>NC_136070.1:683425333-689034333 GCF_964261635.1 Lissotriton helveticus | reverse complement strand
TGGGGCATTCTGGCCCGTGACCTCTGGTCAGCCTGAGGGTATGGTCCCTGGGTTGAAGGATCAGTGGTAGTTGTAGCTACACTGAGAGGGAGAGTGGAGAATGGCTATTGTGTGCCAGGGGTTACTTCCCCCCACTCTGTGAAGTGGTTATGACCTGTGACATTTGGATGGCCTAGGGCCTGGTCCTGGCTGTGGATGACTAGTGTGTACCAGTGGGGTACCCTAGTTGTGCCAGAGAGCTTTTGTTGAGGGAAATCTATGTGGGTTCAGAGTGGCGAAAAAGTGGAAGGTGTCCCTGCCGTGCGGGCCTGTGTCCGTGTTTTGTCGCCCAAAGCAAGGAAGCCCATCAGTGGAGTGATTGGTCTACCCTGCGTTTTAGCTGGAAGGGGGTTGTGTTGGACCTGGCCCTTTTGGCAGGTTCACCCCGAAACTTTTTGCTTTTTCCTAGCCTGTTTCTGGAACCTGGGTTGGTGATTTTAGGCCTCTGCGCACTTTTTCACTGTGGTACAGTGTAAAGTGCGTGTGCTCTCTGTGTATGTATGGTGAGTGACCTGCCCTCCCATAGGAATGAATGGGGAATATGTATGCCCATGGTAGTTCCGGATGTGTGGGGAAGGCAGGGTCGAGTTTGATATGTGCGAACTCGGGAGAATGAATGCTGCATAATGGTGTATGCGGCATGGTTGTGTCTAGCCTAGAAGTGCCACTTTTAGAAGTGGGCATATTTGTGTAATGAGTCTGCTGGCACGTGATTGGCTGGTGACCCTGGCCCAGGAGTGCCTGGGCCTGCTTGTGGATTGACTGTCTGGTTTGAGTGTGACAGGGGCTGCAGAGCCCCAGGAGGTTGTCTGAGTCAGCCCGTGGATGAAAGGCAGCATCTGCTGCCAGGGAAGTGGGAGGAGATTAGCACCTGATAGTGAAGGGCTGTGCCTGCCTGCCACAATGCTGGCTCCACCCCCCCGCTGGGCGACTGTCACCTCTGTCCCTGATACGGAAGGGACTTCCCTATAACCAGTCCTAGCTGGTTCTCACACTGCCTACACAAAGACTTCAAAGACTTTTTCTGTATAAGAAAGGGCTGTGTCCCCTTCCAAAATTGTTCTTGTTTCTAACTTGAATCTGCCAGGGGCGTGCTGCTGCTGGGGCTCAGGGGAATCCCTGAGCCCTGCCCAGCCCCTGGACTCCTGATGGACTTGTCCTGAACCCCTGAAGGACTATGTGGAGGACTGTGGGGGCACTAGTGCCTGAGCGGCGCTTTACTTGGACTTTTGCTGGACTGGTGACCTTTGGTTGCCTATAGCGCTGGGAGCGCTTTATTTTCCCCTTCTAGTGCTTGAGGGCGCTTTTTCTGGACCTTCAGCGCTGGGGAGCGCTGTGAATTGCCTGCAGTGCTTAAGAGCGCTTTATGTGCCTTATTCCGCTTTTCTCTGCCGCTGCCGCTGCCTGGGGCCTACAATCATCAGAGCCCTTGGCTGGGGATCGCCGAGAGAGACCGAAGCATCTGCGCTCCCATTGGCGGAGAGCGACGAGCCCCCTCAGTGACGCCACGCTGGGATTGGCCCCAGCCCCGCCGCATCATCGGCAGAGCCGCGCAGCGATTGGCTGAGGCGTCAGCGTCATCGGAAGCTCGTCCTGGGAGCCGCACTGCCATTGGCTGGCTCCCGGGTGTCTGCTGAGGCCTCCATGAGGGAGTCCGGCCGAAGAATGAGCCTGGGGCCACGAGGGCTCCGCTTTCCGAAGTCCCGGTCCCGAGATGGGGGACCGGGTGAAGCGTGGCCTGTTGCTGGGGCTCCCGCGTGCTGAGGGAGCCCCAGAAGAGAGAGAAAAGTCCGGTGCGAGGCTCCCCGAATGGAGGGAGAGCCCCGAGTAAGGAGCAAAAGCAGCACCGTGATCGCCGAGAACAGCCCGGTGAGTGAAAGGGCTGGGGGCTGCGTGATGTTGCTGACGGTGCCGGTGGAGGCACAAGGTCAAGAGCGGTCCCGTGTGGCAGTGGGCCGCTCCAATGTGGAGATAGTGGTGCGGGAAGGGCGGTCCCGGTTGGCAGCGGGTTGCCCCAACGTTGTTTAGAGCCCCGAGAGGCTCCGTAGGGGCGCAGGTCGGTGCCTGTGGAGGCACAGCGTCCGGGGGCATTTTTATTTACTTTAAGAGCCTGAGAGGCTCGAGGGGGCATTTGTATATGTCGAGTCCCCCAGAGAGGGACACCAACCATGGGGCATGTTTTGTTTGAGCCTGCGTGGCTCTACTCTGGACATTCGTTTTAAAAGTCCCACGGAGGATTTGGGGGCATGTGTATTTCTAGAGCCAAATGGCTCCAACGCCCCACAGCTGTTTAAGAGCCTGTGTGGCTTCAATGTTGTGGACACGAGTGTCTTCAGAGCCTGTGTGGCTCAGCAGTTGGCGCAGTCCCGTTCTAGGGTCAGTGAGGACCCTGTCGCAGTTTGTCTACAGCTGCCCAGCAATTAGTGGGCAGCTGCACCGTTTAGGCGCAAGATGGAGAGTGAGTCCCTGAGATGGCACAGAGGTGCCCGGCCAGTCACAGCTGCGCAGCACTTAGTGACAGCTGCAGCGTTTAGGCCCTTGTGAGTGTTCCCAGGTGCCCAGCAAGTAGTGGGCACCTGCATCGTTTAGGCCCCTGACATTGAGACTCAGGGCGTCTTAGCCGCAACAAGGCCAGTTGGCATAGGGACTGCCACAGGTGGTGGCTTATGTAGGTTTTGCGCAATTGTATGGTTATTGGACCTCTGAATGTGGTTTCTTGCATCATGTGTTATTCCTGCACCTCTGAATGTTTTTAGACATCAAGTGATTTTTGCGCTATTGTATTGTTCTGGTACCTCTGAATGTATTTTACTACATCATGTGCTCTGTTCTTAACACCGCTGAATGTGTAGGTTTATGCATCATGTGTTTCCCTTTACTACTCCTCTGAATGTATATTTATGCATCATGGGTAATGTGTTCTTTCCTAGACCCCTAAATGCTGTGTGATACTTAGGTGGTTGTTCTTTTTAGTACAGGTGGTCCTAGTGAGGTCCTGGTCCCCTGCGTGACATTCTCCTAAGGTGGTTAGGGTTGCGTAGGTGGTACTTACCTGTTACCAGTAGATACTGGTTGTGATTTATAACTGTTACTTTGTGTTACAGTGATTTTATATCCTTTTATTCTAAGTTCTGACAGTATTTCTATTTCTACAAAGTGTTGATTATGACAGTGGCCCATGTTGCCCTGTCTTGTGAATAATCCCTTGTGAATATTGCCTGTGGGCACAATGTACATGTGTGATTTCTATCTGATGTGATTTTTACAATACAGAAGTTATTTTTATAATAACCTTGTGTGGAGTTCCTTTTGTAGTGTGCCTAGGATGTTGTTGCTGTTGTGTGCTGGCGCAAATGCTTTACACATTGCCTCCGAGTTTAGCCTTACTGCTCGTGCCAAGCTACCAAGGGGGTGAGCAGGGGTTATCTTGGCGTGTGACTTCCTTGCCCTGACTAGAATGGTGGTTTCTGCCTGGCTTTGGCGTCAGCCTTAGCCTACCAGAAATAGCCAGTTCTAACACTTGCCTATTTTGGAATCAGTTGTCGTGGCATGAGATGTCAGCCCACTTTGAGCATTTTCAGTGCACAGCACAAATCCTGGCTCTTCACTTTCCTTCTTTAGCTTCCATTAATCCTGTTACCACAGTACAGTTCCTTACAGATGTCAGCGCCAAGACGCCTGTGGGCATTTGCTGCACTTTACATATAAATATCAATATCAATAAAATGCATGCAATACATTTATATGTATGTGTTTGTAATATATATATATATATGTGTGTGTGTGTGTGTGTGGGGGTATATTTATATATATATATATATATATCCCTTGTAGTTTCCCGCTGATACCGCCACTCATAATCGCAGTGAGTGCCTCAACACACGAGAGCAGACTCGCGTAAAACATCAAGTTCCTAAGAAAGCATTGATCACTCAAAGCTGGTCAATATTGAAATGTTTTATTTTCACAAGCAACCCATAGTGAAAAAGAAGACTGAGAGAAATGTTTCAGCCTCCTGGCCTTCGTTGGTGTCAGTTTGAATATATGAACGACCCCCTTATAAAATAGCATTCCATTGGTTAGCAGCACATATCAGGACATATATATAAAAAGCACGAAATAAAATAATGCTGCACTAAGCCAAGAGGAGTCCGTTCCGTTATTTCTTCAAAAACTGACGAAGAAAGGAGGTATCAAATATATATATACACAAATATATATATATGTCCTGATATGTGCTGCTAACCAATGGGACAAAATAAAGGTCAGAAGGGAGTAGAAGTAGACAGAATAAAGGTCAAAAAGGAGCAGAAAGAGGCAAAATAAAGGTCTGGAGCAAGCAAGACAGAGGCAAAATAACAAACAGAATCAGAAGAAAAAGGCTAAATAGAGGACACAAACAAGCAATAAGAGGCAGAATAAAGGTCAGCAGGGAGCAGAAAGAGGCAAAATAACAGCCAGAATGAGCAGAAAGAGGCAAAATAGAGTGCAGGTGCAGAAAACAAGTGGAGGAGACACAAAACCAATCAGGACCATCACAGGCAGAGCTGGCACAAAGACCTGCTACTGTGTGCCACCCTACTTTTTTATCATGCACCCACTGACAGACCCACTCATAAACTCACACACCTACTCACAGGCCCACTCACACACTGAAACACCCACTCACAGACCCACTGAGAGACTCACCCACCCACTGACAGACACACTCATTCATCCACCCACTCACAGACCCATTCAAGCACTCGTTGACCAAAACACGGACCCACTGAGAGACTCACACACACTCACAAACCCACTCAGACTCACTCACACACCCACTCACACACTCATGCATCCACTCTCAGATCCACTCAGAGTCCCACACACCCACTAAGGCCCACTGAAACACTAATGCACCCACTCACAGATCCACTCAGTCACACACGTACCAACTCACGGACCCACTCAGACCCTCTCACATGCTCTAACAGACCCACTCATCCACCCACTCACAGACCCACTAAAACACTCATGTTCCCATTCACAGACCCACTCACAGATCCACTCAGACCCTCATGCAAGCAATCACTCACCCATTCAGAGACTCATCCATCCACTCACAGATCTCCAAAGACCCATTCACATGTCCACACAGCCACTCACATACCCATTCACAGACCCATACAAGTACACACAACCACTCACTCATTCATAGAGCCACTCACTTGTTGTCATGGCTAGGAGAAGATGCACAGTCAGAAGTAGGAAGTAATACACTGAATGAATGACGTGGGGTAGAACTGCAAGTCCCATAATCTGAGCGTGAGGAAGACAGGTCACCTGACTTGTCTACTTATGCCCCTCCCATGCTTTACTCGGTGCTGGTCACTCGAGTATTCATGGTGAAAATGGACGCGAGAGAGAGCTGCTGTAATGGGCTGGTTAAGCCCTCCCAGATTCTCCAAGACTGGGATATTCTCCTGTTTCAGACCGTTGGATTCACTAAAGAGCCAAGTATTGTGCATCCCGGTCTGCCCTAAAGATCGTTGGGGCCATAATTAAGGAAAGCCAGGTTCGGCTTCAACTGTATATATATTGCGTTAGACCTTGGAGCTTTCACGCTCGCTCCTTGACATTTTCCCCTTGCTTGGCTCGTAGGATCGGGTGCAGCCGTCGAGCCTGTTTGTACATGCCGTGTTCCGTCCTCGCTTCATCGGAACAGTTGCCGGTTACGAAGGATTCCTACCCGACCAGGTCAGATTGTTAATATCATCCTGCACGGAACAAGCCATTGACATTAAGTGCTACGGAAGCGCTACACTTAGGGTTTTGTTGTTTGTTCGTTTTTGCGTTTTGCCGACCTGCTGATTTATCGGCAATTCCCCCAGAGAAGTTTAGGCGCTAGACGGCGCTCTAAGCTTATTTTTGTATAAAGACATCTTCGCCTGTTCCAAACACACGAATGGATATATGGTGACATTTTAGGATCAACAACCTTGAATTTAAGAAGTTTGCAGATCCAGAAGGATACTTACCAGAGGATTATCTGCTTTAAGATAAGTACCTCAAGTATAAGCTCTCAAGACTATTTATTTTTGTTTTCTTTATTTTTATCTTTTGAGTCCTTTTACGTTGGGCGATATGCAGTTGCTTGTTATGTAAGTACTATTACACATAGGGGCATCGGGGAGTGGTTGTTCAGGATAAGTTGTCTTATGTGTGTGTGTTGTGCTTCATTTACAGGGCAAGCAGGGTGGAGTGTAAGAGAGTGTGTTTCATCATCTCAGAAGACATCCCTCATCAAGCCTAGCAGCTGCAACGTTATTGTTTCCTTTGTCCCTTTTTTCCCTTTCCCCAATAGTGGTGTTATCCGTGTAGTGATATATATATATATATATATATATATATATATATATATATATATATATATATATATATCGCACAGGGCTCTTTCAAGGAAAGAAGGTGAGTCGCACACTGGGGGTGAGTTCTGGAAGCTTTTATTCCGTGTGCAGAAGCCAGCCTATGTTGTCCCAATGCATTTCGGTCTCATCCGTAGACCTTTCTCAAGGGGGGCCGGTTGCATCTGTTGGGCGGAAGGCGTGCAGCATCTGATTTCTTGCGTGTCATTACAAAATCCCTCTATGGGCGTCGCCGGTAATTAAAGGGGTAGATGCCCCCTGGTGGGCGCCGTTGTCGGTGAAAGCAGTGAGGGATGCTGGTTCAGGTAGTTCGCCCCTCCTTCCATCCCGTAGGGGAGTGATGCATTGAAGCCGTGTTCGTGATTGCACAGACACCCTCACCTCAGAAACCTATTTTCGAGGTTTCAAGGACCATTCCAGAGTCCGGTCCCTGACGGCTTCCCCTGCCCGGGAATCGCTTGCGCAGTCGGAAGTTTCGGTCCATGGTGGGTAGGTGTGGGAAGCTCCTTAGTGGCGGTGCGTCCTCTGCGGCTGGACCCGCCGCTTAATATCGCACAGGGCTCTTTCAAGGAAAGAAGGTGAGTCACACTGGGGGTGAGTTCTGGAAGCTTTTATTCCGTGTGCAGAAGCCAGCCTATGTTGTCCCAATGCATTTCGGTCTCATCCGTAGACCTTTCTCAAGGGGGGCCGGTTGCATATGTTGGGCGGAAGGCGTGCAGCATCTGATTCCTTGCGTGTCATTTCAAAATCCCTCTATGGGCGTCGCCGGTAATTAAAGGGGTAGATGCCCCCTGGTGGGCGCCGTTGTCGGTGAAAGCAGTGAGGGATGCTGGTTCAGGTAGTTCGCCCCTCCTTCCATCCCGTAGGGGAGTGATGCATTGAAGCTGTGTTCGTGATTGCACAGACACCCTCACCTAGGAAACCTATTTTTGAGGTTTCAAGGACCATTCCAGAGTCCGGTCCCTGGCGGCTTCCCCTGCCCGGGAATTGCTTGCGCAGTCGGAAGTTTCGGTCCATGGTGGGCAGGTGTGGGAAGCTCCTTAGTGGCGGTGCGTCCTCTGCGGGTGGACCCGCCGCTTAATATCGCACAGGGCTCTTTCAAGGAAAGAAGGTGAGTCGCACACTGGGGGTGAGTTCTGGAAGCTTTTATTCCGTGTGCAGAAGCCAGCCTATGTTGTCCCAATGCATTTCGGTCTCATCCGTAGACCTTTCTCAAGGGGGGCCGGTTGCATCTGTTGGGCGGAAGGCGTGCAGCATCTGATTCCTTGCGTGTCATTTCAAAATCCCTCTATGGGCGTCGCCGGTAATTAAAGGGGTAGATGCCCCCTGGTGGGCGCCGTTGTCGGTGAAAGCAGTGAGGGATGCTGGTTCAGGTAGTTCGCCCCTCCTTCCATCCCGTAGGGGAGTGATGCATTGAAGCCGTGTTCGTGATTGCACAGACACCCTCACCTCGGAAACCTATTTTCGAGGTTTCAAGGACCATTCCAGAGTCCGGTCCCTGGCGGCTTCCCCTGCCCGGGAATTGCTTGCGCAGTCGGAAGTTTTGGTCCATGGTGGGCAGGTGTGGGAAGCTCCTTAGTGGCGGTATATATATATATATATATATATATATATATATATATATATATATATATATATATATATATATATATATATACTCATGGGTGTTACCACGTAGGGAAGGGAATTGTTAGCATCTCATCATTCCTGCTGTATCCGGCTATAAGGTTAGTGATAACCTAACTCTGTCTGACACATGCCCACTCACTCTTTCATACAGCCACTCACACAACCACTCATTCACTCCTACAGCTATTCATACAACCAGTCACTTATCCATACAGCCACACACCCACCCTTACAACTACTCACACACCCACGTATTTACCCATACAGCCACTCACACAACCATGCACTCACCCATACAGTCTCTCAACACAGCCACTCACTCACCCATACAAGCACTAACACTAACTCACACAACCACTTGCATACCCATTCACACATCCATACAAGCACTTTCACATCTGCCCATTCTCCAATACAGCCACTCACACACAACTCAGTTAACCAATCACAGACTCAAGCAACCACTCACTCACACATACATCCACTTTTACACCCAGTCACTCACTCATGCAGCCATTAAGATGCCCATTCACTCACTCATACAGTCACTCGCACATCCACTCACCCACCCATACGACCACTCACACAGCTACTCACTCACCTATAGAGCCACTTTCATACACACACACTCACCAATACAGCCATTCACACAGACACTCCCCCACACAGCTACTCACACACCCACTTATACACCCATACAGCTACTCTCACACACACTCCCGCACCCATTGAGCCACTCAGTGTAGAAGCGTGGCTCAGTGGTTAGAGGCGGCAGACCCGGAAGCTGAGATCGGCCGTGGACCAGGGTTCGATTCCCCGCCTCGGCGGGTCTCGGGCTCATAAATTCCATGGACTCCATAAGTCTCGTTCCGGTGCCTACTCGACTCACGGGGTCACACTCTGCGACTCTGGGCAATAGCTTGCTTAATCTCCACTACGGCCCCTCGCGGCAGGATGCCTGGCTTTCACCTTGTGGATACCCTGCCGGGGTATCTCACAGGGGAATACCAGGACGGGTTCCCTAAGCAAGCGCTTAGATACCGTGTCGGTGATTTGCGCTATATAAATACATGTACATTTACATTTACATTTACTCACACACAGATATACACAGTCACACAGCCACTCACATATTATATGTTAGAAGTAGTATCACTCATTAGTAAGGCACCTAGTATATCAACCTAACATTTGTAGTAGGTTAGTATAAATCTGTAGCACTCAGAAGCTCTTAAAAAACACTTACACTCACTGGATGATGTCATCAGTGATGTCATCAGTGATGTCATTTAAGATGTCATAAGCAGTATATTGTGGGGCCATAAGTTATAGTTAGCTCAACTAATTATAACTGCTGAATATATATATATATATATATATATATATATATATATATATATATATATATATATATATATATATATATATATTACCTACTGGCGGTCGCCAGTAGGTATATATAGTTAGGATTTTTTCTCTATGGGTTTTTTGAAAATTCTATGTCTAATAACTTTGGCGTTTGTGGACGGAATTGGCTGAAATTTTCAGGAAAATGGCACATTTTGTTTCTGAGCAGCCCTTGAAAATTTGGGGGGGGTTCGTCAAGGGGGGGCCGAGAGAAAAGGGGGGTCCCAAAACGTGTTTTTAACATTGAGTTTTCCATAGGGCGGTTGGCCTCACTTTTAGCCCGAACGGCTGAATGGATTTGCACGAAACTTGGCAAAATTGTAGGGACTGGTAGCCCGATGTGCCTTTTGTAGGTCTCAATATATGTGCTCCAGTGGATTTTGAGAAATTAACGTTTAAAAAAAGATATATATCTGTAACAGCGGACCGGGCAGCGCTCTGGTTCGCGGACTTTTCGCGCAACGGAGCTTTGTGAAGCGAAGCTGATTGGTTCTCCGGCGTCTGTCAACATTCCAAACAGTCCGTAGCGGCCGCCATCTTGTCTCTCGGTAGGATCGAGAGACAAGAGGAGGTCAAAACAAAGGGGGAAATAACTATAAGGGGGCATAGTAGATCCTCGCTGACCCCCTAGGTTTGATGTGGAGGTTTTAAAAGGGCCCCGCGGGGCAAAAAAAAAACAAAATAATAATAATCGAACGGCTGAATGGATTTGCACGAAACTTGGCAAAATATTAGGGACTGGTAGCCCGATGTGCCTTTGCTAGGTCTCAATATATGTGCTCCAGTGGATTTTGAGAAATTAACGTTCAAAAAAAGATATATATCTGTAACAGCGCTCCGCTTCGCGTACTTTTCGCGTTACGGAGCTTTGCGAAGCTGATTGGTTCTCCGGCGTCTGTCAACATTCCAAACAGTCCGTAGCGGCTGCCATCTTGTCCCTCGGTAGGATTGAGAGACAAGAGGAGGCCAAAGCGAAGGGGGAAATGACCATAAGGGGGCATAGTAGATCCTTCCTGACCTCTTAGGTTTGATGTACCATTTTGCCAAGTTTGGTGTAATTCCGTTCAGCCATTCAGGCTGTAGACGTATGTAAATGTCCTATGGAAAATTGCATGGGGAAAACACATTTGAAAGTGTTGAAATTTAGAACCAATTAAAATGTTACTTTGGTTTTGTATTTGTGTGTGATGAAAGTTAATTGGTTATGTATATATGTCAAATGAGAGGAAACCACAGCCATTTTGTGATACTACTGTCTGAGGTACATTTGTGAGGAATTTTTGGTGGTGAATTTCTGGTGTTTGATTTACACAGTACTAACACTTCTGCTACTTTTAAAAAGGTGAGTTGTTAATTTGTAAGGGGAACTATGTTGTACACTTGAAGATAATTTGAAAAATGTTTTCTGTTATTTATTTGCAGTCCTTCTGTTATACTAAATACTTGATAAAGTTAGTTTTATATTATGTATTACTAAAAACGATAAATGAAAGTGATTATTTTTTTCTGCAATTTACAGCAAGCAATTTCAAAATAAAATGGCTCACAATGAAGAGACCGTGGCAATTTCTTTTGAATTGTCCAACACATTGATTGAAATTGAGAGCACCAATAATGAAATATTGTCACAAGGAGGACATGACTTGTATGATTCCATTAGATTGATTGAAATGGACAGCACCAAGAATGAAATATTGTCACAAGGAGATGACTTGAATGATTCCACTACATTGATTGAAATTGAGAGCACCAATAATGAAATATTGTCACAAGGAGGAGATGGCTTGTATGATTCCATTAGATTGATTGAAATGGACAGCACCAATAATGAAATATTGTCACAAGGAGGAGATGACTTGAATGATTCCACTACATTGATTGAAATTGAGAGCACCAATAATGAAATATTGTCACGAGGAGATGACTTGAATGATTCCACTACATTGATTGAAATTGACAGCACCAATAATGAAATATTGTCACAAGGAGGAGATGACTTGAATGATTTTTTTGATCAATCTCTTGATGGCGAATTTATCGAGTGTTTGGAGACCATAGAGTTACAAGAATCATCATTGGAGACTTTTAATGAGGACATTGCTGATGAGGACATGTTACTAGTTCTTTCAAATTTAGAAAATTCTGAAGAATAAATTTATATTTAGAATTCAAAAATTGTTTGAGACATTATTCATTTTTATTTTTAATTTATGAGGTTGTAGCGAAGTGATTGTAGTATAAAATGAGACTTATAGTATAGAGTGCAACATTTTTATGTTACATGGTAAGTTTACTCATATTTACTTCCCTTCTGCCACTATATCATCTCCAATGTGTATTTGACATCTCTTCTTCATCTCCGGCCTCCTTTCTCTCACTGTGTGTCTCCGATGCATCTTATCGCTGCTATTTTGTGTAATTACAGAAGAGAGTAAAATAAAATAGTTCGGAACGTGAAAAGGGGGCAAAGTAGAGTACTCCTCACCCCCTAGGCCTTTTTAGGCGGTCCCAAAAGGATCAGTTTCTGCTTTCCTGAGAGATTATTGTATGAGTTCCATATACCACAATAACTTGCATTACAACATGCAAGATATCTATCTCCTATTACCAACTTTTGGAGATATTCGCGCTAAGCGCGAATATCTCCAAAAAGTAACACCTGCCCTGAGCAGTTCTTAGCCATGTTATCCAATGGGAGGTGGATAACATGGCTAAGAGCATTAGCTCGGTAATGCATGAATATCGCTGAGTTTTTAGCGATATTCATGCATTGCGGCCGTTTATTATCGCATTTGCGATAAACCTTGATAATAGTAAGGTTTATCTTCGATAATTTCTGACGATGCTTAGTGGTAAAAAATTGGTTGGTAAGCATCGTTAGCGATAAATATCGCTTAACTTTGGTAATATGCCCCAACGTCTGTTAACGTTCGATTCGAAGGAAATGAGGAAGTGTTGAAAAACATTGTCTGCGCCATCTTGCCTTTTTTGAAATGCCACACTTTTGTCGTGCACGGCAGCCATTTTAGATGTCTTGACCAGACCCACTCTCTGCACGCTGTCGATTCGTAGCATGGCTCCTCACCCACGCAAGCATCTTCCCTAGGCACTGGTCACCACCGCTCTCTGTCTTATGCATGGGCAATAAACCTCCCCCCATCTGCGCTGCTCTTCCCTGAGAATCACACTCTGTGCCCGCCCGACACCTCCCTTTCGCCCTATTCACTACCGCACCCTCTGACACTCCTCTTTCTCTGTGTCCGATTGTCCAGGCTATCAGCTAGCCCTGCAGATGTAGTTTATGGCCCCATTTGTAAAGAATCACCCCTCTTCAAAGGAGTTATAGTAGATCAAGGCCCACACCCGATGAGATCCGTCACACCACACGTGTTCCTACTATCTGAAAACCATCCTGTATTGTGATTGGGGAGGGGACCGAGCCTGAAGCGGAAGATTCCAGGAATGACTCTTTGTACATCAAAGTTTTTACAATTATGTGTCACATTAAAAATATATAGCACTCCAACAAAGTAGTAGGAATATAAAACTTTAATAACATATAAATATATACAACAAAACAAAAACAGTAAAAACATTTAAACAACGAAGAGACCGTGGCAATTTCTTTTTAATTATCCAATAGATTTATTGAAATTGACAGCACCAATAATGAAATATTCTTGTCAGTAGCGGTCTGTTGTGCGAATAGTTCCAAGGCAGCAGAACGCGCTGAAATCTAGATGGCACGAAAGTGATGTCTAGTAAGTTGCCGCCCAGCAAAAAACGGCGTGGGGCGCCGCGGGGGTGAGTGAGTCCAGTAGGCACCACAGCTATTCTTACCGGCATTGCAGAATTACTGCTGGGGACAATGCCTGTGCTGTAGCAGGGTCACAGCAGAAACAAAAAGGATTCTGTTGAAGATGTTGTTGGTTTTCAATTTGAAAACAGTTCTGGTGTCAACTGCTATGCTAATGTAGTGGTTAATGTTTTGTTTTCTCTAGAAAATGTAAAAGAGGGGGAGGCAGTCCAAAGTTCCGTTAAAAGGGCAAAGGAAAGGATCGGTGGTTTGAACTATCAGTCAAAAAGGGGAGGGGGTGCAATAATTTTTCCTACCGGGTCACACTGTGCTTTCACCGGAAGTGAGGTCTGCAGGATGCTAGTAATTCAAAGTGAGGCTGGCGCCAGCATGGGAGCGCCGACGTCCCGCGGATACAGTTTCGTCACTCCACGGGCGATCATGGCAGTCATTCCCCATCGGGGGTCGGAGACTCCCGCGGCTCCTCTAGAATCTTCAAGGTCGTGGAGGACTACGGTGGTGGAGTCAACCAGTGACCGGGCCATTTCTTTATGCTGGGCCCGCTCTTGCCAGGTCGACCGCCATTTTGAGAGTTCGGCAGCTACCGGCGATCGCGGGGTCACATGAGCGGACGGGCTCCACCCTGCCGGGCGAGACGTTGCAGCATGGCCACAGTGGAAGAACCGTTTTCCGGGCGCCTGGAGCGCTGAGGGTGCAGCTGGGAAGTCTCCACCTGGGGAGGCGGGAGAGGCCTGTTCGCACCGTCTCTCCCTCCCAGTGCACCCCACGGCGTCTCGCTTGAGATTTGTTATGGCCGGACCAGGCGATGAGGACGAGGGGGGGGTCGGAGGCATGTGCAAGACATCCCCCCCCAGTGTTGTCGCAGCCATTATAAAAGAAAGAAGTGTCCCGTCCGTCTTCGGGCCGGGCTTCCGGTGGATGTCGGCCGGACGCCCCTGGCTCTGGCCCCATGAACGGGTTTCTTGGTTTATCGGCTGCAGCCGGATCCCGTCGGCCTCGGCCCCCCGACCGTTGGTGGTCGGACCGGAAGAGCATGTGGCGGGACTACCTGCAACTCTCAAGGGCCACCGCGGCCGGACTGGGAGAGAGAGGGGAGGGTCGAGGAGACATTCCCCCCCCCTGCAACTGTTCAGCGTTGTAAAGGCAATCCCCTGGCCGGGTCCCGCTGGCCTCGGCCTCTCCTTCGGCTACACCCTACGTTAGGATCTCCTGGCCGAGGCGTGGCAGCAGGACCTGCCTTATATGGGCTGCTCCCGGCTGGGCGTAGCCGGAACCCTGCCCCACCTTGGAAGTTTCCAGAGTGGGGGTGGATGTTCTACTGACTTGCATTTTCCCTAGTCTATCGATTTTTTTGGCGTGGCAGGCGGTGGGACAGCGAGGGGTGATTTGGTTTCTCTTACTGTTTTTCTGGTCTCTCACCACTGGCATATTTTAACGTTTTCTTGTTTCTAGGACATTAATAGGTTTTATCATTACGTTATGTTATCGTTTCTTTGTTCGTTGTTTAATAAAAGTTCATGTTCATCAGTGGCCTACTGATTTTCGTTTTCCTATTTTTTTCTTTCCAGGTTGTTTCATGGTAAAGTTTCTGTTAACAGGATACAGTGATCACTTCGTTATTATTGCATATGTCCTTTTCACTAGGGGTGCTCTCTGGTCGGGCCAGATGACGTATCTCTAGTAAATGGTCCGGGTGAAAAAGGTGCATCAATCAGTGGGGAGTAGATAGGCATGACAGATTACAACGGGGGAGAACGGTCCGCATTACGTACCCTTTCACTACTTGCAAAGATTTTCCTACGTTTATTTGCAAACAGGGAATACCTCCAAAAAGAACTAATTCCCAAACAGTCAATGTTCGGACAATCAATCAATCAATGAGGAATGAAATAGGTACGACGTGTTAAAGGCTTGCGTTACCTACCCTTCACTATCTGCAAAGGGAGATAGAATATTCCTATTCTTCCTCGTTTGCAGGTAGAGAAGATCCTTAAGAGAATTAACTTCGAACAATTCAATGCTCGATTGAAACAATCAACAAGGGGTACTGTGAACACAAATGAACGCCGCTTATATACATACGCATTGCTATTTTCAACAGGTTGTTCCTAATGTTTCTATTTTAGCGAGGTCAAAAGAGATCCCATTAGTGGCCTACTGATTTTGCTCGATTCCTTTTGTTTTTTTACACGATTTTTCGCTATCTGCAAAGACTAAACAGAGTATTGCGACTCTGTGCTTGTTTGTAAATAGAGAATGAACCAAAGAGAACAATCAATCAAATGGAGAGAGAAGCAGGCACGACGGATTACAAAGGGGGCAAAGGGCTGCGTTAACTACCCTTCACTATCTGCAAAGAGAGAGTACTCCTAATAGAAATGAGGGGTGGGGGGCAGCAATCAAAGCAGATCAGTGTGCATAAACACGAAAATGTTTTTACTTACCACGTACTTGACATTCGACAGCTTATGATATTTGCTATTAAAAAACCATTGAAATTCACTGAAAAAACCATAGGTTATAGACCATATATAGTTAGGAATTAGCATTTACAAAACCTTGAAAATTCACTGACAAAACCATAGGTTATAGACCATATATAGTTAGGAATTAGCATTTACAAAACCTTGAAAATTCACTGAAAAAACCATAGGTTATAGACCATATATAGTTAGGAATTAGCATTTAGAAAACCTTATTTTACTCACACAAAACCATTGAAATTCCATATATAGTTAGTTGCACTAACTATATATCGCGCACCCGCAATCCACTGCTGATGATGTCACATATTACATCATTCATGACATGGTCAGTGACATCGCAATTTAACTCACCGTATCACCGACGTACAGCCTGGTCCAAACTCCCGGGAACACTGGGAAAAAGTATTCACTAACTGCCCGGTGAGGAGAAACTGAAAGCACACCGTCATCGGGGAGATTGACGGGTTGAAAATCCTTAAAGGGGCAACGCAGCATTTTCGGATAATCGTGTGAGCACGGAGGTGCCTCACAGAGAAGCAACAGTAAGCGTGAAATTGGGCCCGGCCAGAACCTGGGATCAGGACAGCAGGATAACCCAACCTCATTACAACCAAATAACGCACCAGACAAATACAACAGTGCATCAAACAGATCAAAATTAATAACCCGTCCCAGCTACAAGTGAACACATGGCTGATAAAACAAAGAACCGCCAGCAGAGGGCGAGTGAGCTTCTCAATGATGACAAAACACCAATGACCTCCAATGCAAAGAAAAATGGGAAAGATGGGGGAGACAAAACAAAGGAAAGAACAGTTGCCAACATAATTCGGGAATTACAATTTCAGCGCATCCAGGAAATAAATAAGTGGTGGGAGAAGACATCATTGGAGAAGTATATCGAATACAAAAGAGTACCGCGAGGATTGAGGATCCTAATAATGCCTACCCTAAATGATCTGGACGCTGACCTTATCAAACTTTGGCAAACAGACA
Organism: Lissotriton helveticus; assembly: GCF_964261635.1. Lineage (NCBI taxonomy): Eukaryota > Metazoa > Chordata > Amphibia > Caudata > Salamandridae > Lissotriton > Lissotriton helveticus. The sequence goes on along the minus strand of NC_136070.1, from coordinate 689,017,555 downwards.
CAAACGAATGTTCTTACAAATTAATGAGAACCCTGATTATCCATGCAGAGAGGAAACTTGAAAAGATTTTAAGCACAATAGCGGCTTTGGAAGCAGAACTCGAAGACATGCCAATATCAGAAGAAAGCAAAGAAGCATTGGAGGCTATGGAGAAAAAGATAGCCAAACATGAAATGGAGGTGGAAACAAGGAAGGCTAACAAATTTATGAGAGATAGACTTGATTATATGAATGGTCGAATTTACACATTCGCCCGAAAATATGATACACTAAGGAGCCGCGTTAGCATGGATAAGACCGTGGATAAATCAAATGAACCATCAGAGGATGTGGAAAGTTCGGAAGTAAGCTCAGTTGAAGGAGATCTCAATGTAACCCCTTTGGATTTTCAGGGGGAGATAAAATTAGCGCACATGATAACGCGACAAAGAGGAAGAGGGAGAGCCAGCACTTGGGGAAGAGAACAACGTCCCCCGAAGAAACCACCGGTAAGCCAAAAACCAGAAGGGGCAGAAAAAGTAGTAAAACCAAAACGAGGAAAAGGAAAGAACAATTGAAGATTAAGAAGCAAATGTCCATGCCTAACTTAGTAGTGAACTTATCAAATAAACGATTATCGGACAGTCACCTAAAACTTTTGAATAAAGGTCTTTCCTTTTGCCCAACTAAGACAATGAACATACCAAATGCCCGCATCGACCTCTACAAATTTTGCAGGAAGGTGAAACTTAAAAAACACTTTGCTGAGAGAACTAAAACCAATAAAAACAAAAAAACATGTGCCCTGGAGAGTCACAAAATAACAACAGTTACACAGAAAGATCTAACTGCTATGATTACTTTAACATCAATTAAAGAGATCCCCTCTGAAAGCCAAAGAGACAACACCATCACTCCGGAAATGGGAAAAGATTTCTGTGAAAACATTGGCCTACCCACCAACATAGGTGGAAACAGTGGACTTAAAAGAGCTTCCAAATTTTGTCCTCAACTACCCCCGGGGAATAAGGTTGACCTATTCCAAGAATTAATGGTGGAGGAAATAATGAAGATCTCAGACAGATCCATGAAACGAGGACAAAGTGAAAAACAAAATCTTTCCTTTGATGAGCGGAGAGCGATGATGGACCTAAAAAAAGACACTTCTATAATCATTAAATCTTCTGATAAAGGGGGCAATCTTGTTATTCAGAACGTCGTGGATTATATTGAAGAAGCCAATCGGCAACTCCTCATCCAGGGTCATTATGAGAAACTTAACACTAATCCACTAGAAAGTTGGACAAATGAATACCATGTAAAACTGTTAAACTGGAAAGATAGGGGTCTGCTGGACTTCGATGAATACAACTATTTGAAAACAAACAACCCGACTATGGCCACCATATATTTCTTACCAAAAATCCACAAGTCACTAGTAAAACCACCAGGGAGACCTATTGTGAGCTCAATAGGGTCTCTATTAGAATCAACATCGAGATTCATTGACATCTTCTTGATGCACTATGTGACTACTCAGCCCTCTTTTTTAAGGGACACAATGGATTTTTTGCAGAGAATATCCACCTGTGAATGGAAATCAACTTATCAAATGACAACAATTGATGTGACATCACTATACACCTCAATTTGCCACGAGGATGGCATTGAGGCTGTAAAAGAGATCCTCAAGACACGGTCTGTCAATTTCCTGGAACATTCAATAATGTTATTGGACATGCTCCAATATTGTCTAACACACAACGCATTTCTCTTCCTGGGAGATACATATCTCCAAAAGCAGGGCACCGCGATGGGGACATCTTTTGCGCCCACATATGCGAATATCGTGATGGGGGCATGGGAAACTGAGGTGGTCAGGAAAGACCAGGAAGACCCGGATGGACCCAGAATCAAACTATGGTGTCGTTTTATAGACGACTTGTTCGTCATCTGGGATGGAGACGAGGAATCGATAATAAAATTCACAGAAACCTTGAACAACAATCGATTCGCTCTAAAATTCACATCAACTACAAGCTCCCAATCATTGATATTCCTGGATGTGGAAGTATTTATCAAGAATAACAAACTTTGCTCCAAAATCCACAGAAAGCCAACTGCATGCAACAGCATCCTGCATGCCAATAGTGGACACCCAACTAGGTTAAAATGGAGCATCCCGTACGGACAAATGCTGAGAGCAAAAAGGAATTGTTCTGAAGTAGAGGATCTAGAGGAAGAGATAAATAACATGAGTCTCAGATTCCTCGAGAGGGGATACCCTAAAGAAGTCATCATTTCTGCTAGAAATCGGATGCACTTAAAGAAGAGAGAAGAATTGCTGACACCTAAGGATAAGAGATTGCGTAGAAACCAAGAACATGACACAGATTCGAGTAGCACAACAACTAGAATCATTGTGGAATATGACAACCAGAGTACACAATTGAAGAAAGCCTATAAAAAACACTGGGCAGTCTTGCGCATGGACAAAACCTTGAATGAAAGCCTGTCAGCTAACCCGAGCATAACATATAGAAAGACCTCATCCCTAAGAGACATATTAACACAAAGTCATTTGGGTTTATGCAAGGAGAAGAAACAGGCATGGCTGACAACACCTGGCTTCTGGAAATGTCATAAGTGTAAGGCCAGTGAACATGGGGAGAACATCAAGCACTATGTACTTCAGAATGGAAGAAAAGAAACCATCTATGAACACATTACATGTGAATCCAAATGTGTTGTCTATCGACTCAAATGTCCTTGTGACAAGTATTACATTGGGAGCACTATAAATAAATTGAAATTGAGGATACTACAACACCTTAGGGCGATCAAAAACAAGGACCCATGCTACCCAATGGCCTCCCACTTCACTGAACACCATCAAAGTGACACCTCTCTTTTGAAATATTCGGGAATCAGACTATGTAAAACACCAGAACGAGGTGGAGATCAATTGCAACTTCTAAGACGTCTAGAATCCCGAATGATATTGAGTATGGGAACGGAGGCACCGTTCGGCCATAATTTGGATGCTGAACTACATGTACATTTGTGACTTCCTGATGAACCAATGATAATGTAGTCAATTGATTAGACTGATCTCCAAAGAATGATGTCTTTCACCTAATGGATGCTGGAAACTGTACATACTGTAATCTACATAGATATTGAACCGGTTAATATTGATGGTCCGAAATACACAATGCTCCCACTGAGGAGAAGGATATTGTGGCTGTTTGTAAAACTGAGATTGTAGGGTATTATGAGAATGAGATGTAATGACTTTGGTACTTTACCATAGGAATCTGTCTAAAGTTCATAAAAATGATTTTGAGGTTGAATGGATTTGAAAGAGGCACTTAGAAACCTGATCTTATTTAATATAAAAATTTCACTCAATCTTCTCCTAGATCCCCACATTATCATCCCGATATATTACCACCTTACAATCTCCACCCCACCCATCAGGTTAAATAACCCTTACTCTCGCAACTGATATTGCGCAGTGTATGAACAAATACTACATGCCACTAGAAGGACCATATTGTAAATAACTGCTAATACTTCATCTAAATTACCGGTTCAACTCTTTATTTACTTTCAGTGGTACTTTACGTTAATTTTGTAATATAAACATGTACAAAAGAGAGATATTGTAAATACTTTTTTTCAGGGGTACTTCACGTTAATTTTATAATTGTGTAACACAAACATGTACAAAAGAGAGATGTTGTAAATACTTTATTTTCCAAAAAATGACTAGAAATGAACATGCAGTAGAGTACTTTACATTGATTGTACATAGTTTTGTGTATATACCCTGAACATGTATTAGCCATGTGTATACTGCTGGGCGGGTTGGTCAAGATGACCATGGAAATGGTAGAGGGTACTTACACTCACTATACACTATTTAAATCAGGTCTAGACCTAGGGACTCTATGGTCCAGTTGAAGGCAGGAGCCGAAACGCGTAGACCGTCCTTTTTTGTTGCACGTTATGTTTGCACTGGTGTGTAAATAATAAAAACGCTAAAAACTACTGCTGCTGTGCCGTGTCCTTTGATCCGTAAGAAGTGGAGAGAAGAAGCTGTGGCAATATATATATATATATATATATTAGTCACCAAACTGCTCCGTTACCGGGGCACACTCTTAGTCAGCCGGTGCAAGTTCCAGGGACGGGCTTTCCCTGTAAATTCAATTTACCACCAAAAGAAATACTCGCACTCCACCAGAAGTATTGTTATGCAGGTTTAATTATTCAGCTTTAACCAACGCGTTTCATCTAAAGACAGACTTTAAAAAACAATCTAGATTTTGCCCGGTACTATATCCTGGCAATAAAGTTGATTTATTTTATGATCTGGTAGATGCGGAACTGGATAAATTAGACAATATCAAAACCAAGAAAAGAGAAAACTTGACAATCGAAGAACGCAAAGCCTTGGACTCCTTAATGGAAAACAACAATCTGGAGATAAAACCCGCCGATAAGGGCGGGAACATAGTTCTACAAAATAAGGAGGACTATATGAATGAAGCAATGCGACAGCTGAGTGACACTAAAAACTATAGAACATTGGACAAAAATCCAATAAACGGAATGATCTTGGATCTAGAAACACGCCTAAATAAATGGAAAGATCTGAAGTTACTCAGCGATGATGAAGTACAATTTCTAAATAACCAGAATCCAATCACCCCTACACTCTACTTTCTCCCGAAAGTGCACAAAACTCTAAACAAACCCCCCGGAAGACCGATAATCTCGAGTTGTGGTTCACTTTACGAGAACTTGGCAAATTATGTAGACCACTTTTTAGCCCCTATGGTACCCTTATTACCATCATATATAAGGGACACGGGGGACTTCTTGAGGCATCTAATGAATATAGAATGGTTAGAGGGATACCGGCTGGTAACCATTGATGTAGTCTCTCTCTACACCTCAATCAATCACCAACTCGGACTGAAAGCAATTGAATATTTCCTGAAACAGAAACCTGTAGAACATCTGAAGCATTGCAAAATGATCTTGGAAATGGTGGAAATGTGCCTGAACAACAATGTCTTTCTTTTTGACAAGGTATATTACACCCAATCGTGTGGGACAGCCATGGGAGTTTCCTTCTCTCCAAGCTACGCCAACCTAGTGATGGGTTGGTGGGAGAAAATGGTAGCTTGGAGAGAGGAAAACGACCACTACACAGCCAGAGTAGTTCTCTGGCTGCGTTTTATAGATGACCTGTTCGTAATCTGGAACGGTTCAAATGAGGAATTTTTGGAATATCTAAAAATTCTAAATGAGAATGAAGAAGGGTTGACATTTACCCATAACATCAGCAAGAAAGAAATAATATTCCTGGACACCAGAGTATATGTTGAAAATGGTCATCTGGAGACAACAGTCCATAGAAAGGCAACAGCCACGAATAGTGTCCTACATGGGCAAAGCTTCCATCCAGCAACTCTGAAAAAGAACATTCCCTATGGGGAGTTTATAAGAATGAGGAGAAATTGCTCCAATCAGGAAGAAATGAACAAAAAATTCAAAGAAACTGCTATCAGATTCAAAAGAAGAGGATACAAACAGTGTGATATTGATCAAGGTGAAAAACGAGCTAGAGAAAAAAGTAGACTCGAAACATTAATTCCGAAAAGGGATCAAGAAAAAGGAAAAGAAACACAGAACACAATCAGGGAGCCAATTAGAATGATATTAACCTACTCAAAAGAAAGCCACAAAATACGCAAAGCTTTACAGAAATACTGGCACGTTTTGGAAAAGGATCCTGATATAGGGAAGGAGATGGGCAAGTTCCCACAAATAACATACAGGAAAGCTCCATCTCTATCTGACAAACTAGTCAACAGTCATTTTGAAAGAACAAGCAAATCAAAAAATTGGCTAGAGAAAAAACGAAATGGATTCACCAAGTGCAGTCAATGTAAAGCCTGCCAAATTGGACGCAATCTTACCAAACTAATGGACCCAAAAGGAAAAACTTTCTCAATAGAAAACAAAATTAACTGCAAAACCACTCATGTGGTTTATCTGCTACAGTGCTTTTGTGGTCAAAGATACATTGGAAGTACCATCTGCCCCCTCCAGAAACGGATTTTAGAACATATCCGAGCCATAGAAAACCGTGATATGAGCTATGCTATGGCAAAACACATGCTAACTCATGAAAAAGAAAAAAAGAACTGGAGAGACATGACATACAGTGGGTTGGCAACAATTCCGATAAAGGAAAGAGGGGGAAACAGACTGATGATGCTGCGGCGTTTGGAATCGAGGCTGATCATTCGCTTTAAAACTAAGACTCCCGGGGGCCTCAATGGAGACGAGGAACTTCATGTACATTTGTGAAAGGCTAAAAGATAGAAACACAAATAGATATTAACAACATGCAATGTCTGGGTAAATATAGGGCACTTAGCCCTCAAATTGAAAATACATGAAAGTTTAAAAACTTACTCATCATGATAGAGTGACAAATCAATGGATCCTATATCTGTATACAAGAAGGGCACTAAGTCCCTATACATATATACAAAAATTACAGAGAGGTGGATACTAAGAGCTTTCTAGTGTTTTACAAAGAACACAGTGCTGAAACTATGACTTTACGAACAGTAACAAATTACCCAAAGAACTATTCTTAGTACTTTACATTTGCAAATCACCTGTACATGTAAATATGTGTAAATACATGCAAGTAAAAAACGTCATTTGTTTTGTTTAAAAAATAAAAATGTAAATATTAAACTACCAGGACCACAATGCCTCATAATCAGGCGATTATGAATACCTGGTATAAAAAGATGAAACTGAAAAGGGACCAATGTTTGGAACCGTGATCAAGCAGCGGATGCTGTGAAACGCGTTGGTTAAAGCTGAATAATTAAACCTGCATAACAATACTTCTGGTGGAGTGCGAGTATTTCTTTTGGTGGTAAAATATATATATATATATATATATTCACTGAAAAAACCATAGGTTATAGACCATATATAGTTAGGAATTAGCATTTAAAAAACCTTATTTTACTCACACAAAACCATTGAAATTCCATATATAGTTAGTTGCACTAACTATATATCGCGCACCCGCAATCCACTGCTGATCATGTCACATATTACATCATTCATGACATGGTCAGTGACATCACTGATGACATCACTGATGACATCTCAAATGACATCACTGATGACATCACTGATGACAACATCCAGTGACTGTATGTTTCTGTAAAGTTAAAATATGTCTTACATATTGAAGAATGAGTGGATGTATAAGTGTCTGATGAAGGATTTAGTAGGTGCGTGACTGACTGTATGAGTGAGTGATTAAATGTGTCTCACTGAATGCATGGGTTAGTGACTAAACTGTCTTAATTTGTGCATCATTATGTCTGTTGTGATGTAAACTGCTGCATGTGTTGATCATTAGCTATACGAGAGGCTATATGTGTTATTAATTGGTTGCCCAAGTATTTCTATGGGAGATTGAGTTTGTGTGGGGGTGGCTGGAAGGTGTGTGACTCTATGCATAGATGTGTGAGCAGTTTATTCACTAGGTGTATGAGTTCAAGACTGCATGTGGAAACAGCTACATGGGCAGTTGACTGTGTGCATGAGTGTATTGATGAGTGAATGGATATCTCAATGCTACATGTCATAGTAAGTACATATGTTAAACACAGTACATGTGAGAGTTGGCATATATAAATAACTGTGCATGAGAGCCACTGAATGAGTGAGTGGTTGTATCGATCATTGTGAACTTGTATCAGGGATTGTATAAGAGAGTAAATATGTGTTAGTATATGTTTCAATAAGTAAGGTGTGTTTAACTGTATAGTTGAAGAAATGGAGGTGAGATTGTTTCTTTGCATGACTGACTGAGTGTGTGAGTAACTCCATGGATGAGTGGCAGTGTGTGAGTGTATGTATACACTGAGTGTATCTAAGGTTATATTAGAGTCTGAAGAGGTTTATCGTATTAGCACAAGAATGATGTCAAATGAGATGTCATCAGTGATGTCATCAGTGATGTCATTTGAGATGTCATCAGTGATGTCATCAGTGATGTCACTGACCATGTCATGAATGATGTAATATGTGACATGATCAGCAGTGGATTGCGGGTGCGCGATATATAGTTAGTGCAACTAACTATATATGGAATTTCAATGGTTTTGTGTGAGTAAAATAAGGTTTTTTAAATGCTAATTCCTAACTATATATGGTCTATAACCTATGGTTTTTTCAGTGAATTTCAATGGTTTTTTAATAGCAAATATCATAAGCTGTCGAATGTCAAGTACGTGGTAAGTAAAAATTTTTCGTGTTTATGCACACTGATCTGCTTTGAATGCTGCCCCCCACCCCTCATTTCTATTAGGAGTACTCTCTCTTTGCAGATAGTGAAGGGTAGTTAATGCAGGCCTTTGCCCCCGTTGCCCCCGTTGTAATCCGTCGTGCCTGCTTCTCTCTCCATTTGATTGATTGTTCTCTTTGGTTCATTCTCTATTTACAAACAAGCACAGAGTCGCAATACTCTGTTTAGTCTTTGCAGATAGCGAAAAATCGTGTAAAAAAACAAAAGGAATCGAGCAAAATCAGTAGGCCACTAATGGTATCTCTTTTTGACCTCCCTAAAATAGAAACATTAGGAACAACCTGTTGATAATACCAATGTGTATGTACATAAGCGGCGTTCATTTGTGTTCACAGTACCCCTTGTTGATTGTTTGAATCGAGCATTGAATTGTTCGAAGTTGATTCTCTTAAGAATCTTCTCTGCCTGCAAACGAGGAAGAATAGGAATATTCTCTCTCCCTTTGCAGATAGTGAAGGGTAGGTAACGCAAACCTTTAACACGTCGTGCCTATTTCGTTCCTCATTGATTGATTGTTTCCCCAAACATTGACTGTTTGGGAATTGGTTCTTTTTGGAGGTATTCCCTGTTTGCAAATATACGTAGGAAAATCTTTGCAAATAGTGAAAGGGTACGTAATGCGGACCTTTCTCCCCCGTTGTAATCTGTCATGCCTATCTACTCCCCACTGATTGATGCACCTGTTTCACCCGGACCATTTACTAGAGATACGTCATCTGGCCCGACCAGAGAGCACCCCTAGTGAAAAGGACATATGCAATAATAACGAAGTGATCACTGTATCCTGTTAACAGAAACTTTAGCATGAAACAACCTGGAAAGAAAAGAATAGGAAAACGAAAATCAGTAGGCCACTGATGAACATGAACTTTTATTAAACAACGAACAAAGAAACGATAACATAACGTAATGATAAAACCTATTAATGTCCTAGAAACAAGAAAACGTTAAAATATGCCAGTGGTGAGAGACCAGAAAAACAGTAAGAGAAACCAAATCACCCCTCGCTGTCCCACCGCCTGCCACGCCAAAAAAATCGATAGACTAGGGAAAATGCAAGTCAGTAGAACATCCGCCCCCACTCCGGAAACTTCCAAGGTGGGGCAGGGTTGCGGCTACGCCCAGCCGGGAGCAGCCCATATAAGGCGGGTCCTGCTGCCACGCCTCGGCCAGGAGATCCTAACGTAGGGTGTAGCCGGAGGAGAGGCCGAGGCCAGCGGGACCCGGCCAGGGGATTGCCTTTACAATGCTGAACAGTTGCAGGGGGGGGGGGAATGTCTCCTCGACCCTCCCCTCTCTCTCCCAGTCCGGCCGCGGTGGCCCTTGACAGTTTCAGGTAGTCCCGCCACATGCTCTTCCGGTCCGGCCACCAACGGTCGGGGGTCCGAGGCCGACGGGATCCGGCTGCAGCCGATAAACCAAGAAACCCGTTCATGGGGCCAGAGCCAGGGGCGTCCGGCCGACATCTACCGGAAGCCCGGCCCGAAGACGGACGGGACACTTCTTCTTTCTTGAATAATGGCTGCGACAACACTGGGGGGGGATGTCTTGCACATGCCTCCGACCCCCCCCCTCGTCCTCATCGCCTGGTCCGGCCATAACAAATCTCAAGCGAGACGCCGTGGGGTGCACTGGGAGGGAGAGACGGTGCGAACAGGCCTCTCCCACCTCCCCAGGTGGAGGCTTCCCAGCTGCACCCTCAGCGCTCCAGGCGCCCGGAAAAGGGTTCTTCCACTGTGGCCATGCTGCAACGTCTCGCCCGGCAGGGTGGAGCCCGTCCACTCATTTGACCCCGCGATCGCCAGTAGCTACCGAACTCTCAAAATGGCGGTCGACCTGGCAAGAGCGGGCCCAGCATAAAGAAATGGCCCGGTCACTGGTTGACCACCGTAGTCCTCCACGACCTTGAAGATTCTAGAGGAGCCGCGGGAGTCTCCGACCTCCGATGGGGATTGACTGCCATGATCGCCCGTGGAGTGACGAAACTGTATCCGCGGGACGTCGGCGCTCCCATGCTGGCGCCAGCCTCACTTTGAATTACTAGAATCCTGCAGACCTCAGTTCCGGTGAAAGCACAGTGTGACCCGGTAGGAAAAATTGTTGTACCCCCTCCCCTTTTTGACTGATAGTTCAAACCACCGATCCTTTCCTTTGCCCTTTTAACGGAACTTTGGACTGCCTCCCCCTCTTTTACATTTTCTAGAGAAAACAAAACATTAACCACTACATTAGCATAGCAGTTGACACCAGAACTGTATTCAAATTGAAAACCAACAACATCTTCAACAGAATCCTTTTTGTTTCTGCTGTGACCCTGCTACAGCACAGGCATTGTCCCCAGCAGTAATTCTGCAATGCCGGTAAGAATAGCTGTGGTGCCTACTGGACTCACTCACCCCCGCGGTGCCCCACGCCGTTATTTGCTGGGCGGCAACTTACTAGACATCACTTTCGTGCCATCTAGATTTCAGCGCGTTCTGCTGCCTTGGAACTATTCGCACAACAGACTGCTACTGACGACCCACCCCCAGGCAACATCTTCTGAATTTTCATAATTTGAAAGAACTAGTAACATGTCCTCATCAGGAATTCAAAAGAAATTGCCACGGTCTCTTCGTTGTTTAAATGTTTTTACTGTTTTTGTTTTGTTGTATATATTTATAAGTTATTAAAGTTTTATATTCCTACTACTTTGTTGGAGTGCTATATATTTTTAATGTGACACATAATTGTAAAAACTTTGATGTACAAAGAGTCATTCCTGGAATCTTCCGCTTCAGGCTCGGTCCCCTCCCCAATCACAATACAGGATGGTTTTCAGATAGTAGGAACACGTGTGGTGTGACGGATCTCATCGGGTGTGGGCCTTGATCTACTATAACTCCTTTGAAGAGGGGTGATTCTTTACAGCTGGGGCCATAAACTACATCTGCAGGGCTAGGTGATAGCCTGGACAATCGGACACAGAGGAAGAGGAGTGTCAGAGGGTGCGGTAGTGAATAGGGCGAAAGGGAGGTGTCGGGCGGGCACAGAGTGTGATTTTCAGGGAAGAGCAGCGCAGATGGGGGGAGGTTTATTGCCGATGCATAAGACAGAGAGCGGGGGTGACCAGTGCCTGGGGAAGATGCTTGCGAGGGTGGGGAGCCATGCTACGAATCGACAGCGTGCAGAGAGTGGGTCTGGTCAAGGCATCTAAAATGGCTGCCGTGCACGACAAAAGTGTGGCATTTCAAAAAAGGCAAGATGGCGCAGACAATGTTTTTCAACACTTCCTCATTTCCTTCGAATCGAACGTTAACAGACGTTGGTGCATATTACCAAAGTTAAGCGATATTTATCGCTAACGATGCTTACCAACGAATTTTTTACCGCTAAGCATCGTCAGAAATTATCGAAGATAAACCTTGCTATTATCAAGGTTTATCGCAAATGCGATAATAAACGGCCGCAATGCATGAATATCGCTAAAAAGTCAGCGATATTCATGCATTACCGAGCTAATGCTCTTAGCCATGTTATCCACCTCCCATTGGATAACATGGCTAAGAACTGCTCAGGGCAGGTGTTACTTTTTGGAGATATTCGCGCTTAGCGCGAATATCTCAAAGTTGGTAATAGGAGATAGATATCTTGCATGTTGTAATGCAAATTATTGTGGTGTATGGAACTCATACCATAATCTCTCAGGAAAGCAGAAACTGATCCTTCTGGGACCGCCTAAAAAGGCCTAGGGGGTGAGGGGTACTCTACTTTGCCCCCTTTTCACATTCCGAACTATTTTATTTTACTCTCTTCTGTAATTACACAAAATAGCAGCGATAAGATGCATCGGAGACACACAGTGAGAGAAAGGAGGCCGGAGATGAAGAAGAGATGTCAAATACACATTGGAGATAATATAGTGGCAGAAGGGAAGTAAATATCAGTGAACTTACCATGTAACATTAAAATGTTGCACTCTATACTATAAGTCTCATTTTATACTACAATCACTTCGCTACAACCTCATAAATTAAAAATAAAAATTAATAATGTCTCAAACAATTTTTGATTTCTAAATATAAATTTATTCTTCAGAATTTTCTAAATTTGAAAGAACTAGTAACATGTCCTCATCAGCAATTTCCTCATGAAAAGTCTGCAATGATGATTCTTGTAACTCTATGGTCTCCAAACATTCGATAAATTCGCCATCAACAGATTGATCAAAAAAATCATTCAAGTCATCTCCTCCTTGTGACAATATTTAATTATTGGTGCTGTCAATTTCAATCAATGTAGTGGAATCATTCAAGTCATCTCCTCGTGACAATATTTCATTATTGGTGCTCTCAATTTCAATCAATGTAGTGGAATCATTCAAGTCATCTCCTCCTTGTGACAATATTTCATTATTGGTGCTGTCCATTTCAATCAATCTAATGGAATCATACAAGCCATCTCCTCCTTGTGACAATATTTCATTATTGGTGCTCTCAATTTCAATCAATGTAGTGGAATCATTCAAGTCATCTCCTTGTGACAATATTTCATTATTGGTGCTGTCCATTTCAATCAATCTAATGGAATCATACAAGTCATCTCCTCCTTGTGACAATATTTCATTATTGGTGCTCTCAATTTCAATCAATGTAGTGGACAATTCAAAAGAAATTGCCACGGTCTCTTCATTGTGAGCCATTTTATTTTGAAATTGCTTGCTGTAAATTGCAGAAAAAAAATAATCACTTTCATTTATCGTTTTTAGTAATACATAATATAAAACTAACTTTATCAAGTATTTAGTATAACAGAAGGACTGCAAATAAATATTTTTCAAATTATCTTCAAGTGTACAACATAGTTCCCCTTACAAATTAACAACTCACCTTTTTAAAAGTAGGAGAAGTGTTAGTACTGTGTAAATCAAACACCAGAAATTCACCACCAAAAATTCCTCACAAATGTACCTCAGACAGTAGTATCACAAAATGTCTGTGGTTTCCTCTCATTTGACATATATACATAACCAATTAACTTTCATCACACACAAATACAAAACCAAAGTAACATTTTAATTGGTTCTAAATTTCAACACTTTCAAATGTGTTTTCCCCATGCAATTTTCCATAGGACATTTACATACGTCTACAGCCTGAATGGCTGAACGGAATTACACCAAACTTGGCAAATGGTACATCAAACCTAAGAGGTCAGGAAGGATCTACTATGCCCCCTTATGGTCATTTCCCCCTTCGCTTTGGCCTCCTCTTGTCTCTCAATCCTACCGAGAGACAAGATGGCGGCCGCTACGGACTGTTTGGAATGTTGACAGACGCCGGAAAACCAATCAGCTTCGCAAAGCTCCGTAACGCGAAAAGTACGCGAAGCGGAGCGCTGTTACAGATATATATCTTTTTTTGAACGTTAATTTCTCAAAATCCACTGGAGCACACATATTGAGACCTAGCAAAGGCACATCGGGCTACCAGTCCCTAATATTTTACCAAGTTTCGTGCAAATCCATTCAGCCGTTCGATTATTATTATTATTATTTTTTTTTTTGCCCCGCGGGGCCCTTTTAAAACCTCCACATCAAACCTAGGGGGTCAGCGAGGATCTACTATGCCCCCTTATGGTCATTTGCCCCTTCGCTTTGGCCTCCTCTTGTCTCTCGATCCTACCGAGAGACAAGATGGCGGCCGCTACGGACTGTTTGGAATGTTTACAGACGCCGGAGAACCAATCAGCTTCGCTTCACAAAGCTCCGTTGCGCGAAAAGTACGCGTACTGGAGCGCTGCCCGGTCCGCTGTTACAGATATATATCTTTTTTTAAACGTTAATTTCTCAAAATCCACTGTAGCACATATATTGAGACCTACAAAAGGCACATCGGGCTACCAGTCCCTACAATTTTGCCAAGTTTCGTGCAAATCCATTCAGCCGTTCGGGCTAAAAGTGAGGCCAACCGCCCTATGGAAAACTCAATGTTAAAAACACGTTTTGGGACCCCCCTTTTTTCTCGACCCCCCCTGGACGAACCCCCCCCCCAATTTTCAGGGGCTGCTCAGAAACAAAATGTGCCATTTTCCTGAAAATTTCAGCCAATTCCGTCCACAAACGCCAAAGTTATTAGACATAGAATTTTCAAAAATCCCATAGAGAAAAAATCCTAACTATATATACCTACTGGCGACCGCCAGTAGGTAATATATATATATATATATATATATATATATATATATAATCGCTCGAACTCTCCTTAAGATCCTTTAGGAAAGAGGCAGCACTCGCGGACCAAGAGTAAACCAGAGTTTAATTAGAGGGAACAAAAAAGCACAGACGCGTTTCGGCGTGAGCCTTCGTCAGTGTGTCATTCATCCACATCCTACAATCCATTATATAAACAAACAATTCGTGAGCATTGTCATGTACATAGGACTATACCCCTTTAGGCCACTATGGGCGCCATCTTGGAATGGTGTTCTATCCAGATAGAGGTCTTTTATAATTTAAACATGAAGTTATCACGTTTGAAAATAAAGCCGTGGATCGGCTTGTGTCCTATGGCATTTTGTACAATGCTAACATAATCAAAACAGTGCAAAAAACATAAGAAGTAAGGAAAGTCATCAGGCACATGAAAAAAGAGGATTATGCTCCTATCCCTTGAGTGGAATTGAACCAAATTATTTCATCATAATTTATCATAATTACTAAACATAGCTATTTACGGGATATATAGCATAAAGATACTCTATTGGTTCAAGGAACTCGCAAAGAAAAGGTATATTTACAATATTTACAAAAGTCAAGTTAGACTAAACCACGGTCTGGTGTGTATTAAGATAAATAATGAAGCTAGGTTGTCAAGACGGATATTCTCAGGACACACATTGTTTGTAAATATCTAGGATTCAAATATCCATATCAAGATACTGGTTCTCCTGTAATACACTATCATCCTTGATGATAACGACAAAGCCTATGT
The DNA here is from genome assembly GCF_964261635.1 of Lissotriton helveticus. Lineage (NCBI taxonomy): Eukaryota > Metazoa > Chordata > Amphibia > Caudata > Salamandridae > Lissotriton > Lissotriton helveticus. The sequence goes on along the minus strand of NC_136070.1, from coordinate 689,002,183 downwards.
TCAAAATTACAAACTCATGATATTAATCACAGCATCCCTCATGTGCTCAATAATGTTGCGTGCTGGCAATATCTATACATACATATGCAAGGTAAGTTGCATGCCTGTCATAACCAATGCGTATATATGCAAGCTGGATTATACATAAATTTACATATTTACACACCTATGGTAGTCTATCCTCAACTGCAGCGGGGGACAAAAATTATATCACAGTTTGCATTTTTGTCATAATTGAGGTTCAACATTAGGATACAGAAATTCATAAATCAAGATCATGGGTATCAAAATCGAAGACATACCAAAAGAACAAGACATACCAAAAGAACATGTTTGGTAGAGTATATCTGATCTTATGGTGTTCACGTTATTTTGATCCTCAAGGAGCATACACATTCTAGTTGGATTTTCATTTTAGTGTACCAAGCTTCCTATCGGAAAGGGAAGTTTACTCCTCCTATGGTATTACTTTCCCAGGTGATATGCTAGTTCCTCCCCGCTGTTGAGCCCACCAGGTTGTTTTGTAGAAAGATCTACGATGTATCTGGACTCTAGTCTGCGGAGTCTCCTCAACCTATCACCTCCTCTTGCATTCGGTGGAACAATGTCCAATCCGAAGAATCAGAGTTGCTTGCGATCTTTACTATGCTCCTCTGCAAAGTGCCGGGCGACCGGATATGAGGTGTCTACTTTCTCGATCGCCCGTTGGTGCTCCAGGATCCTCAGCTTGAGCTCCTTGATCGTGCTGCCTATGTAGCGTAAGCCACACGGACAGACCAAACAATAAACCACAAACTGGGAGCTGCATGTAATGAAGTGCTTGATCGGCACTTTCTTCCCGGTATCAGGTATGTCAAATGATAGCACCCGTTTTCTGCCACTGCAAGCCTTGCAGTGGCCGCAAGGAAAGAAGCCTGCCATCCGCTTCAGGGAGTTAGTTTTCGGTGTTAGTTTGTCGAGGTGACTTGAGACAAGCATGTCACTAAGTGACCTAGCTCTGCTAAATGTGATTAGAGGATAAGCCGGTAGGTCACCTGCGAGTACGCTATCTGTTTTCAAAATGTTCCAATTTTTTGTGAGCATGTCTTTCAGAATCCCTGCTCCTTTTGAATAAGGAGTAATGAGTCTGAATTTGCCATCACTCTTGTTCGAATTTCTGTTCCTACCTACTACAGGATTCTCAGTTGCCAAGAGTTGCAATCTTTGCATTTTCCTTACTTTTTTCAAAGTATTCGTAAGTAAGGTGGTGCCATAGCCCCTCATGGAAAATCTCTCGATGCATTCTGAGGCAGCCGCCTCAAAATCGGAGTCCTTAGAGCAGTTCCTACGGATCCTCAATAGCTCTCCGTAGGGAATGCTGTTCTTAAGTTGGGTGGGATGGCTACTGCTGGCAAAGAGTGTAGAATTGCCAGCAGTGTCCTTTCTATGCAGGGTGGTATGCATCTGATTATCTTCAATGTACACCCTCAGGTCTAGGTACTCCGCTCTCACCGGACTAACCGAGCCCGAGAAGTGCAGATTGAGATCGTTGTTATTAAGGATTTTAATGAATTCTTCTGCTGAGTCCATTCCTCCATCCCAAACAATAAACAAATCGTCAATATAACGATACCAGCATTTAACCTGCCCTGTCCCAGTCCCTGCCGTACAGCTCCTGGGCACCTGCTCCTCCCACCAGCCAACGAAGAGGTTCGCATAGCTGGGAGCAAAGCAGGTACCCATCGCCGTCCCAGATGTTTGTATGTACATCTGATCCTCAAAGAGGAAAATGTTGTTGGTCAGGCAGAACTCTGTGAACTCTAAAATCATTTCATTATGACATGCATACTTCATTGGACGTTGACCCAGAGCATGTTTAATGGCTTCGAGACCCTGCCTATGGTCTATACGAGTGTAAAGGCTGGTAATGTCCAACACCATCAGCAGGTATCCAGAGTCCCATGTTAGTTCCTGGATCTTAGTCAGAAAATCTTTCGTGTCCCTTATATAGGATTCAAGTTTTATTACTAAGGGAAACAAAATATTGTCAACGAAGCGAGACATGTTCTCGGTCAAACTCCCAATGGATGATATTATTGGTCGTCCGGGAGGGTTTTCCATGTCTTTGTGAAGCTTGGGGAGATGATAGAACGTTGGTAACATGGGGGTGTGGTTCCTGAGAAAAAGATTCTCGTCCTTTCCGAGCATATTATGGTTATACCATTTTTGCACTAGAGCATCGTATCTGATTATACTGGTTTGATACACAGCATTCGTACATTCCCTGTAGTAGTTGTTATCTGCAAGTTGCCTCAAGGCTTCAGCTCGGTATAGGTCTCGACTCATAAGAACCACGTTGCCCCCCTTGTCAGAGGGCTTGATAACTATAGACTCGTCATTCATCAGGCCCTTCAAAGCTTGGCGTTGGTCCTCAGTGATGTTGTTAGTTGTGATTGACGGTTGGGATTTTCTGTACGCAGTCAGGTCTCTTTTCATTGCCTCCGTGAAGACGTCAATTGCGTCCCAAGGTGTTTGAGGTACAAAGGTCGATGCAGGCTTGAATGTGCTCTCCTCTCTCTCTTGCTCGACCCTTTGGAGGACCGCCCGTTGGGCGATGGACAGGTTTTCCTGTTGTTGGTCTGAATCCTGCTCCAATCGTAAGTCCTCTAATGCCTCGATAGCTGGTAGATCTTTAGCACTAAGTATGTCCGTCTCGTTTATTTTAGGGCCCTTCTTAGTGCTCCTCAGGTATGGGCGCAACTTAAAGTGTTTGTGAAGCTTCAGCTTCCTGGTGAATCGAAACAGGTCGATCCTGGTTTGTGTGTATTCGAGGTCATTTGAGGGACAAAACGTGAGACCCAGACTTAAGACTTCTAGTTCAGCTTCCGTCAATCGTTTATTTGTTAGATTCACTACAGTTAGGCTGGTTTGGTCGGTATTGGTTTGTGGATTCATAGTTCTTACTTTTTGTTTGTTTGGCGGCTCGCCCATCCAGAGGTTCTTACGTTTCCTCTGCCTGTTTTTCCCACCGCCTGCCCTCCTCGTCCTCCTCCTCTGTTCGATGTTGCTGTTGCATTGGCATCTGCATGCGCATTTGCGTCCACATCGGGCGGTTTGTTTTTTCCGCCCCTTAGCCAGCTGCTCTTGATGATCTCGTATTCCTCCTGAAAAGGAGTCTTCTTAGGTAGGGCTCCTTGTGCATTTTGTCGCACATCTTCTGAATCCAGTTCGTTCTACCTCCGTTGTTCATCTCCTGACTCATTCTCAGTCAGGTCTGATTCTGATGTGGCGGGTTCGGCTTCCGGCCTGCTGCTTGCCGTCGCTGTCATTGTTCTCTTCTGAAGAGCTTTGCGGGGGGCATCGAACTTTTTTGCATACGTTAAAACGCGCCCAGTCGCGTAGTCGTTTGCATCGCGCTCATACTTTTCTTGTTTGCGCATTCTGATTTTTTGTTCGTATTTTGCCAGCCTAGCTTTCATCTGATCTCTGTATTGAGATATTGTTGCTTTGATCCCCGTATTCATTTCCGTATCCAGCTCCTCATTGATGGTATCAATTTCTTCCAACACTTTCCCTCTGTTGCTCCAGGCATATTTGACTAGAATTTTCAATGTGCCTTCGCAGTAGGATGCTGTGTGGTCGAACCAATCGGTGAGCAATTGAGGGTCTGGATGTTCATGAGAGGGCACCGTGTGAACTCTCAGCCCCCTCGGCACTCTCTTCTCCTCAATATAGTTTGTGAGGCTCGTAGCCTCCCACCACTTGCGCACTTCGCGCTCATGCAGTTTCTCCAGCTTAGTGAATATGTCCTTTAATTTACGATCCTGTGTTGATTCGACAGATATTGTTGTTTTATCCGCCGCTTGTACTGGAGCCCCCTTGCGTTTAAACATGTCCTTTGCTGCATTCATGCGCTCTGTATCGGAAAACATTCTTACGTTTTTTGCAACTGTGGATGGGTCTGATAACAGGGGGTATTGCTTGGTGTGTTGCTAAGCAACCCCAGTGCTTGTTCCCTCGCGTCTGGCTGCCCTCGGTACCGCTGACGCTCTGCTGTTCAATGCTGCCACACGCTAAACATTATGCGTGAAAAACGGGCAGAAAGCAAAACAATTTGCTCACCGGCAAGTTTGTCGGTCGTCGGGAGCTCCGGGGCAGATCCAGCGCTGCCCTTCCACGGCGTCCTTGCCGGTCCTGTTGTGATCCTTGCGTTGTTGTCCAGCAGCCACAGCGGTGCACAGCATTACTCCTCCTCGGAAAACGCTCACCTCCCACGGAAAGCTGTGCACTCAGTAACGGGTGCTGCTAGCGGTTCGCGGGAAAACCGCTTCACATTATCGCTCGAACTCTCCTTAAGATCCTTTAGGAAAGAGGCAGCACTCGCGGACCAAGAGTAAACCAGAGTTTAATTAGAGGGAACAAAAAAGCACAGACGCGTTTCGGCGTGAGCCTTCGTCAGTGTGTCATTCATCCACATCCTACAATCCATTATATAAACAAACAATTCGTGAGCATTGTCATGGACATAGGACTATACCCCTTTAGGCCACTATGGGCGCCATCTTGGAATGGTGTTCTATCCAGATAGAGGTCTTTTATAATTTAAACATGAAGTTATCACGTTTGAAAATACATATATATATATTATACAATCCAAACAAAGCGATCCTTCCGCATTCAGAGCGCTCCACAGTGTGTGCTCGCCCCAAGGCTGGATCCAAGCCCAATTTTAATTAAAGTCACAAAATGGGCAGCACAACCGGATACTTTTCAAGAAGCTTTATTGCTTAACACACAACACCCCACCGACGCGTTTCAGCCTCACGGCTTTTCTCACGGTCAGTAAGTCCCTTCTTACTTTTCAGTTATATACTGCCCCAACCTAGCCTTCAGGTGGCATTGTGGGATACGTAGTTTTTACTGATTTTTAAAAAAACAGATTATTTAACATTAGAAAAAGGACAAGTGTGTAACTATATGTGCTTGTTCAGTACAAAGCGTAAGCTGTGCATTTTAACTTGGCATACTTTAGCAATATAGTGCTTAAACACATTTATAAATCAGTGATCAGGGTATAGTACCCCATAATAATCTGATTGTATATCCAATTAAGCGCATTGTTCATTCTACTCCAGATGTATATGGAGATCTTCCCCAAAATTCATTCCTCTTGGGTGTTTTGTTCGGAACCGGACAATGAGACGAGATTCCATTTGACGGAGCAATCGAGTTATATCTCCGCCTCTTTCTGGTTTTGTGAGCATTTTGAGTCCATAATAGTTCATTGCTCACCAATCCCCATTTTGACAAATGTTCAAATGTTTTGCTGTGGCATACAGCATATTTGAGTTTTTTACAGCACGGATATGTTCCAGTATCCTTTTCTTGAGCATGCAGGTTGTACAACCTATATATTTCATTCCACATTTGCACTCAATGAGATATACCACATTTTTTGATGTGCACGTGATAAATTGTTTGATGGGCATGTTTTTTCCATCCGGATCCACCACATTTTTCATTCTTTTCCCTATTTTACAAGCTTTACATGACATACAGGGCTTGAAGCCTATATTTTGTTCAGTCCACCATTTAGATTGTTGTTTGGTTTGGAAGAAGCTTTTCACCAATAGGTTTTGTAAGGATGTGTTTTTTTTGTACGTGATGGAAGGATGTTCCCCAGCCATTGTGCCTATATCTGGATCACTGGTTATCAAATGCCAATATTTCTTCATCTTTTTGGCAATTATTCCGCTCTCCTTGCTGTATGTTGTTATAAATCTTGGCGGATCTTTATCCTGGGGGGGTTTCGGTTTCTCAATTAAGGTTTGTGCCCTACTGAGTTTGTCCACTTTGTTTTTACAGTTTTTCAGGACATAGTTTTTGTATCCTCTTGATTGGAATCTCGTCGTACATTCTTCTATTTTTTTCTCTGCATCTTGTGGATTAGAGCAGTTTCTTTTCAAACGTACGAATTCTCCATAAGGAATGCTTCTGACTAATGCTTTGGGATGAAAACTTGTGCCGTGCAGCACACTATTAGTGGCAGTCTTCTTACGGAACAATGTGGTTTCAATTTTACCATTTGAGATATAGACCTTGGTGTCGAGAAACTCTATTTCTCTCTTGTTCGTGACACAGGTGAATTGTAGACCAACTTCATTTTTGTTTAATCTGGTGAAATATTTTTGAAAAAGTTCATCACTGCCTTTCCAGATCAAAAAAAGATCGTCGATGTACCTGACCCATAAAATTATCCGATCCAAATCCTCCTGGTAGTTATCATTCCAAGCTGTTAATTTTTCCCACCATCCCATGGTGACATTTGCAAAGTTGGGGGAAAATGAAATCCCCATGGCTGTACCACATTCTTGTCTATATAGGTCGTTGTTGAAAAGAAACACATTATTTTTCAAACACATCTCTATCATGTTTAAAAGCATTGAGGTATGTTCGAGTTCCTTAACACTCCGTTGTTGCAGGAAATATTTACAGGCTTGTATTCCCACGTCATGTCTGATGGATGTATACAATGACACAACCAAAAAATAGAGGGAGAAGGAGGTTAAACCCAACCAGGTCGGCCTCCAGTCAGTATTTGCAATACAGGAACCCTATGTGAAGGGTCCGGAGACCTGGTGGGTGTTGTGTGGTTACTGCTTACTAAGTCAGTGTGTACCAAAAATGTAAGAAAGAAAAATTTCTTTCTAGAGTCCCCTCACTCACCGGGGTTGCCCCACGGTGACATGCTTCATCATTCAGCATACAGTATGCGGTCGGGTGAGGAAGCATCAGGTATTACCGAGCGGGTCTGCCGATAGGAACAATGTTTCCACGAGGCGTTCCTGCCCTTGCCTAAGACCATGGGGTGTTAAAAAACACTCGTTTATCATTACGAGTACAATACCAACAGTATGTACAACTACACGCATGTTTTTTTATCAACAGCGTTTATTATTAATATAAATAATTAGTATTTATTATTATACTTTTTCAATTGACAATCGGCACTGATCAATCCACCAGGGAGACCGATTGTCTCCTCCTGCAACTCAATTTATGAGAATGTCTCTAGGTATGTCGATACCTTTCTTGCACCTATCGCCCAGAGTATGCCATCATATCTAAAAGATACTGGAGACTTCCTGAGAACATTAATGAATGTAAATTGGGATCCAGATTACCTTTTAGTGACAATTGACGTTGTGTCATTGTATACATCCATCAGACATGACGTGGGAATACAAGCCTGTAAATATTTCCTGCAACAACGGAGTGTTAAGGAACTCGAACATACCTCAATGCTTTTAAACATGATAGAGATGTGTTTGAAAAATAATGTGTTTCTTTTCAACAACGACCTATATAGACAAGAATGTGGTACAGCCATGGGGATTTCATTTTCCCCCAACTTTGCAAATGTCACCATGGGATGGTGGGAAAAATTAACAGCTTGGAATGATAACTACCAGGAGGATTTGGATCGGATAATTTTATGGGTCAGGTACATCGACGATCTTTTTTTGATCTGGAAAGGCAGTGATGAACTTTTTCAAAAATATTTCACCAGATTAAACAGAAATGAAGTTGGTCTACAATTCACCTGTGTCACGAACAAGAGAGAAATAGAGTTTCTCGACACCAAGGTCTATATCTCAAATGGTAAAATTGAAACCACATTGTTCCGTAAGAAGACTGCCACTAATAGTGTGCTGCACGGCACAAGTTTTCATCCCAAAGCATTAGTCAGAAGCATTCCTTATGGAGAATTCGTACGTTTGAAAAGAAACTGCTCTAATCCACAAGATGCAGAGAAAAAAATAGAAGAATGTACGACGAGATTCCAATCAAGAGGATACAAAAACTATGTCCTGAAAAACTGTAAAAACAAAGTGGACAAACTCAGTAGGGCACAAACCTTAATTGAGAAACCGAAACCCCCCCAGGATAAAGATCCGCCAAGATTTATAACAACATACAGCAAGGAGAGCGGAATAATTGCCAAAAAGATGAAGAAATATTGGCATTTGATAACCAGTGATCCAGATATAGGCACAATGGCTGGGGAACATCCTTCCATCACGTACAAAAAAAACACATCCTTACAAAACCTATTGGTGAAAAGCTTCTTCCAAACCAAACAACAATCTAAATGGTGGACTGAACAAAATATAGGCTTCAAGCCCTGTATGTCATGTAAAGCTTGTAAAATAGGGAAAAGAATGAAAAATGTGGTGGATCCGGATGGAAAAAACATGCCCATCAAACAATTTATCACGTGCACATCAAAAAATGTGGTATATGTCATTGAGTGCAAATGTGGAATGAAATATATAGGTTGTACAACCTGCATGCTCAAGAAAAGGATACTGGAACATATCCGTGCTGTAAAAAACTCAAATATGCTGTATGCCACAGCAAAACATTTGAACATTTGTCAAAATGGGGATTGGCGAGCAATGAACTATTATGGACTCAAAATGCTCACAAAACCAGAAAGAGGCGGAGATATAACTCGATTGCTCCGTCAAATGGAATCTCGTCTCATTGTCCGGTTCCGAACAAAACACCCAAGAGGAATGAATTTTGGGGAAGATCTCCATATACATCTGGAGTAGAATGAACAATGCGCTTAATTGGATATACAATCAGATTATTATGGGGTACTATACCCTGATCACTGATTTATAAATGTGTTTAAGCACTATATTGCTAAAGTATGCCAAGTTAAAATGCACAGCTTACGCTTTGTACTGAACAAGCACATATAGTTACACACTTGTCCTTTTTCTAATGTTAAATAATCTGTTTTTTTAAAAATCAGTAAAAACTACGTATCCCACAATGCCACCTGAAGGCTAGGTTGGGGCAGTATATAACTGAAAAGTAAGAAGGGACTTACTGACCGTGAGAAAAGCCGTGAGGCTGAAACGCGTCGGTGGGGTGTTGTGTGTTAAGCGATAAAGCTTCTTGAAAAGTATCGGGTTGTGCTGCCCATTTTGTGACTTTAATATATATTATACATTATACATATTTAAATATTTAAGTAATTATTGCTTAGTTTTTAATTGTAATTTATATGTAATATTTTAAAAATAAAATAAATTATATTTAATAAAAATGATAGTAAAATATTATATTAACTTTGTAAATGTAATAAATATATATATATATATATATCGTCATGTGATCAAGCTCCGTCCGCGGAGCAAAACGCGTCATGGAGAACACTGGTTCTATGATTTTTAAATAAATCCACGCAACTGCTTACACGATTTGGTGTATCGTTGGTTCTTGTCATTTGAGACCGTGACTTGTTTTGGGGAAGAGGTCCGCAACTGCTTTGTTCCGCACAAATTGCGGACAGGATTGCTTCTTTGATATATATATATATATATATATATATATATATATATATATATACATATATATATATATGGGACTATATTAAATTAAGTCTATTTTTGGAAACTTTAGATCTGGTTTAATAGCTCTGACCAGTTGGTTCTTTAGGGATCTAAACTCTCTCGAAAACCATGAATTCAGCCTAGTTGATTCCCCATCACTGTGATTTGTATGCTTGGAATTAAAAATAAAATGTGCAGTTAATTTATCAAAGAATTTTGCATGTACCCCACTAGCATCTTCCATGTTTCTCATGACTTTACCATAAGATTGAATCTCTGCCAACCAAACAAGTAAATCCTCCTTGATTTTATTCAGTTTATTTATACCTCCAGGACCATGGGCCATTCGAGGCGTCGTTTATCATTAGTGGGTAGTACCTCTTTAGTATACAGATTGCTCCTAGGAGTGCTATCATTTCCCTCCCAAGCAGAGACTAGCTCCAGACTAAGCAGGTTGTGATCTCTATCAATATTCTGAATTATGATCATACCAACTACTGTGGGCCACAACCTGAGATCTACTACAAAATAGTCAATATGGCTAGCCCTATTGGGCGAATGTTGGTCAGTTCTCCTTCTCTAACTGATGTGGTCCTACCATTGGTGGCCCTTAATCTATTTTCGATAGTCAATGCATTTAATTGCAGCGCTGGGTAGGACCATTTCTTAATAGGAAGCAACGTTAAACGAAGGGACGTGCCAGAGTTTATCCTCCTCATTCACTTCATGGGTGTCATCCTCATCCAATGGTTAGAAGGTTACATTAAAATCGCTCCAACAATCAGGGCATGAACAGGCTTCCTATTGCCTAGGAGCTCGTTTAGGGTCTGCAAGATGAGAGATTTACCCCCCACCCCCCTTTGGTACCTCTGGCATACATATTGTAGATATCCACAGTGTAGCCTCAGTTGCCTTTCAGTCTAACAGCTTGAATATCAGGACTGTTCATGGGTAGCTCCTTAATTCTACAATTAAGTGCAATACTAATCCATATCAGCAATCCACCCAATGGGCGATCTTTATTAGATGCTGTTGCAGACAGGTGGAATGTCACGTGGCCTGGCATAAATGTTTGAGTTAAACTTCATTTTTCCTGCAAGATGCATACATCGTGAAATTGGACCAACTGTACCCAATGGGGAAGACACAGTTTACTTTTAATTCTGGCCACGTTCCATGAAATTAATTTAAGTGGGTGATAGCTTGAGGGGAACTGGGATAGAGAGTGTGGAAGAATCTCCAGACCCCTTACTTCATAAACAAGTACGTCATTAAGATTAATATTGATGTTATCCTGGCTACGAGTTACATCTTCCCCAATAGATTGTGCAGAGGGATTTGGACCAGCCCTATAATTTGGTGGTCTCGATTGCACCTTGGTTGTTGGGAGGTTTATATTCGGGATAAAAGACACTAGTTTCTGTGAGCTTGGGTACACAACTGGGATGTAGTCAGTCAATATCTGCTAAAGGGGACTACAGAGAAGTCCTATTAGGCTGTAAGTTAGAGTTACACGAGGGGGTGTAAGTTGCCAACTGCCTCTTAAATTGGATATTTGATTTGGCTGGGGGAAGAGTCTTGACTTCCAAGGCAATAAGATTATGCACTAAACTTTCATTGGCAAGGGTCAACTCTATAGCGTCTGTACTGTTATTAGCTAAAACATATCTCTTTGCATGTAATATGTCTTCCCTAATCATGGATCTGCGCCCCTAACGTGCCTGATCCAATGGATAGACTATTTTTTTAGGGATTCCTCATTCTGATATGTTGTAAGATAGTTACATTTAGGGACATAAACTATGTAATTTTTTTTACACTGGGTAGCAAGGGGGATGGAGAGTCCTTCCCGATGATGTGACATATCATGTGTCTCATTTTCTCTAGTTTGAAAGTGTAAATGTCTACATGTTGCTTCATTTGCTGTATGACCTAGCTTACCCCCCACTACATCTCCAGCCATGCCTGCTGTGCGACTACTCAGGCCAGTTTTTAAAGTTGGTGCCAAGCGAGTATCATGTGCAACTAAATGTTGCAATTGTTTTCTAATAGCAATATCCCTCACGTGCTCAGAAGTCCCCAAACCTGGCTAGCAACTTGTAAATAAGCCAAGTTAGGGTCTCAACTGTGGTTTTCAGGGCAACAAAACTCTTTATGTAACTCAGATACCGAATGAATGACTTCAGGGTCAACTAGGGCTACATCAGTGGGTGAGGTGGTGCTTCCTTCTGTAGCTTTCCCCCTTTCATCTGGTATCTCAGTTACAGTGCTCGTTTCTGGGTGATCTAACAGAGGTGAAAATCTATTACTACATGGAAACTCGCTAGTGTTAGCAGTGGCGTGCGGTGGTGTGCAGTGGCATCTGGCAGCGTCTCCTTGTTCTGGTGGCTGCAGCGCACTATGTTGCTCCTGGCTCGAAGCTCTCGCAGCCCTTGATGGACTTCTCTGTATGCTCAGCGTGCTCGGGGAGGCAAGGGTGGGAGAGCTCCCAACATCCTCTGCTGCAATGCACTCGGTGTTCTCGCCGCTGCCTCGCCTTAGATATGGTTTTGTTAGGGATCAGGGGTGGGTACTATTTGTGGTGTCTGAGGATTTTTAGAGTTCTAGAGTGGTTACTGACTTAGGGGTAATGTGTTTTACTGCAGTGGTGGGTTGTAACTTGGGAGTTAAAGGAATTTTTAGGGCTCAGGCTTGGGCAATTTTTTGGGGTGTAAGTTTTTTTTTTAGGGTTCAGAGGTTAGCAATGTGTTTGGGTGTAAGGGTTTTGTAGGTTTCAGGGGTTGATTGTAACATGCTGTAACATTAGTTTAGGGTCCAGGGGTGGCTAGTGTTCTGGGGTGTAAGGGTTTTCTAGGGTTTAACGGTGAAACGTATTTTTAGGTTTCAAGATGGGCTGTATTTTGGGGTGTAAAGGGTTTTTAGGGTTTAGATCCGGTAGTGTTTTCGGTTGTAGAGGGTTTTTAGGGTTCATGGGTGGGTTTTTTTTTTGTGAGATAAAACGTATTTTAGGGATAAAAGATGTATATATTTCGAAAAACAATCTTAGTGTATGTTAATTTAAATTGATTGATACGTTCGTGTTATAAACGTAAAATGATAATGAAAATTAACAAAATGTTACATTACTTGTAAATAAAAAATTTATAATAAATAATAAATATTATGAAAGAACGAATTCATATTTTCTAGGAATATAACATCAACCCTTTGGTAAATGTGTATAAAAACTCTCTATATAAAAATATAGTTTACAAAATGTAAAATAATTGAATTGTACATCATAATAAACTTACTTAGAATATATATATATATATATATATATATATATATATATATATATATATATATATATATATATATATATATATATATATATATATATGCAGCAGAATATTCCTCCTGAAGGAAAGGGGAGTCGCACTTCCAACACCTTGCCTGTGGCACTGGAATAGTACAGAAGGGCAGCTGGTATTCCTGACGCGTTTCGTTCGCGTGCTGCGAACTTTTTCAAAGGTAAGCCCAGGTGATTTAGGGTGTGTCAGTGAGTACTTCTGAGTTTTTGTTGTGCTTGGCCGGCCCTCTAGTGGACATCTTGAGTGACGTTAGCCGGCATGCTGGTAGTTGAAGTCTCGCCGAGTCCCTGCTTGTGTGCTGGCATTACTCTGTTACTACGGAAGCCATGAAGCTTTCCTGCGGTGTTGTCCCATGGCAGTCTGCATTGTAGGACTGCTGTGGATCCTTACCAAACTCTGGTGCTTGGCGGCTGCCGACCACCCTGTATTTCGTTGCCGATGCCAAAGTGTTGGTCCAGGGTCGGGTGTATGTCGGCGCTCTTTGAAGGCAGTGCGTGTCTCTGCGGCTGGACCCGCCGCTCTGTATGCAGCAGAATATTCCTCCTGAAGGAAAGGGGAGTCGCACTTCCAACACCTTGCCTGTGGCACTGGAATAGTACAGAAGGGCAGCTGGTATTCCTGACGCGTTTCGTTCGCGTGCTGCGAACTTTTTCAAAGGTAAGCCCAGGTGATTTAGGGTGTGTCAGTGAGTACTTCTGAGTTTTTGTTGTGCTTGGCCGGCCCTCTAGTGGACATCTTGAGTGACGTTAGCCGGCATGCTGGTAGTTGAAGTCTCGCCGAGTCCCTGCTTGTGTGCTGGCATTACTCTGTTACTACGGAAGCCATGAAGCTTTCCTGCGGTGTTGTCCCATGGCAGTCTGCATTGTAGGACTGCTGTGGATCCTTACCAAACTCTGGTGCTTGGCGGCTGCCGACCACCCTGTATTTCGTTGCCGATGCCAAAGTGTTGGTCCAGGGTCGGGTGTATGTCGGCGCTCTTTGAAGGCAGTGCGTGTCTCTGCGGCTGGACCCGCCGCTCTGTATGCAGCAGAATATTCCTCCTGAAGGAAAGGGGAGTCGCACTTCCAACACCTTGCCTGTGGCACTGGAATAGTACAGAAGGGCAGCTGGTATTCCTGACGCGTTTCGTTCGCGTGCTGCGAACTTTTTCAAAGGTAAGCCCAGGTGATTTAGGGTGTGTCAGTGAGTACTTCTGAGTTTTTGTTGTGCTTGGCCGGCCCTCTAGTGGACATCTTGAGTGACGTTAGCCGGCATGCTGGTAGTTGAAGTCTCGCCGAGTCCCTGCTTGTGTGCTGGCATTACTCTGTTACTACGGAAGCCATGAAGCTTTCCTGCGGTGTTGTCCCATGGCAGTCTGCATTGTAGGACTGCTGTGGATCCTTACCAAACTCTGGTGCTTGGCGGCTGCCGACCACCCTGTATTTCGTTGCCGATGCCAAAGTGTTGGTCCAGGGTCGGGTGTATGTCGGCGCTCTTTGAAGGCAGTGCGTGTCTCTGCGGCTGGACCCGCCGCTCTGTATGCAGCAGAATATTCCTCCTGAAGGAAAGGGGAGTCGCACTTCCAACACCTTGCCTGTGGCACTGGAATAGTACAGAAGGGCAGCTGGTATTCCTGACGCGTTTCGTTCGCGTGCTGCAAACCTTTTCAAAGGTAAGCCCAGGTGATTTAGGGTGTGTCAGTGAGTACTTCTGAGTTTTTGTTGTGCTTGGCCGGCCCTCTAGTGGACATCTTGAGTGACGTTAGCCGGCATGCTGGTAGTTGAAGTCTCGCCGAGTCCCTGCTTGTGTGCTGGCATTACTCTGTTACTACGGAAGCCATGAAGCTTTCCTGCGGTGTTGTCCCATGGCAGTCTGCATTGTAGGACTGCTGTGGATCCTTACCATATATATATATATATTACATACCATATAAGTTTATTAATTATGCAAAGTAAAAGCATCCCGTTGTAAAATAAAACCTCCATTTAAAGGTACTCTCTATGTACTTATCAAGCAATCATGACTCCCAATGTACTAAACCACAATATAATGACTGATATTTCCAAAAGGAGACAGGTGGCTTGTCTCCAAGAGTCCAACACAATTTTCCAACAGACCAACACTCTCAGATACCAGGTGAGGAAAAACCTATTGGCAGTTGGGCATCTTCTAAGGCCTTTTGTGGGGAATCAATAAGGAAGGTGCAAAAAGTGAGTGGGTAGACAGATTGGCATTGAGGAAGAAGACAAAAAAGGAAAGGTACATCCTTTTGGTAATATCCAGACATAATTATTTAAATGGAGATCCTTAAATGACTGTTGATACTATCTCTTCTAGACATAGCAGCTACAGGGAGCTGCTAGCCCTGTTTCCAAGGCACCTACCTGTAGTAAAACTTATCTGGGAATGCCAGGGGGTTTAAGAAAGACCGCTCCAGAAGCATCAGCTGGTCATTAATCATCCGTACTTCCAGAGGACTCCTGAAGGCAAAACAAAGAAACAGACATGAGATCAGTGCCCTGCACAGATTGTGACCCTGAAAGACAGTGAGTTTACTCTCCAAAAGATTGACCTGAACATTGGGTGAGCTCTTTGACCTTTATATGGACGACGGGGCATGGTGAGGTCACTGACTGAAAAATGGGCACAGACACTCGGTGAGTTCCCTGACCTGCTGTTGGATGGCAGGATGATCTTAAAATCAGCACAGGTGGACTCAGTGTATTAAAATTAGTGGGAATGAAAACACTGATTATTATAGAATTTTCTCTTGACATAATTTGATAATAATGCGTCTCGTTCAACCCTGAGGTAGAGCAGTGATTGACCAGATTCTGGTAAAGATGTGCGATGAAAGAATTTGAAAATGACACTAGGCTTGATGCATATCACTGCCAGGATCCTTGTTATCATTTCGATAGTAATGGTTTCTAGATATTACAACTGGTGACATAGCATTTATTTTGCGCATTGTGGAAACCTGTGTTTCCAATAAAGTTTCAAATTGGCAGCATTATGATCATTTACAATAGTGGCTTGGGAGTCTTGACTATATGAGCGCAGGTCAAGAGTCAGTCAAATATTCATTATTCGGTTCTTTTCACAACCATAAAAGAAGACATCCAGAGTTAAAACAAAGAACAGAGAATATATAAAAAAAATCATAGTAATAAAATTCATAATCAACGATATATATATATATACAAAAAATGTATTTCATCACATAGCAGCAAGTCACGAGTTTCCATATAAGAACAAAGATTAAAATGTTATAACAATAATCATAGATCAGCACAGAGAGAAAGCATATATAAATGCTAAATACAAACACTATATCCCCACAGACCAATATTTTCAGAGGCAATTCATTATAATCCATATAAAACCAAAATACCATTACAGATGTGACTGGACATTAGCGAATAAATAAGATAATTTCCAAACTTATGGGTAGATGCATCAACGTTTTTTTTTGCGATTCCTAAATTGCGAAAAGTAAGGAATCGCAATTTAGGAATCGCAAATGGCAATGCATGAAAAAATCGCATTTTTTTTGCGATTCGGTATTTTTCCTTAATTGCGATTCACAATTTGCGAATCGCAATTAAGGAAACCCTTCCCATTGATTCCTATGGGCCAAAAGGCCCATAGGAAGGAATGGGAAGGCATTCACAATTTGCGAATTTCATTTTGCGAATCGCAAAATGTGAATGCAATTTCAAGGGTGCAGGGGGGGTCCAAAGAACCCCTCCCTGCACCTCTGAAATTTAACTTTAAGATCCATTTACACACACATGCCCCAAGGACATGTGTGTCTGTAAATTAAAAGTTTCAAATATGTAACTTGTGCATGTTTGAAAGTTTTCTGTAAATTAGCATGAAGTTCAACTTCATGCTAATTTACCCCTTCCAAATTGCGAATTCGCAATTTAGAAAATAATCATGCATTGCATTTAAGAAATCTCAAATTGCGATTTCTTAAATGCAATCGCAATTTTAGAAATCGCAACATAGTTGCGATTCCTAAAATTGCGAAAAGCATGATGCATCCAAAATTTGAGAATTGCATTTGCAAGCGGACGAATTTTGCGATTCGCACCGTTTGCGAATGCAATTCTGTTCGATGCATCTAGGCATAAGTTCCGTAAATGGACTGCTGTAGAAATATATCTATACACCATTAAACATGTATATTCGTCACTCAACAGTTGGAGACGATACAGGGCCGGCCTGCACGTCCTGATATTTAAAAATCTTATTAGAGGTATTATAAAATCCCTCCTCGGTTTAGTGTAGAGTCGATAGTAGAACAAAAAATGCAACATGTTATGAGTTGATTTGGAGTCACAGGGGCATGATTCAAGTACGGCATCACCATATACTTTGCACGGATAAGAAATCAAGAAATATGCAATGCTGAACCTGAATCTAATGAGATAAAACATTTTCGAGTGACCAAAAAAAAGGAAAGATAAGGCTCTACACATGGTGAACATACTAGAGGCAAATATTTCAGAACTCTCTTTTTCCCAGTCTCCAAACGCTCACTGGTTATCTTTAAAAAAGATTAAAGATCCCCTTTCAACTGTGTTTTTGAAACCTTGGCAATTCTTTGAGGGTTATATTAACACAATCCGCCCTCCCCACTGTTTCCAGCTGCCTTTTTATGTAGTTAAACCATGGTATCTTCTGCATTTGGTCAAGGCTGAGTCAGTCCAATATTATCGCACAATTTTGGGCTGGCTCATCTTTCGCCCATACTGAGTGCCATAGCAAAGTTGGAGCAATTTGTATACTGTGAGTTAAAGGGATCAGACCAAGTTCATTTTGACAAAAAAATAATTGGTAGGCTACATGGGACTGTTAGTAATCATCTCAGAAAGTTGTTCTCCACAGCCTGGAGGTGTGTTGGGTTACAAAAACCCCACACTCCAGCCCCATTCAAAGTTACAGAGCGGTAGCGAGCCTTATAGATGTTAGTTACTGAGTCGATTGGTCTAGAGCCTAATTTCTTTGTAAACCTGAACAATGCCTCCAAATTGTGGTTGCAACTACTAACCCTAGTTGCAACTAAATGATGCCAAGTACCTTTCTGGTCAAAGGGGATACCTAAGTATGAAAAGGTTGAAACATAAGACAACCTCTCATTATTGATAAAACATGATTTTAAACATGATTTTAAGGGGGGGGGGGCGATTTACCTACCACCATGGTATAAGACTTGGCTGTATTGGTCTTTAAACCCAAATCAGACATAAAATCATTAAATATAGTGACAAGCATTTGCAGACCAACACCGATTCTAGACATCAACACACAATCATCAGCGTAGAGTAACGCTGGCAGATTTCTGTTGCCTATTTTAGGGACATCAATATGCCCTTGGATCAGATAACTTCCCAAGTCATTAATGTAAAGACAAAATAGAAATGGCACCAGCACGTAACCTTGACTCACCCGACGGTTTATTATAACTGGAGGGGTGAGTTCCCCATCCGCCCCATACAAGACCCTCCCAGTCACAACCTGGTGCATCTGTGCTAAGAAGTGAACTAATGATCGGCTATGCCCAGATCCAGCCTTTTTTTCCATAATTTCCCTCTCTCCACCGATAGAGCTGATGGAAGTTTCCATTAAACCCAAATAGAGGGGACCGTTCTTAACTATTGTGCAGTAGTGGCCCATGGTGGGAGTCCTGCCGGGCGCTGACGTGGGGCGGGGGAGGGGCAGGGTGGTAGTAAACTCCGGAATACTGCCGCACAGAGGTAAGTACACAAACAAATAAATAAAACAAATTTCGTTGCGCGCGCTGCATCACCAAATGTGAAGCAGCGCGGGCAACTAAATTTGTTTTATTTATTTGTTTGTGCATGTGGAAGGGGAGCGCCTCTCACCTCGACAGGGCGGCGCCCGAGTAGGGATTCCATAACCGCTGACCCTCCAGCGTCCCTGACGACCAGGACTCCTCCTCTCTCTCTCCCTACAGGAAACGGAACGACCAGCGGGGTCGCGCGACGAACCGGAAGTGAACTCCTGTGACCCCGGAAGTCCCACCCCCATCATCAGCCCGACACACAGAAAAGCGACGACGAAGAGAGGAGAGCGTTCAAAGCGGCGGACTCGTGGCAGGAGACAGCGTGCGGATAACCCGAGACAGAGAGCGGAAGGAGCAAGAGCGGAAGCGAAGAGGAGGAGGACGTTTGGACCGAAGAGTGGTGGAGTCCTCAGGAGGTTGCTGGAGAGCGGCCGCAACTCGCTGGAGAGTTGCGGCGGGGCACGTGAGTACATTGTTATCTTTTCTCCGTGTCTCCCTGTAGATCGTTGTAAACTAGCTGTACATAGATCCCCTCACGGACAGTACACCCCTGCACTGTATATAGTTAGTCATTTCACTGCACTTAGCCCTTTGTATTATAGCCCCTGCACTCCCCTCTCACCTCAGCACGCCCTTCCCATTCCTCTCTCTCGATTCCCCCCCTTCTTTGAATCCTCCCGTACCGTTCTCACCCTCACGTTCTCTCTGACCCCTCACATCCCGGTGGTTGGTGACAGTACTCCAACGGTCCAAAAGCCGATAAGGACTAACTGCCCTGTTCTCTCTCCTTCCCCTCCGAGGGGAAACCCGATCCCGACCCTAGACCAGAAGCCAACCCGAAGACCTCCTCACCCGGACGGACAGCCCAGGTGAGTGGAACCCTGTTCGGCCTACACGACGAGAACGGACTTCAAGACATCCAGCCTCACCTCCTTGCAACCCCTCTTGTTTGCTTACAGAACAATAAAAACAGCTGAAATAGTGCAATACATTCGGCCTCCACGCCTGTTATTCCGGTCCGCCCATACCCCTAATCCACACTTGGTGTCAGAAGTGGGATCTACCGGAAGCATGGAGGCCGCGGTTAAACAGCTGGCAGAAAGCCAGGAGCTACTCGGGAAGATGATGGAGCGCTTCCTCAAGACGGCTGAAGACGATCGTGGCCAGCTTCACGACGTCCTGAAGGATCAGGGCACCGCTCAGGATCAGGCTCTCGGGAGATTAGCCGATGTCATGGGACAACAACGACCAACCGCCTCCCTACCCTCTGTAGTCCTACAAAAGTATGTCCCGGGAGAAGACCCGGATTTCTTCTTCACAAACTTTAAGCGCCTGGCACATGCCGCTTCTTGGCCGGCCGATCGCTGGGGTCACTACTTGGGCCCCCTGCTGACGGGGGAACTGCAGGCGGCCTACCAACAGGCCAATATACAGGGACAAACGCCTTACCAGGACATAAAGACCTGCATCCTAGACCGACTAGGGATCGACGAGGAGACGTATAGGGTTCGGCTACGGCAAGCCCGCGAAGGACCCCAAGAGACGCCCCGGGCTTTGTCTTTCCGCATCCAGGATCTGGCCACCACAGCCTATCCTGTCCAGGTGGACAACCATCCTTGGGAAACCGACCGAGAATATCGAGCCGCACAACAAGAAGACCCGGTGTTACAGGACTCCTGGGGGCGTGCCCTAGAAAACGAAGCCCCACTACAAGTATGTCCTTATTTCTTAAAAAAGAACGGTCTGCTGTACAGGAAAGGCGGACCCCAACAACCCCCTCTGCTACTCGTTCCCGGTCCCTTTCATGACAAAGTACTATTCCTGGCTCATAGCCATTTATTAGGGGGTCATTTCGGAGATGATAAAACAGGACAGACCGTTTTGGAAAAGTTTTACTGGCCTGGGGTGTACAAACAAGTGAGTCAATACTGTCGCGAATGCCCGGTATGCCAGAAGAACAGTCGATACCGGCCCCCCAAAGTACCCCTCCAACCCCTCCCTCTCATTGATGTCCCTTTCAGTAGGGTAGGGATGGACCTTATAGGCCCCATGTTACCCTCAAAAAGCGAGTGTAGATATGCTCTTGTCCTCGTGGACTACGCCACCCGTTTTCCTGAGGCCGTCCCCTTACGCCACCCTACCACCCAGAACATAGCTAAAGCTCTCGTCTCCATCTTCACACGGGTGGGTTTTCCCCGTGAAATATTGACCGACCAAGGCACCCCTTTTGTCTCCTCCCTTATGCGCCAGGTGTGTTCCCACCTGGGCATCAATCAGATAAGGACCTCTGCCTACCACCCCCAGACCGACGGCTGGTGGAACGGTATAATGCCACCCTGAAAACCACCCTCAAGAAACTATTAGGACTGGAGAGCCGTCGCTGGGAAGAAATGTTGCCCTTAGCCCTATTCGCAATATGATGCAAAGTCCAGAGCAGTACTGGTTACTCCCCATACGAACTCTTGTGAGGGAGGGCACCCAGGACACTATTGGATATGGCCCGGGAGGCCTGGGAGGCCGAGCCGGATCACACCCGACCTCTACCGGAATACGTTGCAAACCTTAAAACACACCTAGGTCAAATCAGAGAGATAGTAAGACAAAACATGATGACTGCTCAGACAACCCAAAAACGCCTGTATGACCGGGGAGCCAAGGTGAGGTCCTTTGTCCCCGGAGACCTAGTATTGCTCCTCATTCCATCCTCCGACCACAAGTTACTAGGCCAGTGGCAAGGGCCATATCCCGTACTAAGACAGGTGACTCCGGTCACGTACGAAGTTGAATTGGACCACAACCAGACACAAATATACCACATAAACCTCCTGAAGAAGTGGGAGGGACCCCAGCCAGTACTGGCCAGTACACAGCGCCAGGAACCCCTGCCGTTTGAGTGTTGTCTGGACCCTGATTTGCCCGAAAGCAACAGACAAGACTTAAGAACCGCCTTATCCCCAATACAGGCGGTCTTTTCCTCCCTACCAGGGCACACGACTGTCATAGAACATGCCATCCACACGGAACCCGGGAAAACAGTGAGGCAACGGCCCTACCGGGTCCCTGAAGTACGCCGGAACATTATCAGGGCAGAGACCAACCAGATGTTGCAAATGGGCATCATAAAAACGTCTATCAGTAGCTGGAACTCACCCATAGTCCTAGTCCCCAAACCTGATGGCTCCACGAGATTTTGCATAGACTTTCGAGAGGTCAATAAAGTCTCAAGTTTCGATACCTATCCTTTGCCGAGGGTCGACGAGATGATAGAACGGATAGGCAAAGCCCGATATATTAGCACCTTGTATCTCTGCAAGGGATACTGGCAGATTCCCCTGAAAGAGGAAGACAAGAAAAAAACGGCGTTCTCCACGCCGGATGGCCTGTTCCAATTCAGAGTAATGCCCTTCGGGCTTCATGGGGCCCCTGCGACGTTTCAGAGGGCCATGAACATAGTCCTACAACCACATGCCCTATACGCAGGAGCCTACCTGGACGACATCGTCATTTATAGCGACGATTGGCGAGAGCACCTGTCCCACTTGAAACAAGTAGTCACGTCCCTGGGGAAACACGGGTTTACCATCAACCCAACCAAAACCACTCTCGCTGCCCAAACTGTAAAATACCTGGGGTATCTGCTTGGGGAGGGTGTTATCAGACCTCAGGACAACAAAATAAAGGCCATCCAGGCCATCTCATTCCCACAAACGAAGAAAGACCTCTGTGCCTTCCTTGGGCTGTTAGGCTACTATAGGAGGTTCATCCCCATCTTTCCCCAAACCGCAGTCCCCTTGACAGACCTGCTTAAGAAAAGCACATGAACAGAGGCTGTGCTACAACAACCCACTCCCCTGATGTTGCAAGCCTTTCACAAACTCAAGCGATCCCTGGTTTCCGAGCCAGTATTGATTAGCCCCGACCACACACAACCCTTCATCTTACAAACTGATGCCTCAGACCAGGGTTTGGGAGCCGTCCTATCCCAGAAAGATCAGACAGGGGTGGAGAGGCCTATCCTCTACCTCAGCAGAAAGATCTTCCCTCGGGAAATGAATTATGCTGTAGTTGAAAAGGAGGCCCTGGCCATTAAATGGGCAGTGGAAAGCCTTCGATATTACCTGGAGGGGCGTGAGTTTATTCTATACACAGATCACGCTCCATTGGAATGGATGGCACGAAACCGGGGCCACAACGATCGAGTGCTTCGGTGGTTCCTATCCCTACAACCCTACAGGTTCAAAACCTTACACCGGAAAGGGGCAGAACAGGGCAATGCGGACTATCTCTCTCGATATCCTCCACCTACCTCCCCCACAAGAAAGACAGCTAGGGAAAGGGGATGTGGAAGGGGAGCGCCTCTCACCTCGACAGGGCGGCGCCCGAGCAGGGATTCCATAACCGCTGACCCTCCAGTGTCCCTGACGACCAGGACTCCTCCTCTCTCTATTTCCCTACAGGAAACGGAACGACCAGCGGGGTCGCCCGACGAACCGGAAGTGAACTCCTGTGACCCCGGATTCCCGCCCCCATCATCAGCCCGACACACAGAAAAGCCGATGACGAAGAGAGGAGAGTGTTCAAAGCAGCAGACTCGTGGCAGGAGACAGCGTTCGGAGAACCCGAGACGGAGAGCAGAAGGAGCAAGAGCGAAAGCGAAGAGGAGGAGGACGTCTGGACCGAAGAGTGGTGGAGTCCTCAGGAGGTTGCTGGAGAGCGGCCGCAACTCGCTGGAGAGTTGCGGCGGGGCACGTGAGTACATTGTTATCTTTTCTCCGTGTCTCCCTGTAGATCGTTGTAAACTAGCTGTACATAGATCCCCTCACGGACAGTACACCCCTGCACTGTATATAGTTAGTCATTTCACTGCCCTTAGCCCTTTGTATTATAGCTCCTGCACTCCCCCCTCACCTCAGCACGCTCTTCCCATTCCTCTCTCTCGATTCTCCCCTTCTTTGAATCCTCCCGTATCGTCCTCACCCTCACGTTCTCGCTGGCCCCCTCACATCCCGGTGGTTGGTGACAGTACTCCAACGGTCCAAAAGCCGATAAGGACTAACTGCCCTGTTCTCTCTCCTTCCCCTCCGAGGCGAAACCCGATCCCGACCCTAGACTAGAAGCCAACCCGAAGACCTCCTCACCCGGACGGACAGCCCAGCTGAGTGGAACCCTGTTCAGCCTACACGACGAGAACGGACTTCAAGACATCCAGCCTCACTTCCTTGCAACCCCTCTTGTTTGCTTACAGAACAATAAAAACAGCTGAAATAGCGCAATACATCCGGCCTCCACGCCTGTTATTCCGGTCCGCCCATACCCCTAGTCCACAGTGCACTTACTGCTAGTCGACGATGGGGTTGTCGACGAGGAGGAGGATGCTATGGACATGGTGACAGTATTAGAGGTAGATACCGTTGACACTGCTGTAACCTCTTTCATCATCGATGATCCATCTGTTGGCGCAGCAAAGGAAGGTTTCTTCACTCATCTGAGGTGGAGGTGTTGGAGGCTCAGAAATAGATTTCTGATGTTGACTTGAGTTCTTTTTCCCATTTTGTCCTAAAGGAAAGTCAGTTTTATGAGGTGACTTGGATGGACTGCAGTGTCTGTGAGTGCTGAGTGCTCTTTTTGGATGCCTTTTTGGGTGGTTCGTGAAAGAAATGAGACCCAGTAATATCTCTAGCTCTCTTTTAATAGGTGTTTTGGAGAAAAATAAAGATGAAGTCTTGCTATCCTCAACAGAAACTGGATCTTGTGTGGACTTAAGCTTTTGCAGCCATAGTAGTAGTCGCCCCTCATGATCCTTCAATGTTTTAGAAGAGAAAGTGTGACATGCCTTTTATGTTATGAGACAGATACAAACAATATATACATTCCTGATGAGGGTCCTCAGCGTGTAGCCTCTTCTTTCTGCAAGTATCACAGGGTCTGAAGAGCCTCTTCTTTGGTGTGTCTGACATGTTCAAAGTCAGTTTAAAACACCCACATAACAGATATAACTAGAATATTAAAGTAAATCTGTACACTTCTGTAGAGCAACATCTGAAGTTCTTCTGAAAAAGTAGTGACAGGTAGAACTGAGCATGGCTCAGTGGAGACTCCCTAGCACGAAGTGTGGGAGAAATCTGAGAAACTGGAGCTACTCACAGGAGTGTTCAAAAGGATGGCCTGACCTGATTGTTTGACTCTTAAGTTTAGTCCTTTTTTAAATAATGACTAGGCTATGTTACTAAACCCATAAGGCGTCGGATCTCTATGGTCTATGTCTACTATTACATTCCTTTTTAAGGTACTAGGGACTCCCCATCTCTACGACTGCGAGTGATTTAAGCATGTGAATCTATGAAAGTTCCAATACTGGAATAAACTAATGTCCACATGACTGGCACCTGCACAGTAAAACTGTGCTGCAGAGGTGTAAATCAACCCGAGCAAAAGGTTCAGTCTGGGTGGATGCTGGCAGACCGCCAGGCAAAATATGCAGCAGGCTTCAACTAAAGCTTAGCTGCATTTCATTTGTGTTTTGACCAGATGAGTAGGACGGGTCCTGCCAAAGGAGCTGGCATAATAAGTGTCTGTCCCCAGTAATGTGTGTCTCTCCCCATTAATCCACCTGTACCTTACCGGTTATATTAAACAATGGGTCTAGCTTGAATTTGCTTCCTAAAGAAAGAAGCAGAAAGGACTTCTTGTTGCTCACTTGGACAGGACCAATCCCATTTTAGTCTGCAGTCTGACAAGGACAACGCCTGCACAATGAATGTATTCAAATGGAAGGCTAAAAACTGTACACCTTATCCAAACAGATAGGTTACCTCCCATTTCCTGCATTAAGTGTGCTGTCTGCTGGAGAGAAACACTATATCAACAGAAGTTTATTGGGCAGAAGGTGCACTGTGTGGCCAATACACATCTGCGAGTGTAAGCTTCCCTGTAGCTTCGTTCTTAGCTTCCCTTGGAGGTTTAAGGCTAACTTTGTGTAGACAATTGTGTTCGGGGCAACTGTACTTTGTGTACACTGACCAATTGGCTTACTCTTTGTTCACATCCTACTCAAGGAGCATTGGGCACTTGTGCAGAGGATGACAGTTACCAATGCCAGCATTATTGTCTGCCTCCCTTGGAGGAGTAAGGTCTATACCGCAGGACTGTTGAAAAGACATTGATGCAGCATCTGAAAGGAGGTGGCTTGCCTTGCTTCTAAAAGATTTACTGGTCAGCTAAAAAGCCCAAAACAGTGATTTACAGAGTTGCTGAGAGGAAGATAGAAGGACCTGACATTCCCATAACAACAGCTTGCAATCCCCTACTGAGCTGCCAGTGATCTTCTTTGCAGGTGGCAGCGGCGGCACTGAACGGCGTTGATGGGGAGGGGAAGAGGATAAATAAAAAATTAAATAAAACATACCTCCTGTCCGTGTAGCTGCATCATCCTCGTCACGTCTCTCCACTGCTTCCTCCAGCCGGAACAGGAAGGACCCAGGCTCCCCTGAGCCAATCGCAGCACTGCAATGCAGCGTTGTGATTGGCCTGAACACCGTGGTTTGGCGCTCAGATGAGGAGTGGGGGCCTGTGTTCTCCACCCAGGCTGTAATGCAGCCTGGGTGGGTATCATACAATGTGCGTGGGCATGAATGTTTGGCCAGCCTGAGACGGCCGGCAAAACATTTACGCGCACAGAGGGAGTGAAAACCACTGCTCCCCTCCCCTGCTCTTTCAGAAGAGCAGCACCACCCTGCCTTGCAAGAACATTGAGTTATTATCCTTTTATTTTTTCTTACACTGCTTGCTGAAAAGCAGTGGGGCGACGCTCCTTTGCCTAAGTGAAGGAGCTGCCTCTGGCAAGTGATGCTAAAGCTCTGTGGGAATCCTCGTGCTCAGAGCCTATTGTGGCTTGGTGAGACCAACTCCAATGGCCCATAGTCTGTGTAAGACCTAAGTGCCAGTCACTGTATCATCATTGGGTGTGCTCCTGAGAGTTAACTTCTTCCTGTAAAGTAGCTGTATGTGTGAAGATCAATGTGCCTCCACGCCCACTGCTCACATTCCCTTTCTCAGAAACTGTAACTGCCACTCTGTTAGACTTGGCCCTTTTTTCGCAGGGTCATCCTGAACTTTTTGCCTTCCTTCTGGTATTTTTTCAGACCTAGTGTTGGTGGTTTTAGGACTCTCTGCACTTTATCACTGCTGTCCAGTGTAAAGTGCATGTGCTCTCTATGGTAAAAGTGGTAAGGTTGGTCTACACCTATTTGGCGTATT
The DNA here is from genome assembly GCF_964261635.1 of Lissotriton helveticus. Lineage (NCBI taxonomy): Eukaryota > Metazoa > Chordata > Amphibia > Caudata > Salamandridae > Lissotriton > Lissotriton helveticus. The sequence continues at coordinate 688,975,394 of NC_136070.1, read as the reverse complement.
TAATTTGCCTATCAGTCCCTCGTAAAGTGGTATCTCAGATACCCAGGGCCAGTAAGTGCTACTGGTGGGCTTGCAGCGCTGCTTGCCCCACCCACCAAAGTAGCCTTTCAAACCTGTCTCAGACCTCTGCCATTGCAGGGCTTGCACGCAAAGTTTACTGCTGCTGTGACGTGACACAAAGTGGTTGCCATCTGGGACTCCCCTTTTGCTACATATCAGTTACCCCTAAGGTAGGCCCTAGATAGCCCTATGGGCAGGGTGCACTGTAGGTAAAAGGTAGGACATGGGCCTTAACTGTGTGGCATGTCCTGGTAGTGACAAACAACCATTTTGGCTTCTCACTACTGCGAGGCTGCTCTCTCATAGGAATGCATTGGGGATTCCCTGATATGTGCTCCAGTGGTAATTCCTGACCTGAGAGGAGTAGAGTGGTCAAGTTTGGTATGTTTGGAATAGTGGTAATAACTGCTGCGTAATGGTCTTCACAGATTCATTATCACTGTTTTAGAAATGCCACTTTTAGAAGTGGGCATTCCTGTGTGCTATGTGTCTTTGTGCCTGCCTGATGTGTATTACATGTCTGGCCCTGGAGTGACAGGGGCTGGGAAGGTGCAGTGGCTCCAGAGGGACTGGGCAAGTCAGCACTAGGCTGAATAAGCCAATCTGCATTTGGAGTGGTGGGGGGAGCAGCACCTGGGACTGAATGGGACTGAGCTTTCCTTCCACAATGCTGGCTCTGTCCCCCTGCCATGTGTCTGGGGACAGGACCCATACTGACGAAGGAGGGTGTTGTGCACATGTAAGAAACTGTGTAAGTGCCCCCCCAGAACTGGTTTGGACCGGGCACAGAGCCCTGTGCCACGGGGAGAACAAAGACACAAGTGGTATAAGTATTGGGACTGCAACCCTATGAAATGAGCTGCTGTGTGCTGACTTGGAACTGGTGGCAGCCAGGCTGCTGGACTGCTGGGAGGAACCGCAATCTGGGGCTCCCTACTTGTGGAAGGGAAGCTGCTGCCCTGCTGAGCACTGATGTGCTGGCCTGCCTGGGCAAATTGAGCTGAGAGGAGACTCTCCCCCCAACCTGGGGGGCAGCACTCTGGATGCTGGTGGGATATTCCCCTTGTGGAGAGCCCTGGGGCTAAGGGCAGGTGGAGTGCTGGAACTTTATCTTTAAACTCAGCACGTTTTGGATGTGCTGATAACAGATCTGCCCAAAGGTGTGGGCGTCGGCACAACATAGCACGTGGAGCGCGCTCCTTCTACTATCCCCCTGAGCCTAAGGTAGGCTCCAGCTTTGCTGAGAAGGGTGCCGCCACGCCATGAAGAGTGCCAGAGGGAGAGCTTTGTGTGTTTCCCCACAACGGACAAAGGAGGCAGAAGAAGGACCGGAAGTCGGCTTGTCTGTGGGCGGAGCCATGCGCGAGAGCAGGCGCCAAGGGCCGGACGTGGCCATCGACGGAAGTCAGGCAAGCTTGTGCCTGGAGGTGGACGGGGCTCTAGTGTTGCTGGTGGGAGCCCCACGTGGTGCCCAGAGAAAGGAGACTGAGACGGGGACAAAGGGGACTTTGCCCCATATCTTTGTTGACCTTCGCAGAAAGAGGAAGCCAGGCAGGCGAAGCTTCATCGTGGGTGGGGCTCTAACCCAGGAAGTGGAGAGCTCTGTGAGTTGCTGGTGAGTGACGACTCCACTGATGGCATGGCGAGTGAGGGCTCCACCGAGGACACAGGGAATGCGGGACGTCTGGAGAGGCCGACCGACCCCGCATGGAGAAGCTTCCCAGGCTCACCAGAGTGAGGGTGAGTCGAGAGGGGCTGACTGGAGGGGAATCCACGCCCCCCCCCCCTTGTGTACACAGTGGCAGCTGCACCGCCTTTTGGCCATATCTTTGTTTTCCTCAGGAGGGCCCCAAGTGAGATCCTCCCACCCTAAGGGGCCACGCACTACCTTTCTGGGGCTCCCGCATCGGAACGAGTATATGTTTTGCCCAGATGCAAGGGCACGTGGCCTGTGAGGGGCCCTAATGGTGATGAGGAGGCCGGGGCTGTGACTATACCTTCTTGGGGAATTATGGCTCCTGTAGCTATGGGCCTGATGTATTTACGCTATGTGCCCACTGAGCATGTCTACTAAGGTACACTCTGCCAGCGTTATGTGTTCAATAATGGTTAGGCCATACATACATGTTATGGTCTTGCTAAGGTGGCTTTGCATAATGTGCTTAGGCTATGATGGTAATGTGTGCACCTAGTAAGTGATTAACGTGCACTGCTGATGATGGTTGGCAGGATGGATGGTGGTGAAGTAATGCACTGCTGTTGATTATGTGTTACATAATATGCTATGCCGTGTATCCATAATACGTTTATGCTAAGAGCACCTTTACTAGTATTTACTGGTTGTGTTTATTTCTCACTACTTGTGTGTGCTAATAGTTATGACAGTGGCCCGATTGGCCATGTAATGTATCTAATCCCCTGTAAAGTAATACCTAGTGCCAGGTGGCTCAGTGTATATATATATATATGGCACTTTTTTGCACAATAGCGAGATTTTGCATATATTACATATGCACTTTAGCAGAAGCACTTTACACGTGAAAACATACGATTTTCATGTAAATATGTAAATATGTAAATATTCTACCTTAAAAGGGCGACAGAACAGTGAATAGAAGTTTTTTGTATTTGACAATCATTAGCAAACTCATATCTATCATATGTTTTAATTGATGTGGTATTCAATCATTGATCTCTACAATATTATGTGAAAGATAAATATTTTAAAATACTATGCCTTCAAAATTTGAACTATGCTTGATTGGATAAATATCCAGAAAGTAAAAGTATTTTTTCTATGTCCATCTTTAATACAAGCATGTGACCCACTTTTCACAACTGAAGCTGTCCCTTTAAAAGAATGGCTCATTATGTTGGACACTGTCATGTGAACAAGGCTCCTCGGAGCCGAAACGTCATGCGATGTGCTTGCACTAATTAAAATACTTGCACGAATTTGGACCGTGTCTGCGTCGATCTATGGTGTGTGGGGGACCCCTAACCTATGGAGACAGAGCGCTGTTCTACGGATATATATATATATATATATATATATATATATATATATATATATATATATATATATATATATATGTGTGTGATTATGCTTGGATGTGTTTTATGGATAATACAAAGGCTATTTTTATATAACCTTGTGTTGAGTTTCTTTTGTGGTGTGCCTAGGGTGTAGCTGATGTGTGTGTGTGTTGCGCAAACGCTTTACCCATTGCCTCTGGGATAAGCCTGACTGCTCTGCCAAGTTACCAAAGGGGTGAGTAGGGGTTATCTTCAGTGTGTAACTCCCTTTCCCCAACTAGAATGGTGGTTTCAGCCTGGCTTAGGCGCTTGCCCTAGCCAACCAGAAATCCCATTTCTAACACACTCCTTTCCGCAGTCAGCACTCAACAAATTGCCTGACCCCTGCCCAACCCAGCAGAGCCATGGAGAGCACTATTGACCACCTACATATGAACTGCAACAACCGAGATCTGAATCAAGCAGTGAACTGCTCTGTTCAGAACACTGAAGCCTTTGTGCTGCACTTTCTATAGTACTATAACTATGCTTGTTGCTTATAAGGGTATCTAGGCTTAGAAGTATGCATCCCCTCGGAAGCTTGTAGAAGTTACTGAGCAATGGAATATGCATTACGAGTCATGACTGTGCAACGATAATAATAATAATAATCTTTATTCAGCATAAAAAATATAACCATAAATGAGACAGTTTAAAAGAAAACATACATCAGGAGTATCCGTCGTCTGTAAAACAGCCAGGTGTTTACAATTAGAGAAAACAAAAAACATTATGTCTTGTTATCCCAACTGGTTTCTTAAATTCATAACACTCCCAGCAACCATTTCTTAAGTTACGAAATATAATCAATAATATCCTGGTTAACATTATTTTAACATAAAATGTCTACACAGATAATCAAAAAAAATAACCATCAGTTCAGTGCATTTATAGCAGCATAACAATGTGCAACATTCACAAATACTCTTGTGACCTTCAGTCACCACTGGTGGTTCTTAGCCTTAAAGCAGGTCTTAAAAAATTAAAAACACAAAAAGTGTAGAAATATCTGTTGAGAGCTGTAAAAACAGTAAAGCAACACAAGCCTGCCTAAATCTAAGCTCTTTTAAAAGCCCTTTGAGGAACACTCGTCTAGGGTGTGAATAATATGTACAGAGGAGGACAAAATTGAGAATGTCCTGTGGAGACCTATTGTCGCAGCCACAGGGACCTCTGTGTTCTAAATGCATGGCAAAACCAGGGGGTAAAGCCAGTAAATGGTGAAATAAATTTAATCTAAAATGAGTAATTAAAAATCTATCTTGTACACTTGTTAAAAGGAATGACTAGGGTTTCATAGCTTGCACCAATTTTACTAATAGGTGTTCTCTGATGGTGGATTTCCTGAGCTCCTTATCCTCTTGGTGTGCTGTAACATATTTAAAAAGCCGATCTTTGATAATCACCTTGTCTTGGGATCTTACCTTATCATGACTAGTAAACAAATCTTCTCTTCCTAATACGGTGAAGGTATCCTTAACATATTTTAGACACAGAATTTGTATCACATGATCAAGAGAAGGCAGTCCTGGATTACCAATCTGTTAAAACTTGCCTCCTCCTTGGACCAGATCTTCACCCAGCAAAGAAGGATTTTAACAGCCACCATATCAGAAATATACTTAGACCTCAATTCCTCATGTACCGAATACACAGGGGTGCTATGAGGGACTTTCAAGATTCACCGAAGATATTTGTTTTCTGCGGTTTGTAATTTGTTAGCCACCATGTACCCCCATACCTTACTACCATATAAAAATTTAGAGCTACAAAAGGAGTTGTATAGCTTTAAAATTATCCCCGGTGACCAGGTGCCTAGTCTGTGAGCCTAATTTGTGATTGCTTCCATTGACCGTGTCATTTCTAAACACTTCTCTAATAAATATTTAAAACTCAATTTCTCATCAAATAAAAGACCCAGATAAGAAAAGGCCAGAACTTTCACTAAACTTTGTGTGCCTACTTTGTATATATTGGGCTTCCTACTCTGCTTGCCAATTTCCATAATATAGGATTTGGTTACGTTAGGTGACAAATCCATCGTATCCATAAAAGACACAAACCCATCAAGTAAGAGCTGCAAGCCCTTCGGGGTGTGTGCAAGAGTACCCCGTCATCCACATATAGCAAGATGAAAACCGGCCTGGTGCCTATCCTAGAGGTATCAGCCTGTAGGGCCATCAGGGCAGAATCAAGACCATTAATATATAGTGTGAACAAAAAAGGCGCTAATATACAACACTGTCTGACCCCACTTGAACAACTAAAATGATTGGTGGTTTTCCCGTCCAGTGTGTATCTGATTACTGCATTGGTGTTAAAATGTAGGGTCATTAGGATATTAGTTATTACCGGGTCATCCCCAAGCTCTCCATGCAGTTTCCAGTGTTTACAACGGTTCACTCAATCAAAAGCCGCAGGAGGTCCATAAAGCCCAGAAACAGCGCTATTGTATATTTCGCAATTATGAGATATAGATTGAGGCATTGATCTGAGGTGGATTTACCAGCACGAATTGTACTTCCGATATTATTTGATTAGTCTCTGTCCATTCAGACAACCTATTCAATAAGACCCAACCCAAAACCTTCAATGCTACATCAATAAGGGATATGGGGCGATAACAATGTTGGGTGTCCCTATCTCCCTTCTTGAAAATCGGTACAATGGTGGCAGTGGACCATGATGCAGGCATTACTGTTGCTACAGCGGCATTTAAAACCCTAAAAAGGGATGAGGCCCATATGTATTGCAACGGAAAAGGTCAGGCGGGATCCCATCTGGTCCTGGTGCCTTATTCCAAGATAGTCCCTCAATTCCAGATCTAACCTCATCCAAGGAGAAGGTAAAAGGGTTCAGATCTATGGTAAAGGTTTAATTCCTGTGAAGGTTCCTCAAAATGAGCCTGCCATTGCTCTGGTAAAATATTATGACTTAACACTGGTTTATTTAGTTCTTTAAAACATGGGTTATTCATGGCATTCCAAAAGTGGATACAATCCTTTTGCTCACTTGCCTCTATTAGGTAACCCCAAGCTTTTTTTTGCAGTTAACGCTTCCGCCCCTTGACGACTTGCTTATAATTGTTGTAGCAGGCGCTACCCCGCATCTATTTCTCGGGATCTGTTTTAGGGCTCTCTTAAGATCTCTAATGGCCCAAGAGAACACTCCATCAAACCATCTTGGGGCATCCTTGCGGGAGGAGGTTGTCAGAGCTGTTAACAAACCATCCACTACTTGTGCAATAGCAATAAATGCTTGAATTGTTTCTTACCCCTGAGCTTACGGGTCTAAACACTTCAAGATCTCCTGCTTGCTTATGCTAAAAGGGAGATTTATTAAAAGCAGAAATACCAACATGTGACCACCTTAAATGCCATCCTTGATAAGTAGCAGAAATCATTCCTGCAGTTATTCTTTGCGGTACGGGCTGATTCCAAGTGGCTGCAAGTGACATAATCACAGGATTGTGGTCACTAAATGTGCCATGATGTATGTTGAAAAAAGATATAAACCTCCTCAGTGTAAAGGACACAAAAATTAAAACAATTAATGTTGAACAGCCTCTGCCTTTATAGGTCGCGGGCACCGGCGAGTCAGGGGGGGGTGGCGAGCAGGTCCAAAGTGTGTGTTAGGCCATAAGTGTTTAGGAGGACATTCAGATCCCGCCCTTCCTGGGTATGTTCCATATGCAATCCCTCACTTAGTTGAAACACAAGTTTCAATTAAAATCTCCCGCAAAATAAATTGAGACTGCAACAGGCCTTCCCCCTGGAGGTACTCCAGGCGTCCGCTTAACTCATCAAGGCAAGCCGATAACTGTGGCTGTTGTCTCGCATTATAAAAATTGATTAGGACAAATCGATATGATTTACTTGTTAATGTGAGCCCTTGTACGACATTAGAGTCCCACATCAGGGTCTTCATAATGTAGGGGATCCTGAGGTCTATAAACATGATTAAACCACCCCCCCCTTACTCTTCCTGACCTAGACCTTTCTTCTGGGCAGAAAAATGTTTTATAGCCCTCTAGAAAAAAAGTATTAACTGGCTTTCATGTTTCCTGCATGCATATTATGTGGAAGTGTCTGATGTATTGTAGCCACTGCTCATCCAAGAGTTTACTAGTTAAACCTGCCACATTCCAGGAGACTCTATTTAAATCGCCCCCCCTGACCCCACCTTGATTAAAAGAGGGGGCAATGGAAACTTTCAATGGGTTACGAGACCCCGTGTTACTTTGGTCCCTGTGTTCGGATCAGGAGCCTCTTATTTGCCAGAAATTTATCTCCTTAGTCACACAGGGTTCAAGGGAAGATTTGACAGAAATGTCAATGTCTTTGCCCAGACCCTCCCTCTCGTTGTCAGTCTATATTGTTAAGATTCCTCAAGGGGATAAATGGGTTAAATGATGTCCGAAATCCTCCACAAAGGGGAGGGCCCTCTTCCTGATCTACGAGACGTTGAGGGTATATAGGGCTAAAAGGTGGCCTGTAGAAAAAACCCAAAGGTAGGGGTTTGATCCCTGAATCAACTGAGAATAATTGTGGGTTATGATACAGGATCTTATGGGCCATTTCTGGCTATCTAATCGTGACCATCACGCTATCACCTTTAAATGATTGCTAGGTAGAGACCCAAGCAACCCACCTAGCCATCAAGATGTACCTATGATCTGCTATATTAAACCTTGCATGTTTACATAACCAGTGGGTTGCTTTATTAATCAACTGGTTGGTGGACTCGTCCTTTGAACTGTTCAGGCCTGGTAGCCCTACCAGGACCACAGTATAGGGGAAGCTAGCTGGAGGGAGGTCTATTACTGGTAGGTCTGGACTATTTGGCACGGATAAACTATCTAAGTTAGCTACCCTTTGCCGTTGATGGTGACCCATTTGATTCGGACGACTATTGCGGGTTGAAGGAGGTCATGTGCGCTGATCTTAGGATCAGAGATCTGTGCCGCAATCCCTGGTGTGCTAGGGATAACTGAAGGGGTCTGGGTAGGGATTTGGGTCCCTGCAGGCACAATTATTAGGTGAGCAGCCTGATGCTGGGAAACTAGCGCCTGTGAGACCTGAATAAGGGGAGGCAGTGCATTATCAACTTTGCCAAGTGTAACTCTGGTTCCATCCAAATCTTTAGAGATTTATGCTATCAGCGCCCTCCCCTTTCTTTACTGGAACTATTTTCCTGTTCACTTTCCGTAGTTTCTTGGGAGCAGAGGGGCTGCTCAGTTCTACGCTATGGGTGGGGGCCATCGAGGCCCTATTCTGTGTGTTATTCCCAGGAGCAGTATTGATTTGGCTAGGGCTGTAGATCCCCGGACACTCCTGTCCTTGTCCTGTACTCCATCTAAAGATTTTTCAGCCGCCCGACCCAAGGTCTCCCCCAGCATCGGAAATACTACTCCTGTGTTGTCCAGAGAGTCGCCTCTCTGCCTTATCTAATTCTTTAGTAATTGCACCCACCATTTTTATGAGAAAGGTGTCAATGGTTCCATTAGTTGAATCCTGCGGAGAGCACGTGGGTGCTGCTTTCCTCTTCCCCCTGATGACCTTGTCTGGTGAGCCTACCCCCCGATTGAGGGGCAGAGTAATAACAGTGTCCCAAAAGAGCAGGATAAATACTCACATACAAAAGTTCTGTAGTCACTGTCCAGCGGTCAGCCGCAAACCAATTCCTTAAACTCCGTGTTCTGTACCGCGTGCTTCCTGCAGATGTTGAACAAAGCAAAGCAGCTCCAACAGTTAACATCAACTGACATCCAGATAACAAGGAGTCGAGAAGATGGGCCCAGCCCGGCAACCATCGGCCGCGGACGGGCCCAGATGGCCCCCCCCTGGCCTTGCCCGGGCGGCACCGCGCTGCAGGAGACCCGAGACCAAGATAAGTGCCTCCTGGCGCGTGGAAGGTGTGGCGTGGCGTTGGCGGTGCTGATGCTTTGTTCCTTGCTGGGGGGTGGAGTCCCCTCTCTGCCGTTACAGACTGTGCAATGAAACTTATTAAAGTTCCTGTTAATTATGTATTAACAAATTAAACAAGACTTTAATAAACATTAAAGACAACACTGCATGTAGAGTATGGGCCTTAGATTTTGGTGGATGGGATACTCTCTCAAAAGGTTATGGATTGCCCGTCCATCATACTACAAGTGCTATAGGCAGTGGACGGGACATTCGCCACATTTGTGACATCCGCCAACCTCTAAATAGGCCCTTTATTTATTGTGAGTTCATATGTGCTACCTGAATTAAACATTCTATCACCCTTCCACCTACCCTCTCTGAGTAAGCTTTGCTGTGTTCTGAAAGTCAAAACTAAAGATGAGACAATTTAGTGAGTTTGCAACAGTATCTGGTCCCTGTGCTTTCACGTTCACCAGAAGCACGTGTCACAAGTGTTGCCTAACTGCCCTTGGACCACAGAGGAATCAGAGAACTGGTCTGGCTCAGTCCAACTTGACGACTCTTCAGGAAGGAGCTTTTATGTTGATTTGTCTTTAGGGATTTCATCTCTGAGAGGAAGCCTTCCTGGGCCTTCATAACGGAACTTGGGCATCAGAATCCACAGGCCCTGAGCTTGTAAATGCCATCCCTCAGGGATATGCCCTAGCACGAATGGATAGAGTTGGACGTAGGGGTGGGGGACTGGGAATATTGCATAGGGACTCCTTAAAATGCCGCACCGAGTTTCTTTCCTCAACCTCGGATTCCTTTCAGGCCATGCTGTTTTCCCTTAAGTCCTCCCCTACTGTTTCCTTTTTCTGGCCTTCTGATTTATAGGCCTCCGGGCCCAAGGTCCGCCTTTAGCCATGATTTACTGAAGATTCTGGAACCTTTTATCGATAGACCTAACCTGACTATACTAGGAGATTTTAATTTTCACCTTGATAATACAAACTCTAGTGATACCTCTCTACTGGTAGACTCCCTGGCTTCTTGTGGGCTTCTGCAATTGGTGGAGAGCCCCACCCATACTGCCGGGCATATACTGGACAGGGTTTTCACAAATGACCAAAGGCTAAAAACAGGCTCCCCCTTCCCTCTCTCATGGTCAGATCATATGGCCGTCCCACTTGAACTCACACTGCATCATTTCTCTGCACCCCCCTTTGATACTAGGAAGTGGGAGTTAAAAAGGAACTATGGAGGGATTAAAAATGAGACTCTTGCTCCTTTAATGTCCAGCCTTAGGCCCTCTACGCTGAGGGATACCAACTCATCTGCCCTCGCTCTTTCAAACACCATTGCGAGCGCAGTGGATATTCTGGCTCCTGCTAAACAACACTACTCTGCCAGAAAGAGACCCTCAGCTCGCTGGTTTTCCGACACGCTCAGACTGCTTAGGCAGGGCTGTAGGAAACAAGAGAGACTCTGGCGGTCTCATCTCGATCTGAAGGAGAAGGAAAAACATAAAAGTCTCCTTAAGGAGTACAAAGCGGCAGTGATTGAGGAAAAGAAGGCCCACCTTGCGAAGTTGACGGCCTCCCTCAATTCCCCTAGGGAGTTGTTCAGGATTATAGATTCTCTGGCTACCCTCCAGTTACCAGATCCCATAGTGGGGACTCAGGACCTGTGTGACCAGATCTCCACTTTTTTCATACTAAGATAGTGGATATCTATACTGTGCTGGAGTCGCTTAATCGAGACCTAGAGGCCTCGGCTCCCCCTGTGGCCCCCTTTGCCGAAGGCCAGGCTATGGGATCCTGTAGCAGCCTCTCTAATTTTCCTCCGCTTACCTCCGAACAGCTTAATCTGCTCCTGGACAAAATAAGATCTGGATCCCCCCTGGACCCCTGTCCGCTTAAGATTCTCAAGGAGTGCAGGGAGGTAATGCTGCCCCCACTTCTGGAGGTGATGAATCTAGCAATATCTGAAGGTACTTTCCCCGCCTCCTGGAAAATGGCGGTGGTTAAGCCCCTGCTAAAAAAGGCCACTCTGGATCCTGGGATGCTCAAGAACTTTCGCCCTATATCCTTGCTCCCCGCCCCTGCCAAGATGTTAGAGGCTCACCTCAACTACCACCTGAGTGCCTTCCTGGATAATTTCTGCCTGCTGGACCCCTCTCAACATAGCTTCCGGAGGGCACACAGTACTGAGTCCGCTCTTACTGTGGTTATCAATAACATCCGCGCCAAGGTCGACCGGGGCCAGACTACTATTCTGGTCCTGCTCGACCTGACAGCTGCTTTTGATACCCTGTCCCCCTCCATCTTGGCTATTCGCCTCAGGGAAATGGGAGTGGATGGCCCAGCTCTGCGCCTTTTGACCTCCTTTCTTAACCAACGTGAACAGAGGGTCAAGCTTGGTGATTTTCTTTCCCCCGTTAAACCTGTACAGTGTGGGGTTCCTCAAGGCTCATCCTTGAGCCCCACACTTTTTAACATCTATGTGGCCCCCCTTGCCAGGTTAGTAAGATCTTTCGGGTTGGAAGTACTGTCATACGCTGACGACACCCAGATTATGGTCTCCCTCTCCCAATCGGTGAGTATCACCGCTCTTAATTTCAGGAACTGTATGGAAGCAGTCTCGTGTTGGATGATTCAGAACTTCCTGAAATTAAACGGTGAGAAAACTGAGGTCCTGATATTTGGGGTTAAACAAGACATTTGGTCGAGTGACTGGTGGCCTCCTTCTCTTGGAGCCTTTCCCCAGCCTTCTCAATCTGCCCGCAACCTGGGTGTGCTGCTAGACACCACGCTTTCTTTCGAAAGGCAATTTAGTAGAAGGGTCTCTACTTGCTGTGGGGCTATCAGAATTTTGAGAAAGATCACCCACTATCTCTCCCCTGAAGCTCGGAAGCAGGTTGTGGTGGCCCTCGTCGCGTCAAGACTAGACTACTGCAATGTACTTTATCTAGGCATAAACAAAAAGCTGGTTCAGCGCCTTCAAATAGTGCAAAATGCAGTGGCCAGGTTTGTCGCGGACGCCCCTAGATGTGTCTCAGCCACCCTAACCAGGAAAAATCTGCATTGGCTTCCTATGCAGTCCAGGATCAACTTTAAGATCCTGTGTCTCACCTAGGGCGCCCTTCATGGACTGGGCGCAGAAGACATTAGGTCCCTTCTATCTCTGTATGCTCCTAGCAGAGCCCTACGCTCCTCTAATAAAAAACTGTTGATCGTCCCCCGAGTTGTTAAAGCTCAATGGGGTGGGAGGGCATTTTCCTCCCTTGCTCCAAGATTGTGGAACACGCTTCCTGTTGAGCTAAGAGGGCAAACTTCTCTCTCGCTTTTTCGTAAGGCACTAAAAACCTGGCTCTTTGTAGAAGCTTACTCGTAGTCTGGCACTATCTCATTTCATAAGCAGCTGTACCATCTTTTTTGGCGCCTTGATGCCCTTGGGCTAAGGTGCGCTTGACAAATTCCCCTTCTTTCATTCATTCATTTGTCACAGAGTAAACTAACAGATCATGGGTCATGTGATTCAAAAATCTGCATAGCAGGGTAAACCACGTGTTCTCTAGTTGTGAACTCCTTTCAAGAATTGCCATTGCTATTGGTCTATTGGTGTGATTGTAGTGACAGCTTAAGATATTATTAAGATGCACAAATAGAAACATTACAGTCAGCCTATGGTGTCGAATTAGAGGGACAACTGTGGGGAACGGCAGAGCGAGGGGGGCTGTCGGCAATACCCACTGTGTAAAAGATGAATTTACCGGTGAGATGTTTAAGTGTCACTGCCACAGTAAGGGTATCCTACACCCCTATTAGCTCAGTCAATTTTCTGACTGAGTAACAATCTTGATACCAGCGACCCGTGTTGTTTTTCTTTAAATATCAGCCAGTTGCTCATTTGCTTTTTGCACACAGGAGTCTCGTTCAAGCAGAACATGTCTTGCAGAGAGACATTTTCTGCTTGATCCAGTCTCCTGCCAGTAACTTGTGAGTCTCTTTTTTGATCCTCAGTGAGCACTGTAGAGAGCCACTCGGGCTCTCCTCTACAATGTATCACAAACCATGCATCCATACACCCCTCTGGGCGGGCTCGCTCCGGGGGTATAAATAAACCGGCGGGAGATCGCTCGTGGTTCTTCCCGCCTACGGAGTAATACCTGTGTCCTGTGTGCGTTATTTGACTGCCACACCAGGGCCTAGTTGGGCCTAGTCCTGGCCCACTACATTGGCGACGAGGCCGGTCGATACTGACGCGTGCCTGCCACCCTGCGGCTTCTCGACCGTGGAGTGCGCGGTGCCCACCCGCGGCTGCTGTACTCCCGTGAGACTGCCTGCGCCGAGAAGAGGAGCTGCGGTGCCCACCCGCATCGCTCCGTGTGCTGCCTGCCGTGTGAAGATCGCCGCTGCCGGCTTGAGCCCGCCCACGCGTCTCCCTCACAGGAGCGCCTTCAGCTGGCGGGACTCGCCGTCAGCGTGCTGGTGCCTGGGTGAGTGTTACGCACCCCGCCCGTGACCTGCCCGGCCTGCGCAGCATCATCCGGGGCCTACCTCAGCGCTCGGTGGCTCCCGACGCGTGGCACGGCCCCAGACGTCTGGTTTCTCCCCGAGGCAGCTCCGTGTGAGGCCGAGAGGTCGGGGAGCCTTGAAACCGCTGCGAGGCCGGAGAACGCTCCACGCCTGCTCCCCTCCCAAGCGCTGACGGCGAAAGGTCCATGAGGAGTTCTTCACGTACCGAGAGACCAAGAATAGGGACGCGCTGTGGGAGACAAGGAGGATTCCCCTCAGGAGGCGGCCATCAAGCATTGACACAACCAATCGCCAGTCAACAAGCATTGGCTGGACCAACCATTCGCCAGTCAACAAGCATTGGCAGAACCAATCGCCAATCATCAAGCATTGGCAGAACCAACCAATCGCAAGTCATCAAGCATTGGCAGGTCCAACCGATCGCCAGTCATCAAGCATTGGCAAAACCAAGCGCCAGACATCAAAGCATTGGCAGAACCAACCAATCGCAAAGTCATCAGGCATTGACAAAACCAATCGCCAACCAACAAGCATTGGCAAAACCAATTGCCCCTACCTCCTGCACCAGGAAAGTGTTTTGTGGACATTCCTCTTTGGGCCTGCGAACTGGGCTGTGCTGCAGGTGGAAGAGTAGCTCGAGGGGGGAAATAGGAACCTCGCGCACCCCCATTCCACCATCTTCACGCCATCTGAGGGAGGGGCTAACGACGCCGTTGCGAAGCGGAAACAGCAGATTCACGCACAGGAAGTCTGTCAGTGTGCTGCGGGCCTCAACGCCAGCAAGGCCCGAGTGTTATCCAGCTGCCGCGCTCCGCCACTATGACCAACAACGCACCAGGAGCAGCGGCGGCTGCTCAGCAAGGAGCAGGACAAAATCAAGGAGCCGCACCGATCCCTCAAACTCCTGTTCACACGCACACGGTGGTGGCGCCACTACCTCCGTTCAGTGAGGCCACTGATCCGGCGACTGCAGCGCCCAGATGGAAAGCCTGGGTCGGGAGACTCAACCACTACTTTAAAGGAACCAGAGAAACCGACGGAACGGTCAAGAGGTCACTCCTCATCTACTACGGCGGAGCGGAAATCGAAGCTATTAAGGAAACTCATCCTCAGACAACCGGGGATCTCTCTGGACGAGATCCTGGTCCTGGCCCGGTCCCACGAACTATCGGACACCAGAGCGGAGGAAATGGAGGCGGCCCTACACACCCCAGTGGCCGCTCCATCGTTAGCAAGGCCCCTACCGATTAAGGAAGAAAAGTTGGATGCCATCCAGAGAAGACCTCCACCGACACGCCAAGCATCCAAGCCCGCACCGAGGAACCAATGTAGGTACTGCGGGGAGGATCACCCGGTGGCGGCCACGTGCGGGGAGAAGGGGGAGACATGTTCCCGCTGCGGAAGGTTAAACCATTACGCGAAGGTGTGCCGTGGAGGAAGGTTTCGAACTACGATGCCCAGATCTAGAGGCCTACCACATCGCATCCGTCAGATCTCACTGGACGACAAGTCACCACCGTCTGACGATCAGGCTCAGGAGAGGCGTCCTATGTATGAAGACGACGATGGCGATGAAGTGTTCGTCATCTCATATGTTAGTCGATCAGGAACCAAACGGCGACCACCACCCATGTGCTCAGTAACCATTGAGGGCACCGATGTACAGGCCCTCATTGACACTGGAGCTTCAGTGAATGTAATGGACTCTGATCAGTATGAGAAACTATCACCGAAGCCACCCCTTGCACCCTCAAGTGCAAGAATCGACACATATGGAGGAACAGACCCCCTGCCGCTGCGGGGCGTAATTCAAACCACCATTGGGAGTGGGAGCCACTCCACGGAGGCCAAGTTCCACGTGACTGAAGGAAAGAAGGGGACCCTGCTCAGCTGCCACATGGCGGAGGACCTCAAACTTGTTTTCTTCGCAAACCAGGTGCACGAGTCACATGCAGAAGCTCTGCTAGGAGAGTTCCCAGCACTTTTCCAAGGGTTGGGAAAACTAAAAGGGAAGAATTTCCGACTTCACATCGACACCTCAGTGCGACCCATAGCTCTCCGGCACCGGCACGTGCCCTTCAACCTACGCATACAGGTGGAGGAAGAGCACCGGCAGTTGGAGGAACTCGGAGTAATAGAAAAGGTGTCCGGGCCCACACCTTGGGTGTCTCTGCTGGTCGTAGCCCCCAAGCCTAAGCAACCTGGAGCAATTCGACTATGCGTCGACAGAGGTTACCCAACATGGCGGTGAAGCGGGAGCGGCATATCACCCCTACTATGGACGACATCGTGGCTGACCTGAACGGCGCAAAGTGGTTCTCCAAACTAGATCTTAATGTGGGGTAGCATCAGCTAGAATTGGAACCGGAAAGTCGGTACATCACCACTTTTTCAACGCATGTGGGGCTGCGCCGGTACCGGCGGCTCAGCTTTGGCGTATCATCAGCGGCAGAGGTGTTCCAAAACACCATTCGGGAGGTGCTGTCGGGGCGTCGAGGAGTAATCAACCTCAGCGACGACATACTAGTGTATTCGGATACACTCGAGGAACATCACTCACACCTGAGAGCGACGCTGCAACGGCTGGTGGACTGCGGTTTGACCCTACATAAGTCAAAATGTTCCTTCTACCAAGAAAGCATTGACTTTTTTGGGTACACCTTCACGCGAGAAGGACTCAAAGTGGATCCAAAAAAGGCAGAGGCCATCCGGGCGGCAAGCACCCCATGGAACCCCACGGAGGTGAGGAGCTTCCTGGGCATGGCCACCTACTGTGGCCGATTCATCCCCAACTTGGCGGCGATGTCGGAACCTCTGCGGGCACTCACTCGCCAGGACCACAAGTGAGAATGGTCTGTGGCAGCTAACAAAGCCTTCCTGGACATCAAGGTGAGCCTGCTCGACAAAGCCATGATGTCATACTTCCAGCCACAGCGCAAGACGGAGCTTGTCGTGGATGCAAGTCCCGTGGGACTAGGGGCAGTGCTCATGCAAGACCAGGGATCTGAAGTATGGAAGCCTGTTGCGTACGCCAGCAGAGCGTTGACCGACACCGAGACGAGCTACGCACAGATCGAACGTGAATCGCTGGCCATCAAGTGGGCGTGCCAACATTTTCATCTATACCTGTGCAGCCAGGAATTCAATGTGGTGACCGACCACAAGCCACTACTGCCTCTATTTGCAGGATCGTCCCATCTGGCTCTCCCACGGATTGAACGATGGGCCGTACACCTACAAGGATACAACTTCAATGTCATCTTCCGCCCTGGGGCGCACAATCCTATAGATTATCTGTCCCGACACCCGGAGGTGACTGTATCAGCCCACCCTCCGCCCGATGGCTACGGCGTGGAGGCCTTCGTCCACATGGGTTCGCAGGCGGCTTGCCCCAAAGCAATGACGCTGAAGGAGATAGGACAAGACACCCAGGAAGACGCCACCCTGTCTCGGGTCCGGGAAGCGTTGGAAGGAAACTGCTGGGCTTGTTTTATGGATGGAGCCCGAACCCTCTGGCTGGAGGCTGGCCACGCGCGCCAACAGATATGGCAAGTGCGGAATGAGCTGAGCGTGGGGGAGGAAGGAGTTGTCCTGAGAGGACACCTGATTGTGGTAACCGAGAGCCTACAGAAGAGGATCCTCGCCTTAGCCCATGTAAGGCAAAAAAGGGAATGGCCAAGACCAAAGTCAGATTGAGGAACAAAGTCTGGTTTCCGGGCATGGACACCATGGTGGATGAGATGGTGAGGTCATGCCATGCCTGCACGATCACGGGAGAAGATTCCTCGCCAGCACCAGTGATCACCGAGGAACCCTGCAGCACCCCGTGGACACTCCTGAGTATAGACTTTGGCAGTTTTCCCGACGGTCGTCACATGATGGTCATCGTCGACTCATTCTCAAAGTTTCCGGTTGTTGAGGTCATCACGTCGACAGCGTTCCCACAGGTAAAGAAAGTCATGGACCGTGTCTTCACCATAATGGGGTTGCCTGAGAAAATCAAATCCGACAATGGACCCCCCTTCCAAGGGCGGGAGTTTCAGGACTACCTGGCGAATCTTGCTATACGACATCGAAAGATCACCCCATTGTGGCCCCAAGCGAACGGGGAAGTAGAGAGGCTGATGAGAACCCTCAATCGGGCGCTGCGCATTGCAGTAGACAGCGGAGAAGATCCGGAATCAGCCCGTGACCAATTCCTGGGGGCGTATCGCCAAACTCCTCACAGCACCACGAAATGTGCCCCCGCTCACCTGCTGTTCAAGGGAGCCCCCCGAGACAGCATCCCGTCGGATCCAATATGGGCGCCTGGGACGAGGGATGACGAGTCTGTCCAGGCGAGGAGAGAGACCACGAACCGGAAGGCAAGTGAAGCTCGTAGAGCGCAGGAGCCGACGCTTAACATAGGAGACTCGGTGGTAATGAAAGACAGACACCCCGGGTGGAAGTTTTGAACACCATATGAACCTGAGGTCTGGGTTGTGGAAAGAGTCCAAGGGACGATGGTGACGGCCCGGAAGGGACACCAACTAGTCACCCGCAACGTCTCCAGTTTCAAGAAGGCCACGAAAACTGAAGCTGACCCGGAATCTGAAGTATCTCAGGACACAACACCAAGGACACCCCCCTCGGGGTCATCACCAGGGTGGAGTTCGGCCGTGGAGGTGCCAGACCACTGGATCAAGAGGCAGGGGCCAGTCCCCAGTTGAACAGGCAGACCCAGGACAGTGACAGGGCCCTGGAAACCCCGGCTGGGGTTGTGCCGTCTCCCTGTGGCCGAAGCCAACGATACAGCCTCCGGCCCAACCCTGGTCCCAAACAACGGCTCCGAGACTTTGCCTGTGCATCCCCGTGAGGGTGGTGAAGGTGTTGATATCGGACTAAAACAAAGGAGGGATGTAGAGAGCCACTTGGGCTCTCCTCTACAATGTATCACAAACCATGCATCCATACACCCCTCAGGGCGGGCTCGCTCCGGGGGTATAAATAAACTGGCGGGAGATCGCTTGTGGTTCTTCCCGCCTACGGAGTAATTCCTGCGTCCTGTGTGCGTTATTTGACTGCCACACCAGGGCCTAGTTGGGCCTAGTCCTGGCCCACTACAAGCACGTGCATGAAAAAGAAATTTGAGGTACCAGAAAACCACACTTATTTTTAAACGCATAATTCCACAAAACTTTAATGACAATTCGCAAAATCTCACAAAAAATGCATTTTGCATAACCCGTGCATCAACGATAGCTCCGTATACTGTCCCTCGACAGCGCAGTAACTTTAGTAGCTCAGAATTGGGAGAGGTTTGGTGTCAGCAATCTGTCAGTATCATCAATATCCACTGATACTAGTGGCTGAGTAATATTAGGGGCTCAGTATAATCTATGATTGGATATTATCTGTGGCTCACTATTATTGCTGACACATTTTTGTCAATTTCTTAGTATCATTAATGACCCCATATTATTAGTAACTCACAATTGTAGCTGATTATTATCTGTAGCTTAGGATGACATGTTGTTCATCATCATGTAGGGCTCAATGGTATCAAAGGTGCAGCACAATCAATGGCTTAGTATTATTACTATAAAGAGATAAAAATATGCTAAAATACAAGTAAAATGTTAAAACATGCTTGAGCCTAACAACAGTGTTGCCCGGAGTCCGTGGCAACATTAGCGTCAAGATTTTGTTTTTTATTTAAGCCATCTTACATCAATTCATTGATCGAAAGATATCGGTGAAAAGTGTTATGTGCATTACACAGATCAACTCATTTTTATTTCACAGGAGCTGGAATTTGTCTTCAACCCTTATGTGGTTCTTCGAGAATCTCACAGTGAGTCTACAGTTTATTCCCGGGAAGCAGCCAGTACTTGATTCATGCCTCCTGGCAAGATCGAATATTCAGGTCCTGGAAAAATGGTTGGAGCAACAGCCTTCTTTCCTGCTCAAAGGGAGGACAGGTGCATAGGACATGGGCCAGAAATTCTTTCAGATAGGAGCAAAAGCAGAGGCAGTTGACAGGGTGGACATGATTCCACACTTGAACCACTTCCCCTGCATCAAATAAACCTATCTGAAATCTTTGAAATTTTAATTTGAACGTCTTGGACAAGGGCAATGAAGGGTAATGTTGTGGCTGCAGGGCTGCATAGGTGGATACAAGTTGATTGTGGATCTTTGCCTGTAGGATGTCCTGGTCGGCTTTTGCCAATTGATTTTTGACAGCTCTTCACAGAACAGATTTAAAGCATCTGCAGGAAATGCTCAAGGACCATGGGGGAACCCTTTGAAGTTCTGTGATACACTTTTCTATGGCAGTATGCCAGCGAGAAGAAGATAAATTGGTCCAGGCTTGGCCAAGATGGAACTTAAAACTCCCGGCTTCTGCCTTTTTTTTAATTTGAACTAAAACTTCAAACGATTTGCTCTCTGTGTTAGTACTAGTAACTCAGTATTATCTGTGACTCAATATTATCAGTTATTCACTACTGTATTATACCTATGGCTCCAGATTTTATGGTATATGTTTTGAATATGTACTTCTGTCTTTAGCCATGTTTATTTTTGCCATATTATTAGCATGTATCCATATTTCTTCTGTGTTTCATGATCAGAGGAAGTTGCACATGGTATATTTCCACTTTTATTTAATGGATACATGTGTACCTATACTTTGATGGCTGTCACGTTTTAGCTAAGTAAGCAGCCAAATATAACATAATACACACATATAAAATAATTTAAGAACATTGGAGCACGTTTTTTTAACTCTCCATGCCATTAATCTACATGGGTATTGGCCTGGAAGTCTTTAATGATACCACAGCGAGTCAGGGAAAAGCAGACCAATTTCCTGTATTTTTTTGTTTAAAAGTGCATACAGGAAAAACATAGTTTTCTGTCTGTATTTATCTGTAAAAATCAGTAAAAAAAGAAAAATTGGAAGCCTTAATTATACTCCTGCATGCTGCCTCTCTTTCCCACATCTGGGTGCCATGCTGGGTTAAGAATTAGAGAGAGCCTAAAGACTAAGGGGCTCATTAGGATGGCGGACGGACTTGCGTCCGTCCGCCACCCTAGAGGAGGAGGGACCGTCCGCAGGGGCAGCGGCGGTCCCTCCAGTGCAATTAGGATGTGACCGCCAGCCTGGCGGTCACATCCTCAATCTTTAACATTGCGGCGGGTGCAGCTTCAAGCTGCACCCGCCGCAATGTTAAAAATGCATACATTGCATTTGTATGCAGCAAGCGGCAGGCACCGCGCGGTGCCTGCCGATTACTGCATACAAATGCAGGGGGGTACCATAGGTACCCCCCATGTGCACCCCCCACCCCCCTTCACCCAGGGGGCCCGCAACGGGCCCCCAAAGTGAAGCTCCGTATGCTTTTCCACGGCGTAAAATCCGCCGTGGAAAAGCATTTCTTTTTGGGCATCCTAATATGGCTGACGGTGTCTGATAACACCGTCACCATATTAGTGCTTTTCCGCCGCGGTTGTAAGCCAACCGCGGCGGAAAAGCTGCGGACGGAAACCAGGACCCACCAGCCATCCTAATGTGGCGGTGGGTCTTTGGTGGGTCCGCTGCGGTTTTTCCGCATCCTCCAGGCCGGCGGTGGCTTCCACCGGCCCGGAGGATGCGGAAAAACCGCTATCCTAATGAGCCCCTAAGTGTAACAGAGTCACCGTCAAATTAACTTTATCCCTTGAGGCTCTCTATTCGCTTCAGAATAATCTCTTAAATCGAAGACTTTTAGTTAGCATTCTTAAAGAATGTTAGCAACATGCAATTTTTGCCTGATTTTTAAATCATTTCTTTCAGAGAATGACCATTAGCTACCCAACCTTTAGGAAATTGTTTGCCTACTGGCTGCACTGCTGCTCAGTGGCTGAAGGATTGTTCAGAGATTTGTTGCAATTTAGCTGATATGGAGATAGTGGGAGTGGAAGCGCCTGTTTGTGGTAAAATGACCGTCATCCTTGGCTGCTTCTCTCGTACTTATTGCATCTTAATGTAAAGTATAATAGCATGCTGCAGATAATTTCTTACATTTTATTTATTTGAAAAAGTGTTATAAAGTGCAGACGTGACTCATCCGGGTATCCGAGCGCTGAATAAATCGTAGACATGTTATACAAACAGAGTAAATGGCAAAAACAGTTATAAGAGAAAACAGCAAGAACTGCAGAGCATACATCTAACAGGTTTGTCGACATTCGAGTAATCCTGAGTCACTTAACATGGTTGTTAATAGAGATATTTGTTCATCAGAAATCTTTTCATTTCTATTTTGAAGGCAGTAATCGAGGAGTTGGTTCTGATAGTGGGTTGCAATGAGTTCCATATTCTAGGGGCTAGGCCAGAGGATGAACGTTGTCTTCTTGTTGAGGTTCTGTGGTTTCAGCAATAGGGAATTGGCAATTCTCAAGGAGCTACTGCCCCCTGACCGTTCAAGTTTATTGGCCAGGTAAATGGGAGTGTTGTGGTGTAGAGCCTTATGAGTCATGCAGGCTATTTTACAGCTGGATACTTGCTTCAAGCAGGAGTCAGTTTAAAAGTTTTAGGTCTGGACTGATATGATTACATTTTTCTAGATCCCGTGACTAGTCTAGCTGCTGAGTTCAGCACAGTATCTATTAGGGCATAATCAACAATATGTGTTAGCGCTGTTTGAGTGCTATGCCCCTTTCTGAAGCCAGATTGGCATGCATCCAGAAAATGGAATTTATCAATATGGTCACAGAGTTGCAAGTGCACACATTTTTATAGGACCTTTGTTAGTGTGGGGAGGTTGGTAATGGGACGGAAGTTGTTGAGGTGACCCACTTGTGGGACACCCCCGCGCCGCACGGCCACCAGCTGCTGCGTGTGCCCCTTGCCTGCCCCCGCCTCGCTGCTGCCTCGTTTGCCGGTTGCCGGCTGTCTCCGCTGCTGACTCTGTTTTTGTCTTGTTTTGTCTAACATTTGTGCCTGTTGTGTTCATTTTCATTTTTTCCCTTGTTTTGTCTAGAATTTGTGCCTGTTGTGGTCAATTTCTCTTTGCCCGTGTTTAGGTTCTCCTTCCTTTCTGGCCGCTTACCTCGCCGCCCTCCCTTCCCGCCACCGCCGCTTTTCCCCGCCCCTTTTTCTATTCTGTACCCTCCCCGCTCCCGCCTCCCAGCTGCTCCGCCCACCCGCGCACTTGGCCTTAAATGGCGACCGTGCGACGCAGGTGAGTGTGACCCACTTGTGGGACACCCCCGCGCCGCACGGCCACCAGCTGCTGCGTGTGCCCCTTGCCTGCCCCCGCCTCGCTGCTGCCTCGTTTGCCGGTTGCCGGCTGTCTCCGCTGCCGACTCTGTTTTTGTCTTGTTTTGTCTAACATTTGTGCCTGTTGTGTTCATTTTCATTTTTTCCCTTGTTTTGTCTAAAATTTGTGCCTGTTGTGGTCAATTTCTCTTTGCCCGTGTTTAGGTTCTCCTTCCTTTCTGGCCGCCTACCTCGCCGCCCTCCCTTCCCGCCACCGCCGCTTTTCCCCGCCCCTTTTTCTATTCTGTACCCTCCCCGCTCCCGCCTCCCAGCTGCTCCGCCCACCCGCGCACTTCGCCTTAAATGGCGACCGTGCGAACGCGCAGCGGTCACGCGCAGCGGGCGCGCCGATTGTGCGCCGAAGGTAAGCCCGTCTGCGCCCGTCCGCGACCGGACCGCGCCCAGCGCCAGGACCCCTGGCCCACGAAGACCCCGACCGACCCGCCAGACGTACTCCGCCGCCACCCTCACCGCTCTCAACACCGGCCGACTCCCAGAATGCCATCAAGCCACCCCAAGACGTACCCACGGACCCTTCAGCTGCCACGCCTGCAAGTTCTCCTGCATCCGGACCTGCCCCGCACCAGCACTCGCCAAGTCGAACACCAGCAGCACCCACCTCAAGTGCATCCTGCTCAACACCCGCTCCATCCACAGACACGCCATCGAACTCTGGAACCTCCTAGACGCCACAGCCCCTGACGTTGCCTTCCTCACGGAGACCTGGATGAACGCCTCCTCAGCGCCCGACATCGCCATCGCCATCCCAGAGGGCTACAAGATCGTCCGGAGGGACCGAAACGCCAACCAGATGGGAGGAGGCATCGCCATCATCCACAGAAGCACCATCCGTCTCACGACCAGCACCGACAACACCCTGACCAGCGCAGAACACCTGCATTTCCAGATCCACACCAACCCGAACACCACCCTCAGAGGCACCCTGATCTACCGACCCCCTGGACCACGCACGCAATTCAGCGAGGACATCGCCGACTTCGTCAGCCCGCATGCCCTCCCCTCCGCTGACTACATCCTCCTGGGAGACCTCAACTTCCATCTGGAGAACAACAACGACCGCAACACCAGCACCCTGCTCGACAACCTCGCCAACCTGGGACTCAAGCAACTGGTGTCCACCTCCACCCACCGCGCCGGACACACACTCGACGCCGTCTTCTCATCCAGCACAGACATCGACTTCAGCCACGCCACAGAGCTTCAATGGACGGACCACAGCTGCGTCCACTTCACCTTCAAGAGAACGACGACCCACCAACACCAGCAACAGGCCGCCCGCAGAAGCTGGAACAAGATCACAGCAGACCAGCTCGCCACCTCCCTGAGCCAGCACCCTCCTGCCAGCTCAGCGAACCCCAGCCAGGCCGCCGACAACCTCACGAAGTGGATCAGCAACTGCGCGGACGAACTCGCCCCACTGAGGACCCCGCCTAGCAGACACGGCAGCAAGAAGGCCCCATGGTTCACCGACGAACTCAAGAGCTCCAAGAAGAACTGCCGAGCCCTCGAGAAAGTCTGGAAAAGGGAACCGACACCGGACAACAGGACCTCCTACAAACTTGCCACCCGGAAACACCACCAGCTGATCCGCACCGCCAAGAAAACAGCATTCAAGGACCGGCTGGACAACAACGCACACAACTGCAAGGAACTCTTCAACATCGTGAAAGAGCTTTCCAACCCCAGCGCAGGAAACAACGACATCACCCCATCGCAAGACCTCTGCAACTCCCTCGCTTCATACTTCCACAACAAGATCACGGACATACACAGCAGCTTCAACAACCAACCAACGCACACCATGACCGAACAACCACCCCCCACCACCACCCTCCACGCCTGGACCCCGATCAGCACCGAAGACACCATCCGCACGATGAACTCCATCCACTCCGGATCTCCGACAGACCCCTGCCCTCACCACGTCTTCAACAAGGCCGACGCTGTCATCGCACCCCACCTGCGAGACATCATCAACACATCCTTCGACACCACCATCTTCCCTGAGAGCTGGAAACACGCCGAACTCAGCGCCCTACTCAAGAAACCAACAGCGGACCCCACCGACCTCAAGAATTACCGCCCCATCTCGCTGCTCCCGTTCCCAGCCAAAGTCATCGAGAAGACCGTCAACAAGCAGATGGCCGCCTTCCTCGAGACGAACGGATCCCTCGACCCCTCACAGTCCGGCTTCCGAGCCAACCACAGCACCGAGACCGCCCTCATCGCCGCCACCGATGACATCCGAGCCCTGATGGACAATGGAGAAACAGTGGCCCTCATCCTCCTAGACCTCTCCGCGGCATTCGACACTGTCTGCCACCGCACCCTAGTGCAGCGCCTCAGCGACGTCGGAATTCAGGAGAAAGCACTGGAATGGATCATCTCCTTCCTCGACGGAAGAACACAGAGAGTCCGCCTGCCACCGTACAAGTCAGAGGCATCTGCGGCGTCCCCCAAGGATCATCTCTGAGCCCCACCCTCTTCAACGTCTACATGAGCCCCCTCGCGGCCATCGTACGCAAACACAACCTCAGCATAATCTCCTACGCCGACGACACCCAGCTGATCCTCTCCCTGACCAACGACCCCGCCGCCGCCAGAGCCAACCTGCACGAAGGGATGAAAGAGGTAGCCGAGTGGATGACGACCAGCCGCCTGAAACTGAACTCAGACAAGACGGAGGTCCTCATCCTGGGCTCTTCACCCTCCGCCTGGGACGACTCCTGGTGGCCACCCGCCCTGGGCACCGCACCCAAACCGACAGACCACGCACGCAACCCGGGCTTCATCCTGGACTCCTCCCTCTCCATGACCAGACAAGTCAACGCCGTCTCCTCGTCGTGCTTCAACATCCTGCGCATGCTACGAAAGATCTTCTGGTGGATCCCCACCGAGACCAGGAAGACCGTCACCCAGGCCATCGTCACCAGCCGTCTGGACTACGGCAACGCCCTATACGCCGGTACCACCGCCAAGCTCCAGAAGAGACTCCAGCGGATCCAGAATGCCTCGGCCAGACTCATCCTCGACATCCCACGAACCAGCCACATCTCCGGACATCTGAGAGACCTTCACTGGCTCCCCGTCAACAAAAGAATCACCTTCCGCCTCCTCACCCACGCACACAAAGCCCTACACGACCGAGGCCCGAGCTACCTCAACAGCCGAGTCAACTTCTACGCTCCCAAACGCCACCTCCGATCAGCCAACCACGCCCTCGCCGCCGTCCCCCGCATCCGAAGAGCGACTACAGGAGGAAGGTCCTTCTCCTACCTGGCCGCCAAGACCTGGAACTCCCTCCCGACCAACCTGCGCCTGATCCAAGACCACCTCTCCTTCAGGAAGAAGCTGAAGACCTGGCTGTTCGAGCAGTAGCGGCACCCCCCCCCCCCCAGCGCCTTGAGACCCTACGGGTATGTAGCGCGCTTTATAAGTGTCACTGATTGATTGATTGATTGAGGTCAGACTGATCTGCATTAGTCTTTTTGAACATAGGAGTGAATGTGTCCTATTTTTAGACAAGCAGGAATCAAGCTCTGAGATAGGGATGTATTATTAATCCTACTCCAGAGTGGTAGATTGGATGATTTTAGTTCTTTGAGAGGTTTAGTGGGCACAGGATCAAAGACATGGTTGGAGGTCTTTAGCAATGTTATTACGTTGCATATGCCGACTTCTGGAAATTTGAAACCATTCCAGGTAGCATTGTTTTTAGTGGAGAGGCTGGATTGGGAGGGGGGTATTCCCCTGTTGTTGAATGGGAAGGACATTGGGAAGGGAATGGTTTGGTAGATGTTGGGAGGCAAGATGCAGTTCTGATTCAATCTTCTATGTCTTTTCCATGAAATGGGTGGAGAAGTCGTTTCCAAAGAGTGATGATCCCTTATCTCCCGAATAGGAGTTAGGGTTGTGGGTTGCTTGATAAGTTCAAATACTTTTTGGGGTCTAGTTTTGGCTTCATCACTAATTCAGATATTATTGGTGCTTTCTCCAATATTATTATAGAAATAGCAGATGACTTAAAAATAAAACAAAAGAATAAAACGCGTAACCAGGAACCCAGATGGTTTAACCAGGAATGTTCAAGGTTAAACAAAGAACTAAAAATAACCTTAAATACAAAACCCAGGAATAACTCGGAATTAAGTAACCTAAGGAGAAAGTATAAAATTGCTCTGACTGTAGGAAAAGTGAGATTCGTGAGGAGGCTTGGGAAAAACTAATACAAGCTGCAACAACTCGCGATACAACCCTATTTTGGAAAACCATCAATTACCCTTTTTTTTTAGAGATATTTTAGCAGCAAAGACAGATGTTGTAGTCCCACCGGAGGAATGGATAACATATTTTGAAAACATTTTCAACCCAGGAGGTGCCACAGCTGTGCAAAAAGAAATGAGCAACTTCATTATAGTCGAGCCTGTTAGACTACCCCGGTTAAACCTAGATGAAATTAAAGGGGCACTTAATAAAAGTGCTAGTGGTAAAGCCGCTGGACCCGATGGGGTCCCAATCGACGTCTTAAAATCTGACATCGAATTTTGGTCACCCATCTTAATGAACTTTTTTAATGCAACCCTAGATGGAATGCTACCTATATCTTGGGTTGAAAGCATAATAGTTCCCATATTTAAAAAAGGGGATAGAGGGAAGACTAAGTGCTATTGTCCTATATCCCTCCTTGACTCTACCTCTAAATTGATGGGGAGAGTCTTGCTGGGAAGGCTAGAAGACTGGGTTTCCGAAAATAACATACTTTCAGAGTCCCAGTATGGATTTAGGAGAGGTATTGGGACGATAGAGCAATGTTTAAATTTAGATTTATTGGTGGGAAAGTATACCCTAGCAAAAGGAGGGGCTTTACACCTTTGTTTTGTTGATCTCACCAGCGCTTTGACCTGGTTAACCATGGTAAACTATGGCAAACACTGGTTGAGCTAGGTGCCCCGAAAGATATTGTTATCTATTTGTCCCAGATTTATACCTTTCTATTATCCAGAGTTCGTTTTGGCTTAAAGGGTGAATGTACGCAGGATTCTAGGGTAACCCGGGTAATAAGACAGGGGTGTGTCTTAGCTCCCCTTCTATTGTCATTATAAATAAATAATGTGGACTCTTTTCTGCAGAATCTCAAGGTTGATGCCCCAAAGGTAGGTGCTCGTCCCACCCCAGTGCTTCTTTATGCAGATGATGCCGTCCTTGTTTCAAGGACTGCAAATGGTCTGCAATGTTTGATAGAAAAGTTTGCTCACTTCATGAACGAAAAGGATCTAAAGCTTAATTTGACTAAAACTTTCACCATGATTTGTGGCAAGAATGGAACAGGGATTAAAAAGCACCATGTGGGCGGCACCGTAATTGACAGAGTCTCAAGTTATACGTACTTGGGCTTATTGTTCAATGAGTATGGTACATGGGGCACGCATATTAACTTATCCAACTTAAAATTTATGCGAACAATCGAGGGTATATTTAGATTTAGATTTTCAACAAAAATAGGAAATAAACCAATAAGGGAAATGCTTACATTATATAGAAGTAAATCAATCACAACTGCATGTTATGGCGCAGCTTTGTGGGGAAGGTCTAATATTGCAACCCTCCAACGACAAGAGAATATGTTTTTAAAACGTTTGATAGCAGTTCCAAGTTCTACACAAAATTGTCTAGCCCATAGTGAGCTGTCTGTCCCTTATATTAGTGACTTTATAAGAACAGCTGGACTTACTCTATGGCATGGAATATGGACGAAAGAGGAAACCAGGTTTACTAAGGATATAATACTGGACTGTTTGGCTCTGGACAATAGTAGAAAAATACCTTGGCTTGAATATATTCAATCCTTATTAAAAAGCAGTAAATTAACTCTAGAGAGTAAAGAGCGTATGTCTATACAAGGATATAGTAAAAATAGTTAAACATAAGGTTTTATGCCTCAATGGATTTGGTAAGGGATGCTGAATCAAGCTCGAAACAAACTATCATTTCCTACCATGAGCGTCCACTTTTTATTGGCATACAACCTTATCTGATTAAAGTAAGAAATACCCAACATAGGTTCTTTTAAACAAGACTAAGGCTTGGTACCCTACATTATTTAGTCGCATTTCCTAAGTCCAGAAAAAGGTACCATATATTACCAAACTGCCCATGCGACGGAAAATCACCTCAGTCCACTCTACATTTCCTATTATTCTGTAATTTTTACAGGGACATTCGCGAACTCGTTTTGAAACCTCTTTTTTTTAGCTAATACAGTTTATCATTATAAGCAAGCTTTTAATTTTATCTTTAGTTTGGAAAATGACAAAATTATGATTTCGGCTAGTAATTTTTTACAAATGTCCATTAAGAGAAGAAAGGCTCACTCCTATCTAGAGGCATTAACTTATGAACACTATGATGACTGAAGTTGGAGTTATAATGTCCTCTATCCTAAAAGTATGTGGCTATCTCGAATCGAATGTACTGTATGCACTCTTGAGAAGTTTTATTAATTAATGACTTTTTTAACCAATTTTAAGGTACTTACTGAAGGCTGAAATCTTTGGATTACAAATCAAAAAATGGACTGTATCTATGCACACAATTTTGAAGATGTACAAGAATTAATGGCTTTTTTATTAATCATAATATGTCTTTTTTACATTTGTTATTAGAATGCTTTTATGGTCATGTATAATGTACCGAATAAAGCTTTTGAATTTGAATTTGGCTTCATCTAGTTGTGTCTCAAAGTATTCTGTTTTATATCTTCAGATATGTTTATTATAGGCACTTATCATCTACCGCGAATGCTTGAGGTGAGAGAAGGAGGGAGAGATTCTCCAAGTTCCCTCAGCAGCTCTTAACTTGCGTCTTTCTTCATTAAGGTTGCAGTTGAACCAGGGTTTGGATTGTTTGCAGGTGAGTCTTTTTAGCTCTTTTGGAGCAACTGCGTTAAGAATGTCTGACATAGATTGGCAATAGTGATCTGTGAGATCGTTAAGATTCACCATGTTTATAGGGGGTTGTACGATTTTGTTGCTGATAGAAGATAGCTCTGTAAGGTATGTATTTCTTGGGTCTTTGGTCCATTGTTTGGTTTTACGTGGTTGACCCTGTCAAACTAAGGTTTTTCCCAGGATAAGGTAAGGAAACTAGATTGTGATCAGACCAGTTGCAAGGGGATATGGATTCCATTTGTATGACATTGTTTTTGGAGATGATAAGGTCGAGGGTTGCCCCTCTATTATGTGTAGAGCCATTACATGATTGGGTGAGGTTGAAGTCCACGAGGAAGGCTTTGAAGGTTCAGTAAATGTGCATTAGTGTCATTCCAGTGAATGTTGAAATCCCTGAGGAAGATATGGTTGGTGTGTTGGTCTGAGTAAGATACACTAGTCTCCATTAGCTGTTCAATCAAAGGAGATTGTTGCATGGGGGTGGTATAGAGTGTTTAAAAAGCATACTATCTTCATTGGTGTTCCATATATTGATACCTAGATATTCACAAGAAGGCATTCGAGCAGTATGAGCTTGTTTCAGGGTGAGCGAGGAGTGGAAAATGCATGCTAAGCTGCTTTCTGCTTGTCTTGGTCTGTCTAGTCTGATGATGTCAAAGTTGTGTGCAACTAGAATGTCCATAACGGGTGAGGAAGTGTCATTCAGCCAGGTTTCCATTAAGATTAGGAGATCAAGGTCTTGTGCAAGTATGAGATCAGCGTTGTCTGTCGCGTGTTTAACCACTGATCTGCAGTTGAGAAGCATGGACTTGGTATGAGATTTGGTCATTAGTGTCTCATGATGAGTAGTTGGGACCTGCAGAAGATTACACTTGTTCAGAGTTCTAAGGTCAAGACTAGGTTGGAGGGGTGATCTGGATAGTGAACTGTGAAGGGGCTGGGCCTACAGGAGTGGAGTTGTAGGAACCTAGTAGGGAGTAAATATAATTGTCAGAAAGATGTTTGGTGATTCTCTGAGGTCTGGTAGAGGCATTGGGGTGGGGTCTTGATTTCAAAGGGTTCTCAGTGTTTGAAGCAATTTGCATTTCATTGGAACATCTCTTATAAGTTAGATTGTGAGGTTCTATTAACTTTAGGTGCCTGAATGTGGTTCCAGCAATTCTCCTGCTTTGAGGTGTTGAGTATAAGTTTCTGGAGATCTGCTTTGATAAGCTGGAGGTCTCTATCCATGGCGTAAAGTTTGTTCTCCAGGGTAGGGTGCTATAGGAGCAAGCGTGGCTTGGACTGGGGATGAAAGTTGTGAGCGGACTCTCTGGGGTGGTGGGGGGACCAGGGGTGACCTGGTAGGAGACCGGAGAGGTGGGAGAAGAGGGAGGGGAGTGTGGGTCAGAGTGTTGGGAGCTGGGAGTGATGATAGGTAGAGAAGATAGCAGGGGTCTCCATGTCTCGTCAGTTACAGGATTTGGGTGTTGCTGGTCAGTGAATGTGATAATGTTGAAGAGGTCAAGTAAGTATTCAATTGGTTATTCAAGAGAGTGGCGGAAGCAGATATACCTGGGTGGGCGGACAGAGGTCCTGGGACCATTCTGTTTGAATCCGCTGTCAGAATCACAGCCCTGTATATTAGTTTCACTCCTCCTGTGAGATACATGAGGGGGAATGTGAGATAGGAGGATAGTGGGAGAGGGTGAAGAGACAAAGCTATGACCAGATGGTCTGTATTTAATAGAGTTGGTTCTGTTGTAGGATAGGGAGTGGTTGCGAGGTGATGTAGGCGATAAGGTGGGGGAAGAAAAGGGAGGCGACTGTCATTTGGTAGAAAGATGTTAGGCAGGGCTACTGCGGGTAGGAAGGGCATTTTCGACACCGTATTTTTGATCTTCAAAAAGATCTTGTCGAACCATTCTAGGTTCCTGTCAGATGACTGTATGAGTATGTTTCCATTATTGTATAGTGAGATGGTAGCTTCTGCCTGGAAGATAGGTGAGGGTATAATGGAAAAGCGTAGTCTGTGGGGTGTTTTCTTGGAAAAGTGAATTTGGAGTGAGGAGGTAATAGCTCTCTTCCATCATGCTCTTCTATTTGTGAAGAAGATAAGGTCATTAACTAGGGGGTCTTTTATGGGTCAGATATAGGAGTCAGAGATAAGCATTTCAGAATTCCTTTAGAGTAATTTATGTTTAAAATTCTTCATTGCATTTTTAGATAGGGTTGGAGGGTAAATGATATTGAATGTATTGCAGCCCATATATTATTGTTAGAACTGTGTGTGTATTGCTCCATGATGGATAAAGGTACTGAAGGCTAGAGGGGTAAAATGCTTGTAAAGGTAGTCAATGGAACTTTGGGGAACACAACTTTCTATTGACTAAATAATTGCCTGAAGGGAGTATAGGCAGAAGTGAGGGCCTGTCAGAAAGGGCGGTGGGTAGAGCTAGAGATCTTCAGTGATTTTCCAGATAAAGAGAGAGAAATCGAAGCAGCAATGTATATTCCGACATTTATTAGCTGCGAAA
Organism: Lissotriton helveticus; assembly: GCF_964261635.1. Classification (NCBI taxonomy): domain Eukaryota; kingdom Metazoa; phylum Chordata; class Amphibia; order Caudata; family Salamandridae; genus Lissotriton; species Lissotriton helveticus. The sequence goes on along the minus strand of NC_136070.1, from coordinate 688,943,060 downwards.
TGTCTGTCATTATAGGGCTTATAGAGCTCATTCAATGGAGTGGTGGAGATCTCTGTGTTCATTACGAGATTCCTGCCTTATCAGAAAACTAGTGCTATGGAATCATAGTCCTTCTTTCCTTTCTAGGAACCTGAGAGGAGAAATCATAGTCCTTCTTCCCTGTCTAGGAACCTGAAAGGAGAAATCAAGATTTCTTTTGGCTTTTTAGGGCCAGATGTATCAAAGGGTTTTACCCATTCTGTGTCTATGGGAAAATGTGTTCATACATATGGCCCTTAGTGTTTAGAGTGTCACTATTTTGTGGGAGAGGTTTCCAGGGCATTGGGAGCCCTAACATGGAGGCCCAGCAGCAGTCGCAGATCACCTGGTGCAGTTAGATGTGCAAGCGGGCCTGTCAAAATCTGCTGCCAGTCAGATTACACGTCGTCGGCAAGCAGTGGTCATGCTCTGCAGCTCTCTCCACCAGGGAGTCAGTGGTAGGGAGGGCAACCTCCTCTGCCCTCAGTGCAGGACAATAATAGAGAGAACAAAATCAAATTAAAAACAAAATTACAGGACCTGCTCTCAATAATAATCCCTTCCTCTTGAAGACCAGCAGGGGGGCCTCACCACTGTGCCAACCAGTGGAAAAGACAGTCACAGGAAATCATAGGACCGTATCTTGTTTGTGGTCGTCCCTGCCTCATAGAGATTAGCGGGGGAGGCCTCAGGGCTATGCCGGCTAGTGGAAAGTCATCAGGTGGAGCCCGCAGTGAGCGGCATCCACTGAGCTGCCCGGCTCCCCATCCGATGACCGAGGATCTCTTGCAGTCATTCTTGAAGATCCTGATTTGCTTTGCATAACTGGAAGAAGTCCTCAATGTAAAGTGAAACACTGAATAAAATTACTTTGATGGAGACAGCTAAACAGCATGACTTGTCGTATGTGATGATGGACTAACACAAGGTGGGCTTACTGAAAGTGGTCACAGCAACAAGGTGAGCTTATGGGCCCGAAGACATATGAGGGAGCTTACTGGTCCAGGGGCGGTGTCAGATGATTTCAATGGTCATGAGACAGACAGCTACATGGTGAGCTTACTAGACTGGATGGTGACAATGTGATTTCGAAATGATGACTGTCAAGGGCTCAGAGACACATCTTTTGTAGAGAGCACTTGTACTGGGACATTGGACGATGTTGCACATGGTATGCAGACAAAATATCGATATTTAAATATCGATATACAATTATATCGAAGTTTAAATATCGAAGGGACATAATATAGAAGGTAAGTAATATCGATAAATTTAATATCGATATTAGTAATATCGAAGTTTGAAATATCGATGTCAGTAAGATCGATGTTAATAATTTCGATGTTACTAATATCGATTTTTAAAATATTTTTGTGTATATTATTATGTATTTATTATGTTTTTAATTTATTGTTATGTAATTTAATTACATTTTGTATTTTAGTACTGTAGCGGGTTGTGGGTTTATAGGGGAATAGGGTGGGAAGTAATTTAATTATGATAAATTTATTATTAATTAGTAGGAATTATAAATTAATTTTAATTAATTGGTAATTAATTTTAATTAATTGGTAATTAATTTTAATTAATTGATTAATTGATAAATATGTTCTGTTGTGGGTTTATAGGGGAATAGGGTGGGAAGTAATTTAAATATGTTAAATTAATTATTAATTAGTAGGAATTATTAATTAATTTTAATTAATTGGTAAAATGTTTTAATTAATTGGTAATTCATTTTAATTAATTGATTAATTGATAAATATGTTCTGTAGCGGGTTGTGGGTTTATAGGGGAATAGGGTGGGAAGTAATTTAAATGTAATTAAGTAATAATGTTCTTTAATTAATTGGTTTGTTAATTATATAATTGTTAATTAATTATTAATTGGTAATTAAATATTATTATATGGTATTTATTTTTTATGTTAAAAATATTTTGATAATCATGTTTGTAATAATAATCGTATTGGTATTTGTAAATGGTTTATATTTATTTAATAGTTAATATTTTTATTATTTAAAAAAATACATTTATTTATACGTTTTTTATTTTCACCCCTACGGTTTCCAACACTTACCCTACTGTTCCACTCTCTGGAGTTGGAATAGTAATTGTTACCCCTACGCTATCCAACACTTTCCCTACTGTTGCACTCTCTGGAGTGGGAATAGTAATTTTTACCCCTACGCTATCCAACACTTTCCCTACTGTTGCACTCTCCAGAGTGGGAATAGTAATGTTTACCCCTACGCTATCCAACACTTTCCCTACTGTTGCACTCTCCAGAGTGGGAATAGTAATTTTTACCTCTACGCTATCCAACACTTTCCCTACTGTTGCACTCTCTGGAGTGGGAATAGCAAATTTTACCCCTACGCTATCCAACACTTTCCCTACTGTTGCACTCTCTGAAGTGGGAATAGTAATTTTTACCCCTACGCTATCCAACACTTTCCCTACTGTTGCACTCTCCTGAGTGGGAATAGTAATTTTTACCCCTACGCTATCCAACACTTTCCCTACTGTTGCACTTTCTGGAGTTGGAATAGTAATTGTTACCCCTACGCTATCCAACACTTTCCCTATTGTTGCACTCTCTGGAGTTGGAATAGTAATTGTTACCCCTACGCTATCCAACACTTTCCCTACTGTTGCACTCTCTGGAGTTGGATTAGTAATAGTTACCCCTACGCTATCCAACACTTTCCCTACTGTTGCACTCTCTGGAGTGGGAATAGTAATTTTTACCCCTACGCTATCCAACACTTTCCCTATTGTTTCACTCTCTGGAGTGGGAATAGTAATTTTTACCCCTACGCTATCCAACACTTTCCCTACTGTTGCACTCTCTGGAGTTGGAATAGTAATTGTTAGCCCTACGCTATCCAACACTTTCCTTACTGTTGCACTCTCTGGAGTGGGAATAGTAATTGTTACCCCTACGCTATCCAATACTTTCCCTACTGTTGCACTCTCTGGAGTCGGAATAGTAATTTTTACCCCTACGCTATCCAACACTTTCCCTATTGTTGCACTCTCTGGAGTGGGAATAGTAATTGTTACCCCTACGCTATCCAACACTTTCCCTACTGTTGCACTCTCTGGAGTGGGAATAGTAATGTTTACCCCTACGCTATCCAACACTTTCCCTACTGTTGCACTTTCTGGAGTGGGAATAGTAATTGTTACCCCTACGCTATCCAACACTTTCACTACTGTTGCACTCTCTGGAGTTGGAATAGTAATTGTTAGCCCTACGCTATCCAACACTTTCCTTACTGTTGCACTCTCTGGAGTGGGAATAGTAATTGTTACCCCTACGCTATCCAATACTTTCCCTACTGTTGCACTCTCTGGAGTCGGAATAGTAATTTTTACCCCTACGCTATCCAACACTTTCCCTATTGTTGCACTCTCTGGAGTGGGAATAGTAATTGTTACCCCTACGCTATCCAACACTTTCCCTACTGTTGCACTCTCTGGAGTGGGAATAGTAATTTTTACCCCTACGCTATCCAACACTTTCCCTACTGTTGCACTTTCTGGAGTGGGAATAGTAATTGTTACCCCTACGCTATCCAACACTTTCACTACTGTTGCACTCTCTGGAGTGGGAATAGTAATTTTTACCCGTACGCTATCCCAAATTTTTTTTTTTTTATTAGTTTAACATTGTTATTAATTGTTATTTATATTAATATTTTATGTATATACATTTATTTGTAATTTATTATATTTCCATTTATTTATAAGTTATTAAAATAATTTTAGAGTTATTATTAATGAAGTATATACTATGTATTATATATTTATTATTATTAGTTTTTATTACATTATTTATTCATTTAAAATATTATAATATATTTTTAACTATGTTTATTACATTTATAAGTATTATTTTGTTAATATTACATTGTTTTTTTATTAAAATAAAACGATATTTTCTAAAAAACGATATTTTTGACATAGATATATTTTTTCAATATTTTTGTACTTACCGTGTTAGAGGAAGGATCTCGATATTATTGTCCTCGATATTTTTGTTGCGATATTTTGGTAGGTAGATATTTTTGTAGTCGATATTTTGTCATAGATTCGTTGCACATGCAATGCTCAAGCTTGTCACAGCGTGTGCCTGCTCTATGTGGAATCTTATTGATCTCTTGATGCATCCGCACAGGCTGTACTCTGACTACTAAGGCCCTAATATTGAGTTGAATGAAGCAGGATTCCCCTGTGGAATTATGCTTTACTCTATCATGAATGGGCAGTTACATTCACATGGACCTGGTTTTACTGGCTGCAAAATCTTGCTGCTATATTGACCTTGTCAGAGGGCTGAATTGCAGCCTGGACCTGTTCCCTGTCAGTGGCATGACCCTCAGACAAGGAAAGCAGGGATCATGAAATTGTCCCTTTCAGACAGGCACATCACCTCTTCCCTCCCACAACTTCCCACCTCCCTACGTCCAACCCACCTTACCTGAGACCCCACTTCACACATTTACCACCTCGATTCTACTAAACGTAGCCTAAAACAGCACAAAAGCAAAACCACACACACACATATATAGCCACCTTTAGTAGTGACCTAAATGCCAGGATAGAAGCAGTATTCCTCTTTCCCAATCTTCTTCATTCTATGGTGAGGATGGATGGACTATTACACCACTCACCGCTGGTCATTTTGCCGCAGGGCCGCTATGTGCTGTTCAATGCTGGCAGCTGCAGTTTTGAACTTGGCAATCGATTCTTCAAGCGGGGCTTCAAAGGAAAAATAAGACAGTTGTAAGATTAGAAATGTAAAAACACAATAGAAAGTGTTTTAATGTAAAGAGCACAAGAAATGCAATGCATGGGTGCCTCAATGAAGGGTTGCCTGGAGAGTAGAAGCTGCTACCAAACGGTGGTGGAGGGGTGAGGGGGAGCAGAGGTGGGAAGAATAAAATAAATAAAAGTACTTACCTGGGTGCTGTGGTCCGCCACCTCTCCTCCAACCTCTTCTCCGGCAGCATGAAGCACACAGCCGCCCAGAGTCCCCTGGCCGATCACAACACTGCCTTACAGCAGCATTGTGATTGGCCTATGCACCGTGTTTCGGCGCTCAGAGAGGGACTGGGAGGCTGTGCATGTTCCCCACCCAGGCTGTGCAATACAACCTGGTGGAGAACATGCTAAGTGCACATGACTGCTTGGCTGGCCCAAGATGGCTGGCCAAACTGTCATTCGCACTTAGAAAGTGCCTACCACTCCTCGCCCAGCTCTGAACAGGCAAGCCCCGCCCACCCCCCCACCAACTGAGCCAGTATGGTAAAATGAAATGATAATAACGTTGCGTTATTAATAATTCTATTTTTCACTTTTGAACTGCTCAGTGGGGCGATGCTCCTCCACCTTAGCGGATGAGTGACCGCTATGTTTAGAGTACAGTGTGCAATATGCACTAATGCAGAGGAGCAGAAGTCCAGGGGCAGAAAACATACAGTATCATTGTTGTAAGGGATGCACGATCCAGAAAAAAATAAAATGTCAGAAAATATAGATATTGAGATGCAATTTCTCTCTTAGTGTACTCTGTTTTTTGTACTTCCAACGGGAGGGAATGCTGAGATCTGAGGAAAGGTGAGATATGTTTGCACTTTCCTCTTTCCACAACAAGACAGGTCGCAGAATGAAGCAGACATTCGAAGAAACAGAGCACATTTCGGTAGCCATGTCATTTCTATTATCTATGCGAGAGAGCACCAGTGATTGGATCGCCATCCTAAATTAGCAAGGGGAAAGGAGAGGTGGGGTGCAGGTGAAGGGGTGTGGGGCAGCGGCCAGGGCAGCAGACTTCGGAACACAGGGTTTCTCACGGTTCAATCTCTGGCTCCAGCGACAGCTCAGCTCAGCACCATGTGACTCTGGGCCAGGGCCGGACTGGCCGTTGCGGGCACTGGGCAATCCCCTGGTGGGCCGCAAGGGTGGGGGCCAGTTTTGGGCCCCTGGTGGCCTTTTTTGTTACAGGGTCGTTTTTGCAGCACAACAAAATCGTCCGAAAACCGGCCTTGGCAAAGAGCTCGGCTGCACCCCCAACCCCCGGGGCAGGGGCGTAACAGATGCCCCTGCAGCCCCCATGGTGCGGGGGGCCCTCACCCTCCAGGGTGCCCCGTCAGCACTGCACTTCTGCTAGGGAGCTCTAGATTGAGTCCCGAGGGGGCCCCTTCACGTACCATGCAGGGGGGCCCCCTCAAGGTTCGTTACGCCACCGCCCCGGGGGGTGGGGGGCGCCCGAGCACTTTGTCAGGGCTGGTTTTGGTTCCCAGTCCTGCCCTGCTCTGTCTGGGCAGTAGCTCACTTAATTTCCACGACGGCCCCCAGCGCCTTGAGACCCGTAACAGTTAGTACTTTGCGCTTTACAAATATGGATTTATATTTACAAAGGAAAGTTTCAGAGTTGAACCTGGTTCCTGACTGAGGTGGCATGATGTGCAAATAACAAAAACGATGGACTGGATGCGGCCCAGTGTAATTACCAGTGGCTGAGATTAATTCAGGCATTCCACCCGTCCCTTTTTTCTATTCCACAATAAAACGCTGGTCAGATTCATTTTTTAATGATATAATCGCGTGACTGTATTTTTTCCCATTTTACTCATAGAATCCCAACAGAAACTGCAAACAAATCTCAAGATCTCTTATTTTCCCAAAGGTGATGACTTCATTGTCCCCCCAACTTAACAACTTGATGACTGTTTCTACACCCAAAGGGGAACTTTAGGTCTCCTCCCAACAGTCTACATTAGATAAGACACTCTCCCACTCACTTAGTTGAATGTTGCATGCTGTCAGGCCAGTGTTGTACTCTGTAAAAGCAGCTTTGAAGAAGGCGTCCAGTGTCTCCCCATAGTCGCTGACATTGAGTGGAAGAATAAGGCTGTCTGCCAAACGCAGGAGGATATTTCCAGCCGTCCTCGCCACAGCTTGATGGCTGGTGAAACCTGTAGGGAGAAACGCCATTTTGAAATAAATCTTTAACTTTTATGACAAACTCGAATAGCACATGTGTGCAAGCAAGTTCTCTCGCTCACTCCATGATTGTCTATTGCATTCGCTGTCTGGTAAAACGTTAGTTCTCTTTCCTGTTGAAGTACCATTCGAGTGATCAGAATAATGTAATACACACTCACTCGGTCAGGATGCTTTCCCAAGCCTAAACTAACATCTGAATGTTCCTGATGAAACTGTTAGAAAAAGTGAGGTAAAACCGGTACTTTTAAATATTTTCAGGAAATGACTTTAGAGACGAAGAATTTTTCATGAGAAAAATAACTTTAAAAGAAAAATGTTGAGTTTTACAAATTTCCAAACACTGCACTTGCAAAGCCTACCTATTGAATAGGGTCAACATAAAAGGAGCACCATTTTTTCCGAACCCTGGGATCGGAATAATAAACGATCCATACTTTACTGCAATAAACCCCATACCCCACAGTTGGCCCAAGATACATTTCGGGATATCAAACCATTTGAAATATGTTGTGGAAAAGTATGTCAAATACCAGCATGCGATATTAGCTCAGAACGCACCAAAATCCACGTTATCCTCATTTTCAGGGTGAATTTCATTTTTTCAATATATTTTTTATTGGCATGTATCATGTAGGCAGGTGAACAGACATTCCCAACATTATACATGGCTTATTGCAAAATTCAATTCTGTTTAGGAATGCATTGTGTGGTACATTCTAATCTTAACATGTACCCATAAACCCATAAATAGCATTTTATACAGTGCTAAAGTGATATGCTGTTTCCCCAATACTTTCAGTTGATATCATAGCAGTGTAACAGACAATATGAGCCTCATATATATTCATATCGTTTTCAAGATTGATCAACTCAGCCCGGAAAGGGGATTATGAAATGCTCAACTAAAACCAACCTTTTAAACTAACATATGCAGGGGGGTGGTAGATACTGTAATTCAGGAATTTAGTCTGGAGATGCTGGTTCATAATAATGGTATGGTAAGGGGGGGTTCTATCTATTTGCGGCTAAGTCTGTGGCCAACATATTATATACTACGCAGTGGGCATTTTCACAAGGGGGAGCTTTGGGAACAACACAGGTATATGGGGGGATACCCAGTCTCTCCGCACCCAAGTCTCAAAGTATCCAGCTCCGAAATCTCCCCTGTGCCTGGATGTCTCCACAAGGGGCCGTGTATGCTAAAATGCCCTAGGCCATATCATTATCCTACTCCGACTCATTCGCATCCCCGCTCCTCTCTTCTCCGCTATGCGCCTGCATCAGGTGTTCCTAGGCATCAAGTAGCTCCTTCCACTGTACATTTATGGGGTGGCGTCTTAATCCCTGTGATTCCTCCCTAATTAGGACTCTACCCTTTCCCCCAGCCCAGCAGGTTACATCCCGTTTCCAGATCCCTCTCGGGGGCCTATTGGCAGATCTCCAGGACATTGCTATCCTCCTTTTGGCGAGTGCCATGGCCAGATCAATTAATCTTTTTCTCACCTTCCGCTTGTGTGGTCAGGGAAAAAGCCCCCAAAAACTTACTTCGATCATGGAGTCAAGCGTGCGCCCCAGCGTGGTACGGATCCTTGTAAATACCTCATCCAAAATTGATGCAACACGGTGCAGACCCAGGTCATATGTATAAGGTCTGCATCACTGGTTCCACCTCAGGCATCTGCACATTTCCCCACCGAACACAACTTAAAGGAGGTTCAGGAGTCATATAAGTCATATGCATGAATTTGAATAGTATATATTTCAACCTTGTGTTATGGGAAACCTTCTTGGTCCTGAAGAAAGCCACTGATACAGAGTACTGATCAAATAGGCTGAAACATGTCGACCCATTTATAGAGTAGTTTTATATCCATACTACTCTTTGCACTGCTTCTTTTTAATCCTGCCAGTGAGAGCATCACAGTAAAGACAGTTTTTGCATCTTCCTAGGCAGGTTTGATTCACCATTAGTTTATCTTTCTTTTTGTTGCACTGCACCATCACTACACCGTAATCTTCACATATGGGATTTTAGGATCCTAGCTCCTTGATTGAATATCTATGAAAACATCTCTGAGCTCCTTCATCACAGTGAGGAAGTTGTAGCTCCCAGTAGGACTAGGATTTCCTACTGGTAGGAGGAACCCATATGATGAAGCATGTCACCCTTGGGTGAGTGATGGTTCTAGTCCTATAGGGATGATTCCCCTCCTTTTGCTAATATCTATTATAATTTTGAGATAGTCCATATAAGGGATTGCACGTCCAGCTTCATGATATAATTCTTGTGCTAGATATCCAGACCCGAGGTGGTATTGTGTTACTGACTATCGAACATGAGGGGAAAACCAACCAGGGGCAACACCGTTGCATATCGGGGTTTCCGGGCAATTTTGGTCATGCAACGTTTCCAACACTCCAGGGCCGTGATTGACTGGTAAGGGACTATCATTGTTGGGTCGAGCAGTTTAGCTACAAATAGGCTGGGGCGTGTACCCTCCATGTTCACTCCCTCCAACTACTGCGCAAGCCATTGCTTTTAAGAAGGAAGCAAATAAAGCTCAAAATTCAGCACCCCACGCCCCCCTCTGTCATGATGCATTTTAGTGTCCTTAATGAGACTCTCAGCTGCCCATCTCCCAAAATAAGGTCCTGTAACAAGGAGTCCCTTTGTCGAAAACATTCCGTAGACATTAAGATCAGGAGGTTGACGAAGAAATATAGCAGACAAGGCAGCATGACCAATTTAGCTAGAGAAATTCTGGCCATCATAGGCAAGCGCAAACAGCAACAAAAATTAACGCAAAACCTAAGGGACAGAAGCGCCCTGTCTAGATCACCCCCCTCAGGTCATCAAGAGAGAGGACAATATGAATACCGAAATACTTGAAGGTAATGGGTTCCCAATTAAGATCTACAGGTAGAGTTGGGGGTCGGACCAGGACACCAGCCACAGGAAACAGGTAGATCTTGTTTTTCTTGACCTGTTATCCCGATAGGAGCTCAAATCATCCCAGGAGGCCTAGTGCTGTGTCAGAGCCAACCACAGCATCCTTCAAGTAATTCAGGAGATCATCTGTGAATAAAGAGATCATATGGTCTCGCTCATCCACTATCAAACCCATGCCCTCGCCTCCCTGTGGAAACAGTACAGCTAGAGGCTCAATTGCCAGGGCAAATAAAAGGGGCGACAGAGGGCATCCCTGCCGAGTGCCGCAGCAGATCACATATTGTTTGGATACTGTTTTGCCCATCCTAACCCTCGCTGTCGACATGCGTATAACACTTTCACCCATTTCACCCAACCATCTCCGAGACTCATACTTGCCATAGTCTTGAATAAATGGCCCTAGCCTATTGTGTCGAAAGCCTTTTCCAGGTCAATCGATTTGAGTGCCGCCTGCATGAGGGAGCGAGCCTTTGAATGGTACAACACAGAATACAGACTATGCAAGTTGAAGGAGGTGTTCCGGGATTCAGGTTGAATCTCATATAGGCAGATTTTATCAAGTAATATCATATGATAAATAAGATCATAACCACAAGGTTGCATGAGTGCTGCACATGATAATGAGTACTTGAGCAAACCATATATTTTGTGTGTCTACACCTGAACGATTTATAAATCAGCAACCCTTGGTAATTATGTGGCACACATTGCACCAATCAGCAGTCACAACTTTATTTTGTATAAGGAACTACATTTTAACTGAAAAAAGATACTAGAGATGGGCTTCAGAACTGAAAAATTTGGTCATGCTGTGTTGCAGGGATTCTGCTCAGGAACAGATCTATGCTTAGGACCATTGAATCTCAGTATGTAGGGGCCTGATTCACCATAACAAATCAGTATCTATGAGCCCGAGTTCAATGAGCTATAGTGCCTCTCTTGCCCTCCTAACCTTTCCAGAGAGACAAGTGATTTGACACCCCAGAACACAATACTCCCTACCCTCCCAGGGATCACAGTAATATAACACACCCTTTTGTTTTCTCACTCGTATTTGTCCAGAGACACAAAGAAGTTTACAATGTTTATTTAAAATATCATGCACTAATTATGCCACAATTAGAAAACAAATACATGTCAATAATACCATCAGTATGGTTAATAAACCATATACAATAAACAGCCCTGTCATGTAATTTGACAGATCTGGCAAACACCTCCCCCACTACTGAAGCTTTGTGGGTATACATTTCTGGGTTTAGTGGCAGACCCTGAGTGGTTATAAATCTCTGGGTTTAGTGGCAGATCACGTACTTTAGCTTACATAGGTGGATGTTCTACATCCCAGCTGACCCAGCACTCTTGTCTCAGGACCTTTACTCTGTGTGCGTGTTTTAAGAACCCCTGTTCTCAGTTATATTACAATATATGTGTATTCAAAACAGAAGCTGCATTCTTTTATTATGTCTAGGTGCTACTGTCTGACCAGGCAGAATAACAAGGGGCAAAGTTGTTTTTATCTTGCCTAGGCTGGTCAGACTAAATCCCAGGAAAAGAATAAAATGTGAAAAATATGCTGGTTCTGGTTGAAAATTCAATGTGGTACAAAAGCAAGCGTGATATTTAGTAACATGTGCAAAACAGAAGCAGCCTACAATGTGCATAATTAGGCTAACAAAGGGAAAACAACAGTGCTCCATACAAGAAACACATGACAGCCTCCCTTTGGTCTGGATAATAGCACAATAAATCACAAAAAAATGCTGAGAGATAAACAAACTCAAAGAATAATTCATAACATTGTATTTTTGGCAATTAATTTATATAGGAAATGATTTTTCAATAAAAAAATAGTCAAATGATGGTGCAATGGAGTAATCCATTGTGTCAATTGCAAATTCAAAGGTCAGGAATTCCTAAAAGGAATCAGACTCCACAGAAGACGAATGATCGGCGGCCAAAGTCTTGAGTTCCAAAGAACAGACATGATCATTGGTCTCAGCCGATGCTGAGATTGCTACCGGGTAACCTCCATCCGTGTTAGTAGAGCCTCTATTCAGTGGTCCATGTGTCGATGCACATATTTCCTCAAAAAGGAGTGTCTCAAACCTTGCATTGTGGAGAAACCAAAACCCCAAACGACAGTCCGTAAAATGGGTCGATAAGGGGCTTATTAGCAGTTCAGTGTCCACAGCAGCGGGCGTCTGCAAAGCCAGGCAAATATCCAGTGCTCATTCGAAGGGGCACCAGAGGCACTGAAACACGGGTTGTACGCAGATAAAACAGGCCGGCCGGAATGTTAACTACCAATCAAGATCTAGTTCTTATAGTAGAAATATTCCAAAATACAGAAGCATGCACTCATGCTCATGGAACATCTATTGCGGAGAAGCAAAAGACGACTTACAATTATTATTATACGTATTATGTAAAGCGCATGGCAACCTACATAAGGTTTCCCAGCACTGGGCTCATACAGTAAAGGGTCACTCCATCATGTAATCACTAGCAGAAGAAGAATTTAAGAGGAGTTTGAGAATGTGAACAGCCAGGTTTTTAAAAGTTATCTGAGCATCGAGAATGAGTGGTCCAAAGTCTAGGTCTGAAGTAAGAAAAGGCTTGCCTCCTTGGCAAGATTTCCTGACTCTGGGTATTATGGGTAAAATGTTGAAAATGTGGAATAACAGTAGCAGAAATCATCCAAACACATTGGAAAAAATTGAATGAATAAAAGACGGTATTATTCCAAAGACAGTTTGTAATAAATTGACTAGGCCAGAACAGACAATCTTTAAAAAATGTGAGAGTCTGGCTGTGTTAGATGTGTTACAAATTCGTTGCACCAATTCACTGAATTGCAGTGGGAGGTTTGAGTTTAACAATGACTATATTTCACAAGAAGTACTAGCACCTGCAATTCAAAGGTTTCATGGGCAGATATGAGAGCTACCTTTTTTTTTAAACAATAACGCTTTGAGTCTTCTTAGTTTGTTGAAATCTGCCTTCAAAGTTGGGATGGAAGGGCACAACGACCTATCTACAATCCGATGCGTAGGGTGGAACAGGACGCTGTTGCAGCAAGTTATGAGCTGGGAAATAGACGCGATGCAGGGGACTCCAGCTTGCATTCCGCAACAGTCTTGATCACTACGCATTAAATGACTCCCATTTGAAAGGACTGTAATAAGCTGAAGAATTGGGGGAACCAGTATTCCTTTTAAATAACAGGCCAAATAATGTGCTGCAGCATTACATGCGCAATGGATCTTAACATGTTTGGGAAGAGTCACATTCACAATGATAGGGAAAGGAAAGTGACCATAACTCATGAATGAAGCTGCCTCCAAGGGGTTCAAATCTACCAACAGGAAAATGTTTTTTAATGCAAGCTAGAACTGAAATGTCGAAATAGGTAAAGAGATAATGCTGTGTATCAACTACACAGCTGAGGATGTCTCTGCTATTGTGAAGGGAAGTTGTTCTAATTTCTCTAAATGCAGCATTGTGTAGGTTGAGTCTTTCATTGCCATAAGTTGTTGTTTGCATGTTAAATTAAAGGGCAAGAATAAATTACTGTAAATCAAATAACGCAATGGTACGTTCTTAAAGGTTTGAAGCCTCCAGCTAACCTGCATAATAGCTCTAAGCTGACTTTGCCCATGATACAATGTTGACATTTTACTTTGCATATCAATAACAGACATAATGTTACTTAACTTATAAATACCAGAAGACAGCATATTAATACTATTATCAACAACAGCAGGCACTTTATCTACATTATCCTGTTCAATTTGTCTTAAACATGCAACAGCTTCCATTTGGGACAGATTCCAAATGTCATTATAAGTAGTATAAATACATCTTTTAGAACATGGAGATTTATCACCCAATAGAAAATCTAACAAATCCATATCTTCCTACAGGAGAGAAAGATGTTGTTTCACTGCAGACAATGTGGAATGTTCCAACCATTGTTGACACGATTTTCTCACCGTTGTGAGAGAGAATATCAGGGATCAGGTCTGCTTGATTTGAACGCATGTGTGGAATTGAGAAACCAGCATGACAACCATTAGTGTCTACAGACCACAATAACCACCAGTTAGGACCTGAAAGTGTAGAATTAAATGTACCCTTCTGCACCATGCTATTGAGTTGTTCTTTGGTATAATGTATCAAACATTGCCAATTCTCAAAGCGGGCAATGGAAGGAATATTTGGGACGTTCATTTGTTTAATTTTTGCCAATTCCAGACATGTAGTCTGCTGGATGGTGTCATTCAAGAAGATAATTTGTGTTGGAATTAAGCAAGCCTGAAATAAGGATTCCATTCCCTGAATCTGCTAAGGTTTCGTTCCCCAAATCAATTTTAAATCAATCATGTCTTTCCAGTAATCATAGCCTTTAAGGGATAACTTGTCAACAATTGAAGCTGTATATATTAGCTTGGTCTGTGTAAGCATATTTTTTTTGATGGGATAGGGACTAATTTGAAATAACATGATGTGGGGTCTAAAGTGTCATATCCTGTGATATACATACATTTGTCTTTATGTGTTTTAAAACTCCCTTGTGTGGGAGTCAGACAGTGTTCCCATTGTGTATAATTGAAAGGTGTAGATTGACTACTCGCTCTGTGGGAAATGATGTCCATAATGGTGATAACAGAAAATATCAACATTTTTAGCAGAATTGAGGTATAGGTCCTCCAATTCAACAACAGTATAATATTGCAGCTCTGAAAGAATAGAATTTAGGCTTTCAACATCCCAATCATCTGAATGTAACCCAGGTACTATTACAGCACCATAGAAACTTTGAACACATATGGTATCTGAAGAATCTCTGTAGGGCTGAATATATTGAAAGTAACTTTATCCCAAACAATTACGTCAGTCGCAGGAATGGCTGAAATGTTGACAAGGGACAGGCCTTTTTTCAGTTTATGGGAAGAAGAATGGGGGGGGGGCTAATATACCATTGACCAGTTACATAGCAGAAAGTTCTAGGAGGCAGTGGCCATTAAGCAGCATGAAAAGAACAGTCACAAATCCAATCCACATGAACAAGAAAACTAAGGAGATTATGATCCAAGCATGTATTTAAGGCGGGACTAGATAAGTGCATTTTAGCTATGAAATGAAAACACAAATCCATGCTAGAACAGTCTGCAAAACAGAGGAACTGTTTGAAGAAACATCATCTGGATCCATATAATACCCAGAGGTACTTAGTTGAAAAACTGGAGGCCCTGGTTCAATAGCAGGACTTGAAGAGTCCAACAGAGGTGGATCCAATGGTGTATCCGTAGAAATGACTTCACCTGCAGAAGACTGCACTCACTTTGGTCGTGTTGTCAGTGGAGGACTCAGTCGCCCTCCCCCCCCAGACGGGAAGTATCCGCATCAGTGGTGCTCATGGGCTGCAGAGGAGTGTCTTGTTGAGTAGCATGGACACCCTGTGGTTTACTATTTAGAATCGGCCACATGGTGTAGTTTGACATCTTCGATAGAGACTAAGTGTTTGCTTTAAGAACCAGGAAGAAGTGGCAAGATTACCGTTCGTGTACCTCCAGTGCGAAGGACAGGCACTGGGGCATGGTAGGATGAGCCAAACTCCTTTTTAATTGCCACCTTCTCTCACACAAGAGCTCCAATTTTTGGAATCCAGCAGGAGACTTCAGGCTGTTCATAATATGTAATGAGACGTGTGCAAGTATGTGCTTGATTGAGCATCACAAAACCTTTGTAGGTGCTGTAAGACAGCACACTGGTTATCTACGTCAAAGGTTGCGGCAAGCACCACAGTGTCTGGACAGTCAAGGTATGGAATATACATCTTGATGTCAAGAAGTACTACGTACGGGTTCTGCCCACTCAGACATCTTTTCAGGAGGTTATTTAGAACCCGTTGAACCCAACAGATGTAGTTGACCCAACTACGTCCAGTGCCTAATACTTTAGCTGTTAAAGACGGCTTAAAGTCATGGTTCATACTTTCCACAACAGAACTGCTCTTATGCCTAAATGGAGAAGATAATGCACCTGTCCACCCAGGGATGCCATTGAATCCCGGTAAATGCAAAAAGATCATTTGATAGAAAGAATGCAGAACAATGTCATACATGCACCCCAGTCAAGAGAGCTGGGTTAAATCCATCATTATTTTGCAGTTTAGACCTGGCCATATGCAAATCTGTCTTGACCCTGTGCCTCATGAGAACAGTCCAGCCCAAACTGCCAAGCCAGGTCCTCCCTGGACCGGAAACAAGCATCCTAGGACCGATTTTTGAGTTTCACCCCTCATCAGCCAGGATGGGACATCCGGCGTGGCGGGCACTGAGCTCCAAGTTGCCCCCTACAGCGTCAGTCTGCAAGGGTGTGGGCACCAACCGGTATCTAGGTCCTGTGGGTTGGTACAACACAACCCTTCCTGCATCTTGTCACAGGTTCCGGGGGGGGTTGGGCCCACCACAAGGTCTGTCGAGAGCGCTGGAGTTGGTGGGGAACCGTAATAAGTGGGAGCGGGCCGCGGTTCAGGGGTGCCTCACCCTCTGGCCCAGGGCTATCAAAGCAGGCCTTCCCTCCGGTGAGAGGAGGAGGGGAAGGATGTAGGGGCCGAGCCCAGTCCAGGCACAGCAGTCAGGGCTGCCGGTGCACCAGCGCGGCTCTCTCTTACCCTACAGGTGGTAGCGGAGGCGCAGCTGACGTCTCCCCTGCCCGTGCGGGCCTCCCCTCAGTGCCGCCAGGTCACAGGCGTCCCCGTTCTGGGCGGCAGAGTCGCACGCCACCGTGAGGCCAGAGCAGCCGGCCCGGGCAGGGGGACCGCACAGACCCCCCAGTGGCTCCGCGGTCCGTAGTGGTGAGCGACAACTCCCCGGCAGCTCGACTCAGCCTCCAGGTTCACAGGCCGCAGAGATCAGTCCTGGCTCCCCCGCCCTCCGCCGCCCGCCGATCACGGCCAGCCACAGAGCCGTGTCAAGAGTCACCAGGCTCAGCTCCCTCAGGCGACGACGGCAGTCCCCACTGCTCACCGCAGAGCAGGTCTGATCAGGGCAGCGATAATGTCCGATCAGCAGAGGGGGTCGGCAGTTTCTTCAGTCGCGGGCCCAGCCACGTCTCAGCCTGGTCGCCCAGAAGGCTATGCCGCCATTTTGTCCACTCCGCCGGGTAGATAGTGAGCCCGCTTTTCTTCGGCTTTGAGCAGTGATTTGTGTGGACTGGCAGTGCAGCGGGTTCCACACAGTGTCAGCAATCAGGTGCAGTCATTCTTTCTTGGATCAGTCGGGAGATGTAGAGGATTTCTTCCGGATAGAGGCCCGAGCAGCAAGATCACAGATGTGCGGCCATCTTGCTTGGCGCCCTCTAGCGCCCCCAAAGTTTACAATGTTTTAAACTATTGTGCTATAAAATGCAATAATTGCACCACAGTTAGAAAACAAATCCATGTCAATATTGTCATCAGCATGGTTAATTCCATATACAATAAAGAGCCATGTCATGTTATCTGACGGTTCTGCCTAAATCCTCCCCCACTACTGAAGCTAAGCGGTTATAAGTTATGGATCTACATCTCATCTGATGCAGCACCTTATCTCAGGATGTCCATTCTGTGTGTCTGCTTTCAGAACCACTGTCCTTAGTTACATGGCAAGTTATGTGTGTTAAAAAAAACAGCAGCTGTATTCTTTTATTGTGCCTAAGTGCTAGTGTCTGACCAGAGAGAATACCAAGAGGGAATGTTGTTTGACCTTGCCTAAGCTATTCAGACTAAATCACATGAAAAAAAATAAAATGCAAAATCATATGCTGGTTCTGTGTGAAAATACAATGTGGCACATAAGCAAGCGTGATATTTCGTAACGTGTGCAAAACAAAAGCGGCCTACAATGTGCATAGTTAGATAATTATGCTAACATAGGGATACTACAATGGGCCATACAAGAAACACATGGCAGTTGATTGCTCAGGAAATACATGTAAAGAAGAACATTTCATCTCGGTATGTTACATTGTTGCCCAACACTCATCAAGCCACCTCAATAATAATGATGCATTGTATATAATTAATTTTCCATCAATCCTGTAAGGATTTAACACTCACACAGCTCATGCTATTGGTTTATTTCCAGGAAATTCAGTCATTAGTCTAGGGCCTTCACTGCAAAGCTGCAGGCACCTAGGAATTCCATTACAGTACAAAATCACGATTCTAGTGGATACCAGAATTTCCACTAAATTGGAACGTTCGAGGTACTCACAAGGGCTAATGACTCAACTTTCCATTAGAGAAAGAACAACTTTAGTGGATAAGTGGTAATTTCACTAAGTGACATGTTCCAAATTAGTTATCAAAAGACAGAGGCTCCTGAGGACACTTAATGAAGTAATCTCAATGTATATGGGCACAATGGCCAATATATTGGGTTATAGTGTTATTGGAGAGAGAAGGACGCAAATACACCTCTGATTTGTTTTTGAATCAAAAATATTTATATATTCCTTGAAATGAAATACTGTTACAAAGTAATACATTTGAACATATAGTTCTGAGTGAAAGGTGTCCCAGTGGAAAATGGAACCTAGAAAATTAGTGACATATATGTGAAATATATACAGGGTTTCCAATGCTTCATATACACAACCATTTACATATATATGCACAGTATACAGCGCTAGATACAGTGATCAGTGCTGGTGAACAATGGTTCCCTTGTTCATGTCTAGGCTGTGGGGTTTTAGGTTTAAACCTATAATAACTGATACAACCCCACTGAAAGAGAAATAACCTGCACCAGTGAAAACATATAAACACTGAAAAAACACCTGCACAACCACAAACTAAATGCCATTCAAATATAGGAAAAAGAGTGAATGAGTAATTTTTTTTTCTTCCTGAAGAGGCCAATACAATGTAACTTTGTTATACAAGCTAGCAGTAAGAAAGACTAGCTAACATTATTCTGCTTGAGTTTTGATGTTTAGGGATGCCACTAAACTATTGTTTCTTCTTCCTTTTGTTTGTTTCAGTTTTTGTGGTCTTTGGTCTAAAGATGTAGGGTTTAGAAGCATGTTTTAGGTCTCATTTAATTAATTTATAAACTGTTGAGCATCAGGAAATATCAAAATCATATTTGATATTTTGGCTGCGTTGATTCTTTCACTGATAGGTAAAATGGCTGGTTTCATATGAATATTTCCTAATATGTGTCATCACCTTTACCCACAGGGAATGGGTAAAAACCCTTAATACATCAGCCCACAGTTTCTAGTGGGTCAGTATTGATAGTAGGAGAATTGCCAAAACCTCAGGCTTTAAACATTCAACGCAAGGTATAGTGACAAGTATATGTATAAAGAGCGCTATCACCAAGTATCTGGGATAGTGGTGAAAACATGGCACACAGTGTCATTTGGAATGCTCTTCAAAAAAAGGTTCTTTCCAAGTTCAACAAAGATTGGAGGGATATTGTTTGTATTTCCAGTGATTAAGCTACGTATATGAAAAAGTTGTGTGATGACCTGCCAAAATTGATCCCCGAGCTGAACTAATTCCCTGTAGGAGATCCTTGCCACTTGTTAGATGGTATGCTGAAAGCATCTTTACATTCTTCAGAGTTAATGAGGGATGCTATTTACTTTTTAGTCCATTCTGGAACACTGTTTTCTTATGCACAGGAACTAAAACGCAAATATTGATAATTTCTTGCTTTGTGTGGCATCAAAGAGTCATCCCAACTGTGTCCTTTAGATGATTGTTCTCAGTTCAAGGGGCTATGAATGCTATATTATTCATGTGGCAACCGTTTACAGAATTTTGGCTGAGTGATGATGCCAAAGGCAAGAAATGTGAGGATCTTTGGTCGCATATTGATAGTGATGTAAAATAAAGTACACGCTACGGCATTATTAGATTTTTACAGGAAAACATAACTGCTCTAGTGGACATGATAAAAAAAACTAGAGTCTGAAAAAACCCTTGTCTGCCAAGTGTTCAGCATAATTGGTGTAGATGTGAAACATCTTCTAGAGAGTAGGCTGGGTGGCACCTTTAGTGACTTTGGCACTGCAACATGTTCCATTTTAGAGTGCTTGCTACTTGGTAAGCAAAGCAATGTTGAAGAGCAATTCAGGAACATTTATTTTACAATGTATGAGAAATGGCTTGCACGGATGCATAGAAAAGTCCCTTCACCACCAATGGCATTCGAAGTCAATGACATCTAACTGTGGTACTCTGTAGAAGTTCTAGATCCCTTCAGTAAAGGGGACAAGCGCCAGCTCAATGCAAATGTTGCAGAACATGCGATGAGAATCGAAATGTTCTAGTGCGCCAGTATTGGCATGGAAAGCTATGTCAGGGGCCAGAGTTAACAAATTGTGTACTGGCTGTTTTGGCGTTGCCCATCTCAAGTGCCAATGTTGAGAGGGCCTTTTCACAGAAGTTTACATGGGAAGGAAAGAGTGAGCACACATGACCAAAGACTCACTGAAGAAGTATTGTATGGTGTACTACAATAAGTTTAATTTGCAAAAATCTATTTGGACCTCATATACACTGTACGTACACTGTCTATATACCATGTTCTATCAGTGCAGAAAGCAAGCAATAATAAAAGCAAAACGTTCCATAAACACCGGAAAAACACTTTTGTTTTTGTTTTTAGTGGTGTGCAAATATCTAACCACTGATAACAACTGTTTTTTAAGGTATTGTAATCACTGAAAAAACCCCACCAGAATTTACCAAAAATAGAAACTGAAAACAGGAAAGCCTATTCATGTCCTAATGTTCCAAATTAAAACACTTCCAAAATAATCTTTACTCAAAAAAGCGGCTGTAGCGCAGCAGGGAGGAAGCTAGGCCATATATTTCATCTGGAGAGTGGTTTTGCAGCATGAGGTTGGGATTCATGAAAGAGGTCAAATATGGTAAAATAAAGAGGAAAAAGCATACAAATAGCCCAGCCCTCCCCATTCCATCTCAGCTGTGGGTGCTTGAAAGTTTCAATGCAAAGATTTAAAAAAAAATGCAAGTCTGTATCTAAGAAGATTTACCCCATCAGACCATTTTTTTGCCTCAAATGGGAAGGACGCTGTGACAAAGAAAGCACAGTGAATTCCGTAAAATCTTGTGGCTACTTCTGGGAATAATCCTGTTGTTAACCTCCAGTTATTTTCATAACCTCCCGTACCAGTCATTAGTAATACTACAGTCAGAAAAGAATCTAATGACTTAGCTATCAAAAGTGCAGCAGATCCAGTGACACAGAGGCCCATAGATCTGAGGGGGCCTTTGCACCTCAGTTATGGTTTGTATTTTAAACTACCCAATTGGGGGTAGAAGGGACTATTTACCTTGAGGACAGTAGGTACCTGGCACCATTGCTACACCACTGATGGAGTCACTGCAAAACGGGTCAGGGATGTATTAAAAAATGAACATTGAAACAATGACTAGGGTAGAGTTTGCCTTTCAACATATGGACACCGAACCTCACCCATCAACCAGGCAGCAACTCTGCCTCAAAAATTAGTCTTGTAAGCAAGGAGCACCTGCGTTTTATCTCTCACCTGGATCAATGAAGCGGCTTGCGTAGTCGAAGGTGTCGTAGGCAGTGTGATATGCAGGATAGATGCGCGCAGTCGTCTTGCTCTGTGTGCAACAGGACAAATGCCAGTTGTTGAGTGTATCCAGAAAAGTTGTAGGGAAACAATTGGTGACTTCCCATGCACCCCTGCCTCATCACTCAGTCCTAGATCTCTTGTCCTCTCCCGCCCTGTATCTACCTCAATGGAACCTCACTCGCATCACACAGTGCATAGGAATATACCTGCTCCCGCCACCTTTGCCTCTTTACCATCAAAGGAGCTGCGCTCATTTCCTGCATCACTCCCCTCGTACACTTCAATGGCGCCCCACTCATTCAAGTATTACTGGCCTCGTGCACTTCTAAGGAATCTCATCCATTACCATGCCTTAGTCATGCGCTGGAGGTCAGAGCGCTTACTTACGCGGTCATAGGTGTAAGCGAGATCCATGGAGGAAATGCCCAGGTAGTGAATGAAGGGAGCATAGTCACTACCAGCGCCCAGAGTCCCCAAGCTGCAGGAGAGGAAAAGAGCCCTTTTATATTAATCCTATTTGTATACATACTACTCAACATTTCTTTCCAGGACTCTGATTCCATGTTCCCTAGTATATCCTTTGGGTGTCTCTTCTGATTAGCTCCTTACCTACCCTGGGTCCTATAATGTGCCCAACTGTGTTTGAGTGCTGCTGTCAATGTTTGAAATGGGTGAAAATGTTCGTTTGTAAACCAGGCAGATGTTTTATTGACATGTATACTATAAAACATTGATATCCTGCCTTCTTTCACACTCACCTGCCTTCCTTTGTGAGTCAGAGAAAGAAAAAGTAAACATTTCCTTAAAAGAATTGCCTGTAACTTTTTAGAAGTAATCAAGTGATATTTGACAGCTTGCCTTAGAAAAAAAAACAGTGGCTGTTGCAAGAAAAACATGCAACCGATTGTCCATTTTCAAAGTGAACTCTTTCAAGGTTATCTGGGGGCGATGCAGCACCTGCAGCTCCACTAGTTTGCAGCACTACTGAACACGCCCCTTCCACATAGGGTTCCCCATCCTCTTCTAAACCCATTTTATGAGTAACATAAATGTTACCCGATCCTAAATTGGGTTGAAGACTGAATCCGAGTGTTTGTGACCACAAAAAGGCTTTGTACGCTGTGATTCTGATCACAGTCCGGTTAAAAATCTCTGTTCAGTGCAAGACAGAGAAAGTAAGGGCAATGCTGGAGTGGATGGAGAATAAGGCAAATGCTGGACTGCAGGCAAAGTCAAGAAAAGGCTAAAGTAAAAATAGTGTGAATCAAGAAAAGGCTCAAATAAAAATAGTGTGATAGGAATATTTGGAGTTGAGGGGGAGTTAAAAAATGCTGACAAAATCTCAAGCTTTCACACAGGTGACATGTTTGTTGTTAACCAACTCAATCATACATTTTATTGACCCAGAAAGGGCTTGAGATGGGTAACAGATTGAGTGGATCCGCTGGGTTAAGCGAACCTCATGCCATAGAGGATTAGTTCAAAATTAAAGTAACCATGGTGTTGACTGAGGAGTACTTACCAAGACAGTGCTGAGGTAATGGCCTTGTTTGTAGTTTAGGCTTAGCGTATCGGGTGACATACACATACAGTAAAGAGCACAACAGGCCCCTCTTGCCTTGTCCAAGCACAATGTAGAAGTCTGGCCTGCAGGTGTTGGCTTCTTGCCTTCCCTGCAAATTTGCAAGCTTTTGTTGAAGAAAGGCAGTTTACCCATTGGCGACGGAGGAAGGAAGAGGGGACATTGTGGGTCTGGCAAAAAAACATGTCCTGCACTCCAATCTCCCTAGTGGTTTTCCCTGCTTGTGGCTGGCCAATTCGGTGCTGTCAGGATAGGGCCAAAACTCTTTTCAGCTCAGGACCACACTTAGGGGTCTATTATGATGAGTCTGCCTGCCATCGCCTCGGGAAATGCGACCGCCCACTAAGGGTGCGGTGGTCCCGCATGGGCAATCACAATCTCAATCCCTCCCCACCTCCTCCTTGCCCTTTGATGTCCGTGTCCATCACCCTGCCCCTCCCTCCTGCCCTGCAATGCTGCCACAGCTCCTTCCACTTA
Source organism: Lissotriton helveticus (assembly GCF_964261635.1). NCBI lineage: Eukaryota > Metazoa > Chordata > Amphibia > Caudata > Salamandridae > Lissotriton > Lissotriton helveticus. The sequence continues at coordinate 688,919,385 of NC_136070.1, read as the reverse complement.
CCCCCTGTGGTTAACTTGTTTTCTTTGCATTTGGTACCATTTCTTTGCCCTCTACTATGCAAGTCCATGCCTCTGCCCTCTCATTCCAGCCCTGTGTCGTCTGGTGTGATGCCACTGCCCCACCTGCCTGCCCTGTTTGGTTAGGCTGTTGCCCTTGCCCAGCTTCCCTATGTCCTCCATTGTCCGTACCCTTTACCAAACACCCTGCCATCCATTGTCAATTGAGCTGCCACTGCTCCACCTGCCTGCTTTGCACAGTGTGTTGTGCTGATATTGTCCCTCCCACCAGCCCCGGCTTGGTCGGCTTGCTGCCCCTGCCCACTCCCCATTGTTTTCCATCATCCGACTCTATGCCTCTATTCCCTCCCTCCTGCCCTTCATGGTCCATTGTGCTGCCGCTCCCTCCTACCCTTCATGGTCCATTGTGCTGCAATTGCCCCGCCTTCATGTTCTGCGTGGTCTGTTGTGCTGCCACTGCCCCTCCTGTGTGGTTAGCTTGCTGCCCCTTTCCCCTTGCTCCCTGCCCTTTGTTTTCTGAGTCCAGCCCATACCACCTACCTCTTACCCGCCATGGTTCATTGTGCTGCCACTAATCCTCCAGCCTGGCATACGTCGTCAATTGTGCTGCCATTGCCCCTCGCTCCTTCCCTACATGGTCAGCTTGCACCCCATGCCTCTCTCCGCCCTGCCCTCAGTTGTCCATGTGCATACCTCTGCCCCCTCTGTCCTGCTCTCCATGGTTTGAAGTGCTTCCACTGCCCATCCCACCTGTCCTGCGTGGCCAGCTCGCTGAACACCTACCCCTGTCCTCGGTTGACCGTGTGCATCTCCCTGCCCTCAATGGGCCATTGAGCATCCAATGCCCTCCAGTCTGCCCTGTGTGGTCTATTGTGCTGCCACTACCCCTGCCACTTGCCCTGTGTGAGCAGCTTGTTGCCTCTGCCACCTAACTCCAGCCCTCATTACCCAACACTGTGGCCCTATCCCATCTCTCCTGGCCTCCAGGAGCTGTTGTGCTGCCTCTTCCCCTCCTGCTTGCCAGTTGTTGTCAGTCTTCTGCCACTGTTTCCTCCCCCTGCCCTCTGTTTTCCCAGTCCGTGACCTACTCCCTCCCTCCCCACAGTGTTCTAATGAACAACTAGAGCATTAACATTCTGTATTTATGACAAAAGTGTGGCACACCTGAAGCCAGCTAGATGGAATCAAGGATGTAAAACCAAAAGCACTTCCTTTAGAAATTAATAAAATAAGAGGATTCGTTTTTATTGAGAAATTATGGTAAATATATGTACATGTAACCAAACAATTTTCGACACGCCAACAGTTGAAAGGACGAAAAATGCAGACCTAAAGTTTAGTGCAAAGCTGGTTTATTCCGCAAACTCCTGCACCTCCGCCATTATACTTGTATAAACGTTACCTTGGAATTGGTCCATAGGTTGGGCTCGTCCGATTGAAGAAGCGTTTCCAATTGTCGTAGACAGTAACAGCGTTGTTATTGGGTATCTTGACCTGTGCACAGCATAAAAGGTTTGTGGTTAGTTAAGATGGGGTTGGCCCTGAAGAGATAACATCGCATAGAGTCAAAGAGATCCAAGGAAATCGTTTTTACCCAAGACTTCTTTCTCACCTGTTGGGATGCTTTGAAGATGACACTTTGAACAGGTGGAGTTCCTTGTGCCCTAAAAGTTGCATTAGCTACAAATACAGAGAAAAAAACACAAGAAAGAGGGGAGACTGATATCAATAAACATTGCCAAACTTGTATGTACTTTGTTAGACATGAATTGTATCTCCTAAGAATAACGATTGCATGTTTTTCTTTAAAGAAGGCATGTTTTATCTACCTGTAGCAAAACAAGTATTTTGTTATTGGGCGCATATTCTGTGGCAAGTGGAACAGGGGTCCACAGGCAGGCACATAATACAGCATATTAATTGCAGTAATTTGTGGAATCTTATCCCAACCAATTGTATTCATGGACAAAAGGGCATCAGAAAAGAAGGAAAGGAATGCAACACATGCATTAAGCAATAATGACCCGAAAAAATAAGGAGTCCCCCACAACAGAAATATTGAGTTATTGGCAAAACGAGCCAAGAACATGGAGCAATATAATGAGATACCTCTTTCACTCATTTGACACACCTATTTATACAATTAATCATTGAGCATATCCATTGTGGACAAATTTGTTATGTTCTATTGAAACTCCTAAACATTTTTCCTTTTATGTGCACTTATTTTTGGGCTCCACTGTAGGCCTAAATACATGCCTAAACCTTAATAGTTTTCTGTTTAAGTACTCATTCCATCCATCATGTGTACTACACACTACTAATAAGGGCGAGGCCTATGTCAATCTGAAGGCTTTCTAAATTATGGTTTTCATTTTATATAAAGTGTACATTGTAGAATGGTGGGTACTGAGAGACGCTTGCTTCTGTAGAGTACGACTTTTAAAGGTGCAAAGTTATACACTGAAGTTCTACAGGTTCATTGATGAAATGGATTAAAAAAAAAAAAATTACAGTATTCATAACTTCTGTGACAATTATTGTTACAGCACTTAAAAGGTAGAAGTCATTTAAATTAAAACTCTTGAATCTACTATTCATTTTTTATTTTATGCTTTTAAAGCATAACGTTAAAAAAAATTCTACTTCCATGAAAAGAAGCCTCATTGGGGTGTTGAGGACATTTTGTTGTTAATGAGTAAATGAGTAAATTGGTTTGTGTGATAAGTGAACCTAAAGCTCTGAAAATTCTTCAGTCAAAGCCCAGCATTCATCCAAATAGTGCCTTATTGTGACCATCTGAGTTTTACAGCAGTTTTGAAATCTGAAGACTCTCTGACTTCCCAATAAGAGACCTGAAAGCATATTATGCAAAGTGCCCCTGGGTTGCAGTGGGCATATGTGTATTACAGAAAGGGTGGCAGATGCTTGTGAGGCCCTTTCTGTAACACAGAGAGCGCTGGCGCACATATAGCACCAGCACTATCACCAGAGGATGTTCCCTCATTTGCATGGGTGCTGTGGCCTCATGCAAATGAGGGAAACCCTTTGTTTGTTTGCCCATGCCGTATTATAGACTCCGGCGCAGAGGCAAAGAAGCTGTCAGGAGGTGCACTGACAGTGTACTGCCTAAAAGGTGGCCCACTGTCAGTGTTCCCCTAATGGCAGCCCTCTGGAGGGGGGAAAGGGGGTCCTATGGACCCCCAGACATTCCCTTGCAGGTGGGTGCAGTCACTTAATGCCCCTGCCTGCAAGGGGATCTCCAATCCCCCTTTAAAGTGCAGGCAGGTTGCTGCCTGCATAGTGAAACAGGGAGTGGCTGTTTCAAAGCCAAGCTAAGAAGGAGAGTGCAATATATTCTATAATAGGGCTCCTGGTGGCCATGTGACCCAAAAAGACATACAGAATGTGCATTTACACTCCTGGCTGTTTATTGGCCAGGTTGTGCCTTTCTGTCTGCGTCTTGGTCACGGACAGGTTAAGCGATGAACTACAAAAAGGGCCCACTGGACATGCCTGGGGCTTGCTCATTTGGTTGATAGCTGAAGAATGAAGAAAGCTCAGATGCTTCCAGGGCTGCATACAGCCATGCTCTTCACACAATTCACTGTGGGCGCCCAACCACTGTTGCACTTAGTCCCTACTGTGCAAAGTCTTTAGCTCTTTTTAAAAAGAAAATGTTAAACTCACAGTGACTGGATGATGTCATCACTGTTATTTGAGATGTTCGACACATTGGAATTCCTGAGAGATGGTTGGAGGCCCAGAACCCTTTCTCCACCACTCTGCAAACATGACTGGTAGTTAAAAAAGCTTAGCAATTCACACAAAAAAACAAAGGTTACAGGGACGTTATAGTTAGCAAATAGAATTTAAAAAACTTTAGAAATTCACTAAAAAAACAAAGGTTACAGGGACGTTATAGTTAGCAAATAAAACTTTAAAAAACCTTAGAAATTCAATAAAAAAACAAAGGTTACAGGAACGTTACAGTTAGGCTGACATTTCACTCGTACAAAACAAGAGAAATTCAGCCGTTATAGTTACTGAGTTAACTATAACTTGCACCCCTGCAATGCTCTGCTTATGACCTCGCATATTATATCACTCAGGACATGGTCAGTGACATCACTGATGACATCTCAAATTACATCACTGATGCTATCGCTGATGACATCATCTAGTGACTGTGAATGTTTTTAAAATGTTTATGACTGTTAAATATATATATAACAAGGTGTATTGATGAAACAGTGCTGTATGAGTGCCTGTATGGATGATTTAGTTGATTTTGAAATACCTTGCTGCACTTTTATTGTTGTTGATTTTGAAATAACTTGATGCACTTTTATTGTTATAAGTATATGTTGGGGTTGTTTTCACATTAAGTGCTTCAAAAAATAAATTAAGATTGGTAAATAGTATGATTGGTGTTTAGCCCAACTATATAAGCAAATTTGGATGTTATAAACTTTTACAGAATTTTCTTCAAGTTCATCTACAACTCAATTGTATTGGTTTAGCTATCATGATTATCAGTTTCTATGAAATAGTACATGTTTATGTATGCCGTCTTATCCATGATTGGTTTTAAACAATAACTGTTAGGTTAAGTAAGATCAAGGACCAATAAATATTCTAGGTACATTATGGAGAAGAAGATTTAAAATGCAAGTAAATATATTTAACCCATTGGTAACCACTATGTTTTGCCCTACACAGTTTTCTGGTATAGACAGTCCCCTGATGAAGGCAGTATTCCCGAAAAGTGCGTAGTGGTGTGATCTACCTCTTACCATCGTCAAAACTGTCAAGTATCTAAGATGAAATAATAATTGTTTGTATGATCTTGATGAAAATGTTGTCCTGTGTTAATGTTTATACAAGATTTATTTATTTATTTATCTTCTACCAATGTACATGTAATAATTTGAAAATACCAAATAAGTAAAAAAAAAACAACTAAATTAATAATAAAACAAAATCAATATTTTTCATTAAAAAGTGTACTTGGTTTATATTGGCAAACATTGTGGTTATCTTATGCATGCTTGAAGCATACCTAGAATATTTGACTTTGACTATTTTTAAGCTTGCTATCGTTTTTTTACTCATGAATGATTCAGTTGGTGCATGACTGACTATATAAGTGAGTGAATAGATGTCTCAGTGAATGTATGGGTGAGTGACTAGGTTTTGAGAATGTCTGTATCAATCTGTCAGATGGTGTCTAAGTGGCTTTAAAGATTGCTGAGTGGGTAGGTGAGTGGCTGTATGGGTGTCTGAGTACCTGTGTGGGTACATGAGTGTCCATGTGGCTGGGTAAGAGGGCATGTGACTGTCTGCATGGATGAGTGAGTGGGTGAATCAGTGGCAGTATGGGTTAGTGAGTGTGTAAATGAAGGGCTGTATAGGGGACCGAGTGTGTGTGTGGGTGTGTTGGTGAGTGAATGAATGTGTCACTGGTATATGGGTGAATAACTGGATATGTGAAAGGAAGTATAGGTAAGTATTGGAGTATATGAGTGACTGTATGTGTGAGTGAGTGAGGGATTGTGATAGTGGATGTATGGGTAATTGTGTGCTTGCGTTAGTGACTGGATAGATGAATGAGTATGTGTCAGTATCTGTATGAATAATTGACTGTATATAACTGTAAAGGTGAGTAAATGGCTGTGTGAGTGACTCTCTAGGTTAGTAAGTAGGTGTGTGGGTAGCTCTATGAGTGACTGACAGTGTGTGAGTGGCTATATGGGTGTATGAGTGGATATTTCAGTGACTGTATCAGTGAGTGAGTTGGTGTATGAGTATGAGTGGCTGTACGGGTGACTGAGTGTATGTGTGTGTAGACCAATGAATCAGGGAGTGGGTGTGTAAGTACTGGTATGGGTGTGTCAATGGTTTCGAGAATGGTAGTGTGGAAGTTGAAGTGGTTGTATGAAAGGTTAAATATGGGTGTGAATGGGTGTGTCAGGGATTCTATGGATGATGTAATCAGTGATGTCATTTGAGATCTCATCAGTGATGTTACTGACCATGTCACGAGTGATGTATTATGTGAGGTCATAAGCAGTGCATTGAGGGGGCACTAATTATAGTTAGCTCAGCTAACTATTACTGCTGAATTTCTCTGGTTTTGTACGAATAAAATGTCAGCCTAACTATAGTGTCCCTGTAACCTTTGGTTTATCCACTGAATTTCTAAGGTTTTTTTAATTCTATTTCCTAACTATAACGTCCCTGTAACCTTTGTTTTTTTTCAAAGAATTTTTTAGGGTTTTAAATGCTAAATCCTCACTATAACGTTCCTGTAACCTTTTGATATTTTCAGTGAATTTTTAAGATTTTTGAAATTCTATTTCCCAACCATAACATCCATGTAACCTATGATAGTTTTATTGAATTTTTAAGGTTTTTAAATTGTGTTTTCTATCTAAAATGGCTCTATAAGAGGTATTTTTATAAGCTTGTATTTTCTACACTGGATTAATAAGCGTTGTTTTTTCTTTACATTTTTTATATTTGCAATGACGCTGCGATCCCCGCGCAAAGCAAAAGCAGACATTTAATGACCACCAACACATACAAAAATCCATTCTGAACATTATCCTACACATATTACTATACACACACTTCTTTAAAAACATGTTTAAACTCATGTTTTTGTACTAAGTTTCTTTAAAATCCATCTTTCAGACCTATTTTTCATGTTTGCAGTTATTTGGGACATGGCAATGGTGTCGTTAACAACGACAATTGCACCTTTTCCATAAAGTATAAAACACATATATCCATACATACCACAGTATTTACACAAGGGTTTCTTACAGTATTCTCTAAAATCATATGTTAGTAGAGAGTTTCAATAAAAACCATCCCTAAAGCCTGTTTCATCTTTCCGCGGTGACTCCGGAGACCATGATGAGGTCCGTAATCACGATCCCCACTGACACGCGCAAAAAAAGGAAAACAAATGCAGACATTCAATGACCACCAGCACATCCAAAAATAATATGTCAAAAAATCCATTCTGAACATTGCCCTACACATATTTCTATATACATAATTCTTTCAAAGAATGTTTAAACTCATATCTTTGTACAAAATTTCTTTAAAAACCATCTACAGACCTATTTTCCGATTTTGCAGTTATACGGGACGTTGCAACAACGCAGTTAACCGCAACAGTTGCGCTTTTCCCATAAAATGAAAACACATATGTGCATACATATTACATTATTTTACACACTAACGGTTTATTACTGTACACTTTAAACTTATGTTTTTCTAGTGTATTTCTAGAACAACCATCTCTAAAACCTATTTCCCATTTTTGTGGTGAGACCGGAGATTGCGATGACCAACGTCATCGCGATCTCCAGTCTCACCCCCTGGTTACGTTGCAAAAGAGTAAAGCAAAAGCAGGAATTCAATAGCCACCACCACCACATTAAAACATTATAACTATATAATTAACCCTAACCATCCCAGTAAATAACTCACTTTATAAATAACTCTATAAAAACATTTATCAAAATCTTAATATCTCTATAACTGATATATTTTTTTCATATTTTCACCAATATTCGCAATGACGTTGATAGTCGTGATATCCCCATGATGGCACATGGGGTGCTGCTCTGCGCACAATGGAAAAAACACATTTTGGACACATAACTTGTGTCACTAACACCCCCATTTGTCAAACATGGGGTCTGAGTTCCTCTACTATGACCCCTTACATCAGCTTTTTCAGAAATTTTCAGCCCCAGGAACAGTTACCAATAGATAAAATGGTGGCCGCAACTTTCTGTTCAGGTTTCATCCATCGAATCAGAGCATTCCTTTGGTGCGTGCATTCGCGATTCATCGCGAAACCACAGTGAAATATTAGCGACCAGAGATATCACTATAATTTTCAACTTACATTTCTCAATAACTACTAAATGGATTTACACCAAATAAGCAAAAGGCACTTCCTTGAACCAACATCTACCTCCCTGACAAATTTGGTGTAAGTCTTTTCAGCAGTTCGCTGTAGGTGTGGCTAAAGGTTCATATGGGAATTACCATTACAAACATAACTTTATTTCGCACCCCAAATTCTCGGTCCCCACTGCATGGATCACACCCAAACTTTCCATAACAATAGAACGCACTAGACTATGCCCACGCCACGGTGGAACGAAGGTAGAGGCTGAGACAACTATTTACCCCCTTCGAGCAAATCGGCGCAACAGTCTTTCTACAGAACCCAGCTCGACTAGAGATAATCTTCAATTGAGCAACACAAAGCTTTACTAGTGAAATTCAGGCACAGGCATATCTAAAAGAAATTTCAGACTCAGGAAAGCGTAAAAAAGAAAAACAATAAGAGCAATAAAAAAAACATAACTACTATTGTAAAAACCACCAGCGATAATATCAGAACCACGAGACAAGAAAAGGATGGGGTCTTGCCCGGAAGAGAAGGGGAGGGAAGAAAAGACTGAAAAAATAATCATAATATGACTTAATATATGGTTATGTGCAAACGTATTGAGAAACTATTATCAAAGTAGATCACCTTCCTCCACTTATTTGGCGGACACAGGGTTCGGGATGCGGGGCGAGCTAAGGCGTACTGACTATCCTGACGCCCACACCTGGGTTCCCCGGATCCAGGAAGCCTCAATGGGTTGTAATGGGTGGGGGTTGGGGCTAGAGGAGGGGATACAGGGTTGCTTAGAGGGTGGGCAGGGAATAGGGAGGGGGTTGGGGGTCAGACAGAATGTATAGGACTTACACATTAGTGGGCAGACAAGACTGGGACAGTAGCTTTGAGCATGTTGGCAACCTACTGAAACAAGAAAGTGTGGGTAAACCTGAACTAAAAAGAAAGATAAAATGGGCAGGTTAAACATTTTAACAATGAATATCTGCGGTCTGAATGACAGGAAAAAAAGACAAATGGTGGCAGCAGGTCTACAAACATGGGGTACAAACATTGTTTGCTTACAAGAAACACACGTGGAAGGGAATCAGCTGCATATTTTAAAAACACTCTGGTATAGATTGATTTGCGCATCTACCCAAGGGGCAAGAGCTAGGGGAGTGGCTATTCTCGCAAAAGGAAGTGGGCTTAGCTTCAATCGTTCTAAGACAGATAAATATGGCCGCTGGGCGATAACAGAATGTCAATACGGAAAGGGAAGTAAATTGACATTATGCACTATCTACGGTTGTAACAGCGATGACCCAGAACCCTTTGAGGTAGTCTCAAATGAACTCATGCACTGGCCCTTACCCCTGGTGATGTGCGGGGATTTCAATATTAACCTTCCAGCCAATTGGTCTCTGAATGACGTATGGCAATACACTGGCCGAAAAGCTAAACTATTTAACACACTAAAGGATCTCTGTAGGATACATGGGCTCGTGGATGGGTGGCAGATAACTAATCCCTCCGATCCAGGCTTTACTTTTTTCTCTAATCCACACCAAACCCATGCAAGGCTGGACTATGTTTTTATATCTAACACAATTAAAGCTAAATGAAAAATAGAGAAACTCCCGCGAATCTTGTCAGATCACAACCCCTTAATCTGCACTATAGAATGTGTAAGCGAGAGAGACACCCCGACACCGTGATCTTTTGAAAAGCCCTACTTCTTGATAAAGATTATTGCAATCATATGAAGGAGTGGATCCCGAATTTCTTAACTGATAACTTGGGGACAGCCTCAGAGGGAATGGTATGGGATGCAATGAAAGCAGGGATACGTGGGGAGACTCTGCAATATTCCCCAAGAATCAACAAACTGGCCAAACTAGATATGTATCGGATGCAAGAGAGTCTAAGGAAGGCAGAGGAGGGGGTGGTGAGGGAGACAATGGGACATACACCAGACAACATTGGGAACATAAGAAGTTGAAGAACCAAGTGGCAACCGAGAAAGCAAATATTATAGGATTCTTTACCGACAAGGCAGTTAAAAAAATGTACTCCCAAAAAGAAACAATCTATGAAGTAAGCGAGCAAATAGAACACCAACTAGCTCTGCGCACCAGGCAACAGATAAATTCCAATCTAAACCGGGAAATTCTAGATCCTCAGGGAAATCACTTAATTGATCCGGTACAGATAAGACAGGCTTTTCTGAAATGTTATCAGGATCTGTACTCAGAAGCTGAAGGGGGTCAAGCAAACTTTGACAAATATTTGGAAAGCGTCACCCTTGGAAAATTTAACGTTGAAGAGGCAAATACTCTAGAAGACCCTCCCAACATTAGATGATCTTTTCTCCACCATTAGAAACCTTCAAAGGGTAAGGCAACGGGATTGGATGGTATCCCTTCTGAATTTTACTTGGTCTTTTTTGATCAGATTAAAGATATCCTAATTAATCTTATCCTTCACATTTTCGAAGGAGGTACTCCCCCAGAGTCATGGGCCCGAGCTAAAATTGTGGTCTTTCTTAAAAAAGGGAAACCTCCGGAGCAACTTGGTTCATACCGACCCATCACACTTATTAATTTGGACTCAAAGATTTACTCCAAAATATATGCAAACAAGCTCGCACCCATCTTACACAAAGTGGTATCGCCGTGCCAGCATGGATTCATTCCTGGCAGATCAACCGTTAACCAGAGGTGTGGCGCCGCTGCCAGGGCGACTGACGCTGGAATCTGGGGATCAGGGTTCGATCCCCGGCTCCGGCGGCAGGTTAGCCCAGCACCATGTGACTCTGGGCAATAGCTTGCTTAATCTTCCCGACGGCCCCCAGCGCCTAGAGACCCTTACGGGTGATTGTGCGCTTTACAAATGTGGATTATTATTATTATTATCATTCAACATGTGATAGCCCTTTTTGACTCCTTGGAGGTGTCAGGAGACCCTATGGCATTAGTATTGCTTGATGCTGAAAAAGCTTTTGATAGAGTCTCCTGGCCTTTCCTTTGGGCTACTATGGCTAGGCTAGGTATACAGGAGGGTTTCATTCAGGCAACCCCAAAATTGTATATGAACCCTAGGGCCTCAGTTATGGTAAATGGCAACCTAACCAATGAATTGACCATCTCACGGGGAACTCGGTAAGGTTGCCCTTGCTCACCGCTGCTTTTTGCCATTTCCATAGACCCTTTTATTCGTAAATTAGAAGGGAACAGCAGAATTAAATCCATAATTTCACAAAATGTTGTCACCAAATCACTGGCCTATGCAGATGACATAGCAATTGTAACAGCTGAGCCAAACACTGCCATGAGGGTTATTGAGGAGGAGGCGCACCAGTTTGGTCTAGTATCCGGGTATGCCCTTAACCAGGGAAAAACCCAGATTGTCCTAAACAAAAATAGCACAATGGGGGATCCCAGAGTTATGGACCAAGCTACTTATTTGGGAATTAATATTACCGCAGACCTAGACAAACTGGTTGACATAAATCTGAAACCTCTAATACCAACCATGCAAAAGGAGTTGCAACGATTAGACAATCTACACCTTTCCCTTATTGTAAGATCTAATGTTATCAAAATGATTTTCTTTCCTAAGATCTTATATTTGTTTAGGACAATATGCTTAGAATTCTCACCTGCTTGGTTTAAAATACTCGAACGAATCTTTTTAAATTTTGTCTGGCCTTACTCACAACCCAGGCGGGCAGCGAAGTTTCTCACACTACCTAAGGATAGAGGAGGACTCGCCCTCCCTAACCTGAAAGCGTATTATTGGGCGACTGTACTACTATATAGTAGCGAACTGCTGCAGAACTCCCGAGAACCTGAGGGAAGAGGGCACCGCACACCTTCTATCTTTGAATTACTGATTGGGTATGAAAACAGAGGGTACTTTTGGAAGCACCAATTTGATAGTTACCACAAGAAAGAAAAAATTAAAACACTCCTTAGCAGCTTTAAAGTATGGAAAACGGTCAAAAAGTTAATTGGTTTAGGGAGATGGTCCTTCTACACCCCCTCAGCAAACAATCCGAGCCTCCCAGAAATCTTTAAGGATAACTACATGAACAGATGGCTTGAGGCAGGGGTTGTTCAAATTGGGTGTCTTGTCTCTCCTGCTGGGATTCTGTCTTTTGAAGCGGTGAAGAATAAATTTGGTTTAGCCTGGCAAGATTTTTTCAAATATCTACAAATGAGAGATTTTTTGGTACATAAAGTGGGGGGACGGAGGGGCCTCAGAAGTAATGAACTAGTCGAGACCTTAATTCACGACAAGAAAAAAGACAAGATTGGAGGGATCTATTCACGAATAATAGACTATTTACCAGACAATATGATAAAGACGTCACAGAAATGGCAAGAGAAAGTGGGGATTACAGATGCTCAATTTAACTACACCTTTTCTTTGTCACACACAATTCTCATGTCCACCAAACTGCAAACACAATTCTATAAAACGTGTTTTGGACTATATTACACACCGGTTAGAATAGCTAAGTGGGGGAGTGGAACAAGCACACATTGCCCTAGGTGTGGCTTGTATAGTGCCGACGCCGTCCATATCTTTTTGACCTGTATAGGTTTAAATCTCTTTAAAAAGGAAATTGAGAAATTTTTAACAACAGTGGTAAAAACTCTGGTATTCCGGTCTAGTGATATAATCCTATTTGGAGCCACAGATCCCAATAAAACCCGGGTGGGCCACGAACTTATATTTATAGCTATGGCAGTGTTTAGACTATGTATTGCCTCTGCATGGCTAGATTCTGAATCCCCCTCCTTTAACTAATGGCTATCTAGATTCCTGGCCATTTCAAATATGTAGACCTCTATATACAGACGGAAGGGTAGGAGGCGTCGGAAAATTGGCCTGAAGATTTGGTCTCCCTTGCTAGAATGGTGCCAGCAGCAAAGTTAAAAAATGAACCAGCTATTTGGCGCTACTGTTATTGATTTATACCACAAATATACAATGTATGTTTTCTCTTTTGTTTATCGTTTTGTAAATAGTATACTGTACGATATGTACGTTTCGTTCTGTTCTGTCTGATCAGGGGTGGTAGGGGGCGCGGGGGAAAGGTAGGAAAACTGTTGATGGAAAATTGTGAATAAAGATATTTAAAAAAAAAAACAATAGAACCCACCTTGACACTTTTTGGGGAAAATTTCATGAAGATTGGTCTCCACCCTGGGAATTGTGCGGTACATGGTCCAGACAAAAGTGCACTTTGTCAAAATGGCGCGCAACTGGATACGCCTCATCTCCCTTTGCTATCGCCCTGATGTGCTCCAGTATTCTAATTTTAGTGGGATGTATAGTGCTGCCTACATAACGTAGGCCGCAAGGGCACATGAGGGCGATAGCAAAGGGAGATGAGGCGTATCCAGTTGCGCGCCATTTTGACAAAGTGCATCACCGGAATAGAGATCTGCTAAGTTACGTTTGTCTGGACCATGTACCGCACAATCCCCGGGGTGGAGAAAGGGTCTTGAGGCTGAGGAGATTGGAGTTGAGGTTTATAATAGATCTCCAAACGAAGGTACCCCTTGGCCTCAATAGTAGTGAGGAACTTGCCGTACACCTGGGTGAATGAAAACAGCTGTAATTAATGTGTCAACTGAACTGAGCATATTGGACTGATTGTATATATATATAAGTAGTAGCAATGGTGTATATAAGGCTTGTGAATAGGATGATTTCTTGTTCTTTTGATCTTTCTCCCTCTTTTTCCCTGGGTTTCTTTCTCTAACCTGGGTTTTTCCTCTTCTTTCTCTTTCTCTTTCTCTTTTTCCTTTTCTTTCTTTTCTGACTTTTCTTTTCTTTTGTTCCTTCATTGATGTGGATAGATGTAAATGTGTATAGAGGTAGCCTGTAGTCGTATCGAATTTTGTGTAACCTGCAACAAATGAGTTAGTTTGGAGGTAGCCCATACAGGGCTTTATTAATGGAATCGTAATTGGCCGGCAGAGCTTTGCTAAAGCCCATCAAAGGGCATTATGACTTATGGTTAAATATTCATTTTTGCATAATTTAATTATATTGGTGGCGCATTGTATGTATGCCATGCAGTATGCTTTGCTTTATCTTGTGTTCCATTGTGAACTTTAAAGATGGCGCCTTATTGGGAAGGATGATGTCTTGGAGAAATAGTCCGCTTTCTATGTTGTTGCAGGAAATGAATTGTTTAAAAACGTGACTGCCCGATGCTTCGGTAAACATCGAGAAACGTTGATACTGAGGCGGGGGATGTTGAGGATCAGTCGTGCCGAGGCATTCTGAGTGCGTTGCAGCCGTCTCAGGAGTTTGGTTGACGTTCCTGCATAGAGGGCATTTCCGTAGTCCAGCCTGCTGGTGACGAGGGCCTGGGTGACTGTTCTTCTCGTTTCGGTGGGGATCCACTTGAAGATCCTGCTGAGCATTCGGAGGGTTTTGAAGCAGGAAGAGGAGACGGTGCTGACCTGTTTAGACATGGAGAGGGTTGAGTCGAGGGTGAAGTCGAGGGTGAACCCCAGGTTGCGTGCGTGGTCGGTGGGTGTCGGGGCTGTTCCCAGTGATATTGGCCACCAGGAGTCGTCCCAGGCTGAAGGGGTGGAGCCGAGGATGAGGACCTCTGTCTTTTCCGAGTTCAGCTTCAGTCGCTGTTCTTCATCCATTCGGCGACGGCCTTCATTCCTTTGTGAAGGTTGGTTTTGGCGGTTTGAGGGTCTTTGGTGAGGGAGATGATCAGCTGGGTGTCGTCGGCGTAGGAGATGATGTTGAGGTCATGCTGTCTGGCGACGTGGACGAGGGGTGCCATGTAGTTGTTGAACAGCGTTGGGCTTAGGGAAGAGCCCTGGGGTACGCCGCAGATGATCTTGGTGGCGGTGGAGCGGAAGGGTGGGAGGCGGACGCACTGAGTTCTGCCGGAGAGGAAGGATGTGGTCCAGTCCAGGGTCTTTTCTTGGATCCCGGCGCTGTGTAGGCATGTTCGTAGTGTGCGGTGGCAGACCGTGTCGAAGGCAGCTGACAGGTCAAGGAGGATGAGGGATGCTGTTTCCCCGTTGTCGAGCAGGGTCCTGATGTCATCGGTGGCGGCGATGAGGGCGGTTTCGGTGCTGTGGTTGCTGCGGAAACCGGACTGGGATGGGTCCAGGATGTTGTTGTCCTCGAGGTAGCGGGTCAGTTGTTTGTTGACGATTTTCTCGGTGACCTTCGCTGGGAATGGGAGCAGGGAGATGGGACGGAAGTTCTTGAGGTCCTTGGGGTCCGCCTTGGGTTTCTTGAGTAAGGCGTTGATCTCGGCGTGCTTCCAGCTCTCTAGGAAGGTTGCTGTCTTGAAGGAAATGTTGATAGCTTTCCGGAGATGGGGAGCAATGATTGTGCTGGCTTTGTTGAAGACGTGGTGTGGGCATGGGTCAGACGGGGATCCGGAATGGACGGAGTTCATGATCTTTATGGTGTCATCATCGTTGATGTTGGACCAGGCAATCAGGCGGCTGGTGGTCGCGGGGGTGGAGGTCTCGGTGGTTGGCGGGGGAGTCGTGGCGTTGAAGCTGTTGTGGATGTCGGCGATCTTGCGGTGGAAGAAGGTGGCAAGTGAGTCGCACAGGTGCTGCGAAGGGGGGATGTCGTTGGTGTTGGAGCTGGGGTTGGAGAGTTCCTTCACGATGCTGAAGAGCTCTTTGCTGTTGTGTGCGTTGTTATCCAGTCGGTCCTTGAAAGCGGTCCTCTTGGTGGTTCTGATGAGTTCTTGAGGGCTGTGTATTTGTCTGATGATCGTTCGCGGAGCCAGTTCTTCTCCAATTTCCTGCATGTACGCTTGGAAGCCTGGAGGTCTTCAGTGAACCAGGTGGCTTTCTTGCTGGTGTGGCTGTTGGAGGATGTCTTGAACGGAGCAAGAGTGTTGGCGCAGTCGTCGATCCACTGTGGGAGGTTGAGGGCGGCGGTGTTGGGTTTGGTGGGGTCAGCTGGTGGGCTCTGGGAGAGGGTGGTGACCAGCTGCTCTTCGGTGACTTTGCCCCAGCAGCGACGAGGCATCTGTTGGGTGCGGTGGTGCGTGGTGGGCTTCCTGAAGGTGAAATGGATGCAGCGGTGGTCGGTCCAGTGGGGTTTGGTGGTATGGTTGAAGGGGACGTGGGGGCTTGCAGAGAAGATGGGGTCAAGTGTGTGACCGGCGACGTGGGTGGGTGTTGTCACAAGCTGTCTGAGTCCGAGGTTGGCGAGGTTGGCGATCAGGGTGGCTGAGTTGACGTCGTTGTTGTTCTCAAGGTGGAAGTTCAGGTCCCCGAGAAGGATGTAGTCTGTGGAGGCGAAGGTGTGGATGCTGATGAAGTCGGCGATGGAGTCGCTGAACTGTGGTCTGGGTCCAGGGGGTCTGTAGATGAGGGTTCCTCTGAGGGTGGTGTTGGGGTCGGTGTGGATCTGGAAGTGCAGGTGTTCGGCGTGCTGAGGGTGTCGTCGGTGTTGGTCGAGACTCTGAGGGTGTTCTTGTGGACGATGGCAATTCCACCTCCTACTCCGTTGGTGCGGTCTCTGCGGGAGATCTTGTAGCCTTCCGGGATGGCTATGGCGATGTCGGGTGCTGAGGAGGGGTTCAGCCAAGTCTCCGTCAGGAAGGCGACGTCTGGGGCGGTTGAGTCAAGGAGGACCCAGAGTTCGACGGCGTGTTTGCGGGCGGAGCGAGTGTTGAGGAGGAGGCATCTCAGGTAGTTGGGTTCGTTGTTAGGTGGTTTTGCGGGTTGGATGCTGGTGAAGCTGCAGTTCCGGCAGGTGAAGGGCCCTTGGGTGCGCTTTGGGGTGGCCTGGTAGCAGGTGTGTTCTCGTCCGGGGTTGAGTGTGTGGAGGGTGCTAGCGTCGTAGTGCAGTTGGATGTTGGGTGTCTTCGGGGTCCAGGGGTTCTGGCACTGGGTGCGGTCCAGGCGCGGATGGGCGCAGACGGGCTTGCCTTTGACGCACCTTCGGCACGCCTGCGGCTCGCCCGCAGCACGCAGCTGCCATAAGAAGGGGAGGTGGAAGGGAGGAGCAGCTTGGTGGGGGGAACGGGCGAATGGGAGCTGGGGGGCGGGGCTGCAGGGGATTGGCGAGGGGGCAGGGGGAGAGTGGGCGCAGGAGAAGGCGGGCACATGCCGGGGCACAAGGCACAAAAACCAATAATTGAGCAGAGAACTAAACAATTTTAACGGGCCCAGGATGCAAAACAGCGAGGGACAGAGCGCAGAAACCGGTAATTAGAGGGGGAATAAGACAGTATTAACGGGCACAAGATACAAAGCAGAGAGGGACAGAGCAGATCGGGGCCTACCAGGCGGGCCTCAAACTTTGCAGCAGCTAGGTGGAAGCACGGGCGCAGACCGGGGGAGCTATGCGGCGTGGGGAGTGGCCTGCCTGGGTGCAGGGTGAAGGGCCGCTCTCACTGTCACGTAGCCGCCGCCATAAGAAGGGGAGGTGGGAGGGAGGAGCAGCTGGGTGGGGGGACGGCGGATAGGAGCGGGGGGCGGGCCGTAGGGGACGCAGCGGCGGGAAGCGGGACTGGCGAGGGGACAGGGGGTGAGCGGGTGTGGGAGAAGGCAGGCACAGGGCACAAAAACAGTAATTGAGGAGAGAATTAAACAATTTTAACGGGCACAGGATGCAAAACAGCGAGGGACAGAGCGCAGAAGCCTGTAATTAAAGGGGGAATAATACAATATTGACGGGCACAAGATACAAAACAAAACAGGGAAAACAAGTGGAACAGAGGGCACAAGGGCACAAAAAACGAGTGGAACAGAGGGCAGAAGACCACAAAATGAGTGGAACAGAGGGCAGAAGAGCACAAAAAACGAGTGGAACAGAGGGCAGAAAGGCACAAAAAACGAGTGGGACAGAGGGAAGAAGAGCACAAAAAACGAGTGGAACAGAGGGCAGAACAGCACAAAAAACGAGTGAAAAAAACGAGTGGAACAGAGGGCAGACAGGCACAAAAAACGAGTGGAACAGAGGGCAGAAGAGCAAAAAAACGAGTGGAACAGAAGGCAGAAGGGCACCAAAAAACGAGTGGAACAGAGGGCAGATGAGCACAAAAAACGAGGGGAACAACGATTGGAACAGAGGGCAGAAAGGCACAAAAAACGAGTGAAACAGAGGGCAGAAGAGCACAAAAAACGAGTGGAACAGAGGGCAGAAAGGCACAAAAAAACGAGGGACAAGCGAGTGGAACAGAGGGCAGAAAGGCACAAAAAACGAGTGGAACAGAGGGCAGAAGAGCACAAAAAACTAGTGGAACAGAGGGCAGAAAGGCACAAAAAAAGAGTGGAACTGAAGGCAGAAGGGCACCAAAAACGAAGGAAAAAAACGAGTGGAAGAGAGGGCACAATGGCACAAAAAACGAGTGGAACAGAGGGCAGAAGAGCACAAAAAACTAGTGGAATAGAGGGCAGAAGAGCCCAAAAAATGAGTGGAAGAGAGGGCAGAAAGGCACAAAAAACAAGAGACAAGCGAGTGGATCAGAGGGCAGAAAGGCACAGAAAACAGTAGATGAGGAGAGAATTTAAGCAATTTTAACGGGCACGAGATACAAAGCAGAGAGGGACAGAGCAGGACGGGGCCTACCAGGCGGGCCTCGAACTTGGCAGCAGCTAGGTGGAAGCACGGGCGCAGACCGGTGGAGCTACGCAGCGTGGGGAGCGACCTGCCTGGATGCAGGGTCAAGGGTCGCACCCTTTTTCACTTGTAACAAGGGTTTTCAGTTCACTACTTAGTCACATCTCAATCCTCAATAGGAAACCTTGTATAAAGTATGTGCCCCCACCTAGTTTAAGATTTAGCTGATCGTCTTCCCCATCCATTACAAAGGATCTGTTAAAATTAATAGCTAAATCCAGCTCCTCCATACAGTACACAAAAGCTTCCAGAAGGATTTGTAAACCCCTTGCGGGCGGTTCTAATCAACAATACAGCATCATCCGCGTAACGCGATACAGGCAACAAGCGCATACCTATTAGGGGGCAATCTGTTCTAGTTGCCACTAACACCTGTTCTAATCTGTTAATATACAAAGTGAATAAAAAAGGAGCTAGGATGCACCCTTGCTGGACCCCTCTGCCCATTTTGAATGAACGAGTACAATGAGAACCATCCGTAAAGCAGATTACTGCTGAAGTGGTGCGTGAAGAAACCTAAAAAATCCAATATCAGGACCATTTTTAATAGAATTTTCCATAATTTGGCATGGTTAACTCTTTCGAAGGCTGGTGTGAGGTCTCTCAAAGCCATGGCAATAGACCCAGAAAGTGCCACTACATACTTATTCATAACCATGTACAAGTTCAGGCACTAATCAATAGTGGACCTACTGGGCATAAGTCCATACTGCAATTATGCTATACAAATTCAAATTAAACTCCACAAACATTAGAAATTGTAAAGGTATAGTTCTCTCTTAATTTTATGATTTATGCACCACATACGCACTTATTCCTATGTAATTAGTGAATAACACACCTTAAATTACACAACCATAACAAATACTATTGATAACTTTATTTCGGTCAAAGACCATAAAAGTGCACATAAAATACATACAAGCACGAAATATTAAAACAATAAATAATCATCAAATTGTTAAGAAGAGAATTAAACTATGAGTTATCAAGAGCGAGAAAATAGAGAGTGTCATAATTGCTACAGTTAAGTTAAAAAAGTTTGTCTTCTACGCCACATACTAAATAAATAACGGGATACAGCAAACACAATAGGAGGATGAGTATCATAGGTCAGTATCCTGCAAGCCTGAGTGAAATGCAGGAGTTTGAGGTTCTTGCAAATTGGAATCAGCCAACAATTGCAGAATAGGCAGGGCAAAAAAACAGTACATGTGGTACATTTTCAGTTTTAAAATCACATGCAGGGCAAGCTTCATTGTTAGATTTTAACCATGTACATGTAAATGACCTAATAGGTAAAGTGCCATGCCTTAGCTGAAAATACAACTTTCTAGCAAGCGGAGGTTCAATTACATCAAAGAATTCCTCCGTTTTAGATTCCAATTTAACTAAGAGGAACTCTGTCGTTAGCCTGCCCATAGTTGCAGAGCTCTGTAATGTTAAAAAATTCTGCCTACGTATCTGAGTGTGGAGTTCCCTTTTTGAGATCCCAGGGCAATAGATCTCGGGTGTTTCCCAAAGTTCCGGAAGGCCTATCCGACAAATAACAAATACAAAACATATACTTATCTGCTGAAAATATCATTTGCGCATCACTATCACATTACTATAAGTCATACTCACAGTAATACCTACACTTGTGCACCTTCATACACAGTCTTGTCACCTCACTCTCCACACCACATGAACTATAACTCGATCCTTCTCCATGCACTAGCTATCCCCTGGGATGTTACCTACGTTATAACATGTGAAATTATTGCAGTTCTTAAAACACTTATGACATCAGAAATTATTTTATTTGCTAGAACACAGTACAAGGTACAGTGGCGAGTTATAGTGAAAGTAGTGTGGCGAGTGAGGTGACAAGACTGTGTACGGAGGGGCACGAGTGATATTATTTTAAAGGTGGTGCGAAGTATGAATGTGAGTTATAAGTATGACTTATAGTAGTGTGAAAGTGGTACGTAAATTTTTATTTTAACAGATATATGGTGCAACAAAATTTGCCAGGGCTGCTTTGGGTTCCCAGTCTGGCCCTGGCTTCCACCAATTAAACCGGAGAAGACATAAAAGAGCATCTGAGAAATAGTTCCTGGATGCAAGAGCTTGACTCACCAAACACTGATATGTCAACGTTAATGTAGGCCACGGCTCTTTCTCGCAGCTTGCTGAAATATTCCTGCAGCCGGACGGGAAGGAGTGGAGATAGAAGAGAGAAATACACATGCAGCATCAGTCCTTACTCTTGCACAATCATAAGATCATAGAAATATCGGAAAAGCCAACTTTAAAAGAAGCAACTATACAAAAAGATTACATTGTTTTAACTGAATGCTAGCCTCATTCCTTTATTGCAGAAGTCACTTGTTTTTAGTTTTGACTTTTATGGTGCTTGTGCCATTTTTGCGAACATTTGTAATCTATAAGTACTTTAAGGGGCTTTGGGCCAGTCAGCTTCAATCATTGGCTTCTTTTGCTCGGATGCCTTCAGCCACTGACTTGAGATATTGTGAATCACATCTTGGATCAGCCCACAGGAATATTTTATCTCACAGGTTGCCTACAGCCTCTTCTGATGTGACCTTCCACCTCTATTGGAATGCATGAGGACATAGTTTATATCTTAAATCAGTCGGACAGCGGCCCAGTATCACCGGGGAGGGATCACTGACAAAACCACCTGGTAATATGGATGCTACAGAAGATAAACCAATACTTTTTCCGTACCATTCATTTTTCAGAAGTTGTTGCATCACTCATTCTGTGTGAAGCGCAGACAAAGATGTGATTAGTGAAATATTTTTTCCTGGGTAAAGCCAATTATTATTTATTTAAGCAGGCAGCACTCCCAGGTGTGAGGTGAGGCTTGCACTCATGACATGCCAGAGAAGGTTTCTACTGCTTGCCTCTACTACGGTTATTTGAGGCACAGTGAGGGACGGCTGATGTTAAGTTACCCTGGATTGACCAGGCACAGAAGAGTGGGGACGTCCTCGTCACATCGTTTCTGCAGTGCTTAAATGGGAGGACAGAATTTATTAACTCCTTGTAACATCTGCATTACACCAGGTCCCCCCTGAATGAGAACACAACCCAAGACCGGTTTCCGTCTCTTCATCGAAGTCCATCTTTATTTCCTAGATCCCAGCAGGATACTGAACCCTGGTCTCAGCATACAAACGTCTTCTAGTGAGTCGCCAAGAAAAAGACTCACTGACATGTTTATTGTTGGAAATGATATACATCCAAATAGGAAGGTGTCTTCAAAAATATGCAAGTAAAAGCGTGAGGGACATTTAATATTCATAAGACATCTACATAGTGATTATGGTAGCCTTGTTCTACCAACAGGCAAATAGTTTGAATTCATAGGTCGATTCACAAAGAATTTGCTGTAACTTACCTTTGTAGTGCTGCTGGGTTATCCTGAATTCCAGGAGTACGTGGGGAGCAAGCAAGGCGTACTTTTGAATTTCTGATGAGATGCATCAATAAGTCATGAGTACTATAAGAGTAGCAAAAAGGTATAGGAGGCCCCCTAAGGTACGATTAGGGACCAGGGGAAATGACAGGAAAAAATTCACAGTGTCCCAAATTTAAAGGATGCCCGTGGAAGAAATCCCTGCCGGGTGTTGGGTATCTACTGCACAAATTTGATTGCTAGACACAACCACCAGGTATCACAACAGATAATGTACGTGCAACTGGTCACAATTTAAACAACACCCTACCATAATGCTAATCATAAAAATGACAAAATCAAGAACATAAATAATGCTTGTGTGACATGAGAAAACAAAGCACAAGTGTTAGGCGATGTACATACATTTATTATACATTTATACAAAAGGTTCATACAATATTAAAATACATCATATTGTCCATAAGAAAATTGTTAAAAAATGTTCATGAGAACATGAGTCGACGCGGCGTTTCGGTTAAAAAACCTTCCTCAGGACAGTTTCTATAAAGAAACACAGTATTCCTACATCATAATCGCATTTTTTAAAACATTGTTAAAGATGCAATAAAAGAACCATTATTTTTTATACACAAACATCATAAATAGCTTCTATACAGTCGTTAAATATCTCTAGTTGTCACACAATTTAGTCATAAAATTTTGTTCCAAAAAACAATCACAGTACTCTAACGTTAACAGTTGCAGAAATTTCTTTATATGGGTTACAGCAAGCAATGCTTTATACCGGTGGTTGTGCTATTAAACTTGTTAAACCTGAACTACTTGTATGTAATTGCTAGCTCTTATTTCCACCTCTTGGGAGACAAACCCCCTTCTATGGGTGAATTTAAGAATAACCCAGGTAAGGTCCACACTCAAGTATACTGAAGTCCCATTAATTCGGGATGTGATGATTTCTGTCTTTATCTATATGCGCAAAGAAAAAGGATGGTATATTATATACACCCCACAATTATTTAGTTGATAGTAGGATAAGGGGGCCAGGATTAACTAAATTTGAACCTCTAATTTATAAACATTAAATATAAGTATCATATTTGGGTATGCTTCTTATTAATTCACAGATGCTTCATATAACGTTATGACCAGATCTAGCCGACAGAACGTATCTAGCACGCGGCTACAGCGATTGCACAAGTAGCAACATTGGTAAGTTCCAGCTATTCTAGGGCTATTGGCTGCCAGATAGTCTAATGAATTCGGTCTAATCAACCAAGTGTAAAAGTCACCAGAACATTTCTGTTATTATTATTTTTTATCTCTAGTATTCCAATATCTACTGGTGGCACCTCCGATACAGCGATAAATTTTCAGATCTTATCAAGAAGGTATGTTTGAGATTAATGCCCCCTTATCCTACTATCAACTAAATAATTGTGGGGTGTATATAATATACCATCCTTTTTCTTTGCGCATATAGATAAAGACAGAAATCATCACATCTCGAATTAATGGGACTTCAGTATACTTGAGTGTGGACCTTAACCAGGACACCTCTTTTGTGGTTTTAATAAACTACACCCCAGACTGGATAGCTGGGGTTCAATTACCACAAATTGATATTCTGAGGTAAGAAACCCTTATTTCATAACCTGGGTTATTCTTAAATTCACCCATAGAAGGGGGTTTGTCTCCCAAGAGGTGGGAATAAGAGCTAGCAAATACATACAAGTAGTTCAGGTTTAACAAGTTTAATAGCACAACCACCGGTATAAAGCATTGCTTGCTGTAACCCATATAAAGAAATTTCTGAAACTGTTAACGTTAGAGTACTGTGATTGTTTTTTGGAACAAAATTTTATGACTAAATTGTGTGACAACTAGAGATATTTAACGACTGTATAGAAGCTATTTATGATGTTTGTGTATAAAAAATAATGGTTCTTTTAATGCATCTTTAACAATGTTTTAAAAAATGCGATTATGATGTAGGAATACTGTGTTTCTTTATAGAAACTGTCCTGAGGAAGGTTTTTTAACCGAAACGCCGCGTCGACTCATGTTCTCATGAACATTTTTTAACAATTTTCTTATGGACAATATGATGTATTTTAATATTGTATGAACCTTTTGTATAAATGTATAATAAATGTATGTACATCGCCTAACACTTGTGCTTTGTTTTCTCATGTCACACAAGCATTATTTATGTTCTTGATTTTGTCATTTTTATGATTAGCATTATGGTAGGGTGTTGTTTAAATTGTGACCAGTTGCACGTACATTATCTGTTGTGATACCTGGTGGTTGTGTCTAGCAATCAAACTTGTGCAGTAGATACCCAACACCCGGCAGGGATTTCTTCCACGGGCATCCTTTAAATTTGGGACGCTGGGAATTTTTTCCTACTATAAGAGTAGGACATACTGACTCATGCACCAATCTTTGAGATTCAGGGCCATATGTATCATCAAACTATTTTGCATTTCCTAAATAGCGAATTTTAAGGAATCACTATTTAGGAATTGCAAAATGGTATGTATGAAAAAAATAGCTTTTTATTAGTGATTCCTTAAGCTGCCTTATTTGCGAATTCGCATTTTGCGAATTCGCAATTAAGGAATAATTTCCAATGCATTCCTATGGGCCAGGAGGCCCATAGGAATGAATGCAAAATAATTTTCAAATTGCGAATTCGCAATTTGCTAATCGCAATTTGAGAATTATTGCAAGGGTGCAGGGGTGTCTCAAAGACACCCTGCTGCACCCCTGAAAAGAACATGTGTGTGCATATGGCGCACATACCTGCCCTATGGGCATGTGTGTGCATCACATGCCACCTTTAAAAATGCCAAATTGTGCATTTTTCGAAGAATTCGCAAGTTACCATCAACTACAAGTTGGTGGTAATTTGCGAATTCTTAACCAAAATTCGCAAGCCAAAAATGCTACATACATAGCATTTAAGGAATCGCAAAATTGCGATTCCCTAAATGCTATGGAAAATAAGGAATCGCACAAGTTTGCAATTCCTTATTTTGGGAATGTTTCATACATCCCAAAACATGCAAAAAGGCCGTTTGCGATTCGCAAAGGCCGAAATTCTGCGAATTTCGGCCTTTGCGAATCACAAAAGGCTTGATACATATGGCCGTCAGTCCCTATATGTTGCCTTTTTGCGAGGTGACATCAGCAAAGGTTAGCACACCAAATGGAGACAGGCTGAAGAGTTTAAGTTCCTGATTTTCATCTCCGTGCTACCTTTCCTACGCACCACCCCAAACACAATTTCCAATTCCTGTGAAGCAGCAACAATTAAAAGGCAATTTGTGGAAAGCATGGATGCACATGACTACGTTGAAGCTTTAGAAAGGAATCCTGAGTGACAGACAATAATCTCCACTGCCTAAGAGTAAACCCTGAGAAATGCCCTTTTTAGAATGCAAAATCCATCATACT
Organism: Lissotriton helveticus; assembly: GCF_964261635.1. NCBI lineage: Eukaryota > Metazoa > Chordata > Amphibia > Caudata > Salamandridae > Lissotriton > Lissotriton helveticus. The sequence goes on along the minus strand of NC_136070.1, from coordinate 688,893,919 downwards.
GCTGGTCCTTGATTCCTCGCCCATTTGACAAATATGTACAAATCAGCACAAGGTATTTGCCAGTGCTTAATTCGTAAAAAGAATAAGTACCGGGCAACAAGTGTTCAATGTCAGAGACTGCAAAATACCAAGGCTCGATTTTCTTATTTCCTCCTCGTTTCTGTTTAATCCACCACCCTGTCCCTTTAGCTCACTCTTCTCTTAGGCTCCTGCTTCTCCGTTTGGCACGGTTTTTCAGTCTTTCTCTTTTATTTTTTTTCTGTTAGCTGTTAGGGCCTAGGTCAAAATCTGATGGGATCAAACAAGTGCTGGCCCTCGAAAATCAGTGGATCACAAGAACCGGCTCAAATTGAGCACTGGTTTGCTCAAAAGGTCTCACTTTCCCATTAACCGGAAAAAGAAAATCCAGTACGTTTTGTCTTTCGCATAGGACAAAATAGTATCATAGTATGTAAAGCTTAGACTTTCTGATTAGCAGGGCAGCAGAGCCAAAATTACCTCAGTGTACTCGGTGGACCCAATCAGGCCAAACTCTTCGGCTCCCCAGCTGCCAAATATAATAGACCTTCGTGGGCGCCATTTTCCTGTGGGGTATGATGACAAAGGTGGAAAGCGAACACTGTAGCAAATCAACATTAACCAATTAACGTATGTCCTTCATGGTTACACCTTCCAGGGTGGAATCACCCATTCAGGTATCTTAAATTGGACACTTTAGCTGGACCTCGAAAGTGACCCGCTAAGAATGTCTACTCTGTACCCGACAGGCTTTTTATCCATTTCTACTTTGGTCTCTTAGAAGCCATGTTGGAGTCTTGCACTGCTTTCAATGCACACATTTTAGGCGGGATGTGACTCGGAAGCAATGCATGCATTGTTCTATTCTAAGCAGAAAAATATCAAAACCAGACATTTAAAAATGGCCTCTATTAAATCATTTTAGTTTCACCAGAAGTACATATATGTGTTTGTTGGGAAAATAGCACAACTTTAATATAGTACTTTGCAGACGATCCATACACATTGCAGTTAAAATTGTTATTCAGGATTCTTTAAAAATGTTCTGAATTTCCACACAAGAACAAAAATATAGTTCTTACAATTTCCCATCTTCTTGCAAAATCTTTCATGCACCCTGCAATTCCATACAGTTGCAATTATCGCTTTTTTTTCTCTGCTGGAAATCAGTGGAATATATATTTAAGAAGTGTCCACGTGTCAACAAACTGTGTAGGGACAGTTAGAAACACATACAGGGACCGATTCGCAAAAAGCCTGGAATCTGCACCCACTGATTTCGACCTCACCTGGGTGCAAATTCCTGACTTTTTCTAATGTTCTATTACTTACCGGTAATCTTCATTACTCCGGGTCCCGCTGTCCTCGTCCCATTCATTACTAAGTGGAGATAACCATCTCCCGACAGAAAAAAAGGATCAGAAGAATGCTGGGACACTAACCCCACCCCTCCCACCGGGAGTACATAAGGGGTACTTACCCAGCAGTCCTCCTGAACAACCAAGCCCAAAACAGGAAGGCCGGCCGTCCGGGAGGGAGGGCGGGTCATTTATATGGGACGAGGACAACGGGACCCAGAGTAATGAAGATTACAGGTAAGTAATAGAGCATTACCCCCAGGTCCCTTATGTCCTTGTCCCATTCATTACTATGTGGAGAATACCTTAGCAAAAAAGCCGGCCTTCCCAAACCAAACAGAAGCCAACCCAGGAAACACCCCATGGCAGCAACCGCAGGAGGCAAAAGGCAGAACCGGCAAAACCCCAAGCAGGGCCCCCGACAAGAGGGAGCCCCACCAAACCATCGTGCACCCAACAAAACAATGGGAGAACATCCAGACGACCAGACCGACCACCACAGAGGTCAACCAGCCCACAGCAGGAACACCCCACAGCCAACCAGAGAAGGGGAGAGGATGGACACACAAGCCAGCCGAGGCAAGAAGAAACAACAGCAAGGAGGCCACCCAAAGAAAAAGGCCAAGACCCACCAGGTCAGCAAGACAGAATCGGGCAATAGGAGCCAAACCCAGGCACAGAGAACCCATGAAAGCCAAACCCAGGCCCTGGAAAGAAAAGAAACACCCAGGGGACAAGAGGGCCAGAGGAACGCAAAGCCCCAACCAACAAAAACCAAAGCCTGCCCCGGTAAAAAAGGGGCTGAGAAGCCCACCAAGGGCAGGACCAAACCAGAAGAGAAGGGAAGCAAAAGACACGACTCCAGAGAGGCCAGAGGAAAAAAAAAACAGAACCTCACAAAATATCAGCAGGCCTAACAGAAAAGGGCCAGCAACAGCTGACAGACCACGAGCACCCAGCCTGGAAGGCGAGACAGAGCCCACGGACAGGGAAAGAGGGAAAACCAAGGCACCAAGGGACCCAGCACCTCCAAGAAACCCGAGCAGCAAAAACCAACAAGGGCAACCAACCAGGACAAAGAGACCTGGAAAAAACAAAGAGGAAAAGGGAACAGGAGGAACCACAGGAAGCCCAGAACACAGCCCCAGCCAAACCAGAGGAAACCAGAGCAGGAAGCAACAGCCCGAAGAAGGCACACCCCTAACATCAGAGAAGGAGTGCAACCAGACGGACAAACGACCCAGAGACCCCAAGACCAAAGCAAGGGAACCCAAAGGGTGCCAACACCAACCACAGTCAAGCCCAACCAAAGACAGGCCAGGCAGAGAAGACCCCAAACAGCCGAAGCAGAAGGTCAGGGCAAAAACACAGAGGCCAGCGAGACTGAGGGCCGACAACCCCCGGAGGACCCAAAGGAGTGGGACAGGCCCAAACATCACAGCACGGAACCCCAACCCACCAGGGGAGAGGGATCACAGAAGCAAATAGAAGCCAGAGAGGAACGCACAAGCAAACCAAACCCCACAGCCCAGCAAGACCCAAGGCAGGGCACGCGCAGGGGACGAACCCCCAGGGCAAAAAACGGCAACCGGGGATACGTCCGGGAAGCCGAAGTGGAAGCCAAGCAACCCGCACGACCAGAAGGACCCGAAGGCCCAACCCAAAACCTGGGTAAGGCCAAAGAAGGGAAGGCCCCAACAGAGCTCAGGCCAGAGAGCAAACAGCCCCGGCGGCGCCCAAACGAAACCCACGAGGAGGTAAGCAGGGAAACAGGAGAGGGCGACAGATGGAGAACCAAGACGCCACAACGGCAGGAACACACCACACCCACAAGGGACCGGAACCCAAAAGCAGAGGGACCAGCCACCCCACAGGCAGACAAGACACCTGCAAAGAAGTGCCAGGCCACCCAACAAACCACCAAAACAGCCCCATCAGGCAGTCCAGGACTGCAGAAAGAGCGCAACCAGGCAACCCCGAGCAGGTCGCACCAAACAGAAACCAGCAGAAGAGCCAAGAACAGGAGCCAACAACGAGCAGAAGCAACCGCAAGCCTGCAGACCAGGATAGACCGAAACACGGCCCCCGGAATATGAGTACAGGGAAAAGCGGAGGCATAACTCCGGCAAAAAGAACCACCAAAAAGGGAAGGGACAACACCCCCCATACCACAGCGAACCAAGCCAGAGAAAAAAACACTGTAGGCCAGAAGAGACCCAGCGGAGGCCAACAGTACCCGGGGAATCCATCCAGGCAGCAAACAACGTCCATCCAGCAGCATCATGGACACCAGATGAGACCAGAAGAAGCAGGGAGAAATTCCAAAGTAAGAAGCACAGCCAACAGCCAAGAGGCCAAACACAAGACTCCCCAGGGGAAGCCAAAATCCACCAAGGCACCAGAACACCACTCAGCAGCGAGGATCAGAGAGGAGCGACCAGTGCAACCCAAGCACACCGGCAAGGGAGACAGGCCCCGAAAGGAGGCCAGACCAGTCCAGAAACACAGTGCCAGAGTAGCCCGGGGAAGCGGAAAAAGAGGAAACCAACCCCATCCGGAAACCCAAGCGGGTGACCCCACCTAGGAGAGAAGCCAATCCTAGGGAGGAAAGGCCACAGGCAAAAAAACCTCGGAAGCCAGGGCCGCAACAACCCGGCCCAGGACACAGCCAAGGAGCACCAGCACCAAGCCCGAACGACAGGGATAGTGGACAAACAGGACAAAAAGCAGCACAAACAAGCGTGGCAGGAAGAAACACGCAGAGGCGCAGGCAAATGCAACATAGAAAGGGACCTAGAGAGGCAGAACACCAGCAGGAAGACCAAAACAACAACCCGGCACCGCTGCCACAGGCACCATAACCAGCATAAGCCACAGGCAGAGACCCACAGAGGCACTGGAGCCCAGAGCACCACTCCGAGACACAGGGAAGGCCAAGGCAAGGCCAGGGGCGAGAAAGCCAGAGAGGGAACTCAGCAAAAAGGAGGAGAGGGAGCCACAAATACACCTCCTTCCCCCCCAAGAAATGGGGATAAGCAGAGCACCCACCGGAATTCGAAGGCCACAGCCCCCGCAAACCCGGAGGGGAGGTCGGGACACCACCAAGAACAAGGCCCCCACCCGACAGACAGCCCAAGGCAGCCAGGAAGGCAACGCCAGAGCCGAGAAGAAAGAGCACAGCCCCGAAGTACAAGGAGAAGACCGCAGTGCAAATCCACCTTGCAACAGGGCCCGAGCCAAAGGCACAACGAAGGCAGAAACTAGGACACGAGTGGAGCCCAACAACCGGCCCCAGCCCACCAGGACGAGCCAGTCCAAAGTGAGGAAAAGGCAGGAGCTCAAGGAAAAGGAAGCAAAAAACACAGCCCGTCCACGGCCACACCGACAGACACCCCGACACCAAAGTGCAGGAGAAGCAAAAAAAAGTGCCACAAGCACGCCCCCCGGGGACCAAGCGAAGACCTTCAAAACAAAACCGGGGAACCATCAGAGTCCGCGCCGAAAGTGCATCCCTCCAGGTCAGAACCCACAGCATACATGAAGCACACAAGTGTGCAACGGAGCAAAGGCGTGAGCGCAGGCCGTCTAGGCCGCAGCCCAGCGTGCCACAAGAGGATGTACAAACATCAGGGAGCACACAAAGACACAGCACACCACACTGCAAGGCAGAAACAGGAGAGATGCCCAGAGCAACGGTCGGGATAACAAACATGGGACTCCAGCCCACAAAATACGGTAGCATCAAGAAGCACAACCCCAACGGAGCGTCCAGAAACACAGCAACAGCCAAGCCACTCAGGAGGCCATGGTGCATGTGCAGCACCTGAGGCGCAGCCCCCCACATGCCAGAAGATCAAGGTCAGAAAGAGAACAGGAGGGAAAACCACCAAATACCCAAAGGCGTACAGACGGACACACCCCACATCACGAGGCCCGAGCAGAGAGTATGAATGGCACTCAGGAGGCCCCGGGTCCAATACCCAGCATCCCCAGACCAATGTCACGTACACATCGCAATGAGGCATAAGAGGTTGAGTGCATCTGCGGGAAACTGAACCTGTGAACAGGAAGCCAAGCACAAACACCTGCAGTGAATGCATCAGTATCCAGAGTCAGCACACCACCATAACAAAGGCTCCAAATGTCAGAAGACAGAAACAAAGTACGACATCATGAGGAGTCCTCACCTAAGTGTTAATTCCAAAATGGGTAGCGGAGGTTGTTAGCTGGCTATAACTTAGCGCTTCCTCCTGATGCAGGCCTATATATGTTTCATGGTAGCCTCCAACAGCTGCTATTGCCTTCAGATCAGCATAGTGCATGTTTGCAGGGTGGACTCCCTGTGGCTAGCCACCCGCAGCTTGAGAAAACAGGAACACGTCGTGCGAAGCTCGCACCAGCGCGAGACGTGGAACAGAGCGATCCAGCCCATCAGGAGCGGAGCGAGGCACAGGGGCCCCAAACACCCGTCAGTGGCAGCGCTGGAGGCAGAGGCACTCATGACGGAGCTGCAGAGGGAGGCAAGTAAGGGAGGCAGAAGGACAAAGAAAGAGCCCGACATGCAGGAAGAGAACAAAACCTCCGCTATGCGGGACTTACCCGGAGTGGAGGCCGGAACACCCACAGGAACAAGGCCCCCACTCTAACATCCGGCTCTGGAAATCCACGAGACAGAAAGCGCAGCGCGTCTCCCACCCGGCCAGGCCACAGAAAGATGCGCTCAGCGACCCGGAAGAAACCCTCCGGAGGCGGCGCACCAATCGCAAAGGGCCGGCAATCAGGATTTCCAGCCAGGAACAGCCCCGCCTCCCAGCAAGCCCGACAGGCCAGGAGGCAGACTAACGGGAAAAAAAACACCCGCAAAGCCAGGCAGCCGGGCGGGGGAAGATAAGAAGAAGTGCATGCCACCCCAGCCCAGCAGGAGCAGCACCAGCATCCAAGACCAATCTGTCAACAGACAGAAAAAAGAACAGGGGGACTGCTGGGTAAGTACCCCTTATGTACTCCTGGTGGGAGGGGCGGGGTTAGTGTCCCAGCATTCTTCTGATCCTTTTTTTCTGTCGGAGATGGTTATTTCCACATAGTAATAAATGGGACGAGGACATAAGGGACCTGGGGTTTGAGATTCTTCACAGGTTACACGTTTTTCCGTACAGAGGATTAATTTCCTCTGCACCCCCACCAATTTGAAGGTGTGCTTTTCCACAGCAGTATGCTGTAAATGAATTTACTCCTACCCTTGACTTGAGTTAATGTCAACCTTTTTGGAAGGAGTCACAGAAGAGATTGTGAATACCCAAATAGGTAAATTTCTGAGTGTTCCCAAACTTACAGGCAGGGCTGAACTAGCCCAATTGAACAAACAAATTGACGCCGAGTTGGGTGTTTTAGGGGTGAATTAAAAGAGGGCTCACCATGTATCCAATCTGAAAAATATAATGGATAGGAGCCACACACGTTCCTATAAACTATAGATATTGTGCCCCTCTAAATCCTACTGGAGATGGTCGTATTCCATCCCTAAACTAATTTTGTTCAGTATGAGACTGGAATGAGCACATTAATGAGAGCTGATAGTAGCTCACATTCCACTTCTGTTAAGTGGGCTTCTCATCACCGAACACCCCCTCTCGTCCAAGCCCCACCCCAGCTAGTGGGTTTACTTGCAATACAACTTTCTTGTAAGTTAATGCATTTACAAGTGCATAACAAATGTTTATATACATTAGAAAAGTAGTTTAACACTCATAAGAAAAAGTTACTCCTATGTGAAAGTCTGGCATGGATTAAGAAGTAGCTTTGAGAACTTGGCCACAGTATTCTTTGAACAAAATCGCAAAATAATTTTAAAAAACCCCACAATGTATCTGGTAATCAACCAGTCATAAAGGGACTATAATACGTATAGAAAACTATAATTCTTTCTGCACTCATTTCTAGAAATAATCATGAAATGAATTCAGAATTTGTTTTACTTTTCTAGCTTCGTTTCTACGGATGTTGACAATTAAATAACCAGGAACTGGGCTTAATGCAAAATTCTAACAGGAGAATCGTCATTACGGTATGTAGAAGCAACTACAATTTCAAAATGGCGAACCAGATGCACAAATTATACACCTACAGCTATATCACATAGTTACTAGCAGCTCCTCACCTTCTTTCAGCTTTTTCCCCAGCACCCTGGTGATTTCCAGCATGACAGCAGTGCCGCTGCTGGGGTCGATGGCGCCATGGACCCAGCTATCTCTGTGATTGCCATACATGACATAGCGGTCTGAAAAAAAGGATTTTCAATCAAGCTAGAAAGGCAGGTCTTCCAAAAATTGTCTGCTGGGGTAAACAGTTGGGGCACTGAAAGAATTCAATAGTCTGTCACCCAAATACAGCGCGTTATTTTTTATTGTTCGGAACATTACAATAATGATATAACATAGTATTTTTCCTATGTAGGAGTGAATGTATTCCCCTTTTGTAATGCCCCATATTGCAGTAATTGGTCCAAACTGGTGAAAACAAATACAAAAGGAAGTGGTGGCGGCTGTAAATTTGTCGTAAGACAAGTTAGCAAGTAGAGCACTTAATTTGAAAGCCCTGTTTAACCAACAGATCACCTTAGGACTTAGGTTAACACTACTTCTGAGGTTGATAAAATGAGTCAAGTTGAGTTGAACATTGATAACCTTGCGATTTACTGCATTATCACAGGGCGAAACTGTGATAATAAGTGCTCGAGTTTAAAGGTTTCCGACAACAATAAATAAGTCATTATGTTTTGCGGAAGCTATATAATCTTGACATTGTTTCGTAAAAATTCTTATCTAGCCCATGAATATACAGTTAAGGAGAAAATAGAAACACACTCACCGGGCTCGACACTCCCTCGGATCATGCCCATCACGTTAGCCGACTTTCGGATCTCTCTGTAGTTGTAGACGTTCACCTGGACATCACTGTAAGAGAGATGGTGAGAGGCGAGAGAGCATGTAGGCAAAGTATACTATCTGCCTATCGAGTGGAAAAGTTATAGTGACATATTAGTGTAGAATTCATTATTTTTCGTCAATTTATATGACTCCTATTCTAAGGTTTAGAACTTAAACAAGGAGTGAGAAAACAGGAAATTACGGAAATGAGCGAAAATGTCAATAGAAGCGATTAAAAAATAGTGGCTGAATTTAAGAAGCAAAGTTCCAGGTAAGTCATATTTTTTAAAAGAAAAATATGGGACTAAGATGAGGAACATTCCCATCAATTCATAGGTTCAAACAGAGCACCACGAGTCACCTGGGAACTCCGAGTTCATTTCTAACTAAGGGGTACAAGATTGGGCATCAAGGGCTGGGCACAGAAGAGATTGGCCAACCAGTACAGTATAGTTGGCATGCCATTGAAGGTAAATACAGCAGGATACAGCTGTGGCTGGGAACAGGCAGAGAAAATAAGGTGGTATGATGAAAGCAGTGTAATGGAAGAATGCATAGCAGAATGTTGGCGTTGTTCTGTGGAAAAGATTCTGACCAGGTCAACCTTAAGATGACTGAAGTGATGGCACCTAACTAAACTACTTATGTAGAACCAGAACCAGAACTGAAGTCTTTCATGCACAAGGAAGACAATGCCCCACGGCAGGTAGTACAACAACTTTCCAGAGATTTCAAGATCACAGCGACCGTACACATTACAGAGGAGTCTTCATCTCAACAGAGTCCATCAACTTCATACTTATCAATAACTCTACAGTGATATCATTAATTTTACAGAGAATTCAACAACATCACAGAGTTAAGTAAATTCGCAAAGTTCAGAAAGATTACAAAGAGTACTGAAGCTTCACATAAGGTTCAGAAAAGGTAGAGACTTGGGCAACATTACAAAAAGTTTATAATGTGAGTGGATGTCAAACCCTCCTTATGTAGCAGTCTTGAGCGGAAAAAACCACTTGTGCCTAAATGATGAACACAGCACACGATTTTGTACACATTTCTGTGCCACCTATGCCTATCTGTAAGCTCATTTCATAGGCTACAACAGCAGTCAAACAGAATGTCTACATACCTGTTGTTAGGAAAGGTCCCTTGATCCCGGAAGCCTGGTCCTAGGGGATAGTCACAGCCCAAGGATCCCTGCCATGTTTCATAAGCTTTGGGCCCACCCAGCTGGCTAAAGAAGTCAAAAGAGGTATGATCATAATGTCATATAGGAACACACTCTGTATTCTATTGACATTCTATGCCCTGCTTTCTGTCTGTCAGCACAATGAGTCCATTCTTTTCATATATGAAAATAAAAAATGAGAAGTGAATGAGAGACTTGTGGGCTGATTTAGGGCTTGGCAGACAGTACTCCATCCATCAGGATGGCTGAGGACATTACCTCCACCACCCTGAAGGACTACCATCCACCAAATTTAGAGATACCCGCCAGCCCAGCAATCATCTGTGTACATTAAAAGGCATGACCATTACAGCAGTTTTTTTCAAGGGACAAATATTTGGTGGAAGACTGCCATCAGTTTTGATGCTCATTCGGCATAATTTTCCATTTTTTTTTCATAAACAAACTTCCAAAGTGGAGTTTCTTCCTGAAAAACAAGAAGCTAATGATTCCTATACTTTTGTAGTTTTTCTTCCAGATTGTTGACGTCATTATTTTAAAATGTACCTCACAGTCAGTTTTTACCCAGCACTGACGGACTCTAAAAAAAGGACACTACAACATCTAGACTAAAAAGGGCTGTGGAATGTTGTTCTTTTGACAGCCCCTACTCCATTGGGCCATCGGAGGAAGCTTTCTGGCAGTAGAGCCAACAGGGGCTCTGTTGAGGGAAAAGCTTAAGGTCCACCCATCTCTAAATGAGGAGGGCAAAACCAGGGTTTGGCGAACATGGTACTGCTTCATGTTTTGTAATGGAGCACCATGTCTGCCAAACTCTAAATCAGGCCCTTAGTGAAAAGTTTAGTGAGAGCATAAAAGCGGCTGGAGCAGAGCAATAATTAAAAATATTGTTTCTTTATGTTGGAATAAATTGGTATTTCATGAAAGTATCTGACATTGAGAACATAATTCATATTTATTGCTATGCTCCTGACTTTTTATCCTAGGATAATAAATACTCCTTATATGCCATTTAATGATTGTGATTTGCATACTGTATTTCAGCTTACCATGTTTTGGGAATTTAAAGTAGGATTCTAAACATGTGGAATCATGCTTGTATTAATTACTTTTGTTGAAGTTTATATTACATGATATTGTATATCTGAAATAAGGTATAAGGTATGATGTTGCACATAGTGTTGCAAAGAACAAGGGACAGGGTGGAAGTTCCGGTAAAATTATTACTGTGAGAGATTGGGCTGTTGGTTGACTGGGGTGTGAGCCCTGGTCAAGCAGCAACGACAATCCGTGCCAGGGTGAGGCACAAGACAACCCTAAATTAACTTGTGCTTAACACTCTAGTATCTTGGCACAGAGCAGTCAGGATGTACTTAGAGGCAATATGTAAAGTATTTGTGCAACACTTAAAACAATTATAAAGTGAAAACACCACACCAAAAGGCTCCCACAACAAGTTAGAAAATTAGGATTATTTGTCAATAAATAAATCACAACAACAAAAATCCAATCAGTAAAACTGGAGATATGCAATTTTAATGATTTCAGTGAAAATAGTGCCAAAAAGCACAAAGCACCAACGGTGGACAGCTGGTCACGCTGGACTGGGACAAAGTCACAAGTTCAGGCTCACCGCAATGTAGTGCGGGCCAGCTACAGGGACCCTGAAGGCCAGCTGAACAAAGAACTTAAATACTGGTTTGCAGGACGTTGCAAGGAGCCATGTCAAAGATGCGTTGCGCAGCTGAAGTTATTTGTCAGTTCCGAAATGTGGCAAGTCCTGCATCATCATTTACGATCCCATCGACATGGGCTTGCGATGCGAAGTCTGGCTTCGAGGAAGAATTGCGCAGTTGGGGTGATGCATTGCAAGGCTGGGATGTGGAGTCCAGCGTTGAGGCTGCGTTGATGAGGGATGCAAGGGCCTGCGCTGAGGCTGTATTGCGTAGCGGCGATTCCGATGGGGTGAAGGGCGGCGATGCAGGTCTTTCTGGCAGTACTAATTCATACAGCAGCAAGGCGTTGGTTTTGCTTGGGGTTGCACTGTGCAGCAGAAGAGATCCATTGGTTATGCTGGATCCACAGAGGTTATCAGAGCATCTTAGGTACACTTACAAAAAGGTGCAGGTCTGGGGTGGCACCACTTGGCAGGGTAGACTCACCGATGGCAGAGTCCAGGTACTGGGGTCAAGGTTGTTGGAGACTTCTCTCCCTGAGGCTCAAGTCAGGAGGCCAGCCAATTAGCCTTTGGAGTCACTCTGGGGTCCTAGGCGCAACAGAAGCAGGTCCAGCCCTTCTCACCCAGGCAAGAGAGCCTTCTTTCTGGCAGGGTAGCGACAGGTGAAGACGTGTACTGAGGAGTTGGTGTCTGGGGTCCAATATATAAATCTGGTGCCCTTCCTCTGAAGATGGGAGAAGCTTTTAGACCCATTACTTTGAATTGTACCTCCTTTCTCTGCCATGGCTCCAGACTAACTGTAGGGGATATGCAGCCTTTTGTGTGAAGGCAGGACACAGCATATTCAGGTGTAAGTGGGGATGTGCCCAGTTCCTCCCTCTGATCCTGCCAGTGATGGCCCATCCAGGCACACCTAAGCTACCTATTGTGTGTGGCTGTCTAGGAGGAATACAGAAAGCGTACACTGAGTCATGTGAACCAGAGACAGGCTGCAGGAACCAAATGGCTAATGCAGGAAAATGCCAATTTTCTAAAAGTGGCATTTTCAACTTTCCCATAAGTTAGGATATTTCATTACCATCCTAAAGACATCAAACATGAATGAGTTACCTGCTCCCATTTGGAAGTTACAGCTTATTAAATGTAATATGGTAACTCCAATGTTATCCTATGGGAGAGGTAGGCCTTGCAGTAGTGAAAAACGAATTTAAGTGTTTTCCACTACCAGAAAATGTAAAACTTAAAAGTACATGCCCTACTTTAAAAATACATTGCACCCAGCCCTCTAGGCTGTCCAGGGCCTACTGTAGGGGTGACTTATATGTATTAAAAAGGAAGGTTTGGGCCTGGAAAATGGTTTATTTTGCCAGGTCAAAATGTCAGTTTAAAAACTGCACACACAGGCTGTAATGGCAGACCTGAGAGATGTTTAGAGTGCTACATAGGTGGGTTGTGCAAGCAGTGCTGCAGGCACACTAGTAGTATTTAATTTACAGGCCCTGGGCACAGGTAGTGCCTCTTTACTAGGGACTTACAAGTAAATGAAATAAGGCTATTGGGTATAAGCAAATTAAACCATGTTCTTAGGAGAGAGCACACGCACTGGTAAAGCATGCAGAGTCCTAAAGCCAGCAAAAACGAGGTCAGCAAAAGAGGAGGTCTGAGAGCACAAAGTTAGGGGGGAAACCAAACCAAGAATGGTCTAACAATGACCTTAAGTTGTTCATTTTCACATATTTTTAGGCTTTGGATTGTAGCTAGTTTAAACACACCAGTCTAATTTACCTTTCACTTATTTCTAGTTTCACAGTGACTGTATTTTTGGGGGGTTTAAAACCCCACCCTTGTCATGAATGTACCCAGACATTCAAGCAGATCATTGCCCCCTGCTGGAATTAGCCTTAATAAATATTGTGAATTCATGAAGAGTCCATCTGGGGGGACGAATTGTGATTTTCATTGAGCGGTGTGAATTATGGTTTGGGTTTCAGTTTTATTTCATAACATTAACTGCACTTCAACTCGGTTTTAAAAATATCCACACATACACACATGCATCCCAGTCCTTCGACCCCAATACTGCAGAATCCCACAGGTCCATACAACTTTTATTTCTTCTAGTGTAAATAATACCACTGCTTTGGGTAATAATAAACATGTTAGTTATCAACTGCGCCAACAAACAGACACCTCTGGTCTAGGCACACTGCAAACGTTGCACTGTTTGTACATGTGTTTAGTGCAGGCATATAGACAGGCTGCAGGTACTGCTATTTGTGTATCATGTGATTTGTAGACTAGTGTAGACACGAAAACGCACTGCAAGCACTGCACTGTTTGTTAGATGGTTGTTGAGGACAGACTGTTTTCAATATGTACGTTGTAAAGGCACACATAAGTTAACACTTCCTCATCTGTGCAACATGCTTAAAGTAGGTAGAACAATCTAAAAACACTACCGCATTTGCACTGTTTGCTTAGTGTAAAGTAAAGTAAAGTAAAGTTTTTTCTATTTGCACAATTACTTAAAATCATTGCAAAGTACACTCACAGAAATGACCATTACATAGTAAAAAAAGGGGAAGAGCTACACAAATCAATTATAAACACAGGAGAATTATAAATTAAAAGGACAGATGATAGTGTCACTAGGAAAGAAACAAACTCAAACTGGTTCAAAAGGCAAAGTTAGGAGAATTAATTTCTGAGATAAACTTAACAAAACGCGCCGCCAGCTGCGGGGAGTCGCCCCTCATACAAGCGTCTAAAGCTTCTTGACAAGTCCTGATGTTAAGAAGCAGCCAAATTGGACGCAGCCAAAAGTTTCTTTGAGCTTGCTTAGTGTAAACTGAAACTGTTTGTAAACAAGGCATCATTTTTAAAATGTACTAACTATAGGCAGTGACAAACATTGTTTTTTGCAATACGAGTGGCTACACATCATAAGGTGGCACTTTACAAAACAAATAAATAAGTACATGCAGTACTATTTGTATCTTGTGTTTAGTTTATTGACACAGGGGTATAAAGTAAGTGTTTCACAATTCGTATCACAAGCTTAGTGGACAGGCATGGCATGAGTAAACTGAAGTGAGCAGGGCTGCATACTATGAATTCTGTACTAGACAATGACCTGTATGTCTTTAAGACAGGGATGATGAACAGGTGAACAGGAACTGTGCCAGAATAACTGCATAGGATATATTTACATACAATGAATCTCAATGGAACTTATTTGCAAAGACAGTAGTAATCTTGAAAATTTGGCTTCGTCTAACCACTTAGACCACATTTGATAACTCTGCTTTAAGCTCATAAGAGTGTAATAACATCTTTTGGTCACATGAATTGATATGGTTTTACTCAATTTCTGCTCTTGAATCTAATATAAAAGGTACCATTACCTAGAACACCTGCAACTTGCAGATGTGATGCTTGGACGGGCACAGCAACAAAAATGTGACTGATAACTAGAAAGGTTTTCAGGACTGACCAGCACTTAACAAATTGAGCGCTAGATCCCCATTATGGTCTTTGAAAGTAGTCTAGCATGCAGGAATATTTTAAATAGTTTGAAAACGTCAACCTCTGGGGCTAAACTGACAAGTCATAAAAAGACGTCCTAGCTAGTCCTTGTTAATACCCATGGAGCTAAAGAGATCATTGGGGTAGAAAACTGGAAAAAAAAGTGGCATTGGGCTAGCTATTCTATAGAGGATCTGTTATACATGGCAGTATGGAAAGCCATAATGTGTGCGAGCCAAATGGTGACAAGGAAAGATATGACACCTCACACATATTTAGTCACTAAGACTTAATTTTCATCACCAGACTTTGACCCAATGCAAAAGAGTTAAGGAAGGATGAGGAAAAAAAGAAGAGAAATATTGAAAGTTAGGGAAAAAGAGAGACAGCAGGGATAAAAAAAGAACCCGAAGAGTGAGATAAAGATACAGGAATTGTAGGATGGAGGAAGAAAGAGGCACGAGGTGGAATCTAGACTAAGATAAGTAGTCTTGTTATTGAACATTTTCAGCATTAAGAGAACCCAATGCAGTTTACTTTTGCAAATTAGGCATTGGAAGATCTCAGTGTGATAACTAATCAACCTACACTTAGTACCAGTAGCACAGCAGAGATTGGAAGATGTTTAAGAATATAGGCTGCGATTCAGATTCCAAATATTGCCTCAACTGCTTGGGCAGCATAGGTTCGAGTGGACTCACTACTTAATACAGAGCTAATTCTGGCACTAGAGATGGGATGATACATAGCTTCTAAATGCCTAAAATATGACCCTACTGCCAGGGAACGGGTGGAAAATGTCCATTCTCCTAATATGCTAAATATTCTTTTACCGACCCTACCAGAGCAGTTGTTGGACCTCTTAAACATGCCTGCTGAGCTGCAAATTATTGGCCCTGCTCAGTAGTTTGCACTGGCACTTCTTCTACCTTCATTACCCATGAATTTATTATTTAAATATCTTGACACGGTGTTTGACAAAAGTATCGCATCCAATACTTCGAACGAACCATTAAATCACAACAAAACTCTAGTAAAGTAGATGAGGAGTTCGAATTTGTAAAAATATACTTATGTTGATGATGTACTGATAGAAGATGCTTTAGATGCGTTATTTTTGTAGATCGATATTGTCGACCTCGATATGGTGTCATACCTCCTTGAGGGATTCTTTTTGGCTCTCAAAGAGTGATATTCTAGCTTTCTTCCCTGTGCAGTGTTTAGATCAGGAGAGACCAAACAAAAAGGATGCCACAAGTATCTAACAAAATTAGGAGAAAACAGTCCTGTTGCAGTCGTGAATTGCAATTATATTGGTGCAGGATTAGCAGCTGCAACCCCTAGCGCTGACCTTGGTACTCCTCCTGAAGGGAGAAGCAGGTAAAGAAAGCAAACAAGGCAGTCAGAGCCCTGTTTACTTTCTGTAAATGGAACTCTCCTTTTTTCTTCTCCTCTCATTAGTAAACAAGAAGCTGTTAAGGGGCTAAACATGGGACAAGCAGCCAGCTCTGTGATGGCATTAAGGGTACATGATGAGGAAGGAGATAACAGAAATATTGCCTCCTCCAACCCTTCCTGCTGTCACTCACCATATCAGCGTCCTGGCATCTTCATATCCGATTGGCTGTGTTGGGATGGGTGGGATACCTTGGATCTCGGACTCGTTGATGCGATATGTATGTTCTGAAATGGAAAGCTGTAGTGACTTAGTTCTCCCTACTGCATTCTCTTCTTAGTTGCTTAGCCAGAATGAATGTGATGTCACAACAAAAGCCATGCAGAACAAGAAATGATAGCAGAACTGTGAAACCAAAAGGGCTCATAGGGAATGAGGAGCTGGCCTGGTCTGACTGCTCAACTGGAAGGACTAATGCCACAAAGGGTAAGCAGTCTGAGGGAGTCAACAATATACACACAGCCCGTGGCTACATTCAAGAACGGCAGGATACAAAGGGCAAACTCAGAACTCAATATTTATCCATCCCCTACACACCCTACAAGGAGAATATTTACAAACAATCTTTCCTGATGGCTTTCCGTCTTCAGCCGGTGATGTGATTGTCCACTGCTTGGTCTGCTTTCCCACTAGTCAGAGCCTTCTCTACTAATGATGCTGCGAAGCAATGCTACAGGATGAAAGATACGGCATGGAGACATATTCACCAAAATACCAGGGTTGGGGAAATGACATCATGCGCCCTTCCTTTTACACACCAGTGACATGACAGATTTGAACCCTTGTTCCACCCTTACTCCCTCGACAGCTGAAGAGCCATCCTAAGATAAGCACTGGAAACTGCAGCCAGTGAATATGGAGCTTAGGGTCAAATACATGAAGCCTTTTTGTGGTGCGAATCGGCCCGTTTGCCAACGCAAAAAAGGCTTTTCTCATGTATCAAACCCAAATTGCGATTCAGTAACCTGTTACCGAATCGCAATTAGGGTTTGCAATTCGTTATTAGGAAGAGTCGTATTCAGGGCGTTCCTTCCTAATACTGAATCACATCATTATGTATGAATATTTTGAGATCGAAATGCGGTCGGAAAACATTTGCATTTTACCATTTACTTCAAGTAGGTGGTAACCCCTTCGCAAATGGGAATCCCCTTTCTGAATGTTAGTTAAAAGCATTTTTAAGAGCAGGCAGTGGCCCCACGGACCACTGCCTGCTTTCAAAATATGAAGGGAAATCTTTTAATTTTTCTTTTTGTAAAGCATCCCATTTTCCTTGCCAGCCACCATCCCTGTGAATTTTGCAATTCCTAATGGGTCACAAATTACAACCTACCTCATTATTATTCATGAGGTAGGTCATTTGCAACCCACTGGGATTTGCAGAAAGTGTTCAAAACACTTTCATATATGCCGCTTTCCGACTTCCTAATTGCGAATTACGAGGATTCGCAATTAGGGAATTGCAAAAAGGTTTCTTCATACATATGGCCCTAAGATCCCTTTTTACTTTCTGTTCATGCCACTCCCTTTGTGGCCCCGTGATCTAGGAGTCACATGGGCAATGCAAGGGGTTATTAAAGGACAAACCAAGATAGCAGATGTTACCCTTGACAACCTTAAATTAACCTCCATGGGTAGTGTTGGGACCAGAATGAAATTAAGGGAGAAAGATAGCAGTATCACATACCTCCATTTTCATTCACCATTTTTTATAAAGGATGGTTCATTTACCAGGGCACTGACAGAGAAAGAGAATCTGATTCTAAATTCGAGTCATCAGATCAACTCTTGCAGAGGCAGTCACTGACAGGAGTAATTTTGCTCTCAACTTTGACTTTAGTTCATGCCACTATGGACAAGTGGTAACGGGGTTTGAGAAAACAAGTGTAGTTTATACTTTCCAAAGAACAGTCACGGATAAGTACTTAGTGGTGACCTCTATGCCTGAACCTGAATCTGTGTCCCTGAAAATAAAGGCTAGCCAATATTGAACCAAATCATTGACTACAAGGTTGCCATACCTCATATCCTCCTTTAGGTTATCTGATGGCTTAGCTTCACCATACTTTGCAGACACATTGAACACCAGCAACAGTTCCTTCTGGTAGCTCCATTGAAATAATCCCAGCAGATCAACAATCTGAATCTGTTCCTCCCACTAGCACAGATCCTAACCTGTTCTTAGAATGAAGAATCAGTTTACTTCAACTTCCATCTTTAAATTCTAGACAATACACTGCCTTCTGCATGCCTCAAAAGGTTGGGCTCAAGCCTACTGATCTTTTCGTAGCCTTTGCTCCGTCTGCCGGTTGACTGCCTCCAAGGAGGCCAGGACCTGAGGACATTGATTCCCCCATAGCCATCCAGTGACCATCACCCCACAGATGGAGGATAGATGCCCTCAACACCACCAAGTATTGGTGAGTTGACCACAAGCGACAGTGATGCTACCCTCCCAAGCATGCTCCACTGACCCTGCCCCTTGGTTCCATCCCGAGTGACTTCACCCTCTCCAGCACTGTCTTGGGTGTGACGAAGGTCACCAAAGCCACAACAGGGTTGACATCCTTCCCTGTCACCTGCTCAGTGATCCACCAACCAGCGGGACTCTGCACCTAAGGCTTCTGAACTTTTTTTTGGCACGCTAACTTCTGGTCTCTTTCGTGATTTGTGGCACACTAGAAACCTTTTTCTTTGGGTTTTATCCAGATCTAAACCTTTCCATCCAGCAGTGGAGGGCCCTGAACGTAGGACCATTAGTTCTATGTGGCAAGCAGCCATGTGGCTTGAACCACATCAGCTTAAAACTAACAGAGTGAAAACCGGTTCACCAGTTGAGCAAATTCATGTGAATTGTTTGACCCTGGCTAGCAATTGGTGAGATATTAGCATTTTTAGTTTTGAGGTTATATAATGAATATAATGCATGCTACTTTGGCTACCCACTAATCTAGCGGTAGTGTACATTTTCAGTTCTGATTCGGAGATCAGGATATATATAGTGATCCAAAAGACCAAACTGTAAGGTACTAGGAGGTCCAGGGGCCATGCAGGAGCTAAAATATTTAATCACAAATAGTATAAACAAGGATGTTCAAACCTTTATTCAGCTGGGATGTCACTTTGCCTAGCTGCCTATTTTTCTAAACAACAGTAGGTAAGTGTATATATTTCTTGGAGAGCTTCTGGGAGAGTTTCAGCAATACATGCACATCCTTGACTTTGATATCTGTGTCATTAAGTCAACATTGCAGAGGCACCTACATAGACTTCAATGTTAGCTTTCCACACTCTATACCACCCAATACATATCCAACTCTGCTAGGATAACACTGGCCCATTCAGCGGTCCAACCTCAATCAGGATCTGGAAAAATAATAACACGAAGCGGCATTTGTAGTATAAATGACCAGAGTGCAAAAGGCTGTGATCTACAAACAAAGAGCCCTTTCAGGCATATGGCCGATCATTTCAGACTGGAGGGGGTGGGGAAGAAAGTAGTCAGGAGCAACCATTGCTTTCACAGAGAAGTAATGAAACAATTGAAGTGCTGGCAACAGAAAGGGATGCAAAATCGATACCCAGGTGAGCAGTATGAATGCCAGCATGTTGGGTACAGTATAATTGACACTGGTGAGAGGGCAGCATCTATAGATTTAAGAGATATAGGGGAACTTAGATGGGGTAACTAGATGGGTTCTTTCTAAGTTTTCGGATTCTAGAGTTTTGCCCTTGCTGTAAAATGTTCATAACACTGGGTAGGGGTCACACTATCAACAACAATACAGACAGCTCTGCAAACCTTTTGCAGGGTAATATGGGGTCAGCAGATCCCCGAAGTATCCATTGTAGGATCCCCGCTCAACCCCGGATGGGGGCAGGTACCACGAGTTCGGATAGGCCTCCTTTTCTGTTGCCTTGCCGTCATTGATGTCTTTGGGGTCCGTGTAGACGAGGACTCCAATCACGCCAAATGCCGCACCATTGATGGCCTGAGAAAGGA
Organism: Lissotriton helveticus; assembly: GCF_964261635.1. Classification (NCBI taxonomy): domain Eukaryota; kingdom Metazoa; phylum Chordata; class Amphibia; order Caudata; family Salamandridae; genus Lissotriton; species Lissotriton helveticus. The sequence goes on along the minus strand of NC_136070.1, from coordinate 688,873,763 downwards.
GAGGCAAGTGGGGAATTGAGCAAAGAGTATTGTGCCAAGTGGCCAGCTGGTAGACTCACTCGCAGACGATTCTTCCAGCATTGTGATTACTAAGAGACACCTGCAGAGGAATTTGAAATCAAATATATTCTGAGCAAGTCACAACTTCCTTGCAAGCCACTTTCTTGCAAGCCACTCTTACCTTGAAAATATACATACGCCAGTATATGTGTATATATATATATATATATATATATATATATATATATATACATATATATATATATATACATATATATATACATATATATATGTATATATATATATATATATATATATATAATTTATGTATTTAAAACAGTATGTATTAACTGCCATTTTCACCTAACCTATAACACACACATATATATATATATATATACATATATATATATATATATTTTTTTTTCAAAAACCCAGTCCTACTCCAACGAGGAATGAAGAAGAGGTACGTACACATGGCACTTAGGTATCAGGCTTCATTTATTGTGTTCAGGTCTTTCACGAACCCCACAGCAAAGGAGAGACGCGTTTCGCCTGCGCAGCAGGCTTTCTCAATCTGTTTGGCGCCACACAAATTAATCAATATATAGGCCTCCCCTCTTATTCAGGCATCAATAGATATGGGGAACAGACTGCACAGATGAAAATATATTTGGCTAAAACAGGCTAAATATGGCATAAAACTAAACTGCCTAATGCAGAGAGTAAACTAGTACAAATAGCAGCGCAGTGCACAGCCATCTTATTTTGCCAAAAATACGAAAATCATGTTCAAATAACTATATATATATATATATATATATATATATATATATATATATATATATATATATTCTTTTCTTGAACTGGAGAAGGTTTTTGGTTGTATATATATATATATATATATATATATATATATATATATATATATATATATATATATATATATATATTCATTCATTTGAGATGTCATGAGTGATGTCATGAGTGATGTCACTGACCATGTCATGAGTGATGTAATATGTGACGTCATCAGCAGTGCATTGCACGCGCAAGTTATAGTGAGTCCAACTAACTATAACATGGGAATTTCAATGGTTTTATGCGAGTAAAATTTCCACCTAACTATAACTGGTGTGAAACCTATGTTTTTTTCTGTGAAAAAAGGTTTTTTAAATGCTAATTCCTAACTATAACTGGTGTGAAACCTATGGTTTTTTCAGTGAATATATATATATATATATATATATATATATATATATATATATATATATATATATATATATATATATAAAATTTCTATGGCAAAATGAAACCCCTCATTTTGTTCCTTTTCAAATTGAATGTATTAAGTGTTACCACTTTATTCCAATCAAGATGACTTCAGGTGTGCCATACTTTTGTCATAAGTAAGACTGTTAGCGTTCTAGTTGTTCTTTAGAACACTCTGGGACATTCTGTCACTGGGCTATAGTTGGGCTACATCTGGCTGATATTTGGGCTACATTTGTTTTTTTTGTCTCTGGTGGCCATCTTTGGGCTACATTGGGCTACATTGGGCTACATTGGGCTACATTGGGCTACATTTGGGCTCTAACATATATATAGCCCAATGTAGCCCAATATATATTTTTTCAAAGTTAATTTTCGTAAAAACCACTGGAGCATATATCTTGAGACATAGCAAAGACACATCGGGGTACCAGTCCCTACAATTTTGCCACGTTTGGTGGAAATCCATTCAGCCGTTCGGGCTAAAAGTGAGTCCAACCGCCCTATGGAAATTAACATGGGGAAAACACGTTTTGGGACCCCCCTTTTATCTCGGCCCCCGCTTGACGGATCCCCACGAAACTTTCAGGGAAGGTGCGTCTCCAACTGGTGGGAACCTTGGAGCCAAAGCTCCCAAAATCGTGTGGCCCACAAAATCCTCAATTATAATGAACCATAATTAACCTCTTCAGTGCTGCGCGAATTTCGCTGCAGTGCTGAACGGTTTAAAATCGAATTGGCTCATGACGGAAATGTTCCGTCATCAGCACCGGAGCACCGACGCTGATGACGGAACCGTTCCGTCATGAGCATGGAAGGGGTTAAAAAAAAGTTTGAAGAAATGAATGAATTCATACACATTATGAGGATCCCACATTTCTGCAATGCTAGTATAATGTTTAGTAGAAGGGATTGTCATGAAAAATGTAATGAAGTTGTATTAAAAAAATAACAATGAACGTGTCTTTGAGTCTTTTTGAACAGTTCTCAATCTAGAAATTGTAGCCATAGAACCATCTACAAATGGACTCTGTACTCCAGCTGAAGAGCATAGAGCTCTGGCTTGGAGTGCTTAAAATAAATATGGGAAGCTTTCCTGGGGTCATGAACTTAATGAGAGGAGACTTACTATATTTTTTTTAAATGCTGCTGTGGGGCTTCTGCACTCACTGCAGCTATGCACAACATTAAACATTTTTAGTGATGCCCCAGCCTCTTCTAGGGTCACCACCAGCCACAAATGATGTACTTCCATAACATTCTATGGCATTACGGGGCACTCCTTGGTAGGAGAAGTGAATAATAAGTGAGCAGCTTTGGCCGCTCATCAATTATTCACTTTTAACATTTTGGGGGTTTCCTGGCCCCACCTTGGACACCCACAGATTTAATTTTTGTTGAGGGCTCTGTGGGGATCCCCAGGACCCCTGCTTCCCGCCCAGCTTCCTTAAAAGAAACCCCATACCTCAGGGAGCCAAGCAATTTTTTGTTTTTATTTTTTTAACACAAATATGAATGCCTCTGTGCCTACCCAGGCAACCCCCAAAAATATTTTATTTATTTCTATTTCTTTACTTTTGCTATAATCGTGGCACCCGCGCTTTACTTTTAATGTTAAAAGTAAAGCGCTGGTGCCACGATCATAGCAAAAGTAAATAAAAAGTAAAACTGGCTCACAGCGATGCGCTTAATGAGCATGACGAGGAAAGCCACATGGCGCCTTTGCTTGTAAGCACGCGCACATGCACGCAAGCTGTAGGCCGGCCATGGTAGCATTTTTTGAAGCCCTTACTAAAAGTCTCGCCAGACCAGCGCATGCGCTGGGTCAGTCAAGATCTAAAATGCAAGTAAAAAGCAAGTAATGGAGAGTGACAATAAAGCCAACCAATGGCAAGCCAAGGGTGGGCTTTAAGCCTCCTGTAAGCTGACAACTGGTGTTTTTCAAACTAGATAATTTGCAGTGTCTGGTAGGCAAAATCTAGAAACAAGTTGCTGATTGAGAATAGTAAATATATATTTAACTTGAAACTGCAGTGGCCATCGAAGTAGTGCAGAGTATATTTGCATGTTCATATTACTGACCTCAATATAGAAACACATAATCGTGGATAGGCCATAGTAAAAAATAGGTTATCATTATTTTTGTTCATTGTAATTTTCTTAGCTTTCAATGCAGTTATGTCACTCTCAAAGCAGTATTCTGGAGGATATTGTCACTCTCAAAGAGCTATTCTGGAGGATACTGTAACTGGGACCGAAGAAGTCTCTTAAACCCTCCTCTAGTTCTTGTGTGTTTGAGCTTTAATGCTGCTTCATTGCAAAATGATGAGACCCCCCATCACAGATGCTGATGATCTCAAGCCTTTCATTTGTGTCCCCTCTTCAATTCTCTCTTCTCTTTTCTTTCCTTCAACTCCATCACCGTTCTCATTAGTGCTCCCTCTGACATCCGTACTACTGTTGCCATCTTTTCCTCACAATTGCTTTCTCTACTCCTCCAAGTATTTTTGTCCCTCCTTTTCCACCCTTGTGATTTTAGAAGTGAGCAGATTACCCTCGGCCTTACCTTTGCGCTCCGGCCTGCGCCTCCGTAGCGGACGATGGCAATAGTGCCTGCCAAATTGATGCCTTTGTTAACAAGTTCTTGGTAGTCACTGGTCTTCCCTTGGTTTGCGTACACAAGCTTTCCCTGAAGGAAACAAAACATAGACCATTTCCAACCACAGTCATGGGCACGTCACAGAATGACCTGCCCCATTTTAAGCAATGGTGGAGGAAATACCTTGAACGTGACTTGTTTATAATTAATTTACAGCTGGGCGAAGGCATGGTTAGCTTTCTGCGATAAGGCGCTCTTAGACACACTATAATGGAGCCTTTCCACATCAATGAACTCAGAGACTTCAATGTAATAGCACTCCTTCCAACATCACTGTGTTCATTTGCATCAAGAGTACCACTTCTACCCACAAACCTCATTCCAGAAACTTCAGTCGAGTACCACTCTGTCTTATATCACTAATTCCTGACACTGCGACCGAGTCAACCGAGTGCCACTCCTTCCTACATCAATGTATTCATACACTGCTATGATGCGCCACTCCTTCCTACATCAATGTATTCATACACTGCTATGATGCGCCACTCCTTCCTACATCAATGTATTCATACACTGCAATGATGCGCCACTCCTTCCTACATCAGTATATTCATACACTGCAACCATGCGCCACTCCTTCCTACATCAATGTATTCATACACTGCAACGATGCACCACTCCTTCCTTCATCAATGTATTCATACACTGCAATGATGCGCCACTCTTTCTACATCACTGTATTCATACACTGCAACGATGCGCCACTCCTTCCTACATCAATGTATTCATAGACTGCAACAATGCCCACTCCTTCCTACATCAATGTATCCCTGCACTTCAATGAAGTACCACTCCTTCCTACATCAATGTATTCACACACTGCAACAATGCGCCACTCCTTTCTACATCACTGTATTCATACACTGCAACGATGTGCCACTCCTTCCTACATCAATGTATTCATACACTGTAACAATGCGCCACTCCTTCTTACATCAATGTATTCACACACTGCAACAATGCGCCACTCCTTTCTACATCACTGTATATATACACTGCAATGATGCGCCACTCCTTCCTACATCACTGTATTCATACACTGCAACGATGCGCCACTCCTTCCTACATCAATGTATTCATACACTGCAATGATGAGCCACTCCTTCGTACATCAATGTATTCATACACTGCAACGATGAGCCACTCCTTCCTACATCAATGTATTCATACATTGCAACAATGCGCCACTCCTTCCTACACCAATGTATTCATACACTGCAACCATGCGCCACTCCTTCCTACATTAATGTATTTATACACTGCAACCATGCGCCACTCCTTCCTACATCACTGTATTCATACACTGCAACGATGCGCGACTCCTTCCTACATCAATGTATTCATACACTGCAAAAATGCACCACTCCTTCCTACATCAATGTATTCATACACTGCAACCATGCGCCACTCCTTCCGACATCAATGTATCCCTGCACTTCAATGAAGTACCACTCCTTCCTACATCAATGTATTCACACACTGCAATAATGCGCCACTCCTTCCTACATCACTGAATTTATACACTGCAACGATGCGCCACTCCTTCCTACAACAATGTATTCATACACTGTAACAATGCGCCACTCCTTCTTACATCAATGTATTCACACACTGCAACGATGCTCCACTCCTTCTTACATCACTGTATTCATACACTGCAACGATGTGCCACTCCTTCCTACATCACTGTATTCATACACTACAACGATGCGCCACTCCTTCCTACATCAATGTATTCATACACTGCAACAATGAGCCACTCCTTCGTACATCAATGTATTCATACACTGCACCCATGCACCACTCCTTCCTACATCAATGTATCCCTGCACTTCAATGGAGTACCACTCCTTCCTACATCAATGTATTCATACACTGCAACGATGAGCCCCTTTTCTTACATCAATGTATTCATACACTGCAACAATGCGCCACTCCTTCCTACATCAATGTATTCATACACTGCAACGATGCGCCACTCCTTCCTACATCAATGTATTCATACACTGCACTGATGAGCCACTCCTTCCTACATAAATGTATTCATACACTGCAACCATGCGCCACTCTTTCCGCAATCAATGTATTCATACACTGCAACGATGCGCCACTCCTTCCTACATCAATGTATTCATACACTGCACTGATGAGCCACTCCTTCCTACATCAATGTATTCATACACTGCTATGATGCGCCACTCCTTCCTACATCAATGTATTCATACACTGCAACCATGCGCCACTCCTTCCTACATTAATGTATTCATACACTGCAACCATGCGCCACTCCTTCCTACATCAATGTATTCACACACTGCAATGATGCGCCACTCCTTCCTACATCACTGTATTCATACACTGCAACGACGCGCGACTCCTTCCTACATCAATGTATTCATACACTGCAAAAATGCACCACTCCTTCCTACATCAATGTATTCATACACTGCAACCATGCGCCACTCCTTCCTACATCAATGTATCCCTGCACTTCAATGAAGTACCACTCCTTCCTACATCAATGTATTCACACACTGCAATAATGCGCCACTCCTTCCTACATCACTGAATTCATACACTGCAACGATGCGCCACTCCTTCCTACATCAATGTATTCATACACTGTAACAATGCGCCACTCCTTCTTACATCAATGTATTCACACACTGCAACGATGCTCCACTCCTTCTTACATCACTGTATTCATACATTACAATGATGCGCCACTCCTTCCTACATCAATGTATTCATACACTGCAACAATGAGCCACTCCTTCGTACATCAATGTATTCATACACTGCAACGATGTGCCACTCCTTCCTACATCACTGTATTCATACATTACAATGATGCGCCACTCCTTCCTACATCAATGTATTCATACACTGCAACAATGAGCCACTCCTTCGTACATCAATGTATTCATACACTGCAACGATGAGCCACTCCTTCCTACATCAATGTATTCATACACTGCAACCATGCACCACTCCTTCCTACATCAATGTATCCCTGCACTTCAATGGAGTACCACTCCTTCCTACATCAATGCATTCATACACTGCAACGATGAGCCCCTTTTCCTACATCAATGTATTCATACACTGCAACAATGCGCCACTCCTTCCTACATCAATGTATTCATACACTGCAACGATGCGCCACTCCTTCCTACATCAATGTATTCATAGACTGCACTGATGAGCCACTCCTTCCTACATTAATGTATTCATACACTGCAACCATGCGCCACTCTTTCCTACATCAATGTATTCATACACTGCAACGATGCGCCACTCCTTCCTACATCAATGTATTCATACACTGCACTGATGAGCCACTCCTTCCTACATCAATGTATTCATTCACTGCAACGATGCACCACTCCTTCCTACATCAATGTATTCATACACTGCAACCATGCGCCACTCCTTCCTACATTAATGTATTCATACACTGCAACCATGCGCCACTCCTTCCTACATCAATGTATGCACACACTGCAATGATGCGCCACTCCTTCCTACATCACTGTATTCATACACTGCAACGACGCGCGACTCCTTCCTACATCAATGTATTCATACACTGCAAAAATGCACCACTCCTTCCTACATCAATGTATTCATACACTGCAACCATGCGCCACTCCTTCCTACATCAATGTATCCCTGCACTTCAATGAAGTACCACTCCTTCCTACATCAATGTATTCACACACTGCAATAATGCGCCACTCCTTCCTACATCACTGAATTCATACACTGCAACGATGCGCCACTCCTTCCTACATCAATGTATTCATACACTGTAACAATGCGCCACTCCTTCTTACATCAATGTATTCACACACTGCAACGATGCTCCACTCCTTCTTACATCACTGTATTCATACATTACAATGATGCGCCACTCCTTCCTACATCAATGTATTCATACACTGCAACAATGAGCCACTCCTTCGTACATCAATGTATTCATACACTGCAACGATGTGCCACTCCTTCCTACATCACTGTATTCATACATTACAATGATGCGCCACTCCTTCCTACATCAATGTATTCATACACTGCAACAATGAGCCACTCCTTCGTACATCAATGTATTCATACACTGCAACGATGAGCCACTCCTTCCTACATCAATGTATTCATACACTGCAACCATGCACCACTCCTTCCTACATCAATGTATCCCTGCACTTCAATGGAGTACCACTCCTTCCTACATCAATGCATTCATACACTGCAACGATGAGCCCCTTTTCCTACATCAATGTATTCATACACTGCAACAATGCGCCACTCCTTCCTACATCAATGTATTCATACACTGCAACGATGCGCCACTCCTTCCTACATCAATGTATTCATAGACTGCACTGATGAGCCACTCCTTCCTACATTAATGTATTCATACACTGCAACCATGCGCCACTCTTTCCTACATCAATGTATTCATACACTGCAACGATGCGCCACTCCTTCCTACATCAATGTATTCATACACTGCACTGATGAGCCACTCCTTCCTACATCAATGTATTCATTCACTGCAACGATGCACCACTCCTTCCTACATCAATGTATTCATACACTGCAACCATGCGCCACTCCTTCCTACATTAATGTATTCATACACTGCAACCATGCGCCACTCCTTCCTACATCAATGTATTCACACACTGCAATGATGCGCCACTCCTTCCTACATCACTGTATTCATACACTGCAACGACGCGCGACTCCTTCCTACATCAATGTATTCATACACTGCAAAAATGCACCACTCCTTCCTACATCAATGTATTCATACACTGCAACCATGCGCCACTCCTTCCTACATCAATGTATCCCTGCACTTCAATGAAGTACCACTCCTTCCTACATCAATGTATTCACACACTGCAATAATGCGCCACTCCTTCCTACATCAATGTATTCATACACTGCAACGATGCGCCACTCCTTCCTACATCAATGTATTCATAGACTGCACTGATGAGCCACTCCTTCCTACATTAATGTATTCATACACTGCAACCATGCGCCACTCTTTCCTACATCAATGTATTCATACACTGCAACGACGCGCGACTCCTTCCTACATCAATGTATTCATACACTGCAAAAATGCACCACTCCTTCCTACATCAATGTATTCATACACTGCAACCATGCGCCACTCTTTCCTACATCAATGTATTCATACACTGCAACGATGCGCCACTCCTTCCTACATCAATGTATTCATACACTGCACTGATGAGCCACTCCTTCCTACATCAATGTATTCATACACTGCAATGATGCGCCACTCCTTCCTACATCACTGTATTCATACACTGCAACGATGCGCCACTCCTTCCTACATCAATGTATTCATACACTGCAAGGATGAGCCACTCCTTCGTACATCAATGTATTCATACACTGCAAGGATGAGCCACTCCTTCCTACATCAATGTATTCATACACTGCAACCATGCGCCACTCTTTCCTACATCAATGTATTCACACACTGCAATAATGCGCCACTCCTTCCTACATCAATGTATTCACACACTGCAATAATGCGCCACTCCTTCGTACATCAATGTATTCATACACTGCAACGATGTGCCACTCCTTCGTACATCAATGTATTCATACACTGCAACGATGAGCCACTCCTTCGTACATCAATGTATTCATACACTGCAAGGATGAGCCACTCCTTCCTACATCAATGTATCCCTGCACTTCAGTGGAGTACCACCCCTTCTTACCTCAGTGTGTTCTTACATGTCAACAGAGTGCCAATCCTTCTTACATCAGTGTATTCCTACACTTTAATGGAGCATATCTCACGTGACCTTGCCCGAAGTGAATCAGAATACACTGCATTAGAAGTAACCAGTCACATCTCTCTTACCCCAGGACAACGATCTCCGAATGCTTAATGAAGAAGAGGGACATTCAATCTTTCAGGACTACCATCAATATTCTCAGATCCCTGGTACCACCCATAAAGTCAAGCTACAACCTAGTCACGATATATCACCGCTTCAAGAACAGACAGTTATTTACAGGAATAGAACAAAACCACTTAGACCCAGGACAAACAGATCTTTCGCATTACAATGAAATTGTCAGTACATGTACAAAACACCACGATCAGAAGAGAACTCGTGTGCATACTTTGTGCTCCTCCTGTAATCTGTTCAGATCAAAGATCACAAGTTGCTTAATCTTTAAAAGGGAAACTCACGGGCTGAAAGTTTTTCTTAGGTGCCGAGCGCCTGGTTGCTGAACATCTAGGCTGCTTAATGTGGATTCCACCTCATTCCTCTTTCTTCCACCTGTTTGTCTTTTTAACTCACTCTAACTAACTAACTTTTGCAGGTGCGTCTTCACCACCGCCTTCTCCCTTTCTTATTTTTTCATCATCTTTCTGCACATGCTTTGTCCGTTTTCTAGCTTTCTCTCTCTTCCCCTTGGTCAAAATCTGATGAAAAATAAACCCTGGTTCCTAGATATGAGTGCAGACATTCACCACCTGCAACCACCGGCACAAGTTAAGCACTGAGACCATTAACTGCTGTGTGTTGAATTCATTGCTTTGTGTCCAGGAACACTCAGTGGATCCTTCAACACTCTTGGAAATCTGTGACGTGTGACTCTTTAACCTTCATAATGCTTTTATAGCAATATAAAACCTGGGTACTATTTTTGATAACTGGTTCATGCGTTATTTGTGTCACTGAGTATGAGACCACCAGGAATTTGTTGAAAAACCCTGTTGCTGAATGTCAAACAGAGGTACACGTCACCAGTTCAGTATGATTATGGAGACGTTGTTTCTTCTTTTTCTACCAGCACGATTTTCATAAAGATTCAATAACACAGTGTAACGACCTTTCTGTTCTATACCGCCTCCTAAGCCTTACCACATAAAAAACACAATACTATACGCCTTTGCTCTTCTGCTGTTATTCTTGCCCTACGTGCTTAGTCTCTGTTTCATCCCTACCCCTTCACCCATACTAGATTCACATACCTTCGCTCTTCCTGGCCATTTCATGCTTTCAATCTCCCCATAATGTGATGATAGTATTTGTACCCCTCAAAAGTTCTAACAGTGAATGAATGACCTGTAGAAATATGGGTGTTTTCTTGTAGACCCACAAGGCATCCTGAAATCTATATTATCTTCCAACACAGGCACCACACACTTCTTCAGATTTCACTTAAAACGCTCAAACTGACTCCTGGCTTGAGAGTATCTAGAGCAGCTTATGATTATTAATTGCAGACCCTCAGTTTGTACAGTATGGGCATAGTGGAATTTCCCTAGGAAATGCGATCTGAAAAGAAATGATAACATTGTTGGTAGCAGGCCAAAACACATCTCACACCCTATCTTTGATGGCCAACACAACCGCACTGCTCATTTATCTATCCCATTAGTGATTTCCCCGGCGGGTTGGAGCCATTGAAGGATGTTGTTTTGTAAGGTCCAGGGCCATTCTTAGTGCTTGTGACATCTCTTCCTGCTACCCAGGTTTACCTGCAGAAAGCACAGAGGGGAGAAGAGGTAGAGGAGGAGAAAGAATGAATGGAAAGAGAGAAGGGAGGAAGGGAGCAGGCCTGGTGTGATCATTGTTGCCACACACCACTGATCAAGTAAGAAAACAAAAGGAGTAAATGGCCCAAAAAAGAACTAAATGGCAATCTTGTCGTCAATGAAGTTAACTCCCTGGAAGGAGCAGACAAACCACTCCATGGAGAAGACCTCATACTGCTTATCTTAAAACCCCATAGCATTTCATCATAAAGGTCCCCTGCCAACATTCACAGCTGCCTGACACCACTCACAGAACCAAAACACAACCTAATCCCAAGCTGCCCATTCCAATATTATTATTCTCATGTGTTTCAATGTAGTGATCATCATTTCCCACATAACTTGCCTCCAATGTTTTTCTTGAGAGACAGTCACTACCTACATCTCTGTCCTCAACTCTCAATTGTGTGCCTTGAGGATTCCTTTGACGATACTCTTTGAAGGTATGGTCCGTTTTTTACCAGCCCTGATCTTTGAACCTCATCTGATGGTTTTATTGATCGCGTCACGGTGTATATCAACACTAATGACACTCTATAGACCAAAGAAAACACTGATTGATCAATGCAATGCTATTTAGAAGAGCACATCTAGATAAGATTAGATAAGAGCAGGCATTCACCTAGTGAACATCAGTCAGCAGCTATGGGAGAGGCAAACTGGGTGCATAATTCAAGCAGAAAAGCTGAATCCATCCGCTTATGCACAGCATAGTCTCTGCTGAATAGTTAAAGACGTTTTGAGATGTTCGGCACAGATATCCGCAAAAGTAAAGGCTTGTCTTTTTCAGCTATGCTAAGAGGCATCCTTCATCTATTTTCTTTTTCACATCAAATTAAGATCCTGGGCGCTTTCATTTCTGCTCGGATGGACTACTGTAACACTGTCGACCTAGGTCTGCCTGATTACTTGATCCACAAATTCCAGCGTATCTTGAATTACACAGCAAGATTCGTACCTAGCACGAAATGCAGAGAACCCATTGTGTCTGCTATGATCACTCTTCATTAGTTTCTGGTAAAGAAACGGATTACGTTTAAGTCTTTATGCTTGATGCATAAAGCAATAACTCTCTCCTCTCTATCAAAGGTTTAACTCGTATAAACCTAATAGAATCATTAGATCCAGCTGAAAGCTCCTTTTAGAAGTGCCCAGGTTCATCAGAAAGCAATTAGTGGACATGCTTTTTCATTGGCGGTAGCTGTACATTGGAACACTCTGTCAGTCCACCTGCATCAGAAATCTGATCATTGAAAATTTAGTAAAATTCTAAATGTGAGGCCATTTCCTACTTCATAAAACAAGCCATTGCTGGAGTGGGCTTGTGCGTAGAATTGTTGAATTACTCTGGTCTTTGATCTAGCGCCTCGATAGCCATCAGGTTGAATGTTTCGCTTTTACAAATACCAAACTTAACCCATGGAGGTGCTGAATAGCGTTTAATACTGATGCATCTCTTGAACGAAGATGGGATATTGTTTAGGAGAAGAGAAGCCAATGCGAATGACTCTTTCATATAATCTAAGAGTCAAAACACTGGGGGGTTTCGGGATCCCCTGACAGTTGTATGTCACAATACTGAGGTCCACAATAATGACCTGTACAAATATGGCATCTAAAATATGGACAACCACGATTTCTTCATAGTAAGGTAATAAAGGAAAGTATAGATTTACTGTTTCTAACTCCACATCTAATTACGTTGAAGATAAAGTGGTAGATGATATTGTGAATGTTATATTGTTGCCTGTAGATGTTTCAACCACATTACTGAAGCCTCCCCTCCCCACATCATGAGAGCTGGTCCCTGGTATTGGTACTGTATCGTGATTATTTTTGGAGCTCTGTCTAGTGAATGCATGTCCCTTGCATTTTAAGTTGAAACCTCCAATACGCTCCTTTCAGATTACAGTTTCTATTGCTCTATGAACCTCATGAGCCAACTTCTCATGCTCAACAATCATCGATGGCCTACCTTTGAGCAGCTTTTGTTTTGTTTTTCCCCCTCAATTCATAGCCATTGATTGGCAACTTCGTATAGGGGTCTTCCCAGCAGCTCTGCCACACACAAAAGGTGGTCTTATTTTAATGTTTGATTTACAGGGCTGCAATCCTCACATACCTCTTTGCAGCTGCTTTTCAGTGCTGCTCTGTCATTGGGAAAGCAACTCTTCACATGGGCCTTGAAATAACTCTGGACATAGGTAATCAAGAAGAGATGGGATTTCAGACCTCACCAAAAATTAGGAAAGTCATCTTTAATTCAGACACGGAGTACCAAAAGTGGTTGATAGCAGAAGTCTAGATTAAAATATATTCAAGAAAAACATATTTTCTATATCTCTTTCTTAGCACACAAAGATTAACAATGTAGCAGAAGCACAGTGTCCAAGGTGTGGCCATAAAAACAGGTGAAAGAGTGACTTCTTAGGGCTACACCCAAGGGTTTGTACGAGGTATTCATAACCTCTGGCATCCAACACTTCCAAAGTACCAGATTGTCACGATACCCTCTCAATCGGAGCAAGATAGGAGCGCTGGGGCTGTTGCCCCATTGATGAAACTTTCGTCACCTAGCCAAGGCAGTACTGAGAGCGACTGTGATTTCTGTCTAGTGCACAGAAAAAGATTCATGCACTTCAGTACCACTCAGGTCCCATTATGCACAAAGCAGAGCGCACCTAACTGCAGAAGTGCTCACTAGATGCCCCAAAGTTGTAGGATATCCGGCAGCTACATGGTGAACTGAAGAACTAGCAGGCCTCAGCAGTAACTATGCATAGGCTTTCTGCTAGTTCAGGTCTAATGATTTTACTGAATTCTTCCAGAACATGGACTAATCATCACACTCTGGGGTCAAGTGATCTGCTGACCTCAATGAAATCTGGGAAAGGAAGAAGGCTCTGTGTGTTGTGTTTAGGCCTCCACTGGATTGGTGAGTCAGTCTTTCAGTGTGACTGGTTGTTCCTCCTGACAGTGATCCCTGGGAAGAGAAAGGCATACTAGGTCACTGCTGTCAAAGTCTTTGTGAAGGAATCCCTGTTGGCATTACAGTTAGAGGATGCTTGGCTCACCCTCACAACGTACTCCGGATTTAAAATCGTAGTCAATAACGCTATCAAACGGACCTCTTTATTAATAGATAAAACGTCCTTTGCAAAAAAACATCATGCCTGGGCTGTGATAAACGATTACCAGAGGCTGAAGCCACAACAATACCTGTTGGAACAATTCTCCCATCAGAAAAAACATTATCTGACTTTGATACGCATGGGGTCTTTCCCCTCAAAGGATTTGACCCCAAAATGGAAACAAATATGGCCATCCAAGGAGTGTCGTCTCTGTGGTCAAGGGGAAGAGTCACTACTACATTTACTATGTACTTGCTCTTTTTTAGTGGAAGCCCGAAAATCCACCCTCCGGGAGGCTCTAAGGAAGGAACAAATAAGAACATGTATAGCAGCGGTCATTAAATGTCTGGGAGGGTCGTCAATTCCCCTGTCCTGCAGAGCCATAATACTATGGAAAATCGCAGCAAAAGAACTGGCAAAATGCGACTCTGCCAAGCAGCCAACTAATTAGCAGATTTTTCCCAAATGCATTGTTATATTCGTCATTATTTTTAAAATAATAAGCATCTCCTTATTGTGACACTGACCTTAAGTCTTTTTAGGTTTTTAAAAATGTATATTCTAAAGCACTGCGTTTTATGATGGTTGTCCATCCTTTTATGATTTTTTTAATGAATCAAATAAAAGTATATTTTGACTTGACTTGACACTGCTGTCAAAGTCTTTCTGTAATTTTTTTCTGTATTGTTAACCACTGGTGCACCTAGAGTGAAGAGAGAGCCACTGTCGCTACATCTTTTAAGCCTGGCTAGGATCCACCACCTGCAGGCTGCAGCCTCCCAGAACACCTGTGATCCTGAGTGGGGCGGGCCTGCGGGGGCAAAGCATGCCTCCATGCACCTGCTCCTCCCTAGTGCCAAAGACCCACAGCAGTCTGCTCGCACCCTTTGCCATCCACACTTGCTGAGCCTGTACCTACCCAGCCGAAGAGTGCTCCTGACCTTCGAGCCACAATGGTTCCCCTTTCCCCCTGCCACCCAGCACGGTTTTCCCATTCTTCTACCTATTTTCAGGTCTTCGGATCCCTCGTTAGATGCAGAGGCCAACACCCTGAACTATTCCACGTTCCCTCTTGGGAGGGGCCTTCCTGGGATGGCCTGCTCCGCCTGCCGTCTGCAATATCCTCTCCTCTCCTCGCGCTGACCCCTTTATCTTTCCTGGGCAGGGAAACGAGCTGCTAATCTCTTATATCACAACCAGCCATAAATACAATCACTTCCAGTGGCCCCAACTGCACAACCAATCCCAGATTTAACTTGTTAATCGGGACTCTCTAATTTAGTTGAGGGCCACAATTGTGATCACTAACTAACATGTCTGAACAATGGGGGAGGAAGCGACTAGAAAGTGAATTGAGTATTCAGCGCCTCATAGAGGTAATGTAGTTTACCGAACTGTTGTATTAATTTTTATTTCTCCATAGTCACTGACAATCAACCCCTTTTATTTGTTTCTTACGCGCTCTAATGATTTAGTTTTTCATATACGCCTTGTTCTGCTGGTTTGTTCCACCGAAGTGTAACATGCCAGGTGTTGTCAGGTGTTTACTCTGTCCTTTGTCCAAAGATAGTCTTCTTCTCTCTGTAGAAACTCTATCTTTGGTAGTGAAAAACACTTCCCTCATGCATACAGCACCAGAGTGGAGAACACCACAACCCCTTGGGCCGGATTCTTTCTCTATGACTCGAAATGTCTACCCCTCACTGGGTCACGTACATGGATTGGTGGACACTGAACACATTTTCTATTTCCTCTTTATTTGGGGTCCATTACGCGGGGTCAGTGATTTCCACCAGCCCACAGGAGGGTCACCATCTGCAGCCTCATTAACTTGTTGCCATTGTGAGAGGGACCAGTGGCATCTCCCTTGGTAACCCTCGCCCAAGACCTTCACCTAAGAAGATTTCTTTACACAAAGTGAGAGATGGGACGGTAATGGGGGCTATCAAATTCTTCTCATGTCTCATGATGTAAAGTATGAAATGGCGGTCCGCATTCCCATGGACTGCGGCATTTGCTGATACAAAGTGCTGTAACAAAAGAACTGAATTGTGAGGGAGAAGGGCATGAGAAATGAAACTTAAATATGTGAAGAGGCTTCTAGGCTGTCTTTTGTCTTCTACTCAACTTACTTGGTGAGCTGAGGCAAAATATAGTACAAAAAGACGTTTTCATGTCTCATCACTGGTAACAAGAAAACTAAAATCCAACAGTTTCTTAGTTAAGGCCCAGTGGCATTTATGCATGCCCTTAGCAGCACACAATTCACATTTGTTCGGCATAAAAAACAGATGTCCAACAACACAAACCTACACAGGGTAACAACTTCTCCAGCTGAGTCTTAACGTGGGGTATGTGTGCTCAGAGGCCATGTTCTCGCCGGAGTTATTGAGATTTCCACAGATTCAGATTCAAGGACCCCGGGAAGGTCTCAATAAGGAAATAAGGGTAGGTATGCATAGACTATATAATTGTTTTTTAATTTGACTGTACATCATTAACTTGACACTACATCACTCCCCTGTCGGATGTTCATTCCTTAACAGGTGGCCCAGAGTCAAACCCTGTTGTCATGGCATGTACCCTTCACCACATGGACTGGCGACAATGGTGGAATACACCTTTTCAGAGCTGAATTAATGATTTCAAACTACAAATGTAAAGTCTTCTCAGTTGAGTAGTACCACTAGTTCCAACACCTATCAGTGTGGAATCTTTGGCGATCGTTCTCAGCTACTAGGCACACAAGAGCAGGAGTTGTGACAAGTTGCCCTCCAGGGGTCAGTTTTTTCAGTCACACCTTTTCAGGAGCCTGCCCAGCAGGAGAATCACCCCCATGGAAATTGTAGATGGCTAATGACAAATTAAGTCTTTTGGATTCGGTTGCTGGCATGAAGGTATTTAGACATCTATTGCACTTCTATGGAGAAAACTCCAACTAAATCTAGTTGCAACTTGGAAATATTATGGTGTCTAATGGTGTTGATTTTAATTAACCGGTAGAGTCCAATGTCTAAAAACCCACATGCCACAGCTGAAAATGTTTTTAACAGGTCAATAAGGCAAGTGGTGAAACAAGGGCAAGTTTGCCAAGAAACCATTTCTGGGCTTAACATAATTGGTTTAATTGGGCTCCAGCTCAATGGCACTATAACTTTACCTTGGGGTTGCCTGGAGGTGAGTAGGCCGCGTAAGGCTGCACAACATCCGGATCTTGTTGGTCTTCGGTGTCTCCCTTCTCCGTGCGTCGGGAGGTGAAAGCGATAGATCCGTTGGACAAAACTGAAAAGGAAAGCATTACTCATGAGAACATAGGTGGGATACAACACTGCAGCTCATGGCTGAGCCTCCTTTTCATTTTAACCTCCATTTGGCAGTTGATCAATTTCTAGCTTTTGATTCCGGTTCGGCAAATCTTTCCTCGTGGATTGGTGATTTTAGGCTGGAAGAGAATGTATCTGGTTCCTAGTAACTTAGGGCCCGGCCCAATAATCAGTGGCCACAGACAGGCCTGAAATAAAACTGCAAAACTCTAATCCTCCAACCAGCACCTACCATGTTATAAGTGCCCCTTATGTATCAACAGGGTACTGCTTTGATTATATTTATAAAACCAAACAATATCCCAGAGAAAGACCAAACCTAAGACTGCAGGAATCAGGCAGAGGGCATCCCGGACGGAGTGAAGGTTGGAAGAGCACTGAGTTGCCAGATTACCTTTCTAACTAGGTGAAATGAAGTAGTTTGACATGTCATGAGTGATGTAAAATGTGGGATCATAAGAGGTGCATGACAGGGTGCAAGCTACAGTTAGTTCACTAAACTGTAACTAGCGATTTACAGGGGTTTTTCGTTTTTGAACCTTTAGTTCTAATTTCATTTAACACCTACTATAACTTCACTTTAATCTTTTTTTTCCCAGTGATTTTCAAGATTTTTTAATGTAAGATCTTATTATCATATCTAACTATAACATTACCATAGAATATATATATATATATATATATATATATATATATATATATATATATATATATATATATATATATATATATATATATGTATATATGTATGTGTGTGTGTGTGTGTATATATATATATGGTCAAGAATTACTTTATTCGGCTCATCAAAATTGACCATAAAAGTACAACATTCATACATACATACACAATCAATCAAATTTACATGTTAGTTATATTCAACTATATATCCTTTAACTCAGAAGCTCTAAAAAGTTTTCTTGTTCAAAATTTAAAAAAATCAAATCGCTAAAAAGGTCAAATAGCCATTTGGTTTACAATTCATATCATTTCCTTATTAAAAGTGCAATTCTGATAAAATGTAATACTGCAGCAGAGATTGAAGGAACTGGTAAATTGCACTCGGATGCCCACTGGAGGGCTTTGAAAATAATTATCAATCAGAGGAAAATTGAGCACACCCACTGGAGGGCGAAAATGAGCACTAAGGCACTACATGTCCCAGCATGCAGAGAGGAAATGTACTCACCTGTGAGGCCTCACTAGGGGGCTTGAAAAGCATTAGCATGTAAGCGATGAGGTGTCCTAGAGGGTGGTGCTTTGGTTTTTTCTTGGCAGCCTGTGAACAATGGCCAGGTGGCCCGAAACACGTCAGGCATTATGAAATGTTCCGCAGTTCACGCGTGAATAATAAAGGGCTCCTGAAAGGAGAAAACTGCTGCAGAGTGCGTCCTCGTTTTTTCAGACAAACTATGGGAAATATATATATATCTCATCGCTCGCTTTCCATAATTCACCGGGGCACTCTTCAGCGGGTGCGGTCAGCGGTCGTGTAATCCCGCCAATATAAAGCTCAGTCACTGCTTTGTTTTAGCACAATGAACCGCACTCAAAGGGGAGGGAAACGTTTAAGTAAACTTCTTTATTACGTTATGAACAGACGCGTTTCGGTGTCAAGCCTTCTTCGGTGTTCATGACACTCGGAAGTTACAACCTAAATAAAGTATTCAGCCATCAATTCATCAACATTAAGAAAGGACAAATCGACCTCAGTCGAGCGTGGGCGCAATTTTAACATGTTGTTACTAATTCATTGATGCCCGATATCAAGCTTATACGTGACAGTTATACACAAAAGCAAGCCCACTGTTCAACCCGGGTCTCTATTGATTATGCCGTGTATCGGCCTTGTTCCCTGCAAACTTTACTAGTAGGGAACAACAAAGTTGCAGGTCGATTTGTCCTTTCTTAATGTTGATGAATTGATGGCTGAATACTTTATTAAGGTTGTAACTTCAGAGTGTCATGAACACCGAAGAAGGCTTGACCCGAAACGCGTCTGTTCATAACGGAATAAAGAAGTTTACTGAAACGTTTCACTCCCCTTTGAGTGCGGTTCATTGTGCTAAAACACCGCCATCACTTTCGTGAACACCAGAGGGACGCTTGTAAGGCCAAAGGGGAGCACGATGAACTGAAAATGCTCCTACCCTACCATGAATCGCAGGTAAAGCCGGTGGGCCGGCAGGACGGGGATATGAAAATAAGCTTCCTGCAGGTCCAGTGCTACCATCCAATCTGAGCATCCTGAACTTCTCCTGTCAGAGGAAGCGATTGACGTTCCGAAGGTCTAAGATAGGACGCAGGCCTTTGTCCTTCTTTGGAACCAAATAGTAGTGGGAGTAACAATCATAACCTACTTCTGGTGTCGGAACGCGCTCAATGGCCCCCTTGGCCAAGAGGGCCGCCACTTCCTGCTGGAGAAGTGCCAAGTGATCTCCCGACATATGGTGATACTGAGGTGGCATGGCTGGGGGTGTAGCCTAGAAGGGGTGGGAGCAACCCCTTCGGACAAGCAGCAGAACCCACCTGTCCGATGTGATGGTGTGCCAGTGGTGGAGGTGATGGCGAATCCTGCCACCCTCTGGCATCTGGTGGGTCTGAAACACCGGAGTAGGAAGGTTTGGAGGCAGTGGCAGCAGGGGGGTGGTGGACTGACCCGCACGCTGGCCCCATGACCCACCTCTGCGGGTCCCACGTCCGCAGATGCGCTGAGACTGTTGCTGCGCAGGCTTGTGGCTCTGAAATGAAAGTGCTTGGGCGCTCCTTCCTTGGCCACGAAAGGAGTGAAAAGCAGAAGTGGAAGGCGTCCGTGTGATAGAAAGGCCTAAAGACTTGGCCGTAGCCCTTGCGTCCTTAAAACATTCTAACGCGCAATCTGCCTTATCGCCAAATAGGCGAGTGCCATCAAAGGGCATGTCCATTAACGTGTTCTGGACATCCCCAGAAAAGCCAGTCGTCCTCAGCCAGGCATTGCGGCTTAGCACCACTTTTTGTTGAAATCGCCCTGCCCAGCGAGTCAGCAGTGCAAAGACCACAACGGATGGTGAACTTGGCTGCGTCTCTCCCCTCAGCAATAGCTTGGGAGAGTATTGTCTGAGTCTCCACCGAACACTGAGGCAGCACTTGCGCAACCATATCCCACACAGAATGGGAATAACGGGCCAGGAGGCATGCAGTGTTCACAGACCACAGTCCTGAACTGGCGGAAAAATTATCTTCTTCCCAAACTACTCCAGTTTCTTGGATTCATTGTCCCGAGGTGCGGAAGGGAATGCGCCTGGGGACGCAGAGGCTTGGACAACCACGCTCTTGGGGGTAGAGTGGTGAGAAAGGAAAACGGGGTCACCCAGGGCCAGGTGATGGCATCGGCTACGACGCCAGCGACATATGTGGAGCCGTATGATGACGCCTACAGACGCGCAGGGGTACTGCTGACGAAATCTTTCCAGATCCAGTCTGACACCTGGAGATATTCTAAGGTAAGGAATCTATCACTAACGGATCTTTCAGATATATCCCATTTTAATCTGGGTTGCTTCCATGCCCATGCCAACCTGATCAGGTGTGAGCATACAGTTGTGAAGAATGTTTGGGGTAGGCATATTGGGATATTAGTGAACAGGTAAAAAAAAATCACGAGTATTATCATTTTCTTTAACGCTATTCTGTCCGCTGGCAACAAAGGAAGACGTATCCACCTCGATACCTGCTCTTCAAGCCGGGACACCGCTTTTCTGTAGTTATGCTGTAGAACTAAGCCCGGGTCTTTATGGATCCATATACCGAGGTACCTAAGTGGCTCGTCACACCACTCCAGGAGAAATTCTAGTGCCACCGGTGTCGTGCACTTGGTTAGAGGGAGTATAGTTGATTTCGACCAGTTTATCCCCAAACCTGAGTGTCTTTCGTGGCATATATATTCCCTAATTAAGCATTCTAGATTAGTCCTGGGGTCCCTTCCATACAGTACCATGCCATCTGCGTACAGTGAAATCACATGGGGACGTTGGCAAAATCGCAATGCAGTTGCCACATGTTGTCACAGAATGCATACCAGGGGTTCTAATGCAATGATGAATAGCAGCGGTGACAGCGGGCAACCTTGCCTTGTGCCTCCGCATATAGCAAAGGCTTCAGATGTGTGGTCATTCACACGTACACAAGCAGCTGGTGCGGTATATAGCAATTGTATCCAGCGCATGAAGACCGCGGAAACTCCCATAAGGTGGAGTATTGTGAATAGAAAGTGCCATTGAATGGAGTCAAAGTCCCCGAGACAAGGCGATCTAAGTATCTACGCCGTGATCCACTCCTGATACAGCACGCCGACTCTTTCAGACGTGCTGACATACCGGCTGATCGTAGATGGCCGCGTAAAGCATTGCTTCAGTCAGTGCCCCTACGCTGAACTTGGATCGCCTTGTCTCGGGGAACCAGATTACTTCATAGGCTACCCCCTAACGACGTATGCGATACTCCAAACTAATTATGAGCTCTCCCTACGCACGGAATTGAACCAAGCACGCCCTAACTCAGACAACCCAGTCCTGATGACGATCCAAACTAACATGGATCGAAACGCCGTCGACCTAACAGCGTACTAACAGGCGCACTCCTCTTCTGTGGCTCAACAACCAATTGTAAAAAAATGTTGTGTATTGTGCTATCACGTTGTCACTTACCTTGGAGCCACTCACTGTAAATTAATTGCACTTCGTCACAGTGCGCCGTCTTTGCTGTTCACTTTTTTCACTTGCGTCGCCACCTTCATCACAATCACTTTCAAGCACCAAGTGTTCTATGGTTATCTTCAATTTATTTATGCAGTGCTGCTTTTAACTGTATATTCTACGACCATAACTTATGTTACAACATATAGATGATTAACTATCTTTTTCCAAAGTAATGTGGTTTCTCCTTCTTTCCTTGTGAGTAATGCTGTATGCATACACTACTAATTGCCTACACCTCCTTACCGATCAGGACATTGTTTCTTAATGCACCTTACTTACCCAGTCCTGAACTGGTCTATGGGTTACACTCCTGTAAATTTACAACAACACCCGGTGTAAGGCGGGGGGCCAGCGACCTGTGCGCACGCTCCACAATTAGCACGAGTGAAAAATGCTCAGCTCCCAACATTTCCTTGAGCATAGATTCCACATAATGTTCCAGTTTGCCCGTGCTTGTGAACCTGGAACACCTATGATGCGTAAGTTATTCCTCCTTGAGTGGGCCTCCAGGTCCTCATTTTTAGCTTGGATGATTGATAGAATTTTCTCTATGCCTAAACATTTGTCAACCACAGTTGTCAGTTCATCTTCCGCGGTAAAGATTCGCTGCTCCATCTCTTGGATACAGGCGCCCTGCTTGTCTAGTTTACATGCCATGTGGTCCATTCTCAAGTTCAGTGCATCTATTTTGCCATCTATGGGCTGCAGACTCTTCTGCATTGCCTGTAGTGTTTTTCCCAAAGTGGAGCCATTCCCTTCCACCATGTCCTGTGGTGGGTCTGACTGTATGTGGGATTGAGTTTTAGTGAAGCGTCATGTTTCGAAGAAGAGAGTCGATTGTTGCTTATCAGCTTTGCCCATATTGTCTCTGCCCTGTTGTGTTCCTCCTCAGGTCCAGTTGTCCGGTGGCCACTGCGCAATGCTCACCTCCAAACAGTCCCCCCACCGGTATTGCGGTGTCAAATATGGTGAATACTAAAGGTAGGCTCAGGTCACCAGCCTTGCGTCCCCACCCGCGTTGTCCTTCAACCATGCAGCCCGCACCCACTCGCTTGGATTCCACAGAGGGCCGGCGTTTCGTCGCAGCCACGTTATCTTCAAGACCTACTCAGGGCAGCTATTTGCGTTTGGCGCAGTAGGCTATTTGCATGCTTCCAGGCCTATCGCGTGACTCCAGCCCACCTCCAATGTCTATTCATGTTGTGCAAAGTCTCAGAGGCAGGGCCCCCTCCAGAGTCCGCCGCAGGCACTGGGGTGGTCCGACTCCAGAAAGGGCTGTCACCGGGGTGCAGCCGCTCTGCTACAGTTTGCGGCCACCTCCGCAGCCCGATGAACGGCTCCACAGCACACGCCTCTTGCACTGTTCAATGCTCCATGCAATCCTTACTTTTGAGCCTCAGCAACCAGTCCGGGGCTCCATGGCCGTGTCGCGGGTAAGTGTCATATTTAGGCCGCAGTCACCATGTTGTTCGGATCTGGGACGCATCTGAGTTGATTCTTCACTTCTGGTGCTCCGATTTCACCACTGTGGCTCTTCGCAGTCTTCTCGCATGTCTGTTTAATAAGTGTTGTGTTTCTGAGTTATTGATTGCAGTTGTAATGCAGGATTTTTGTCGGATTTATTGCCCCGGCCAGCGGAGCCACACTAAAACACGGCCATCTTGCTCTGGGATCACTAGAGTCCCCCCCTTCCTTGATGCAGTTGTGGACGAATTCCAAGTGTCCAGATGGTCAAAGAGTGATGTGGTTTCAGTCTTGAGTCTTGTCCCACAACGAATCGGAAGAGCCACCCACAGGTAAGCCCTTAAGTACTCTAAGGGAAAGGTTGGAACAACTCAAGGGTCCCTCTCAGAAGAGGGTCTGGACAGAGGGGAGGATACTCCCATGTCCTTTGTCTAGTTTGGCACCAGAGTGGGTGCCAAGGGCTCTCTGAACTGGCTTAAAATGGAGTAGGAGAAGGGCTAGTTGCCATGCCCCCTCTCTGTCGTGAGTAACGGCGCACTCTGCTAACGCTCCCGTCAGCTCAGACCTCAACAGCATGGGGTCGAACAATACTAGGTACATCGTACCCCGTATTTACTCGCAAAGCTGGTAACTATAGCAATTCTTACACTCTAAGCCCCAGCCTTGCAGTAGTGTAAGACTACAGATATTTTCAGAATCATCTGGTTCTGATGAAATGCCGAGAGAACCGCTAGGGGCTAACAATGACAAGAAACATGTCAACCTTTGTTCACAACACAAATGCCCTATAGGACCATTGTATCCAGTTAGGGCCACATTGCTTTTAAGTTAGGTTAGAGAGTCCCATGAATAAAATGTATGTAGTAGGACCTTCCTAAACCTATTTTAGCGCACTATTCTACAATTCACTACACTACTCACTTCGTTCCACACACCCACATGCACCAAACAGCTTCATCAAAAAGATCTCCGCCAAGGAGCACCTTTCAGGTGCCCGTAGGGCATTGCAGCGCTGCCCCGACGAGGAGCAGGTCATATGATGAAGCATGGTATCTTTCGGGGTGTGTGAGGGCACTTCCTCCAAAAGGAGGCTATTCCACAGACCTGACCACTCACACTCTCTCTAAGGAACTGCACACCAATTTTGCATATCAAACTCGAGTAGGCAAGGAAGGCACCAAATGTGCCCTTTAAAGAAGCCTGGTGACGCAGGCAAGCACCCCCAGCCCAGTACTCTAAGTCCTGTCTGGGAGGTGGCCACACCTCCCTGCAACAGGAAACCTATTGTTCTACCTTCCCCTGCTCGATATTGGCTCAGCAGCAGTAGGGCAGAATCATGTTTGTGGTTGGCAGCAGCACTAGCTTGCTGGCAGACCCTGAAAGGCTGTTACCTGTAGTACAGGGGGTACCCCAAGGGAGTCCCCCATTACATGGAATCATACTTCCAACACTGGAATCGGTGTTGGGGTATGATTCCAACATGTTTCATACCAAGTATGACTAGGTTCAGTGGAGTTACTATATAGTTAGACATCTCGTAATAACTGACGCCCACTATATATGTATTAAAATGGCTGACCACACTTACAAAGCCTGGAGAATCGACTCCGTGGTTTGTAGGTGTGTCCTACTCATGCAGGGGCATGAGTGTATTGACCTCAGATATAAGGAAACTTATATCTGTTGTGAGGGTTGCAAGCACCAACTCACACAGACTGCAATGACAGGCCTGGAGTCACAGGTTAAGTGGTCTCTCATAGGTGGGACAATAGATGCTGCAGCCAATGGGAGACACCTGGTGTACCTATGCCCTGGGCACCTTAGTACCCTATACTAGGGACTTACAAGGGTGCACCAGTAGCCAATTGTAGATGTACAGAAGTACTTACCATGGTCAAATATAGGGAGAAAGCACAGTGACTGGGGTCCTGGTTAGCAGGATCCCAGTCAGACTAGTCAAAAACCTACTGACACCAAGCAAAAAGTGGGGGTAACCATGAAAGCTGATCCTACTTTCCTACAGCCACCTCCTCCATTCAGCTGCTCTGACAGAGGTTTCTCTGCTTTTAACTAATTAGTTGTACTAGATCCCTGATAACCATCCAGGAAGCAACATTACATTTTCCCCCATAGAGTGTACAGTTCTAGACTAAGGTTGGATCCAAAGTGTTCCCATGCAGCCTTTTCCACATTATATAGCGAGCGTCTTTCACTCCTCCAGCCCTAAACATAATCCTACTCAGTTTTATTCCATTACATTTCATTTTGATCAGAAGCTAAATAGTGAAAGTAGTCAATATATTTTTCATTATTGTAAGTTTTCTTGGCATCAATTTTTTGTGATTGAGGTTATAAATATTTTGGTTTCTTTAAATTGACATATTGCCAGATCAGTTTACTCAGAGGAGGTGGTAGAAGTTTGGTTTTACTTACAGTATAAAACCAACTATATTACACAACATGCGGGCCAACATCAACCACTGTCCTGATTGGATTTTGCATACCCTAATGTCCTGCCCAGCTCATGCCATGTGTTTCAAATATGATCTGATCATGGCTCTGTGCACTCATAGTTCAGTCGCTGCACTTCGACGCCAATACAAAGTGCAATGTGCACACAGGTATGCCAGTGCACTCCAACCATGCACTGCACATACCCTATGCACACACAGTTCTGCCAACATACTTCAAACCTGCCCTGCGCATATTCAGTCTTTGCCCATCAAACTCTGCCAGTGTACCTCAACCGTGACCTGCACATACACTGTGCACATACACCTCACCACTGCACCCCATCCCTGACATTCTCATACCTTTTGCACATACAGATTTCTGCCATTGTGCATTACCCCTGAACAGCACTTATTCCGTAAATGCACAGCTTTGCCATGCACCTCGACCCTGAGCTGTATAATGCTTGTGAAAGAACAGCTCTGGCAGTGTTATCTCAAACCTGAACTGCACATAACGATGTGCAAACACAGCTCTGTCAGTTTTTTTCAGCCCAGACCAGTAGTCACTATGTAAACACACAGCTCTGTCTTTGCATCTCAAGCAAAATTTTGAGTAAGAACCTGTGCGCACACAGCTCTGCCAGTGCATCCCAGTCCCGTCATGCATGTATAATGTGCAAACAGCTCTGCTGATGCACCTCAACCTTTATCTGCAGATACCCTGCACACAGAAAGCTCTATAGTTGCACCTCAATCAAAGCATGAACATTGTGCCCCACCAGTGGAGCACAATCCTGACCTGTCTATACCTTGTGCACACTAAACTCTGGAATGCATCTCATTCATGAGCTGTACATATCACGTGCAATGCCAGTGCACCTCAGCCTTGACCTGCAGGTACACTGTAATACACAGCTCTGGAAATGACCCCAATCCCAAATGGAGATAATAAATGCACACACAGCTCTGCCAGTGCACCTCAATACACATAAGGGACGTGAACACAGGTTTCTCAAAGCTTTTCACCGTGGACCTGCAGTTGCTGTATGCACACGTGGCAACGCCCTTCTATGGCCAGGACCCTCTGGGGACCTAAGAGTTAGCCGTAGCCACAAGGGAACTGAGGTTCAGACTGAGACTATGAAGGTAAGAAGGAGCCTTTGGAAACTGAGGGTGAGCAGGAGCCTCAAAGAACAGTGTTCATGGGCTAACGACCAAAGGGCAGAGCACAAGTCTGCGGTACACGAAGGTGCACAGCGTCCACCCAGGGGAGAGGTGTGGCGCCGCGGCCAGGGCGACTGACGCTGGAATCTGGGGATCACGGTTCGATCCCCGGCTCCGGCGGCAGATTAGCCCAGCACCATGTGACTCTGGGCAATAGCTCGCTTAATCTTCCCGACAACCCCCAGCGCCTAGAGACCCTTACGGGTGATTGTGCGCTTTACAAATGTGGACTTTACTTTACTTACTTACTTACTTACTTACTTACTTTTACTTACCCACTCTTTTCACAGGGTGGACGCCGTCCCCCCTGCCAGGAAGTTGGGCCCCACAGAAATATGTTGAACTGGTCCTGGTGTAATTGTCAGATACTGGGACAAGTTCAGCAGCACCTGCACATTGTCTGCTTTCAATTCCCAGCAGCAACGCGCAGGCAGGGAGTGGGCTTTTTTTCACCTCCAGCTGGGCAGAAGTTAAGGGGCCATCAGGACTCCGTTTGTTTGAAAATCCTGACTGGAGGTGCCTGGAACCTCACACATACATGCAAATGCCAGAGAGGGTGAACAAAGGCACACAGCTTGCTATTTCTTCACAGGTACTTAAGAGAGGGATGTTTTGCCTTTGTTCAGTCCCTGTATCATCATCGATAAAACTTTATTCGGCTACAATATGGCCATAAAAGTACATTTACACAAGAGTAACCCAGAAATACAGTACGAATACATAGTGATAAAAAGAGCAGAGCTACTTTACATATACAATTGTTTTAAAACAGTTACTTAGCCCTTATATATGTTTAGTGTATCATGATAAGTCTTTATAGTATCAGCAAATACCTTGATAAAAATTAATATTATACAAAATTAATACTAGGTTAAAAAGGATCATCATACAAGTTTAGAAGCATTTCTTCCCTCAGGACTGAAAACCCAACCCATTTCTTTGGCTAATGAAAGTGTTTCCTTCTGCGTACAGCCCCTGCTAAAAAACTTGTGACCCCATAACATATCAGGGGTGATGACAGCATTTGCAGATATATCAGGTGGTCTTACTTGTACAAAATAGCAATTTTGTAAAAGGGGTAAGATATATTTAGACCGTAAATCACTATAAAAACCGCAAAAGAACATAAAGTGCAGCAAATCGTGGTTCCACAAATCATCACAGGAACAAGGCTTTAGGGTCCCTGGCTTAGAGAAACCCTCGGGAACCGAAAGATACCAATGAATAAAATTAAACCTAAATCTGATTAAAATAAAGAGATGATGAAAATGATTAACAAAAACCCAAAAGGGTTGATCTAAAACCCCAGGGCTTATTATCATATAATATCTAATCGTGGGTTTAATAAGTTCACTATTTTCCCTATACCAGCCTTCTCCTGGTTAAAAATTGACTTTTGATGTCTTTCACCTCTCCAAGGTGCAGCTGTCTCGGGTGACTAAAAAGCTCAGGGCGCCCTGGGCTGTTGTGAGACCTAAACTAACCAGGGAATGTCTGCAGCCCTGTCTAGCTTTAAGCAATCTTCTAAAATAATTTGATTTAGGCAGGGTATGGGTCTAGACCATATTTGTAGCCACTATATTATGGGGGCCACTGCCATGCAATATGAGATGTAACCCTGCTTTAATTCTCTGTGCACCATAAAGGCAGGGGTACTTGGAGGGACAGCTAGAAATTTAAGTAGATATCTATTTTTGGCCCCTGGCAAATCATTAACCTCCTTGTAACCCCAGACCTCACTACCATACATTGCCATAGGGATGCATTTCTCATTGTAAACCTTCAATAATGGTAAGAAGGGTTTGCTCCATAGTCTCCTGGCAAAATCCAGTGTTGCTCCTGCTGCTCTTGCTAGGGTATTTTTCTTGAGAGTTCGCTGGGCCAGCCAAGACCCCTTTTTGTCAAATAGAAGACCCAAGTATGGAAAGGTTGCAACATTAGTCAAATCTCCAACTTTACATATAAGTGATCGCTTCTCACGCTTTATATCACCAAATTACATTATAAGGGTTTCTGAAAAATTAATAGGTTGAGTGCGACCATGAAAATCAAAAAAAGTATTTACAAGGCGTTTCAGCCCTATTGGTGTCCTAGCAAGTAAAACTGCATTGTCAGCATATAAGAGGGCAGGGATAGATTTAGGGCCTATCCTAGGAGTATCCTTGCAGGTGTTGGATAACACAGCCCCCAGATTATTGATATAGAGTGTGAATAAAACCAGAGCCAAAATACATCCCTGCCTCACTCCCCTCTTAACCTTCAATGATTTTGTTAGAGAGCCATTTTCATTATATCTAGCAGAGGCAGTTAAATTAAGGTGAGGCCAATGCAGGAAGGCCACCAAGTCAGCATCCATGCCTACTTCTAACAGTAAATGCCATAGTTTGGACCGGTTTACTCTATCAAAAGCAGACGTTAGGTCCATGAATGCCATAAACATACGACCTTTTTTGGCAAGAGTGTTTTTACTGATCATCATAAGTAAATTCATTCACTTGTCCACTGTTCCCGTGCCTTTTCTAAAACTAAATTGCAAGTCCGACAACACATTGCTCCCTTCTAACCAATTGCGTAGGCAGTCTAAAATTACCCTTTTCCATTATTTTGACTGCTGAGTCTAATAGCGAGATCGTACGGTAGCATGCAGGATCATCCCTGGCACCCTTTTTGTAAATGGGCAAAATCACTGCTGTGGACCAAGAGTGAGGTGGGTCAACCTTTGTAGCAGCATTAAAAACCCTTGTTAGGATATTTGCCCATGTCCCAGGGACCGACTTATAATGATCCGCAGGTACCCCATCGGGCCCCGGGGCTTTCTGGGCTGAGGTGGCCACACTCGCTTTCTGGACTTCATCTACCCATAAAACATAGTGAGAGCAACTCAGTGCTCGATTCCCTGGGTGTGTCAGTTTGTACAGAAACCACCTCAGTGTAAATCTGCTCAAAATGGCTGACCCATCTGTCGGCGGGAATAACACACTCTATTCTAGACAAATTACTATTCTTAAAAAAGGGGATATTTACAATCTTCTAGAAATGTGAGCTATTTGCCAGGACACTGACGTGATTTAGATTCTCCCATGACTGTTTCCGTATGTTATCTTTCCTTAACTTTAAAGCCAAATTATACGCTTTCCTACAAGCTTCAAACAATTCTTGATCCCTCAGTTTATGTTTTTAATGCAACTATGAGCGCTTTATGGATTTTAGGGCAATCTGCATTAAACTATATTTCCCCCTTGATCGCTCCTGATCTCCCTTGCCCAGTGAGATTTTTTACAATCTGCTTTGACAGCTTATTGAATGCTTCTATTACCGCATCGGGCTCAGTGTGAGTATCAAGGTACTTGTTAATGTCTTCTTTGCCCTCCGAATACAACTGGTTTAAAAAATCCTCTAAGATGATCTTCCCCCACTTAACTTTACGAGCCTGATCTGTTGGGTAAAATTGCGTATTTGTGAGGCTCTTTGGCTCAAGTCCCCGGAATACCATCAGTCCCTTAGATTCAACAATAATTGGGTTAAGGTCACTATAACCGGTCCAATATGAGCTCACTTTCATTATATTTAGAAGCAAAGGAGTGGATACCACAATATAATCTATAGTTGTACAGCACCCCCTCCCTGAAAAGGAAGGTACCGGCTCTGATTCGCTTAAGTGTTCTAAACAATGTAAATTATTAGTCGCAAATAGGCTTTCTGGAAAAATACCTTGGGCCGAATGTTCAAGGTGAAGAAAGGGAGCCAAACTATCCAGTGCCCCCCTGCCCAGTATACAGTTAGAAGAGCAACAATGTACATTAAAGTCCCCCATTATAATAAATTCACAATGGGTATGACTATCCTGTGCAATTACCTCTAAAATGTTTTCAAGTGCAGCTATATGCTCACTATCATCATTCCTGCAGAAAGAGTTTTAAAAATTAATGACCACCATATTGGGGCTCTTGGGGAAAGTTAGTTCAACTGCTAACAGATGAAGGGATGGGCTAAACAAGCACCTAATAATACAAGACAGTTTACGTGATATTAAAATAAGCAGACGTCCCTTTGCTCAACCTGTAACGGAAGGAGATACAGCCTTAAAAAAAGACGCAAAGCCATCCAAAACAAAAGAATCTGATGTATCCCAGGTTTCTTGCAGTGAGACAATATGGCCGGATTATATTATTTCTAACCACGGCTCGTCATCCCTTTTCGACCTCAGCCCTGCAATATTCCCTGACATGAATTTACAGATAGAGGAAACTATTTCAGCGGAAACAGAATGTGGCCGAGTGTCATTTGCCACTCTAGATGGCAGAGGGCACCCTGTGTTAGCCATGACATCACTTGGGGCTAATAATCAATACTATCTAAGTCCCTCAGTGGGGCAAATCTATTTGCGAGGGAAATGGTTGTATTCATATTTGGGCATGTTTTTGGGCCTTGTAACAACTTTCCCTGGCTCGGACTAGATGCATTACCCCGGATTCTTTGTTATAGGACCCCGGTGGGATTGAAAAAGGAGAGAGGGATACCCTGAATTCCTGTGTTTAAACCTTGCCTGAGCTGACTACAGATCATAGCTCTTGTGTGCGACGTGTATGTCAAATGAACCACGATATAATCACCCCCCCTATCTTGTTTTGTCGCTTGCCCCACCCATCCCTCTCTTCTGGCCATGATGACATAAAGGGCTATAAGATGCCCATTTACCAGTGATCTGTCCAACCAATGGGTCACCTTGTGCACCAAGTCTGTTGTTGTTTCCTTAGAGCCCTGCTTAACTGGTGGCACACCCGCCAAAATGGTCACTAAATGAGCTTACTCCAGGGCTAGATTTAAAACATCAGTTCTCTTTTCCATCTGTAGAGGGAGGGTAGAGGACTTTAAACCCTGTAAATATGTTCCCTGGTGTAGGAAGGTGGCTACCTGACTATGGTTACCCCAGATTATTTTCCTTGTGTTTAGCTGGTTTTCGACTTAGTTGACCTGGTTCCCTGCCAATCAGGGCCCCAGGCCATCTGCTCTCTCTGTAAAATGGATTCCATGTACCCTAGGTACATACCACAATTGGAAATGGACTCCTTGTCAGCCCCTGTAACAAGCACTATAGGTGCTCAGGGCATAGGTGCCACCAAGGCCTACCAGGGGCTGCAGCATATATTTTGCCACCTCTGGCTGGTTCTTAAATTGACACAACTGGCTGATCACTCAGCTGGGGCAAGGTGGTGTAATCACCCCTTGCTTAGGTATAGTATCCCTATATCTAAACCTATATCTGGACACATATAAACCTGTGAGCCACTCCTATGGAAGGCCTCATCAATCCTGGAGGCAGAGTGCGTGGTTTAATGTGAGATGGAGCTCTAGCATGAGCTGAGCCTGTCTGCAGCCGTCGGGAACAAATCCCTAAGCTGTTTCAGGATAATGCCATACCATATACTATTAAGTGCATTATAATCCTCGCGGTTATATAGCAACTTTGGTTTGGCTTTATCAAAACATGTCGTGTAAGGTGTCATACGATTAGGAATACTATCCCCTCGCCAGTTCTGGCGACGGGGATAGCATTCCACCCCTCTAGAGGGAGAAGACATGTTACTTTGCTGAAATGCGGTTAATTTTAAAAGAGCCTCACATCCACAAAATGGATGCTTCTGCCACAGACACAGGTCTGACCCCCTGCAGCTGACCGAAACTCAGCCAAGGGGGCCTGGACAAAGGGTTTCCTGTCGCAGGGCGGTGTTACACCCCCTCAGACAGGAGATAGTGGATTGTAGCAGGGAGGTTTGAAAGAAACCAGACAGTGCCTGGGGAGCACAAGGCTGCCCCTTGCATAATCCGGCCAAACCGGTTCTGGGGCACTCCAGCCCCCGTCCCAGCGTGGCCAGGATCAAAGGAAGGGGGTGTAACCACCCACTTCCTGGGTCCCACC
Source organism: Lissotriton helveticus (assembly GCF_964261635.1). NCBI lineage: Eukaryota > Metazoa > Chordata > Amphibia > Caudata > Salamandridae > Lissotriton > Lissotriton helveticus. The sequence continues at coordinate 688,839,974 of NC_136070.1, read as the reverse complement.
CATAGGAGGGGACCTAGCAGGTAATCCAGCCCCCCAGATTCGAATAAGAGTGGGAGCAGTGCTAATGCACTTCAGATTATCCTGATGAAACATAAGAAACAAAACTCTGGACCCTTCGACATCCTACTCAACGTAGAAGACTGAAGAATCTCCCTTGTGGTCAAGGAGTGACCACCCTGTGCAAACAGGCACCATCCAGCCTTCAACGTCTGCTTTGTTGCAGTTCCCGCCGGAACTCGAGCGACAGAGATCAATGAGATCAAGCTTGCCTGCCTTCCAACAGCCTGATCCACAGTCCCTGCAGAGCTGAGACCCGTGGAGGCGACCGGAAGCGTGGGGCATGCCATCTTGAATTGACCACGAGACGCTGACCGTGCAGCCCACGAGTGACCCTCGAAGCTGTGCACCGGGGTTTGAGAAGCCCCAACCCTGAGCCACTCTTGCACCGAAGTTCAGCCCTCCACACTCGACGAGTGCTGCGTGGGGCCCTTCTGCTCCATTTGGCTCAACGCGTTGGTCCGGTCATTTGCCAGCCGGCTTGTGGCCCCTGTACCGACGAAACTTGAAATTCGACCTGTGATTCTGGTTGCTCCGGAATTGCACCAGCTCCCCTGAAAAGGAGCCCCCACTCTGACCCTCCTGGTTTGAGTGAGAAGCAATCTCCCGGTTTTGCGTGGATTGCTTTTGCCAAGTGTTGTTTGCTCCAATCTTGAAGCCGACAGCGCCGACGGCGAGAGGCTACGTGGGACAGATCGTGACCTGCTCCTGGACGTCGCAAATGCCCCAGAGCCCACGTGGCAGCGGAGAGAAGCTCCTCGACAACCACCTGATTGCGCCCGACATTGCCTGGTTCCGTCCTGGTTCCACCCTGGTCACTGCTGAGTGACCCAGACTCTGTCCCCTCTGCTTTCAGGTACTTTTCAACTTGAGTCCACCCTTGGATTCCACCGGACACTTCTCTTTCACCTCGCCTGCAGCCCTTTCAGCTCCAAGCACCAAGAACCTGCGTGAAGAAACCCGACTCAACTTCGACCCTGTGCACCCACTTCCTGTGGGTGAGGTAACATTGCAACGCCGGTGTCCCCACACTGGTACACACCTCTAGGGTCTGTGTCTTAAGTTTTGTTCCTCTAGGTTCAGCGGAAGTGTCCTTAATCTCTAACTTTGTAACTTTTACGCACCATTGACTTTACATTGATGCAAGCTGCACTTTACGTGCTGCACCCGAATCCCGCGGGCTTTTCCCGACTTCAGCATTGCTAGTCCTGACTGCTCCCAGCGATTCCCTAGGCCCTAGGCCTAACCACTGATCGATTGGTATCTCTTATACCATTTTTTTAGTATATGGTTTGAGTGGCCCCTAGGCCTCATCCAAAATTGTGCAACTTTGTATGTTATACTGTGCTTTTGATTTAACGCTTGTGCCCCTTCATTCATAAAGAATACTGGGGATTGTTTTTAGTAATAAATACATATATTTGTATAATATATACTTGTGTGGTGTCCTTTCATTTGATATTACAGGATTGTATGTGGTAAAACAGCTCGCTTAACACGATCTCTTAAGTTAAGCCTTTAGGCTGCTTAGTCCATGCTACCCCTAGGATAGCTTGTCTAATAAGGTTGACTTACAACCAGACACCATAAGGGTTGTTTGGACTGATACACAGTGGTTCCAGAATTGGAAACATTATATATCAGGCCAACTTCTCACATTGGTGGCAGCGGTGGGATTTGAGCTTGCTGTTGTTTTACCATTGCAATCTTTTTATCAAATTGAAAGATCACATCAAGTACCTCTAGGTACATATAAATCAAAAGCTTAGCATATTAAGTTCTACTGAACTTAGTAGTTGTAGAGTAAAGGGATTAGCACACCCTGACTACAACTCACTAGTAAGGTACAGTAGGGAAACACTTAGTGTAGGTAGGTGCATCACTTACACCACACTAGAGTCATGTCTGACACAGGAAAGGCCTCAGGGTCTGGTTCTGTGACAGTTGACCTTACCAAGGCAACTTCCAGCTATGAAAAGCTAACCCACAAAGATTTGGTTGCCTTGTGCATCTCAAGAGGGTTAAAAAGGGGCAGAAGTCCCACCAGTCCTTCCCTGATAGCCATTCTAGAACAGGATGACTTAGAAAAGGCGAATGCAGTTCCCTTAGAGTCAGGAGATGGAGTGAACCCCCCTGTAACTGATACCACTCCAGAGGAGGAAGAAGAAGAGGAGGAAGAGGAGGAGGATGGTTCAGACTTAGATGAACCTGAAGATCAGGATCAAGGGGTTAACCAGGTTGTAGTTGCCAGGCTTAACCAGGCCAACTTAAACCTACTGGGAAATGGAGAGGGCCAGCACCTCCCCAGGTCCCACCAGAGCATTCTCCCAGGCAACAGAAGAGTGAGATCTCCATCAGGGGACTCTCATATTTCTAGTGCCTCCAGAGAATCTCAGAGAGGCATGACTGCCTCACAAAAGATAGAGCATAAGGCCAGAATGAGAGCTGTCAAACTCCAAATAGAGAGGGAGGAGGTAGCCCTGGCTCAAGCTAGACTTGCCTTGGCAAGAGAACAGAAAATGTGTGGCTTAGATGCCACTGGTGGCAGCAATATTCCTAAAGAGAAACCCAGGTCCTATGATAGTAGAAACCTGACAAAGATTGTGCCCCCCTACAAGGAAGGGGATGACATCCACAAGTGGATAACTGCTCTTGAGAGAGCCTGCATGGTACAGCAGGTTCCTGAGGAACAGTGGGCAGCAATCTTATGGTACTCCTTTTCAGAGAAAGGGAGAGATAAGCTCCTCACTGTTAGACATGAGGATGCAAACAATTACAAAGTCCTGAGGAGTGTCCTAATAGATGGGTTTGGCTTAACCACTGAACAGTACAGGTTGAAGTTCAGAGACACCCAGAAGACACAGACACAGGACTGGACTGATTTTGTAGATTGTGCTACTAAGGCTCTGGAGGGTTGGCTACATGGCAGCAAAGTGCATGACTTCACAGGATTGTATAATTTGATTATGAGGGAGCAGATCCTAAGTAATTGTCAGAACCAGCTCTTACACCAGCACCTGGTGGACTCAGATTTGACCTCTCCCCAAGAATTGGGAAAGAGGGCAGATAAATGGGTCAGAACCAGGATTAGGCCTAAGAATCAGGACAGTAACCAGAAGAAGGAGTCTACCAAGCCTCAAGATAAGGGTGGGGATAAAAGTAAAGAAAAGACTTCCCCAGGGCCCCAAAACTCCAAGAATGGGGGTGGGTCCCAAGACACTTCTTCAACTGAGAAAAAGCCTTATTGTTATGCCTGTAAACAGGTGGGGCATTACAAAACAGACAACTGTTGTCCCAAGAATAACAATAAAGAGAATATACCTCCAAAGCCAGCTCCAACATCTCCTGTTACTGTCAGCAGTAATCCCCCAGGAAGTGGGAGCACACCCAGGAATCTGGGTGGGTTTACTTTTGGAGCACAGGTGGACCCTGGCCTATCCAGGTCCCCATCACCCAATAATCTTGTTTATGAGACTGGCATGGGGTTTGCCAACTTCTCTGATTGCCCAAATACTTTGAGCAAATATAGACAAGAACCCATCATCAATGGTTTGAAAGTTGAAGCTTTTAGAGATACAGGGGCTAGCATCACCATGGTGGCTGACTGTATAGTCACCTCTAAGCAACTTTTACCAGGTGCCACATACCAGGTAACAAACATTGATGGAATCCAGACAAATCATCCCATGGCAGTAGTGAGTCTCAGCTGGGGAGGTGTCGCTGGCCCAAAGAGAGTGGCAGTGTCATCAAACTTGCCTGTGGACTGTCTACTGGGTAATGATTTAGAAATCTCAGCCTGGGCTGAGGTTGAACAGGAAACCCATTCTAGAATGGTAAATTCCAATGGAAAGGTTAGTGGGGCTGTAATGGCTACAGCCCCAATTCAAGATGTCCTTCCTGAAAAGGTTGGTAGGGCTGAGCAACTCACTGCCCCATCTTTAGCAGAAGCTCTTCCTGAACAGAATAGCAAAGCTGTTATGATAACAGCAGAAACCCAAACTGAGTCCCCTCCTGAAAAGGTTGGTGGGGCTGTGATGGCCACAGCCCAAACTCAAACTGATACGCGTGTTGTGAAACCTGAAAGGATGGATAACTCCACACAAACTGAGAGCACAGAGGAGGACGAGAAATCTCCCCCTCACCAGACTTTAGGAAAGGATCAGCCTCCTCAGGGAACTGATCTTACCCCTGATGAAGGAACTGCCCCAGAGGTGGTTGGGCCTAGCCTGACAGAGCCTCTGATGTCAGTGGACCCTTCTCAGGTGGGACCCAGTCTGGAGCAGGTAACCTGCCCCTCTCTACCTTGCCTTAGCCAGCCCAGGGCTGCAGAGGACAAGAAGGACAGTGAGACCCAGAGGGCCCCCTGTCAAATAAAGCACCCCCATCAACAGATTAGGGGCACCAAAACTAGTAGCCCTAGTGAGGTGAAAACTTTAAAAACTCCTGAGGGAGCCCCCTTAAAAATAGTTAGGGACCTCCCACAGATGGATTCTGTTGGGCACAGCCAAACCTGGGACCCAAAGGGCCCAAACCTGAACTGTCCCTCCAGCAAGCCAAACAGAGGGACCCAGCCTCCAGCTTTAGGTAGCCAGAGGTTGACCCTGAGAGCACAGTGCAACTCAGTTGAAGAAAGAAAGGCACACATGGTGGAAGATACTTGGAGGAAGCTGAGCCCTAAATTAGTGGAGCCTCACTTCAATACTCCATATCCAAACCAGCCTTTGACTTTGCATAAACACACCCAAGGTAGTGATTCCCTATGGTGGAGACCCTCTAATACCCCCAGGGTGAGGGACTGCTTAGTGGACCATGAGACAGGGGGTACCCCCACTAGTGCAGGTACTTCCTTATATGGCCACTCAGGCAATATAGGCTTACCTGGCCAAGGATAGCCTTATCTCCTTTCGTTTGGGGGGGGGGTTATGTAGGAAGGTGGCTACCTGACTATGGTTACCCCAGATTTTTTTCCTTGTGTTTAGCTGGTTTTCGACTTAGTTGACCTGGTTCCCTGCCAATCAGGGCCCCAGGCCATCTGCTCTCTCTGTAAAATGGATTCCATGTACCCTAGGTACATACCACAATTGGAAATGGACTCCTTGTCAGCCCCTGTAACAAGCACTATAGGTGCTCAGGGCATAGGTGCCACCAAGGCCTACCAGGGGCTGCAGCATATATTTTGCCACCCCTGGCTGGTTCTTAAATTGACACAACTGGCTGATCACTCAGCTGGGGCAAGGTGGTGTAATCACCCCTTGCTTAGGTATAGTATCCCTATATCTAAACCTATATCTGGACACATATAAACCTGTGAGCCACTCCTATGGAAGGCCTCATCAATCCTGGAGGCAGAGTGCGTGGTTTAATGTGAGATGGAGCTCTAGCATGAGCTGAGCCTGTCTGCAGCCGTCGGGAACAAATCCCTAAGCTGTTTCAGGATAATGCCATACCATATACTATTAAGTGCATTATAATCCTCGCGGTTATATAGCAACTTTGGTTTGGCTTTATCAAAACATGTCGTGTAAGGTGTCATACGATTTGGAATACTATCCCCTCGCCAGTTCTGGCGACGGGGATAGCATTCCACCCCTCTAGAGGGAGAAGACATGTTACTTTGCTGAAATGCGGTTAATTTTAAAAGAGCCTCACATCCACAAAATGGATGCTTCTGCCACAGACACAGGTCTGACCCCCTGCAGCTGACCGAAACTCAGCCAAGGGGGCCTGCACAAAGGGTTTCCTGTCGCAGGGCGGTGTTACACCCCCTCAGACAGGAGATAGTGGATTGTAGCAGGGAGGTTTGAAAGAAACCAGACAGTGCCTGGGGAGCACAAGGCTGCCCCTTGCATAATCCGGCCAAACCGGTTCTGGGGCACTCCAGCCCCCGTCCCAGCGCGGCCAGGATCAAAGGAAGGGGGTGTAACCACCCACTTCCTGGGTCCCACCCATAGGAGGGGACCTAGCAGGTAATCCAGCCCCCCAGATTCGAATAAGAGTGGGAGCAGTGCTAATGCACTTCAGATTATCCTGATGAAACATAAGAAACGAAACTCTGGACCCTTCGACATCCTACTCAACGTAGAAGACTGAAGAATCTCCCTTGTGGTCAAGGAGTGACCACCCGGTGCAAACAGGCACCATCCAGCCTTCGACGTCTGCTTTGTTGCAGTTCCCGCCGGAACTCGAGCGACAGAGATCGACGAGATCAAGCTTGCCTGCCTTCCAACAGCCCGATCCACACTCCCTGCAGAGCTGAGACCCGTGGAGGGGACCGGAAGCGTGGGGCACGCCATCTTGAATTGACCACGAGACGCTGACCGTGCAGCCCACGAGTGACCCTCGAAGCTGTGCACCGGGGTTTGAGAAGCCCCAACCCTGAGCCACTCTTGCACCGAAGTTCAGCCCTCCACACTCGACGAGTGCTGCGTGGGGCCCTTCTGCTCCATTTGGCTCAACGCGTTGGTCCGGTCATTTGCCAGCCGGCTTGTGGCCCCTGTACCGACGAAACTTGAAATTCGACCTGTGATTCTGGTTGCTCCAGATTTGCACCAGCTCCCCTGAAAAGGAGCCCCCACTCTGACCCTCCTGGTTTGAGTGAGAAGCAATTTCCCGGTTTCGCGTGGATTGCTTTTGCCAACTGTTGTTTGCTCCAATCTTGAAGCCGAGAGCGCCGACGGCGAGAGCCTACGTGGGACAGATCGTGACCCGCTCCTGGACGTCGCAGATGCCCCAGAGCCCACGTGGCAGCAGAGAGAAGCTCCTCGACAACCACCTGATTGCGCCCGACATTGCCTGGTTCCGTCCTGGTTCCACCCTGGTCACTGCTGAGTGACCCAGACTCTGTCCCCTCTGCTTTCAGGTACTTTTCGACTTGAGTCAACCCTTGGACTCCACCGGACACTTCTCTTTCACCTCGCCTGCAGCCCTTTCAGCTCCAAGCACCAAGAACCTGCGTGACGAAACCCGACTCAACTTCGACCCTGTGCACCCACTTCCTGTGGGTGAGGTAACATTGCAACGCCGGTGTCCCCACACTGGTACACACCTCTAGGGTCTGTGTCTTAAGTTTTGTTCCTCTAGGTTCAGCGGAAGTGTCCTTAATCTCTAACTTTGTAACTTTTACGCACCATTGACTTTACATTGATGCAAGCTGCACTTTACGTGCTGCACCCGAATCCCGCGGGCTTTTCCCGACTTCAGCATTGCTAGTCCTGACTGCTCCCAGCGATTCCCTAGGCCCTAGGCCTAACCACTGATCGATTGGTATCTCTTATACCATTTTTTTAGTATATGGTTTGAGTGGCCCCTAGGCCTCATCCAAAATTGTGCAACTTTGTATGTTATACTGTGCTTTTGATTTAACGCTTGTGCCCCTTCATTCATAAAGAATACTGGGGATTGTTTTTAGTAATAAATACATATATTTTTATAATATATACTTGTGTGGTGTCCTTTCATTTGATATTACAGGATTGTATGTGGTAAAACAGCTCGCTTAACACGACCTCTTAAGTTAAGCCTTTAGGCTGCTTAGTCCATGCTACCCCTAGGATAGCTTGTCTAATAAGGTTGACTTACAACCAGACACCATAAGGGTTGTTTGGACTGATACACAGTGGTTCCAGAATTGGAAACATTATATATCAGGCCAACTTCTCACACCTGGTTTGCCCAGGGGTCTGTTAGGTCGGCCATTAATGGTCTTTACGCAGCTACACCTAGGCCATCTCCCTCCTCCCTGTTAATTTTTGAGGATCTCAGACTCCCTTGTTGGCCTGTACTACCAAAGGGCTACTTGTTATCCCCTGGGTCTGACTGTAAATTCCCCCTATGTGCTAATTGCAGGCCACTACTGACTAACAGACCATTGCTGGTTGAGGGAACTACAGGTCCTAATCCACCCTGCTGAGTATGTCGCAGCCATTCCTTCATCCCCACAAGCTCTGTCCTCTGGCTACTAGTTATCAGGCAGGAGTGAAGCTCATTAGATTGAGATAGCAAGGCTTCCACCTTTTCCAAAACGTGAGCTAATAGGGACTAGATGTAACTTTAGCATGTCTTCCATTTTTTGGAAAACTTAAATCAGAGTCTGGCTCAGGGCCACATTGTCTAGATCCAGGACAACTGGTTCTGCCTGCTCTTTTGGAGTCTGCATGGCTTACCCCCCCCCCCCACCCCCCACCCCTTTTCTTTTTAACTTGGGGTTCCAGCATAAAGGTACCATCCACTTGGTTGCCCCCCGGTCCCTCTGACAAATCAGTACCTACTGTCAAAATAGGCGCAATCTTGCTTTAGCCATCTGTTGGCAAGGTACCACTAAGGGATGCTGGGCTCTGAGGAAGATTAATTCATTCCAATGAAAGTCTCCTTTCCATCAAGGCGATTTCATTCGACAAGTCATTTATCACCCTGGCCAGAAATGTGTCAAGAGTTGTTACAGCAGCCCCTCCACCTGACCCAGGCAGAGTTTGCTTTCTCTTACCCATAGTCTTTCACCAGTCGTTTGATGAAGAGCTCCTCAAGACGGCGTACAAAGGGGTCCCCTTCAACAGTAAATTCTCGAGGCACAAAGGTTAGAGGGGTGGTCCAGCCCAGCCTCTTTCTGGCTCTGATGGGCACTGAAGGGCCGGCCCTTTGCCCAGGTTTGCCACTTGCGTCCCACGCTGCGGGAGAGAGCAGCCAATGAAAAGGCATCGGGAGGGTCACCTCCCGTGCCTGGAGGCCTGAAGGCCTGAAGGGGACCCAGATGCCAAGGGCCTCGGACAGCCCTTAAATGCCCCCTTGGTTCCTGATGCCTGGAACAGGAGTTGCAGGTGATATTGGGGCTCAGAAGCCCGTTTTGGAAACTCATGCTGCGGGAGAGAGCAGCCGGTGAAAAGGCGTAGAGAGGGTGATGTCACCTCCCGTGCCGCCGCAAGGCCTGAAGGGGACCCAGATGCCAAGGGCCTCGGACAGCCCTTAAATGCCCCCTTGGTTCCTGAAGCCTGGAACAGGAGTTTCAGGTGATGTTGGAGTTTAGAAGCCCGTTTTGGAAACCCATGCTGTGGGAGAGAGCAGCAGATGAAAAGGCATCTGGAGGGAGGTGTCACCTCCCGCGCCGCCGCATGGCCTGCTGAAGGTCCGAGTCCAGCCCCAGCGGGAGTCAAGGTGCCCAGATGCCAAGGACCTCGGATGGCCCTTAAATGCCCCCTCTGTGCCTGATTCCTGGAACAGGAGTTGCAGGTGATGTTGGGGCTCAGAAAGCCCGTTTTGTCAGTTGGTGATTCATTAATTTCCGACAGAAGATATGGGTTGCCTCCGAGAACACAAATAACTTTTTTCCGCAGAAGGGAGAGGAAGCCACAATGCTAGCTCCCAACTTCACCCTTAACCAAGGTAACCCAACAGTAGTCAAAGACAACCAAGATCGATGGGGAAGAGGGAAAGGGAAGTAAATAACGAATTGTCCCACGGAGCCTGTGCTGTGGTGTGTGTCTGTCCAGGCCATGTAATGTTCTTCCTTTAGAGCGCTGATTCTTTAGTGTCCTTTTTGTCTCTTTTCTGTTGCAGGAATTTCCACATCTCAAGAAGCAGATGCGGCCAGGAGAGTATCAAACGAGGCAGATAAACAGGAGGGAACCGCAAAGGAAATTCAACGAAGGAGAAGCTGAGAACGCTGCATCGATGAAGAGCAACCCGGAAGCAAAGGTAAGAGAACTGGCGGCAGTAAGCTGCAGGCACGATACAACTAGAACACCAAGTCCCTGTATATAAGAGTTGCATGCATTGTAAGAATGTCAGGTGTGTTGGTCTGTCCCAGTATTTACACAAATAACAATTTCAATAGCACTATTTTATTTCTTTTATAGAGCTATGCAACCCAATGCAGGGTGTCAGAACTCTTTACGTTGTTGCAGGGATTCTGCTCCTACACAGAACTGTGCACAGAGACTTAGGACCTTAGTGAATTAGGGTGTACCAAAACCTACCTTAGTACCCAACATCCCCTACCAGACTAGCATCAGTGTATCATTGGCTCTCCGTCCTATAGCAAAATACCAATGATTAGGCAACCCAGAACATGCGACTTAGGTTACCTCAGGCAATGTGGAAAACAAGAACACTCTTTCGTTATACTCTCATACCAGTCCAAAACAGGGAGTAAAAGGAGACACGAGCAAGTTTGAAATATTTATTTCTAACGCCGTGTTCTCATTCGCAGCACCTTAGCTAATACAAGCAGACATATTATTAGAAACAAGATTGTCAGCATAGTTACTATTCCATAAAATACAAAGGGAGAAAGCATGTTATAATGCTAAATGGAAACAGGTTTAAAATATACCTATATTTCACCCTCCCTTGCTAGTAGGTTATTTTATAACTACAGAAGGTCTCTTTAGGCTTACATAGGCAGCCCCATAACACTGGTATTTAGCAGAAGTGGATCATATCAGATTCTGCACAAGCTCTCAGCATACGAATGTTCTACAAGTGTGTGTGATCATGCCTACGCAGTGCATTATTAAACGCGCCAATATCAGAGGTGGCCACAGCTGCATATGTGTTATGGCTAGAACGTGCGCTGATCAGTTAGAACAACAGCTACAGTGTCTAAGATAACCTTGACTGTCTCGGCACTCATTGTACAGACTAAACCAACGAGGCAGTTTAGAAATGCAGCAAAACAAGTTATTCTCATGTGAAGCAAAATAACCAGCCTTCTCTAAACAATAGCGCAAGTGCGTGACGTGTGCAAAGCAGAGCAGGAAAGTAAAACTGGTATTTAAACTTATAATAAGCCCATGTCAACCTAACACTGTGTAAATGTACAGCTCATCCCCACGACAACGTAACATACACGTTATGCATTGACAATAAATAATGTACCTGTATAAATCAATGTACAAGATGATTTACATGAGACAGTGAGGGTTACAAGGTGTAGGAGTCACTAGTCCTTCATAGCTCACTGTGATATATTACAAGGATTACAATTTATGAACTGCAGGTAACAAATTAATTACAAAAAAAACGAAGATCGTCTGTTTTGCATCACGGATAGGGCGGCAACCTTTCAAGTGGCATATTGCAGGCAACCTTATAGAGCAAAGCCTCTCTTATAAGTATCTGGGAGTAGTGGTCGACTCAAGGTGGACACTAAAAGACCACTTACTACACAGAAAAGCTCAGTCCAACAAACTACGGTTTGCTCTAAACTTATTAGAAACAAAATTGAAATGTCCATCCAATTCACACCTGCTGAAGGTGATTGCGGCAAAGTTTCTACCATCCCTAACATACGGTTCCGATTTATTCAGAGGCAAAGATGCAAACTTCCTGAATTTACAACAGTCAGAGCTGTTTAAATACATCTTTCAGATTCCGAACTTCGTTTTACAAGCGCAAGTACGTCTGGAATTTGGGTTATTAAATCAGCACCCAGTCAGACAAGCGGCCACACTAAAAATGTGCTGGAAATTAAGAGCTGCACAAGAGGACACGCTGATCGGTCTCTGTTGGATTGAAATAAATAAGCAATCAAAATTAAAAAATGCATGGAAAACAGTACTTGAAGAAGCATCGGCAAAGCTCAACATGCAAGAGTCATGAAACACCAACTACACCTTCGCGACCTTCAAAAAAGTAGCCAATGGTGCGGCAAAACACTATTCCTGGATTGCAGATAAAGCCGCACTAGCAAAGAAAAAACACGGCTGGATGGTACTGGCCACATACGAGAGATGCGCCCCGTCAACCACATAACACCATCCGTCCAACAAATGCTTCTACGAATACGGCTGGGAACTTACATTTCAAAAACCAGATCCCTGCATGGAAGCAAACATGGCCGACATCTCTTTGCAGACTCTGTGGCCAAACAGAAGAAACTTTGATCTATATATTGTGCATTTGCCCATCCCTGACCAACCTGAGACGCTATTATCTATTTCACATATTTCGTTCACTTCAAATCAGAACATGTCGGCCTGCTGTCATGTTAGCATTGAACAGTCAACAGCTGCAGACACCTTGCAGGGCCACCAGATTTCTCCAGAAGGCGAGCCTCCTAATATTGAAAACTGAAAAAATGGCGACTAACGGCACAATACCAAAGGCCTGAAGTGCAACAAAAGTCTCAGTACACTGATAATGTAAATCAGTTTTTTAAAGAAAAAGGACATCATAGAATGTGGATGCATTTTTATTCAATGCTAGTTTGAACACTTTTCTTTTCCTTTTTTTCTATCAAAATTGTAAAGGTTTTAATTAACCACACACAATAAAATTTACGTACTTACTTGCAGGTAACAAAAGGATTTCTGTGTTAAAATCAGTGACCCACTTTACTATCTACATAAAATAATAATCTGTCATCGGCGTGTTAGATGATGTGCTTTGCAGAAGACATATTTACCTTCTCTACTATTTTTATTCAAATCTGGGACTTCACAAACACAGATATCTCCAGCAAGTGCATTAACCACCAGAGTTGTCTCACCATTAATACTATTCACTGAGTTTTACTGGGCACCTTCACAGCAGATGCCATAACCCAATCAAATATTTTTAAATGTAGACTTTGCAACCAATTAAGCATACCAGATCTACTACTATGCTTCTCCTTGTTGTCAATTTCTTTGTGGTAGGGTCTCTGGCCTCAAAATTAACCTGCTCATTCTAAGAAAGCATTTTTTCAAAAAAGCTCGCAATCTACACATGTGAGCCACTTTTTTTGGGGTGCACGGACCTATTTCTAGTTTCAGTCTGGCCCTGGGGACAAGGTGGTCTGAGAATAGGCAAAGGGGTCCACTGCGGAAAGGACTCGGAGTTGGGTGTCTGAAGGACAGGATGCACTTTCTAGAGGTCTGCAACGGGTCTTGTGAAGCATCCCTAAAACAGTGGCAGGCCAGTCAGTGCTATTCTCGGGCACAGCAGCAGCAATGAATATAATCAGGGCAAGTGGAATTATGGGGAAGTGGAGGGCCAAATTATATGGCACGGTTGGTTAAATTATGTGCCATAATGAGGCACTTGTTAGTGCTGTTAGCTTGCTATTTTATCATTTTTCCACACATTAATACTGTTTCTACAAAAGACTTGCTTCGTTAGTATCCATTTAACACTCCAATACAGCCTTAGCAACTGAAAAGCAAGCAATCAGGGCCTATAACAGTGCAGCACCATAAGGTGTCCTTTTTTAGCTATGATATTCAATGTGAATAAAAAACAAAATGCAATAAAAGATATTAAAAAAAAAAAAAGGTGTCCGTTTTTTAGGAAACATTTGAAATGCTTAAGGAAGAAATTCTTGTGTTGGTTGAAATCTAAAACGTATACAGCAGACCGATTACATCGCAAGTCTGGGTCATAGGTGGATATGTGAATAATTCTGCATCCACAGAATAACCTAATCCCTTCAACCCTGACTATATTGAAGAAGAACATTCCAACAGGACCAATAACTACCTGATTCTGCATGGCTGTTGAAATAATGCACTCATGGCCCGCAGGCAACAAAAAACAGTACGCGGTGCTTTTATGAGGAGGTTATATAGCAGAGAAGAGGAAAGAGCTATTCGGGGGAACTCACAATGATTAACCACTGCATTAAGAAACACGAATGACATGGTAATGGACTTTGGACCCGCATTTTAATGTTCAAGGACACTAGGTGACTCAAGTTCAAGTTCATAAAGCTTTATTCGATTTTTACAATCATAAAAGCAAGGTGCAAAAACAGCAAATACATCAGAGACCCACTTTAAAACATATGTCAAGGTATGAAGTTATGCACAACCCCATGAATAAGAAACAACCATTAAAACCATTAAACCACTAGGTGATTCATTACGAGTTGACTAGATTTAACAGCCAAATCGGGATTGTCAGTGGTATGGCAACCTTGCAAATACAATGCTTCTCCCCCCACATATTTAACCAGGAAAAACTTGGCGAAGAAAAATGCCAAATTGGGAGACAAACCTACATGAATCGATCTAGAGTGTCCAGTTTCTGAGGCCATTTATGAGTTAAAAACTCTTCCTGATCAGGATATGCCAGCGATTAAAGGCCTTCATCTGAGGTGCAAGTGGGAGCAACATACTTTGGCAAATACCAAGGCAGGGGGCCTTTAACATCCTGAATCCCAAGGCCAGGCAATGGTGTTATTAAGGTATTCCACCCACATGAGGGAAGAATGTTCTGAAATGAGCAGGGGAAATAGAAAGAGGAGAGTTGGCGTGTTGGAGCAGAGAGTCTAGAAAGGCTATTATTTAACCTCTGGCACTATAATATCTTCAGTGGAGCTCTTAACATTCCGATGTTGTCAATTGTCTCAAGGGCTACACCAGTTATGAAAGGTTCTCTTTCCAAGTTTAAAGCGCAATTCACAAGCAAGAGCCCATAACAACAATTACACAGGAAGATCAGAACTGGATTGTTTGTTTGTTTTTTAGAGTTTTATATAGCGTAAACTAGACCCGAGAAATCGGGTGTCAGAGCTCTTTACACAGCACCTGTTTCGTTACAGAAGGACACATTCGTTTTTGTTAGGCACAGGGAGATTAAGTGATTTGCGCAGAATCGCAGGATGTTGAGTGTCGTTGCTGGGACTCGACCCCGGTTCCCCAGCTTCGAGGTCGCCCGCTCTAGCCATAAGGCTACATCCTCTCCCCAATATTTGGGGAGCAGAAGGTCTTTTTGGACTCCTGCCCCGCCAATATTTTCAATGGAGAGCCCACATTCTAATGTTCTAAGGATCTTCCAACATATCTTCTAATCCAGGGTTTTTGCCAGAGTTCACATTTAGGTTGATGGTCGAGTTCAATATGATTCCTTCAAATCTTTATGCTGTTCAGTGGCCCCAGTCAGTCTTGGAGTTTCATCCAACGGCGTGTTGCGTTTTGGGTCTTGCAGGTCCACAATTAACGCTGCAAGAATTGCCTCAAACCCTCACCCATGCAATTTGTTGTACAAGTGCATAACACAGGGCAATTCAGCAGCTATGAAATATTTGCAAATCATGCTTTCTACATAATGCCGGACAAGATACTGACTGACTTAAATATCAAAGATTATGCTGGACAAAATATTGACTTCTTTGTCAAATTTGGATGCACTATCAAAAGAGTATACCCCCTTCTCCTCATTTATTTGCCCTGCTCAGTAATGTTCTCAAGCTGAGCCAGATTCAAGATGTGAGTATTCAAGGCAGTATGGGGAAACATCGCTAATCTGTCGTTCATATGAAAGTGTCAGTAAGGTACTAACTTGTCCTAAATTAAGAAGTATGAGAAGGAGTCTTAGGTCCAATGGGTTAATCTCTTATGCTTTCCTACTTCGGGGAAGAATCTGGAGTACTTGTACTTTTTGGTCATTAAATTGTTTGGCTTATACAATAATGTCACCTTTGCAGATCAGCTGTGAAGTTGCTATATTGCACAGGAACAGCCTTCTACTTGCTTTCTCATGGGACAGCTGAGAGATTGTGCTGCGGTGCAGATATCTGTGAATCACGCTGAGCTGCCGGGCACAGGCCCTTGGACCAAGCGGTGCCCCCAGGAATAGTGACACTGAACTGCCGTCACAGAGTGGACTCTCCCAGTCTTCCCCTAAGGACTACTGACCTCCGGGCCTATGCCCCGAGGACATCTCCGCGGACTGTGGCCTGCTACGTCCCTGCTCCATCACATAAGGTAAGACCAGAGACCTCACTCAGCAAGCCCTCTCCCACGGTTGTGGGGTAGAAAGAGGCAGGGGAGAGTCTCAACAGCCAGAGGGGGAAGCATGTCAAAAGAAGCACTATTTTCAGTGCAGTTCTATTCTTTTTTTCTTAGGTTAAGGCATTAATTCTGGAACGATGGGGCATATTATCAAGCACGGCGTTAACATTATTGCCTCTTTAGCGGCAGAAAACTGCCCCTAAAGCGGCGATAATGGGCTTGATAATATGCCGTAGAGAATTCCCATAGAAGCCCATGTTCACACCAGAACATGGGCTTCTATGGGAATTAGAAAAAACAAACACTATCACAGGGCTAGAGGGATGTTTAAAGACCAAGCCTAAGTATTATCCCCCAAAGGACTAGATTAATAAACAACAAACTTAGGGGTCTAGTAAAGAAACCCAATAATGCTTCTATATTGTTGTGCCCCTGTCAATTGTACATGAGGACCAACGCATTAAATTAACAGACCATATCACCAAAAAGTGAGGCACCAGTGAACGTAAGTCACCCCTGGTTGAGGATTCCCATCAAAAGTCTTGTATGGATCAATATTCTCATTTGGTAATCCTTATCGGGTATTGTATCTCTTGACCATTGAGATCAGCATACCCTGATAGCCAGTCCAGGGTAGCAACCCACAATCACTCAGTACTACCACATGATGTTGATATGATGGGAAAGTGCAGTGCAAAAATATATATAAGTGGTGATTAAAAAAGGATAGGAACTTAACAAAAAACTATTTTAATAGAAGTTAGCCCCTTCCTCATTAAAAACAAGAACAGTATAGCAACATGATCGCAGTTCACACAAATAGCTGCGAGGAGACAAGGGCGTATTATCAAACCCATTATCGCCGATTTAGCAGCAGTTTTCTGCCGCTAAAGCGGCGATAATGTTAACGCTGTTTCTTGATAATATGCCCCGATGTGTGTTGTCGAATGACAAACACAGCAATCGGAAGTATGGGGCATATTAGCAAGAACCTCGTTAAAATTATAGCCGTTTTAGCGGCAGGAAACTGCCGCTAAAACGGCGATAATGGGCTTGCTAATATGCGTTATAGAAGTCAAGGTTAGATGTCCTGCACATCTAACCTGGGCTTGTATTGGAATTCTATAACGCATATTAGCAAGCCCATTATCGCCGTTTTAGCGGCACTTTCCTGCCACTAAAACGGCGATAATTCTAACGAGGTTCTTGCTAATATGCCGCCATATTTTCTTAAATGCGGATGCACTTCTTTTTTTTCCAAAGTGGTCAGTTTGTGGGGTGGAAGGCAGGAGCGTTTGTCACATTTGGCTTTTTATTGAACTTGGTATGTGTTATAAGCTGCAGTACAAAACAAGCTATGGCAAAGCCAATAGGTTTCGCCTATGTGAAACCTGTCGGCTTTAGCATTGTGTTTTACATGTTGCACAGCAGTTGAGCTGCTGTGCAACATGGCTTAAAGTGAAAAAAGCGAAATGATGTGGCCCATGCTGGCTGTGTTATAGCACCTTTTTTTTACTTCAAGCCACGTTGCGCAGCAGCTAAACTGCTGATTAACATGTAAAAAAACATTGACACAGCCAGTACAGTTTGCACAGGCGAAACCTATTGGCTTTGCGAATGCTTGTTTTGAAGTTGTATTTACGAGGCTGTGCGACCCTTTTATCTCTTTTTTTTTTTAATTATAATTGAGGGTGATGGTTTGAAGATGACTTTTTCGATATTTGTTGTTAATATATTGTTGACATTATTAAAAATAGCAATTGTTGAAGTCACTGTAGTGACAATATAGATCTCACTAATGTTGTCTGAAAACATTACGAGCAGACACCCAAACATGACATTGCATAAGCTTGCATTCGCTGCCCACACATTGTTAAGCTTCGCCTGCCCTGTTCTGGTTGTGCTGTCAAGGCCGGTCCCCCTCGACAATAATGTAACCCTACTTTTACATTCTGCAGCCTGCTACCTGGATAGCTGGCAGTGACACACTCTGCTCTTGCTTAGAAGGTGCTGCAGTGTTCTCAAGGTTGCAAAATACATTCAGTGCTCTTGCTTGCTAATGTTTGAAACCTCCATTAATCTCCTACCAAGTGGTGCCCCTGAATAGCTGATTTACTCTGTTCCCAGAATCTTGTTAAATGGATAGGCCCTTGTTGCTCCGAGACAATGGTAATTGCATTTCTATGAAGCAGGTGCAATACATGTTACTACACTGACAATAGAGGCAGCCCGGAAAAATCACATTTTCGTCAAGCAATACCCAAAATCAGTGTTTGCTTTGAATAAATGCCAACTGTAAAAGTATTGTTCTACAATATAACAAGATTTTGAACTGTCAAAACACCAGCACATATTTCAGAGTAGTCCTGGCCGTTTCTGACTTCAAACAGCCACAGTTGGGGGAAGGTTCCCTACTGTAATCTTTTGGCACTCTATCACAAAGATAACATTGTATTCAGATTTCTCCTCTGAAATGCTTGCAGGTGAAAGAGTCATGTATCGGATCGATTAGTAATGCTACGGTATCACTTCGACATCTTGCTTTAGCGTTAGGCAGCGAATGATTTTGAAAACTCAGAAAGTGTCCACCATCAAGAAGCAGAGGGTTTCTTTTTCATCTACATGTTGATGACAAATCCAATCATAAGTGTTATAGTGCTTTTTTAAAATTTCTTTTTCTTTTTAGATTTTATAAAAAAAACACAGGTGCATTCGTACTGCAGTTGAGAGACCCAGTTGGACATTACATGTCTTCCCATAGAAAAACCACACAAGGGCATTAGTTACAAAATGGCTTGTTTGCTGTTAACAACCGTCCAAATTGCCTTTTTTAACCCCTTCACTGCGGCGGAAGTGCGGCGGGCGCATGCTGGTGACGGAACCGCTCTGTCACCAGCGTCGGTTGCGCTGTGCTTATGACGGAGCGGTTCCGTCATGGCCCGCCCCGCTCAATAGAACGCTCAGCACAGGCGCGGAATCCGCGCCGCACAGGCGTGCCGAGCGGGCCATGACGGAACCGCTCCGTCATCAGCACAGCGCGACCGCGGCTGATGACGGAGCGGTTCCGTCATAAGCAGGGGAGGGGTTAAGTTACCCCTCTGGAGCCCTCTGTAATGCTGGAGAGGTTAGTGTAAAGATAGAGAAGTGTAGAAAGAAAGTAAAGAAGAGGAGAGTTAGTGTGCAAGAAGTGTTGTTTGGGTCTATGCTTAGCCTGGATTGGGGTCAACGTTGGATGGTCTGCCCCTTCAAAGGGGGCAACTTTTTTTACTGGAAGCAACTACAGCAAAGAGTAGGTCATTTTCACTGGTGATGGCAGGAAGAGAGCAAAAAGAGTACCTGCAGTGGACACAATCAATCAATCAATCAATCAGGGTTTGTAAAGCATGGCTACTCACCCGTGAGGGTCTCCAGGTACTGGGGAGTGTTGGGGCGGGAGGGGGTTTGGGGGGGGGGGTGAGCAGCGGATCAGTGCTGAGTTAATCTGAAGAGCCAGGTCTTTAGGTTCTTTCTGTACTGCGTCAGCGAGGGTGAATTCCTGGGGTGTATGGGCAGGGTGTTCCATGTCTTGGAGGCGCAGTAGGAGAAAGGACCTTCCTCCAGTTCCTCCATGTTTTTTTGAGCTGTATAAAGGTGTGTCTGGAATCTAGCAGCGTGGGCGTGAACCAGCTTGCTTTCTTGACATGTTTTTTGCCTGTGGCTTTCTTGAGGGGGGCAAGGGTGTCGGCGCAGTTTGTGATCCATTGGTGGAGGTGTGTGCTGTGGTATTGACATCTGAGGATGTTGGTAGTGATGTGTCATTGAGGAAGGTGGTGAGTTGATCTTTTGTGACTGTTCCAGCTTCTGCAGGGTAAACGGTGGGTGTGCTGATGTGCGGTGGGTTTGTTGAAAGAGAAGTGGATGCAGTGGTGGTCGGTCCAGAGGAGTTCGGTGGTGTGGCTGTAGAAGATGCTGTTTTGTGCAGCGAACACAGAGTTGGGTGTGTCCTGCTGTGTGCGTGGGAGAGCTAACTAGATGTTTAAGTCCTATGTTGACGATGTTCGCAAGGAGGGAGGAGGTGTTAGGATCGTTTTGGTTGTCCAGGTGGAAGTTGAGATCTCCGAGTAGGATGTAGTCTGTGGATGTGAGGGCCTTGGGTACGATTGCGTCGGTAAAGTGGCACGGGGACCGGGTGGTCTGTAGACAAGGGTGCCGCGGAGGTTGGTTTTCGGGTTGGTCTGGATCTGGAAGTGGAGGTGTTCCATGTGGGTCATTGGTATGTCTTAGTGGGTGGTCAGGTGGAGGGAGCTTTTGTGGATGATTGTGATGCCTCCTCCTGGCTGGAGGGGACAGTCCTTGCGGATTATCTTGTAGCTGTCGAGGATGGCGATGGTGATGTTTGGCGATGGCTACAGTGAAGGCAGAGAGCGGGGCATGGGTGTTGATAGGCATCGAGAGCTGGCAGTTGATGTTGCGATAATGGAGGAAGCTGCATCGTAGCTGTAGCAGGTCAGAGGACTAGGGTCCCTGGCGCTGGGCGGAGTCGGGTTGCGGACAGGCGCAGATGGGCTTGCCTTTGTAGCGCCTTCAGCACTCTAGCGGTGTGCCCGATGTGTGCGCCCACTGTGAGGCCAGTAGGTGGATGCTATTAAGTAGTGTGAGGGGGAAAGGCTAGTCAGCTGGAAGGTGGCAAACATGGTGCGCTGGAGGGGGAGAAAGGCGACAGGTCAGCAGTGGCAGGAAAACGTGAAAGTGCTGGAGGGCAAGAAAAAGTAGCAACAAGAGTAAGGAGGCAAAAGAAAAAAACTGAGAAAAAGGCACAAAGAGTAGGAGGAAAGAAAAAGAGAGCAATGAAAAGACAGAAGCAGCAGAGGGACAGAGGGCAGAAAAGCAGAATGCTCTCCTACTGTACTACCCAGGCAGCAAAAAGGGTGGAGGAGGGCCTCAAACACCCGACCCAGAAGGGTCAGAGCGCACTCAGGGGGCAGCTACTTGGTGGTGGAGCTCCGCGGGAGAGCAGTACCACTGACCAGGACACTTGCAACCAGAAGAAGTACCTGGTCTAGACACCACGGCAAAACAAAGACTCAAAGCTCAGGAGGAATATGGAGGAGTGAAGGAGGCACTGACCAATAGGAAAAAGTGACGAGGGAACCAAATGGGAGCCAGCCAATGGCAAGTAAAGTGATGTGGAAGCCTCAGGGAAGCCAGGCAATGGTAAGTAACAGTAAGTAATGGGCAGGCTCTAAGCCTCTTTTAAGATTTTGTTGTTCAATAAAGAGATTTTGCAAGCACAGAGCAAGCACTCTGCAGGCCAAACCTGAAAAAAGACACTCGGAGATTACAGACCCTGATCCTCTGTGGTTTGGGGTCGCATTCCTGCTGATGGACTTGTGTTAATTACTTTTGAGGTACTGTAGGAGAGGTTCCTATCGCTGCCTTAAGTGTAAAATGTGGATATTATGTTGTTAACTAGATTAAAATGACTGGATACGGACTGAATATTTTTCCTTGCCTTGTGGTGCACCTTTGCTCTTGTTTTAACTATAATGTTCCTGTATTGGATTGCATTGTGGCAGTGGGTGTGTTGACAGTGTGCACTCGGATCTCTGGGTATCCCCAATATACAGACATATTAAATAAGGAATAGTGGGTCAGGTGCTGTGTTTTATAGGGCTCCACTGCCTAAGCCTTTTCTTTTAATAATGAGTTAATGCATATATTTCTGTTTTTCTGAAGTGTGATGGAAACAGGGATTGTAATAGGATCAAAACAAAGAGGAGTAGGCAGGATAACTAGCTTGGGATATTTCCTTTTCAAGTATCTCTCTATGCAGATCCGTAGACACAGCCTTTGTGTGGGGTCAAGGCTCATCATAGCAGGGTAGTCTCTAGCCTGGAGCTCCCACAACAGAGGCGTAAAGATGTGGGAACTAACTGCATCTGGCCATGAAGAACCACAAAGACAGTGATCGGGAAAGAGACATAAGGGTGCTGTTCCCTAAAAGACCCTGCTCACTCAGAACAACAGACTGCAGCCCTCTACACCCTCACCATCTGCCAAGTGGCAGACCTACAGGAAGGACTGAAATCAACATTTCTATAGGAGCCTTGTCTCCTTTGTCCTCACTTCCCTGTCTAGCTCTCCACCCTCCTGCATCCTGATACACTTCCACGGTCTGGGAAAACAAATTTACCTCCAACTTGTGCACAGGAACAGGCCAGAGATGTTAAAAATGGAACCTACAGGCCTTCATCACTCTGCTTCGCTTGTACATACAAAGCATGTACTATAATAGCCACATACAAAAACAGCACAAAATACACTTGGATGGATTTAGGTAACAAAACAAGGTACAAATCTGATTGATTGCGCATTGGTGAAACACTGTCAGCCAAAGCCAAATAACTCAGTTTTAGTGAATGAGTGAAACAAACTTTTATTTACAGGACAGTGAGGGAAGATCTTTAAATTAGACCTTTTGGGGCGTGGCCAAGATGGCGACTCTGTAGGTCGTGTTTGCCTGTCGCTCCTGCCCCAAAACCAGGCCTGAGCATTGAGCAGCATGGCCCTGAGGTTGCGACCTGCACACCTGGACTCTTCCCGGAACATACAGGGACCGGCGTGGGGGTCTGCGCGGCGTCCTGGGTCCAGTGAAAGCCGCGGTCTGAGGGACCGGCCAGGAGCCGCAGAGAGCATGGCCTGGTCGCGGGCTGGGCCGCGGGAGGCCAGGACTGCCAGAACAGTGGATTGGCAGTGCAAGGCCTCCAGACGGCAGCAATCAGCAGCTGAAAAGTGAGTGCGAGATCCCCCTGCGGCTTGCCGAGCTGGGGACGGCAAAGTGTGGCACGGAGTACCGAAGCCTCGGCGCCAGACACCCTGGAGGTGGAGCCACCCAGGGAAGCACACCATAATCGTGAGGTGCCGGAGGCCTTGAGGGCGGCCTGGAAGAAGATCGGAGTGGATCTGCTGCATCGGGGGCTCCTGAATGACTCCGTGAGCATCAGTGGAGTGGGGCGGTGTCAGCGCGCCACGGAGCCGCGATCACGGCACAACCCACAACCAAAGAGCACTCAGGGAGCTGAGCAACCAGGCCCGGCCAGGGCGGAGACAGCGCGAGACCCTGCAGAGATTGCTCAGCTGCATCAGAATCCACCCAAAGCCACAAAGTAGTCAACAGCTTTGCAGGCACAGGCAACAACGTGGGGAACCATCACCGCAACGCACATAAATATAAGGCACATCCAGCCTGGCGGCAACTGGCAGTCCCCCACCCATGACCACACTGCGGGTTTTGTGCCCAGACTCGGGCAGAGCGAAGCGCGACGTCCCTCCACCTCCTGTTCTTGGCCTGGGCCCACCTCATTGTGTGGGCTTTTCTTCCCAGCAACAGCTCCCTCACTCCTCTGCCAGGACCAGCAATGACCGGACCTTACCAGATGTAATCGAGAGGCATGCTGTCCCCCTTATCTGCACCCCAGCGAGTGGCGACAGGACCTGTGAGAGGTTTTGGGTACTGGGAGCGTGGTGTGACAGCAAGCGGCCCTTCACCAGGGATATCAGGCCCCAAATATAGAAGGGAGCACGGCCCCAGACAGCATTCCTCCCCTTTACGGAGCCTACACACAACGGAACACCACCACACTGCCAGAAGCCAGGCTGCCTAGAGCCACCCCAGAGATCGATTGCGAACGCAACCTCTGTCCAGGGACGGCACACAAGTGCCTGCTCATCCAAGTATGGTGACTGCAAAAGAAGGAAAGAAAGACAGTTCGGTCAAGGAGATGTTGACAAAGGCCTCATCTACACTCACAGAGAGCCTGACTGGACCGCAGGATAACAAGGATGGGGAGGCTCCGCTTACCCGTGCTTTTATCGAGACCCTCTTTGCCTCACTTAGAGATGACTTCAAGCAAATGAAGGCTGAGATAGCGCGAGACATCAGAGAGGTACGAAAGGATGTAGACTCTCTTGGGGACAGAGTGGACACTTAGTAGAGCCAGGCCGTAAGCAGGGATGAAGAATTAGAATCCCTACAGCAGGAAGTGACCCGCCTAAAAGAGCAACAACTCGATCTCCAGTGGACTTGGAGAACCGCACAAGGCGGAATAACATCCGCATCCGCATCCGCAATGTTACACGTGGGGCGGAAGGGTAGAACATTGAGGAGTATGTCATAGGCATGTTCAGAGAGATTCTTGCCCCTTCTGAGGACATAGTGATCAAGCTAGACCACACGCACAGAATGGGGCCCGGTAGACCCTCCCCAGCCCCCCAGACATCTTAACTTGCGTGCATGACTTCCGCTTGAAAGACAAAATTATGCAAAAAGCCAGAGATACCGACACCTTCCAGTACCAAGGACACAAGCCTCTCCTATTTCAAGACCTGGCAGTGTTGACTCTTCAAAAACAAAGAGAGTTCCAAATCATCACTGCTTATCTCCGCGACAAAAAAATCCTGTACTCATGAGGACACCCATTTAGGCTCATCTTCCAAATTAACGGTAAAGTTCAGCAGGTCCACTCTGTCACGGAAGCCCACACCATGCTGAACATCCCAGAAGAAGCAACAGGTGATGGGGCATCGCCTGAGCGTCGAGCAGGAACAGGAGACTGGGTAGATGGCGAACAGCGGGTAACAACTCCCTGAAATTGAGGCCTGATCCCGAAACAATGGCAAAGGCCATCCTGACGTAGTTTGAGGAAGGCTCCAAAGGTCCAGCACAAACAATCTGGGGGCAACCACGAGCGATACATGAAGCGGGGTCTATGTACCCACGGTGGGCTTGTACCATTAGCTGATGAACTGGGGTCCTGAAGGGACCGAGCGGGCTGCACTGAACTTCTTCCACCTCGCCTCATGGGATGGTATTCCCAGGACTTTCAGGTTCAATTTTGGGTTCTTTAGTTGCTTTTGAACATTCTTTGGGGTTGTTACTCTGGGTTGGGGCCTCCTCTTGTCACTTCCATAACACTTTCGATACCTCACCCAGACCTTCTGCATGGCTAACAGATCAGCTTCAGTTATTCTTCGATTCTAATCACGCAAGGCAGCCTAATAGCACCCAGGCCTAGATCGCTGTGATGCCCCCCTCTCTCAAGATCCTGACTCTCAATGTCAAAGGGCTAAATAACCCCACCAAACGCAGGTCAATACTATTGTATCTAGATAACTCTAAAGCCCACATATGCCTGCTCCAGGAGATGCGCCTCCTGGCGGTAGACACTTGTAGAATGCGCTTGTGGGCTTCCCTGCAGCAATATTATTCATCCCTCCCTAACAAAAAAGCTAGGGTAGCTATTCTCATATCAAGGAAATGTCCCAGGAGGATCGGGTCTAAACAAGCCGAACTGAAGGATCGTTTTTTAGCCTACTCACTGGTCGTGGGCTCACAATCCCTTACTATAGGGTCAACAAACTCTCCCAACGAGGGACAAGAAGCTTACTTGAACAGAGAAGTGCAGGAGATGAGCACATTCCAGGACAGGACGATTCCCCTGGGGGGGGGGGGGGGGGGGATTTAAACACTGTCTTTGATGGTGCCTTAGACAGATCAGCTCAGAGACAGGGGCAGACAGGGGCTCTATCGGACGCTGGGAAACAGCTAGTGGCTGAGATAGGGCTCATAGATATATGGAGGGAGAAACACCCCACTGCGAGAGAATACTCCTTCTATTCACATTCTAATAAAACGTACACAAGAGTTGATCATTTTTTAGGTACACCAGGGCTGATCCCCTACATCCAACAAGTTGATATCCTACCACAATCCCTATCGGACCACTCTGTGATAACCATGGCACTATCACTCCCACCTAAGCCTCTCTACCCATGCACTTGGCACCTCAGAGACACGCTGTTACACAAACCCAAGGTAGTCCAGCGAATCACTAAAACCCTGAAAGACTACCTGGCAACTAATGACACCCCTGACACTCCTTTACCTAGTTTTTGGGACACACTAAAAGCGGTAGGCAGGGGGGAATTTATTCCAATAGCGGCCTCAGACAACAAAGCGCGTACAGGAAAGAGAGTGCCTTTAACACAGCAGACACAAGAGCTAGAGAGGATACATCAATGGACAGGGGCACCTCAAGTTTGCACTGAATTAGAAGCGACGCGATCCCAGCTAGTGGTACTTGACTTAGATAGGGCAGAATACTCGGAAATCAGGCTTTGCCATAATTTTTACACTGGAGGCGACAGGGCAGGGAGACTACTGGCCCACAAGCTATGGATCCAGAGACAGTCATCAACTATCGACTCCGTCCTCGCCCCTAATTGAGGCGCTAAGGTTACAGACCAGGGCATAGCTGACACCTTCCGTCAATTTTATGTGGATTTATATACAGCTCAAGATCTCTCTGCGCAGGCTCCGACGGAGTTTCTCCGGGGAGTCCCCACCTCCACCATAATTCCCAATCAGGCTGAGTAGCTAGAGGCTCCGATTAGCATTGATGAGGTGATCTCTGTAATTGTCAAATTAAAACCCCTAAAATCTCCAGGTCTGGATGGTTTCACAGGAGTGTTTTACAAAGCTTCCTGCCATATTCTGGCTCCCATCCTTACCAGGGTATATAACGCAGTGGGGAATTCAACTAGGTTCTCTGACTCCATGCTTGGAGCTTCAGTGATTGTGATACCCAAGAGTGGAAAGGATCCAAAACAATGTGCCTCTTGCAGGACAATCTCCCTATTAAACATTGACTTTAAGGTGTTCACGGGGGTCTTGGCGGCTAGATTATCGCCACTGTTACCTGGTCTGATCGACCCGGACCAAGCCGGTTTTAAGCCTGGACGCCAATGTGCCAACAATACCAAACGTATATTACATGTCATCGATAAAGCCCAACGCTTCGATACAGAACGTTTGATCCTGTCCATGGACGCTGAAAAAGCATTCAACAGCGTAAACTGGAAGTATCTGCAGCATTTTGGCCTCCCAGAGAGGTCATAGCGTGGGTCTTCAGCGGCTACACCAACCCAACAGCCACTGTGCGAGTGAATGGGTTCACATCCTCCTCCTTCCCCATACAGAGAGGGACTCGACAGGGCTGCCCCCTTTTCCCATTACTTTTCGACCTTTACATGGAACCAATGGCTCAACGTATCAGGGACAATCGCGGACTACTGGCATCCACTTTGGGGGAGTTCTGCATACATTGAGCTTGTATGCGGATGACGTAATAGTATCCTTAGAACACCCCATGATGTCTGTTCCAGCTGTTCGGTCGGAGCTTGAGTGCTTCTACCAAGCATCAGGCTTTAAAATAAATATACACAAATCTCAGGCTCTAAACCTCACTCTCAAACCCCCCACACTAGCCTCCCTAAAAACCGACCTTCCCATTCAATGGGCTGACAAGGCCATCCCCTACTTAGAGATCCAACTCACAGCATTTATCAATGACACAGTATCTCTGAATTATACCGCTTTGCTACGTCAGGTGCGGGAGGACTTGCGCCGATGGAAGCCACATGCGTTATTTTGGCTCAGTCGCATTGCCTCAATCAAAATGACCATACTGCCTAAGATACTATTTATCTTCCAAACCCTACCCTTAGAGCCACCCCAAGGAATGCTATGCACGCTCCAGCAAGAGATAGACTCCTTTATTTGGGCAGGCAAGAGACCTAGAATGAGGCGAAACCTGAGCTTTAGACCACCGGAGGAGGGGGAGCTGGGGGTCTCTAACCTACAGGACTACTACTGGGCGACCCAGATTCAGACATTCGTCAAGTGGTTGCATCAAGAATCCGAAAAACACTGGCTCTTCATAGATAGGGCATTGGCTGGACGAGCATTATGGCAGATACCCTTCCTAACTAAACCGGCGAGACCCAGGAACTTATACCTCTCGTGCATCACGAGGGTTCCCCTTAAGGCATGGGACAGGATAGCGGCCGCAAAAGACCTTACCACTTTTCCATCCCCCTTGAAACCTATTGTTGGAAACCCCTCTTTCTCCCCTGGGCAGGGCGAGAAATCCTTTGCATGCTGGACGAGGAGGACAGCAGATCTATAGGGCATCTGTTTGACGAGACGGGCCCCTTGGTTTTCGAAGATCTTCGCAGCCAGCAAAAAATCCCCGAGGTGGAACGCTTCCACTACCAGCAAATTAGACATTGGGTTATGCATCCTGAGGTTCGCCCATTAGTGCAGGGCCGTTTCACTGCTTTCGAAAGGTGGTTACTTTCCAAAGTAGACAACACTCACCTCATATCTCAACTCTACAGCTTGATTAGGAAAGCCCCCACCCCTCACAAGACACCAAGCCAAAAGCGATGAGAGGTAGATCTGGAGTTCACTTTCTTTCAATGGGACTGGGGGAATATCTACTACAGTGCCAAGCACTCTGCGCGCAGTGTAGCTAGTATAGAAACAGCTAGAAAAATAGCACTATATTGGGATTATACTCCAGCTAGACTCCACAAATGCAACCCATCTGAAGATCCATGGTGTTGGTGAGGGTGTGGATCAATGGGCACGCTGACTCATATTTTGTGGGACTGCTCATGCCTGCAATCTTACTGGAAACAGGTGTTACAGGACCTAGATAGCCACTTTGCCACAGAGCTACCCCGGCGGCCAGTGTACATTCTTTTGGGTTTGCTGAATGCCCTCATGTTTCCCCTTAAATCCCAAAGAGGCTGGCAAATTGCACTGGCCCTAGGGGTTTCTCTCCAGAACATACTTACTCATTGGGGCACGGCTCGTATACCTACACATACGGGATGGTTGCATCACATGTGGTAAATCTTGGGTATGGAAAGGATCTCATTTTCACTAACAAACAAAGGCAGTTCCTTTTCTAAACTGTGAGCCCCTTCCTGGCACTGTTGTCCTCAGAGTACAACGAATGTACCTGTCCTAAATACCTGAAATTGCTCCGCCTTACTGCGCCTGCTCAAGAGGCCTCTTAACTGCTCCGGCATGGAAGTGCCAGACATGTGTGGGGGTACAGGGAGAGGAGGGTTCAGTGGGAGGGGGTGGGAAGTTGTTGTCGTTCCTTTTTGTAATTTGTAACTTGAAACCTCACCCACGATGAGGTTGGTTATTGCCCAATGTCCAGCTGAGCTATGTGTATTCTGTGAAAATCAATAAAGAAATGTTAAAGATAAATTAGACCTTTTTGGGGTTTTTTGCGCCAACTCCCCTTGTTCAGCGTACAAATCCTGAACCAAGGTTGGGATTCTTCAGACTATGTTTAAAGGGTTGTCCTAGGCTTGCGTCACAATAGAGTAGGGCTTTTTTGTTTAAATGATTTGTACATTTGGAATCACGTTTAAGCTGTTTGGCCCAGATTTGGAGCACTTTGTATAATGTTGTTTCTTTTTACTACTTACATTCTCCGATTGTTTGTTAACTAAGAAAGCTTTCTCCCAATATACTCCTAAAACCTTGCATAAAAAATTGATTTTGGTGTACTTCCGCTTGATTCCTCTCCTTTATTTCTTCAGTGACCCTCTTCTAACCTTCCATCCTCTGCATACCTTCTATTTCTGAGTATAGCCTCTTCTCATTCTTATGCTTGCCTGCCTGCCTCAATCCTTGTTATTGAAATTCTGCAATTGGCTGATATCTCTTTTCATAGATCACAACCTCTGAAATCACTTCCATCTCTACATAATATACTAGATGAAGTTCATAAAGTTGTAGACTCTAAAATAAATATTGGCTAAATCTGAAGCTCTTCCTATAAATGCACCACTGGGACTACATGAATGGCTCACATCATACTCCCCATTTAAACAAAGAATGGGACATATCAAATACCTATGGGTCTGTCTGTCATCAACTGTAGCCGGCACACGAGACAATATCATACCTCTGCTGGGCAAGATTAAAAAGAAAGCACAAAGCCGGCATAACTTCACCCTTTCTCGGGTGGGCAGAATCACCTCCACAAAGATGACAATCGACCCCAGAATCCTATTTCTCTTTTAAATACTACAGCTCAATCCCTAGCTCAATCCCTGAAATAACTCAAGCTGATCTGCAACCAATAAAAAGGGGGAGGTAAGAAGACATGGATCTCCCTAAGGTTCACCTAATGATCAGACAGTGGGCTTAGATATCTCGAATATAACACAGTACTACCAAGTGGCCTTCCTTAGAGAGCGATCACAAACAATGGTGTTTTATTTGCCAAACACTTGCAGAGAGAACTTTATGTAACGTTGTGTGGCTGCATAGCAAAGACAGACCAGCCCACATGACACATCGCACAACATGAATGTATTGGATCTGACATATGAGAAATTAGAGTGTACAAAAAACTGATGGATGAAATGCTTGAATTAATCTCAATCCCATGAGGCACAGGGTCAAGGCTGATTTGCATATGGCCATGTCTGAACTGGGGTGGTGTGGAGTGAAAAAACTATGGATTTAGGCCCAGATCACTGTACTGGGGTAAATGTATGGTATTGTTCTGCATTCTGTCCATCAACTATTGTTTTTACATTGGTCACCCCGAGTGGTTCGGGTATGCTCAGACATGAGTCCCGTGCTCTCCACAACACTGGAGTCAAGCTATTCCGGCTGATGGCCAGAAACCGGTCCTAGGATGCTTGATTCCGGTCCAGGGAAGACATGCTTGGCAGTTCGGGCTGGACTGTTCCCAATGATTCACAGGGTCAAGGTTGATTTGCATATGGCCATGTCTGAACAGGGGTGGTGTGGAGTGCAAAAAAACGATGGATTTAGGCCCAGATCTCTGTACTGGGGTGAATGTATGACCTGCCACCAGGGAGGTCGCCCCCCCAGCCACCGCGTGGTCCTCCTCATGCTGTGTGCTACGCTCTGCCCGCTGGTTTCCTCCTGCATATCTCGTCTTCCCTGTGCCTGCGAGTTCGCCGTTTACCCCGCTGTGAGTTCGCCGCTTTACCCTCTGTTTTTGTTCATTAGTTTCCCCTTGTCCCCCTTTTGCCTTCTGTTTCCAACTTAGTTTTCGTTTTAATTGTTTATAGTTAAGTGTTCTTTCCCCTCGCTCCCCCTTGCCTTCTGTGCCCCCCGCCTCCCGCCTCGCCCTCGTATTCCCGCCGCTGCTCCCTGCGGCCCCGTGCCCCCACCGCTCCCATTCGCCACCCCGCTCCCGCCTCCCAGCTGCTCCTCCCTCCCTCAGCCCCTCATACGGAGGCCGCACGGCGTACGCGCAGCGTACGCGCACAGCGGGTGCGCGGATTGTGTGCCGAAGGTGCGCCAAAGGCAAGCCCGTCTGCGCCCGTCCGCGCCGGGCCCGCGCCCAGTGCCAGGACCCCTGGCCCACAATGTTGCCAGCCACCACGACAAACTTTCGACGCCGCAACCCTCCATGCACTCAAACCCGACCGGAACCCCGCCTGGTATCGAGCCACCCCTAAACGCACCCACGGACCCTTCACCTGCCAAGCCTGCAAGTTCGTCTGCCTCCGGACCTGCACCGCACCCAAAAGGCCAGACACCAGCAACAACCACCTCAAGTGCATCCTGCTCAACACCCGCTCCGTCCACAGACACGCCGTCGAACTCTGGAACCTCCTCGACACAACATCACCAGGCATCGCCTTCCTCATGGAAACCTGGATGAACGCCTCCTCCGCGCCCGACATTGCCATAGCCATCCCGAACGGATACAAGATCACCCGGAGGGACCGCGTCAACCAGACCGGAGGAGGCATCGCCATCGTCCACAGGAACACCATCCGCATCACGACCAACTCCGACGACACCTTTACCGCCGCTGAGCACCTCCACTTCCAGATACAAACCGACCCCAAGACCACCCTCAGAGGCACTCTCATCTACAGACCCCCAGGACCACGCACACAATTCAGCGAAGACATCGCAGACTTCATCAGCCCGCACGCCCTCCCCTCCACTGACTACATCCTCCTAGGGGACCTCAACTTCCACCTGGAGAACAACAAGGACTGCAACACCACCGCCCTGCTGGATAACCTCGCCAACCTCGGACTCAAACAACTGGTGGACACCCCCACCCACTATGCCGGCCACACGCTTGACCCCATCTTCTCCTCCAGCAAGCACATCTCCTTCAGCCACTCCACCAAACTTCATTGGACGGATCACAGCTGCGTCCACTTCAGCTTCAAAAGAACTACGACCCACCACTACCGCAACAGGTTCCTCGCAGAAGCTGGAGCAAGATCACCGCCGACCAGCTCACCACCTCCCACAGCCAGAACCCTCCCGCCAGTGCAACGGACCCCAACGAAGCAGCCCGCACCTTCACACAGTGGCTCACCAACTGCGCCGACAACCTCGCACCACTGAAGAACCCTCCCAGCAGACCCGGCAGCAAGAAAGCCTCCTGGTTCACCGACGAACTCAAAACATCCAAGAAAAACTGCCGCACCCTGGAAAAAGCCTGGCGCCAAGACCAGACCACAAAAAACATGACTGCCCTCAAGAACGCCACCCGCAAACACCACCAGCTGATCCGCACCACCAAAAGGACAACATTCAAAGAACGACTGGACAACAACACCCACAACAGCAAGGAACTCTTCTGCATCGTCAAAGAGTTCTCCAAACCCAACGCCGGAAACAACGACATCACACCCTCGCAAGACCTCTGCGACTCACTCGCCACCTTCTTCCACCGCAAGATCGCCGACATACACAACAGCTTCGGCGCACAGACCACGAACCCAACCACCGAACCAACGCCCCCCACCACCACCCTCTGCAACTGGACCCCGGTCGGCACCGAAGACACCACCCGCATGATGAACACCATCCACTCCGGATCACCAACCGACCCCTGCCCCCACCACGTCTTCAACAAGGCCGACTCCACCATCGCACCCCAACTCCGGGACATCATCAACCTCTCCTTCATCACCGCCACCTTCCCGGAGAGCTGGAAACACGCCGAGCTCAGCGCCCTCCTGAAGAAACCAACAGCGGACCACACGACCTCAAGAACTTCCGCCCCATCTCGCTCCTCCCTTTTCCTGCCAAAGTCATCGAGAAGACCGTCAACAAACAGCTCGCCGCCTTCCTCGAGACAAACGGATCCCTCGACCCCCCCACAGTCCGGCTTCCGAGCCAACCACAGCACCGAGACCGCCCTCATCGCAGCCACCGACGACATCAGGTCCCTGCTGGACAACGGGGAAACAGCGGCCCTCATCCTCCTGGACCTCTCTGCAGCATTTGACACTGTCTGCCACCGCACCCTAGTACAGCGCCTCAGCAACATCGGAATCCAAGAGAAGGCACTGGAGTGGATCATCTCATTCCTCGCTGGAAGAACCCAGAGAGTCCGCCTCCCCCCGTTCAGATCCAAGGCCACCGAAGTCATCTGCGGCGTACCACAAGGATCCTCACTCAGCCCCACCCTCTTCAACATCTACATGAGCCCCCTCGCAGTCCTCGCACGCCAACACAACATTAACATCATCTCCTACGCCAACGACACCCAGCTGATCCTCTCCCTCACCAACGACCCCGCTACCGTCAGAACCAGCCTACACGAAGGAATGAAAGATGTAGCCGAGTGGATGAAGAACAGCCGCCTGAAACTAAACTCAGACAAGACGGAAGTCCTCATCCTGGGATCATCACCCTCAGCCTGGGACGACTCCAGGTGCCCCCCTGCCCTGGGCACCACCCCCAAGCCAATGGACCACGCACGAAACCTGGGCTTCATCCTGGACTCCTCCATCTCGATGACCAGACAAGAAAGCGCCGTATCGTCATCGGGCTTCAACACCCTGCGCATGCTCCGTAAGACCTTCCAATGGATCCCCACCGAAACCAGGAAGACAGTCACCCAGGCTCTCGTCACCAGCCGACTGGACTACGGGAACACCCTCTACGCGGGAACCACCGCCAAACTACAGAAAAGACTCCAGCGCATACAGAACGCCTCCGCACGACTCATCCTGGACATCCCTCGCCTCTGCCACATCTCTGCCCACCTGAGAGACCTGCACTGGCTCCCGGTCAACAAGAGGATCACGTTCAGACTCCTCACCCACGCACACAAGGCTCTCCACGACATGGGCCCGAAGTACCTCAACAGCCGCCTCACTTTCTACACACCCACCCGCCAGCTACGATCGGCCAGCCTCGCCCTCGCCACCGTGCCACGCATTCGCAGAGCCAACGCTGGGGGAAGATCCTTCTCCTACCTGGCGGCCAAGACATGGAACTCCCTCCCCACCCACCTACGACTGACCCAGGACCACCTCTCCTTCAGGAAACAACTCAAGACCTGGCTTTTCGAGCAGTAACGATCCCCTCCCCCCAGCGCCTTGAGACCCTTCTGGGTGAGTAGCGCGCTATACAAATTTTGCTGAAATTGAAAAATTGAAATTGAAATTGACATTGTTCTGCATTCTGTCCATCAACTATTGTTTTTGCATTGGTCACCCCGATTGGGACGGGTATGCTCATACGTGAGTCCCGTGATCTCCACACCACTGGAGTCAAGCTATTCTGGCTGATGACAGCTGATAGCCAGAAACCGGTCCTCGGATGCTTGATTCCGGTCCAGAGAAGACATGGCTTGGCAGTTTGGGCTGGACTGTTCCAATGAGGCACAGGGTCAAGGCTGATTTGCATATGGCCATGTCTGAACAGGGGTGGTGTGGAGTGCAAAACAATTATGGATTTAGGCCCAGATCTCTGTTATGTTATGTTATGTTATGTTATGTTACTTTATTTCTTTTATAGCGCACGGCAACTCCAAAGGAGCGTCCCGGCGCTTTGGCAAAGAAAGACAGCATAGAAAGCAACCACACAACAGAAAAAACAGAAAGAAAGACTATTTCCTAAAAAGCCATGTCTTCAGATCCTTTCTAAAAGTCAGAAGACAGGGGACCGATCTCAGGGACACTGGTAATTCGTTCCATGCCTTGGGTGTCAGATAGCGGAAAGAACGACCTCCCAATCGTGCACGACGAATTATTGGAACATTAAGCAAAGACAGACCAGATGACCTGAGATTCCTGCTTGGCACATACCGGAAAATGCGTTTCCCAATATATTTGGGGCCAATACCATGAAGGGCCTTGAAGGCTACAGTCAGGCATTTAAAAAGGACACGCTTGGAGATAGGTAGCCAATGAAGAGTGTTCAATAAGGCCGTGGCGCCAGCTCTCCTTGGGAGTCCAAAAATGGCACGGGCTGCCGAATTCTGGACTACTTGCAAACGGGTCATGAGATATTTTGGTAGACCCAGAAAGAGAGCGTTTGCGTAGTCCAGTCGCGACCCGATTAATGCCTGTACGACTGTTTTCCTGTGATTGAGTGACAGTAGAGGGAGAAATTTCCTCAGCATCCGTAAGATGCCGAAGCACTTCCCAACAATGGACAAGATGTGGGGTCCAAAGGATAAATCACAGTCCACTATCACTCCCAGATTCTTCGCCTTCACAGCAACCTTGTCAGGAGGAAACATATCCTGAGGCCACCAGGATTTCCAGTCATGTTCCGGTGCGCAACCGAAAAAGAGCAACTCTGACTTGTCAGAGTTGCATTTTAAGCCATGACCTCTGAACCACTCAAACACCGCACCAAGGCAATCCCTGATCTTTATGCCATCAAATGACCCCTCCCTGTCACATGTGAACAGGAGTTGGGTGTCATCAGCGTAAGACACGATCCGGGCGCCAAAAGATTCCGCGACTTCCGCCAGAGGGGCCATAAAGATGTTAAACAGCATAGGGCTGAGAATGGAGCCCTGCGGGACTCCCACCTCTAGCGGAGCCATATCAGCGGAAAAAGGAGGCGCCCAGATCGTTTGTCGGCGGTCGGCCAGAAATGATTTTAGCCAATTCCACACCGTTCCTCGAAGGCCACACTCCCAGAGTCTTACAAGGAGGGCATCATGAGGAACGGTGTCGAAAGCCGCCGACAAGTCAAGCATAACCAACACGGCCTTTCCCCCCGAGTCGAGTACTTCCCTGATAGCATCAGTGACCTCCAGCAGCGCCGACTCCGTGCTAAAATTAGCACGGAAGCCGGACTGCGAGGAGTGCAATAGGTCGTTTCCTTCGATGAAACTGGAAATTATCCTATGCACATACCGCTCGGCCACTTTTGCCAGAGCAGGGAGAAGGGAGATTGGCCTGTAGTTGGCATGTATCAAGGGGTCCAGGGTGGGTTTTTTGAGCAGTGGTAAAATCATGGCGCTCTTCCAGGCCTGAGGCACCTCCCCTGTCGACAGAGATGTATTCAGCAGGGGGTTCACCAAGATGTTAATGGCGGAAGCCACTTTCCCCAAGCATTTAGCCGGACATGGGTCTAGAGGAGAGCCGGATTTCAGGCCGGACAACAACTCTAAAGATGTACTAAGATCCATAAGGGGAAATGCAAAGAGGAGAGGGCCATGGTCTTCCACAGAACAAGGTGGCGGTAGATGGCGGATGACTCTGTACTGGGGTGAATGTATGACATTGTTCTGCATTCTGTCCATCAACTATTGTTTTTGCATTTGTCACCCCGAGTGGGACGGGTATGCTCAGACGTGAGTCCTGTGCTCTCCACACCACTGGAGTCAAGCTATTCTGGGTGATGACAGCTGATAGCCAGAAACCGGTCCTAGGATGCTTGATTCCGGTCCAGGGAAGACCTGGCTTGGCAGTTCGGGCAGGACTGTTCCCATGAGGCACAGGGTCAAGGCTGATTTGCATATGGCCATGTCTGAACTGGGGTGGTGTGGAGTGCAAAAAAAGATGTATTTAGGCCCGATCTCTCTACTGGGGTGAATGTATGACATTGTTCTGCATTCTGTCCATCAACTATTGTTTTTGCATTTGTCACCCCGAGTGGGACGGGTATGCTCAGACGTGAGTCCCGTGCTCTCCACACCACTGGAGTCAAGCTATTCTGGCTGATGACGGCTGATAGCCAAAAACCGGTCCTAGGATGCTTGATTCCGGTCCAGGGAAGACATGGCTTGGCAGTTCGGGCTGGACTGTTCCCATGAGGCACAGGGTCATGGCTGATTTGCATATGGCCATGTCTGAACTGGGGTTGTATGGGGTGCAAAAAACGATGGATTTAGGCCCAGATCTCTGTACTGGGGTGAATGTATGACGTTGTTCTGCATTCTGTCCATCAACTATTGTTTTTGCATTTGTCACCCCGAGTGGGACGGGTATGCTCAGACGTGAGTCCCGTCCTCTCCACACCACTGGAGTCAAGCTATTCTGGCTGATGACGGCTGATAGCCTGAAACCGGTCCTAGGATGCTTGATTCCGGTCCAGGGAAGACATGGCTTGGCAGTTTGGGCTGGACTGTTCCCATGAGGCACAGGGTCAAGGCTGATTTGCATATGGCCATGTCTGAACTGGGGTGGTGTTGAGTGCAAAAAAACGATGGATTTAGGCCCAGATCTCTGTACTGGGGTGAATGTGTGACATTGTTCTGCATTCTGTCCATCAACTATTGTTTTTGCATTTGTCTCCCCGAGTGGGACGGGTATGCTCAGACGTGAGTCCCGTGCTCTCCACACCACTAGAGTCAAGCTATTCTGGCTGATAGCCAGAAACCGATCCTAGGATGCTTGATTCCGGTCCATGGAAGACGTGGCTTGGCAGTTCGGGCTTGACTGTTCCCATGAGGCACAGGGTCAAGGCTGATTTGCATATGGCCATTTCTGAACTGTAGTTGTGTGGAGTACAAAAAAACGATGGATTTAGGCCCAGATCTCTGTACTGGGGTGAATGTATGACATTGTTCTGCATTCTGTCCATCAACTATTGTTTTTGCATTTGTCACCCCAAGGGGGACGGGTATGCTCAGACGGGAGTCCCATGCTCTCCACACCACTGGAGTCAAGCTATTCTGGTTGTTGACGGCTGATAGCCAGAAACCGGTCCTAGGATGCTTGATTCCGGTCCAGGGAAGATATGGCTTGGCAGTTCGGGCTGGACTGTTCCCATGAGGCACAGGGTCAAGGCTGATTTGCATATGGCCATGTCTGAAGTGGGGTGGTGTGGAGTGCAAAAAAACGATGGATTTATGCCCAGATCTCTGTACTGGGGTGAATGTATGACATTGTTCTGCATTCTGTCCATCAACTATTGTTTTTGCATGAATTGTTCTCAGACATGGGCAAGTACTCAGGTCACATGCCAATTCATAGTTATTTTGCACACCAAGCCACCTCAGTTTGGACCTGGCCATATGCAAATCGGTCTGACCCTGATCCAATGGTAAACGTCCAGCCTTAACTGCCAAGCAAGGATAGCCTTGAACTGGAATATAAGCAACCCAGGACCAGTTTCACCATAGTTAGGGCTCATCAGCCAGGTATAACTTGATTCCAGTGACACAGTATGCACATGACATACGTCTGGTCATACCCGTACCACTTACAGCAACACACTAAAGTATACAAAAATGGTGATGTGTGGAATGCTTGAATTAATCTCAGCCACTGGTAATGATTTGGCTGCATCTCAATCCATTGTTATTTTGCACACCATGTCAAACAGTTTTGACCAAGCTATCTGCAAATCAGTCTTGACCCTGCTCCAATGGGAACAGTCCAGCCAAACTGCAAGGCCAGATCCTCCCTGAACCGGAATACACTGCTTCAGAAATCCTCCAAGAATAAATATGCATTGTCTAAGACATAAAATATAGTGCGAGGCACCTTAGGCAACAGTAATGAGTTAGGCAAGAAAGTCTCAAAAGAGGAATAACATGTTAAGACAAATGAGAGGGGTCTGATATTCCCAGGGACAAGAAGAGACAGCTAAACTGATTTTAGGTGGCAAGTTACCTCACTGGGCTGCATGCCATAGATATAACAAATGTCGGTTGCTGTTGGAGATACTGCAGAGCTAAAGGAATATCTTATCTTATAACATATGCTTTGGTGTTTTAAGAAGATTAAACCTCTCTGGGATCAGTTGATAATGGCTTTTAAAGAAACCTAGCGGTGCAGATACTTCCTGACCCAGTGAATACTCTGGCAATACTTACCACAATGCTACTTGCAGCTAGGTAAAAATTCTTGCTAAACAGGGAACCAAAACTATACCACATTTGCAAGAATGATATCAGCGTCTATAGTATATAATAGCTATGAAACTAATATGTACCCTCTTCATCAAAAAGTTATTCTTTTGAGGACTGGGCACTTCTACTGGCTTTCTTTGACAGTGACTGTGGAGAACAGGTATGTCCTAGATCCTTTAGGGCTGTACCAATTCTATCTTCTGAATAATCAATGTCCACAACGGTGCTAGAGGAGAGAGAGTGTGGCTTCTGCATCAAATTGCAGTGTAAACCTAAATATAAAATTCAACACGTTGAAACTAAGTCACGTGGGGAGGGAGGGGTGTGTGGGGTTCATTTGTCTCCTTGTTTTCTACTTTTCTTGATATCTGTTTTTGATTTGTCTCACCCAAGCAGCGAGATATTTTATTTGTAAATACTGCACTCGCTACCTACAATATTTGATGTAGTCCCGTGCAAAGAAGAAAGAGTGGTTTACCTGGTTTTGTAGTGCGAGGTGGCCACAGTTGTCAGGTGGTATGTCCATTGTGGATCTGCTTTTCACATTGAAAATTTCACATAAAAGCGATTGAAACCTAACAATCGTGGTTTTGGTGTTCCTATAACATCTGTTAGCTCCTGATTGCAAGCAAATACATCATCCGGGTTGGTGTTATATATAGATGATGGAAAGCAAACTATAGGGTAACCACACAAGGGCACAGGTTTGCAACAAATGGCTTTAAGTTGGTCTTCTTGCTAAGTGTGGGGACTCAATCAGCAAAGTGTTGTTTGCCTTTGGGGTTAATTCTTGAACAAAAGTTGCACATTATTTATCAGGATGCACTCAAGCACTGCAAGTGTCACTGGTGCGCAGGCCTGATTGTCCAGCACAGGGTTCTGGCAGAGGCTCTTAAGGCCACGAATAGCACTTTAGTTCTGGGTCTTGCAATGAGGACCTCTCTTTAGCAGTGTACCAAGTACAAACACTATTCAGTTATCAATCTCAATCACCTTTGATGTTCCTTTTGATCTCCACCCAACAGTTATTATTGTTGATGCGCAAATGTTATTTTAAATGCCCCATTTGCCACTATAGTTTCCAAAACATATTTGAGGAGAGTTGTGACAACTGCACAGTACAGTCTGCTCTAAATTTTACTAATTTTGCTAAGGTTTCCCAGTTAGCCGGGTCGGACTGGCTAATAGGGCAATCTGGCAGTGTTCGAAGGGCTGTTGTGAGAAGTCAGTGCATGGGGCAGTTTTACGGATGTTTGTGGGCCTTTTTATTGTCTATTTAGCGGATTTGACTTGTTGCTTTCCCTCATAACACCGCAAACATGGACTGCAGAGATCACAAATGAATGTAGCCTCACATGCCTATAAAACACCTATAGAGGGTGTCTTCACAAGTTCAAAACAGCCCTTATTTGCAAAAGAGGACCGCTTTTTTTTTTTTAGCTATTTGGCTCCTTTATTCAGGTGCCTGGCCCTATTTTCTGTCACAGATCGACCCTGGCAATTAGTCCATGGGGGAAAAATTCCAAACCCCTTGTGATGTTGCTTTTACATCTTACGTTATTTATGGTGATTCCCTCAGTTCTTTTGGGGATAACCTCATAAAATCGTGTTTAAATCTCATCCGGCTTTCACTAATGTCACTGAACCAATGTGATTTATCATGCACGATTTGCCACAAATGTTACTAATAATTAATTGGAGGAAAATGAAAATTCTACCCTACCTCCCATCTTTACACACTATCACCCCAACACACAATCTCTTTATTGTTATTTAAATTCTATTTCCAACCAACATAAAACCTGATTACTTAACAGAGAAAATTGGTCAGAATGAGGAAAAATCTGCTGAGTTCATGTGTACAAATTCCGACATAGCAGCTCAGTCCTCATTCCACTATCAACTCCTAAGGGAGAGGTAAGACTGAACCCAACAAATATATCACCCTGCGGTATTGGTAGTTCCAGGGTGCAGTAATACCTTCCCAAATAAAGGGACACTCATTAATAAGTGCTTTGCAATTTGACAGACCTGCATTGAGATTTTGATTAACGCTATATCAGGGCGTTGGGCATTCCCCCCTTCTAGGACGCTTAGGCACCAAAGCTCCTAAAAATCTATTTGAGGCGGAAGTACTCAGTCATGGTGGGCAAGCAGTTCACTTTACAAGGCTGCACAAAACCATAGGTACAACACTTGCCATTTGT
Organism: Lissotriton helveticus; assembly: GCF_964261635.1. Lineage (NCBI taxonomy): Eukaryota > Metazoa > Chordata > Amphibia > Caudata > Salamandridae > Lissotriton > Lissotriton helveticus. The sequence goes on along the minus strand of NC_136070.1, from coordinate 688,799,039 downwards.
ACTTACCTACGGCAGCACTGTTTGGCATGCTAGCGTTGGGGAAAGAGAGGAAAGCATGGTACCACTCAGTCTTGGCTTCATCCAGTCCAGTGTCCTTGTCGTTCCATCGGCTCAAAATCAGATTCACCAGGTCATCATCTCCTTTCGTCGTGGCCATGTGCGGCTTTATGGTCAGTTGTCTGAGGGGGCAAATGAAGACTTTATTATCTATGAGACCAATAATTAATGATATCATACTTCATTATCAACCCTAAACCCCTATTTTAACACAGTCGAAGTAACAAAGTTCTTATTCATTCAAGACAGGTTGTACCTCCAATGAAGTATAATCCTTTTTACATTTTTTTCTTTCCAATATTGAATAGGTCAACATAATTTTAAAATCATGTTTGCATCTTTTATTCTACAGCTTCATACTAAATCCATTCCTGCCCATCTACAGTCCATGCTTGTTGACATTTGTATATTACCTCAGGGTACCCATCTCTTTTTAAGTCATACTTATTTTTCATTCCAGCAGAACCCCTTAACACGTCCATGCTTGAGCCCCTATAACTAAATCTAGTCATCTTCACCTTTGCATTTATTGTACCCTCGGTGGAGTTCCATTTGTTACTCAGTTACTTCACTGACTACATCTTCCTGGCTCAAGATCCCTACATCTCTCAGTTATATTCACTGTCCTTGGCACCTCAGTTATTTCATTGGTGCCTCACTTCAACTTTTTCATGTAGTTCAGACAATTAAGAGATAAGGCTGAGCTCAGTTTTATGTTTCTCATAAATCAACAGGTAGGGTGAACTCACAGGCCAGGTGGATGAGACAGGCAAGTTATATAATACCAGCTCAGTTACTCAGGCTCTAGACCCATATAGGTTAGGCGTTGCCACTAAGGCTGGTCATTGATATTCCTTTATTGAGTCTGGCTAGAGAAGCCCAAGGAGGTGACATGCTAATTAGACACTGGTGAAACAGCATTTTTTTCCAGGCAAAATATGTGTTAATTTTTGCAAAAATACAGTTAGGTAGTCTTGTGAAAATTGTACGCAATGTATGCCCTCGCGGATCACAACCACATGAGATGTATACTCAATGTAAACTTTCACAAATTCGTGAGACACAGCCGCAAATGTGTGGGTAGAACTTATTTGTCAGGTCCTTTTGCGGTCTACTAACAATAAGAACACTACTATATGCGTCACGAGTCATGTGAGGGGCTGTGCAGTTTCAATGTCCTTTTTGTGATATTGATGCTGGAAGGGAGTACCATGTGGTCAAGTCTTGGAGTTTTACCTCTGGGTCCTGGAACCAGGTGATGGCTAGAAGAAATGTAGCCCAGGTGTGTTGCAAAAGGAGCAAAAAACAAACAGATACTGTCATCTTTGAAAAGAATGCCATGATCTACTTGGAGGACCCTGTATCCTGTATCTGTACTGAGAAGATCATGGCGCTGGATGCCAGTGATGGCTAGTTAGAGGTGTCACGCCTCCTTCATGAAGCCCCTCAGGATGATCTCTCTGTTTAACTCACTCAGAAGATCATTTGGTATCTACCCTCCAGAATCCTTCACTCCTCCAGTGCAAACCTGCTCTCTATCCTGAAAGTGCAGTGCAGAATCTTAGACAGAAGACTACTCCACACTTAGGGAGGCTGGCTGTGAAATTCTCTACCAGCAAAGTGGTGTAACTAATCATACCATAGGAAATTCAGGAGATTGCTTAAAAGTTACCTTTTTGTTAATTCGGTATGTCCAACTAAGAGGATTACAGGCAGGTGATCAGCACCAAGATAAGGTTCTCATTCGCTCATCATTCTAAAACTCCCTTCTGTTCCCCTCTGCTCTGAACGCAGGCATCTGAAGTTCATAAGAGAAGTAAAGACCGGTTCCACTCTGCCTATTATCCTAAACTCTGAGTGCTCTCTGGCTTTCAGCACATCTCCCCATGCTCCATTGGGCCTAAGTAGCAGCCATGCAGGGACAGCATGCTTCTACAAAAACAGTTTATATAATAACACTATATACACATTTTTATAAAATAACAATAACAATAAAGCGCAAGGGATAGCTGCTTCACTGGAAACCGGTGGATATGTTCTAGGCCATCGAACTATTAAATTATATTGTTTACTGCACTAACCCCATAATCCACGTTCTGTGGCCTAAGTTGCAGATTTCAGCAAAAATTAAAAAAAATAGTTTCCAGCTCAAATGGATAGAAGGCTACTTTTTTTAAAAAAAAGTGTCGTATGTGGTGCAGCACAGTGGCAGACTCTGAGAAAATGTTAACAGGTCACCTTTTAGTTGCCGATTGCTGTATTTAGGTGCTAAATTGGTTCTAATGATTTGAAACGTGCCAGTCAAACATGAATGTGTGTTACAGGACAATAGTGAAATAATACTGACACATTCTGATGTGTCACATTAGCTGTATAATTTGTCTTTTCTTGCTGCATAATTCAGTATAGTGCAGCAATTCATTAGAACCATGAAGCAGACTTAACTTTCCACAATCCTTCCTCAAAATTGGCTTCATTCGGGGACCGCACAGGAAATGCAGGAACAAACTGAAGGAACTCTCCGGAGCCTTCTCAACATCTCTAGTTTCTGCTGAGAAACCAGGAGCACCTTGAGTAGTGAAAGTAAACTAAACTCCACAGCTCAAGAATGACATGGGGGAAGTGTGGTGTCCTCTAGAAAATAACCCACTTTTCAAAAGAGCCCAAATGTTGCCCTAAGGCCCCATTACTGTTTTCTTCGAGTTGCTTCAAAGTCTGACGGGCTCATATGGTTTCCTGGGATTCACAGTAAAAATGCAGACCTGCTAATATTTCACTAGGGACTCTGGCGTTCAAAGCAGCATAACTCACACATTATGGGGGTATTATGTGGGAAGATGAAGGAAGAACAGTGGGGACATAGATCTCGAATTACAAATTCCACCAGTAATCCTGCATTCCTCAGTGGAATTTCTGGGTTCTATTTGCAACCCCCCTGTAAATCTGCAACCCTAGAGTTCACTGTGCCCCTCTATCATTAGATCTTGAGGGGGTGGGGAGCTGAGGGGCAGTATTACCACCCACAACACCTGAAATTGTAATTAGGGAACCTCATGCTTAATTTGAACTGGTGGCTGCAGGCGATGAGCACTGCATTTCAGTGGTGCTGTAACAAGTTTTAAAGTGGGGATGCTGCCATTAATGTTATATAACCAAAGTCATTAAGATTGTGAATGATCCGAGCATCAAACAAAACAAGAGTAGCAAATGTGCCACACCCCTTCGGTAGGAGAATGGTAAGGGTGTAGTATGTAGCCAGAGGTGCATTTTCAGCGCTGGTGAGGTAGCGCTCTGTCATTTACGGACAGCACAAATTCCGTTGAAATGGCCACACAATTTGCATAGACATGCAGTTTTACTGGTAAAAATATGGAGCGCAGAAACAAAGGGGCAGATTTATGAGGCCCTTGCGCCATGTTTACGCCGCTGTTGCGTCCCGCAAGGTGGCGTAAACGTGGCGCATCCCTACGAACGATTTACAACGTGACGCATCTAGGCAGATGCGTCACGTTGTAAAGCCCTGCGCCGCTTGTGGGCGTTCCGGCGCAGGGTGGGCGTTCCGGGGCAGGTGCGCCTCGCAAAAGTGGCTGAGTGAAATCTATAAGATTTCACTCAGTCACTTTCAGGCCAATGCTGCGTCAAAAGCCTGCGCCTGCTTGAAGCAGGCGTAGGTCTTGATGCAGCATTGGTCAGATAGGGCACCCCCCCGAGCCTTGCTGGAGCTGCGTCGCGCTTGCGACGCAACTCCAGCAATGCGCCGCCTTTACGGCACAGATGCGTCACGCATCTGTGCCGTTTTTGCCCCATGGTGCGCCGCATTGTAAATGCGGCGCACCATGGGTGGCGGAGCTGTGGCGCACTGTGGCGCACATTAACTGGCGCATCCCTGGGGATGCGCCAGTTAACATAAATCTGCCCCTCACTGTGTAAATCACGTTTCAGTGACTATTTATCATTTGCGCATCACCAAGTAAAGTGACTTGATCTCTTTTGCTCCTATTAAAATCTTTGTGTGCATCACACTTCAGAATTGCAAAAACGTGCTTCATTTGTGCTTTCCTACTAGCTGATATAATTTGAAATGTGTGTATAATTTCCTTAAATTTAAATGTTGTGTGTTAGAAAAAAAAACTGACATGCTACAGCCTTTCCTTCGCTGTACTCCAGCAGTATTGTCACCCAGATAACTTTTACAAACTCCTCTCACTTTGCAGTCAGAGAAATAAAAGTACCCTCCAGTTTCCAAATAAGCAGCAGTTTGTCAGAAGACATAGCCTGATATTTGACCTTTGACTTTAAACATGCAGCAAAGGTGACGGGATACATACAAAATGTATCCCGATAAAGAACAGCACGTCGCTCATGTCATTTAGAAGACTGCTGAAAACATGGTTATTCGCCAACTGAAATGTCAGGACTACTAGGTCCGGCCAAATTTCAGCACTCCTGCTAATCCCAGCGCCAAGAAGCCCTTGGGCATACGTGCGCTTTACAAGTCTATAAATCAAATCAATCAAAATGTAAAGGCGCCTTTACTGCTCATTCACCTTCTGGACTCCAGCATGATTATTTCTGGGGTGCTGCAGCATCCCCGGCAGCCCTACTTCCAGCGCCTGCGCTGCACTGTGTATTTATTTAACAAATGAAGGAGTGGGCACAGCCCCCGAGCTAGGCAGACACAACTAGACCTTACTTCAGGTGCTCTCCGATCGCCTGGTTGTTGATTTCCTCCATCACCTGCCGAAGCAGGTTCTCGTCGAGGTCCCTCGAGGGGTCCTGCAGCCAGCTCGGCTGGGGTGTGGATGGCTTGGGAATGGCAAAGTGGCCCAACAGCAGGCCGATGGTCAGGACCCCCGCTGCGGCCAGGGCGCCCCCGAGGATGATGTACCAGCGCATCCTGCCAGGACCTCCAGTCACCAGAGTGAGTGAGTTCAGGCCAAGGTCGGGCTCTGTCTTTTATAAAGCCACAAGGCGACGACGGGCTGGCAATAAAGCCATAGATAGTATCAATCCGATCGCTCGCTCAATTACCGGTGTGCAGTTACTCATTAGCGAGATGGCAATCCTCGTTTGGAAACTCGAGGAGCAGCATGCTGCCCTTTGCTCGGAGATGAAATTCCATGTCTTAGCACATCCTCCAGGAAAAAACCCAGAAACTGGGATTCGACTCTACAGATCCCAGGACCCCCGAGCTCATACTCCTGAACACTCTCTGCCAAAGGAAGGCTGGGAACTGCCAGATCTAGGCCTACCTTTTCTTTAAAATTCCTAAATAAATGCCAACAAGAGATATAATAATAATAATCCACATTTGTAAAGCGCGAACAATCACCTGTAAGGGTCTCTAGGCGCTGGGGGCCGTCGGGAAGATTAAGCGAGCTATTGCCCAGAGTCAAATGGTGCTGGGCTAATCTGCTGCCGGTGCCGGGGATCCCCAGATTCTGGAGTCAGTCGCCGTGGCGCCTTGCCTGTGATCTGCCGCGACTTACAGCATCCAAAATGCTCAAACGTGGGCCTATATTTTCAGATGTTTGGCGCAATGCGATGCTGAGGGACACAAGTAATAGTGTCCATCGACTTTGGTGCGCATTTCCTAAACGACCATTGTGTCGGTTGGTGTGAAACCCCTATAGTGCATACAAATATTTACGTGTCTGGGGCGACAACATAGCAAACACCCCTAAGGCCAACTACAGTCAGACAGAGTAGTCAATGTAACCGCCAAATGAAAACTGGTGCATATAAAGGACTCAGGCAAATGGCAGGATATTTCCATTGGTTATATGTGTTCTTTTTGCAAAATGTACACATTAGACCACCGACACTTGGCGGTTGTCAATGTAAAAGACAATTACACTGAAAGGTGTGTCTTGAGCAAAAATTTCACGCAAGACTCCTCTTGCCTTTGTATGTAGAGCAACACCAAATAATAATTAACACTGCGCGAACACAACATTAGGAGCATTTGCATGGCTGTTGACATTATCGAGAAGCAACACATTCGAAATTATATATGTGTTTTTTTTGTTGTACGTAGGACACACCACGTCATAACGGTACAGATGTTCCCGCCACATCACCTTGTGTGATTCTTTTTTTTTATTTCAAATCTTTTTTTTATTTAGGATTCAAAAGACACAAAAATACAAAAAGGGTAGACATACAATAAATGGTTCACAGAGGAGGTACAGTCAGAATGCATGGAAAATTACAGTTGATGTAATCGAGGAAAGTAATAAGGAGTCAGTGAAATATCATACCTGTAATGTAATACATACATAAAAGGGTCATACAAGTTATTGTCAAATGAGAGCATTGACTAAAACGTCCATGCATACGGTCTCGATCCCATGGAGCGGATGTGACGAAGAGGAGAGAGAGAGAAGAAGAGGCGAAGAGGCAAGACAAAGGAGGACTGGGGAGGGAGAACAGAGGGAGACGAGGAGAAGGGGAAAGACCTAGCGGCAGCAACATGACATGATGAACATAATTTTTTACCGGACATCCCTCATGCGTTACCAGTAATAATCCCCGATGTAACATCACAGACCAGGCTAGGGGAATGGTGTATGTTAATCAGTGCGCCTAAGGAGGGTCATAACAGAGTTCCAATGAGTCAAGTAAACTCTAGAGTTTGGCGTGAGGTTTTTGCCAGGTGGATGAATGCAGGGCGTTGTTGTCCACTCCCCTCAAGGAAGCCAGCCATTCCTGCCATTGGGCGAAGGAAACATCAGAAGCACTCTTCCACTTGCTCAGAATAATTTTGCATGCCAGTGTGAGCATAAGGTCCAGGAGTTGTCTGTCATGTTCTCTAGAAACGTTTGGGTCAATTGCTCCTAATAGAATGTATGTGAAGTCCCTGGGTGGTCTAAAGTGAAAGGTGTGTTGGATGTAAGAAAAGATCTTGTCGAACAGCATGACTGGCTAGGACGTGACTCTCCGGAGCTCCCGGCGAGCTGCATCAAAATCCGTCAAATATTTAGCCCAGAACCACCAAAATAACGTGAGAGTCGCCGCAGAGCAACCGGACCCCAGGGAGACTACTTTATCACAGTTTCCACAACTGTAGTCACCAAAACGCCGACTTTGATCCCCCGTATCGGGAGATCCGACGACAACAAGATGGCAGCTGCGGAGACAGGGAACCGGGACCGGCGCTGAAGTCGGGCGGCCGGGTCCACGCCAGGTCCGCTGGTGGTCGGCAGAGATGACGAGCCCGAGTGAAGGAGCCCCTGTGAGGTGCCACGCTGACAGTGGGTCTCCAGTGCAGTGTTTGGAGGCCCCGTCGGGACCAGCGCGCTTTACAAACATGGCGGCCCGAGCGGAGCTGCGCTGCTGAGACTGCCCCGGAGACCTTCCCGCAGTGGACCAGCTGACCGGGAGGAGAGGCGGTGAGGAGCATTTGGAGGGCCCCGTGGGGTGCAGAGATATCGGGGAAGGCCCCCCACTGAGAAGACGTCGGGACCTCCTAGACCGCTGGGCACTTTACCAAGATGGCGGCCGGGGCAGCGAAGTAGTGCCTGAGAGCACCACGAACTTGCTCCTGCCCCCCCCCGCCGTGTCTGTGCCCTGCCACCACCGGTCTGGAGTTGAAATCAGACCCCCCCCGGCCCTGCATTGCCCCAGACTGTGTGGGGGACTACTAGGGGTGTCCTTGAGGCCCCATAACCTGCTGGGGAGCCCCCGCCTCCCTTGGAGGGACCTTCGAAGCGTCGGGGGTCGAGAGGGCGCGGGGGAGTGCCGCAATCCGCGACCCTCAGACCCTGAGAGAGGATAGCTCCTATGGTCGTTGGATGAGCCAGCCGGCACGACACGCACTCCTGATCTGCGACAGGTATAGTGGGGCTTGACAGTACTGAGGACCTGCTCCTGGCTCACCACTGTGCCTGTGCCCTGCGGCCCACCACACCCTCCACAGCCGCCTGCCTTGAGCTGCAGTCTGACACCTCCGGCCCTGCATCGCCCCCGCCTGCGAGTGGGTCTCCTAGTGGTGTCCCTTTAGCCCGGGCCACGCTGGGGAACCCTCGCTCCACCTGAGAGGGACAGTTGGAAACACCGGGGGTCGAGAAATGTGAGGAAGTGCTACTGTCTGCGGTCCACGAACCCCAGACCCCAGCGACGGGGCGGTAGACCTGGCCGCTGGGTGAGACAGCCGACACGGCGTGTACTTCTGAGATGAGGCGGGTGTAGGAACGCTATCCGAGACCGGCGCACTGCAGAGCATATGAGCCGGGGCCCCCCAGGGAGTAGGAAGGCGACGCAAGTGGCCCAAGGCGACCGCGACAAGGGGAGGTGGGACTGCCTTACCTTGCAACAGACTGCGGAGATTACTGGTCCCTGACGGCGGCCGGATAGCCCGAGGCTGTGTGAAACTCAAGCTGCCCTGAGGGCTAAACGCCACGGAAACGCAAACCATGGGGAAGAAAGACCCACCTCCTAAGCCTGCTAAACAGGGGCCTATGGATAACTTCGCAGCACCTAGACAGTCAACAGACGTCCTCCCAGCTGCCTCTGGTGCGCGTTCGGATACTGACCTGCTGATGGGAGCCATTCAGGCATCACAGGCCGATATCCAGGAATCCAGGGCGGCCTTAGAAGTCAAGATCGGTGAGGTGGGATCGGAGGTGACACTACTAAGGCAAGAGTTCCGCAAATTATCGGATAGGGTGACTACAGCGGAGACACGGATAGGAGAAGCCGAAGATTTGATCTCCACCTTGAAAAAAGACATGGCAGAACTCAAAGCCTCTCATCGCCAACTAATGTGGAAGGTGGATGATGCCGAGAATAGGGCGAGACGCAACAATCTACGCTTTGTGGGTTTTAGAGAGGGAATTGAGGGGGCGGACATGGTGGCATTCCTCCACTCCTGGCTTACTAAAACCTTCCCGACGGTGCAGTTCTCCACTTGTTTCATCATCGAAAGGGCGCACAGGACCCTCCTGGCAAAGCCACCGGAGGGGGCGAGACCCAGACCGGTTATTGCACGCTTCCTCAACTTTGCGGACCGAGACTTGGTCCTACGAGAAGCGAGAAAAATGGGGGAGATCCGACTAGAAAATACGAACATTATGATATTCCCAGATTATAGCCAGGAGGTGCGGAAGCAACGCCGCTCCTTCGATGCAGTCAAGGCGAAGCTGAGGGACCTACATATCTCCTACATGCTCCTCTTTCCTGCGAAACTAAAGGTCATATACAAAGACAAGTCAATTTTCTTTACCCACCTGGAAGAGGCCTGGCAATGGCTGGAGGAACGCCCTATACTCAATAGCAGAGAGACCGCTGGCCACAGGGCGATGGACAGGTCACCGTCACACAGACCCCAATGGAAACAGCCGAAAGCACAGAGACTGAAGTCCCGAAGGGCAAAGAGACAAAGCCCGGCTACACCTTACCAAGGACATGGCTCGGGAGGGACAAGGCATGAACGATCGGCCTCACCAAGGGGAAGCGCCACGACGGGATCAAGGTACAGCTGTCTCCGAAGCCATGCTCGTTCGGAGGGATATGATGAGGACGAGGTGGGGAGCCGTCTTCTGGTGGTGAAGAAGAAGAGGGGGGGTCGCGCTCAATTCACCCGCTGGTAGAGGCAATCCGGAATTTGGAACATGTCACGCCAGGGAGAAATAGTGTCCCTGAAACTGACACTCAAGACTCCCACTCATGAACACTGGTGGAACTGGCTACGGTTACTGCAGCTCGTCGCTGAGGAGCACGCAAGTTGACACGCCCATTTATATTATGTTTTATACTTCCTGTTCCCACTGGTTCTGTTCTCAGCCACACGACTTCCTGGAATGTTGATAGCAGTGCCTGTTTGGGGAGAGTAGCGCTGCATGTTTTTAGAGACAGTGGTTAGAGCAGACTAAAGGGGGGGGGGTACAAGGGAGGGCGACAGGCCTTCTCCTACTACCAGTTCTGTCTTGTGAAGGGATGAGACTGGAGTGGGAGGGAGGTGGGGTGGGGGGGGGGGTAGGGGAGTTCCAAGTTCATTTGAGTTGGGGAAGAGGGAGGGAGAGTTGGGGTAGGGGATAACAGTCGGAAACCACAGTGGTGCACCTCAGCGCTTCAGGCCATACAGCCAAACCAGAGATCGCCTTCCTTACAATACCCTCGCCTTAAATGGCAGGTGACACGGCGGCCTCGCAGGTGGGTGACAGGGGGATCAGTATCATGACATGGAATGTAAATGGATTGGGCTCTAAAGTTAAGAGAGGCCTAGTGAGCTCCTACCTTAAGAGGCTAGATCCCGCTATAACCCTACTGCAGGAAACTCATCTTAAAGGAACACACTGTACTTTCATAGCCAGGGGCAGACATAAAGTTCTGGCACATGCAGGATATACGACCGATTCCAGAGGGGTAGCGATCATTATTAAAAAAACAACCCCATTCTGTACTACACGCACCTGGATAGACCCACTGGGGACATATGCGGGGGTCCAGGGAACATGGAATAGGCGCACATACACGGTCATATCAGTCTACGCACCGCCCAGGTTGCAGACAGACACGCTAAAGGCTCTCGCGCAGATCCTCCTAGAAATTGCCGATACTATCTAAATCATGGGAGGAGATTTTAACAACGTGATGAATGTGAGTCAGGACCGGTCAGGGACTGCAGGCAGAGGGGGAAGCCAGACTGCTTTGTCCCAACAGATTGCCAGTATAGGGCTTACCGATATCTGGAGATGGCTGCACCCTACCCAGATAGCCTACTCCTACTACTCAGGGGCCCATAAGGTGTTTTCGAGGCTAGATTATATTTTTATGTCCAGACATTACTTGAAGGTAGACGACACAGCAGACTATAAGGCTAGAGGCATCTCTGACCACTCACCTCTGTTTGTGAGAATAGGACGCACCTAGGGCACTCCGGAGACCACTTGGCGCCTTGCGGCATGGGATCTTCAGAATGCGACTGTCCTACGAGGCCTGAGAGCAGACATCAAGGTCTATGTGGCCGAAAACGAGGGCACAGTAGAGTCAAATATTACCTTCTGGGAAGCCCTGAAGCCGGCATTAAGAGGCAGAATACAGAGCAGACTCGGCGAGGAACGACGAAAACTCCAAGCCGAGGTCACAGCACTGGAACAGACTATATTGGGTTTAGAAAGAGACTACCAGAGCTCGAAACGCGCAGAGATCCTTAGGAGACTGCAAGATGCCCAGAGGCAGTACAGAGAACTAGCTACTAACGAGGCGAGAACCCAATCCCTGGCCACCCTTCATCGTCTCTATGATGTGGGGGATAAGTCAGTCAAGCTGCTAGCATGGCTAAGTAAAAAGGTGCGCGCGGCTAGATGGGTAGATCACGTTCGAAATGCAGACGGGACGATTGTTAGTGCTGATGCACAAATAGCTGAAACATTCGCAACACACTATGAACTCTTCTACGCCGCCAGGGACTTGGGGACACGAGAGGACGCTATAGACTATATGGCACAAACGGACCTGCCCGCACTGTCCCCTGAGGCCCTACTGGTGCTGGAAGCGGACATCACACTGGACGACATCTCTTAAGCCGTAGCCAGGCTGAGACCGGGCAAATCACCTGGGCCAAATGGTAACCCAGCTGATTTTTTTAAACGCACTGCGGACCTATTGGCCCGCCAGTTACAGGGACTCTTTGCCGGGGTTTACTAGGAAGGGGGGCTTCCCCCGGACCTCTCCATGGCCACGATCGTCCCGATATATAAAGAGGGCAAACCACGGGAGGACTGTGCGTCCTACCGCCCCATCTCCCTCCTGAACACGGAAGTGAAACTTCTAGTGACTATCCTGGCGCTCCGCCTGCGGTCGGTGATCCCAGACCTTATACATCTGGACCAAACAGGCTTTTTGCCAGACAGGGCCACCAGATTGAACCTGAGGCGTACCCATAATTGGCTACAGGAAGTACAGGGGAGGGACGACCCACACTGGTTTCTTTCCCTCGACGCGGCGAAATCCTTCGACGCGGTCCACTGGCCATTCCTTTATGCTGTGCTGCATAAATTTGGTTTTGGCCCTAAGTTTCAGAGGTGGGTTCGGCTCCTCTACACGACACCAATAGCCAGAGTGAGGGTAAACGGTAGGCTATCGCGTGAATTCCAGATCCAAAGAGGGACCCACCAGGGCTGCCCCCTATCCCCCCTCCTCTTTGCCCTTACCATTGAGGTACTTGCAGCTAGGATTCGTCAAAATGTGGGTATCACCGGTTTTGAAAGGAATATGGCAGACCCCGTGCAAGAAAAGATATCACTCAATGCAGATGATGTCCTTTTGTATATTACGAAACCGGAGTCCACGGTCCTGGAGCTCTTCCGGGAATTGGAACACTATGGTAAAAGAGCTGGATACACAATAAACTGGCACAAATCGATCTTATACGACCCTAGGGGACGAGATTGTTGGGGGAGTCTGTCAGGGCAACTGCTGACGACGAAGGAGGGTTTCCAATATCTGGGGATATACATCACCCTCGATAAGGCGCTCTCATTCCAAAAGAACCTGGAACTGATCATGCTGAACTCCGTGGCGGAAATGGACCGCTGGAGACAGCTCCCTCTAACGCTTCTAGGCCGAGCGGCCATGTACAAGATGATCATTTTACCTAAATATCTCTATGCCCTGCACAACGAATACTACCCACTTCTGACGAAATTAATAGCCAAAATCCACTCGAACCTGAGGACATTTCTTTGGCTTGGTAAGCAACCTAGAGTGGCCCTGACTACGCTCCAAAGAAACCAATATAGTGGGGGATTTCCCTCCCCAACCTGGAGGCCTACTACTGGGCAGAACACATGGCACCGATTAACGATTGGCTTCATGCCTCGGCGGACCACCCCACCTATGCCCTAGAGAGGCTTAAATTATTGCCACAGAACGTACTATACTATCTATATGGGGGTACACGACGGGCACCGCTCCTCCCAGCGACGACTCTTACACTAACAGCGTGGACTAAGGCCACGAGGCGTATGGGATGGGAGAAGAAGCCCACCCGGCAGACGCCGCTATGGCACTGCCAGTGGTTGACGGAGCTCAAGAAGTTACAAGGCTTCCAAAGGTGGGACGACATTGGTATCTCCACTATAGGAGACATGATCGCCAAAAGGGAGCTGAAATCCTTTGCGGCCCTAAAGTCTGAATTTGGGCTACACCACTCACAGCTCTTCAAGTACACGCAACTACGACATGCGTGGCAGGCCCAGAACCTACAACTAAACGATGTCCCAGAATATGCACCACTGGAGGGACGGCTCCTCCAAGAACAGATACAAGGGAAAACTGTCTCCCTCACATACAAAACCTTAACTAACAATATGCTAGGTGATCTGGCAAGGCTTCGACAGATGTGGGAGGCAGAGGTGGGAGGAAGGGACGATCTGGACTGGGATATTGTGTTAATGCATCCCTGGGAAGTGGCAATTAAATCACGATTACGCCTTATTCAGTTTAAAGTGCTACATAGAACCTACTATGATAGAGTGAGGCTCCACAGAATGGGGAAAATAGATGATTCACGCTGTCTTAGATGCAGCCAGCACGACGGAGACTTATATCACACCATTTGGGCTTGTGGCACGATACAAAGCTACTGGACACACATATTCACGGAACTAGGGGAGGTCTTGGGGGTCCAGCTCCAAAGGGAGCTCAAGCTGGCACTACTGGGCATGACTAATGAGGTGGACCTGCCACGCCCACTCCTCACCTTCTTGGTTCTTGCACTTGTGGTAGCGAAAAGGGATATTGCGAAGTAATGGGGGTCCCCGGAGCCCCCACGGTTAGAAGAGTGGAGGAGAGGGTTGGACCTTTAAATGGCAGCCGAGAGAGTGACATGTAAAGCAAGGGGGTGCCCGAATAAATTTCGCAGGGTCTGGTCCAAATGGCGAGATTATCACGGGTTGGATGGGGGATTGTGAGGGGGGAAATTGAGAATCTGATTATCTGGGTGCAAGAGCGCCGACAAGTGAGCTCAGGGAGGGATGTGATGGGAACAGTTTACCGTATATCCATGGACTTTGAACTGAGATGTTGTATACTGTGACAGAAAATGGGGGCTCTGAGGTGGGTGGGTGTGGGAATAGAGGAATGTATACTGCCGATTTCACGACTGTACTGTTGAGTTTTGATAAAATGCAAATAAAAATATTTTAAAAAAAAGAAAAGATCTTGTCCCAAAACGTTTGGAGCAACGGACAGTGAAAGAACATATGTGCCATATCACCTAGTTGTGTTTTACAGTTCCAGCAAAGGGGGCTATCCAGGAGTTTGAGCTTGAAGAGTTTCTCAAGGGTCCAGCAAGATCTGTTTATCAGCATGAGTTTGGTCTGGGAGAGTATCGGGGATATTTTATTATAGAAGGGAGTGAGGTGAATCTTGTCCCAGTCAAAGACCAGATTGGAGGAATTTGGTTCGTGTTCCCAGTCCCGCTCACATTTTCTGTGTGTTCTCTGGGGGAGAGGTGAGATGAGTTTGTACATTTTTGATACCATGTGACCTAGCGACATTAGGTGTACTAGTCTAGTGCACAGCGTAGGTTGATGCGGTACAATGGCTCTGGCAGAGATAAGTGCTTTAAGACGTAGAAACTTGTAGAAATCAAGTGGTTGGAGATCAAATCGCGACTGTAGGGTGACAAAAGGAAGAGGAGAGGTTCTGTCGTAAATGTCCTGTATTGAATTCAAACCCTTTTTAGCCCAATTGTCCCAAAAGAGGAGTCCGCCATCATCCTTCAGAGCCGGGTTAAACCAGAACGATGATAGATTTGACTTGGAGAACTTTATTTTGACCATACAGTGCCTCTCAAGGTTGAGTAGAGCCCGTTTAGTGTTGAGGAATATGTATTTGGATTGAGTAAAGGTAGAGGCATCCATAGTCATTATGCGGAAAGTGGCAAATTGTTAATGATGGATTTCTCTACGTGAACCCACACCGGAGTATACTCCTAATGAGCATGGAACCAGTTCGCTCCTTGTTTGCATAAGAAGGCCGTCTGATAACATCTGAAGTTAGGTAAACCTACACCCCCTTTGTCTTTTGGTAATAGAAGCTTCTTCAGGGAGATTCTCGGCTTCTTTTCCTGCCAAATAAAGCCATTGAAAAGCTTATGTATCCTGGTAAGGAAGTCATCCGAGAGTAACATGGGTAACATGCTGATTAAATAATAGACAAGGGGTGTGACCATCATTTTCAGAGTTTCCACTCTGCCCCACCAGGATAGAAACTTCGGGGACCAGCCTTCCAAGAGTGTGGATATTTTCTTAAATAATGAAGTTTCGTTAATTTTTAGAGTACTAATCAAGTCTTTCTTGAAGTCAATCCCTAGATATTTAAAGCTCTTGTTGCCAGCAAAGACCTGTGTCGCCCAGAACGCTTCTATCACCGATGCTACTAAGCAGTTTTACCTCGGTCTTGTCTTTATTGAGTTTATATCCGGACACTTCAGAGAATTCGGCAATAGTGGACATCAGCGCCGGAATAGCCAAGTCCGCATTTTTGGACACTACCAGGACATCGTCTGCATATGCTGAAATTTTGAATATGGTGCCTTTGAAATCTATACCTTTAATCATATCGTTGTTCCTGAAAGAATAAAGGAAGGGCTCAATTGCCAAAAGAAAGAGTGACGGAGAAACGGGACAGCCCTGCCTCGTACCTTGTTGTAAGGAAAAGGAGTCTGAAAGGCATCCACCCGCTCTAACTCGTGCTGAAGGTTTGGAATATAAAGCCATCACCATACGTATGAAGTTCGTACCCAGATTACATTTATGCAGAGTGGCTTCCAAATAGGCCCAGTCAACCTTATCGAAGGCCTTCTCAGCGTCTAGGGTCTTGGCCACAGTGGGGGAATTGGTCGTCTTCGCTCTTTCTAGAATGTGCGCAAGGGTTCGAGTATTATCGCTCAATAGTCTATTTTTGAGGAACCCTACCTGTGAAGGATGTATCAGCTGGGGCAAGACCGATTGAATCCTTTTTGCCAAAACCATGGCGTAGATCTTGCAATCAAGGTTGATCAGTGATATCGGCCTGTAATTCTTAGGTGCGGACGGGTCCTTCCCCTCTTTTGGTAGAACCGCAATAATGGCTTCTGCCGGCGTGCCATGAACCTGGCCACTTGTGTTGAAGTGTTCGTAAAGGTCTTTGAGTGGTTCCGTCAAAACGGACGAAAAGCTCTTATAAAACGTAGCACTGAACCCGTCAGGGCCCGGAGCTTTCCCTGCTTTGAGGGATTTAACGGCCTGTGTAATGTCCTCTTCGGAAATGGGGCGGTTGAGTGCGATTTGTTCTTGGTCTGTGAGAGCCGGGAGTTTACATTTGTCAAGGTATGACTCTACCTTGGAGCTATTGATATCTTTATTTTTACTATATAGGTCATTGTAGAATTCCTTAAATAAGTAGGCAATTTTGATGGGATCCGAATGTGCTGTTCCTAATTTGTCAACTATGCATTTGATAGTAGATTTTTGTAGTTTAAATTTTAGATATGAGGCAAGGCTTTTGCCCGCTTTGTTAGTATGGCACAACCTAAAGTGTTTATGATGTTGAAGCCAGACTCCTGCCCTTTCACTAATGATTTTGTTATATTCATATTTTTTGTTCATTAAGTGAGTAAGGACCGAGGGGTCCTTAGAGATTATATGGCGTTTCTCAAGGGCAGATATCTCTTCTTCTAGTCGTGATAGTGTGGAGTTCGCATCTTTGTTCATGGCTGCACGTATTTTGATTATTACCCCTCAAAGTGTCGTTTTAAGTGCTTCCCACCTTGTAAGATCCGTGGTGTCCCCTTTTTTATTGTAGTTAAGATAGTCAGTGATTGCTGTTTCTATGGCAACCCTGTGTGCTTCCTTTTTCAGAACCGCGTCGTTAAATCTCCACAAGGTCGTTCTTTTGCCCATTTTGTGTAATGCCAGAGTCATCGTAATGCATGAATGATCGGAGATCACGCGCGCTTCAATGGAGGTGTTTTCAATGTCCCCTTTCGAATGTGCAGATGTGAGCAAGTAATCTATACGCGAGTATGAGCCATGTGGCGGGGAGTAAGAGGTATAATCTCTGCCTGTAGGGTTCATTAGCCTCCATGAATCAACTAGATTAAAACGAGTACAGAGATTAAGAAGTGCTTTATGTGAGTTGGTCGGGCGAAATGAACAGCGCTAGTCTCTGTCTAACAGGGGATCCATAGGGAGATTTAAGTCACCACCCAGGATATGTGTTGCGGTGTCTGGGATTGTGTCAATGTGAGAGCCAAGTTCCTTCCAAAAATCTTGGTCATCTTTATTGGGGGCATATACGTTGGTCACATAGAACTCCTTCCCACCCTTTGTAAATTTAGTAGAGACCCATCTGCCCTTAGTGTCCGCACTATTGTGTAAAACATCTATGTTGGCTCGCTTCGCAATGAGAGTGAGGACCCCATTCTTCTTGCCCAGGGCGTCAGACCCAATCGCCTCACTATATTGTTTGTTTTTCATAGAATTGAATTGTGACAAATCTATTTTAGTTTCCTCTAGTAATATAATGTCACCCTTCTGTTTATATAAATAATCCAGGATTTTCCTCTTTTTAATTGGGTGATTGATACCCTTAACGTTGAGTGACACTATTTTTATAGTCTGCTTATCCGTTGCCATCAAAAGAGAAGGTAAGTGATCTTGTAGTCAACCTGGTAAGCATAGCCTGAGATCTGTATAACATTATCACCCTTTCGTAGGTGTGGCTACGGACCCATGAGCAATATGAGTGGGTGCACATGTGCATACATAGAGCATTCTCATCAATACTAGTGTGTAGGATGCTGCTGCAAGGATGCGGAGACAAGAGGTGGATAGAAACAAGAGTAGAGACATGAAAGGAATCACACATGAAAATAAAGCCAAAAACCCTACCCAACCCACCCACAACCCCAACCCACCCACCCCACCCAAACTATGCACCAGGAGCATGGCGACCAAAGAGAAGCAACAACAGTGGCTACCCTCCTCCGTGGCGAAAACTAAATAACCTGCTTATAAATGTAGGTAAAATAGTGTTTACAGAACAAACATTGTGAACTGCAGAAACCTGTCGGAGAAATAAAGCCTCCAAATAGCCTGCGTGGCTAGTACGACCAACATGTTTGCAGTTAAACCAACTTAAGGCAAGAGACGTAACCTTACCCGTCTTTCTAACAATGCTTGTAGGAAGAACATTTTTGCTGAAACAAAGATTATGGGCTTCATGAACATGTAACGAACGTGTCAAGGCATAATACATCCTAATTGCATGCGTACTTAGAGCGACATTTGTATTTGTACCAACACAACTTAAGGCAAATAACCACTGCCTTCCCGTACATGTAGCAAAAATCTGCATGGATGAAAACCATAGTGCTAAAGTACATCAGTATCAGCTGAAGAAATAGCATATGTGCCCCCCGAATGCATGTTAGATGTCCATGTCAAACATCATGTAGGAACAACATTCATTTCTATAGACTTGACCCTCCATCCTGTTCAGAAGAGACTGAAAGTTAATGTAACCAAACTGGCGAACAAGATTTATATAGTCATACAGCAGACATCATAGGTCAAAGACATTTGGGCGTCCACGATCCCCATCACTATAGGAATCTGAGCGTTCGTGAATCACAGCATATTGTGTGTCAGTGGGAAACAGTCTGTAACAACAACATACATCCATATGTGCTTGAACCTTCATCCTAAACAAGAGGAGCTTATAGACATACAATGTACATCCTAGTCCAAAGACACCTGAGCGATCATGTTCCCCAGTATATGCAATAAGAGACAGATCGTCCTACCAGCCCTTCAGGCAAAACTCCAACCTGAGATAATGAGGACAGTGGAGTTGATAACGACTCTTGAGTTATACCTGAGCGTTGAGCTAGTCCATAGCTTCCCAGACCATCGTGATATTAAGGCAAGAACCGATAACATCTCTTGGCGACCAGGATAGCAAGAGGGCAGAAAGACCAGTTATTGAAGCAATATGGATGGGCATGTGAGTACAGAACATACAGCCAGATTCATCATTGAAAAATGGGCTCGCAAAGGGCCAGATTCTGAGAATCTGGCCCTTTGCGAGCGCAATTTTTGCATTTGGGATTGATCATCCCAAATGCAAAAATCGCTAATTGTGAAATCGCATATTTCCGAGGAATTGCATTTAAGGAATCTCTATTAGAGATTCCTTAAATGCAATTCATTATCCATTTATTATTTGCGAAATCGCTATTTCTGGCCGCTATTTACCGCGAAGTCTGACTTCGTGCTAAATAGCGAAAACTTAGAAAAATGCACTTTAGTGCATTTTTCTAAGTGGTATGTTACACACACACACATGTCCTTTGGACATGTGTGTGCGCAACATCAGGCTAAATTTACATTTCAGGGGTGCTAGGGTGTCCTTAGGACGCCGCTGGCACCCTTGAAATCGCATCCTTTGGGCCCATAGGAATGAATGGGGAGTCATTCCTTATTTGCGATTAGCAATTTGCTAATCACAAATACGGAAGCTGTAGAAATCGCAATTAAAATTGCGATTTCTACATGAATCCCGTTTTGCTAGTCCTTAATAGCGATTCCTTAATAATCGCTATTAAGGACTCACAAAACAGGACATTGATGAATCTAGGTGTTAGTGCCTGATCTAGTTGTCAGTTCCTTGTGCGATCTACGCTGCGGCAGTGTCCATCGTAGACTCTTCAGGACCATCGAGGAGCTTCTTCAGACGCAAAGGGTCCGTGAATACTTGAGGAACTCCTTGGATTGTTACACGAAAGCGTGCAGGGTCCACAAAGCTGTATTGATACTCAAGCTGACGAAGCCGTGGACGAAGGGCCAGGACATTTTTCCTCAAGGTAACAGTTTCTTTGCAGTAATCCTGGGAAATGTATACCTTATTGGTCTTCCAAAGGATGTGATTGTGTTTACGCATGAACGTCAGGATTTGCTCTACATACTGATACCTGAGAGGTTTACATACAATCGGCCTAGGGCCCCTTTGTTGATGAGTGAGACCGGTAGGAACTCTGTGGGCGCGATCAAATTCCAGCGGTGTACCGAAGGAGAGGCTGGTGGCCTGAGGAAACCATGACTCCAGGAATGGTATGCAGTCTCCATCTTTACCTTCGGCTCCTTCCGGAATACCAAAAATTTGCAGGTTTTCCCGCCGATTCCTGTCTTCCAACTCCGAGATACGCCGAGACAGTGACGAAGTAGATAGGGACAGATCTTTTAGGGATTTGCTCACTTTTACCTCTGAATCCTCCAATTGGCTGATCCTACATTCAGTCTCTGAGAGTCGCGTATTGGTGTCTTTGATATCTTGCCTCACCGCTGCAATTTCTTCTCTGGTAGACTTCGTGATTTTATGTACTTCTGCAAGCTTAAGAAGAATTGTGTCTAAAGTGGCGTTCATGTCCCTTGTTCTCTTGGTAGGCGAGATTGGATTCGGCGGCTCGGCTTTAAGCCTCTTTAGGTATTTGGTATCCTTGTCTCCCATGGTTGTTGGTTGGATTATAATAACAGTCGCACAGGATCGACCCCAAGTAGCGTGTGACAGTGACTATGAGCGACAGATTTGATAAGGTTGATGAGTTTATTTGAGATTGCTGCGGATCCCTATAGTGACAGTAAGTGGAGGATTAGAGTTGCAAGTCAATCGGTACTCGACCCAGTTGAGATGCTGACATTCAAAAATTCAGAACCGCAATGATCTCCCCCACCAGTAGGCGGCGCTACCTCCAGGAGGTGTTCCTATGTAAGTCATTCTTCAGGTGAGTGCAATTGATTGGCCCCTTCTCTACCAAGAGCTGGAGCTGGAGCGTGCATTAACTAGCATAAAGGCAGCAACAGCAGCATCTGTCTTCCCTTAGGAGTTGTCTCTCTTGTCGGTCAATCATTTCCGGTCCAGGGAAGGCATGGCTTGGCAAGCCTGGCTGAAGACGGCTGGAATGCCAGAAACCGGTCTAGGAAGCTTGATTCCGGTCCAGGGAAGGCATGGCTTGGCAATTCAGGCTCGACTGTTCCCATGAGGCACAGGGTCAGACTGATTTGCATATGGTCATGTCTGAACTGGGGTGGCAGTGTGGGCTAAAGAACGGTGATGGATTCAACCCAGATCTGTTGACTGGGTGTGAGTGTTTGATTGGTTCAGATGCTCCGTCCATCACCACCCCCTTTTGTAACACTGGTGCAGAGCAGAGAGCTTGTCTTAACTGACGAAAAAGCGTTTTGGCATTCATCTGTCCATGGAAGGGGGATCGGAGTGTTTTTAGTCAAAAGCGCTAGCAGGGGTTTAACAATGTGTGAAAAGCCCAATATCCATTGCCTACAAAACGAAGTCAAACCAATGAACGCACGGACATCTTGTGTGGAAGGTACTGGGGTGTCAAACATTTCTTGGATGCGATCTGGTGTCAATGCACTGCCCTCCTTAGACAGAAGGTGACCTAAGTAGGTTACCTTCGGTCTACAATATTGCAATTTCTTTCGTGACACTTTATGATGGTGTGTAGCAAGAACAGAAAGCAAAGACAAAGTACATTTTTCAGACTGCTCAGGCGTATCAACGGCCAACAAGATGTCATCGACATATTGTATGAGAGCCACTCCTTCAGACAAAGGAAAGGAATCAAGTTGTCGTTTTAAGGCTTGACTATAAATACTGTGACTCTCAGTGTACCCTTGAGGAACACTACAAAATCTGTATGATAGATTATTCAGAGTGAAACCGAACAAATATCGGCTATCAGGCTGAATAGGAATCGAGAAGAAAGCATTCTTCAAATCGATTACAGAAAATGTAGTTGCTGTTGGAAGGGTAAGTAATGTCGTTATGTCAGAAACCAGAGGGTACTGAGGTACTACAATCTTGTTGACTGCTCTTAAATCAATGATGAATCTATAAATCCTGGTGTCAGTATCTTTTTTCAAAATGGGAAGAATCGGACTATTGCAAACATTGTAAGGAACTTCTTCCACAACTCCCACTTTAATCAAACCATGAACAATGCGTGTAAGTGCTTCTTCTCCTTCTTTAGAAATTTTATACTGAGGCAGTCTTGGCAAAGAAGCCCCCTCCTTGACACTATCATGCACTGGCAGAATAACCATTTGCCCTACATCGGTGTCTGAAGTAGCCCACAAAGTACTAGGGAGTGAGGCTAGTGCAATTTCTTCTTTAACAATACAAGATCTCTCAATCTCAGGGTAGTTGTCATTCAAAATAACCCGTACTCCTTCCGGAGAACATCGTATCATAGCCCTGAAATATTTAAGCATATCAAGAACCACAATATTGTCTGGTGTGTTTGGAGAAAGCAAAAACGGACATGGAGCAGTAAACTTATCAACATGGAATGCGAGTGGTTGTGACAATGGGCTAAGGGAAGGTGTTCCATCGAAACCTGCCAGACAGGGGAGCCCTTGGAGCCAATTGTTTAGACAAGGCGCTACGAGTAGCTCCTGTATCAACCAGAAACTGATCAGTAGAACCCAAAACATGTGCTGTAACATAGGAACATCTCTGATCTACTGGAACTTCAACTGATTCCTTACCCCATACTAGGCAATCCTATGCATAAGCAGAATCTTGAAAATCAGACGGCACATAGTCGGACATTTGATATTGGTTCCTTCTATCAAAAGTGTTGAACCCATCCTGCCCACATGTATTAGCATCAAACCTAGTGCGATCATTCGTGCTTCCTCGGAAACTGATTCATCTGCCGTTTGCTTACACAACGCTAATACAGTCCAATCTATCTTTTTAGGGGGAATAATCATCTTTAGCTTAACTAATATAGCGGCCGGATGATTTAAAATTAACTGACAGGGGGCGGAGTCAAGATGGCGACGGAGTAGGACGCTCTAATCGGTCCCTCCGACGCCGAATTTGCTCAGCATTGTGTGGCGCCCTCCCGGGATCCTAGCGACCTGACCTGGAGTGTCGCACCGGTCCCCGGACGATTGAGCGAGTTTGGGACTGCTAGTGGTCCTCCCCGTGGTGTGGTACGCCTTGGACTGCCGGAGGCCTGCGGCGTGGTCAGCGTTGGAGCCGGGGACTGCGGTGATTGCCGCGTCCGGGGCTGTGGAGCCCTTACGCGCGACGGAGGCAGCGTTCAGGTGGCACAGCAAGGGACTCCTTTAAAATGAGGATCCGCGCCCCCAGGCTGTCGGGGGGACCGGACGGTGGCTGGCTGGCCATTCGGAGCTGCGGCTCGCGCAGGGGAAGCGGCGGGGCCTACGGCCGCACCGGACTAGAGTGAGTGCGGCACCCGGGCCGGGGATTGGGCCTGTTCGTCCCTAAGGCTGGGGGGGGGGTCCTGGACCTTCCGGGAGCCAGACACTGGAGCAGAGGCTCTCCCAGCGGTAGGGGGACCTGGATCGGCCATCGCCCTGTGGCCCCTCGGCAAGCCCTGGTAAGGCGGACTGATTGCGGCACCAGGCGTGGGAGCGGCGTTCACGCGCCGCCTGTGGAGACGCTGGCGAGGGGTCGGCCACGCTGCTGCGGGCGCCCAACTGTGAGACGGCTGACCAAGCGTTGAGGGGGCCTTGCCAAGCCCGGTTCTTGCCTCGTGATGTGCCCGGTGGTGCCCCCTGCCCGCTCCTGGAACCTGGAGTGCTCGGGTGGAGCTGCCGCTGCCTGAGGTGTCGTGAGGGGGCAGGGAGGAGTGAGACGGCCTACTTGTTCGGACCCTGGCCGGGGCCTGGAGGGAGCGAGCGCCGGAACTGCGCCAGTGGTGAGAAGACCACCCGCGGGTGGATTGACCCCCGATCCGGCGGCTGGGCTGGTGCTGCGGCGGGTTCCGGGCGGCCAGGGTTTTGCGGCCTACCCGGAGCGGAAGGAGTCCGAGCGGTGTGCGACCTGGATCCCGGCTGCGGCTTCTGCTCCTACAAGCATCGCCCTTCCCCCCGACGTGGCCCCACCAGGGTTCGTTCACAGCGGGCCGGTCCTGGTCCGGAGGACTTCGAGAAGCCCACAGTGCGGCCTGGACTCACAAGGGTCGTTCTACAGCTACGTGTGAGGAGATGACAGGAGAGGGGCCATAGAGAGATTGCGACCTGCTCCTCGGGGACCGATCTGGGCATGGGGGGGCCCCTGGTCTGAGCCCCACTTCTGGTGCTATATAGTGGCCCCTGGGCTCGGCGTGGACTCCTGGGCGTACATGCTAGACACGAGTGGCACGGTTCAGCCACACTTCCTGGGACGATCCTGGCTGCACTGGTGCGGGCTCTTCTCGGCGACAGCGAAGGGACCCAGGGACGGCCAGAGGCAACCCACATTGCAGATTTGGAATCATAGCCACCACGCTGTCAGGAAGGAGTGTGGCTGGAGACGGCGCGATGACCACCAAACAGCGTAAGGAGAAGCCGGGAAAAAAAGCTCCCCCAAGGGGAATCAGCAGGCGGCGTCCCCTGGTCCCAGCGTCTCACCCAAACTGAGGGATGATGAGGCACCCGCCACAAAGGCCTTCATGCTGAAACTTTTCACTGCTATCAAAGAGGACATCTCTGAGCTCCGCTCCCAGTTGGCTTCGGACCTTCGTGAGGTGCGGAGAGACGTGGATGGCATTGGAGAGCGAGTAGCTATGCTGGAGGAGCGCAACCTGGGGCTGGTGGGAGATTTGCACCAACTACAGCAGGATGTGCTTCGGCCCACTGAGCAGAATTTAGACCACCAGGCTCATGCGGAGGACTTGGAGAACCTATCGCGCCGGAACAATATCCGCATTCGGGTTGTGCCATGGGACGGCGAGGCTGGAGACTTGAGGGGGTATGTGGAAGCCCTTTTCTTGCAAATCCTGGGAGAGGAGGACCTGAGCGAGATCCGGATGGACAGGGTCCACAGGGTCGGGTTGCCGAGGCGCGGGGGGCCCCTCCTCCCGATATCCTGGTATGCGTGCATGCCTTTCAACTGAAGGAACGCATACTTCGCAAGGCCCGGGAGACCCCCTCCTTGCAATTCCGGAGCCATCATCCTCAACTTTACCAGGACCTGGCGGCATCTACACTCCAAAAAAGGTGGGAGTTTCGACCTGTGACCGCCTTCTTACGTGAGCAAAATGTGTCCTACTCCTGGGGGCACCCCTTTCGGCTGATCTTCAGGTGGCAAAACAGACTGGTTCAGATTCGATCCCTGCAGGCAGCCCGGGACCTCCTGGGCCTGCAGGACCCTGCCCCCTCCCTGAGGACTGGAAGCTCCCCGTCGAGAAGGAGGCGTCGCTCCCCGTCCTGGCACAGAGTGGGACGAGAGCCTGCACCTAGGAGGCCAGATCCTACCACCAGCTTGCAGGAAAGAGATGCAGCGGTGGCCTCCGTGGCGTCAGTGACGGTGGCACCGTCGCAGGAGAGCTCCGGGGCGGCCTGAGCCCCGGGTTGGCAACTTGAAGGTGTCGGAGGGACCCCCTCTCTTCAGGTACCGTGGGTATTATTGTACTTTTGGGAAGACACCCCGGTACGAGACCTTGGGGGCACGCTCGATGGTGCCCTGTCCGCCACCCCTTGAGGGGTCCCATAGACTTCCACATAAAGGGACTGTCAAGGTCGTTGTTTTTTCTTCTTGTATTTCTTTTTCTTCTTGTTGCCTCCCTCTGTCCTCCTGGTTCTAGAGTGGAACTCCCGCTTCTTGGGGGGAGGGAGGGTTCTTGGGGGGTTGTTGGGGGTGCTGGGTGTTGGCTCCTGCCCAGCTGTGCCCATGCACTGCAGGAGTGAAGATAACCCCGTTCCTCTGAACCTACCACTCCGTGGCTCACACCATAGATAGTACCATGGGCCAACGGACTGGCAAGGGACAGGGGGCGGGAATAAGGGAAGGACAGACAAGGGATCCTAGGTCTTCTCTTCAAGGGGAAGAGTCCTTCTGCCAGGACCACGTTACTCCACGTGCTGTATCACAGGGGACTGGCTGAATCACCGTCTGCCACACAAAAAACAACAGAATGTCAAAAGCCTAAATACATCAGCCCTCTTTTTCTTCTCATGCCCCCACACACCACCCCATAACACTCCTCCTTACCCACGAAGGCTGTAATAATCGCCGGGTGGAGTGCTCCGTCCAGGAGTGTATGCAAAGTCCAGCAGGCAGGCAGGGGGGGTAAAACCAGGGGAAGGAAGGGCTAGGCAGCGGGGATCACGCTTCAGGAGACTGGGACCAATGGGGCCAGGGGAAGAGGAGGAAAAAGTCGTGAAAACGACTGAAAAAACCTTCGTTTGCTAGTCCGCTAAGAGTCTTCCTTGCATTCCGCAAAAAGGGGGACCAAAACAGGTTAACACTGGGGCAAAAGCGCAGCGCAACACAGGCTTCGTTGCGCGCTAGCAGTGAACCCGGAAACGCCCAAACCGGCACTCCGCCTCCACACAACGATGCGGATAGACTGCACAAAGGGGCGGAAGTGCGGGGCAGCGTCAGAACAACACAACTACACCAGGAATCACCGGGTAATCCAGCCGGACCACCGATTCCCGTAAGAAGCGCCGGAGCCCCAGCCACTCCTTGATGCCAGCCGGGATAAAATGACTCACAACACCCACAAGGTATGAAAGACACAAAAACGAAACAAAACAGACTAACACACAACTAAACCAAGAAACAAACACGAAAGGAAAAGTCCAGGGGAATCCAGAAGGGGAAATGGAGTATCAAGAGTATCAAGAGTCAAAACACAAGAAGGGGAAATATCACGAGCCCGTGAATAAATCAGAGTTCCCAAAGTACTAATACAGCTCCCAGCAAGAACCAGGAACCACAATGCTAGATAACGAGCACCGGGAACAGGGAAAATCATCCTTTTAACCCCACCTAGCATCACATGGGCTCTGTGTACATGGCAAGAGAAAGAGGACTATGAAGGGCAGAATCCTAACAGTACCCCCTCCCAACGATCCTCCCCACAGGGCAGGGCTTAGACGGATGTTGACGATGGAACATACGGATCAGACGAGGAGAGTGTACTCCCCCAGCCGGCTCCCAAGTGCGGTCCTCAGGGGCATACCCTTTCCAATCTATCAAATAGAAGAGACGCCCCTTCCGTCTTTCCGAATCCAGGATAGCCCGGACCTCATACTCCTTCTGTCCGTCCACAATGATAGGGGGAGGAGGTGGCAAGACCTGTGAGGATGGCACATAAGGCTTTAATAGGGACGTATGGAATACGGGATGAACCCGATAGTCACCGGGCAGTTCTAATTTCATGGCCACGGGATTTATGATCTGTATTATCGGGAACGGTCCCGCATATCTGGGTTGTAATTTACGGGATCCCCCAAGCCTCAGGTTCTTCGTAGCCAACCATACCTGGTCTCCAACTTGATAAACAGGTGCAGGAACACGATGTTTGTCCGCCTGCAACTTCATAGCAGCCTTAGCTGTCAACAACTGCTCCCGGGCGATATCCCATATCTTGAATGAATGAAATGAAATATCATTTGTAATGCGCAACTATGCCCAATGGGCGTCAAGGCGCCTAAGCCAAATAGAAAGCTGTTAGCAGACAGAAACAGAGCCTACTGGTATGCCTTAATAAAGAGCCAAGTTTTCAGTGACTTCCTGAAGAGGTCGAGGGAAGGAAGTAGTTTGATTTCAAGGGGAAGGGAATTCCACATCAAAGGTGCCAGTATGGAGAAAGCTTTACTCCCCCATCTAGCCTTCTTGGCTCTGGGAATTACCAGTTGATTAAGCTCGCTGGATCGTAAACATCTGCTCGGAACATATCTGGTGAGTAATGAACCAAGGGCATCAGCCGAGCCTGCAGTTAGAGCCTTATATGTAAGGCAAAGGAGTTTAAAAGTGATCCTTGAAGGAATGGGGAGCCATTGGAGGTTCTTCCTCGCTAGGGTCATAGATGCCAACCAGGGCAAAGCGAGAGCAAACCGCGCTGCAGCGTTCTGTATGACCTGCAAACGCTGAAGCAGGCCCTTGTTGGCCCCGGCGTATACTGAGTTGCAGTAGTCAAGCCTTGAGCCAACAAGGGCAATCACCACCTGTTTCCGTGCCTGTGGGGACAGATAGTGCACGATCCTTTTCAGGGTCTTAATGACACCCCAGCAGGTAGCCACCGTTCTGTTAACCTGAAACTCCATGGAGAGCTGGGTGTCAAAGATGACGCCTAGGTTCCTGGCAGATTGTGTAGGTATAGGGCAGCTACCTAAAGAAGGAGGCCACCAATCACCTGACCACATGTCCTGGTCCTTGCCAAAGACCAGGACCTCTGTCTTGTCCCCGTTCAACTTTAGGGAGTTAGAAACCATCCACTCTGCAACAAGTTGCATGCAGGCCCTAAAGTTAGAAGCAGTTTCACTTACAGAGTGGGTCAGGGATACCATAATCTGCGTGTCGTCAGCATACGACACTACCTCCATCCCCTGAGATCTTACTAGTCTTGCAAGGGGGGCCACGTAGATGTTAAACAGGGTCGGACTCAATGCCGACCCCTGTGGCACCCCACATTGCAAAGACTTAGCAGGGGAGAGGTATTCACCAAGCATGACACGCTGCTCTCGTTGATGTAAAAAGGAGCTCAGGAGGCTGAGCGCCGGTCCATCTACCCCTGCCTCCCTTAACCTAGATGTTAAAGTCAGGGGAGACAGGGTGTCAAATGCTGCTGAAAGATCTAGCAGCACTAATACGGTGGTGAGACCCAAATCTACTTTTCTGCGGATGTTATCCATGACTTTCGTCAAGGCAGACTCCGTGCTATGCAGCTTTCTGAAGCCATGTTGGGACCCATCCAAGAAGCCTGAGGTGTCAAGGAAGTTTGAAAGATGGAAATTCAAATGGGTCTCCAACATTTTAGCAGGGGCCGGCAGCAGAGAGATGGGTCTAAAGTTCTTCAGCACTCCAGGGTCTAAGGTGGTCTTTTTCAGAAGCGGCTTTACGATGGCTCTCTTCCAGAGTGACGGAAAGATACCCTGTTCCAAGGCTCCATTCATTACTTCCAGCATCGGGGGAAGAATGATCTCTCTGCAGTTCTTAAGTACTTTCAGAGGAACTGGATCAAGTGGGGATGAAGATTTTGTTTTATCCAACAGGCTATTAAGATCTTCTAGAGAGAGAGCAGGGAAGTGTTCAAGGGACTGAGGGGAGTCTTTATTCCAAGCTTCCAGACGTGTAATTTGCGAGGAGTCCTCCGAACTAAGCAGGTTCCTCTGCGACTTTAGGGCTATGTAAATATCATCAATTTTTTTGTAGAAAAAGTTTGATATGTCATCACATAGCTCCTGGGAAGCAACTACTGGGTCAGGAACCTGAAGAGAGCAAAGGGAGTCTACAATTTTGAAAAGCTCTTTGGAGGATGTTAAAGAACAGGTTAGGTTGGAAAAATAGTCCTGTTTTTCCTTGATGACTCTCTTTTTATATTCTCGTAGTAGGCTCTTATAGCCTTCTCTATCTTTGTGATCCCAGGATTTGTGCCAACCACGTTCCTTCTGTCTGCATTTTTGTCTGAGAAGCCTCAGATCGGCAGAAAACCAGGGAGCAGATGGCTTCTGTCTAGCTGCAGATTTCAAGGAGGGGGGGGCTAGTTCGTCAACGGCTCTGGTAATGGCATCAGTAAGTTCTTGGGCCGATTCATCCACCTTCCGCTGAGTTGAAATACTGATGTTACGAATAAAAGGGGCAAGAGCCTCCTTAGTGAAGTTTTTGAAGCTCCTTTTAGATTGTTTTTTGCCAGTGCCCACCGTAACATCAGGACAGGGAATGTCCAAAGACAGTGGGACTGCTAGATGGTCAGACCAGGTAATTGGTACCGGTATACCGACCTCTAGTCTGGAATCGTTAGAAAAAATCCCGTCAAGGATATGCCCTGCCTTGTGGGTCGGGTGGAGAACTAGTTGGACAAAATCGCATGCCTCCAAGGAATTAAGCAGAGAGGAAGTATCTTTCGAAGCAGAATCCTCCAAATGGAAATTAATATCGCCCAGAATGGTGAATTGAGGTCTACCAAAATAAGGTTCCAAAATTCTAAAGAGTTCTGGGCAGAAGTTGACTCTGGACCCAGGGGGCCTATAGAGTAAAATGCCGGAAAAAGAACTCACCGGGGTGTGCACAATACAAAAGTAAAGCGCCTCAAAGGGATCCGTAGAGACCGATATGGATTTTATGGTGCAAGTAAGAGTAGATTTAAAAAGAATGGCTATTCCACCACCTCTACCACGTTCTCTATCAAACCTTAGGAAGGTGTATCCTTCAGGTATGGCCAAAAGCAAATCGTGGCCAGCGGACTCAGAAGCCCAGGTTTCTGTAACAAAGACCCAGTCAGGATTCCTCAAACTGACAAAGTCGTGAAATTCAATCCCATGTTTGATCAGAGAACGAGCATTGATCAAAAAACCCTGTTTGGGTTGAGAGATATGGCTGGTGGACTGCAAAGGGATAGAATGAATACGGGCCTTGTTAGACGGACCGGGAGGGTCGGCCGAGGATACGGGAGAGGTCTCCGGGGAGAGCCGTCTCCAGTGAATCGTACAGACAAGTAACTTCCCCCCCACAGACGGACACCACACAATGATAGAGTTCAACGATACTTTATAGACAATTCTTCAAGTACGGTAGAATGGTACAAGGAGGTCTGGACTCAGGGGTCCCCTCTATTCTGGTCTCTGGTTGGGAAAAGGGTAGCGGGACAGTCTTGTTACCAAAAAGATGGAAAATAGCTCTCAATCCTCGAGCTCGGTGGCGTAGATGAACGGGCCGCGGCGGAGCCAGCAGGTCCCGAGATGGATGAAGGAAGACGACGGTCCGCGGCAGAGCCAGCAGGTCCCGATGAAGGTGGTGGTTACAAACGGTCCGCGGCCACGCCAGCAGGTCCCGACGATGATGAAGGATAGGGTGGTTCCCAAAGCCGCGGCAGCGCCAGCAGGCAAGACGAGGGTGCACAAGACAGAGCTACGGCAGCGCCAGTAGTCCGTCAAGGATGAGTTCTTCTTTGCGTCTCTCGACTCCAAGATACAACTCCCGTCCTGCTCTGGAGCTGCCCCAGTTATAGGGCTGGTGTGCTTTGATGTCCGGACCCTCGCACTTGGAGGTCGGGAGGTCCGGGATGAGGGGGTTCAGACACCCAGCAGGGGGGTGGAGCCAGCGCCCGGGGAGGCGATGGGCGAGCGGCACTTGGCGGGGGAGAGCCATCGACACCTCCTGCTCCCATTGACTGACCAAGTAGCCCGCTCACCTCCTGGGTGGATGTTGGTGCCGGGATGTCTGAGGCCTGGCCAGGCCCAGGGTTGAGGTCGATCGGGGGCCAGGCGGCCTCGTGGTGGAGTGTCCAAGATGGCGCCCAGGATGGGCGCGCAGGCCGGTAGTGGGTCGGCCTACGCGGTCAACAGGTTCGAGTGTAGGGGTCCCTGCGGGGACGGTGGACGTGCAATGGTGGTGTGTGGTACTTGCGTGGCTGGTTCGGGCCTGGTTGGGCCGGGGGAGAGCGGCCCTTCATGTGGCCTGTCCAACATGCGTCCCCCCCAGCTGAAGGCGGGGAGAGTTACCCATTCTCTTGGGGACTCTTCTCGTTGAGGCGGAAGAACCGGGACAGGCCATCTGCGTTGGCGTGATCGGGCCCAGGCCGATGTTCAACTGTGAAGTCCATCCCTTGTAGGGAGATGGACCAGCGTAGTAACTTCGGGTTTTCCCCCCGCATCTGCATCAGCCACTGCAGGGGTCGGTGGTCGGTCTGTACCCGAAAGGGTGTGCCAAAAAGGTAGGGCCGGAGCTTCTTGAGGGCCCATACCACCGCGAAGGCCTCCCTCTCTATGGTGCTCCAGCGTTGTTCCCGTGGTAGGAGTCGCCGGCTGATGAAGGCCACCGGCTGGTCATGGCCTTCGGTGTTCACTTGGGACAGGACTGCCCCAATGCCATGGTCGGAGGCATCCGTCTGGACGATGAACTCCCGGCTGTAGTCGGGGGCCTGGAGCACAGGGGTGGAGCACATGGCGGCTTTCAATTGTTCAAATGCAGCTTGACACTCTGGGGTCCAGTTGACTTTCTGGGGCTGATTTTTTGACGTGAGCTCTGTGAGGGGCCTCACGATAGTACCATAGTCTTTCACGAACCTTCGGTAATAGCCCGTGAGGCCCAGGAAGGCTCGTACCTCGGTCTGGGTAGTGGGGGGCTGCCAGGACTGGATGGCGGCAATTTTTAGCTGCAGAGGGGCCACCAGGCCGCTTCCCACCTGGTGCCCGAGGTAGGTTACAGACCCTTGCCCAATTTGACATTTGCTGGCCTTGATCGTGAGGCCAGCTTGCTGAAGGGCGTGCAGTACTGCTCGGAGGTGGTGGAGGTGCTTGGACCACTGGTTGCTGTATACAGCGATGTCGTCTAAGTAGGCGGCGCTGAATCCTTCGAGCCCCGCCAGGACCTGATTGACGAGCCGTTGGAACGTTGCTGGGGCATTCTTCATGCCGAAGGGCATGACTGTGAAATGGTAATGGCCATCGGGCGTGGAAAAGGCAGAACGTTCTTGTGCCCGGGGTGTGAGGCCGATTTGCCAGTAGCCCGCCGTCAGGTCGAAGATACTGAGGTAGCGGGCAGCTCCCATGCGGTCGATTAGTTCATCTGCCCGGGGGATGGGATGTGCGTCTGTCCTGGTGACCGCATTCAAGCCCCGGTAGTCGACGCAGAACCGGAGTTCTGGTGTGGTGCCGGGGGCAGCTGCTTTGGGGACCAGTACTACAGGGCTGGCCCAGGGGCTGTCTGAGGGCTCGATGACCCCGAGCGTGAGCATTTTGGCTACTTCCTCCTGGATGCAGGCCCGTACCCGATCTGGCACGCGGTAGGCCCGGTGGCGGATAGGGGGGCTGTCCCCCGTGTCCACATCGTGCGTACACCAGGAAGTGACACCTGGGGTGAGGGAGAACAGGCTGGCGAATTGTGACAGGAGAACTTGGCACTCCTGGTGTTGCTCTCGGGTGAGGACCTCTGAGAGTCGGACCCCATCTACGGAACCGTCTTTCTCCCGCGTTCGTAGGAGGTCCGGGAGGGGCTCGGAGTCCTCTTCAGCCCCATTGTCTGTGGCCATCAGGAGGCTGAGTTCTGTCCGTACAAAGTGCGGTTTCAGTCTGTTAGCGTGGAGGACCCGGAGGGGGTTCCGGGAAGATTCCAAGTCGATGAGATAGGTAGCCGGACCCTTGCGCTCGACCACTTTGAAGGGCCCTGTCCACTTGTCTTGTAGGGCGCAGGGTTCGGTGGGGGACATCACCCATACCTGTTGCCCAGGTTCAAATTCGATGGAGGAGGCATTCCGGTCATACCACCTTTTCATGTCCTCCTGACTGGCCTCTAGGTTGGCTTTTGCTAGTTCTCGGAATCGCCGGGTCTGGTTGCGGAGTGTTAGGAGGTAGCGGAAAACATCTGGTGGGTTCTTTAGAGGGGGCATCTCCCAGCCTTCCTTAACTAGGCTGAGCGGCCCGCGCACGGGGTGTCCATATAGCAGTTCAAATGGGCTGAAGCCCAGGGACTTCTGGGGAACCTCTCGATATGCGAAGAGAAGGCACGGCAACAGTACATCCCACTGGCGACGGAGGGGCTCTTCCAACCCCCCGATCATCCCTTTGAGCGTGCGGTTGAACCGCTCAACGAGTCCGTTTCCTTGAGGGTGATAGGGGGTCGTGAACCGGTAGGTAACCCCGCACTGTTGCCAGAGAGATTTCATATATTTCGAAATAAAGTTCGTGCCTCTGTCACTGACGACCTCCCGGGGGAAGCCCACCCGGGAGAAGATCCCCATCAGAGCCCGGCCGACTACCGGGGCTGTCACAGTCCGCAGGGGAACAGCCTCCGGGTAGCGGGTGGCGTGGTCCACTAGCACCAGGATGAATCGATGGCCTTGTTTTGTGCGCGGGTCCAGGGGCCCTACGATATCGATTCCGACCCTCTCGAACGGGGTGGTGACCACGGGAAAAGGTTGCAGGGGGGCTTTCAGTTTGCGGCCGCTCTTCCCACTGGCTTGGCACGTGGGGCAAGATCGGCAATGCTGGTGTACATTGTCCCTCATTTTGGGCCAGAAGAAGTGGGTCACCAGGCGGCTATAGGTTTTGTCTTGACCCAAGTGTCCTGCCAGGGGGACATCGTGGGCCAGGTTTAGCAGAAAGTCTCTAAAACGGAGGGGTACCACTAGGACTCGGCTGGCCCCCAGCTCCGCGATTCTTTGCTCACTGTACAGCAGATCATTGTCCCAGTAGACCCAGTGAGTTCCGGAGGTATCCCCTGCGCTTTGGGCTAGCGCTTGCTGGCGGAGTCCCTCGAGGGAGGGACAGGTCTTTTGTTCTTGGCGAAATTGTTCTTGCGTGGGCCCCCCCTCTTGAGGCCACTGGTCGAGGTTAGCGAGGTCTGGAGGTTGAGCTGGTTCGGGGGGGACGTCACGGTCGGTGGTTTCGGCGGGGGCGACCGGAGGCGGTGGCGCCGGCCATTCGAGTTCCTCTGGGCGGGTGTTGGCACGGGCGGTCATGGACCGGGTGGTGACGCACGCCCAGTCCGGGACGCCCAGCATCCCCAGGTGCTCCTTTCGTTCGACTGCTGCCCATGGAGAGCTTTCCAGGTCATTACCCAGGAGGCAGTCTACGGGGGCATCATCTCGGACCGTCACCTTCAACATGCCGGAGACCCCTCCCCATTCGAAGGGGACGCAGGCCATCCGACACAGACTTTCTGAGTTATCGGCTGAACGTACAGGGCAGAGAATGTTTGGTAAGTATTGTTCGGGGGTCACCAGGTGACAGCGGACGGCTGTTACACTGGCCCCAGTGTCACGAAGGGCTTCAGCCCGGCGTCCATTGATGCCCACCCATTGGCTGTACTTCTGGGTATTAGCGGGTAGGGGGACCCGCGGGACCATGTCTCTCCCCCCTAGGCAGGCGAGAGCCATGGCGGCTGGCTCCCATTCTTGGTGTTCCTGTTCATATTCTTCTTGTTCCTCTGAGATCCGTTCCTCCCCCAGAGCAGCAGCGGCTACTTGGCGGGGTCTTGGGCTCTGGTACTGGGGGCAGTTTGGGTCGTTTGCATAGTGTCCGACTCGTTGACATCGATGGCAGGTAACATTGGCTCGATGTCCCGGTCGCGCTGGGGTGCTGCCCCGGTTGGCCGGGGGGGGTGGGGCTGGTAGTGGGGGTGACCGGAGCGTTGCTTCTTCCGCGTCCTTGGCCTCCACCTCCTCGGGGACGGTGCTGACCATTGTTGTTCCGGTTCTGTTCGGAGGACCCATTTCGACTCACTCTGGTGATCTCCCACCGGTCTGCTTCGGCTGCGAGCTGCCGGGGATCCGTTAACTTGCTGTCGAGGAGGTGCTGGCGAAGTTCAATGAAGCAATTGTTCGACAGATGCTCCCATACCATAAGATTGAACAGTTGTTCGTAGGTTGTGACCTTGCTTCCTTTGATCCAGCCCTCGAAGGCTCGGCTAAAGTAATTGACATAGTCCACCCAAGTTGTACCTGGGATGCGGGTGCAGTCTCGGAACCTCTGACGGTACATCTCGGGTGTGAGGCCATAGCGGGTGAGGAGTGCAGCTTTCATATGGTCATAGGAGGTCATCTGCTGGTCCGGGAGTTGCAGCAGGGCGTCGCGGCCCTCATTGAGGAATCTCCCCCACAGACCGGCCCCCCAATCGCTTCTATCGATCCGGTGTGCAGTCATAGCGATTTCATAGGCCTTAAACCATTGCTGGATGTCGTCCTCTCGGAAGTATTCTCGAACGACATCCTTGGGGATGTGTACCTTCTTCTCTGTTGCCCCTGGAGTGTGGGGTTGCTCGGGCACCCCTGTTTCTTTATTCTGTTTGCGTAGGTCGATTTCAGCTAATTTCCGCTCATGTTCATATGCCAGTTTCTTTTCCTCGAGCTCCCTTTGTCTCTGTTTCTCCTCTCTTTCTTCTCGGAGACGCAGGTGCTCTAAGTTGATTTTCTGTTCGGCCAACTTTAGTTCAACGTCCATTTTGAGCCGGGCCATTTCCAGCTCGTGTAGTCGGGTTCTTTCTCGTTCCTGGATCTCGTCTGGCGAGAGACCCGTTCTTCGTTCTTCAGGGGCCATGGGGGTTTGTGCTGCGATGTCTTGATCGGGGGTTCCGGCAGCCCCGGTTTCTGCCCAAGATTCCAGGGCCTGCTTAAAGTCATCTTTGGTATTTAGTCCGGTGGTAGCGATACCTAATTCGATACAGAACTGTTTAAGTTCACGATGGCTGTACTCGCCCAATTTCTCCATCTGGAATTTCTCCGTTGATCCGCTGTCTTTAGTTGACATCGTGATTCGCCGTGGGGTGAGCTACTCTCTGTACGGTTTATGCGGTGATTCGGATCCCGTCGCTGGCCACCAATGTTAGACGGACCGGGAGGGTCGGCCGAGGATACGGGAGAGGTCTCCGGGGAGAGCCGTCTCCAGTGAATCGTACAGACAAGTAACTTCCCCCCCACAGACGGACACCACACAATGATAGAGTTCAACGATACTTTATAGACAATTCTTCAAGTACGGTAGAATGGTACAAGGAGGTCTGGACTCAGGGGTCCCCTCTATTCTGGTCTCTGGTTGGGAAAAGGGTAGCGGGACAGTCTTGTTACCAAAAAGATGGAAAATAGCTCTCAATCCTCGAGCTCGGTGGCGTAGATGAACGGGCCGCGGCGGAGCCAGCAGGTCCCGAGATGGATGAAGGAAGACGACGGTCCGCGGCAGAGCCAGCAGGTCCCGATGAAGGTGGTGGTTACAAACGGTCCGCGGCCACGCCAGCAGGTCCCGACGATGATGAAGGATAGGGTGGTTCCCAAAGCCGCGGCAGCGCCAGCAGGCAAGACGAGGGTGCACAAGACAGAGCTACGGCAGCGCCAGTAGTCCGTCAAGGATGAGTTCTTCTTTGCGTCTCTCGACTCCAAGATACAACTCCCGTCCTGCTCTGGAGCTGCCCCAGTTATAGGGCTGGTGTGCTTTGATGTCCGGACCCTCGCACTTGGAGGTCGGGAGGTCCGGGATGAGGGGGTTCAGACACCCAGCAGGGGGGTGGAGCCAGCGCCCGGGGAGGCGATGGGTGAGCGGCACTTGGCGGGGGAGAGCCATCGACACCTCCTGCTCCCATTGACTGACCAAGTAGCCCGCTCACCTCCTGGGTGGATGTTGGTGCCGGGATGTCTGAGGCCTGGCCAGGCCCAGGGTTGAGGTCGATCGGGGGCCAGGCGGCCTCGTGGTGGAGTGTCCAAGATGGCGCCCAGGATGGGCGCGCAGGCCGGTAGTGGGTCGGCCTACGCGGTCAACAGGTTCGAGTGTAGGGGTCCCTGCGGGGACGGTGGACGTGCAATGGTGGTGTGTGGTACTTGCGTGGCTGGTTCGGGCCTGGTTGGGCCGGGGGAGAGCGGCCCTTCATGTGGCCTGTCCAACAGGCCTGAATAGGACAAGCAAAAGAAATGTTGCAAGAGGGACACAACCGGGCCCGGCTCAGAGCCTCGGGTCTAAGCCGATGATGGCAACAGAGCGCATGGGGTCTCAGGGAAAGAAGGGTACCGTACAAGTTCTCCAGTGGTAGGGGAGGATGCACGCCAGGAGGCCCAGGGTCCAGCCCGTCCTGCAGCGCGTCCTCAACGCGGACGGGCGCAGACGGGCTGAACTCTGGCGTAACTCCGGCGTCAGTCTGGCGTCCCCGCAGCGCGTATCCGCTGCGCGTCAGCATGGCTCTCTTAAGTATACGCCTAGCGTCCTCCTGGCGACTAGAGCGCGATACCAGCCAATCAGCGCTAATGCTCGACCATCCCCATCCAAGATGGCGCTAAAAAACGGACCTGCGCCGGGAAGCGGACCCGCCAAACAGCGGTGAGTGTCACCGAGTTACAGTGCAAGTGAGGGCCAGGCGCTGTCTGCGCAAATTAAGAACAGGGGATAATAACTCAAATGTTTAAAGTAAATAAAAAACAAGGTTATATTAAAAACGAGCAGCAGCTCGGTTCCTGAGGTGCATTAAGCGCATGCACAAGTCAACTACAGCTAAGCCCAAACGATTACACACATCATCTATGGCTGGCACATGTCCCGTAGGTTGAATAGCCAACGCCCTGGGATGGTAACCTAATGAACAGAAGAAGGGTGTCATGCCTAAGGCTGAGTGCTGACTGTTGTTATATGCGAACTCGGCAATGGGAAGAGCCATAACCCAATCACATGCCAGTGATGACGTCAAACACCTAAGGTACTGTTCCATAGTCTGATTGGTACGTTCGGTCTGGCCGTCAGACTGTGGATGATATGCAGATGACAATCTGACGTCCACCCGCAACACTGAACACAATTCCCTCCAAAAATGGGAAACAAACTGAGCCCCCCTGTCTGTCACCACTGC
Source organism: Lissotriton helveticus (assembly GCF_964261635.1). NCBI lineage: Eukaryota > Metazoa > Chordata > Amphibia > Caudata > Salamandridae > Lissotriton > Lissotriton helveticus. Next base: position 688,760,687 of record NC_136070.1, on the reverse strand, counting down.
AGAAGGCAACCCATGGATCCGCACTATGGAAGACATGAAAACCAAAGCCATCTCTCTGGCTGTAGGGATCTTCGGAAGAGGGATAAAATGAGCCATCTTGGTAAACAAATCTACCACCACCAGAATAGCAGTGAACCCAGAAACAGGAGGAAGCTCGGTCACAAAATCCATACTGATGGTGTGCCAAGGTGAAGGAGGCACCTCCAGAGGTTGCAACAGACCCGATGGCTTATTATGTGAGGGTTTACTGATGGCACATACCGGACAGGCCGCAACATACCCCTGAACATCCTTAGCCAACGATTCCCACCAAAACCATCTAGCGCACATCTCCTTCGTCTTAGGGATCCCAGGATGTGCCACCAGGGCAGATGAATGACACCACTCCATGACCTGATCTCTCAAAGGAGGGGGTACAAACAACCGATCCTCATAATACAATAAGTCATCCCGAACTGATGCCTGGGGCAAAGACACCCATGGTGTAAGATCCATCGTACGCAGCTGGTTCTTTACCGATGCAGTGAACACCTCCCCATCCACCGCCCCAACAATCCTGTCTTCGGATATCATGGGCCTGCTCTCCCTCTCCTTGCCCTGTTCGCTGGGGTCTACATGGATACGGGACAAGGCATCAGACTTAACCTGCTGTGCTGCTGGTCTGTACGTAATGATGAAATCGAACTCATTAAAAAAGAGAACCCACCGCATTTGGCGTGGCGTCAAGGCTCGCGCCGAACGGAAAATCTCCAGATTCTTAGGGTCCGTATAGATGGTAACGGTGTGCCTTGCCCCCCACAAATAATGTCTCCATTCCTCGAAGGACAGCTTAACTGCTAACAGCTCCCTCTCTGCCACAGTATAATTACGCTCTGCAGGCAGCAGGGTCTTGGAGAAATAAGCAATAGGATGTATATAACCAGTCTCGACCACTCTTTGTGACAGCACTCCACCAACTGCACACAAAGATGCATCCGTTTCCACAAAAAATGGTAGGGCCGGGTCAGGATGGATCAACACTGGTGCCGATGTAAACGCCCTCAACAACCGCTGAAAAGCCCCCTGCGCCTCTGTGGACCACTCAAAGGATACACCCTTTCGCAACAGTTGAGTCAGAGGAGCCACAATGTCTGAGAAATGGGAGATAAAACGCCTATAAAAATTGGCGAATCCCAACAACACCTGTATATGCTTTACGGACGTTGGAACAGGCCAGGTGATAATGGCCTCGATCTTTCTTGGATCCATCCGAACCCCTCCGGCAGACACCACAAACCCTAGAAACTCCACCTGCGTGGTGCTAAACTGGCACTTTGCCAGCATTGCATATAGATGGTGCTCCCGCAACTTGCGTAGAACCTGGATCACGTGTCGCTGATGCTCGACCCCTGTCTCAGAGAAGATCAGGATGTCATCCAAATACACAATCACACTCCGATCCAAGAACTCCCGAAGCACCTCATTTATGAAGTACTGGAATGCCGCCGGCGCATTGCATAGCCCGAACGGCATCACACAGTACTCATAAAGGCCATGCTTTGTTTTAAACGCTGTCTTCCACTCATCCCCAGTTCGCACACGTACCAGATGATAGGCGCCCCGCAAGTCCAACTTGGTGAACACCTTTGCGCTGCGAAGCTGATCTAGCAACACGGGGATGAGTGGAAGCGGGTATTTGTTCTTGACGGTGGCCTTGTTTAGCGTGCGATAGTCCACACACGCCCGTAAAGTACCTTCCTTCTTCGGAATAAAAAAGATAGCCGAAGAAACAGGCGAACACGATGGACGGATAAACCCCAGACGCAGCATCTCATCGAGATACACCTTCAGGTGCAACTCCTCCGGCTCAGAGAGAGCATACACCCTACTACAAGGAAGAGGCGCCCCAGGGATAAGATCGATCTTACAATCAAATGATCTGTGTGGGGGTAAACCCTGCGCCTCTTCTACGTCGAATACCTCCCTGAACTCCTGATATTGCAAAGGTACTGCATCCATGTCAGTAGCAGCACAGGACAATGACAACTCCTTTTCACCTGCATCCTTATAGCAGTGTTTTAAACAGTACGAGGAATCAAGAGACACTAGCCTTTGTACCCAATCTATCCTGGGATTGTGCTCCTGCAACCACGGCACACCCAAGACCATCCCGAAAGAGGGAGCATCAATGAGATCACAACACACCATCTCTGAGTGTCCGTTCTCACACACCAGACACAAAGGCACCGTCCTCTTTGTAATTGAGCCCGATGTTAATTCGGTGCCATCAATCGCCCGCACAGGTTCGGGCTGGTCTTTTACGCAACACGGAACTTTCAATTTTTCAGCCAACGTGATATCGAGGAAGTTCCCTGTAGCCCCCGAATCCAACAATACCGATACCGGCACTCTACTCTCTCCTCCAAGTACCAAATAAGCAGTAATAATGAAGTGCCTAGGGGCCCTATCTACTGCCCCAAGCACCTCATACTGCCGATCCTTCCGTTCATGGTACAAACAGGCCACCCTTTTTCCATAGGAGGATCCAGAGGGTTTCACGGGACATTCCCTCGCAAAGTGCCCACCCTGGCCACAATACAAACACAGACCCATCTCTCTCCTCCGTTTCTTCTCTTCATCGGACAAAGGCCCCCTTACTCCGCCTATCTCCATTGGCTCAGACACACCCTTTGTCTCTCCAGCTCCCAGGGACTTATTATCGGGCTTCACAAACCCTCCCCGAGGCACCTGATAACGACTCTTCTCCCCCCGTCTCTCCGCCAGGCGATGGTTCAACTTGACTACTAGATCGATAAAAGCTGCACAATCAAGTGGGGGGTCTACTACCTGTGAGACTATGTCCTTAAGATCTTCGGACAATCCCTGATAGAATAAAGAAGTTCTCTTATCCTCGGGCCAATGTGTCTCTGACACCAAACGATTGAAGGTAGAAATGTATGTCAACAGGTCCTGACGTCCTTGTCTTAATTTCAATAGTTCTGCGTCACTTGCCTGCATAAAGGCGTGTTTCGCGAACAGACCAAGCATCAGTTCTTTAAATGCAGGATAGTTGGTTAGCACCGGATCATCCCTGTCGACTAGGGGTATAGCCCACTGTGCCGCTGTGCCAGCCAAGTATGATATCGTAAATGCCACTTTGGCCGAATCATTGGGAAAAGCAGTTGGTTTGCACATGAAGTGCAGTTGGCATTGATTCATAAAAGTGCCAAATTTGGCGCTATCCCCTGCGAACCTCTCTGGCGGTGCCAATGGTACAGGGACAGGAGTGTTCACAGTAACTGCTACCGGTACCCCCCCACTAGCTCCCTGCCCTTGCCCACCAGTGTATTGAAATGTGGCTGGATGTATTACCTGAGCCTGAGGTGTCCTAAGCTGCACCCTTTCTCTACTGAGTAGTGCCCCAACCTCTTGCTTCATAGCCACATTCTCTTGTCGCAAATCATGAATCTGGCTTTGGAGGGCAGTCAAAGCACCCATGACATCCTGTAAAGTGGGAGATGTACCGGCCGTAGCCCCCACATCCTCATCCATCGTCGCTCAGGCAGTGCAATTATTACGTGGGCTCGTTATTCTGTTGGCTCCTGCCCAGCTGTGCCCATGCACTGCAGGAGCAAAGATAACCCCGTTCCTCTGAACCTACCACTCCGTGGCTCACACCATAGATAGTACCATGGGCCAACGGACTGGCAAGGGACAGGGGGCGGGAATAAGGGAAGGACAGACAAGGGATCCTAGGTCTTCTCTTCAAGGGGAAGAGTCCTTCTGCCAGGACCACGTTACTCCACGTGCTGTATCACAGGGGACTGGCTGAATCACCGTCTGCCACACAAAAAACAACAGAATGTCAAAAGCCTAAATACATCAGCCCTCTTTTTCTTCTCATGCCCCCACACACCACCCCATAACACTCCTCCTTACCCACGAAGGCTGTAATAATCGCCGGGTGGAGTGCTCCGTCCAGGAGTGTATGCAAAGTCCAGCAGGCAGGCAGGGGGGGTAAAACCAGGGGAAGGAAGGGCTAGGCAGCGGGGATCACGCTTCAGGAGACTGGGACCAATGGGGCCAGGGGAAGAGGAGGAAAAAGTCATGAAAACGACTGAAAAAACCTCCGTTTGCTAGTCCGCTAAGAGTCTTCCTTGCATTCCGCAAAAAGGGGGACCAAAACAGGTTAACACTGGGGCAAAAGCGCAGCACAACACAGGCTTCGTTGCGCGCTAGCAGTGAACCCGGAAACGCCCAAACCGGCACTCCGCCTCCACACAACGATGCGGATAGACTGCACAAAGGGGCGGAAGTGCGGGGCAGCGTCAGAACAACACAACTACACCAGGAATCACCGGGTAATCCAGCCGGACCACCGATTCCCGTAAGAAGCGCCGGAGCCCCAGCCACTCCTTGATCCCAGCCGGGATAAAATGACTCACAACACCCACAAGGTATGAAAGACACAAAAACGAAACAAAACAGACTAACACACAACTAAACCAAGAAACAAACACGAAAGGAAAAGTCCAGGGGAATCCAGAAGGGGAAATGGAGTATCAAGAGTATCAAGAGTCAAAACACAAGAAGGGGAAATATCACGAGCCCGTGAATAAATCAGAGTTCCCAAAGTACTAATACAGCTCCCAGCAAGAACCAGGAACCACAATGCTAGATAACGAGCACCGGGAACAGGGAAAATCATCCTTTTAACCCCACCTAGCATCACATGGGCTCTGTGTACATGGCAAGAGAAAGAGGACTATGAAGGGCAGAATCCTAACACTGGGAGGGTGGGGACTGGAGGGGGGGTGGTGGTGACCTGACTGTATGATTTGATGTAGTTTTTGCTTTCTGGGATGCTGTATGCCTGTATTTTGTTTGTTCTGGCCTGGGCTCGAGGGCTCCTTGCGCTTTCCACTCTGACTGCGAGGGGTTGTTGGTTCTGTTGGATCGGTCTACTGCTGTGCCGGTAAACATGGTGAAGGGGGGGAATCTGTGGCTGATCTGCATAAGGTCGGGGTGGGTGGTGGGGTTGGAGGACGGAGGGGAGGGTTGGAGAGCAGATGGTTGAATTGTGTTTCCTTGGTGTGTGGACCCCATAGGGTTACTTGCTTTGGTGTACTAATGCAGACTGCTCTGGGGCGACTCCGGGAGGGGAGGCGGAGGGGTCTATTGGTGGTTTGCAGATAGCGGGGGTAATGTCACTGCCTTGTAATGCCTCTTAGTATTGGCACGTGGAATGTGAAGGGCTTGAACTCACCGCAAAAACGCCAGAAGGTGTGTAAATATCTGCATGATCACCAACTGGATGTAGTGGGACTTCAGGAGACTCACCTGGCGCGCAAGGATGATCTTCGCCTCAAACATAAGAATTTCCCACTCATTTACAGAGCGTCTGCCCCCACGAAACACAGGGGGGTGGCCCTTATCTTCCGTTCTTCCCTTCACTTTCAGCCCATGGGGGTGCGCGGGGATAAGGATGGCAGTTGGTTGATGGTTAAGGGTCTGGTGTGTGGTAGATTGTGCACCTTTGTGGTGTTGTATGCCCCTAATGCTGGACAAAATGGGTTTCTCCAGGACTTGCTGCGAAGAGTGCCAGATTTTGTGGAGGGGGAGCTGTTCCTGTTGGGGGACTTCAATCTGATTTGGGACAGGGAAATGGATAGCTCTCATCGTCAGAGGTCTGCTGCTGGCTTGTTCTCCATCGAAACACAACAGTTGCTAGGGGACTTGGGACTGATTGACGGCTGGAGCTCCCTACACTCCCACTCTCGGGAATACACCTTCTTCTCCCATGTACACCACTCCTATTCCCGGTTGGATCACATTTTCTTGAGTCAAGCCCTTAGAGGAGATGTCTGTGACTTCAGTATATTCCCGCTCTCTGTTTCTGACCACAGCTTGCTGGTGCTCGGGCTACATTGGTCTGCGAAGGGTGACGGACAGCGCAAGTGGTACTTTCCGGCCTCCCTTGTTCGGGACGAAGCCTCCTGCAAGGATCTACGGAAAGCCATCCGGGACTTTTTTACTCTTAATCCCGTGTCTGACACCTCCGTCTTCACCACCTGGGACGCCTTCAAGGCGTCCATGAGGGGCACCTGCTTGGCCCTCAATGCTCACCTCAATAGGTTGCGGCGGAAGGAACGTGAGGAGCTGGAGGTAGAACTCGCTGCTCTTGAGAGGGCACATAAACTGAATCCTTCCCGGTTGACACTTCGCCCGTTGACTGCAGTACGGGGGAAGCTTAGGGCTCATTACAACAACAGGGCAGAGTTTACCCTGCTTCGACTGCGGCACCTCTCCTACTCCCAAGGAAACAAGGTGGGAAGACACCTGGCCCGCCAGCTTCGGGATAAGAGGGAAAAGGACTACATAGGCGGTATCCGAGACGCGGCGGGTACTCTGCAGCATAGGGACGAGGCCAAAGCCGATCTCTTTGGACGCTTCTATGCCGCCCTCTATACAGGTGAGGCCTTAGATCCCGGGGCTCAACGGGAATATTTGGATGGTCTGCCCTTATCTAAGGTATCCATGGAATGGAATGAATTACTAGCTGTCCCAATCACTAGAGCAGAAGTGCTTGATGGCGCTGAAACTCCATAAGGCCCCTGGGCCTGATGGCTATACCGCTCTTTTCTACCAGACGTTCGCAACGGAGGTGAGTGACTTCTTAGTCACTCTGTTTAACACCATGGCGGAATCCGGGGAAACGTCCGGGTCCATGGCGGAAGCCGTGATCTCGATTATCCCCAAGTCGGGGAAGGACCCATCTAAGTGCTCCTCATACCGCCCGATCGCTCTCCTCAATGTAGACGCCAAGTTGTACTCCTCCATCCTCGTGAGTAGGCTCCAAGATTTGCTACCGGCGCTCATTCACCCGGACCAATCCGGGTTCATTAAGGGTCGTCAGACCCACGACAATACGAGGAGGGTCATCCACCTGATTGAGAAGGCTAACAGATTCCGTATACCGGCGGTCCTGGTGGGTCTCGACGCGGAGAAAGCCTTTGATCGGGTGGACTGGGGCTTCCTGTTTCGAACCCTGGCCGCCTTCGGCTTCTCGGCTAAGTTTCTCGCGATGATCAGGGCGAATTACAACAGCCCCCGCTCTAGGGTATCGGTCAATGGCCACTTATCAGCATTTTTCCCGCACTCCCGGGGCACCAGACAGGGATGTCCTCTCTACCCCCTGCTCTTCGCCCTGAGCATTGAACCATTGGCGCTGGCGGTGCGGGAGCATGAGGGGATACGGGGTCTCCCCTTTACTGGGGAACAACACAAAATCACCCTCTTTGCTGATGATGTTCTTTTGTCTGTCATGGATCCGGCTCACTCCCTTCCACACGTCCAGAAGGTGTTGCTGAGCTTCGAGGAGGTGGCAGGTTTCAAAGTAAATTACGATAAATCGTATGTTCTCAATCTGACCCTCTCCTCGGCGGAAGTGGACATTGTGCGGCCACTCACCCCGCTGCCGTGGGCCTCCCACTCCATTGTGTACCTAGGGGTTCGGCTGACTTCCTCGATAGGGAAATTATACTCTGCAAACTTCCCCTCGTTGCTGGCGCAGACGCGGGCGGACCTGGACCGCTGGAAACCGAAATATATCTCGTGGCTGGGTAGAATACACGCGCTTAAGATGGTCCTCTTGCCCAAGTTTTTATACCTGTTTCAGGCACTTCCTACACCAATGGATGTGGACTTCTTCCGACGCCTTAAAACCCAGATGCTCCGCTTTATTTGGCAAGGGGGGCGGGCGCGTTTCTCCTTTGCCACTCTGCAGTGGGGAGGGGGGAGTGGGTCTCCCCGATATGCACCTATATTACAAAGCTGCCCAGTTACGGGTATTAGTGGAATGGTCCCAGCAGTTCTCGGAAAAACATTGGCTGCACATGGACAGAAGCGGGGCGGGGAGATCAATCTGGGATCTAGCGTGGAAACCCAAGAAGGATAGGCCCAAGAACGCATACATCAGTACCCCCACCGGCACCACCCTGAAGGTTTGGGATACAGTGTCTAATGATGAGCGCTGGACTACGTTCCCATCCCCCTTCACACTGATACACTTTAATCCGGCCTTCCCACCGGCGCTGCATGAAGGCCCTTTCGAGATATGGAGGGAGGGAGGCTGTAGGGCTCTTACGCACCTGTTTCATGGTTATACACCGCTTACCTTTGCAAACTGTATGCGGGACTATGGAGTCCCACCCTCCGAGAAATTCCGCCACCTTCAAATGGTTCATTGGGCCACATCCCCGGTTGTCAACGATGCGGCCACGAGGCCCCCCTCTCCCTTTGAGGCCTTCATCTTACGGACCACTTCCATGAAGGGTGTCATCTCCTTTCTTTATACCTGCTGCTTACTTCCGCCATGTCGCCTCGCCCCCGGTATATGGGACATTGGGAGGAACTCCTTGGGCGGGACATTTCCGATGGGGAGTGGTCATGTTTGTGGCGGGACATTGCTGCATATAATCATTTGCTGGACTTGAGGGAGGCCCATCTTAAAACTCTCATGGACTGGTATCTGTACCCGTCCAAACTTCATCGCATCTTCCCGTCTTCATCGGACAGGTGCTGGAGAGGCTGTGGATTGCTGGGGGATTTCCGCCATATTTGGTGGGATTGCCCGATCATTCGCCCATACTGGGAATAGATTCTGTCCCATATCAAGGGAATCCTTGGTTACCCAATAGCTGACTCAATGGCCCATGTTCTACTGGGTCTTCGAGACCCAGCGCTCGAGCACCAGACCCGGGCAGACAAAAAGATCTTGTGGCTGTGTATCGGGGCCGCCAAACTTACCCTAGCAGCGGCCTGGAAAAAATCGGAGGCACCAGCAATTTCCCGGTGGCATGCGAAGTTGTGGCAACTTCTGAGCATGGAACGAGTGGTGGACATCTTCCTGGGCGATTTCAAGAATTTTATTTTCCCCTGGGGACGCTTGGTCTGCTTTCTATCACGTGGTTTGCCTTCTGCAGTATGCCCGTCCACGGTGCGAGCTCTTCATCTCTTTCAGGTGTGAATGAGAATCAGGTTGAATGAATGATTGCAAGTTGTCACCACCACCAGGGGGGGGGGGAAGGGTGGGGGTAAGTTCTTTCTTGGTTCGTTTCTGGCGTCACTCTCGCTGAAGACTGAGGCTTGCACGGCATTGACATAGTAGGCAGAGTGTTTCGTGCTTCTACTCCAACCTCGCAGAGCATACCGCCCATCGTGATCCTGAACTGTGTCCAGCTTGGTCTTACACTTACTGTCCGAATGCATCATTGCACTGCGGTTCGAATTGAATGATGGTCGCTCTGTAGAACTCTCCGCCCTTATTTTCAGCCTCTACTTATGCCCCCTGTGAGGGAAGTTGTGCTAGATTGTCGTTTGTTTTTTTCTCTTCATTCTGCTTTCTCTGATAAAATAAATAAAGATTTTACAAAAAAAATTAACTGACACGGTTTCTGTGCAGGTTCTCTATCTTCATCTAACTGCTCTAAATCTTTCCATAATGCTCCAAATGTCGCACGGTCATCAACTTTACGCACAGCTCTCCACATATTAGGCAGTAATATTAATCCAAAAAACAAATCAATATCAGGCAAAGTCGTAGTAAAAGAACTAATTGCACCCTCAACTCCCTCAAATCTGCTGGATTCTTTCACGGATCAGGCAATGCATTTCTAAGGGCCATAACATCTGCTCTATTCCACGGAGTGTAAACCCAATTATAAATAAAATAACCTTTAGCATCTGTAGAAGTCTTATCATCATTTGTACCCGTTCCTTTAGGAGGAACATATAAAGGTGCGGCTTCCCGCATGGGTTTCACATTAATTACAACATTCTTATCTGTTTCAGGAGTAGAAGTTCGTGCCATGCTGATCTGAGATGTTGATGCAGCTGCGTCTGCTGCCTTTTTCTCCTCTCGCAAACGGGCTGCTTCAACACTCAGTTTAACCAAGTGTCTGATCGTGTCAGCCACCTGGGAGAAGACAAAAAGACCGTCACGTAATTGTTTACAATCAGCTGCTACATCATCGGGCTCTATTTCTACCGAATATTTCCTGTATCGTTCAATAACCTCTGCGGCAAATGTCTTGATAAAATATATTTGCTCCCTTTCCGGCCAATCTGTAATACTATCTAGAAGTTCTGAAGTAGTGATAGTACTACGAACGGCTTTACGCGCAGCAGATCTAATCTGAGACGCACGTTCAGCAGATAACATTGAACGAGTTTCTCTAGCTTTGTCTTGGTCTGTAGAAGAGTCCTCATCTAATTCATAAGGAGCAGAAGGAAGAGTATACGGAGGTGGACAACGATCTAATAAGAGAGAGTCATCTTGGGGTTTATTAAGAATAGGATAAAGAGGTCTACGAATAGCGTATTGGTCATATACCTGTAAATGACGCTCCCTATCTTCCCTCTCTTTAATTTCTTTAATTTCCCTATTTTTCATTTCCAATGCTTTTGCATGGATGTTCTTTCGTTGTTCTTGTTCAATCAAGGCTTGCTCACGCTTCATGCGTTCACGCACTTCTTTCTCCCACATTCATACACAGTCAAACACATCTTGCCTAGCCTTTCGCTTAAACATCAGTAGCTTCACATACTGAATCTTTCGCAAATCAAATGACCCATGCATAGGCCAACGCAACTCAGGATCTTTACAAGTGTATTTGTTCCATAACATGCTGTACATTATGGAAGAAATACCATACTTAACATACATGTCCCTATTAGGCGTCCCCTCTGGGGGCGCCGGTTGTGCTTCGTTGAGTCTCAAATTGGTACCACTACAAAAGCAACACATCCTACGAAGTGGGCTGAAAAGAGGCATGCCAAAAATAGTGCAAAATATGCAGTATTATAATCAAAAGTAGCGCTTAAGGTATTCTTCGTACGTTGCGCTGTTCAAACAAATAAAAATAGAGAAATATCTCCTCATTACCTGCCTATATGTATTGGAACACATATATATTTATCAAACGAAATTCAATATTGGCCAATCTTTCAAACAAAGCTGCAGTAAGTGTTACTAAACTACCTTACCAATCAAAGGCATCAAAACCAACAGCAAGTGCCGCAGAACGGCTCTTACCAATCAAATGGTGTCCAGGTTCCAACTGCCAAGTTCTCAAATCGACCAAATGGTCACTGCACAGCGAATCAACAGAAGAGATCTCAGTCGAGGACCGGCGCCACCTGGATGGTCAGATCTGAAAGAAAGGAAAAACGCCGTCGGTGCCAAGACTCGTGTCTCCTCAGGCAGCGATCGCGTCCAAAAGCGAGATTCCAATCCTTCGTACTGACCAGTCCTTCGGGCATCCGAGTCGCCGATGAGCCCCGCGTTGGAAGCACCAATTTGTAGTAGTGAGCCTCAGCAAGGCCTACCAGTGCTAGGGGTTCTCCCTTCTCTGCACAGAGTCTTCAAACCAATAGAAAGAAGTTGGCACAGAAACTGGAATAGAAAAGAAAAAGTTTATTAAACCTCATGAGGTGGAACTACATTCACACAACACCCTTCGGCAATGTATGAAGTAGCACACTGACTGGAAGGAGCTTGGTCCTTTTATACCCACACAGGGGCTCAAATGAGGGCGGTACAAGGTACAGAATGCTGGTTTCAAATGCATATAAGGTCATACAGAGAGTGTGCTGGCAACAAGTGGGAGGGGCTGACAGTTAGCTAATTCTGTTGGACACATCCTGACAGTTACAAGTTGGGAACAGCTGTAAGCTCAACTGAGCATGTGCAAAGCAGAAGAGGCTAAATATATCTCGTCTCTAGGCAGATTTCAAGAGCAGTTGACAGGAAGGTAGGACAGAGCACATGGTGAGCACATGGCAAACAAAATGGCTGCCAGAAATACAAAATGGATTCCACACAACGGACAAGATAGTATCTAAATACAAGATGTCTTCTGCTAATGCTTAACCTAATCACTGCTAAATAACAACACTTCCCTACCACTCACCCCCCCACTGAGTGCTTGGCAAAACGGACCCGTTGCCACAAACTTAGCGCAATTCCACTGCGCTACCCGATTGTACCAGGCAATCCATAGTTGCAAGCTGCGAATCTCCTTAGCTGCACACATGCAAGACGGCATGAGCAAAAAAGACCCTAAACAGAGAGTTTTAAAATTTAGCAAAACAGCGGAGAGGGCACAGGACTCCATTAACACCATGGCAGAGAGGGGCCAGGAGGCGACCACCACGGCTGACTCTGCCACCACCCAAGTCTCCCTGTTGTCAGAGTTAAGAGCTGGCTCAAAGTCACTGGATAGTAGGTTTGATACATTAGACAAAAGTCTTGATTCATTGGGGGCCAAACTTGACATACATGACCAATGGCTGGACACAGTTGAAGGCCGAGTTTCTGATCTTGAAGACGGTGCAGCCCAGTCTACTAAATGCTTGGAATGCATGGACAAAATTAAAAAAGATGTAGCAATAAAGAATGAAGATTTAGCAGCCCGTAGCCGGCGCAACAATCTTCGCATTCTTGGAATCTCGGAATCGATCAACACAGGAGGGATAGATCTTTTTGTGGAAGCAATGCTCATTGATGTTTTTAGGAAAGAGGTCTCCACTCCCGGATTTGTTGTTGAGCGCGCTCATCGTTCACTGGGCCCTCGTCTAAACCATGGTTGCCTGCCGAGGCCCATCATTGCGCGCATAATGAACTTTCGTGATAGGGACACTGTACTATACCTGGCCAGGGAGCCAGGAGAACTTACCTGGCAGGGCTGCACAGTTGCACTCTATCCTGAGTTTACAGTAATGGTTCAAGAGACGCACCGTAAATACTCAGGGGTTAAATCTACTCTACGAAACCTGGGCCTCCGATATGGCATGCTATATCCGGCACGTTTACGAGTAGACATCAACAGATGACCCCACATTTTTGACACTCCTACCGAAGTCCAGGAATTTTGCAGATCCTACAAAAACTCTAGCAGTCAGCAAAAAGACGCTGGTGTTGGCTCTTCCCCTCCTCACAGCGGCTCTGTTGCCAGTGTGGAACTATTCTCCCATGACTAACCCATACTACAAGCTTTGAATAGCAGTTTGATATGTTGAGAGCAGCCTTACAATAGTTGAGACAGAATAAGTATCATATTTCTTAACATGTTTGCACAGCTGGGCACTGTTGGAGTGTTGCCTCCCCCGACGTGCGTAGCACATTTGTAAAATCACAGATTGTTATGTATTGTTCTGTGCATTTGCATTTCCAACTGGGATGTTTACAGGATGCCTCTGGTTATTGTTTATTTGGGTTGGCCCCTTGCGTACTGGGACACAAGGCTGGGTGGGGGTTGGGGGGAGGAGGTGCTCCGCAAATTGTTAGTTACAACGTGATTACCAGTAGTTTGTATGACATTCAGATGTTTCTTGCCGCCCGTTCCACACTTTTTCACACATTTCAATGGTTCTGGGGTGACCCACTTGTGGGACACCCCTGCGCCGCACGGCCACCAGCTGCTGCGTGTGCCCCTCAGCCCGTGTGCCCCTCAGCCCGTCCCAGCCTCGCTGCCTGCCTCGCTGCCGGCCGACTCGGTTGTCATTTGTTTTGTTTTTGTTTTGACCGTCATTTGTGCTTGCTAAATTGTTTCCTTGTTTCCTTGCCCGTGTTAGCGTTTTCTTCTGTTTTTTCTGTATTTTTCTTTTTCTCAGCCTGTGTCCTTCCTGATTGCCCGCCTACCCTCGCCGCCCTCCGTCTTCCCGCCCCGCTTCCTGCCACCACCGCAAGCCCCGCCCCTTTTTTCTTTCTGTTCCCTCCCCGCTCCCGCCTCCCAGCTGCTCCGCCCACCCGCGCACTTGGCCTTTATATGGCGACCGTGCGACACAGGTGAGTGTGACCCACTTGTGGGACACCCCTGCGCCGCACGGCCACCAGCTGCTGCGTGTGCCCCTCAGCCCGTCCCAGCCTCGCTGCCTGCCTCGCTGCCGGCCGACTCGGTTGTCATTTGTTTTGTTTTTGTTTTGACCGTCATTTGTGCTTGCTAAATTGTTTCCTTGTTTCCTTGCCCGTGTTAGCGTTTTCTTCTGTTTTTTCTGTATTTTTCTTTTTCTCAGCCTGTGTCCTTCCTGATTGCCCGCCTACCCTCGCCGCCCTCCGTCTTCCCGCCCCGCTTCCCGCCACCACCGCAAGCCCCACCCCTTTTTTCTTTCTGTTCCCTCCCCGCTCCCGCCTCCCAGCTGCTCCGCCCACCCGCGCACTTCGCCTTTATATGGCGACCGTGCGAACGCGCAGCGGTCACGCGCAGCGGGCGCGCCAATTGTGCGCCGAAGGCGCGCCAAAGGTAAGCCCGTCTGCGCCCGTCCGCGACCGGATCGCGACCAGCGCCAGGACCCCTGGCCCCCGAAGACCCCGACCGACCCGCCTGACGTACTCCGCCGCCACCCTCATCGCTCTCAACTCCGGCCGACTCCCAGAATGCCATCAAGCCACCCCAAGACGTACCCACGGACCCTTCAGCTGCCACGCCTGCAAGTTCTCCTGCATCCGGACCTGCCCCGCACCAGCACCCGCCAAGTCGAACACCAGCAGCACCCACCTCAAGTGCATCCTGCTCAACACCCGCTCCGTCCACAGACACGCCGTGGAACTCTGGAACCTCCTAGACGCCACAGCCCCTGACGTTGCCTTCCTCACGGAGACCTGGATGAACGCCTCCTCAGCTCCAGACATCGCCATCGCCATCCCAGAGGGCTACAAGATCGTCCGGAGGGACCGAAACGCCAACCAGATGGGAGGAGGCATCGCCATCATCCACAGAAGCACCATCCGTCTCACGACCAGCACCGACAACACCCTGACCAGCGCCGAACACCTGCATTTCCAGATCCACACCAACCCGAACACCACCCTCAGAGGCACCCTGATCTACCGACCCCCTGGACCACGCACGCAATTCAGCGAGGACATCGCCGACTTCGTCAGCCCGCATGCCCTCCCCTCCGCTGACTACATCCTCCTGGGAGACCTCAACTTCCATCTGGAGAACAACAACGACCGCAACACCAGCACCCTGCTCGACAACCTCGCCAACCTGGGACTCAAGCAACTGGTGTCCACCCCCACCCACCGCGCCGGACACACACTCGACGCCGTCTTCTCATCCAGCACAGACATCGACTTCAGCCACACCACAGAGCTTCAATGGACGGACCACAGCTGCGTCCACTTCACCTTCAAGAGAACGACGACCCACCAACACCAGCAACAGGCCGCCCGCAGAAGCTGGAACAAGATCACAGCAGACCAGCTCGCCACCTCCCTGAGCCAGCACCCCCCTGCCAGCTCAGCGAACCCCAGCCAGGCCGCCGACAACCTCACGAAGTGGATCAGCAACTGCGCGGACGAACTCGCCCCACTGAGGACCCCGCCTAGCAGACACGGCAGCAAGAAGGCCCCATGGTTCACCTACGAACTCAAGAGCTCCAAGAAGAACTGCCGAGCCCTGGAGAAAGTCTGGAAAAGGGAACCGACACCGAACAACAGGACCTCCTACAAACTTGCCACCCGGAAACACCACCAGCTGATCCGCGCCGCCAAGAAAACAGCATTCAAGGACCGGCTGGACATCAACGCACACAACTGCAAGGAACTCTTCAACATCGTGAAAGAGCTTTCCAACCCCAGCGCAGGAAACAACGACATCACCCCATCGCAAGACCTCTGCAACTCCCTCGCTTCATACTTCCACAACAAGATCACGGACATACACAGCAGCTTCAACAACCAACCAACGCACACCATGACCGAACAACCACCCCCCACCACCACCCTCCACGCCTGGACCCCGATCAGCACCGAAGACACCATCCGCACGATGAACTCCATCCACTCCGGATCACCGGCCGACCCCTGCCCTCACCACGTCTTCAACAAGGCCGACGCTGTCATCGCACCCCACCTGCGAGACATCATCAACACATCCTTCGACACCGCCACCTTCCCTGAGAGCTGGAAGCACGCCGAACTCAGCGCCCTACTCAAGAAACCAACAGCGGACCCCACCGACCTCAAGAATTACCGCCCCATCTCGCTCCTCCCGTTTCCAGCCAAAGTCATCGAGAAGACCGTCAACAAGCAGATGGCCGCCTTCCTCGAGACGAACGGATCCCTCGACCCCTCACAGTCCGGCTTCCGAGCCAACCACAGCACCGAGACCGCCCTCATCGCCGCCACCGATGACATCCGAGCCCTGATGGACAATGGAGAAACAGCGGCCCTCATCCTCCTAGACCTCTCCGCGGCATTCGACACTGTCTGCCACCGCACCCTAGTGCAGCGCCTCAGCGACGTCGGAATTCAGGAGAAGGCACTGGAATGGATCATCTCCTTCCTCGACGGAAGAACACAGAGAGTCCGCCTGCCACCGTACAAGTCAGAGGCCTCCGAAGTCATCTGCGGCGTCCCCCAAGGATCATCTCTGAGCCCCACCCTCTTCAACGTCTACATGAGCCCCCTCGCGGCCATCGTACGCAAACACAACCTCAGCATAATCTCCTACGCCGACGACACCCAGCTGATCCTCTCCCTGACCAACGACCCCGCCGCCGCCAGAGCCAACCTGCACGAAGGGATGAAAGAGGTAGCCGAGTGGATGACGACCAGCCGTCTGAAACTGAACTCAGACAAGACGGAGGTCCTCATCCTGGGCTCTTCACCCTCCGCCTGGGACGACTCCTGGTGGCCACCCGCCCTGGGCACCGCACCCAAACCGACAGACCACGCACGCAACCTGGGATTCATCCTGGACTCCTCCCTCTCCATGACCAGACAAGTCAACGCCGTCTCCTCGTCGTGCTTCAACATCCTGCGCATGCTACGAAAGATCTTCTGGTGGATCCCCACCGAGACCAGGAAGACCGTCACCCAGGCCCTCGTCACCAGCCGTCTGGACTACGGCAACGCCCTATACGCCGGTACCACCGCCAAGCTCCAGAAGAGACTCCAGCGGATCCAGAACGCCTCAGCCAGACTCATCCTCGACATCCCACGAACCAGCCACATCTCCGGACATCTGAGAGACCTTCACTGGCTCCCCGTCAACAAAAGAATCACCTTCCGCCTCCTCACCCACGCACACAAAGCTCTACACGATCGAGGCCCGAGCTACCTCAACAGCCGAGTCAACTTCTACGCTCCCAAACGCCACCTCCGATCAGCCAACCACGCCCTCGCCGCCGTCCCCCGCATCCGAAGAGCGACTACAGGAGGAAGGTCCTTCTCCTACCTGGCCGCCAAGACCTGGAACTCCCTCCCGACCGACCTGCGCCTGACCCAAGACCACCTCTCCTTCAGGAAGAAGCTGAAGACCTGGCTGTTCGAGCAGTAGCGGCACCCCCCCCCCCCCAGCGCCTTGAGACCCTACGGGTATGTAGCGCGCTTTATAAGTGTCACTGATTGTCACTGATTGATTGATCTAATGACAGCAGTACTTAATCTCCCAGACCACTCCAATCTATCCGTGATAACTTGGAATGTTAGGGGTCTCAACAACCCTTGAAAAGGAAGACATGTTCTGCAATATTTGCAAAGATATCACGTAGACATCGCCTTCTTACAGGAGACGCACCTGCCTAAATCGGATGTTACACACTTTGCAGCCAACTGAGGCCCACATAGTTTTTTCTCTAATTATAGTACATAGGTTTGGGGCACAGGGATATTGATTCATAAGAGACTCCCATTCTGTCTGCACAAAAGCTATACAGATAGTGATGGCCAATATACTGTAGTAGTGAGTAAATTGATGGGCCATGTTGTGACACTCGTCTGCCTGTACGCCCCTAATATCGACTGCCCGAATACTTTCATGAACTACATGCCACAATATTACGCGTGGGTACTGATTGTATTCTACTGGGGGGGAATTCAACCTACTCCTAAACCAGGCATTAGGCTATTCCTCCGCTTCAGCAGACACCAAACCTCGCTCACGATGAGCACTGTTGTCCATGTGCGAATCACTACAGCTTTCTGATGCTTGGAGAAAGCGCAACCCAACAGCTTCAAGCTACACTTACTCCTCGGCCCAACACAGCAAATGGACCAGACTAGATTACTGGTTAATCCCCCCAAAACTTACAACGTGGGACAAGTCTACCATTACTCTTACCAGAACATACTCGGATCACTCCCCAGTGATACTTAAAGCCTGTATTCCCAGGCCGGAATGTCATGAGCACCAGTGGAGATTCCCTGGCAGAGCCTTGAATGACGACTTATTCCACTCAGAGATCAGGGAGGCAATAGAAGACTACTTCGAATTAAATACGGGGACTATTGACACATGGGCAGTACTTTGGGAGGCCTTTAAGGCCTATATTAGGGGACTCACTGCTCACCGGATTGTTTGGAGGCACCTTTTTCCATGTCGTCGTTGGATCACCGTCTTCACCCTGCAGCTTGCCGGACCCGCTGCGCGGGTCCCGCTGCGCCTGTGGTCTTTGTGAGGCGTTGGACGGGGAATTTAAGACTTCTGACCCCCTTGTCTACCGGCAGGGCTGCGAGCAGCCCAGCAGGGACTCCATTGCCCAGGAGTCCCTGCGTGCAACACCTGTGGCCGCTCTCCCTGCCGGCCACGCCCCCTGACTGTGGCCATAACTGCTCCCTCTCCCCTCATCCAGCGGGACTCACTGCTCACCGGATTGTTTGGAGGCACCTTTTTCCCTGTCGTCGTTGGATCACCGTCTTCACCCTACAGCTTGCCGGACCCGCTGCGCGGGTCCCGCTGCGCCTGCGGTCTTTGTGAGGCGTTGGACGGGGAATTTAAGACTTCTGACCCCCTTGTCTACCGGCAGGGCTGCGAGCAGCCCAGCAGGGACTCCATTGCCCAGGAGTCCCTGCGTGCAACACCTGTGGCCGCTCTCCCTGCCGGCCATGCCCCCTGACTGTGGCCATAACTGCTCCCTCTCCCCTCATCCAGCGGGACTCACTGCTCACCGGATTGTTTGGAGGCACCTTTTTCCCTGTCGTCGTTGGATCACCGTCTTCACCCTACAGCTTGCCGGACCCGCTGCGCGGGTCCCGCTGCGCCTGCGGTCTTTGTGAGGCGTTGGACGGGGAATTTAAGACTTCTGACCCCCTTGTCTACCGGCAGGGCTGCGAGCAGCCCAGCAGGGACTCCATTGCCCAGGAGTCCCTGCGTACAACACCTGTGGCCACTCTCCCTGCCGGCCACGCCCCCTGCCCTGCCCTGTCCTAGCCCTATTTTAGAGGGCGGTGTATCCGCTGCGCGGTAGCGCGCGGGAGTGCCCGGGGCGAAGACCGGGCAAAGAGCGGGCCGTTTGAGGCCGTTCGAGGTCTAAGAGGTCTGGGCTGGGCCACCCCCCCTGCCCGGTGCAAGACTTATCATTCTTGTAATTGTTGCTTACTGCCATCTGTATAATGTGCACACGGAGTAGCCGTAGTAAATCCGCCATGGCAGCGAGCAATTCCAATAGAACCTTGGATGATTTCCTTACCAAGACTAATTTGGCAATTGACGTGGAAATCAGTAAAATGCAGCACAGGGTTTCACTGGAACTCGAAGCCGCACGAAGGCTTTCTGAGAACCTAGTCAGCACCAAGAAATCATCCCTGGGCAACATTGCCTCTGCCTTAACCCCCGAGCGTACAACAGGTCCTCGTCCATTGCTAACGTCGGCAGTTATTCACTCTGTCCCAACCCCATCTCCCCTAATGTCTCCTCATAATTTATTACCTTCCCCACTTCAACCCAGTAAGGGTCCCGTACCACACATCCGTGAGGCAGACACAAGCTCCCCTACTAAAACTAACCCGCCCAAGACATCAGTTAGCGCTAAGAAAGCTGCCATTTATAAAAAGAAATGTCTTGCCAGATCCATTTATGCACGAAAAAAGGCTAAAATTGCCAGGTCCCAGTTTTTTAATAGTAGAAGATCGTTGGCCACTCATGGGATAAAGGATGAAACTTCCAAAACCAATTCTTGCACTTTGGGTGGGGAAGTTGTCTCTGGTTTACACAGTTCTGTGGTAGATCTTTCTTTGGGAGCTTCTCCAGTTAAGAATGGTGAGAGACAACCTGAGGGTAGGTTGAGTGGAATTGAGAAAGATAGGGGGGGGTGATGAAGAATTTCTTAAAATTGTTTGGGGCACATTAAAACAATTACTCACCCCCTTGGAACTAAGGCTTTCCCGTATAGAGAATAACTTACTTGAAATGGACAGGACCATAGTTACCTTGGCTAGCCTTAGCCTAAAAGAAATGGAAGCAAAGTTCCCACAGGGTAAAGATTCTATCCCACAGGCCCAGGCATTAGAACTCCTACCTGTGTCCCCACCTTCACCCAAATATCCACCCGAGCCCCCCTCAATACCCAAACCCATACCAAAGCCTCGTACCACTGCTGTTAACCAAACTGTTACCACCCCAAGTTTCACAGCACTAAGCTCCCTTCCCCCCCAAAGTATAGCCCCCCCCCAAACAAAAACAAAATCTCCAAACTGTTCCTCACCACGCTAAACGGCCAGTTCCTGTGAATAATCAACCCCGGCAGGCCAGTCGCCCAAACTTTCGTGGGGGGTTTATTGACTTGCCACCAGAAGCTGGGCCCTATGTTATTATACTAGCTGGAGTACCTGTATTGGGTCCGAATTCACAAGAAAACCATCACTCCCTGAAAAATAAAGTTATCCACTGGCTAAATGAAAATAAACAGCTCCCCAATCACCAAAGAAGTTGTGTACTAATGGTACGTAGAGTGCCCTGGGTAGGCTTCACTCACAAGTCTATTACTGGAGATTGTATAGTTGTATCTTTCGCAGACCCCCATACAGCACAGCACCTATGCGTATGGTCCTCACATGACGCCAACCCCTCAATTGTTGTTAGACCCCTTACCTTTTTTTACCCACCACGGCAGCCATCAGCGATAGAGGAATCTTGGTCAACAGTCCAGAACGCCAGATGGATAGGCCGCAGGGATGGTGGACAAAGCCAACATAACTGGTGGCAAGGCGCACCCACTTCCAATATGTTTGGCTGTTTGGAGGAGGTTGATTGACACGGGGAGATTGTTGACATAATGCCCATTGTGGAACCCTCTCCCCCACAGGTGATTGTCACATCCACCTCCTTGATAACGTGCACAGATCGCCTAACCTCTCATAAAAACACTGGTCTAATTTTGGACTCTGTTGATATCTCCGCCAAGACCAGGACAGGGGAACTGGGCCTGTCGCAGACATCGTCTGCTAACAGTACAGATGATTCTATCAGAGTGGTTTCATGGAACATCGCAGGGCTGCGGGGACGCCTGGATAACGATGACTGGGTCAATTTTATCGACTCTTATGATATCATTGTTTTCCAGGAAACATGGTCAACAGTCCCCTTATTTAGAGTAGGCTATCTGAACTATAACAAACCCGCCACACAGGGTCCTAGGGGTAGGGCCTCTGGTGGCCTCACTGTGTGGATTAGAAATAACCTGGGATTCTGTGTCAAGGAAATTTTGGTAGAAAATGTCGACCTCCTATGTATCAGCCTGAGCAAAGCCAACACTAAGGATTTTCTTTTAATCGATGTCTACGCCCGAGGCTGTCAGGGTGGGAGGAAGCAAACTGTCCTGAATGATCTTGAAAATCTCCTGAAGAAATCCAAAAATGATCAGTTCGTTATAATAGCAGGCGACCTGAATACCTCTTTTGAGCCCATTCTTACCTTGGCAGAAGATGTGGGATCTGAAGAGGATATCGCCTGGAATATTCCCCCGCTAACTATTAGCAAGGGAGTGAGGGGTACTGAGGCAGCATTACACTGGCTGGGTTTCTGTCTGGAGTGGGGTCTTCGGGCAGTAAATGGGCGCACTCCATCTGACAGATCAGGGACCCAAACCTTTGATAATGGTCTGAGTACTAGTCACATAGACTATATACTGGTCAATATTGAATCCTGGTCACACGTGATAGATATGGTGGTAGAGACTAGACCAGAGAGCGATCACAACCCTCTTTCCTTGGGACTCAGGGTTCCTGGTTTGGGTGCTCGCCTAATGGAAACAAGTTATCTAACGTCTGATGTAGTCTTGTGTGACAATAGACGGCGAGTCAAATGGTCCAGGGTCTTAGACGACCCAGTGGTTATTTTTAAAATAGAGGAGTTGGTTCTTAATGTGTGGGGTAGGATGTCCTCATTATCCCCCTCTGGTGGGGTTGATCCTATAATCACTAATCTCCACGAGAAGTGTTTTATAGATCTTAAAAATCTCCTCACCAAGCCTTCAAATATTAAGAATGCTAAAGTGCACAAAAAATGGTACAATAAGAGCTGTAGAGATGCTCACAGCAAATTAATAGTAGCTGTCAAAGCCCGGATTACTGACGACGTTAGGAAAGCTAGGCAGCACTATAAGCAAACACTTTGGGCAGCTAAGCGGGATTGGGATGATTCCTATTGGCTTGACCTCCTCAGAGCCTGCGAGTCATCAAACCAAACGAAATTTTGGACAATTGTTAGATGGGGTAGGGGCTTAGATCCCCAATCACCGGTCAACCATGTCTCAGCTCAGGCCTGGGTGGAGTTTTTTTCAGCCCAATTTAAAGACACAAGTGTCGTGCAAGAACCACTTTCTGTACATGCGTCGCAGGCTATTCCTCCAAAATTGGGGGATAGTCTTATATTTTCTGTATCAGACACTGCACACGCTCTCGAGTCTGTCCAGTCTGGTAAAGCCCCAGGTTTAGATGCCATACCAGCGGACCTTTTTAAACTAAACCCTGATCTATGGGTCCCTTACATTACGCTATTGGCTAACAACATCGCAGCTGGGGCAGAGATCCCACAATCTTGGAAAGGGGCCGAGATATTGCCTGTATATAAAAAAGGTGACCGTTCAAAGCCAAATAACTATCGGCCTATCAGCCTGATAGACTCGATCCAGAAAATAGTTTCAAGGATGGTCTTAGTAAGAATTCAGGGGTGGATCGAACTGAATAATATACTCTCCCCTATGCAGGCAGGATTTAGATTTGGTACCAGCACCATAGACCAGGTGTTTCGATTTATCATGCTTTTTTGGAAGGTGGTTTTTCTGGGTGGTGGAGTAATCTATGCCGCATTTGTCGACCTCAAGTCGGCTTTTGACTTAGTCCCAAGGGGGAAACTATGGGAGGCTCTCAGATTAATGGGCCTTCCACCAGAACTCCTGGGCTTAGTCCGGCGTTTACATGAGGATAATTTCGCTCAGGTAAGGTGGGGGAGTCAGGGACAGGTGACCAACAGCTTTCCAGTCCAACGTGGGGTGCGCCAAGGCTGTGTCTTGGCTCCCACCCTGTTCCTCCTATTCATTAACCAGGGGGTCCAATTTTTTAATAACATACAGTCAGACGCACCTACCCTGGGCGGATCCAAATATCCCATGTTAATCTTCGCCGATGATACCCTGCTCCTTTCGAAAACTAGGAGCGGGTTACAGGTAGCCCTGAATAGTTTTTCAAAGTTCTGTAAAAATAACGACTTGCAGATTAACGTTGACAAAACTAAATTTATGGTCTTTTGCAAAAAAAAACCTCCAAAATGTTTGGTCACCTCGAATGGCGTCCCAATTGAGCAGGTCAAGGTCATGACGTACTTGGGTGTGACCCTAGATCACCAACTTAATTGGAACCCCCAATTGGAGACAATTAAACTTAAATTTACTCGCCTTGCTGGTTGCCTACTGCAAGAACAAAAAAAATCCCTTACCAAACGCATCACTCCTGCATTAAAAATCTATGAGGCCAAGGTTAATGCAGCAACCTTATACGGAGCAGACGTTTGGGGATACAAGGACTTGTCAGGTTTGGCCATTGCACAGAACAGGTTCCTACGGAACCTGGTAGGACTCCCGCAGTCCTCACCTATAAAACCTCTGCTATTAGTAAGCATGGGCGGATTTTGCGGATTGGCAATCCGCGGATCTGCGTATTTGCGGATTTGCGGATTGCGACAATACGCAAAATCCGCGGATCCTAGCGTATTTTTTTTTTTGCGTGTTCGCACGGGTTTCTGCAAGTTCGCGAGGGTTTTATTGTACAAAACGCTCGCGAACGTGCAGAAACCCGTGCGAACATAATGTGCCTACTCATGGCCAAACGGACGGGGCTTCCATGCGAGTGCACATGCCTCTTGTGTGTATAAAAGGTCAGAGACCGATCAGAGCAGCAGATCAAGAGACATAAGCTCCTGGTCACAGGAACAGCTCGAGGATTGCTTGCTGGTGAAAGTCAAGGATGCATAGGCCTCTATCCAGCATCACAGCTGATTTTCGACGGTAAATTTGGGAAGAAGGCACACCTGCCCTGCCTCCACGACGCTCACGATTTTTTCTGGGCTGATGAATGAGTCACTGAATTTAAGCTTCAACTAGGGCACATGCTTTATTGATATCTGTAAGTGCTTCCTCGTTGGGTAAATGTAAAGTGCTTTTACTACACTACAGCTGCCTAAAGTGCCAGAGAGTTGTCTACAGCGACCATGTGTGTGTTACTATACAATCGCGCCGAAGGGCGCAGGGGTCACTATTTACAATGGCGCCAGCAAGCTGCCAGCGCCGTTGTAAAATAGTTACAAAGTTAGCTTGCACAGGAAGCACTTAGATAAAATAAAGCAGCACATGCTTCGTTTTATCTAGTGGTTCCTGTGCAAGCTAACTTTGTAACTATTTTACAACGGCGCTGGCAGCTTGCTGGTGCCATTACATGCGTGGGTGGGGGTTCAACTTTTGAACCCGTTACATCCGCGGATTTTTTCGGATTTTTGGGAAAATACGTAAAATACACGGATTGCGTATTCACCAAAAATCCGAAAAATCAGCGGGCGTAACGGATTTGCCGCTCATGCTTAGCTATTAGATCTTGGATGCAGACCTATAGATGAGCTGGCTCAGTTTCGCCTAGTGGCATTATGGCGTCGGCTCTGGACGACTCCAGAGCTTAGCCTTTTTTCTCGTGAGTTAGATGAGGTAAAATCACTGTGGGGTGCGAAAAAAATCCCTTGGCTCATGGAAGTCAAACACATTCTGTACAAGATGGGCCTGCCAGAGCTATGGTCAAACCCTGGGGGGTCCATTTTTCCATCAAAACCCGAGTTTAAGGCCCTCTTCTGGGCCTGGAAAAAATCTATACTTGTAACCCAATCCTCAGATAAAAATCTAACTGGTTTATTTTTAACACTAAAGGTCACTCCGTCCCTTGAGCCCTATTGGGATTTGATCTGCAATGCGCTAGACCGTAAGCTGTACCATCAGTTTCGTACTGGCACATTGCCTATCAACTCCTTTACTGCAAAGTGGGAGACGAAAGCAGGCAACAAATGTTTTTGGTGTCCCGACCAGGTAGAAAACATTGGTCATCTATTTTTCGGTTGTCCTGCCTATCGTTCCCCTCGAATCAAATGGTTGAAACCTTTATGTGCAATTTTGGATTGTGGGGGACATCGAGAAGCACTAATGAAATTACGTGATATCAGATCTGAAATGTTTGTGGTTTGTGTAGCTAAATTTCTGGGCTGGGCGTGGTTGATTCGTACAAAGAAACTGAACATACTTTTAAACTGATTGTTATGTCTACATGTATTTCTTGTACCATGTTTTGTTGGCAAATTGTGGATTGCTAGTAGTATTTTTAATCATGTATTTTTTGTACTATGTTTTGTTAGCAAATTGTGGATTGTTAGTGGTATTTTTAATCATGAATGGTTTGTATGTCGTCTTTTATGAATTTTTTTATTCGAAATAAAGACCAAATGAGCCTATATTAGGGGAGTTACCATTGCAAAACATGCTGGAGTGCCAAATGACCTCAGAAACACCTTAGCCCACATTGAACAGCAACTTACAGCGCTAGATAAAGCACTGCTGCTCTCTCCGGACTATGAGGGACAAAAACACCGATAAGCACTACTTGCAGAGTTCAGAGAAGCAGCAGACAGGGAAACTCAATTCCAGGGTAAATACGCCACAGCACGTAGACACGACGAGGGTGAGAGACCGGGATGCACCTTATCACAACTGCTGAGACCCCCATATGCTAAATCGTACATCACAGAACTTAGCACTGAGTCAGGACCCCTCCTAACAGACATGTTTGTGATCCGTGCTGAATTCCTTGCATTTTACGAGACCTTATATGCGTCCAAAATTGTGCACAATTCTGCAGATGAAGATGACTATTTTTCAGAGATAGCTTTGGTCTACATGGAAAAATTCATACAAGATTTACTTGCTGAACCTTTCTCTTCAGACGAAATCATCAGGACAATCGACGCTTTGAATGGCTCCACTGCCCCGGCCTTGTGGCTTTACTGGGGATTTTTATAAAATGTACAAAGACATATTATTGGCCTCTTGGCTTCTCGAGGTTTATAATAAGGCATTAGAACGGAAACAGCTGCCTCCTACTCTCAGAGAGGCAGTGATTGTTTTGCTGCCAAAGCCTGGCAAAGACCCCTTGTTAGGCGGGTCTTATAGGCCACTGTCATTGTTAAACTTAGACTACAAAATCTTGGCAAAAAATGATCACTTTGCGTCTAGCCCACTTATTGGACAAAATAATATCCCCAGTCCAATCTGGATTTGTACCCTATAGATCTACTTCCTTGAATCTGGGTACACTATTTGCTGCAATACACAGAATTAATCCAGAAATTCCAGCTGCAGCAGTCTTGTTGGACACGGAGAAAGCATTTGGCTCCTTGGAGTGGCCCGTATTACTATGGGTAATGCGCAGGCTGGGTATGCCCACAGAGTTCATTGATCTCACAGCCCTTCTATACTCCGCCCCCACTGCCAGGATACGCATAAATGGCACACTATCCCGCTCCTTCACTTCATCACGAGGAACCAGGCAGGGCTGCCCCATATCACCACTCCTACTCATACTAGAGATGGATCCACTTGTCAGTTTCAGGAACGCCATCTGTAGAGAGGACTCCAGTTTAACACAGGGCCCCTTCTGGTGTCGTTATATGCAGATGACATTATTCTCTATGTTCAGGACCCGCAGACTAACCTAGACCCGCAAGCCAGAGCGATTATAAAATTTGGCAGATTCTCTGGCCTAAGAATAAAGAGGCATAAGTCAGTGAAATTCCCCTTACTACAAGCACGATGAGATGGGATTGCGAGTGCCCACTTTCCTGGGGCACTGACTCGGTTAAATACCTGGGGGTTAATATTCATTTGGATGCCTCCGAAATGATTCAACTAAATTATGGTACGGCTGTACACAATCTCGAAATGCAGGTGGACAAGTGGCTTTGACTCCTGCTTTCAATTGCAGGACTTGTAGTGTTGATCAAAATGATTGTCCTCCCCAAATTCCTGTATCTCTTTAACAATATCCCCATCCCACTACGAGTCGATTCTTCATGACATTACGAACCCACCTCATCCGACTGACTTGGGGAGGCAGACGGCATAGGGTCCGCTGGGAGGTTAGGACATTGCCTTACTATAGAGGAGGATTTGGTGTTCCCAATCTTCAGCTATACTACTTAGTAGCACAGTGCAGCTATGCACACTCCTGGTTCCACCTGGATGCCAGAATCCCGTATCTACGTCCAGAGGCTGATCTGGTCTTACCCGACACACTTAACGCAGTGCTACCTCAGGGCTTCCCTGGAGAAGTGTGGCTCACTGGTTAGAGGAGGCAGACCCGGACGCTGAGATCAGACCCGGGACCAGGGTTCAATTCCCGACGCGGCAGGGTCTTGAGCCCAAAATGTCCACGGACTCGGTAATTCTCGCTTCGGTGCCTACTCGAATCACAGGTTCACACTCTGCAACTCTGGGCAATAGCTTGCTTAATCTCCACTACGGCCCCCCGCGGCGGGATGCCTGGCTTTCACCTTGGGGATACCCAGTAAGGGGCTATCTCACAGGGAAAAACCAGGACGGGTTCCCAATGCAAAGCGCTTTGAGACCTGGCGGTGATATTGCGCTATATAAAAACCCATCCATCCATCCATCCATCCATCCATCCATCCACCCACGAGACCCGAACGACATCCAAACGGTCTCTACCACTAGTTGGGCCTTGCAGAAGCCAGTTAGGATTATGGGTTCCCCAGTGCTATATTCTCCTGGGCTTCCGATCCTCAACAACCTTTGGATACCCATCACAGGGGAAAAGATTGTGCAACGAACAAGTTCCAAATATGATTTGCAAGCATTTGGAGATTTGTACATTGGAGGGCAAATATTTTCTGTCTCGGAAGGGGTTAAGTTTAGTGACTCCTCTTTCATGGACAAATGTGTACTTAACCACATGAGGTCAGCATTGAGGGCAATTGTCCCTGGATTCCCTTTGGAACCTGAACCGTTTGTTCCCCTCTCCGCTGTTTTGGATAATACCGGGGGGAAATATTTAATCTCCAAGATGTACAGGGCATGTGCAGATATAATCCCAAAAAATGATGCCAAATTAAGGGCTACCTGGGAGGCGGATCTGGGGCACCCCATTCTGGATGACCAATGGGAAGTATGTTGCAGTCAAACCAAGGAGGTATCCCTGAACAGTCGTCACAAGCTGATTCACTTTAAATTCCTGCGGAGAACATACATTACCCCCAAGATGACACATAGGCTTAACCCGGACAGATCCCATTGTTGTTCGAAGTGAAAATTCCCACATGCAGATTTTGCTAATCTCTCCTGGAACTGTGGCAAAATTAAAACCTTCTGGGCCGCAATTTTCCAAACACTAGGGGAAATTATAGATTTAGACATCGAGCCCATGCCAGAAGTGGTACTGCTGGGCTATGTTACAAACATTTCAAAGGCTGTCCGGAAATTTACTGCTATAGGGTTACTTCTAGCCAGGAGAGAAATTGCAATTAAATGGGAGCGCAAATCTGCTCTGACTGTAAAGGATTGGCTAAACAGTCTTGCGTATTGCAACACCAACTATGATCTCTACTCCACTACGCTTCCTCTGACGTGCTGCCCTAGGGACATTTGGGGCTTGTTCAAACACTATACGTCAGGAGCACAGTTGCAACCTGCCACAAAACTTGTATGCAGACTTGTACCAACTGGGGTAGGCTGAGAAGATAGTACATTGACTACAAGGTACAGAAATGTAATTATTAATCATGTCTAAATATATTTATTTTTGGTAACTTCATACAGATTGTACAAAACGATGATAGGTCGGAGTGTTGCTCACACAATTGCTGATTTAAATGTTCACACATGGCTTAATAGTGTTGTGAGTAGAGATTTTATGTGGAACCGGCGTGTTACTTATTTTCTGCTATATGGGCACTGTCATTACATAATTGTACAAGATATTGAAGATGTGTAGTTATACTTTTAAAACTGGTAAATAAGTTTAAAAAATGCTTTTAAAGAAAAATGTTTTGCAAGCTATAGCTCTAAAAAGTGTCTGTTGTTATAGTCCGAACACCTATAAGCATTAGAAAGCCATGAATGCCCAAAAAATGATAGGAATGTCAATTTTGTCTTAGAGTTCCAAATTAGAGCTTGTTTAAAAAAAAACAAATTTTTCCCAGCACACGACGAGCCAAATGAGTCAATTGTTTATGTGTCCTGGCTGGTAGATGCAACATTTTCGTTGCATGCTTCCGCAGTAGACGGCCCCTGATGTCAGCGTCAAGCCACTCCTCTGTTTCCGTGTGATGCCAAAAGGGGTCCACCTCCAGACTTCCCCAACTCTGGAAAGAAGCAACTCAGAGTAGTGAGGTAGTGAGGCGAGGGAAAATGTGGATGAGGGAAGGACCAGTGGGAAGCAGGAGACCTGCAACAAAAGAATACAGATTTAATACATATTCTATCAAAGCTTACTACTCTCATATGGTCTCACTAGAACTCACTAGTACCTTTCCACTGGCCGTAAACTCCTGTAGTAGTACTTCTAATATGTTGGGACATCAGCTTCTGACTTAAGCCTTCCTACAACGATAAACCACAATGATAAATACACCACTCCACTTGCATGCTCTTACTCAGACAAGGAAAGTATTTTCACATACATACCCAGCAACCACTCATCCAGATATAACTTAAACACAGCTCCCAGAATAGGGCTTCCTTCCCAGCAAGAATGAGATTTGAACGAGCCCAAGGAAAGGTGCTCCGCAAGTTCGGAGTACGAGTTAGAAATGAGATACAAAACGATAAACTCAGGGTCCATAGGAAGGAGCGGTTTCTCCTCGATTGCAGAAGCAACAAAACAGCAAGCGCTTCCTGCAGCGCGAAATAAGGAAGAACACAGATTCCACTTGAGCAATTAGTCAAAACAGTCTTTTCCCCAACGAGTAAAAAGAAATGTTCAGCTTACTTTAGGATAAGGGCAAACTCCAGAAAACGAAGCGCTTCCAACAGTGCGAGGAAAAGTAAACCAAATGTCAATCCAAATAAAGATCCGATAAGATTTCCACTCACAGATCCAAGGCTGGAGGCTACACGTTGTGTTGATTAGCGCTTCCCTCAGCGCGAAGAAATCAACACCAACAGGGATAAATCAAACACGGGGGGGGGGGAAAGACCACGAACACCCCTTCCATTCCGAGAGAGAAAGTCTTTGAATGGCGCTTCAGTAGCTCCCGAAAAGAAGCACCTCCAGAGGCGGAGAAAACAGCGCTTCCTCAGCACACAGGGGAAGTCCGGCGAAGGCACACCGCTCAGCTAGATACAGGAAAGGAGAGAGAGAGCCTCCACGCAACCAGCGTGAGACTCAATGCTGAGGAATCCAATGCAAACTGCAGATTACGCGCGCCTCAGCCCACTCCTTACTGGGTGATATAGACAATGCTCCTCCCCACCAGGCTTTCTGGGTGATGTAGTCCAGGGCATACTTGATGGTGTAATAGTAGGCGCTTCGAACACTGCTGGCTCCAGTCAGCGCCTGACACCTGAAGCACATCGCAGAGTACGGCAATTGAGCACAGATGCTGTTCCACGCTGTCCGCAGCCGGTGCTGGGGCAGCCTGTGCACCGTCCAAAGCCTGGGTGTCATTGAAGGAGGCGGTGTCCAGACCGACAGGTGCCGGTACTACCTGCGGTGGCTCAAGGAATGCCGCCATCAACATTGGAATATGCTGGGGACACTGCAGAACGTGGGCTGTTATTGGGTCCAGTAGAGCATTCACGTCCGGTGGTGCACATGATGTGAGTGTCAAACAAAGGTCTAACATGCATTCTTGTCCACAAATCAGGCATCGGAGGACAGGTAAGATGAAGTCCATCCAGACTGGTCGAATTGACGAGAAACTGTTGTGAATCTATCTAGGACCCTAATTAGATATCCCTGATTCATGCCCTTATGTGGTTATAACAAAACATATCCTTATAAAGGCATAAGAATCATGTCCATATTTAGGCATAGCCAATGCAGTCAAATACGGCAAGGCTATTCCCATAGACTCCTAGAAAGCACAACGTGTTCTTTAAACAAACCAAGCCTCCAGCAGCCCGGGAATTCCCCCTGCTTTTGTTTTGATTTGCACAAGAACTCCTGGAGTCCAGAAAGAACTGTTAGTTCTTAGTGACGTCTTATGTCCAACCTTACGTCAAACCCTGCGCCTTTCAGGTATAAATATACCAACGTTGCCCTAAGCAAACACACGTTGGTTTGAAGCAGAGCGGCTATCTACTTGCCTGACACCCAGCTGATGCGAGTGCCGAAGGAAGCCGACCCTCCCATTGACGCACTGAGAGAGACGCTGTCTTTTCTCCTGCCGAGAAATCCAGCTCCGGTGTTTCCAGTCACCCTTGCGGGTTGCTGGGAGATCGAGTCCTGAGAGAGAGAAACAAGACCTCCTTCATTTTAGAACCAAGGTACGGAGCTGATTAAAACCTTAAGAGAATTCTTGATTCAGATTCTTGGCAAAAAACCACTTAACTTAAACTGCAACTTACTTACTCCTTCCCACGTATTAGGCTTAAGTCAGGTACACCGGGGTAGGCGTATATTAGAAGCTCCAGTTGAGTACGTTAGTCAATGTTTTTATGTATGTATATATTTTATCCGTTTTAAAGTATCATATGGCTAAGAAACCATATCAATGCTTTTACAGTATTATTTCATAATACTCCTTTTACTGTATGCACTTTACTTCATGATAAGTATTGCAATTGTGGCAACTCACTTCTCTTGCATGAGAAAGAAGACTGCTCAATAAATAACAACTTTTATTGAAAACGCCCGTCTCTCTATTTCTCTGCACTCCTGGTGAAATTAAGAATGCACGATTGACTAAGTGAAATAGCTGTCTATTGTTTTCACACGACTCTAGAGATATACTCTTTATTCTGAGGGAGCAAAGTTGTCATGTTTATGCGGTTGTCAGAAACTAATCCCTTCTTGTCTAATCAGGAAAGTTAACTCGTTCCTGAACATTCGAGAAAGTTTCTAGTGACCTCTGAGCTAGCTGGCAAACCTAATTAAGTCTAACATAGTCAGTAGAGACCTAGATGACCTCAGTCCAACGTCTAAACTGCTGTTTATGTTATTCCAATGCGCAGAGCCTATTAGGAATATAGGAACTACACTACAAAACAAGATGCACTTAGTTCTCTTAGGCGAGGCGTGCCTAGATGTTGTACCATGCGGTTACACTATTTACGCTCCAGGAGTGCTTTTTCCATCTCCTTGGTGACTGGGACATCCATTGCGTAGCAGATAGAATACAATCAGACTGCTATTAGAAACAGGATTAATGGAAGTCCTCCAAAGTATGCTTCCGTATGCTACCGAATACGGAGTGTATGAAGTTTGGTATAACTCCAAGTACCATCTGAAAGGTGTCTAGAAGTCCAGCACCCATGGTCTTAAATAGGTGGACAATGCCAGTCGTATCAGACATGTTAAAGATACGATTTACCATTTCTATGAAATGGAAAGGGCAGTTTGTATGGATAAGTGCCTGTATCTCTGCTGAAGATCTTGCGATCTGGAGATCAAAAGTCTCTTAAGCGCACTGACCACTCACACCCAGACCACCCTCGACAGGAACAGACGCATGTGGCAGGAGGACATTCTCGATCTGACCTACGACGACTGGGCAGAGGCCATTGCCAGCCCTCGGGGCACTGCAGTTTCCACACGGTACCTTCGCACACAATTCAAGTATCCACACCGCGAGTATTATACCCGAACCTGACTCTGGAACATGGGCGCCATCCAATCCCCAACATGCCTACGATGGGACAGAGAAGAAGGGACATTTTTTCAAACAGTCTGGGGCTGCTCCGCATCGCAGCCCTTCTGGCGTAGGGTATCCTCTTGCCTCAGTAGTGTACTATCATGGGAACTCCCATATGGACCCCGACTTGTCCTCTTGCATAGTACGGATGAGATACGGAGCAATAAATATAAACAGCATTTACTCTTTTTGGCCCTTACTATTGCCAAACGTGACATTGCGCAGTTATGGAAAGGGACTTCCCCCTGACTTTAGGCAAGTGGAAAGCAGAGCTAGATAAATGTATGGCCCTTACTATTGCCAAACGTGACATTGCGCAATTATGGAAAGGGACTTCCCCCTGACTTTAGGCAAGTGGAAAGCAGAGCTAGATAAATGTATGGGTGCAGAGATTGCAGTGTTTTTGGCATGGGGTTGCCCCCAGAAGCACCGGAAGATTTGGACTCACAGGCAAAGTATCGTGGGATTGAGCTCCCTCCTCTACCATCCCCGGACCCCTAACCAAAATCACCACATTGGTATATTCCTCTAGACATAATTACTCCACACTATGCAATTGTTTGTCATTCTGGGAGCATATATTGGATATGAATACGTGAGTCTGGAATTCTCTGCATATTGTTTTGGTTGTATTTTCCTAAGGGCACAGACTTCTGTAAAAGCATGGCTTTCATTCTGCTTAGAGAATCGAATTATGTTAAAAAAACATTCAGTGAAGGCCATAACAACGCCTTCCTGACTGTATGTGTCGATGGAAACAATACTTGCATACAAGTAACCCTGGAGCAGACGGTTACCATATGTGATGCCCAGAAGCAGTCCACAGCAGCCTTGATCGTTCAGCATCAAGCAACTCCCATTTGAAAGTTGCTCAAATGCTGGAGTAATCACTGCAGCTGGGGCACCCCTCAGATGACAGGAGAAGTTCGCTACAGAACCATTACAAGCCCCATGTAACATTATATCCTGGCATATGGGTGATCCACTTAAAGCGTTTTCACAGTTTGTACCGCTAAGAAACACTTCTTGATCCCCACTCCAGCATTGAAATCTGTATGGTAATTCCCATGATTCCTTAATGTATTCCTCACCCAATTTTTCATATCTTCCTGCCTGCTTTTGTTCAAGGCAATACCGAAACTGAAAAGTAGTGACTGATAGAGTTATGTGGCCATGGATTAGCCATTCCATGGACGGTGATTCTGCCACTGTAACCGGCAATCTATCCAGTTTTTTGATACGCAGCATTGTATATTTTGCTCCCCTCTGTGCTATTTCTATCTGTTTATCTGTTAGATCATGGGTACTCGCAAACTTTCTCTCAGGGGCCAAATTTACAGTGTGGTTTGTGGCCGAGGGCCGCACCGGTGTGGGCGGGGTCAGTGGGGGAGGGCTCGGGGCTAGAGCCCAAAAAAAACTATGACCGTGACACAGGCCCCTGCAGTGGACCCTTTTGTCCACTGAGTCACCAGACCCGGTATACACATCTCTCTCTCTCTCTCTCTCTCTCTCTCTCTCTCTGTCTCTCTCTCTCTCTCTCTCTCTCTCTCTCTTTCCCTCTCTCCCAGTTTGTCTCCCTCCCTCTCTCTCTCTATGTCTCCCTCTCTATCTCTCTCTCCCTCTCTCCTTCTTTCTCCCTCTGTCTCTCTCCCTCTGTCTCCCTCCCTCTGTCCCTCTGTCTCCCTCCCTCTGTCCCTCCTCTCTCTCTGTCTCTCCTTCTCTCTCTGTCTCTCTGTTTCTCTGTCTCCCTCCCTCTCGCTCCCTCTCTCCCTCTCCCTCCCGCTCTCTCTCTCACTCTCTGTCTCCCTCTCTCTCTGCCTCCCTCTGTCTGTCTCCCTCTGTCTGTCTCCCTCTGTCTGTCTCCCTCCGTCTGTCTCCCTCCATCTGTCTCCCTCTGTCTGTCTCCCTCTGTCTGTCTCCCGCTGTCTCCCTCTGTCTGTCTCCCTCCCTCGCTCTGTCTGTTTCCCTCTGTCTTCCTCCCTCTGTCTCCCTCTCTCTGTCTCCCTCTGTCCCCTCACTTTGTCTCCCTCTCTCTCTCTGTCGCCCTCTCGCTGTCTCCCTCTCACTGTCTCCCTCCCGTTCTCTCTCCCTCTCTCTCTCTGTCTCCCTCCCTCTCTCTCCCTCTGTCGTCCTCTGTCTCCCTCTCCTCCCTCTGTCTCCCTCCCTCTGTCTCCCTCCCTCTGTCTCCTTCCCTCTGTTTCCCTCCCTCCATCTCCCTCCCTCTGTCTGTCTCTCTCTGTCTGTCTTGCTGTCTGTCTCCCTCCCTCTCTGTCTCCCTCTCTGTCTGTCTCCCTCTCTCTCTGTCACCCTCTCTCTGTCTCCCTCCCTCCCTCTCTCTCTGTCTGTCTCCCTCCCACTCCCTCCCTCTCCCTATGTCTCCCTCCCTCTGTCTCCCTCTCACTCCCCCTCTGTCTCCCTCTCCATCTCCCTCCGTCTCCCACTCCATCTCTCTGCCTCTGTCTGTCTCTGTCTCTCTGCCTCTATGTCTCTGTCTGTCTCTGCTTGCCTCTGTTTCTATCTGTTTCTGCCTCTATTGCTCTGTCCCGGTCTTTGCCTCTATATGGCTCTGTCTGTCTGTCTCTATCTGTCTCTGTCTGTCTGTCTCTATCTGTCTCTATCTCTGTCTTCCTCTGTCTCCATCTGTCTGTCTCTGCCCCTATCTGTCTCTGCCCCTATCTGTCTCTGCCTCTATCTGTCCCTGTCTCTATCTCTGTCTGTCGCTGCCTCTATCTGTCTCTGCCTCTATCTATCTGTCAATTAATCAATTAATAATTATGTCAATTTTTTAAACAAGTTTAGGTGTGTGTGTGGTGTTTATTTGTGTAAATGGTGTGAAGGGTGGTAAGTAATTAATTTTTTATTGATTAATTATTAAATATTTTAATATTATTAATTGTATGTCACGGTTAGCAGCTGTGATGAAACCCAAGCAAAGAACACACCTGCCACTAACCTTAGGAATCTAGCCAGCGGGGACCACAGCTTGACGATAGTCCTCCCAGTTACCAAATAGCACTAACCCTCCCTTTGCATATACACACCAGGGATGGATAGTACTCCTGGGAAAAGGGAAGGGAATAGGGAACCGGAACGTTGTTGAGAAGACACCCCTCTTAGTCTGGTCTACAGGTCTTGGAGTTCTTCTGAGGCACAACAAGTCTACAAAACATAAAAGGAACAGATTACAACGTACGTACAGGATACCCTTACAGTGAGAATTAAGGAAGCAGGACCACCTCTTACATTCAGCCCACTCTCTGTACACCCGAACGTCGGTACTGTTTCTACTCGTGGGTAAATAGGGTCTCGGTAGGTTCAGAGCTGTTCCGTCACAGCCCTGTGACAAGGTACTGGAGAGCGTTCAAATACCCCCAGGTAATTCTACTCACTCCTGGTGGGTAGGGCGCGGTGTGATTAACAAGGTTAAACAAACATAAAAGTATCAGGTCGGGAGGCAGGCTACCTAACTAGCACGGCCGTGCTATCTCTAGGTCCTACCTTAATCACATATGAATGGAGGAAGCGGCACCAAGACTTCGGCGTCCCTGCGTCCTCAGCGGGAAAGCAAGCGTCCGCGCAAACCTCCTCGCGGCGTCCTCAGCGGGAAAGCAAGCGTCCGCGCAAACCTCCTCGCGGCGTCCTCAGCGGGAAAGCAAGCGTCCGCGCAAACCTCCTTGCGGCGTCCTCAGCGGGAAAGAAAGCGTCCGCGCAAACCTCCTCGCGGCGTCCTCAGCGGGAAAGAAAGCGTCCGCGCAGCCCTCAGGCTCTGTCTCACTCCGGGAAGGATTGACAAGCACCCGGCTTCATCAGGAACGCCCTTTTATGCCGTCCCGGAAGTGATTTCCGTTTTGCCGGGACCCAGGGCTTTCTGGGATTTGTAGTGCAGTTGTGGCTTCGTCTTTGTGGCTCCCTACCTAGGATTCTGCCTGCGATTGCTACAGAACCCCCTCTCAAGGACCGCCGGCCCGGCGGTCGACCAGGCTTGCCTGGGTGTACCCGATGGAACTGTGCCACCAAGTCGGGGCAATGGCGATTCCGCTCAGGTTCCCAGGACCTCTCCTCCACCCCAAAGCCTTTCCAACTCACCAGGTACTGGACCCTACCCCGGTACAGCCTGGAATCCAGCAGCTCTTCCACTTCATACTCCTCCAAGCCCTCCACCAGAACAGGAGGGGGATGAGCGGGCAGCCTGGCGTCCCCGTGACAGGGGAGGAGCAGTGAGACGTGGAAAACGGGGTGTAAGCGCCAGGAAATGGGGATAGCCAACCTCAGGGCAACCGGGTTGATGACCCTCTCGACACTATAGGGACCTATGTACTTAGGTTTCAGCTTGTTGATACCCCTGAGATGAATGTGTTTAGTGGAGAGCCATACCTTGTCCCCCACCTGGTAGATCGGTTCGGGACTACGTTTCTTATCAGCGTATCGTTTCTGAGCGTTCTGAGCATCCGACAAATGTTGCTTCGCATCGATGCGGCCAGCATGGAGATGCACGTGGTGTTCCTGAATGCTGGGCAACGTCGATGCCACCGGCCAGTCAAAGGGGAGGATATTCGGATGATACCCTAGAAGGCAAAAGAACGGGGAGCAACCCAGGGTGGAATGGTCGGAGTTGTTGTATGTGAACTCGGCCAACCATAGGAGGGTGACCCAGTCCGTCGAGTTCTGTAAGGTAAAGCACCTCAGGTATTGTTCTATAGTCTGATTAAGCCGTTCCGTCTTCCCATCCGTTTGAGGATGGTAGCTCGTTGAAAGTCTCGCGTCGATGGAAAGGGTTTTGCAAAGGGCCTTCCAGAAGCGTGATGTAAATTGCGAACCCCTGTCAGTAATAAAGACACTCGGGAGTCCATGAGCCCTGACGAGATGCTGAAGCATCACCATGGCCAAGTCCGCTGAGGTGGGTAATCCTTCCAACGGCACAAAATGGCCCATTTTTGTCAAGTGGTCAATGAGAACCAGGATTACCGTCTTTCCTTGGCAGACGGGCATTTCGACGATAAAGTCCATCGAGACCGTGTGCCATGGTTTGGGGGGAATGGGTATTTGTCGGAGAAGCCCCGTCGGTCTTGAATGGCTGGCTTTACACTGGGTGCACACCGAACAATTTCTGACGTATTTCTTGACGTCGTTCCGTAAGGTAGGCCACCAAAACGATCGTTCTATAGTGGCTATTGTTTTGTACACCCCCTAATGACCCCCCAATACGGCGTCATGAGCCCAATTGAGCACCTGCATCTGTAAGCCTGGATCCGGAACATACATGGCATGGTAGTGATACAAGAGCTCGTCTGTCTGTGACCTCCATTGAGGTTCCTCCTGAAGCCATGCCTGGATATCGACCTCTGTCGACGCTACCTTGAGGTCCTCGATGAAATCCGTGGACGTGAGCAAGGCAACTGTGCCTACAGGGAAGGACCGTTCAGGTAATATGGAAGGTGGTTCCTCTGTCATGGTGTGTTGAGGGTCCTGGGAGTCCTGATTCCTGGAAAGAGCATCGGCCTTTCCGTGTTGTGGCCCTGGTCGGTATTTGATGACGAAATCATAATCCGAGAAAAAGAGGGTCCATCTGCGTTGCCGAGGAGTGAGGGCCTTTGCTGTTTTCAGGAATAATAAGTTCCGATGGTCTGTGTATATTTCGATGGTGTGCCGGGCTCCCAGCAAGTAGTGTCTCCATTCCTCACATCCTCTTTTGATGGCAAGCAACTCTTTGTCGGTGATGGAATAATTGATTTCACTAGGATTGAGTTTTTTGGAATAGAAGGCGACTGGGTGTATCTGTCCCGTTGTGGGGTGACGTTGTGAAAGCACCCCTCCCAGTGCATACTGGGACGCATCGGTTTCCAATATGAAGGGAAGTTGGGTATCAGGATGGCGCAGGATGGGGGCTTGGGTGAATCGTTCCTTGAGTATCCTGAAGGATTGGTCAGCTTCATCACCCCATATAAATGGAGCGTTTTTCTTCAGTAGTCTGGAAATGGGGTGGATGATCTTGGAGAAATCCTTTATGAAGCGCCTATAGTAGTTCGCAAAGCCTAGGAAGCTTTGCACCGATTTGACGCACTGCAGAGTTTTCCAGTTCGTGATGGCTTCCACCTTTCCGTTCTCCATCTGGAAGCCGTTGGCGTTGATCACGTACCCGAGAAAAGACACTTCGGTTGTATGAAAAAGGCACTTTTCTAACTTGGCGCACAAGTCGTGTTGTTGTAAACGACTTAGGACTTCATTAACGTGTTTTTCATGTTCTTGGAGAGTACTCGAGTAGACGAGAATGTCGTCTATATAGACCATACATATGGTGTCCAATAGACCCCTGAGCACTTCGTCCATGAAGTACTGGAAAGCAGCAGGGGCATTGCAGAGTCCAAACGGCATCACCCTATACTCGTACAGGCCGAACTTGGTTCGGAATGCTGTCTTCCACTCATTTCCCCGTTTGACCCTGACTAAATGATAGGCTCCACGGAGGTCTAGCTTGGTAAAGTATCGGGCTCCTTTTATCTGATCCATCAGCACCGAGATCAATAGAAGGGGATAACGATTCTTGACCGTGATGTTATTCAAGGCCCGATAATCGATGCATGGTCTCAGCTCATCACAGTCCTTCTTTGGTATGAAAAACATGGGCGACGAAGCGGGGGAAGTGGAATGACTGATGAACCCCGAAGCCAGGTTCTCCTTGATGTAGTTATGTAAGTATTGGTTTTCTTTTTCTGTGAGGGCATACACGCGACTGCAGGGGACAGCCGCCCCCGGAACGAGGTCGATGCAACAGTCATAAACCCGATGCGGGGGTAACCGGGTAGCCTTCTGTTTATCAAAAAGGGAGCTGAACTCTGCATAGACCTCTGGCAGGCTGGTGGCGCTGCATGACTGTTCCGCATGACATGCTACAGCTAGGTGGTGCGCGCCGAGCGTCCCTTCGCCTTCCTTGACCATGGGGGAAGGGCTGTAACAATGTTCCTTGCAGTAGGTCGAATTCAAGGTTATCGTTCTTGCTGACCAGCTCACATCAGGGTCATGCATCGTGAGCCAGGGCATCCCTAATATAAGGCGGAACTGAGGAGCCGCAATTAAATCGAATTGGATATACTCCGAGTGTCCTTCGTTTTGCATGCGTAGAGGCAGCGTATGCATCGTTACCGGTCCGGAGGTTAAGGCGGATCCGTCCACTGCCTTCACGTTTTCGGGCTCTTCCTTCTTCTCCCAAGCAATCCCTAGGGAAGTGGCGTATTCGATGTCCATGTAGTTGCCTGTTGCTCCTGAATCCAGCAGCGCATCCATCCGTGAGGCCTTATCGTCGGAGGTCCACAAGGACACAGGCATATTGATATGGGCCACGGCGGGCATCATCGTATTTGCGAGGAACGAGGAGATCGCTGCTTGCCGACCGTCCATCCCAGTGATCTCCGTCTGGTTTGGACGTGTTAGTTTTCCGACGACTCTCTGGTTCCCATGACTGCAGGCTTACGTGGAGTAGGACTCCTTTCTGGTTGCTGGGCCCTCGCCTTGCATTCCCTAATGAAATGGCCTCCTTTGCCGCAGTAAAGGCATAGTTTCATTCTGCGTCGCCTGTCTCGTTCTTCCGTGGACAGGGGCCCTCGGATTCCACCGATTTGCATCGGTTCGGTCCCATCGGCACCCTTGGTACTGTCCTCCGTCGGGGGTTTTGGTTTGAGGTACCATCCTTTACCTTCGTTCCTGTTCCGATCCCCTCTTCTTTCTACCAGGCGATGGTCTAGTTGGACTGTGAGATCTATCAGTTCCTCGCAGGTTGCCGGCATCTGGACCACCTGCGATAGGACGTCATTTA
The DNA here is from genome assembly GCF_964261635.1 of Lissotriton helveticus. Lineage (NCBI taxonomy): Eukaryota > Metazoa > Chordata > Amphibia > Caudata > Salamandridae > Lissotriton > Lissotriton helveticus. The sequence continues at coordinate 688,719,713 of NC_136070.1, read as the reverse complement.
ATTCACCCCTTAATCCTTGGTAAAACAAAGAAGTCCGTTTTTCTTGTGGCCGGTCGGTTTCGGCCACGAGTCTGTTAAAGGACGTGATATAGGACAAGAGGTCTTGTGACCCCTGGCGCAGCGTAAGAAGTTCCTTGTCCAAGGACAACATGTGCATTTTACGATCAAACAATTTTCGGAGGGCCGAACAGAATTCCGGGAATTGATGTAGAACCGGATCGTTTCGTTCCATTAAGGGGATCGTCCAGCTAGCAGCGTTCCCACCCATATAGGACATCATAAACGCTGTCCTTGCCGCGTCATCCTGGAATACTGTAGGCTTGCACAGGAAGTGGAGACGGCACTGGTTCAGGAAGGTCTCGAACTTCTTGGGGTCCCCATAGAACCTCTCGGGAGGGGCCAAAGGAATGCCAGTGTTCTGTATCACGTGCACAGTAGGGGAATGGTCGGTGGAGGACGAAGGCAAGGCAGTAGGGGCAAAGAACCCACCCCCAGGAGCCATCGGGGGAGGAGGCGAGGAGACTGTTTGACCAGGAGGGGGGAGAGTAGCCTCCCTGATGTAGGACCCTGCCCCATGACCTTTGCGAGTCATACCAGCGACCTCCCTGCGCATGGTATTCATATCCTTTCTGAGTTCCTGATTCTCTAAGCGAGAAGCATGTACTTCCTGCTGTAATGCGCCAAAGCTCTCAAGCAGAGAGGCTAAAGCCGCACTCGTGTCCATGGCCCAGGCCGGTCTTCTTTTCTTGGGCTTGTCAATCTGTCACGGTTAGCAGCTGTGATGAAACCCAAGCAAAGAACACACCTGCCACTAACCTTAGGAATCTAGCCAGCGGGGACCACAGCTTGACGATAGTCCTCCCAGTTACCAAATAGCACTAACCCTCCCTTTGCATATACACACCAGGGATGGATAGTACTCCTGGGAAAAGGGAAGGGAATAGGGAACCGGAACGTTGTTGAGAAGACACCCCTCTTAGTCTGGTCTACAGGTCTTGGAGTTCTTCTGAGGCACAACGAGTCTACAAAACATAAAAGGAACAGATTACAACGTACGTACAGGATACCCTTACAGTGAGAATTAAGGAAGCAGGACCACCTCTTACATTCAGCCCACTCTCTGTACACCCGAACGTCGGTACTGTTTCTACTCGTGGGTAAATAGGGTCTCGGTAGGTTCAGAGCTGTTCCGTCACAGCCCTGTGACAAGGTACTGGAGAGCGTTCAAATACCCCCAGGTAATTCTACTCACTCCTGGTGGGTAGGGCGCGGTGTGATTAACAAGGTTAAACAAACATAAAAGTATCAGGTCGGGAGGCAGGCTACCTAACTAGCACGGCCGTGCTATCTCTAGGTCCTACCTTAATCACATATGAATGGAGGAAGCGGCACCAAGACTTCGGCGTCCCTGCGTCCTCAGCGGGAAAGCAAGCGTCCGCGCAAACCTCCTCGCGGCGTCCTCAGCGGGAAAGCAAGCGTCCGCGCAAACCTCCTCGCGGCGTCCTCAGCGGGAAAGAAAGCGTCCGCGCAAACCTCCTCGCGGCGTCCTCAGCGGGAAAGAAAGCGTCCGCGCAGCCCTCAGGCTCTGTCTCACTCCGGGAAGGATTGACAAGCACCCGGCTTCATCAGGAACGCCCTTTTATGCCGTCCCGGAAGTGATTTCCGTTTTGCCGGGACCCAGGGCTTTCTGGGATTTGTAGTGCAGTTGTGGCTTCGTCTTTGTGGCTCCCTACCTAGGATTCTGCCTGCGATTGCTACATTGTAATTATGTAAATAATTGTAGGTGTGTGTTGTGGATGTTTTAGTGTCAATTAATGATTTTTTATTATCTTTGTAATAATGATATATTTTAATTTATATATTAATTATGTAAATATTGGAAATTTAATTTAATAAAAATGTTGATGTTTTTGTTTTTTATTGTTGTGGGATCTAGCACCTTCCCTACTATTGCACTCACTGGAGTGGGAATAGTAATTTTTACCCCTCCGCTATCCAGCGCTTTCCCTCGTATTGCACTCACTGGAGTGGGAATAGTAATTTTTACCCCTCCACTATCCAGCGCTTTCCCTACTGTTGTACTCACTGGAGTGGGAATAGTAATTTTTACCCCTCCGCTATCCAGCCCTTTCCCTACTGTTGCACTTACTGGAGTGGGAATAGTAAGTTTTTACCCCTCCACTATCCAGTGCTTTCCCTACTGTTGCAGTCACTGGAGTGGGAATAGTAATTTTTACCCCTCCGCTATCCAACGCTTTCCCTACTGTTGCACTCACTGGAGTGGGAATAGCAATGTTTACCCCTCCGCTATCCAGCGCCTTCCCTACTGTTGCACTCACTGGAGTGGTAATAGTAATTTATACCCCTCCGCTATCCAACGCGTTTCCTACTGTTGCACTCACTGGAGTGGGAATAGTAATTTTTATCCCTCCTCTATCTAGCTCTTTCCCTACTGTTGCATTCACTGGAGTGGGAAGTCATTTTTTCCCCCTCCGCTATCCAACACTTTCCCTACTGTTGCACTCACTGGAGTGGGAATGGTAATTTTTACCCCTCCGCATACAGCGCTTCCCTACTGTTGCACTCACCGGAGTGGGAATAGTCATTTTTACCCATCCGCTATCCAGCGCTTTCCCTACTGTTGCCCTCACTGGAGTGGGAATAGTAATTTGTACCCCTTCGCTATCCAGCAATTTCCCTACTGTTGTACTTACGAGAGGAGAGGACATCCTCCTCTCGCTACAATTCAAGAGGTTCAAACGGAAAGACTCATCACGTTCGAAGAGTCCCCTGTATGGCATGAAGGACTTTGCAATAATGCTATGGAACTAGTTCCCCTTGAACCTGAAGTTCGAATTCAGAATCAAAATGAAACAAAAATTGCTATTTGACCAAATACAGATGTCTACATCAACATGCCTCAACAAAAGCAAGCTATGATTGCTACAAATCCTGATGCAATACCAACAATTGACCAAACTGCTTCTGGCTACTTCATAAACTTTGATACGTTTTCTTTGGATCCAAGTGAACCTGAAACGATGCCAGCCCAAAAATCACGCAAACAGCAAGTTAAAGATTTTCTGAACTTTCTTAGAAAGACCTACCTGGTATGACCTTGGATAGAACTGTGGGTAATAACAGAGATACTTTTCTTTCTTTTCTGGGTAGGCTTAGTAATAGTTTTTAGCATGCTTGTTAATGGCAAATATCTTCTACAAAGCATTACAGCCCAAAAGAATAATTTAATTTTGAAACCACATCAATCATCTCATCGAGAACAAAGAGACTTATTATCAGTGAACATTACAGCAGTTCCTATAACGGATGGTATAGTTTGGGACGAATATGTGACGTTACAATGCATGCTAATACATCGCATGCTGTTGCAATGCAAATTTTTACTTCGACTTTCTACTAATCAGTATCGATCACATAGTGTGGTTTGATTAGATCGAGTGAGACAAATCTTTTCTCCTTTTTTCTGGCAAAAGGCGGTAGAAGTACAGTTCTTGTTACTTTCACGGCTAGGACCAGTACAGGCTTTCTGTAGGATGGCCCAAATTCATTCTTGTCCACTATTTTCTCTGTGACCAGATCCCCGACTTTTGGGGTCCAGACAGGTCTTGACGTGACTGATTTGACTTACCCGGTGGCGGTCTGCTTCAGGTGGACATTACTTTGTTGTGTCCTGGATTCATTTACATCCTGTAAAACAGCCAAACGATCATGGATGTCAAATGGTTTTTTATCCGCCACTGCGTTTACACACACAAGATCAGGTACCCACATTCTTGTCCCAAATAGGACCTCATATGGAGTGACCCCCCCTAGAGAACTTTTTGGCATATTGTTCAGAGCCCGATGCACTCCATACAGATGTCTTACCCAGCTCTCACCCGTGCCTAATACTCTAGCTGTTAAAGACTGCTTCAAGTCTCGGTTTTTCCTCTCCACGACCGAATTTCCCTCGGGATGGTATAGAGAGGAGTAACGCAATCACCTAATCCTCGCATGGCCTCCTTGGAAGCCCTAGAGCTAAATGCAGGGCCCTGGTCAGAATGTAATGTGTAATCTTTTATAACAGTTTTAGCATCAGCCGAGCGCTGAGGCCACACCCATAGGAATCTTGAGCAGGAATCCACTACAACCATGACATTTCTGTAAGCCCCATCTCTTTTTAAGGGGCAGCGGTGGTCCAAGTAAACACATGCTAGTGGTTTGTCAGATATTAACAATGGTGTCTAGACGTGTTATGGTGGAACCTTTCATCTACTGGCAGATGTTGCATTTTAAGACATAGGGGCCCATTACGATGGCGTGCGGACTTTGTCCGCCCGCCATTGTTGCGGCGGTCCCGCAAATGGCATTAGGATGCTCCCACACGACTGGCGGGGACATCCCGCATTTTAAACATTGAGGCGGGCTTTGCTGCAAGTAGCACCTGCTGCAATGTGTAAAATGCATGTTGTGCATTTGAATGCACAATGTGACAGGCACCGCGTGGTACCTGCCACCTTGTGCATGCGAATGCAGGGGGGTACCATAGGTACCCCCCATGTGCACCCCCCACCCCCACGAACACCCTGGGGGCCCGCAGTGGGCCCCCAAAGACAAAACCGCATGCCTTTCTATGGCGGAGTCTCCACCATGGAAAGACATTTCACCGCCATGATGATAATATGAGCAAATTGCCTACCAGCGGAAAACCGGCAGACGTCTTCCCGTCCGCCGGGGTCTCCCAGCCATTGTAATGTGGCAGGGGGACAAGTTATGTGGGCGGTAGATTTTGGCGGGCCACCGCCATATGGGCCCGCTATCATAATGACCCCCATAGTCTTTAGTCTGCTTTGTTAATCCAGGCCACCAATAGCGTTGTTTCAACAAAGAAACAGTCACCCTAACTCCTGCATGTGCAGAACCTATACCCTCGTGTGCTACTAGAATTAAACTTAACCTACGGTCCATGTTTGGAATTACTCTATCCCCCACTCCAGGAATCCGAGCAAATGGAATGTTATTGGCATCTAACTTGTAGGAGTATTTGGATGGAAATCTTTTTGGTACAGCACCGTTTTTTTTGCGCAAAGCTACCAGCATCTCACTGTCTATTTTCGTTTTAGAATGACTGATTGCAGCTACGGAAGCCATACGTACAGCCCCCTTTGCGGCTGTGGAATTTTAGTTCGTGTATTGAACATCATCTACGCCATCTTGCAGACCCACGTACGAGCATACACGGCAGCCATTTTAGGTACCATGGTCTCCCTGTTCACGATCACTCATCAGCGCACTTCCCTGACCCTGCAAGCGTCCCCCATGCACCCTGACTACCCCCGCTCTCTCAGGCACAAGTCATGAGCCCTTCCCTCCCATGACTCTGTCCCAGGGAATCGCACCCCGCGCCTGACCAACACCTCCTCTCCGTCCATGAATACCCCTCCTTTGATGACCCCTTCCTCTGAGCCTGAACGTCAGCACGGACCGCTGGTCATCCTCTAGCCCGAGGATACAGTTTATTGCCCATTACTGTATGCACTCGCCTTTCCTGAAAGAAGCCGCTATTGATCACGACCCTCCACCCCCAGAGATTCGATCAGGCGCACACATTCCAGAGAGATCGGCAGAACACTCAGCTGCGTGATAGCCCCTCCCAAACATATGAAGGGGAAAGGGTCTCTACTGTTGTCATGTGTTGGAATGGGCTGGAACTGGGGGGGGTGACAGGGATATCGTTCTGATGTCATTCTCATGCTCTACAATGTCCCTGTTGTAATAAAGGACGTTCACATGTCTTGAACCAGTGTATAAAAGACCAGGTCTCAGAGAGGTTGAGAGAGCACTTCGAGACGATACCTTGTTGTCCGATCTGACGTGTTCTACTCTGCCGGAATAAAACTTGTTTCCTGTCTTCCAGTCTCCAGCGCCTGCCTCTTTATTGAATAACTTCATATGGTATCAGAGGCGTTTTACGCCGGGCAAATCTAACTTAGGAAACAACCACTGAAATTGCCTGACCATTGTAAATTGATCTTTATCAATTGGCGTCCCAAACGCGGGGCCCATCAGCGACACGTGGATCCAGTGGGAGAGGTCCCAACGACAGAGTGAACGACTGCAACGATCGGAAGAGCTCCTGTCCAATAGACCCTCGTCTGACAGCCGATCATCTGAACTTCACTGATTCCGAGCAGACCTCTCCCGAGTGATCTACGGTCCTGACTGGGAACCACCAGGAGTGCCGCGATAGCAACAGAGAGTAGAGGACGATCGGGCGCTGGAAGCGGAAGACGAGAAACTGTCCATGCGGTCCGGGTAAGGTCGTGACACACGACAAATTGCGAAATTGATTGATTGATTGATTGTTTGATAATACTAGTATTTCCTATTGATTGTTTCTGGGAGATTTTCTATTTGCAAACAAACACAGAATCGCCATACTCTGTTTAGTCTTTGCAGATAGTGAAGGGTAGGCAACGCAAAACTTTAACACGTCGTGCCTATTTCTTTCCTCCCCATTGATTGATTGATTGAATCGAGCATTGAATTGTTCGAAGTTGGTTCTCTTAGGAATCTTCTCTGCCTGCAAACGGGAAGAATAGGAATATTCTCTCTCCCTTTGCCGATAGTGATGGGTAGGTAACGCAAAAATTTAACACGTCGTACCTATTTCGTTCCTTCATTGATTGATTGTTTGCCCAAACATTGACTGTTTTGGGAATTGGTTCTTTCTGGAGGTATTCCCTGTTTGCAAATAGCGTAGAATAGAATATTCTGTCCAGTCTTTGCAAATAGGGAAAGGATAGGTAGTGCAGGCTTTTGCCCCCCATTGTAATCCGTCATGCCTATCTTCTCCCCATTGGCTCATAGTTGGGTCAACCCGGACCGCTTATTAGAGATGGACCATCCAGCTCCACTGGAAGGCACCCCTAATAAGGACATGTTTACTAAGCAAGGACTAGTCGCTATAGCTTATAGTAAGTTATGGCATAAATATACAAAAAGGGATCCTAAAAACCAGTGGCCACTGATAGGTTCTTTTGATGAAAATAAAATAAAAACACTAGAAGCAGCTGTAAAAATAAATAAGGTAACATCCACTATGCTCGATAGTATCGGCATGTGGCGCAAAGAAGCAGAGCATCGCAGGAAAAAAGAGGAAGCAAAAACAGTGATAGAATTACGAAAAGCAGCCCATCTGGCCGCAAAAGAACTAGATGAAGAAATAAGAAGAAGAGAGGAAGTTAAACAAACGCAAGAATGGGGACTGACAGGCCAATGCCCTGTCAGGACCACCTCTACGCTCTACCCGGAGATTCCCTCCAAACAGCGAGCAAATGACGAGTTACTGCTCGGTCCTCCAATGATCTACATGCCTCCTCCCTATGCTCCCTGCCAGCCTCTAGCACAACACTCACCAGTCCAGAGTGCGGTCGAGGGTAACCCTAGCGCTAGTGCCCCGACTCTTACGGCCTTCGCACCAGCCACATTGGTAACAACACCAGATGAACTTGAGACTGGCAAACAGTTAACAGCCAGACCAAATAGGTTGAGCAAAGATGAGCGGGATGGAATCGACCAGATAGCAAAAACCCTGGTAGAACGGAAGGAGAGTGAAGAATATACTATGAATATGCACAACTCACATGCCGGTAGTCACAGACGGCATTTTATTTTACGGTTCAGCTACCACACCCTGAACGCGTATGAGGATAGGTACCAGACTAAAGGTCCTGCTAAATTGACGACTCTATATAGAAGGGTTGATGTCGGAGATGGGGCTGAAAGTGATGAGACGGACCTCTTCATGCAAACGCTTGAGGTCTTCCGCCACCTCGCGGAACAGAAACCAGAGGTCAAGATCACAGTCCCTGAGACGATTGAACACTCACTAGAAGCAGCCAACACCATGATGCCTATCAGAGAAGCTGCCCCCTATTGGGTTCCCCCAAGAGGTCAGGGAACAAACGATGATATCAACCATGCAGATGCCAAAGGGAGGGTTGTGTACAACTGGGTTTACCAACCATGGGATCGGCAAGATATCTTAACTTTTAGACAAACCCTGCCCGACTTAAGAAAGAACCCTACAGCATTCTATACCGAATTAGGCACAGCCTTGGGCTCAACCATAATGACTCTAGCGGACATGGATTTGTTTTTCGGGTTGTGTCTGCCGGCTGATGTGTGGAAGCAAATCCGGAGAGCCGACCACACAGATCTGTTCGGACACACCTGGACAAAACTCGATGAACTAGATAGGCAGCGAGAGCCCGGACAGAAACCTGTAAAAGACATATTGGAACTCCCTGACAAAATAGTGCAGAAGCTGAAAACGTTGATCCCAGAAAAGAAGGTAGACTGGTCGATAGTCACGGCCTGCCGCCAGAAACCTCAGGAGGACGTATCAGAATACTTCTCGCGATTTGAAACAGTGTTCTCCGACTACAGTGGCCAAGACATGACCACCGCAACCGGACAACACCTATTCGTGCAGAACTACGTAAAGGGGCTATCGCAAGAGGTCTCCCAAAAGTTACAGACTAGCGAAAGTAGTTGGGGAGCCTCTAAACCTGCAGCTATCCTTCAGATGGCTCAGTATTACGAACACCAAAAGAATGAGAACGAAAGGGCAACTGAGAAAAAGAAAAAGGACCTAAAGGAACGAGTAATGATTGCACAATTACAGGGAGTGACCACAGGGAGGGAACGGTATAGGGGGAACTACCAGTCAAATGCCCCTAGGAATTCGGCCCCTAGAGACCGCAACCCCACCCCTGGCGCTCCACGAACCGACCTTGATGAGAACCAATGTGCATTTTGTAAAGAATTTGGACATTGGAAGTCTCAATGCCTAGCCCTTCGGGAACTGATTAAAAATAAAGAGACAAGGGACATGACAAATGGCCCCAAAACTGGAGGGCAGGGACGAGGACAGACTCACGACACCACCAATGACCGATCTGGTAGATCAAACACATTTGACCGCCCCCGACAGAATCAGTGTCAACAGTCCGATGGCTACAATGATCACGACTCTGCATAGGACTGCCAGGGGCAAGGGAGGGATCCAGTCGAGCTCTGTGTTGACCAGCAAGGTCCTTATGTCACTGCTAAGGTCCTGGGTACAAAGTCTCCATTTTTGGTAGACACTGGAGCGACACGTAGTGTGTTATCAAAACGACTGATTCCAAGGGCACCCTTGTCTGGCTCACACATCACCTCGATAGGTTTCGATGGGACGCCCTCCACTAATCCCCTGTCTGTACCTATCTCCTTTGACCTAGGAAACAATCCCACTGACACGACGTTTCTGCTCTCCTCCAACTCCCCTGACGCTATTATGGGTATTGATTTACTGAAACATTTCCGAGCTACTATTAGGTGTTCCCCGGATGGAGTCCGAGTCATCCTGTACGACAACCCGAGCATGTCCAGACCCTACCCCGCACGACATATGTACGCCATAACCGATGCTGACCTATCCTTGCTCGACTCGCTACCCCTGCACCTATGGGCCAGAAACGACTCGGATGTAGGACGAATGATGATCGATCCTGTACACATAACTGTTCGACCAGATGCAATACTCCCGAAACTCCCACAGTACCGGATATCGCCCGAAGGCGAGAAGGCATTGGTAGCGATTATTCAGTCCTTGGTGGATGCAGGAGTGGTAGAGGAAGTGGTTAGTAATGTCTGCAATAGTCCTATCCTACCCATTGTTAAGAATCAAGGTGAGGGGGATGAGAAAGCGTACCGCTTCATCATCGACCTACGAGAAGTCAACAAAGTGGTGGTGCCACAGTACCCCGTAGTCTCAGACATCGCCACCATTCTGACCCTCATCCCGTCCACTGCCACCATCTTCACCGTTATAGATCTTAAAAATGCATTTTTATCTATCCCCATCCATCCAGACAGCCGTTATCTCTTCGGCTTCACTTTAAAAAACCGTTCATACCGATTTTGTAGAGCTCCCCAGGGCTACACTGAAAGTCCCAGCATTTACAGCCAAGCCCTGAAAAGGCAGTTGGACGCTGTCCAGCTACCAGATGGAGTAGTGTTGATCCAATATGTCAACGATATCCTTTTGGCTGCCGACACCACTCCACTTGCAATCACAGCCACTATCCAACTCTTGCACTTTCTCGCGGAGAATAGCCACAAAGTCTCCAAAAAGAAACTGCAGTTCTGTCAGTCCCAAGTAACATATCTAGGTCATCTCCTGTCCAAAGAAGGGAGAAAACTTACACCCGACAGAATCCAAACCATCCTAGACACCCCTATTCCAAAAACACAGAAGCAAGTCCGTTCATTAGTAGGCCTTACTTCTTTCTGCCGACAATGGCTACCAAATTTCAGTCTCATTATAAAACCCCTACTTTCCCTGTTGGCCAAAGATGTTCCGTTCCCACTCCCGTGGACCCCCGAATGCCAAGCATCCTTTAAGGAGTTGCGAGATGCCCTTTGCTCGGCACCCGTTCTAGGAACACCAGATTACTCCAAGCCCTTCTCCCTCTTCACTCACGAAAGGGAGGGATGCGCATTGTCTGTTCTAACTCAGCCCATCGGCGCCAAAAAGCGCCCTTGTGCCTACTTCTCTGCCACTCTTGATCCAGTCGCCAGAGCTCTACCAGCCTGCCTTCGAGCAGTAGCTGCTGCTGCTGTCTCTATCCGACAGAGTGAGGGAATTGTACTTTCGAACACTCTCACAGTATTAGTACCCCATGCAGTTGACACGCTTTTGAACCAGACAAAGACTCAACACCTGACTAGTGCACGACTGACAGGATACGAATTGACTTTGCTTGCGCCCCACATCACCCTGAAGAGATGCACGACATTGAATCCTGCTACACTGTTACCCTTGCCCGAAAATGACCCCGATGTGCCCCCTATACACGACTGTGTGACCCTCACGGACGAGCAGACTAGGAGTAGAATTGACCTCCGAGAAATTGCTTTCACAGACCCTGACGGAGAACTATGGGTAGATGGCTCTTGCATCAAACTCCCAGACGGCACCACTTCTGCTGCCTATGCGGTAACGACTGCTCGAACAGTAGTTGAAACAGCTTGCATCACACAACGATCCGCACAGGCAGCAGAACTAATTGCCCTCACACGAGCATGTATCATAGCAGCAGGAACCACGGCGAACATTTACACAGACAGCCAGTACGCCTTCGGGGTAGTTCATCATTTTGGGATCCTGTGGAGGGAAAGGGGATTCCTGACGTCCCATGGTACACCCATCCTTCACGGAGATTTAGTCTCCGCCCTGATTGAAGCAGTCCTTCTCCCCACACGATTAGCAGTGATCAAATGTCAGGCACACAAGAAGGTGACAGATTTAGTTGGACAGGGAAACGCACTAGCCGACATCACTGCCCGAACCACAGCTGAGAATAGGGCCACGTCACGCATGTATGTGACCAGGTCACAAGCAGAAAAATGGACGAACGCTAGGGAAACGATCAGGGATATCCAATCGACCAGCACACCACACGAACTGACTGAGTGGGCACGGGTGGGTCTAAGGGACGATGAAGGCTGCTGGCGAACAAAGGACACAAACAAATGGTTGCTGCCTGATGCATACTTGATTCCCATACTGACAATGGCACATTCCCCTGCTCACATAGGTTCTGCCCCCATGATCGAACTCATTTCCAAAGTCTGGCATAACGGCAAGATCCCCGACTCAGCCAAACGCCTAGTCCAACAGTGCCTTATCTGCTTACAACACAACCCCGGGAAAGGAACTGTAGTACCCCGGGGAGGGTTTGGGATCCCCGACCACCCCTTTGAGGTCCTGTAGATGGATTACATCCAGCTAGAGAGGTGCCAAGGCTTGAGGTACGTATTAGTCATTGTATGTGCCTTCAGCAAATGGGTGGAAGCCTATCCGACCCGTGATAACACTGCCATGACTACTGCCAAAGTACTATTGAAGGAGTTTTTCCCTCGCTATGGCCTTTGTCGAATTTTATGGAACGACAATAGCCCCCACTTCATAGCTGAAGTTATCCAACTTATCCTGAAGGGGTTAGGGGTCAAACAAAGGTTCCATGCGGTCTTCCACCCCCAATCCGCTGGCCTGGTTGAACGACACAACGCCACACTGAAACTGAAACTGTCAAAAATAGTGGCCACCACAGGACTTAAGTGGCCAGATGCCCTTCCACTGGCATTACTATCGATGCGCTCCACCCCCACTAAGCACCACTTGACCCCCTACGAAGTTGTGTTTGGGCGGCCTATGAACCTCTGGACTGCCCCCAAACCAACCTCCATTCATGACGTCCCCGACGTCCTGCTGTCAGATTATTTGTACAAGTTAACTAAAACGTTGTCTGTCATTCATCAACAGGTGCAGCAGGCCATCCCCGATGCTTCCAGGGGTCCCGGTCACGATACCCAACCGGGCGACTATATTTTGATCCGGAACTTTCAACGAGCAAAGAGTCTGGAACCCCGGTGGACGGGCCCCTGGCAAGTACTGATCACCACTCGGACGGCTCTTCGAGTGGAGGGGAAGAAGCACTGGCTGCACGCCCATCACTGCAAAAAGATTTCCTCGACCCTGGCCACGACAGACAACGTCAGCACCCAAGAAGAGCTCCTGAACAAAGACCGACCTTCACTGAACTGCTATCCTGATACCGAGGCACTTGAACTTGCAAAACACTCTGATCCTACTGTGCCATCTCGAGAAGGGTATTTCCTGCGTCGAAAGGAGGGAGCTTCGGCTAAGTAGGCCACTGACTAAGTTAAAAATCTCAGAACGGTGACCCAAAGCAACCAAGGGTTACCTGGAGAGAAGCTAAACTAAGTCTGTGGTTCTGCCCACTACCGAGCACCTTGAAGATGAAGATGATGGAAGCGCCAGATAAGAAGATGATGGAAGCGCCAGATAAAAAGACGTCGAAAGCAACAGGAAATACCCACTATAGGAATCCAAAAACTGACAATTTGCACAAACCAAAGACAATCGCTTTCATCATTGTCTTCCTCTTTTGCCTCCTCCTCATGACTTCCTTCTGGATCCTGGAGGAAAGCACGCCCGTTCACCAAATGTTGCCGACCACTGTCCAGCCGACCACCGTGAAAGAGCACCACCTGATCACCCTTTCACCTCAGCTTCGAGAAAGGCGTAGGGAATTCTGGAACAATTCCTTTGTACAACTGTTGCACCAACACAACCTTGCTGCAAATGCCACCAACTGCTGGATCTGTGGGTTGCTCCCACATGCTACCGGACACTCCATCCCCTTTATTCCTTCACCTTTCTCAGTCCACGGCTCCTGCCTCGCCTGGTTGATCCTCATGCAAGAAAGCCACAAGGACAACGCCACTTCTGGTCAGACAGTGTCGCACTTCTACTATGGGTTCTGGCCGAACAACACAGGAAAGCCCTTTTGTCCCGCAATTTCAGGTTCAACCTTCCTTACGAACATCCCTGCCAAAGAAAGGGTCGAAATGCAGGTGCTCCACAATCCAGCCAGATCCACCTTCTCCCACCTGCGCAAACAAACGGCTGCCACTCTGACTGCGGCCCTGTCTGTCATCAATGTCACAGGATTCGTATGCCTCGAAGGACAAGGAACGCAACTGGTGGGTCACAGTTCTTGCCGCATCACCAAAACATTGGCCTCAGCTGACCCCCCCTCCTTTGTTGCTTCCCCGAATATGTACTTTGTTTGTGGCACCAAAGCTTACACGTGGCTCCCAAAAGGCTGGAAGGGTACGTGCTACATCGCCTTCATTCTTCCTCCCACGTATGTGGCTCCAGCCAACCACCACCGGCAAAAGCGCGCTGGAGATGTTGAACAAGCCGACTCCACCGGAGCACAGTTCCTGGATGCAGCAAAGGGACTTGTTCCTCTGTGGGGACCAATGGCAAATAGCCGCGCTATCCGACACCTGACTCAGGCATTAGAAACAACTATTAACATCACCGCTGGCGTCCTCGCCAACAACACGGCTGAGCTTCAGGCCGTCCGCCTGGTGGCTCTTCAAAACCGTCTTGTCCTAGATGTGGTTCTGGCCGACCGTGGAGGTGCATGCCGCATCATCGGCTCCAGCTGTTGCACCTACGTGCCAGATAACTCACCTTCAGTCTACAAAGCAATCGAACACCTCCACAGACTGTCCTCGGAGGTTCACCAGGAACAGGAAGGATGGTCGCTTGGAGGCTGGTTCTGGGACACTTTAAAGAACTGGGGATGGAGACTGTTCACGTTTTTGCTAATACCAATCATGATACTATGTGGGTGTTGTTTAGGTATTCAATGTTTACCACCTTTATGTGCACTCATTTCCAACTGTATGTGCCCAAAGACTTTGAACTTTAAACCTGAGCACATGAGTCCCCTATACGAGGTAGAGGTGCGTGGTCTCATGGGGATTGATCCGAACTGACAAGCTGGCGAGACATGTTAAAGGGAGGACTGTGGAATTTTAGTTCGTGTATTGAACATCATCTACGCCATCTTGCAGACCCACGTACGAGCATACACGGCAGCCATTTTAGGTACCATGGTCTACCTGTTCACGATCACTCATCAGCGCACTTCCCTGACCCTGCAAGCGTCCCCCATGCACCCTGACTACCCCCGCTGTCTCAGGCACAAGTCATGAGCCCTCCCCTCCCATGACTCTGTCCCAGGGAATCGCACCCCGCGCCTGACCAACACCTCCTCTCCGTCCATGAATACCCCTCCTTTGATGACCCCTTCCTCTGAGCCTGAACGTCAGCACGGACCGCTGGTCATCCTCTAGCCCGAGGATACAGTTTATTGCCCATTACTGTATGCACTCGCCTTTCCTGAAAGAAGCCGCTATTGATCACGACCCTCCACCCCCAGAGATTCGATCAGGCGCACACATTCCAGAGAGATCGGCAGAACACTCAGCTGCGTGATAGCCCCTCCCAAACATATGAGGGGAAAGGGTCTCTACTGTTGTCATGTGTTGGAATGGGCTGGAACTGGGGGGGGGACAGGGATATCGTTCTGATGTCATTCTCATGCTCTACAATGTCCCTGTTGTAATAAAGGACGTTCACATGTCTTGAACCAGTGTATAAAAGACCAGGTCTCAGAGAGGTTGAGAGAGCACCTCGAGACGATACCTTGTTGTCCGATCTGACGTGTTCTACTCCGCCGGAATAAAACTTGTTTCCTGTCTTCCAGTCTCCAGCGCCTGCCTCTTTATTGAATAACTTCATATGGTATCAGAGGCGTTTTACGCCGGGCAAATCTAACTTAGGAAACAACCACTGAAATTGCCTGACCATTGTAAATTGATCTTTATCACGGCTTCATCAGCCAATGAATTCCCTTCAACATGAACGCCATCACACTCATGCCTCAGTGTATGTATCACGTGAGCCCTTGGTAGTTCGGTCTTCAGCTCCACTACCTGTTCCCATAGCATTTTATGCTTAATTGTGCCATCTTTTGTGTCTTTGAACCTGTTTTGAATCCAGTCTTTCAAGTATTCATTATATGACAGTACAAAGTAAAATGCATCGCACACAATTAGTGTGTGGCATTCTCGATCCGTATAGGCCAGTATTAAGGCTTTTAACTCTGCCAATTGTGTCGTGCAGTCTCCAAGAGATTGCATTTTGGTGCAACTCGGATGGAACTTTCCGACCCGCATGCGACCGTTAACGATTGCACATGCCGTGCTATATTGCTGCTTACTTCCTATGGCCGGTTGAGCAGATCCATCAGTGTTAATCATATATTCATACTGATCTAGAGGCATTATTGAATTTGGTAGAGGATATTCTTGTTCGTATTGCAGGAATGCTTGTGTCTTTAAATTTGGGTCGTACCTGTATTCTACATCTGTTGCAGTGAGAGAATTAGCCCATTGTATCCATCTTGGATGTAAGACTTTATCGTTAGGAACGCTTGGCTTTGTCACAGCCTCTAAGGCTGGAACCGGACTCACTACTATTATTCGTTTCTCCTGTGCCAGTGCTCTTTCTCTTACTACCAAAGGGGATGATGACGGCTGATTATCCAGAAACCGGTCCCAGGGTGCTTGTTTCTGGTCCAGGGAAGGCATGGCTTGGCAGTTCGGGCTGGACTGTTCCCATGAGGCACAGGGTCAGATTGATTTACATATGGCCATGTCTGAACTGGGTTGGTGGAGTGAGCTAAGCAATGTTTGATTTGCTCAAGCGCTCCGTCCATCATCCCCTTTGGTGTCGCTTTCTCTTACTACAGCAGTCTGTACTGCTGTCAGAATCTTTTCTGTAGATGCAAAGTGCTTCTCAGCATTTGTGTACAAATGTGATTTGTATGAAATTGGTACTGTTTCACCTTCATTATATGTCAGATATGTGTACCCATATTTACCCGCAATTATACGAGTCACCAGGTTTTGTACATTTACGCGTGTCTGTATGTATTTGGAAGCTATCATGTCAGCTTGTAAGGAACAAAGAGTATCTGTGTGTTCCTGTGTCCATTGTCTTACTGAAAAATCATGTTTTATTAAGTTGTAGAAAGGTTTTTCTCTGTCTGCGTAATTTAAAATGTATGCTCTACCAAAATGTAGGAATCCCAGTATTGATTGTACATTTTGGAGGTTGGAACAGCGCGCATTTAAAAAAAAAAAATTGGCTGCCAGGCTTTTCCCTTCACTTGAAAGCTCTTATCCTAAAAACAGGACATTGCGGTGGGCTATTTTTGATTTTTTAAAGTTACATTTGTAGCCCTCAGATGCAAATCCCCAAATTATGGTATTCAATCTGTTCGTGTTCCTCTAGGTCATCATCCATCAGATAAATATCATCCACATAGGACAACGCATCTTCATTCAATTTTTGAAGTAACTTACTTACTCTGGCTGAGAACGACCCTAGGCTGTTCTGATACCCCTGGGGGAGTCAACAAATTGCCCCTGGGACCCTAGTGCTGAGAATGCTGTTAGATACTTGCTTTCAGGTGCCATATTTTGGCAGAAAAATCCTTTTGAGATATTGCTTGTCGTTTTGTATTTTTTCCGCATAATGTTATTCATTAATGCAGCACTGTGTGCATTTTGGACTGCAAATGTCTTAGTGCAAGAGTTTAAATGTCTGTAATCTAAAACTAGGCGATATGAATTGTCAGGTTTCATGACTGGAAACAAAGGATTATTCATTGATGAGGTGAAATTTTTGATCACCTCTTCGTATTCAAGTTGATCTAAGATCTCCCTGACCTGTTTTTTAGCTTCTTGCTTTATTGGATACTGCCTCTGTGCAGTAGGATTCTTTTTAAAGGAATTGTATGGTGGGTCGGATCCTCATCCCACCAAACATGTTTTTTGTATAATACTGGAGCCTGGGCTACCGCCCACTCCTGCGCATAGGTATGCTGTAAGTGTCTGGGAATATGGCCTGAGAATGCTGGTATAATTACCGTTTTTCCTTTAGGGCAATCCATGACGAATGCTGGCGGCCAGACACATTCAGCTAATAAAACGTCGTAGCCATACGTAAGGTTCTCCCAAAAGAGACCTCTCACTGTTCTACATTTGTCCCCCTCCATCTGGAGCGTTATTTCATATACTTTATGTGAGACATTTACCCTAGTATCGGATGTTTCTAAAGTGTTATAATCATTCAAGTCCGCTATCACCAGAAATTTCATCAGGTTCTGGTGAGCTATTGTTACTTCTGCTGCACTGTCTAGCATCATCAGAGCCCATTCAGTAGTTGAGTCCTTAGAATTCTGGGTATGTCTGATCTTTAGACCTGCAACCTTCTTCTTTTTGAACTGTGGCTGTTGCTTTACTTTTTCTTCTTTTTTAGAAGTATATTCTTGAGCGTGCTGCTTGTCTCTGGACTTTGTACGCTCTTCTTGTCTGTCTGACCGTCCTTCCCTCTCGGAGATTTTCGATGAACCCTGAAAGGAACAATAGGAACGTGTATCAGTATCCTGATACCTGTCAGGTTTCCTAATATTATCCCTATTCCTAAGGTTAAACCTCTTTTTGGATGGCTCCTGTGGAGGAGATCTACCTCAGGATTGAGATCTGTTCTCTTTAAATGTTTGTTGTTTTTTATTATCCCACTTCTTTTTATTTGAAGCAGGTGTCTGCTTGGTAGAGTCCTTTTCAGAACTGCCCATCAGTTGTGGTTTTAAAGCTTTCCCCCCAATCTGTCTCTGCCTAATTCTGCATATGCTGTTTAAATTATATTTGGTAGTTTGTGTTACTGTTCTAAAGGACTGAACTTCCTTAGGCATTGGCGGATAGCCACTGAAGCTGCTTCCCCTTTAATATTAGCTAATATTATGGCTGATACCTTGGCATTGTTACCTAGTAACTTCATCCCTAAGTTCAGAGCAGGCTCTGCTCCGTACTCGTTCTGTATTTGTCTTAATACATCTGGTATCTCTGCAAATGACGTATTGCCATGAGTCCTGGTATAAATGGCAGCAAAGACTGTAGCCCAAGTGGTACAATCTTCTAATTGTGGTGTTATCCCCATGGGCAAGCAGATTGTTAGCCTTCTGTGTTTTTCATATGGGGTAGTATTAGGGAATACTGCCTCTAACTGTGTTATTTTCTGAGCTACCAAGAATGGCATCTGTTCTCGTTTTGTGGGCATGTTGCCCATTACTGCGTGTAATGTTTGTGGTGTGATTTTAGTTTCTGTACCCTGAGCTTGAGTTGCATGTGTTGCAACTATTGCTGGTTGGACTGTAAGTGTCCTCATGACAAATTGTGTCAAGTTTCTGTATATTTTGAACACTTCTTTGTACCGTATGAGTAAGTTTCCTACCGGCATTGTTTCAATGTCAGGATGTGGTGTGTAGGCCGCTAATATTGGCCATGTTGCCCCTTCTCTTCCGAGCGGGCCAAGTCTTACTCTTTTTCTTATGTGTGGTAGGGTACCTTTAAACCAGTATAAATGTTCCTCTTACATGAGCGGAATCTCAATGTCCTCAAACTGACAGTATTCCGCTGGTGCATCTCCTTCCGTGTAGGTGTGAAATGTTTGGGTTCTGGCATTTACTGCTGGGAATGTAACCCACAAATAAAATACCTCTGTTCTGTATGATTCGTGTGCTTCAATCACAAAAGCTACTACTCCACGCCTAGGTGTTAAACGATGGTTTAATAATTTCAGGGTGGCTGTATTTCTGAATTTTTCTGCAATTTGTATTGCATCTGCATCATATTCATCTGAGAGTTGCAAATTATGCACAACACCCCCTGTGTTCTCCACGCCTTCAGTCATTTTTCTTTTAGAGGAAGAAGTATTTTCAAGGAAACTAAGATAAGGTGTTTTTGCACAATTTTAGGAACACTGTCTCCTTCAAGCTTGATTAACCAACAGCTAATAAATAGGATTTTTCGCGTAATCAGCGGTGGGGGAGTTTGTGCCTACCCACTCCAGACGTCTCTTGTGTTTTGTGAGTAGGGGTCTCTGGGTATAGCACGACTGAACTACTCAGATTCTACTGTTAAATAATACCCAACCAACGTTGGCGGCGCCATGTCACGTTTTGATAACATAAACTGTGGGATTGGTGGTAGACTGGTTCCGTGCACCCCACCGGATACGTTAGCCCGTCTGTTGCAGCTAGCTCACAGTGGCACTATAATCTCCTCTTATCAGGGAGAGAATAGTTGTTGGCAACCTCAGAACATGACAACCCTGATTCCTCAGAATCGTGGAAACAATATAATACCTTTCGCTGAGTCACTCGTGCTCACTTAGTTGGTCTCAGAGATACACAGAATAAACATACTAGGCATTTGTCAATAAGAATTTATTGAACAGTTGTTATTCTAGTGTAAAATAGATGAGCTGTAACAACCATTGGACAGTAGCAGATATATATGATTAGCAGGACTATGAAAGTAAAGTAATGGTAAAGTTCTACCATTTTGCAGTAATCATGAATATATATATAAGTACATAAAATGCATGATAAAAAGTAGGTACTCCTACGGTGCCTCTCTAACTAGATGTACCTAAATGTACCTAGCATCGGTGTAGGTATTATGCCAAGAATCCCTCTAGGATCTAGTCAACCCCATTACTTGTCATTACTATGTACCTGTCGTACAACCTCGGTACATAGTAATGAAAGGGGATTCTCTGATTGGCTAATGTGCGCTTTTCCAAAACGTCATGGCAGTCATGCCATTTTATACACCAATTTCAGTGTGTTTTGAAATATAGCTTAAAAATGCATTAGAAAAATTAGTTTAGCTTTGTAATTGTAGTCGGATACAGGTTAGTATAGATGTGATATGTATGCAATAATGTTAGGAAATGTATTAATGTGTTTTTTTTTTTAATTTACGGGGGACCAAGGTACGACCATGTGGGACTCCAGAGTACTGCGGTACCGTAATACAATATTTGTTTTTAAAACAACTCTGATATAGTGATATGTACTTATGCTCCTTTTAGATTGGCTCTTAAAAGAGCCTTTTATTATAACTGAGTATTTTGGACTTAGATATGCTGTATTAGCAGTTGACGGATGTTTCTAATGAAGATGTTAGTGCCAGTTGCAGTGAAATGAACACCATCTGCGCAGTAAAAGGAAGTATTTGAAAACATAATGTTGAGATGATATATGGAGGACATGGTGTGATATCTTAGGAATGCAGACATGGTTTTGTTGATATTTCTGTGCTTTTTTTCATACTTTGCTGCATTTTGATCTGAGTACTTCCACTTTATTCTTTTGTATATATTAGAATAGACTAAATGGTTGTGACGAAATAAACTCATTAAAGATGTATATGCTGCTTTCATTTAAATTTACATTTTTACACCAGTGAGGTGCAAATATCATTGCCTCCAGAACTAACTATTATAAAATGGAGATGTTCACAATTATTAAGAGATGAAATCTGAGGTAAGATGTTATTCCACCTTGAACCTCGTTTAGCCACCCATGTGATCTCAGCATTTAACATACCTAAATTATGCTCAATTCCTCTTTTCTTAGCATGCTCTCTAACCCAAAATATACAACTGTGTCCAATTATCCCCCTTGAAAAAGCACTTGTGAATGCAGTAAAGTGAAAGTTGTATGTACTAGCTTACACTGTGGTAAATGACCTTGTATGTAATATAATATAGTTATGAAAGAAACAGCCTGATTGGTTTAATATGATATTGGGATGGTAACATAGCCCAAAGGGTACTATAGAAGCTCATTACTTCCTCAAAAGACTAGACTGTAAAAAAATGGCACACTACGGAAAAGATACAGCTATTTCAGTACAGTTGAAGGTCATATGACTATGCAAACCAATATGCTATACTATTACAAATGTAGGAGAGTAATTATTTGGATTGTACTTGGTGGTCTGTTGAAAAATAAAGTTAAACTGAAACTAACTTTAGTCACATGACAAAAAACTCAACAATATGGTTTGTTATACATAACGTTTGGATGTAACAGAAATAGCTATTGCATTACATTTACCAGTAGACTACCAACATAGCCCAATACTACTAGGGTTCTGTAAACAGTATTAACATTACTTTGTTTGCTGTGTTAGAACTGCAGCTCAAGTGCATCCTGGATATACATGTATTTGTTTCAAACTGTTCCATTATTAGGAAAACATTGGCAGTGTGTTTATTTGCATCAAAGCTAAATAACAGTAAAGTGGAATTATATTTAATATAAAATCAATATAAGATCTACCGTTAATGCCTTGTTTAACTTTCACTGTAATTCTTACTAATAGTACTGTTACTCTTTTTTATATACAGGCACAACCAAAGTCACCACAATCCCTTTGAAATATTATCTAAAAAATACAAACTAAAATTTACTCAAAATGTATTAGTGAAAAACTACTCACACCTCCAAAAGGACAAATTGGATGATCCAAAAATAATTTCTTGTTTGTAAAGTAAGAGACACGTTTGCTCTGATAATATGCTTTAGCATTCAAATAATGAACAGAAACATGCTAGTATGTGTAAACAACATACGTACAAAAAGAAAAAGGGGATTTCTTTTTTCTTGTACAGTTGTACAAGGAGGAAATTAGAATTAGAAATATTATCTGTAAATAGTTTAAAAACAGAGTACTTGGAAATGAATGAAGAGGTGATCGTTCTTTCAAAAACCGCACTGCTAAACTTCAACACACAATATGTTTAGTTAACTGTGGGAAAAGCCTTTGCAGTGAAAATATTTTTATTTTATTTTAATGATGGCTCACATAAAAACATTCACACGTTTAATTTTAACTTTTTAATTATAAAAGTTAGGCAGAAAAGTTTAAATTGCTTGAAATCCCAAAAATATTTGGAGGCTGGTGGAGACATATGTCCAGTAGTGAATGATTCTTTCAATTCAATTCACTTCAAAATCTTTATTCGGATACAATAAATATCCATAAAAGCACAAGTCCAGAATCCCAAATATCACAGTTTTTAAATCAGTTAAAAAAGGGGGAGAAAACGATTAAAAACATGGTGGTATTCATTAATCACCGTCATCAAATACATACAACAATTCATCATATTTATAAATACAGTAAAAAAGAACTCCACAAGATATAGCTACAATATATACAAGTGAATTTTGCAAGGAATATAAATCAATAGGTACACATGGAATTGTGGGCACGTACTGCCGCTTTCAGAAAGGATCCTATTTGGAAGGTTAGCTCCTCATCTTCCAGAGTAACAATGTGCCCATATGCTACCTTATAGTTGATCATCGGTATAGTCTTAAAATATGGTGTCAAAAACTGTGTAGTGTATTTTAAATAAAAACTACAAAAGAATAAAAAGTGCATCGTTGTTTGTTTACATTGCGCATTACAGGGGAAAGGGAGTTGGTCGACATTGGAATTAAACCCCAACGGCAAACAGAGCAAAAATTTAACAGTGTCAACCCTTAGTCTAAAAAGCATACCCCTCTCCCATCTACCAATTAGTCTTAAGAGATAACTACAGGGTAGGTGGGAGGTTTTCTCGGTCATCATATATCCAGCTACTAAGGGTTTTTGTACCTCTGTTTCATGTCTAATTTTGCTGTATACTGCGTAAAGTGCCTTCTGTTGGCTTTTTTTACTTATGCCATCTGAGTCGTTTGGATTTAAGAATATCCGCTCAAGATGATTCTTTCATGAAGAAAGTTACCATACATATACGAATTGGGTCCTATTGGTAAACCATAAAGGATGTTGCTATGAAGTTATGTATGGATCCGTTGGCTTAGAGAAAAAAGTGACCAATGTCATTGTGCATTCACAGAAGGATTTTCAAAACAAATAAGTAGAAAGACTGTTTACCAATAGAATTGCACCTCAATATGCAAAACTGAGACAAAATATATGGAAATACTCCTAAATTTTATTAGTATTTTAAAAAAAGCATTTGTAAGATACAATTAAATTTTTGCAAAAATTAGACAACTGCCCGTTTCACAAAATTACACAACTGCAAGGCAAAAGTTTAGGCTGACTTAAAATTTATATGTGCCATACCACTTTGCATTACATTAAAATGCTTTAAATTCATTATTCCACTATACAAAGGTTTATAAGAACTTTATACTTTGCTAAAGGGCCAGCATTACAATTGGAGCAAATTAATGATGCTTTACTATACTCTATTCCTGAAAAGGTCCTATCAATTGAAAACTAAATAGAATCCAAATTCTTTGGTGGCGAGTCTGAAGATTACGTCTCCATACAAATCTTATACCCAGAAACTACAATTGATGATAGAAATATGGACTTGAATGATTTGGATATTTTGCTATTCAATGAAACCTTTGCAAAAATTTCAAATAAAGTGTGTGTGGAGAAGCACACATAATGGACAACAAATAAAATATATAGATTTACTGGAAAAAAGAGAAAAAGAATACAGTGTATGTCGGAAATCACTTGCTGCTATGTATTTTATTGTGGAAAATAGATATGATGTTAGTTGTGATCAAATTGTATGTTAATTTTGCCTTTGGAAACTTGACAATAACTTTATACCTTCAAATGCACCCTATACCTGCAGAATTACACAATTTGAAGTTATATGAAACTATCCAAATTCAAACTATACATCCTTTTCAAACTATTATTAGAATACAACCTAAATCAGCAAACTTTCCAGTTCAGAAATGAGTTTGTGCGCTGAAAAAAAATATTGTTTTCTACCATTACATAAAAAATATATATATGAGCACTGTGGGAGTACAATGTAAATTATAAGAACCTTTAGTTGTATTAGTTAATAGAGTTCCAACATAAGACACAAAAATTGGCAAGCGTTAATAAGGATTTAAAAAATACAAGATGCTATTTCACACTTGTTAGAAAATAAGATACACTACCAGAATTTTAAATTGAATGACTTCATAGCCACAAATGACCTAGTACTTCCAAACAAAACTTATCTAGGCCAGTTTCCGAAAATTACTAAGGAACACTCAGTAGAAATATCTAAGCACTATAGTATACACCCACTGAATTCAAAAGTTTTAATGGGGTATGCCTTAGAACTTTATCAAATGAGAGAGGCTATCGGAGATAGTGTTAGTGTTTGGGGAAAACCTTTAGAGGCTCAATGTCATCCAGTTTTATTTTTAACAGGAAAAGGGGGGAATATGATGATCGTCCAATTCAAGTTTCTGCATCAGAATATTATTCTACAAGACTATGGGCCATATGTAGGTGGGCCAAATACCAGTCGGAAACTGTGAAATTTGGTAAATTTCACCGTTACCGACCGGTAAATAGGCATGCGCGATGTAGGGAAGGACTCGGTAATAAGGAATCGGTAAATACCGATTCCTTATTACTGATTTCTAAATTACCGAATCTGATTTACCGATTCCTAATTTACCGAATCGGTAAATAAGAAACGGTAAAAATTAGAAAAGAGATGTAGGAAAATTCTGTAATACCGAATTTCATGGAATTTGGTATTTAGGAGTCGGTCATTAATACAGACTGAAAGCAGGTGGTAATCAGCTGCAGTGTATATAAGCAGTCCCAAAATGCAACAGTGTGATCACTATGGCGGCTTTCTCTGTGACTGCAAGGCGGCTACAGCCACAGGCAGCAGGAGTAAGGATCTGGAGATGGGACGAGCGCGTTTACAGACAGCGCATCACACTCTTCCAACTGACTGAGGCTGAGATCCATGAACCGTACAGGCTACACCCGCACACCATCCTGGACTTGATAAGGGACCTGCACCCACTCCTGGAGCACCCAACACCAAGGGCGCATGCCATACCACCTCATGTGCAGGTGCTCTGTAGCCTAGACCTACTTGCATCTGGCATTTACCAGGGGGTGATAGCTGTGGCAGGTGGGTGTTACAGAGTTGCCTGTCCTGTTTCTTTAAGAAGTTCCTGGATGCCATGATGCAGAGAATGCATCACTACATTAGCTTCCCAAACACACAGGCGGAACTGCAGAAAACCAAGACAGACTTTTACCAAATGGCACAGTTCCCATGTGTCATAGGGTGTATTGATGATACACACATTCCAATCTGCCCACCTGCAGCCACTGAGTATATCTACAGGAACCGAAAGTCCACCCACTCCATAAATGTACAGGTAATCTGCGATGCTGCCAACATAATCACCGACATTGTCGCCAAATTTCCTGGGAGCATCCACGACTCATACATCTTCCAGAACAGTGGGATCTACACACGCCTGGCTGCGGGAGAATTTGGAGAAGGATACCTGCTAGGTAAATCACTGTGACACACCCTGATAGATACTGCAGAGGAATGTGTTTTGTGTATGTAATGAATGACACTCTCTTTCTCACCTACGTGATAGCGCATATGCTGTGCGGTCATTTAGCCTCACTCCCTACCTAAACCCATCAACCCCGAGTGAGAGATGATACAATGTGACACACAAATCAACACGCAACGTTGTGGAGTGCACGTTTGGACTATTGAAAAGCAGGTTCCGCTGCCTCCACATAAGTGGAGGTGCACGTCAGTACATACCCATCATCTGCGGCAAAATCATTGCAACTTGTGCTATGCTGCACAACCTTGCCACTAAGAAAGGTACAGAAGTACAGAACTGACTCTGAGGACAATGATGATAAATTTGCTGGGCCAGAGCCCAATGCAGCAGGAGTGGCGCCAGCAGCAGATGGGAGACAAAGACGGGCAGAGATCACACGCAACTATTTCTGAGTAAGTAAGAAGACACAGCCAGTTGTTGTATGTAAATGACGTAGTTTTAATATTTGGGCACTACGCCACTACACAAAGGGCACAACTTGCCAGTCAAATTTGTGACAACCCTAAGAGGAAGTCATGGGTTACTTCACCCAATTCAGTCCAGGAAGTGTGGGCTGCATTAGCAACTGCGGCCACGGACAACACTGCTGGGTGCCATCAGCACACTGTCTTCACTGGCTGTGGATCCAGTGCCAGCCCCATGCTGTCTGCTGCTCCTCCGGGTCTCAGTTACAGGGGGCGTGATGATGCTGCGACTGGTTGTCCCCTCACTGTCTACCACATCCACAGCATCAGTATTGGCTGCCTGACTTGTCAGCAGCACTTCAAGTGCAGAAGTTACCTTCACAAGGCCCCTAGAGACATCGCGGCTGCAGTGCGCCATCCCTTCCTGCATGGCCACGGAGCGCCTGCAGAGCAGAGAAGTGGCTGTTGAGAGGCGGTTCACTGCCTTAGTATGGTTTTCCATTTTCTGCCTCTCCCTTCGCCGTGCTACCCTGTCCTCATCAAGTTTGCTGCACAGCAGCATCACTGACTGGGACATGTCCCGCATGCCCTCAGCCATCTCCTTCATGCCCTCAGCCAGCGTGGAGGTCATAGAGCTGATGCCCTTCTCAATGTTCACCATGTTGTTGTTGAGGTGCTTCATTTGCCTCTGTACAGACTGAATTGCCTTCCCTTGCAGGCGCTGCACCTTCATCATGTTTGCCTCCAGCCCTGCGAAGACACCATGATCCTCACCCTGCAAAGGTGGACTGCTTTCCCGAGCCCTGCGGCATCTGGCACCTATGTGTGCTCTCTCAGAGGTGGCCTGCAAACCAGCATTACTGCCATCCACTGGCACAGTTGATGTTTCACCCATCCTTGTGTCTTCTGAGGACGACTCCATCTCCTGGAGTGTGGCAACAGCATGCCTCCTGGGTCTTACCACTGCAGGTGGTGTTGCTGCTGGTGAGGCAAGCACTAGTGGTGACGCTGGCAGTGGTGGTGTGGCTAGAGTAGTGGTGACGCTGGCAGTGGTGGTGAGGCTAGCAGTAGTGGAGATGCTGGCAGTGGTGGCGAGGCTGGCAGTGGTGGTGATGCAGGTGGTGGTGGTTTGGTGTGCCCTGCACTTGCACTGGCCTCCTCTGATCTTTCCTTCGGGGGTGCCATTCCTGCCTTGTCTTGAGCAGACCTGCGCGATGTCTCGCCTGTGGACAGAAATTGTACATTAGCTCAGTGTTATTGTTATTGTTATTGTTAACTGAAGCTTGTATAGCGCCAAATCACCGTCAGGTCTCTAGGCGCTCATGACAGAAAGAGCTAACAACGGCAGGATGGATAAAGAAGGAATGACTGTGATACTAAAGCAGTGGCCGTGATACTAAGTAGTACTTAAGGCTTCCCTAAACAGGAGCGTTTTTAATGACTTCCTAAAGTGCAACAAATTTGATTCTTTACGGAGGGACTCTGGCAATTTGTTCCAGATCTGTGGGGCCAACACTGAAAAGGATCTCCCTCCTTTAGTTGCCAATTTGTATCGAGGACAGGACAGCAGCTGTGTGTTAGAGGACCTTAATGATCGTGTGGGGTTATAAACCCCAAGGCGTTCTTTGATATAGGTAGGAGCTTGGCCGTAGATTGCCTTATGGGCAATACAAAAGGTTTTAAACTCCACCCTTTGCTTTATAGGGAGCCAGTGTAATCTACACAGCAGTGGGGAAGCATGGGTCCTTCTAGGTAGCCTAAAGATTAACCTAGCTGCATCATTTAAAACCCCTTGCAGTCTACTGGTCAATGTTTTCGGCAGTCCCAAATAAAGAACGTTCCCGTAATCCAGCCTTGAAATTATTTATTATTGTGGTCCTGCATCCCTGCATAGCAATATTACATTTTCATTTCTGGCACACTATCTCAATGTCCTCTACTTCCTTATCACTGATGTGTGTCACATGCCTTGTTGTTCAGTGTGATGACTGTCATGATAGGTGCTTCACTGACTACATCTCCCATAATGCATTGCTGGTGTTTACTAAAACCTGTACTGGAGTGGGATTCACACAGCCTCATTGGGGAATGGGGATGGGGGGGCAGATTGCTGTGCATGCTTCTTACCTTGTTTGGTGGCAGCTCTGGCTGAGCTGTCTGCATCCCCGATTCCACAGACACTTTCTGGCTCTATGGTGGACCCCACAAGCTGCTCAAGTGCAGTCAGGGCAGTTGCCCTGTTCCTTCATCCTCCTGTCTGACTGGCTTGTTTTTTGTTCTACCCCATCTTCTTTTTGGTGATGCTCCGGATGTCATACCACCTTTTTTTTTCAGTACATCAATGTCCCGGAAGGTCACTCCTATGGCATTCACTTGTGCCTGAATTACGAGCCAGATCTGCCTTTTTTCGGATTCAGCCACTTGCAAGGACTGCTTCCCAAACAACTTGGTATGTTATTTTACAACCTCCTCCACAAGGACCTGCAGCTCCCGTTTGCTGAATTTCAGCTTCAGCTTCCTCTTCCTTTCACCTTCTTCTCTTTCTGTGTCCTTGCTAACCATTGTGCAGTTTTTGCTGGAAAAGTTCACCCAGTGGCTCAGTTGTTCTCCTCTGCACTCCCAGCTTCTCCAGAAGGTTCTGATTGAGTGCACCTGCATGGGTGTGGCCACTTCCTGGTTGGGAGGTGGAGTGGATGCACAGGATTGGCTGATTCGTCAATTGCTGGTGTTTTGAATTTTCGATTCGGTATTTACCGATTCGGTATTGACCGATTTGGTAATACAGAATCGGTAATTCCGATCGGTATTGAGGAATCGGTAATCTTTTTCCGATTTTTACCGATTCGGTAAATATTTCCAAATTTTTACCTACATCGGAAATACCGAATTCTTAATAACGAATCGGTAACATTCGGTATTAAGAATTCAGTATTTGGGAATTACCTACATATGGCCCTATGTTCTGAAGACCCACGTTTCAGGCAAAGCACACCTTATATTTTAATTTTACTATGTAAAAGTGTATTATCAGTTACCTCTCATGCTATTGCACATGTCATGAACTGGAACAGGATTTAATAACATGACAGCTAAAGATTGACTAAATAAAGAGGAAAATAATGATGAAAACCTGGAATATACCTTAATAAATATCATGGCATGTCAACGGGGTACATTGTATTTTGGTTCAGAAGGCATTAAGACCTAAAATGTATGGTGAGAAATCTGGGGCCACATACTTTAAGCTGTGCAAAATACCTATGTGTTGATTTATACACTTTCCTACTAGAGGCTAGCAACAATTTGTTAGAAAACACCAGGGAATTATGTTCTTTAGAACCTGCAAATGTTTGCTGATTTTTTAATCACAAATTCCAAAGTATGCTGAATTTCCTAACAAACATAAATCTCCTAGGAGAGGTTGATGATTTCTTTTGTGAAAAAGAGTTCCAGGTGAGAGGTGCACCTCATATTATTATGCTCTTATGGATAAATAATGCACCAACATTTGGATATGACTCTGATGAAACAGTTCTTCACTTTATTGGACAATATGTGACTTGTGGCATTCCAAATAATGAAACTAACAAACAGTTCTTTGTCCAAGTTATTAAATTTCAAAGTCACAAATGTGGAAAATACAGTTTAAGAAAATTTCGGAACAGATCAAAGCTGTATACAAACTGTCATTTTGAAGTTCCAAGGCCAATTTAAAAAAAGGAAGAGGTAATAATTGTATACCTTCTGTTAAGCAAGCTGTTAAAGTCCCCAAAACACCTACATTTTAAAAAGGGAGCATGCATCATAGCAGATTAATGACTACAACTCTTTAATGTTGCATATGTGGAATGCTAATATTGATATCCAATTTGTTGCTGATAATTCAACTGCTATTGCCCGGTATGTGACTTCATATATTCCTAAAGCTAGGATAACTGATAAGAAGGAAGTCAGGGAAGAAATTTCTGCCCAGCAATCTTTAACAAAAAGACTGCAGCAATTTAGCCTTCACATGCCCTCTCACACAAAAGTTAGCAGTTATGAGGCGTGATAGTTTAAGCTCTTCCAGTTTATATGCTAAATCTCATGCTATTACATGGCTTAGTTCAGGATTAGTGTTCGCACGGGGAAGAGTTTTAAAAAGTTTCCCAGAAATTGAATATCTTGCTCTTTTTGATCCAGAAAACAAGGATATTGTGAAAAGTAATTTAATTGACTCATACTATCCTAACAGAAGCCCTTTGTAGGAAACAGTGACACTATATAAAGTAGCACAATTTTGTACTTACAAAAATAATGTTGTTGAGGATGTTCATAACGGGAAATCTCATATGCAGGGAATAGCTGGTTGTTTAATACTTCATTCCAAACCTACACTAATAAATCACCACAGACTTACTTATGATAATCCAGCAAACAAATAATTGTATTTTTTAGCACTGTTACAGCTTTTTAAACCATGGCAAAAAGAGGAAGATTTGATTGGAACATTTACATCTTATGAGGAAGCTTTTCATGACTACAAGCCCAATATTACAATTCCAAAGGTACAAGATTTATGTTGATACGTTGGACCAAGAAATTTGAGATAACAAATAAATCCAGTCGAAAACAATATGTGAAACTGCAAGTATACTAAACTTTCTAATACAAGTCTTGCAGACCCATTTGGTGTACCAAATATTGTAAATGAAGAAATTATTGGTATGGGTGAGGTAAAACTTGCTGTGCGAGAAATGTATAAGGATGGTGAAAACTTTGGGTGCATGTAATCACAATTAGATTATGATTAATGTTCAATATTTGAGAAAATTAAAACAATTGTTGATCATGCACTACAACATGAACAGGGTTTACATATATATTCTGAATATGAGGCAATATTGAAATAAATATCAGGGCAAGTTGGTACTTGGGAAAGTTTCCTTATAAACGTTATATCAGCTTAACCTAAAAAAATTACCAATTCAATCCTATCTTGTATTAGTTACTGCCAAAACTGGATTAGCTGCACATAATATTAGAGTAATAACCTTACACAGACTACTATTACTACCAGTGGAGTACAATAATAAACTGGAATACTTGAAACAAAATAGTGATACTTCTCAAGAACTTCGTAGAGTTCTAAAACAACTAGATTTTGGTTGCAGACGAAGTTAGTATAGTATCCAACTTGATAAAGGCTTTTGTTCATTTTCGTATGACAGACATAGTGAAGACTCCACATGATAAATTCTTTGATGGTTAACATGCCATTGATTTTGGCGATCTACTTCAATGTATTCAAGTTAAAGGCGATCCAATTTATAAAACTGTGACAGCTAAAGAAACTGGAAACTCGTTAGGTAGTATAGGTAATGTTAATATCTGCTTAACATGCTCTTACAATGAACTTACACAAAATATTACACAAGCAGATGATAAAGAATATGGAAGAAATTTGAAAGATATTAGGCTAGGAATTGTAACACATAGTGCCAATAAAAACTTAATACAAGAAGGATGTCAACTTTATTCCCAGCTTTGATAAGAGATGGAGAAGGACTAACTGTTGTTTATTTAATGTCAACTGAAAAAGAATGCAAGTACTTAAATATGGAAAAGTTATCAGTGGAAAATGAATTAATTATACATTTACCTTGCAAAGATGTATTTGCAACTCATGAAGCAAATATTCCTAATACAAAAACGTTATCTACTAAATTAATAAACATGGAAAAAACTGTGTCATGCACAGCCGGATTCTAAAAATACTTATTAATGTGTAAAAATAGTTGTGCTATTTTAGGACACAATTTGGATCTAGAACAAGGACTTGTGAATGGAGCAATGGGATAAATAGTTACATTTCTACAATGCAAAAGTAATGATGACATTGAATTTATTACTGTTAAATGTAACAATATTAAGGACACCAAACACATTGCAAGAGCAACGGAAAGATTTTTATTAATGAAAGACTTATATACTTGAAGAGAACAATTTCCTTAATATTTAGCTTATGCTGTTACAATACATAAATCTCAAAGTTTAAGCTTGGATTATGCATTAATAAACATTCGCTCACCTGTTTCTAAAGGGGTTATGGCATATGTTGCTTTATCCCATGCAAAAATGTTACAAAAACTAGATATTATAGATGTGGATGACACAAAAATGGTTTCATTGATTTTGTAAGAGTGAAATCTGAGCCTAACTATAAATTCCATTGTAACCTTTGTTTTTTTCAGTGAATTTCTAAGGTTTTTTAATTTCTATTTCCTACTCATTATATTCTTACGTTTTCTGTTCGCATTAGGGTGGAGTAATAGATTCCTCGTCAGTGGCATGGCCTTTTTAACCACAAGGTCTATGATCTTATTGGTGTACCCCCTCTCCTGAAAAAAGAAAGCAATATTTATTGCTCACTCTCTCTCAAAACATATATCCCAGTAGAAGGCAATTCGCCAAAATGCGTCGGTCCGATCTTGCAGCCAAAAGTGACTGTGTATATTTGCCATGAAAGAAGCAAAATAAAAATGAACCGTTAAAAACTGACCTTGAAAGTAGTGGAGTTGCAGTTTGTTGACCGGGTGCCGCCGGATTCGCCGGATTCGATGTTCAAAAGAAGAACGCCAAAGGGAGACATATATATGTATACCAGTGGTTGCAGGCAGCAGAAGAACACACGGGCACAGACCACAGCAGCAGTTGAATGGTGAGTTTATTTACAGCATAAACAGATCCACATAACGCATTTCGGCCGCCGATCTGCGGCCTTGATCACATGAACAAGCTACATGCAAGTATCAGCTTATATAGGCAGACAGATACGTGTGTTGCAATACGTTGTAAAATCACGAAATGCAAGTGCTTTATGGTATCGGTGAAAGCTGACAGTGACAGTGCATGTTCGTTTACTGTAATTTTACTCCACAGGAAAAAGGTTCATGCAATCACATCACTGCCCCAGGTCATGGAAGAGTTACCAATGACAACAGAATGAAGGTGGATGCCGTAAAAGAAGAGGAAAGACTAAGACAGGCGGCACAGAGTGGATATGAGTAGAGAGAAGGAAGAATAAGAAATTTTCAAGATTGAAAAACTGGTGATGAAGCACGCGCTGTCTGCCTGGCTTACCGCACATAAATAATGGACGTGGGAAAGACCAGGACAGTACAGAAGGTGAGATGCAAGTGCAAGCTCGGGACTAAGTAGAACAAATGGCCAAATTGGCGCCTTGTGTTACAGCAATGGCAGAGAATATAATATATTTGCCTGCAATCAACTGTCAGGGAACCCGCTAATGAGCTAGCGTGGGTAGTAGACATGAAATTAAACTGAAATGCGTCGTCCATAGTAAATGTATGTCAGACAGGTCCAAGGCAGTCGTGAGGGCGGACTGCAAGGGTGGCAGCCCGACATGAAGCGTGCAGTGGAACTTGTGTAAACGAGTAAATGAGAGACATATTATAGGGAATTACACTGACTGCTGAGTCAAATAAAGTGTCAAATTACTCGCTCTCAAGGAACCAACATAATTTGCAGTTAAGATACTGTGCAGTGAAATAGATAAATCAGTGAAAGGTGGTGCAACATGTGTGTGTGTGTGTGTGTGTGTGTGTGTGTGTATATATATATATATATATATATATTCACTGAAAAAAACATAGGTTTCAGCCACGTTATAGTTAGAGATTAGTATTTAAAAAACCTTAGAAAATCACTGAAAAAAACATAGGTTTCAGGGACATTATAGTTAGTTGGACATTTTATTCATGCAAAACCATAGAAATTCCCACGTTATAGTTAGTTCAGCTAACTATAACTCGCGCCCCCGCAATGCACTGCTGATGACCTCACATATTACATCATTCATGACATGGTCAGTGAAATCACTGATGACATCACTGATGACATCTCAAATGACATCACTGATTACATCATCCAGTGAATGTGGTTTTGTTTAAAATTGAAATATGTATCATATATATACCAAGCTGTATTGAAGAATGAGTGGGTGTATAAGTGTCTGGATGGAGGATTTAGTAGGTGTGTGACTTACTGTTTAAGTGAGTGATTAGATGTGTCTCAATAAATACATGGGTTAGTGACTAAACTGTGTGAATGTCTAAATCAATCTGTCTGTTGATGTGTAAGCTGCTGCATCCGTTGGTCGGTAGCTACATGAGTGTTTATATAGGTTATTGATTAGTTGCCTGAGTATTTGTATGGGAGACTGAGTCTGTGTGTGGTTGGGTGGGGGTTGTGTGTCTCTGTGGATAGAGGTGTGAGTGGTTGATTGACTGGGTGTATGAGTTTAAGAGTGCATGTGGAAACAGTCGTATGGGTGGTGAGTGTGTGTTTGGGTGTGTTGGTGAGTGAATGGATGTGGCAGTGGTACATGTCCAACTAAGTACATATGTAAAAGGTAGTGTATGTGAGAGTTGGTGTATAAAAATGACTACTGTGAGAGTCAGTGATTGTAAGAGTGGCTATATGGATGAGTGTGTACTTGTATCAGTGGTTGTATAATTGAGTAAGTATGTGTTACTATATGTTTGAATAAGTGAGGTGGTGTGTGTATAATTGTATAGGTCAGTGAATGAAAGCGTGATTGATTCTGTGCCTGACTGACTAGGTGTGTGAGTAACTGTGGAGGAGTGCTGGTGTATGAGTGTCTGTGTAGGTGTATGAGTGCATATGATAGTGTTATATTGATGATTGACTGCATGTATGAGTGATTGTAGGGGTGCATGAGTGGATGTATGAGTAGACCTAAATATCAGTGACTAGATATGTAGTAGTAGGAACTGGTATTGGTGTGTCTATGGTTTCAAAAATAAAATGGTATTCTGTATTTTGGAGACGGTGTATCAAAGGTTATATTAGGGTGTGAGAAGGTGCATCAGATTTTCACATGGATGATGTCATCAATGATGTCATTTGAGATGTCATCAGTGATGTCACTGACCATGTTATGAATGATGTAATAATATGTGACATCATCAGCAGTGCAATGCGGGGGCGTGAGTTATAGTTAGCTGAACTAACTCTAACGGGGGAATTTCTATGGTCTTGAATGAGTAAAATGTCCGACTAACCATAACATTTCTGAAACCTATGTTTTTTTCAGTGAATTTCAAAGGTTTTTTAAATGCTAATTTCTAACTATAACGTGCCTGAAACCTATATGTTTTGACAATGTATTTCATACATGTTTCATCTTTTGTTCGAGTCGCGATTGCAGATGAAGCAGTCCACTAGGAAAGAGACATTGATCCCAGTGCGGCCCGCCCGGACCACGTATCATCGCTAGCTCTGCACACGCTGAATGCTCCTGATGCCCCTACTTCAGTGCACCACAACTCATGCACCCTTTATGATAAAATCTTTTCTGCATGATTTCAGATCTGCTGCCCCTATCTCAGTGCACCACCAGTCATGGACCCTTTACAATAGAATCTTCTCTGTATTATTTCACATCTGGTGCCCCAACCTTACTGCAGCACAAGTCATAGACCCTTTATGATTGAGTTTCTGTGTATGACCCGATGATTACTGTTGTACTTGTTATCAGCACCAACCTTTCCCGGAGGGCAGGCTTACACTCACCTCACACGCATCCAGCACAGACGTCACTGGACATGTGACCCTGGTAATAAAAAGGAGTTGAGCGCATGTGCCCGTACCCAGTTCCACTATCTATCTGTGTCCCTGTGTTCATTATGTATGCAACATGCTGCCCCTAGGCCCTACCACATTACATATTGCTCTGGACAGCGTATGCAACCATCTTACCTTTGACAGTGGGGAAAAACTTTCGTTATGTAACTTTGTCTCGGTCATTGTACAAGTACGTATATAGAGACTGCATCATTAGAGTACTGAAAGCAGAGTGTATAGTGAATTTATAAGTGCGTGAGGATCGTCGCAGTGATTGTATAAGTACATATGTTGGCTCAGCCTAACTCCAACAACTAGCTTGTCTCTAATTGGCTGCCCTCCATGTGCCAAAAACTGAAACTTCAACTTTCCATGGCCCTGTATTGCTACAGCTGCAACACTCGACTGAATGTGCAATAAACATTCATATCCACACAGATGTCTCATGTCCACCATCTTTCTTGTGTGGAACTACGGATGAATATAGGGTCATTAATTCCCCGTACCTTCCATGTTGGCCATATTGTTGTACTTGGCTGACAGAGTGACACTTTGGATTTTGCAACCCGGGTGACGGTAGCACTCCAACACGGGCACCCGCATCCAGTGTTGTCAAATTTTGTGTGGGAGGGTATACTCAGACGTGAGTCCCTTGCTCATTGCACCATCAGAATTCAAGCAAGCCGGGCCGAAGAAGGCTGTGATGCCAGAAACCGGTCCCCGGAAGCTTGTTTCCTTCCCAGTATAAGAATTGGCTTGGTAGTTTGGTTTGCCCTGTTCCCATCATGCACTGGGACAGGAACAGACTAATTTGCATATAGCCAGGTTCTGAGCTGGGATGGTGCAGTGAGCTAAAAAACGGTGATGGATTAAAACCATGATCTCTTGACTTGGTAAGAGTATTCTGCATCATTCAGAAGCTCTGTCCATCACCACCCCCCTTTTCCAAAATCGGTTTTATCCACACTATGTGTGGGAGGGTATACTCAGACGTGAGTCCCTTGCTCATTGCACCATCAGGATTCAAGCAAGCCGGGCCGAAGAAGGCTGTGATGCCAGAAACCGGTCCCCGGAAGCTTATTTCCTTCCCAGTATAAGAATTGGCTTGGTAGTTTGGTTTGCCCTGTTCCCATCATGCACTGGGACAGGAACAGACTAATTTGCATATAGCCAGGTTCTGAGCTGGGATGGTGCAGTGAGCTAAAAAACGGTGATGGATTAAAACCATGATCTCTTGACTTGGTAAGAGTATTCTGCATCATTCAGAAGCTCTGTCCATCACCACCCCCCTTTTCCAAAATCGGTTTTATCCACACTATGTGTGGGAGGGTATACTCAGACGTGAGTCCCTTGCTCATTGCACCATCAGGATTCAAGCAAGCCGGGCCGAAGAAGGCTGTGATGCCAGAAACCGGTCCCCGGAAGCTTGTTTCCTTCCCAGTATAAGAATTGGCTTGGTAGTTTGGTTTGCCCTGTTCCCATCATGCACTGGGACAGGAACAGACTAATTTGCATATAGCCAGGTTCTGAGCTGGGATGGTGCAGTGAGCTAAAAAACGGTGATGGATTAAAACCATGATCTCTTGACTTGGTAAGAGTATTCTGCATCATTCAGAAGCTCTGTCCATCACCACCCCCCTTTTCCAAAATCGGTTTTATCCACACTATGTGTGGGAGGGTATACTCAGACGTGAGTCCCTTGCTCATTGCACCATCAGGATTCAAGCAAGCCGGGCCGAAGAAGGCTGTGATGCCAGAAACCGGTCCCTGGAAGCTTGTTTCCTTCCCAGTATAAGAATTGGCTTGGTAGTTTGGTTTGCCCTGTTCCCATCATGCACTGGGACAGGAACAGACTAATTTGCATATAGCCAGGTTCTGAGCTGGGATGGTGCAGTGAGCTAAAAAACGGTGATGGATTAAAACCATGATCTCTTGACTTGGTAAGAGTATTCTGCATCATTCAGAAGCTCTGTCCATCACCACCCCCCTTTTCCAAAATCGGTTTTATCCACACTATGTGTGGGAGGGTATACTCAGACGTGAGTCCCTTGCTCATTGCACCATCAGGATTCAAGCAAGCCGGGCCGAAGAAGGCTGTGATGCCAGAAACCGGTCCCCGGAAGCTTGTTTCCTTCCCAGTATAAGAATTGGCTTGGTAGTTTGGTTTGCCCTGTTCCCATCATGCACTGGGACAGGAACAGACTAATTTGCATATAGCCAGGTTCTGAGCTGGGATGGTGCAGTGAGCTAAAAAACGGTGATGGATTAAAACCATGATCTCTTGACTTGGTAAGAGTATTCTGCATCATTCAGAAGCTCTGTCCATCACCACCCCCCTTTTCCAAAATCAATAAACATTCATATCCACACAGATGTCTCATGTCCACCATCTTTCTTGTGTGGAACTACGGATGAATATAGGGTCAATAATTCCCCGTACCTTCCATGTTGGCCATATTGTTGTACTTGGCTGACAGAGTGACACTTTGGATTTTGCAACCCGGGTGACGGTAGCACTCCAACACGGGCACCCGCATCCAGTGTTGTCAAATTTTTTAAGCTTTCTATAGCCCAAAGCCAAACAAAAAGTAGCCCAAACTAGCCAAATATTGCTACTTTAGGGAAGGAGGGGCAGGGACAGCGTCAAGCAGACGGTGAATGCATTGGAAATGATGTTGCAGCAGGATGGCAAGTAAATATTTGTCTAATAAAGCACTTCAACATACTACTTTGCTGGAGCGCTGTATTTATAGTTATAATCTGACAACTAGCACAAACCAAAATTTTACCACACAACCGGCAAAATATAGCCCAATTGTGCGTGATCTAGACCCATCTGGCAAAACACTGATGCCACAGCCACTCCCTCACTGCTGATATACACCCACACCACACCCATCCAGCACAGGCGTCACAGGACACTTGACCCTACTAATACAAAAAAACAGGTGCATATGCTCTACGCCATTTTAAAGTTTAGCGTGCGTGGCCACACTTCTCACTGAGTTAGCAGCACCGCAAGCACTGAGCAGGTGTACAACCTGCGATGATGATA
Source organism: Lissotriton helveticus (assembly GCF_964261635.1). NCBI lineage: Eukaryota > Metazoa > Chordata > Amphibia > Caudata > Salamandridae > Lissotriton > Lissotriton helveticus. The sequence continues at coordinate 688,680,816 of NC_136070.1, read as the reverse complement.
GGTGAACTAGTATGTCGTCTGCCATGGCGATATCAAAACTAAGTTCCCAATGTGAGACCTATTACCTAGCAGAGCAGAGCTGCATGATGTGGAGGGTGCCGTGACAGCACAAAGGTGAGCAGTGATGCCTCGGTGCGCAGCGGCGGGCAGATACCTCTGGGCGGCGGGAGTGGATGGGGTGCAGCAGCCTGGATGCAGAAAGGCTGCACAGTGATTTAGGCGTATGAATGAATGAATGATGTAGGTCTTATCATGCGCATACTTAGCCCAATGGGCGTCAAGGCGCCTAAAACAAATGACACAGCTAGCAGATCAACCCAACAGTCCATCACTGATAAGCTTTGATAAAGTACCAGGTCTTCAGGGCTTTTTTAAAGAGATCATTTGAGGGAAGTACTTTAACCTCAGTTGGAAGAGAGTTCCAAAGCTTAGGGGCCACTACAGAAAAGGCTCTTGCTCCCCATGTGGCTAGCCGTATACGCGGCACTACCAATTGGGACAGACCAGCAGATCGTAAGGATCTAGTTGGGGTATAATGTGAAAGCAGAGACCCAAGAGAATCATCCGGACCTGCCCTGAGCGCTCTGTATGTGAGACATAAAATCTTAAAGAAGACTCTATACTATGCAGTCATATATACCCTGCCATTACCCTTTCCTATTGCATTTTAAACAAGTTTTCCAATAGCAGGACAGTTTCTAAAGTTGGCCAAATGTCCGTCGCTCCCACATCTGTAGCAAAGTAGTTGAGTATTTCTTTTTTCATACTTTGTACCCTTAAATTTACCATCAAATTTTGACGAACTTTCCTTTCTCTGTTTTTTTTTAAGGAGGTAAGTTGTGTTTGGAGCATCGAAGCATGCAGACACGAGCGTGACATTCCTCTCACAGCTTGTGGCTGCCTCGCGTCGCTTTGGGAATGTTATGTATTGAATGTGAGAAGGTTGGGAGGTAGAAGTTAACGGGGGTTCAGTCATTCTTGCTGCTTACAAAACATGTTCTGAGGATTAAACCACATCAAGAGAATTACTGTCTCTGTCTTTTCATTCCTGCATACTGGTCTTTCCTACAATTACTAATTTTGTACTATCTTTCAGATATGGGAGCTGGAGGGTGCACTATGTCCAGGCACATGGTTGGAGACACACCAGTGACACAAAGGTGAGCTGCGAAGATTTTCTCCAGTGTTACTCTCTCACTCTTTCTCTCGCTCTCTCTTCCTTTCTCCTTTGATGGATGCATGACGCACAATCTTATCTTGCTTTTTATTTAACAGGCTCTGATTCACAAATTGACGACAACCCCCAACACCACCGGAGCTGAACACGTGTAGAACCTGCGATGATGCGTGGCCATCCTGGCAATTAACATCCAGTTTAAATTGTGAGCTCCGTTGACGGCGTGTACGCAATGGCTGAGGATGTTGCTTTGGCATGTGGTTGACTCTCTTCGACACACGCTGGTGGCGTAGGTGAGCAGAAAGGCTTGTTTGCACAGCAGCGGGCACTCACCTCTGGCCAGTGGGAGTGGATGGGTTGCAGCAGCCTGGATGCTCAGCGGCAGGCAGTCAGCTCCAGATAGTGGGAGTGCATGGGGTGCAGTAGCCTGGGTGCGCTATGACTGTTATACACCTCTGGGCAGTGCAAGTGTATGAGCTACAACAGACTGGGGACCATAATATCAAGAACGGCGATAACATTATCACCCCTTTAGCGGCAGGAAACTGCTGCTAAAGCGGCGATAAGTGGCTTGATAATATGCCCTTGAGAATTCCCATAGAAGCCCAGGTTCTGGTGTGAAGGACATCAAACTTGGGCTTCTATGGGAATTCACAAGGGCATATTATCAAGCCCCTTTTTGCTGCTTTTGCAGCAGTTTTCTACCGCTAAAGCCGCGATAATGTTATCGTCGTTCTTGATAATATGTCCCTGGGTTTGCAGCGGCTGTTAGACACCTCTGGGCAGTGGAAGTGGATGGGAAGCAACAGCCTGGGCGCGCATAGCCGGAACAGAGAATTACGCGTGTGCAGTTGTATATGGTCCGCAATTACTAATTCTATATTATCTTTAAGATAACTAAACTTGAGGGTGCAGTATGTCCCGGCACGTGGTTGGAGACACACCGGCGACACATACTGTTTCTTTCTCTCTTCCTTATATCTCACTCTTTCTTTCTTAATCTTTTACTCTTCCTCTTTCTCACTCTTTCTCTCTCTCTCTTCTACTCTCTCACTCTTTCGCCCTCTCTCTTCCTATCTCTCTCTTCCTCTCTCTCACACTGTTTCAATCTTTCTCTCTTCCTATCTCTCTCTCACTCTTTCTCTTTCTCTTCCTGTCTCTCTCTCTTTCACTCTTTTTTTCTTTCTCATCCTGGTTCTCCCTTTCTCTCTTCCTTGCATCCCTCTTTCTCTCTCTCACCCTTTCTCTCTGTCTCTGTCTTACTCTTTCTTTCTGTCTTCCTCTCTCTCTTTCTCTTTCGCTCTCTCTCACACTTTCTCTTTTTTCTTCTCCCTCACATTGTTTCTCTCTTTCTGCCTTCCTTGTATCTCACTCTTCCTCTCTTTCTCTCTCCTGTTTGCATAACGCATCATCTTATTTTTCTTTTTGTCTTGCCAGCTGTGATTCACAAATTGTCGAGGGATGACACGCCATGGCGGTACATAGTTTTATTTGTTGTTGTTTTCTTTTAATAAAATATTTTACACACATAGTTTTATTTGTTGTTGTTTTCTTTTAATAAAATGTTTTATATGTAAATCCATACATGACTAAGATTCTTATTAGTCCAACCTCTCAAGCATCTTTTTATTAAAACTGCAACACCAGCCGATTTGCCAGGCTCCACATTTAAAAACTTTCCTGTCACATTTGTTTGTGGGGAGTGAGCGGGGATGGCGGACAAGGAGCTGCTGCTGGGGGATGTCAGAGTAGTGTTCGGTGTCCGACCTATCATCATTGTTGCCTCCATTGCATCTCTTCTCAGAGACCTGCAAGCCGGCGGGCTGGCTCCTAAAAGTCCGGACCAGAGAAGTCGCACCGGAAGAGCTGCGAGCCCACCAGTGATTCGCAGAGGGAGACTTGCGGGCCCAAGAAGATTGTTGACGGTATGCTGGTGATGTGGGAAGAGGGTGCGTTACCTGCTGATGTGGGGAGAGGCAGCGTGAAAGGGGTAGCTCTCACAGACAGAGCTCCGGTATGTTTTCAGAAATGCCTCGGACAGATGCCAGCTGATGGACTGAATCACAAAATGGCTTTTCAATGCTCATATAGTGAGATTTATGAACAGTTCATACCAAGGTTCACAGAGGGACAACTGTGGCCCGCCCGCTCAACTCACAGAGGCAGAACTACGAGATGTCCTCTCCCAAAGGAACAGCAGCGTAGTAGCTCGAAGAGGTCCAGGCACAGGAGCCTACTAGCTTGCAAAGGTAGACAGCTGCAAGCCAATGGACTGGCTTCTAAAGGCATACCTCCGAAGTAGTGATGTTGGGCACAGGGAGCGTGAAAGGGTTATCTTCCTACTAGTGTCCTGGAGTGGAAGTTGTACTGCCTGGCGCTCATCTGTTTCTCCTTTATTGTTAATAAATCTTAAACCTTCACTGCGTCCAAATCATCATTACACAGAGCTCTGCTATATTAAATTGCCCCCGAACCTTTCTTTTATATTTTCACTCGATGCGAGGCACAAGATGGCTGCTAACACTTCCTGGTTTCAAGTGTTAGCAGCCAATCAGAGGACACTTCCTGCTTTGAAGAGTTAGCAGCCAATCAGAGGCAAGCTAGTGCTCGGGAGTAAGGCACCGACCAGATTGGATTGGATTGGATTTATATTTGTATAGCGCGATAGCTACCCGCAGGCGTCCTAGCGCTTAAGAGCAACGGGTGTATGTGGCAGGGGCTGGGTTATCTACTAAAAAGAAGGGTTTTTAATCTTTTCCGGAAGAGCAGAATGTTGGGTTCTGATCGGAGGGGGATTGGAACTGAGTTCCAGAGTTTTGCCGCATTTACTGAGAACATCCTGCCTCCACTCCTCTCTCTTCTGATCCTAGGAGTGATAGCTTGGAAGGTATGGGCCGATCTAAGCTGTCTGTTAGGATGGTAGGGGGAAATCAGGGTGTGATTCAGACTTGCTCCTTTCCTCCAGTAGGCACGGACTTCAATGCACATGCTTTTGAAGTCGATTCTTTCCCTCAATGACAACCAGTGGAGATCTTTTAATTCAGATTTCACTGATTGGCGGCGGGGGATGCGCAAGAAAGTGCGGGCAGCGCAGTTTTTAATCAACTGGAGTTTTTTAAGGGTTAGTTGAGGGGCTCCTAGGTAGAGGGCGTTCCCGAAATCAAGCCGGGAGAGAATTAGGCCCTGGACCATGATCTGTCTGGCTTTGAATGGTAGGAGTGGAAAGATCTTCTGGATGAGTCTCAGGATGCCCATGCAGGTGGCAGATAGTTTAGTTGCCTGATAGCTAAGAGTCAGTGTATTGTCCATCCAGATTCCTAGGCTCTTTATGGTGTCCTTGGCTACAGGTGCAGGGCCCAGTGCTGGTGGCCACATGGAGTCAATGGATTTCTGTGGGGGGTAACCCAGTACCTTTAGCTCTGTCTTATCTCCGTTTAGTTTGAGATAAGACTGGGTCATCCAAACACATACTGCCTCCATACAGCCCCTTAGATCACTTGCTTGGGAAGAGGGGTGGTTCAGGGATACCACCAGCTGGGTGTCATCAGCGTAGGACACAATTTGAACGCCAAAAGGGCGAACTATCTCAGCAAGGGGGCGCATATATATGTTAAACAGTGTGGGGCTCAGGGAGGAGCCCTGAGGTACCCCACAACTGAGTGGTTTACTAGACGAGGTGACATTACCCTCACAAACTCGGAACCAGCGTTCTGAAAGGAATGATTGGAGCCAGGCTGCTGCTTTAGAAGTGATTCCTAGTTCTGAGATTCTGTGCAGTAAAATATCATGATTTACGGTGTCGAAAGCGACACTGAGGTCCAATAAGATGATGGCCGCAGTACCGCCCTGATCCACAATCATTCTGGCTCCTTCCATCACAGCAAGGAGCGCAGATTCTGTTCCATGCATGGGGCGGAATACTGTCTGTGATGCATCCAGTAAGCTGTTTGTTTCCCAAAAATTTGTGAGGGAGTGGTTTACATATTTCTCTGCAATTTTGCTTATCCATGGTAACAGGGAGATCGGGCGGTAGTTCCCCAGATTATTTTGATCAAGATTAGCCTTTTTCAGAAGGGCCCTAACTGTCGCCTGTTTCCACCTGGGCGGTACGATGCCTGAGGATAGGGAATTGTTGATCAAGTTTAGAATGGTGGGCAGAATAGTGGGGGTAATTGTTCTGAGTGACTGAGCTGGGGCTGGGTCGCTGGGAGATCCAGATTTAACCTGGAGCATTATAGTTTCCAGGATGGTAGGTTCCAGTGGTGGGAAGTTATCCAGTGTGGCAGGAGGGGGCGGACTTGTTTCCTTGTGACCTGTTTGGAGTTCAGGGGCTTGCGGGATGGAAGTGTAAATCATGGCTATCTTATTGTGGAAAAATTCGGCCTGCTCGTTGCAGCGAGTCTGAGCATTCAGAGGATCTGGCAAATTGTCCGGAAGTTTGAGCAGGGTTTTTGCAATTTGGTATATCTCCCTCGGTTTGGATGCTGCTTCGTTTATTTTGTTTTAAAAAAAAATGGCTTGCCCGTTTTTTATGCCATTTTTGTAAACTTTTATGGCAGTCCGGTATGCATCTTTACTAGTTTGTGAGTAGTCAATGCGCCATTTTCTTTCTAATTTCTTGCATTCTTTCTTCAGATCGCGTAAGTCCTGGGAGTACCATGGTGCACTTTTTCGCCTCTGTTTAGGTTTGATGTCTTTGATAGGAATAATGCGATCTAAGGAGTTGGTGATCCATTTATTGAAGTTGTTATTACTGACAACCGGATCAGGGTTGCCTTCTGGGACGGAGGCTTCCAAAGTAGATGCCCACTGATTGGAGCTAAGTTTTGCCCAGTTGCGGTCTCTCCTGGGTACAGGGGATGGAGTGGGGCGTGAACCTGACGGAGACCAGGAAAATGGGATCAGGAAGTGGTCGGACCATGGGGGGGAATGGGAAGGCTGACTGTGAGGTGAGTACAGTTGCTAAAAATTGGATCCAGGAGGTGTCCCTTGGAATGAGTGGGTCCCAGCACTCGCTGGGAGAGTTCTAGTGCCTCAAGACTGTGGGATAATTCGGTGGCTCCTGAGTCCTGGGGGTCATCTAAATGAACGTTGAGGTCACCCAATAGGGTGTAGTTCGGCAGGTTGCAGACTCCGCTGGCTATTGCGGGTGCCAAGTTGTTAATAAAGTTCCTAGGGGTGCCGGGAGGCCGGTAGACGAGAGTCCCCGAAAAGGTACATGTGGGGGAGAAGTGAAGCGCAAATGTGAGATATTCACAGTTAGACAGATTAGTGGGGGTGCTGCGGCAGGAGTATCGATTTTTATATATGACTGCTATATCGCCGCCTTTTCCTGATGTATATATATATATATTTTCCCTTTAATATCTCAAAAGCTACTAAACGAATTTACACCATTTCAACAAAACCGGGCTTTCCAGACCAAGACCTTTCTCCCTGCCAAATATGGCATAATTCCATTCAGCAGTTTGACCTGTAGCCTTGTCTAAAGTTTCCTATGGAAAATCTGTTGAGAAAACACGTTTTCACCCCCTCTTTTTTCTCAACCCCCCCTTGACCAATCTCGCCTAAACTTTCAAGATAGGAGCTGATCAAAAAAGAGAAACTTTTTGGAAAATTTCGTAAAGAATCGTCAAACGACGCCAAAGTTATAAGCAGATGGAGAGCTGCAGGAGGGGGGCAGCACAACCCCCTTCCCAACATGAGTGAAGCCCCGAGACTGCGGGGACCCCAGCGGGCACCCACAGCCCCAGCGAGCCCCCGCTATTATTTTTTAAGAAATGCCCCCTGGACCTACCCACCTGGGGTCTCATTATAATAAAACACTGCAACCCACGACCCTAGCGCGAATTACGCCGATTTTCTTTTGTTTGTTTACATTTTTGGGGGGCCCTGGGGGCCCTACTGGAACCCCCTGACCAGGTCTAGGGGTTCAGGGTGTGTCTACTCTGCCCCCTTCTCTTGTTTTCTGCCTTTGTTTTTCTGTTTTCTAGCGACTCGCTTCTACCGAGCCACAAGATGGCTACCAACACTTCCTGGTTTGGAGTGTTGGCAGCCAATCACAATGAAGCTCGTGCACGGGACTTAGGCTCCGCCCAGATATGGAAACTTTTATTTTCTAATTTCTCAACAACTACTGTTCGGATTTACACCATTTTTAAAAAAGGTCACTTTCTGACCCACGCACTACCTTTGTGCCAAATTTGGAGCGATTCCGTTCAGTAGTTTCAGCTGTAGCCTTGCACAAGTTTCCTATGGGAAATAGATTTTGTGACTCTTATTTTTGGAATTTCTCAAAAACTACTGAACGGATTTACACCATTTAAACAAAAGGTCACTTTCTGACCCAAGTTCTACCTTTCTGCCAAACTTGGGATAAATCCGTTCAGCAGCTCCCGCTGTAGCTCGTCGTAAAACTTCCTACGGAAATGAACATGGGGAAAACGTGTTTTGGAACTTTTGTTTTGTATCAGCCCCCGCTTGACGAATCACCCCTAAACTTTCAAGATAGGAGCTGACCTAAAAAGTGCAACTTTTTGGAGAATTTCATAAAGATTCGTTAAATGGCGCCAAAGTTATAAGCAAACTAAAAAATGCTTTTCCTATGGAAACTAGGTTGTAACTATAACTACCTACTGGCGACCGCCAGTAGGTAATATATATATATATATATATGTATATATATATATATATATTATATTACAAAAACGGGCAGCACAACCGGATACTTTTTTAAGAAGCTTTATTGCTTATCACACAGCACCCCACCAACGCGTTTCAGCCTCACGGCTTTTCTCACGGTCAGTAAGTCCTTTCTTACTTTCTAGTTATATACTGCCCCAACCTTAGCCTTTAAGTGGCATTGTGGGATACGTAGTTTTTTACTGAAAGTTTCAAAAACAATTAAAAACTTTAGAAAAAGGACAAGTGTGTAACAGAATATGTTTGTTAAATACAAAACATAAACTAGTGCTTTTAAACTTGACTTATTCTGGCAATGTAATGCTCAAAAATAATTATAAATCAGTAATCAGGGTATAGTACCCAATAATACTCGATTGTATATTCAGTTCAGCGCATTGTTCATTCTACTCCAGATGTACATGGAGATCTTCCCCAAAATTCATTCCTCTTGGGTGTTTTGTTCGGAACCGGACAATGAGACGAGATTCCATTTGTCGGAGCAGTCGAGTTGTGTCTCCTCCTCTTTCTGGTTTTGTGAGCATTTTGAGTCCGTAATAGTTCATTGCTCGCCAATCCCCATTTTGGCAGATTTTCACATGTTTTGCAGTGGCATACAGCATATTAGAGTTTTTTACTGCACGGATATGTTCCAGTATCCTTTTCTTGAGCATACAGGTTGTACAACCTATATATTTCATCCCACACCTGCACTCAATGACATAGACCACATTTTTTGATGTGCACGTGATGAATTGTTTGATGGGCATACTTTTTCCATCCGGATCCACCACACTTTTCATTCTTTTCCCTATTTTGCAAGCTTTACATGACATACAGCGTTTAAAGCCTATATTTTGTTCCGTCCACCATTTAGTTTGTTGTTTGGTTTGGAAAAAGCTTTTCACCAATAGGTTTTGTAAAGATGTATTTTTTTTGTACGTGATGGAAGGATGTTCCCCAGCCATTGTGCCTATGTCTGGATCACTGGTTACTAGATGCCAATATTTCTTCATCTTTTTGGCAATTATTCCGCTCTCCTTGCTGTATGTTGTTATGAATCTGGGCGGATCTTTATCCTGGGGGGGTTTCGGTTTCTCAATTAAGGTCTGTGCCCTACTCAGTTTGTCCACTTTGTTTTTACAGTTCTTTAAAACATAGTTTTTGTATCCTCTCGATTGGAACCTCGTCGTACATTCTTCTATTTTTTTCTCTGCATCTTGTGGATTGGAGCAGTTTCTTTTCAAACGAACGAATTCTCCGTAAGGAATGCTTCTGACCAATGCTTTGGGATGAAAGCTTGTGCCGTGCAGCACACTATTCGTCGCAGTCTTCTTACGGAACAATGTGGTTTCAATTTTACCATTTGAGATGTAAACTTTGGTATCGAGAAACTCTATTTCTCTCTTGTTTGTGACACAGGTGAATTCTAGACCAATTTCATTTGTATTTAATCTGGTGAAATATTTTTGGAAGAGTTCATCACTGCCTTTCCAGATTAAAAAAAGGTCGTCGATGTACCTGACCCATAGGATTATCCGATCCAAATCATCCTGATAATTGTCATTCCAAGCTGTTGTTTTTTCCCACCATCCCATGGTGACATTTGCAAAGTTGGGGGAAAATGAAATCCCCATGGCTGTACCACATTCTTGTCTGTATAAGTCGTTGTTGAAAAGAAACACATTGTTCTTCAAACATATCTCTATCATATTCAAAAGCATTGAAGTATGTTCCAGTTCCTTAACACTCCGTTGTTGTAGGAAATATTTGCAGGCTTGTATTCCCACATCATGTCTGATGGATGTATACAATGACACGACGTCAATAGTCACTAAAAGGTAATCCGGATCCCAGTTTACATTCATTAATGTTCTCAAGAAATCTCCGGTATCTTTTAGATATGATGGCATGCTTTGTGCAATAGGTGCAAGAAAGGTATCAACATACCTCGAGACATTCTCATAAATTGAGTTACAGGATGAAACAATCGGTCTCCCTGGTGGATTGATCAATGTCTTATGGATCTTGGGTAAAAAGTAAATGCATGGCGTGATAGGATGCTCAGTTGTCATAAATTTCTTTTCATCCTCATTAATTAACCCTTTGGTGTAATATCCATTTAATAAGTCCTTTAGATCTGATGTCATTTTAGGAATTGGATTGGAGTTGAGTTTACTGTAATGTTCAGTGATATTCAGCTGTCTCTCAGCCTCTTTAATATATTCACTGGTGTCCATGATTACGATGTTGCCCCCCTTGTCCGCGGGTTTTATTGTTATATTTGCATTGTCCATTAGAGTCTGAATGGCCTTGCGTTCTTGCTTAGAGAGATTTTCTTTTTTATTGTCCCTTGTTTTAATTAGATTGTCAATTTCTTCTGTCACTGCATCTGCAAACATATCAATTTTGTTTCCCGGTGATAGCACTGGATAAAATCTGGACTTTCTCTTTAATCCAGTGTTTTTACTGGAATTAGTTTTGATGTTCATTTGCTCGAGCATTTGTACATCTGTCACGGTTTCTCCCATCGGGTTGTACAACAGTTCAAATGTTTCTCTCAGATCAGGTATTTGATCAATGGTCATGATTGCTTCTTCTTCACTTGTCTCTTCCATTGTAATGTTGATGTTTGTTGGTGTCACTGTATTAGCATGGACTTTGGCTAATTTCAGTTTCCTTATGAACTTATAAAAATCAATTTTTAACTGGGGGTAATCGAAATGAGCTTCAGGGCAGAATGATAATCCTTTATTAAGCACACTGCATTCATCAGCTGTCAGTTGATATTGTGACAGATTTACAATCAGATTCGTTACTTCCTGTTTCGTAGAGGATATTGTCTTCTTTCGCTTTGCCCTGCGGGTTTTGCGGGTACTGGTGAGGGACTTGGTTGGTTTTGGGTGGCTCTTCCTCTCCCCCTGCCTCGAAAGGACGCGCCCCTTCCTCTTCCTCTGGTGAAGTTTTTCTCCATGTTCACCAGTTTCACTTCCTCTAAAACAGTCAAGTTTTTTGACTGATGTCGCGTTGCGTCAATCATGCTTGCGTCTGATTCACTACCACTTGACAGCTGCTGGTTTGGTTGAAAGTTCTTTTTCAGATTATCATATCGACGTGCGAATGTTAAAATTCTCCCATGCAGATAATCTAGCTCATCCCGTCTGAATTTACGTTCCTTCCGTTCTTCTATCTCAGTTTCATAAACCTCAAGTCGTGCTTCCATTTCCTGTCGTAATTTGGCTATCTCCTCTTTGTTAGTTTGAGTTGCAAGAGATTCTTCCAGTTCTTTTATTTTTATCGTGATCTCATCTATATCCATTCTCGCATGTTTAATCAGGATGCGCATCATATTAAGGGAACATATTGTGTTATTTTCAAGCCATTCATTGATCAGTACCTCCTTTGTATCTGGGTGAGTCGGCATAGTGAAGATCATCAATCCTCTCGGGATCCTCTTGACTTCCACATAATTTTCCAATGTGATCACCTCCCAGCTCTTATTTATTTCTTTTTTGTACAGGCGTTCTAATGCATTTAGCTGTTGTTTTAACGTAATACTTTCATTTCCTAATACAGTATCAGTTAATGTGATGTCTTCTATTGGCGCCCCAGGTTTGAACATGGTTGACGCTTTGGTTGCGCGTTTAGCTGCACGCGCTTCCATGGTCTCTTTCAGTCGTATTGCCAATGCACTTAATGTCCACACCGATTACTTCAAGGGTGCTTTAACATTTGCGTGCGTTTTTTCAATATGCTTCCGTTTCTCCGGTCTGTTTCAAAGGTAATGAGCCACTTGTACCTTTTACAAAGCAGCGTATTACTATCACCTCATCTGCAGCCACTTCGATTCCTACTGTGCTTTTACAGATTAGTCTGCGGGTTCGCTCACCTCATAGCGGGTTGTTTATGTCTCGCAGCAGCGTCTTCCGACTCTCCTGCTCCACAGCTCCACCATAGAGGGCGTTCCCGTTCTGACTGCACCAGTTGCTCGCGTAGGAAATCGGGCGCTCCGACCAGCAATTACAATCCCAACAAGGCGATCCTTCAGCATACAGAGCGCTCCACAGTGTGTGCCAGCCCCAAGGCTGGATCAAAGCCCAATTTTAATTATATTACAAAAACGGGCAGCACAACCGGATACTTTTTTAAGAAGCTTTACTGCTTATCACACAGCACCCCACCAACGCGTTTCAGCCTCACTGCTTTTCTCACGGTCAGTAAGTCCTTTCTTACTTTCTAGTTATATACTGCCCCAACCTTAGCCTTTAAGTGGCATTGTGGGATACGTAGTTTTTTACTGAAAGTTTCAAAAACAATTAAAAACTTTAGAAAAAGGACAAGTGTGTAACAGAATATGTTTGTTAAATACAAAACATAAACTAGTGCTTTTAAACTTGACTTATTCTGGCAATGTAATGCTCAAAAATAATTATAAATCAGTAATCAGGGTATAGTACCCAATAATACTCGATTGTATATCAGAGGATACAAAAACTATGTTTTAAAGAACTGTAAAAACAAAGTGGACAAACTGAGTAGGGCACAGACCTTAATTGAGAAACCGAAACCCCCCCAGGATAAAGATCCGCCCAGATTCATAACAACATACAGCAAGGAGAGCGGAATAATTGCCAAAAAGATGAAGAAATATTGGCATCTAGTAACCAGTGATCCAGACATAGGCACAATGGCTGGGGAACATCCTTCCATCACGTACAAAAAAAATACATCTTTACAAAACCTATTGGTGAAAAGCTTTTTCCAAACCAAACAACAAACTAAATGGTGGACGGAACAAAATATAGGCTTTAAACCCTGTATGTCATGTAAAGCTTGCAAAATAGGGAAAAGAATGAAAAGTGTGGTGGATCCGGATGGAAAAAGTATGCCCATCAAACAATTCATCACGTGCACATCAAAAAATGTGGTCTATGTCATTGAGTGCAGGTGTGGGATGAAATATATAGGTTGTACAACCTGTATGCTCAAGAAAAGGATACTGGAACATATCCGTGCAGTAAAAAACTCTAATATGCTGTATGCCACTGCAAAACATGTGAAAATCTGCCAAAATGGGGATTGGCGAGCAATGAACTATTACGGACTCAAAATGCTCACAAAACCAGAAAGAGGAGGAGACACAACTCGACTGCTCCGACAAATGGAATCTCGTCTCATTGTCCGGTTCCGAACAAAACACCCAAGAGGAATGAATTTTGGGGAAGATCTCCATGTACATCTGGAGTAGAATGAACAATGCGCTGAACTGAATATACAATCGAGTATTATTGGGTACTATACCCTGATTACTGATTTATAATTATTTTTGAGCATTACATTGCCAGAATAAGTCAAGTTTAAAAGCACTAGTTTATGTTTTGTATTTAACAAACATATTCTGTTACACACTTGTCCTTTTTCTAAAGTTTTTAATTGTTTTTGAAACTTTCAGTAAAAAACTACGTATCCCACAATGCCACTTAAAGGCTAAGGTTGGGGCAGTATATAACTAGAAAGTAAGAAAGGACTTACTGACCGTGAGAAAAGCCGTGAGGCTGAAACGCGTTGGTGGGGTGCTGTGTGATAAGCAATAAAGCTTCTTAAAAAAGTATCCGGTTGTGCTGCCCGTTTTTGTAATATAATTAAAATTGGGCTTTGATCCAGCCTTGGGGCTGGCACACACTGTGGAGCGCTCTGTATGCTGAAGGATCGCCTTGTTGGGATTGTAATTGCTGGTCGGAGCGCCCGCTTTCCTACGCGAGCAACTGGTGCAGTCAGAACGGGAACGCCCTCTATGGTGGAGCTGTGGAGCAGGAGAGTCGGAAGACGCTGCTGCGAGACATAAACAACCCGCTATGAGGTGAGCGAACCCGCAGACTAATCTGTAAAAGCACAGTAGGAATCGAAGTGGCTGCAGATGAGGTGATAGTAATACGCTGCTTTGTAAAAGGTACAAGTGGCTCATTACCTTTGAAACAGACCGGAGAAACGGAAGCATATTGAAAAAACGCACGCAAATGTTAAAGCACCCTTGAAGTAATCGGTGTGGACATTAAGTGCATTGGCAATACGACTGAAAGAGACCATGGAAGCGCGTGCAGCTAAACGCGCAACCAAAGCGTCAACCATGTTCAAACCTGGGGCGCCAATAGAAGACACCACATTAACTGATACTGTATTAGGAAATGAAAGTATTACGTTAAAACAACAGCTAAATGCATTAGAACGCCTGTACAAAAAAGAAATAAATAAGAGCTGGGAGGTGATCACATTGGAAAATTATGTGGAAGTCAAGAGGATCCCGAGAGGATTGAGGATCTTCACTATGCCGACCCACCCAGATACAAAGGAGGTACTGATCAATGAATGGCTTGAAAATAACACAATATGTTCCCTTAATATGATGCGCATCCTGATTAAACATGCGAGAATGGATATAGATGAGATCACGATAAAAATAAAAGAACTGGAAGAATCTCTTGCAACTCAAACTAACAAAGAGGAGATAGCGAAATTACGACAGGAAATGGAAGCACGACTTGAGGTTTATGAAACTGAGATAGAAGAACGGAAGAAACGTAAATTCAGACGGGATGAGCTAGATTATCTGCATGGGAGAATTTTAACATTTGCACGTCGATATGATAATCTGAAAAAGAACTTTCAACCAAACCAGCAGCTGTCAAGTGGTAGTGAATCAGACGCAAGCATGATTGACGCAACGCGACATCAGTCAAAAAACTTGACTGTTTTAGAGGAAGTGAAACTGGTGAACATGGAGAAAAACTTCACCAGAGGAAGAGGAAGGGGCGCGTCCTTTCGAGGCAGGGGGAGAGGAAGAGCCACCCAAAACCAACCAAGTCCCTCACCAGTACCCGCAAAACCCGCAGGGCAAAGCGAAAGAAGACAATATCCTCTACGAAACAGGAAGTAACGAATCTGATTGTAAATCTGTCACAATATCAACTGACAGCTGATGAATGCAGTGTGCTTAATAAAGGATTATCATTCTGCCCTGAAGCTCATTTCGATTACCCCCAGTTAAAAATTGATTTTTATAAGTTCATAAGGAAACTGAAATTAGCCAAAGTCCATGCTAATACAGTGACACCAACAAACATCAACATTACAATGGAAGAGACAAGTGAAGAAGAAGCAATCATGACCATTGATCAAATACCTGATCTGAGAGAAACATTTGAACTGTTGTACAACCCGATGGGAGAAACCGTGACAGATGTACAAATGCTCGAACAAATGAACATCAAAACTAATTCCAGTAAAAACACTGGATTAAAGAGAAAGTCCAGATTTTATCCAGTGCTATCACCGGGAAACAAAATTGATATGTTTGCAGATGCAGTGACAGAAGAAATTGACAATCTAATTAAAACAAGGGACAATAAAAAAGAAAATCTCTCTAAGCAAGAACGCAAGGCCATTCAGACTCTAATGGACAATGCAAATATAACAATAAAACCCGCGGACAAGGGGGGCAACATCGTAATCATGGACACCAGTGAATATATTAAAGAGGCTGAGAGACAGCTGAATATCACTGAACATTACAGTAAACTCAACTCCAATCCAATTCCTAAAATGACATCAGATCTAAAGGACTTATTAAATGGATATTACACCAAAGGGTTAATTAATGAGGATGAAAAGAAATTTATGACAACTGAGCATCCTATCACGCCATGCATTTACTTTTTACCCAAGATCCATAAGACATTGATCAATCCACCAGGGAGACCGATTGTTTCATCCTGTAACTCAATTTATGAGAATGTCTCGAGGTATGTTGATACCTTTCTTGCACCTATTGCACAAAGCATGCCATCATATCTAAAAGATACCGGAGATTTCTTGAGAACATTAATGAATGTAAACTGGGATCCGGATTACCTTTTAGTGACTATTGACGTCGTGTCATTGTATACATCCATCAGACATGATGTGGGAATACAAGCCTGCAAATATTTCCTACAACAACGGAGTGTTAAGGAACTGGAACATACTTCAATGCTTTTGAATATGATAGAGATATGTTTGAAGAACAATGTGTTTCTTTTCAACAACGACTTATACAGACAAGAATGTGGTACAGCCATGGGGATTTCATTTTCCCCCAACTTTGCAAATGTCACCATGGGATGGTGGGAAAAAACAACAGCTTGGAATGACAATTATCAGGATGATTTGGATCGGATAATCCTATGGGTCAGGTACATCGACGACCTTTTTTTAATCTGGAAAGGCAGTGATGAACTCTTCCAAAAATATTTCACCAGATTAAATACAAATGAAATTGGTCTAGAATTCACCTGTGTCACAAACAAGAGAGAAATAGAGTTTCTCGATACCAAAGTTTACATCTCAAATGGTAAAATTGAAACCACATTGTTCCGTAAGAAGACTGCGACGAATAGTGTGCTGCACGGCACAAGCTTTCATCCCAAAGCATTGGTCAGAAGCATTCCTTACGGAGAATTCGTTCGTTTGAAAAGAAACTGCTCCAATCCACAAGATGCAGAGAAAAAAATAGAAGAATGTACGACGAGGTTCCAATCGAGAGGATACAAAAACTATGTTTTAAAGAACTGTAAAAACAAAGTGGACAAACTGAGTAGGGCACAGACCTTAATTGAGAAACCGAAACCCCCCCAGGATAAAGATCCGCCCAGATTCATAACAACATACAGCAAGGAGAGCGGAATAATTGCCAAAAAGATGAAGAAATATTGGCATCTAGTAACCAGTGATCCAGACATAGGCACAATGGCTGGGGAACATCCTTCCATCACGTACAAAAAAAATACATCTTTACAAAACCTATTGGTGAAAAGCTTTTTCCAAACCAAACAACAAACTAAATGGTGGACGGAACAAAATATAGGCTTTAAACCCTGTATGTCATGTAAAGCTTGCAAAATAGGGAAAAGAATGAAAAGTGTGGTGGATCCGGATGGAAAAAGTATGCCCATCAAACAATTCATCACGTGCACATCAAAAAATGTGGTCTATGTCATTGAGTGCAGGTGTGGGATGAAATATATAGGTTGTACAACCTGTATGCTCAAGAAAAGGATACTGGAACATATCCGTGCAGTAAAAAACTCTAATATGCTGTATGCCACTGCAAAACATGTGAAAATCTGCCAAAATGGGGATTGGCGAGCAATGAACTATTACGGACTCAAAATGCTCACAAAACCAGAAAGAGGAGGAGACACAACTCGACTGCTCCGACAAATGGAATCTCGTCTCATTGTCCGGTTCCGAACAAAACACCCAAGAGGAATGAATTTTGGGGAAGATCTCCATGTACATCTGGAGTAGAATGAACAATGCGCTGAACTGAATATACAATCGAGTATTATTGGGTACTATACCCTGATTACTGATTTATAATTATTTTTGAGCATTACATTGCCAGAATAAGTCAAGTTTAAAAGCACTAGTTTATGTTTTGTATTTAACAAACATATTCTGTTACACACTTGTCCTTTTTCTAAAGTTTTTAATTGTTTTTGAAACTTTCAGTAAAAAACTACGTATCCCACAATGCCACTTAAAGGCTAAGGTTGGGGCAGTATATAACTAGAAAGTAAGAAAGGACTTACTGACCGTGAGAAAAGCCGTGAGGCTGAAACGCGTTGGTGGGGTGCTGTGTGATAAGCAATAAAGCTTCTTAAAAAAGTATCCGGTTGTGCTGCCCGTTTTTGTAATATAATTAAAATTGGGCTTTGATCCAGCCTTGGGGCTGGCACACACTGTGGAGCGCTCTGTATGCTGAAGGATCGCCTTGTTGGGAATATATATATATATATATATATATCACCGCTACTTTTCTTCTCTTTTCGTAAAGAAAACAGCACTCGCGGGAGTAGGATCTAAGCTTTTATTATTCGATCCTTTTGAGCACCAGACGCGTTTCGGCTCCTGCCTTTGTCAGTGGTACACTGACGCGCCATTTTTTAAACTTTTTTATACACCTCATGTGACACACATTTAGAGTAGTAGAAACAGGACTGCATTGAGCGCCATCTTTAAATGTCTACATAAACGCGTAATGACATTCTCACCCTTATATAAGGTTGTCGTTTCTCATTGCGCCCTGAATGGGCTTCCATACGTTTAAGTACTGTACACATAATTACAGATCAAATTGTATATTGCATTCACTTATTTCGCCCTAAATGGGCATTCTGGCCCTTTTGTCCGTCCCGCAACCACAAATATTTACACACCATCCAACCTTTCCCCATCACCATTTTAAAACCATAAGATTTCCTACAGGATCTCCCATTTACGTAATTCCAAATTTACATAATTATTTTCTTTGTTTATAAACAGTTCTCTCTCTATACACTAAAGATTCATTTTACATTATTGCATTCAACCCAGGTGTACTGTCATTTCCTCGTGACTGTTAAGACCTCCTGGGGTCTTAGTCCCGATATCTATAATGTGCCTGGACTCTAGCCTTCTTAATTTCTTCAATCTATCCCCTCCCCGGGGATTATTCGTTACTTGGTCCAAGGCAAAATATACTAATTGGTCACTGTTACTATTGTGGTGTTGTTTGTAATGCCTCGCCACCGGGTATGTGGGATCACAGTTCGTGATTGCTCTAGAGTGTTCTAGGATACGCATTTTAGTTGGATTTACTGTGCTCCCTATATACCTTAGTCCGCAAGGACATACTAAACAATAGACAGTATAGGGTGTGGTACATGTTAGAAAAGACTTAATTTGCCGTTGTTTCCCTCGAACTTGGTATGTAAGCATCTTCTTGCTGTTTCTACACGCTTTGCAGCGTCCACATGGGTAGAAGCCTGGCATGGATTTCCCAAAGGGTTCTATAGTTGGGCGGGGGAGGTAACTGCTTGTTAGAGCGTTTCTTAATGCCCTCGCTCTCCTATAGGTTATCATTGGTTGTGTGGGGATGTCTGTACCTATGATGGGATCCGTGGTGAGCAGGTTCCAGTTCTTTTTCATCACTTTTCGTAACACCCCTGCCCCTTCCGAGAATACCGTGATTAACCTAAGGTTCCCATCTTGTTCTAGATCCCTTTCTTTTGCCTTTAGTGTGTCTTTGCGTGGGATGTTCTCCACTTTTCTAAGGGCTTCTCCTAAGCATTCTTCCCCATAGCCTCGCAGTTTGAATCTTTCTATACTCGCCCTAGCATTGACTCTGAAGTCTTCTTCTGATGTACAGTTACGTTTAATACGTAGGAGTTCACCGTACGGTATACTCCTGATCAAACTAGTAGGGTGGCTGCTCATGGAATGAAGGGTGGAATTGCCCGCTGTGGGTTTTCTATATAGTTGTGTGCTTATTTTACCCTGCTCAAGTCTTATTTTTAGGTCTAGGAAACTCACTTCATTTTCACTTATCTCATGTGTAAAGCGTAAGTTATAACAGTTGACATTCAGCCTCTCTATATATTCTTCCGCTTTGCTTTCTGGGCCCCTCCATATGATCAGCAGATCATCTATGTATCTATACCAGACCAGTATGTGCTGTGTCCATTCCTGATATTCGGGATCCCAGGCTATATTTTCCTCCCACCATCCTACAAAAATATTTGCAAAACTGGGAGAATAGCTCGTGCCCATGGCCACTCCCACCAATTGTCTGTAATACTGGTCTTGATATAAAAAGATGTTATTCTTTAAACTAAATCTAAGAAAGTCCAGAAGCATTGCGTTGTGCTCTCGATAGGTGGCCGCTCGTGTTTGTAGGATTTTCTCCACTGCTTCCATACCATGTTCATGACCTATGCTTGTATACAAGCTAGCAATGTCCATTGTTATCAATAGGTCTCCTTCTCTACACTCGAGCTGTTCCAATTTGCACAACAGGTCCTTTGTGTCTCTTATATAACTCCGCAAGGTCTTTACATGATTAATCAAAAAATAATCAACATAAATGGAAATAGGTTCTAAGAGGCTGCCTTGGGCACTTACAATTGGACGTCCCGGTGGTTTCTTTTTGTCCTTGTGGACCTTCGGGAGGTGATAGAAACAGGGTGTGGTTGGATTGAGGCATCGTAAGTACAGGAACTCCTCGGTCTCAATTATTCCTTTCCCATGCCATTCCTTCAGCATTTCATGGCACTTACTGATGCTCTCCTGATAATCTTTCTTCCCCACTTTACAATAACACGTTGTATCCTGTAGTTGCCTTAACGCTTCCTCGTTATAGGCCTTGTATGTTTGTAGGACAACATTCCCTCCCTTGTCGGAGGGTTTTATAATCAATTTTCTATCACTCTGTAAGTTCTTGATGGCCTCTTGATGTTTCCGGGTTAGGTTCCACTGTTTATTCGTTGGTCCCTTCTTGTCGATTTTCCTTAGTTCTTTAGAGACTGTGTCTATGAAAAGGTCTATATTGTCCGCGGGCATCTGTGGTACAAATGTTGATGCTGGCTTAAAATTAGTTTCCCCTCCTTTCTGTGGTATGTTCACTTGTGATATATCTTCAAGTTGGCTCGCCCCTTCCGCTCTCAGTTCGTGTAAGGCTTCAAGAGCCGGGATATCCTTCACACGAATTCCTTGTACCTCTGTCATTGTGTTTTGTGTTATTACTTTCTTAGGTCTTAATTTATAGAATTTATGTAATTTCAATTTTCTAGAGAATTTATACAAGTCTATTTTTGTTTGTGTGTATTCTAGCGGTTTAGATGGGCAAAAGGAGAGTCCCAATTTAAGCACTTGTTCTTCTTCTTTGGTCAGACTCCGATCACTCAAATTAACTATGGTCAGATTAGTAGATTCTTCTAGTTCATTATCTACATGCGCCTTCTATTGAATCTCGCACTGCGTGTTGTTGGCGGGGAGTAATTGCCTTTTCCTCCACTCGCCGCTCCTCCTTGTGGGGCGCTTCTTTGCTGTTCTGGGGGTTTCCCCCTTCCCCCTCTTTGTCGTGATTGTCGGAGGATTTGGAACTCGTCGTGAAAAGGGAGTTTCTTGGTCATGCCAGCTTCTCCCCTTGCCTCTTTGCCCCCTCGTGCTTCTTCATTTTCAGACACTTCTGACTCGGTTGTATCTCCTGGTTCTTCCACTTGTATTGCATCTCCCTTTCTGGCTCTTCCTCTTAATGCTTTCACCTGTGCATCGTATCGTCTGGCGAAAGTGAGTACTCTGCCCATTTCGTAGTCACCTTCGTCTCTTTCGAATTTTTCTTGCTTTCTTTTTCTGATTTTATCTTCGTATGTCTTCAATCGTTTTGTCATCGCGCTCTTCAATTCATCCAGCTTTTTCTTATCTTCCCCCAACGCCTCTATTTCTGTTTCAAGCTTAGATATCTCTTCACGAGTTTTCGCATGATCGCTCCATGCGAATTTGATCAGAAGTTTGAGTAATCCTTGGCAGAAGTCCCCTGTATACTCTGACCATTCCTCTAGAAGCTGGGGGTCTGGATTTTCGTACGCCGGGACTGTGTAGAACCTTAATCCTCTCGGTACCCGTCTTACTTCCACATAATTTTGTAATGAGGTGGCCTCCCACCACTTTCTGATTTCCCTTTCAAATAGTCTTTCCATCTTACTGTATAGAGAAGTCGCCGTTCCTGTTGTTTCCTGTGTTTCTTTCTGTTTCTTTTTGATCGCACTAGGTTGTGTGCGTTTTTTGAAAGCATTTTCTGCCGCCTCCTGGCGGTCTGTGTCACTGTACATGGCACGTCAGGGTCTTATTCTTTGTGTATGCACGGAGTTAATTTCCTCCAGCTCATTCTCCCTCGTGCGCCACTCTCAGAGATTCCGGGCTCCGGTTTGCTGTCCGTTGATTCCCTTTCCTCCGCGTTGAGAGTCGCGGTGCACGGCGTCTTAAATTCTCGCTCCTTGTTGCGTCAAGCCGCGCACTCTTGCACGGGTGCGTGTCGCGAGCGACGCTGCTCGCTATAATCACCGCTACTTTTCTTCTCTTTTCGTAAAGAAAACAGCACTCGCGGGAGTAGGATCTAAGCTTTTATTATTCGATCCTTTTGGTTTGGTTGTCGTTTCTCATTGCGCCCTGAATGGGCTTCCAATTATACAATTTGATCTGTAATTATGTGTACAGTACTTAAACGTATGGAAGCCCATTCAGGGCGCAATGAGAAACGACAACCTTATATAAGGGTGAGAATGTCATTACGCGTTTATGTAGACATTTAAAGATGGCGCTCAATGCAGTCCTGTTTCTACTACTCTAAATGTGTGTCACATGAGGTGTATAAAAAAGTTAAAAAAATGGCGCGTCAGTGTACCACTGACAAAGGCAGGAGCCGAAACGCGTCTGGTGCTCAAAAGGATCGAATAATAAAAGCTTAGATCCTACTCCCGCGAGTGCTGTTTTCTTTACGAAAAGAGAAGAAAAGTAGCGGTGATTATAGCGAGCAGCGTCGCTCGCGACACGCACCCGTGCAAGAGTGCGCGGCTTGACGCAACAAGGAGCGAGAATATATATATATATATATATATATATATATATATATATATATATATATATTCACTCGATCCTCCCGCCAATACGAAGGGACGACAAGCCACACCAGCCGGGTATGATTCAAAGTTTTCTTTATTGGGCACAAAGAAGACGCGTTTCGAGCACACAGGCTCTTGGTATACATATATATTCACTGAAAAAACCATTGAAATTCCTCCGTTATAGTTAGTTGTAGTAAGTATAACTCGCGCGCCCAGCAATCCACAGCTGATGATGTCACATATTACATCATTCATGACATGGTCAGTGACATCACTGATGACATCACTGATGACATCTCAAATGACATCACTGATGACATCACTGATGACATCATCCAGTGAATGTGGTTTGGTTCGATATTTAAATAAGTATTATATATATGGCAATCTGCATTGAAGACTGAGTGGATATGTGTCTGGATGGAGGATTTAGTAGCACTATGATTAAACTGTGTGAATACCTGTATCACTCTATCTCTTGTGTAAAGTACTACATAAATTGGTTAGTAGCTATGTGAAAGTCTACATTAGTTATTAATTAGTTAAGTGAGTATTTGTATGGGATAGTGAATGTGTGTGTACTTGGGTGGGAGGTGTGTGACTATCCAAAGATGAGTAAATAGTTGATTTAGTAGGTATATGAGGTTAAGACTGTATGTGAAAACAGTTGTGTGAGACGGAGGCCCTGGTTTTTATTTCAGAAGCAGTGCTCCGTATTCTTATCTCAGCTGCCTGGAAGGATACGGTTGCATCATCTTTCCAGATGTGGTTGACCAGACTTCTAGGCATACACAATCTGGAGGCTGCCCCTTATGAGCTTAAGGGTAAAAATGCAAGGGAAATGGGTCTAAAGGTTTGGGCACCGGTGGCTGCCTGGAGGGCCTCAAGGTTGCAGTAGTAATCATATGGTGTGGAACCATAAAAAAATCTGTATCTCATATTTTATATTCTTCTTTTAATATATAATCTCTAGGTCTACCTGCCTGACTATTTATACAAGATGTCTCTCCCTTTTTTTAAAGATTCTAATGGATTTTAAGAGTTTTTATGCTTTGTCTTATCGGTCATAATGTTTCTATTTCTTGTATAATGAATGCTAAGCTTTTTGTACTGTGTGAACTAATTTTCTCAATAAAAAAGAAAAAAAAGGAAACAGTTGTTTGGGTGAATGAATCTCTTTATGGGTGTGGTGATGAGTAAATATATTTCTCAATGATACATGTCCAATAAACTAGAAATATAAAAGGCAGTGCATGTGACAGTTGTATATAAATAAGTATACATAAGACTCAGTGATTGTATGAGTGACTGTATCAAAAACTGTATACTTGTAATAGTGATTTTATAACACACCACACAGCAATTATATAAATGGCCCTTAAAACATATAAAACAATTTTTACCTTCATAATCCCTCTCCACCACCTTGTGACCACTGTACAGAGTTAATAGTGTTCCTAACCTCCCCTCTACTGCTTTCTTTTCCCATACTCCTTTGGAAGTGCGTCACAAAATCACTGACAACAGTGAACCGTTCCCACCCAATAAGGAGCAAACTTATGCTCAAAACACTTTAGCCAATAAAATGTCCATGTTGTTCCGCAGAGGAGGAAGGAATGACTGCCAAAACTTCTACTTTTAATGTTTCATAGCCAATGAACATTAAGCTTTGTAAGGTCCCGCTTGGAACACATTACCCAATGAAATGTCCCTAATACTCCGCGAAGAGGGAAGGAATCGCTAACAACACTTTTACTTTCAACAGTTTACAGCCCATCAACATTAAGCTTGGGAAAGTCCTCCTTGGAACACGTCAGCAAATCAGATGTCCCTCCTACTCCGCAGAGCGGAAATGAATGGCAGACAACACTTCTACTTTCAATAGTTTTCAACCAACCTACATAAAGCTCAGGAAAGTCCTCCTTACAACATTTAAGCCAATTAGATGTCCTTGCTACTCTCCGGAGCAGAAGTGAATTGCAGAAAATACTTCTACTTTCAAATGAACATTAAGCTTGTTGTTGGAAGAGGCGTGGCTTGCCGCTGGAAGATGGTGGTCGCAGCTTGAGCGAGCTCCGGCCAGCCCGCTACTTATCCTGTGGTTATCCTGCCTCTGCCCTGCTTTCAGGCGCCCGTTACCAGTGTACGGGGTCTGGGGCTGCCTGTCGGCGATCCGGTGACCTGAGCGGAGCTCCCGGAGCCGGGGACGCGACGCGGGCCGACGTGCCACTTGGAGGCCTGCACCAGTGAGGTGGAGCCGGGGACCTAGAGTTTCGCGCCCCCGGACCTGGACACCTACCGGGCGGCCTGGGGTCGCGGAAGACAACCGGCGACCGGGACCCGCCGGAGGCGCCTGCTGACGAGCGCTCACCTGTACCCCTGCCTGGGTTTAGGAGGGCCACCGCTGGCCCCAAGTCAGCGGAGAGTGGCGCGCTGACCGAGGAGTCCTTGTCACAGCACCAGCCATTGTGGGCGGCCTGGGCGCCCAGCGGGATCCCCGGCCTCGCGTGCGCGAGCGGCTGACCTGCGGTGCGGGCTGCTCGGCCTCTGCCGCCCGCGCGAGCCGGCTTGGCGGCAAAACCGCAAGGACCTTGTCGGACGGACGCGGTGGCGCAGGGGCAGCGGCAGCTGGTGGGACCCCCCAGAGAACTGATCGGACCAGCGCTGGTGCTGGCGGGGGCTCTAAGATCCGCGGCCTACCCCCAGGAGGGGGCATTGGCTGGTTGGTGACGTTCCCCCCGCTCCTCCTGCCTGCCTTACTCGGTGGATGCCCCGGGGCTCCGACACTGGGGGGGCCACTGAGGTATCTCGGCCGGGAACGCTCTGCTGGGAGCTGTAGGCCTGGGGGCTGATCCACTGGGGAATCCTCTGCACTGAGTGCCTTGACTCCCGGGACTGGTGCTGGCTGGCTATATACTGGGACTGGCCCTCCTTTGCTCTGAGACACGGCTTGCCCGCCTGGAGGGGATACACATGCTATGATCGCCTGAACCCCTGGCTGAAGAGTGCTGGGACCGGAACCCCCTGGGCTGCGGTGAGGAGCTACCGGGAACCCTTCTGCGCACTTTGTGCCCTCCGGGAGGAGGGGAGTAGTGGGGCCCTGTGAGCCATGGGGCGCCCCCGGAAGCCCCCGACGGACGTGGAGGAGGGGGCGGCGAGCAGCCAGAGCTCTGCCGTGAGTGAGGGTCCGACGTCGGGCCTACCTCAAGGCCAACTGGAGCAGATTCTACAGGCCATCGCAGACACCAGGGAGGCCCTGCGTCTGGATATCGGCCAAGTGTCCACGAGCCTGGGACTTTTGAGAGCGGACCACGGCAAGCTAGCGGACCGGGTCAAGCAGACTGAAGGCCGTCTGGACGCGCTGGAACCGACGACCAAGGCGAACGAGGTTGCCATAGGGGAGCTGCAGCACAGGGTACACCTACTGGAGCAAAGAGCGGAAGACGCGGAAGGGCGCAATCGCCGCAACAACATCCGCGTGGTTGGCCTGCCGGAGAAAATCGAGGGGACAGACATGGTAGGCTACCTGGAGCCCTGGCTGCGCAGCGTGGTGGCGCCGGAGGGCCTGACCCAGTTTTACACGTTGGAGCGCGCCCATCGGGTGCCAGCTCGACCCCCAGCGGAGGGCAGGCCACCACGTCCAGTGGTAGCGCGCTTGTTGCACTTCAGGGACCGTGATCTTATCCTGCAGAGGGCGAGAGCACTGGGGCCCTACCGGGTGGACAACGCTCAGGTCTCTATATACCCGGATTACTCCCTAGAGGTGCAGAGGCAACGCTCCACATTTCTGGCGGTCAAGAGAGCATTACGGGAGGAGGGCATCCGCTACTCGCTTCTGTTTCCTGCGCGTCTGAGGATTATGATGGATGGTAAATCTTCTTTCTATGACTCTCCAGATGACGTGTGGGACTGGCTGGAGCTCTATAAAGCTGGGACGGATGGTCCCCCTGCATCTGACGAACAGCGGAGGAAGCCGCAGCAATCCAGGCGATCCCGGAGACCCAGGAAGAGACCGCCGAAAGCTGGAACACCTTCTGTCTCGCAAACCGAGTTAGAACGCAGGGAGGCCCTTCAGGCGGTTTCAAACATCTCCAGGGCGGTGGCGGTGTTCTCTGCAGCGGAGACGGGCTCCAGAAAGGGCTCGGAGGAAGCAGTATCGGAGGAGTCGAGTGTTGGTGATAAGGGACTACCTTCGGTCACGCCTGGGACGGCTGATGGTTTATTGGATGAGTGACCTTCGGGACCTGTCCTGCTGGTATCGTATTTGCCGTGGGACACTTGGTTGGGACTGGGGCGGAGGCACGTGGCTGGGAGTGTTGGGTTGTTACGGGGTGGTGGGGGGATTCCCTCCCGCTGCTGGTGATCTAGACCACTACGGTAGCGGAGATATGGGGCATCGAGGGCACGATAGGGAGGGCTGGCCAGGGGACACGGTTCGCTCACGACCTATTGGAGGTAGCGACAAGCCGCCCCTCCTCCTCACACCTACTGTGGGACTCTGGTAGTTGCCGGAGACGTTTCAACTGAGGTTATTGACATTTGGATGGGACACTGCTGTTTAGGGCCTGTTCTGGGGATGGGTGGGTCATGGGGTTGTTGGGCGATGTTCTGGGGTTGGATTGGGGGTGATGTCAGTGTGTCCAGACTCTGGGTTATCGACGGAGCTACTTTTACTGTTGTGAATGGGGGCCATACCTGACCTCAAATGTGTGACCTGGAATGTACGGGGACTGAACTCCATGCTGAAGCGCCACAAGGTGCATGCTTATCTTGTTCGTAGGGGGGTACACATAGCCTTTCTGCAAGAGACGCATGTTGACCACTGTGAAGGGCGGGCTTTACAGCGCAGGTGGCGGGGTCAGCTGTTTCACACGAGCTACTCGGCATTTGCGAGAGGGGTCCTGATCTGGGTGCGGGCGGGGGTCCCCTTTCAGCCACTGCAGACGGTGCTTGACCCTGAGGGGAGGTTCGTAGCTGTACAGGGCCGTTTGGACGGGAGGGATGTAACACTCTGTTGTATATACGCCCCCAATGTAGACCAACCTGCCTTTTTTGCGTGCCTTTCGGGGAAACTGGCGTCAGTATTAGCCAATGCAGTCATACTAGGGGGGGACTTTAATTCGGTCCTTGATGTGGGGATGGATAGGTCTCACCCTCCACTGGCGCAGGCAGCGGCGCACAGGCTAGCGCAGAGTAGGCGAGCATGGCAGAGTGGCTGGGGCCTGGTTGATGCGTGGCGTACCCAACACCCAACGGAGAAAGACTTCTCGTTCTATTCCCCTCCGCACGAGCTTCATGTTCGCCTTGACAGCATTCTCTGCACGCCAGATGTTCAGTGCCTGGTCCGTCACAGTGAGTACCTGGCCAAAACAATTTCTGACCATAACCCTTGTCTGGTAACGTTCCACTGGACGCGGCAACGCCAAGCTGTACCGACATGGCGATTGAACCCGCTGGCGCTTGAGGACACGGTATTTCGAACAGAAGTAGGCATCGGGGTGGAGGGCTACTTTGGCGATAACGCGGGCACGGCTTCTAGTAGAGCGCTGGAATGGGACGCCTTTAAGGCGGTGGTTCGGGGTCTATGCATATCAGCCACGGCGGGAGTCCGGAAAACTCTCTTGCGGGACCTCACGAAGAGCAAGGATCGCTTGCGTGAGGAGGAGAGGCGCTTCCACGCAGCCCCGGAGGCTCGCGAGGCGGTTTCATCGGCGCGGGAGGACGTGGCGGCAGTGATGGAGAAGCTGCGCTGCTTTGATTATAAAGAGTTCCTGATTCGAGCTCATGCTGAGTGCGACAAAGTGGGTTCACTTCTGGCTTGGCTGGCCTCTCCAGGAACTCGTGGCACCCCGATTGTGGCTATCGCTACACCGGAAGGGACTGAGGTTTACTCCCAATCGGAGATCAATGGCCAGTTTTTCACATACTACGCGCACCTTTATAAGAGTGCGAAACCATGTATGCTAGAGGACTTAGATGAGTTCCTCCGGGTGGCGCAGCTCCCCCGACTAGACCCTGACCACGTGGCCACACTGGGCGGAGACATCTCTGAAGGTGAGATTCGGGTGGCCATTAAACAGATGGCTCGCCGGAAGACTCCCGGTACAGATGGGATACCGATCGAGTTTTATGCAGCTTACGCTGACGTGTTGGTGCCGCGCTTGCTTGTGGTGTACCGAGAGGCGTGGGACACGGGGACTCTCCCCTCGTCGACCCGGGAAGCTTTGGTGATTCCCTTACTGAAGCGGGACGGCGACGCCACCTCACGCTCGGCCTACAGACCCTTATCAATGCTCACAACGGACTATAAGATATTGAGCAGGATTCTTGCGACGCGATTGCTGCCCCACATGCGAGCATTGGTACACCGGGACCAGGCAGGGTTTATCCCCCAGCGCACTACCGCTACCTGTGTGCGACGACTGCTTCGGGTCATGGAGGGCTATGTTGACGGTCTGCCAGGACCCGCTGTTCTGTCAACTGATATTGAGAAAGCATTTGACAGCGTCGAATGGCCGTACTTGCTTCGCGTACTGGAGACCTTCGGCCTGGGTGAGCGATATGTGAAATGGACCTCCTTACTCTATGCTGCGGCCACGGCCCGAGTCAAGACCGGGGCCACTATTTCGGCCCCTTACAGGGTAGAACGTGGAACCAGACAGGGCTGCTCCTTGTCCCCTCTCCTGTTTGCGTTAGCTATAGAGCCATTGGCAGCTCACGCCCGTCTGGGCCAGGCATATGAGGGCTTGCAACTAAGAGGCGACACGCACTATATCTCCCTTTACGCTGACGATTGCCTACTGTTTCTGGCCGATGCGGACGCCGCCCTACGCGGGGCTAGACGCCTGCTATCGGATTTCGGCCACCTTTCGGGACTAAGGGTCAATTGGAAGAAGTCATGCCTCTTCCCGCTAGGGCCAGGAGCGGACGACTCCCAACCAGAGGACGAGCTGCGGTGGGAATTTCACTGCCTCCCTTATCTAGGTACGCGTATATACCGGTCCCAATTGGACCTCTTGGAGGGTAACATCGAGAGAGCGATCCGGAACCTGCGAGGCTGTATGGGGTTTTGGCGGACGCTACCGCTGGCGATCGCGGGGCGAGTGGCGTTACTCAAAATGGTGGCGCTGCCCCGCCTCTTATATTTGTTTCGCACTCTACCAGTCTGGATCCCGGCTTCTGTGTTCGCCAGATTGCGATCCTTGGTCACCGAGTTCCTTTGGGGTGCGGGCAGGAGGCGAGTAGCGCTGACCACACTGATGCGCCCTAGGTCGGACGGGGGACTAGCCGCCCCTGACTTTGAATGGTACTACTTAGCGGCCCAGCTGCAATGGCTTACTCAGGAAGTGGCTCTTGAATTCAGAGGCCCGGAAGGGACTGCAGGCGGCTTCCTTCCGAGACATATCATGTCCTTCATTATACTGGCCCAGAAACTGGACCTTTTCCTACTCTCCAGCGAGGAACGGACGATCCGCAATTGCTGGCTGCGATGCCATAGACGAGCCGGCGTCGCTCGCCCATATGCCCCGGAAATCCCACTGGGGATGTGCACTGCCTTCCCGCATGGAGGGGATTGGTCAGCATTGGCGACCTGGGAGGACCTAGGCCTGCAAATGGTCGGTGATCTGTACAAGGAGGGATCGCTGCTGTCATTCCAGGAGCTGCGTGACGTCTACGACCTCCCGAGGGGGGATTACCTGTTGCACGCCTCGCTCGTAGCTAGCATCCAGCACCACTGGAGGAAGGGCCTCTCTGAACCGCCCACGTCTGAGAGTTGTCAGTATGTGGTTATGGCGGCTGGTACTTACAAGGCCGTCACCTGTCTGTACCGGAGGCTGTCGTCAGCGACGTTGCAGCCCCTGGACGGACTGAGAGCCAAATGGGAAACGGATATTGGTCGACCGATTCCCGACACGACTTGGCCGCAGCTTTTGCGGCGTGCATGGAAAGGCACGAGGAATGCCAGGTTCCAGATGATCCAATTTTTCTCTCTTCACCGGGCTTACCTGACACCGGTCAAGATCTCGCAGTACTTTGAGGGCGCGCCCTCGCTCTGCCCTAGATGTGGAGTGGAGGAGGCGGATTTCGCCCATATGTTCTGGGCGTGTGTGAAGCTGACCGATTACTGGGAGGCGGTGATGGCCTGCCTGAATGCTGTCACGGATCGGAATATTGGAGCAGATATGGGCGTGTGCTTGCTATTGTGGTTCCCTCATACCCCCCGCACCCGCGTCACCAGCAAATTCATTGATTTGGGCCTGATATTGGCCAAACGGGAAATTACCATGCACTGGAAATCCAGCCAGGGCCCCAGCTACTTGCGCTGGCGATCTACACTGGAGAGGTGGGCTAAGGCAGAGGGCGCACTGCAGCTGCAACAGGCCAGGCGACTAGATACTGACAGGGCACTGGACACAGCCAGGGCATGGGAGGCCCTTGTGGCCGAGCTGCGACTCCCTGAGGGCGACCGGGAGGAGGATAGTGAGGCGCCAACGCCATAGGGGGCTGTAGGGGTGAGGTTCCCTGTTCCGGATACGACACACACCTGCCATGAATAACGACAAAGTTTGTGAGGGTTAAGGCCCCCCACTGGGAAGCATCATCTACCTCCCCTTCAAATGTCCGGAAGGAGGGCGGGATTGTGGAGCATTAGCTGTTGGACAGAGGACACTGGCACACTGACTAGGGGGGTGGGATCCAGGGAGGGATCGGTTGTGGGATTGTTTCTCTAAATGGTGTGTTTTCAGAAAAGACTCATCTTCCTACACACTTCAGTGTGCATGTAAACAATGACCGTTATCTTGAATGTCTTTCTCTGAAATGCCAATAAAAATTGTTTTTGCAAAAAAAAAGCTTGTTGTTGGAACACCTTAGCCAATTAAACGTTAAATTTGTTCCACGCACACATACAGAACACGCCTTCCTACATATTAATACATTTCCTCTAACAAAGTGACTCTATCCGTAACAAAAGTGAACACTGCCTAATAAATAAACATTATTCTACATTATATTAAAGAAAAGCCGCAATACGCCGCATTGTTGTTTTCCGGATATAATTTCCACAGCCTACTGCACCCCCCTCCCTACATGAGTGAAGCCCCGGGACTGTGGGGGCCCCAGCGAACCCCCGCTATTATTTTTATTATATTTTCCACTGACTTCTTCTACAACTAACGGTTCCTATGGAAAAATGTTAAAACTCCAGCACAGTAACTGTTTCGATTACCAACATTGTGTGGTGAACTTCTAACCTCTGTGCTCACTTAACTGTTCCATGAACTGTTACTATGGTAACAGGCAGTAAGCAGTTTGGGAGTAGGGTTCAAAAGTACTGGCTGTACAGAAACTGTTATATTTACCCAGGATCCTCTATAACAGAAAGGAAAGCAAAGTAAGACAGAACACTGTGTAGCAGATTCACAAGCCCCTTGTGCCACTTTCGCGCCACTTTTCCCATCTTAAACATAATGCAACAGTAACGCAATGAACTTGTAAATCTGCCCCTATTGTCAGAACCAGTCCTTCTTCTCAGAACTGGACAGAGACACAGGAGCAGAATGAAGTTGTTTTCTTCTTTCTTCTTTTTTTTTTGTTCTCTTTTCTTTTTCTGCTCAACTGGTCGTGTATTTGCTGAAAAATAAAAGTACATATAATTCTCTCTCTTCCTTGTATCTTTTCTATACCTCCCAATGTAACCACTACCTACCCAGGAGCTGTGTGCTTTTGCTTCTCTTCTATCGGCTTCTAGTTCTTCTATTCTGTGTCGTTAATCACTGCAAGGTAAAGTCAATTATTATATGTTCCTTCTCTAAGCTACTCAGCTCTTCTTCCTTATTTATTTCTTTGGTGCTCACCTACAGAATGGAGAACTGCCGCCTTGTATGTATTTTCTATTTTCTTTTAGCTTCTTTCTTTTCTTCTTATTATACTACAGTTTACTTCACTGCAGTGTCTAGGATATCACACTGTAGAATAAGTGTCTTCTTCCTTGCTCGATTACTCAGGCCTTAACCGCTACTGAATAAGCATGTGCTTTACTCTTACTTTCCTAATCAAGAGGTTTTTTTTGCCTTACTATTTACTGAACTCAAAACTTCTGGTTAATATTTCCTACAACCTGGCTGCTCACTCGCACAAGGAAGGACTTCTGTCAACGAGCGTGCGCAAATAAATATATTCACTTGTTAACTGTACAGACTCGATGTTGAGCCTTTCTCTTCACCTCGAACTTTTCTTCAGAAAAAGTCAAAACAAAATGAAACGACCTTACTTGAAAATTCTTGCCTAATGACTCAGCTAATATCGTTCTCCGCTTCAGCATTCGCGACGCATAGTTTTTTCCCTAAACTAGCGCGACGCGACCAAGGACACCTCTCTCCGCCTCCGCTGCTCCGGTGAAGTGCGTAGTTCTCCGCGCGCTTCACCATGAACACGCTAATCATCTTGACGGGCTAGAGCGCTGACTTGAGTCCAACTGAGGGGTGGTCGGCGGCCATGTTGCCTTCTGCCTCGCACTCTATTCTGCCTAAACTGTCTCACCAGCGCTGCCACCATCATTGCTGTCTGGCCTCCCTGTGCTCCTCTTCGGGTGATTAACCTCCTAGCTTTGGACCTGACACCTATGCACATTACGAGCAAAAGAAGTACACAACTCTTTCAATTCTTTATCGATCACAATTAGACAGTGTTGCTTCACGATTCACACTGCACTTCAATAAATACTTTGTGACTATTTAAATGGGAGATGGGATTGTCGACATTACAACACTTAGAGGCATATTTACAAACACAGCGTTAAAATTGTCGTCACTTGAACGGCAGCAAACTACAACAAAAACGGCGAAAATGGACTTCAAAATTCTATGTTATCTTACCGAAAGATTTTTTTCAACATTGCTGTTTGCTATGCAAGAGTGAGAGCCACCCCCTGGGGCTATAAAATAAACTGTGCCTACCCCCGGGACACTGCTGTTTGCTATGAGAGGGCGGGAGTCTCGCGGCTCCCGCCCTCCCATAGCAAACTTGGTTTGTATTTTGAAAGAGAGAGCAGGAAAATCTGTTCTCTTTCAAAATCCAACCTAGATTGCTTTTCCACATGCATGTTAGCATCTCCCCATGTGGAAAAGCAGGGTCACCAACATTTTTTATAAGACCCGAGGGATGGGGTCCCTGGGGATAATAGAAATTACTGATAGGGGCTATTTTTTTACGGTACAATTAGAAGTCGCACACCCAGCGCGGCGCTCAGTGCGGCCCCCTGGTGTGCACGCACTGGATGCATGACTCATAATCTGCAGGGTGGACGACTCCAGCGCCTTTGGTGCACAACTTCTACACGTTTGGGAGCCGGCATTGCTTTTCCACATGGGGAGCTACTACAATGCAGCTCCCCATGTGGAAAAGCAATCTGGTTTAGATTTTGAAAGAGAGAACAGATTTCCTTGCTATGTGAGGGCGGGATGGGCACCCCGGGACACTGCGGGAGCTGGCCCTCCCACAATACATAAATCCCCGGGGATGGTGGTCCCTGGGGATTTGGGGACCTTGGAGCCCCCCTAAAATTTTGTAGCCCCGGTGGGTGTCTATCCCCTGGGCTGGGGGGCCCCTCTTGCCCCCATAAATTTTAATAATTTTGTCCCCGGGATTTGGCCCCCCCAGGGGGCTAATTATGAAAAAAGGATCATTTTATTTATTTATTTATTTTATGGCAGAGTCCGGGCACCCTACGCCACTTGCCGTTCTTTCAAAAAAAAATGTTGTGGGACCTGGAGGTCCTTCTGGGACCCCTAAGCAGGTCTAGAGGGTCAAAGTATTTCTACCCTGCCCCCTTTCTATGTTTTGCACACTTGTTCCACTGACTTTTTCAGCCTCGCTTGACTTCTTCAGCCTCGCTTCTACCGAGTCACATAATGGCTACCAACAGTTCCTGGTTTCGAATGTTGACAACCACTTGACAGCCAATTAGCATTCAACGCGTAATCGGAAAGGTGCTCTTACGATACACTCACGGTGGGCTCATAGTCTGCGGATCCACCGCGCCTATAGATATATATGGTTTTAACTGTAATTTTCTCAGGAACTACTGAACAGATTGACACCATTTAAGCAAAAGGCACTAGTCTGAACTGAGGACTAAATCTCTGCCAAATTTGGCGTAATTCCGTTCAGCAGTTCGGGCTGTATGTCATGACATACATACAGGTTACCACTAACCTGTTCAGCCGGATACAGCTGGAGCGATGAACAAAGCTATTTCTCCAATTCCCCCTATATGGAACCACCTGGAAGTACTTGCGAACTCAACAGACTGTACCACAACAGGGGAATAAAGGGATAAATAAAACAATAAAGTTGCAGCAAGTTTGAATGATCAACGGAGAGCTGGTTGGGAGTTGTATGGACCTCACTCCTAGTATCGCCCGTGATTCCTGTTGGAGAGATATAATATATCATATATACATATCACACTCTCTCTAATGTATATCAATATAGTTATGTGAGTTTATACACTTACATTTTAAGCTGCCACATGTATTCTTCATGAAAAAAGGCACAAAAGGTCACAATAAAGCATAAAAGAAAACAAGTATAGCTTCTTTACGTTCTTCGTGAAATATATACTCTGAAGCACAGAGAATATAGAATTCATCCCCACAAGGTACACCCAAGTACTTATCTGTAATCAGGCAGTTCACAGGTTAAAGATGGCTGTGTCTTCCAATTCTCATTCAGAAGACGTTTTGACCTCTGAGCCTCTCAACGACTCTTAATCTCAAAAAAAGAAGGAAGGCTGTATTAGGATTCATACAGCGTATTCCATGCAAGGTAACTCACAGTGTACACAATGTTAATTGAAGAACAGCGCTGCCATGCGCTTTCTTCAAGTATGATAGGCTCCCTCTGGGTGCGCCTTCAAGAGCTGTAGAAAGCAAATAGAGTTCCAAACACTACAGTGCATTGCGTCTCCCAGCCGTTACACAACTCGGCATCCAGGGCGGTAATGTGCTTTAATGTTAAGGCGTTTCCTCTCCGAAAATAGAACGCGGCTCCCAGCGCTGCAATGCGCTTTAGTTCCAAGGCGTCTCCCAACCGTTACACAGCTCAGCTTCAAGCGAGGTAATGGGCTTTAATTTCATAGGGCTTTCTCGCTGCAACAAACCGCAGCTTCCAGCGCGGCAATGCGTGTGTGTGTGTGCGTGTGTGTGCGTGCATGCGTGCGTGCGTGTGTGTGTGTGTGTGTGTTGCGTAAGAGTGTCGTGATTCCTGCCAAATAGTGAATTGCAGAGTGGTTGGGAGTTGATAGTTGATGGGTGTGGCCAGAGCAAGGGGTGGAGAGAGTGTGACAGGGTAAAAGTGTTGAGTGAGGTGGAGGGTAGAGCGAGGAAGGGGTGTAGTAGGAGCTGTTTGAAAATGTACCACATTAGGATACTATGACAGAATTGGCAGGATTCAAACCCCAGTCCTATGAGAGCCTTCATCACTATAGGCACAAGACTTACCTTTTAGCTAAAGCTCCAGGGGGTCTGAGATTTGAACCCTGGTTGTCTGGTTCAAAGTCAGGAACTTACCCACTGGACCACACTGGTTTCCATATCCATAGTCTATCAAATCATCGCTATATCAGGGCCACCCTTTTCATGTGTAATAGAAGCCACAGGCAATGACTGCAGGGCCTGTATGTTGCTTATAGTTACTACTGCAATGTCCTTAAACACCAAGGAGCTATAGCTCAACGGTAAGTCTTGTGCCTATGGTGGTGAAGGCTCTCACAGGACAGGGGTGCCAACGCTACCATAGTATCCTAATGTGGTAACTTTTCAAACAGTGCTTTTTTTTCATTTGCTAACTTTATTTTTTTCACATGGAAAAACTGAGGAAATAAAGGGTAAACCTATTCGGCATGTGTGCGCCAAAATTACAAATCTTTTCTCTCATGAACTTCTACCAACCCCACTTCTTCTCAAGTAGGTGCAATAGGGGCAAAACCTTATTTTCCTTTATCAATGTATAATTCTTTTTACTTTAAATTCGGTATATTGTAGAGCCAAATGTGGCCTCCAGGGGTATAAATGAGCATAAGAATGCGAGGAAAGTGCTGCACTGATAGTAAAATAGGTTGTATGGTGGTAATCTTTGATTTTGGTGCGAGCTGATCTCTCAAATCAGGGGTTTGGTGCCTGTGAGGTTGGTTAGGAATAAATGTCAAGTATGAGCTCTGGCTAATGCAATGATGGGCAAAGTTTGAGGCAAGTGAAAGTCTCTTTATTAGGTGCAATAAGAAGCTAGAAAGGTGGTTTTCTTCAAGAGGCAAAAAAGGGCAGAGACAGGCCTTTACTTCTGCAGGTCTGCATCATGCCTGCTGCAGCAGCAGGTGAAGGGATGGAGCATCACATCGCTGCGCTGCGCTGGGGCAGGGGCTGGGCTGGGACTTTAAACACCCCCCTTCCTTCCTTTGAAGAACGCCCACAAACGCTCAGGTTCTGTATAAAGGATGACTGCAGGCAATTTAGGACCCTGCTAAATGAGGGTGACATCACCATGTGCGTACTTCGAGTGGCAAACCGTTAGCCTAAGATAAATAAGATGCTTTTGAATTTGGCTGAAGAACCATGTGTTGGAGGCAGTATCATGGTGCAAAGCCGGCGACCGTCTCAGAAGAATGTTAGCCTGGGAGGACATTATTTTCATAGGACAGCCCTCTTTCCATTCCAATTATCATGCTGCAGTTGCCATGTGGCATTACTAGAGGGCAGCAGTATGAACATAATAGCACACCAAGGCTTTTCATCTGCTAGCTGACATACCTCTTGTTCATGTTGGTCTTGCAGGGCCTACAGAGTGAAGGACTGCAATGACTGAGAGAATGAGTAATGAAGAATGGCTTGCCTGTATTTGTGCTGCAGGGGTACATGTACATTTTTGGAAGGTAAACAGCACGATGAAAGTATCAATGTGTAAAAGTTTGCTGAGTAATTGAGTGAGTGTGTCATCTGTCTCTTTGAAGGTACATGTGAGAGAGGAACAGCACTTCCATAGTCCTCAAATGGGAGAGGAAGCACAGATGAATATTTCCCTAAAATAAAAACACTTACACCACTTTAAAGCTGACAAGTTTGATATGACACTTTGCATGTGTAAGGATTTCCAATGTGTGGTGCATGAATATGCATGATTAGTGAGTTTTTCCCCAGAATGTCAGTAGCGCACCCTCTGGGAGTATCCTGAGGCCCGAATTGTCAGCCACTCCTTTGGGGGAATGAGGCCAAGAAAAGCTTTGGGAAGCTTGCTCCAGTCAACTGCAGGATAGAAAGATACTGGGGAAAGGTTACAGAGGGAGCCAGGCTGCACATTTGGTCACTGTTGGACAGAAATCTTTAGCAGGAACTTTTGACCATCCGTCACGGTGGGACCAGGATCCCCATACCTCTGTGTCCCTGACACCTTTTTTGACCTCTGGTTAGCACCATTTCATTATCACTCAAATGTTCCCTCCTGGTACCCCAGCTTTGGTAGTGCACCAACCACGTTTCAATCCTTTGAGTGACAACAAACACCCTTACTATGTGCCCTCCATTTACATACCTTCAGTAACCCAGCTGCTTCTCTCACTGTTCAGTCTCAAATATCCTGTTGGATGCACATTGCTCGAGTATACAGGCATTTACCGCTCTCTACAGTCCCTCGCAGCTCACTCAGACTATACTACTTTAAATCATAAATACATATTCTGCCTTACAGTTAGGCCTGGCCTTTCCTCTGTGGATCATACCAAACATAAGGAGGACAAATAAATTGAAGAACAAGCCAAACTCTCTACAGACATTGCCAATCCATGGACTGCTGCCTATTTGCATGCTATGATTATTCTCTTTGGCCCATACAACCAATTGCCACGGGTATCCTTTCCCTGTCCCATTCATCTGCTCCACTGCCACCCTTCATTTAGCAAATGTTAGTGCGCTCAGATTTCATAGCAGGAATCTCTATAACATCTGTTTTTGATTGAAATTTCCCAAGGGTACCTATAACATTCCACAAAGGGGAAGGGAGGCAATAAAATCTTTAGAAGCCCTCTCCCCTGCAAAATATCACCACATGCTCCTTGTTGTACCTTCCAATACCATAATCACAGTAGGATACTATGGTGACCCCCTGTGGCTGGTAATAGAAACTGCCATTGAACCCATTCATCCCCTAGCCCCCTTGTTTGCACTAGTCTTTTGAGGTATATCCCATAATGGAGGAAGGGAGCAATAAAAACTATGGTGCTGTCGAGTTTCGGTGTTTGCCGATCCCGGGAGACTCCGCCTCTCCTATACGGGAGAACAAGACCCTCACTTCCGGGCGGAAGCAAACTCCCGGTCTAGTCTTCCTGACTCTCTGTTTCCCGACAGCGCTTCCAGGGGAATCGCTTAAGACCTGCGACTCCCACCGGGTCGGCGCTTTGGATTCCTTTTCTCTTCCTGGCCAGCGTCTTGCAAGCAACCCAAGCTTGTTCTGAAGAAGCCGTGAGCAGTTCTACTTCGGCATTCCTGTGGGTGTTTCGTCCTTGGAGCACCTCTTCCTCTTGACTCGCGCTGTCTAGCGCCAACGCCCTTGTTCCCGCCGGTCTCCTTTCTAGTGCCGCCGGAGCCCGCAGTTCCTTCAACCTTTGAAGGGTTTGTTGCATGGATGATCATAACGCCGCTGCGCTTCCAGGTACAATTGTCACAACGCGCTGGAGCGCATTCTTCGGTGTTTGTTTGAACAGCGCAGGAGCGCATTCTTTTGTTATAGCTTTATCCGCGCTGGAGCGCATTTAGTTGCTTAGGGTTCGCACGGGGTAATGTCTTCCCCTGCTCCCTTGGTTGCCAACGCGCTGGGGGGCTTTTTCTCCTTTACCTTGCCAACCAGTGCAAGGTGGCATATTGTTTGACTACTTCCATAGCGCAGGAGCGCTATTCTTTTTTTTTTATTTAAATATTTTTTATTATTATAACACAAGAGGAGAAATATACATATCGGGTGTCATTAAACGAAATACAACACAGCTGTGGATGGGCAAATGAAGTGAAGAAGCACTGTACAGTCAGAATCAGCAGAGAAATCAATACCAGCGTATAGCAGAAGCAAAACAATTAGATAGCAATGACCGCAGGTACCCCCCCACAGCACTTGCCCACCAGGAGTACAGGATATACGAGGCAGACATATGACACCCAGATACGTTTAGGCAGAAATCAGAAGAATACGCAACATCTCTTGTGAAGAAGGGAAAAGGGAGATAGAATGGTCATAGAAAATAAGGAAAAATTAAAAAAAAAACACAACCCCCCCACCCTACACCCCTGCAGATGGCTACGACCTAACCCCATTAGCAGCGTGCCTGTCGTCCCCTAAACTACGCCCCAAGGAAGGGAAAAAGTTGGAGGAGGAGAATGTTGCAAAACAATACGAGCTCCCGGACTCCCATCCCCCCGCCAAAATCAAACACCCCCTACCGTAGTATTAAGCAAGTTTTAGCAAATCAAGAGACAGTCCGTAGGGGAGCCGCAAACAGACAAAAGACCATCCCGCCCAACCCCCGGCACCAAAGAGGCAGCAAATCCCGTCCCGAGGACATCAGACTAACAATAATCAAACAATCAGCTTCACATCTGCCCCTCGCTCCCACAGATACCAAAAGAAACAGTGCATCAAAGTCCAATCAAATTCAGCCCAAACCCTCACGATCCATAACGATGACCCCGTCCATTATCTAATCTACAAAACTAGAAATAGTATACGGAGGAGGACCTTCTTACAGGCTCCCGGCCTCTCCCTCCGCTATCTCTTGGCCTCCCCTAAATCCAAATATAACATTGTTTACACTAATGGGCTAAGATCGGGGGATTCAGTACACGCCTACATTGCCTCCCGGTAGTAACATTCAAGGTGGAACCCACACATTTACCGCTCAAATCAATGTCCCGAAACAATAAATCGTCCTCAGCCTTGACACGCACGATCAGGCACACAGTTGTACTCCATCCGAACAGCCGCCATCTTAAAAGAGTCAATAAACCGGAGATGTATGTTTAAATGCACACATAAGCGAACCAAAAACAAATTGACACATTCGAACTCAATGTCTCCAGATCCCAGCCATGCCGACAAGAACTCTCGATGGCGCTCCAAGTCCTGTTGCTCCAACTCCGAAGAGGGCGAGTATACCACCCGGTTGAGCCCCCCCGGCGTCTTCACAGAAGTCGTCAGCCTCAATACGTGGCTCGATTTTCCTCCCATCAGTAGCAGTGTCCCACACACTGACACAGCCGGGACAGCCAGTACATGGTCATCAACAGAGACACCTTCCAGAGGATTGTATATCCCTTGTTGCACAGGGACGACCTCAATAAGACCGGGCTCAATGGACTCCGCTACTCTGTCAATACCACCAGTTTCAGTAACAGCCGTTTTTAAATGCCCCCTTCCGAAAGCAGCGGCATCCAATTTTCTCTCCAGGATGTAAGCTCTCCGGGCCAAGGAAAGGCGGAGATCACAGAGTGCCGCAATTATCACTCCAAGCGTAAGCTCAACTCCGAACCGCTCCGTACATTTCACCACGCAAGCGGATTCCCGGTCCGGTTTTGGAGACCCCGCACAAAGGACATGTCCACCCAGATTATCAGCATGACTGTGACCGGGCGCCTCGGAGGAGCGGGTCCGAATCACAGAGGGGTCTATGTTAGGCGCCATATCTCGCTCTCCGCCCACGGTCTGTCCCCCGGGCCCTTAGAGACAGACCCCCCAGAGGTTAAGAGCAGAGCCGGCGATTCAATCTGTCTGCATGCAAGGATAGGTCGGAGCTGTGGTCAGGATATACCCGCGACTATCAAATCGTCGCTTTCCGAGCTCCGTCAAAATAACACTCCACTTGCATCCACAAGAGAATTAAGACACTCCACTCCGGTGCCAACAATACGAATGGTTAACTGCGAGATCGGACCAATCGACCCCTCCGCCCGACGGGCCGACTCCTCCCGAGTTTTATGGCCGATGTTATTCAACTGATGGCCGGCTGCACTCTCACTTGCGGCCCCGCCGATGCAGGTTGCAATCTCCGGGACGACGTTTCTGCGCACTCAAAAATCATAGAACCTTCGGGGTTACATGATACGACATCATTTCAAGTCACCTACACGGGGGCGTTGCATCGGCACAGGATGATTAGCAGGATTTTGCAGCAGGATTAGGAGGTTTACGGAGCCGGGAGCCTAAGCGGCCATCTCGGTTGCCAACTTGGCTCCTCCCTCCAGGAGCGCTATTCTTGGGAGCAAATAGATCTTCTGGACTAATGCTCTCTGAAGACACAGGATAGGTTGTGAATACCTAACAACCACCTATATCCTAGGTTCAGTTCAATGCAGGAGTGCTCACGTTATATTCCCCTTCCTGGTTGGGAGTCCTTCTGTTGTCATAAGACTTGGTGAGTGGCCCTGTGATACAGTCTCCAGTATAGGATTGGTTGTGGGTATAGGACGTGGGAGGTGCGGGAACTTTCTAACCTGGTCTCCCTTATCTCCCCAGCTGTTGACCACTGCCTCATCGAGTCTACAGTCTACAAAAACAAGCCTCCTGTTATCCTTCCCTTCCTGTTTTGGCTCCCTTCCCTGGGTCCATCTGCTCCCTGCCGGGTGTTTCACTCCTGCACGGGGTCAGGTGGGGACAGGGGCGATGGCTCTTGTCGTCTCTGCGAAATCGCTTCACAAGCAAAGGTAAGCCTTGTGGCGTCCTTGACAGGTTAGCCCCCCCAAAAATTACCCAGAAGCCATGTCTTTCTGTGCCCCCTACACACTTTATAAAGCACCCCAAGCCCCTTTTAATTCCGTCCCCCACATTTGACTGCCCCCCACATAATCAAGGAATGTTGGGGGTGGGGTGCAGCAAACAAAATGTTGGGTTCCCCACCATAAGGCCCTTCCTATGTAATTGAGCCATCTGTGGAGGGAACCATTGAACGTGTGCTCACGTTTAGCCCTCCTCTTGATGAGTGCCCCAGGCTACTACTCCATCTAGGAACACCTTTTTAGTCACTGGGACCCCACCCATCTATCTATCTATGCTCCCCCTAATAACTATTTTACTCCTTGCTGACCCCACCCAATCTGCCGCAGCTCCTACTACACCCCTTCCTCGTTCTACCCTCCACCTCACTCGACACCTGTTACCCTGTCACACTCTTTCCACCCCTTGCTCTGGCCACACCCACCAACTCCCAACCACTCTGCAATCCACTATTTGGCAGGCATCACTCCACTCTTACGCAACACACATACACACACAACCACACACATACACACAACCACACACACAACCACAACCACACAACCACACACACACAACCACACATAACCTGACACAACCACACACCCAACCACACACACAACCACACAACACACATAACCATCCAACCACACCCACAACCACACAAAACCACACACACAAACACACACAACACACACACAACCACACATACACACAACCACACACAGCCACACACAACTACACACACAACCACAACCACACACACACAACCACAACCACACACAACCACACAACCACACACACAACCACACACACAACCCCAACCAAACACACACAACCACACACACACATAACACACACAACCATACACACACAACCACACACACACAACCACACACACAACCACACACAACCACACACACACAGCCACACACACACACAACCACAAACACAACACACACAACCACAAACACAACACACACAAACACACACACAACCACACACACACTACCACAACCACAACAACACACACAAACACACACACAACCACACACACAACCACACACACAACCACACACAACCCACACACACAAACAACCACAACCACACACACCAACAACCACACATACAACCACACACACACAACCACACACACAACCACACACACACAACCACACACACAACCACACAGACAACCACACAGAACCCCCCACACACACAGCCATAATCACACACACACACAACCACCCAAAAACACACACAACGACACACACAAACACACACACACCACACACACACACACACACACAACCACAGACAACCACAACCACACACAACCACACACACAACCACACACACAACCACAACCACAAAAACACAACCACACACAACCACACACAGATAAACACATACATAAACACACACAACCACACACACACACACAACCACACATACACACACAACCACACACAACCACAACCACACACAACCACACACAACCACACACACACAACCACAAGCACACACACAACCACCCACACACAACCACTCACAACCACAAACACAACACACACAACCACACACACAATCACAACCACACACACAACACACACAACCACACACAACCACACACACCCACACACACACAACCACACACAACCCCACACGACCACACATACAACCACACACAACCACAAATCCACACCCACCCACAACCACACCCACACCCACAACCACACACACACACACACACACACACACAACCACACACACACAACCACACACACAACCACTCACACAACCACACACAAAACCACACACACAAGCACACACACAACACACACTCACAACCGCACACACACACACAACCACATGCACACAACCACACACACAACCATACATCCACACGCAGACCCACAACCACACCCGCACCCACAACCACACCTGCACCCACTATCACACCCACAACCACATACACAACCACACACACAACCACACACACAACCACACACACAACCACACACACAACCACACACACAACCACACATGACCACATACACCACCACACACACAACCACACACACACAACCACACACACAACTACATACACAACCACACACAATCACACACACACACACAACCACCCACACAACCACACACCCACACACACAAAACCACACACACAACCACACACAACCACACCCAACCACACAACCACACACACACAGCCACACCCAACCACACATCCACACACACCCACAACCACACCCACAACTGCACACACACCCAAAACCACACACAACCACACACACAACCACACACACATACAACCACACACACAACCACACACACACACACAACCACACCAAGCATTGGCATAACCAATAGGTCTTGCCTTTGGGACCTTATAAATGTTTAGCCACGCAACAGTTGATGTGGTTGCACCAAGGATATTGTGCTGCATAACTAAATGCTTAGAAGGCCCCAAAAGCGAGACCTATTGGCTATGCCAATGCTTGTGTTTAGTGCAATCACAACAAA
This sequence comes from Lissotriton helveticus, assembly GCF_964261635.1. Classification (NCBI taxonomy): domain Eukaryota; kingdom Metazoa; phylum Chordata; class Amphibia; order Caudata; family Salamandridae; genus Lissotriton; species Lissotriton helveticus. Next base: position 688,636,152 of record NC_136070.1, on the reverse strand, counting down.
CAGAATGACAAAGAGCCCTTCGCCATTTGCGGGTGGGTATCGCTAGTCACTCCACCATGGAGAGGTGGGGGCCGGGGGAACCTGGTCATGACTGGAAGTGGTCATGGGTTATTCAAAGCAATGGATGAGCAGGGGCAAGGAGATTTAAAAGTGGGCTGGTACCAGGTAACCCCCTCTTTGTTCCCTGGGTGTGCTGCAACACGAAGGTTGCAGACGAAATTTTGTGTCCTGCCAAGTTAGTTAGACCTGCCCTGAAAACTGCGACAAGGGGTTAGACTAACACATTTTAATGCTAGTGTCCGCATCACGGCACTAAAATGCTTTAGTCACACATAACAGTGCCACCTCGGACCACCCAATACGAAGAACACTCAAGGAAGGTGGTGTTCAGAGCTCCAATATAGATTTTGGCTTTTTAATAGGGTGATGCTTTCGGGTGTGGCTGGGACAGGAAACCACAGTGGAGTGGCGGGGCGGGGTGAGGGGGAAGTTGACAGACGACAGAATAAAATGAATTTGTTTATTTATTTTATTTTCCCTATTCCATCATCTGTTGACTTCTCACCCGCCCCGCCTCGCCCCACCTTGATTACCTGTGCCGGCCGTGCCTAGCCGCTTTCAAAAGCACATCATCTTGCTCCCAAAGCAGCTCTTTTAGTGGCCACAAGTCAGCCAGTGACATCTTTCTTGCAAAGCTAAAGGCTGCTGGGGCTCAACCAATGAGAGCAAGAATCATATAGGCCAATCAGAGGCTGCTCTGCCCCAGGGTGCTTCTGAATGCAAATAATGGGAAACTCTACAGCTCTGTCTCTGTAGCGAGGGAGTGAATGTCTGTTTTGAGCCCCCAGGCGACTGCCCTTCAGGCTCTAGCCTGCCATCCGGGCATTTCGGCATCCCGGACAGAGCCCCGGTCAGATGACATTGTGTCCTAACAGTGCCTTTAATTGAGCGAATTCATCGCCCTGCTGCAGAGTGCGTTCTGTGATCAATGACGCTGACACAGTAAGCAACAAGTAATTTACGTGACAGACCGCCTGCTGGATGATCTATTATGTGAGGAGACAATTAAAGCATTGCTTCACAATTAAAGCTATTTGTTATCAAATATTGACCATTAACTTTCTAAAGGTTGCAATTGTGTGTGTTCTCCAAACAAGAGGCAGGCGCTATATTATGATTTTTGGCTGTTAAAGAAGACAAATGAGGCAATGTGCTATTCTTGTATAAGATGGTTCTTACAGTTATATACCTTTAGCATAAAAGAAGTCTGGTCATATTTATGATGTTGCTTACCACCGATTCGGCATTATTTGGTTGCATGTTCTGTCGTAGGCCCCTTCTTCCCATGCAAATAAATCCTGCCAACTCCCACACATTTCTACACTGAGAGTGTCACAGTGCCAGGGTCCTTGTGGTATCTCGTCCACCTCACCACTTCCCTCTACAAGGTGGGCATGGGCTCACATATGTTAGGATGCAAAAAATGAATTGAGGAAGTATGTTGGTAACCTGGTATTGGCACTTTAAACATGATTGTTCCAGATTATTGCTTTGCACAGAAGGGAGGCATATGTCATGCATGATTATAACCACTTTTTCCACTCAAGATAAAATGTCGTTCAAAGTGTCACGCATGTGCCAAGAAATGTCACACATCAAACCAATGAAATAATGGAAATATCACACATAACCATACTGAAAAGTCGACAGCTATGTTAAGGGAGCAGCACAGGAGTATAATTGAAGTAGCAATAGAATTAGCATTTTACCGCGAGTTCCGCGGCAGTAGAGTCAGAATTGAGAGTATTTAAACTCATTTAGCGAATTACCTGGTGACTGGATGAGGTTTTGCGGCCCAATATATTAGGACCCCCGGGAGTCGGCACTATCCAGAGGATGGGGCGCGGCCCTGACCATTTTGTGGCTCATTTGTACATCCCTGGGCGACAGTTTATGGCCGCATCAGGAGGCTGGGCTACCCCATCTCTTTAGGCCTCTCAGGTTCGAATCCCTGTGTCGGGTCAAAAATGTATGGAATGCTCAGATGAAGAGTCCTATGTCCTTGGGTCGAGGTTAAGCTATATAAAAAGGGAAACCACAAAACTTGAGAAAATTAACCACTTTCTTAGTTTCAAGTTCCAATAGTGATATTTAAATAGAAACATCTTCTTTATTGGCAACACAACTTGCAAGTTTGTTCACCTAGAAGTCATGGGCGACTAAGACCGTGCTGGTGAACGCTGCCAGCATCTTACATTGCCTCATTGCATTGTGTACTGAAATAGGTCGCGCATTCTTGTCTACATTTAACATTTTGTTCTGTACTTGTAATTTGTAAATGGAGTGTTGGCGCCATCTAGTTGCCCCCAGAGCAATGCACAATCCTATAAGTGTCTTCCTTGTTGGGGAGTAAGTCCGTTTTCCAGCAGTTAAAGTATGGCAGGGCTAAGAAGAGGGTGGGGTAGATCATTTTACCGGGGGCTGAGACAATCCCCTACAAACTGCTAACTGTTCATTGTTGTATTTTAGTCACAACGTTTAATGACCAGGAGGCGCATAAATTACATCCCCATCGTCGGTGGAGCGGGGGACAAAACTGAATCAGTACCAGCGTACCTGTGGGGGCTCCTGAACTGCACTTGCTGCCCCCTCTGGACTCGGCACACCCGCGACTCTGCTTCTACTTCCCTCCCGCCGCCGCACCTTTAAACACCTGTGTGGCCGCCGTGTGGAGGAGAGCCAGGGCTGAGGGGACTACGGGTCCCAGTGACCAGCGCGGCCGGAAGCCGCCTACCGTGAAGGAGCGCCAGGAGGCGCATAAATTACATCCCCATCGTCCGCATCGCGGGAGCGCGCCGGGCTAAGCACGGGCAAAGGGCTGGCCCTCAGGGGCCCGAGGAGGCTGGGCTGGGCCACTCCTCTAAGCTTCTGTAATAGGTGAGTCTGATCGACTATTCCTCACAATGGTGAAAAGAAATACTGTGAATGTGGCACCAGTTATTGAAGGGTTTAATGCGTCCCAAATCTAAATAGAAAGCATGCTGGAAAATGCTTTCAATATGGTCACCAATGAAATCGCGAACACCGAGAGGAGGATGTCAATGGGCCTAGCAAGTACACTTTCTGAAACATCTTTGCTTATTCCCAATAATGCCACCCCACTTTCTCCCGTGGTCACGGTTCTGAAGCAATTACCACCAGCTAGCTCCACGGAACTATTATCAGGTGGGAGTATTTCTATCGGCACAGTGGAAGCCCCACTAGACTCAGCTGCCCCTCTGACCCCGATTAACAAACCGGGAGGTGAGAAAAGAAAAAGAGGGGTCTCCAAACCAACGGGAAACAAGAGGAAGCAACCCCCTCGCAATAAGAGCCAGCCAACACCTCAGAGTATGTGGTCTAAAGTGAATAAAGAACTTCCAAGGGGTGGCACCGACATGAGCGAGCCCATACCGTCTGATGACGTGGTTCTAGTTGTTCCCCCTACAACCTTGGCAAATGATGACTATGCCTCTGTCTACACTCAGACAGAGTCACTACTTGATAGCATCAGCCAACCAAAAACCAATGGGAATTTGATTGAAACTATTGTAGACACTATTTTTAAACAAATGGAAAGTCAAATGATCAAGCAATTTAATACTATTTTTAAACGATTAGATAGGTTGGAAAATCTTGTTAAGAAGGAAGATGTAAAACGGAAGGGACAGATTAGCCTTGATCTATTGAGGGGAGAACGTCTAGTGAAAGACATAGGGGCCCATTAGGATGTCGGGAGGATTGCCCCCGCCAGGCTGGCGGTAGCCACCGCCAGCCAGGCGGGGGCAATCCGCCCGACATCCTCAATCGTTTTCCCCCCCGCCATATTAGTATGGCGGGGTGGACCTTGGTGGACGGAAAGACCATCCGCCGCTTTTCCGCCCCGGTCGCCTTGCGGCCGGGGCAGAAAAGGAATAATATGGTGGCGGTGTCTATCAGACACCGCCAGCCATATTATGATGGGCATTTTACAATGCCTTTCCGTGGCGGCAATGCCGCCACGGAAAGGCATGCGGTCTTCAATTTGGGGGCCCGCTGTGGGCCCCCAAAGTGAAGGAGGGGTGGGGGTGCACACGGGGGGTACCTGTGGTACCCCCCTACATTTGCATATACAATGCGATAGGCACAGCGCGGTGCCTGCCGCATTGTGTATGCAAATGCATACATGCATTTATGGCATTGTGGCGGGCAGTGCAGCGAGCACCGCCCGCCACAATGTTATAAATGCAGGATGCGGCCGCCACTGTGGCGCCCGCATCCTAATACCACCCACGGGACCCCCACCCTTATGGCAGGCGGTCCCAATCCCCGTCAGGATGGTGGGCGGGCAAAGTCCGCCCGCCATCCTAATGACCCCCATAGAGTCTATTTGTAAGGTCAACATGGGTAAAGGACCAAATATAGTCAGTAGCAGTACACCTATTCCAATACATGCACCCATTGCTACACCTAGAAGTAACACCACTGGGAAAACTTCTACTGTCAGGAAACAACAGCAAACCCTAGCCAAGACAGCAGTACTTCCCAGCTCTATCAGTTCCACTAGTGTGGCTAGTGGGACGCCAAAGGATGTCCCAATTCCAGCTGTCCCAGAATCAGGTGCTATAACCACCTCTGTCCCTGATAAAGGGCCGGCCACCACACCAAAGTCTGTGAAGCGCGTTGGAGCTACCTTGCACTTACCACCAGATGCATGCCCATATGTACTTGTCCTGGCCGGCGTTCCACCACTCAATGAAGGTCAGGGCGAGTCTTGGGTTCAGCTAAACAACAAATGTATAGATTGGTTGCGCAAATACAAAGGGGTGGGTCACGATATTTCAAATGAAATCCTGTCAGTTCGCCGTGTAAGTTGGGTTGGTCCCCTATTTAAGAACATCAATGGCGACTGCATTGTGATTAACTTTCGCCACCCTGGGACAGACAAATACATTCTTAATAACAATAATACTTACCCTGACCCATCAACTGTCATAACTTCACTCTCACTAGGTTATTTTTATAGGCCCCCCCAGAGATCATTTAACCAAGCACCATTATCATACCCATTGTTTAACAGATTCAGTGTTCTATCGGAGATGAGTAACTTTGAATGACCATCACCTACAGCCCTCCTGGATACAATACAAATCGAGCAGCCGCTCATAACTGACTCTATAGCTGAAATGACGTCCTGCCCTAATATAATAGTGCCCCACGAATCAAGAACACTGGCCCTACCAAATAGACCCCTAACATCTTCCCAGGGTATTAATATTTTAGCACCCACTGACAACTTGAGCATTTTGAGTTGGAACATCGCTGGCCTTCAAGCCAAAACACAAATTAAAGAGTGGACAGAGTGGGTTACCAAATTTGATGTCCTGTTGTTCCAAGAGACGTGGTGCACTGGTCCCTTACTCTTGGAAGGGTATAGTTGCTATAATCAAAATGCTCTCTCCCCTGTTATGGGCCGTCCTAGTGGGGGACTCTCCATTTGGGCTAAAATCACGGCAGGAGCTAAAACTGAATTATTACCTGTTAATGACAAAAGTTTTCAAGCATTGGTATACACAAGCAGGATAAAGCTACGTATAATCAATTTTTACAACAATGATTTTGTAACCCACCCTAATCCTAATTTTATAAGACTATTTGATTTTATAGACGGAATTGTGGAAGGACATAAATATGGCAACTTTGATGGCATCTGTATTGGGGGTGATTTTAATGCCCATATCCATCTAAGAACCCCTAGCTGCAAAAGAGGTGTAGAACTACTTGATCATTTAACCTCTCGCGATCTAATTAACGTAATGGACGAGGTAAAAATTAAGGAGATTGATGAACCTCAGGCCACCTATGTAGGGCGGGGGTGCTCGACCACCATAGACTATGTATTTCTATCCTCTATTATGGGAGATCTGCTATTAAAGGCCAAGGTGGTTGATGTCCCATATAGCGATCACTACCCAATTTTAATTAGTTTAAAATCTATTAAAAAACAGGGGAATGTGAGAGAAATTGGTGCACAAAATTTAGTAGCCTCCACAGACAGACTTAGGGTGGTTTGGAGGGGGTGGATAATAAGGGAGTTTTATCACGTATTATTAAAACGTATTTCAAACTAGTGTCAGTCTGTCTATCTACCGATAGCCCCAAACACGTAATTATAGAGGCTTTCACGGACCTTTGTAAGGTTATAAAAATGGAAATCTCTAAACCAGTTCGAACCACCGACAACAAACAACCACGGTGGTTCGATTCCCTATGTTCTAAAGCTAATCGTGAACTTAGGGGTGCACTCACAGCGGACCCACGTGACCAGTCTGCTGTGAGGAGATTGAGGGCTAGTTACAAACGTGCACTTAAAACAAGGACAGAGGAGCTACTAAGAGAACATTGGGATTCGCTAGTGCGCTTTGCGACACTGAGGGATGTTACTGGATTTTGGAGTGAGGTTAAAAGTTTAAGATCATTAGGATCCAACATTACCCCGATAAATTGTAATATACTAGGGGACGACTGGGTGAAACATTTTTCGAAAATATATGAGGCGCCATCTAACATCATGGGCGCGGTCCCTCCACTAACCCCACTTAATATCACTTTAATAGAGGTAGAAGACGCCATCTCAGACAGCGCAGGGAACAAAGCCCCTGGCCCCGACGGTCTATCCATCGACCAAATTAAATCAGAACCAGATTTTTGGGCGCCACTTCTTTGTAACATCTTTAACCATTTATCCCACACTCCACCGCCAGTAACTTGGTCAAATAGTACCATCGTGCCCATCTTCAAAAAAGGCAATAGATTGGACCCTGCCTGTTATCGACCGTTATCTCTAATCAATAACACCTTGAAGATTTTAGGCAGGGTCCTTTTTAATAGGATTAAAACTTGGGCAGAAGATAATTCCATTTTACATCCATGCCAGCTTGGGTTTAGAAGTCACGTGGGCACCGTGGAACAATGCCTAAATCTAAATTAGTATACAATCGCAAAAAAGTCCCCACTTTATTTAGGTTTTATGGATTTGAGTTCTGCTTTTGATTTTGGTAATCGTTCCCGTTTATGGTCAGTTTTGTTGAATTATGGTTTAGATCAATCCTTAGTTTACTTCTTGGCTCATTTACACAGCGACTTGAGAGCCCGTGTCCGTTTGAACACGCTTGGCGAGGTATCCAGTGACTTTTTTATTGGCAGGGGGGTCAGACAGGGGTGCGTCTTAGCCCCCCTGCTTTTTATTTTGTACATAAATGAATTAAGTAATTGTGTGTGTAAATTAACATCTGATGTCCCCCAAGTTAATGGTAAATCACTGCCCGCTCTCCTTTACGCGGATGACGCGGTACTTATGGCCCGCACACCTAATGCATTACGAATTTTAATTTCAGGTTTTGTTACCTATATGGCTGATCTGGGGCTCTGTACCAATTTTACCAAATCATTCATAATGTGTTGTGGCCCTAAAAAGCATACGATTAACTGCATTTCAATAGGGGATAATGTTTTAAAATGCACAAGCACTTTTCCATATCTAGGTCTGTTGTTTGCTGACTCTGGCACATGGCAACCACATGTTGCACAGGGAAGAAATAAATTGAGCAAAGCCATAAACTCTGTTACCTCACTTCGCCAACCACAAAGTGCTGAGGTCATTATATCAATGCTACATATTTACAAGACCCAATGCTTACCAACAGGAACTTATGGCGCAGAGGTATGGAGCTATACAAATTGTACCAATTTACAGATAGAGGAGAACCGGTTTTGCAGGAAGATTCTGGGAGGGGTTATTAGCGCCCCAATTTATTTGTGCCACCAAGAACTGAGCATCAAGTATGTAGAGGATTTTATAAGATCTAGACCTGCGTTGCTTTGGTTGAAAATATGGAGGAACAAAGCAGCGTCACTGACCCGTGACATCATTATGGACTGTTTAAAATGCGACCGGGCCAATTGCATACCATGGCTCGCAGCGGTGGAGAAAAGCCTAGTGAGTGTGGAACAGGGGCATTTATTTACATCTCCTCACATAATAGACTGTTCACACAAGAATCTAGTAAAAAGGGCCCTGTATAGCCACTACAACTGTGAGAGGGAAAAGAAAGACCTCACAAAGCCAGTCGTTATAAGGTATCCATCCCTCCAGATACTCAGTGTCAGGCCTTCTAACTTACCCGAAAGCTACTTGTGTAAAAAGATGAGTAAATGGTATAGAAGCCTGTTGTTTCGGTTCAGGGACGGAAGCATTAAACATTTATTATGCTTCCCAATAGGTTTTAATAGAAATTTGGAAAACCTAACCTGTCCCTGTACTCAAGGTGGCAAACAAAGCCTTTTACACTTTACACTTTTTTGCGGCTTTTATGTTAAATATACCAAACATTTTTTAATGCCATACTTTCGTAAAACCGATCAGCTTGATTTCAATTTAGGTTTTAATGATTTACTAAGGCTGAGCTGTGACGAAGTAATTTTCAGAGTTAGCTGCTTTCTTAAATCTGCAGTCCGCTCAAGAATGTCATTGAACTTGCCCTGAAAAGTTTTGCACTTTGAATTGCTTGGTTTGCACATTTGCCTATTTTTGCACAAACAATTGCCTTTTGCACATATTATGGAAATGATTTTTAAAGAGTTGCCATTCACAGTTTCTTTTTAATATGCATCCAAAAGTACTTCATGTCCCTACTCATATAGTCGACTGTAAATACATACTATGATGAACCAGATGATTTTATTATGTGATTTTATTAATTCTTTTTATAAGCTTATTGAATTCTGTGCTTGTATGATATTGCATGATGATGTGATTTTATGTACTTTTATGGATGTTTAATCCGAATAAAGATCTTTGACTTGACTTGACTTAATGACTAATCTACTCAACGGTAAACATGCTTGATGTGCCAGGCCGCATTTCCTGAGGTAAGGTGTCTGGCTCGCCAAGGCCAGGGTAAAAGTCTAGCTATGTGTAGGAGTCCATGTTAGCTCGGTCCAGAGTTCATGTGTCTAGTAACTTTTGGGTGATCAGGAGCAGGGGTCAATCAGGTGCCACCACACCGCTGAGGATGGGCATGAAAGGGAATTTCTTTTGACATGGACAGGGGAAGACTGACACCATGTTATTAACTATCGCTCAGGGCGGGTGGCTATTGTGTAACATCCCCTTTTTTGCCCAGAAGCCCTGCATCATCAATAATAAGGGTTCTTTACTTTGTCCATACTCTCTACCTTGATTCATAAGGGTTGTGACCTTGTCCGAACTCTCTGTACCATCAGTAATAAGAGCTCTTTACCTTTTACAATGGCACCTAAGTGATCGTGATCAGCAGCGAAACATCAGTCCAAGGCAACTTAACTGGTCCAAGATGAGGATCACTGACATAATATCGACGGACAGAATATCGACTAGCAAAAATATCGATGCCAAAATATCGACAGACAGAATATCGAGTTTGTATCTACAAACAGGTAAGTACAAAAATATCGAGTCCAAAATATCGTTTACAAAAATATCGTTTATTAAAATATCGACTTTATTAAAAACAGTGTTAAATTAAATTAATAGTTAAAATTAATTACTAAAATATACTTAAAAATACTTAAATTAACTTATAATAATTAAATAATTAATGAAAGTTATAAAACAAATTTTTTACAATCATATTTGTTAAAACATATATATATAGTAACATATTATAATTAAATAATATCCAATATTATTACCGTACGATAGCAGAAGTGTAAAAAATACTATTCCCACTCCAGAGAGTGCAACAGTAGGGAAAGCGTTGGATAGCGTAGGGTTAAAAATGACTATTCCCACTCCAGTGAGTGCAACAGTAGGGAAAGCGTTGGATAGCGTAGAGGTAAAAATTACAATTCCCACTCCAGTGGGTGCAACAGTGGGGAAAGCTTTGGATAGCGTAGTGGTAAAAATTACTATTCCCACTCCAAATAGTGCAACAGTAGGGAAAGCGTTGGATAGCGTAGGGGTAAAATTTACTATTCCCACTCCAGGGAGTGCAACAGTAGGGAAAGCGTTGGATAGCGTAGGGTTAAAAATGACTATTCCCACTCCAGTGAGTGCAACAGTAGGGAAAGCGTTGGATAGCGTAGAGGTAAAAATTACAATTCCCACTCCAGTGGGTGCAACAGTGGGGAAAGCGTTGGATAGCGTAGTGGTAAAAATTACTATTCCCACTCCAAATAGTGCAACAGTAGGGAAAGCGTTGGATAGCGTAGGGCTAAAATTTACTATTCCCACTCCAGGGAGTGCAACAGTAGGGAAAGCGTTGGATAGCGTAGGGGTAAAAATTACTATTCCCACTCCAGTGGGTGCAACAGTAGGGAAAGCGTTGGATAGCGTAGGGGTAAAATTTACTATTCCCACTCCAGTGGGTGCAACAGTAGGGAAAGAGTTGGATAGCGTAGGGGTAAAAATTATTATTCCAACTCCAAAGAGTGCACCAGTAGGGAAAGCGTTGGATAGCGTAGGGGTAAAAATTACTATTCCCACTCCAGTGAGTGCAACAGTAGAGAAAGCGTTGGATAGCGTAGGGGTAAAAATTACTATTCCCACTCCAGTGGGTGCAACAGTAGGGAAAGCGTTGGATAGCGTAGGGGTAAAATTTACTATTCCCACTCCAAATACGATAGCAGAAGTGTAAAAAATACTATTCCCACTCCAGAGAGTGCAACAGTAGGGAAAGCGTTGGATAGCGTAGGGTTAAAAATGACTATTCCCACTCCAGTGAGTGCAACAGTAGGGAAAGCGTTGGATAGCGTAGAGGTAAAAATTACAATTCCCACTCCAGTGGGTGCAACAGTGGGGAAATCGTTCGATAGCGTAGTGGTAAAAATTACTATTCCAACTCCAAAGAGTGCAACAGTGGGGAAAGCGTTGGATAGCGTAGGGGTAAAAATGACTATTCCCACTCCAAATAGTGCAACAGTAAGGAAAGCGTTGGATAGCGTAGGGGTAAAAATTACTATTCCCACTTCAGGGAGTGCAACAGTAGGGAAAGCGTTGGATAGCGTAGGGGTAAAAATTACTATTCCTACTCCAAATAGTGCAACAGTAGGGAAAGCGTTGGATAGCATAGGGGTTTAAATTACTATTCCCACTCCAAAGAGTGCAACAGTAGAGAAAGCGTTGGATAGCGTAGGGGTAAAAATTACTATTCCCACTCCAGTGGGTGCAACAGTAGGGAAAGCGTTGGATAGCGTTGGGGTAAAATTTACTATTCCCACTCCAGTGGGTGCAACAGTAGGGAAAGCGTTGGATAGCGTAGGGGTAAAAATTACTATTCCCACTCCAGTGGGTGCAACAGTAGGGAAAGCGTTGGATAGCGTAGGGGTAAAAATTACTATTCCCACTCCAGTGAGTGCAACAGTAGAGAAAGCGTTGGATAGCGTAGGGGTAAAAATTACTATTCCCACTCCGGTGTGTGCAACAGTAGGGAAAGCGTTGGATAGCGTAGGGGTAAAATTTACTAATCCCACTCCAGTGGGTGCAACAGTAGGGAAAGCGTTGGATAGCGTAGGGGTAAAAATTACTATTCCAACTCCAAAGATTGCAACAGTAGGGAAAGCGTTGGATAGCGTAGGGGTAAAAATTACTATTCCCACTCCAGTGGGTGCAACAGTAGGGAAAGCGTTGGATAGCGTAGGGGTAAAAATTACTATTCAAAGTCCAAAGAGTGCAACAGTAGGGAAAGCATTGGATAGCGTAGGGGTTAAAATTACTATTCAGACTCCAGTGAGTGCAACAGTAGGGAAAGCGTTGGATAGCGTAGGGGTAAAAATTACTATTCCCACTCCAGTGGGTGCAACAGTAGGGAAAGCGTTGGATAGCGTAGGGGTAAAAATTACTATTCCAACTCCAAAGAGTGCAACAGTAGGGAAAGCGTTGGATAGCGTAGGGGTTAAAATTACTATTCCCACTCCAGTGAGTGCAACAGTAGGGAAAGCGTTGGATAGTGTAGTGGTAAAAATTACTATTCCCACTCCAATGAGTGCAACAGTAGGGAAAGCGTTGGATAGCATAGTGGTAAAAATTACCATTCCCACTCCAGAGAGTGCAATAGTAGTGAAATTAAATACTTCATATATTATTTCAATACATATAAATTAATATCTATAAAAAATTTATTAAAAGTAATTACCAATTTAATATAATATAATAATTAATCAATTAAAATTACAAATTAAAAATAATTATTACAATTATTTACCTATTAATACAAATTAATTACAAATTAACAATTAATAATTTAACATTTAAGAATTAATTAACAATTAATTCAAATTAAATACAATTAAATAAATTGATTTATTTAAATAATTATAAATAAATAACTTCCCACCCTATTCCCCTATAAACCCACAACCTGCTACAGAAAATAAATTAGTAAAATTACCATAATTAGCAATTAATCAATTAATTAAAATTTATTGCCAATTAAAATTTAATTAATTACCAAATATAAATTAATTAACAATTATTTAAAATGAATACCAATAAATGTATGTATTTAATTTATTATAATTAAATTACTTCCCACCCTATTCCCCTATACACCCACAACCCGCTACAGAAAATAAATTAGTAAAATAACATAATTAACAATTAATCAATTAATTAAAATTAATTGCCAATTAAAATGTATTTAATTACCAAATATAAATTAATTAACAATTAATTAAAATTTAATACCAATAAATAAATTTACATAATTAATTAATTATAATTAAATTACTTCCCACCCTATTCCCCTATAAACCCACAACCCACTACAGAATGAAATTACGCAAAAATTAAAAAAACAAATTTCATTAATTAAAATAAATTAAAACATAAATACACACTTTTCACACATATAATAACATAAACAACACTATAAAAAATTCGATATTATTAAAAATTCGATAATTTTAATAACCTATATTATATACTTCGATATTTTAACTGTCTATATTTTTAACATTCGATATTACATTACATACCTTAAAAACGATATTTTTGATGTCTATATTCTGTCCAGTCGATATTTTGTCCAATCTATATTTAAAACTCGATATTATGTCCAGTCGATATTTTGTAGTCGATATTTTGACTGTTTACCCCAAGATGAGAATCGAACCTATGGCACAGATGCAGTTCATGAAATTGTTGGCATTGGCACAGTATGGACTGGGCACTGAGGAGAGTAGCAGACGGTCCAGGAGCAACTGAGGGCGCGAGCAGCTCCAAGAAGCCACCAAAGAGGGCAAGGTGGGCACCAGCTAGGTTCACAGAAGCCTCTCTGGTCAAAGAGAAACCATTTTAACAGCATAATCCCGAGTGTAGCAGTAACAAGTGCGGAGGGTGAGATCTCAGCACCCAGTCTAGGAGTGGGTTGAAATGTGGGTACACAAGCATTGGTTTCCCCGGCAGAATTGGAATTAGGCAGCAACGCCGATTTGGGTGTGGTAAGACAGCAAACAATAGTAACTGGCTCGTTGCTAGTGGTGCAGGATCAGGGGGTAACAACCAAGCACCAGTGACCAAAATGGTACAAACTCACCCAGTGGGTTGCCTCGGACCCTCAGCAGCTTGTGCTAGGAACTCCAATCCCTGCAGGTACAGCAAAGGGCAGATTCAGCCAGGGTTACCCAGCCACCACAAAGTGTCAACTCAGCAGCTATGGTTTTGGAGGGTCCAGTGTGACAGCTCAGCTATCCACACCAGGTGCTCTGCAGGGTGGTTCATTGGGTAATGGCCACGATGTTTCTAATCAGGTTGTGATCCCAGGGACTCCTTCAACCAACATAGTGTCAACCCCGCTTGCGTATTGACAGGCAGGGTGCTCAACAGTACCTCTATCTGCCCAGACATCCTATTTTCCAACAGGAGTTTTCAGAAGTGTTAACCCAACAGTCTGCCCCCCAGGGTCCATACTGTACCGCGTCCCAGCTGAAATGAAGGAAAGAATTTGTACAGGAGAGTTTTGGGATGTCTTTGACCTTATCAATGCAGGGTTGCACCGGGAGAGGAGGAGCCAAGGCATGGATGACACTTTTCATCCTAAGAAAATATGGGTTTAGAGATCACTGAAGAATTGGGTGACCGGATTCCCCATTTATTTATTATCCATACAGAGGCGTTTCCCTCCTTGTCCCCTTAGTTAGATTTCCCTCATTCATAGAGTGGAATCGAGCTTCCTTGGGACAGCCTGGTTGCAATATGACAGGTCGTTTACACAGATGAAAGCTTTCAGGACAGAAATTGCATGGGGTCAGAGGATAATTCATCTGTGGCATACAGAATTCGAAGTCGCGCACAATGCAGCTAAAGACAACTATTCCTTTTGGGCAGTAGACAAGGGGGCGAGAAGAGAAAGCATCTTATCAAATCAACTGGAAAGAAGGCGCAAAAGGGTACGCTTGTAAATTCAAGCACATCTGTTCCCTCTACAGTGAGCAAGGGCACCCTGAAGCTAAATGTTTCAAGAAATTCAGGAAGCCCAGGGACCAGGTAGCTAAACCTCATTCGTTTGATACAAGCAGCTCAGAAAGCCTTTCCCACCAGTCATAGCCACAAGCTGAACAGCCAGATAAAGAATTCTCCAAAACAAGGTTATGATGCAGCCTTCATTAAGCAAAGCAATATCCCCCATCTGTTTGCATGTTCTGGCACACCCACTGGTGGGATATACCAAGATGCATGAGGCTTGTACCCACGACTGTGGTTTTAGAGGTGGGTTTTGCATACCAGCCAATGTAATTCTGTTGTCTTTGTGGGGAGAAGGGAGGATCGAGCAGCTTGTAATTGTAGACCCCCATCACCACTGCGCAAGTGAGTGCACTATGGTAGATCCCATCACTATTTGCAGGTAGAACTCATTATTCGCTCCACCATGGAGGGGCGGGGGCCAGATGAAGTGAGTCATGACCGGGAGTGTTTTAATGGATTTTTTTAATCAAAACTGTGTTTTTATGTATACTTTTATGATCTAAATCGTCGAATAAAGTTTTATAAATTGAAATTGAGTCATGACCGGGAGTGGCTATGGGGTATGCATTGCAGGAGAGGAGGTAGGGGCAAGGAGCTTTAAAAGTGGGTTGACATCTGGTAGCACCCTCTTTGTCTCCTGATGTGCTGCGACTCTGAGGTTGCTAAAGGAATTTTGCCACCCACCTACCCCAAAGTGGATCCATAAGAGCCCATTGTAGTTGATAAAGGCACAGATTCTTGAGAACACTAGGTTACCCAATTGAATGCCTCCTTCAGGAGGAGCCTTTCAGGGGCTATGCAGTCTCTAAAGGTGTCAGGTTTGTGTTGTATGTCGATTTTGATTCCGTATGAATTTTCCCGATTCATGCCCTTATACAGGTACATTTCACATTGCACTTATATAGGCATAGATATCCAGTCCTTATTTAGGCATAGTCCATGTTACCCAAATACAGGCATGGCTACTGCCACCCGTTCATCTACGACACAACGATTTCTTGGAAAACCAGACTCTTAAGCCGTTAGGGACTTACCCTTGCCTGGATATTGATTTCTCCAAGAACTCATGCATGAACATATATTCCTTAGGGGTTCATCCATGACCTTCATATGCCCGACTTTACGTTAATACTAGCACTCCTAAAACACCTTCAAGGTATAAATATACCTTCACTTGCTATGGCAAAGTACGGTGTGGTTCGGTGCAGGCCGACTACCTACTTGCACAACGTAGCTCGCTACAGCAAGTGCAGAAGGAATCCAACTCTCCAGCTGACGCACTGACCAGAAGCTGTCATCCTCCAGCCGAGAATCCAGCTCCAGTGTTTCTGACTCCCCTTGGGGGGTGTTGGGAAATCGAGTCCGAGAAAGAGATACCAACCTCTCTCATTCTAAGGTATGGAGCTGATTAGAACCTAGAGAAACCTTTGGCAATTCTCGGCAAAACTAAACCTATGCTAAAGACAACACCTACTTCTTCCATCATACTAGACCTAGGTTAGGTACACTGGGGTAGGCGTATTTTAGAAGCACCAGTTGAAAATTTTAGCCTGTGTTATTTATATATGTATTTTTATATGTCATAGCAACAGACAATGCTATTATAGTATTCTTTTATATTACTGTTTACGCTGTACGCATTATACTTCGCATTCTGTCTAACGATTGTAGCAGTTCACCTCTCTTGCATGAGAAAGAAGATTGTTCAATAAACTCCTTTTATTGAAACGCTCGTCTCTCTATTTTCTGTGCAAACTCTATAGAAATGAATCATGAATGATTGACTGAGTAAAATAGTTATCTATTGTTTCCAGGACTCTGAAGATATTGTTCCGGTTCTAGGGGAAACAAAGTTGTCATGTTTATGCGGTTGTCAGAGACTAATCCCTTTTTGTTTACTCCAGAAAGTTTCTAGTGACCTCTGAGTTAGCTGGCACACACAATGTTTTGTATACTCAATAGAGACATACTGACCTCAGTCCTATGTCAAATCTATAGTGTATATTATTCCAATGCGCAGAGCCTATTGGGAATATAGAACCTACATTACAGTTGCTTGATGTGTAATTTTATGTCATCTGGTCTTCCTGTAATATGCTAACCTCAAAGGGGAATGTGAATAAGATATGTGCAATTTCATGTTCAGGTTTGCTATATAGTTTGCTCTAGAGCGGGCCAAACAGCCAAGTGCACTTTGCATGTTCTCCACCTAGGCTGCATTACAGCATGGGTGGAGAACATGCCCAGCCCCCTAGTCCCCACCTGAGTGACGAACTACACCACTCAGAGCAATCACAATGCTGCATTGCAGCGTTGTGATTGGCTTACAGGACCCTGGGTGCCTCCTCGCCATGTCTCGCCTCTCTCTCCACCGTCGTCTCCGGAACAGGGACAGGGACAGAAACAGAGCACCCAGGAAGCACCCAGGCTACCGTGAGCCAACCACAATGCTGCAATACAGCATTGTGATCGGTCTGAGTGCTGTGGTTCAGCGCTCATTTGGGGACTGAGGGCATGGGCATGTTCTCCACCCAATCTGTAATGCAGCCAAGGTGGAAACATGCAAAGGGCACATGGCTGTTTGGCCGGTCCTATCCAAACATTCATGCGCACTTAGGGAGTGCAAACCTCTCCTCCCCTCCTCTGCTCTGTCAGCAGAGCAGCCCCAACCACAAAGCTGCTTCAACACGGAAAAAATAAAATGCAATAACTTAGATTTCTTATCTCATTTTTCTTTTATTTATACAGCTTAAAAGCAGTAGGGTCGACACTCGTCTGCCTTAGTGGAGGAGCCGCCACTGCTATGAAGTTTAAGTTTGTTCCGTTCCCCTTCCTTCCGGGAACAGGAGTTACTACAGCTCTTTGGCAGAGTAAATCTCCAACCGTTTCCTGTTTGGGCAGAGGTTGGAGAGGTTGTGTGGGTGTTGATAAACTTTCAAGGCAAACTAGGAGTTCATTCTCCGACTTTTTATCCCTTCTGTGTGTTGAAGTCCTATAGTAAACTATTATGCAACTCTAAAACGGTTTACACCTGTTAGACATCCTTTTGTAGGTAGCGGTCAGGTGTATCTGGAGTCCTTTTCTGCCATAAATAACTGTAAATATAAAGCACATGAAATTAAGCAGTTCATTTTCCTTCACGTCTTCTTTTTGAAGTAAGCAGATGTTTGCGGTGCCACTGCGTAAACCGTTGCTAATGACAGACATCAATCTTTGACGAACCCAAGGCCTGTAGGTCATTCAGTGCCAGTTCCAGTATCTGAAAATTCACATACGACATTTCCATCACAGATATGCAAAGACCCTTGTAGTAACCCACTCCACTTCAGCCATAATACGGTCTGCATGGGCGAATGGCGAGTAACTTACAATCTAATGGCATTAAAAATGCCTGTCAACATTTTAAGGGCCAATTGCAGTAAATAAATCGGCATTACTATTTTTCAATAGCATCTTAATAACAAGCATTTACAATGCAATAGGTCTCGCAGCATTAAAGTTTGAGTTACTGGCATTGTAAATGACAATGCTTTGCATTAATTTTGTACTCAGCGCCACCACAGCATCACTCAGCGCCACCACAGCATCACTCAGCACACAACAATATCGCCCAGGGTCACCACTGCATCGCTCTGCGCCACCACTGCATCGCTCAGCGCCACTACAGCATCGCTCAGCGCCACCACCGCATCGCTCAGTGCCACCACAGCATCGCTCAGCGCCACCACCGCATCACTCAGCGCCACCACAGCATCGCTCAGCGCCACCACAGCATCGCTTAGCGCCACTACAGCATCGCTCAGCTCCACCACAGCATCGCTCAGCGCCACCACAGCATCGCTCAGCACTACCACAGCATCGCTCAGCGCCACCACAGCATCACTCAGCAGCACCACAGCATCACTCAGCAGCACCACTCAGGAGCACCACACCATCAATCTGTGCAACCATCCGACAACAACAGGTTCAATATGTTCTCTCAATGTTTCAAGCTTTATTACAAATGTCGCAAAAAGATGTTAATATTTCACTTCTGTTCTTGTATTTTCGTCACAATAAAATACACTAAACATAATCTTCACAAACGTTATTTACGAAAGTTTAAGCTATTGCCATTATAAATTACAATAACTTTTATTTAAGTATTACTTCTTTAAAAAAAATAAAAGCCATTGTTATCTGCAGTAGCAATACATGTAAGTCACATAAATACAACACGTATTGCATTACAAATTCTATAGGTGTCACAATTGCCGATGCAAGACGTCACACGCACCAGGCAGCTCTGTTGCAGAATGTGCTCAGGGTCTTTCAAATGCAATCAAAGAACATTAGTAACCCAAATAAGTGCCCATTGTTTGTTTAGAACACACACAACTTACCACATAAAGGAGAGAACAAACAAAAAAGACGAGACGGAGAGAGTATAGGGAGCCCCAGACAACTTGGTAATCACTGGAGCAAGATGCACACGTGCTCGCCAGTCCAATAACTATCGCGTTTCTCCAACTTACAACGAGGACACGGACAGCGGGCGGGGGGGGGGCGAAAACAAAGACACGGACAGCGGGCGGGAGGGGGGCGAAATTGGGCCAAATATGGGTCAAATTGTGCTGCACAGATCCTCTTGCATCCACACATCAAAGCATTTTAACATTTACGTATATTATATTACTACAGCATGTACCACGAGCCATTCTAGAAAATGTATTTATTTATTCAAACTATAATAAAAAATTAGGCTTGCCATAAAGAGTGCAAAAACACTTTATTCTTGTTGCTCAATCATTTGATGCCAAGGCGTTCGCTTTCCTATTTCGCCATGTACTCCAGCCTATTGGTCACAAACGGCAACCAGTCCTGAAGGTACATGAACAGCCAAATATGGTGGAATAATATTATCCTGACATATATCCTTTATGTTTCTAAGATTATGTTGTTGTGTTCCTATGATCAGATGTCAAAACATTTGGGCCCATGTATAAAGGCCTCCTCAGGACAACAACATGGTCACGTGCCTACACATTTATTAAAATGAAAACAAAGAATAACATCACCAATGTTCGCATAGAGCTAAAATGACATTTACAAAACATGCAAAATATCTATAAAGTGCCCCAATACTATGAAATCCAGTCCATGTGAGTATCACCTACTATCCATGCCCTGTGCATTCAACTTCTGTGTTCAAAATGCTGGGGTGACTGCAGACAGCCTCCAAAACCCATGTGACAATGTATGCGCGAAAGCAGGTAAAAGCCTCCCTGGAGGAAAGCTTAGCCCGCGCACCAATAAAACTGCATCTACAATGACACCAGCTATTCCGTACAAAGCTATCAAGATGTCCAACCACAGTGCTCGTCATCCAACAGACACTGAAAAATCATTAAACAAAACACCTGGTGATCCGCTTACAAACCATACGTGCCCGCAGCGCGTCAATCCGGGAGAAGGAGTCAATGCTCCCACTAAATCATCAGTACCTGATGCCAGTTAGTATGTCCCTTCCAGAGTATGGAAGGATGTTAGTCTGCACACCAATCTATGGAATCAAAAGTTAGCAAGTAAGAAGGTGGATGGACAATGGCAGGGAAAGGTGAATGCCTTCCACGTATGCTGGCTGAAAACAGAGAAGGCTTATGTCATGGAGGCCTTTTAGAAAAAATTCAATTAGATCAACCCACACAGATTAATTATCAAGTATCGACTGTATCAATATCCAGGCTTGATGTTACTCCCCTACTTATTTGGAGGGCGGGACATCATATCAACTTACTGTGTCTTCCACCAGTGCCATCTTAGATGGGCGTCCACACCCATGTTCAGAGACCAAGAGACCAAGCTTGTCCCAACTTAATCCCAGAGTGCTTAGGCAAGAGGGGGGCAAAAACAAAGACACGGACAGCGGGCGGGAGGGGGGCAAAAACAAAGACACGGACAGCGGGCGGGAGGGGGGCAAAAACAAAGACACGGACAGCAGGCGGGAGGGGGGCAAAAACAAAGACACGGACAGCGGGCGGGAGGGGGCAAAAACAAAGACACGGACAGCGGGCGGGAGGGGGGCAAATACAAAGACACGGACAGCGGGTGGGAGGGGGCGAAAACAAAGACATGGACAGCGGGAGGGAGGGGGCGAAAACAAAGACACGGACAGCGGGCGGGAGGGGGCGAAAACAAAGACACGGCACAACTTACCTCATAAAGGAGAGAAACCAAAAAGACGAGACGGAGCGAGTATAGGGAGCCCCAGACAACTTAGTAATACCTGGAGATGCACACGTGCTCGCCAGTCCAATAACTATCGTGTTTCTCCAACTTACAACGAGGACACGGACAGCGGGCAGGAGGAGGCAAAGCCAGCCTCTTTATCGGCGCCACGCGCCTGCTGCATGGGGATGAGGAGCCCCCGCAGGTGGCGCGCGCGCTGGGGGGAGGAGGCGCCGCAGGTGGCACGCGCGCTGGGGAGAGGAGGTTCGCGTGCCTCGGCCAGCACTCAGAGCACCCTGGCTGGCCCTGGGATCCAAGGGTCAGCAGACGAGGAGGTGAAAGGATGCAAACACGGTAAGTATTGAAAGTCATGCTACAGGTACGAAGCCGCCGGGGAGGCGGTCTCAGTGGCGCGAGGAAAATGCCATTGTGCTGGAGGGTGCGCCCGTTTGTGGCGGCGGTGACGACGGCGGGGGGGTCACGGGGGGGGGGTTGTGTGTCTCTGCATGTGTACGCGGCGGAGGTGTTCTGTATGTGTGTGTCTGCTTACAAGGAGCCATGGGAGACAGGAAGCGCGCGCGACCTGATCCGAGTCCGCCAGGTTGCGCGTGCACATCACTTGTCTCCTATCTCTCTTGACTCCTTGAAAGCAGAAATGATTACAATAGAGTCTTGCAGCGACGATCGCTTCACGATCGATTCGCAGGTGCGAGACCTAAAAATGTTCATTTGGTAGTTTCTTTCCAGGTGGAAGCTTCGGTTCTGTAAAGCCTCTGTCGCTGCCGAGCCGTGCTGCACTTGCAATTAGTTATTTCAAGACTTTCTGGCAGGATGCATCACAAAATCGTTTTATTTCTTTTAAACGAGAATTAGTTTCTTGAAAGTGAAAGTTTTTTGACCATTAACAGTTCTGTGTGTTTGAGGTTTACGTTTCAAAGGCTTGTATGCCATTGGCATCTACATTGTTGTATTAAGGGAATGTAAGGTCTTATGTGTGTGGGTTATGCTATATGTATCTGCTCACTGTGTTTTACCAAAATATCGACTCAAACTATCACCTGGCCATAATATTTCAGGTAAAACATCGACACTTAAAAAGCACTGTTGGCCAAAGTGTTGAAGGAAAGTATATATTATTTCAAACATTTTACTGTTATATTTACTTTTAAAATTAATCAATTTAATATTATTCTGAATTATGGTGCTTTATTGTATGATTAAATATTTGTATTCAACTATATATGTGATTGTGAGATGATTCCTATTTTTAGGTATATATTATTGTTATTTATAATCTTTCCATTTAGGTTTTATTGGGGGATTTGGGTGGGAAGTGTTTTAGATATTTATTCATAAATCTTAATGTATTTGTATTACATTTTTTGAGGTGCTTGTTGGGTTTACTAAAGTATTGAGTGGACAGATCTATATACTATTATATATTACTAAATGTTAATCACTTAATTTGAAGATTAATATACATATACGTTTAATGTTGTTTTGTTGTTATTTATTTATAGAGCGCCTTGTTACTCCAAAGAGTGTCCCCGCGCTAAGCACTAACACTAGGCAGGAATCGGAAACAGGCAAGGGCAGCTAAATCAGCCGAGTCTGCTTAAAGAGCTAAGTATTAAGATCCTTTCGGAATCTTGCCTCTGAAGGTTCAAGTCTTAGGTTCAGTGGCATGGCATTCCACAGCTTGGCAGCCCGTAATCTGAAAGAGCAGCACCCTAGACGTGCTCTGCGCACTCTAGGGATCACTGCCAAAGCTGCTTCACTGGATCTCAGATGTTTGGGAGGAATGTATGATTGAATCATTTATGTGTAAAGCAGAGAGCTTTGAAAGCGACTCTGTGCTGAGCAGAGAGACAATGAGATGCAGCAAGATCTGGGCTGAAGGAATGCCATTTTGGTATATGTAATAGCAGCAGTGCTGCAGCATTCTGTATTCTTTGGAGCATTCCCTATCTACCTTTAGAGACCCCCAAGATTAGCACATTACAATAGTCAAGCCTAGACACCAATAGGGCCTGTATTACTATTTTGTTTGTGCTGAATCTCGTATGGTCCCTAAGATCTTCCTTAGCAGCCTCAGTACCCCAAAACAGGTGCCTACAGTGGATTTGATCTGGCTACCAAAAGACAGCTGTTCGTCAAAAAAGATGCCAAGATTTTTCACTTTAGGCTTGAGTATCAGTAAAGGGCCTAAAACATCAGGCAACCATGCAGTGGACCCGATAGAAGGCTTCCTCCCCATCACCATCACTTCGGTTTTGTCTGTGTTTAATTTCAGACTGCTAGCCTGCATCCGGGTTGCAAGATCAACCAAGCAGGAGTTAAAATTTGCAGCCACTGCATATGCTTAAGAGGTTCTGGTCTGAGATAGCACATATAATAGGAAACATAAAAAGGAATCTCTAGTTGGGACACAGTGGAGCGTTGTGTACTGGGGCTATACCGCCGTCCTAAGTCCCAAAAAGAGCAACTCAGATTCGCTGACCTAGCTCTACTTATAGCGAAGCGCTCTATCACAATGAGGTGGAAATCGGCCCTTACCCCTACATTACACACCTGGCAAGTGGAGAAGTGTGGCTCAATGGTTAGAGCAGCGGACCCTGATGCAGAGGTCTAGCCTGGGACCAGGGTTCAATTCCCCGCCTCGACAGGTCTTGGTCTCAAAAAAAATTCCATGGTCCTGATAATTTTCGCCTCGGTGCCTATTCCAATCATGGAGTCCCACTCTGCAACTCTGGGCAATAGCTTGCTTAATCTCCACAACGGCCCCCACAACGCTAAGGATGCCTGGCCTCCACCTTGGGGGTGCCCAGGAGTGGACACCTCACAGGGAAAGCCAGGATGGGTTCCACAGTGGTATTCGTACAAGCGCCTTGAGACCCTTGCGGGTGAGTAGTGCGCTATACAAGTATCAATTTACATTTTACATTTTTACATGAGGAAGCAGTCCGTTGGGGCGGAGCAGAAAGCGCAGTCATCAGGAGGGAAGACTATGGGGGGCGGAGGAAAACACCAATCTCCATGAAATGGGATCTGATGCTGGAGGCACTCAAGGCAATCAAACCCCTTATACCACACCACACATAGGGCATACGCCCCTCCTCCAATGCGAGGCTAGGATTGGTTCCCCCACCCAGCCCGACACGGGAACCAGCGAGGTGTGCTGTACCCCACTATATGGAACTCCAACATGGAGATTAAAGGTGGACAAGGCTGAATCCCGGGCCCAAATTATTTTAGTTGGGGGTGAGCCAGACTAAAGGGAGGGGGTGGGTTGTATGGGATTGTTTTGTTGTTATCATGACCTTGATTGATAATTAGCCAGTAAAAGAGTTACTACAATAGGCTGATACTAAAATGTCAATACCCCACTATGGGAGGCAGCTATCTTCCGAATGTAATCCGAATGCATAGTTATACTCATGTTCACTCGCTTCCTGTCGAACCGCCTATGTATTGACTGTATCAATGCTTTCGCGTGACGCAACATTTCATAATATCAATAATGTGGTTTTTTTTAAAGCAGTCTTCCTGACTACTCATGTAATGTGGGTATTTTGATTCTACCTCCTCATGTACTTAAATAATAGTTTTTATAATAAATCCGTGTGAAATTTTTAGAGATTGTGTTGTAAAGTTGCCTTTAATTTTTGCAAAGCTCTGAACAATTATACTGGTCTAATATACATAAAAATGCCCTATTATGACTAAGGGCCTGATTGGCCCTCTGAAGGTTTCTATGTTGCCTGTCCGGTGCTAGAGGACATTACATGACGGACAGAAGACTGCGATATTTAGAGATCAGTGCCAGCCCAGCTGTGAAATCTGTGCCTTCAGAGGAACTGTGCTGTCACAGTGGGTCAACTGAAGCCCCGGTAAGTTTGCTGCACAGTCGTCTTTCAAGCAGCTGAGCACCAAACCCTTTTGTTTTTTGCAAAAAAAACTCCCAAAGCGGAGTGTGCTACTGAAAAGAAAGAAACAATATGACTCCCACACCCTGGGATTCTTTCCAAGGGTGGGTGAGGGTAATTTTTCTTTTTTTCTGCTTGACACTACCAGGTTTTTGCTTGTGGTGATGTTATGTTATTTTCGATTTATATAGCGCCAAATCACCAACAGGTCTCTTAGCGCTTGCTTTGGGAACCCGTCCTGGCTTTCCCTGCGAGATAACCCCTACTGGGCATCCCCAAGGTGAAGACCAGGCATCCCATCACAGTGGGGCCGTAGTGGAGATTAAGCAAGCTATTGCCCAGAGTTGCAGAGTGTGAACCCATGATTCGAGTAGGCACCGAGGCGAGAATTATCGAGTCTGTGGACATTTTGAGCTCAAGACCCTGCCGCGTCGGGAATTGAACCCTGGTCCCAGGTCTGACCTCTGCATCAGGGTCTGCCTCTTCTAACCAGTGAGCCACACTTCTCCGCAGAGGCAGCAGGCGCAACACCGTCAGACAGATGAGAGTCCCTCTGACATAACAGAGTGAGAGGACAGTGGGTTGGTGGCACATTCGTGGCAGAGTACCCTGTCAACCAAACTCTTAAGTGGGACCTACGTTCCTTCCCAAATCTCTACCAGAAGGACCCAATTACTTAGTCAACAGCTTTCTCACTAAAATATATTCACTCTCCCAGGTCTGCTTCTTGCAGAGTATTTCTGGCTGTGTGCCAGTTACAAGAATGACAGCCGAGCAGAGCAGCAATATATGCTCAATTATTTGTACGTCAGTCCAGAAGGTAACTGCTTGCTCTGTTACGTTAGAAGTATGGCCGCCCTGTATGAAAATCACTTGAAATGGAGCTGCAGAGTTTAAGTTGCATGGGCGCATTACAAAAATATAGAGATAAATGAATAAATAATGGTACAAAATCGTTTCTGAGAAGCGCTGGTAGTGCTCAACTAAAAGTAGAAGAACCTTGCTGAGAACTAATGTATTTTTATTACGGTATGAGGCACTAGCCCGAGGGGAGAACAAAATACTTAGACAATAGTCTGACCTCTCAATTAGTCTTGCTCCCCGAGGTGTGACTAATCAGACTCCCCAGGATATTGCGGCATGGATTAGAACAATTTTGTGGCACAAATATGGAAATTTAACGGCCCAAATATGGGGATTTTGCTGCATTTTTGTGGCACTTTATTTTGCAATTTTTTCAACACCAAATGCAGAGACCTTATTTTTATGAGTTATCTTACAACATGAACGTTTACACCAAAGCACTGTGTACAGTATTTAGGCTGCCAGGTTTATCTACTGCGTGTATCATTCAGTATTTATGTCGACATTACTTTCAGCTGGAGTACTGTGCCATCGTTACATAAATTGACTTGTATCTCCTTAGTACCACGTCAGATTATTTCAGTGTGTTGACATTCATTCTTCCCCCCCACCCTGACAACAATGCCAATTTTGAACTAAGAGTTCAGTCAGTTGTCATGTGCATCGTCTAGGTGGCCTGGGTTCGTATTAAGCATGACCAACATTATAATGTATCAAATCAAACACAGGAGAGGATTGTAAAGCGTACATCCCGAAATCATACATTTCGAGGTCCTCTTATATGTGATCATGAAGAACAAGCATTTACAATGCAACGTTCTCGGCATTGCAAAAGTTAGAGCTATTAGCATTGTAAATGACAACATTTTTATTTATGTGTTGGTTTTGAAAACAGATAAATAAATGGCATTGTCATTTACAATGCCAATAGCTTAATCTCTCGCAAATGCCACACACAAAGACACAGACCCACACACACACACAGAGCCATTCCCCCCCCACATACACACACACGCACACACACCCACACACACACACACACAGAGCCACACACACACACAGAGCCACACACACACACAGAGCTACACACACACACAGAGCCACACACACACACACACACACACACACACAGCCACACATACACAGAGAGCCACACACACACACACTGAGCCACACACACACACACACACAAAGCCACACACACACACACATAGCCAGACACACACACACAGAGCCACAAACACACACACAGAGAGCCACACACACACACACAGAGCCACACACACACACACGCAGAGCCACACACACACACACACACACAGAGCCACACACACATACACAGAGCCACACACACACACAGAGCCACACACACACACACACACACACACAGAGCCACACAGAGCCACACACACAGAGAGCCACACACACACACACACAGCCACATAGAGACACACACAGAGCCCAACACACAAACACAGAGCCCCACACACACACACACACATAGAACCACACACAGAGAGCCACACACACACACACACAGAACCCAACACACACACAGAGCCCAACACACACACACACAGAGCCACACACACACAGAGCCACACATACAGAGAGCCACACCCACAGAGAGCCACACACACAGAGGGCCATACATACACAGAGCCACACAGAGACACACACACAGAGCCCAACACACACACACACACACACACACACACAGCCACACACAGAGAGCCACACACACACACACACAGAGCCACACAAACACACACAAGGAGAGCCACACACACACACACACAGAGCCACACACACACACACACACACAGAGCCACACACACCCACACAGAGCCACACACACAGAGCCACACACACACACAACCACACACAGAGCCACACACACACACAAAGCCACAGAGACACACACACAACCTAACCCGGGGAGTCTCCTTATTCACAAATGGGTTTTTCAAGGCCCCCACCAACTCCCAGAGCTCACCCGTTGCTTCCCTCAGTCTAGGTCAGCCACACACCCATCTCTGCCCAGTAACGCCCCAGGGAACAGAGGCAAGAAAAAACTATCACAAGCAGGGAACAGAGGCAAGAAAAGCGAGCACAAGCAGGGAACAGAGGCAAAGAAAAAGCGAGCACAAGCAGGGAACAGAGGCAAGAAAAACAATCACAAGCAGGGAACAGAGGCAAGAAAAGCCAGCACAAGCATGGAACAGAGGCAAGAAAAAACAATCACAAGCAGGGAAGAGGCAAGAAAAGCGAGCACAAGCAGGGAACAGAGGCAAGAAAAAACTATCACAAGCTGGGAACAGAGGCAAGAAAAAATTATCACAAGCAGGGAACAGAGGCAAGAAAATCGAGCACAAAAAAAGATCACAAGCAGGGAACAGAGGCAAGAAAATCGAGCATAAGCAGGGACCAGAGGCAAGAAAAATCAAGCACAGGCAGGGAACAGAGGCAAGAAAAAACGATTATAAGCAGGGAACAGAGGCAAGAAAAAACGATCACAAGCAGGGAACAGAGGCAAGAAAATCGTGCACAAGCAGGGAACAGAGGCAAAAAAAAACGATCACAAGCAGGGAACAGAGGCAAGAAAAACAATCACAAGCAGGGAACAGAGGCACTAAAAACGATCACAAGCAGGGAACAGGGAACAGGGAAGAGGCTCCCCTTCCCTCCCTTATACCCCGCGCCCCACCGCCACCCAACACAGAATTACGGGACAGAGGATTGACTCACCGGGCTCTCCTCGCGGGGCATACCGTGGTCGTGAGTCTGCCGCTCCTCATGGATTTCCTGGGGCGGCGTCCCGCTGCATTCTTTCATTGCCAGGGTGCGGCGGGGGCGGTCACCATGGGTGGACGGGTGGATGGACAAGTGAAAGCCACGCGACATGCGGCAGAGGCCAGGCACGGACAATGTGCCTCGGGCCCCCTGACCTCACCAATATTACCGCAGGGCTCCCACTTGCCTTGGAGAGCTCCGCAACACTTCGGCCATCAGTCCCAGCCCTTGCGGGCTGCACTTCCATTTCTGTCTGCAGGAACCGCCAACAACCAGGCGGACTGCGGGCGGCTACCTCGGCTTACCCCCCCCCCCCCACTACGAAACCCAAAGATGGCGGGCAGGGTGAATTTTGTTTGCCCCCCCAGCTTTGGCGTAGGAAGATGACCTTGTTGCGGGTGTGGGCGAGCTGCAGCTCGACCCCCCCGCTCCTTTTAGAGAGGGGCATGCACAGGCAGCTTGCTCTTCATCCGGACGCTGCCTTGGCTGACGTGAGGGGGAGAGGTGGTGGCGGTACAGTCAGTGCTCCCGACTTTGAAGCTGGGGCCCCAAGTCCTTACGAACTGCCATGTGCTTGGACGGCTATAGCTAGGTGGGTGAGGCTCGGTGGCTCACCGGGGCGTTCTCGGCCTCGGCAGCCCTACAGACCAGGGTTCTGTCCCGGTGATGCCAGAGCATTTCACAATAGGAACAGTAATGATACAGGAGGAGGAATTTTTAAGTGAACAAATTAGAAAAGCAAACGTTACGTTTCAGGAGGCATTACACGGTCATGAACCTCGAACAGCGCCATGAACACCACCATCTTTCTCCGAGGTCATGCAGAAATGGCTCGGAGAAACGCCCTGTCATTTTCAGACTGGGGGGTGTGTTTTTCTTTTTCTCCTCTTCTCATTGGCTGGAATGTAAACAACTGGCGTGTTTTGACTTGTTGTTGTTTACATTCCAGCCAATGGGAAGAGGAGAGAAAGAACAGGAAAAAACACGCCCCTCAATCCGAAACGGACGGGGCTTAAATTGACAGGCAAACCTCTTCTCCAATGGCTGGCTGCTGTTTAGGAAGCCAGCCAATGGAGAAGAGGGGCTGTTTTCAGCCCCACTACTAAGAGACATAAAATCTCGCCAGCGAGATCATCCTAGAATAATACATCTGCAAATTGAAACCGCCATTGAGTAATACAGTCAGAACCCAACCTAAGGTAAGACATCCCCATCATGAAATCATGGACAATTACGGTCCAGTCCCATTCTAAAGTTATCCTTGGATCATCCTAGAGTAATGCAGCCAGCTCATTCTGAAATCATCACAAGAGGAATCAATAATAATAGAGCACCATTATGAAATACTCATAAGATCATCATGGAGTAACTCAGCCTAATCCTGAAATCATCATGGGATCATCCTGGAATAGTACATTATCATCACTTGTTTTCCACTCAAATAATCAGGAACCTATCCTAGAGTAATCCAGCCTAATCCTAAAATCATCATGGGAGAATCCTGCACTAGTGCAAGATCATCACATGTTTTCCACTGAAGTAATCGGGAGCTAATCCGGGAGTAGCTTCCCTGATGACTCGAGGAGTCATCTCATTTGAATATTCTGCCCTATAGGCATACTTCAGGATGGCTGCGGATGACTTCCCCAGATAATTGTAGGAATAGCCTGGCTGTAGTCATCAAATGGCTTCAGAATGACTCCAGGATGATCTTCCTTTTTGACTTGGGATGCCTACAGAAGGGCCCAGTCTTCTTTGGACTGATGTTTGTGTCCTGACTCACACTATGAATGCGAGCGGAGATATCCTGTGGTAGCCAGCATTATCACTCCATACAGTCACTACTGTCCTGCTGATTGACTCTAGATAGTGATGGACTACGTAGTATCCAGTTTGTTTTGTTTTTATTTCAACAGTTTGGATTTGTTGTCTTTTCATTCGGATTTAGGGATGAATGTAGTACACTGCTGGACACGAAGTGAAGTAGCCCCTCCCCTGAGGCTTCGCTAACACCCACCCTATACCTATCACCACAGGCGTCACCAGTTAGGCGATCCTGTCACTAAAAAGGCCTGGGTATATAGTCTCCTGGCCAGTTTAGTAACAACACACTGTGTCATAATTTAGAGGGTATGTGGGTCTAGGGTCCATGACTTTACAGCCTAGTTTGGTGGTTCATTTAGGGGAGTCAGTGGTATAAATGTATGTATTACTCAGTTGTATGGCATAGTTTTGTAAAGTGGTGGCTGCGGGTGCAGCTGTTTATTATAAACACAGTCACAACACAATGAAGCAGCATTTTCTGCATTGTTTTGTGTCTGTTTGTTGAAGCACAGCCAATACATATAGAAACCAGAAGAGCACTTAGTTCCTACCGTGCCGGTTTTGCCCCACATTTTACCTCACTGAACAGTGTAACTTCTGAGCAGTACCCCATGATCACCTCCATTTTTATTGAGCGTCTGTTTCAACTTGTATTCAGCCTGCAAACAATGCACACAAAGGGAAATCTGTGTACAAGGCAAACTGATTAGTGATCAGTAGGCCAAAAATATTGGTTTAGGAATCAAACATTTCTTGTGGAGCCCAGCGCCTTTGAATGCTGAGATTCCTGTATTCCAAACCGCCATGTCTTGATTCCACCTCATACTTTTACTTCCACCACCCCACACTTGCTGTCTCTTTATCTTACTCTTGTAGATTATTTTTCATCTCTGCTTTCTCCCTTTGTCACAGTTTTCCTTTTCTGCTTTTTCTCCTTTCTTCACCTTTATTTCTCTTGCCCAGAGTCATGATCTGATTAGTACCTGTGCCCATGCCCACCACCTACAACCACTAGCACAAGTTAAGTACCACTGCTGACTGTGGTTCACTGCACTTTGCTGCTGAGAAAAGGTTCCGGAGAGCCCTGTACAGGAACAGTGAAGTGCTGGGAATAACTAGTCCCCTCTAATATTTTGTTATAAATGCCTAGATGCTTTCTGGCGTGCCTTTATGGGGAGGATACAGTGCTCCATGTAATATAATGGTTATGCACCTGAAGCCATTTATTTGCCACGATGACGATAAAATATTGCTTACTGATACACAGGTCAATAGAGAACCATTTTCTAGTGCTGGGCTTTAATTAAGCAAATGAGTGTATGATGGGAGTTGTAGTCTTGACCCGGTTGAAGTGAACTAAAACAACTGAAAACGACAATTTCTACATTGAAAATCTGGATCTAGAAAATTTGTATCTCAGTGACCTGGATTAATCTGGTAAACTTTCGAAGTAGATTGATCAAAGTTTGCTCAGGCACTCAAAGTGCTCACTAAATACAATTTTGCACGGTTTTTAAAGCATTTAAAATGGCTAGTCAATTTTTTGCACTGTACCAAGAAAGTGCCTGCCAAAATCTATCAACCGTGTCCTTAAGTAGCATAAAATATTTGCCTTGACAGTTTTCACACTGCGTTCTGTGGCCACACAACAGGCAGCGACTACTGTTCCACAACTGGGGTAGTACTGGT
This sequence comes from Lissotriton helveticus, assembly GCF_964261635.1. Classification (NCBI taxonomy): domain Eukaryota; kingdom Metazoa; phylum Chordata; class Amphibia; order Caudata; family Salamandridae; genus Lissotriton; species Lissotriton helveticus. Next base: position 688,604,328 of record NC_136070.1, on the reverse strand, counting down.
ATTATGAGTTCTGTCCTACTATGGCTCTGCAACTAGTCCAAGTACACCTTTTCTGCACTTGACTCAGGGTAGCAAGAGGGAGCAGTCATAGGCTTTAAAAGGAGACAGTGTGGAGAATAGAGACTCATCACTCAAGCTGTTACACAACAGACATAATACATCATTGCCCAGTCGAATGCCTGCCTTATTATTAAATACTTTAATATCACAGCAAAATGAAATAGTGCACACATCAATGGGGTTTAATTACAGGTTCTGCAAAACACAACTACAGGGCCCTACCAAAGTTCTACAGGAAACTCACACCACTGTTTAGAATTCTACCAGCAATGAAAAAGATCATTGTCAAGAATCAGGCATAGGTAAAGGCTCACAATTGGACTTTGTGAGCACTGGTACAGTTAAGTAACTTCAGTGGAGGCTCGTCTGCTAAGGCGGAGGAACATCATCCCACTGCTCTTGGAGCAGTGTAAAAGAAAAAAATTAAATTAAAATAACAGAAGTTATTTCTGTTGTTATCATTTTATTTCTAGTGTCAGCCAGGTTGCGAGGGCCGGGCTGGGCTCCGATGATGAGGAGGAGTGGTTGATGCACTCCAAAGTGTGCATAACTGCTTGGCCGGACCTCTCAGGCTGGCCAAACAGTCATGAACACTTTGCATATTCCCCACCAGGCTGCATGGCACAGCCTGGTGGGGAACATGCCCAGCCTCCCATTCCCCGTCAGACCCCCGACCCACGGCGCTCAGACCAATCCCAAAGCTGCATTGCAGCGTTGTGATTGGCTTAGGGGAGGGAGCCTGTAAGCTTCCTTATTCCGGCAGGAGTGATGACGTGGGACGACTCAGGAGAGTACAGCGGTGAGGAGGGAAGTGTTTATTTTTTTAGTTAGTATTTTGTATGCCCCCCACTCTTGTTCCCTGCCAGCTGCTACTGTGTAACTTCAACATTAGTTCATATCATATTTTGTTCAAAGAAGAGTTCACAATTGGAACTGCAGATCTCTGGAATGTGCAGAATTATCTTTCCGAGTTCAAGAGTAAGTCTCTCAGTTTCTATGCTTAACCTAGTATTATCTGTTCACTTCGATGAGGTCTGGTGGAGAGGTTGGAGGTGCACCTTTCGCCGTCACTCCTTAGTGCCTCAGCCAATGAGCACCGGATCACCGTAAGTGGCCCTACCTCTCAGGTCTTGATTTTGGCTATAACAGTCACTCAGCTTCTGCTGTGGAGTCTTTGGGGGTTCACCTGCTACATCAGTGTGGTTGGGCCATGTAGTACTAGCAGAAGTTGAGGGCAGATGCAGAACACTTCTTTGTGGTTATGTCGTGGTGATGTCGGATAGCACGGAATTGCTGGGGGGGTGATGCTTTACCTAATTTGCCACATATCCCATGCAGGGTGGCTGGAAGCCGCCATCTAGCGCAGGTTGATGCCAGCCCTTGCAAACTGCTCGGCTGCACTCCCCCTCACCCCGGAGGGGGGGAGGGGGGAAGGGAGCTGGCTGAGCAGTTTGGATGCCAAAAAGTCAAGGAAGACAAGACAGATAGACTTCTCCTTGTGGATAGTCTCTCCTCCTGCAGTGGAAGGCACATTCCTCCCCTTCTAGGTACTAGGAAGACCTACTGCTCTACAGCAAATTGCACAGACTTTAGGTGATGGCCCCTCATCCTTGGGAGACTAACTGTCGGACAGACACCAATCCTTGACACAGTAGTTCTATGAGTACTCTTTGGAGAACTCCCTTCCTTAGACAAGAAGAACTTGGAAATCAAACATAGTGGGATGGTTTGGCCCCCACATTTATTTTTATTTTCCATTCAGGGATATCAATGCACTGTTTAAAGTCCAGGTGCTAGTGTGGGGTGGTTCCTTTTCAACTTATTTTTCTGGCAATTCATAAAGAATTGGTCATGAGAGGTAGAGGCTCTCGCTGGTTCCAAGCAGTGAAACCTTTGCTATGGCTGTCACCAGCTTTACTAGAGCAGTATTTAGGGAGAGACAAAAGGAGCTGGCTAAGCATAGAAGCTTCTGTTCCCATAATAAGAGACGCTGCTTGCTCATCCCCATTCCCTACCATTAACCAAACTGCAGAATTGAGGAGGAGCTGATCAGTAACCCCCTTCTAAATGGTTCACATAAATCCAGCCCTGTCTCCATCCTCTCTGACACCTCAGAGTCTATTGTTCCTACCTTCACCTTTTGGAATGCGGAAATTACACTTCTTTGCCTGTCTTACTCCGTATTCCAACTTCCATCTTGTGCTATATAAAAGGAGGGCCATTCCAAAATGGATCCTGATGGTCTCATGGCCATACTCTTACAATACTATCTCCTGCTACCAGCTACATGTCACGCACACCCACATGACATGCACGTGGGATGCCAGTGCTTGGGTCTGTTTACCACTTATGAGCTGAACTGTACATGAGTGGGGGCCTTTAGACCCCGCACTCTATCTAAATCATAAAAAAATATCTGATCAGTACTACAATACAACAACAGTGGTACTAAAGGTTCAGGATGAGCTCCCTCCCCTTCTGATGCTGGTAGGGATTGAGGAAGGCTCTGGGCACGAGAAGGGGCATTCATATTTTGTATTTGTAGCCATGGGAGTGGTCCGCAAGTGCATAGCATTAAGGTGGCTGAGCTCTGACCTCCAAATGTTCGCAGAATGGAGGACACATCTTTTAGCAATGTATAATATGGGGAGGAGCCTATATGAATGTAGCAGCCAAAAGGTGCAAAAATGTGGAGCTCTAAAATGGTCTAAACTGTCTGATTGGATAGAGGGCGTTGGTTATGGGGACAATTTGGTGGTATAGGGGACTGATCTTAGGGCATATATATCAACATCCGTGTTTGCGATTCTCAAGTAGCTTTTTTTTAGGAATCGCTATTTGAGAATTGCAAAAAGGGATCTATGTACAAAATCGCAATTTTTTAGCGATTTCTTAGTTTTCCTTAATTGCGATTAGCAAATTGCGAAATCGCAATTAAGGAATACTTTCCCATTCATTTCTATTGGCCAGGAGGCCCATAAGAATGAATGTGAAGTCATTCTCAATTTGCCTTTCGCAATTTGAGAATCGCGAATTGAGAATAATTTAAGGGTGTCAAGGACACCCTGATGCACCCCTGAAATGAACATGTGTGCGTATATGGCGCACATACATGCCCTAAGGGCAATGCCAAAAAGTGCATTTGTGCATTTGTGAAAGAAATCGAAAATTACCACCAACTTGAAGTTGGTGGTAATTTGCGATTTCTTAAGGAGAATTCGCAAAAATTGAATACTTGCTGCATAGCATTTAAGGAATCACAATTTCCGATTCCTTAAATGCTTATGCAAAATTAAGGAATCGCAAATTTTGTGATTCCCTAATTTTGCGATGCGATTTCCCTACTACATACCATTTTGCAAATCTTTAGTCGCAAACGCTGCTTTTTTGCGAATCGCAGCATTTGCGACTAAAAATTGCGTTGATACATCTCCTTCTTAATGATTTTCTAAACCCCCTACCCCACTCGGGTTGATGGTTGTATCAGCTGTCTCTCTTTTTTCTTGTTTTTAAATCCCTGATCTATATTTTTACTGTGTTATCTATGCACTTCACTTTATGCTAAAACTTGAAGTGCCTTATTAATATTCTTGCTGGTAACATCATATGACATGTAAGATGTAGAGGGATAAGGCTATCTTCTTTTGTTTCACTTATTTATCTTCACATATATGTGCTGCTAATATTACATGAAATGTAAGGCATAGGGGTCCGAATTTATTTCCCTATTGTTCCATCCCTCTTTAGGGTAGGAAATGGCATTTACTATTTGATGTGATTCATATGAATATCTCAAATATGGTATCAATTGAGAATTAGCTCGTTATTATTACTCACACTCCAGGCACAGCTGATTGCACTGTTGTATATTACCATATCTGATTTACTTTGGTAATAATAGAGACTACTCACTCTATTATTGCATAATTCATATCATCTATGCTCGTTTCTAAATACTATATGAACTGTAAAGTATACTGGCTTGAATGTGGTATTTACTTGTTTATGTGATTTATATAATCTGATAAATATGGTTACGAATGGGACTATGCACTTTTTCATTATATACTGATGTGTGGCATCATTTTTTTTTTAATATATATACCTGCTGTTAGCTCCTAAAAAATGTAATTAAAAAAAAAATTTGATACCTTGACTTTGCACTTGTCCTTTTGCAAGGCATGACTTCACTAAATCAGAAGTTCTACCCTGAGTACATTCAAGGGATTAAACTACCCGTGCAGACCACGTGTATATTACAGGGATAAATATTGTCTGACAATAATGTCATTTACAAAATTATAGTTCCGTTGGATGTCGATTTCTATTTAAAACTCCAATGAGGCGACATTTTTGTAAAATATATTGAGGAACAGTATTTTTCTCAGGTGATATTCTGACTTTGGTATTCTAGTACTGCACTATATACACTGATTTTCAAGCTGTTTTAGTACCTCATTATCAATTAAGCACAAGAAATACCAAAAGAAGTAGGGGCATATCAACAAGAGACATAACGCCGCTTTTCCGGCACATAGCGCTGGAAAAGCGGCGATTATTTTAACTCATTATTTTCAAAGCACCGCTAACATGCATTAGCGCATGTTAACAGCCGTTACATTAATGCCTCAGCCCGCATCGTTAATGAGATGGGAAGTAGGCGTTGCTTCCCAGAAACAACAGGGAAATACTCGCTAACCAGACATCGCAGCATTTGCAAGCCGGCCCCTGACAAGCGAAGCGATAATAAAAGCCACGCTAACCGTAGGTATCGCTGGTATCTAACGGCTGCTTTATTTCCGACTTAGCTATCTGTATAATTGGAAGTGGATTGCAAGGTTAAGTCCACATCTCCCTATTACCTACATTTTCATTAGCGCAGTTCCCTTACCGTAGGATTTTGCACGCTAATGCTGATTTTCACCGTCTATCACCGGATTTCACATCGCCTGTTTGCAAAGCGTTGCAAATACGCCACTAACACGGCGATGTGATCCAGCGATGGACGGCGATAATGACAAACGCGCTAAACTGCGTTTAGCGATAATTATTGCGTGTTGTTGTTGATATGCCCCCTAATTCTTAATCATCTGTCTCACTGCACCTCTAATTCCCATGTCTGGTTTCTCATGACACATCAAGCATGCCAAGGTGGTTAGATGCCCTTCATGTCATGTGGTATGAAGTGTTGCATCTCAGGTCAATCAAAGGTTTGGCTCATCCTCAGAGGTGAAAGGAGTTGCTCCTTCTAGGGAATTGTGAGAGAACCTTGACCTCCCTGAGAGGCGGGAAGCTCTGTTCCTGTGGAACATGAAACTACTTGAGTGGGGTCTCAGGAGTGACCTCAAGAGACCCTGCCTCCTTTGGAGGTGCTTCAGCCTTACAATGCTTCACGGAAGGGATAACTCAACCTGCATTGCGTTATAATAGGCTCCTTATCCTGGGCGACCTGAATATTCATCTGGAAGATGCTTGCTGTAAAGAGGCTCTAGGGGTTATTTCTTCGATGAAATCGCTGATGCTCGTTCTTCAATCCAGGGTGCCCACTCACCAACTGGGCCATTTGTTGGACCCTATCTTTGCCAATTGGGAAGGGGTGGAAGTTCAACCCCCTGTTAGAGTTCCCTGGTCAGATCACTGTCTAGTTCCATTTTCTGTGACATACAGCACCAGAGTTCATGTAGTGAAGAAACCCACACTGCCTAGACGCAGGAACTGGAAAAAATTCAGTGATGAATCCTTTGAACTGGCGCTGAAGCTCGAAGCCCCCCCCCTTAAGTGATTCCCTTAGCAAGGCATGAAAATCGTATGAAGAATGGATGATCAGGGCACTTGACAAAGTGGCTCCCTGGACGAATAAGTCCCATGTGAGGCAATCCAAAACTACCCCCTGGTTCAATGAAGATCTGTCGGCAGCTAAATCAGCCTGTAAAAATTTAGAACGCAAGTGGCGTAAAGGCTATGATTCCAATCATAAGCAGCTATATAAGGATAGCCTGAAGATATATCACAAACTGTTGAGGTCTACAAAGAGAAGATTTCTCAGTGAAAGAATTGAGTCAGCCGCAAACTCTTCCAAAGAGCTTTTTGCAGTATATAAGGAGCTCACGGTGTCTAACAGGACTGTGTCTCAAGATACCTTCTCTGAGGAGATCTGCGAGTCTATTGCTGACCACTTTGTAGCTAAGGTAGAGAAGATATATCTCTCTTTCCAGATAGGGGAGGGTAGGGATAGGACTGATCTGGTGGGCAGCCTTAGACAAAGGGAGGGTAAATCCTTTTATTGTTTTGAGACTCCTTCCAGACAGGAATTGATGAGAATTGCGTGCAGCATCCAATCAGGGTCCCCCAGTGATGCTGCTCCACCTAAGAGGTTTAAAGCCATCATGGATACAATGATCGATCAGATAGGTAATATGGTCTACCTCTCTTTCCATGAAAGCCACGTTCCTGACAATTGGAAAAGGGCCCAGGTCATTCCCTTGTAAAAGAAAGCTAATCTGCCCATATCTCAACTTGAGAATCTCCGACCCATCTCGCTCCTGCCATTCTGTATGAAGGTAGTGGAGAAAACAGCCAATATCCAACTTAAGAAATTTCTGGAAGATGGCTGTTGTCTACATCCTTCTCAATCCAGTTTCAGGGCCAGACATTCAACTGAAACTGCCCTCCTTTTTTCTACAGAAATTCTCCTGCAAAAAGTGGACGAAGGTCAGACAGCGGCATTGATATTATTAGACGTGAGTGCGGCCTTTGACACCGTGTCGCACACTACGCTACTGACGCGTCTCACCAAAATCGGAGTGGGAGGAGCGGCTCCGAAGTGACTATGCTCGTTTTTGAAGGACATAAGTTTCCAAGTTCATTGCCCCCCATATAAATCTACACCTAAGTGGTTAAGGCAGGGTGTGCCGCAGGGCTCAAGTCTGAGCCCTACGTTGTTTAATCTCTATATGGAGCCCCTGGCGCGTATTGTGGAATCTCATGGGGTGGAGATAGTGTCATACGCTGATGACACACAATTGGTGATCATCCTTTCCCAAGACCAGACAGAGGCTGCTGCCAACTTCTCCTCCTGTCTCTCGGCACTAGCTAAATGGATGAATGACAATTGCCTGCGTCTTAATGGGAATAAAACGGAGCTATTAGTGATCGGAAGAGCTCCTTCGATCTGGTCGCAAGCATGGTGGCCCCCCGAGCTCGGTTCGATACCTACTCCCTCAACCTTTGTGAAGAACTTGGGTGTCCTATTAGACTCCAATCTCTCTTTTGAGCAGCACATTGGCAGATTGGCAGGTAAATGTTATGGCATCCTGAAAACCATACGGAAAGTTTTGGATCTTCTTCCTATCAATACAAGGAAAACGCTGGTGCATGCCCTAGTCACTCCCCACTTGGACTATGGGAATTCCTTGCTCGTGGGTTTGAATGTGAAAATGGTCCAACAGCTTCAGCGTGTCCAAAATGCAGCTGCACGACTTGTCCTGAATATACCGAGAAGGACAGCAGGAAGGCGTGCCTTGACAACTCTTCATTGGCTCCCTATACGTGAGCGCATTCTATTTAAGGTGCTGCGCATGGCTCATCGCATTGCACTTCAAAAGCTCCTGGTAATTCATCGCCCTAAGCGTAACCTGAGATCGCTTGGTAGTATGCAGTTTGTGGTACCTCGTATCTATAAAGCACGCATGGGAGGACGCTCCTTCAGATACCTAGCCTGTAAACGCTGGAATGAACTCCCAGTGGAACTCCGTATGGAGCCGTCTGAAGCGAGGTTCCGACTAACTCTTAAAATGCACCTCTTTCCGAAGGATTAATTACCTTGGATTGTTGCTCTTATTCTCCCCTCATTAGTTCTTCACCTCTTCATTTGCTTACTTCTGTGGACTGCATTTACAGTGCGGGGACACACTGTTATAGTGTAACCATGCGCTTTATAAATGTTTTTATTATTATTATTATTATTAAACTCAACCCCTCCTAGTCGCTAAGCGAGGTGAAGACCCTTCTCCACCAAAAAGTAATAGGTCCAGTTTCTTATGGCAGTCAGAGTGCCAGCTCATTAACAAGATTTGAGACCCTTTTGCTCAGGAAGAGGAGAGCCTCCATGCTTCCTCCTGGGTAAAGATGAGAGAATGTTTTCCTCGTCATGAGTGGAGAAGCCCCATGACTACACAATCAGATAAGCGGTGACATCATCCCCAGGGAGGAGACCTCTCCTATTTCCGAGGCATGTGAAAGGCTGCTGATCCAGTGGGAAATGATATGCTGCTCCACTTTCTCAAAGCAGTGAAAGGCCATACCCACCTTCACAAAGAGAGGAGAAACCTTGTTTCTCAAGGAAGTAAGAGTCAAGTCTCTATTTCAGGGAGGTGAGAGGCGCTGCTTCTTGAGACAGTGGCAACCAGATGAGAGGCTCCTCTTTACTGAAGGGAAGTTAATATCAGGGAGTTGAGGTGCCCGCTTCCTCCTTAAGAAGTAACGCTTTTCTGTTACTTTCTTAGGCAGTGACTGTGTGTGTATTTTGGCAACATCCTTCCATGGAATGTGAAGCAGGTTACACTGGCGGGGCATGCGGATGCCATTGGATTTGGATTCTGGTGATATATTGAAATGGTCTCTGACCACTTACCTCCTTACCCAAGGCTCTGCCCTCAACTGCCGGGATTTCTCCCCAGCTCTGCACTGGACTGCCATACAGACGAACATGCATCTCTCACTATCCACCCTGTAGAAAGTCCAGAGAGGTCCAAAACCCATTCAAGGCTAGTGATAAACTAGGGCGTGAAGGAAGGAACCATCAAGAAAGAGGCAGGACTTTGGCATTTGATCATTGGTAGTGAAATTGCATTTCTCCAATTTGTACGTTGAAACATTTACAAATGGATGGTTTTTGTATCCCCTCCTTTACTTTTGTCTTTTTAGTCCTCTGATCTCAATCTCAGACAATTCTCATTTACAGCCCTCAATCAAGCTTCAGCATGGGTCCTCACTGCTCTGGTGATTCATCACAATCTTACTTGCAGTAGCCACTGCTATTCAGTACTAGCAACTTACAGCTCTACAACTGGTTGTAATGTAAAGGACACTCATAATTCAAGCTCCACCCCATACGTCATCAAAGAAGCAATACTTACTTGCATTAGCGTATCTACTGTGTGCCTTAACCTTATTAGTGTACAGAGAAGACCCAGACATACTATTGAAGTGTATTCACTGTAGAAAGTAGTCATTCACTTAGGTGTGTGCTCGAATACCTTCATTGTAATGTTACAAGTTGTAGTTCTTGTTCACATTTATACTTGTGTACTTCAAGTTATAGTGCTTTTACTGAAATTTAATTTCTTATGTACTCATCTATTAATGTTTGCATTTATTCTGTAATCGTAGTTCAGTTGCGGCTCACATGACTCGTGGGTGTGGGGGGCGGATGGGGGGGTCGTGCGGGGGATAGCGTGAGTGGATTAATGTAAAAAAAAACCTTACCTCACCGGGTTCCGCGCATCCTCCGCTGCTGGCCAGGTCCCATGTTTTCCTACTTCTTCAGGAGAACAGGAAGCAGGCATCCTCCCTCCTCTCCCCTACGCCACTCACAATACTGCAATGTCAGCATTGTGATTGGTGCAGACGGCGCCCAGCCGGGCACCTGCAGGCGGCCATATTCTCTACGTAGGCTTCATACAGCGTACATAGAGAAAATGTAGAGTGTGCATTGACTGGTTTGGTCAGCTCCAGAGGGCCGACCAAACAATCAGGGCCCACAACAGTGGGCAAGCCACTGCTCCCCTAAGCCCCCAACCAGGCATAACCTCCCGCCCCCCCCAACCAGGTGTACCGTTCTGCTTTCTCGCAGCGCGAGAAGCAGAAACATAAAATGGCATTTAAAATACCATTTCATGTTTCTGCTTCTCACACTGCGAAAAAGCAGTGGGGCGACGCTCCTCTGCCCTTATGGAGGAGCCGCCCCTGTCGTAGGTGCATGCATAATCATGTATTTACTGTGTACACTCAATGTTTTATTAAGTTAGCTTAACCAAAGGCTTTAAGCCCCTGATCCCTAATGTTTCACCTTCAACGTGAAAATGTTGCTTGCGCAGGTACGTTCATATGATTTCATGGCTAGTGAAAGGCATATTGTGTATTAGAGACAGTGAGGCCTGGAGGCGCTACCGAACTAAGAGAAGACTCCTATTCGTGTCGAATCAGAAGCAGGGAGACGTCCATGGTCGTCTCGATGTTCAAACCGCAGGATGGGAAAATCAATTGAAGTTACTAATTTCTACAGTTAGAAGGTTGAAAACTTCTGGAATTGATTATGTGGAATTATTTAATGTTCTGTGGGTTTAATTTGTGTTTACACTTAAGTCTTTAGAGCAGATACTCTTTGGACTCCATTTTGTAGCTTTATGCTATGCCTTGCCTTGATTTAGAGAACTTTTACTGAAGTCTCCTCTATTCTAACACATTCCTGCTTCCCATGATTTAACAAGGTTTCACTAGTTTATTTAGTTTAGGACTAGTTTAGGGAACTTTAGATGTATTCATTCATAGACAGGAGGATCGAAACATGTACACTGATCATCAAATTCTGTTTCTTATCTTATGTATTGCTGCAAATGAATTGCTGGTGTGCTTTATGCTACTAAGACTTGATTGTATTCGACGCATAGTGCTCCATCAATAATATACATGTAAGTGTAAATTTATATTTGACTTAGTGGAACAAACAAACTCATCACATTTCCTAGCCCCTGCCCTTCCACCAAACTGGACCATGAATGTACTAGAATATTTCAGGACTTATTAGAGTTTTCTTTCAGACAGAGCCTTTGGTTTTTTCGCAAATGCAAAAGAAAATGTGGCTGAAAAATACACTATTTGACTCACCTTTAAAAAAAAAAATGTTAATAGGGTAGAACACCGCCATGAATGTCCCTTTAGGAAGGCTGTCTCGCTCACTTGCGGCAGTTCTACTTTGGGCATTTACTGACAGTGGCAGAGCTAAGAGATGCAAGTCGGCCGCCACCTCCGAGGAAAAATTTGGCACACCTTCACTTTTTAACAAATTAAACCCTATCAAAACTGGAACACACAGGAAAACCTATAGTAGGTCTGCTTAAAATAGACATTTGTTTACAAACGTTCTATGGATACACAACGTGATTTCTGTGCAAAAATTCTAAGGAATGTCAGTTGACTTTCATAATCCACATCGTTTACCCACCGGTATGTACTATCTATCATCTCGCTGCAGGGGAAGCAACAGGCATGCAGCCGGACTGGAAACCAAAACCGGCCCTGGCATAGTGCTCGGATTGGCTTGCCTGAGACATATTGAAGCCGGCGTCACATTTGTCAAGTGGTGGGAGGCCTGCTGATGTTTAGAGAACAAACCTTCCAAGCTACAGCAAAAGCAATAGCAGGATAAATCATTTTCGTTACATTTTTAAAACTCACCGCTAGAGGGCGTACATATACCACAGTTGAAATCAACACCACTCTGAACTCTTCCAAATGCTCATATTTATATATTCCCTCCAGTAAGCAGCCTTCTAACACGGTACAAGTTCTCAGAGAGTGCTTCAAGTGTAGGGTGACAAGAATTTGAGGCCTTTAGTATTACTTCTATGTCTGGCCTGTCCCGGATTTTTCATGGGGGGTGGGGGGTGGGGGGTGGGGGGTGGGTATGGGTATGGGTATGGGGATGGGGATGGTGTGTGTGTGTGTGTGTATATATATATATACATATATATATATATATATATATATGTTTATATATGTATATATCAAAACAATACCCTTTCAGGCATAGAGTGATGCATACATTATGCAAAAAAGAAGCAGAGACCTCTGGGTAGTTCTCAACTTTAGGTGGAAAGCAGCCCCTGTATAGAGCACTCTCAGCATTAGCGACACTCTAGATCTACTCACCTCAAATGTCTGCTTTTCTATCAAAGTCTTTAAGCATAGGATTAGCACAGTGCCATCCACGCCGAGATAGAAAGGGACATGGGGGCATATTATCAAGTAGGGCACTTAAATTATCGCCTTTTTTATGGCAGAAAACTGCTGCTAAGCGGCGATAATGGGCTAGATAATATGCCCTGGAGAATTCCAATAGAAGCCCATGTTCACACCAGAACATGGGTTTCTATTGGAATTCACAAGGCCATATTATCAAGCCCGTTATCACAGCTTTAGCAGAAGTTTTCTGCCGCTAAAACGGAGATAATTTTTAACGCCCTGCTTGATAATATGCCCCAAAGTCTTTTGCCATTTCTACAGCAAAGTCTTTAAGCATAGGACTAGCACAATGCTGTCCATGCCCAGCTGCAGAATGACCAAAGCCATTTACCACCCAAGGCACGGTATTACAGCCTTGATGTGGTAAAATGTCAACCAAGCTAACCTGAAATGAATAAACGCAACCCCTGACTCAGAGTTTCGCTCTACTTACAGCTCTTCAGAGAGGAATAGCTTTGTCCAGACACAAGGAAGCCCCCAGTATCAGTCAAAACAACACCCTTTCAGGCATTGAGTGACGCATAAATTATGCAATAACGAAGCAGAGAACTCTGGGTAGTTCTCAAGTTTAGGTGGAAAGCAGCCCCTGTATAGAGCACTCTCAACACCAGCGACACTCTAGATTTGCTCACCTCAAATGTCTGCTTTTCTTTCAAAGTCTTTAAATATAGAATTTGCACAGTGCCTTCCACACAGAGATAGAAAGGGGCAGATTTACAAGCCCCTTTCACTGCCAGTACGTCACTTTTTGTGACGCATTGGCCGCACTGTTCACTGCATCATATTTACATGTGTAAATACGGCCCCTTTACACGCAGCACTTTGCGTGAAAGGGGCATTTCATGGGTGTTGCTGTGGGTGTTCCCATGCAACACCCATGGAACCAGACACATTTACAGATTTACGAGGAATCGTAAACTTGGAAATGCGTCAGTATGCTACGCCACCCTAGGGGAGGCGTAGCGAGGCACAACAAGGAGAAATATTTTCATTTATCCTCGGTTTTTTTTCTTTCAATGCATACTGCATTCTACAGCACACATTGAAAGAGGAAAATGCCTCTAGTAATTGTTTTCGTGCCGGAAGGTGCCCCTTCCGGCGCAAAAACAATCTCCCTGTGATGCAGGTATCCTTGCAGCATGGTGCAAGGGTGCCTGCGCCCGCTCATGGCACCTGTTTGTGCGCCAGAGTAGAGGAGAGCACAGGAATGCAACATATCATTGTAAATATGTCGCATTCCTGTGCTCTGAAAGTGCTGCAGCGTGGTGCAGCCAAAGGGCTTGCGGTGCAGCGCTGTGGCACTTTCTTGTACATCTGCCCCAAAGTCTTTTAAGCATAGGACTAGCACAGTGTTTTCCATGCCGAGCTGTAAAATGACAAAAGCCATTTACCACTCCAGGCATAGTATTACGGCTTTGAATTGGTAAAATACCTACCAAGGCAATCTAAAATGAGCAAAAGCCACCCCTGACAAAGGGGCAGATTTATGAGGCACTTGCGCCACGTTTACGCCGCTGTTGCGTCACGCAAGGCGGCGTAAACGTGGTGCATCCCTACGAACGATTTACAACGTGATGCATCTAGGCAGATGCGTCACGTTGTAAAGCCCTGCGCCGCTTGTGGGCGTTCCGGCGCAGGGTGGGCGTTCCGGGGCAGGTGCGCCTCGCAAAAGTGGCTGAGTGAAATCTATAAGATTTCACTCAGTCACTTTCAGGCCAATGCTGCGTCAAAAGCCTGCGCCTGCTTGAAGCAGGCGTAGGTCTTGACGCAGCATTGTGGAGATGGGGCACCCCCGAGCCTTGCTGGAGCTGCATCGCGCTTGCGACGCAACTCCAGCAATGCGTCACCTTTACGGCACAGATGCGTCACGCATCTGTGCCGTTTTTGCCCCATGGTGCGCCGCATCATAAATGCGGCGCACCATGGGTGGCGGAGCTGTGGCGCACTGTGGCGCATGTTAACTGGCGCATCCCTGGGGATGCGCCAGTTAACATAAATCTGCCCCATAGTGTTTTACTCTGCTTAGAGCTCTTCAGAGAGGTATAGCTTTGTCAAACACAAGGGAGCACCCAGTATAAGTCAAAACAATACCTTTTCAGGCATAGAGTGATTCATAAATTATGCAACAAAGATGCAGAGAACTCTGGGTAGTTCTCAAATTTAGGTGGAAAGAAGCTCCCGTATAGAGCCCCCTCAACACCAGGGACACTCTAGATCTGCTCAGTTCAAATTTCTGCTTTTCTATCAAAGTCTTTAAGCATAGGATTAGCACAGTGCCATCCACGCAGAGATAGAAAGGGACAAAGTATTTCACGATTTCTACAGCAAAGTCTTTAAGCATAGGGCTAGCACAGTGCTGTCCATGCCGAGCTGTAGAATGACAAAAGCCATTTACAACCCAAGGCACAGTATTACAGCCTTGAATTGGTAAAATGCCTACCAAGCTAACCTGAAAGGAGTAAACGCAACCCCTGACACAGAGTTTCGCACTACTGACAGCTCTTCAGAGAGGCATAGCTTCGTCCAGACACAGAGGAGCCCCCAGTATCTGTCAAAACAATACCCTTTCAGGCATTGAGCGATGCATAAATTATGCAAACAAGAAGCAGAGAACTCTGGGTAGTTCCCAAGTTTAGGTGGAAAGCAGCCCTGTATAGAGCACTCTCAACACCAGCGACACTCTAGATCTGCTCACCTCAAATGTCTGCTTTTCTATCAAAGTCTTTAAGCATAGGATTAGCACAGTACCATCCACACTGAGATAGAAAGGGACATGGGGCATATTATCAAGCAGGGAGCTAAAATGATCGCAGTTTTAGTTGCAGAAAACTGCCGCTAAAGCGGCAATAATGGGCTTGATAATATGCCCTGGAGAATTCCAACAGAAGCCCATGTTCACACCAGAACATGGGTTTCTATTGGAATTCACAAGGCCATATTATCAAGCCCGTTATCACCGCTTTAGCAGCAGTTTTCTGCTGCTAAAACGGCGATAATTTTTAACACCCTGCTTGTTATTATGCCCTAAAGTCTTTTGCCATTTCTACAGCAAAGTCTTTAAGCATAGGACTAGCATAATGCTGTCCATGCCCAGCTGCAAAATGACAAAAGCCATTTACCACCCAAGGCACGGTATTACAGCCTTGATGTGGTAAAATGCCAACCAAGCTAACCTGAAATGAATAAATGCAACCCCTGACACAGAGTTTCGCTCTACTTACAGCTCTTCAGAGAGGTATAACTTTGTAAACGACACAAGGGAGCCCCCAGTATCAGTCAAAACAATACCCTTTCAGGCATTGAGTGCTTTTCTATCAGTCTTTAAACATAGAATTTGCACAGTGCCATCCACGCAGAGATGGAAAGGGACAAGGGCAGATTTACATGCCCCTATACTTGCAGCGCAGTACACTTCTCCATATTTACATGTGTAAATACGGCCCCTTTACATGCAACACTTTGTGTGAAATGAGCGTTTCAGGGGTGTTGCTGTGGGTGTTCCCACGCAACATCCATGTAACCAGACACAATTACAGATTTACGAGGAATCGTAACCTGAAAATGCGCCATATGCTACACCATCCTAGGGGAGGCATAGCAAGGCGCAACAAGGAGAAATGTTGGTGCAAGGGTGCCTGCACTTTCTTGTAAATCTGCTCCAAAGACTTTAAGTATAGGACTAGCACAGTGTTGTCCATGCCGAGCTGTAGAATGACAAAAGCCATTTACCACTTCCGGCACAGTATTACAGCTTTGAATTGGTAAAATGCCAACCAAGTCATCCTGAAATGAGTAAAAGCAACCATTAACACCGTGTTTTGCTCTACTTACAGCTCTTCACTGCTGTCACTGCTCTCTAGCTGCTGCTGCTCTCTTGCTGCTGTTGCTTCTATCACTGCTCTTTTGCTACTGCTGTCACTGCTCTCCTGCTGCTGTCACAGCTCTCCTGCTGCTGTCACTGCTCTCCTGCTGCTGCTGCTGTCACTGCTCTCCTGCTGCTGCCGTCACTGATCTCCTGCTGCTGTCACAGCTATCACTGCTCTCCTGCTGCTGTCACAGCTATCACTTCTCTCCTGCTGCTGCTGTCTCTGCTCTCCCGCCGCTGCTGCTGTCACTGCTCTCCTGATGCTGTCATCACTCTCCTGCTGCTGGCAATGCTCTACTGCTGCTGCTGTCACTACTCTCCTGCTGCTGTCACTGCTCTCCTGCTGCTGTCACCACTCTCCTGCTGCTGGCACTGCTCTACTGCTGCTGCTGTCACTACTCTCCTGCTGCTGTCACTGCTCTACTGCTGCTGCTGTCACTACTCTCCTGCTGCTGTCACTGCTCTTTTGCTGCTGCTGTCACTGCTCTCCTGCTGCTGTCACAGCTCTCCTGCGTCTGTCACTGCTCTCCTGCTGCTGTCACTGCTCTCCTGCTGCTGTCTCTGCTCTCCTGCTGCGGCTGTCACATCTCTCCTGCTGCTGTCTCTGCTCTCCTGCTGCTGTCACTGCTCTCCTGCTGCTGCCGTCACTGCTCTCTTGCTGCTGTCACCTCTCTCCTCACACTGCAGTCACTGCTCTCCTGCTGTTGTCACTGCTCTCCTGCAACTGTCACTGCTCTCTTGCTGCTGTCACTGCTCTCTTGCTGCTGTCACCGCTCTCCTCACACTGCAGTCACTGCTCTCCTGCTGTTGTCACTGCTCTCCTGCTGCTGTCTCTGCTCTCCTGCTACTGTCACTGCTCTCTTGCTGCTGCTGTCACTGCTCCTTTGCTGCTGCTGTCACAGCTCTCCTGCTGCTGTCACTGCTCTCCTGCTGTTGTCACTGCTCTCCTGCTGCTGTCTCTGCTCTCCTGCTACTGTCACTGCTCTCCTGCTGCTGCTGTCACTGCTCCTTTGCTGCTGCTGTCACAGCTCTCTTGCTGCTGTCACTGCTGTCACTGCTCTTTTGCTGCTGCTGTCACTGCTCTCCTGCTGCTGTCACTGCTCTTTTGCAGCTGCTGTCACTGCTCTCCTGCTGCTGTCACTGCTCTCCTGCTGCTGTCACTGCTCTCCTGCTGCTGTCACTGCTCTCCTGCTGCTGTCTCTGCTCTCCTGCTGCAGCTGTCACATCTCTCCTGCTGCTGTCACTGCTCTTTTGCAGCTGCTGTCACTGCTCTCCTGCTGTTGTCACTGCTCTCCTGCTGCTGTCACTGCTCTCTAGCTGCTGTCACTGCTCTCCTGCTGCTGTCACTGCTCTCCTGCTGCTGTCACTGCTCTCCTCGCACTGCAGTCAATGCTCTCCTGCTGCTGTCACTGCTCTCCTGCTGCTGTCACTGCTCTCCTCACACTGCAGTCAATGCTCTCCTGCTACTGTCACTGCTCTCCTGCTTATACTGTCACTGCTCTCCTGCTGCTCTTGCTTGACTGCTGCTGATGCTGCTATCACAGCTCTACTGCTGTCACTGCTTTCCTGCTGCTGACACTGCTCTCTAGCTGCTGTCACTGCTCTCCTGCTGCTGTCACTGCTCTCTAGCTGCTGTCACTGCTCTCCTGCTGCTGTCACTGCTCTCTTGCTACTGTCACCACTCTCCTCACACTGCAGTCACTGCTCTCCTGCTGTTGTCACTGCTCTCCTGCTGCTGTCTCTGCTCTCCTGCTGCTGCTGTCACTGCTCCTTTGCTGCTGCTGTCACAGCTCTCCTGCTGCTGTCACTGCTCTCCTGCTGTTGTCACTGCTCTCCTGCTGCTGTCTCTGCTCTCCTGCTACTGTCACTGCTCTCCTGCTGCTGCTGTCACTGCTCCTTTGCTGCTGCTGTCACAGCTCTCCTGCTGCTGTCACTGCTCTTTTGCTGCTGCTGTCACTGCTCTCCTGCTGCTGTCACTGCTTTTTTGCAGCCGCTGTCACTGCTCTCCTGCTGCTGTCTCTGCTCTCCTGCTACTGTCACTGCTCTCCTGCTGCTGCTGTCACTGCTCCTTTGCTGCTGCTGTCACAGCTCTCCTGCTGCTGTCACTGCTCTTTTGCTGCTGCTGTCACTGCTCTCCTGCTGCTGTCACTGCTCTTTTGCAGCCGCTGTCACTGCTCTCCTGCTGCTGTCACTGCTATCCTGCTGCTGTCACTGCTCTCCTGCTGCTGTCACTGCTCTCCTGCTGCTGTCTCTGCTCTCCTGCTGCAGCTGTCACATCTCTCCTGCTGCTGTCACTGCCCTCCTGCTGCTGCCGTCACTGCTCTCCTGCTGCTGCCACTGCTCTCCTCACACTGCAGTCACTGCTCTCCTGCTGTTGTCACTGCTCTCCTGCTGCTGTCACTGCTCTCGAGCTGCTGTCACTGCTCTCCTGCTGCTGTCACTGCTCTCTTGCTGCTGTCACCGCTCTCCTCACACTGCAGTCACTGCTCTCCTGCTGTTGTCACTGCTCTCCTGCTGCTGTCACTGCTCTCTAGCTGCTGTCACTGCTCTCCTGCTGCTGTCACTGCTCTCCTGCTGCTGTCACTGCTCTCCTCACACTGCAGTCACAGCTCTCCTGCTACTGTCACTACTCTCCTGCTTATACTGTCACTGCTCTCCTGCTGCTCTTGCTTGATTGCTGCTGATGCTGCTATCACAGCTCTACGGCTGTCACTGCTTTCCTGCTGCTGTCACTGCTCTCCTGCTAATGCTGTCACTTATCTCCTCACCCTGCTGTCACTGCTCTCCTGCCGCTGCTGCTCTCCTGCTGTCACCGCTCTCCTGCTCCTGTCACAGGGTTCCTGGTATGCTTCTGCTCCAAGTGAATTGGATTTTTGCTCTGGTTCAGTGATCTTCCATCGGCCGTGTTCGCTCCCAGTTGCTGTGGGGGCTGGATGGAACAAATTTTCTCCATAAACCTGCATCGAGTTGTGCCTCTGGGATCATCATCTGTCGTTGCTGGAAACAGAGATGTTTTGCCTACCACTCGAAACTCATAACAATTGGCTATTCTGTTTGGTGGTAACTTTGAAATATGGCCTGATTTTAATATCTTAAATTGATTTTAAATTTGGTTTTTATTAGGTTTTACATTTTTTAACTATTTTTTTAATCATGGCTTTCTGTGTGGTTTGGCTTCCAAACTGTATGATTGCCTTTTTAAACTGAATTTTAGATTGGTTTTATAATCACTTCTATGTGCATATATTGTGATATTATTTACCGTAGCTTTCTCACTATTAGATAGCATATTAGTCAACTTATGTCCAAGGAGTGGGTGTCATGTCCCTAATTTGGCCTGGGGAGAAATGCTGCCATTTTTACTATGTAAACGTTTCCTAAGTTGCCTTCTCTTTCGCACGATTACTTTTGATGCAGATTTGCATGAGTGACAAAGCACGATTAATTTCTCTGAAACTACTTTTCATAAAAATTCCACTTAGTATTAACATTATCACAACACCTTGAACATCATGTACACGGCCTCGACAACACATTGTGCAAATGTAGTTATTTGTTTTCATCCATAAGGTGAGGTAGCTATCAATAGATCATAAGAATGTCAGTCTGACTAAGGTATCGGCTCAGGGAAACAGCCATTACAACACAGCTGTTTACAAGCAGGGCATTTACCACGCATCGCAAATTTTGCGATTCCTTAAATGCAATGTATCAAGGAAAAATAAATTCCAAAATGCCCTTAAGGAATCGCAAATTACCACCAACTTCTAGTTGGTGGTAAGTTGCAAATTCTTTTTAAAAAGCATTTTTTTGAAAATCCAATGGTGCCATGTGACGCTCATACATGCCCTTAGGGCATGTATGTGCGCCATATGCGCACACATGTCATTTTCAGGGGTGCAGCAGGGTGTTCTTGAGACACCCCTGCACCCTTGAAATTATTCTCAATTTGCGATAAGCAAATTGCGAATCGCAAATTGAGAATAATTTCCCATTCATTCCTATGGGCCTCCTGGCCCATGGAAATGAATGGGAAATTATTCCTTAATTGCGATTAGCAATTTACTAATCGCAATTAAGGAATTTTAAGGAATCGATAAAAAAATAGCAATTTTCTTGATACATACCATTTTGCGATTTCTAAATAGCGATTCCTTAAAAATCGCTATTTAGGAATCGCATACGGGTATGTTGATACATATGGCCCTATGTGTGCAAAAAATTGGTTTCAAGCAATGTCTAGGCTCAACACACTCTATATTTACCCTTAGGCTCGGAAGGCTCCCTGCTAGAGTCCATAGGTCTCAAAGAAATGAGAACACAAGTAATGATGGGATGTGTGAATACAGTCTGGGTGGCAGGGAGTTAGTCCCTCTCTGCATGTTGATTTGCACAAAGGCCATTCTATTTGCATAAAGTGGCTAATGGCAATTTTCTGAACCTCTGGAAGTTAATGCCCTGCTGTAGCACTTACACTTTGCTACAGCATTGACCAGCCTGTCATCTATTTCGATGTAGCATCATATATAAGGTCAGCCTGGATAATGATGGGCTCCTGGAGAAAAAAGGACTACGAATGTGGTAATCTAATCTTTTTTACTGCCAAGTAAGTTACTTCTATTTTTTCACTGATATTACTGTGCAGGTTATTACGTGTATGTTTCTGCACCGTTTATTGATATGAAATGTTTTATTGTGAAACACCAAAGTACCTTTTTTTTTTACAGAATTCAACATTGTTTGGGAAATATTGAGAACAATAATAATTTGACCTAGTAATAAAAAAAAATATATATATATATATATATATATAAATTCTCGAGAAATACCACAAAGTGGGAAGGATTCCTAGAGGGCTAAGGATAATGGTGAGCTCCAAGTTTCGTTAGCCCACATCCCCTCCTATTGAAGGAGTGGGCTGAAAGCAATTTGGAAGCTTCAATGCGCTTGGTATGTCTGTTAGTGAAATATGCAAAAATAGATCGAGACAAAAATATGGAGGAAATAATAAGGAGCAACAATGAATTGAACAAACCGGAAGATCAGAGTAGTTAGGATTACATCAACAAGAGCATTAAATATATGAAAGACCACCAAAAAAACAGGAGGAAGATATAAAAAAACAGGAAGGCATTTAAATTTGCCAGAGATAAAAAAAGACTATGAACAGGGGCAAATTTTTACGTTTGCTCAGAAGTTCGACAATCTGCGAAAGCAAAAGGGCAGTTTTACCAACAAAGCAGCGGCAAATGCAAGAAGAACTGACCTGGCAGCAAGCGAATCCAATATATCTTCTTTGGATGTTAGTCTTACCCCAAGTGAATCAGAGTCTGATGACAGTAACCCAGGTTCAGAGCCAGGGGATTTGGGCCAACTAACATTGGCGGAGGAGCTGGACTACATCAGAATGGAACGCAAGCAGTCATTACTGCCGCGCAATCCAAACGCCTCAACAAACAAAGGCGAAATGCAAGGAGGTGCGAATGAAG
Source organism: Lissotriton helveticus (assembly GCF_964261635.1). Classification (NCBI taxonomy): domain Eukaryota; kingdom Metazoa; phylum Chordata; class Amphibia; order Caudata; family Salamandridae; genus Lissotriton; species Lissotriton helveticus. The sequence goes on along the minus strand of NC_136070.1, from coordinate 688,582,890 downwards.
GAAATGCCTCAGGAACAAGGGGAAGGCGGCAACACAATCAATATTGGAAGAAAAACAAACAATAGAGGATAATAGCATTGTTAACCTTACGAACACTGATTTAGACCAAGCAGAGAAACAACTTCTGGCACTGGGTTTGTCTTTCTGCCCAGCAAGCAACTTTGGATATTGTAACACCCGAATAGATGTCTACAAGTTCATTAGAAAAATCAAATTAAGGAAATACTTCATGATAAAAAACAACTTGGAGCATGATATTAAAAATAAACAAGAGCGTAACATCAATCCAAGTATACAAGGACTGCAAGTTAAAGAAATGTCACCTGTTCAAACCCTACATGCCCTGAGTGTTGAAGACATCCAGATCGGTAACACACAAGAAAGAGCTGAGGCAGAAGGAATTAACATATCTAAGCCTGGGCACAGTCCATTCAAGCCAGTTTTGACCTGTGTTCCCAAAATGTCTCGTGATGCAATTGACATCTACCATGACCGCATCACAGAAGAGTTTAAGAAGTTACAGCGTAAAACCAAGGCACAACATATTTCACTCAAAGAACAAATGAAACAATATACTGAGTTAATGAATAAGTTAAAAAAGAATCAATCAATCAATCAAACACTTGTATAGCGCGCTACTCACCCGGGAGGGTCTCAAGGCGCTTGGGGGAAGGGGGCCGCTACAGCTCGAACAGCCAGGTCTTGAGTTGTCTCCTGAAGACGAGGTGGTCCTGGGTCAGCCGAAGGTGGATGGGGAGGGAGTTCCATGTCTTGGCCGCCAGGTAGGAGAAGGATCTGCCTCTGGCGGTGGCTCTTCGGATGCGTGGTACGGCGGCGAGGGCGAGGCTGGCGGACCGTAGCTGGCGGGTGGGCGTGTGGAAGGTCAGGCGGTCGTTGAGGTACTTGGGTCCTAGGTTGTGGAGAGACTTGTGTGTGTGGGTGAGGAGCCTGAAGGTGATCCTCTTGTCGACGGGGAGCCAGTGCAGGTTCCTCAGGTGGCTGGAGATGTGGCTGCGTCGAGGGATGTCCAGGATGAGTCGGGCTGAATACTATTGTCATAAACAAATTGGACAAAGGGGGTAATGTTGTGCTATGGGACAAGAAAGACTACATAAAAGAGGTATATCGACATCTCAATGATGGAGCATGCTATAGTAAAATAAATGTGGCACAAGTAAGAGCAATACAAAAGAACAACAAAGACGAACTGAGTGTTTGAAGAAAAGAAGGCCTCATTTTAAGAGATGAGTTTGTGTTTCCATACAAGTAAGTTCCAGTATTACCTAACATATATTTTGTACCAAAGGTGCATAAAAATTAATTACCTATGCCTGGAAGACCTATTGTTTCATCGATTAACAGCACCTTTGAGAATACATCCAAATATGTTGAGTGTGTTACTTAGAGTGGTCAGATGAGTACCTTTTTCTTACCATGGATATTACCGCTTTATATACAGGTATTTCCCATCCAGCTGGATTCAGAGCTGTGGAACATTTTTTGGGCAAGAGACCAATCGAAATGTACTGCCATAAACAAATGTTAATCGAAATGATCCATTGGTGTTTATACAACAACGTGTTATGTTTGATAGTGCAGTATTTCAACAACTAAGAGGAGTGGTTATGGGGGCATGTTTCTCCCCCAATTACGCATATCTTCATGTAGGCTGGTGGGAGGAACATGTCCTTAGGTCACAACATGCCTCACTGTGGTCTATGCATGTGTCAAATACTGGCGGTATATTGATGATATTTTTGTTGTATGGCACGGGACAAAAGATCAGGCCACCAGATTTGTAGAAATAATTAATGACAATAGTCTCAATTTACATTTCACTGCAAACATAGATGGGACAATTGCCAATTTTTTAGACATCACTGTACAAGTAGTACAGGGCAGAATAGAAACTTGCCTATATAGGAAGCCCACTTCGGCCAACACTGTGTTACATGCGGGTAGTTTTCACCCGCAGCACACGATATCGACCATTCCATATGGGGAGTTTCTGCGTATACATAGGGCATGTAGTACATCAGAAGCCCGGCCGGGTACATCACATATGGCGGCCAAAAAAAGACTCGAAGCCAGGGGGTACGAATCCACAAATTTGGATGTGGCTATGAGGAAGGCAAATGTCAAGGATCAAGCAGCCTTACTTGACCCCAATAGGCATGTAGAAGCAGCAAGAACAGATCTGAGTGAAATCCAGGGCAGTGGTAATATGGAACTGAGACTTATCACAGGCTACAGCAGACAGGCAAAGAGCATAAAAACCATCATTAAAAAGCAATGGACTATTGTCCTGACCAACCAAACTTTGAAAAGTTTCCTCCCGAAACCCCCACTGTTACTTACAGAAGAGCGTATTCAATGCGTAATGACCTAATGAGGAATAGCCCAGAAACAAATAAAACAAAGACTTGTCTGTCCCCAAGAAAGGGCTTCTTCAGGTGCAGTTCATGCAGGGCCTGTAAGTTTGACATCAATACTGCTACATATTTGACACCTTTCTCAGATAGACCTATCACACTCAGAGAACATTACACTTGCAGACCTGATCACGCAGTTTATGTGTTAAAGTGTAGCTGTAATTTAAGCTGCCTAGGTAGCACAAAACTGCAAGTGTATGTTCGTATTTTACAACATATACGTGCGATATTGAATTCCGACCCAGCCTACCCGGTGGCCAGGCATTTCAAAGCAATTCATAACAACAACTTGAATTGCTTACAATATTTTGTAATTGATGCAGTGGCGCAAAACAAACGGGGAGGTAATAGGGAGAAAAGGTTGCGCCAGCTCGAATCCAGGTATATCGTCGAACTGGATACTAAGACGCCTATAGGTTTGAATATCGGAGAAGATTTGCATAACTTTCTGTGAGAGATGATAACACCTCATTGTCTAGTATGAATAACATCTGGGATGCAACGTAGGGGATATTAAAAGGCTGTGACGCAATATTATTCCTACATTAACTAAGATATCTAACACCATTGTAAGAGGTTGACATCTAAGATTGTATGAGGTAACAATACATTGCCATTAATTTTTTAGTAAGTGTCAGGGGGCTCCCTGGTCACTATCTCCCCTGTGGACGTGTGGTGTTTACAGCTGTCCTAGGGCTGACTGAAGAGATTATATAGAAAGTATTAATACTTATAATATAGAGATATAACCCTCAGTCGACTAGGAAAATAAGAGGATTAAGAACATGCACAACTGCACTTGGGAGCCTTGTTTCGGATATATATATATATATATATATGCACTCATGAGAATAAAATGGCTCCTTGGTACCCCCCCACTGTGGCTTCTACTCTTTTCTTTAAAGGAGATGCGCACATATCAATTCACCGTGTTTTGCCTGAGACACGGTACAGAAGCCCACGCTTCACAAGTGACGCCGGAATCATTGGCAGCGGCAGCTCCGGCTGCTAATTGGACGTTTCTGTGGTAGCAGATTTTCTGGAGTCCACCTCATAACCCCAGGAGAAGGAGAAGCGTTGTTGAGGCAATTCCGTCTCACACTGGGCTCGGTGCATGGCCACTCAGATCCACGCGGAAAGGACACCTGGGTGCTTAAGGTTGTTGCGATGTGGGGACCCGAGAGAGCGCCTTTAACTCAAGAATGCAGAGAAATGGTGGCACGCTCCGCTCCTTGACTCACCTGCCAGCTATTTCTTTCAATGTGGTGTTTCCCTACCCTATGGATCCCTTTAGCTGGAACCGAGTATTCTGGGACGTGTAGTCCATTGAACTCTTGGGGACTACACGTCGGACATCCCGCTCCGGCTGGAGTGAGAGGGATTGGGTCACAACCTATCAGAACTGAGCAGGATGACTATAGCGGCTCAGGGAGAGAGGGCCTGTTCATTTCAGCATTATTGGGCACCAAAGAAGGCCTCAGGGCCGAAATGCATTTGCCTGATGTACTCATGAGAATAAAATGGCTCCTTGGTACCCCCCCACTGTGGCTTCTACTCTTTTCTTTAATTGAGATCCGCACATGTATGTATATATATATATATATATATATATATATATTTTTTTTTTTTACCACACCAAACTTTTCCATTCAAAGAAGGCGCTGACTCCGTGAATCTTAGTTCAAAACATTTATTCCATGTTCAGTTGCTGCTCAGACGCGTTTCGGCGGCTTGCTCCCGCCTTGCTCACTAACATCTGTATTGCTAAATCTTAGCCTCTTTATACATGTTAATTAAGTCATGTGATACATTTTTCTGCCATTTGACTGGCTGTTACTATGTTAAACATGGACCCACCCTGTGAATTACCATAACTTAGTTAATGACTTGCACATTTCATTGTTGCATGTTAGTCTTTCTTCACTAGTTGTATTTAACATTTGTAAAAACAACCCTTTGTAAATTTATAAATTATATATTATAATAAATTAAAATACACCTTCCCATTGCCACAATTTTTCAAAATAAAATTTTTTAACCAAATAAACACAATTGATATTGCCCCTTAAAAGATGTCATTTTTCACGTTATACCTCCTAGTTTGAGTCTGTTTTTTATATATATTTTTACGTTTCTGCATACTCATCCCATGAGTCACTGCATGGGCCTATCCCATCCACCCATGTTAACCTTAGCCCACAATACGACATGTGTCGCTCTGTAATTGGATGCGTACATTCGCGCTCCTGACACAAAGGTTTCTCTGGTTTAGGAATCCGGTGATTAGTCTTTTCACAACCTTTCCGCTGAAACTTTCCATGACACGCATACTCGAGGTGAGTGTTTGATTTGTGTCATCGTGTCTGCTGGTATGAACGCTCGGACATGCGGCCTGTATACTCTCACTATTCATTGTTTATGGCCGTCCTAGCGAGTCACTCATTGTATTAAAGTAATACCAGGCAAGTGCCTATAGCGATTTATCACCGTGATGTTTCCTTAGGCCCCAATTTTGAGACCGTGCGGAATGCCTGTCCTAACCGGGAGGGGGGAGGATATTTGCTGGGATTTGACCGGAGTCGTGCTTATACAGACAAGGGGACATGTAAAACTATAGCGGCGGGAGGCTGTTGGGTGTGGTACCGTAGAGTGTGTACCTCACTGGCACTGTTAACATGTACAGTATAGAACGTGAGTGTATAATGCTTAGAGCATCAGATGGTTATGAGTGGTACTGGGGGAAGGGAAAGAAGGAAGAACAAATCGATTTACTAATTAAATATGGACACTTAAAGCCTCATCCGCGTTCAAACCTGACGGGATTTTTGAGTTTAGGAGAATAATGTACCTAGACTCCAGGCGGCGTAAAGCCAATTTGCGATTTCCGCCTCTGACATTCCTGGGTATGCTGTCAATGACAAAATACGTAAGGCCTGTTGCATTGCCACCATGGTTCTCGTGTATGTGTCTAGCTACTGGGTAAGCTGGATCTTCATTTGTAATTGCACGCAAGTGCTGCAAAATTCTTACGTGAGCAGGGTGGATAGTTGATCCCACATATCTTTTCCCACACTCACAGGTGAGCACGTATACTGCATACTCAGTTTTACATGTGTAGGCTTCCCTAATTTTGTAAGGGAAACTTCTAAAAGGTACATCTACACTCGTCGTGTTTTTACCATGGTTGCAGGCTTTGCACTTGCTGCATTTTCTGAATCCTTTCTGTGCTTGGAACCAGTCCCTGGGTTTTTTGGATTTAGCAGCAGGGGCATTACAGACTAATTCGCTACGCATTGACTTGGCTTTTCTGAAAGATACTAAGGGTGTTTTGCCCACCATATGACCTATTGTAGGGTCATTACGGATAAGCGGCCTAGTTAAGATTTTGCGGAGATTAGCATGATACCGGTTGAATCCTGTTATCAACCTCGGTGGTTGCCTCTCTTGTTTGTCATGCACTTTCTCCGTTACCTTCGGGAACAACAATTCATTTCGGGTCTTTTTGTTACATTTAGCTTCTGCACTCTTGCACGTTTTTGATGTGTATCCCCTTTGCAGTAGTCTCGAAAACAGGTTCTGTTTGGCTTCCTTTAATCCCTCATTTGTGCTACAGTTACGTGTCATTCTCAGACATTCTGCATAGGGGATTGATTGTTTTAGTGGAGTTGGGTGAAAACTATGGGCGTGCAAGATTGCATTTCCTGCTGTTGGCTTACGGTAAGTACGGGTTTGAATTTTATCATTTTCAACATACAGTTCTAGGTCTAAAAACTGGATACTATCTCTGCTACTGCTGCAGGTAAACTTCAAATTCAAAGCATTTTCATTTAAGCTTTCAGCAAATTCCATCGCACTCTCCACACTTCCCTCCCACAAAATGAAAATGTCATCAATAAATCTTTTGTATATGATCACACTGTTGGTCATAATTTCTGGGTATAGTGCCCATAGTACCTGCTCCTCCCAACAGCCCATATGTAGATTCGCATAGCTGGGGGAGAAGCAAGTACCCATGGCCGATCCTTGAACCTGCTTGTAGTGTAATCTATCAAAAATGAATGTATTGTTCGTGAGGCACCATTCAGTCATTTCAAGTATCATTCTTGTATGTTCAAACAAATGTATTGGTCTTTTGCCCAGATAGTACTTGATGGCGTTGAGGCAGTCGCTGTGTCTAATGCTGGTGTAGAGGGATTGCACATCCATAGTCATGAAGAGATACTGTTCTTTCCACTTGACATCATATACTTTTTGGAGGAAGTCCCCTGTATCCCTTATGTATGCAGGAAGTTTTTTAACCTCCGGTTGCAAAAAGTGGTCCACAAAGATACTGGTGTTCTCAAACAAACTCCCAATCGCTGATATTATTGGTCTTCCAGGGGGTGTTTTGTCGTTTTTGTGTATCTTGGGAATAAGGTACAATTGCGCTGTCACAGGGTAATCGTTTTTTAGGAACTCAAACTCTTTTTTACTTAGCAAGCCTTTTCCACGCCACTTGTACAGTTCGTGATGGTATTTCTCTTGTATACCTATCATGTTCGTTGGGGTTATCCTTGCATAGCATTCGCGGTCTTGTAATTGGCTTTGAGCTTCTTTGTTATACATTTCCTAGGGCCACAGGACCACGTTGCCCCCTTTATCGGACCACCTTACCACAATGTCTGATCTTGCCTTAATTTTTGTGAGTACTTCACTGTATTTCCGCGTGTGGTCTTGAATTTGGAGATTTCGTTGTTTTGTGCTCAATATTGATAAGTCTTTCAGATCTTTGGTTACGCACTCTGAAAACAGGTCTAGTCCATCTTTGGGCATTGCTGGCATAAAGGTTGATTTCGGTTTGAAATCTGTTTCAATTTTTTGATAAATGTTTATGTCTGATCTCATGGCTGCCCCACTTGGTGTGACTGCATCATTCGTGTCCTCATTTAGGTTTTCTAGGTCTATCATGACTTGTAAGGTTTCCATATGTGCCACACTCAGCATTCGATCTGTGTTAGTCGTTTCCGGCATTTCAGGACTTTTTTGATTAGAATTGGTGAAATATTTTTGTAGTTTCAGTTTGCGAATATATAAGAACAGGTCAATGCGTGTTTGCGCATAATCAAAGTTCGTGTTTCTGCAGAACGTTAGACCTAGCGATAAAATTTCCATTTCTTCTGGTGATAATGTCAAGTCTGATAGATTTATAACTGTGTTGTTGTTAGTTTTGTCTATCATCGGCGTCTGTTGCGTCTGTATGTTTGCTTGTTTGGTTTTTGTACTTGATTTCCCCCATCTCCTGTTTTTTCTCCTCCTGCTTTTTGTTGGCGTTTTTCGTTCGGTCGATTCCTTCCCCCTCCATCTTGTTGATTTGGCGGAATCCGTGGGCGCAATGTTCTGAGGCGCTGTGTACGTAAAAAAGCCAATTCCTGAGCCGGAGTTGGTGTCGGACCAGATCTTTCCGTGCTTTGATTACTCTCATCCGTCTCATATTCTGAGCTTAATTCATTTTCACTTTGCTTCTGCAAACATACAGACGCAACAGACGCCGATGATAGACAAAACTAACAACAACACAGTTATAAATCTATCAGACTTGACATTATCACCAGAACACGAACTTTGATTGAATGCTGAGTGTGGCACATATGGAAACCTTACAAGTCATGATAGACCTAGAAGACCTAAATGAGGACACGAATGATGCAGTCACACCAAGTGGGGCAGCCATGAGATCAGACATAAACATTTATCAAAAAATTGAAACAGATTTCAAACCGAAATCAACCTTTATGCCAGCAATGCCCAAAGATGGACCAGACCTGTTTTCAGAGTGCGTAACCAAAGATCTGAAAGACTTATCAATATTGAGCACAAAACAACGAAATCTCCAAAATCAAGACCACACGCGGAAATACAGTGAAGTACTCACAAAAATTAAGGCAAGATCAGACATTGTGGTAAGGTGGTCCGATAAAGGGGGCAACGTGGTCCTGTGGCCCTTGGAAATGTATAACAAAGAAGCTCAAAGCCAATTACAAGACCGCGAATGCTACGCAAGGATAACCCCAACGAACATGATAGGTATACAAGAGAAATACCATCACGAACTGTACAAGTGGCGTGGAAAAGGCTTGCTAAGTAAAAAAGAGTTTGAGTTCCTAAAAAACGATTACCCTGTGACAGCGCAATTGTACCTTATTCCCAAGATACACAAAAACGACAAAACACCCCCTGGAAGACCAATAATATCAGCGATTGGGAGTTTGTTTGAGAACACCAGTATCTTTGTGGACCACTTTTTGCAACCGGAGGTTAAAAAACTTCCTGCATACATAAGGGATACAGGGGACTTCCTCCAAAAAGTATATGATGTCAAGTGGAAAGAACAGTATCTCTTCATGACTATGGATGTGCAATCCCTCTACACCAGCATTAGACACAGCGACGGCCTCAACGCCATCAAGTACTATCTGGGCAAAAGACCAATACATTTGTTTGAACATACAAGAATGATACTTGAAATGACTGAATGGTGCCTCACGAACAATACATTCATTTTTGATAGATTACACTACAAGCAGGTTCAAGGATCGGCCATGGGTACTTGCTTCTCCCCCAGCTATGCGAATCTACATATGGGCTGGTGGGAGGAGCAGGTACTATGGGCACTATACCCAGAAATTATGACCAACAGTGTGATCATATACAAAAGATTTATTGATGACATTTTCATTTTGTGGGAGGGAAGTGTGGAGAGTGCGATGGAATTTGCTGAAAGCTTAAATGAAAATGCTTTGAATTTGAAGTTTACCTGCAGCAGTAGCAGAGATAGTATCCAGTTTTTAGACCTAGAACTGTATGTTGAAAATGATAAAATTCAAACCCGTACTTACCGTAAGCCAACAGCAGGAAATGCAATCTTGCACGCCCATAGTTTTCACCCAACTCCACTAAAACAATCAATCCCCTATGCAGAATGTCTGAGAATGACACGTAACTGTAGCACAAATGAGGGATTAAAGGAAGCCAAACAGAACCTGTTTTCGAGACTACTGCAAAGGGGATACACATCAAAAACGTGCAAGAGTGCAGAAGCTAAATGTAACAAAAAGACCCGAAATGAATTGTTGTTCCCGAAGGTAACGGAGAAAGTGCATGACAAACAAGAGAGGCAACCACCGAGGTTGATAACAGGATTCAACCGGTATCATGCTAATCTCCGCAAAATCTTAACTAGGCACTGGCCGCTTATCCGTAATGACCCTACAATAGGTCATATGGTGGGCAAAACACCCTTAGTATCTTTCAGAAAAGCCAAGTCAATGCGTAGCGAATTAGTCTGTAATGCCCCTGCTGCTAAATCCAAAAAACCCAGGGACTGGTTCCAAGCACAGAAAGGATTCAGAAAATGGAGCAAGTGCAAAGCCTGCAACCATGGTAAAAACACGACGAGTGTAGATGTACCTTTTAGAAGTTTCCCTTACAAAATTAGGGACGCCTACACATGTAAAACTGAGTATGCAGTATACGTGCTCACCTGTGAGTGTGGGAAAAGATATGTGGGATCAACTATCCACCCTGCTCACGTAAGAATTTTGCAGCACTTGCGTGCAATTACAAATGAAGATCCAGCTTACCCAGTAGCTAGACACATACACGAGAACCATGGTGGCAATGCAACAGGCCTTACGTATTTTGTCATTGACAGCATACCCAGGAATGTCAGAGGCGGAAATCGCAAATTGGCTTTACGCTGCCTGGAGTCTAGGTACATTATTCTCCTAAACTCAAAAATCCCGTCAGGTTTGAACGCGGATGAGGCTTTAAGTGTCCATATTTAATTAGTAAATCGATTTGTTCTTCCTTCTTTCCCTTCCCCCAGTACCACTCATAACCATCTGATGCTCTAAGCATTATACACTCACGTTCTGTACTGTACATGTTAACAGTGCCAGTGAGGTACACACTCTACGGTACCACACCCAACAGCCTCCCGCCGCTATAGTTTTACATGTCCCCTTGTCTGTATAAGCACGACTCCGGTCAAATCCCAGCAAATATCCTCCCCCCTCCCGGTTAGGACAGGCATTCCGCACGGTCTCAAAATTGGGGCCTAAGGAAACATCACAGTGATAAATCGCTATAGGCACTTGCCTGGTATTACTTTAATACAATGAGTGACTCACTAGGACGGCCATAAACAATGAATAGTGAGAGTATACAGGCCGCATGTCCGAGCGTTCTTACCAGCAGACGCGATGACACAAATCAAACACTCACCTCGAGTATGCGTGTCATGGAAAGTTTCAGCGGAAAGGTTGTGAAAAGACTAATCACCGGATTCCTAAACCAGAGAAACCTTTGTGTCAGGAGCGCGAATGTGCGCATCCAATTACAGAGTGACACATGTCGTATTGTGGGCTAAGGTTAACATGGGTGGATGGGATAGGCCTATGCAGTGACTCATGGGATGAGTATGCAGAAACGTAAAAATATATATAAAAAACAGACTCAAACTAGGAGGTATAACGTGAAAAATGACATCTTTTAAGGGGCAATATCAATTGTGTTTATTTGGTTAAAATTGTTTATTTTGAAAAATTGTGGCAATGGGAAGGTGTATTTTAATTTATTATAATATATAATTTATAAATTTACAAAGGGTTGTTTTTACAAATGTTAAATACAACTAGTGAAGAAAGACTAACATGCAACAATGAAATGTGCAAGTCATTAACTAAGTTATGGTAATTCACAGGGTGGGTCCATGTTTAACATAGTAACAGCCAGTCAAATGGCAGAAAAATGTATCACATGACTTAATTAACATGTATAAAGAGGCTAAGATTTAGCAATACAGATGTTAGTGAGCAAGGCGGGAGCAAGCCGCCGAAACGCGTCTGAGCAGCAACTGAACATGGAATAAACGTTTTGAACTAAGATTCACGGAGTCAGCGCCTTCTTTGAATGGAAAAGTTTGGTGTGGTAAAGAATACAAGGGGTTTCAGTCCTGGAAACCCAACGCTGACCCTCCTCGATTTGGCTGCACTGTGTTGATAAGGACATCCCGTGGTTGAACTTTTTTCATATATATATATATATATATATATATATATTCTTTCTTCTGTGCCATATATTAATGAAAGTGAACTTATTAGATGCAAGTAACCATTCTGAATGTATATAATATTCATAGGATGATCACAACCTCCTATATACAACTAATTGTTAAAAACACTATTTAAACTAAAAGTGATGTTATGTCAATTTTTCTCAATTACATTTGAAGGCAGTATATTCAAATTCCAGCTTCTGCAAATCCGGTCCTATCCTTTTTGGGGTTACAGTGATTACCACCTTAAAAAGCCATCTACAATTCTTCTGACATTTCTAAAATATATGTGTCATTATGGTTAAAAGAACATGTAAAAAATATACTTTTTTCACAAATTGAACCTCTTGCATTTTCTGATGTTTGAAAAATGTATTTTTTTTACATATTTCATTTACTGTAAAAAATCTGGAAATTTTACTTTTTCAAAACAATACATGTGAAACCCAATTAACTTATTTAGAGGTTGGTGGGCAGGATACTCCGTCACAACTGCTTCGGAGCATGCCATCCGCCAAACTCTTAATAAGGCCTTAAATGAAATTTTAAAATAGTTATTTTTCTGGGGGGGGAAAAGATTCAACTATTCTTTATTTGTAAAAAAAAATAATTAAAACTGCTGAATTTAAAAGCATCACCACTTTGATAAAAAAAATGAAATTCAGCATAGTTATTTCCCCATGAATAAAAAAGTTTTGCACATCGCTGCATATAAACTCTAAAAGAGTTTTATGAAACAGTGCAATATCGTCTGGTGCTGTGGTTTTCATATTCTGTCCCAGCTAAGGCTTTTCTCAGAATGTTCATGAGAAGCCATGGCTTCTAATCTACACAGTGACCAGGGCTTGAGGCCTTGTCTGTGTGATGTCAGAACTCAGAACCCTGGCCATAGCAACTTCTGTCACATCAGAACCTTGAGTGTGCAGAGAGATCCAGACGGGAAAGGTGAAGTACCAGGGCTCTCAGAGGCAATTACAATGGAAGGTCCCAGTGGCCTCACCCCAACGGACTTTGCTGATGCACCCGGAACCAGCCAGGACCTTCCTGATTACAAGGACGAAGGTAAGAGTCCGGAATGGGATCAGAATAAAAGGATGCGGATCTGAGCTGTAAAGAAGGGCGGGGTATCTCCCAGGCGCAAAGCACCGCCATGACACAAACTTGGCATAAAAACTTATGAACTTAAGGAGATGATGTATTTGTAGAGGGTGAGTAACGACTACACGGTTTGTTCGAGTCGAGGTTGGACCCTGAATATTCACTGAGTATTAAACTATGTTTAAGTGGACATGAACAGTAGACAGCAAACCTGCCAATGTTAAAACAAAGCCCATGCTTAGGGCTGTCTAGAACTTCATTGACCATATAAAACAAAATAAGGTGTGACAGAGCTACAATACTAAAACATTTTTTGATAAATATCATATGCTCAGGGATGGTGTTAGGCATGGGCAGCGGCCCAGGACCCAGAGCTCAGTCCACCAATATGGGGTCTCGCGCGGCCTCGCACGTCCTTGCACCTATGCTCCAGCTGTGAGGCCCAGGGGAGGGGCACCTGTCTCCAGGCCTCACAGCAGGGTCGGATTGGCTGTAGTGGGCACCGGGCGATTCCCCATTGGGCCAGAATGGTGGGGGTCATTTTTGTTAGTGGGGACCGGTTTTGCAGCCGTGCTGCAAAATCAGCCCCTTGTAACAAAAGAGCACGCAGCAGCGGTGTTACGCCAGCACCCTCCCATCCCCCTGGAGGCCGATCGAACTTAATTGCCGCACCTGATTTGCAATCCCAGTCCGGCACTGCCTCGCAGGTATGTGGCGCGCGGCCAGGAGCAGGGGAAGGCCCTTCGGACCGACAAGCAGCTCTCACTTTTTCAGCCCTTGATGAGCTGTGAAAGAGTTGCTTGTCAGTGTCCGAGAGGGGCCTTGCTGCACAGGAGGGGCCCTGCACCATGCAGGTCCAGGATCACCGTAAAATAGTGGGATGCAAATTGGGTTGTCATCGTTCCAGGAGAAAAATCCAGGCCATTCGTTGCTGTTTTAGGAGCATGCAAAGACCGATACACAATATTAACTACCACTTTAAACAAAAGCATACGTATTATTTGTAACAAGTCGTTTGTGTTTTTGTTTACCTGAATTATTACTTAGGGATGGGTGCGGCTCTAGGGGCCCGATGTAGGTCGGTCGGTAACGGCCGAAAATCTGTATTTTTGGCCGTTTCCGACCGGTATTCAGTAATCGGTATGTAGGGACACATTATTTTACAGATTCGGTAAATTTACCGATCGGTAAATTTACCGAATCTGTAAAATACCGAATCGGTATTTATACCTATTCGGTGATTTCGATATGTAGGTGGGACTCTTCTGAGTCCCACAACCCTTACCGATTCGGTATTTTACCATCAAATATATTTGATGGTAAAATACCGATTCCGGTGTGCATGCACATGTGTGCATGCACACCTGTGCCATATGACAGGCAGACCTGTCCTGAGGGCAGGTATGCCTGCCACATGGCACCCGAGCCTCTTTTGGGGGTGCCAGAGGGTGTCAAAGTGACACCCCCTGCACCCTTGTGTGAATCTGTATTTACCGATTCGGTAAATACCGAATCGGTAATGCCCATTCATTCCTATGGGCTTCATAGCCCATAGGAATGAAAGGGCATTACCGATTTTTACCGAATCGGTAAAAGGAACATCTGGATGTTCCTACATATCCACCCCATAGATTTACCGATTTTTAATTACCGAATCGGTATGATTCGGTAATTTGAAATCGGTAAATCTATTTTACCTACATCTGGGCCTAGAACAGGTTTAAATGTGTTTTCTGTTTATATTTGAAGTTTTCAATATGTACTGATAATGCCTAAAAATAACATCTTTAGGTGATTTTGTACCAGCCGGGACATGAAAAAGAACAGAACAGGACAGAAAAGCGGCCAGGTGGAGACCCTAGGTGCATAAAGCCTTGAATGAGGGATAAACTCATTTTTTGCGATTTTGTATGGCACAAACGGGACCCAAGGGTATTGGAGTGCTTAACATGTTTTAGGCACAGGGAGATTAAGTGATTAGCCCAGAATCACAGGATCTTGAGCTGATGCCAAGACTGGAAGCTGGTTGCCCAGGTATAAAGTCGGCACCTGTAGCTGTAATGCAACATCCTGGTTAGACGGAGGGTGGCAGGCAGATGCTACATGAAAGCTTGGCTCTTTATCGACTTGTGGTTCTAACTGGACCTCAAGCTGAGCCAAAGCCAGGGAGTACGCCTTTGGTGGCTATTTCTCACATCAAGCTTGTTTCAAAGTGCTGCCGTATTGTCAGATCAGTGGATGAGGGACACGGAGAGTGTTATTTGCCCAGTATCAAACAGTTTGTTAAATTAGTAGACCCAGGACAGCAGTACACTGCTACTTGTTGCAGAGACTATATATTTACCACTGTACTGCATTTAGATGACTAGTACATATCACTGGTCACCTCCCTTCTCTCAGGAATTATTCAGTAAACTTTTCGAAATCTCAGTGAATTCCAGTTTTCACGTTGAATAAAAATACTCCCAATATTCCCAAAAAGGGGGCAACAGAGTAACAAGCAGAGCCACTGGAACAATATGGTAAAGTAGGGTCAAATTATGTGGAAGGGATGAGTAAATTATGCACCAAAAAAGGCATATTATGCTGCGTAATTCAGTACATTTTATGATATTATTACTTCAATATATGGTCATTTTTTAACTTAACACTGCCTGGCATTGGTTCCACCTAATTAGTACCAGTTTAACATTTAATTTAGCAATAAGCAACAGAAAGGTAACCAGTCCAGCTGTTCAAAGGATCTTCTGGTGCAAG
Source organism: Lissotriton helveticus (assembly GCF_964261635.1). Lineage (NCBI taxonomy): Eukaryota > Metazoa > Chordata > Amphibia > Caudata > Salamandridae > Lissotriton > Lissotriton helveticus. The sequence goes on along the minus strand of NC_136070.1, from coordinate 688,567,509 downwards.
GCAACACGTGTTGTTGTGTTAATAGGAACTTTGGAACTATTTGAGCTAGAAACAACAATTGTTTTTGTTCAAACCTGAAAATTATGCAGCAGATGATAGATTAGGTGATACATCTATAACTATGAGAAAAATGCAGCCGCCACTCAATCGCATAATCCCAGTGGCCCTGGCAATAAATTTAGAAACATTATTGCCTAGGAGCACACAATTTGGCCAAATGGGAGGCAAGGATTAAAAAACGTGTCTCCTGGTTGCATTTCTCCAACTAGTCCACTAGACTACAACTGGCATCTCAGTAAGTCTGATGGATAGGCTGAGGGGCTGCCTCTTCAAGGAAATTGCCACTCTGTTTCCGGCCATGATCAGCTTTAGAACATGATGATTAGATGCCAAATATCCTTGGTCCGGGGTTAAAACGTACTAGTTAGACCAGGTCATGTGGCAGTGGGTACTTACTGGACAGTATGCATGGTAGATACTGATTTACTACTTTTCTAAACATGTTGTCTCTAAATTTGCAATTGTGAGCAGTCAAACCTAACTCCAATTGGTAGTAAAGGGATTAGAAGTCAAACATAGCATGAAGAGTAATCACACTCTAGAAATTCAATCTCCAGCTGAGTTAACTTTTAACATGACTTGTTTTAGAGGGGGTATTTAGAATGAAACCCGTAAAATCTGCTAGGTGACTCTAAGTTCCTCTGCTCCCCAATAAACATCTTCTGAAGTCTCTGCACACAAAATGTGTCTCCACGTGTGCAGTGTTTCTCCAAAGGCATACATTCTCCTGTGAAGTCCCTACTTGGCTCTTGCAGCGATGACTGGGGACCATGGCTGTGAGGCCCACGGAAGGTGACTCTCCTTCCCTAGGTCTTACAGCACCAGACCATGGATGTGAAGTCCAGGGCAGTGGGGCCACATCCCAGAAGCTTTGCAGCACCACATGATAGCTGTGAGGACGGAGAATGGCAAAACACTCTCATGAGTCTCACAGCTGTGGGTCACGGTAAGGTGGTCCATGGAAGGGAACACCCCTCCCTGGCCTTGCAGTGCTACAGTATTGTTGTGAGACCAATGGTAGAGGGTTCCCCTATCCTGGGTCCCTTTTTCTGGGCATCGCAGCACTAGACCATGGTTGCAAGGCCTAGAAGAGTGGAGGTTCCTACCCTATGCCTCGTAGCCATGTTGTAGCATTGCCAGGCCATGCAGAGGGCACCTTTCCCCTGGGCCTTGCTCTAATGCTTATGTTGCTGTGAGGCTAATGGTTAGTGGGCTCTCTCCCCTAATCCTCACAGTGCTACACCATGTCTGAGAAGCCCAGGAGGTGGGGAAGGGCACCTTGTGTGGGCCCCTCCCCTAGGCCTCATTGAAACAGTCTCACAGCTCTGTACCATGGCTCTGTGCATAGGTCAATGTCAAGGTCCATGTTCTGTGATGCCCTTTCCTATGATTTCACGTTGCATGCAATTAGAGGGGCTAGCACATTCCCTTTCTGCCCTGGCATAGTCATCAGCTAGCGGCATCAGCATCAGTAGTGTAGCGGGTGCAGTGGTACTGGGTCCAGGGGTATTAAGTACCCAATTTTCCCAAATTATTGCTTTATGTTACTGTGCAGCCAGTGAGCAAGAGTGACGAGGTGCCTTTACTTTGAGATGCCCATATAAGAGAGACATGTAGCACAACAATGGTTGCTATGAGTGCTGGTGCAGCCATGTTCCAGATCTGTGAGACATGGGAAAGGTCCTCCCTCTAATGGGCATTAGAGTCAGACATGGTTGGTTACTCAGGGGAGGAGGCACCAGTCCATGATATTAGCAGAGCAGGACTATGGCTGTGAGGCTCATTGGGAGCCCTCTTTCAGGGGTGTAGCTATCCCTAGCGCAGCAGGTGCAGTGGCACCAGGGATGGTGGATGTTCTGGAACCAATGAACCCAGATTATGGCCGTGCTTTACTGACAGCATAATTTTCTTGCATCAGGGCCCATTACTATGCCACTGGTCCCTTCTCCCATGCACCGCACAGCCATGATCTAGAGCTGCGAAGATCAGGAAAGGTCCATCCTCCCATAGGCCTACCAGCCATGGTCTACTGCTGAGAGGCATAAGGGAGGAAGCCTGCAGCTTTGGGCCTTGCCCTGAGCGTTGCAGCCATAGACCAGTTCTGCAAGAGGTCCCTCTGAAGGTCATAAATATAAATAGTGCAACAAGCGCAGTGGGAGTGTGGCCTTTTGGGGTTATGGGTCCAATGCGCCCCAATAATGGCTGTATTTTACTCTCCACAAAAAGGTCTACAAAATGTGATGGATGGAATACCTGAAGCTACTCACCTGAAGGGGTCTCAAGGTGCTATGCTATGGGGAGGTGGGGTGCGCATCAACTGTCAATGCCACAGGCTGCATCCCACTCCATTATTTTTCACACCCTGCTACCTCAGTTTGGACCCAGCCATATGCAAATCAGTCTCGTCCCTGCTCCAATGGGAACAGACAAGACCAAACTACGAGGCCAGGTCCTCCCTGAAACGGAACACAGGTAACCCAGGACAGGTGCTGCCATAGTTAAGGATTATCAGCCAGGTATTGCTTGGTTCCAGTAGATAGTGAAAATATATATATATATATATATATATATATATATATATATATATATATATATATATATATATATATATATATATATATATATATATATTTATATATATATATATATGAGGTATGTTGGATTCCCAACACCAGCAAACGCAGCAAGGCAGCCACGCACGCAAGCAGGAACCAGCGAGACCCTTGAAGGTGCAAAATTTTCTTTATTTAAATATAGCCCAGCACCAGTCCACCATGACGCGTTTCGGCTAGGGATAGCCTTGATATCACACACACACACACACACACACACACACACACACACACACCACACACACACACACACACGCACACACACACACACACACACACACACACATATATATATATAAATATTTATATATATATGTCTTACCACTCTTCACACCAAATTCTACTAGCTATGTTAGTAACAGGAACAGCAATATCTATAAATAAAACACATAAAATGGAAAGAAGAGATTAAAATAAGTGCTTAAATCCACTGTGAAAAATATTTTGATGATGGCCAAAATATAACATGATGGATTGGCCTAGGTTTCGGCGTAGTGGTGCTAGACGGAATCCATTTGAGCATATTTGTTGAGAAATTGAGGGTATTACACTGTGGATTCTTTACAAATTGATAACAGTCCGCCACATATTAGTACACTGCAAAAGACTGCTTTAATTTCAATGCCTGAATGGTAAATCTTCCATTATTTGTAGTACCTCGTTATGGAAACTGCTGCTTTAACATTCATGCAATGGTAGTCAAACCAGCAGAATGCCATAAAAACATTGGTTTTGGCAAGAAGTAATACTGTTATCACCCCTGGCATTACACATGGACCCTGGAACAGTGCAGACACTGTACCTCTTCAGAGAGTGAAGGAAGTTGTACTGCTGAAGTCCATGCTGTAAATATTTTGTTAACCAAGAAAGTCTCTACTGCTGATCCACAAGGTATCGGTTTTGCGGATGAGTCAAGCTTTCTTTGATCGTGACCTGGCTTCATACATGGACTCTCACATAGTGCAGATGCCATGCATGTTCAGACAGTGAGGGTAGCTTGCATTCCTGATGTCCATGCTGTGCATGTTTGGTTAACCAAGAAAGCTTCTACTGTTGATACACATAACGTATGAGTTCTGCGGATGAGTGAAGCTTTCTTTGCTGTGCCTATGCTGTGTCTGTTGGACGGAGGGATGATTGCACTACAGATTCCCATTCAGTGTCTCTTGTGCTAGTAAGGGGAGCTTGCACTGCTGGTTTCCATTCTGTACCTTTTCTAAGAAAGATAAAAGCCAAAACTGCTATTGCCCAAGTGGCCCAGAGAGAGAGGGAAGTGCTCACTGCTGATGCCCATGGTGTACCTGTTTTGCTACTGGAGGAACCTTACATTTCTAATGCCAATACTGCACCTGTTCTGTGAGGGAATGTCTCTGCCACTCCTTCTGCCATACTGTACTTATCTGAGCAGGATTAAATGTGCACTTCTGATGTCTATAAGAATCCTGTTCTGTGAGAAAAGGAAGCTTGCAATGCAGATGTCCATTCTAGTTTTCCGAGGGAGTGAATCCTACCCTGTTACTGTATGTGATATACCTTTTGAGTTGACGTGGGAAGCTTGTACTATTGGTGTCCATGCATTACCTGTTAATTCAGGGAGTAAAGCTTGCACTTCTGACGTCCAAGAAGAAACTGTTCTTTGTGTTAGGGAAGCTTGCATTACTGATGCCCATTTTGCATCTGCTCTTTGGGGGGTAAAGCATGCACTTCTACTCATTTGTTGTGCCTGTTGTCTGTGGGAGGACAAGTCGCACTTTTGAAGACCATGCTGTACATAGTCTATAAGGGAGGGAAGCTTGCACTAGTGATGTCCATGCAGCATATGTTTAATTATAAAGAGAAGCTTGCACTGGAAAGGTCCATGCAGCATATGTTCAATTATCAAGGGAAGCTTGCACTGGTGATGCCCATGCAGCATATGTTTGTGAGAAAGTGCCCTCTTTCTGCATTGTTGCCCCCACTTTTTTGCTGAATTGCTGATGTGCTTTGACTGAGTGAGCCCTGGGCTCCTGCTAATCAAATACCCTGGGCCTATGTTCTTTCCCTAAAACTGCATTGAAGCCTAAACCCAATTGGCATCTCTGGGCACAAGGCAGGCCCTGGTAAATGGCACCATAGGTACCCAGGGCACTGTGACCAGAGAAGGCCTCTAAAGGCTGAAGCACTTATTGTGCCATCCTTAGAGGTCCTGTATCATTACACACACACACTGCCTTTACAGGCTGTGTGTTTTGGTGCAGAACAAAGTGAAGAATCGAAATGCCTGCTGCTCTCTGGGGCCTGAAACAATGCACATCCTGGGATGAGGTGCCAAGCCTCCTCCCCCAGGATGGGCAGGGTTCACAAAGGGGAAGCTTCAAAGGCTTGCCGCCTTTGTGAGCTTCCCCAGGCCACTTTCTGCTCTCAGCAACTGGTCCCTACTGATTCTGACCCCCACTTTCGGCAAGAGAACCAGCGCCATAGACAAGTAAGGAATAGAGAGGTTTGCCCACCTCTGCCAACTCCACCCCTCAGGTGGGGGAGGAGAGGTGAAGCACAACTCTCAGTCCACGCCATCTTGAAGATGGGGGGATTCAGCAAACCAGGGACAAGATCATGCCCCCCTCCCACTGGAGAATGGCATAATAGGGGGTGTACCCACCCATGGGATGGGACCCTTTGTTCCCTGCCTTTTACCTACCTGTATTTACAACAAGGGGTGGTGAGGGACAGAGTCTCTGAATTAAGCAGAATACTCTCACCCAGTCAAAAGATCAGGGCTAGATCCAACACCGTTTTTTAGCTCATTGCACCATCCCAGTTTCAGAACCTGGCTGTATGCAAATTAGTCTGTTCCTGTCCCAGTGCATGATGGGAACAGGGCAAACCAAACTACAAAAGCCAATTCTTACACTGGGAAGGAAACAAGCTTCTGGGGACCGGTTTCTGGCATTACAGCCGTCTTCGGCCCGGCTTGCTTGAATCCTGATGGTGCAATGAGCAAGGGACTCATGTCTGAGTATACCCTTCCACGCTTAGGGTGGACAAAAATATTTACAACAAGGGGTGGTGAGGGACAGAGTCTCTGAATTAAGCAGAATACTCTCACCCAGTCAAAAGATCAGGGCTAGATCCAACACCGTTTTTTAGCTCATTGCACCATCCCAGTTTCAGAACCTGGCTGTATGCAAATTAGTCTGTTCCTGTCCCAGTGCATGATGGGAACAGGGCAAACCAAACTACAAAAGCCAATTCTTACACTGGGAAGGAAACAAGCTTCCGGGGACCGGTTTCTGGCATTACAGCCGTCTTCGGCCCGGCTTGCTTGAATCCTGATGGTGCAATGAGCAAGGGACTCATGTCTGAGTATACCCTTCCACGCTTAGGGTGGACAAAAATATTTACAACAAGGGGTGGTGAGGGACAGAGTCTCTGAATTAAGCAGAATACTCTCACCCAGTCAAAAGATCAGGGCTAGATCCAACACCGTTTTTTAGCTCATTGCACCATCCCTGTTTCAGAACCTGGCTGTATGCAAATTAGTCTGTTCCTGTCCCAGTGCATGATGGGAACAGGGCAAACCAAACTACAAAAGCCAATTCTTACACTGGGAAGGAAACAAGCTTCTGGGGACCGGTTTCTGGCATTACAGCCGTCTTCGGCCCGGCTTGCTTGAATCCTGATGGTGCAATGAGCAAGGGACTCATGTCTGAGTATACCCTTCCACGCTTAGGGTGGACAAAAATATTTACAACAAGGGGTGGTGAGGGACAGAGTCTCTGAATTAAGCAGAATACTCTCACCCAGTCAAAAGATCAGGGCTAGATCCAACACCGTTTTTTAGCTCATTGCACCATCCCAGTTTCAGAACCTGGCTGTATGCAAATTAGTCTGTTCCTGTCCCAGTGCATGATGGGAACAGGGCAAACCAAACTACAAAAGCCAATTCTTACACTGGGAAGGAAACAAGCTTCCGGGGACCGGTTTCTGGCATTACAGCCGTCTTCGGCCCGGCTTGCTTGAATCCTGATGGTGCAATGAGCAAGGGACTCATGTCTGAGTATACCCTTCCACGCTTAGGGTGGACAAAAATATTTACAACAAGGGGTGGTGAGGGACAGAGTCTCTGAATTAAGCAGAATACTCTCACCCAGTCAAAAGATCAGGGCTAGATCCAACACCGTTTTTTAGCTCATTGCACCATCCCAGTTTCAGAACCTGGCTGTATGCAAATTAGTCTGTTCCTGTCCCAGTGCATGATGGGAACAGGGCAAACCAAACTACAAAAGCCAATTCTTACACTGGGAAGGAAACAAGCTTCCGGGGACCGGTTTCTGGCATTACAGCCGTCTTCGGCCCGGCTTGCTTGAATCCTGATGGTGCAATGAGCAAGGGACTCATGTCTGAGTATACCCTTCCACGCTTAGGGTGGACAAAAATATTTACAACAAGGGGTGGTGAGGGACAGAGTCTCTGAATTAAGCAGAATACTCTCACCCAGTCAAAAGATCAGGGCTAGATCCAACACCGTTTTTTAGCTCATTGCACCATCCCAGTTTCAGAACCTGGCTGTATGCAAATTAGTCTGTTCCTGTCCCAGTGCATGATGGGAACAGGGCAAACCAAACTACAAAAGCCAATTCTTACACTGGGAAGGAAACAAGCTTCCGGGGACCGGTTTCTGGCATTACAGCCGTCTTCGGCCCGGCTTGCTTGAATCCTGATGGTGCAATGAGCAAGGGACTCATGTCTGAGTATACCCTTCCACGCTTAGGGTGGACAAAAATATTTACAACAAGGGGTGGTGAGGGACAGAGTCTCTGAATTAAGCAGAATACTCTCACCCAGTCAAAAGATCAGGGCTAGATCCAACACCGTTTTTTAGCTCATTGCACCATCCCAGTTTCAGAACCTGGCTGTATGCAAATTAGTCTGTTCCTGTCCCAGTGCATGATGGGAACAGGGCAAACCAAACTACAAAAGCCAATTCTTACACTGGGAAGGAAACAAGCTTCCGGGGACCGGTTTCTGGCATTACAGCCGTCTTCGGCCCGGCTTGCTTGAATCCTGATGGTGCAATGAGCAAGGGACTCATGTCTGAGTATACCCTTCCACGCTTAGGGTGGACAAAAATATTTACAACAAGGGGTGGTGAGGGACAGAGTCTCTGAATTAAGCAGAATACTCTCACCCAGTCAAAAGATCAGGGCTAGATCCAACACCGTTTTTTAGCTCATTGCACCATCCCAGTTTCAGAACCTGGCTGTATGCAAATTAGTCTGTTCCTGTCCCAGTGCATGATGGGAACAGGGCAAACCAAACTACAAAAGCCAATTCTTACACTGGGAAGGAAACAAGCTTCCGGGGACCGGTTTCTGGCATTACAGCCGTCTTCGGCCCGGCTTGCTTGAATCCTGATGGTGCAATGAGCAAGGGACTCATGTCTGAGTATACCCTTCCACGCTTAGGGTAGACAAAAATATTTACAACAAGGGGTGGTGAGGGACAGAGTCTCTGAATTAAGCAGAATACTCTCACCCAGTCAAAAGATCAGGGCTAGATCCAACACCGTTTTTTAGCTCATTGCACCATCCCAGTTTCAGAACCTGGCTGTATGCAAATTAGTCTGTTCCTGTCCCAGTGCATGATGGGAACAGGGCAAACCAAACTACAAAAGCCAATTCTTACACTGGGAAGGAAACAAGCTTCCGGGGACCGGTTTCTGGCATTACAGCCGTCTTCGGCCCGGCTTGCTTGAATCCTGATGGTGCAATGAGCAAGGGACTCATGTCTGAGTATACCCTTCCACGCTTAGGGTGGACAAAAATATTTACAACAATGGGTGGTGAGGGACAGAGTCTCTGAATTAAGCAGAATACTCTCACCCAGTCAAAAGATCAGGGCTAGATCCAACACCGTTTTTTAGCTCATTGCACCATCCCAGTTTCAGAACCTGGCTGTATGCAAATTAGTCTGTTCCTGTCCCAGTGCATGATGGGAACAGGGCAAACCAAACTACAAAAGCCAATTCTTACACTGGGAAGGAAACAAGCTTCCGGGGACCGGTTTCTGGCATTACAGCTGTCTTCGGCCCGGCTTGCTTGAATCCTGATGGTGCAATGAGCAAGGGACTCATGTCTGAGTATACCCTTCCACGCTTAGGGTGGACAAAAATATTTACAACAAGGGGTGGTGAGGGACAGAGTCTCTGAATTAAGCAGAATACTCTCACCCAGTCAAAAGATCAGGGCTAGATCCAACACCGTTTTTTAGCTCATTGCACCATCCCAGTTTCAGAACCTGGCTGTATGCAAATTAGTCTGTTCCTGTCCCAGTGCATGATGGGAACAGGGCAAACCAAACTACAAAAGCCAATTCTTACACTGGGAAGGAAACAAGCTTCCGGGGACCGGTTTCTGGCATTACAGCCGTCTTCGGCCCGGCTTGCTTGAATCCTGATGGTGCAATGAGCAAGGGACTCATGTCTGAGTATACCCTTCCACGCTTAGGGTGGACAAAAATATTTACAACAAGGGGTGGTGAGGGACAGAGTCTCTGAATTAAGCAGAATACTCTCACCCAGTCAAAAGATCAGGGCTAGATCCAACACCGTTTTTGAGCTCATTGCACCATCCCAGTTTCAGAACCTGGCTGTATGCAAATTAGTCTGTTCCTGTCCCAGTGCATGATGGGAACAGGGCAAACCAAACTACAAAAGCCAATTGTTACACTGGGAAGGAAACAAGCTTCCGGGGACCGGTTTCTGGCATTACAGCCGTCTTCGGCCCGGCTTGCTTGAATCCTGATGGTGCAATGAGCAAGGGACTCATGTCTGAGTATACCCTTCCACGCTTAGGGTGGACAAAAATATTTACAACAAGGGGTGGTGAGGGACAGAGTCTCTGAATTAAGCAGAATACTCTCACCCAGTCAAAAGATCAGGGCTAGATCCAACACCGTTTTTTAGCTCATTGCACCATCCCAGTTTCAGAACCTGGCTGTATGCAAATTAGTCTGTTCCTGTCCCAGTGCATGATGGGAACAGGGCAAACCAAACTACAAAAGCCAATTCTTACACTGGGAAGGAAACAAGCTTCCGGGGACCGGTTTCTGGCATTACAGCCGTCTTCGGCCCGGCTTGCTTGAATCCTGATGGTGCAATGAGCAAGGGACTCATGTCTGAGTATACCCTTCCACGCTTAGGGTGGACAAAAATATTTACAACAAGGGGTGGTGAGGGACAGAGTCTCTGAATTAAGCAGAATACTCTCACCCAGTCAAAAGATCCGGGCTAGATCCAACACCGTTTTTTAGCTCATTGCACCATCCCAGTTTCAGAACCTGGCTGTATGCAAATTAGTCTGTTCCTGTCCCAGTGCATGATGGGAACAGGGCAAACCAAACTACAAAAGCCAATTCTTACACTGGGAAGGAAACAAGCTTCCGGGGACCGGTTTCTGGCATTACAGCCGTCTTCGGCCCGGCTTGCTTGAATCCTGATGGTGCAATGAGCAAGGGACTCATGTCTGAGTATACCCTTCCACGCTTAGGGTGGACAAAAATATTTACAACAAGGGGTGGTGAGGGACAGAGTCTCTGAATTAAGCAGAATACTCTCACCCAGTCAAAAGATCAGGGCTAGATCCAACACCGTTTTTTAGCTCATTGCACCATCCCAGTTTCAGAACCTGGCTGTATGCAAATTAGTCTGTTCCTGTCCCAGTGCATGATGGGAACAGGGCAAACCAAACTACAAAAGCCAATTCTTACACTGGGAAGGAAACAAGCTTCCGGGGACCGGTTTCTGGCATTACAGCCGTCTTCGGCCCGGCTTGCTTGAATCCTGATGGTGCAATGAGCAAGGGACTCATGTCTGAGTATACCCTTCCACGCTTAGGGTGGACAAAAATATTTACAACAAGGGGTGGTGAGGGACAGAGTCTCTGAATTAAGCAGAATACTCTCACCCAGTCAAAAGATCAGGGCTAGATCCAACACCGTTTTTTAGCTCATTGCACCATCCCAGTTTCAGAACCTGGCTGTATGCAAATTAGTCTGTTCCTGTCCCAGTGCATGATGGGAACAGGGCAAACCAAACTACAAAAGCCAATTCTTACACTGGGAAGGAAACAAGCTTCCGGGGACCGGTTTCTGGCATTACAGCCGTCTTCGGCCCGGCTTGCTTGAATCCTGATGGTGCAATGAGCAAGGGACTCATGTCTGAGTATACCCTTCCACGCTTAGGGTGGACAAAAATATTTACAACAAGGGGTGGTGAGGGACAGAGTCTCTGAATTAAGCAGAATACTCTCACCCAGTCAAAAGATCAGGGCTAGATCCAACACCGTTTTTTAGCTCATTGCACCATCCCAGTTTCAGAACCTGGCTGTATGCAAATTAGTCTGTTCCTGTCCCAGTGCATGATGGGAACAGGGCAAACCAAACTACAAAAGCCAATTCTTACACTGGGAAGGAAACAAGCTTCCGGGGACCGGTTTCTGGCATTACAGCCGTCTTCGGCCCGGCTTGCTTGAATCCTGATGGTGCAATGAGCAAGGGACTCATGTCTGAGTATACCCTTCCACGCCTAGGGTGGACAAAAATATTTACAACATGGGGTGGTGAGGGACAGAGTCTCTGAATTAAGCAGAATACTCTCACCCAGTCAAAAGATCAGGGCTAGATCCAACACCGTTTTTTAGCTCATTGCACCATCCCAGTTTCAGAACCTGGCTGTATGCAAAATAGTCTGTTCCTGTCCCAGTGCATGATGGGAACAGGGCAAACCAAACTACAAAAGCCAATTCTTACACTGGGAAGGAAACAAGCTTCCGGGGACCGGTTTCTGGCATTACAGCCGTCTTCGGCCCGGCTTGCTTGAATCCTGATGGTGCAATGAGCAAGGGACTCATGTCTGAGTATACCCTTCCACGCTTAGGGTGGACAAAAATATTTACAACAAGGGGTGGTGAGGGACAGAGTCTCTGAATTAAGCAGAATACTCTCACCCAGTCAAAAGATCAGGGCTAGATCCAACACAGTTTTTTAGCTCATTGCACCATCCCAGTTTCAGAACCTGGCTGTATGCAAATTAGTCTGTTCCTGTCCCAGTGCATGATGGGAACAGGGCAAACCAAACTACAAAAGCCAATTCTTACACTGGGAAGGAAACAAGCTTCCGGGGACCGGTTTCTGGCATTACAGCCGTCTTCGGCCCGGCTTGCTTGAATCCTGATGGTGCAATGAGCAAGGGACTCATGTCTGAGTATACCCTTCCACGCTTAGGGTGGACAAAAATATTTACAACAAGGGGTGGTGAGGGACAGAGTCTCTGAATTAAGCAGAATACTCTCACCCAGTCAAAAGATCAGGGCTAGATCCAACACCGTTTTTTAGCTCATTGCACCATCCCAGTTTCAGAACCTGGCTGTATGCAAATTAGTCTGTTCCTGTCCCAGTGCATGATGGGAACAGGGCAAACCAAACTACAAAAGCCAATTCTTACACTGGGAAGGAAACAAGCTTCCGGGGACCGGTTTCTGGCATTACAGCCGTCTTCGGCCCGGCTTGCTTGAATCCTGATGGTGCAATGAGCAAGGGACTCATGTCTGAGTATACCCTTCCACGCTTAGGGTGGACAAAAATATTTACAACAAGGGGTGGTGAGGGACAGAGTCTCTGAATTAAGCAGAATACTCTCACCCAGTCAAAAGATCAGGGCTAGATCCAACACCGTTTTTTAGCTCATTGCACCATCCCAGTTTCAGAACCTGGCTGTACGCAAATTAGTCTGTTCCTGTCCCAGTGCATGATGGGAACAGGGCAAACCAAACTACAAAAGCCAATTCTTACACTGGGAAGGAAACAAGCTTCCGGGGACCGGTTTCTGGCATTACAGCCGTCTTCGGCCCGGCTTGCTTGAATCCTGATGGTGCAATGAGCAAGGGACTCATGTCTGAGTATACCCTTCCACGCTTAGGGTGGACAAAAATATTTACAACAAGGGGTGGTGAGGGACAGAGTCTCTGAATTAAGCAGAATACTCTCACCCAGTCAAAAGATCAGGGCTAGATCCAACACCGTTTTTTAGCTCATTGCACCATCCCAGTTTCAGAACCTGGCTGTATGCAAATTAGTCTGTTCCTGTCCCAGTGCATGATGGGAACAGGGCAAACCAAACTACAAAAGCCAATTCTTACACTGGGAAGGAAACAAGCTTCCGGGGACCGGTTTCTGGCATTACAGCCGTCTTCGGCCCGGCTTGCTTGAATCCTGATGGTGCAATGAGCAAGGGACTCATGTCTGAGTATACCCTTCCACGCTTAGGGTGGACAAAAATATTTACAACAAGGGGTGGTGAGGGACAGAGTCTCTGAATTAAGCAGAATACTCTCACCCAGTCAAAAGATCAGGGCTAGATCCAACACCGTTTTTTAGCTCATTGCACCATCCCAGTTTCAGAACCTGGCTGTATGCAAATTAGTCTGTTCCTGTCCCAGTGCATGATGGGAACAGGGCAAACCAAACTACAAAAGCCAATTCTTACACTGGGAAGGAAACAAGCTTCCGGGGACCGGTTTCTGGCATTACAGCCGTCTTCGGCCCGGCTTGCTTGAATCCTGATGGTGCAATGAGCAAGGGACTCATGTCTGAGTATACCCTTCCACGCTTAGGGTAGACAAAAATATTTACAACAAGGGGTGGTGAGGGACAGAGTCTCTGAATTAAGCAGAATACTCTCACCCAGTCAAAAGATCAGGGCTAGATCCAACACCGTTTTTTAGCTCATTGCACCATCCCAGTTTCAGAACCTGGCTGTATGCAAATTAGTCTGTTCCTGTCCCAGTGCATGATGGGAACAGGGCAAACCAAACTACAAAAGCCAATTCTTACACTGGGAAGGAAACAAGCTTCCGGGGACCGGTTTCTGGCATTACAGCCGTCTTCGGCCCGGCTTGCTTGAATCCTGATGGTGCAATGAGCAAGGGACTCATGTCTGAGTATACCCTTCCACGCTTAGGGTGGACAAAAATATTTACAACAAGGGGTGGTGAGGGACAGAGTCTCTGAATTAAGCAGAATACTCTCACCCAGTCAAAAGATCAGGGCTAGATCCAACACCGTTTTTTAGCTCATTGCACCATCCCAGTTTCAGAACCTGGCTGTATGCAAATTAGTCTGTTCCTGTCCCAGTGCATGATGGGAACAGGGCAAACCAAACTACAAAAGCCAATTCTTACACTGGGAAGGAAACAAGCTTCCGGGGACCGGTTTCTGGCATTACAGCCGTCTTCGGCCCGGCTTGCTTGAATCCTGATGGTGCAATGAGCAAGGGACTCATGTCTGAGTATACCCTTCCACGCTTAGGGTGGACAAAAATATTTACAACAAGGGGTGGTGAGGGACAGAGTCTCTGAATTAAGCAGAATACTCTCACCCAGTCAAAAGATCAGGGCTAGATCCAACACCGTTTTTTAGCTCATTGCACCATCCCAGTTTCAGAACCTGGCTGTATGCAAATTAGTCTGTTCCTGTCCCAGTGCATGATGGGAACAGGGCAAACCAAACTACAAAAGCCAATTCTTACACTGGGAAGGAAACAAGCTTCCGGGGACCGGTTTCTGGCATTACAGCCGTCTTCGGCCCGGCTTGCTTGAATCCTGATGGTGCAATGAGCAAGGGACTCATGTCTGAGTATACCCTTCCACGCTTAGGGTAGACAAAAATATTTACAACAAGGGGTGGTGAGGGACAGAGTCTCTGAATTAAGCAGAATACTCTCACCCAGTCAAAAGATCAGGGCTAGATCCAACACCGTTTTTTAGCTCATTGCACCATCCCAGTTTCAGAACCTGGCTGTATGCAAATTAGTCTGTTCCTGTCCCAGTGCATGATGGGAACAGGGCAAACCAAACTACAAAAGCCAATTCTTACACTGGGAAGGAAACAAGCTTCCGGGGACCGGTTTCTGGCATTACAGCCGTCTTCGGCCCGGCTTGCTTGAATCCTGATGGTGCAATGAGCAAGGGACTCATGTCTGAGTATACCCTTCCACGCTTAGGGTGGACAAAAATATTTACAACAATGGGTGGTGAGGGACAGAGTCTCTGAATTAAGCAGAATACTCTCACCCAGTCAAAAGATCAGGGCTAGATCCAACACCGTTTTTTAGCTCATTGCACCATCCCAGTTTCAGAACCTGGCTGTATGCAAATTAGTCTGTTCCTGTCCCAGTGCATGATGGGAACAGGGCAAACCAAACTACAAAAGCCAATTCTTACACTGGGAAGGAAACAAGCTTCCGGGGACCGGTTTCTGGCATTACAGCTGTCTTCGGCCCGGCTTGCTTGAATCCTGATGGTGCAATGAGCAAGGGACTCATGTCTGAGTATACCCTTCCACGCTTAGGGTGGACAAAAATATTTACAACAAGGGGTGGTGAGGGACAGAGTCTCTGAATTAAGCAGAATACTCTCACCCAGTCAAAAGATCAGGGCTAGATCCAACACCGTTTTTTAGCTCATTGCACCATCCCAGTTTCAGAACCTGGCTGTATGCAAATTAGTCTGTTCCTGTCCCAGTGCATGATGGGAACAGGGCAAACCAAACTACAAAAGCCAATTCTTACACTGGGAAGGAAACAAGCTTCCGGGGACCGGTTTCTGGCATTACAGCCGTCTTCGGCCCGGCTTGCTTGAATCCTGATGGTGCAATGAGCAAGGGACTCATGTCTGAGTATACCCTTCCACGCTTAGGGTGGACAAAAATATTTACAACAAGGGGTGGTGAGGGACAGAGTCTCTGAATTAAGCAGAATACTCTCACCCAGTCAAAAGATCAGGGCTAGATCCAACACCGTTTTTTAGCTCATTGCACCATCCCAGTTTCAGAACCTGGCTGTATGCAAATTAGTCTGTTCCTGTCCCAGTGCATGATGGGAACAGGGCAAACCAAACTACAAAAGCCAATTGTTACACTGGGAAGGAAACAAGCTTCCGGGGACCGGTTTCTGGCATTACAGCCGTCTTCGGCCCGGCTTGCTTGAATCCTGATGGTGCAATGAGCAAGGGACTCATGTCTGAGTATACCCTTCCACGCTTAGGGTGGACAAAAATATTTACAACAAGGGGTGGTGAGGGACAGAGTCTCTGAATTAAGCAGAATACTCTCACCCAGTCAAAAGATCAGGGCTAGATCCAACACCGTTTTTTAGCTCATTGCACCATCCCAGTTTCAGAACCTGGCTGTATGCAAATTAGTCTGTTCCTGTCCCAGTGCAAGTTGGGAACAGGGCAAACCAAACTACAAAAGCCAATTCTTACACTGGGAAGGAAACAAGCTTCCGGGGACCGGTTTCTGGCATTACAGCCGTCTTCGGCCCGGCTTGCTTGAATCCTGATGGTGCAATGAGCAAGGGACTCATGTCTGAGTATACCCTTCCACGCTTAGGGTGGACAAAAATATTTACAACAAGGGGTGGTGAGGGACAGAGTCTCTGAATTAAGCAGAATACTCTCACCCAGTCAAAGATCCGGGCTAGATCCAACACCGTTTTTTAGCTCATTGCACCATCCCAGTTTCAGAACCTGGCTGTATGCAAATTAGTCTGTTCCTGTCCCAGTGCATGATGGGAACAGGGCAAACCAAACTACAAAAGCCAATTCTTACACTGGGAAGGAAACAAGCTTCCGGGGACCGGTTTCTGGCATTACAGCCGTCTTCGGCCCGGCTTGCTTGAATCCTGATGGTGCAATGAGCAAGGGACTCATGTCTGAGTATACCCTTCCACGCTTAGGGTGGACAAAAATATTTACAACAAGGGGTGGTGAGGGACAGAGTCTCTGAATTAAGCAGAATACTCTCACCCAGTCAAAAGATCAGGGCTAGATCCAACACCGTTTTTTAGCTCATTGCACCATCCCAGTTTCAGAACCTGGCTGTATGCAAATTAGTCTGTTCCTGTCCCAGTGCATGATGGGAACAGGGCAAACCAAACTACAAAAGCCAATTCTTACACTGGGAAGGAAACAAGCTTCCGGGGACCGGTTTCTGGCATTACAGCCGTCTTCGGCCCGGCTTGCTTGAATCCTGATGGTGCAATGAGCAAGGGACTCATGTCTGAGTATACCCTTCCACGCTTAGGGTGGACAAAAATATTTACAACAAGGGGTGGTGAGGGACAGAGTCTCTGAATTAAGCAGAATACTCTCACCCAGTCAAAAGATCAGGGCTAGATCCAACACCGTTTTTTAGCTCATTGCACCATCCCAGTTTCAGAACCTGGCTGTATGCAAATTAGTCTGTTCCTGTCCCAGTGCATGATGGGAACAGGGCAAACCAAACTACAAAAGCCAATTCTTACACTGGGAAGGAAACAAGCTTCCGGGGACCGGTTTCTGGCATTACAGCCGTCTTCGGCCCGGCTTGCTTGAATCCTGATGGTGCAATGAGCAAGGGACTCATGTCTGAGTATACCCTTCCACGCTTAGGGTGGACAAAAATATTTACAACAAGGGGTGGTGAGGGACAGAGTCTCTGAATTAAGCAGAATACTCTCACCCAGTCAAAAGATCAGGGCTAGATCCAACACCGTTTTTTAGCTCATTGCACCATCCCAGTTTCAGAACCTGGCTGTATGCAAATTAGTCTGTTCCTGTCCCAGTGCATGATGGGAACAGGGCAAACCAAACTACAAAAGCCAATTCTTACACTGGGAAGGAAACAAGCTTCCGGGGACCGGTTTCTGGCATTACAGCCGTCTTCGGCCCGGCTTGCTTGAATCCTGATGGTGCAATGAGCAAGGGACTCATGTCTGAGTATACCCTTCCACGCCTAGGGTGGACAAAAATATTTACAACATGGGGTGGTGAGGGACAGAGTCTCTGAATTAAGCAGAATACTCTCACCCAGTCAAAAGATCAGGGCTAGATCCAACACCGTTTTTTAGCTCATTGCACCATCCCAGTTTCAGAACCTGGCTGTATGCAAAATAGTCTGTTCCTGTCCCAGTGCATGATGGGAACAGGGCAAACCAAACTACAAAAGCCAATTCTTACACTGGGAAGGAAACAAGCTTCCGGGGACCGGTTTCTGGCATTACAGCCGTCTTCGGCCCGGCTTGCTTGAATCCTGATGGTGCAATGAGCAAGGGACTCATGTCTGAGTATACCCTTCCACGCTTAGGGTGGACAAAAATATTTACAACAAGGGGTGGTGAGGGACAGAGTCTCTGAATTAAGCAGAATACTCTCACCCAGTCAAAAGATCAGGGCTAGATCCAACACAGTTTTTTAGCTCATTGCACCATCCCAGTTTCAGAACCTGGCTGTATGCAAATTAGTCTGTTCCTGTCCCAGTGCATGATGGGAACAGGGCAAACCAAACTACAAAAGCCAATTCTTACACTGGGAAGGAAACAAGCTTCCGGGGACCGGTTTCTGGCATTACAGCCGTCTTCGGCCCGGCTTGCTTGAATCCTGATGGTGCAATGAGCAAGGGACTCATGTCTGAGTATACCCTTCCACGCTTAGGGTGGACAAAAATATTTACAACAAGGGGTGGTGAGGGACAGAGTCTCTGAATTAAGCAGAATACTCTCACCCAGTCAAAAGATCAGGGCTAGATCCAACACCGTTTTTTAGCTCATTGCACCATCCCAGTTTCAGAACCTGGCTGTATGCAAATTAGTCTGTTCCTGTCCCAGTGCATGATGGGAACAGGGCAAACCAAACTACAAAAGCCAATTCTTACACTGGGAAGGAAACAAGCTTCCGGGGACCGGTTTCTGGCATTACAGCCGTCTTCGGCCCGGCTTGCTTGAATCCTGATGGTGCAATGAGCAAGGGACTCATGTCTGAGTATACCCTTCCACGCTTAGGGTGGACAAAAATATTTACAACAAGGGGTGGTGAGGGACAGAGTCTCTGAATTAAGCAGAATACTCTCACCCAGTCAAAAGATCAGGGCTAGATCCAACACCGTTTTTTAGCTCATTGCACCATCCCAGTTTCAGAACCTGGCTGTACGCAAATTAGTCTGTTCCTGTCCCAGTGCATGATGGGAACAGGGCAAACCAAACTACAAAAGCCAATTCTTACACTGGGAAGGAAACAAGCTTCCGGGGACCGGTTTCTGGCATTACAGCCGTCTTCGGCCCGGCTTGCTTGAATCCTGATGGTGCAATGAGCAAGGGACTCATGTCTGAGTATACCCTTCCACGCTTAGGGTGGACAAAAATATTTACAACAAGGGGTGGTGAGGGACAGAGTCTCTGAATTAAGCAGAATACTCTCACCCAGTCAAAAGATCAGGGCTAGATCCAACACCGTTTTTTAGCTCATTGCACCATCCCAGTTTCAGAACCTGGCTGTATGCAAATTAGTCTGTTCCTGTCCCAGTGCATGATGGGAACAGGGCAAACCAAACTACAAAAGCCAATTCTTACACTGGGAAGGAAACAAGCTTCCGGGGACCGGTTTCTGGCATTACAGCCGTCTTCGGCCCGGCTTGCTTGAATCCTGATGGTGCAATGAGCAAGGGACTCATGTCTGAGTATACCCTTCCACGCTTAGGGTGGACAAAAATATTTACAACAAGGGGTGGTGAGGGACAGAGTCTCTGAATTAAGCAGAATACTCTCACCCAGTCAAAAGATCAGGGCTAGATCCAACACCGTTTTTTAGCTCATTGCACCATCCCAGTTTCAGAACCTGGCTGTATGCAAATTAGTCTGTTCCTGTCCCAGTGCATGATGGGAACAGGGCAAACCAAACTACAAAAGCCAATTCTTACACTGGGAAGGAAACAAGCTTCCGGGGACCGGTTTCTGGCATTACAGCCGTCTTCGGCCCGGCTTGCTTGAATCCTGATGGTGCAATGAGCAAGGGACTCATGTCTGAGTATACCCTTCCACGCTTAGGGTAGACAAAAATATTTACAACAAGGGGTGGTGAGGGACAGAGTCTCTGAATTAAGCAGAATACTCTCACCCAGTCAAAAGATCAGGGCTAGATCCAACACCGTTTTTTAGCTCATTGCACCATCCCAGTTTCAGAACCTGGCTGTATGCAAATTAGTCTGTTCCTGTCCCAGTGCATGATGGGAACAGGGCAAACCAAACTACAAAAGCCAATTCTTACACTGGGAAGGAAACAAGCTTCCGGGGACCGGTTTCTGGCATTACAGCCGTCTTCGGCCCGGCTTGCTTGAATCCTGATGGTGCAATGAGCAAGGGACTCATGTCTGAGTATACCCTTCCACGCTTAGGGTGGACAAAAATATTTACAACAAGGGGTGGTGAGGGACAGAGTCTCTGAATTAAGCAGAATACTCTCACCCAGTCAAAAGATCAGGGCTAGATCCAACACCGTTTTTTAGCTCATTGCACCATCCCAGTTTCAGAACCTCGCTGTATGCAAATTAGTCTGTTCCTGTCCCAGTGCATGATGGGAACAGGGCAAACCAAACTACAAAAGCCAATTCTTACACTGGGAAGGAAACAAGCTTCCGGGGACCGGTTTCTGGCATTACAGCTGTCTTCGGCCCGGCTTGCTTGAATCCTGATGGTGCAATGAGCAAGGGACTCATGTCTGAGTATACCCTTCCACGCTTAGGGTGGACAAAAATATTTACAACAAGGGGTGGTGAGGGACAGAGTCTCTGAATTAAGCAGAATACTCTCACCCAGTCAATAGATCAGGGCTAGATCCAACACCGTTTTTTAGCTCATTGCACCATCCCAGTTTCAGAACCTGGCTGTATGCAAATTAGTCTGTTCCTGTCCCAGTGCATGATGGGAACAGGGCAAACCAAACTACAAAAGCCAATTCTTACACTGGGAAGGAAACAAGCTTCCGGGGACCGGTTTCTGTCATTACAGCCGTCTTCGGCCCGGCTTGCTTGAATCCTGATGGTGCAATGAGCAAGGGACTCAAGTCTGAGTATACCCTTCCACGCTTAGGGTGGACAAAAATATTTACAACAAGGGGTGGTGAGGGACAGAGTCTCTGAATTAAGCAGAATACTCTCACCCAGTCAAAAGATCAGGGCTAGATCCAACACCGTTTTTTAGCTCATTGCACCATCCCAGTTTCAGAACCTGGCTGTATGCAAATTAGTCTGTTCCTGTCCCAGTGCATGATGGGAACAGGGCAAACCAAACTACAAAAGCCAATTCTTACACTGGGAAGGAAACAAGCTTCCGGGGACCGGTTTCTGGCATTACAGCCGTCTTCGGCCCGGCTTGCTTGAATCCTGATGGTGCAATGAGCAAGGGACTCATGTCTGAGTATACCCTTCCACGCTTAGGGTGGACAAAAATATTTACAACAAGGGGTGGTGAGGGACAGAGTCTCTGAATTAAGCAGAATACTCTCACCCAGTCAAAAGATCAGGGCTAGATCCAACACCGTTTTTTAGCTCATTGCACCATCCCAGTTTCAGAACCTGGCTGTATGCAAATTAGTCTGTTCCTGTCCCAGTGCATGATGGGAACAGGGCAAACCAAACTACAAAAGCCAATTCTTACACTGGGAAGGAAACAAGCTTCCGGGGACCGGTTTCTGGCATTACAGCCGTCTTCGGCCCGGCTTGCTTGAATCCTGATGGTGCAATGAGCAAGGGACTCATGTCTGAGTATACCCTTCCACGCTTAGGGTGGACAAAAATATTTACAACAAGGGGTGGTGAGGGACAGAGTCTCTGAATTAAGCAGAATACTCTCACCCAGTCAAAAGATCCGGGCTAGATCCAACACCGTTTTTTAGCTCATTGCACCATCCCAGTTTCAGAACCTGGCTGTATGCAAATTAGTCTGTTCCTGTCCCAGTGCATGATGGGAACAGGGCAAACCAAACTACAAAAGCCAATTCTTACACTGGGAAGGAAACAAGCTTCCGGGGACCGGTTTCTGGCATTACAGCCGTCTTCGGCCCGGCTTGCTTGAATCCTGATGGTGCAATGAGCAAGGGACTCATGTCTGAGTATACCCTTCCACGCTTAGGGTGGACAAAAATATTTACAACAAGGGGTGGTGAGGGACAGAGTCTCTGAATTAAGCAGAATACTCTCACCCAGTCAAAAGATCAGGGCTAGATCCAACACCGTTTTTTAGCTCATTGCACCATCCCAGTTTCAGAACCTGGCTGTATGCAAATTAGTCTGTTCCTGTCCCAGTGCATGATGGGAACAGGGCAAACCAAACTACAAAAGCCAATTCTTACACTGGGAAGGAAACAAGCTTCCGGGGACCGGTTTCTGGCATTACAGCCGTCTTCGGCCCGGCTTGCTTGAATCCTGATGGTGCAATGAGCAAGGGACTCATGTCTGAGTATACCCTTCCACGCTTAGGGTGGACAAAAATATTTACAACAAGGGGTGGTGAGGGACAGAGTCTCTGAATTAAGCAGAATACTCTCACCCAGTCAAAAGATCAGGGCTAGATCCAACACCGTTTTTTAGCTCATTGCACCATCCCAGTTTCAGAACCTGGCTGTATGCAAATTAGTCTGTTCCTGTCCCAGTGCATGATGGGAACAGGGCAAACCAAACTACAAAAGCCAATTCTTACACTGGGAAGGAAACAAGCTTCCGGGGACCGGTTTCTGGCATTACAGCCGTCTTCGGCCCGGCTTGCTTGAATCCTGATGGTGCAATGAGCAAGGGACTCATGTCTGAGTATACCCTTCCACGCTTAGGGTGGACAAAAATATTTACAACAAGGGGTGGTGAGGGACAGAGTCTCTGAATTAAGCAGAATACTCTCACCCAGTCAAAAGATCAGGGCTAGATCCAACACCGTTTTTTAGCTCATTGCACCATCCCAGTTTCAGAACCTGGCTGTATGCAAATTAGTCTGTTCCTGTCCCAGTGCATGATGGGAACAGGGCAAACCAAACTACAAAAGCCAATTCTTACACTGGGAAGGAAACAAGCTTCCGGGGACCGGTTTCTGGCATTACAGCCGTCTTCGGCCCGGCTTGCTTGAATCCTGATGGTGCAATGAGCAAGGGACTCATGTCTGAGTATACCCTTCCACGCCTAGGGTGGACAAAAATATTTACAACATGGGGTGGTGAGGGACAGAGTCTCTGAATTAAGCAGAATACTCTCACCCAGTCAAAAGATCAGGGCTAGATCCAACACCGTTTTTTAGCTCATTGCACCATCCCAGTTTCAGAACCTGGCTGTATGCAAATTAGTCTGTTCCTGTCCCAGTGCATGATGGGAACAGGGCAAACCAAACTACAAAAGCCAATTCTTACACTGGGAAGGAAACAAGCTTCCGGGGACCGGTTTCTGGCATTACAGCCGTCTTCGGCCCGGCTTGCTTGAATCCTGATGGTGCAATGAGCAAGGGACTCATGTCTGAGTATACCCTTCCACGCTTAGGGTGGACAAAAATATTTACAACAAGGGGTGGTGAGGGACAGAGTCTCTGAATTAAGCAGAATACTCTCACCCAGTCAAAAGATCAGGGCTAGATCCAACACAGTTTTTTAGCTCATTGCACCATCCCAGTTTCAGAACCTGGCTGTATGCAAATTAGTCTGTTCCTGTCCCAGTGCATGATGGGAACAGGGCAAACCAAACTACAAAAGCCAATTCTTACACTGGGAAGGAAACAAGCTTCCGGGGACCGGTTTCTGGCATTACAGCCGTCTTCGGCCCGGCTTGCTTGAATCCTGATGGTGCAATGAGCAAGGGACTCATGTCTGAGTATACCCTTCCACGCTTAGGGTGGACAAAAATATTTACAACAAGGGGTGGTGAGGGACAGAGTCTCTGAATTAAGCAGAATACTCTCACCCAGTCAAAAGATCAGGGCTAGATCCAACACCGTTTTTTAGCTCATTGCACCATCCCAGTTTCAGAACCTGGCTGTATGCAAATTAGTCTGTTCCTGTCCCAGTGCATGATGGGAACAGGGCAAACCAAACTACAAAAGCCAATTCTTACACTGGGAAGGAAACAAGCTTCCGGGGACCGGTTTCTGGCATTACAGCCGTCTTCGGCCCGGCTTGCTTGAATCCTGATGGTGCAATGAGCAAGGGACTCATGTCTGAGTATACCCTTCCACGCTTAGGGTGGACAAAAATATTTACAACAAGGGGTGGTGAGGGACAGAGTCTCTGAATTAAGCAGAATACTCTCACCCAGTCAAAAGATCAGGGCTAGATCCAACACCGTTTTTTAGCTCATTGCACCATCCCAGTTTCAGAACCTGGCTGTACGCAAATTAGTCTGTTCCTGTCCCAGTGCATGATGGGAACAGGGCAAACCAAACTACAAAAGCCAATTCTTACACTGGGAAGGAAACAAGCTTCCGGGGACCGGTTTCTGGCATTACAGCCGTCTTCGGCCCGGCTTGCTTGAATCCTGATGGTGCAATGAGCAAGGGACTCATGTCTGAGTATACCCTTCCACGCTTAGGGTGGACAAAAATATTTACAACAAGGGGTGGTGAGGGACAGAGTCTCTGAATTAAGCAGAATACTCTCACCCAGTCAAAAGATCAGGGCTAGATCCAACACCGTTTTTTAGCTCATTGCACCATCCCAGTTTCAGAACCTGGCTGTATGCAAATTAGTCTGTTCCTGTCCCAGTGCATGATGGGAACAGGGCAAACCAAACTACAAAAGCCAATTCTTACACTGGGAAGGAAACAAGCTTCCGGGGACCGGTTTTTGGCATTACAGCCGTCTTCGGCCCGGCTTGCTTGAATCCTGATGGTGCAATGAGCAAGGGACTCATGTCTGAGTATACCCTTCCACGCTTAGGGTGGACAAAAATATTTACAACAAGGGGTGGTGAGGGACAGAGTCTCTGAATTAAGCAGAATACTCTCACCCAGTCAAAAGATCAGGGCTAGATCCAACACCGTTTTTTAGCTCATTGCACCATCCCAGTTTCAGAACCTGGCTGTATGCAAATTAGTCTGTTCCTGTCCCAGTGCATGATGGGAACAGGGCAAACCAAACTACAAAAGCCAATTCTTACACTGGGAAGGAAACAAGCTTCCGGGGACCGGTTTCTGGCATTACAGCCGTCTTCGGCCCGGCTTGCTTGAATCCTGATGGTGCAATGAGCAAGGGACTCATGTCTGAGTATACCCTTCCACGCTTAGGGTGGACAAAAATATTTACAACAAGGGGTGGTGAGGGACAGAGTCTCTGAATTAAGCAGAATACTCTCACCCAGTCAAAAGATCAGGGCTAGATCCAACACCGTTTTTTAGCTCATTGCACCATCCCAGTTTCAGAACCTGGCTGTATGCAAATTAGTCTGTTCCTGTCCCAGTGCATGATGCGAACAGGGCAAACCAAACTACAAAAGCCAATTCTTACACTGGGAAGGAAACAAGCTTCCGGGGACCGGTTTCTGGCATTACAGCCGTCTTCGGCCCGGCTTGCTTGAATCCTGATGGTGCAATGAGCAAGGGACTCATGTCTGAGTATACCCTTCCACGCTTAGGGTGGACAAAAATATTTACAACAAGGGGTGGTGAGGGACAGAGTCTCTGAATTAAGCAGAATACTCTCACCCAGTCAAAAGATCAGGGCTAGATCCAACACCGTTTTTTAGCTCATTGCACCATCCCAGTTTCAGAACCTGGCTGTATGCAAATTAGTCTGTTCCTGTCCCAGTGCATGATGGGAACAGGGCAAACCAAACTACAAAAGCCAATTCTTACACTGGGAAGGAAACAAGCTTCCGGGGACCGGTTTCTGGCATTACAGCCGTCTTCGGCCCGGCTTGCTTGAATCCTGATGGTGCAATGAGCAAGGGACTCATGTCTGAGTATACCCTTCCACGCTTAGGGTGGACAAAAATATTTACAACAAGGGGTGGTGAGGGACAGAGTCTCTGAATTAAGCAGAATACTCTCACCCAGTCAAAAGATCAGGGCTAGATCCAACACCGTTTTTTAGCTCATTGCACCATCCCAGTTTCAGAACCTGGCTGTATGCAAATTAGTCTGTTCCTGTCCCAGTGCATGATGGGAACAGGGCAAACCAAACTACAAAAGCCAATTCTTACACTGGGAAGGAAACAAGCTTCCGGGGACCGGTTTCTGGCATTACAGCCGTCTTCGGCCCGGCTTGCTTGAATCCCATGATGCACTGGGCCAGGGACAGACTAATTTGCATACAGCCAGGTTCTGAAACTGGGATGGTGCAATGAGCTAAAAAACGGTGTTGGATCTAGCCCTGATCTCTTGACTGGGTGAGAGTACTCTGCTTAATTCAGAGACTCTGTCCATCACCACCCCTTGTTGTAAATTATTTTGTCCACCCTAAGCGTGGAAGGGTATACTCAGATGTGAGTCCCTTGCTCATTGCACCATCAGGATTCAAGCAAGCCGGGCCGAAGACGCCTGAAATGGCAGAAACCGGTCCCCGGAAGCTTGTTTCCTTCCCAGTGTAAGAATTGGCTTTTGTAGTCTGGTCTGCCCTGTTCCCATGATGCACTGGGCCAGCGACAGACTAATTTGCATACAGCCAGGATCTGAAACTGGGATGGTGCAATGAGCTAAAAAACCGTCGTCGAAACAGCACCCTGCACCCGGCTGCCCTAGTGCCACTGAGGGTGCACCTTTCGTGTTAATTTGTTTCCCCATTTGCCCTGAGCTAAAGTCCAGGAGCTTTGCTCCCACAACCCAGTGGCCTGCTTGCCAGCACCCGAAGGCCATCTACCCCCCATTGGATAACATTGGGCCTCACCACTCTGCACCCGGCTGCCCTGGTGCCGCTGAGGGTGTAACGAGAGTGCATCCTTGACCCTGGGGGAACCCTTGTTCTAACCCCAGAAGCTCAACTCCAAAGACCGATTACTTACCTGGAAACCGTTAACTTCATTTCTCTCCATAGGAATTTATTGACTGTTTTTCTCTGAAAAATGTTCTAAGTGTGGAGTTGATTTGTATAGAAACCAGAAAAATAACAATTGTGCAAAACTGATTTTACTTACCTTTTCTCTAGGAAATGTCCCAGTGTGATATCTAGGCATATCACACTGAGTAATTTTTTTTAGCTAAAAAGTAATCTTAAAAGTAATGGAAAAGTAACGTAACTGTAATTTTCATGGCAAAGTCGATACAGAGTATATGTACAGCATTTCACAGTATTACATTACCAGTAATTCAAACTGTAAACATTTCAAAGTAAATTTACAATTGCATTTCAAACTGTATATTTACCGCGAAGTGTTTATCAACTTAGCTGTGCCAGGCTTGCTTGGTTCTAGAATAAAATACCTAAAAGAATATTTTTATACAAAACCAATTGGTCTGAAGTTCAGTCTTTGAGTGATGGAAATCATTTGCTGATTGAGTGACTACAACAAATGCTTAAGACTTTCCTCTGATACTGCCTTGCTGCTTTACCAGACTACCACAAATAGAGAGAAAGGTTCTATCTAACGTTGCCTCTGCCTACCTATGGGGTACCACTGAACTCTATACCTCACTTTGGTATAGTATATACAGAGTCAGCTTCCTACAATGTTGTATTATCAAGGGAAGCTTGCACAGGAGAGGTCCAGGCAGCATATGTTCAATTATTAAGGGAAGCTTGCACTTGTGATGTCCATGCAGCATATGCTTAATTATCAAGGGAAGCTTGCACTGGTGATGTCCATGCAGCATATGCTAAATGATCAAGGAAACCTTGCAATGGCAATGTCCATGCAACACATGTTCAATTATCAAGGGAAGCTTGCAATGGCGATGTCCATGCAACATATGTTCAATTATCAAGGGAAGCTTACACCGGTAAGGTCCATGCAGCATATGTTCAATTATCAAGGGAAGCTTGCACTGGTGATGTCCATGCAGAATATGTTCAATTATCAAGGGAACCTTGCACTGGTGATGTCCATGCAGAATATGTTAAATTATCAAGGGAAGCTTGCACTGGTGAGGTCCATGCAGTATATGTTCAATTATCAGAGGAAGCTTGCACTGGCGATGTCCATGTAGCATATGTTTAACTACTAAGGGAATCTTGGACTTGTTATGTCCATGCAGCATTTGTTAAATAATCAAGGGAATCTCCCACTTGTGATGTCTATGCAGCATATGTTCAATTATCAAGGGAAGCTTGCACTGGAGAGGCCGATGCAGCAAACGTTCAATTATCAAGGGAAGCTTGCACTGGCGATGTGCATGTAGCATATGTTTAATTACTAAGGGAAGCTTGTACTTGTTATGTCCATGCAGCATTTGTTTAATTATCAAGGGAAGCTAGCACTTGTGATGTCTATGCAGCATATGTTCAATTATCAAGGGAAGCTTGCACTGGAGAGGCCCATGCAGCAAACGTTCAATTATCAAGGGAAGCTTGCACTGGCGATGTCCATGCATCATATCTTTAATTATCAAGGGAAGCTTGCAATGGAGACGCTCATGCAGCATATGTTTAATTATCAAGGGAAACTGGCACTGGCGAGGTGCATGGCATCATATGTTCAATTATCAAGGGAAGCTGGCACTAGAGAGGTCCATGCAGCATATGTTTAATTATCAAGGGAAGCTTGCACTGGAGAGGTCCATAAAGCATATGTTCAATTATCAAGGGAAGCTTGCACTGGTGAGGTCCATGCAGCATATGTTCAATTATCAAGGGAAGCTTGCAATGGTGATGTCCATGCAGAATACGTTCAATTATCAAGGGAAGCTTGCACAGGTGAGGTCCATGCAGCATATGTTCAGTTATCAAGGGAAACTTGCACTGGTGAGGTCCATGCAGTATATGTTCAATTATCAAGGGAAGCTTACACTTGTGATGTCCGTGCAGCATATGTTTAATTATTAAGGGAAGCTTGCACTGGTGAGGTCCATGCAGCATATGTTTAATTATCAAGGGAAGCTTGCACTTGTGATGCCCATGCAGTATATGTTTAATTATCAAGGAAAGCTTGCACTGGAGAATCCCATGCGGCATATGTTTAATTATCAAGGGAAGCTTGCACTTGTGATGCCCATGCAGTATATGTTTAATTATCAAGGAAAGCTTGCACTGGAGAGTCCCATGCGGCATATGTTTAATTATCAAGGGAAGCTTGGACTGGAGAGGCCCATGCAGCATATGTTTAATTATCAAGGGAAGCTTGCACTGGTGCGGTCCATGCAGCATATGTTTAATTATCAAGGGAAGCTTGCACTGGTGCGGTCCATGCAGCATTTTATTAAGCATCAAGGGAAGCTTGCACTGGAGAGGTCGATGCAGCATATGTTCAATTTTAAAGGGAAGCTTGCACTGGTGATGTCCATGCAGCATATGTTAAAATATCAAGGAAAGCTTGCAATGGCTATGTCCATGCAACATATGTTCAATTATCAAGGGAAGCTTGCACTGGTAAGGTCCATGCAGCATATGTTCAATTATCAAGGGAAGCTTGCACTGGTGCGGTCCATGCAGCATTTGTTTAATATCAAGGGAAGCTTGCACTGGAGAGGTCGATGCAGCATATGTTCAATTATCAAGGGAAGCTTGCACTGGTGATGTCCATGCAGCATATGTTCAGTTATCAAGGGAAGCTTGCACTGGCGATGTCCATGCATCATATCTTTAATTATCAAGGGAAGCTTGCATTGGAGACGCTAATGCAGCATATGTTTAATTATCAAGGGAAACTGGCACTGGTGATGTCCATGCAGCATATGTTAAAATATCAAGGAAAGCTTGCAATGGCGATGTCCATGCAACATATGTTCAATTATCAAGGGAAGCTTGCACTGGTAAGGTCCATGCAGCATATGTTCAATTATCAAGGGAAGCTTGCACTGGTGATGTCCATGCAGAATATGTTCAATTATCAAGGGAAGCATGCACTGGTGATGTCTATGCAGCATATGTTCAATTATCAAGGGAAGCTTGCACTGGAGAGGCCCATGCAGCAAACGTTCAATTATCAAGGTAAGCTTGCACTGGTGATGTCTATGCAGTAGATGTTTAATTATCAAGGGAAGCTTGAACTTGTGATGTCTATGCAGCAAACGTTCAAATATCAAGGGAAGCTTGCACTGGTAAGGTCCATGCAGCATATGTTTAATTATCAAGGGAAGCTTGCACTGGTGAGGTCCATGCAGCATATGTTCAATTATCAAGGGACGCTTGCAATGGTGATGTCCATGCAGAATATGTTCAATTATCAAGGGAAGCTTGCACAGGTGAGGTCCATGCAGCATATGTTCAGTTATCGAGAGAAGCTTGCACTTGTGATGTCCATGCAGCATATGCTTAATTATCAAGGGAAGCTTGCACTGGCGATGTCCATGCAGCATATGAAGTTCAGTCTTTGAGTGATGGAAATCATTTGCTGATTGAGTGATTACAACAAATGCTTAAGACTTTCCTCTGATACTGCCTTGCTGCTTTACCACACTACCACAAATAGAGAGAAAGGTTCTATCTAATGTTGCCTCTGCCTACCTTTGGGGTTCCACAGCTTGCACTGGTGATGTCCATGCAGCATATGTTCAATTATCAAGGGAAGCTTGCACTGGCGAGGTCCATGCAGCATATGTTCAATTATTAAGGGAAGCTTGCACTGGAGAGGCCCATGCAGTATATGTTCAATTATCAAGGGAAGCTTACACTTGTGATGTCCATGCAGCATATGTTCAATTATCAAGGGAAGCTTGCACTTGTGATGCCCATGCAGCATATGTTTAATTATCAAGGAAAGCTTGCACTGGAGAGTCCCATGTGGCATATGTTTAATTATCAAGGGAAGCTTGCACTTGTGATGCCCATGCAGTATATGTTTAATTATCAAGGAAAGATTGCACTGGAGAGTCCCATGCGGCATATGTTTAATTATCAAGGAAAGCTTGCACTGGAGAGTCCCATGCGGCATATGTTTAATTATCAAGGGAAGCTTGCACTGGTGAGGTCCATGCAGCATATGTTTAATTATCAAGGGAAGCTTACACTGGTGCGGTCCATGCAGCATATGTTTAATTATCAAGGGAAGCTTGCACTGGTGAGGTCCATGCAGCATATGTTCAATTATTAAGGGAAGCTTGCACTGGAGAGGCCCATGCAGTATATGTTCAATTATCAAGGGAAGCTTACACTTGTGATATCCATGCAGCATATGTTCAATTATCAAGGGAAGCTTGCACTTGTGATGCCCATGCAGCATATGTTTAATTATCAAGGAAAGCTTGCACTGGAGAGTCCCATGTGGCATATGTTTAATTATCAAGGAAAGCTTGCACTGGAGAGTCCCATGCGGCATATGTTTAATTATCAAGGAAAGCTTGCACTGGAGAGTCCCATGCGGCATATGTTTAATTATCAAGGAAAGCTTGCACTGGAGAGTCCCTTGCGGCATATGTTTAATTATCAAGGGAAGCTTGCACTGGTGATGTCCATGGAGCATATGTTAAATTATCAAGGAAAGCTTGCAATGGCGATGTCCATGCAACATATGTTCAATTATTAAGGGAAGCTTGCACTGGTAAGGTCCATGCAGCATATGTTCAATTATCAAGGGAAGCTTGCACTGGTGATGTCCATGCAGAATATGTTCAATTATCAAGGGAAGCTTGCACTGGTGATGTCCATGCAGAATATGTTCAATTATCAAGGGAAGCATGCACTGGTGATGTCCATGCAGCATATGTTAAATTATCAAGGAAAGCTTGCAATGGCGATGTCCATGCAACATATGTTCAATTATCAAGGAAAGCTTGCACTGGAGAGTCCCATGCGGCATATGTTTAATTATCAAGGAAAGCTTGCACTGGAGAGGCCCATGCAGCATATGTTTCATTATCAAGGGAAGCTTGGACTGGAGAGGCCCATGCAGCATATGTTTAATTATCAAGGGAAGCTTACACTGGTGCGGTCCATGCAGCATATGTTTAATTATCAAGGGAAGCTTGCACTGGTGAGGTCGATGCAGCATATGTTCAATTTTAAAGGGAAGCTTGCACTGGTGATGTCCATGCAGCATATGTTAAATTATCAAGGGAAGCTTGCACTGGTGCGGTCCATGCAGCATATGTTTAATTATCAAGGGAAGCTTGCACTGGTGAGGTCGATGCAGCATATGTTCAATTTTAAAGGGAAGCTTGCACTGGAGAGGCCCATGCAGCATATGTTTAATTATCAAGGGAAGCTTGGACTGGAGAGGCCCATGCAGCATATGTTTAATTATCAAGGGAAGCTTACACTGGTGCGGTCCTTGCAGCATATGTTTAATTATCAAGGGAAGCTTGCACTGGTGAGGTCGATGCAGCATATGTTCAATTTTAAAGGGAAGCTTGCACTGGTGCGGTCCATGCAGCATTTATTTAAATATCAAGGGAATCTTGCACTGGAGAGGTCGATGCAGCATATGTTCAATTTTAAAGGGAAGCTTGCACTGGTGATGTCCATGCAGCATATGTTAAATTATCAAGGAAAGCTTGCAATGGCGATGTCCATGCAACATATGTTCAATTATTAAGGGAAGCTTGCACTGGTAAGGTCCATGCAGCATATGTTCAATTATCAAGGGAAGCTTGCACTGGTGATGTCCATGCAGAATATGTTCAATTATCAAGGGAAGCGTGCACTGGTGATGTCCATGCAGAATATGTTCAATTATCAAGGGAAGCATGCACTGGTGATGTCTATGCAGCATATGTTCAATTATCAAGGGAAGCTTGCACTGGAGAGGCCCATGCAGCAAACGTTCAATTATCAAGGGAAGCTTGCACTGGTGATGCCCATGCAGTATATGTTTAATTATCAAGGAAAGATTGCGCTGGAGAGTCCCATGCGGCATATGTTTAATTATCAAGGGAAGCTTGCACTTGTGATGCCCATGCAGTATATGTTTAATTATCAAGGAAAGCTTGCACTGGAGAGGCCCATGCAGCAAACGTGCAATTATCAAGGGAAGCTTACACTGGTGATGTCTATGCAGTAGATGTTTAATTATTAAGGGAAGCTTGCACTGGTGAGGTCCATGCAGCATATGTTCAATTATCAAGGGAAGCTTGCACTTGTGATGCCCATGCGGCATATGTTTAATTATCAAGGGAAGCTTGGACTGGAGAGGCCCATGCAGCATATGTTTTATTATCAAGGGAAGCTTGCACTGGTGCGGTACATGCAGCATATGTTTAATTATCAAGGGAAGCTTGCACTGGTGCGGTCCATGCAGCATTTGTTTAAATATCAAGGGAAGCTTGCACTGGAGAGGTCGATGCAGCATATGTTCAATTTTAAAGGGAAGCTTGCACTGGTGATGTCCATGCAGCATATGTTAAATTATCAAGGAAAGCTTGCAATGGCGATGTCCATGCAACATATGTTCAATTATCAAGGGAAGCTTGCACTGGTAAGGTCCATGCAGCAATTGTTCAATTATCAAGGGAAGCTTGCACTGGTGATGTCCATGCAGCAAATGTTCAAATATCAAGGGAAGCTTGCACTGGTAAGGTCCATGCAGCATATGTTTAATTATCAAGGGAAGCTTGCACTTGTGAGGACCATACAGCATTGGATGTATGATGTTACAACGCATACTTTTACAACGACTACCATTACAACGAATTTTTTACAACGCAAAAACTTTTACAACGCATACCATTACAACGCAAGATTTTACAACGCAAGTACCTTTACAACGCATACCATTACAACGTAAATATTGGTAAGTATATAATATTTTTTTTAATATAAATTATTTTAAATTATTAAAATATAATTAAATTTTATGTAATTTTATTTAATTAATTTAATTTAAATATAATTTTAATTTATTTTAACAAATTAACCCTGTACCCCAAAAACCCAAAACTGACCCTGAACCCTAAAAATATTTTTTTTAATTTAAATTAATTTAAATTATTAAAATATAAATAATTTTTATTTAATTACATTTAATTAATTTAATTTAAATATAATTTTATTTTATTTTTAAAAATTAACCCTGTACCCCAAAAACTGAAAACTGACCCTGAACCCTAAAAATACCCCTTTACCCAAAAACTGAAAACTGACCCTGAACCCTAAAAATACCCCTTTACCCAAAAACTGAAAACTGACCCTGAACCCTAAAAATACCCCTTTACCCAAAAACTAAAAACTGACCCTGAACCCTAAAAATACCCCTTTACCCAAAAACTAAAAACTGACCCTGAACCCTAAAAATATCCCTTTACCCAAAAACTAAAAACTTACCCTGAACCCTAAAAATACCCCTTTACCCAAAAACTGAAAACTGACCATGAACCCTAAAAATACCCCTTTACCCAAAAACTGAAAACTGACCATGAACCCTAAAAATACCCCTTTACCCAAAAACTGAAAACTGACCCTGAACCCTAAAAATACCCCTTTACCCAAAAACTGAAAACTGACCCTGAACCCTAAAAATACCCCTTTACCCAAAAACTGAAAACTGACCCTGAACCCTAAAAATACCCCTTTACCCAAAAACCCAAACATATAATATTTTTAAAATAATTATATACTTACCAATACTTACGTTGTAATGGTATGCGTTGTAAAAGTACTTGCGTTGTAAAATCCTGCGTTGTAATGGTATGCGTTGTAAAAGTTTTTGCGTTGTAAAAGTTTCGTTGTAATGGTAGTTCGTTGTAAAAGTTGCGTTGTAAATGTTGTTTCCCTACAGCATTTGTTCAATTATCAAGGGAAACTCTCACTGGAGAGGCCCATGCAGCATATGTTCAAATATCAATGGAAGCTTGCACTGGTAAGGTCCATGCAGCATATGTTTCATTATCAAGGGAAGCTTGCACTGGTAAGGTCCATGCAGCATATGTTTAATTATCAAGGGAAGCTGGCACTAGAGAGGTCCATGCAGCATATGTTCAATTATAAAGGGAAGCTCGCACTTGTGATGTCCCTGCAGCATGTGTTCAATTATTAAGGGAAGCTTGCACTGGAGAGGCCCATGCAGTATATGTTCAATTATCAAGGGAAGCTTACACTTGTGATGTCCATGCAGCATATGTTTAATTATTAAGGGAAGCTTGCACTGGTGAGGTCCATGCAGCATATGTTCAATTATCAAGGGAAGCTTGCACTGGAGAGGTCCATAAAGCATATGTTCAATTATCAAGGGGAGCTTGCACTGGTGAGGTCCATGCAGCATATGTTCAATTATCAAGGGAAGCTTGCAATGGTGATGTCCATGCAGAATATGTTCAATTATCAAGGGAAGCTTGCACAGGTGAGGTCCATGCAGCATATGTTCAGTTATCGAGGGAAGCTTGCACTTGTGATGTCCATGCAGCATATGCTTAATTATCAAGGGAGGCTTGCACTGGTGATGTCCATGCAGCATATGTTCAATTACCAAGGGAAGCTTGCACTGGCGAGGTCCATGCAGCATATGTTCAATTATTAAGGGAAGCTTGCACTGGAGAGGCCCATGCAGTATATGTTCAATTATCAAGGGAAGCTTACACTTGTGATGTCCATGCAGCATATATTTAATTATTAAGGGAAGCTTGCACTGGGGAGGTCCATGCAGCATATGTTCAATTATCAAGGGAAGCTTGCACTTGTGATGCCCATGCAGTATATGTTTAATTATCAAGGAATGCTTGCACTGGAGAGTCCCATGCGGCATATGTTTAATTATCAAGGGAAGCTTGGACTGGAGAGGCCCATGCAGCATATGTTTAAATATCAAGGGAAGCTTGGACTGGAGAGGCCCTTGCAGCATATGTTTAATTATCAAGGGAAGCTTGCACTGGTGCGGTCCATGCAGCATATGTTTAATTATCAAGGGAAGCTTGCACTGGTGCGGTCCATGTAGCATTTTATTAAGCATCAAGGGAAGCTTGCACTGGAGAGGTCGATGCAGCATATGTTCAATTTTAAAGGGAAGCTTGCACTGGTGATGTCCATGCAGCATATGTGAAATTATCAAAGAAAGCTTGCAATGGCGATGTCCATGCAACGTATGTGCAATTATCAAGGGAAGCTTACACTGGTAAGGTCCATGCAGCATATGTTCAATTATCAAGGGAAGCATGCACTGGTGATGTCTATGCAGCATATGTTCAATTAGCAAGGGAAGCTTGCACTGGAGAGGCCCATGCAGCATATGTTTAATTATCAAGGGAAGCTTGGACTGGAGAGGCCCATGCAGCATATGTTTAATTATCAAGGGAAGCTTACACTGGTGCGGTCCATGCAGCATATGTTTAATTATCAAGGGAAGCTTGCACTGGTGAGGTCGATGCAGCATATGTTCAATTTTAAAGGGAAGCTTGCACTGGTGATGTCCATGCAGCATATGTTAAATTATCAAGGGAAGCTTGCACTGGTGCGGTCCATGCAGCATATGTTTAATTATCAAGGGAAGCTTGCACTGGTGAGGTCGATGCAGCATATGTTCAATTTTAAAGGGAAGCTTGCACTGGAGAGGCCCATGCAGCATATGTTTAATTATCAAGGGAAGCTTGGACTGGAGAGGCCCATGCAGCATATGTTTAATTATCAAGGGAAGCTTACACTGGTGCGGTCCTTGCAGCATATGTTTAATTATCAAGGGAAGCTTGCACTGGTGAGGTCGATGCAGCATATGTTCAATTTTAAAGGGAAGCTTGCACTGGTGCGGTCCATGCAGCATTTATTTAAATATCAAGGGAATCTTGCACTGGAGAGGTCGATGCAGCATATGTTCAATTTTAAAGGGAAGCTTGCACTGGTGATGTCCATGCAGCATATGTTAAATTATCAAGGAAAGCTTGCAATGGCGATGTCCATGCAACATATGTTCAATTATTAAGGGAAGCTTGCACTGGTAAGGTCCATGCAGCATATGTTCAATTATCAAGGGAAGCTTGCACTGGTGATGTCCATGCAGAATATGTTCAATTATCAAGGGAAGCGTGCACTGGTGATGTCCATGCAGAATATGTTCAATTATCAAGGGAAGCATGCACTGGTGATGTCTATGCAGCATATGTTCAATTATCAAGGGAAGCTTGCACTGGAGAGGCCCATGCAGCAAACGTTCAATTATCAAGGGAAGCTTGCACTGGTGATGCCCATGCAGTATATGTTTAATTATCAAGGAAAGATTGCGCTGGAGAGTCCCATGCGGCATATGTTTAATTATCAAGGGAAGCTTGCACTTGTGATGCCCATGCAGTATATGTTTAATTATCAAGGAAAGCTTGCACTGGAGAGGCCCATGCAGCAAACGTGCAATTATCAAGGGAAGCTTACACTGGTGATGTCTATGCAGTAGATGTTTAATTATTAAGGGAAGCTTGCACTGGTGAGGTCCATGCAGCATATGTTCAATTATCAAGGGAAGCTTGCACTTGTGATGCCCATGCGGCATATGTTTAATTATCAAGGGAAGCTTGGACTGGAGAGGCCCATGCAGCATATGTTTTATTATCAAGGGAAGCTTGCACTGGTGCGGTACATGCAGCATATGTTTAATTATCAAGGGAAGCTTGCACTGGTGCGGTCCATGCAGCATTTGTTTAAATATCAAGGGAAGCTTGCACTGGAGAGGTCGATGCAGCATATGTTCAATTTTAAAGGGAAGCTTGCACTGGTGATGTCCATGCAGCATATGTTAAATTATCAAGGAAAGCTTGCAATGGCGATGTCCATGCAACATATGTTCAATTATCAAGGGAAGCTTGCACTGGTAAGGTCCATGCAGCAATTGTTCAATTATCAAGGGAAGCTTGCACTGGTGATGTCCATGCAGCAAATGTTCAAATATCAAGGGAAGCTTGCACTGGTAAGGTCCATGCAGCATATGTTTAATTATCAAGGGAAGCTTGCACTTGTGAGGACCATACAGCATTGGATGTATGATGTTACAACGCATACTTTTACAACGACTACCATTACAACGAATTTTTTACAACGCAAAAACTTTTACAACGCATACCATTACAACGCAAGATTTTACAACGCAAGTACCTTTACAACGCATACCATTACAACGTAAATATTGGTAAGTATATAATATTTTTTTTTAATATAAATTATTTTAAATTATTAAAATATAATTAAATTTTATGTAATTTTATTTAATTAATTTAATTTAAATATAATTTTAATTTATTTTTACAAATTAACCCTGTACCCCAAAAACCCAAAACTGACCCTGAACCCTAAAAATATTTTTTTTAATTTAAATTAATTTAAATTATTAAAATATAAATAATTTTTATTTAATTACATTTAATTAATTTAATTTAAATATAATTTTATTTTATTTTTTAAAATTAACCCTGTACCCCAAAAACTGAAAACTGACCCTGAACCTTAAAAATACCCCTTTACCCAAAAACTGAAAACTGACCCTGAACCCTAAAAATACCCCTTTACCCAAAACCTGAAAACTGACCCTGAACCCTAAAAATACCCCTTTACCCAAAAACTGAAAATTTACCCAAAAACTAAAAACTGACCCTGAACCCTAAAAATACCCCTTTACCCAAAAACTAAAAACTGACCCTGAACCCTAAAAATACCCCTTTACCCAAAAACTAAAAACTTACCCTGAACCCTAAAAATACCCCTTTACCCAAAAACTGAAAACTGACCATGAACCCTAAAAATACCCCTTTACCCAAAAACTGAAAACTGACCCTGAACCCTAAAAATACCCCTTTACCCAAAAACTGAAAACTGACCCTGAACCCTAAAAATACCCCTTTACCCAAAAACTGAAAACTGACCCTGAACCCTAAAAATACCCCTTTACCCAAAAACTGAAAACTGACCCTGAACCCTAAAAATACCCCTTTACCCAAAAACCCAAACATATAATATTTTTAAAATAATTATATACTTACCAATACTTACGTTGTAATGGTATGCGTTGTAAAAGTACTTGCGTTGTAAAATCCTGCGTTGTAATGGTATGCGTTGTAAAAGTTTTTGCGTTGTAAAAGTTTCGTTGTAATGGTAGTTCGTTGTAAAAGTTGCGTTGTAAATGTTGTTTCCCTACAGCATTTGTTCAATTATCAAGGGAAACTCTCACTGGAGAGGCCCATGCAGCATATGTTCAAATATCAATGGAAGCTTGCACTGGTAAGGTCCATGCAGCATATGTTTCATTATCAAGGGAAGCTTGCACTGGTAAGGTCCATGCAGCATATGTTTAATTATCAAGGGAAGCTGGCACTAGAGAGGTCCATGCAGCATATGTTCAATTATAAAGGGAAGCTCGCACTTGTGATGTCCCTGCAGCATGTGTTCAATTATTAAGGGAAGCTTGCACTGGAGAGGCCCATGCAGTATATGTTCAATTATCAAGGGAAGCTTACACTTGTGATGTCCATGCAGCATATGTTTAATTATTAAGGGAAGCTTGCACTGGTGAGGTCCATGCAGCATATGTTCAATTATCAAGGGAAGCTTGCACTGGAGAGGTCCATAAAGCATATGTTCAATTATCAAGGGGAGCTTGCACTGGTGAGGTCCATGCAGCATATGTTCAATTATCAAGGGAAGCTTGCAATGGTGATGTCCATGCAGAATATGTTCAATTATCAAGGGAAGCTTGCACAGGTGAGGTCCATGCAGCATATGTTCAGTTATCGAGGGAAGCTTGCACTTGTGATGTCCATGCAGCATATGCTTAATTATCAAGGGAGGCTTGCACTGGTGATGTCCATGCAGCATATGTTTTATTATCAAGGGAAGCTTGCACTGGTGCGGTACATGCAGCATATGTTTAATTATCAAGGGAAGCTTGCACTGGTGCGGTCCATGCAGCATTTGTTTAAATATCAAGGGAAGCTTGCACTGGAGAGGTCGATGCAGCATATGTTCAATTTTAAAGGGAAGCTTGCACTGGTGATGTCCATGCAGCATATGTTAAATTATCAAGGAAAGCTTGCAATGGCGATGTCCATGCAACATATGTTCAATTATCAAGGGAAGCTTGCACTGGTAAGGTCCATGCAGCAATTGTTCAATTATCAAGGGAAGCTTGCACTGGTGATGTCCATGCAGCAAATGTTCAAATATCAAGGGAAGCTTGCACTGGTAAGGTCCATGCAGCATATGTTTAATTATCAAGGGAAGCTTGCACTTGTGAGGACCATACAGCATTGGATGTATGATGTTACAACGCATACTTTTACAACGACTACCATTACAACGAATTTTTTACAACGCAAAAACTTTTACAACGCATACCATTACAACGCAAGATTTTACAACGCAAGTACCTTTACAACGCATACCATTACAACGTAAATATTGGTAAGTATATAATATTTTTTTTTAATATAAATTATTTTAAATTATTAAAATATAATTACATTTTATGTAATTTTATTTAATTAATTTAATTTAAATATAATTTTAATTTATTTTTACAAATTAACCCTGTACCCCAAAAACCCAAAACTGACCCTGAACCCTAAAAATATTTTTTTTAATTTAAATTATTTTAAATTATTAAAATATAAATAATTTTTATTTAATTACATTTAATTAATTTAATTTAAATATAATTTTATTTTATTTTTAAAAATTAACCCTGTACCCCAAAAACTGAAAACTGACCCTGAACCCTAAAAATACCCCTTTACCCAAAAACTGAAAACTGACCCTGAACCCTAAAAATACCCCTTTACCCAAAAACTGAAAACTGACCCTGAACCCTAAAAATACCCCTTTACCCAAAAACTAAAAACTGACCCTGAACCCTAAAAATACCCCTTTACCCAAAAACTAAAAACTGACCCTGAACCCTAAAAATACCCCTTTACCCAAAAACTAAAAACTTACCCTGAACCCTAAAAATACCCCTTTACCCAAAAACTGAAAACTGACCATGAACCCTAAAAATACCCCTTTACCCAAAAACTGAAAACTGACCCTGAACCCTAAAAATACCCCTTTACCCAAAAACTGAAAACTGACCCTGAACCCTAAAAATACCCCTTTACCCAAAAACTGAAAACTGACCCTGAACCCTAAAAATACCCCTTTACCCAAAAACTGAAAACTGACCCTGAACCCTAAAAATACCCCTTTACCCAAAAACCCAAACATATAATATTTTTAAAATAATTATATACTTACCAATACTTACGTTGTAATGGTATGCGTTGTAAAAGTACTTGCGTTGTAAAATCCTGCGTTGTAATGGTATGCGTTGTAAAAGTTTTTGCGTTGTAAAAGTTTCGTTGTAATGGTAGTTCGTTGTAAAAGTTGCGTTGTAAATGTTGTTTCCCTACAGCATTTGTTCAATTATCAAGGGAAACTCTCACTGGAGAGGCCCATGCAGCATATGTTCAAATATCATTGGAAGCTTGCACTGGTAAGGTCCATGCAGCATATGTTTCATTATCAAGGGAAGCTTGCACTGGTAAGGTCCATGCAGCATATGTTTAATTATCAAGGGAAGCTGGCACTAGAGAGGTCCATGCAGCATATGTTCAATTATAAAGGGAAGCTCGCACTTGTGATGTCCCTGCAGCATGTGTTCAATTATTAAGGGAAGCTTGCACTGGAGAGGCCCATGCAGTATATGTTCAATTATCAAGGGAAGCTTACACTTGTGATGTCCATGCAGCATATGTTTAATTATTAAGGGAAGCTTGCACTGGTGAGGTCAATGCAGCATATGTTCAATTATCAAGGGAAGCTTGCACTGGAGAGGTCCATAAAGCATATGTTCAATTATCAAGGGGAGCTTGCACTGGTGAGGTCCATGCAGCATATGTTCAATTATCAAGGGAAGCTTGCAATGGTGATGTCCATGCAGAATATGTTCAATTATCAAGGGAAGCTTGCACAGGTGAGGTCCATGCAGCATATGTTCAGTTATCGAGGGAAGCTTGCACTTGTGATGTCCATGCAGCATATGCTTAATTATCAAGGGAGGCTTGCACTGGTGATGTCCATGCAGCATATGTTCAATTACCAAGGGAAGCTTGCACTGGCGAGGTCCATGCAGCATATGTTCAATTATTAAGGGAAGCTTGCACTGGAGAGGCCCATGCAGTATATGTTCAATTATCAAGGGAAGCTTACACTTGTGATGTCCATGCAGCATATATTTAATTATTAAGGGAAGCTTGCACTGGTGAGGTCCATGCAGCATATGTTCAATTATCAAGGGAAGCTTGCACTTGTGATGCCCATGCAGTATATGTTTAATTATCAAGGAATGCTTGCACTGGAGAGTCCCATGCGGCATATGTTTAATTATCAA
The DNA here is from genome assembly GCF_964261635.1 of Lissotriton helveticus. NCBI lineage: Eukaryota > Metazoa > Chordata > Amphibia > Caudata > Salamandridae > Lissotriton > Lissotriton helveticus. The sequence continues at coordinate 688,525,675 of NC_136070.1, read as the reverse complement.
GGGAAGCTTGCTCTGGTGATGTCCATGCAGCATATGTTTAATTATCAAGGGAAGCTTGGACTGGAGAGGCCCATGCAGCATATGTTTAAATATCAAGGGAAGCTTGGACTGGAGAGGCCCTTGCAGCATATGTTTAATTATCAAGGGAAGCTTGCACTGGTGCGGTCCATGCAGCATATGTTTAATTATCAAGGGAAGCTTGCACTGGTGCGGTCCATGTAGCATTTTATTAAGCATCAAGGGAAGCTTGCACTGGAGAGGTCGATGCAGCATATGTTCAATTTTAAAGGGAAGCTTGCACTGGTGATGTCCATGCAGCATATGTGAAATTATCAAGGAAAGCTTGCAATGGCGATGTCCATGCAACGTATGTGCAATTATCAAGGGAAGCTTACACTGGTAAGGTCCATGCAGCATATGTTCAATTATCAAGGGAAGCATGCACTGGTGATGTCTATGCAGCATATGTTCAATTAGCAAGGGAAGCTTGCACTGGAGAGGCCCATGCAGCAAAAGTTCAATTATCAAGGGAAGCTTGCACTGGTGATGTCTATGCAGTAGATGTTTAATTATCAAGGGAAGCTTGCACTTGTGATGTCCATGCAGCAAACGTTCAAATATCAAGGGAAGCTTGCACTGGTAAGGTCCATGCAGCATATGTTTAATTATCAAGGGAAGCTTGCACTGGTGAGGTCCATGCAGCATATGTTCAATTATCAAGGGAAGCTTGCAATGGTGATCTAAATGCAGAATATGTTCAATTATCAAGGGAAGCTTGCACAGGTGAGGTCCATGCAGCATATGTTCAGTTATCGAGGGAAGCTTGCACTTGTGATGTCCATGCAGCATATGCTTAATTATCAAGGGAAGCTTGCACTTGTGATGTCCATGCAGCAAATGTTCAAATATCAAGGGAAGCTTGCACTGGCGATGTCCATGCAGCATATGTTCAATTATCAAGGGAAGCTTGCACTGGCGAGGTCCATGCAGCATATGTTCAATTATTAAGGGAAGCTTGCACTGGAGAGGCCCATGCAGTATATGTTTAATTATCAATGGGAAGCTTGGACTGGAGAGGCCCATGCAGCATATGTTTAATTATCAAGGTAAGCTTGCACTGGTGCGGTCCATGCAGCATTTGTTTAAATATCAAGGGAAGATTGCACTGGAGAGGTCGATGCAGCATATGTTCAATTTTAAAGGGAAGGTTGCACTGGTGATGTCCATGCAGTATATGTTAAATTATCAAGGGAAGCTTGCACTGGTGATGTCCATGCAGAATATGTTCAATTATCAAGGGAAGCTTGCACTGGTGATGTCCATGCAGAATATGTGCAATTATCAAGGGAAGTTTGCAATGGAGAGGCCCATGCAGCAAACGTTCAATTATCAAGGGAATCTTGCACTGGTGATGTCTATGCAGTAGATGTTTAATTATCAAGGGAAGCTTGCACTGGTAAGGTCCATGCAGCATATGTTTAATTATCAAGGGAAGCTTGCACTTGTGAGGACCATACAGCATTTGTTCAATTATCAAGGGAAACTCTCACTGGAGAGGCCCATGCAGCATATGTTCAAATATCAAGGGAAGCTCACACTTGTGATGTCCCTGCAGCATATGTTCAATTATTAAGGGAAGCTTGCACTGGAGAGGCCCATGCAGTATATGTTCAATTATCAAGGGAAGTGTACACTTGTGATGTCCATGCAGCATATGTTTAATTATTAAGGGAAGCTTGCACTGGTAAGGTCCATGCAGCATATGTTTAATTATCAAGGGAAGCTGGCACTAGAGAGGTCCATGCAGCATATGTTCAATTATCAAGCGAAGCTCACACTTGTGATGTCCCTGCAGCATATGTTCAATTATTAAGGGAAGCTTGCACTGGTAAGGTCCATGCAGCATATGTTCAATTATCAAGGGAAGCTTGCACTTGTGATGCCCATGCAGTATATGTTTAATTATCAAGGAAAGCTTGCACTGGAGAGGCCCATGCGGCATATGTTTAATTATCAAGGGAAGCTTGCTCTGGTGATGTCCATGCAGCATATGTTTAATTATCAAGGGAAGCTTGGACTGGAGAGGCCCATGCAGCATATGTTTAATTATCAAGGGAAGCTTGCACTGGTGCGGTCCATGCAGCATATGTTTAATTATCAAGGGAAGCTTGCACTGGTGCGGTCCATGCAGCATTTGTTTAAATATCAAGGGAAGCTTGCACTGGAGAGGTCGATGCAGCATATGCTCAATTTTAAAGGGAAGCTTGCACTGGTGAGGTCCATGCAGCATATGCTAAATTATCAAGGAAGGCTTGCAATGGCGATGTCCATTCAACATATGTTCAATTATCAAGGGAAGCTTGCACTGGTAAGGTCCATGCAGCATATGTTCAATTATCAAGGGAAGCTTGCACTGGAGAGGCCCATGCAGCAAACGTTCAATTATCAACGGAAGCTTGCACTGGTGATGTCTATGCAGTAGATATTTAATTATCAAGGGTAGCTTGTACTTGTGATGTCCATGCAACAAATGTTCAAATATCAAGGGAAGCTTGCACTGGTTAGGTCCATGAAGCATATGTTTAATTATCAAGGGAAGCTTGCACTTGTGAGGACCATACAGCATTTCTTCAAATATCAAGGGAAACTCTCAGTGGAGAGGCCCATGCAGCATATGTTCAAATATCAAGGGAAGCTTGCACTGGTAAGGTCCATGCAGCATATGTTTAATTATCAAGGGAAGCTTGCACTGGTAAGGTCCATGCAGCATATGTTTAATTATCAAGGGAAGCTGGCACTAGAGAGGTCCATGCAGCATATGTTCAATTATCAAGGGAAGCTTGCACTGGCGATGTCTATGCAGCATATGTTTAATTATGAAGGGAAGCTTGCACTGGTAAGGTCCATGCAGCATATGTTTAATTATCAAGGGAAGCTTGCACTGGAGTGGTCTATAAAGAATATGTTCAATTATCAATGAAAGCTTGCACTCAAGAGGTCCATAAAGCATATGTTCAATTATCAAGGGAAGCTTGCACTGGTGATGTCCATGCAGAATATGTTCAATTATCAAGGGAAGCTTGCACTGGCGATGTCCATGCAGCATATGTTTAATTATCAAGGGAAGCTTGCACTTGTGATGTCCATGCAGCATATGTTTAATTATCAAGGGAAGCTTGCACTGGTGATGTCCATGCAGCATATGTTTAATTATCAAGGGAAGGTTGCACTGGAGAGGTCCATTCAGTATGTTACTTATCAAGGGAAGCTTGCACTTGTGATGTCCATGCAGCATATGTTTAATTATCAAGGGAAGCTTGCACTGGTGATGTCCATGCAGCATATGTTTAATTATCAAGGGAAGCTTGCACTTGTTATGTCCATGCAGCATATGATTAATTATCAAGGGAAGCTTGCACTGGTGATGTCCATGCAGCATATGTTTAATTATCAAGGGAAGCTTGCACTTGTGATGTCCATGCAGCATATGATTAATTATCAAGGGAAGCTTGCACTGGTGAGGTCCATGCAGCATATGTTTAATTATCAAGGAAAGCTTGCACTTGAGAGGTCCATTCAGCATATGTTTAATTATCAAAGGAAGCTTGCACTTGTGATGTCCATGCAGCATATGTTTAATTATCAAGGGAAGCTTGCACTGGTGATGTCCATGCAGCATATGTTTAATTATCAAGGGAAGCTTGCACTTGTGATGTCCATGCAGCATATGATTAATTATCAAGGGAAGCTTGCACTGGTGAGGTCCATGCAGCATATGTTCAATTATCAAGGGAAGCTTACACTGGTGATGTCAATGCAGAATATGTTCAATTATCAAGGGAAGCTTGCACAGGTGAGGTCCATGCAGCATATGTTTAATTATCAAGGGAAGCTTGCACTTGTGATGTCCATGCAGCATATGATTAATCATCAAGGGAAGCTTGCACTGGTGAGGTCCATGCAGCATATGTTCAATTATCAAGGGAAGCTTGCACTGGTGATGTCAATGCAGAATATGTTCAATTATCAAGGGAAGCTTGCACAGGTGAGGTCCATGCAGCATATGTTTAATTATCAAGGGAAGATTGCAATGGAGAGGTCCATGCAGCATATGTTCAATTATCAAGGGAAGCTTGCACTGGTGATGTCAATGCAGAATATGTTCAATTATCAAGGGACGCTTGCACAGGTGAGCTCCATGCAGCATATGTTTAATTATCAAGGGAAGCTTGCACTGGCGATGTCCATGCAGCATATGTTCATTTATCAAAGTTAGCTTTCACTGGAGTGGTCCATGCGGCATATGTTCAATTATCGGGGGAAGTTTTAACTGGTGATGTCCATGCAGAATATGTTCAATTATCAATTAAAGCTTGCACTGCCGATGTACATGCAGTATGTGTTCAATTATCAAGGGATGCTTGCACTGGCGATGTCCAGGCAGCATATGTTCAACTATCAAGGAAAGCTTGCAATGGTGAGGTCCATGCAGCATTTTTTCAATTATCGGGGGAAGTTTTCACTTGTGATGTCCATGCAGAATATGCTCAATTATCAAGGAAAGCGTGCACTGGTGAGGTCCTTGCAGCATAGGTTTATTTATCAAGAGAAGCTTGTAGTGGCGATGTCCATGCAGCATGTGGTTAATTACCAAGAGAAGCTTGCACTGGCGATGTCCATGCAGCATGAGTTCAATTATCAAGGGACGCTTGCACTGGAGAGGTCCATGCAGCATATGTTCAATTATCAAGGGAAGCTTGCACTGCAGAGGTCCATGCAGCATATGTTCAATTATCAAGGGAAGCTTGCACTGGTGAGGTCCATGCAACATGTGTTCAATTATCAAGGAAAGCTTGCACTGGTGATGTCCATGCAGCATATGTTTAATTGTCAAGGGACGCTTGCACTGGCGAAGTGCATGCAGCATATGTTAAATCATAAAGGGAAGCTTGCACTGGAGAGGTCCATAAAGCATATGTTCAATTATCAAGAGAAGCTTGCACTGTAGAGGTCCATGCATCATATATTCAGTTATCAAGGGAAGCTTGCCCTGGCGATGTCCATGCAGCATATGGTTAAACATCTAGGGAAGCTTGCACTGGTGAGGTCCATGCAGCTTATGTTCAATTATAAAGGGAAGCTTGCACTGGTGATGTCCATGCAGAATATGTTCAATTATCAAGGGAAGCTTGCACTGGCGATGTCCATGCAGCATATGTTCAATCAAGGGAAGCTTGCAATGGAGAGGCCCATGCAGCAAACGTTCAATTATCAAGGGAAGCTTGCACTGGTGATGTCTATGCAGTAGATGTTTAATTATCAAGGGAAGCTTGCACTTGTGATGTCCATGCAGCAAATGTTCAAATATCAAGGGAAGCTTGCACTGGTAAGGTCCATGCAGCATATGTTTAATTATCAAGGGAAGCTTGCACTTGTGAGGACCATACAGCATTTGTTCAATTATCAAGGGAAACTCTCACTGGAGAGGCCCATGCAGCATATGTTCAAATATCAATGGAAGCTTGCACTGGTAAGGTCCATGCAGCATATGTTTAATTATCAAGGGAAGCTTGCACTGGTAAGGTCCATGCAGCATATGTTTAATTATCAAGGGAAGCTGGCACTAGAGAGGTCCATGCAGCATATGTTCAATTATCAAGGGAAGCTCACACTTGTGATGTCCCTGCAGCATATGTTCAATTATTAGGGGAAGCTTGCACTGGAGAGGCCCATGCAGTATATGTTCAATTATCAAGGGAAGCTTACACTTGTGATGTCCATGCAGCATATGTTTAATTATTAAGGGAAGCTTGCACTGGTGAGGTCCATGCACATATGTTCAATTATCAAGGGAAGCTTGCACTTGTGATGCCCATGCAGTATATGTTTAATTATCAAGGAAAGCTTGCACTGGAGAGGTCCATGCGGCATATGTTTAATTATCAAGGGAAGCTTGCTCTGGTGATGTCCATGCAGCATATGTTTAATTATCAAGGGAAGCTTGGACTGGAGAGGCCCATGCAGCATATGTTTAATTATCAAGGGAAGCTTGCACTGGTGCGGTCCATGCAGCATATGTTTAATTATCAAGGGAAGCTTGCACTGGTGCGGTCCATGCAGCATTTGTTTAAATATCAAGGGAAGCTTGCACTGGAGAGGTCGATGCAGCATATGCTCAATTTTAAAGGGAAGCTTGCACTGGTGAGGTCCATGCAGCATATGCTAAATTATCAAGGAAGGCTTGCAATGGCAATGTCCATTCAACATATGTTCAATTATCAAGGGAAGCTTGCACTGGTAAGGTCCATGCAGCATATGTTCAATTATCAAGGGAAGCTTGCACTGGAGAGGCCCATGCAGCAAACGTTCAATTATCAACGGAAGCTTGCACTGGTGATGTCTATGCAGTAGATATTTAATTATCAAGGGTAGCTTGCACTTGTGATGTCCATGCAGCAAATGTTCAAATATCAAGGGAAGCTTGCACTGGTTAGGTCCATGAAGCATATGTTTAATTATCAAGGGAAGCTTGCACTTGTGAGGACCATACAGCATTTCTTCAAATATCAAGGGAAACTCTCAGTGGAGAGGCCCACGCAGCATATGTTCAAATATCAAGGTAAGCTTGCACTGGTAAGGTCCATGCAGCATATGTTTAATTATCAAGGGAAGCTTGCACTGGTAAGGTCCATGCAGCATATGTTTAATTATCAAGGGAAGCTGGCACTAGAGAGGTCCATGCAGCATATGTTCAATTATCAAGGGAAGCTTGCACTGGCGATGTCTATGCAGCATATGTTTAATTATGAAGGGAAGCTTGCACTGGTAAGGTCCATGCAGCATATGTTTAATTATCAAGGGAAGCTTGCACTGGAGTGGTCTATAAAGAATATGTTCAATTATCAATGAAAGCTTGCACTCAAGAGGTCCATAAAGCATATGTTCAATTATCAAGGGAAGCTTGCACTGGTGATGTCCATGCAGAATATGTTCAATTATCAAGGGAAGCTTGCACTGGCGATGTCCATGCAGCATATGTTTAATTATCAAGGGAAGCTTGCACTTGTGATGTCCATGCAGCATATGTTTAATTATCAAGGGAAGCTTGCACTGGTGATGTCCATGCAGCATATGTTCAATTATCAAGGGAAGCTTGCACTGGCGATGTCTATGCAGCATATGTTTAATTATGAAGGGAAGCTTGCACTGGTAAGGTCCATGCAGCATATGTTTAATTATCAAGGGAAGCTTGCACTGGAGTGGTCTATAAAGAATATGTTCAATTATCAATGAAAGCTTGCACTCAAGAGGTCCATAAAGCATATGTTCATTTATCAAGGGAAGCTTGCACTGGTGATGTCCATGCAGAATATGTTCAATTATCAAGGGAAGCTTGCACTGGCGATGTCCATGCAGCATATGTTTAATTATCAAGGGAAGCTTGCACTTGTGATGTCCATGCAGCATATGTTTAATTATCAAGGGAAGCTTGCACTGGTGATGTCCATGCAGCATATGTTTAATTATCAAGGGAAGCTTGCACTGGAGAGGTCCATTCAGCATGTTTAATTATCAAGGGAAGCTTGCACTTGTGATGTCCATGCAGCATATGTTTAATTATCAAGGGAAGCTTGCACTGGTGATGTCCATGCAGCATATGTTTAATTATCAAGGGAAGCTTGCACTTGTGATGTCCATGCAGCATATGATTAATTATCAAGGGAAGCTTGCACTGGTGATGTCCATGCAGCATATGTTTAATTATCAAGGGAAGCTTGCACTTGTGATGTCCATGCAGCATATGATTAATTATCAAGGGAAGCTTGCACTGGTGAGGTCCATGCAGCATATGTTTAATTATCAAGGAAAGCTTGCACTTGAGAGGTCCATTCAGCATATGTTTAATTATCAAAGGAAGCTTGCACTTGTGATGTCCATGCAGCATATGTTTAATTATCAAGGGAAGCTTGCACTGGTGATGTCCATGCAGCATATGTTTAATTATCAAGGGAAGCTTGCACTTGTGATGTCCATGCAGCATATGATTAATTATCAAGGGAAGCTTGCACTGGTGAGGTCCATGCAGCATATGTTCAATTATCAAGGGAAGCTTACACTGGTGATGTCAATGCAGAATATGTTCAATTATCAAGGGAAGCTTGCACAGGTGAGGTCCATGCAGCATATGTTTCATTATCAAGGGAAGCTTGCACTTGTGATGTCCATGCAGCATATGATTAATCATCAAGGGAAGCTTGCACTGGTGAGGTCCATGCAGCATATGTTCAATTATCAAGGGAAGCTTGCACTGGTGATGTCAATGCAGAATATGTTCAATTATCAAGGGAAGCTTGCACAGGTGAGGTCCATGCAGCATATGTTTAATTATCAAGGGAAGCTTGCACTTTTGATGTCCATGCAGCATATGTTCAATTATCGAGGGAAGCTTGCACTGGTGAGGTCCATGCAGCATATGTTCAATTATCAAGGGAAGCTTGCAATGGAGAGGTCCATGCAGCATATGTTCAATTATCAAGGGAAGCTTGCACTGGTGATGTCAATGCAGAATATGTTCAATTATCAAGGGACGCTTGCACAGGTGAGGTCCATGCAGCATATGTTTAATTATCAAGGGAAGCTTGCACTTTTGATGTCCATGCAGCATATGTTCAATTATCGAGGGAAGCTTGCACTGGTGAGGTCCATGCAGCATATGTTTAATTATCAAGGGAAGCTTGCACTGGCGATGTCCATGCAGCATATGTTCATTTATCAAAGGTAGCTTTCACTGGAGAGGTCCATGCGGCATATGTTCAATTATCGGGGGAAGTTTTCACTGGTGATGTCCATGCAGAATATGTTCAATTATCAATTAAAGCTTGCACTGCCGATGTACATGCAGTATGTGTTCAATTATCAAGGGATGCTTGCACTGGCGATGTCCAGGCAGCATATGTTCAACTATCAAGGGAAGCTTGCAATGGTGAGGTCCATGCAGCATTTTTTCAATTATCGGGGGAAGTTTTCACTTGTGATGTCCATGCAGAATATGCTCAATTATTAAGGGAAGCGTGCACTGGTGAGGTCCTTGCAGCATATGTTTATTTATCAAGAGAAGCTTGTAGTGGCGATGTCCATGCAGCATGTGGTTAATTACCAAGAGAAGCTTGCACTGGCGATGTCCATGCAGCATAAGTTCAATTATCAAGGGAAGCTTGCACTGGAGAGGTCCATGCAGCATATGTTCAATTATCAAGGGAAGCTTGCACTGCAGAGGTCCATGCAGCATATGTTCAATTATCAAGGGAAGATTGCACTGGTGAGGTCCATGCAACATGTGTTCAATTATCAAGGGAAGCTTGCACTGGTGATGTCCATGCAGCATATGTTTAATTGTCAAGGGACGCTTGCACTGGCGAAGTGCATGCAGCATATGTTAAATCATAAAGGGAAGCTTGCACTGGAGAGGTCCATAAAGCATATGTTCAATTATCAAGAGAAGCTTGCACTGGAGAGGTCCATGCATCATATATTCAGTTATCAAGGGAAGCTTGCCCTGGCGATGTCCATGCAGCATATGGTTAAACATCTAGGGAAGCTTGCACTGGTGAGGTCCATGCAGCTTATGTTCAATTATAAAGGGAAGCTTGCACTGGTGATGTCCATGCAGAATATGTTTAATTATCAAGGGAAGCTTGCACTGGCGATGTCCATGCAGCATATGTTCAATCAAGGGAAGCTTGCAATGGAGAGGCCCATGCAGCAAACGTTCAATTATCAAGGGAAGCTTGCACTGGTGATGTCTATGCAGTAGATGTTTAATTATCAAGGGAAGCTTGCACTTGTGATGTCCATGCAGCAAATGTTCAAATATCAAGGGAAGCTTGCACTGGTAAGGTCCATGCAGCATATGTTTAATTATCAAGGGAAGCTTGCACTTGTGAGGACCATACAGCATTTGTTCAATTATCAAGGGAAACTCTCACTGGAGAGGCCCATGCAGCATATGTTCAAATATCAATGGAAGCTTGCACTGGTAAGGTCCATGCAGCATATGTTTAATTATCAAGGGAAGCTTGCACTGGTAAGGTCCATGCAGCATATGTTTAATTATCAAGGGAAGCTGGCACTAGAGAGGTCCATGCAGCATATGTTCAATTATCAAGGGAAGCTCACACTTGTGATGTCCCTGCAGCATATGTTCAATTATTAGGGGAAGCTTGCACTGGAGAGGCCCATGCAGTACATGTTCAATTATCAAGGGAAGCTTACACTTGTGATGTCCATGCAGCATATGTTTAATTATTAAGGGAAGCTTGCACTGGTGAGGTCCATGCACATATGTTCAATTATCAAGGGAAGCTTGCACTTGTGATGCCCATGCAGTATATGTTTAATTATCAAGGAAAGCTTGCACTGGAGAGGCCCATGCGGCATATGTTTAATTATCAAGGGAAGCTTGCTCTGGTGATGTCCATGCAGCATATGTTTAATTATCAAGGGAAGCTTGGACAGGAGAGGCCCATGCAGCATATGTTTAATTATCAAGGGAAGCTTGCACGGGTGCGGTCCATGCAGCATATGTTTAATTATCAAGGGAAGCTTGCACTGGTGCGGTCCATGCAGCATTTGTTTAAATATCAAGGGAAGCTTGCACTGGAGAGGTCGATGCAGCATATGTTCAATTTTAAAGGGAAGCTTGCACTGGTGATGTCCATGCAGCATATGTTAAATTATCAAGGAAAGCTTGCAATGGCGATGTCCATTCAACATATGTTCAATTATCAAGGGAAGCTTGCACTGGTAAGGTCCATGCAGCATATGTTCAATTATCAAGGGAAGCTTGCACTGGTGATGTCCATGCAGAATATGTTCAATTATCAAGGGAAGCATGCACTGGTGATGTCTATGCAGCATATGTTCAATTATCAAGGGAAGCTTGCACTGGAGAGGCCCATGCAGCAAACGTTCAATTATCAAGGGAAGCTTGCACTGGTGATGTCTATGCAGTAGATATTTAATTATCAAGGGAAGCTTGCACTTGTGATGTCCATGCAGCAAATGTTCAAATATCAAGGGAAGCTTGCACTGGTTAGGTCCATGAAGCATATGTTTAATTATCAAGGGAAGCTTGCACTTGTGAGGACCATACAGCATTTGTTCAAATATCAAGGGAAACTCTCACTGGAGAGGCCCATGCAGCATATGTTCAAATATCAAGGGAAGCTTGCACTGGTAAGGTCCATGCAGCATATGTTTAATTATCAAGGGAAGCTTGCACTGGAAAGGTCCATGCAGCATATGTTTAATTATCAAGGGAAGCTGGCACTAGAGAGGTCCATGCAGCATATGTTCAGTTATCAAGAGAAGCTTGCACTGGCGATGTCTATGCAGCATATGTTTAATTATGAAGGGAAGCTTGCACTGGTAAGGTCCATGCAGCATTTGTTTAATTATCAAGGGAAGCTTGCACTGGAGTGGTCTATAAAGAATATGTTCAATTATCAATGAAAGCTTGCACTCAAGAGGTCCATAAAGCATATGTTCAATTATCAAGGGAAGCTTGCACTGGTGATGTCCATGCAGAATATGTTCAATTATCAAGGGAAGCTTGCACTGGCGATGTCCATGCAGCATATGTTTAATTATCAAGGGAAGCTTGCACTTGTGATGTCCATGCAGCATATGTTTAATTATCAAGGGAAGCTTGCACTGGTGATGTCCATGCAGCATATTTTTAATTATCAAGGGAAGCTTGCACTGGAGAGGTCCATTCAGCATATGTTTAATTATCAAGGAAAGCTTGCACTTTTGATGTCCATGCAGCATATGTTTAATTATCAAGGGAAGCTTGCACTGGTGATGTCCATGCAGCATATGTTTAATTATCAAGGGAAGCTTGCACTTGTGATGTCCATGCAGCATATGATTAATTATCAAGGGAAGCTTGCACTGGTGATGTCCATGCAGCATATGTTTAATTATCAAGAGAAGCTTGCACTTGTGATGTCCATGCAGCATATGATTAATTATCAAGGAAAGCTTGCACTGGAGAGGTCCATTCAGCATATGTTTAATTATCAAGGGAAGCTTGCACTTGTGATGTCCATGCAGCATATGTTTAATTATCAAGGGAAGCTTGCACTGGTGATGTCCATGCAGCATATGTTTAATTATCAAGGGAAGCTTGCACTTGTGATGTCCATGCAGCATATGATTAATTATCAAGGGAAGCTTGCACTGGTGAGGTCCATGCAGCATATGTTCAATTATCAAGGGAAGCTTGCACTGGTGATGTCAGTGCAGAATATGTTCAATTATCAAGGGAAGCTTGCACAGGTGAGGTCCATGCAGCATATGTTTAATTATCAAGGGAAGCTTGCACTTGTGATGTCCATGCAGCATATGATTAATCATCAAGGGAAGCTTGCACTGGTGAGGTCCATGCAGCATATGTTTAATTATCAAGGGAAGCTTGGACAGGAGAGGCCCATGCAGCATATGTTTAATTATCAAGGGAAGCTTGCACGGGTGCGGTCCATGCAGCATATGTTTAATTATCAAGGGAAGCTTGCACTGGTGCGGTCCATGCAGCATTTGTTTAAATATCAAGGGAAGCTTGCACTGGAGAGGTCGATGCAGCATATGTTCAATTTTAAAGGGAAGCTTGCACTGGTGATGTCCATGCAGCATATGTTAAATTATCAAGGAAAGCTTGCAATGGCGATGTCCATTCAACATATGTTCAATTATCAAGGGAAGCTTGCACTGGTAAGGTCCATGCAGCATATGTTCAATTATCAAGGGAAGCTTGCACTGGTGATGTCCATGCAGAATATGTTCAATTATCAAGGGAAGCATGCACTGGTGATGTCTATGCAGCATATGTTCAATTATCAAGGGAAGCTTGCACTGGAGAGGCCCATGCAGCAAACGTTCAATTATCAAGGGAAGCTTGCACTGGTGATGTCTATGCAGTAGATATTTAATTATCAAGGGAAGCTTGCACTTGTGATGTCCATGCAGCAAATGTTCAAATATCAAGGGAAGCTTGCACTGGTTAGGTCCATGAAGCATATGTTTAATTATCAAGGGAAGCTTGCACTTGTGAGGACCATACAGCATTTGTTCAAATATCAAGGGAAACTCTCACTGGAGAGGCCCATGCAGCATATGTTCAAATATCAAGGGAAGCTTGCACTGGTAAGGTCCATGCAGCATATGTTTAATTATCAAGGGAAGCTTGCACTGGAAAGGTCCATGCAGCATATGTTTAATTATCAAGGGAAGCTGGCACTAGAGAGGTCCATGCAGCATATGTTCAATTATCAAGAGAAGCTTGCACTGGCGATGTCTATGCAGCATATGTTTAATTATGAAGGGAAGCTTGCACTGGTAAGGTCCATGCAGCATATGTTTAATTATCAAGGGAAGCTTGCACTGGAGTGGTCTATAAAGAATATGTTCAATTATCAATGAAAGCTTGCACTCAAGAGGTCCATAAAGCATATGTTCAATTATCAAGGGAAGCTTGCACTGGTGATGTCCATGCAGAATATGTTCAATTATCAAGGGAAGCTTGCACTGGCGATGTCCATGCAGCATATGTTTAATTATCAAGGGAAGCTTGCACTTGTGATGTCCATGCAGCATATGTTTAATTATCAAGGGAAGCTTGCACTGGTGATGTCCATGCAGCATATTTTTAATTATCAAGGGAAGCTTGCACTGGAGAGGTCCATTCAGCATATGTTTAATTATCAAGGAAAGCTTGCACTTGTGATGTCCATGCAGCATATGTTTAATTATCAAGGGAAGCTTGCACTGGTGATGTCCATGCAGCATATGTTTAATTATCAAGGGAAGCTTGCACTTGTGATGTCCATGCAGCATATGATTAATTATCAAGGGAAGCTTGCACTGGTGATGTCCATGCAGCATATGTTTAATTATCAAGAGAAGCTTGCACTTGTGATGTCCATGCAGCATATGATTAATTATCAAGGAAAGCTTGCACTGGAGAGGTCCATTCAGCATATGTTTAATTATCAAGGGAAGCTTGCACTTGTGATGTCCATGCAGCATATGTTTAATTATCAAGGGAAGCTTGCACTGGTGATGTCCATGCAGCATATGTTTAATTATCAAGGGAAGCTTGCACTTGTGATGTCCATGCAGCATATGATTAATTATCAAGGGAAGCTTGCACTGGTGTGGTCCATGCAGCATATGTTCAATTATCAAGGGAAGCTTGCACTGGTGATGTCAGTGCAGAATATGTTCAATTATCAAGGGAAGCTCGCACAGGTGAGGTCCATGCAGCATATGTTTAATTATCAAGGGAAGCTTGCACTTGTGATGTCCATGCAGCATATGATTAATCATCAAGGGAAGCTTGCACTGGTGAGGTCCATGCAGCATATATTCAATTATCAAGGGAAGCTTGCACTGGTGATGTCAATGCAGAATATGTTCAATTATCAAGGGAAGCTTGCACAGGTGAGGTCCATGCAGCATATGTTTAATTATCAAGGGAAGCTTGCACTTTTGATGTCCATGCAGCATATGTTCAATTATCGAGGGAAGCTTGCACTGGTGAGGTCCATGCAGCATATGTTCAATTATCAAGGGAAGCTTGCAATGGAGAGGTCCATGCAGCATATGTTCAATTATCAAGGGAAGCTTGCACTGGTGATGTCAATGCAGACTATGTTCAATTATCAAGGGAAGCTTGCACAGGTGAGGTCCATGCAGCATATGTTTAATTATCAAGGGAAGCTTGCACTTTTGATGTCCATGCAGCATATGTTCAATTATCAAGGGAATCTTGCACTGGTGAGTTCCATGCAGCATATGTTCAATTATCAAGGGAAGCTTGCACTGGTGATGTCCATGCAGAATATGTTCAATTATCAAGGGAAGCTTGCACAGGTGAGGTCCATGCAGCATATGTTCAGTTATCAAGGGAAGCTTGCACTGGAGAGGTCCATGCAGCATATGTTTAATTATCAAGGGAAGCTTGCACTGGCGATGTTCATGCAGCATATGTTCATTTATCAAAGGTAGCTTTCACTGGAGAGGTCCATGCGGCATATGTTCAATTATCGGGGGAAGTTTTCACTGGTGATGTCCATGCAGAATATGTTCAATTATCAATTGAAGCTTGCACTGCCGATGTACATGCAGTATGTGTTCAATTATCAAGGGATGCTTGCACTGGAGAGGTCCATGCAGCATATGTTCAATTATCAAGGGATTCTTGCCCTGGTGAGGTCCATGCAGCATATGTACAATTTTCAAGGGAAGCTTGCACTGGAGAGGTCCATGCAGAATATGTTCATTTATCAAGGGAAGCTTGCACTGCAGAGGTACATGCAGCATATGTTCAATTATCAAGGGAAGCTTGCACTGGTGAGGTCCATGCAACATGTGTTCAATTATCAAGGGAAGCTTGCACTGGTGATGTCCATGCAGCATCTGTTTAATTGTCAAGGGACGCTTGCACTGGCAAAGTGCATGCAGCATATGTTAAATCATAAAGGGAAGCTTGCACTGGAGAGGTCCATAAAGCATATGTTCAATCATCAAAGGAAGCTTGCACTGGCGATATCCATGCAGCATATGTTCAATTATCAAGAGAAGCTTGCACTGGAGAGGTCCATGCATCATATATTCAGTTATCAAGGGAAGCTTGCCCTGGCGATGTCCATTCAGCATATGGTTAAACATCTAGGGAAGCTTGCACTGGTGAGGTCCGTGCAGCTTATGTTCAATTATAAAGGGAAGCTTGCACTGGTGATGTCTATGCAGTAGATATTTAATTATCAAGGGAAGCTTGCACTTGTGATGTCCATGCAGCAAATGTTCAAATATCAAGGGAAGCTTGCACTGGTTAGGTCTATGAAGCATATGTTTAATTATCAAGGGAAGTTTGCACTTGTGAGGACCATACAGCATTTGTTCAAATATCAAGGGAAACTCTCACTGGAGAGGCCCATGCAGCATATGTTCAAATATCAAGGGTAGCTTGCACTGGTAAGGTCTATGCAGCATATGTTTAATTATCAAGGGAAGCTTGCACTGGTAAGGTCCATGCAGCATATGTTTAATTATCAAGGGAAGCTGGCACTAGAGAGGTCCATGCAGCATATGTTCAATTATCAAGGGAAGCTTGCACTGGCGAAGTCTATGCAGCATATGTTTAATTATGAAGGGAAGCTTGCACTGGTAAGGTCCATGCAGCATATGTTTAATTATCAAGGGAAGCTTGCACTGGAGTGGTCTATAAAGAATATGTTCAATTATCAATGAAAGCTTGCACTCAAGAGGTCCATAAAGCATATGTTCAATTATCAAGGGAAGCTTGCACTGGTGATGTCCATGCAGAATATGTTCAATTATCAAGGGAAGCTTGCACTGGCGATGTCCATGCAGCATATGTTTAATTATCCAGGGAAGCTTGCACTTGTGATGTCCATGCAGCATATGTTTAATTATCAAGGGAAGCTTGCACTGGCGATGTCCATGCAGCATATGTTTAATTATCAAGGGAAGCTTGCATTGGAGAGGTCCATTCAGCATATGTTTAATTATCAAGGGAAGCTTGCACTTGTGATGTCCATGCAGCATATGTTTAATTATCAAGGGAAGCTTGCACTGGTGATGTCCATGCAGCATATGTTTAATTATCAAGGGAAGCTTGCACTTGTGATGTCCATGCAGCATATGATTAATATTCAAGGGAAGCTTGCACTGGTGATGTCCATGCAGCATATGTTCAAATATCAAGGGTAGCTTGCACTGGTAAGGTCTATGCAGCATATGTTTAATTATCAAGGGAAGCTTGCACTGGTAAGGTCCATGCAGCATATGTTTAATTATCAAGGGAAGCTGGCACTAGAGAGGTCCATGCAGCATATGTTCAATTATCAAGGGAAGCTTGCACTGGCGAAGTCTATGCAGCATATGTTTAATTATGAAGGGAAGCTTGCACTGGTAAGGTCCATGCAGCATATGTTTAATTATCAAGGGAAGCTTGCACTGGAGTGGTCTATAAAGAATATGTTCAATTATCAATGAAAGCTTGCACTCAAGAGGTCCATAAAGCATATGTTCAATTATCAAGGGAAGCTTGCACTGGTGATGTCCATGCAGAATATGTTAAATTATCAAGGGAAGCTTGCACTGGCGATGTCCATGCAGCATATGTTTAATTATCCAGGGAAGCTTGCACTTGTGATGTCCATGCAGCATATGTTTAATTATCAAGGGAAGCTTGCACTGGCGATGTCCATGCAGCATATGTTTAATTATCAAGGGAAGCTTGCATTGGAGAGGTCCATTCAGCATATGTTTAATTATCAAGGGAAGCTTGCACTTGTGATGTCCATGCAGCATATGTTTAATTATCAAGGGAAGCTTGCACTGGTGATGTCCATGCAGCATATGTTTAATTATCAAGGGAAGCTTGCACTTGTGATGTCCATGCAGCATATGATTAATATTCAAGGGAAGCTTGCACTGGTGATGTCCATGCAGCATATGTTTAATTATCAAGGGAAGCTTGCACTTGTGATGTCCATGCAGCATATGATTAATTATCAAGGGAAGCTTGCACTGGTGAGGTCCATGCAGCATATGTTTAATTATCAAGGAAAGCTTGCCCTGGAGAGGTCCATTCAGCATATGTTTAATTATCAAGGGAAGCTTGCACTTGTGATGTCCATGCAGCATATGTTTAATTATCAAGGGAAGCTTGCACTGGTGATGTCCATGCAGCATATGTTTAATTATCAAGGGAAGCTTGCACTTGTGATGTCCATGCAGCATATGTTCAATTATCAAGGGAAGCTTGCACTGGTGAGGTCCATGCAGCATATGTTCAATTATCAAGGGAAGCTTGCACTGGTGATGTCAATGCAGAATATGTTCAATTATCAAGGGAAGCTTGCACAGGTGAGGTCCATGCAGCATATGTTTAATTATCAAGGGAAGCTTGCACTTGTGATGTCCATGCAGCATATGATTAATCATCAAGGGAAGCTTGCACTGGTGAGGTCCATGCAGCATATGTTCAATTATCAAGGGAAGCTTGCACTGGTGATGTCAATGCAGAATATGTTCAATTATCAAGGGAAGCTTGCACAGGTGAGGTCCATGCAGCATATGTTTAATTATCAAGGGAAGCTTGCACTTTTGATGTCCATGCAGCATATGTTCAATTATCGAGGGAAGCTTGCACTGGTGAGGTCCATGCAGCATATGTTCAATTATCAAGGGAAGCTTGCAATGGAGAGGTCCATGCACCATATGTTCAATTATCAAGGGAAGCTTGCACTGGTGATGTCAATGCAGACTATGTTCAATTATCAAGGGAAGCTTGCACAGGTGAGGTCCATGCAGCATGTTCAGTTATCAAGGGAAGCTTGCACTGGAGAGGTCCATGCAGCATATGTTTAATTATCAAGGGAAGCTTGCACTGGCGATGTCCATGCAGCATATGTTCATTTATCAAAGGTAGCTTTCACTGGAGAGGTCCATGCGGCATATGTTCAATTATCGGGGGAAGTTTTCACTGGTGATGTCCATGCAGAATATGTTCAATTATCAATTGAAGCTTGCACTGCCGATGTACATGCAGTATGTGTTCAATTATCAAGGGATGCTTGCACTGGCGATGTCCAGGCAGCATATGTTCAACTATCAAGGGAAGCTTGCAAAGGTGAGGTCCATGCAGCATATGTTCAATTATCGGGGGAAGTTTTCACTGGTGATGTCTATGCAGAATATGCTCAATTATCAAGGGAAGCGTGCACTGGTGAGGTCCTTGCAGCATATGTTTATTTATCAAGAGAAGCTTGTAGTGGCGATGTCCATGCAGCATGTGGTTAATTACCAAGAGAAGCTTGCACTGGCGATGTCCATGCAGCATAAGTTCAATTATCAAGGGAAGCTTGCACTGGCGAGGTCCATGCAGCATATGTTCAATTATCAAGGGAAACTTGCCCTGGTGAGGTCCATGCAGCATATGTACAATTTTCAAGGGAAGCTTGCACTGGAGAGGTCCAGGCAGACTATGTTCATTTATCAAGGGAAGCTTGCACTGCAGAGGTCCATGCAGCATATGTTCAATTATCAAGGGAAGCGTGCACTGGTGAGGTCCATGCAACATGTGTTCAATTATCAAGGGAAGCTTGCACTGGTGATGTACATGCAGCATATGTTTAATTGTCAAGGGACGCTTGCACTGGCAAAGTGCATGCAGCATATGTTAAATCATAAAGGGAAGCTTGCACTTGAGAGGTCCATAAAGCATATGTTCAATCATCAAGGGAAGCTTGCACTGGCGATGTCCATGCAGCATATGTTCAATTATCAAGAGAAGCTTGCACTGGAGAGGTCCATGCATCATATATTCAGTTATCAAGGGAAGCTTGCCCTGGCGATGTCCATGCAGCATATGGTTAAACATCTAGGGAAGCTTGCACTGGTGAGGTCCATGCAGCTTATGTTCAATTATAAAGGGAAGCTTGCACTGGTGATGTCCATGCAGAATATGTTCAATTATCAAGGGAAGCTTGCACTGGCGATGTCCATCCAGCATATGTTCAATCAAGGGAAGCTTGCAATGGTGATGTCTATGCTGCATATGTTCAATTATCAAGAGAAGCTTGCACTGGTGAGGTCCATGCAGCATATGTTCAATTATCAAGGGGAGCTCGCACTTGTGATGTCCATGCAGTATATGTTCAATTATCAAGGGAAGCTCGCACTTGTGATGTCCATGCAGAATATGTTCAATTATAAAGGGAAGCTTGCACTTGTGATGTCCGAGCAGAATATGATCAATTATAAAGGGAAGTTTGCACTGGTGGTGTCCATGCAGAATATGTTCAATTTTCAAGAGAAGCTTGCACTGGCGATGTCCATGCAGCATATGTTTAATCAAGGGAAGCTTGCACTGGTGATGTCTATGCTGCATATGTTCAATTATCAAGGGAAGCTTGCTCTGGTGATGTTCATGCAGAATATGTTCAATTATCAAGGGAAGCTTGCAATGGCGATGTTCATGCAGCATATGTTCAATCAAGGGAAGCTTGCACTGGCGATGTCTATGCTGCATATGTTCAATTATAAAGGGACGCTTGCACTGGTGATGTTCATGCAGAATATGTTCAATTTTCAAGGGTAGCTTGCACTGGCGATGTCCATGCAGCATATGTTCAATCAAGGGAAGCTTGCAATGGCGATGTCTATGCTGCATATGTTCAATTACCAAGGGAAGCTTGCACTGGTGAGGTCCATGCAGCATATGTTCAATTATCAAGGGAAGCTTGCACTGGCGATGTCCATGCAGCATGTGTTCAATCAAGGGAAGCTTGCACTGGCGATGTCTATGCTGCATATGTTCAATTATAAAGGGATGCTTGCACTGGCAATGACTA
Source organism: Lissotriton helveticus (assembly GCF_964261635.1). Taxonomy (NCBI): domain Eukaryota; kingdom Metazoa; phylum Chordata; class Amphibia; order Caudata; family Salamandridae; genus Lissotriton; species Lissotriton helveticus. The sequence continues at coordinate 688,505,231 of NC_136070.1, read as the reverse complement.
TGCTGCATATGATCAATTATCAAGGGAAGCCTGCACTGGTGAGGTCCATGCAGTATATGTTCAATTATCAAGGAAAGCTTGCAATGGCTATGTCCATGCAGCATATGTTCAATTATCAAGGGAAGCTTGCACTGGTGATGTCCATGCAGAATATGTTCAATTATCAAGGGAAGCTTGCACTGGAGAGGCCCATGCAGCAAACGTTCAATTATCAAAGGAAGCTTGCACTGGTGATGTCTATGCAGTAGACGTTTAATTATCAAGGGAAGCTTGCACTTGTGATGTCCATGCAGCAAATGTTCAAATATCAAGGGAAGCTTGCCCTGATAAGGTCCATGCAGCATATGTTTAATTATCAAGGGAAGGTTGCACTTGTGATGTCCATGCAGCATATGTTTAATTATCAAGGGAAGCTTGCACTGGTGATTTCCATGCAGCATATGTTCATTTATCAAGGGAAGCTTGCACTGGCGATGTCCATGCAGCATGTGTTCAATCAAGGGAAGCTTGCACTGGCGATGTCTATGCTGCATATGTTCAATTATAAAGGGATGCTTGCACTGGCAATGTCTATGCTGCATATGATCAATTATCAAGGGAAGCCTGCACTGGTGAGGTCCATGCAGTATATGTTCAATTATCAAGGAAAGCTTGCAATGGCTATGTCCATGGAACATATGTTAAATTATCAAGGGAAGCTTGCACTGGTGATGTCCATGCAGCATATGTTCAATTATCAAGGGAAGCTTGCACTGGTGATGTCCATGCAGAATATGTTCAATTATCAAGGGAAGCTTGCACTGGAGAGGCCCATGCAGCAAACGTTCAATTATCAAAGGAAGCTTGCACTGGTGATGTCTATGCAGTAGACGTTTAATTATCAAGGGAAGCTTGCACTTGTGATGTCCATGCAGCAAATGTTCAAATATCAAGGGAAGCTTGCCCTGATAAGGTCCATGCAGCATATGTTTAATTATCAAGGGAAGGTTGCACTTGTGATGTCCATGCAGCATATGTTTAATTATCAAGGGAAGCTTGCACTGGTGATTTCCATGCAGCATATGTTCATTTATCAAGGGAAGCTTGCACTGGTGATGTCCATGCAGCATATGTTTAATTATCAAGGGAAGCTTGCACTGGAGAGGTCCATTCAGCATATGTTTAATTATAAAGGGAAGCTTGCACTTGTGATGTCCATGCAGCATATGTTTAATTATCAAGGGAAGCTTGCACTGGTGATGTCCATGCAGCATATGTTTAATTATCAAGGGAAGCTTGCACTTGTGATGTCCATGCAGCATATGATTAATTATCAAGGGAAGCTTGCACTGGTGATGTCCATGCAGCATATGTTTAATTATCAAGGGAAGCTTGCACTTGTGATGTCCATGCAGCATATGATTAATTATCAAGGGAAGCTTGCACTGGTAGGTCCATGCAGCATATGTTTAATTATCAAGGAAAGCTTGCACTGGAGAGGTCCATTCAGCATATGTTTAATTATCAAGGGAAGCTTGCACTTGTGATGTCCATGCATCATATGTTTAATTATCAAGGGAAGCTTGCACTGGTGATGTCCATGCAGCATATGTTTAATTATCAAGGGAAGCTTGCACTTGTGATGTCCATGCAGCATATGATTAATTATCAAGGGAAGCTTGCACTGGTGAGGTCTATGCAGCATATGTTCAATTATCAAGGGAAGCTTGCACTGGTGATGTCAATGCAGAATATGTTCAATTATCAAGGGAAGCTTGCACAGGTGAGGTCCATGCAGCATATCTTTAATTATCAAGGGAAGCTTGCACTTGTGATGTCCATGCAGCATATGATTAATCATCAAGTGAAGCTTGCACTGGTGAGGTCCATGCAGCATATGTTTAATTATCAAGGGAAGCTTGCACTGGCGATGTCAATGCAGAATATGTTCAATTATCAAGGGAAGCTTGCACAGGTGAGGTCCATGCAGCATATGTTTAATTATCAAGGGAAGCTTGCACTTTTGATGTCCATGCAGCATATGTTCAATTATCGAGGGAAGCTTGCACTGGTGAGTTCCATGCAGCATATGTTCAATTATCAAGGGAAGCTTGCACTGGTGATGTCCATGCAGAATATGTTCAATTATCAAGGGAAGCTTGCACAGGTGAGGTCCATGCAGCATATGTTCAGTTATCAAGGGAAGCTTGCACTGGAGAGGTCCATGCAGCATATGTTTAATTATCAAGGGAAGCTTGCACTGGCGATGTCCATGCAGCATATGTTTATTTATCAAAGGTAGCTTTCACTGGAGAGGTCCATGCGGCATATGTTCAATTATCGGGGGAAGTTTTCACTGGTGATGTCCATGCAGAATATGTTCAATTATCAATTGAAGCTTGCACTGCCGATGTACATGCAGTATGTGTTCAATTAAAAAGGGAAGCTTGCACTGGCGATGTCCATGCAGCATATGTTCAACTATCAAGGGAAGCTTGCAATGGTGAGGTCCATGCAGCATATGTTCAATTATCGGGGGGAAATTTTCACTGGTGATGTCCATGCAGAATATGCTCAATTATCAAGGGAAGCGTGCACTGGTGAGGTCCTTGCAGCATTTGTTTATTTATCAAGAGAAGCTTGTAGTGGCGATGTCCATGCAGCATGTGGTTAATTACCAAGAGAAGCTTGCACTGGCGATGTCCATGCAGCATAAGTTCAATTATCAAGGGAAGCTTGCACTGGAGAGGTCCATGCAGCATATGTTCAATTATCAAGGGAAACTTGCCCTGGTGAGGTCCATGCAGCATATGTACGATTTTCAAGGGAAGCTTGCACTGGAGAGGTCCATGCAGAATATGTTCATTTATCAAGGGAAGCTTGCACTGCAGAGGTCCATGCAGCATATGTTCAATTATCAAGGGAAGCTTGCACTGGTGAGGTCCATGCAACATGTGTTCAATTATCAAGGGAAGCTTGCACTGGTGATGTCCATGCAGCATCTGTTTAATTGTCAAGGGACGCTTGCACTGGCAAAGTGCATGCAGCATATGTTAAATCATAAAGGGAAGCTTGCACTGGAGAGGTCCATAAAGCATATGTTCAATCATCAAAGGAAGCTTGCACTGGCGATATCCATGCAGCATATGTTCAATTATCAAGAGAAGCTTGCACTGGAGAGGTCCATGCATCATATATTCAGTTATCAAGGGAAGCTTGCCCTGGCGATGTCCATGCAGCATATGGTTAAACATCTAGGGAAGCTTGCACTGGTGAGGTCCGTGCAGCTTATGTTCAATTATAAAGGGAAGCTTGCACTGGTTAAGTCCATGCAGAATATGTTCAATTATCAAGGGAAGCTTGCACTGGCGATGTCCATGCAGCATATGTTCAATCAAGGGAAGCTTGCAATGGAGAGGCCCATGCAGCAAACGTTCAATTATCAAGGGAAGCTTGCACTGGTGATGTCTATGCAGTAGATGTTTAATTATCAAGGGAAGCTTGCACTTGTGATGTCCATGCAGCAAATGTTCAAATATCAAGGGAAGCTTGCACTGGTAAGGTCCATGCAGCATATGTTTAATTATTAAGGGAAGCTTGCACTTGTGAGGACCATACAGCATTTGTTCACTTATCAAGGGAAACTCTCACTGGAGAGGCCCATGCAGCATATGTTCAAATATCAATAGAAGCTTGCACTGGTAAGGTCCATGCAGCATATGTTTAATTATCAAGGGAAGCTTGCACTGGTAAGGTCCATGCAGCATATGTTTAATTATCAAGGGAAGCTGGCACTAGAGAGGTCCATGCAGCATATGTTCAATTATCAAGGGAAGCTCACACTTGTGATGTCCCTGCAGCATATGTTCAATTATTAAGGGAAGCTTGCACTGGAGAGGCCCATGCAGTATATATTTAATTATCAAGGGAAGCTTACACTTGTGATGTCCATGCAGCATATGTTTAATTATTAAGGGAAGCTTGCACTGGTGAGGTCCATGCAGCATATGTTCAATTATCAAGGGAAGCTTGCACTTGTGATGCCCATGCAGTATATGTTTAATTATCAAGGAAAGCTTGCACTGGAGAGGCCCATGCGGCATATGTTTAATTATCAAGGGAAGCTTGCTCTGGTGATGTCCATGCAGCATATGTTTAATTATCAAGGGAAGCTTGGACTGGAGAGGCCCATGCAGCATATGTTTAATTATCAAGGGAAGCTTGCACTGGTGCGGTCCCTACAGCATATGTTCAATTATCAAGGGAAGCTTGCACTGGTGATGTCCATGCAGAATATGTTCAATTATCAAGGGAAGCTTTCACTGGTGATGTCCATGCAGAATATGTTCAATTATCAAGGGAAGCTTGCACTGGAGAGGCCCATGCAGCAAACGTTCAATTATCAAAGGAAGCTTGCACTGGTGATGTCTATGCAGTAGACGTTTAATTATCAAGGGAAGCTTGCACTTGTGATGTCCATGCAGCAAATGTTCAAATATCAAGGGAAGCTTGCACTGATAAGGTCCATGCAGCATATGTTTAATTATCAAGGGAAGCTTGCACTTGTGATGTCCATGCAGCATATGTTTAATTATCAAGGGAAGCTTGCACTGGTGATGTCCATGCAGCATATGTTTAGTTATCAAGGGAAGCTTGCACTGGAGAGGTCCATTCAGCATATGTTTAATTATCAAGGGAAGCTTGCACTTGTGATGTCCATGCAGCATATGGTTAATTATCAAGGGAAGCTTGCACTGGTGATGTCCATGCAGCATATGTTTAATTATCAAGGGAAGCTTGCACTTGTGATGTCCATGCAGCATATGATTAATTATCAAGGGAAGTTTGCACTGGTGAAGTCCATGCAGCATATGTTTAATTATCAAGGGAAGCTTGCACTTGTGATGTCCATGCAGCATATGATTAATTATCAAGGGAAGCTTGCACTGGTGAGGTCCATGCAGCATATGTTTAATTATCAAGGAAAGCTTGCACTGGAGAGGTCCATTCAGCATATGTTTAATTATCAAGGGAAGCTTGCACTTGTGATGTCCATGCAGCATATATTTAATTATCAAGGGAAGCTTGCACTGGTGATGTCCATGCAGCATATGTTTAATTATCAAGGGAAGCTTGCACTTGTGATGTCCATGCAGCATATGATTAATTATCAAAGGAAGCTTGCACTGGTGAGGTCCATGCAGCATATGTTCAATTATCAAGGGAAGCTTACACTGGTGATGTCAATGCAGAATATGTTCAATTATCAAGGGAAGCTTGCACAGGTGAGGTCCATGCAGCATATGTTTAATTATCAAGGGAAGCTTGCACTTGTGGTGTCCATGCAGCATATGATTAATCATCAAGTGAAGCTTGCACTGGTGAGGTCCATGCAGCATATGTTCAATTATCAAGGGAAGCTTGCACTGGTGATGTCTATGCAGCATATGTTCAATTATCAAGGGAAGCTTGCACTGGTAAGGTCCATGCAGCATATGTTCAATTATCAAGGGAAGCTTGCACTGGTGATGTCCATGCAGAATATGTTCAATTATCAAGGGAAGCTTGCACTGGTGATGTCCATGCAGAATATGTTCAATTATCAAGGGAAGCATGCACTGGTGATGTCTATGCAGCATATGTTCAATTATCAAGGGAAGCTTGCACTAGAGAGGCCCATGCAGCAAACGTTCAATTATCAAGGGAAGCTTGCACTGGTGATGTCTATGCAGTAGATGTTTAATTATCAAGGGAAGCTTGCACTTGTGATGTCCATGAATACCAAATTAACAATCAGGGTTGGAAACTATGAAAGGGCAAATAATGCCCCCCAGCAGGCAACTCAAAGGTATTTTGAGAGGATGACTACAACGCATAGGCCAGTTGAACCAACACCTTGGTACCACAAAGAAGCGGAGTCACCACCAAGATCGAATCCAGTAAAAATATCCAGTGCTAAACTCCTAAGGCAAGACCCCAACCGTGACCAAACAGAGGTAAGAAGTGAACTCAGTTGGACTCAGAAAGCCCAAACGGCTCTTGTAGAGACAGGTCATAAATTACTATTCAAGCCAGAATACTCGACAAAAGGCAAAATGGACACGCTGAACCGGGGGAATATACTAAGGCTATTCAAAGAGATTCCAAAACTAAGGGAAATAACAACCAAAGACCTCATAGCAGTAGAGTTTGTTCAAACGAATAAGGATCCTGACTATGAAATAAGTAGCACCACATGGGCATCAAAGGAGACAACGGATCTTATCTTCTCCACAAGATCTGACTTTGAGGCATGGGGTATAACACTTGAATATCCCACTCCAATAAAGTATCCATACCCACTATTAAACAGCACGGCCCCCCTAGCAACAAATATAATAGTAAAAACATCTTCCATTTTAAGAGGAGCAAGAAAGGAGACAATCATCCAACATATAAGGAGAGAACCCGTGTCTACCAGTACAAAACCAGGACCACTAAGCCTTCGACCAGATGTAGACCAGGACTGGTCTTGGATCCCACAAGTATTGAACTCGCATCGGTCCTGATGGAAGCAGTTCTGAAGGAAAAAAGCAAGGAAGAAACATCGTGGATCGATAGAAAGTGGAAAGGAAAATAAGAATCTGCTCTTGGAATGTCCATGGCTTTAAAGACATGGAACAAGATCGTGAGACAATTGCCTTCCTGGGTTCTTTCGACATAATTCTCTTGCAAGAAACATGAAATGTTACCCCCAGACAAATCGCCGGATATGAGGAACACCATGTGATGGCGGAAAAAATAGCAAAATATGGTCACCCAAGGGGGGGTTTGTCCACATATATAACAAACAAGTTCAGTTGGAAGTCAGAGATAATGGACTCAGGGGTAAATTGGATACAAATCACAAAGTTAGAAAACAATCAATCAACAATAGAGGATGGGTGGAAGTTACTGATTTTATTATTTTTTTTTTTTTTTGTAAACCTTTATTGGTATAGACAGGATATACAAATCTGGGCCTACAACCAAACTGGCCGGCCACAACACGTGAGAGCAGTCAAGAAGTCCAGAATGGAGTTACAGAATCAATCATAGAGGAACGGAAGCAATACAATCTTAAAAAGGGGGGGGAGGAGAGAAGATCCAAACGGCCAGCAAACAGGAGCAATGAAGGTTATTTTTTATAATAGGGCAAAAAGGAGCATGACTGGCAGGGTGACAATATAGAAGAATCCGGATTCCCAAATCAAACTATTGGTAACAGAAGGGCTAAAGGGCAGCTATGCAGGAATGTCAGCACTGTATATATCAGAATTAAAAACAGGGCAGTGAACACAAGTCAATATATAAGTAAGAACGACTTTGTATCCCCACCACCCAGTAGCACATCGGAAACAGAACAGAGGGGGCCGGAATAGCGACAACACCCAGACTAACCCGTCATACTAACCTTGGGAGAAAGGAAAAAAGGGAGGGGGTGGGGAAAGAGGAAAGAAGAGAGGGAAAGGAAAACACAGACTGAAAGAAAAGAATGCCGCGCCTAAACAAGCGTCCCGTAGCAAAGAACACATAAAAGAGCGATAATATCAACAACGAGGAGGGCATGGGAGTCGCAATGGAAAGCAGCAGAACTACAAAAAGAAGAACAGCGACATTACAGACCCCGCCCCAAACATACCATGGAAGGCAAGGACAGACGCGGCACTCCAATAAAGAGCTACAAAAGGGCCATAGAACTGAGGAAAATAAAACATCAATTAAGACCCAACCCACCCATCCCACCCAGCACCCCTGCAGAAGGCTATGGCCTACCCTCCAAACAGCGCGCCTGTCGCCCTAAACCAGAACCCGAAATGTAGTAAAGACAAGAGAAAAGAAGAATATAGAGACAAAAAGGGACATAAAGACAAAAGAAATAAACGGGAGGGAGGAGCAAAAGAGCAGAAACAAATACGGTCGGCCACCGCCCTCCACCCAACCATACGAATCATATTATATTTGAACCAGAACGACACAATCTCGAGCGCCGAAAAACGTACAGGGGGGTCTCCCACAGCACTAGAAATATGAGCAACTGCGCCACAGATCTGTACGTCAATAAACCACCGGGAGCCGTGCATCTCACCCCATCCCTTTTCTAACCACAGTTACCACCCACCACAGGACAGTGTGAAATAAGCAACACGATGCGAGGCAAGCATACAATTGAAAGAGAGTACGAGCAAAACGTAGGCCAGGGAAGGCAATCAATAAGAAAGTGGGCAAAAGTTCAAATAAGCAGTTCAAATGTCTCAGCAATAACAACAAGGGCAACAATAGACAGGAGTTCAGTCTTGCCGTCAGGAAAAGCGGGGGATTCCCTGCAAAATAGAAACACGACCTCATCAAGGCAAAAACAGGAAGCGGTCTACCATTGTTCTCAGGCACCCGGGGAGGATCGGATCCCCGCACGACATCCAAGTCCCCAAACTCCAAACATCGAAGAGCAGGAGGTTCCAAATCCACCGGCCAGCAAATCCGTCGATGGATAGCGACAGTAACTCTCGTACCGACCGGGGGAGGCGAGGCGGTGGCATCACTGAGACAAGAGGGGACCATGAAGGAGCGTTCACCCAAGATGGCGGTAGAACGAATCGAGTCTCCCGGAACATCGGGGGCCAGGGCCGCGCGTAAGGATCGTAAGGCATCAAGAACGTCTCCAATCGTAGGGTCACGCACACACGGCCAGGCCCCCGCGCCGTCCAGCAACTCAAGCCCGTCATCACAAGGAGACCCACAGCACAGGTCATCGGTAGCCATTTTGTGAATTCAGCCTCCTCACCACTCTCCGCGATGCTCGAAACAGTTCACAAATGCGGGCCTTTACAGATTTCCGGGGGGCCCAGCAATGGCAGCCTCGGTGAAAAAAGGAGATTCGCCCAAGGCGAGGGGCCGTCTGCAATATCGCTGGCGCTCCACTCGAACAGAGTCCGAGGACGAGGGTCCAGGGTCGATGGACGGAGCAGCGGCGGGGGGACCCCTTCACACGATCAGTCCACGGAGCACCGCGCTCCGCACCAGCCTCACGGCCGTCAAGGCGGGCCCGGATCAGGGTCACCGGGATGTTCCCACAACGGCTCTCACCAGTGGCGCAGTCTCTCGGCCGGGGCCGACGGTCACCACAGCGCCAGGCCGGATCCGATAGGCGAGGCCCCGGTCTCAACACCACGAAGGCCCAGGTCCCTTCGGGGGCACAACTTCGGAACCACAGCACGCCGGAGTCTCCAGGCCAAACGGTGAGTTAGAGCGAAACATTGCGTTGCTATTTCTTCGAAACCGTGTCGTCTCTGGGCAGGATATACAACAGGATATGCGAGTCAGGCCAGAGGGCTGACGGAGCCGATCTACAAGGCGACCATTACGCTCGCGAGCTTGGCTCCTCCCCCCGGAAGTTACTGATTTTAAACGTCTATATTCACCCTAAGAAGACCACAAAAATCAATAAACTGTTAGAACTTCTAAATTTAATAAAAACATTACAAATAACACATCAATTCTACGGGATGCTGATTACAGGTGACTTCAACAGTAACTTGACAAGAATAAAGAACAACAAATGCAAAATCCAAACAATAAGGAACGAACTGGAATTATTGGGCCTAATGACGCTAAACGGAAACATAAAGGGTGACCAATCTGCAAAAATTACTTATATGTGCGGAAATAAAAAATCCATACTAGATTACACATTAATTAATAAAGAGTTCATACAACTGGTTAATCATTTTGGCATCATAATACGACCTGAAAGCGACCATTTCCCGCAAGAAACTATACTGAACTTAAACTCTCTACAAAAAGCAAGTATTGCGTCAATAGCTATAATCCCGGAAGTTTACAATTTAAGGAAACTTAAATGGAGAGGCGCCATAACAAACACGATAATGGAAACAGTGTATATGCAAGTAGAAAATACACCACCAACGGATCTTCACTTGCTTGCGAAAAATTGGGAAAATCTACATACACTTCTGCTAGAAAAATTTCCGACAAAGCCAACAGCGAAACATGCATATGACCCCCACAAACTGCCATGGTATACCACAAAGCTAAGAGACAAAAAAAAGGAAATTGCCAAAAAATTAAGACATAAGGCCGCAATAAACAGACAGGGAGTGGTCATAGACAAGAGCGAGTTACAGAAAATGCGAAAAGAATATAAAAAAGACTGTGGAAATGCAAAAAGGCTATACACTGGGAAAATATGGGTAGACCTGCTAAGGACAAGTAAACTCCCAAATAGCAGTGAATTCTGGGGTCTAATCAATAAATTATCAAAAGGACCTGGTGTGCAGCAAAACATAGGAATAAGTGAAACCTCATGGCTGAAACACATAGACACCCTATACAACAACCATACGTTGCAACCACCGTGCACAGAATCAAGGAAGGAAACAAACAAGGGAAAGGATGTGGGGAATGAAGTAACAACACATGGAAAAGACAAATGGGAAAAAGAAACACCAAGCGGGATACCTATGGAACCATCCCAATTGACAACAGTGAAACAAACGATTCTATTGAAAAAAGATTGAAAGCCGAAGGCGCAGCTGGCCCCAATGGGCTACCAAATGCCCTATTTAAACCAGACCCTGACTTCTGGGCAAATTATCTTACCCCACTCTTCAACCAACTCTTCACTGATAAAAAGATACCACGGTCCTGGTATGGTAACATCTTCCACCCTATTTATAAAAACGGGAGCAGATTGGAACCAGAGAACTACAGGCTGATAGCCCTCATCGACGTAGAGGCAAAACTTTTCTCTTCATGTATATTACGCCATCTACAGGAATGGATAAATAAAAACAAAATAGTCCCGAAGTTTCAAACGGGTTTTAGAGAAGGCATGGGATGCACTACAAACCTCACCGTCCTGTCTTTGTTAATAGAAAGAGCAGAAAAAAAGAAGGCAGGTCTTCTGGCATGCTATATCGATCTAAAATCTACGTTCGACAGAGTGCCAAGAGACCGACTATGGAAAAAGCTAGAATCTTGGGGTCTCCCTCAGAAACTAATTGACATAATAATCGCCTTATACAGCGAAACATGGGCCAAAGTAAAACTAGGAGATGGGAGAAGGATATCACAACAAACAAATATAAGAAATGGACTTAAACAGGGCTGTGTGCTCTCTCCAAGCTTATTTAATGTGTATCTAGCAGACCTAAACAGTTACCTGCTACAGGCAAATGGTCACCCCCCCGAAACTGGCAAATGAATCAATCCAGTTTCTGCAATATGCAGATGATATTGTGGTTTTAAGTCATACACCGATAGGGCTACAAAGGGTCATAAACAAATTAACAGAGTACTTCGACCTTGTAGGTTTGGAACTCAACAATAAAAAAACAAAGGTTGTGAGACTGGCGGGCCCGAGCAAAGGATCTTTTAGATGGTATGCTAAGAACATTCAAATTGAGGAGACAACCACATATAAATATTTGTGTATCAAACTGTGCAGAAACATGTCCATGGTGGAACAAAAACGAGATATCACAGCCAAAGCACAATCATTGACCTGCGCCTATAAACTACTCCAAAAGAAAATTCAATGCCCCTCATACAGCCATCTTCTAAAGGTCATGGCAACCCAATTGTTACCTACCTTGTCTTATGGGTTGGAAATATGGCACGGGAGAGAAATCGACATCCTAAATAAATTACAGATTAGCGTATATAAATCCGTATTTAATCTTTTTAAAGGATCGTCCCCAACACAAATACGCCTGGAATTTGGATTACAAAATCAAGTCTACCAGAGGAAAGCAATCTTTGCAAAATGGTGTTGGAAACTTAGAGCATCAGACACAGGATCACTAAACAACCTATGCTGGCTGGAAATTAAGAAACAATATGAAGAAAAATGAACCAAACACTTGGGGCTCTTACTTGGGAATCGCCCTGGAGTCACTCAAAATCGAGGAGATTTGGAACAGCCATTTGGAACGAACATCGTTCAACAAAGTTTGCAAACTAAATGCAAAGTCACTATCCTTGATAGAAGACAAAAGAATGTTAGCCAAACGCCGTCATGCTTGGTCCGTAATCAACTCATACAAAAGATTAAAACCACAACTTTATCTTGAAGCGCACTTTCGGCTATCGCTAAAAATAAAATTCATGGCATATAGACTGGGTGATCATTGCTCAAAAGACTTAATTCCAACATGGAAAAGCAAACACCAAGAAAAGACATGCCGCCTTTGTGGGTACCACACAGAAAGTTTGTACCATCTAATGTGCACGTGCGAGACAGTAAATAACGAAAGAAGACATTTGTTGAAACCAATCCTAAACATTTTAAGAATCCACACCTGCAGGCAGGCGGTCAGTAGTTGGTTGGGTGCGTCATCGAACATCCTCGTATGCCGTGGAGTAAAATTTATGACTCTGGTAGAGTCCTTACTCTCGAAAAGTGAAACAGAATAAACTTGGACGATCTTCTTTTTAGGATTTGTAAATTAAAAAAAATAAAAAAAAAATACACATTTTATCTTGTTTTTATACCGCTGGTCATTTTTATACATGTATACTTTAAGGTTGTGATAAACCAAATAAAGTTAATTTTGAATTTGAATTTGAATTTGTGATGTCCATGCAGCAAATGTTCAAATATCAAGGGAAGCTTGCACTGGTAAGGTCCATGCAGCATATGTTTAATTATAAAGGGAAGCTTGCACTTGTGAGGACCATACAGCAAATTTTTCAATTATCAAGGGAAACTCTCACTGGAGAGGCCCATGCAGCATATGTTCAAATATCAATGGAAGCTTGCACTGGTAAGGTCCATGCAGCATATGTTTAATTATCAAGGGAAGCTTGCACTGGTAAGGTCCATGCAGCATATGTTTAATTATCAAGGGAAGCTGGCACTAGAGAGGTCCATGCACCATATGTTCAATTATCAAGGGAAGCTTGCACTGGCGATGTCTATGCAGCATATGTTTAATTATGAAGGGAAGCTTGTACTGGTAAGGTCCATGCAGCATATGTTTAATTATCAAGGGAAGCTTGCATTGGAGAGGTCCATAAAGAATATGTTCAATTATCAATGAAAGCTTGCACTCAAGAGGTCCATAAAGCATATGTTCAATTATCATGGGAAGCTTGCACTGGTGATGTCCATGCAGAATATGTTCAATTATCAAGGGAAGCTTGCACTGGAGAGGTCCATTCAGCATATGTTTAATTATCAAGGGAAGCTTGCACTTGTGATGTCCATGCAGCATATGTTTAATTATCAAGTGAAGCTTGCACTGGTGAGGTCCATGCAGCATATGTTCAATTATCAAGGGAAGCTTGCACTGGTGATGTCCATGCAGAATATGTTCAATTATCAAGGGAAGCATGCACTATTGATGTCTATGCAGCATATGTTCAATTATCAAGGGAAGCTTGCACTGGAGAGGCACATGCAGCAAAATGTTCAATTATCAAGGGAAGCTTGCACTGGTGATGTCTATGCAGTAGATGTGTAATTATCAAGGGAAGCTTGCACTTGTGATGTCCATGCAGCAAATGTTCAAATATCAAGGGAAGCTTGCACTGGTAAGGTCCATGCAGCAAATGTTTTATTATCAAGGGAAGCTTGCACTTGTGAGGACCGTACAGCATTTGTTCAATTATCAAGGGAAACTCTCACTGGAGAGGCCCATGCAGCATATGTTCAAATATCAATGGAAGCTTGCACTGGTAAGGTCCATGCAGCATATGTTTAATTATCAAGGGAAGCTTGCACTGGTAAGGTCCATGCAGCATATGTTTAATTATCAAGGGAAGCTGGCACTAGAGAGGTCCATGCACCATATGTTCAATTATCAAGGGAAGCTTGCACTGGCGATGTCTATGCAGCATATGTTTAATTATGAAGGGAAGCTTGTACTGGTAAGGTCCATGCAGAATATGTTTAATTATCAAGGGAAGCTTGCACTGGAGAGGTCCATTAAGAATATGTTCAATTATCAATGAAAGCTTGCACTCAAGAGGTCCATAAAGCATATGTTCAATTATCAAGGTAAGCTTGCACTGGTGATGTCCATGCAGAATATGTTCAATTATCAAGGGAAGCTTGCACTCGAGAGGTCCATTCAGCATATGTTTAATTATCAAGGGAAGCTTGCACTTGTGATGTCCATGCAGCATATGTTTAATTATCAAGGTAAGCTTGCACTTGTGAGGTCCATGCAGCATATGTTCAATTATCAAGGGAAGCTTGCACTTGTGATGTCCATGCAACATATGATTAATTATCAAGGGAAGCTTGCACTGGTGAGGTCCATGCAGCATATGTTCAATTATCAAGGGAAGCTTGCACTGGTGATGTCAATGCAGAATATGTTCAATTATCAAGGGAAGCTTGCACAGGTGAGGTCCATGCAGCATATGTTTAATTATCAAGGGAAGCTTGCACTTGTGATGTCCATGCAGCATATGTTTAATTATCAAGGGAAGCTTGCACTGGTGAGGTCCATGCAGCATATGTTCATTTATCAAGGGAAGCTTGCACTGGTGATGTCCATGCAGAATATGTTCAATTATCAAGGGAAGCTTGCACTTGTGATGTCCATGCAGCATATGATTAATTATCAAGGGAAGCTTGCACTGGTGAGGTCCATGCAGCATATGTTCAATTATCAAGGGAAGCTTGCACTGGTGATGTCAATGCAGAATATGTTCAATTATCAAGGGAAGCTTGCACAGGTGAGGTCCATGCAGCATATGTTTAATTATCAAGGGAAGCTTGCACTTTTGATGTCCATGCAGCATATGTTCAATTATCGAGGGAAGCTTGCACTGGTGAGTTCCATGCAGTATATGTTCAATTATCAAGGGAAGCTTGCACTTGTGATGTCCATGCAACATATGATTAATTATCAAGGGAAGCTTGCACTGGTGAGGTCCATGCAGCATATGTTCAATTATCAAGGGAAGCTTGCACTGGTGATGTCAATGCAGAATATGTTCAATTATCAAGGGAAGCTTGCACAGGTGAGGTCCATGCAGCATATGTTTAATTATCAAGGGAAGCTTGCACTTGTGATGTCCATGCAGCATATGTTTAATTATCAAGGGAAGCTTGCACTGGTGAGGTCCATGCAGCATATGTTCATTTATCAAGGGAAGCTTGCACTGGTGATGTCCATGCAGAATATGTTCAATTATCAAGGGAAGCTTGCACTTGTGATGTCCATGCAGCATATGATTAATTATCAAGGGAAGCTTGCACTGGTGAGGTCCATGCAGCATATGTTCAATTATCAAGGGAAGCTTGCACTGGTGATGTCAATGGAGAATATGTTCAATTATCAAGGGAAGCTTGCACAGGTGAGGTCCATGCAGCATATGTTTAATTATCAAGGGAAGCTTGCACTTTTGATGTCCATGCAGCATATGTTCAATTATCGAGGGAAGCTTGCACTGGTGAGTTCCATGCAGTATATGTTCAATTATCGGGGGAAGTTTTCACTGGTGATGTCCATGCAGAATATGTTCAATTATCAACTGAAGCTTGCACTGCCGATGTACATGCAGTATGTGTTCAATTATCAAGGGATGCTTGCACTGGCGATGTCCAGGGAGCATATGTTCAACTATCAAGGGAGGCTTGCAATGGTGACGTCCATGCAGCATATGTTCAATTATCGGGGGAAGTTTTCACTGGTGATGTCCATGCAGAATATGTTCAATTATCAAGGGAAGCGTGCACTGGTGAGGTCCTTGCAGCATATGTTTATTTATCAAGAGAAGCTTGTAGTGGCGATGTCCATGCAGCATATGGTTGATTACCAAGAGAAGCTTGCACTGGCGATGTCCATGCAGCATAAGTTCAATTATCAAGGGAAGCTTGCACTGGAGAGGTCCATGCAGCATATGTTCAATTATCAAGGGAAACTTGCCCTGGTGAGGTCCATGCAGCATATGTTCAATTATCAAGGGAAGCTTGCACTGGCGATGATCATGCAGCATATGTTCAATTATCAAGAGAAGCTTGCACTGGAGAGATCCATCTATCATATATTCAGTTATCAAGGGAAGCTTACCCTGGCGATGTCCATGCAGCATATGGTTAAACATCTAGGGAAGCTTGCACTGGTGAGGTCCATGCAGCTTATGTTCAATTATAAAGGGAAGCTTGCACTGGTGATGTCCATGCAGAATATGTTCAATTATCAAGAAAAGCTTGCACTGGCGATGTCTATGCAGCATATGTTCAATCAAGGGCAGCTTGCAATGGTGATGTCTATGCTGCATATGTTCAATTATCAAGAGAAGCTTGCACTGGTGAGGTCCATGCAGCATATGTACCATTATCAAGGGAAGCTCGCACTTGTGATGTCCATGCAGTATATGTTCAATTATCAAGGGAAGCTCGCACTTGTGATGTCCATGCAGAATATGTTCAATTATAAAGGGAAGCTTGCACTGGTGATGTCCATGCAGAATATGATCAATTATAAAGGGAAGTTTGCACTGGTGGTGTCCATGCAGAATATGTTCAATTTTTAAGGGAAGCTTGCACTGGCGATGTCCATGCAGCATATGTTCAATCAAGGGAAGCTTGCACTGGCGATGTCTATGCTGCATATGTTCAATTATCAAGGGAAGCTTGCACTGGTGATGTCCTTGCAGAATATGTTCAATTATCAAGGGAAGCTTGCACTGGCGATGTTCATGCAGCATATGTTCAATCAAGGGAAGCTTGCACTGGCGATGTCTATGCTGCATATGTTCAATTATAAAGGGACGCTTGCACTGGTGATGTTCATGCAGAATATGTTCAATTTTCAAGGGTAGCTTGCACTGGCGATGTCCATGCAGCATATGTTCAATCAAGGGAAGCTTGCACTGGCGATGTCTATGCTGCATATGTTCAATTATCAAGGGAAGCTTGCACTGGTGATGTCCATGCAGAATATGTTCAATTATCAAGGGAAGCTTGCACTGGCGATGTCCATGCAGCATATGTTCAATCAAGGGAAGCCTGCAGTGGCGATGTCTATGCTGCATATGTTCAATTATAAAGGGACGCTTGCACTGGTGATGTCCATGCAGAATATGTTCAATTATCAAGGGAAGCTTGCACTGGCGAGGTCCATGCAGCATATGTTCAATCAAGGAAAGCTTGCACTGGCGATGTCTATGCTGCATATGTTCAATTATCAAGGGAAGCCTGCACTGGTGAGGTCCATGCAGTATATGTTCAATTATCAAGGGAAGCTCGCACTTGTGATGTCCATGCAGAATATGTTCAATTATCAAGGGAAGCTCGCAGTTGTGATGTCCATGCAGCATATCTTTAATTATCAAGGGAAGCTTGCATTGGAGACGCTCCTGCAGCATATGTTCAATTATCAAGGGAAGCTTGCACTGGTGATGTCCATGCAGCATATGTTCAAAACTCAAATTCAAATTTCAAAGCTCTATTCGACAGCAAGTCATAAAAGCAATTACATCCTAACGCTACACAATAAATACTAAACCTAAAATTCATATTTAAAACATACATTAAACACTTTATGCTGTCAGTTTCATTACTTAATATAAAATATTCCATCAAGAATTATATAAAAATCGATCGTATATAGTGACAATAATTCATTAGACTGCGTCAGATAATTGTAAGGTGCGGGTGCGAATAGACCAAGCCCATCCTAGGAATTTTGCAACAGCAATCGCAAAGTATGGTGAACAATCTGATTCCAATATTCTAATCACCTCTTTATGCCAGCGTGTTCCTAAATTACGACACACTGGTTTTATTCATTTTCGACGTGGGCAGTGATAAAGAGGGCAAACAAACAGTAAGTGAGAAACATTCTCAACAAGGTCTTTACAGTAGTGGTATTTCTCATCCCGGTTCGCAGACCAATTTTGTGTAAATACGTTTAGGGGGAGAGTTCCAAATCTGAATTGAAAATACAGTTTTCTGTTGAACGGTTTTTAGATAATGTCCCAATACAGTTCACAAGATGGTACTGTTTTAACATCAAGAAACCGTCGAGTTAATTTGGAGTTGGAACCAGTACAAGAAGCAGATGACCGAACCATGGCCCAATATATTTTCTTCAAGACGATCTTCGATGGAAAACATGTTACATCAGTATTAGCCCAGAGATGGTCTAGACCCAGCTTAGATAATAGGCTCCGTAGTTCTTTAAGCCACAAGATGGTATGAAAGCGATCAGCATTAATAATATCCGCTAGGGCTGCAGCATAGTGAGCTAATACCGGCGTTGTCATTATCCGTCTCCAATATAACAGAGGGCGTAGACGGGCTAAGTCCTCAATACTTTTTCTGCCCAGATCAAGCAACAGAGGAACAGTGGGAGTGCTTTGTGGTGCCCCCACTAGGCGCCGCAAGAACCTATTCTCTGCCAACGACAGGTCCCTCAGGTTAGAAAATCCCCATAATTCCGAACCATACAGTGAGGCACTTATCACCTTCATGTTATAAATTTCTAAAGCAGGGGTGATTGGTTTGGTCAATGAGGCTCTATGTTTGAGCGCTACTACACCTGCTAACTGATGGAATTTTAGAATTGCCATATCAATATGATTTTTCCATCGCATATTACCCTGAAGGGATATTCCTAGATATGTAAAGGCCTCTACCTGCTCTAATGGGGTGCCATTATAAGTTATTGAGCCTTTGAATGTCTTCCGTTGGTTCATACACATAAACTTGGTCTTAGAAGTGTTCAACTTTAAACCCTGGTTCTCACAAAACTCTCCAAATGCATTAATTGCCTTCTGGAGCCCACTAGGAGTTCGTGACACTATCAGTGTGTCGTCCGTAAACATGAGGACTGGCACACGCGCCCCCGCTAGTACTGGTGCATCGGTGGGTGACCTTCTTAAATAGTCCACTATACCATTAATGTATATAGAAAACAATGTGGGGGCCAAGACGCATCCCTGTCTAACCCCACGTTCTACAGGGAAAGAATCAGTCACTTCACCCTGGACCCCCCACCTGATTCTAGCATAGTTATTTTCATGCAAGCGGACAAGCAATGTTAGCAGTTCTGGACTTATACTGGCTTCTGCAAGCACACTCCAGAGTTTTTGCCGTGGAACTAGATCAAAAGCTGATTTTAAATCAACAAAAACGGCATAGAGAGGGCCGTTGGTCAGAGTCACATTCCTCCATTAGAGGGCTATAAAATAAAAGACCTGGTCAATTGAGCTTGTCAGGGGGCGAAAACCAGCTTGATATGGAGACAAAATATTTTTTTCAGCTATCCACGATTGGAGCTTATTCAGCACTAGTCGACCCATCAATTTTTGAGCTGCATCTATAAGGCTGATGGGTCTATAGTTACTGGGTAGCGATTTGTCTCCCTTTTTAAAAACTGGAATTATTTCCGCACCCTTAAAAGAAATCGGAATGGGTGCACCCTGGGCCACAGAATTGGCTAGCCATGTAAAATACTGACACCATGATTCCCGATCACTTAAAAACACATCGGCAGGAATACCATCCATACCTGGCGCTCTTCCCCCGTCACACAGTCTAATGCAATACTGACATCTTTTATGGTAAATACTTGGCAGCTGTAGAAGACCGTGGGTGGTAGGGTGTAGCTATCTGCAGCTAGGTTACAGGCATACTGGGGCTTGAAGAAATCTATCCACAGGTTTCTTGCAACATTATTTTGTGGGGATTCTGCTGCCCCTCCTCTGTCCCACTTAACAATTGCCCAAAATTGCTTTTGATCTTTAGCGGCACAAGCAGATTTCAGGTCAAGCCAATGGTCCTCGTCCCACTGTTTCATAGCTTTTTTTTGGGCTTTTCTATATATGTCCCTGGCCTCCCTCACTCCTATAATATTCCTAGACCTGAGTGCCGTTCTGAGATTCTGACGGGCTATTCTACAAGATTGGTCATACCACCCTACCTTAGGTAACTTTCTCGTACCCATATTTTGTTTGATTGTTTTCAGAAAGAACCCTTGGAGCCTATTAAAAAAATTAATGTGGGCCTCTGCCATAATTCCGGAGAAATTTGGTTTATTGCTGTGTAATTTTAGATTATTTACTTCCTCGGCCACTACTCTCTTAAGATCCTCAATTGATTGTTTGAGGAAACTATATCTAGGGTCACTTTGTCACCCCTCTGACTTGATTCTCTCGATCCTAAATTAATTTGGAAATCCATGCAAAGAGGATTGTGGTCACTTTCAATTCTACTTTTTACAATCATATCTTGCAGTCTATGCCAATCCCTGATATCCACCAGGAAGTAGTCTATTCGGCTGGTTGACCTTCCATTATCAAATGTATTACTCCCTTGACGATCTGATGGAGTACGCCCATTTGCTGCTCTAAGACCCCTTGCTAAGCATAGACTCTTAGTTTGAATAGCCACCGCGGACCATCTCTTAACCACGGCCAGTTAAAGTTGGGGAACTCCCCATTTACTATCCTCCTCTGAGGCCAGAATCTGGTCCTCTTGTCCTAGAGGTTCAAAAGTGGTATTAATGTCACCCCCTACTATAATAGATAGCTGGGTTGGCAGCAATTCAAGCTCTTGGTCAAGTGCAGATATTACTTCCGATATGTTCCCACCCCCTACCCCCCTGGCATAAATATTGAAAATGGCCATCCCTTGGCCATTAGCCCACATGATGTTAACTGGTAATATATCACTTGATAGGAGGTTCCTTTGCTGGATTTTACAATCTAATGATTGACGTACCCAAATTATCAAACCTCCAGATGAGCGCCCTTTAGAATTTTTTATAGCCTGGATGTAGAAGTTAAGAAACCCTAGCCAGTAGACTGGACTCAGTGACCATGTTTCCTGGAACAATATAATGTCATGTTGGTCAATGAAGTCACACCATTCTGGGGAAGTCAGTTTATTAGCTATTCCGGCGAGATTCCAAGAAAGGAAAGTGAGCCTAGTTTTTTCTATAATTAGACCTGCATGGTCAAGAGGTGTCAGCCTGTCTTGTCTCGGAGACAGCAAAACATCTTCGGGGTCTAAATTAACAGGAGGGTAGACTAATGAATCAGAACAAGAGACTATACACCCTTGACCAGTATTACTCTCCAAGTTTCTCAAAGTCAACTGTACAGGGACTTCCCTATGTGGCCCTATTTCGTTTAAAGTGAGTAGTCTCCTCCTTCTTGCTAGGGGCGCAATAGGCACACTGCCCTTATCAACGGTAGTACAGAGGCTGTCACGCGCTATCAAATCATTACATTCGGTGATTTCACCCCAACCAAGTCAATCACATTCATTAAGATTGGATAGTGCTGAAAACCTATTTTCAAGGCTCAGGCCCCAATCACTATTTTGGCCACCCCTTCCCCTACCCTTTGTCACCAAATTCCATTTAGTCCTCAATATACCTGGATTCAGATCAATTCCTCTTCTAGGATAGAAGAATTCAAGAGTAAGTGGAACTATGTCTGCAGTTCTACGTTGGGGGGGGAACAAATTTGGCAGGATGTTAGGGAGTGCATCAGGCCCTGAGAAGTTTAACACTACACAGTCACCCCCCAATTTTTTGGGGCTATTCCCTACCCAGTCAACTCTTCTTGCCATGACTAAATCCCCCGCTAACTGCTGCTTGCCCCACGAGGATATTACCATATTGTTAGATAACCAATGTGATGCTTTACTTAGCAAAGAGGGTGTAGATTCCATCTGGCCAGGTTTTAAAGGTGGTACATTGGCCAAGACCAAGACAAGGGTAGAGGCCTCTACAATGAGCTCTACTGGACCTTTCTCTGGACCTTTCTCTGGATACGAAGCAGTTTGTCCCGCTAGCCTTGCTGAGAGACCTTCTTTAGGTAATACGTAGTCCCCAACCTCTTGATGATGAATAGGGAGAGGATTTGGTGCTGTTGTCTCTCCACCCCCCACCGTAGGCCCCATGGGTGCTCTTTTTGGCTCAGCTCTACATGCCACTTGATTAGGTATGTCCCCCACCTCCTCAATGGTCTTTTTTAAAAGCCCCCCTAGTCTGTGGACCTCTTCTGTTAATTGATCAATTTTTACTACCAATGGTTTGATAATGCCCTTTATCTTTAAATCAAACATGCTCGCTAATTTCTTAAGCTGATCATCTCCCAGGAATGTACTCCCCCCGTTCTCCCCCCTTCCTTCATCCATATCGCATTTCTTATTTGGCGGTGAGGCCAGTCTTTTTCTACTTTAACGTAGCCCACCTCGTTTGGGAAGACCCTTATTGCACCCTCTGGTGGTTCTAGGTGCCAGCACGGGCACTGGGGGGGGGGGGGGGGGGGGGAATTTTCCTCTGCTGTATCTGGTTTGTCCTCATCTACGTTTTCGGACACAACAATTGCTAATACATTCTGTGTGAGAATCTCATTATTGGTCTGGTCAAACACAAAAGCGTCATTACTAATGTCTGGATCCAATGAATCTACTCCAGTAGGATCAGGCAAGGTGGTAATGGGTGAGAGGCTCAGGCCCAATGAGGACCTTCTCTCGCTATTAATTTTTGCGACAACCTGAACGAAATAGTTATCCATGGTGTTATTAGGTACAGTGGTAGTCTTTTGCTTCGACATAATGGCCTGTTCTAATATGTAAGACTGCTTACAACTTAATATTATAGTGTTTGAGAATAGATAGCAGTCCCAAAATGAGCAAAAGGTTCAAATCCTCCACAATGATGCAACGGTTTTCAGAAATTTAGCAAGGTGCAAAGTAGTGCAACTCACGAGATTTTCAGGCAGGGGATTTGGCCCAGACCAGTCGCGTCCTGTCTCGGACTGTCTAAGACTGTCCGCCCTTTGTCCGGGCTTCGTCCGGGCGCCCCCGCGCGCGACTCGCGGGGCGAGAGGCGTTCCTGTCCTTTATCGCGCCTCCGGGCGCTCTGGTGACATCACTCTCGCGCCACAGCCGCCGGGGCACCTGGGAAATGAAGTCCCAGTGTCGGCGATGGTGCTGGCGGGGCGCGAGAGCAGAGAGCGACGAGCCGTTCCCCTCACGGCAGACGGTGATGGCAAGATTGCAGAGTTGTTGGCCGTTCCCCTCACGGCAGTCAGGCAAGTCCTTGGATTCTCTTTTGTCCAAAACTAATGCTCCCAGTGAGCGCTCGGCGCTCCTGTCCTTTATCGCGCCTCCGGGCGCTCTGGTGACGTCACTCTCGCGCCACAGCCGCCGGGGCACCTGGGAAATGAAGTCCCAGTGTCGGCGATGGTGCTGGCGGGGCGCGAGAGCAGAGAGCGACGAGCCGTTCCCCTCACGGCAGACGGTGATGGCAAGAGTGCAGAGTTGTTGGCCGTTCCCCTCACGGCAGTCAGGCAAGTCCTTGGATTCTCTTTTGTCCAAAACGAACGCTCCCAGTGAGCGCTCGGCGCTCCTGTCCTTTATCGCGCCTCCGGGTGCTCTGGTGACGTCACTCTCGTGCCACAGCCGCCGGGGCACCTGGGAAATGAAGTCCCAGTGTCGGCGATGGTGCTGGCGGGGCGCGAGAGCAGAGAGCGACGAGCCGTTCCCCTCACGGCACACGGTGATGGCAAAAGTGCAGAGTTGTTGGCCGTTCCCCTCACGGCAGTCAGGCAAGTCCTTGGAGTCTCTTTTGTCCAAAACGAACGCTCCCCAAGGGAAGCTTGCACTGGAGAGGTCCATAAAGAATATGTTCAATTATCAAGGGAAGCTCGCACTGGTGTGGTCCATGCAGCATATGTTCAATTATCAAGGGAAGCTTGCACTGGTGTGGTCCATGCAGCATATGTTCAATTATCAAGGGAAGCTTGCACTGGTGTGGTCCAAGCAGCATATGTTCAATTATCAAGGGATGCTTGCACTGGCGATGTCCATGCAGCATATGTTTAATTATCAAGGGAAGCTTGCACTGGCGATGTCCATGCAGCATATGTTCAATTATCAATGGAAGCTTGCAGTGGCGATGTTCATGCAGCATATGTTCATTTATCAAGGGAAGCTTGCACTGGTGATATCCATGCAGCATATGTACAATTATAAAGGGAAGCTTGCACTTGTGATGTCCATGCAGCACATGTTTCATTATCAAGGAAAGATTGCTCTTGCGATGTCCATGCAGCATATGTTGAATTATCAAGGGAAGCTTGCACTGGAGAGGTCCATGCAGCATATGTTCAATCAAGGGAAGCTTGCACTGGCGATGTCTATGCTGCATATGTTCCATTATCAATGGAAGCTTGCACTGGAGAGGTCCATGGAGCATATGTTCATTTATCAAGGGAAGCTTGCACTGGAGAGGTCCATGCAGCATATGTTTAATTATCAAAGGAGGCTTGCACTGGTGAGGTCCATGCAACATATGTTCAAATATAAAGGAAAGCTTGCACTGGTGATATCCATGCAGCACATGCTTAATTATCAAGGGAACCTTGCATTTGTGATGCCCATGCAGCATATATTTAGTTATCAGGGGAAGCTTGCACTGGAGAGGCTCATGCAGCACATGTTTAATTATCAAGGGAAGCTTGCACTGAAGAGGCCCATGCAGCATATTTTCAGGGAAGTTTGCAGGTGAGGTCCATGCAGCATATTTTCAATTATCAAGGGAAGCTTGCACTGGTGAGGTCCATGCTGTATATGTTCAATTATCAAGGGAAGCTTGCACTTGGGATGTCCATGCAGCATATGTTTAATTATCAAGGGAAGCTTGCATTTGTGATGCCCATGCAGCATATATTTAATTATCAGGGGAAGCTTGCACTGGTGAAGTCCATGCAGCATATGTTCAATTATCAAGGAAAGCTTCTTGCACTGGCAATGTCCATGCATCATATGTGTAATTATCAAGAGAAGCTTGCATTGGTGCAGTCCAGGCAGCTATGTTCTGTTATCAGAGGAAGTCTGCCCTGGTGACGCTAATGTCACACCTGTTCTTCAACAGAGGAAAACACTCATTTCTGATGGACATGCTGGGCCTACACTATCCTGAGGTGAACACTGCAATGTTGATGCCCAGTGTGTACGTTTTGGTATAGTGAGGGAGACTTGCTCAGTTGATGCCCATGAGGTGCTTAGTGTGGGAGGGTGTGAAACATGGTCAGAGAGGGAGTAACTTGTGCACCTCTTATCTCCATGGTGTCCCTGTGGTTGTAGCAAGCAAACCTTGCAGTGCTGATGCCTGTTCTCCACCCTTCTATGAAGGAGGGCAACTTGCTCTCCTGGTGCAATTCTATGCATATTACGTGAGTGATTGAAGCTTGCCTTGGTGATGTCAATGCTGTTCATGTTCCCTCATCAAAGGAAACTTAAAGGTGTCAAGCCTGTGCTGTGCTTATTCTGGGAAAGGGAGAAGTGTGCACTGATGATGGCCTTACTGGACTTGCTCCTTGATGCAGTGAGGACTACACTGTAGGTATCCACGCTGCGCCTTATATAATAATTAGGGAAGCTTGCACTATTGCTTTCCTTGTGTTACCAGTTCTGTCATCCATAGATGCTTGTCCCACTGATTCATTCTTTGTGTGATACATTCTTGCTCTCTTGATACCCATAGTGGGCCTGTTCTGTCATGTTCTATTAGAGAAGGAAGCTTGCTCTGATCCTTTTGTGCTGGACATGTACTTTGTTTGATGCTTGAGGTTGAATTGTGCGTGTTCTGTGGAAGAGGCCAGTACATATTACTGATGCCCAAGCTCCATATATTCTGTGAGTGACAGAAGCTTGCAATGGTTATATCCATGTGGTAAATGGTTATTTTCAAAGGGCACTTGCACTGATGATGTCTATTCCATACCTGCTCTTTGACTGAGAAACATTTTTATTGCAGTCCCACCCAGGGCTGGACTGGGAACAGAAACCAGCCCCGGTAGGTTTCTGCTCAACCAGCCCTTTTGGGGGGTGGGGGCTAGCTAGAAGCACCGCTCCCTCTTTTCTTACAGGGGGTCGATATTGCAGCAGTGCTGCAAAAGCGGCCCCACAGCCACAAAACCGGCCCCCACCCCTCCGCCCCACCGGGGAAATGCCCGGTGCCCGCTACACCCAGTCCTGCCCTGGTCCCACCACACAGGTATTGTGCTACAGAGCATAGAAATACTCAAGTAGTGTGTGTGACTGTCAAGCAGTTTCTGTGAAAATGTTCAATAGGTTGTTGCCAACTTGTATGCATGTGTCAGAATTTTGGGAACAAGTCAAGAGATTTGCCAGCCTCTGCATTGCACAAAATACTACTTACATTCCCAAAAGTACAAAGAAATAGTTAATCGGGCGCCAAGTAACTCTTGGAAACCCGACCATCCTTTATTTTCTAGAATGATTGATTTGCTCTCCTTTCATAAGTAAATAAAGACAGAGAGGCGCCATTATGCTACACCTTACACCTCTAACTGTTACTGTCTGAACTGCATGGTTAAAAACGAGGTGTGAGAGCATAGAAACTTTCCCCATTGGCCCAGCTTGGCACCCTGATATTTCTCAATATGCAAAAATTAATATGGTAATACAATATATAATTTTAAAGGCTGTGACACTATAATATAAATGTAATGTTGCCACTTATAGTGTGGATATGTGGTTCTGGGTATTAGCTTCCAATGTTCAGAATTTTCCTGAGAAGCCATGGCTTCAAATGTACACAGCGACCAGGGCTTGAGGCCTCGTCTGTGTGATGTCAGAACTCAGAACCCTGGCCATAGCAACTACTGTCACATCAGAACCTTCAGTGTGCAGAGAGATCTGGACAGGAAAGGCGAAGTACCAGGGCAGTCAGAGGCAACACGAGGGAGGGTCCCAGTGGCCTCACCCCAGCAGACATTGCCTATGCACCCGGAACCAGCCAGGACATTTCTGATTACGAGGAAGAAGGTAAGAGTCCAGAATGGGGTCAAAATAAAAGGATGCGGACCTGGGCTGTAAAGAAGGGCTGGTATCTCCCAGGCGCAATGCTCTGCTCTGACAAAAATTTTGGTATAATAACCTTTGAACTTAGGAAAAGGGATGATGTATTTGTAGATGGTGAGTGATGGCTACACGGTTTGTTCAAGTCGAGGATGGACCCTGAATGTTCACTGAGTAATAAACTATGTTTAAGTGAACATGAACAGTTGACAAGGAACCTGCCAATGTTAAAACAAAGCCCATGCTTAGGGCTATCTAGAACTTAACACGGGACCATATCAATAAAAAATATAGGTGTGACAGAGCTACAATACTGAAACTTTTATGACAAATACAATCTGCTCAGGGCTGGCGCTAGGCATAGGCAGCTGCCTTGGGCTCAGCTAATGCACTAATCTGGAAACAAATTGCTAACATTTGATTGAATTTTACAAGATTTGGAGAGACCACACCAAACCTTTCCTTCCAGTGTGACTAATATAATGTATTCCATTTAATTGAAATCTAAAATATGTGCTTATTTTATAAGTGTGTGGGCCTCATTTATGAGGCCGTGTGTCAATTTTACGCACCAGCAGCGTAAAAAATTAGCCTTGTTGCTCCATATTTACAAAGTGACTCATCTAGGTAGATGTGTCACTTTGTAAACCCCTGCGCTACATTATACCTATGCCAGGTATAATGTATGCAGGGGGGGCGTTATGACACAAGAAAGGGTCATAGAAGTGACTCAGTGAAATCTATAGAATTTTACTGTGCCACTTCTAGGACACAAATGCGTCAATTTCTTACGCCTGCCTAACAGCAGGCGTAAGACTGACGCAGGCCCTTTCACGTGGGGCTTGCTCCATGTGAAAGGATACATTGCTGGAGTTGCGTCACTTTTGTGACACACTCCACCAATGCGTCACTTTTGCGCCATACAGATACGTCACAAATACTGACGTATCTGTAACTCCTTGCTCAATGATGCGTCATAATGTAAATATGACGCATCATTGGTGTCGCAAGGAGGGCGCAGTGAAAAGTGACGCATCGCTGTTTTCACGCAGCGATCCGTCACTTTTCATAAATGAGGCCCTTAATATTTATGTTTTTCCCTATCGAGGTCACTAGCAGCATTATTAAAAAAACTCTCCCCTCAATATCAAACTGTTTGGTGGAGTCTTCTTCTCCTCAGCTGATTCTCTCCAGCTTCGCTAACATTTTAGAAGCCATTCGGCAGGAGCTTACCCGCCAACACAAGAAAAATGATAAGGATTCCCGGGGGTGGTTTGACTCCCATTGTCGCAAGGCTCTTAGTGCACTTAAATGTGCACTACACAGCCAAGATAGAGACCTGACCCTAATAGCATCATTAAGAAAGAACTACAAGGAGGAGGGGCTTGGCGGGCATCCGTGATGGCCGCGTGAGCACAGAGCTCTCCGGACCCCCGCCACTCCCGGCATAATATCCTGAACATATCCTGATTCTTCCCGAGGATTTGTGTAGAGGACACTGGGCTGATCTTCCTGTGGTTTTTGAATTTTGATTTGGACCAGGGACACCGAAGATACGACGACTCGAACTTTCGGGGTCCGCCCTGGATGTGCGCCCGGGTCTGGGTGAGGCACAGTGGCCGTGTCTGAGTTGAACAACAATGGCAGGGGGATTCGACTGGTGGGTCCCCCTCTTAAGTTTCGGTTTCGATTCTGCCTCAGACTGTGCATCTGGCTAAGGAGTCTGGCCCTTGCTGGGTCCGGCGGCACGAGACTGCTGTTGTGCCTTTGGCTAGCTTATTGTCCTTCCGGGCTGGCTCACACCCAGAGGTACCCTCGCCGCTGCCTTTCGGCTACAACGCCCTGCTCTCCTGTGGCCATTTTCACCGGGTCGAGTGAGTCCCCTGGGACGCGGTCTCCAACATGGCGGGCAGAGGGGACCGAGAGACACGGAAGACCAAAGCGCCCCTTCGCGGTGGCCCGGTCCAGTCTAATGTTATGGACCGGTACACTCATTCGAAGGGGTCCCCTGGAGCCGCCTTGCCTGGCCCGAGTGCAGTTGGCCACACTGTGGAAGAGTCGATGGAGCCTTCCTTGCAAGACATCATGGGCGCCATCTCCGGCATGAAGGAAACATTAGGCCAACAGTATGAAGCTTTGGCCCACAAAATTGACACCGTGGCCATTGACGTGAACTTGATTCGGGCCGACCTATCTAAAACCAACGAGAAGGTGAAGTCATTGAATCTCAAGTCATCCAGCCTCACGGCCGACGTCTCGGAGATACAGACGGAGATTGGCAACCTCCGCAGGGTGAACGATTTCATGACCCGGCGCTTGGAGGACTTTGAAAACAGAGCCCGTCGTTGTAACGTGCGTGTGGTTGGCGTTCCGGAAAATCCGGACCCGCATTCTGTTGATCTCCTGGTCGAGGACCTGATACAGAACTACCTCTCTCCGTCTGGGTTGAGTAAATTCTTCGCAGTGGAACGTGCCCATCGTGTTCCGGGAGGCCAGGGCAAGCCTGGCGCCCCGCCGAGGCCTATTGTTGCGAAACTCTTTCACTATAGGGACCGGGACGCTATCCTGCAGGCATCGCGAGTGAAGGGCCCGGTGGCCTTTGAGAATGCCACGGTGAACTTCTACCCGGACTTTTCTCAATTGGTGCAGAAACAGCGTATGGGCTTCCGTGGAGTCAAGAAGCGTCTCCGGGACTTGGGACTGCGCTACGCTATGCTTTTTCCAACCAGGCTGCGAGTTGAATACAATGATCGGACCCTTTTCTTTGATCGGCCTGATTCCGTGAATGACTGGCTGGACTCTCTGCCGGACCGACCTCCTGGGCCTGAGCCCGCCGAACACCTGGGTGGTGCCGAGGGTGGGGTAGAGAGCTGAACTTGTGGTCTATGCCTCGGTCACCGTGCCACGAAACTTCTTCTGTGATTCTATGCCTAAGTGCCTCTATTGTCTGTGTGTTCTCCTCTTTCTTTATTTTGTTCGGGGTGGCGGGTGGGACAGGGCCTTTCCTCCTCCGGGGTCTTTTTGTAGAATGGGGGTTTCTGGGCGACAGGCACACTGCATGTTGGGGTGGCTTTTTATTTACAACAAGGGGTGGTGATGGACACCCCCTTTTCTGTATCGTTTTTGGCCACTATAGGTGTGGCAGGGTATACTCAGACATGAGTCCCTTTCTCACTGCTCCATCAGGATTCAAGCAAGCCGGGCCGAAGAGGCTGAAATGCCAGAAACCGGTCCCCGGTAGCTTGTCTCCTTTCTGGTGAAGAATTGGCTTGGTAGTTTGGTCTGCCCTGTTCCCATGATGCACTGGGCCAGGGACAGACTAATTTGCATATAGCCAGGTTCTGAGCTGGGATGGGGCAGTGAGATAAATAACGGTGATGGATCAAGCCCTGATCTTTGGACTGGGTAAGAGTGGTCTGCTTAATTCAGACACTCTGTTCATCACCACCCCCTTTTCTGTATCGGGGTGGCTTTTTAGCTTCTTGCAGGGGTGCAGGGTGGGGGGTGTTTTCTTGGTCGTTGGGGGGTGGGTTGCTGGGAAGTTTGATGTTTGTGTTTTGTTTTTCCAAGGCGACTCTATTTTGCTAATGGTATTTTCGATGTCATGCTCATTGGGGGAGGGGTCCGGCATCACTGTGTGGGATGGGGGGTAGCGGGTTGAGGTTTATTTCGTGGAATGTCAATGGTCTGGGGGATCGTATAAAGCGGGGTGTGGTGTTGCAATGTTTACGACGTTTGTCTCCTGATATCGTCTTTCTGCAGGAGACTCATCTGGTGGGCAATACTTGTCGCGCACTGAACAGGTGGGGCTATCGCCTCGTCGCACATTCGGGGTTTACCACGTGTTCCAGGGGGGTGGGCATCCTTGTCCGGGCTTCCCTCCCCCTGGCGATTGATGATGTGATCCTTGATGATCGGGGGCGTTACGCCATCCTCGTGGGGCGCTATGAGGGTCGGACCCTTTCCCTGTTTGCAGTTTATGTGCCCCCCGGTCTACAGACCTCTACTTTTTCCGATTTGGGCCGAGTGTTGTTGAGCCTCCCAGATAGTAC
Source organism: Lissotriton helveticus (assembly GCF_964261635.1). Taxonomy (NCBI): domain Eukaryota; kingdom Metazoa; phylum Chordata; class Amphibia; order Caudata; family Salamandridae; genus Lissotriton; species Lissotriton helveticus. The sequence goes on along the minus strand of NC_136070.1, from coordinate 688,474,355 downwards.
TCTTTTCATGGCAGGTGACTTTAACTCTGTGTTCTCCGGTCTACATGATCGTCACCCCCCTAGGGACACTCCTTCGGTCCAACAATGGCTGGGTGGGTTTCTGGATACTTTTGGGTTGGTGGATTGTTGGAGACTCATGCACCCTACTCAGCTTCAATACACTTTCCATTGCGGGGCCCATGGGAGTCTGTCTAGACTGGATTATTTCCTGATGCCTGCGGCGCAGTCGTCGGCTGTTCGGGAGATTAGACACCTCCCCCGGGGCATCTCTGACCATTCTCCGCTTTGGCTTTGTTTTGAGATGGGGGTGGAGGCGGCGGGCCGGGTGGCTCCTATTAATCCATGGTATCTAACCTCCCCCGAGACCCGTGGTCTCTTGATTAAGTCGTTGGACAATTATTTTCTTGACAACGAGGGGTCCGTCTCCTCTGCGGTGTCCCTATGGGAGGCCTTTAAGACAGTGATCCGCGGGCAGGCCCTTTCCCTTATTGCTGAATCCAAAAAGGCGAGGAATCGGGAGGTGGTGGAACTCGAGAGGGAGATTGTTGGGATAGAGGCTGACTTGGAATCGACTGTTACTCCTGATAAACTTCACGCCCTGGGTCTGAAACAATTTGCTTATAGGTCTCTGGTTACGGACGCGGCTAAAATGATGTTTCGAGAACAACAGGGTCGTTTGTATGATGTGGGGGACAAAGCGGGTAAATTGCTGGCGTGGTTGGACAAGAAGGAGAGGGCGAATCGTGTGGTACCGGTGATTCAGACTTTGAATGGTGTGAGAGTGACTGACCCGGTTGAAATAGTGGAATGTTTTGCAGACTATTTTCGTGTGGTTTATTCCCCTGTGTCTGAACGGGATGTGGATGACTCTCGCCTCTTGTTGCGTGATATAGCTCTGCCCTGTGTCTCCGATTTAGACCGAGTCTCTTTGGAGTCTCCTTTCTCCACGGACGAGATAGCGACTGCCATTCGCTCACTCCGTTCGGGCAAGGCTTTGGGCCCGAATGGATTGCCAATTGAGTTGTACAAGCTACGTCCTGATAGGGTGGCGCCCTATCTTCGTACCATGTTTTTGGAGTCCCGGGAACGGGGTATTCTCCCTTACGATCAGCGGCTGGCTACGATCGTTGTTATTCCTAAAGAAGGTAAACCCCGGGACCTTTGTTCGTCTTACAGGCCCATTTCCCTGTTGAATGTTGAGCCCAAGGTTCTGGCTAAGCTCCTGGCTACCCGCCTCCTGACGGTTATTAGCGGCTTGATTCATCCGGACCAGTCCGGTTTTATCCCGCATCGTAACACGGCTCTTAATCTGCGTCGTCTCCATGGAGTCATTGCGAGGGCGGGGCTTCTGACAGAGCCGGCCATTTTGGCTTCGCTTGATGCCTCGATGGCCTTTGATACGATAGAGTGGCCCTATCTTTGGGCAGCTCTTGAGAAATTTGGTTTCGGCCCTGGATTTATTGGTTGGGTGAAGTTACTATACGCCGAACCCCTGGCGCAGGTTGTGGTCAACGGTCGAGTTTCTGTTCCCTTTTGCCTCGGTAGGGGGACCAGACAGGGGTGCCCTTTGTCTCCGCTACTTTTTGCTCTTGCCTTGGAGCCATTAGCTGCGTGGCTTCGATGGGAACCTTCACTCAAAGGGATCCGTTGGTCACCAGATTTTGAAGACCGCGTCTCGCTTTACGCGGATGACATTCTTCTTTACCTTACTTCCCCGCGCAAATCTTTAAATGTTCTATTTGACGTTCTTACTTCGTTTGGCGCTAACTCTGGTCTGGTTATTAATTGGGCTAAGTCCTGTGTGTATGTTCTTTCGGGTGTTCTGCCCCCGTTGCCGGATAGATTCCCTATCCAGGTTGTCCAGTCTGGCTTCAAATATCTGGGGATCTTTATTACACTGGACTCCTCACTCCGGTTTGAACGTAATCTCCTCCCCCCGCTTCTTAGACTGCGACTGGATGTGGCTCGCTGGCGTAAGTTGCCCTTGTCCCCTCTGGGCAGGGCTGCCCTTTTCAAAATGATGTCTTTGCCACGATTCCTATACGCACTTCAGAATTCCTATGATGACGTTCCCGCTACCTATTTCCGAGAGATTGAGAGTCTCCAAAGGCAGCTGATTTGGGACGGGCGTCCACGTATCGCCCTTGCGAAACTTACCATCCCTTGGTTTGACGGGGGCATGGCGCTCCCTGATATCAAGAGATATTACTGGGCTACCCAGCTGTCGGCCATTAACCATGCAATGTATTCCCCGGGTCGGGATCCGGCCTTTGAGATGGACAGACTCCAGCTGCCGGGAGGGGATTTTAATAGAGCGCTTTATTCCAGGTCGGCTGGGCGCCATCTTATGGGCCCGTCCAAGATTGCAGTCAGTGTGTGGCGAGCCGCGAATGTGAGTCTGGGATGGGAGAATCGTCTGACACTGGCGACGCCGCTTTATGCTTCCGAGCGTTTGGGATGTCTCTGGTCTACTAAGGGCTTTGACCGCTGGGATATGATTGGAATATGTAGAGTGGGTGATGTCTGTGTGAATGGTAGAACGAAGTCCTTTGAGGCCCTTCGGGCCGAATATGACTTGAGTGATAGGGAATTTTTTCGTTATCTGCAGGTCCGACATGCCCTGGCCTCTGTTTTGACTCCTGATATGGCCCTCCCCGAGTCCTCTCCCCTCGAGGATCGCATTCTGGATGGCCACCTTCCCGATAGCACTATCTCCCTGATTTACAAGAAGCTGATCAATCATCGCACTGAGCTTACTTGTCCGACTTAGGGAGGTTTGGGTCGGCGACGGGCTGGAATTAGATGACGAAGATTGGCAATCGGCACTCTCTTCTCCGAAAGAGGTCGCCATCCCTGCCCGTCTCCGTTTGGTTCAGCTTAAGATCCTCCACCGGGTGTATGTTACTGGTCCGCGTCTGGTTGTGATGGGTTTTTCCCCGGATGGTCTATGCAAACGTGGATGTGGAATGAGTGCGACGTTTCTACATATTATTTGGGAGTGCCCGGGGGTGGCGGCCTACTGGACTGAAGTACTTGCGGTGATGGAAGCTGTGACTGGGATTGCCTTACGGCCTGAGGCCCGACGATGCCTGTTGAATGTGTGGGAACCCACCGACTATTCTGTGGCCCAGACCAGATGGGCGACCTTGGGATACATGGTTGCAAAGCGAGACATTGCGCAACTCTGGGGCGCATCTAGACCTCCCGACGTCTCGGTGTGGGAGGACAACATGGACTGGTCCATGTTCCGCGAGAAGACCGTCTATATAGCTAGGGGCAGACCCAGGGCGTGGACGAAGATTTGGGGTCAGTGGAACGAATATCGTGGGAATATTTGTACTCCTCCCTTGGTTGACACACCCGATGTTACCCTATCTCCCTAGGCTGGTGTTCCCGAGATTTCTTATGCTGTTTTATGATTTGCCTTTCCTCCCCGCTGTTCCCCCCCCCCGCCTTGCCGAGTCCTATCGATTGTGATTCCGTCTTCCTGATTAGTGAGTTTCCCCCCCTCCTTCTGGGCTGACTTTGATTAGTATGCATTCGCCTTTTTGTGGTTTGTTGTTTTTGTATGTATATAACAGAAAATTGTTGTGTCCTGTTCTATACTTCGAGTAACATTTGGTATCTGATTTGTGCCTGACCACGGAAGTGATCGTATGATCTTACACTGTGCCTTGATTTTAGCGGCCAGCCCGTGTGGTTGTAGGCCCATCCTTGTAACCTTTATTTGATTGCTCAATAAAAGTTTAAAAAAAAAAAAAGAAAGAACTACAAGCTTGCCCAAAAAATCCGTAAACAGGAACTAAAAAATAACCTTTGGGCTCAACTGCACGAGAGTGCTAGCAACAAGGATTCCACGTTGTTCTGGCGAACAGTTAAGTCTCCCTTCTTAGCGAATGACACAGCTGTCCGCCACCTAGACGTGGCTGTTCCCGCTGAAAAATGGGTTGCCCATTATTCAGAGATCTTTGGGGTCTCCCCTTTAACACCCGACACTACTAGATCTGAGGAGACAGACATCACTAAGGATAACATTTATCCTATTGACCTCCACTTCGACCTTGTGGAGGTGACTGCCGCACTGACTTCCTCAAAGACCGGGAAAGCTCCCGGTCCGGATGGAGTCCCCCTTGACATCTTTGTGAGCAACCTTGATTTATGGGCTCCTATTGTCACGCAAGTGATGTCTGCCGTTCGACAAGTCGGTATTATTGATTCCTGGTCCTCTTCTGTGCTCCTACCCATTTTTAAAAAGGGTGACCGCGACAACCCGGCTTGTTACAGACCCATTTCTCTTTTGGACTCGCTGGGCAAGGTCGCTGGGAGACTAATTCTGGAACGTCTCCAGGATTGGGCTAAAGAGAAGAAGATCTTAACAGACCTACAGTTCGGGTTCCAAGAGGGATTGGGTACAGTTGAGCAGGCCCTTAACTTGACACTACTCATGGGCAAATACGCCTGGGCTAAAGGCGGTAAGCTTTACCTGGTCTATGTGGACTTAAGCTCCGCCTTTGATTGCGTAATTCACTCTAAATTATGGGAGATTTTGTATAATCTGGGTATCGATCCTCCACTCCTGAACTTTCTTCGTGAGCTCTATTCGGATGCCACAGCATGTGTGAGGTATGGCACAAATGGTGAGCTTTCGGATTCTTTCAACATCACAAAAGGCGTTAGGCAGGGGTGCGTCCTTGCTCCATTCCTATTTAACATTTATACAAATGGACTGGAGCAAGCGATGCTGGTAGACAACAAGGATCTTTCTTGCATAAACACCCGGCCAATTCCCGCATTATTGTACGCCGATGATTCACTCATTCTAGCGAGAACCCCAATCCAACTCCAGCTCCAACTGGACAAGTATTGCCAATATATGCTTTCTCTTGGCTTAAAAGTCAACAAATCCAAGACTTTTGTTATGCAAATCGGTAAGAAAGCTTCAAAATGCAAACCTCTTTATATTGACAGTACTAGGTTAGAAACAGCAAGGAAATATCCATACCTAGGGATCCTTATTGATGACCGTATGTCTTGGAAACCTGCCACCTCCAGTAAGTCACTGCAGTTTCAGCGCACCACAATGGCGCTGTCCTCTTTTTCAAGGAAATTGGGTAAACCCGCTCCTGCTGTACTAATGAGAATATACCAAGCAAAATGCGTGAGTGTGGCCACCTACGGAGCGGGCGTATGGGGCTACACTCCTGTTAATGAGCTCCAAGTAATTGAAAACGATTTCCTGAAATATGTATTAGCTCTTCCTCGCAGTGCCCCTAATTACGGTAGCCATGTTGAGCTCGGTTGGGATTATCTCTCTGACACCATTAGATACCAACCGATCCTCCTCTGGCATCGTATTTGGACTAAGGAGCAATGTCTCCTTACTCGGCTGTTAATTACCGACTGCTTGTCATTGGTTCACTGGAAAAGGATCCCCTGGCTTTTGTATGTTTTTAATTTTTTGAATGATCTGAATTGCCTAGCTTTTTTTACAAATCCTGTCTCACTAATGTCTATACCAAGAAAGACTCTGAAGAACCTATGTGTCACCCACTTAAGAGAATTACGCTTGTGTTCTGAAATTGGCAAACAAACAAATATCCATTTATTGACGGCACAATCCTCCTACGGTATCCAACCATATCTGTCTTTTTATTTATCAAACTACGATAGATATGTTTTAACCAGATTTCGGTTTGACTGTTTTTATCGTCTTGTCTCGTTCCCGGAGCCTTTAGATTGGTCCCGCGAACTAAGCAGATGCCCCTGTGACGATTGTTCTATCCAGTCCACTTTGCATGTAATATTATTCTGTAGCTTGTACGAGACCCCGCGTAAACGCTGGTTGGTCCCACTACTTCGACAATTTGGGCTGAGAAGATGCAGACCTGCTCTTTTGGCATTACAGTACTTAGATACTCCATATGTTGCCAAATCTATAGCTTGCTTTTTAAAGGCTTGCTTGAAAATTCGCTCTCAATTTGCTGTTTCTGCATCTTAAAATATTCTGTTTATTGTGCGTATAACTCTCATTCTTTCGCCACATAGGATATCATTGTACAGTTGACTTGTTAGAAATATTCAATTTATGTCTTTGTATATATTAATCAATATTGTCCTTTTAACTGTTGCAACATTTTTTATAATGAACTTTTATGATTGTAAATTCAATCGAAATAAAGTTTGTTTTGAATTTGAATTTGAATTTATGTTTTTGTTTTTGTTTTACTGATATGTGCACCAAGAAAGTTGGTTCTTCTAAAGTCGCTCAACAATAGACAATTGATGGCACTTCCTATGATGTTATTTTCTGTGATTTCATAATGAATGCAAATTGGGAGGGGCTCACACATTGCCTTTCTATCCCTGGCCCCAGAAGTCTTAGGACCGGCCCTGCACCTGTCTTGCAGAAGTGAATGGTGTCAAGAGCAGCCAGCCAGGGACTAAAGTTGGCTCAAAGACTTTGCACTTCCATATCAAAGCATGCACAAACAGCATCTCCATTTTTTCTAATTCCTTTTTGTAATTACTGTGGAGCCATTGGCCAGCAACAACATGTAATGCTTGTATGTTACACAAGCCACATTGTCTTCATTTTCTCTACACAGTTTGTGTGTATATATTTATTAATATTTTATTTTATAACTTACTTGCAATATACAAACTGCAGGGTTACATACAGAATGAGGAGCAACCTGCATTGAGCCATGCCAAACGTGCTTTACAGCAGCAAGCTCTGCTCTTATGGGGGCTTTAGCTCACATTCTATATGTTTAAATGTCTTACCACACTTCACACTAAATCCTACTAGCTATGTTAGAAACAGGAACAGCAATCTCTGTAAATAAAACACATGATAATGGAAAGAAGAGATTAAAATAAATGCTTAAATCCACTGTGCAAAATCAACATGCTGGATTAGCAGAAAATATATTTAGGTTTCGGCCTAGACGGAATCTATTTGAACATATTTGTGGAGAAAGGCTGGAAAGTAGACTGTGGATTCTTTACAAATTGAACAGTCCAGCACCTATTAGTACAATGTAAAAGACTGCTTTCATTTCATAGCCTGGATGGTAAATCTTCCATTATTTGTAGTACCTCGTTATGGAAACTGCTGCTTTAACCTTCTTGCAATGGTACTTGAACTATCAGAATGCCATAACAACATGGTTGGCTTTGACCGGGAGTAATACTGTTATCTCCCCAGGCATTACACATAGACCCTGGAGCAGTGCAGATACTGTTTCTCTTCATAGAGTGAAGGAAGCTTGCATTGCTGAAGGCCATGCTGTAAATGTTTTGTTAACTAATAAAGTTATACCGCTGATCCACCAGGTATCAGTTTTGCGAGTGAGTGGAGTTTTCTTTGCTGGTGCCACTGGCATCACACATGGACCCTGGAACAGTGAAGATTCTGTGCATGTTTAGAGAGTGAGGGAAGCTTGCACTGCTGACGTTCATTCTGTAAACCTTTTGTTAACCAAAAAAGCTTCTACTGCTGATAAACATGAGGTATCAGTTCTGGGTGTGAGTGAAGTTTCTTTGTTGGTGCCCATGGCATAGCACATGGACCCTCAAACAGTGCAGATATGGTGCGTGCTCAGAGAGTGAGGGTAGATTGCATTGCTGATGTCCATGCTGTACATGTTTGGTTAACCAAGAAAGCTTCTACTGTGGATACACAAAGGTATGAGTTTTGCGGGTGAGTGAAGCTTTCTTTACTGTGCCTATGCTGTTTCTGTTGGATGGAGGGATGATTGCATTACAGGTTCCCATTCAGTGTGTCTTGTGCTAGTGAGGGAAGCTTGCACTGCTGGTTTCCAATCTGTACCTTTTCTAAGAAAGATAAAAGCCAAAACTGTTGTTGCCCAAGGTGCCCAGAGAGAGAGGGAAGTGCTCACTACTAATGTCCATTGTGTACCTGTTTTGGTAATGGAGGAACCTTACATTTCTAATGTCAATGCTGCACCTGTTCTATGAGGGAATGTTGCTGCTACTACTGCTGCCATGCTGTACCTCTCTGAGCAGGAGAAAATGTGCACTTCTGATGTCTATGTCTGTGAGGAAAGGAAGCTTGCAATGCAGATGTCCATTCTAGTTCTCTTAGGGGTGGGAATCTTACCCTGTTAATGTTTATGATATATCTTTTGTGTTGGTGTGGGAAGCTTCCACTATTGGTGTCTGTGCAAAACCCGTTATGTAAGGGAGTAAAGCTTGCACTTCTGATGTCCAAGAAGAACCTGTTCTCTGTGTTAGGCAAGCTTGCATTACTGATGCCCATATTGCATCTGATCTGTGGGGGGGGGGGTTAAGCTTGAACTTTTACTCATTTGTTATGCCTGTTCTCTACGGGAGGACAACTCGCACTTTTGAAGACCATGCTACACATAGTCTGTGAGGGAGGGAAGCTTGCATTGGTGATGTCCATGCAGCTTATGTTCTGTTATCAGAGGAAGTTTGCACTGGTGACGCGAATGTCACACCTGGTCTTTCGCAGAGTGAAACACACATTTCTGATGGACATGCTGGGCCTACACTATCATGAGGTGAACACTGCAATGTTGATTACCAGTGTGTACCTTTTGTTATAGTGAGGGAGTCTTCCTCAGTTGATGCCATTGAGGTGCTTAGCGTGGGATGAAACATGGTCAGAGAGGGAGGAACATGTGCACCGCTTATCTCCATTGCAAACCTTGCAGTGTTGACGCCTGATAGATGTGGAGGCGAAACTATACGCATCTAATCTTTTGGTTGAGCTAGAGGCTTGGGTCAGCAGATCAAACCTAATACCTTACACGCAAACTGGATTTCGGGCAGGGATGGGCACCCTCACCAATATTTCAGCGGTTACTCTCATAGCCAAACAGTCATTTGCAAAATCTAGGCCCCTGTACGCCTGCTTTATCGACCTAAAAGCAGCTTTCGATAAAGTTTCAAGAGCCAACTTATGGGCAAAAATGCAAGACTGGGGGGGTTCCGCCACGATTCCTGAGGGCCATCATCAACCTATATCACATACGTGGGTACAAATCAAGAAAGGAGATGGGTCCAGTTTAACCGGAAAAATTCCAACATCCAATGGGCTAAAACAGGGTTGCGTACTGGCACCCTGCCTATTTAACATTTACACCTCCGACCTCGACAAGCACCTCAGGTTAATCCAAGCCGACCCTCCAAAATTGGGAAAAAAAACTATCCCTTGTGTCCAATATGCCGATGATATCGTCCTGCTAGCACAAACTCCCATAGGCCTACAGAAACTGATTACAGAACTAGGAGACTATGCCACCTCGAACCAACTCAGGATTAACCATAACAAAACAAAAGTTATGCGTTTCTCGAAATCTATTAAAACATCGAAAAGTCAAACTTTTTCCTGGAATTTGGGTGAACATCAATTGACAATGGTTACGTGCTACAAATACCTGGGCTTCCAGCTAGATTGTCAGCTTAACTTCAAATCACACTTGGACCAAGGTCGCATGAAAGCCAAACAACTGTTGTTCGCTTTTAAAACTCTAAGGAAAAAACTTATAGGATGCTCCACCGCCCACTGCTTAAAGTGATTGCTGCAAAATTTTTACCTTCCATTTCATATGGCTCAGAAATTCTGAATACTAAAGATGCCACAGTCCTAAATACTGCACAATCTACACTATTTAAGAGACTGTTCTCAATTCCGTTACACACCTCGCAGGCACAAATCCGCCTAGAATATGGTCTAAAAAATCAGATTATGGCCAGACAAGGCGCCCTAGTAAAATACTACTGGAGGATGAGGGAGGCAGAAGATAACACCCTAGCCCACTATTGTTGGGTCGAGATTGGAAACCAAAAGAGCCTAGTCAACTCAACTACAGCAGCCCTGAAGGAATCCCTGTCGGCATTACAGTTAGAGGATGCTTGGCTCACCCTCACAACGTACTCCGGATTTAAAATCATAGTCAATAACTCTATCAAACGGACCTCTTTATTAATTGATAAAACGTCCTTTGCAAAAAAACAACATGCCTGGGCTGTGATAAAGGATTACCAGAGGCTGAAGCCGCAACAATACCTTTTGGAACAATTCTCCCATCAGAAAAACATTATCTGACTTTGATACGCATGGGGTCTTTCCCCTCAAAGGATTTGACCCCAAAATGGAAACAAATATGGCCATCCAAGGAGTGTCGTCTTTGTGGTCAAGGGGAAGAGTCACTACTTCACTTCCTATGTACTTGCTCTTTTTTATGGGAAGCCCGAAAATCCATCCTCCGGGAGGCTCTAAGGAAGGAACAAACAAGAACATGTAGAGCAGCAGTCATTAAATGTCTTGGAGGGTCGTCAATTCCCCTGTCATGTAGAGCCACTACACTATGGAAAATCGCAGCAAAAGAACTGGCAAAATGTGACTCTGCCAAGCAGCTTACTAATTAGCAGATTTATCCTAAATGCTTTGTTATATTCGTCATTATTTTTTAAAACTAATAAGCATCTCATTATTCTGACATCGACCTTAAGTCTTTTTAGGTTTTAAAAAATGTATATTCTAAAGCACTGCGTTTTATGATGGTTGTCCATCCTTTTATGATTTTTTTAATTAATCAAATAAAAGTATTTTTGACTGACGCCTGTTCTCCACCCTTCTGTGAAAGAGGGCAACTTGCTCTCCTGGTGCAATTCTATGCATATTAGGTGAGTGAATGAAGCTTGCATTAGTGATGTCAATGCTGTTCATGTTCCCTCATCAAAGGAAGCTTGAAGGTGTTATGCCTGTGCTGTGCCTATTCTTTGAAAAAGAGATGTTTGCACTGATGATGGCCATGCTGGACTTGCTCCTTGATGCAGTGAGGACTACACTGTAGGTATCCACACTGTGACTCATATGATAATGAGGCAAGCTTGCACTGTTGCTTTCCTATACTGTCTGGAGTCCTCAGACCATCAGAGCTGTTTCTGATGGTCTGAGGACTCCAGACAGTATACGTGGCAGCTGATTGAAATGGCTTGAATCTCCCGGAAGAAAGCGGCAGACATTGATTAAGTGGTATTTAAATTACAGAGTGAATCCCTGGATTAATTTTTGGATTCCAACATAAAGGAAGGAAAAGAGGAATTATATGTTTAAATTGCCCTAAAGTCCTGAAGAAGCCTGGAATTCAACAGAGGATGAAACGCGTCGACTGCTTAGTTACGGCATCAACATAAGATAAATGAAATTAGATATAAAATATAGAAAAGGAGTTTGATACCAATGGAGGGAGAAATAATTGATCCTTAAAAAACTCCTATATACTTATAGTTGGTGACCCGAGTACAGGGAATGTTTGGATATAATGGTTGGAGTAACATCCCTGACTTGAATTGATTGTGGGCTTTTGAACCAGAAAATAAGGTTCTTGATTTACGTGTAAACTTTTTTGAATGTTCTTTTGATGTTTTTTCATGATTTTGAATTCCTGCTTATGTCCATATTTTGTGTATGTATAAATATTGTATATATATATATGTATATATGTTGGTTATTGGTTGTATATGTATGTGTTTTCTAAATAAGATAAAATAAGAAAAGATACAGCAAACATATAAATACATTTTCAAAAAATTCCTTTTCTAAATGTATTAATTTTTTCCTATTTATGAACCAGATGGAAATGCATATATAGGAATAGAGTTTGTTTTCTTTGAAAAAATGAGTTTCGATTTAATTCTAATGACAACTAAATGTGTCAGGGAAAGATAATTAATGGTATCTGTCCTGTGATTGATTAAAAAAGAACTATACCGTAGGCATCAATGTTCCAGATGTGATGCGCATTTTATATATTAACTTCAGAGTGGAGCAAGAAAAAATAAAAGCATTTTGGTTTTTATTTTTCATCATTGAAGCTAGTCTTTTTCCACTGAGAGGGCTGTATTGTCACATTAGCTCATACTGGATGTGTTGTTCAGTATCCAGAAGACTAAAAATGAATGAAGAGTCCAAACCAAAAGTTATTGGATAGAATACCCTCTCTGGGCCCTTATTCACTTCCTATGATTTGAAGATGGGCTAATCAATATGTCATGCTCATGCTTTCCTCTTTATCTATATTTCTATTAGAATACAACTGCATAAACTAGATGATATGGAACATGCCACACCCCACAGCATCATGTGCTTTTACAAAGCAGTGGTTGTCAGACGTGTTTCTCATATACTGTCTTTAATGCATTTGAAACCCGTAATAATATTGTCATAACATTCAGAGCCACCTTGGGGGTCGGCATGCTATGTGTCTTTTCAATTCAAACAGTAATAACATATTTCCCGAAAGCACTTAATGCCAAAATTCTTGCTATTTCTAAGCACTATAAATACAGGTGTTACTACTAATCAAGATAAAGGTACTGAGGGACATATTTAAAGCACCTATCCACACCACAATGACACTTTTCAGGACTTGTTTGGGCGATAGGGGCTTTGCCCTATTTACAAGGCAGTGTTAAGCCAGTTAGCATGGCTAAATGCTGCCTTGTGAATAAGGCCCCCTTTCACGCTACGCTGTGCGTGAAAGGGGTGGGTAATGGGTGTTGTGGTGGGTGTTTCACCTCAACACCCATTGATTTTGACACTGCCCCTTATTTATAAGGGTGGCGTAAACATGGGGCAGCACCAAAATTAAGACCACGGAAATCCTGGTGTTACCCTGGCGAAACGAGGAGAAATTCAAATATTTCTTTGTTTTTTCTGTTTGCATGTGTGCTGCGTTATGCAGCACACATGGAAACAGCACAACACCAATGATTGTATATGTGCAGGAAGGTGTCCCTTCCTGCACATAAACAATCATTTAAAAAAAATAACGTTTTGCAACTTCTATGTGTGCTGCATTAAGAAGCACACATAGAAGCTACAAAACCCCATTCAAATATTGTTTATGTGCCGGAAGGGATACCTTACTGCACATAAACAATCCCCCCCTGCAACGCAGACACCCTTGCAATATGGTGGTATTATGCCCGCTTTGGTGCTAGGCAGCATAATTTAGTGCCAGTGCAGGGGGAAATGAAGGGCTGCACCATAGTGTTGTAAATATAGTGCAGCCCCGTGTTTCTAAAGTGAGTGTGTCGTTCGCCTTCTTGGCCTAACGACACGCTTCATCACTATACTAGTAAATATGCCTCTGAGTTTCTCATGCATTGGATCTTCCATAGATTCACATGCTTGAGTCATTTTCTGTCGCCATGGGAAATGATTCAAGAATATCATTTCCTGCGGCGGCGACTGGGAATGATTCAAGCGTGTGAATCTGTGAAAGGTACCGATGCTGGAGAACCGGAGTTACAGGTAAGTAACTTATTTCTTTATCAACTGTGAAAGAAAAAGGCTGATATAGGACTTACTGAGTTTCAAAATTGAGACCTGTTAGTCAAACACAAACACCAGCAGTCATAGCTGAACTTCCTGAGCTACCTTGCCATGACATAATACTACATTACAAAGGACAACACCACATTACAGGTGATAACATATGATCGCATTGCATGCTTCAACATGATATATCTGCTGAGCTGCACTTAGCAATAAAGTAACTTCGAAATCACAGAACCTGCTTAAGTCATGTAGGTCTGTAATAATGCTATGTCAGTTGAACTGCTGACAACAGGGGATTTATAAACAGTTGTTTTTCACTCACAATTGGGCATCTGAAACCTCTTCTTAAAAACAACACAACTGGTGGTGGGGGCGATATTTAATTCACAGGTATCTTTTTGAAGCTTTACTACTCGAAATTTACACCCCAACCAATTAGGCTCTGAGATACACATTTTCTATTTATTGGATAAACATTTACACATTTTCTGCAGTCTGTTGTGGAATTCAGTTATAACAACACATTCTGATGAGACCCTTAAGGGTGTAGCAGCCCATTAGTACTAAGGTATAGTCTACCTTCAAAATCCACTTACATCTTAAAAGCAAATGCTGGTCTTTGATTATGGTAGCCTTTCATTTGAGACCAAGTATTATATAATTTCACTAGTACAAATGTATGGGTCTGTTGGGTTGGGATTGTAGACTCAAGACTTTAGAGTAGTTTGAGTCTAAAAGTGCAAAAGTGACACTAATGGAGGCAGAACAGAAAGGCAATGGGCACCTCATACATGCAGTGGTGCCATCTTTTATTCAGTTCTGGTCAGCACTTATTATCTCATTAAAGTACTGAGCTGAGGGAATCAGACGACGGAGCTATGCATTTTGTAGATAATTATTGAAGGGGCTGAAAGAAGTGCCTCTCCCCAATAAAAATTGTATGCTTCGCTTGCTTTCTATTTAGGGATCCTTCGTGTTGTTTCTACCAATCATTTTTGGCTTCATTCACTCTTTCTTTGCTGGGTCTGGTGCTTAGTGGGTTAATGCGTCCACGGTGGGGGCTGTGTTTGACCTTATGGTCACAGGTTCAAATCCCAGTGGATCCACTTAGCCTCTTGTCCTTCTGATATCGATAAAAAGAGTACCATTAAGTTGGGTAACAATAAACATCTGATATTAAGCACCAAGATACCCTTCGCGGTGAACGCAATGTGAATGTTATGTTATGTGATCATGATTCCTTCATTTTTTAGACACTCTTGAGGTTATGGATTCTGGTTAGTTAGAACACTACTGTGGCCCTTATGAAGGCAATAGGCATGCACATTGATATCACTCACGCTAAATGTTTTCCCACCATGACCCAATAGATTAAGGGGAATATTCATGCAGAGTTACAACAGTGAAGGGTGACCTTTTGTTTGTAGCCATTTGTTTGATTTGAATTGTTTTTCAACTCGCCAGAATGTATTTGATAACTCAATGTATGTTTTAGTAAACTTAGTAAGTGCTTAGCCTCTATTTCAAAAACATGCATAACATGCCCGCTTCTTCTTCTCCTAGTCACTACACTTGAGGAGATGCCAGCTCTGCAACTTAGATCATCAGATGCCTTTGAAAACCTAATCCATGCAGAAGAAACATCCCCAGAGAACACTGAATCTGAGAAGGATGTAGGAAATGAAGTGGTTGTTGCTGAGCCTGAAATCACTTCTGATTCCACTGACTGTGTTTGGTATGAAAATGAAGATCACATTATTGTAATAGGGTCTGACACTACAGAAACAGCAGTGGAGCAAAATGAGGTTACTACTAAACCTATCTCAATAGTCAAGCCATTCATGTGTACATGCCAAAGAGAAAAGAACAACAGCCGTAGGATGACAAATAGCTCAGACATTCAGTGTGAGCCAAGTGGTAATGTGGAAGTTGTTCCTCTTCATTCACCAATCTCAGACTTCCCTCCTGGTATCCCCATTACAAAGGAATTTGTGCAAAATGAAGATCACGTTATTGTAATAGGGTCTGACACTACAGAAACAGCAGAGGAGCAAAATGAGGTTACTACTAACTCAATAGTCAAGTCATTCATGTGTACATGCCAAAGAGAAAAGAACAACAGCCGTAGTATGACAAATAGCTCCGACATTCAGTGTGAGCCAAGTGGTAATGTGGAAGTTGGTCCTCTTCATCCACCAATCTCAGACTTCCCTCCTGGTATCCCCATTAACAAGGAATTTGTGCAAAATGAAGATCACGTTATTGTAATAGGGTCTGACACTACAGAAACAGCAGAGGAGCAAAATGAGGTTACTACTAAACCTATCTTAATAATCAAGCCATTCATGTGTACATGCCAAAGAGAATAGAACAACAGCCGTAGGATGACAAATAGTTCAGACATTCAGTGTGAGTCAAGTGGTAATGTGAAAGTTGGTCCTCTTCAGCCACCTATCTCGGACTTCCCTCCTGGTGTCCCCATTACCAAGGAATTTGTGCAATCTTTAATGCTTTTCCCAAGTGGGTGTGCAGCTTGCTGGCAGGCCTTTGCGTCAGCGGACATGCTGTTCTCTCACGTGATCCACGGAGTCAGGGGGGACTTCAGCTGCCTTGTATACTTCCAGAGGTGGAAACTGATGCAAAGAAGGCTGCGCATGGTGAGCAACAGACTGGATGCTGCAACAGAGAGGCGCGGCCGTCTGAAGAGAAAGAGAGAAGGTCTCATTTCTCTCCCACGTACAGTATGTTCTTGCTGTGGGAGGAGCGTCCAGGGGTACTTGAACAGCAGCAGCGAAAGCAACAGCAGCAGCTGCTGCCGTTGCAGCCGGAAGAGGAAGCGGCAAGATTATGTTTGTCATTGCCCACCCCTAAAAAGGCAACGTTCTAGCAGAGAGTCATTCTAGAAGACCACTAGAGCAGACCACAACAGGCAATTGATCAGCTAATGGCAACGTTCTAGCAGAGAGTCATTCTAGAAGACCACTAAAGCAGACCGCAACAGGCAATTGATCAGCTAATAAGCACATACTTTTAGCCAACAATTTAGAATTATTTAGGAAATGTTCATACTCATTTAGGTTTAGCACATTACTAACCCATTACCAATAGGACAATATTGATACGTAAGAGGCCCTTTATTACTCAGCTAATTCACCTTGTTAAACAGAGCTCTCCTCCTTTGTCTGCTAAGAGCACATCTACACATCACAGAGAAGCTTTATCTGAGCCCCATGGCAAGGCTGTCTGACAAAAACTGTAACTCCTTCACACCGAGCTCCCTTTACCCCGTGATGGGTATTATGGAGGCCATAGAACATTCAAAGTTCTGCCACCTTTGTAAAGCTCTACATCACTTCTACAGAGAAATGCATCCAGTGGACCAACAGAGTTCAGGGGCATATACACTCTAAAGAGCAATTAAGCTTACCTCATAGGGTCAGATGTCACAGAGATGGCCTTTATTGAGGAGTTAAGTCATTTCAGGTAGAGTCCCCTAACACATCTATCCAGAGTGCTACAGAACAGCATACTTTTTACCTGCAACACTCACTTCTACTGTCTAAAAATTTGAGAGTCAAATAAGTCGAATATGATATGCCTAAAGATAAATATAATTTGTGGCAGAGTGGTTTACATTGAAGGACTCCCCAGAGAGCTGCTGTTTTAACCCCAGGGTAAATGTGGTGATTTGAAACAACTTCTTACTTTCAGTTTCACCTCTCATTTTCCTTTACAGTTCAGTTCTAAGCTTCCATTGGTTCCTTATTTCCTGAGGACTTCCTGTTTCCGGATCCTAGACTTTGTATCTTAAAGTGCCCCAACTCCCAGGTGTTACTCAACACTAAGATATATAAAACAGATTGAATGACTGAAGAACAAGGAAAATACTTTACATATTAGCATTATTTTCTGGCTGACATTGGCATTGATTCCCTACCTTTAAAATAGGCACCAACTCCTGCTATAAAATTGGCACAACTGCCTACTACACAAATAACACTACCTCCTCCCACATGGATGAACTTCCTCATAGAAAACTGCTGTTATTTACAACTGCATAAATGAGGAATTATTAATCTGCATAGACACACAGGTTGGTAGTAAGAGGTATTTCAACTGATCACAAAAAACTCAACTTGATGTCAAATAACAAATGTAAAATGTTGTTTAATGTGGCATGTCTGCACTTAAAGTAGTTGCTGCACCTGACCATCCGCTATATGTATCAACAAACCATTTTGCATTTCCTAAATAGCGAATTTTAAGGAATCGCTATTTAGGAAATGCAAAACGGTATGTATGTACAAAATCGCTTTCCAATAGCGATTCCTTAGCATTTCTAATTTGAGATTAGCAAATTGTCATTCGCAAATTACCCCTTCATTTCCATGGGCCAGGAGGCCCATAGGAATGAAAGTGCAATTTGCAATTAGCAATTTGCTGATCGCAAATTAGGGATTTTTTAAGGGTGCAGGGGTGTCTCAAGAACACCCTGCTGCACCCCTGAAAAAGACATTTGGGGGCATATGGCGCACATACATGCCCTAAGGGCATGTATGGGCGTCATATGGCACCTTTGGTTTTTTTCAAAAAAGCTTTTTGATAAGAATTCGCAAATTACCACCAACTAGAAGTTGGTGGTAATTTGCTAATCCTTAATGGCATTTTTCCCATAATATTTGTTTGATACATTGCATTTAAGGAATCGCAAAATTTGCAATTCCTTAAGTGCAATCGCAAAATAAGGATTAGCAAATTTTGCTAATCCTTATTTTGCATCAAACTTGTTTGATACATTCCATTTGTCTATTTAGCATTCGCAAAGGCCGAAATTCGCAGAATTTCGGCCTTTGCGAATGCTAAATAGCTTGATACATATAGCGGTAAGTCACATACAAAATCAGCCTAACCAATGGACACATACATAGATTATCCTAATCCCAACACTTTCACTCACACCTCAACTGCCACATGCTTTGGCCTACTGACCTCACTGCAACCACTTTGCACTGCTGATCTTCCCACAATCCTTTTGTTCTACCCCTACTACTTCTCAGGTTTTTTCCATTTCTAAACCCTCACTGCTCTTATGTTGGTAAACACCCCAGTACCGTCCCAATCTAATGAACCCCAGCGTCAGAGCCATGGCTACGCTTGAGACACATGAATTGCGAAAAAACTTAGGTAAAACAGAAAAGCATCCTACCCAACCACCACAATATGTGGTGGCTGGCCCTTCCACAGAAAGAAACAAATCAAGGCTGTGTCTTCGCAAAACCAAGTATTGGGGATCAGGAATGGGAAATTCTGCAACACATATAAGAAACATGGAAGGACCATCATTTTAACAAAGGCCACCTTGCCCATCACATTGAGTGGGAGCTTAGTCCACTTGTGAAGGTCCTTTTAAGTCTTTTTCAGCAGAGGTGTGAGGTTAAGATTGTGGGTCAATTCAGCACCACAGATATATGCACACTCAAGTATTTAAAACTTAAGCAGCATATTGGAATGTTTGTTTGCCAACCAAAAGCAGCATTATCCTCCTTCAGGGAAACCAAAAGGGATTTGCTCTAATTTGCGTAGAGACCCGAGGGCTCCTCATAGATTTTCAGGATTTCAAATGCTCGTGGTCCAGACACCTGGGGATTTGAGCGGAAGAGGAGTGCATCTGCTCTGTATAGTGCATTTTTATCGTCCATTGATCTTCCCCAGTGCCAGCCCTGTACTCAAGCGCCACAGCAGATTATTTGAGCAAGAGGTTCGATGTCGAGGAAAAACAGGAGAGGGGACAGTGGAAACCCCTGCCTGGTGCTCTATCGAATTTGGAACGTTTACGACTGTACCTCATTTATGAGGACTTGCTGATATAAGATAGTCACATACATTTGGTATTTAAGACCGAAGCCCATACCCATTAGGACCTGATATAAATGGAACAAGTTGATCATATCAAAAGCTTTCTCAAAGTCCACAAGTAGGAGTGCCAATGGGCCTGGGATGTCATGTAGTCTAGCTAAAACTGTATTGACATGGCAAATGTAGTGATGGGTGCTATGGTTTGACATAAAGCCGGACTGATCAGAGTGGTCAGAACCCAGTGCAGCCTGGTTGCTAGTTTCCCAGCAAACGTTTTTTTATCCGCAATAATTAAGGAAATGGGACATTAACAGGCAACGTCATCTCCATGACATCCGGACTTGGGAAGCACTACTATATTGGCAATCTAAATCAGGTGGGAAGTGACCTTTCTGAATCCGCTTCTGTATAGAGTTTAAGTAGATGTGGGATAATTGTATCCCAAACCTTATTGTAGTACTCAGTAGGGAAACCATCAGGGCCAGGAGTCTTGCCCATTTGAATGTCTTCTACTGCTGTCTCAATTATCTCCACCATAAGGGGAGCATTGAGGTCATCCCTTTGAGCACTTGTTAGTTCTGGAAGGAGTATGTCATTGATCAGGAGTCCAGCCGGACCATCCTAGTGTTGTATGGGTCCACTAATGATTAGCATGCCTAGAGTCCCAGGCCAGGAAGCCTCTAGCCAGCACTTTGCGGAGGTTGGTGTCTGGGGTAAGGGCAATACCTGGACAATGGAGGAGAGCCTTGCGTCTGTAGCACTTATCTGCAGTGTGTTACCAACTCACTGCCACATAGGAGTCCTCTGGTTCAAGTTTCCAAATCCCCCCTTCCAATAGACATATGCTCAGTGAGTATTGTCAGATTCTTCCTCTGCACCAACAGTCAATGCTTGGACACCTGTCACCAAAGGCCCAAGTGGTATATGGGCATATATTGCTTTTCCTCACACATGTTGATGTTTTATGAAAGTGTTTGAAAATGTCGAGAACATTCCCAATTATTTTCTTACATAGAATTGATCTAAAACGTCAACATGTCTATAAATTACTATCAAGCTGATTCAATTTCTACAACATTGGGTATTGCGTCCCATATCTGAACCATGAAGAGCACTGTAAGACAAAGGTGTATTTTCATTTTTCTACTGAATGGAGTTTCCTCTTGTGTTAACCAACACTATGAAAATCCAAATTATTGCCCCCTGTGAACAAAATGTTTTCTAAACTCTCTGTTTTATGACATTGTATTTCTACTGCCTGACTAAAACAATAGGGTACTGTAACACTTATAGGTTTTTATTGTAAATTATCACAAGTTGTAAATCTTAAACACATTCTAGTAAAATGTTACTTTGTAAATTGCTGATATGCCCTAAAGAAAACACTGCACCAAAGAATCCTACAAAAATAAACTTTACAAACGCGTTGGCTCCTTACTTGTGGCTGTGGTCTCTTTGTTTGTATGAATGGTGCAGGGTTACCCCTTTATCCACAGGAAACACATTAGGCATTTCTCCCTATAGTGACATTGTAGTGGCGATAGGGCCTGCACTGGCTTAACGCTGCCTTGTACATAAGGCCCTCTTTCACACTATGGTTAGCGTGAAAGTGGTGGGCAGTGGGTGTTGCGGTGGGTGTTCCAAAGCAACACTCATTCATTTGGACACTGCCCCTATGTACAAGGGTAGCGTACATAGTAGGCAGCGCCAAAATTAAGACCAGGCAAAACCTGGTCTTAAGATGGTGAAACGAGGAGAAATGCATTATTACTCCTCGTGTTTGCTTTTTCTATGTGTGCTGCCTTGTGCAGCACAGATGGAAAAAGCAAAATGCCATTGTTTCTTTATGTACAGGAAGGTGTCCCTTCGTGTACATAAACAAACCTTTTTAAAAAATGCTATTTTTTCACTTTCATGTGTGCTGCATAAAGCAGCATGCATGAAAGTGACAGGACGGCATTTCTATGATTGTTTATGTGCTGGAAGGGACATCTTCCTATACATAAACAATCCTCCCCTGCACGTAGACACCCTAGCACTCTGGTGCAAGGATGCCTGCATGGGTGCTAAGTTGCTAGACCTATTGCCATCGCAGGGGTAAACACAAGGCTGTACCACATTCTTGAAAATATGGTGCAGCCTTGCATTTTAGAAGTGGAGGAGAGATGCGTTCAGCCAGGAAGGCTAATGCTTCTCTCCTCTGCTTCCTTGTACATATCCCCCATTGTTTTGCGAAATCCAGCTGGCCCTTTCCAGGGAGTTAATTGTGTTTGTGCGTATTTCTGCTTCCCAGATATTTTCTCCACATTCCAACAGCTCATAAAACCTGAAATTGTTTTTAGAAAGAGCTGGTTGGGTGACTTTTAAATATATGTCATTATACTAATCCTAGAGTATTTCAGAAGCGCAATCCAAAAATGGTAACTTTCATTTCGTGAGTAGGAATATCAGATGTAGATTCTAGATATCTTCAACATGGTGTTACCTCACTTGAAAGGTGAGATAGAGTGTAACATTCTGCACTCCAAGTAAGTAAGTTGAGTGGAGGTACCCACCACTGAAGTAGGGAAATCATTCAACGGAAAATGGCAACATATTTGTAGAAGAACACCCCTCTCTGCTCTCATTATGCAGATGTAAGCCAGAGAGAGTCTTTGCATTGATGTGAGGGCTCATAGGTCAACTGTCATCAACTAAATAAAGCACAGAATGGGAAAGGGCTCTAAGGAGGTGGGGATTTCACTAAGTGGTCCCCAGGGCCAGCATGGAATGGCTCATGTTCATAAGTTTTGCTGTTTCATCCTTTTGTCCAACTGTGCCCAGCACAATAAGTTAATTGCCGTTAAAGGGAGTGATGACAGGCAAGATAAAAGTTTTCTAAGCAGCCTAGAATTCCAGCCATGGTAAGGTGCATTAGATATGAAACATGGTGGCAGGAGGAAGATTCAAGCAGAATAGAAAAAAAAAGATAAGAGGAAGAAAACAGACAGACCAATGAGGTCCAAAGACAACGAAACAGTAAATGGCAATAGAGTGGGGAACATGCAAAAATTGTCAGAGCTAAGGGAGTAGATCGACCAGAGGAATATGAGGAGCAAAATCTAATCATGTGCCATTCAATATACTCTGCTCCAGTCTGAAGTTGTCTATCCTCCTCCAAAAGAACCAGATCCGTGAAGGACCTTAAGGTCCAACAGTTGCTGGAACATTAGATCTTGGTGGATGTAGCCTCATTTTCTATCTTAGCTACCACAATAACTGAACTAAAATGAGGATTTGAGCGCAGGTCATCAAGTTGGCTGTTTTGATCCCTAAAGCTCGCAGCTTCATAAAATGTTGAGCTTTGACCATCCTTCTACATGCAGTGTGATATATACAGGAGAAAGAAGGTCTATCCGCCTTTTGAATCAGAATAAACAGGACCAAAAGGTCGACCTAAGAACAACAAGAAGGGATGGACTTAAATCTCCGTCTGTTTGGCCCTGCTTCCTTGCCATTTCTGCCTGACGGGACCAGCTCCCGCCACTGTACCTGCCACTCTCCTCCCTAAGCCTCCTTCCGCAGGCTGAAGCCAGGTGATTATTGACCATCAGGAACTATGGAGGGCAAGTGTAGAGGCATGGTAGCTAAGTGCAATGGGCATAAGTTGGTGTAGAAGTAAGTATTAGTGTAGACTGATATAGGTATTTTTTAAGGTGACTGTGTCTATCCCATATTATTACATGGATT
Organism: Lissotriton helveticus; assembly: GCF_964261635.1. Classification (NCBI taxonomy): domain Eukaryota; kingdom Metazoa; phylum Chordata; class Amphibia; order Caudata; family Salamandridae; genus Lissotriton; species Lissotriton helveticus. The sequence continues at coordinate 688,451,431 of NC_136070.1, read as the reverse complement.
CACCCTTCATGCATTATTGTAGTCATGCATGTTTCTATGACCTCATAATGTTACATGCTTGAAAGGTGTAGTGTCTGAGTATCTTTGGGGTATATGGATGATCTGATACCTGGATCTGTAAGACAAAGGATATCATTTGTGGGACGAGCGTACGGGCAATACAAACCTATAGTCACAGATAAATAGATCCCATCACAATTAATAGGTTAGGTGCTGGTTAGTCAATATCTCATCAGTAGCTTCTCTTGATTAGACCATGGTGTATTCAATTCAATATAAGCTGTCACAAGGCACCAACCTGCAAGACACAGAAGTCCTGGCCTGAGGGAAAATGGCTGATCTGTGGCTTTTGTCTCTCACCCTGTTTGAAACTTGTCAGTGGGCACCCAGAAAGTTTGGCTGCTATTTTATATGTTTGTGTATGATTCAGGTGGCTCAACTTCCTTTAAGAATAAAAGTATTTTACAATAAAAATGTGCATCACTGGATTCTAGTCCTGCTATCGCTGTAGGATGGAATTTGTAATACAATAGATGCCCCTACTCTTCCAAGATACATAGTGAAAGCTCCCAGGCAGATGATAGTTTAACATGAGCCCAGGAACAACAAAAAGTAATGTTATGCAGAATGATAAATAATTTAAAGCCAGCTGAAGCTATTGGGGAATTTGGTATGTCCAGTTTAGCTAAAAATCTTAGCCAGGTCTAGATGGTTGTTTGCAATGCCTGTTCCAATATCAGGGAGATACCTGATGAAGCAATAGTCCCTATCCACTGCGCGAGGTGACGTTTAATACTTTTTAACAAAAAATCCAAAACGTTATTCTGCAAATGGTCACCTGACACCCACGTTGAGCATTTTTTGGGAGGATTTCCCTAGTAGGGTCAAAACTCATGCTTTGGAGCAAGCAAATAGCTCCAACTATTTTCTTGCTTTAATAATTGGAATCCACAATGCTCAATGTAGCAGCTTTGGCTAAATTGACAAAGATAATTGTGTGCAGAGGGATCGCTGCTATATTGTATATTTCCACTCCCTTCCACAGGCCAGGTAGAACATCCTTGTGGACCAAGCCAATGGTTGGTGTGTGCCTGTTCCCTCTTATCCTCTTTCCATTATTATTACATCACACAAGTACAAATTACTTTGCTAAACCTCAAGTTTGGATAAAATATTAAGATTGGGGTGATTCAACCTAACTTTGGAGAATAGTTCATCCTTGCTATGTTCTTTGCTGATGAGGCACTACTTCTGATTAACAATGTGAGGTAGCTTTAATGTAGCTATCTTCTTACTCATTTCACAGAAGCTTTAGATGTGCTTAGGTGAATCAAAACTAATGATCTTTGGCCTCTTTAGAAGGAGATAGCATCTGGGATACTATGCACTTCCAGGTAGTTTGTAGCTATTTTTGGCACTAGTCATGGCCCCAGATTAAGCTACATTCAAATATTAGGTGAAGGAACCCACTGAAATTCAATAGTAAATACCTATAACCAACTCAACTGAGCACCTAGAATAATGGTCCAATACTGGTTCTCTTAATAAAAACATATCTGTCCGTAATCTTTTCAGAACTCATGAGTCAAAAAAGGATCATGATAGATTAGAAGCTGCAGAGGAGTCATTGAACTGTGAGAAACTAATCTTGTTGCCGTTAGAATGAAACACGGTATCAATTTGGAGAAAGAAGTAGCAAACTGTGCATCAAGAAATTGGTTCAACAAAATTATAATGCAAAGGTGGGTCTGTATTTGTTATAATCAATATTTTTCTTTAACAGATGCAGCCCGCAAATGAGTGATGGGACTACATCGGATTCTGGATTTCCAAACTAAATGTGAACAGGTTTAAAATGGTGTTGGGTCAAGAAGATTGGCTCTAAAGGGTGTGCAATTAAACAAAAACGGTGAACAATTTCTTAGCAGAGGTGTGCATAAGCTGTTGTCTGGAGAACTCCAATTTATAAAATGTTTGAACACTAGCATGAATCTTGGGTTCTCAAAAGGGGCTTTCAGTGAAATGAAATGGTGGAATATGATTAACAGAATTAGTGTAATTTGCCCACATATGTACATTTAGTGTGAAGGGTTGGAATATTTTTTTCCCCAGTGAAGAAACTTTGAGATAACCATTGAGAAGGTAGCAAACCCCTCCAATTTTTTTCCCCCACAGCCATAGGCTCTGCCAGTGATATTCACACATCATTAGGCAATCTGTCTGTTATGTCAAAACAGCTGGGATAAGAGAGCTGATTAGTTGTAAAAACGCCCAAACAACCCCAACATTTCTGAAGGATTGAGAGAGACTATTTTGAGTCCACAAAATTTTCTATTTGAGTTTTGTCCTAGCAGGCCTCAAAGGTAGAGGTTCAATGGCCTTTCAGCTAAGAACTCTGTCAGTTATATCCAAGTTATGAACTCACGCATTAAAATGACCAAATAAATTGCTCAATGTTAGACCTGGCACCTTGGCGTGAGTCTCCCTTCCACTTTTTGCTGGTGTGCCTCAGATGTTTTGCTGGTGTTCGCTGCTCAGGGCACTGCGCCACGGCCAATCCGTGCTGCAGTGCAAGTGCTCCCAATGTAAAATGTATATGTATTTGATTTCCATGATTGGCTTATTTGGTTTACTGTCAGTCCCCAGTAACGTGCACCAGGAGTCCCCGGGCTTGTAAATACAAATGCTGCTAGTGGGCCTGCAGCGCTGGTTGCGCCACCCACAGAAGCTGCCTCGTAAGATGTGTCTAAGGTCTGTCATTGCAGAACCTGTGTGCAGTCTGGTACTGTCACGCTGACTGCGCAGGTGCCCACACTTGCCAGTCCCTAAACCTTCCCTTAACGTCATACCAGTCAACCCTATGGTAGGCCCACGGGCAGGGTGCATTGTAAGCATAAGGTAGGACAAGCCCTGTTGTGTATGGCATGTCCTAATCGTGAATTACCGCCCTTTTCATTGTTCACTGTTGAAGGGCTACCTGTTCTCATAGGCCAGAATGGGCTGCCGGAATTATTACATGCTATAATCCCGGCAGGCTCAGGGAACACGGTGGCACGTCAAGTTTAGTATGCCTGAACTCAGAATAATAAAATACTTCCTTCAGTAAGGTTTATTTTAATATCCTGTGTTTGCAAATGCTACTTTTAGAAAGTTAGCATTTGCTCCCCTGACTATTTCAGCCCGCCTCTGCCAGGATGTGTATCTGCTGTCTGGGTTGTGTGAGTGACAGGGCTGGGGAATTCCAGGGGACAGCCTGGGCTACCAGGTGGTGAATAGAGTGCTTACACCAGGATGGGTGGGAGGAGTAGACCTTGACTCTGAATAGGGTTATGCTCCACCACCACAATGCTGGCTCCACCTCCTGCGGAGTGTCTGATGTCCAGGCCCTGCACCCTGAAAGAAAATGGCAGCTTCCTGTAAACAGAGTGCTCCAAAACTGGTTTGAACCAGGCTCAGGCCCCCTGGCCTGCAAAGACAAAAGAAACTGAGTATAAATATAGGAGCCCTGCTCCTAGCAAATCAGATCCTGTTTTGACCACGACGAACCTCTGCCTCACTAGAAGGACCGAGAGAAGCTGAAGGAAGGAAACCTGTCCCTGACCTTGGGGACTGGCCTGCAGTGGTGCCTTGCTGAGAACGGAGAGGTAAAGACCAGAGAGGACTTTGAAGACTTGTGCCGCACCTCAAGAAAGCCTCCCGTACGTTTGGTACCGGAGGCCCGGTGCTGCACCTGTCTGACCGAGAACGCGACGCCCCACACAGATCCACAGGTACGACCCTGCAACGCGGACTGAGAAGAGTTCGCCACTCATCTCCTGCGTGCTAAGACGGAGTACGCCCGCAGGCCTGAACGGCGCCTCGCCCCGTGAGCTGCACTAGACCCCGGATCGCCGCAACCCTCCACACCGTCCCGCTCACCCGTCTCGTACCTCGAGGGGGCTTCGAGAAGGATAGATTCCTCAGAGAACCGTCTGCCCCGTCCCGGGTCCGCCCTCACCAGTGGCCGTGCCTGAAACGCCTCGGACACTCACCACAAGGTACACTCGTGTTAAAGATTAGACTGAAAATGTCAACGTTATCGGCACCATCTTGCTCTCCTTGGGCCCATTCGTGCGCGTAAGCGGCAGCCATTTTGTGCACCATGGCCTCCCTGCCCCTCGCCGATAGCCAGCGTCTCTCTCTCTCTCTCTCTCTCTCTCTCGCTCTCTCTCTCGACCTCACTGACAACCCCCCCTCCGCTCTCACATATCTTGGGTCATAAACCCCTCTTCAGCGCGGCTCTGCCTCGGAACCCCATCCTGTTCCCAGCGCGACACTTCCCTTCATTCCTTTCATGGTCCCAGGCCCTTTGATGCAAACCCCCTTTTCCTGTGTGCCCGTTTGTCTTCCTCGTTCCCAGGCCACCACCTAAGCTCTGCGGATACTGTTTATTGCCCTCCCCGTACAGTAGGAAGCTTCCCTCATTGAAGGACCCTCGAGTTGATCAAAGCCCCCACCCTATGAGATCCGATCAAACCCCCCACATTCCGTGAATCGGCGGAATGTCCAGCTGCGCGATAATCATCACCTGTTGTGACCGGGGTGGGGACTTCTGCTGTATATGTGTGTGGGAACGGGCTGGGAGCGGGGGTTCTGAGAATGTCTTTCCGTATATCAAAGCCTTGCCAAGAATGTGTTGTATGTAATAAAGCAATAAACCTGTGTATAAGAGGCCAGGCCTCAGAGATGCGGTTAGAGCACCTCGTGACGATACTTGCTGTCCGAACTGATGTGTTCTCCTCCGGAGAGAATAAAAACCCTTGTTTCCTGCCTTCCAGTCTCCAGCGCCTGCCTCTTTATTGGTTAATAACTTGTGGGTTTAAGAGGCGACACCGCCGGGCAATACTTAAGGTTCTGTTAATTCGGCTGGTAGCCTGACCTTTAACAATTGGCGTCCCAAACGTGGGGCCCATCAGTGACTCGTGGATCCAGTGGGAGAGGTCCTGACGACAGAGTGAACGACTGCAACGATCGGGAGCGCGCCTGTCCGATAGACCCTCGTCTGACAGCCGATCATCCGAACTTCACTGGTTCCGAACAGACCTCTCTCGAGTGATCTACGGTCCTGACTGGGAACCATCAGGAGTGCCGCGAGGAATACGAGGAAAAGAGGACGATCGGGCGCTGGATTCGGAAGACGAGAAACTGTCCATGCGGTCCGGGTAAGGTCGTGTAAACACGACGAATTACGAAATGGTCATTTGAATTGTCTAGAAAATACTAATATTACTCTTTGTTAATTTATTTGGAGATCCTCTGTCTGCAAACGGAGAAACAACAGGCTCTCCCTTTGCAAACGGTGGAGGATAGGTAATACAACTGTCGTGTCTATCTTTCTCCCCCACTGATTAATTACTTGAAACTGAACTATTGTTCACATACTGTTTTTCTGGAGATTCTCTGTCTGTAAACAGGAAAGAGCCCCTCTCCCCACCCTTTTTACAGATAGTGAAAGGGTAGGTAACGCAGACCTTTGCGAGCCTGCTTATTCTCCCCACTGAATTGTTTTTTTATTTTTATTGGTTCATGAGGTATTCACTGCTTGCAAACAACGTAGAATAGAAATATTCTGTCTAGTCTTTGCACACAGTGATAAGATAGGCAGTGCTGACTTTTTGTCCCTCGTTGCGAGCCGTCATGTCTGTCTTCTCCCCACTGATCGGTAGCCTGTTTAGCCCGGACCGCTTATTAGAGATGAACCATCCGGCTCCACCGGAAGGCACCCCTAATAAGGACATGTTCATGAAGCATGGATTGATCGCTATAGCCTATAACAAACTGTGGCATAAATATACGACAAAGAATGGAGAAAGTCAGTGGCCACTGATAGGATCCTTCGATGATGACAAAATAAACGCGCTAGAAACAGCCCTAGGTAAAAACAAGACAACGCCCGCTATGCTTGATAGTTTCGGCATGTGGCGCAAAGAAACTGAACAACGTAAAAGGAAAATTGAGAGTAGGTTGGAAAAAGAGCTGCGAAAAGCAGCCCACCTAGCTGCTCAGAAACTAGAATGAGAGATAAAGGAAAGAGAGAAAGCCAAACAGAAACTAGAAATGGAAACATCAAGCCAGTGCCCGGTTAGAGCGCCCTCCATGCTCTACCCTGATTTATCCTCGAGACAAAAACGAGCGAGCGATGATCTGCTGTTAGGCCCTCCGACCATCTACATGCCCCCTCCATATGCCCCTTCCCAACCCTTAACACAACACCCACCACCCCCAGGTGCAAATGAGGGTAGTGCCACAGCATCGGCCCCCATGGTCTCTGTGTCGGCCGAACCCCTTGTACCAAATACTCCGCAAAAGGCAACGTTGGGCGACCCTGAGACCCGAGGGACCGGTTCCGCAAGAATAAACAGACTAAGCAAAGATGAGCGAGCAGGGATCGACAAGATAGTAAGAACACTGGTAGAAAGGAAGGAAGGTGAAGAGTACATCACGGATATGTTTAAATCATATACAGGCAGTCACAGACGACACTTTACTGTACGACTGTGTTACCATGTCTTGAACGCATACGAGGACCGATATCGAGACCAAGGTCCCGAGAGCCTAGCGTCTCTGTACCGGAAGGTCGATATCGGGGAGGAGGGCGAGTGTGATGTGACGGACCTCCTTACGCGTACGCTTGAGGTTTTCCGCCACCTCACTGAACGAGAATCGGGAACTAAACCCACGACATCCGTGGCGACCGAACCACAAACTGAGCAACCTAACGCCATGATGCCAATACGAGAGGCTGCCCCTTACTGGGTGCCTCCACGAGGTGCAGGGACTCACGATGATGCAAACCACCAAGATGCAAAAGGAAGAGTAGTGTACAACTGGGTCTACCAGCCATGGGACCGACAAGAGATTCTGACATTCCGGAAATCTCTACCCGACCTACGTAAAAACCCCACTGCCTTCTATACTGAATTGGGTACAGCCCTAGGTTCAACGATTATGACCCTGGCTGACATCGACTTGTTTTTCGGGTTATGTCTACCAGCTGATGTGTGGAAGCAAATCCGGAAAGTCGACCACCATGAGCTGCTCGGACATACCTGGACACAATTCGAGGAAATTGATAAACAACGAGGACCGGGACAAAAGCCTTTGAAATCCATTTTAGACCTCCCAGATAAAATCGTGCAGAAATTAAAAACCCTGATTCCAGAAAAGAAAGTGGACTGGTCGATAGTAACGGCCTGTCGCCAGAAACCCCAGGAGGATGTATCGGAATACTTCTCTCGGTTCGAAACAGTGTTCTCCGATTACAGCGGCCAGGACATGACCACTGCAACCGGACACCATCTATTTGTCCAGAATTATGTTAAGGGTCTGTCATCCGAGGTCTCCCAGAAACTGCAGGCTAGCGAGAGTAGTTGGGCAGCCTCCAAACCTACGGCTATCCTCCAGATGGCCCAATATTATGAACATCAGAAAAATGAAAACGATAGGGCAACAGAGAGAAAGAAGAAAGACTTGAAAGAGAGGGTGATGATAGCCCAGCTGCAAGGGGTGACTATAGGACGAGACCAATACCTGGGAAACTATCAGACGAACGCCCCTAAGCCCCAGGACCGTACTTCGACTCCCCACAGTGGACGTACAGACATTAGAGAGGATCAGTGTGCTTTTTGTAAAGGGACTGGCCATTGGAAATCCCAGTGCCCAGTTCTTCTGGACATGATCAGAAACAAAGACCCCAAGGACATAGCAAATGGGCCGAGAAATAAGGGACAACAGCGAGGGCCCCCAAATGACACGATTAATGACAGATCAGGCAGACCAAATACATTTGATCGACCCAGGCAGAACCAATACCAGCAATCTGACTATGATGACACCCACAACTTTGCATAGGACTGCCAAGGGCAAGGGAGGGATCCAGTCGAGCTCTATGTTGACCAGCAAGGCCCTTACGTCACTGCTAAGGTCCTGGGTACCAAGTCTCCATTTCTGGTAGACACTGGCGCAACACGTAGTGCGTTATCTAAACGACTGATTCCGGGGGCACCCTTGTCTGGCTCACTTATAACATCGACAGGTTTCGATGGAACGCCCTCCACTAACCCTTTGTCCGCCCGATCCTCTTTGACGTAGAAAACAACACCACTGACACCACGTTTTTGCTTTCCTCCAATAGCCCTGACGCCATTATGGGACTTGACCTATTGAAACACTTCCGAGCGACGATCAGATGTTCTCAAGACGGAGTTCGAGTTTTTCTTTACGACAACCCTGTCCTGCTTAGACATTGCCCTCCCCGACGCATGTTTTCCATCACCGACACTGACACATCCCTACTTGACACACTGCCTCCATATCTATGGGCCAAGACGGATTCGGACGTAGGGCGCATGTTGATCGACCCAGTGCACATTACTGTCCGACCAGACGCAACTCTCCCAAAACTTCCACAATATCGGATATCGCCCGAGGGCGAGAAGGCATTGGTAACGATTATTCAGTCGCTAGTCGACGCAGCAGTGGTAGAGGAAGTAGTTAGCAACGTTTGCAACAGCCCTATCTTGCCCATCATCAAGAAACAGGGAGAGGGAGATGAGAAAGCATACCGTTTTATCATTGACCTTCGAGAGATCAACAAAGTAGTGGTACCCCAGTACCCTGTGGTCTCGGACATCACCACCATCCTGACTTTGATTCCTTCTACTGCCACCACCTTCACTGTCATTGACCTAAAAAACGCATTCTTTTCCATCCCCATCCACCCAGACAGCCGATACCTCTTCGGCTTCACCCTAAAAAACCGCTCATATAGGTTCTGCCGAGCACCCCAGGGCTACACAGAAAGCCCTAGCATCTACAGCCAGGCCCTCAAGAGACAACTAGATCAAGTTCAGTTACCCGACGGAGTGGTGTTAGTGCAATATGTCGATGACATCCTCTTAGCAGCCGACACCACTCCATTAGCAGTCACAGCCACCATTCAACTCCTGCACTTCCTTGCGGAAAATGGCCACAAGGTCTCCAAGAAGAAGTTGCAATTCTGCCAACCCCAGGTCACTTACCTAGGCCACCTTTTGTCCAAAGAAGGAAGAAAACTCACTCCTGATCGAATCCAAACCATTCTAGATACTCCTGTCCCTAAGACCCAGAAGCAGGTCCGCTCCCTATTAGGCCTCACCTCCTTCTGCCGACAGTGGTTACCGAACTTTAGCCTCGTTGTGAAACCGCTGCTTTCTTTGCTAGGTAAAGACGTTCCCTTCCCACTCCCTTGGACCCCTGAGTGTCAAACCTCCTTCACGGAACTACGAGATGCCCTCTGTTCAGCCCCCGTCCTAGGTACCCCTGATTACAAAAAGCCCTTCTCCCTTTACACTCACGAAAGGGAGGGGTGCGCTTTATCTGTCCTGACCCAGGCCATTGGCCTTAAGCAACGACCGTGCGCTTACTTCTCTGCCACTCTTGACCCTGTAGCCAGAGCCCTGCCTGCCTGCCTTCGAGCCGTAGCTGCTGCTGCGATCTCTATCCGACAGAGTGAGGGGATCGTGCTTTCGAATTCCCTCACGGTACTGGTACCCCATGCAGTCGACACCCTCCTGAACCAAACCAAGACGCAACACCTGACGAGTGCACGACTGACTGGATACGAACTGACTTTGCTTGCACCCCATATCGCCCTGAAAAGATGCACCACACTGAACCCGGCAACTCTGTTACCCTTGCCAGAGAACGATCCCAATGTGCACCCTGTACATGACTGCGTGACTCTTACGGATGAACAGACTAGAAGTAGGGTTGACCTCAGAGACACGGCTTTCCCTGACCCTGACGGAGAGCTGTGGGTGGACGGTTCTTGTATCAAACTCCCCGATGGCACCACTTCCGCTGCCTATGCAGTCACCACGGCCCGAACTGTAGTTGAGACAGCCCGTATCACGCAACGATCTGCCCAGGCAGCGGAACTGATTGCCCTGACCCGAGCCTGCATCCTGGCAACAGGAACTACAGCGAACATTTACACCGACAGCCAGTATGCCTTTGGGGTGGTTCACCATTTTGGACTCCTTTGGAGGGAAAGGGGATTCTTGACCTCACACGGCACCCCCATTTTGCACGGGGATCTAGTCTCCGCCTTGATCGAGGCCGTCCTTCTCCCCAACAAGCTTGCAGTCGTCAAATGCCAGGCACACAAAAAGGTGACAGACATCATTGGGCAGGGAAATGCGCTAGCCGACATCACTGCCCGAACGACAGCTGAAAATAGGACGACAACACATATGTACGTGACCAGGTCACAAGCAGAAAAATGGACTGACGCTAGAGACACTATTAGAGACATTCAAACGGCTAGCACACAACACGAGTTGACTGAATGGACACGGGTGGGATTGAAAGACGATGAAGGCTGCTGGCGGACAAGAGACACAAACAAGTGGTTGCTACCTGATTCATACTTGATTCCCATACTGGCTATGGCACACTCCCCTGCCCACATAGGATCAGCCCCCATGATTGAACTTGTCTCCAGGGTTTGGCACAATGATAAAATCACAGATTCCGCCAAACGTCTGGTCCAACAATGCTTGATATGCCTGCAACACAACCCCGGGAAAGGAACTGTAGTGCCCCGGGGAGGATTTGGGGTCCCAAACCACCCATTTGAGGTCCTGCAAATGGACTACATCCAGCTAGATAGGTGCCAAGGCCTGAAATATGTACTTGTCGTGGTGTGCGCCTTTAGCAAATGGGTGGAAGCACACCCAACCCGTGACAACACTGCTATGGCCACCGCGAAGGTACTGTTAAAGGAGTTTTTCCCCCGTTACGGCCTTTGTCGTATTTTATGGAGCGATAATGGCCCCCACTTCATAGCCGAAGTCATCCAGTTCATCTTAAAGGGGTTGGGCATCAAGCAAAAATTTCACGCAGTCTTTCACCCCCAGTCCGCTGGACTTGTTGAGCGACACAATGCCACACTAAAACTTAAACTGGCCAAGATAGTAGCTACCACGGGTCTGAAATGGCCAGACGCCCTCCCACTAGCATTGCTATCGATGCGTTCCACCCCCACCAGACATCACTTAACCCCTTATGAAGTTGTTTTCGGCCGACCCATGAGTATCTGGTCTGCACCAAAGCCAACTTCCATTCATGACGTCCCGGACGTCCTATTGTCTGATTATCTGTATAAGTTGACTGAAACTCTGTCTGTCATTCATCAGCAGGTGCAGCAGGCCATCCCCGATGCTTCCAGGGGTCCGGGTCACGCCATCCAACCCGGGGATTTCGTGCTGATCCGAAACTTTCAGCGGACGAAAAGTTTGGAACCCCGGTGGACGGGCCCCTGGCAAGTGTTAATCACCACCCGGACGGCTCTTCGTGTGGAGGGGAAAAGGCATTGGCTGCACGCGCACCACTGTAAGAAGGTCTCCCCGACCCTGGCCACGACAGAAAACATCGGCGACCAAGAAGAGCTCCTGAACAAGGACCGACCGTCACTAACCTGCTATCCTGATACCGAAGCACTTGAACTTTCAAGATTCTCTGACCCCACTGTGCCATCCAGAGAAGGGTATTTCCTGCGTCGAAAGGAGGGAGCTTCGGCTAAGTAGACCACAAACTAAGTTGAATCTCAACACGGTGACCCAAAGCAATCAAGGGCTGCCTGGAGAGAAGCTAAACTAAGTCTGTGGTTCTGCCCACTACCGAGCACCTTGAAGATGAAGATGATGGAAGCGCCAAATAAGAAGATGATGGAGACAACAGGAAATACCCACTACAGAAACCCAAGAACAGACAGACTCCACAGCTCAAAGACAATTGCACTCTTCATCGCAATCCTTTTTTGCTTTCTCCTCATGACCACACTCTGGATTGTGGAAGAAAATGCACCTGCTCATGAAACATTCCTGACCACTGCTCAGCCTATCACCACGAAGGAACATTATCTGATTTCGCTCTCTCCCCAACTCAGAGAGAGGCGGAAGGAGTTTTGGAATAACTCTTTCGTACAGCTCCTTCACCAGCACAATCTCGCCACCAATGCCACCAACTGTTGGATCTGTGGGTTGCTACCCCACGCCACTGGACACTCGATACCATTCATCCCCTCACCCTTCTCGGTTCATGGCTCCTGCCTTGCTTGGCTGATCCTCCTGCAAGAAAGCTATAAGGACAATGCCACCTCCAGCAAAACCGTAACGCCTTTCTCCCACGGGGTCCGGCGAAACAAAACAAAGACACACTTCTGCCCACAGACCTCCAACGACTCCATCCACATGGACATCCCTGCTAAAGAACGAATTGAAATGCAGGTGTTCAACAATCCAACCAGACCCACCTTCTCCTACCTGCGAAAACGAACGGCTGCCACTCTGACTGTGGCCCTATCAGTCATCAACGTCACAGGCCACATGTGCATAGAAGGACATGGGACACAGCTGGTGGGCCGCAGCGCGTGCCGGTTTACCAGAACTTTGGACACCACGGATCCACCTTCCTTTGTGTCGTCCCCAAACATGTATTTCGTCTGCGGCACAAAGGCCTACACCTGGCTCCCCAAAGGCTGGGGGGGCACTTGTTTGATCTCCTTCGTCCTTCCTCCGACTTATGTGGCCCCAGCGAATCATCATAGGCAAAAACGAGCCAAGGACATTGAGCAAGCCGATTCAACAGGAGCGCAGTTCCTCGATGCTATGAAGGGACTTGTTCCTCTTTGGGGCCCGATGGCAAACAGCCGGGCCATCCGACATCTGACTCAGGCAGTTGAGACAACAATGAACATCACAGCTGGTATCTTTGCCAACAACACCGCCGAACTCCAAGCGGTCCGCTTGGTGGCCCTACAGAACCGCCTTGTCCTAGATGTGGTTCTTGCGGACCGTGGTGGAGCATGCCGCATTATTGGGTCCAGCTGCTGTACATACATACCGGACAACTCGCCCTCAGTGTACAAGGCCATCGAACATCTTCACAGACTCTCTTCAGAAGTCCACCAGGATCAGGAAGAATGGTCGCTTGGTGGTTGGTTTTGGAACACCGTTAAGAACTGGGGCTGGAGACTGTTCACCATTATCCTAATTCCGGTAGTAGTAATATGTGGCCTATGCTTAGGAATTCAATGTCTGCCACCCCTGTGTTCATTATGTGCAAACTGTATTTGCCCTAAGGCCGTGGACTTTGGAAACGAACGCATGGGAGCATTATATGATGCCGAGGTTGGGGATTTGATGAAGATTGACATTGAGTAGGCAAGTTGGCTAGATATGTTGAAAAGGGAGGACTGTTAAAGATTAGACTGAAAATGTCAACGTTATCGGCACCATCTTGCTCTCCTTGGGCCCATTCGTGCGCGTAAGCGGCAGCCATTTTGTGCACCATGGCCTCCCTGCCCCTCGCCGATAGCCAGCGTCTCTCTCTCTCTCTCTCTCTCTCTCTCTCTCTCTCGACCTCACTGACAACCCCCCCTCCGCTCTCACATATCTTGGGTCATAAACCCCTCTTCAGCGCGGCTCTGCCTCGGAACCCCATCCTGTTCCCAGCGCGACACTTCCCTTCATTCCTTTCATGGTCCCAGGCCCTTTGATGCAAACCCCCTTTTCCTGTGTGCCCGTTTGTCTTCCTCGTTCCCAGGCCACCACCTAAGCTCTGCGGATACTGTTTATTGCCCCCCCCGTACAGTAGGAAGCTTCCCTCATTGAAGGACCCTTGAGTTGATCAAAGCCCCCACCCTATGAGATCCGATCAAACCCCCCACATTCCGTGAATCGGCGGAATGTCCAGCTGCGCGATAATCATCACCTGTTGTGACAGGGGTGGGGACTTCTGCTGTATATGTGTGTGGGAACGGGTTGGGAGCGGGGGTTCCGAGAATGTCTTTCCGTATATCAAAGCCTTGCCAAGAATGTGTTGTATGTAATAAAGCAATAAACCTGTGTATAAGAGGCCAGGCCTCAGAGATGTGGTTAGAGCACCTCGTGACGATACTTGCTGTCCGAACTGATGTGTTCTCCTCCGGAGAGAATAAAAACCCTTGTTTCCTGCCTTCCAGTCTCCAGCGCCTGCCTCTTCATTGGTTAATAACTTGTGGGTTTAAGAGGCGACACCGCCGGGCAATACTTAAGGTTCTGTTAATTCGGCTGGTAGCCTGACCTTTAACACTCGAACTCGATCCCGAGTTCACATCGGATCCAGGGTCTGCAACGTTTGTTTTCCCTGTCGTCCGTCAGTCATCACCGGGTCGCTTCACCAGCGTGAAGCGCGCATCGACCCTCAGCGTACCTTGCTGACAAAAACACTGAAGAACTTTTGCCTATTTAAATCTGGCTGCCTAATTCGCTAAACCTTATATGGTCTTGTGATAATTCTGCAACTAAGTATTTTTATATAAAGTTTACGTATTTTTGATACAACCTTATGACTGGTGTCTGTCTGTGCTGGGTCATTGGGTTTACTGTATGTGATCATAAATGCTTAACTAACTATCGCCCTGAGGATTAGCCTTGTCTGCTCGCGCCATGCAACCTAGAGGGTGAGCAGGGGTTATTCTTACGGAGTAGTTCCCTTGCCGTGACTAGAGGAGAAGGTCCCTGCTTGTCACAAGTGCATACCTGTGCCAACCAGAGACCTCCGATTCTAACATTGGTGGCAGCGGTGAGGATTTCCGAATTTGTATTTATGGTTTATGTACAGTAAATTATTCATCACCACATAGTGAGAGCAGACCTATAACGAAGCCACAGATTTATTGCTTTTTTAAAATTCTTGTCGAGAGATCTCGTATCGTCGAATCATGCCTGGTTCACTCCCCGCAAGAGCAGCCTCTATCATCTCTGCATTAGAGGACGTCGATTGGGAAGAGGGAGGACTTGAAAGCTACAAAGTGGAGCAGCTAAAAGGTTTCTGCTTAAAGTTCCGAGTCTCCCAATCCGGGTGCAAAAATAAAGCCCAAATCATCAAGGCACTGAGAGCCTGGAAGGAATCGAGAGAACCAGAGAATCAGCTGGTGGTGGATCCACCAGATAACCTTGTCGAGGTGAACGGAGTCCTGTCGTCAGAGGAGCTGGCGGACAGGGCCGCAACCAGAGCGCATGAAGTAGAGATGGCAAGATTAAACGGACAAATGGAGATGAAAAAGCAAAGATTGTCAATGGAGGAGAAGAAACTCCAGTTAGATCACGAAATGAGAGTGAAGGAGTTGGAACCGAGAGCCAAAAGTTTCGAAACAACTCCCTCTGGTGGCATCACAATGCCGGTGCAGGTAGAGTCAAGGGTCTACATGCCTAAGGATGTGGTTAAGGAATACTTTAAGGGAGATGACATAGGGCAGTGGTTTCGGGCCTACGAGGTAGCCATGTCCTCCAACCAGGTCCCTGAGAGAGATTGGGGAGCGGGGTTGTGGGGGTGGTTCCTTACTGAGGGGCGGGACACCCTGCTAGATCTCATCTCCAAAGTTTACAATTCCTATTCCCACATGAAAGAGGCCCTAGTAACTAGGTTTGGGTTAACCCAGGAAATGTATCGACAGAGGTTTAGGGGTTGTACTAATATTCCTGGGGGTACGTATGTGGAGTATGTGACCTTTTTCTGCAGAGCACTAGATGGTTGGGTGAAGGGTAGCAAAGTAAATGATTTTCAAGGGCTTCTTGATTTAATGGCGTGGGAGCACTTGTCTAGTAATTGTTTTCCTGAGCTACGCCAGCACCTGATTGATAGCAAGCTGTCCAACCCGAGGAAGCTTGCTGAGGAAGCGGACCGCTGGCTCAGCACCAGGGTCCACAAGGGTCCAGTGGGATACTCAGCCAAAGGTGGGCAGGGTCCCCAGCAGAAGAGTGGGGGGGACAGGGGTAAACAGAAAGGGTTCAAGAAAGGTCCCCAAAGTAATCCCCAAGGGAACCAAGGGAAAGGTTCTCAGCCTCCTCCATCCCCGAAGCAGACCGGGGCCCGACAGGTAAACCTGTTCAGAGAGGGCCCATCACCTGTTACAGGTGTGGCGACCAGGGTCACATTGCCACTGACCCTAAGTGTCATCTATTTGGAAAACCCGCACCCACCGGTGCTCCCCCCGGCAAATGGCTAGTGTTAATTTTGGGGAGGAAGTAGCAGTCCAAGGGGGTGGGGATCCCGTACAGATGACCCTAGTCTCGCTAGGAGACAGTGAGATGGTCCCTGAAAACTACCTACCCTCTAACACTAAGAAATATGGGCAGGTAGTGACCATCAATGGTAAGAAAGCGGAGGAGGCTCTTCGAGACACAGGAGCCAGTGTGACTGCCGTCTGGCAGCACCTAGTGTCTCAAGAGCAGGTTGTACCGCATGCATTCTGCCTGCTTGTCAATGCTGACAAATCCGAGAGTCAGTGTCCGATGGCTCAGGTTCCCTTTGAGTGGGGGGGGTCTCTGGTACTCTGCAAGTCGCTGTGAGGACCTCCATGCCTGTAGATTGTTTGCTAGGGAATGATATGGAGAACTCCCCTTGGGGAAAGGTGGAGAAAACGACTCACCTGCGGATGGTGGGTCTACCCGACTGGGCGTGCGTGACCACCCGGTCCATGGCAGCCAGTAGGGGTGTTCAAGAAGTCCTGGAGCCTGAAGGAGAGGCCCAGGACCCGGCCTTAGAGAGAAGGCGCAGGGGGTGGACACCCGGCCCCCGAAGTTCCCACCGCCCAGGAGGAGGCAGACCTTGAGGGGGATGCCCTGGAACCTACCGGGGAACAGATCGCCGACCTGGGGGACCTGCCTGAGCTGACCCATTGGCAGCAAGAAGGAGGCCCCTCCAGGGAGGAATTCTGCAAGGAGCAGAAAGAATGCCCTTCTCTCGTGGGTATGCGGCAGCAGGCTGCTGACCATGGCAATGGTGTTCAGTCCGGAAAACACTTAGTCTACTGGGAGAATTACCTCCTGTATTCAGAGCCTAAGGTTGCTGAACCTGGGTCAGCCCGTGCACTGGTGGTACCCCAGAAGTTCAGAGCCTTCCTACTGGGGCTGGCTCATGACGTACCTTTAGCAGGACATTTGGGGATTGACAAGACCTATGACAGGCTTGTCACCCACTTTTATTGGCCCCAAATGCACATGAGCTCAGACGCTCACTGTAGAACGTGACAGACTTGCCAGGCAAGTGGTAAGAGTGGAGGGAAGCACAAGGCTCCCCTCCAGCCCTTCCCCGTCATCAGTACCCCATTCCAGCGAGTGGAAATTGACATTGTGGGGCCTCTGGACCCCAAGACAGCCATGGGCAACAGGTTCATCCTGGTCTTGGTGGACCATGCCACCTGGTACCCTGAAGCCATCCCTCTGAGAACAGTGACGGCCCCCGTGGTGGGACGAGCACTGATGGGAATTTTCTCCCGAGTGGGATTCCCTCTAGAGGTGGTGTCTGACAGGGGCACCAATTTCATATCCAAGTAAATGAAATCCCTTTGGCAGGAGTGTGGTGTAACCTACAAGTTCACCACCCCTTACCACCCCCAAGGAAATGGGTTGGTTGAGAGATTCAACCGAACTCTGAAAGGCATGATCATGGGCGTAGAAGGACCAATGAGGCGTAAGTGGGACGTCCTCTTGCCATGCCTTCTCTTCGCATACCGAGAGGTACCACAGAAGTCGCTCGGGTTCAGTCCCTTCGAGCTTCTGTACGGTCACCCGGTCAGAGGACCTCTAAGTCTGGTTAGGGAAGGCTGGGAGCAATCTCCCAGGAAACCTCCCCAGAGTGTATTGAGTTACATGCTGGCCTTCCGAAACCAGACCAGGCGATTCAGGCAACTTGCGGAGGCAAACCTCGAAGCCAGCCAGGAAGAGATGAAGCGGAGGTACGACCAGAATGCCACTCTGGTAGAGCTTCAACCTGGACAAAAGGTGTGGGTCTTGGCCCCAGTGGAGCCTTGTGCACTTCAGGATAAGTGGACAGGTCCATTTGAGGTTGTGGACTCCTCCCTCTCCATGACCAGACAAGTCAACGCCGTCTCCTCGTCGTGCTTCAACATCCTGCGCATGCTACGCAAGATCTTCCGATGGATCCCCTCCGAGACCAGGAAGACGGTCACCCAGGCCCTCGTCACCAGCCGTCTGGATGACGGCAACTCCCTCTACGCCGGAACCACCGCCAAACTCCAGAAGAGACTCCAGCGGATCCAGAACACCTCAGCACGACTCATCCTGGACATCCCCCGCCGCAGCCACATCTCCGGACACCTGAGAGACCTGCACTGGCTCCCGGTCAACAAGAGAATCACCTTCCGGCTCCTCACCCACGCACACAAAGCCCTACACAACCAAGGCCCAGGATACCTCAACAGCCGCCTCAACTTCTACGCTCCCAAACGCCAGCTTCGATCGTCCAGCCACGCCCTCGCCGCCGTCCCCCGCATCCGAAGAGCCACCACAGGGGTCCTTTTCCTACCTGGCCGCCAAGACTTGGAACTCCCTTCCGACCCGCCTCCGCCTGACCCAAGACCACCTCGCCTTCAGGAAGCAGCTCAAGACCTGGCTGTTCGAGCAGTAGCGGACCCCCCCCCCCCCCACCCCAGCGCCTTGAGACCCTCCGGGTGAGTAGCGCGCTATATAAATGCTTTGATTGATTGATTGATTGATTGGAGTGCAAGAGTCCTGTCACCTACCTGGTGAACTTGTATTCTCCCAGGAACCCTTTGAGGGTTCTACACGTTAACCGCCTTAAGCCCCACTTGAAGAGGTCCGAAGTGGGCATGCTCTTGGCAACCGATGATGGGATGGAGGAGGAGACCGAGCCTCTTCCTGACCTCTTGGTAGCCTCAGAGCGGGACGGGTCAGTGGATGGAGTTAACCTCTCACCCTCCCTGACCCCCGAGCAACAGAGAGACTGCCGCCACCTGCTGGGGCAGTACTGTGATCTGTTCTCCCTGGTTCCTGGTGTCACAGATTGGTGCGTCCATGATGTGGACACGGGGGACAGTTTGCCGGGAAAGCACAAGGCTTACAGAGTGACTGACAGGGTAAGGGCCTGCATCAAGGAGGAGGTCTCGAAGATGCTTGCTCTTGGGGTGGTTGAGTCCTCCAGCAGTCCTTGGGCCAGCCCCGTGGTCTTGGTCTGGAAGGCTGCAACACCGGGAGCCACACCCAAACTCCGGTTCTGTGTGGACTATCGAGGACTCAATTCGGTCACGAAGAATGACGTGCACCCCATCCCCAGAGCTGACGAGCTCATCGATCGGTTAGGAGCTGCTCGGTACCTCAGTACGTTTGATTTAACGTCTGGGTACTGGCAGATTTCCGGGGCCAAAGAGAGGTCAGCATTCTCAACACCAGATGGGCATTTCCAGTTTCGGGTTATGCCATTTGGAATGAAGAATGCCCCTGCCACCTTCCAGAGATTGGTCAACCATGTGTTGGCTGGGCTGGCTAAGTTCAGCGCCGCCTACCTGGATGACATCGCAGTGTTCAGCGGCACATGGGAAGAACACCTGCGACATCTCTGGGAAGTGTTGACGGCACTGCGCAAGGCAGGACTCACGATCAAGGCAAGCAAGTGTCAGATCGGGCAGGGTTCAGTAGTGTACTTGGGACACCAAGTTGGGAGCGGCCAGGTGGCGCCCCTTCGGCCCAAGATTGAGACCATCCTGGCTTGGGAACCCCCCAAGACCCAAACAGAGGTGAGGGCCTTCCTAGGACTCACCGGGTACTACAGGAGGTTTTTCAAGGAGTATGGCAGCATCGTTGCCCCCTTGACAGAGCTGACTTCGAAGAAGCAGCCCCGGAAAGTGAGCTGGACTGACACCTGTCAGGAAGCATTTGACACCCTGAAGACTGCCTGGCTCCTGATTTCTCCAAAGAGTTCCTAGTGCAGACAGACGCTTCAGAGCATGGGGTAGGGGCTGTTCTCTCACAGATGACTGAGGAGGGCTGGGACCATCATGTAGCCTTCATCAGTCGGAGGTTACTTCCACGGGAACAAAGGTGGAGTGCGATTGAGCGAGAAGCTTTTGCTGTGGTCTGGGCATTGAAGAAGCTAAGACCCTACATCTTTGGGTCTCACTTCCGGGTTCAGACAGACCACAGGCCCCTCAAATGGTTGATGCAGAAGAGGGGTGAGTACCCAAAGCTGTTGAGGTGGTCCATTTCCCTACAGGGTATGGACTTCGCGGTGGAACATCGCCCTGGCATAGATCACGCCAATGCTGACGGTCTATCCAGGTTTTTCCGCCTTAGTGATGAGGAACTCCCTGGGGTAGGGTAGTTCTCCCCACATTTCAGCTGGAGGGGACACGTGTTAGACCTGGCACCTTGGCGTGAGTCTCCCTTCCACTTTTTGCTGATGTGCCTCAGATGTTTGGCTGGTGTTCGCTGCTCAGGGCACTGCGCCACGGCCAATCCGTGCCGCAGTGCAAGTGCTCCCAATGTAAAATGTATATGTATTTGATTTCCATGATTGGCTTATTTGGTTTACTGTCAGTCCCCAGTAACGTGCACCAGGAGTGCCCGGGCTTGTAAATACAAATGCTGCTAGTGGGCCTGCAGCGCTGGTTGCGCCACCCACATAAGCGGCCTCTTAAGATGTGTCTAAGGTCTGCCATTGCCGAACCTGCGTGCAGTCTGGTACTGTCACGCTGGGTGCGCAGGTGCCCACACTTGCCAGTCCCTAAACCTTCCCTTAACTTCATATGAGTCACCCCTATGGTAGGCCCACGGGCAGGGTGCATTGTAAGTATGAGGTAGGACAAGCCGTGTTGTGTGTGGCATGTCTTAATAGTGAATGACCGCCCTTTCGTTCTTCACTGTTGAAGGGCTACCTGTTCTCATAGGCCAGAATGGGCTGCCGGAATTATTACATGCTATAATCCCGGCAGGCTCAGGGAACACGGTGGCACGTAAAGTTTAGTATGCCTGAACTCAGAATAATAAAATACTTCCTTCAGTAAGGTTTATTTTAATATCCTGTGTTTGCAAATGCTACTTTTAGAAAGTTGATAAAAACCAAAGGTGGTGATGGACGGAGCGTTGACAATACAAACACTCACCCCCAGTCAACTGATCTGCGTTTAATCCATCACCGTTCTTTAGCTCACTCCGCACCCCAGTTCAGACATGGCCATATGCAAATCAGTCTGACCCTGTGCCTCATGGGAACAGTCCTAGATACTAGAGCAAATAGGCCAAAATTAAATAATATCTCAAATGGCATCAAAAGGGATATCACAATATTGTTTTTAATCACAACGTGTACAATAATAATCAATAAAACACTGTTCATAAAATACATCAATACTTAATCATAATTAGTGCCCCTAATAGAAAGGAAAGGGAAAGGTGGTGAATGGAAAGTGAAGGAACTATACAAGTAACAAAACAGTGGTCACTACGACCTCAATAAAAATTACTAATAATTAATTAAACACAGGCTAAAGATCACAATTCATAAATTAGTCTAACAAACTAATGCCTCTCAGAACAAAATCACAAATGATAAATCGGGAGAAAGGCTGAAGATGGGAAGGAGTGTCGACGTTTCGACCCAAATTGGTGCAGGCGTACGGTGAAACCTTGCTAGAGGGTCTGCATCAGGACAAGGACATATGAGGGGCAGTGAATCTGCGCAGAAAATTAATAACCTGACATTGCTAGTGCCCTTCCCCCCAACTACACTATTTTAAGGAAGGACAGAATGGGAGGTCGAGGCGGTGGAGTGGCCCTGATTGTCGACAAGTCCTTGGGATGTTCCACTTTCCCTGTGGATAACATCGCTGGATGTGAAGCCCTTGGTTTTATTCTCCATTTGTCAGCCTCACAGACCTGCACAGGGATTCTTGTCTACAGACCACCAGGGCCTATTGGCTCGTTTTTTGAGGATCTGCAGTCAGCGCTGTCAGTACCCTGCATGCGCTCGGCACACTGTGTGCTGCTGGGCGATTTAAATTTGCATATGGACTCAACAACCGACGCTGAAGCATCTAAATTACGGGATATTACCGAGATGCTAGGGCTTGTCCCTTTTATTGATAGTCCCACCCATGTTAAAGGTCATACGCTTGACCTAATTTTTTCCACGGTTCCGATTAAGGTGTCTCTCCCTCTCCCGGTCCTATGGACTGATCATTTTTTAATAAATTTTGCTCTATTATCCGAGTGCCAGACTAGCCATAGAACTCACAAGGATGGGTCTCGTCAATCAAGAGCCTTTCACCTAGTGACAGCTGATATGCTCGCTGACACACTCTGTCAACATCCTTGTACTATGACAGGGAACCTGGAAGCTGACCTGTCGTTAGTTCAAGATTTGAGGAGCTTGCCCCTCGGAAGCCAGCAAGGATAGCTCCCTGCCAGGACTCTGCTCCCAGGTTTACCTCCACTTTACGGAAAATGCGCCAAGACTGCAAAAAGGCGGAAAGACTCTGGCGGCGCAAGTACAATCCTGAGGAGAAAATCAAGTACAGGGATGCTATAAAACTATACCATAAACAGATTGCTGAAGCTAAAAAGACCCACTTTGAGCACAGAATAGATCAAGCTGACAATACGAGCCGGGAATTATTCAGCACTGTGAAGGAATTTGTGGATCCTGCTGCTGGCGCCCGTGTACACTCCCATACGGAGGAGTGGATCAGGCAGCTTGCTGACTTCTTTGTTGCTAAGATCTTAAAGATTCAGGATTCATTTCCCGGGGTGGGGCCTCTGAAGGATGTTGCGGCCTTGGGGAGCGATCAGAAGTTCGTGCCATCTGTAGAAGCAGAGTCCGGGCCCACTCTATCGGCTTTTCCCCTGCTGTCTTGTGAAACCTCACTTGAGCTGCTTTCCCGGCTGAAATCAGGATCCCCTTTGGATGCTTGCCCGGCTAAATGCCTGTGCAATGTGGCTTCAGCTGTAAACAGCCTGCTGAACCCCCTGCTTAATATGTCTCTGAGCTCCGGGGTGGTTCCTAGAGAGTGGAAGCATGCTCTTATTCTCCCGCTGATCAAAAAACCTTTGCTTGACCCCCTGCAGCTGGCCAACTATAGACCAATCTCTCTCCTCCCTGCTCTGGCGAAGGTGGCGGAGAAGCATGTTCAGCACACTCTTACCACCTTTATCGAGAACAACGAAGTGCTGCATGACTCCCAATCTGGTTTCCGTGCTAATTATAGCACGGAGACAGCTCTTGTGGAGGTGACCGACGCCATCAGGGAGACGCTTGATCATGGGGGAAAGGCTATGTTGGTCCTGCTGGACCTGTCGGCGGCTTTCGACACCGTCCCTCACGCAGGTCTCCTTTTAAGACTCAGGGAGATAGGACTGCGGGGGACGGTGTTGGACTGGTTTCAATCCTTCTTAGCCGACCGTCGACAGGAGATCTGGGCTCCACCGTTCTCCGCGGAAATGCCTTCGCTTGAGGTGGGGGTGCCTCAAGGGTCTATCCTGAGCCCCACCATTTTTAATATCTATATGGCCCCTTTGGCGAAGGTTGCGGAGGCATTTGGATCCCGGGTCATTTCATACGCTGACGACACCCAGCTCCTGTTCACGTGCAGGAAGGGAGAGGTTTTTGACGGCGGTAGAATTAAAGACTGTCTGAGTGCAGTCTTTTCGTGGTTTCAGCACCAGAGCCTGAAATGC
Source organism: Lissotriton helveticus (assembly GCF_964261635.1). Lineage (NCBI taxonomy): Eukaryota > Metazoa > Chordata > Amphibia > Caudata > Salamandridae > Lissotriton > Lissotriton helveticus. Next base: position 688,427,876 of record NC_136070.1, on the reverse strand, counting down.
AACTCGGACAAGTCCGAGCTGCTCTTTTTTGGCTGTGCCCCTGACCCTGGTTGGATGTCGTGGTGGCCCCCGGACATGTTTCCACCTGAGAAACCTTCCTCCCAAGTAAAAAATCTGGGAGTTGTGTTTGACGACGATCTTTCCTTTCGTCCACACATTACGGGACTAGCGGGGAAATGCTTCGGCATCCTCAAGATGCTGAGGAAATTTCTCCCATTGCTCTCCCTACAATACCGTAAGAACATTGTTCAAGCGCTTGTGGGATCGCGTTTGGATTATGCTAACGCACTTTTTGCAGGACTGCCTAAACATCTGGTGTCCAGACTGCAAATTGTCCAAAATTCAGCAGCCAGAGCAATTTTTGGCCTACCGAGGAGGGTCAGCGCCTCCTTGTTGCGGGTCAGGTTGCATTGGCTTCCAATGCTTAGCAGAATCAGGTTCAAAATTCTTACGCTGGCGTTTAAAGCCCTCCACTCAACTGGCCCCGATTACCTCAAGAAGCGTATTGCTTTCTATGTTCCACGGAGGAAATTGAGATCTGCTGATTTGGCTAAAGTGGAGGTGCCAGTGATCAAACGAGTGCGGATGGGAGGTCGGTCTTTTCAGTTTATGGCAGCCCGATTCTGGAATGAGCTCCCTCTTTCTCTACGTAAGGCTAATAACCTTCTGGCCTTTAGGAAGGAGTTGAAGACCGTCCTCTTTTCTGTATAACCAGTGCGTCTAGTGTATCCACTTTTGGGTTTTCTGGGTTCTGTTCAGGCCTCTTTTGCTAAAGCGCCGGGACACCCTTTTGGGGTAGCCGTGCGCTCAAAAAGTGCGGTTGTAACATAACATAACATAACATAACATAATTCAATATTAGTTATGGTCCAATTGATCCATGTTAATCATAAAATTGTTATAAATGGTCAGCGAGAGAAACATTGCCATGGAAACACAAATGTTGAAACCAAGGCAATGAGAGGAATATATATATATTAGGAATCACCAAATATCAACAGAGGGCAGGTTGAACAACGAACATCACATGAGGGCGATATCATGCCCAAATCCTAAATAACCAACAACACAAGTCATGCTGTGGTTACTCGCATTAATACGTACAGTGTCAAATAAAGACTTCAAAGAATGTAACACAGTCCTGTGATTAGGGAGATATGGACACTCATACTTTGTTGCAGAAATGCGACAAAGATCTCCTAATATTATGGAAAAAACAGAATATATTGGAACTCACTAAAATTGAGATCTCGCAGATTTTGCAGCAATTCGAGGTGTTAGATATACCGTTCAATACGGTGCACAGTCAAAATATCGACTATAAAATATCGACTGGACACAATATTGAGTTTTAAATATCGAATGAACAAAATATCGACTGGACAGAATATAGACATCAAAAATATCGTTATTAAGGTAAGTAATGTAATATCGATTGTTAAAAATATAGACATTTAAAATATCGAAGTATATAATATAGTTTAATAAAATTATCGATTTTTGATAATATTGAAATTTTTATAGTGATATTTATGTTATTATGTGTGTTAAAAGTGTGTATTTATGTTATAAATAATTTTAATTAATGAAATTTTTATTTTTTTATTTTTGCGTAATTTAATTCTGTAGCAGGTTGTGGGTTTATAGGGGAATAGGGTGGGAAGTAATTTAATTATAATTAATTAAATATGTAAATTTATTTATTGATATTAATTTTTAATTATTTGTTAATTAATTTATATTTGGTAATTAATTAACTTTTAATTGGCAATTAATTGTAATTAATTGATTAATTGCTAATTATGTTAATTTAATTTAAAAAAATCTGTAGTGGGTTGTGGGTTTATAGGGGAATAGGATGGGAAGTAATTTATTTATAATTAATTATATAAAACAACTTTTTTTAATTGTATTTAATTATAATTTATTGTAAATTAATTTTTAAATGTGACATTATTAATTGTTATTTGTAATTAATTTGTATTAATAGTTAAATAATTGTAATAATTAATTTTAATTTGTAATTTTAATTGATTAATTATTATATTATATTAAATTCGTAATTACTTTTAATTAATTTTTGATAGATATTAATTTATAGTTATTGAAATAATATATGAAGTATTTAATTTCCCTACTGTTGCACCCACTGGAGTGGGAATAGTAATTTTTACCCCTACGCTATCCAACGCTTTCCCTACTGTTGCACCCACTGGAGTGGGAATAGTAATTTTTACCTCTACGCTATCCAACGCTTTCCCTACTGTTGCACTCTTTGGAGTGGGAATAGTAATTTTTACCCCTACGCTATCCATTGTTTTCCCTACTGTTGCACCCACTGGAGTGGGAATAGTAATTTTTACCTCTACGCTATCCAACGCTTTCTCTACTGTTGCACTCTTTGGCATGGGAATAGTAATTTAAACCCCTACGCTAGCCAACGCTTTCCCTACTGTTGCACTCTTTGGAGTGGGAGTAGTAATTTTTACCCCTACGCTATCCAACGCTTTCCCTACTGTTGCACCAACTGGAGTGGGAATAGTATTTTTTACCCCTACGCTATCCAACACTTTCCCTACTGTTGCACCCACTGGAGTGGGAATTGTAATTTTAACCCCTACGCTATCCAACGCTTTCCCTACTGTTGCACTATTTGGAGTGGGAATAGTAATTTTTACCCCTACGCTATCCAACGTTTTCCATACAGTTGCACCCACTGGAGTGGGAATAGTAATTTTTACCTCTACGCTATCCAACGCTTTCTCTACTGTTGCACTCTTTGAAGTGGGAATAAAAATGTAAACCCCTACGCTATCCAACGCTTTCCCTACTGTTGCACTCTTTGGAGTGGTAATAGTAATTTTTACCCCTACGCTATCCAACGCTTTCCCTACTGTTGTACCCACTGGAGTGGGAATAGTATTTTTTACCCCTACGCTATCCAACACTTTCCCTACTGTTGCACCCACTGGAGTGGGAATAGTAATTTTTACCCCTACGCTATCCAACACTTTCCCTACTGTTGCACTCACTGGAGTGGGAATAGTAATTTTAACCCCTACGCTATCCAACGCTTTCCCTACTGTTGCACCCACTGGAGTGGGAATAGTAACTTTTACCCCTACGCTATCCAACGCTTTCCTCACTGTTGCACCCACTGGAGTGGGAATAGTAATTTTTACCCCTACGCTATCCAACGCTTTCCCTACTGTTGCACCCACTGGAGTGGGAATAGTAATTTTTACCCCTACGCTATCCAACGCTTTCCTCACTGTTGCACCCACTGGAGTGGGAATAGTAATTTTTACCCCTACGCTATCCAACGCTTTCCCTACAGTTGCACTCTGTGGATTGGGAATAGTATTTTTTACACTTATGCTATCGTATGGTAATAATATTGGATATTATTTAATTATATTATGTTAATATATGTATATGTTTTAACAAATATGATTGTAATTTTTTTTATAACTTTCATTCATTATTTTACTATTATAAGTTAATTTAAGTATATTTAAGTATATTTTAGTAATTAATTTTTAATTTTAATTTAATTTAACACTGTTTTTAATAAATTCAATATTTTTTAAAACTATATTTTTGTAAACGATATTTTGTACTCGATATTTTTGTACTTACCTGTTTGTAGATACAAACTCGATATTTTGTCTGTAGATATTTTTTCCTCGATATTTTTGCTAGTCGATATTCTGTCAGTCAATATTATTTCAGTGATCCGTTCAATACATCTGTCAAATAAACGAACAGGTTAGTTTTAAAGAACCTGATGTCAAATAACTGCAATTACTGGCATGAAGCACATTAAATAGTTTACCTCATCAGTAAAACACGATCGTGTAGTAAGTAGGGAATCCGCCACGTGGGTCGGGATCCTGCAAAAAGTAGGTTGGCAAATAGGTCATCAACTATACAAAGAAGTTTGGTCAAGGCAAGCGGCAAATCAACAAGAGCATACCTGAAATGAATAGTCGAGCCGCTGGCCCAGGGGGGGTATTTTTCAGAGTAAGTATCCAGTTATAAATCTGCTGTACAGGTCGATCCGTTTTCTACAAATTATTAAAATTACAAACTCAGCAAAAATCACATGAGTTCAGCCAAAGTTATATTTATATTCTGGCCGACTGACACAACTCACAGCATACTTGAGACAGGGGCATTCCGGGACTTTCAAGAGGGTCTGGTGTGTATAATGCAGATTCGCAGAGGTCAATATAGGAACAGCCACGGAAAGAGATCCAATTTCTGAAAGTGTTAAAACGACTACTTGTAAATGTTCATATGCATACTGCTCAAATACTTTTAGCTCTATTGCAAAGTCACAAAGTGCATACCTTTGGAGGGGAGTTCTGTGACTGTCACTGGGGTCTGTTGAGCATGTTGCAACTTCGTGGAGATCAATGTCTACATATATGAAACGGCCGCATAAGTCGGTCCAATTTCTAAAAATGTAAAAAAATGTTAAACAACAGGCTGGTAATTACTTGCGTAATATACAGCCAGATAATGATGCTTATGGCAGAGTCTGAGAATGCATACCTGATGAAGTAATTCCAGGGCTTTCACGGGGGTCAGTATAATCCAAGTTTGTGGAGGTTAAAGCGCGAGTGAGATTATTATTAACTTCCTGGATTGGAGTTCCGATCACGGGACCACGAGTCTCAGAAGAAAGCGAAAACAGACTGCCCGCGCTTAGTTTCATAGTAAACAATCGAACTTAATTCATTCGAAAAAGGGATGAATCACGTATGGGACATCCTAAAGAAATTTCTATTTCTATTTGTATACCACTCAGTGAATTTGGGAATATTATGGTTACACTCGAAGGGGTGGATTGATAACACCCAGCTTTATACACGAGTGTGACAATAAGGGCAATGTAGGTATCAATTTCATACAGTCCGACTTTATACACGAGTGTGCCAATGAGGGCAGTATGGGTATCAATTTCATGCAGTCCAATGGACCTAAAGATATTCCAATTATATACAAAGAAATGTTCAAATTATTCACACCCCAGCTGGTACACATTAATGAGGGCAAGAAAAGGGGTGTATAAAACAGGACAATAGTTTAGAATTGGACAGTCAATATATCGATCAGTGATGTCGCTAATGACCGTAATCCATTTAAGCAATCAGATGTCCGAGATACAGCTGTATATACAACTGATTAAATGGAATGTGGTCACTGCCAGCACCAAGGATTGACATATTAAGTTCAGAAAATTTTTATTGAAAGAATATAACATAAAGTTACAGAATAAGACAAAAAAGATAACAAGCAAAAGTATACATCAAGATAATTAAAGGTATTAATATAAGCTATAAAAAGAAACAACAAGAATTGAGAATAAATATAAGCAAAAATTGGCAACTGGTATGATAGAAGTTAACAAAAGAGATATTAAATACACATTATAATTACAGGAAAAGCCAAATTAATAATAATATGATCAACAAATTACAGGAATTCATGGAGGTTTAGGAACTTCTTGTTGTAACGGGGACAAAGGCAGAGAATTTTGAGCACTGAAATAAAAAAATAATGTAACTGGACACCACAATTCCTTTCGCTTGGCAGCTAAAGCCAAGGGGTAAACAAAAGTCGTATCTAACCTGTGATTATAGCAAACAGCATACCACCAAGCTTGATAAGATATTTTGGTAAAATCTTTCCAATTTTTAGTTATTTGTTGGAAAGCTACTGCCAACAGTAAGTCAATTATTCTAACCCTGAAAGTGCAATGATCCCAGATGGGGGAAACACTCCCCAAGAAAATGTGAGAGAAAGAGAATGTGTGATTAGAGGAAAAAATCTTGTTAATTTGAGACCAAACTTGTCGCCAAAAATTATGAACATGGGGACAACTGAAAAGCATGTGGAAAAGATCTGCACCTGGGAAGGAGCAGGACCAACACTTATCAGAAGCATCTGGATATTGTTTATTAAGAACTAGTGGTGAAAATAGTAAACGGTTATAAATAAAAAACAATGTTTGAGTCAGTATTAGCAGCTCTGGAAGATCTACGAATCTTAAGCGATATTTTGTCCCATAACTCAATAGGCCAAGAGACTGCTAGATCATTTTCCCAGGCTTCCTCAGTTGTGGTTTTCATGTGAAATGAAGACTGAGTTTGAAGAAAAGCGTAGAGTTTGGAAGCTTTAGGTTGCTTATGAAGTAAAGAACTCAGGGAAGACATATCTGAGGGTACGGGATTTGATGGAGGAGGTGCAACAAGGGAAGCATCATAGGCAAGTTGTAATGCGTGTGACAGTCACGAATATTTAGCTCGAAAAGCGGGAGGTAGATTGGAAGAAGTAGCAGCTAATGTAAATGGGATGATCTGATTTTGATGAAACAATTGATGCACCCAGATAAGGCCACGTGATCTCCAGGATTTCCAAAAGATCGGTTTATTGTTAATTAATATAGATGTATTGTGCCAAATAGGTTGATCAAAAAAGGATGAAACTGGAAAGGGAGGAAGGATTTTGGAGGTATATTTAAGGATAGGAGTAGATGAAGATTGAGGTTTACGAGAGAAAACATAAGATATTCTTTGAAAGAAAAGGGAGATATAAAAGACTTTTCTAAGGCCAACCAGAGAGGAGAGGATGATGCAGAATCCGTAATCCAGTTCGACACTTGATTCAATAAAAAGGATTTATGATATAAAAATAATTCGGAAAATAAACTCCACCCTCTCTTTTAGAACGCATTAGTTTGGACAAGGACATACGAGACTTTTTACGTCCCCATAAAAAGGAGGACAAAATAGAGTTAATTTTCTTGCAATATTTCAAAGGGATAGAAAGCGGTATGTTAGATATTGTAAAAAGGACAATGGGAGATAGCATCATCTTTATTGTATCTAATCTCCCCCACCACAATAAATATAGAGGATGCCATTTGCTAGTGAGAGTAGTTAATTTTTGTAAACAGTCATCCATACACTTAGTAACTGTGCCTGAAAGAGAAGAAGTAAAATGGAGACCCAAATATTTAATGGAGTTGGGGCTCCAAGTAAAGCCCGAAGCAGAGAAATCGTCCTTGAAAGTGAATTTGGTAAGTGGCAAAATCTCACATTTATCCTTATTTAATTTGTAGCCAGACACTTGTGCAAAAGAGTTAACTTCATCTGAAAAAGCAGGAAGGGATTTGTCTGGCTGGGAGAGAAATAATAATACATCGTCAGCGTATGCTGCCATCTTAATATCAGAGTCGTGAAAATTAAAACCATGTATATTAGCATTTTGATGTATTTTCAAAAGGAAAGGTTCCAAAGCAAGATTAAATAAAAAAGGGGAAAGTGGGCATCCCTGTCTAACCCCTCTATTAAGAGAGAAATAAGAAGATAGGGTACCGTTTGCCGAAATTGCTGCTCTAGGGCGGGAATAAAGGAATGAAATCAGGGTGGAAATCTTTGGACCAAAACCAAACCACTTCAGAGTACTAAACAAATAGGGCCATTCAACTCGATCAAAAGCTTTCTCTACATCCTGGGCTATAGCTGCAAGGGGATGAGAGCTATGCGAGGTTTTAGAGAGAATGTCAAAGAACAATCTAGTATTATCCGACAGCAGTCTTCCTTTCACGAAACCGGATTGCTCTTTCCCTAAAAGCTCAGGTAGATAAGAGTCTAAACGCAATGCTAAAGCCTTTGAATTTTTTTTATAATCGATATTTACTAAAGAAATAGGGCGATAGTTTTTACAATGTTATGGATCTTTACCTGGTTTCGGGATAATACAAATAAGGGCATCAGAGAAAGAGACAGAAGCAGAACCAGTTTGAAGAAAAGTGGAAAGAAGAGTATGTAGTTTGGGAATAAGAAGTTTTGAGAAACAGGAGAAGAATTCAACAGTGAAACCGTCGGGACCTGGAGCTTTACCATGTTTGAGAGAGTTAAGAGCTTGAAGGAGATCTTTCTGCGTAAGGTCTGATTCTAAAGAGGAAAGGTCTGGAAGAGTGTCAAAAGTAAGCATGGGTGTAAAATCCGTTCCGCTGGCGGATTTTGCGGATTTTTGGCAAATTCGCAATCCGCAAACTCTCGCGAACTTGCCGAAAACTCGTAAAATCCGTGTGAAGCGGATTTTTTGCTTGGTCGCACTTGACAACTAGAATACTATACAATTTCGCGGGAGTAAACACTTGCGAACACGTAGATGCGGCGGGCAGCGACAATCTTGCAATTGCGAGATTGCAAAATTTGCAATTTCGCAAAAGAAATCCACCAGCAGGCAGCATAAACCTTGAAAATTATGATTTTTATCAGAATAACTCCTCAGGTTGACATTTGCCTGCACTTTTTCTTTGCAAGGAGTCCATTTTGGGGGTGGGGGGGGGGGTGGGAGGAAGGAAGTGCCCCACAGTCTCCAACTTCCTGTTCCTGTCCATCAGGCTCCTCCCAGTGCTTTCTTCATGTGCTGGTCACTTTGATTTGGATCTTGACCTGGAAGGGTTACTTTTTGTGGATGCTGCTAGATATTTGGATTTTTGCAAAACTGAAAGCACTCAGCAGGTGCAAAAGTTCAATCTTATCATTAGTAACCTTTCCCTGTAGTGCTTCCTGAGGGGCCCCTTCAGAGTTCATTTGCCTACTTGCAACTATTCTATGACCCTGCTCTGACCCTCACAGCAGGCTCAGAGAATAGCTACAAGTATACAACAAAGGTCCTGTTAAAAAATTACACTGCAACAGAAAGCAATTACAGACAAAACTGAAAGCACTCATCAGGTGCAAAAGTTCAATCTTATCATTAGTAACCATTCCCTGTAGTGCTTCCTGAGGGGCCCCTTCAGAGTTCAGTTGCCTACTTGCAACTATTCTATGACCCTGCTCTGACCCTCACAGCAGGGTCCTGTGAAAAAAAAATTGCACTGCAACAGAAAGCAAATTACAGATAAGGAAGCAGGTGCCAGCCAGACTGGAAGTTTAAATTCAGTGACACATTAATCAACCCCAAATTAATTCATGTCAGTTGAAGTAGGGCAGGTGTGCTTGCTTTTTTTCACCCCCATAATCTACAGTGATAAACCAACCAGAGGGTGGCAGTGATGTACCAGAGGGTGGCATGGGTGTACCAGAGGGTGGCAGTGGTGAAACAGAGGGTGCTGTGAACCTGTGATGATGAACCAGATGTAGAAACAACATAGTCGCGGCCGTTGCGAGCCGACAAGTAAGTTCGCAATTGCAAACTGGTACACAACCCTCGCGAACTGGCAGAAACCCTTGCGAACACAAAAAAAAAAAAACAATCCGCAAATTCGCGAGAGTTCGCGGATTTTGCGGATTGCCAATTCGCAAAATCCGCCCATGCTTAGTCAAAAGGAGAGGAAATTTCGGACAAAAATCGGGAAATGTCTTGTTCAGAAGAAGATGATTCAGACGAGTATAAAGTTTCATAGAAATGCAAAAACTCCTGCAGGATGTCTTCATTTTTATGTTTTATTGACCCATCAGAACTATAGATAGATTCAATATTGACCTTTTTCTTCTTTACCTTTAGATAGTTGGCCAGCAATTTCCCAGCCTTATTCTGTCCACCATAGAACTTAGCGCTAGATTTTAAGAGGAAATTGGAGGCACTGTACGTGGAATCCTTATTAAATTGAAGTTTGGCGGCGATAAGATCATTTAAACAATCCTTTGATTTGGAAGTGTAATATAAGTGTTCTAATTTTTTAATTTTAGAAAGGAGATCATTGGTGGCTTGTTGGGCTGTCTTCCGTTTGCGAGAAACAAAGTGAATGATGAAATCTCTAGCGGATGCTTTAAAGGCGTCCCAAACTACAGGGAATGGAACTTCATCCGTGTGATTAAACAAAAAATAATCATGAAAAAAGGATGTGAAAGAAGAAACAAACTGTGGATTGAGAAGGAGAGCATTATTGAAACGCCACTTTTTAATAGAAGTAGGTTTCTGTAGGACATCTAAAACAATGGAGACTGGGGCATGATCAGAAATTAGGATGGAGCCAATGTCAGAAGAAATAAGGGATTGGGTAAGTTGATTGTAGTGTAGTTCCTATTATCCCAATAGGCTCTGCGCATTGGAATAATACCTTCAATAGTATAGGCCTAGACCAGACGTTAACTAGGTCTACTACTGTCGATATTAGACTTAAAGTTTTGGGTTTGCCAGCTAGCTCAGAGTTCACTAGAAACTTTCTCGAATAGGCAAGGAGGAGTTGAACCTCCCTGGATAGACAAGAAGGGATTTAGTTTCTGACAACCATAGAACATGACAACTTTGCTCTCCCCTAATCAAGAGTGTATCTCGAGAGTCGTGTGAAAACAAAAGGCAATTTATTTTACTCAGTCAGTACGTGCATTCTTAGTCTCATCAGATTGTAGAGAAAAGGAAGAGACGGGCGTGTTCAATAAAAGATGTTATTTATTGATCAGTCTCTTTTCTCATACAAGAGAAATGGATCGATATTATTGCAATACTTATGGTTAAGTAAAGTGCATACATTAAAAGCAGAAGTATAAAATAATACTGTAAAAACATTGATATGGTTTCTAAGCCATATGAAGGTTTAAAATGAATAAGATATATTACATACACATATACATTTGACTAATCGTACTCAACTGGTGTTTCTAACTACGCCTACCCCGTGTACCTGACCTAAGTCTAATGCGTGGGCGGGAATAGAAAGTTACAGTTTAAGTTAAGTTTGTTTTGCCAAGTGACTGACTAAAGAATTCTCTGTGAGGGGTTATTCAGTTCTGTACCTGGAATCTAGGATGGATGAGGGATGGTATCTCTCGTCTCTGGTCTCGATATTCCAGGCTGCCTGCGAGGGCTACCCGGAAGCGCCGGAGCTGGATTTCTCGGTAGGAGAAAGCAGCGTCTCGTTCTCAGCGCGTCAGGAAAGGCGGGGCTGCGCCAGCGGGGTCTGCTCCGCTCTGGGCTTCGGCAAGTCTGGCTGCTCCGATCTCGTCACCACCGCGTGTGTCTGCATAGGGCAATATCGGTAATATTTATACCTTTAAGGTGCCGAGATTGACGTAAGGATGGACATAGATACGTCAATAAGGATGTCATACGACCAGGTCGTTAGCACATTCTTTTGCTGAAGTTCTCGGTGAAATCAAAACAATGGCCGCAGGGTTTTTCCCAGGTCTGTCATAGGTTTGATTTGTTTTGAGAACTCCGTATGCCTTATCAGGGGCTGGAGGAATATCGCTTGTCTAATTAGATGGCAAGTGTTATGACCTAATCAGATAACACGTTCCTGTGCCGTAGTGTGGCTTTATCAGATAACGGTTCCTGCATCATGGGGGTTTTCTGCCTCATGGGATGGCTGCTAGTTAACTTGTTAGTTTGTTAACCAGAATAGGGTCAGGAATAGGGGGATCGATACAGAACCTATAGGAATACATCACACCCACTCCACGCTAACTTTGGACATATTTACTAATCTATGCATAGTAAAACATACTGTAGAGTATCGTGTATACCGTACCACCCCAAAATACATAAATGCATTTTGAAATTATCAAATATACGGAACAAAAAGCATTTACATGTATTGTATGCACTCAAGCTGTGAAATAATGCTAAAGTAATCACGCATTTGTATACATTATTGCTAAATGGTATATGGGAATTTACACATGAAATGGCTTTTAATACAGAAAAAAGTTCGAGACCATTCCATCACAGAATAAAACAATTATGAACATACCAGCGGGCAGCTAATGTCTATAAGCTATCTAAAAGTAGAAATCTTAGTTCTCTAAGAATAGTTCTTACTTTAAGCAGAAGATAGTGTATGGAAAAATATGCAAAAATATTTTGGGGCTGCTGAAAAAAAATTTGCTGTCCGTGAACTGGAGGGAAAATTGTTCATGGTATTTTGCTATTCTAGTTGAAGGCCAAATTCAGGGAACGCCGTGTACGAGCTTGCTCAAAAGTCTCTATTTCTGCTCTGGTGAGAACATCATATCATTCAGACTCTCGAAAAAGTTGTCAACAGCTTCCTGGGAGAGTTCCACTAACTCGGAAAAAGGTGTAACCATGCATTCGTGCGCATGATTGTCTCCATTGACATTTTGATTTGGATTGCTCACAGAAGGTCGTACCTGATCGATGCTGCTTTCATCTTGAACTTCACTACCCCTTAATCGTAGTGGTGAAGCTTCCACGAATGCCGTCATCAGGATTGGTAGCCGTTGAGGGCAGCACAAAGCATGAGCCTTTATTGGACTCAACAATGTTTCTGCATCCATTGGCGCATCTGATTGTAGAGTCAGACAGGTGTCTAACACGCATTCTTCTCCGCATAGCAAGCACCTTAATACAGGTAAAACACATCGATGCCACATGGGTCGAAATGATAGAAACCAAGTCATGTTCAGGTCTCTAAGCCGGGGTAGTCCCAGGATTTTTGATATCCGGTCCCGGTATCCAATGGCTAGGATTGTTTCTTCCCTTGTCGCAGGTGTTTTGTCTGTGACATGGTTTGCCATAACGAAATATAAGGACTAAGAATAGGATTCCTGCAATTAGTCCTAAAATGAGGGGAAGTCCGCCAAAAATCGAATGGACGAAATCTGGAAAAATACCCAGTATGGCTTTGAATGGTGTTAATGCCATCGAAAATACTGTCTTAAATACTTTTGAGACTCCACTGGTATCAGAAATATTTAAGATTTCATTCAGGATTTCTGCGAAATGTATGGGGGAATTAGTCGATAACAATGAATGTATCTCTGCAGTCGTCCTTGCGACTAGGAGATCATACGTTTCTTTTGATGACGTGAGCCTTGTCGGCGTCTGAAGAAGCACTGTTTTCATTCTGCTTAAAGTATCTATTCGAATAGAAGTAATTTTCAAGTTGGGCCATGCCCTTGCCTCCCTGTCTGGAAAGGAGCTGGGGAACAATAAGCGTCCACAGCACTTGACCTTCGCAGTCGTAGTTACGAGATAAGGAGTCCCGGGCATAAGACTACAGCATCTGCGGTCCACAATTAGAATGTAACTCCCATTATAGAGTCTTTGAAAGAATGGTTCTATCTCTGTAGCAGGTGTGCCTAGCTGGTGACATGAAAGGTTATTTCAGTTCCCTTCACAGGCTCCATGCAAACTAATTCCGTTACACAGAAGTGTACCGCTTAGTGACATCGCACAATTATCGCCACTAAGAAACACTTTCTGTCCTTTATTACTGACACATGCATGTGAATAGGGCAGGTTCCATGTTGTTTTAATGTACCCTTTTCCCAATTTTTCGTACATGCCAGCCTGTATATATTTTTGGCAGTATTGAAACCTGAAGGTTGAGATTGGAATATTAATTATCCCATGTATTATCCATTCACTGACAGGTCGTTCTGACATTGTCACTGGTAATCTTTCGAGTTTCTCAATGCTCAGGATTGTATAATAAGCACCCTTCTGGGCCATGCTGATTTGTTTATCAGTAAGGTTAAAGATATTGAAAAGTGACGTTGTGTTGATTAAACGCCAAGGCACATAGCCTGAACGCAGATTTTGTAACGTCCAGCCAAGCTGTACAATAGAACGCAATTGAGACTGACCGTGTTGTAACAACAGTAAGTCTTGCGATATTATGTAGATTGCTGAAGACACAATGCTGTCCAGAGAAAAAATTATGGAGGACAGAGTCATTAACCCATTGTCCACTACAGAAAGTGATTTTTCCAAATTAATACGGTCAATTTCCCGTATTCTTTCTGCTGTCTCAATTTGAGTAACCTTCCAGGCCTCATTGTATGCTGCATATACAGAGGCTGCTATGAAACGTTTCTGACGCTGTTTGCGCGGTCCCATAATGAAATCACGCAAGTCAGCACCATCAGTAAGTAAAGTTAGGTGTTGCTTAATTTCTGCCAGTGTGGAAGTCTGTAGCCATTGAATGCATAATTTGCCCACACTGTAGGTGGTTATTATTCCTGGGTGTTGTCTTTGGGAATATCTAGGGTCTGGCCTGGTCATTTTGAACCCCTGTGTTTTGTTCAGGAATCTGTCTTGACAGTTATTAGTATCTGTGGGCCAGATCAACCACTGTTTCCAATCAGGATGTGTTCTGTTTTGGTTTAATACATAATTTACGTCTATCTCTTCGTCTGTGGAGCTATTGCTGTTCAATGTTGCTTTTGGAATAGACGGTTTATTTAAGTCTTTGATTTTGGCTAAGCCAACACAGGTAGTTTGTTGAACAGTGTCATTTAGAAATATAATTTGTTCTGGGATCATGCAGGCTCTAAACAAAGATTCTATACCCTGTACTTGCCATTCTTTTGTGCCCCAAACACTCTTTACTTCAACATTTTTGTCCCAATAATCAAAACCAAAAGTATTCATTTGTTCAAAGAATGAGTCTGAATATATCAATTTTGTGTTGGTTATCATGGTCTTTGTCCCTGTCTTATTTGACAATTTAAAATAAAAGGTTTCGGCATTACTTGTGTTAAAACCTGAAAAGTATGAATATTTGTCGTAAACGGTTCTTGAGCTTCCTTTTGGAGGGGTTGCACAATGTTCCCATTGATTATAATTTAAAACATTTCTAGGTTGTGCAGATCTATGTAAAAAATGGTTACCATAGTGGTTATAACAGTACATACTATCATAATTTGTCGAACCCTGCAAATAATCATGTTTGGTAAATTTAGCAGACATCACTAAGTCAGACATCATATTGTTTATACTTTCAAAGCCCCAATCATCAGCAAATGTGCTTGGTTTTACGAAGTCACTCAATGAGATCTTAATTTGGTGTGGATATTTCAGGATTTCAACCGGACCATAGATTTCCTAGTCAGTGTTGTCCCATGCTACCCCACCCGGTATAGGATTGGCTGTGAAGTTGACTGAAGAAAGTTCTCTTTTCTCGAAGTGTGAAGATGTGTGTGGTTTGAGGATCAAGTTGATTTTCTGACTTGCTGTGTCCATTTTAGCATATTTTCCCTCAATGAAGCGTCCCAATGTTAGTATCATGATGAGCCAAAGTATGAGGATAAATGCACCAAACCCCACCCAAAATTCAATCCATGGAGAAATCAGATATGTTTCTTTCAGTTGTTTCAAAAGTACTTTAACTTTATCTTTAAAGGTTTTTGTTGATGGCTGTGTTTTTGATTCAGTGAAGCCTTCAGAGGAATCATCGAAGTTTATGAAGTAGCCGGATGCAGTTCTGTCAATTGTTCCAATAGCTTCAGGATTACTGTTTCTTGCATAGTCGTTTGTTACTTCATTATAGGTTGGTGTGTCTCTGCTAAATGTTTTTATTTGGGTGTTCAGAGGTCTAAGTTTCATTGCATTGTTGCATAGTCCTTGTTGTTCTTCTGTAGGCGTTTCGAATGTGATTAGCCTCTTTGTTAGGACCTCTGTACTGGTAGCAAACCTTGGTGTTCTGCTACTTATGGGGAGTCCACTTGGCCTACTATTTGTTATCGGCCACATGATTGTGGTTTTACCAGGTCGATGGATACAACTCGGTTCTCCTTTTTACCAGCAAGCGGCGGTAGTACAACTGATCTTGTCCCGTTGACAGACAAGACAGGAACTGCTTTTCTGTAAGAAGGCCCAAATTCCTTCTTTACCGCGATCTTTTCTCTGACTAGATCCCCGATTTTTGGAATCCAGACAGGTCTTGCTGGGACAGGTGGTGGTTCTTCAGTGGTTGTTGGCTGCTGTTTCAACTTTATGTTGCTCAGGTCTTTTCTTGTTTCGTTTAAGTCCTGTAAAATAGCCAAACGATCTTTGATATCAAAGCTTTTTTCCTTTACCACTGAAGTCTGACTGTCAAGGTCAGAGATTAACATCCTAGTTCCAAATAATAATTCGTACGGACTGAATCCCTTCAGAGAATTTCTTGGCAGGTTATTTAGACTACGTTGGACACTTATTAGATGTTTGACCCACCCAGCTCCCGAACCTAATACCTTCGCCGTTATAGATTGCTTTATGTCACTGTTTTTTCTTTCAACAATTCCGTTCCCCTCAGGGTGAAATGGACAAGAGTACCGCAATGTCACGCCCATGCTGACCATGGCCTCCTTATAGGCTCTAGAGCTAAAAGCAGGACCATGGTCCGAATGCAGCATGCCAATTGCGTATGTGCCGATAAAGACTCGCAAATCTTTTATAACAGTTCTGGCGTCAGCCGTTCGCTGGGGCCACATCCATATGAATCTCGTACATGAGTCCACTGCAACCAAGATATATTTATAGTTACCATCCCTTTGTAAGGGACCACAGTGGTCTAGGTAAACACAGGCTAATGGTTTATCCGAGATTAGAAGGGGCGTCTGTGCTGGTCGTCTCACTGTTGATACTTTCATTCTTTGACATATTTCACATTCTAAAACATAGTTCCTTGTTTGTCTTCTCATTTGTGGCCACCAGTATCTCTGTTTTAATAATGATACTGTGGCTGAGACGCCAGCATGTATAGAAGCAAGCCCTTCGTGTGCCGCTATTATCAGTCCTAACCTATGTTCCATGTTTGGAATTGCCCTATCCCCACTCCAGGGATTCGAGCAAAAGGAACATTGTTTGCATCAGTTATGTATGAGTATTTTACTGGAAAGCCTTTCGGGAGTGTTTCTGTCGAATCCTTTTCTGTAGCGCTGACAGCCTGTAATATTTCGCTGTCTATTTTTGTTTTTGACCGTGTGATGGCAGCTACGGAAGCCGTTTGCACAGCTGCCTTCGCGGCCTCATCAGCCAATGAATTCCCTGCAACGTGAACGCCATCACGTTGATGACTCAGTGTATGTATCACGTGAGTCTTTGGTAGTTCTTTCTGTAAAAGAACTACTTGTTCCCAGAGCATTTTATGCTTGATTGTGCCACCTTTCGCATCCTTGAAACCATTCTGAAGCCAGATCTGCAAGTATTCATTGTAAGACTGAACGCAATAATACGAATCGCACACTATGAGTGTGAGGAATTCTCGATCGGTATTTTCAAGCGCCATCTTGAACGCCAGTAGTTCAGCTCGCTGAGCTGTACAATCTCCTAGAGACTGTGTTTTAGTGATAGCTGGTTTAAATTTCCCTTCGTGCCAGTGACCTTTAACGATCGCGCACGCAGCACTGTAGGCTTGTTTACCCCCTACTGCGGGTTGTGCTGATCCGTCTGTGTATATTATACAGCCGTAATGTTCTAGAGGCAGAATTTCGGTCGGCGGAGGACATTCAAATTCATATTGGAGAAATTCTTGTGTTTTTAAGTTAGGATCAAATTCGTATGCCACGTCTGTTGCAGCAAGAGAATTAGCCCATTGTATCCATCTCGGATGGAGCGCTTTAGCATTTGGAATGCTTGCCTTTGTTACCGCCTCTAGGGCTGGTATCGGTGTCACGATTATTATTCGTTTACCTTGTGCCAGGGCTCGTTCTTTTGCTATAGCTGTCTGTGTTGCAGTTAGAATTTTTTCCGTTGGGCTGAATTTCATTTCAGCCTCAGTGTACAAGTGTGATTTGAATGCAATTGGTACCTTTTCTCCCTCATTAGAGGTCAGGTATGTGAATCCGCATCTTCCTGGGATGACTCGAATCACAAGATTGCGCGTTTTATCACGTGTTTCTAATTTTGTTTTAATTAACATGTCTGTTTGTAAGGATCTCAGAATTTCTGTGTGTATTTGAGTCCAATTGGTTCTTTTAAAATCTGGTTTTATTAGATCATAAAGGGGTTTGACCCTTTCTGCGTAATTTGCAATGTATTTTCTTCCGAAATTTAGGAAGCCTAGAATTGACTGTAGGTTTTTTAGTGTTCTAGGTGCTTGGAGTACGGCACATTTCTCTAGAAAATTGTCAGCCAGGCTTTTGCCTTCACTTGATAATTCATATCCTAAGAACAGGACTGTCAGATGGGCAATTCTGGATTTTTTAAAGTTGAATTTGTAACCCTCTGCTGCGAACCCAAGTATTATGGTGTTCACTCTCTTCAAGTGAGTCTCCAAGTCATCATCTGTTAAGTATATGTCGTCGACATACGATAATGCTTCGTCGTCATATGTTTGTAGTAATTCTGTTACTCTCGCTGAGAATACTCCCGGGCTGTTCTTGTACCCCTGGGCTAACCGACAGAATTGTTTTTGAGTGCCATTTATTGAGAATGCAGACAAATATCTGCTCTCTGGTGCTATGTTTTGACAAAAGAATCCATTAGAGATGTCTAATGTTGTTTTGTATTTTTTGCGCACTATGTTATTCATTAGTGCAGCACTATGCGAGTTTTGCACTGCAAAAGTTTTGCAACATGAGTTAAGGTGTCGGTAATCCAAAACTAGACGATATGAATTGTCTGGTTTGGAGACCGGAAACAAAGGGTTGTTCATTTGTGAGGTGCAAGTTTCAATCACCCCCTGGTATTCTAGCTGATCTAGGATTTCTTTTACCTGTTTCTTAGCTTCTTGCTTAATTGGGTACTGCCTTTGTGCAGTAGGTTGTGATTTTAACTGGATTTTGTGAGGAGGAGAGTCCTCATCCCATCCTACGTGATTTTTATATAAAGCAGGAGCTAGGGCTACTGCCCACTTTCTAGCAAGTGTGTATTTTTTATGAATTGGGATGTGATTTGAGAAGGCAGGCATAATTATTTCTTCGCCATGAGGGCACTCCCTGACAAGCTCTGGTGGCCAGTCTTTTTCAGCTTGAAGGATGTCATAGCCCTTGGAGAGATTATCCCAAAATAGTCCCCTTATTTTTCTAGTCTTATCCCCCTCTATACGTAAAGTTATTTCATATATTTTGTGAGGTTTGCTAACTCTGGTGTCTGCAGTTTCCACTTGAAGATATTCATTCGTGTCCACTGTCTCCAGATGATTCATAAGGACTTTGCGAGCTATGCTCACTTCTGCTGCGCTGTCTAGCATTGTCTGAGCCCATTCTCCGTTTTTCAGTTGTGTCCTCAGTATTCTCGGCATTGTTGACTACCTTGATACTAGCTACCTTCTTTTTTGGAAATTGTAATTTCTTTTTTAGCTGAGCAGGTTCCTTGTCTTTGGACTTGGCGTGCTCTTCTTTTTGTTCTGATCGTCCTCTTCTTTCCGATTTCTGCGAGGAAGTCTGAAAAGATTGAGAGGGACGTGTATCAATGTCTTGATATCTATCAGGCTTCTCTATATTATCCCTATTTCTAAGGTTATATCTTTTCCCAGAGGGGTCACTTTGGGGTGACCTGTGTCTCTGGTTCGGAGATTTTTCTCTTCGCCGAGGAGACCTTCCTCTGGACTGGAATTTCTTTTCTTTAGGATTGGATTGTTTGTTTCCATCCCAGCTCTTCTTTTGTGATGTTGAACTATTATTAAAAAATATTTTTTCAGGACTTTCAATCAGTTGTGGTTTTACTGGTATTCCACCTAAACTATCTCTACCTAGTTCCTCATAGGATTTTTCTATAATTCTGTCAATTTCAGCTGGTTGGTCTGCTATATCTGTCTCCTTTAACCTCTGGCGGATCGCCATGTTTGCTGCTTCTCCCTTTATGTTGGCTAATAATATAGCCGAGACCTGCTTGAAGTCTTTTAGTAATTTCATACCAAGAGTTAAAGCGGGTTCTGGACCGTATTCGTCTTGAATTTGTTTTAGCACATCTGGTATTACCGAAATGGATGGAACACCGTGCGTTTTTGTGTAGATGGAAGCAAAGACTGTACCCCAAGTGTCACAGTCCTCAATGTGTGGTGCGATTCCCATTGGAAGACAGATAGTCAGAATCCTGTGTTTTTCTAACGGGGTGGTGTCTGGAAACACCGCCTCTATTTGGGTGATTTTTTGTGCTAACCAGAATGGTATTTGTTCCCGTTTAGCTGGTACTTTACCTAGGCAGGACTGTATGTTCTGTGGTGTAATTTTATTTGTGTTCCCCTGGTGAGGGGTCAGCTGTGGAATTTTAATTGCTGGCTGAATTGTTGAAGTCCGCATCACATATTGGACTAATTGTCTATGTAATTTTATTAATTGTTTTAACTGTGTTAACAGCTCTGCTGCAGACATCCCATTGATGTCTGGATGTGGTGTGTATCCGGCTAGGACCGGCCACGTTGCTCCTGGTCTACCTAAGGGACCGAGCCTGGTGATGTGATTATTGTGTTTTAGGGCGCCATTAAATAAGAGCAGGTGCTCTTGAAATTTAAGTGGTACTTCCACCTCCTCGAAAGGAGTATACTCTTCAGGAGGTTCCTCTGTTTTGTAATAGTGGAAGTACTTTGTTACAGCATTTGCTGCTGGAAAATGTATCCATGAATAGTATACCTCTGTCTGCCGATATTCGTGTGCCTCAATTACGAATATGACTGTACCACCTCTAGGTGTCAGTCCATTTTCTATAAGTTTTAAGGTTATAGATTTCCTTTTAATGACCGGGATGAGTATTATATCCTGGTCTGCGTCTTGCAGTGCAGCATCAGCTGCTGCGAGTTCAGTTGCTAATCTAACTGCCTCTCTTTCTCCTTCACTGTCTGACATTGTACTGTCTAGAAGGTTATTTTGTTTGTTTGCAGATCAGGTTTCTTATGGAAACAAAGATTAGATGCACAATATTTTGGAACGGTTTATCCTTCAACGTTGACTAAACCAAGTACCATACATAGGAGTTTCCTCCTGCGAGGTTTGGCGGATATTACCTTTCGCCCACTCCAGACGTCTTTGGAGTATTATGGGAAAAGGGGTCTGAGTGAGAAAGCACGACTGAGTTACTCTAACTGTCTTACGTTAATTTTATCGCCCTTCCAAACGCGTTGGGCGCCATGTAGTGTATTTCCTATTATCCCAATAGGCTCTGCGCATTGGAATAATACCTTCAATAGTATAGGCCTAGACCAGACGTTAACTAGGTCTACTACTGTCGATATTAGACTTAAAGTTTTGGGTTTGCCAGCTAGCTCAGAGTTCACTAGAAACTTTCTCGAATAGGCAAGGAGGAGTTGAACCTCCCTGGATAGACAAGAAGGGATTTAGTTTCTGACAACCATAGAACATGACAACTTTGCTCTCCCCTAATCAAGAGTGTATCTCGAGAGTCGTGTGAAAACAAAAGGCAATTTATTTTACTCAGTCAGTACGTGCATTCTTAGTCTCATCAGATTGTAGAGAAAAGGAAGAGACGGGCGTGTTCAATAAAAGATGTTATTTATTGATCAGTCTCTTTTCTCATACAAGAGAAATGGATCGATATTATTGCAATACTTATGGTTAAGTAAAGTGCATACATTAAAAGCAGAAGTATAAAATAATACTGTAAAAACATTGATATGGTTTCTAAGCCATATGAAGGTTTAAAATGAATAAGATATATTACATACACATATACATTTGACTAATCGTACTCAACTGGTGTTTCTAACTACGCCTACCCCGTGTACCTGACCTAAGTCTAATGCGTGGGCGGGAATAGAAAGTTACAGTTTAAGTTAAGTTTGTTTTGCCAAGTGACTGACTAAAGAATTCTCTGTGAGGGGTTATTCAGTTCTGTACCTGGAATCTAGGATGGATGAGGGATGGTATCTCTCGTCTCTGGTCTCGATATTCCAGGCTGCCTGCGAGGGCTACCCGGAAGCGCCGGAGCTGGATTTCTCGGTAGGAGAAAGCAGCGTCTCGTTCTCAGCGCGTCAGGAAAGGCGGGGCTGCGCCAGCGGGGTCTGCTCCGCTCAGGGCTTCGGCAAGTCTGGCTGCTCCGATCTCGTCACCACCGCGTGTGTCTGCATAGGGCAATATCGGTAATATTTATACCTTTAAGGTGCCGAGATTGACGTAAGGATGGACATAGATACGTCAATAAGGATGTCATACGACCAGGTCGTTAGCACATTCTTTTGCTGAAGTTCTCGGTGAAATCAAAACAATGGCCGCAGGGTTTTTCCCAGGTCTGTCATAGGTTTGATTTGTTTTGAGAACTCCGTATGCCTTATCAGGGGCTGGAGGAATATCGCTTGTCTAATTAGATGGCAAGCGTTATGACCTAATCAGATAACACGTTCCTGTGCCGTAGTGTGGCTTTATCAGATAACGGTTCCTGCATCATGGGGGTTTTCTGCCTCATGGGATGGCTGCTAGTTAACTTGTTAGTTTGTTAACCAGAATAGGGTCAGGAATAGGGGGATCGATACAGAACCTATAGGAATACATCACATGATGAGAGATAAAAAAGTAATCTAAGCGTGAATGAGTTTGATGAGGGGGTGAAAAGAAGGAGTATTCTCGCAAAGTGGGATTGCAGAGTCTCCATGCGTCGATGAGTTTGTATTGTGTAATGAGTCGTGTAAAAGATTTTTGTGACTTATGCGGAATGTATACACTAGCTGAGTGCCTATCCAAAAATGGGTCAAAAACTTCATTGCAGTCACCTACAAGGATGAAATTATGAACATAGGATTGAGTGATAAGCGGTGCAAGGGAGGTCCAAAAAGTGGCATCGCCACTCGCAGGAGCATAAACATTTAAAATAGAAATAGGGATATTATCTAGAGTGAAATTCACCAGTACCCATCTACCTGAAGTGCCTGCAGAGTGAGTTACTACTTGAATTGGAAGAGATTTTTGAAACAAAATCAAGACTCCATTACGCTTACCATCACCTGGGGAAGAAAAAACTTCACCCACCCAGCCCCTCTTCAATTTAGCAGATTCATCAGTTGACAAATGTGATTCCTGTATACAAGCTATATCTGCGTTGAGCTTGGCTAGGTGAGATAATACTCTCTGTCTTTTGATTGGCGAATGTAAACCTCTAACATTTCAAGATAATATTTTCAAAGGCATAACATAATTTTAGAAAAGCATATCAAAAAACCAGTTGAGGGACAATTGTGAAGCAGAAAAATAATTAAGGCATATAAGCATAAGAAGAATAAACACCAGAAGTGAAGGAGAAGAAATACATTAGAAATAACACAGTAAAAGTCAGGTAAATAATGGATGTAAACTTTAAGAAGAGAAAAGAGAAAGTACAGGAAAGAAGTAAGTGAAATAGAAGGAAAATGAGAAAACCAGATCAATAAAGTGATAAATAGAAGAAGATGAAAAGGGAAATAAATATAGCAAAAGAAGAGTCGAGAGTGAAAAACCCAATAGGAATGTAATATATGCCAGTTAACAAATATTTGGAAGAAGAACTTGAAAGGAAACAGAAAAAGCAGGAAAGAGAGGAAAGGAAGGACACTTAAAAGAAAAAAAAATAGAGAGCAGAGAAGAGTTAAATTTTGAGAAAAACCTAAGAGGAAATCGAAGAAATACACCAAAAACCATTCAGAAAAAAACAAGAAAAAGAGAGAATAATAATGCACCATGAACCTATTATGAAAAAGGATGACTGACTGGGGAAAAGGAAACAGATATCTTAAAGAAAATAGAGAGAAGAAGCAAAGATAAAACAGGAGGAGGAAAAAAGAAAGACATGAAGGATCCATCACATCTGAATGAGAAAGAGGAGAAGGAAGAAGATGCAAGTGTATATAAAACCATAAAGAGAACCAAATAACAAAAAACATGAGGAAAAGGGGAAAGACAAAAAACTTACATAACATCTGGAACAAACAAAGGTTGGAAGGGTGGAAGCCACGTGGAAAATGGCGCAACCACAGCTCAAAGGGGAAGACGAAGGGAGGGAACAGACCCGACGAACCTCAAGAACAAGGGGAAGGAACAAGACGACCAGGAAAAAGATCTGTGTAAGAAAAAAGGAACTAAAGATTAATCTAAACAACAAGTAATATACCATATTAAATATACTGTGGAACTAAAGTAACTATCATAAATTGTAACTGCAAAACAGAGAAGCAAAACTGCTGCATTGACAGAAGATTACTGAGAGCCTGAGGCAGAAGCAGTATCCATTGTCTCGTTGGAATGCGCATAGAGAAAACTTTTCAACTTCAATGGGTCATCATAGGTGGTAGTCTTATTGTTAATAGTCACTTTAAAAAGGCAAGGGTGAAACAACCCATATTGTGCTCCCAAGGAACGCAGTTGTGGTCGGAGAGACAAGAATTCCTTACGTCGATCTGCTGTTGATTTGGCATAATCCTGTGAAAAGAATAAAGGATGACCAGACCATGTGATACGATTCAGAGCTCGTGCTGCAGATAAGACTGTGAGTAAGTCAGTATACTCGACGAAGTACATAATCACTCCCCTGGGTTTCCTCGTTGGTGTAACAGAAGACGTGCCTCTAATTGAGCCCAGGTGGTGTGCCCTTTGTATATTGAGATTAGTGCACTCTGGCAAATGAAGGAGCTTTGGCAAGAAGGATTTGAAGTAAGCAATGGGATCAGATCCCTCCAAACCTTCCTCAAGGCCATAGAGGCGCAGGTTATTCTGCCTACTCCTATTCTCCAAATGTTCTATCTGCTTATGTAAGAGCGCAACTTGTGTGCATACTGGGTCAACCTTGGACACAGAGGACTCCATTGAGGCAATATTTTGCTCGATAACAGTGATCCGTTCATCCACAGAAAGCCATTTGTCTGAAAGTTGTTGGAGCGTACATTGGGTCTCTTCGATAAAGGGACGCAAGGCCCTTATCTCATCCAATAATAAGTCAATTTTATTTGGTGAAGGGTCCTGTGTAGAAGGCGAAGGAGGGTCTTTCTTTAATCTTTTGATTGTGCCTTTTTTGGTAGCAGATGTTGATGAAGTTGAGGATGTTGAACCCTTTGAAGATGAGGCGGCAGGTAAGTCCTCCATCGCTAAACACTGATAGCGAGAACCTGTGCGGACTAACAGATTTTTAACAGTGGTGGAGGGTTTACGTAAATCTTTAGATAATCTCCCCATACAGAAAGTGTGAGGGTCAAAAGTATGAGATTGATGAGAAAAAACCCACACAAACTGACTCAAATAAGCAGAAGCACCAAATGGACAGGAAAGTTAGTAAACTGCTCTAAACATACTTGGAAAATGCCCCAACAAGCCTAAGAGCGCATAACCCCAGAGTGCATAATATGTAAATACATGTATATATGAAAGCAAGTCTGCAGGAAAAACAAGCAGAAAGCAGAGGTAAGTACATGCAGCAGAAGCAGTGGTGCATCAAATCATGCTAATAAATATAGTTACATTAAACATGAATGAGGTAAAATATGACTAAAGATCCTATAAGCGCACATAGTAAAAAGCCTGTAGTATTATCAGCACCTGAAAACATTGAACCCATGTAAACCCGTGTGATAGAGAACAATAAGAACCAACACGAGCATTAAAATGGGTAAAAGAAAGCTGCAACATTATTCAAAGTACCAGCAAAAGGATTGACATATTAAGTCTGACATCCAATGATTGTACGGCCTTTACCATCTTGCATGATAGGTACGCCGTTTGGTGGTTTCTTTGACCTGCTAATTTCCAACTGTATCTCAGACATCTGATTGCTTATAATGGATTACGTCCATTAGCGACATCACTGATCGATATATTGACTGTCCAATTCTAAACTATTGTCCTGTTTTATACACCCCTTTTCTTGCCCTCATTAATGTGTACCAGCTGGGGTGTGAATAATTTTACCATTTCTTTGTATATAATTGGAATATCTTTAGGTCCATCGGACTGTATGAAATTGATACCCATACTTCCCTCATTGGCACACTCTTGTATAAAGTCGGACTGTATGAAATTGATACCTACATTGCCCTTATTGTCACACTCGTGTATAAAGCGGGGTGTTATCAATCCACCCCTTCGAGTGTAACCATAATATTCCCAAATTCACTGAGTGGTATAAAAATATACATAGAAATCTCTTTAGGATGTCCCATACGTGATTCATCCCTTTTTCGAATGAATTAAGTTCGATTGTTTACTATGAAACTAAGCGCGGGCAGTCTGTTTTCCCTTTCTTCTGAGACTCGTGGTCACGTGATCGGAACTCCGATCCAGGAAGTTAATAATAATCTCACTCGCGCTTTAACTTCCACAAACCTGGATTATACTGACCCCCGTGAAAGCCCTGGAATTACTTCATCAGGTATGCGTTCTCAGACTCTGCCATAAGCATCATTAGTTGGCTGTATATTACACGAGTAATTACCAGCCTGTTGCTTTGTACATTTTTTTACATTTTTAGAATTTGGATCGACTTATGCGGCCGTTTCATATATGTAGACATTGATCTCCACGAAGTTGCAACACGCTCAACAGACCCCGTGACAGTCCCAGAACTCCCCTCCAAAGGTATGCACTTTGTGACTTTGCAATAGAGCTAAAAGTATTTGGGCAGTATGCATATAAACATTTACAAGTAGTCGTTTTAACACTTTCAGAAATTGGATCTCTTTCCGTGGCTGTTCCTATATTGACCTCTGCGAATCTGCATTATACACACCAGACCCCCTTGAAAGTCCCGGAATTCCCCTGTCTCAGGTATGGTGTGAGTTGTGTCAGTCGGCCAGAATATAAATATAACTTTGGCTGAACTCATGTGATTATTGCTGAGTTTGTAATTTTAATAATTTGTAGAAAACGGATCGACCTGTACAGCAGATATATAACTGGACACTTACTCTGAAAAATACCCCCCCCCCCTGGGCCAGCGGCTCGACTATTCATTTCAGGCATGCTCTTGTTGATTTGCCGCTTGCCTTGACCAAACATCTTTGTATAGTTGGTGACCTATTTGCCAACCCACTTTTTGTACAATCCCGACCCACGTGGCGGATTCCCTACTTACTACACGATCGTGTTTTACTGATGAGGTAAACTATTTAATGTGCTTCATGCCAGTAATTGCCGTTATTTGACATCAGGTTCTTTAAAACTAACCTGTTCGTTTATTTGACAGATGTATTGAACGGTAAATCTAACACCTCGAATTGCTGCTCAATCTGCGAGATCTCATTTTTAGTGACTTCCAATAAATTCAGTTTTTTCCATAATATTAGGAGATCTATGTCGCATTTCTGCAACAAAGTATGAGTGTCCATATCTCCCTAATCACAGGACTGTGTTACATTTTTTGAAGTCTTTATTTGACACTGTACGTATTAATGCGAGTAACCACAGCATGAATTGTGTTGTTGGTTATTTAGGATTTGGG
Source organism: Lissotriton helveticus (assembly GCF_964261635.1). Lineage (NCBI taxonomy): Eukaryota > Metazoa > Chordata > Amphibia > Caudata > Salamandridae > Lissotriton > Lissotriton helveticus. The sequence goes on along the minus strand of NC_136070.1, from coordinate 688,400,834 downwards.
CATGATATCGCCCTCATGTGATGTTCGTTGTTCAACCTGCCCTCTGTTGATATTTGGTGATTCCTAATATATATATATTCCTCTCATTGCCTTGGTTTCAACATTTGTGTTTCCATGGCAATGTTTCTCTTGCTGACCATTTATAACAATTTTATGATTAACATGGATCAATTTGACCATAACTAATATTGAATTATTAATTTTCTGCGCAGATTCACTGCCCCTCTTATGTCCTTGTCCTGATGAAGACCCTCTAGCAAGGTTTCACCGTACGCCTGCACCAATTTGGGTCGAAACGTCCACAGCCCTTCCCATCTTCAGCCTTTCTCCCGATTTATCATTTGTGATTTTATTCTGAGAGGCATGAGTTTGTTAGACTAATTTATGAATTGTGATCTTTAGCCTGTGTTTAATGAATTATTAGTAATTTATATTGAGGTCGTAGTGACCACTGTTTTGTTACTTGTATAGTTCCTTCACTTTCCATTCACCACCTTTCCCTTTCCTTTCTATTAGGGGCACTAATTATGATTAAGTATTGATGTATTTTATGAACAGTGTTTTATTGATTATTATTGTTCACGTTGTGATTAAAAACAATGTTGTGATATCCCTTTTGATTCCATTTGAGATATTATTTAATTTTGCCCTATTTGCTCTAGTATCTGGGACCACTTTGTTTGCATCATTAACTTACCCAGGTCCCAGCGACTCATTGGGTTAACCCGTGTTTTTTACAGCTCATGGGAACAGTCCAGCCCGAACTGCCAAGCCATGTCTTCCCAGGACCAGAATCAAGCTTCCCAGGACCGGTTTCTGGCATTATAGCCGTCTTCAGCCGGGCTTGCTTGACTCCAGTGGCAAAGTGAGCAAGGGACTCACGTCTGAGCATACCCTGCCAACTTAGGGCGAACAAAGAAAAACCAAAGGTGGTGATGGACGGAGCGTTGACAACACAAACACTCACCCCCAGTCAACTGATCTGGGTTTAATCCATCACCGTTCTTTAGCTCACTCCGCCACCCCAGTTCAGACATGGCCAAATGCAAATCAGTCTGACCCTGTGCCTCATGGGAACAGTCCAGCCTGAACTGCCAAGCCATGCCTTCCCTGGACCGGAAACAAGCTTCCGAGGACCGGTTTCTGGCATTCCAGCCGTCTTCAGCCCGGCTTGCTTGAATCCAGTGGCAAAGTGAGCAAGGGACTCACGTCTGAGCATACCCTGCCACACTTATGGCGGCCAAAAGCGGTACAAAAGGGGGTGGTGATGGACGGAGCATCGGAACCAATCAAACACTCACACCCAGTCAAAAGATCTGGGTTTGATCCATCACCGTTCTTTAGCCCACTCTGCCACCCCAGTTCAGACATGGCCATATGCAAATCAGTCTGACCCTGTGCCTCATGGGAACAGTCCAGCCAGAACTGCCAAGCCATGTCTTCCCTGGACCGGAATCAAGCTTCCCAGGACCGGTTTCTGGCATTACAGCCGTCTTCAGCCGGGCTTGCTTGACTCCAGTGGCAAAGTGAGCAGGGGACTCACGTCTGAGCATACCCTGCCAACTTAGGGCGAACAAAGAAAAACCAAATGTGGTGATGGACGGAGCGTTGACAATACAAACACTCACCCCCAGTCAACTGATCTGGGTTTAATCCATCACCGTTCTTTAGCTCACTCCGCCACCCCAGTTCAGACATGGCCATATGCAAATCAGTCTGACCCTGTGCCTCATGGGAACAGTCCAGCCCGAACTGCCAAGCCATGTCTTCCCTGGACCGGAATCAAGCTTCCCAGTACCGGTTTCTGGCATTACAGCCGTCTTCAGCCGGGCTTGCTTGACTCCAGTGGCAAAGTGAGCAAGGGACTCACGTCTGAGCATACCCTGCCAACTTAGGGCGAACAAAGAAAAACCAAATGTGGTGATGGACGGAGCGTTGACAATACAAACACTCACCCCCAGTCAACTGATCTGGGTTTAATCCATCACCGTTCTTTAGCTCACTCCGCCACCCCAGTTCAGACATGGCCATATGCAAATCAGTCTGACCCTGTGCCTCATGGGAACAGTCCAGCCCGAACTGCCAAGCCATGTCTTCCCTGGACCGGAATCAAGCTTCCCAGGACCAGTTTCTGGCATTACAGCCGTCTTCAGCCGGGCTTGCTTGACTCCAGTGGCAAAGTGAGCAAGGGACTCACGTCTGAGCATACCCTGCCAACTTAGGGCGAACAAAGAAAAACCAAATGTGGTGATGGACGGAACGTTGACAATACAAACACTCACCCCCAGTCAACTGATCTGGGTTTAATCCATCACCGTTCTTTAGCTCACTCCGCCACCCCAGTTCAGACATGGCCATATGCAAATCAGTCTGACCCTGTGCCTCATGGGAACAGTCCAGCCCGAACTGCATAGCCATGTCTTGCCTGGACCGGAATCAAGCTTCCCAGGACCGGGGGGAGGAGCTTAGCTCAAGAGCGTAATGGCCGCCTTTTAGCTCGGCTCCGTCGGCCCTCCGGCCAACCTCGAATATCCTGCAATATATCCTGTACTGCGACGATACTTCACTACAGATTTTGGAATTTAACGACCCACTCTTACTCACCGTCTGGTTCGGAAGCTCCTGCGTGCTGTGGGTCCGCAGTTGTGCCCTCGGTGGGATTGGGGCCTCCGGGCGCTCGAGACCGGGACCTCGCCTGTGGGACCCGACCGGCGGTGCTGAGATTGCCGGCCCCGGCCGCGAGAGTGAGCCACTGGTGGGAGCCGTTGTGTGTATGCCCCGGCGATCCTGAACTGGCCCCGATTTGTGGACCGTGCGGCTGGAGGGGGACGAGATGTGTCGGGGCTGACTGTGTGAAGGGGTCCCTTCGCCTTTGTTCTGTCCGGCAGCCCTGACCCCGCGCCTGGCTCTCGCTTGTGGGGCCCGCCACTGTTCGGAGGGGGCCCCCCCCCATTGAGCGCCTGCCCGTTCTGTGCCGGTGAGGCCGTTGTTGGGAACCTCCGGAGGTCTGTACAGTCCTACATTTGGAACTGTTTGGGGGCCCGCGGTGGAGTGCGGGGCGGCAAAACTCACAAAATGGCTACCAACAATGTGGGGGGTGATCCGCTCTGCACCGACGGACCTTGCTGGCCGGATTGCGCGGAGGCCTGGGCGTGTGCTCGAGCGCCCACGCTCGGAGATGTCCTGGACGCCTTGATGTCCTTGTACGCTGTCTTGGCCCCCGGTGCTTCTACCGACCCCATGCGGCCCGCCGCCATTTTGGGTCGTCGCTCTTTCATGCACCCCTATCGTCCTGATGCCTCCATTGCTTTGCCCCCTTCGGCTGCACCAGGAGTTGCTGCCGCTGTTCTTCGGCCGCTTGATGGGCCGGTGGCTTTTGAACCTCCGCTTTCTCACCGCCCGGACTTCGAGGACTTGCACACGACGCGGAGATCTGCTCCTTCCCGGACAATTGGGAACTATGGTGGACCGCTGTTTGCTCCCGCTTCGATGGATTCGAGCTTTTGTCCTGGTGGGGTACCTTTGCATTGTCGAACTGCGAAACTAGACTCAGGCTTGCTTTTGCTTGCCCTGTCGTTGCTGCTACAATTGACTTGCTTCATTGACTTTTTGTATTCCATTCCATTAGTATGGTGGTGTCAACATTACGATTATTCTGTGCTGGGTGGTCCGCTCCATGTTATCCTTTATTGGGTTGGTTTCGTGATTAGGAAGGGCTGGGGGTAAGTCGCACGACACTGATGGACTGCTGGTTTACCTGTCCGTTGCACTGATGCTTGTACTCTCGACAATGTGAAACTTTTAAATTTCCCCCTCCTCCCCCCTGCGGGTTTTTGCTGTATGTGAAGGTGTAGCACTGATTTGATAATTATTCATTTGCTGGTCGGGTAAGGGTCGTAGCCGAGTGTGTTTGTTCATATCCTCTGGCTCCTCCCTCACATCTTATTTTTGTTTTATATTCCCTTTCCTCCTTCTTTTTGTCTCCTTATGTCAGGGTCTGACGTGTGCCTACCCAGTGGTGAAGAATCAGACTACATCTCCCAGAATCCTTAGGGGTGCCTGGAAGGAGAGAGGTATTAAATATGTGTGAGACGCTGGGGGCGGTGCACGTGATTTGTCTTTGTTCGTTCTGAAGTGCGAGGGCAGTGGACGCTCGTTGCCTTCGTGCCTGTGAGGATTGTTTGTCTTGACTTTCTATTGTTCGCTGCTGTGTTTTTCCCGGTTGGTGATCCGAGCCGGCTCAACAGCAGTGGATGCTTTGGCTAAAGAGATTTTGGGCGCCTTTTTTGCACAGAGCAGAGACGCGGGTTTCCTCTGTTTCTGTTGGCAATATATGAGTGCCTATTTGTATCGCCAGGGACGCTGGATTTCCCCCCCTCGCGGTACAAGCGACTTGATATTTGAGAACTCGGAGAGACGCTGGATTGCACCCTCTCGAGTTAGCCCGCCTCAGAACCGGCAGAGAGACGCTGGATTTCCCCCTCTCTGAGCCGGAGGACACAGAGTGGTGAGTGTGTTTGTTGGAACGCTCCCTTGTTAGAGGCTTGCATCACGGTCTCTGGTAAGACCTCTGTCATAGTATTTTGACCGCGACAATCTGCTGAACTGCTGTGACTCTATCTGGTTATTCCTTAGTTACTATCGTTTATTTACTATTGGGATTATTCACTGAATATTACAAGTGTGAACCTTAGGATTTCTTTTCTGCTACGGGGCGAGAACGCATGGTATGTATGTGGTAATATGTGTAGCATGAGTTACATGGAGTATTGTCCTAGTGATGCTCTTGGAGTGTTGTTTATTTTGCTTCTGTAATTGCAGGCACTTATCCTTAAGAAGTGAGAGACGTCATCTCATATACTTGATTAGAAGAAGGAAGGGCCTAGCAGCATCTGAGACATATCAGGTGGGCAACTGTCTTAAGGCTGTAGAGAAGTAGGGTGAAGGCTGAGAACACTTCTAATGCATGTTCTCTTGTACTTTACAGATTTCCCTTCCATGACGGTTCCCGCCCCGGCTTCTTTTTTCCCTCACCTGCTGACCATCGTGCTCTGTACCTCTGTTGAGTTGGAGCACGGGGACAGCTGGAGGTGGACCCCATTATAGCATCTCATCGATCCTGAGGAATCGTTGGTCCGTGACAGAATCACGTGCCCAAGAATTATTCCTCCTGATCGGTGTGAGATATGGCTTCTATGGATGACGTGATGGCAGCTCTGGTGCTAGTTCAACAAGAGTTGGCTACCTCCCGCGCTGAAACCGCGGCATTAAAGGAACAGGTAGAGAGACAGAACAGGAACCCTTTCAATGCCTCGGGGGGTGCTCAGCAAATCCAAGTCACTGTTCCACCGCCTATTCCTCTAGCCAGCCCTGAGAGGTACTCGGGTGACCCACGGGCTATTCAGGCTTTTTTGACGCAGGTTTCTTTACATTTTTCCTGTCGTCCTGCTTCTTTTCCCACAAACCTATCCAGAGTGGCTTTTGCCATATCGTATCTGTCAGGGGATGCGGCGAATTGGGCAGGGCCTTTGGTTCGAAATGACGATCCGCTTTTGTCGGATTGGAATGCGTTCAAAAGAGAGTTTGAGCGCGTATTCGATTGGAGGGCCACCACTCTGAGTGCGGATCGTGACCTTCTTACTTTGAAACAGGGCAGGAATGATTTGCTGACGTACATGACCTCATTCAATAGGTTGGTTGCGGAGACTGCGTGGCCAGAAGAAAAAAGAATGGCGTTGTACTATCAGGGGCTGTCGGACGAAATCAAGGATGTGTTGGCACAAATCGATCCGCAGCCTACGACATGTACGGCCTTGATTAACTTAACTTTAAGGTTGGATCATCGTCTCTCAGATAGAATGGGAGATAGGAGAAGAGGGAATCGTACTCATGGTGGGATGGGAGTAAGTGAGGTTGTTGGACAAGCTGACAAAGGTGGTTCATCTGAACCCATGGAGGTTGGGGCGGTGCGGGCACCTTTGTCTAGGGCAGAACGTGAAGCACGTTGCTCCCAAGGGCTCTGTATGTACTGCGGAAAAAAGGGCCATTACGTTAAGGATTGCACGACGAAACCAAAAAGGATGCGTCCTTTTGTCGCTGGAAAGAATTATTCTCTACCGGCAGTACATACAGAGGAGAACGAGTCTGCAGATAGGACGCCTGTGGCCCTTGAAGGAGCTGGATGGCAATTACCGTCTTTGGCAGGTGCTGTGTCAGAGGGTGTGGTGTCACACATAGTGCTCTCAATGTTCTTACACGTAAGAGGAGAACAACATGCCGTCCACAGTATGATCGATTCAGGGGCCACCGGTAACTTCATTGATATGGGGTTAGTCAGTCGGTTGGGGTTGGTTCGAATCTCCATGCTGAAACCCGAAAAAGTGTTGGCGGTGGACGGCACTCTGTTAAAGTCAGGTCCGGTCACGGAACGGACTGAAAGCGTAGAGCTAAGGTTACCGGGAGTTCCTTTGGATCATGTAGAGACCATCATACTGAACATCATCGAGGCCCCTCAATACGAGGTGATCCTAGGCATGCCCTGGCTAGGGTTGCACAATCCTACGATGGATTGGAAACGTTGGACTGTTAGGTTCCTTTCAGAGGAGTGCCAGGCGACATGTTTGAGGGAGGCAATTAGTCCTTTGGCTGCTTTGGCGCAAGGGTTGCAGGTGGCTACGGCAGCAGAGAAAGATGTAATCCTACCATCGGTTTACAAAGACTATAGCGAGGTGTTCAGTGAGGTCAAGGCGGCGGAACTGCCCCCCCATCGTGAATACGACTGCCGCATTGATCTCATTGACGGGGCAGTGATGCCTTCTTGTCGAGTGTACGCACTTTCGGAACCCGAGACTGAGCACCTACAGGGGTATTTGAAACGGTTCTGTGACATGGGATATATCCGTCCGTCTAGGTCCCCTGCGGCATCGCCTCTGTTTTTCATTGCAAAAGCTAACGGCGAACTGCGCACTTGCATTGACTACCGCATGCTAAATAAACAGACAGTGAGGAATAGGTACCCTCTTCCGCTTATCCCCGTGCTACTGGACCAGGTGAGAGAGGCCCACATATACACCCGATTGGATCTCAGAGGTGCGTACCATCTGGTGAGAGTCCATAGCGGGGATGAGTGGAAGACGGCCTTTAAAACGAGGTATGGTCTTTTCGAATACTTGGTTATGCCGTTCGGGTTGTGCAACGCCCCGGCAGCATTCCAGTATTTTTTAAACGACGTCTTGAAAGATTTCATCGATCTGTTTGTCATCGTATATATCGATGATATTTTGATATATTCGGTGTCGGTGTCACAGCATGCGAGTCATGTATGTATGGTCCTGAAGAGACTGTTGGAGAACAGTCTTTACTGTAAGCTCAGCAAGTGTGAGTTTGGAGTGAGTGAAGTGGAGTTTCTGGGCGTTATGCTGAGTCCCGAGGGTTTTAAGATGGCAGACCGGAAGGTGGATGCAGTGCAGCAGTGGCCTATTCCTAAGACCGTGAAAGAAGTACAGGGCTTTCTCGGTTTTGCGAATTATTATAGGAGATTCATAGGCCAGTTCTCCTTGGTTGCAGCTCCGATCACTCGTTTACTGAGAAAAGGTGTTCTGTTTCAGTGGACCGTGGAAGCAAACAATGCTTTCGGTCTGTTGAAAACCCTGTTTAGCACCGCTCCAATATTACGACATCCGCAAATGGATGTGCCTTTTGTGGTGGAGGCGGATGCTTCCGATACCGCGGTTGGGGCGATACTGTCTCAGAGGGATAAAGCAACAGGGCAACTGCATCCAGTGGCATTCTTGTCACAAAAACTTAACTCGGCGGAACTGAATTATACGGTGGCGGAGAAGGAGTTGTTCGCCATTAAAAAGGCCTTCGTGGAATGGAGACACTATCTGTGGGGTGCAAGACACACCGTAACAGTGTACTCGGATCACAGGAACCTGGTGTATATGAAGACTGCTCGTCATCTCTCACAAAGACAGATGAGATGGACACAGTTCTTTGCTGGGTATGACTTCGTCATTACATTCCCTCCGGGGTCTGACAATCGGAAGGCTGATTCTCTATCTAGACAGGAGGAAGGCAGCGCTTCCATTCGAGAGAAACCACAAGCCATCATAGCACCGAGAAGGTACTGTGTGCGGTCTCGGCAGACAGATTTGTGCAACAGGTTGTGGATTACCGCAGCCCGGGACAGTGGAAGGTGTGGGCCGAGCAGGAAGCCTATCGGACTCTGAAACATGGGGTTCCCTTGTATCGAGGTAAACTGTATCTCCCTTCGCACTCCCTTCGGTTGCAGGCGTTCAATTGGTGCCACAATGCTGTCATGGCCGGCCATCCCGGGAGAAGGAAGACGCTTCTGTTGGTGCAGCGTCAGTTCTGGTGGGAGGGAATGGCGAAAGAGGTGAACGACTGGGTACAGCAGTGTGACACGTGTGCTCGCGCTAAAGGCGAACAAAACAAGACGAAGGGGAAGTTGATCACTCTACCCACTCCTGCCCATCCATGGCATACCATCAGTATCGATTTCATAGTGGGGTTACCAACAGATCAGGGTTGTAACGCTATCCTGGTAGTAGTAGACAGCCTTACAAAAATGGGACACTTTATTCCCTGCCGTAATCTACCCACAGCCAGTCAGACCGCCCATCTGCTTCTAACCCATGTGGTGAGATTACATGGAATACCTCGTGTTATCATCTCAGATCGAGGGCCTCAGTTTGTGGCCCGATTCTGGCACATGTGGTGTAAGGCCATGCACACGGAGGACGCTCTTTCTACGAGTTTTCATCCGCAAAGTGACGGCCAAACCGAGCGGATGAATCAAACCTTGAAAAAATATCTAAGGTGTTATGCGAAGGAGGCGGACCAGTCCTGGGTTTCTATGTTGTGGTTGGCGGAACTGTCATATAACAACACTTGGCATTGTTCGATCAATGAGACTCCTTTTAGGGCCAACACTGGGTACCACGCCAATACTCTGCCAGTGGTGATCCCGGGGGAGATACAGAACCACCCCTCGGTGGCCGCTCACGTGAAGACACTCCAAAGACTCCATCGTGTGGTACGAAAGTCATTGGATCAGGCCAAGGTCTCATACAAGAAATGGGCGGACGTACATCGGCAGGTGGGACCAGAGTACAAAACAGGGGATCGGGTCTGGCTCTCCACTCGGAACATACGTTTCCGGTACCGTAGCGTCTTTCACCCTCGCTTCATTGGTCCCTATGTTGTGTTGCGTCAGGTCAACCCAGTGGCGTACAAACTCAAGCTGCCGGCTTCTTTGCGAATCCATCCGGTATTCCATTGCAGCCTGTTGAAACCAGCTGGAAGGGCCAGGGTTGTGGCGTCGCCTCCGGTGATGAGGGACGGACAACTGGAGTATGAGGTTCGCAGGATCCTGGATTCCAGATATCGGCAGGGGAAGTTGTGGTTCCTGGTCTCCTGGAAGGGGTATCAGGCGGAGGACGATTCTTGGGAACCGTGTGACGGGGTCCATGCTCCGGAGGCTGTTCGGAGGTTCTTCTTGCTGCATCCGGGGAAGCCTGGAGCTAGGAGGCACCGGGGAGGGGGGCGTACTGTCAGGGTCTGACGTGTGCCTACCCAGTGGTGAAGAATCAGACTACATCTCCCAGAATCCTTAGGGGCGCCTGGAAGGAGAGAGGCATTAAATATGTGTGAGACGCTGGGGGCGGTGCACGTGATTTGTCTTTGTTCGTTCTGAAGAGCGAGGGCAGTGGACGCTCGTTGCCTTCGTGCCTGTGAGGATTGTTTGTCTTGACTTTCTATTGTTCGCTGCTGTGTTTTTCCCGGTTGGTGATCCGAGCCGGCTCAACAGCAGTGGATGCTTTGGCTAAAGAGATTTTGGGCGCCTTTTTTGCACAGAGCAGAGACGCGGGTTTCCTCTGTTTCTGTTGGCAATATATGAGTGCCTATTTGTATCGCCAGGGACGCTGGATTTCCCCCCCTCGCGGTACAAGCGACTTGATATTTGAGAACTCCGAGAGACGCTGGATTGCACCCTCTCGAGTTAGCCCGCCTCAGAACCGGCAGAGAGACGCTGGATTTCCCCCTCTCTGAGCCGGAGGACACAGAGTGGTGAGTGTGTTTGTTGGAACGCTCCCTTGTTAGAGGCTTGCATCACGGTCTCTGGTAAGACCTCTGTCATAGTATTTTGACCGCGACAATCTGCTGAACTGCTGTGACTCTATCTGGTTATTCCTTAGTTACTATCGTTTATTTACTATTGGGATTATTCACTGAATATTACAAGTGTGAACCTTAGGATTTCTTTTCTGCTACGGGGCGAGAACGCATGGTATGTATGTGGTAATATGTGTAGCATGAGTTACATGGAGTATTGTCCTAGTGATGCTCTTGGAGTGTTGTTTATTTTGCTTCTGTAATTGCAGGCACTTATCCTTAAGAAGTGAGAGACGTCATCTCATATACTTGATTAGAAGAAGGAAGGGCCTAGCAGCATCTGAGACATATCAGGTGGGCAACTGTCTTAAGGCTGTAGAGAAGTAGGGTGAAGGCTGAGAACACTTCTAATGCATGTTCTCTTGTACTTTACAGATTTCCCTTCCATGACGGTTCCCGCCCCGGCTTCTTTTTTCCCTCACCTGCTGACCATCGTGCTCTGTACCTCTGTTGAGTTGGAGCACGGGGACAGCTGGAGGTGGACCCCATTATAGCATCTCATCGATCCTGAGGAATCGTTGGTCCGTGACACCTTATTCTACTTTCTTTCTTTACTATATTTCGGGTTTCGGATTAGGGCGACAGGCACGCTGTTTGGAGGGTAGGCCGTAGCCTTCTGCAGGGGTGCGGGGTGGGACGGGTGGGTGGGGTCTTTCAGATGTTTCCTTTTTTGGTTCTATGGCCCTTTTCTATCCCTTTATAGCGGTGCCGCTTCTGTCCTCGCTTCTCTGGCATGAGTGGGTTGGGGTCTGTCGCTATGCCACTTTTATCTGTTTCGATGCTCCGTCGCGACTGCCATACCCTTCTTCTCGCCAGCTCTATACTTTCTTCTGTATTATTAGCCGCGGGATGCCTGACCCGGGGTGGCGCCCATCTTGCAAGATTGTGTTTCTCCTTTTATGTTTCCTTTTCTTTGTTCCTCCTTCTTCCCCATTCCCTGTTCTTGCCCTTATTGGTTTCCTCCCCTCTGTTTCCCCCCTATTTTTCCCCCTTTCCCTCCCCCCTCCCCTTCCCTCCCCCCCCCTTTTTTTCCTCAGGCTCGTATGGCGAGTAGGTTTCGATCGTGCAGTTTATCTGCTCCCCTTGCCTCCGTTAGCGTGTTATTGGGTGGGGGGCATGAGATGCTGGTAGTACTTGTATGCTTATCTACTATATTTTGCGTTTGTTTTGTGCTATGACCGACTCGTGTCTTCACGTCCCCCCTCCCTTCCCCCTCCTCTTCCCATTTTGGCGTGGGTGTATTTCTGGTTATTGTTTTTTCCGTATTTTATGAATCTGCCATGAGCCTTGTTCCTTATTATAAAATGGACCTCATTGATCCTGATATTGGGCCGTTAATGTCGCTTGTCCTTTCCTTAGCATTGTTTTCAATATGTTTGCCTGCCTGCCAGCTGGCCTTGTGTTGCTTATTTTGACTTTTGATCATTTTTTGAATTGTGGCCGGCCGGATTGGTTGTGGGCCCACGCATGTCTATCCTGTTGATGCAAATAAAGGTTTTCAAAAAAAAAAAAAAAGCTTCCCAGGACCGGTTTCTGGCATTACAGCCGTCTTCAGCCGGGCTTGCTTGACTCCAGTGGCAAAGTGAGCAAGGTACTCATGTCTGAGCATACCCTGCCAACTTAGGGCGAACAAAGAAAAACCAAATGTGGTGATGGACGTAGCGTTGACAATACAAACACTCACCCCCAGTCAACTGATCTGGGTTTAATCCATCACCGTTCTTTAGCTCACTCCGCCACCCCAGTTCAGACATGGCCATATGCAAATCAGTCTGACCCTGTGCCTCATGGGAACAGTCCAGCCCGAACTGCCAAGCCATGTCTTCCCTGGACCGGAATCAAGCTTCCCAGGACCGGTTTCTGGCATTACAGCCGTCTTCAGCCGGGCTTGCTTGACTCCAGTGGCAAAGTGAGCAAGGGACTCATGTCTGAGCATACCCTGCCAACTTAGGACGAAAAAAGAAAAACCAAAGGTGGTGATGGACGGAGCGTTGACAATACAAACACTCACCCCCAGTCAACTGATCTGGGTTTAATCCATCACCGTTCTTTAGCTCACTCCACCACCCCAGTTCAGACATGGCCAGGATGTGTATCTGCTGTCTGGGTTGTGTGAGTGACAGGGCTGGGGAATTCCAGGGGACAGCCGGGCTACCAGGTGGTGAATAGAGTGCTTACACCAGGATGGGTGGGAGGTGTAGCCCTTGACTCTGAATAGGGTTGTGCTCCACCAGCACAATGCTGGCTCCCCCTCCTGCAGAGCGTCTGATGTCCAGGCCCTGCACCCTGAAAGAAGACAGCAGCTTCCTGTAAACAGAGTGCTCCAAAACTTGGTTGAACCAGGCTCAGGCCCCTGGCCTGCAAAGACAAAAGAAACTGAGTATAAATATAGGATCCCTGCTCCTAGCAAATCAGATCCTGTTTTGACCACGACGAACCTCTGCCTGACTAGAAGGGCCGAGAGAAGCTGAAGGAAGGAAACCTGGCCCTGACCTTGGGGACTGGCCTGCAGTGGTGCCTTGCTGAGAACGGAGAGGAAAAGACCAGAGAGGACTTTGAAGACTTGTGCCTGAAACGATCTCCATGGGCTTGATCTCGAGCTTGCCCCCTGAACTGAACCCCAGGACCATTGGGTTCAATTCTGCCTGTGCCCGTCTGCTGCTGGGCCCTTAAGTTCTCTTCCCTCACCGGAGTCATGACTCGGGTGCCCTCGTCCCTCCTAAGGTCGTGACAGCTCGGAGTCTGGCCGCCCCGCTCGCCGAGAGCCCCGCTCAAGCTTGAGTCGCTCTCTGCACCCTGTGCCGGGCCACCCGCTCTCCTGTCACCTCGCCTGCTACGGAGCGCGTTGTGCGCCTCTCATCCTCTCCCGCCGGAATCTGCACGGAGCGCATCTGATAGCCCCAGACGGTCCGTACGTTGATACTTACCCGACTGTCTCGCTTTGCCCTCCTGCATACCAAGGCCCGTGCCGCACCACAAGAAAGCCTCCCGTACGTCCGGTACCGGAGGCCCGGTGCTGCACCTGTCTGACAGAGAACGCGACGCCCCACACAGATCCACAGGTACGACCCTGCAACGCGGACTGAGAAGAGTTTGCTGCGCATCTCCTGCGTGCTAAGACGTAGTACGCCCCACAGGCCTGAACGGCGCCTCGCCCCGTGAGCTGCACTAGACCCCGGATCGCCGCAACCCTCGACACCGTCCCGCTAACCCACCTCGCACCTCGAGGGGGCTTCGAGCTGGATAGATTCCTCAGAGAACCGTCGGCCCCGTCCCGGGTCCGCCCTCACCAGTGGCCGCACCTGAAACTCCTCGGACACTCACCACAAGGTACACTCAAACTCGATCCCGAGTTCACATCGGATCCAGGGTCCGCAACTTTTGTTTTCCCTGTCGTCCGTCAGTCATCACCGGGTCGCTTCACCAGCGCGAAGCGCGCATCGACCCTCAGCATACCTTGCACAAAAACCCTTAAGAACTTTTGCCTATTTAAATCTGGTGGCCTTATTCGCTAAACGTTATATGGTCTTGTGATAATTCTGCAACTAAGTATTTTTATATAAAGTCTACGTATTTTTTATATAACCTTACGATTGGTGTCCGTCTGTGGTGGGTCATTGGGTTTACTGTATGTGATCATAAATGCTTAACTAACTATCGACCTGAGGATTAGCCTTGACTGCTCGCACCACGCAACCTAGAGGGTGAGCAGGGGTTATTCTTACGGAGTATTTCCCTTGTCCTGACTAGAGGAGAAGGTCCGTGCTTGTCACAAGTGAATACCTGTGCCAACCAGAGACCTCCGATTGTTAAAACACTCGATTAAGAATGAGTCTATTTCATTGGATTGGAAGGGTGAAGTTAGAAGTTCTAAGTGTCAAGGCAGAACAAGTTGTCAAACATTTGGGCAGCTGTTTATGTTTATATTAGGTAAAAATACACTATGGAGTTATTTGATAAGAAGCTTAAACAAGCATTTGCAATGCAATAGGTCTCACATTCACATGAGTTTTGAGCTATTGCCGTTGTAAATGACAAAGCCTTTTATTTATGTTTTGGGTTTTAAAACATAAATAAAAGGTATTGTCATTTACAATACTAATAACTTAAACTCTCACAAAAGTGAGACCTATTGCATTACAATAAAGGGCCTGCTCAACCGCTTGTTAGATTGTACATATCAGAGGAAGGGACCGGCCTGCGACGTCTTCAAAGTAGTGATAAAAAGTGCAGTGAAGAAGATGTGTAAGTGTTGTAAATTACACAGACACAAAGTGTGAAGTGAGAGTTACATATGATCTGAGCTATAAACACTAACAAAGTGTTCCAACACCTTTCACACTGTGATTACACTGTCGCGGCTCAGGAGGAAGAGCAGGGTGGCTATTTCCGGCCCTCTCCGTGATTTGAGTGTGCAGTGTGGTATTGCGTAATGCCATTGCTATCTTTGGCCTAATAAACACTCCAGCTGTAGTAAGGCCCTGGATTAATGAGCTGTGCTTTATGGCACGCAAGGAGGGAGGGTTAGTCTCGGCTGCAGCTCCAGCCTCGTAGAATGCCCCTGTTATTACTGGTGAGCAAGAGGCGCTGAAGTGGCGGAGGTGGTGGTATTGGTGGTGTTGGTATTGCTGGTGGTGGTATTGGTGGTGCTGGTACTGGTAGTGGTACTGGTAGTAGTGGTGGTACTGGTGGTACTGGTGATAGTGGTACTGGTCTGGTAATGGTGGTACTGGTAATAGTGGTGGTGGTATTGGTGGTGGTGGCATTGGTTGTGGTAGTGGTGGTATTGGTAGTGGTAATGGTGGTATTGTTGGGGGTACTGGTACGGGTGGTAGTGGTGGGGATACCGGTACTGGTGGTATTGGTGGTGGTACTGGTGTTGGTGTTATTAGTGGTACTGGTACTGGTGGTGGTACTGGTGGTGTACTGGTGGTATTGGTGGTGGTACTGGTGGTACTGCTACTGGTGGTACTGGTGATACTGGTACTTTTGGTACTGGTATTGATATTGGTGGTACTGGTGGTACAGTTGGTTGTGGTACTAGTGGTGGTGGCACTGGTGGTCATTCTGGTGGTGGTACTGGTGGTGATGGTACTGGAGGTGGTGGTACTGGTGGTAGTGGTAGTACTGGTGGTGGTGGTGATGGTACTGGTGGTGGTGGTACTGGTGGTAGTGGTACTGGTACTGGTGGTGGTGGTACTGGCTGTGGTACTGGTGGTGGTGGTGGAACTGGTTGGAGGTGGTGGTGGTACTGGTGGTGGTAGTAGTGGTACTGGTGGTAATTCTGGTGGTGGTACTTGTGGTGGTACTGGTACTGGTGGTACTGGTGGTACTAGTGGTGGTAGTGGTACTGGTGATTCTGGTACTGGTCATACTGGTAGTAGTGCTGGTGGTACTGGTGGTGGTACTCGTGGTTGTACTGGTGCTGGTGGTGGTACTGGTGGTACTGGTGGTGATGGTACGGATGGTGGTGGTGGTACTGGTGGTGGTGGTAGTATAGGTGATGGTGGTGGTACTAATGGTACTGGTGGTACTGGTGGTGGTGGTATGGGGTGGTGGTAATGCTGGTACTGGTGGTCCTGGTGGTGGTACTGGTGGTACAGGTGGTACTGGTGGTAATGGTACTGGTAGTGGTAGTATTGTTGTTGGTGGTGGTACTGGTGGTGGTGGTACTGGTAGTACTGGTGTGGTGGTACTGGTGGTTGAGGTACTGGTGTCGGTTCTACTGGTGGTACTGGTGGTAGTGGTGCTACTGGTAGTGGTACTGGTGGTACTTGGACTGGTGGTGGTGGTGGAACTGGCTGGAGGTGGTGGTGGTACTGGTGGTGGTAGTAGTGGTACTGGTGGTAATTCTGGTGGTGGTACTTGTGGTGGTACTGGTAGTGGTGGTACTGGTTGTGGTGGTACAGGTGGTGGTGGTGTTACTGGTGGTGGTGGTAGTGGTGGTCGTGGTACTGGTGAAGGTGGTGGTACTTGTGGTGGTACTGGTGGTACTGGTAGTGGTAGTACTGGTGGTACTAGTGGTGGTAGTGGTACTGGTGATACTGGTACTGGTAGTAGTGCTGGTGGTACTGGATGTGGTGCTAGTGGTGGTACTGGTACTGGTGGTGGTTCTGGTGGTGGTACTGGTGGTGGTACTGGTAGTGGTGGTACTGGTGGTGGTGGTACTGGTGGTGGTGGTATAGGTGATGGTGGTGGTAGTAATGGTACTGGTGGTCCTGGTGGTGGTACTGGTGGTACAGGTGGCACTGGTGGTAATGGTACTGGTAGTGGTGGTACTGTTGGTGGTGGGGGTACTGGTGGTGGTGGTACTGGTAGTACTAGTGATGGTGGTACTGGTGGTGGTGGTACTGGTGGGGGTTCTACTGGTGGTACTGGTGGTGGTGGTGCTACTGGTAGTGGTACTAGTGGTACTTGGACTGGTGGTGGTACTTGGACTGGTGGTGGTGGGACTGGTGGTGGTAGTTCTGATGGTGGTGGTACTGGCAGGGGTTGTACTGGTGGTACTGGTGGTGGTGGTGGTGGTAGTGGTAGTGGTGGTGGTGGTACTGGTACTGGTGGTGGTGGTACTGGTGGTACTGGTACTGGTGGTGGTACTGGTGGTACAGGCACTGGTGGTGGTGGTACTGGTAGTACTGGAACTGGTGGTACTGGTGATGGCACGGGTGGTACTGGTGGTGGTAGTACAGGTGATGGTGGTACTGGTGGTGATACTGGTAGTACTTGTGATGGTGGTACTGGTGGTACAGGTGGTACTGGTCCTTGTGGTACCGGTGTTAATGGTACTGGTAGTGGAGGCACTGGTGGTGGTGGTGGTACTAGTGGTACTGGTGGTTGTACTACTGGTGGTGGAAGTACTGGTGGTGGTTGTTGTACTGGTGGTGGGACTGGTGGTGGTGGTGGTGGTACTGGTGGTGGAGGTACTGGTGGTAGTGAAAGTGGTGGTACTGGTGGTGGTGGTACTGGTGAGGGCGGTACGGGAGCTGGCGGTGGTGGTACTGGTGGTGCTGGTACTAGTGGTACTGGTGGTGGTACTGGTACTGGTGGTACCGGTGGTGGTTCTGGTGGTGGTACTGGTGGTTGTGGTGGTACTGGTGGTGTGGGTGGTACAGGTGGTGATGGTGGTCCTGGTACTGGTGGGTACTGGTTCTGGTGGTACTGGTGATTGTGGTACTGGTGGTACTGGTGGTACAGATGGTGCTGGTGGTATTGGTACTGGTAGTGGTGGTACTGTTGGTGGTGGTACTGGTGGTGGAGGTGGTGGTGGTACTGGTGATGGTGGTGGTGGTGGTACTGGTGGTTGAGGTACTGGTGGTGGTTCTATTGGTGGTACTGGTGGTGGTGGTACTGGTGGTGGTGATGCTGGTGGAGGTGGTCGTGGTGGTGGTGGTATTGGTGGTGCTGCTGGTGGTACCAGTGGTGGTACTAGGGATGGTGGTAATGGTGGTGGTGGTGGTGGTACTGGTACTGGTGGTGGTTCTGGTGGTGGTGGTGGTACTGGTGATGGTTCTATTGGTGGTACTGGTGGTGGTGGTACTGGTGGAAGTGGTACTGGTGGTTGTGGTACTAGTGGTGGTGGTTGTGGTGGTGGTGATATTGGTGGTGCTGCTGGTGGTTCTGGTGGTGGTACCAGTGATGGTACCAGGGATGGTGGTAGTGGTGGTGGTGGTACTGGTACTGGTGGTGGTTCTGGTGGCGTGCTGGTGGTGGTGGTGGTGGTACTGGAACTGGTGGTACTGGTGGTGCTTGTATGGATGGTGGTGGTACTGGTGACGGTACTGGTGGTGGTAGTATAGGTGTCGGTGGTACTGGTGGTACTTTTGGTGGTGGTACTGATGGTACAGGTGGTACTGGTACTGTTGGTACTGGTGTTAATGGTACTGGTAGTGGAGGTACTGGTGGTGGTACTGGTGGTGGTGGGGCTGGTGGTACTGGTTTTACTGGTGGTGGTGGTTCTGGTTCTACTATTGCTAATGGTGGTGGTACTACTGGTGGTGGAAGTACTGGTGGTGGTGGTTGTACTGGTGGTACTGGTACTACTGGTGGTGGAAGTACTGGTGGTGGTGGTTGTACTGGTGGTGGTACTGCCGGTACTTGGACTAGTGGTGGTGGTGGTTTTACTGGTGGTACTGGTGGTGGTGGTACTGGTGGTGGCAGTACTGGTGGTGTCAGTACTGATGATGGTGGTCTGGTGGTACAGGTGGTGGTGGTACTGGAGGTGGTGGTGGTAGTGGTTGTGGTGGTACTGGCAGTGGTGGTGGTGGTACTGGCAGTGGTGGTACTGGTGGTGGGGGTACTGGTGGTGGTGGTACTGGTGGTGGTGGTACTGGTGGTGGTACTGGTGGTGGTGGTAATGGGTTTACTGGTAGTTGTGGTGGTGGTGGTACATGTAATGGGTGTGGTACTGGTGGTGGTGGTGGTACTGGTAGTGGTAGTGGCGGTACTGGTGGTGGTGGTGGTACTAGTGGTGGTGGTGGTACTAGTGGTGGTGGTGGTGCTGGTGGTGGTGGTGATACTGGTAGTGATGGTACTGGTAGTGGTACTGGTACTAGTACTAGTACTGGTGGTGGTACTGGTGGTGGTGATGGTACTAGTGGTGGTTCTGGTGGCGGTGCTGGTGGTGGTGGTGGTACTGGTACTGGTGGTGGTGGTACTGGTGGTACTGGTGGTACTGGCACTGGTGGTGGTGGTCCGGTGGTACTGGAACTGGTGGTACTGGTGATGGCATGGGTGGTACTGGTGGTGGTAGTACAGGTGATGGTGGTACTGGTGGTGATACTGGTAGTACTTGTGATGGTGGTACTGGTGGTACAGGTGGTACTGGTACTGGTGGTACTGGTGTTAATGGTACTGGTAGTGGAGGTACTGGTGGTGGTGGTGGTACTAGTGGTACTGGTGGTTGTACTACTGGTGGTGGAAGTACTGGTGGTGGTTGTTGTACTGGTGGTGGGACTGTTGGTGGTGGTGGTGGTACTGGTGGTGGAGGTACTGGTGGTAGTGGAAGTGGTGGTACTGGTGGTGGTGGTACTGGTGAGGGCGGTACGGGAACTGGTGGTGGTGGTACTGGTGGTGCTGTTACTGGTGGTACTGGTACTGGTGGTACCGGTGGTGGTTCTGGTGGTGGTACTGGTGGCTGTGGTGGTACTGGTGGTGTGGGTGGTGCAGGTGGTGATGGTGGTCCTGGTGGTCCTGGTACTGGTGGTACTGGTTCTGGTGGTACTGGTGATTGTGGTACTGGTGGTACTGGTGGTACAGATGGTGCTGGTGGTATTGGTACTGGTAGTGGTGGTACTGTTGGTGGTGGTACTGGTGGTGGAGGTACTAGTGGTGGAGGCGGTGGTGGTACTGGTGATGGTGGTGGTGGTGGTACTGGTGGTTGTGGCAGTGGTGGTGGTTCTATTGGTGGTACTGGTGGTGATGGTACTGGTGGTGGTGGTACTGGTGGAGGTGGTCGTGGTGGTGGTGGTATTGGTGGTGCTGCTGGTGGTACCAGTGGTGGTACTAGGGATGGTGGTAATGGTGGTGGTGGTGGTGGTTCTGGTACTGATGGTGGTTCTGGTGGCGGTGCTGGTACTGGTGATGGTTCTATTGGTGGTACTGGCGGTGATGGTACTGGTGGAAGTGGTACTGGTGGTTGTGGTACTAGTGGTGGAGGTCGTGGTGGTGGTATTGGTGGTGCTGCTGGTGGTTCTGGTGGTGTTACCAGTGATGGTACCAGGGATGGTGGTAGTGGTGGTGGTGGTACTGGTACTGGTACTGGTGGTGGTTCTGGTGGCGATGCTGGCGGTGGTGGTGGTGGTGGTGGTGGTGGTACTGGAACTGGTGGTACTGGTGGTGCTTGTATGGGTGGTGGTGGTACCGGTGACGGTACTGGTGGTGGTAGTATAGGTGGCGGTGGTACTGGTGGTACTTGTGGTGGTGGTACTGGTGGTACAGGTGGTACTGGTACTGTTGGTACTGGCATTAATGGTACTGGTAGTGGAGGTACTGGTGGTGGTGGTGTTACTGGTGGTGGTGGGGCTGGTGGTACTGGTGGTACTGAAGGTGGTGGTACTGGTGGTGGTTCTACTATTGGTAATGGTGGTGGAAGTACTGGTGGTGGTGGTTGTACTGGTGGTACTGGTACTGGTGGTACTGGTACTACTGGTGGTGGAAGTACTGGTGGTGGTGGTTGTACTGGTGGTGGTACTGCTGGTACTTGGACTGGTGGTGGTTTTACTGGTGGTACTGGTACTGGTGGTGGTGGTACTGGTGGTACTGGTGGTGGTAGTACTGGTGGTGGCAGTACTGATGATGGTGGTCTGGTGGTACAGGTGGTGGTGGTACTGGAGGTGGTGGTAGTGGTTGTGGTTGTACTGGCAGTGGTGGTGGTGGTACTGGCAGTGGTGGTGGTGGTACTGGTGGTGGGGGTACTGGTGGTGGTGGTACTGGTGGTGGTGGTACTGGTGGTGGTGGTTCTGGTAGTGGGGGTACTGGTGGTGGTACTGGTGGTGGTAGTTCTGGTAGTGGTGGTGGTGGTAGTAATGGTACCAGTTGTGCTGGTGGTGGTACTGGTTGTGGTGGTGGTGGTAGTGGTGCTGGTACTGGTAGTGGTGGTAGTGCTGGTACTGGTAGTGGTGGTAATGGGTTTACTGGTAGTGATGGTGGTGTTGGTACTGGTAGTGGTGGTAATGGGTTTACTGGTAGTTGTGGTGGTGGTGGTATATGTAATGGTGGTGGTACTGGTAGTGGTAGTGGCGGTACTGGTGGTGGTGGTGGTACTAGTGGTGGTGGTGGTACTAGTGGTGGTGGTGGTGCTGGTGGTGGTGGTGGTACTGGTAGTGATGCTACTGGTAGTGGTACTGGTACTAGTACTAGTGGTGGTACTGGTGGTGGGGATGATACTAGTGGTGGTGGTGGTACTGGTAGCAGTGGTACTGGTAGTGGGGGTGGTACTTTTAGTGGTAGTGGTGGTACTGCTTGGTGCTGTGTTGTTGGCCTTTAGTGGCTGTGATGAGTGTCACCGTTTAGTCCTGCTTCAATGTCTGTGGCCGTCCCGGGTTTTGGTTCTTAGAACATGGTTAGCCTGGTTTCTCCCCAACATCCACCTATCCCACAGCGACCGCAGACCCCGACAGGTGCTGGTCACGGCATGACTGCAGAACAGGTCTATGTTTCTCTGCCCAGTGCATATCCTTAATATAGTGGGGCTCCAAGAAGGCAGTCAACATTGTAGGGCAGTCCATCCATTCTGGCCTGTTTAGCTGCTGCTGAACAGAGTGTAGTCAACGGGAGCAGGAGCGCCTGACTCCAATTGTATGAGGCCCATGGCCCCCGGACCATGCCCGTCCCTGGCAAGAGGGCCGACAGTCTGCAGCCCTCACCAGGGGATTAGGGACCAATAATCGCTGCTTTCACTGTTGGGCCTCTCGGATGGCCATGTGGTGTGTGACCCTTTTGCACCCCAGGGCATCATGTACATTTAGCACATCCCTAAAGGTTCAATCAGGCGTGCAAAGCCCATTTGGCTAAATGGGCTTCAGCAACCCCCTCGTCGTTGTCTTCAGCCCGGGCTGCCAAGGTGCAGATGACAGTATGACACACTTTCCTGATTTACATGCACTAAAATAATGAAAGTATGCAAACCTTTCTTCCCCAGTTTCATTTGTATTAAGGCTCCACCTGGGATAGAGTTTTTATTATCGGATGCTTCAGCATCTGAGAATTTGATTTTAATGACCACATCTGAGGGCCCAGAACCAGCCTGAGCCAGCCTCAAAAAAGGTTTCAGCAACCCTCCCTGCCCACCACCTTTTGTTTTCTTTGAGATGGGCTGCCACCCAGGTGATAGGCAGGGATTTCACCTAAGCACCTTTGATGTGATGTGCTGCCAAGGGCGGCTCCTCAGGTATGGCGGAGGAGCGTTGCCCTACTGCTTTGCGGGTGGGCGGAGCGGCTCTGCTCACGGAGCAGGGATGGGGAGGAGTGATTTGCCCATTCCAAAGTGCGCAATGACTGTTTGGTCGGCCCTCAGGGGCAGTCCAAATCACTCATGCGCACTTTCCTAAAAGGATGAGTGGCAGCGCCGGGAATCAAGCTTGTGATGCAGAGGCTACACACAAGATCGATACAGCACACGCTCAACCTGCAGAGCTGCTTGAGGGGAGGAGGCACTCTGCAATAGTACTTTGTAAGAGGTTAGAAGGTTGTGTCAAGAGCCCCGCACGCGCGGCCTGTGGGTACTGATCCTGTACGGTCATTTTTCGTGTGACCCACTACTGTGTGCACAGTACATCTCAGGTTCACATGCATGATCAGTTTCCTGACTGAACACAGTGAACAGGGCGCACCAGTTGCTTCATTGGTTGGAAGTGGTTGTTGGGGTGGAGAGGGGCTATGAATGTATGTAAGCACGGATATGGTGCCTAGTGGTTTTTGGTACTGGTGAAAGTGCTTGTGCTGGCTATGAAAGTGGTACATTAAGGTAGAGAGCATGGAAGCACCTACAGTTGGTGCCTGGCGTGGCGCTGTCACCAGAAGCAGACAACAGTGGCCTAACTTCTAATAGGAAGGCACTAGCAGCTGTGCATAAACATCTCTTTAATTTAATGCCCGACTAGTCCTTTCTATGATCAATCCGTTTTATCATAAAAAACAAATCTTTCCACTGAAGGGACTTACTTGATTGAAAATAACATGTTAGACCCTCGTACCCCACGATGTTTTCACATCGATGGATATAGGTGCATGGATTCGGTTTCTGCACACCTGGGTGGGCTGTAGGGGCCCGGGTGAAGTGAGAGCAGAGATCCTGCATGGAGGATGATGGCTGGGAAGTTGTGTGACACCTGGTGTGTCCTGACCTTACACCACAAGTATGATGGAGCTGATGGTCAGGGGCAGGTGCTAGGCCCCAGTTCAGCTGAGTGGGCTTGGGGCAGTGATGTCATGGATGGGTGGTACTTGCAAGTGATGCTGTTGTGAAGCAGATTGTGGCCTCATCTCCAGCAAGTGGCCTTGAGGCAATGGTGCCCTGGCATGTCCATGCAAGAGATGCTGATGTGAAGCAGAACAAGCCCCCCTTATCTGCTGAGTGGCCCTGGCCAGTGGTGCCACGGGTGTGGGGGTCCTCGCCTGTGATGTTGCTTGAAGCTTATGGGGCCCATTTCTAATACATCCATTCAAGGGGTAGATTGATCTTTCTAAAGTAGTCTGCAGGACTGTAACGACAGATGATGGCCGAATATGTCTACCACGTCCTAAGTTTGGATCAGTGGTATGTGTATTGCGGACAGGATACGAAGTTTATTTGTGGATTTTTAGTTTATTTTCAAATTTTTCGATTAATCTATCTCAATAAAGACCAATAAAACCTGCCAATTTTAAACATTCACTGTGCTGTACATTTGTTACACCATTATATACACATTTTAAGATGCCTCTTACAAGTAACCAGTAATTCTTTGTAAGAATTTCCTCCATCTGAACCCAGGTCCCAATGTGTTAAGCTGATTTATAACACCAGGCCTGTTCCCAGGCCAGGGGGCCAGCCTAGGATAACAACTTTTTCTTAGTTTCCTTTCATTATTCGTTTACTATGCAAATTGGCCTGTGTGTGGTCTCATTTTGTTCTTTCTTCATTCTTTAATATTATTTGCCAATTTGGACATGAACATTCACTGGCTTGGTGGAAGAAATTGCAGTGTGAAAATACAGGTATTTAGTTAGTTCCATTATTTTAGGTGGGATAGCGGTCTGCTGTCTGTAATTGTATGGAATGATCTAACACCTATCACAAACACACAAGTACAAAAACACTTGATAGTCTGAGCTTATTAAACAAAACTTTATTCTACATGTATTACCTTCCTTATGCGTATACCTCCCATATACTTTACATTAATTACTTAGCTTTTAGTTCAGCATATCCAATGCACTACCCTAGATCTCACCCTATATCTCTCACAATACATCCTCTACCTCCACTCTGACTCATCTCAAACCCCACTTTACTTCTCTCTCCAAAGCACCACCCTATTTCTATTTCTAATCCTATACCTCTATTAATGTACCCTCTACCTCCATTCTTTCATTCATCCCAAACCCCATACTCTTCCCTCCTCTACCCCTCCTTTTATCCTCTCATAACACTTTTACTATTCAGATTGCCCAAACTAAAAGTGCTTTAACACCTCATATGGGGTAGCAAGTGCTATATAAATGCAAACCTTTTCCCTCTTCTATCCCCCCACTATCCCTCTCAATCCAATAACAGACTAACATATCCAATGCTCGAATTAATTTCATATTTCTCTATAGTTAATCACCACTAATCCTCTATGGGCTCCAGAGTTGTGTGCTACTCACTGAAAAAGAACTTTAACGCCTCGTCAAGGGTAGTACGTGCTATATAAATGCAATTACAATAAGAGCTGCACCAGCTGAAGAGGTGAGGATTAGAACTTTGTGACAGGGATATAATTACCACTTTTTGTGTTTTTAACAGTGTCATAGCCAGGCATTTGACCTGTCTTTTAAAGAACAGCAAATGTAACATCATTATCAAAATGCAAATGCTTTATTATTTCTCATACACCCTCTGAATTCCAGCATTGTTATTTTGGGGGTGCTGCTGCACAACACCCCACCCACCCCTACTTCCACTGTCTATTCATTAAAGCACCATGCTTTAATGGCTCTACTGCCGAAAAATGTATGTTTGTATGTGCTATAGTTTGTAACAACACTGCAAATGGGCACATTGCAAAATCTGAAATTCCTTCCCTGTCTTTGGGGGGTGGACAAGTACATGGCACACATGTCCGGAGTCCCATTTTTGTGTGAATTATATCTTTGACCAGTCCTGATTTCTCAGAGAGTAGCGTGTTGTCTAGGCTCTTTTGAACCGGTTTCATGAGCATTTCATTAGAAAAAAGGGTGCAATTTTAACCATTTACATAATATCCTTGTGTGACAATATAATGCATTTGAGTGACACTTTATTGCAAGATGAACAAATCCCTTATGTCTGTTAATGTATAAATGGTTGACATTACCCTCTGTTCTCCAATTTAATTCTCATACAACTAATTGTTGTGTAGTTTCGATTGCAGAATTTGCCACTTATTTTTCTCTGCTTGGCCTGAGCATTACCCGGTCCTGATTGTCTGCAATGTTAGCCTCGCCCCAATTGATTAACATGTTAGCCACGCCCCTTTGTTTGTCCTGTTAGCCCCCCTCCGAAGTTAAGACCTAGTTGAACCCCTGGTTTTAATCATCAGACCTGACGAAACAGAAGGTGGGACAAAAACAGGAAAGGGTGTTTAAACTTTAAATCATTGTGAAATATATTAATCTAGCTTCATGACCTGCCATGATCAGGAATAAAAGTAGACTGTCTCTTTCCGTACAGGGTTCTAAGGCCTGGCCAGGAATAGAATTCCTCATAACTGCCCTTCTGTCTTAGAATGTTTAACCGTTTGTACTAATATTAAAAAGGATGTTGAGTTTCATGCTCAACAGTGGCTGAAAGATTCAAGATGGGGTATGCAATCCTTTGGGCCATATACTCCAAAATAAAACTCCACTTAAATCTCTCCTTGCAAATTAGTTGACCTGTATTTAAAGTCTAAATTCATTCACACTGACTTCCCTCGTGTCATAGGGCTGTGTTAATTTATTATTTTAAATTTGGATCCAGCATATAATGGGTCACGTGCTTCAGACCATATTTAATGGCATGACAAGTTTAAATGTGACCGAAGTCAGCTAAAAATGAGATATTTAGCAAAAGATACTTTTGCAGACTTTATTTTCTTATGCTACTTAACCCACATACAATTATACAACGCTGCGCTGCCTGCCAGCGCTTTATAAGTGCTACATTAAGGTATAAATAATAACAAACATTGGCAAAGCCAATAGGTCTGCCCTATGCTAAAGCTATTGGCTTTGGCAATGTATTTTAACCCTGTTGTACACCAGTGTGGCTGCTGTTTAGCATGGGCAAAAGTGAGGGGGGTTGGGGTGAGGTGGAGTGGGCTAGACTGGGTGTAGAGTAGAGTTGAGTGGGGTAGATTGGCGTGGAGTAGGGTAGAGTGGGTACACTGTAGTGTGGTAGAGAGGGGTAGATTGTAGTGAAGTAAAGTGGGCTAAATTGGAGTTGTGGGGGTAGACTGTAGTTGGGTGGCGTAGATTGGAGTGGTGTGGTTTGGAGTGGGGTAGATTTGCGTGGGGAAGTGTTGTAGATTTGTGTAGGGGGCAGGGTACATTGGAGTTGGGAAGATTGTTGGTGTGGGGTAAATGTGCATGGGGTAGAGTGGAGTGGGGTGAAATGGGCTAGATCAAGGTGGAGTGAGTATATCGGGTGGAATGGGTAGACTGAGGTGGAGTGGGACATTGACATTACAGAAAACACATTTTCAATTGAAATGATCATTACATTTGTACAGACATGCAATTTTACAGCGCACAAACTATGTGTGGAAATGTCTTCACCTAGTCTATTTGACAGTTTGGATCCTTTTCAAATATTTGTTTCCGCCACACTTCAGAAATATAAAAATATAAATGAACTTAATTTGTACTTTCATAATTCTTCTATATGCTGAAATATCTTTACTGTTCATTTTGTTGTGTTTTAGAAAAAAGCCTTTCCGTTTCCCAGCAAGATTGTCACATAAATTCCCTTACTTTGAAGTCAGAGAAAGAAAAATAAATAACAGGATCCCTGGAAAACAGAGCCTGACATTTGACCTGTATCTTTGAAGGCACAGCTATACGTACTGCCTCATCGGGCGGCCCTTAAGTTTGCCGTCCGGGTGCATGTAAGAGCAGGGGGCAACTGACAGATGACTTAGGATTTGTACCTTGGGGTCAGGGGGGCTGCAAACGACTTGTTGTTTGAGCCGCAGGGATAGTGATAGTCGACAGACATGACTCCCGCTGCCCCAAAAAACAGTGCTGCATGGGGCGGACAGCCCTTGCACCCCCCAGCTACGTCACTGTGGCACAGCAAATGTGACAAGATAAGAACAAGATTTAAAGGGCTTTCTACTGAAAACGAGTTCTTGGATGGATACAGTAAACAAGAATTTCTCTATCAGATCGAAAAAGGCATGCTGGGCCGCCTAAAGCAAATAAAGCCACCAAATAGAAAGAAAGCAATCATGAGTTACAAACCACAAAGCCAATGGTCTGCAATGGGTAGAATGCAGATCCAGGGAAGCTTTCAGAATGCCCAGAAGAAGTACTTAGGAAACCGGTCAGTAGCTTCGCCCTAAAAATTATAGCCGTAGGCGGCACACATATAAGACTAATACAGGCTCCATTGTCTTTGCGAATGATGCTACTGCCGGGAAAAAAAGTTATTTATGCAGAAAGAGGGCAATGTAAGAGACTGTGCAGTGTTGCTACAGGGGCCCAATTCAGACACATAACACTACCTCTTGTGATGCATTGACTGGTTTAACTGGAGAAATTATGTTTTACCTCCTAATGTCGGTCATTGAGCTCCTTGACTGTGCCTCTTGTGCACACTCTCTGCTGCTATCAGACTTTGGAGCCCTTTCATCAGATCCCAGGAGAAAGGAGAGGTATTTGGGGCATATCACTGCTTACACTTTCTTAGCACAGAACAATTAGGAGCATCATCAGCTTTGGACTGAGAACCGCTCAGCTCACTTAGTGTGTATTAAGCAGCACATTGAATTGAGCTGCCATTCGCTTCTGACTTTCAAAGGAATTGAGCAAAACCAAAGGTGATGATGGACGGAGTGTTGAACATTGCAAGCACTCACCCCCAGTCAAATGATCTGTGTTTAATCCTTCTTCATTCTTTATCTCACTCCGCCACCCCAGTTCAGACATGGCCATATGCAAAACAGTCTGACCCAGTGCCTCATGGAAACAATCCAGCCCAAACTGCCAAGCCATGTCTTCCCTGGACCGGAAACAAGCATCCTGGGACCGGTTTCTGGCTAATCAGCCATCATCAGCCAGGCTAGCTTGAATCCAGTGGCAAAGTGAGCAAGGGACCCACGTTTGGGCATACCCTGCCAACTTAGGGCGAACAAAGCAAAAGCAAAGGGGATGATGGACGGAGTGTTGAACATTGCAAGCACTCACCCCCAGTCAAATGATCAGGGTTTAATCCATCATCATTCTTTAGCTCACTCCGCCACCCCAGTTCAGACATGACCATCTGCAAATCAGTCTGACACTGTGCCTCATGTGAACAGTCCAGCCCGAACTGCAAAGCCATGTCTTCCCTGGACCGGAAACAAGCATCCTGGAACCGGTCTGATTTGCATATGGCTGGTTACATACTGGAATGGCATGGTAAGCAAAATAACGATAGATTTAGGCCCATATCTCTGTACTGGGGTGAATGTATGACATTGTTTTGCATTCTGTCCATCAATTGTTCTTTTTGCTTTTGTCACCTCGAGTGGGACGGGTATGCCCAGACGTGGGTCCCTTGCTCTCCGTGCCACTGGAGTCAAGCTATCCTGGCTGATGAGGGCTGAAAGCCCAAAACTGGTCCTATGATGCTTGTTTACAGTCCAGGGCGCACCTAGCCTGGCAGTTCGGGCTGGACTGTTCCCATTGGGCGTAGGGTCACAAATGATTTGCATATGGCTGAGTCCATACTGGAATGGCATGGTGAGCCAAAAACTATGAATTTAGGCCCAGATCTCTGAACTGGGGTGAATGTATGACATTGTTCTGCATCCTGTCCATCAATTGTACTTTTTGCATTTCAAAGGAATTGCACTGCACAGTCTCATAGTCAAAGCCTTCTGTTTGAAAAAACTCAGGCTTGTACTCTGGGAACAGAATGTGAAGGCCATGTCACCTCCCTGCAACCTCCAAAGGGCATAACAGCAGATTGAAAATTAATAGGCACACAAAAACTACACAACAGAACAACAACAAAGAAAAAGGCCTTGCTCCTTCTTTCACATTTCCTTAACGGGCCCTGACTCTTGTATGTTTCCAAGTAGAGACCATGCTTTATTTGCTTCAGCTTGCCTCACCGGTAGCCAGGTTCCATTTTCAGATTCTTACTCTGATCCATCTGCTCTAGGATCCTGTTGTGTGACTAATAGGTTAGAGAGTTTTGCTTTCACGTTATCATCCTCTTAGTGCTCAGAAAGGGTGTTTAAACTTTAAATCATTGTGAAATATATTAATCTAGCTTCATGACCTGCCATGATCAGGAATAAAAGTAGACTGTCTCTTTCCGTACAGGGTTCTAAGGCCTGGCCAGGAATAGAATTCCTCATAACTGTCCTTCTGTCTTAGAATGTTTAACCGTTTGTACTAATATTAAAAAGGATGTTGAGTTTCATGCTCAACAGTGGCTGAAAGATTCAAGATGGGGTATGCAATCCTTTGGGCCATATACTCCAAAATAAAACTCCACTTAAATCTCTCCTTGCAAATTAGTTGACCTGTATTTAAAGTCTAAATTCATTCACACTGACTTCCCTCGTGTCATAGGGCTGTGTTAATTTATTATTTTAAATTTGGATCCAGCATATAATGGGTCACGTGCTTCAGACCATATTTAATGGCATGACAAGTTTAAATGTGACCGAAGTCAGAAAAGATACTTTTGCAGACTTTATTTTCTTATGCTACTTAACCCACATACAATTATACAACGCTGCGCTGCCTGCCAGCGCTTTATAAGTGCTACATTAAGGTATAAATAATAACAAACATTGGCAAAGCCAATAGGTCTGCCCTATGCTAAAGCTATTGGCTTTGGCAATGTATTTTAACCCTGTTGTACACCAGTGTGGCTGCTGTTTAGCATGGGCAAAAGTGAGGGGGGTTGGGGTGAGGTGGAGTGGGCTAGACTGGGTGTAGAGTAGAGTTGAGTGGGGTAGATTGGCGTGGAGTAGGGTAGAGTGGATACACTGTAGTGTGGTAGAGAGGGGTAGATTGTAGTGAAGTAAAGTGGGCTAAATTGGAGTTGTGGGGGTAGACTGTAGTTGGGTGGCGTAGATTGGAGTGGTGTGGTTTGGAGTGGGGTAGATTTGCGTGGGGAAGTGTTGTAGATTTGTGTAGGGGGCAGGGTACATTGGAGTTGGGAAGATTGTTGGTGTGGGGTAAATGTGCATGGGGTAGAGTGGAGTGGGGTGAAATGGGCTAGATCAAGGTGGAGTGAGTATATCGGGTGGAATGGGTAGACTGAGGTGGAGTGGGACATTGACATTACAGAAAACACATTTTCAATTGAAATGACCATTACATTTGTACAGACATGCAATTTTACAGCGCACAAACTATGTGTGGAAATGTCTTCACCTAGTCTATTTGACAGTTTGGATCCTTTTCAAATATTTGTTTCCGCCACACTTCAGAAATATAAAAATATAAATGAACTTAATTTGTACTTTAATAATTCTTCTATATGTTGAAATATCTTTACTGTTCATTTTGTTGTGTTTTAGAAAAAAGCCTTTCCGTTTCCCAGCAAGATTGTCACATAAATTCCCTTACTTTGAAGTCAGAGAAAGAAAAATAAATAACAGGATCCCTGGAAAACAGAGCCTGACATTTGACCTGTATCTTTGAAGGCACAGCTATACGTACTGCCTCATCGGGCGGCCCTTAAGTTTGCCGTCCGGGTGCATGTAAGAGCAGGGGGCAACTGACAGATGACTTAGGATTTGTACCTTGGGGTCAGGGGGGCTGCAAACGACTTGTTGTTTGAGCCGCAGGGATAGTGATAGTCGACAGACATGACTCCCGCTGCCCCAAAAAACAGTGCTGCATGGGGCGGACAGCCCTTGCACCCCCCAGCTACGTCACTGTGGCACAGCAAATGTGACAAGATAAGAACAAGATTTAAAGGGCTTTCTACTGAAAACGAGTTCTTGGATGGATACAGTAAACAAGAATTTCTCTATCAGATCGAAAAAGGCATGCTGGGCCGCCTAAAGCAAATAAAGCCACCAAATAGAAAGAAAGCAATCATGAGTTACAAACCACAAAGCCAATGGTCTGCAATGGGTAGAATGCAGATCCAGGGAAGCTTTCAGAATGCCCAGAAGAAGTACTTAGGAAACCGGTCAGTAGCTTCGCCCTAAAAATTATAGCCGTAGGCGGCACACATATAAGACTAATACAGGCTCCATTGTCTTTGCGAATGATGCTACTGCCGGGAAAAAAAGTTATTTATGCAGAAAGAGGGCAATGTAAGAGACTGTGCAGTGTTGCTACAGGGGCCCAATTCAGACACATAACACTACCTCTTGTGATGCATTGACTGGTTTAACTGGAGAAATTATGTTTTACCTCCTAATGTCGGTCATTGAGCTCCTTGACTGTGCCTCTTGTGCACACTCTCTGCTGCTATCAGACTTTGGAGCCCTTTCATCAGATCCCAGGAGAAAGGAGAGGTATTTGGGGCATATCACTGCTTACACTTTCTTAGCACAGAACAATTAGGAGCATCATCAGCTTTGGACTGAGAACCGCTCAGCTCACTTAGTGTGTATTAAGCAGCACATTGAATTGAGCTGCCATTCGCTTCTGACTTTCAAAGGAATTGAGCAAAACCAAAGGGGATGATGGACGGAGTGTTGAACATTGCAAGCACTCACCCCCAGTCAAATGATCTGTGTTTAATCCTTCTTCATTCTTTATCTCACTCCGCCACCCCAGTTCAGACATGGCCATATGCAAAACAGTCTGACCCAGTGCCTCATGGAAACAATCCAGCCCAAACTGCCAAGCCATGTCTTCCCTGGACCGGAAACAAGCATCCTGGGACCGGTTTCTGGCTAATCAGCCATCATCAGCCAGGCTAGCTTGAATCCAGTGGCAAAGTGAGCAAGGGACCCACGTTTGGGCATACCCTGCCAACTTAGGGCGAACAAAGCAAAAGCAAAGGGGATGATGGGCGGAGTGTTGAACATTGCAAGCACTCACCCCTAGTCAAATGATCAGGGTTTAATCCATCATCATTCTTTAGCTCACTCCGCCACCCCAGTTCAGACATGACCATCTGCAAATCAGTCTGACACTGTGCCTCATGTGAACAGTCCAGCCCGAACTGCAAAGCCATGTCTTCCCTGGACCGGAAACAAGCATCCTGGAACCGGTCTGATTTGCATATGGCTGGTTACATACTGGAATGGCATGGTAAGCAAAATAACGATAGATTTAGGCCCATATCTCTGTACTGGGGTGAATGTATGACATTGTTTTGCATTCTGTCCATCAATTGTTCTTTTTGCTTTTGTCACCTCGAGTGGGACGGGTATGCCCAGACGTGGGTCCCTTGCTCTCCGTGCCACTGGAGTCAAGCTATCCTGGCTGATGAGGGCTGAAAGCCCGAAACTGGTCCTATGATGCTTGTTTACAGTCCAGGGCGCACCTAGCCTGGCAGTTCGGGCTGGACTGTTCCCATTGGGCGTAGGGTCACAAATGATTTGCATATGGCTGAGTCCATACTGGAATGGCATGGTGAGCAAAAAACCATGGATTTAGGCCCAGATCTCTGTACTGGGGTGAATGTATGACATTGTTCTGCATTCTGTCCATCAATTCTTCTTTTTGCATTTGTCACCCCGAGTGGGACTGGTATGCTCAGACGTGGGTCCCGTGTTCTCCATGCCACTGGAGTCAAGCTATCCTGGCTGATGATGGCTGAAAGCCCAAAACCCGCTCCTAGGATGCTTGTTTCCAGGAAGGAACTGGCCTGGCAGTTCGAGCTGGACTGTTCCCATTGTGCGCATGGTCAAGACTGATTTGCATATGGCTGGGTCCATACTGGAATGGCATGGTGAGCAAAAAAACGATGGATTTAGGCCCAGATCTCTGTACTGGGGTGAATGTATAACATTGTTCTGCATTCTGTCCATCAATTGTTCTTTTTGCATTTGTCACCTGGAGTGGGACGGGTATGCCCAGGCGTGGGTCCCGTGCTCTCCATGCCACTGGAGTTAAGGTATCCTGGCTGATGAGGGCTGGAAGCCCATAACCGGTCCTAGGATGCTTGTTTCTAGTCAAGGGAGGGCCTGGCCTGGCAGTTCGGGCTGGACTGTTCCCATTGGGCGCAGGGTCAAAACTGATTTGCATATGGCTGTGTCCATACTGGAATGGCATGGTGAGCAAAAAACGATGAATTTAGGCCCAGATCTCTGAACTGGGGTGAATGTATGACATTGTTCTGCATCCTGTCCATCAATTGTACTTTTTGCATTTCAAAGGAATTGCACTGCACAGTCTCATAGTCAAAGCCTTCTGTTTGAAAAAACTCAGGCTTGTACTCTGGGAACAGAATGTGAAGGCCATGTCACCTCCCTGCAACCTCCAAAGGGCATAACAGCAGATTGAAAATTAATAGGCACACAAAAACTACACAACAGAACAACAACAAAGAAAAAGGCCTTGCTCCTTCTTTCACATTTCCTTAACGGGCCCTGACTCTTGTATGTTTCCAAGTAGAGACCATGCTTTATTTGCTTCAGCTTGCCTCACCGGTAGCCAGGTTCCATTTTTAGATTCTTACTCTGATCCATCTGCTCTAGGATCCTGTTGTGTGACTAATAGGTTAGAGAGTTTTGCTTTCACGTTATCATCCTCTTAGTGCTCAGTTATTTTCCGTGAGTAATTCTATACTAACAAATTGGCCTCTAGTGCCCATTGATCACTTGTTATTTCCAGTCACATCTAATCTGCTTGTACCATATCTAACCACCCCAAGTACGAGTGGGTTCCAGACCTTTTCAACCTTCCATCTTGCAGACCATTTTTCAATTCCCAGATAAAACCCCACCAACCCCTGGGCACCTGGTGATTAGTGAAGTGGAGGTCCTTAGTCTGACAACTCGTCCTAACGTCACCAGACTACTCCACTAGTGACTGGGAACAAAGTGTTCATATTTACTATCTGATGTTCCAAACATTAGTTGCATAGGTGGCCCCCATACCGGTGCATGTGAGATGATGTTGCATGCTAACAAGGTGTGTTACTGGTGCCACCTGCTGATCTGTGACTCCTCAATCACTTTACAAGCTTCCTAATGGTTTGCAGAATCTAATTTACTGGCAAAAGAAACAATTGATGGATGGAATGCTGGACAATGCAAACATTAACCCCCAGTCACAAGGATCTGGGTTTAATCAATCATTCTTTTGCTCACCACACCATCCCAGTTTCAACCCAGCCATATGCAAATCAGTCTTGACCCTATTCCTAGTGGGAACAGTCCAGACTGAACTGCCAAGCCAGTTCCTCCCTGGACTGGAAACAATTGATAGACAGAATGCTGGACAATGCAAACATTCACCCCCAGTCACAGGAATCTGGGTTTAATCCATCATTCTTTTGCCCACCACGCCACCCCAGTTTGGACCCAGCCATATGCAAATCAGTCTTGACCTGATTCCTTGTGGGAACAGTCCAGCCCGAACTGCCAAGCCAGGTCCTTCCTGGACCAGAAATAAGCATCCTAGGACCGGTTTCAGGGCATCACCCTTCGTTAGCCAGGCTAGCTTGAAACCAGTGGTATAGTGAGCACGGGACCCACGTCTGGGCATACCCTTCCCACTTAGGGCGATATATGCAACAAAACAATTGAGGGACAGAATACTGGACTTTGCAAACATTCACCCACTGTCACAAGCATCTGGGTTTAATTCATCATTCTTTTGCTCACCACACCACCCCAGTTTGGACCCAGCGATATGCATATTAGTCTTGACCCTATTCCTTGTGGGAACAGTCCAGTCCGAACTGCCAAGCTAGGTCCTCCCTAGACCGGAAACAAGCATCCTGGGACCAGTTTCAGAGTATCACCCTTCATCAGCCTGGCTAGCTTGAATCCAGTGGTGTAGTGAGCACGGAACCCACGTCTTATCATACCCTTCCCACTTAGGGCGACATATGCAAAAAAAACAATTGATGGACAGAATGCTGGACATTGCAAATATTGACCCCCAGTCACTTTGATCTGGGTTTAATCCATCATTCTTTTGCTCACCACACCACCCCAGTTTGGACCCAGCCATATGCAAATCAGTTTTTACCCTATTCCTTGTGGGAACAGTCCAGCCCGAACTGCCAAGCCAGTTCCTCCCTGGACAGGAAACCCACATCCTGAGACCGGTTTCAGGGCATCACCCTTCATCAGCCGGGCTAGCTTGAATCCAGTGGTGTAGTGAGCACGGGACCCACGTCTGGTCATACCCTTCCCACTTAGGGCGACATATGCAAAAGAAACAATTGATGGATGGAATGCTGGACAATGCAAATATTGACCCGCAGTCACAAGGATCTGGGTTTAATCAATATTTATTTTGGTCACCACACAACCCCAGTTTGGACGTAGCCATATGCAAATCAGTATTGACCCTATTCCTTGTGGAAACAGCCCAGCCCGAACTGCCAAGCCAGGTCCTCCCTGGACCAGAAACAACCATCCTGGGACTGGTTTCAGGGCATCACCCTTCATCAGCCAGGCTAGCTTGAATCCAGTGGTGTAGTGAGCACGGAACCCACGTCTGGGCATACCCTTCCCACTTAGGGTAACATATGCAAAATAAACAATTGATGGACGGAATGCTGGACAATGCAAACATTCACCCCAGTCGCATGGAGTCAAGCTATCCTGACTGATGAGGGCTGAAAGCCCGAAACCAGTCCTAGGATGCTTGTTTCTAGTCCAGGGAAGACCTAGCTTGGCAGTTTGGGCTGGACTGCTCCGATTGGGCGCAGGGTCAACACTAATTTGCATGTGGCTCAGTCCAAACTGAATGGCATGGTGAGCAAACAAACGGTGGATTTAGGCCCAGATCTCTCTACTGTGGTGAATGTATGACTTTGTTCTGCATTATGTCCATCAATTGTTCTTTTTGCTTTTGTCAACCTGAGTGGGACGGGTATGCCCAGACGTGGGTCCCGTTCTCTCCATGCCACTGGAGTCAAGCTATCCTGGCTGATGAGGGCTGAAAGCCCGAAATCAGTCCTAGGATGCTTGTTTCCAGACCAGGGAGGACCTGGCCTGGCAGTTCAGACTGGACTGTTCCCAATTGGGCGCAGGGTCAAGACTGATTTGCATGTGGCTCGGTCCAAACTGGAATGGCATGGAGAGCAAAAAAATGATGTATTTAGGCCCAGATGTCTGTACTGGGGTGAATGTATGACATTGTTCTGCATTCTGTCCATCAATTGTTTTTTTTGCTTTTGTCACCCCCGAGTGGGACGGGTATTCCCAGACGTGGGTCCCGTGGTCTCCATGCCACTGGAGTCAAGCTATCCTGGCTGATGAGGGCTGAAAGCCCGAAACCGATCCTCGAGTGCTTGTTTCCAGTCCAGGGAGGACCTGGCCTGGCAGTTCGGGCTGGACTGTTCCCATTGGGCGCAGGGTCAAGACTAATTTGCATGTGGCTCAGTCCAAACTGGAATGGCATGGTGAGCAAAAAAACTGTGGATTTAGGCCCAGATCTCTGTACTGGGGTGAATGTATGACATTGTTCTGCATTCTATCCATCAATTGTTCTTTTTGCTTTTGTCTACCCGAGTGTGACGAGTATGCCCAGACTTGGGTCCTGTCCTCTCCATGCCACTGGAGTCAAGCTATCCTGGCTGATGAGGGCTGAAAGCCCAAAACCGGTCCTAGGATGCTTGTTTCCTGTCCAGGGAGGACCTGGCCTGGCTGTTCAGGTTTGGACTGTTCCCATTGGGCGCAGAGTCAAGACTGATTTGCATGTGGCTCGGTCCAAACTAGAAAGGCATGTTGAGCATAAAAAAATGATGGATTTAGGCCTAGATCTCTGTACTGGGGCGAATGCATGACATTGCTCTGCATTCTGTCCATCAATTGTTCTTTTTGAACCTAATTCACTTGCCTGTTCATCAACACTTGATATTTTGCGGTTTGTATTAGTGCTTCACTCTGATCTCCTGAAAATTATCTTGAAAATGGTTTTAAAAATTCTGTGATCCACTTGATGTGACAAGCAATCCCAGTAACTCACATGTGGCTAAGATTTGCCATAGCATTGCTATGGTGATTTCTGCTGTCATTGAAACTATACGTCACAAGTCCAGCCACTTTCCATATCAATTTACCAAGCCAAAGTATGACTAGGACCTTCACATTTCAGATGTAGAGTTTCCATTGGCGGGGATGGGGAGTTCCACGGTTATATATTTTTTACTTGTCTGAATTGACGGTAGCTTTGGCTCCGCCTTGTGGAAACTGACAGCCAGGCATCCATACCCGCATTGAAGTCAGGCCACCATACTACTATTTGGAGTGGCTTCACAGTAGCCTATTTATAGCATTGGCCATCTGTACCACAACCCATTACTCCCACATACGATAATTCTTGTGTTGCAGGTTGAAGTAAGCAAATGGGTTACTCTCTATAGATTTCTGAGGACCAGACCTAAGACAGCATCATCATGACATGTCACTTTGGTCACCTACTCAGATCTACTTGTGTTTGTAAAACATATCAGAATTCCCTCAGATGCTCTGTCCTCAGTATCTTCCCACTAGGTTCTTGTTTCACCATTTATCCTAAGATATAGGTGATTCTTATTATCTGCAATGCACTGCTGGTCATATGGCTGGTAGCAGCGGACGAATAACAATTCTAGGGTGCAAAACACCAGAAATCCACCCACTGAGAAATTCTCATAAAGAATGGATTTACCACCTTTTAGTGAATCTACTCTACTGAGAGATTCTATATTTGGTGCCTTATTTTAAGGTTGTTCAAGTTAAATTATGTGAACCAGTGCAACAGCGTGAATACTTAAACCAATATCAAAATGTTCCTAATAAGGGAACAGCAAAATGCAGATATTAGCTTCTGAAACCCATGGAACTTATATCCGTGGTATGGATGCAACAGGTTTTTAAGAATCTGTTCTACCGTACTAAATCCCACATATGTATTGAATGTTAGCCACTTTCTGCTAAATTACACTGTGAACTGATTGCTTTGTATGATTTTATATTGCGTAATGCAGCAAAACAGAAAAGCCTTGCTATTTCGCTTCTGAGTTCGACAAGAAAATACATTTGACCAAAGCTAGTGGCAGGTACTGGGGTTGTTTAGTTCCCAATGTCCCCTGATACTGCAAATACACATCATGGCAGACAGGCAGATATTTTAATCCCATCTACAGGCAGCTTTCAGCTGTCTATTGTTGAGGACCTGCTGTGCACAATACAAATACTAACAGTGGGCTTTGGGTCAGCCCATCCAGTACCATTGCTAGCTGTTTTGTCAATCTCATTTACTCGCTTCTGATTGGACGCCGTTTCTCCCTGTGTTTCTCCCTACCCTGGATCTTTAGTCCTTTAGTATTCTTTTCAATGGATGGGTTGTGTCCTTACACTGCTCACAATCATGAAACGACTTATTTTCCCAGCACTATAAGGGGGTGCATGTCTGTTTTCTAGCTCTCGCCGTTATGTGCTGCTTCAAGTTCCCCCCTTACCTGCCTCTCTCTGCTCTTATTGCTCTCTCCTCGCCGCCCAGCATGTCCGCTTCTTCTCCCCACCACTCCCTGCTCAACTTTTTTTTTGTTCTTATTTTTTTTTAATCTACACTTTCTGCCATAATTTCCTCCCGTTGCTACCTCGGCGGTGACTTGTCGACAACCCATTCCTCAAAGGCTCCCCCTTCCCGGTCTTCAAATTCTTTCTGTTTTTGTAATTTTTTAAATATTTTGTTTCATTTTTCGGACGGAGCAGCAGCTGCAGTTTGCTGCCAGGCAACGTATTATAAAATGTCCTTTTGTGCACGTTTAAATTATTTTTTCCATTTATCATTTATCACTCCAAGACTGGCACCTGCCAACCTGAAACAGTAAATTAAAAAAGACCTCAGTCAGCCAGGCCACATATGTTTGCATGCATGATGACGTGCGGATTCATATAAATCATTGCACTATTAAAAAAAAAAATTTGCAAACACTGCATAGTCAAAAACCATTGGTAAAGTCAACAAGTCTGCATCCGAAGCCAATAGGCGCACCCTATTGCCTTTGACAATTTTTTTTTGTATAGATGCCGTTACTTGGGACAGAAAAAACTAGCAATGGTTTGAGGTCTTTCAATAGGTTAGCATTTCTGCCGCAAAATTTAAAAGAAAACTTCAATAATGCTCAAAGCTTTTTAATCTATATATACATAGTTTTTATTTCCCGGAGTTGAAATTTAGATGAAAATTCTTCTGTTTTCACTGTCCAATCTAGAATCATGGATGAAAGCACTTGCACATAAAGCAGAGCGTTGTATACCCTTGTCACCATCTGTGCTTTAGCATAGAGCACCAGCAGGATGGATGTCATTTTCTAATCTATATTTATAAAAACAAATGTATGTCTGTCTGTCTGTCTGTCTGTTTGTCCTTTATGCATTACTACACCATTCATCCGATCGCCATGAAACTATGGGAAGTTGTTGAGTACACTCCCGCGAAGGTTTCTGGCATAATTTTTTTTAAATATCGGCCCCTCAGGGCCCTCATAATCTTTCGAATACTGATGTACGCACCAGACGGAAAAACAACAAATCGTGTATCCACAAGCACTCGAATAAATAAATAGAATTAAAACATCATTCATCCGATCGCCATGAAACTTTGGGAAGTTGTTGAGTACAGTCCCGCAAAGGTTTCTGGCATAATTTCTTTTTAAATATCGGCCCCCCATGGCCCTCATAATCTTTCGAATACTGATGTACGCACAAGACGGAAAAACAAAAAATTGTGTATTCAAAAGCACTCGAATAAATAAATAGAATTAAAACAGCATTCATTCGCTCGCCAGGAAACTTTGGGAAGTTGTTGAGTACACTCCCGCGAAGGTTTCTGGCATACATTTTTTTTAAATATCGGCCCCCCAGGGCCCTCATAATCTTTCGAATACTGATGTACGCACCAGACGGAAAAACAAAAAATCATGTATCCACAAGCACACAAATAAATCAATAGAATTAAAACAACACTTTGAAATGTTTTCCATATTAAAATGAATATGTTTCAATAAAAATGACACAATGTAAATTGAATGTTATCATAACGAGTTTCCTTGAATTTCCTTTCTTCGGAGATCGCAGCAACGCGCGACGGGTAAGCTAGTGTTTTATACCCTGAAGATTCCTGTGACATTCACTGATCAATATAAAATGAGGCATGGGTTTCGTTAGATGATGTAGAGAACACAGTACCTGCCCCAATTTGAAACAAATCTGTGACAGAAGTCCAACAGACCGAATCCAATTGAAGTATCTTCACAGAGTACACTTTACACTGCCGCTGCTGTTGAAGATTCACTGGAGTCAATCACCTAAGTGCCCCTGTTGCCTACACACGTTGACATAGTTTGTGACAGAAGCGTGGCTCAGTGTTTCTGGGCAGAAGCCACCCTTACCGAGTTGAAGGTGGTTGGGTGGCACCTCAAAGTCACTCAAAGGTGATACTACCAACACTTTGAGGAACTTGACTTTACACAAGGACCTAAAGAATGATGTAATGTGGCACTTCTACTGGCCAAGAGACATTGCTGAACATTGGAGACCTAAGGAGGCATCATGTATTGGGGGTGGCCTTCTTGAGGCGCTAAAGCATCTCGCTAGAGCATGGGTACTCGCAAACATTTGCCCAGGGGCCACAAAGTATGATCTGAAGTGTGACCTAGTCCCGCACTGATGCCAGAAGAGTGGCGGTAAGAGGTCTAGGGGATCAGGGATTGTGTGAGGAGGATGATTATTTATTAAAAATATACTGACAAGCATTTATTAGCAGGTTAACTAAAGTTAAGTGGTGCAGGACACCAGCGTGGTTACTTCATAACTTTATTTAACTTTCAGATCAATGCTTGCCCATTTATTTAAAAGAAATCTGAGTATTAGTGTTCAGCAAGTAAACAGCAGCTCATGCTGCTGTTCACCATGGGGGGGCGCAAGTAAAGGTCAAGAGGGCCGCAAGCTGCCCCCGAGCCGAACTTGGAGTACCACTGCGCTAGAGGGTGTCTCCATAAACATGCTTATAAGCAGGACCCATGGTGGAACCACTTCAACATTTCTGATTACATGTATTACAGCTGCTGATGCTATTGGCAGATGTTGTTTTACTGCTGGTTTCATGTCTTGCTTTATAATGAAAAATACATTTGTTTTTGAAAAAAGGTTCAGCAGGTCTTTATATCAACATATTTGTGTTACTTTCTTTGCTGTGTACACTTGGGTCAGAGCTTAAAACTTGTGTTTTGCCAAATGCAGTCAGTCTTTCTTCTACTTGTTTCCACATATTGGCAATCTGGTCTAAATCTTTCACAATGTCTGTTTCCTCTAGATGCTGCAACACTTTCTATGTTTCTCTATACTGGCTGTGCTTCTCTGCTGAGGGCTCGGTTACATACAAGTTGTAAAATAGTCGTTGGGTTTGAAAGGTGGCCATCAAAATGGCACCCATGATGTGCAGCTGGATGTTGAATGTTTTTCTTCAATGTTCACGGTCTTTGACACACATTATCTTTAGTTGCAAATATGCCAACTTCTGATTGATTCCAAAGAACATTGTTTGGCTGTTAGAGATGTGAATAGTTCTATCATTCAAAGAAGGGGGTACTAGTCAGTCTCCATCTAGCTGCTGAGTATTATGCAGTCTCCAATACATATGATCTCTCCAAATTTCTTTCTCATAGACACAGTATGTGATATCCACTTCTATTGCCTTTCTTCAAAATGATGATTTGTGCTTCTAAACTGTTTGTTTACTTTCACCCTCATGTTGGCCTATAGTTCAAATAGGATTGATCAGATTTTCCAAATTTTCAGGTACACTCTAGGAAATAGTTCCAGGAGCACCAGCCATCCCTTTGTCTTTCTTCAGGTTGGTTTTCACAAGTGTCCTTTATTTCATCACTTAACCCTGGGGGGTTTCTTCTTTTGAGACATGGCATTACACAAGGCA
This sequence comes from Lissotriton helveticus, assembly GCF_964261635.1. Lineage (NCBI taxonomy): Eukaryota > Metazoa > Chordata > Amphibia > Caudata > Salamandridae > Lissotriton > Lissotriton helveticus. Next base: position 688,358,699 of record NC_136070.1, on the reverse strand, counting down.
TCTTCTGCATCTAACATACACATTTTGGTGATAAGATTTGCTGCCATTGATAAGTAAAAGGCAATTATCTGCATAAAACAAAATACAATGCTCACAGCTCACTCAACAAATTCATGTAGGATGTGAATGACTACATTTTGCGTTTGTGAGGGATCCCTTTGCTAAAGCAAATGTACAGGGTGAGGATGGGCCCTAGCAATGGGTATATATTATATTAGGATACATTTTTTAACCAAGTTTACTTATTATTTTCTAAGAGGTTACCTATTGTCACTTTTATCGATTTGTCTTTATGTTTTGAAGAACATATTACAGTTAAAAAATCAGAGCGTTTTAAAAACTTTTTTAAGAGGTAATGTGCCCTTTTTGCTTGAAAATAAGACACCTGCGGTCTATATTTCTTACAAGCTGACAGATGCCAAGGTTATTTCTCCCAATACAGAGCATCTTAAAATATCTTCCATTCTCTTTTCGCATCTCCTACCTTGTTTCATGTTTCATGTTTCATGTAGGTTTTAAAATGTATGCTCCCTGTAATTTGTTATAGCTGACAACATTTCCATCGCATATACAGTCTATACATTCATCCATCGTATATGTAAAGGTGATATCAACCTTTGTTTTTAAATCTGAGCTATTGATAGGCTCGTCAGTAATTTGCATTTTGGTGTTGTGAAGGGGTTGAACAAATCTTCACCTCTGTCTCCCTACAGTAAACCAAAAGGTTCCAGGGGAAGCCGAATCCCTGTAATAACCATTATGCTTGCTAGTATTTCTTTCCAGTGCCTCTGCATATTAGTACTGGACCACCACATGCCATACTGTTTAACACAATCTTCCCAACACAATTCTGAGCATCTATATATTGATTTTAAACTTACAAGAGTAAAATGCCAGGATTGGATATGAGTTTTCCTTCTGTTGTACACATATTAAATATTTAGCAACCCTTGTCCAAAATTTTGATCATGTATCTAGGGGAATAGATGCATGTAAATCTTTAGCCCAACCGATAATATATTCACGGGGCTTATCCAAATGCAGAATATTTATGGGTGTTTACAAAAGTGATGGCCCTTCTTTATCCATTTATCATACAGGATTGTTTCCAATGGCAGTCCAATGGCAGTCTTTCTCTATTATCAATTTCTTTGGTTAAGTTTTTGCCAGCCTACTATGCAATTGGGTTAACGTATAGTGGTTGTTCAGTGGTAATTGCAATTTTTCTGTCCATGTGTTTTAAATTGTTCCCCATCTGCACAATGGTCCCCTAGCCTTAGGGGACACCTCCATTCCATTGCTGAAATTTGAGTTATTCGAAACTTGGGATGAGAATGTCATGCCGTTTTCTTTCCTTGTCAGGATATTCCAATAATCTACTAAAATTGTTTTGAAAGTCAGCATATTAGTATTCATTGGTCTGTTTCTATGGGATAACCATAATAACATAACGTGTATTTACATAGTGCACGTTCACCCAGAAGGGTATCTTGGTGCTGAGTAACAGATGTTTATTGTTACCTAACTCAATGGTACTCATTTTATCGACCTCAAAAGGATGAAAGACTGAGTGGACCCTCCGGGATTTTAAACTGTGACCATGAGGTCAAACACAGGCCCCTACAGTAGACGCATCAGCAGAGGTGTTTCCTCCGGTATGGCAGAGGAGCGTTGCCCCACTGCTGGAGGCAACAGATCAAAACGTAAAATAAAATGGTGATAAAGCAATTAATTAAAAAACTGATTTATTATCATTGTATTTTACCTGTAGTAGCAGGAGTCGTCGGCTGAGTGTTGGCGGCAGGCCATCAGCTGCAGGAGTGGTGGGCACAGGGCACTGCTGTTAGTGCGCATGTCGGTTTGGCTGGGTGTATCAAGGCGGCCAAACTTATATATGCATTGACATCTCCCCAAACCGAGCTGCATTGACGCAGGCTCCCAGTCCCTTTTGGAGCGAAAAACAAGGCCAATCCCAGTTCTCTTCCCAAGAAGTGCTTGGATTGGCCAAAGGGGAGTCTGGGAGCATGTGCTCATGGGAACTGCAGTTCCTGGAGCAGAGGCACACGGAGGAGAGGTCGGGGAGGAGAGGATTACAGAGGTGGCGGCTGGCAGCTGGAAGATAAGTGTACTTTTTAAAATTTTTTTATTGATCTTCCCCCATGCTGCCTCAGCGCTGCCCCCCCCCCATTTGGTATCGGCAGCAGCTGCAACGGCGCATTAGTCCACTAAGCCACCAGACTCAGCTGTAATAAGTTGTGAAGGGGGACTTGAGGGTACATTTGTTGTACTGCTCTATTCACCATTAATTTAGGGCTTGATAATAGACCTATAAAAGTAGCCATCATATATTTGATCATATAAGCCTAGGGTTCCCGGTTTTATGGTATTTTTTTATTTTTAACCTTTCCGTCTGCATTTATCCATATTGATTTTTTGGCCATTTTATCTGTATTTTACCCATTATTTATTTTATGTTTTGTGTAAAATTAAGTTCTAAAACTGTACATTTCCATATTTATGTAACTGATCGACACACACTCATACTTTCATGTCAGTCATGTTTTAGCTATTTAAGCTTTCAAATATGACATAAAAATACACCCACTGGTAAATATTAGCATTTTACCACAAATGTATGATGACAAAGAAAACTGCATCCGGTTTTTTCCTTCCCCATGATGTCAAGCTGTCCAGCTGTTGGGTTATAATTCATGATAAACAGCACGGAGGTTCACTTAAAGAAGCACCTTTTTCTGTATTTATCCACCTTAAAAAATAAATGCAGACAGAAAACACATTGATTTCTGTCTGTACCGATACCAGTTTTGGCGAGGACTTTTCATAGGTCCATCAAATTCACTCTATCAAAGGCTTCTACGCATTCAACAAGAGAAAGGCCATTCATTTTTTTCTCTCATTTCACCTGTCTCAATTAGGTCTTGTCTAGTATTGTTGCTAGCAAATCTGTTTTAAATTGGAAAAAGAATTCATGTCTGGTAGAATATATTCTAAGATAAGATTCTAGGTTTAGATACAAGTCTTTCTAAAGACACTGCATTAATTTATAAAATTGTGAAACCATGCCTAAAGTTTTTCAGCAAAATCCGAATTTAGTGCAAGAAAGACAAATGCAAAGGCAAGACTGTCTTCTCCTTACCACCATTATTGTAGTTAAGTAGCACCCAACACTCTCTCTACAAAGAATCCGGTACTCACGCGCAAGGTAAAAACTCTTGTATCCATCTTGTACTAAATTTGGTAGATGATCTTATATGATGGAACACATCTTTATTGTAAAGCAATCAGCTTCCTCTAACAGCTGAGTTTGAACATCATAGAATTCGAATAAAGAGCTAGAAGGTTCACCTATCTCACATAATATGACTGCACTCTGAGACAGGCTGCCATACTTTAGAATCGTTCACTTTCCTGTGCAGAAGGCTGAACATATACATGAAACCCTTCTCTGCTGCAGGAAGTTTCTGAAGTAAACCAGTCAACAAAAATGTGTGGTCCATGACAGGTTTCACAGTGTTTAATTTAATTGTGTAACTGGTCTGTCTGAGTTACAGTGTTACGTATTTTAATAAGGTTTTATTAGTTACCTCTAACAGACATCATTTCTAAGTAATGGGAGGGACACTTCTCATATTTTAAAATGTGTTCCATCATTTTAATATATTTATCTGACAATGAAAAGGATTTTTGAGCCACTACATGTCCATGCACCGAGATACCACTGAAAAAATGAAGTTGGAGAAGTAAAAGGGAAAATCAAATGTCTAAGCAGCATCCTAATTGGAGGCTCCCACTTCCCAGAGAAACATAAATCTATCTAAAAATAGCAAAGAAATACCTACAGGAACTTTAATCTGTCTGAAAATAGCTTCCAGCATACTTACAATATTAACAGCCATGCATTCAAATGGAAGATTTATAAAAAATGTCTATGTGTACCAAAATGTTACTATTTTAAAATTAGAGAGGTATTAAGTGACAAAGTATGGATAATTAGAGGAAACAGACATGTAAAGGGGAAGTTTGATTTAGATCGGGCTTGCCCTCATCAACTATCTGTATCCCATTAAAAATCTGACATGCCATAAATGTCTAAACGCCAATACTTCCTTTCCTTCACATTTTTTTAAACCAGAGTTTTTATATCTGTAGTAACCCTTCCATGTTCATATAGACAAGCCTGCTCCTTAGGAAAGAGTTTAAATTCAACATCTTCCATTCCATCCACAGAGTGTTCAATAGCGCCCCACTTTTGTCATGAAAACAGAACTCTGTGGTGAAGCTAAAGTAAAACTCGGGAATCAACTGACAGACTGCTGCTGTTGTTGTTGGATGTATATGTTTCAATCAGCATGACAAACATTTTTTCTCCTTTCAATGCAGAAGATATTTTAGAATTGATTGATATCATTTTATCTTTCCAGAGCAGTAACCAAAATGTAGATGACAACATTATACTCCCCATGTTGTTCATTTAATCCAGTGCCCTCCAAAATAAATGGCGTAAATTCTACAGCTTCTATTCCAACAACATGGTGTTCAGAACTACCTTACTTTAATCATGAATATAGAATGTCAGCACTCACTTTTGTCTTTCGAATTCTGTGGTGAAACTATAGCAGATTCTGGGGAATCAACTGTCACGACTGTTGTTAGTAAATTTTTCTCATCATGCGAGACAATTTTCTTACATGGATGAGGAATATAGTTATATATTTATACAAAATATGTCCTTTTTAGGGCTCGACCTCTGCCAATGCGCTTGCGCATTGCAGATGTCAAGACATATTGGGGCTTAACGAGAGCTTAACCAAACGGCCAATTTGATGCTGTGCCCGTGAAAAAAACGCGTGCACACATCAAAGCAACCAGCCTCCCTCCCACAAGCTTCCCCCAGCGTGCGCTCTGGCATTTCTCCTCCCCTAATTATTCACTGCCCACGGCCGGCCGGCACATCAAAGGCTGCTGCTCCCCGTGCATCTCGTCACCCTTACTCTCCTCTATTCTTCCCTTCTTGCCTCTCCCCACCCCACCTCCCCACCACAGCAATGCCGAGGGCTTGTCTGCCTTCTCCCAGACTCGTTGTTCTCTTTTCTGCAGTACTGCAATCTTATCCGTGTTCTTTACGGCGGCGTTAATTCTCCTTTCTATCCTTCTTTGATTTCCTCTTACAATCTCCCGTTTTCCCTAACACTGCTCGTGCCTTTACCCTCAAACACGTCCCCGTTTTTCTGCCTTCTCCCAGACTTGTTGTTCTCTTTTCTGCAGTACTGCAATTTAATCCGTGTTCTTTACTGCGCCGTTAATTCTCCTTTCTATCCTGTAAACACTCCTCCTAGTTTAAATTTTTTTTTTTACGGTGGGAAGGCATGGGTTTCGCGTGGGCATGTGAAGGCAAACATTGTTTTACAAATTTTTTTTTTTTTAATTTTTTTATTGAACAAGGCGGTAGGAATTCATAAAATAAAATCATTGGTACAGAATTAAATAACAAAGACATTATTCACATCAAGATTTCTCAACAATCAGATAATTTCCAGACAGTTTACAAGAGATAAAACTAGATTAAAAAGACAGGATTAAAAGAGAAAGGGTCCATTATAAAAACTTGCAAAAACCATTTTTAGTGAACCGTATCGCTGCTACAAAGTGCAAAAACTGCAATAAAGTGCTACTCCCAAAGGAGATATAATCCAATAAAGTGCAATTTTTAAAGTGCGTTAGTGCAATAAAGTGCAACCACAGCTTATTATTATAAAGCAGCAATAATACACACAAAAAAAATCACATTCCCCTCTCCCTCCTTATCATCCTCCTTTCAGCAATTCCAAATTCTCAAAATATTTCCAATTTCTTTCAAATCTTGCAATGGCTCCTACCCTACCTGCATAAGCTCTTTCAAAATTACATGTTCTACTCATTTTGTTGAACCATTGCAGATGTGATGGAATCACCCCGGATTTCCAGTTCTGAAGGATTAAAGACCGTGCAACTACACAAGAAATGAAAATGAATACTTCTTCTGTTTTATCAAACCTGCTCCTCTCTTTGCATATGCCAAACAAGGCCACCTCTGCCTCCGGCAGTAGTACTTTCCCAGTTGCCAGCTCCATATCTACGAATATCTCCTTCCAAAAAGAGTCCAACTTCGGACAGGAAAAGAAGATATGACACCATCCTCCCTGTCCCATGGCTTTACATCTAAAACACTTGTTCACAACTTCTGGGAACATTCTCTCCAGGGCCTCCGGGGTGTAATACGCGAGCCAACGTGATAAAAAAGACATTCTTTTGTAATTGGCCGCCCGGAGTGCTTTATTACCCAGGTGACATAATAGCTCCCAATCCTTATCTGTAAGAAAACATTGTGTCGAGAGGCTTATTTTCTCTAGATGTCTCTCAATTATAGGAGAAGAGCTGGCAAAATAGAGCTTTTTATACCAAAATCCTATGCCTTTATTTTTATCCCCGTACAAAGCTGTTATCGACGCAGAGGGAGAGATGAACAGGCCACCTATCTCTCTTCTAATAAAATAAACCATTTGTAAATACTCTAAAAACATAAGTCGCCTGGAATTCTTCATTCTATTTAAGATCTCTTGCCAGCTAATTACCTTATTTTGTACAGATAAATGTCTTAATTCCCTAAACCCGGAAAATTCCCAATCTTTCAGATGATTCAAAGATATCTTAAGACCCATTTTGGCACATTCAGACAAACTCAAATAATTGGAGCCGTTAGAGCCATGTTTTTTAAAAAGGAGCAGTAATCTTGCTGTATACACTTTTAGTGTCTTATATCTAGATTTCTTGGGGAGCTTAGCAGTTTTTAAAAAGATAGGAATTTGAGAACCTGCTTCCTGTATCATTTTTTCCAGGAAAAAATTATCTCTTGTCTGCCTAATCCTTAATAGTCCTGCCACAATATCGAAAAAGGCTGCATCATAATATGTCTTAAAATGGGGGAGAGCCAAACCACCTTGATCAATCGCCAGTTGAACTACTGAAAGTTTGACTCTTGAAGCTTTTTTATTCCAAATAAAACCTCGCATCATAGTTTCGAGTTCATTAAAAAAAACAGTATTAACTTTAATTGGAATATTGCTAAATAAGAATATGAGCAATGGCAATACAATCATTTTGATTAGTGACACTCTACCAATCAATGACAGTGGGAGCAAACACCATCGATCCAGCAGATTCCTTATTTTAATCTTCATTTTAGTATAATTCAAGGAAAAGAGTTTGTCATAATCACTGGTCACATAAATACCTAAGTATCTAATCGGGTCCCTTTTTTCTGCTTGGTGCTGAAGATAAATCGGAAGAAAATCTATACTTGTGTTTAAAACAAGAACTTCCGGTTTTTTTTCGTTTACCTTATACCCCCCTATTTTTTCATAATCCTTAAGCTCCTTCATAAGACTCATGATGTTTTCTTTTTCAGGAGCCAAATATAGGATAATATCGTCGGCGAACAATTTTAATTTGGACATCCCGACGATGGGTGGAAAAATAGCAATGTTGTTTCTTATTCTTGTTACTAAAGGTTCGATAAAAAAAGTAAAAAGCAAGGGGGACAATGGGCATCCTTGCCTTGTTCCCCGATTAATTTTAATCTTTCCAGCATGTTTAGCATTAATAATTATCTGGGCTGATGCCCCTTCATAGATATTATTTAACATTTGTATAATTGAAGCAGGGAATCCAAATTGACCCAGTGAAAAAAAAAAGTGCAGACCAATTAACTAGATCGAATGCTTTTTCTGCATCAATCATTAAAATACACGCAGCTGTTGAATTTATATTAAAATAATATAGAGCCTGTATTAGAAATTCTGTATTGGCTGCCATATACCGACCCGCAATAAAACCTGTCTGATCGTGATGGATTACCTCCTGAGCTGCTAAAACAAATCTCTGCGCCCAAATTTTCATCAATAACTTGTAATCCGAATTCAGTAAGCTGATCGGCCTGTAGGAGTTCACATCTTCTGGATTTTTTTCCTTTTTAACAAAGCTAATAATTGTAGATTCTTTGAATTCTGGGGGGACCTTTCCTCCTAATCTGATGTAATTAAATAGATTTTTTAAAGGTTCTTCAAGTTCCTTACTAAATACCTTATAGAATTCGATAGGGAACCCATCCCGTCCGGAAGCCTTTGCTCCCGATGTTGCCCTTATACCCTCGTGAATTTCGATAGTACTTATTTCATCCCTGATTTGATTACTTCAGGAATTGGAGATTTTGGGAATTTCTATACTAGCAAAATATTCCTGGATCATTATATCCTCCACCTGGTATTCCGTGGAGTAAATACTTTCATAATGATCCAGAAATACCCTAGCAATTCCTTCACTCTGAGTTTCTACTCCACCCTGAGAATCTCGAATTTTTAAAATGAAGGATGACTCTTGTTTCTTTCTAACAGAGTCAGCCAAAATCTTCCCCGCCAATTGACTCTCTTCGTAGACCCTTTGCTGAAAGGCCCTAGAACTATTTATCTCTTCCAAGGTAAAAAAATCCCTTAACATAGCTTTAGCCTGCTCCCACTGATTTGGCTGCTGATTGATCTTTAGAGCATATTCCCTCTCGGCAGCATTCTGAAGAGCAGATATTTTATGCTTGCGATTATTTGCCTTATTACTGGAAAACGCGATGATCTGACCCCTGGCGGCTGCTTTAAACGCTCCCCAGACAGAGAAGGGTTCAGCTGAATTATTATTTACTGAGAAAAATTCGATCACCCACTCTTTGAACCCTACAACCCAATCCTTATTCTGAAGAAGAGTGCGATCCAGTTGCCACCTGGGGCGCTCCCCTTCCATTCCTCCTATCATAAACTCTACTTCAACCCTCCCATGATCCGAAAAAGGGTTGCATCCTATCAAGGTTCTAGTGATTTGTAGTGATCTGGAAGTTAAAATAAAGTCTATTCTGGATGCTGATCGAAACCTGTTAGAATAGCAAGTATATGCCTCCTTATCTAGATTCCAAGAACGCCAAGCATCCCGCAGTTGGTATTCTGACAGGAGTGCTTCAAATATACCTTTTGTCCTAGGTTTTAATTGTTTTTTGTTCTTATTGGAAGTGTCCCTCCTCAAATCCTGGATGTAATTGAAGTCTCCTCCTACTATTGTTTTACAAACTTGCTGTTTATAGAAATCAAATCCAATCACTTGGGGACTGAACGCGTCATCTAGAGGGTTTCACAGTTATATTTTATTTCCTGACAGTATAAACCGGGCTCAATGGTGGGTGGAAGTTTCAGATTTTTTTGTAGCGCCTCGAGCTGCTCACCAGTAGCACAGCACTCGGATTTCCATTATATTCCGGCCGTAGTGAAGTTGAGCAGTTATCACAGAGGCGCTAAAGTTAAATAAATCACCTCTTTTCCTCCCGTATCAGGGTTTACGGTGCACCTAAAATGTAAGCAGCCGCAAGGAGAGACTATGGTGACATCCGCTTCAGCTCATAACATTCACGCATGCAAATATGTCAGTGCCGCTCGCGCATGAGGGATGCAAAGAAGTCTCCCACGTGCAATTACTGCAGATTACATTACCGGCATGCTTTGGAACTTGTAATATTGGCCTACCGTCCTATATTGTATATTTTATGGAAAGAGCAGGGGTTTGCATCTTTCCAGTAACGTCCCCTGATTGTACTCATTTTTTGTGCCTTCTTCTCCTCTGATTGTACTCGTTTTTCGTGCCTTCTGCTCCCCTGATTGCCCTCGTTTTCTTGCCTTCTGCTTCCCTGATTGTACTATCCATCCACCCCACTCCATCCATCCATCCATCTCCATCCATCCCACTCCATCATAACCAATGAGACACTGTAGCTAGTCTGGTGGGGATTTTGGGTACTAAGGTGAGTTTTGGCACACCCTAACTTACTGAGGTTCCAAGTCTCTATGCACAGTTCTGTAGGAGAACGGAATCCCTGCGACATGGCGCCCAACCATTGGTGGTCTTATTACATGACACTTGAGTAATAAAACATTCAGTCCTTAACCCCTTCACTATTGTTTCCGGTTAACGGTGGTGTCGCACAAACCTACCTATATTTACATAGGTCTTTTCAAGCTTGAATCTTTCTAAACTGTTTCCTTGAATTACTAGCCAGTTGTGCTACAAAGTTTACTTTGTACCTCTTTCTTACTGTGTCATTATGGCCGCGGTAAACATTCCGCAACATAGTCGTATTGCGATGCGCAATCGTTTGCAGACTTATAATGTTCCCGTGGATGGCATGGCCGTAATTATGGTGGTGAGTGCAGAGGTGGCTTACCCTTACGAAATGTTTTACTCGTGGGTGACCTTCCCAGCTGTGAACGCAAATTCTGGTGTGTTAGAAATGTACACTGCCACGGCTGTGCCACTGGAATATACTCCGTATAGGGCACAGGAAGTTCCTATTGATGCTTGGCAGCAATGTGTTTGGTTTGATGCCGCCCTACCCCACTCTTTGACAGCTCCGAGGTTAGGTCCTTTGTCCATTCCCGGCGCAAATTGGCCTGTTTTGGCTGGATTTACACCTCATCCTCAACACAGTGCACATACCGTGGTTGAGTTAAGACGACTTCATGTAGTCGCAATTAGCGTGATTAGGTCATTAGTGCAATACATAACCCGCAATACCCCGGGCGGGGCTCCAGGAGGTGCGGTGCTTCCTGCTGGACAGGGCGGCATGAAGCTCAGTCCCGTAATGGTCAACGCTGTGATAGGCAAGCGCCCCCAGGATTGGGATGATTTAGCTTTCTGGCTTGCCAAAAAGTTTGACCAGCTGGAAGCGGTATTTCCTAACACGACTCCTGGTGAGAAACACAGGATTCTGACAATTAGCTTGCCGAAAGACTTGACCCCAGAAATTGGTGACTGTGAGACATGGGGTAGAACATTTGCGGCAGTCTATGCGAGGTGTTACGGCACTCCGTCTATGACTGTTTTGCCAACAGTCGTTAAACGTGTTCAGGATGAGCACGGACCTGAGGCTGCTGTTGAGTTGGGTATGCGCCTGTGTGGCTCCTTTGATGTGGTTTACGATCTCATACTTGCTAATGTCAAGGGGGATGCGGTGAACTTTCAGCTAGCCAATGCTTTGCAGGCGATTCCCGACGTCGAGAAACCCGACAGTTGGCAAGAATTATTGTGGCGGCTTATAAAACCGTGGGCCGCAATAGTAGGGGTCTCAACCCTTTTTCTACTAAAGAGAAAAAACAACCCCAAGGGCAGAAGTCAGAAACTGACGAACAGCCCAAGACCAAAAAACAAAATTGGCAGAAAAAACAAAAACAGGGAAAACAACAACAACAGAGACAGGAGTCTCGTCCTGCATCTCCATTGCCTGCGCCCCAGAACGTGTTTATGACTTGCGCGATCGCACAATGATAAAATCACCTGATTGATTTCAGGTTTCTGACCAATGCTCTCCTCGTTCTTTTCAGGACTCATCGGCCTCATCGACCGGTGGTGGAGGAGGCGGCAGGGGTCGGGGTGGCCAGCAGGGACGGGACCAGCTCTGCCCGAAAGACGGTAAAGGCAAGCAGGACGATTCTACACCGAAGAGACCCCAGTTTCAAAAGAAGAGTGGCCGCTTTATCAGCGCGATATGCCACAGATAGTGAGACCGCAGCTTCGGAATCAGACATGGGTTCTGACCTTGCTGGACAGCGCGGCGGAGATCTCCATAGTGCGAGAGGCCCTGTGTCCACTACTGAAGGCGACAGCGACTGAGCGTTATGTTGTTGTGGAAACAGCTGACACTAGAGTTGCTCCCCCTGACAGACTTTATGAAATAGTCTTATTAATTGAAGGTGACATACAGCGTACCATAAAAGGGGTATTTTGGGAAAATCTTACAACTACCTATGACATGTTGTTAGCGGAGGCTGACTGGCCCCCACATTTTGTTCTCACAGCTCCAAGAGGGGAGGAGGTAATCCTCCCTAGTTTCGCGCACACGGTCTCGAAGGAGCATGTGCTGAATTTTGCAGAAGAGTGGGCTAGAGCCCTTGTGCCGGCTCTCAACCGTACACACTGTGGTTGGGATAAATTTTCCCCTCACCACGAAATACCTTTGCGGTCTCAGCCACAGCCTCAACCTCAATATCCCTTTAGACGTGAAGCTAAGGCTTCGGTTGCGGAAATCCTTGAACAATTGGAATATCAATGAGTGATTGAAACATGTGTGTCACCAATGAATAACCCTCTTTTTACTGTGACCAAGCCTGACGGATCGTATTGTTTGGTATTGGATTACCGACATTTGAACTCGCATTGCCATACCTGTGCAGTACAGAATACTCACTGCTCTGCCTTGGTGGATAGTCTTGTGCGAAGCGGTTTAAAACCAGGCTTGACATATCCAACGGTTTATATGCCCACCATTTGGATGGTCTAAGTTCCCAATGGACCAGTTTTACATGCGGCGGCGTCCAAAAACAGTGCAAACGGTTACCGATGGACTATAAGAATAGTCCTGGTGTGTTTGCTGCCCGCATTGTCTCTCTCTTGAAGAGAATCGACCCTGATGCATGCTCGTATGTGGATTACATTTATCTCACAGACGGCGAACTTTGGGAGCATCTGTGTCGAGTTGACTGCATAATTTGTAGCTTTGCGGACTTCGGTTACAAATTTAACTTTGCAAAGTCGCACATTGCAGAGTACACAGTGTTGTTCCTGGGCTATGAGCTCAACAATGAAGGTCGAGGATTAGCTCCTCACTTCTTGGAGAAATGCGCACAACTGCGCGCTCCAACAACTCTGAAAAAATTACAGTCTTTGCTGGGATTTTTGAATTTCGGGAGGACATGCATTCCTGAATATGCCCAGCGTATCAAGCCTTTGTATGCTTTGATACAACCTACTTTTACCAAATCATGCTGGCTGCCGGAGCACTCAGCTATTCTGCAATCTTTGCCGGCTGATCTGCACGCTTCTAAATACTTACTGACTTGTGATAACCACATCAACCTGGTGATAAGAATCGTCCCTGGGGCGGTGGGTTTCACTTACCTTACTTTTAACGAAGGAGACACAGTACCTATTGCCTACAAGTCACACTTGTACACTTCAGCTGAAATGCGATTTTCCACTGTGGAGAAAGTTTTGACGGCTGTACAGATGGCGATTCTTAAGGAACGTGCTCTGTCACAGGGAAAACGCATGTTGGTTGTTAAACCGTGTCCTGCTTTGGAGGCAGTTACGAAAGCCAGTGTACCTAATTCTTAAGCTTTGCACCCTCGGTGGATACAATGGGCAGCATCATTGACATCTCCGGATGTCACATTTATTTTTGATGCCTCCTCGCAAGAGTTTTTGCAATATGAATTCGTTCATCCTGCACCTTTCGCTATGCGACCTTTGGAGGATTTCCATTGCATCATATACACTGATGGTTCGGCGCAGGTTGCACATGGTTCTAAACACGCCTACGTTTCCGCATTCGCCATTGTGGTAGGTGCCATGGTGAACGATTAGTTCAAGTCCAGAGTTGTGCACACGCAGACTCTAGGGGACTGCACCGCACAATTAGCAGAGCTTCGTGCTCTGATGCTTGCATTGGAGTACGCTGATCCTAGTTTGACGACTCTTATTGTAAGTGATTCTTACTACTGTGTCCAGTCTTACAATGAGAACTTGTTCTTTTGGATTCAGAATGATTTTCGTGATTCCAACGGTAGCACAATAAAACATAAAATGATCTGGGTCCGAGTGGCTGAGCTTAAAGAGCAGTTGCCACTCGTGTTTTTTATTAGGGCTCCCGGTTTTATGGTATTTATTTTTTTAACATTTCCGTCTGTATTTATCCATATTTATTTTGTTGTCATTTTATCTGTATATATCCGCATTTCTTTTTTTCGCAAGCCAAAAAAAGACGCTGCAACTAGTACTTTTCCACTTTTATTTAAATAGGCAGTGCACAAAGTTGTTATAGGTTTAGCTATATGTATATATGCTCCAAATTAAGTAAACACAATACAATGTGTGTGAGTCTATTATAGACATTTGGAAGACCAATGTTGTGTATGTTTCATACAACTTCTACAAAATAACGTTACTGTTAGATCAAAACAGGACCTCGCATATGTGAAATGGGAGGGTGTCACAGAGATTACTTGCAGTAATATTAGTATCAGCTGCTGCTGTGTTACAATATTGAAAACACTGTCACAGGCTATAATAAACACATTTAGAATTTAGATGAGTGCACATGTGCACTTTCAGTGACCTGGCCAAAGATTGCATGAAAGTGCTGTCTACGTTCTTCATATATTACAGATATAGAATGCCTTGTTCTCCTTATTGTCAGTTCCATGCGTCTCTCTGTGGTGCGAGCTGACTATCCACAGCTGAGAGAGTAAACTACCTCCTCTAGTCTGAAGCAGGGAGCTCTCATTTCAGAAATAAATTTCAATTTAAGGGCTGAAAGTATCCTAAAGCTAATGCGGCTTAATTTCCCTAATGTGTTTATGCCACTGGACTTTCTGACCTTTTTGGGTCACACTCATTTCTGCCAGTCCTACATTTGCGCAAAGTACTTGCGCTGCTAACACCTTCCCCCACCTTCTCAAAGTTAAACTGCCTTAGAGGTCCAAACCGTGAAATACATATTCACCTCCACTCCCACCTTTTCACTTCACAGTGACTTAAAACAGACTGCTGTGCTGGCGCAGCGCTCACTACAAAGCCAGAGCTCCGGAGATGATGAATGATCAGCTGATTGGCTGAAAAGATGTAACAGCCACGTCATCAGGGCTATAGTGGGCAGGTCAGAGGCAAGAGCTCCTAGGAAATGTTTTCCCGCACCTACCAAAGATTAATGGCCCAGCAGGTGTTAAAGTGGGCAGGCATACAGGGCAATCAGGAAGAGGGGTGTGGGGAGGCAACCCTGAGCTGGAGCACAATCGAGCAATTCTCAGACTCCAATTTGGTCATTTTATTCCGTTTCTATGTATAAATACAGACGGAAGAAAAATATTTTTCCGTCTGTATTTATATGTAAAAATCTTTTTAAACGGAAAACCGGGAGCCCTATTTGTAATTCATACTCTTGGTCATCAGCGCGTTGGAGTTCACGCTGTTGGCAACTCGCTTGCTGATGATGCAGCGAAATCAGCAGTATCGACATATTTAGTTGCAGCAGTTACACGGTCCAAAAGTAAGATTGATGATGATATCTTGGCAGCTGTTGCTGCGACTGAGAAGGGATGTAAATATCCTAAGGGGTTCCCTTCGAAGTACTCATACCACTTAAGTCCCGATAAGGTTCCTTATGTGAAAATATCTGATGTTGGGGAGAGATTGATTCCCAACTCGGATCGCAGAAATACATTGATCACAGCGGCCCATGAAGGTGTTGCGCCTGCGCATGCGGGCATTTCTGCCACTGTGTCCCAATTGCAACAGTGTTTTTGGTGGTGGGGACTGTACAAACAGACATGCGATTATGTCCTTCAATGGGACATTTGCCAGCAGATTAAGCCTTCAACTGTTGCGCGTCCGCCCCAAACACAGTTGTTCATTTACCACCAGGTTGTGTTTATTTGGATCACTGCGGTCCTTTTTCTTCTGATACTGCACATAAGTACGTCTTAGTCGCAGTTGATTCATGCACACGCTTTGTATGGGTGTGGCCTCACCACAGCACTGATTCACGGACTGTCATAAGGGATTTGCGTGTCTTTGTAGGGATTTTTGCCTGTGGTACCTTCCATTCGGATCAGGGTCCTGTTTTTGCCTCTAAGGCGTATAAGGATGCCATGGCTTCATTGGGGGTTCAAGTCAAGTTTATGTCTCCATACAGGCCTGAGGGCAACAGTGTAGTGGAACGAATGAACCGTGACTTAAAGCAATCATTGACAGCTCGAGTTATAGGCACTGGCAGGAACTGGCTGGCAGCAAATCAAAAGGGAGAGAGAGGACTAGGTAAGCCAGTCCGGGTCCCCTGGTTATATGTAGGAATATCAATATAGGACTAGCTACGTTGTATTTAGTGGAACTCAGAAGGTATATCTGCGGGCAAACCCTTAGGTTTGGACATGAAGCCCTCACACACCAACCTAGTTGGTGTCATGCTTCATCATCGGGCCCACCACAGTGACACCGAATGTGTCCCGGGTGTGCTGCGACTCCAGATTACTGAGGAGCTGGTATTCTTGCTGAGTGTGCAGTGCTGGTGAGAATGAGGGTGAAAGGTTAAAAGCTATACAGGTGGTCCCAGTTCCCGAGGGTAAAGGTAAATTTAATACCTGGGCCCCTGTTAGCAAGATAAAAAGGCTGTGGACGATATGGAGTGTATTAAGAGCTCCTACGTCCATGTGGTCTACATGTTTCAGCCAGGCCTTTTGATTAAAACTGGCTTTCCTCAGGACCAATGAGTATGTGTAAGTGATGATTAACTATATTAAGTGATAGTGTGTGGTAAAAAAGTGTTGCACTCGCTAAGGTGCCGTACGTGTAAGAGGGGGATTCCCTCTACTTTACTGTACATAGAACACAGAGACAATACAGACATACAAAGAGAACCAATGAGAATGGTATATACCAAAACACAACATATGGCCGACTTCTAGTGTGCGTGAGCGACCTAGAGCGGCAGAGAACTTGGCCATGAGTGGATGCCATGGCCAGGGTGAACTATGGCGATAAAATATTAAACGCGGTGGCAGTGGTGGGCTACACAGCGAAACAAGCATAGCGTGAGGTACAGGTAAGTATGGTACATAATTCCTCACACTTGCTACTTGCTGTTAAAGCCTCATGGGTCACTTGGCAGGGAGTGAGAGAAGACCCTAAATGTTTTAAAAGGTCATAGTTAGGAAGGTACCTGTGGGGAGAAAATGCTGCTTACCCAGAGCGTCGTGTAGAGATCACTCGTTTACTCACGGTATTTCCGGTCAGCGTGCTCCTGCGACCTATCGTCCTGCTCCAGTGTCCCGAGTGAACTATGCATGGATCAGGTAAGTGCTTAAATAGCCGGTTCAATTGGTGTCACCTGGAGAGGGGAGAGGGTGCGGTCGCGCTAGCTAGAAGAGCGCATGCGCTGGTAGCTAGCGGCACTGGTGCTGCGCATGCGCATAGTGTGGTAGTCGCGCATGCGCAATGGGAGGCCTGGGCACTAAACAGTAGCGCATGCGCCTCGGAACCCCGGAGGTATACAGCATTGGTATTGACATGTGCACTCTAGTGCGGGCACCATGTGGGGGAAAGAAATTAATTAGAAAGGCCCGTGAGGGGCCAATGAAGATTAGCAAAAGATAAAAAAGATACAAAAGCAACAACAGCGAAGGGAGGCCTCTGGGCAAATAGGGCAACTACAGGATAGGGACAGACCACGAGTCTGAGCGCAGGCAGGGACACAGACCACCTACATGGAGGTGATTATCTCGCTAGAGCATTCCACGGGATAGAATCGTTGAGCCCCTCTATATGGGTAGAAAGGCGGTAAATCCAGCGTTGCTCTTTAGAGAGCAGAGTTTTCTCATCGCAGCATGAAAGTGCGAATTGTTCGATGACTGTCCAGGTGAAGTCATTTGGTGTGTGATTTTGCACGATGAAGTGTTGGGTTAGCTTACTGATATTTTTGCCACAGCGCATTGTGCTCCTGTGCTCGGTCATCCTGGTTCTGACTTTTCTGGTAGTCATACCGATGTATCTCAGACCGCAGCGACAGGTGATAAGGTATATTAGGTTAGATGAGTTACAATTAGTAAATTGCCTTTGTGTCCAGGTTTTGCCAGTTTCTAGTGACAATGTTTTCGAAGGGGTAGTCAGGTGGCAGACGCTGCAGTTATTACATGGTTGGTGGCCTGTGAGTTCAGGTAGGCCCCATGTGTTCAAAATAGTCTGACCTTTTAGTTGTGTCTTCCTGGGTCTCGTGGAGACCAGCTGGTCCCTCAGGTTTTGTGCTCTCTTGTATGCGAACCGGGGTGGATCCCAGTTCCTTGTACCTGAATTGATAATTTTCCAATTTTTACGAATTATGCTGGAGACCTGGTTTGAGGCGGTATTGTAGGTGGTGACGCATGTCATTAAGGGAGTTTCTGGTGGTCTGACAACAGTTTCGAGGAGGGCCTCCCTGTTCTGGTTGCGTGCTCGCTTGCAAGATTTTGAAATAATTCTAGTTGGGTAACCACGGTCTTCCAACTTGTGGACCAAGGCTTTGGACTGGTGTTTGAAGTCATGGAGGTTGCTGCAGTTCCGGCGTATGCGCAGGAACTGCCCAAAAGGCAGATTCTCCCTCAAAGGTCTGGGGTGGAAACTGTCAAAGCGTAACAATGAGTTCCTGGATGTTGGTTTGTAATGAGTGGTTGTTGTTAGACCCCCTTGATCAGCTCTTATGTTGAGGTCTAGAAACGCTAGTTCCGTTGGGCTGCTAGTGCAGGTGAACTTGAGAAATGGATCAAGGTTGTTGATCCACGTGAGGAAATCTTTCAGTGTTTCCTCATTGCCCTCACTGTGGTGGGCCCGATGATGAAGCATGACACCAACTAGGTTGGTGTGTGAGGGCTTCATGTCCAAACCTAAGGGTTTGCCCGCAGATATACCTTCTGAGTTCCACTAAATACAACGTAGCTAGTCCTATATTGATATTCCTACATATAACCAGGGGACCCGGACTGGCTTACCTAGTCCTCTCTCTCCCTTTTGATTTGCTGACATTTGGCAGCGCGCAGCTGCGAGAGACACCTGATACAAGATGGCACAAAACATAGGCCTAACCTTTACCGAGGAAGACGTCACTGAAATCCTCGATGACCCCACACTCTTGGCAGATTTCAATACAGCAACAACAATAGCGCAAACTACAGACTGGGACACTCTTACTGAGAAAAAGCGTAACAGGATACGTACCATTCTGCATGGCGTTATCCTTGCACAATATCTAAGGACCAATACAGCGCCTAAAGGCTTACTAGTCACTAACGCCCCAAGAATATTCCTTGACGATGTCACCTTCAGGAAAGACTGGGCCCAGATAGCCTGGCACTGCACCAGGGACTGGCTGATCCTGATAATAAAAACTGCTAAACGTCTTTCAGACGCAGTTGTAATAGAGATCCAAGCTACTGAGACTCATTTCAAGACTACTCTGACAGGATACAAAAAGAAATTGGAAGATCAGAATCGTGAGATGAACGATTACAAAGAATACCTAACCCAAACCAAGATAAAGAAATTTGAAAAGGATCTCAAAAATTTCAGCTATCTAAAAACATATCCTTATGCTGATGATGCGTACACTGCACCCACAAGAGGCCAGAACACTGATAGCTCGGGCGACAACAGTTCCGTCTCTAGCGGCTCCAGCAATGGATCTTATAAAACCAGAGGAAGAGGCCGTGGAGGGAAGCAACAGACACAACCATGGCAAGGCCCCCCACAATTCCAAAATTTCGGACCTCCTCCTTTTGGACCAATGCCTCCATACTACGGATATCCACCATTATACCCGCCCGGCCAGATGCCATACTACCAGAACAACCCAAATCAACGGTATCCTTTTTTAGGCCAAGGCCGCAGACCTCGTGGCAAGAGGAGGAATCCGCCTCAACAGGTGCAGTGGGCGCCCCAACCAGCACAGTGGTCAACAGAAGAAGACCCGGTCAGTGCAAACACAAGGAACAAAGCCAAAGAACAAGCGGGCCCGAGCAAATGACAAAACCGACTAATAACCTAGTATTCAACCTTTCTGATATACCCCTCACCAATGAGGAGACCAATGTCCTGAACAAAGGGCTATCTTTCGTCCCGACCACCCGACTAGATACTTTTAAACTCCACGTCGAATTGACCGAGTTTTTCAGAAAGCTGAGGTTAAAAGCGTTCTTTGAGAACAAGGAGAAACCAATTGACCCAGAAATCACTAACGAAACAGGGCTGAAACTCAAATCCAACTTCACCCCGTCACCTGCCACCGTGCCAGTAGAGATCAGCACCTTCGAGTTGGCAGTATACTCAGAAGTCGAGAAATTACAACCCCACAACCATTTCAATAATCTTTCATTCCGAGATAGGGAAATCGTCAAGAAACTTCAAAATGACCCTACTCGCATCATTAAACCAGCAGACAAAGGGGGCGGAATAGTCATCATGAATAAAAGCGACTACGACACAGAATGCCGCAGACTTTTAAGCGACACTCGTAACTATAAGAAATTACAGAGAGATCCGACTAAAGATCTACAAAAAAAGATCATAGAACTAGTGCAAGAGGCGTCTGACGCAGAATACATCTCTAAGCAAGAGGCTGAATATCTCAACACACGTGATGCGAAAGTACCCTACTTCTACATCATGCCCAAGGTGCACAAAGGGGTAACCCCACCACCAGGCAGACCTATAGTGTCAGGGATAAAATCCCTCCTAGAGCCGCTGTCACGGTTCTGTGATCACTACCTGAACCCGCTAGTCCAAAAAACCCGATCCTACATCCAAGACACGAAACATCTCCTTAACATCATCAAGGATGTTAGTTTCGACAGCGATAAACATCTTCTGGTTGGATTAGACGTGGAGAGTCTTTACACGAGTCTCCCACAGGATGCCACATTGAAGGTACTCCACGATATCCTTATGGAGATTGACTGGCAATACCACACACCCCGTCACTTCATTCTGGATTGCGCTACTCTGGCATTAAAAGAGAACTATTTCAAATATGAGGACACATTCTTCCTGCAAACTAATGGTACCTCGATGGGCAGTGTCTTTGCGCCGAGCGTGGCGGGGCTGTATGTCCACCATTTTGAACAGACTAACATCGAAGCCCCCACGAACCCCTACTCAGCGAACATAACAATCTGGCGTCGCTACATTGACGATATTCTCATTGTCTGGGAGGGCAATGAGGAAACACTGAAAGATTTCCTCACGTGGATCAACAACCTTGATCCATTTCTCAAGTTCACCTGCACTAGCAGCCCAACGGAACTAGCGTTTCTAGACCTCAACATAAGAGCTGATCAAGGGGGTCTAACAACAACCACTCATTACAAACCAACATCCAGGAACTCATTGTTACGCTTTGACAGTTTCCACCCCAGACCTTTGAGGGAGAATCTGCCTTTTGGGCAGTTCCTGCGCATACGCCGGAACTGCAGCAACCTCCATGACTTCAAACACCAGTCCAAAGCCTTGGTCCACAAGTTGGAAGACCGTGGTTACCCAACTAGAATTATTTCAAAATCTTGCAAGCGAGCACGCAACCAGAACAGGGAGGCCCTCCTCGAAACTGTTGTCAGACCACCAGAAACTCCCTTAATGACATGCGTCACCACCTACAATACCGCCTCAAACCAGGTCTCCAGCATAATTCGTAAAAATTGGAAAATTATCAATTCAGGTACAAGGAACTGGGATCCACCCCGGTTCGCATACAAGAGAGCACAAAACCTGAGGGACCAGCTGGTCTCCACGAGACCCAGGAAGACACAACTAAAAGGTCAGACTATTTTGAACACATGGGGCCTACCTGAACTCACAGGCCACCAACCATGTAATAACTGCAGCGTCTGCCACCTGACTACCCCTTCGAAAACATTGTCACTAGAAACTGGCAAAACCTGGACACAAAGGCAATTTACTAATTGTAACTCATCTAACCTAATATACCTTATCACCTGTCGCTGCGGTCTGAGATACATCGGTATGACTACCAGAAAAGTCAGAACCAGGATGACCGAGCACAGGAGCACAATGCGCTGTGGCAAAAATATCAGTAAGCTAACCCAACACTTCATCGTGCAAAATCACACACCAAATGACTTCACCTGGACAGTCATCGAACAATTCGCACTTTCATGCTGCGATGAGAAAACTCTGCTCTCTAAAGAGCAACGCTGGATTTACCGCCTTTCTACCCATATAGAGGGGCTCAACGATTCTATCCCGTGGAATGCTCTAGCGAGATAATCACCTCCATGTAGGTGGTCTGTGTCCCTGCCTGCGCTCAGACTCGTGGTCTGTCCCTATCCTGTAGTTGCCCTATTTGCCCAGAGGCCTCCCTTCGCTGTTGTTGCTTTTGTATCTTTTTTATCTTTTGCTAATCTTCATTGGCCCCTCACGGGCCTTTCTAATTAATTTCTTTCCCCCACATGGTGCCCGCACTAGAGTGCACATGTCAATACCAATGCTGTATACCTCCGGGGTTCCGAGGCGCATGCGCTACTGTTTAGTGCCCAGGCCTCCCATTGCGCATGCGCGACTACCACACTATGCGCATGCGCAGCACCAGTGCCGCTAGCTACCAGCGCATGCGCTCTTCTAGCTAGCGCGACCGCACCCTCTCCCCTCTCCAGGTGACACCAATTGAACCGGCTATTTAAGCACTTACCTGATCCATGCATAGTTCACTCGGGACACTGGAGCAGGACGATAGGTCGCAGGAGCACGCTGACCGGAAATACCGTGAGTAAACGAGTGATCTCTACACGACGCTCTGGGTAAGCAGCATTTTCTCCCCACAGGTACCTTCCTAACTATGACCTTTTAAAACATTTAGGGTCTTCTCTCACTCCCTGCCAAGTGACCCATGAGGCTTTAACAGCAAGTAGCAAGTGTGAGGAATTATGTACCATACTTACCTGTACCTCACGCTATGCTTGTTTCGCTGTGTAGCCCACCACTGCCACCGCGTTTAATATTTTATCGCCATAGTTCACCCTGGCCATGGCATCCACTCATGGCCAAGTTCTCTGCCGCTCTAGGTCGCTCACGCACACTAGAAGTCGGCCATATGTTGTGTTTTGGTATATACCATTCTCATTGGTTCTCTTTGTATGTCTGTATTGTCTCTGTGTTCTATGTACAGTAAAGTAGAGGGAATCCCCCTCTTACACGTACGGCACCTTAGCGAGTGCAACACTTTTTTACCACACACTATCACTTAATATAGTTAATCATCACTTACACATACTCATTGGTCCTGAGGAAAGCCAGTTTTAATCAAAAGGCCTGGCTGAAACATGTAGACCACATGGACGTAGGAGCTCTTAATACACTCCATATCGTCCACAGCCTTTTTATCTTGCTAACAGGGGCCCAGGTATTAAATTTACCTTTACCCTCGGGAACTGGGACCACCTGTATAGCTTTTAACCTTTCACCCTCATTCTCACCAGCACTGCACACTCAGCAAGAATACCAGCTCCTCAGTAATCTGGAGTCGCAGCACACCCGGGACACATTCGGTGTCACTGTGGTGGGCCCGATGATGAAGCATGACACCAACTAGGTTGGTGTGTGAGGGCTTCATGTCCAAACCTAAGGGTTTGCCCGCAGATATACCTTCTGAGTTCCACTAAATACAACGTAGCTAGGAACTGGCTGGCCCATCTCAATGGCGTGCAGCGTGCTCTTAATAATCTCCCTAGAAGGTCTCTGGGTGGGCGGACCCCATATGAAATGCTCTTTGGTATCAAGATGTATGTACCGGACCTTGACGGTCTTGACTCGGTGGCTGTTGCTGCCTCCTTTGACGTAGATGAACATTGCAATGTCTTACAGGCTCTACAAAAGACAAGCGACAGTCTTGCAAAGGAACATTTGCCCTCCACTTCGGATGATGCGTTGCAGATCCCGGTAGTTGGCTGGCTACCCCAAGTCGGAGAATTGGTTCGGGAGAAGATCGAAAACAAGAAAGAATTTGGTCCCTCTTACCGAGCTCCAGTTCCTGTGCTTGGTGTGAAGGGCACAAGAACAGTCATTTTACCACCACTTCCAGGTCGTAAGGAAAACAGGTATATCTCCATTGACAATGTCAAGATACACAGAGTGGCCGATTCTTCTTAGTATGACACCGGCAGTCTCCAGTCCTTCGATGGTGAGAATTTCTGTATTGGCCACTGCTTCTACTCCTGAGCCGGAGGTGGACATCGAGATGCCTGCAATTTCTAGTCCTTTATTGAGTACATTGCCTGGTACTCAACTTGATGAAACTGACTACTCTAACCCAACTGACTTATCGATGCCTGATTTGCAAACTCGTTTGGCCACAGAACCCAGATTTCATTTGACACTGTTTCACACACATCAGGAAAGCCCTCACGGATTGCAGTCTATACAAGTTTATTTAAAAAAATAAATTTGATTCCCCCTTGGACATATATTTGGCTGGTGCTTTTTTTGATTTACTTTTTATGTCAATTGGTTTTGTGTTTTATTTTTTCCGAATCGTCAATGGACACTATGTCGAAGAGAGAGCATGCATTCGACATCTAAATGGAACATTGGCACCCCATTCCTCGTCACATACTTCTCACAGATTGAAAAGAGACTTGGCTTTTGTTAACATCACTGCTTGGCCTGTCCTGGATGGGATAGTATGGGATGCTGTTAAATTTCAAATCCATGGCCCCACTGAGGTTATAAATGTCCCTTATGTACTTAGAGTTAACATGGGGGATGTAGTTAAACAAAACATACGTTCTGATGATTGGGATGTTCAGGCCGTAGAGGCATTGTTTTCTGATTTGAAATATTATGCTGCCTTTGATGCTGAAGATTTTTATTTAGAACCTGCTAATTATGGTGATTTATTTTGTTTCCAACATTTTGGCAACCACTACCTACATAAAACTAATTCCAGGAGGAGCACTGTGAATTATACACAATGGGAACATTGTCCGGCTCCTATGCAAGGCAGTTCGAGTACCTTTTTGAAAAAGTACACGTATTTTACTGATTTTAATCAGTCCATTCCGACATAATTTTATTTTAAAATAACAGAAAAATCCATGTCCAAGGTTAGACTTACCGATACTAAGTTATTGTACTTGAAGTCCTTTCTAGACCAGCTAGCTGTTGGAGGCTACGAGTTGTGGAAGGAAACAGTTGACCTTAAATCTGTTTGGGGTTCTAAAAGTTGGCAGGTACAAGGCACTGAGGCTTTGCACCGTGCATGTCTCATCCCGAATCATATGTTGTTTTTTAATTCTACCATTTCACAGAAAACATTCTTTGGATTGGCTACTTCTAAAAAATTAAATACTCCTTCCTTCCCTGATTTGGAAGAATATTCAGGTTGGGGTGATACTACAACATTTTCGATCAGCGAGTTGCAAACTCTAATGCTAAATTCGTCCTTTAACATATCCAGTTTGAACCCCAAAGGTTGGCTGCTGTGGCACAGAAGTGCTGACTCGTGCCAACATCGATTTCTGGGTTTTACTGATGGCTTTACACAGGTCAGGGTCGATCCCTGTTTTGAGAATGGCCATTCTGTCACTACTTATTCAGTAGGCAAATTATATCAGAATTGGCTCAAACATTCTACCTTGGCGTCAGTTAAACTGCATTTATCTAAACTGACTGACGATGTTGATTTGAATGATTTCATAAAAGGCCCGGCTAGAGGTAGATCTAAGAGATGGATATATGCAGTTTATAATGAAATCTGGAAAACATCACAGATTGAAGCGGCTACCCGCCTTAGGGCTATTGATCAAGCTAATTTAGAAAAAGTGCTTGCTGTTGTGGATAATAGCATTAACACGCTTTCTTCCCTCATTTACACATTGGATAATATTGTGTCATCTGTTGTTGATATTGTGCAAGATGAAGTGTCTGTGTTATACCAAGGTCAAAATCAATTGCGTTCTGTTATGCAGTTTGCGTGGACCCTGCAGACCCTTAAGTCCAGAAAAGTGCCTTGGAATTATATGAATACCTCTTCTCTTTTTGCTCCGTTCAATTTAACTGACAAGCAACGTTTGCTTTCAATGAGAGATGCATCTTTTTCTATGTTACACATTGAAAGGTTGGAGTCTTTACCATTCTCTGTGGCAGAAGCCACTACTGTAACGTGGCTTATACACGGTTTGATAACTTTACCATTTGCTCTTTTCGAATTAAAAAATTGTATGAAATATTTTGCCATTGGTACATACGAGCCTCTTGGTAGCTCCTATCTGCATGAAGCCTGGTCGCTTCCTTTTACATACAGATGCCTTAGGGAGGGAAAGGAAGTTTATCTGAAAGGTGAAGAGTGCACCGAAACACCAGATCATTCATTAATGTGTAGACATATTCAATTACACGGCTCTTGCAATCAAGAAAGCCTAATTTAGCCTGTGTTTTAGGTACACCCGTGCCCGCTATCATCTCCACATTCACGTTACTGGCAAACGGCAGTTATTTACTTTTAAATAATTAAGATTGCTGTGGGTTATTAAAAGGCATTGCTTATCGTTACAGTTAGTGAGCGTGTGGTTTGCTGTAAAAATGTGTTGTATCCACCCACGCATGGGAACTTGGATGTTTCCATCTGGTCGAGAATTCCGACCTTAAAAGCAGAGTTCAATAAGATGAGTCGAATAAGGGCTCTTTTGTCCCAAAAAGAAGTTGACCTGACATCAGCTCGTGAAACATTTGTCCTTCACGTGGCTAACACCCGCACAGAGGTGCATGCATTATTAAATACTGACCTTCCATTGAATTTCGGTGAACTGATTCATACAATCTTTAACGTGTCCTCCACAACGGGGCTGGCGCACTTTTTAAAATTAGTTAGCAGTGGTCTAGTGACTTCATTTCAAAAGATATTTGGGGTCATTCCTGCTTTCTTTCATTCAATCTTTTCCAGCCTATTTGGTGGATTTCCCGTTTTACTGGCGCTGGCTGCAGGCATACTTTTGCTGTTTTGTTTCATTCGAAATGGATGCACATCCTGTGTTTCAAGACGAGCTGTCGCGGCTGGCACTGTTTCGCAACAGGATGCTTGAATACTATGGTGCGCTGCCGCTCGCCACCTTAAGTGCAGCTAATGGATTATTGTTTCGATTTTCCTATTTTACATGCGTCCAGCCTGTCTTTCATTGCCTGAGCTGCGGTTTCGATTGGGCCCTGGATTTGTGTCTCTGCAATGTGGGGTCTCCTGAAGTGGATTATAACCAGCTCATGAGTCCCTTAGTTGCTCATGAATTGCTTTGTTCTGATGGAGGGATTATGGCCTTTGCAGCGATGCATGGAATGCTGGGTCGTTGGAATATATTCGTAGCGGCGCAAGATTTCTTGGCACACAGCTTCATTGAAAACCCACCAAGTTGCCCTCTGATGGTGCTAGAGGCTCCGGTAATTGAAGAGCATGTATGTTCTTTCCACTATTGAATTGGATGGCTGAATTATTTTCGGATGAGAACAGTGACTTCCTTTTGGAAGCTGTTGCTGCTTATTTTGCATATTCGATGCTAGCATAAGGTCTGTCGATGCCATGGTTGACATTGAACATTTTTCATATTTTTTTCGGGAACTATGGAAAACTTTTCGAGCCCCAGACCTATTGACTTTGATTGAAGTGAACTCTAAATTGTCATGATGTTGAGATTTTGGTGTTTTGGGTGACAAAAATATATTTTCTCACTTACTCAAATTTGAACTGACTATCGTTATTGAACTCTGCATTTCAAATATGTGCCGCTTATCTTATCTTATCAGTGCTCTGATCAAGGGAGGGTGTCATATAGATGTGCTTTGCCTTTACCCTGTGTTAAGTTAGCATGAGCTTATTAGGAGTTAAACGCCATTTTACCTTTCTGCTGCCTCTGCACACGACACATAATTGTTACTTTAGCTTTGAGCCTAGTATAACCCCTTCCATGCTCATGACGAGCTCAGCTCGTCATGCAGTACAGTGGTCCTGTGCTCATGAAGAGCTGAGCTCGTCATGACCACACCCGTTTTTATTGCTGTCCAGCCACAGGGGAATCGCTCTAGCAGCGATGCGGATAATGTTTTGCTTCACACAAGAATAATATGTTATTGCTCTGATAGCAGCTTTGCTTGGTGAGCTGTGTCTGTACAGTGAGTGCTGAAACCTTCAAGGATATCTCAACACAGTAGTTGTTATGAGGTCTGATCTTCGCACGTTCCTAGACATAACATACATGCAGCTGAGGCCAAATTCTGGCTTTAGGCGCTTTTTATATTGCTTAGCATAGAGCATACACACACACTTGATGGTGCTTTGCATGCAGAGAGCAGGTGGAAGATGATGTGATCACTTACCACTAGGATCTGAGGTATGGGCCCACCCTGCTAAAACCCAAAGAGACCTTCTTAGATATAATATAATATACTAGCTAGGGAGGGTGAGAATTAGGTGTTGTTTAACCTTCTTCGCTTTAGCATTTTTTTTTTATTTTTAAAAGACGTTTATTAGTAATCAAGAGAGCAGTACATATAGCAAAGCCTACAACCCCATGGGCCGGCTGCATCATCGCATTTTCATGGTGGAATAAAGGGGCATGGAGGGGGGTGTTCAAATTCCTTAGCCTTATCAGCGGTAAATGATCCGTTACGTACAAGTTTCCATGCCACATATGCTCAATAGTCAGTGACTCTGTCAAATGACGTCTTGTATTATCTTTTTTTATAAGTAAACATAATAACTCTAGAAACAAAATAACTCTCGTCGGTGTGTCTCAATCTGCGGTTGCTCCTTCGCGCAACTCTCCGGTATCTACGACACCGAAACCCATGGGTTGTAACATCGAATTATGGAGGTGCGTCAATGAGATAGGGGTTAGTAGCGCATATGTTCAGTCTGTCTGTGTCGCGGTGTGAGACAGCCACGGTGAGCGGTATGGCCCAACGGGCTGTCAACGAACTGTGTGATGTGTCAGACGGGCAAATAGTATAGCCATGGTGTATAGTGGGGAGACGTCACCTGCGTCCAGTCCCGAGGCCGGACATGTAGCCAGGTGGGCCTTCTGTTTGTAGCGTGTGAGGAAGACAAGGCTATGTCTGGGAGACAAGATTCCGAAACTAAGAACGTGAGTGTGAGTGTAGGAGGGGAGGCGGTAGGGGAGAGTGTGCCTGTGGGTGCGATGCTACGAGAAAGGATCTAGGAGGACATTGCAACATGTCATGAATTAGTGGTCCCCCGCATGGGCGGTCGTCTAGGCCTGCAGCTAGCTCAATTCGCTTTAGCATTTTAACATGCTTTCACCTTTTGTATTCTATGGACTAGTAACTATGCTGATTACTTTGTTCCTTATAATATGTTTGCTTGTATTATCTAAGATACTGCGTTTGAGAACACTGCATTAGAAAATAAACATTTCAAATGTGCAGGCGTCCTCATTTACTCCTTGTTCTGGATTGAAATGATTATATAACGAAAGAGTGTTCATGTGTTCCACGTTACCTGAGGTGTACTAAGTCCATCTTCTGGTTTGTCTAAACATTGGGAGTTTGTAATAACCAATGAGACACTGTAGCTAGTCTGATAGGGGATTTTGGGTACTAAGGTGAGTTTTGGCACACCCTAACTTACTGAGGTTCTAAGTCTCTATGCACAGTTCTGTAGGAGAACGGAATCCCTGCGACAGGAGTGCCAAGGTACATACATCAATGAGAGACAACTTCAAATGTGCCAGTCTACACAGGGGCATCTATTACCAGATCATACAGTTGCTCGCACATAAGAACCACTGGATGTCATTTGAAGTGGACCACATGTCCCAAATCTGGACAATACGTAAAGGTAACGTGCGTGCAAATGTGTACTCCAAAACCATTGCTGCATCGTGGACACACCCTTTCCTAATGCTATTTTTCAACACCGTAGTGTGCACACCAAGACAAAACAGCTTGGCACCAAAAATACATACATGTGGTCAAAAATATTGAGGCACAATAAACTCTGGAAGCAAATGACATATCCTGTAAAGCCCCTAATGAGAGCACTGTCCACCATCACAGGGAAAGTGCCTATTTAAAAATTCTGCCACACAATTTGCATGCCAGAGGCAAAAACTGCCAAGCCCAAACAGGCCGGCCCATTACACCACTCCAGCACAACACCCACATCACTCAGTCAATGTGATTGATACAGCTCAAGAAGTGAGAACTCAGATTCAAGGTAACATAAACAGTGCAGCAACTTCACAAAAAGTACACCAAGGTCACCTTGTGGAGATGGCTATAAATATTACTTACAACCAACCAACAACATATTGTTGTGAATAGGCACACAGGCACTGGCCAGTGTGAGCATGCACAAGCCAAATCGTTTATCCATGGACATTGTGCACATGTACCTGACGCATGATAAATACAAACTATGCAAGGCACCAATGCCACAGACGCTGACTCATCCTGAACACACATTGAATGGCCATAGTGTTGGATGACACACATTATTTGGATACCAGGGTGTCTCAGGGGACTGTAGTGGGCGCACAGATCCATGGGTCTAGAAATTGCTGACTGTCTCAGGATTACCCGTCATGACAATATGCATATCTCACAAATGATGTCTGAGAATGCAACATGGGTCATGCATGCTGCAAGGGTGTGCATTTTAAACCTCACACTCCTATGTTGAGACTCATTATCCGTGCAAACACATATGTAGTCCAAACACAGTGCACAGGTCATGGCACAGGCAAGGTACCAACACATGTCACAGACGTCCCTCACACATGATGCACTAAACAATGTGCATTCTAATTACCTTGCACCCTAGAGGAACATGAGCAAATGTGAAAACACACAGATCATGGGACACCTGTGGAGGAGGGGAAGGCATGAAAAAGAGCACCAGCTGAATATGGGGATTAGAAAATATAAAGCACAAATAGCCTGTCTGACCAGACACCCCAACTGTGGGAGTGTTTCCAGGATTCAGAGCACCTCAAGTAGCAGCTGACACACAACACTACAAACAGCCATGTACCTGGCCCCAACGAGTGATTATTTGTGGGGATTTGAATATACACCTAGAAGCGAATTTAGACATTAGGGGGAATATGGGGTACTCTGGAAGGAAGTATCGGACTTTTAGGGCACTGCGGGATTTAATAGTTGAGCATGGGCTTAAGGATGTTTGGAATGCATTGCATTCAGGACTGCCTGGACATACTTTTTTTTCTGCCCCACATAAAAAATCGGTACGACTAGATTATTTTTTTGTTGCACAGCATTTGGTGGGGAAGCTCAACATAGAAATTCTTCCTTTTTTTTTTTGTTTTCCTCCTATACCATTATTGGAAGTCTTGATGGGAAACTGGCTGTATCTCAGTGATTGGTCACCCTGATCCAGCCCTGATGTTATCGACCAATAACAGAGTTTTAGTCCTGCTCTCTCAAGTAGCCACTGCTTTCCCAATCCACTCCATTTCACACCGTAGTTAGACCCCGTGTTACTATGAAGGTAAGGGAACCGACAGGGCTCCAGATAAATCATGGGAATACCATTCACCTGTCTTGCCAAGCCACAAGGGGTGCCCAGATTCTTACAAGGCTTGTAGGGTCACATGTCATGTCAGATCTGATGGAGCAAGCATTCGCACGTTACGCGACTTGCTTGTACTCATGAACCTCGAATAATGTTAATAGTCTAATCAATATGTTTGTCTTACTAATATTGCACATTTTACACTACACGGGGTGTCCCAGAGACGCTTGCCTATATGTTTACTAAATCGTAATACGCTTGTTGCTAATATGGCCGCTGCTTCGCGGGAATTTAGTCTGCGAATGCATCGGTCATACCCATGTGACGTGACGCACTCACAGTTCTGGTGGGAAATGTTCGCTCATGCGCAATACTGCTAAAATGGCCGCTTTGTTTTCTCATATGCTCCGTGCTTGCAAAGCTGCTTTCGCAAAGCTGTTCGTTCCGCACTTATCCTAATGCTATAGGTATTATAAAGTAAGGGGTGTAGTGTAGCTATTCATGGTATACAGTGTATTCATTTTTTCTGTATTTCTAAATTGTTTTCGCGTACTTTTCATGTACTGCATTCTTTGGGGCATGAGGAACACTCGTGACTCCATCTTGAAAAGCCTTTCTGGTACTCGTCACGTGATGAGGGAAAGAACCTCATGATGCAGTGGAGCCGAGCCAGCTGGCAGCCAAAGCCAAGATGCTCCTGGGAACGTGAACTGTGACCAGGCTGCAGAAGCCGACTTGTACCTAAACTGTTACAATTGTATTTCACTACTGTATACACTATTGTATTCTGTAAATCTAGTGTCATGGGAAGCTAGAACCTAAGGGGTGGGTACGAGAACTGAATATTAAGTCTGGGAAAGTCAAAATCTTAGGTAAATGGTGACCTAATCCCCTCCTTTGTCAAATCAGAACTTGGGGACCCTTTCACTTGCAACATTAGTGGGTGGTACACTGAACCAAAAACAGTATAACTAGCCTAGGTTTAGCTAGAGAAATTGTACGACTTGTCCGAATAGCTGACCTGTCACTGACCCAACGAACTCTATAGGTGATTGATACAGAGAGCTGCGGAGCACTCTGTCCGTAATTTCCACAAACTCAATCGGGGTTTGGAAACCTTAAGTGCTGGCGAAGCACTTTGCTGGGAGATTCGAGAACCCAATCGGGGTTATTGGCAGATTCCTTGCAGAGAGGGAGTAGCGCAGGCGTTGCATCCGAAGCTGCAGGTGTTGGTCATACCCTTAGACGAATCCGGTCCTGATCCAAATCCTGGGGTTATCCTGTCCTGACTGTCCATGAGCCGTACCTGTTCGCCTACCGGCAACCTAAGTCCTTGAGGGTCCTGTCCTCGCTTTTCCCAACTGCCCCGTGGCAACGGTTAGTTCTTCAATCTGTCCTAGGTAAATATAATCCATGTGGGTGTCCGTCATTCTAAACTCTTTCCTATTGTCTTGAACCAAGTATACATTTACATATGTCATTTAACCTTCTCTCCTTAAATGAGATTTTCATGTTTTATTGTTTATTAGCGTGTTCCATTTTTACCTACCTTTAGTAAATGCTAAACTGTCTGCATATATAGTTGTTCCATTCTTACCCTTCCTATAGAGAATAGGCATATCTGGATAAATAAAATAGTCTGAGTCTCCTTTCCTCTGAATCGTTAGTAAGTTTCGAAAGTCTACTTTGATTAGTATGTTCCCTTTCTTTACCCGCCTTTAGTGAAGTTGTGAAATCCTGCTTATCTAAAATAGCGTGTTCCTTATTTTCCCTTCCTTTATTTTTCATGATTCTAAATGTTTCTTACTCTCATACATAGTTACACAATTGTTATGATTCTCGTGATAGATAGTTTGATTGGGGAGAACCTTTGGCTCATGACACTAGAAGATAATAATGATTAGATAAAGGTCTTGAAAACGTCCCGAGTTTGTGGTTATTTAAGAGTACAAAAATGTATTCAACTGTATATGGTATTTGTTTTGCTTACTTATTTTCACAGCTAGCTCCCTGATCTATTGTGATCATAGGTACCCATAACAGTGGAGTGGTAAGTCGGGTACATTGGAAATACAATAGGAAGGAACAAGGATACTGGTAGTAGAGCGTAAGGTTACCCGATTTGCGAATATGGTGAATTGAAATTTATGGGCCCAATGCGTAGATGGTAAAATTGTGAGTCGGGTGACCTGCGCGCTCTATCAGTATTTTTCTGGTAGCAGAGCTATGGTTAGGGACTAGTTAAAGATAGGTAAGGACTAGTTAAGATAGGTAGATAGGTTATATGCTGCTAAAATTTATTTTTCTGCTAAAAGATTGATCAATCGTACTGCTTTAAAATTGCTTTGAAATGTTTTGAAATGTTTGAACATTTTCTCTGAAATGCTGCTATATTTTATATGTAATTAACAACTCGTTAGTAATTGTTATATGTTGTCTGGAATTCCCGGGGCAGAATAGCGAGTGGTGAGGAGAATCCACTTCGCACTGAGGTCAGTGGCTTGAGGAAAATTAGTGCATGGTTAGGCAGAACTGGAAGCGCTAATTAGGGTTTCTGTATGAATAGTTGAATAAATGATAGCAACGAGTTCGCTAATGAAACTTCAGTTGTGATATAACCTAGTAAGGGTCACACGAGAAAGGAGTAGTAGGTTCATCGGAGCTTGCGTGATAGCAAAAGAGTTCACTAGTGAAACTTTAGACTTAGTATATATCCTGAAAAGAGTGGATGAGTCAAAGAAGTAACAGGTTCTCTAATGCTTGAGTGAAGGGTAAGCAGAAGAGATCTATCCGTAGTGTATGAAAAGTAGACAGAAGAGGTTTACTTGGAGTGAAACAAATCTTTGCTTTCTAGACACTCAAGTACAGTGGCGAATGTTTTACGTTGTAAATTAAATAAAGCACTTGCACTTTAAGAAAGAAATCAAGTTTCCGTTACCTTGTGAAGGAGGGAGTCAGTTGCGGAGCTGCTCTGACGTCACTCTGTGCCGCGCTGGTATTGGTAGAAACAGCGGGTGTGTAGCGGAGCTGGTATTGTAAAGGAGGGGTGAGCGCAGAAGCGTGAGAACTTGTCTCACGAAAAGGCCGCGCACCCATTGGTCAGAAAATATTTTGCAACCACCGTGTTGATTGGTTGCTGAAGAATAAAAGACGCGTTTGGATTGGGAGTGATTTTGTAAACAAGGTCACTAGTGGAAAAGTATATGTGGCATTCGTATACTCCGGAGACTAGACCTGATCCAAGATATCTAGGGTTTGGAAAGGATCAGTGGAAAGGTCGTAAATACGACATTATGTACGGAAACAAGAGGAAAATGACCTTAATAAGCAAAGTGAAAAATTATTTCAAAAGAGACAAGCCTATCAAAACTAGAGAAGGAGTTGTCATCCCACCACCTAATACTCCCGCATCTTTCATGATGTTTGATAAAGGGTACCACTCTTGTGTATGGTTGGAAAATTGGGTGG
Organism: Lissotriton helveticus; assembly: GCF_964261635.1. NCBI lineage: Eukaryota > Metazoa > Chordata > Amphibia > Caudata > Salamandridae > Lissotriton > Lissotriton helveticus. The sequence continues at coordinate 688,324,024 of NC_136070.1, read as the reverse complement.
AATACACGAAGAATGACGGAATTTTGGCATTTCCGTTAGATGGTACATTTAATAGCAGGATTCTATTCAATTTGAGAACCCGAATGAATGATTTGCATCCCAGACCCAGATTGACACAGTACGAAGCCTTAGAAGAATGGGAGATAGAGGCTTTTGAGCGAGACAAACCTAGAATGGACAAAGGGTTAACCAAATGGTATCCTAAAGCTAAACAAGAAACCCGAGAGAAAAGAATGAAACAATGGAGACAGAATATGATAGTAGAAGGACTGTACCCTATGATGGCACTAGGAGAACCCATGGGAGAGAAAAGGACAGAGAAAACAAAACATTTGATGACCGGTGGGGATTCAGATGATGATTATTTGGAGGAATTGTTAATGAAGAATCCACCTCCTTATAATGAAGGACCCAGATCCTCAAGTGTAGGGGATGGTTGCCTAAGACCCCCTTACCAGGAGGGATCAAGACCAGTAAGTGTAAGAGACGGCTGACAAATACCTCCTTATCAGGAGGAGCCGAGATCTTTAAGCACAGGGAATCCATTCCTGAAACCTAACTATGGTGAGGGACCAAGTATGACGCATCCAACTGCCCCGACTTATGCCACAACCCTGACCGCAAATAGTACATGAAACAAGCCTGGAAAGAGTACTGCAGGAAAGAAAGCGAGAGGCTATAGCTAAACAGAGAACAGAATTAATTCCGAAAATTTCCCAACTAAATACAAGTACTGAAGCCTTGACAATTCCAGTAACTATTGGACCAGTTGTTCCTTTGTATGGGGATAAACAGGGGTGTCCAAAGACTCCAATTATTACCCCAGCTGTAGTGCAGCCGAGAAAAGAGCCCCTAATTGTAGATGACCAGGCAAGCAAATGTGAATCTGTAATTTCCTTGATGGATTTACCGATAAGGGAACCAGAAAGGGTTTTACGGAGGAAGAATACTCCTTTCAATTCAGGGGAAGTGCAGATTGAGTCAGCTTCTGGTACTAGAAGTACCACCGTAGTGACTCCTCAAGAAATCGAGCGATGGAGTCGAGAATTAGAGAAACCAAATCCTCAGTCGAAACCATTAGATATTTACAAATTAAGAATAGAATTGGAAGAACTGATGGCTGGAAATGTGGGGTTAGACAGACTAAATACTTTTTCTGAGGAAGAATTGCTGTCTATCTGCAAGAGTATCACCCGTAATACCAGGGTGTTCCATGAGAAATTAATGGACACCGCGGCTAGTATGGGAATAGATATTGGGAAATCGAAAGCGTTGCAAAAACCCTACAGAGCATGGTTCTCCGACAAAGATTTAGAAAACATGAATGTGTCAGGAAAAAAGGTACAGATCAGAGAATTATTGAACCTGTTGCAAAAATGGGGAGAATTAGAAAAATGGAAAGCCAGATGGGCAAAGAAAAAGGAGGAAATTAGATCAAAACAGATGGCTTCCGAGTATGTCTTAAAAGAAGCAGACAAGGCAGAAAAATTATATCCTATGCGAGAAGTGCCAGGTGGAAAGTATGTGCATGTTCCATGGTCCCGACAGGATATTGTGTCCTTTACCAATGACTTCCCGAAATTACGAGAAAAACCTGTAGATTGGTACAGACAGGTAGAAAGGTTTGTGAAGGTTCAAAAATGCCTTTGGAAAGATTTGGATGGTTTCTTCGATATTGTAGTTCCCGTAGATTTGTGGACAGAATGCAAGATTGCTATTGATTGGCCTAGTGAGGAATTCCCGAGGGACCCTAACACAGGGGCTCCTTCTGCGGATGTAATGAAAAAGTACAATCAGGTAATGTTACATCTGAAGGGAAAAGTGCCTGCAAAAGAAACTGACTGGACCCGAATAGAAAGAACTACCCAGGATAGAGATGAAACTGTGCATTCCTATTATGAACGACTGTTACAGGTGTTCAAAACATACAGTGGTCTAGACAACATCGAAATGAAGGACATGACCCATTTCATTTACAGGTTTGTATCAGGCTTAAGACCTGAAATTTCACAATGGATCAAAGACAATAAAATCTGTTGGCAGTCTAAATCAATGGATGAGGTACTAAAATACGCCAAATACTGTGAGGATGAGATGGCTGACAAACGAAAAGCATTGAAGGAAAAAGTCATGTGGCAACAAGTAAAATTAGCAGAACAACAAGAAAAGCAGTTAAGTAAAATGAATAGTAATACCCAAAATCAAGGTTCTGGGGGGTGAGGAAAGCCCAGAGTAAAAATGAGCCGAGAGGAGGCCAAAAAAGAAGTTCCCCTGTCACGGGTGCGGACAGATAGGGCACTGGAGAGACGAGTGTCCATATGTACAGAATGGTAACGTCCAAATTAATGATTTAAATCCACAGACGCAGAATGAGAGACCAAGAAAGACCCAGCAACAGGTAAAACAGAATCAGTTGCCCCGTGCACCTAGACAGAATTTTAGGGGCAAAGCACAGCAGGGTGAAGACATCGAGGTATGCGAAGGAAAGGAGGATAGAAATGCAGCAACTTCGCAATTTTTGTTGAATGATACCTTCCTCTGTGATGAACCTTACTGACGGTGCCTGAGGGGGGAGGATGAGGAGTGCGTGCTTGGCGCCTCCTTGCCGGTGGAACAGTCAGGGCCATACATTGAAGGAAAGGTTGAAGGGAATGAGGTCACCTCTCTGTTGGACACTGGTGCTACCCGGTCTACTGTGAGAACAGCAGACGTTCAAAACCTACCCCTCTCGGGAGAAGCGATCCAAGTAGTGGGCGTATCTAATCAATTGATTAGTACCCCAGTTACCGAGCCCATGGAGATTACAATAGGGAATTTCAAAGAAATGCATAGATTTGTTGTCTGTGATTCCAGTCCTGTAAACCTATTGGGACGTGATTTGCTGTGTAAAATGAATTGCACCATCTTTTGCACACCAAAAGGCGTCGAAATTCAAACCCCAGACGAAGATGGAATATCCAAAATAATGCTGATAAGACCTGACTCAGAAATTAAAAGACTGACAATACAAGACTTACCTGAAGAACTCCAACAGACAGTGAAACCAGAAGTATGGGATTTTACTGGAAAAGATGTAGGATTAATGGCAAATGTTGACCCAATTAAAATAGCCATAAAAGAAGATGCAGTTTACCCAAATACTAAACCATACAAGATGAGTGCAGAAGTGAAAGCAGGAGATGCCATTGAAATAAAAAGATTGCTAGAAGCAAACATCATACAAGAAGTGTTGAGTAGTCCTTGCAACTCACTGATAATTGGCATCAAGAAACCTAGTGGTAAGTACAGGGTAGTGCAGGACTTGCGCAAGGTAAATAAAATCGTTATTCCTTGCTGTCCTATTGTTCCGAACCCTGCGGTGATTCTGTATCAAATTCCATGGAATGCTGAATGGTTCACCGTTATTGACTTATGTCACGCATTCTTTTCAATTCCATTGCATCCAGACAGCAAATTTCTTTTCTCATTTGAATTCGACAGTCACGTGTATGTCTGGAATCGTGTCCCTCAGGGGTATACAGAAAGCCCCTCAATCTTTAATCAGATTCTGAAAAAGTGCCTTGAATCCTTGATTTTACCTGGAGAATCAGTTTTGGTGCAATATATAGACGACCTCTTGGTGGCGTCTAAAAGTCAGAAAGACTGTGTTGTTCACACCATTGCCTTGTTGAACCACTTAGGTGAAGGAGGACATAAAGTATCACCTGACAAACTATAGTTCTGTACCTCTTCAGTAAAATATCTGGGGCACCAGATAGAGAAGGGTATCAGGAAAGTTACTTCAGAAAGAATTAGGATAATTCGAAACAGGCATTTACCCAATACTCAGAAAGAGATCAGAATGTTCCTTGGAGTTGTAGGATACTGCAGACAGTGGATTGTGGGATTTGCAGTCCTAGCAAAACCTTTGATAAAAATGACAAAGAAAGGAGCAAAAGACCCAGTGGAATGGGATGAGGAAAGCATGACAGCTTTTACAAAATTACGAGAATGTCTGTGTACAGCTCCCGCATTAGGAATGCCTGATTACTCGAAAGAATTTGCACTGTTTTGTGATACACGAGACAATTGTGCACTGTCAGTCCTAACTCAAGAGCATGGTTTGACTAGACGTCCAGTAGCATATTTCTCTGCTACTTTGGATCCAGTGGCTGCTGGATTACCTGGATGTCTGAAAGCAGTAGCTGCAACTTGCATGAGTCTTGAACAGAGTGAATCCATCATTATGGGACATCCTGTAACTGTGTATGTTCCACATGCAGTTGTAATCTTACTGACCAGAACTAAAACCCAGTATCTCACACCTAGTCGGCTGACTAAGTATGAGAGAAGATGCCACAGGTCTTTTGTACAATCCAGACACAATAAGGGAATCTAAAAAGTATTCCACAGGAGAAGCTGGAGTGACAGGATAAACAAAGGGATACAAAAAGGTGAGAAAAGTACCCATCAGCCCACTCAATAGTGGAAGCTCGTCATTTGGGATTTGAAGTTTGAAAGGTTGGTGTACGACGAGCACTACCTCAAGTAAACATTGAGGCTAGCTTAGGACCCAATGGTTGAACCCTCAACCAGAGCAAATGACAGCATATGGGGCCGAGAGGGCTCAGTTGCAGTGCTCAAAGAAATAAGAAAATGTGAGAAACAAGGAAAATGATCCATGTGATATAAAAATGCCTATCTTGACGTCAACAAGGAAACTTTATTGAATGTGCCCGTCAAGATGGTATGGTTAAAAACAGAGTGATAGTAGCAAGAAGGATGGTTTGCTATTTACCATAGATGTTCTCTGGTCAACATGTTTCAGCCTTTAAAGGCTTTCGTCAGGACCTATGTATCACTACTGCAACACTTACTTCGTATCTTGTGAAAAAAGAAATATAAATATTTTCATGGGTTGTGTATCCCCTCCTGTTTAGGAAAGAAAAAAGAAGAAAACAGAGACATACAACAGCAACTTAAGTTCATTCTAGTAACAGTTACGTGTATGTACATTATTACAATGTTTATTGGTTAGCCACTTACCCAACTTTGTGGGATCAGGAACCTCACCTCACCTGGCGACAGCTCAGGCTAAAGGAGGCCACGCACTAGAAAAAATTCATTCAAAGTGGTGTTGTAGTTGATTTAAGTTCATCTTATAAATAGCTATCTTCCAGATTACATGCAAATGGTAGACCTTGGCAGCCATTGGTGAGGGATATGTAGTAATTCGCATGGTATAGATTTAATGTTACACACAATGTACCCTACAACCGCTATGGTGACATTAAAAAGAACACCCCAACTAAGGTGTGTATATATGGCATTGGATTGGTTTACTATAGGGTTCATCTGTTAACACTTCACTCACAATCATGGAAGCAAAGAATGCCACCCGTTGTTCTGGATGTGTTCTGAACCACAAATGAGTTGTAGCATAATAGTATTAAGTTCAATTCTTAACAAGGAGGGAAAGCGTGATAAAGCGCGATCCACTCTAGGGATGCTGCAATCCTCCTTTACAAAACCCCAGGGAAAAAGTGAGCGAATAGTTCTACATATGCACTAGCAAGGTTGTCACAAATACGCTCAACAAGGTGGTGTGATTGCGTCCAACCCGTCCCTCCCTGGTCACCTACCTCTCCGTCGTTACCTCTGGCTTACGCTGAGCCGAGGGGGAGGTAGTGTGCCGGTGTGGGTAGAAAGTTTATAAAAGGACAAGGCGGACCAGAGAGAGACACATGTAGTCTACTCTCCGATTGGATAATCCCCACCAGCTGTAAGCAACCAATCCTGAGCTACTAGGCTGGAAACCGCCAATGTAGATCTCAAGACGCGATGAGTATCTTGTTTTCAAAAAACATAATTGAAGGCGGACCGCTGTGGACCCCACACGAGGAAATAATCTAATAGGTCAATAGGTTAGACAGGAAATACTGATCAAATTTAACTTCGTTTCCTGTCCGTCAAGCCGCACTAAGCACAAAAGACCGCTGCGTGACTCTAGCCGAGAGCGGATCTGATTGGTCTCTATCTGAAAACCGGAAATGCTTGGAACTTCGAAAGGAAAATCAGGCAAAGCTCCGTTTCCTGTTCACCCGAGCCATATAAAGAAGACGACTCTGATTGGTCCTGGATGAAAACCGGAAATAATCATGTTACGCCAATAGGAAATGCAGAGGCAGGCATATAGTTTCTCGCAACTGAACTTCCCTCGATGTTATTACACACCAAACTGATCGTATTGGTGTATAACAGGCGCAACGAGCAATACAAATGCTGTTGAGTGACTATAGTGAACAGATAATAACATACACTCACAATAGCCTAGTCTTATTCAAATGTATAAAATATAGTACACAGTATACACTCACTTGGTGTCGACTTCCTTGGCTGTAAAGACTGCATATAAATGCCTTGTCAAGGGGACAGTCCATTTGGTCCTGTCATACGATGTGGGTTGGTACCGCGTCTGCTGCCGGTACCCACATTATCATAGTCCAGTACATGAGGGCGGTGAATGCATAGAGTGTAATATATTTGCGGATCTGGTTATGAGATCTATGATATTCCTAAGGTAGCCCACATCCGTCGGTGACACAATCAAGAGATATGTTCCCTTGACCTCGAATACAAGGTGGACACCAGAGTGGTATCGTGTGGACCGACAGATGATCTCAATAGCTCATAGCTAGACACAGGAAAGGACCATTGTGCTGTATACGGGTAACACCAATACATGGGAAGACCCCAGAGCTCAAGCCATCTCAGATACATAATTGGTTGTACTACAGCTGTAACCAAGGGATATCGTCGTTCAATCCCTCTGTATCGCACCTCAATTTATGGACCCATCTTTGCTCTTTTCTTAATAGAAACTGGGAAACATCTGTGACATGCTGGGGTATGTAAGGTTGTTCTAGCACCACCCATTGAAGTTCATCTGGTTGGTGTCTCACAGTAAGGAAGTGTGAGGTCAGACGAGTTGCTTGTTTGTTACGCCTGATCGTACTCTTGTGTTCTTGTATACGTAGCTTGATCTTTCTGGTAGTCATACCTACGTATCTCAGATTGCACGGGCAGGTGATTAAGTAGATCACTCTCTCGCTGTTACAATTGGTATGACGTTTTAATACCCACGGTTTATTAGTGCCAATGTCAACATGAAGAGTCTTCCTTGTCTGTGGACAGACTGAGCAGTTTCCACAGGGATGGTGTCCCTGGACTGGAGGGAGATCCCACAGTGTAGCAGTTTGCATCTCAGGGGTCATTCGTGGTCTTGTGTGTACCAGTTCATCTTTGAGGTTACTACGTCTCTTGGAGTGGAGTAGTGTGGCTCACTGGTTAGAGGCGGCAGGCCTGAGAGCAGAAGTCAGCCCGGGACCAGGGTTCAATTCCCGACGCGGCAGGGTCGTGGACCTTGGTCAGCGGACTCGATAATTCTCGCTTCGGTGCTTACTCTAATCAGGGGTTCCACTCGGCAACTCTGGGCATTAGCTTGCCTAATCTCCACAACGGCCCCACCAATTCCGGGGATGCCTGGCTCCACCTTGGGGAATCCCAGCAAGGGACCATCCCACAGGGAAAGCCAGGACGGGTTCCCCAGAGTTATACAGCGCCGGGACGCCCCGTTGCTGGGGCAGCTGTGCGCTTTACAAGTATACTACATTTACATTTACATTCTTGAACGCAAAAAGAGGCAACGGGATATTCTCTCCGGTGCTATTCAGAATGCGCCATCTGTGTCGTATTATTTTTTGGATTTTAGATGACGAGGAGTTGAAGGTAGTCACACACGCCAGTCTTTCCAGAGGTGGTTTCTTGACTGGGGGTGCTAAGAGTGCCTCCCGGTGATTGTTTTCTGCCCGTTTCTTGGACTTCCTAATCAGAGTCCCTGGGTATTTCCGTGCGAACAACTTCGTCGACAGGTCTTTTGCTTCAGATTGAAAATCCATTTTGTCTGAGCAGTTCCTGCGGACCCTCAGGAACTGTCCAAATGGGAGGTTCTCACGAAGAGACCGAGGATGATGGCTGTCAAATCTCAACAGCGAATTTCGTGCCATGGGCTTCCGGTACAATGAGCTGGCTAGATGTCCATCTTTAGGGAAAATCCGAAGGTCCAAGAAAGGAAGTGTCGTTTTGCTGTAGTCCAGGGTGAACCTCAGATACGGATTCTGGCCATTCAGCCAGTCTTTGAAAGCAAATAGCGATTGTTCATCTCCACGCCATACCAGCAAAATATCATCAATGTACCTTTTCCACACCATCAATTGTTGATGGTGTGGATTGGTGGTAGTAAGGATACATTGAGTTTCAAACTGGTGAACATATAGATTCGCCAGACTGGGCGCAAATTTGCTCCCCATTGAGGTACCTGATATCTGTAGGTACAGATCATTCTCAAAAGCAAAGAAATTTTCGGTCATTGCTATCTTGGCCAATTCCATTATGAAATGGATCGGTGTTATAGTATCCGGGGCTGAGTCCTCCAAAAGTCGTCGTACTGTTTCAAGGGTGTCTAGTTGGGGTATACACGTATACAAAGATTCTACATCCAGGGACGCCAGGATGTCTTTCTCTATATCAAACTGTACTTCAGGTAGTAAGCGCAGTACATCCTTTGTATCCTGTAAGTACGATGGCATTTGCTTCACCAGTGGACTGAGAAACACGTCCACAAAGGAGGACAAGGGTTCAAGAAGGGACCCTATGCCCGAGATAATGGGACGCCCTAGTGGTGGTCTCGTTGGTTTATGTATTTTGGGCAAGGTGTAAAAAGATGGAATGACGGGAAATTTGGTGACTAGAAAGACAGCTTCCTGTGCTGTGATCCAGCCCTCACTGCTTGCTTCCTCCACTAGACATTTGATCTCATTAGTCAGCCTCAAGGTTGGATTCTCATCCAAAGGGGCATAAAAAAGAGTGTTGCCTAGTTGTCTAAGGCACTCGGTCCTGTACGAGGAGGCATCTTGAACCACTATAGCACCCCCCTTGTCAGCTGGCTTTATTACAATGTTGGTGTCTTTTGACAAGGTTATGAGAGCATCCCTCTCTGATTTAGACAAATTCTGATAATTGTCTTCTTTTGAGAAGTTGAGTGATTTCAAATCATTTAGAACTGCTGCTTCAAAAGCACCCACTTTGGATGGTACTTGTTGGAGTAGGGGCATGAAGGTAGATTTAACCCTCAGGCCTGTGTTCATATCAACAGTTGGTTCTTCCGAGTCCTTATCTCTGAAGAAGTGATGAAGCCTTACAGTTCTAAAAAATCTCTCAATTTCACCTCGAATCTGAAAAGAGTCCCCATTGTTAGTGGGTACAAACCCAAGGCCTCTGTTGAGCAACTTGCATTCATTCATAGTCAGTGTCCGGGCGCTCAGGTTCACCACAAGATCCTCTTCTGTCTCTGCACCTGCTGCGTCTGACCTCATTTGTTGCGAGGTGTTGGGTTCTCTGGTTCGTCTGCCCACTGAACTTGATTGTGGCCTCTCCGCCTGCCCCGATTCCAGCCTCGGCCCTGTCCTAAAAAAGCCTGGCTGTCAAAATACTGGGGCTGCATTGGATAGTGTGACATTGGAGGGGGGAATTGGGGGTACCCCCACGGGGCTGGTGGCCACCATGGTCCCGGTTGATACATATTCCCTCGCCCATTGTATCTGCGATTGGCTCGAGCCTGTCGGCCCTTTCCTCTCCATTGACCAGTGTTACCCTTTTCAGTGTCAGATGATTCAGAATCTGAAGAGATGGCATAAGAGGAACCAGTTGTTTTCGGTTTGTTTGAATCATTGGGATTGTAGTTCTCACTAGTGTATGGATATATCTTCTCATGTGAGAACTTCTCCAGATCTTTCTTAAACTTTTCTATCTTCGCAAAGAATATTGGGTCTCTGTATTCTTTGTTGGCCTTATTTGAGTCTTCCTGTTGTTTCTCAAACTTCTTGGTGGTGAGAGTAGTCTTGATCTGCCCTTCTAGGACTTGTATCTCAACTAGGATGGCATCTGCTATTCTCTTGGCCGTTGTGATAATAAGAATGAGCCAATCCCTAGTACAACGCCACGCTATTAGTGACCAGTCCTTTACGAAAGCTTTATCCGTCAGGAAAAGCCTAGGTGCGTTAGTTACTATCAAACCTGTAGGTGCGCATTTACCATGTAAATACTCCGCCATGATCTGTCCATGCACTGATGTACGGGAGAGGCTTTTCTTAAGATTGAGTACTGTTTCCCAATCTCCTATTACTGTGGGAGTCGTAGTCGGTATTTGGTCCAGCATGCTGGGGTTCTCACTTAAAATGGATGATAGAATCTCATCATCATAACCTAGGCCACCAAAGTCTGCCATAGTAAAACTGGAAAAAGATAAACTACAAGGCAAAATGGATGTACCCAATCGCCTGAATGAACAAGGAGAGACAAAAAAGAGAAAAAGTAGGGCCCGCAGCCGTGGCTGCACAAAATTACACAAAACTACAGGGTGGAGAAGGGCCCGAGGGGAATTATTGTTATAGACCTATCAGCATCTTGTCCCCCAACTATACATACTAAATACAAGGAAGATGCCACAGGTCTTTTGTACAATCCAGACACAATAAGGGAATCTAAAAAGTATTCCACAGGAGAAGCTGGAGTGACAGGATAAACAAAGGGATACAAAAAGGTGAGAAAAGTACCCATCAGCCCACTCAATAGTGGAAGCTCGTCATTTGGGATTTGAAGCTTGAAAGGTTGGTGTCCGACGAGCACTACCTCAAGTAAACATTGAGGCTAGCTTAGGACCCAATGGTTGAACCCTCAACCAGAGCAAATGACAGCATATGGGGCCGAGAGGGCTCAGTTGCAGTGCTCAAAGAAATAAGAAAATGTGAGAAACAAGGAAAATGATCCATGTGATATGAAAATGCCTATCTTGACGTCAACAAGGAAACTTTATTGAATGTGCCCGTCAAGATGGTATGGTTAAAAACAGAGTGATAGTAGCAAGAAGGATGGTTTGCTATTTACCATAGATGTTCTCTGGTCAACATGTTTCAGCCTTTAAAGGCTTTCGTCAGGACCTATGTATCACTACTGCAACACTTACTTCGTATCTTGTGAAAAAAGAAATATAAATATTTTCATGGGTTGTGTATCCCCTCCTGTTTAGGAAAGAAAAAAGAAGAAAACAGAGACATACAACAGCAACTTAAGTTCATTCTAGTAACAGTTACGTGTATGTACATTATTACAATGTTTATTGGTTAGCCACTTACCCAACTTTGTGGGATCAGGAACCTCACCTCACCTGGCGACAGCTCAGGCTAAAGGAGGCCACGCACTAGAAAAAATTCATTCAAAGTGGTGTTGTAGTTGATTTAAGTTCATCTTATAAATAGCTATCTTCCAGATTACATGCAAATGGTAGACCTTGGCAGCCATTGGTGAGGGATATGTAGTAATTCGCATGGTATAGATTAAATGTTACACACAATGTACCCTACAACCGCTATGGTGACATTAAAAAGAACACCCCAACTAAGGTGTGTATATATGGCATTGGATTGGTTTACTATAGGGTTCATCTGTTAACACTTCACTCACAATCATGGAAGCAAAGAATGCCACCCGTTGTTCTGGATGTGTTCTGAACCACAAATGAGTTGTAGCATAATAGTATTAAGTTCAATTCTTAACAAGGAGGGAAAGCGTGATAAAGCGCGATCCACTCTAGGGATGCTGCAATCCTCCTTTACAAAACCCCAGGGAAAAAGTGAGCGAATAGTTCTACATATGCACTAGCAAGGTTGTCACAAATACGCTCAACAAGGTGGTGTGATTGCGTCCAACCCGTCCGTCCCTGGTCACCTACCTCTCCGTCGTTACCTCTGGCTTACGCTGAGCCGAGGGGGAGGTAGTGTGCCGGTGTGGGTAGAAAGTTTATAAAAGGACAAGGCGGACCAGAGAGAGACACGTGTAGTCTACTCTCCGATTGGATAATCCCCACCAGCTGTAAACAACCAATCCTGAGCTACTAGGCTGGAAACCGCCAATGTAGATCTCAAGACGCGATGAGCATCTTGTTTTCAAAAAACGTAATTGAAGGCGGACCGCTGTGGACCCCACACGAGGAAATAATCTAATAGGTCAATAGGTTAGACAGGAAATACTGATCAAATTTAACTTCGTTTCCTGTCCGTCAAGCCGCACTAAGCACAAAAGACCGCTGCGTGACTCTAGCCGAGAGCGGATCTGATTGGTCTCTATCTGAAAACCGGAAATGCTTGGAACTTCGAAAGGAAAATCAGGCAAAGCTCCGTTTCCTGTTCACCCGAGCCATATAAAGAAGACGACTCTGATTGGTCCTGGATGAAAACCGGAAATAATCATGTTACGCCAATAGGAAATGCAGAGGCAGGCATATAGTTTCTCGCAACTGAACTTCCCTCGATGTTATTACACACCAAACTGATCGTATTGGTGTATAACAGGCGCAACGAGCAATACAAATGCTGTTGAGTGACTATAGTGAACAGATAATAACATACACTCACAATAGCCTAGTCTTATTCAAATGTATAAAATATAGTACACAGTATACACTCACTTGGTGTCGACTTCCTGGGCTGTAAAGACTGCATATAAATGCCTTGTCAAGGGGACAGTCCATTTGGTCCTGTCATACGATGTGGGTTGGTACCGCGTCTGCTGCCGGTACCCACATTATCATAGTCCAGTACATGAGGGCGGTGAATGCATAGAGTGTAATATATTTGCGGATCTGGTTAGGAGATCTATGATATTCCTAAGGTAGCCCTGTGTCTAGCTATGAGGTATTGAGATCATCTGTCGGTCCACACGATACCACTCTGGTGTCCACCTTGTATTCGAGGTCAAGGGAACATATCTCTTGATTGTGTCACCAGCGGATGTGGGCTACCTTAGGAATATCATAGATCTCCTAACCAGATCCGCAAATATATTACACTCTATGCATTCACCGCCCTCATGTACTGGACTATGATAATGTGGGTACCGGCAGCAGACGCGGTACCAACCCACATCGAATGACAGGACCAAATGGACTGTCCCCTTGACAAGGCATTTATATGCAGTCTTTACAGCCCAGGAAGTCGACACCAAGTGAGTGTATACTGTGTACTATATTTTATACATTTGAATAAGACTAGGCTATTGTGAGTGTATGTTATTATCTGTTCACTATAGTCACTCAACAGCATTTGTATTGCTCGTTGCGCCTGTTATACACCAATACGATCAGTTTGGTGTGTAATAACATCGAGGGAAGTTCAGTTGCGAGAAACTATATGCCTGCCTCTGCATTTCCTATTGGCGTAACATGATTATTTCCGGTTTTCATCCAGGACCAATCAGAGTCGTCTTCTTTATATGGCTCGGGTAAACAGGAAACGGAGCTTTGCCTGATTTTCCTTTCGAAGTTCCAAGCATTTCCGGTTTTCAGATAGAGACCAATCAGATCCGCTCTCGGCTAGAGTCACGCAGCGGTCTTTTGTGCTTAGTGCGGCTTGACGGACAGGAAACGAAGTTAAATTTGATCAGTATTTCCTGTCTAACCTATTGACCTGTTAGATTATTTCCTCGTGTGGGGTCCACAGCGGTCCGCCTTCAATTACGTTTTTTGAAAACAAGATGCTCATCGCGTCTTGAGATCTACATTGGCGGTTTCCAGCCTAGTAGCTCAGGATTGGTTGTTTACAGCTGGTGGGGATTATCCAATCGGAGAGTAGACTACATGTGTCTCTCTCTGGTCCGCCTTGTCCTTTTATAAACTTTCTACCCACACCGGCACACTACCTCCCCCTCGGCTCAGCGTAAGCCAGAGGTAACGACGGAGAGGTAGGTGACCAGGGAGGGACGGGTTGGACGCAATCACACCACCTTGTTGAGCGTATTTGTGACAACCTTGCTAGTGCATATGTAGAACTATTCGCTCACTTTTTCCCTGGGGTTTTGTAAAGGAGGATTGCAGCATCCCTAGAGTGGATCGCGCTTTATCACGCTTTCCCTCCTTGTTAAGAATTGAACTTAATACTATTATGCTACAACTCATTTGTGGTTCAGAACACATCCAGAACAACGGGTGGCATTCTTTGCTTCCATGATTGTGAGTGAAGTGTTAACAGATGAACCCTATAGTAAACCAATCCAATGCCATATATACACACCTTAGTTGGGGTGTTCTTTTTAATGTCACCATAGCGGTTGTAGGGTACATTGTGTGTAACATTAAATCTATACCATGCGAATTACTACATATCCCTCACCAATGGCTGCCAAGGTCTACCATTTGCATGTAATCTGGAAGATAGCTATTTATAAGATGAACTTAAATCAACTACAACACCACTTTGAATGAATTTTTTCTAGTGCGTGGCCTCCTTTAGCCTGAGCTGTCGCCAGGTGAGGTGAGGTTCCTGATCCCACAAAGTTGGGTAAGTGGCTAACCAATAAACATTGTAATAATGTACATACACGTAACTGTTACTAGAATGAACTTAAGTTGCTGTTGTATGTCTCTGTTTTCTTCTTTTTTCTTTCCTAAACAGGAGGGGATACACAACCCATGAAAATATTTATATTTCTTTTTTCACAAGATACGAAGTAAGTGTTGCAGTAGTGATACATAGGTCCTGACGAAAGCCTTTAAAGGCTGAAACATGTTGACCAGAGAACATCTATGGTAAATAGCAAACCATCCTTCTTGCTACTATCACTCTGTTTTTAACCATACCATCTTGACGGGCACATTCAATAAAGTTTCCTTGTTGACGTCAAGATAGGCATTTTTATATCACATGGATCATTTTCCTTGTTTCTCACATTTTCTTATTTCTTTGAGCACTGCAACTGAGCCCTCTCGGCCCCATATGCTGTCATTTGCTCTGGTTGAGGGTTCAACCATTGGGTCCTAAGCTAGCCTCAATGTTTACTTGAGGTAGTGCTCGTCGGACACCAACCTTTCAAACTTCAAATCCCAAATGACGAGCTTCCACTATTGAGTGGGCTGATGGGTACTTTTCTCACCTTTTTGTATCCCTTTGTTTATCCTGTCACTCCAGCTTCTCCTGTGGAATACTTTTTAGATTCCCTTATTGTGTCTGGATTGTACAAAAGACCTGTGGCATCTTCCTTGTATTTAGTATGTATAGTTGGGGGACAAGATGCTGATAGGTCTATAACAATAATTCCCCTCAACCTTCTCCACCCTGTAGTTTTGTGTAAGTATGAGAGAATCCTTGTGGGTGCAGCAAATGTAACCATTACTCGATGTAACATACTGAATCCAGCTACCCTATTACCAAATTCACTGATTGCAGAAGCGAAGGGAGAGGTCGAGCATGACTGCATTGACCTGACTGAATTTAGTACAAAACCACGCCCAGATATCAAGGAAATGCCCCTGCCTGTAGAAGATTTCGAGCTGTTTGTAGATGGCTCATGTCTGAGACATGAGGATGGAGGCCTAAGTGCTGCCTATGCTGTAGTCACAATATCACGTGCCGTAGAAGCATCCTATCTATTTGGAGTAAAGTCTGCACAAGTAGCCGAATTGATTGCATTGGCAAGAGCCTGTAAATTTGGGAAAAATAAAAGAATAACCATATATACTGACAGCCAGTATGGTTATGGGGTTGTGCATGACTTCGGCCAATTATGGCTGCAAAGAGAGTTCCTGACTTCTTCGGGTACTCCTATCAGAAATGGAAAAGTGGTACAGGAATTACTGGAAGCAATCCAGTTACCAAAAGAATTGGCAGTGGTCAAGTGTGCTGCTCACAAATCCAGGGATGACAATGTGACAGCAGGTAATCGATATGCTGACCAACTGGCCCAACATTGTGCAAGACATAGAATGTCAGTCAATATCAAATTGGGGGGAAGCGGAAACAGCTGCCAACTTATGGTGTTTGAGAATGTACAAACATGGGAGGAACTGAGAGATCTACAGAATGCAGCAGGACCAAAGGAAAAGAGAAGATGGAGAAAGTTTGGTTGTCAACAGAGGAACGAGGATGGTGTCATTGTTTGCTCTGATGGTATGCCTGTATTGCCTGATAGCTTGCTTGCTCCTATGGCCCGGCTAATACATGGAGATGTGCACATTGGTAGGGATGCCATGGTCCGTGTCTTCAGACAGACATGGTTCAATTCAAAATTCAGGAAAGTAGCAGAGGCACTCTGCCAGAGGTGCTTGACATGTCAGCAATACAATCCCGGGAAGAAAACAGTAGTTTTACCGGGTAAAATTGGGAAAGAAGAAGGTCCTTTTATAAGATTACAAATTGACTTTATCCAGTTACCCCCTTGTAAAGGAATGAGGTACGTCCTTGTCATTGTGTGCCTATTTTCAAAATGGGTAGAGGCGTATCCTGCAAAGAAAAATGATGCCATCACTGTAGCCAAATTGTTATTGTGAGAACTAATACCTAGGTACGGTTTTCCAGTCACAATTGAATCAGACAGAGGTGGGCATTTTCAGAATGAAATAATAAGTCAAATCTGTGAAGCATTCAAAATCACGCAAAAACTGCACTGTGCATATCGCCCAGAGGCTTCTGGAGTGGTGGAACAACTGAATGGCACTATCAAGTCGAGACTAGGAAAGATGTGTGAAACTACTGGCATGAATTGGATAGACGCTTTACCACTTATCCTAATGGGAATCAGAAGTATTCCAGACCAAAAGACAGGCCTGAGTCCCCATGAGATCCTGATGGGAAGAGTAATGCGGCAAGCATGGGTACCAGGACACAAACTGATAAGCATTTCTGATGATTTGGTACTAGAGTACTGCAAGCAACTGGGTGACCAAGTGCGTTCTATCTCTCACCAGATTGGGGAAGACGCCGTCGCCAGGCCAGCAACTCCAGTCCATAATCTGAATCCGGGTGATTGGGTGGTACTAAAGAAACACACCCGATCAAGTTGCCTTGCACCGAAGTGGGGAAAACCAAGACAAGTAATTCTGGTAACCACAACAGCGGTGAAGTGTGCAGGAGTGCCAAAGTGGATCCATGCCAGTCATATGAAAAAGGTAACCGAAGACGAAGAAACTGACGCTGAAGGTTGTCCAGCTGAGGGGTCTCCAGATGTTGGTCCTGAAGTAGCTGATGACGAACAACCGAGCACCAGTCAAGATGAATGGATCCCAGTAATCGACCTGACATTCGATCCAATAAGAACCAGAAGCCAAACCTACTTAGATAGAGAGTGGGATAGTGAGGAAGAGACAGGAATAGAAGGAGATAATCAGATCATCGAAATCCATGTCAAATCTGATGAGGAGGAAGCTCAAATAGGGACAGAACAAGTTATTGATACACCTCCAAGAACACCTGAGACTGAAAAGGGACAGATAGAAAACAGGGCAAAAGTTCAAGCGGAAGAAAATCAAAGGTATGAATTGTTTGAACAGGATCAGATAGAAATAGACGAATGTGTTCAGGACACAGAAATTGAAACGTCCAAAAGTCAAATCCAGCATACATCTGAACAAGGCCAGCTTAGCAACCAGGCAGAAGAAACTGAAATAAGACCTGGAACTAGTCAGACAGAAAGGGACGAAGAAGATGTTGAAGCAGAAGTGCCACAACTGAACGAAAATAAAAGAGCATTAGAAGAAAGCCAAACAACAGTGCCAGTTAAAAGATTCAAGAAAAAGAATAGAGAACCAAGGTACATCAAAAGACTGAGACTAAGACTGAAAACAGTAGAGGAGAAGCATGAGCAAAGAAAACAAGGTTCCAGTAAAACAGAGCAAACTGAAGAAAACTCTAAGCGAAGGAGTGCCCGAATAAAAAGACTGAACAATAAGTATCAGGATCCTGAATGGCTTACCTGGTGTTAGAAGAATTTGAGGATCTTGATATAAGTGACGAAAGTGATGAAGAATTGACTGCTGAACAGTCTACCGAAGAAGAAGAACCAACCTGAAGTTGCCCTGTGTAAGCAACCTATGCAAAGTTACAAAGAGGGGTTGGAAAGCTTCTTTTGAGCAAAAATGTCTGATTCCAATGTGAATGGAAGACCTAGACGCAATTGTAAAACATGCTGCAAAGTATGTGTATGTAGTGTAGCTTTAGTACTAATATTGTGGATAGGACTAACAATTACTATTCCTTATATGATGAGTAAAGATACTAATTTTGACTCTACAAAGACTGTGACAAAAGACACAGAAGAGCTGCAAACGAAAAATACACCACAAAGTGTAGAAGGACATGAGAAAGCACTTAGCATTAGACAAACTAAAATGGACTTAGAAGCACCAGACGAGGAAGGACTACATTATCACAGAATCAAGAACAGGACTCATTTAAATGTATTTGCAAACCTTTTAGTACACTATGTAGAAGCCATGGAAATAGAAGACTGTTATGTTTGCATGAAGCTACTTACTTCTGTAGCTGAGGGAGTGACCTACCATCACTTGCCACTAACATATAGAATTTCCTGTAGTATTTTAGCTAGCTTATTCTATAAAAGAGGACCGTTACAGTACTATTACTCTAACTCAGACGTGATATTTTCTGAACTTCCTATACGTGGAAATCTGAATCCTGTACATACAAAAAGTGATGTGACACGTTATATGGGAGAATATTTTCTGACTATAGGTACCATAGATTTAGGTGAAGCACATAGAGATAACTTGACCTGTTCATTACATGAACAAGAGAAAATGTTTCTAAACATGGCACAGAAAAGAAGAGAAAGTTTCCAAAGAAAGGCGAATGATAAAAGACAGAAAACTCCTAAGTGGGCTGAAAACATGGGAAGCACTTCAAATGGTGGAGCTAATCCTGCTTTGTTGCTGGATTTCGAAAGAAAGGGGAAACTCTGTCTTCACAGAGAAAAGACTAGTTATTATAATAACATTTTCATTGGTTCCAGTCAATGTGAACACAATTACAAGGTAATTGGAGGTTGGAGTTTCAAAAATGGGTCAGAACCTGTGTTTCCCGGAATTTATTACATATGTGGAAACAAGGCTTATTTCAAATTGCCGGATCACTGGTATGGAAGCTGTTATTTTCGAATTGTCTTCCCAAAAATATACCATGTGAATGAAATTGCTGGAAGCAATGAAAACACTAATGAATTAGTGCGTAGTAAAAGAGAAAGCGTAGGAGAAATACTAGGTGATATCTTTAGTGCATTGATACCAGCAGTGGGAGTGACTCTGAACACACACAGAATTTGCAAATTGTCAACAGTAGTGGATCGGTTATCTACTGACACTGCTGCAGGTTTTCTGATGGTCAATACCGAAATGGTTGCGATCAGATCTATGGTTTTGCAGAACAGACTTGCTCTTGACACCTTATTAGCAAAAGAGGGCGGAGTCTGTAGAATGTTGAAAGCGCAACATTGTTGCACTTACATACCTGACAAAAGTGTCGAAATCAAAAGGTATGTGAGGAACATTACAAATTTGGAAAAAGAGCTCAAACCACTGGAGGTTGACAGTGCCTGGAAGAGACTAACTGATGGTCTCTCCTCTGTAGGTCATTGGTTTTCTAACATAGGTAGAAGTCTTGTGAGTAAAATACTGATGCCAATAGCAGGTATAGGTTTAATTGTGCCAATTGTCGTAATCTGCTGCAAATGTCGAAAACACAAAAAGAAATATGCTATGAATAAAAGAGGAATGAAACGGAATGTGGATGAACTAGAATAATCAAATTTACAAAAGGGTGAAGAATTCTCACCCCAACAAAGAAGTAAAAGAAAAGTTGAATCGAATGTTTGAAGAAATCGAATTGGGAAAGCTGTGAGAAGTTGGCATCTGGTTCCATTAATAGTGATGATAGTAAATATCATCAAAGAGGGGATTGATGGAGCAAGGATTCGCACGTTACGCGACTTGCTTGTACTCATGAACCTCGAATAATGTTAATAGTCTAATCAATATGTTTGTCTTACTAATATTGCACATTTTACACTACACGGGGTGTCCCAGAGACGCTTTCCTATGTGTTTACTAAAACGTAATACGCTTGCTGCTAATATGGCCGCTGCTTCGTGGGAATTTAGTCTGCGCATGCGTCGGTCATACCCATGTGACGTGACGCACTCGCAGTTCTGGTGGGAAATGTTCGCTCATGCGCAATACTGCTAAAATGGGCGCTTTGTTTTCTCATATGCTCCGTGTTTGCAAAGCTGCTTTCGCAAAGCTGTTCGTTCCGCACTTATCCTAATGCTATAGGTATTATAAAGTAAGGGGTGTAGTGTAGCTATTCATGGTATACAGTGTATTCATTTTTTCTGTATTTCTAAATTGTTTTCGCTTACTTTTCATGTACTGCATTCTTTGGGGCCCGAGGAACACTCGTGACTCCATCTTGAAAAGCCTTTCTGGTATTCGTCACGTGATGAGGGAAAGAACCTCATGATGCAGTGGAGCCCAGCCAGCTGGCAGCCAAAGCCAAGATGCTCCTGGGAACGTGAACTGTGACCAGGCTGCAGAAGCCGACTTGTACCTAAACTGTTACAATTGTATTTCACTACTGTATACACTATTGTATTCTGTAAATCTAGTGTCATGGGAAGCTAGAACTTAAGGGGTGGGTACGAGAACTGAATATTAAGTCTGGGAAAGTCAAAATCTTAGGTAAATGGTGACCTAATCCCCTCCTTTGTCAAATCAGAACTTGGGGACCCTTTCACTTGCAACATTAGTGGGTGGTACACTGACCCGAAAACAGTATAACTAGCATAGGTTTAGCTAGAGAAATTGTCCGACTTGTCCGAATAGCTGACCTGTCACTGACCCAACGAACTCTTTAGGTGATTGATACAGAGAGCTGCGGAGCACTCTGTCCGTAATTTCCACAAACTCAATCGGGGTTTGGAAACCTTAAGTGCTGGCAAAGCACTTTGCTGGGAGATTCGAGAACCCAATCAGGGTTATTGGCAGATTCCTTGCAGAGAGGGAGTAGCGCAGGCGTAGCATCCGAAGCTGCAGGTGTTGGTCATACCCTTAGACGAATCCAGTCCTGATCCAAATCCTGGGGTTATCCTGTCCTGACTGTCCATGAGCCGTACCTGTTCGCCTACCACCGGCAACCTAAGTCCTTGAGGGTCCTGTCCTCGCTTTTCCCAACTGCCCCGTGGCCAGGGTTAGTTCTTCAATCTGTCCTAGGTAAATATAATCCATGTGGGTGTCCGTCATTCTAAACTCTTTCCTATTGTCTTGAACCAAGTATACATTTACATATGTCATTTAACCTTCTCTCCTTAAATGAGATTTTCATGTTTTATTGTTTATTAGCGTGCTCCATTTTTACCTACCTTTAGTAAATGCTAAACTGTCTGCATATATAGTTGTTCCATTCTTACCCTTCCTATAGAGAATAAGCATATCTGGATAAATCAAATAGTCTGAGTCTCATTTCCTCTGAATCGTTAGTAAGTTTCGAAAGTCTACTTTGATTAGTATGTTCCCTTTCTTTACCCGCCTATAGTGAAGTTGTGAAATCCTGCTTATCTAAAATAGCGTGTTCCTTATTTTCCCTTCCTTTATTTTTCATGATTCTAAATGTTTCTTACCCTCATACATAGTTACACAATTGTTATGATTCTCGTGATAGATAGTTTGATTGGGGTGAACCTTTGGCTCATGACACTAGAAGATAATAATGATTAGATAAAGGTCTTGAAAACTTCCCGTGTTTGTGGTTATTTAAGAGTACAAACATTTATTCAACTGTATATGGTATTTGTTTTGCTTACTTATTTTCACAGCTAGTTCCCTGATCTATTGTGATCATAGGTACCCGTAACAGTGGAGTGGTAAGTCGGGTACATTGGAAATACAATAGGAAGGAGCAGGGATACTGGTAGTAGAGCGTAAGGTTACCCGATTTACGAATATGGTGAATTAAAATTTATGGGCCCAATGCGTAGATGGTAAAATTGTGAGTCGGGTGACCTGCGCGCTCTATCAGATCTACTTGTAAAAATAATATGCTTTAAACAAGTGGAAAAAGTAGGGGGTTTGGATCCTTCCAGGCTCTACATATCTCACGCCTTGCAAGAAGCATAACATAGAAAATGAATCTCGTGGATGGTTCATTTACATCATAATCCGAACCTAATCCGGAGAAAATAGTTCTTGTGGTGATTTCCAGGGATACTTGAAGGACCTCTTCCAAGAAGTCCTGGGTCTTAACCCAGTAGTCTTGTATCTCTGGGCAACCGGCAAACATATGGGTATCATCTGCCGAAGGGTGTCTGCATCTCGGGCAATGGTAATCTAAGTTGGAAAATGTAGTTAGTTTTTTGGGGGTTATATAGGCCCTATACATAGTGCAGAGATGATTCCTTTTTAAGGTGGCAGGCTTAACCACCGCCTGCAGAATGGTAAACGAGTCAGTCCATAGACCTTTAATGTTTTCTCTGTTCAAGTTTAAAACATTATCCCAGAGTTTTTGGAGCTCTGATTCCGTAACACTCTCCACCTGCCCCTTCTAGATACTAAATCAAACTTTGGGTTAGGGTCGTTGGAATTCCAAGATCTAGTCGACCACCATCCAGACAGCTGGTAATATTTGAAACTAGTAAGTGTTCCCCCGTCAGATTGAAGAGAACCTCCCAACTTAAAAGCTGTGTGCCTTCCTGAAGATCCCGCCCAATATTCTAAACCTGCCACCCTCAGAGGCTGAGACAGTTGATCATTAAGACAAGCTGGTGTCCCAGGAGAATCCCAAATCAGGGCCTGTACTGCATAGTATGGGATGTCCAGCCTTTTCCTAGTATACCCAGTTTCTTAGTGCTGCCCCCAGGACCTTAAGTCTGACTTTTTATAAAAATTTCGGGTCCCCGAATTTATAGAGGAAGAAATGTTATCCCTGTGGAACGTCTTGCAATAATGCTTTAAAAAGTATGCCTAGGGAGGATAAATCAATTTTATCAGCCAATAGTCTAAAGTTTTTGCAATGAAATGCGTGACAATATACAAATAGATCTGGAAAGGCTAGCCCTCCTGTTTTTAAACTTCTCCTAAGCTTTTTCCAGGAGATTCTTGGAGATTTTGAATTCCAAATAAAGGATCCTAATTTCCCTTGTAGTTTATTAATTGCTGGTGTTCAAAAAAGATAGAGGAATAGAGTTGAATAGAAATGTTATTTTGGGCAGGATGATCATCTTAATTAAATTTACTCTCCCGAAGATGTTTAAGGGGAGAGATGACCATCGCTGGAGAAGGGCACAGACCTCCTTTGAGACTTTATCTAGATTACTTTTTGATATATCCTCAATCTTTTTGGCCAGGTGTACCCCCAGGTATCTCATTCTAGTCTTTGTTCCCACTGTCCCTGCTTCTTGGTTCCATTCCATGATTTCAGTTTTGTCTTTATTAATAGTATACCCTGAGATCTCTCCAAAAGCTTCCGCTGTTTCTATTAATTTTGGCAGTGCTTGAGCTGGATTTGAGGTGAACATAAGTAGATCATCAGCGTACAGTGCAAATTTTAATTCTAAATTGGAGATCTTAAAGTGCTTAATTAATAGGTCAGACCTAAGCAGACAAACAAAAGGCTCTAAGTATAAATTAAACAAAAGGGGGGACAAAGGGCAGCCCTGTCTAGTACCACGGGCAATGGGTATCCAATCTGTGAGAGACCCATTGACTACAATTTTTACACATAGAGAGCAGTAAAGAGACTTTATGGCTGTTATAAAATTATTTGGGAATCCAAAACCCACCAGTGCTTTCCAGAGATATGACCAATCAACTTGGTCAAATGCCTTAGCGGCATCAACCGCTACCAGAGTCAGAGGGAGCTTTCTGTAGATAGCGACATGGATTGCAGCAATGACTTGAAATGTTAGCTCATTAAGTTGTCTGCCGGGGATAAGACCCCTCTGATCACAATAGATAATGGTTTTTACTACTTTACCCAGTCCCGCCGCAAACACCCCCGCAAATACCTTATAATCTGAATTTAATAAGGAAATCGGTCTGTAAGACTCAATTTTCGATGGGTCTTTGGCTTCAATATTAAAGTAACAGTGGCCTCTGACCATGAATTT
Source organism: Lissotriton helveticus (assembly GCF_964261635.1). Lineage (NCBI taxonomy): Eukaryota > Metazoa > Chordata > Amphibia > Caudata > Salamandridae > Lissotriton > Lissotriton helveticus. The sequence continues at coordinate 688,299,991 of NC_136070.1, read as the reverse complement.
GGGGCCCACGCCCCATACTGGAGAATTTCATTGAACAATAACGTTAAAACAGATATTATCTGATCTAGAAATATCCTGTACAGCTCCACAGGAAGCCCATCTGGACCGGCGGCTTTCCCTTTGGCCATTTTCATAATCTGAGTTCTCACCTCGCATTCTCGGATGTTGGAGGTAAGAGAAGTTCTATCGTCTTCAGACAGGTTCGGGAGCTGTACTTTACTTAACCAGCTTTCTACATTTTGTGTAGAGTGACAGGTGTTAACTTTATATAAGTTTTGCATGAAAGATTTGGCCTCTTCCCTGATTAGATCGTCATCATAGGTAATTTCACCTGAACCAGAGAGAGATAAACTATTGATCTGATTTCTAGTTTTATCTGCTCGGGTTTTCCATGCAAGAAGGCAACAACATTTCTCTCCATATGAAAAATTTTGGAGCTTACTGGCATCCCATCTATCTTTTAGGACCTTGTCTAGACCTGCTTGATACTGTGCTCGTAGACCGTCCAACTCTCTTTGTAAGCTGAGTTTAGTATCTGAATGGTCAGCTGAAGCCCTTTGAAGTTCCTGTTCTTTCAATTTAAGCCTCAGGAGACGCTCTTCCTTCTTTTCTCTAATCTGTTTGTTTCTTCTTATCATCAAGGTACTCAAAGAGCCTCTGATAAAGGCTTTGAATGTCTCCCAAATCACCTGTTGACTCGTTGAGCGATTATTATGCCTAAAGAACTCTTCTGTTTGTGCCACTAAGTCTAATCTCACCCCCTCTTGAAGTAGCAAGGCTCTATCTAGTGTCCACCTCCTCTGCTGTTCCTTCTGTTTGAGGTGGATTACGAGCTCAACTGTTGAGTGATCAGACAATATATCCGGAATGTATGATATATGTTCTACCGCCGAGAAGAGCGATTGATCTAAAAGAAAAAAGTTGATTTTTGAATGGTTTCAATACCTTCGACTATAAAAGGAATAATATCTTTTCGCACCATTTTGAGCCCTCCAGATATCTATAAGGTTGAGATCTTTCATGATGTTCTTAAGCTCCGTTCGGGATATTTGGGGGGGGGGGGGGTGTAAATCTAACCCTAGATGTACGGTCCAGTTTTTCATCAAAAATCAGATTGAAATCGCCACCTAAAATGACAGGTCCAATGTTCTCAGCCAGGTTAGCATTTAACTTCATAAGAGACCCCGGGGCGTCTTGATTAGGCCCGTAGTAGACTGCACAAGTAAATGGAGTATGACCTAATGTTAATGAGGCCACCAGCCATATCCCAGAATGATCTGTCTCAGATTTCACCAGCCTGATCCCAGCATTTGATCTAATCACTATTGCCACCCCTCTTGTACTACCACTCTGGTCTGAACAGAGGATATTTTGAACCCACCCACATTTACCAAACGCTAACTTACATTCTACCATCTCTAAATGGGTCTCCTCGAGAAGGCAAACATGAGCTACATAATTATATAGATATTCATTAACCCTCTGCATCTTTCTCTTATCCCTCAAGCCATTACATTCCAACTAATGAATTTTATCTTACAGGTCGTATTGGCCATGTCTACCTTACCTTGAATAAATCACTACTCAGCCCCCATTCAAAAGCTCCATGTTTCTTCATGAATATATGAGGATTTTTTTTTCCCTTTTTACCCCTACCACCCAACTAACTGCCCACCTCCCATGAGGAACCCCCCCCCCCATACCTGCTTTGGCGATCTTGTCGCCTGTTGGGGCCTCTAAGTCTGATTGTGATCTCCCCTCTTTTATAAAGTAAAGTAGGCAACTAAATGTGATCTCAGCTATTTTTTTTATTTTTTTTTAAAGCTCTAGCTTCTATTTTTTTTTCTTTTTCTTTTTCCCCCTTATGATCTTTATCTATTTTGTGGAAAAAGAAAAACACATTCTCAACATCAGTTCTACAGTCCTACAATAGATCTCCTCTAGCAAAATAAGAGATAATCATTAAAAGAGGATTATAGGGAGGCAGACAACACTCTACTGAGAACTCTCTCTCATTAGAGTGAGAAACAAGTCAACTTCTTGAGATGATAAAAAAATCATGTGTTTTGTTCCTCCAAACTACTTGTAAGAATGCCGGAAATTTCATCTGGACCTGTGCGCCCATACTTCTCAGATCCGGCATCCTGCTCCCTAGCTCCCACTGCCTCTGTGCCGTAGCTTTCCCCACATCAGAACTAATAAGATATTTAGCTGAATCTATTCGAAGTGAAGTGTCTGACAATGCTCTTCCCAAAATTAGCTCTTTAATTATGTAGGAGTGAAAATTCACCAAGATCTTCCTAGGGGTCTTCCTCTCAGTGCGCAATCTAAGAGGGTCTCTGTGTGCTCTCTGAATTTCAGATTCAAGATCAATGTCAGGTCTATCTTTTAAGACTCCCTCTCTAAGGAGTTTACAGATCAGTGCCTGAACGTCCCCATTTTCTACCCCCTCGGGAATCTTTAGAAATTTCAAATGATTTCTTCTGAACTGAATCTCTAGTCTCTCGATGTCCATCTGGAGAGTTCTATTGTGGGCTTAAGGGTCTCTAAGCCCTTCTCGTGTCGCTGTGTAGCCCCCGAGAGCAAAGTTACGTCCTCTTCCAATATGGTAGTCCGTTTACAAACATCATCAAGTTTAGCCTCTAGATTGGAACATTTTTCGTGGATGCTTTTTTGGTTTGCTTCCGAGATTTCGAATTTAGATAGAAGATCCTCTCTCAGGTTATGTAAAAATGCCTCCACCTGCGAGAGGTTTCCATCTGAGCCAGCTAACACTCCCTCCTGGCAGCTACCACCACTATTCTCAGCTGCTTCAGCATCCATAGAAGCGGACAAACCATGCACTGTTGGTAGAGGGCTTTGATGAATTAATATCTCCTTTTCAGGCAGTGTTTGGTCCTCTACTTCTGGGCCACTTGTTAAAACAGTGTATCTGTTTTTCACGGGTACTGTAGCAGATACCGATACCGATTGTGGTGCCGTATCCAGAGTTATAGGTTGTTTAACAGGAGCAGAGGTAGAGGTAGAGGAGAGGGAGGGAGACTTATTCCCCTTAAGATCGGCCATCTTCTCCATGATTTTAAAATATGATTTTAAAGAGGGAGTGGGTTTTGGTTGAGATAGAATACAATTTTGGCAACCCCCGTTTTTTTTGCTCCCCTACTCTTAGATTTTTTTCCCTTTTCTCTTTCCTTCGCCCCCTAGGAGTGAGAGCAACTACATCCGGACCCACCGGGTTATTCAAAAGAAGTCCGGTTTTTTGTAGAACGAGATTGGACCGTAGTTGATATCTGTTCCTAACAGATGATACTGTAGATGCCCCTTTATCACTCTCAGTGTCTGACGCCTCAATTACTTTAGGGCAAACTGATTGCGATGAGTTTGGGGCTAATTGAGTGGCTAAGTCCATTCCCCTGCGCTGCAACGGCCGGGTGGGGGCAAGGACAGTGTCAACGCCAAGTAATTTATAATGACAGCCTCCTAAATATTTATCGCCTTCCAATCTTACAATATCAAACGTATACACAGTGCTTTCTGCAACCTGTGTAATGCAGCCCCGCTCTCCCCTGACTGACCGTAGAGAGTTGCAGTTATAACTGGAAGGTGCGCGGAGATTAATCCTAGAAAGCGCCGACCTCGTCCTCCGCCATAAACTTGCCCGACATCCTCGTTGACACAGCGGTTCCTCTCCAACGACGATTCTATTCACCGCCTCGACCTCCAGAGACTCCGGGACAAACGCCACTCCCATTGGGAGAGAGCAACACACCACAGGGTCCTAACGCCAGGCACACTAGATCGCAGTTGCAGTAGCAGCAGGGAAAAGGTAAAAAACGGGAAAAAGCATTAGAAAGAAGCCGCTAAAGCCATAAGGAAAGTTTCACGCATCCGCTCACCGATTAGTTGCCGTCATTGCACCGCGCTGAGATGGGGGAATCCACAAACAGACCTGAGCTCCCCGCAGCCGGGGTCAGCCTGCCGCCATGTTCCTCCCGCTCACAGTCTGTGTAGAAATTCTTCCTAAGCTGGTTTCAGACCACAACCCCTTAATATTAGAATTAACTCTTGGTATTCACACAATGGAGAAGAAACAATTATGGTCTTTTGAGAGGAATTTATTGATGGATGAAAAGTATTGCCAACACTTGGTTAAAGTAATACAGGAATTTTTTTAATTTAATAAAAAGACCGCTTCGAATCAGATTGTACGGGACGCTTTTAAGGCGATAGTCAGGGGGGAGACCATTAGTTATTCTAATGGTAGATGGAAGGAAAGGACAGCTAAGCATAAGGATGACTATTGACTATGATTTGGTTATGGAGGTAGAACATAATTTATCTAAAGCCATTAGACTAGGCCAAGATATCAGTACAGCCCAGAGAGACCTAACAGTTAAAAGAGCTATTGCCTATTCTAATATTGCAGACCAGTTGCCCTTAAAAATAATCAATATAAGGAGCAAGCGTACGAATTTAGTGAAAATACAGGGAGAATTTTAGCAAAAAGGCTGCGGCAGAAACCAGTCTTCAATGAGATTGAAAAAGTGGTGGATTCAAATGGTATTTTGCAAGACACAAAGGGAGGTGTTTTGGAAGCCTTCCATAAATTCTATCAAGATTTATATACAGCTCCCTTAGAATTGACTTCAGTTGGACCCCGGGTCACGAATTATTTGAGCAATTTGGAATCTACTAGACTTACAGAAACGGAAAGAGAACTGTTATCCGCACCCATAACTTGGGATGAAATTGAAAAAGCTTTATTAGGTTTGTCCCTTGGTAAAGCTATGGGACCGGATAACATTCCACTTGATTTTTACCGTACTTTTTGAAAGCTACTTAAAAAAGAGTTTCTTGAGGTATTTCAACAGGCATTGTCGGGTAATCCTCCAGACTCATGGTCTGAAGCGATTATTGTTATATTTAAAAAGAAGGGAAAGAAAGTCTACACAAAAGTGTTAGCTAATAGACTGAATACTATGATGTCAAATCTAGTTTCAAAAAGACAACATGGTTTTATATCTAAGCGTTACACCACAGATCATGTAAAAAGAATTATCTCTCTCCTCGATTGGTCTCAAGCAACTAACTCCCCTGTTGCGGTTGCCCTGCTAGACGCGGAAAAAGCCTTTGATAGGGTTTCTTGGAATTTTTTATGGCTTATCTTAGCTTGGAAGGGATTTTCAAGGGACTCTATCAAAGCAATTCAGGCGTTATACTCTAGACCGACGGCGTCAATTCGGATAGCTGGGGATCTCTCTAAGAATATTGTAATAACACGAGGGACGAGGCAAGGGTGCCCTTGCTCCCCCTGCTATTTTCTTTATATATTGAACCCTTTTTAAATAAGCTAGAGGCAGAAGTTGGAATTACTCCAGTTCAGATACATCGGGTAGAGTATCAAGTATTCGTATATGCGGATGATTTCGCCATAGTAACATCAGATATAAAAGCTTCACTACCAAAAATAGTGGAGGCAGCTGAGAAATTTGGTGAGTACTCTGGCTATAAATTAAATATCTCTAAAACGCAGCTAATTCATTCAGAAGCTGGTCGTCCAATTGATATGAGTTTTGCATCTGAAGCTCTTTATTTGGGCATTAAAATTTCTGCAAAAGTGGATGAAATAGTACGGCTAAATGTAGACCCTATTTTAGGCTCAGTGAATAAAACGCTGGAGAGGTTGAATAATCTTCATTTGTCGTTATATGGCCGGAGTATTGTTTTAAAAATGTTAATTTTTCCTAAGTTTTTGTATTTATTTCGCACAATCCCTCTCTTCTTTCCCACATCTTTTTTTGTTAAGGCTGATAGAATGTGCTCAAGGTTTCTCTGGAGCTATCGTAGATCGAGGAGAGCGATGAAGTGGTGCATATTACCTAAAGAGACAGGGGGATGGGGGATTCCTAGCTTCCATTTGTATTACTGGGCAGCATTACTAAAACATATGGGCATTCTGATTAATCAAGATATCATAATAGAAGAAGCAGTCAGGCCATCAATTTCTGAAATGGTATTTGGTGAAGAGGCCAAGCGATGCTTGGTCCGAGAAATTGAGCCCAGCTATTATAAAAAGACAAAATTCAAAATTCTGTGGGCTGTATATGAAAACTGGAAGAAAATTAAAAGTAGGTTAGGTTTGAGTCTAAATTTGAATTATTATACACCTCTTAATAGTTGCCTCTTATTACCAAGTATTTTAAGGGATCAGGTAATGACCAGGTGGCATATAGCAAGAATACGTATATTAGGAGACCTATTTCAGGGAAATCAGATGGTTTCTTTTTTGTATTTACAGCAGAACTATAATTTGACAAGGACAGACTTTTTTAAATATCTTCAACTAAGAAGTTTTCTGGATCAAAGGAAAATACAAAAGCAAATAATGACTGAAAAAGTTAGCATCATTGAAGCAATTAGAACAAAAACTAAAATTGATACAATCTATCAACTCCTTGTCAAAGAGTCAGATGATGCTTTAGTTGTATGGGAGGATAAATGGCAAAGAAAACTGTCTATCGTAGGTTTGGACTTGGCAAGAGTAATTGAACTATCGAAAGTTTTATTTAATGGGCCTTTAAAAAGTCAGCACTTTATGTCATTATTTGACCTATATTATACGCCGGCGAAGCTGGCCAAATGGAAGTCTGTAAAAGGGGATAAATGCAGCCGGTGTAGTCTTAGTGCTGCAGATTAGGCTCATATGTTTTTTTTGTGCCCTAAACTGAATAAGTTCATTATTGATGTGGAATATTTTTTGAATGTCAGTTTGGGGATACAGGTTCAGTTATCAGCTGAATTGGTAATCATGGGTTGTCTGACAAACATAACTAGAAATAGGACAGTAGCAGAGGAGGGATTTTTATTTACTTGTATGTCAATTTTCCGTTTGTGTGTTACAACTCAATGGTTAGATGTCGAACCGCTAATTTTTAGTTATTGGCAATCTAGGCTACTTTCTATAATTTATTTAGAGACTGCTGTATACAAAACAAAGGGAATAAGTAAAAAGCTATTCGGCCAGAAAGTATAGTCTCATTGGCTAATTGGCTGTGAATCTATGAATTAATGTATTTTGATGTACTCTTATCAAAGTGGGAATTTATGTTGTAAATGATGAGATTTGGCTGTCTGCTGACCTAAATAAAAAAATATTTAAAAAACAAAAAACAAACAGCCATGTACCTACCCCCTCCTTGCTGCTGTCCCTCCTGCACCTGCCTATGGAGGTCTGGAAAGACCACTGCCAGGACCCGGAGCATCTCGGGGGTGAGGTGGCAGCTTCCACCATGCCGGCATGGTGCCTCCATCTTCAGCTGGACCCAGGCGATACGACGGGTCCAGCACCGGATGTCTTGCCACCTCTTTCGGATGTTCCTCAGCTTCCGGCGATGGCCCCCACACTCCTGACAGCCCTGACGATCTCCATCCATATCTCTCCCTTCTCATAGGCAGATACCTGTCATGAAGACCAAGTGAAACAACATCAGTACACCTGCTCCATGTCCCAGAGACACACACTTGCACACCATTGACAATGTGAATAGGGCATAGGATCCTGACAAGACTTGCATCATTGTCCATGTGAATTAGGCATATGGGCAAACCCCAAATACAACATGCCTTTGAAAGGCAACATATGGGCTTTGTAGGTTGGGGAAATCTGTCTTCTTGGTTCAAGGCTGCTCCTAAATACTGTATTTTGGGGGTTTATTTGGGATCTCGAAGTCAGTATCCAATGAGCTACTGACCTTAGGGTGACTACACCCTTGATGTGCTCACCGCATGTGGGGGAGTGGGCACAATCCCTGATCCTGATTAGAGAATGCCTGCCATCTACAAGATGACAGGAACTGAAGCTTGGACTTCACTTCAACTCCTCCAACTGAGGGGTGGAGTTGACATAGGTGGGCACACCTTCTGGACTGTTCTATTTTTTCCCACCTGTCTTACTGCCGAAAAGGAGGGGAGATTGAAAAGGGGGCCTGCTACTGATAGCAGAATAGGCTGGGCGTCAAGTTACAAATGCGACTACGCCTGTAAAGCTCTCCTGCCATGAATGGCTCTTCTTGACCTGGGGGAGGTGTGACCACCTCTGCCCAGGAAAGGCTTTGTTTCTGGGCTCAGTGGTCAAAGGCTCCCACCCCAGGGGTCCAGAAACATGTCTTGTGGTGGGAGGCTGGTGTTTACTAAGATGCCCTCTGAGTACATGGTATAATAAATCCCACACTGGCATCGGTGTGGGTTTTTATGCTATGAAGTTTGCTACCACACTTCCCAGAATTCAGTAAAGCCATTTTGGTGCTGTGGAGTTTGTAACGAAAAACTCCCAGCCCATATACTCTTTATGACTTTCCTGCACTTATAATGTCTAAGAATGGACTTAGACACTGTAGGGGTACAGTGCTCATGCAACTGTACCCTCACCAGTGTTATAGTGCACCCGCCAGAGGGGTGTCTGACCTATACCATAGGCAGTGGGTTGCAGGCATGGAACTCAGAAATGTGTGCCATGTCGACTCTTCACTTTCCTCTGCACCAAAACATGCAGCCTGCAATTGCAGTGTGTGTGTGTGTGTGTGTTAAGGTACAGGACCTCTAAGGATGGCACAATATGTGCTGCAGACCTTTGAAGTCTTTCCTGGTCATAGTGGCCTTAGTATCTATGGACTTTTGTCTCGAGAGGTGCCAATTGGGGGTACAAAGGTACAGTTTTGGGAAAGAACACAGGCCTTGGGAACCTGATTGGCAGTGACCCAGGGCCCATCAAGTCAAAGTGCATCAGAAATCTGGCAACAAGTGAGAGGTTACTGCAACAGAAACCCAGCTTCCCAAAGGCCTGGAGACTCAGGCAAACTGGGGAGAGTCTTCCCAGTCTTTCTTTCAGGCAAGGAAGAGTAGAGAAACCCAACTTCCTATAGTAGGAAAATGTATAAATTTTTTCTATACTCTATAGTTTACGGAGTGCCACAGTAATGCCTAAAAAGTACCATGGTACTTACCGGATAAATAAAAAAATAAATATGTGAAATTAAAGAATAGACAGGATGTTTCTTACACAGTTTTTTAAATAAAATTCAGTAGTGCAGCACGTTATAAGTAGTATTGCAATGCTGAAGTATTATTCTTTTTTGAAGTAAAAAAAGAAATGTTAATTGCACAACCAGTTTGGAACACTGTAAAATATAGTGTAGTACAGTGTATTTTTCAATTTTTTACATATGTATTTGTTTGTAATTTCTTTCAAGTTCCACTGTACTTCCAAGATGGTACCTTAGTACTCTGTGATTTTTTTTAAATATCCAGAAACATATAGATAATTTGCCATACCTAGTACCACTTTTTTAAACTGGTAGTAGATTACCCAGAACATCATGCAATCATATACTGCTTTGTCGTTAACAAGTACCGCACAATTACTGTGAAATTTAGCTGTGTTTCACGGCCTTATATATCACTAAGTTTAAATGATTGCTAACTTTTAAAATGTATTCACTACTTACCTACAAACAAGTAAAAAGTGTATTGAAAAGGAATGTTTCAGGAAGAAACGTGTTTTTGGACCCCCTGATTTCTTTGCACATCCTTGACCAAACAACATGAAACTGTGCATCATCTGCCAATGTAGAAAAAGCAATAGGTCTGCAAAGGTTCGTGGAGAATCATCAAAAAGGCATACATTTATTAATGCTCAAATATCTATGAAGTTCCTAACTCAGGGGATCCTAACTATAACTACAGGGTGTCTACCACCACTCTGTAATACATCTCATGCAATGTCGGTATTGAAAGTAATTCATGACAAAAGAAACAGTCCATGTACGCACCAAAAAAGAGTGGACCAAAATGATAACAACACACAAAAAGTGTACAAATTGATAGCCACTGGTTTTTAGGTGTTGGATAACATTGGAAACTAATGCAAGTTAGCCTCAAGAATTGCCAAAAAGCATATCTTGAAATTAGGATACCTTTCCCATGATGTAAATGGTAAAAAAGCAACGTCTGCTTTTTCATTAGAGTGTATAGAAAAGTGATGGATGGAATGCTTGAAATAATCTCATCCACAGGTAATTACTCGGTCCGTATCCCAATCCATAATTATTTTCCATATCATGCTTGCTCAGTTTAGACTCAGCCGTATGCAAATCAGTCTTGACTATGTTCCAATGGGAACAGGAAAGGTTCTCCCTGAACCAAAACACAAGCAACCGAGGACTTGTTTTGCCCTAGTTAAGACTCATCAGATAGGTATAGCTTGGTTCCCATGACAAAGAGAATGTCCATGTCAGAAATGGGGTTACCAATTCTACAGGGTGTAGCATGGAGCAGAGCGGGCAGGCCAAACTTCAGAGGACACGTGTGAAGCATCCACGCAGTACCCACAGACGACACACCAGGCACACTACAAAAGAGACACGACACTGCTTCTGGTTGGAAAAAGAATACGTTTTGTATTATCTCCAACCTGCAAAGGTAAACACAATAATAGCAGTAATCACAAAAGGGCGCTAACTGGCGCCAGGGCAATGAATGCAATGGGAAATATTTACAAGGAAAAATGGGAGAAATAAGAAAAAGGGTTCAGGAAGTCCATTAGTGTCCAGCTGAAATAAAAAGAATGTTATCAAATGCATAAAACATAGGGTCAATATTGCAGGGCAAACACAGGCCTTAATCCTCGGCATCACCATAGTAGTAGGCTTTTAGCATCCAAGGGAGCATTAGCATCTTAGCTGCCAGCTGACCGGTGCATGCGCTTAGTGCGCTTCAGGAGTCGAGCTGCTGCTCGTTTTAAAGTCTACCCTGTTTAATATTTACTTTTAGCAGTGTGTTATTTTCCCCTTATTTTAATAGCGCCTCATAGCGCCTGGCCCTTACTTGCATTTTAACTTTGGTGAAACTCACCGCTGTTTGGCGGGTCCGCTCCCCGGCGCAGTTCCGACTAGTAGCGCCATCTTGGGTGTGGATGGTGCCGATTTTCAGCGCTAATAGGCAGGCGTACCGCTCTAGTCGTCAGTAGGACGCTAGGCGGGTATTTAACGGAGGTAAATTGCCGGTTCTTCCTTCTTAGCTGCCAGCTGACCGGTGCATGCGCTTAGTGCGCTTCAGGAGTCGAGCTGCTGCTCGTTTTAAAGTCTACCCTGTTTAATATTTACTTTTAGCAGTGTGTTATTTTCCCCTTATTTTAATAGCGCCTCATAGCGCCTGGCCCTTACTTGCATTTTAACTTTGGTGAAACTCACCGCTGTTTGGCGGGTCCGCTCCCCGGCGCAGTTCCGACTAGTAGCGCCATCTTGGGTGTGGATGGTGCCGATTTTCAGCGCTAATAGGCAGGCGTACCGCTCTAGTCGTCAGTAGGACGCTAGGCAGGTATTTAACGGAGTCATGCTGACGCGCAGCGGATACGCGCTGCGGAGACGCCAGACTGACGCCGGAGTTACGCCAGAGTTCAGCCCGTCTGCGCCCGTCCGCGCTGAGGACGGGCTGGACTCTGGTACTCTTGATCTTTCTTCCTCCTCTATCCGAGATGACTTGTTTCATACTTTGCTGTCTTTGAGACCTCCTACGCACTTTTGTCATCACCGGCTCATACCGGAGGTACTGCATCAGGCGCGGGCGTGCCCCTCCTGTAAAGCACCTTTTATTTTTTCCTGTCAGGCTACTAGGAATCCTGCTCCCCCTTTGACTGGTAGGCCCATTTCCCAATCCAAACATGGCTTTCTGATCAATGCACGTTCCTTGATCAAACATGGGATAGAATTTCATGATTTTGTTAGTGCGAGGCAACCTGACTGGGTCTTTGTCACCGAGACATGGGCCTCTGATTCCTCTGGTCACGACCTTCTCTTAGCTATTCCTGAAGGATATACCTTCCAGAGGTTAGATAGAGTACGTTGCAGAGGTGGTGGACTGGCTATTTTCTTTAAATCCACACTCTCATGCATTATAAAACCTCTATCGGTTTCTACGGACCCACTCGAGGCTTTATATTTCTGTATTGCGCATGCTCCATGCAGTTCCTTTTCTGGAATTCTACTATACAGACCTCCTGGTTCCAGAGCTAATTTTTGCCCAGAACTCTTTAGAATTTTGGAACCTTATTTTGGTAGATCACACCTAACCATCTTGGGTGATATCAATTTTCATTTAGAGGATATGGCCTCGAAAGATACCTCCTCTTTGCTTAATTCTCTGGAGGCATGTGATTTTGTCCAAAGAGTTCTCCACCCGACCCATAAAGCGGGGCATACCCTTGATGGGATTTTTTCTAATGACTCTAGATTAATTGTCGGCCTGCCGGTACCGATAACTTGGTCTGATCATTTAGCAGTCCCTCTATCCTTAGATATCCCTTGCTCTGATGCTGATCTGGGCACTGGAAAAAAATGCTTCACTAGGAGCTTAAGAAATTTCACAAATGAGGCTCTGGCCCCTTTCTTTCATAATACTAACATCACATCTCAGCGGGTAGTGGATGAGGCGGCTCAAGAACTTACAGATGCTATCACCAGAGCCGCAGATGAACTAGCCCCCCCCTCTCTTAAATCTGTAGCTCGACAGAAGCCAACTGCCCCCTGGTTTACAGGTGTTCTGAGGCTTCTCAGACAAAAATGCAGACAGAAGGAACGAGGATGGCGCAAAACCTGGAATCCTAAAGATCGAGAAGCCTACAAGAGCCTGCTACGAGAATACAAAAATAGAGTGATTAAGGAAAAACAGGACTATTTTACCAACTTAACCTGTTCTCTAACATCCTCTAAAGAGCTCTTTAAAATCGTGGACTCGTTGTGCTCTCTTCAGGTTCCAGATCCTGTGGTTGGTTCACAGGAGCTATGTAACAACATTTCAGATTTCTTCTATAAAAAAATAGATGATATCTATATAGCTCTACAATCACAGAGGAACTCTTTGAGTGATGAGGACTTCTCGCGAATTAAATTGCTGGAATCTTGGAATACAGATGCCCCTCAGTCCCTCAAACAGTTTCCCGCGCTTTCTTTGGAAGGTCTCAATCTCCTTTTGGACAAAACAAAATCGTCCTCTCCTTTGGACCCAGTTCCTTTGAAATTACTAAAGGGCTGTAGGGACACCATTCTTCCTCTGATGCTGGAAGTAATGAATGGAGCAATGGAACAAGGTATTTTTCCATTAGTTTGGAAGAAAGCTATTGTAAAGCCTCTTTTGAAAAAGTCCTCCTTAGACCCCGGCATATTGAAGAACTTTAGACCCATATCCCTTCTGCCGGCCCCCGCTAAGATGCTGGAAACTCATCTGAACTCGCATCTTTCTAGCTTCCTCGATGCTTCGGGCTTCTTGGATGGGTCCCAACATGGCTTTAGAAAGCTGCATAGCACGGAGTCTGCTCTGACTAAAGTCATGGATAACATCCGCAGGAAAGTTGACTTGGGTCAAACCACCGTGCTGGTACTGCTGGACCTTACAGCAGCATTCGACACCCTGTCCCCCTTCACTTTAACATCCAGGTTAAGGGAGGCAGGGGTAGAAGGACCGGCCCTCAGTCTCTTAAGCTCCTTCTTACATCAACGAGAGCAGCGTGTCATGCTAGGAGAGTTCCTCTCCCCTGCTAAGTCTTTGCAATGTGGGGTGCCACAGGGGTCGGCATTGAGCCCGACCCTGTTTAACATCTACGTGGCCCCCCTTGCAAGACTAGTAAGATCTCAGGGGATGGAGGTAGTGTCGTATGCCGACGACACGCAGATTATGGTATCCCTGACCCACTCTGTGAATGCTGCCGCGTCTAACTTTAGGTCCTGCATGCAACTTGTTGCAGAGTGGATGATTTCCAACTCCCTAAAGTTGAACGGGGAAAAGACAGAGGTCCTGGTCTTCGGCAAAGACCAGGGCATGTGGTCAGGTGAGTGGTGGCCTTCATCTTTAGGCATCTGCCCCACACCCACACAATCTGCCAGGAACCTTGGTGTCATTTTTGACACCCAGCTTTCTATGGAGCTCCAGGTCAACCGAACTGTGGCCACTTGTTGGGGTGTCATCAGAACTCTGAAGAGGATCGCTCACTATCTTTCCCCACAGGCACAGAAGCAGGTTGTGATCGCTCTTGTTGGCTCAAGACTCGATTACTGTAATTCACTCTATGCTGGGGCCAACAAGGGCCTTCTGCAGCGCCTGCAGGTCATACAAAACGCGGCAGCGCGATTTGTCCTGGCCTTGCCCTGGCTGTCCTCTATTACCTTGGCGAGGAAGAATCTCCACTGGCTTCCTATTTCTTCACGGATCGTGTTCAAACTTCTCTGTCTTACATACAGGGCCCTAGCTGCAGGCCCGGCGGATGCCCTTGGATCCCTACTTACTAGGTATGTTCCGAACAGATGTTTACGTTCCAGTGAACTTAATCAACTGGTAATCCCACGTGCCAAGAAGGCTAGCTGGGGGAGTAAAGCCTTCTCCATTCTGGCTCCCCAGATGTGGAATGCACTTCCCCTTGAGATCAAGTCACTGCCCTCACTTGACCTTTTTAGGAAATCATTGAAAACTTGGCTTTTCATTAAAGCGTATCAGTAAGCCTTGATTCTGATTGCTGACAGCTAGCTTTGGTTAGGCGCCTTGACGCCCATTGGGCATAGTGCGCATTACAAATGCCATTTCATTCATTCACACAGCCGGCCTGGCATTAGCACCTCCTGCAAAAGAAACATGCGACACCTAGTGTCAACATCAGGCCTCAACATGCCATAGACCCAAATCATGAGGCCGGGAACACTGCACATAAAAATGGCATAGAACATCAGCAATATCACTGTGAGGGGAAGAAACACTAGGCATCAGCCTTTGGGCATGTCAGCATGAAATAAAACATTAGGCAGGAAGGCACATCATGCATGAACTCATTAGGCCAGTAACACTGTGCGTATAAAAATAGCCTAAACACCTTGGGCTTAACCTCATGCAGGTAAGTATACCAAAGGCCTAAAAATGTAAGAGGCATAAACTACACAGGTACGCAGTAGATTCAGGGACTGTAACATTTCCTAGGTCCGTGCGCCTGAGACAACCTTTCCTATGCACCCGGTCAGCATCAACCACGTTTCCGGATCAAGGACAGGCTGCAAGGAACACTCCCCTAGCCAGGGGTTAACTTTAGCACCAAAAGAAAACAGTATCAAGGACACTGGCCACTGCAGGGGGCTAAACAGAGCTTGTAGACGCTGCGCTGTAAGAGACAGCAGTCCTGGCATAAGACAGTTCTTCCCAATAAAACAGTTCCTTCAGGCCAAGCAGCGCTTCTGCCGCACAGCGCTTGGGGGCACAGTCCTCCTAATACAGCGCTTAGGAACCAACAGTTCAGGCAGTAACACTTCCAGCAGTGCAGCGCTTCGCAGGGCAACAGCGTCTTCATGGCACAGCGCTTTAGGGTTCTAGCGCTTAGAGTACACAGCAGCTCTCACAGCGCTTGGGCCAGCAGCAGTTCCCAGGGTAATAAAGTGCTTAAAACACTCACAGCAGGGCAGTCTTGGTCACGGCACTTTGGGGACACGAGGCAGTCTCCTGCAGGCCAGCACTTTCAAGGGCACAGTTCTAGGCTGGATAGCGCAATAGCAGTTCCTGGGGAAATGCAGCGCTTAACACACATAGCCGTTCAGGTGGGCCCAGTTCCCTTAACACAGCGCTGTAGGATTCTTCAGTGTAGCGCTCCCAGATTATAGCTCCTGGGGGACACAATCCTTTAGCTTTAGCGCTTAGCAGGCAGCACTCACGAGACACAGCAGTTTCCAGTGGCACCCAGCGCAAGGGGGGTGGACAGTCCCAGAAGCGAGCCCCAGGGTAACTCTTCTCACCTCCTGGGTGGTGGGGGCCAAGATGCTCCTTCCCTTCACGGCGCTGCGTTGCACAGCGCTTGCGTGGTACAGGGTCCCGGCAGCTTCAGGGGCCTTGAGGGGCCCTCCTTCTTCAGGGGCCCTGGGGACAGAGCAGTAGGCACTACTGAGCCAGGTCAGCAGGTAGTGGGGGCATCATCAAAACAGGGTGGTAGGCCTTCACCATCCCCACTGCAGCATGGCCCTCTTCCTACACAGCAGCCTGAACTCCTGGAGTGGGGCTTCCACTAGCCCTGGGGACAGTAGAGGGGTTCTAGATGGGTGCAGGGTCCAGCGCACAGGCCCAAGTGGCGGTATCCCCTGGCAGCAGGTCCCCTCACATTCATGTCCCTGCTCTGTCTCTGCCCATGACATCTCTACTGCTGTCCCTATACCAGAAAGGCTGGAAGCTTCTAGAAGGTCCCTCAAAATGCTGGGATTGCTGGATTGCTGGACTAGACCGCTTACCCACCTCAGACAGGCGAACTAGTTCTAACTGGCTCAGGGGGAGGAGTAGAGCAACCTGGGTGCAAGGCTTTCCCTCCAAATGCAGGGGTGGCTGGGTACCTAACAACTAGACTGCTAACCTCCTGCAGTCAGGTGGCACAACGCATAGCCTTGGCAGCCATTTTAAATGCAAAACACAAATGCAGCATTTCACCAGGGTACATGTTTACAATGGGGGAAAATAAATGTACACACCATTGCATTGCATTTAACATTACACAGGGCTTCTCATACTTCACATGGCCTATTCAGTAACCTTTACCATGGGGAAGACATCCTACATGTTGGGGGGGTGAAAGCTAAAAATTTGGGGAAAAGGGCCAAGTCCAACAGACCAGATATGGTTTATATGACACTTTGTAACTGGAACAAAAAAAAAAAAAAAAACTATATATAAATAAAGGCAGTCCCTTATTAAGGAACTATGACCTCTTCTGCATTTTATTTAAGGCTAATCCTGCTTCTTTTGTTTGTTGGAATTTCCCACACACCAGGATTCTCAACCTAGTCTTCCACCCCATACAGATTCTGTGTCTGCGACATCATCAGACATTGCCAGGTAGCAGAAATGGAAACATAACAAGCAGATGGTTGTTGACAGTGTCATGATGGCTCCATTGCTGTAGCCTAGGAAACTGGGGATGAGAGTTCTAGATCTCAGGCACAGTGGTCACTTTCCTTGGAAACTTGGAAAGAGGCGGTTGGAGCTGTGCTAGCTTGTGAGAACTGCAATTTCTTTCAACACTGACATTTATTAGTGTGTTTGAATACTACTACTACTGGTAAGTTCATTTGTGTATTAGATTGCTTAACTGAGGGTCCTATTAAGAGTATGTGGATTATATACTCAGTCAAAATGGGACAGATACTTCTTCCGCCATATTACATGTGCCTTAGACTACAATACACTTGGAATATGATGGCTGGGACTTCTGTTACATTTTGACTCTAAATCATTATGTTCATATTTAACTAAAATAGAATTTAGACACTGTTCTACTTCTGAAGGCCTATGTATTTTCAGAATCCATGCTCTCTTACACACACACATACTGGGGACAAAAGATGAGACTTCATGTTAAAGTTCAGGGATGAGGGATTATGCAATAGGGGAATAGATGTGAGGGTATGGGGTTTGGAATTTGTGGTTTTAGGTTAAGGGTATAACAGTTAATGTGCTGAGGTACAGGTTTAAGTTTTAAGGGCTTTGGGTATAATGTTAAGGAATTAAAGGGTAGGAGTTAGAGTGATGACAGTTACAGACGATACAGTTTGATATTGTTTGATGAATGGTATAATTATTGACAATTCTGGGTGTAGAGTTAGTGGGTTAAGGAAATAGAGTTAGAAAAAATTAAAAAATAAGGTATAGGGACAGAAGTATGGCTTAAGTATTTAGGGGATCTTTTTAAGGTTATCAGGGAGAGGACTCAGGGTGTGGGTTACAGGATTAAAGAAGCCCTATTTTTATTTTTTTTTAATAATAAAGATGGAAATGTTTTAGATATGAAGTACGCTATTGAGTGTTTAGTGAATATATTGCCCATCTGTAAGAAAAATATGCAGGTTTACTATTCACAAGTAACATTGCACTCAATTCATCTCAATGTGAAACACATGACTTTACCGGTAATTCAATTAAAAGTGTTGCAAAATAACTGGACCTATTTCGCAGTAAACAATGTGAATATCAAGGTACAAACACTCACACACACACCCCTTGAGTACAGAGTTTTATTGTTATCTATAATAGTTTCTATGACAAATGTGTACGTCTCTCCAATCTTCTTCTTTCTCAGCTTTCAATTAAGTACCCAAAGATATTTGTGCACCATGTGCCAGTTTAGATGATTTCTCACTTCGTAAAAAGATTATGATTTATGTTTCCATGTTTAATTTTGTGATTGATTATATATATTCTTTTGTATTTTTAAAACATCTAAACATGCATTAATTGAGCGTGAAGTGTTTTAAGTGTTAGGGGCTGAAGGCTGTAAATGGTATGCTTTACCTAATTTGGGAAATTCATTTATCATCAAACATTCCCTTAGTGATTTAGAGTTGTTTTTTTTTTTATGAAAACATATTTTTGTGATTTATTGCCCAGAAAATTCTATAGGCATCTATTCTTGCATTGCTATTGCACACATTTAGGTTTTCTGATTAGTTTTGGTTTTTGCTGCTCAGTTGGGCTGGAATTGTTAATAAACTCTGCTCCTCCTTCTGTTCATGTGAGTCTTGTCCTTGAGGACTCCCAAGTTGTACATACTTGTTATGAACCTGGGTGGTAGTACAGAAAAAGAGGAAAACCTACAGGCTGTGGTGAAGTGGAAGAAGGATTACTTGAGTTCTGTTCAAATACTATTTACCATCTAGAGATATCTAATAAATGTTTACATTAGGGCTGGGCTTGTATACCTATCAAAGAGAAAAAAGAATAGATGCTTTTGAAGTATTTTTGCTGCTAATCAATGTCAGTGGTGATGGTTTCATATCTGTTGTTCAGCCTTACAGCCTGCCAAAATATTAATATTCAGTGAGCCGGTAATATTTCTTCTAGATGTTATGACCAGGAACAGAATGAGGTGGTGTTCAACTTGGCCCTGTATGCAAGGTCAACCCAGATTTTTTTCTTCATTTGCTGAACCCGTTTTTTGTTAGCTTTTAGGACTCTGCGCACTTTGCTCCTGCTAATCAGTGGTAAAGTGATTTTGCTCTCACATTAAAACAGGGTAAAATTGGCCTAAGCCTGATTGATTACATTTACTGTACATGTGGGACCCAAGTTTATTGGACTAAATGTACACAGGGATTGGATATTATATGCTACTAGTGGGCTGTAGCAGTTTTTGTGCCCCCCCACTGAAGAAGCGCTGCAAAACATATCTCAGACCCCCCACTGAAATCTGTAGTGCCGTTGTAAACTGCTATTTACCCACAGGGAAAACAAACCTTTTGTCAACCCTAAACCTTCTTGCTTAATACTTATAAGTCACCCCTAAGTCCGACCCGAAAGACTCATAGGGCAGTGTCCATTGTATTTAAAAAGTAGGCCATATTTATTTCAGTTTTACAAGACTGGACAAAGAAAAAATCATAGAGGCAGTTTTCAATGTTTTAAAGCTAGCTCTCCCGTAGACTAACACTGGGTTAACTTATTACACCATAACTTACATTTTGGACCTGAGAAAGAAACACTGTCCCACTCAAATAAATTGGTAATTTGAAATACTCTTTAATGGTGAAGCCGGATTTTAAGTTGTAAATGTGTGGGCTTGGTAAGCTTCCCTAGATGGCCGCAGAGCACGGGGCCAAAAACCCCAGTGGCCCCCTTTGCAAAAACAGGTGGTTTTGAGATAGGCATTTTTGATGTTGCATCACTACGTTTGGGGCCCTTGCCTCTCGCAGGTACTTGCGCCTTCCACACATGTGAGGCACCATTTTTATCGGGAGACCTGGGGGAACAGAGGGTGGTAGGAACTTTGTGTGAGCCTGGTGATGCCGCACTTTCCCACACAAAAATGTGTGAAAAAACTGTTTTTTTCAGCTAAAATTGAGGTTTGCTAGGGATTTTGGGGAAGGGAACGTTGGCGGAGCCACGCAAGCTATACCTCCTTGGAAGCCCCCGGGTGTCTGGTTTTCAATAATATGTGGGCTTGGTAGGTGTACCTAGATGGCCGCTGAGCACGGGGCCAAAAATCCAGGTGACCCCCCCTTACAAAACCAGGTGGTTTTTTCAGCTAAAATTGAGGTTTGCAAGGGATTCTGGGTAAGGGAACATTGGGTGATCCATGCAAGCCTTACCTCATTGGACTCCCCCGGGTGTCTAGTTATCAAACATTTTTGGGTTTGGTACTTTCCTAAGATGGCAGACAAGCCTGGGGGAAAAATCTCACGTGCTCTCCCCAAAAACCAGGTAGTTTTGCTATGGGTAATTTCCTGTTGTAGCCACTATGCCTACCCACACAAGTGAGGTACCATTTATATCGGCAGACCTGGGGAAACACTAGGTGGGAGAAAATTTGTGGATCCATGCAGATTCCAGAACTTTCCCACACAGAAATTTGAGAAAAAAGTAACATTTTTGGCGAAATTTGCAGGTTTGCAGGGGATTCAGGGTAGGAGAATGATGGGGACCCAGGCAAGCCATACCTCGCTATACTCACCCGGGTGTCTAGTTTCAAGAAATGTGCGGGTTAGGTAGGTTTCCCTAGATGGCCGCCGAGCCCTGGACCAAAAAATCATGGGACCCCCCCATGCAAAACCAGGTTGGTTTGTGATAGGTAATTTTGATGTCGCCTCAATAGGTTTTGGACCCTTGCCTGTCGTGGGCACTAGGCCTACCCACGCAAGTGAGGTACCATTTTTCTCTGAAGACATTGGA
Source organism: Lissotriton helveticus (assembly GCF_964261635.1). Classification (NCBI taxonomy): domain Eukaryota; kingdom Metazoa; phylum Chordata; class Amphibia; order Caudata; family Salamandridae; genus Lissotriton; species Lissotriton helveticus. The sequence continues at coordinate 688,279,264 of NC_136070.1, read as the reverse complement.
GAACGCAGGGTAGGTGGAATTTTGTGGACCCACGCAGATTCCAGAACTTTCCACCACAGAAATGTGAGGAAAATGTGTTTTTTTGACAAATGTTTACGTTTTGCAAGGGATTCTGGGTAACAGAACCTGGTGAGAGCCAGTCAAGTCACCGCATCCTGGATTCCCCTGGATGTCTACTTTTAAAAAATGCACAGGTTTGCTAGGTCTCCATATGTGCCGCTTGGGCCCAAAATCCACAGGTAGGCATATTGCTATAAACAACTAGTCGGCTTTCTGCTGCCCGGGAGGGGATATCGGGGGGGGGGGTTGGCCCATTATGCCCCCAAGGGCGGCAGAAAGACTGTGGATATTTTTTTTGGGGGGTGGGGGCATTGGTATGTCCATTCTGGGCAGCCACCACCCCCATGCACAAAAAAAGCCAGCATAATCGTTGGTGACTAGTGGGCTTTTTGCCCCCCCCCCCCCAGATGGGGAAAATTAGGGGCTAATGCCCCCATCTGCCCCCCCAGGGGGGCAGAAAGCCTACTAGATGCAAGGGATTTTTTTCGGAAAATTTTAATTAGGGTGGGGGCTGCCCAAAACAGCATGCCAATGCCCCCACCCTAATTTAAATTTGCCCCAAAAAAACACCCGGCGTTTAGTGGGCTTTCCCCCCCGGGGGGGCAGATTGGGCCTACTGCCCCAACTGCCCCCGAGGGGGGGCAGGAAGGCTGTCATTTATGCGGGGGAGGGGGTGTGGGCATCGGCATGCCTGTTTTGGGCAGCCCCCACCCTAAATAAAATTTTCCCCAAAACAATCCCTGGCGACTAGTGATCTTCCCTGCCTGGGGGTGCAGATTTGGGGCTAATGCCCCCATCTGCCCCTCAGGGGGTGCAGAAAGCCTACTAGGCACCAGTGATTTTGTTGGGCAAATTTTAATTAGGGTGGGGGCTGTCCAAAACTGTATGCCATTGCCCCACCCTAAAAAAAAACTTAAAAAAAGAAATCCCTGGTGTTCAGTGGGCTTTCTGCCTCCGCGAAGGTGCAGATTAGGGGCCGATGCCCCATATGCCCCCCGGGGGGGGGCAGAATGACTGAAATAATTGTAGGGGTGGGGGCATGGGCATGCCCGTTTTGAGCAGCCTCCACCCTTATTTTAAATATATTTAAAAATCCCTGGTGTCTAGTGGGCAAAAAGACTAAATTGTGCCAAATAACATTGGGGGAGCAAAGCCCCTTGCCCAAGGGGCCGCTCCCCCCTCCCTGGTGTCTAGTGGGTGGATCCCTGCTTGGGGATCGCCCTCCTGTGGTGATCCCCAAGGAGGAATCCACTGGGGAGGGGTACCATTGGAAAGGGGATGCCACTCCCGTCTTTCTACATGCTCAGGGGGCTGATATAGCCCCCTGAGCACGTAGAAAGGGAAACTGAAATGAGCCTTTTGGCTCATTTCAGTTTCGGTTTCACTGAAATTGACGTGCGCGCTGATCGTCATTTCAGGGTAACCGGGGGGGGGGGGCCTAAGGACTGAGGAAGCTCTTCCCCAGCTCCTGAGGCTTTGGGAGAGAAAAGGGAATCTCTCTGGTGCCCGCACCAGAGGGATTTCCAGGGGTGGGTGTGATAACGAGCTGAGCTCGTCATCAGCACACAAGCACTATGTGCCATGACAAGCTCAGCTCGTCATCAGCAGGGAAGGGGCTAACTAGGCGTGTCCACCCTTTTGTTACCTTAGACAGTTTGGAGCCAAACACAGGAAAGAGGGACGTTTAGACAAAGGAGGCATCCCTCGCTTGCAGGCTGGCACTGAGCATAAAAGTGGCACTTTCAAAACCTCTCATCAAAACACTGCTGGACCTGTGGAAGATTCAGGAAAAGGACTGCCCTGCTATCTGAAGAAGGCAAATGGGACCTGCTTGTCCTAAACTAAGGCTCTGCAGAACTGATTCCAAGAGTCAGTTGACTAACCTCCTGTTTGAGATACAGGGAAGAAACAAGCTTCCACAGGCCTCCCTGCAACTATGAAGCTGACCGGCACCAAATGGAACTGGTTGAGCCCTGGGGCTGGCCTCTGCTGAAGTGAGCGCTGATCCTGGAGAGGTACCCATCCAGGTCCAGGACCTCTAGCTGGCATCAGAGTGTTTTCTTTTTGCCTAAAATCCACAAGTCCTGAGTCCCAAGTGAAAGTTCTAAAGTTTTTGGTACATGTGCAACTGGATGATATGTCACATAGATGACCTCAGAATAAATCTATCCTTTGTGGCATGGGGGCCAGTGATGCAGGGTTTTCAAGGATCCTTATTCAGACCTTTTCTAACTGACTCCCACTAATAATGATTTGATCAGACAATTTAACAGAACACTCCTTTGCAAGACAAGACCATTGGAATTTCATGTGCACCTTGCAACAGAAAGTTATTGTCACGGTGTGCTATCATCAATTGTACATTTTCCCCAAAATGATTAGCTATTAAGGACACTGTTCTTCAAGTTTAAGCTGAACCACAAAGGACCATCATCCTTTACAGGTTGTATTATTCCTATTGACTGAATAACATTTATGGTCAAATGAATCGTGTAATCCACAAATAAATGCTAACGCTGATTATTGAATTAGATCCATTGAAATTTCTCATGGATCAATGTAACATTATGACTAGCAAGCATTTAACACAACTGCCAAGTTTTGCACCCAGGGATCCCAGGTAGTATCAAATAGACAATAAGATCAAAGCTTGAGTTGTCTATACTGTATCTCAGTACCCTGATACAAAAACCATGGAGGGGTCTGTTGCAGGCCCTGGGGACAACCACCTTGCCGGGGCTGTGCAAACGATGGGAGGGGGCCACACGGCCCCCCTCCTGGAGCCCTCGATGGCCCTGGGGACCGACACCCGCCAGGGCCAGCTCCTACAATGTCCCGGGGTACCCACCCCCGGGACATTGGCATTTGATATGGCAGGGTGGGAGCACAGCTCCCGCCCTGCCATAGCAAACACTGCTTTGCTTCTTGGAAGCAAGAGCAGGAGACCTGCTCTTGCTTCCAAGAATCAAAGCGGAATTGCTTTAGGACAAGGGAAGCTGCATGTCAGCAGCTCCCCTGTCCAAAAGCAATGCCAGCTCCCACAGGAGGTGGGAAGCTCGCAGGGACCATGTGGGCATTGGGGCACCCCCCATGGTCCCCATCAAAGAGGCCATGCCCCAAGGGATGGAATCCCTGGGGCCATGGAAGGGGGGCCACACGGCCCCCCTCCCTTTTGTATTTAAAAAAATAAATAAATAAGGCTGGGCCCCAAGTTTGGGTCCCCGGGGCCTAAACTGGCCCCAGGATCGGGGGCCACAAGGCGCCCCTCCTTAAAAATATATTTTTTTAACAAAGGTAAATGTGTAGCAATGCCCTGGGGGATGGGGTCCTTGGGGCTGAAATCGGCCATGGGAGGAGGGCTCGCGGCTCTCTTCCCATTTTTTTAAAAAAAGGGGAAAAATGCTCAGGCTCTGGTGGACGGGGCTCCCAGTACCCAAAAATAATAAAGGGAAGGGGGCCACAAAGCCCCCCTTCCAAAAATCAAATTTTAAAAAAGCCGTTGTCTCGCGGGAGGCCCCGCCTCCTCCCTGCACCACTGTATAAACACACCTCCTGGCACGATTTAAGTTGGGGGATTAAGTCCCCATGAATCCTGAGGGTCCCTGGGGGCCAACTAGCCCACCAGGTACCTCCAGTAAGCTACACACAATGGGATTGTTGAGAGGTGGTCTGAGGCCATGCCCCTTTTTATACCTCAATGCAAACTAGCTTCTTGGCACACTGCTGGTGGGGTAATGAGGTCTTTTTGTGTCCTGAGGACCTCAAGACTAAAGTGGACCTCATCCCGAGACAAAAAAAATAAGGAATCACTGAAGAGCACTTCTGGACCTTGTCAGAGGCATGAGCAGGGCCACTGGAATTATGCGACTAATTGGCTGCACCAACATTGGCACAAATATACATTTTCCGCATTAGCCACATAATTCATCATCTGCTGCCTAATCTGCAGATTTGAACAAAAAAGCCTTGTTTCTAGCTCAAAAAAATCAAACGTTCCCAAAAATGCAGCGGCAAGTGTTACAGGATGGTGGAAGGTCCTTTGTAAACCTAGAATGGTCAGCTGCTACAAATTGCCAAATGTGGGTGTTAAATTCATACTAATGGTGTGCAAGCCACTCTTACTTCTTTCTGCACCTCTCTTGCCCCTTTCTGCATTCCTGTTGCATCTTTCTGCACCTTTCTTTCTTTTTCTGCACTTCTCTTGCTGCTTTATGCTTGTCTCTTCTACTTTATGCACCTTTTTTGCCTCTTTATGCATATCTGTTGCTTCTTTTTGCACCTCACTTGCTTCTTTGTGCACCCCTCTTGTCCATTTCTGTACCTCTCTTGCTTCTTTCTGCACCCTCTTTCCCTTTCTGCATGTCTGTTGCTTCTTTCTCCACCCCTCTTTCTCTTTTTGCATGTCTGTTGCTTTTTTCTGTACTTCTCTTGTCTCTTTCTCCACCCCTCTTCCTCTTTCTGCATCTGTTGCTTCTTTCTGCATTTATCTTGCGTCTTTCTGTACCTCTCTTTCTTCTTTCTGCATCCCTTGTGCCGCTTTCTGCACCCCTCTTCTCTTTCTGCACTCCTCTTGCCTATTTTGGCACCTCTGTTCCTTCTTTCTGCACTTCTTTTGTTGCTTTATGTACCTCTCTTGATTCTTTCTGCACCCCTCTTGATTCTTTCTCCACCCCTCCTCCCCCAATCTGCATCTCTGTTGCTTCTTTCTGCACACCTTGTGCCTCTTTCTGCACCCCTCTTCTCTCTTTCTGCACACCTCTTGCCTCTTTCTGTACCTCTGTTGCTTCTTTCTGTACTTCTTTTGTTTCTTTCTGCACCTCTCTTGCTTCTTTCTGTATCCCTCTTGCTTCTTTCTCTACCCCTCCTCCCCATGCTTCACCTCTGTTGCTTCTTTCTGTACTTCTTTTGTTTCTTTCTGCAACTTTCTTGATTCTTTCTGCATACCTCTTGCCTCTTTCTGCACCCCTCTTCCCTCTTTCTGGACTCCTCTTGCCTCTTCCTACACCTCTGTTCTTTTTTGCACTTCTTTTGTTTCTTTTTGTACCTCTCTTACTTCTTTCTGCACCTCCCTTGCTTCTTTCTGCACCCCTCTTGCCTCTTTCTGCACACCTGTTCCCTCTTTCTGTACCCCTTTGCCTGTTTCTGCAACTCTCTTGCCTCTTTTTGCAGTTCTCTTGCCTCCTTATGTACCTCACTTGCCTCTTTCTGCACATCTCTTACTCTTTCAGCACCTCTGTTGCTTCTTTCTGTACTTTTCTTCTTTCTTTCTGCACCCCTCTTGCCTCTTTCTGTATCTCTCTTGTCCCTTTGTGCACCTCTCTTCCCTTTTTCTGCACCCCTCTTGCATCCTTTTGTACCTCTGTTGGTTCTTTCTGCACTGCTGTTGCTTCTTTCTGTACCTCACATGCCTCTTTCTGTACTTCTCTTGCTTCTTTCCATACCTCTGTTGCTTCTTTCATCAATTCTCTTGCCTCATCTGCACCCCCTGCCTCTTTCTGTACTTCTCTTGCCTTTTTTTGTACCTCGCCTAACTCTTTCTGCTCCCCTCTTGCCTTTTTTAGCACCTCTCTTGGTTCATTCTGCACTGCTCTTGCTTCTTTCTGCACCTCACTTGCCTCTTTCTGTACTTCTCTTGCTTCTTTCTGCACCTCTGTTGCCTCTTTCTGTACACTTTCTTCTTTCTGCAACTCTTGTACCCCCTAGTGCTTGGGGATTGATCCAGGAGGGCCATCCCCAAGCAGGCAACCACCCACTAAGCACCAGGGAGGGGGGAGCGGCCCCTTTGGCAAGGGTCTTTTCTCCCCCCATATGAAGTTGGGCAAATTTAGTCTTTCTGCACCCCCTGGGGGGCAAATGGGGCAGTAGCCCCCAATCTGCCCCCCTGGGAGGGCAGAAAGCCCACTATATACCAGGGATTTTTGTTTACATTTTAATTAGGGATAGGGTTGCCTAATATGGGCATGCCAATGCATCCACCCCCGGCCACAAAATCACAGTCTTTCTGCCATATGGCCCCCAAACTGCCCCGGGGGAACAGAAAGCACCCTAGATCCCAGGGATTCTTTTTTTTCTAGGCCTGGGGTGGTGGCTGCCCAGAATGGGCATGCAAACGCCCCCACCCTACCACCCGAAGAAATCAAAAGACTTTCTGCCTCCCTAGGAGGCAGATGGGGCAATAGACCTCGATCTGCTCCCAGGGGGGGGCAGAAAGCCCACTAAGCACCAGGGATTTTTTATATAGGGTTGGAGGCTGCCCAGAATGGGCATGTCAATGCCCCTACCCAAATACAAAATGCTACAGTCTTTCTGCACCCCCCTGGGATGCAGATGGGCAATAGCACCTTATCTGCACCCTCTGGGGTTAAAAAGCCCACTAACCACTATGGATCTTCTTTTTTTCCAAAGTTCGGGGTGGGGTCTGCCAAGAATGGACATGCCAATGCCCCCATCCACCTCAAAAAGATGCCACAGTCTTTCTGCAGGAGGTTCAAGCCATAGCTCATTGGACTCCCCCTGGTGTCTAGTTTTCAGAAATGTGTGGGTTTGGTGGCTTTCCCTAGATGGCCGCCGAGCTCGGGGCCAAAAACCCAGGTGACCCCCTTTCAAAACCAGGTTGTTTTGTGATAGGTCATTTTGATGTCTCATCAATCATTTTAGGCCCTTGCCTGTTGCGGGTACTAGACCAACCCACACAAGTGAGGTACCATTTATATCGAGAGACCTTGGTAAATACTGTGTAGAAGGAAATTTGTGGATCCACACAGATTCCAGAACTTTCCCACACAGAAATTTGAGAAAAAATGATTTTTTCAGCTAAATTTGAGGTTTGCAACTGATTCTGGGTAGGGAAATGTTGGGAGACCCACGCAAGCCGTACCTTGCTAGACTCCCCTGGGTGTCTACTTTTCAGAAATGTGTGGGTTTGGTAGGTTTCTTTAAATGGCCGCCGAGCCCGGGTCCAAAAACTCATGGTACCCCCCTTGTAAAACCGGGGTGTTTTGTGATAGGTAATTTTGATGTTGCCTCAATAGGTTTTGGGCCCTTGTCTGTCGCCGGTACTTGACCCACCCACACACGTGAGGTACCATTTTTCTCGGAAGACTTTGGGGAATGCGGGGTGAGTAGAATTTTGTGGATCCACACACATTCCAGAACTTTCCACCACAGAAATGTGAGGAAAATGTGTTTATTTTGGTGCAAATTTTGAGGTTTGCAAGGGATTCTGGGTAACAGACCCTAATGAGAGCCATACAAGTCACCCAATCCTGAATTCCCTTGGGTTTACATTTTTTCAAAAATATATAGGTTTGCTAGGTTTCCCTAGGTGCTAGCAGAGCTAGAGTTCAAAATTTACAGCTAGCAAAATCTTTGCAAAATAGTGTCAGCTTTCATTGGAAAATGTGCTGTGTCCACGTTACGTTGGGCCGTTTCCTGTTGCGGGCACTAGGCCTACCCACACAAGTGAGGTATAATTTTTCTCGTAAGACTTTGGGGAATGCGGGTAAGTGGACCCACTCATACAAGTGAGGTACCATTTTTCTCGGCAGACTTTGGGGGATGCGGGGTGGGTGGAATTGTATGGATCCACGCAGATTCCAGAACTTTCTACCACAGAAATGTGAGGAAAATGTGCTTTTTGTTTAACCAAATTTTGAGGTTTGCAAGGGATTCGGGGTAACAGAAGCAGGTGAGAGCCAGTCAAGTCACCCCATCCTGGATTCCCCTGGGTGTCTAGTTTTCAAAAATGTATAGGTTTGCTAGGTTTCCCTAGGTGCCAGCAGAGCTAGGTTCAAAATCTTCAGCTAGGCACTTTGCCAAAAAAGGGTCCATTTTCACTGGGAAAATGTGGAGTGTCCACGTTGCGTTTTGGGCCATTTCGTGCCGCGAGCACTAGGCCTACCCACACAAGTGAGGTACCATTTTTCTTGGAAGACTTTAGGGAACGCAGTGTGGGTAGAATTTTGTGGATCCACACAGTTTCCAGAACTTTCCACCACAGAACTGTGAGGAAAATGTGTTTTTTACAAAGTTTTAAGTTTGCAAGGGATCCTGCGTAATAGAACCTGGTGGGAGCCAATCAAGTTACTCCATCCTAGATTTCCCTGGGTGTCTAGTTTACAATAGATATAGGTTTGCTAGGTTTCCCTAGGTGCCCGCAGAGCTAGGGTTCAAAATCTACAGCTAGGCACTTTGCAAAAAAAGGGTCAGTTTTCACTGTAAAAATAAAGCGTAAAAATAAAGTGTATCCACGTTGCGTTTTGAGTTGTTTCCTGTTGTGGGCACTAGGACGACCCACACAAGTGAGGTATCATTTTTCTCAGGAGACCTAGGGTAACACAGAATTGTAGAGCAACTGTTATTACCTAGTGACTTTCGATGCATTTCTGCCTTGAATTTGAAAGACAATGTGTAAAAATAAGTCATTTTGAAAAATGAGCTATCATTCTCATCATGCTAGTATGGGTGCTCACAATTTCGAAAATGTGAAAATATCTAATGTTTCTAAACTCTATATTTTGTTCCAATTTCAGAAATTCATAGGTGTTTCTCATACTGATTTTTCAATGTATATATTTTCCCAATTTAATTGCCATATACCCGGTACATAATAAAAAACTATTGCAAGACGCTGCTCAGTTATTGGCTCTGGGTTCGTTGGGTTCTTGATGAACCTACAAGTCGCATATATCCCCACAACCAGAAAGGCCCAGCAGATGTAACAGTATATTGTTTTCAAACTGCTGTCATAATTAAAAGAAGTTACAGGTGAAAATGTTGACACAAATGGCTGTTTTTTTCAACTAATTTACAATTTGTCCTATATTTAACTGTTAGTTTCTATAAAGAAACCTCAACTGATCTACACACGTGACCCCTTGCTGAATTCAGATTGTTGTCTACTTTTTTAAAATGTATAGCTTTCCAGGATCCATTATTGCTTTCATACCCATTTCTACCATTAACTGGAAGGAGGTTGAAAGCACAAAAATAGCAAAAATAGGCTATGTCCCAGAAAAATGCCAAAACTGTGTAAAAAATGTTGGCTTTCTGACAAAAGTCTGCTTGTGCCTGAAAGCTGGGAAGATGGTGATTTCATCACCATGCCCCCTTTTTTGATACCATTTGCAGGGGAAAAAACAGACGCTTTCGTCTGTAGCGCTTGTTTCCTATTTCCCCCCCCGAAAAAAACAAATTTAGCTGTATTTGGCTAATTTCTGGGACTCCTCCAAAGGAATCCACAAACCACAGGTACCTTTAGAATTGACATGTTGTTGGAAGAAAAGGACGCAAATTTGGCGTGTGTACCTTATGTGGTCAAAAAGTTACAGAGACCTAAGCGCAAACTAGCCCAAAAAAGGCATAGCATAGGGGAGGAAAAGGCCAAGCAGTAAAGGGATTAATGTATATGTATACATATATATATTAATTCGCATTGCTTGTGTATGCAGCAACCGCAGACTCCTGACCAGAGGGCGCGTCGTCACGCCAGAACACCCAAGCTCGGTCCGTATTTATGAAATTTACACTCCTCTGCAAACAAGGATTGACGACAGGCAAGTACAGGCGAAACATGTCCAATCAGCCGACAAATAAAACCTTAGATTTGTCAAAACACTGCAATGTCAATCCTTGTTTGCAGAGAAGTGTAAATTTCATACATATAAATATATATATATGTGTGTGTGTGTGTATATATATTACCTACTGGCGGTCACCAGTAGGTAGTTATAGTTAGGACCTAGTGTCCATAGGAAATTCGCAACATTCTATTTGGAATAATTAGGCGCTGGTCGATGAATCTTCACGAAATTCTCAAAGAAGATGGGGTGCTCCGCTCCTTCCGTGAAAGTTTCGGGGTGATTCGTGAAGCGGGGACCAAGAAAAAAGGGGGTCCCAAAACGTGTTTTCCCCATGCCATTTTCCATAGGGTTCTTTAAGTGAGGCTACAGCCCGAACTGCTGAACGGAATTACACCAAATTTGACAAAAAGGTAGAGTTTGGGTCGCAGATAACGCTTTTTGTTAAATGGTGTGAATCCATTCAATAGTTCCTTAGAAAATCAAAAGTAAAATCATAGATATAGCTATAGATGAAGTACCGTAGCGTACTGTCCGAGGACAGTACGCGTACCATTACGAGCACGAGCTGCATGCTAATTGGCTAAAAACTGTCTGTCAACACTCCAAACCAGGAAGTGTTGGCAGCCGTCTTGTGCCTCGGTAGAACCGAGGCACAAGAAAACAGAAAAAGAAACACGAAAAATACAAAAAGGGGGCAGGGTAGAAACACCCTGTCCCCCTAGGCCTGCTTAGGGGGTCCCAAAAGGACCCCAAGGCCCCAAAACATTTTTTTTTTTTTTTTTAAATCACGGGATACGGGTATGGTACGCGTACCCTGCCGATCCCCCCAAAAAAATTAAGGCACTACTCTGCAAGCGCGCCCCCTGGCGCGTTTGCATAGGGGGAAATAATTCCCCTTGAATACTGGGGGTCCCTGGGCGCCAAGTAGCCCACCAGGAACCTCCAGTATGCGCCAGGGGGCTGCCTTGTAGAGACGAGTAAAGAGGCTACGCCCCTTTTTACACCTCTCTGTAACACAGCCCCCTCGTACATACTGGAGGTTCCTGGTGGGCTAGTTGGCCCCCAGGGACCCCCAGTATTCAAGGGGAATTAGTTCCCCCTCTGATAATGCACCAGGGGGCTGCCTTGCAGGGACGTGAAAAGAGGCCACGCCCCTTTTTACACCTCTCTGCAACGCAGCCCCTGACGCATATTGGAGGATGTATGACGTTACAACACATACTTTTACAACGCATGCCTTTACAACGCATTTTTTACAATGCAACAAATTCTTTACAACGCATTCCATTACAACGCATGCCATTACAACGAATTGTCTAAAAACTACCTTTACAACGCATTCCATTACAATGCATACTACCTTTACAACAAATACCATTACAACGCATACCATTACATTGCATGTATGGTAAGTATTGAATAGTATAGGGGTAAAAATTACTATTCTAACACCAGGGGGTGCAACAGTAGGGTAAGTGTTGGATAGTGTAGGGGTAAAAATTACAATTCTACCTCCAGGGGGTGCAACAGTAGGGTACGTGTTGGATAGTGTAGGGGTAAAAATTACTGTTCTAACTCCACGGGGTACAACAGTAGGGTAAGTTTTGGATAGTGTAAGGGTACCATGCTTTGTAATGGTATGTGTTGTAATGGTATGCAATATAACGACTGCGTTGTAATGAAATGCGTTATAATGGTATGCGTTGTAGTGTCATGCATTGTAATGGTTGCGTTGTAATGGCATGCGATGTAATGGATCTTGCGTTGTAAAAGTTTCGTTGTAATGGCAGTGCGTTGTAAAAGTTGCGCTGTAAAGGTTGTTTCCCATACTGGAGGTTCCTGGTGGGCTAGTTGGCCCCCAGGGATCCCCAGTATTCAAGGGGAATTAGTTGCCCCTCTGCAAACGCACCAGTGGGCTGCCTTGCAGAGATGTGTAAAGAGGCCACGCCCCTTTTTATACCTCTCTGAAACACAGCCCCCTGGCGCATACTGGAGGTTCCTGGTGGGCTAGTTGGCCCCAAAGGACCCCCAGTATTCAAGGGGCATTAGTTCCCCCTCTGCAAACACACCAGGGGTCTGCGTTGCAGAGAAGTGTAATGAGGCCACACCCCTTTTTACACCTCTCTGCAATGCAGCCCCCTGGCGCATACTGGAGGTTCCTGGTGGGCTAGTTGGCTCCCAGGGACCCCCAATATGCAAGGGGAATTAGTTCCCCCTCTGCAAACGCGCCAGGGGGCTGCATTGCAGAGAGTTGTAAAAAGGGGTGTGGCCTCATTACACCTCTCTGCAACACAGCCCCCTGGTGCATACTGGATCTTCCTGGTGGGCTAGTTGGCCCCCAGGGACCCCTAGTATGTGAGGGGAATTAGTTCCCCCTCTGCAAACGGGCCAGGGGCTGCCTTGCAAAGAGGTGTAAAAAGGGGCGTGGCCTCATTACACCTCTCTGCAACACAGCCCCCTGGCGCATACTGGAGGTTCTTGGTGTGCTAGTTGGCCCCCAGGGACCACCAGTATGCAAGAGGAATTAGTTCCCAATCTGCAAATGCACCAGGGGCTGCATTGCAGATAGGTGAAAAAGGGGCGGGCCTCATAACACCTCTCTGAAACACAGTCCCCTGGCGGTTACTGGAGGTTCCTGGTGGCCTAGTTAGCCACCAGGGACCCCCAATATGCAAGGGGAATTAATTCCCCCTCTGCAAACGCGTCAAGGGGCTGCATTGCAGAGAGGTGTAAAAAAGGGGCATGGCCTCATTACACCTCTCTGCAACACAGCCCCCTGGTGCATACTGGAGGTTCCTGGTGGGCTAGCTGGCCCCCTGGAACCCCCAGTATGCAACGGGAATTAGTTCCCCCTCTGCAAACGCGCCAGGGGGCTGCGTTGCAGAGAGGTGTAAAAAGGTGCTTGGCCTCATTACACCTCTCTGCAATGCAGCCCCCTGACACATACTGGAGGTTCCTGGTGGGCTAGTTGGCCCCAAGGGACCCCCAGTATGCAAGGGGAATGTGTTCCCCCTCTGCAAATGCGCCAGGGGGCAGTGTTGCAGGGAGGTGTAAAAAGGGGCATGGCCTCATTACAACTCTCTGCAACACATATTTATGGTCAGTGACATCACACATGACATCACTGATGACATCTCAAATAACATCACTGATGACATCACTGATTACATCATCCTTGTGAAAGAGAGGCAGACCTCCTCTCGGCGTAATATAACCTTTGATACACACATTCAAAAATAGAAACAAAATTTTTCAAAAAAATGGAGATACCAATACCAGTTACAACAACCTATTCAGTAATTCCACCACCTACATACACATCCACTCATTCATCAACAGTCCTATATAGTCACTCATACATGTACTCACTCATCATTTGTGCTCATACACCTATACATCCTGTTACACACCGACACTCATCCATAGAGTTACTCACACACATACTCACACATGCAAATAAACTATCAAACATCCATTTATTTCCATATACAGCTATACACACGCAACTACACTTACTTTTACAGAAACGTACACATACTTACTCTCTTAAACAATCACTTATAGAAACACATACTTATTTATACAGGAACTCTTCTAATCTCTCACTCTCACATATAATGACTCATATACATCAATACTCACATATACTAGATTAAAACATATGTAGTTACTCATAAAGATACTATTGAGACAGTCATTCAATCACTAACACACCCATACACACACTCATCCACCCATACAGTCCTGCACACATGCTGTCTTCAAAACACATACACATAATCAATCAAAGGGCTGTCCCTGGATAGATACAACAAAAATTCTAATTCCAGCATGAGGGGGGTATCATAAACCTCATCCACGACTCCCTCTAGGACCTACTGGTCGCTATACTGTGGTGTATTCTAATTCAAGAATAAACTACCATCAAAAACCCACCCATAAACTGAAAAAAGTATGGGAAGGAAAGAAAGCACCTCACGGTTGCAACATCAAGGGGGATGCTGACTGGTACTCGCCAGCAAACCCACAGACTGAGTGAGGAATTGCTCACTGAGATACTTGAACTCGAGAGACTATTAAAAGAGACAGCACGATCACAGACGCTAAAGAACAACTAGCGAGAATACAGGGTGATTTACTGGAATATAAGACCTACATGGTAAACCAGAAAATCAAAGGTTTAACAAGGAATTTGGACGTTTCACACACGAGTTGGCATACCCGTATGTAGAAGACAGATACTACCAGACAACAACTGAGCAGGTTCACCATCAGAACCAACAGTGGGGTGGTTGTAGACAGACAAGATGAACCCTGTCCAATTGGACATTTGACCACACCAGTAGCGAAGAGAAAGAACAAGGAGAACAACAGGCTACAACATCCAATCAGAATCGAGTCAGAATGACCCCGGACACAAGATCTTACGAGGACCTTGGCGATTTGTTAAGGTCTTTGTTAGGGCAACCCCACAGGGGGAATCTGGGTGGCGAGGGCCCAGCTCTGAGAGGCAGAGGCAGGTGCAGAGCAACCCACATACCAACATGGCAGACATACTCTCCCCGCAACACGCGCAGCCGAGGCAGAACACATCAGTAGAACCTTCTGGAGCTGCTGCGCTCTGTGCCCAGCACTATGACAATGATATTGTGGTAAATCTGTCTAGTTACACACTGTCCCGGGATGACTCTAGAGTGCTGAACAAGGGTTTGGGCTTTGTTTTGACTCCACGCCATGATTCGTTTAATTGTCGGACAGAAATTTATGAGTTAATGAGAAAGATTAAAATTCATTAATTTTTCAGTGGCAAAGACAGGGAAACCCAGTCCATGTTTTCCACTAATTTGCGGAGACCGTCGAGCTTTTGTCCGCCCAGTACTTCAGTTGGCCCTGAGGTCACTGTGTATGAGCAGCGGGTACTATGTGACATAGAGGACCTTGAGCAGTCTTCGGCACAGGCCCATCAAAATAATATGAGCAAAGATGATTGGTTAGCTATAAAATCTCTACAGGACAATAAGCTCATTACAATTAAATCAGCCGATAAGGGCGGTGCTTATCGGCTGATTTATCGGTGGGTCCTTGATGGTAGTTTATTCTTGAATTAGGATACACCACAGCATAGCGACCAGTAGCTCCTAGAGGGAGTCGTGGATGGGGTTATAATACCCCACTCGTGCTATAATTAGAATTTTTGTTGTATCTATACAGGGACAGCCCTTTGATTGATTTTAAGTGCAGTGAGTGGGGGGCTGGCTGTCCTTTTGTTCCACCTTTAGCTCCTATTGTATTGATGATTTAAGTACGGCGGCCCAGCCGTGAGAGCATGTCTTTAAAAAAGTTTAAAAAGAATAAAAGACAAAAGGAAATATTGTTTGATTGCGCCAGCAGTGAATCACACACCCTGTGCCTCTTCACGCGGTCCCTCTGCTCAGTTTTGAGCACAGGGGCTTCATTCCCCTACATTTCGATAAACTGGCCAAAGGGGTGGTATTGCTAGTGATATGGACAGGAATTGCCTTGCCTTCACCGATGAGGAAATAGCACTTATTCTGTCAGGTACTTCGCTCCTGCCTGATGTGCCATTAACTACCAATCTAACGGCCAGAGAAGAGTGGGAAAAACTATCTAACACAAAGAAGAGACAGGTCCTTATTGCCCTTCATGGGGCGCTTATGACAGAATATCTTCGGTTTGGAGCGGCCCCACCCAGTCTGTTGGTAAGGATTGAGCCTAAAATCTTTTTAGAGGACAAACAGTTCCGTGTGGATTGGAGCTACATAGCGAATAAGTGCACGCGGGACTGATTGGTTCTCATTATTACCACCGCCAAGAGACTGAGTGAGGAATTGCTCACGGAGATACTTGAACTCAAAGACACTATTAAAAGGGACAGCAGGATCACAGACGCTAAAGAACAACTAGCGAGAATACAGGGTGATTTACTGGAATATAAGACCTACATGGTAAACCAGAAAATCAAAGGTTTAACAATGAATTTGGACCGTTTCACACCCGAGTGGGCATACCCGTATGTAGAAGACAGATACTACCAGACAACAACTGAGCAGGTTTACCATCAGAACCAACAGAGGGGTGGTGGTAGACAGACAAGACAATCCCCGTCCAATTGGACATTTGACAACACCAGTAGCAAAGAGGAAGAGGAAGGAGAACAACAGGCTACAACATCCAATCAGAATAGAGTTAGATTCACCCCGGACACAAGATCTAACGAGGATCTTGGCGCTTTGTTGAGGTCTTTTTTAGGGCAACCCCACAGGGGGAATCGGGGTGGTGGGGGCCCGGCTCTGAGAGGTAGAGGCAGGGGCAGAGCAACCCACATACCAACATGGCAGACGTACTCTCCCCGCATCATGCGCAGCCGAGGCAGAACAAATCTGTAGGACCTTCTGGAGCTGCTGCACGCTGTGCCCAGCACAATGATATTGTGGTGAAACTGTCTAGTTACACACTGTCCTGGGATGAATCTAGAGTGCTGAACAAGAGTTTGGCCTTTGTTCCGTCTCCACGCCATGATTCGTTTAATTGTTGGACAGAAATGTATGAGTTAATGAGAAAGATTAAAATTCATAAATTTTTCAGTGCAAAGACAGGGAAACCCAGTCCGTGTTTTCCACTGATTTGCTAGCTTTTGTCCGCCCAATACTTCAGTTGGCCCTGAGGTCGCTGTGTTTGAGCAGTGGGTACTACGTGACATAGAGGACCTTGAGTAGTCTTTGGCACAGGCCCGTCAAAATAATATGACCAAAGATGATTGGTTAGCTATAAAATCTCTACAGGACAATAAGCTCATTACAATTAAATCAGCCGATAAGGGCGGTGCTGTAGTAGTACTTAATACCAGTGACTACGAGGCAGAGGTGCTTAGGTTGTTGGGGTCCCGCACTAACTACCATCCATTGATGAGGGACCCCACACCAGGTTTACAAGAGACCACCAAGGCCTGGGTGGTGGATGCGTTGGAGAAAAAGTGGATTACACATAAGGAGGCAGATTTCTTGATCAATCAGAAACCGAGGGTACCGGCATTCTACATCTTGCCGAAGATTCACAAACCCCAATGCCCACCCCCAGGCCGCCCGATTGTCTCGGGTATTCAGTCAGTATTAGAGCCCCTGTCCTAATTTTCTGTTTTTTTTCTGAGGGAATCAGTTATTAATCAGCCTTCATTTGTGCTAGACACGACTGATGAATTTGTGGTATATAAATAAATAATACCGGATCTATTTTTGAATGAATAAATGAATAACAGATAGCTCAATAAATAAGAGTCAAGATTCGAGGTAGTAGGAGTTTTGCAGGTTTATTACAGCATAAAGGACAGGAACAGGACAACCTGCATAGGAATAGGATGGCAGGGCCCAGCAGCTGCTGGGGCTGGATCTGGGATGAGCGCGCTAACATTTAATAACAATACACGATCATATATACTAAAACAGTTGCATTACAATACATACGATAGGCGTAGCAGTGGGTGGAGTAATAGGCGTGACGCGTAGCAGTCGCGAAAGATAAGGGTGAAAAGAGGTGTAACAGGGCGTATACATAGACATGTGATGCAAACGTAACAGATTATGTCATAAATGGGGCGGAAACATGGAGGGGGCTACCTAAGGAGCCGGGACCTCTAACCTAATGGTGCGCGCAAACTGGCAATGACGTGTTACTAGGAGAAGCTGGGGGCTTCGAACTCTGTGCTAGGAGCAGAGACTGAAGTCTGGAGAGTCAGGGCGACATGTACCTAAGCAGTATCTAGTATCTGATGTTTAGAGAACATGTTGATATAAACTATAAGTCAGGAGGGGAGAGGCTAACGGACTCTAAGACTGGAGCATGCATTATTCTACATGTAGTGCGTGATGAAGAATATTAAATGACCATTAAATGCAGTATTTCTCTTACATGGAGACGTAAGGGCTAGACAATGACGGAAACTATTGATGCAGTTCAGTAGTTTAGGAATGCAGAGAAGGAGGGCTGTACTGATAACTGGAATCATAACATACTCTTGGCAGACTCAGAGGCAGGGCTAGGGTGAGCCGGGCACTGCGAGGCAGGAAGTAAGTGAAGGGTCGAGGATACAGGTGGGGGCTGTATCGCTCCTCAGCGAGGCTTCAGGAGACAGGAGCTGAATCTGGTGTCCAGGCCCTTTTGAGGCCTAGAAACGGGGACTTTACAATGGAATAACGTGCACACTGAGAAACGTGGCAACGTAGCTTTACATAGGCCTGATATTCGTAGTATTCACGAGAACTGGAAACTGACATACTAAAGGTGGACACAACTATAATTGCGTCTTTAATTGAACATGGGGAATAACATATGCATATTAATCATGCACAGATAACATATGATGGATGACACGTAGGGACACAGAACATGGCAAAATTTACTTTTCCACATTCCCTCCTTGTCACTACGAAACATCAATATTCATGATACCATCTATCATTTCATACAGTATCATTTGCTCGTCACGAATTTTCTGGGAACGCGTTTTAGAACGGGGCTTGGGACTAGGAATACAAGATGTAGCACAAATGCCGCAAATCGCAGGGCCACATTGTATACAGAGGCAGCAGCTAAATATGATCGCTACTGCAATACCTAGAAAGGACAAGACTTTCCATCCCCAAGCGGAAATTATATCCCAGAACCAACCGGACCATGTCCAGGTGCCTGGATTTTGGTGTAACAGATGGGCAATTTTATGGAGTCTGGTTATAGCTGAATAAACAGACGGCGCGTTATTTGGAATGAAAATACAGCAACTAGATCCGATGACTCTACAGGCCCCGCCCCTATCGGCCAATATGACGTCAAGGACGAGACGATTCTGTAAAACGACAAATCTCATAGCAGATTGCTCTTCGGTTAAGTTACCTAGAGCAGAGGCAGTCTCATTGACAACTACTTCAAGGGTTCTTGTTAACCTACGGATTAGCTTACTATTCTGGATAGGTCCTATAAAGAAGAAGAAACCTCTATTGAAATCTGTATACTGTTCTAGAGCAGTTTCAGTATAATCGACAATTGGGGACTCGCTCTCCCTTCTATGTCTAATGTGTACTAGATGTGTGTTTCTATGATAATCAGGTGGGGCTAGGAAAACTGGTGGCAGTAGGAAGGCAATGTAACAGGTTCCCTCCCAATCGAGGGGCAGACGAACATATGCGGTCTGACCACAAATAAAATAAGAATGACGTGAAGCTTTGAAAATAGATTTCCCACTGTCACTGTATTTGACTATAGTAGTACAATCACTATGTCCTACGTGTGTAGAGCCATTATTTCGGACACATAATTCGCCTTTGACTGGTAGTACTGAAATAGCAGGTAAATCTGGAGTGGAATCAGACTGAACATTCAGGACCATGAAATTCGAAGAATAATTACCTAAATTATACACTTCATTTTCTAGATCTAACCCGGTTCTGTGGGGGAGACCTTGCTTGTCTGGAAAACACGTACTGTTAAGAAAAGACATATCTGTTGAGGATGACGTTAACGTGGACCATGCTCCACACGAACCATTATGTGAAAAAGGATAAGGAAAAAGTGGCAGAACTCCCTTCGGTGTCTGGAAAGGGGGGAGTCGACCACACACCCAACAATTAGTGGCATTGCTGGTCTGGTGTGAATAATGTAGCATGCGGATGAAAGAATTATTTCGCATAACGAGGCGGTAAGAGAGTTCATGAGGAGGCAGATCACTAAACGTGTGTTCTACCGTAACATTAGAAGACGTATTTACATGAGAAACTGGAAAATACAGGTAAAACGCATAACTGGTGCAGGAAATCATAATACTGAGAAATAATATGAAACATAGAAAAACGATACATCGGATTGAGTTTTGACTAACTCTCTCACTATGGGGGTCTATTTTATACATGTCAGAAACAGTCTAACCGTTTCACCTAGGGGAGGACTTAGACAATCAAACTGGCTGACTTATTTTACTAGACTTTACAATGGAATAACGTGCACACTGAGAAACGTGGCAACGTAGCTTTACATAGGCCTGATATTCGTAGTATTCACGAGAACTGGAAACTGACATACTAAAGGTGGACACAACTATAATTGCGTCTTTAATTGAACATGGGGAATAACATATGCATATTAATCATGCACAGATAACATATGATGGATGACACGTAGGGACACAGAACATGGCAAAATTTACTTTTCCACAAATTGAATATCTTAAAAACGGTGGAATTTGATCCTAGTAATCAGTATCTAGTGACGATAGATATTGAATCATTATACACCAGCATACCCTAAGATGCCACTCTGGTGGCAGCAGCGCGGGCACTTAGGGCAATGGAGTGGTATTATGACACCCCGACGTCGTTTGTCTTGAAATGCATCGAGTTAGCCCTCACTAAAAACTTTTTTGAATACCAGAACCAGCTGTATCTTCAGGTGTCCGGTACTTTGATGGGGGCTACATTCGCCTAGAGTCTGGCCTGCATTTATGTGGGCCAGTTCGAGGAAAATGTCATCTATCATCCTGCTTATCCCTTCAAAGAGAATACTTCTCTTTGGGGGAGATATATTGATGATGTCCTCTGCATCTGGACTGGATCAGAGGATCGTCTGACTGCATTTTTTACGTGGCTCAATCAGGCTGATGGCAGCTTGCGCTTCACTTGGGCTTACAGTAATACAACGGCTGTGTATCTGGATGTAGATATCACAGCTACCGATCAAGGTCTGGTTACTAATGTCCATCAGAAGCCAAGTGACAGGAACTCTCTGTTACATTACCGATCCTTTCACCCCAGGTCCCTCCGGGACAATCTCCCGGTGGGGCAGTTTTTGCATTATCGATGCAATTGTTCCACAACGGAGAAGTTTGTGGAACAGTCTGAGGAACAAGTGGGGAAGTTGCAAGCCAGAGGGTATCCTGGTAAAATCATCAAACAAGCATGTAAATGGGCATTGAACACCCTTCGTGATGCCCTTCTGCAAAGAAATGTAAAAACTAAGTCTGAGTGTCTTCCAGTTGTCAATACGTTTGATCGCCTTTCAACGAGAGTGAGGCAAATAGTAAGAAAACATTGGTCTATTTTAGATACTCCAACCAATAAAATGCCGCCGCCTCGTTTTGCATTCAAAAGGGCTCCCAGTCTTAAAGACAAATTGATGCATACACGTACACTGAGTACACCTCTTGGTTCTAAACTTCCCTCAGGCCATTACCCCTGTGGGGGGTGCACAGTATGTGGCTTGACGAAAGCTACGAAAAGTGTGGTGCTGGAGGGTGGGCGTGAATGGTTTTTAACCAATTTCAGTAATTGCAACACCAATAATGTTATATATAGACTGACGTGCAACTGAGGCTTGCATTACATTGGTTTATCTTCAAGAAAAGTCAAAATCCGGATACAAGAACATCTGAGTACCTTAAAAGCCAAAAAACAAACCTCCCGGCTGGTTCAGCACTTGCAAGAAAAACAGCTTGACCCCAGGGATCTGAGGTGGACTGTTCTTGAAAGGATCTTGGGTGACACCCATAATATTGAATCAATTCTGCTGAGATAAGAGGCCAAAAGGATATTTTCTGAAAAGACAGATAAAGTGGGATTGAACGACCTAATCGAGTGGAACAAGGTCACCAGGCATTAGAGTCATCAATTTTGCTTTGGGTTTAATTATGTTAGCTCATACCCCACATGCATTTGATTACAATTGTGCCTTTTTCTGAGAACAAGTAGGCCCCCCGCTATTTCATGAGGATACACTGGCACTTGTATGCATTTTCGAACTAGGGTCCTTGAATTACTTTGGGGGACATGCCTCACAATGGTGTTGAGTACTACACAGCATGTCTATATGTGCTGAAAACATGCTGCCCCATGGAAGTAGATACACCAGGGGCAAACTTGCATGACTATCTGCCTTTCTCCCTTTTATAAAATTAATAGGTTCTTCACAAATAAGGAATATAATACCTTGTGAAATTGTTTTTGAATTATATGCAATTCTGGAAATGTCCCCGTTGTTAATTTCAGTGTTTATCTTTGTTTATAAACCGGTTACTGAAGTAGTAGGGGAATACTGAATAATGAATTAAAATCATGTGCCCATTCCAAAATGGCACCCGCGTGGGACGCGTCCCGCGTGAATCACGTTTCACACGTGATGAGGGGCGTGCAGGAACATCTATTTCTATCCTTGCCTGTTGTAACTTTGGCGGGATGATCTTGGACGCTGCCGAATCCCGGTTGCGGTAAACGGTAGCGTGGAGTGTGACTAACCGGCGGGCATTGTGACGCCATGCTAGAGGCAGTTGCTTGTGGTAAAGGACCGGTTTACCGCATTTAAAATAGATGGAATACTGGTTGTCATTGCTTTCGTTAATATTACAGCGATGGGGATACGACATGGTGTGAAGTCTGCAACATGTGTGATACGGATAAACGCGTCGTGATGATGCTAGATGTAGTAACATTGCTTTCGTTAACATTAGAGTGATTGGGCTACGACATGGTGTGAAGCCGGCAGCATTTGTGATACGGATAAACGCGTCTCGATGACACTAGATGTATTCACATTACCTAGTAATCACTATTTTAAAATGCGTGATGCGGAGAGAGAGTGCAGTGCTTCTGTGGGGGCTGTGTGGGCTAACATTGAACTCTGAGGTTGCTCTGTCTCTTTAATTCTTACAGGTGACAAGACCCTTTGGCGGTCACTAAGCGGGTACGCGATCATCTGACGTGTGTCCTCCACTTTTTAAGGTTGCAGGTATGCAGTCTTGATGCAACCAAACGGAACGTCCTATTTTTAATTCCCTGCATGAAGAATCATGCCACTACTGGGTTGTAATGTGTTTTACAGATGGCGCTTTCTTTTGTTTTGTCTTTTACTACCATCATAGGTTTGATGTGAACCCCCCATGAAATTCTAACTTGGAACACCACTAGCCCGGAAGAAGTTGCTTGAAATTTGTTACAGCAATGAAACATGTTGGCTAATAATGATTGACTATGGCTCTACATGAGCCATTTTTAATTTGGAAGAGCTTACAGCACTGAATAAAAGTTATCATAAGCAAGTAAGCTTTACCAATTTTTAACGGTGAGGATTATTTGTGTATATTCTCATGGGGTCCATAGTTTGGGCATTTTTCTAGCATGTATAGGAAGTACATTCACATTTAGATTTCTTCCATTCTGTTTGGTTTCATTGGGTTTTGGTCTATTTTTCAAGTGCACACACATTTCTTTTCTGGAAAGAAAGCAACCTATGATGATAAGTGGGTTTGCTGGTGAGTACCAGTCAGCATCCCCCTTGGTGTTGCAACCGTGAGGTGCTTTCTTTCGCGAATCTTTGATGGTAGTTTATTCTTGAATTAGGATACACCACAGCATAGCGACCAGTAGGTCCTAGAGGGAGTCGTGGATGAGGTTATGATACCCCCCTCGTGCTGCAATTAGAATTTTTGTTGTATCTATCCAGGGACAACCCTTTGATTGATTTTGAGTGCAGTGAGTGGGGGGCTGGTTATCCTTTTGTTCCCCCTTTAGCTCCTATTGTGTTGATGGTTCAAAACACATACAAACAGTGAGTCACTCTTTCATGCATTTATGCGCTAAGTAATACTCCCCACCGAACCATACAGAGACTCATACTAATACTCAAAAAACCAACTAATAACCCATATAGACACTCATGTAGCTACTCACCAACCCATGCAGCCACTTATAGACAAAGTGAGACACTGATACAGATATCTACATATTTAAACATTACTCGCTAATACATGTATTCACTAAGATACACTTAAAAAGTTATGTTACGTTATGTTATGTTATGTTATGTTAATTTGAATTTGTTGAGCGCTTAATACCAAAGGTCTCTAAGCGCTATAAGAAGATTGGCGATGGAACCAGGCAGATTAGCAGGACTATTATGTCCAAGCTTCTGTGAACAGGATGGTTTTTAGTTGTTTTCTGAAGGGAAGAAGGCGGCTTTACGCATGGAGATGGCTCGGCAGCTTGTTCCAGAGAGTGGGTAGGAGGCTAGAGAAGGCTCGGCCTCCTTTGGTGACGTAGTTGGAGCGTGGGCATTTTAAAAGGCTCTCCGTGGAGGACCTTAGCGAGCGGCCTGGTACATATTTCTGAAGACGTTGTTTAATATACACGGGGGCCTGACCGTGAATAGCTTTGTGAACGATGCAGAGGCCCTTAAATGTTGCTCTTTGTTTAAGAGGCAGCCAGTGAAGGCGTTGAAGGAGGGGTGATGCTCGCGTGTGCCTCGGTAGTTTGAAGATGAGTCTGGCGGCATCGTTCATAACTCAGTTATGCAACAAGTCAGTTATGCAACCATTTTTACAAAAAAAACATCCATTTAGACACTTATTTACCCATTTATTCTTCCATCAACCTTTAGATATACATAAATAAAAAATATTTATTTTTCAGAAAGACACACATTCACTGGATGATGTCATCAGTGATGTCATTTGAGATGTCATGAGTGATGTCATGAGTGATGTCACTGACCATGTCATGAATGATGTAATTTGTGACGTCATCAGCAGTGCATTGCGGGCGCGCAAGTTATAGTTAGCTGAACTAACTATAACGGGGGAATTTCAATGGTTTTGTATGAGTGAAATGTCCAGCTAACTATAACATGTGTAAAATCTGTGTTTTTTTCAGTGAATTTCTAAGGGTTTTTTAAATGCTAATTCCTAACTTTAACGTGGTCGCAACCTATGTTTTTTTCAGTGAATATATATATATATATATATATATATATATATATATATATATATATATATATATATATATATATATATATATATATAAAAAATATATATATATATAGATATATATATATATATAGATATATTCACTGAAAAAAACATAGGTTTCAGGCCTTATATAGTTAGGAATTAGCATTAAAAAAACCTTGCAAATTCACTGAAAAAACCATAGGTTTCAGGCCTCATATAGTTAGGAATTAGCATATAAAAAACCTTTGAAATTCTATGAAAAAACCATAGGTTTCAGGCCTTATATAGTTAGGAATTAGCATTTAAAAAACCTTTTAAATGCACTCAAAAAACTATAAGTTTTAGGGGTGTTATAGTTAGCTCGACATTTCACTCATACAAAATCATTGAAATTGCTCCTATATAGTTAGTTGTACTAACTATATTTCGCGCACCCGCAATCCACTGCTGATGATGTCACATATTACATCATTCATGACATGGTCAGTGACATCACTGATGACATCTCAAATGACATCACTGATGAGATCACTGATGACATCATCCATGTGACAATCACATACACCTTTTCATACACTAGTCAAATCTTTCATCACTCTTTTTAAAATAAAGAGTATCATATTTGAATCCATTGACACAGCAATACAAGTATCTAAAAACCCACTCAGTGATTCCTAGATGTATACACACATCTAATCACTTACCTGTAGATTCACTCATACATGCTGTCAATGAACAATAGAACACTATCAAAAATACTTATACAGCTATATCGACATTACACACCAGCACACAACCTATTCACATATGAAGTCATCCTACTCACTTATGCAAACAATGGATCATACTTACATACTTACTTAGCTACACACTTATACAAACACAACTTCATCTATTCATTTAGATAGTAAGTCATACTTAGTGAATTATAAAATCATTATTACAAGTATAAAGTTATCCATACAGTCACTCACACAATCATTGAGTCTTATGTATACGTATTTATATACAACAACTGACACATACACTGCCTTTTATTTTTCTAGTTTGTTGGACATGTACCATTGAGAAATATATTTGCTCATCAGCACACCCATAAAGATATTCACTCACCCAAACAACTGTTAGAACATGTAGTTTTAACTTCATATATCTAGGGAATCAACTATTCACACATCTTTGGGCAGTCACACACCCCCCACCGAACCAAACACACATTCACTCTCCCATACAAATACTCAGTTAACTAATCAATAACTAATATAGACTTTCACATAGCTAGTAACCAACTGGAGAACCAGTTTACACAACAACTGACAAAGTGATACAGATATTCACGCAGTTTAGTCACTATCCACTATATTTAGTGAGACACTATAAATTGGTAAAGTAAACAGTCAATTACACTGCTACTAAATCCTCCATCCAAATATTTATTTTTATATATCCACTCATTCTTCAATGCAAATTGCTATATCTATATAATGCATGTTTAAATAACGAAGCAAACCACATTAGAACCGAGGCACAAGAAAGCAGTGAAACAAAGGTGCAAAACACGCAAAGGGCAGGGTAGAAGCCCCCTGACCCCCTAGGCCTGCTCAGGGGGTCCCACAAGGACCCCCCAGGCCCAAAAATATTTTTTTTTCTGTTTTTCCCCTTGGTACGCTCAGGGTACGCGTACCTGTAAGAGTACATGGCATCGCACCCAGAGCGTACTCCGCGAAATAAAAAAATATATATATTTTTTTTTTTTGCCCTTCTTGGTCCTCCTAGGCCCCCCTGCGAAAACCTAGGGGGTCAGGGGGTCTCTACCCTGCCCCCTTTTAGAGTTTTCCCCTTTTGTTTTACACCTCTTGTGTCTCTTTTCTACCGAGACACAAGATGGCGGACTCTCCGGACCGTTTGGAATGTTGACAGACACCCGAGAGCCAAACAGCTTTCCGCTCGTGATCTTCCGTGGCGTGCCGGGTGCGCTCCCCGGTACGCGTACCGGTAAGCGCTCGAAGCACGCATATAGATATATATGTGTTTTTGAAGTTAATTTTCATAAAAACCACTGGACCAATTTTCACCAAATATAGAAAAGGCACTTCTGCGTACCAGTCCCTACAATTTTGCAAAGTTTGGTGTAATTCCATTCAGCGGTTGGGGCTGTAGCCGTGTCTGAACGTCCTATGGAAATTAACATGGGGAAAACACGTTTTGGGACCCCCCTTTTTTCTCGGCCCCCGCTTGACGAATCCCCCCAAAACTTTCAGGGAAGGAGCAGAACTGAGCTGGCCAAACTTTTAGAAAATTGCACGCAATTCCCTCAATCGACGCCAAAGTTATTCCCAAGAGAATGTTGCGGATTTCCTATGGTAACTAGGTCCTAACTATATATACCTACTGGCTATTGCCAGTAGGTAATATATAGATATATAGATATATATATAGATATATAGATATATAGATATATCTAGATTAATAGATAGATAGACACGGTTACAGTGTTGTATTAGTTATGCTCAGACTGCACTTGTAAAAAACCAGTACAGGTTTTGCAGAGATTTTTAAAGATCTTTTACATTTTATTTCCCAAACATAACGTCCCTCTAACCTAGTTGTGAGTGGTTGTGTGGGTGTGCCAGTAGGTGTTAGAGTTCAGGTTTGACTGGATGTGTGGATCTGTGAGTGGGTATGGAAGTGGCTATCTGGGTGAATGAGTACGTGCGTGTGGCTGTGTGGGTGTGTCAGTGGTTTTGTGGGTCTGTGAGGGGATGTGCTAGTGGCTGTATGGGTGTGTGAGTAGGTGTTTGGGTGGTTGTGTGCATGTGTAAGTGGGTGTGTTATTGGCTGTATGGGCCTTTGAGTGGGTATGTGAGTGGTTTTGTGAGTTGGTGTGGGAGTGTTTTGGGGGTTTTGGAGTAGGTCTGTGAATGGTTAGGTGGGTGTGTAAGTGAGTTGTGGGTGTGTGAGTGAGTATGTGAGTAGGAGTGTGGATCTGTAATAGGGATGGGTGAAAAATTCAGAGTGTTGCCCAAACAAACTTGCAAAGTATTGTGGAGCAGAGTTTTTACTCTTGAGCGGTTCACTCACATTAAATGTTCGTGTGCTAGACCTCCTCCTGGCGAGATTTCTCAACATGGGAGGTTGACACCATGTTAATAGAAAATCTTTAACCACAGATATCTCTATTATGGTTCACACAAACCTTTCCCTATGTCTATATTTTAAGAAATGTCACAATGTTTATGAGATTTTTTGTAATATAGTGTACAGCACAAAAACACACTAGAGGATGAAAGAGTGTATGTTTGATCAGTCCACTTATAATAAATGACAGCAGCGGTGTTCAAGCCCATTGTTTCAAGCCATATACCCAGATTTACCACTGTTTGTACATAATGTTGACATTTTGATACACATATGTAATCAGTGCGCTTTAACTCCAGATCATTTATTTTTCTTGCTTCGTAGTATTCACTGGTAAAAGAAAAATCCTGAAGAAGGCATTTGCCGAACGCGTTGGTGGTATTCTGCAAATCACTACAAGTGTCTTTTTGTATTTTTTGTTTCTATGTTCACAATATGTTCAAATTTACTGTATAAAATGAGATAAAATGCAAAAAATCTGTCATATAATCCTAATTGTGATACCCAAATCAAATTTGTGTTTGAACTTATTGAAGTAACATATGCAACAATGTGTATTTATTCATGTGCATAATAGAAAAGTGAATGTAGATATATCGTATGTTTTTGATACGAAACAAAAAACAAAGATTAATAAAACTATAAATATTTTCTTAACTGGATTGATACAGAGTTTATTATGTTAGAAAGTATCTACAGTTAGCGCGCAGATTCTTTGTATAAACAGCACTGAGCCCGGTGCTATTGCTTTTTTCTAAAAAAGTTTATTTCCCTGTTAGGGTTTATCCTTGTTTGTTTTGTAAATATGCCCCTTATCTTATACTGTTTCCTAATTGGGAGGATATGTCATTGATCTCAGAATTTCCCAACTCGTGGAATGTGTGGCAACTGAAGTTCTTTTATTTCACAGACTAACTTTTTTTAAAATTCCTAGCTGTTTGCCTACCGTCCAGTTGGGTGAGCACCAACCACCACAGCTGACATTTGGATTTTACTCAATTCAAGATGTCCATCAATGTGAGTTTTTATTTCATGCCTGTAAGTGTAAATAAGGTATCATGCTTAGTTGTCATTATCAGAGTTTGAGTTTCTGAAATACAAAAGCGTACTCTTAATTAGTGTGAAAGCTTACAGCTTAAGGGACCAAGACAATAGCAGCAAATATAGCAGAAAGAGCTAAAGTGAGCAAGGGAAAAGCATGAGACATGTACGTGTTTTTAAAATAGGAGAGGTATACCATGTAGTGTCACTAAAAACACAGGGATCGGTAACAGATTTTGGAGTAACCTTTAAACTTTGTTTTTGTTTGGTAACTGAGAAATGATTGGAGCTAGACATATGGTTCCTTCCCAACTCACAGCATGATTTTAAAGGATTGGGAGAATAAGTAGTAAGTAAATTATAGTGCTCACTTTAAAGTTAACCCCTTGATGAAAAGAGTTTGTCGATTGGGAAGTTCTCAGATTTGTTCACAATTTATTCAGTGTCTCCAAAAAAGTGTCGGAGATTGATCTTTTTACCAAAGTTGCACAAACATCATGTTTAGTTCTCACCCCACTACAGGCCTTCAATGTGAAGTGAAAGAGTTACACAGAACTAAACAATTTACTTCCCCTTCAAGGCATGGGTGAAATATAGGGCAGCACATCAAGGAGGCTCAAAGAATGTGGTGAGGCCAGTAACATGGAGACCACGGCAGTTGAATATGTAGGTGTTCCTTTGAGTAGTTAGCTACTACATTTCAACAAGGAGATGGCTGCACAGGGCGTAACACCGTATAACAACATGACTTAATGGCGAAATTTAGTTTTAGAGAGAATGAGCTCAAGATTTTTTCTGCTTCTCCTGTAGTTGCAAATACGAGCCCACCTGGGGTCAGTAATCCGCTGCTGTAGACCATATGCAGTGCCTGAGGGAGGTAAGTAGTCAAAACCAAAAGCCCTCATTGCCTCATGGTACTAGACATAAATGTACTCTGGGTGGTCTCCTTTTGTGTGCCCTTTTTGATTGTTTATAGTTGCATGTAAACAAATGAATGCAGTTTCTGAAACAAGTACAATTTCAGCACAGTACAAGCTGTCCTTGAAGCTATTGTGTAATAGTATAGCACATGAAATGCAGGAAGAATCAACCACTCAATATTGAAGTACATGGGGGTATGGAGGCAGCAGTCACTCAATATGTGTGGTGGATGTATTGGCGGTATCAATCATTCAGTATTTCAACTTTGGATTGCAGTCAACCCTGGGAGAACCATACGACTGCTAATGTTTACAATTGTATTGCATACTCCCTTCCCAACTGGTTTTCATAATGCCCATTGGGCTTTTAGAAAACTAATTAAAGTCAGTTTAAAAAAAAAATTCAATCATTCAGTATTTCAGTTCTGGGCATATGGGGCCATCAGTCATTGAGGTGGGAGGTACTTACTGGGCTTCAAATCCTGGCATCACCCCAGAAGAATGCTCAAAAGACAACCAAATGCAGCACTGACAAATTATTAGAGCACTATGGCATGTGGGTGGTGGACTTGGAGGCCACAGGATGGATAGGCAAGATGGCCCCCCTCCCTCCCAAGAGACCCCATGGGAAAGTGAATTTTCTCTCTATTTGATCTCTGGCTATTCTAATTCTGTATCTATACTCTTTGCCTACTGCTGCAACTAACAATTTTTTCCCTGTGTCATTTTAAAGACTTTTGACATCCTGGTCAAGACATGTTTCAACTAGTTATGTGACGCTGTTAACATATAATTTAGTACTGTGTGGCATCATGTGGGCTTGAATTACCAGGAAAGGGGTAATGCAATTCAAATTTGTACCGTACAGGGGCCTTTATATTATGTTTTGCCCAGGACCCACAAAATCCTTAAGATGACACTGAAAATGATCACAGGTAGTGTGGCCTTTGAATGCATGCTGCCAAATGTTGGTGATGGCTGCAGAGCTACGTTACACAACAGGGGTCCTTTGGAAGTACCTAGTCTACAGAGTCCAAAGGGACAATGTATGCTGATGGGAAATGGAGAAGTCTGCTCACCTCAGCATTCCTCACTCTCAAATTACACTTTTCTTCAGTGTGGCAAAATTAGCACAGCACTCCTCGTATTTGGATAGGAGTTCCGTGGCCCTAGAATTCCAAAGCAAAATTACCAATTGTAGATGTAGCACTTTCAGGGTTGCCGTAAGTAGATCATTAGTGCCTGCCCAAAACAGTGACGGAGAGACAATACATTTGGGAAACTGCCACTACAATGCAGCCGTTTCCACGTGTGACCATAACCATGCATCCACGCATGCATTACAACACATTCGTGGTTACAACGAATAGCCTTTACCATGCATACCTTTATTACGAGATACATAGTAAAGGCATGTGTGCAAAAGGTACCAAAAAAGGGGGGCTTGGAGGGGTCTCCCTCCTAAAAAAAAACAACAACATGGGTTTAGAATCAATGCAACAATCAAAAATATGTATTGTGTTTTGTTGTGTTATGTTATAATTTGGTATGTCATGTTGTTATGTTTTGTTATGTTGTGTTATGTCATGTTATGTTATGTTACATTTTGTTATGTTGTTATGTTATGTTATGTTATGTTATGTTATGTTATGTTATGTTATGTTATGTTATTTTATTGTTTCAAGCACCAGCAACTTGGGCCATGAAAAGAGGACCATCTGTGATCTACCATCTTTAGGTTGTACAGTTATATGGGACTCTGTAATCGAAATTCACATTGAATCTAGTGATACTAATGCCCTTTATCTAACCCTAATTTTTGACCATAGGCTCTTTTTGATTAACAAATACCAAAGGTGTCCAATATGATGAACTCCAATCAAGGCCCTTTTATATAGGTTAGAGAGCTCATGGGGTCTGTTGTCTTGTATGCTGGATGGCTTTTGTATAACATAACAATTGAGGAGTCTGACTATAGAAATTAAGAGTAACAGTGCCAAAGCCTCTGGAAGAGGGCCACGGGGCATGAAGGGACTATTGGAGTCAACTGTTGTGGTTGAGGACTTCTTCTCCTGATCTCCCAGGGTCCGACCTAATATGGGTCCTGAGCAAGTGGACCTAGTACCCCTGCTGCACTTGACTCTCAGTGATAGCTGTGGATAACCAGTTAAAGGATCCCTCGTGGGGGAAGTGTAGATAAACACGACTCATAACTCGAAGTGCACTCAGTAATGTCAATAAATCAATGACCAGTGAAGTATTTGTTTTTATATTAAAAAAAATATTTCAGCATTCGAAAGCAATAACACAATCCCCTTGAGGTCGGGGCTCTAGTGTTTAACTGGCAAATCCCGGTCTCACACTTTTTCTTGTAATGTGGTTGGAGGTCGAAGGGCTGGTCTTAGTGCTTTTTTCTGACCTGCAGGTCCCAGCTTCAGTATACTCAGGCTACATCCCAAGCATTTATAGTACTGGGTACTGGTAATCCCTCCTGGCACACGGGGTTGCTGCAGTACCTGCTGGCAAGACATCAGTTTGTATTTCGCAGGAACATATACCACAACAGCCCCTCCTGGCATACGATGTCACCGCTAAGGCCCGCACAGGTCTTGGCACTTTGTTGGCAACAATTACTGACATGGTGGCCCCTCCTGGCATACAGAGTCATTGCAACCAAGTGGTACAGGCTGGGTTTAACACTCTTGACACAGCTCTTGATTCACTGCTGAGTCCACAGTGGCCCTCTCTTGGCATCCGGGGGTCGTTGATTTGATCCTGCACATAGACAAGGACACATCCAGTGCACAGCTGTCTCCTCAAATCTCACACTAGAAGTTTTTGTCAGAGCTCCCTTCTGGGCCTCGCTCCCTTCAACGCTCTCCTCTTCCTCACATGGCACACTGATCTTGGCAAGCAGGCAGGCGATGATGCTCCAGGCTCCAGAGCAGCTGGCCTTGGTTTCAATGGGTGATGCCCTCCTCTTACCCAGCAGGAAAACTAGCAGGCCTTGGCCCCCCGTCCTGGTCACAGGCAGAAGTCTTGCAGAGCTTCCCTTCCTCACGCAGTCAGACGGGCTGCTTGGCAGAAGACACATTTGGGGTCTCAACCAACCTTTCTTATACTCTTTTTTCAGACGCCAAATGTCATTTAGGGTCTGAGTCTTTTAAGTTTTATGTTGGAGTTCTGCTTCTTTTAGAAGTGTACTCTTTCCTCTCTCTGTTTTCTCTTGAAAGGCTGTCTATTATAGCAAGAGAGACTCTGAAGCTGATAGTCATACACCAGAGGCCATAGGAGTGACTAGAGTTCACACCTCGATGCCAACCACAGCAACATGTGCATCAAAAGGTTAATCCCAAGCTCCCAGCTCTAGTCTTTCTGAGACATTCCCTTAGCCCCATCGCCTTCCTGAGATGTGTCCCGGCCCTTTCCTTTGTGATTTATTACTGAATGAAAGTGCACCCATTGAAATGTACTGGGGGTCTCTTTCTCTCCCTTCTCCAGTGTGTCCCACCCAGCTCACAGGAATGCAGCCATACACAAAGCTCTCTGAGGGGAATCCCCAACTCCTAATGTCTTCATTAGGCAGGCCAGAGCTTCCCAAAATGGAACCCAGGGTCTTCTATATAATGTACAATTGTGGGCACATTTGCACTGAGTGTATGGACACAATACACACTCTATGCAGTACTGTTACTTTCATGCATAGTGCCCTCACAGGCACACATGCATTCAGCACACTCATTCACTCTACTCACTGTTCATTACTGTAGTGTTTCTGTGTTGTGCCATGATGCGCTACTTGAAAACACACACACTTCCAGTACACTTATTCATCAGGCACGTATTGCACAACACTTAACCTTTCATGTATTGTACTTTTTGCAAGCATCTATATATCCAGTACATGCTTCCACTGTGCTCAAACTGAACAACACTACATCTCCCATATCCTGTATTCCTCACAGGCATACATACAGCAAGTACTGCACTAACCATGCATGTACTGCACAGCACTGCTCTACTCTTCCAGGCACACATCCAACCAGTGCATAGTCACCACTTCTGTGCAGCACTTTAGGCATGGAGGCCAAGGGTGAGCTAGGCACACAGCAGTGAAACTTTTAAAATGGTGAGTGAGCCTTTGGGCCAAACTCCAGTGACACAGGGTAAAAAGGACCTGTTCACTCATATAATCACTACACAGTATGCTGCCACCACAGCACTCGTGCTGCTTAATGTCTGGTGGAGGTAGTGGCCTTCCAGCACTTTTATGTTCCATATAGACACTCAATATAGACTCAGGTAGCAACCTAACCCCTCACCTATATTTCCATGCCATTACACTACATAACAGTTCTTGGGACTGACCTTTTACCTAGTTATGGTGCTGCTAACAGGTTGTGGGGTTTTACCTGAAACCTAGTCTCATTTATTATGCATAAGGATTCTTGGAAACTCAGCAGGACTACCATCTCCTGCATAATAACTATGTAAAAGGGCCATTCCTTCCGTCATTCTAAGTCTGACATGACACAGCAAGGTAGATCCCCTGAGGGTACCACGTTGGGTATATAAACACCATATCTTTGCAGAGGAAGGGAGAGGATAAAAAGGACTTCCATGCTGACACACTGACACAAGACGCTGAGATTCCTGCACGCAGACACTCCAGCTCACAGCGGTCTAACATCTCTCGCGGGGTGTCCATCTCGAGGCCAAGAAGGGGTCCCACAGCCTCCCACTTCATGTAATGGGGTTGTTTTTATCCAAGCAGGATTCTTGGCTTTACACCTGCATACATGCTAAGTACATCTAGTTACGGTTGCATCGTAGGAGTACGCATTATTAGTGTGATGTATTTTTATACCTGCCTGTATTCATTGTTTTAGCACTATGGTAGAAATCTACCATCCTTTTACTCTGTCGGTGCCTATAATCATGTATATCTGTTTCTGTCAAATGGTTGTTTTAGCATACCTATTTTACACTAGAATGACGCTGGTTCAATAAATGCTTATTGAAAACGTTCCCACCGTTTATTCTGTATATCTCTCTGAGACAAAGTGAGCACGAGTGACTGAGCGAAAAGTACTGTAGCCACGATCCCCGATGGGACAGAGTTGTCATGTTCGATAGGTGCCAAGAACTATTCTCTCCTTGGTAAGAGGAGTTTACAGTGGAACTGTGAGCAATCTGGTATACAGGGTAACATACCCGGTGGGAGTGTCTGGAATCAGTCTGGACACCAATCCCACATTCTATGTTGTCTAAACACGCAGACCGTATATAGGTTTATAGGAACCACACAACAGCACAATGAGGATAGTTCTTTGGGCGCCCCTCCCGGCCCAACAAGTACGCAATGTGTGAGTCAGATCTATGTCATACAGCAAACGCATGATATGCAATTGCTGGTAACAACCAGCATTAGGGATTCAGGCAACAGTACAGTTGGGCACTCAGGGCAGGGGTACAGGTCCTTTACCATGCAGAGGACTTTTCCATTCCAACAAACAACTCTAGCAGTATACCCTTAATTCTCATTGCAATTCTCTTCGTAGGTTTCCTCGGGTGGAAGTTATAGTTCAACCAATCAGCTGTAAACAAAAGTCAGATAAGGGAATTATCCAAAGTTGAGCCTTACCTGCATTTCTCCCAAAGAATGCTCCAAAGTAAAATCAAATACTCTAGACAGAACATATCACATAAATAAAACACACACTCATGATGAATCTATGATCAGCTATCATGAAGGTCACAACTGCACTTAGGAAACACGTTACACAATTCCTACACAACACATAAGAAAGAACATATTTCACAAACCCAACTCATACAAGATATGTAATTTAGCTGGCTAGCATGTGACTCACAGCAGCACTACCGATTATGAAACACACCAAGTTCCAGAACATAATAAATAGAATACTACAAACATATTCAAGATGCAAAGTAGTACAGGTATGCAGTATAGATGGCTATCACAAAAGCCATTCAACAGAAAACATTAATACTCTTAACCTTTTCGGTGCGTCGGATGGCCCCCGGCCATATGATGTCGTGGTGGGCGTAATTTTTTTTCAGCACGGCGGTGGAATATCCGCCGCTGCGAAGCGGTTAGCATACATTGAACACAGATTCAGGTACACTATATAGTAGGCTATTGCAGTACCCAAAAGCACCAATGTTAAAAAATACTACACACACAAGCCATACACAGGATTCAAACTCATGAACATGTATGTTTAGCAATGCAGATAATGTATGAACAGTTGGGGAAGACTTACAGCCTTAACTATCCAGCTAACCAAAAGCATGACCAGCACACAAATGCAATAACATATCTTATTTTTTGGTAAATGACACAGGTCTGCTTTATTACCACCAGCACCATGTAGAAAGCCACCAAACTGTGGGAAGCCCCATAAGACCAGCCAAAGGCAAAATGTGCACTATGCAAATGCCTGAAATATAGTTAAAAATGCAGATACATTCAGCAGTAGCTGATGCATTTACTTAAATGTGAGACAACCTACAGTTGCAATGCAAAATATCAATTATTTAGCTTTGTACCCCAGTATTTAGGTTTTGAGTTTAGAAAAGGTTGATATATGAAATTTATGATGAGATGCTTTTAAGTCAATCATTGGAGTATTCACAAGTTTTTCATCAAAATATATATTGAAGTGAACAAATCATTCCACCATTATTTTTCTATAACATTCTCTCCCCTTCCCACACTTATGTTTAATTTTTCCGCATTTCCTCATTATTTTGGTGCTGGTCCTCTGTTATGTTAAGCGGCTAAATTTTTTTCCGTGGCCTAATGTTCAGTTTTCAGACAGGAACTACTGTTCCCCCCCCCCGCCTGACCTACTTGTTGCTTCCTTCTTAATGAAATATTGGTCATTTGGAAACCTGGGTATGCATGATCCTCAGGGAGCCACACCTACCTGCACATTGTCTAATGCTGCTTAATCTAACTGTTCCTATTTATAGCATCTGTTACATCTTACACTGCTTATCTTAAGTTCTGAAAATGTAACTCAACTTTTCTTCAGGATGAATTATCACACCACTTTCATCTTCCAATCCTACTCTAAATGTACCCTTTACACTTCATGTTAAGTTACCAAGACAAAATGAGCACTGTGCAAAACCTTCCAAACAGATTGAAGAGAGGGTCAATTGCCAAACACCACATGCAAGACTAAAGGCTCCATGGCATCTATATTTATTTGTTTATTTGTTTTGTGTTTTATATAGCACAAACGTGACCCTTTAGTGTGTCAGAGCGATTAACAGAGATTTAGCGGTCCCGAATGCGACCAATAGCAAGCAACATACACTTACGCATTCAGATAACATAAAACTATAAAACCAGTGGACGGTAAAAGTTCTCAGGACTTACAATAATATCTGAGACTGAACGAATACATCAAATTACAAATGATCTTTTACCATCAAAAGACCTTCTGATTTATAAATCTATAGTGAACGGAAGGTGATTCGATCGACAGAGGAATTAGTTGATTCTTTGTATAGAGCTATGGCAGGAATTTCTCCATTAGGAAGATCTTAACTTCCTTCTTGAATTTTGAATAGAATGGTATTCTTCTTATGTTTGGCGGGAGCGAGTTCCTGATTCTGGGTGCAGTGCCTGAAAAAGCTTTCTTCTACTGGAAGCATGACGGTTCCAGCACAAGGTCTTTTGCGCCTCTGGATTACCTGCCTCTTCCGAATATCATCACTTTCTGGGCAAGGTATACCGGTGTTTTTGAGTGTAGCGCCTTATGTGTGATACAGGCCAGTTTGAGTTGTACTCTCGCATCGTATGGTAGCCAGTTCAGAGCTTTTAAGTGTGGAATGATGTGATCACAATTTCTGGATCTAGTTATGAGTCTTGTGGCTGCGTTGAGACAAGCTTTTAGCGGTGCTGTTGAGGTCTTGGGCATGCTAGATAAAGTTGAATAACTCTGTTCGATACTCGTGATGATCAACGCCTGAACCGCCATTTTGAGGTCTGATGTTTATAGGAATGGTTTCAGTTTTCTAAGCCAACTCAGGTGGTACCAGGCGTTTTTAGCCATTAAGGTGATGTGGCTTTGAATGTTAAGGTTCTTGTCCAGCATGATTCCTAGTGATTTGGCTGAGTCCACTAAGGTCTGGGTGCAGTTAAGCACGGTGATCAGTGTGGTCATTCCTTTATTTCAGAAGAGATTTTGCGGGGGGATTCATTCGAATTCAGTTATTTGCTCATTTTGTTTACGTTAATGACTTATTAGCAATTGAATGGTCATCGTTAGCGCTTCATTCATTGACTTGATCTCCTCCAGTGATGAGACTTTAATGTAGATCTGTGTGTCATCAGCATACATATGAAACAAGATGTTGGCTGTCATAGAATCTCAGCCAGTGGTTCCATGTAGAGGTTAAAAAGACTTGGGGAAAGAGTTAATCCTTGTGGTACACCAATTGTAATAGGGGATAGCGATGATAGCTTTCGATTACCTAAATTACCTAAATATCTTTGTGATGTATTCTCCAAGAATCTATATGATAACATGCCATATGCCAGCCACTGACTGGTACATCACTCAAAAATTAAATCAGTTGTTCCACCTGCCCCAATAACCTAGAAAAAGGAGTCTGTCTGACTCTCTTGTTTTGGGGTTATTTTTAGGCCTCTTTAGTTTTAGATGTCTATTGTTGAAGACCTATTGAGCAATACAAAACAAAAAGTAGTCTTTGTGTTTTTTGTCAGTTCTTTGATCATGATTGGAGGGTTTTCTTGTCTCTCTCACTTCTCTGCTACTGTTTTGATGGCTTTCCGCCCTATTCTTGTCCTTGTCGCTCATTTGAGCCTTTTCTACTAACTCAGTTTTGATTGTATGGCATGACTCCTTCCACTACAGGCATCAGATATTGCACTGCAGTGCATATGAAGTATTATTTTCTCTTCTTTTCTCCTGCTGCCAGATCGTCTGCTACCACCCTCTCTTTGTTAAGACTGCCCCCTCAACATTCCCTTGACCCTCCAGAGACTTCGGGCTCTTAGCTCAGCAAACTGTTGTATTGGGAGACAGTAATGATAAAATGTGTTTTAAACATTCCAAGATGTCTGCCGGTGCTTCCACATGCACAAGTATACATGAAAGACATTTCCAATGCATTTTTATCAGCTTTAAAAAAATCCATTCTAAGATGGCTGACATTGCTGTATGTTCATGTGCAGGGATCATCTTTGAATGGATTTTCTTAAAGCATAAGAAAATCCATTCAAAGCTGACAACTGTGAATGTGTGTACATCCTCTATCAAGGATATACCATCCGACCCTGCAGGTTCTCAAATTATAAAACCAAGAACGTTATTTATCTTTTGGTTTGTCCCTGCGGATTAGGTTATGTGGGTGAGACAGCGAGATCTTTTGCGCCAGGTTAACTGAACAGCGATCAGCGATACATACTTCGAAAATCAATGCTCCCCTAGTAAAACACTATGTAGACTGCCAACATAAACCAAACGACATAC
Organism: Lissotriton helveticus; assembly: GCF_964261635.1. NCBI lineage: Eukaryota > Metazoa > Chordata > Amphibia > Caudata > Salamandridae > Lissotriton > Lissotriton helveticus. Next base: position 688,240,212 of record NC_136070.1, on the reverse strand, counting down.
GTTGGTTTATTATTGAAAATGTTGAGAATAATAGCAGTACCAAAACAGAAGACTACCATAAAAAACGGGACGTCTTTTGGATCTTTTCTTTGGCAGCAAACATCAAGGGATTAAATAACGACATCCCTCGGGAATATGCAATTAAGTATAATACCTGACATTTGAGCAACTAATTATTTCGACATAGAAGAATCTTTTTGGGAATTTTCCAATTATTGAGCCCTTAGTCACGTAATGACATAATAGTACTCTGTTCTGAAATTTCCTAGCAATCACATTAATATTGGAATCCTCTTTTATTTTCCCATTATTAATTTTAGTATCTGTTTTAATCTTTTTATTCAGTATTATTCCCTTTTATATATTAATATCGATACATTTTTTATCTCAGCCGATACTTGAAATATTCGTTATGAATAATTCCTCTATTGCCTATTTTCATCATTATGCGCATCTGTTTGTTTAAATTCTTTTGTTTAAATCCCTTTTCTTATTTTTATTATTACATTGCTCGGCGCTAGTCCTTCCTTAGGCCAGCGCACCAGTTATGTTATGTTTGTATCCTCTATCCACTTTTTAAAGTCTTTCTTTTCTTTTTATTATTATATTTGATTGGCGCCAGTCTTTCACTAGGTTAGCGTACCAGTCATCCTACGCTCGTATCCTTAATCACATGTTTTCACGTTGCGTCTATTATTCGTGCGCTTTCTTCTCAGATGCCAAACAAGATTTGTGGCTTTAAATACCGTGCTACTAAGAACCGCAAACCATTTATCCTGGCAGCCGATTCCAGGCTGGTCCACATACGCGAGGCTCTAAGTAAGTACTACGTGATTGCTGTTTGAAGTCTGACTGCATTGGGTAATTTTTGGACATTGAAATAGGACCCGTTCAAATATCATGTTTTTGGCAACTTTAAGTTATTATTTCCGGCCTTGCCCCTTTTGTGCGATTCTCTGCCAATAATTTCGCCAGCTGACTTCAGGCAGGTCCAATTTCGCGAGGTCCTTCTTTAATATTCCTGCTATGTGGTCTACTGTTTCTTCCACTGGGTCCTCTCTGACATTTTAAGGGGACTCTCTGTAGGTTATTTTGACATCGTTCTGTAGTTTTACATAACTGACACCACCACGGAACTTGCGACCTAAGATAGATGAGTTTGGGGGAAACGAGACCCACATTCATCTTCTTTAGATTAGAGTCGGCCCACCCTCATTCAAGTTATTGTTCACATGGGGCGAGCAAAGATAGTCGCTACTCACCCTGTACATTATAATTTTGTTATTAGTTGGCAATTTAGTGACAACGCATTATCCTTTATTGGAGATTATCATAAGTAGGTGCCTTTGACGTCTGTTCATATTTAACGAATCCACTGACGAGTTATCCAGGACTCAGAATTTTCATTTGGTCTGTCGTCATACAGGTAATCACAGCATAGTACATATAGGAAGGCAGTCTACTTTAGACATCTAAATGCAAGTGCTTATGTGGCTTTACTTATTCATTGCAGCTCCTTTGTTCCTGATTTTCCGGCTATCTAGTCTTTTTACTTGAAATCTACTATACTGAATCTCTTGTGGGAGTACCTCAGAACAGAACAGGTATTTATATGACTCTGCCTGTCCCTTCCTCCACTTTGATATCCTTTTTTTGGGCAATTGGAGTGACCAATTCATATCATTTTATAGAGTTCCAGGTTGCTTTATTGAGATCCATCTGGTGCGTTGACGTCTATCTTTGACTTCGCACCTTCATTGCCATTATTAGGTACCTTTGCATGATCTTTTTTATTCTTCACAGTTGGTACTGCGGTAGTACACCTCAGTGAATCATTTCACTCTTTCTCTGTTTTAATAGCGGCTGTATCAGTCAGAGCACGCTGCCCAGCACTTTCTAGTATATAGACTGCGATCATTGTTAGGTAAAGCTCCATGCCTTCTAGTTTCTTGGGTATCTGGGGTGCACCTCGCTTCTTTGCACTTTTTGTGCACGAGAAATCATTTCCCGTATCTTTTTTCTTTCTGAACACTACCTATACTCCAACCTTGTCAGTGGTAATTCTTTCCTCCTTCTAAATTCAACTTCTATTGCACATGTATAACTTTAATGTCGCTTATTTCATTGTGTTGTTAACACTACATGTTGCAATGTTAATTTATAGTCACTTTTTAATCCATCACCTCGCTCTCTTGCACCAAGCTTATCCTAATAGCCTCAGTATATTGCATTGTGTTATACAATTATGTATGTTCATGTGTATATATTTTTGTTTATATTTCGAATCTCAAGAGGTACTCCTGAAGAAGGCGTTGTTAAGCCGAAACGGTCGTAGAGAGTGTCATCGTATCTACTTTAATTGTTGAAAAACCCTTGTCATTTGTTATCTTTAGAAACACAAGTTTTTTAATGTATTATTGATATATGTATTATTTGGTAGGATTGTATGCTGATGTTGTTTTAGTTTTAATAATTGATTTTTATGCACTGAAACAAAATAACAAATATATATATTTTCTGAAAAATGTTTTCACTCTGTTAGTATACTGAGGCTTTGTTTGTGTGAAACCTTATCTTTAATAGGTATTTTGTTGTCTAGGAACTGTTATTATTGAATTTACTGTTACCCTGTCCTAGGAACATTATCCAGACTCAGGGGATCCCTTTTTATTACACTGAATGTACATCCACAGAAGTCATCTAAAAAAAGTTGGCAAAACAAATATGGTTCAGGGGTAGGGTTGCCACCTAACTTCTTTCCTATCAGCACCACTGTCATTTTAATGTTTCAGTCGGAACAAAAATAAGCAAAATCACCTAATGCAGGAATTTTTAGGCCTTATCTGTGTATACGTCAAAGAGCAAATATAACTAGAAAACCAATTTAAATGTGTTCTATGCGTGAGTTAATGATCCATGACAAATGATTAAAGTAAACAAAGACAGAAGAGTCCTTTTGTGAATTGCTACATACGATTGTTTTTAAAGTCCTATTTTGAGCCTCTGCAGACTCTTGAAACATCAACATATTACTGCATTTTTCTCTTGGAAGTAAAGGTGGCAACCAAATTTAGGGGTTGAGATCTATGCTAGTTTTACAAGTAGTTCATAAGCAAATATATATAGAGAGCATAGCACCTACATTCCATATGTAATCAAGCCGTAAAAAAATAACATACAACATAAATTGCACAAGCACAAATGAATCTTGGACATCTATCCTCCCTTTAAAAATTCATGCAGATTGCACTGCAAGTTACAAATGTCTTGTGATACAATTTTCTAAATGACTAAAGAGCAACATCTGCCTAGACATTATTCGTACATGTGTCTGTTTCTTGGGGTTGCCATTACAGTTCGACTGATGGAATCGGTCCGGCGCTTGGACATAGAAAGCCTTATGGGCTTTTTGGATACGACTGCTTCTGTCAAACCAGATGAGACCATTTTATTGGGTTGTAAAATCCTGGAATATCGAAAAAAGGTATCTGTGAGTCTCCATTGCTTTACATGACACTCAAGGCAATGAGAGGCAGTGAGCTTTAGCTACATATGTGGTTGCCTAACATTGTGTTATATTGTGTAGTGCTGTAGTGTGACATTCTAGGCTTTACTGTACTGTGAAGGACTGTGTGGTGTGAAGTACAGCGGTAATAGCTTAGGTTGTATTGGGTTGTAGTGCAGTGTGTTGCTATAATGTGCAGTATAAATAAGTTATTGTGCAGCAGTGTTATATCACATTTCTGCAAACACAAGGAGATGACGAACAGAGCGCTGAAACCTTCAGTCACTCAGCCCAATCACAGATTTGGGTTGAATCCATCATAGTTCTTTAGCTCACTTTGCAAACCCAGTTCAAACCCAGCCATATGCAAATTAGTCTTGACCCTGTGCCTCATAGTAACAGTCCAGCCCAAACTGCCAAGCCAGGTCTTCCCTGCACCCGAAACAAGCATCCTGGGACCCGTTAATGTTGAGTGTCATATAAAGGAGAGATTTCTGAGAGAGCAAACATTCATGGCTTGTTCCTCCTCTGGGTATGGATAGTTGAGAAAAATGAAGCACCAGAAAAAGGTCAATGATTACCAGTACAAAAGGACACACACACACACACACACATGTGTACATTTACTCTTAGACTTTGTAGTAACTTTACTGCTTTTGTCACTTCACAATTTCCAAGCATATATACATGTACAACTATTCGCTAAAGATTGGCCTGAGTCAGTGTTATTGCTTAAAATCTGCTGACAAGGTTTACTACAACTTAGGTTCAATGGGACAATACAGAGCACTCAAGAGATGACAGTTTGTTCTTAAATTAACAAGTAGACGCATTTCGGCATTCCCTGTTTAAGGCCTTGCTTAACAGTGAAAGGAACATCGTAAAAGAGTGTATTTTTATATGTGAACACCATCATACGTCCCGATAGGGGGATTTGAAAATACCAAAGGGGAAAGAGGGCTGCTCCGAAAGAATCACCTGGGAAGGCACTCCGTGAAACAAAATGAAATGTAATGAAACGTAGCAAGTGGCAGACAAAACGTCTATGCGTTCGGCTTGTGAAGCCTTGATCTATATATAGATAGATATATATATATAGAGATATATCTTTTTTAAATTCAAAATAAGTTCATGTATTTCTAACATTTATTTCTATTGGGTTTTATTTTACGTCCTTATCCCCATTATTTGTTATGGAATGGTGTTGCAATTTCAGTGGTTTGCCATGTGTGATTCTGCACTTACTCCAGATCTGGGCTGAAAAACATTTGTAATTGTTTTATGACCTTTATGGCTTAAGTAATAAAGTAAGTACAGTTTGTGAATATCAACAAGCTTACCTTGTTGTGGGTAGGTGTTTGTCCCTCCCTAAACACCTCTTTAATCCTTCCTTTACCCCCTTACCTTTTCCAAAATCCCTCCCATTTTATAATAAATGTTCCCCATTTTCCAGCCAATCACCCCTATCCTTTCTACAGATAGAAAAAAACGGTAGGTATACATGAGGGGCATAGATCTCCTCGTAGAATAGGTAAGAGAGTTGGAGGCAGAAGTCTTCAGATATAGGTTTTGTGAAAAGCATTTTATAGTATGTTACAGTTTGTGAATAAGTCCTTGATTGACCCTGTTGTTCAGATGCATAAAATGTGCTTTTTACTCAGTTAACACCCCTGCAGGAACTAGCTATTGTACATTGTATGTACACTACCATCACTCAAAGGGATTTGACAGAGAGCAACATGTTGGTGATTTCTGACACTCTGGACAGCATCCTAAAGTACTCGGTAAGCAACAGGTTCTCACCGACAGCTGGTAATTATTCACTCAATCTTGGGAAACCTCAGGAGCTTCAGGGCAGGAGCTGCAAACACTGCATCTTTACTGGTGTGGCAAAGCAGAATTACTACTGATCATTCAGTCAGACCTTTAGTATCCCAAATAGTTCTGTTGTGATCTGTAGTCAGTATGGAAACCAGCAGATGTGCCATTGTATTGTTAACATGGTTATACAGATGGCTCTCCCAGGGGTTCTGAAATAATTTACACAGGATGATTATCTTAATGCCACAATGGATGTGAGTAGAGAGCCCAGCTTACGAAATGCATGGGAGATCCACTGGGGCACCAACAAATAGCAAGATATTCCTGACATGAAAAAGTTTAATTAATTACCCAGTGGCAATAGAAGGGATTTTGTAGGATGTACCACAGGATTGGTGATATCGTGGGAGCTGCAAGAAATATAACAGCTCTTGAAAAGAGAGCACCAACTTAGTTTTACAGTGGGTGGGAATGTAATAATTAATAGGATTATATATTGGAATATTACATTTAGAATATCATTTGACATCAATATCCTGACCTAAATGTGGTGATAACTTCTATCAACAACGTTTAGTACAGAATATGTATGCCAGACAATATACTGACAAAGATATTCTAGTAAAACAAACAAGATGATGGACGGAATGTGGCACAATGGCAAAACATTCACCCCCAGTAACAGATCTGGGTTTAATCCATCGTTATTTTGCTCACCAAGCCACCCCAGTTCCGACATGGCCAAATGCAAATCAGTCTTGACCCTGTGCCTCATGGGAACAGTCCAGCCCGAACTGCCAAGCCATGTCTTCCGTGGACTGGAATCAAGCATCTTAGGACCGGTTTCTGGCTATCAGCCATCTTCAGCCACGATAGCTTGACTCCAGTGGCTTAGTGAGCACGGGACCCACGTCTGGGCATACCCTTCCCACATAGGGTGAACAGTAAAACACACAAGATGATGGACGGAATGTTGCACAATGGCAAAACATTCACCCCCAGTCACAGATCTGGGTTTAATCCATCGTTATTTTGCTCACCAAGCCACCCCAGTTCAGACATGGCCATATGCAAATCAGTCTTGACCCTGTGCCTCATGGGAACAGTCCAGCCCGAACTGCCAAGCTATGTCTTCCCTGGACCGGAATCAAGAATTCTAGGACTGGTTTCTGGCTATCAGCCGTCTTCAGCCAGGATAGCTTGACTCCAGTGGCTTAGTGAGCATGAGACCCACGTCTGGGCATGCCCTTCCCACATAGGGTGAACAGCAATTCGCATTCTGCTCAGTTGCTACATTTATTCACATATTGCACTGGCTCCCAGTGGATAAGAGAATCCACTTCAAGACACTGTGCTTTGCACACAGAATCCTTACTTCCCCTATCCTATCAATTTTATTATTTCCGTAAGTCCCACGTTGTGAGCTGTGTTCTGCAGAGCTAAACTTGGCCTCTGTTCCCCCGAGTCAGAAGAGCAAGATCAGGAGGGCGCTCGTTCCGAGATAAGGCACCGGCCTTCACAAACATGCTCCCGGTGACCATCAGGAGTATCCAGAATCATTGGGCTTTCATGAAGGCAGTGAAGACTTGGGAATTTCTGGCCTATTTCTCAACCCCTTCTCTCCTACCACGATATGACCTGGAACTAACGCTGGGATGCCCTATTGCTGGGGCAGCAAAGTGCTTTACAAATTCATTAAGATACCGTAACATTACAGGGAAGAGAATATAAAAAAATAAAAGGAAAGAATGATAGAATGAGGGAAAAAGAATGGAAAGAAAGAAAGACAGAAAGAAAGAAAGAAAGAAAGAAAGAAAGAAAGAAAGAAAGAAAGAAAGAAAGAAAGAAAGAAAGACAGGAAAATAAAAAAGAAAGGCAGCGAAATATAGGAAATGAAAAAGGAACAAAATTAAGGAGAAAACTAATGAGGACAAAATAATCAGAGAAAAGAGCACAAGACAGGAAATTAAGGAAGAAAATAAATGAAAGATACAGAAACCAACCTTGAAAGAAATGATTGAAAAGAAGGGAAGAAAGAAGGTATGGCAAAGGAGGAAGTAGAAGTAGAAAGAATGAAGAGCACAATAGAGAAAGCAAAAAGAAAGAAGGTAAGAGAAAATAGACAACAAGAAAACTATGGAAAGGAATTAAAAGAAAAAAATTAGAGAAAGAAATTAGAAGAACACAGAACGAAAGAGATAAGGTCAGTAGTAGATGAAGAAAAGGCCAGTAGTTGACGAATAAAAGAAAAGAAGGTAGGAAAGAAAAAAGAACAATAAGTAAATTCAACAAAAGGAAAAAGACACAAAAAGAATAACAGACGAGGAAAGATGAAGACAGAGAAAAAAGATAAGACTGAACGAAAGGAGGGAGAAAAAGAAACAATAAGAGAAAAAAGAGGAGAAAGAAAGACATTGGAAAAGACAGAGTTAGGACAAATGAAAAGAAGGAGCAAAAGCAAGTAAGAGTGGAAGATAGAAAAATAAACAGAGAAAAACAGACATGGGAGAAAAAAGAAAGAATGAAAGAACAAAGAAAATAATTACTGAGAGAAACAAGGAGAGAAAGAAAGGTGAAGAAGAAAGAATTAGCCTGGAAAAGAAATAAGCAGAGAATGGGGAAATGGAAGAAAAGGAGAAACTAGAGGTAGAAATGAAAAAAGAAAGAAATATGGCAATCTGAAACTTTTGCCAAAAAGAAAGAGAACTGAAAAAGAATGCACAGCAAAAGAGGGAAAGGAAGAAATAATGTAAACAATTAGTAAGAAAGTGAGAAAGAAGGAGAAATTAAGAGAAAGCAAGAAAGAGGGAATAAAATACATTAAGACAAGAGACATGAAAGCAAGGAAAAAGGAAAGAAAGGCTAGAAAGAAAGTAGAAAAAGAAGAAATTATTTTTCAGAAAAGGGTATTCTGCATCAACCAGCACTCTCAGCTTTTGAGTAAATCATAGAAACGGGCACAGTGTTTTAAATAGCTTTGTCATCTGTATGGCACCTGCATATCCTCAAGCTTGTTGACAGGCAATTATCATATGTGAGCTACTCAGTAGCAGCCTGTGAGCTACTAGTAACTTGCGATCAACCAGTTGGAGACCCCTGTTTTTAATCCACCAATAAGAAACATGCCTTTGTAAACTTTTAAATAGCCTATATTTCATCACCTACAATTCTTCTCCTTCTATGCCTTACACTAACACCTACACCAGATATCCTATAAATCTTACACTATTTTCTTCTTATCAACCAATGCCACCAACATTTCAAACTCACATTATTTAACTCACATTATTACCTATACCCCACATACTGACTAACAACCATTGCACCACCACAGTCATTCTCACCACCCTCCAAATCATATGTCTCACAAAATTTGGTAAACGGCTGTCAAACCGAGGATGGCCATCAACCAAAAATTTTGTAATTAGAAGGAAACTCTAGGTACCAAAATAAATGTAACAACTCAAGTAACGTCCACTGACATCCTGGCGAACCAAAATGAGTAAGTGCCTTCTGTGAGTACCAAAATGGTAGTAAGTTTAGGAGTTTGTCTTAAGTTAGTTATGTGAATCGGGCCCTAAGTGTTTGGTAGTCAGCGATATTCTGTTACAAATGTGAGGGGCATCTTGTCCTCCATATTACAATTCCATTTTATCCTATGGAACTTTTAATATGGTGGTCGGCATATCCATCACATTTATGACGGAGTATCCCATCCGCCAAACTCATAATCAGGCCCTTAATTATGTGTTTAGGCATCTCCTGTTTCACAATATTGTCTGCATACCTGATACTTTGTACTTAATTCTTGTTTTGGATTTGTTTATCTCGTCTGGTGTTTTTGTCATAAATCATTTAAATGACCAATATTTCATATTTCTACATATTTAGGAGAATTCTGCTGAACTTGAAAGGATGGCTTTAATGTGTCAAATTGCTCTTACCAAGGGGATACCAATGTCAATATCTTCTAGGATTGTAAATCTATTTATGGTGCCATCTATTCAAGAGGAGATTGTGTTTTGGGCCATCCATCAAATGACAATTCAATACGGTAATTTCCAAAATGCTATGTTGTTGTGGAACACTGTGATCTGTGGCAATCTAACAGATTCTACATTGCTTTTAGGTCTGGCTGCAGATAGTATTATCTGACTTTGGCTCATGTCATCACACCACTCAAATACACAGAGAGTTGGCTTTGAAGCATGCCCTGACAGATGTTGGCTTCTTCTTTCTGGTCCCTTAAGAAGGTTTTTCACATTTTGTATTAGCCCATGCTGGATTAATACATTTTACAGTGGTGTTTGAAAGTGGGTCAATCACTAGCATTGCAATTCTATGCAAATTGAAAGTGGAAAGAAGCCACACAGGGTATATGTAAGTTATTTTCTACATGTGTTTCAAACAAACAGTGGCATTGAGAATAGAAGCCCATGACTTTGTCTTTTCAACCCACATAGTTGAAACACTTAATTTGTGAGGAAATTGACAATGAACAGGAAAAAAATATAACAGCAACACTATCTGTTGCAACCCCATGTCATAATGGTTATGCAAATCATCTCTAAGATGATTACTTTCCAGACAGTGCTCATTAAAGAAACAAACATCTCAGTGCTAATTCTATCAGGAGGCTTCAAATATGGAGCTCCAGCAATAGGCCTTTGAAGTGAATGGTTGCATCTTAAATATAGGTCCACCGACAGCAATTCTTGTAGGACAAACAAGTATTGCTGCTATTTTGGTTATGTTAAAATGATACATATTGTTTTAGATTTGTTGTCGTTCGTAGTCCTTTCACTTTGCAGATTCACATTTTAGCACCATATACCAGCACCAGATGTTCCTTACAGGTGTTGTTTCATTATGTCCCTTGCTAAAAAACAGTTAAAAACTAAACAGCTCTACACAAACTAACTACATAACTATGAAGCCTTTCTTCTTACAAGGATTTTGGATTTCTGTAAAAATGCAGCAACCCTGCTATAATTCCGCTCTCTTTCATCACCATTATAAAAAGGTGCAAGTGAATCCAGGGAATCCAGGGTAAAGACAATGTGAAACTTTCTTTTCCGCTTACTGATGGGGGCTGATTGCCTTATATGAGCTGTAAAAAGTTGCTTTGCCTGGAGCATGTTTTGGCTAGACGCCCTACTTGCTTTCTCCTGCAAAGTTAGTATAAACTTTGCTGTAGATGCAGAAATGCATCAACTGCACCAAGATGCAAACATTGTAGTTAGGTCTTACTTGTGGGAGCCATGTTAAAAAGGAGTTGCAGTCATTTTGTCAAAAAAGAAAGGCGCCCATTTTCCTATATCAAATCTGGTGAAATTTGGTTCCCCTTTACCTCGGAGGTTTGAAGTTTCATTTGCTGCTGAGTGGAAAATTTAGAAAGCCATGCATCAAGGTTTTTTTCAATATGTATCATAACAAACACATGAGCTTTGTAGCACACTCATCATTTTAAGTTGGTATTCATCTTTCTTTTCATTAATAATGTTTTTTTTATTTTCTCTTGCAGGACCAGAAATTGAATCACACCTGGGTCTGATTCTCAGAACGTTCTATCCTGTAATGAAGACTGCTTCTACAGTCAACCAGAAATATTGGTTTAGCCTTGGTGTGTACCTGCGCTGGTGGAAGGTTGGGGTTCTGTATGATGGTTGGGGGAGTGTGGGGAAAGGACACCTTTATTAAGTTCCTTTTTGTAGCATTTGCAGAGAACACTCTTCATGCAAAGAGATGCAGTTTCTTATGTCTGATTGGTGCAGAGAATAATAGTCCATAGTCATCCCATAGTTTTGAAAAACTGATAACGAATCTGCATTGAATTCTCATTTGTGGCCTAAAACAGAATTCAACTGCAACATTGGTCTGCATAAAGTGTAACTCCACTACTTTCTAGTACATCTGCCAATTGAACTTGCATGCTGAGCTGCTGTGTCAAGTTTGCCATGTCAGAAGGGGAACACATCCCATGTCTGAAGAGCACACCTCCAGAAAAACCTATTCTTTTTAGTAACTAAAATATAAGGGCCTGATTTAGAGTTTGGTGGACAAATTGCTCCATTGCAAACTTTACGTCTGGTCCCGCTGACTTTTACAAGTCCTTTATATCCTATTGTACCTGTAATTAGACAGACCGGTGCTCCATCACGTGTGTGACGGGATACCCATCTGACAAACCCAGAATCCGGTCTTAAGTTATGAAATTACCTCCATAGGAAGAGGAGCATTAAAACCTGTAGAAACCGTGCATCATTTTCAAGAGGTATTTGTTCATTTCATTGGCACAGGCATCTCGCTGCAAACTACAGCTCACACAATTGCAAACTAAGCACCACATTAAGTAAAAGTTTTGACTGGTGCAAATCATGGAGTTAATATATTATAACCATTTTTACCACTTAAAAAATAGAGAATGCAGGAAGCAGGTTTTGCTCCTAACTAAACATTTATAATAATAGGACAGGAAATTTGAGTCCACACTTTTTGTAATGTTTAAAATAGAAAATTGAGTGAATCAGTGTTTATTCAGATGTATGAGATTAAATTGGTTCAGTTTCTTCCTTCCTGAGGAGCAAAATAGTGCAAAATCATTACACAACTTTTTTTACTCTGGTGATACCCGAACTAGCACTTCTTTGTTAACCACATAAAATGTTAAGTAGAAAGCACCCTGGTGATACATATTCGTCCTTTCATTCTTTTGAGTTCAATACAGTGAGTTGCAGTAATGTGGAATTATTACCATGTCATGTCTAGTGTCTAGAATGCTACAAAAGTACCATATGATGTAGGATTGAAATGGATGCCATTACATGACCCATGAGAGTCAGAGAAAACCTATGTGAATTGAGTCTAATTCATGCAAAAAATCATTTGCTGTCAGCAAACACATTGCACTGTTTTTGTTCAGTATGTCCTACCAGGCAAGGTGGTGAATGTGCAGAAAAATACAACACTTAAGCCTTTGATCTTTAACTGTGATTTTTTAATGTTTCTGCAGTCATTGAGATATTAGCAGGCCAGTTTGCTGCCACTGTAGATGCTCCCCTAGTCACACTTTTCTTTGAAGCCTACTCAGCCTGCAAGGTCTTTCTTCTTGAAACCATCCCCAGTCTGCAGGAGGTGAGTTGGAAAAGTGGGGAAATAACAGAGCGCAGTGGATGATTTATTAGAGCTGTACCATTTTGTGAGAAGACTGATTTATACACAAGACTCCCTCTGCCTTTGCATATGCACTTCATTTGATGAAATACAAACAAAATGTAATTCCTTCTCTTGATCCAGACTTGCAATCTCTATTCTTGTAGTTTACTAAAATGTGTAAAAACCTGTATTGTACCATACCAAGTATCCAATGCATATCAGGCAGCTATGTAAAACAAAATTAAAGCTAAACCATGTTATAATACTAAAGTACTAGGGAACAGTAAGTGTAATAAGTATTTTTGAAAAAGAAAGGGACAGAGTGAGATACTAGGGTAATTTAATAAAATTGGAGTTGCAGGAGTCTTTGTTTTACGTCTACCACAATCTTAACAGGTAGAGGAGGCAAGGAGAACAATGGGTATTGGGATAAAATGATGGTACAGATTTAAAATGGTATTGAGGATTAATGGCAGGAGTGGTAGTGAGGGGCTTCAGGGAAGATATGACTTAAGTAGGGGAGTAGGAATTGTTGAAAACAGGTGAGAGATGTGGTGGGTGGCAGGGAAAACATATAAAATACAAAAGTGGAGGAGGAGAGTAAACAGAAAGAGTGGATGTAGAACTCTCATCCAAATAACACAAGAGAGGGTTGTGAGGGATACGGAATAGGATCTATGCAATTTTAAAAATGGAATTGGAGGTAATTACTCCGATATTAAATTCATTAATCAGGATAAATATAACAACTTGGGATTATAATATATTTGAAGTATTTGTGGAAACAAATTCATGGATAAGATTTCTATTTTCCAAAATCAGTCTTGTCTAATTTTTTATACTGCCAGTAAAAACAAGCCTCTGCCTTTGTATGGCAAAAACACTTCCTGGAGAACAGATGTCAGGTGCAGCTGCCTCTACAGGGAACCACCTACTTCCACATGTGGCTCATGTTTCTTAGTAGTTAATGTCTAGTGTGGGGTACTGAAAACCAGGTGTAATTTAGGTGTAACGCTTGCCAATAATTCTACCCTCACTTACGCTAATAACCAATGCCCCCAAACTCATAACCCCATTTATAACACCCAAACCACCTGCGCCCTCCATATTGCTTTTCCCTCTATTCGCCCTGCTCTTCATCCTCTTAACACACTTCTCCCACAAACTGTGATGGTACCCCTCCTCACACCCCTCTTGTCCTCTCCTCTCCTCCTCTTCCCCTTCCCAAGCCTCTACTTCTAATCAATCGCTCTCTCCTGAATCCCCCCTTGACATCCCAAACTCACTTTGCATTTCCCCAAATCTCTTGCTCATGAACAAACCAAATCCTACGCCCTCTAATAACACTTCCGCCAACTCCCATTCTTACCTCTCCAACTCCCAACCCCACCTCCTGCCCCTGCTATACTACCAAAATACCCCTCATTGCCCCTCACTCTATTACACACCCTTCTCCGACCCTCCCTTTTCTTAACTACACTCCTTCCCCCAACATTGATGTTATTTCTCCCCACACTCATCTCAACCTCTTACCCTCTACTCAAAACTTTCTCCTTCCTCTCTCAGTGCCCGCCCTCCTCCACACCCCCCTCCATGCCTCGACATGATTTTCCGTCCCTCACCTACTCCCGACACCCTTCCCTCCCTGAACATTAAATTCCTCCTACCAACCAATACTGAAAATACACCCTTCCCCACCCCTGCCCCTTCTGTTTCCCCGCTCACCCTCCTTACCCAAACACTCATCAACATTGACCGAAATAATACTACCTTAGTGACCAAACTCTCTCTACTTAGAGAGGATTATAAACAACTTATATCCCTTAACCCCAGGGCCCCCCACTTTACTTCTACTTCTCCCTACTCTGGCTTTCAAACAGTCACTGTCAGAAATAGGGTTACCAATTCTGCAGGGGGTAGCATGGAGCAGAGCGGGCAGTCCAAACTTCAGAGGACATGTGTGAAGCATCCACGCAGTACTCACAGACGACACACCAGGCACACCACAAAAGAAATACGAAACTGCTTCTGGTTGGAAAAAAAATAAGTGTTGTATTATCTCCAACCTGCAAAGGTAAAACAATAGCAGTAATCACAATGAGGCGCCAACTGGCGCCAGAGCAAGTATACCCGGGGGATTATTTACAAGGAAAAATGGGAGAAATAAGAAAAAGGATTAAGGAAGTTCATTAGTGTCCAGCTGAAATAAAAGAATATCAGGAAATGCGTAACACATATGATTGATATTGCAGGGCAAACTCAGACCTTCATCCTTGGCCTCACCTAAAAGTAAGCTGTAGGCGTAAACTCAGGCATTAGACATAAGATACACATTAGGTATGAAGGTAACTCCTGCCTGGCGTCTGCATCCACTGCAACAAAAGGTACATTGAGCATACAACATTACATCAGGCCTAGAAAGGGATATTCGCATTTACCATGGGCACCAATAACTCTTTGGAGCATCGTGGGGCAAGTAAGTACACCATCAAATCAACCTTAGGTGCCAAACCTTAACATCAGGCAAGAAAAAAACAATGGGTGCATAACATTGACATCGGGCCTACAACCTCAGTAGAGGCACCTCTGGGCGTCAGGCAGGAGCCTTATCCTTGGGCAGGAATCACGATGCTCATAAGAATGGCAGAGCACACATTGGCTCTACTAATCATGAGTAGGGGTGATGGAGCGGTAATTTCTTCTGGTAGTTTCTCAATGCAAACCCCTCATGCTACCTCTAATTTACCGCTCAAAAGGTGTTGGGCCCTTCACACCATGTATTCAGATATAATATATATATAATAATATATATATATTCAGGAGACTTTAAATAAAGGTGAACAGTCAAAAATGCAATTATTATTTTAAGCCAATAAAGAGAGTTGTTGAGTATTTAAAGGGTTTTATTTTCTAGTCAAAAGTTAAGTTTTTCTCTGACCCTTTATTCATTAGTAAAATATCAATCAGGTTACATAATTTGGAAAACAGAAAAAATATCAATAATACAGAACACATTACAGTCTGCATATAAGCATTACATGTAGGAAAGAAAATGTGGCACAAAATTCTTAAAGAGTTTGTAAGAAAAATAGTCTTGCAAAGCTAATCAATAATTAAATAGTTTTCAAAATTCTCCCAGTAATAGAAATAAATGCATAAAATAAATAAATCTTTTTAGACCTAATTAATTAGTCAAAACATAAACTTAAAGTTTAGCATCTAAATCTAAAGAGTCTTTCTATCTGTTGCTGCTCTGTGCATCTCTGTGTCTAAAGAGCAAAAAGGAGGGAGACAGCCCGCCCTTCACCAGACCTCAAAGGAATGTGGCCTGCAGTGCCAAGATTTGACGTGGAAGCAAGAAACCTCCCCCTGACTCTCCTCGGACGCAACTCCGCCCTGCAATCTCCCGGGACGTTTTCTCGTACCTAACCCATAGGATGTCTGACCTAATCTGTTCCTTCTCTCAAGAGCTCACACACCCCCCTAATGAGCCTAGAAGCCAGCTGAGCTGAAAAAGCCAGCCCCCATCCAGAGAGGACATTATTTTATACTCTAATTATTGGCAGACTACACAAAGATGTAGCATCTTTCAGGAAAACCTGTACGTGATTGGTCAGTCATGATGGCATGAGTTCTCAATACCCTGACTCATTCTAAAATCCTGACTTTACCACTTTTAACAAACAAAGCATACATGAATAACTACATTTTTAAACATTTGCAACATTTACTAAGGAAAATGTTTCATTCTAATTCTCTTCCTTCCCTTCTCAGGGCAATCAGATGGATACTTTTAACTAACTGGTACATTGGCACAGTCACAAGAATCTACAGTTCAAGATGTCCATCACTTCTTGTCATGAGGAAAGCTGCCACAGTCTGCGCATTCTCCCTTCTCATTAAATTGCAAGCCATAGCCTTGATGGATTCACAGGCAGCCATGTTTTGTGTAGGCCCCAAAAATAAAACAAACACAAAGATAATATTAATTTCATGTAAATCAGCCCATTATGTTTCCCACCTCCATACTAATACCCCTTATAAATGTTTACCTAGCCAAGCTATTAGTATAAAGCTGCTTTTCTATTATTTATGACAAGATGCAAAATAAATGTGCAACATAGCATTTTCATGCATTTAGTGTAAAATTTAAAAGCACACACAATTAATATAGCTCACACAGCAACATGCTTTAGTGTTTTAGATAGCTTTTCATGCAAAAAGCATTTAGCCCCCTGTGTAGTGTTTGTGCATTATTAATTCACACACATTATAAAAAGAGGTGTTATTAACTGAAAATATTTATCAAAATATGCAACAAGTCAAAGTCCTTTAAGACAGAAATAGTGAATGTAGATTATATGGGATGAGCTGGGAAGAGAGAAACACATTCTATTAATCTTCAAAGCTAAAAGGCCACTTTTCTCTACATTGCAAAAACACATGTTAATTCAGCAAAAGCATTTCAGACTGAATAGGCTTCACTTTCATGTTTTTCATGTGCCATGTTTTTAACTTGCACCCAAATGTGCGTGGCAATTTAAATGCAGTCTGTCTGTAGCACAAAAATAAAACAATGCCTGACTGCAGATGAACTCTGCTCCATCAATCCACCCTTCTGATGATTCAAATCATAATAAAATGATTTATAATTCATCACACATATTTCATTTCACAAGTGACAATATATATATATATATATATATTTATTTTGTTATTGCAAAACCTGAGCATATAACAATGTTACTTTTATTTCTAAGGCAAACACAAGTCTGGTCTGTAATCAGATCATATATAGCCAAGCTCAAATGTTTTAGTGCAGAGATCTGTAAGTAGCTTCTTGGAACAGTTAGTCTTCTTTAAAATAAGTAACTAAAATAATAAAAAAGGATTCAACAGGACAGTTTCAGCATTTCTTTGCTCTTTGTCATCAGCTTGCCATCAGTATGGCTCATACTTTCCATGCAAATTGGACTATTTAGGTGTTGTGAAACTCTGACAGAGCACCATCAATCCTTTGCACTTTTTCAACCAAGGCCTTTCACTCTTATTTTCACTTTGATCAGATTCAAATGTTTCACCACAGCATCTCTCAGACCAAAGCTGTTGCACCATCCATTATGCAGATCTTGTGTAGCAGCTGCAATCTGGTGAGAAACTGCACACTGTACATCAACCAGACCTACACAGCCATGGCTAGTGTTCTCATCAGTGTTTTCCACCAGTGCATTTGCATATGCATTTTCAAGCCACTCTGGTGATGCTGAAACACAGTCTTTTGCAAAAGGTAACTCTGTGCTGCCATTGTGTTGCTTTATTATGCGTGACACTTCAGGCAGATAGCTACAATCCACTCTTTGTCCAATCTGTTGTTCTGCACTCATTATCTTTGAGACCCCATTATGATCTGATTTCAGAGAAACTGGTAATCTATACCTGGGCATCAGTCTTTGCAATAACACATTTGCCACTTTGCAGTTGTCATTTTTCTCAAAAACAGTTCTGATACAACCCTGTTGTGCTGCTTCAAAAACATTTTCTTGAGCCTCTTTTCATTCAACTGTGAAGATTCCATTGAATGTATATGCTAACAGAACACAATTTTGTGCAACTGAATTAGCATGTCTCTCTCCCATGACAACAGTGACTCTCATTTGAGCAGATATACTACATGTTATGATAAGGCAATCAATTTCGAATTTTGGACTGGGGTAATTACTAAAAGCCATGAAGCTTTGACAACATCATGTGTAAGGAGCACAGCATGTGCTGCTTTTAATGTGTCATCTTTCAAACATGGGCCATCTACAAAATGGACATTGTTGGGCTGACTCAGACGTTCATCCTTAAAGTCTGAATTTGACATTATGCATATTTTCATGATATTTAGCCACTCATTTTCAGTTTCATCATAATCCAATTCATTTGCTGACATTTCTGTGAAGTTAGGGTCAAAGGTCATTGGGCAATACATCACAGACCTTTGAACACAGTCATCTTATTCAATAGGCAATGAGAGAGCGCAGCCCTCCCTCTCACTGCAAATTAGTGTATTTTCTTTCAAATAAACTTTCATTCCTAGTGCTGGGGCGCGACATTTTTTCTCTTTCAACTCTAGGAATGCTTTTGTGCAGTTGTTGTCCAATGAAAGCGGATCAGACACACCTGAGTGTGTCAGCCTCAGTAAAGGCTTAGCCACTAAGGAAAGGTTTATTAACCACTCTCTACAGCAGCTAACCATTCCCAAAAATGTCCTGACTTCTTTCTGAATTTGAGGTGTATTCATCTTGGAAATTATTTCCACCTTCTCTGGTGACACCTTTCTACCTCCTTTTCCAATTTTGTGTCCCAGGTATTCATCTTCTTTTTGACAGTACTCCTGACTATTCTCATGCAATGGCACTGTGACATGAACTTGGCAAAAACCAATAAAAATAAGCCATTCTTCACCAAATGGAATGTGAAAAAATATATTGGCTGGATTCGGTACCACAGGACAACATGGAAAAAATATGCTTTTAATCTTCTGCACTATTCTGTTCTTTTCATTTATTTTCTGTGAACCTGTGATCAGAAAGTTACACAAACTTCCAATCAATTCCATCAAAAATCCTTTTATTGGTAAAATTCCTGCAACTGATGGTTTTCTTGAATACATGTCATTTGGTTCTAATTTTATTAAGACATGTTCTGCACATTTTATTAATCTGGCATCCTTCTCTGTGAACTCTCTTATTTCTGTGTTTATTATTTTTTCCAAAGCAGAAGGTAATTTTTCAACTGTCTTTTCTGAAAACAATGCTACAGCTGTCTCTTGTTGGGCCATTTTAAAATGTACATCCTCATCAGGAATCTGAAAAATAACATTATCTGGCTACAGTAATCTGTGCTGCTTAATTTGCAAAATAATTGTTTTCCTGCTAGGCCTGAGTCACAGACAACTGTTTTGTAATTTTCCTCAAATGGGCCTAATTTTGGTGCAAATTCTTCTAAAACTGGGTTTGTCATTTCTTTGTTTGAAACTCCTGCAACTAAATCTGGACTTTGCACTGCCTTCACAATGGACTTGGCAAATTCAGAATTGTGAGTGTTAAAACTCTCATTTGCAAACACAGCAACCTGTTGGACTGGGTTCTGTTTTTGTCTGTGGAAATAATTCACATTTGCTCTGGACACCTTATTTAATTTTTTGGGGCAGTTTCCATATTTTGTGGGACCACCTGTGCTTGAAAAATTCCTGCCATAGGTACCTGTTTCTGAACTGACATTTGCATTTGCTTAGCTGGCATATTTTGCATCTGTATTTCTCCATGTTTTTGTGCATCATGTTTAAATTTATATTTCTTCTTCCAATGCTCAAATCTGTTATAAAGATGGCAAAAGGACACATTTTCCAGCAGTACAACATCCATAAATAAATTTGCACAAACCAAAACACATTTACTTCCATCCTGTGCTCTTTTAATCTGTACCCAATCAACATCCTTTGCTGGCACTCTGCCCTTCAGGAAAATAATCACTGCTATGTTTTTCTCCATAACAACAGAAAATGATGGTGCATTCATGCAAACCCTTTTCATTGTCTCTTCACTTGGCCTTTCCACAACTTTAGATTCAAACCACAATTTAGTCTGCAAGTCAATGTAAAAGAACATTTCCAAATTAATGCACAACTCTTTCAATATTTCATCAAATCCATCAACTTGTGGGTACCACAGCACAATCTTTTCTCTCAATTGTGGGATTTTTTCAGAAATGCTGCAAGTTCACTTTTATTCTGTGGCATATGAACATGCACTTCTCCCACCTTTTCTCTCAATGAGTAAGCAAAAGCTTCTCCCTCATTCTGCTTATTATTTTTCTTAACTAGGTCTGGTGGCTTCTTTTCCTTATCCAGTTTCCTTTCTAGGTCTGGTGGTTTCTTTTTCCTCTCATGTTTTCTTGCCCACTTGTCTCCTAATTTCTCAAGCCCATTGCATTAAAAAATATATTTTATTTCTGCAATGTGCAATTGCATTCCTGAAGAACACATTTTCTCATTTGCTTCCTCGTCCATGTGTACCCTAAAACTTTTCTGAAATGGAAATCTTCCTTAACCATCAGTTTCATATTTTTGAGCCAAATCTATCAGTCCATTATGTGTAGTTAATGCACATACAGCTGTTTCCTTACTCAGGGAAATTAATTCTTTTTCCTGACACTGGTTCACATTTTCATTATTTAAACAGCAGGGACAGTTAATTTCTTCATGTTCACATGTTGAATTTAAAACACTAAGCTGTCTCTCTTTTTCAGGGACTGTGTTAATATGTTCTCCCATGTTTTCTATCTTTTTAATCACTGCTGCTTCCTCAAAGCAGGTTTGAAAAATCCCATTTTCAAATACATTTATTTTATCCTGGGCTGTAGATGTTGTAAAGGCCATTTTTCTCTCACCTTTCAGTGCTTGGGGTAATTTCTGTTCAATAATCTGTGTATTCTTAGTTTCTGAAATAAACTCTGGCAAAATCACTGATTCTGCAGCTCTTTGAGCCTTTTCGGTAGGGACCATATTAATTGGGACAGTCATAATATTTCTAGGCATTATCTGTGCATCTGCAGTTAGCAATTCTTGGACTGAATCAGGCACATTTGAAGCAGTAACACCTGGAGGTATCACTGTCAGTACTGAATCCACAGGTAATGGGTCAATATAAAATGTTTGCACAGTTCTCTCAGTCTGTATTTCTCTCTGTTCAACAGAAGTAGTAGCCCCTGTAGTATTTACTGGTGCACTATTTTCAGTATTTTTCATGGGAACCACATAAAGTGGTGGACACTCAGTTAACAGTTCATCCATTATTTCATCCCCTGAATTAATATTTATTTGAAGCTCTTTATCGTCACTAATTCCCTTCTCCTGCATCTGGTGCTTTACCTTTTCATCCTCACTTGCTTTCTCTCTTGCTGCTTTTTCCCACATGCTTAAGGCCTCAAATTGTGCAGCTTTAGATGGTGTCTTTATTTCACATAACACTTCCCTTAATTTGTCAATAATTTGCAGTTCAAAAGTACCATCTTTTCGAAACCTCAAAGCACCTTCTTTTTCAGTAATCTTGCACCATTGGTGAACCCATATACATGTATTTTGTCCCAAATTGGTAGACATAAAATGCACAGGTGTTCTTTCAGGAGCATCACAAATAAAAAACGAATTTTTCACTTTACCTCCTAACAGCTTCTTTAAACCTTCAAACATTTTCATTTTTGCAATAGTTCAATGCAATTTCTTTTCTCCAAAGCTGTCAGTCTCAATTTTAGTCAGTTTTACTCCTACCACTGACCCTCCATAAAAACGTACTGCAATATTTTCTTAATCAATAACTCTATTAGTACCAACATAAATACATTCGCTACTCTGTCTGTTGTGCTAAATAAAGGATAGATTTATATTCACTGCGAGTAACACATTCCGCTTACCCTTCACAAAGTAAGACCTACCATTTACTCTTCAAACACTACAGGTAAATCCCTTCCGCTTACCTTTCACTCAAGCTCAGAAGAACCTGCTACTCCTTTGGACTTATCCTTCAGGATATATCTTAGGCCAAAGTTTCACCAGCGAACCCTTTTACTGTCACTCAAGCTCAGAAGAACCTGCTACTCCTTTGGACTTATCCTTCAGGATATATCTTAGGCCAAAGTTTCACCAGCGAACCCTTTTGCTGTCAATCAAGCTCAGAAGAACCTGCTACTCCTTTGGTGTGACCCTTTCTAGGTGATATCAGACCAAAGTTTCACCAGCGAACTCTTTGCTATTAATCACTCACACAGAAAATAGTCCCTAATTTAACACTGCCAGCCCTACCTAGCTTCTCAGTGTTATTCCAACAGACGAGTAACCTCAGTGCAGTGTGGCTTCCATTTACCACCCGCTATTCCTTCCCGGGATTCCACAGGTGTGCATACCTGCGTGTTCCAGACAACACAGAACAAGACACTAACTTAACATGAAGGGTTAAAACATGTAATCAATAACCAAAAAAAGTATGTCCTATGAAATTACCAATATAATCAATAACACCATCAATTCAAAATGAGCAAAATGTCACCAACAATAAAAAACTTAATATTTTCAACACTTCAAAAATACATCCTAGCACATTAACAATATTTCACAACCCTATTGATACTCACACCACTTCTTGCATCACCTTCTAGTACTGCTTTGCCAGTCTTCAGGTTCTGAGCATTGGAGTCAGGAATCAGGACTTGGACATTTTATCTAACTTGGGTAATTATTTTATTTCCCTTCTAAGGTCAATGATCCATTAGTTGAACAGTTGATGGTGAAATCAATAATCATTAATCACCAAAATAATCAATAATGACCATCCTCTGATTACCAAAAACTGATGGAGCGGTAATTTCTTCTGGTAGTTCTCAATGCAAAACCCTCATGCTACCTCTAATTTACCGCTCAAAAGGTGTTGGGCCCTTCACACCATGTATTACCTTCAGGAGACTTTAAATAAAGATGAACAGTCAAAAATGCAATTATTATTTTAAGCCAATAAAGAGAGTTGTTGAGTATTTAAAGGGTTTTATTTTCTAGTCAAAAGTTAGGTTTTTCTCTGACCCTTTATTCATTAGTAAAATATCAATCAGGTTACATAATTTGGAAAACAGGAAAAATATCAATAATACAGAACACATTACAGTCTGCATATAAGCATTACATGTAGGAAAGAAAATGTGGCACAAAATTCTTAAAGAGTTTGTAAGAAAAATAGTCTTGCAAAGCTAATCAATAATTAAATAGTTTGCAAAAATCTCCCATTAAGAGAAATAAATGCGTAAAACAAATAAATCTTTTTAGACCTAATTAATTAGTCAAAACATAAACTTAAAGTTTAGCATCTACATCAAAAGAGTCTTTCTATCTGTTGCTGCTCTGTGCATCTCTGTGTCTAAAGAGCAAAAAGGAGGGAGACAGCCCGCCCTTCACCAGACCTCAAAGGAATGTGGCCTGCAGTGCCAAGATATGACGTGGAAGCAAGAAACCTCCCCCTGACTCTCCTCGGACGCAACTCCGCCCTGCAATCTCCCGGGACGTTTTTTCGTACCTAACCCATAGGATGTCTGGCCTAATCTGTTCCTTCTCTCAAGAGCTCACACACCCCCCTAATGAGCCTAGATGCCAGCTGAGCTGAAAAAGCCAGCCCCCATCCAGAGAGGACATTATTTTATACTCTAATTATTGGCAGACTACACAAAGATGTAGCATCATTCAGGAAAACCTGTACGTGATTGGTCAGTCATGATGGCATGAGTTCTCAATACCCTGACTCATTCTAAAATCCTGACTTTACCAGTTTTAACAAAAGAAGCATACATGAATAACTACATTTATAAACATTTGCAACATTTACTAAGAAAAATGTTTCATTCTAATTCTCTTCCTTCCCTTATCAGCGCAATCAGATGGATACTTTTAACTAACTGGTACATTGGCACAGTCACAAGAATCTACAGTTCAAGATGTCCTTCACTTCTTGTCATGAGGAAAGCTGCCACAGTCTGCGCATGCTCCCTTCTCATTAAATTGCAAGCCATAGCCTTGATGGATTCACAGGCAGCCATGTTTTGTGTAGGCCCCAAAAATAAAACAACAAAGATAATATTAATTTCATGTAAATCAGCCCATTATGTTTCCCACCTCCATACTAATACCCCTTATAATTGTTTACCTAGCCAAGCTATTAGTATAAAGCTGCTTTTCTATTATTTATGACAAGATGCAAAATAAATGGTTAACATAGCATTTTCATGCATTTAGTTTAAAATTTAAAAGCACACACAATTAATATAGCGCACACAGCAACATGCTTTAGTGTTTTAGATAGCTTTTCATACAAAAAGCATTTAGCCCCCTGTGTAGTGTTTGTGCATTATTAATTCACACACATTATAATAAGAGGTGTTATTAACTGAAAATATTTAGCAAAATATGCAACAAGTCAAAGTCCTTTAAGACAGAAATAGTGAATGTAGATTATATGGGATGAGCTGGGAAGAGAGAAACACATTCTATTAATCTTCAAAGCTAAAAAGGCCACTTTTCTCTACATTGCAAAAACACATGTTAATTCAGCAAAAGCATTTCAGACTGAATAGGCCTCACTTTCATGTTTTTCATGTGCCATGTTTTTAACTTGCACCGAAATGCGCGTGGCAATTTAAATGCAGTCTGTCTGTAGCACAAAAATAAAACAATGCCTGACTGCAGATGAACTCTGCTCCATCAGGGGCGCAGTGACCTAAGCACCCAGCCTTAACCGAATAGGGGCTCAAAAGCACCTCCCGGTGACATAAAAACACTAGGCACCCAAGACCGACATTCCCCCCCCCCAACAGTGGTATCACACATGAGGCAGGACCATCTGCAGCTAAACTTCCGTAGCCTGACTTCCCCTATTGGCCTGGAATCAGGCAACTAACTACTGCAGGCACAACCCAGGTCCCTGAACCACCCGGAGCCCACACCTCCGAGTCTCTGTCCTGGGTCTACTGGCCCAACGTTGCAGGTGCCCGATGCCAGGCGGGGCACCTGGAGAACAATACTGTTGCTGGGGGCGGCAGTTCACCATGGAATGCTGACACCGGGGGTTGGGCACCGAAAGTATGCCCCGATACACCCCCAACAGAGTCTGTTTGAGCCTCACACTCACCGGGCTCTATGCAATGTCTCCACGCTTCTGCTCCTCCCTCCGGGCTTCCTGGGCAGTAGGATGGAAGGCAGGCACCGACAATGTGCCTCAAGGCCTCACCAGACAGACGCAGACACTGCTCCCCGAGCGGAGGTGGGGTAGGCTCCTGCCCTATTTACAAGGCTGAGAGGCGGCAGGATCTGGCACGGTAGCACTTAGGAACACAAAAGCAGCCTCTTCCAGCTGCGCAGCCCTGGCCACCACACAGCGCTTCTCCTCAGCCCAGCTCCTCATACAGTGCTTCTAGATCACAGCGCTTAGCAAGCAGCACTTATCCAGGGCCAGGCAGCCCTTCCAACAGTCCAGCGCTTGGTTGAAGCGGCGCTTTGCAGGCACACACAGCAGGCAGTACAGTTCAGGCACTTCAGGACTACCCAGGGCTTCTGCAGCATAGCGCTTCCAGGATTATAGCGCTTGGCACGCAGCGCCTCCTCCAGGCCCAGCACGTCCAGGAGCACAGTGAAAGGGGGGCGGACAGTCCCAGGAGCAGGCTCAGGGTAACAGGGGTCCCAGATGCTCCTTCCCTTCTGGGCGCTTCTTTGCGCAGCGCTTGCGTAGCGCAGTGTCCCGGCAGCTCCAGGGACCTAGCGGGGCCCTCCTTCCTCAGGGGCCCGGGGGACAGAGCAGTGGGCACTACTGGGACAGGTCAGCAGGTAGTGGGGGCATCATCAAAGCAGGGTGATAGGCTTTCACCATCCACACTGCAGCGTGGCCCTCCTCCCACACGGCAGCCTGAACTCCTGAAGTGGGGCTCCACTAGCCCTGGGGACAGTAGGGGGGTCGTAGATGGGTGCAGGGTCCAGCACACAGGCCCAAGTGGCGGTATCACCTGGCAGCAGGTCCCCTCACATAACTGTCCCAGCTCTGTCTCTGCTCATCACATCTCTACTGCTCTCCCTATACCAGAAAGCCTGGAAGCTTCTAGAAGGTCCCTCCAAATGCTGGGATTGCTGGGTGCTAGACAACTAGACCGCTAACCCACCTCAGACAGGCGAACTAGTTCTAACTGGCTCAGGGGGAGGAGTAGAGCACCCTGGGTGCCAGGCTTTCCCTCCAAATGCAGGGGTGGTTGGATACCTAACAACTAGAGAGCTAACCTCCTGCAGTCAGGTGGCACAACACATAGCCTTGGCAGCCATTTTAAATGCAAAACACAAATGCAGAATTTCACCAGGGTACATGTTTACAATGGGGAAAAATAAATGTACACACCATTGCATTGCATTTAACATTAACTTGGCGTCTCACACCACACATAGCCTATTCAGTAACCTTTACCATGGGGAAGACATCCTACATGTTGGGGGGTAAAAGTGAAAAATTTGGCAGAAAAGGGCTAAGTCCAACACAACTCCCCCCAGCCAAAAGCCAGGATAGACCAATCATTGCCTTGATGGGCTTCCCTGCTTGGGGCGGAAAAAGGTGGACGCAGGCCCGCAACTACAAGAGCACCTGCAGTGTCTTCTCCACTCTGGATCCCGATGGTTCACTCTCACAACCCTTCCTTCACCAACAAAACCACCCCACTGGTGTTCTCTAGTGGGATGTGGCCGGGACTGGCCTCTAGGACATCCAGAAGTCTCTGGCCCTCGTTCTCTCACAGAGTGGGAGGCTTTAGCCTCAGGCCCGTAGTACCCTTTGACCACTCTCCTCCTTCCAAACTGCCAATGGTCCTCCCACCTGGGATACGAACCCTCAGGCTGACCAGCACTCAGGGGCGAGGCTCTCCTCCCCCTGCCTCTCCTTCTGGGGTTCCGCCCTCTCCTCCTCCGTGGACCACCCTCAGAACACCACTCTCTCCCCAACCTGGATTTGAAACCCTCAGGCTGAACCGGTGACAGGGGCGAGTCCTCCCTCCCCCTATACCCCCTCCCGGAGTTCCGCACCCTCCTTACTGGAGTTGTAACCCTGAGAGTCAATTCCAGGGGGACACTGTTTATAGTCGCCCCACCCGCCAGGGCAGGCAACCCTTGTCCCTGGCCACCCAACCCGGGATCTGCGCCCTGTGGCTGAGCCGGTGACTCAGGAGAGACCTTCCTCCCTCTGCACCCCCTCCCAGAGTTCCGCACCTTCCTACCTGGAGAAGTACCCCTGGGAGTCAAACCGGTAGGGACCTTAATTACAGGTGCCCCACCCTCCAGGTCAGGCAACCCCTGAACCTGGAACCCCAGTCCAGGATCTAAACCCTGTGACTGGTCTGACCCCCGAACCTCTGGAGCTCCGATTACAGATACTCAGGGTTCTCCTGACACGAGGGTATTCCCTTCACTGGAAGGCACATCAGGACAGCCTAGGCTCCTAACCTGGGGTCCCCTTAAAGACCTCTCCAGGCCCTGTGACTGCGGTTGGGGCACCTCGGGACACCTCCCCATCTCACTCCCTCCTGTAGATGGGATGTGAGGCCCTACAACCCTCACACTATCCTGGGACCTAGCTGGGCTACTCCTCACCTCTGCCGCCTTGCTGGGTCGGAAGATCCCTGCACCACTCCCTTCAGGATCCCTCCCCAATGTCCTCTCAGACTCTCTGGCACTTACCCAAAGGTCTGCCTCCCATGCAAGTTTCCTGGGGTCTGAGAACCTACATTGCAACAGGTGGTGCCGCAACCGCGAAAAACAACTACGTAGCAGGCGCTCCTTGATAACTACTTGGAACAACCCTTCCCCATCATCTACTGCGCGATCCACCAATCAACCCTCCAATGCAGTCCAACACTCCTCCACAAACTTCTTGCAGGACTGGTGGGACAGCTTTCCCCTGCCCCTGAACACTAACCCGTCCCCCTCTTCCTGGGAATCAGGCACCGTCTCCTGGGTTCTTGAAGTGGGACTACCTGCACCGGAACCACTCTCGCTGCCACCACTGGATCCCACCCTCACCGGTGAATCCAGACCAAAAAAACAACCACTCTCAGGGGACAACCTACCCACCTGAGCTAGTCTCTCCGTCATCCCTTCTTGCGCTAGGACCATCTCCGTCTCTAGCCTCTGCTCTTCCACCCTCAGCTGCGCTAACTCCTGGGCATGCCTGAGCTTCGCCAGCGCCAGCCGATGCTCCCTTTCTTCCCTTCTGTTGTCTACCCACTCTTCTAGGGACCGGGAAAGGGATGGGGCAGTGCCCCCGGGACTGGACCTATTGCGGGACTCCCTCCTCATCAGCTACTGGCGTCTCTGCCCTATAACCTTCTTCCTCCTCATCATCAGAGTAACCACCCTCCAGGGTTATGGACTGGGAGCCCTCCCTCTGGTCTCTACCAAATCCACCCTTTAAATATGCGGAGGGGTAATTAGACAGGTCCCCACCTACCTCTAAGGGTTCTCCCCTCTTGAGGGCTTCCCAAAGGAACAACTTCCTTCTAATGTTGCCTACTGGGGGTATCCCTCTCTCCTTGCAGAAATACAAAACTTCCTGCTCGGTGTACTCCATAAGTTCCTCCTCCTTATAGGTTAACCCCATCGTGGCAAGGTACACCCGGGACACACCACCCACAGTACAACAAGGGGACACAATTCCAAAAACACTTTGTAGGAGGAAGCAATAATAAAGAAAACACAATAATCAGCAAAACAATAATCCCCAAAAACTGTAATTACTTCTCAGTGCTCTATTTGCAATGTAACCTGTGGCCGCTGTGGTACTGTGCAAACACAAGTCCTATCCCACCGATCGCCAACAATGTCATAAATGGGGTTACCAATTCTGCAGGGTGTAGCATGGAGCAGAGCGGGCAGGCCAAACTTCAGAGGACATGTGTGAAGCATCCACGCAGTACTCACAGACGACACACCAGGCACACCACAAAAGAGACAAGACACCGCTTCTGGTTGGAAGAAGAATAACAGCCAGATTCATGAACGAAAAATCGTCTCGCAAAGGGCCAGATTCTCAGAATCTGGCCCTTTGCGAGCGCAATTTTTGCATTTGGGATTCATCATCCAAAATGCAAAAATCGCTATTTGCGAAATCGCATATTTGCGAGGAATTGCATTTAAGGAATCTCTATTTGAGATTCCTTAAATGCAATTCATTAACCAATTTTAAATTGCGAATTCGCAATATTTGGCCGCTATTTACCACGAAGTCTGACTTCGTGGTAAATAGCGAAAAAATTAGAAAGAAGCACTTTAGTGCATTTTTCTCAGTTGCATGTTGTCCTTTGGACATGTGTGTGCGCGACACCTGTGTAAATTTGCATTTCAGGGGTGCTACAGGGTGTCCTTTGGACACCCCTGGCACCCTTGAAATCGCATCTTTAATTGCGATTAGCAAATTGCTAATCGCAAATAAGGAATAACTCCCCATTCATTCCTATGGGCCTGTAGGCCCATAGGAATGAATGGGAAGTTATTCCTTATTTGCGATTAGCAATTTGCTATTCGCAATTAAGGAAGTTGTAGGAATCGCAATATTTTTTGCAATTCCTACATGAATCCCGTTTTGCAAGTCCTTAATAGCGATTCCTTATAATTCGCTATTACAGACTCGCAAAACGGGACTTTGATGAATCTAGCACTGAGTGTTGTATTATCTCCAACCTGCAAAGGTAAAACACAACAATAGCAGTAATCACAATGAGGCGCCAACTGGCACCAGAGCAAGTATACCCGGGGGATTATTTACAAGGAAAAATGGGAGAAATAAGAAAAAGGATTAAGGAAGTTCATTAGTGTCCAGCTGAAATAAAAGAATGTCAGGAAATGTGTAACATATATGATTGATATTGCAGGGCAAAC
The DNA here is from genome assembly GCF_964261635.1 of Lissotriton helveticus. Lineage (NCBI taxonomy): Eukaryota > Metazoa > Chordata > Amphibia > Caudata > Salamandridae > Lissotriton > Lissotriton helveticus. Next base: position 688,210,249 of record NC_136070.1, on the reverse strand, counting down.
TCAGACCTTCATCCTGGGCCTCACCTAGAAGTAAGCTGTAGGCGTAAACTCAGGCATTAGACATAAGATACACATTAGGCATGAAGGTAACTCCTGCCTGGCGTCTGCATCCACTGCAACAAAAGGAACATTGAGCATACAACATTACATCAGGCCTAGAAAGGGATATTCGCATTTACCATGGGCACCAATAACTCTTTGGAGCATCGTGGGGCAAGTAAGTACACCATCAAATAAACCTTAGGTGCCAAACCTTAACATCAGGCAGGAATTCACGAGCACCTCCTGCAAGAAAAGAAACAATGGGTGCTTAACATTGACATCGGGCCTACAACCTCAGTAGAGGGACCTCTGGGCGTCAGGCAGGAGCCTTATCCTTGGGTAGGAATCACGTTGCTCATAAGAATGGCAGAGCCACATTGGCTCAACTAATCATGAGTAGGGGCGCAGTGACCTAAGCACCCAGCCTTAACCGAATAGGGGCTCAAAAGCACCTCCCGGTGACATAAAAACACCACCACCCGGGGCCCACACCTCCGAGTCTCTGTCCTGGGTCTACTGGCCCAATGTTGCAGGTGCCCGCTGCCAGGCGGGGCACCTGGAGAACAATACTGTTGCTGGGGGCGGCAGTTCACCACGGAATGCTGGCACCGGGGGTTGGGCACCGACAGTATGCCCCGATACACCCCTCAACACAGTCTGTTTGAGCCCCACACTCACCGGGCTCTTGGCAATGTCTCTACGCTTCTGCTCCTCCCTCCGGGCTTCCTGGGCAGTAGGGTGGGAGGCAGGCACTGACAATGTGCCTCGAGGCCTCACCAGACCGACGCAGACACTTCTCCCCGAGCGGAGGTGGGGTAGGCTCCTGCCCTATTTACAAGGCTGAGAGGCGGCAGGATCTGGCACAGTAGCGCTTAGGAACACAAAAGCAGCCTCTTCCAGCTGCGCAGTGCTAGCCACCACACAGCGCTTCTCCTCAGCCCAGCTCCTCATACAGCGCTTCTAGATCACAGCGCTTAGCAGGCAGCACTTATCCAGGGCCAGGCAGCCCTTCCAACAGTCCAGCGCTTGGTTGAAGCGGTGCTTTGCAGGCACACACTGCAGGCAGTACAGTTCAGACACTTCAGGACTACCCAGGGCTTCTGCAGCACAGCGCTTCCAGGATTATAGCGCTTGGCACGCAGCGCCTCCTCCAGGCCCAGCACGTCCAGGAGCACAGCGAAAGGGGGCGGACAGTCCCAGCAGCAGGCTCAGGGTAACACTCCTCACCTCCTGGGGTGTCCCAGATGCTCCTTCCCTTCTGGGTGCTTCTTTGCGCAGCGCTTGCGTAGCGCAGGGTCCCGGCAGCTCCAGGGGCCTAGGGGGGCCCTCCTTCCTCAGGGGCCCGGGGGACAGAGCAGTAGGCACTACTGGGCCAGGTCAGCAGGTAGTGGGGGCATCATCAAAGCAGGGTGGTAGGCTTTCACCATCCCCACTGCAGCGTGGCCCTCCTCCAACACGGCAGCCTGAACTCCTGAAGTGGGGCTCCACTAGCCCTGGGGACAGTAGGGGGATCCTAGATGTGTGCAGGGTCCAGCACACAGGGCCAAGTGGCGGTATCCCCTGGCAGAAGGTCCCCTCACATTCCTGTCCCAGCTTTGTCTCTGCTCATCAGATCTCTACTGCTCTCCCTATACCAGAAAGCCTGGAAGCTTCTAGAAGGTCCCTCCAAATGCTGGGATTGCTGGGTACCATTTGTGATCAATGTAAGGAGAAGGAAAATCTTTGATCCATCCAATTTCCTTGGGTTAACGCTAATTATCAAGAAGGGGTGGATCACTTGTCCTGCTGAACCCGGATTACTCGGTATTCGTTGCGTCCCTTGGTAAAAGAACCCTCATGCACTCGAGTTGTTCAACGTGAGGTAGCGGTATATCTTGATTCTCCGCTAGGGCACTCGGGTATCTGCATAATCATAGGTTTTTTTTATATATGCAGCCTCCACCAGGAGGTTTTAATCCAAGGTTGTGCAGTAGTGTCCAGTGATTAGTGAAAGTGGTGATATTAAAATAACTCAAAATCCAGGAGACGTATTTATTAATCTGGATTCGGGTTAGTAGTGTTGAAAAACTTCTTGGTATGCGCACTGAGAATATTAGGATTCTCTACGCTACCTGTCTTCGTGATTTTAAAAAGGTCGACATGTTTCAGCCCTTTTGTCAAATGATCAATGGGCTTTCTTCAGGACCAGGGTGTACGTGTAGGAAGGAGATAACTTTATCCCTTCTAATCAGAGTCACTCTTTTAATGCCTATAAAAATACAGAAGTGTTACCTTGGAGAAAGGTCAAGGGGACGTCTTATCGTTGTGTGAATACATTCCATATGTGAATGGTTAAAAACATTACACAATTTGCGAAAACTAGCTTGCCACTGCTCCTACTTCAGGTAACCACTTACTCTTGCCTAGCAATCACCAACTAAAATGTGTGGATTGTTTGTTCTCTGTATTAATTGTCCATTTGTGATTTAAAAAAATCATGCATTCATTCTCTGAGATCTCGATGTTCATGCATTACCCATATTCCTTTATGCGGCATTGTGGAGCTCATATAGCAAAAAACAGATGCAGTAATTATTTGAACTCGTGTTCACTCAGCATTTATAAATTCTATGGCAGACGCATACTCTCTAGCGCTCTGACGCTATATGGCATCCAGCCCACGACTCCAGGCAGAATAGTACCTATTATTATACTTTATGCGGCAGTGTGGCTCTCAAAAGGCAAACAGTTTGTGCAGTAGTTATTTGGACTTGATTCAGCATTTTTAAGTTCTGTATACGAGCCTGCCACAAAAGAAAACCCTGGAAACTTTGGAGAATCTCCTATTCGAACAAGAGTGGGATTATAAGACACCACGACATTTCGTTTTAGAATGTTGTAATTTGGCATTGACAGAGAACTTCTTCGAATATGAGAACACAATGTATAAGCAACGCCATGGTACTTCCATGGGAAGTACCTTTGCTCCTAGTGTGGCCGGACTCTACGTCAGCAACTTTGAAAAGCAAATCGTACATGCGCATCAAAACCCTTACCAACACCAGATTTATTTCTGGAGACGTTATATTGACGATATTCTTTTAATTTGGAAGGGTGATAACGAAAGCTTGATCAAATTCCATACATGGTTAAACATGCAAGACGAATGGCTAAAATTTACCTATGTTGCAGACAAGAAAAGTATTGATTTTCTAGATATTACAATATTGGTTGAGGATAACCATTTACACACGAAAACATTCTTCAAACCGACGGCAAAGAATAGTCTTCTGTCATTCAACAGTTATCATCCGCGCCCATTAAGGGAAAATCTTCCTTATAGTCAGTTTTTACGGCTGCGGAGGAACTGTAGCAAAATAACAGACTATCAAAGCCAAGCCACTGATCTGTGCACAAAACTTGCAGCACGTGATTATCCCCAAAGAACCATCAGGAAATGCAAAAAAAGAGCGAGAAATCAGAACCGAGAGAACCTCCTCGAAGAGACAGTAAGATCTGAAGGAGAAAATCTCCTTACATGTGTCACCACATATAGCCCAGTGGCAAACCAAGTTAAGAAAATAAAAAAAAATCCTGAAGTAGGAGCAGTGGCAAGCTAGTTTTGGCAAATTGTGTAATGTTTTTAACCATTCACATATGGAATGTATTCACACAACGATAAGACGTCCCCTTGACCTTTCTCCAAGGTAACACTTCTGTATTTTTATAGGCATTAAAAGAGTGACTCCGATTAGAAGGGATAAAGTTATCTCCTTCCTACACGTACACCCTGGTCCTGAAGAAAGCCCATTGATCATTTGACGAAAGGGCTGAAACATGTCGACCTTTTTAAAATCACGAAGACAGGTAGCGTAGAGAATCCTAATATTCTCAGTGCGCATACCAAGAAGTTTTTCAACACTACTAACCTGAATCCAGATTAATAAATACGTCTCCTGGATTTTGAGTTATTTTAATATCACCACTTCCACTAATCACTGGACACTACTGCACAACCTTGGATTAAAACCTCCTGGTGGAGGCTGCATATATAAAAAAAAACCTATGATTATGCAGATACCTGAGTGCCCTAGCGGAGAATCAAGATATACCGCTACCTCACGTTGAACAACTCGAGTGCATGAGGGTTCTTTTACCAAGGGACGCAACGAATACCGAGCAATCCGGGTTCAGCAGGACAAGTGATCCACCCCCTTCTTGATAATTAGTATTGCTGGGTACCAGACAACTGGACCGCTAACTCACCTCAGAGAGGCAAACTAGTTCTAACTGGCTCAGGGGGAGGAGTAGAGCACCCTGGGTGCCAGGCTTTTCCTCCAAATGCAGGGGTGGCTGGGCACCTAACAACTAGACTGCTAACCTCCTGCAGTCAGGTGGCACAACGCATAGCCTTGGCAGCCATTTTAGTATTAAATATCTTTTATTGAGCAAGTCAACACAGTACAGGCATCAAACGATCGGGAGCGATTGCCAAGCATTCCGTTAAAAGCCAGGGTTCGATTACAGCAGAGGGCGTCAGGACGATGCTGCATTTACAAGATCGAGGTTATACACAGCAAGCTGCCTACAACCCAGCATGGGCCGGCCGCGTTTCAAACAGTGCAGTGCTATGTCAAGACCGCCCTAGCCCCTCCGCAGACCTGCACCCTCTTTCGCCGGCGTGGATCATAGCCCGCCCCAATTGCATTGCTTCGCTATTGGTCAACACACTCTTTGAACAACCAACCCCTACCCCCCCCATTCTTAACAGGCCCATCCCTCCCCATGCCCAACACCCCCTCCTCCCCATTACCCCAACCTCGACGATCCCGACCCCCCCCATACCACCCCTCTCCCTCCCCCCGTGGTCCATGATCTCGTTCCAGCTGGTGGTACAACATCACCCAACAGTCCGAAGGGCGGGTTTGGTGCCCTTCTCTTCCTGGGCAGTCTCTGTCAGCCTCAACAATCTAAGGTACCTCGGGCAGGTCACCTCCACAAATCTGAGGACAGGAGGGCTAGAAACGGCTGCCAAAGCTCAGCATATCTAGTCCCCTCCCCCGCTTTATACAGAGAAAGCCTTTCCATGCCCAGGACCATCCACAGTCTGTGGAGCCAACCCTGGTGCGTGGGGGTAAGAGTAGAGCGCCAATGTGCCAGGATGTTTTGTAGCGCCGAGCCTAGCGCTATAGCCATCAAACGTCCCCTTCGCGGTCTTAATGGATAGGTCAATGCGTTGGGGAGCCCCAAAATGACGTATGAAGGGAAGCGTGGGATTTCGGTGTCAAAATGGTTATCCACGTCATCCAGTACCTGACGCCAGTATTCCTGCAAAAATCTACATTCCCAGAGTATGTGCGTGAGAGTGCCCAGCTGTCCGCATCCCCGCCAGCATAAGGGGTCCTTGCTACTGTCCATTTCATATAGCCGCTCCGGGGTGTAATACCAATAGGTCACCACCTTTGTGAGAGTGTCTGTGAGCCCCATGTGGTACGCTGAGTGTCGCGCTCTTTAGTATATCCCTTCCCACTCATTATATGTGAAGGACCTCCCCATCTCTCTCTCCCAGCGAGTCCTACTCGCGCTGTAGGTGTACCTGTGCTTGTGCGTGAGCATTTTGTAAAGGTCTGAAATTAGCTGCTTGTCGGACTTGCGCGTGATCAGCCAGTATTCGAAATCCGTCAGTCGCCTGTCCGCCTCCGATCTCACCGTCTTGCTAAGGGCCCAGTGTCTGACTTGGAAGTAGCGGAGTCTCTCGGATTCCGAGAAGTCGAATTATTGGCGTAGTTGTGGGAAGGGGACTACCCCTTCGGGACCATACACATGGCAAAGGGAGCGACAGCCAGCAGACTTCCATCGTTCGAAAGCCTTCCCGTCCATCCCCGGTTGAAAGTCAGGGTTATCAAGGAGGGGGGTGAGTGGCGACGGCATGGTGGTGAGACCGCGCGCCACCCCAACCTGATCCCAAATCTCCATCGGGACTCGCGTGATGAGGGACGCGTAAAGGTTGTGGGGCCTATGAACCCTGTGCATAAACGGGATCTCTTGCAATGTTCTCCCAGGGACCGCCTGGTCCTGGAACAACCAGTGCTTCCCCGACTCCCATTGGACCCATTCCGCCAAGTAGCGTAGTTGCGCCGCCTGGAAGTATGTGGCTAGGTTCGGAATCCCGATCCCTCCATGCTCCGGGGCAAGCATCGCTATCTGAGCTTTCAGGCGTGGCTTCCTCCCGTTCCATATAAATTGTGAGAGCTCCGATTGCATCAATTTAATCCAGCCTTTAGGGGGGGCGAGGGGTATAGTGCGAAAGATGTAAAGTATCTGGGGAAGAATCGTCATCTTGATCGCTGCTACCCTGCCTAACCAAGACAGCGGGTAGTGTTTCCACTGTCCCAACTCCTGTCTAACCTTCCGTCGTAGGTGGGTGTAGTTTACCTTCACCGTGGTCTGTAGGGAGGCCGCCAGTTAGATGCCTAGATATGGAACTGCATCTGCAGAGGAAATTTTTCCTGCAGCTCAGTGCGCGTGTTCAAATTCAGGGACAGATCAAGGGCCACTGACTTCGTCATGTTGACCTTAAAGCCCGACACACTGCCAAACCTGTCAAGGTCGGCCATGCAGGCAGGAAGAGAGCCCCGGGGCTCAGCAAGGGACAACAAGACATCGTCAGCGTAGAGACTTATGACATGGGCGTCCGCCCCAAATTTAATTCCCTTAACTTCCGGGATCTGTTCGAATTTGCTGTTCCAGTGGCTCCATGTAAAGAGCAAATATAGAGGGGATAATGGGCACCCCTGCCTGGTGCCTATTTCGATCGTGAATCGGGGGGAGGATAAACCATTAACCCGGACCGTGGCAGAAGGGAATTTATAGCAATTCAGCACTCTGGTCCGGAACTTGGGTCCCATTCCCGCCTTCAGTAACACCTTCTCAAGATAGGGCCAGTGCACCCTGTCAAAGGCCTTCTCTGCATCGATGGCCAGCATCATGTATTGGCCCTGTGTGCGGGATGCTTTCTCAATGAAATGAAGGGCCCATTTAGTGTTATCGGAGGTCTGTCACTCCGGAATGAAGCCAGACTGATCCGGCTGAATGAGACCTCCCATGCAGGGGCCAAGTCTGGAAGCAAGGATCCCTGTATAGAGTTTGAGGTCAACATTTAAAAGGGAGATGGGCCTGTATGCCCCGCAGTCAGTGTGGTCTTTGTCCGGCTTGGGTATAACCGCAATGGAAGCCTCAAGTAAGTCCCGGGAGATCGCCCCGTCTTCCGCGAACGAGGTAAAGAGTCTGGCCAGCAGCGGAGCGAGCTGGACACAAAAGGTTTTGTAGAAGCATGCTGGGAATCCATCCGGTCCCGGCGCCTTGCCGAGTTTGAGTCGGGAAATCGCCGAGATAACTTCCTCCGGGCGGATGTCCTTCTCTAAGCCATCAACTTGCTCCTGAGTTAGAGCCCGTAACAGGATCGCCTCCAGAAAGGCCGTTTCCGCCTCCGGGTCGGGTGGGACTGCTTCGTATAGAGTGGCATAGAAATCGCTGAAAGCCCCTGCTATTGCTCGATCTCCGGTGACACATGTACCATCCTTCCCTTTCAGTTCCTTAACCTCCCTTTTCTGAGTGATTGTGCGTAGCTTATGCGCTAGCAGCTGCCCGCATCTGTCCCCCCGTGTAATATGCGTGCTTCAGCCTTAAAGCTGCATACTCCGCCCTATCAATGTCCAATGCTGACGAGCAGTCCTTAATTGGCGCCAAATCCTCGGGGCTCCCGTCCTCCTATGAATTTGCTCTAACTCCCTGGTTTTCTGGGTGAGCTCGTCCCTCTTGACTTGATGCTCTATGTTCTCCGCAGCTAAGATCGAGATAAATTCACCCCTTAGTACGGCTTTGAGCGCAGCCCATTGGGTAGCCAGTGCGGTGTCTTCGTTACTGTTATGGGACAGGTAGTCCTTTATGACTCCCTGAATTCTGGAGACTGCCTCTTTCTTGTAAAGCAACGAGTCCCGGAGCCGCCATACCCTGCCCGCGCGCGGTGCTGTCGGCTCAGCAAGAGTGACCGTGACTGGGGCATGATCTGAGAGGGACGCTGTACCGATCTCTGCACTGGTGATAAGTGATTGCGCAGCTGTGGAGACAAGCAGGTAATCTAGGCGCGCATATGTTTTATGTGCCGCTGAGAAGTGCGTGTAGTCAGTCTCACCTGGGTGAAGCTCGCGCCATGTGTCTACTAGCCCTAGATCTTTCAGTCGGGCCAGGCCCGTTGCTGACAAAGCACCCACCTGGCTAGTGCGCTGGCAAGACCGGTCTAATAAGTTATCAAGGACCAAATTCAAATCACCCCCTAACAGAAAGTGACAGTCTATTGTGTCAGTCGCCTCTGTAAGTGCAGTGTGCAGAAACTTTTTCTGACCCTCATTAGGCCCGTAGATCGAGCCAATCGTGTAGTTCAGGTCTCCTAATGCAAACCTGTAAACCAGCAGTCTTCCCTTGATTTCCGCTATCTTACCCATTACCTTTCCCCTAAATGTGCGTGCCACCAGAATTGCTACCCCCGCCTTTTTCTCTGTGCATGAGGGAAAAGATTGCAGCGGAAACTTGCTAGATTGGAGGCGGTGGCAGTCCCTAGCTAGGAGGTGCGTCTCCTGCAAGAGGCAGATATCTGCCCTGGACTGTTCTAGGAGCAAGAGGACTACTTTGCATTTCACTGGGTTGTTCAGCCCTCTCACATTCAGAGTGAGAACAACAAATTCATCCGGAGTCATCTAGGGGAAAAAAATCTGACAAGTAGCCATTAGCGCTGCGCTCAGACCGCCCCATCCGGGATGTTCACCTGCCCCATCCAACCGCCACCATCCCCCCCTCTGGGAAGCCGGCACACCACCCCACCAGCGGACCATGAACCACAATCCCACTCCACCTCCCTTCCGCCGCCTTGGAAGCCATTTTAAATGCAAAACACAAATGCAGCATTTCACCAGGGTACATGTTTACAATGGGGGAAAATAAATGTACACACCATTGCATTGCATTTAACATTAACATGGCGTCTCACACCACACATGGCCTATTCAGTAACCTTTACTATAGGGGAGACATCCTACATGTTGGGGGGTGAAAGCGAAAAATTTGGGGGAAAAGGGCCAAGTCCAACAGTCACTAATCCCAAACACTGGAGAACTACTCCCCTCCGCTGCTGTACTCATAGGCCTCATCGCACATTGAACGGTCTCTCGAACTCTGACCTCTCTGCCCTTTGCAAATCTTACCTCCCTTCAACACCGCCTAAGGATCTCTCCCCCTCACTCTCTCATCCCAGTTATCATGGGGACTAGTGGAATCCCCCCTCTCCCTGCTCCCCCAGACTCCCCCTTCAACGTACCACCATCCCCTCCCAGTCTCCCCCCAAAACGTACCCTAACCCCCTCACCTGTATGCCTGCTAATGGCCACTCGACCATTTGCCATACATCTGAAATCTCTCACCTTCCTTCAACACCACCTAAAGATCTCTCCCCCTCACTCTCTCATTACAGTTATCCTGGGGGCTAGTGGAATCCCACTCTCTCCTAGCTCCCCCAGACTCTCCCGCAACATACCACCATCTTCCCCCACCCCCTCAAAAACCCTTATCCCCTAACCTGTATGCTTGTCAACTGCCGCTCAGCCGGTTGCCATGCATCCGAAATCTCTGAAAATATCTTGAGTGAAGTTATTGATATCGCCTTCCTCACTGAAACATGGCTGAATGATCACTCATCACCCATCCTTGACCTACCCTGCCCCACTGGCTACTCTATCATCAGAAAGGACAGACCAGTGGGGAAAGGAGGGGGAATAGCTATAATCTTTAAAAACCAACTCCAACTTTCTCTTGCCAAGAATACTGACTACTCAACTTTCGAATACCTAGGTGCTGAACTCAAAGTCCAAGGTGCTCCCCCGATTCACCTACACAATATCTACCAACCTCTTGGTGACACTCCTCACTTTGTAGACAAATTATCCAACCTTCTTACTCAATCCTCTCTATCTAACTCCAAAAATCTCTTCCTTGGAGATCTCAATCTCCACTGGAATGAACAAGATAACCCCTCAGTTACACTTCTTTCCAATCTCCTAGAGATTAACGACCTCAAACAACTCTGCCTCTCCCCAACTCACTCTAAAGGCACCATTCTTGATGTCATCATCGCTAACAATGACCTGGCCTCCCTTTCCAACATCATCCCTATTGACTGGTCAGACCACCACCTCATTCGTTTCACAATCTCCCCCTCGGCCCGATCCCCCCACCGAAAAACACCATAACTGTGAAATTAATTTGAAACTTTGATCTCGTCCCACCAGGAGTATTAGAGTCTAAACTCCAAGCTCAACTACGCCTCACCCCTCTTTCTCTTAACACCAATGAGCTCACCGAGCATTTCAATAAATCGGTCTCTGAGGTTCTAGACCAAATAGCTCCGTCTAAACTTAAAACAAAAAGAAAATCCCCTCTAAATCTTGGTTTAACTCAGACCTCAACATAGAAAGACGTGCTCTCAGAATGACTGAAAGAACCTGGAAACTAGACCCTTCTCCCTCCCATCTTGCCCTCCTCAGAGCTGCCAGATCCTCCTACAAGAAACACATCTTTAATGAAAAGGTATCTGTTAGACCTGTCTGGCCTTTTGCGTGGCTCCTCCAATTATTTATTTATTTTGTCCCCTTTTTGCCCCTCATACCTTTATATCTTTTTGACCTCACCAGATTTGTATATGTTGGCCTGGGGGTTGGATGCTCTTTTGCCCTCATGATTTTTCACCTCAGGCCTAGGTGCCTTTCCTGACAGGAATTTATCCAGATCCACAAAATGGTGGTTAACAACTGCCACTGCCTAGACCTGACCCATATGTCAGAATAGGCGCATTCCAGAACCTTCTGGCCCCTTCTCAGAGGGTCAGCCTATAAAAGGCGGAATGCTAGTCAGCCATTTTGTTGGTACCCAGTGTTCTGTGAGGTGGGACTGGTGTGGAGTGAGGCAAATCTGAGGTGGAGGATAGAGCTTACAGAGAGCAGGATTGACTTGTGGGCCAGCTGATCTCCTGTACTGACCCATCCCTATCCAGTGCTGACCGATCCCTGCCATAAAAGTCCCCACCTGGAAACTCCTGAACAACCCCTTAGAGACTCTAAGGTAATAGACCCAGGTGATTGTGACTGAAATGTCATCGTCGAGGGAAAAAGAAGACCACCTCCTCCCTCAATCCGGTAGGACCAAACCTGAAAGCGGTGGGCCTCAATTGAACCCCATCTTGTGGTCTGCAGTATACTGGACTCTCGTTGTGGTCTCCCTGGACCGGGGGTCTAGTGCGTCCTGCCTGGCGCTGAATTATCTTGTGGTTAGCCAAGGACGGGAGAGCGACATCTGAGGAAGCTCATCGGAAGAGGCGGGCTCTTCAGGGAGTGAGAGCCCCGTGGAAGAAACTGCCGGAGAGGAGCGTCAAAGGAAGTGTCTTCACAACATACAGAGCGCAGGCCCAGTAGCGGTGGGTGCGCGGCGGGAGCAGTGTCTCCCTAACCGAGCGTGCGCAGTATCAGCCGCTGTGTGAGGAGGCGTCGGAAGTGGCGCCTCGGTGTCCTGAATCAGTGCGCAGGTCCGCTGGTGTCGAGCTAGAGGAAGGCACCGGGCGGCGTTGTGTGGCCACCGTCCCTGCGGAGCGCTGAGGTGAGAAGGGCGGGGCGGCTCCGGCATAGGCGATTGCTTTGTGAGCCTGTACCTGATCAGAGAGCTGTTCGGCGGGGACTGCTTGTGGTGAGTGCCTAGCGGAGCCTGGCTCCATTCAGAGTGTGCGGCGCTGCCTCCCGGAATTGACACTGCCGAGAAGTCCGGAAGAGACCTGGTGGGGCATAGCAGATTGACAGTGTCCTGAAGTGGGAAGTAGGGGTCAAGCGATCATTAGACACCCGATCGGAACTCAGGCCCCTCTGTCAGTCTCCAACTGGGCCTAGGGGTAAAACGTACTGGGGAAGCCTCAGGAAGAGTTGAGTAGGTGAACTGAGGTAGAAGGTACAGTAGGAAGCGGAACTTTCTCATGCCAAGTTCCTGCAGGAGAAACGATTACGGTTCACACTGAGTAATAGAGAATATGTTAACTGCTAATTTCTAGAGAAATCAAGGTCTGTGTCAGCTGCCTAGAGAAGAAGGTGGTAGGAAGCCTTTTAGCCAAGGTGGAAATCCCTCTGAGAGATCCTAGTAACCTTCAATCTGTCATTATGTCTGTGTATCTGTATCTTCTTAAGCTGAGAAAAAGTACATGCATAACTTTTAGGTAATGTGGAAGGATTTAACATGGCTGAATTGATTTCTCTTAATGTTAATTGAAATGTGGGAAGATCTGATAAATATTGCACAGTATACCTATTTGTAAACTACTGAGAGAAAGAGAGTAAACAACAAGTATATTTTTCATAAAACAGCTCGTATTTTTACACAAAGATTGGTGTAGTGTTATTTTTGAGTAGAATTTCCTTGAGTTACTGCTGGGTGGTATGCAATCTTCACACATGTGCCTCTATTAGAGATTGTCTTACCCTAGGCCAGGCTACCCTAGGTGACCTGACAACTTTAGGTTCCAACATATTGGTGTCCAGCGGTGGGATGAAAACTGTGATTGCGACTACTCTGCAGTAACTAAGTGTAATCCACTAACCTACACCTGGAGTTTTCTCCTGGCGGCCTTCCTAATTTTTACTTTTGTTTTTTCCAAATTTATTCCTGGTGGTGGGGTGGAGGTAGCTTCAGGTTGCCCTTGTAACTCTAATCTTTTTGTGTGTTTGACCCTGAATTGCCTCTTGCAAAATGGAATTTGCACTGGAAAAACTGGACACTTATTCTGTGGCCCAGCTAAAGGACTTCTGTCAACAAATGGGGGTGTTCTTTAAGCGTGGTGCCAAGAAGGGGGAACTCCAGACCAGTTTGAGGGCTTGGGTGGAAGCACACAGTGAAGGGAAGGAGGAGGATGAAGGGACAGACCGGGACAAGGTCATAGAGGTAGAGGGATTATTCCACCCTGAGGTGGGAAACCTACTCCCAGGACGAATGACCTCCTCTAGGGGGGGCAGTAGTGTCTCCGGGGGAACCTTGACCGAAGCGGAACTCACAGACAGGAGGGAAAAAAGGAAGCTGAAGTGGGAGTTAGCCAGGTTAGAACAGGAGAAGGAGGAACAGAGGATGACTCATGAGCTTAGACTAAAAGAGCTAGAACTCAAGGCTCTACAGTTAGGACTCGCCAACTCTCCAAATGGTGGCAGCGAAACCAGAGAACCAACCAGGGAGTCCAGACCCTACTTGCCTAAGGACATAGTTGCCAGCTATAGTCAGGGGGATGATATAGCCAAATGGCTGGCTGCCTATGAGGTCTCCTTAAGAGCCCATGGGATCCAGGAAAAGCACTGGGGGGGTGGGTTGTATAAGTATATGCCTCCCACTGGTCGAGACACCTTGTTAGCCTTAGAGCCAGAGGAGCAGACTAACTACCCCACCATGAAGCTAGCATTGATCAGGAAGTTTGGGTTAACCCCAGAAAAGTATCACCAGAAGTTCAGGGGGAGCCACAAGTTAAGCACCCAGAACTGGGTGGACTTCCTAGATTATGCAAGGAAGGCATTGGAGGGCTGGGTACAGGGCAGTGAGGTGAAGGATTATGAGGGGTTGTATAATCTTTTTTTGAAAGAGCATCTACTCGAGAAATGTTTTCCCGAGCTGCGCCAGCACCTGGTAGACAGCAAGCTGACCAACCCCCGGAAGCTTGCAGAGGAGGCGGACATCTGGGCAAGTACCCGGGTGTCCCCAAAGGGGACTGGAGGGGATTCCCAAAAGGCCAGACAGGGCGCCCCTCAGAAGAAGGAGGGGGGAGATAAAAAGCGGGAGTTCTCTAAAGGTCCCCAAAACAGTTTCCAGGGAAAGGGAACAGGTTTCACCCCTAAGGCTAACCTGCCCAGAAACCCTCATCCTGGCCAAAGCCAGCAGCCAAGGGTTGTCCACTGTTTTGAGTGTGGTGGTGTTGGACATTAAAAGGGAGATGTCAGAGGCCCAAAGAGACCACCCCCTCCCACCGGAGGAAAAGCCCCGGGAGTAGCTAGTGTAGCGCTCGGGGAGGAGTTGCCCTTAGATAAGGGGGGTGAGTGGGCGGGTGTCACCTTAGTGTCCCTGGGAGAACGGGAGATGGTTCCTAAGATCCAGGTGCCCCCAAATACTACCAAGTATGGGCAGTGGATCACCATCAATGGCCAGAGAGGGGAGGCTCTGAGAGATACAGGAGCCAGTATGACTATGGTGAGAAGTCATCTGGTGTCTCCAGAGCAGGTGATTCCCAATGTACTCCACCCCGCCGCAATGGCTGACGGCAGAATGGGCCACTACCCCGTGGCCGAGGTTCCCTTTGAGTGGGAAGGGGTTGCAGGTTCACTTCGAGTTGCCGTAAGCCCTGCCGTGCCAGTTGATTGTCTGTTGGGGAATGACATGGAGCACAATGCTTGGAGAGAGGTGGAATACCGGACGCATTCAGCGATGCTAGGTACATCTGACTGGGCCTGTGTAAGCACAAGGTCTGCGACTGCCCGGAGAGGGAGTTCGCCTGGGTTGGAGCCTGGAACAATGGCCCAACCCGCTGCCAAAAAGGGACAGACCCGAAGACAGGAGAAGCCTGCTTCGGCTTCCACACCCCATGTGACAGATCGGCCACCTGCGGTGGTGGACTAGGAGTCCGTGGAGGGGGGAGTAGTTTCTCTGGAGGACCTGCCCCTCCCGGCTGAGTGGCATGTGGAGGGGGGCCTACCAGAGAAGAGTTCTGTAAGGGCCAGAAGGAGTGCCCTACCCTTGAGGGACTGAGGCGACAGGCTGAAGCCCAGGCAGCAGGGGACGTTGCGGGACACTACCACATTTACTGGGAGGATGGACTCCTCTACAGTGAACCCAAGGTACCCTTACCTGGTTCATCAAGGGCCTTGGTAGTCCCGCAACGGTACCGAGCCTTTCTGCTGGAATTGGCTCATGAAATTCCCTTGGCAGGACACTTAGGTCAGGACAAGACCTTTGCTCGGCTTGTCCCCCACTTTTACTGGCCCCAGATGAAAGTGGCGTCTAACACCTACTGTCGTACGTGTGTAACCTGCCAAGCCAGTGGGAAAACAGGGGTGAAGCTGAAAGCTCCCCTGGAACCACTTCCTGTCGTTAGCACCCCCTTTGAAAGGGTGGGCATCGACATTGTAGGGCCATTGGATCCACCAACAACAGCTGGTCACAGGTTCATCCTGGTTCTGGTGGATCATGCCACACGGTACCCAGAGGCAATTCCTCTGAGGACTGTCACTGCGCCTGTGGTGGCTAGGGCCCTGATGGGGATCTTTACCCGAGTTGGATTCCCCAAGGAAGTTGTGTCCGACAGGGGGACCAACTTTATGTCAGCATACATGCGGACAATGTGGAAGGAGTGTGGAGTGACCTACCGGTTCACCACTCCCTATCACCCCCAGTCCAATGGACTGGTAGAAAGGTTCAACAAGACCTTGAAGGGCATGATCAAAAGTCTGCCTGAAAGCCTGCGGAGGAAGTGGGACGTCCTCCTACCCTGTTTGCTATTCTCCTACAGGGAAGTGCCACAGAAGGGAGTGGGCTTCAGCCCCTTTGAGCTTCTGTATGGGCACCCTGTACGCGGTCCTCTCAGCCTGGTGAAGGATGGATGGGAAAAGTCTCCCAGGAAACCCCCCCAGGATGTGGTGAGCTACATGCTGGCCTTCAGGAGCCAAATGGCGAAGTTGTGGAAGCAAGCTTCTGACAACTTGAAGGCCAGCCAGGCAGTGATGAAGGAGTGGTATGACCACAACGCTCACCAGGTGGAATTGGAGCCTGGCCAGAAAGTGTGGGTGATGGAGCCTGGAGAGCTAAGTGCCCTCGAGGATCGCTGGACAGGCCCCTTTGAGGTGTTAGAAAAGAAGGGTAAGGCCACATACCTGGTGGACCTTAAGACCCCTCGACAGCCCCTACGGGTGCTACATGCTAACCGACTCAAACCCCACCATGAGAGGCCCGAGGTCATCTTAATGATGGTGACTGATGGAGGAGAGGAAGCGGAAAGCGAACCTCTTCCAGACTTGTTCTCGTCTCAAGAAAAGGATGGGTCAGTGGAGGGAGTGATTCTCTCCCCCATCCCTAACTCCTGAACAGCGGGAGGACTGCCGCCAGATACTGGAGCAGTACTCTACGTTGTTCTCCCTTGTCCCGGGAAGGACCCACCTGTGTACCCATGATGTGGACACAGGAGACAGCCCACCAGTGAAGTCAAAGACCTACCGGCTGTCAGACAAGGTGAAGGCTAGCATCCATGGAGAGGTTACCAAGATGCTGGAGCTAGGAGTTATAGAACCTTCCAACAGCCCTGGTCCAGTCCGGTGGTTCTAGTGCCAAAAGCCGCTCCCCCAGGCACCACTCCAGAACTGAGGTTCTGTGTGGATTACCGGGGACTGAATTCAGTCACAAAAACTGATGCTCATCCGATCCCTAGGGCGGATGAATTAATTGACTGGCTGGGAGCTGCCCAATATCTAAGTACCTTTGACCTCACTTCGGGGTACTGGCAGATCTCCCTGACAGATGGAGCAAAGGAAAGGTCAGCCTTCTCCACGCCTGAGGGAAACTTCCAATTTTGTGTGATGCCCTTTGGGCTCAAGAATGCCCCTGACACTTTTCAGTGGCTGGTGAATCAGGTCCTCTCCGGAATGGAGGGTGTCTCCGCTGCTTATCTGGATGACATTGCTGTCTTCAGTAGCAGTTGGGAGGACCATTTGCAACATTTGCAAGCAGTTCTCCAGGCCCTGAAGCAAGCTGGATTGACAATCAAGGCCAGCAAATGTCAGATTGGGCAGGGGTCGGTTGTGTACCTTGGACACTTGGTGGGTAGGGGAACAGTGCAGCCCCTTCAGGCAAAGATTGAGGCAATCATGGCCTGGGTACCCCCCAAGACCCAGACTGAGGTCCGAGCTTTCCTGGGCCTCACAGGCTACTACCGTCGCTTTGTGAAGGGGTATGGCACTATTGTAGCGCCCCTCACAGAGCTTACCTCAAAGAAACAACCTCGACGGGTAGTTTGGACAGAGGCTTATCAGCAAGCCTTTGAAAAGTTGAAGCAGGCAATGTGTGCAGCACCGGTCCTGAGGGCCCCAGACTTCTCCAAGGAGTTCATTGTCCAGACAGATGCATCAGAACATGGCATTGGGGCAGTGTTATCGCAACTGAATGAAGAGGGCCTGGATCAGCCTGTAGTTTTCCTATCCAGGAGACTGCTTCCCAGGGAACAGAAGTGGAGTGCAATTGAGAGGGAAGCTTTTGCGGTGGTGTGGGCTCTGAAGAAGTTGCGGCCATACCTGTTTGGCTCGCACTTCCTGGTTCAGACTGACCACCGACCCCTTCGTTGGCTGATGCAGATGAAGGGGGAGAATCCCAAGTTGCTGAGATGGTCCATCTCCCTACAGGGAATGGACTTCCGGGTGGAACATCGGCCTGGAGTGGACCACGCCAATGCAGACGGTCTCTCTAGGTATTTCCGCCTTAGTGATGAGGACTCCCAAGGGGTTGGGTAGCTCTCCCCACTTTCAGCTGGGGGGGACGCGTGTTAGACCTGTCTGGCCTTTTGCGTGGCTCCTCCAATTAATTATTTATTTTGTCCCCTTTTTGCCCCTCATACCTTTATATCTTTTTGACCTCACCAGATTTTTATATGTTGGCCTGGGGGTTGGATGCTCTTTTGCCCTCATGATTTTTCACCTCAGGCCTAGGTGCCTTTCCTGACAGGAATTTATCCAGATCCACAAAATGGTGGTTAACAACTGCCACTGCCTAGACCTGACCCATATGTCAGAATAGGAGCATTCCAGAACCTTCTGGCCCCTTCTGGACCTCAGAGGGTCAGCCTATAAAAGGCGGAATGCTAGTCAGCCATTTTGTTGGTACCCAGTGTTCTGTGAGGTGGGATTGGTGTGGAGTGAGGCAAATCTGAGGTGGAGGATAGAGCTTACCACGAGCAGGATTGACTTGTGGGCCAGCTGATCTCCTGTACTGACCCATCCCTATCCAGTGCTGACCGATCCCTGCCATAAAAGTCCCCACCTGGAAACTCCTGAACAACCCCTTAGAGACTCTAAGGTAATAGACCCAGGTGATTGTGACTGAAATGTCATCGTCGAGGGAAAAAGAAGACCACCTCCTCCCTCAATCCGGTAGGACCAAACCTGAAAGCGGTGGGCCTCAATTGAACCCCATCTTGTGGTCTGCAGTATACTGGACTCTCGTTGTGGTCTCCCTGGACCGGGGGTCTAGTGTGCCCGTGGGCGTCCTGCCTGGCGCTGAATTATCTTGTGGTTAGCCAAGGACGGGAGAGCGACATCTGAGGAAGCTCATCGGAAGAGGCGGGCTCTTCAGGGAGTGAGAGCCCCGTGGAAGAAACTGCCCGGAGAGGAGCGTCAAAGGAAGTGTCTTCACAACGTACAGAGCGCAGGCCCAGTAGCGGTGGGTGCGCGGCGGGAGCAGTGTCTCCCTAACGGAGCGTGCGCAGTATCAGCCGCTGTGTGAGGAGGCGTCGGAAGTGGCGCCTCGGTGTCCTGAATCAGTGCGCAGGTCCGCTGGTGTCGATCTAGAGGAAGGCACCGGGCGGCGTTGTGTGGCCACCGTCCCTGCGGAGCGCTGAGGTGAGAAGGGCGGGGCGGCTCCGGCATAGGCGATTGCTTTGTGAGCCTGTACCTGATCAGAGAGCTGTTCGGCGGGGACTGCTTGTGGTGAGTGCCTAGCGGAGCCTGGCTCCATTCAGAGTGTGCGGCGATGCCTCCCAGAATTGACACTGCCGAGAAGTCCGGAAGAGACCTGGTGGGGCATAGCAGATTGACAGTGTCCTGAAGTGGGAAGTAGGGGTCAAGCGATCATTAGACACCCGATCGGAACTCAGGCCCCTCTGTCAGTCTCCAACTGGGCCTGGGGGTAAAACGTACTGGGGAAGCCTCAGGAAGAGTTGAGTAGGCGAACTGAGGTAGAAGGTACAGTAGGAAGCGGAACTTTCTCATGCCAAGTTCCTGCAGGAGAAACGATTACGGTTCACACTGAGTAATAGAGAATATGTTAACTGCTAATTTCTAGAGAAATCAAGGTCTGTGTCAGCTGCCTAGAGAAGAAGGTGGTAGGAAGCCTTTTAGCCAAGGTGGAAATCCCTCTGAGAGATCCTAGTAACCTTCAATCTGTCATTAAGCCTGGGTATCTGTATCTTCTTAAGCTGAGAAAAAGTACATGCATAACTTTTAGGTAATGTGGAAGGATTTAACATGGCTGAATTGATTTCTCTTAATGTTAATTGAAATGTGGGAAGATCTGATAAATATTGCACAGTATACCTATTTGTAAACTACTGAGAGAAAGAGAGTAAACAACAAGTATATTTTCATAAAACAGCTCGTATTTTTACACAAAGATTGGTGTAGTGTCATTTTTGAGTGGAATTTCCTTGAGTTACTGCTGGGTGGTATGCAATCTTCACACATGTGCCTCTATTAGAGATTGTCTTACCCTAG
This sequence comes from Lissotriton helveticus, assembly GCF_964261635.1. Lineage (NCBI taxonomy): Eukaryota > Metazoa > Chordata > Amphibia > Caudata > Salamandridae > Lissotriton > Lissotriton helveticus. Next base: position 688,190,642 of record NC_136070.1, on the reverse strand, counting down.
GCCAGGCTACCCTAGGTGACCTGACAACTTTAGGTTCCAACAGTATCTTTTTTCTGTTCGCAACTCTCAAGTGCCAAATATAGACCCAGAGAACTGTTCAACATTGTTAGAAAACAAACCTCCGCTACCCCTTTTAAGCTTACGGCCTCCACTACCAAATGTGAAGAAATCGCCAACTACTTCTCTGAAAAAATTGGCAAGATTGATCAATCTTTTGCTCAAATTCAGACCACTCCCAACCAAAAGAGTACCCCGGAAACCGCCCCTGTACTCCCCGCCTTAGCCACACTGCCCCCTGTTTCATCCCCACACCTTCCTGCTGCAATCATACCTGAAACCAACCCCGCCCACCAACAACTTAAAAACAAAGCCTTGTGGCATAATTTCCTCCCTGTCTCCAAAATTGAAGCCTCTAATATCTTGTCTAAACTAAAACCATCTTCTCACACAAAAGACCCTCTCCCTTCTAACCTTGTCAAAGATCTTAAACATGTATTTGTCCCATACTGGACCATTATCATCAAGTCCTCCCTTACCTCGGGGTGTGTCGTAGTCTCCCTCCAACTTGGTCAAATCCCCCCATTCTCAAAAATTCTAAAGCTGATCCTGACGATCCTAACAACCTCCGCCCTATATTCAACCTCCCCCTCTTCTCCAAAGCCCTTGATAAATATGCCCTACTCCAACTGGACAAACACATTGACACTTTCAACCTTCTTGACCCTCTACAATCCGGCTTTCATAAAGGCTGTAGTACTGAAACCGCATTGCTAAAAATCGTTGATGACATCCACCACGCCCTGGATACGGGTGTGTCCTCCCTACTCATTCTCCTCGACCTCTCTGCTGCATTTGACACTGTCAACCACACAACCCTACTTAACACACTCAAATGTCGGTTTGGCCTTAATGGCCCTGTCTTTAACTGGTTCACTTCCTATTCTCAACATAGAACTCAACAAGTCAAAATCAAAAATTGTCTCTCAAACCCTTCTCAAGTCTCTCGTGGTGTTCCCCAAGGTTCTATTCTCTCTCCAGCACTTTTCAAACTCTTTATGGAACCCCTCACTGCCATACTAAAACAAGCCAGAATTAACTACCACCTATTCGCCGATGACACTCAACTATACTGTAAAATTAAATCACATTCTGATGTCCTGCACCTAAATAACACCTTGATTTTGATCCAATCCTGGTCCCACTCCAATCATCTCAAACTCAACCCTAATAAAACTGAAATTATTCTTTTCTCCCCTGAAAACAACTCACTTCTTTTGCAATCATGGATCTCCGATCTCAATGCCCTCAACTGCCCACTCTCCTTATCCAAAACAGTTAAAACTCTGGGCATTACCTTTGACAATAAGCTTACTCTCAATTCCCATATAAAAAAACTAGGCTAAAGGAGCACTCTGCACTCTCCGCCAGTTCAAAAAAATTAAACCATTCATCCCAGATGAAGATTTCAAATCCGTACTCCAATGCCTAGTCCTCTCGAAAATTGACTACTGCAACGATATCCTTTCCCGAACCCCCAAAGTCCACCTTGCCCCCCTCAAAACCATAATCAACCTGGTGGCCAGACTTATAATCGACACTAGACGTTTCAACCACATCTCTCCTGCCCTTAAAGTCCTTAAATGGCTTCCTCTTGAAGGCAGATCTGCCTACAAAACTGCCTGCATTACACACAAAGCCCCTCACCTTAAGTCCCCGATCTACCTCTCAAGCAAACTCAAAATAGCAGGCTGCTCCCATCAGTTGAGAAGCACCAACACCCTCCTCCTCGTCCCCCCTCTTCAAAAAAAGAAAGCCTCTAAATCGTGTTCCTTCTCAGGTAATGCTCCCAACATATGGAACACCCTCCCTATTGATTTATGCTGAAACCCCTCTTACTTCAGCTTCAAAAAAGACCTCAAACTCTACCTGGTTCACAGATATTGGGGCCCTTAAATCTTCTCTCTTCTCGCCTACTCCTCCCTCTCCCCAAACTATCCACCCCTCCTCCTCCCCCCTGACTTTTCTTCCCACTCTCCCCTACCCTTTCTCCCCCTCCCTATCTCCGTGACCCCTTCCTTCCACTCCTTCACCCCTCGGCGCACATAAAACCTGCTTCCTATATACACTAACCAAGTAGTTAATCCTCTTGTTGCTGTAAATAATTGTATGTACGCACTATATCTTTTCCTTCAAGCAGTTCCCTCTGTCGCTTATTTACCAACGCAAAATGTTATGTTTACTTTGTTCCCTATACTGATCTTAACTTAACACCGCACTTTATTACTGTATTTTTTACTTTATGATGTGTATTTCTTCGGATACTTTCCGACTGTATTATCTTCATACTTATGTAAAGTGCTCTGATACCCATGGATGTAGCCAGCGCTATAGAAAACCATTCTAAATAAATACATAAATACATTTATCTTAACAGGTCTGGGGGCAGGTTATCACCACTCTGGGACATTTGGCCTCCGTCCTGCCAGAGGAGCAACTAGATAAAGAGCTTCCATGGTTGGTTAAAGAGGTTGAAAGCCTCCAACCCCAGCTGCCTGCTGATATGGCATTTCGTTTGCTCAAGGTGAGTGTGACCTCGATTTGCTGTCCATGCCTGCCACTGCAACCATTCCCAAGTGATCCGCTCATAATGAACACCCTATCCCATAGTGAGAAATTAGCTTCAATAAAATAATAAATTATTGAGAAATGAGGACCAAATACAGAACTAAAGAATTCCATTGGTGAGTCACTTACACCACAGGTGGAGTTGTGCAATGGTTCAGGCCTCCATCATGTGCACTTTGGGCCAACATATTGGTATTCCACACCTGACACTACCAATGTTCTGAGTATCAGTAATTTTGAGTTACAGGAAAAATGTATGATTCCAAGTTTGCCTCTATGGTAACCATGAGAAACGGAAATACCACATCAATTCAGACTGTAATTCCCCACTATTTGACACACTCACCCCTGATAATTTCTTCGGCTTTGAGCTGGTGTATTGAGTGGGGAGATGAAGGGATTACCGTGAATATAGTTTTTCAAGCATTCATTCTAAATACTGAACCAGCAAAATTCTGATTTGTACACAATGTGTTAATACAGCTTGAGAAGCAAAACTTGTATTTTTATTTGTTACATATGAAATCGGGATAAATAAAGGAAATATGTGAACCCAAACAATTGTGCTAGAATTAAAAAAGAACATCAACCTTGCTGTAATTTTTCCACTTGTTGTGATACTGGGTAAGTCAAATTTGGTTATTTAAGTGAAATCAAGCATACTGACGTCCCATATTGGTACGTTAATCACAACAGAACAGCAAATCTTCAGTCCCTAGAGCCCAGCGATAGGTCCTGAGCAGCTATGAGGCATCCTGAAGCCTCAGTGACCGCTTAGAACATACAGAGGGACATTGTATCTTCTCTAGTCTGAGGAGCTGCTTACAACCTTTGAAATACAAGTTGGATACCACAAGTACATTTTTAAAGGACCTTCACTAAAGAGCACAATGACTTTGCATTACACTCCTGGTGACCAAACATACAGGTAAAACAAGGTAATTTTAAGAGGGGCCCTGGAATTGTATCATGTTGGTAATCAATAATTTGTTGGCATTATTGAATGCTACTTTTGGTTGCTATGTGAAATTAAAAAAAAAACATTAGCAAAGGAAATAGTCCACATATACTGGGGTTCATACTGTATTTGCTGAAAAAGCAAGAGAGACGTAGAGCTTGGTGAAAACATTATTGGGATCATTACTTCTTGAATCTTCCAATTTTCATTTCCACAGAAATATTGATCGGAGAGGCTTTTGAATAAAAGATTAGTGCCGAGGCTCTAAGTGGGCCAGTTTCTGCAGGGTCTGATCACTTACAGTTCTAAGGACAAGATGTTCAAATTTCCTTACCAGGCCTTCTTTTGACAGACTCCACTTGGAATAAACATTTGAAAGCCAGCTAAAAACCAAAAACAAATCACAAAAGTTTGGTGTAAGACATACTGACCATCCACTTAATTTGCGCCATTTTTCCGATGATTCTTCTGAGTCTTCACTGTAGGTGAGAAAGAGAATTCTCCTCATTAGCATCGGTGAATCTAAATTTGTTCCTAAAACAGTTTTTAGGCACATATCTTTTGTCCTGCAGCTCCTGCCTCCAAGTTACCGGAGATTCTCATTAGCAAATGCTCCCACATTTAGGCGCCTCTGTACTCCCTTGGTACACAGTCTGCATGGCTGCAAGGGGGACATCGAGGAACCTTGGTCCACAAATGTTAAAAGTGAAACAGGTGCAGTGGCACTGGGATCCAGGGTTTAGAAGAGCACCCAAATTAACACTGTATTGTACTATCTAACAGAAAACAAGAGGCTGATTTCCTTTCAGTAGTGCCCATCTACCCGTGCTACATCTCAGTGTGCCCTCTAGCTGGAGGTTTATCTGGTTGACTTTGTATGAGGATAGATTGTGGGGTAGGAGCACTTGGAGAAGCAGGCAGATACCTAAAGGTCCTCTGGGATGAAGAGGGAGAACCAGGGGAATGAATAGGAGGTCACAGAGATGAGGAGGAATTAATGGAGGAGGAGGACCAGGTCCACCAGCAGGATTAAGAACACAAGGAACTGGATGTCCAGGAAAATGAAGAGAAAGCTATAGCAGGAGGACCATGAGAAAGACCTGGAGGATCACACAGCCAAAGACCAGGATGACCGGGACCACCAGGACATGAGGATCAGTGAGCCCAAGAAAAAGAGGAGGCTCAGTAAAACTAGGTTGAGAAGTAGAATGAGGAAGCCCAGAAGGACCAGAGCCAGAAGGCGAAAAAAGGGGAGAAGGATGGCCAAGTAGAAAAGGAAGACTATCAGGAGGACAAATACCACCAGAAGAAGAAAAAAGATGACCATATCCACAAGGAGAACCTAGACGACTACGAATACCGCACACAGGATGAGGAGAAGGAAGATTACCATGAGGATGACCAGTAGGGCGTCAAGTGGGGAGAGGAGTTGACCTAATGACTAGGGCGGTTGACCATGAATCTGGGGAACCGGGTTCGAGTTTCGGTAATGACGCTGAACATCCTGTGATTCTGGGCAAATCACTTAATCTCCTGTGCCTAAAAAAAGGAATGTGACCTCATGTAATGCAACTGGTGCTATGTAAAGCGCTCTGACACCCGATACCGGGTCAAGTTCACACTGTATAAAACTCCATACATTTCTTTCACAAAGATGCCCATGACGTTTTGGGATTTCAAGACCACCAGAAGGATTTTGAACACTAGAACCAACAGGGGACCAATACCATGCCCCAGAACTAGGAAAACCAAAAGGCTCAAGACCAGGAGGACAAGGAAAAGGACTTCCAAGAGGTAGGAGAAAAAAGAAGAAAACCAGGAGGAGGAAGACCAGAAAGAGGAGGAGGACCAAGAAGAGAAATAGGAGGTCCAGAACAACAGTCACCACCATGACCATCCTGAAGGCCAACACCAAGACCGCTAGGAGGAATAGCACCAGAAGATTCAGAGTACCAGGATGAGGATGACCAGGACTAGCAGGACCACAAGCATAAGGACAAGGAAGATCATGAGGACTATTAGGACTCAGATCAAAAGGAAGAACAACTAGGACGGGCACAGCAAGAAGCACCATGGTGCAGATAATATTTACCAACAGAAGGATGGTCTCAGGAGGATGAGGGACACTTATGAACAATGAACAATACCCAGGAGGCTAGGACCAAGAATATGTAGATGAAGACCAGGAGGATGAGTTTAAGGAAAACTACGAGGTGGCAGAAGGGAAAGAAGAGTAAGAGGATGTTCAGGAGGAAGAGATCTAGAAAAAAGAAGAGCATGAAAATCAACACAAAGATTAGGGGAACTAGGAAAAGGAAGACTTGGTAAACCAGGAGCATGAAGATAAAACCCTATAGGTGGGATACCAGGAAGAGGAGAATGACCAGGAGTAAAGGGACAAAGGCAACTAATAAGACCAGGAGCACTAGGATTACCAGGTTCACCAAGATAATTGGTGGACCATGACCAGGAGGATCAGGACACAACCATCAAGAGATTCACAAGAAGAAACATCAGTTGGACTAGGTACAGGAGTAGCAAAGGCAGAATGAGGATTTGAAAAAAGGAAAGGGAGAGCAACAAAACTGATTAGTGCCATCAAGACCAAGACCAGCATGAGGACCAGGAACAGGAAGACCAAGACCAGGAGGAAGGGACTAAGATGGCTAAGTGGATCTAGACAACAGTACCATAAGAAGCAGGAGCAGCAGACAACCAAGAGAACTCGCACCAACAAGAGAATTAGGACAACCGAGACAAGGGCCATCAGCAAGAGTGGCTAGGAATACAGGGCCTACAATGACAAGTAGTGATTCAGAGCTACGTGTTAGGGCATGCCCCAGTTAAATGCTGCATATGTTCGGTTGTGGTTCCTTGATAGACCACAATCCAACATCTGATGCCAACAGAGAACACTACTATGTGAAGCACAGCGAATCAAGAAAACAGACAAACCAGTGAAGAAATAATTAAACCTATGAATGGTCATCTGTCAACATGTACTTGTGGTAATGTCTATTAAGAATTAGAACACATGAAAGCTCATTCAGACAAAAACTCACTCTGGCATTCATACAGAATTTACACTTTAAAGTTTGTAACTCACCACTGACCATCACCATTTCCTCAAATTGCCCTTTGGCCTCATCCCAGTTTTCTTATCTCCTTACAGACCCTTGCGTTATGCATGCAGGCAGCTGTTACTAAGAGTTGCAGAGGCCTGAATGGAACTGTGCCAAATGTTCTTGCAGCCCTGCATCACCTGGTAAGTATATACATGAGGATATACAAAGTATCTCATTGGGAAACAACAGTCATTTCCTATGTAACATATTGTAACAAATAAAAGAACCACATTGTTCCCATTTATAGCAAGAGTGTTTTTAAAGGAGAACATTTGGGAACAAATATTAAATTATAATCCATAAAAAGCCTTGTTAAGTGCAATCTCAGCAACTGAAAAAAGAGCATATGCCATTTGCATTTTTCGATGTAACCAGGGCAGTAGTCATTCCTCTCGAAAGCAATCAGAGCAGGTTGTCTTCACACCGCTACTTGATAGTGTGGGATCTTCACTTATTCACCACCAGGTATTCCCTACTGTGAACTAGATCCCACACATGTAGACCCAGGATCACCAAATGGTAGCAAATGTACAAAACGAAACATGAAAATCTGCTCATGCGTACAACCCAGATTTGAGCTTCCATATTATATTGGTTTGGGTCATCCTGTAGTCAGAGATGGTGAACGTTCTAATGGCCTTGTACTTTTTCTTCCCACTATATCATTTTTAAACATTTTCCCGACACATGACAAATTTCAGTGTGATTCATGCCAGACCAACACACAGAGTCTCATCAACATGAACCAATTATCATCAAGAATGCAAAGAAAGAAGATTATTGCAAAACCCATGTCAGACTGTCAGCGTAGTGAGGTACTAGGCAGGAGCCACCCATAAATCCACCTCTCTGCAACTATGGCTCTCATAATAGGTAACAGAGAAGGATACCGACCTGAAAGAAAAACGTCTTACCAAATAACAATGGTTTACAACAGAGACATAATCGCTAACAAAGCTTATCTCGGAGGATCAATTGTCCATCTAGACTTTTCTATATAACATTTACTGGACTCTCTGTAACATTCCCAACAACAGGAAACCCAATGCTTATACGGTTGATACAAAGAGGTTTAAAAACATCACATGTCATAAATCGATAGGTTTAATAATAAATAGTATATATCATATACATCTGATTAATAACATCAATTGAAGGAAATTCATGAGTTACCCAACAGAAAAAGGTCCTAATGTAGGCACCACAGAAAGACACGCTCCCCCCTCTGCCGACCAGAAACCTGGGATGCAAAAGGAGCAAAAAGTGCACAATAGATGCCTGCTCTGAAAAGCATGCAACCCACCTTACCTGCCAGACACCACAGGATGGAAAAGGAGAGCTCACTTACTGTCCCCAAAGATAAAAAAAGTTGAAGTGCAACAACAGTGTCCTCCTTTATTTCCTTGAATAGCTGACATCGTCCCTAGTGCCAGCTGTGTTAAATAGCATTCTGTACGACTGTCTGCTGCAATCTCGTGAGACTTCAGAGTCTCCCAACCATACAAAAAAACATTTGAAACTAAGGTGCCCATCTTAAAATGGTAACTGAGGATTTGCAATTCCACCAATATTGGACTCCCAGATAATGCTATTTTCTACGCAATTGAATTTGCTGTAGTGCTGTATGGATCATGGCCCCACAAGGCCTCACAAACTCTTATGCTGTCATTCCCCCACTGAAAGTTATTTGCTGTCTGGATGTACGGGATTGGCTTTCAGATAGCCTAATTCCATTATTGTTTATTATTGCTTTGTTATTGACAGATCTGCACACCCTCAAGGGGAGTTTCCGATGAAAGGGAAGAGCCATTCAAGGTGTCCACAGCCATTATCCTGTCACTGGGTAAGTTAGTTAAAAATGCATGTATGTATATATTTGTGATACTGCAAGTATATTATGGTCTTTACTAGGGATCAGGTCCTCAGAAACATTAATTTCTGTTCACTGCCCTGCATATAACTTGATCTTCCTAAAAACGAATATTGCTTCAGTTTTTATCTCCCTTCCCAGTGCATTGGTTGACTTTTACTGGAACATGGGGTCCACTTTACTATATACAGCTATAGTAATCACATGAGTACTCTGTGCTCCTAAGATCATCATTAAATGTTGTAGACCATTGATATCGTACCTCCTGGATATGAGTTGAAGAATATCCGTATATTTGGCCTTGATGACCTGCTCCCCTGCATTGAGTTTCTCCTTGCATGATTTTATGTTGTGTTATTTTTCATTTATGTCTATTTTTTCTCTTCACTTTACTCTTGCAGCCCATTCTCACTCTAGTGAGGTCCTTAAATATTTTGAAAGTAGCTTGATCCAGATGGGTGCAGAGTCCCGTGCAGTAACAATACAGCTGCTCTGCAAGCTTCTTGCTGAAACTGGTAAGACTGTCAGTGGGTAGGTGGCAGTATGTGATTTAGGTAGACATGGAGAATAGTTAAAGGACTAAAACTTCCCCTTTTTAGGGAAGGATCCAGTATGCAGGCCTTGGAGTCTCAGAGACCCCTCTGGGAGAGTCCACTGCATAAAGGGAGCCTCTCGCAATAGAGATAGGGAAGGGATACCACTTCCCCTGGGATTACAGCTTACTGGACTTTGGACGTTGCCTTGACTCGTCTACCGGTGTGTGTCCCCGTCACCCGTCCCCTCATGCTGTGTCTCTCACCCTCCCCTCCTCTTTCCCACCTTCATTATCTGTCTATTTCCCCCTACTCCAACCCCCCCTGAATCTCTTACCTTGCCTTCTTTTCCCCTTATGTATTAGTGCTTATTGTTTATCTCGACCTTACAAGTAACTATGTTGCCATGCTCTAAGAACTGGGCAACCTTTGTAATGATGTAACCTGTAACTATGATCTGATGCTCATGTAAAGCGCTCTAATACCTCCGGGTCTAGCCAGCGCTATATAAAACTTAAAAAAAAATAATTTGTGTCATGGAATCTGGAGCCCTAAATTATAGTCCCAACGTACTCCCTTACTTAACCAATATGGTGCAGCTCTGAGCAAATCAGTTTAATGTCATATTCCTCAGCTATATTAACTGCGAATAGTTTCTGGTAGAGCACTGTAATTTAAGATCAAGCCTCCCTTCCATCATCTTCAATAACAGGAATTGTGGTGAAAAAATAAAGTAGTGGTCAAACAATGCCACCTCTGTCTTTTCCGTTAATTGTTCCCATTGTGAGCCATTAATGGGACATGGACACTGTGAACAGAGATCCTGACATAGATACTGGACAGGAATAAAAAGGGACATACAATGTGAAGCAGGAAGACAAAGACACGCTCAGTGGGACATGATGACACAGACATGTACAGTGGAACAGGAAAGCATTGATAGGCCCATGGGACTCACAGTCACAGACTCGCAAACCAAAACTAAAAGACAGGACCCTAAGGAGGTCAGCACAGTTGATAGCGGAAACTTCTTCTACTTATCTATTAATCTTGATCTTACTAGACAAAGACAATATCTGTGTGTTATGAACAATTGGTGTATGGCTTTATTTCATAGATTCAGAAGGTGCCTCTTATCTGGATGCTGTCTGTCACATGCTTGAGGATGACAATCACAAGGTACCATCAAGCTATTATGTGTGAAGCAATATGTGTTAAAGCAGTTTCATACCCAACACCTCAATCTAATTAAAGTTTTACACGTTTTGGATAGTGCGGTATTCTCTACTTAAACTGACCCTTGGCATTGGTATGCATACCACAGTCTGTTGATTTTCTCCAAGGCAAATCTTCCTGGAGTCGTTGGGTCATGGAACCTCCATTCATGTGTGTCTGTTCAGTGCATCCTGTGTTCCATTGTTTCCCTGTCCAAGTGGACATATCCCAGTTTTCCTGTCCTATGCGCTGGTCCCTAATTATTGAATAAATGTGTGTTAAGAAACAATTATTTTGTGCTGTCCACGTGTTTGGTCTGTATTTCACATTGAGTTGGTCTGTAATATCCTTCACTGAAGAGGAGAGTGTTGATGATCAAATCAGGGGGTTTGAAGTTTAGAATAATAATATCTGCTCAAACCTTTAACAACCAGGGAGTAAGATATTTTGTTGATGAGTCAAAGGTCTCTTTCAAGAATGTTATTTGGGCTATGTCTCAGCAAAATCACACCAAACGTGGATCAATAGTGCAGAATAATATTCAGTGTGCACATTTGAAAAGTCAAATTGTGATATAAAAGATGTATTGTCTGTAGAGATTGGAAAATATGTAACTTTCTTGACGCCATATACATCCACAATCTGCCCAACTTCAGTGACATTGAGAAAGCATGTGACTTCAATAACAGCATCACCATGGTCAGCATGTAAGAAAGTACAGGACATATGCATAAAGGAAAATCGAAAAAGTAATTTTCTTTTGATAATCAACAAAGCCTGTATTTCCATAACTGGGTCTCTATTGTATTCTCTATGGGGGGTGTAATGGGTTTGTCATTTTTAACCTCATGATATAAACCCAGTTGACTTTAGATACTTGACAGACTAAACCAGAAACATGAGAGACAGGACTCTACAAGGAACGTTAGAATCACAGAAATCAAACATGGATGTATTCTTTGGTGGTTGAAGCCAATGGAGCCAGCTTGTGCAAATATGCAGCATACAGAGCCATATTAGGGACGTGAATTTTAACCCTGATACGTGGATATAGGAGACTGTGACTATTTACGGTCTTGAGACCAAATGACTTCTTGAAAGTGATATGGACCAACCAAACATCAAGATGTGGGATAATGGACTTTCAGTACTTTAACCCATTTGTTTGCTGATGGCAGAGTGGGGATGGTGTAGGTTTGCTATATCCTGCGGGTGGAGTTAGAAAGTGGCCATCATTCTTCCCATAGACTACTATTGGTTGTTTTCATTCCCACAGTAGTGAAAGCCACAGCCTATTTTTCAGTCTCATTTTTTGTAATCAATACCAGGTCCTGAGAGGTTCTTTGTTGATTGTAACCTACCTGGACATATTTTGCAATCTTTTACCACATCCCAGGCACCTATTGAAGGTGTAGTCTACCTGGAATGTTTGAATATTCCCTCAATTGCACTTCGGTCAGACACTCTGTAAAAACAGTTAAATTAAGTTGACTCCAGTTTCATTCTCAGAGTGTCTTAATAACCCTTTTCCAATATTTTTATAAAGGTTGCATCCAGGTACTAGCTTTCCACACATAACAAAATGTATCTTTCTATCCTCTGTGAACAAAAGGGACGGAGAGATTGTATGGTTTCCTCAGACTCCCTTGCTGCTCCCTCACCAGAATGTGGGATTTGATCCTATTTATATGCCAAAAGGGTTTCTCACTAAACATGCTTACCATTTTTTTAATTATAGGTTATTCGTGCTACTTTAAGTTTAATATCCAGTTTAACATTCAAAGGTTATTATGATATGAACGGAAGAGCTGTGATTGAATATGTGCTCACAAAGTACAACCTCCTCACCAAAGAGAAAGTAAGTGGTAGATGTATATATTTGTTTAAGTGAATGTGTTTGGGAACATCAACCGTAGTCAGTCAAAAATAAATAAGGGTACCTTTTAGCCCCCTTGCGCCCCGATGAAGCTCCTATACCATATAATATAGATCTGCAGTGTTCCATATTTGCCCCGGGTGGTGGAATATAAACCTTGTGTCCCTCTATTTAGTTCCCATAGACCCGCCTTGACATTCCATGTTCTCCATTTGAGCCTAATGTTTCCCCACTACCACTCCAGTATGTCTTTCACCCTCCCTTGCTTTAAAGGTCTCCCTTGCTCCATCTATCTGCTTACATTTGCACCTGAAATAAAAATGCTCAGACGCCGTGGGAATGGCACAGGATCCACAGCAGTGCTCACAGGCAGTGCAGAGACCTACCACACAATCTAGCCTATGAAAGGCAACTGACCATTAGACTTTACCAGAGCTTCTAGGGTGATTGGGCAAGGCACAAGGGCATTCCGCTACTGCACTTAAATGATGTCACTGACAGTGTATTATTCTGTTACATACCCTCCTTTACTGTTCAAATGCCTGACAAGCCAAACTACCAAATCCTGCACAAAGTAGCACAAATATACTTCAAATCAATATTTCATATCAACATTGTCTCCCAAAAATGTAGTTCCTGGTATTCTTTTGTCCTTATTGAGAGTAAAAAGTCCCATAATATAGCACATACTTCCCCATCAAGCGGTGGGGGCAGGGTGCATGAGCAGTCCAATACTGTGGTAAGCATGAGAGACGACCTTGGGGTGCCAGAGGTGCAATGTCTCAGGTGTAGTATCCCATGTATCAGACGCTTACATAGTATAAGTGAGTCCACCAATATATCTTCAGTATATGAATGCTATACCCTTCCCTGCCAAATTACTGAATAATAATACAGAGCAGAGCATGAGAGCATAACCTCATTTATACATTTTTATTTACATGTTTGAGGTGATTGTTTTTGTTTTCACATTTGAATTTAAGCCAAGAGATTCTCTTTGGCTTGCAACTTGGATTAGGAAGTTGTAATGTTTTGACTCTCACATCTCTTGTCCCTCCGTAAGGAGAGAAGACATAGTGAAAATGATGTGAAAATACATGTTACTTTACCTTTCTTGCTTTCCACATTTTCACAGTGTACTAGTCACATGGATCATGAATCTGATGTTGAGGAAGAGACTATCCGCATCCAAATCTCTCAGTTCCTCAATAAAATTGCATTACGCCATAGAAATACTGATGAGGTAAGTGAGAAGGATGTGGAGCAAGGTGGGACATTTAACTAGGAGTGTAGAAAATATAAATTGCAGAACATCCAGAGAGTCCTGATTTCCCAGGTGATCTTAATTATCCTCCACCTCACATAAAAGCATGTTTTAGTAAAGCTCCCTCTGCTACAGGGTTGTATGTGGGAACCATGCAGGCATTCATCACGCCTGCCTTAACAACGTGGTCTGAACCACAAATGCGTGTTTAAAATGCATTCCTTTACCACACAAGTTGTTACGATGACTTGCCTTAGGGAAAGCGCTGGACTTTGGAATAGTAAAATCTACTATTCCAACTTCAGTCTGCGCAAAAGTAGGGAAAGTGTTACTTGTTGTAATGATTTGCATTTTTAAAAGGAAGCGTTGTAAAGATGCATTTGTGGTTTGGACCACGTTTTTAAGCACGGTGTGGTTCGAGACGCGATGTAAAGGCTGTTTCCTCTGCTGCTGGGATGGAGGTCTGGTGTCCCATGCGGTCCTCATTCCCAGTGTTTGCAGCATTCGGGGAAGATTGCTAATCAAATCCTATCTCATTCATTTTAATGAGGCAGGAGGTTTTGCATTCTTCTAAATAACTAGTTTGAAATGAGACTGAATGGTACATGAGTGATATTGCAAAACATTGCTACTCAATTTGCATCTAATATTTGCTATCTGCCCCATGATGCATCAGTCACCAATATTTCACATCAACAGGGTCCTGCATTCCCAGCAATGGCTTTGCATACTCTGGCACATTGATAAAGATAATTATATGAAGATAACAGCAGATAATGAGATCATTTGCAAAGTTCAGCTCACTTGCAGGGTTTTTGGAGAGTAAATGTTGCACACATTTTCTGCAAATAATGTCTTCATTCTCCTTGGATGCAGAGCCACAGATTATAGCATTAAACAGGGTTGGTGCTACATGAGTGTAATACTAGGCATCTACATTGGACACCATCAGCAAGGAAAGGTATAAGGAAGGGGAAAAATTAAATGTAGCCCCATCTCCAGGAGAGGTGGACTTAGAAAATGACACATGACCTTAGGTGCCAAAAACCCTCCCACCGGGAATGACTGTTTATCTGTGGAAATAAAGCCTTATTAAATGCTAATGATACAAATAACGCATTTGCCGGTATTTCTTGCAGGAATTTTGGAAAGAGATTTTGAGCTACATGCTGGAAGAGGACTATACTTCATCTGTGCCAGCTCTGTCCCAGATGATACTTGTTGTGGATAAACGAGCAAGCATCAACTTTCAGAAATGTGGTGAGTCTTATGCATCCCACTCATTGATACTGTGGGATTGATCATTGAAGGTGGTTAATGCTTCCTCCTCAGCTCCCCATATCACCTCTTACATAGTCATGATATGGCATGAGGTGAAAAATCAGTCCATTAGCTGAGGAGTTGTGGTTGATTTATTATAGCATGTGGGTGTCCTTCTTTCAAATACCAGTTTTTGCTCTCCTTTTAATGTTATATGTATCTGTGCCAATGTTGCTGCTCTCCACATACTTTTTGCAGTTTGCCAGCCATAAAGTTACTTTCCTGTTGGTTTCATCTCTTCATCTGGTTAATGCTCTCAACCCCTGTCAACGGTCCCAGGTTTCCACACTCTGTGAGGCTACTCAGTCCTCTAATGCTCCTCTGCATACCTTGGAGTGTTTTTGCTCTCTTTGGAATTACTTCTGTCTGGTATGCTGATCAGACCCTTCTGGGTATGGTACCTATTTATACGCGTTTAATTTTGTTGACAGCAACAGGGGTGCATTTTATTCCTCCATGGAGTTACTTTTAGTTATTGTATTTTTCTCTGCAATGTTTCTGGATCAACATTTTGGACCTCAGATCCAGTCTAGAATACAAGTATTTGGCCCCACTTGACTAATGGGCCTGGTACACAAGGATGCCTGCTCAATGAGGGTAAGTGAAAATAATTATTTTGACTGACTCCAAGGTTAGGAGGAAGATTTGCATCTGTGGGTGAGTAAAGGTAATTGAAGACTGCATTTCCAGGGTTCAAATTAGCTCTCCTCACTCAGTTTTCCATTGGCTGTGTTGCTAAAGTGCAAGTGACCTGGACAGATGGTATCATAGTCTATTTCTTTGTCACCTGTGTTACGGGGTCGTAAGCAGAAGAGAACAGACAATATGTGCACCTATATTGCCTGCCTGACAGGTCATTAACATTATTAGAAAATGGATATGCAAGAACATGTTCTGGAGTCCTATCTTCTTACGGGTATCCGCTGTCACAGAATGATATGGTCCATTCAGGATGCAAAGCAGGTCCACAGCTCCTGCGGCATCCTCTCTTATCCCAATGAAGACTTTTGCCCCGCAATAACAGCTGCAGGGGGGATCTATGCATGACAGCTTAGGTCATTCCTTGACAGCAACTGCTGGAGGTGGTAGGGGGAGCATTGTAACATAGGACATCGAGGCACCTTACAACTCTAGCAGCAACCTTAGTGGTAGGGAACCTTTGCCAGTATCTGCAGTGATCTCAAAGTATCCTTATGACCTCTAGAGCATCAATGAAATGTCACCCATCACCCTACCCTCTTCTTTGCAGGTACAGCTATGTTTCATAAGTGTGTGTATCAGCCATATATCTTTCTTTAGCAAGTGTTACTCAGTATTTTATGGCCTGAGTATGACACAGCTTCTTTCTTTTGTATCTAAACAGCTAAAGGCCTTCCAATGCGCAGCCTGTTCATCAGACTACTAGTGAGTATCACATACCACCCCACCATATTCCACCAGATCCCTTTTCCCAAGTTATTTGCTGGCATTTCTATACAACTTGCCCATAAAGATCTTGAATTCAACTCAGCTTTTATCCATATGAATTTGATGGTTTTATTTCTAGTCAATTGGTTATCAGTACAACATACTGCTTACATTGTACAGAAACACCCAACATGTGGATTGTATAGAAAACAAGATAGCATTTACAGATACTCTAAAGCCCAGAGAGTAAGACCTGATGAAATTATCACGTTTTGAATACTTTGTTGTGGATTTTCAGGTAATTTCTTCTAATCCCCACTGGGATGTCGAAAGGGGAACCTCGGTGTTGGCTCTTCTCGAGCACCTGATTCCTGCAAACTACCCATTTCTAGTGGGACTCGCAAAAATGAAGATTCCCCCCCTGATAGCATATTTAGAAGGTAAGACACCAAAGCATGAGCCAGCAAGCACACAAATTAAACAAGCACTAATGGCATTTAAACAAGCATTGACAAAGCCAATAATTCTGGTGTTCGCTGCTAGCTTTTAGGCTTTGTCACGCTTGTATTTTTTAACGTTGTTTGTAAAACTTGTTTTGCGGGAGGAGACGTCAGGTACTAACCAAGATAAAAAACATATTGTCAAAAGCATAAAATATTGTTTTGGTCTTGAAAAGTCCACATTCCCATAGTAGTCCCAGGAACTAAAGAAAAATACTTTGGGTGTGAATATACTCCTTGTGTAAAAGTAGAATGTCATCACTCAGTGAAGTTAGCCTAGGGCTGATTGGCCCATTGTGAATGCTGTGGAGGACAGAAGAGAATGTGTTTGATATGACACAATAGATCCGCAAATGAGGAGGTCTGTATAAGTAAGCAACAAAAAAAATAGAAAGAAATACACACAGTCATTTTTTGTAGCAGGCTGCTGCCATACTCCAAACCGCATAGACAGAAGCTTCATGCAAGTTCTGGGTTCCTTCCTCATGTTGACAGCATTGGTTTGCTGAAAATCAGTTAGTGATAAAGCTTCTGCAATGAAGTGTTCAGGTGTCAGACGCAAGCTTGATCACATAAAGAAGCGGTATCTTGAATCCATGTTTTAAAGTGCATATTTGCTCAAAGATTCCATGAACATAGAAAAAAATACTTCTTCAATATATCCAAGGCCATCATGATTATTACACTTCTCAGATCCGCAACAGGTCTTATATTTCAATTGTGACTTTTTTTAACAGTGTAATATCACCACTTCATCGAAATTATTGAGCTTGAAAAAAGACCACAGGTGGCTTCAATACAAAACACATTTATTAACACCAAACTTTGTCTCTACTTTTATATTAGAAGCAGGTATTAGTCAGGGTACATGGGAGGGTAGATTAGCCTACTTGGGCATAACATTGTTTGTATGAAGAGTAAGGCTGAACAGGGTATTTCACCGCAAGTAATATGTAGGAAAATTTTATTTATTATTTTTATTTATTTGTTGCATTTCTAGAACGCACTATCACCTGTCAGGCATCCTGGCGCTAAAAGTGAATTGACCTGGCCTACCTCCTTCAGAAACCTACTGAGATCCTAGATCTTAGGAAATATCCATGTTTTCAACTTCCTTCTAAATGGCAAGAGCTCACTAATTTGTCTCAGCTCAAAAGGAAGGATGTTCCAGAGCTTAGCAGCTGCTACCTCAAAGGATCTACCACCAGCTCTAACTTTTTTAAATCTAGGGATTTTCATCAGTTTTGCCCCAAAGGAGCGTAATGTTCTAGCAGGAACATACCACTCAAATTTGCGTTGCAAGGAGATAGAACCCATCCCATGCAAGGCCTTAAATACCAGGCAGAGTGATTTAAACTGGATTCTTTGTTTCACTGGCTGCCAGTGCAACTCCGCCAAGGCCAAGGAGGCAGAGGACCGTCGAGACCAGCCTAGTGCTAGTTTAGCTACAGTCGACTGTAACCTCCGCATCCTAGCAAGTCAAAACATTGGTGACTCAAGGAAGAGGGCATTGCAGTAATCAACTCTGCTAAGTACCGTGCTCCGAACTATCAAAGAGCGCGCCACAGGGGGCAGCAGAGGTAGGATCTTCCAAAGAGAGCGGATAATAGCCAGACAGCAACCTACTACTTTCGTCACATGCGCCTCCAAGGTGAGATTACAGTCAAATCTCACCCCTAAATTGTGGACTGACTTCACAGGCTGAACCAGGACACTGGTTCAACCCTTAGTTGCAGTTAAAATAAATGTTTTAAATGTTGCATAACTGAATTCTACTATGTGAGAATTTCAAAGTGAGGGACATTAAGAAGAGTTGGTGATATTACGTTGGTAGTAATGAATTGATATGTATTACTGTTAGGTTGCACACCCTTGTTTTCTAAAACACAAGACATATTTCAGCCTGTGTATACCAGAGATCATGCCGAAATGTTTTACTGTGTTTTTAGGTAGATATTACTTATTATAATTTCATTTAGGTGAATTATGAAGTGTTAAAATCATTTTGGTTGTGGATATAGTAAAAGAGTATTTGTCTATCAGCCAGATTCATCAAGAAAAATTGCGATCGCAATAGCTGCGAATTAGCTATTGTGATCACAATTTAATGAAAAGCAATTCATGATTGGAAAATGTTAAAAATTGCGAAATCGCAAAAAAAATTGTGAAATCGCAAAATAATTAGCTGAATCTAGGAGGAACCCCTATAGCGAATTGGATTTAGCGAGAATCCATGGATTCTGCTAAATATTTTGCGAACTCGCAAAATAATCGCAAACGCAATTCATAAAAACTCGCAAATTGCGAAAAATCAGAAAATCGCATTTTGCAAAGCGCAATTTAAGGAGAACCCAAACCAGGTGGTAACCATGGAGAAAAAAAAATAGTAAAAAAAAAATCAAATAGCCACAGGTGCAGGCCTCATCAAACACACTTAAGGAGACACAGTAGGAGCATGAGGACTCTCATAATGCCTAGACTCTACATGGTGGTGAGACGGCGAAAGCTACAGGCTGCAGCAAGGAACAGATGCAGGATCCAGGAGCGAATATTCCGCCAGCGGATCACCCTTCTGGGCCAAAATGCGGAGCAAATCTACTCCTCCTAAATGGGGCAATGATCACTAAGCTGATCCAGGACCTAGACCCCCTGATGCAGCAGCCAACAAGGAGGACCAATGCCGTGCCCACCCATTCCAGGTCTTGTGCAGCCTGCACCTCCTGGCCTCCGGAAGCTTCCAGGGGATAGTCGCTGTTGCAGGGGGGATCTCCCAGAGCACCATGTCCCGCTGCCTAAGGAGTTTCCTGGAGGCAATGCTGACCCGGCTCCACCATTACATCACATTCCCGACCACCCAACAGGACTTGAATCAAACCAAGCTTCATTTCTACAATATTGCGCAATTCCCACATGTAATCGGATGCATTGACTGTACCCACATCCACATCTGCCCACCTGCAAACAGAATACATGTACCGGAACCGCAAGTCCTACCACTCCCTGAATATCCAGATGGTGTGCAACGCTAAGACAATCATCACGGACATGGTGGCACAATAGCCGGGGAGCACACATGACTCCTTCATATTCCGGCACAGCGGCATGCACACACGACTGGCCAGGGGAGACTTCGGCGAAGGACACCTACTTGGTAAGTACACATGCCACCAAAATCTACACTGTGACCATGTAGCTGCGCATAACAGGCACTCACCCTCTGCTCCTTACATTCAGGTGATAGCGCCTACGGTCTCCGTGAGTACCTCCTCACCCCATACCTCAACCCTGCAACACCACAGCAACGGCGTTACAATGCTGCACACATACGCACAAGAAATTGCATTGAGAGGACATTTGGCCTTTTGAAGAGCCGATTCCACATACTTCACAAGACTGGTGGGGCCCTCAAATACGAGCCTGAGGTCTGCTGCCGCATCGTGGCCGTGTGTGCAATACTCCACAACATTGCTACCAAGCGCAGGATACCTGTAGAGATTTCTGGCAGTGAGTCGGAAGGGTACAACCGCCCACCTGCACATGTGCGTCATGCACACGGGGAGAATCCTGCAGAAGGACACAGGCGCCGCAACCAAATCACTATTAACTGTTTCTAGTGCACCCACTCCCCTCACCCAACACTTCACTCATGCATGACAATTTAAATAATGACATGAGTCAGATTAACTGGTACTAAATATTTGTTATTGTTTTGTTCACAATAAAGTGGGAATTTCTCACACAGTAACATGAGAGCTATATTGAGTCATATGTCCCCATGTATTTGAGGAGGGCATGCTTGTCTCAGCAGCATGGCCCTTCATGGTACTAAAGAAATGATCAATGGCGCCTCTTTTTGCGTTCCCTTTCTGAGGTACTGCCCCCTGCTGCTTCCTGGGACATTTTCTGCACTGGGGTGTCTCCTGATTTTGAGCTGGAGGTGGTCTGGAGTGGAGCTCTGCACAGTGCTGCTTCCACTTCAGGCTCAGTATGCAGAATGAGGGTGGGAACTGCCTGCTTCCTAGTTCTGATGTCATCACTGTGCTCGAAATGCGACTTCCCGTTTTTGCGATCTCGCAATTAGCGAGATCGCAATTTGCAATTTCGGTAATTGCGAGATCGCAATTTCAACAAGGAAAACGGCCGATTCTGCGAATTTTATGCGATATTGGGAAAATCGCAATCGGCAATTGTGGCCGATTGCGATTCGCTTTTTTTATCGCAATTTTTCATGCATCGCATTCTGCGATTTCTAAATTGCGATTCGGTATTTCTCGCAATTTAGAAATCGCAGAATTTGGGTTTGATGAATCTGGGGGTATGTGTATGTAATTTTAGAGCAAGTATGCACTTTTTAACTCTGAACTATGAAGGTGATCCCCTTTGTGATCACGGTTGCACCTGACAGCCGAACTGCTTAAGGGCAGAAGCTCTGTAGTACACTGATTTAAGGAGTTAAGAGTAACATCAAGTGCACATGAATAAGTGAGGACCTTGAAATCAATTACTAGGTGAGGCTGAACCAACAGACACATTTTTCACACTTTGAATTGTGTGATTGTACTTCTGCCAGTGCTTGGTATGTAAGCCCATGGCCTTTAAAATGCGTCTTGACGTTTACCTTTACTTACCTATATATCTTTTTTTCCAACTGCTATTTCAGATTCAACAGAAAGAACCTTTGACTTGGCACAGTGGAAATGCATCCTTGTTTCAGTAAGGATTATTTGCTAATGAATGTCACACATGACTCTTGACTCATTGTTTTCTTCCATAACCACTCGTTCAGAGTGAATATATGCAGATATGTAATTCACCCCTTCATAGTGCTGTTCTGCTACGTGGTTGCAATATTTTCACCATATTTCTATTGTTTCTCTGGATTATGATCCTTTCTATGACCTTGATTATGATTGGGCACAGAGGGGAAGAAGCCGTACTGGGTACACAACATTTTCTTAAGATGTAATATCTACCAGCAGCATTAATAACCTCTTTGGCCCAAGTTGACACTCAGAAAATTTAAAAATATGTACTTACTGCACCTAGTCCTGTAAGTATCAGAGTGTATCCCCATGTTTTACTCAGGTAAATTACAGGCTCTGCTGTGATTAATCCATTACTCATAAATTTGACTGCTGTTGTACAGGGCTAAAAATGTAGCCACACATTGGTAATCGGGTACTCTGTCTATTTTTGTCCCCAGAATAGTCACAGTAGCACAAAGTTCTTTTTTTCCATGGATTGTCACAATATTTCTGTTCCTGCTCTGCCCACTGCTTTTTGAAGTATCAGTAAGTTCATATTATGCAGTCGGCTTGGCACATGATCAGTGCTCCCTATCTTCGTCGGAATTATCACTCTGTCACTGTTCCAGTTCAACCTTGTGATGGCCATATAATAGCCTTCTCTATTCTTCCATTGGTCAGCCCACTACTACTTGGTTCCTTTTTAATTCCCAGACAGTCACATTAACTGTATTTTGACGAGGTCATCACACTCCACTGTGCTATTATTGTGCTCCTTGTAGGAAGGTGGAATCTGACTACATGGTTGCCCTCACTTTTTCCCTCGTGTTTTGATGGTTTTTGACCTAGTTTGGCTGGGAACCTGCTAACCAGGTCCCCAGCCTGTCTGCTTTCTCTTATAAATTGATTCCATGTTCTTTAGATACACTCCAGATTGGATTCTAGGGTACCCTCATAAATCCCTAGTATATGGTATACTATGTACCCAGGGCATAGGTACCCCAGAGGCCTCCCAGGCATTGCAGCATGTATTATAGCACCCCTGGGAAGCCTTACAAAATGACATAACAGGTCTGCGCACCAGCCTGTGTAAGGTGGTGTATGCACCCCTTACTCATATATAGGTTTCCTATATCTACCTTATCACTACACATATGTACCTATCAGTCACCCCTATGGCAGGCCTTTTCAATCCTGAAGGCAGGGTGCTGGGATTTGAGTGAGATGGTGCCCATGCATGAGCAGAGCCCCTCTGCAGCCTTCGGAATCTATCTTCAGGGGTTTCTAGTGATACAGCCTAGACCATATACTCTTAAGTGCGGTATAACCTCGTGGCTTCACAGGACCATGTGGTTTTTGTGGTAAAAAACACCTTGGAATCATACTTCCACACAAGTAACTGGTGTGGGAGGTATGATTTGTCCATGGTAGAACCACTAGTGTAGGGCACAAAATGGATGCTGCTGTCACAGACACAAGTCTGGCCTCCTGCTGCGGGGACAAAACTCTGGCAGGGGAGGCCTGGACTATAGGTTTCCTATCACAGGGAGGTATAACCACCTCCCAGACAGGCTTTAGTGTATTTGGGGCTGTGCAGGTGCACTCCAAGAGCGCTTTGAAGTCTGCACTGGGGGCACATTTGGTATCCCCGTGCATAGCCCAGTTCATACAAGTTGCAGGGGCTACCAGCCCCTGCTCTGGCGCGAAACTGGACAAAGAAAATGGGTGTAGCCACCCTTCTTCCCACACCCTCCCATAGGTGGGTCCCCAGAGTTTGTCCCACCCCTTCCTTGGGTATAAAGTAGGAACCCCTGACTACAGGACTTTAGATTTGCCTGGAAGAAACTCTGATACTGAATCCTGGAACTTTGACGATCTACATGACACTAGATGACTGAAGAATCTCCCTTGGAGTAAAGGAGTTACTCCCCTGTGTGGAAGGCACCAAAGACGCATCTGACCGGTTTGCATCGCTGAAGCTCCCTCCAGACTCCAAAGAATTTGCAACACAGGAGGTGGGTTTCCAGACTTCCCAGAGGCTAACCTGAGCTCTCAGCAAGGCTGGGACCCTTAGCCCTCGTGGGGACAGTGAAACCGTAACCCCGGACACCATGCACATTTGAAAGTGCATATGCTTCTTGGCGATCCTTGAGGTTGTGCTTTGGGTTACTTGTAGCCCAGACCCCGAGCAGCATTCCCACCAAAGATTGTTGACCTACACTTCACGAGTGTTCCGTGAGCCGACCCTTTGTGTTTTCTCTCGAGGTACCTTCGCGATCCCTGGTTCGTCGACCTGTGGGTCCCTGAGAAGACAACTTTAACTTTACTTGGGCTACCCTGGTTGCTCCAGATGTGCCCTGACTCTAAATCACTTGGTGAGTCCCCTGGACCCTGCTGATCCACACCGAAGCATCTTTTCTCCTTCTGTGTGGGTTGCTGTTGCTAAGGCTTGTGTTCAATCCCAGCACCGATGCCGCAGCACTCGACATGCTTTGTGGGACAGCTCAAATCCAGCTCCTGGTCATCATCTATGCCTCCGGGTCCTCGTTGCTGCAGAGTCAAGTTTCACATCTTCGCACCTGAATCACCCGACATCGGTGGGCCTCGTCTATCATGCCCCTGTTCACTGGCAAGTGACCCAGACTATGTCCCCTCTGCTTTCAGGTTCTTCACATCTTCAATCCAGGCTTGGATCACACTGGACACTTTCCTTCTTCATGGCAGCAGCACTTTGCAGCAGGTCGCCATTGAAAACAGCAACAATTCTCAACACCATTTGACACCTATGCACCCGGCTTCCCTGGGTGAGGTAACTTGAGTTCTCTAGTGCACCTGTGGGTGTTGGCCCTAGAACCCCTTAAGTCTAAAGGGGTCTGCTCAAAGTCCTCTCCTATGTGTCCTTAAACTCTAACATTTCGGTGTGACTTTCCCCATAGAAGCTAACGGAGCTCGCGGCTGTGTTCTCTCACTGCACACGTCGCCCATGGGTCCCCTGTGTCACTACCTTGGATAGTTCCTTGGGGTCCCGGCGATTCTATAGGCTCTAGGCCTTGTGTCCACTCAAGTCGTGGTTCTTATACCACTTTCTTAATATATGGTTTGGTCTCCCTGTGGGGCCCATTGTGTATTGTGCTATTTACTTAAGTTCTATTGTGTTTTTGTTGTGTACCTGGCTCTGTATTCTCATAAAGAGATTACTAGACAGTGTTTAGTAATCAATACATACTACATATATATATATATATATATATATATATATATATATATATTCACTGAAAAAACCATAGGTTATAGACCATATATAGTTAGGAATTAGCATTTAAAAAACCTTATTTTACTCACACAAAACCATTGAAATTCCATATATAGTTAGTTGCACTAACTATATATCGCGCACCCGCAATCCACTGCTGATGATGTCACATATTACATCATTCATGACATGGTCAGTGACATCACTGATGACATCACTGATGACATCATCCAGTGACTGTGTGTTTCTGTAAAGTTTAAATATGTTTTACATATTGAAGAATGAGTAGATGTATAACTGTCTGGACGAAGGATTTAGTAGGTGCATGACTGAATGTATGAGTGAGTGATTAAATGTGTCTCACTGAGTGCATGGGTTAGTGACTAAACTGTCTTAATTTGTGCATCATTATGTCTGTTGTTCTGTAAACTGCTGCATGTGTTGATCAGTAGCTATATGATTAACTATATGGGTTATTGATTGATTGTCCAAGTATTTGTATGGGAGACTGAGTGTGTGTGTGGCTGGCTGGGAGGTGTGTGACTCTGTGCAGATCAATGTGTACTTGTATCAATGATTGTATAAGAAAGTAAGTATGTGTTAGTATATGTTTGAAAATGTAAGGTGCTCTATGTTTAACTGTATAGACAAGAAAATGGAAGTGTGATTGATTCTTTACAGGACTGACTAGGTGTGTGAGTAACTCCATGGATGAGTGGCAGAGTGTGAGTGTCTGTATAGGTGTATGAGTGCATATGATAGTGTTGTAAAGATGAGTGATTGTATGTATGAATGATTGTATGGGTGAATGAGTGAATGTGTGTGTAGACGTAGGAATCAGTGAGTACGTATGTAGTAACTAGTATTGGTGTGTCAATGGTTTCAAAAATTATACTCTGTATTTAACACTGGGTGAAACAGAGGTTATATTAAAATGTGAGGAGATGCATTGTATTGTCACATGAATGATATCATCAGTGATGTGGTCATTGATGTCAAATGAGATGTCATCAGTGATGTCATCAGTGATGTCATTTGAGATGTCATCAGTGATGTCATCAGTGATGTCACTGACCATGTCATGAATGATGTAATATGTGACATCATCAGCAGTGGATTGCGGGTGCGCGATATATAGTTAGTGCAACTAACTATATATGGAATTTCAATGGTTTTGTGTGAGTAAAATAAGGTTTTTTAAATGCTAATTCCTAACTATATATGGTCTATAACCTATGGTTTTTTCAGTGAATTTTCAAGGTTTTGTAAATGCTAATTCCTAACTATATATGGTCTATAACCTATGGTTTTTTCAGTGAATTTCAATGGTTTTTTAATAGCAAATATCATAAGCTGTCGAATGTCAAGTACGTGGTAAGTGACATTTTTTTCGTGTTTATGCACACTGATCTGCTTTGAATGGTGCCCCCCCCCCTCATTTCTATTAGGAGTACTCTCTCTTTGCACATAGTGAAGGGTAGTTAACGCAGGCCTTTGCCCCCGTTGTAATACGTCGTGCCTGCTTCTCTCTCCATTTGATTGATTGTTATCCAAGTATTTACTGTTTTAGAATTGGTTCTCTTTGGTTCATTCTCTATTTACAAACAAACACAGAGTCGCAATACTCTGTTTAGTCTTTGCAGATAACGAAAAATCGTGTAAAAAAAAAAGAAAAGGAATCGAGCAAAATCAGTAGGCCACTAATGGGATCTCTTTTTGACCTCGCTAAAATAGAAACATTAGGAACAACCCCTCATGACAAATACAAAACTAGTGAAATGAACTGAACTCCACACAATGATGGCTGCAAAACAGCTCGGCCCCGCCACCCACCCCGCCCAAAATAACGATAAAGAGCGGCTGCCATGATTGGTTGCGGAATGGCCACGACGGAGCTACGAAATGGTGCTGCTCTCATGCTAACCCCAGCTTCAGTCTGAAACATCCAGAAACACTGTAGACTACCAATTCGATCAGTTCCGGTAGCGCCCCAATGTAACCCGGTAGAGAAGAACTAGCCCTCCCCTCTTTGACTAATGGTTCTTGTTGCCTGTCCCTTCTGTTGTCATTTAACAGAACTATTTAGCCTGCTGAAAGGGGTTGTGTTCCGACCGCTGGTTGGTGGAGACATTTTGACTATATTCTGGACCTGCGTTGTTGCGTAATGCGTCATATGACGCGCCGCGTTAGCGCATCCGGAAGTCATCCGGGGCGCGCAGCGCGTAACGTAAGCATAACAAGTCATGTGACTTGTTAATAAAACTTTTCATTGGTTCATTTTACTTTTCTTATTCTAATGATGAAAGGCTTGGTCATATGACCTAAAAATTACGCTTTTTATTACTTCCGAACATTATTTTTTCTTAAATATATGTTATAATGTTCCAGGCTAATGTACTTTCCCGGAAAATTTACAACTGTCCTGCAAGTAAAATATATTCTTTTTTCGAGAAAAAGAGCGTTTCTTCGTCCCATGACGGAGCCGTTGAGCAAAAGAGGGTCGACCTGCTGTCTTAGTCGCCGATACGCCTGAATATGAGATTCTTATCGATCACTTTATGTTGCAGGAATAGAAAACACAACAGCCCTTGACCATTTATCTTTACTGCGTTCCTTCGTATTATACCTTTTACCCTTCATGTAATTGGTCTGCTTTATTTCACTTGCCTTTTAATGATTCTAAAACAGTGACTATTATTAAAAACTTTACCAATGTATATACTACTACCATGTTTTCTTTTAAAAACCTTTATTGTGAAAATGTCATTATACAAATACGAGCCTATAACCACGTGGGCCGGCCACGGAGCAAACTGTAATCGTATATGATGAGTAGACATTTACACTGTAGAGGAACGTAACGGGCGGGCCATTAGGTTGCAAGAACTAAGGTGTCTAACAGTTACGGAATCGGTGGACGTACATTTTATAATTAAAATACGACAGGGCCAGTTACAATAAAATTATCTAGATATACATTTGCGGGCAAGTACCATGGGTGACGTTAATTCGAACTTTCAATAGTACAGTAATCAATAACACATCAGAACTTAATATCAATAGGGATGTCGAAATATTCAATCAATTCTCGTCCCCGCCCGCCATGTGCTTCAAAACTGCATACGTATCTCGTGATTTCAAGGTTCTGCAACCAGTACACAACAAGGAGTTACGAGTCCCATTTATTCCGGCGCCATTTTGGGCGAGGACGGGCAGGTCCAGGATATAGTCAAAATGTCTCTACCAACCATCGACTATGATGATGTTCATATGCTATATTTATTAGAGTAACACTCATCTGTCCACATGAAATTAATTTGCCACAATCTAAACATGTCATTTTAATCTTTCCAAAGTTCTTCTAAATATTTGGGACCGTTTCCCTTGCCTCTGATGCTGTCAGTGCCACTTCTTTGATGAATGTACTAGCAGGTCAGGGGTTCTCCTCCAAATCTCTCTTTTATGCAGCACTATAATTAATTGGTGCCACCTCTCCATATGACGATGCATGGTATAGTTACCATAACTATATTTTTTTTTGGTTCCTCTGGAGAGTTCATCGTGGCAGATGAAGCGTGTAACGTACCGGGCATTTACCTTTTTTTGCATGTACAGGAAAGGAAAAAAAAAACGAGCGTCCGAGTTCTAAGGTGTCCCAGGGCCATTTTAGTGGACCAGGCCCAAATCCAAAGAACAGGCCGCCATTTTGAGAGTCCTGTTGCAGCCGCCTGTCGCTGTAGCATCAAGAGCAGCCGAAACTCAGCTGAATGGCAACTGAAACGGTAAAGGGGCGCCCCACTACAGCAGACGAGCCTCCACCTAGGAAGGCCCGTTCACGCCGCCCCCCCCCCTTCGGGCACCCCACGCCGTTA
Organism: Lissotriton helveticus; assembly: GCF_964261635.1. Lineage (NCBI taxonomy): Eukaryota > Metazoa > Chordata > Amphibia > Caudata > Salamandridae > Lissotriton > Lissotriton helveticus. Next base: position 688,162,079 of record NC_136070.1, on the reverse strand, counting down.
TTCGGAGCAGTATTGTAGGATGGCCACACCAGTGCGGCAACTTGCTAGACATCACCTCGGTGGTAACCGAATCTCAGCGCCTTTTGGTGTCTTCTCTTCAGAAAATATTGTTGCGCTGCCTTTGGCCCCATTCGCACATCGGTCCGCTACTGACGCCATCTCACAGGCTAATGGGGCGCCCCACGCCGAGTTTCAGCATTGTAGGATGACCACACCAGTACAGCAACTTGCTAGACACCACCTCGGTGCCATCCGGATTTTGGCATCTCAACGCCTAGTGGTGTCTTCTATTCGGAAAATATTGTTGCGCTGCCTTTGGCCCCATTCGCACATCGGTCCGCTACTGACACCATCTCACAGGCCAACAGGGCGCCCCACGCCGACTTTTACCATTGTAGGATGGCCACACCAGTGCCACAACTTGCTAGACACCACCTCGGTGCCATCCGGATCTTGGCATCTCAGCGCCTTGTGGTGTCTTTTATTCAGAAAACATTGTTGCGCTGCCTTTGGCCCCATTCGCACATCGGTCCGCTACTGACGCCATCTCACAGGCCAACGGGGCGCCCCACGCCGACTTTCAACATTGTAGGATGGCCACACCAGTGCACCTTACTAGACACCACCTCGGTGCCATCCGGATCTTGGCGCGTTGTGCTGCCTTCGGCCTATTCGCACATCGGTCCGCTACTGACGCCATCTCACAGGCTAATGGGGCGCCCCACGCCGAGTTTCAGCATTGTAGGATGACCACACCAGTACAGCAACTTGCTAGACATCACCTCGGTGCCATCCGGATCTCGGCGCCCCACTGCAGATGAAGTGCCTCTCAACTATGAAACCACCACGGTGACATCCGGATCTTGGCGCGTTGTGCTGCCTTCGGCCTATTCGCACATCGGTCCGCTACTGACACCATCTCACAGGCTAATGGGGCGCCCCACGCCGAGTTTCAGCATTGTAGGATGACCACACCAGTACAGCAACTTGCTAGACATCACCTCGGTGCCATCCGGATCTCGGCGCCCCACTGCAGATGAAGTGCCTCTCAACTATGAAACCACCACGGTGACATCCGGATCTTGGCGCGTTGTGCTGCCTTCGGCCTATTCGCACATCGGTCCGCTACTGACGCCATCTCACAGGCTAATGGGGCACCCCACGCCGAGTTTCAGCATTGTAGGATGACCACACCAGTACAGCAACTTGCTAGACATCACCTCGGTGCCATCCGGATCTCGGCGCCCCACTGCAGATGAAATGCCTCTCAACTATGAAACCACCACGGTGACATCCGGATCTTGGCGCCTTGTGCTGGTTCCGGCCTATTCACACATCGGTCCGCTACTGACGCCATCTCACAGGCTAATGGGGCGCCCCACGCCGAGTTTCAGCATTGTAGGATGACCACACCAGTACAGCAACTTGCTAGACATCACCTCGGTGCCATCCGGATCTTGGCATCTCAACACCTAGTGGTATCTTCCATACAGAAAATATTGTTGCGCTGCCTTTGGCCCCATTCGCACATCGGTCCGCAACTGACACCATCTCACAGGCCAACAGGGCGCCCCACGCCGACTTTTACCATTGTAGGATGGCCACACCAGTACAGCAACTTGCTAGACATCACCTCGGTGCCATCCGGATCTTGGCATCTCAGCGCCTTGTGGTGTCAGTCAGAAAATATTGTTGCGCTGCCTTTGGCCCCATTCGCACATCAGTCCGCTACTGACACCATCTCACAGGCCAACAGGGCGCCCCACGCCGACTTTTACCATTGTAGGATGGCCACACCAGTGCCACAACTTGCTAGACACCACCTCGGTGCCATCCGGATCTTGGCATCTCAGCGCCTTGTGGTGTCTTCTATTCCGAAAATATTGTTGCGCTGCCTTTGGCCCCATTCGCACATCGGTCCGCTACTGACGCCATCTCACAGGCCAACGGGTGCCCCACGCCGACTTTCAACATTGTAGGATGGCCACACCAGTGCGGCAACTTACTAGACACCACCTCGGTGCCATCCGGATCTTGGCGCGTTGTGCTGCCTTCGGCCTATTCGCACATCGGTCCGCTACTGACGCAAACTCACAGGCCAACGGGGCGCCCCACGCCGACTTTCAGCATTGTAGGATGGCCACACCAGTGCTGCAACTTGCTGGACACCACCTCGGTGCCATCCGGATCTTGGCGCATTGTGTTACCTTCGGCCTATTCGCACATCGGTCCGCTACTGACGCCGCCTCACGTGCCAACGTATTTTCTCCGCATTTTATACCCTATGCCGCATAACAGGTCATGTGACTTGTTTATAAAACTTTTCATTGGTTCATTTTACTTTTGGTTTCCTAATGATGGAAGGCTTGATCATATGACCTAAAAACAACACTTTTCATTGGATGAAAACTTTTTTTTTTCCCAAACGATGAAAGCCCCACCTTGTTTCTGGATGTTTCAGACTGAAGCTGGCGTCAGCATGAGAGCACCACCATCTCGTAGCTCCGTCGTGGTCATTCCGCGAGCAATCATGGCAGCCGCTCCCCACCAGAAGCCTACAGGAGTCGGGGGCCCCCAAAACTTTTGATGAATCCTCAAGGGGACGCTTTCGAGAATGGGGTCCAAGACCTAGCAGACAAGCGTCCGATTTCGAAGGTGTCCCAGGGCCATTTCAGTGGACCAGGCCCAAATAGGAAACAGCCTGCCGCCATTTTGAGAGTCCTGTGACAGCCGCCTATCGCTGCACCGGAAGAGTGGGCGCAACTCAGCTGAATTGCGGCTTTTGACACAGTGGACCAAAAACGGACGGAATGGCAACTGAAACGGTAAAGGGGCGCCCCACTACAACAGAGGAGACTCCACCTGGAGAGGCCCGTTCACGCCGCCTCCCCCGGGGCGCCCCACGCCGTTATTCGGAGCAGCATTGTAGGATACCAAAACCAGTGCGGCAACTTACTGGACATCACCTTGGTGCCATCGTTCTGCTGCCTTGGAACTATTCGCACAACAGTTTGCTACTGATGACCCACCCCCCGCGACGCCCCACGCCAGAAATCTGGACGTTGTGCTGCGTTGGGACTATTCGCACAGCCGACCGCTACTTCGTTGTTTTTCCCTAAAAATGTTTATATGTTATTACTGTTTTTGTTTTCTTGTATATATTTATAAGTTATTAAAGTTTTATAATCTTACTACTTTGTCGGAGTGCTATATATTTTTAATGTGACACATAATTGTAAAAACTTTGATGTACAAAGAGTCATCCCTGGAATCTTCCGCTTCAGGCTCGGTCCCCTCCCCAATCACAATACAGGATGGTTTTCAGATAATAGGAACGCGTCTGCTGTGACGGATCTCATCGAGTGTGGGCCTTGATCTACTATAACTCCTTTGAAGAGGGGTGATTCTTTACAGCTGGGGCCATAAACTACATCTGCAGGGCTAGCTGATACCCTAGGACCGGCCTGGACAATCGGACACAGAGGAAAAGGAGTGTCAGAGGGTGCGGTAGTGAATAGGGCGAAAGGGAGGTGTCGGGCGGGCACAGGGTGTGATTCTCAGGGAAGAGCAGCGCAGATGGGGGGAGATTTATTACCCATGCATAAGACAGAGAGCGGGGGTGACCACTGCCTGGGGGAGATGCTTGCGAGGGTGGGGAGCCATGCTAAGGATCGACAGCGTGCACAGAGTGGGTCTGGTCAAGGCATCTAAAATGACTGCCGTGCACGACAAAAGTGTGGCATTTGAAAAAAGACAAGATGGCGCAGACAATGTTTTTCAACACTTCCTGATTTCCTTCGAATCGAACGTTAACAGACGTTGGGGCATATTACCAAAGTTAAGCGATATTTATCCCTAACGATGCTTAGCAACGATTTTTTTACCGCTAAGCATCGTCAGAAATTATCGCAGATAAACCTTGCTATTATCAAGGTTTATCGCAAATACGATAAAAAGTTTAAGTTTGAGTTTAAAGTTTGAGATTAAAATTATTTGTAAAAGCGCGCATACACCAGCGGTTTCTTGGCGCTACAACTAACAGACTTCCAAGGGAAAAGGGAGGCAGGGGAACGTGAAGATTTATTCAAAGGACTTTTTTGAATAGGTGGGCCTTAAGTTGTTTACGGAATTGTGGGTACAAAGTGAGGGATCGAATTTCCAGAGGAAGAGAGTTCCACAGGGAGGGGGCCAAAGTGGCAAATTTAGAGCCTCCCCACTTCTTTCTACGGAAACGAGGAATCATGAGAAGAGCCTGGGAGGAGGAACGGAGGTCTCTGCACGGAACATAAGGGGTAATCTCAGAAGAGATGAAAGCTGGGGCTAAGCCTAGGCGAGCCAGGAAAGCGATGGAGGCGATCTTAAATTGGACCCGGGCTCGAACAGGCAGCCAGTGCAGAGACTTCAGAAGGGGGGTGGAGTGGTGAAACTTCGGGAGATTGAAGACCAGGCGGGCCACCTGGTTCTGTATGAGTTGGAGACGCCGTAAGCTATATGCAGGGATACCTGCATATAGGGCATTCCCATAGTCCAGGCGGGAAACCACCATGGCCAGGACGATAAGTTTGAGAGCAGAAAAGGAAAAGAAACGGGACACCCTGCGAATAGTGCGCAGTGAAAGAAAAGAAGAAGAAACCACAGAGCTAACCTGGGAGTGAAGGGAAAGTTGGGAATTGATTTTTATGCCAAGGGTTTTAACTGAGGTAGCAGGAGTCGGAGGGGGACCAAGAGAGGGGGGCCAAAACAAAGGAGTCCAGGGGCTGGATGAACCACCCGTCAACACCAACTCGGTCTTATCAGGGTTGAGTTTAAGGTGGTTGTGGCTCATCCAGTCCCGGATATGAAGCATAATAGATTGAAAGTTAAGAGCAGAAGAGGGAGAAGAAGACAGGTCAAAAACAAGCTGGAGATCGTCCGCGTAATTAAACACGGCGACATCCATTTGTTGCAGGGAAAAAATAAGGGGAGCAATGTAAAGGTTAAATAAAAGGGGAGAAAGGGACGAGCCCTGTGGGACTCCGCACTGAACTTTCCGGATGTCCGCTGTAAAGTCACCCAGGCGAACAGCCTGGGTGCGGTCACTCAGGAAGGAGGAAAGCCAGACCAAGGCCGTCCACCCGATCCCCGCCGCCCTGACACGGGAAAGTAAGATGGTATGATCCACCGTGTCAAAAAACGACCGCAATGCATTAATATCGCTGAAAACTCAGCGATATTCATGCATTACCGAGCTAATGCTCTTAGCCATGTTATCCACCTCCCATTGGATAACATGGCTAAGAACTGCTCAGGGCAGGTGCTAGCTTTTGGAGATATTCGCGCTTATCGCGAATATTTCCAAAAGTTGATAATAGGAGATAGCGATGTTAGCGACTGTTTCCAGTCGCTAACATCTTGGCATGCCCACTTTGCATGTCATTAGTGATAAATATCACTCACATGCAAAGTGGGGCCCAAGATGGTCGCTATCTCCTACTAGCCGTCGCTAACTGGTGTTAGCAACAGCTAGGTAATACAGATATAATTTTATCTCCGCGAAGCAGAGCGCTGTTACAGATATATATCTTGTTTTTGAACGTTAATTTCTCAAAATCCACTGAAGCACATATATTGAGACCTAGCAAAGGCACATCGAGCTACCAGTCCCTACAATTTTGCCAAGTTTCGTGCAAATCCATTCAGCCGTTCGATTATTATTATTATTATTTTTTTTGCACCGCGGGCCCTTTTAAAACCTCCACATCAAACCTAAGAGGTCAAGGAGGATCTACTATGCCCCTTATGGTCATTTGCCCCTTCGCTTTGGCCTCCTCTTGTCTCTCGATCCTACCGAGAGACAAGATGGCGGCCGCTACGGACTGTTTGCAATGTTTACAGACGCCGGAGAACCAATCAGCTTCGCAAACCTCCGTTACGCGAAGCGGAGCGCTGTTACAGATATATATCTTTTTTTGAACGTTAATTTCTCAAAATCCACTGGAGCACATATATTGAGACCTAGCAAAGGCACATCGGGCTACCAGTCCCTAATATTTTACCAAGTTTTGTGCAAATCCATTCAGCCGTTCGATTATTATTATTATTTTATTTTTTTGCCCCGCGGGGCCCTTTTAAAACCTCCACATCAAACCTAGGGGGTCAGCGAGGATCTACTATGCCCCCTTATGGTCATTTGCCCCTTCGCTTTGGCCTCCTCTTGTCTCTCGATCCTACCGAGAGACAAGATGGCGGCCGCTACGGACTGTTTGGAATGTTCACAGACGCCGGAGAACCAATCAGCTTCGCTTCACAAAGCTCCGTACCGCGAAAAGTCCGCGAACCGGAGCGCTGCCCGGTCCGCTGTTACAGATATATATCTTTTTTTGAACGTTAATTTCTCAAAATCCACTGGAGCACATATATTGAGACCTAGCAAAGGCACATCGGGCTACCAGTCCCTACAATTTTGCCAAGTTTCGTGCAAATCCATTCAGCCGTTCGGGCTAAAAGTGAGGCCAACCGCCCTATGGAAAACTCAATGTTAAAAACACGTTTTGGGACCCCCCTTTTTTCTCGGCCCCCCCTTGACGAACCCCCCCCAAATTTTCAAGGGCTGCTCAGAAACAAAATGTGCCATTTTCCTGAAAATTTCAGCCAATTCCGTCCACAAACGCCAAAGTTATTAGACATAGAATTTTCAAAAATCCCATAGAGAAAAAATCCTAACTATATATACCTACTGGCGACCGCCAGTAGGTAATATATATATATATATATATATATATATATATATGTATATGTATGATATTTATTGTCAATGTTTACTTGAAATGTGATTTTGCACGAGATACAAGCACAGTTGGTATCATAATATGTATTTAAACAGCAATATTTGCACAGGAGGTTAGAGGTATGGCCAAGAAAAAAGGTACAGACGTGTATGTCACAGGTACAACTGCATTAAAGCAGGAACAGAGTCTTTCATCCATGTCCAGCACTTTTTACAATTGCACTGTCACTTTAAATAGTGGTGTTATGCCCATGTGATGTGTCATGTGATCAAGGTCCGAGTGGGACCGAAACGCGTCATGGCGGAGGTGTTTGGGCGAATAAAGAAATAAAGGAATATTTGCACGAATTTGGGTCTGCATCGTCTCTTTGGATCGGAGTCCTGTGTGCTGGAGGCGAAAATCAGGATATATATATATATATATATATATATATATATATATATATATATTCACTGAAAAAACCATAGGTTAGAGACCATATATAGTTAGCTGGACATTTTATTGACATAAAACCAATGAAATTCCATATATAGTTAGTTGCACTAACTATATATCGCGCACCCGCAATCCACTGCTGATGATGTCACATTTTACATCATTCATGACATGGTCAGTGACATCACTGATGACATCACTGATGACATCTCAAATGACATCACTGATGACATCACTGATGACATCTCAAATGACATCACTGATGACATCATCTAGTGTCTGTGTGTTTTTGTAAAGTTTAAATATGTTTTACATATTGAAGAATGAGTGGATGTATGGAAGACTGAGTGTGTGTGTGGCTGGCTGGGAGGTGTGTGACTCTGTGCATATCAATGTGTACTTGTATCAGTGATTGTATAAGAGAGTAAGTATGTGTTAGTATATGTGTGAAAAGTATGGTGTTCTGTGTTTAACTGTATAGATGAGGAAATCGAAGTGTGATTGATTCTTCACAGGACTGACTAGGTGTATGAGTGCATATGATAGTGTTGTAATAATGAGTGACTGTATGTATGAGTGATTGTATGGGTGAATGAGTGAATGTGTGTGTAGACGTAGGAATCAGTGAGTGCGTATGTAGTAACTGGTATTGGTGTGTCATGATGTCATCAGTGATGTCATTTGAGATGTCATCAGTGATGTCATTTGAGATGTCATCAGTGATGTCATCAGTGATGTCACTGAAGTATGGTGTTCTGTGTTTAACTGTATAGATGAGGAAATGGAAGTGTGATTGATTCTTTACAGGACTGACTAGGTGTGTGAGTAACTCCATGGATGAGTGGCAGTGTGTGAGTGTCTGCATAGGTGTATGAGTGCATATGATAGTGTTGTAATAATGAGTGACTGTATGTATGAGTGATTGTATGGGTGAATGAATGAATGTGTGTGTAGACGTAGGAATCAGTGAGTGCGTATGTAGTAACTGGTATTGGTGTGTCATGATGTCATCAGTGATGTCATTTGAGATGTCATCAGTGATGTCATCAGTGATGTCATTTGAGATGTCATCAGTGATGTCATCAGTGATGTCACTGACCATGTCATGAATGATGTAATATGTGACATCATCAGCAGTGGATTGCGGGTGCGCGATATATAGTTAGTGCAACTAACTATATATGGAATTTCATTGGTTTTATGTCAATAAAATGTCCAGCTAACTATATATGGTCTCTAACCTATGGTTTTTTCAGTGAATTTTCAAGGTTTTGTAAATGCATATTCCTAACTATATATGGTCTATAACCTATGTTTTTTTCAGTGAATTTCATTGGTTTTTTAAAAGCTAATATCTATAGCTGTAAAATATATTCTTTATTACGTGACGTATCACGTAGCCACGTGAGACGCCTCATGACGCGTCGCATAACCGTGACGTATCGGCTCTGCAGCGCAAACAAAACCCGTAACGTAAGCGTGCCGGAGCACGCTTACAGATATATATATTTTTTTTAACCTTAATTAGACAAAATCCACACGTGCACATATCTTGAGGCCTTGCAAAGGCACATCAAACAAACAGTCCCTACAATTTTGCCAAGTTTGCTGGAAATCTATTCCCTTAATTTTTTTTTTACTGTTTCTCTTGGTCTTCCCCTTGTTACGCTTACCGGGACGCTACCCGGTACGCGAACCGGACGCTCCAAAAACACAAGATGGCGGACTCCCGTTACGCTGCCGGTTAGCTGCCCGGTTCGCGTACCGGGAAGCGCCTCTACCGCGAAAAATCGCGGGGGACTTTAATATCCCCCTCATCAATCCTAGGGGGTCAGGAGGGGTTTACCTTGCCCCCTTTCCTTCATTTCCCCCTTCTTTTTTCACCACATCTTGTCTCTCGAACCTACCGAGAGACAAGATGGCGGCCGCTCCGGACAGTTAACAGTGTTGACAGCTACGCTGCCGGTTAGCTGCCCGGTTAGCTGCCCGGTGAGCTGCCCGGTTCGCGTACCGGGACGCGCCTCTACGGCGTAAAATCGCAAAAAATTCTAAATTAGTTTTTTTGTTTTTTGCCCCGCGGGGCCCTTTAATAGCCCCCACATCAATCCTAGGGGGTCAGGAGGGGTCTACCTTGCCCCCTTTCATTCATTTCCCCCTTCGTTTATTTCCACCTCTTGTCTCTCGATCGTACCGAGAGACAAGATGCCGGCCGCTCCGGACTGTTTAGAATGTTGACAGACACCGGAGAGCCAATCAGCTTCGCTTCGCGAAGTTCCGTTACGCGTCAGGTACGCGAACCGGGGCGCTAACCGGAGCGCTGTCACAGATATATATATTTTTTTAAACGTTAATTTCTCAAAATCCACTGGAGCACATATATTGAGACATAGCAAAGGCACGTCGGGCAAACCATATCTACAATTTTGCCAAGTTTCATGTAAATCTATTCAGCCGTTCGAGCTAAAAGTGAGTCCAACCGCCCTATGGAAAAATGAATGGGAAAAACGCGTTTTGGGACCCCCCTTTTTTTATCGGCCCCCCCTTGACGAAACCCCCCCAAATTTTCAGGGGCTGCTCAGAAACAAAATGTGCCATTTTCCTGAAAATTTCAACCAATTCCGTCCACAAACGCCAAAGTTATTAGACATAGAATTTTCCGAAATCCCATAGAGAAAAAATCCTAACTATATATACCCACTGGCTATCGCCAGTAGGTAATATACATATATAAACATATATAATCTGCATATCTATATAAATATAAATGCATGCATACATATACATATATGCATACATATGCATGTTATTTACATGAAAGTTTTAAAAACACTAATAAAAGCAAAGCTAAAAAGCCACCTCATTACAAACAGAATGGCTTTAACTTAAACGAGGGCGAGATCTATTGCATTTTCAATGCTTGTTTACTTTGGTTCTATCAAGAAGCCATTCAGATGTGTCACACATTTGCCATAAATTCTGAATGTTAGCACTCTAGTTGCTCATTAGATCACTGTAGTAAAGCTAGTGCTCACCAGGGAAGTCTGCTGCTAATCATGGTTTGCAGCCATTTTCCCGCATTTTTTATCCCGCAGACTTTCAGTCCGCATACCATTATCCCGCAAGGTCATTGACCTCGCATACCATTATCCCGCATTTTTTCAAAACGCATGTGCATTTATCGCGCATGCCTTTACAAAGAATTACGTTTTAAAGGCATGTATAGTAAATGCATTTGCGTTGTGAAAACCACGATGACGAGAGAGGTAAGTGGGTTTGTGTTAATTTTTTCGTGGGTTAGTGATTGTGTAGTGTAGTGTAGTGTTGTGTAGTGTAGTGTTGTGTTAGTGTAGTGTAGAGTTGTGGTGGTTGTTTAGTGTAGGGTCATGCTGGGGGTAGTGTTTTAGGGTTTAGGGTTGTGTTGTAGTGTTTGCGTAGTGTAGGGTCATGCTGGGGGTAGTGTTTTAGGGTTTAGGGTAGTGTTGTAGTGTTTGCGTAGTGTAGGGTCATGCTGGGGGTAGTGTTTTAGGGTTTAGGGTTGTGTTGTAGTGTTTGCGTAGTGTAGGGTCATGCTGGGGCTAGTGTTTTAGGGTTTAGGGTAGTGTTGTAGTGTTTGCGTAGTGTAGGGTCATGCTGGGCGTAGTGTTTTAGGGTTTAGGATAGTGTTGTAGTGTTTGCGTAGTGTAGGGTCATGCTGGGGGTAGTGTTTTAGGGTTTTGGGTAGTGTTGTAGTGTTTGCGTAGTGTAGGGTCATGCTGGGGTGTAGTATTTTAGGGTTTAGGGTAGTGTTGTAGTGTTTGCGTAGTGTAGGGTCATGCTGGGGGTAGTGTTTTAGGGTTTTGGGTAGTGTTGTAGTGTTTGCGTAGTGTAGGGTCATGCTGGGGGTAGTGTTTTAGTGTTTTGGGTAGTGTTGTAGTGTTTGCGTAGTGTAGGGTCATGCTGGGGTGTAGTGTTTTAGGGTTTTGGGTAGTGTTGTAGTGTTTGCGTAGTGTAGGGTCATGCTGGGGTGTAGTGTTTTAGGGTTTTGGGTAGTGTTGTAGTGTTTGCGTAGTGTAGGGTCATGCTGGGGGTAGTGTTTTAGGGTTTTGGGTAGTGTTGTAGTGTTTGCGTAGTGTAGGGTCATGCTGGGGGTAGTGTTTTAGGGTTTTGGGTAGTGTTGTAGTGTTTGCGTAGTGTAGGGTCATGCTGGGGGGTAGTGTTTTAGGGTTTTGGGTAGTGTTGTAGTGTTTGCGTAGTGTAGGGTCATGCTGGGGGTAGTGTTTTAGGGTTTTGGGTAGTGTTGTAGTGTTTGCGTAGTGTAGGGTCATGCTGGGGGTAGTGTTTTAGGGTTTAGGGTAGTGTTGTAGTGTTTGCGTAGTGTAGGGTCATGCTGGGGGTAGTGTTTTAGGGTTTAGGGTAGTGTTGTAGTGTTTGCGTAGTGTAGGGTCATGCTGGGGGTAGTGTTTTAGGGTTTAGGGTAGTGTTGTAGTGTTTGCGTGGTGTAGGGTCATGCTGGGGGTAGTGTTTTAGGGTTTAGGGTAGTGTTGTAGTGTTTGCGTAGTGTAGGGTCATGCTGGGGGTAGTGTTTTAGGGTTTAGGGTAGTGTTGTAGTGTTTGCGTAGTGTAGGGTCATGCTGGGGTGTAGTGTTTTAGGGTTTTGGGTAGTGTTGTAGTGTTTGCGTAGTGTAGGGTCATGCTGGGGGTAGTGTTTTAGGGTTTAGGGTAGTGTTGTAGTGTTTGCGTAGTGTAGGGTCATGCTGGGGTGTAGTGTTTTAGGGTTTTGGGTAGTGTTGTAGTGTTTGCGTAGTGTAGGGTCATGCTGGGGGTAGTGTTTTAGGGTTTAGGGTAGTGTTGTAGTGTTTGCGTAGTGTAGGGTCATGCTGGGGGTAGTGTTTTAGGGTTTAGGGTTGTGTTGTAGTGTTTGCGTAGTGTAGGGTCATGCTGGGGGTAGTGTTTTAGGGTTTAGGGTTGTGTTGTAGTGTTTGTGTAGTGTAGGGTCATGCTGGGGGTAGTGTTTTAGGGTTTAGGGTAGTGTTGTAGTGTTTGCGTAGTGTAGGGTCATGCTGGGGTGTAGTGTTTTAGGGTTTTGGGTAGTGTTGTAGTGTTTGCGTAGTGTAGGTTCATGCTGGGGGTAGTGTTTTAGGGTTTAGGGTAGTGTTGTACTGTTTGTGTAGTGTAGGGTCATGCTGGGGGTAGTGTTTTAGGGTTTAGGGTAGTTTAGTTGTTTAGTGTATGCTAAAGGCATATTCGTTCTAAAAGTTTTCGTTATTTTAATTTGCGGCCTAATAGTACATGCGGGATTTTTTTTGCGGACTGATGGTATGCGGGATTTCGTCATATATTCGCTAATCATACTTTCTATGGCAAAATGAACCCCCTCATTTTGTTCCTTTTTAAATTAAATGTTTTAAGAGTTACCACTTTATTCCAATCAAGATGGCTTCAGGTGTGCCATAACTTTGTAATAAGTAGGACTGTTAGCACTCTAGTTGTTATTTAGAACACTCTGGGACATTCTGTCATTGGGCTATAGTTGGGCTACATCTGGCTGATATTTGGGCTACATTTGTTTTTTTTTGTCTCTGGTGGCCATCTTTGGGCTACATTGGGCTATATTGGGCTACATTGGGCTACATTGGGCTACATTTGGGCTCCAACATATATATAGCCCAATGTAGCCCAATATATATTTTTCAAAGTTAATTTTCGTAAAAACCACTGGAGCCTATATCTTGAGACATAGCAAAGGCACATCGGGCTACCAGTCCCTACAATTTTGCCAAGTTTGGTGTAAATCCATTCAGCCGTTCAGGCTAAAAGTGAGGCCAACCGCCCTATGGAAAATTGCATGGGAAAAACACGTTTTGGGACCCCCCTTTTTTCTCGGCCCCCCCTTGACGAAACCCCCCCAAATTTTCAGGGGCTGCTCCGAAACAAAATGTTCAATTTTCCTGAAAATGTCAGCCAATTCTGTCCTCAAACGCCAAAGTTATTCGACACAGAATTTTCAAAAATCCCATAGGAAAAAAATCCTAACTATATATACCTACTGGCTATCGCCAGTAGGTAATATATATATATATATATATATATATATATATATATATATATATATATATATATATATATATATATATATATATATATATATATATATATATATATATATATACATATGTATATGTATATATATATATACACCTTTTGTGGTTCTCCTTTCATTTAGACATTTAAGTGGGTATGATCTGGTAAACCAAGCTGCTTTACACTCCTTCAAGACTTAGCCTAAAGGCTGCTCTCCATAGCTACCACTAGGATAGCTTTCAATAAAGTTTGTCTTAACTTATCATCAATAAGGGTTGCTTGGACTGGTGCAAGGTGCCCTCTATAACTAGTGGACAGCATATGTCAGACCAACTTCTCACACTTCTGAAATGCAATTTTCTTTTCCTTGTGTTCAGTCTTCACCCTTGTTAAAATAAAATTTACATTTGACCCCCATGCTGGTGATCAAAGAGTCTATATGTTTGCATTCTGCTCCTAAGTATGTGATATTGTTGCACAGTCTCCATCTGCTTTCTATCTGGATTGCTGCACTGTTGCTCTTTTCACAGTAATTTGTTGGTAGCAGGCTGTTGTTTCGTGTATTTCTTTGTAAATCATGGACACTGTAAAGGTCTCCTTGTTACTTCTGACCACTGATTTCACACCATACTAGTTAAGCGTTGCTGTATGTGTTCTCTGGTTCTTCTGCCATCATAATATTTCGTCCTTACTGAGTTTGTTGTTAGCCGTAGTTTTTTCACTCATCTTCTCAAAGTCAATGCACCCAGACGTCAGCTGTAGATACTGCATTTAAGTATATATTACTGCGTTAAAGTTTATTTCTGTTTTCCTTGCAGTTCCTGGGGTCTATCCTGAAGCAAGTCCCATACAGAGAATGGCACGTCTCATTAATGGAGGAGTTCAGCTTTCAGATTCCCAGTTTCGTCCATCATGAGAATGAGGAGGTTAGTGCTCTCAAAGGTCAGCATTGAACCACTGGGGAAGTCAATTTAACACAAAGGCAGAGAAGGATAGAACTGTGTATTCCAATTGCACAGTGATTGGTAAAGTTCATTTTTATACTATGGGTACACAGGACTGGAATAGACAGTCGTAAAAATAAGGTATGGTTCTCCCACTCCCTGTAAAAGCCGACCTACTAAGAATCAGATGGAGATGAACTCCATGAGGTAATTCATCTCCACCTGGCTCATTAGGAGCCACCACATGTCAGGGTTATACTCATTGCCCCAATGGATCTCCTTTAGCTAAAAGGTACTGTTCATGTTAGAGCCACTCTCCACTCAATCGGCCTGAGGTCATATTCATGCAAAAAGCAGTTTAGGTATTGTTCCTATCAAAAAGCAAAGAAGAAAGACAGGCAAACAAAGAAGGGGGAATCCTAAGGATTATTTCCTGGTGCCCTCACACATCCATGAGGATGTCAGGCATCATAGTGGGCGTTCTGTTGGTAGGGTCAGCGCTGCAATGCCCCATGGGCCCCACAATGAGCCTGTGTGTGGGCATTTTGAATGTGAGTGTGGAGTGAATGTGTGCAGTGAAGTGAAGGGAGACTAAAACTGTCTCAGAGATACCAAACTTGACTTTAATGTAATGGTTCCCTTGGAAGGAATAAAAAACATAATTTGATAGGGGCTACTACAGTGGTGTGATGTACCCAAGTAGCCTAAATCTGTGAGTGTGGCCAGGTTGACATCTTTGGCCCCAAACAGCCTAAAAATATCCACAACACTTCTTCAGGACCCAAATAAATGGGGAAACCCTTCCCTACACCTAAGACGTGATATGCACTGTAGGTAGGTATTCCCTCAGAAGAAAATACCTGTTTTAAAATGTTTAAAATTGATTTTCCAACCTAGACAATAAATTATGAAAATAAAGAAAACACACAGTAAACAAATGTTTTGTATGTATGGTCCAATACACCACCAGAATCGCTTTTCCAGCTCACTGTATCATAGTGTCTCCAAAGGTAGACATGTACATGCTATTGTTGGTGCTGATCAGTCGCCACAACCTGAAAGATGTGAAAAAAACAAGCTAGTGCACACAATATAACAAAACAGGCAAGTAGACATACGTGTAATGTGTAATTGGAGTGATTGTTCTCAGGTGTGGTGTGTACGACCCCGGGAAGGAGGGATGACCAAATGGCCAATGAGGAGAGGAGGGGAGAGCTTGAGCCAATAGGAGCGAGCCCCCTTGTATGCTAGTGCAACAAAAGTATCATCCCTCAGTGGCGGCCGTCTCAGAGTGTGTAGTGGTCAAATGCTGGCCAGCCCAAAGACACCATGGTTTTATAAATGGGGCATCTAAGCAGTAAAATAGGACAGTTTAATGTTTTCTTAATGGAGAGTGACGGTAAGAGAAAAGCATGGTGCACTGGCATATATAGTGACGGAGAGCAAGTCAGGTGCACATAACTGCTAGCCATCCCTGATGGTGGAATCTAGGCCTATTGGTGTCTGTGTTCATGTTGGAAATATGGTCCTCCTCATGTAATAAGTAACATGGATGACCAAGTGGTCTATTTCCAATGGGTTAGAGTGCTTTGGGAGCGCTATTGGGCAAAAGGCTAATGAGGAGAAGAGAGAAGAGAAGGGGTACGCTGGTACGCTAGAGCCAATAGGAGCAAGCCCCTCGAGTGCTGGTGTAACAGAAGTATCATCCCTCAGTGGCAGCCATCCTGGAGTGTGTAGCGGTCAGATGGAGGATGGCCCAAAGTCATCAATGGTATTAGTAAGGGGCAATCTAAAACAGCTGACACAGTAAAATGTTTTCTTATTGAAGGGTACTGCCTCATTGGTATCAACAGAAACATTCATGCTAATGAAGAAGAGACCCATGCCAAGTCGTAAAATACTTATCATAAGCACTGCTTAGTGTGGTGTGAGAGGCTCTATAACAGGGCATTTCATATGTGACATGGTGTCAGTGGTGATATGGTAGATCAGATTGCATGTATGAAGAGAATGTCAGTATATCCATGGTAAGGGAGTATCTGATTTTTGCAGGGGACTGACTGGGGAATTACACCTCGCACCAGCCAGAGGTTTAAGACATTTGCTGTTGGTGGAGAGGCAGAAAATCCACTGTTGCTCTCTTCTGAAAAGGTTAACCAGGCCCCATGAGTTAGTTGCTTCAAAATTGTCCACCGGAGGTCATCTGGAGAGTAATTAGTGATTGGACATTTTTGTAGTGCTGTGTCTGCAGTGGATGTTGCGCCAGTGCTCCATTATTCTTGGTTTGATGGTGCATGGGGTCATTCTCACGTAATGAAGGCCACACAGGCAAGTGATCAGGTAGATGCCGTTTTTAGGTCTCGCGACCTATCGATGCGCGCAAAGCGCATCGAGCGGAGCGAGAATTCAAGTAGGCAAACTGCTCGTGAAACCACCAGCTTTTTGCTGGCGTTTTCATGCAGTTCACGTGAACCACGTGAACGCGCATCAGGCACTCCTCCCGCACCTCACGGACATCTGCTCGCAAAAGGCTCTCCTCCCTCCCCACATCAAAGGCATCAATCACCCTCCCACAGGCTTTCCCAGCGCTGCCCCGCCCCCTGCTTCACGGCCAGGCCATCTGTTCCCTGCCAGACCTCTCACACCTCCGTCACAGCATGCCTGTTTATGTTTTTGCCCTCGCCACCCCTCACCCCTCTTTCTCTAACTTTCCTGCCCTCCATCGCCGCCGGCCGGCCGTCAAGCATTTGCTGCCTGCAGTCAGAGCTTGTTGAATTTACTAAAAAAAGACATCTCTCTGATTTTTGCACTTTTCTCTTGCTTGCAGGCTACACTTGTTTTCATTGTCCATCCGAGCACTCGTTCAGTATCACAAAAGTCTTTTATGGTTTTCACCAGTCCATTTAATATCCAATTTCTTCAGTTGTATCACAAATCATAAGTTCCAGTCGTATTCCAAATCAAAAATCCAACATATGAAACGATGCAGCCAACACGTGTTTCGTCTGGTCAGTAAGACCATTGACTTCCTCAGGGCTGCAACCCAAAATATCCACAATAAGTAACATTATCTATATACATTATTTACAATTTAACCAAAGATTTTCCTACTCTCTAATAGAATTCATAGAGAGAGAAAAAGAGATACATCCACAAACCGTAAGATGCTTAATAGTGTGTGCAGAAAGAGAGGACATGTAAACCAAAGTCGTGTTTTCATCAGTAATGCCTTGTGTTCAGACATAAAGAAAAATTAATTTAGACAACTAACGTTATGTCATGATCAAAGTATCCTAAATAAGGGTCCCTGGTGATGCCACAGACGCTAGGTCCACGCCCAATGAGACTGAATATTATAAATAATAAGTCCTCGCCCTAACTTAGCGCAACAACATGGCAATTCGAACTTCATCTAAAACCATAAATTTGGGGACTCTCACCTCCAAATTTAAGTATCCAGCACCGTATTCCAAACTGTATTCCCGATATCTATTCACGTAACATCCTGCAAGTATATCCAAAATTATATATGTATATGTCTCAAATATGCGTACTATAATACTCTCACATAACACAATATTATATTTATATGCAAAGTTGATTATAACTTTATTGGTCTCTGTTAGACTACATAACTTTACAGAAACTTTAATTCTTACCTCCTAGTCTCGATTCAATATACTCCTAATATTTTGCTCCTATCTTTAATCACCACACGTGTACGTGTCTGTAAGTAAAATAAACCATAATGAGATATATACTCTCTTGTCCTTAATACTATGAGAACAGCCCCTATCTTTGGCTTACCGTTTGTAATATTTCTCTCTCGTGTCAAATGGCGTTCTGCGCCAGCGCCATCTTGTAATGGCTTTTTATACTACGTTGCTCCTCACGTCCTATCTCGCTGTTCATACTTATTTATTCCTGTAATTGCTATCCGTATTTATTTAGACCGTATTTGAACAAAATACTTGTAAATTCAGTTCAAAGTGAATCTCAGTTACTGAGCTATGTTACTGTACTCGTAATTTGAAAATCAACTCCGCACTCGTAATTTCAAAATCATACATCTAATGCCTTTAGAGTATTTAAAGTCCGCGTCGTAATACACCCCATTAGTTGGATATGCCATGTTGATTTAGTGTTATATTAATATTCGATTAAACACCAAGTATACAGTTATACTGTTGTGTCGCAAACAGGCGCCATCTTAGGTCAGGCATAGTATGTCACCTACTATATTCATTCTCGTTCCTTTCACAGATATGTAATATATACTCGTAAAGAGTCTACATAGAATTATAATGTTCTAATTGTGTATTATTCTTATCTCATCTTAGTAACAAGATGTCAGTACTCATTGTTCGTGTGTCCCGGGCATCCACGGTACCCTCAGCCCCCCATTTCTTATACAGTTGTTGAGCAAACGATTTGCACAACAAAGAAAAAAGGCTCGGAGAGGTAGTCTAGAGTAATAATTGATAAAAGCTATGTACATCCTCATTTTTTCATAACATATAGTAAAGCTTTCCAAGTAATCAAGTGAAAATCATTTCTTAACATGAGCTGTTCTTGTAGTGAGACAAGATAGTTATAGTATTACTCCATCATTCTATTAATGACTGAGATGATTGCGGTAAGTATTGTAGGCGGGGATCATAGTAATCATACATCAGTATTATCAAAAGTATATACAAATTGATAACTAGTTGTTACTTCAGTCCTGTCTGACATATACATATACCTACTGTCCCAGATAAAACTCAAATTCATGATCGACATTGAGCCCGCATTCCACAGCTTTCAATTTAATCAGCCATAGAACCTCCCTTCTTCTCAGTGTTAGAAGTCTGTTACCCCCACGGGGATCAGGCTTGATGTGATCAATTCCATGGTATGAAAAGTTGTGTTGATCTTGATTGTCATAATTCTGTACTATGTGTGATGCGATCGGATAACGTGTATCTCTACGAATGTAGTATCACAGTTGATAAACATACCAATGAAACACATCTCCCTTTCATGTAGATGGGCAAAAAAGAAAGTTCAGAAATTTAACTATAATGACTCAGGTGATTACACGATTGGTATGTTTATCAACTGTGATACTACATTCGTGGTTTATGTTATTACTTGTACTTGCGGTAAGATATATGTGGGGAGTACGATCAGGAGGCTGAGAGATCGAATGGCTGAGCACTTCAGAGCCCTAAAAAACGGAGATACACGTTATCCGATCGCATCACACATAGTACAGAATTATGACAATCAAGATCAACACAACTTTTCATACCATGGAATTGATCACATCAAGCCTGATCCCCGTGGGGGTAACAGACTTCTAACACTGAGAAGAAGGGAGGTTCTATGGCTGATTAAATTGAAAGCTGTGGAATGCGGGCTCAATGTCGATCATGAATTTGAGTTTTATCTGGGACAGTAGGTATATGTATATGTCAGACAGGACTGAAGTAACAACTAGTTATCAATTTGTATATACTTTTGATAATACTGATGTATGATTACTATGATCCCCGCCTACAATACTTACCGCAATCATCTCAGTCATTAATAGAATGATGGAGTAATACTATAACTATCTTGTCTCACTACAAGAACAGCTCATGTTAAGAAATGATTTTCACTTGATTACTTGGAAAGCTTTACTATATGTTATGAAAAAATGAGGATGTACATAGCTTTTATCAATTATTACTCTAGACTACCTCTCCGAGCCTTTTTTCTTTGTTGTGCAAATCGTTTGCTCAACAACTGTATAAGAAATGGGGGACTGAGGGTACCGTGGATGCCCGGGACACACGAACAATGAGTACTGACATCTTGTTACTAAGATGAGATAAGAATAATACACAATTAGAACATTATAATTCTATGTAGACTCTTTACGAGTATATATTACATATCTGTGAAAGGAACGAGAATGAATATAGTAGGTGACATACTATGCCTGACCTAAGATGGCGCCTGTTTGCGACACAACAGTATAACTGTATACTTGGTGTTTAATCGAATATTAATATAACACTAAATCAACATGGCATATCCAACTAATGGGGTGTATTACGACGCGGACTTTAAATACTCTAAAGGCATTAGATGTATGATTTTGAAATTACGAGTGCGGAGTTGATTTTCAAATTACGAGTACAGTAACATAGCTCAGTAACTGAGATTCACTTTGAACTGAATTTACAAGTATTTTGTTCAAATACGGTCTAAATAAATACGGATAGCAATTACAGGAATAAATAAGTATGAACAGCGAGATAGGACGTGAGGAGCAACGTAGTATAAAAAGCCATTACAAGATGGCGCTGGCGCAGAACGCCATTTGACACGAGAGAGAAATATTACAAACGGTAAGCCAAAGATAGGGGCTGTTCTCATAGTATTAAGGACAAGAGAGTATATATCTCATTATGGTTTATTTTACTTACAGACACGTACACGTGTGCTGATTAAAGATAGGAGCAAAATATTAGGAGTATATTGAATCGAGACTAGGAGGTAAGAATTAAAGTTTCTGTAAAGTTATGTAGTCTAACAGAGACCAATAAAGTTATAATCAACTTTGCATATAAATATAATATTGTGTTATGTGAGAGTATTATAGTACGCATATTTGAGACATATACATATATAATTTTGGATATACTTGCAGGATGTTACGTGAATAGATATCGGGAATACAGTTTGGAATACGGTGCTGGATACTTAAATTTGGAGGTGAGAGTCCCCAAATTTATGGTTTTAGATGAAGTTCGAATTGCCATGTTGTTGCGCTAAGTTAGGGCGAGGACTTATTATTTATAATATTCAGTCTCATTGGGCGTGGACCTAGCGTCTGTGGCATCACCAGGGACCCTTATTTAGGATACTTTGATCATGACATAACGTTAGTTGTCTAAATTAATTTTTCTTTATGTCTGAACACAAGGCATTACTGATGAAAACACGACTTTGGTTTACATGTCCTCTCTTTCTGCACACACTATTAAGCATCTTACGGTTTGTGGATGTATCTCTTTTTCTCTCTCTATGAATTCTATTAGAGAGTAGGAAAATCTTTGGTTAAATTGTAAATAATGTATATAGATAATGTTACTTATTGTGGATATTTTGGGTTGCAGCCCTGAGGAAGTCAATGGTCTTACTGACCAGACGAAACACGTGTTGGCTGCATCGTTTCATATGTTGGATTTTTGATTTGGAATACGACTGGAACTTATGATTTGTGATACAACTGAAGAAATTGGATATTAAATGGACTGGTGAAAACCATAAAAGACTTTTGTGATACTGAACGAGTGCTCGGATGGACAATTTACAGCCTGTACCCTTGTGGTTATCTTTGGGGTTGTGGTAACCAGCCCCCTCATCCTTTGAGCACCACATTTACTTTGATTCTAGATTTTACTTGTACCTTTACTGTGCTGAGCGCTCATACTAACTGTTACCACTGAGAATTGTACACTTGTTTTCATGTCCTTTCAATTACTAAGACTAATGGCAGGTCTCGCATCCAATTTATTCGGATCACTGAAAGAATATCGACTGAAAGAATATCGACTACCCAAAATATCGTTGAGAAAATATCGACAGTCAAAATATCGAGTTTCTATCTACAAACAGGTAAGTACAAAAATATCGAGTACAAAATATCGTTTACAAAAATATCGTTGTAAAAAATATCGACTTTACTAAAAACAATGTTTAATTACATTAATATAAAAAATTAATTACTAAAATATAATTAACAATACTTAAAATAACTTTTAATAATTAAATAATTAATGAAAGTAAAAAAATAATATTTTTTTAATCATATTTCTTAAAACATATATATATAGTATAGTAACAAAATTTAATTAAATAATAGCCAATATTGTATATGTACCCCAAAAACCCAAAACTGACCCTGAAACCTAAAAATACCCCTTTACCCAAAAACTAAAAACTGACCCTGAACCCTAAAAATACCCCTTTACCCAAAAACCCAAAACTGACCCTGAACCCTAAAAATACCCCTTTACCCAAAAACTAAAAACTGACCCTGAACCCTAAAAATACCCCTTTACCCAAAAACCCAAAACTGACCCTGAACCCTAAAAATACCCCTTTACCCAAAAACTAAAAACTGACCCTGAACCCTAAAAATACCCCTTTACCCAAAAACTAAAAACTGACCCTGAAGCCTAAAAATACCCCTTTACCCAAAAACTAAAAACTGACCCTGAACCCTAAAAATACCCCTTTACCCAAAAACTAAAAACTGACCCTGAACCCTAAAAATACCCCTTTACCCAAAAACTAAAAACTGACACTGAACACTAAAAATACCCCTTTACCCAAAAACTAAAAACTGACCCTGAACCCTACAAATACCCCTTTACCCAAAAACCCAAAACTGACCCTGAACCCTAAAAATACCCCTTTAATTTAACATAATTAGCAATTAATCAATTAAACTAAATTAATTACCAATTACATTTTAATCAAATAACAAATATTTTTTAATTAACAATTAATTAAATATTACTACCAATTATTAAATTTACATATTTAATTGATTATAATTAAATTACTTCCCACCCTATTCCCCTATAAACCCACAACCCGCTACAGAAAATACATTATTTTGATTTACATAATTAGCAATTAATCAATTAAATTAAATTAATTACCAATTAAATTTTAAATAATTAACATATATTATTTAATTACCAATTAATTAATTATTACTACCAATTAATACATTTACATATTTAATTAATTATAATTAAATTACTTCCCACCCTATTCCCCTATAAACCCACAACCCGCTACAGAATAAAATTACACAATAATTAAAAAAAATCATTAATTAAAAATAATTATAACATAAAATGTCACTTTTCACACATATTATAACATAAAAACACTATAAATAATTAAATATTATTTAAAAAACGATATTTTTTACTATCTAGATTATATACTTGGATATTTTCACTGTCTATATTATTTACAGTCGATATTACTTCACTTACCTTAAAAACGATATTTTGGCTGTCGATATTCTGTCTAGTCGATATTTTGTCCAAACGATATTTAAAACTCGATATTCTGTCCAAACGATATTTTGGAGTCGATATTATGTCTGTGCACCAATTTATTCGACTCGGAATCTGCCAAGTTCTGCGTTTTTCTTTTTCAAGGATCTGGTTCTCTTGGTAGAAAGTATTTAACAGTGCAGCTCCTTAGTGCAAATGTCTGCATTCGCCTTAATCAGGCACGAGGTATCCTTAACTATTGTAAGGGCATTGTTGTCGATTTTGCCTGGGTTTATTTCAAAATTAGAATTGGACTTGGTTATTAGATCACACACAAAAAAATGCCATGCCATAGCCAACAGAAAAATGCAAACGCCCGCTGTCAGCGTATGAATTTCCTTTGTGAACTAATTCTTCTTGTTGGTTTTGGTATAGATTAAAGATGTGTCCTGTTAATTAAACTGTTACATGTAAATCAAGAACGGCATTCAAAAGACACTTAAACACGCTCTCTCGCAGTGCTCCTTTCGACATCCCGGACACAGAACGGGTTACTCTCTCTCACTAAGGCGCAAGGCTGCCCACTGCATTTTAGACGCAGAGACGACCCCCTTCTCCGTTCCATCTTAGGCGCACGACATCCCGATGGGCTGCAAAAGAAATTTGCATCCAAGACGGAATCCCAGCTGTGGTGCAAATTGTGCACTAAGGGTTTCTACTTGTTGATTGTAACGAGTATTCAACCAGTTTTCAGTAATTGGAAAACATCTCTGTAGCGAACATCAAAGCTCAGTGTTGTGCCTGTGTATGTGTGCGCATCTGTGTGTGTGTGTGCATCAGTGTGTGTGTGTGTGTGCATGCCTGGGCTTTTGTGCACATCTGTGTGTGTTTGCCTGTGTATGTGAAAGCATCTGTGTGTGTGTATGTGTGTGTGTGTGTTTGCCTGTGTATGTGAAAGCATCTGTGTCTGGGGACAGTCAAAATATCGAGTTTCTATCTACAAACAGGTAAGTACAAAAATATCGAGTACAAAATATCGTTTACAAAAATATCGTTGTAAAAAATATCGACTTTACTAAAAACAATGTTTAATTACATTAATATAAAAAATTAATTACTAAAATATAATTAACAATACTTAAAATAACTTTTAATAATTAAATAATTAATGAAAGTAAAAAAATAATATTTTTTTAATCATATTTCTTAAAACATATATATATAGTATAGTAACAAAATTTAATTAAATAATAGCCAATATTGTATATGTACCACAAAAACCCAAAACTGACCCTGAACCCTAAAAATACCCCTTTACCCAAAAACTAAAAACTGACCCTGAACCCTAAAAATACCCCTTTACCCAAAAACCCAAAACTGACCCTGAACCCTAAAAATACCCCTTTACCCAAAAACTAAAAACTGACCCTGAACCCTAAAAATACCCCTTTACCCAAAAACTAAAAACTGACCCTGAACCCTAAAAATACCCCTTTACCCAAAAACTAAAAACTGACCCTGAAGCCTAAAAATACCCCTTTACCCAAAAACTAAAAACTGACCCTGAAGCCTAAAAATACCCCTTTACCCAAAAACTAAAAACTGACCCTGAACCCTAAAAATACCCCTTTACCCAAAAACTAAAAACTGACCCTGAACCCTAAAAATACCCCTTTACCCAAAAACTAAAAACTGACCCTGAACACTAAAAATACCCCTTTACCCAAAAACTAAAAACTGACCCTGAACCCTAAAAATACCCCTTTACCCAAAAACCCAAAACTGACCCTGAACCCTAAAAATACCCCTTTAATTTAACATAATTAGCAATTAATCAATTAAACTAAATTAATTACCAATTACATTTTAATCAAATAACAAATATTTTTTAATTAACAATTAATTAAATATTACTACCAATTATTAAATTTACACATTTAATTGATTATAATTAAATTACTTCCCACCCTATTCCCCTATAAACCCACAACCCGCTACAGAAAATACATTATTTTAATTTACATAATTAGCAATTAATCAATTAAATTAAATTAATTACCAATTAAATTTTAAATAATTAACATATATTATTTAATTACCAATTAATTAATTATTACTACCAATTAATACATTTACATATTTAATTAATTATAATTAAATTACTTCCCACCCTATTCCCCTATAAACCCACAACCCGCTACAGAATAAAATTACACAATAATTAAAAAAAATCATTAATTAAAAATAATTATAACATAAAATGTCACTTTTCACACATATTATAACATAAAAACACTATAAATAATTAAATATTATTTAAAAAACGATATTTTTTACTATCTAGATTATATACTTGGATATTTTCACTGTCTATATTATTTACAGTCGATATTACTTCACTTACCTTAAAAACGATATTTTGGCTGTCGATATTCTGTCTAGTCGATATTTTGTCCAAACGATATTTAAAACTCGATATTCTGTCCAAACGATATTTTGGAGTCGATATTATGTCTGTGCACCAATTTATTCAACTCGGAATCTGCCAAGTTCTGCGTTTTTCTTTTTCAAGGATCTGGTTCTCTTGGTAGAAAGTATTTAACAGTGCAGCTCCTTAGTGCAAATGTCTGCATTCGCCTTAATCAGGCACGAGGTATCCTTAACTATTGTAAGGGCATTGTTGTCGATTTTGCCTGGGTTTATTTCAAAATTAGAATTGGACTTGGTTATTAGATCACACACAAAAAAATGCCATGCCATAGCCAACAGAAAAATGCAAACGCCCGCTGTCAGCGTATGAATTTCCTTTGTGAACTAATTCTTCTTGTTGGTTTTGGTATAGATTAAAGATGTGTCCTGTTAATTAAACTGTTACATGTAAATCAAGAACGGCATTCAAAAGACACTTAAACACGCTCTCTCGCAGTGCTCCTTTCGACATCCCGGACACAGAACGGGTTACTCTCTCTCACTAAGGCGCAAGGCTGCCCACTGCATTTTAGACGCAGAGACGACCCCCTTCTCCGTTCCATCTTAGGCGCACGACATCCCGATGGGCTGCAAAAGAAATTTGCATCCAAGACGGAATCCCAGCTGTGGTGCAAATTGTGCACTAAGGGGTTTCTACTTGTTGA
Source organism: Lissotriton helveticus (assembly GCF_964261635.1). Taxonomy (NCBI): domain Eukaryota; kingdom Metazoa; phylum Chordata; class Amphibia; order Caudata; family Salamandridae; genus Lissotriton; species Lissotriton helveticus. Next base: position 688,135,686 of record NC_136070.1, on the reverse strand, counting down.
TTGTAACGAGTATTCAACCAGTTTTCAGTAATTGGAAAACATCTCTGTAGCGAACATCAAAGCTCAGTGTTGTGCCTGTGTATGTGTGCGCATCTGTGTGTGTGTGTGCATCAGTGTGTGTGTGTGTGTGTGCATGCCTGGGCTTTTGTGCACATCTGTGTGTGTTTGCCTGTGTATGTGAAAGCATCTGTGTGTGTGTATGTGTGTGTGTGTGTTTGCCTGTGTATGTGAAAGCATCTGTGTCTGGGGACGTGTGCGTCCCAATCTGTGTGTGCCTGTATAGGTGTGCGCATCTACGGGTCAATCTAGCGCTATAAACAACTTTAAAAATAAAATAAATAAATAAATCTGTGTGTGTGTGTGCGTGTGCGTACCTTGGCCTGTGTGTGCATGCCTGGGCGTGTATGCGCATCTGTGTCTGTGTGCGTGCCTGGGGGTGTGTGTGTGTATCTGTGTGTGCATGCTTGTGTATGTTTGCCTATGTATGTGAAAGCATCTGTGTGTGTTTGCCTGTGTATGTCAAAGCGTTTGTGTGTGTGTGCGTGCGTGCATGTTCCTTTACTTTCCACTTTTCGTGGCCACCAATTCCCCCCACCGCCACCCCCTGAAGTTTCTCCGCTTTCTTCTTGTGCCGCCTGGGTGTTAATCTCCCCTCCGACCGCAAACACCGGCCCCCCATCAGTTTATCTGGGCCTCATAGGAGCCAGAGGAAGTGGGGTCAGCTTTCATGCTGACTGCAGGCATTTTTTAATGTTCATTGGCACACCTGTGCCTTATTGAAAAATAAGTGCTCCACAAAGTGCTATCATTCTGCGTGCAAGTTGAATAAAGATGCTAAGACCTAGGAAATGGGATTTCTGAAAAACGGTTGCTTGTACCACTCAGCGAAATAAGTGCAAAGTTGTGCGTCAACATGCTGTGAATAATAACCGATACAAGGGAGGGCAACTTTCGAGAAAGAAACCAGGTGAGATTATAGCAAAAATACATTCTGTTCATGGGTTCTTGTTTCCTCAAAGAAAGTCATTCATCTGCACCTACAGGTCGACAGCCTCAAATGGGAGCATATTTACGACTTTCAGGACTTCACAATATTTTCCAGAAGCACCCAAGAAACCTCCAACAGTCCAAAATGTAATGCACTCCTAGAAACTGGCTACCATTTTATTTTGTAGGGTCGGCATCCTTATTTATTTTAATTTTATTTAGAGTGTTTCAGAAAGCGTGCACATGACCCACGGGTATCAGTGCGCTGTAGATAGGTTGAATCCTTACATTATTTATAGGGTTTAAAAACTTTAAACCACTAGTTTATGCCAAACCAACCTTCCTCCTTTTTAGGTCTCGTCCTAGCTATTGCGTAAGCAATCGCTATGCGAGACTATAGTAAAGGGGCATTTCAAAGTGCTCCCAAAAAGCGAATTGCATGGCGAGAAAGCGCCCAACCACGCGCATCGTGCCGCCATGCAATCCGCTCTTTTTGGAATCGCTTCAGCCCACTGGCGCGTGCACGTCACCAGCCACATCCCATACCATTTGTTGTCTGAGCCTCGGCACCAGACTTCAAAGGGTCCGCTCCGCTCCCCCTACGCAATGCAGAGAGCTTGTTCCGAATAGAGTCGAGATGCCCACTTGACCGGATCGGTGCATAATAAAACTACAACAATAAACACCGCCTTCTGTTTTTCTACACTCGTCTAAAAAAAAAATACCCTTTCCTAATGTGCCATCCTCCCATTCATACCCCACCACCAAACAACAACAAGCATTGGCATTGCCAATAGGTCTCGCTTGTGGGACCTTATAAGTATTTAGTTTTGCAGCACAATATCCGATTATGCAACAAGGATATTGTGCTGCAAAACTAAATACTTATAAGGTCCCACAAGCGAGACCTATTGGCAATGCCAATGCTTGTTTGTATTGCAGTTAGTGTCATTTTTTTGTATCCAGGTGAACTGGGGACCCAACTTGACCTCTTTGGAAATGTTTATAATAGGGGACATTCCCCGTAGGACTCACAGGGATAGTAGCTTGTGACAGCTGGTGAGACCCACAAGGTGTTCTACATGAAAGACTGTTGAATGCGGGGCCTGGTGTGTACCAAGAGGTCCTTCAGGATCTGGGTACACTTGAAGCAAATTGTGGCCGTGGAATTTCAAGTGACCCAGTGCATAAAATTCCTCAATGTTTCATTATGGTGTGTTTGATTCGATTGGAGTTGGGGGTGAAGATAAGGACACTAGTTAGGACATTTTCAGTGGGTCTTGTGTTGGTCTCTAAAAGAGATTCCTATTAATTGTTTTGTGTACTTTTCTCAGCTCCTTTGATAACTCTGGATGCGTAGTACCAGGAGGACAGATTCCTACTAAGTGTTTTGGCTTGAGCGCTATAATCTTTCAAAAAGCTGCAATTTCTCCGGACACAGAGAAACTGCCCATATGGCAAGTTCTCCTATAAGGCTTTTGGATGGTGACTATTAAATAACAGAAGACTGTTGCTATCTGTGATATTTTTATATGTCTTAGTGCAAGGTTTCCCCACCTTAATGGAGATTAGTAAATCCAGGAATGGTATCTGCCTTGTTGAGGCAGACTGGGTGAATCTCAGGTATGGGTTAAGAGTACCGATCCAGCATCCAAATTCCTGGCGTGTGGTGTTATCACCTTTCCAGAAGACCAGAATAATATCTATGTATCGTTGCCACGTTAGAATGTTGGCATTGAAGGGATTCATGTCAGTAAAGATGTGTTGTTCTTCAAAATGGGCCATGTATAGACAGACCAGGCTTGGGGAAAGTGTGCTGCCCATTAATGTCCCTTGTATCTGATGATAGATCCAGGTATTGAATTTAAAAAAGGTATTATTCTACGCTAACGTGGCACATTTGATGATAAATTCGATCAGCACTGCTGTTGTCCAAGTTTGTGCTCTGAGACAGGCCTCAATGACCACTATGGTGGCATCTTGAGGGATGTTGGTGTACAAGGCCTTTAAGTCTAAGGTCAAAAGGAGGTTGATTTCCTGTTGATCATTGGTGTCAGCAATCAGGTTCAGCATGTCCCTTGTCCTAGAGACCAGTGGTATAAGGTAGTGGTCGCAGAACTTACTCAAAGGTTCCAATAGAGATCCAATGCCGTAGACGATTGGCCTTCCTGTAGGGGGGCTGTTTTCCTTGTGTATTGTGGGCAATACGTAAAAGTAGCGGATCCTTGGTAAGGTATTCTCCAGGAACACTGCTTCATGTTTAGCGATTCAATCTTGTTCCTCCCCCATCATGACCATGGATTGAATTTGTTTTATCAAGGTCTCAGTTGGATCTGAGCTCATTGAGCGGTAGTATCTCCCATTCGCTAGCTGGTGTAGCCCTTCTTGGTTGTAATCGGTGATGTCCATCACAACAATCGCTCTTCCCTTGTCTGCTGATTTGATCACGATCAAAGGATCTTCAGTCAAGGCTTTAACTGATCTGCGTTTTTCTGGATGACCAATTGTTGAAGAACCTAGGAGCTCTTTTCTGTGCAGTCTTCTTCAATATGGCTTTTTCAAAGGTGAGGACCTCACTGGGTGTCATGGCTAAAGGTAGGTGTCAACTCAGATAGAATACGTAGTCCTGAGTCCCAACTGTCAGGGATTTTCCTGTCCTGAAAACAAATCCTGAAGGCGAATTTGCGGAAGACCTGGTGACTTTTGCTTATGAGACGGAATTGGTCTTCCAAAGAGGTGGGCACGAATACAAGGCCTCTGTGTAGTACTGCAATCTTGTCTTCGGTCAGAGCCATCTTTGAGAGGTTAATGACTAGTCTTCCTTGGCCGATTGACTCCTGGTCTGCATCTTGGTTTCTTGCTGTTTCCAGTGCACTTGTGTGTTGCCTCCTCTTCTTCTTCCTCTGCTCCCACCCAAAAAAAGGTTGGGGAAAGGGGTATTGGAAGAAGGTCTGCAGTGGTTTGGAGGGGATATCTGGAATCTAGGGTACAACATTTGTCGGTGTGCTGAAAATGGGGGTATTGGATATTCATACATGGATGGTGGGGAACCCTTAACCCATCGGTTCTCATTGCTGCCCCAACTGTCATTACTCAAAATGCCGTTTGAAGAATGATGTGTCCTGGGAGATGTGATAGAACCTTCGTCTGAAGAGAGATTATGCTGCAGGAGGTAATCCTTGTGCTCGTTCATCTGGGCATTGATCTCCGGGAGCTGTGAATTGAATGCTGAGATATTGAACCCAGCTTTCAGTGCAATCCCTGTAATGTTGATTTTGATGATGAGTGCCTCAGACAGGAATATGGCCATGTTGATGATAAGAAGGAGCCAGTAATGTGTGTATTTCCTGCAATTTGTGACCATTCTCATCTTGAACACCATATCATCAAGAAACAGGTGTGGTGCTGCAGTCACTAAGAACCCATTGGGTGCTATATTGGCTCTAAGGTACACTGAAGATGTCCTTACTTGTGTGACCACCTTCACCTCCAACTGCGAACAGATCCAATGCACCATTATGTAACTTGGGATATTTTATGCACTGGGTCCCCTTAGATTCCACAGCCACAATTCACTTTTAAGTGCACCCAGAGCAACCTGAAGGACCTCCTGGTATACATGAGACCCCATGTTCAACATTCCCACATGCAGAAAACCCTGTGGGCCTTACCACCTGTCACAAGACAATATCCCTGTGGGATCTGCTGGGTATGCCCACTCACTAAACATTCCAAAGAGGTCAAATTGCGCCCCCAATTCACCTGGATACAGGCGATACCAAAAAACAGTTTTGACCTGATCACCTCTGGGTGTGGTCTTCTTTACGTGGGAATGACCATGAGGGCTATCAAAGCAAGAATATTAGAGCACCCGGGCAATATCTGCTGCAGGTGCAGCAATACAAAAATGTGCAATAACTTTTGTGACTCAAACCACTCTCCAGATGAACTCCAGTAGACGATTTTAGAAGCAACTAGCTCATGGATCTCTGGTAACCTTTTCAGAAAGGAGCTACAGTGGATTTTCTGCCTCTACACCAACAGCAAAGGTGCGAACGATGAAATCCTTTGGTGCGAGGTGTAATTCCCCAGTCAGTCCCCTGCGACATCAGATACTCCCTTACCATGGAAGCATTAATATTCGCTTCATACATGGCATCTGATTTAACATATCACCACTAAAACCATGTCACATATGGGACGCCTTGCTATGGAGTCTCACACACCACACTAAGACGTGCTTATGATGAGCATTTTGCGAATGGACCTCTTCCTCATTAACACAAATTTTTCCGTTGATACCAATGAGGCAGTACCCCCCCCCCCCCATGAAAACATTAACTGCTTAACCGCGGCGCAAATTCCGCTGCAGTGCGGCGGTTTTAATCAGTGGGCAGGGCTGCTTCAGCCAACGGACATGCACAGCACTACGAAGGTAGTGCCCGCGATGGCCGTTGGCTGACGGGAGCACTAAAGGGGTTAAACTGTCTTAGTCTACTGTTTTAGACACTGCTGTTCTAATAACATTGGTGACTTTGGGCATGTGACTGCCACACACTCCAAGATAGCTGCCACTGAGGGATGATAATTTCACTACACCAGCAGGTAAGGGTTCGCTCCTATTGGCTTGAGCATACCCCTTCTCTTCTCCTCATTAGCCATAGGCCCAATAGTGCTATCCAAGCATCCTAATATATTGGGAATAGACCACTTGGCCGCCCCATGTTACTTTTTAATGAATAGGCCCATATATGCAAAATGTACGTAGATGTCAATTTACTTAGATTTCGCCATGAGGGAAGGCTAGCGGTTATCTGCACCAGGCTTTCTCTCCGTCACTATTTATCTGAGAGCAATTAGGTGCACCATAGTTTTCTACTACTGTCACTGTCCATTTAGAAAACATTCAACAGTCTCAGTTTACTACTAAGATGCTGCCTTTCAAAAACCATTGTTGACTTTCGGCTGGCCTGCATTTGACCACTACACATTCCGAGATGGCCCCCACTGAGGGATGATACCTATGTTACACCAGCATGTGAGGGGCTTGCTCCTATTAGATCAATATCGCCCCTCCTCTCCTGTCCTCATTGGCCATTTTGTCATCCCTCCTTCCTGTAGCTACACGCACCCACCTGAGATCAATCACTTCAATACCCGCACCTTAAAAGGCAGGTCTTCTCCTCTGCTGAGTCTCTATCCAGGTGACCGGAGGAAGGTAGGTCTCTGGCACTCTCTTTCGCAGAAATCACATGAGTATGATTACTTCTCCAGAAAACTCTCAGCTTTTCCTTTTCTTTTCACCCTAAGATAATTGGGTCCCCTTGATTTACTGTTTCTTTATGCTGAGTATCATTGCTCTTACCACAAATAGCAGCTAAGCTCTACCCTCTGCTTTTGACCTATGGGGCATTATAGATTGATCCAAAGGATAAGACACGCCATTCACACCTGAGGACAACTAATCACTTATGATACACTGTGTAACACCAACACAGATTGGTTTTATGTTGTCTGTTTCACGGAAATCACAACGCAGTTGTTACAACAACCGTGTTGTAATTCTGCATACCATTACTCCGCAAGTCGGAACAACGACTTGAGGATGGGGGCGCTGGATGTTGGAATAGTATAATTTATTATTCCAACTCCAGTCTGGGCGGACAATAGGGAAGGTATTGGATAATAATCCAACACCTCCCCCCCCCCCCCCCCCCCCGGCAAGTTGTTGTTCCGACTTGCGGAGTAATGGTATGCGGAATCATAACGCGGTTGTTGTAACAACCGTATTGTGATTACCTGCTGGGAAAAAGATTTGTGATAAATGCTGTTTACCATCAGCGTGTGCTTCACTTCTTTCACGTTGTGGTAACTGATCAGCGCCAACAATAGCATGAGCATATCTACCTTAGGAGACACTATGATACACTGTGCTGGAAAAGGGATCCTGGTCTGGTGACGCATTGGACCATACATTCAAAACATTTGTTTACTGTGTGTTTTCTCTATTTTCTCATTCATTTTCTAGGTTGGATGATCAATTTTAAACTTTTTGGACAAGGTATTTTCTTTCAGGGGAATACCTACACTGCATATTACGTCGGATAAGCTCCATGAAGATAATAACGATAACAACAGGGAATCTTCCATTCATGGTAAAGAACTGGATATGCAAATACTAGTCGAGGAAGAAGAGATAATTAAATTATTAAAAAAACAGAAAAACGGTGCACCCGGACCAAACGGGTTACCATTTGCACTCTTTAGGGAAAACCCCGAACTTTGGGCGCCTATCCTAGAGAAATTATTCTCAGAGGTCATACTAACAGGAACTGTCCCCAGGTCATGGCGAGGATCCCTAATAACTCCAATTTTCAAAAAAGGGGACTGGGCACTGGCAGAAAACTATAGGCTAATCACCCTACAAGACGCTGACGCCAAGCTGTTTGCCAGAATCCTGTTGACTAAACTAACAGAATGGGTGTCGGACAATAAGAAATTGCCTTTAAATCAAACAGGCTTTATTCAAGGTTTGGGTACAACCACAAATATCCTTATTCTTACCCTTCTTATTGACAAGTCAATTAGACGGAAGCTACCCTTATATTTATGTTTCATAGACTTTAAATCCGCATTTGATTGTGTTGGCAGGAATCTACTTTGGGAAAAACTCGAGACAATGAAAATACCATCCTCACTACTAAAACTGATCCGTCTCTTGTACACAGACACGTGGGTAAGCGTGAGGATGGGGGATGGCAGAACATTATCCAATGAAATTCCAGCAAATGAAGGTCTGAAATAAGGATGTGTTTTGGCTCCCCTCCTTTTTAATTTGTTTCTTGCTGACCTGACGCCAATATTGGACAATGAAAATGCGCACCCCCCAAAGTTAGCAGATAAGCGGCTCACAAACCTATTATACGCAGATGACGTGATATTATTGAGCCATACCAAAGTGGGTTTACAGCGATTAATTAGGAGGACTCTTACGTATTCTAAGGCAAATGGTATGGTCATAAATGATACAAAAACCAAGATTATGGTAGTTACTAAAAATAAGACAAAAAACACACTATTAAGATGTATATGGATAACATCGAGCTGGAGCAAGTGGAGTCCTATAAATATCTGGGGGTTCTATTTGATTCAAAAGGCAATTTTCAACTACAAAAAAGGGACATCCAAAGGAAAACAAATGCACTCACTGCTGCTTTCAGAATTGTGCAGAAATCACTTTCCAATCTAACTTATGGCCCTCTTCTCAGTATTATTTCTGCAAGACTTGAACCAACTATCACATATGGTAGTGAAGCTGCGATGGGTAGGGATACTGAAACCCTGAATAAAAACATAACCAGAGTATATCGGGCGTTATTCCGGCTTCCAGTAAATGCTTCTCCGGCGCGAGTAAGGTTGGAGTTTGGACTAATTAATCAACTATATACAAGGCAAGCACATTTCATAAAAGTTTGGAATCAGATAAAAACCGACCACCAAAATGAAATATCGCAACTTTTATGGAAGGAATTAAGTAATGACACAAACTCATTGGCAGGGCTGTATCTAATGAAAGCGATAAAAGAGTTTGAGGTGACGTCAATATGGGATACAAATATTACCAAGACATCATTTAAGAGGATAATCAACAAAACTGCAAGCTTGTTATCTATTCTCAATGATAAAGCTATCCTTATCAAAAGAAAACATGCTTGGACAATAATAAATGGTTACAAAAAGAAAGAAATCCAACAATATTTGGTGACTCCATGGACGGAAACAAATAAACACGTACTCCTCAACGCAAGATTTGGCAATACTCCAGGCCTATGCCATCGCCCTCCCTGGGAAAGAACAGTAACGCAAACCAATTGTAGATTGTGCAATGCCTGTGAGGAGGATATCCTCCATCTTCTTTGTATTTGTCCGGAACTCTCCCAAGAGAGAAAAACCTTGCTTAAGATTCTTCTTAATGTACGAGGCGTAAGGACATGCAGGCAGGCCCTAATAAGGTGTTTGGACTCAAATGACATTATTTTAAATGCTGCGTTTGTAAAATTTCTTAAGATTGTCAAAGGGAAACTAGGAGATGCAACTATTTTAACTTTTTAAATTTGTATTGTCTTTTAATTGTTTGCTGCATGTATATAGCTTTTATATGACCCTTTCCTATTGAACGTGCAATATTGTAAGATTTTAAATAATCAACACAATAAACTTTACTTACTTACTTACTTACTTACTTACTATTACGTCTTAAGTGTGGGGTAGGTTTATCCCCCTTTTCTTTTTGACCCTGAAGAAGTAGCGGAGACCTATTTTGGGCCATCAGTCGTTAAACATGCCAACCTGACCACACTCACAGGATACATCATGTTCCTGTAGTATCCTCTACCAAATTATGTTTTTTTAATCCTGCCAGGAGAACCATCACATTAGTTCGGTGTGTCTTAGACAGCTTTAGTGTCCCTTTATTTCAATATACACATTCACTTCACCCCATACATTCAAAACGCCCTCACACTGGCGCTTCTCATCAGACTGCAAAAAAATAAAAGGTCTCTGCTAAAGCGTCTCTTTGTGGAGCCTTACGAGGAGCAAGTCCAATGATGATACATTACATCCTCATGGTTGTGTGAGGGTACCAAGAAATATTTTTTAGGATTCCTGCTTCTTTGCCACCATTTTTTTCTTCTTCACTTTCTAGAAGAAAAGTACCTCCACTGCTTTTTTGCATTAGCACTTTTTTAGCCTAGGTACAGGACCTTTATTGGCTCCCATCCCCTCCCCCTTTTTGTTGTTTTGAGTCATATTCATGGCCATGTACGAATCTTTACAATGTCCACAAGATATAACATAACATTACATAATAAACATTTCTCTCAACTCATTAAAAGCAATTTCAAAGTGAGAGACGACATGTGTAGAGTTTAATCAAAGATGAATGCTCCTCTATAAGTAAGACTCTCATAGAGTGGGCAGGAGTTGCTGCTTATTCTGAACTCTGACTGTCTTTAATTCACTCCCATATTAGGGTTTTATTTTCCGGTGCATCGGTAAGTGCCTCGCCGCCTGTGATGATAATGCGCTGATCTTACACTTCCTTCGAAGCATGTTCTTATCTGCCCGGTTCATCTTAACTCCTAACCATTCAGTAAGTACCAAGTGTATTTCTTACAATAATCATAGATCTATTCCCCTGAGATAAAATGTCCCCCTGTACGACCAGAACAGACACATGTTGAGAAGGAAGTCATAAAGGACTGAGGAGCATCTGGGTGTACATTGTTCAGGTTTGTAACTTCATTACAGGAACTTGACGGTAAATTAACGATGACCATGAAACCTTCCTCACTCAGCACTTCCTCTCATCCCAAAGTGTGATATCTACTCCATGGATAGCCAAATCATATCAGACTGAAACCCCTCCACAGAGTAGATGAGGACTAAGTTAGCAAACTAGACAAATAGTTCCTTTGTTCAGGTGACCACTGCTGCATTTCATCAGGGATAGTTAGGCGCCTCTTTAGGTGATCTCTCCTGATAGATGCAAGTGATTGAATAAGATTAGCCAAGTTTAATCAATATAGCAGATAAAGCGGAGGAAGGCCTAAAGCTATGTAAAAGCTTTGAAATGATTCTCTCAGAGAGACCTACAAAAAAGACAACAAAGCTGTCTGTTTCTACCTATTGTCGGGGGGGGGTTCTCAAGGATTGAAGGGCAAAACCGAATCTGGTGTAATCCCTGCACAGTAGACTTGAGGAAGAAAGGAGAAGCCCTCCTGCTAAAGAAATCTCACTCCTTCGTCACAAAGAAGGCTTGTGAACTGAAATTTCCTTGCAGTGCCTTCATGTGAACACTAGAGAGAGCACCTAGTGACGGAGCACAGATAATGACTGAACTCTAATCTTCCTATCCAAAGATGCTTCTTCAGTCCCATGGTAAGAACACTCCAGCATATTTGTATAAGAGTATCCTTAAATCATGCTTTCTGGGCACTGAATATATTTGCTTTAGTAGTGGAGAATCATTCGCCAATGCCAGTTGTAAACACTGAAGGTCCAATCAAGAACCCCATTTTAGCTTTTCTTTCTAATATGGAATCTCTTGTCCTAAATATCTGTGTTTGGTTAATGTCTCCCTGAGGCTGTGAGTTGTCTTTCATTCTTTGCAGGATATAGTAATTGGCTTTCAAACATGTGCCAGAGCTCATGAATTCGAATGCCGTCAAGTACTTGAAGAGTTCAAGTGTTCCCTTTTAGCTACTGAGCGGGTAAGAACCATGCATCTCTTTCTGTGTCATATTTTGAACTTTCCCCAGCAGCAGCGGTTCACATTTTCAAAAGTGTATTTTAAAATTAGATAAAAGTTTACAAGGAAAAAAACAAAAATATGTCTAAAGACTTATGCGGTCTACAATACTGAAAACAAAAATGTATCAGATAGATGGCCAGTGCAGCCTCCCGTGCCTGATGTGTACATAACATTTGTTGAAAAAATATTGAAATTTGTATACATTTTGTATTTTGAAGGCACTTATGATACCAAATGCAACAACCTCTTAAATTCACCATTAATGACAAGTAATTCAACCTTCACTTCCTCCTTTGGATTACTCATGACTTCAGAAGTGATAGAGCACAGACGGAAAGGCCGCTCTCCAAGACAACTCATATTTAGGAATGTGGGTGTTCAATACAAGACCGGGTCTAAGACCAGGCCCTGGACTCAAGGGTGGTGGGGTGCTCAGGACCAAACGTCAGGCATGGGTAAAGGCTGGGCTCTGTATCCCCAGAATACAGAATACAGCTACATTGAGGAATGGGACAAGGATGAGAATATATTCAATAGCACTCAGCTTACTGTGTTCAAAACTGCTGCTGAAATAGTGACTGGTCCTGGCCAGGAGGCAATTGGTACTGACCCTGGTGTGTTTTGTTACAGGATTACCAGTCCTCTCTTTTGGCAAGGTGGAGGGGCCTTCATAAGGTCAACGTGAACAACCCACCCTGACAAATGGCAGTGTATTGCAGTGTGGTTGCATTATAAGGGCTGAGAGCATAGTTCTGATAGCATCCAATGCTATGTTGGCTAAAATACTGCTTCCAAGTTATTAAAATCAAATTGGAGCGCTCAGTCAGATCTCATTGGAAGCAACCCTGCCTATAAGACCCGGCAATGAGATCTTAGATGGGACTAAGAGGGGCTGCAAGCAAGACAGGAAACGTTGGGGAGTAAGCTGCAGAGGGCTGCATTCTTCTCTGCAGGTTTGGTCCTCACCCAGCAGAAACACTTGGTTTACTTGTGTACTTTCTTTCTGGTCTCCTCCTTTCACTTTGTACACCTGTTCATGTTTAACAGCGTGAACACTGTAATAATAATACATTACGTTTTCATTTATAGGTCTTGGAGCTGTATTTTTGTCGTTTCATAGCGTTGCCACATGTCTTGAAGATACTATTTTTAATAAATTAATAACCCAGGCACAAATAAATATCACGTAGGCCCAGGGCTTTAAGTGGGCTGGGTCTTGCTGGTGCACCAGCTGTTCTAAAAAGCATGTGCGGGGACGGCTCCTTATCAGGCTCTTTATTTGCCCACACCCTCCGGGTAGAAACCTCAGTTTTGTCTGACTCCTGTTTTCCCTGGAATGTCTGCTCTGACCCCGCTGCTTAAAGAACTAATGTTCATTGCTGCTGGGAAGCGTGGCTCTTTTTCCAGTGCAGCACACTGTGCAGAACAGCAAGGCACTTTCTAATAGAATGCAGAGTACATCATTACAGTGTTCACCACAAATGACGTTAACTTTCATTGTCCTCTACTAGAGAAGGTTTATACCCTTCATACGCTTATATACTTTTACAGTCAAGGCAACTATGATACTTACATGCTGTTGTTACACAAAAGGACATATTCCCCAGCCAGGGCAATCCAAGGCCACGTTATGCTGTTCTCTGTTTTTTAATCTGTCAGTTTATATAGAGCGAACTTTGTCCGGGGGCACTAAAGCACTTTACATGTAAACAATACGTTTTGCAGGACGAAATGCTTTGAGTGTGTAATCACACCGGGAAACCTCTTGGAGTAGCTGTGCGCCTTACAAATTCAAAATAATAATAATAATAATTGGAACATGCATTTTGTTACACGCCAATGTTGCTAAAAAGAAGTTACCCTGAAAAAATAGTTATGAGGGAAAGGCAAGGAATTTACTTGAATATCCTTCTTTAAAAACAGGAAAAAACAGGAGAGGGCCTATTTAAACTAACCTTTGCAAATCCACCCTTTGAGAGAGAAAAGACTTAAAAGGAAACACATTATTTGAAAAGGACCAAGCATGTTTACCCTCAGATATAGCCAACAGAAAAAACATACCATTGACAAAGCCGACAGCCCTGGCTTGTTGTATATGTAATGTTACTTGCTGTAGTATATATCTGGATGCAATGACAGAAGCACCAAAATATCAGTGGGGCGGCACACTATGCAAAAGCACATATTTTTAGCTTAAGTGTCTTAAGCCACGTGCTTATTTATATCTGCCTCGCCTCTTTGAGAGACCCACCAGTGTTTTTTCATCCCACATAGGCCCTTCGTCCCAGGCCAGGGTGTATTTCACAAAGCATGCTCCGAACAGTAACTTGCTACATTTCATTTTTTTTCTTTCTGAGCATGATGAACTGGCAACTGTGGTAAATGTTTATGCATGTGGTAATTCAGAATGATTCAAAGCTGGGGGAAGCATAGTGATATCGTGTTGGATATTTGCATAATGCACCCTGGCAGCTGGGGTTGTTGCAAATTGCTTAGGGGCTTTGTTTCAATTATTGTGTGGCTAATCTTGTTAATTGTTCTCTGATTCTAACTCCTGTGGCCTTGCACCCCTCACACTCCAGTGGAACTGAAAGCGCAAGCGATTAATTGTCCCTGGCCACCGCCCAATCTGCAGGTAGGGCCTTTCAGTGCATAACGCGGCGCACACTGAAGCAGCCTCTCAATCCGTGTGCCCCCTGTTCAATAAAATGTGAACATCTGCAATTTTTCATAGAAAGTAAATGTGGGTGAAAAGGTTGGCATGTGTACGGAAATGAGTGGCAAACCCTACGGTATCACACTATAAACATTTTGGCAAAAGTGGAAGTCATTTTACAATCATTATCTCATCTGAAGAAACCTTCTACATATGTTTCTTTTCTTAAATGGGATTATACTGTAATTGCATGTACAGGTGATTTCTGATAGATACATGTGCCTTGTGGATTCCTCACCTTGTGAATATCCCCCTTGCGTCAGCAACGTTCGGAATTTTTCTTTGTAGCACGCCGGCGTGGACGAGGTCATAGGAACGCGGCATCGCACGCGACTCCGTCTGACGTCACCGACCCCTTATTAGGTCTACGTCGCCGTGATGACATCAGTTCCCTTTTTTCCGTGTCGTCGACACTAACGGTTTCAGGGATCTTCTGTAGTTACAGATAGAGACTTTGTTACTTTTTGTCTGTTACTGTTTCTGTTCTTCGTCGAGGATGTCGTCGAAGAAAACGGGATTCAAACAGTGTGGCTCGTGTGCCAGGATGATGTCAATTACTGATCCACACGAGGATTGTTTATGTTGTTTGAGATCAGATCACGACGTCAAGGGCTGTCGATACTGTTCAAAAATGAATCCGAAGGCTCTACGTGAACGAGAAGCAAAACTTTTATTGCCCAAAATTAAAAGTAAAGAAGCCGATAGATCTTCGAGATCAAGATCAAGACACTCCAAATCGAGACCGAAGTCAAGATCGAAGTCCCGATCGAGGTCACGATCGAAGTCATCGAGGTCGCGATCGAGGTCGAGGGCCAGATCGGAGTCGGCGTCGAAATCAGCTTCTGGGCATGCTTCGGGTTCCTCGAAGAAAAAACATAAAAGGAAGAGGCATAGTTCTCACCATCATTCGGGGTCTTCGGACTCTAAGAAGAAATCTTCTCGAAAGCATCACAAGGACTTTGTGTCTCCGTCTCCTGTTGGTGATACCACTCCGGTAAGATCTCGAGAGCATACACCGGAGCCGGAACTGAATCCGAATCCGGCTTCGGGTCAGTCTTCGGAGCATGAGGACGTCGTGGATGTTCCTCAATCTCCGATTCCGGAGGATGAACCAGAAAATCAAAAGGATCAGGAGGAGCCGAATCCAGTACAGCCTCCTACTAATCCTATGGGTTCTTACCCTTCTTTTCGTGGTCCTGGTCAAGATCCATCGCATTTCCTAAATGCTATGTAAGGAGTATATGCAAGGGCAATGTACCCCACTGGAGCACCTATGGGTCCTTTGTCTTTCAACTTGGGTGTCCCCCAAGCTTATGCACCGGTGCCTTTTCTACCCTTCATGCAGACTCCATATCCTTCTTGGATCGGTTCAGCGCCGCCGAGGTCATCGACTCCGCACACGGCTTCGCCGACTCCGGAGCGACCTCGGAATTCGGATCGAGGCTCGACGCCGGTTCCTGTTTCTCTACCTCCCATTGTTCCAGCTCCTCGATCGACGCCGGCTCCGACTCCATCGGAGTCGTTGCCGGATCCATCGACGTCGATCCGTATGGAGTGGTCGAGACGTAGAGCCCAGCGTCTACTAGAGGAGAAAGAGTATATGGAACCTGAAGTGGAGGAAGGTGAACTTCAGGAACATGATGATTGTTTTGAGGATCTTCATTCTGCTAGCAGTCTTGAACTTTCTCCGGAATGGGGATTACCTGTGGTTTCAGATGCACCCTCCAAAGATGTGGTACCATACCATATGGTAATTAGAAAAGCTGCTGATTTACTGAACTTAACTTTACCAACAGTTGAGTTCAAACCTAATATCCTCACAGAAGTCTTGCATTCGCCTTCTTCTATCATTAAGCCTACTCTACCTTTCACTGAAGCTCTAATCTAACCACTTCTGGAAGTTTGGAAAAAGCCTTTGTCTGCACCTGCAGTATCTAGGTCGGTGGCGAGACGTTATAGGGTGGCTCCTGGAGATCCTGAGTTCTTGTCATCTCACCCTTCGCCAGAGAGTCTAGTAGTTCAGGCTGCTTGTGCGAATAGATCAGCTGGCTCCTTTCCTCAAGTTCCTGGAGATAAAGACTCCAAAAAGTTGGATCAGGCCGCTAAGAAGGTCTTCTCCTCAGGTAGCATGGCCTTAAAATCAACAAATGCTACTTGTTTGCTTGGCAGATATGTGCATGCCTTAATGGACTCGGTCAAACAATTATCTGCTAAAGTTCCAGAAGAAGACAGGAAAAACTTTAATGAGGTTGTTTTGGACACTCAGGCTGCCACCCGCCAAGTTATCCAGAGTGGCATGGACACTGCAGACTCTGTGGCTAGAATAATGGGTTCTTCAGTAGCTACCAGAAGAGCTGCTTGGCTAAAGTCCTCAGAGTTTTCCACTGATGTACAGGCTACTCTTTTGGATTTACCTTTTGACGGGGTTGGTCTCTTTGGGAAGAAAGCAGATACAGCTCTGGAGAGGTTCAAAGATAGCCGAGCGATGGCTAGATCTTTGGGTTTGCAAGCGAAAGGTACAGCCACCAGAAAGTTCAGAGGCTTTGGCAGATCTTCCTTTCGTCCTTTCAGGCAAGGCCAGCAACAGCAGCAGCAACAGAACCCTCTGTACAAGTCTTATAGAGGTAGACAGAAGGGTCGTGGACATGGACGTCAAGCCTCTTCCTCCTCTACTTCCTCCTCTAATACCCACCCCCCACCTGCAGCAGCAAAGCAGCCCTAGATCCGCCATTCCGGATCATGCAGGTCCGGTAGGGGATCGGCTTACTCATTTTCTACGGGATTGGGAATCGGTTACATCAGATCTTTGGGTTCTCAATCTCGTAGAAAATGGGTATGCCCTTCCCTTTCGGGAATTTCCTCCCAATTACCCTCCTTTCCAAGGTTATTGTTCGGAGGACCACCTGCTTCTCCTGCAGGAAGAAGTCCTGGCGTTGTTCAGAAAGGGTGCGATAGAGGTGGTTCCGGAGCAGGAGAGGGGTCAGGGATGCTACTCCCGGTATTTTCTGATCCCCAAGAAGGATGGCAGGCTTCGGCCAATCCTGGATCTCAGGATCTTGAACTTGTATCTGAAACAAGAAAAGTTCAAGATGCTCACTCTTGCGCAGGTTCTTCAAGCGCTGTTGGAAGAAGACTGGATGGTGTCGATCGACTTGCAGGATGCTTATTTTCACATCCCTATCCTGAAGTCGCACAGGAAGTATCTCCGTTTTACGGTGGGTTCGCAACACTACCAGTTTGCGGTCCTTCCGTTTGGACTTACTACTGCACCTCGAGTTTTCACCAAGGTGATGGCAGTGGTGGCAGCACTTCTCAGAAGGTCGGGAATTCCTGTATTTCCGAATCTGGACGACTGGCTCATCAAAGCAGAGTCGCCAGAGAAGGTGCTCCTTCATTTGCAAGAGACAACTCAGTTGTTACACAGGTTGGGTTTTTTGATAAATGTACCCAAGTCTCACCTGGTGCCCTCCCAGCGCAACCTGTTCATAGGTGCGGTACTGGACACTACTGTATGCCGTGCATTCCCTCCACCTCAAAGGATTCACGACATACAGGAAATGATTCCTTTATTTTTCAATGGAGCGGTTGTTCCAGTCCTGAAGGTCCTTCGTCTGCTTGGTCTGATGGCTTCTTGCATTCTGTTGGTCAACCATGCACGCTGGCACATGAGGGCACTCCAGTGGTGCCTCCGCAGGCAGTGGTATCAGCACAACGGAGATTTCAGGGAGTCTGTGACGATCTCCAGAGAAACTGCGGCGGATCTGTCCTGGTGGAGTGTGGAAAGCAATCTTTCTCAGGGAAAGCCTTTCCAGCTGCCTCCATCGGTGGCCACAGTGATAACGGATGCATCCACTCTAGGGTGGGGTGCTCATCTGGGGGATCTGGAGGTCAAAGGTCTTTGGTCTCCAGAGGAGAGGTTGCTTCATATCAACCTTTTAGAGTTACGGGCGATACGTTTGGCGCTCAAGGCCTTCCTCCCTTCCCTTCGCGGTCAGTCGGTTCAAGTCCTGACGGACAACACGACCGCGATGTGGTACATCAACAAGCAGGGAGGAGTAGGGTCGCAGTGTCTCTGCAGAGAGGCTCTGCGTCTCTGGTCCTGGGTTCAGGACCATCAGATTTGTCTGATGGCAAATCATCTGGCCGGAGTTTTGAACGTTTGTGCAGACGTTCTCAGTCGGCAGTTCTCTCCCGATCACGAGTGGAGGCTTCACCCGGAGGTTGTTCACGACATCTATCAGATGTGGGGGACTCCTCGGGTGGACCTGTTCGCCACTCGCGAGAATGCTCACTGCCCGTCATTCTGCAGTCTCCAGTATCCGATGCAAGGAGCTTTGGGGGACGCATTTCAGTTGAGTTGGGGAAATCAACTCCTTTACGCGTTTCCCCCCATACCCTTGATTCCTCGGGTTCTGAGGAAGATTCGCCAAGACCTGGCCCAAGTCATATTGGTCGCCACAGATTGGCCAAGAAGGGTGTGGTACACGGACCTACTCCACCTCTCCTCTCACCCGCCGCTCCGTCTCCCTCTCAGGGTAGATCTCCTCTCTCAGATGGAGGGGCAGGTTCTACACCCCCACCTCCAGACATTACACCTTCATGCCTGGAGATTGAACGGGGCAACCTGAACTCTTTTTCTCTCCCTCACGATGTGGTGGATGTCATTCTTTCGGCCAGGCGTGACTCCACCAAGTCCATCTATTCGTACAGATGGTCTAAATTTGTTGTTTGGTGTAGGGAGAAGGCTGTTGACCCTTTGAGGGCTCTTCTGTCTGATATTTTGCAGTTTGCTCTCTCTTTGGCACAGCAAGGATTTGCTGTTGCCACAGTCAAACGTTACCTTTCGACGTTATCAACATTTCTTTGCTTGCCGGATCAGCCGTCTCTTTTTAAATCTCCAGTGGTTTTGAGGTTTCTGAAGGGCCTCACAAATAAGTTCCCTCCTTCTCCATTTATCGTGCCTCAATGGGACCCTCCTGAGGGTATAAGAGCTCATTCTACCAGAGCAAGGTCTGCTACTTCTGCATTGTCTAGAGGTGTACCTGTTGAGGACATTTGCAGAGCCGTGACTTGGGCCTCCCTCCACACTTTTGCGAAGCATTACTGCTTGGATACCAAAGTGAGGAGGGACGGCCACTTCGCGCGTTCTGTCCTCCAAGATTTCCTGGTGTAGCAGAGTGGACTCCCTCCTCCGGGAGTGGGGACTGCTGTGGACTCTATTCACAAGGTGAGGAATCCACAAGGCAGATGTATCTATCAGAAGAACAAGTTACTTACCTTCGGTAACGCTTTTTCTGGTAGATACAGTATCTGCCTGTGGATTCCTCACTGACCCGCCCGCCTCCCCGTTGTCCACTCTGCTATACCTGGTCTTATTTGTATATTTATTTGTATGTTTATTGGGTTTTTGATACCTTTGCTACGCACTATGTGTGCTATTATGGTTTGTATGTACTGTGTACACTGTATATATGTATATTTCCTGTCATTGGTCCGTCCGGGTGCCTCGAAGGCACGGAAAAAAGGGCGGAACTGATGTCATCACGCCGACGTAGACATAATAAGGGGTCGGTGACGTCAGACGGAGTCGCGCGCGATGCCGCGTTCCTATGACGTCGTCCACGCCGGCGTGCTACAAAGAAAAATTCCGAACGTTGCTGACGCAAGGGGGATATTCACAAGGTGAGGAATCCTCAGGCAGATACTGTATCTACCAGAAAAAGCGTTACCGAAGGTAAGTAACTTGTTCTTTCCTAAGATTACGTTTGTACACTTGTGCTGCTTTCGTGGGCATTGTCCCATGGGCATGATGACATGTTGCACATGTATTAGCACTTATAATTTCTGCATCTACAATTTTGTCCACTGCCCCTATATTGTGGCCAAAGCACACGCAGCCATTTTCTTTATTGGGCATACTGCTACCACCGATTCATAAACCACAATATCTGCTTGGTCGCTCTAGCTTGCTCTCTGCCTCACTCTGAGAACGGGGAAGAGAACACATGTGCGCCGGCAAAGGCAAAGCATTGTAGCGCTATTCAAGTATCTCAAAATGAGACGTACTGCAT
Organism: Lissotriton helveticus; assembly: GCF_964261635.1. Taxonomy (NCBI): domain Eukaryota; kingdom Metazoa; phylum Chordata; class Amphibia; order Caudata; family Salamandridae; genus Lissotriton; species Lissotriton helveticus. The sequence continues at coordinate 688,115,597 of NC_136070.1, read as the reverse complement.
CTAGTATATGGGCTTACGCCTGCCCATAAGGTTCCCATTTGCTGTCACCATCGTCGCTCTTCAATTTTGTCCACATAATTCCACTGCATACCATGCCACATATCTCCACTACACAACTTCATACCACGCCACACAATTCTGCAACAAAGAATTCCAATCTACCACATCTCTCACTTGTACTATCACCAGCCCTGTCACCTCTCCCCTATACACCCACTGCCCCCTCATCTCTCCCTCACACTCCCGGTACTCCCTCTCATCTCAATCCCACCACCCCTTTCATCCCTCCCTCATACTCCCTATTTCCTCTCTATACTGCCTGCTCACACACTCTACCTTCCTGTACCACCTCACGCTCTGCCCTGGTCCAACTCTCGCCTCCCCCATATGGGCCCCTTTTACTCGTACCTCCATCTCTCTCTGTCTCTTACTTTCTCTCACCCTTCTCTCTCGCTCCCTCACACTTGTTCTTGCCTCTCTCATATGGTTCAATTCATGTCTTCCAGCACAGTTTCTTTCCTGGCCTTTTCAAAAAATTTCCATCCCTCAAACCCACGCTGTCCTCCTCTTCTTTGCGTGTATTCTGCGTACACATGTGCTCCCTCTTTATGCATCTGTGGCTTGCTCTTCCCTTCTTTCTCACACTCTCCTCCTGCTCCTCAATCTCAAATTCAATCATCACTTCGTGCACAAACTACCTATTCCTGTGTATCCTCCTTTCTATCTATTCTGTGCAGCTCTCACCCCTTTCTATTCATCATGCCACATAATTCCACCACAGAAATACACCATACAATTCCATCCCACACAATTCCACGATTAACAATTCCAATACAACCCACATAATACATCTCAACACCACACACATCTACTACACTCCAAACCAAGACACATAGGTAAAAGATTTTGTCATTTACAATGTCAATAGCTCTAACTCTCGCGAAACGAAGACCTATTGTATTGCAAATGTTTATTAAATTATCCAAGCCAATAACTGCGCAGGTCTCTGCTTATTGACCGAGGGGTATGACAGGGGTGATGAAGATGCTCAGTGGCTAACAAAAGCAAGGCAATGAAATGCTCAGACTAGATGAATAGTTTAGAAAAATGCACCAGCACCAAAAAGTAGGTGCCTACCTTAACCAATAGCTGTCGATCCAGAAATATTTAATATGATTCTCTAAGAATACGTCAGCCACAACAGCAGTCCCAGCTCTTTCGAGGTAACCTTTTCACACTGCACTGGTATTGCATGTATGTATGCAGAGATATTTCTATAATCTGAACATCAGAAATATTGGAGCGTTGATGGACTTTAACCTCCTGAGCACCGATTCCCCTGATTATTTATTTCTCACCGAAACCTGGTTTTCCACTGATTCCCTCCCGGATCTCCTGGCTATTCTCCCCGACACCTATTATGCCCTTCGTGCGGATCGCCCGGCTGGGAAGGCTGGGGGTGGCGTGGCGATGATTATTCGCTCCACCCTTAAATTTCAGCTCCTTGACCACCCACCAATACCCAATGTGGATTACCCGGTGGCCCGTTCCCTCAATCTCCCTGATCCCCTCACTGTCGTCCTTATGTACCGTCCCCCCCAATCCATGCCCCTATTTTTTCCACCTTGCAGGACCTTTTGGCCACTCTGGCGGTCAACCATTCATCGGTCATCTTACTTGGCGATTTCAACTACTGGCCAGGTGACCCTAGAGAAGATTCTTTCTCCAAAGACTTTTCTGCCACCCTCCAGTGTCTGAATTTTTTACCTCACATTTTTGCTCCCACCCACGCCAAGGGTCATACCCTTGACCAGATCTGGTCATTGCGCCGCGATATCTCACCCCCTTTTTTAATTCCCTGCATTTGGTCCGATCATTTTATTATTTCTTTTTCCATTTTTTCTGCACTTGCGGTCAAATTACCCTTACCTAAAAATTTACTAGCTCGTAGCTGGAACCAAACGGATCTTAACATACTTTCATCTTCTCTGGCCTCTTCAATGCCAGATCTTACTGGTCTCTCCTTAGACTCGCAGACAGAAGCCATTAGCACCTGGCTTTCCTCTTCCTGCGATCAGGTAGCCCCTCTCAAAAAGGTTAAATCTGTCCGACCCTACGACGCACACAAATGGTTCACCAAGGAGCTTAAGGATCTTAAGCTCGGTCTTAGGCGTTCGGAACGTCACTGGAGACGTAACTACTGCCCCACCCTTCGTGCCAAGTATAAACTCCTTCTTACTGATTACAAAAAAGCGATCTTGACGGCTAAAACTAACTATTTCACTGAGAGAGTCGCTCTCTCTGCCAATAAACCTCGAGAAATCTTCTCCTTGGTTCATCATCTCGCTACCTCTGATCGCACCAGCACCAGTCTTGTCCCTACCCACACCCTCTGCCTCTCACTCAATGATTATTTTATTGACAAGATCGCCAATATAAAGGCTAACATTCCCTTGGCACAGCATACCGGTGTTCCCTGTCCCCTTCATTTGTCCTCCTCGTCAATGGATCATTTTTCTCCCATTTCTACAGATTGCTTTCTCAATCTGCTTTCCAAAGTCAAATCCGGCTCGCCAGCGGACTGTGCCCCGGCACGGATCCTTAAAGCTCTTTTTACCAGTTGCCCCGCTCCTCCTCTTGCTCTTCTTAATGCCTCTTTGACTTTGGGTTCTGTTCCTTCTTCTTTTAAAACCGCAAGGGTTCTTCCCATTCTAAAGAAACCCGGATTAGATTCTTCTCTCCCCTCTAATTTCAGGCCTATTTCCCTTCTCCCCTACTTGGGAAAGATCCTCGAAAGCCATGTCACTTCTTGCCTGTCCTCTTACGTCGAGGAGAACCACCTCCTGGCCTCCCACCAGGCAGGCTTTCGACCAGGACACTCTACGGAGACAGTTATCATCGCTGTCCTGGACGAACTCAAGGGGAAAGCGGACACCAATCTTCCCCAAGCCCTGGTTCTCCTCGACCTGTCCGCTGCGTTTGACACGGTCGATCATGCCACTCTTCTCGACCGTGTCAGCGCAGCGGGCATTTGTGGCGTAGCCTTTTCTTGGCTGGCGTCCTTCCTTTCGGGCAGGTCTCAAGCGGTTCACCTCTCGGGCTTTTCTGCTCCCCCCCGCTCAGTCACCTGTGGGGTCCCTCAAGGCTCTTCCCTTTCCCCCCTTCTTTTTAACCTTTATATTCATCCTCTCATTATTTCCCTTCGCGAGCTGGGGGTCTCTGTGTATAATTACGCGGATGACCTCCAGCTCGTCTTTGATCTTTCTTCTCCCTCGATCTCTCTTCCTAAATTCTGCTCCACTCTAGTCTTTATTTCTGATTGGATGTGAACCAATCATTTAAAGCTCAATCCCGATAAAACGGAGCTTGTCCTCACGGGTGGTCCCTCCAACCCTTGGTCCCCGATCCACTGGCCCCCCTCCTTCGGCTCCCCCCCTTCTCCGGTCCCCTCTTTCGGACCTTGGGCATCAAGGTCAGCCATGACCTTACCATGCACGCCCAAGTCAGTTCCGTTGTATCCTCTTGTTTTTTGTCCCTTCGTCTCATCCGGAAGATTTCCCGGTATTTTTCAGCGGACGCCCTTAAATCCATAGTCCTGGCCCTTATCACCTCTCGCCTTGACTATGGGAATGGTCTGTATGTAGGCATTCCTGCTTATGAAACCCGACGCCTACAGGCCATTCAAAACCAGGCTGCCCGTCTCATCCTCCGCCTCCCCAAATCATTTCATATCACGCCTGCACTTAAGTCCCTCCATTGGCTCCCCGTGCACCTCAGATAATTTTTTAAATAGGCCTGTCTGACTTTTCGGGCCTACACTGACTCAGCCCCCTTCTTCATTAGTTCTTTGATTACTCCTTACACCCCCACCCGCACTCTTCGTTCCTCTTCTCTCTCCCTCCTACATGTCCCCCGCTTTCGTAAATCCAGAACGGGGGGCACTCGCTTTTCGGTTCTGGCCCCTCGGTTTTGGAACACCCTCCCTCTCTCTATCCGTTCTATTCCCACCTATGCTCACTTTCGCAAAGCTTTGAAAACATTTCTTTTCTCCCAGGAATTCCCCTGTTAGCTCCTTTGGTTTCCTCAGTTGAGTCTAGTTTGGTCTCAGCGCCAGGAAGCCGCTTGGCCGCAGTGCGCTTTATTAAATTTCTTTTTCATTTCATTTCATTTCATTTCATGGATGGGCAAGCCCATCAAATAATGTACTCCATTTGGATGGGGCAGTGTAGGCATGTACTCCACTGGACATACAGCCCACCATATTGAGGGATTTCTGCCAGCCTGAAAATTCCATACTAGTTTGTAGGACTGGAGTCAATAACTTCAAAAGTTGTGGTAAAATCCAGCTCGCACAACTGCAGGTCCGGGTTTGACTGTGAAGTGAACAGATTAGTGGCGTTTCATTGCTGCATTTCACCCTGATTCAAGAGCAGCTATTGCACAAGAGGCAATTCTTGTTGATTTGTCTTGTAGCTGAATAGTAATTTCTATTAGTGCCCATTGAAAATCCTTCAGTGCCAAGCCATTTATTGACTTTTTGGAGAGCTTTGCTTTAACATGCTGTAGTTTGTGTAATTACGGTTATAATGTTGGGAAACTATATATTTTTGGTTTCAGTACATCTTGTACTATTAATTTATATATAAAACATACATTTATAAAATACCCTGAAGTCACATGACACAATTCAAGATGGCCGCCAGGTGACAGTGAAAATGATAAGTGTAAATGACCGCGTCAGTAGGCTAATAAAAAAAATAGTGTTTTCCAAAAGCAGATACGCAGGAATATTTATTAGTCTGTTTGCTCACCCGGAATAGGGCAGAATTTAATTCAGATTTTATTTTTTGTGTTTTTTATGGCTCTTAGTCATACAATGACATAGATATAAGGCACATACATTTTTCATGTTTTTCTATTGTTGTGCAGAATCTAAACTTATAAGCCTAGCAGAATTGGCTCACAGAAGTAAAATGGATGTTTCAGAGACTACGTTTAGTATATATATGAAAATACATATTTTTCCTGCTTTTGACAGCACTTTATATACTACAAAATGGCCGACATGCTGTTTCGTCTTGTTGATGTTTTTCATATAATGATCTCAGTCTTGGTATTGGACATATGTTCAATATCTCAAAATGTATTTTCTGACTTTTATGCACAGTAGTGATGTATATGGTGTGAATAGTTGGGATATGATTTCATTCATATAATTCCTGAAGGTCACAGTCCTTGACCTTTGACCCTAAATGGTAGCTCCTGGAAGTGAGCAAAGGATATATCTTTGTAACAGTGACATTATTTTTGCAAAGTGAGGTATCTTTGGAAAGGTCATTGTCTGATCTCACAGGTCAGCTAGTCAAATTGTATAAGAGGTGAAAAAAACATGACCTTTAACCCCTAAATACACATTTGTAAAAAAAAATCTGTTTATTCTGTTACCCTTGGATCAATTTCGATATGTGTGGCATTATTGGACTCGACATGCAAAGTACTATCGTTTTACTTGTTGAAATTATTGTAGAGGTCATAATATTTGACCTTTGACCTCTATTTGCACTTATTGTGGGTGTTTTTAAGGTGTTTTTTCCATTTTGGTGAGATCATTTATTAAAAGTGTTGCAGTGCTTGAATTGTAATGATAAGTATTTAAATGTTTGTTCATTAAGTTGCTTGGAGGGGGGTCATGTGGTTTGACCTTTGACCTCTATTTACACTGTTCTAAGTATTTCATGGCCATTAATCCATTAATGTTAGATCATTTGTTACAAGTGAGGCATTATCGAAATTGTAATGATGAGTACCTACATCCTCCTTAGTTACTGTGTTGAAGGAGGATATGCTTTTTGACCTTTGACCTCTAATTTTACTTGTTTAGGTGTATCAAGGTCGTTATTGCACTCCCTTGGATCATTTGTTACTAGTGTTGCATTATTGTTATTGTCTTGATAAATACTTGCATTTTCACTGGTTTAATTGGTGTCGAGGGAGATCATGTCTGTAGACCTTTGAAATCTACTTACACTTTTTTAAGTCTTTCAATGTCATTAATGCATTACGGCTGGATCCTTCCTGCCCCTATGACCCCCTGCACCTCTTCATACCTCCGGTGCCACGCCTGCAGCCTTTTTGTCAAAAGAAGAAAATCCATTGAGAAGCATTGAGTGCCTGACGCTTAATTGGCACCCTGCACTTGGCCACCCCTGTGCCGCTGGTGGTGTATGTTTGGTGCTTATTTGAGGCCCCCCTGTGCTTGTGCTAACCCCCAAAGCTTGGCACCTGTAACCAATCTACTTATCTGCAAACAGTGTGGCTCTAGGCATTCCCAGTCTCCTTTGAAAAGCATTGGGCCAACCTCCGACTTTGACCTCTGCACCCAGCCTCCCCTGTGCCACTGGTGGTACAGTTTTAGTACTCACCTTACCCTTTGCTCTAGCTGACCTTTGGTCCCAAAGACTGGAACTGAAAGTGTGGTACTCGCTTGTTTTACCGCTATATTGTTTTCACTATAGGATATTGAACTGTTCTGAAAATATTCTGTCAACTTACGAAAGTAAAAAGTATATTTTTCTAAAATTGTTGTGGATCTCCTTTTGAAGTTGTGTGTCCTTCATTGATCATGGTTGTGCAATACATGTCTTACACTCCTCTTTTTTAGGCCTAAGCTGCTTGCCAACTGTTGGACTTGGCCCTTTTTGCAGGGTCATCCCTGAACTTTTTTCCTTCCTCCTGTATTTTTTCTAACCTGTTTTTGTTGGTTTTATGACTTGGGCACTTTATCACTGCTGAACAGTGCTAAACTGCATATACTCTCTCATTGGTAAATTGATGTATGATTAGTCACTCCATGATTGACTGGTTTGGTTTACTTGTCAGACCCTAATACAGTGCACTGCGTGTGCCCAGGGCTTGTAAATCAAATGCTGCTGGTGGGCTTGCTGCACTGGTTGTGCCATCTGCGTGCAGTCTGGTACTGCCATGTTGACTGGCAAGTGCACCCACTTGCCAGCTCCTAAACCTTCCTTTTTCTACATATTAGTCACCCCTAAGGTAGGCCCAAGGGCATGGTGCATTGTATGTAAAAGGTAGGACATATCCTGATGTGTTTGGATGGTCCTGATAGTGAATTACAGCCATTTTCGTTTTTCACTATTGCAAGGCTAACTGCTCCCCATAGGCCAGAATGGGCAGTTTGATTATAACATCTTATAATCCTAACTGACTCAGGGAACGAGGTAGAAATTCGAGTTTAGTATGCCTGATCACTTTTGGAACCAAGGAGAAGCTTTGCTGAGGAGAGGAACCAGAAAGAAACTCAAGGAGGAGACTAACACTAAGCTGAGTGCTGCTTGGGGGATTGGCCTGCAGTGGTTGCCTGACTGCCAAAGAAAGGAGAAAGGAACTTTGTGCTACTTTCATCAACTTGTAAAGGATCTCCTAGGGTTTGGAAATTGAGCGTGCCTCCTGCTGAAGTCTCAGGGATAACAGACTTCACCAACCAACTCTCCTGAATTCTTTTGAAGTGCCTGCTGTTGTGCTGGGCCTTCTGAGGGACTGTGTGTCGCAAGGAGCTGGAAGCACGACTCACGAATAAGAAGCGTGATGCCGCCCCAGCCGTCGTCATCGCATCACTGAAGAAGGGTTTCGCTGCTGCTGCATCGCATCGCATCGCAGAAGTGCCTCGCTTTGCCAGAGAAGAGTGTAGCCGTCGCAGCAGATACCGTCCCATCACCGGAGAAGCGTGTGGCCGCCGCAGCCGCTGTCGTCGCATGACTGAAGAAGGGAGTCGCCACTGCCGCTGTCGCATCGCATCACCGAAGCGCCTCGCATCACCATAGAAGAGTGTTGCCATCACAGCAGAAGCCGTCACATCACCAGAGAATCATGTCGCAGGGCCTGTCGCGACTCAGAAGATTTGTTAAGTCACTGCACGGCCGTCGGGGTGCACGCATCGTTGTCGCATCAAGAAGAATACACCATTTTGTTTCATTGCACCGGATCTTCATCGCATCACGGCGTTGCGGGTCACATTGCCACGGAAGCGCAGTAAGAAACTGATGCATCATCTACCAATGCAGAGAAGAACCAACGCATCACTGTCCCCTACGCAGCAGTAGGGAATTGACGCATCACCGTTCTTGCGTGTATGGAACCGACACATCACCTTCCCTGCACAACCTTTGTTGTATAGCGTTACGCATCCAAAGGTACATTGAGTATAAAGTGTTGCATTTACCATCTAAATAGAACTAAGCTCGTTTTACCATCCTAAAGTACAGTATTGTGGATTTTTGTTGTTTGTGGTCTTGTGTTAAGTTTATATAAAAATACTTATTTTTATACCACAACTTGTGTGGTGTCCATCTGTAGTGTTGTCACTGGGTTACTGTATGTGTTCACACATGTTTTACACACTGCCTCTGAGATAAGCCTGTCTGCTCGTGCCAAGCTACCAAGGGGGTGAGCAGGGGTTATTTTAGAAGTGTAACCCATTATCCTGACTAGACACAAGGGTCCCTATTTGGTCAAAGTTTCCTACCTCTGCCAACTAGAAACCCCCAAATCTAACACCAACACTACCACTAATAAAACAGAAGGCACTGGACCGTAATGTAGAGAACATCTCAGAGAGACTGGGCATCCTGGAACCGATGGCCTCAGACTCTTTGGCCTCTGTGCATGATAGTGGTACCCCACCACAGATTACTCCTCACCAGTAGAAGACTTGATCTAACGTTGTCTGAGAGAAAAAAGTGACTGGAGTTACTGGGCCCGTCGAGCTGGGTTGCTAGTACAAACATGGGGCACTGATGAGCCCTAGATGTGTTGTCTGAAAGATTGTGCTGTCCTCCCAACAAGTGGACCTACTGTGCTTTGACACCAGTTTGCACCTGTCCTTCCTTTCCTTCGCGGCCGAGCAGTTGCTTTATGATAGCGGTAACCTTTGGGGGTTGGCATGTGTCCAGGCCTCACTTGGGTAATCTGGCAGACCTCTGCTGTCCTCCTGTAGCAAAACGCTGCCACTGCCACTCCCCCTGCATAGCTCTAGGCCTCTGACTCAGTCGCGCCTCCTTCCCCCACCTCAGCCAGTCACCTGTAATCCTCGGTGCCTAGGCAGGTTCTCCGATGGTTGGCGCTGCCCGGCCTTGAGCTTCACATCAATGATGGTCTTCTACAGCATTGCTGTGTTGTGATCAGCTGCAGGGGCAGGCCAATGCGACCCTGGAGCTCGCCACACCACCGCTCTGCAGCCGTCGCCACCTGCACTTTAACCACATCACGGTTCTTCAGGCCACTTTACGTCTTTGCCTCTGCAGTCATCTGCTGGGAAGTAGAGTGTAAAAAAACAGCCTCCCGTCTGCTTCTGGTCTTCAAGGGACAGTACTCTTCATTATTGATAGCCCATTAGGTCTCCTGGGGCAAGACCATGCCATTGATCGGTCACGGACTTCAGGAAGCTCACTCAGGAGCGGCCATCTTGCTAGCTCACCCTGTAGCACCCCCCTGCCTCTAACACACGTACTGGCTAGTGTTCCAATTGGCATAAATATGATACATACTTCTTAACGCAATAGATGTTCCCAGATGGGTAGAGCTGATGAAATCCCTGCTGTGCACTTTTGGTAGCATTAGAATATCTTATACCGGGAACAGTAAAAGACGAGTAGAATCTCATCGAAGGCTAACGATAATGAGCTATGTCTGGCACAGAGCACAAAATAAGTTATACAAGTACAGGCCCGTATGGATGAAATAATGCAATACAACTCTGAGACTTGGAGCAAGAATGGGAGAACTTTTAGACCAGATGTATTAAAGATATGTATGACTTCCTCACTAATCACAGTTTGAAAAAATATGCAAAGGTACAAGAGGCGATTGTGTTCCTACACCAATATTTTGGGGACTACCAATCTCTCAACTGCAGTTTCAGTAGGCTTTTGGGCCCATTCCCATGGATATTCCAAATCTGGCAATTTTTAAATATTTATGCAAGTGGGGACCAAACAAGGAGGTGTTATCCAGACTACTCACAAACCTGTTAAATCATCTATATCCCAAAACGTGAAAATTTAGTGTTTGAATGGGTTTCCAAGGAAATACTTGAACAATGAATGGTCAGTCCTCATGGCACAGCATGATGAAACACTTATAGAAGCACATTTTATACTGAGCTAATAGAAAGTAGAGAATGGATGACACAGTTCCCCATAGAAATTGAGTGCTGCCAAAATTGTTTCTTTGGCCGCAATCTAGAGATATTACACCTCAGAAGGGGACATTGCCCACCTGCTCTGGGAAGGTACCATGTTGAATAACCTTTGGATAGAGGTGTGGAGATGAGGGATAAAGTGGACATAAGAGCCACCTGACAGTGCATAAAGTTCTTCTATGCCATCTTGACCTATACCCTGAGATTGCATATGAATAGATGCGGCAGACTGCAAAAGCATTAGCCACTGCAGCGGTCTGCATCCTTAGACAGTGGTGTCTCTTACGAACATGGGATTTATACAATGAATGACCAGTTAGATAAAGTCTAGGTTACCTAGGTTAGTTTTGTTGGTGATCTATGAGGCCCCATTTTTCTAAATTGTCTGGCAGAAACCTGTGAGCTGTCCCTAGGCTAAACATGTGTAGTTGACAGGTGTTAAAGTTCCTGGTCCACCTAGAAGGGGAAAAAGAGAGAGAGTGTGCCTATAACCTGTCCCTGTACTAAACATTCTTGGCAGTGAGAGGAGATACAAAACGAGAGGCAGGTTGCCTTGAACCAACTGTACAAAGTGGTGCTGTGGCTCTGCTGGCCGCAAAAACACCTCAGTGAGGGCATTGGCCCAAGGCAAGCTACCAGAAACGTACGAGCTGTCCCTAGGCTAAACATGTGTAGTTGACGGTTGTTGACGTTCCTGGTCCACCTAGAGGGGGAAAAAGAAAGAGAGTGTGCCTACAACCTGTCTCGGTACTAAACATTCATGGCACAATGAGGAGATACAAAACGAGGGGCAGGTTGCCTTGAACCAACTGTACAAAGTGGTGCTGTGGCTCTCCTGGCCGCAAAAACACCTCAGTGAGGGCATTGGCTCAATGCAAGCTGCCCGAAACCTACAAGCTTTCCCTAGGCTAAACATGTGTAGTTGACAGTTGTTAAAGTTCCTGGTCCACCTAGAAGGGGAAAAAGAGAGAGAGTGTGCCTATAACCTGTCCCTGTACTAAACATTCTTGGCAGTGAGAGGAGATACAAAACGAGAGGCAGGTTGCCTTGAACCAACTGTACAAAGTGGTGCTGTGGCTCTGCTGGCCGCAAAAACACCTCAGTGAGGGCATTGGCCCAAGGCAAGCTACCAGAAACGTACGAGCTGTCCCTAGGCTAAACATGTGTAGTTGACGGTTGTTGATGTTCCTGGTCCACCTAGAGGGGGAAAAAGAGAGAGAGTGTGCCTACAACCTGTCCCTGTACTAAACATTCATGACACAACGAGGAGATACGAAACGAGAGGTAGGTTGCCCTAAACCAACTATACAAAGTGGTGCTGTGGCTCTGCTGGCCGCAAAAACACCTCAGTGAGGGCATTGGCTCAAGGCAAGCTACCAGAAACCTACGAGCTGTCCCTAGGCTAAACATGTGTAGTTGACGATTGTTGAAGTTACTAGTCCGCCTAGAAGAGGAAAAAGAGAGAGAGTGTGCCTACAACCTGTTCCTGTAATAAACATTCATGGGACAACGAGGAGATACCAAACGAGAGGTAGGTTGCCTTGAACCAACTATACAAAGTGGTGCTGTGGCTCTGCTGGCCACAAAAACACCTCAGTGAGGGCATTGGCTCAAGGCAAGCTCCCAGAAACCTACGAGCTATCCCTAGGCTAAACATGTGTAGTTGACGGTTGTTGAAGTTACTGGTCCACCTAGAAGAGGAAAAAGAGAGAGAGAGTGCCTACAACTTGTCCATGTACCAAACATTCATGGCACAACGAGGAGATACAAAACGAGAGGCAGGTTGCCTTGAACCAACTGTACAAAGTGGTGCTGTGGCTCTCCTGGTCGTAAAAACACCTCAGTGAGGGCATTGGCTCAAGGCAAGCTGCCAGAAACCTACAAGCTGTCTCTAGGCTAAACATGTGAAGTTGACGGTTGTTGAAGTTCGTGGTCCACCTACGAGGGAAGAAAGAGTATGTCTATAACCTGACCCTATGCTCCTCCTGTTGAAAGAATAAGAACCAGTTCCGGATTCCTAGAGCGTACACCAAGATGCTTCCCAGGAGGCCCACACATTTGGTATACCTTCTAGTCACAACTTACCTGAATGATGTTTCTTTGGCAACATCCAAAAGTCTTGCCAGCCTGACGTGATTGTTTATCTTCTTCATCTTAGACATCCTCAAAGTGTCTACTGAGTATGTTTTCCACAATGATAAGAAAAAACATATTTGAATGATTAAGTACCACTAATCACACATCCCCAAATTGCACCCAACCTTTTTTTTTACACCTACCCTCTTACCACACAGAGTTGGATAGTAAGTAGCACTTTCAGAGGCAAATCATCCTATCAGAAACTCCTATTAGGCAACTTTGAGTGTAAGTCTGGTGGGGTGCAGCTTTTCCTATATGAGCTCAGAGCAATGAAGAAGTTACATCCTTGAAAGTCGTTCCAGTAAAATCAAGCAAAACAGCAATGCCTTAGATGTCACTCATCACCCACACAAACTCACTTCTCCCCCATACACTGACAATACATTCAAACACATTTACAAAGCAACCAATGCAATCCCATGCTCATGTTATTCTTATACATTCTGAAGCCTCATGACCTCATAAGATATTACATCACTCATGACATCTTCTATGACATCACTGATAATATCACAGTAACATTTGCCATAACATTATTGGTAATAAAACTGTGCATGGCAAGGGTGCGAGTTATAGTTAACTTAGGGCACAATTTATAGTTACATGAAATAACTCTCTATAACAGCTGAATTTCTATGGCATTGTGCGTGCAAAATCTGAACCTACTTATAACATCTGTGTAATCTTTGGGTTTTTTTAAGTGAAAAATCTTCTCTTTATTTTGCCATTGTTTTATTTTTTTTTTAAAGACCTTTATTTATACAAGTCCACATCCATACAGTTTATGGCCTACAACCCCGAGGGCCGGCCGCATCAGACACCGATACTGGTCAATTCTGTCAAGTACACAGCCCACCAGCCGACAACCCTGGGGTCCGGCGGCATAGTAGAATAATTCGTGCAATTGATCTGTAGATTTACACCGGATAAAATATAGGTCTATATTTCCAGTTTCCAAGTTAAACACACTCCAACTGAAGTGAAAAACCAACAACACACAAACCGTAGGGCAGATACCTTAGTGAGCACACACTGTCTGTCCCAATCGGTATGGGACATTTATTATCTGTGGATAAATAAAAGTCACTATTGTCGGCCTATTTCTGGTCCTTACCTCCCCCAGGCAGGTGACCATGTCATGATTGGTAGTGGTTCCGGCGATCTGTCCCTGGATTCCCTTTCCAACCGTATTGTGATCCATTGTTGGGTTATAAGGCCCCTCAATCTACCTACCCCTCCCCATCTCGTGTCAGTCCCCCTCCTCCTCCTCGTCTGATGTGGTTTGTTCGTCCTCCTTCAGTGGTTCACAGATCTCCCCCCTATATATATTCCATTGGGTCCATATCTTGTTCCATTTGCGTGGGCAAGCCCGTGCTGTGTATACCGCCCTCTCCGTAATCATCACCCTATCCATGTTCCTACACCATTGCGCCAGTGTGGGGCTCTCTGCCGCACCCCATTTCTGTGCTATATCTCGTTTCGCTATGAGCATGCCTATCGTAGACCACGTTTGACCTTGTCTGGTGAGATCAGTCGGCTCCCATATATTTAACAAGCATTTACTTGGCTCAGGGACTAGGGACAACCCCACCGTCTGCGATACGGTTCGCATTATTTGCCTCCAATATTCCACTATACGAGGGCAATCCGATATCGTATGTAGAAATGTGCCTCCTCCCCACACCCACGCAGACAGTAGGGATGCTGTGCTCGCTGTATTGTGTGCAGTGTCGTTCTCGTATAGTACACCCTGTGTAAGATCTTAAGCTGCACTAAACGGAATCTAACCGAAATGCCCACCTCCTTCGGCGAGGCCAGAGCCTCGTTCCATTCTGAATCGTCTATGTCTCCCACTTCTGCTACCCATTTTCTTCTTAGTGTTAATGTAGGGTCCGGTAGGTTGTTAAGTAATTTGCGATAGGTAAGTGATATTGCTCCTTGTTGCATGAAGTCGGTAAGGAGACGGTCTTCAAGGAGGGATGCCTCTGGGACCTCTGAATCCGGTGGTATAGCCGAAAGTAGTGCGTGTCGAATCTGCACATATCTGTACGATTCCGTCTCTCTCAGCTCGTACTGTTGTTGCAGCTGGGTGAAGGGGATTACGGTCCCCTTATCCCACATGTCACCCACCACTGATATACCAATATTGTCCCATTGTGTTAAGCCCTTGCAGTGTCTCAGGCACCCCAAGGCCCGAGTGTCCCACAATGGGGTGAGCTTAGTGATTCACCCTTTCTACCCCAATTTAGCCTGCGCTGTGTGTCATAGTGCCGCTGTAAGTCTGGTGGGTCCCACCATTTTGTTTATGAGGCGTTTATCTTATAGGGCTGCGAGCATGCTATTGGTGCCCAACTGTGCTCTGTCGGATTTGTAGGCTGGGTCTTCCTGGGGGGGCATGTAGCCACTGATTGATGGGCTTTAATTGGGCCGCCCAGTAATACAACAGCAGGCTCGGCAATGCAATCCCCCCGTCATACCAACTCCTGTTCATTTTAGCCTGTGCTATGCGCGCTGGGCGATTGCTCCACAACAGGTTGGAAACCATCGCCGATACCCGTTTAAAGTATCCGGGTGGTATCGGGTAGGGTGTGTTATCTAGGACGTAAAGGAATCTTGGTAACGACATCATTTTGTAGAGTGCTGCTCTGCCCAGTAGTGTCAAAGGCAACGACGCCCAAAATTGAACATCATGTTTCAACCGTTCTAACGGCAGTTTCAGATTTTTGTCGTAGAATTCCAGTGGGTCTCTAGTGACGTGTATGCCAAGATACTTAAAGGAAGACCCAGCTATTCGTAATGGACAAGCAACGTCCAATACGGGGGGTGGTCCCTGCAGCAGTTACATTTCAGACTTTGCCCAGTTTATAGTGTATCACACAAGGCCAGCAGTTCCGGTATTCCACGGTCTGGGTCTGTCAGGTAGACGAGCATGTCATCTGCGTAGAGGGAGAGACGATCCTCCCACCCCTCCGCCCAGGTGATCCCCTTTAGTAGTGGTGTCGAGCGTATCAGTGTCGCCAGGGGTTCCAGCGCTATCGCAAAGAGTAGCGGGGAAAGAGGGCATCCCTGCCGAGTGCCTCGCGCTAGAGGGAACGTAGGGGAAATGTGGCCATTCGCCACGACTTGCGCTATGGGATTGGCATACAATAACCGAACCCAGGCTATGAACTTTGGGCCGAACCCCATATGGGACAGAACCTCGAAGAGGTATTGCCATTCCACCAAATCGAAGGCCATCTTCGCGTCAAGTGCCAGTATGACTGCTGGAGCGGAGTGCGACGGCGCACGAGCCAGCACCCCATGCACCCTTCTCAGGTTGAGGGCGGTGTTTCTGTGGGGCATAAAGCCCGACTGGTTTGGATGTACCAGCTGCGGGAGGTGGGAAATCAGCCTAGTGGGCAGGAGTTTCGCCAGAATTTTAACTTCCGCATTAAGAAGAGAAATGGGGCGATACGATGTACACTCCGCCGGAGGCTTTCCAGGCTTGGGAATAGCCACTATTGTGGTAGTTCGTTGATCCAGCGGAAGTTCAGCAGTTTGTAGACTCTCAGTGTACATAGCCAATAAAGGCCCACTGAGGTGGTCCGACATGGATTGATACCATTCTATTGGGATGCCGTTAGGTCCCGGCGTTTTCCCTGCACGTACCGAGTGTATGGCCCGCTGTATTTCTTCTGACGTGATGTCTGCCTCCAGCTCCGTAACTGCCTCTGGCGGTAGAGTTTGTGTAACAATCTGACTGAGGGACGTTTGGGCCATGTCCGCCGTCACCACTCTACCCGGGGTGTATACAGCCTCAAAGTGTTCTGCAAGGGCCCTTACTACCTCCTACGGGCGTGTTTGCATTATCCCCTCCCTATTGTATACTTGTTGTATCCCCTTAGTGCTACCCCCCTCTTGTTCAGCCAGGCCAACATCTTCCCCGCCTTATCTCCAATGTCGTATACTCTGTGCGCAGTCGCAGTAAGCAGCTCAGCCGTCTGATGTTGTAAGTGTTCCCTATGCTGACATAGGAGTAGTGTGTGGGACGTGTCCGGCGTTGGGTCAGCCGTATGGGCCATATGTGCTTCGTGCAGTGCCAGTTCCAACTTGGTCAGGTCTCGCATTCTCTCACTCCTGTATCCTGCAATGGACGCTATTGCCTGACCCCTTAACACCGTCTTGTACGCCTCCCACAGAACAGTGGGCGACCGGACCGACGCCGTGTTTTCTACGAAGTAATGTTTAGTCGTTGTCCTAAGTGCCTTTTTAACCTTGGGGACTTAAGGTATGATGCGTGTATGGGATAGATCCTCCTGCGCAATGTTTCCTGGGTGGACAGGGTTATGACGATCGGAGAGTGATCTGATATCCCCCTGGGTTGAATTTCAATGTTATCTACTAGCTGCAGGCCGTTTCCCAACGCCAGGAAGTAGTCTATCCGAGTCAAGCTGTTATGTACTGTGGAGTAGTAGGTGTATTGTTTTGCAGTAGGGTGTACGTGTCTCCATATGTCCACTAAACCCAAGGCCTCCATGTATCTTTGGAAGCGAGAGGATCCCGGGGACTGGGCCAGGACCGGGAATCTATCTACCTGTGCATCCACTGTCGCGTTAAAGTCTCCTCCAATAATTATATCTCTCTCCGGTAGCGTTAGGAGTGCAGGCAACTTTACTGAGTGGAGCGCCGGAGGAATATACACTGATACTATATTCAAAAGCCTCCCTTCTCACTGCCCCTGAATCGCCGCAAAGCAGCCCTGGTCATCAATTTTGGTGCTCAGTATTATGAACGGGAAGGATTTCCTAATCAGAATTCCCGTTCCCCTAGAGCCCGATGTGTGTTCCGAGTGTATCGCCATCCTATATCCCCTCCTGTCTAGTGCTTTGGACGCACCTCCTGTGAGGTGTGTTTCCTGCAGTAGTACTAGAGCAGGTCCCTGCCTCTTCACCGCGTGCAGCACTAAGCCTCTCTTAATTTTGTCCCCCAGCCCTCGTACATTCCAGGTCATAATTCGGAGGGGCGCAACTGTAGACCTCAGTGTCCCAACTTCAGGTGCCGTGGACTGGGAATCATGTATGCTCGCCATTATAACCAAGTGGTGCCATGTGTGTCTCGCCACCCAGGCGCAGTGTCTGTCCCATAGGCCTAGAGAGAGTGTGCATCACGCTTTGTGCCGTATCCCTACATATCGAACAAGAAGAACAACAAAACTTCCTCCCCCTTACCCCCCCTCCCTGCCGCCCTGCTTAACGGACATAGAACCGCCCGCCCCCCCAACTTAGCAGAGTGCTTAGCCCATCCCGTTAACAGTGTCGTTGCCTGCTGGGGTGGGATGTCCCCCGGAGCAGGAGGCTCCCCTGCCCTCTTTGGAGCCTCCCAGGCCAGTGTCCAAACTCAACCAACCGGAAATGTACTTATCACTGCCTCTCGCGGGTGTACCGGGTAGTCAGGGTTCCACTAATCCTTCCGCTCCAAAGTTCTCCTGTGCCGGTGATCGCGCCGCGCCATCTCCGCCCGATGCCTGTGACTCCGCTTGGCTGTTACCTCTTTGACTTCGGTTAGGTTTGTTCTGGCGGCGGGGCAGTCCCACTTGCCTCCATCCGTCTAGCCAGTCCCGGGCCGCATCTGGCGTGTCGAAGAACCACACTTTATTGTCCGCTACTACTCTCAGCCGAGCCGGGAATAACATTGAGTAAGATAGTTCTTTCGCTCGGAGCGCCTTTTTAACCTCAGGAAAGGTCTTCCTCCGTCGAGAGACCTCTGCCGTGTAGTCTGGGAAGAAGGCGACAGTGGAGTTTTGTATCTGGATTGGTGCCGACACCCTAGCCGCCTGCAGGATTGTGTCCCGGTCGCGAAAAATAAAGAGTCTTGCCTTTATTGGTCTCGGAGGGGGCCCTGGTTTTGGCTTCCCGCCAGGAACTCTGTGCGCCCTTTCTACGGAGAAGAAGTGTGAGAGCCCCTTTGGCTGAAGTTCCGTCTTGATCAGCTCCTCCACATATAGGTCCATTGTGCGGGTGCCCTCAGATTCCGGAACCCCAAGAATGCGGATGTTGTTCCTTCTCGAGCGCCCCTCCTGGTCGTCCAGTTTCTCCTTGAGCGATTTGTTTTCAGCCTCAATGCGCTCCATTGCCGTTTGCAGTTCCGATACGTCCTCTACCAAGGATTTTGTGACCACTTCGACCTGTTTCACTTTCTCACTCATTTTGTGAAAGTCCGCTCGCAATAGGGTGACTTCCATGGCAGTGGATCCCACCATTGCGTGTACCTGCGCCAATGCTCTCATGACGTCTTCAAGCGTCGATTTCTTGGGCCCCTCTCCGTCAGGCGGTTTCCCGGTGGACATACGAGGTTCCGCCTGGGGAGGATTATGTTTGTCATACGCAAATTTTTCCAGCCTGGATTGCGTTGAGTTATGCTTCGGGCCTCTACCTGCCATAGTTCCCTCCGGTATTGCCCTTCCGCTGCCAAAGGGTCGCCCTGACCCCTGGTAGTCCCGCCTTCGGTAGGCCCTACGTCGCGCTATAATGTTCCTGCTCCTCTCCACTTCTCTGGTCGGGCCAAACCCGGGCAGTCAACGGTCAGGCGCTATGCCGGGGGTGTGCAGCACCCCAATATTTGCCCCGCTGATTGCGAGCCGTATCCCCCACTTCTCAAGGGGTCCTCAAGGGCACTCGCGACGTGGAAGAGACCTCCGGCAACTGCTGCGCTCGGGGACCTCACCCCTCCGTAATGGTTAGGCTCCCTTAGGTGATTACAGGCCCGCGCGCCTCTCCAGTGCGCCGTCAGCCCCCACCGAGATTTAGGGGGGGCTGTGCCGTACCTCTGCCTCAAAGCCGGTGAACTCCGGTGCCTCTCTCCCCGGGAACGGGTGCCCCGCGTGGTGTGTAAGGCACTGCAGCCGGTGGGGCTTATAGTGCGCTCTCGCGTCTTCTCGCGTCTTCTCGCCCGGCGCTGCTCCGGGAACCTCGCCCCTCGATCTGCCACAGTCTGGTTTCGGCTGAAGCCGAGGCTCCGAGGGGTGACAGAATATTCGGTGCTCCGCTACTGCCGATTCTCTGCAGACGGGCTGACTTCCGGCGTCTCTCACCCCACGATACAAGCACTTCCGCCCGGCCTCAAGGATCACCCCAGCGCGGTGCTGGTCGGCTTTCCCAGGCCCCCACCGGTTGGAGATCTTTACTGCCGTTTCCTAGTCCGCTGTTTTCCAAGGTTGCTCCGGTCGGACCCCGTTCGGTCCTGGACCTAGGTCCCTCTCCTCCGAGGCTGCGCTTTAACGGATAGTTGTAAGGATTGTTGGGGAAAGCCGCTCTACTCCCGGGGCCTCACAACTATGCTGCCGCCATGTTCGGCTGCTAGCCACGCCCCGTAACCTTTGGTTTTTAGCAAATATAAATATATATACACATATATATGTATACTAGCAGCCCGTCCCGACGTTGTCCGGGATATAAAAAGTATGTGTGTAATGTTTGTAATGGCAAAGTTTAATTTATTTTAAGATTTCACGGTATACAACATTTTTGGTTTCATTGGAATGTGGCCGTAGAATAAATTGATTTAGTAAATTGCCGGTCCTAGAGAGTGCTACATATAACTGTCCATGAGTGGAGCAGTCTTGTCGCAAGTCTATGTCTATGACTTTGTAAGTTTGACCTTGAGATTTGTTAATGGTAGAAGCAAAGGCAATGTATTAGCGAGGGCTGCTTTGAGTGCGTGCGCGTTGGCCATATCTTTATTTCCTTCGTTGTGTGTGCGTGCTGATTGTGAATGTTTTTCCGGCGTGAATGTGCCTGGGTGATGTTTTTTAATTTTTGCCTGGATCGTTTAGAGTGAATCGCAAAGTGCCCAAAACAGAGTGAATGTATGACGTTCTGGCAGGGGGCTTCTTTGAGTGCCTGTGCGTTGCCCGTATCTTTAGTTTGTTTGTTGTGTGTTTGTGCTGATTGTGAAAGTTTTTTTGGCGTGAATGTGCGTGCGTGATGATGTTGAATATTAGCCTTGGTCGGTGTAGTCCTGCGACGGAGGAGTTTAGAGTAAAGCGCCAAGTGCCCAAAACAGAGTGAAAGTTTAACGTTATGGCGGTTCATCAATGTTTCCTGAAGGCACGTGTTTTATTCCTTACTTCCTTGTATTCGGTGACGCGTCCAATCATGAGATAGGTATGTCAGTGCGTGATTGGTGTTGTTAGCCGCGCCCCTTTTTATGCTAATAAATAGTACGCGGCGAATAACAGGTCTACTCGGTGACACGTCCAATCATGAGAAAGCTATGTTGGATGCGTGATTGGGGTTGGTAGCAGCGCCCCTTTTTATGCTAATGAATAGTATGCAGCGATTAACAGGGCCATATGATTAACGTTGCGCATGATTTGGGGCTTGCATATTGTTGTTACTACTTGGATATTTACTTGTGCCTATATCGAAAGTAGTGCTTGAAGCGGCGACGCTTCATTTGTAGTGTGCGCCGATTGGGCTTCATTTGTAGTACGCGCCCATGTACCCGCCCATATGATGGTTGCCCACAATATGCCCATATTGATTGATTGTAGTACGTGGCCAACGGCATGCCACGGGCATTTACTATAGCATAACGCCCCACAACCACGCCCATGCCCACTGGAGTTAAGGTGGTGAAGTTGTAGCTTGATGAGACGCCACACGCCACAGCATAACGCCCCACAACCACGCCCACGACACGCCCACTGTAGTGAAGGTAGTGAACTTGGAGCTTGATGAGACGCCACACGCCACGCCCCCTCGTCCCACGATCACACCCACAACACGCCCACTGGAATTTGACACGCCCACAAGGGACTACTTTACCCCCCTTTGTTCTTTGACCTTTCTAATGTATATGGTGGCCAGCTGTATAGCCTATGTCCATCTGCTGAACCTACCCTTTACCATGGTGTATTGGGTGTTGTGATTGGTGCTGTACTTATTGAGTTTACCCGCCTCAAAGGTTTCCAGTTCTCTCTTTATAATAGTAGTATAGATATAGATATACATAGACACACGCAGACATACATGCATACCAGCAGACACCCACATTAATAATAATCAAACATCAATGCATGGGAGATAGCCCATAAATTACTCTCATACATTCATAAGAAAAAGAAATATAACAGATACTCTCTCACACATCATTACATATACACACACATGAGTAATCATGTGTGTGTATAGTTCATCATCATCATCATCATCAAATGTGATTTGACACCCATGCACACCAGCTATTAGTATTAATGTGTCCAATCACATACCCCACAGACAACCATTCATACCGTCTAACCCTTACTCAACCCAAAAAAGCAACTTTCAAACACCCAAGCAAGCCAACAGACAATCTTACAGTTCATTTGACACCCTTGCAGGCCACCAGACAGCCATGTACAATATCACGTAAGCAAAAAAAGGCCCCTCTGCAACATGCACCTACCCACATTCACAAACACATATGCGTCATCATGCATATTTAAAAACACAGAACTTATATGAATTATATGCATGATGGCAGAGCTGAACCTACAGAAGTAACACTGCATCATAAGACAAAATATGCGAAGTGAAGCAGTTTCAGCTGGGAATCATCTGTAATAACACAAATCATTATTTTAGATAAGAACACTTTTCATGGTGTATTTCACTTATGCTTACAGTCAAATACCAATGTTCACAGACACATATTGAGGAGTCAGGCCAAACACTGAATTTCTAAGGAGAGACCAAGAGTGGGAAATTGAAAAAGATAAAAGTGAGTAAAAGACACACATAGAGCAGTAAGTCTCCCTATAGTGGCTATTTAGGCCACTATAGGGAGATGAGAGTTTGGGAAATTAGCTGGTTAATTAGTGTGATGCATGACTTACCTTGAGACTGCCTTTACCTGCCAATATGCCATCAGATACTCTAACAATGCTAAACCCTTTCACATGTGGCCAAAAACAACACTCTACCAGCACTCCCAGAACTCTAAAATGCCTCTAGGCTCCCTTCACACAATTCCAACCTATACTCTCAAAATGAACACAGAGGTTCTCCAAGTGAGGCAATGCATTATCAAATTACCACAGACCTATACAACACCTCATGCACACTAACAACTGCAGTATATGCACTTTCAACTGCCTCAACACAACACTCAAGCAAACAATCCCAGAGTACACGAGATTGCCTCATGCACCTCCACCTGACACACTATGAATGCCCCCAAACACAATCAAAAGACCACGCAACCTGACACACTTCAAAATGAACTGAAAATCATTCCTCAGAAAACCTCACATCACCACCAGTAATGCTAACAATGAACATACAGGGCCCAATACACAAAGCTACATTTACAAAGGAAGATATAATCATGTGAACCTTTCCAAACCAGTCACCATCTGCTCAGCCAATTCCTGGTGTTTAGTATCTATGAGCTTGGTCTTTTGAAGTTAGTTGTGAATGATCACAATCTTAAATGTGTTTTAATTTATTTTGCCCAACAATGAAAGTGAATGGAGACCAGTCACAAGAAGGAGTCATGAGCAGTTTGCATTGGCAACCTTTCATTCTCTACCCCACATGCACCTATAAAGATGCAACTCATCTAGTGTCCCAAGCAGAAATCTGGCAAACTGCAAGAAGGAAATCATGGAGCACTACTTATAATGTACAACAGGGGAGAGGAGTTGGCCTAAGGGGAGAGGATTTGGCCTAACGGCTAGGGCGCTCGACCTCAGACCTGGGGATCTGGGTTTGAGTCTCGGTAACGAAGCCAAACATCCTGTGATTCTGGGCAAATCACTTAATCTCCCGTGCCTCATAAAAATGAATGTGTGTCCTCATGTAACGTAACTGGTGCTATGTAAAGTGCTCTGATACCCGATTCGGTTCGGGTCAAGTTTGCGCTATATAAAACTCTGCAAAAAAAATAACAGAGCCATTCACGTTATCACTCTTCTTGCCAGATTCACACTCATCTGCAGAACTGTTCCCAAGATGGAGCACAGCTATAGAAAATAACAGGGCTTTATGGATGTCCCAGGAATGGTTAGACCTTGCTTGGAGTCTTGTATGGACAAAGATGGAGGACTGGCTATGAGCTGCAGGTTACCTTCCGGAGTCAGATGAGGTGGTCTTCTTAATCAGTTACTGCTTTGTTTCACTCTTCAAACATTTTCACCTCTACACACAGACACACCACTGCCTTTTCTTTACCCTTAGCATGTTCGACCTAATGCTAGCATTCAGTACTGGATCCGTGAACCTTCTCTGTGATTGTCAACTTTCAAAGCATCTTGGGAAAGGCATTTTCCTTATTCAGCCTTTATATCGCTGGCCTTTTATTCTCCATGTTTTGATGCTCGTCAGTCTCACAGTCACACCCACTGCCACTTGGCGCCCCCCCCCCCCCCCCGGATCCATCCTGAGACATCTATTCATCTCTCTTTGCACCACCACTCATGGCAACATGATCACTCCTTTTGAATCATATACCATCTTTATACTAACACACCAATCTTTTTCTCCTTTGCTAAGTACACTCCCTCCCCAATCAAAAATCTCTGGCTACGCCTCTAGCTGTTGCTCTATTTCTTAATGCTTAAGTCATTTGAGAATTAAACCATCTGTGTCATGGCCCCAATAGTCTCTGTAGCCCACTTAATTCCCATCAACTTCTTCCTGACATCCTGGGATCTTCCCTCTCCCTCAGCAACTTAGGTGTTCCCTTCAACAGCAGTTTCTTGTTTTCATCATTCTTTACCTAGCACCACAAGAACTGCAAGATTCCAACTGTTCACCATCAAGAGATCATGCAAACACCTTCCTTCCAGACAGCCAAAAGCCTGGTGTCTGTGCGAGTTAGGGGAATATTAGAATGCTTCAAGCACCTGATGTAAGCTTTTTCCCAAAACACATCACTCCCTCAATACAATTTATCAATTTTTCCATATTATGCATATTATATAACCTACCTCATCGTTCACTAACCACTCCAATCGACTGGTTGTTTTTTTCCGGAAAATATTGCACAATCCAAGGTATTAACCATGTTTTTGGGGCCAGGATAGCAAAGCCCTCTCCAATCTGCCACTGCTCCTTACATTTCATGTTCCCAACCTCTACTCATGCTTTATCACAGTCAAGGAAGCATCATGTGTCCAGCCAAGGTTCTGATCCCCCTGACCAATCATCCAACTGCGTTGGGATGCCATCTCCACTTACACTCATGCCACTGGCACTCTCTCAGAACATAGTACAGGGTGCCTATCTTTCAAGCTACCATCAGGTGCAATGTCGCTGCTCCACTTCAGACCCATCCTCTCTGATGTTGCGCCCACCTTATCTTTGGTGTGTGACATCCCTTGGTGATGCCTGGCACTGCGCACAAGGTAACGGCTCACCTCGCCCATGCCTACTGCCGTGGCTTGAGAAACTTTCCACACCACAATAAATGCCTAGTGGTACACCGCAGGGTATGTGTGAGAAATGAGCAAAACTCATGATCTGCTGGGACCACATGCTGCACTGTCTCTGGGACTTACAACACTTGCAGGTTAGACTTCATTAGCCAATAGCTGCGCAAAGCTAAAGAGTGCATGTGTTCCCACTCCCAGCCGGTGCTCGGAGTTGTCGTCTGGCTGCAAGCTGCCAACTTGTTCAAAAATCACATTTGCAGTCACAGTCACACATACAAACCATGTATTGTTGCCCATCTGTCCCAGCCTCTCTCAGCACATTTCTTGTATAATGTTTAATTTCATGAAAGCAGCTTTTTTTTACTCAGACACATTCTTCTGGTTGGAACACACTTAGCTGATGCCAATTTTCAGATTATGGGCTGAACTGGCCAGCCCAGCAAACACACATATTGATAAAATTGCATGTTACAAATACACCTGCAATGTTTTTGAAGGAAAATGCTACGAAATTTCGTTGAGCTGTTCTTTGAGAAAATTAGGTCAGGGACATTTTAAGGATTTTTGGGGCCCTGAGCCAATCGTATTTTGGGGGCCTCCGATACGAACAGGTTTGAATTTTTGACCCAATTTCAGCCCTTCCATGCCCTCTCTGGCCAGGCCACTGGCAGTGCACAGGCACAATGGTGCACATTTTAAATGTGTTTACATTTAATATGGCTGAATAGTGACGAGTTTTCAAATTTGTAACAGCAGCAGCTCACTAATATTACTGCAAATAATCTCTGTGACAACCTCGCATTTCTCATATATGAGGTCCTGCTTTGATCTAAAAGAAACTTTTTTGATGGATTTTGCTTGAAAATTATACACTTTTTTTTAAATGTCAGTAATATTTCCCACAAATTACACACACTAAAAATAATTGGAAAGAAAACGGTATTTAAAACCACCTCTTTAAATACTATTCAAGGTCTTTGGGGCAAGACTCTACAGAACAAAGATGGGTCTATCACGGGGGGCCCCTGAAAGTTGGGGGCCAGGGCCAGAGCCCACATTGCCCATGCCTTAAAACGTAGAGAAAAGACTCACCCCACCCGACCAGGTGAGCTGAAGAATATACAGAAATTATGTTCACTGATATTTTCAAGTGCCCCATTTTACATATTTTGGTTTGTGAAGTACAATTTGAAAGTCTTTACTTTCAACATAATAGCATGAATAATGCTGGGGTTAGAGCTCCAAAGTCAGCAGAGAGGTAAGCGCAGGGCGAAGTACAAGAAATGAAATCTACATCAACGTGTTTTTGTTGCCATACCAGCAATTTCATTTCTTGCATTTTGCTTGCTTCTCTACTTTGGAGCTGAGATTCGAGTCTGGGTGTCAGCTCCTGGACTAATCACAATTTCCCAGTGCCTACCAAACAAGCATTTGCAATGCAATAGGTCTCGCAGTAATTAAGTTTGAGCTTTTGGCATTGCTAAATATTGCAACACTAATTGCAACCCTGGCTGCCTGGATGCCTGCTGGACTGGGAGGCTGGAGGACTTTTCCTTGCTCTCACAGATGTTATTATTCACACAGCTCTACACAGCTCTGATGATGCACCTCACGCACGGGGCTGACGCAGGTATTAATTACACAGCTCTGATGATGCACCTCAGGCACGGGCTCACAGCTGTTATTATTCACACAGCTCTGATGAAGCACCTCAGGCACGGTGGGCTGTGAGCCTCTTTGGGCTCTAAAATAACCAAATGCCGCTACCACTTTAGCAGGAGGGGGGCAGGCACCGGCAATGTGCCCCGACGCACCCCCTTGTACAATGATGGCCCCCGGAGCCCTCATGGGCTAAGAAAGCAAACACAACTGCCCCCGTGATACTGGAGTCCCGCTCGGGGGACTCAAAATGATAATGGCGCCAGGAGCCCCTGGGGGGCTTTGAAACAATATGCCCCAAACGTTGGAGTCCCCCTTCTGGGGACTCGAAATAACAGTGCCCGCAGAGCTGCTGGAATTAAAGGGGGAGCGGCCCGCTGCCTTCCGGGGCCGCTCCAGGAGTATGCCCGGGCCCCCACGGGGCCTCTAAAGAACACTGGGGCCCCCGCCTCGAGACGCCCGCACTCACGGTACCTCTTGGGGACTTCACTCTGTCTCCGTGCTGCTCCGGGGCTCCGTCGGCAGCGTCGCTGCTCCCAGGGCAGCGGGACTCTGGCACCCGGTCCCGCTCCTGGGGGCCGGGCCTCTTTCGTGGGCAGCGGGCGGGGTAGAGAGTGAAAAATTTGCAGGGTTTGCGTGGCAGAAAATGCCCCCGGAATCCCACCGCGCACGCACCGGAAGTCAGGCAATGTCGCCTGTGACGGGGCCGCGTCCGGACCGAAAGAGGAGGCAGGCGGAGTAAATGCGTATCGCGGCCCGGGGCTCCTGTGAGCGGTGGAGAGCCCCGGGGCCGCCAGCAGGAGGTTGCGCAAGTGTTGCGGGGCTCCCTTGACCAAGAGGGAGCCCCGGGAAAGGACCTGGCAAGAGCCGCAGCGTGAACTCTGCGGAGGGGGCACGAGGCACATGCCCGGTGCCTGCCCCTGCCGCGTGCTGAGAGCGGAGTCCCCCGAGATTGGCCCGGTAAGTTCAAAAAGGCTGGGGGGGCTCGGTGCACTCGTGTGTGTGTATGTGTGCGACGGCGGGGGGGGCGGGGGGTGCACTTGTGTGTGTGTGCGCATGTGTGTGTATGTGTGGGGGTGTGTGTGTGTCTGTATGTGCGCGCGTGCATGGGCGCTCGTGTGCGTGTCTCTGTGTATGCGCATGCGTGTGTGCTGTTGGAGCTTCCCAGGAGACAGCAGCTGGCCACCGCGAGCGCGTTCGCGTGCGCGTGGCCTGCTCCGATCGCCTCTCTGGAGAGGAAATGCGCGCGGCCAGGTGCTGTCTCCAGGAAAGCTGTGTCAGTAACAATAGATCTCTGGCAAAACAGCGCTGCGCGCTGTAATCGCCACGAGACCTAAAAATGAATGTGTGCAAGGGTAATGTAACTGGTGCTCAAGTAAAGCGCACCAATCCATTCGGGTACAGTTCGCGCTTTATAAAACAATAAGTTTAAAAAAGCAGATCATGCTGTTTTCCCCACCCAGCCTCTCCACCCCTGCCTGAAGTTCCTTTACAAAGTGATTCTGTAATTCAAGTTTTTTTTTTTAAAGAGTAGCTGACAGCAATTTTCTATCCTGAGGGTATGTGAAATATACACTAGTCACGGATCATTCACAGCAGCTGCGTCCTTCAGTAAAACACTTGCTAAAAGCCAACCAGCATCCTTCATTGCTTCCTCGATTGTGCGAATGCCCATTACAGGCCCAGTTATAACCGTCATAGCTTTTGAAAAGTACTGTAGCATAACGGTGGACATTTAAAAACAGCGTGCAGATATTGCAAAATAAGGAAACTTGTTTTACATTTATAATGGTGTAACCTTGCTTCCTTTGCAGTCGGTCGTGTATCGTCTCTCAAAGTTTCTCCAAGGTGTTACCGGATACGTACCTCATTTGCCTCGAACACAGATTAAGTTGTTTTAAAACTCCTTTCATTTTTTTTCTAAAGCTCTATAATTGTGTACTGTACCAAGGAATATTATAATGTGGAAAGTGTAAACTGGAGGCTGGGGCTGACTAGATCGGATCGTGGCACTTTAACATTTTACACAATTCAAGTGATTGATAAAGTTGAGATAAACTCACCACAGTACCTAATTCATTAGCGAAATTTGGTAAGCCACACCTGCACTGGTTTCTTGTTGTTTTCATATCAAGGCCAGCAGCTTGGACACCTCGAGCGCACTCACTTGCTGCACTGTCTCTGGGGCGTTCGGCAGATTACAGCAATGTCTCGCAGCCGTCTGCTCCCTCTACTGGTAAACAAGGGCCAGTGCAGCTTTCAGCAGACGCTGATAACATCTGAAGAATGAGATTTCTTCGTTACGTTTAAGTGAGGAAATCTTTGCGAATGGTTCGGAATTTTGCCAACTACAACTATGTAAATAAAGAGGGAGGTGTTCCAGATTGGTGTTAGAGGCCAGTTTTCATTTCCAAGAGGTATAACAGGAAAGAAACTACACGCAAATGAGGGTTAGCTCCTGGGCCGATCTGATCGGCCTGAGCACTTTCGCTTTTAACACAGGGCCGATTAGATCGGCCCGTGGCACTTCTTAGGTTAAAAAAATCTTTTGCTTGAATTTTTAACAACGTAACGCTGCATTGTCATCCACCCCATGCTTCCCTTGCACAACAACCCTTTTAGTTCAAGAACACCATGAAGTAGACCCCACTTAAGTCAACTGCGACCAGTCCAGTAAACTATGGCGGGATCTGTGCTCCAGACAACTGTGTGCTTTCCCCAAGAACTTCCTATGGGTTGTCTACTCTGGGTATTTTTTTCTGCTCTTTCCACAGTCCCCACAGTCTATCATACTTATGTGAGCATCCTCTGGACCTATACACTGCTTCCTTAACTAAAGAGCAGTAATCCATCCCTCTTAGCCAGTTTGAGATTGGGGAGGCCTCATGGATCCCCAATGGCCCGCTATGTGACGTTTAACCAAAACACAACCTATCCCAGCCATCATTTTTTGCCCCCTTACCCATCCCACCCGTGGAATACTTCCATGATTCCCAATATGGAGTTGCATTCTATCAGAAATCGACATACCATTTCTAGGTTGAAGAAAAGCAGGTTCAAATACACCTGAATGACCCGTCATTCCTATACAACATGCATAAGAGATCCTCCACAGCCTGTCAGGGGTGTAATACATTCTTGGAAAGTATTTAACCTGGTCTAATCTAAAGCAAGGCAATATTTCTAATTCTCCAGTTGCCAGTGGTGTGGAGGAGTGTGGCACAATGGTTAGAGCGGCAGACCCTGATGCAGAGTTCTGGCCAGGGACCAGGGTTTGATTCCCGCCTCCGCGGGGTCTCGGGCTCAATTTCCTTGGACCTGTTAATTCTCGCCTCGGTGCCTATTCTAATCACGGGCCCCATGCTGCAACTCTGGGCAATAGCTTGCTTAGCCTCCACACTGGCCCCAACAGCGCTAAGGATGCCTGGCTTCACCCAGGAGTGGACACTTCACAGGGAAAGCCAGGAGGGGTTCCACAGTGGTATGAGTATCAGCGCCAGGAAGCCGAATAGGCGACACCGCAAGGTGACCATCTGGTGACAGTGCGCTCTATAAGTACAATGACATTTACATTGTTTGCCTCAATCCATTTGTTATAATCCACGGGCCGCAGGTCCGATTCCTGCAATTTGTTTAGCAGGTCTGGAACGTTTATCACCAGAGTTCTGTATAAGCAAGATCTGTCCTTCCTACCAATAGCTGACATCATGAGTCAGATTTCTTATGGGCTGTACTCTGTGAGAGCTGATATGTGTGCATTGTACCTGACCGCCAATTGGTAATTTTGATTATGCATCAATAATTAAAACTGTTACATACACATAGTATAAGTGATTAAATAGGATTGACTGTGTTAAATAGCAAGGTTAAAATGAAGGTTAAAAGGGCCTTATTTGGCCAATTATGTCCATTTAGTGATTCTTTGGGTTAAAATTGAAAGAAAGGTGCTCTGTCCTCCATTTGTACTTTCCCGTGCCGATGTTGTTTTGCCTGAAAGGGAATCTTGCATAGATTTGCATATAAATAAGTCTTGTGCAAAGTGCCGCTATGCAGACTAGGCTTATGAGATTCGTGGGACCAAGTGTCTCCTATTATGGTCTTTCCGCTAAGCAGTCCTTTGTTGTGTGTTGGCTGTATTGTAATGCTTACTGGAGTTGTGCAATGTGCTGGGCTAGAATGGTTCTAACTTCAGTCTCTTCTTTGAAATATTGAGAAATTTTGTACATCAACAGGTCAATTGCATGTTGACAGATATTAAACTAATCGGCACTGCCTGTCTGCAGGAACAGATCCTGTATAGATTAAAGAGGTAGCTAGATTAGATGTTATTCTTGTACTAGGCTTTTGCAGTTGCAAATTATGTGCGCGAGAGCTTCCGTTCCGAGGCTATATAGTTGACATTTGTTGTCTCTGGGTTTCTCTTCCTTGGTGGAAGGTGTGGTAAGATCGGCATTATACCCATCCTCTATTGTAAACATTTCTCTTTCAGATGGATATTGAATTCATAACTAAATTATTTTAGTAGTTTGGCTGCTACATAGTTGTTTAGTACATACCAGGCATGTACTCTCTTCGCAAGTGCAGGCTTAGCTTCTTCCATTGACAGTACTTTGATGGTCTTGTTAACCACTTCCCTGAAGCTGGTGTGGGACACTGATGTTGCCCATAGGTTTTCCAGACCAAGGGAATCTCTAAGATACATTCCCACCGGTAAGTTCTTTCTTAGTGATAGTTCAACCCAAAGTTGCCAGTTCAGTGTATCTTGCTCTGCCCCTGTGATCTTGTGCCAGCATTTTATAAATGCACCCCTTCTGGCCAGTAAATGCTTCGGTAACCCAAACTCTATCCTTATGTGGGCAGGGGAGGTGTATTTCGGGAGGCTGAAGATTGTTCTAAATGAGCTGGTGATTATATTCCACAGTAGTGGTATCTCTTCCTCTCATGGCCTCGCTCCTGTATGTTATAGTTGGCAGTTGTTTGACTTGGATAATCTCTAATAGAGGGCTCAGAGAGGGCCCGGCAAACACTTTTTAAAAAGTTTTCTTGGTGAAAGATATTGTATTACCTTTTTGTTTCAGTGTTTCCATATGAGGGTTGAAGGAGCCTTTATTATCTAGTAGAACACCCAAGTATTTATATTCCTTTGCTGATTCTAGTTGGTGTGTGTCTAGCAGCCTAACTGGTGCATGTCAGCGCTCTAAGAAAGAACTGGTTTATGTGTAAATCATATTAAGCTTTGAGTGGATCATAGATCATCATATGGTGTGTCTGCCAGACATCTCCCAATTTAGGGATCCCCAACTTATCTCAGTGCCCTGGACCCCAACCATTTTCTATAGCCATGTACTAATCCACAGTGGCTTATTCCTAGTGGGCACCCTCCACTATCCAACCTACTGCAGTGCCTCTTGCCAGCTAATCACAGGAATAGCTGAAATAGCTGGGAGAGTGGGCAGGGGGGACTCCCCATACAGCCAAAAGCCTGGGTCCCGCCCGGTTAAGAGAGTCCGCTCGAATCTCGTAGCTGGGTCCCTCCGATCCCCAAAGATCCACTCATTAATCGCAAGCAGGTGGACCGACTAGTAATACAGTCTGATGTTTACTCCCCCTAGTCTGCCATCATAAGGGGATTGTATGCACTTCATAAGGGAGATTCAAAGTGCGATCCTCCCTACTTGTAGCTATTGATGTTGGCCAGTAGGGTTGTAAATGAATGGGTACAGATTTTGTGGGGCTAGTGTTGCAAAACTTATAACAGCTATGGCAAGGCCACTATTTTTAAGAGGGCTATACGCCCCATAATGATCGGGTGAGGGAGCTCCATCTTGCCATATATCCCTTAAATTTGCAAGTCAAAGGGGTGATTATCCTGTCCCAGCGTTCCTGTTTGTCTCTTGATATGCGCATGCTCTATTGTTAGACAATTGGTTTCTGATTGGCAAAAGTATGCACCCTGTCCAAGCAGAAGCCATAATCTTGGTCAGGGTAAGCTAGAGCCACACTTAAAGATAACCTGTGCTTACCCTCTGGTGAGGCTTATTTAAAGAGGCAATGTGTAAAGTATTTGTGCAACACACACACAGTAACACAATGAAGACACCATAAATAGACTCCAAACAGGTTGAGAAAAAGCAGGTTATCATATTATAAAGAAAATAAGACCAAAATGACAAAAATCCAATGTACAGACTTTGAGATATTGAATTTTAAAGGCATAAATGCAGTAAAGTGCTTAGAAGCAAGTACTGCTAAAAAGGTTACTTTACGTCGTGCTGGACCAGGTCAAAGTCAAATATCAGGCTGACCACATGGAAGTGCAGGCCAGCTAAAGAACAGGTTGAGAAAAAGCAGGTTATCATATTATAAAGAAAATAAGACCAAAATGACAAAAATCCAATGTACAGACTTTGAGATATTGAATTTTAAAGGCATAAATGCAGTAAAGTGCTTAGAAGCAAGTACTGCTAAAAAGGTTACTTTAAGTCGTGCTGGACCAGGTCAAAGTCAAATATCAGGCTGACCATATGGAAGTGCAGGCCAGCTAAGGAACAGGTTGAGAAAAAGCAGGTTATCATATTATAAAGAAAATAAGACCAAAATGACAGAAATCCAATGTACAGACTTTGAGTTATTGAATTTTAAAGGCATAAATGCAGTAAAGTGCTTAGAAGCAAGTACTGCTAAAAAGGTTACTTTAAGTCGTGCTGGACCAGGTCAAAGTCAAATATCAGGCTGACCACATGGAAGTGCAGGCCAGCTAAAGAATCCACGCAGGACCTAGTGAACAAAGCACCTTTCCTGATCGCATAGTGAGAAGTGTCGATCTGCGCCATATAGTGAAGGCGATGCGTCAGCTCCGAAGACAGGTGCTGGAGTCATGAGGTGTCGAACAATTTGTTACATCGGATTCTACCACACAGTCGAGGGGATGCATCAATCTCACCAAGCAGCAGTGGCGGTGTACTCTGTCTGATGCATCGAACTCAGAAGGCAGAGTGCTGGTTCCAATGTGATGTGCTCATTTTACTTGCGCAACCGGATCGATGCACCCGTTCTGATATACACAGACAGAAGATGCATCAAATTCCAAGCAGCAAGTATCTGGGCCACATCCAGTGAGTTCAGGCACAGGAGTAGGGGTAGAAACTTTGATATCTTGAGTCTCAAGCAAGAGGAGGCAAGCCTTGGAGATCACTTGTAGGGATGGTAGAGTCCAGCTCTCCTTCCGCAGAGTCAAAGAGCAGCAGACAGCAGGGAAACACAAGAGAAAAGCAAACCTTCCAAGCCTGCAGTCCAAAGATTAGTTATTTAAACAGCACAACAGTCCTTGTAACAAAGATTCAAGTTCAAGATCCATAAGTGCCTAATTTTTTTTGGGGGGGGGGGTCAGAAACCCAGTACTTATACCCAAAAGTGCCTTTGTTGTGGCGTGGGATGACTTCAAGGCAGCTCTCTTAAATGCACATGTTCCCCTTACAGGCCAGACCTGTCTGCCAGACTATCTGTGGGGGGTAATCAGTCCTTTGTGTGGAGACAGGATACTACCTATTCAAGTGAAGTCTTAACCTCTCCATTCCATCCAGCCCAGGCAAGGCCATCAGAATGCAGATGTATGTAGATGGGTACTCAAACCCACCTATCCTTCCTGTGTTGTGGCTGTCTAGAGGGAAAGCACAAAGTATAGCTATCCGCCACCCCAGACATGCATTAGAGACAGGCTGTCAGGCACACAAAGCAGTAAGTGTAGAGAAATGTCCACTTTCTAAAAGTGGAATTTCAAAAATAGTAATGGTAAATTAAACCTCACCAGTAAGTAAGGTTTATCACTACCTTTCCAAACATATGAAACAGGAAACAGCTACTCCTCTCTGATCAGGAATTATAGCTTAAAAAGTGTATTAAGGAATTCCTGAAGCTAATCTATGAGAGGAGTAGGCTTCACAGTAGAGAAAAATGAAATATGCTGTTTGTCTCTACCAGGACATGCAAACTATAGAGTAAATGTCTTACCTTTCGCTTACATACCACCCTGCCCTAAGCCTACCTGAGGCCTACCTTAGGGGTGACTTATATGCAATAAAATGGAAGTTTAAGGCTTGGAAAGTAGTTTTAAATGCCAAGTCGAAGTGGCAGTAAACTGCCCACAAAGGCACTGCAGTGGCAGGCCGAGATGGGTTAGACAGGCTTCTTCTGTTGGTGGGACAATCATGGCTGCAGCACACTAGCGGCAGTAAATTTACAGAGGCTTGGTATGTGGTATACCACCTTACAAGGGACTTACAAGTTAATTAAATAGGTCAATTAAGTATACACCAATTGCACACATGTTTAGGGAAGAAGCACATGCCCTTTAGCACTGATTAGCAGTGGTAAAGTGCTCAAAGTCCTATGGCCAACAAAAGATTCAGCAAAATGTGTAGCCAAAACGATTGAGGTAAGACCACCATAAGACTGACAAGTCTAACACCAAGTATTTAAAAACTCCAGCTTGCCGGGGAGTCTGGAAGTAAATCTGGAGGAGAACCCACCATAGGGTTTATGGCTGATTCACCCAGTTCACCCTCAGGCCAGACACTTCTTTGCAGATTTTTAGAATATAAATTAGCTTTAGGATGGATTGGTTTAGGCACTGGATATAAAGGAGGACATTGTCTGCATAAAAAGAGATGCAGCCCTCTAATTTTCCGCCATACCTCAAACTCTACACCTGCACGTCCTGCCAATCTATTTGGCATGTGGTTCAGTTGCAAGAGTGAGCAGGAGAGGAGACAGTAGGCCTCTGCCTATCTGGAACT
Source organism: Lissotriton helveticus (assembly GCF_964261635.1). Taxonomy (NCBI): domain Eukaryota; kingdom Metazoa; phylum Chordata; class Amphibia; order Caudata; family Salamandridae; genus Lissotriton; species Lissotriton helveticus. The sequence continues at coordinate 688,080,394 of NC_136070.1, read as the reverse complement.
GCTTTGAGTAAATCCTGTTCACTCTGACCCTAGCCCATTGCATCATGTATAACAGCCTCACATACTAAAGGAATCTAGGACCAAAATTAATATTTTTTAAGATATTGTGGAGGAAAGACCATTCAAATGGGCCAAAGGCCTTCTCAAAGTCAAGTTGCATCATGGTTGTGTGGTCAGATACAGAATGTATGTGGTCCAAGTACATATTTAGCCTCCTAAGACAAGGCCTTGTGCTTCTGAATGGCATAAAGCCATTTTGATCGCAATGCACTAGGGGTCTCACCTTTTTCAGTAGCCTGGTTGCTGAGGCCTTTGCAACTATTTTGACTTAAATATTTATTAGGGAGATCAGTCTGTAAGACGCGCAGTCTGTAGGTGGCTCTATGGTTTGGGGAGGGCTACCACTGAGGCATTCCAGATATCATAAGGAAGTAGCAAAGCTGTCTCTGCAGCTTCAACCTTCGTGAGGAAGTGAGAGTAGTGTTGATGCAAACCTTTCCAAGAATTGCATATGGAATCCATTTGAACCAGGTACCTTCTCAGATTGCATCTCCTACAAGGCTGCATATAACTCCTCCTTCGACAGGTGAGCATCCAAATTCACCCTCTCACTACTGGAGAGCCTCGGCATGACCAGGTTTGCAGCTAAGAGGTGTTGTTGCTCCAACCCGCCCGGCGGCTTTGATTTGTAAAGTGCCTGAGAGTAATGTGTGATTTGTAATGGGTTACCCCACTGTCAGGCCCCATGTCTATGGGACAAACCTGTCTTCCAGAGTTGGCTGCAAGCCTGTTTAGCAATTATCCTGTCTTGCCTCAAATTCCTACTCTCGGTTTTTAAAAATCAGACACTGGTGCCCTGGCATGAGTCATCAGTTTCTATTTAAGGGCCTCCTTAGTAGCCTCTAGACTACAAAATGTGTCATGATCTCTCATTTGGTTCAGGCAATAATCTAATTCCCCAATCTGCCTTTCCAGTGCTGTACTTGTCTTTCTCCTCCCACAGGGTATGGAATTGGAATTGGAAGTGGATTTGTAAGGCGCGTAGCTACCCGGGGGCGTCACCCTGTATTGGACTCGAGGAATTAGCTCGGGAACAGAAGAGACCTAGGAGAACAGCCAGGTTTTCAGGAGCTTACGGAATTTTAGTAGGTTGGTTTCCCTGCGAATGTTGAGGGGAAGGGAATTCCAGAGCTTGGAGGCATTGTATGAGAATAGGCATCCTCCTGACCGCGCTTTCTTGATTCTGGAACCGTTTGCCAGAAAGAGGTGGTCGGATCTTAACTTCCTGTTGGCTTTGTATGGTTTGATCAGGGATCTCAAGATTGGGGGGCCCTTGTCCTGTAGAATTTTATGTGTAATACAGAAGGGTTTGACATTGACTCTCTCATGGATTGGGAGCCAGTGTAGGGAGCTTAGGGCAGGCTTAGCAGAGCATAATTTTTTTGTGCCTGTTAGCAGCCTAGCTGCAGAGTTCTGGACAAGTTGAAGTTTGTTTATGACCGATTTCGGGGCGCCAAGATATTGGGCGTTTCCGAAATCCAGTCTGGACAGGATGAGACCCTGAATTAGGAGTTTTCTGGAGTGTGGGGATAAAAGGGGAAGGATTTTACATGTGGTGTGTAGGAGACCAAAGCAGGTTCCCGCAGTTTTCCTAGCTTGTATTTGAAAATTGAGGTCTTGATCGAGCCAGACACCCAGGCTTTTTATTTCTTTTTTGGGAGCTGGAACTGGTCCCGTGCACGATGGCCACAAAAGTTTTGTGGTGAGTTTAGATTGATTGCCTAGCACTAGGATCTCTGATTTGTCTCCGTTTAGTTTGAGGAGAGATTTGCTCATCCATCTGGAGATTTCTTTGAGAGAGGAGCATAGATTTTCCTGGCAGTGGTCCGTCTGATTTAGAGAGATCATGAGTTGGGTGTCGTCGGCATACGTGGCCAGGTTGATGCCGAAAGGGGCTACAATTTCCTCCAGAGGGGACATATACACGTTGAAAAGTGTAGGGCTTAGGGATCAGCCCCGAGGCACCCCGTATGGGAATGGCACAGCTCTGGATCTAATGTTGCCTTCGGCGACCTGAAAGGTTCTATGTTCTAGAAAAGATTTGAGCCAGGATATTGCTGAACCTGTGACTCCTATTCTGCTTAGACGATGGACAAGTATAGAGCGGTCCACCCTGTTGAAGTCAGCGCTTAGGTCTAGGAGGATCACTGCTGTAGATCCACCTGCATCCAGGACCATTCGTGCCTCTTACACCACTGCCATCAGGGCTGTGTCTGTGCCCTGGCCAGGCCGGACCCTGTCTGTGAGCGGTGTAGGAGTCTGTTGGATTCGAAGAAGGTGGAGAGCTGTAGGTTAATGAATTTATCCGCCACCTTGCTGATTTCAGGCAGTAAGGATATGGGCCGGTAGTTGCCCATCTCTAGGGGGTCCAGATGGGATTTCTTTTACAGTGCTATAACTGTAGCCCTTTTCCAACTGGGGGGGATGGTGCCCAGTTCTAGGGAGGTGTTAAGTTAGTGATGGGGGGGGTGATGGTTGGTGTCATGAGTTTCAGGATGTTGAAAGGTGCGGGGTCGAGTGGGGAGCTACTTTTGATTGAGTTTAAGATATGGGGGAGCATCTCCCTTATCAGGAGAGAGAAGGAGTCAAAGCGGGGGGTGTTAATTGCGGGGTGCTGGGGGGAGGTAATCTGGTGAGTAGTCGGGACGGGGAGTGTTTTTAGGATATTTAGAATTTTAGTGGAGAAAAACTATGCCAGTTCGTTGCATCTGCGACCCGAGGGGTCGGTGAAGGGGGGTGGATCTGAAACTTTCAGCAGTTTTTTGACAATACGAAATGTTTCCCTAGAGGAGTTGGCGGAGGCTTGGATTTGTTCTTTATAGAAGGCCGCCTGGGTTGTTTTTAGGTTAGCTTTGTAGGACCTGATGGGTGCTTTGTATTCTATTTTTTTGTTATTGGCCCAGTCCTTCCTGAATATGCGTTCAAGTTTTTTGCATTGTTTTTTCAAGTCGCGGAGTTCTGGGGTGAGCCAAGGGGATTTGAAGGTTCCATTTTTTTTAGGTAAGATTTTTCTTGCCAGTACTTGATCTAATGAGTGGAGAATTGCTCGTCTACTAAGACTGGGTCTGGTTCGAATGAGGGGGTGGTGATTTCGAGTTCGCGTCTCCAGTACTCAGGGACTAATTTTGACCATGGGCGTTCTGGAAAGCGAGGTGGAGGCCCGTGAGCGGGTTCGGTGTTGGTTTGCCAGTGGAATGATACTAGGAAGTGGTCTGACCAGGGGATGGGGAGGGGCTTACTCGTTTTTAATTCGGTGATGTTTGAGAAGATGGGGTCTAGTAAATGGCCTTTTACATGTGTGGCTTGTTGGCTTTTCAAGAGAAGGTGGTAGGAAACCAGGTCAAGTGTTAGGTTCCCTGCCACTTCGTCCGAAGGGTCATCAAAGTGGAGGTTTAGATCTCCGAGTAATGTAAAGTTGGAAGAGGAGCAGGCACGTGAGATGATGGCTTCCATCAGGGTGCTACATGTGCTCCTGGTGGGCGGTACAGGAGAATGCCCGAAAGTGATTTTAAAGGGGAGAGTTGGATGATAAAAAGAACGTTTTCACAATCAAGAATCGGGCTGTCTAGTATGCGGCAGGAGAGGTGACTTTTGTGAATGATTGCGATTCCACTGCCTTTCCCAGTGATTCTGTCGAGGCGTTGGGTGAGGTATCCTGGGGGGAGGGCTTGAACGATGTCTGGCTCTGAGCTTGGGGATAGCCAAGTTTCTGTCAGAAACAGAACATCTAGCTCTGTGTCTTGGAGAAGCATATTGATTTCCAAGGAGCGTTTGGGTAGGGACCTGCAGTTCAGCAGAGCCATGCTGATTGAGTGCTCGATGGGGGGTGAGATTATCTTTGGAGATAGTGATAGAGTGTAGGAGCAGTGAGTGTAGTTGCTTTGTCGTTCCTCCAGGGAAAATGAGTGGAGGCATGGTGTATTTGTGTCTGAGTTGTAGTAGTGTCTCCCGAGTGTAAATTCTAGGGGCTGATGGAGGGGGGCAGCGATTCCTGGCCCTGGGCCTGTTCTGGCACGGACGGGCACAGACGGGCTTGCCTGCGCGAACACAATGGCATCGTTCTTTTATGGTCAAACAGGGTAGACCAACTAGCCTGCTAACCTGCGCCGCAAGCGAGGGGAAGTTGTAATCACTTCCGGTCCCGCCTTCACTCCACAACAATCTGACTACGTCAGTGGTGGACCGGGGAAGGGGGTGTTTGACAAGGTGAACGCTGTGTGACTAAAAGACAAATTTAGCTGATTAAAAAGTGAAAGAGCGCAAGGTCTGCTGAGCAGAAGTGGTTTAAAATCAATGGGAGCCCTTTGCCACTCGCTCCAGTGATGTGGCGATTCAGTCTCTGTTACCTGAATGATGAGTCTGCCGGCGCGTGTGAATGCTCAGTTCTTGTACTAAGGGTGGGCAGAACAACTAGCCTGCTAACCTGCGCCGCAAGCGAGGGGAAGTTGTAATCACTTCCGGTCCCGCCTTCCCTCCACAAAAATCTGACTACGTCAGTGGTGGACCGGAGAAGGGGGTGATTGACAAGGTGAGCACTGTGTGACTAAAAGGCGAATTTAGCTGATTAAAAAGTGAAAGAGTGCAAGGTCTCCTGAGCAGAAGAGGTTTAAGATCAATGGGAGCCCTTTGCCACTCGCTCCAGCGATGTGGCAATTCGGTCTCTGTTACCTGAATGGCGAGTCTGCCATTATTAACCCCCAAAGAACTGTTTCATTGCCTCCCACAATGTGATTAGGGAGACTTCTGTTGTGGAGCTTGCTCTTAAGTAGAGTTCTATCTGTTTCTTCATGTGTTCTTAAAACCTAACATCCTTCAGCCACCCAACCTAAAGGCTCCAGTGCATGTTAGACCTACACCTCCCCAGCCCCATAGTTAATTAAATCGGTGATTGGCCCAACAGTACCCCTGCATGAATTGTAGCTCCTGACGACTATCAGAGTCCAGCAGCTGGGAGGAAGAAGTAGTCTAGTCTTGAATGTGACCTATGGGAGGGGGAATAATATGTGAACTCACATGCCGACTTGTTCTTTGCTCTACAAGGATTACAAAGCCGCAGGGACTCCACCTATGGTTTAGCCCCTCTTTTCAAATCAAGTTGTAGGTACATGATATCATTGAAATCTTCCGTACGATAAGCTCCTCATCCAGGCCCAGGCCCAAGGTGATAACTGTCATCAGATTTTTCATCGTGGTCGCGTGCAGGGTCGGTGGAATATACACAAACACTACTGCCAATGGAATGCCAAACAGGAAGCCTGTAACCATCAGATAGTGTCCATGACCATCAGGGGAAAAGTAACTTATCTGGAACCCCTAGTGAACCCTGCATAATTAAAGACATAGGCCCAGATGTAGGTGGCCGTTTCAGGCCATTTACCGACCGGTAACGGCCGATTTCGGCCGTTACCGACCGGTAAATGGGTTTTCGGTATGTAGGTGCAATTTTTTACAGAATCGGTAAATTTACCGATTCGGTAAATTTACCGATTCTGTAAAATACCGAATCGGTATTTTTACCAATTCGGTAAATCTGAGATGTAGGTGGGACTCTTCTGAGTCCCAAGAGCCGTACCGATTCGGTATTTTACCATCAAATCCAATTTGATGGTAAAATACCGATTCCGGTGTCCATGCACATGTGTGCATGCACACCTATGCCATATGACAGGCACACCTGCCCTTAGGGCATGTATGCCTGCCACATGGCACCCGAGCCTGTTTTGGGGGGCCAGAGGGTGTCAAAGTGACACCCCCTGCACCCTTGTGAAAATCGGTATTTACCGATTCGGTAAATACCGAATCGGTAATGCCCATTCATTCCTATGGGCTTCAAAGCCCATAGGAATGAATGGGCATTACCGATTCGGTATTTACCGAATCGGTAAATACCGAATTGTTCCGATTCGGTATTCCAGCACATCTGGAATACCTACATATCCACCCCTCAGATTTACCGATTCTTAATTACTGATTCGGTAATTTTCGGTAATTAAGAATCGGTAATCTATTCTACCTACATCTGGCCCATAGTGTCCAAAAAGGCACCCCTATTCCCAAGAAAATGTGTCTCTTGCAACAATGGAACCACTAGGACCAGATTGTGGGCCTGTCGAAGGATGGGTGTGCATTTTATTTTATCCAGCAACCCACTGAAATTCCAAGACAATTGCTTGTAGTGGATGATGCTGTTGCCCGAGGTCATGGCAGGTCATTGCGCCCTTTTGACTGGGGTCCGCAATCTCTTGCATGAGACGTAGTATTGTGACCAAATCAACCCTAAAGTACCCAACTCTCCCCCCAACAACCCTCTACTCAACACCTCTAGGTGGAAGTATTTTTCACCCCTAAAAAAGCAGCTCCAATAGAAACAACATACAATACAATGTAATACTAAATCAAAATAAAGTAACCACAATAATCTTGTGTTGTGGGGAGTGGTTTGCCTCGGGCCAGCCCCTCTCCCCAGAGGCAATGTGTCTCTTAGCCCTCCGTGAATGAGAACACACTTGTAGCTCTACATGAAGGAAAGAAAGGAAGGAGACTAAACCCCTCCTCTATGTCGCTGAATAATATCTCATCATCCACTAGTAGGGTCCCCTCCCTGGTACTCACCAGAGCTCTATGAGGAGGATGCCCTATGTTTATCCTCCTGTTATAACCAGATTTGGTCTCCTATCAGTCTGCTGCACTTCAGCCTCGAGTGGGATGGTAGACCCCCTTCAGTCTCCCGAGATGTCATTGGCTCCTTTGTTGATATGGGCAGTTATTTCATCTCCGACGCTCAGATCCAGGTCTCTTCCGGGCATTAAAATAAAAATGGTTCCCTACTGATACATAACTTTTAGTTTGGCAGGGTACATCAGCACATACAATGTACATAGCCCTGACTTTCCACTTAACCTCTAAGAAACATTTACGAAGGAGCTGCACTTAACTGTGTAATTGGGGAAGAGCATAAACTTGGAGTCGGTGCAAAGGACGTCTGGATGTTGGCGTGCCTGCCGTGGGATAGAGTCTCTGCCTAAAAAGTTCAGTACCCTAATGATAATGGCTCTAGGCTGTGTCACCGGCAGAGGGCATGGGGCCAGCGCTCTGTATGCCCTTTCCAGAACGAAGTAGGGGGATAGCTCACAATCCGGGACCCTGGTTCTGAACTATTCTGTGAGGAATTTCTCTGGGTGCTGGTCCCCCACGCCATCTGGCAGGTCTACCAGCTGGGAGGGTCCTCCTTACACACAATGCAAGGGACATCTGCCCTCGCTTGTTTCTGTGAGGCCATGTCTTACTGGCCCAGTGCTGGGGCACTCTCTCTCCCCTCCTCTCTCCAGATGTCCTCCTGAGACGCCACGGTGATCAGGCGTGGAGTAAGGCTGGGCTTGTGTTACCGTCACTGCCCCCCCATTGGCTATAGCAGTCTCCCAGGACTTCTGGGCTCCCAGAGGGGGATCACCTCCTGAGGTTGAAGCCATGTACCCAGTCTCCTACCTTTGGGGCGAGACATCTTGTGTGGCTCCCGGCCTACCTGGGCTATAATCTTAGTCCTGGATGCTCATGCTGCCTATCCAATCTCCTCTACTCTGGCCCAGCAATTTGGCTGTCACAATCTGATGTGGCTGCCTAAACATGGAAAGCAGTCCCTACCACTCCCCTCCCATGTGGCTGTTTCCTTTGTGCCCCAAGAGTCAATACGGAGGTAAAGATGGATCGCCGCTGTGGGATTTGCAGCACCAGGATGGGTACGTTGGCAGCAGTCCAGTATTCCGACATGTCGTTGTTTGCCTAATGCTTTTCTCTTATCCCTGGCTACCTGCATGGGCTTGGGTAGGACAAAGGGTACAAGAGTAGGGGCCACAACATGGATGTTTGCATCAGAGAAAAGGTTGCTCCATAGTCGGCTCGCCCAGTCTGAAGTTGCAGCCCTGGCCACGTATGGCGCCCAGTCCGGCTCCTCCACTCTAAGGTACCTGTTCTGCTGTTTCCAGCCACCTCTTGGAGAGTGAAAGCGGCTTTGTGCCACACCCCAGCCACTTGGCTGTCTTCTCTCCCTTGCACGACCCAGGAGTCAATGCACAGGGAGGTTTACCATTGCGATTTCACAGCTTCAGGTGATGTTTGTCACCAGCAGAATCGTCTCCAGGCAGGTCGTACGAACACCCAGGCTGTCGATCGCCAAAATTGTCTCTCATCCCGGGCTCCCTGGATGGGCTCCGGTGGACCAAAGGTGGTTAGTATATGGGCCACCGCACCGGTATTTACGGCTGAAAAAGGTAGCCTAAGGGTCGGATTCAGCAGGATTCTCTGCTTTTAGAGGGGATGAACACAAGGTGCTAAGGCTGTGAAATGGCCAATAGGAATCGAACATAGTATGCTATCTCTTGTACAAATGTTTTTCTTAGTTTTGTAGTTTCTTGAGGTGTGCAGCCTTTTGTGACTTCTGTCTCTGTGAGACTCATGAGAGTCTAGATGTGTTGACAACGGTCTTGGTAATGCTGATATGTTAATTATATTTTCAGGATCCATCTATTCTGCTTGAAGAAGTAACACCACCGGAACACAGGGATGCCTTCGATATGCCCACCATTGCAGCTGAGAAATATGTGAGTCTTCTTTAAAGTTCTATACCAGCAAGTTCATGTGCCCTCTCTCTGAAACTTTGTCGCTTCCATTCTATCTACACAAAATAAAGTAAATACACAAGATACCAGAGGAATAACTGCCCATGGAAACTGTACTCCATTCTCAGAAACAAAATGAATTCATTACAATATTACCAAGGAATGCATGGTGTAGTAACTCACTCAGTCTCTCATCCAGTGGTACCCTTAGAGAGCTAGAACCGATTTCGTAACTTCAACGCTGGTTTTACTGCACAGTGTAAATGGATAGAGGTGGAAGCTATCTCTTGCTGGAAACAGGAATTAATTAAAACAATCCCCCTTCTGACTACAAGACTAACCTCTTCTGTGAGAGAAGAGAACAAAGCACACAGGGGTTGATCGTATTTGTGGACGAGCAAGGAACTATGGGATCGAAAATTCCCTTTCACCGTAGGAGCAAATTTAGATTTTTCTATCCTCATTTCTAAACCAGGCAAAGGATTCAGCTGCATTGGCAATGAGCAACAGAGAACACAATCTCCTATTCCCTGGGATAAACTAGTTACTGACAATGCCCACAGTTTACCATTTTTTAGAAAAATAAGTCATGTTATGCATGTTGTCACATCTAAATAGCCTTCTCGTTTCTATTCTCTCTATCTACCAGCTCGAGGACATGATCAAAAGTATGAAAAACACTCTCAAGTTGTGCGACTACATACTTTCTAAGTAGGGTGAGGTAAGATTTTGATGCTTTTGTTTTTTCTGTCAATGTCAGTGAGAGTATGAGTAGTATCAGATTGAAAGGATCACACAACAAACCATCACTAATCGATGGAGTCACTGGAATAAAATGTAAATGCAAGGTGGATTTGTACAGTGCTGCTTCTCACCCATGAGGGTAGCCAGGCGCTTCTTCCATACAATTTTGGGTTTGCTGTACTTACCAAATAATCCACTCTATTCTACATAGGTTACAGATTTCCACAAATAAATGTATTGATAGTTTAGAATAATCAAAAATAACACATGGTGCTGCGCCACGGCAAACATTAACTACTCACCAGATTACCTCACCCACGTGCTATACTGGGATACGAGAGGCAAAGCTTTTTTGGGAGAACAGCATTAATGTGTGATAAAATAGCAGAATAGTATTCTCACAGAATGTAATAAATTATGCTGCATAATTTTCACTGTGTCCCATAATATAGCATTCCAAATGTGCCTCCTGAACATTGATATTGTCGAACACTAATATAACTGACAAAAAAGCGAGCCAAAATATTAAAAGGTAAATATGAACAGATTTTCTGTACCCTAATTCCACATATGTGTACCAAAAATATATATACATATGTCTTCATTTATGTGGAGTTAAGAATGGTAAATATATCTGCCCCTCTTTGCATTTACCATTCAATATTTTGTCCCTCGATATTTTGTCCATGGCATTAGTGTGCCACAATATTCTTGTACCAGACGTTCAAGAGTACAATTGGCCCTTCATAGTCTCATAATTCCAAAAGCACTTCTGACAGAAGGCCTTTGAATAATGTATTAAATTACATTACAATTGGGTGTGTTGAAAAGGAACGAAATACATAGGTTTTCAAGTCTAGAGAAATATGTAGAGAAATATGTAACCAACAATGGAGATGGAGAGACTGAGGGATCACATCCCATTGGTGCTGGAGAAGGAGTGATTCTGGGGTAGGGTTGTCCAAAGCAGTTGTCATCAAAGAAATACGTCTATGTTAGGAAAGATTGGGTGCAAAACGTTTTAGAAGAGAATGACAGTGGACCTTTACTTTTGTGAATCAAGCCCTTTTTGTTTTTATGAATTCATAGATGTATCATCTGAAAATACAGCCACCAGGAGCTTGGCTGTAATCCCAGTATGGATGCTTTGTGATTTCAAAAGAAGAGCATAATAATTCGGAAAATCTAGTTCAGATGCAAGAGGGGGCTATGAGTAAGCATGGGTATCTGCTCCCTTGAGTCTAAGACTGGCATTTATCAGGTCGGGATCACATTGTTAAAAATAATCCATCTGATTACAAAACACCTACTGCCTGTTTAGGGACTTCACAGAGTCTTCAATTCTGTAGAGTAGCTCCAGTGTAGTAGAGGGTGTGACACTGAATAGAGCAAGAAGCAGCTGCGGGGTACAATATTTGAAGGCAGCACATTTTTATGAACTAACTTACCTCTTGTCATATTTGAAGAGGCACAATCTTTTCAGTGCTGAATCCCCTTCACCTTGGTTAAATGTATTCAAATTCTTTGCAAGCCAAAGTTGGAAACAAGCCAAAATATATCTTAAGAGCTCATGGTGCCTCAATTGCTTGCTGCACTGTAAGGATGGACAATTGCCTACTTGACCTATCTGACCATGTACCTTTCGACTTCCAGGTACCAGCCTAAGTGCCATGTCTTTGGCCTTTGATTCGGACCACTGTAGCTGATATCACCGATAGCATTTATTGAGGATCCCTCACCATCTCCCTGTCTGATAAGCACTCAGAGCTGAAACACCATATCGCACCAGAGGACATGCAGAGAACCATTAGAAATCATTGAACAGTAAAGCTTCACCAGCCATAGAGAAACACGAAGATTCGACTTTTGTGATTTGGTGAAGGATGATGACCCTATCTCAGGAGTACGGTTGAGGATCACCTTGAATGACAACGAAGTTTTGCTTCCTCCGGTCTCGGGCTCCTACATCAAATAATTAACTGATGTCAGTCTTGACACGTTGGTTCATCACAACCTGAGCAATATTAAGGAGTTGTAAATAGTTATTGTACAGCCATGATGAATTTTAAATTGCCTACTATGTGTAATGTGGATCGGACTCTTTAAAATATTTGTATTGCGAATGTTGTTTCCCAGACCCACTGAATATAATCATTGTACATTTTTTGTATGTAATCTATTTTTAGGGCTCTTTGCAGTAAATATATTTTTTTTAAATAAATCACTCTTGCCTTTAATGAGAACTCTCATATATTCTTGGCTACACAGTAATCCTTCAAGATCGAGTTTCAAAACTAAGTAGGTGTGGGGCCCATTGCATCACCATTCGTCACTCATGAAAAATCACTCTCAGCAAGGTTTTTCTATGCAGAATTTAAGATTTGGATTAAACATGTTTCTTCAATCACATTCAAAAGTTTGAAACACAGGGACCCACTGATCTTTGTCTATTAATTCACTTGGGTCAGTCCTGTGCAGGGGAAGCAATATGAAATAAAGAATTCCTTTCGTTAGCCTGGGGGGTAAACTGCTCCACTCGTGGAGTTTGCAGAGTTTTCCCCACTCTGCTCTCCGCACAGAGTGCAGAGTTTCGAAAAAACTCTATGTAGTAGCATGGAACTGAGATTTTCCTCTCGGATGGTTTGCCACTCTAATTTGGCAAGAACAAGCTAGGAAAATCCACTGCTAGACTATGTCCCGGGGAGATTTCTCAACACGGGCGGTCACAGCAGGGGATTACCGCTCACATTGAGAAGCCTGCCACTTGCGTTGAGAAAGCTGCCACTCAAGTAGAACATCAGCTCAAGGGGCAGAAGGAAGCTGTACCCTCTTGTGCTGCAGGTGGTGGCATGTGTGCTGTAATAATCCCAGTACGAAACATCTGTAGCGTGACTTAACTCACTCCGCCGCATGCGGAGCTCAGCGGAGCACAGTGGAGTTTTTTTATGACTTCGTGAACTCCACCCAGGCTTACTATTCTGATAGATACATCTGCCGTGTGGATTCCTCACCTTGTTAATATCCCCTTGCGTCAGCAACATTCGGAAATTCTTTTTGTAGCTTCGCGCCGGCGTGGACTTGGACGTCATAGAGGCACGGCATCGCTTGCGACTCCGCTGACGTCACCGACGCCTACAATAGGCCCACGCCGGCGTGATGACATCAGTTCCCTTTTTTCCGCGTCGTCGACGCTAACGGTTTCGGGATACTCAGTAGCTTTTGGTAACTCTGTTACTGTTTTTCTTTGTTTCTCTGTTCTCTTGCATCTTTGTCTCTTTATTATGTCGACAAAGAAGACAGGATTTAAACCCTGCAGGGAATGCGGAAAGATGATGTCCGTTACGGACCCACACCAGGACTGTATTTGGTGTTTGAGCTCCGACCACGACGTAGATGGATGTTCGTCGTGTCAAAAGATGAATCCAAAGGCCCTGCGAGAAAGGGAGACCAAGCTTCTTGTGGCGAAACTGAAGGCTGATAAAGGAAAGAAGTATTCGAAATCCCGCTCGAAGAAGTCGAGGTCGAAGTCGAGATCAAGATCTCGGGAGGCGTCGGCTTCGAAGTCCTCATCGGATCATGCTTCGAGGTCACATAAGAAGCATAAGAAAAGGAGACATGAATCTCGACGTCATTCGGGTGAGAAGTCAGACTCGAGGTCGAGATCACCCAAGAAGATTAAATCGAAAGTGATTCCTCCACAAGAGATTTCAGATCAAGAAGGCGAGGCCTCGCCTTCGGAGTCGCAAATTCATTCTCCGACTCCGGTGTCCGACCCGACCCCGACACCGTCTCCAGCTCAAGAAGAGGTCGGTGAGGTTCCTAATGAGGAAGAAGAATCGCCTCCTGTTGTTGAAACAGACTCGAATCTGCCTCGAGATCGACCTGAAGGTGATCATCTACCTTTTCCAGCTCCAGGTCAGGATCCTTCAGCGTTTCTCAACGCTATGTATGGTGTTTTCTCGAGGTCATGGTACCCCTCTGGAGCGCCTTCGTGTCCCATGGGTCCAATGGCATTTATTTTGGGTGTGCCTCACTCTTATGCCCCGGCACCTTTCATGCCGTATATGCTGGCCCCGACTCCGCTGTGGCAGTACCCAGCTCCACCGAGGTCGACGCCGTTATCGACGCTGGCTTGACCGAAGTCGACGACTCCGGCACCGGCGTCGCCTGCTCCAAGCAAATCTCTGGACCATCCTTCTAAACCTGTGGCTTCGGTACCGACGTCGGCTCCGGCGCCGTCGGAGTCGGCAGTGGATCCGGCTGCAATCCATGTTAAGCAGAGATCTAGGAGAGAAGCTCAACGACTCCTGGAAGAACGGAGGTATTATGAGTCTCATTCTGACTTGGAAGAAGGTGAGCTAGCTGATGCTAGTGGTCTTGAATTTTCCCCAGAGTGGGTATTACCATCAGGTCCTGATGCACCCTCTAAGGATGTTCAACCATATCATGTGGTAATGAAAAAGGCAGCAGGACTTTTAGGTTTAACATTGCCTACTGTTGAATTTAAATCGAATCTGCTTACTGAGGTTCTCACCGAGCTCAGCTGTGGAACCATTACTCCCGTTTAATGAGGCTTTGACTGAACCAATTATGGAGGTGTGGAAAAAGCCTCTTTCTGCTCCTGCTGTCTCAAAAGGTCTGGCTAGGAGATATAGGGCCAGATGTAGGTAAATTTAATTTACCGATTCTAAAATACCGAGTCATACCGAATCGGTATTTCAGAATCGGAAAATGAGATGTAGATAAAAAATCGGTAAAAATTACCGGTTCGAAATCACTCGGTATCTGAAATCGGTATTTACCGAATCGGTATTTACCTACTCGGTAAAAGCCGAATCGGTAAAACCCATACATACCAACGGGCCAATGGCCCATAGGAATGAATGGGTAGTACCGAATCGGTAAATACCGATTCGGTAAATACCGAATCGGTAAATACCGAATCGGAAATTTGAAACTGACAAACATGTGAGCCGGTAAACCAATCAGGAACTCCAACCACACCCAATTCCAAAGGCACTGGGGAATCAACCAATCAGATTCAAGCACCCCTCCCCAGTACCTGGGACTGGCCACGCCCATGCAGGTGCAGAAACCAACAGTCAGGAGAGCAGGAGGACAGAGTGTGGAGCAGGCTTCCCTGAGCTAACCAACACAGCACCATGGAGAGTCAGGATGCACAGAGGGATGCTGCAGAGCGCAAAAGGAAGCAGAAGTTCAGCCAAGAAGAACTGCAGGTGCTTGTAGCAGAGGTTGCAAGAAATTACAGCAAGATATTTGGGAAGCAATCACTGCATGTAGCTGAATCCATCAAGCGCAGCACCTGGATTGAAATACAAGGCAAGGTAAATGCCATTGGTGTCACCCACCGTGAACTGGAAGATCTTAAAAAACGGTGGTATGACATCCACATCATCACTAAGAAGAAACTAGCTGCCCACCGCAAGGAATGTGCTGTAACAGGGGGAGGAAGAAACCGATCCCCACGACTCACCGACATAGAGGAGCTGGTGGCATCCACCCTTGAGGCTGAATGCATCCACGGCATCGGGGACGCTGACAGCTCAGCAAGAGGTGCGAAGAAACAAGGTAAGATGCAAGTACATTGTCAATTACACATTTACCTATTCCCCTCACACACTCTGTGTGCCCACATCATACTCCTGAACAGGTTTTAAAAATGTTCTGCAATGCATCATGGGAAATGTAGTAATGGGTAGACACCTCTAAGCAGTCTGCATGCCATGCAGCAAGGGAAGCAACAGACAACTAGCATAGGCAAATTGAGAGACAGGCAAAAGTGCAATAGTACTGTGTTTAATCATGAGACACAGGTGAACCACTCCACTGACACAATGTCCATGTCTGTCCACAGGAGAGTCAATGCGCAGCACAGCAGAGGATAGAGAGAAGAGGAGGGAACAAGCTGGACCCAGCACATCACACGGAGGGAAGGACCAAGAGCAGGCAGCCCAGTCACCTGAGGAGCCAACAGCACCACAGCCACAGTCCCCTCTGTTATTTGGGAGTCAGGAGACAGGAGCGGCTGCACAGTCCCCCACCCCCACAACACCATCCCCAGTGCTGGGAAGGGCAAGGCGCCTTGATGTGCCCCCTCGCCGAATACTGGAAACATCTGAGGAGGAGGAGGAGGAGGAGGGTGACACACAGGAAACAGCCAACACTGAGCAGCTGCCCACTCCCAGAGTTTTGCGGGCCAGTGTCCGAGGGCGAAGGACATGGGAGGCAGATGATGTGCGTCATGATCAGGGTGTCTTCTGCGGACTGGAGGCCACCATGGTCAAAGTACAGCGCCTGCAGGCGAAAGCAATGATGGGGGTTCAGAGGCAGGCACGCACAACAAACAACAAGCTCGAAGCAGTAGGCAAGGGCATTGGGGAAATATCTGAGAGCATGCAGTCAATGGCGTCTGGCATTTCCGACATAACACAGTGCATGACTGTCCTGTGTGACAAGTTGGACAGGGACCATTTGGAGTGACGCAAGGCTCGTGTTGATGTGCGGCAGCAGACAAAAGCCCTGAACAGGTTTGCTACTGCTACCACCGTGCTGTGCAGACGGTCAGTGGCGATGCAGGATGCCATTGTGCAGTGCTGCACCAATTTATCAGTAGGAATGGCCAGAATGACCTCTGCAATGGAGCTCATGCTCGCTCAACAGACTGGCACTGGAGGCGACACTTGTGTGTTGGAAAGTGAGGGGTCCACCAGCAGGAGTGGCGCAAGCACTCCTGTACAAGACTTACGTAGGAGCGGCAGACGTCGGGCAAGTGAGACAGGCCACATCGAGAACATTGACACACAGCCACAGCAGTCCCGTCCTGTGGTCCATGGCCACAAACAGTGACTTTGCCCTCCACCCAAGGAAGAGGTCACGGTGGTGTTAACCGTGACAACACAGTCATGGACAGTTTGATATTGTGTAACCGATGTGTGCTACCAATGCAGTAGCGTAGTGAATAATAAACTACGTACGCCATTAACTTTGCCTGCCTGTGTCTCATTACTCACTCAGAAATATTGCTGTGTGACCTCTTCCCGTCTCAGTCTCCCATCTGTAGCTGCTGCTGCTGCTACTGTACCATGGGGCTCTGCCACTTCTGTGTCATCATCAATGTCCTCATGATGTGTGATCTCCACCTCTGTGCCTTCCTTTGAGGCGAGATTATGTAACATTGCACAGGTCGCTATGATTTTGCAGCAGATGATTGGGGTGTACTGCCGTGCCCCTCCACTCTTGTGGAGGCAGCGAAACCTGCTCTTAAGGAGTCCAAATGTGCGCTCCACAACGTTTCGTGTAGATCTGTGAGCCACATTGTACCGCCTTTCACTCCTGGTGGATGGGTTGAGGTAGGGGGTGAGCACAAAGGACCGCAGGGCATATGCACTGTCGCCTGGGGGGAGAAAGAATGACATTAATTGCATGTACATGATACGTAGATCTGCTGTGAGTGTCATGGTGTGTCAATGTGATTTACCTAGCAGGTATCCATTTCCAAATTCTCCGGCAAGTAGGCGTCTGTATATTCCACTATTCTGGAATATGTAAGAATCATGGGTACTTCCGGGGAACTTCGCTACGATGTCTGTGATGAGGTTCCCTGCGTTACATATGACCTGTACGTTGATGGAGTGTGTTGACTTGCGGTTTCTGTATATGTGCTCTGTGGCTGCAGGTGGACAGAGTGGTACGTGGGTACCATCGATGCAGCCTATCACGTGAGGGAAGTGCGCCAGGTGATAGAAGTCTGTCTTGGTTTTTGCTAGTTCTGCTGGTGTAGCAGGGAATGAAATGTAATGCTCCATCCTCTGCATCATGGCGTCAAGAAACCTCCTGAAGAACACACCACCCACTGCAGCTATCACACTCTGGTAGCTCCCAGAGGCCAGCAGGTGTAAGCTACATAGCACCTGGACATGGGGTGGGATGGCGTGGGCCCTGGGTGTTGGGTGCTCCAGGAGTGGGTGTAGGTCCCTGATCAAGTCCTTGATGGTGTCGGGGTGTAGCCTGTACCTCTGGAGTATTTCTGGCTCTGTCAGTTGGAACAGTGTTATCCTCTGCCTGTACACTTGTTCATCCCTTTGCCATTCTCTCTCTTCTGCTGCCTGTAGTCTTTGCCGCCTTGCTATGACGTAAAAAGCCGCCATTATGGTTCCAGAGGTGCATTTTGGGACTCTTTTTATGGCCCTCCCCTGGTTACCACCTGCATTCAATCCATGGTAAATACCGTCTCATAAATACCGAATTTCCGCAAAATCAGTATTTTTGGGCTTTCCTACATCTCCATGGCCTTTTTTTACCGTTTGTTATTTACCGATTCGGAAAATAAGAATTCGGTAAATATGAATTCGGTAGATTCCGCCTCGGTAATTATACCGACTCATATTTACCGAGTCGGAATTATACCGACTCATATTTACCGAGTCGGAATTATACCGACTCGTGTTTTCCGATTCGGTAAATATTAGGCTCCTACATCTCATTTCATGGATACCGGTCGGTAACGGCCAAAATTACCGATTTTCGGCCGTTACCGACCGGTAATTGGCGACCTACATCTGGCCCATAGAGTGGCTCCTGAGGACCTTGCCTTTTTGTCATCTCACCCTTCTCCTGAAAGTCTGGTGATTCAAGCTGCGTGTTCAAAAAAGTCAGTTGGTGCTTTTCCACAAGTTCTTGGTGACAAAGAAGCT
The DNA here is from genome assembly GCF_964261635.1 of Lissotriton helveticus. Taxonomy (NCBI): domain Eukaryota; kingdom Metazoa; phylum Chordata; class Amphibia; order Caudata; family Salamandridae; genus Lissotriton; species Lissotriton helveticus. The sequence continues at coordinate 688,062,261 of NC_136070.1, read as the reverse complement.
AAAAAAACAGGATCAAACGGCCAAGAAAACTTTATCCTCCGCAAGTATGGCATTAAAATCAACGAATGCCACTTGCCTTATGGGAAGATATGTACACGCACTTATGGACGCTATGCGTTCATTGATCCTAAAGGTTCCAGACGACTGCAGAGGTGACTTTGAGGAAGTTTTATTGGATACTCAGGCGGCAGCTCGTCAAGTTAGCCAGAGCGGTCTAGATACTGCAGATCCTGTTGCAAGGATCCTGGGCACTGCGGTCGCCACAAGACGTTCAGCTTGGCTAAAATCTTCAGATTTTTCTGCTGATGTGCAGTCTGCATTATTAGATCTGCCTTTTGATGGTGAAGGACTCTTTGGCAAGAAGGCAGATACAGCCTTAGAAAGATTTAAGGATAGCAGGGCGACTGCTAGATCTCTTGGTCTTCAAGTTAGAGGTTCAACAACCAGAAAATTCAGAGGTTTTGGACGCTCTTCTTTTCGTACCTATAGGCAAGGTCAGCAGCAGCAACAACAACAGCAGCAGCAAAGTACCTTGTATAGGTCATACAGGGGTAAGCAAAGGTCACGTCCTCGAGGGCGTCAAGCCTCTTCCTCCTCCACGTCCTCCAACCCCCCAGCCACAGAAAAGCAGCCCTTAATCCGCCATTCAGGATCATGTGGGTCCGGTGGGGGGTCGGCTTACCCACTTTCTACGAGATTGGGAATCGGTTACATCAGATCTTTGGGTTCTCAATCTCGTAGAGAATGGGTATGCCCTTCCCTTTCGGGAATTCCCTCCCAATTACCCTCCTTACCAGGGATATTGCTCAGAGGAACATCTGTTACTCCTACAGGAGGAAGTTCAAACTCTGTTAAGAAAAGGTGCGATAGAGGTGGTCCCAGAGCAGGAAAGGGGTCAGGGATGCTACTCCCGGTATTTCCTGATTCCCAAAAAGGATGGCAGGCTTCGTCCAATCCTGGATCTCAGGATCTTGAATTTTTATCTGAAACAAGAGAAATTCAAGATGCTCACCTTTGCTCAGGTTCTTCAGGCTCTGCTGGAAGAAGACTGGATGGTGTCACTCGACTTGCAGGATGCGTACTTTCACATCCCGATCCTGAAGTCACACAGGAAGTATCTCCGTTTTACGGTGGGATCGCAGCACTATCAGTTTGCGGTCCTTCCGTTTGGACTTACTACTGCGCCTCGAGTCTTCACCAGTGGTGGCGGCGCATCTTAGAAGGTCAGGGATTCCTGTATTCCCTTATTTGGACGACTGGCTGATCAAAGCAGAGTCGTCAGAGAGAGTGCTCCATCATCTGCGAGAGACAACCCAGTTGTTGTACAGGTTGGGTTTTTCGATAAATGTAACCAAGTCTCACCTGGTGCCCTCCCAGCGCAACCTGTTCATAGGTGCTGTACTGGACACAACTGTATGTCGTGCATTCCCTCCTCCTCAAAGGATTCGCGACATACAGGAAATGATTCCTTTATTTTACAATGGAGCGGTCGTTCCAGTCCTGAAGGTCCTTCGCCTGCTCGGTCTGATGGCTTAATGCATTCTGTTGGTCAACCATGCACACTGGCACATGAGGGCGCTCCAGTGGTGCCTCCGCAGGCAGTGGTATCAGCACAATGGGGATCTCAGGGAGTCAGTGAGGATCTCCAGAGAAGCTGCGGCGGATCTGTCTTGGTGGGGCGTGGAAGGCAACCTGTCTCAGGGGAAGCCTTTTCAGTTGCCTCCTCCGGTGACCAAAGTGATAACGGATGCATCCACTCTAGGGTGGGGTGCTGATCTGGGGGATCTGGAGGTCAAGGGTCTTTGGTCTCCAGAGGAAAGGTTGCTTCACATCAACCTTCTGGAATTGCGGGCGATACGTTTGGCGCTCAAGGCCTTCCTCCCTTCCCTTTGCGGTCGTTCGGTCCAGGTCCTGACGGACAACACGACCGCGATGTCGTACATCAACAAACAGGGAGGAGTGGGGTCGCAGTGTCTCTGCAGAGAGGCTCTGCGTCTCTGGTCCTGGGTTCAGGACCATCCGATTTGTCTGATGGCAAGTCATCTGGCCGGAGTTCTGAACGTTCGTGCAGACAGTCTCAGTCAGCAGTTCTCTGCTGACCACTAGTGGAGGCTTCACCCGGAGGTGGTTCGTCACGTCTTTCGGACGTGGGGGACTCCTCGGGTGGACCTGTTTCCACTTGCGAGAATGCTCACTGCCTGTCATTCTGCAGTCTCCAGTATCCGATGCAAGGAGCCTTGGGGGACGCGTTCCAGTTGAGTTAGGGAAATCAACTCCTTTACACGTTTCCTCCCATACCTTTGATTCCTCGGGTTCTGAGGAAGATTCGCCAAGACCGGGCCCAAGTCATATTGGTCGCCCCGGACTGGCCAAGAAGGGTGTGGTATACAGATCTTCTCCACCTCTCCTCTCACCCGCCGCACCGTCTCCCTCTCAGGGCAGACCTCCTCTCTCCGATGGAGGGGCAGGTTCTTCACCCCCACCTCCAGACATTACTCCTTCATGCCTGGAGATTGAACGGGGCAACCTGAATTCCTTTTCCCTCCCGCCTGACATTTTGGATGTCATCTTGTCAGCCAGGCGTGACTCCACTAAGTCTATCTATTCTTATAGATGGGCGAAATTTGTCACGTGGTGTGGGGAAAAATCTATTGACCCTTTGAGAGCCCATTTGTCTGATGTTCTTCAGTTTGCTCTTTCTCTGGCGCAGCAGGGGCTTGCTGTTGCCACAGTGAAGGGCTATCTTTCAGCGCTGTCGGCATTTCTTTGTTTGCCTGACCAGCCATCTCTTTTTAAATCTCCTGTTGTTTTAAGGTTTTTGAAGGGCCTCACAAATAAGTTCCCTCCTACTCCTTTTATTGTGCCTCAGGGGGACTTAAATCTTGTTTTGACCTTTTTGATGGGTGCTCCCTTTGAGCCTCTTCCCAAATGTCCTATGAGGCTTTTGACTCTTAAGACAGTCTTCCTCGTTGCAATAACCTCGGCAAGGAGGGTAAGTGAGCTTCAAGCTCTTAGTTACAAGCCCCCTTTCTTGACCATTCATGCTGATCGAATGGTTCTTAGGACCAGGGCTGCTTTTCTGCCTAAGGTGGTTACTCCCTTCCATCTAGGACAATCCATTACCCTTCCTACCTTTTACCCTCCCCCTCACCCTTCCAAGGAGGAGGAGAGACTTCATCGCTTGGACCCAAAGAGAGCAGTCAGTTTCTATCTCGATAGGACTAAAGACTATCGTGTTGATGATTAGCTCTTCGTGGGTTTTGCTGGTTGCAAGAAGGGCAGAGCGGTGCACAAGCGCACACTTTCCAGGTGGATAATCCTGTGCATCAAGATTTGCTTCTCCCTGGCGGGTAAGGACCCTCCTGAGGGTATTAGAGCACATTCAACTAGAGCAAAGTCTGCAACATCTGCTTTGTCTAGAGGTGTTCCTGTTGAGGACATTTGCAGGGCCGCGACTTGGGCCTCCCTCCACACTTTCGCGAAGCATTATTGCTTGGATACCGAGGTGAGGAGGGACGGCCACTTTGCGCGCTCTGTCCTCCAAGATTTCCTGGTATAGCAGAGTGGACACCCTCCTCCGGGAGTGGGGACTGCTGTGGGACTCTATTCACAAGGTGAGGAATCCACAAGGCAGATGTATCTATCAGAAGAACAAGTTACTTACCTTCTGGTAGATACAGTATCTGCCTGTGGATTCCTCACATGCCCACCCGCCTCCCCGTTGTCCGCTCTGCTATACCTGGTTTTATGTATTTATACTTTTGCTACGCACTTTGTGTGCAGTTTTGATTTGTATGTACTGTGTACACTGTATATATGTATATTTACTGTCGTTGGTCCGTCCGGGTGCCTCGAAGGCACGGAAAAAAGGGCGGAACTGACGTCATCACGCCGACGTGGGTCTGATAACGAGTCGGTGACGTCAGACGGAGTCGCGCGCGATGCTGTGCTCCTATGATGTCGCTCACGCCGGCGTGCTACGAAGAAAAATTCCGAATGTTGCTGACGCAAGGGGGATATTCACATGGTGAGGAATCCACAGGCAGATACTGTATCTACCAGAAAAAGCGTTACCGAAGGTAAGTAACTTGTTCTTTAGACCCAGAACTCTGTACTGGGATGAATGTATGACATTGTTCTGCATTCTCTCCATCAACTGTTGTTTTTGCATTTGTCACCCTTATCCATCAGGGCTTGTTAAGTGTAACAGATACAAAAGAAACCTCAATGTTACTAAATCGTGACTGATGAAGTAAATATTCCCCAAAAAGTGCATCCTGTGGTTACAGCCTACTTGGCAGGGAATAGAGTTCCTACCGACAGAAGAAGAAGTCACATTCATTCCAGGGACATGTTCACTCGTTAAATCTATTATTAATGGGTAGCTGTAGCTGCAGCCGATGATAACACATGATGAAAAAAAATTACTTGCTATTATACCTGCCCAAAATCATCATTACCAATGCAAAGAGCTTCTCTTAACATATTCAGAGCATATTAAGTGATATCAAGGAGGGTTACCACATGTCATGAAGCCAGGGTGGGCGAGTCCATTAATGTTACCTGTCAGCAATGCCCAGAATTAGTAGAATACACCTTTCACCTACCAAGAGACCAACAGTAATTAGTGGTCGGCAAAAACATTCTACAAGAGATTATACAAGTTTACTGACAGCTGAGACAATATGTACTACATGAAGTGAGACTGCAGCAGGCCCACTTTACTTCTTTCTCCTACCCCGATTACTCCACTGACTATAACTTACAGGGCAAAATGAGATGTCTCTTAGGTAGCCTTTAAGACAAGTTGTATCATTTTTAGGCGGCCCAAGACAGAAAATTGTTACTGATCTTAGTTTATAACAATGAGAGCCTTTTACCAATGGCGTCCTGTGGCTAAGCTTACAGATGAACCAAAAAATGAGCAACAAGTATACCCTTTTAACACTAGGCCCTCAGGGTAGAGAAGTTGAGCAGACCAAGGCTTGTCAGGGAAATGGTCAATCGAACAATCGATCAGGATTTATAAAGCATGGCTAATCACCTGATAGAGTATTCATGGGCCTGCAGGCCCCACAGGCTTATTTGAACAGCCAGGTCTTGAGAGCCATTTGAAATTCTGAAAGTGAGGTGATTGTCCGGAGGTATGTGGAGAGGCTATTCCAGGTCTCTGCTGCGATGTGTGAGAAGTAGTGTCCTCTACTTCGGTAGATGGAGGGAGTACGGGCAAGTGAAAGAGGGCAGAACGTAGTGTTCTTTTTTTTTTTTTTACTTTTTTGATTGGAATTTTGAATCAACATACTCATAATTGGCACATCACAGTTATTTTCCACCCCATCAAGCACCTCCCCGCCTCTCCGCCCCTCATCCATTTCAGTGATATTGCATACAGCAATTCAACATTGCCCATTCCTAGCCCATCAAACACCAAGTCCCTACATGTGGCATCCTTCAAGGGGGGTCCCTTAGGTCCCAGTGTCATGCACCACAAGCCGTGGACCACAGGCAACATCCTAGCCTATGTGCCCAGAAGCTTTTCAATCAATCCGCAATCCCACATCAAATCCATGGTACTTCTTCCATTTCCCCCAAACCTTATGAAACTTTTGGGGGCAGCCCCTAGCTTTTTATGTCACTCTTTCTGCCGCCATGTACATGTCCATTCCCCTCCGCCAATCTCCCACCTTTGGAGGTAATTGTGCTCCCCATGCTCGTGCTAAATCTCTCTTTGCCACTACTAGCACCAGCAAGGCAAAGATCAGGTGCGGGCGAGTCAGATCTATCTCCATGGTTATTCCCAGTAACACAAACTTAGGGTCCATTGGTAACGTCACCTCCAAAATGTTATTCAGCTCACCCAAGATACGTGTCTAATAAGTGGTTATGATGCAGAGCTGCCACAGGGTTTGGAAAAATGTACCCTGGGGGAGTCCGCATCTCAAGCAACAAGGGTCACTAGCCCTGCCTATGCGGTCCATTCTAACCCAGTCATAATAGACCCTGTGCAGTATTTTCTGCATGCAGAAGGTGGCGCTCTGGATGGCAGACAATTGCCTACGCCTAAATGGAAATAAGACGGAGGTACTGATCATAGGTAAATCTCCATCAGTATGGACCTCAGCCTGGTGGCCGGAAGAACTGGGTGAGCTGCCCACACCCAGCAACTTAGTCAAAAATCTAGGGGTCTGGGTAGACAAAAATCTAACGTTCGACCACCAAACCAAACAAGTGGCAGGCACCTGTTTTGGGATACTGCGGGTCCTTAGAAAAACGCTGGACCTTATGCCCATATCGGTACGACAGACCATAGTCCACAGCCTGATAACATCCAGGCTAGACTATGGAAACGTACTGTTTCTAGGTGCCAGCGGAAAAAGTCTTTCTAGACTACAACGAACACAGAACGCAGCGGCCCGCCTGATCCTACAACTACCCAGAAGAGCATCATCAATGAAAGCTCTGAAAACCCTTCACTGGCTCCCGATCAGGGAACGGGTGACCTTTAAAGCCCTGTGTGTAGGACACCGCATCCTGCATGGAAAAGGCCCTAGATACCTGCATGGCCTTCTGAAATGGTACGAACCCACTCGCCAGCTGAGATCCTGCGGCACAGGGCAAGTACAAATCCCGAAGGCTAAAACAGCCAGGATGGGAGGTAAATCTTTCAGAGTCAAGATGGCCAGGACATGGAACCAGCTGCCAGAAAAACTGCGGACTGAACCATCTGAGCAACATTTTAGAAGAGATCTAAAAACAATCCTCTTCCCCAAGCACTAAGATCAGACAGGAGCAGGAAGTCGTGGAAACATCATCAGCAATTCGTCAGCGCGGGGACACACTTGCTAGTGTAACCGTGCGCTCTACAAAATACTAATAAGTAAATAAATAAATACATTTTGTATTGGATGAGACATAGTCGGGTTTTGATTGCTACCTCCCTGTGGTGCATCAGGGCCGCCTCCCAGTCTACGGTGTCCATGTCGGCCACGTCCCGCTCCCAGATTTTCCTCAGCTTCCCTAACCCGTCCGGTGCATTATTGTTCAGCGTTTTATAAGTCAAGGATACCAGTTTATTGGGGACCTGTATTTGTAATAGTCGACCCTCCAGGGTAGCATACTCCGGTAGTGGAGATGTTAACGCTACCTCAGCCTTCCAGGCATGACGCAAACGTGCATATTTGAAGAACTGCATTGGGGTCAGCCCATATTCCGCCCTTAGGGAGTCATACGTCTTAAGCTCTCCTTTTACCACTAGGTCTCCGAGCGTTGAAATCCTAATGGTGTCCCACCCACCAAAGCTGGTAAGTTTGTGCAGCTCTTTTAGCCACGTACAGGTCCAGATCGGTGTCTGCTTGGTTGGTTTGTGTGTCCATCCCATCATCTTCGTCGCCCTGCCCCATACATCTACGGTAATCTGTGTGGCCGGTAGAAGCCGTCGCCTCCCAGTTCCCCCGTATAAATAGTGCAAACTGGTGCGGTGTATCATGGTGGCCCGCTCTACCAAATAGGTTGGGTGGTCTGCCGGTGCATGTAGCCATTCATTTATTGGTGCAAGATGCTCCGCTCAGTAATAGGCCTCTATATCCGGCAGGGAGATCCTCCCATTGTATTGATTTCATTGGAGTGTAGTTCGGGCTATTCTAGGTTGCTTCCCTAGCCATAAGAGGGCGCGCAGTTCGGCATTAATTGTCTGAAATGTCTGGTGGGGTAGGGGAAAATATACATTCTGTAGGGCATACAGAAATCGTGGTAGTGTAATCATTTTGAACTTTGCCGCTCGGCCTCGGATCGTCAGAGGTAGGGACTTCCATCGGAGGGCGTCTTCTGCAAAGTTCTTAATTACCCTAAGTATGTTCTTTTGATAGGAGGCTTGTTTGTCTGTTGTCAGGTGGACCCCCAGGTATTTAAATCCAGACTAGGTGACTTGTAGGGCTCCCGGTAGTGGGGGCCAATCTTTTTCGGGCGTGGGCTATATAGAATCGATTTGTGCCAGTTTATCTTGTAACCTGGGAAGGAGCCATATTTGTCTAGAAGTTCAAACAGCATCGGAATCGGAATCGTCGGCTGTGTCACGTATAGGAAGATATCGTCTGCATATAATGAAATTTTCTCCTCATGGAGGTCCGCCTGTGTGATTCGGAAGCCGTGCACCCCCTCTGCTTGATGGATATCACATGCCACTATTTCGAACAGTAGCGGGGAAAGGGGGCACCCCTGGCGAATCCCCCTCCGAACGGGGAAATCTTCCAACATTACACCATTGATTTGTACCCGGGCCCTAGGATCCGTGTACAATAGACCTACCCATCTTCGGAAATTGGGGCAGACACCGAACGTGATCACTGTCGCTTCCAAAAAGGGCCAGTGGACCGCATCAAACGCCTTATCGGCATCTAGGGAGAGGAACATATGTGGGTCTTTCCTGTGTTGCACCTCCATAAGCCTGTTATGGGTCAGTTGGAGGTTTTGCCTTGTCGCCCTATCCGGTAGGAACCTCGTCAGGTCCTAGTGCACCAATCCGGAGATCACCTGGCGTAAGCGGAGGGCCAGAACCGTAGCCAGCAGCTTGGCCTCCACATTGAGGAGAGATCGGTCTATACGACTCACAGGCTTCTGGAGGCCTGCCCTGTTTATATATCAGTACAATTGTGGCCATTCTCAGGTCTGGCGGGAGCTCACCGTCTTGGGCTGCGTCTCCATACATGGCCCGAAGGTGGGGAATTAAAAGGTCAGCTCCTTTCTTAAAGAATTCCGCTGGAAGCCCATTTGGGCCTGGAGCCTTCCCTGGCCGGAGCCTAGTTATCGCTTCCCTTATTTCCATGGCCGTGATATCAGCCTCAAGGGTTTCTTTGTCTTCCTCAGTTAAGACTGGGGTGTGGATCTCAGCCAGGTAGGCCGCTATGTCGCCAGTATCTCCCAGGTCCCGAGCAGCAAAAAAATCTGGGAAATAGGAGGCAAACGCCTAGGCTATCTGGGAGTCTCCCCTCTACAATCGTCCCTGCCTATCAGTCACTCCCTCTACCCATCCTGCGTCTCTCTCTCTGAGACTCAGCCAAGCCAGGAGCTTCCAAGATTTGTCCCCTATGTCGTATAACCTGTGCAGGGTTGCAAGTGCCTGTGCCTTTGCCTCATTGGTGGCCAGGTCCCTATACTGTTGCTGCGGTTCTCTGTCAATCAAGTGCTGTCGTTCAAGGCCTAAAATTTTTGTTTCCAGTGCGCACAACTCCTCTTGGGCTTTCCTTTCTCCCAGGATTCCCTATTCTGTGCCTTATCTCGAAGGACCGTTTTGTAGGCTTCCCATAAGGTCACCCCTGACTGCACGGAGCCTAGATTTTCAGCAAAATAAACCTTTGTATCAGCCCGGAGGCCCTGTAAGATCGTGTGGTTTTGTAGGTCCCATTGTGTCAGTCTCCAGCCCCCTGTCTGTGGTCGCGGCCTCCCTCCCAGCCAGACCAGCAAAGGTGAGTGGTCCAAAATACCCCGGACTAGATACGCAGCTTCAGAAAGGGGGTTGGGAGCACACTGCCTCACAGTCCCAGCACAGTTTGCCCCATTGCATCCTGGTAAATGCAGTACACAGTTCAAACGTACTTCAAAATTAGCTGGAGTTTTCCACCAAAGTTGGTGCAGACATTGCTGTATATCTCTAGACACGTGTTTCTGAGTTGAGCCCGTCTTCAGTAGAGAGCAGCAGTATTAGAGAGCAAAAAAAGAAATCATCTGGGGTTGCTGGAAAGGCTGCCAAGTTCCTCGTAGGTCAAAGTACCACTCACAGGCACACAGGTGCATCTCCAAAGCTCGTCAGCTTGCTGGCTCAAGGGAGCCTTTTAAACAAAAAGGGGCTTGTGAGCACACTGCCTCACAGTCCCAGCACAGTTTGCCCAATTGCAGCCTGGTAAATGCAGTACACAGTTCAAACTTACTTCAAAATTAGCTGGAGTTTTTCACCAAAGTTGGTGCAGCCATTCCTGTATATCTCTAGACACGTGTTTCTGGGTTGAGCCTGTCTTCTGTAGAGAGCAGCAGTATTAGAGAGCAAAAAAGTAAATCATCTGGGGTTGCTGGAAATGCTGCCAAGTTCCTCTTAGGTCAGGGTACCACTCACAGGCACACAGGTGCATCTCCAAAGCTCGTCAGCTTGCTGGCTCAAGGGAGCCTTTTAAACAGAAAGGGGGTTGGGAGCACACTGCCTCACATTCCCAGCACAGTTTGCTCCATTCCATCCTGGTAAATGCAGTACACAGTTCAAACTTCCTTCAAAATTAGCTGGCGTTTTTCACCAAGTTTGCTGCAGACATTGCTGTATATCTCTAGACATGTGTTTCTGGGTGGAGCCCGTCTTCAGTAGAGAGCAGCAGTATTAGAGAGCAAAAAAGAAATCATCTGGGGTTCCTGGAAATGCTGCCAAGTTCCTCTTAGGTCACAGTACCACTCAGAGGCACACAGGTGCATCTCCAAAGCTCGTCAGCTTGGTGGGTCAAGGGAGCCTTTTAAACAGAAAGGGGGTTGGGAGCATACTGCCTCACAGTCCCAGTACAGTTTGCCCCATTGCATGCTGGTAAATGCAGTACACAGTTCAGACTTACTTCAAAATTAGCTGGAGTTTTTCACCAAAGTTGGTGCAGACATTGCTGTATATCTCTAGACACGTATTTCTGGATTGAGACCGTCTTCAGTAGAGAGCAGCAGTTTTAGAGAACAAAAAAAAAAATCATCTGGGGTTGCTGGAAATTCTGCTAAGTTCCTCTTCGGTCACAGTACCACTCACAGGCACACAGGTGCATCTCCAAAGCTCGTCAGCTTGCTGGCTCAAGGGAGCCTTTTAAACAGAAAGGGGGTTGGGAGCACACTGCCTCACAATCCCAGCACAGTTTGCCCCATTGCATCCTAATAAATGCAGTACACAGTTCAAACTTACTTCAAAATTAGCTGGAGTTTTTCACCAAAGTTGGTGCAGATATTGCTGTATATCTCTAGACACGTGTTTCTGGGTTGAGCCCGTCTTCAGTAGAGAGCAGCAGTATTAGAGAGCAAAAAAAATCATCTGGGGATGCTGGAAATGCTGCCAAGTTCCTCTTAGGTCACAGTACCACACACAGGTGCATCTCCAAAACTCATCAGCTTGCTGGCTGAAGGGAGCCTTTTAAACAGAAAGAGGGTTGGGAGTACACTGCCTCACAGTCCCAGCACAGTTTGCCCCATTGCATCCTGGTAAATGCAGTACACAGTTCACACTTACTTCAAAATTAGCTGGAGTGTTTCAACCAAAGTTGGTGCAGATATTGCTGTATATCTCTAGACACGTGTTTCTGGGCTGAGCCCGTCTTCAGTAGAGAGCAGCAGTATTAGAGAGCAAAAAAATTATCTGGGGTTGCTGGAAATGCTGCCAAGTTCCTCTTAGGTCACAGTACCACTCACACGCACACAGGTGCATCTCCAAAGCTCGTCAGCTTGCTGGCTCAAGTGAGCCTTTTAAACAGAAAGGGGGTTGGGAGCACTCTGCCTCAAATTCCCAGCACAGTTTGCTCCATTCCATCCTGGTAAATGCAGTACACAGTTCAAACTTACTTCAAAATTAGCTGGCGTTTTTCACCAAGGTTGGTGCAGACATAGCTGTATATCTCTAGACACGTGTTTCTGGGTGGAGCCCGTCTTCAGTAGAGAGCAAGAGTATTAGAGAGCAAAAAAAAAAAAATCATCTGGGGTTGCTGGAAATGCTGCCAAATTCCTCTTAGGTCACAGTACCACTCACAAGCACACAGAAGCATCTCCAAAGCTCGTCAGCTTGCTGGCTCAAGGGAGCCTTTTAAACAGAAAGGGGGTTGGGAGCACTCTGCCTCAAATTCCCAGCACAGTTTGCTCCATTCCATCCTGGTAAATGCAGTACACAGTTCAAACTTACTTCAAAATTAGCTGGCGTTTTTCACCAAGGTTGGTGCAGACATAGCTGTATATCTCTAGACACGTGTTTCTGGGTGGAGCCCGTCTTCAGTAGAGAGCAAGAGTATTAGAGAGCAAAAAAAAAAATCATCTGGGGTTGCTGGAAATGCTGCCAAATTCCTCTTAGGTCACAGTACCACTCACAAGCACACAGAAGCATCTCCAAAGCTCGTCAGCTTGCTGGCTCAAGGGAGCCTTTTAAACAGAAAGGGGGTAGGGAGCACACTGCCTCACAGTCCCAGCACAGTTTGCCCCATTGCATCCTGGTAAATGCAGTACACAGTTCACACTTACTTCAAAATTAGCTGGAGTTTTTCAACCAAAGTTGGTACAGATATTGCTGTATATCTCTAGACACGTGTTTCTGGCTTGAGCCCGTCTTCAGTAGAGAGCAGCAGTATTAGAGAGCAAAACAAAATCAACTGGGGTTGCTGGAAATGCTGCCAAGTACAGTATCACTCACGGGCACACAGGTGCATCTCCAAAGCTCGCCAGCTTGCTGGCTCAAGGGAGCCTATTAAACAGAAAGGGGGATGGGAGCACACTGCCTCACAGTCCCAGCACAGTTTGCCCCATTGCATCCTGGTAAATGCAGTACACAGTTCACACTTACTTCAAAATTAGCTGGCGTTTTTCACCAAGTTTGGTGCAGACATTGCTGTATATCTCTAGACATGTGTTTCTGGGTGGAGCCCGTCTTCAGTAGAGAGCAGCAGTATTAGAGAGCAAAACAAAATCAACTGGGGTTGCTGGAAATGCTGCCAAGTTCCTCTTAGGTCACAGTACCACTCACAGGCACACAGGTGCATCTCCAAAGCTCGTCAGCTTGGTGGCTCAAGGGAGCCTTTTAAACAGAAAGGGGGATGGGAGCACACTGCCTCACAGTCCCAGCACAGTTTGTCCCATTGCATCCTGGTAAATGCAGTACACAGTTCACACTTACTTCAAAATTAGCTGGAGTTTTTCACCAAAGTTGGTGCAGATATTGCTGTATATCTCTAGACACGTGTTTCTGGGTTGAGCCCGTCTTCAGTAGAGAGCAGCAGTATTAGACAGCAAAAAAATCATCTGGGAATGCTGGAAATGCTGCCAAGTTCCTCTTAGGTCACAGTAGCACTCACAGGCAAACAGGTGCATCTCCAAAGCTCGTCAGCTTGCTGGCTCAAGGGAGCCTTTTAAACAGAAAGGGGGTTGGGAGCACACTGCCTCACAGTTCCAGCACAGTTTGCCCCATTGCTGTTATGTTATGTTATTTTGTGGCTTTTATAGCGCACGGCTACTCAGAGAGTGTCCCGGCGCTTTATTAACATCCTGAAAAGCAAACATAACACACAGAGAGAAAAAAAAAAAGAAGGGGATAAAAAGAAGTTTAAAATCTAAGAGGCAAACAGCCAGGTTTTTAGGCCCTTTCTAAAGGATAGCATGTTGGAATTGCTTCGTAACGCAAAAGGCAAAGAGTTCCAAAGCTGAGGAGCCCGAAGCATAAAAGAGCGGCCTCCCAATCGGGTCCTCCTCACGCGGGGGACAATGGCAAGAAGCTGCGATTCTGATCTCAGAGATCGCGATGGACAGTATTGCTTAAACCTCCTCTGCAGGTATTTAGCCCCGGTGGAATAAAAGGCCTTATGCGCAAGGGTCAAGGTTTTAAAAACTATCCGCTGTCGGATAGGCAGCCAATGAAGTGCCTGTAATAGGCCAGAAACATGCGCACGCCTGTGCAGACCCAAAATGGCGCGAGCCGCCGCATTTTGGACCACCTGCATCCGTTGCAGGAGGTATTCGGGCAGGCCAAGATATAAGATGTTAGCATAGTCCAATCGTGAACCAATCAAGGCCTGCACCGTGATCCTCCTGTGATCCTCTGAAAGCAACGGAAAAAACTTCCGCAGCATGCGGAGAAGTCCAAAGCATGTGCCTGTGAGGGTGAGGATCTGAGATCTGAGGGTCAAGCCGTTGTCAATTTTGACCCCCAGGTTCTTTGCTACCTGTGAAGACTGGCTCGGGGGAGACATATCCGCCGGCCACCACATCTGCCAGTCCGGGTCGGATTGACAGCCGAAGAAGAGTACCTCCGACTTATCTGAGTTGCACTTGAGGCTGTTCAGTTGGAGCCATTTGAAAACAGCCCCAAGGCACTCACGGATACTCTCTCCGTCGAAATCCTCCCCTTTCCGGCAGGTGAAGAGCAGCTGGGTGTCATCCGCATAGGATACGATCTGGGCTCCATAGGACTCCGCCAGAGCCGCCAAAGGGGTCATAAAGATGTTAAAAAGAGTCGGGCTCAATACAGAGCCCTGCGGGACTCCGACTCCCAGTGGCGGCATCTCGGCGGAAGCCGAGGAAACCCAGACCGACTGTCGGCGACCAGCTAAGAAAGATGTAAACCAGCTGAACACCGTCCCCCTCAGACCGATCTCATGAAGTCTGATGAGCAAGCCCTCATGGGGGACGGTGTCAAAGGCCGCGGACAGATTGAGCATGATCAACATAGCTCTCCCACCCAGATCTAGCATCTCCTTGATGGCCTCAGAAACCTCCAACAACGCCGTCTCCGTGCTCAGATTAGGGCGAAAGCCCGACTGAGTGGGGTGAAGCAGGTCGTTGGATTCCAAAAAATTGGAAAGCACGCTGTGGACATGCTTCTCCAGGGTCTTGGCCATAGCCGGAAGAAGAGAGATCGGCCTATAATTGGCCAAGACCTCAGGAGCCAGACCGGGCTTCTTAATCAAAGGGATAACCATGGCCTGCTTCCACGCCGAAGGGACCTCACCTAGGCTAAGAGAACGATTCAGGAGAGGGTTAACCAACGGGTTAACTACCTCCGCCATCCTCGCCAAAAATTTGGCCGGGCATGGATCAAGCGGTGACCCAGATTTGAGATTGGCCAGCAGAGCCAAGGATGAGGCCATAGGTAAAGGCGGGAAGTCTGACAGGACAGGTCCCGAGGGGATCAATGGAACAGGGCCAATCTTGGGGCCAGGCAGGACAGCCCCCTGCCGTGGTGGAAACGACTCCTGTATCATCCTGATCTTCGCGGTAAAGAAACAGGCCAAATCCGAAGCCCACTTCTGAGTGGGAGCAGACTGGGCCACGTCCGACCGCGGGGCGATGTATTCCCTAACGATCGAGAAGATCTCTTTACAGGAGTTCGAGGCATCCTCGATCCTCCTGGCAAAATAGCTTTTCTTCTCAGCCAGAATCGCTTGGTGGTAGGCTTTGACCATAGTCCTATATTCGAGCTTGGCTTCTAGTTTATACTGGGCACGCCAGGTCCTTTCAGCTACCTTGCACTGCCTGCGGGAAGCAAGCAGCGCGCCCGTAAACCACGGGGCAGGAGCCCGCTTAGGTAGTGGTCGGGGAGGTCTAACCGGGGCCAGGTCATTTAGCCTCTCCTCAAGCCTGCAAGGATTCCAGGTCACTATCCAAATCTCCCGTCAACGGGCACGGGTGTTCACGTAGTGCTTTAGACAGCAATTCAGGAGTCACCTGGTGCAACGCCCTTGTCTCTGAACCAAGCTGCCTAGGGGCATTGCTCCGGGGTCTCTCATTGGCCGGTATATAGAACTGTACCAGGCGATGGTCGGTCCAAAGCACCGGCAGAAGTGCTGTCACCTCTATGGGAGAGGAGGAGAAGACCTGATCCAAGATATGGCCTTTATCGTGCGTAGGTTCAAAAAGAAAAGGGGCTAAGCCCAAAGGGGTCGTGATATCCGATAGTTTGATCACGTCAGAGTCCTGGGCATCATCCATGTGAAAGTTAAAGTCACCGGCCAGAATGCAATGGTCAGCTCTCATGGCCAGCGATGACATAGCAGACTGAAGTTCATCAAAGAACGAGCCTGCTGGACCCGGAGGTCTATAGACTAACAAACCTTTCACTGACTGATGCGGCGCCAAAGCTAGAGAAAAGGCAAGGGACTCAGACCCTTTGATGGCCTCAGTGGGAATGATAGAACATGCAACAGAGTTATTCACCACAATGGCTACACCACCCCCTCTTCCTACCTGTCTATCCTGCCTATAGATGCTATAGTCTGCCGGGATAGCTGAGGCGATATCCGGGTTGGAGGAAGCTCCCAGCCAGGTCTCTGTGAGCATTAAACAAATCGGTTTTTCCAGAGTAAGGAGATCAAAGAGCTCCTGAGCGTGACTACGCACTGATCTGGTATTCAATAGCGTACACAGATGCTTCACCGAAACCACCTCCCGAAGGGGAGGTGGCCGTGGACCAGCGTCTTTCGACCAGCCGCACCCAGGGCATTTGCTCTTACCCCTATAACGCCCAGGGAAAACCTTAAAACAACCACATTCTGGTAAATGCAGTACACAGTTAAAACTTACTTCAAAATTAGCTGGAGTTTTCACCACAGTTGGTGCAGACATTGCTGTATATCTCTAGACACATGTTTCTGGGTTGATTCCGTCTTCAGTAGAGAGCAGCAGTATTAGAGAGCAAAAAAAAAAATCCACTGGGGTTGCTGGAAATGCTGCCACTCACAGGCACACAGGTGCATCTACAAAGCTCGTCAGCTTGCTGGCTGAAGGGAGCCTTTTAAACAGAAAGGGGGTTGGGAGCACACTGCCTCACAGATCCAGCACAGTTTGCCCCATTGCATACTGGTAAATGCAGTACACAGTTAAAACTCACTTCAAAATTAGCTGGAGTTTTTCACCAAAGTTGGTGTAGACATTGCTGTATATCTCTAGAGACTTGTTTCTGGGTTTAAGCCCGTCTTCATTAGAGAGCAGCAGTATTAGAGAGCAAAAAAAATCATCTGGGGTTGCTGGAAATGCTGCCAAGTTCCTCTTAGATCACAGTACCACTCACAGGCACACAGGTGCATTTCCAAAGCTTGTCAGCTTGCTGGCTCAAGAGAGCCTTTTAAACAGAAAGGGGGTTGGGAGCTGTTAGACCTGGGGGTTTCCCAGTCACATCGGGTAGCCTGGTACTGAATAGGAAGGCCTAACTTAGAGGCAAAGTATTATGTTTGCGTCTCACCCTCTCAGTAACTCAGTGTCCATCCATCCAAAAATGACACTACACCATAATTTTTATAAAAGTAGAAAAGCTTTATCTTTCCTTAAGTTAGTTTTGCAGTTACTCACAATTCATTAGATCATCATCTAAACTGTTTTCCCCTTATAAATGTTTGGCAAACACATGTAATAGCATAGGAACACCATTCAGGAGCACTTCTCCCTTCGCATTTAAATTATCCTGACGTGGATTACTCACAAATCTATTACATATCCTAATAGGAAGAGAATATAAACTGGTGTCAATTCTGCGCACTGGTACCTTGTCAAAGAAAATAGTCCGCTGTCTGCCTAGAATACTAACTGAGGATGGTAACAGTACATTATTGTCCTTACATTACATTCGATTACTAACATTCGTTTAAGAATACAGTTTAGATTGTCTTTACATACAGGCTTTCGGGTTTCTCTAGAAGGAATAACCCACTTAATGGAGGCCACTCCTGAAATTAATCAATCACGGGGGGGGCTTATTTCTTCAATGAACTCCTGCATCACCTTCATTTCCACATAAACTTTTGTTCCTTTCTGTCTTTCAGCACCAGTCCCAGATTTGCCCGGTGTTAAATAGGGTGGCTCTTGAGCTCCTAGTTCGAACAGTTGCTCCCCCTGGCCTTCCTAGGCCTCTTCTTATTAAAATCAAAGGGGACTAGTCTCCTTACGTTCTCACCGGAGACCTGGGAACACTGCCTGGCCTCCCTCAAGCCCAATTCCCCCACCTTACTTGACGTAACGAGTGGTAATCAAGGCCCTCGTGTTCTCGAGTGCCCGGAGATGTAACGTCCCCACATCCGGCGTTCTCTGCAGTCAGGAGGGCCCTCAGCGGCTGGTGCACGGAAAGGAGCTTCAGCTGACCCCGCCTGCCAGAAGCCGGTTCCTGGTGTCTCCGCCCTTCCACTCTCCAAGAAGGGAAGAACCTCCCCGGAGTTTGGCTTCCTTCGGGCACGTTCCGCCTCCTTGCGCTCTTCACTGTCAGCGCTGGGCGGGACTATACTCGGACCCGATCTCCTCACCACATGCAGATCGCCACCCTCTGCCGCAACGAACAGACTCCCGGCCACCAACGGGACCGAATCCCACTCCGCACCAACTCCACGGCCGGGGCTCCGGGCGGCCTGCAGCAGCCCAGTCAGGTACTCTCCGTCCCAGTCAGGAATGATGACAGCTTGGAACTCGCGCCAGGGGGAGGGGGCAGATTCCAAGGAGTCCGGTCAGGTTATCACCGGGTTTGTGAACCGGACCTCCAGGCGATTCAGCAAGGACAGAAGGGGGATGGAATACAGCAAATCCAGTCCCTTATTTGAAGAGGCTATTCTCTACCTTCATTCCTATAGCCTTGCATGCCCTCACACCCCTCCACTGAGTCCAAGACTTCCCTCACAGGAGCTTTAAGGAGAAAGGGGTTTGAGGTGATTTCCTAACCTCAAAGCAGCAGGGCCAGATCCACACGCAGGGGATGTGTCGACAGCAGGGGATAGCAGCCCCAAGGGACAATCAACCCTCCTTCAGTGCACTGATCTCCCTGTCTGGTGGTCTGGACTCCTAACTGAACTCTCTGGTTTCCCACTTCTAAAATGGCTGCCCTGGCGTTGACCCTTTTATCGCTAACCTCAGGCATCTAGAACCAGCTGGAAGGTTCTGGAGTTTCCTTATGTTGTCCTATGGGTCTATCCTCTGAGGAAAACAGTTACGGCAGTTACTGGCCACCATTTTGTGTATCCCATAGTTTTGGTCAGAAAAGGCACCTAAGGCAGGGAACAAAAACCTACAGGGGCAAGGAGCACCTAAACCCTAGGTCAACATCTGAAAAATGCCAGTGGACATAAAAAAAATAAAAAGATTGAGGGGCAAAAAGGGGGCAAAAGTAAATAAATAATAGGAGGGACCACCCAAAGGGCTGACAGGTCTAACAGGAGCACACTGCCTCACAGTCCCAGCACAGTTTGCTCCATTCCATCCTGGTAAATGCAGTACACAGTTCAAACTTACTTCAAAATTAGCTGGCGTTTTTCACCAAGTTTGGTGCAGACATTGCTGTATATCTCTAGACATGTGTTTCTGGGTGGAGCCCGTCTTCAGTAGAGAGCAGCAGTATTAGAGAGCAAAAAAAATCATCTGGGGTTGCTGGAAATGCTGCCAAGTTCCTCTTAGGTCACAGTACCACTCATAGGCACACAGGTGCATCTCCAAAGCTCGTCAGCTTGGTGGGTCAAGGGAGCCTTTTAAACAGAAAGGGGGTTGGGAGCATACTGCCTCACAGTCCCAGTACAGTTTGCCCCATCGCATCCTGGTAAATGCAGTACACAGTTCAGACTTACTTCAAAATTAGCTGGAGTTTTTCACCGAAGTTGGTGCAGACATTGCTGTATATCTCTAGACACGTGTTTCTGGGTTGAGCCCGTCTTCAGTAGAGAGCAGCAGTATTAGAGAGCAAAGAAAATCATCTGGGGTTGCTGGAAATGCTGCCAAGTTCCTCTTAGGTCAGGGTACCACTCACAGGCACACAGGTGCATCTCCAAAGTTCGTCAGCTTGCTCGCTCAAGGGAGCCTTTTAAACAGAAAGGGGGTAGGGAGCACACTGCCTCACAGTCCCAGCACAGTTTGCCCCATTCCATCTTGGTAAATGCAGTACACAGTTCAAACTTACTTCAAAATTAGCTGGCGTTTTTCACCAAGGTTGGTGCAGACATAGCTGTATATCTCTAGACACGTGTTTCTGGGTTGAGCCCGTCTTCAGTAGAGAGCAAGAGTATTAGAGAGCAAAAAATAAATCATCTGGGGTTGCTGGAAATGCTGCCAAATTCCTCTTAGGTCACAGTACCACTCACAAGCACACAGATGCATCTCCAAAGCTCGTCAGCTTGCTGGCTCAAGGGAGCCTTTTAAACAGAAAGGGGGTAGGGAGCACCCTGCCTCACAGTCCCAGCACACTTTGCCCTATTCCATCCATGTAAATGCAGTACACAGTTCAAACTTACTTCAAAATTAGCTGGCGTTTTTCACCAAGGTTGGTGCAGACATTACTGTATATCTCTAGACATGTGTTTCTGGGTGGATCCCGTCTTCAGTAGAGAGCAGCAGTTTTAGAGAACAAAAAAAAAATCATCTGGGGTTGCTGGAAATTCTGCCATGTTCCTCTTAGGTCACAGTACCACTCACAGGCACACAGGTGCATCTCCAAAGCTCGTCAGCTTGCTGGCTCAAGGGAGCCTTTTAAACAGAAAGGGGGTTGGGAGCACACTGCCTCACAGTCCCAGCACAGTTTGCCCCATTGCATCCTAGTAAATGCAGTACACAGTTCAAACTTACTTCAAAATTAGCTGGAGTTTTTCACCAAAGTTGGTGCAGATATTGCTGTATATCTCTAGACACGTGTTTCTGGGTTGTGCCTGTATTCAGTAGATAGCATCAGTATTAGAGAGCAAAAAAAATCATATGTGGATGCTGGAAATGCTGCCAAGTTCCTCTTAGGTCACAGTACCACACACAGGTGCATCTCCAAAGCTCATCAGCTTGCTGGCTGAAGGGAGCTTTTTAAACAGAAAGAGGGTTGGGAGCACACTGCCTCACAGTCCCAGCACAGTTTGCCCCATTGCATCCTGGTAAATGCAGTACACAGTTCACACTTCAAAATTAGCTGGAGTTTTTCAACCAAAGTTGGTGCAGATATTGCTGTATATCTCTAGACACGTGTTTCTGGGTTGAGCTCGTCTTCAGTAGAGAGCAGCAGTATTAGAGAGTGTTAGAAACGGGACCCCCGGCCGGCCAAGGCTCACGCCAAAGTCAGTCAGGGATCGCCATTTCTAAGGTCAGGGCAAGGGAGTCACACACCAAGGCAACCCCTGCTCACCCTCTAGGTAACGTGGCGCGAGCAGCAAGGCTAATCTCGGAGGCGATGTGTAAAGCGTTTGCGCGCGCACCCCAGCAACAACACCCTAGGCCCACCACAAAGGAAACTCCACACAAGGTTATATCAAAAATAGCCTTTGTATTATAATAATAAAAACACATTAGATAACACACACACTTTACAATGTGCCAACAGGCACGGGCAAGATTTACAAGGGATTATGTACAGGACAGGGCCACCTGGGCCACTGTCAGGGGTATGCACTTTTTAGAAATAGCACTTGTAGGTATAACACTTAGCACATAAACATATAATGACTGTAACACAGAAATAGTAAATGTAGCATACAACCAGTAACTACTGGTAAAGGGTAAATACCTCCTACGCCACCCTAAACACTGTAGGGAAATCACGCAGGGAACTAGGACCTTATCATCAGGACCTAAAGAAGGAAAACCATCACCTAAGCAAGTCACATTTAGCAAAGGGAAGGAAACCTAAAATAATCACCTAAGCAAGTCACATTTAGCAAAGGCAATAAACCATCAACAATCCTCTAAGCAGGTCACTTTTAGCGAAGGGGATAAAACATAAACAATTACCTAAGCAGGTCACTTTTAGCAAAGGTAACAACAAACATTCCTCTAAGCAGGTCACTTTTAGCAAAGGGGAATAAAACATAAAGAATCACCTAAGCAGGTCACTTTTAGCAAAGGTAATAACAAACATTCCTCTAAGCAGGTCACTTTTAGCAAAGGGGAATAAAACATAAAAAATCACCTAAGCAGGTCACTTTTAGCAAAGGTAATAACAAACAATTGCACATGAAACATTAAAACACATTCAGAGGTGCAGGTAGAACATTTGCGCAGGCATCAAATAAGCAGTAAATCATAAAATGCCCAGGGTGCACGTAGCACAACACTAGAATTGTCCCCCAGGCCAACTGGCCTCGCAAGGGCTGGAATGCCCTGAGTCTCAATGTCAGGGAAGCTGCGCAGGCATCACAGCACAAACCTAAACGCAGCAACTGTCCACTAAGTGCTGGACAGTTGTAAATAATGCTGGGCAACGTTGGAGCCTCGGGGCTCAAGAACAAGGAATGGCGCCCAAGAGCCTCTCTGGGGCTCTAAAACCAAATGTGGGCGTTGTGAGCCTTCTCAGGCTCTGTAGACAAATGGCCCCTCAGAGCCTCGGGGCTCTGCAATAATTAATGCCCCTCGAGCCTCTCGGGGCTCGCAAACACCGACGGGCTGGAAGCCTCGTGGGGCTAGAAATACTCAAATTGCCCCCAGGAGCCTCGGGGCTCCTAATTAAAAATGCGGGGCTGTTGGAGTCCTTCGTGGACTCGGAATGTACGTCGGAGCGGCCCGCTGCCAACCGGGGCCGCTCTATCACCCCCGGGATGCCTGGAGCCTCTCGGGGCTCAAAGAAACAATGGGGGCCGCCCAGGAGCACCAACGAGGCCCACCCACACTCACCGGCTGCTCAGGGACGCTGGCGGGACGATCTCGCGGCTCCTCTGCTACTCCGGGGCTCCCTCTCACTCGGGAGCCTCGGGGAGACCCGCCGGCCGCTTCCTGCTGCTTTGGCCTGGCCCGTCACGCTGCAATCCGCCTGACTTCCTCTGGGGCCGCCAATGGCAGCGCGGCCCTGGGGATGCGGAGGCGGGACTTCCGGGTCGCACTAGGCAGCGGCCCGGCAACGGCTTCAATGTCCCTGGGCTGCGGCGGTGATTTCTGGCAATGCCGGGTGGGCACCGGCTTCCAATATTTAAATAAAACGGGGCAATGCCGGGTGGGCACCGGCCTCCGAATTAAAATATAAAGCGAGGTGGGCACTCGCTCTGCCAAAAATCGGCAAAACGGGTCCAATGCCGGGTGGGCACCGGCTCGTAAATAAAGCGCTCCACAGCGCTAGCAGGCACATAAGCGCTCCCAAGCGCTAGGCAGTAAAATAAGCGCTATTGAGCGCTGGGGCAGAAATAAAGCGCTGCCAGCGCTATAAGGCAAATACAAAGCGCTTCCAGGCGCTCTGGCAAAGTACAGCTCCAGCAAGGGTCTGGAGGCAGGCAGGGGGGCAAGGCAGGGCCAGAGCCAGCACACTGGGTCTCCAGGCAGGGAGACAAGCCAAGTAGCGGTCCTCCTGGCACCAGCAGCAGCAACATCCCCCTCTGGCAAGGATCCAAAAGTAGAACCATTTCTGTGGGGACACAGCCCCATTTTTATACAGAGAAATCCTTTGTTTCCAGGGTGCAGGGTGGGGGGAAACCAGTTGCAGCTGGCTTGGGAGTACCCTTGATGGCCCAACCACCCCTTTCATTCACTGGGGAGGCTTGGGTCGTTAGACAAACCACAGGGGGCGGAGCCAGCATTGTGTGGGGAAAAACCCAGCCCATCCAGGACCCAGGTGCACTCCTCCCACACATCACTCATGCTGATCTCACACTCACCACCGGGCAGACCCATCCAGACTTCCTGGAGCCTGGCATGCCAGCCAGCTCCAGCCAATCACGCTCCAGCACCCTCACTGCACACATACATCAATGTCCAGAAGTAGCACTTCCCTTCTAGACACATACAAGCCGCACATACCATCGCGCAGCATTCACTCTCACGAGTTCACACATACTAAACTCGAGCCTGCACTCCCCACGCATCAGGAACTAACATGGACACACACATTCCCCATGCATTCCTATGGGAGAGCAGGCCAGGCATACTACACGCACGCACTTTACTCTGGGACACAGGGAAAAAGTGCGCCAAGACCCAAAAATCACTAACACTGGGTCACAAATAAAAGCAAAAAGATTAGGGGTGAACCTGCCCTAAGGCCCAAGTCCAACACAACTCCCTTCCAGCCAAAACGCAGGGCAGACCAATCACCACCGTGATGGGCTTCCCTGCTTGGGGCGGTAAAACACGGACGCGGGCCCACAACTGCAGGGACACCCTCCGGTTTTACGCCACGGCGAGCCCCTGGGGTTCCTTCTAAAACTACTGTAGGGACTAACTGGGGAACCCCACTGGTACTCTCCAGCTGCCCTCGGCCAGGACCAGGCCCTAGGCCACCCAGGTACCACTGGATCCTGCCTACTCACAAAGTGGGGGGTAGTAACCCCATGCACATAATAGCCATTCTCCACCCTTCCTGTCTGCAAGACAGGGCTAGACTGCCACTGGTTCTCCAGCCTAGGGTCTACAACCTTAGGTGGACCAGGAGTCTCAGGGAAAGCTCTCCTCCCCCTACCTCTTCTTCTCGGGTTCCTCCTCCTCCTGCGAGGGGTACCCTCTAAACACCATCCTCCCAACCTAGGGTTTAACCCCTCAGGTTGCACCGGGGTCAGAGGTGGGCTCTCCCACCCTCTGCACCCCCTTCCAGGAGTCCTGCTCCCTCCCAACCGGGGCGGTACCTCTGGAAAAAGAAATGGTCAGGACACTGATTACAGTAGTCCCACCCTTCAGGTCAGGCGGATCCTGAACCTGGCCTTCCAACCTCCGGTCTAGAACCTTTGGTGGAACCAATGCCTGGCACTCCAGGACTTCTGGGGACTCACATACTATCCCCCAATCACTCTTCTCGCTGGACTCCTGTACCCTCCCCACTGGAGCGGTACTGCCAGACTCTAGAACCATAGAAGCTCCGCTTACAGATGCTCCAGGTCCTCTACACACTAGGAGATCTCCCTCAAGTGAACTAACTGGCAAGCCTAGGTTCCCATCCTGGTGTTCCCTAAAGAAACCATCCAGGCTCTGTGACAGGGCTTCGGGCGTCTGGGGACTCTCGGTCACACACTCACTCCTGCTCCACTGAGACAGGCAGTCAGCCCCTACACCCTCCTCACTAACCTGGGACCTAGCTGGGCTACTCTCACCCTCCTCCACCACGCTGGGCTGGAGGACACCTGACCCACTATTGTTGGAATCACTCACTAGTGACTCTAAAGAACCTCTCGCACTGTCCCAGCGCTCTGCTTCCTTTGCAAGGTCCCAAGGACAAAAACATTTCAACTCCAGCAGGTGCTGGCGCAACTCTGGACAAACAACACTGAGCAACTGCTCTTTGAGGAACATATTCACCACTTCGTCCACCTCATTGTCCGAGTTAGCCCTCAGCCAATCCCACATTGCATCAGAACAGTCATCCACAAAATACTCCCACCCCTGGTGAGGTGGTTTCCTAAGGTTCCTGAATTTCAACCTGTTCTCCTCCTCTTGGGAAACAGGTACCATACTCGGGGAACTGGGAGTGGGACTGTCTACACTAACACTTAAATAGCTGCCACCACTGGACTCAACCCTCCCTGGGGAATCCAGAAAATCAAAATTGCACTCAGGGGATAACCTATCCTCTAGGGTTACCTTCTCTCTGAACAAGGCCCTTTCAGCCTCTAGCTTGGCGTGTTCCAACCTGAGCTGTTCCATCGCTAGCTGATGCTCCCGCTCTTCCCTCCTATCCAACCACTCCTCTGGGGACAGGACAAGGGATGGGACGCTGGTACTGACACTGGACCCAGCAAGGGACTCCCTATCTATGGGGTCCTCACTATCTGCTGGTGCCCAATCACTGTCATCCTCATTCACTTCACATTTTTCAGGGCTCCCCACAGACTCACCACCCTCATGGCGTGCGGCCCGGGCCCTCTCCTCACTGCGCTCAAGATCCCTTTGTACCTTACACCATTGGACCAGGTAGTTCCTAAGTTCGTACTTAGTATCTGACCCATCCACCCCTATGTCTCTCTCTCTACAGAACCCTTCCAACTCCTGCGTATTGTACCAAACTAGATCACTGAGATCAAAGACAAGCTCCATCTTGGCAGGACGTTCTCAAGAAGAGTTTGACACAGGGAACCTGGGGGTCTGAGCTTACACAGGAGTACACAATTACAAAATTCAGCAAGATTCCTATCTCAGAGAACTTGCACTCCTCTGTCCAGTGTAACACACCACTCATTCACACACACCCTCCCCTCGGACTGGTAAGGCAGTTTCTACCACCCCTGACTTCTCAACCTGACCATAAAGACAAAGGTACCAAACTCTGGAAGCAGGGCGGGGAACAAATGTACTGGACAGAAATTACAAAATGACACCTTTCAGGAGAAGCAATACTTATCTTCCCTAAAAAACAATAATCCCCAAAAATGTGGTTATCTAAAATTGCAGAGTTTTGTAGTGTGGCCTGTCGCCACTGTGGTACAGCGCAAACGCAAGTCCAATCCGCACCGCTTGCCACCAATGTTAGAAACGGGACCCCCGGCCGGCCAAGGCTCACGCCAAAGTCAGTCAGGGATCGCCATTTCTAAGGTCAGGGCAAGGGAGTCACACACCAAGGCAACCCCTGCTCACCCTCTAGGTAACGTGGCGCAAGCAGCAAGGCTAATCTCGGAGGCGATGTGTAAAGCGTTTGCGCGCGCACCCCAGTGACAACACCCTAGGCCCACCACAAAGGAAACTCCACACAAGGTTATATCAAAAATAGCCTTTGTATTATAATAATAAAAACACATTAGATAACACACACACTTTACAATGTGCCAACAGGCACGGGCAAGATTTACAAGGGATTATGTACAGGACAGGGCCACCTGGACCACTGTCAGGGGTATGCACTTTTTAGAAATAGCACTTGTAGGTATAACACTTAGCACATAAACATATAATGACTGTAACACAGAAATAGTAAATGTAGCATACAACCTGTAACTACTGGTAAAGGGTAAATACCTCCTACGCCACCCTAAACACTGTAGGGAAATCACGCAGGGAACTAGGACCTTATCATCAGGACCTAAAGAAGGAAAACCATCACCTAAGCAAGTCACATTTAGCAAAGGGAAGGAAACCTAAAATAATCACCTAAGCAAGTCACATTTAGCAAAGGCAATAAACCATCAACAATCCTCTAAGCAGGTCACTTTTAGCGAAGGGGATAAAACATAAACAATTACCTAAGCAGGTCACTTTTAGCAAAGGTAACAACAAACATTCCTCTAAGCAGGTCACTTTTAGCAAAGGGGAATAAAACATAAAGAATCACCTAAGCAGGTCACTTTTAGCAAAGGTAATAACAAACATTCCTCTAAGCAGGTCACTTTTAGCAAAGGGGAATAAAACATAAAGAATCACCTAAGCAGGTCACTTTTAGCAAAGGTAATAACAAACAATTGCACATGAAACATTAAAACACATTCAGAGGTGCAGGTAGAACATTTGCGCAGGCATCAAATAAGCAGTAAATCATAAAATGCGCAGGGTGCACGTAGCACAACACTAGAATTGTCCCCCAGGCCAACTGGCCTCGCAAGGGCTGGAATGCCCTGAGTCTCAATGTCAGGGAAGCTGCGCAGGCAGCACAGCACAAACCTAAACGTAGCAACTGTCCACTAAGTGCTGGACAGTTGTAAATAATGCTGGGCAACGTTGGAGCCTCGGGGCTCAAGAACAAGGAATGGCGCCCAAGAGCCTCTCTGGGGCTCTAAAACCAAATGTGGGCGTTGTGAGCCTTCTCAGGCTCTGTAGACAAATGGCCCCTCAGAGCCTCGGGGCTCTGCAATAATTAATGCCCCTCGAGCCTCTCGGGGCTCGCAAACACTGACGGGCTGGAAGCCTCGTGGGGCTAGAAATACTTAAATTGCCCCCAGGAGCCTCGGGGCTCCTAATTAAAAATGCGGGGCTGTTGGAGTCCTTCGTGGACTCGGAATGTACGTCGGAGCGGCCCGCTGCCTACCGGGGCCGCTCTATCACCCCCGGGATGCCTGGAGCCTCTCGGGGCTCAAAGAAACAATGGGGGCCGCCCAGGAGCACCAACGAGGCCCACCCACACTCACCGGCTGCTCAGGGACGCTGGCGGGACGATCTCGCGGCTCCTCTGCTACTCCGGGGCTCCCTCTCACTCGGGAGCCTCGGGGAGACGCGCCGGGCGCTTCCTGCTGCTTTGGCCTGGCCCGTCACGCTGCAATCCGCCTGACTTCCTCTGGGGCCGCCAATGGCAGCGCGGCCCTGGGGATGCGGAGGCGGGACTTCCGGGTCGCACTAGGCAGCGGCCCGGCAACGGCTTCAATGTCCCTGGGCTGCGGCGGTGATTTCTGGCAATGCCGGGTGGGCACCGGCTTCCAATATTTAAATAAAACGGGGCAATGCCGGGTGGGCACCGGCCTCCGAATTAAAATATAAAGCGAGGTGGGCACTCGCTCTGCCAAAAATCGGCAAAACGGGTCCAATGCCGGGTGGGCACCGGCTCGTAAATAAAGCGCTCCACAGCGCTAGCAGGCACATAAGCGCTCCCAAGCGCTAGGCAGTAAAATAAGCGCTATTGAGCGCTGGGGCAGAAATAAAGCGCTGCCAGCGCTATAAGGCAAATACAAAGCGCTTCCAGGCGCTCTGGCAAAGTACAGCTCCAGCAAGGGTCTGGAGGCAGGCAGGGGGGCAAGGCAGGGCCAGAGCCAGCACACTGGGTCTCCAGGCAGGGAGACAAGCCAAATGGCGGTCCTCCTGGCCCCAGCAGCAGCAACAACCCCCTCTGGCAAGGATCCAAAAGTAGAACCATTTCTGTGGGGACACAGCCCCATTTTTATACAGAGAAATCCTTTGTTTCCAGGGTGCAGGGTGGGGGGAAACCAGTTGCAGCTGGCTTGGGAGTACCCTTGATGGCCCAACCACCCCTTTCATTCACTGGGGAGGCTTGGGTCGTTAGACAAACCACAGGGGGGCGGAGCCAGCATTGTGTGGGGAAAAACCCAGCCCATCCAGGACCCAGGTGCACTCCTCCCACACATCACTCATGCTGATCTCACACTCACCACCGGGCAGACCCATCCAGACTTCCTGGAGCCTGGCATGCCAGCCAGCTCCAGCCAATCACGCTCCAGCACCCCCACTGCACACATACATCAATGTCCAGAAGTAGCACTTCCCTTCTAGACACATACAAGCCGCACATACCATCGCGCAGCATTCACTCTCACGAGTTCACACATACTAAACTCGAGCCTGCACTCCCCACGCATCAGGAACTAACATGGACACACACATTCCCCATGCATTCCTATGGGAGAGCAGGCCAGGCATACTACACGCACGCACTTTACTCTGGGACACAGGGAAAAAGTGCACCAAGACCCAAAAATCACTAACACTGGGTCACAAATAAAAGCAAAAAGATTAGGAGTGAACCTGCCCTAAGGCCCAAGTCCAACAGAGAGCAAAATAAATTATCTGGGGTGCTGGAAATGCTGCCAAGTTCCTCTTAGGTCTCAGTACCACTCACAGGCACACAGGTGCATCTCCAAAGCTCGTCAGCTTGCTGGCTCAAGGGAGCCTTTTAAACAGAAAGGGGGTTGGGAGCACACTGCCTCACAGTTCCAGCACAGTTTGCCCCATTGCATCCTGGTAAATGCAGTACACAGTTTAAACTTACTTCAAAATTAGCTGGAGTTTTCACCAAAGTTGGTGCAGACATTGCTGTATATCTCTAGACACGTGTTTCTGGGTTGAGCCCGTCTTCAGTAGAGAGCAGCAGTATTAGAGAGCAAAACAAAATCAACTGGGGTTGCTGGAAATGCTGCCAAGTACAGTATCACTCACAGGCACACAGGTGCATCTCCAAAGCTCGCCAGCTTGCTGGCTCAAGGGAGCCTATTAAACCGAAAGGGAGTTGGGAGCATACTGCCTCACAGTACAAGCACTCTTTGCCCCATTGCATCCTGGTAAATGCAGTACACAGTTCAAACTTACTTCAAAATTAGCTGACGTTTTTCACCAAGTTTGGTGCAGACATTGCTGTATATCACTAGACATGTGTTTCTGGGTGGAGCCCATCTTCAGTAGAGAGCAGCAGTATTAGAGAGCAAAAAAAATTCATCTGGGGTTGCTGGAAATGCTGCCAAGTTCCTCTTAGGTCACAGTACCACTCACAGGCACACAGGTGCATCTCCAAAGCTCGTCAGCTTGCTGGCTCAAGGGAGCCTTTTAAACAGAAAGGGGGTTGGGAGCACACTGCCTCACAGTTCCAGCACAGTTTGCCCCATTGCATCCTGGTAAATGCAGTACACAGTTTAAACTTACTTCAAAATTAGCTGGAGTTTTCACCAAAGTTGGTGCAGACATTGCTGTATATCACTAGACATGTGTTTCTGGGTGGAGCCCATCTTCAGTAGAGAGCAGCAGTATTAGAGAGCAAAAAAAATTCATCTGGGGTTGCTGGAAATGCTGCCAAGTTCCTCTTAGGTCACAGTACCACTCACAGGCACACAGGTGCATCTCCAAAGCTCGTCAGCTTGCTGGCTCAAGGGAGCCTTTTAAACAGAAACGGGGTTGGGAGCACACTGCCTCACAGTTCCAGCACAGTTTGCCCCATTGCATCCTGGTAAATGCAGTACACAGTTCAAACTTACTTCAAAATTAGCTGGAGTTTTCACCAAAGTTGCTGCAGACATTGCTGTATATCTCTAGACACGTTTTTCTGGGTTGAACCCGTCTTCAGTAGAGAGCAGCAGTATTAGAGAGCAAAACAAAATCAACTGGGGTTGCTGGAAATGCTGCCAAGTACAGTATCACTCACAGGCACACAGGTTAATCTCCAAAGCTCGTCAGCTTGCTGGCTCAAGGGAGCCTTTTAAACAGAAAGGGGGTTGGTAGCACACTGTCTCACAGTCCCAGCACAGTTTCCCCCATTGCATCCTGGTAAATGCAGTACACAGTTCAAACTTACTTCAAAATTAGCTGGAGTTTTTCACCAAAGTTGGTGCAGATATTGCTGTATATCTCTAGACACGTGTTTCTGGGTTGAGCCCGTCTTCAGTAGAGAGCAGCAGTATTAAAGAGCAAAAAGAATTCATCGGGGGATGCTGGAAATGCTGCCAAGTTCCTCTTAGGTCACAGTACCACTCAAAGGCACACAGGTTCATCTCCAAAGCTCGTCAGCTTGCTGGCTCAACTGAGCCTTTTAAACAGAGAGGGGGATGGGAGCACACTGCCTCACAGTCCCTGCACAGTTTGTCCCTTTGCATCCTGGTAAATGCAGTACACAGTTCACACTTACTTCAAAATTAGCTGGCGTTTTTCACCAAGGTTGGTGCAGACATTACTGTATATCTCTAGACATGTGTTTCTGGGTTGAGCCCGTCTTCAGTAGAGAGCAGCAGTATTAGAGAGCAAAAAAATCATCTGGGAATGCTGGAAATGCTGCCAAGTTCCTCTTAGGTCACAGTACCACTCCCAGGCACACAGGTGCATCTCCAAAGCTCGTCAGCTTGCTGGCTCAAGGGAGCCTTTTAAACAGAAAGGGGGTTAGGAGCACACTGCCTCACAGTTCCAGCACAGTTTGCCCCATTGCATCCTGGTAAATGCAGTACACAGTTAAAACTTACTTCAAAATTAGCTGGAGTTTTCACCAAAGTTGGTGCAGACATTGCTGTATATCTCTAGACACATGTTTCTGGGTTGATCCCGTCTTCGGTAGAGAGCAGCAGTATTAGAGAGCAAAAAAAAAAATTCAAATGGGGTTGCTGGAAATGCTGCCAAGCACAGTATCACTCACAGGCACACAGGTGGATTTCCAAAGCTTGTCAGCTTGCTGGCTCAAGGGAGCCTTTTAAACAGAAAGGTGGTTGGGAGCCCACTGCCTCACAGTCCCAGCAAAGTTTGCCCCATTGCATCCTCGTAAATACAGTACACAGTTCAAACTTACTTCAAGATTAGCTGGAGTTTTTCACCAAAGTTGGTGCAGACATTGCTGTATATCTCTAGACACGTGTTTCTGGGTTGAGCCCGTCTTCAGTAGAGAGCAGCAGTATTAGAGAGCAAACAAAAAAAATCATCTGGGGTTGCTGGAAATGCTGCCAATTTCCTCTTTACTCACTGTACCACTCACAGGCACACAGGTGCATCTCCAAAGCTCGTCAGCTGGCTGGCTCAAGGGAGCCTTTTAAACAGAAAGGGGGTTGGGAGCACACTGCCTCACAGTCCTAGCACAGTTTGCCCCATTGCATCGTGGTAAATGCAGTACACAGTTCAAACTTACTTCAAAATTAGCTGGAGTTTTTCACCAAACTTTGTGCAGACATTGCTGTATATCTCTAGACACGTGTTTCTGGGTTGAGCCCGTCTTCAGTAGAGAGCAGCAGTATTAGAGAGCAAAAAAAAAATCTTCCGGGGTTGCTGGAAATGCTGCCAAGTTCCTCTTAGGTCACAGTACCACTCACAGGCACACAGGTGCATCTCCAAAGCTCGTCATCTTTCTGGCTCAAGGGAGCCTTTTAAACAGAAAGGGGGTTGGGAGCACACTGCCTCACAGTCCCAGCACAGTTTGCCCCATTTGATCCTGGTAAATGCAGTACTCAGTTCAAACGTAATTCAAAATTAGCTGGAGTTTTTCACCAAAGTTGATGCAGACATTGTTGTATATCTCTAGACACGTGTTTCTGGGTTGAGCCAGTCTTCAGTAGAGAGGAGCAGTATTAGAGAGCTTGTTTGAAAAGGCTCCCTTGAGCCACTGAGTTGACGAGCCTTTGGAGATGCACCTGTGCGCCAGAGAGAGGTACTGAGACCTGAGAGACTGTGGCAGCCTTCTCAGCCACCCCAGAATGAATTTAGTTTTTGATCTCTACTGATAAAGGATAATATCCAGAAACGCATGTGTCTAGAGATTTACAGCACTAACCTGCGCCAACTTTGGTGAACAACTACAGCTAAAAATCAAGTAAGCAATCACTGTGAACTGCATTTACCACAATGCTAAGGTGCAAACTGCTGGGAGGTGAGGCAGTGTGCTCCCATCCCCCTTCTGTTTGAAAAGGCTCCCTTGAGCCACTGAGCTGAAGAGCTTTTGGAGATGCACCTGTGCGCCAGAGAGAGGTACTGAGACCTGAGAGACTGTGGCAGCCTTCTCAGCCACCCAAGAATGCATTTCGTTTTTGATCTCTACTGATAAAGGATAATATCCAGAAACGCATGTGTCTAGAGATTTATAGCACTAACCTGCGCCAACGTTGGTGAACAACTACAGCTAAAAATCAAGTAAGCAATCACTGTGAACTGCATTTACCACAATGCTAAGGTTCAAACTGCTGGGAGGTGAGGCAGTGTGCTCCCATCCCCCTTCTGTTTGAAAAGGCTC
Source organism: Lissotriton helveticus (assembly GCF_964261635.1). Taxonomy (NCBI): domain Eukaryota; kingdom Metazoa; phylum Chordata; class Amphibia; order Caudata; family Salamandridae; genus Lissotriton; species Lissotriton helveticus. Next base: position 688,029,311 of record NC_136070.1, on the reverse strand, counting down.
CCTTGAGCCAATGAGTTGACGAGCTTTTGGAGATGCACCTGTGCGCCAGAGAGAGGTACTGAGACCTGAGAGACTGTGGCAGCCTTCTCAGCCACCCAAGAATGAATTTCGTTTTTGATCTCTACTGATAAAGGATCATATCCAGAAACGCATGTGTCTAGAGATTTACAGCACTAACCTGCACCAACTTTGGTGAAAAGCTACAGCTAAAAATCAAGTAAGCAATCACTGTGAACTGCATTTACCGCAATGCTAAGGGGCAAACTGTGCTGGGAGGTAAGGCAGTGTGCTCCCATCCCCTTTCTGTTAGATACGCAGCTTCGTCGTCAGTTCCTAGGGCGTGTTGGGGAAGGAAGCCATAATCTAAGCGGGAAATTACGTTGTGTGCCCCTGAGTAGTAGGAATCATTTTTCACGTCGGAATGCAACAGTCTCCACACATCCATCAAACCCATCATTCTTATGGTCCTAGCGAGGGGCATCGCGTGGAAGCCGTCAAATCTCGTCCCAGACCGGTCCAGGGGGGTGGACATAACATCATTAAAGTCACCGGCTATAATATGTAGCCTATCAGGCGTGTCCAACAATATTTCTGTTCTCCCGGTCAGTGTCCTGGCCTGTAGTTTCGTGGGGGCATAGACCAAGACTAGAGTGATCCGTTGTCTCCTCCATGTTCCTGTCACCCCCACATAGGTCCCCTGTAGATCTACCCAGGTTCGAGTCAGAGTAAAGGGTGGAGATTTTTTTATCAGGATAGCCATCCCCCGTCACCCGGATGTGTATATCGCATGTGCTAGGACTGTGTAGGCTCCTCGTACCAGGAATCCCCACTTCGTGCCCTTAAGATGAGTCTCCTGGAGGCAGACTATGTCTGGGTGCAATCGTTCAATATACGCTGTTACCAGCCCTCGTTTTACCTTGTCCCCCAAACCATTGACGTTCCATGTGAGTATCCGACAGGGTCCCGTCTCCCTACTACCCCAGGGGGCATTGTGTGTGTTTACAGCAGTCATATTGTAGTAGCAGGTAGGTGTGGACCACGGGCGGGTGCGGCAGCGTGTGTGTCCGGTGGTGGGGAGCTGTATGCCATATGCCAATCAAACAAGAAATAGAACACAAAACAACTGTCTCGTAACCCAGAACCCATTGTGACCCTCTCCCTCTCCTGACCCCCCCCTCCCCAGCGACCCCCTCCCGGCAGCATTTCATTGAGGTAGACTCTAGGGCAGGTGGAGGTCTGTCGCACTCCCACAGCAAACTCAATCCACAAGTTTCAACTCCTGTGGGTACTCTTAAACCATCAGGGACGAGCCCTGAAGACGCAAACTTTAGGAGTTATAACACTTAGGAAAGAAAGTAAAGAATGAGATAGGGAAAAGAAAGGCAAACAGAGTCAAATTCGAGAAACAAAACAAGCAAGCAAGGGGGGAGTGTCCAACTTGCGTGCTCTAGGCATGTTCCATCGTCTCTTGGTCAGCCAACTCGGTCCGAGCTTCATGAGTTAGAGTCCAGGGGTCCCCCTGAGATGCCGCTGCGTCCGGCGTCTGTCCTTTTTCCAGTTCGTGTATTTCCAACGCCAAAGGGTGCAGAGACTGCCCGTCTGCCTCTTCTCCTTCAGATGCGGTGCCTTGTGGATCTTATTCCTCCTCAGAGCGTGCTTTTTCCGCCAGACACTGATAGCGGGATCCCGAGGGTCAGGGAGAATCCAGGGAGACAGCGTCTCGATGTCTTTGCCTTGCAAGCCCAGCCATGGAGTATGGAGTCGCCGCCAGGGAGCAGGACCCCGTTCCTGGCGAGAGCTATGTGGCCTCGTACCTCTCTATGGCCTCATAACGACCGCCGGGGCCCCAGACTCCCTCCGTGCCGACGGCAGGCGCTCCTCCAGCCAGTGCCAGGCCTCCTCCGGGGTCTGAAAGGATAGTGACTTGCCCTTATAGATCACTTTTAGTTTTGCTGGGAACAGTAGCATATATTGAATTTGGAGGTCTCTTAGTTTGGATTTAACCAAGTCATAGGAGCGTCTCTGCCTCTGCACTTCCTGGCTGTAGTCCGGGAAGAATCCTCACCTCCCGTAGTATCATGTCTAAAAAGTTTAGAAAGCGGCCTATGACCGGCCTGGGTCTCGCTCCCACTGGCGGTTTAGCCAGTAGTGCGCAGTGAGCCCTTTCAATGATGAAACTGGTCGAAAATGTCTCCTTAGGGAAGATGCGCATCAGCCAGGAGTGCAGGAATTCCGCCATGTTGGCTCCCTCGAATCCTTCTCTAAATCCCACAAAGCAGAGGTTGTTGCGTCTTGCCCTGTTTTGGGCATTGTCCACCTTCCACAGTAGTTGCTTATGGGATGATTGAAGCTCCGCCATCCCTTTTTTCAGGTCGTGCAGTGTGTCGTCCGCGTCACCTAAACTCGTTTCCGATTCTGTCACCCTTGCCGCCAAATTTCGGAGGTCCTGTCGCAGGAGAGTTACGTCCGACCCCACCGCTCCAATTTAATTCTCCAGGGCTTCGCGCGAGGCCTGTGTTGCGTTCATCAGCAGGGCCATATCTAAGCGGGTGACCCCAATGTCCTCCTCCAGCGGGAGCCCCGACTTAGCATAGCGATCTAGTGTCCCCTGCTTGGGATGCTTGGGGTCTTTATCATTTAACCTGTCCATGTTGCCTTGCTGCACAGCACGCACCCCCAGGTACCTCTGTAGTACAGAGCCGTCCAAGCCCTTCCTGCGACCCACCACCCTCAGGCCTCTTGGTTGAAAGGTCGTCCTGCGTGCTTACAGAACGTAGTTTTCTTGACGGTTGGTGGAAGTTCAGACGGTGGTTAATGTAGGCAGGTCCTTGGTTGTGTAGAGCCTTGTGTGCGTGGATCAGCAGCCTAAATTGGCATGTTTTCTGTACAGGGAGCCAGTGGAGTTTCCTGAGGTGGAGTGTGATATGGGTTTATCGGTGAAGGCTAATGATGAGTCTGGCTGCAGCGTTCTGTATGTTCTGAAGTTTCTGTAGGAAATGGGTGGCAATTCCTACATAGAGGGCATTGCTGTAGTCCAGTCAGCTGGTGAGTATGGATTGTGTCACGGTACACCTCTTGTTTAAGGGGAGTAACTTGAGGATCCATCTTACATGGCATGAGCAGAGTGAGGAAAGCAGGCAGAGGAGAAGGCGTTGATCTATGAGTTCATGGTGAACTTGTTGTCAATTAATATTCTGAGGTTTCTGGCATGGTTAAAGCGAGTGTGTGGGTCCTAGGTCTGATGGCCACCAGGAATCCTTCCATGTGTTGCTGCTTTTGCCAAAATCAGTACTTCCATTTTGTCTGTATTCAGCTGCAAGCAGTTGTTTTTCATCCAGTCGGTGACATTTGTCATGAATCTGTGGAAATTTGTTCTGGTGGTGGTGGGGTTGTTGGTGAGTGAGAGGATGAGTTGGGTGTCCTCTGAATAGGAATTTATGTTGAGAACGTGGGATCTGACAATGTTGGTCACTGGGGTCATATATGTGTTGAAGAGTGTGGGGTTGAGGGATAAGCCCTGGGGGACACCGTAGGTGACCTCCTTGCATTCAGAGGTGAAGGTGGGAGGTCGATCCTCTGGGTTCTTCCTGTGACGAAGGAGGTGATCCATCTGAGTGTGTCCCCTTGGATGCCGATATAGTGGAGTCTTTCAATCAGTCTGTGGGGTATAGGCTGCCGAGAGGACAAGGAGGATCAAAGCTGCTGTTTCTCCTCAGTTGAGGAGGATGTGTATGTCATCAACACACAACCCCAGCACCCAAATGACCTGTCCATCCTATGTTGCAGCAATGATCAGGAGATGGAGACAGAGGCCCTCACTGATTCTGAAGAGTGGTCTGACCTAGTGCTAAGCTGCTTACTGCACTTCAGTTTTTCAGATAAGGCTATCAAATGTGATCAAGATTTTCTCAGTTTCCAGTAATCACAAGCTCCATGTCTTCATGGCAGGAATGCCACAAAATGAATTTGTGGTATCCCTGGTCATGCCTCAGCTACAGGAGATAATTTCCTGGACACACAGCAGTGCCACAAGGGTCTCAAGACCTCTCCACACAGCCTGAGGTGCAGATACTTCTCTGTTTAGCCGCTCGCATCTTTCAGTTCCTCCTCTCAATTCCTCACTGTCCCCTCCTTATAGGTATGATCTTCTTCATGTAGCACCCTTCCTCAGCAGTCAGCCAGCTGCTTTCTTCAAGGCGGACTCCAGGCACCTTTTTTCCCGGCAGACTGCAGAGCATCAAAGTTCATATTCTCACACATGACCGAGGGTAGCTGGCATTTAGAAGCCCCAAACCTCAAGCAAAAAAGAATTTCTGAGTCTCCATTGCTGTGGGACCCTGGATTCTGCAAGACAAACCATGAGACACTGCCTGGTAGTTTCTGCCTCACATGAATACCATGTTTCCAAATGGAGTGTGCATACTCCAGAGTCTAACTCGGATATTTGTTTCAGGCATTTCCTGACTTACATGTATACCTCCCAGACTGGGGGGTTGATTATGATCTTGGCGGATGGGATACTCCATCGCAAATTTGGCTGATATCCCGTACACCACATTACAAGTTCCATTACATCCTATTGAACTTGAAATACAGCGGAAGGGTTATCCATCACCTTTGTGATGGAGTATCCCATCCGCCAATATTGTAATCAGGCCCTTTGTTCTACAGTGTCAGTAGAAAGGAGGGGTAGAGTTGGGAGTCTCTTCTAAGGCAAACCCAAAACAAAGGCACAGAATCGTCACTTAACCACCTCTGAAATTATTGCGGGCAACACTTCTAGCGAAGAATTAAGCAGCAAAAAGTTAACGATTTTCCCTTTACAATAAAGGGTCCTTCTATCTCCTATCCTACATACTCTGGAGTCTGGTTCACTACAAAGGAACTAAGAAATGCTGGATGATAGCCCTGCCATTCACATTGCCCCTTACAGCTCTATTCATCTCTCCACCCACAGCCTATTGCACATAGATGGATCACACATGCTCACACACATGGATCATCCGTGTCCCACTTTGATGGAACAAATGACTGGCAGTCCAACTGAAAAAATGCAGACCACAGTCCAGCAGGAAACTCTTTCTGACACATAACTTGTAAAAAGGCCTCTACAATCTTTTACTGCCACCAATGTTAGTTTCTACAGTCCTGCGAGTTGCAGGTAGTTACACTCAATGAAGGAAGAGGCATCCACTCCAGACCATTCTATGTCACAGAAAACCCTCTGCACACACAGTTTACTTCAGAGAGTGCACTATTTGTGCACTGACCTGTAAACAGTGTCATCCAACTGACATCCCATAACATTCTTACATTTATGGGTCAGGGGAGTTGGGCTCTTGCGACTCAAGCTCTTCATGGGAGCTCTAGCTTAACTTCCATTTTTCCTAGATTTAAAATGTTTAAGCAAAATGGAAGTTAAGCACAGAGTTGCCAGGCAGCAAAAACAATAACACATCAATCTCTACAAAGCACACGAAAAACAAAGAGCATACTATGTATTGAAGAGTACCGATATGTTTTCTGCCTCTCTGGTGCCTGTCACTATCTTTGAATCTGTGTGGATCTAAATACCTGCTCTTGTTTTTCTTTCACTCACAACTCACATGAATATGTTGTGGGTTCACAGCTTTGGTGGTAGAGTAAGAGATCCTGATCCTTCAAGGCTGTCCTGGTCCCATGGATCACAGGATTACTGTGGTTGGCTGGGCCTTGGAATAGGCTTCGCTGGCACCAATGATTGGTTGTTGGCAACTGGAATAATGCGAGATGCTCCGTAACAGGATCTGACTCTTTGACGCAGCACACACATGGATGACCTGGTGCCAAGGACTGGATGCATCAAAGTTCTCTTTCTGTTTTTTCATGAATTGGCCGAAGAAAGGGTGACTTCTCCTAGGAGCCACTGTCTCATCATGTACTAAGTTATATACATTTTTCGCAGGAAGATACTAGTATCAGACGTTAACCACTGAATTATCATAGATATGGCCTCGGACCTGGGGAACTGGGTTCGAGTCTCGGTAATGACGCCAAAAACATCCTGTGATTCTGGGCAAATCACTTAATCTCCCCGTGCCTAACAAAAATGAATGTGTGTCCTCATTTAACATAACTGGTGCTATGTAAAGCGCTCTGATACCCGATTCCGGTCAAGTTCACGCTATATTGAACTCTTCAAAAAAAAAAATTTTTTTTTTTAAATTACATTTATTTCAAACATTCTGTCACAAGCAGCTTATTGTCATCCCAAACAGTACAATACAAAATCTCATAAGGATTAATCAAAAGCATGTGGTTATGCAGTTACAAAGACTCAAATAGTAAGTAAGTTATTATTGAACAAAGGATGTTCTCCAAATTATCATTTAACAGCGTGAATTAATACAGTTGTAACTGGAACCTAATTTCAAAAGTGTAATTCTGAAAAATGTCCTGCCAAAATGGGTTTCACTGTGTTTAGCTACCGCTTCTTCAGGGCTGAAATTTAAGAAACAAAACACAACTATCTTTAGAAAACAACAATTCCCATCCAGATAGTTTGTAATCCACAAACAAAAATTCCAGTATATCTACCCACAAGTGGGTTCCCATTTGTGCTACATAAACTCTTTCTCTGGTGCTATACGGACAATGTCACTCCTCTTATATTCCTTACGCCATAGTAATAAAGCTAAAGTACTCAAAATCTTTTCATAGTAAATTTTGTCTAAATTAAGCACCTGTTACTCTATGTTTATATCATGTGTTCACTACAACTCAAGGTTACATTGGCCTAATCTCTTCAAAGGACTCCAAATCTTTTTACAAGACATTCATTTAAGAGCACCTATTACTCCATACTTACATCATATGTTAACTGGAATTCAAGATAACATTGACCTAATAACTTCAAAATGTTAATCCTCATGCTATGATTAAACAAAATCTCAAGAGATTGAGAGTTCTCTTCCTCTCCTGTTATAGTAATGGCTGAAAAAACCCTTGACAAGTTCAACTTACCCGTATTCTAAATCATTAGAAATGCCTGATTCACCCAATTGTTTTATGCTCCTAAAACTCCAAAGTACAGAGAATTATAAAAGGTCTGAAAAGAAAGAAAAAAAAGGGATAAAGAATATGATAACAAATTAATTTAGCATCGTTCTACCATTCCTGTCATCAGACACAGATATTTCCCACTGGTTTACCCTAGAACCTAGTGTCTCTCTTTCCACACTTTGAACTATAAATCAATTTCAAACGTTCCTTCAAATATTACCATTAAAGCTTCACACATATTTACCAGGGGCATCCCAATCTCCTATAGAATCTACACCCATAATGTTAGACCTGGCATCTTTTGGCATGTTTCCATTGTCTTTTTGCTTTTTGACCTCTCGGTTTTGACAGGGTTTGTTGGTTTAGTGTATCTGCGCACTTTCTCACGGATGTTCAGTTTTGAAGTGCAAGTGCTCCTATTGTGAATTGTGTTATGGATTGGTGTTTCTATGATTGGCATATTTGATTTACTAGTACGTCCCTAGTAAAGTGCACTGAGGGTGCCAGGGCCTGTAAATCAAATGCTAGTAGTGGGCCGGCAGCACTGGTAGTACCACCCACACAAGCAGCACTGTAAAGCGTTCTCAGACCTGCCACTGCAGTGTCTGCACGTAGTTTGTAACTGCCATGTCAACCTGGCACGTGTATCCACTTGCCAGGCCCTAATCATCCCTTTTCTTTAACCCTGTGGGCATGGTGCTGTTTAAATTAAAGGTAGGGCATGTACTGGTGTGTGTGTGACATGTTGTGGTAGTAAATTACAGTGTATGTCATGTTTCACTATGGAAAGGCTATCTGTCCCATAGGATAGAATGGGAGTTTGCTTATAACATCTAATAAACATACTCTTCCCATTGGGACAACATAGAGAAATGGGGATTAGTATGCCTAAACTCAGAATATAAAAATGCATCTTTTAGTAAAGATGATTTTTATGTTCTGTGTTTGAAAATACCACTTTTAGAGAGTTGGTATTTTCTTGCTTAGCCATCCTGTGTGCTTCTGCTGAGAGTGTGGATTGACTGTCTAGCTTTGGAGTGACAGGTGCTGGGGGTGTACATTCTCTTCTGACAGCCACTGGGGGGGGGTTTAAGGGGTGTCCTGCCTTTCCTGATGGATCAGGGCTGGGCTGAACAGACCTGAGCTGCATTCAGAGCAGTGGGAGGAGACCTCCTTGCACCTGAATGGGCCTGGTCAGCCTCGGACAATGCTGTCTCCACCTCCTGCCAGGAAGCCGAGCTAGAGAGGACAGAACTGGTTTGGGCGGGGCACAGGAACTCTCTGCCCAGAGAACAAAGATAAATACAGTATAAATATTGGGGCACAAACCCCAGAACTTTAGAACTCGCTGGAATCAAGGAACCTGCCAAGAAGAAGAGCTGGAAGAACAGCCATGAGGAGTGCTACCCCTTCGCTATGTTGTTGCTTTGTTGTATTTGTCCTGCAGTTGCTGCTTCTGCCTTGGGCAGTGATAGGACTTTACTGAACTTTCTTAAACTTGTGCTGAGTATCTCCAAGGGCTTCAAACTGAACTTGCCTCCTGTTCACGAAGTCTCAGGGACAGCACGGACTTCTTTTACCTCTGGGTTCTGCCTCTAAACCACTGTTTCAGTTGCCCAGAAGGGAAAGCAACAGACTCCGTGTTCTGAAGGTAGTGCAGAGAGCACCAATGCACTTTGCAACGCAGCCCGGGTCTCAAAGACGACGATGACCGCCGCCGCCACCGAGCCGCTGCTTGCACTGCTACCTGTGGGCACTGCACTCCGCACTGCCTTGCTTCACTCTGCCGCCCTGGTCTTACCGACTATGTCACTGCCCGCTGAGCATGACACCTGTGACTGCACTGTGGTTCGGGGGCACTGCTCGTAAAGGAACAGATTTAAGGCTAGCCACGCCTTGCAATGTAATGTTGATTTGCAGAGCGCTTCTTGTTACCCGTGAGGGTATCAATGCACTGAGTAGATGACTGTAGGCATGTGGCGAAGCTGGGCCTTAATACAGGCCGTCTGAGGGCCCCCGCATGAAGTTGAATAAAATAGCCAGGTCTTCAGCTTCTTGCAGAATTTAAGAAGTGAGGAGGAGGCCCTGATGTGTTGGGTGAGGTCATTCCAGGATTTGGCAGCTTGGTAGGAGAATGATTGACCTACTGTTGTGCTTCTGTGGATGCTGGATGTGTGTGCAAGTGAGATGAGAGAAGTTGTCTGGTGGGTTGGTGGAACTGAAGCTGGTGATTGAGGTTGAACTATGGGGGCATTGCTTGTGCACCGATCATGGCAAAGGAAAGGGATTGACACTTTTGTGTGTAGGTATAAGTTAGTAAGGCTGCAGGGTTGGAGTATAGTCTATAGGGTGTAAGATTGTGGCTTAGGTATTAAGTGGTTGTTGTTAAGGGTAAAAGAAAGAGGGCTAACAGTGTGGGTTGCAGGATTAAGGAAACCCTTAATACATTTTATGAGTAATAAAGATATAAAAGTTGAAGTGGGCGTGGCCTGACGCCGATGGAGACGGGAGCCTTAATCGGAGCTCCCGTCGGTGATCCCCTCTCTGGCACGATCCTGACAGCTGTGGGGGAGCCCTGAAAGCGGAGACCGTCCCCGGAGATGTCGGAAGGATAGGGGCGGCGGGGACAGCTGCTGCGGAGGGCTGCTAGTGCTCTTCTGTCGATAAAGAGCAGAGAAGCTGGTGCGGCTGCGGGCCGCACAAGATGGCGGCGGCGCAGCAGTAACGGCTCCTGGAGCATAGCCGAGCAGGATGGGGGTCGACCTGAGCTGTCATAATGGGAGCTGGCACAGTGGCTGGGACAGCGGCGGGGGCCTGGACTGTTTCTGGAGAGGAGGGGGCACACGGAGGAGCTTCGGTGGGCCCGGAGACCTGCGGTGGCGGCCTGTGTAAAATGGCGGCTGCGCGGTCATAACGGCCCCTGGAGTACTGCGGGGCTCGAGCGAGACGTGAGAGGTTGGTGGCGGCTGGTGCCCGAGCAAGCGCTGGTGAGGTGGAGGCACAGGGAGGAGTTGCGGCGGACCCCGAGTCCAGACGAGTGCCCAGCCGCCGGAGCGGGGCGTGAGGGACCGCGGAAGCGGTGAGGGCTCTGTTCCCCGCCAGGACCGGTGCAGACTGCAGTGCACATTGGCAGGTGCCCCCCCACATGGTGGAGAGATCGAGGGAAGGTGAGCTGCTGCCCTGAGCGCGGTGAGTGGAGGCAGCGCTGTGGGGCGGAGGCTTTTGGGCCCTGAGGCGGGAAGCAGAGGAGCACGAGGAGGTGGCCCTGGGCGGATCTGGTACTAGATGAGGCCTGTGAGCGGCCTGGAGTGAAGGGAACGGCTGGAGACCGAGAGAGGCACTAAGGGGGCAGAGGGACTGATTGCGAGCTGCAGTGTGAGGCCCCCTCCGCTGAACTGGTCGCAGTGAGCCCACAGTGAGGGGGGGCAGGCTACTGCGAGACACTTGTGCAGGCCATTGCTGGGACCGAGGGCAGATTCACAACAGGGCACGACCGTGAGGACCAGGTGTCCCGAGGTGAGCTGGGATGCCCGGAGACGGGGAAACGACAGGCCGCCACAGAGGGTCACTTGCTGGGTGACGCCGAGGGACATCAGCTGCGGGAGAAGTGTCCAAAGGGCAGCCTCCGCTGCTGCAGTGGCTAAGTTGGGGCTGGTGGAGTGAGCAGGAGTTAGAGCAGGCTCACTGGCCACGTGGTTTCCTCGGACCATACTCCAGGACGTATGAGGCTGGAATGAGGAATAAGATCCCCGAGGGCACCAGCGAGGAGGAGACGGCCCAGCGGACAAAGCCTTGCCGCGCTCACCTGACAGAGGGGCAGCTTCAAAGACCCACCCGACGGCGGAGGAGGCGAACCGAGCTAGGGCTTGTGCGATCGCCGCAGTGGCCTCGTTGAGTGCGGTGGACAATTGGGAACCACCATCACTAGCTGGAGCAGACCAAAGAGATTCGGCTTCAGAAACCAGCTCGAGTTTGGTTGGAGACGCCAGCCAGGCTCTGCCGCATGTGACTCCCAGATCAGCGGATGACCTGATGTGAGATGGGCCGCACCCGCAAGTATACCCGGGACTATGCTCGGGGGAGATGGGAGGGGCTGTCGGTGTCAGGGCCCTGAATCTCACTTGGCGGGGTTCCCTGATGTCTGTCTGAGCTATGTAAGCCGGGGAGGGTCCGGAGGGGCGGAGAGGACGGCAACCCTCCAGGTAGACTTTGGCCTAACCACCACCTTTGAACACTGTCTGTTTGAGCAAGGAAGTGCACAGTTTGGATGGGGGAGATGTTCTCACTTGTCCTGGGGAGGGGGAGTTGTTATTTGGGTTAATGGGGAGGGATGCTGCAGTCGACGGGGGGAGAGGCCAAGACAGGCTACTCTGCAAGTGGTCCTAGCATGCTATGCATAGATGTTCTGGGTCTCTGGGCCTGTCGGGGGTAAACATGAGTTCACATTCAGCAGACACAGACCACCTATAATATATTGTCGTGGAATGTTAGAGGCATGCACTCCATGAGTAAAAGGTATAAAATATTCTCACAACTAAATAGGAGAGGGGTGCATATAGCAATGCTCCAGGAGACTCATACATTGGACAAGGAGGGTGAGGCACTGCGCAGGCGCTGGAGAGGGCAGGCGTTTTGTACGTCATACTCAGCATTTGCCTGGGGAGTCTTGATATGGGTGCGGGCGGGGGTCCCCTCCCAACCTATTGAGCATAAAATAGATCCAGAGGGAAGGTACGTGATTGTAGCCGGAAGGTTTGACGGGCAGGATGTCACCCTGGTTAATGTATATGGTCCGAATGTGGAGCAAGTTTGGTTCCTGGAGCAGCTGTCAGGGGTTCTGGCACCGTACATGACTGGGGTGGTGTTAATAGGAGGGGATTTTAATTGTGTTGCAGATCCTGAGATGGACCAGTCACATCCATCGCTTCGAGATTCTCCAGTACATGTAGTGGCCCGGGCTTTTAGGGACTGGCAGGCTCGCAGAGGGCTTGTGGATGCCTGGCATAGGGCACACCCGACAGATAGAGACTACTCACACCTATCCCACACCCATTAATTACACGTCCGACTGGACACCTTTTTAAGCACACAAGGCCCCTACACTCAGCTTGGGGGGACAGAGTACCTGACCAGAATGGCCTCAGACCACAACCCACTCATGATTCGATACAGGGGGGGAGGATTCTGCAACCCATCCCTACATGACGCCTCAAACCAGAAGCACTCGAAGACCAGGTCTATCAGCAGGAGACTAGGGAGCACATCATAAATATTTTGCTGACAATGCGGTCACCACTGACTCTAGAATCACGGAATGGGAGGCCTTTAAGGCTGTGATCAGGGGAAGGTGCATGGCTACTTCTATTGGGGTGCGTAAGACGCTCACAGCAGACTTAGAGAGCAGATGAGGCCCTTAGGAACCTAGAAAAGAGGGGGCCGGAGCACCCAGAACTGAAGCAGGAGCTCCTAGCGGCTAAGGAGGAGGTGGCAGTGCAGGTAGAGCACCTACGGTGCTTTGATTTCCAGAAATACATGGACAGGACACATGATGAGCGGGATAAAGCGGGGCGATTGCTGGCTTGGCTCGCTAACCCATCCCGGAGGGGTAGTACAATACTGACGATACAGGACAGGGGGGAGCGCCCATTACATACGCAAGAGGAGATTAATGGCAGGTTCAGGAAATACTTCGCCCGCCTGTACAGAAGCACTGGTACTCGCGACATAGACGGAATCACAGAATACTTTGCACCTCTTCCGCTCCCTACACTGGAGGCAGAGGAGGCGGAGTTAGTAGGAGCAGCGATTACAAAGCGGGAGATCAGGGGGGCAGTCAAAGCTATGGCAAGATGGAAAACTCCGGGCACGGACGGGCTGCCCCAGGAGTTTTATGCCACGTACTTGGTGGAGCTGGCTCCCAGGTTGGTGGAGCTATACGCGGAAGCAAGGGAGAATGGAAAGTTGCCACCCACAACGAGAGAGGCGGTAATGGTTCCCCTGCTTAAACCCGGCAAGAACCCTACAGAGTGTTCTGCATATCGTCCACTGTTGATGCTTAATCTCGATTTTAAAATCCTCAGTCAGATACCGGCCACCAGGCTGCTGCCGCATATCACCTCTTTGGTGCATGCTGACCAAGCAGGATTCATCCCTAGCAGAAATACCACCCTGAACATTAGGTGGTTGTTCGTGGTGTTGCAGCGGGGCGCGGTGGAGGCGCAAGAGGGGGTGATCTCCGCCATTGATATCGAGAAAACGTTCAATAGTCTTGAGTGGGATTTCTTAAATGCCATCCTCGCGAGGATGGGGTTGGGACAGGGGTTAATCTAATGGATCAAGTTACTCTATAGGGACCCGGTGGCACGGGTGCGTACAGGCTGCACCATTTCCGTGCAGTACAGGGTGGAGAGGGGCACACATCGGGGTGTCCCCTCTCCCCCCTGCTCTAGGGGGGGGCTCTCCGATCCCTGAAAGGCAGTATAGCGTTCTGAGGGACGTTGCCCCTATCGGTGGCAGGGCGCATATCATTGCTGAAAATGATAGCGCTGCCCCGATTGTTATACTTTTTTACCACGCTCCCCGTGTTAATCCCCAAGACATGGTTCCGATCCCTCGACTCTCTTCTGGCCACTTTTACTTTGGGTCCCAGCATGCACAGAGTGGCGTTGGGTACGTTGCGCAGAGCGCATGCAGAAGGGGGCCTAGCAGTACCTGATATGGAAAATTACTACCTAGCGGGGCAGCTCCAACTCTTCACACAGTGGGTAGCAGGAAGACTAGATCCAGACAGGAGGACACCCCCCTTCACCCCGAATAGAACAGATGTCCTGAGTACACTCATGGGTACCATTAAGCAGCGAACCATCGAATCCTCTGAACATAGGGTAATAAGAAACTGCTGGGTCAGGTGCCTTCAGAAAACCAAAAGCAAGCGCCCTTACTCCCCGGAGATGTCGGTGGCGCTGTTGGAGGTGCTCCCGCATGGGGGTCAGTGGAGAGGGCTAGAGGAATGGGTGCAAGCGGGAGTTACTAAGATAGGAGATTTGTACAGTGACAGGGAACTCCTCACATTTGCGGCCTTCCTAGCCAAATTAGAGATTTCACAGGGTCATTTTCTGCTATATGGGGGGTCACGGTGGTTATGCGCAGGCACTGAGTTCAGGGGGCGACGGACCCCCCTACACACTCTACAGGCTAATACATCAGCTTGGCTGGGGGATGTCATTAAAGCGGTTTCATGTATCTATAGAGCCATTCGGCGGGACTCCACAGGGCCCCGGAGAGCCTGAAAGATAAATGGGAGACAGACATTGGGGGCCCTATCATGGATAAAGACTGGGAGAATACACTGCCCCGAGCCACAAAGGTATTTCACAATGCGCGATTCCAATTAATTAGTTTTTACACTTTGCATAGGGCATACATTACTCCTGACAGAATTAACCGTTATTTTAATCGGATGGATGCGAGCTGCCCCCGATGCCAGGAAGTTGGGGCTAGTTATATTCACATGATGTGGAGTTGCCCACAGGTAGAGGGGTATTGGCAAGAAGTGGTTTGGGAGATAGCTCGCGTCACTGAGAAGGAGATCCCATGCACCCCCGGTCACGTGCTGCTCAACCTATTCCCTCACTCCGCTAAAACTAAGGTCACGGCCAGGTTTCAAGATCTGGCATACATATTGGCAAAACGCGAACTCACTAGTAAGTGGAAGGCCCCGGCAGGTCCGGGGATAGGCAGCTGGAAAAGGGAGCTGGTGAAGTGGGCAAGTTGCGAACATAGAATACTGCTTCGGAATGCAAAACGAGGCATACTGGAGAGGGCGCAGGCCTGGGGGGAGTTGGTGGAGGATCTGAAGAATGAGGACCGGGAGTCTGCGCCTAGCACGCCACAAGAGGGGTCCCAACCGGCTAGCCCTAGGGGACTGGGGCAAGGAGGGACTGAGGGGGAGGCATGACCGGACCATGGCACTCTAATATCCACGTACATAGTGGACTCTCTGCACATGACACATGGCACACGAAGCTTTGACAGAGACCCAGGTCATGTATACAGGGGGAGGTAGCTTGGCAAGTGGGTCGGCAGCAGCAGGGGAGGGGGGTAGTGGTGGGGTTCTGGGGGAGGGGGGAGATGGTGAGGGGTTAATGTTTGCTGAAAACCTCATATTGATAGCGCCGCTTAGGGCGGTAGGCAGGAATAGGAAGGAAGGAGGTTTAGCGAGGAGCCATGATGCCCGGCCGGACTGGACACTCAAGAGGATCTTGCCGACTCTCGGTCATTGAATGAGAAAATGTATGTTGAATGCTGAATTCAAAAATGTCAATAAAATATTTTTTTTTTAAAAAGATGTACATTTTTTTAATGTGGTGTAAGCTAATGGGTGTTTTGGGAAATGGTAGCCCATCTGTATGAAAACATACGCTGGTTAAAATTTCACCTCAACATTGCATTAAATTAATTTGAATGGAACACACATGACTTAGCAATGTACAAAAACACACCTACATGTACAAACACACACACACACACAACTTGCCATATCTACATCGTTATCTATAATAGTTTCTAGGACAATCATGTACACCTCTCATATCCTATTCTTCCTTAGTATTAAAATAAGTAACGAAAAGGTTTGAGTACTGTGCATCAGTTCACATGTTTTTATTTGGGGGGGGAAAGCTAAGGTTTATGTTTGAATGCAAAATTTCGCTTGTGGATGATTGTGGGTGTTTTGTATTTTATTAAACATTTAGAAATGTAGTATTTGTTTGTAAAGTGTTTTAACTGCTTGGGGCAAAGGCATGTAAAGAGTTACATCTTAACTGATTTATAGAATTCCTTCATTGTCAAAAATTATCTTAGTTGTTTAGAGTTGATTTTCTGAAGTGAAAAAATGTTCTTAGTGATTTATTGTTCTCAACATTTTATAGGTATCAGATTAGGTATTTTGCTTTGGTACTGTGGATAAATAAACTTTCTGGTAAATTTTGTTTTTTGCCGCTCTGTTGGGCTGGAATTGCTGTTAGTAAACTCTGCTCTCCCTTTTAGCTGTTCTTGTTAGTTTTGTTTTTGAGGGCTGCCAATCTGTTAATCTATGTTTTGAACCTGGGTAACGGCAGGGTATAAATGTCAAACGTACAGGCTGTGGTGAAAAGACAGAAGGATTACTGGTGTTTGAATAAAACCCTATTCATCATATAGAGAAATCACATATATGTTTGAATTAAGCTGGGCTTGCTGACCTATTAAGTAGTAAAAAGCAGAGAGGTTTCCTGGATATCCATACTAAATACCCACATATTTGCATATAATTAATTTCAGAGGTGATGGCATGAATATTCACTGGTCAGCATGACAACCTGCTTCGCCATTTCTATTTGATGGGCCCTCACTATGAGCTTTAAATGTTATCAGGAAGAGTGGGAAAAATTGGTCTATTTAATTTAAGATTTGATACTCTAAGTCGAAAAAGAGTAATCAGTAAATGCATGGACATATTCTCAAATGCATGACAGTCTTTTAAATTAGTTCACATGTACACACCTCATATTTAGTCTATCCTTTGTAGCATGGGGGCCAATGAGGCAGGGCTATCAATTATCTCTCTTCAGATCTTCTCAAAAGGATTCCTTCTAATAAAGATTTGATCAGACTTCATTAACGTAACACACTTTGAAAAGAGATTACCCAAAGGAATTTCATGTGCACCTTCCAACAGAAATGAAAGGCCACATTGAGCTACGCTAATTTAGTATTTTCCCCAGGTTCAAGATCAATTAGCTATGAACGTCACTCTACTCCCAGTTTAACTTGAACTGGAAGATGCTATCGTCCTTTACACGTTTTTACTTCTATTAGCCAAATTATATTTAAGATCAAATGCTTTATTTAGCCACAACTAAATGTTGATGCCAGTTATTGAATTAAATTATTTATGGTTTCTCACTGAGCAATGAAGCATTTATGACAGACAAGCATTTCACACAACTGTCTAGACGTTTTGCTTCCAGGGGTGCTGAGTGACATCAAACTGAAAATTAGACTGAAGCTCGAGTTGTAAATGATGCCTCTCAGAATCCTGAGTTGAAAAACATTGAAGTTAATCACTGATACCCATCTACACTTTTATGTAATGTATGGCTCACCCAAATAATATGTCCCAGATTTCACCAGCTGTGCCGGGGTAGAGGAGTCATGGGAAAGCCACTGTAGCCTCACCTCCCTCAGCACCTTTTCCTGTGTTACATTTGGTGTCCTGAAACACATCTCATCAACCTCTGCCCATACCCACATCACCTCCATCCAAAAAAAGAAAACCCTTATCCTGCCACAGTCCAGACAATTCTTAGCATTACTTTATCCTTTCCTTTGCAAATATTTACTACAAATTCACCAGGTGTCTTGCAATCCACCAACCAAACAAAGATAGTGTCTGCCCTACAGGATTAATTAAGCTGGCTCACAAGGAGTCCAATAGGTTATAATTAGCAAAGTTGAGCTCACCACATTCTAGGACCAAACCACAGAATCAGCCGTGCGGCAATTATAAACACAATATATTTTTTATTTTCATTTTATTTATTTTTTATATATAAACTGCGGATTGTGCAATATTGTTATAGTCATTTTCTGCTTTACAAAAACATACTTAAAAGATGATTCACAATACACAATTCAATTTCATAAAATCTCTAAGTTAGCCCCTGACACCACACTCCTCACACATTCAAAATCGATCATTCAGTTCAATAACACACTCACTCAAACATCAGACTAAACATTCATCCATGATCCTCGATGTAGTTCCAGAGTGACAGGTAGAACCGGTCCTGCAGGGTCTTCTCAGCACAGCGCTGGAAACCCCAGGTCGTAAAGGCAGGACAGGAGATAATAACGCCAACGCGCATTTCGGTGCCCGGCCAGATCTACTGCCGCACCTTCATCAGGGCATTCACACGAGGAAAATGAGGGGGCAATAAATGATACACAACGGCAAATCTGTGGTGGACAAAAGAACAGCTAATTACAATATTGATCATATTCAGGCACAGTTTCATTAAAATATCATAGTTTCTTATTCTCACATCTATATTCTGCTGCATTTTCCTAAATACTTTTAGGCACAGGATATAACAATGTATTATTCATCACTTATAATAATGTACCAATCCTTATATGTTCACTTTGGTCGTATATGCAGTAAGCTCAAGATTGCACAAGAGGATAGAGGTAAATAGACCATTTAAAACCAGCCCGAAGGCCAGGCACAGGAACACTTAGCTCCCACCCACAGCATTCATTTATCTTTTAGTGTCCTACTCAGACATATTCAACGGACCTGCAACATTTAGGAGGGGAACAGATCGAACAAAGGTTTCTTTAAGGTCCAGTAGATCTGAATTACAGAGCACAGCCACACATTCATCATTCAACTTCATCCGAAGACATATATAATAGATTACCTCATCCAAGGACGAACAGCAGTAAGGCCACCTTAGCGATGGAGGGTTTCTTTAAAGCTTCCGACACCATACGGGGAATCAAAGGGGGAGGGGGTTACTTTTGCCTCCCTCTGTCCGTAAAAAAAGTGGGTGCCTACAAACGACCAGCAAATAGAATATTAAATCAGATCGACCAAGTGAGATAGGGGCCACCCGCAAAGATTTTTTAAAATGCTTAAAATCGACTCCAGACTTACTGAGATCCACTATTCAACTCTTTATAAGCTGGAAAAAGCTTTTCCCCCGTAGCCAAACTCGTTCGGTAAGGAGCCTCACGAGCAAAGGGCGGTCTGTCTGGCAATCTGTGAAAAAGGTATTAATATATGTATTAGGATAACTATTCCTTGGGCCTATTTGAACACAGAAACCCCATGCGTAGACAACAACTAAGATAGGCCTCAGTGGGGGTCTCGTAAAAAAATCGGGCTAAGCAATTCACCCGGAGACTAACACAACATCCCTACATGGAAGGTATAGGCTTCAACATACGACCGCAGATCAAAGCGGCCCAACCTATCCCTCCGCGTGCAACCTCAATAGTTATCAAAGTCTGTCACCTTGGGGTACGGCCAAACCACGGCAAGCACCAGGAAATTGCTCACAATCTATATAGAGCAAAAAGTGGGGGCACATACCAGGGAGTATGTAGGCACGATATCCAACTTGCAAGTGCTCAATTTAAGTTCCTCGGAGAAGATGTCATCAAGCGGTCGGGTGACTCGATTCAAGGTCCGCAGCCTCCAGAGTTCTCTATCAAAACTTTTAAAAGAAAACTATTTTTAAAAGAAAAACGCATTGGCTCAGCGTCAAGGTCATTAAGGTTCAGGAGCGTCTTAGACGTAGGGGATGCCCATTTACGCCCTGGGGAGTTAGAACATTATCACGCGCCTTAAAGGTATAATCCGGGGAACCAAAATATCGATCCACCTTATAGGGGAGAGAGGGCGCGAAAAGACTAATCTCCTTTTCTTCAATGCTGTTACCCTTGGGCAGATGGTAATTACACAGCAAGGAATAGAGATTAAACAAGCCTTGGTTAGGAGCCGCCCGACGGGATCGCCCAATGTCGGATAGATCGCATAAAGTATTAGGGTAGCCCTCCCTTAATGGAAGAGCTCCTAGGGGAGCCCGTACTAGCCGACTAAAGGCACGGATTATCAAGGCCCCCTTAGCTGTAATCTTACCTTCGTACACCCGCTGACAGCCGCGGCCGCTTCTAGTGGCAGACTCCTGTCTCGGCAGGTATACTCCCGTAACAAACATACCCGCCAACGGCCGGATTTAAATAGGCCGTACCACGCCTCCAGTTGCAATCCAGCCGGCGGATCGCGATCACGTGTGCCTAGACATCAGATAGAGTCTTGCTATCCACCCTCAGTATCCTCTGCATCTAGTGTCTCCTCCCGTTCCAATTATCTTTTTTTATTTTGAAAAGGCTGGTGTTTTGCCTCCCACTCTTTTAGGATTTCTAATGTATGAAATGTATTTTGCAGAGCCATTAGCTGCATGGCCAATAGTATATCTGATTTGTTTCTCTTGCTGTAGTATTTCAGTTGTAGCCTCAGACAAATGAACGTAACCTTATTAATACTAAGAGTGTGAGGGCCTGATTACGTGTGTGGTACAATGGCGCCAGCTCAACGCGCCTCCGCTGCACCAAACCCGCGCATGGACCACTGGCCGTATTGTGAGCTGGACCACTGGCCGTATTGTGAATTGTATAAGTACAACTCTTAATACTGCCGCGGTCAATTTAATACAGCCGGCGGTCCTTTGGCCTTTTTCATGGCGGTGCCTTGGAAACAGGCCCTGCAATTGGAACGGCCAAAAAGTTCCTGCATGACATACACAGTGACATCCATGCTGTGCTGGGCCTGGGGGGAATAGTGACAGGGGGGCATATCTTGTGCCCCCCTGAATTAAACTCCATGGCAGAGGGGACATGGGGACACTGCAGGCCAAACACACAAGAGAGAAAAACACACAAGATGATGGACGGATTGTTGCACATTGGTAAAATATTCACCGCCAGTCACAGATCTGGGTTTAATCCATCGTTATTTTGCTCACCACGCAACCCCAGTTCAAGACATGGCCATATGCAAATCAGTCTTGACCCTGTGCCTCTAAGGCATCTAAGTTTGGCTTCATGATCCCCTCCTCTTTTTTGCGGTGGGACAACCAAAACCAATTTTATATTAGAATTTGACTGTAAACAGCTGGGAGGCCTCAACACTAGCGAGGATCTCTATACCTATTTATGATTTAATAATGTTTACATCTATGCACAGGGATTAACTGGGAACATAAGTGGGTCAGTACTGACGAAGACATGAAATGAAATGAAATGAAAATGATTTTTATAGAGCGCACATAGTTGCCCTGAGGCGTCCAAGCGCTAAGACTTAGAGTGTTAACTGAGGAGGCGTAGAACTGGGGAGGGCTTTACTTATTAAATAGGAATGTTTTTAGTTGTTTCCGAAAAGATGTCAATTCTGGATTGGACCTTAGATGAAGAGGGAGAGCATTTCATAACTTAGCAACATTGAAGTAGAAGTAACAACCTCCTGCTCTGGTTCTTCTGACCTTGGGCACTGCAGCCAAAAAAGCATTGGCTGATCGTAGTTGTCTTCTGGGATGATACGGGGTGATTAGAGGGATATTGATTGCTGGACCGGTCTCCCAGAAAGCCTGATGGGCAATGCATAAGGACTTAAAACTAATTCTGTCCTTAACGGAAAGCCAGTGCAGTTTTTTCAGGCCGGGTTTAGCAGACGTCCTGAGTGGGATTTGCAATAGCGTGCAAGCAGCGCAATTTTGAATTATCTTCAGTTTCCGCAGAGTAAAATCAGGAGCTCCTAAGTAGAGGGCATTACCAAATTCCAAACATGATTGGATCAAGCCCTGTATCACCGTTTGTCTGGCTTTAAAAGGTAGTAGGGGACACATTTTCCTAAGGGTTCTGAGTAGGCCGAAGCAGGTAGCGGCTAGCATAGTTGCCTGGTAGTCAGATGTCAGGGGCTTATCAAGCCAGATACCCAGACTCTTGATGGTGTTCTTAGGAACAGGTGGCGGGCCTAGATTGGAAGGCCAAATGGAACTGATTGATGCTGGAGCTGTACTACCCAGTAACATGAGCTCTGTCTTGTCCCCATTAAGTTTGAGACAAGACAGAGTCATCCAGCTTTTTACCTTCTCCAGGCAACCAACCAGGTCCACCTTGGCTGAATAGTCATTTTCCTGTGCCAGAGAGACCACCAGCTGAGTATCCGCATAGGTAACGATCTTAATACCATACGGGCAGACGATCTCAGCCAGCGGTCTCATATAGACGTTAAATAACGTCGGGCTCAGGGAGGAGCCCTGTGGGACTCCACAGCCAAGGGGTTTGCTGGAGGAAATACTGTTTCCTTCATTTACCTGGAAGGTTCTATCGCTGAGAAAAGACTTAAGCCATTCCAGTGCCCTACCTGATATTCCAATATCATAGAGACGCTGCAGTAAGAGTTTATGATTTACAGTGTCAAAAGCAGCGCTTAGATCGAGGAGGATGACTGCCACCAATCCTCCTCAATCCAAGATTTTTCTGGTTTCCTCCATGACTGCCAACAAGGCAGTCTCAGTTCCATGTTTGGGGCGAAAGCCCGTCTGCGACGGGGCAAGCAGCTGATTACTCTCAAGGAAGTTTGTTAGAAGGCCATTTATATACTTCTCTACAATTTTGCTGGCCCACGGGAGCAGGGAGATGGGGCGGTAGTTGCTTAGGTTGTTAATATCCATATTGGGTTTCTTTACAAGTGCCCGCACCATAGCCTGTTTCCACGCAGGTGGGACCGTGCTAGTAGCAATTGAGGCGTTAAGTACTTCTAGCAGGGTGGGAAGAATGGTCCGAGTAACGGTGACCAATATGCGTGGGGGGGCAGGGTCACTAGGGGATCCCGATTTCACTTGCGTCATTAGAGTAGCAAGTGATTCTGATGTTAGCAGGGGAAACTCACCTAACGAAGGTGATCGGCTACGTAAAGTGCCCTGTACAAAAGTCGTCGGGGTGTCCACTGGGCCATTTAAATCACTGTCCGAGGAGAAGGATGAATAGATGAGATCAATTTTATGAAAAAAGAAATCTGCTAGATCGTCACAGCGAGCTTGTGAATTATTGTTAATTGAAGGGGATTGAGGGAGTTTGGTGAGGCTTTTCACGATCTGATAGATCTCTTTTAAATTGGAGCTAGCTTCCGTGATTTTTTGTGTATAATACACAGCTTGTGCGCTCTTTATCTCTTTTTTGTAATTTCTGATGGCTTCTCTGTAGATGTTTGTTTCTGACTCGGCGTACCCCAGGGGCCATTTTCTTTCTAGTCTCTTGCACTGGCATTTTTTCTCCCGGAGCTCCGCTGAGTACCAGGGAGCAGTGACTCTGGATCTTTTTAATGTGTTTTTTTTGGTGGGAAGTATGATATTGAGCGATTGTGTTATCCAGTTGTTAAATTTGGCATATGCTATTAGGGGGTCTTGAGTAGTTGAAGGCTTTGTGGTCTCTAACTTATGGACCCACTGGTCTAGTGAAAGTCTAGACCAGTTCCGTGTTTCCCGTAGTCCTGGTGTAAGTGCAGGAGTATTATGGGTTTCCCACATGAAAGGGACTAACCAATGGTCCGTCCGTGGGAGGGCAATCGGAGTTTCAACCATCAAATTAGGGCAGTTGCTAAACACCGGGTCTAACAGATGGCCGTTAACATGCGTGGGTGATAGGACAAGCTGGTCCATCTGCAATGCAGAGAGATCTGCAATTAGCTCTTGAGCCATAGAATCTGTTGTATCATCAAGGTGAGTATTTAGGTCGCCTAACAACTTAAAGTTAGAAGGGGAGGAGGCCAGATCCGCAATACCCGAGGGCAGAGATGCATAAAACTGTTTTGCAGGCCCTGGTGGGCGGTAAATTAGTGCCCCTGAAAACTAATGTTCGGAGAGAACTCTAAGCAAAAGGACATGCTTTCGCAGTCTAGAAAGGGATTCGGGGAGTATCGACAGGCATAGTGAGCTCTGAATATGATAGCCAGGCCGCCGCCTTTCCCATGAGGGCGATCTAGTCTAGCTATTTGGTAGTCCTGCGGCAAGGCTTGGGGGTATCAACACAACAGTGTATATCTCAATGAATCTTAGGGAATACCGTTATAGGATTATACATGTGTATTCACACTACCCTCTTTGTTTGAATCTATTGGCATGCATACCAACTGATGACATTTTCTTCGTGTCAATGCAGCTTTCGAAACTACAGGAGAGTATTTTTATATGAATTGTATGGATCTTTTTTTTTGTTGCAATATATTTATATATATATATATATATATATATATATATATATATATATATATATATATATATATATATATATATATATATATATTCACTGAAAAAACCATAGGTTATAGACCATATATAGTTAGGAATTAGCATTTACAAAACCTTGAAAATTCACTGAAAAAACCATAGGTTATAGACCATATATCGTTAGGAATTAGCATTTAAAAAACCTTATTTTACTCACACAAAACCATTGAAATTCCATATATAGTTAGTTGCACTAACTATATATCGCGCACCCGCAATCCACTGCTGATGATGTCACATATTACATCATTCATGACATGGTCAGTGACATCACTGATGACATCACTGATGACATCTCAAATGACATCACTGATGACATCACTGATGACATCTCATTTGACATCAATGACCACATCACTGATGATATCATTCATGTGACAATACAATGCATCTCCTCACATTTTAATATAACCTCTGTTTCACCCAGTGTTAAATACAGAATATAATTTTTGAAACCATTGACACACCAATACTAGTTACTACATACGCACTCACTGATTCCTACGTCTACACACACCTTCACTCATTCACCCATACAATCATTCATACATACAATCACTCATCTTTACAACACTATCATATGCACTCATACACCTATATAGACACTCACAGTCTGCCACTCATCCATGGAGTTACTCACACACCTAGTCAGTCCTGTAAAGAATCAATGACACTTCCATTTTCTTGTCTATACAGTTAAACATAGAGCACCTTACATTTTCAAACATATACTAACACATACTTACCTTGTTATACAATCATTGATACAAGTACACATTGATCTGCACAGAGTCACACACCTCCCAGCCAGCCACACACACACTCAGTCTCCCATACAAATACTTGGACAATCAATCAGTAACCCATATAGTTAATCATATAGCTACTGATCAACACATGCAGCAGTTTACAGAACAACAGACATAATGATGCACAAATTAAGACACTTTAGTCACTAACCCATGCACTCAGTGAGACACATTTAATCACTCACTCATACATTCAGTCATGCACCTACTAAATCCTTTGTCCAGACACTTATACTTCCACTCATTCTTCAATATGTAAGACACATTTTAACTTTACAGAAACATACAGTCACTGGATGTTGTCATCAGTGATGTCATCAGTGATGTCATTTGAGATGTCATCAGTGATGTCATCAGTGATGTCACTGACCATGTCATGAATGATGTAATATGTGACATCATCAGCAGTGGATTGCGGGTGCGCGATATATAGTTAGTGCAACTAACTATATATGGAATTTCAATGGTTTTGTGTGAGTAAAATAAGGTTTTTTAAATGCCAATTCCTAACGATATATGGTCTATAACCTATGGTTTTTTCAGTGAATTTTCAAGGTTTTGTAAATGCTAATTCCTAACTATATATGGTCTATAACCTATGGTTTTTTCAGTGAATTTTCAAGGTTTTGTAAATGCTAATTCCTAACTATATATGGTCTATAACCTATGGTTTTTTCAGTGAATTTCAATGGTTTTTTAATAGCAAATATCATAAGCTGTCGAATGTCAAGTACGTGGTAAGTAAAAACATTTTCGTGTTTATGCACACTGATCTGCTTTGAATGCTGCCCCCCACCCCTCATTTCTATTAGGAGTACTCTCTCTTTGCAGATAGTGAAGGGTAGTTAACGCAGGCCTTTGCCCCCGTTGTAATCCGTCGTGCCTGCTTCTCTCTCCATTTGATTGATTGTTCTCTTTGGTTCATTCTCTATTTACAAACAAGCACAGAGTCGCAATACTCTGTTTAGTCTTTGCAGTTAGGGAAAAATCGTGTAAAAAAACAAAAGGAATCGAGCAAAATCAGTAGGCCACTAATGGGATCTCTTTTTGACCTCGCAAAAATAGAAACATTAGGAACAACCTGTTGAAAATAGCAATGTGTATGTACATAAGCGGCGTTCATTTGTGTTCACAGTACCCCTTGTTGATTGTTTGAATCGAGCATTGAATTGTTCGAAGTTGGTTCTCTTAAGGATCTTCTCTGCCTGCAAACGAGGAAGAATAGGAATATTCTCTCTCCCTTTGCAGATAGTGAAGGGTAGGTAACGCAAGCCTTTAACACGTCGTACCTATTTCATTCCTCATTGATTGATTGATTGTCCGAACATTGACTGTTTGGGAATTAGTTCTTTTTGGAGGTATTCCCTGTTTGCAAATAAACGTAGGAAAATCTTTGCAAGTAGTGAAAGGGTACGTAATGCGGACCTTTCTCCCCCGTTGTAATCTGTCATGCCTATCTACTCCCCACTGATTGATGCACCTGTTTCACCCGGACCATTTACTAGAGATAGGTCATCTGGCCCGACCAGAGAGCACCCCTAGTGAAAAGGACATATGCAATAATAACGAAGTGATCACTGTATCCTGTTAACAGAAACTTTAGCATGAAACAACCTGGAAAGAAAAGAATAGGAAAACGAAAATCAGTAGGCCACTGATGAACTTTTTATTAAATAACAAACAAAGAAACGATAACAATACGTAATGATAAAACCTATTATTGTCCTAGAAACAAGAAACGTTAGAAGTAAGCCCGTAATAAGAAACCTGAAAACATCGCCCCTCACTGCCCCAAAACGTGTCTGTTCCACCGCCTGCCACGGCCAAATAACGGCAAACTGGGAAAGATAGAAGTCAGCAGACATCCGCCCCATTCTAGAAACTTCCAAAGGGCAACAGGTTTTCGGCTACGCCCAGCCGGAAGCAACACATATAAGGCGGGTCCTGCTGCCACGCCTCGGCCAGGAGATCATCACGTAGGGTGTAGCCGGAGGAGAGGCCGAGGCCAGCGGGACCCGGCCAGGGGGATTGACAACACTGGAGAGTTTCAGGGGGGGGAATGTCCGTGTCCTCGACCCTCCCCTCTCTCTCCCAGTCCGGCCGCGGTGGCCCTTGAGAGTTGCAGGTTGTCCCTCCACACTCTCTCCCGGTCCGGCCACCAACGGCCGGGGGCTGGGGCCGACGGGATCCGGCTGCAGCCGATGAGCCAAGGAACCCGTTCATGGGGCCAGAGCAAAGGGCGTCCGGCCGCCATCCACCGGAGGTCCGGCCCAAAGACGGACGGGACATTTCTTCTTTCTTGAATAATTGCTGCAACAACCCTGGGGGGGGGATGTCTTGCACATGCCTCCGACCCCCCCCTCTCGTCCTCATCGCCTGGTCCGGCCATAACAAATCTCAAGCGAGACGCCGTGGGGTGCACTGGGAGGGAGAGACGGTGCGAACAGGCCTCTCCCGCCTCCCCAGGTGGAGGCTTCCCAGCTGCACCCTCAGCGCTCCAGGCGCCCGGAAAAGGGTTCTTCCACTGTGGCGATGCTGCAACGTCTCGCCCGGCAGGGTGGAGCCCGTCCGCTCATTTGACCCCGCGATCGCCAGTAGCTACCGAACTCTCAAAATGGCGGTCGACCTGGCAAGAGCGGGCCCAGCATAAAGAAATGGCCCGGTCACTGGTTGACTCCACCACCGTAGTCCTCCACGACCTTGAAGATTCTAGAGGAGCCGCGGGAGTCCCCGACCCCCGCAGACACCCCCGATGAGGAATGACTGCCATGATCGCCCGTGGAGTGACGAAACTGTAGCCGCGGGACGTCGGCGCTCCCATGCTAGCGCCAGCCTCAGTTTGAATGACTAGAATCCTGCAGACCTCAGTTCCGGTGAAAGCACAGTGTGACCCGGTAGGAAAAATTGTTGCACCCCCTCCCCTTTTTGACTGATGGTTCAAACCACTGATCCTTTCCTTTGCCCTTTTAACGGAACTTTGGACTGCCTCCCCCCCCCCCCCCGCGGCGCCCCACGCCGTTATTTGCTGGGCGGCAACTTACTAGACATCACCTTCGTGACATCCAGATTTCAGCGCGTTCTGCTGCCTTGGAACTATTCGCACAACAGACCGCTACTGACAACCCACCCCCCGGGACGCCCCACGCCGGATACCCAAATCAGTGCGGCACCCAGGCAACATCTTCTGAATTTTCATAATTTGAAAGAACTAGTAACATGTCCTCATCAGGAATTTCCTCTTCAATCATCTCATCAGGAATTTCCTCATGAAAAGTCTGCAATGATGATTCTTGTAACTCTATGGTCTCCAAACATTCGATAAATTCGCCATCAAGACATTGATCAAAAAAATCATTCAAGTCATCTCCTCCTTGTGAGAATATTTCATTATTGGTGCTGTCAATTTCAATAAATGTAGTGGATAATTCAAAAGAAATTGCCACGGTCTCTTCGTTGTTTAAATGTTTTTACTGTTTTTGTTTTGTTGTATATATTTATAAGTTATTAAAGTTTTATATTCCTACTACTTTGTTGGAGTGCTATATATTTTTAATGTGACACATAATTGTAAAAACTTTGATGTACAAAGAGTCATCTCTGGAATCTTCCGCTTCAGGCTCGGTCCCCTCCCCAATCACAATACAGGATGGTTTTCAGATAGTATGAACACGTGTGGTGTGACGGATCTCCTCGGGTGTGGGCCTTGATCTACTATAACTCCTTTGAAGAGGGGTGATTCTTTACAGCTGGGGCCATAAACTACATCTGCAGGGCTAGCTGATAGCCTAGGACCGGCCTGGACAATCGGACACAGAGGAAGAGGAGTGTCAGAGGGTGCGGTAGTGAATAGGGCGAAAGGGAGGTGTCGGGCGGGCACAGAGTGTGATTCTCAGGGAAGAGCAGCGCAGATGGGGGGAGGTTTATTGCCCATGCATAAGACAGAGAGCGGGGGTGAGCAGTGCCTGGGGAAGATGCTTGCGAGGGTGGGGAGCCATGCTACGAATCGACAGCGTGCAGAGAGTGGGTCTGGTCAAGGCATCTAAAATGGCTGCCGTGCACAGCAAAAGTGTGGCATTTCAAAAAAGGCAAGATGGCGCAGACAATGTTTTTCAACACTTCCTCATTTCCTTCGAATCGAACGTTAACAGACGTTGGTGCATATTGCCAAAGTTAAGCGATATTTATCGCTAACGATGCTTAGCAACGAATTTTTTACCGCTAAGCATCGTCAGAAATTATCGAAGATAAACCTTGCTATTATCAAGGTTTATCGCAAATGCGATAAAAAACGGCCGCAATGCATGAATATCGCTAAAAAGTCACGGATATTCATGCATTACCAAGCTAATGCTCTTAGCCATGTTATCCACCTCCCATTGGATAACATGGCTAAGAACTGCTCAGGGCAGGTGTTAGTTTTTGGAGATATTCGCGCTTAGCGCGAATATCTCCAAAAGTTGGTAATAGGAGATAGATATCTTGCATGTTGTAATGCAAGTTATTGTGGTATATGGAACTCATACCATAATCTCTCAGGAAAGCAGAAACTGATCCTTTTGGGACCGCCTGGGAAGGCCTAGGGGGTGAGGGGTACTCTACTTTGCCCCCTTTTCACGTTCCGAACTATTTTATTTTACTCTCTTCTGTAATTACACAAAATGGCAGCGATAAGATGCATCAGAGACAGACAGTGAGAGAAAGGAGGCCGGAGATGAAGAAGAGATGTCAAATACACATTGGAGATAATATAGTGGGAGAAGGGAAGTAAATATGAGTAAACTTACCATGTAACATAAAAATGTTCCACTCTATACTATAAGTCTCATTTTATACTACAATCACTTCGCTACAACCTCATAAATTAAAAATAAAAATGAATAATGTCTCAAACAATTTTTGTATTTCTAAATATAAATTTATTCTTCTGAATTTTCAAAATTTGAAAGAACTAGTAACATGTCCTCATCAGGAATTTCCTCTTCAATCATCTCATCTGGAATCTCCTCATGAAAAGTCTGCAATGATGATTCTTGTAACTCTATGGTCTCCAAACATTCGATAAATTCGCCATCAAGAGATTGATCAAAAAATTCATTCAAGTCATCTCCTCCTTGTGAGAATATTTCATTATTGGTGCTGTCAATTTCAATAAATGTAGTGGATAATTCAAAAGAAATTGCCACGGTCTCTTCATTGTGAGCCATTTTATTTTGAAATTGCTTGCTGTAAATTGCAGAAAAAAATAATCACTTTCATTTATCGTTTTTAGTAATACATAATATAAAACTAACTTTATCAAGTATTTAGTATAACAGAAGGACTGTAAATAAATAACAGAAAACATTTTTCAAATTATCTTAAAGTGTACAACATAGTTCCCCTTACAAATTAACAACTCACCTTTTTAAAAGTAGGAGAAGTGTTAGTACTGTGTAAACCAAACACCAGAAATTGAGCACCAAAAATTCCTCACAAATGTACCTCAGACAGTAGTATCACAAAATGGCTGTGGTTTCCTCTCATTTTAGATATATACATAACCAATTAACTTTCATCACACACAAATACAAAACCAAAGTAACATTTTAATTGGTTCTAAATTTCAACACTTTCAAATGTGTTTTCCCCATGCAATTTTCCATAGGACATTTAGATACGTCTACAGCCTGAATGGCTGAACGGAATTACACCAAACTTGGCAAAATGGTACATCAAACCTAAGAGGTCAGGGAGGATCTACTATGCCCCCTTATGGTCATTTGCCCCTTCGCTTTGGCCTCCTCTTGTCTCTCGATCCTACCGAGAGACAAGATGGCGGCCGCTACGGACTGTTTGGAATGTTTACAGACGCCGGAGAACCAATCACCTTCGCAAAGCTCCGTAACGCGAAAAGTACGCAAAGCGGAGCGCTGTTACAGATATATATCTTTTTTTGAACGTTAATTTCTCAAAATCCACTGGAGCACATATATTGAAACCTAGCAAAGGCACATCGGGCTACCAGTCCCTAATATTTTGCCAAGTTTCGTGCAAATCCATTCAGCCGTTCGATTATTATTATTATTATTTTTTTTTGCCCCGCGCGGCCCTTTTAAAACCTCCACATCAAACCTAGGGGGTCAGCGAGGATCTACTATGCCCCCTTATGGTCATTTGCCCCTTCGCTTTGGCCTCCTCTTGTCTCTCGATCCTACCGAGAGACAAGATGGCGGCCGCTACGGACTGTTTGGAATGTTTACAGACGCCGGAGAACCAATCAGCTTCGCTTCACAAAGCTCCGTACCGCGAAAAGTACGCGAACTGGAACGCTGCCCGGTCCGCTGTTACAGATATATATCTTTTTTTGAACGTTAATTTCTCAAAATCCACTGGAGCACATATATTGAGACCTAGCAAAGGCACATCGGGCTACCAGTCCCTACAATTTTGCCAAGTTTCGTGCAAATCCATTCAGCCGTTCGGGCTAAAAGTGAGGCCAACCGCCCTATGGAAAACTCAATGTTAAAAACACGTTTTGGGACCCCCCTTTTTTCTCGGCCCCCCCTTGACGAAACCCCCCCAAATTTTCAGGGGCTGCTCAGAAACAAAATGTTCCATTTTCCTGAAAATTTCAGCCAATTCCGTCCACAAACGCCAAAGTTATTAGACATAGAATTTTCAAAAATCCCATAGAGAAAAAATCCTAACTATATATACCTACTGGCGACGCCAGTAGGTAATATTTATATATATATATATATATATATTTTCACTGAAAAAACCATAGGTTATAGACCATATATAGTTAGGAATTAGCATTATCAAAAGCTTATTTTACTCACACAAAACCATTGAAATTCGCATATATAGTTAGTTGCACTAACTATATATCGCGCACCCGCAATCCACTGCTGATGATGTCACATATTACATCATTCATGACATGGTCAGTGACATCACTGATGACATCTCAAATGACATCACTGATGACATCACTGATGACATCATCCAGTGACTGTGTGTTTCTGTAAAGTTTAAATATGTTTTACATATTGAAGAATGAGTGGATGTATAAGTGTCTGAATGAAGGTTTTAGTAGGTGCGTGATTGACTGTATGAGTGAGTGATTAAATGCGTCTTACTGAATGCATGGGCTAGTGACTAAACTGTCTGAAAGTGTGCATCAGTATGTCTGTTGTTGTGCAAGCTGCTGCATGTGTTGATCAGTAGCTATATGAGTGGCTATATGGGTTATTGATTGGTTGCCCAAGTATTTGTATGGGAGACTGAGTGTGTGTGTGGCTGGCTGGGAGGTGTGTGACTCTGTGCAGATCAATGTGTACTTGTATCAGTGATTGTATAAGAGAGTAAGTATGTGTTAGTATATGTTTGAAAATGTAAGATGTTCTGTGTTTAACTGTATAGATGAGAACATGGAAGTGTGATTGATTCTTTACAGGACTGACTAGGTGTGTGAGTAACTCCATGGATGAGTGGCAGAGTATGAGTGTCTGTATAGGTGTATGAGTGCATATGATAGTGTTGTAAAGATGAGTGATTGTATGTATGAATGATTGTATGGGTGAATGAGTGAATGTGTGTGTAG
Source organism: Lissotriton helveticus (assembly GCF_964261635.1). NCBI lineage: Eukaryota > Metazoa > Chordata > Amphibia > Caudata > Salamandridae > Lissotriton > Lissotriton helveticus. The sequence goes on along the minus strand of NC_136070.1, from coordinate 687,996,981 downwards.
ACGTAGGAATCAGTGAGTGCGTATGTAGTAACTAGTATTGGTGTGTCAATGGTTTCAAAATTTATACTCTGTATTTAACACTGGGTGTAACAAAGGTTATATTAGAGTGTGAGGAGATGCATTGTATTATCACATGAATGATATCATCAGTGATGTGATCATTGATGTCAAATGAGATGTCATCAGTGATGTCATCAGTGATGTCATTTGAGATGTCATCAGTGATGTCATCAGTGATGTCACTGACCATGTCATGAATGATGTAATATGTGACATCATCAGCAGTGGATTGCGGGTGTGCGATATATAGTTAGTGCAACTAACTATATATGCGAATTTCAATGGTTTTGTGTACGTAAAATAAGGTTTTGATAATGCTAGTTCCTAACTATATATGGTCTATAACCTATTGTTTTTTCAGTGAATTTTCTAGGTTTTGAAAAATGCTAATTCCTAACTATATATAGTCTATAACCTATGGTTTTTTCAGTGAATTTCAATGGTTTTTTAATAGCAAATATCAAATGGTGTAAAATATTTTCTTCTTTTAAAGGAAAAATATATTTTATATGTATCTAATTTAATTTTTTTATGTCTTTAATTTTTTTTAATAATTTTTTTTGTTTCGCTACCGATCCGCGCATCGGGTAGCTTCCCGTTAGCTCAATTTGGTACCGCGACCCGATCCGCGCACCGGGAAACGTTCCGTTAGCGCAACTCCCGCGATCGAACACAACATCGTGACGCGTCGCGTAAGCGCGACGTATCGCGTTGCCGCGTAATGCGTCTTATGACGCGCCGCGTTAGCGCACCCGAAACGCTTCGGTCAGCGTCCCGAGGCGCGAAACGCAACACCCCGGAAGTGAACCGGGCGCGGAACGTAAGCGTAACAGGTCATGTGACCTGAAAATAACACTTTTCATTGGTTCATTACATTTTTTTTTTCACAAATGATGAAAGCCCCCACCTTTTTTCCTCACTCTGACTTTCATCTTTGTGAGAGGAAGACCTACTTTCCATATTTTCTAAAATGGCAAGTGTTGTAGCTGCAGCTGCTGGAGCCAATCCACCACCACCACCACCACCAAAAAAGGATGGACCACCTCCTCAGGTCATCCTTAATCAAGAGGAGAAAGAAGAGGAAGTACAGGAAGCGGAGCAAGAGAGGAGGCAGTTTTTGCCTGAAGAGCCAAGGCGGTCCCATGTGAAGGATAATTATATCTGGCAATTCTACACATTTCCCCGGGGCCAAAAAAAAGTAAATGCCCGCTACGTCACATGTCTGATCTGTGACAAAGTTCTGTCCAGAAGGACTAATAAAAAGTACAGCTTCGGGAATTACACCATGCATCGGCACATGGAGAGGTGGCACCCTATAAATTATAGTGCTGCGCAGGTACGTGACCTGCAGGAAAACCCCCCTCCTGTGGCCAGTACATCAACCGAACAGGCAGTGACGGGACCAGAGGCGAGGGAGACGGTCCCAAACATCCAGATGAACTTCGGGGACCTGAAGCATGTCTGCATTTTTTGCGGCAAATTAATTTGCTATGGGGAGAGAAGCATAAATCTAATCAACAGAGCTTTTGAAAATCATAAATGTACAAAACGCCCCAGAAAGTAAATTATCTTTTTTTTTTGTTGCTCCTGTTGAGCCCTTTATAATGAATGATTTTGATTTCCCCCCCAAAAAAACAAAAAAAATATAAAACCGTTCAAAAAATACAAACAAAGTAAAAAAATGTTCAGAAAAATAATAAAAAAAATATAAAACAACAAAAACAATAAAAAAAAGTTCTTTTCAGAACTACCTCCCATTTATAAAAAAATTGCTAGAATGTTTAGCACTCTGGCAACCTCTATTTCTTTTGATTCGCTTCCCGGTTCGCGCGCCGGTACGCGAACCGGAAGCGAAACAGAACATTTTTTTTTTTTTTAAAGGAAGAGTGAGTATAAGGGAAGGAAACAGAGAGTAATGTTAAAAGAAAGACAGCTAGAGGGAGTAACACAGAGATACTGTTTAATAGATCTATATACCAAAGAAAAGATGTAAGAGGGTATAATTGAGAAAAACAAAATAGATAAGGAAGTGAAAGGAAAAAAGGAGAGTAGAAGAATAATAAACAAGAGTTTTTTGGAGAATGTGAGGGAATGTTCAAATTAAGAAGAAAAACAGTAAAGGATGTGGAATGAGAGGTAGGGATAGAACCGGACTAAAAGAACAACCCTGGGGGAAAGTGTTAAGAAAACAGTGAGCGAAAGTAAATAGGAATAAAACAAGATGTATGACAGTGACTAAGGTTAAAACATGTGGAATAACAGAGAGAAAAAACAGAAAGCAGAAAACAAGAAGTGACAGAAAAGGAATATTTGAAACAGCAAAGAAATGTAAATAACATAGTGTGCTTGAACTACAGGGAGAAAGCATAATGAACAAGTAGTGAAAGAGTGATGAGTCAGAGACAGTGAGAGTAATAGAGACGGACTGAGTGAACAGGAGTGAGGAACTATGAGAACAGAGGGACTGAGAAAAGGAGTGTAAGGAGTAGAGTAAGTAAGTAATAGAAAAATGAATGAGGGAAGTAGCAAAGGCAGGAAACTGAGGGTTAAAGAAATGAAGCAGTGGAACTAATATAAGTTAAATGTGATAGAGATGTAACGGAAAGAGTACAAAACACTTACCTTATAATTGTCGTTAACTTAGTCACTTGTTATATTTATACTTTCAATCTGTGAAAGAAAGAACAAAAGTTTGAAAAATATTAAAACATGTATTTAAAAATTAGAAAAGACAAGGGAAAAGATTGAAAATCATCCAATTTTACAAAGAAATAAAGTTAGAGATAAACATGCAGAAAGAAAGAGAAAGAAACGGTGATAGACAGATAGAGACAAAAAGAAATTGTAATAGAGTAAATTACTAAGAGAAAAAAAAGGAAGATACTTTCAGTGACAGAAAAGAAGGATAGAAGAGAAAACTAAATTGAAGTTGTGTAAGCTACTAAAAGAAAGTGAGTAAGGTAAACTATATAAGGAAAGGGTGAATAAGGAAAAGAGAGTGAGGGAGAGAGGAGACAGAGGAAGTGAAGGAAAGAGTGTCAGATACAGACTGAGTGAGGCAACAAAGAAAGATAAATGAGTGAGGGTGAGTTATACTAACTGATTGCACCAAAAAAGGAGAACCCAAAAATATTTAATTTAGAAAACAAAGGGAGGAAAGATGGAAAAGACAAGCGAAGCAAAGGGTCTAAAAACTGGAAAATGGTGCAAGGGAGAAAAGAAAAAAGCAGAGTTGGAATAGGGAAACAAAGGTTGAAAGATAAGTGGAGTTAGAGAACAAGGGTGAAAGAGAATAAAACAAAAGGCAATGTGAGTATGTAAAGAGGATTGATAGAAGGTAGTAAAAGACGAGTGAGCATGAGACAAGACGAGTACAAATTAAAATTCACAATACAAAGTACAGAATTAATTATACATGTTAAATTGTTTATTTTTGATGTTCTCAGAATATATCAAATTTCACTAAAAACAGTGAGTTGAAGGTATTCATCATAGCGGGGGAAAAAAACACAATCAAAATGATTGTGTTTAAAAAACCCATATAACATAACCAATCAGAAATCAGAACTCCTCAAAAGTAACTTACTTTCCATGACGTCGAAGGATGTCCTATGAACAGCTTATACTCTGTTGTGCTGTTATTATTTTCTGCCCGCCACTTTCTGAAAAGAAAAGAAAAGAAAAGCTCCATCGTTTTGACAAATATGTTACATACAATAAATGACTTATCGCTCTCTACCGCACTTCTCCTCAAGGCCAAATAGTGTAAGAGCCATTTATAACTTTTGGAATTCTTCTAAGCAAATCCCGTCATTTTCTTTTTCCACAACTTTCAGAAAGAAAACGTCCAAGATCACTTTCACAATCCTGTACTAGTAATATCTCACCCTTCTTGCTCACTCATGTTCCACATTTCCTATGACACTGATACTGCTTACTATGAGACACACTTACACTACCTCTATGACTACTACAATTATTTAATTCTCTTGATCACTGTTAATCACAAAGCAATTTAAAACAGTCCATGAAATTATATCAACTCCTAGAATCATTATAGGCCAGTTACCTACCCTAAATTCTCTCTTCTGAAAACACAAAGCAAGAATATTTTAAGTCAAAAGGCAACATTGTTTCATAGTCAAATGGGAATCATTTCCGAAACACCAGCTTTTTTTACATTTTAAATAAGCTGTGTAATAAGCGGATGTTGTCAAAGGACCATCATGTCATATAATAGCTGCAGTTACAAATGTTCTTCCTAAAATCAACGACTGTGTAGCCACAACATTTGTAATTAAAGTTGAAAACTTACTTTCATCAGGTTTATATAGTTGGAATTTTAAAATGACATTATAACCAAAAGTTTGTACAAATAATGTGGACAGCATTGCAGACTTACATTACCTCTAATCCATGTTTTGATTGGCTGCTTGAATTAGCTTATTAAAAGAAACAGTTTTTCTGAACTCATTCAAAGTGCAGTTATTTTTCCATGACGTCAAGTGTTATGGTAAGAACACCGTTTGCTTTGGGAAATACTATGTTGTCCTTTAACTAATCCGTGCCCACCACGTTCTGTATGAAAACCTTCTTTTTTTTCAGGAACTACTTAAAACTCAAAAATAACTTTTCACTCTGTACTACACTTATCCTCAAGGCCAAATAGTGTAGGAGCCATTAGAACCTCTTGAAATTCCTCAGAGCAAATCCCGAGATTCCTTCCCTAAAATTTTGGTTGTAAAAACACCAGGTAAGAATTTTTAAGGTCAAAAGGCAATCTTTTTTTGAAAGTTAAAACAGAATCATTGCAGAATGACCAGCCGTTTCCAGACTTCAAATAAGCTGTGTAATGTCCTGATGTTGTTGAAGGACCATCATGATATATAATTGCTGCAGTTACAAAAGTCCTTCCTGATATTGACAACTGCGAAGCCACAAAATTTTTAATTAAAGTTGTCAATTTTGTTCCATCAGGCCTACATCGTTGGAACATTAAAATGACATACTGGCCATATCTTCGTATAAATAATGTGGACAGCATTGCAGACTTACATTGGCTACACTCCATGTTTTGATCGGCTGCTTTTACTAGCTTATTAAAGGACACTGATTTACTGTCTGGCAAAGTTAAATATATAAATCTTTCTGAGTCTACACTAGTAGTACTTGATACCCTACAGTTCTCGCAGTCATGCTGCCATTGATAAGAAAGGCCAAACAGATGATCTACATCTACACCTTCATCTTGCAATACATCAAGCATATACATTAAAACCTCCTGACAATCTTGCTGAATATTTTGAGAGAATTGCGTTTGACCTGAACATTTGTCTAACAGATTTCGAATTTCAGACACACTTTCTATTTTTGTTCTATCAGTGCTACATTTCTCTAACACAGAATTCAACAAACAGCAAAAACTTTGATCCGAATTGATCACAATCTGTTCTTTTAAAGTTTCTAGAGAAAAGACAACATTAACCACTACATTAGCATAGCAGTTGACACCAGAACTATTTTCAAATTGAAAACCAACAACATCTTCAACAGAATCCATTTTCTTTCTGCTTATAATTTCGGGTTCATCGACTTTTCGTCTTTTTGCTACAACCTCCCTACTATTGGTCACATTTCTTCGTTTCCGGCCTACCACACGTTTCTCAAACAAAGGATATTGAGGCAAATGTGGCGCATACTCTCTTCTTACCCTATTGTATTCCTTAACACAATCTAGATCCGCACAAATGTTTGAGACATCACACTCAATCAAGTACAATCCCGATAAAGTTCTGACTCGTGACAATGCCACATATGCCATACCCTCCTTGAACACAGAACTGCCAATATTCACCAATGCACTGTCTACACTTAAACCTTGCGATTTATGGATTGTCACCGCATATGCCAAGCAAACAGGAAACTGCTTCCGGCGAACATATAAGTCTTTTACAAGCAAAAACCTAGCAGAGCAACGACCAATTAGCTGTACTTCCTCAATGCCATCAAATTTAATTTTTAAAAATTCAATTCCATCTCTATTTCTGTATTTCTCAAAATCAACAACATTACCCATTGATCCATTTACCAGACCTCTTCCAACAGTTAACTTCCTTCTCAAAATGATACGGCAATTTAAGCACACATTCAGAGTCTTTTCAAAACCATCAGTTTTAGATATAGTCTTCTCTAATGAATCCAATTTAGATTTCAAATTCTCAGACAAAATAATTGTTGCTCCCATATGCTCTATTCTGTCAATAGCTTCCAGTTTCACAATCTCTTGGTTTTCTAAATTCAACATTTTGTTGTTGAAGATAGCACATTCTGCAAGAGTTGGCATCAAACATATTCCAGATTTCTTCTCAGTAATTTTCCGAAAAATATTCTCTGGCAGAATGTCTTCTTCTGGATACAATTTGACAGTAATCGTGCATGTAAAGCTTCTTTCCCATGCTCGGTCACTTTCCCGATTCTAACATCTTGTAGAATATTCTTGTAATCTTCATCCTTCGCCTGACGCATATTTTCACGCAGCTCAGCATAATTGAAGTTTAACCATATGTTAACGTTGCCAATGCTCCCTAGGCACTTCCTGGTATCTTCATGCATAAGCAGTTTAAACACTGGTTGTCCTTTCACTGGTGTCAGCTGCAGAAGATCACCGAAAACAATGATGTGTTTGCCACCAAATAACACATCATACTCTGTTTTAAGAACTTCCTGCATTCTCAAATGCACAAAGGCAAGCATGACATTAGAAACCATGCTTACTTCGTCAATGGTAAGAAGTTTCATCTTCTTCAGGACTCTGGAAACTTCACAACAAGCATCTCCAGATAACTTGTGGTATTGTAATTTGTTATCATGCTCCACTGGCAGCATCAGTAGACGATGTAAAGTAATCCCTTTAATGTTATGTGCTGCCAGCCCAGTTGGAGCGGTGACAACACAAGACAGCGATGACTCGGTCCTTTTCTGCAGATAACATGAAATTGCTTTGATTAGGAAACTTTTTCCAGTTCCTGCTTCTCCACTCACGTACAGTTAGACAGGCTTTAACGACGTACATGAGCACTCTTTCTTCTCATGACTTAATCCATGATCAATTTGGTTTGTAACTTCGTCATATATTTTCCTCTGCTCAACGTTGAGTTGTCTTTCCAAATCTTCTAAGTTAACCGCATCCTCCTGAGCATGTGCCATGGGTCTTTCCACTTCAATCATGGCAGTGGCAGCTTCATTTTTGATAACTGGTCCTCCTAGTGGATCCTGACTCAATGAAACAGAACTCTGACTGTCCTGAGAACTGTCTCTAGCAATCTCGGCTGCAATTGTTGCTTCCTGCTCGATTTCCGTATTCAACATTTCTAGATATTTTGGAAAAACAGGACATTCTATGGTCTCCTTGGCTGCATTGAAAGAGTCTTTGTAACAGAGGAAATCTCCAAGCAGTTCCTCTTCTGCACGCCAAGGCTTGAAAAGTTGCAAAAGAGCTAAATAGAAAAACTCTTTTCTTTCAGGAGATTCGCCACTCAATTTTCGATGATTTACCAATTGGCATTTTCTTTGCTTGACCAGACATCCCTCACTTCCAATTACAGCATACACTCCTTTATCAATATCTTCTTTGATGTTCCTCTTGAATATGTAATTTTGTAGAACCTCATACAGACAAACATTCTCGAGGTGACTGCTTCTATTTGGATAATATGTATCCAACATGTTGGTCTTCAAAATATCTGTACTGTTTGGCTCCTTTTCCGCCAAATACTCAATTTCCCGTACAGGTTTCAGAACTCGATTACGCGTTGCAGCAAGACCAAGACTCGCCCAAATGATACTCCTAGATTTGGCATAGAGACTTGCTGAAGATAACCGGTCAGAACATTCGTAAGCTCCGATTTCTCGATGCGACAACATCTTCAGACTGAAACTGTACAACTTCTTACTGAGGCTCTTTTCATGGGAAATGTCCTCCCACATATCCTTCAATTCTGTATTTTCTTTTTTTGTGATGTATGATGTCACATACCGAGCCACAGCCATACAGTTATCAGCCACAAACTGTATATCCATGTTAGCATTCCACATGGACAAAATCACTGGGTTGTAGCCGTTGATGTACTTGGACTCTTCGTTTCTTTTCAAATTGTATGTATTTTTGGGTGATTTCCTCGTCACATTATGTCACAGCGAAGACATCAAACTGTTCACTCTTCCTTTAGATATCACCGATCGTGGAAATCCAAAACGACATTTTGTGTAGAACTTGTCCTTGTTTCTGAATTTACGACGACAGTACTTTCCACAACGATGGCTTTGAAAGCGTAAAACTTGTTCTCTTAGGCTTTTGTCTTCCTTTGTCTTTGGAACAGCACATGTAGAATACTGTTCTATGAAACTCATCACTAAGTCATCCGGATCTGTTCCAAATTTGGGTGCATCTTTGATCCATAGCAGCATATGTATATGAGGAGCACCTCTTGCTTGATACTCCTTTCTCCAGAAGAAATCCAACACCTCTCCAAGAGGTGGATTTTTCTTGTTCATGATGAAAGACATCATAGCTTCAAATCTATGATTGAAGTACCTGCATACATTCACTGGATCCAAAGAGCACAGTTCTCCGGGTGTCTTGAATTCGATATTTTCAATGTTTCCATTTGCCTCTCGTAGAAATTCAAGTAAGTCTTCCCAGCCATACTCGGCACAGCTGAGAGTGAGGAACCATGTGGGAGTTCCTAAGTTCCTCAGCATACATTTTAAATCACCATGACGACGGTACCAGTACTCATTAGTACCACGCTGACATGCCATGAGATTAATCAGGTGAGAATCCAAAATACTGTCTTGCACATTGACTTTATCCATAAAGTCCCTTGCCGAGATATTTTGCATCTGTACACCACTTTTCAAGATGTGGTTCACTGCATATGACAGTCCAGACAGATCACTTTCAAACAGTAGATGAAACAAATAGGGAATGCATTGACGAAACCTAGGATGTTCTGCATACAATCCTAAAGTCCGGTATTCAGAAGCAGGAATTTGATCAGGTCGCTCATCATATCTTCCTCCTTGACCTGTTGGAAATAGCTGTGGGAAACACCGAGCTTCCAAACTTTCCTCCCAAACACTAATGAGACTCCCTTTGGCTTGTTTCATTTGAAACAACTCAATAGCATTCCCCATGACTTCCTTGGAATGCAAAGGATGAACACTATAATGTTCATATATTTCTTCATTTTTAGAGGCTTCTACTTTCTCAATTTGTCCAGCACACAAATCGCTGTCCTCTTCTTCACTTACTTCCTCTTCTACAACACATACATTCTTGTAGTACTCATTGTTTTTCATCAAATACAATGTTGCCTTTTTGACTTTCCTAACATCCACTAAATCTTGCCAGATTTTCTTACTCTTTGTCGGAACCCCATTAACTAAGATAACCAGAGGTTCCTCTTCCACTTTCTCTACTCCAATTGTATTAATGTTTATCTTCAAATCTAGAGGCAAATAAACAACTCTTCCCTTTAATCCTCTCTGTAAATCTGATGGAGGCAATTTCCCTGTCTTTGGCTCCATTCGTACAATAGCCTGAAAGGGATGGACAGTTTGAATCAAAATAGATTCATAAGTATTTAAATCCTTCAATTCAGAAGGAATGTCAACCAATTCCAGATTATTATGAACCGCTCTAGCAGGCATCCGGTTTTGATTTAATTTGTTACAACAATAAGTACACACACGTTGATCCGATCCCAAATCAAAACAATTTTCTACCATCAAGTATGTTGCGAAATCCTTCCATTCACTATTATTTTCCCTTTCACTTTTTGCATATAAATCCACTAACTTAGTCTGATTCTTATAATAAGTGCGTAGACAACACACACAAGTGAAATTAGGCCTCTCACTTGATTTCACCTGAAACGTGGCAATTTCCTTCTGAAAATTATCTGTAATGGAAATCTGTTCACTCTCTTCCACATTACCTTCTTCTTCTGGGTCAATTTCAACATTCTCCTCTTTACTTGCAAAGTAACAAAACTCAATTTCTTCACAAATATTCTTCACATCTACTTCAGAACCATGCAAAAGAGCACTGCTTAATTGTTTAAGCTTAATTGCTGGACTCTTAGCAAAATACAACATTCTTACTAATTTCCTCACTTTATTATGATGGACTGCTAGCATCCTGAAATGATGAAAAACACTCTGGCATACTCTCCTGGAAAGACAAGCCAGTGAATGACCATGTAAACCTGTCACTTCTCTCACTCTGCATGGATCTAATTCCTGCAACAACTTCATTTTCTGTTTTAAACTTTTCTTATTAAATGTCCGTACAAAATCACAAAGCAAATTGATGGAATCCTGTCGCACACTGCAAATACTACTACACTTCCAGGTGTACACTGGACCCTTAGGACGTCTCCCTAAAACGTCATCACCTAACACCTCTTCTGCCTCTGTTGACACACGTTTTTCTTTTTCAACTGGACAACCGTCTTTCACCTCATATGCTCGACCACTGGTGTCAACTGCATGCACCAAATCATTGTCCTGGAAGTAACTCTCCTCATTGAAAAATGCCTCACAACTTGAACTATGCATCCATTCTCCTGAAAATACTTCACAAAAATTTGTACGATTAACTATTCTCTTCCATCTACTATTTGTTTTGAATTCATAAATTGCCTTGTTTAGTTTCCTAATTCTATTGATTACCAAAATAAATAACTTTCGCTTCATTTCCAAAGCCTGATCAATAATTTTCTCAACATTTTTCTTTTTCTTATAAAAAGCCAGTTTCTGTTGACCTTTCTTTACATTTTTCATCAAATTTACAATTATCCTGTTGCGGAACATTCGTCTACGAATGTCCCTAAATTGATTGTGCCTTCTACCGGCACTCACAGAGTTTTCTCCTGCTCTACCACTAACTTTATTAAGGGGCCTTTCCTTCCTGTTTAAATTGACTCTCTTCTTCTGGACTAAAACATGTTCTGTAGTGATACTTTTTTTTCTGGAAATGTTTCTTAGGAAAGATTTTGTTGTCTTACCCGGAGCTTTTTTGGTGACTTGACGAGTTTTTATTGTAGAGGACTGCTGCAAGCATGTACTAAGCTGCTGTGTTTGACGTTTTGTAGCCTTTCTCCTCCTTTGCCTTGAAGGCATTTTTTAATTTTGAAATGATCTGCAGTTGAATCTGTGGTAAAATATAATAAAAAATGTTATTAACCACTATTACCAAACAGTAAATCAATAACAGTCGTCAAAAAATTAACACACTAGTTGTTAATTCTACATACAATAATTTTTAGTGCATTGACAAATTTAAAACTCACAAATAGTAGCAAAGAAATGGAATGCTTCTACATTTGACCTGTGCTCTTTTATATGTGAATCTGAACTAATTTTATTAGCATATTTCACTATTTTATTAAAGACACTTCACACAAGCTGTTTTTGAAGTTGTATTTAAATTTAAATAAAACGGTTAACATGGTTACTTTTCATTTCCAGTAACTTAAATTTATTTTTAAAAGTCTTTATAGTTCAATAGGCTCGAGCAGGTCAGCTGCCCACCCTATGTCATACCATTCTGACAAATCAGCATCCTCATCATATTCTTCATCATCCACAGGATATAAATCATCGAAGGGATCTACTTCCACTGACATTTCAATGACAAGTTCAATGATAAGATCAAGATCAACAGATTGCTCATTATCACTCATGGTTGATGTTGTCGTTATCTTTAAAGAAAGAGAAAAACAATGAGATGTTGCAGAGTAAGAGACAAATCTCAGAGACTATAATAGTAAAATAGTTTAACAAGAGTAACATTTTGCAGATATTATTTAGCCATGTCCAGCGATGCTGAGGAGGTGAGGCCTATGTCCAAGTTTTCAGTGAACAGGACTCATCTCTTCTTAACCTTGGATAAGCCTCACCGACTCTGTGTCCCCTGCTCATACTTAAATGTAAAGGGGCAGATTTATGTTAACTGGCGCATCCCCAGGGATGCACCAGTTAACGTGCGCCGCTGCTCTGCCACCCATGGTGTGCCGCATTTACAATGCGGAGCACCAAGGGGCAAAAACAGCACAGATGCGTCACGCATCTGTGCCGCAAAAGCGGCGCATTGCAGGAATCACGTCGCAAGCGCGACATGACTCCTGCAATGCACAGGGGCAAGCCACACATTGCATGGTGCGTCACTCCTTATGCCTGTTTCAAACAGGCGTAAGGATTTGATTCAGCAATGCCATAAAGCTGACTCAGTGAAATCTTGTAAATTTCACTGTGTTAGTTTTACAGGGCTTTCATGCAAGTGAACGCCCACCCTGCAACAAAACGCCCACATGAAACCTGACGCGGGTTTCATGTGGCGCAGGACTTTACAGCGTGACACATCTACCTAGATGCATCAAGTTGTAAATATGTCGCAACATGGCGCATCTTTTGCGCCGCTGCTGCGTCACAAAAGTGACGCAACGGCGGCGCAAAAGAGGCGCACAGCCATCATAAATCTGCCCCTAACATTTTAAATGATTGGTTCAGGATGCCGATAAGGTGTGGCCTATCCAGAGGTTTACTTGAGGTGAGGCCTACTCAGGGTTGCAGATGAAATTTAGGCTTGTTGAAGAGTACAGAGGAGATAATACATGTGCAGGCCTACCAACAAAGTGAGTCATGTCCACTGCACTCTTGAACAAAGGCCAGACCTCCTCTGTCTCCCTGGACAGGCCTAAACCTCATCTGCACAATGTGATTCGTAATGTTAGGAAACACAGGTGATGTAATTGAAAAACGTGCAAATATTTTTGCTCATTTCACAATCACATCACCTGTGTTTCCTCAGCTTAGGTATCTCATTGTGCAGATGTAGTGTAGCATATCAAAGAGTACGCAGAAGGTGAGGACTGTATGCAACAGAGCAATGTACATTACTCACCTCCCTTGACACTTACAGAAGCCCCAGTTTCTCCATGCCTCCTACACAGTTCTAAATGTATATCATTATCATCATAGTGACTATGAAACTCTAGCAGTACATATTGTGAAACCTAAATGTATTAAAGTAAAAAAATTTTAACCGACAAACAAGCAAATTATTCTCCCAGATTGATGGTGAGAAGTGATATATTTATTTAGAGAAGCAGACACCTTTTTGTCATTGTCATAAATGTAAAAAGCATTCCTTTTCTTTATGAACCATTTTCATGTCATAATTTGAAAACACAGCACAACTCCTATGTACAAGTACACCCTGTCAGTACTTAAATTTGCCAAGCACACATGCGGGCGTATTTACAAGAGCCTTGCACCACGGAGAAATGACTAAAATTTACCAAGCACTCATGAGGGCTTATTTACAAGGACCTTGCACCACCTTTAAAGTCACTTTTAACATGGGGAAAATGACGTGAATGTAGCTCATAAGCTTTGTAAATTTGCCCCCATGTTGACTATGAAACTCTTGCAGAACATATTGTGAAACCTAAATGACTTCAAGAAACGAGTTTTTAAACCGACAAACAAGCAAACTTATTTTCCCATATTCATGGTGGGAAGTGAAATATTCATTTAAAGAAGCAGACACCTTTTTGTCCTTCTCATAAATGTAAAAAGCATTTCTTTTTTTTAAAAAACGATTTTCTGATCATAATTTGAAAACACACCACAGCTCCTATGTACAAGCACACCCTGTCAGTACTTAAATTTGCCAAGCACACATGGGGGCGTATTTACAAGGACCTTGCACCACGGGGAAATCACTTAAATTTGCCAAGCACTCAGGAGGGTGTATTTACAAGGACCTTGCACCACCTTTAAAGTCACTTTTAACGTGGGGAAAATGACGTGAATGTGGCTCATAAGCTTTGTAAATTTGCCCCCATATTGACTATGAAACTCTTGCAGAACATATTGTGAAACCTAAATGACTTCAAGAAACGTGTTTTTAAACCGACAAACAAGCAAATTATTCTCCCATATTCATGGTGGGAAATGAAATATTTATTTAAGAAGCAAACACCATTTTGTCCTTCTCATAAATGTAAAAAGCATTTCTTTTTAAAAAAAACGATTTTCTGGTCATAATTTGAAAACACAGCACAGCTCTTATGTACAAGCACACTCTGTCAGTACTGATACTTCACATTTTCTCCAATTACAATTTGTCAAAGAAGCAAAATCTTTTTGTAAAATATAATGAATACACTTGACACAAAACAACATTTTAAATGCACAGCTGGCTTCCTTATTTTCTCCATAAACCATACTAGTCTCTATCTAAAGTAAATGAATCTTTTCTCACCTTAGCAAATGCTTTTTGAGTTTGAAAACAGTCTCAGGCACACACCAATTTTTCTTTAGCAGAGCAAAGGGTATGATCTTCTGAGTCTGCAACCAGCAATGGCACAGAAATCCTGTAATTCTTCACACATATCCCTCATGTCAGCCAATCAAAACTCTTCCCTCACTTTTTTCAAATGAACACCCTTCCCCCCTCTGCCCTTTCTGCCTTTTTTCCATAGCAACTACCTCCTGAAAGACCTCTCACACAACAATGTTTCAACTGAACTCTGAACTCTCAGTACACCTGCTTATCCAGTGCAATGTTACTTAAAATGATTTTTTCTTAACCATTCAAATTACATCTTTCAAAGAACTCATCCATGCACCCTAACTTTCTGTTTTCAGCAATCATAATCCACCAATCACTGCTACTGAATCATTAGCACTGAAACTCCAGTTTTTTCATAACAAACTCTTACTGTTTCAACTGCCATTTCATTCCCACACTTCATCTGACTGCAGCAGAACATCCTCTCACCATGTTTTCTGTCTGGATTATTGGACATAGTTACATCCACTGGGCTCAAAGGTATGCTGATAATAGAAATGTACACAACCTCAATTTACAAAATGTGGAAATCAACTGGATTGGCCACAGAGGATTAAGATGTCACCAATTGATACCATTGGTGAAAACCTTTTTGCATTTGCCAAACCCTGACCTGTTAATTGTGCACTGTGGAGGAAATGACTTGGGCACTTTGACTGGGGTAGGTCTGGAAATGCTTTTAAAGGACACCTTTGAGCAATTGATGGCACTTTTTCCTCAAACTGCCTTGGTATATTCAAATATATGGCTTGGCAGTTCGGGCTGGACTGTTCCCATGAGGCATAGGGTCAGACTGATTTGCATATGGCCATGTCTGAACTGGGGTGGCGGAGTGAGCTAAAGAACGGTGATGGATTAAACCCAGATCAGTTGACTGGGGGTGAGTGTTTGTATTGTCAACGCTCCGTCCATCATCACCTTTGGTTTTTCTTTGTTCGCCCTAAGTTGGCAGGGTATGCTCAGACGTGAGTCCCTTGCTCACTTTGCCACTGGAGTCAAGCAAGCCCGGCTGAAGACGGCTGTAATGCCAGAAACCGGTCCTGGGAAGCTTGATTCTGGTCCAGGGAAGACATGGCTTGGCAGTTCGGGCTGGACTGTTCCCATGAGGCATAGGGTCAGACTGATTTGCATATGGCCATGTCTGAACTGGGGTGGCGGAGTGAGCTAAAGAACGGTGATGGATTAAACCCAGATCAGTTGACTGGGGGTGAGTGTTTGTATTGTCAACGCTCCGTCCATCATCACCTTTGGTTTTTCTTTGTTCGCCCTAAGTTGTCAGGGTATGCTCAGACGTGAGTCCCTTGCTCACTTTGCCACTGGAGTCAAGCAAGCCCGGCTGAAGACGGCTGTAATGCCAGAAACCGGTCCTGGGAAGCTTGATTCCGGTCCAGGGAAGACATGGCTTGGCAGTTCGGGCTGGACTGTTCCCATGAGGCATAGGGTCAGACTGATTTGCATATGGCCATGTCTGAACTGGGGTGGCGGAGTGAGCTAAAGAACGGTGATGGATTAAACCCAGATCAGTTGACTGGGGGTGAGTGTTTGTATTGTCAACGCTCCGTCCATCATCACCTTTGGTTTTTCTTTGTTCGCCCTAAGTTGGCAGGGTATGCTCAGACGTGAGTCCCTTGCTCACTTTGCCATTGGAGTCAAGCAAGCCCGGCTGTAGACGGCTGTAATGCCAGAAACCGGTCCTGGGAAGCTTGATTCCGGTCCAGGGAAGACATGGCTTGGCAGTTCGGGCTGGACTGTTCCCATGAGGCATAGGGTCAGACTGATTTGCATATGGCCATGTCTGAACTGGGGTGGCGGAGTGAGCTAAAGAACGGTGATGGATTAAACCCAGATCAGTTGACTGGGGGTGAGTGTTTGTATTGTCAACGCTCCGTCCATCATCACCTTTGGTTTTTCTTTGTTCGCCCTAAGTTGGCAGGGTATGCTCAGACGTGAGTCCCTTGCTCACTTTGCCACTGGAGTCAAGCAAGCCCGGCTGAAGACGGCTGTAATGCCAGAAACCGGTCCTGGGAAGCTTGATTCCGGTCCAGGGAAGACATGGCTTGGCAGTTCGGGCTGGACTGTTCCCATGAGGCATAGGGTCAGACTGATTTGCATATGGCCATGTCTGAACTGGGGTGGCAGAGTGAGCTAAAGAACGGTGATGGATTAAACCCAGATCAGTTGACTTGGGGTGAGTGTTTGTATTGTCAACGCTCCGTCCATCATCACCTTTGGTTTTTCTATATTCAAATATATGCCAAAGACAGAAATGGAGGTGGTCCAACCAATTTTGTCCACAAATTGAGAAATCGAGGAAGCATGTAAATAAGTCTGTTTCAGCTTACATGAGAGACCATGGAATGGGCTCCATCTGCAAAATAACTTGCGTTACTACATGCAAGATATCTACAGACGAGATGGAGTTCGCTTCTCAGATGAGGGGAACAGAATTTTCATCCTGAATTTAAGACTATGTATTGGTACCTACTTATAAGTACCTAAATCTACCACAGACCCAAAAGCTCTTCTCAGAGCTACCCTAACTATGATCACTCTAAACAAATTTTAAATGTAACTTTTTTTTTAAATAATTTTCATGATTTACGCTTTCCGGAGCGCTACCCGGTTCGCGCACCAGACGCTAACCGCGCGAAAATTTAAACATTTTTTTTGGGGGGGGACATATATGGGTCTCCTCATCCACCCTCACAAAACCTAGGGGGTCAGGATATGTCTCCCTTGCCCCCTTTTACACAACCCCAGCATTGTTTAGCATCCATCTTGTGTCCAAATTAGACCTTAACGCAAGATGGCGGACTCCCGTTACGCTACCGGTAAGCTACCCGGTTCGCGTACCGGGTAGCGCTCCTACCGCGAAATAGGCCCCACATCAATCCTAGGGGGTCAGGAGGGGTCTACCTTGCCCCCTTTTATTCATTTCCCCCTTCGTTTATTTCCACCTCTTGTCTCTCGATCCTACCGAGAGACAAGATGGCGGCCGCACCGGACTGTTTAGAATGTTGACAGTCACCGGAGAGCCAATCCGCTTCTCCTCGCAAAGTTCCGTTACGCGTCAGGTACGCGAACCGGGGCGCTAACCGGGACGCTGTCACAGATATATATATTTTTTTGAACGTTAATTTATCAAAATCCACTGGAGCACATATATTGAGACCTAGCAAAGGCACATCGGGCAAACAATATCTACAATTTTGCCAAGTTTCATGGAAATCCATTCAGCCGTCCTATGGAAAATTGCATGGGAAAAACGCGTTTTGGGACCCCCCTTTTTTCTCGGCCCTCCCTTGACGAAACCCCCCGAAATTTTCAGGGGCTGCTCAGAAACAAAATGTTCCATTTTCCTGAACATTTCAGCCTATTCCGTCCTCAAACGCCAAAGTTATTCGACATAGAATTTTCAAAAATCCCATAGGAAAATAATCCTAACTATATATACCTACTGGCGACCGCCAGTAGGTAATATATATATATATATATATATATATATATATATATATATATATATATATATATATATATATGAAAGCTCACTCCCTCCCGGTCCCGGGAGAAAAATAAAGACAGCACACACGGGAATTCTTACGATGGCAACTTTACTCGCACAGACGCGTTTCGGAAGCTGCGCTTCCTTCCTCAAGAGTGCACCGGACTTTGGAGCAGTGAGCTTGGATATATATATATATATATATATATATATATATATATTGGGAAAACGCCATTCTTTTCTCCACAGTTTAGTCCAAAGAATAACGAGAGTGAGCCCAGATTTTGTGCCAATTTCTCGGTGATTTATTTATTAATCACACCAGCCATCCGCCATAACGCGTTTCACCTCCCAAACGAGGTTTGATCACATGACGTTAATTGAAACAAACAAAGGTCTTAAATACACAAAATTGTGGGAGCGGCATTGCGCTTAAAGTGATATGTGCATTGAGTGAACTTCCAACTACCGTAAAACTAGTACAGAAAGCGGCAATAAAGAAATTAGAAAATACATGATTGAGGGCAAGTGCCCAACATATTCAAATCAAGTTCATTAATGTTCAACGGTATAGGGGACATTTTCATCGCTTTACTACATAATTAGATTCGTCAATCAAAAACATTCAATATCAATTGATAATCAGTTGTTACAAAATCAGTCTATCAAAAATATATATATATATATATTAACATTATACTACATATGTACAATTTAATATACACGAGAATGTGCTACAAAAATATATATCTTTCCAATCCAAAATACTATATACACCTGATCCCTATTTACATATGTACACATAAGTCTCGTCATCTGTGAGCCTCAGTATAGGAACCTCCAAATGCATGTGCATTCCTGCAACAACCTAGACTTAAGAATCAATCAAATAATGCAATTGATATTAAATAAAAGTGTAAAGCTAAAGGCCCCTATATCGATGTTGATTACAAAATGATCAAATCAGCACTGCACTTTAGTTAATGTGTAAGACCCTTGCTAGCAGCTGTGAATTACAATTCAAAAAGAAATATAAAGTGCCCTTGTTGCCTAATAATTAGAAAAAGTATATAAAAGAAAAAGTTACTATTTCACAGAAAAAGAGGAGGAGATGCTGGAGAAACCCGGAGGGTAAGTTCCACTTACAGGTAGATAATGTTAGCTGGTACTCAAATAGATATCCTACATTTACAAAAACATAAGTGGAAAAACTCATGACCAATAAGACAGCCTGGGAGGTCATATTATCCTAAGAAATTGCAGATCCAGAGATGTTGCATGCCCAAATAATAGTGGCATATATATAGAGGCATATGTACAGTTATTAATGGATATTAAGGATTACTGACTCTTGAGACAAGTATAAAGATCCTCTCGGTCATTCAGTCCCATTGGACTCTTGCTATTCATCTCTAAAATATATCTTGTCTCAAGGAGACGAAGTTTACCTTCTCTATCCCCCCCACGTTTAAGAGGTAAAACCATATCCACTAGGTAATACTGTAGAAAACTTGGGTCGCTGTTGTGTATTGCCTCGAAGTGGCGTGCCACAGGGTATGCTTGATCCTTACTGACTATGGCTCTGATATGCTGGAGAATGCGTTTATGTGCCACTGGACGAGTACTGCCCACATAGCTCAAGCCACATGGGCATTGTAGCACATAGACCACAAACTCCATCTTGCATGTCAGCCTTTTCATGATGGGAATCGGATGTTCTCTGAAAGGACTGGTGTAATGGGTTTTATTTACTCCATATTTGCAAGCTTTACAGAAAGCACATTTTCTAAAACCAGTACTGAGGGCCTCCCATGTCCCTGATATGGTGATTTCCAGGGTATTGCTCACCAGTGCATTCTCCATTGATGGAGATTTGCGAAAAGTAATCTCAGGTCTGGGTGAGACATTGCTGCCAATTATAGGATCTCCCCTTATCAGATTCCAGTTTTTAAGAAAAATCTTTTTGATCTCCAAATGCTGCCTACAAAACGGAACTATAACTCTAGAGTTGACATGTAGGTTATTGGGAATCTCTATGGGTTCATTGCTCTTAGGTGTTAGAGCCACCTCTCTAGTAATGGAATTAGTTTTTCTTATCGCTACCTGAAGAATGTTATCACTGTAGCCCCTTTCTAAAAAGCGTTTCCTACATTCCTGTTGTGATATCTTAAATTCAGCATCCGTGCTGCAAATCCTTCTTATTCTTAGCATCTCCCCATAGGGGATGCTATTGATTAAGTGGCGCGGATGCTGACTGGCGGCATGGAGAACTGTGTTGCCTGCTGTGTCCTTTCTGTGTAACCTGGTTTGCAAAAGATGATCTTCGACATAGATCTGGACGTCAAGAAAATTTACAGTGATTTCATCTACATGAGAGGTAAAATGCAGATTATATGAGTTGACATTTACTTGTTCCACAAACTGCTCTGCATCAGATTTCCCACCCTTCCAAACAAAGAAGAGGTCATCGATGTACCTCAAATATAGTACAACATGTGAGTTCATAATGTCACCAAATGTACCCATAAGGACCCGCTCCTCCCATAGCCCCATATGAAGGCATGCAAAACTTGGGGAGAAGCAGGCCCCCATGGCGACCCCTCTCAGCTGTTGGTATGCCTGCCCATTGAAAAGGAAATAGTTCTGTTCCAGACAGAGTCTTAGCATGTCCAAGAGCATGCGGTTGTGATTAGAACAAAAGTCTGGTCGTTTCGACAAGTAATAGTTAACTGCCCCAATCCCATCTCGATGTCTAATGGACGTATATAGGGCAGTGACATCCAAAGTCATTAAAATATAATCATCTCTCCATGCCAGGTTATTGAGTTTGCAAATGAAGTCAGTAGTGTCTTTTACATAGGATGGTAATGTTGATACCCATTCCTTCAGAAAAAAATCTATGTACTTGGAGATGTTTTCGGTTGCACTATTTATTGCCGAAAGTATTGGTCTTCCTGGTGGTGAAGAAATGTTCTTGTGAACCTTCGGCAACAAGTACAGCGTTGGTATAACGGGACAATCCTTTTTGAGGAATTTAAATTCATCATTCGTAATTAGACCTGCACTTTTCCAAGCCACCAGTTATATATATATATATATATATATATATATATACACATATACATACATATACATACATATACATACATACACATGCATATACATGCTACACCTACATATCTAGGCTAGGTACATGTAGGCAAATTACGTAGGGAGCGCATTTTAAGAGTATGCAAGTGCTGTTGTTTTTCTTCTTAGCACTATGGTAGCACTATGGTAGAAATGTACCTAGTGTTTATTTTATTGGTACTTGCGATTTCTTTTGTATGCTTCTGTCTCCTAATTGTCGCAGCAAATATATTTTACACAAAACTGACACTAGACCAATAAATACTTATTGAAACGTCCTAAGCACCATTCTGTGTATTTTCTGAGAATAAGCACGAGTGACTGGGCGAAAAGTACTGTACTGTTTTCCACGATCCCCGAGGAATAAGGGTTGTCATGTTCAGTGGTTGCCAGAAATTACCTACACCTCTGTAAGATACGGGGGTAGGGGTGATAATGGCACTGAGGAGCTAGCTGCTCTAACAGTTGACATATCCTGTGGGGATGTCCGGAAGCAGTTTGGACACCAAACCCTCACTTTAGGTCATCCAAAACACGGAGGTCCTGGGGATTCCTAGAAACTACACGACAATCAAGCATAATAACCTTCTCTCATTGACAGAAAAGACTGCACCCCCACATCCATTACATTTATTAGATTTTAACAGAGAAGAGATTTTAGCTCTAGGTGTTTGTAAGATCAAAATCCATAGATAGACAGAGGGACCTCTAACTTTAAACCAACACCACCCTATACCAGTATGGCATTCTTCAAAACAATGGCTCCATCCTTTAGAAAAAATGACTATTGAAGGTTTTTTAAATACCACTTCCAGCTCCAGAAGACATTGCTACCAGAGGGAATCTACATACAGCCACATGGGTACACATTGATCAGACTGTTGGCAGGTGTGCATTTGTGACTATACATACTGCTTGTTGGTCTGTGTGCATGTATAGCTTTATTTTTGTGGTTCTGTCCATACAAGTGTCTTTATGTCTGTGCATGGTTGTCCATATTGTTCTGTGTGTAAGTGTCTATATCTGGAGCATAGAAATAGTTGCA
This sequence comes from Lissotriton helveticus, assembly GCF_964261635.1. NCBI lineage: Eukaryota > Metazoa > Chordata > Amphibia > Caudata > Salamandridae > Lissotriton > Lissotriton helveticus. The sequence continues at coordinate 687,974,823 of NC_136070.1, read as the reverse complement.
CAGAGGTTCCTTGCAAGATAGGAAAGTAAAATTAAAAATGTCAGGCGTGGCTCTTGGTCAAGCTGGCATAACATACTAAGTTGAGGCCCAGACCCCAACCCACAAACCTGACTGGGATCCTGCTGCTGTATAAGATGCCTGTCTGCCTGTTTATGGCAGAACTGGCTGAAGTGTACTATTTACGTGAGATCAATGGAGTGAGTGGGGGTTACATAAGGCCTATGTACATATACACTGTCCTTCCATCATTGTCTTTACAGTTCTGGCTCTTTAATGAGCCCGTTTACAGGCTGAAAAGCAATGTGCACGTCTTGCACCTTTAATATAAACAAAGTGCATATACACACTCAACTTGAGCATGTCAACACTTACAATGGCTTTCCAAAGAGGGTCAGTGATAGTAATTTTTTATATTTGTTTTGTTTTAGATGTGCTATTCAAAACAAGCGTTTGCAATGTAATAGGTCCCGCATTACTGAAAGTTTGAACTATTGGCATTGCATTATTATTTGCAAAGCCAATAGGTCAAACTTTCAGTAATGCAAGACCAATTGTGAGCCTCCCTTCTCTGCACACTACTCACTGGGGGTCAGCTGCTCCCTCCAACCACCGCTGGCAGTAATGAGACATGTCTGACAGCCCGCGGTCGGCAGGGGGGCTCTTCTGACTCGGACTCAGCATGCTGTTTGAGAAGTGAGGAAGATGAAGGCGCCCCGGGACCGTCCAGTGAAACCGAGGCAGCCCCCCACATAGCCGCGGGATGGCACGATTCGAGGCGAGGACTTCCTAACCACTAAATTACAGTGTCCTATTCCTCCCCACCCATAAAAGAAGGCTCATGGAGCACTGACTCCTACCATTTCTAGCTTACTTTCAGAAATACTGACTGAGCTTAAATGCTAACCATACAGACTGGGTACTGTATTTAATATCACTCTTTGTACATAGCACTCTTTTATTTTGCACCAATTGATAGCAACATAGTGAGCACTAAAGGGCTCATCTTTAGTCCTGATGAAGAAGCCTTGATGCTTCGAAGCATGTTGACTTGACCAGGAGTATCCGCACATTAAAACGCGGGATATCTCCGAACTACCATTTTAACAGTACCAGCCTATTACCTATTAAATTCTTTAAGTCTATAAGGTCAGGTACCTTTTAACCCACTCACCTCATCCACCCCTGACCCTTTCTCTCACTACACATACACCACACATAGCACTACAATAACAGTGCTCCAGCATAGTCACTAGTCGTAGCACGCCCGTCCCACAGCGGGGCGGGAAGACCCCTATGATGAAGCATGACACCAAGGGCCCTTTTGGTGTGTGAGGGGAATTTAAGCAAACACTGTGTAGTTGGGGGAACCCCTTAAACCAGAAAGGATGGTTCTGGAAGGATGCGGAGTAGTGAAGTCAGAGGGTGTGAGGGGCTGGGCACAAGGTAACCATCCCCGCCTGCAGCTGAGAGGCCTTCTTCACCACGCAAGGAAGAGCTGTCTGTCTGTCCCAAGATCCACCAACGGGCTCTGGAGGTGCCTCGAGGCAGAAAGTGCCACAGTACACATTGCATCACTCACTCAGTCTTCTTTTACAGCCAGCGCCTGAGACTGACAGTGGAAATGCAAAAATGTTTTCTTTCTAATGGTTAGCAATATTATCAACAAGCATAACAGAGCTCTCGCAGGGTGGTGCGCAGTTCTCGCCCTGAAGTGAGATGTCAGCCTGGCCATCAGTCAGACAGGGAAGAGGCACGAGAGACAGTCATTGAAAAGTAGGCACTTTGGGAGAAGAAGGCGGGTGTGCAGAAACAGAACAGCAGAGAGAGAGAAAGAAAATGACGCAACTAGATAGCAATGAAAGCCGACTGACTGAAAAAACATAGTGCTTACCGACTAATGAAGGAGACGTGTAACGCCGCAAGTTAAATCCAGTCCGGATAGGCGGTCACAAAAGGAGACATGGCGGAAACAAGGAGGGACTAAGAAGCCTCATTATCAATCGGAACCCAGCTTTTACCAAAGACAAAGCCACCAGTCAATCAAAAATATGGGCGTGCTTCTACAGCACTTCCACATCAGTCCCTACTATAATATGCCTCGCAGAGCGAGCAGCGCATGCGCTGCAACGCTAGGCTCGACCTAATAAACCATACCTATTACATAGAAAACTGATGCCATGGGACTGTCCTGACCACATACCAGGTGGCCCCCCTGTGTGGACCCTTGGCAATGGCCCATTTTGACTATGCTTTATTGACTACTCTACCATCAAGGTCTTTACTGGACATATAAGAGAGGCCCAGAAGCAGTGTGTTCACGCTGCATTTCATCCTGTTGCCTTCATGCAGTGCCTTCACTGATGGTATTGAAGCTCCAGGAGAGGCGGTTCTGATGATTCATAAGTCATATTAGTATCCTTCAGTACACCCGGGTGTGCACGACAGCCTCAGCCCAGCCCTCCCTTGCTTCTGTCTGTCCCTCTACCTCAGTCTCTTACTTTGGAGACAGCTACGGTTCTTTCAGTTTCAGTATTGGTAATGCAGGCAGGGTTGAGGCCGCAGGTCATGACACTGTCTCAAATGTCAGGCTAACCCATATATTTATTAAATAACAGAACCTGAAAGTTCTGGGCTTTCAGTTGGGGGGCCAGAGCACATTATGGCCTGGCCGCACCCCGCTCACCCCACCACCCCCCATGGCTACAGCCCTGCCTTGACCCCTCTGCTGTGGGCCTTGCTCTGCCAAGTTCTGCCAAACCCAGTACTGGGACCTTGGAAGTGAGTTTTTGTGCCGCAACCAGGAAACCAATGTGCCGACTCCACTGTGTCATTTTGAAACTGGTGCATCACCACTGCCTGCACCGAAGACGTGAACACCATTCACCAAGTGCATGACGTAACAACCTCAACTTTCAACTAAGCTCCAGCTTTGCTGCAGCATCTCCAGAGAACCGCTGCTGCATGAGTCTCAGACACTGCATCACTGACATCTGTGTTGTACCGTCCCGACTCCGACCCATTCCAGACCCTGCATGGCTTCAACAGACGCATCGCCTTCAGCCAGCGGTTCGACTACGACACCACAAAATCGACACATCGCGCCCTTGACATTGACATATCATTGATGCTGCACTGCCTTCAGAAACTAAAGCCTCGCACATCCAACCGATGCATCACCTCCTTTGTGCAACGCATCATCCCCGGGTGCCAACGCCTCAACAACCTTGAACTGCCTCCAGGAACCAACATAACACAAACAGTAATGAAATGAAAACACATAACAAGAAAAATCAAAACCCAATTTTGAAAACTAAGATATATTTTAAAAAGTAGAATAACACCAACATATTGAAATCTAGCACCTACAAGACCAAAATGCCAACTGCGTGTATCTGGTTGTGTTAGACTAGGAAAAAGTCAAAAGTTAAGGTTGACCACCATGAAGCACAAGTCAGATACACAAGGTGGATTGAGCCTGGTCTTTGCTGATCTTTGGACTGAGATTAATTTTTGAAGAAAAAGTCCAGGAGAAGGTAGAGTGCAGCGGGGCAAGACAGCAGGCTGCATCCAAAAAGGAGTTGTCATCACCGGGGAGCGCTGGATGAAGTTTTAGCGACCCAATGGACAATAGCAGGGATAAGGTCTGAGCAGAAGAAGAAGGATTTCCTGGCTGAGGAGTTTGTCATCATCAATGGGGAGCTGGTCACCATTGAGCTCGGTAAAGCTTTTTACCTTCTGACTTAGACAACTTTTTGGAAGCCAAAAACCACCAGCGGGACAGAGCTCCAAGCTGTAGCAGAAGAGGGCTCCATGAAGCCATACACTGTCACTGAGAGGTCCTGGTGAACAGGATATTCTGCTGCGTAAAATAATGTAGCAGAAGCTACTGCAATTTCAGATCAACTGTCAATGCACCTTGGGTGGATCAACTGTCAGGTACCTCCGTCCTGCGTCAGTTCTTCTAGTACTTTCTGTGAAACTTTTTCGAAGTCCCACATTTTTGGGCTAGGTAGGAGCAGGATCTCGAACACCACTTCCAAGAGTGCAGGACCTGGGAGGCACCACTTGGTGGAGGGATTAAAACTCTCCAGCAAAGAAGAGGTGTTGAGTTTAAGGTCTCTGGAGCTTGTTATCTCCCTGTAGTTCACACAGCAGGTCAGCAAACTATCCCTTAGACTCATGTCTGGTGATCCTGTGTTCATGAAGATGGTCCAGTTCTCCTTCAAGCATCAAGGCAGGCCTCTAGAAGCAGGGAAGTCTTTTGGTGAGCAAGGCATTCCTCAAGCAGCAGAGCAGTCCTCTGTGAACCGGAGAGGATGTGGCCTAACGGCTAGAGCGGTTGACCTAGGAGCTGGGGAACTGGGTTTGAGTCTCGGCAGGGATGCTCAAACTCCTCTGATTCTGGGCAAATCATGTAAAATGTAAATGTAAATGTCATGGTACTTATACAGCGCACTGTCACCAGATGGTCACTTTGCGGTGTTGCCTATTCGGCTTCCTGGCGCTGATACTCATACCGCTGTGGCACCCCTCCTGGCTTTCCCTGTGAAGTGTCCACTCCTGGGTACCCCTAGGGGGAAGGCAGGCATCCTTAGCGATGTTGGGGCCGGTGTGGAGGCTAAACAAGCTATTGCCCAGAGTTGCAGCATGAGGCCGTGATTAGAATAGGCACCGAGGCAAGAATTAACAAGTCCGGGAAATTGAGCCCGAGACCCCGCCGAGGCGGGAATCGAACCCTGGTCCCTGGCCAGAACTCTGCATCAGGGTCTGCCGCTCTAACCATAGAGCCACACTCCTCCATGTAATCTCCCCGTGCCTAACAAAAATGAGTGTGTCCTTCTGTAAGGCAACGGATGCCCATGTAAAGCGGTCCAATACTTTTGGGTCTAGTTTGCACTATATAAAAAACAAATTTCTGTTTTTTAAAAGGCGGGCCTCAACCAGCAGGGCGGTCTTCTTGGGGTCCAGGAAGGCATTCTGAAGTTTTCAACAAGTTCAGAAGTGTACTGAAGAGGTGTTCTGTGGGTGCAATATTTATACTGTGAGCCAGCCTTTGAAGCGGGGAATTTCCCATGCTACCCTCACATCTGGTTATGGAAAGTTCTTCCCTTAACCTACCAAGGCACCAAGAAGTCTGGGGTGAAAAAAGGCCAGTGCCAGATTCCCTAGTTTGTGTGCTGGAGGCAGACCTTTGAACTGTAGGTGGGCAGGGAAAAGCTCTGCCCACTGCCATCCTGGCAGGTTGGCCAAGTCTGCTAATACCTAATCCTATTTTTGTCTCACTGGGAGGAATACACAAAGCCCAACAGCTAAGCTAATCGCAGTCATGTGACCAGCCTGTCCAAGTACCACACATCAGGCGTTAAACTAACGCATTTCAGACTGGTTGCCCACATCACCGCACTGAAATACATTGTTACACATTTATATCAAGCTGGAGCCGAGTGCTGCCAATTAAACCACACTGACAGAGTAAGGCCTGCTGGCTGCACTGCACTGCTTGCTACAGGCTTGAAGGCTGAGTCAAATCGCTCAACTGCCTACAAAGTATAACATGATATTTACCCGACACTCTGGTGCAGCACCAATGATCAACTCAGGACGTCAAAAGGCTGAGACAGCTTTGCAGGGCACACTGTGCGAGAAGCACACCTACAGAATGCGGGTGCAGGTGAGCTATAGTTTAACTTTGGAAGCCTGCCTCACAGTTGGGAGACTGCCACCATTGCTGCAACAACCACTGCATTGCGCCTCTTGGGCCAGAAAGGACCCGGAAGCGTAATGATCAACCGAAACCGACTCTCAGCTGACTTGCGGCGGCCAACTGAGTGCAGCTGGCCCCTAGGTAAGTAATTTTCACAGCTTCAGAGCCTGGTGGCTTTCTGTAATGTAATTCCTTTTGTACTTCACATCTCTTTCTCTGACATCAAGGAATGAGGTTGTGTGTCTTTAATAAAGCTACCTATTCTTTTGGGCAAGGCTCTCTGATGTGATTTTGATCACAATAAACTGAGGAGGCCTCACAGGTGAGTCAAATAGAAGAAGAAGGAGGAGTTAGTGACAGGAGATCCTTGGGACGGGGTGCAGTTCCTGCAGCCTCTGCTTCATAATCTCCAGTGTAATGCAGCACCTTTTCATTCCGTCATAGTAAGTGCTGCAAGGGCCGAGTGCATGACCCTGTAACCTAGTCTGGTGCCAATATGTGGTCTAGAGGAACCCTTGCTCACCTCCAAGAGGCGAGGCCCGCCACTGTGAAGGACTGGATCCCCTGTGGCCTGACTCCCCCTGACTGAAGCTGTCAGCAGAACTCGGGGCCAGTCCATAAGTATCTGTAGGCCTGAACACCAGGATCCCTGTGCAACCCCTAGAAAAGTGAGAGACGCCACAGATTTAGCAAGGATTGCAAGCAGTAGTACCCACATGACATGTCTGTGATGATAAATGCGCAGAAGGGAGAACAGCGTACTCCAATTAATAATATGAAGACCTAGTGGGAGATAAGTAATAAGGGTCCATGCACAAGCACTAACAACATGCGGAGTGAATTCTTTCTCAGAAGAAAGGATGCACATGCTTTAAGAAATCAAAGATTTAGCTACAATGCATGGTGTCAGCAACATGTACAAATGGGGTCTCTCTGATAAGTGCACAAATTGTGAAGCATTATGTTTCAATAACAGAATACATTCCATAATAAGCAAGTTTTATTTATCACTGTTCAATCTGTTGTATCAAACATCTTCGGTAAGGTCTGGCTTTTTAGTCAAAAGTGCCCAGAAAAGTTACACTACATGTCCCTGAATGCAACTTTATATTGGATAAGAATGTCATAAATGGCTGAAAATGTACCACATTATGAGACTACTTTTGGAAATCAGTTCACCTGTTTTGGTACGACTTAATGTTGCTCTACATCCATCAGCTCAGGTCTCACTCCCTGACTTTCACAAGTGTGCACCCGGCTCCCGAAAGCGTAATTGAAACCATCTAGGTAATTGAATTCTGTTATGCGGCTTTTGTTTGTACTTTATGATACAGTTCATATTTGCATTCTTTAGAAGATTTTGCTCACATCACCAATCTTGTAATCTCTTAATACCATGGCTACACATTTGTTTAACAGTAAAGTTGCTAGGGCACTAATGCCTTTCCATTTCTGATACTATCCATCAATTTAAAGATTTTCTTAGAGTTTCTTGTTGCTCAAATGGGTGTAATTTCTGACATTTATATGTTTCCCTTGTCTTCATTGCTTGATTTTGCTTGTGAGAAAGTGTCACTCATAGTCACTGAATGTCACTTATAATTACACTGAAACTATGAAAATATCACACATAAGCAATCTGAAACCTTGGCAGCTATGTGTGACCAAGGACACTGGCAGCAGGCAACGAATGCTCTACCCTTGTTCTCTACCGCTCTGTTCTGACATTTACGGCAAGAGCTGTTCAAGTCTCAACATCTGCTCTACATTCTGCGAAAAATGTAGCCTTGTTTAATGTAATTAAGAGTATAAATATTGCTGATATGAAGCGCTCCGATATCTTACGGTTCAGTTTGTGTTATATGAAAATTGCAGAAAAATGTATAAAGAGGTAACACAAAGCCTTAAAATAATAAGGAGACAAAATCATACCCATTTTGTGAATGATTTTTACAAAGTGACATTCGAAAGCCTGGATAAATCGTGGCTTCCCGTTTTAATTTTCTGATCTTAGGCATATATTTTATTTCACGAGCACTTTTAAATACATGATTTCAGAATACCAGCTGCACAAAAACCTACTGTGTTTGATTGAATAGACCATAATGTTACTTGGGATGTAGCCAGAGTTCACATAACAACGGTCTTGCCACGCACTATCTTGCAGGTCCATTAGTGATGGGGGGGCGATTTTAATTCCATAACGGACACCTCCCTAGATAGATCGCATCCACCCCTGGCTGATTCCCCGATACACCGCTTAACCAAGGGGAGACGAGACTGGCAGTCAAGATGGGGGCTGGTGGACGCCTGGCGTGCGCAGCACCCGCAGGATTGAGACTACTCGTATTATTCGGGTATGCATGAGCTACACGTGAGACCAGACGCAGTGCTGTGCTCCCCAGTAGTGATGCCAACTATTGCGAGTACTGAATATCTGACCAGAACGTTGTTGGATCATAACCCTTTACTGATCACTGTGCAGTGGATGCCTGGAATCTCGAGCGTCCCTACCTGGAAACTACGCCCCGAAACGTTAGACGACCCACTTTTTCATGCCGTATTGGAAGAAGGGATTACTCAGTATTTTGCTGAGAATGCTGGTACGACCGCGACGAGGGCGACAGAATGGGACGCCTTCAAGGTGGTTCTTAGGGGGCTCTGCATAGGGAAACACGCGGGAGTACGGAAAGTACTCTTAAGTGATCTGGACAAAGCTGATAGTGCACTGCGGGAGGTTGAGCTCTTACGACGTGGTCACCCTGAACTACAGGGAAGGGTTAGCGCGGCGAAAGAAGCGGTGGCAGCAGAAGTGGAGCGCTTATGTAGTTTTGACCATAAAGCCTACATGGTGAGAGCCCATGCGGAGGGTGACAGAGCGGGGACCCTACTGGCATGGCTGGCTAATCCTACGAAAAGAAGCTTCCCCGTGGTGGCCTTAGACACAGCGGAAGGAGTGGAGGTTCACACCCAAAACGAGATACTGCAGTGCTTCACGCGCTACTATGAGGCTCTCTACAAGAGCAGGGTTACGACAGGGGATCCGGCCATAGATGTCTTCCTGGAAGACCTTCACTTAACAGAGCGAGACCAGGAGAAGACGGTAGATTTGGGAAAGGAAATAGAGCTGGGAGAGATCCGCGGTGCTATTAAGCGTATGGCCCGTAATAAAACCCCAGAACTGGATGGACTGCCCATAGTATTTTATGGGAAATATGTTGACCTATTAGCACCAAGACTCCAAGAAGTGCACAGAGAGGTGAAAGAATTGGGGCAATTACCGCAGTCTATGCGGGAAGCGCTAGTAATCCCATTGATGAAAATAGGAAGAAAGAGCAGGGATGTAGCCTTTTATAGACCGCTATCGATGCTCACCACCGACTACAAAATATTGAACAGCATTTTAGTGACCCAATTGTTGCAATACATGACCACGCTAGTCCACGAAGACCAAGCTGGTTTTATACCAACGCGCAACACAACCGCGAATATCCGCCGATTGGTGCGCCTACTGGAGGAAGATCACCCGGAGGCGCAACACTAAGCATGGGCGTAAAATCCGCTCCGCTCGCGGATTTTTCGGATTTTCGGCAAATTCGCAATCCGCGAACGCTCGCGAATTTGTCGAAAATCCGTGAATCCGCTTGCGGCGGATTTTTTGCTTGGTTGCGGCGCGCGGCGTGGTGCACGGCGTTCACTTTCCGTCATTTAGCGTTTGCCGAGTTGTTTTTCTTTGCGAGTGACGCGCCATTTTAGATCTTGCTGCGTGTTCCCGCGGGAGTTTGGCGCCCGCGAATACGTAATCGCGGCTTGCCACCTTGCACAGCACACCTCGCGAGAGTTCGCAATTGCGAACACGTAGTTGCGGCGGAAAGGAACAATCTCGCACTTGCGAAATAGAGATTTTGCAATTTCGCACAAGAAAATCACCAGCAAACAGGATAAACCTTCAGAAAATTATGATTTTTATCAGAATCACTCCTCAGGTTGACATTTGCATGGCCTTTTTTTTTGCAAGGAGTCCATTTTGGGGGGGGGGGGGAGGAAGGAAGTGCCCCACAGTCTCCAACTTCCTGTTCCTGTCCAGCAGGCTCCTCCCAGTGCTTTGTCCATCTCCTGGTCACTTTCATTTGGATCTGGAGCTGGAAGGATTACTTTTTGTGGGTGCTGCTGGATATTTGGATTTGAGGCCTTTTTGACTGTCTTTGGATCACTTTTGGATTAGAAATCAACTTTCACAAGTAAGTTTGTTTGGGGCATTACAGTTGCTGCAAGTAAAATTTTGGAACTTTTTCAGAACATTAAATAAATTATATTGTGGGTAGCCACAGTATCCAGTAGGACCAGGGTTGGTTAGGGGTGCATGATACAACTGTTTTGTTGAATTTAAACACCATTGAGGCCATGGATGGGCTGGGATTGTGCTGATTTTTGTCCTTTTTTTGGGCCTGCTGGTGGGGCCCTTTGCCCAGGGGTGGTGAGTGTTGCATGGGCCTAGTCTTTCTGTGGGGTGTCTTCTTGAATTTAAACATAATTGAGGCCATGGATGGGCTGGGATTGTGCTTATTTTATTGTTTTTTGTCGTTTTTGGGGGGCTGCTGGTGTGGCCTTTTGCCCAGGGGTGGTGGTGCATGGACTGAGTGTGCCTGTGGTGTGGTCTCACTCTCTTTAATGTAAACATCATGGATGGCATTGGATTGTGGTGATTTCTGGCTGTTTTTCTGTTTTTTGGGGGTGTACTGTTGATGTGGACTGGCCATGTGGGTGGTGGTGGTGGCCATCTTGAGTGCTGGCTGGTACATGCAACATGTGCTTGGGGTGTAAGGGGCCATTTTGAGGAGAGGCAGTGTCTGAGGCCTGCACATATTTTGCCTACTTTTCATCCATTATGCCCAGGGGTAGTGAGTGTTGCATGGGCCTAGTGTTTCTGAGGGGTGTCTTCTTGAATTTAAACACCATTGAGGCCATGGATGGGCTGGGATTGTGCTGATTTTATTGTTTTTTGTCGTTTTTTTGGGCCTGCTGGTGGGGCCCTTTGCCCAGGGGTGGTGAGTGTTGCATGGGCCTAGTCTTTCTGTGGGGTGTCTTCTTGAATTTAAACATAATTGAGGCCATGGATGGGCTGGGATTGTGCTTATTTTATTGTTTTTTGTCGTTTTTGGGGGGCTGCTGGTGTGGCCTTTTGCCCAGGGGTGGTGGTGCATGGACTGAGTGTGCCTGTGGTGTGGTCTCACTCTCTTTAATGTAAACATCATGGATGGCATTGGATTGTGGTGATTTCTGGCTGTTTTCTGTTTTTTGGGGGTGTACTGTTGATGTGGACTGGCCATGTGGGTGGTGGTGGTGGCCATCTTGAGTGCTGGCTGGTACAGGCAACATGTGCTTGGGGTGTAAGGGGCCATTTTGAAGAGAGGCAGTGTCTGAGGCATGCACTTATTTTGCCTACTTTTCATCCATTATGCCCAGGGGTAGTGAGTGTTGCATGGGCCTAGTGTTTCTGAGGGGTGTCTTCTTGAATTTGTACACCATTGAGGCCATGGATGGGCTGGGATTGTGCTGATTTTATTGTTTTAGTCGTTTTTTTGGGCCTGCTGGTGGGGCCCTTTGCCCAGGGGTGGTGAGTGTTGCATGGGCCTAGTCTTTCTGTGGGGTGTCTTCTTGAATTTAAACATAATTGAGGCCATGGATGGGCTGGGATTGTGCTTATTTTATTGTTTTTTGTCGTTTTTGGGGGGCTGCTGGTGTGGCCTTTTGCCCAGGGGTGGTGGTGCATGGACTGAGTGTGCCTGTGGTGTGGTCTCACTCTCTTTAATGTAAACATCATGGATGGCATTGGATTGTGGTGATTTCTGGCTGTTTTTCTGTTTTTTGGGGGTGTACTGTTGATGTGGACTGGCCATGTGGGTGGTGGTGGTGGCCATCTTGAGTGCTGGCTGGTACAGGCAACATGTGCTTGGGGTGTAAGGGGCCATTTTGAAGAGAGGCAGTGTCTGAGGCATGCACTTATTTTGCCTACTTTTCATCCATTATGCCCAGGGGTAGTGAGTGTTGCATGGGCCTAGTGTTTCTGAGGGGTGTCTTCTTGAATTTAAACACCATTGAGGCCATGGATGGGCTGGGATTGTGCTGATTTTATTGTTTTTTGTCGTTTTTTTGGGCCTGCTGGTGGGGCCCTTTGCCCAGGGGTGGTGAGTGTTGCATGGGCCTAGTCTTTCTGTGGGGTGTCTTCTTGAATTTAAACATAATTGAGGCCATGGATGGGCTGGGATTGTGCTTATTTTATTGTTTTTTGTCGTTTTTGGGGGGCTGCTGGTGTGGCCTTTTGCCCAGGGGTGGTGGTGCATGGACTGAGTGTGCCTGTGGTGTGGTCTCACTCTCTTTAATGTAAACATCATGGATGGCATTGGATTGTGGTGATTTCTGGCTGTTTTTCTGTTTTTTGGGGGTGTACTGTTGATGTGGACTGGCCATCTGGGTGGTGGTGGTGGCCATCTTGAGTGCTGGCTGGTACAGGCAACATGTGCTTGGGGTGTAAGGGGCCATTTTGAAGAGAGGCAGTGTCTGAGGCATGCACTTATTTTGCCTACTTTTCATCCATTATGCCCAGGGGTAGTGAGTGTTGCATACTTGCATGTCCCTAGTCTTTCTGTGGGGTGTCTTCAATGTAAACATCATGGATGGCATGGGATTGTGCTCATTTTTCTGTGTTTTGTCGATTTTTTGGGGTGTATAACTGAACTGATGTTCCTCTGTCTTCCATTGCTTTTAGGTGCACAAGAAGACTCAAGAGAACCACCAGTGCCAGGAAGAAGTCCTGCAGCGGTGTGTGTGTGCAGCATAACGTCACGCGACGTCACGTCTGGACACAGAACCCTCTGCAACTCGTGCAACTGCTGCCTGCTGACCTGCTCTGAAGAAGATGGCCCCAAAAAAAGTAACCCGTAGCTCCTCTAGCAAGAAAGGTGCCAGTAAGGAGCAGAAGAAGCAAGTTACCAAGGACACTGGTGTGCCGCCCGCCCCTTTTTTTGGGAGTAAAAAAAAAAGTATGCCTGCAGCAGCAGCAGCGGGATCTGCTGGGGACCAAGTTGGCAGCAGCACCCCCGCTCCATTGGGCTCAGTGCCACCACCACCACCACGCCAACTTAAGTCCAAGCCCTTGAGTGCTGCAGAGGCAGCCAGTATAGTTCTTCAATCACCATCGACCAGTGATGTTGGCTCATCGCAAGAAAGCAGCAGCAATGTCCCTCAATCAACACAGGTTGTTGTAGCTCATCTGACGAGTGTTGAACAACCACAGCCGCAACAACAATCACATGTGCAAGTACAAGCCCAAGTACATGTGGAAGGAGAGGCAGCGCAAGGAGATGCGCAAGCAGAGGTGCATGGAGGGTCACAAGTGCCCACAATAGTTGTTCCTCCCGAAGTAGGGGCACATCAGGAAATCGACAATCAAGGCGAGGTATCATTTGAGGAAGCCACTCCTCCTGATGATCCTTCATTGTCTTCCACACCCCTAGCAAGGAAGAGATCAAGGGTGGTGTCTACATCCTCTTCAAGCACACCTCCTTCTGATGATACGGATCAAACTTGGGAACCAGCACCACAGCCGTCCGAGAGTGAGGCACACCATGATCCAACAAAGGTAGTTAAGCGTAAAAGGAAGCTCGTCCAAAGTCTCAGAGTTATGGAGTGTGATGAGGCTCAACAAGAAGTGGCGGATACTGCTGCTGATGAAGACTCTGCCAACGACGACCCAGTCATCATAAAGGTCACTGCAGCCCCAGCGGGCATGCAGCAAACAGACATTTTGACCCTAGCCCGAAGAGCTGCTGAGCGTGATGATGATGATGATGATGTTGTCGATGAGGAGGCAGTGGAAACACCACAATCATTGGAGTTAAGTAGTACACCAACTCGTCCCGCTTCCATATTTCTTTCTGGCAAGAAGAGACCTCCGTCAACCTCGACCTTAATTAGTGGCGGTGAAAGTGCAAAACGTACAAAAGTTGGGCAATCCAGATCCTCCACTTCATCTGGCATTAGCTTCATGACCACCACCACCAGTATCGCCGCCTCCTCCAGGTCCCACAGACACTTCAAGTCCCCAGTTTGGGACTTCTTTACTGTTTGTCCCAAAAATCCAAAGTTTGCCATTTGTACCCTTTGTAAGCTTGCAGTTAGTCGTGGTAAGTCAGGTACCAACTATGGTACCGGCGGCCAGAGAGGTCATCTTGAGAGAAAGCACACTGTCAAATGGTTTGCGCACCTAGATGCGATCAAGAAAGGCCAAATTCAAGGAAACGTTGATGTTTCATCTGATGATGACGAGCAGGAAGAAGACGTGTCAAACACTTCCCTTACACCCAGTACCCCTGTCAGCAGCACACCCAATGTGAGGCACACTAAGAGTGTTGGAGCGAGTGAGACACCAACGCACAAAAGTTCACCAGCGAGCAAAATTGGGTCAACGAAGTCATTATCAGCCCGTAAATGCTTGGTCCAGGGCAACATTAGAAAAATGCTTACTTCAGACGTGCCATATGAACGCAACCACCCACTGACGCGTCTGTATAACACTAAGCTGGCTAAAATGCTAGCTGTGGACCTTCTACCTTTTTCTTTTGTAGAAGCGGTAGGTTTTCTTGAATTAGTGGCAACGCTCTGCCCTAAATGGAAGGTTCCGAGCCGGTTCTATTTTGCCAGAGTTGCGGTTCCAGCACTACATGAAGATGTGCTGGAGGCGATTGGGGCAGCTTTGCAGAAGAGTGCTGTTCACACAATACATCTGACAACAGACATGTGGACCAGTGGCGCAGGCGCTGATTACATGTGCATCACTGCACACTGGGTCTCTTTTTCAGGTGTTAAAGCAAAGCTAAACGCAGGTGTTGACCCGGACAAAGTTTTCAAAGCTGCTCGGAAACATGCAACACTAGCCATGTTTGGCTTGGAGAAAAGTCACACAGCAGAAAACCTTTTGGAAGAGTTTAACAAAAAGGTCTTGCAAATTCTACCCCCCCTAAAACGCAAGATTGGTTATGTTTCCACGGATAATGGCGCCAATGTAGTTAAGGCCATGTTGAAGGGTGACCATTTTAGAGTGCCATGTTTGGCGCACTGTATCAACCTGGTAGTTCAAAAATTCTTGAGTGATAAACAGAGTCCAGCGTTCGAGGTAATGGCCACCTGCCGCAAAATGTGCAACCATTTCAGCCATTCTTTTAAGGCCCGGAAGCATCTGCGGAGACTGCTACTTCAACGTGGAATGCCAGTGAAAGCACTCATCCAGGAGGTGGCAACACGTTGGAACTCAACCTTCTACATGCTTGAGCGTCTGTATGAGCAGTATACGGTACTCGATCACTATTTCTTCACAGAGGCTACATCTCAGAAGGAGGACATGCGGATGGGTGCGGCGCAATGGGACATAGTTAAAAGCCTGACAGACATGCTTCGTCCTTTTGAGTTCTTCACGCGTGCAGTCAGCCAGGAGGACTGTAATTTGGGAAAAGCTATCCCATTGTTGTGCATGCTGGAGCACCAACTGATGGCGGTGTCTTCTGAGTTTGAAAAAGATGAAAAAAAAAAAGACCATTTTATTTTGTCTGAGAAATTATTAGAGCGCCTACGTGGTGATGAACGTCTTAAAATGATCAACTCAGAACAGCATTACATTTGTGCTACTATTCTGGATCCACGCTACAAAAAGGTGCTGGCAGGCGAAGCATTCTTTCCTTTTGCTGTGCTGATGCAGATGTTCAAAAGTACAAACATTGGTTAGCCTGGTCAGCCAAGAGGTTTGAAAAAGAACGGCTGGTTATTGAAGGAGAAGCCAGTACATCAGCATCAGCATCAGCAGGCCATCCCCAGTCACAAGAATCCACTTCTGCACCTGTGGCTGGGGCACAAGTGACCTCTCAGCCGTTAAAGACACCGGCAACTGGATCATCTGCACCACACACAATGACAACACTAACAGTGGCTGCGGAGGAGGATTGGCTAAGTTTGATGGGGTATGGTTCTCGAAAAAATGTCACAGGCACAGCAAAAAGTAAGCAAAGTGGAGGAACAGTTGATGACCTTGAGTCGATGGTGCAGGACTATCTGAATGACTCAACAGAGGTCTTTCTTAATGATGAGCCATTGCAGTATTGGCATGGCAAAAAACAATTGTGGCCACAGCTCTTCAACCTGGCTATAAACTATTTGTCTTGCCCACTCGCAAGTGTGTCTTCTGAACGTGTTTTCAGTGCTGCTGGTGGCATTGTAACTCCCAAACGGAGCCGCCTCTCGCCCAAAAATGTGGAGCGGCTGACAATGATCAAGATGAATCAGCACCTCATACCACCAGATTACAAAGTACGAGAAAGCACGCCGCATGAAGACGAGGAGGACGGCAACGTAGATGAGGGGATTTGTTCTCTGTTCGGTGGCACTGACCTCATCCAGCCTGAATTCGCAGAGTATGATGACGAAATCTTGTTCTTATTCCCTGACACCGAGCCCTGAAAATGAGACAATCAATCAAGAACTTTCTTTTTCGTCCTTATTCACTTTTATTCCTGTGTGCTTTGTGTCTCTCTTTCTTTGTTTTGCACAGTTAATTTAATTCAAACTTTAATCACCTAATCCCAAAAACAAGACCATCATCAGAACTGTCTTCACTTGTTTGCTTATTGATTTGAAGGTGCCGCAGTCTACATTCCTCAGGTTCACAAGTTCTGAAGAACACGCTCCTCTATCCTCCTCCTCCAGACTGCGATTTCCCTCAAAGCAGAGTGCTGGATTACGCCCAATGAAGAAAGACTCAGCACTTGTGGGGGTGTTGTACTTCTTTGCGGGTGAGTTGACGGATTTGGGCCCATTGCTGTGAAGCTCTAATAATGGACAAAAGTGTTTTGGACCAAATATGAGGTGGAAATTTCTTGCCGTTTTTGCTGACTTGCTTGCCTTTGAGGTGCTCTTTGGCGGGGTTCCGGGTGTTTGTGGGTAATTTTTGGTGTCTGGGAGCACTGCTGCGACAGTCTAATCTTGATTGCATTTGCTTTTCAGGAAATCCGTGGTGGAAAACAGGAGTTATGATGATTGATGATGATGATGAGTGACCTAGCTGCACAGCGCCGCGTTTGGACCGAAGGCCGAGAGATATTGTAAGTATGAGATTTAGCTTTTTCGCTGTTTGGGGGTGTTGTCGGGTGTTTTTTTCCGGGTGGGTTGGCGGGTCTTGCCTGGGGCATTCCTGGGAAGGTCTAATACCGGATAGAAGTGTTTTGGACAAAATCCTGAAGGAACAGCCTTTTTTTTGCTATTTCTTCTGTCATCTTGCTCAATGTAGCGTTTTGGGGGGCTTCCTGCTGTTCGTGGGTGGGTTGCGGCCGGGGTCTCTGTCGAAGCACTGCTGCGACAATCTAATCTTGATTGCATTTGCTTTTCAGGAAATCCGTGGTGGAAAACAGGAGTTATGATGATTGATGATGATGATGACCTAGCTGCACAGCGCCGCGTTTGGACCGAAGGCCGAGAGATATTGTAAGTATGAGATTTAGCTTTTTCGCTGTTTGGGGGTGTTGTCGGGTGGTTTTTTCCGGGTGGGTTGGCGGGTCTTGCCTGGGGCATTCCTGGGAAGGTCTAATACCGGATAGAAGTGTTTTGGACAAAATCCTGAAGGAAACACCAGTTTTGGCACTTTTTGTAAGTTAGGGTTCGTTAGGGTTAGCCCTAGCAGCAGGATTGCATGTGTTTCGGGGGGTTCTATTGCAACGCAGTTCTGGTGTTGTAGAGCACTGTTGGAGCGATGCTGGCTATGGATACTTTTGCTTGCTTGCAAGTGGTTTGAATACAATCCACTGTCTGTATTTGGGCCTACTGTTACTTTCAAAGTACGTTTTGTAACCATTTTTCTGCTAGGCATCGTTTTTGGAGATCTGATTGGGGTTCTTCTACATTTTTGCGACTGGCTTTAGTAAGGGTCTTGGTGGGAGCATTGCTGGGAAGGTCAAATTTTGTTCTAAAACACAGTTTACAGTACACCTACCTTGAGGGGAAAGATCCGCTATAATATTTTGGCCATACTTATTTATCCTTAAAAAGGTGACTCAGACAGAGCACGCAATTTCAAAAATATTGTACTGTCTATTAGGGAAATCAAAGTGTCACATTTTGAACCACACAGCGTACATACCTTTTATTTATTTATCAGTGGTATTGTAATAGCACTTCCTGTTTTCCGTTCAATAATTACAGGCCGGGTTTCAGTCAACATCCGCCAGGCAGGCAGTGGACAGGGTGTCTTCTGTCAGTGGTCACCAACATTGATGGACGAAGCGTCAGCTGGAATGGAGGAGTGCCGCCAATAAGAGGAATTGTTTGCTGCATGCAACTTACTTACCAAATTCAAGGACAACTCCAACAACATACGCAATACAGATACAGTATCCATTGTTTTATTCTATGAGTGTGACTGCATGTGCTTAGCTTTACTTTGTAACCAAAGATTGTCTTTATCTTCAATTATTGTTTGTCCATGCTCTGCTTTTTTTTCTTCTCTCAACAAAACCTACCCAAAAAGAAACCCCCATTCCCATCCATTTTACAAACCCTAACCCTCTTCCCCCGGGCTGTGTTGTTTTGCTTGATGTCTGACTAAAATGACATCAATAATTCCACACACTTGCTGGGGAGGATAAGGTCATAGCAACAGGCTGGTGAAGGAATACGAGGATATCTTCTAGACTTACTCAGCTTCAGTACTATATCTTCTAGTAGTAGTAGCCAATGTCAAATAAATTCAACGCAAGTACTAGTTATACTTGCAAGCAAATACTTTACCATTTGTTAGGCTACATTATGGCACTGTTCTGTCTGTCACCTGCTATATTCTCGATCGTACCGTAACCGTTGTAATGCTACAGTAAGGACAAACAAGGTTTCGTTTTCTTTTTTTCCATAGGCATGCAACTGCCACTGTGTCACACCACTAGTACCACCGCAATGAGGAAATGTCACCCGCCCAGGATTGACAACGGTAATCCCCATTTCACGTGGAGCCAGCCCTGGGCCTAGCCCTAATTTCTAACACAAATTACAGGTAAGATAAGCGTTTGGTGGGAGGTAGTATAATGGAGTATTATTTCGGAGTAGACAAGAGATTGACAGTTGTACTACTAAAGTCCTACGACTGTTCAGGAAAACAAAGTTACTGTTACACCCCCGCCCCCCACCCACCAGACTGAAAAGCAGTAAAAAACAGGTATGGTCAGATAAAGTTTAAAAATATATTTATGTAGCCCTAACAAAATAATCTCCCTCACCCACCCTAACCCCAACGATTGTCTTTGAAACGTCCCAAAACGATCCCAACTCCCAAATCCCACCCCCCAAAAGTCTATAAAAAAAGGGCAAGGGACACTCCACTACTGGAGGGTGCTGGTGCTGGTGCATTTTGCGGCATGGGCATCATACTCCTTGCGGAGGGTGGCAAGCTCGGAGCGGAGGCCCTTAACCAAGTTCTTATACTTCAGGACCTCCTGCTCCAGGTTGGACATTCGGACTCGTAGGCGGCGTTGGCGTTCCTTGCAGCTCCTGTGGGGGGCAGCTGGTATTTCTGTTGCTTGGCGGTGGCGGTTGTCTTTGTTAGCCCGGCTCGGTCCCGCTGGCTTAGTCACGGAGGAGGATGCAGTGGTCACAGTCGAGGATGTTGTTGTTGCCCCGCTCGACTGCGTGTCCTCCTCCTCCTCCAGGGCCACCAGCCGCCGATATTCGGCGACAGTGGCCTCCAGCCTCCGTTGCCGGGCCATTCTAGCCTGCTCCCTCCGTGTTGTTGATTTGGAAGGAGC
Organism: Lissotriton helveticus; assembly: GCF_964261635.1. Lineage (NCBI taxonomy): Eukaryota > Metazoa > Chordata > Amphibia > Caudata > Salamandridae > Lissotriton > Lissotriton helveticus. The sequence goes on along the minus strand of NC_136070.1, from coordinate 687,955,284 downwards.
AACTATATGAAGAAAGAAAGACATAGTCTGTAACCAATGCTCCTTAGCATTAATAACACAAAGTGATTGAGCCGAAAGTTGGGTCACAGTACAAGTAGCAAATTGAAAGCACAGTACATAACTATTGAGGACAGTATCTATGTAACCTCCCACTTCTGCATCCTTGCTCTAACATTAGTGGTAGTTTAATGAACAAATTCTACGACCACTATGGACTTCCATTACAGTCGACTATGACAGTACACCAGTCTTATTCTTCTTCTTCTCTCTTGTTTAGGGAAATTGGTACGTTATCTTATGCAAGCCGGCAGAATGACATGGACAGCACAGTGAACTTGCACCCGAGAAAAAAAGTTGCACACCATGATGAGTGAGACAGACTTGCGTTACTGTACCGGTCCAGTACATGCAGGTGGTGAAGCTATTACTTTTCTATTACGGGTGGCACTGAGAATACTCTGTTACAAGGGCTACTGCTTAATTAATTTACCTTTCACCCTACAGTGCAAATGAGTACTAGAAAAGGAAAATGAAGAAGCTAACTAATTTGATTATCTATCACTTCACATGGGACGTATTTGATGACATATGGGATGACTTTAGGTGCTTTGCTTAATATTGAGTGAACAGTGATACACCCACACATGAATGACGTACTACAAGTAAACTAAAGTTATTAAGAGAGGTACGGAGTGTCCACCGTAATAACCAGATATATGCTGTGATTGCAGACGCAATACAAAGTACTGCTACTATTCATGGTAGTATTGGACACATTTACAATTTCTTTTCCTTGCCTTCCCTGCACTGGAACGGACGTGCGGGTGCGGTGGTACATGCTCTTCAAGGTAACACTTACTTCATCTGGCGACCATCTACTCTCTCTAGATACACATGTGCTATCTAAGAGTCAGAGAATACCATGCTCCAGGCATCCATTCAGTCAAAGTATACGCACACATACAGTTTCTGTTTCACCCACCCAGGCTGCTGTCCTTCCACCCATCCTTGCTTCATCATTGACCCAGCCATGCACCATACCATATTCTTTCCTTCCCAGCCACCTCGGGGGCCAAGCAAACACATATCGTTCTTCTTTGCCAGCCATCATACAAGTTCGCGTCCCACTTACTTACACCCTTCTTTCGCTTTTCGTTCATCCCATCCATCACGTTCGTCTAAGAACTTATTGGGATTCTTCTCACCAAAAACTTCACAGCTAAGTCGAAGTACATTTCGAGGAGGCTACTACCTGGTTGATTTGTAATACACCCGTGCAGAAAGCACACTATGCAGTCTTCAATCTCAATAAGTAAGGAATATATAGCTTACCTGTTTCCGCCACCACCGTTTGAACCCCCACAGGACCGTCCGCCGGCTCTTGCACCGCCTCCTCCCCAGAGTCCGCCGAGTCCTCGCCCAACACAGCCACCTCCGCGCTGGCCCCGTCACCAGATGTTACACCTACAAAGTACATTTAAGAATGTTAGAATACACCACTCACTACTATATAATATTTGGTCTAGGAGAAATGTTAAAAAAACTGAATACAATGTAATAATTTGTGACTGTCTACTCCAAAGTAAAAATGTCCCATTTTCCAGGGAAGGCTGTTGTCTTGCTGCACTTTTATGCACAACTGATGAATGCTTGCTTTTGATTTTTAACACGCACCACTTTTTCTCCTAACAGACAGAAGCTTGACTCCTAAGAACACGACCAGGATCAAGTTCAAACCAGGTGAGAGCTCGGCTCGACCACAAGAAATGTGTCCAATTAATCGTCAGCACTAACCACTTTTCCGTTTTCAGTTAAATAGTTTTATGACAAAGTAGATTTTAATAAATGTGTTTACTTTTAATAAAGCTTTTAAACTTAAATAGACTCTGTGGTTTTTGTTCCTCCAGACTAGAGTGGATGAGCTAAAGGTTTTGGAATTTTTGCAAGCATGAGTGCCTCTGACACTTCTTGACTGTGCTGTGACTCCGTACTCTCTTGTCCTGCGTACGATAATCTAGAGATCATTGGGGATCAATAATCGGTGACTTCGGGAGCTGAATGACTCTGCCACACTATCTAGTCAGTAAGGAGACAGTGCATAGAGCTATTGCTGAATAGAATGGGAGTCCAATGGAATTGCCAAATGTCCAATCTTAGTTAGCTACACAGACAGACTAATAAGAATAGTCTAGTAATACCACAGGGAGTCATATTCGAGGCAGGATAAGAATTTATATCCAGTCTACAAGAAGATCAAAGACGATTTAGAAAAAATCGAATGAGGAACGCTAGGAAAAAATAGGTACTCTTTATTAAAATGTAAACTTACAGGGGCCAGCAAAGGAGCCCTCGCCTGCCCGATCCTGGCCTGCATCCTCAGCACCCTCCTCCTGTGTCCTCTTGCCCTTGGGGGGAGCTGATGTACAACATGAAAGAAAGAAAAACCAGAAAACATGGATGAGATTTTTCAACCAAATCAAACATTTCAAAAGAACAATAACAAAATATTTTGGAGAAATAGCAAATAGATAGACAACTATTCCACGGGATCTATCTCATGTGGTATACTACGTTATTCGTATTGCCTGATTTGCGGAACGTTGACTTAGAAAGTTCCTATGTAACTCAATAAACAGACTACTAAAGAGGTTTGCCTAGGCCTGGCACTGCAGGCAGCAGTCCGCAGCACGCGAAGTGACAGACAAAGTCCATCCTGCTTGCAGATCAGTGAATACTCAAACTATCAATCCACCCACCACCGCCACTATTTCTTCTTATAGCCATGTGTCTAAAGGAAGGACTGGACTTCAGTCTGTTGGGGCTGATTTAGAAGTCCCTTGCGGCTCATTTTCCTCCATTGTTGCGTGCCTTTTGTGACGCAGCGGCAGAACAAAAGACTCGCCATGGTGTTGGTGCGGCGTATATATTAAAAAAAAACACATATGGGCATATGGGCGATGCATCACGTTGTAAAGCCCTGCGCCATCAGGGGGCGTTCCGGCGCAAGGGAGGGCGTACCTGCGCAGGAACTAATCCTAAAAGTGGCTGAGGGAAATCTACAAGATGTCAATCAGTCACTTTTAGGACAATGATGCATGACTCAAACCCTGCGCGCTTGAAGCCGACGTACGGCTTGATGCAGCATTGGGGAGATAGGGTACCCCAGAGCATTGCTGGAGCTGCACCATCGTTGGCACGCAACTCCAGCAATGCGCTGCCTTTACGGCACAGATGCGTAAGGCTTCTGTGACGTTTTGGGCCAATGGGTGGTGGTGGCATGGCACACAATTACTGCCGCATCCCTGCTACTTTGCAGGGATGCGCCGGTAATTGAAAATATGACCCTTAGTGTCTAGCATTACGCAGTTCTTATCTTTACACTACACTCATACATAATTTCTCAGGCCAATGAAATGCTTCTGAACACAACATACAAAACAAAGAAGCATAGTAGCAAGCAAGGCTACTGAGAAGGAGAGCAGTGCACCTGAAATGCATAGAAGATTTTGAAATATAATTTACCTCAATGTAATCGGCAGCATTATTGCTCTTGGTAAAGAACAAAGATTTGCAAATAACAGAGCCGGATAAAACAGAGTAGTAAATGAATAGCTACTACTACTCACCAAGCCCGGGGACCTCTACGCCGAGCGCGTCCAGCAAGTCCCGTTCCCGGTCCATGACATCGGTCCAGCGGTGGGTGGCCTGGTTATATGTGCGCCGGACCCCAGAGAGCTTATACATGGCCCAGCACACCTTCTCCCACCGCTTGCGGCGCTCCCGGATGCCATAGCCAGTCGCGATCTTGCCGCCTCCCAGGATCGTCTTGGGGAGGCGGCGCTGGACGTGGAAGATGAGTGCCGCCACTTCCTCCGCGCTGAAGATCTCCCGCGGGACCACTTGCTCCCCCCTCAAACGCCCGCACGGGAGCCGGGCACGGGGTGCGGGACCCTTCCCCTTCTCAGGGTGCTTCCCGGCTCCCTTTACCATGGTCTGGGCAGAAATACAGTTAAATGATAAACAAGAAATAGAATAGTGAAGAAGAAAAGAAAAGAGTTTAAAAAAGTAGTTTAAAAGTAACTAAAAGCAGCAGAAAACACAAAAATATAGAGCTAGAAAAATAGAGGGATAGATAATAAGTAAAATTAGATCAAATAAACTTCAAACAAGCAAAGGATGGCAGAGATTGAGAGAGGATAGAGAAAGCATGCCCAGAACCATAGCAATGAATGAGAAACAAGATGGCCGTGCCCGTTCACGACCGCGTGGGTAAGTTTGCGCGAGATTTTCCTCGCGAGCACGCGCGAAATTGTACTAGCGAGCAGCACACTTTGCGAGATTACACATAGCGGCCGGAAACGGAATTACGTCACGCAAACAAGATGGCCACGCCCGTGTACGACCGATAGGGTAACTTGGCAAACGTATAGCTAGAAGCGCCTCGCGAACACGCGCAAGATCACGCGAACATACACGTCGCAAAAAAAACAATTTTGTATTCGCACGTATTCGCGGCTTCCGAAATCGATCTCGCACGGATTCGCGCCCCAAAAAACGCGCGAAATTGCAGAAAAAACGATTTTAGCTAAACTGAAAGCAATGAGCAGGTGCAAAAGTTCAAACTTAACATTAGTAACATTCAAGGTAGTGCTTCCTGAGGGGCCCCTCCAGAGTTTGCAACTATTCTATGACCCTGCTATGACCCAAACAGCAGGCTCATAGAATAGCTACAAGTAGACCATAAAGGTCCTGTGAAAAAAAATTTCACTGCAACAAAAAGCAAATTACAGATAAGGAAGGAAGCAGGTGCCAGCCAGACTGGAACTTTCAAAATTACTGACACATTAATGACCCACAAATTAATTGATGGCAGTTGAAGAAGGGCAGGTGTGCTTGCTTTTTTCAACCACCATAATCTACAGTGATAAATAAACCTAATGGGTGGCAGTGAGGATGTACCAGAGGGTGGCATGGGTGTCCCAGAGGGTGGCAGTGGTGAAACAGAGGGTGCTGTGAACCTGTGATGATAAACCAGACGTAGAAACAACATAGTCGCGGCCGTTGCGAGCCGAAAAGTAAGTTCGCAATTGCGAACTTGTCCCAAAATCGGCGCGAACGCGTGCCAACACAAAAAACGGGAAAATCCGCAAATCCGCTAGAGTTCGCGTATCTTCGCGGATTGCGAATCCGTAAATCCGCAATTTCGCGTACGCGAGATCCGCTAGATCCGCCCATGCTTACGCAACACCCAATGATACTGTCGGTGGATATTGAGAAAGCTTTCGATAGCTTAGAAAGGGAGTATTTATACAAAGTATTAGGACGTTTTGGCTTGGGAGAAGATTATTTGCAATGGACGAAAGTTCTGTACTCATCGGCGATGGCTAGAGTGAGAGTAGGCACGTTAATATCCTCGCAGTATCCGGTGGAAAGAGGGACGAGACAGGGGTGCTCGCTATCCCCATTGCTCTTCGCCTTAGCAGTGGAACCCCTCGCTGTCACGATCCGGACGGGAAACCACTACGGGGGACTGAGGAGTAGGAACGGTCAACAATACATCTCGCTATACGCGGATGACCTGCTGCTCTTCCTTGAAAACGCTAACAGTGCTATGGCAGGAGCTGAAAGCTTGCTTTCAGACTTTGGGGAAATCTCAGGACTACAAGTAAATTGGTCCAAGACATGTTTGTTCCCGGTTCGACGGGGGGAAACCCGACCTAGCATGATCCGAGCAGTGCGGTGGGAACCCACCTGCCTGAAATATCTGGGAGTGCATGTTTATCACGCGGCGGCAGACCTACTAGAGGGGAATGTAGGCCGCGGTGTGAGGGACTTGAAGGGCAGCATGGCCTTTTGGGCCACCCTCCCGCTGTCAGTGACGGGCCGCATAGCTCTGTTAAAAATGATAGCGCTCCCTAGATTCTTATGTTATTTCAGAACGCTACCAGTGTGGATACCTAGCTCTATTTTTCAATTATTGAAATCGCTGATAGTGTCTTTTCTTTGGGGCACGGGAAGGCGCAGAGTGGCGCAGGCCACACTTATAAGACCTAAGGCTGAGGGATGGCTGGCAGTCCCGGACTTCGAGTTGTATTATTTAGCAGCCCAACTGCAGATATTCACGCAAGAAATAGCACGAGAATTTAGAGGACCAGAACACAGGAGGGATGGAGGTGTGCCTCACCACGTCCTCTCGTTCATAGCGTTACAACAGAAATTAGACCTTAAAGATTTAACACTGGAAGAGAAAACGCTCAGACTAGGTTGGAACCGCTCACAATGCAAGGCGGGTGTATTACACCCGTACGCACCCGAAATTCCCCTCGGGATGGTGACGGCGTTACCGCACGCCGGCGACTGGTCACAATTGCAGCTTTGGGAGGAGGCGGGAGTTCAAATGTTGGGAGACCTGTACGAGGATGGGGCGATGCTATCCTACCAGACACTCCAAGAAAGGTTTGATTTACCGAGAGGGGGCTTCCTGCTACACGCAGCATTAACGAGGGCAATACAGGCACACTGGCAGGAGGGGCTGATGGAACCTAAGACAACGTTGGCCTGCCAGTATACCATGATGGCGGCAGGGACCCTCAAGGCGGTCACGTGTCTATACTCGAGAATGCTTCATGAAGGGTTGACGCCTCTAGACACTCTGAAAGGAAAATGGGAGGCAGATCTAGGAAAAGACATCCCTGAGGCGGCATGGGGTCAGATAGTGCGAAGAGCCTGGAAAAGCACGAGAAACGCAAGATTCCAGCTAGTGCATTTCTTTATCCTTCACAGAGCATACCTGACCCCAGGGAGAATCAAGAAATACTTTAAAGTAGAAGATGCAGCATGCCCCAGATGTACGAGAGCTGGGGTGGAAATAGAACACATGTTATGGTCCTGTCCTGCGCTCGGCCTCTATTGGAAGGTGGTGGGGGATGCCCTAAACGAGATAACAGACCGGCGACTAGATTTCGATATGGCCGTTAGTGTTCTCCACTGGTTCCCTCACACGTCCAAAAATAAGATCCCTAGTAAGTTTGTGGACATGGGGCTTATATTGGCAAAGAGAGAAATTACCAGGCACTGGAAGGCAACAGTGGGTCCCAGTAGCAATAGGTGGCAGAGTGAGTTCCTCAAGGTGGCTAGCAGCGAAAGCAAATTACGATACCAGATGGCGTGTAGGCAACAAAATGAAAAGGCGCTGGAATCAGCACGGCTTGGAAAACGCTAGTACAGGCACTGCGCGAATATGGAACACAGGATGATAGAGTGGAGTAGGTTACTGATTTAAGAATGGCCCCGAGGCATGACAGGTGCATCATATTGAGCAATACACGTTTACTCCTGTACACACGGATTAGGGAGATTAGACACAATTCTGCGCGTCGGTGACGGGGCATTGGGGAAGAGGGAGGGAGAATAGGGGTATGTTAGAAGTAAGTAGAGGGGCTGTTGGACTTGGCCCTTCTGGCAGGTTCACCCCTGAACTTTTTGCTTTTAATGGTGACCTGGTGATGGTGATTTTTGGTTTCTGCGCACTTTCACTGTGTCCCAGTGGAAAGTGCGTGCGCACTCTGAGTGCATGTGGTGAGATAGGGCTGCCCTCCCATAGGAATGCATGGGGAATGTATGTGTCCCTGGTAGTTCCTGATGCGTGGGGTGTGCAGGCTCACGTATGGTATGTGCGGACTCGTGTGATTGAATGCTGCGCAATGATGTATGCGGCGTGTATGTGTCTAGTGTGGAAGTGCCACTTCTAGACATGGGTGTGTGTGTGCAGTGAGTGTGCTGGCGTGTGATTGGCTGGAGCTGGCTGGTGAGCCTGGCTCCAGGAGTCTGGATGGGTCTGCCCGGTGGTGAGTGTTGAGATCAGTATGTGTGATGTGAGGGAGGGGTGCACCTGGGACCTTAATAGGGCTGGGCTTTTCCCACACAATGCTGGCTCCGCCCCCTGTGGTGCGACTGATGACCCTAGCCTGCTTGGTGAATGGAAAGGGTGGCTGGGGAAAACAAAGTACTCCAAAACCAGCTGCGACTGGTTTCTCCCCCACCCTGCACCCTGAGACAAAGGGATTTGCTGTATAAAAAGGGGCTGTGTCCCCTTGCAATTTGTTCTCTTCCAGGATCCTTTTGCTGAGGGGGGCTGTTGCTGCTGGGCGCCAGGAGGACTGCCACTGGTGACTGCCTCCCTGCCTGGAGGCCCAGTGAGCTTGCTCTGGGTCCAGCCTTGCCCCCCTGCCTACCTAAGAACTTTCCTGAAACTCTACCTTGCTGATAGCGCCTGGGAGCGCTTTATTTTACTTATAGCGCTTGAGAGCGCTTTATCTTGTCCTTCAGCGCTGAGAGCGCTTTATCTCACTTATAGCGCTTGAGAGCGCTGTATTTTACATGTAGCGCTGGGAGCACTTTACTTTTCCCCCAAGCACTTAGTAGCGCTTTTATTCCACTTCCGAGGGTGCCACCCCTCACTTGCCCCGTAAATCGTGCCGGCGATTGTCCCTGCCACCGCCCGGCGCCCGAACCGGAAGTCAGGCGGGCCGGGGGCGGGACGACCAGACAACAGGAAGCCCAGGCGGGAGCCTACCCCGCGCTGGGACGTGCTGGCAGAAGGAGGAAGGCTGCCGGCGCTCGCGGGGCTCCCGTGAGGAAAGGAGAGCCCCGCGCCGAAAGAAGAGACCAAGCCTGCCGATATCCGAGGAGCCCCACGGAGGAGGGCTCCCCCGTGCCGCACCTGCACAAGACGCAGCGCCGGAAGAAGAGCCCCGCCACAGACCGGTGAGTGGGGTCGGCGTTGGTTGTCATGAGGGGGCGTCGGGGCACATTGCCGGTGCCCACCCCCCCGTGCTCTCTCCGTGGAGGGGGATTCATCCATTGAGAGCTTACCAAGGCTCCCAGGAGCAGTATTGTAGTTCGAGTTCCCCGAGAGGGACTCAACCAGAGCCCGGGGCATTTCCATTGTTCAGAGGCCCCAGTGGGCCGTTTTGCAATCTCGAGTCCACAAAGGACTCCAACGTCCAGGGGGCATTGTGTTTCGAGCCCACTAGAGGCTATGGGGGCATTCTTTGTTGCAGAGCCCCGAGGCTCCCAGCCCACAGATGTTTTAGAGCCCTGAGGCTCTTGAGTGCCATTCTGTTCGTTTAGAACCATGAGGCTCTTGGGGGATACAAGTGCTTTGGTCAGAGCCGCGAGGCCCCCACGTTGTGGTTGGCCCCATTGTTGTTCTTGAGCCCACGAGGCTCCAACGCGTGTGTTCCCATTGCCTTACAGCAGCCCAGCACTTAGTGGGCAGCTGCCACGTTTAGATTTGTTCTTGGCTGCCTGCGCAGCCTGCCCTGACATTATGGACTAAGGGCATTTGAGCCCTTGAGAGGCCAGGTGGCCTGAGGGACAGTTCTAGTGTTGTGCCTGTGTGCACCTTGCGCAATTTGTGATTTACTTGCCAATGTGATTCCTGCGCAATTGTTCTTCTTACACCTCGGAATGTTTTTATGCATCATGTGTTTTGCTTCTTTCCCTTTGCTATGTGTTATATGCTTAGGTGATTGTTTTTCCTTCTATAGGTCCTGCTAGTAAGGTCCTGGTCCCCTGCGTGATTCTCCTAAGGTGGTTAGGGTTGCGTAGGTGGTACTTACCTGTTACCAGTGATTACTGGGTGGGTGCTCTATGTTCTATTTGGTTCTAAACGCTATTTCTACAAGTATTCTAAAACTACAAGTGCTGATTCCTGACAGTGGTCCAGGTGGCCCTGTCTTGTACATATCCCCTGTAAATTCTGCCCGTGCCTGTTGGCACATTGTAAAGTGTGTGTTTTTATCTAATGTGTTTTGGTGTAATACAAAGGCTATTTTTATACATAACCTTGTGTGGAGTTTCCTTTGTGGTGGGTCTTGGGTGTTGTTGCTGGGTGCGCGCGCAAACACTTAACTCACATTGCCTCCGAGTTTAGCCTTAGTGCTCGAGTCACGTTACCAAGGGGGTGAGCAGGGGTTATCTTGGTGTGTAACTCCCTTGCCCTGACCTGGAAGTGGGGGTCTCTGACTGACTTTGGCGCAAGCCCTGGCCAGCCAGGGATCCCATTTCTAACATTGGCTGGCAGCGGAAGGGATCCGGATTTGTGTTTGCGTTGTACCGCAGTGGCAACTGGCCGCACTACAAAACTCTGCATTTTAGATGACCACATTTTGGGGATTATTGTTTTTTGAAGTTCCGTATTTCTTCTCCTAAAAGGTATCATTGTGTAATTGTGTCCAGTACATTTGTTCCCCTTCCTGTGCCCAGAGTTGGTACCTGTGTCACGTGTGGTCAGGTTGAGGAATTAGGGTTGGTAGAAACTTCCTTATCAGTCCAAGGGGGGGGGGGGGGTTGTGTGTGGATGAATGATGTGTTGCACTGGACAAGTGAGTGTGAGTTCTCTGGGATCGGGAACTTGCTGAATACCTTTGTGAATTGTGTACTCCTGTGTTAAGCTCAGACCCATAGGTTCCCGGTGTAAACCTTTCTCTAGAACGTCCGCCAAAAAGGAGCCTGCTTTTGATTTCAATGATCTAGATACCTACAGTACGTGGGAGCTGGTAAGGTTCTGTGAAGAGAGAGACCTAGGGAGGGGTGAGTCAAACTATTACGACCTTAGGGACCGCCTGGCCAGATGGCAAAAGTATCAATGGGATCTTGAGCGTAGTGAGGAAAGGGCCTGGGGCTCACACCATGAGGGTGGTGGGTCTGTGGGGAGCCCTGAAGATTCAGAAGAGGAGGAAGAAGATGACACTGCATGGACGCCAGTAGAGAGTAGAGACCCCATAGGTAGGGAGTCCCTTGCTGGGTCCAGCATAGGAGGCAGCGCCTCACCTCTTTCCCTGTCCCCAGAGGAGTGGGAAGATAGGAGGAAAGAAAGGGAGCACCAGCTGGTCTTAGAAAAGCTCAGGTTAGAGCATGCCCAGGCTATGGCGCAGCTGGAGGTTAAGAACCAACAGCTAGAGACTGAGAGGGTCTTGGCACAGGAGGGGATAGAGGAGGCTGAGAGGGCCTCCACCAGAGGCAAAGTAGCTCTGGAGGGTAGACTATCCCCTGCACGCAGTTTCTGGACTCCCCAGGGCGGGTTGAGTCCAGTGGTGGCAGCTTTATAGAGCCCAGTGCAAGAAGTCCCACCCCCAGTTCCCACAGTCTGGTACCTGTTTCCCCAGAAGAGGAGTATAGGTTGAAGTTCAGGGACAGTAGGAAACTGTCTCACCAGTCTTGGGAGGAGTTTGCAGGGGACTGTCAGTGTGCACTGATTGAGTGGTTAGAGGTTCCCACGGGACCTGATTTTGACAAACTGTTTGATCTTGTTCTCAAGGAACAGGTGCTCAGTCGTTGTTGGCCGGGGTTGCGGCAACACCTGTTGAGGTTGGAGACCTGTGATCCTTGGGAGCTTGCAAGGGAGGCAGACAGATTGTAAAGTGGTAGAGGTTCTCTAGAGTCTTTGGTTAGTGACTCCAAAAGTAGTGGTTCAGGTATCCTCCAGCCCAGCGTGGTGGAGGAGGCTCAGTGTAGCCCGGCTAGGTCCCAGAATAGCGAGGAGGGTGTAGGGGCTTACTGCCTGCTCCGTGGAGCAGGAGTAAGTGGGTGACCGAGGGTCCCCAGACGCACAAAGCCCTGCCTCAGGACTTGGATGGTTTCTGTAGGGAACACCAGGTTGGGGACCTAGGCTGTCCTGTTACTCCATTTGAGGAAGATCTCCTAGTGAGTAGAGGACCTGCAGCGTCTGTAAACAGAGCTCCTGTGGTTCTAGAGTCTGGCAGTACAGCTCCGGTAGGGAGGGTACAGGAGGCCAGCGTGAGGAGTGATTGGGGGATGAGTGCCCCAGTGGAAGAACCAGTGGGTCAGGAACTACCCAGTTGGGCAAGGTTCCCTTGTATTGACCATGGTGACACCACTTCTGTTCTGGGGGATCTTCGCGCACTGTCAGGTGGACAGGGGACGGGAGATCTGCGCCAGACAGACAGTCACACAACATATGTATCATTTGTTAGCCTCAGGGGGATGGTGTGTGAATCCCCAGAAGTCCTGGAGTGCCAGGGAATTATTCCACCAAAGGTTTTAGACCAGAGGTTGAGAGGCCAGGTTCAGGATCCGCCTGACCTGGAGGGAAGGACGACTGTAACCAGTGTCCTGACCGGTTCTTCTTCCAGAGGTACCGCCCCAGTTGGTAGGGAGCAGGACTCTGGAAGGGGGTACAGAGGGTGGGAGAGGCCACCTCTGACCCCGGTGCAACCTGAGGGGTTAAAACCCTGGGTTGGAATGGCGTTCTAGGTGTACCCCTCGCTGGAGGAGAAGGAACCCTAGGAGAAGAGGTAGGGGGAGGAGAGCCTTCCCTGAGACTCCTGGTCCGCCTAAGGGTGTAGACCCTAGGCTGGAGAACCAGTGGCAGTCTAGTCCTGTCTTACAGACAGGAAGAGTGGACAATTGCTACTATGTGCCAGGGGTTACTACCCCCCCCCCCCACTCTGCGAATAGGCAAGGACCGGTGGCACCTGGGTGGCCCAGGGCCTGGTCCTGGCCGCGGACAGATCGGGAGTACCAGTGGGGTAGCCCAGTTGGTCCAGATAGTGTTTCTAGAAGGAACCCGCTGGGTTCACAGTGGCGTAGAACAGGAGGGTGTCCCTGCAGTTGCGGGCCCGCGTCCGTGTTCTATCGCCCAAAGCAGGGAAGCCCATCACGGTGGTGATTGGTGTGCCCTGCATTTTGGCTGGAAGGGGGTTGTGTTGGGCTTGGCCCTTGTTGCAGGTTCACCCCTGAACTTTTTGCTTTTAATGGTGACCTGGTGATGGTGATTTTTGGTTTCTGCGCACTTTCACTGTGTCCCATTGGAAAGTGCGTGCGCACTCTGAGTGCATGTGGTGAAATAGGCCTGCCATCCTATAGGAATGCATGGGGAATATTTGTGTCCCTGGTAGTTCCTGATGCGTGGGGTGTGCAGGAACGAGTCTGGTATGTGCGGACTCGTGTGATTGAATGCTGCGCAATTATGTATGCGGCGTGTATGTGTCTAGTGTGGAAGTGCCACTTCTAGACATGGGTGTGCGTATGCAGTGAGTGTGCTGGCGTGTGATTGGCTGGCGCTGGCTGTTGAGCCTGGCTTCAGGAGTCTGGATGGGTCTGCCCGGTGGTGAGTGTTGAGATCAGCATGTGTGATGTGAGGGAGGGGTGCACCTAGGACCTGAATAGGGCTGGGCTTTCCCCACACAATGCTGGCTCCGCCCCCTGTGGTGCGACTGATGACCCTAGCTTGCCTGGGGTGGCTGGGGAAAACAAAGTACTCCAAAACCAGCTGCAACTGGTTTCTCCCCCACCCTGCACCCTGAGACAAAGGGATTTGATGTATAAAAAGGGGCTGTGTCCCTTTGCAATTTGTTCTCTTCCAGGATCCTTTTGCTGAGGGGGGCTGTTGCTGCTGGGCACCAGGAGGACCGCCACTGGTGACTGCCTCCCTGCCTGGAGGCCCAGTGAGCTGGCTCTGGGTCCAGCCTTGCCCCCCTGCCTACCTAAGAACTTTCCTGAAGCTCTTTTGTATATTCAAATGCTAGAATCACCCTTGGTTATGTTTAGTGTGGCTAATTACCTTTTTGCAGCTGTCAGGATCAGGAGGAGGAGATTGAAAATGTAGCATTGGGGTCTGTGATGGGCGACAAACTGCTTTTTAGACATGACAATTCTTTTTGTTACTATTTATATGTCTTTTAATCTTTGCATAAATCATGACATTTTATTGTATGAATTTTTATGTAATTGAAATGCCCTTTTGATTGTAGCATGCTTTTATGATTTTAAAAAAAATCGAATAAAGTGGTTTTTGACTTTGACTACCTAAGAACTTTCCTGAAGCTCTACCTTGCTGATAGCGCCTGGGAGCGCTTTATTTTACTTATAGCGCTTGAGAGCGCTTTATATTGTCCTTCAGCGCTGAGAGTGCTTTATCTCACTTATAGCGCTTGAGAGCGCTGTATTTTACTTCTAGCGCTGGGAGCGCTTTACTTTTCCCCCAAACACTTAGCAGCGCTTTTATTCCACTTCCGAGGGTGCCACCCCTTACTTGCCCCGTAAATCGTGCCCGCGATTGTCCCTGCCACCGCCCGGCGCCCAAACCAGAAGTCAGGCGGGCCGGGGGCGGGACGACCAGACAACAGAAAGCCCAGGCGGGAGCCTACCCCGCACTGGGACGTGCTGGCAGAAGGAGGAAGGCTACCGGAGCTCGTGGGGCTCCCGTGAGGAAAGGAGAGCCCCGCGCCGAAAGAAGAGACCAAGCCTGCCGATATCCAAGGAGCCCCACTGAGGAGGGCTCCCCCGTGCCGCACCTGCACAAGAGGCAGCGCCGGAAGAAGAGCCCTACCACCGACCCACAGACCGGTGAGTGGGGTCTGGCATTGGTTGTCGTGAGGGGGCGTCGGGGCACATTGCCGGTGCCCGCCCCCCGTGCTCTCTCCGTGGAGGGGGATTCATCCATTGAGAGCCTACCAAGGCTCCCGGGGGCAGTATTGTAGTTCGAGTCCCCCGGGAGGGACTCAACCAAAGCCCGGGGCATTTCCATTGTTCAGAGGCCCCAGTGGGCCGTTTTGCGATCTCGAGTCCACGAAGGAGTCCAACGTCCAGGGGGCATTGTGTTTTGAGCCTACGAGAGGCTCTGGTGGCATTCTTTGTTGCAGAGCCCCGAGGCTCCCAGCCCACAGTTGTTTTAGAGCCCTGAGGCTCTTGAGTGCCATTCTGTTCGTTTAGAACCACGAGGCTCTTGGGGGATACAAGTGCTTTGGTCAGAGCCTCGAGGCCCCCACGTTGTGGTTGCCCCATTGTTGTTTTTGAGCCCACGAGGCTCCAACGCGTGTGTTCCCATTGCCTTACAGCTGCCCAGCACTTAGTGGGCAGCTGCCACATTTAGGTTTGTTCTTGGCTGCCTGCGCAGCCTGCCCTGACATTATGGACTAAGGGCATTTGAGCCCTTGAGAGGCCAGGTGGCCTGAGGGACAGTTCTAGGGTTGTGCCTATGTGCAACTTGCGCAATTTGTGATTTACTTGCCAATGTGATTCCTGCGCAATTGTTCTTCTTACACCTCTGAATGTTTTTATGCATCACGTGCTTTGCTTCTTTCCCTTTGCTATGTGTTATATGCTTAGGTGATTGTTTTTCTTTCTATAGGTCCTGCTAGTAAGGTCCTGGTTCCCTGTGTGATTCTCCTAAGGTGGTTAGGGTTGCGTAGGTGGTACTTACCTGTTACCAGTGATTACTGGGTGTGTGCTCTATGTTCTATTTGGTTCTAAATGCTATTTCTACAAGTATTCTAAAACTACAAGTGCTGATTCCTGACAGTGGTCCAGGTGGCCCTGTCTTGTACATATCCCCTGTAAATCCTGCCCGTGCCTGTTGGCACATTGTAAAGTGTGTGTTTTTATCTAATGTGTTTTGGTTTAATACAAAGGCAATTTTTATACATAACCTTGTGTGGAGTTTCCTTTGTGGTGGGCCTTGGGTGTTGTTGCTGGGTGCGCGCGCAAACACTTAACTCACATTGCCTCCGAGTTTAGCCTTACTGCTCGAGTCACGTTACCAAGGGGGTGAGCAGGGGTTATCTTGGTGTGTAATTCCCTTGCCCTGACGTGGAAGTGGGGGTCTCTGACTGACTTTGGCGCAAGCCCTGGCCAGCTAGGGATCCCATTTCTAACAGGGGCAATTTTCCAATCGTATTGAAATTGGTATATTGATTGTAAGAGTTACTATGTTCCCACGATCCGTATTGTGAACCAGATGGGAGGGGGGTTTTCTATGCTCCTTTTTCGACTGACACTATGGGACTGAGATAGCGAGTGTTATGTAACAGTCTATGTATGTTTTGTGTAGAAAACCAATAAATTACGTTTCAAAAAAAGAAAAATAACAACGGTCTTGCCTCTTATTTTACTAATCGCATTGTCACCAGTGTAGTTATGGTGGCAGAAATGGTTCTAAATCTATGTTTAATAATGATCACTTTTATTAAGTACTACTTAGTGCAGCGTTATCATGTGACCTACTAATGTCAAATGCTCGAAGTGTTAATTCAAACATTTCCAAGGTTCAGCTTGTGCACAGGCTCTAAGAGTGAAGGCAGACCCTTGGCTCAGTTTTCTGTGTTAATTTGTTGTATTGTCACCTCTGGGTTGAATAAGGAGTCAGAGAGTTGTCACATGAAATATCACCACCAGGCACATGTCCATATGCAAATAAGGAATTCTTTTTCTGCTTCTGTCCATGTAGTATCTCTAAGGCTTTCAATATATGTTTTTTAATTAAAAAGCCAAAATGTTTTCTTTCTCCATTTTCCTCTCATGCATTCTCTCTAGTTCTTTTTCAATCCTGAAATTGTTCCTTGTTCCCACTTTACTCTTTGCATTATTTCCTTGCTTTTTCCAGTACTGTGATGCTTTGTCCTACCTTTTAATTCTGTTTAACTCGTGTTCTTTTTGTTCGATTTCCCTAAAGTAATCTTTTCTCTTCATAATAGCATTAGTTAATATCTTGAGGCTGTCTGTTCAAATAATCAGAGTTCACGGCTGAATAAACAAACAAAACAGCTGAGTTCTTTATTGAGGACCGGACTGCCAGTCTCGAACCTCGTAACACAAGTACGACCTAGTGAGTCACATTAGTGGGTCTCTTTCAATAAGGCCACAACTCAAGTACTGTGCCACATATCAAGCATTGTGTTCTGTTTTAGAGGCCTCTTCTGGAACTTTGTGTCTGGTTCCAGAGGTCTCATATTGCAAATGCTAAGTCTAGTTCCAGAAGTCGCTCCTTGACTAGTGTGTCCATTTCTGAAGCTTAATTTGTAGTTGTGTACTTGGTTGTGGTAGCCTCATCCAGTGGCGTAGTTTGGTCAGTATGTTTGGGGGCAGGGAGCTTCAGATTTTCCGCCAATTGGGCTGGCATATAATCTTTCAATACATTTTGCGAAGCAGGGTGCAGGATAGGGGCCTAGGTAGCAGTGGAAAGGAAGAAGAATGCGATTGGTAGAAGTACTGAAAGAGAAAATACAATATTTTGTAAAACCGAACAATATTTTGAGGACTTTCAAAACTGAAAGGGAGAAAGTGTGTGCACGTGCTTTTGTCTGTGTATGTAAATATCCCTGGTGAAATTCGACTGACATCTCACAATACCCAACTGAATGCACCTGTACCCAACTATTTACCAGAAAATACATTTAGTAGAGGAATGTAACACCCAAACACTCAGCCCCCCTGAAGTTAAGCCCCTGGCCCCATTGTAAGGACTGTGTCCAGTAACAGAGACCACATCTTAAGCATTGTGCCCCTTTCTGGAGGTCGAGTGGTGTTTTTCTAGAGACCTAACTTTTTATGAGATCTAGAGGCCTTATCATGAGTATTATGTTAAATTCTCGAAATTACTTCTAGGTCACTGTGTCCTGATCTAGAAATCTCATTAGGAGCCTAGTGTGCTTTTTTGCAGGCCTTGTCTTTGGTATTGTGAACATTTCCAGAGTCTCATCAAATGTATAGTATCCAGTTCTGGAGCACTTACCTAAAATCATACATTCAGCTTTGAACATCAGATTGACAGGCAAATAAATGCAGAACAGAGAGATGCCAAGAATGTGAGCATTGAGGCCCAAGCTTAGACATTCTGTACTAAAATAACTTAACAAAAGGAACAGTGAAGGCCTGCAGCCTCATCTTAGCACAGATAGCAAGAACAAGATGTGAACATGGGCAAATGAGGTGTAGGATGAACATAGCGGGCAAATACAAGCCACAGTAGATCTGGAGACCATGTACTGTCTATGAGCAAGAAGGTGGTATAGTGAGTCAGAGAGTTTATGTATTGTTGGATTCCTTGTCTCTCTGTTTCAGGGGTGCACAACAGAGCAGCCCCACTGCGTCAACTATCCTGGCACTAGAGTGTGCACATGTTCTGAGGATCAGCGAACCCTTACACAGCCTCCCCATGGCATGGTTGAGGTTCTTATGGACTTTCAGTAGTTTCTCAGTCTAGAAACTAGTCATGGCCAACCTATTCACAGCAGGGTATCTCACAAGGCATAAAGAGCATGTTCTCTCTGCCCCAAAGCTCAACCTCTTCATTTACTCCTATGTGTCAGCACAGCAGGAGGACTATTCCTTCTCAACCCCAACATCAAACTCTTCACAGAAGTGTATGTGTTGGCCTGGCACCATTGGCGTGGGTCTCACTTACATTTTTCGCTTCTGTCTCCTCTGTGTTTTGCTGTTGTTAGATGCTCTGGGTGCTGTGCCACTGCCATTCAGTGCCACAGCGTGAATGCTCCCTTTTGTAAATTGACTGGTATCATCGTAATTGACCCAAGGAACAGGATAGGAAAGTCGAAGCTTTGCTGTTATGTGTATTGGCTGTCTGCTTTTGGAAAGTCAGGCCAGGCTGAGGCCGACCTGGAATAAATAGACATCTGCAGTTGGAGTATAGGGCGGGGTGACCCTTTGATCTGCGCAGGGCTGTGCCCGGCAAGGTGAATGATGGCTCCACCTCCCACTGTGTGTCTGATGGCAGACCCCCTCTTCCTGAAAGGCAGGATGCCGCCTTGTTAATAGAGTGCTCCAGGACAACACCAAACTGGTTCTGGCTGGGTTCAGTGATTTGTGACTTTTTGAGAACAAAGACTTTTGAAGTATAAAGATCTGTGCTGAAACCCTACACGGTGTGTTACTTCTGGATGTCACAACGAACCTCTGTCCGTGTAACTAGAGGGAAAGGACTTTGAAACTTTCATCCATCTTGCTGTAGCAACTACCCAAGGGCCTGATTTGAGCTTGCCTCCTGCTGAAGTCTCAGGGACATTAGACTTCACCCATCAGCCATCCGGATTCCTATTTGAGAGGGATTCTACTCGCAAGTGAGGCCTCTGTCAAGAATTCCAGAGCCTCGCTATTGTGGGCCCCCGCAGCTGAGAAGCTGTTGCCGCTGAGAACCCGCCTTTGCCTGTGTTACCAAAGTCATTGTTATCGCTATTGTGGGCCGCCGCAGCTGAGAAGCTGTTGCCGCTGACAGCCCTCATTTGTCTGAGTTACCAAAGTCATCGTTATTGCTATTGTGGGCCACCGCAGATGAGGAGCTGTTGAAGCTAAGAGCCCGCATTTGCCTGTGTTTCCAAAGTCATCGTATAGCTATTGTGGGCCGCTGCAGCTGAGGAACTGTGCCGCTGAGTGTCCACATTTGCTGTGCTACGAGAATCATTGCTATGGCGGGCCGCTGCAGCTGAGGAGCTGTGCCGCTGAGCACCCACATTTACCATCCTACGAGATTCATGGCTATCACTATTGTGTGCCGCTGCAGCTGAGGAGCTGTGCCGCTGAGTGCCCGCACTAGTCACCACATCAAGTTTCTTGTTATCACCTGCGTGTGCCGCTGGGTGCCCGCCTTGAGACCCCGTCCCATGATTACCGTGAGTGGACGCCGCGGACCGCTGCAGCTGGGGGCTGTGGCCGCGGCGAGTCTGCCTGTCATCACCGCGGCTTCCTTGTGAGGCTGCGTGCCATGCCCCTTTAAACCTCAGGTACATTGTGCATCACCGGGACGTGGAGACCTGGCCTCGAACTAAGTTTGTTTCACGCGCTTTTGAGTGCTTTTATTGCTTTTTAAGTGAATCTGTATTTACCTGCATTGTGGCTTCTTGATCGCTTTTGAGCCTTGTGTTAAGCTTATATAAAGATACTTATTGTTCCATAGCTACTTGTGTGGTGTTCCGTTGTAGTGTCTTCACTGCGTTATTGTGTATAGTCATAAATGTTTCACACACTGCCTCAGAGATAGGCCTGTCTGCTCATGTTACGTTACCACAGGGTTTAGCAGGGGTTATCAAAGGGTGTAGCTCACTTACTCTGACTTAGGAAGCAGGATCCCTATTTGGACCTCGGCGCCAGCCGCTGCCAACTAGAGATCCCCATTTTAACATTGGAGGTCAGCGTTGGGGATCAGGACTTTGATTTATGATCCACATACAATAACTGGTGTACGCTACTAGTGAGTGTAGACCTAGCTGCAACCACATACAGGTTGATTTTGTTCTATTGTTGATTGTAATTGCCAGTTATGTCTACAATGGGTAGGACAACGTCCAATGCTTCGGAGGATCTCATCTTTGAGGAAGACAGGTTAGAGACCTACACTGCCAAACAGCTAAAGTCTTTTTGCAAGCAATTCACAGTCCCTGCTGCGGGTCTCTCTTTGAAGGAGGAGTATCAGAAGACCCTTAAGGCCTGGTTAGAAGTGAGAGAGTCGAGGGCGTGGCTTAGCAACATGCCGAGCTAGACGCAGGGCTCGGGAGCTCCCGGCCGTTGACGACCAAATCCGCCATAAAACTTATGCCACAGACTTAAAACTCACCGTCTGGATCTCCGGAGGAGACCCTGTAGCTCCGACGGTGCCGCGAGGGGTCCGCGGACGAACAGGGAGCCGATTCTTCGCGATTCCCCGGATCCGGGACAGTGGAGACGGCTAACCCAAGATGGCGCCCCGGGCTCGGCGTTAGCCCCGGCGGGACACCGGACGACGCAGAGCGGACCTCGATCGGCGGAAGGTGCTCATTCGGGCGCTAAAGGGCGCGAACCAGGAGAAGAGTATACAGCGGCTTGGCTGCACGCATAGACTGCCCCGAGGGAGGAGAGCCGCGGCTCGCGGAGGCGGTGCGGACGGTGCAGAATTCGGCAGGCTATACCGGGGGCCTCCACCACACGGCAGAGCGGACTCCGACCGGAACCTGGAAACCCCCGCCGCGGCGAACTGCTGACTGCCCCAGGTAGGAGGAGAGAGTCCCCCCCCTGCCCCCCCCCGCGCTGTTCCCTGACCGCGACTGCCTTTACCAATATGGCGGCCTGAATCGAGACTGAGATCTGGGACTGCCGGGGGGCGGCGTGGCCTGCCTGGGGCCGGGGTGCAGAGCAGGGGACTGCGTCCCATTCACGGACGACAGAAGGTCTGGCACAGCGGGGAGTGGCCCCGCGCAACCCTCCTCGCATGGGGACACACTTTACCAACATGGCGCCCAAAATACTGCGACCCTACACCGGATCACGAGGACCCTGAGAGACTGCATCAGTGCTGGTAGCAGCAGACGGAGGTGCGCCTGGTCCCTGGAGATAGTCGGTGCCGCCCCCGCTGGGGTGGCTGGCCCAGTGGACAACGGTACCTGCCACCTGGCCGGGATAGCATCAGATTGCGGCACTAGGGGTCCTGTCTTGACCAACAGCCCTCCCACTGATATCCACGAGTGCGTGGCAGCCGTGCGAGACCCTGCAGGAGGGTACCCAGTCACCACCTGAATCCTGCATGACATTGCAGATATTGTGACACAGCAGTGGCGATTGTCCGCCAGTCGTGCGAAGCAGGGGGGGCCCTAACGGACGGGGAGCGGACACGTGCGGAGATATCCCGGGCCGCGGAGTGAGACGTGGTGGCGGATACCCGCACGCTCTAGACCCATATAAACTACCCCCGTCAGTGCGAAGTAGAGGAGTGGACCCCGCTGACCCCGGAAGAGTGCAACCTCTCGGTGGGCGATAATGGGAAAAAACATTCCGGCGCCTAAACCCCTGAAGCAAGGCCCTATGGACAATTTCGCGACCTCACGCCCAGGGAGGGAACAACCCAGCGCACCACAGGAAGGCTCGCCCGACACTGATAGGCTTCTGGCGGCCATTCAAGCCTCAAGATCCGACATACAGGAGTCGAGAGCAGCGCTAGAAGTTAAGATAGGCGAGGTGGGATCGGAGGTCACCCTCCTCCGGCAGGACTTCAGGAACCTCTCGGCGCGGGTCACGGAAACTGAAACACGACTGGGAGAGGCGGAGGGCTCCATTACCACGCTCCGCAAAGAAATGGTGGAACTCCAAGCATCTCATAGACAACTCCTTTGGAAGGTGGATGACGCGGAAAATAGGGCACGCCGCAATAACCTCCGCTTTGTGGGCTTTAGAGAGGGAATCGAGGGGAATGATATGGCGGCCTTCCTCCACACGTGGCTGACCTCGACTTTCCCTACAGCATGCTTCTCGGCGTGCTTCATAATCGAGAGAGCTCATAGGGCACTGCTCGCGAAGCCCCCGGAAGGTGCATGACCTAGACCAGTAATAGCACGCTTCCTGAACTTTGCGGATCGCGATCTAATCCTTCGTGAGGCCAGAAAAATGGGGGAGATTAGGCTGGAAAACACCACCATAATGATTTTCCCTGATTACAGCGAGGAGGTCCAGAAACAGCGCCGCTCTTTTGACCTGGTGAAAGCAAAATTGAGAACACTGAAGATCACCTACATGCTGCTCTTCCCAGCGAAACTTAAGGTGCTGTATAAAGATAAATCACTCTTCTTTACACATCCGGACGACGCCTGGCAGTGGCTGGAGGAGAGACCGGTCCTCAATAGCAGAGAGGCGGCAGGACGCGAGGAATTGGACAGGGCGCTTAGAGAGAGAGCCGGCTGGGGGCTCCCTAAGCCACAACGGCGGACATCGAGGAGACTCCACTCCTGCGCCACTGGGACACCGTACCAGCCACGCACGCCTGCGGGGGCCAGGAGAGATCGCTCGGAATAACCGGGAGGGTCCTCCGCAGCAGGCACACGAAGACAAACCCCACGCCATTCGACACTATCGGAAGGAGACGATGACAATCGGGAGGAGGGTGGGGGCTCAGACCCGGAGGGAGTAGACCACAGTGAAGAAAGGGACTCGATGCATCCACTGGAGAAGGAAATCCACCATTTGGAACTTGATTCATCCGGCAAACAGAGCGGGAATGACACCGCCACGCAAGACTCACACTCCTGAAAACTACAGAGTGGCTTATTGATGAAGACGGCCGGGAGGCTCGAGGACAAGCAAGTTGCCAGTCCTCCCTTGTTTTTGTTATTTTTCCCCTGTTCAGAGTATCTGTTTTTCTTTCCTTGAATTGGTTAAGACATTGGGCTAGAAACGACACTGGATTGGGTGCTCTCACTGCCTTTCGAGTTGGGGGAAAGGTGAGGGGTTGTTGAAATAAAGGGTGAAGGGGGTGGGCGACAGACCGTCTCCCGCTGAAATCTCGGTCCTATTATGGGGATGAGTCTGGAAGGGGAGGGTGGTGGGGAGGGGGGGTCCACGGGGAACCGGAGTTATCTTGAGTTGGGGGAGGGGGGATGTTGGGAAACAGCGACTGCATGCCAATACGCACCTGCTACCACACCACTTAGAATGCCATTTCGGGACTTACGGAAGTAACACACAATGGCGGACCCACTAGACCACAACCACACGGGTGACCCTGGCGTCACGATACTCTCTTGGAATGTGAATGGCCTGGGGTCAAAGATTAAAAGGGGTTTAGTGAATGCATATCTTAAGAGGCTAGCGCCTGACATTATATTGCTCCAGGAGACCCATCTCAGAGGCACTCACTGCGCTTTCATAGCTAGAGGTAGACACGTGGTAATGGCACACGCAGGTTACACGGCGGACTCTAGAGGGGCGGCAGTCCTAGTAAAAAAATCCACACCGTTTGCCGTCACTCGAACATGGTTGGACCCTCAGGGGACATATGCAGGAGTACAGGGAACATGGAGGAGGCAAAGATACACAATTATCTCCGTTTATGCCCCACCAAAATTACAGAAAAGGGGATGGTGATGAACAGAGTGCCTGAATTAAGCAGACCACTCTTACCCAGTCCAAAGATCAGGGCTTGATCCATCACCGTTTTTTAGCTCACTGCACCATCCCAGCTCAGAACTTGGCTATATGCAAATTAGTCTGTTCCTGTCCCAGTGCATGATGGGAACAGGGCAAACCAAACTACCAAGCCAATTCTTGTACTGGGAAGGAAACAAGCTTCCGGGGACCGGTTTCTGCCATTTCAGGCGTCCTCGGCCCGGCTTGCTTGAATCCTGATGGTGCAATGAGCAAGGGACTCACATCTGAGTATACCCTTCCACGCTTATGGTGGACAAAATGATTCAGAAAAGGGGGTGGTGATGAACAGAGTGCCTGAATTAAGCAGACCACTCTTACCCAGTCCAAAGATCAGGGCTTGATCCATCACCGTTTTTTAGCTCACTGCACCATCCCAGCTCAGAACTTGGCTATATGCAAATTAGTCTGTTCCTGTCCCAGTGCATGATGGGAACAGGGCAAACCAAACTACCAAGCCAATTCTTTTACTGGGAAGGAAACAAGCTTCCGGGGACCGGTTTCTGCCATTTCAGGTGTCCTCGGCCCGGCTTGCTTGAATCCTGATGGTGCAATGAGCAAGGGACTCACATCTGAGTATACCCTTCCACGCTTATGGTGGACAAAATGATTCAGAAAAGGGGGTGGTGATGAACAGAGTGCCTGAATTAAGCAGACCACTCTTACCCAGTCCAAAGATCAGGGCTTGATCCATCACCGTTTTTTAGCTCACTGCACCATCCCAGCTCAGAACTTGGCTATATGCAAATTAGTCTGTTCCTGTCCCAGTGCATGATGGGAACAGGGCAAACCAAACTACCAAGCCAATTCTTGTACTGGGAAGGAAACAAGCTTCCGGGGACCGGTTTCTGCCATTTCAGGCGTCCTCGGCCCGGCTTGCTTGAATCCTGATGGTGCAATGAGCAAGGGACTCACATCTGAACATGCCAGAAACCGGTCCCTGGTAGCTTGTATCCTTTCTGGTGAAGAATTGGCTTGGTAGTTTGGTCTGCCCTGTTCCCATGATGCACTGGGCCAGGGACAGACTAATTTGCATATAGCCAGGTTCTGAGCTGGGATGGGGCAGTGAGCTAAATAACGGTGATGGATCAAGCCCTGATCTTTGGACTGGGTAAGAGTGGTCTGCTTAATTCAGACACTCTGTTCATCACCACCCCCTTTTCTGAACCACCAAAATTACAGGCACGCACCCTAACTGCAGTCACTGCTATCCTTCTAGACACGGCAGACACGATTCAGATAGTGGGTGGGGATTTTAACGATGTAATGTGTACAACGAGCGATAGATCAGGGTCCCCTCGTGCAGCAGGAGGTGGTACGGCATTGGCTAGACAGATGCACACTTTGGGACTCACTGATGTGTGGAGATGGCTCCACCCGACACAGGAGGCCTACTCCTTTTATTCCGGGGCTCACAAGGTCTTCTCTAGATTAGATTACCTGTTTACTTCTAGACAAGAAATCACGGTTAATGACTTAGCGGAATATAAGGACGATTCAGAAAAGGGGGTGGTGATGAACAGAGTGTCTGAATTAAGCAGACCACTCTTACCCAGTCCAAAGATCAGGGCTTGATCCATCACCGTTATTTATCTCACTGCCCCACCCCAGCTCAGAACCTGGCTATATGCAAATTAGTCTGTCCCTGGCCCAGTGCATCATGGGAACAGGGCAGACCAAACTACCAAGCCAATTCTTCACCAGAAAGGAGACAAGCTACCGGGGACCGGTTTCTGGCATTTCAGCCTCGTCGGCCCGGCTTGCTTGAATCCTGATGGAGCAGTGAGAAAGGGACTCATGTCTGAGTATACCCTGCCACACCTATAGTGGCCAAAAACGATTCAGAAAAGGGGGTGGTGATGAACAGAGTGTCTGAATTAAGCAGACCACTCTTACCCAGTCCAAAGATCAGGGCTTGATCCATCACCGTTATTTATCTCACTGCCCCACCCCAGCTTAGCGGAATATAAAGCGCGGGAAATCTCGGACCACTCCCCCCTGTTTGTACACCTGGGACGAGGGAGGAGGGACAAGACCAGGGAATGGCGCCTCGCGGCATGGGACCTGCACACACCAGATATACTGAAGGGAATTAGAGCGGACATAAAGGTCTATATAGCTGAGAATGAGGGCACGGTAGACTCGGGGATCATGCTCTGGGAAGCATTGAAGCCAGTCCTTAGGGATCGTATCAATAGCAGGTTGGGAGCGGCCAGGAGGGACTTACAGCATGCGGTCACGACTGATGAGGCCACGATCCTAGCCCTCGAAACAGAATATCACCAGGGAAAGGAACAAAAGATACTTCGGAAACTACTAGACGCGCAAAGACACTATAGAGAACTTGTCACGGGGGAGGCACACACGCAAGCCCTGGCGACAATCCACCGCCTTTACGACGTGGGTGACAAATCAGGAAAACTCCTAGCATGGCTGAGCAAGAGAGAAAGGGCGGCACGATGGGTTGATGGGATTGAAGTGGCAGGGAACGGTACAGCCTGTACAGACGAGGCCATAGCGGAGGCCTTTGCGACGTACTACGAGGACTTCTATAGAGCTAGGGACTTGGGGGACGAGACGGACGCTAACCAATATCTGTGTGACATGGAGGTTCCGCAACTGTCCCAGGACGACGCAACGGAACTGGAGGCAGAGATCACAATAGAAGAAATAGGTGAGGCAATACAGTCCCTGAAGCCGGGGAAGACGCCGGGACCTAACGGCTTCCCGGCTGAACTTTTCAAACGTACAGCGGACCTGCTCCAACGCCATATTAGACAGCTATTTGCCGAGGCACTCCAAAAGGAGAGATTACCACCGACCTCGCTACGGCCACAATTGTCCCTATTCACAAGGAGGGTAAGCCCAGAGACAGGTGTGCCTCTTACCGCCCGATCTCTCTCCTTAATATGGAGACGAAGATTCTGGCTACGATACTAGCTAGGCGCCTGCGGGGGGTGATCTCTGATTTAGTACACCCAGATCAGTCCGGGTTCCTTCCGGACAGGGCGACCAAACTAAACCTCCGCCGCACGCATAACTGGCTACAGGAGGTCCGAGAGAGGAGCGAGCCCCACTGGTTCCTCTCGTTGGACGCCGAGAAGGCCTTCGATGCGGTCCATTGGCCCTTCATGTTTGAGACGTTGCGGAGGTTCGGCTTTCGACCTGGGTTTTTGCGGTGGCTTCGGCTCCTGTACTCGGGGCCAAGGGCACGAGTGCGAATAAATGGACGACTATCGCGTGAATTCCGCATTAACAGGGGAACGCGCCAGGGATGCCCACTGTCCCCCCTGCTGTTCACTTTGACGATAGAAATACTAGCGATCCGGATCCGGCAGAATCAAGGGATCAGGGGGTTTACCTGGGGAAACCCGGAGTCTACCCAGGAAAAAATCTCAATGTATGCGGACGATGTACTGCTGTATGTGACGGACCCGGATGAAACGATTCCGGTCCTGTTCAAAGAGTTGGATGAATTCGGGGCGCGAGCTGGTCATACTATTAATTGGCATAAGTCGATTCTCTATGATCCACACGGCCGAGAGCGCAGGGAGTACCTGCCGGAACTCCTCATTCACACCACTGAGGGATTCCAGTATCTGGGGGTATTCATAACACTAGACGAAACACTCTCCTTTCACAACAATGTGGCACGCATCGTGGCAAATGCAAAGTTGGACATGGACCGGTGGAAGCAGCTCCCGCTTACCCTATTGGGACGTGCAGCACTGTATAAGATGGTTCTGCTGCCAAAGTTCCTCTATGCCCTGTAGAATGAATACTACCCGCTCCCTCCCGCAACCCTGTCTCATATACATGGTGATTTGCGAACATTCCTATGGCTGGGGAAACATCCGAGAGTGGCCTTAGCTACACTGCAACGTCACCAGTACAACGGCGGGATCTCTCGTCCCAATCTCGAGGCATACTATTGGGCAGAACACCTCGCTCCAATTAATGAATGGCTACACGCAGCAATGGACCACCCCACGTATGCGCTAGAACGATCCAAATGGGCTCATACTAACGTTCTGTACTACCTGTACGGTGGTTCGGCGGGAAGACATTTCCTACCTGCTACCAAGATCACGCTGGCGGCGTGGAACAGGGCAACCAAACGCACGGGATGGGACAAACGGCCCACCCGGCAGACCCCGCTGTGGCATTGTAGGTGGCTGGGTGAGTTGCACAAATTGACAGGCTTTAGACAGTGGGACAGCATTGGCATCTCGACCATAGGGGACGTGATTGCCGGGGGCGCACTGAAAACATTCCGGGCTCTACAGGTGGACTTTGATCTGCATGGCACCCAGTACTACAGATACTCTCAGCTCAGACACGCCTGGAGGGCACAGAACATAGGTCTGACGGACGTGCCAGAATATGCCCCGTTAGAGGGCAGGTTGCTGCAGGAGCAAATTGGGAGTGGGACGGTGTCCCTAACATACAGAACACTGACCAACAATACATTGGGAACACTACAGGACTTGCGTAATAGATGGGAGGCAGAAGTAGGGGAAATGGAAGACCTGGATTGGGAACTGGTCCTTATGCACCCTCGTGAGGTGGCGATTAAGTCCAGACTCCGTCTCATTCAGCTGAAAGTGCTACATAGAGTGTACTACGACAGGGTGCGGCTATTCAAAATGGGGAAGGTCACGGATACGAAATGCTTGAGGTGCCACCAGCCGGAGGGAACTTTCTACCACACACTTTGGGGCTGTGCGATAATACAGACATATTGGGAGGGCATATTTGGGGAATTAGAGGAGGTACTGGAGACTACTTTGCCACGTGACCCCAAGCTAGCACTGCTGG
This sequence comes from Lissotriton helveticus, assembly GCF_964261635.1. Taxonomy (NCBI): domain Eukaryota; kingdom Metazoa; phylum Chordata; class Amphibia; order Caudata; family Salamandridae; genus Lissotriton; species Lissotriton helveticus. The sequence goes on along the minus strand of NC_136070.1, from coordinate 687,926,763 downwards.
GGTTGACGACCGAAGTTGACTTGGCCCGCCCGCTGACCATATTTCTAGTACTGGCCCTAGTGGTGGCCAAGAGGGACATCGCTAGGCGATGGGGTGCGGCAGAATCACCAGAATTAGAGGAGTGGAGGAAGGGGCTCGACCTCTACATGGCGGCGGAAAGAGTGACATACAAGGCCAGAGGCTGCCCAAAGAAATTCAGGAGAGTATGGACAAAGTGGAGGCATTACCACGGACTAGAATGAACTCAACAAAGTTCTAAAGGAGAGCACTACTACACCTGATGATTGAGGCATACACGAAATTAGAGGGGAAGGGACTGGGCCGGTTTGAACTAATTCACGATGTTTCCCTGTGTTGAATCGAGGGTGGGGATTTCAGAGGGAAAGATGGCAGAAATATGGGGTGGGGGTGGGGGGCGGACATGCAGAAGCTGTGTTGTGGGGGTTGTTTTTCTCTTCTTAGTTCCAGTTGTAACATGCTTTGGTTTGAACTGCACTGTTGCAGTGGAGGGAGGGGTACTCCTTATGGGCAAATGAAAAAGTTGCGATACGGACGGATACTGGCTGAATGTTGAAGCCAGCCCGTGTCCTTATATTTTCTCAGATGCTGTGTACTGCAACAATAAAAATCTGATTAAAAAAAAAATAAAAAAAAGAAGTGAGAGAGTCCGCTAGGAATGAGGGAGAGAATGCTGGAGGGTAGCAAGATGACGAAGTGGATTTAGTGGGAGGTAAAGCACTTTCCAATCCAAGTACTAGTGTGTCCTCAAAGAGTCTGTCTCCAGAAGAGATGGAGAACAGAGAGAGATAGGAAGCATAGTTTGGAGATGGCCAAATTGGAAGGTCAGAAGGACCTAGAGAGTAAAAAGTTGGATATTGAGAATAACAGGTTGGCATTTGAACTTGTGAAAATGAAACTTGAGCATCAGAGAGCATTGAGGGTGTTGGAGATCAAGGCTAAGAGTTTAGAGATCTACCCCTCTGGTGCCGGCATACCTTTAGCACCTACCGAGAGTAGAGTTTACATACCCAAGGATGTCATCAAGGATTTCCATAAGAGTGAGGATATTGGGCAATGGTTTGCCACATATGAGATAGCCATGGTGTCCCACCGGGTCCCTGAGAAGGATTGGGGAGCGGGGTTGTGGGGACGCTTTCTGAGTGATGGGAGGGATACCCTGTTGGATCTGCCTCAAGAGAGCTGGATGGTGTATGCCCATATGAATGAGGTCTTGATGATGCCATATAGTTTGACCCCAGAAATGTACAGGCAGAGATTGAGAACCTGTAAGAAGTTAGAGAGTACCACATTTGGGTTGAATATGTGTCTTTTTTTTTGCAGAGAAATGGATCGCTGGGAAAAGGGTAGCAAAGTGGAAACTTTTGAGCAATTGTATGATTTGTTTGCATGGGAGCACTTATCTAGTAACTGTTATCCAGAGCTACGCCAGCACCGTATTGATAGCAAGCTAACTAACCCTAGGAAGCTTGCTGAAGAGGCGGACCACTGGGTGAGCACCCAGGTCCGCAAGGGTCCTGTGGGAGACTTCACCAAAGGTGGGCAGGGTCCCCAGCAGAGAAGTGGGGGGACAGGGGTAAACAGAGGGAGTTCCAGAGAGGCCCCAAAGTAATTCCCCAGGGAACTAATGAGTGGTGTCCCAGCCTCCCCCTGAGAAGAAACCAGTGCCCCGACAGGTAGACCTGTTCAGAGGGGGCCTCTTACTTTCTTTAAGTGTGGTCGAGTGGGCCACCGGTATTATGATCCCCAGTGTCCCCAGTGGGACTCCAATGCACCACCCGTGCACCCCCTGCCAGATTGCCAGTATAGCCCTGGGAGGGGAGGAGATGGGTGCCCAAGGTTGGTGGGATCCCCTAGAATTGACCCTTGTCTCGCTAGGAGACTTTGAGAAGGTCCCTAACCCTGCACTGCCTGCTAACACTAAGATGTACAGGCAGTGGGGGGACATCAATGGCCATAGGGTGGAGGCTCATAGGGACACAGGAGCTAGTGTGACTGCTGTCAGCTCCCGGTTGGGGTCCAAGGAGCAGGCTGTCCCCATGCATTCTGCCCAGTAGTGTCAGCAGAAAACTCTGAGAGCCAGTGTGAGTTGGCTCAAGTTCCCTTTATGTGGGGTGGGGGGTCTCAGGAACTCTTCAAGTATCTGTGAGGCCAGCCAAGCCGGTAGACTGTCTGTTAGGCAACAATTTAGAGAACTCCCCGTGGGCTATGGTGGAGAGGAAATCTCACTTGAAAATGTTGGGTCTGCCTGAGTGGGCGTGGCGACCACTCGGTCCATGGCAGCCAGTAAGGATGTTCAGAAGGACCTGGAACCTGAAAGTATGGCCCAGGCCCCTGCCTTAAAGAGAAGGGGTAGGGGGCGCGGGAAACCGGCCCCCATGGTTCCCATGGTCCAGGAGGGAGGAGACCTTGAGGGGGATGCCCTGGAGCCTACAGGGGAACAAGAAGCTGAACTGGGTGACCTGCCTGAGCTGACACAATGGCAGCAGGAAGGAGGGCCCACCAGGGAGGAATCTTGTGAACGGCAGAGAATGTGCCCTTCTATTGAGGGGCTGCGGCAACAGGCTGCAGCCCAGGCAGCAGATGATCAGTCAGGGTCACATCTGATCTATTGGGAGAATTACCTTCTTTACAGCGAGCCTAAGGTTACTGAGCCTGGGTCAGCCCGTGTGCTGGTGGTACCCCAGCTCTTCAGAGCTTTCCTACTGGGGTTGGCTCCTGATGTGCCATTGGCCGGACATCTGGGGCAGACCAAGACCTTTGAGAGGCTGGTCACCCACATTTATTGGCCCCAGATGCACGGGAGCTCAGATGCTCACTGCAGGACATGCGTAAATTGCCAGGCAAGTGGAAAGAGTGGGGGGAAGATCAAGCCCCACTCCAGCCCTTTCCAGTTGTCAGTACCCCATTCAAGTGAGTGGGCATTGACATTGTGGGGCCTCTGGACCTCAATGCAGCCATGGGCAACAGGTTCATCTTGGTATTGGTGGACCATGCCACCCGGGACCCTGAAGCCATCCCCCTCAGGACAGTGATGGCCCCCATGGTAGGATGTGCACTGAAGTGGATTTTCTCTAGTGTGGGATTCCCCAGAGAGATGGTGTTTGATAGGGGTACTAACTTCATTTCCAAATATATGAAGTCTCTGTGGGAGGAGCGTGGGGTAAATTACAAGTTTACGACTCCTTACCACCGCCAAGGTAATGGCATGGTTGAGAGATTCAACCGGACCCTTAAGGGCATGATTATGGGCCTAGAGGAGCCCATGAGGCGTAAGTGGGACGTCCTCTTTCCATGCCTGCTGTTTGATTACTGTGAGGTGCTCCAGAAGTCACTAGGGTTCAGTCCTTTTGAACTGCTCTATGGTCACCCAGTAGGAGGGCCTCTGAGTCTGGTCAAGGAAGGCTGGGAGCAATCTCCCAGGTAACCTCCCCAGGATGCGTTTAGTCACATGCTGGCCTTCAGGAACCAGAGTCGGCGTTTCAGAAAACTTGCTGAGGAAAATCTGGAAGCCAGCCAGGAAGAGATGAAACGCAGGCACGATCAGAATGCCACTCTGATTGAGTTTCAGTCTGGTCAAAAGGTTTGGGTCATGGCCCCAGTTGAACCCTCTGCGCTCCAGGATAAGTGGACCGGCCCCTTTGAGGTAGTGGAGCGCAAGAGTCCTGTTACCTACATGGTGGACTTGCGGTCTCCCAGGAACCCCTTGCGGGTCCTACATGTTAACCGCTTGAAGCCCCACTTTGAGAGGTCTGAAGTGGGCATGCTTCTGGCAACAGATGCTGGGACGGAGGAGGAGAGTGAGCCTCTTCCTGACCTCCTGTGTGCAAAGGAGCAAGATGGGTGAGTGGAGGGTGTGGTCCTCTCCACCACACTGACACCTGAGCAGCAGAGTGATTGTCGCCAACTGTTGGGGCAATGCAGTGATCTGTTCTCCCTGGTGCCTAGTGTCACTGATTGGTGCGTCCATGACGTAGACACTGGGGACAGTCCTCCTGTGAAGCACAAGGCTTACCAAGTGACTGACCGGGTCAGGGCATACATTAAGAGGAGGTCTCCAAAATGTTTGCTTTAGGGGTGATTGAATCCTCTAGCAGCCCTAGTTCCAGCCCTGTGGTCTTGGTACCAAAAGCTGCAGCGCCTGGTGCCACCCCAGTACTTCGGTTCTGCGTGGACTACCGAGGTCCCAATTCAGTCACGAAGACTGATGCGCACCCCATCCCCAGAGCTGATGAGCTCATAGATCAGCTAGGGGCTGCACGGTACCTCAGCACGTTTGTTTTGATGTCTGGGTTTTTGTCAGACCGCCTTGACTGATGGGGCAAAGGAGAGGTCAGCATTCTCCACACCAGATGGGCACTACAGTTCTGGGTGATGCCCTTTTGGATGAAGAATGACCTGCCACCTTTCGGAGGTTGGTCAACAGGGTGTTGGTTGGGCTGGAGGATTTCAGCGCCGCCTACCTGGATGACATTGCAGAGTTTAGTTCCTCATGGGAGAACCATCTGCGCCACCTCTGGGGAAGTGTTGAAGGCACTGTAAAAGGCAGGCCTCACAATCAAGGCAAGTTCATGCCAGATTGGGCAGGGTTCTGGGGTGTACTTGGGACACCAGGTGGAGAGCAGCCAGGTGGCTCCCCTACAGCCCAAGATTGAAACCATCCTGGCTTGGGAGCCCTCAAAGACCCAGATGGGGTGACAGCCTTTTTAGGACTCAAAGGTTATTACAGGAGGTTTGTCAAGGGGTATGGCAACATTGTTGCACCCTTGATGGAGATGACTTCTAAGAAGCAGCCAAAGATTGTGTACTGGACTGACACCTGTCAGAAAGCTTTTGACGCCCTGAAGACTGCCATGTGCACCCCACCTGTTCCTCAGGCGCCCAATTTGTCAAAATAATTTGTTCTCCAGACAGACGCTTCCGAGCATGGTGTGGGTGCCGTTCTGTCACAGATCAATGTGGAGGGGTGACCCTTTAATCTGTGCAGGGCTGTGCCTGGCAAGGTGAATAATGGCTCCACCACCCACTGTGTGTCTGATAGCAGAACCCCACCTCCTGAAAGGCAGGATGCCGCCTCGCAAATAAAGTGCTCCAGGACGACACCAAACTGGTTCTGGTTGGGTTCAGGGATTTGTGACTTTTTGAGAACAAAGACATTTGGTATAAAGATCTGTGCTGAAACCCCTGCACTGTGTGTTACTTCTGGATGTCAAGACGAACCTCTGTCCATGTAACTAGAGGGAAAGGGCTTTGAAACTTTCATCCATCTTGCTGAAGCAACTACCCAAGGGCCTGATTTGAGCTTGCCTCCTGCTGAAGTCGCAGGGACATAAGACTTCACCCATCAGCCATCCGGATTCCTACTTGAGAGGGATTCTACTCGCAGGTGAGGCCTCTGTCAAGGATTCCAGAGCCTCTGGTTCTACTGCAGGGAACGTGGGCTGAAAGTCATTGCATCACTATTGTGGACCGCCACAGCTGAGGAGCTGTTGGCACTGAAAGCCCGCATTTACCTGTGTTACCAAAGTCATCATTATCGCTATTGTGGGCTGCCGCAGCTGAGGAGCTGTTGCCCTTGAGAGCCCGCATTTGCCTGTGTTACCAAAGTCATCGCCTCGCTATTATGGGCCACTGCAGCTGAGGAGCTGTTGCCGCTGAGAGCCCGCATTTGCCTCTGTTACCAAAGTCATCACATCACTATTGTGGCCGCTGCAGCTGAGGAGCTGTGCGGCTGAGTGCCCGCATTTGCTGTGCTACGAGAATCATCGCTATCGCTATTGTGGGTCACTGCAGCCGAGGAGCTGTGAGGCTGAGTGCCCGCATTTGCCGTCCTACAAGAATAATCGCAATTGCAAGCCGCTGCAGCTGAGGAGCTGTGCCACTGAGTGTCCACATTTGCCGTCCTATGAGAATAAATGCTATCACTATTGTGGGCTGCTGCAGCTGAGGAGCTATGCCGTTGAGTTCCTGCACTAGTCACCACATCGAGGATCTAGTTATCACCTGTGAGTGCCGCTGGGTGCCCGCCTTGAGGCCCTGTCCCAGGAATACTGTGAGTGCACTCTGTACCACTACAGCTGGGAGCTGTGTCAGCTGCGAGTCCGCCTGTCATCATCGCGGCTTCCTTGTGAGGATGACCCCGACCTCAAACTAAGTTTGTTTCACACGCTTTTGAGTGCTTTTATTGGTTTTTAAGTGAATCTGTATTTAGGTGCATTGTGGCTTCTTGTTTGCTTTTGAGCCTTGTGTTAAGCTTATATAAAAGATACTTATTATTTTTCTATAGCTACTTGTGTGGTGTCCTTTTGTAGTGGCTTCACTGAGTTATTGTGTACGGTCATAAATGCTTCACACACTGCCTCTGAGATAGGCCTGTCTGCTCATGCCCGTCGGATTTTGCTCTCACCAAATGTACCCAGGGGCCTGCAAATGCTGGACTGAAGCCAACATCAGGTGACCAGAGGATGGACATAGAAAAGGCAAGAGACAGAATACCGGGAGAGTGACAAACCTATACAGAAAGATACAGAAAGACACACATAGAAAGAGAGCTAAAGCCAGAGACAGACACTAAGAGAAAGAGAAGGAAAAGAGACAGACTGGGATATGTAAAACGAGGAAGACCGAAATCAAAGACAATGAGCGATAAAGAATGAAAGACATTATGGGAAGAAAGATACAGAAAGTCAAAAACAGACAGACAGGCAGTAAGATATAGGGAGAGATAATGAGACCCAGATAGTGAGAGAGAGCAAGAGAAGCAGATTACTATAGACACAAATAAAGATGGAGATGGGTGAAGAGAGAGAGGGAGAAACATTACAAGAGAGAAACAGGAAAAGATAAACTGCAAGAGAAAGAGAGAAGCCGAGAAAGACTGGGGGGATGATGAAATAGAGACTGAGAGAGAGCCAAATAGAGAGAGAGAGAGAAAAAGACAGAGAGAAATGGTCAATGAGGTGTATTCAGTTTAATTATTTTTGGTTGAAAAAATATCCAAATTTGAGTGGCTAACATTCTGTTATCAAAAAACATCAGAAGACATTCCTTGGGTATAGGGGTCTAGGAGCTGCTGGCATTTTTGGGGGTTTAATTCCACAACTTACAAGCCTTTTTAAAAGGTATACCTCTAACAGATATTGATTAGTGAGTCTGATTACGGTGTCATACTTTAGTTATCTTCAACCTCTTTACCACCTCAAGGAGAAAGGCTTAATTGCTCGCTATTGGCACATTTTGAGACAAAAGTTTACATAAGGGATAAGTCTGTCACACACTTGGAAAGACACCTAAAAGACCCGTGGTAAACAACATTGTCCATTATAGATACTTCCCAGTACCACCTACAGGCCCAGGACCTAAAGAAATAATCACACAATCTGCTTCTCTCTTTTTCCTATCATATGAAAATACTGGATGGACTTTTAAAATGGCTACAATACATGCCATAAGCGCTATTTAAAAAGCAATTGAAAAGACCCCTCACAGGGTGGACAGTTCACTGGGGTGGGCAGACTCCAGCACTAGATTTAAAATGTAATCCCATACTGTAGAATAACCCTAGGCATACAGTGCAGTGACTTTTCCCTTGGAAGGAAAGTCCCTTGGCCTTTTCATCAGAATGACCACCCCCCACTTGTTTTCTAGAGTGCTAGTAGGAATCTGTGGAAGCAGGAAACTTGACTTTAATCCTGGCCCCCTCATTTGGGTAACCTATGTGCTCCTGTGCAATCACCATTGAATGTATTCCTTATTCCCCTGTCTCCATTCCTTACTCAAGATTTGCAGTATTTAAAATAATTCTGAAGGCTATTAAAATGATGGTGGTTTAAAAAAAAATGCTGAATATGACTATGGGTAGGGTATGTAGATGGGGCTCTCTCAATGTCTTTTAACCAAAAATCTAATATGGTGTTAACATAGTCTTTATAACAAGCAGTACTGCATTACAGTACCTGGTTCAACATTACCAATTTGTTTGCTCCTGGGCAAATTATGTTCTCCTTGTGCCTCTGTCTGATATGACAATGTATATAATTAAGCTGCATCGGTTCAAAGTGTGCCTTACTGGACACTGTTGGCACCTCTTCACAACTGCTCACCCACTTCCTGTCCGTAAATTTGCCATTCAAATAGACTTGCCAGTTATCATGTAACTTCAGTGTCTGTGCTGGTTTGTCTGCTCGTAGCGAGTACAAATGTGAGAAACAAGGTTTGTACTGTAGGCTGTGTGGGCTAGTTTTGTATATTGTGGGAACTGACTTGAGCTAATCCCAAAGTTCGCCTGCGCTTCCTCCAAAGATCTAGATCTATTCTCGGGATACAAATCCACCAATATTAGGCAGCCCACACCTTTGTCACCTTTATTTTCCATTGACATGGTCCATACTATCTGTGCAAACTGGGCAATATGCCACAGGGGCATGTCTGCTTCGAAAGGCTGCCTTTTAATCATTGTTGTCAGCACTCTGTTGCAGAAATAGCAGACATGATGGGTCATGTAAGGGAGGATAACCTTGGCCCCCCTGGGCCCTCATCAGTAAAGTGGGGAGTGGCTCTTCATCATGCGAGCCTCGGAGGAGGTGTTTCTCCGATTTATCTTAGTCATCCGGCCTGTGGACCACATGCTGCAACTGGGCCGCCAATTAGTAGAGTTCGATATTCGGAACCTTAAGCCCTCCCTGCTCACATCGGCTTCAGAGTGTCAGGTTTAACTCTGCTCCTTTTGCCTGCCTATATCAGCCCACCCATCAGTTTGCTAGAGAGCAAGGGCTACATACTTCTGCCGAGGAAGCAAATAGGTGGCCACCTGTGGCACATGAAGACCATCTGGGTAGATAAAACATTTTTGCCTCTGCCTATGACCGATAGTGGGAGTGTTTTCCAAAACTTAATGGGCGACTGTAGGCCGGCCACCAGGAGCCTCATATTCATTTTATGGCTGTTATCCTCCGCCAATGTTGTTCCTACGCCTAGATACCAAAAATATGATATTCCCAAGGATTGCCAACCAAGGGAAGTCATCACTGTTCAGCTCCTGTTCCTCCCCCCCCCCGCCCATCGGGAATAATTTGGATTTGTTTTGGTTAGAAGGAGACCTGAAATTTCCAAAAATTCTGTGAAAGCCTGCAACAGATTTGGAACTGAGTACATTGGATGCTGAAGGTACACCAGATTATCATCGGCATACATGGGTACTACATGGATAGTATCCACCAGCTCTTTTCCAACAGGTTAAGCACACTTTGTAGTCTGCAGGCCAGCTGTTCCATGATAAGTGCAAAAAGCAAAGGCGACAGAGGGCAGCCCTATCTTGTCCCGCGCTCCATGCCAAATTACTCTGAGACCATGGGGTTCTCCGGTACTGGGGTAGCGGAAGGGTGTACACAACTTAATTCATTTAATATAGGTCAGGCCTATAACCCGTAGCACTTATACAGAGGTCAAACAGACAGAGTTGAAGGTCTGTTTAATATTAAGTAGGGGTGATAGAGCGCGCAGGTCACCCGACTCACAATTTTACCATATACGCACTGGGCCCATAAATCAATCTTTCATATTTATTAATCGGGTAACCTTACACTCTACTACCAGTAACCCTGTTCCTTCCTATTGTATTTCCAATGTACCCGACTTACCACTCCACTGTTACGGGTACCTATGATCACAATGGATCAGGGAGCTAGCTGTGAAAAAAGTAAGCAAAACAAAAATACCATATAGAGTTGAATAATTTTTTGTACTTTCAAAAACCCACAAACTCGGGAAGTTTTCAAGACCTTTATGTAATCATTATTATCTTCTAGTGTCATGAGCCAAAGGTTCACCCCAATCAAACTATCTATCACGAGAATCATAACAATAGTATAACTATGTATGAGAGTAAGAAACATTTAGAATCATGAAAAATAAAGGAAGGGAAAATAAGGAACACGCTATTTTAGATAAGCAGGATTTCACAACTTCACTAAAGGCGGGTAAAGAAAGGGAACATACTAATCAAAGTAGACTTTCGAAACTCACTAACGATTCAGAGAAAATGAAACTCAGACTATTTGATTTATCCAGATATGCTTATTCTCTATAGGAAGGGTAAGAATGGAACAACCATATATGCAAACAGTTTTAGCATTTACTAAAGGTAGGTAAAAATGGAACACGCTAATAAACAATATAACATGAAAATCTCATTTAAGGAGAGAAGGTTAAATGACATATGTAAAGTAGACTTTGTTCAAGAAAAATATGTAAAGAGTTTAGAATGACGGACACCCACATGGATTATATTTACCTAGGACAGATTGAAGAACTAACCCTGGCCACGGGTCAGTTGGGAAAGGTGGGGACAGGACCCTCAAGGACTTAGGTTGCCGGTAAGCGAACAGGTACGGCTCATGGACAGTCAGGACAGGATAACCCCAGGATTTGGATCAGGACCGGATTCGTCTAAGGGTACGACCAACACCTGCAGCTTCGGATGCAACGCCTGCGTTACTCCCTCTCTGCAAGGAATCTGCCAATAACTCCGATTGGGTTCTCGAATCTCCCAGCAAAGTGCTTCGCCAGCACTTAAGGTTTTCAAACCCTGTTGGGACGGGAAGTCTCCTGCATGTCTCTGGAGAGAGTGCTTCCCCTGCCTTATGCTAATCTCCAGGCAAGTCGCTCCAAAGCTACTGTATAGTTTCCAGATCCCTACCTCAGTGAGCATGACAATCATACATGTCCACTGAGGGTCTCCCTGTTTACATGGATTGAGACCCTAGAGCTTGGCTCTGAGGTCGAGGGGGCATGCCTAGTGCACCCCTATTTTTCAGAGTGTGGCTACTGCCCTCTCTATTAAGGTTGTGGTAGACTGACAGTGGTGGCAGCAAGAAATCTATAGTCAGGAGGGGTGAGTCCCTAGGCACCCTCCTGACCAAGTCTGTGCAGTTTGCCATGCCTGTGGGCCTGTTGCCTTTGTCTGACTGATGTGTGTTTGAGAGCCCGTGGGTGTACAGGGGAAGAATGGTGATTTGAGCCAGTGTGAGGAATGCGAGCTGTTCTGCTGGACATCCCAGCTCCCCCCGTGCCCCTCCCTATTTCCTTAGAAAGGCCTGGTGGGCTGGGGTAGACACTCTGCTCTTATCTGGGTTTAGCTGCACTAACTTTGTGGAGAGAATCCTCCCCCACTGGTCAGGGCCTCCTGGGCTGGAGTTAATTAACATTCCTCTCTAGAGGGTTGCACAGCCTGATACCAGAACAGGACCTGCTACATGCTTTACCCATGCATTGAACACGCAGTGAATGGTCTGTGATTGGAGGTGTATTCAGAATGCAGAAAGCGGCAGACCCTCTGATTGGATGAGCCTATCAATCAGAGGTGATAAAAGTCTGGCTTGAGTGGTCAGCTGTTGTTCAAGACTGGGCTATGACTGACGAGTGGCCACACCAGAGCCCTCTGACAGGAACCAGCCGCGACCCCGCGGTGTGAACAACAGGAGATAAGACTGCTCACTGCGGTCTGGAAGAAAGGCATCATTAAGGACCAGCTGTTTGTGAGGCTTGGAGGAGCATTCGCTTTGGACCAAGGAAATTACAGACAGCTGCCCAGGGTGTGGGAAGGAAGCTTGCGGCACATCACCAAAGGTGTGGAAAGGAAGCTTACAGCACATCACAGAGGCTGGTGGAAAGAAGCTTGCAGCACATGACGAGAGCCAGAGAGGAGGATGCTTGATTCTAGTCCTTGAAGGTGAGATCAAATCCCCTCTAGGCTCCTCCCTTGCGCTGTGGGAGCCTGTACAAGCAGTAACTGGGAAGAGAGGCCAGTGAAGCAGACCCCCACCTTTCTTTTTGTGATCTCTGAGGGTATCAGGGTGAACTGGCACTCTGTCCAGCCACTACCCTCCTGCAGCTAGCCAGTGGCTACTGGACTAGTGGGACTCCAGTAAACTGTGCCAAGACATCCGGCACCTTTGATCAGATCCCTGACACCACTAGAGTGGTGTCCTCACTCACAATGGGAGGGCACTTCTGTTGCTTTGGGTGGGGGGTTATGGGGCTGATCATGAACATTTGACTTCACATCATATGCTGAAACTATATCCTTTCAATACAAAGTTTGGTATCAAGGCTCTAGTGAATGAGAACAGCCCTGTGTAACATGATCTGTAATATGCAATGCTTACTGTGTGTTTTCATGTTAACTGTGTTTTTATAGTGCTTGGCGTCTAGGCGCTATAATACTGTTTGGGGTCAGAACTCTGTCCCAGAGGGTTGTAGAGACTTCTGGTTTTCACTGTTTATCCTAGTTTTATGTGTAGTATAATTATCTTATGTGTATTAAAGTACTTTTCTTTTATAAAAAGCAAAGCACTGACTGGACATTGAGTTTATCAGCTGGTGGTACGGTTTACACTGTATTCTGAATGTCTAACCCCACCTCACCTCCTTGAGTAAGCCTTGGACTGCTCTGTCTCGCTACCCTGAGAGAGTCAAGTGCTGGAGAGGAGTACTTGGTTATCCAGTTTTGGGTCCCTTAGTACTGAGGCCCCAGGACACCAGTGAGGGAACACTCCAGTTGATGCGATTGGAGCGCAGTTACCCCTGAGTGCCCTGGTGCCCAGGAAGCCGGGTCTAACAAACCCCGATTGAGTTTGTGGAAATTACGGACAGAGTGCTCCGCAGCTCTCTGTATCAATCACCTATAGAGTTCGTTGGGTCAGTGACAGGTCAGCTATTCAGACAAGTCGGACAATTTCTCTAGCGAAACCTAGGATAGTTATACTGTTTTCGGGTCAGTGTACCACCCACTAATGTTGCAAGTGAAAGGGTTCCCAAGTTCTGATTGGACATAGGAGGGGATTAGGTCACCATTTACCTAATATTTTGACTTTCCCAGACTTAATATTCAGTTCTCGTTCCCACCCCTCAAGTTCTAGCTTCCCATGACACTAGATTTACTGAATACAATAGAATACACAGTAATGAAATACAATTGTAATAATTTAGGTACAAGTCAGCTTCTTCAGCTAGGTTGGAGTTCAGGTTCCCAGGAGCGTCTTGGCTTTGGCTGCCAGCTGGCTGGGCTCCACTGCATCATGAGGTTCTCTCCCTCATCACGTGACGAGTACCAGAAAGGCTTTTCAAGATGGAGTCACGAGTGTTCCTCGGGCCCCAAAGAATGCAGTACATGAAAAGTAAGCGAAAACAATTTAGAAATACAGAAAAAATTAATACACTGTATACCATGAATAGCTACACTATACCCCTTACTTTATAATAACTATAGCATTAGGATAAGTGCGGAACAAACAGCTTTGCTAAAGCAGCTTTGCAAGCACGGAGCATATGAGAATACAAAGCGGCCATTTTAGCAGTATTGCGCATGAGCAAACATTTCCCACCAGAACTGCGAGTGCGTCACGTCACATGGGTATGACCGACGCATGCGCAGACTGAATTCCCGCGAAGCAGCGGCCATTTTAGTGGCAAGCGTTATTACTGTTTAGTAAACACATAGGCAAGCGTCACTGGCACACCCCGTGTAGTGTAAAATGTGCAATATTAGTAAGACAAACATATTGATTAGACTATTAACACTATTCAAGGTTCATGAGTACAAGCAAGTCGCGTAATGTGCGAATCCTTGCTCCATCAATACCCTCTTTGATGATATTTACTATCATCACTATTAATGGAACCAGATGCCAACTTCTCACCCCTTTCCCAATTCAATTTCTTCAAACATTCGATTCATTTTTTCTTTTACTTCTTTGTTAGGGTGAGAATTCTTCACCCTATTGTAAATTTGATTATTCAGTTCCTCTAATTCTAGTTCATCCACATTCCGTTTCATTCCTCTTTTATTCATAGCATATTTCTTTTTGTGTTTTCGACATTTGCAGCAGATTACGATAATTAGCACAATTAAACCTATACCTGCTATTGGCATCAGTATTTTACTCACAACATTTTTACCTATGTTAGAAAACCAATGACCTACAGAGGAGAGACCATCAGTTAGTCTCTTACAGGCACTGTCAACCTCCAGTGGTTTGAGCTCTTTTTCCAAATTTGTAATGTTCCACACATACCTTTTGATTTCAACACTTTTGTCAGGTATGTAAGTGCAACAATGTTGCGCTTTCAACATTCTACAGACTCCGCCCTCTTTTGCTAATAAGGTGTCAAGAGCAAGTCTGTTCTGCAAAACCATAGATCTGATCGCAACCATTTGGGTATTGACCATCAGGAAACCTGCAGCAGTGTCAGTAGATAACCGATCCACTACTGTTGACAATTTGCAAATTCTGTGTGTGTTCAGAGTCACTCCCACTGCTGGTATCAATGCACTAAAGATATCACCTAGTATTTCTCCTACACTTTCTCTTTTACTACGCACTAATTCATTAGTGTTTTCATTGCTTCCAGCAATTTCATTCACATGGTATATTTTTGGGAAGACAATTCCAAAATAGCAGCTTCCATACCAGTGATCCGGCAATTTGAAATAAGCCTTGTTTCCACATATGTAATAAATTCCGGGAAACACAGGTTCTGACCCATTTTTGAAACCCCAACCTCCAATTACCTTGTAATTGTGTTCACATTGACTGGAACCAATGAAAATGTTATTATAATAACTAGTCTTTTCAATGTGAAGACAGAGTTTCCACTTTCTTTCGAAATACAGCAACAAAGCAGGATTAGCTCCACCATTTGAGGTGCTTTCCATGTTTTCAGCCCACTTAGGAGTTTTCTGTCTTTTATCATTCGCCTTTCTTTGGAAACTTTCTCTTCTTTTCTCTGCCATGTTTAGAAACATTTTCTCTTGTTCATGTAATGAACAGGTCAAGTTATCTCTATGTGCTTCACCTAAATCTATGGTACCTATAGTCAGAAAATATTCTCCCATATAACGTGTTACGTCACTTTTTGTATGTAGAGGGTTCAGATTTCCACGTATAGGAAGTTCAGAAAATATCACGTCTGAGTTAGAGTAATAGTATTGTAACGGTCCTCTTTTATAGAATAAGCTAGCTAAAATACTACAGGAAATTCAATATGTTAGTGGCAACTGATGGTAGGTCACTCCCTCAGCTACAGAAGTAGGTAGCTTTATGCAAACATAACAGTCTTCTATTTCCATGGCTTCTACATAATGTACTAAAAGGTTTGAGAATACGTTTAAATGAGTCCTGTTCTTGATTCTGTGATAATGTAGTCCTTCCTCATCTGGTGCTTCTAAGTCCATTTTAGTTTGTCTAATGCTAAGTGCTTTCTCATGTCCTTCTACACTTTGTGGTGTATTTTTGGTTTGCAGCTCTTCTGTGTCTTTTGTCACAGTCTTTGTAGAGTCAAAATTAGTATCTTTACTCATCATATAAGGAATAGTAATTGTTAGTCCTATCCATATTATTAGTACTAAAGCTACACTATATACACATACTTTGCAGCATGTTTTACAACAATTGCGTCTAGGTCTTCCATTCACATTGGAATCAGACATTTTCGCTCAAAAGAAGCTTTCCAACCCCTCTTTGTAACTTTGCACAGGTTGCTTACACAGGGCAACTTCAGGTCGGTTCTTCTTCTTCGGTAGACTGGTTAGCAGTCAATTCTTCATCACTTTCGTCACTTATATCAAGATCCTCGAATTCCTCTAACACCAGGTAAGTCCATTCAGGATCCTGATACTTATTGTTCAGTCTCTTTATTCGGGCACTCCTTCGCTTAGAGTTTTTACTGGAACCTTGTTTCCTTTGCTCAAGCTTCTCCTCGACTGTTTTCAGTCTTAGTCTCAGTCTTTGATGTACCTTGGTTCTCTATTCTTTTTCTTGAATCTTTTAACTGGCACTGTTGTTTGGCTTTCTACTAATGCTCTTTTATTTTCGTTCAGTTGTGGCACTTCTGTTTCAACGTCTTCTTCGTCCCTTTCTGTCTGACTAGTTCCAGGTATTATTTCGGTTTCTTCTGCCTGGTCGCTAAGCTGGCCTTGTTCAGGTGTATGCTGGATTTGACTTTTGGACGTTTCAATTTCTGTGTCCTCAACACATTCGTCTATTTCTATCTGATCCTGTTCAAGCACTTCGAACCTTTGATTTTCTTCCGCTTGAACTTTTGCCCTGTTTTCTATCTGTCCCTTTTCAGTCTCAGGAGTTCTTGGAGGTGTGTCGATAACTTGTTCTGTCCCTATTTGACCTTCCTCCTCATCAGATTTGACATGGATTTCGATGATCTGATTATCTCCTTCTATTCCTGTCTCTTCCTCACTATCCCACTCTCTATCTAAGTAGGTTTGGCTTCTGGTTCTTATTGGATCGAATGTCAGGTCAATTACTGGGATCCATTCATCTTGACTGGTGCTCGGTTGTTCGTCATCAGCTACTTCAGGACCAACATCTGGAGACCCCTCAGCTGGACAACCTTCAGCATCAGTTTCTTCGTCTTCGGTTACCTTTTTCGTATGGCTGGCATGGATCCACTTTGGCACTCCTGCACACTTCACCGCTGTTGTGGTACCAGAATTACTTGTCTTGGTTTTCCCCACTTCGGTGCAAGGCAACTTGATCGGGTGTGTTTCTTTAGTACCACCCAATCACCCGGATTCAGATTATGGACTGGAGTTGCTGGCCTGGCGACGGCGTATTCCCCAATCTGGTGAGAGATAGAACGCACTTGGTCACCCAGTTGCTTGCAGTACTCTAGTACAAAATCACCAGAAATGCTTATCAGTTTGTATCCTGGTACCCATGCTTGTCGCATTACTCTTCCCATCAGGATCTCAAGGGGACTCCGGCCTGTCTTTCGGTCTGGAATACTTCTGATTTCCATTAGGACAAGTGGTAAAGCGTCTATCCAGGTCATGCCAGTAGATTCACACATCTTTCCTAGTCTCGACTTGATAGTGCCATTCAGTTGTTCCACCACTCCAGAAGCCTCTGGGCGATATGCACAGTGCAGTTTTTGAGTAATGTTGAATGCTTCACAGATTCTGAAAATGCCCACCTCTGTCTGATTCAATTGTGACTGGAAAACCGTACCTAGGTATTAGTTCTCGCAATAACAATTTGGCTACAGTGATGGCATCATTTTTCTTTGCAGGATAAGCCTCTACCCATTTTGAAAATAGGCAAACAATGATAAGGACGTACCTCATTCCTTTACAAGGGGGTAACTGGATAAAGTCAATTTGTAACCTTATAAAAGGACCTTCTGCTTTCCCAATTTTACCCGGTAAAACTACTGTTTTCTTCCCGGGATTGTATGGCTGACATGTCAAGCACCTCTGGCAGAGTGCCTCTGCTACTTTCCTGAATTTTGAATTGAACCATGTCTGTCTGAAGACACGGACCATGGCATCCCTACCAATGTGCGCATCTCCATGTATTAGCCGGGCCATAGGAGCAAGCAAGCTATCAGGCAATACAGGCATACCATCAGAGCAAACAATGACACCATCCTCGTTCCTCTGTTGACAACCAAACTTTCTCCATCTTCTCTTTTCCTTTGGTCCTGCTGCATTCTGTAAATCTCTCAGTTCCTCCCATGTTTGTACATTCTCAAACACCATAAGTTGGCAGCTGGTTCCGCTTCCCCCAATTTGATATTGACTGACATTCTATGTCTTGCACAATGTTGGGCCAGTTGGTCAGCATATCGATTACCTGCTGTCACATTGTCATCGCCAGATTTGTGAGCAGCACACTTGACCACTGCCAATTCTTTTGGTAACTGGATTGCTTCCAGTAATTCCTGTACCACTTTTCCATTTATGATAGGAGTACCTGAAGAAGTCAGGAACTCTCTTTGCAGCCATAATTGGCCAAAGCCATGCACAACCCCATAATCATACTGGCATCAGTAGCTGGATTCAGTATGTTACATCGAGTAATGGTTACATTTGCTGCACCCACAAGGATTCTCTCATACTTAGTCAGCCGACTAGGTATGAGGTACTGGGTTTTAGTTCTGGTCAATAAGATTACAACTGCATGTGGAACATACACAGTTACAGGATGTCCCATAATGATGGATTCACTCTGTTCAAGACTCATGCAAGTTGCAGCTACTGCTTTCAGACATCCAGGTAATCCAGCAGCCACTGGATCCAAAGTAGCAGAGAAATATGCTACTGGACGTCTAGTCAAACCATGCTCTTGAGTTAGGACTGACAGTGCACAATTGTCTCGTGTATCACAAAACAGGGCAAATTCTTTCGAGTAATCAGGCATTCCTAATGCGGGAGCTGTACACAGACATTCTCGTAATTTTGTAAAAGCTGTCATGCTTTCCTCATCCCATTCCACTGGATTTTTTGCTCCTTTCTTTGTCATTTTTATCAAAGGTTTTGCTAGGACTGCAAATCCCACAATCCACTGTCTGCAGTATCCTACAACTCCAAGGAACATTCTGATCTCTTTCTGAGTATTGGGTAAATGCATGTTTCGAATTATCCTAATTCTTTCTGAAGTAACTTTCCTGATACCCTTCTCTATCTGGTGCCCCAGATATTTTACTGAAGAGGTACAGAACTGTAGTTTGTCAGGTGATACTTTATGTCCTCCTTCACCTAAGTGGTTCAGTAAGGCAATGGTGTCAACAACACAGTCTTTCTGACTTTTAGACGCCACCAAGAGGTCGTCTATATATTGCACCAAAACTGATTCTCAAGGTAAAATCAAGGATTCAAGGCACTTTTTCAGAATCTGATTAAAGATTGAGGGGCTTTCTGTATACCCCTGAGGGACACGATTCCAGACGTACACGTGACTGTCATATTCAAATGAGAAAAGAAATTTGCTGTCTGGATGCAATGGAATTGAAAAGAATGTGTGACATAAGTCAATAACGGTGAACCATTCAGCATTCCATGGAATTTCATACAAAATCACTGCAGGGTTCGGAACAATAGGACGACAAGGAATAACGATTTTATTTACCTTGCGCAGGTCCTGCACTACCCTGTAATTACCACTAGGTTTCTTGATGCCAATTATCGGTGAGTTGCAAGGACTACTCAACACTTCTTGTATGATGTTTGCTTCTAGCAATCTTTTTATTTCAACGGCAACTCCTGCTTTCACTTCTGCACTCATTTTGTATGGTTTAGTATTTGGGTAAACTGCATCTTCTTTTATGGCTATTTTAATTGGGTCAACATTTGCCATTAATCCTACATCTTTTCCACTAAAATCCCATACTTCTGGTTTCACTGTCTGTTGGAGTTCTTCAGGTAAGTCTTGTATTGTCAGTCTTTTAATTTCTGAGTCAGGTCTTATTAGCATTAATTTGTATATTCCATCTTCGTCTGGGGTTTGAATTTCGACGCCTTTTGGTGTGCAAAAGATGGTGCAGTTCATTTTACACAGCAAATCACGTCCCAATAGGTTTACAGGACTGGAATCACAAACAACAAATCTATGCATTTCTTTGAAATTCCCTATTGTAACCTCCATGGGCTTGGTAACTGGGGTACTAATCAATTGATTAGATACGCCCACTACTTGGATCGCTTCTCCCGAGAGGGGTAGGTTTGTAACGTCTGCTGTTCTCACAGTAGAACGGGTAGCACCAGTGTCCAACAGAAAGGTGACATCATTTCCTTCAACCTTTCCTTCAATGTATGGCCCTGACTGGTCCACCGGCAAGGAGGCGCCAAGCACGCACTCCTCGTCCTCCCCCCTCAGGCACCGTCAGTAAGGTTCATCACAGAGGAAGGTATCATTCAACAAAAATTGCGAAGTTGCTGCATTTCTTTCCTCCTTTCCTTCCCAGACCTCTGCTTCCTCACCCTGTTGTGGTTTTCTCTTATAATTTGGCCTAGGTGCACGAGGAAACTGATTCTGTTTTACCTGTTGCTGGGTCTTTCTTGGTTTCTCATTCTGCGTCTGTGGGTTTAAATCATTAATTTGGTCATTACCATTTTGTGCATGTGGACACTCGTCTCTCCAGTGCCCTATCTGTCCGCACCCGTGACAGGGAAACTTCTTTTTGGCCTCCTCTCGGCTCATTTTTACTCTGGGCTTTCCTCCACCCCCAGAACCTTGATTTTGGGTATTACTATTCATTTTACCTAACTGATTTTCTTGTTGTTCTGCTAATTTTACTTGTGCCCACATGACCTTTTCCTTCAATGCTTTTCGTTGGTCAGCCATTTCATCCTCACAGTATTTGGTGTATTTTAAAACCTCATCAATTTTTTTAGACTGCCAACAGATTTTATTGTCTTTGATCCATTGGGAAATTTCAGGTCTTACACCGGTTACAAACCTGTAAATGAAATGGGTCATGTCCTTCATCTCAATGTTATCTAGGCCACTGTACGTTTTGAACACCTGTAACAGTCGTTCATAATAGGAATGCACAGTTTCATCTCTATCCTGGGTAGTTCTATCTGTTCGGGTCCAATCAGTTTCTTTT
Organism: Lissotriton helveticus; assembly: GCF_964261635.1. Taxonomy (NCBI): domain Eukaryota; kingdom Metazoa; phylum Chordata; class Amphibia; order Caudata; family Salamandridae; genus Lissotriton; species Lissotriton helveticus. The sequence goes on along the minus strand of NC_136070.1, from coordinate 687,906,345 downwards.
GCAGGCACTTTTCCCTTCAGATGCAACATTACCTGATTGTATTTTTTCATTACATCAGCAGAAGGAGCCCCTGTGATAGGGTCCCTCGGGAATTCCTCACTAGGCCAATCAATAGCAATTTTACATTCTGTCCACAAATCTACGGGAACTACAATGTTAAAAAAGCCATCCAGATCTTTCCAAAGGCATTTTTGTACCTTCACAAACCTTTCTACCTGTCTGTACCAATCTACAGGCTTCTCTCGTAATTTCGGGAAGTCATTGGTAAAAGACACAATATCCTGTCGGGACCATGGAACATGCACATACTTTCCACCTGGCACTTCTCGCATAGGATATCATTTTTCTGCCTTGTCTGCTTCTTTTAAGACATACTCGGAAGCCATCTGTTTTGATCTAATTTCCTCCTTTTTCTTTGCCCATCTGGCTTTCCATTTTTCTAATTCTCCCCATTTTTGCAACAGGTTCAATAATTCTCTGATCTGTACCTTTTTCCCTGACACATTCAAGTTTTCTAAATCTTTGTCTGAGAACTCTGCTCTGTAGGGTTTTTGCAATGCTTTAGTTTTCCCAATATCTATTCCCATACTAGCCGCGGTGTCCATTAATTTCTCATGGAACACCCTGGTTTTACGGGTGATACTCTTGCAGATAAACAGCAACTCTTCCTCGGAAAAAGTATTTAGTCTGTCTAACCCCACATTTCCAGCCATCAATTCTTCCAATTCTATTCTTAATTTGTAAATATCTAATGGTTTCGAGTGAGGATTTGGTTTCTCTAATTCTCGACTCCATCTCTCGATTTCTTCAGGAGTCACTACGGTGGCACTTCTAGTACCAGAAGCTGACTCAATCTGCACTTCTCCTGAACTGAAAGGAGCGTTCTTCTTTCTTGAATCCCTTTCTGGTTCCCTTATCGGTAAATCCATCAAGGAAATCAAAGACTCACATTCACTTTCTTGGTCATCTACAATTAAGGGCTCTTTTCTCGGCTGTACTACAGCTGGGGTAATAATTGGAGTCTTTGGACACCCCTGTTTATCCCCATACAAAGGAACAACTGGTCCAATAGTTACTGGAATTGTCAAGGCTTCAGGACTTGTATTTAGTTGGGAAATTTTCTGAATTAATTCTGTTCTCTGTTTAGCTATAGCCTCTCGCTCTCTTTCCTGCAGTACTCTTTCCAGGTTTGTTTCATGTACTATTTGCGGAGTCAGGGTTGGGGCATAAGTCGGGGCAGTTGGATGCGTCATACTGGGTCCCTCACCATAGTTAGGTTTCAGAAATGGATTCCCTGTGGTTAAAGGTCTCAGCTCCTCCTGATAAGGAGGTATTTGACAGCCGTCTCTTACACTTACTGGTCTCGATCCCTCCTGGTAAGGGGGTCTTAGGCAAGCATCCCCTACACTTGAGGATCTGGGTCCTTCATTATAAGGAGGTGGATTCTTCATTAACAAGTCCTCCAAATAGTCATCATCTGAATCCCCACTGGTCACCCAATGTTTGGTCTTTTCTGTGTTTTTCCCTCCCATGGGTCCTTCTGGTGCCATCATAGGGTACAGTCCTTCTACTATTATATTCTGTCTCCATTGTTTCATTCTTTTCTCTCGGGTTTCTTGGTTTACTTTAGGATACCATTTGGTTAACCCTTTGTCCATTCTAGGTTTGTCTCGCTCAAAAGCCTCTATCTCCCATTCTTCTAAGGCTTCGTACTGTGTCAATCTGGGTCTGGGATGCAAATCATTCATTCGAGTTCTCAAATTGAATAGAATCCTGCTATTAAATGTACCATCTAACGGAAATTCCAAAATTCCGTCATTCTTCGTGTATTGCACCCAATTTTCCAACCATACACAAGAGTGGTACCCTTTATCAAACATCATGAAAGATGCGGGAGTATTAGGTGGTGGGATGACAACTCCTTCTCTAGTTTTGATAGGCTTGTCTCTTTTGAAATAATTTTTCACTCTGCTTACTAAGGTCATTTTCCTCTTTTCTCCGTACATAACGCTTTTACGACCTTTCCACTGATCTTTTCCAAACCCTAGATATCTTGGATCAGGTCTAGTCTCCGGAGTATACGAATGCCACATATACTTTTCCACTAGCGACCTTGTTTACAAAATCACTCCCAATCCAAATGCGTCTTTTATTCTTCAGCAACCAACCAACACGGTGGTTGCAAAATATTTCTGACCAATGGGTGCGCGGCCTTTTCGTGAGGCAAGTTCTCACGCTTCTGCGCTCACCCCTCCTTTACAATACTAGCTCCGCTACACACCCGCTGTCTCTACCAATACCAGCGCGGCACAGAGTGACGTCAGAGCAGCTCCGCAACTGACTCCCTCCTTCACAAGGTAACGGAAACTTGATTTCTTTCTTAAAGTGCAAGTGCTTTATTTAATTTACAACGTAAAACATTCGCCACTGTACTCGAGTGTCTAGACAGCAAAGATTTGTTTCACTGCAAGTAAACCTCTTCTGTCTACTTTTCATACACTACGGATAGATCTCTTCTGCCTACCCTTCACTCAAGCATTGGAGAACCTGCTACTTCTTCGACTCATCCACTCTTTCCGGGATATATACTAAGTCTAAAGTTTCACTAGCGAACTCTTTTGCTATCACTCAAGCTCCGATGAACCTACTACTCCTTTCTCGTGTGACCCTTACTAGGTTATATCACAACTGAAGTTTCATTAGCGAACTAGTGGCTATCATTTATTCAACTATTCATACAGAAACCCTAATTAGCGCTTCCAGTTCTGCCTAACCCTGCACTAATTTTCCTCGAGCCACTGACCTCAGTACGGCGTGGATTCTCCTCACCACCCGCTATTCAATTCCCCGGGGATTCCAGACAAACATATAACAATCACTAACGAGGTTTGATAGAACATATATCAATATAGCAGCAAGAAAACCAACTTAAAACATTTCATAATTTTCAAAGCAATAAAACATTTGTAAATTCGTTCGAACGTTTAGCAGCAAAATTGTCACAATTAGCAGCAAATAACCTACCTACCTATCTTAACTAGTCCTTACCTATCTTTAACTAGTCCCTAACCATTTCCTCTGCTACCAGAAAATTACTGATAGAGCGCGCAGGTCACCCGACTCACAATTTTACCATATACGCACTGGGCCCATAAATCAATCTTTCATATTTATTAATCGGGTAACCTTACACTCTACTACCAGTAACCCTGTTCCTTCCTATTGTATTTCCAATGTACCCGACTTACCACTCCACTGTTACGGGTACCTATGAACACAATGGATCAGGGAGCTAGCTGTGAAAATAAGTAAGCAAAACAAAAATACCATATAAAGTTGAATAATTTTTTGTACTTTCAAATAACCACAAACTCGGAAAGTTTTCAAGACCTTTATCTAATCATTATTATCTTCTAGTGTCATGAGCCAAAGGTTCACCCCAATCAAACTATCTATCACGAGAATCATAACAATAGTATAACTATGTATGAGAGTAAGAAACATTTAGAATCATGAAAAATAAAGGAAGGGAAAATAAGGAACACGCTATTGTAGATAAGCAGGATTTCACAACTTCACTAAAGGCGGGTAAAGAAAGGGAACATACTAATCAAAGTAGACTTTCGAAACTCACTAACGATTCAGAGAAAATGAAACTCAGACTATTTGATTTATCCAGATATGCTTATTCTCTATAGGAAGGGTAAGAATGGAACAACCATATATGCAAACAGTTTTAGCATTTACTAAAGGTAGGTAAAAATGGAACACGCTAATAAACAATAAAACATGAAAATCTCATTTAAGGAGAGAAGGTTAAATGACATAAGTAAAGTAGACTTTGTTCAAGAAAAATAGGAAAGAGTTTAGAATGACGGACACCCACATGGATTATATTTACCTACGACAGATTGAAGAACTAACCCTGGCCACGGGTCAGTTGGGAAAGGCGGGGACAGGACCCTCAAGGACTTAGGTTGCCGGTAGGCGAACAGGTACGGTTCATGGACAGTCAGGACAGGATAACCCCAGGATTTGGATCAGGACCGGATTCGTCTAAGGGTACGACCAACACCTGCAGCTTCGGATGCAACGCCTGCGCTACTCCCTCTCTGCAAGGAATCTGCCAATAACCCTGATTGGGTTCTCGAATCTCCCAGCAAAGTGCTTCGCCAGCACTTAAGGTTTTCAAACCCTGATTGAGTTTGTGGAAATTACGGACAGAGTGCTCCGCAGCTCTCTGTATCAATCACCTATGGAGTTCGTTGGGTCAGTGACAGGTCAGATATTCGGACAAGTCGGACAATTTCTCTAGCTAAACCTAGGATAGTTATACTGTTTTCGGGTCAGTGTACCACCCACTAATGTTGCAAGTGAAAGGGTCCCCAAGTTCTGATTGGACATAGGAGGGGATTAGGTCACCATTTACCTAAGATTTTGACTTTCCCAGACTTAATATTCAGTTCTCGTTCCCACCCCTCAAGTCCTAGCTTCCCATGACACTAGATTTACAGAATACAATAGAATACACAGTAATGAAATACAATTGTAACAATTTAGGTACAAGTCAGCTTCTTCAGCTAGGTTGGAGTTCAGGTTCCCAGGAGCGTCTTGGCTTTGGCTGCCAGCTGGCTGGGCTCCACTGCATCATGAGGTTCTCTCCCTCATCACGTGACGAGTACCAGAAAGGCTTTTCAAGATGGAGTCACGAGTGTTCCTCGGGCCCCAAAGAATGCAGTACATGAAAAGTAAGCGAAAACAATTTAGAAATACAGGAAAAATTAATACACTGTATACCATGAATAGCTACACTATACCCCTTACTTTATAATAACTATAGCATTAGGATAAGTGTGGAACAAACAGCTTTGCTAAAGCAGCTTTGCAAGCACGGAGCATATGAGAAAACAAAGCGGCCATTTTAGCAGTATTGCGCATGAGCAAACATTTCCCACCAGAACTGCGAGTGCGTCACGTCACATGGGTATGACCGACGCATGCGCAGACTGAATTCCCGCGAAGCAGCGGCCATTTTAGTGGCAAGCGTTATTACTGTTTAGTAAACACATAGGCAAGCGTCACTGGGACACCCCGTGTAGTGTAAAATGTGCAATATTAGTAAGACAAACATATTGATTAGACTATTAACACTATTCGAGGTTCAGGAGTACAAGCAAGTCGCGTAACGTGCGAATCCTTGCTCCATCAAGGGCAGGGTGCAAGCCTGATAAGACCAGCCTATGAATGAATGAAATGGCATTTGTATAGCGCATGGCTACCGGGGAGCATCCCAGCACTGAGCAGTGAACAGACGAAACAGAATCCTAGGGAAAGAGCAAGGTCTTTAGCTGTTTTCAAAAGGAAAGATGGTTAGATTCCCTGCGAAGATACAACAGTAGAGTGTTCCAGAGCTCGGCGGCATTGTACGAAAAAAGCCGACCTCCACTTCTGGTTTTCTTGATCCTGGGGACCACTACTGGATGGAGCTTGTCAGAGCCCAATTTTCTTTTTGCTCTATAGGGGTGAATCATGGCTGAATTGATTGGTGGCCCGTTCCCTTGCAGGGACCTATGGACAATACAGAGGGCCTTAAAGCTAATTCTCTCCTGCACTGGAAGCCAATGGAGGGAGTGTAGCGCGGGCTTTGCTGAACAGCGATTGGGGACTCCCATCAGAAATCTAGCTGCACAATTTTGTACAGTTTGAAGTTTCTTGACCACTGAGTTTGGGGCCCCTAAATATAGAGCATTGCCATAATTTATCCTTGAGAGTATTAGTGTTTGGACTAGCAGTTTTTTTGCTTGAAAGGGTAGGAGGGGAAGCACTTTGCAGGCCATTCTGAGCAGGCCATAGAATGTAGCAGCAGTCTTCTTAGCTTGAGCTTTGAAGGTAAGGTTCTGGTCTAACCAGATGCTCAGGCTCTTTATCTCAGTTTTTGATGTTGGCAACGGGCCCATGCACGCTAGCCACATAGTGTTTGATTTGAAGCTTAAAGGATGACCAAAAATCATGTGCTTGGTTTTCTCACTGTTAAGTTTTAAATGTGACAGACCCATCAACTTGGAAACTTCCTCGAGACAGGAGTGGAGGCCAGTAGACTTCTGATCTGCATGGTTCAACGCTACAACCAGCTGAGTGTCTTCTGCGTGTGTTACCATGTGGATCCCAAAGGGACCTACAATATCTGCCAACAGGGACATGAGGGGGCATATTATCAAGACAGGCGATAAAATGATCGCTGCTTTAGCGGCAGAAAACTGCAGCTAAAACGTCGATAATGGGCTTGATAATATGCTCTATGGAATTGCAATTGAAGCCTGTGTTAGATGTGAAGGACATCTAACATGGGATTCAGCTGGAATTCCATAGAGCATATTATCAAGCCCATTATCGCTGTTTTAGCTGCAGTTTTCTGCCGCTAAAGCGGCGATAATTTTATCGCTTGTCTTGATAATATGCTCCTTAAACATTAAAAAGAGTGGGGCTTAACGATGAGCCCTGGGGGACTACACACTGTAGGGGAATGGGTTTTGAGGTGGTATCGCCTTCAAATACATGGAAGAATCTTTCATCTGTAAAAGATCGCAGCCATTGCAGTGCTGTACCGGTTACTCCTGCGCTCCTAAGACAGAGTTTGATTGTTCATTGTATCGAAGGCCGCGCTAAGGTGTAGGAGGATTATGGCTGAAGGCCCTTCTGAATGAAGAATCTTTCTAGATTCTTCCACCATGACCAACAAGGCAGTTTCAGTGCTTTGGCGGGCGGAATCCCGTTTGAGAGGGATGGAGCAGGTCATGGGATTCAAGAAAAGCAGAGAGCATGTGGTTGACATATTTGTCTGGGATCTTACTAATTCCAGGGAGGAGCGAGATGGGGCGGTAGTTGCCCAAATCGGCAGGATCCAAATTGTTTTCCTAGCAACGCTTTCACCATAGCCCTTTTCCACTTAGCGGGGACCGTACCTGTGGAAAGTGAGGCATTAATCAGGTTGGTGATACAAACGTCAGCTGACATATATTTGAAGAGTGATTATCTGTTGTATAAAACCACATTGGTCATCATACACCAACCTCGGGAGGGCTTCTAAGAGGCGATTAGCAAGGACTTTACTTAGTATTTAATGTCTATATTTAACATGAAGAGTAGGTGATAAGACGAGATGTGGGTCGGGTCCCCATCAGGCTTGGGAAGAAGAACTGTCTGAGCTTCTCTGACAGAATCTGGTTGCATGCCTACCTCATAGGCCTCATATGAATAGCTTATAATGTCAACCAATATTTAATTAACCCTGCCCCAGTAAGAGTTTAGCAAGCATTGCCAAGCCAGGGGACATAAGCCTGCACACTCCATGGCACAGCTGACATGTGTTACTCATTGAGACTGATCACATTATGGACCAGAGCAGGAGTGTAAAAAATGCTAAGTAAAAATTAAAAATGGATATGTTTTTTCACTGTAGTTCATGGGAACCGGCTTCACTTGAGACCAGTGGTATATCCAAGCCTAATCAACTGTGGTATCACCAAGTTCAACCTCCCGCAATCTCTTGGCATTATATCCTAATTTCTAAACTTTCAAAACATATCTGTTACTATTACTTAAGTCAGAGGAATACATTCAGGCTGTGCTAGAGGGAAAACAGGGAACACCACCCTGGCTTCCTAGCTCATTTGAAAGTAAAAATAATAATTTAACACATTAGGACCAGCTCTCGGTTTATAGTCTTCTAGCAACAGAAGCTGGCCTATGGGAAAAGCTGCCTAAGCTGAGTGATCTCTTCTTGCATATGAAGCCATCACCAAGGGCTTGAAGCTGGCAGTAGCAAGGTATTTCTGGCTAGGGGCATTGCAGGGGAGTACAACATCTCATGTGCAGCCCTTCTAGCAAACCTCCACCATACCCAATGCATTCATTGTAGCATATGCATTTCAGAGAAGCGTCTAGGTTGTATAATGTTTAATATAGTTGGTAACGAACATGAGGTCACTTGATCGCTCTCTAGTATCATTTTTGGGGTGTGCGAGATGGGGGTCCTCCACGGTATATCATTAGTTGGCTTTGGCTACTCAGTGGTATCTTTGAAAATCTAGAGCGCCTGAGCCTCGTGAGGGTATCCTCAGCAGCTTCCCCACCCATATCATTCTAGTGAGAAGAGGATGGGGTGACGGAGATTCTGTTATGTTTGAAAAGAGGCACATAACTTGGAGGAGACTCGCCCTTTTTAGGTCTCATTTAGGCAGTGCTTGTGCTGTCTCTTCGAGACATTCTGTATTCAGGATATGATTATTTTGAACAACAACGGTCCCTAGAAAGGTTGGAGATAGGAAACTAAAGGAATGAATATAGACTCAATAAGTGCTATATTAAGTGGACTTGTCCAGCCGGACAGAGATCAAATATGTACTTGTAAACAGGTAAACATTAGTTTAAACATTAATACATAAAGTGGGACACAAGCCTGTGTCCTATTTAACCAAACGGGTACAAAACAAAACAAAACAACAGGGGGCTCAGGGAAAGCTCGTGGTCTGTTGCATAGGAACAATTAACATTTTCAAAGAACAAATCACGTTGAACACCTTTACAATATTCAAATGAAGAATTTAGGACGTATAAGGTGTTTTTAAAGTGTCAACGGCGTTTCGATCAATTGGGGTAATGTGCGGATCATCATCAGGACGTGGATTATTATGCCTGTACAGCAGAGCCTTATTAACCTGGTACAACATTCTTAGAGGAGATGAAGGGTGGGAAAAATACAAAACGAAAAATTTGGAGAGGGTCGTAATGGGTTAAGCTGGAAGGTAATTACACTAGTAACAGGGTGGTGACAATGTGATCATGCTAACTAATTGAAAAGGTGGTGAGGTGTTTGAGGCTTAAATTAGACCACATTTATATTGTGATTGGGGTGCTGACAACGCTGCCATGCATCTGAGATGGGACCGTGATGCATGACTGGGTTAGTGGCGCTTAGTGAGTCAAGGATAAGTAGGCATTGACATGGTGTGTCCATATGTGGTAAACTGGCGCTGGGTGAGTTAATAAAATTGTGCAGGAGTGAACCAAAGCAGGAGTGGTTACAATGCGTTATGGATGATTCAACGATTGGAATAGGGCGGAACGTAGCACGAATACTTCAAGATTGTGAGACGTGCTCAGAGGAAATGAGGTATAAAAGCCTCAATGCCGCCATGCAGTAAAACGAAATAGTGAGCTATCAAGTAAGCGCTTGATTAAAATATAATCGAGATAAGCAACAGTCAAGGTGTGCAACATACAAGAGTAGAAACCAGTAGAAACAAGGTGATAGTTACGGCACGGTTGTAATCAAGTAGGCTCGAGGAGTACACATATTAATTAGGAGCCGAAGGCGCACAGTGGGAAACACAGTTTCTAATCAATGAGGTCTTTCATCATCATAGGAACGAAAATTCAACATAGCAAACGATAAATTAGAACTTTTCACCCACGGGAATGATTACAGATGCTTGAAGATTGTGCTCTATTTATCCTGTGAAAAATATGATATACGGGATGCAGTGTGAATATTATGTATTATTCGGGATACATAGTGGTTGAATGGGAGGAATAGGTGATTGCATGGTGGTGTTAGGCAGGGACGGATTGCACTGTCGGCTTACCGGTATTGAGGAGGTCTTGAGGATAGTCCGGAGGAGGGAATTGGGGGCAGCGTCGGGGACGGCTGCAGCTGGGGAGGGAACACAAATTTAGAGGACCGCTGAGCTGGTGTGCGGGGTCAAGGTGTATAACTCACCGAAAGAGAGATACCTCGATCTGGGTAGATTGTTGGAAGCCGCGTGTGCAGGCTCCAGGGCACAATGGCCGGGAATTAAAGGAGGGCAAGGTTAGACTCTGGTTAAGGCGGTGTCAGGGGGGAACCGCAATTGAGGGCTAAAACTTACCAAAATTGTGATGAAGCATCTGGATAGCGGGATTCTGTGCCCGGCAATGCGAGAATTGACGGCGTGTACGGACAGAGTATAAAAGTGCCATAGGGATCCAGTGATTGGGTTTGCAAGGTCAGGTGGGGGGGTGAAATAGACAAAGGACTTGCGAGTGATGGAACAGGAGCCTTGGAAGGTGGGGGCCATCTTGGAAGGTGAAAAGTAGAAGTGAGGAAGCAGTAGTAGGTCATGTGAAAAGGCGGAAGGCTAGTATTACAGGATAAAATCACTTAAAGCTTATGGCAACAATTTACAATTATAAAAGGGAACATCATTCTAGATGAGAGTGGTCCAGTCTTCGAGACGGTTCAGTCCTGTGTTGAGACTGTTGGCTTTCAGGATCCATTTTAGCTCTTCTTTGTTCAACAATTTTGGAATGTCCCCACCCCTGGGTGGTAGTTGGACCACAGTGATAATTGTCCAACGGATGTCATCTTCAGAGTGTCCGTTCTCTACAAAATGTTCAACCAGGGGGGCATTTGGTGCCTTGCACTTAATTCTTCTGCGGTGCTGGGAGATTCGTAAGTGGATTTTCTGAGTGGTCTGTCCAATGTAAGTATTGTTGCATGGGCAAAAAATTGCGTATACAACATTGCTTGTATTACAATTTGTAAACATTGTCAATTCATTCTTAATATTTCCAAACACAAATTCTTTACATTCAATTGTCAATGCACACACTATACAATTTCCACATTTTGAGTAACCTTTTAAAGGTGGTAGTGCCCAGATATCATTCAGGGTATTGGTGCTTTTTTTGTTGTCTGGTAGTGCAGCGCGGACCAAATGGTCCTTGATATTTTTGTTTTTCTTAAAAGCAAACATTGGGCGTTCTAGATTTAGGGTCCCTGCATTCAGAACTGGCCAATTTTTTGATGATGGTCTTTCGTATAGCATTTGAGACTGGACAGAAGGTACTTATGCATATCAGACGGTTTAGACTTGGTTTGTTTTTTGGTTCTAGTAAGGCCTCATGCGGGCAGTACCATGCTCTCTTCATTGCATTTCGAACAAGTCTGCGCGGGTTTCCCCTACTGGCGAGCTTGGTGCACAGTGTTTTTGCTTCATGGAAATTGTCTTCCTTCAGGAAACAATTCCTTCAGATATATAGGAATTGGGAAAACGGTAGAGAGTCTCTAAGTGCGTGGGGGTAGTTGCTATCATAACTAAGCAAAGTGTTGCCTTCGGTTGGTTTGAGGAATAAACTAGATATAAGGGTGCCATCCTTGTGTTTAATGTCGAGGTCAAGCAAGGAGATGGACGCCTTATTGTGAGTCAGGGCAAATTTAAGCCCGCTACAGTTGTTATTAAACCAGTAAAGGAAGGGTTCGAGTTTAGTCTCACTCGCCTGCCAAATCATAAAGACATCGTCTATATAGCGCTTCCATTTGCCAATACATGGGCAGAAACGGTTTCTGGCTGCAAGAATGCAATTGGTCTCCAATGAGTCCATATATAAAATGGCCAGGTTAGGGGCAAAAATAGCCCCCATAGAAGTACCCTTCATTTGCTGGTAAAACTGGTCTTCAAATAGGAAAAAGTTCCTAGTTAGACAAACCTCCAATAGCTGGAGTATAAAGTTTGTAGGTACTGTGTGTGGGCGGGGTCTTTGATTAATGTCGATTTCCATCACAAATAAAGAATCCCTCTTCTGTATGTTTGTGTACAAGGACTCAACGTCCAATGTACACAGAATATCGCTGTTGGGATCAAATGGGTGGTTTTCAATAATACTGATCATGGACATACTGTCCCGGATGTAGCATTCAGTAGGAGGGACAAAGTCTTTGATGAAATGGTTGACATACTGTCCCAGAGGTTCCAAGATGGAACCACAACCGGACACAATGGGCTGGCCTGGAAGTTCAGGATCGACTGTTCCTTTTGGAGCAGGGTCAAAGCTGACTTGCATATGACTGGGTCCAAACTGAGGTGGCATTGGGGCACATGCATCAAGGTAAATTGCATTCGCAAACGGTGCGAATCGCAAAATTCGGCCCTTTGCGAATGCAATTTCCTTTTTTGGGATGCATGAATGTTTTTGCATTTTCCGCATTTTAAGGAATCGCTAATATTTTTGCGATTCCTTAAAAAATCGCAAAAAGATGGAATCGCAAATGTAGTGAAAGAAAAGTGCATGCATGAAAAATCGCTATTAGCGAATTTTGAAAAATTAGCAAATAAGAATTCTTAAATATAGAAGAAGTCAGACCAGGTGGTAAATTAGGGGGAAAAAAACTACACAGGTGGAAATCATTTTGATGGTATATAAGGCATCCCTGACTGACTCCAAACATTTCCAACAATGGCAGCACTATTTTTTGCGGCAAGGAGGCTGAGGCTGAGAGCTGTAGTAAGGAGGAGAAGGAGGATACATGATAGGATATTTAGACAGCGCATCACCTTACTTGGGTAGACAGAAGCAGAAATATACGATAAGTATAGACTGAATTCTGACGCAATATTGGATTTGATACATGAATTAGACCCAATTTTGCAGAGACAGACAAGCAGGACACAAGCCATACCAACCCATGTACAGGTCTTCTGTTCACTGCACCTGCTTGCGTCAGGGTCCTTCCAGGGTGTCATAGCGACAGCTGGAGGTGTGTCCCAGAGTTCCCTATCGCGTTTATTTAATGGTTTCCTCAATGCAATGTTGCTAAGGATTAGGCATTACATTACATTTCCCAACACACAACAGGAATTGCTGCAAACAAAGTTAGATTTCTACAACATGACACATTTTCCATATGTGATTGGCTGTGTAGATGGCACACATGTCCCCATTTGTCCTCCTTCTCAAAATGAGTACATTTACCGTAACAGGAAATGTTACCATTCTCTTAACATTCAGGTAATTTGCAATTCAAAGACTATCATCACTTATTTAGTTGCTAGTTACCCTGGTAGTGCCCATGATTCCTACATTTTTAGGCATAGTGCCATACATGCACGACTGCTTGCTGGAGAATTTGGAGATGGCTACTTGCTTGGTAATTATATTCTCTCGATATTTTTTAGAATTCTCAACACCTACTTGCCACATTGTACTCATAGTGTGTATGTACCATCTAATTTTGCAGGTGACAGTGCATACGCTATAAGGTCGTTCATCCTCACACCCTTTTTGAATCCAGCAACAAGGAAAGAACAGCACTACTGTGGAAAAGTAAATTTTGCCATGTTCTGTGTCCCTACGTGTCATCCATCATATGTTATGTGTGCATGATTAAATATGCATATGTATTCCCCATGTTCGATTGATGACGCAATTATAGTTGTGTCCATCTCTAATATGCCAGTTTCTAGTCCTCGTGAATACTACGAATATCAGGCCTATGTAAAGTTACGTTGCCACGTTTCTCAGTGTGCACGTTATTCCATTGTAAAGTCCCCGTTTCTAGGCCTCAAAAGGGCCTGGACACAATATTCAGCTCCTGTCTCCTAAAGCCTCGCTGAGGAGCGATACAGCCCCCACCTGTATCCTCGACCCTTCACTTACTTCCTGCCTCACAGTGCCCGGTCCAGCCTGGCTAAGCCTCTGAGTCTGCCAAAAGTATGTTATAGTTCCAGTTATCAGTTCAGTCCTCCTTCTCTGCATTCCTAAGCTACTGAATCGCATCGATAGTTTCCGTCATTGTCTAGCCTTCACGTCTCCACGTTAGAGAAATACTGCATTTAATGGTCATTTAATATTCTTCATCACGCACTACATGTAGAATAATGCATGGTCCAGTCTTAGAATCAAGTTAGCCTTTCCCCTCCTAACTTCTAGTTTATATCAACATGTTCTCTAAACATCAGATACTAGATACTGTTTAGGTACATGTCGCCCTGACTCTCCAGACTTCAGTCTCTGCTCCTATCACAGAGTTCGAAGCCCCCAGCTTCTCCTAGTGATGCGTCATTGCTAGTTTGCGCGCACCATCAGGTTAGAGGTCCCGGCTCCTTAGGTAGCCCCCTCCATGGTTTCCGCCCCATTCATGACATATTCTGTTACGTTTGCATCACATGTCTATGTATACGCCCTGTTACACCTCTTTTTTACCCTTATCTTTCGCGACTGCTACGCGTCACACCTTCTGCTCCACCCACTGCTACGCCTATTGCAATGTAATGATATGTGTTTGCGTTATGTATATATGCTCAGGCACTGTTATTGAAAGAAGAAGTCGTCCTTTTCCTTTTTCTTGTCCCGATCCTGACACCAGCAGCGCTGCTGGGCCCTGTCATCCTATTCCTATGCAGGTTGTCCTGTTCCTGTCCTTTATGCTGTAATAAACCTGCGAAACTCCTACTACCTCGAATTTTGACTCTTATTTATTGAGCTATCTGTTATTCATTTATACATTCAAAAATAGGGTATTATTTATTTATTTACCACATAATGGCGCCCGAACAGGGACTTGCCCTTTCCCCACGCGTCGGTGAAGCCACGCCGACCCCCTGACCCTCTGCAGTCGTGACGGAACTCTTCTGCGCACCGGCAGATATTTCTGCTTCAAGTATCCCTCAGGCCCACGGAGGAGACGGAGGAGGCGGTCCAGCATCCAAACGAGACGGTGGAGGAACGCGGCGAGTCCCGACCAGAGCCCAAGCCGAGAGTCCAAGGTCCGAGGTATCCGGAGGCCCACCCGTAACTGAAGTCCGAAGTTCGCCCGTCCGGCGTCCAAGCAGTCCCGTCCAGTCTGAGGCCTTCCGTTCTTGCTGCCCGGTGAGTACCGTTACTGGGGTAGTATCTAGACAGGGTCAATTTAATTGACTCTGGTCCGTGGGTTGGTGGTACACAGACCCACAAACGAAGTGTCCACTTCGGTGGATGCGGGTCCTGACGTGTCTCTTTATGAGACCGGTAAGCTTCGTACTGTTTCAGCAGTGCATCTAGTTCCTGTTCTAGTCAGTTCTGTTCTCGAGAAAATTCATGTATTTTGTGTTCCGTATTCCAGGTAGTATTCTGTTCGAACTGTTATTTTTAAATGTTCTTCATGTATTTTAATGTCGTGGTATGAATGGGGAATAAGTATTGTGTTCATTGTGTATTGTATTGTGTCTAGATTATAGTTCAGTCATGCCGCTCTTTTCGAAATTACGTCAGTTAAAAACCAGAAAGGGTCTGCTGGAAGCAGCAGTTCCAGTTCCGCCTAGGGACAGTCCAGGTCATTTTATGTATCAGAAGCATGGCATAAGCGCCATATTGTATCTAGATTTATGGGTAGAGTATACCAAACAGTTAGAAGAAAAGTATAGATGGCCCGTATCGGGTACATGGGATGCCGAATGCATCATGCGAGTAGAAGAAGCATTATGGAAAAAGAAAGCCAGACAGTCACAGAAAGATGCCATCGAGTTATGGCGCAAAGAAGCTCATAAAAGAACTGAAAAGGAAATCAGAAAGTCAGAATTAAGTAGAGAATCCTTAGAACGAGCACAAGAAAAAGAACTAATCGAGATAGGTGAACAAGTCAAAGCCGAACAGTCAGACAGACAGAGGCATGCCCTTATTAGGGGTATGTATCCTCTCCTTGCCGAGGGCTTGCCAAAAGCGACCCCAGAGGCATCCAGTAATTTCCCGCCACCATTAGTTCCGACCAAGCTACGTCACAAACAGACCGCAGCTGATATTTTTATTTCGTCCTATTTGGACGACACAGTCCCAGAATATGCAAATCCTGTTCGCGCTCCGCCAGTCCCTGTAAATCAGGCACTTCCCGCTCCTCCAGACACCGGAGTACCTGTTACGGTACCCCCGGTCCAGCCCGCCATACAAGTCCAGCCTACATTTCCATTTCCCACTCTGCCAGGATGAAGAGCCTCAGTAGACGACTCTAGTTTAGGGGCCGCAGGGGGAGGTACTCCTCAAACCCCGCCGCCACACAAGCGTTTAACGACAGCCGAATTACATGCACAAGCGTCACAGCGTACGCCCAGACATCAGACTGTAGCAGAAATAAGAAAATCCCTTGCCGAATGCGGCTATGATCCAGTCCCAGGCGAGGATAATATGGTTTTATATTCATTCCGCGTAAGAAAGGTGGCCGAGTATCTAGTCACCTTACCGAATATGAAAGAAGATCTAGACAGAATATATCGTTTCATCCGTACAGGGGATGATCCAGAAAGCATTAGCGAGGCCATGTCTCAAAGGAAAGCCGAGATCCAGCTCATGATATTAAAGTTTCTGATAAATTGTCTAATAAGAGAACAAGATTACCCGTCTAAAGATCCGGCTGAAATGAGAACCCTGACAAGGTGGAGTGATAATATAGCCGAGGGTAAGCACAAGACCGTCGGTGCTATGGAGAGTATGTACAAGAAAATCCGTAGAGAAATAATGAAGATACACGAACAACGTAAAGCAGCACAAGTAAGCGAGAAAGAAAGTAACTCTGATACTGAAGAGATAGACGACGAGAATTTCGCCAGAATAGCGTATGTAGGAAAACCTAGATTTCCAGATCGCCATTTACGCCTAGAACCCAAGTCTACTTTCCATCATCCAGCACCAGAACAAGGTTCTCTAGAACAAGTGTTTCAAGCTACCGATCACATTCTGAAATCACGAATCGGTTATAGTGAGTTAAGTACCATGCATGAACAAGAACTAGCCCGATCAGCAGTCCGATGGATTACTGATTCTATCACTTTTCCAGACGAAATAGTGGCACAAATGTTTCTGAAACTGCCCCCAGCCGAGCAACGACTGGTGGGTATGTATATGATCCAGTACCTCATTACATTGTATGAGGGTCAGCACTCTGATCCAGGCCCGTTACATGATGTCCTGAACGAGTTACTCCAGTATAGATGGAAAGGTCTAGGTACCGATTTAATTAGTGTCATTCTAGAACAGCGTCACAAATATAGAACGTTTTTGAACCCGCATTTTGTTCATGTCTCACCCCCAGAAAGTAAACCATTTTACATGGAGAGACAGAATCCGTTACGAGAAGTCCACCCAGTTAGAGGAACGGGTGGCGAACTAGAACGAGTGTTTGTTTACACTCCGATTACAAAGATGGAACTCCTCGAGATGAAGAAATTAATCCCCTGTCATGACAAAGATCCAGCAGGGTTCCATAGAGAATTAAAAGACATGCTCCGTATGGGAGAATACACGTATCCAGATATAATCCAAATGTTAAAGGTTCTGCTGCCCGCAGGGGTGTATGAAAAGCTCAAGGAAAAAGAATGGGAGGTGGGGGAGAAAAAGATCGATTGGGCAGTTCTAGAAGCTGAAGATAAGGCACGAGTACCAGGTACCGGTCTTGGAGATAAATGTAAAGAATTACCGGAATTATTAATACAAGTTTTACCCAGATTATTGACAACTAGAAAAGAAGACTGGGATGCAATCTCAGCCTGTAAACAGAAACAAGACGAAGATATTAGTGATTTTTATTCTAGATTTGAAAAATGTTTTAGCATTAACAGTGGCCTCAAGACAAGTAGTGAGTCATACCCTCACCTTTTTGTTACTAAATTAGTCGAGAATTCAAGCCCACAAATTAAAAATCGAGTTCTGAAAGTCGAAAGTACCTGGCAAGCTAATACCCCGTCCCAGATGTTGCAGATGCTTCAATACCACCAGAATAGAATCAGAGAAGAACAAGAACACGAGAGAAAACGTATGAAAGACACGAAAATGAAAGTACTAGTTGCACAATCTGTTCCTCAAGACAGTCAGAAGAGGGGTCCGAATCAAGCCAGTCATCCTGCAGCTCCCGTTAAAGGGAATTGCAATTATTGTAAACAGCCAGGTCATTTTATAAATGAGTGTGCAGTTCTGAAACACAACATAGCTACTGGTAAGACTAAAGAAAGACCACGTCCGCCTAGACAGGAACAAGTTTCACAGACTCCTCAGCCACAGAATGCACCACAGACAGTTACCGCACCGCAGCCTATTGCTGCAACACAGCACGTCACACAGCAGATGTACCAGTATGCACAGTCTGAGTATCCAGAGTACCAGCAGTATTCATGAAACAGCCTAGAGAGGGAGGTAGGCTTGCCTCTCATCGAGATACCTGTAGATCAAGAAGGTCCCTATGTTCACAGTCAAGTATTAGGGAAAGACAGAAAGTTTTTGATTGATACAGGGGCAAGTAGGACCACAATTAGTCACGCCGAAGTTCCAGGGGCTCCGCTCTCAGGCTCAAGAAATGTTTCCCTTGGATTTTCAGGAAAGCCTATCGTAAATGAGATTTCAAAGCCAGTTACTCTAGAAGTAGGTCCATTGTCCCGCACTACTGATCTGTTACTTACTAAGTCATGTCCAGAAAATCTATTAGGCATTAAAACACTGAAAGAGTTAGGTGCAGTTATATGCTGTTCCCCAGAGGGAATACGATTGTTCCTACGTGACTTTAAGGGTCACTATGTATTACGAGATTTTGATTCAAGACTGTCTAATGTCCCGCAGCACTTATGGGCGCAAGGTCCAACTGATGTAGGTTACATGCAAATCACACCCCATCGTGTGACTCTCAAGCCAGGTGTAGTGTTACCACGGATCAGACAGTATAGATTGCCACCTGAGGCTGTAGCAGCCTTATCCAAAATTATTGACGAGCTTATTGCTCAAGGAGTGGTTGTAGAAACTGACTCCAATGTATGTGGTTCTCCGATCATTCCAGTCATGGGGCGTGCTGATCCAGGTGCGCCCCCGGTGTGTCGATTGGTGGTTGACCTGCGGGAGCTTAGTGGATGTGTTGTTCCGCGGTGCCCAGTTGTCCCAGACATCTCTTCCCTGTTGGCGGCCGTTGGTTCCGGGGCCGCGTTCTTCACTGTCGTGGACCTCAAGAACGCATTTTTCAGTGTCCCTATTCATCCAGACAGCCAGTTCCTTTTCGGATTTTGTTTAAATGGAAGGAGCTATATGTTCACACGCGCTCCTCAAGGTTTCACAGAAAGTCCTAGTATTTACAGTCAAGCACTCAAGAGACAACTAGACAACATTCACATGCCAACTGACACTGCCCTGCTCCAGTATGTCGATGATCTCCTGATCACAGCCCATTCTGAACGTGCTTGCGAGCAAGCATCCCTTACAGTCTTGTATTTCCTAGCCGAGATGGGGCACAAGGTGTCCCCTTCTAAGCTTCAATTCTGTGTCCAGCAAGTGGTATACTTAGGACACTTACTGTCCAAGAGGGGTAGGCAGTTGACACCAGACCGTATCCAGTTAATAGCGAGGCTTCCTCAGCCCAAGACCCAGAAGGAGGTACGTGCTTTTATTGGCCTTACTTCTTACTGCAGACAATGGATTCCTCAGTATGCATTTCTAGCCAAGCCACTGATACAGTTAACGACACAGGAGGCAGCCGTATCGACTGTCCTCCCTTGGACATCTGAACACACACTTAGTTTCAATGAGTTAAAGAAAGCCCTATGCCAAGCTCCAGTTCTAGCGACACCGGAC
The DNA here is from genome assembly GCF_964261635.1 of Lissotriton helveticus. Lineage (NCBI taxonomy): Eukaryota > Metazoa > Chordata > Amphibia > Caudata > Salamandridae > Lissotriton > Lissotriton helveticus. Next base: position 687,886,953 of record NC_136070.1, on the reverse strand, counting down.
TACAGTAAGTCTTTTACACTTTTCGTTACTGAACGTGAAGGTACAGCATTATCTGTTCTCACACAAGATCAAGCAGGACAATACAAGCCCTGTGCTTATTTTTCGAGCACATTAGATCCTGTAGCCCAGGCTCTGCCTGCGTGCCTCAAGTCAGTTGCAGCCACAGCACTAGCTATCAGACAAAGTGATTCCATAGTCTTAGGACACTCCTTGACAGTACAAGTTCCACATTCCGTGGAAGTTCTTTTAAACCGAACACAAACTCAGCACTTGACAATTGCACGTTTAACAGGTTATGAATTGACACTGTTCCAGCCACACATAGAAATCAGACGCTGCAACATCCTTAATCCTGCTACACTGTTACCATCAGTTACTTCGAATCCTGACCCACATGACTGTGTGGAAGTAGTTAACATTACGACAAAGCCAAGACAAGATCTGACAGATATTCCATTACCAGACCCCGACCTGACACTTTATGTGGATGGTTCATGTATGAGAACAAGTACAGGAGAACTAGTCGCCGCGTATGCAGTGACTACTGATACTGAAGTTATAGAGACACACCGTATTGACACCCTGTCCGCTCAAGCAGCAGAGCTAGTTGCTCTGACACAAGCCTGCATACACGCCAAGAACTTGAAAGTTAATGTTTACACAGATTCACGCTACGCATTTGGAGTCGTCCACGACTTCGGAGTGCTCTGGCAGGAGAGAGGTTTCATGACTTCTCATGGAACCAAGATTCAGCATGGTCTCCTTATTCAAACTCTGTTAGATGCCATACATTTACCGACATCTATCGCTATCATGAAGTGCAAAGCACATACGAAAGTTACTGACCCCATTTCCCAAGGTAATGATCTAGCAGATCGCACAGCCAAGTTTACAGCACAGACTCCAGACATTCCAGTTAATCAGACACATACTCCAGATCCGACCACATGCATGACAGTTAAGGACCCTACACAAGATGTCATAGATATCCAGTTACATGCTACTCCCGAAGAAATCAAGAAATGGTCCGAACAAGGAGGGGTCCAGACAGATCAAGGATGGTTAACAAAGGGTAGAGCCACATGGTTTCTCCCCGACTCTATGGTTCAAGTCATTATTAATACCGCACATAGTCCAGCACATTTAGGAGAAAAAGCTATGTTAGACAGTATCCAGAACATTTGGTTCAACAAGCATTTACGAGCTGCAGCCAAGCAGAAAGTCCGTACTTGTATGATATGTTGTCAGTTTAATCCAGGTAAAAGTGTCCCGGTGGAACAAGGTGGATTCCAGCCCCCTGACCACCCGTTTGAAGTCCTCCAGATGGATTATATTCAGATGGAGCGATGTCGAGGTTTCAAGTATGTCCTTGTAGTTGTATGCGCTTTGTCCAGGTGGACAGAAGCATATCCAGTCCCAGATTACACAGCCGCGACCACTGCTAAGCAGTTGGTTCGTGAGTTCTTCCCCCGTTATGGACTCCCTAGAGTCGTATATTCTGACAACGGCCAGCCATTCTCATCTGAACTCATGAAGCATGTTTCCCTGTTGTTAGGGTACCAGTGGAAGTTTCATTGTGTACGCCATCCTGAAGCAGCCGGTCTCGTAGAGAGACATAACCAGACCCTGAAAATCCGTATCGCCAAAGTATGCAAAGAAAAAGGTGTGGACTGGCTAGTAGCTCTGCCAGTCGCTTTATTTTATATGCGCATGGTCGCACATTCCAGATCAGGTCTGTCCCCGTATGAGGTCGTTTTCGGCCGCCCCCCTAACATGTGGGGTACTCCTAGACCCCGAAGTATTACCGATGTTTCAAGTAATATGCTGACAGATTACCTAGCTTCCTTGATGTCTGCCCTCAACTCATGTCGTTCACAGGTTGCCGCCGCATTTCCAGACAATACCGAGGTGGCACCGCATGAAATCGTTCCAGGATCCATGGTGATGGTCCGCAACTTTGACAGATCAAGTCCGCTGGAGCCCCGCTGGAAGGAGCCCCGACAGGTCCTCCTCACCACCCGTACAGCCGTGAAGTTGGAAGGTCGCAAAGGCTGGGTGCACCTTTCTCATGTAAAACAATTTAATGGACTGAAACCCGTCTTAAAGAACATTTCCCAGGATTTGAAGGATTGCCAAAATATTGTTCTCAAGGACTGTCCCGCAAAAGACATTGCTACAAACCCTCCCCTGTTAGAGAAAACTCCGCAACAGGAGTATAAATTCAAGTTAAGGTCTAGTAAAATAAGTCAGTCAGTTTGATTGTCTAAGTCCTCCCCTAGGTGAAACGGTTAGACTGTTTCTGACATGTATAAAATAGACCCCCATAGGGAGAGAGTTAGTCAAAACTCAATCCGATGTATCGTTTTTCTATGTTTCATATTATTTCTCAGTATTATGATTTCCTGCACCAGTTATGCATTTTACCTGTATCTTCCAGTTCTTCATGTAAATAAGTCTGCTAATGCTACAGTAGAGCACACGTTTAGTGATCTGCCTCCTCATGAATTCTCTTACCGCCTCGCTATGCGAAATAATACTTTTATCCGCATGTTACATTACTCACACCAGACCAGCAATGCCACTAATTGTTGGGTGTGTGGTCGACTCCCCCCTTTCCAGACACCGAAGGGAGTTCTGCCACTTTTTCCTTATCCATTCTCACATAATGGTTCGTGTGGAGCATGGTCTACGTTAACGTTATCCTCAACAGATATATCTTTTCTTAACAATACATGTTTTCCAGACAAGCAAGGTCTCCCCCACAGAACCGGGTTAGATCTAGAAAATGAAGTGTATAATTTAGGTAATTATTCTTCAAATTTCATGGTCCTGAATGTTCAGTCTGATACTACTCCAGACTTACCTGCTATTTCAGTACTACCAGTCAAAGGTGAATTATGTGTCCGTAATTATGGTTCTGTACATGTAGGACATAGTGATTGTACTACTATTGTCAAGTATAGTGACAGTGGGAAATCTATTTTCAAAGCTTCACGTCATTCTTATTTTATTTGTGGTCAAACTGCATATGTTCGTCTGCCCCTCGGTTGGGAGGGAACCTGTTACATTGCCTTCCTACTGCCACCTGTTTTCCTAGCCCCACCTGATTATCATAGAAACACACATCTAGTACACGTTAGACATAGAAGGGAGTCCCCAATTGTCGATTATACTGAAACTGCTCTAGAACAGTATACAGATTTCAACAGAGGTTTCTTCTTCTTTATAGGACCTATCCAGAATAGTAAGCTAATCCGTAGGTTAACCAGAACCCTTGAAGCTGTAGTAAATGAGACTGCCTCTGCTCTAGGTAATTTAACTGAAGAGCAATCTGCTATGAGATTTGTCGTTTTGCAAAATCGTCTCGTCCTTGACGTCATACTGGCCGATAGGGGCGGGGCCTGTAGAGTCATCGGATCTAGTTGCTGCATTTTCATTCCAAATAATGCGCCGTCTGTTTATTCAGCTATAACCAGACTCCATAAAATTGCCCATCTGTTACACCAAGATCCAGGCACCTGGACATGGTCCGGTTGGTTCTGGAATATAATTTCCGCATGGGGATGGAAAATATTGTCCTTCCTAGGTATTGCAGTAGCGATCATATTCAGCTGCTGTCTCTGTATACAATGTGGCCCTGCGATTTGCGGCATTTGTGCTACCTCTTGTATTCCTAGTCCCAAGCCCCGTTCTAAATCCCGTTCCAGGATAATTCGAGACGAGCAAATGATACTGTATGAAATGATAGATGGTATCATGAATATTGATGTTTCCTGATGAAACGTAGTGACAAGGAGGGAATGTGGAAAAGTAAATTTTGCCATGTTCTGTGTCCCTACGTGTCATCCATCATATGTTATGTGTGCATGATTAAATATGCATATGTATTCCCCATGTTCGATTGATGACGCAATTATAGTTGTGTCCATCTCTAATATGCCAGTTTCTAGTCCTCGTGAATACTACGAATATCAGGCCTATGTAAAGTTACGTTGCCACGTTTCTCAGTGTGCACGTTATTCCATTGTAAAGTCCCCGTTTCTAGGCCTCAAAAGGGCCTGGACACAAGATTCAGCTCCTGTCTCCTAAAGCCTCGCTGAGGAGCGATACAGCCCCCACCTGTATCCTCGACCCTTCACTTACTTCCTGCCTCACAGTGCCCGGTCCAGCCTGGCTAAGCCTCTGAGTCTGCCAAAAGTATGTTATAGTTCCAGTTATCAGTTCAGTCCTCCTTCTCTGCATTCCTAAGCTACTGAATCGCATCGATAGTTTCCGTCATTGTCTAGCCTTCACGTCTCCACGTTAGAGAAATACTGCATTTAATGGTCATTTAATATTCTTCATCACGCACTACATGTAGAATAATGCATGGTCCAGTCTTAGAATCAAGTTAGCCTTTCCCCTCCTAACTTCTAGTTTATATCAACATGTTCTCTAAACATCAGATACTAGATACTGTTTAGGTACATGTCGCCCTGACTCTCCAGACTTCAGTCTCTGCTCCTATCACAGAGTTCGAAGCCCCCAGCTTCTCCTAGTGATGCGTCATTGCTAGTTTGCGCGCACCATCAGGTTAGAGGTCCCGGCTCCTTAGGTAGCCCCCTCCATGGTTTCCGCCCCATTCATGACATATTCTGTTACGTTTGCATCACATGTCTATGTATACGCCCTGTTACACCTCTTTTTTACCCTTATCTTTCGCGACTGCTACGCGTCACACCTTCTGCTCCACCCACTGCTACGCCTATTGCAATGTAATGATATGTGTTTGCGTTATGTATATATGCTCAGGCACTGTTATTGAAAGAAGAAGTCGTCCTTTTCCTTTTTCTTGTCCCGATCCTGACACCAGCAGCGCTGCTGGGCCCTGTCATCCTATTCCTATGCAGGTTGTCCTGTTCCTGTCCTTTATGCTGTAATAAACCTGCGAAACTCCTACTACCTCGAATTTTGACTCTTATTTATTGAGCTATCTGTTATTCATTTATACATTCAAAAATAGGGTATTATTTATTTATTTACCACACTACAACCATGCCCACATTTCAACCCGCAACGTCATCGAGAGGACATTTGGTGTACTTAAATCTAGGTTTCGTATACTGCACAAAACTGGTGGTGCTTTACAATATTGACCAGACATTTGTTGTAAAATAGTTGCCACATGTGCCATGTTGCATAACTTGGCCACTAGAAGAGGCATAGATTTGGAAGTGGAGGATGTACTACCTTACAATGATAACCAGCCTCAACAACCTCAACCACGACTACATGGACCTGACGCAGCAGAGGGGAGAAGGAGAAGGGCTGAGATAACTCAACGTTACTTTTAATTGAGGTAAGAATTACACAACACATTTTTTTCAAACAGAAAACTTTATTTTCAAAAAGTTTAGTTGCATGGATTAAGGGTTCAAAACACATCTTTGTGCATGCAGTGTGTGGACAGAAAATTAAATAGCATTTACTGTTCTTAATGTTTGCAATGCTTTGCAGCAGATGTATCATTGACAAAAGCTTTGTATGTTATAAAGTCATTTCCTATTTCTTGCGTCCACGCACCCCTAATGCCTTTGCAGAATTTTTTGGATCAGCCAACGTTGCCTTCTCAGTAATTTCTACACTTTTGGTGCTTCGTCGTACACCAGTTGCACAAGGATCAATCTGGCTAGTAGAATTTGAGGCACCTACAACTCCAACAACATCTACTAGGCTCCCACTTGAAGTTCCACTATGCATGTCCTCCATAACTTTCATAAGTGTCATCATTCCCCTGGAGACTTCACCACAGCATTGTGACATTTGCATTTGCATTGCAACTGTTTGTTTTGTATGTTGAGAAGTAATGTTGCAAAGATGTTGCATTGCCCTGCTATACCCTTGCATGCTCAATATAGCCCTATGTTGTCTGCGGTCACTAGCTAATTGCTGGACAGGTATTTTTGTGCACATTGTCTCAATTGCTGTTGCAACACGGTCAAGTTTCTGGGATGTCGCTTTTTGTCCATGCTTAAACACATTTGACATTTTCTGAATGCAGTTACGTATACCACCAATGTCTTTACTCATTTTTATCATTTTGCCCTTTAGGACACGGATGTCTTTTCCTTGCAGGCGCTGAACTTTAAGGATTTTCACCTCAACATCACTGGCATTCATATCATGCTCTCCTGGCCTTTGGATTTGTGATGGCCGTGGTCTGCGCCTATAAAACTGTTGCAGCCGACTGCGCCTGTTGTGCTGTATGTTAATGGTTGCTGGAGTTTGAGCTGCCTCAGGTTGTTGTGCAGCAACATTGACATCATCTTCACTATCTGAGTGTTGTAGTTGGCGCACTCTGCTTGTTTGTCTCCTACGTGCACTTGTTGGGGAAGATGTAGCAGCATTAGATTAATCAGTTTCTTGTAAGTCCTGAGTCTGGAACTCAGACCATTCATTTTCATTTCTGTTCACTTCTGTATCTATGATTGAAATAGTGCAAACAGTCTGTTATTTTCCTATTTTGCACTTTATAATGTTTAATTTCTACATTAAAACTACAAATTGCATAACATGTGTCCTACTTTCATTTGTCCATGTACAAATTTCATTTTCATGACTTTACAAATGCACTTCTGCCCAAAACTTTTTAAAAACTACGACTCCCATGATGCACTGGTGCAGTACTAATAAGTATTACTAATTACTGCACTTACATACATTTTAAATTGTGTATTGTCAATGCTACTTGCTCAAAACTAAAACAAACTTTTTGTTATCAAACACTCACATTCACATGCAACATACATGTTGTTTCCTTACCTTGAGATGTATGGGCATGCTCAGGGGTGTCAATATCAATTACGCCAACAACTGCCTCTGGGGCAAGGGTGCCTTCCACCAAGTCCTCAAGGGGGGTATTGGGCCTGTCCCTGGGTGTTCCTCCGCCAGTTTTATTTGCTGCCTTCATCCTATTGGCAATCCTTTCTTTGGCACGACTGCGCAGGTCATACCATCGCTTTTGTAAATTTGTGATGTCACGGTGTGCAACCCCAACAGCGTTCACTTTTGCTTGATTTGCAAGCCATATTTTCTTTTTTGACGCCTCAGGAACCTTCAAAGATTGCTTCCCAAAAAGCTGCTCCTGCCTCTGAGTATCTTCCTCAATTAAGATTTCCAATTCTTTATCACTAAATTTAATCTTTCTTTTTCTGGCTTGTAAATCTTCTCCTGCATTTTCAGAAGCCATTTCCCCTGCTGCTGCAGGCTCACAGTCAGCTCCAGTTCCTCCTAGCAGAACACCAACTGCCAACTGCCTCTCACACACCACTCCCTAGAAGCAGGTGTGTGCAATCAGTAGCTTGCTTCCTGGTTGTGATGTCATGGAATTCAGCATTATGGGAAAATCGCAATTTGCGAATTCGCAATTTGCGAATTCGCAAATAAGAATTCGCATAAATAATGCGATTCGGTAAAAATTGCGATTTTCATGATGAATTTCATTTTGCGAATCCTTAATTGCGATTTCTTAAAATTCGCAATTAAGAAATCGCAAAATGAAACAATGATGCATGTGCCCCTATGTGTACAAAATAAAGATGGACTGGGATACTGCTTGATTAATTATCAGTGGCTGACATTATTTCAGACATTCCATCACTTTTTTGGTATACTTTAGGTTCTTTCCAAGGCAATCCCTCTCATTTAACCAGTAGGCACAGCATATTTACCAAGACATGTTGCCTCTCTTTATGGCCAGTCTTTTTTGCCCCTTGAGCCCCTTGGTTATGCTCCAAGCATATGAAAACCGGGATTAGTAGCAGATGTCCCAGTGCCATTATTTTGGCCTCACACTTGTATGTGACATGTATATTTAACACCAAAAGTTTTACCAATTGCCATCTTATTTATTATTATTTATTTTAAAGGTTTTGTATAGAGCGAACAAGACCCTTGCAGGTATCAGAGCGCTTCACAAGTGAGGTAGTTAGACAAAAGAAGCATTGTACAAAAGAAACATATTATATCGAGGTAAAGACATATGTTACAGCTGGAATGTTCCAGGAATCCGAAATAATGTTCACATGAATTTCGTCATGAGAAGAGATTTAACTTCTATTTTGAAGGATGAAGATGATGGGTTGAGTCTGGTTTCAGGGGGGAGTGCATTCCAAATCCTTGAGCAATTCCAGAGAAGGCGCAATTATATGTTTTCTTCTTAGCAAATATTTGAGGCTTCAAAAGAAGGTTGGTGGCACTCCTAGAGGATCTGTTTCCACACGAGAGCTCCAGTTTCTGGTCCAGGTAACTCGGGGTGGTGTGATGTAGGGCTTTGTGTGTCACGCAAGCGATTTTTAGTTGGATTCTCGCTTCGAAGGGTAGCCAGTTAAGCGTTTTGAAATTGGGGGAAATGTGGCAATGTTGTTTGGAACCTGTGATGAGTCTGGCCGCTGAGTTAAGTTATGCTCTTAGCTGGGCAGTTGTCGATCTAGCGAGTCCACAAAGCGTCGCACTTCCATATTCTAGTCTGCAAAGTACTAGTGTTTGGACTGCCAGTTTGAAGTCATTTGCTGGGAGGAAGGGCTTTAGTTTTCTCAGGGTGTGTATCTGAAAGTTTGCTCCTTTTGCTGCAGCACTGATATGTTTTTGCATGTTTAGGTTACTGTCTAGTGTTACTCACAGTGATTTTGCTGAGTCGATTAAAAGAGGTTGGCAATTTAGCGCTGAAAGTTGTTTAAGCCATTCTTGGATGGTGTCTGTTTGGCTAGGTGGGGCGATTAGTAGGAATTCAGTTTTGAGGGAGGTTAGTTTGAGGTGGTTATAAGTCAACCAAGACTGGGGTTTTTGTAGAGTTGAATTGAGAGCCTTGATGTCGCCCGGTGAGTTTATCTTTAGATAAAGTTGTGTGTCGTCCCCGTACATGTGAAAATGGATATTAGAAGAATTGAGAATTTCAGTAAGAGGTTCCATGAATAAGTTGAACAATGTAGGTGAAAGGGAGGAACCCTGCGGGACTCCTAATGTGACTGGGAAGGTCCTGCATAGGGATTGGTTGACCTTGAACCTTTGGAATCTATTACAGAGGAAAGATGTTAACCAATTTAGAACTGACCCTGATAAGCCCATTCAATGTTGGAGGAGGTCAAGAAGATTTTCATGTTTGAAGGTGTCAATAGATGACAATAAGTCAAGTAGGATAAGTAGGCAGGCTTCGTTCTGATCTAGTATTTGTAATGCGTCATCTACTATGTGGGTCATGGCTGACTCCGTACTATGCCCTGCCCGGAATCCAGATTGAAATTTATTGAGCAGGTGGAAGTTGATGATGTTGTTGTCTAGCTGGGTGAGAACACATTTTTCAATGAGTTTCGCCAGAGTTGAGATGTTGGGAATTGGTCTGTAGTTATTCAGGTCTGTGGGGTTCGCAGTCGTTTTTTTCAGGATGGGGGAAACTTGCCCCGATTTCAGAATGTCCGCAATAATCCCTTGGACTAAGGAAGCATTGGTGATCTTTGTCCAAAGTGGCACTAGCAGTGGTATGAGATCTTTGAGGAAGTTAGCAGGGAGGGGGTCAGAGAAGTGGTTGAAGGGGTACAGATACGTAAGCGCTCTTAGGATTGTTTCTTCGCTGTAGGTTGTAAAGGAGGCCCAGGAGGCGTTGTTTTTGAGGGCGAGCTTGGTTGTGCAGTTGCTTGGGGTTCCTGGCGTGTGAGAAGGGGTGATCTTCTGCATGTCGATTTGAGTTAATGAGGCCTTAAGTAGATCTGATTTCAGGAGTTCTCGTGAAGAAGGAAGAAAATTCTTCGCAGCTGGGTGGGGAGCATTGACCATCTTGGGGAGGGTGAGTTTCGCCAAGAGATTGAGTTTTGACTAGTTTAAAGAGCTTCTTGGGTCGGTTTGGCTTGTTCTAGCTGATTTTTTTTAAAGTTTGCTTTTGAGTGTCTGATCTTTCTATTGTACGTGTTTCTGGAGGATCTTACCAGTTTAAAGTGATCGATGGAAGGTGCTGACCTCCATCTCCGTTCAACTAATCTTAAGGCCCGTCTCTCCTCGTTGAGTCTGCCATCATACCAAGGTTTAGAGTCTTTTGTAGAGAGTCTCTTCAGTTGAAGAGGTGCGGTAGTATCTAAGATCGTAGTTGTGGAGTTAAGGTAGTGCTGTGTCAAAGCTTGAACCTCCATTAGGTCTTCCGGGGGAAGCAGGAGGCTGACATTGGTGGATGAGGATAAATCTGTGAGGTGGCTTTTTAGGTTTCTCTTCCATACTTTGGGTCTTGTTGGTTGTGTTGGGTGTAGTTTGACTGGTACCTTGATGGAGAAGGTGATGGAGTGATGATCAGACCAATCACAGGGGAAGATTGTGTTAAGCTGAATGGCCTCTGGGTTAGCAATGACCAGGTCATAGGTTGAGCCTTTGACAAGTGTGGGGCTATTGCAGATTTGGGTGAGGTCTAGGCCTGACAGGAATGTTTTGAGGCTATTAACTGCCGGGTCTTTAGGGTTGTTCCAGTGGAGATTGAAATCACCAAGGAATATTTGGGTATGTCAATCATCCGTATGTGTGGTCAGAATATCCATGAATTGCTTGATAAAGGTGAGGTTATCGCCAGGCGGGTGGCAAAAAGTATGCAGTGAACAAATTGGTATGTTATTACTAGAGATATCTAAGCAAAGATATTCACATGCGGAAAGATCCATTGAGGGTGAGCGGCTCACTGCGAGGTTGTTCCGGAAGATGCAAGCAATTCGGCCACCTCGTCTACGTGGTCTGTCTAGTCTAGTGATGTCATAATTAGGGGGGACCAGTATGTCAATGATCGGGTTGGACGATTCATTTAGCCATGTTTCGGTAAGGATTAAGAGGTCAGGATCATGAGTGAGAATAAGGTCAGCAATGTCCACTGTATGTGCTGAGGCTGATCTGCAGTTTAGTGGAATGCATTTGAGACACTGCTTGGAGGTAGTTGGAGGTTCCAGTGGTAATGGAACTTGCCTAAGATTCTCCAGGATTATACCTCTGGTGTTGTGAATCGGGGGTATGTGTACTGAGATGTATAGTTTCGATTAGAGAGGGTTGTTTCGGCTTGTTCGGGACAACTGTGGACTGGTTAGGTTGAGGGGTGGATCGTAGAAGAGGAGGAGGGAGTGTATGTCCATGTCGGATATGTTATTCTTCATGCGAATCGGATGTGATGTGGAATCACCGTTAGGAACTGTTCTCCATCTTGGTGGGGGCTGATTAAGGGAAAGACGTTGCGACTGGTGCTGGGGTGTAGGGCAGTTGCTGTGAGGGGGTCCAGCTCTTATCACACGTATGTCGTCTGATCGTGGGTTGCAGCCTAAACAGGTTCCATAGCTTGTGGAGGTCATCTTTGATATATTGTAATCAAAGTAGGATTTCATCGAACCTAGAGTCTGGAGTGGGCGGATTGGTCATTGTGTTGTCTAGGTGAGTGGGGGACATGGGGGGGTTTAAGATATGGATAGGAGGGTAGCAGATGTTGTCAGCATCTGCGTGGTGGGAACTACCAGTCGGGTTGCCTGGAGATTGGGAAGAAGACAGAGGGGGAGAGGTGTCTATCAGAGGGGTGTGCGTTGAGGATATGGGCATGTGAGGGTTCCTGAAGTTCGTGGGACTATTATAAGGGATGTTACAAGGTTGGATCCTAAGTGAGGGTGAGGTGATGTCAGCATTGTGGGGGTGGTTCTCAGAGGATAGGCTATCTCCTGGCGTCAGGGTGGGAGTATGCACGGATATGTTCGAAGGTGAGTGCCCGGGGCGGATGTCGGCTTGGACATGGGGGGTGTTATGAACATTGGGGGCGGTAAGGAGGTGATGTAGGCGTTGTGGGAGTGGTTCTCAGGAGCTAGTATCTCTCCTGGCGTCAGGGTGGGAGTATGGAAAGATGGGTTTGTAGGTGAATGCCCGGGGGGATGTCGGAGTGGCCATGGTGGGCATTATGGCATTAGTAGTGACTGTGGCGGGAGGAGAGATACTAAGGACTTTGTCTTTGATGATAGGGAAAAGGCTATTGAGTAGGATTACATTTTGGTCAGAGGATTGCAGTAGAATGATCCCAGTGTGATAAATGGTGAAAGTGTCTGAAGCCCTGAAAAACAGGGAGGGGATGATGGAGATCTTGAGACCGTGTGATGTTTTTTTGGACGAGGAAACTGAGAACAGGGCGTAGATAGCTTTCCTACATTGGGCTCTTCTCATGGTGTAAAAAATAATGTCGTTGGTTAAAGGGCCCTTGTTTATAGAATGGTAGGTGTCTGATATTGGGGTCTCTGGGTATGTTTTTAGCAGCGAATGTTTAAAACATTTGGCTGCTTTTTTTGAGAGTTTAGGGGGATACTTGATGGTGTATGTATGTTGACCTGATCGTTCCATGGTGTTACTGACACTAGAGAGAAGGGTAGATGGATAGGGGGGGTGCCCTGCTGACTTAATTAATGTATTTATTTATTTATTTTATGACTACTCGGGAGTAGCCTTTCCTATGAGCACTGAGAACAGTTTAAAATGGCTGCCTTAATTGCATAGGAAGTCTTGAGCTCCTCATTGTAGTCCTATCACTCTTTCTGTGAATGGGACAGTATTGTGGGGAGGTCCTATATCCTTCACTGGCTGAGGTGAAAATGGGTAGTCCTGTCTTTATTTCAATGGTTGGTACTATTTTTCTTTCCATGAAGGGCTGTACAGAGATTTGTCCTCTCACTCTTTCAGAAGCTGAGTGAGTGCCATTTTGTCTGACCCGGGGTCCAGAAGAAGATTGAGGAAACTTTTCAAAATGGGGTCCCTGTATGCCCCCTTGCACTACGAGTTCTGCGTGTGGCACTTTAAAAAGGCAAGTGATCACTCTCCAGGCGGAGGAATACTTAGGAGAAAAACGGTAGTTGTCATAAGGAATAGTGTGCCCAAAGTTAGATCTGCCACCCCTGTGGGGTGCTTTAGAGCGAGGTGGGTTCCAATAGGAGTGGAAGGGGATGGGAAAATAAGGCTCTCACCTCTCGCTTGTACTTCCGGGAGGTTCATCAGGGGCAGGTCATCGCAATGAGTGCGCACTGTTAGCTGTGCTATGCGCGGGCGCGCATGGGTGCCGTGAATTATAGAGTCAGTGCTGGAGCCCTTCGTGCGGGGGTTAATGAAGAGCGGAGTGCTCCCACAGGCTGCTCAAGGCGGGTGAGGCGCTCGCTTGTCTTTAGCGCGTCTCAGTGCCCAGAGCCCTCCTTACCTCTAATCGCGCCTGATCTTGTCACCCTTCAACACCAGGAGAGGTCCAGTTGCAGTGCTGACACAAGTGTTCCGGGTCTGTGCAGCTCCTGTAGGAGAGTATGGTCTGCTTCCTATGGTCACCCCCACTTTTTGCTGTGATTCTCTGGTTTTTCGACTTTAATGTGGCTGTGGGCCTGCTAATCAGACCCACAGCCCAGTTGTTCTCTCTCTAAATTGATACCATGCACTTTAGGTGCATACCAGATTGGTTACTGGGTCACCCTTGTGAGCCCCTGTATAGTGTACCATAGGTACCCAGGGCATAGGTGCACCCTAGGCCTAACAGGGGCTGCAGCATGTATTGTGCCACCCCTGGTTTGCCTTCCAAACTGACACCAGAGGTCTGTTCACACAGCCTGGGTAAGGTGGTGTAAGCACCCCTTACTTAGATATAGTATACCTATATCTACCTTTACATATAGACACATATACACCTATAGCTTTCAGAACCATCTCCTTATAGCTGTTTTATGATATAGCCATACCATATACTCTTAAGTGCATTATAATCCTCGTGGGTAATGCTGAGGTGTCAGACACTTTGGAATACTACCCCCCCCCGCCAATTCTGGTGGCGGGCGTAGCATTCCACCCTTCTACAGGGAAAAGACATGTAAGTTACTGCTTTACCCGGTTAAAGGTAAACAGAGCCACAGCATCACAAAATGGATGCTGCTGCCACAGACACGATTCTGACATCCTGTTGTTGGGGGAATCTCCGGCAAGGGCGGCCTGGACAATAGGTTTCCTGTCCAGGGAGGTGCTGGCACCTCCCCAGACAGGGGTTTTGTGTATTGGGGCAGGGAGGTCAGCATTCAGTGAATGCATCTAGACATTGCCTGGGGCACACAAGGTGCTCCATGCATAGCCCGGTTCAAACCAGTTGCTGGGGCACTCCAGCCCCAGCTCTGGCGCAAAACTGGACAAAGGGAAAGGGGTGTAACCACCCCCTTCTCAGGTCCACCCATAGGAGGGACCTGGTCAGGAAATCCAGCCCCGTTTCTTAGTATAAGTATAGGAGCTGTGTCCCCAGGAATTTAGATTATCCTGGATGAATCTTTGATAAACATATCTTGGACCTTCAACATTCCATTCTGACTGGAAGACGGAAGACATCTCCCTTGTGGTCAAGGAGTGACCACCCTGTGCAAACAGGCACCAACTGAAACGTTGCCAGTTGCAAGGCTCCCGTTGGAACCTGAAGACTCTGCGACATAAGAACTTGACTTCCAGACTTCTCTGACACCGACTCACATCCACAGCAAACCAGAGACATGTGGCGAACACTAGAGACGTGGGACCGGACATCTTAGACATCCTGCATTTTGCTACCAGCACTCCTTTCCTGAAGCCTCAGTAAGTTGTGCATTGGCGTATGAGAAGCCCCAGCCCCCAGCACCATTTGTACCTAAGTTTAGACCCCCACACTCCGTGAGTGTCCCATGGGCACCGCCTTTGCATTTGAGCTTGATGCATCTTCCCGGTTCCTTGCCCATTGGCTTGTGAGCCCCCTGAAGACCTTCCTTTAAATTTTACTTGCGGTTCTAGTTGCTCCAGGCTTGCTCCAGCTTCCCTCAAAAGGAAAAGTGCCACAGACCTTGCTGGTCTGCAACAGCGCCAATCTCGACATCCTGCGTGGGTTGTGGTTGCCAAGGCTTGTTGGGTCCAATCTGGGTGAGGTAACACGAGTACACCGGTGCTACCGTGGGTCTTGACTCCCGAAGTGTCCTAGTTTAAAAGGGTTCTATCCTAGTCCATCCGGAAGTGTCCTTAAATTGTAGCTTTGTATCTTTTACGATATCCATTGAAAGTCAATGGGAACCCACGCCTGTGTTTAGACACTGCACGCAGCTCCCGTGGGTCTCCTACTTCCTAACCTTTGGTTGTTTAGTGTAGCCCCAGCGATTCTACAGGCCCTAGGCCTGCTTTCTAATTCTCTCGTGGTACTTATACCACTTTCTTAGTATATGGTTTGTGAGGCCCCTGGGGCATAACGTATACTGTGCAACTTATCGTATATTAACTGTGTGACTTGTATTGTAGTTTTACCTCTGACCTCATAAAGAATGCAGAGGGGGGGTGTTTAGATTAAATACATATATATTTGATATATACCTTGTGTGGTGTCCTTTCATTTGGTATTCAAGGGATTATATATGGTAAAACAACTTGCTTAACTCGCCTACTGAAGTCTTAGCCTGAAGACTGCTTTGTTCATGCTACCACTAGGATAGCTTTCTATAAGGTTGACTGTACAACCACCATCAATAAGGGTCGATTAGACAGGTGCAAGGTGCCCACTAGGACGTCCTATGCCAGGCTACCTTCTCACAGCTCCTCCGTAGCAGGGTCCAATACCACCTGGGAGTGATCTCAGAAGAGTATGTAGTAAATATCAAACCTCAGACACCCAATGAGCGATCTTGGCACAAATAAACCAGTAATCCAATCTTGAATGGCTGCTGTGCCTTAAATATAGAAGCACTAGGCTTTATTTGCACTCTTTCTAAGCCGACAGGCAATTAAAAGGTGGTTTATCTAATAGCTGTGTGTGAGATCACAACCATCTAGAATGACTTGGTGGGGTTGGACCCATTCTCTCTAATGACCAATCAATAGCCAGATTAAAATCTCCCTGCAGTGCAACATGGAACTTCCTTATCCTTGCAGCAAAAGGTCAGTGTCTGCAAAAAATGGTGGTACCTCAACATCAGCGGTCGAAGTGCATTAAAAAAAAGTAAGGGAACTGTGATGTTGGTCACAATGGAGGCGGGGTGAGTAAGCGTGGGGTGGGGTCAAAGGGGTGGCTAAAAACAAAAAATATTCTGTCACTTTTTTCAGTCTGGCACCTTCAGGTATGAACAAATAGCACACAGCACACATGTAGAATAAATGCAGGTTAAGTTGATCAATCGGGATTGCTTGAGCCACAGAATTGAATCCTGGTTGGCGCATTGGAGAATCGTTGGGGGCTAACGAAGGCCCTGCAACCACTACAGTGCAGGGGCCTGTGTTCCGCCCCTCCAAAAAGGGCACACTTCACAGCAAAGCCGTTAAGTCCTTTTCAAAACCACAAAAAAATCCTGTGTTATTAGGAAGTGTCAAGTGATAACATTAATTAGAGCCAGTGTCTGCATCCAAGCTTCCTTTACATTTGCAGATTGACCCAGTGTGCACATTTCGTTCAGGTAAGCAGGCACCCTGGCAATAAGGCTTGTTAAGCTGTCTGCCTGCCTTCAGGATTCACAGCATTGGAGACTCCCTGCCTTATACTGCAGCTGAAGCATTTCAGCTCTTGGAATTAACTGTCGAGGGACAGTTATCTTCTCTAACGAAAGTAGCAGAACTGTTGTCTTTAAATGAAAAAAAGTATGGGCATGACATGCCCCTCCAATCTTGCACACTTCAACCACTGCTCAACATTAGTACACCCATTAATAATATTACACCGTTGTTCACAGAGTTGACCAGAGACCATGAGAATTCTGCCTTCAGTGTCGAAGAAGTTGTGTATTGATGAAAAGTTTTTAGTCTTTCTAATTAAAATAGACACTGCTTGCATACGAACTCAAGGAAAATATGTAGCAAAATGGACCCCACACCTCTGTGAAAGAAGAGAGCATACTGTGATCAAGACGCAATAAATGTAGAAGGGGAGCATCTACTTTAAGCCTGTCTAGAGGAGCCAACACCAATCGCACCTTCTGGAGATTATTCAGCCCTCTAACTTTCCAGGAGACACATTTTAATTTTGTGTGGTTCTAAGCCGGCCATACGTCCCCTACGTAGATTTAGACAATTGTAATGAAGTGTTTTTTTGGTTTTATTTAGCTAGTACTATAACCTGCAATAGTGTGCTTGATTGCAAAACAACACAACAATCCTATTCCGTACCTCTCCCCAGTCCCCTCACAATGTATTCCCAGGCTTGCAGTGTAGATACTTCAAACGTTTGGAACTGAGCAAATGTCTCTACTTGTTCCTCAGTAAAATATACTAAGAGGTGTATGCCGCCACCAACACCCTCGGCATAGACCTGCATATATTCAAGAAGCAGATATCAGTTTGGAGCTTGATATGGAAAGTACTCAGATTACCCACCAAATTATAAGAACGCATTGAAACCAATAACATTACTCTCTATCACCTCCCCTCCATCTTGTTGTACCTCGTCGTCTCTCCGGAACCAGAAAAACACATAGGCTCCCTCCCCTGACCAACCACAACGCTGCATGCAGCGTTGTAATTGGTCTGAGTGCCGTGGATCGGTGCGCAGAGGGGGACTGGGAGGCTTTGCATGTTCCCCACCTAGCTGTGTATCTGGTGGCGCTGTGTAGGCATCTGGGGGAGTTAAGAAGGTGTCTGGGAATGCTGTCAAGATGGGGAGACTGTGTAAATTGGAAGATTTCTGTACAAAACATTTATCTTGGAAGTATCAAGCACCACACTTTCACTGCTTTAGCCTCCTTTCCTAGTAATGCATGAAGTTTCACCCAGCCCTTCCCTGCTCCATCCTCAACCCTTATCTCACTATAATAATCAACAGTGATTCAGAACATCTTGAGGCAACTGATCTTTGAGAAGGCTAGACCAGATGCACAACGAGCGGTGGATGGGTTTTCGTTTTTTTCAAGGCCAGATTTCTGCCACATCACGGTGGAACGAAGGTGGCGACTGCCTCAGATGATCTCGCAGTTCCAGGAGAAGGGTGCACAAGCCTTTCTATTAAACCCTACCCGGCTCAAAATTATTCGGAAGGACCGGGTCAGAGTTTTTACTTCAGAAATTAAGGCCAAGGAGTTCTTAGATGCTGGTGGTTTATGATTACTGAACTCCCAATCTTCTGACATAAGTGTACTTTAACTCACGGTTTTTTAGACCCCCTGGGGAAAACATTTGTCAGTTTTTTTGGTATACTTTTGAGTTCTTTTTCTCTTACCGAAGCTTAGATAACTTGTGATGATTTATTCAGGAACAGGGGTATGATGCCCGATGCGTATTCATTGGGAGGGCAAGAAGCGGGGGATGGGGGGTAATTTTTTTTTTCTTGTTTTGATTTTCACATGTCTTGAATAATAGTCACCCTAGCAGGGGATGCACCACTACCATCACCCACAGACCAAGTCAGGTCTGTTGGTCTACGTTGCAGGGGGGGACGGGTGGGGGGTGGGACATGGGGTGGGCTATGGGAGAGGCGAGCGGGGTGGGGGGCAGAAAGCAAAAAAGAAAATTCAGGAAAGCAAATCAATGTTTTTCTAGCTTAACGGCTAGAGACTGGGCTCAAGGCAAGCAGATGGTAAGGTTTATGAAGCAAAGCAGTCACCGGGGGGACCAATTCAGATATTGGGATGGGTAAGCTAACTATCTGTACAATCAATATTGGAGGGTTGAACTATCGAGCTAAGAGAGACAGGACAAAGGAAGCTCTGCGAACTATGGGCTTGGATGTTATCTGCCAGCAGGAGACTCATCTCCCATGGCAGAAGAGAGGTCTTAACTTTATCCCTGGCTTCTCGCAAATTATTTATTCTACTCAGACGGTAAATACGAGAGGAGTGGCAATACATGCTTCCCACCGGCTTCCCGACAAGTACTCGTACACTATCGGATAAGTGGGGCCGGTGGGCGATAGCATTAATCCCCACTCTTGGTACACTCTGCACCGTTTATGGGACAAACATAGACGATGCTGACCTATTGATAGAACTAGAGGTAGAGCTCGCATCCTGGCCCACTCCACTGATAATGTGTGGAGATTTTAATATTCATATGGATTCAGGGGGGCTGGGGAGGGCTGAGTACCAAGGTAGGAAACCACGGGTCCTCCATGCAGGCTCTGGCCGCAAGTCATGGACTGGTAGACATCTGGTCATTAAAGAAGTCTGGGGATCCAGGATATACTTATTACTCATGCCCACACAGAAAGTATGTTAGGCTGGATTACTTCTACATTTCAAGCCCGCTTGTAAGTAAAGCTCAGATAAAAAAGCTACCAAAGTTTCTCTCGGACCATAATCCTCTAGTCTTGGAGATTGAGAGCTCAGGGTATGTGAAGCCTCCAGCTAGATGGACCTTTGATAGGAAATTATTGGCTACTAATGGGTTTATTGATCATATTAGATGCTGGACCACTCACATTTTTGACAAAAACAGATATAGCACGTCAAGGGAGACGGTTTGGGACGCTTATAAATCTGGGCTAAGAGGGGAGGTAATTAGCTTTGCCGGGTTCCGCAGGAAGAAGCAGCAAGAGCTTATTAAATCCCTAATGCAAGAATTGAGTAGTCAGGAGATAGAACACATGGCCACTATTGCTCAAAAACAAACCTTGTGGCAGTCAGAGATCGAACTCAAAGTAATTAGTACCAAAGCAAAGATAAATGGTATATTTAACCAAACCATTGCTGAAAGATTCCAAACTTGTAGACAGGAACATTATGAATATGGGGAAAAGACAGGGAAACATCTGGCTCTGCGGACTAGACAAAAGACAACTGCAAGCAGCATTTGGCAGTTAAAAAGAAGGGATGGTACATTGTCTTCTGACCCCCAGGAGATATTGAATATTCTCCAAGATTTCTACCAAGATCTTTATAAATCTAGGCAACAAACCAGAGTGGGATTAGCGACTTCATCTCCACCTGAGATACAAGAATTAGAGGGAGAGATTCTATTGCAAGAAGTTAACGAGGCTTTGTCAACAATGGCCTCTGGTAAGGCGGCAGGCCCAGACGGCATACCTATGGAGATTTAAAAGCTTTTGCATAAGGAACTTGCCCCCTTGCTCTGGGATTTGTTCCTTGCAGTCCAGCACAAAGGTATTCCGCCCAAATCGTGGGAGGAGACCAGCATAGTCATCTTTCTGAAAAAGGGGAAGGCGGCGGAGGATCCGGCCTCCTATAGGCCTATCACCATGATAAATACGGATGAGAAACTTTACTCTAAAATTTTAGCGAGGAGGCTCGCAAAGGTTATTGATTCACTAGTTAGTCCGTGGCAACACGGTTTTATTTCTGGTCGCACCACAACTGACCACATTAATAGGGTAATCTCACTATTTAACATCGCGGAGAGCTCAGGACAACAAATGTCGCTAATATTGTTAGATGCCCAAAAAGCGTTTGACCAAGTAGAATGGGGATATCTCTGGCAGAATTTAAGGTCTAATGGCTTTGGGCCCTTGTACTTACTGCCCTAAGAGCAATGTATGTACAGTCCTAAGCAAAAATACAATTGATGGGGCAACAGTCTGGACAGGTAATGATCACAAGGGGGACCAGGCAGGGGTGCCCCTGTTCCCCTATCCTGTTTGCGTTATATATAGACCCACTAATTAGAGCTATTCTCAGCGACCCAGTGATTCTACCGGTGGTGTCATAGTCATAGTCTCTTCTATAGCGCACATATCACAAAAGTCTCAAGGCGCTTAGCAACAAACGACAACCAAGTATAAAAGGGGGCAGAGGAGAGGAGATTAATTAGGAAAGAGCCAGGTTTTTAAGCCCTCACGAAAAGCCTGATGATTGGGAAGAGACTGCAGATGTGTAGGTAGTTTGTTCCATAATTGAGGGGCTAGGTAAGAAAAGGCTCTACAGCCCATTCTCGACGTTCTAGCCCTAGGCTGTACCAGAAGGTGTTCAGGGGATATAGTACTAAAGTACTTGCCTACGCAGATGACATCGCGGTAGTCACCCCTGACCCACAGGCGTCAACTGGCAGACTAGAAGAACTAGCTAGGGAATTTGGGGAGGAATCTGGGTATGGGTTAAATACAGACAAAACTAAGATCATCTGTTCCAGTTCAATTGTATGACAAGACCCTCGAAGGGCAGAGGCGGCAACATACTTAGGGATCTCAATCGCCGCTGACGTAGACACCATTTGGAAGATTAATGCAGACCCCCTCCTGACTAGAATGAGTGCTGATCTCAAGAGGTTAAACAATTTACATCTCTCGATTATTGGCAGGGCAAACGTCAGAAAAATGACCATGTTTCCAAACATTTTTAATTTAATCTGTTTTATTCCGCTAGAACCTCCTAATTTTCTGTTTAAAAAAATAGATGGGATTTTTTCACAGTTTATCTGGGGGTACGGGAAAGTAAGGAGATCGCTGAGATTCATGGTCCTACCACAAAATCGAGGGGGACTGGCAGTCCCGTATATTTTATACTATTATTGGGCTATTACGCTCCAACAAATGTCCATACTGTTAAAATCAACCCCTCAAATTAGGGAGACAGAGATCCCACCATCCATCTATGAATAAGCCTTGGGAAAATGTGCCCCCGGTCTTCTACCTAGACAACTGGATAATAGTTATTATAAAAGAACTCGCTTCAAACCTCTCAAAGCAGCATGGAGGGTGTGGCAGAAAATCAGTAAACTTTTGAACATCCCTAAAATCAATCGCCACCTTCTATTATGGCGGTCATCACTTTTTTCTGACTCTTTGTCTGATAAGATTGGCAGTAAATGGGAACAGGCAGGAATTAGATCTGTCTGTGACATCATTAATTCAACTGGCCTTAAGTCATTTGTAGAGATACAGGACCATTTTGAGATAGATCCCGGAAGCGTATTAAAATACCTGCAATTAAGGGAATCCATCAAAATCTTCATGGGCCACCTTATTCCCCATCCAAATATCCCGCTTCTGGAAATTTTGGTTCCGAAACGTCCTCAAGTGAAAGAAGTGTATGCATTAATGATAGAAGCTAGCGAGGATGATCTAGTCAAAGTTGAAAGCGCATGGGCAACTAAACTTGGCAATCAGGATGTGGATTTATGCAAGTCACTCGAATGATCCCATATGGGTATTTTATCGGCCAATTTTAAGGATCAACATTTTAAGGATCAACATTTCAAGACCATTTACAGTTTATATTTTACACGGGTTAAACTATGGACCTGGGGGTTAAGGGACTCGAATAAATGCCCAAGGTGTGGGTAGGGCCCGGCCAATATGATTAATATGTTTGCCGAGTGCCCCGATCTGGGGCTGGTCAAATTGGGGATTGAAGCCTTTCTTAGTAAGATCACGGGATGCTCAATCATATTAACATCTTCTTTAATAATGTTGGGCTGGGATGAATCCTTGCAGTTAGAAAGAATGCATGTGTATTTTTGTTTTATGGCAACAGCTGCCTTTCGTTTATTAATTGCTTCTAAATGGAAGGATAAAGATCCACCGACATATCAGGCTTGGTACGCAAGACTGTTCCATATATTTAATTTGGAGATCACTCTGTATAAATGCAAGGGGAATAGAGCAAGGAAAAAAGCCCAACAGATCTGTGGACCATTGTTGGAGCTCCAGACACAAGTGTAACATTAATTCTCTTAGGGGGATTCTGAATCTTTCTCTTTCTTCTTTTTTTTTCTCTCTCTTTTTTTCCTCTTCTCCCTGTATTTGTTTTTTGGGATTTGCTTCATACATGCTTATTGGGCTCTGTCAAGCTTTTTGTTTTTTTTCCCTGTTTCCGCATTGGGTTAAATCTGTTTTTGGTTTAATTATGTAATATGCTTTATCTCTTTTGTAAATGTGTATTTTGTTTATTTGCTTTCCTGAAGAAATAAAAAAAAAAGATTCAGAACATCTTTTCACTGAATACAGCATGCAACGTTGCAACTTAGTGACCTGTTCATGTCTGGGGTGGTGAGTTAGAAGACTCTAGGGTGTTGGGAGAGTATCTAGAGTGTGTTGTGATGGTGCATTCATGTTTGTGTCTGTTTCAGGTGTGTTTTGATAATTTGGTGTCTAAGAGTGATTATGTGCCTTTTAAGCATGAGTGTGGATGTTT
This sequence comes from Lissotriton helveticus, assembly GCF_964261635.1. Classification (NCBI taxonomy): domain Eukaryota; kingdom Metazoa; phylum Chordata; class Amphibia; order Caudata; family Salamandridae; genus Lissotriton; species Lissotriton helveticus. Next base: position 687,863,893 of record NC_136070.1, on the reverse strand, counting down.
GAGTATGTTTGAAAGTGTAAGGGTCTGTTATCAGTAGATGTATGACAGCCTCTGTCCAGTAAGTGGTAAATACCTATTAAGAACATGTGTGTCTGAGGGAGTGTCTTGCTGTCTGCAGGTTGTGTGTATTTTCTCTAAGATGTGCTGGAGTGGTGAAATGCAAAAATGTTAGAGGTTAAGTAGATGTTTGAGGTTTGTAATAGTGTGAGGTTGCATATGAGTGTGCCTAAGGAGCACTTGTGGTGGTTAAGTGATGGGATGTTTGATGTATGTATGTACACATTTCTGATGGTGTGTTGATGTTCAAGTGGTCAGAATCAATTGTTATAATTAATTTGTAATTCCTAGTAAATTAAAGGCTGACAACTATTGCCCGCTTTTTTTTGTATGAAAGTGTTCCAAAGAACGAGCAGACTGCAATTCCATATTTTCAAACCTGTAGGGGCTTCTGCGACTTTCAAAACAAAATGAATGCTGCAAATTATTGGTAAATTTGTGTTTGCCTAATGCTCGCTGTAATTGGTGCCCTTCATTATTCAGAGCAACCCTAAACTCGGCACATCCCTCAAACAGAGCTCCATAATGTGTGGGCAATGTTAATAGACTGTTCTTCACAGATGCTAGAATATTACTTGAAAGGAGGATGCACCTCCCTGCCCACCAGCCCCTCCTTCCCATATTCAACAAGCATTCACAATGCAACAGTCTCGCCTTTGCAAAAGTTAGAGCTATTGGTATTGTAAATGACAAACTTTTTATTTATGTATTGGTTTTGAAAACAGATAAATAAATGGCATCGTCATTTACAATGCCAATAGCTTTAGCTCTCGCAAATGCGAGACCTATTGCATTTGCACACACACACACACACACACACGCACACACGCACACACACACACACACACACACACAGACCCACACATACACAGACACACACACACACACACACACACAGACAGACACACACACACACACATTGAAAATGCAATAGGTCTCGCCTTTGATTAAGTTAAAGCCATTTGCTTCGCTAATGGTATTGTATAGCAAAAAAAATGGCTTTAACTTAATCAAAGGCGAGACCTATTGCATTTTTACATGCTTGTTTTCCTCTGTCACTTTAGCCGAAGCCTCCCAGGAGAGGGTTGTCTCTGCACACAGTAAATGTGAATAGCAAATGAAGTAAGAAAATAAATGTACTAGTGCGAAAGAGAAACAGTTCATGTGCACATCATATGGCAAGAACACAAATCCCATCACACCTGGCACTGTACATTGTGGGAATTTTGCTGAGACTGCCCTTCCCCCTCCCTGTGTTGATTTTGTGTTCGTTGTATTTAGTTCCAAGTGTTCCTACAGGCAACTCAAGTGAGCCGCTGGCTTTAGGAAGGTGAGAGCTGGCAGCTGGTGATGGCACTCTCATTTCATCAGATGTGAGATTCTGATCAAATTATTTGACTGACAGGTGCTTTGAATTGCCAATAAGAAAATAAACGTGTATAGCACTAGCTAGTACCCTCCCTTTGACTTTCGCCCCCTTTCAATTGCACTAAGGGCCTCACAGCAGTGTCTGATCTCTACACCTCCTGTGTAAATGCTCCGGTTACTATAAAATGAACGCCATAAAGCGCTCCACTGCTGTTTGCAGTTAGGTGTGCGCTACCCAAAGATCTAAAACCCCACAATTCAGTAAAATGATGCTCCCACAGACACACACCTTGGTTCGGTCCCGCCCTTATTGGAGCCCCCTGTGCTCCGGACGCTGTCGGGGATCACTGTACACTGGTCCCCTCTGCCTCGGGGTAGGACACCATGTGCTCGAATACGAAGGAGAAACCTCGAACAGTACAACACCCCACCTCCCCTATTGGAACAGCCCCCTGTGGCCCTGGTGAGCGCAAGCAGACCGGTCTGGGGCCGCAGAAGGTCGGGTCTGTTTATTTTCCATTAGAACCTCCGCCTATTTGAGCCGTCACTTTTGAGATTGTCTTTTAGTCGCGCCACCCCACCCCCCCAACCACACCCTGCCTTCCTGTGGGGGGAGGGGGTGGGTCTACAGATGTCAGTCACACTGATTCTGCCGGAGGAACAGCAGATCTTTATTTTCTTGATGGACTTTCTTGTGGAAATGCTATGTTCGCCGCTAGTGCCACTGCCAGGGCCTCGTAGCACTGTGTGTGCAGGGGATCACAGATGATGTGCATGCCCTCCAGGGTGTGAGCGAGGACACAGAAGGCACCGTGACTTGGGCTGTGACCACGACCTTGAACGAGGTTCATTGGTTTTCCAGGCGCCGGCCCTTGCCAGTTTTCCAGGTGTAAAATACAAAAGCAATAAAGACGGCGGCTGGGCAAACACATGTTGTTAGTTCTTTGGCACGCCTGTTCTCCGGGTATCCACGGACAGGACAGGGCTGCGGATGCAGAGATGGGGCTCTGGAGCATAAGGTGTGGCGTAACAGGACAGTGGGGATGGCTGGGTTTCTGGGGAGGCGGAGGCGGGGGTGGGGGTGAGGCTTGGGCTCAGAGCTGCTGTCTTTGGAGGGGGTGGGGTTCGATTTGAGTCTCGGCGTGGTTTATCGTCCTGGGGATCCTGGGCAGGGAGACTGGTCTCCTTGGGGGGCTGATTTGGAAGGGGGGAAAGGGGAGGGGGGGCACCGTGTTTATGCAGCCTGGGGAGGAGGCAGCGAGGAGTTTCATTGCTGAGTTAGGGGGTGCGCCGCATTTCTGCTGTTTTGGCTGCAGGAGTTTCGTGGTCAGGATGGAGGAGACGGATTGGGACGGAGGCGCGCCAGGGGGTGGAGGGTGGGGAGGGGCAGTAAATTGGACAGCTGGGGAGGAGGTAGCGAGGGGTCTAGTGGCAGGAGGGATGGGGGGGCAAGGCCATAGCCAGAGGGGACCGTTGCGGACGAGGCATGGGGAGTGTTGCCTGTGTGCGTGCACGTGGGAGACAGGTGTGTGCGCCCATGTGTTGGAAAGGCTGACACATATCATAAAAGAAACATCATCCAACCTGTCAATACATATCACCCCATCCCCGAAGGCGAGGCACCTCAATATCCAGGAGGTACACGGGGCTTTCGGTCTACCAATTGAATTAATGCTCTAAACACCAGAACAGAGGCCAACCACCCGCATAATGAAGCGCTGGATTCGCCGAGAGCAGCGTTGGGTCTATGTGAATGCACCGGTCACAAAACGCACTGTCCTAGCTGACTCAGAGCCCTTTCTCTGGCCCTTGGGAGCTCCGTACCCTAATGCACTCCCTGCACAACATGTCCAGCTCTCTGAAATGCCTTTCATCCGCACCTATCGCCATATATAACACAATAACGCAGATCCAAGTGTGCTTTGTCACCGCTAGGTCTCGGTACATTGTGGCGCGTGTACTGTGAAGAGTTAAATAAATCAGTGTGTGTGAGTGTGTGTGTGTGTGTGGGGGGGCTCCTCTATGTTCGAAGCTCCCAGGCTTCTATCAGAAGAACGATGGCGAAGTTCGCAATTCTGGGGTGCATTGGGGGGCCGCTGGGGAGGGGGTGTGGCGTGCACAACTTAGCACAATTTTCAAGCATTTCCAACACAGACACAAATCAGTGAAATACTCGGCGGCATAAAGTAACAAGCATTACCCCTTCCTCCAGCGCTTCCGCTGCCTCCATTTGCTGCTTGTCCTGACTCCTTCGCGGGCGCGGACGCTCGTCCCCAACTCCGCTGGGTTTCCGAGGCGAAAAGAAAAACGAAACTTAAGAAGCTCACGCGCGACCAAATCCTAAAGCGCGCGTCGTAATCCGACTCTGCCATGCTGTTTGAATGCTGTGCATGGTGCGCGTGGCCAGCTCCTGTCCCCAATCCTTGTCGGCTTTTGTCGGCTGAACTGATCCCAATAGTTCTCTGCGAGAACGCGCTTCGCGCGTTTCTAGCCGAGAACCAAAAAGGGCATGTACTAGAAAGAGAAAGGTTCGGGGATTACCTTTAAGAGGCCCGAGACATGAGTAGAAATGTAATCAATCAATTTGCTCAAAATCTAATCTGTTACATTGATAAATTTGCTTTCCAGACAAAACAAGTCATATCAGAATAATTTCTAATTCTTCATGAGTAACAAGTATTTTGTTACACGGAGTTAAGAAATACCACCACGTTGGTCCAAAGAAATATAATGAGCAGGAATAACAGAACACCATATTAGAAGCTTATTCTGAAATATTAGCCCCACATAAGTATAGCGACCAAAAGTAGAGGAGTTTGAAATTCAATAAGTGCCCCATATGGTGCCATAGGAAAAATCAGTGTGACGTGAAAAGTAAATAATTCTTTTAGATAGCATATTTTTTTGCCTAACTATGTGTTCTTAGGTAGCCATACTTATATAGCGAAGGTTAACCTCGATGGGATTGATACACTTAAGATGTGGGCACACTTATGGAGTTCAGAATAGCTGACTCAAAAGAAAGTTCAATGATGAGAATAACTGGAGAGTCCACACGAAAGTGTCATCATAGGGTTAATTTATGATAGTTCATAAGTTCTTATGTTGGGAGCGTTACATCACGCAAAATAATTGAATGCAATCAAACGAAGTATCTCAAAATGTGCTCCAATGCATTTCGGACTATGGAAAGTCCTTTGTCAAGGAGCGCTGCAGCCGCCTCGGCCTCTCCCAGGCTCCGGGCTACAAACTCCGGCTCCACTGCTTCCTGCGGACGCGCACCGGCATAGTACCGTGACGTGTTTCCGCCTCCCCACCTGGTGAGTTATTTTGCGTGATGTAACGCTCCCAACATAAGAACTTATGAACTATCATAAATTAACCCTATGATGACACTTTCGTGTGGACTCTCCAGTTATTCTCATCATTGAACTTTCTTTTGAGTCAGCTATTCTGAACTCCATAAGTGTGCCCACTATACAGGGATGTGCTTACGTATCACGTAACACACTCATCTTAAGCATCAGTGGACGCATTTGGCCAGTTGCGTCGCCTGTTGGAGCACCTTTATACACACTCTAACCCACCATCAGCTTCTCCAGTAACTCCTTCCTCAACTTGACGCTGTGCGCCTAAGCCCTTCTACACTTAAGATGTGGCCATCGGCAGGACAAGGGAGAGGATCTAAAATTGAAAGAGAATTCATAATTCCAGTGTGGTTATGTTGTTGTAAAACAAAAATGATATAACTAAATAATTGTTCTTAAACACTACTAAACACAATGAGCATGGCTAAAGATTCACAAAACAAATTAAACAAGTTAAATGCCAACATAACCATAGTTAATTAAGCTTCTAATATTGCTGTGCTTGCACATTCTGAATATGAACACACAGTCTACAAATTTCAACACAATAGAGCCCACTAGAAGCACCAACACTACTCTCTCGTGGCAATAAGTCGCTCTTCAATACCAAATTTTAAATTTAACAGGGTATGCCAACATCACATTTGAAAACAACCAACTATGCGCTAGTGGCCATACAGGTGGCTGCTACCTACCACTCGGCAAAAGTAATGAACACATACATGATTTCTCAAAACTTACCACATTACTATGCACCTGACATAGCCAGCAATAAACACAGTCAGAAGGGAAACTCACCCAATCTAGAGCTCAACGTAACAGAGTAGATGCACGAACATTACACTCGCACTGCAACACAAGTCTAAGACATGCAATGCACCAGTTAAACCGCATTTTAACGCTCAACTGCGTTATGACTTGAATACTCCAATCCTACATTTTAAAACCAAACATGGCTAACACAACAGAACCCACTCATGTAAACACAGTGGCAGAAGCCAAACAGACAGCAACAGGACACTCTAAACCATGATACAGCCAGATGAGCTTCACTTGCCAAAGAACTCCACACACCAGAAGGCTGCATGAGCTACTAAACACGTTCCATGTACCTCCTCAGCATCTACAGATATGTTCCCACTACCTTACATTTTATTCGCAACCAGCACTGTGCGAAAAGCCAAACCTCTGACATGTTGCCCTCAACACAAAACTCACTACACTCCTGCCTGAACCACGCATGTGTCTTTTTTCATCCAACAAAACGTTCCAGCATGCATACAATCACCATAATTCTAAAGCTATATCCATTGACAACAGGCCACTGTTACCATTACACTTGCACATCTTCATGTCCTAGACAGGCCCCTCTCATGCAACTCACTCTGTGGACAATAGCATGTTCTGCATGACCAAGTGAATTATGCTCATACAAAGACATTCTCTGCACATAATTTCCATATGCACACGCCTTGCAATATCTTCTACAACCGTGCGAGAATACACACTCACAGATCTGATAGAACACCTAGTTAAGAGTTGGACACAATTACTGGCCCACAACTTCGGCCGAATTCCAAGTGAAAGGAGTAAAACGACCACAAGAAAAAATCTTGTAAGGGCGCAAACATTACATATGTTGGAATGATAAACCAGGTGTGAGCACCCATTTGCCCCCTTTTGACAATGCTGACTTACTAGTTTGGGGGTGTTTCAATTCCCAATTCAACAAACACTGGCAAAGTCAATAAGTCTAATCTTCAAGACCCACTGGCACAATGCTGTCTATCAAAGCTGTACAAAAGTAACAAAAGGAATAAAAGAAGAAAAGGGATGCAAAACAACAAACAACTATCAACACTGTTAAAACCTCCTTGAACACGCAGTGCAAAAATGGATAAACGGATCTGTTCCATATCTTCACCAACAAAAATGTTATGGTCCGAACCATAGTATGAAGATAATGGAAAATCACATCCCTAAATTCAAAGGGACGTCTCATGCTGCTGAGCTTTACATGCCACAGCTCTTGAATGCGAGTAAAAGGAAAGCACAACTAAATGAAGCAACAGTAATTTCTATAATAACAACAAACGTCTCTCTTTGTGCGATATTTCATGCTTTAGCTAAAGTTGATAATTCCTGTGAATAGTCTATAGTTAACTTAAGGGTATGGGGTCAGCCGCATACTGGGCTATTGCCTATTGTTCAGAATACCATACACTGATTGTCCGAGAAGAGTAACCTAGTGGCCTCAGGTGAAAAATGCCTTCATTTTACAAATCCTGATAACTTACTGAAAGAGAGAGAGAAAGGTGTTTGGGGTGGAAGGAATTTGTGGTCAGAACCCCACGAACAAATGCTGGTGTTTTGGATTGAACTGATAAGATGGAGTTTGACTTGCAGATACTAGGTGAACAGATTTAGTTGATAAATGTTTTAAGATTTACACATTGGTTGTGCACACATAGCAGGCATTCTTAGTCAAAAGGTGAGACATCACAAATGACAATAAAATAAACGGTGACACATGACTCAATGTTTAGAGTGATGGAAACAGCCAAGTAAAGCCAAGCTTCCTGAAGGAGATTAAAACAAATTTAAAAATAGAAAGAACACGGAGGAACAATCAGAAGGCAAACACTTCCACAATTTAGAATCCAACAGGGAAAATTATATGAAGAGGACAATACATAATGCAGACCTATCATCTCACACGGTGCCACTGTGTGACACACAATATTGGCTCCCTTCACAAGTTACCGCGTGAGTAGCCAGTGACACGCTGGCAGGGAAAACAAGCTGAAAACCACTGTAAAAAGTAGATTTACAGCTCGTTTTCGGAGGCTTTCAACTGCTGACGTCCTTTAAGGTGTGTGATAACACTCCACAACATCGGCACCAGCCTCAGAAAGCTATTTTATTTTTTGGAAGGAGGGGGCTTGGGGGCGGGCCAGGTGGCAAAAGTGCCTCTTAGGTACTTCTCGGCATGAGGCACTGCCGCATGCAAGGCCTCCCCCTCCCGCCCTCCCCACTCACTACCACTTTAAAATATTTGTTTAGTTGGCAGTTCTGATAATGTGAGGGCGGGTGGATGTTGCACAAAGCATACTTACAGAGTGCAGGGTGTGAGCTAAAGCATAAGGATAGATGATAACCAGTTGGGGGAAGACCATGGATACATTTTAAATATCAGACAGAAAATGAAAGCATAGGCTGAGTGGAAGCACCGTCAGGGGGTGAGAACTGGAAAGTTGGAGATAGGAAGATTGCACAGTAACTGAGCGGAACACATGGAGCTGGAGGGGAATATTATACAGTGATTAATAACATTTCAAATTTAAAGACCAACGTAGACAATGCACGATAATATATGGGAACAGCAGTAAGGAAATAAAAGCAATCTTCCACATGAGAAAAGACTAAAATTATAATTAAGACTTCAGCAGCAGAAAAGCTGAATAAATCTGAAAGGAACCGGTACAAAAGACCAGGCAGGAGCGGTGGGTAGGTGTGGTGGGAAAAGTAAACATTGCAGTCAAAGATAAAACATAAGGAGACAAGGCAAGGTGTTTAGGTGGGAAAAAAAGATGAAAGAAGGAACAAAAACGGTCAAGCAGTCAAGAGTGAAAAAGGTATTTAGTAGTTGATGGTGGGCAGACAATTACAACAGTTCTGTTAAGGGATACAGTGAAAAAAAGGAAATAAGTTGTGAATCATCAGCATAGAAGTTGTACGAAAAAGTAATAGCCAAGAGAAAAGACACGTTTATCTATCTATTTATAAAGTATTATATAGTGCGAACTTGATCCCGAAGGATAAAAGAGCACTTTACAGTTAGAGGGAGAGGAAGGAAAAAGATCACAACAAGACTAAAATGGTGAAACAATATGCATAGAAACATATGGTGTAAACAGGACAGATCCTATCTAATTAAGGATTAACGCAAAGTGGGCTAGTCAATGATAAGATCACATCAAGGGAGTGATGATACATAATGATGTAAGGGGGCGAATACAGTTGTAACAAACAGAATTATTAGCCAATGCTGTAGTATTTACAGAGCGATTTGGGTCCATCGTGTTAAGGTAAGAACTTATTCATGAGGAATCTTTTTGCTTCCACTTTGAAGGCAACCTTGGAGGAGATTCTACGAATTTCCAGTGAAAGAGAGTTCCAAATTTTTGGTGCAGCGCCAGAGAAGGCTCATTGGCATGTTCTCTTTTTGCAAAAGATCTGAAAGGTGCGCCTAGGACAAATCCCTGAGGTACACCACAGATAAGAAGGAGAGAAAGAGAGCAGTGGACAGTGAGATATAAACAGAACGAAGTACCGTAGGAAAAAGACGCAAGGAGTGGAAATGGAATGAAAAATGGAATGAAAAGTGGACAGTCCACTGGGCCAAAAGCTGAAGAAAAATCAAGTGAGGTAATTAAAGAGGAAAGTTTATTGTACCTGAAACACTGAAGATGGTTAGGTTGAGTTTGGGCTGGACTGTTCCCCTAGGGAGCAAGGTCAAGACTGATTTGCATATGGCTGGGTCCAAACTGGGTGGGATGGTGGCCAAAAAACGATGGATTAAACCCAGATCGGTGACTGAGTGAATTTTTGACTTATTCTGCATTCCATCCATCATCTGTTCTTTTTGTTTTTGTCGCACTAAGTGGAAAGGGTATGCCCAGACATCTCTCCCATGCTCGCTTGCCTCCTAATTTAAGTTAGCCTGGCTGATGAGTGGAAACACTCCGAAACTGGTCCCAGGATGCTTGTTTTTGGTCCAGGGAGGACCTGGCATGGCAGTTTGGGCTGGGCTATTCCCATGGGTAGCAGGGTGGAGACTAAATTGCATATGGTTGGTTCCAAACTGGAATGGATGGGTCCAAACTGCCAGGGTCCAAACTGGAATGGCATGGCATGGCAAGCAAGAAATCGATGGATTTGACCCAGATCTGTGACTGGGGGGTAAATGTTTCATTTGTTCAGCGTTCCGTCCATTGTCTGTTCTTGAGGCAGCTCCCAGAATGGGAATACTAAAAGGATACAAGTCATTCACTCAAAAGGATGGTAAAGAAACTATGCTAGGGAGGGTAAAAGACAAAAAGTAGGAAGTAAGCAATTGAATATAAGCAAGCAAATAGGATTATCATGCAAGCCAATCAATGGAAAATAATGGGCTGGCCCAAAGCCCAGACTAGGTTTTGGTGTTGTCCACAAAACATGTTTTCGAGATGAGCTCTACACAGGAAGACAAAGATATTTGCCAACTATTACACAGTTGTTCAAGTGGGAAATATGGAATTCAGCTGCAAGACTCACCTGACTTAAGTTTTCAACTCAGTCATTAGATCACATCTCTCTGCTGTCCCACTATGCTCACATTCTTTTACATGGTTATGTGAAAAGAAGAAACAATTAACAGGTGCTTGAATGATAGAATGGAGTGGAATTACACAATTCATTCAGCAGTCAATTCTGAGGACTCTATCTCCAACCACAGTGTTATGTTAAAAAAAGTTAAAGTAATCAATGTTCTATTTTGTATCATTAAAATCTCAGACTTGGTCCCACAAATGGATATCACACATATGAAAGTGATGAAATGCCAAACGATCCTTGAGACTTTGTGTGATCCAGGTTTACCTTTTAAAAATACGGTAACCTTTTGGATGTCATCCTTTACATCGCCCAGCCAAGCAAATGGCAATGTGATGCAGGTGATCCCAAGCAAAAAACAAGAGGTTAATCCTGTGAGGCAACTATTGTGAATAAACCCCAAATGTACCCTTGACAGATGTGTCAGCTGTAATTCATATGTTAGATCCCTAACTATACCGACCCACCCATCAATTCATCTGAAATGGGTAAAAACACATAGTATTTCAATGGGTGTAGGTAGCAAAAGGATGACATGATGTGCTATATAAAAGAAAGGTACAGTCAAAAATGAAAAAGTAAATGCTGATTCTCTCAGCGGCACACCTACTTATAAAGTGGGGGTTCCTGCGTCCAGGGGGTATTGATGTCAGGTGTGGATGTGTTCCATTGGGGGGGGGGAGGGGTGAAAGGATGTCAAGTAAGGAACATCGCGCTTCCCATGCTAGGTATGGGACTCTGGTGGTTGTGGACTAGATCATGGCTCTAGGTTTGGGGCTATGGTGTTTTGGATTCGGGCAGAATTAAACCTTATTGAGATTTCCCAACTGATGACGAAGATAAGGGATGATTTGGTGGTGTGAGCTGCCATCACAAACTGTGAGGGATGTTTTGTGGTTGGGGTCATAGGACATACAGCTAGATACCACAGTGTTTGGGGTGGATGTGTGGATGGATAACTGGGTATGGAACAGTTTAGGCAGGCATGATTGAGTAAAAATACTTTGGTCTTTAGGGGTGTGCAACCTGACACAGAGGTTTTGCTGTGGCAGGATGTAGGTGGCAGGACACTAGGTAATGCCCTCCGTGAAGAGTATGGAAAAGGGTGCACGCCGGTTGTTTAGGTTTGCTGCTGTGGGTGAGGACAAGCACTAACTCTTTTGAATTCAGAATGACCTGGGTGTTTTAAAACGTCAACAAATTAGGATGCATAATAAAATCAGCGACTGTTTACTTGCAACACCCCAATTTAACACATATGTATCTTAGGTACATTTTAAGTTTAGGGGCATACTACTAAGTTTACATATTTTAAAACTGTGAATAACATGAAAATTAATAAATGAGCTTTAAGAAAGTGCCACCGAAACTCTGAAACAAAGAAAAAAATAAAATAGTAAATTTATGCTAGAATATTCTGAGAATAAACTTGAGTCTCCATAGAGCTTCTAAAGAGATGCGGGAAATAAGAAATCAGGGCATTTGTTAAGGTGCCCAGAGTGATCTGTGCTTCAAGGAGCTGTAAAGGAGACTGCAGTGTATTTGAGAGATGTTAGCTTAAAGCAGCTTCGAACAGTGCTGTCAGGGTGTTGTCTGAAGGTACATAACAGAGGAACTGCCAAACCACTGTAGCCCATGCCAAAGACCAGCTGCATGAGGGGAAAAGTAAAGATTTCAAACAGCCAGATGCAGCCTCATTACCACCATATAACCCCTTAGGGTATTACTTGGAGGTTTAAATTAGCCTACAACCAAACAGGATTAAACTCCTTACTAAGAGCTACAGGGTCCTTAGTGAAGCCCTGCCGGATCATTCAAAACTACATTCAACACTACATACAACATGCGCTCTACAAGAGACAGCATGACAACAAGCGTGTGGGGCCTTATTGCCGTACTGTCCTTCTAAAGGACAGCACAACCCAACATGTATTTTCCCCAGAAAAATTACGACGAACAAGTGCAAGCAGGGAGTGGGAGCTTGAAGAAGTTCATCGGCGACCACGTCACACTGAACAGAATGTATGACTTAGAAAACTAAAAAGACAAAAGCGAAGCAGTCTTATATACACAAATTAGATCAGAGTAAAAAAGGGACCAGTCTACCCCATCAAACCAAGAGGCAGAAGAGGGGCATGCCCCCTCCACGCAACAGGAAAATATTGATTTTAAATAGAATAAGAACGACAGCGAATACTTAACCAATACACATAAAAGTGATAAACAACAAGCCTCTATGAGTAACCGAAGACAGCTGGCAAGATGGAGCACCGTGGCAGCTGACAGGAGCCAAGGATGGAAGGAAGAGACAAGAGCACTGCATCTGCAGCGTCGAAGAGCCGCGTGCTGCGCTTTGTGAATGGTACAAAAGGGGGTGGTGATGGACGGAGCATCTGAGTCAATCAAACACTCACAGTCTGACCCTGTTTGCTTGAATCCAGTGGCATAGTGAGCAAGGGACTCACGTCTGAGCATATTTATTGGATTCTGGATTGCTGGATTCAAGCAAGCCGGGCACAGGGTCAGACTGATTTGCATATAGCCATGTCTGAACTTGGGTGGCAGAGTGGGCTAAAGAACGGTGATGGATCTAACCCAGATCTTTTGACTGGGTGTGAGTGTTTGATTGGTTCTTATGCTCCGTCCATCACCACCCCCTTTTGTACCGCTTTTGGCTGCCATAAGTGTGGCAGGGTATGCTCAGACGTGAGTCCCTTGCTCACTTTGCCACTGGATTCAAGCAAGCCGGGCTGAAGACGGCTGGAATGCCAGAAACCGGTCCTCGGAAGCTTGTTTCCGGTCCAGGGAAGGCATGGCTTGGCAGTTCGGGCTGGACTGTTCCCATGAGGCACAGGGTCAGACTGATTTGCATATAGCCATGTCTGAACTGGGGTGGCAGAGTGGGCTAAAGAACGGTGATGGATCAAACCCAGATCTTTTAACTGGGTGTGAGTGTTTGATTGGTTCTGATGCTCCGTCCATCACCACGCCTTTTTGTACCACTTTTGGCCGCCATAAGGGTGGCAGGGTATGCTCAGACGTGAGTCCCTTGCTCACTTTGCCACTGGATTCAAGCAAGCCGGGCTGAAGACAGCTGGAATGCCAAAAACCGGTCCTCGGAAGCTTGTTTCCGGTCCAGGGAAGGCATGGCTTGGCAGTTCGGGCTGGACTGTTCCCATGAGGCACAGGGTCAGACTGCTTTGCATATAGCCATGTCTGAACTGGGGTGGCAGAGTGGGCTAAAGAACGGTGATGGATCAAACCCAGATCTTTTGACTGGGTGTGAGTGTTTGATTGGTTCTGATGCTCCGTCCATCACCACCCCCTTTTGTACCGCTTTTGGCCGTCATAAGTGTGGCAGGGTATGCTCAGACGTGAGTCCCTTGCTCACTTTGCCACTGGATTCAAGCAAGCCGGGCTGAAGACGGCTGGAATGCCAGAAACCGGTCCTCGGAAGCTTGTTTCCGGTCCAGGGAAGGCATGGCTTGGCAGTTCGGGCTGGACTGTTCCCATGAGGCACAGGGTCAGACTGATTTGCATATAGCCATGTCTGAACTGGGGTGGCAGAGTGGGCAAAAGAACGGTGATGGATCAAACCCAGATCTTTTGACTGGGTGTGAGTGTTTGATTGGTTCTGATGCTCCGTCCATCACCACCCCCTTTTGTACCTCTTTTGGCCGCCATAAGTGTGGCAGGGTATGCTCAGACGTGAGTTCCTTGCTCACTTTGCCACTGGATTCAAGCAAGCCGGGCTGAAGACGGCTGGAATGCCAGAAACCGGTCCTCGGAAGCTTGTTTCCGGTCCAGGGAAGGCATGGCTTGGCAGTTCGGGCTGGACTGTTCCCATGAGGCACAGGGTCAGACTGATTTGCATATAGCCATGTCTGAACTGGGGTGGCAGAGTGGGCTAAAGAACGGTGATGGATCAAACCCAGATCTTTTGACTGGGTGTGAGTGTTTGATTGGTTCTGATGCTCCGTCCATCACAACCCCCTTTTGTACCGCGCTTTGTGAATGGGCGCGACTGAGGAGAAAGGATGAATGGAGCGAGGTGACGGCGCAATGACGGGCTTCTCTGCCCACACATACACACAGACCTCTCCAGCTGCCGCATCCGCACAGCCGAACCAGGTGCCCCAGGCGCGCTGCCCCGCATAGCTCCACAGTTCAGATCCTGACCTCGAAGGACGGGCACTCCTAGGTGAAGAAGCGACGCGTCTGCTCCTCAGGAGTCAGGACGGCGAGGGCTACCGTGCTCCCCTGCCTCAATCTGCAGCTAGTTTCATCTGCCTCTGCATCATTCGGGGGCACCGACGCTCGTCCCCAACACCACCGGGTTTCCGAGGCGAAAAGAACAAGCATTTACAATGCAACGGTTTCGCCTTTGCAAAAGTTTGAGCTATTGGCATTGTAAATGACAAACTTTTTATTTATGTGCTGGTTTTGAAAACAGATAAATAAATGGCATTGTCATTTACAATGGCAATAGCTTAATCTCTCGCAAATGCGAGACCTATTGCATTTTCATTGCAATAGGTCATGTATTTACGCAAGTTTGTGCTATTGACATTGCAAATAATTCGTTTTATTTATATTTCAAAAACCAAAACATAAATAAAAGTCTCACACTGCTGTCTCTCTCACACTGCTGACTCTGCCTTGAACACACCCACTGCTGTCTCTCTCACACACACTGCTGTTTCTCACACACTGCTGTTTCTCACACACTGCTGTCTTTCTTACACACACTGTTGTCTCTCATACACACTGTCTCTCACACTGCAGGTGTGGGTTGTTTCCAGCCCATCCCGGCTCTCACAAGCACCACCTCCGGAGATTGATAAACATGCAGGGACGCGCCTGCTTCGTGGGAGAGCAGACCAGCGGGATGTGCTAGCGCTGAGAAGCCATGTGACGAAGGATGCGCCTACCATGCAATCAAAGGTCGAAGTGCATTAAAAAGTACGGGAAGTGTGGGGGGGGGGGGTGGGTGCAGGGTCAAAGGCGTTGGTAAAAACACAAACTACTGGGACCCTGGTGCAAAAAAAGGACAGTCTCGGCCCTCTTTTAGAGCACTAGATCCAGGAAAAAGGAAAGTACACCCTCTGGACTCGAAATGTGACAATCTTGTCTAATTGTATTTGCGTTTTTTTCATCAAAGTGTCCTCCACAAACGAGGACATTTATTCCCAGCACTTTTTATTGTCCCCTACTTCATGCTAATTCACCTTGCTCTTCTGTTACCCCATAGCACCCTAAAGCAGCTTTAGAATACCAAAAGTGTTGAGTCAAGCTTAATGTTTGCAGAAGGCCCTGTGTGACCAAGGACACTGTGTTCCAATCCCAGGCTTTTCTATTACAGGTCCTTGTTTTGAGATGTTTTAGTTTAATTAAATGAAAAAAAACTGAAAGGAACTAGGACTACAGCTCCCAGAGTTCACCAAATTCTTAACTGAAAGCCTAGGATTAAAGTAACACATCCTTGGTGTAGGAGTCCTCTGGGTGCCTTGGGCAATCATCCAGACACAATTGTGCCAGAATGTGCATGTCTAGAAGGAAAACTGGAGTTTGCAGTAGTCACTGCTGCACTTTACATTCCCGAAGCATAGAGCGGCAATAAGGCAAGCAAAGCGTGGTGCACGCCTCAAATATAGAGTGGTATGTGTTAAACCAGGGACATTTTAAGGGTTTTGGGGGCCCTGGGCCGAACATATTTTGGGGGCCCCTGTTCAGAACGTCTTTAAATTTATTATCCAATTTGAGCCTGTTTACCACGCTGTTTCTGCTTCCTCAGCTGCGTTAGCGATCCAGTTTGCATCATAGGCATTAGCCTATATATTCCCGATGTAAACGGACGCACGCAGCTGACAGCGGTAGGATTAGTGTTTCCTGCCCTGCTACTAGGTTTTTAATACTTTTTAAATTGTATCTGTATGGCTGAGTTACTCTGTGCTTTTTAGGTTTAGTGTTTCCTGCCCTGCTACTAGGTTTTTAATACTTTTTAAATTGTATAGGTGTGGCTGAATTACTCTGTGCTTTTTAGGTTTAAATCTTTTTATTGAGTTAAAAGCCAGTGATCAATGTGCCATGCAAGAAACATCAAATTGTGGGCTACACAGAGCCTATGCAAGTGAAATGACACACATTGCAAACTGAAGGTGTAAAAGACAAAGGGAAGAACAAAGAAGGCGAACAATTCCCCCACGCTCAACATCCCCCCATCCACTGCGAGTTAGGAATCATGATTGGCTACAGAGTGTTCACTGTTGCGTCGAGTCTCGTTGGGTGGTACTGTTGAGTGCGGTGAGACGCAAGAGGCATAGGTACCTGGGGAACGTAAGTTCCCACAATTCTGCAACCAGTATGGCTAAGAATGGTTACCAGAGCTCACCAAATGTCAAGTCTTTACCTGCTAGCGTGAGAGATATCTTCTCCATTCCAAGATTTGCCACAAGAGCTGGAGCCAACCCATGTGAGAGGGCATCTGAGGAGTCTTCCAGTGAAGTAAAATGTTTTGAGAGGCTATACCTAGCGCTATCGCTATCTGGCGCCCTCTTCTGGACTTGAGAGGATATGTTAGGGCATTCAGCAACCCCAAGAGAATTTAGGCAGGGAATCTGGGAAGCTCCGTGTCAAGGTGTTTATCAATTTCGTCTAGGATCTGAGAATAATACTTTTGTATATGCTCACATTCCCACAGGAGGTGGGCCAACGTTCCGGTTGTCCCTCATCCTCTCCATTACTCTGAGCTTTGTGCGGGGTCGGCTTGGTGTATGCGTTCTCGAGTGTAGTACCAGTAGGTGGCTACTTTGGTGATTGTTTCTGTCTGCCATATAGCTTGCCGTGTGCCATGCCCTATAATATACACCGTCCCATTCTTTGCTACTAAGTTCGCATCCTAGATCCCTCTTTCAGCGTGCGTGACTTGCATTATATACTCTATGCTTTTTAACAATTTCTCCTACCTAGGCACACTTCCACTTTACTTGATTCTGCTTGCCTTCGCCTCCTTAGCTGCTCTGATTCACATCTCGCTTTTCCTCCAGTCCTGGTCCGCCGCGGCTGATACCCTGATTGTGCAGAGGGCTGGGGCTACTATCGGGCTCCTCATTTCCGCCTACGCAGTTTCCTCTTCCACAGCTGTGTTAGCGATCCAGTTTGCATCATAGGCATTAGCCTATACATTCCTGATGCAAACGGACGCATGCAGCTGACAACGGTAGGATTTAGTGTTTCCTGCCCTGCTACTAGGTTTTTAATACTTTTTAAATTGTATATGTGTGACTGAATTACTCTGTGCTTTTTAACAATTTCTCCTACCTATGCGCACTTGCACTTTACATGATTCTGTTTGCCTACACCTCCTTAGCTGCTCCGAGTCGCATCTCGCTTTTCCTTCAGTCCTGGTCTGCCACGGGTGATACATCGATTGTGCGGAGGGCTGGGGCTACTACTGGGCTTCTCACTTTCACCCACGCAGTTTCCGCTTCCTCAGCTGCGTTAGCGATACAGTTTGCATCATAGGCATTCAGTGTACAGCGGCTGATCCGAGCTTGGAGGTAGACTTTCGATGCAAAAAGTGCAACTTGTCTCTCCTCCAGCCCAGGAAACTCGCATCCAAGACCCTCCCACGCAACAATAAGTGTACAAACAATAAGAAAACAGAGGACTTATAGGCCACCCTTTTAAATTGTCGCTCTATTCAAAAGCATGAACCACACATTTATGACCAACTTTTAGACGAACAGCCTGATCTTTTATTTTTCACTGAGACCTGGCTGTCTGAAGCCTCCAACCCTACTATCATCTCGGCCATCCCTACAGGTTGTAAAATCCTTAGGAGGGACTGACCGAGTGGGAGGGGGGGGGGATGTTGCCATAATTTACAATCAAAAACTAAGACTGCTCTCCCATCCTGAAGGAAAACATCGAGGGCGCAGAGTCCTTAGACCACCGCTGTACCTTAGCCCCCCATCATGGAATAGTTGTTTTTCTGATTTACAGACCTCCCGGTGCAATTGGAAATTTTATTACTATGCTTAATACAGCCACCACATCCCTGGACTTAAAATACAACAACTGCCTTATTCTGGGGGATTTCAATAAACATATGGTCAATGGAAAAACTCTCAAACAATTTCCTTGTTGGAGACGCTGCAGGCCTGCAACATGTTTCCATCTATTTCTACTGCCACCCATGAGAAGGCCCAAATCTTTCACATCTTTGACATATGAGCAAACCTACCTCTTCCCATTACCTGATCTGACAAACTCCTAATAAAATTCGTCATTCTCAACTCTGCCACAGCCCCTCAGGCTAACGCAGCGCAGAGGGTCTCTAATTACAGGGCGTTCCATAAAATATCCATCCAATGTTAACAGGCGCCCCTAGTCATTCCTCACTAGAGCTGTTTGGCTTCCCTGAGTCGGACGCCCTCTCAATAGATTCATGGCTCCTAACCAACATTGGTGCAGCAGTACTGGTTGTTTCCAGCTCCTCAAATAGGTCAGCCCCACCACCTCCATGGTTTAGCAATTCCATCAGATCTAGCAAAAGAAATTGTAGAAAAATTGAATGGAAATGGTGTGAATCCTATCTACCTGAGGACAGGAAGGTGTATAAAGACACCTTAAATGCTCATTACATTCTCGTGCAGGCAGCCAGGAAAAATCTCTTTCAATCCAAGATAGAAAATACCCAAAATAAAAGTAAGGAAATCTTTAGCATAGTTAAATCCTTTACCACCCGAAAACCAGCACAAAGGCAGGGCCATTCACAGAAGAATTATCTAAGCAAATAGCTCAATTCTTCCACAAAAAGATCTTTGTGATCCAACAAGCCTTCACTAACATCTCAGAGGAAGAACGGACCTTCTACCTTAGTTCTAATAGCAAATTTCACGTCTTGGATCCTCCATCTTTACTAGCTTTCCCTGAGTTTCAGCTTGAACAGTCACAGACCCTTCTCCAAAGCATTAAGTCTGGCTCTTCTACCGTCCCATGTGCAGCGAATATCCTGAACCTATTAGCTCCCACCAGAAACCCCACAGTAAACCTAATCTTTAATGCTTCCCTTTCCGCAGGCAACATGCTGAAACTATGTAGAAATGCTAAGATTCTTCCACTGATAAAAAAGGCTAACACCAAACCGATGGACCCTGACAACTACAGGCCAATCTCCCTTCTTCTGGCCTTCTCCAAAGTATTAGAGAAGCATGTAAACAAGGCCCTCCAAAACACATTGAAGATGGGAAGCTCCTTCATGTGTCCCAATCTCATTTTAGGGCTAACTACAGTATGGAGTCTGCTCTGCTGGAATTGACTGAATTTCTCAAGAGTAAGCTGAACCAGGGGGGCAAGGCTGCTCTGACACTGCTCGATCTGTCAGTGGGCATCAATATGGTCCCACATGAGAAGCTCCTGGAGGGACTTTCTAACATCAGCCTGGGGGGGAACCGTCTTAACATGGATCTTGGTAAATATATTTCAGGACATCTGATCCCCCCCCCTTTCTCATCCTCGGTCCGGCCATGAATGTAGGTGTCCCTCAGGGCTCCATTTTCAGGCCTACCCTTTTTAATATATATCTAATCCCCCCTTGCATTTATGGTAGAGGAAGACGGCGCCAACATTTGTTCCTATGCTGATGGCACTCAGCTGATTTTTACATGTGAAAAAGAAACCAACTTTGACGGGGCAATCATTAGGTCTTGCCTCTCAAAGGTTTTTAACTGGCTCAAGACATTCAGCTGAAGTGCAATTCTGATAAAACTGAAGTTGCTTTCTTTGGTAATCCAGAAACGTCTGACTGGAGCTCTAGATGGCAAAAAGATCTGCCGCCCCCGCCCGTGGAAAAGGAGAAAGTCATATACTTAGGAATTATCATAGACAAGACACTCTTTATGCGCTTTCAAATCCAAAATCTAACTTGCACTTGCTTTGGCATACTCCAGATGCAAAAAAGATTCTTGCCACTGTTACCGCTTATGAGCAGAAAGACCGTGCTGCAGGCTCTGGTGACATCAAAGCTTGACTATGTCAACAGTTTATACCTCGGTCTTCCCAAATCCCTTATCCAGTGCCCTACAAGTGGTACAAAATGCGGCGGCCAGAGCCATCCTGAGACCTAGAGCCAGATCTAGTATGTCCCCTATTCTTAAGTCTCTACACTGGCTCTGCATAAAAGAAAGGCTTGACTTCAAAGCGATGACCATCTTCTTTAAAGCTTTTCACTGCTTAGGAGCCGGCTACCTAAATAAGCGCATTAATCGCTACACAACATCTAGCCCCCTAAGATCTTCCAATGCCAACCTGGTCATTGTGCCTAAAATATGCCGTGCCTGCACTGGAGGCAGATCCCTCGGGTTTCTAGGCGCAAAATTGTGGAATAGACTCCCTGAGTCTCTGAGACTAACCACCGACCTACAGTCTTTCAGGAAGAACTTAAAAACTTGGCTTTTTTTTAATAACCGATGGTTCTTTAACGCATGTTTTCCTCCTGCTGTCACACACCAGGACACTCTAGTCTGAGTAGCTGTGTGCTTTATTGAATACACTATTTCATTTCATTTCATTTCATTAGGTCCCTGACAGTGCAAAGAAACACTTGTCCAAATTCTAAGGGCCTTATTTATGAGGCCTTGCTTCACTTTTATGCCGCCAGTGCGTCACTTTTTGTGACGCACTGGCAGCGTAAAAAATGTGCCATGTTGCGCCCTATTTACAAAGTGACGCATCTAGGCATCATGTTGCAAGGAGGCCGCACTTAGAAGTAACGCATCCCTGTTTTCACAAACCGTGCATCACTTCTCATAAATAAGGCCCTAAATGTGGTTGCATCTAATATTCAGGGATAGTTATGTGTGTTTTCAATATTGCAACACAGCAGCAGCTCACCAATAAACTGCAAATAAGCTCTGTAATACTCTCCCATTTCTTATATATTAGGCCTTTTTTTTATCTAAAAGCAAGTTTTTTATGTATATTGCATGAAACATAAACACAACATTTCTCTGCAATATGACTGTACTAGACTCTCACACATTAGGTACATCAAAAATAAATTAAAGGAAAACAGTATTTAAAACAATCTGTTAAAGCAATATTCAAGGTCATTAGGGCAAAACTTTGGAGAACGGAGCTGACTCTGTCAGGGGGCCCCCTGAAAGGCTGGGGCCCTAGGCCAGAGCCTACTTTTCCCATGCATTAAAACGTCTCTGTGTTAAACACACGAATACCGAGGCATCTTGGCGCTGAGACTGAAGCGGCGCTGTTTCCCCCGAAGTATACTGCGTAACCCCTCCTTCGAGCCTAATACCGCTGGCAACTTGAGAATTAAATGCAGCGTGCCAATGACAGTAGACGTCACTGATATCAACAGAAGGTGCTCATTTTGGCAATCTCGTAGAGATTAAATGCCGAGTCAGGGGCTAGAAACCGTAAACATATTAAATAGGGAGAATGGAGGGACACGCTGTCCCCGGGTGCCTAGTTTTCTAGCGCCAGACCTCGCTTTGAAAGCGAGCGTGGTTTGGTGCTTTAGTTCATTACAGTTTGAAGTGCTTCGAGGCACCCTTCCCAGACTTTAGGAGACGATGTTGTTAACAATGAAAAGCGCCCGCGGCTATGCTCCCTTTGGGATTACAGTTTACTGTTGCAGGTTTCGGTCCAATCGAAGACTAAAACTAGGAACATAAAAATCCTACCAGTGCCAGGGTCGTCTACTAGCTTAGCATGAACCCACTGAGCTATTTGTGCCCTCTGACTTTGCAAGAATCACTTCCTGCCTTGTTTGAATAATAGACGTCAGGGGCTCTATACTATAGCACTCATCCTTGCTGTGCCTTACTCACAATGCTACCATATCCGGCTACGAGGAGGGGGTATTATCTGCGCTGCCGGCCGCAGGATCGGGCAGCTCCAGTGTTTCAGATGTAAGGAAGCCCGCAGTGCTGCCAGAAAGCTCGGTGGGTTAATGCCCGCTCTGTACCGCTCTAATGTAACCCACACGATTGATTTCGAATTTGT
The DNA here is from genome assembly GCF_964261635.1 of Lissotriton helveticus. Lineage (NCBI taxonomy): Eukaryota > Metazoa > Chordata > Amphibia > Caudata > Salamandridae > Lissotriton > Lissotriton helveticus. Next base: position 687,841,700 of record NC_136070.1, on the reverse strand, counting down.
AGTGACATGTTTCCATCTGAGGTCGACAACACACGAACCAGCGAGTCTAATGATATTAAGGCACAAGTCCACATGGAGGGACAGCTCAGTGTGAAGAGAGCCTGCTGCACGTGCTTAGAGCTCAGCCTTTCATCTTTTCGGCGCAGCATCCAATTTGAAATACCGGCTGTTTTATCATACTGGGACCCATCAGAGGTGCTGAAGGGCGGCAGTGTATCTCCTCGTTTTTTCAGTGCTGCGGCAAGACCGGGGGCTTATGCCCTTCAGCTGGAACTGGAGGGCGGGGAGAACGGTCACTGCCACTTCAGGCAAAAGAGACGAACTCTTTATGTACAGCTGCAGGTCAGAGATTAAAATAAAAAAAAACACCTACAGTGGTAAAATGAACCACTGCGGACAGGCTTTGTTTTTTTAGGGAGAGAAGGGGTATCCTTTGAAAATAAGGGGGAAAAAGTTTCTATTAGATTCTGCATCAATACTCTGCGTCACCACAATAAGGATCATAGGATTTTGGATATGTTATCCCAATGTGTATAGCACCTTCTGCCAATTTGCATGACATCGTAGCGCTTTGATGGAGTCTACTGTAACAGTATTCACTGTAACCTGGAAGGTATCTATTTTGGCGCTGCCACACCCTAAACAAATCTTCCTTTCTCTCCCCATCTTCCCCCAGCACCCCTCCCCTAAAGACAGCGTCCCAGCCGTAGCTGTCCAGCGAGATAGCACAGCCCGCCATCCCTCCCCAGCCGTGCTCTCGGCGCTAGAATTGTTCATTGCCTCGAAGCGGACAGAACCGCCGGGTCTGCATGGAGCCGGGTTGTTCTGCCCCGCTGCTATTTCTGCCCAGAGAGTAGATTCTGTAAAGGGCAACAGTGGTGACAACAACCCTGACCGTCCATACAGCGCCCACCACAGTCCCAGGCATCCCCACTTATCTCCCATGCTAGATGGAGTAATGTAGCAATATTCCAGCCTTGGGCTGGCCCTTCAGAAACTAATGCCTCTTGGGAGTTGTAGTCTGAGTTCAATTCACGAGCATTTCTCAGGCTGGGATACTAGACCCTACAGTGTGTATAAGCATTACTAGTAGAACTGAAAGCACAGCACCCTCGGACTACAAGTCACAGCGGAGCTTGACAGACATGTAGCAGTCGAGCCAGCTAATCCCGTCCAACGCCCTTTTTCCTTACTTAAAATGCGCGATTGTGATGAAAACACTACATTCCCTATCAAACAGTCCTCTGTTGAACAGGACTTCATTTCACGCAATCCAAGTCCGGATTATAAATGAATGCTCTTATTTACCCCCACTACAGCATACACAGAGTGCGATTCCTAGTTTGTTTGCCCCGGGCTGCGCCCTCGGGGCGGCACTTTCTACGGTTCACGGGAGTCACGAGGGGAAGGGGGCGAACAAAGACACGGACAGCGGGAGGGGGGACGGACAGCGGGATACATCCATGCGGGACCAGGACGATCGTAAAAATGATGAAAAACAGCCATGTAAAAAAAAATAAGTACAAGCACACAGTGGACACGTCTTCATGACGTTGCTAAAAGCCTAAAAATCGCCGGAACGCTCACGAATCTGCTCCGGCTATGACGGACAGATCTCAGTTCCAATGGCTAGCCTCCATTTATGGAGCTAGCCAATGGAACAGAGGGGCGGTGACCAAGCCACATACTGTTGCCATAAGATTTTGCCTGCGCCGAAAAGCTGCGCGGTGCGCACATTTCGACAGGCGAAACCTAAAAACGAAACTTAAGAAGCTCACGCGCGACGCGCGCGACCAAATCCTAAAGCGCGCGTCGTAATCCGACTCTGCCATGCTGTTTGAATGCTGTGCATGGTGCGCGTGGCCAGCTCCTTTCCCCAATTCTTGTCGGCTTTTGTCGGCTGAATTGATCACAATAGTTCTCTGCGAGAACGCGCTTCGCGCGTTTCTAGCCGAGAACCAAAAAGGAGGGGAAGTCAAAACCATTGCCTAGGATCGCACAATTTGGTAAAGATGGGAACCCAGGGTTAATACCAGGTTTTCTGGTTTCACATTTTGCAGTTCAGTCACTAGATATATATGCTTCGCTTCCCCTAAACCCACTGTACCGCAAACTTCACTCTGCCAACCCTCCTACTCTGACCACCTCCTTGCTGACATCAATGTGGCTCTCTATGACACTACAGACCAAACATTTTGGCCCTTGGGAAGATGTTTGTGAGTACCCATGGTCTAAAGGCTGGCCAGTCACAGTTCTATTTCAGCAATCTAACTGGCAAGTCTTCCAAAAAATCAGGATATGTTTGTGAGTTAGACCCATTCTGATTGGCTGCTGTCAGGCAGTCAGAATAGCCCTGGAAAAACCTCAAACTAGCCCCATGCAAGCTGATAATTTTGCAGCAGTCTGTTGACTGCGGAGGGATTCCGCATGCTTTTTGTGTGTTTTTTGCTGGTCTGTGGAAGGTGGAAGGTTTTTCTCCACTGGGAAAAATGTTTTACCCGGGAAGAATTTTTTTGTTATTACTTCCTGCTGCACCGGGAGAACTGACACTGTGTGCTGTGCCTGTGCAGGTGATGTGGTGTTTGCGCTGTGTGTGTCATCGCACCAGGGGTCATGGTCTATTTACCCAGGTGTAATGTCTGCTAAAGTTAAATCCTTTCAAGCAAGCAGGACTGCTCTGCAGTCTCAGCTCTGCTGCTTTACCAAAATGTTTGATCTTGGGGAAAGCATTCTCTGTCCTTAATCTGACAAAACGGATGTAGGTTGAATCAGGCTAATTGAAACAAATCAAGAGCAAGTGCACATTCATTTACACATGCAGGGGGGCTCTTTACCAGAAGGCGCCCACCCCCACTGGCAACTTTATATGGCTGGTGAGAGGGAAATACACCAGTGAGGTGAGTGGACACCACCACCAGCAGGCAGCAAAGAGTGATGAACTTTGGAGTGGAGGACAGAGAGAGCTCATCATAGGCATTTCCAGGATTCCTTCAATTTTGTAGGCACTTTTGTAAAAAGCGCTGGCTTTTTATAAAAGTGCAGATTTCACGGCAAATCGCAAAATCCTGGAGCGTCTGACTAATGCACAAGTGTCTTCCTCCCACTTCCTCCCTTCTAATATGCCTTTGACGCTCACCTGGAAAAGAAGCTGCTTCAGACTTCTAACCGGTGGCTGAAAAAAAATGGCCGCTCTAGTCTTCACTCTGGGTAGGGTTTTCAATTGGAATCTGCAGGGCACGTGAAAAAACAAAGCGAGAAGAACCCCCCCACACACATATCCGGAATCCTAACCATCCAAGCTCTCCTAGCTCTCCTCTCTGTCCATGCTAACACCTTAAGTTTCATTCATTACAAGTGAGACACACACATTTGGAGGTTGAATTGAGCTCTCATTCACAACAGGCCCATTGCCAAAATGGATAAGAAGGGCTCGGACTCCACTTACAAAAGCACATTCAACATTCAGCAACCTGCAAAACAGCTTCTGGAAGTTTCCCTCCCATAACATGGGACCCTCACCAAAAGATCCCGCTGTTCATGGGAGAAGCCATATACCTCCGAGGTTCTCCAACAAATGGAGAAAATATAAGGCCAACATTTGCTCTGGCCACCAGTATATAGCACTCATTCTGTGCAAGTGTAATGCAAGAATCTGCTATAGTAACAGTGTGCTATTTTATACATTTCACATTTTGAATATAATTTCTTATGTATATTCTCCAAAGTGGGTGAGACTGAGTGGTTAAAGAGCGATCCAATTTTAAACAATAGAATTTTTGAAGGCTTAGGAGTTTTTTTTTAAAGTGGGTGATTTAACTGACGTTACTAAGAAGTATTCATCAATATGGAGGGTGAAGGCGAAACCAAGAAGAGTGACACCCTTCAAGTGATGGTGAGCTGAGAGGTTTGTAAATATTCAAGGAGAGGATATAGTGTGAAGTTAAGTATATATACAAAAGTGTAGGTGTACTTTCAACGCCTTATTCATGACCCTTGACAATATGTACAATTTTAAGGCACATTGATGTGGACTTTAGAAGAGTAAATCTACACTTACTATACATATTTACCTTCACAATATTCCGGTAATCGATATTCTGGCTACAGTAATGATATATTTGAACTTAACATTTTTATATAAAATCATGCAGCAAAATGTGAAATGCTGTGGCAGGAACACACCCGGAGCATCATATGCACAGTACGTGGGGGAAACACATTTACAACGCAGACAGAACTATGGAGTGCCATTACAACACAGGCACTACAATGAGTGCGCTGTTACCACGCGTTCCATTACAACACAAGTGGTTACAACGACTTGCTTTAGAGAATGCATTATTGGATTCTAAATCTAACATCTTCCCTACTGTTGCACAGGCTGGAGTTGGAATAGTAAAATATATTATTCAAAAGTCCAGCGCTTCCCTAAGGCAAGTCGTTTAATGACTTGCGTTATAATGGAACGCGTGGTAATCACGTGTTCATTGTATTGCCAGCGTTGTAAAAGCATGCCTTGTAAAAGCATGCGTGAACCCGTTATACACCCATATGTATAGATACCCTTTAACCTAATGTATGGCTGGTAGCAAATGCATCCGATGTTAGTAGGAACACCGAGTACATATTGGAGGGGATGGGAGTCAAAGAGGAATGTAATCACACACGGCTAGAATGCCAAAAAGCATCTGTTGTCTGTCAAGAAGTACGGAGTGAGTTTAAGGCAATGTTGGGAAACCTGTTTGCCTACCCATGTGGACACACTAGGTCTCCATAAGGAAGATGTTTAAGTGAGCACTAGAAATGGCGCGGACCTATTAATTCAGATGTTTTCTACAAAACTGACAATGGAAACTGAATGGAAGGCAACCTCATTTTGCAGGACTCAGTAGAGAACTATTTAGTGATGTTGCAATTAATATAGGAGGCAAAATCTGTAGAACTATGTAGTTTTAACAAGTCTTAGCAGCTTGTAATGGATGGAAAACATACAGGACAATACTGTATCTCAAAAGGCAAACCTGGTTATGTTATCTAAGCAAAACAATGTTCTCCCCCATTGATTTGGATAACAAAAATCCAACATAGTTATGCATTTCTGAAGAACCTCAAATCCAACAGGCACCAAGAAAGTTGCCCTGAATATATTTTAATGGCAAAATAGGACAGGGATGTTGTTTTCCACTGAGTTTATATGGACAAATGTCAAAATATTCAAGGAAAGAGGTGTCTGTCCCCATGAGAAATATGTTACAGGGACCGATCTAGAGCGGTGCGACCAGTGCCACTGCACCGGGTGCTGACTTTGCGTGGGGGCGCCTGTTTGCTAGTTTATATTGTTTTTAAAAGCACCCGCTGCAGCGTTCCTGGCCTCCAGCAATTTTCAGCCAATAATAAAAGTGTCAAGCGAACTCTGGTGGCTGATGTTCTTCCTGGAGAGAGACCAAAGTTTTGTCTAGTGGAAGTTTTGATTCATCATAAGGTAGTGCAGAGGGTTAATACGCCTTCTGTGCAGAATGTGTACCATACAAATCATAAAGTGAACATAACATAAATAGGTCAGGGGGTTACTGCTTTAATCAGAGACTTCCTTTTGTTACTTGCAGTTTATAAGTTAAAATTCTAATAAAAAACTGTGAGCTATTAGCAGTCATCAAAGAAATGAAATGCAGATTTCAGGAATAGATTAGAGGGTATTGATTTTTTCCCCAGACTTCCAATATCCTAATGTTGTACAAAGTGTTTATTTGAGTTGAAATCAATTCCGATTATCAAGGATAATCCCCAACCATGGTTTTACGTTTTCAATTCTAAGTTTGTGCTTCTCCAGACTAAGACCCCCTATACTATACTGCATACCAGTATGGATGACATGTAAATCCTACCCGCAAAACGCACAAGATTATGGACGAATGTTGCACAGTTCGGGCTGGAATGTTCCCATGAGGCACAGGGTTAAGACTGATTTGAATATGGCCATGTCTGACCTGGGGTGGTGTGGTGAGCAAAATAACAATGGATTAAACCCAGGTCTGTGACTGGGGGTGAATGTTTTGCCAATGTGCAACATTCCGTCCATCATCTTGTGTGTTTTGCTGTTCGCCCTATTTGGGAAGGGTATGTCCAGACGTGGGTCCCGTGCTCACTACGCCACTGGAGTCAAGCTATCCTGGCTGATGACGGCTGATAGCCAGAAACCGGTACTAGGATGCTTGATTCGGTCCAGGGAAGACATGGCTTGGCAGTTCGGGCTGGACTGTTCCCATGAGGCATAGGGTTAAGACTGATTTGCATATGGCCATGTCTGAACTGGGGTGGTGTGGTGAGCAAAAAAACAATGGAATAAACCCAGATCTGTGACTGGGGTGAAAGTTTTGCCAATGTGCAACATTCCGTCCATCATCTTGTGTGTTTTGCTGTTCGCCCTATGTGGGAAGGGTATGCCCAGACGTGGGTCCTGTGCTCCCTACGCCACTGGAGTCAAGCTATCCTGGCTGATGACAGCTGATAGCCAGAAACCGGTCCTAGGCTGCTTGATTCCAGTCCAGGGAAGACATGGCTTGGCAGTTCAGGCTGGACTGTTCCCATGAGGCACAGGGTCAAGGCTGATTTGCATATGGCCATGTCTGAACTGGGGTGGTGTGGTGAGCAAAATGATGGATCAAACCCAGATCTGTGACAGGGGGTGAATGTTTTGCCAATGTGCAACATTCCATCCATGATCTTGTATGTTTTGCTGTTCGCCCTATGTGGGAAGGGTATGCCCAGACGTGGGTCCCGTACTCCCTACGCCACTGGAGTCAAGCTATCCTGGCTGATGACAGCTGATAGCCAGAAACCGGTCCTAGGATGCTTGATTCCAGTCCAGAGAAGACATGGCTTGGCAGTTCGGACTGGACTGTTTCCATGAGGCACAGGGTCAAGACTGATTTGCATATGGCCATGTCTGAACTGGGGTGGTGTGGTGAGCAAAATAACAATGGATTAAACCCAGATCTGTGACTGGGGGTGAATGTTTTGCCAATGTGCAACATTCCGTCCATCATCTTGTGTATTTTGCTGTTCGCCCTATGTGGGAAGGGTATGCCCAGATATGGGTCCCGTGCTCACTACCCCACTGGAGTCAAGCTATCCTGGCTGATGACGGCTGATTGCCAGAAACCGGTCCTAGGATGCTTGATTCCGGTCCAGGGAAGTCATGGCTTGGCAGTTCAGGCGGGACTGTTCCCATGAGGTACAGGGTCAAGACTGATTTGCATATGGCCATGTCTGAACTGGGGTGGTGTGGTGAGCAAAATAACAATGGATTAAACCCAGATCTGTGACTGGGGGTGAATGTTTTGCCAATGTACAACATTCCGTCCATCATCTTGTGTGTTTTGCTGTACAACCTATGTGGGAAGGGTATGCCCAGACGTCGGTCCCATGCTCACTACGCCACTGGAGTCAAGCTATCCTGGCTGATGACGGCTGATTGCCAGAAACCGGTCCTAGGATGCTTGATTCCAGTCCAGGGAAGACATGGCTTGGCAGTTCGGGCTGGACTGTTCCCATGAGGCACAGGGTCAAGACTGATTTGCATATGGCCATGTCTGAACTGGAGTGGTGTGGTGAGCAAAATAATGATGGATTAAACCCAGATCTGTGACTGGGGTGAATGTTTTGCCAATGTGCAACATTCCGTCCATCAGCTTGTGTGTTTTTCTGTTCGCCCTATGTGGGAAGGGTATGCCCAGATGTGGGTCCCGTGCTCACTACGCCACTGGAGTCAAGCTATCCTGGCTGATGACGGCTGATAGCCAGAAACTGGTCCTAGGATGCTTGATTCCGGTCCAGGGAAGACATGGCTTGGCAGTTCGGGCTGGACTGTTCCCATGAGCCACAGGGTCAAGACTGATTTGGATATGGCCATGTCTGAACTGGGGTGGTGTGGTGGGCAAAATAACGGTGGATTAAACCCAGACCTGTGACTGGGGGTGAATGTTTTGCCAATGTGCAACATTCCGTCCATCATCTTGTGTGTTTTGCTGTTCAACTAATGTGGGAAGGGTATGCCCAGACGTGGGTCCCGTGCTCACTACGCCACTGGAGTCAAGCTATCCTGGCTGATGACGGCTGATAGCCAGAAACCGGTCCTAGGATGCTTGATTCCGGTCCAGGGAAGACATGGCTTGGAAGTTCGGGCTGGACTGTTCCCATGAGGCACAGGGTCAAGACTGATTTGCATATGGCCATGTCTGAACTGGGGTGGTGTCGTGAGCAAAATAACGATGAATTAAACCCAGATCTGTGACTGGGGGGTGAATGTTTTGCCAATGTGCAACATTCCGTCCATCATCTTGTGTGTTTTGCTGTTCAACCTATGTGGGAAGGGTATGCCCAGACGTCGGTCCCGTGCTCACTACGCCACTGGAGTCAATCTACCCTGGCTGATGACGGCTGATTGCCAGAAACCGGTCCTAGGATGCTTGATTCCGGTCCAGGGAAGACATGGCTTGGCAGTTCGGGCTGGACTGTTCCCATGAGGCACAGGGTCAAGACTGATTTGCATATGGCCATGTCTGAACTGGGGTGATGTGGTGAGCAGAATAATGATGGATTAAACCCAGATCTGTGACTGGGGGTGAATGTTTTGCCAATGTGGAACATTCCGTCCATCATCTTGTGTGTTTTGCTGTTCGCCCTATGTGGGAAGGGTATGCCCAGATGTGGGTCCCGTTCTCACTACGCCACTGGAGTCAAGCTATCCTGGCTGATGACGGCTGATAGCCAGAAACTGGTCCTAGGATGCTTGATTCCGGTCCAGGGAAGACATGGCTTGGAGTTCAGGCTGGACTGTTCCCATGAGCCACAGGGTCAAGACTGATTTGCATATGGCAATGTCTGAACTGGGGTGGTGTGGTGAGCAAAATAACAATGGATTAAACCCAGATCTGTGACTGGGGGTGAATGTTTTGCCAATGTGCAACATTCCGTCCATCATCTTGTGTGTTTTGCTGTTCAACTAATGTGGGAAGGGTATGCCCAGACGTGGGTCCCGTGCTCACTACGCCACTGGAGTCAAGCTATCCTGGCTGATGACGGCTGATAGCCAGAAACGGGTCCTAGGATGCTTGATTCCGGTCCAGGGAAGACATGGTTTGGAAGTTCGGGCTGGACTGTTCCCATGAGGCACAGGGTCAAGACTGATTTGCATATGGCCATGTCTGAACTGGGGTGGTGTGGTGAGCAAAATAACGATGAATTAAACCCAGATCTGTGACTGGGGGGTGAATGTTTTGCCAATGTGCAACATTCCGTCCATCATCTTGTGTGTTTTGCTGTTCAACCTATGTGGGAAGGGTATGCCCAGACGTCGGTCCCGTGCTCACTACGCCACTGGAGTCAACCTATCCTGGCTGATGACGGCTGATTGCCAGAAACCGGTCCTAGGATGCTTGATTCCGGTCCAGGGAAGACATGACTTGGCAGTTCGGGGTGGACTGTTCCCATGAGGCACAGGGTCAAGACTGATTTGCATATGGCCATGTCTGAACTGGGGTGATGTGGTGAGCAGATTAATGATGGATTAAACCCAGATCTGTGACTGGGGGTGAATGTTTTGCCAATGTGGAACATTCCGTCCATCATCTTGTGTGTTTTGCTGTTCGCCCTATGTGGGATGGGTATGCCCAGATGTGGGTCCCGTTCTCACTACGCCACTGGAGTCAAGCTATCCTGGCTGATGACGGCTGATAGCCAGAAACTGGTCCTAGGATGCTTGATTCCGGTCCAGGGAAGACATGGCTTGGAGTTCAGGCTGGACTGTTCCCATGAGCCACAGGGTCAAGACTGATTTGCATATGGCCATGTCTGAACTGAGGTGGTGTGGTGGGCAAAATAACGGTGGATTAAACCCAGACCTGTGACTGGGGGTGAATGTTTTGCCAATGTGCAACATTCCGTCCATCATCTTGTGTGTTTTGATTTAAATCCTACCCCTCTGTCTTAGGTAACTGTAACGTTTCCTATTCATTGATTTACACATATATGATTTATTTTCTCTGTAATGTGTGTGCAATGTAAAGTGCTCAGACACCTTTCACTTTTATGAGTGACACTATAAAACGAATTAAATGCATCTGAGTGGGAAGGGTTATGGAGACTGGTAAGAGGTGGAAGAGCGGGAGCTGTTGTGGAGGTGGTCATTTGGGGGGGGGGGAGCCCCAAAATATTGTCGCACTGGGTGCCACCAGTGCTAAAGCCGGCCCTGATACGTTAACAATACTCTTGGCCTGCTGTTGGAGGCAGGTCTGCTTCTTTCATTTTATTATTGTGCTATGTATATCTCTTCTGACAAAAATGTGAAAGTTAAGAATAGCAAAACTTTGGGGTTGTTCTGGAGTAAAGATATTATACTTATATTATCGGTCATATGATCCTCCAGTTTGCATCAGGTCCTTCCTCAAAGACTAGCAAGAGAGGTGTTTTTCTGAAAATTAATCAAACGTGAATTTAAAAAAAAACAAAAAACCTGCTTTTGGTTTAGCATTATTTTTTGTACTTTTTGTTCACTTCACGAACGATGAGGATGTTGGTGGGCACAATCATTTTACAAACTAAAGCATATATGAGGATCATCTCGTTTACAATATTCTGCCAAATTCATTACACGTTGAGCATTGGTACAACAAGGTTCAAGCAGTTCATCACATTTGTGTTGTCTTAAAATATGTACTAAAGTTAACAAAAGCTTCAGGGACAAAGTATGTTTTCAAACGTGCCCTTTACTACTCTATTACGGATTTTACCTTGCACTTATATATACACCTTTTCTGTCTCACTGTTTTCATCTGGTAATTTGTATTTTACTCTTGTTCTGCCATTACCAGACACAATACAGAGTATGAACCTCTCTTGTAAAGGACATCTGCTCAAATCTTAAACCAAAGGCAGCGCCCAAGACATTCCTCATCTCAACCATGATTAACTATGACCGAAATACAACTTAAGACTAAACCATTCTTCGTTTCTTGGATGGATACTTAACTCAACAACAGTACAGACCTAAATATACTCTCGTTTTCATGGACATTCAACAAAAAACAAAGATACTAAAGCACAATCTGAATTGTTCTGTTCTTCGGATTGGCAAACAATGGCTAAACAAAAAGGCGGCACACAGACCACTCTTATGCTCATGGACAACCACAAATCCAGGGCAGAGCACAGTCCACTCTCCTTATCGTGAAAAACTACAAAACACAAATCACGGGCCTGGTCTTTATATCACAGAGAGAGGACTAAGATCAAAACACAATGTTCACTTTGATCCACTCTCAGCTATAGAATAGCTACGTTTGATTTTCACTTTGAATCATGGAATGTGAAGTGAAAGTTAAAACAAAGCAACTCCAAAACCATTTCTTTGTCTAACATGGACATCTTCTGTAAATAAACTAGCAGCAGCACCTGATCCACTTATGGTACAAGGGACATCCAACCATGTTTGGGAGGAAAACCATAAAAACTCACCATTACCAAAGGCTACATATTCTGCTTATAAAATCAACACTTGCAAGAGCACACAGTTCCAACTCCAAGTCTTTTGCGTATGGGATACAGATCTATTTGTAATAAAGCAATTGATGACAAACTTTAAATTCTCTTCTCTGCACTTATTACATTAACAAAAATGTGGAGTAAGGCAATTAATTTGTGCATCAGCCTCCATGCCCCACCACTTTAATGACCATCTTCTACGATAACTGTTACTACTGGTAATTTTAAGAATTCGACTTAGTTTTTGATACCATGCTGTCTTCCACCCTATTCTAGTGCTAGGTGACCTTACGCTCTGCTTTAAGCTCAAACTCATCCACCTGCCTTTTTATCACTCTCACACCAACGCCTACCTCTTGCTCTCCATAATCAACAGCAACCATTTTACCACATCTTCTTCTACAGCTCGCTCCTCTACGCCCCAATCTGTTACCTGTTCGCCCACTGACTACTCGCTTGTCCACATGTCCATCACTCTCCCCATTGACTGTTCCCTCAATCCAACCCACAGTACACACGTGTGCCCCGGAGTTGTCCCTTTACAACCACATTCTTTGGATTCTTTTACAGAGCTCAATATGAATTTAGCCTTTTGTGCTTCTGTGGATAGACCACTAACTGGCTCTGTGAAATCATTTGATAAGACCCTCATTTACATTCGAAATTCCATCTCCTGTTCATTTTCAAAACCACAAACCTGGCCCGTAGCCTTAAATTACCCCTACAGTGAGGGCCCTTTGTACTTAATAATCTACACGCTGTCCCTTGACACCATCTCGTCTACAAAGTCATCTCAATTGCTGCACTTGTCTTCTCTGTGGTCTCTAAGCCGAACCAATGTTCCAGGGTCATCCATTTTCTCACTGCACACTCACACTTAATGCTCCTACAACCCAAGCATTTGGCCAATAATTTTGCTTCCTTCTCCTCTTTCAAAATCACCTACCTCATTCTCTCTCCCCGTCCATGGTGACCTTTTCCATCCTAAAACCCTCCTCCACAACACCACAAACCAATATCTTCTGCTTATTTCAGCTATATCTCTCCCCCTCTAACAGTTCAGATGCTCATCAACCTCCTCTTCCAACAGAAGGGTGCTCCACAAGATTCAACGGGAACCTGCGATTCTCAATATACACCAACTCTGTATGACTTCAGTTTTTCGTGTGGTTTACCACCAAATTTTTCATGGGCAGCCACATTTTCAGTTTATTCTCCTATCCGTCCTGTACAAGTGACTGGCTGTTTTGCCAATATTCAGCATTGACTGGCCTCGGAATACCATGATCTCGACATATTCACAACAGAAATTATCTATTTTCCTCTCCGCACAGCACAGTGTATGCAGTGAATGTGTCCAAATTCATTCATAATTCATTATGACACCACAAACCCTTTCCGTCAATGGCCGATTTCCACAGCTACATGCGCCTGTGTCTAATTATCTCATCTGTCCACTTTCATTTGCATAGGATCCGGGCCCACCACTTATTCTATTTTCCTAGAATCCAGATCAGTTTTCTCATACTGAACAAACCAGATTATTGCAACAACCGCCACATCAGCTTCCTACTGCACGCAGCTAAGAAAGTTCTCAACTTTGCCACCTGCATTCTGTTCAGCTTTCAATATTCCACCTGCTTCCTTTATTCATGATCATGCCGCTAGGATCCGCATTCACAATAGGACCCTCTCCAGATTTTTCACCATGAACTTGTAAACGGTGCAGAACCTGGTTCTTCATTCCACAGTTAAACCATCTGCATCTACAATCCAAACTTCCCAATCTGGAAACAAATCTACCAGACCACCTTATCTCCGTTGAACTCTGCAGGGTTTCTGTCCTCAAGATTACAGTTGTATCTCTCCTAACACTCATTTACTAGAATGACTTGCCTCTGTGCTTAAAGTCAGCCACCTCCAAGCCTCCTTTCAGAAGCATTAACAAGATCAGGCTCAACAAAACGTGACCTTGTCCTGCTTAGCAGTACACGCAGTGCTGATGTCAAGACTCCCTAGAAGAAGTAAGGATATAGATTTTGGCTCAGGGTTGATTGTTTTCTAAACATGCACAATTGACTCATGGCCTCCTCATGTTCCTGACTGTCCACTAAATATGTACAAGCGTGTACGTTTTCACTCACCATCTATATGCTCTATGAGTATGGCCAGTTGTCTGTTAAGGGATATATGTGTCTACTCCCCAAAGTCTCACCTCAATTTACAACCCAAAGTTCAAGATGTATATATTATTCTACCAATGTTAGCATTGCATGTACTGTTTGTTAATCTTTACACAGCATTTCCTATAGAGTTTCTATAAAATAAGAACAGTGGAGATGGTAGATTTGTCTTATTGTGAAAAGAACAGCTATCCTTTGATAAAAGTATGGTATTTGGCACTAATATTTTAGAATTCCTACAGCGTGGCATAACGATGGCATACTGTACAATGCTTTCGCTAGTTTCAGAATACTGTATATACACTACTTATTGCATTCAGATAGAAGTCAAACAAAATCGTCCATGTACAAGGTGAATATTTTTGCCTTGAGCCACACAATGTTTGACTGCCAGCGGGCTTTTCTAGTTAAGCGTCCTCTAGCCAAGCTCTGGAAATGTCAGTATTGCCAGCATCAGAGAAGAGTGGAGCCTGCTATATGTCCACTTCCAAATTCTGGATCCTTGCTCGAAATAGGGGCTGCCTTCACCTGCAGCAAAGAGTTGTAGCAATGGGTATCATTCCTCCCCTGGCCTGGACCATTAGACAGAGGTTGGAGGCCACTTTCTCGACCCTCACAGGGCCTGGTTCTCTTCTGGTGGGTCTTTGGTCTTCCCGGATGCTGTACATGATCTGGAGAGCCGCTGGATTTGAACTCCCGCTCTACACCTCCAGTTTGACAGCTCATGACTTTGGGTCCAGCTTCTTGATATAGTGGCATGGATGCATTTCTAAGCTTGTGGGGAGTAACACATAAATCTTTGTGTTGATGTTGAGCATCTGATGAGCGTTTGGCATGATGGACTGAATCCGACAGCCCACTAGATGGATAGCCAGATTTATACGCGCTTCTGAATGGGTATGAAACACTATGATCACTTTCTGTTTTACCATCTGTGGTAACACTGTGCTTATAGTTTACTTCTGAAACGTTACTGGCTTGGTAGACAGCATCTAGCAAAGGTCTATTGTGAAGGGAAGACTTTTGTGCCTGATGTTCAATGTCTGTGCCAATACTGGGTTCATATTCACTACCTGAAATCGTATATGGCTCGTATTCCTCAACAGACTCAATTCTGGGCAGCCGAATGCCTGAACTAAGTGCCTCAAGTGTTCGATAAGGACCCTTCTCTGCAAGTGGGCTGCTGACAAGACTGTTTAGGATCTTCTGGGCAGACTGGTAATCAATTGGTGACTTTCTTTCCTTTTTGTTTGGCTGCTTCTCCATGAAGATCTTCAGCCAATCTTCTTGAAGTTCATCTCCAGAGCTCTCTGTACTGCTAATACCTGCCGACATCTTAAGAGGGGTCTTCAAGAAAGAGAGTTGTGAGTGGGAAGTGGCCCCAGAGTCTGTAAAATAGGGAAATGTCACTCCACTATCATGTGACCTTTTGTCCCCAACACTTCCAGGAGGAGTGCTCCCTCCCTGAGAAGGAACATGCCTCCTTGCTTGTTCGTCCAGTGCTTCGGCCCTGCAATCCATTGGCTGCGGGATCTGGAGGGCGTCTGCTTGAGACATACCCTCTGGAATGCTTTCACTTTCCGTTGAGATGTTAAACTGCTCCAGTGATGGAGAGGGCAGACCTGCACGCTGCTTCCATGGAGTGAATGCAGTGCTTCGGCTGCTAGCTTTGGGCGAGCCTTTCAATGCTTCCATATTTGTCTCCCTTTCCAACAACATAAATGGGTCATGCTCTTGTATATCCAACCAGTCTGTTCTCACTGTTGTTGAAACACCACTTGAAACTGCACTAGCAGCACAAACAAATTTGTTCATATTGTGTGAGGACTCCATATCCAAGGGCCTTGAAGTTTCCTCGGCTATATCCATGAATGGAAGAGGTGGTGCCACATGATGCAGATCAGAGGAGCTTGCCTGGCTCATTGTGTCCTTGTTTTCAAGAGAGAGGTGCTGCTTGAAGGAAGCCAGTGAGCCTGAAGTCTGAAAGGGAGAGAGGAGCATATAATTATTAAGAACACAGCCATTTCATAAGTCTAAACTACAGATGTGGGGACAAAGAAGAATGATGTTGCCAAATGTGAAAGAATATAGACCAAGGGTTTTCAAACTGGGGTGCAGGCCCCCCTAAGGAGGACTCAGGAGCTCCCGGGGGTGCCAGGCTCTGGCAAAAAGAAGCATTATGGTGATAACAGTGCTTTGTTTTAAGGGGAAAATAATTAGCTGCAGTAAGCCGCTCTATAATGGGCCATCACTAACATCTTTGCTCATTTAAATCCTAGCTTGGAGTATGGGTCAAAAGGTAAAGGGCTCCAAATAGTCTTCAAAACCCCACACCCATTTCTTATAATCACACTGTGGATACTTGTACATGTTAGTACGGCCTGCCTGACCAGAATAGTATGTTTGGCAAACATGTATTTGATTGCATTTTAAAAACGATAACACAACTTATCTGCCATTTTTAAATGGGCATAGTCGTATTCAAACATTGCCTATTTAATAGACTAATTAAAAAAAATCTAGGAGGGCCCCAGGTGATTTTTATTTCAACGGGGTGTGTGCAGTATTAAAAAGTTTGAAGCCCACCGTTGTAGATTCATGCTTTTCTGTTTCTATGGTACTGGAGTTGCCAGTAGAAATGGGTCCCTTCAAACACCTAACCATTGTAAAGTGTGTGTCTTAATGTGGTCAAATTCATGAGTAGTGAGAGTGTCAAAGAGGCAGTCTATGGCACTTCTCCCCTGCACTTCTGTCTGAGTGCAAGTCACCAGTGTGAGCTCTACTGCCTTAGATCTTCATGATGTGGTGTTGGATGTGGACTACAACAAGGCCTCAGCAGCTGGCTCCTGAAAGTAAGAAAGAAGAGGCATACTGCTGGCGCGTGGGAGCCTGCTAGGCCAAACCCCTCCTTCAGCAGGAGGATGGGTTAGGCCGCAGGTGTTAAATAGTTGAAGTGTTTACATTTCAGTCCCCTGTATGGGCATAGCAGTATGCCCTGGCTTTTGCTTTGCACGTAGTCCAGTACATAGTCAAAGGTGTCGCTAAAATGCTGCCCTCTAGGTTTATGCTGGAGTTGGCGTCTTCCTCTTGCTACGGATATGTGAAAGTTGTTGCTCCCTAACCCTGGTTTCATATTTACATAGCTACCCACACTGAACCCTCTGTCTTGTATCAGTGACCCAAGTGTTTCATCATGCTCATCAGCCTTACTACACCTAGTGCACTATGATAAAATGCAATGATCAAGAGTAGTGTAGTGCAGTGTGGCCAAGCAGACCCCACAAAGCTTTAATGTGGGGAAAATGCCACTGCGCATCAGTGAGTCACATCATTTAGACAGATGTAAGGCAAACAAAAAAGGCAAAAGCAACGTGCCAATCAAAATGTGGTGTTCAGTGGACAAACTGGTGAAGCCTGGGGGATGACATTGGAGCAGTGGAGTAACGCTAAATAATGAGGCCTACCTGCAAAATGTGATTTGGAGCACCTGAGTCTCCCATATGTCATAGATATTCGACGGACGTGGGTGGATTGTGGGCCCAGTGAAGGACTGTCACACATCTGAAGAGTTGGGCCCCCTTTTCACTGTAGGGGCTGCAGGGGCATGAGTTACACCCCTGCAATGGAGCAATAGGTGGCGACGGAGGAGGCAAGATAGGCAAAAATGGTGCGTCTGTGGACACCAGCATGGACTTGGAGTACTATTCTTTGTGCCCATCCTTAGCCCAGCCTTCCTGACCGGTGCCGGTCCAACTGTCGTAATCACACCCACGCCACAGAGTGTACTCTTGGCGTTCATTCATTGAGGAGGAAAGAGACCGAAAGAGAGAAGCAACCGCAAGTGAAACAAGGCAAAGTCAACTAGTGGACACTTGCTAGAAAGAGTCTCCTGCAAAAGAAAGTTCAAGAAGCAAGATGCAATGTCTCTTGTTTAACCATGAACTCTGAAAAATAATGGGAAGCCTTGTCACAAATAGGAGCCGGAGCACAGAAACTATCGAAAAACTATCTAGGAGTGAATATGAAATGTTTGCCCGACTCTGTATTTGCCTTCAGATTATAGTATTGCCATCCATCTCTCCTCACTTTATGAATCTTTGCTTGCCACTTAAATATACCAATTCTGGACAATAATTCTGTTCACCAATTTCGCTCTCTGTTTCCTCCTTCTGGTGTTATGGAGCCATGCCTGTACTAGAGAGTTGACAACATTATTCCTGACACCCCTTAATTAGGACAATCTCACATACACCTATAACTTACGTCATCTACATTATTGCCTCTGGTTAAACGAAGAAATACCCAGGTAAAAATGCCCCTGCCGACACGCAGACTGGGCCTTGGCCAACATTCTGAACCAAGGGCCCAGTGGAAAAGTGACCGATACTGTTGTGCTCTAACCAAGCATTTGCATTTACTGCTCTCTGTATGATTTCCCTTTCTGCTTTGTGCACCTTCAATCCTGTCAGAGTAAGCTAAACTGTTTTCATGATACCTTAATTCTGAAACTTTGAATGGACTTGCCCGATGTTTCACAATTCCTTTGTGCAACCCCTTATATGTTTTTAGACAATTGAAAACTAAATTGTGATGAGGTCATGAATCGTTTTGTATCAAAATTATATTGAAGCACACAACATAGCAAGTTGGAACCTGAACATTTACGGATCCACAAGGAGGTTTAATCATTGCCAATGTTCTCTGACGTTTACAACAATATAAGGTTGGAATAAAAGAAGTTGCATATTGCTTGAGAATGTGCATTATATGACAGGGCGCAGGTTCGGCGAAAAAATGTAGGTTTCAGCAGGCCCATCATGGCATTGTGTCACAGTGCACCTGGCATCCCAAATTAGGTGCTGGAAAAGTACCCAAACATCTGGAATCTATTTCCAGAAGTACATGAAAAATATCATTGACTGGCATGGATTTTACTTCCCTACCATCAGGGACATTTAAAGGGTATTCTATGTAATTATCAGTCTTACACAGGTGCCATGGGAATAGGTCAAGAAAAACAAGAAAAGTCATGTGTGGAATGCTTGAATGAATCTCAACCAATATTAATTACTTTGGGCAGTATTTGGGTCCACCATTTCTTTTTCTTACTGTGTTACTATAGAGCGGGACAGACTTTACGCAACTCAACCACGTGTCATCTGCAACCGTACGTAGCAAGAGCCAAACTGCCAGGCCACAACCCCTCTGAATGGAAACAAAAGCTGGCCCAGACTATTTCATTAATAGACTCACCATTCCTGTGGCATCACAGCCACCATTGATTGAGATATTCAAAGCTAGAACTCTATCTTAACCCGCTGCAATCATGAGAAGACTTAATCTGGGCACTTGTCAGCAGTGCAAAGACAAGAAGTTATCTGATCGCGAGTGGTTTCGCCAAGCCACTCGAACCCTGACTGGAGGAACTTTGTATAGATCATATGATGAACTTTATGCTGTAAAATGTAGTACAAAGAATGCAGCAGATATTCAACGTTTACTTGTTTTTATTTGTATTTATTTTATATTATTTATTTGTACAAGTTCCATGTACCTCCTCAGCATCTACAGATATGTTCCCACTACCTTACATTTTATTCGCAACCAGCACTGTGCGAAAAGCCAAACCTCTGACATGTTGCCCTCAACACAAAACTCACTACACTCCTGCCTGAACCACGCATGTGTCTTTTTTCATCCAACAAAACGTTCCAGCATGCATACAATCACCATAATTCTAAAGCTATATCCATTGACAACAGGCCACTGTTACCATTACACTTGCACATCTTCATGTCCTAGACAGGCCCCTCTCATGCAACTCACTCTGTGGACAATAGCATGTTCTGCATGACCAAGTGAATTATGCTCATACAAAGACATTCTCTGCACATAATTTCCATATGCACACGCCTTGCAATATCTTCTACAACCGTGCGAGAATACACACTCACAGATCTGATAGAACACCTAGTTAAGAGTTGGACACAATTACTGGCCCACAACTTCGGCCGAATTCCAAGTGAAAGGAGTAAAACGACCACAAGAAAAAATCTTGTAAGGGCGCAAACATTACATATGTTGGAATGATAAACCAGGTGTGAGCACCCATTTGCCCCCTTTTGACAATGCTGACTTACTAGTTTGGGGGTGTTTCAATTCCCAATTCAACAAACACTGGCAAAGTCAATAAGTCTAATCTTCAAGACCCACTGGCACAATGCTGTCTATCAAAGCTGTACAAAAGTAACAAAAGGAATAAAAGAAGAAAAGGGATGCAAAACAACAAACAACTATCAACACTGTTAAAACCTCCTTGAACACGCAGTGCAAAAATGGATAAACGGATCTGTTCCATATCTTCACCAACAAAAATGTTATGGTCCGAACCATAGTATGAAGATAATGGAAAATCACATCCCTAAATTCAAAGGGACGTCTCATGCTGCTGAGCTTTACATGCCACAGCTCTTGAATGCGAGTAAAAGGAAAGCACAACTAAATGAAGCAACAGTAATTTCTATAATAACAACAAACGTCTCTCTTTGTGCGATATTTCATGCTTTAGCTAAAGTTGATAATTCCTGTGAATAGTCTATAGTTAACTTAAGGGTATGGGGTCAGCCGCATACTGGGCTATTGCCTATTGTTCAGAATACCATACACTGATTGTCCGAGAAGAGTAACCTAGTGGCCTCAGGTGAAAAATGCCTTCATTTTACAAATCCTGATAACTTACTGAAAGAGAGAGAGAAAGGTGTTTGGGGTGGAAGGAATTTGTGGTCAGAACCCCACGAACAAATGCTGGTGTTTTGGATTGAACTGATAAGATGGAGTTTGACTTGCAGATACTAGGTGAACAGATTTAGTTGATAAATGTTTTAAGATTTACACATTGGTTGTGCACACATAGCAGGCATTCTTAGTCAAAAGGTGAGACATCACAAATGACAATAAAATAAACGGTGACACATGACTCAATGTTTAGAGTGATGGAAACAGCCAAGTAAAGCCAAGCTTCCTGAAGGAGATTAAAACAAATTTAAAAATAGAAAGAACACGGAGGAACAATCAGAAGGCAAACACTTCCACAATTTAGAATCCAACAGGGAAAATTATATGAAGAGGACAATACATAATGCAGACCTATCATCTCACACGGTGCCACTGTGTGACACACAATATTGGCTCCCTTCACAAGTTACCGCGTGAGTAGCCAGTGACACGCTGGCAGGGAAAACAAGCTGAAAACCACTGTAAAAAGTAGATTTACAGCTCGTTTTCGGAGGCTTTCAACTGCTGACGTCCTTTAAGGTGTGTGATAACACTCCACAACATCGGCACCAGCCTCAGAAAGCTATTTTATTTTTTGGAAGGAGGGGGCTTGGGGGCGGGCCAGGTGGCAAAAGTGCCTCTTAGGTACTTCTCGGCATGAGGCACTGCCGCATGCAAGGCCTCCCCCTCCCGCCCTCCCCACTCACTACCACTTTAAAATATTTGTTTAGTTGGCAGTTCTGATAATGTGAGGGCGGGTGGATGTTGCACAAAGCATACTTACAGAGTGCAGGGTGTGAGCTAAAGCATAAGGATAGATGATAACCAGTTGGGGGAAGACCATGGATACATTTTAAATATCAGACAGAAAATGAAAGCATAGGCTGAGTGGAAGCACCGTCAGGGGGTGAGAACTGGAAAGTTGGAGATAGGAAGATTGCACAGTAACTGAGCGGAACACATGGAGCTGGAGGGGAGTATTATACAGTGATTAATAACATTTCAAATTTAAAGACCAACGTAGACAATGCACGATAATATATGGGAACAGCAGTAAGGAAATAAAAGCAATCTTCCACATGAGAAAAGACTAAAATTATAATTAAGACTTCAGCAGCAGAAAAGCTGAATAAATCTGAAAGGAACCGGTACAAAAGACCAGGCAGGAGCGGTGGGTAGGTGTGGTGGGAAAAGTAAACATTGCAGTCAAAGATAAAACATAAGGAGACAAGGCAAGGTGTTTAGGTGGGAAAAAAAGATGAAAGAAGGAACAAAAACGGTCAAGCAGTCAAGAGTGAAAAAGGTATATATATATCGCGCGGCGCTGGGGGGCACCTGAAAAACCGGACTTGGAGGAGTGGAGAAGAGGGCTGGACTTGTACATGGCGGCGGAGAGGGTGACCTACAAAGCCCGGGGCTGTCCCAAAAAATTTCGGAGGGTGTGGGCTAAATGGAGGCACTACCACGGCCTAGAGTGAGAAGTCATGCCTCGGGGCCCGTGGGACCTGATGTGAGATAGTCTGAATGTGGAGATGCCCTGATTGTAAATATTGTAAAGGTGTACTCTACTGCCCGGTTCCCACTCGGGGGACGGTGGGGCCACTGGGGAGGGGGTGGGGGAGACCAGGAGGTGGGTGTTGGAGGGGAAGGGGTGGAGGCCTGCTGCTTAATGGACCTATGGGGGGGGGCTTTTCAATGTTTTCCTTTTTCCATGTTGCTGGTTTGAATGCAAGAGTTCTATTGAGGGGCACTCTGTCTCATGACACCAAAAATGTTGCGTATTTGGCGGCCAAAGCGGAATGTTGACGCTCTACCGTATGCAGATTCTTTGCCTTGCAATCCTTCTACTGCAACAATAAAAAGATTTAAACCCAAAAAAAAAAAAAAAAAAAAGAGTGAAAAAGGTATTTAGTAGTTGATGGTGGGCAGACAATTACAACAGTTCTGTTAAGGGATACAGTGAAAAAAAGGAAATAAGTTGTGAATCATCAGCATAGAAGTTGTACGAAAAAGTAATAGCCAAGAGAAAAGACACGTTTATCTATCTATTTATAAAGTATTATATAGTGCGAACTTGATCCCGAAGGATAAAAGAGCACTTTACAGTTAGAGGGAGAGGAAGGAAAAAGATCACAACAAGACTAAAATGGTGAAACAATATGCATAGAAACATATGGTGTAAACAGGACAGATCCTATCTAATTAAGGATTAACGCAAAGTGGGCTAGTCAATGATAAGATCACATCAAGGGAGTGATGATACATAATGATGTAAGGGGGCGAATACAGTTGTAACAAACAGAATTATTAGCCAATGCTGTAGTATTTACAGAGCGATTGGGGTCCATCGTGTTAAGGTAAGAACTTATTCATGAGGAATCTTTTTGCTTCCACTTTGAAGGCAACCTTGGAGGAGATTCTACGAATTTCCAGTGGAAGAGAGTTCAAAATTTTTGGTGCAGCGCCAGAGAAGGCTCATTGGCATGTTCTCTTTTTGCAAAAGATCTGAAAGGTGCGCCTAGGACAAATCCCTGAGGTACACCACAGATAAGAAGGAGAGAAAGAGAGCAGTGGACAGTGAGATATAAACAGAACGAAGTACCGTAGGAAAAAGACGCAAGGAGTGGAAATGGAATGAAAAATGGAATGAAAAGTGGACAGTCCACTGGGCCAAAAGCTGAAGAAAAATCAAGTGAGGTAATTAAAGAGGAAAGTTTATTGTACCTGAAACACTGAAGATGGTTAGGTTGAGTTTGGGCTGGACTGTTCCCCTAGGGAGCAAGGTCAAGACTGATTTGCATATGGCTGGGTCCAAACTGGGTGGGATGGTGGCCAAAAAACGATGGATTAAACCCAGATCGGTGACTGAGTGAATTTTTGACTTATTCTGCATTCCATCCATCATCTGTTCTTTTTGTTTTTGTCGCACTAAGTGGAAAGGGTATGCCCAGACATCTCTCCCATTCTCGCTTGCCTCCTAATTTAAGTTAGCCTGGCTGATGAGTGGAAACACTCCGAAACTGGTCCCAGGATGCTTGTTTTTGGTCCAGGGAGGACCTGGCATGGCAGTTTGGGCTGGGCTATTCCCATGGGTAGCAGGGTGGAGACTAAATTGCATATGGTTGGTTCCAAACTGGAATGGATGGGTCCAAACTGCCAGGGTCCAAACTGGAATGGCATGGCATGGCAAGCAAGAAATCGATGGATTTGACCCAGATCTGTGACTGGGGGGTAAATGTTTCATTTGTTCAGCGTTCCGTCCATTGTCTGTTCTTGAGGCAGCTCCCAGAATGGGAATACTAAAAGGATACAAGTCATTCACTCAAAAGGATGGTAAAGAAACTATGCTAGGGAGGGTAAAAGACAAAAAGTAGGAAGTAAGCAATTGAATATAAGCAAGCAAATAGGATTATCATGCAAGCCAATCAATGGAAAATAATGGGCTGGCCCAAAGCCCAGACTAGGTTTTGGTGTTGTCCACAAAACATGTTTTCGAGATGAGCTCTACACAGGAAGACAAAGATATTTGCCAACTATTACACAGTTGTTCAAGTGGGAAATATGGAATTCAGCTGCAAGACTCACCTGACTTAAGTTTTCAACTCAGTCATTAGATCACATCTCTCTGCTGTCCCACTATGCTCACATTCTTTTACATGGTTATGTGAAAAGAAGAAACAATTAACAGGTGCTTGAATGATAGAATGGAGTGGAATTACACAATTCATTCAGCAGTCAATTCTGAGGACTCTATCTCCAACCACAGTGTTATGTTAAAAAAAGTTAAAGTAATCAATGTTCTATTTTGTATCATTAAAATCTCAGACTTGGTCCCACAAATGGATATCACACATATGAAAGTGATGAAATGCCAAACGATCCTTGAGACTTTGTGTGATCCAGGTTTACCTTTTAAAAATACGGTAACCTTTTGGATGTCATCCTTTACATCGCCCAGCCAAGCAAATGGCAATGTGATGCAGGTGATCCCAAGCAAAAAACAAGAGGTTAATCCTGTGAGGCAACTATTGTGAATAAACCCCAAATGTACCCTTGACAGATGTGTCAGCTGTAATTCATATGTTAGATCCCTAACTATACCGACCCACCCATCAATTCATCTGAAATGGGTAAAAACACATAGTATTTCAATGGGTGTAGGTAGCAAAAGGATGACATGATGTGCTATATAAAAGAAAGGTACAGTCAAAAATGAAAAAGTAAATGCTGATTCTCTCAGCGGCACACCTACTTATAAAGTGGGGGTTCCTGCGTCCAGGGGGTATTGATGTCAGGTGTGGATGTGTTCCATTGGGGGGGGGAGGGGTGAAAGGATGTCAAGTAAGGAACATCGCGCTTCCCATGCTAGGTATGGGACTCTGGTGGTTGTGGACTAGATCATGGCTCTAGGTTTGGGGCTATGGTGTTTTGGATTCGGGCAGAATTAAACCTTATTGAGATTTCCCAACTGATGACGAAGATAAGGGATGATTTGGTGGTGTGAGCTGCCATCACAAACTGTGAGGGATGTTTTGTGGTTGGGGTCATAGGACATACAGCTAGATACCACAGTGTTTGGGGTGGATGTGTGGATGGATAACTGGGTATGGAACAGTTTAGGCAGGCATGATTGAGTAAAAATACTTTGGTCTTTAGGGGTGTGCAACCTGACACAGAGGTTTTGCTGTGGCAGGATGTAGGTGGCAGGACACTAGGTAATGCCCTCCGTGAAGAGTATGGAAAAGGGTGCACGCCGGTTGTTTAGGTTTGCTGCTGTGGGTGAGGACAAGCACTAACTCTTTTGAATTCAGAATGACCTGGGTGTTTTAAAACGTCAACAAATTAGGATGCATAATAAAATCAGCGACTGTTTACTTGCAACACCCCAATTTAACACATATGTATCTTAGGTACATTTTAAGTTTAGGGGCATACTACTAAGTTTACATATTTTAAAACTGTGAATAACATGAAAATTAATAAATGAGCTTTAAGAAAGTGCCACCGAAACTCTGAAACAAAGAAAAAAATAAAATAGTAAATTTATGCTAGAATATTCTGAGAATAAACTTGAGTCTCCATAGAGCTTCTAAAGAGATGCGGGAAATAAGAAATCAGGGCATTTGTTAAGGTGCCCAGAGTGATCTGTGCTTCAAGGAGCTGTAAAGGAGACTGCAGTGTATTTGAGAGATGTTAGCTTAAAGCAGCTTCGAACAGTGCTGTCAGGGTGTTGTCTGAAGGTACATAACAGAGGAACTGCCAAACCACTGTAGCCCATGCCAAAGACCAGCTGCATGAGGGGAAAAGTAAAGATTTCAAACAGCCAGATGCAGCCTCATTACCACCATATAACCCCTTAGGGTATTACTTGGAGGTTTAAATTAGCCTACAACCAAACAGGATTAAACTCCTTACTAAGAGCTACAGGGTCCTTAGTGAAGCCCTGCCGGATCATTCAAAACTACATTCAACACTACATACAACATGCGCTCTACAAGAGACCGCATGACAACAAGCGTGTGGGGCCTTATTGCCGTACTGTCCTTCTAAAGGACAGCACAACCCAACATGTATTTTCCCCAGAAAAATTACGACGAACAAGTGCAAGCAGGGAGTGGGAGCTTGAAGAAGTTCATCGGCGACCACGTCACACTGAACAGAATGTATGACTTAGAAAACTAAAAAAGACAAAAGCGAAGCAGTCTTATATACACAAATTAGATCAGAGTAAAAAAGGGACCAGTCTACCCCATCAAACCAAGAGGCAGAAGAGGGGCATGCCCCCTCCACGCAACAGGAAAATATTGATTTTAAATAGAATAAGAACGACAGCGAATACTTAACCAATACACATAAAAGTGATAAACAACAAGCCTCTATGAGTAACCGAAGACAGCTGGCAAGATGGAGCACCGTGGCAGCTGACAGGAGCCAAGGATGGAAGGAAGAGACAAGAGCACTGCATCTGCAGCGTCGAAGAGCCGCGTGCTGCGCTTTGTGAATGGTACAAAAGGGGGTGGTGATGGACGGAGCATCTGAGTCAATCAAACACTCACAGTCTGACCCTGTTTGCTTGAATCCAGTGGCATAGTGAGCAAGGGACTCACGTCTGAGCATATTTATTGGATTCTGGATTGCTGGATTCAAGCAAGCCGGGCACAGGGTCAGACTGATTTGCATATAGCCATGTCTGAACTTGGGTGGCAGAGTGGGCTAAAGAACGGTGATGGATCTAACCCAGATCTTTTGACTGGGTGTGAGTGTTTGATTGGTTCTTATGCTCCGTCCATCACCACCCCCTTTTGTACCGCTTTTGGCTGCCATAAGTGTGGCAGGGTATGCTCAGACGTGAGTCCCTTGCTCACTTTGCCACTGGATTCAAGCAAGCCGGGCTGAAGACGGCTGGAATGCCAGAAACCGGTCCTCGGAAGCTTGTTTCCGGTCCAGGGAAGGCATGGCTTGGCAGTTCGGGCTGGACTGTTCCCATGAGGCACAGGGTCAGACTGATTTGCATATAGCCATGTCTGAACTGGGGTGGCAGAGTGGGCTAAAGAACGGTGATGGATCAAACCCAGATCTTTTAACTGGGTGTGAGTGTTTGATTGGTTCTGATGCTCCGTCCATCACCACGCCTTTTTGTACCACTTTTGGCCGCCATAAGGGTGGCAGGGTATGCTCAGACGTGAGTCCCTTGCTCACTTTGCCACTGGATTCAAGCAAGCCGGGCTGAAGACAGCTGGAATGCCAAAAACCGGTCCTCGGAAGCTTGTTTCCGGTCCAGGGAAGGCATGGCTTGGCAGTTCGGGCTGGACTGTTCCCATGAGGCACAGGGTCAGACTGATTTGCATATAGCCATGTCTGAACTGGGGTGGCAGAGTGGGCTAAAGAACGGTGATGGATCAAACCCAGATCTTTTGACTGGGTGTGAGTGTTTGATTGGTTCTGATGCTCCGTCCATCACCACCCCCTTTTGTACCGCTTTTGGCCGTCATAAGTGTGGCAGGGTATGCTCAGACGTGAGTCCCTTGCTCACTTTGCCACTGGATTCAAGCAAGCCGGGCTGAAGACGGCTGGAATGCCAGAAACCGGTCCTCGGAAGCTTGTTTCCGGTCCAGGGAAGGCATGGCTTGGCAGTTCGGGCTGGACTGTTCCCATGAGGCACAGGGTCAGACTGATTTGCATATAGCCATGTCTGAACTGGGGTGGCAGAGTGGGCAAAAGAACGGTGATGGATCAAACCCAGATCTTTTGACTGGGTGTGAGTGTTTGATTGGTTCTGATGCTCCGTCCATCACCACCCCCTTTTGTACCTCTTTTGGCCGCCATAAGTGTGGCAGGGTATGCTCAGACGTGAGTTCCTTGCTCACTTTGCCACTGGATTCAAGCAAGCCGGGCTGAAGACGGCTGGAATGCCAGAAACCGGTCCTCGGAAGCTTGTTTCCGGTCCAGGGAAGGCATGGCTTGGCAGTTCGGGCTGGACTGTTCCCATGAGGCACAGGGTCAGACTGATTTGCATATAGCCATGTCTGAACTGGGGTGGCAGAGTGGGCTAAAGAACGGTGATGGATCAAACCCAGATCTTTTGACTGGGTGTGAGTGTTTGATTGGTTCTGATGCTCCGTCCATCACAACCCCCTTTTGTACCGCGCTTTGTGAATGGGCGCGACTGAGGAGAAAGGATGAATGGAGCGAGGTGACGGCGCAATGACGGGCTTCTCTGCCCACACATACACACAGACCTCTCCAGCTGCCGCATCCGCACAGCCGAACCAGGTGCCCCAGGCGCGCTGCCCCGCATAGCTCCACAGTTCAGATCCTGACCTCGAAGGACGGGCACTCCTAGGTGAAGAAGCGACGCGTCTGCTCCTCAGGAGTCAGGACGGCGAGGGCTACCGTGCTCCCCTGCCTCAATCTGCAGCTAGTTTCATCTGCCTCTGCATCATTCGGGGGCACCGACGCTCGTCCCCAACACCACCGGGTTTCCGAGGCGAAAAGAACAAGCATTTACAATGCAACGGTTTCGCCTTTGCAAAAGTTTGAGCTATTGGCATTGTAAATGACAAACTTTTTATTTATGTGCTGGTTTTGAAAACAGATAAATAAATGGCATTGTCATTTACAATGGCAATAGCTTAATCTCTCGCAAATGCGAGACCTATTGCATTTTCATTGCAATAGGTCATGTATTTACGCAAGTTTGTGCTATTGACATTGCAAATAATTCGTTTTATTTATATTTCAAAAACCAAAACATAAATAAAAGTCTCACACTGCTGTCTCTCTCACACTGCTGACTCTGCCTTGAACACACCCACTGCTGTCTCTCTCACACACACTGCTGTTTCTCACACACTGCTGTTTCTCACACACTGCTGTCTTTCTTACACACACTGTTGTCTCTCATACACACTGTCTCTCACACTGCAGGTGTGGGTTGTTTCCAGCCCATCCCGGCTCTCACAAGCACCGCCTCCGGAGATTGATAAACATGCAGGGACGCGCCTGCTTCGTGGGAGAGCAGACCAGCGGGATGTGCTAGCGCTGAGAAGCCATGTGACGAAGGATGCGCCTACCATGCAATCAAAGGTCGAAGTGCATTAAAAAGTACGGGAAGTGTGGGGGGGGTGGGTGCAGGGTCAAAGGCGTTGGTAAAAACACAAACTACTGGGACCCTGGTGCAAAAAAAGGACAGTCTCGGCCCTCTTTTAGAGCACCAGATCCAGGAAAAAGGAAAGTACACCCTCTGGACTCGAAATGTGACAATCTTGTCTAATTGTATTTGCGTTTTTTTCATCAAAGTGTCCTCCACAAACGAGGACATTTATTCCCAGCACTTTTTATTGTCCCCTACTTCATGCTAATTCACCTTGCTCTTCTGTTACCCCATAGCACCCTAAAGCAGCTTTAGAATACCAAAAGTGTTGAGTCAAGCTTAATGTTTGCAGAAGGCCCTGTGTGACCAAGGACACTGTGTTCCAATCCCAGGCTTTTCTATTACAGGTCCTTGTTTTGAGATGTTTTAGTTTAATTAAATGAAAAAAAACTGAAAGGAACTAGGACTACAGCTCCCAGAGTTCACCAAATTCTTAACTGAAAGCCTAGGATTAAAGTAACACATCCTTGGTGTAGGAGTCCTCTGGGTGCCTTGGGCAATCATCCAGACACAATTGTGCCAGAATGTGCATGTCTAGAAGGAAAACTGGAGTTTGCAGTAGTCACTGCTGCACTTTACATTCCCGAAGCATAGAGCGGCAATAAGGCAAGCAAAGCGTGGTGCACGCCTCAAATATAGAGTGGTATGTGTTAAACCAGGGACATTTTAAGGGTTTTGGGGGCCCTGGGCCGAACATATTTTGGGGGCCCCTGTTCAGAACGTCTTTAAATTTATTATCCAATTTGAGCCTGTTTACCACGCTGTTTCTGCTTCCTCAGCTGCGTTAGCGATCCAGTTTGCATCATAGGCATTAGCCTATATATTCCCGATGTAAACGGACGCACGCAGCTGACAGCGGTAGGATTAGTGTTTCCTGCCCTGCTACTAGGTTTTTAATACTTTTTAAATTGTATCTGTATGGCTGAGTTACTCTGTGCTTTTTAGGTTTAGTGTTTCCTGCCCTGCTACTAGGTTTTTAATACTTTTTAAATTGTATAGGTGTGGCTGAATTACTCTGTGCTTTTTAGGTTTAAATCTTTTTATTGAGTTAAAAGCCAGTGATCAATGTGCCATGCAAGAAACATCAAATTGTGGGCTACACAGAGCCTATGCAAGTGAAATGACACACATTGCAAACTGAAGGTGTAAAAGACAAAGGGAAGAACAAAGAAGGCGAACAATTCCCCCACGCTCAACATCCCCCCATCCACTGCGAGTTAGGAATCATGATTGGCTACAGAGTGTTCACTGTTGCGTCGAGTCTCGTTGGGTGGTACTGTTGAGTGCGGTGAGACGCAAGAGGCATAGGTACCTGGGGAACGTAAGTTCCCACAATTCTGCAACCAGTATGGCTAAGAATGGTTACCAGAGCTCACCAAATGTCAAGTCTTTACCTGCTAGCGTGAGAGATATCTTCTCCATTCCAAGATTTGCCACAAGAGCTGGAGCCAACCCATGTGAGAGGGCATCTGAGGAGTCTTCCAGTGAAGTAAAATGTTTTGAGAGGCTATACCTAGCGCTATCGCTATCTGGCGCCCTCTTCTGGACTTGAGAGGATATGTTAGGGCATTCAGCAACCCCAAGAGAATTTAGGCAGGGAATCTGGGAAGCTCCGTGTCAAGGTGTTTATCAATTTCGTCTAGGATCTGAGAATAATACTTTTGTATATGCTCACATTCCCACAGGAGGTGGGCCAACGTTCCGGTTGTCCCTCATCCTCTCCATTACTCTGAGCTTTGTGCGGGGTCGGCTTGGTGTATGCGTTCTCGAGTGTAGTACCAGTAGGTGGCTACTTTGGTGATTGTTTCTGTCTGCCATATAGCTTGCCGTGTGCCATGCCCTATAATATACACCGTCCCATTCTTTGCTACTAAGTTCGCATCCTAGATCCCTCTTTCAGCGTGCGTGACTTGCATTATATACTCTATGCTTTTTAACAATTTCTCCTACCTAGGCACACTTCCACTTTACTTGATTCTGCTTGCCTTCGCCTCCTTAGCTGCTCTGATTCACATCTCGCTTTTCCTCCAGTCCTGGTCCGCCGCGGCTGATACCCTGATTGTGCAGAGGGCTGGGGCTACTATCGGGCTCCTCATTTCCGCCTACGCAGTTTCCTCTTCCACAGCTGTGTTAGCGATCCAGTTTGCATCATAGGCATTAGCCTATACATTCCTGATGCAAACGGACGCATGCAGCTGACAACGGTAGGATTTAGTGTTTCCTGCCCTGCTACTAGGTTTTTAATACTTTTTAAATTGTATATGTGTGACTGAATTACTCTGTGCTTTTTAACAATTTCTCCTACCTATGCGCACTTGCACTTTACATGATTCTGTTTGCCTACACCTCCTTAGCTGCTCCGAGTCGCATCTCGCTTTTCCTTCAGTCCTGGTCTGCCACGGGTGATACATCGATTGTGCGGAGGGCTGGGGCTACTACTGGGCTTCTCACTTTCACCCACGCAGTTTCCGCTTCCTCAGCTGCGTTAGCGATACAGTTTGCATCATAGGCATTCAGTGTACAGCGGCTGATCCGAGCTTGGAGGTAGACTTTCGATGCAAAAAGTGCAACTTGTCTCTCCTCCAGCCCAGGAAACTCGCATCCAAGACCCTCCCACGCAACAATAAGTGTACAAACAATAAGAAAACAGAGGACTTATAGGCCACCCTTTTAAATTGTCGCTCTATTCAAAAGCATGAACCACACATTTATGACCAACTTTTAGACGAACAGCCTGATCTTTTATTTTTCACTGAGACCTGGCTGTCTGAAGCCTCCAACCCTACTATCATCTCGGCCATCCCTACAGGTTGTAAAATCCTTAGGAGGGACTGACCGAGTGGGAGGGGGGGGGGATGTTGCCATAATTTACAATCAAAAACTAAGACTGCTCTCCCATCCTGAAGGAAAACATCGAGGGCGCAGAGTCCTTAGACCACCGCTGTACCTTAGCCCCCCATCATGGAATAG
The DNA here is from genome assembly GCF_964261635.1 of Lissotriton helveticus. Lineage (NCBI taxonomy): Eukaryota > Metazoa > Chordata > Amphibia > Caudata > Salamandridae > Lissotriton > Lissotriton helveticus. The sequence goes on along the minus strand of NC_136070.1, from coordinate 687,809,579 downwards.
TTGTTTTTCTGATTTACAGACCTCCCGGTGCAATTGGAAATTTTATTACTATGCTTAATACAGCCACCACATCCCTGGACTTAAAATACAACAACTGCCTTATTCTGGGGGATTTCAATAAACATATGGTCAATGGAAAAACTCTCAAACAATTTCCTTGTTGGAGACGCTGCAGGCCTGCAACATGTTTCCATCTATTTCTACTGCCACCCATGAGAAGGCCCAAATCTTTCACATCTTTGACATATGAGCAAACCTACCTCTTCCCATTACCTGATCTGACAAACTCCTAATAAAATTCGTCATTCTCAACTCTGCCACAGCCCCTCAGGCTAACGCAGCGCAGAGGGTCTCTAATTACAGGGCGTTCCATAAAATATCCATCCAATGTTAACAGGCGCCCCTAGTCATTCCTCACTAGAGCTGTTTGGCTTCCCTGAGTCGGACGCCCTCTCAATAGATTCATGGCTCCTAACCAACATTGGTGCAGCAGTACTGGTTGTTTCCAGCTCCTCAAATAGGTCAGCCCCACCACCTCCATGGTTTAGCAATTCCATCAGATCTAGCAAAAGAAATTGTAGAAAAATTGAATGGAAATGGTGTGAATCCTATCTACCTGAGGACAGGAAGGTGTATAAAGACACCTTAAATGCTCATTACATTCTCGTGCAGGCAGCCAGGAAAAATCTCTTTCAATCCAAGATAGAAAATACCCAAAATAAAAGTAAGGAAATCTTTAGCATAGTTAAATCCTTTACCACCCGAAAACCAGCACAAAGGCAGGGCCATTCACAGAAGAATTATCTAAGCAAATAGCTCAATTCTTCCACAAAAAGATCTTTGTGATCCAACAAGCCTTCACTAACATCTCAGAGGAAGAACGGACCTTCTACCTTAGTTCTAATAGCAAATTTCACGTCTTGGATCCTCCATCTTTACTAGCTTTCCCTGAGTTTCAGCTTGAACAGTCACAGACCCTTCTCCAAAGCATTAAGTCTGGCTCTTCTACCGTCCCATGTGCAGCGAATATCCTGAACCTATTAGCTCCCACCAGAAACCCCACAGTAAACCTAATCTTTAATGCTTCCCTTTCCGCAGGCAACATGCTGAAACTATGTAGAAATGCTAAGATTCTTCCACTGATAAAAAAGGCTAACACCAAACCGATGGACCCTGACAACTACAGGCCAATCTCCCTTCTTCTGGCCTTCTCCAAAGTATTAGAGAAGCATGTAAACAAGGCCCTCCAAAACACATTGAAGATGGGAAGCTCCTTCATGTGTCCCAATCTCATTTTAGGGCTAACTACAGTATGGAGTCTGCTCTGCTGGAATTGACTGAATTTCTCAAGAGTAAGCTGAACCAGGGGGGCAAGGCTGCTCTGACACTGCTCGATCTGTCAGTGGGCTTCAATATGGTCCCACATGAGAAGCTCCTGGAGGGACTTTCTAACATCAGCCTGGGGGGGAACCGTCTTAACATGGATCTTGGTAAATATATTTCAGGACATCTGATCCCCCCCCCTTTCTCATCCTCGGTCCGGCCATGAATGTAGGTGTCCCTCAGGGCTCCATTTTCAGGCCTACCCTTTTTAATATATATCTAATCCCCCCTTGCATTTATGGTAGAGGAAGACGGCGCCAACATTTGTTCCTATGCTGATGGCACTCAGCTGATTTTTACATGTGAAAAAGAAACCAACTTTGACGGGGCAATCATTAGGTCTTGCCTCTCAAAGGTTTTTAACTGGCTCAAGACATTCAGCTGAAGTGCAATTCTGATAAAACTGAAGTTGCTTTCTTTGGTAATCCAGAAACGTCTGACTGGAGCTCTAGATGGCAAAAAGATCTGCCGCCCCCGCCCGTGGAAAAGGAGAAAGTCATATACTTAGGAATTATCATAGACAAGACACTCTTTATGCGCTTTCAAATCCAAAATCTAACTTGCACTTGCTTTGGCATACTCCAGATGCAAAAAAGATTCTTGCCACTGTTACCGCTTATGAGCAGAAAGACCGTGCTGCAGGCTCTGGTGACATCAAAGCTTGACTATGTCAACAGTTTATACCTCGGTCTTCCCAAATCCCTTATCCAGTGCCCTACAAGTGGTACAAAATGCGGCGGCCAGAGCCATCCTGAGACCTAGAGCCAGATCTAGTATGTCCCCTATTCTTAAGTCTCTACACTGGCTCTGCATAAAAGAAAGGCTTGACTTCAAAGCGATGACCATCTTCTTTAAAGCTTTTCACTGCTTAGGAGCCGGCTACCTAAATAAGCGCATTAATCGCTACACAACATCTAGCCCCCTAAGATCTTCCAATGCCAACCTGGTCATTGTGCCTAAAATATGCCGTGCCTGCACTGGAGGCAGATCCCTCGGGTTTCTAGGCGCAAAATTGTGGAATAGACTCCCTGAGTCTCTGAGACTAACCACCGACCTACAGTCTTTCAGGAAGAACTTAAAAACTTGGCTTTTTTTTTAATAACCGATGGTTCTTTAACGCATGTTTTCCTCCTGCTGTCACACACCAGGACACTCTAGTCTGAGTAGCTGTGTGCTTTATTGAATACACTATTTCATTTCATTTCATTTCATTAGGTCCCTGACAGTGCAAAGAAACACTTGTCCAAATTCTAAGGGCCTTATTTATGAGGCCTTGCTTCACTTTTATGCCGCCAGTGCGTCACTTTTTGTGACGCACTGGCAGCGTAAAAAATGTGCCATGTTGCGCCCTATTTACAAAGTGACGCATCTAGGCATCATGTTGCAAGGAGGCCGCACTTAGAAGTAACGCATCCCTGTTTTCACAAACCGTGCATCACTTCTCATAAATAAGGCCCTAAATGTGGTTGCATCTAATATTCAGGGATAGTTATGTGTGTTTTCAATATTGCAACACAGCAGCAGCTCACCAATAAACTGCAAATAAGCTCTGTAATACTCTCCCATTTCTTATATATTAGGCCTTTTTTTTATCTAAAAGCAAGTTTTTTATGTATATTGCATGAAACATAAACACAACATTTCTCTGCAATATGACTGTACTAGACTCTCACACATTAGGTACATCAAAAATAAATTAAAGGAAAACAGTATTTAAAACAATCTGTTAAAGCAATATTCAAGGTCATTAGGGCAAAACTTTGGAGAACGGAGCTGACTCTGTCAGGGGGCCCCCTGAAAGGCTGGGGCCCTAGGCCAGAGCCTACTTTTCCCATGCATTAAAACGTCTCTGTGTTAAACACACGAATACCGAGGCATCTTGGCGCTGAGACTGAAGCGGCGCTGTTTCCCCCGAAGTATACTGCGTAACCCCTCCTTCGAGCCTAATACCGCTGGCAACTTGAGAATTAAATGCAGCGTGCCAATGACAGTAGACGTCACTGATATCAACAGAAGGTGCTCATTTTGGCAATCTCGTAGAGATTAAATGCCGAGTCAGGGGCTAGAAACCGTAAAATTATATTAAATAGGGAGAATGGAGGGACACGCTGTCCCCGGGTGCCTAGTTTTCTAGCGCCAGACCTCGCTTTGAAAGCGAGCGTGGTTTGGTGCTTTAGTTCATTACAGTTTGAAGTGCTTCGAGGCACCCTTCCCAGACTTTAGGAGACGATGTTGTTAACAATGAAAAGCGCCCGCGGCTATGCTCCCTTTGGGATTACAGTTTACTGTTGCAGGTTTCGGTCCAATCGAAGACTAAAACTAGGAACATAAAAATCCTACCAGTGCCAGGGTCGTCTACTAGCTTAGCATGAACCCACTGAGCTATTTGTGCCCTCTGACTTTGCAAGAATCACTTCCTGCCTTGTTTGAATAATAGACGTCAGGGGCTCTATACTATAGCACTCATCCTTGCTGTGCCTTACTCACAATGCTACCATATCCGGCTACGAGGAGGGGGTATTATCTGCGCTGCCGGCCGCAGGATCGGGCAGCTCCAGTGTTTCAGATGTAAGGAAGCCCGCAGTGCTGCCAGAAAGCTCGGTGGGTTAATGCCCGCTCTGTACCGCTCTAATGTAACCCACACGATTGATTTCGAATTTGTAGTGACATGTTTCCATCTGAGGTCGACAACACACGAACCAGCGAGTCTAATGATATTAAGGCACAAGTCCACATGGAGGGACAGCTCAGTGTGAAGAGAGCCTGCTGCACGTGCTTAGAGCTCAGCCTTTCATCTTTTCGGCGCAGCATCCAATTTGAAATACCGGCTGTTTTATCATACTGGGACCCATCAGAGGTGCTGAAGGGCGGCAGTGTATCTCCTCGTTTTTTCAGTGCTGCGGCAAGACCGGGGGCTTATGCCCTTCAGCTGGAACTGGAGGGCGGGGAGAACGGTCACTGCCACTTCAGGCAAAAGAGACGAACTCTTTATGTACAGCTGCAGGTCAGAGATTAAAATAAAAAAAAACACCTACAGTGGTAAAATGAACCACTGCGGACAGGCTTTGTTTTTTTAGGGAGAGAAGGGGTATCCTTTGAAAATAAGGGGGAAAAAGTTTCTATTAGATTCTGCATCAATACTCTGCGTCACCACAATAAGGATCATAGGATTTTGGATATGTTATCCCAATGTGTATAGCACCTTCTGCCAATTTGCATGACATCGTAGCGCTTTGATGGAGTCTACTGTAACAGTATTCACTGTAACCTGAAAGGTATCTATTTTGGCGCTGCCACACCCTAAACAAATCTTCCTTTCTCTCCCCATCTTCCCCCAGCACCCCTCCCCTAAAGACAGCGTCCCAGCCGTAGCTGTCCAGCGAGATAGCACAGCCCGCCATCCCTCCCCAGCCGTGCTCTCGGCGCTAGAATTGTTCATTGCCTCGAAGCGGACAGAACCGCCGGGTCTGCATGGAGCCGGGTTGTTCTGCCCCGCTGCTATTTCTGCCCAGAGAGTAGATTCTGTAAAGGGCAACAGTGGTGACAACAACCCTGACCGTCCATACAGCGCCCACCACAGTCCCAGGCATCCCCACTTATCTCCCATGCTAGATGGAGTAATGTAGCAATATTCCAGCCTTGGGCTGGCCCTTCAGAAACTAATGCCTCTTGGGAGTTGTAGTCTGAGTTCAATTCACGAGCATTTCTCAGGCTGGGATACTAGACCCTACAGTGTGTATAAGCATTACTAGTAGAACTGAAAGCACAGCACCCTCGGACTACAAGTCACAGCGGAGCTTGACAGACATGTAGCAGTCGAGCCAGCTAATCCCGTCCAACGCCCTTTTTCCTTACTTAAAATGCGCGATTGTGATGAAAACACTACATTCCCTATCAAACAGTCCTCTGTTGAACAGGACTTCATTTCACGCAATCCAAGTCCGGATTATAAATGAATGCTCTTATTTACCCCCACTACAGCATACACAGAGTGCGATTCCTAGTTTGTTTGCCCCGGGCTGCGCCCTCGGGGCGGCACTTTCTACGGTTCACGGGAGTCACGAGGGGAAGGGGGCGAACAAAGACACGGACAGCGGGAGGGGGGACGGACAGCGGGATACATCCATGCGGGACCAGGACGATCGTAAAAATGATGAAAAACAGCCATGTAAAAAAAAATAAGTACAAGCACACAGTGGACACGTCTTCATGACGTTGCTAAAAGCCTAAAAATCGCCGGAACGCTCACGAATCTGCTCCGGCTATGACGGACAGATCTCAGTTCCAATGGCTAGCCTCCATTTATGGAGCTAGCCAATGGAACAGAGGGGCGGTGACCAAGCCACATACTGTTGACATAAGATTTTGCCTGCGCCGAAAAGCTGCGCGGTGCGCACATTTCGACAGGCGAAACCTAAAAACGAAACTTAAGAAGCTCACGCGCGACGCGCGCGACCAAATCCTAAAGCGCGCGTCGTAATCCGACTCTGCCATGCTGTTTGAATGCTGTGCATGGTGCGCGTGGCCAGCTCCTTTCCCCAATTCTTGTCGGCTTTTGTCGGCTGAATTGATCACAATAGTTCTCTGCGAGAACGCGCTTCGCGCGTTTCTAGCCGAGAACCAAAAAGGAGGGGAAGTCAAAACCATTGCCTAGGATCGCACAATTTGGTAAAGATGGGAACCCAGGGTTAATACCAGGTTTTCTGGTTTCACATTTTGCAGTTCAGTCACTAGATATATATGCTTCGCTTCCCCTAAACCCACTGTACCGCAAACTTCACTCTGCCAACCCTCCTACTCTGACCACCTCCTTGCTGACATCAATGTGGCTCTCTATGACACTACAGACCAAACATTTTGGCCCTTGGGAAGATGTTTGTGAGTACCCATGGTCTAAAGGCTGGCCAGTCACAGTTCTATTTCAGCAATCTAACTGGCAAGTCTTCCAAAAAATCAGGATATGTTTGTGAGTTAGACCCATTCTGATTGGCTGCTGTCAGGCAGTCAGAATAGCCCTGGAAAAACCTCAAACTAGCCCCATGCAAGCTGATAATTTTGCAGCAGTCTGTTGACTGCGGAGGGATTCCGCATGCTTTTTGTGTGTTTTTTGCTGGTCTGTGGAAGGTGGAAGGTTTTTCTCCACTGGGAAAAATGTTTTACCCGGGAAGAATTTTTTTGTTATTACTTCCTGCTGCACCGGGAGAACTGACACTGTGTGCTGTGCCTGTGCAGGTGATGTGGTGTTTGCGCTGTGTGTGTCATCGCACCAGGGGTCATGGTCTATTTACCCAGGTGTAATGTCTGCTAAAGTTAAATCCTTTCAAGCAAGCAGGACTGCTCTGCAGTCTCAGCTCTGCTGCTTTACCAAAATGTTTGATCTTAGGGAAAGCATTCTCTGTCCTTAATCTGACAAAACCGATGTAGGTGGAATCAGGCTAATTGAAACAAATCAAGAGCAAGGGCACATTCATTTACATATGCAGGGGGCTCTTTACCAGAAGGCGCCCACCCCCACTAGCATCTTTATATGGCTGGTGAGGGGGAAATACACCAGTGAGGTGAGGTGGGCACCACCACCAGCAGGCAGCAAAGAGTGATGAACTTTGGAGTGGAGAGCAGAGAGAGCTCATCATAGGCATTTCCAGGATTCCTTCAATTTTGCAGGCACTTTTGTAAAAAGCGCTGGCTTTTTATAAAAGTGCAGATTTCACGGCAAATCGCAAAATCCTGGAGCGTCTGACTAATGCACAAGTGTCTTCCTCCCACTTCCTCCCTTCTAATATGCCTTTGACGCTCACCTGGAAAATAAGCTGCTTCAGACTTCTAACCGGTGCCTTAAAAAAAATGGCCGCTCTAGTCTTTACTCTGGGTGGGGGTTTTTTGGCTCGCATCAATTGGAATCTGCAGGGCACGTGAAAAAACAAAGCGAGAAGAACCCCCCTCCCCCCCCCCCCCCCCCACACACACATCCGGAATCCTAACCATCCAAGCTCTCCTCTCTGTCCATGCTAACACCTTAAGTTTCACTCATTACCAGTGAGACACACCCATTTGGAGGTTGAGTTGAGCTCTCATTCACAACAGGCCCATTGCCAAAACGGATAAGAAAGGCTCGGGCTCGACTTACAAATGCACATTCAACATTCAGCAACCTGCAAAACAGCTCCTGGAAGTTTCCCTCCCATAACATGGGACCCTCACCAAAAGATCCCGCTGTTCATGGGAGAAGCCATATACCTCCGAGGTTCTCCAACAAATGGAGAAAATATAAGGCCAACATTTGCTCTGGCCACCAGTATATAGCACTCATTCTGTGCAAGTGTAATGCAAGAATCTGCTATAGTAAGAGTGTGCTATTTTATACATTTCACATTTTGAATATAATTTCTTATGTATATTCTCCAAAGTGGGTGAGACTGAGTGGTTAAAGAGCGATCCAATTTTAAACAATAGAATTTTTGAAGGCTTAGGAGTTTTTTTTTAAAGTGGGTGATTTAACTGACGTTACTAAGAAGTATTCATCAATATGGAGGGTGAAGGCGAAACCAAGAAGAGTGACACCCTTCAAGTGATGGTGAGCTGAGAGGTTTGTAAATATTCAAGGAGAGGATATAGTGTGAAGTTAAGTATATATACAAAAGTGTAGGTGTACTTTCAACGCCTTATTCATGACCCTTGACAATATGTACAATTTTAAGGCACATTGATGTGGACTTTAGAAGAGTAAATCTACACTTACTATACATATTTACCTTCACAATATTCCGGTAATCGATATTCTGGCTACAGTAATGATATATTTGAACTTAACATTTTTATATAAAATCATGCAGCAAAATGTGAAATGCTGTGGCAGGAACACACCCGGAGCATCATATGCACAGTACGTGGGGGAAACACATTTACAACGCAGACAGAACTATGGAGTGCCATTACAACACAGGCACTACAATGAGTGCGCTGTTACCACGCGTTCCATTACAACACAAGTGGTTACAACGACTTGCTTTAGAGAATGCATTATTGGATTCTAAATCTAACATCTTCCCTACTGTTGCACAGGCTGGAGTTGGAATAGTAAAATATATTATTCAAAAGTCCAGCGCTTCCCTAAGGCAAGTCGTTTAATGACTTGCGTTATAATGGAACGCGTGGTAATGACGTGTTCATTGTATTGCCAGCGTTGTAAAAGCATGCCTTGTAAAAGCATGCGTGAATCCGTCATGCACCCATATGTATAGATACCCTTTAACCTAATGTATGGCTGGTAGCAAATGCATCCGATGTTAGTAGGAACACCGAGTACATATTGGAGGGGATGGGAGTCAAAGAGGAATGTAATCACACACGGCTAGAATGCCAAAAAGCATCTGTTGTCTGTCAAGAAGTACGGAGTGAGTTTAAGGCAATGTTGGGAAACCTGTTTGCCTACCCATGTGGACACACTAGGTCTCCATAAGGAAGATGTTTAAGTGAGCACTAGAAATGGCGTGGACCTATTAATTCAGATGTTTTCTACAAAACTGACAATGGAAACTGAATGGAAGGCAACCTCATTTTGCAGGACTCAGTAGAGAACTATTTAGTGATGTTGCAATTAATATAGGAGGAAAAATCTGTAGAACTATGTAGTTTTAACAAGTCTTAGCAGCTTGTAATGGATGGAAAACATACAGGACAATACTGTATCTCAAAAGGCAAACCTGGTTATGTTATCTAAGCAAAACAATGTTCTCCCCCATTGATTTGGATAACAAAAATCCAACATAGTTATGCATTTCTGAAGAACCTCAAATCCAACAGGCACCAAGAAAGTTGCCCTGAATATATTTTAATGGCAAAATAGGACAGGGATGTTGTTTTCCACTGAGTTTATATGGACAAATGTCAAAATATTCAAGGAAAGAGGTGTCTGTCCCCATGAGAAATATGTTACAGGGACGGATCTAGAGCGGTGCGACCAGTGCCACTGCACCGGGTGCTGACTTTGCGTGGGGGCGCCTGTTTGCTAGTTTATATTGTTTTTAAAAGCACCCGCTGCAGCGTTCCTGGCCTCCAGCAATTTTCATCCAATAATAAAAGTGTCAAGCGAACTCTGGTGGCTGATGTTCTTCCTGGAGAGAGACCAAAGTTTTGTCTAGTGGAAGTTTTGATTCATCATAAGGTAGTGCAGAGGGTTAATACGCCTTCTGTGCAGAATGTGTACCATACAAATCATAAAGTGAACATAACATAAATAGGTCAGGGGGTTACTGCTTTAATCAGAGACTTCCTTTTGTTACTTGCAGTTTATAAGTTAAAATTCTAATAAAAAACTGTGAGCTATTAGCAGTCATCAAAGAAATGAAATGCAGATTTCAGGAATAGATTAGAGGGTATTGATTTTTTCCCCAGACTTCCAATATCCTAATGTTGTACAAAGTGTTTATTTGAGTTGAAATCAATTCCGATTATCAAGGATAATCCCCAACCATGGTTTTACGTTTTCAATTCTAAGTTTGTGCTTCTCCAGACTAAGACCCCCTATACTATACTGCATACCAGTATGGATGACATGTAAATCCTACCCGCAAAACGCACAAGATTATGGACGAATGTTGCACAGTTCGGGCTGGAATGTTTCCATGAGGCACAGGGTTAAGACTGATTTGAATATGGCCATGTCTGACCTGGGGTGTTGTGGTGAGCAAAATAACAATGGATTAAACCGAGGTCTGTGACTGGGGGCGAATGTTTTGCCAATGTGCAACATTCCGTCCATCATCTTGTGTGTTTTGCTGTTCGCCCTATTTGGGAAGGGTATGTCCAGACGTGGGTCCCATGCTCACTACGCCACTGGAGTCAAGCTATCCTGGCTGATGACGGCTGATAGCCAGAAACCGGTACTAGGATGCTTGATTCGGTCCAGGGAAGACATGGCTTGGCAGTTCGGGCTGGACTGTTCCCTTGAGGCACAGGGTTAAGACTGATTTGCATATGGCCATGTCTGAACTGGGGTGGTGTGGTGAGCAAAAAAACAATGGAATAAACCCAGATCTGTGACTGGGGTGAAAGTTTTGCCAATGTGCAACATTCCGTCCATCATCTTGTGTGTTTTGCTGTTCGCCCTATGTGGGAAGGGTATGCCCAGACGTGGGTCCTGTGCTCCCTACGCCACTGGAGTCAAGCTATCCTGGCTGATGACAGCTGATAGCCAGAAACCGGTCCTAGGCTGCTTGATTCCAGTCCAGGGAAGACATGGCTTGGCAGTTCAGGCTGGACTGTTCCCATGAGGCACAGGGTCAAGGCTGATTTGCATATGGCCATGTCTGAACTGGGGTGGTGTGGTGAGCAAAATGATGGATTAAACCCAGATCTGTGACAGGGGGTGAATGTTTTGCCAATGTGCAACATTCCATCCATGATCTTGTGTGTTTTGCTGTTCGCCCTATGTGGGAAGGGTATGCCCAGACGTGGGTCCCGTACTCCCTACGCCACTGGAGTCAAGCTATCCTGGCTGATGACAGCTGATAGCCAGAAACCGGTCCTAGGATGCTTGATTCCAGTCCAGGGAAGACATGGCTTGGCAGTTCGGACTGGACTGTTTCCATGAGGCACAGGGTCAAGACTGATTTGCATATGGCCATGTCTGAACTGGGGTGGTGTGGTGAGCAAAATAACAATGGATTAAACCCAGATCTGTGACTGGGGGTGAATGTTTTGCCAATGTGCAACATTCCGTCCATCATCTTGTGTATTTTGCTGTTCGCCTTATGTGGGAAGGGTATGCCCAGATATGGGTCCCGTGCTCACTACCCCACTGGAGTCAAGCTATCCTGGCTGATGACGGCTGATTGCCAGAAACCGGTCCTAGGATGCTTGATTCCGGTTCAGGGAAGTCATGGCTTGGCAGTTCAGGCGGGACTGTTCCCATGAGGTACAGGGTCAAGACTGATTTGCATATGGCCATGTCTGAACTGGGGTGGTGTGGTGAGCAAAATAACAATGGATTAAACCCAGATCTGTGACTGGGGGTGAATGTTTTGCCAATGTACAACATTCCGTCCATAATCTTGTGTGTTTTGCTGTACAACCTATGTGGGAAGGGTATGCCCAGACGTCGGTCCCATGCTCACTACGCCATTGGAGTCAAGCTATCCTGGCTGATGACGGCTGATTGCCAGAAACCGGTCCTAGGATGCTTGATTCCAGTCCAGGGAAGACATGGCTTGGCAGTTCGGGCTGGACTGTTCCCATGAGGCACAGGGTCAAGACTGATTTGCATATGGCCATGTCTGAACTGGAGTGGTGTGGTGAGCAAAATAATGATGGATTAAACCCAGATCTGTGACTGGGGGTGAATGTTTTGCCAATGTGCAACATTCCGTCCATCAGCTTGTGTGTTTTTCTGTTCGCCCTATGTGGGAAGGGTATGCCCAGATGTGGGTCCCGTGCTCACTACGCCACTGGAGTCAAGCTATCCTGGCTGATGACGGCTGATAGCCAGAAACTGGTCCTAGGATGCTTGATTCCGGTCCAGGGAAGACATGGCTTGGCAGTTCGGGCTGGACTGTTCCCATGAGCCACAGGGTCAAGACTGATTTGGATATGGCCATGTCTGAACTGGGGTGGTGTGGTGGGCAAAATAACGGTGGATTAAACCCAGACCTGTGACTGGGGGTGAATGTTTTGCCAATGTGCAACATTCCGTCCATCATCTTGTGTGTTTTGCTGTTCAACTAATGTGGGAAGGGTATGCCCAGACGTGGGTCCCGTGCTCACTACGCCACTGGAGTCAAGCTATCCTGGCTGATGACGGCTGATAGCCAGAAACCGGTCCTAGGATGCTTGATTCCGGTCCAGGGAAGACATGGCTTGGAAGTTCGGGCTGGACTGTTCCCATGAGGCACAGGGTCAAGACTGATTTGCATATGGCCATGTCTGAACTGGGGTGGTGTCGTGAGCAAAATAACGATGAATTCAACCCAGATCTGTGACTGGGGGGTGAATGTTTTGCCAATGTGCAACATTCCGTCCATCATCTTGTGTGTTTTGCTGTTCAACCTATGTGGGAAGGGTATGCCCAGACGTCGGTCCCGTGCTCACTACGCCACTGGAGTCAACCTACCCTGGCTGATGACGGCTGATTGCCAGAAACCGGTCCTAGGATGCTTGATTGCGGTCCAGGGAAGACATGGCTTGGCAGTTCGGGCTGGACTGTTCCCATGAGGCACAGGGTCAAGACTGATTTGCATATGGCCATGTCTGAACTGGGGTGATGTGGTGAGCAGAATAATGATGGATTAAACCCAGATCTGTGACTGGGGGTGAATGTTTTGCCAATGTGGAACATTCCGTCCATCATCTTGTGTGTTTTGCTGTTCGCCCTATGTGGGAAGGGTATGCCCAGATGTGGGTCCCGTTCTCACTACGCCACTGGAGTCAAGCTATCCTGGCTGATGACGGCTGATAGCCAGAAACTGGTCCTAGGATGCTTGATTCCGGTCCAGGGAAGACATGGCTTGGAGTTCAGGCTGGACTGTTCCCATGAGCCACAGGGTCAAGACTGATTTGCATATGGCAATGTCTGAACTGGGGTGGTGTGGTGAGCAAAATAACAATGGATTAAACCCAGATCTGTGACTGGGGGTGAATGTTTTGCCAATGTGCAACATTCCGTCCATCATCTTGTGTGTTTTGCTGTTCAACTAATGTGGGAAGGGTATGCCCAGACGTGGGTCCCGTGCTCACTACGCCACTGGAGTCAAGCTATCCTGGCTGATGACGGCTGATAGCCAGAAACCGGTCCTAGGATGCTTGATTCCGGTCCAGGGAAGACATGGTTTGGAAGTTCGGGCTGGACTGTTCCCATGAGGCACAGGGTCAAGACTGATTTGCATATGGCCATGTCTGAACTGGGGTGGTGTGGTGAGCAAAATAACGATGAATTAAACCCAGATCTGTGACTGGGGGGTGAATGTTTTGCCAATGTGCAACATTCCGTCCATCATCTTGTGTGTTTTGCTGTTCAACCTATGTGGGAAGGGTATGCCCAGACGTCGGTCCCGTGCTCACTACGCCACTGGAGTCAACCTATCCTGGCTGATGACGGCTGATTGCCAGAAACCGGTCCTAGGATGCTTGATTCCGGTCCAGGGAAGACATGACTTGGCAGTTCGGGGTGGACTGTTCCCATGAGGCACAGGGTCAAGACTGATTTGCATATGGCCATGTCTGAACTGGGGTGATGTGGTGAGCAGAATAATGATGGATTAAACCCAGATCTGTGACTGGGGGTGAATGTTTTGCCAATGTGGAACATTCCGTCCATCATCTTGTGTGTTTTGCTGTTCGCCCTATGTGGGAAGGGTATGCCCAGATGTGGGTCCCGTTCTCACTACGCCACTGGAGTCAAGCTATCCTGGCTGATGACGGCTGATAGCCAGAAACAGGTCCTAGGATGCTTGATTCCGGTCCAGGGAAGACATGGCTTGGAGTTCAGGCTGGACTGTTCCCATGAGCCACAGGGTCAAGACTGATTTGCATATGGCCATGTCTGAACTGAGGTGGTGTGGTGGGCAAAATAACGGTGAATTAAACCCAGACCTGTGACTGGGGGTGAATGTTTTGCCAATGTGCAACATTCCGTCCATCATCTTGTGTGTTTTGATTTAAATCCTACCCCTCTGTCTTAGGTAACTGTAACGTTTCCTATTCATTGATTTACACATATATGATTTATTTTCTCTGTAATGTGTGTGCAATGTAAAGTGCTCAGACACCTTTCACTTTTATGAGTGACACTATAAAACGAATTAAATGCATCTGAGTGGGAAGGGTTATGGAGACTGGTAAGAGGTGGAAGAGCGGGAGCTGTTGTGGAGGTGGTCATTTGGGGGGGGGGGAGCCCCAAAATATTGTCGCACTGGGTGCCACCAGTGCTAAAGCCGGCCCTGATACGTTAACAATACTCTTGGCCTGCTGTTGGAGGCAGGTCTGCTTCTTTCATTTTATTATTGTGCTATGTATATCTCTTCTGACAAAAATGTGAAAGTTAAGAATAGCAAAACTTTGGGGTTGTTCTGGAGTAAAGATATTATACTTATATTATCGGTCATATGATCCTCCAGTTTGCATCAGGTCCTTCCTCAAAGACTAGCAAGAGAGGTGTTTTTCTGAAAATTAATCAAACGTGAATTTAAAAAAAAACAAAAAACCTGCTTTTGGTTTAGCATTATTTTTTGTACTTTTTGTTCACTTCACGAACGATGAGGATGTTGGTGGGCACAATCATTTTACAAACTAAAGCATATATGAGGATCATCTCGTTTACAATATTCTGCCAAATTCATTACACGTTGAGCATTGGTACAACAAGGTTCAAGCAGTTCATCACATTTGTGTTGTCTTAAAATATGTACTAAAGTTAACAAAAGCTTCAGGGACAAAGTATGTTTTCAAACGTGCCCTTTACTACTCTATTACGGATTTTACCTTGCACTTATATATACACCTTTTCTGTCTCACTGTTTTCATCTGGTAATTTGTATTTTACTCTTGTTCTGCCATTACCAGACACAATACAGAGTATGAACCTCTCTTGTAAAGGATATCTGCTCAAATCTTAAACCAAAGGCAGCGCCCAAGACATTCCTCATCTCAACCATGATTAACTATGACCGAAATACAACTTAAGACTAAACCATTCTGCGTTTCTTGGATGGATACTTAACTCAACAACAGTACAGACCTAAATATACTCTCGTTTTCATGGACATTCAACAAAAAACAAAGATACTAAAGCACAATCTGAATTGTTCTGTCCTTTAGAGTGGCAAACAATGGCCAAACAAAAAGGCGGCACACAGACAACTCTTATGCTAATGGACAACCACAAATCCAGGGCAGAGCACAGTCCACTCTCCTTATCGTGAAAAACTACAAAACACAAAGCACGGGCCTGATCTTTATATCACAGAGAGAGGACTAAGATCAAAACACAATGTTCACTTTGATCCAGTCTCAGCTATAGAATAGCTACTTTTGATTTTCACTTTGAATCATGGAATGTGAAGTGAAAGTTAAAACAAAGCAACTCCAAAACCATTTCTTTGTCTAACATGGACATCTTCTGTAAATAAACTAGCAGCAGCACCTGATCCACTTATGGTACAAGGGACATCCAACCATGTTTGGGAGGAAAACCATAAAAACTCACCATTACCAAAGGCTACATATTCTGCTTATAAAATCAACACTTGCAAGAGCACACAGTTCCAACTCCAAGTCTTTTGCGTATGGGATACAGATCTATTTGTAATAAAGCAATTAATGATAAACTTTAAATTCTCTTCTCTGCACTTATTACATTAACAAAAATGTGGAGTAAGGCAATTCATTGTGCATCAGCCTCCATGCCCCACCGCTTTAATGACCATAACTGTTACTACTGGTAATTTCAAGAATTCTACTTAGTTTTTGATACCATGCTGTCTTCCACCCTATTCTAGTGCTAGGTGACCTTACGCTCTGCTTTAAGCTCAAACTCATCCACCAGCCTTTTTATCACTCTCACACCAACGCCTACCTCTTGCTCTCCATAATCAACAGCAACCATTTGACCAAATCTTCTTCTACAGCTCCCTTCTCTACGCCCCAATCTGTTACCTGTTCGCCCACTGACTACTCGCTCGTCTACATGTCCATCACTCTTCCCAGTGACTGTTCCCTCAATCCAACCCACAGTACACATGTGTACCCCGGAGTTGTCCCTTTACAACCACATTCTTTGGATTCTTTTACAGAGCTCAATATGAATTCAGCCTTTTGTGCTTCTCTGGATAGACCACTAACTGGCTCTGTGAAATCATTTGATAAGACCCTCATTTACATTCGAAATTCCATCTCCTGTTCATTTTCAAAACCACAAACCTGGCCCGTAGCCTTAAATTACCCCTACAGTGAGGGCCCTTTGTACTTAATAATCTACACGCTGTCCCTTGACACCATCTCGTCTACAAAGTCATCTCAATTGCTGCACTTGTCTTCTCTGTGGTCTCTAAGCCGAACCAATGTTCCAGGGTCATCCATTTTCTCACTGCACACTCACACTTAATGCTCTTACAACCCAAGCATTTGGCCAATAATTTTGCTTCCTTCTCCTCTTTCAAAATCACCTACCTCATTCTCTCTCCCCGTCCATGGTGACCTTTTCCATCCTAAAACCCTCCTCCACAACACCACAAACCAATATCTTCTGCTTATTTCAGCTATATCTCTCCCCCTCTAACAGTTCAGATGCTCATCAACCTCCTCTTCCAACAGAAGGGTGCTCCACAAGATTCAACGGGAACCTGCGATTCTCAATATACACCAACTCTGTATGACTTCAGTTTTTCGTGTGGTTTACCACCAAATTTTTCATGGGCAGCCACATTTTCAGTTTATTCTCCTATCCGTCCTGTACAAGTGACTGGCTGTTTTGCCAATATTCAGCATTGACTGGCCTCGGAATACCATGATCTCGACATATTCACAACAGAAATTATCTATTTTCCTCTCCGCACAGCACAGTGTATGCAGTGAATGTGTCCAAATTCATTCATAATTCATTATGACACCACAAACCCTTTCCGGCAATGGCCGATTTCCACAGCTACATGCGCCTGTGTCTAATTATCTCATCTGTCCACTTTCATTTGCATAGGATCCGGGCCCACCCCTTATTCTATTTTCCTAGAATCCAGATCAGTTTTCTCATACTGAACAAACCAGATTATTGCAACAACCGCCACATCAGCTTCCTACTGCACGCAGCTAAGAAAGTTCTCAACTTTGCCACCTGCATTCTGTTCAGCTTTCAATATTCCACCTGCTTCCTTTATTCATGATCATGCCGCTAGGATCCGCATTCACAATAGGACCCTCTCCAGATTTTTCACCATGAACTTGTAAACGGTGCAGAACCTGGTTCTTCATTCCACAGTTAAACCATCTGCATCTACAATCCAAACTTCCCAATCTGGAAACAAATCTACCAGACCACCTTATCTCCGTTGAACTCTGCAGGGTTTCTGTCCTCAAGATTACAGTTGTATCTCTCCTAACACTCATTTACTAGAATGACTTGCCTCTGTGCTTAAAGTCAGCCACCTCCAAGCCTCCTTTCAGAAGCATTAACAAGATCAGGCTCAACAAAACGTGACCTTGTCCTGCTTAGCAGTACACGCAGTGCTGATGTCAAGACTCCCTAGAAGAAGTAAGGATATAGATTTTGGCTCAGGGTTGATTGTTTTCTAAACATGCACAATTGACTCATGGCCTCCTCATGTTCCTGACTGTCCACTAAATATGTACAAGCGTGTACGTTTTCACTCACCATCTATATGCTCTATGAGTATGGCCAGTTGTCTGTTAAGGGATATATGTGTCTACTCCCCAAAGTCTCACCTCAATTTACAACCCAAAATTCAAGATGTATATATTATTCTACCAATGTTAGCATTGCATGTACTGCTTGTTAATCTTTACACAGCATTTCCTGTGGAGTTTCTATAAAATAAGAACAGTGGAGATGGTAGATTTGTCTTATTGTGAAAACAACAGCTATCCTCTGATAAAAGTATGGTATTTGGCACTAATATTTTAGAATTCCTACAGCGTGGCATAACGATGGCATACTGTACAATGCTTTCGCTAGTTTCAGAATACTGTATATACACTACTTATTGCATTCAGATAGAAGTCAAACAAAATCGTCCATGTACAAGGTGAATATTTTTGCCTTGAGCCACACAATGTTTGACTGCCAGCGGGCTTTTCTAGTTAAGCGTCCTCTAGCCAAGCTCTGGAAATGTCAGTATTGCCAGCATCAGAGAAGAGTGGAGCCTGCTATATGTCCACTTCCAAATTCTGGATCCTTGCTCGAAATAGGGGCTGCCTTCACCTGCAGCAAAGAGTTGTAGCAATGGGTATCATTCCTCCCCTGGCCTGGACCATTAGACAGAGGTTGGAGGCCACTTTCTCGACCCTCACAGGGCCTGGTTCTCTTCTGGTGGGTCTTTGGTCTTCACGGATGCTGTACATGATCTGGAGAGCCGCTGGATTTGAACTCCCGCTCTACACCTCCAGTTTGACAGCTCATGACTTTGGGTCCAGCTTCTTGATATAGTGGCATGGATGCATTTCTAAGCTTGTGGGGAGTAACACATAAATCTTTGTGTTGATGTTGAGCATCTGATGAGCGTTTGGCATGATGGACTGAATCCGACAGCCCACTAGATGGATAGCCAGATTTATACGCGCTTCTGAATGGGTATGAAACACTATGATCACTTTCTGTTTTACCATCTGTGGTAACACTGTGCTTATAGTTTACTTCTGAAACGTTACTGGCTTGGTAGACAGCATCTAGCAAAGGTCTATTGTGAAGGGAAGACTTTTGTGCCTGATGTTCAATGTCTGTGCCAATACTGGGTTCATATTCACTACCTGAAATCGTATATGGCTCGTATTCCTCAACAGACTCAATTCTGGGCAGCCGAATGCCTGAACTAAGTGCCTCAAGTGTTCGATAAGGACCCTTCTCTGCAAGTGGGCTGCTGACAAGACTGTTTAGGATCTTCTGGGCAGACTGGTAATCAATTGGTGACTTTCTTTCCTTTTTGTTTGGCTGCTTCTCCATGAAGATCTTCAGCCAATCTTCTTGAAGTTCATCTCCAGAGCTCTCTGTACTGCTAATACCTGCCGACATCTTAAGAGGGGTCTTCAAGAAAGAGAGTTGTGAGTGGGAAGTGGCCCCAGAGTCTGTAAAATAGGGAAATGTCACTCCACTATCATGTGACCTTTTGTCCCCAACACTTCCAGGAGGAGTGCTCCCTCCCTGAGAAGGAACATGCCTCCTTGCTTGTTCGTCCAGTGCTTCGGCCCTGCAATCCATTGGCTGCGGGATCTGGAGGGCGTCTGCTTGAGACATACCCTCTGGAATGCTTTCACTTTCCGTTGAGATGTTAAACTGCTCCAGTGATGGAGAGGGCAGACCTGCACGCTGCTTCCATGGAGTGAATGCAGTGCTTCGGCTGCTAGCTTTGGGCGAGCCTTTCAATGCTTCCATATTTGTCTCCCTTTCCAACAACATAAATGGGTCATGCTCTTGTATATCCAACCAGTCTGTTCTCACTGTTGTTGAAACACCACTTGAAACTGCACTAGCAGCACAAACAAATTTGTTCATATTGTGTGAGGACTCCATATCCAAGGGCCTTGAAGTTTCCTCGGCTATATCCATGAATGGAAGAGGTGGTGCCACATGATGCAGATCAGAGGAGCTTGCCTGGCTCATTGTGTCCTTGTTTTCAAGAGAGAGGTGCTGCTTGAAGGAAGCCAGTGAGCCTGAAGTCTGAAAGGGAGAGAGGAGCATATAATTATTAAGAACACAGCCATTTCATAAGTCTAAACTACAGATGTGGGGACAAAGAAGAATGATGTTGCCAAATGTGAAAGAATATAGACCAAGGGTTTTCAAACTGGGGTGCAGGCCCCCCTAAGGAGGACTCAGGAGCTCCCGGGGGTGCCAGGCTCTGGCAAAAAGAAGCATTATGGTGATAACAGTGCTTTGTTTTAAGGGGAAAATAATTAGCTGCAGTAAGCCGCTCTATAATGGGCCATCACTAACATCTTTGCTCATTTAAATCCTAGCTTGGAGTATGGGTCAAAAGGTAAAGGGCTCCAAATAGTCTTCAAAACCCCACACCCATTTCTTATAATCACACTGTGGATACTTGTACATGTTAGTACGGCCTGCCTGACCAGAATAGTATGTTTGGCAAACATGTATTTGATTGCATTTTAAAAACGATAACACAACTTATCTGCCATTTTTAAATGGGCATAGTCATATTCAAACATTGCCTATTTAATAGACTAATTAAAAAAAATCTAGGAGGGCCCCAGGTGATTTTTATTTCAACGGGGTGTGTGCAGTATTAAAAAGTTTGAAGCCCACCGTTGTAGATTCATGCTTTTCTGTTTCTATGGTACTGGAGTTGCCAGTAGAAATGGGTCCCTTCAAACACCTAACCATTGTAAAGTGTGTGTCTTAATGTGGTCAAATTCATGAGTAGTGAGAGTGTCAAAGAGGCAGTCTATGGCACTTCTCCCCTGCACTTCTGTCTGAGTGCAAGTCACCAGTGTGAGCTCTACTGCCTTAGATCTTCATGATGTGGTGTTGGATGTGGACTACAACAAGGCCTCAGCAGCTGGCTCCTGAAAGTAAGAAAGAAGAGGCATACTGCTGGCGCGTGGGAGCCTGCTAGGCCAAACCCCTCCTTCAGCAGGAGGATGGGTTAGGCCGCAGGTGTTAAATAGTTGAAGTGTTTACATTTCAGTCCCCTGTATGGGCATAGCAGTATGCCCTGGCTTTTGCTTTGCACGTAGTCCAGTACATAGTCAAAGGTGTCGCTAAAATGCTGCCCTCTAGGTTTATGCTGGAGTTGGCGTCTTCCTCTTGCTACGGATATGTGAAAGTTGTTGCTCCCTAACCCTGGTTTCATATTTACATAGCTACCCACACTGAACCCTCTGTCTTGTATCAGTGACCCAAGTGTTTCATCATGCTCATCAGCCTTACTACACCTAGTGCACTATGATAAAATGCAATGATCAAGAGTAGTGTAGTGCAGTGTGGCCAAGCAGACCCCACAAAGCTTTAATGTGGGGAAAATGCCACTGCGCATCAGTGAGTCACATCATTTAGACAGATGTAAGGCAAACAAAAAAGGCAAAAGCAACGTGCCAATCAAAATGTGGTGTTCAGTGGACAAACTGGTGAAGCCTGGGGGATGACATTGGAGCAGTGGAGTAACGCTAAATAATGAGGCCTACCTGCAAAATGTGATTTGGAGCACCTGAGTCTCCCATATGTCATAGATATTCGACGGACGTGGGTGGATTGTGGGCCCAGTGAAGGACTGTCACACATCTGAAGAGTTGGGCCCCCTTTTCACTGTAGGGGCTGCAGGGGCATGAGTTACACCCCTGCAATGGAGCAATAGGTGGCGACGGAGGAGGCAAGATAGGCAAAAATGGTGCGTCTGTGGACACCAGCATGGACTTGGAGTACTATTCTTTGTGCCCATCCTTAGCCCAGCCTTCCTGACCGGTGCCGGTCCATTTGTCGTAATCACACCCACGCCACAGAGTGTACTCTTGGCGTTCATTCATTGAGGAGGAAAGAGACCGAAAGAGAGAAGCAACCGCAAGTGAAACAAGGCAAAGTCAACTAGTGGACACTTGCTAGAAAGAGTCTCCTGCAAAAGAAAGTTCAAGAAGCAAGATGCAATGTCTCTTGTTTAACCATGAACTCTGAAAAATAATGGGAAGCCTTGTCACAAATAGGAGCCGGAGCACAGAAACTATCGAAAAACTATCTAGGAGTGAATATGAAATGTTTGCCCGACTCTGTATTTGCCTTCAGATTATAGTATTGCCATCCATCTCTCCTCACTTTATGAATCTTTGCTTGCCACTTAAATATACCAATTCTGGACAATAATTCTGTTCACCAATTTCGCTCTCTGTTTCCTCCTTCTGGTGTTATGGAGCCATGCCTGTACTAGAGAGTTGACAACATTATTCCTGACACCCCTTAATTAGGACAATCTCACATACACCTATAACTTACGTCATCTACATTATTGCCTCTGGTTAAACGAAGAAATACCCAGGTAAAAATGCCCCTGCCGACACGCAGACTGGGCCTTGGCCAACATTCTGAACCAAGGGCCCAGTGGAAAAGTGACCGATACTGTTGTGCTCTAACCAAGCATTTGCATTTACTGCTCTCTGTATGATTTCCCTTTCTGCTTTGTGCACCTTCAATCCTGTCAGAGTAAGCTAAACTGTTTTCATGATACCTTAATTCTGAAACTTTGAATGGACTTGCCCGATGTTTCACAATTCCTTTGTGCAACCCCTTATATGTTTTTAGACAATTGAAAACTAAATTGTGATGAGGTCATGAATCGTTTTGTATCAAAATTATATTGAAGCACACAACATAGCAAGTTGGAACCTGAACATTTACGGATCCACAAGGAGGTTTAATCATTGCCAATGTTCTCTGACGTTTACAACAATATAAGGTTGGAATAAAAGAAGTTGCATATTGCTTGAGAATGTGCATTATATGACAGGGCGCAGGTTCGGCGAAAAAATGTAGGTTTCAGCAGGCCCATCATGGCATTGTGTCACAGTGCACCTGGCATCCCAAATTAGGTGCTGGAAAAGTACCCAAACATCTGGAATCTATTTCCAGAAGTACATGAAAAATATCATTGACTGGCATGGATTTTACTTCCCTACCATCAGGGACATTTAAAGGGTATTCTATGTAATTATCAGTCTTACACAGGTGCCATGGGAATAGGTCAAGAAAAACAAGAAAAGTCATGTGTGGAATGCTTGAATGAATCTCAACCAATATTAATTACTTTGGGCAGTATTTGGGTCCACCATTTCTTTTTCTTACTGTGTTACTATAGAGCGGGACAGACTTTACGCAACTCAACCACGTGTCATCTGCAACCGTACGTAGCAAGAGCCAAACTGCCAGGCCACAACCCCTCTGAATGGAAACAAAAGCTGGCCCAGACTATTTCATTAATAGACTCACCATTCCTGTGGCATCACAGCCACCATTGATTGAGATATTCAAAGCTAGAACTCTATCTTAACCCGCTGCAATCATGAGAAAACTTAATCTGGGCACTTGTCAGCAGTGCAAAGACAAGAAGTTATCTGATCGCGAGTGGTTTCGCCAAGCCACTCGAACCCTGACTGGAGGAACTTTGTATAGATCATATGATGAACTTTATGCTGTAAAATGTAGTACAAAGAATGCAGCAGATATTCAACGTTTACTTGTTTTTATTTGTATTTATTTTATATTATTTATTTGTACAAGTTCCATGTACCTCCTCAGCATCTACAGATATGTTCCCACTACCTTACATTTTATTCGCAACCAGCACTGTGCGAAAAGCCAAACCTCTGACATGTTGCCCTCAACACAAAACTCACTACACTCCTGCCTGAACCACGCATGTGTCTTTTTTCATCCAACAAAACGTTCCAGCATGCATACAATCACCATAATTCTAAAGCTATATCCATTGACAACAGGCCACTGTTACCATTACACTTGCACATCTTCATGTCCTAGACAGGCCCCTCTCATGCAACTCACTCTGTGGACAATAGCATGTTCTGCATGACCAAGTGAATTATGCTCATACAAAGACATTCTCTGCACATAATTTCCATATGCACACGCCTTGCAATATCTTCTACAACCGTGCGAGAATACACACTCACAGATCTGATAGAACACCTAGTTAAGAGTTGGACACAATTACTGGCCCACAACTTCGGCCGAATTCCAAGTGAAAGGAGTAAAACGACCACAAGAAAAAATCTTGTAAGGGCGCAAACATTACATATGTTGGAATGATAAACCAGGTGTGAGCACCCATTTGCCCCCTTTTGACAATGCTGACTTACTAGTTTGGGGGTGTTTCAATTCCCAATTCAACAAACACTGGCAAAGTCAATAAGTCTAATCTTCAAGACCCACTGGCACAATGCTGTCTATCAAAGCTGTACAAAAGTAACAAAAGGAATAAAAGAAGAAAAGGGATGCAAAACAACAAACAACTATCAACACTGTTAAAACCTCCTTGAACACGCAGTGCAAAAATGGATAAACGGATCTGTTCCATATCTTCACCAACAAAAATGTTATGGTCCGAACCATAGTATGAAGATAATGGAAAATCACATCCCTAAATTCAAAGGGACGTCTCATGCTGCTGAGCTTTACATGCCACAGCTCTTGAATGCGAGTAAAAGGAAAGCACAACTAAATGAAGCAACAGTAATTTCTATAATAACAACAAACGTCTCTCTTTGTGCGATATTTCATGCTTTAGCTAAAGTTGATAATTCCTGTGAATAGTCTATAGTTAACTTAAGGGTATGGGGTCAGCCGCATACTGGGCTATTGCCTATTGTTCAGAATACCATACACTGATTGTCCGAGAAGAGTAACCTAGTGGCCTCAGGTGAAAAATGCCTTCATTTTACAAATCCTGATAACTTACTGAAAGAGAGAGAGAAAGGTGTTTGGGGTGGAAGGAATTTGTGGTCAGAACCCCACGAACAAATGCTGGTGTTTTGGATTGAACTGATAAGATGGAGTTTGACTTGCAGATACTAGGTGAACAGATTTAGTTGATAAATGTTTTAAGATTTACACATTGGTTGTGCACACATAGCAGGCATTCTTAGTCAAAAGGTGAGACATCACAAATGACAATAAAATAAACGGTGACACATGACTCAATGTTTAGAGTGATGGAAACAGCCAAGTAAAGCCAAGCTTCCTGAAGGAGATTAAAACAAATTTAAAAATAGAAAGAACACGGAGGAACAATCAGAAGGCAAACACTTCCACAATTTAGAATCCAACAGGGAAAATTATATGAAGAGGACAATACATAATGCAGACCTATCATCTCACACGGTGCCACTGTGTGACACACAATATTGGCTTCCTTCACAAGTTACCGCGTGAGTAGCCAGTGACACGCTGGCAGGGAAAACAAGCTGAAAACCACTGTAAAAAGTAGATTTACAGCTCGTTTTCGGAGGCTTTCAACTGCTGACGTCCTTTAAGGTGTGTGATAACACTCCACAACATCGGCACCAGCCTCAGAAAGCTATTTTATTTTTTGGAAGGAGGGGGCTTGGGGGCGGGCCAGGTGGCAAAAGTGCCTCTTAGGTACTTCTCGGCATGAGGCACTGCCGCATGCAAGGCCTCCCCCTCCCGCCCTCCCCACTCACTACCACTTTAAAATATTTGTTTAGTTGGCAGTTCTGATAATGTGAGGGCGGGTGGATGTTGCACAAAGCATACTTACAGAGTGCAGGGTGTGAGCTAAAGCATAAGGATAGATGATAACCAGTTGGGGGAAGACCATGGATACATTTTAAATATCAGACAGAAAATGAAAGCATAGGCTGAGTGGAAGCACCGTCAGGGGGTGAGAACTGGAAAGTTGGAGATAGGAAGATTGCACAGTAACTGAGCGGAACACATGGAGCTGGAGGGGAATATTATACAGTGATTAATAACATTTCAAATTTAAAGACCAACGTAGACAATGCACGATAATATATGGGAACAGCAGTAAGGAAATAAAAGCAATCTTCCACATGAGAAAAGACTAAAATTATAATTAAGACTTCAGCAGCAGAAAAGCTGAATAAATCTGAAAGGAACCGGTACAAAAGACCAGGCAGGAGCGGTGGGTAGGTGTGGTGGGAAAAGTAAACATTGCAGTCAAAGATAAAACATAAGGAGACAAGGCAAGGTGTTTAGGTGGGAAAAAAAGATGAAAGAAGGAACAAAAACGGTCAAGCAGTCAAGAGTGAAAAAGGTATATATATATCGCGCGGCGCTGGGGGGCACCTGAAAAACCGGACTTGGAGGAGTGGAGAAGAGGGCTGGACTTGTACATGGCGGCGGAGAGGGTGACCTACAAAGCCCGGGGCTGTCCCAAAAAACTTCGGAGGGTGTGGGCTAAATGGAGGCACTACCACGGCCTAGAGTGAGAAGTCATGCCTCGGGGCCCGTGGGACCTGATGTGAGATAGTCTGAATGTGGAGATGCCCTGATTGTAAATATTGTAAAGGTGTACTCTACTGCCCGGTTCCCACTCGGGGGACGGTGGGGCCACTGGGGAGGGGGTGGGGGAGACCAGGAGGTGGGTGTTGGAGGGGAAGGGGTGGAGGCCTGCTGCTTAATGGACCTATGGGGGGGGGGCTTTTCAATGTTTTCCTTTTTCCATGTTGCTGGTTTGAATGCAAGAGTTCTATTGAGGGGCACTCTGTCTCATGACACCAAAAATGTTGCGTATTTGGCGGCCAAAGCGGAATGTTGACGCTCTACCGTATGCAGATTCTTTGCCTTGCAATCCTTCTACTGCAACAATAAAAAGATTTAAACCCAAAAAAAAAAAAAAAAAAAAAGAGTGAAAAAGGTATTTAGTAGTTGATGGTGGGCAGACAATTACAACAGTTCTGTTAAGGGATACAGTGAAAAAAAGGAAATAAGTTGTGAATCATCAGCATAGAAGTTGTACGAAAAAGTAATAGCCAAGAGAAAAGACACGTTTATCTATCTATTTATAAAGTATTATATAGTGCGAACTTGATCCCGAAGGATAAAAGAGCACTTTACAGTTAGAGGGAGAGGAAGGAAAAAGATCACAACAAGACTAAAATGGTGAAACAATATGCATAGAAACATATGGTGTAAACAGGACAGATCCTATCTAATTAAGGATTAACGCAAAGTGGGCTAGTCAATGATAAGATCACATCAAGGGAGTGATGATACATAATGATGTAAGGGGGCGAATACAGTTGTAACAAACAGAATTATTAGCCAATGCTGTAGTATTTACAGAGCGATTGGGGTCCATCGTGTTAAGGTAAGAACTTATTCATGAGGAATCTTTTTGCTTCCACTTTGAAGGCAACCTTGGAGGAGATTCTACGAATTTCCAGTGGAAGAGAGTTCCAAATTTTTGGTGCAGCGCCAGAGAAGGCTCATTGGCATGTTCTCTTTTTGCAAAAGATCTGAAAGGTGCGCCTAGGACAAATCCCTGAGGTACACCACAGATAAGAAGGAGAGAAAGAGAGCAGTGGACAGTGAGATATAAACAGAACGAAGTACCGTAGGAAAAAGACGCAAGGAGTGGAAATGGAATGAAAAATGGAATGAAAAGTGGACAGTCCACTGGGCCAAAAGCTGAAGAAAAATCAAGTGAGGTAATTAAAGAGGAAAGTTTATTGTACCTGAAACACTGAAGATGGTTAGGTTGAGTTTGGGCTGGACTGTTCCCCTAGGGAGCAAGGTCAAGACTGATTTGCATATGGCTGGGTCCAAACTGGGTGGGATGGTGGCCAAAAAACGATGGATTAAACCCAGATCGGTGACTGAGTGAATTTTTGACTTATTCTGCATTCCATCCATCATCTGTTCTTTTTGTTTTTGTCGCACTAAGTGGAAAGGGTATGCCCAGACATCTCTCCCATGCTCGCTTGCCTCCTAATTTAAGTTAGCCTGGCTGATGAGTGGAAACACTCCGAAACTGGTCCCAGGATGCTTGTTTTTGGTCCAGGGAGGACCTGGCATGGCAGTTTGGGCTGGGCTATTCCCATGGGTAGCAGGGTGGAGACTAAATTGCATATGGTTGGTTCCAAACTGGAATGGATGGGTCCAAACTGGAATGGCATGGCATGGCAAGCAAGAAATCGATGGATTTGACCCAGATCTGTGACTGGGGGGTAAATGTTTCATTTGTTCAGCGTTCCGTCCATTGTCTGTTCTTGAGGCAGCTCCCAGAATGGGAATACTAAAAGGATACAAGTCATTCACTCAAAAGGATGGTAAAGAAACTATGCTAGGGAGGGTAAAAGACAAAAAGTAGGAAGTAAGCAATTGAATATAAGCAAGCAAATAGGATTATCATGCAAGCCAATCAATGGAAAATAATGGGCTGGCCCAAAGCCCAGACTAGGTTTTGGTGTTGTCCACAAAACATGTTTTCGAGATGAGCTCTACACAGGAAGACAAAGATATTTGCCAACTATTACACAGTTGTTCAAGTGGGAAATATGGAATTCAGCTGCAAGACTCACCTGACTTAAGTTTTCAACTCAGTCATTAGATCACATCTCTCTGCTGTCCCACTATGCTCACATTCTTTTACATGGTTATGTGAAAAGAAGAAACAATTAACAGGTGCTTGAATGATAGAATGGAGTGGAATTACACAATTCATTCAGCAGTCAATTCTGAGGACTCTATCTCCAACCACAGTGTTATGTTAAAAAAAGTTAAAGTAATCAATGTTCTATTTTGTATCATTAAAATCTCAGACTTGGTCCCACAAATGGATATCACACATATGAAAGTGATGAAATGCCAAACGATCCTTGAGACTTTGTGTGATCCAGGTTTACCTTTTAAAAATACGGTAACCTTTTGGATGTCATCCTTTACATCGCCCAGCCAAGCAAATGGCAATGTGATGCAGGTGATCCCAAGCAAAAAACAAGAGGTTAATCCTGTGAGGCAACTATTGTGAATAAACCCCAAATGTACCCTTGACAGATGTGTCAGCTGTAATTCATATGTTAGATCCCTAACTATACCGACCCACCCATCAATTCATCTGAAATGGGTAAAAACACATAGTATTTCAATGGGTGTAGGTAGCAAAAGGATGACATGATGTGCTATATAAAAGAAAGGTACAGTAAAAAATGAAAAAGTAAATGCTGATTCTCTCAGCGGCACACCTACTTATAAAGTGGGGGTTCCTGCGTCCAGGGGGTATTGATGTCAGGTGTGGATGTGTTCCATTGGGGGGGGAGGGGTGAAAGGATGTCAAGTAAGGAACATCGCGCTTCCCATGCTAGGTATGGGACTCTGGTGGTTGTGGACTAGATCATGGCTCTAGGTTTGGGGCTATGGTGTTTTGGATTCGGGCAGAATTAAACCTTATTGAGATTTCCCAACTGATGACGAAGATAAGGGATGATTTGGTGGTGTGAGCTGCCATCACAAACTGTGAGGGATGTTTTGTGGTTGGGGTCATAGGACATACAGCTAGATACCACAGTGTTTGGGGTGGATGTGTGGATGGATAACTGGGTATGGAACAGTTTAGGCAGGCATGATTGAGTAAAAATACTTTGGTCTTTAGGGGTGTGCAACCTGACACAGAGGTTTTGCTGTGGCAGGATGTAGGTGGCAGGACACTAGGTAATGCCCTCCGTGAAGAGTATGGAAAAGGGTGCACGCCGGTTGTTTAGGTTTGCTGCTGTGGGTGAGGACAAGCACTAACTCTTTTGAATTCAGAATGACCTGGGTGTTTTAAAACGTCAACAAATTAGGATGCATAATAAAATCAGCGACTGTTTACTTGCAACACCCCAATTTAACACATATGTATCTTAGGTACATTTTAAGTTTAGGGGCATACTACTAAGTTTACATATTTTAAAACTGTGAATAACATGAAAATTAATAAATGAGCTTTAAGAAAGTGCCACCGAAACTCTGAAACAAAGAAAAAAATAAAATAGTAAATTTATGCTAGAATATTCTGAGAATAAACTTGAGTCTCCATAGAGCTTCTAAAGAGATGCGGGAAATAAGAAATCAGGGCATTTGTTAAGGTGCCCAGAGTGATCTGTGCTTCAAGGAGCTGTAAAGGAGACTGCAGTGTATTTGAGAGATGTTAGCTTAAAGCAGCTTCGAACAGTGCTGTCAGGGTGTTGTCTGAAGGTACATAACAGAGGAACTGCCAAACCACTGTAGCCCATGCCAAAGACCAGCTGCATGAGGGGAAAAGTAAAGATTTCAAACAGCCAGATGCAGCCTCATTACCACCATATAACCCCTTAGGGTATTACTTGGAGGTTTAAATTAGCCTACAACCAAACAGGATTAAACTCCTTACTAAGAGCTACAGGGTCCTTAGTGAAGCCCTGCCGGATCATTCAAAACTACATTCAACACTACATACAACATGCGCTCTACAAGAGACCGCATGACAACAAGCGTGTGGGGCCTTATTGCCGTACTGTCCTTCTAAAGGACAGCACAACCCAACATGTATTTTCCCCAGAAAAATTACGACGAACAAGTGCAAGCAGGGAGTGGGAGCTTGAAGAAGTTCATCGGCGACCACGTCACACTGAACAGAATGTATGACTTAGAAAACTAAAAAAGACAAAAGCGAAGCAGTCTTATATACACAAATTAGATCAGAGTAAAAAAGGGACCAGTCTACCCCATCAAACCAAGAGGCAGAAGAGGGGCATGCCCCCTCCACGCAACAGGAAAATATTGATTTTAAATAGAATAAGAACGACAGCGAATACTTAACCAATACACATAAAAGTGATAAACAACAAGCCTCTATGAGTAACCGAAGACAGCTGGCAAGATGGAGCACCGTGGCAGCTGACAGGAGCCAAGGATGGAAGGAAGAGACAAGAGCACTGCATCTGCAGCGTCGAAGAGCCGCGTGCTGCGCTTTGTGAATGGTACAAAAGGGGGTGGTGATGGACGGAGCATCTGAGTCAATCAAACACTCACAGTCTGACCCTGTTTGCTTGAATCCAGTGGCATAGTGAGCAAGGGACTCACGTCTGAGCATATTTATTGGATTCTGGATTGCTGGATTCAAGCAAGCCGGGCACAGGGTCAGACTGATTTGCATATAGCCATGTCTGAACTTGGGTGGCAGAGTGGGCTAAAGAACGGTGATGGATCTAACCCAGATCTTTTGACTGGGTGTGAGTGTTTGATTGGTTCTTATGCTCCGTCCATCACCACCCCCTTTTGTACCGCTTTTGGCTGCCATAAGTGTGGCAGGGTATGCTCAGACGTGAGTCCCTTGCTCACTTTGCCACTGGATTCAAGCAAGCCGGGCTGAAGACGGCTGGAATGCCAGAAACCGGTCCTCGGAAGCTTGTTTCCGGTCCAGGGAAGGCATGGCTTGGCAGTTCGGGCTGGACTGTTCCCATGAGGCACAGGGTCAGACTGATTTGCATATAGCCATGTCTGAACTGGGGTGGCAGAGTGGGCTAAAGAACGGTGATGGATCAAACCCAGATCTTTTAACTGGGTGTGAGTGTTTGATTGGTTCTGATGCTCCGTCCATCACCACGCCTTTTTGTACCACTTTTGGCCGCCATAAGGGTGGCAGGGTATGCTCAGACGTGAGTCCCTTGCTCACTTTGCCACTGGATTCAAGCAAGCCGGGCTGAAGACAGCTGGAATGCCAAAAACCGGTCCTCGGAAGCTTGTTTCCGGTCCAGGGAAGGCATGGCTTGGCAGTTCGGGCTGGACTGTTCCCATGAGGCACAGGGTCAGACTGATTTGCATATAGCCATGTCTGAACTGGGGTGGCAGAGTGGGCTAAAGAACGGTGATGGATCAAACCCAGATCTTTTGACTGGGTGTGAGTGTTTGATTGGTTCTGATGCTCCGTCCATCACCACCCCCTTTTGTACCGCTTTTGGCCGTCATAAGTGTGGCAGGGTATGCTCAGACGTGAGTCCCTTGCTCACTTTGCCACTGGATTCAAGCAAGCCGGGCTGAAGACGGCTGGAATGCCAGAAACCGGTCCTCGGAAGCTTGTTTCCGGTCCAGGGAAGGCATGGCTTGGCAGTTCGGGCTGGACTGTTCCCATGAGGCACAGGGTCAGACTGATTTGCATATAGCCATGTCTGAACTGGGGTGGCAGAGTGGGCAAAAGAACGGTGATGGATCAAACCCAGATCTTTTGACTGGGTGTGAGTGTTTGATTGGTTCTGATCCTCCGTCCATCACCACCCCCTTTTGTACCTCTTTTGGCCGCCATAAGTGTGGCAGGGTATGCTCAGACGTGAGTTCCTTGCTCACTTTGCCACTGGATTCAAGCAAGCCGGGCTGAAGACGGCTGGAATGCCAGAAACCGGTCCTCGGAAGCTTGTTTCCGGTCCAGGGAAGGCATGGCTTGGCAGTTCGGGCTGGACTGTTCCCATGAGGCACAGGGTCAGACTGATTTGCATATAGCCATGTCTGAACTGGGGTGGCAGAGTGGGCTAAAGAACGGTGATGGATCAAACCCAGATCTTTTGACTGGGTGTGAGTGTTTGATTGGTTCTGATGCTCCGTCCATCACAACCCCCTTTTGTACCGCGCTTTGTGAATGGGCGCGACTGAGGAGAAAGGATGAATGGAGCGAGGTGACGGCGCAATGACGGGCTTCTCTGCCCACACAT
This sequence comes from Lissotriton helveticus, assembly GCF_964261635.1. Lineage (NCBI taxonomy): Eukaryota > Metazoa > Chordata > Amphibia > Caudata > Salamandridae > Lissotriton > Lissotriton helveticus. The sequence goes on along the minus strand of NC_136070.1, from coordinate 687,777,311 downwards.
ACACACAGACCTCTCCAGCTGCCGCATCCGCACAGCCGAACCAGGTGCCCCAGGCGCGCTGCCCCGCATAGCTCCACAGTTCAGATCCTGACCTCGAAGGACGGGCACTCCTAGGTGAAGAAGCGACGCGTCTGCTCCTCAGGAGTCAGGACGGCGAGGGCTACCGTGCTCCCCTGCCTCAATCTGCAGCTAGTTTCATCTGCCTCTGCATCATTCGGGGGCACCGACGCTCGTCCCCAACACCACCGGGTTTCCGAGGCGAAAAGAACAAGCATTTACAATGCAACGGTTTCGCCTTTGCAAAAGTTTGAGCTATTGGCATTGTAAATGACAAACTTTTTATTTATGTGCTGGTTTTGAAAACAGATAAATAAATGGCATTGTCATTTACAATGGCAATAGCTTAATCTCTCGCAAATGCGAGACCTATTGCATTTTCATTGCAATAGGTCATGTATTTACGCAAGTTTGTGCTATTGACATTGCAAATAATTCGTTTTATTTATATTTCAAAAACCAAAACATAAATAAAAGTCTCACACTGCTGTCTCTCTCACACTGCTGACTCTGCCTTGAACACACCCACTGCTGTCTCTCTCACACACACTGCTGTTTCTCACACACTGCTGTTTCTCACACACTGCTGTCTTTCTTACACACACTGTTGTCTCTCATACACACTGTCTCTCACACTGCAGGTGTGGGTTGTTTCCAGCCCATCCCGGCTCTCACAAGCACCGCCTCCGGAGATTGATAAACATGCAGGGACGCGCCTGCTTCGTGGGAGAGCAGACCAGCGGGATGTGCTAGCGCTGAGAAGCCATGTGACGAAGGATGCGCCTACCATGCAATCAAAGGTCGAAGTGCATTAAAAAGTACGGGAAGTGTGGGGGGGGGTGGGTGCAGGGTCAAAGGCGTTGGTAAAAACACAAACTACTGGGACCCTGGTGCAAAAAAAGGACAGTCTCGGCCCTCTTTTAGAGCACTAGATCCAGGAAAAAGGAAAGTACACCCTCTGGACTCGAAATGTGACAATCTTGTCTAATTGTATTTGCGTTTTTTTCATCAAAGTGTCCTCCACAAACGAGGACATTTATTCCCAGCACTTTTTATTGTCCCCTACTTCATGCTAATTCACCTTGCTCTTCTGTTACCCCATAGCACCCTAAAGCAGCTTTAGAATACCAAAAGTGTTGAGTCAAGCTTAATGTTTGCAGAAGGCCCTGTGTGACCAAGGACACTGTGTTCCAATCCCAGGCTTTTCTATTACAGGTCCTTGTTTTGAGATGTTTTAGTTTAATTAAATGAAAAAAAACTGAAAGGAACTAGGACTACAGCTCCCAGAGTTCACCAAATTCTTAACTGAAAGCCTAGGATTAAAGTAACACATCCTTGGTGTAGGAGTCCTCTGGGTGCCTTGGGCAATCATCCAGACACAATTGTGCCAGAATGTGCATGTCTAGAAGGAAAACTGGAGTTTGCAGTAGTCACTGCTGCACTTTACATTCCCGAAGCATAGAGCGGCAATAAGGCAAGCAAAGCGTGGTGCACGCCTCAAATATAGAGTGGTATGTGTTAAACCAGGGACATTTTAAGGGTTTTGGGGGCCCTGGGCCGAACATATTTTGGGGGCCCCTGTTCAGAACGTCTTTAAATTTATTATCCAATTTGAGCCTGTTTACCACGCTGTTTCTGCTTCCTCAGCTGCGTTAGCGATCCAGTTTGCATCATAGGCATTAGCCTATATATTCCCGATGTAAACGGACGCACGCAGCTGACAGCGGTAGGATTAGTGTTTCCTGCCCTGCTACTAGGTTTTTAATACTTTTTAAATTGTATCTGTATGGCTGAGTTACTCTGTGCTTTTTAGGTTTAGTGTTTCCTGCCCTGCTACTAGGTTTTTAATACTTTTTAAATTGTATAGGTGTGGCTGAATTACTCTGTGCTTTTTAGGTTTAAATCTTTTTATTGAGTTAAAAGCCAGTGATCAATGTGCCATGCAAGAAACATCAAATTGTGGGCTACACAGAGCCTATGCAAGTGAAATGACACACATTGCAAACTGAAGGTGTAAAAGACAAAGGGAAGAACAAAGAAGGCGAACAATTCCCCCACGCTCAACATCCCCCCATCCACTGCGAGTTAGGAATCATGATTGGCTACAGAGTGTTCACTGTTGCGTCGAGTCTCGTTGGGTGGTACTGTTGAGTGCGGTGAGACGCAAGAGGCATAGGTACCTGGGGAACGTAAGTTCCCACAATTCTGCAACCAGTATGGCTAAGAATGGTTACCAGAGCTCACCAAATGTCAAGTCTTTACCTGCTAGCGTGAGAGATATCTTCTCCATTCCAAGATTTGCCACAAGAGCTGGAGCCAACCCATGTGAGAGGGCATCTGAGGAGTCTTCCAGTGAAGTAAAATGTTTTGAGAGGCTATACCTAGCGCTATCGCTATCTGGCGCCCTCTTCTGGACTTGAGAGGATATGTTAGGGCATTCAGCAACCCCAAGAGAATTTAGGCAGGGAATCTGGGAAGCTCCGTGTCAAGGTGTTTATCAATTTCGTCTAGGATCTGAGAATAATACTTTTGTATATGCTCACATTCCCACAGGAGGTGGGCCAACGTTCCGGTTGTCCCTCATCCTCTCCATTACTCTGAGCTTTGTGCGGGGTCGGCTTGGTGTATGCGTTCTCGAGTGTAGTACCAGTAGGTGGCTACTTTGGTGATTGTTTCTGTCTGCCATATAGCTTGCCGTGTGCCATGCCCTATAATATACACCGTCCCATTCTTTGCTACTAAGTTCGCATCCTAGATCCCTCTTTCAGCGTGCGTGACTTGCATTATATACTCTATGCTTTTTAACAATTTCTCCTACCTAGGCACACTTCCACTTTACTTGATTCTGCTTGCCTTCGCCTCCTTAGCTGCTCTGATTCACATCTCGCTTTTCCTCCAGTCCTGGTCCGCCGCGGCTGATACCCTGATTGTGCAGAGGGCTGGGGCTACTATCGGGCTCCTCATTTCCGCCTACGCAGTTTCCTCTTCCACAGCTGTGTTAGCGATCCAGTTTGCATCATAGGCATTAGCCTATACATTCCTGATGCAAACGGACGCATGCAGCTGACAACGGTAGGATTTAGTGTTTCCTGCCCTGCTACTAGGTTTTTAATACTTTTTAAATTGTATATGTGTGACTGAATTACTCTGTGCTTTTTAACAATTTCTCCTACCTATGCGCACTTGCACTTTACATGATTCTGTTTGCCTACACCTCCTTAGCTGCTCCGAGTCGCATCTCGCTTTTCCTTCAGTCCTGGTCTGCCACGGGTGATACATCGATTGTGCGGAGGGCTGGGGCTACTACTGGGCTTCTCACTTTCACCCACGCAGTTTCCGCTTCCTCAGCTGCGTTAGCGATACAGTTTGCATCATAGGCATTCAGTGTACAGCGGCTGATCCGAGCTTGGAGGTAGACTTTCGATGCAAAAAGTGCAACTTGTCTCTCCTCCAGCCCAGGAAACTCGCATCCAAGACCCTCCCACGCAACAATAAGTGTACAAACAATAAGAAAACAGAGGACTTATAGGCCACCCTTTTAAATTGTCGCTCTATTCAAAAGCATGAACCACACATTTATGACCAACTTTTAGACGAACAGCCTGATCTTTTATTTTTCACTGAGACCTGGCTGTCTGAAGCCTCCAACCCTACTATCATCTCGGCCATCCCTACAGGTTGTAAAATCCTTAGGAGGGACTGACCGAGTGGGAGGGGGGGGGGGATGTTGCCATAATTTACAATCAAAAACTAAGACTGCTCTCCCATCCTGAAGGAAAACATCGAGGGCGCAGAGTCCTTAGACCACCGCTGTACCTTAGCCCCCCATCATGGAATAGTTGTTTTTCTGATTTACAGACCTCCCGGTGCAATTGGAAATTTTATTACTATGCTTAACCCCTTCGACGCTCATGACGAGCTGGGCTCGTCATGCAGTAGCCTCCTGCTACGCTCATGACGAGCCCAGCTCGTCATGAATGTGCGAGGATCGCGAAATCCCAGCACAGCAGGGGAATTCCCATAGCATCCAAGAGGTTAATACAGCCACCACATCCCTGGACTTAAAATACAACAACTGCCTTATTCTGGGGGATTTCAATAAACATATGGTCAATGGAAAAACTCTCAAACAATTTCCTTGTTGGAGACGCTGCAGGCCTGCAACATGTTTCCATCTATTTCTACTGCCACCCATGAGAAGGCCCAAATCTTTCACATCTTTGACATATGAGCAAACCTACCTCTTCCCATTACCTGATCTGACAAACTCCTAATAAAATTCGTCATTCTCAACTCTGCCACAGCCCCTCAGGCTAACGCAGCGCAGAGGGTCTCTAATTACAGGGCGTTCCATAAAATATCCATCCAATGTTAACAGGCGCCCCTAGTCATTCCTCACTAGAGCTGTTTGGCTTCCCTGAGTCGGACGCCCTCTCAATAGATTCATGGCTCCTAACCAACATTGGTGCAGCAGTACTGGTTGTTTCCAGCTCCTCAAATAGGTCAGCCCCACCACCTCCATGGTTTAGCAATTCCATCAGATCTAGCAAAAGAAATTGTAGAAAAATTGAATGGAAATGGTGTGAATCCTATCTACCTGAGGACAGGAAGGTGTATAAAGACACCTTAAATGCTCATTACATTCTCGTGCAGGCAGCCAGGAAAAATCTCTTTCAATCCAAGATAGAAAATACCCAAAATAAAAGTAAGGAAATCTTTAGCATAGTTAAATCCTTTACCACCCGAAAACCAGCACAAAGGCAGGGCCATTCACAGAAGAATTATCTAAGCAAATAGCTCAATTCTTCCACAAAAAGATCTTTGTGATCCAACAAGCCTTCACTAACATCTCAGAGGAAGAACGGACCTTCTACCTTAGTTCTAATAGCAAATTTCACGTCTTGGATCCTCCATCTTTACTAGCTTTCCCTGAGTTTCAGCTTGAACAGTCACAGACCCTTCTCCAAAGCATTAAGTCTGGCTCTTCTACCGTCCCATGTGCAGCGAATATCCTGAACCTATTAGCTCCCACCAGAAACCCCACAGTAAACCTAATCTTTAATGCTTCCCTTTCCGCAGGCAACATGCTGAAACTATGTAGAAATGCTAAGATTCTTCCACTGATAAAAAAGGCTAACACCAAACCGATGGACCCTGACAACTACAGGCCAATCTCCCTTCTTCTGGCCTTCTCCAAAGTATTAGAGAAGCATGTAAACAAGGCCCTCCAAAACACATTGAAGATGGGAAGCTCCTTCATGTGTCCCAATCTCATTTTAGGGCTAACTACAGTATGGAGTCTGCTCTGCTGGAATTGACTGAATTTCTCAAGAGTAAGCTGAACCAGGGGGGCAAGGCTGCTCTGACACTGCTCGATCTGTCAGTGGGCTTCAATATGGTCCCACATGAGAAGCTCCTGGAGGGACTTTCTAACATCAGCCTGGGGGGGAACCGTCTTAACATGGATCTTGGTAAATATATTTCAGGACATCTGATCCCCCCCCCTTTCTCATCCTCGGTCCGGCCATGAATGTAGGTGTCCCTCAGGGCTCCATTTTCAGGCCTACCCTTTTTAATATATATCTAATCCCCCCTTGCATTTATGGTAGAGGAAGACGGCGCCAACATTTGTTCCTATGCTGATGGCACTCAGCTGATTTTTACATGTGAAAAAGAAACCAACTTTGACGGGGCAATCATTAGGTCTTGCCTCTCAAAGGTTTTTAACTGGCTCAAGACATTCAGCTGAAGTGCAATTCTGATAAAACTGAAGTTGCTTTCTTTGGTAATCCAGAAACGTCTGACTGGAGCTCTAGATGGCAAAAAGATCTGCCGCCCCCGCCCGTGGAAAAGGAGAAAGTCATATACTTAGGAATTATCATAGACAAGACACTCTTTATGCGCTTTCAAATCCAAAATCTAACTTGCACTTGCTTTGGCATACTCCAGATGCAAAAAAGATTCTTGCCACTGTTACCGCTTATGAGCAGAAAGACCGTGCTGCAGGCTCTGGTGACATCAAAGCTTGACTATGTCAACAGTTTATACCTCGGTCTTCCCAAATCCCTTATCCAGTGCCCTACAAGTGGTACAAAATGCGGCGGCCAGAGCCATCCTGAGACCTAGAGCCAGATCTAGTATGTCCCCTATTCTTAAGTCTCTACACTGGCTCTGCATAAAAGAAAGGCTTGACTTCAAAGCGATGACCATCTTCTTTAAAGCTTTTCACTGCTTAGGAGCCGGCTACCTAAATAAGCGCATTAATCGCTACACAACATCTAGCCCCCTAAGATCTTCCAATGCCAACCTGGTCATTGTGCCTAAAATATGCCGTGCCTGCACTGGAGGCAGATCCCTCGGGTTTCTAGGCGCAAAATTGTGGAATAGACTCCCTGAGTCTCTGAGACTAACCACCGACCTACAGTCTTTCAGGAAGAACTTAAAAACTTGGCTTTTTTTTAATAACCGATGGTTCTTTAACGCATGTTTTCCTCCTGCTGTCACACACCAGGACACTCTAGTCTGAGTAGCTGTGTGCTTTATTGAATACACTATTTCATTTCATTTCATTTCATTAGGTCCCTGACAGTGCAAAGAAACACTTGTCCAAATTCTAAGGGCCTTATTTATGAGGCCTTGCTTCACTTTTATGCCGCCAGTGCGTCACTTTTTGTGACGCACTGGCAGCGTAAAAAATGTGCCATGTTGCGCCCTATTTACAAAGTGACGCATCTAGGCATCATGTTGCAAGGAGGCCGCACTTAGAAGTAACGCATCCCTGTTTTCACAAACCGTGCATCACTTCTCATAAATAAGGCCCTAAATGTGGTTGCATCTAATATTCAGGGATAGTTATGTGTGTTTTCAATATTGCAACACAGCAGCAGCTCACCAATAAACTGCAAATAAGCTCTGTAATACTCTCCCATTTCTTATATATTAGGCCTTTTTTTTATCTAAAAGCAAGTTTTTTATGTATATTGCATGAAACATAAACACAACATTTCTCTGCAATATGACTGTACTAGACTCTCACACATTAGGTACATCAAAAATAAATTAAAGGAAAACAGTATTTAAAACAATCTGTTAAAGCAATATTCAAGGTCATTAGGGCAAAACTTTGGAGAACGGAGCTGACTCTGTCAGGGGGCCCCCTGAAAGGCTGGGGCCCTAGGCCAGAGCCTACTTTTCCCATGCATTAAAACGTCTCTGTGTTAAACACACGAATACCGAGGCATCTTGGCGCTGAGACTGAAGCGGCGCTGTTTCCCCCGAAGTATACTGCGTAACCCCTCCTTCGAGCCTAATACCGCTGGCAACTTGAGAATTAAATGCAGCGTGCCAATGACAGTAGACGTCACTGATATCAACAGAAGGTGCTCATTTTGGCAATCTCGTAGAGATTAAATGCCGAGTCAGGGGCTAGAAACCGTAAACATATTAAATAGGGAGAATGGAGGGACACGCTGTCCCCGGGTGCCTAGTTTTCTAGCGCCAGACCTCGCTTTGAAAGCGAGCGTGGTTTGGTGCTTTAGTTCATTACAGTTTGAAGTGCTTCGAGGCACCCTTCCCAGACTTTAGGAGACGATGTTGTTAACAATGAAAAGCGCCCGCGGCTATGCTCCCTTTGGGATTACAGTTTACTGTTGCAGGTTTCGGTCCAATCGAAGACTAAAACTAGGAACATAAAAATCCTACCAGTGCCAGGGTCGTCTACTAGCTTAGCATGAACCCACTGAGCTATTTGTGCCCTCTGACTTTGCAAGAATCACTTCCTGCCTTGTTTGAATAATAGACGTCAGGGGCTCTATACTATAGCACTCATCCTTGCTGTGCCTTACTCACAATGCTACCATATTCGGCTACGAGGAGGGGGTATTATCTGCGCTGCCGGCCGCAGGATCGGGCAGCTCCAGTGTTTCAGATGTAAGGAAGCCCGCAGTGCTGCCAGAAAGCTCGGTGGGTTAATGCCCGCTCTGTACCGCTCTAATGTAACCCACACGATTGATTTCGAATTTGTAGTGACATGTTTCCATCTGAGGTCGACAACACACGAACCAGCGAGTCTAATGATATTAAGGCACAAGTCCACATGGAGGGACAGCTCAGTGTGAAGAGAGCCTGCTGCACGTGCTTAGAGCTCAGCCTTTCATCTTTTCGGCGCAGCATCCAATTTGAAATACCGGCTGTTTTATCATACTGGGACCCATCAGAGGTGCTGAAGGGCGGCAGTGTATCTCCTCGTTTTTTCAGTGCTGCGGCAAGACCGGGGGCTTATGCCCTTCAGCTGGAACTGGAGGGCGGGGAGAACGGTCACTGCCACTTCAGGCAAAAGAGACGAACTCTTTATGTACAGCTGCAGGTCAGAGATTAAAATTAAAAAAAACACCTACAGTGGTAAAATGAACCACTGCGGACAGGCTTTGTTTTTTTAGGGAGAGAAGGGGTATCCTTTGAAAATAAGGGGGAAAAAGTTTCTATTAGATTCTGCATCAATACTCTGCGTCACCACAATAAGGATCATAGGATTTTGGATATGTTATCCCAATGTGTATAGCACCTTCTGCCAATTTGCATGACATCGTAGCGCTTTGATGGAGTCTACTGTAACAGTATTCACTGTAACCTGGAAGGTATCTATTTTGGCGCTGCCACACCCTAAACAAATCTTCCTTTCTCTCCCCATCTTCCCCCAGCACCCCTCCCCTAAAGACAGCGTCCCAGCCGTAGCTGTCCAGCGAGATAGCACAGCCCGCCATCCCTCCCCAGCCGTGCTCTCGGCGCTAGAATTGTTCATTGCCTCGAAGCGGACAGAACCGCCGGGTCTGCATGGAGCCGGGTTGTTCTGCCCCGCTGCTATTTCTGCCCAGAGAGTAGATTCTGTAAAGGGCAACAGTGGTGACAACAACCCTGACCGTCCATACAGCGCCCACCACAGTCCCAGGCATCCCCACTTATCTCCCATGCTAGATGGAGTAATGTAGCAATATTCCAGCCTTGGGCTGGCCCTTCAGAAACTAATGCCTCTTGGGAGTTGTAGTCTGAGTTCAATTCACGAGCATTTCTCAGGCTGGGATACTAGACCCTACAGTGTGTATAAGCATTACTAGTAGAACTGAAAGCACAGCACCCTCGGACTACAAGTCACAGCGGAGCTTGACAGACATGTAGCAGTCGAGCCAGCTAATCCCGTCCAACGCCCTTTTTCCTTACTTAAAATGCGCGATTGTGATGAAAACACTACATTCCCTATCAAACAGTCCTCTGTTGAACAGGACTTCATTTCACGCAATCCAAGTCCGGATTATAAATGAATGCTCTTATTTACCCCCACTACAGCATACACAGAGTGCGATTCCTAGTTTGTTTGCCCCGGGCTGCGCCCTCGGGGCGGCACTTTCTACGGTTCACGGGAGTCACGAGGGGAAGGGGGCGAACAAAGACACGGACAGCGGGAGGGGGGACGGACAGCGGGATACATCCATGCGGGACCAGGACGATCGTAAAAATGATGAAAAACAGCCATGTAAAAAAAAATAAGTACAAGCACACAGTGGACACGTCTTCATGACGTTGCTAAAAGCCTAAAAATCGCCGGAACGCTCACGAATCTGCTCCGGCTATGACGGACAGATCTCAGTTCCAATGGCTAGCCTCCATTTATGGAGCTAGCCAATGGAACAGAGGGGCGGTGACCAAGCCACATACTGTTGACATAAGATTTTGCCTGCGCCGAAAAGCTGCGCGGTGCGCACATTTCGACAGGCGAAACCTAAAAACGAAACTTAAGAAGCTCACGCGCGACGCGCGCGACCAAATCCTAAAGCGCGCGTCGTAATCCGACTCTGCCATGCTGTTTGAATGCTGTGCATGGTGCGCGTGGCCAGCTCCTTTCCCCAATTCTTGTCGGCTTTTGTCGGCTGAATTGATCACAATAGTTCTCTGCGAGAACGCGCTTCGCGCGTTTCTAGCCGAGAACCAAAAAGGAGGGGAAGTCAAAACCATTGCCTAGGATCGCACAATTTGGTAAAGATGGGAACCCAGGGTTAATACCAGGTTTTCTGGTTTCACATTTTGCAGTTCAGTCACTAGATATATATGCTTCGCTTCCCCTAAACCCACTGTACCGCAAACTTCACTCTGCCAACCCTCCTACTCTGACCACCTCCTTGCTGACATCAATGTGGCTCTCTATGACACTACAGACCAAACATTTTGGCCCTTGGGAAGATGTTTGTGAGTACCCATGGTCTAAAGGCTGGCCAGTCACAGTTCTATTTCAGCAATCTAACTGGCAAGTCTTCCAAAAAATCAGGATATGTTTGTGAGTTAGACCCATTCTGATTGGCTGCTGTCAGGCAGTCAGAATAGCCCTGGAAAAACCTCAAACTAGCCCCATGCAAGCTGATAATTTTGCAGCAGTCTGTTGACTGCGGAGGGATTCCGCATGCTTTTTGTGTGTTTTTTGCTGGTCTGTGGAAGGTGGAAGGTTTTTCTCCACTGGGAAAAATGTTTTACCCGGGAAGAATTTTTTTGTTATTACTTCCTGCTGCACCGGGAGAACTGACACTGTGTGCTGTGCCTGTGCAGGTGATGTGGTGTTTGCGCTGTGTGTGTCATCGCACCAGGGGTCATGGTCTATTTACCCAGGTGTAATGTCTGCTAAAGTTAAATCCTTTCAAGCAAGCAGGACTGCTCTGCAGTCTCAGCTCTGCTGCTTTACCAAAATGTTTGATCTTGGGGAAAGCATTCTCTGTCCTTAATCTGACAAAACGGATGTAGGTTGAATCAGGCTAATTGAAACAAATCAAGAGCAAGTGCACATTCATTTACACATGCAGGGGGGCTCTTTACCAGAAGGCGCCCACCCCCACTGGCAACTTTATATGGCTGGTGAGAGGGAAATACACCAGTGAGGTGAGTGGACACCACCACCAGCAGGCAGCAAAGAGTGATGAACTTTGGAGTGGAGGACAGAGAGAGCTCATCATAGGCATTTCCAGGATTCCTTCAATTTTGCAGGCACTTTTGTAAAAAGCGCTGGCTTTTTATAAAAGTGCAGATTTCACGGCAAATCGCAAAATCCTGGAGCGTCTGACTAATGCACAAGTGTCTTCCTCCCACTTCCTCCCTTCTAATATGCCTTTGACGCTCACCTGGAAAAGAAGCTGCTTCAGACTTCTAACCGGTGGCTGAAAAAAAATGGCCGCTCTAGTCTTCACTCTGGGTAGGGTTTTCAATTGGAATCTGCAGGGCACGTGAAAAAACAAAGCGAGAAGAACCCCCCCACACACATATCCGGAATCCTAACCATCCAAGCTCTCCTAGCTCTCCTCTCTGTCCATGCTAACACCTTAAGTTTCATTCATTACAAGTGAGACACACACATTTGGAGGTTGAATTGAGCTCTCATTCACAACAGGCCCATTGCCAAAATGGATAAGAAGGGCTCGGACTCCACTTACAAAAGCACATTCAACATTCAGCAACCTGCAAAACAGCTTCTGGAAGTTTCCCTCCCATAACATGGGACCCTCACCAAAAGATCCCGCTGTTCATGGGAGAAGCCATATACCTCCGAGGTTCTCCAACAAATGGAGAAAATATAAGGCCAACATTTGCTCTGGCCACCAGTATATAGCACTCATTCTGTGCAAGTGTAATGCAAGAATCTGCTATAGTAACAGTGTGCTATTTTATACATTTCACATTTTGAATATAATTTCTTATGTATATTCTCCAAAGTGGGTGAGACTGAGTGGTTAAAGAGCGATCCAATTTTAAACAATAGAATTTTTGAAGGCTTAGGAGTTTTTTTTTAAAGTGGGTGATTTAACTGACGTTACTAAGAAGTATTCATCAATATGGAGGGTGAAGGCGAAACCAAGAAGAGTGACACCCTTCAAGTGATGGTGAGCTGAGAGGTTTGTAAATATTCAAGGAGAGGATATAGTGTGAAGTTAAGTATATATACAAAAGTGTAGGTGTACTTTCAACGCCTTATTCATGACCCTTGACAATATGTACAATTTTAAGGCACATTGATGTGGACTTTAGAAGAGTAAATCTACACTTACTATACATATTTACCTTCACAATATTCCGGTAATCGATATTCTGGCTACAGTAATGATATATTTGAACTTAACATTTTTATATAAAATCATGCAGCAAAATGTGAAATGCTGTGGCAGGAACACACCCGGAGCATCATATGCACAGTACGTGGGGGAAACACATTTACAACGCAGACAGAACTATGGAGTGCCATTACAACACAGGCACTACAATGAGTGCGCTGTTACCACGCGTTCCATTACAACACAAGTGGTTACAACGACTTGCTTTAGAGAATGCATTATTGGATTCTAAATCTAACATCTTCCCTACTGTTGCACAGGCTGGAGTTGGAATATTAAAATATATTATTCAAAAGTCCAGCGCTTCCCTAAGGCAAGTCGTTTAATGACTTGCGTTATAATGGAACGCGTGGTAATCACGTGTTCATTGTATTGCCAGCGTTGTAAAAGCATGCCTTGTAAAAGCATGCGTGAATCCGTTATACACCCATATGTATAGATACCCTTTAACCTAATGTATGGCTGGTAGCAAATGCATCCGATGTTAGTAGGAACACCGAGTACATATTGGAGGGGATGGGAGTCAAAGAGGAATGTAATCACACACGGCTAGAATGCCAAAAAGCATCTGTTGTCTGTCAAGAAGTACGGAGTGAGTTTAAGGCAATGTTGGGAAACCTGTTTGCCTACCCATGTGGACACACTAGGTCTCCATAAGGAAGATGTTTAAGTGAGCACTAGAAATGGCGCGGACCTATTAATTCAGATGTTTTCTACAAAACTGACAATGGAAACTGAATGGAAGGCAACCTCATTTTGCAGGACTCAGTAGAGAACTATTTAGTGATGTTGCAATTAATATAGGAGGCAAAATCTGTAGAACTATGTAGTTTTAACAAGTCTTAGCAGCTTGTAATGGATGGAAAACATACAGGACAATACTGTATCTCAAAAGGCAAACCTGGTTATGTTATCTAAGCAAAACAATGTTCTCCCCCATTGATTTGGATAACAAAAATCCAACATAGTTATGCATTTCTGAAGAACCTCAAATCCAACAGGCACCAAGAAAGTTGCCCTGAATATATTTTAATGGCAAAATAGGACAGGGATGTTGTTTTCCACTGAGTTTATATGGACAAATGTCAAAATATTCAAGGAAAGAGGTGTCTGTCCCCATGAGAAATATGTTACAGGGACCGATCTAGAGCGGTGCGACCAGTGCCACTGCACCGGGTGCTGACTTTGCGTGGGGGCGCCTGTTTGCTAGTTTATATTGTTTTTAAAAGCACCCGCTGCAGCGTTCCTGGCCTCCAGCAATTTTCAGCCAATAATAAAAGTGTCAAGCGAACTCTGGTGGCTGATGTTCTTCCTGGAGAGAGACCAAAGTTTTGTCTAGTGGAAGTTTTGATTCATCATAAGGTAGTGCAGAGGGTTAATACGCCTTCTGTGCAGAATGTGTACCATACAAATCATAAAGTGAACATAACATAAATAGGTCAGGGGGTTACTGCTTTAATCAGAGACTTCCTTTTGTTACTTGCAGTTTATAAGTTAAAATTCTAATAAAAAACTGTGAGCTATTAGCAGTCATCAAAGAAATGAAATGCAGATTTCAGGAATAGATTAGAGGGTATTGATTTTTTCCCCAGACTTCCAATATCCTAATGTTGTACAAAGTGTTTATTTGAGTTGAAATCAATTCCGATTATCAAGGATAATCCCCAACCATGGTTTTACGTTTTCAATTCTAAGTTTGTGCTTCTCCAGACTAAGACCCCCTATACTATACTGCATACCAGTATGGATGACATGTAAATCCTACCCGCAAAACGCACAAGATTATGGACGAATGTTGCACAGTTCGGGCTGGAATGTTCCCATGAGGCACAGGGTTAAGACTGATTTGAATATGGCCATGTCTGACCTGGGGTGGTGTGGTGAGCAAAATAACAATGGATTAAACCCAGGTCTGTGACTGGGGGTGAATGTTTTGCCAATGTGCAACATTCCGTCCATCATCTTGTGTGTTTTGCTGTTCGCCCTATTTGGGAAGGGTATGTCCAGACGTGGGTCCCGTGCTCACTACGCCACTGGAGTCAAGCTATCCTGGCTGATGACGGCTGATAGCCAGAAACCGGTACTAGGATGCTTGATTCGGTCCAGGGAAGACATGGCTTGGCAGTTCGGGCTGGACTGTTCCCATGAGGCATAGGGTCAAGACTGATTTGCATATGGCCATGTCTGAACTGGGGTGGTGTGGTGAGCAAAAAAACAATGGAATAAACCCAGATCTGTGACTGGGGTGAAAGTTTTGCCAATGTGCAACATTCCGTCCATCATCTTGTGTGTTTTGCTGTTCGCCCTATGTGGGAAGGGTATGCCCAGACGTGGGTCCTGTGCTCCCTACGCCACTGGAGTCAAGCTATCCTGGCTGATGACAGCTGATAGCCAGAAACCGGTCCTAGGCTGCTTGATTCCAGTCCAGGGAAGACATGGCTTGGCAGTTCAGGCTGGACTGTTCCCATGAGGCACAGGGTCAAGGCTGATTTGCATATGGCCATGTCTGAACTGGGGTGGTGTGGTGAGCAAAATGATGGATCAAACCCAGATCTGTGACAGGGGGTGAATGTTTTGCCAATGTGCAACATTCCATCCATGATCTTGTATGTTTTGCTGTTCGCCCTATGTGGGAAGGGTATGCCCAGACGTGGGTCCCGTACTCCCTACGCCACTGGAGTCAAGCTATCCTGGCTGATGACAGCTGATAGCCAGAAACCGGTCCTAGGATGCTTGATTCCAGTCCAGAGAAGACATGGCTTGGCAGTTCGGACTGGACTGTTTCCATGAGGCACAGGGTCAAGACTGATTTGCATATGGCCATGTCTGAACTGGGGTGGTGTGGTGAGCAAAATAACAATGGATTAAACCCAGATCTGTGACTGGGGGTGAATGTTTTGCCAATGTGCAACATTCCGTCCATCATCTTGTGTATTTTGCTGTTCGCCCTATGTGGGAAGGGTATGCCCAGATATGGGTCCCGTGCTCACTACCCCACTGGAGTCAAGCTATCCTGGCTGATGACGGCTGATTGCCAGAAACCGGTCCTAGGATGCTTGATTCCGGTCCAGGGAAGTCATGGCTTGGCAGTTCAGGCGGGACTGTTCCCATGAGGTACAGGGTCAAGACTGATTTGCATATGGCCATGTCTGAACTGGGGTGGTGTGGTGAGCAAAATAACAATGGATTAAACCCAGATCTGTGACTGGGGGTGAATGTTTTGCCAATGTACAACATTCCGTCCATCATCTTGTGTGTTTTGCTGTACAACCTATGTGGGAAGGGTATGCCCAGACGTCGGTCCCATGCTCACTACGCCACTGGAGTCAAGCTATCCTGGCTGATGACGGCTGATTGCCAGAAACCGGTCCTAGGATGCTTGATTCCAGTCCAGGGAAGACATGGCTTGGCAGTTCGGGCTGGACTGTTCCCATGAGGCACAGGGTCAAGACTGATTTGCATATGGCCATGTCTGAACTGGAGTGGTGTGGTGAGCAAAATAATGATGGATTAAACCCAGATCTGTGACTGGGGTGAATGTTTTGCCAATGTGCAACATTCCGTCCATCAGCTTGTGTGTTTTTCTGTTCGCCCTATGTGGGAAGGGTATGCCCAGATGTGGGTCCCGTGCTCACTACGCCACTGGAGTCAAGCTATCCTGGCTGATGACGGCTGATAGCCAGAAACTGGTCCTAGGATGCTTGATTCCGGTCCAGGGAAGACATGGCTTGGCAGTTCGGGCTGGACTGTTCCCATGAGCCACAGGGTCAAGACTGATTTGGATATGGCCATGTCTGAACTGGGGTGGTGTGGTGGGCAAAATAACGGTGGATTAAACCCAGACCTGTGACTGGGGGTGAATGTTTTGCCAATGTGCAACATTCCGTCCATCATCTTGTGTGTTTTGCTGTTCAACTAATGTGGGAAGGGTATGCCCAGACGTGGGTCCCGTGCTCACTACGCCACTGGAGTCAAGCTATCCTGGCTGATGACGGCTGATAGCCAGAAACCGGTCCTAGGATGCTTGATTCCGGTCCAGGGAAGACATGGCTTGGAAGTTCGGGCTGGACTGTTCCCATGAGGCACAGGGTCAAGACTGATTTGCATATGGCCATGTCTGAACTGGGGTGGTGTCGTGAGCAAAATAACGATGAATTAAACCCAGATCTGTGACTGGGGGGTGAATGTTTTGCCAATGTGCAACATTCCGTCCATCATCTTGTGTGTTTTGCTGTTCAACCTATGTGGGAAGGGTATGCCCAGACGTCGGTCCCGTGCTCACTACGCCACTGGAGTCAATCTACCCTGGCTGATGACGGCTGATTGCCAGAAACCGGTCCTAGGATGCTTGATTCCGGTCCAGGGAAGACATGGCTTGGCAGTTCGGGCTGGACTGTTCCCATGAGGCACAGGGTCAAGACTGATTTGCATATGGCCATGTCTGAACTGGGGTGATGTGGTGAGCAGAATAATGATGGATTAAACCCAGATCTGTGACTGGGGGTGAATGTTTTGCCAATGTGGAACATTCCGTCCATCATCTTGTGTGTTTTGCTGTTCGCCCTATGTGGGAAGGGTATGCCCAGATGTGGGTCCCGTTCTCACTACGCCACTGGAGTCAAGCTATCCTGGCTGATGACGGCTGATAGCCAGAAACTGGTCCTAGGATGCTTGATTCCGGTCCAGGGAAGACATGGCTTGGAGTTCAGGCTGGACTGTTCCCATGAGCCACAGGGTCAAGACTGATTTGCATATGGCAATGTCTGAACTGGGGTGGTGTGGTGAGCAAAATAACAATGGATTAAACCCAGATCTGTGACTGGGGGTGAATGTTTTGCCAATGTGCAACATTCCGTCCATCATCTTGTGTGTTTTGCTGTTCAACTAATGTGGGAAGGGTATGCCCAGACGTGGGTCCCGTGCTCACTACGCCACTGGAGTCAAGCTATCCTGGCTGATGACGGCTGATAGCCAGAAACCGGTCCTAGGATGCTTGATTCCGGTCCAGGGAAGACATGGTTTGGAAGTTCGGGCTGGACTGTTCCCATGAGGCACAGGGTCAAGACTGATTTGCATATGGCCATGTCTGAACTGGGGTGGTGTGGTGAGCAAAATAACGATGAATTAAACCCAGATCTGTGACTGGGGGGTGAATGTTTTGCCAATGTGCAACATTCCGTCCATCATCTTGTGTGTTTTGCTGTTCAACCTATGTGGGAAGGGTATGCCCAGACGTCGGTCCCGTGCTCACTACGCCACTGGAGTCAACCTATCCTGGCTGATGACGGCTGATTGCCAGAAACCGGTCCTAGGATGCTTGATTCCGGTCCAGGGAAGACATGACTTGGCAGTTCGGGGTGGACTGTTCCCATGAGGCACAGGGTCAAGACTGATTTGCATATGGCCATGTCTGAACTGGGGTGATGTGGTGAGCCGATTAATGATGGATTAAACCCAGATCTGTGACTGGGGGTGAATGTTTTGCCAATGTGGAACATTCCGTCCATCATCTTGTGTGTTTTGCTGTTCGCCCTATGTGGGATGGGTATGCCCAGATGTGGGTCCCGTTCTCACTACGCCACTGGAGTCAAGCTATCCTGGCTGATGACGGCTGATAGCCAGAAACTGGTCCTAGGATGCTTGATTCCGGTCCAGGGAAGACATGGCTTGGAGTTCAGGCTGGACTGTTCCCATGAGCCACAGGGTCAAGACTGATTTGCATATGGCCATGTCTGAACTGAGGTGGTGTGGTGGGCAAAATAACGGTGGATTAAACCCAGACCTGTGACTGGGGGTGAATGTTTTGCCAATGTGCAACATTCCGTCCATCATCTTGTGTGTTTTGATTTAAATCCTACCCCTCTGTCTTAGGTAACTGTAACGTTTCCTATTCATTGATTTACACATATATGATTTATTTTCTCTGTAATGTGTGTGCAATGTAAAGTGCTCAGACACCTTTCACTTTTATGAGTGACACTATAAAACGAATTAAATGCATCTGAGTGGGAAGGGTTATGGAGACTGGTAAGAGGTGGAAGAGCGGGAGCTGTTGTGGAGGTGGTCATTTGGGGGGGGGGGGAGCCCCAAAATATTGTCGCACTGGGTGCCACCAGTGCTAAAGCCGGCCCTGATACGTTAACAATACTCTTGGCCTGCTGTTGGAGGCAGGTCTGCTTCTTTCATTTTATTATTGTGCTATGTATATCTCTTCTGACAAAAATGTGAAAGTTAAGAATAGCAAAACTTTGGGGTTGTTCTGGAGTAAAGATATTATACTTATATTATCGGTCATATGATCCTCCAGTTTGCATCAGGTCCTTCCTCAAAGACTAGCAAGAGAGGTGTTTTTCTGAAAATTAATCAAACGTGAATTTAAAAAAAAACAAAAAACCTGCTTTTGGTTTAGCATTATTTTTTGTACTTTTTGTTCACTTCACGAACGATGAGGATGTTGGTGGGCACAATCATTTTACAAACTAAAGCATATATGAGGATCATCTCGTTTACAATATTCTGCCAAATTCATTACACGTTGAGCATTGGTACAACAAGGTTCAAGCAGTTCATCACATTTGTGTTGTCTTAAAATATGTACTAAAGTTAACAAAAGCTTCAGGGACAAAGTATGTTTTCAAACGTGCCCTTTACTACTCTATTACGGATTTTACCTTGCACTTATATATACACCTTTTCTGTCTCACTGTTTTCATCTGGTAATTTGTATTTTACTCTTGTTCTGCCATTACCAGACACAATACAGAGTATGAACCTCTCTTGTAAAGGACATCTGCTCAAATCTTAAACCAAAGGCAGCGCCCAAGACATTCCTCATCTCAACCATGATTAACTATGACCGAAATACAACTTAAGACTAAACCATTCTTCGTTTCTTGGATGGATACTTAACTCAACAACAGTACAGACCTAAATATACTCTCGTTTTCATGGACATTCAACAAAAAACAAAGATACTAAAGCACAATCTGAATTGTTCTGTCCTTCGGAGTGGCAAACAATGGCCAAACAAAAAGGCGGCACACAGACCACTCTTATGCTCATGGACAACCACAAATCCAGGGCAGAGCACAGTCCACTCTCCTTATCGTGAAAAACTACAAAACACAAATCACGGGCCTGGTCTTTATATCACAGAGAGAGGACTAAGATCAAAACACAATGTTCACTTTGATCCACTCTCAGCTATAGAATAGCTACGTTTGATTTTCACTTTGAATCATGGAATGTGAAGTGAAAGTTAAAACAAAGCAACTCCAAAACCATTTCTTTGTCTAACATGGACATCTTCTGTAAATAAACTAGCAGCAGCACCTGATCCACTTATGGTACAAGGGACATCCAACCATGTTTGGGAGGAAAACCATAAAAACTCACCATTACCAAAGGCTACATATTCTGCTTATAAAATCAACACTTGCAAGAGCACACAGTTCCAACTCCAAGTCTTTTGCGTATGGGATACAGATCTATTTGTAATAAAGCAATTGATGACAAACTTTAAATTCTCTTCTCTGCACTTATTACATTAACAAAAATGTGGAGTAAGGCAATTAATTTGTGCATCAGCCTCCATGCCCCACCACTTTAATGACCATCTTCTACGATAACTGTTACTACTGGTAATTTTAAGAATTCGACTTAGTTTTTGATACCATGCTGTCTTCCACCCTATTCTAGTGCTAGGTGACCTTACGCTCTGCTTTAAGCTCAAACTCATCCACCTGCCTTTTTATCACTCTCACACCAACGCCTACCTCTTGCTCTCCATAATCAACAGCAACCATTTTACCACATCTTCTTCTACAGCTCGCTCCTCTACGCCCCAATCTGTTACCTGTTCGCCCACTGACTACTCGCTTGTCCACATGTCCATCACTCTCCCCATTGACTGTTCCCTCAATCCAACCCACAGTACACACGTGTGCCCCGGAGTTGTCCCTTTACAACCACATTCTTTGGATTCTTTTACAGAGCTCAATATGAATTTAGCCTTTTGTGCTTCTGTGGATAGACCACTAACTGGCTCTGTGAAATCATTTGATAAGACCCTCATTTACATTCGAAATTCCATCTCCTGTTCATTTTCAAAACCACAAACCTGGCCCGTAGCCTTAAATTACCCCTACAGTGAGGGCCCTTTGTACTTAATAATCTACACGCTGTCCCTTGACACCATCTCGTCTACAAAGTCATCTCAATTGCTGCACTTGTCTTCTCTGTGGTCTCTAAGCCGAACCAATGTTCCAGGGTCATCCATTTTCTCACTGCACACTCACACTTAATGCTCCTACAACCCAAGCATTTGGCCAATAATTTTGCTTCCTTCTCCTCTTTCAAAATCACCTACCTCATTCTCTCTCCCCGTCCATGGTGACCTTTTCCATCCTAAAACCCTCCTCCACAACACCACAAACCAATATCTTCTGCTTATTTCAGCTATATCTCTCCCCCTCTAACAGTTCAGATGCTCATCAACCTCCTCTTCCAACAGAAGGGTGCTCCACAAGATTCAACGGGAACCTGCGATTCTCAATATACACCAACTCTGTATGACTTCAGTTTTTCGTGTGGTTTACCACCAAATTTTTCATGGGCAGCCACATTTTCAGTTTATTCTCCTATCCGTCCTGTACAAGTGACTGGCTGTTTTGCCAATATTCAGCATTGACTGGCCTCGGAATACCATGATCTCGACATATTCACAACAGAAATTATCTATTTTCCTCTCCGCACAGCACAGTGTATGCAGTGAATGTGTCCAAATTCATTCATAATTCATTATGACACCACAAACCCTTTCCGTCAATGGCCGATTTCCACAGCTACATGCGCCTGTGTCTAATTATCTCATCTGTCCACTTTCATTTGCATAGGATCCGGGCCCACCACTTATTCTATTTTCCTAGAATCCAGATCAGTTTTCTCATACTGAACAAACCAGATTATTGCAACAACCGCCACATCAGCTTCCTACTGCACGCAGCTAAGAAAGTTCTCAACTTTGCCACCTGCATTCTGTTCAGCTTTCAATATTCCACCTGCTTCCTTTATTCATGATCATGCCGCTAGGATCCGCATTCACAATAGGACCCTCTCCAGATTTTTCACCACGAACTTGTAAACGGTGCAGAACCTGGTTCTTCATTCCACAGTTAAACCATCTGCATCTACAATCCAAACTTCCCAATCTGGAAACAAATCTACCAGACCACCTTATCTCCGTTGAACTCTGCAGGGTTTCTGTCCTCAAGATTACAGTTGTATCTCTCCTAACACTCATTTACTAGAATGACTTGCCTCTGTGCTTAAAGTCAGCCACCTCCAAGCCTCCTTTCAGAAGCATTAACAAGATCAGGCTCAACAAAACGTGACCTTGTCCTGCTTAGCAGTACACGCAGTGCTGATGTCAAGACTCCCTAGAAGAAGTAAGGATATAGATTTTGGCTCAGGGTTGATTGTTTTCTAAACATGCACAATTGACTCATGGCCTCCTCATGTTCCTGACTGTCCACTAAATATGTACAAGCGTGTACGTTTTCACTCACCATCTATATGCTCTATGAGTATGGCCAGTTGTCTGTTAAGGGATATATGTGTCTACTCCCCAAAGTCTCACCTCAATTTACAACCCAAAATTCAAGATGTATATATTATTCTACCAATGTTAGCATTGCATGTACTGCTTGTTAATCTTTACACAGCATTTCCTGTGGAGTTTCTATAAAATAAGAACAGTGGAGATGGTAGATTTGTCTTATTGTGAAAACAACAGCTATCCTCTGATAAAAGTATGGTATTTGGCACTAATATTTTAGAATTCCTACAGCGTGGCATAACGATGGCATACTGTACAATGCTTTCGCTAGTTTCAGAATACTGTATATACACTACTTATTGCATTCAGATAGAAGTCAAACAAAATCGTCCATGTACAAGGTGAATATTTTTGCCTTGAGCCACACAATGTTTGACTGCCAGCGGGCTTTTCTAGTTAAGCGTCCTCTAGCCAAGCTCTGGAAATGTCAGTATTGCCAGCATCAGAGAAGAGTGGAGCCTGCTATATGTCCACTTCCAAATTCTGGATCCTTGCTCGAAATAGGGGCTGCCTTCACCTGCAGCAAAGAGTTGTAGCAATGGGTATCATTCCTCCCCTGGCCTGGACCATTAGACAGAGGTTGGAGGCCACTTTCTCGACCCTCACAGGGCCTGGTTCTCTTCTGGTGGGTCTTTGGTCTTCCCGGATGCTGTACATGATCTGGAGAGCCGCTGGATTTGAACTCCCGCTCTACACCTCCAGTTTGACAGCTCATGACTTTGGGTCCAGCTTCTTGATATAGTGGCATGGATGCATTTCTAAGCTTGTGGGGAGTAACACATAAATCTTTGTGTTGATGTTGAGCATCTGATGAGCGTTTGGCATGATGGACTGAATCCGACAGCCCACTAGATGGATAGCCAGATTTATACGCGCTTCTGAATGGGTATGAAACACTATGATCACTTTCTGTTTTACCATCTGTGGTAACACTGTGCTTATAGTTTACTTCTGAAACGTTACTGGCTTGGTAGACAGCATCTAGCAAAGGTCTATTGTGAAGGGAAGACTTTTGTGCCTGATGTTCAATGTCTGTGCCAATACTGGGTTCATATTCACTACCTGAAATCGTATATGGCTCGTATTCCTCAACAGACTCAATTCTGGGCAGCCGAATGCCTGAACTAAGTGCCTCAAGTGTTCGATAAGGACCCTTCTCTGCAAGTGGGCTGCTGACAAGACTGTTTAGGATCTTCTGGGCAGACTGGTAATCAATTGGTGACTTTCTTTCCTTTTTGTTTGGCTGCTTCTCCATGAAGATCTTCAGCCAATCTTCTTGAAGTTCATCTCCAGAGCTCTCTGTACTGCTAATACCTGCCGACATCTTAAGAGGGGTCTTCAAGAAAGAGAGTTGTGAGTGGGAAGTGGCCCCAGAGTCTGTAAAATAGGGAAATGTCACTCCACTATCATGTGACCTTTTGTCCCCAACACTTCCAGGAGGAGTGCTCCCTCCCTGAGAAGGAACATGCCTCCTTGCTTGTTCGTCCAGTGCTTCGGCCCTGCAATCCATTGGCTGCGGGATCTGGAGGGCGTCTGCTTGAGACATACCCTCTGGAATGCTTTCACTTTCCGTTGAGATGTTAAACTGCTCCAGTGATGGAGAGGGCAGACCTGCACGCTGCTTCCATGGAGTGAATGCAGTGCTTCGGCTGCTAGCTTTGGGCGAGCCTTTCAATGCTTCCATATTTGTCTCCCTTTCCAACAACATAAATGGGTCATGCTCTTGTATATCCAACCAGTCTGTTCTCACTGTTGTTGAAACACCACTTGAAACTGCACTAGCAGCACAAACAAATTTGTTCATATTGTGTGAGGACTCCATATCCAAGGGCCTTGAAGTTTCCTCGGCTATATCCATGAATGGAAGAGGTGGTGCCACATGATGCAGATCAGAGGAGCTTGCCTGGCTCATTGTGTCCTTGTTTTCAAGAGAGAGGTGCTGCTTGAAGGAAGCCAGTGAGCCTGAAGTCTGAAAGGGAGAGAGGAGCATATAATTATTAAGAACACAGCCATTTCATAAGTCTAAACTACAGATGTGGGGACAAAGAAGAATGATGTTGCCAAATGTGAAAGAATATAGACCAAGGGTTTTCAAACTGGGGTGCAGGCCCCCCTAAGGAGGACTCAGGAGCTCCCGGGGGTGCCAGGCTCTGGCAAAAAGAAGCATTATGGTGATAACAGTGCTTTGTTTTAAGGGGAAAATAATTAGCTGCAGTAAGCCGCTCTATAATGGGCCATCACTAACATCTTTGCTCATTTAAATCCTAGCTTGGAGTATGGGTCAAAAGGTAAAGGGCTCCAAATAGTCTTCAAAACCCCACACCCATTTCTTATAATCACACTGTGGATACTTGTACATGTTAGTACGGCCTGCCTGACCAGAATAGTATGTTTGGCAAACATGTATTTGATTGCATTTTAAAAACGATAACACAACTTATCTGCCATTTTTAAATGGGCATAGTCATATTCAAACATTGCCTATTTAATAGACTAATTAAAAAAAATCTAGGAGGGCCCCAGGTGATTTTTATTTCAACGGGGTGTGTGCAGTATTAAAAAGTTTGAAGCCCACCGTTGTAGATTCATGCTTTTCTGTTTCTATGGTACTGGAGTTGCCAGTAGAAATGGGTCCCTTCAAACACCTAACCATTGTAAAGTGTGTGTCTTAATGTGGTCAAATTCATGAGTAGTGAGAGTGTCAAAGAGGCAGTCTATGGCACTTCTCCCCTGCACTTCTGTCTGAGTGCAAGTCACCAGTGTGAGCTCTACTGCCTTAGATCTTCATGATGTGGTGTTGGATGTGGACTACAACAAGGCCTCAGCAGCTGGCTCCTGAAAGTAAGAAAGAAGAGGCATACTGCTGGCGCGTGGGAGCCTGCTAGGCCAAACCCCTCCTTCAGCAGGAGGATGGGTTAGGCCGCAGGTGTTAAATAGTTGAAGTGTTTACATTTCAGTCCCCTGTATGGGCATAGCAGTATGCCCTGGCTTTTGCTTTGCACGTAGTCCAGTACATAGTCAAAGGTGTCGCTAAAATGCTGCCCTCTAGGTTTATGCTGGAGTTGGCGTCTTCCTCTTGCTACGGATATGTGAAAGTTGTTGCTCCCTAACCCTGGTTTCATATTTACATAGCTACCCACACTGAACCCTCTGTCTTGTATCAGTGACCCAAGTGTTTCATCATGCTCATCAGCCTTACTACACCTAGTGCACTATGATAAAATGCAATGATCAAGAGTAGTGTAGTGCAGTGTGGCCAAGCAGACCCCACAAAGCTTTAATGTGGGGAAAATGCCACTGCGCATCAGTGAGTCACATCATTTAGACAGATGTAAGGCAAACAAAAAAGGCAAAAGCAACGTGCCAATCAAAATGTGGTGTTCAGTGGACAAACTGGTGAAGCCTGGGGGATGACATTGGAGCAGCGGAGTAACGCTAAATAATGAGGCCTACCTGCAAAATGTGATTTGGAGCACCTGAGTCTCCCATATGTCATAGATATTCGACGGACGTGGGTGGATTGTGGGCCCAGTGAAGGACTGTCACACATCTGAAGAGTTGGGCCCCCTTTTCACTGTAGGGGCTGCAGGGGCATGAGTTACACCCCTGCAATGGAGCAATAGGTGGCGACGGAGGAGGCAAGATAGGCAAAAATGGTGCGTCTGTGGACACCAGCATGGACTTGGAGTACTATTCTTTGTGCCCATCCTTAGCCCAGCCTTCCTGACCGGTGCCGGTCCAACTGTCGTAATCACACCCACGCCACAGAGTGTACTCTTGGCGTTCATTCATTGAGGAGGAAAGAGACCGAAAGAGAGAAGCAACCGCAAGTGAAACAAGGCAAAGTCAACTAGTGGACACTTGCTAGAAAGAGTCTCCTGCAAAAGAAAGTTCAAGAAGCAAGATGCAATGTCTCTTGTTTAACCATGAACTCTGAAAAATAATGGGAAGCCTTGTCACAAATAGGAGCCGGAGCACAGAAACTATCGAAAAACTATCTAGGAGTGAATATGAAATGTTTGCCCGACTCTGTATTTGCCTTCAGATTATAGTATTGCCATCCATCTCTCCTCACTTTATGAATCTTTGCTTGCCACTTAAATATACCAATTCTGGACAATAATTCTGTTCACCAATTTCGCTCTCTGTTTCCTCCTTCTGGTGTTATGGAGCCATGCCTGTACTAGAGAGTTGACAACATTATTCCTGACACCCCTTAATTAGGACAATCTCACATACACCTATAACTTACGTCATCTACATTATTGCCTCTGGTTAAACGAAGAAATACCCAGGTAAAAATGCCCCTGCCGACACGCAGACTGGGCCTTGGCCAACATTCTGAACCAAGGGCCCAGTGGAAAAGTGACCGATACTGTTGTGCTCTAACCAAGCATTTGCATTTACTGCTCTCTGTATGATTTCCCTTTCTGCTTTGTGCACCTTCAATCCTGTCAGAGTAAGCTAAACTGTTTTCATGATACCTTAATTCTGAAACTTTGAATGGACTTGCCCGATGTTTCACAATTCCTTTGTGCAACCCCTTATATGTTTTTAGACAATTGAAAACTAAATTGTGATGAGGTCATGAATCGTTTTGTATCAAAATTATATTGAAGCACACAACATAGCAAGTTGGAACCTGAACATTTACGGATCCACAAGGAGGTTTAATCATTGCCAATGTTCTCTGACGTTTACAACAATATAAGGTTGGAATAAAAGAAGTTGCATATTGCTTGAGAATGTGCATTATATGACAGGGCGCAGGTTCGGCGAAAAAATGTAGGTTTCAGCAGGCCCATCATGGCATTGTGTCACAGTGCACCTGGCATCCCAAATTAGGTGCTGGAAAAGTACCCAAACATCTGGAATCTATTTCCAGAAGTACATGAAAAATATCATTGACTGGCATGGATTTTACTTCCCTACCATCAGGGACATTTAAAGGGTATTCTATGTAATTATCAGTCTTACACAGGTGCCATGGGAATAGGTCAAGAAAAACAAGAAAAGTCATGTGTGGAATGCTTGAATGAATCTCAACCAATATTAATTACTTTGGGCAGTATTTGGGTCCACCATTTCTTTTTCTTACTGTGTTACTATAGAGCGGGACAGACTTTACGCAACTCAACCACGTGTCATCTGCAACCGTACGTAGCAAGAGCCAAACTGCCAGGCCACAACCCCTCTGAATGGAAACAAAAGCTGGCCCAGACTATTTCATTAATAGACTCACCATTCCTGTGGCATCACAGCCACCATTGATTGAGATATTCAAAGCTAGAACTCTATCTTAACCCGCTGCAATCATGAGAAGACTTAATCTGGGCACTTGTCAGCAGTGCAAAGACAAGAAGTTATCTGATCGCGAGTGGTTTCGCCAAGCCACTCGAACCCTGACTGGAGGAACTTTGTATAGATCATATGATGAACTTTATGCTGTAAAATGTAGTACAAAGAATGCAGCAGATATTCAACGTTTACTTCTATATTTTTCTGCTCCTGAGAGATGGCTGGAGGGTTTGCGGCATGCTCAAGAATAAGCAATACCCATAGCTGATGATTAATGTGAAATAGTTTCCTTGCTTTCCGTATATATCTTCAGCTTTTTACGAAGATCTTTTAGGAGCAGTGAGGAACTGGTTCAGGAATCAGGTAGTATGCCCAAGTAACACACTACCTGGAATGCTTAAAACAGAATAAGCAACCAAGAAAGCTTCGGAAGCTTGACTATTCCTTAGCTTTTCACTGTGAGCAGCTGAAATCGATAGCTGTTACGACAAATATGTGTTAGGCAAAAAAAGGAACGCAAGATAAATCTTTACAGATATATCTTACACTTTTTTGTATTGCGCCACGGCTCGGTAAAACGTGGTGATTTCTTTTTAATGGTCCAACATGATTCTGAAGATTGAGAAGGCCCTGTTTGTACTATCTTGTACTACAATTACACATTCCATTGTCTCTACTTCATACTTTAAACGTAAAAAACTAAACACATGACCAAGGGGTAATATGTAGAAAATAATGAAAGCCGTTGCATTAAATTTAACATGTAGAAATAATGCAAAGGAAAAAAAGTGGATCCTCTGCCTGTTCTTTCTAAAATACGGTTTAGAAAATGTGAGACCGGTGTGAGCCGACATGACATCAAGACTCTCCTCAAGGAGACTGAAATAAGAGTAGCATCAAGCTTCAATGAAGAAGAGGGTTTCTGCCCTTTAATGGAATTGGACATGACTGCACCATTGATGGCTCAATACATCTGTTTGAGCGTACATTTCTTGATCTTTGAAAGTACACTTAATGCTTTTATTTTTGTTAATTATATGTGTCCTATGATTTTCTTAATTATTATTGACAATTTTGATGTATTGAACTTTATTGAAATTCAAAAGTGAGCTGTTCAATACCTATAAGAAAACGTAAGTTGCCACTGATTGTTGTCTATTTCATCTGGCCTCTTTCTATTTAGGGTTTGGGACTGAAAAGCTGGTTCTAAACTGTTTTTACTTTTTATACCTTTATGTGTTTTTACTCTTCCGTTTTTTAAACTTCCAAAGTTGAGTATCTCTTAAATTTTAGAACTGTACTAATGATGGAGAATGGAGAAGAGACATAGGGGCATATTAGCAAGAACCTCGTTAAGATTATCGCTGTTTTAGCGGCATGAAACTGCTGTTAAAACGGCGATAATGGCCTTTCTAATACGCGTTATAGAATTCCAATAGAAGCCCAGGTTAGATTTTCAGGACATCTAACCTGGGATTCTATTGGAATTCTATAACGCACATTAGCAAGCCCATTATCGCCATTTTAGCGGCAGTTTCCTGCCACTAAAACGGCGATAATTTTAATGAGGTTCTTGCTAATATGCCCCATATTTCTTCAAGGACAAGTGGACGAACTCTGGTCCTCATCTTTAAAAGGGTCTTTATGACAGCCGGGCAATTGACTGTCTTTGGTCCTTACATTAGGGGTCCCAAGGCCAGAGGCAGGGTCCTGAGACGCGATGAGCCTCTCCAAAAGCTCAGCGATCCTCTGGTTCCGAGACAGCCTCTCGTTGGCCATGGTTTGAGCCTGGAGAGGGCAAGAGGGAGTCACAGGGAAAAGGAGAGAGATGGAGGGGTGGACGAGAGAGCACGGCAGAAATGAAGGAAAAAGAGAGGGGAGGGAGAGATAGAAGAAATAGTCACAACACATTTCCTTTCACGTAACAGTAACAAGTAATGGATAACTCATTTTCCTAATCAGCATTGAGTAATGAGTTACCTTTATGGCCCTGAAATGTAAGACTTTTTCACAGATAAGCTACTAACCCTGTGGTGGATCACTAAACGAAAAAAATACACAAAAGATCTAACAAACGTCTTAAATTCCAACTAGGTATTTTTATTTATTTTATTATTATTATTATTTTTAATAATACAATTAGATGCTAACAATGGTTTGTGCTTTCGCCCCTAGTATCGGATGGCACAGGGGTCCAAATGCTCCTATTTCTTAGTATCATTCAATGCAAAGGTCTAGCTAATTAAGTGGGCTATTAATTAGTGGACTACACTATTGCTTTTGGAAAGGGCTAAGGTTAATTTTCATTCGGTTGTTCCTTGTGAGCAAGTATGTCTTATTTAGAAGTCATACAATCTTGAATAGATTGTCTTTTTGCAGTTTTATAAAGTGAGAACTCAACGCAAAGGTATTGGAGCGGTTTACATGAGCACCAGTTATATTACACAAGAACACATTCTTTTTTTTTTTAAGCATGAGGAGATTAAGAAATGTGGCCAGATTCACAAGATGTTGAGCCCACGCCGATACACGAATGTGGTTCCCACGATCCAAAGACTGCAGCTCTGGGCGTTACCTCACATCCTCTTTCCTCAGCAGTGCACAGACAAGAAGGTATCTGAAGATGATTGGTTTCCCCGCGGCACTCGAACCCTGACTGAATGAACTTTGTATGGATCATGTGGTGAACTTTGTATGGATATGCTGTACAAAAGGAGAGTTTCGGTACCTAGTAGCACAATGGCAGATGTGATGGCTAACATACTCCCAAGGTATTGTGGTAAGGTGCTGTTGAGCGAGCATGGACGCCTAGACAGACAGTTAACTCAGTACACAAGTTAAGCTGAATGTGCCCAAAGTTCACATCAGTGGCTGAGACTATAGCAAACACTCCAGCCATCACTTTGCTGTATTTCTAAACTGAGATAGTTCAATAAGTTATCATAAGTTACAGCATGGTTTTAACAAACAGCGGGAAAATGTAGTTTGCTGTTTTTGAAGCGTTCACTACACGTGACAGCCACCGGTTCCCACAGAGCACTGCTCCGGCTTTTAATTCATCAATTTGCCGGACGAACCAGATCGAAATGGTATTCTATAAACTATCTGCCACCCCTAGACCTACATCACAGTCTATTAAGACAGAAATGGCTAAGGCAATTTCCAAAGGCCCCCTCACCGGAGCACACTCAAGCCTGTCCAGGCCGAAAACCTTTACAGCTACTGTGGGTTTTCCAAGCACCTGCTCCTTGAATACCCAGACAGAGACAGGGGCGGCTCTAGGCTCATGGCGGCCCTGGGCACAGAGCGTTGGTAGGGAGCCCCGAAAAAGGGGGTCCGGGCGAGGAGGAGTGTGGAGGTCAGTGAAGAGGAGGGGGGTCAGGGTGTTTGGAAGTGGAACAGAGCCGGAGACCATCAAATCCCGGCCAGAGGCCACCACGCAAATATGTATCCATCCTCAGAGGATTATTATATTAAGGATATATATTGGCGTGGTGGCCCCTGGGGTTTGGTGGCCCTGTGCAGAGGAAACCCTGCTTGATATGCCAAAGCCCCAACCACATCCTGAAAGTCTGACATAGTGGACGCTGGCCACAAGCAGTCTGTGGGCGTGGCGCACCCAAGCACTAAGGAGTGAGAGTGATCACACAAAAGCAAACATCGGCCCCAGAAGGATCTGCTGCAACCTCCACACCCATCTGTGCTGCAACTGAAGATGAGGACAACAAGATCTTCCTAATCTCACAGACCCTAGAACTAGGGAGACCATCATGATGAGCCCTTCCCAGAGCTTTAAGTGGGCAGGGTCTGTCCGGGTCTGAGCACTGGCAATTATTTTCAGGGGGGCTCGAAACGGGTCTCTATCAGGCTTTATTTTCGGGCCTCGCAGAGGTAGTCCGTTTTCTTTTTTTTTCTTGCACCAAACTTATTTTAATCATGACCCTCCACCCCCTTTCTATCTGTCACCTTCTGCTTCTGTTTCTCTCCCATACTGTTTCCCTTCTCTTATTTTCCTCTTCTCCGTCCCCTTGTTTATCTCTCCCTGTTTGTCTAATGTGTACCCTTCATTCACTGGTTCCACCCCCACCGCCCCATCTTTCTGTAAGTTAGTGCCTAGCTCTCTCGCTCATTCACCTCCACATGTCACCACATCCCTCCCTCTTTGCTCTTTACACTTGGGCGCTCACGCTGGAATGACAGTCTACTGTTGCACGTGCTTCCCAGGTCCTTGCACTCACTGGCCTGGCCACGGCCTGCCTGGCAGAAGGTGGGGTGGTGGCTACCCCTCGCCGCTGCTGGG
The DNA here is from genome assembly GCF_964261635.1 of Lissotriton helveticus. Lineage (NCBI taxonomy): Eukaryota > Metazoa > Chordata > Amphibia > Caudata > Salamandridae > Lissotriton > Lissotriton helveticus. The sequence continues at coordinate 687,745,897 of NC_136070.1, read as the reverse complement.
TGGCGCTGTTTGTTTTCTCTCATACTCCACTGCGTGTTTCCCGGTAGCCTCTGGATAACCCTTGCCCCAGACGCCTCTCATGCACAGCTCCTCCGAGCACACCGCTCCGAGCCGGGAGCGCTCAGGAGACAGGAAATTCCAGCGTGAGGGCCCTTTACCATGCTCCCTGCAGTGCTACCGCTCCGGGAGGCCAACGGTGCTCCCTGCCCTCTTCCACTGCGAGGAGGAGACGAGGGAGTTACTGGCCTCTGTCCCACCCAAGTGGCAGCTTTCAGCACTGCTGCTGCTGTCAGTGACGGGAACATCACATGCAGTGGAGTCACTGTGAGGCTGTCGTGCCTGCCACGTAGCCACCCATCACGGTCACTCCCGATAAGAACAATCATGTCTAACCTACTTCGAATACGGAAAGGGGGTCGCCATCACACCCAGAGTCTATCGTGACAGGGGAAAGGGCCAGCATCACAAGCAGAGTTATTTCTGATGGTGAATGGGACCTTTATCACCAGAGGCGCAACTAAAGCCAAATTTCAGGGGGCTAATTCTTCCAGCAAGAGACAGAGTGGAGATGCAGGGACTCTAAGATGGGGTGAAAAAACAGCAAAGCCTCATTAACAAGCAAATGGTCTTTTAAAGACCTGTGAAGTACTCTGGTGGGGCTGTGAGCGTGCCCGGGAAGCTCTCTCAGTCGGCTGACAAACACGACTGGGGGTGGGGGGTTGAAGCAATTTGAACCCAATGGGTGTTGCACGCCTGTCTATCACATCAAGAGGTAATGACATTTTAGGCACCAATCTCTGAGTCATTCTGAGTAAAGCTTTGTTTTTTGGGTAAGTTACGTAGAACTAAGGATAACAAAAAAACGTGTACTTTCATAGATTTAGCGCCTTATTTTTGGTAAGCGTAGGATTGCGATCCAAACGCACGATCTGAGAGTACTAAGGATTCCGAATATTTCCAGCCACTGTTGTAGAATTATTCATGAGCCTTGAAAAAGTTGTATCAAATGACGAAACACGTGCCGGCTGTCCGCTCTTCAAGTCAACCACATCTAGACTCATAAGGACTTTCAAACATTCTGTCAAAATTTCTATTGATATTAGTTTTTTTACAAATTGATTACGTACATTATATCTGAATTTGGGTTTATTAAAACCATACTGACTACTAAGTCAGACAAAAGATATATAAATGGTTGTGTTCTGTAATTCTTTTTATGATTTTCAACATGAACCTGGGGTTCATAGTGGTTTCTATCGAAGTGAAAGCCAGGCAGGCCCTGTAAGATATATGTGCCCAAGTGCCAGTATAAGTACTCATATTGCTCTGCCCATGCTGCATCTGTTCTAGGAGTATGGACAAAGCTTGCACAGCTCCTGACCATGTTCTAACAGTTCAGCGTAAGTGTGCCACAAACCTATAATGGTATAGTCTGTGCATTTTGAGCTGTGTCTTTGCACTTGGATCTGCATTTGATACTTTAAATGAAATATGAAATTGACTTGCAGATATGCTGACTGTATAGAGCCTATAATGTTTGATGTACCCCTAGCATGTAACTGCAGCTTAGTTAGTATATTGATGGTAACTGAAATAGACTTTTATCTGATTTACAAATCGTTTTATTTGATTTATTTGTCTTGCCCTTATTACAAGCTTTTTTAACTAAAAACAATTTCAAGGATTAAGGTGTGCTGTTTCCTGGAATCCTAAACCTTTAGTGAATCAATATCCTTGTGCAAGGATTTACATGCTTTACATTTCTTACAGCCCTTAAATCCTTGCCATGATTCCAGTGAGGTGGATTAAGGCTGGGGCTCGTAGCTTCTAAACAACTGGGTTTTTGGGAAGTCGGCTACCATTATCCTGCTATATTTTTTTTAGCACAGTCCAATGTTTCTTTAAGATCTTAAAAAAATATGGAGCTGCGCTAAGAAACGATCAGCCTGGCTAGAAACATGGCAAGGTTTTAGGGGTTGTAAGAAATAGCAACGTGAATACTGTTTGGATATTAAAGCTGTAAATTCTTACTCACACATATATAGTAGGAAAATTAACATAGGTTTAAAATGCAAAACTGATCATGCTGTGTATATAATACAGTGCCCTGGTCCTAAACCATATGTAGGGAGTATGACTCTCCCAGTACACAAAAGGATTTTTGCAACATGTCAGAATGATTAAAAAATCAGAAGTTACTTACCCTGTGGCAAGACATTTTGAAAGAGTACATGAGAATAAAATGGAAAAGCTCAAATTCTCTCATTATAGACAGTGTCCCAAAATCTCCAAGAGGACAGAAAAGGAGATGACCCTAAGAAGATTCGAGCCCAAGTACATTTTGGAGCTACATACTAAAGAACTATTTGATCTTAATTGTGATGAGGAACTGTTCACACATTTGTAAATGTAGGTATCCCCTCTTGTGAACCCGTTTTGCATGTTTTTAATCCAAGCTGTTTTAATATTACAAGGTGATGGCTGATATGTTATCCTAATTGGATGAATTTATAATCACAGCTGTACGTACAGAAACTGAATTGTGACCCCAGTTTATGTTAAAAGATGAATTAATAAAAATATTTATGATGGGACGAATAATGCCCACTTGGGTGGAAAGTTGACTGTATTATTGGTATAAATCTGAAAAAAGTATGAGGAAATGTGATTATACATGATAAGCTTATATCAAATACATTTAACTGTAGTAAGCCCACCAAGGCAGGGCATTTTTGTTGAGACTGTCTTTGATTCAGTCACAGGTGGGATCAATACCATAGATATTAATAAACCATTTCCTTAGTGGGAATATATCCAGATTGAGAATGTTATCACACCAAATGATGTGCTATTTAGAAATACATTATTGCACTACAGTAATATCTAGTAAAATGCTTAAAACGTGACTGAGGACGCCTCTGCAATGAGATGAGAGCAGTATTTTTTCTATGTTCATGAGATGACAAATAATTCAGAACCATTAAATGATTATTTATGAGGCGTAATATGAAGCACAACTGATCATATACACTGTAAAACATGAATGTTATTCTTACATTTAAACAAATTGTGTCTGCGGTTTAAGCATTATCTCCGTATCTATGATAGTCGTGATGTATTGCTTTTGGGGTTATGTAAAGTTGTGTTTTCAATATGGTGGGTCATCATGAGCAGTGTTTGAAACGCGTGGATGGTTACTGGGTGCACTTTGGAATAAATCAATTTACACTGGCCTTCTACTGGAAGCAAGGATTTGCAATATATATGTGTGTGAGTGTAAATAAATGCACATAAATAATGTTTAGACATTACTCCACTCACAATTATCTCCAGTTTCTCCTCCAGGAAGTGGTTGGTGAGCTGCGTGCTGGAATACTCCTCTTGCAGCCTGCAAGAAAGAGAAGATGACACCGGTGTCTGTGAGTTACTGTATAAGGTGCACATCTTAAAGGTGACTTATCTCTTGTGTACCGCATCACAGTTAGCCCACTATAATGTTAAAACACTATTGTGTTGGATGGTGATCATTACTAGATCATGGATAAGTCCGTTTGGTGAAGTGGGAGGTTGCACTAGCATTAGTACAAAGCGGGATTATTAGCGCTGAAAGATGACACTAGCCGGAGAGGTTCAGCTTTTTTTCCAGTCACCAGTGTTTGGTAATTTCCTAAAGCAACATAAAGGAAGGCACAGTAAACAATGATCTCAGTTTAATAAATCTTGCTTCAAGGATGGAGATAAAAACATTCCTTTTCAATTCTCGCTTATATGGATCACAAAAATCAGGGAAGCATCCTTTACTCATAGTTCATCTAAAATTGTAGTAACACCACTGCAATGCCTCTCTAAGAGCCCGTCCAATCTAGGTTTCAAAAACTGGAATGAGGCTTCAAAGATCACTGTTATTCCACCGTGGTTCCAATGTCAACTCTCAAAATGACCCACCTACACATGTAAACTCGGAAAATAAATCCCCTTCAGGTAAATTTCTATAAGTGCTTCCTGTCCATAAGTTTGAGCCTTTCATCAAAAATCAGAGCTGCCAATCCTTTCAGCAAATCCTTTCAACCAACCTTTGAACTAACGTAATCAGCGCAATGTGGGGCAGATATTAAGACATTTTTCCAGGGCTACTTTTTGCTCCCAGTCCTTCTGTTTATTTGACCATTGTATAAAAAGGGGTTAAATAATTCAAGAGACAATATATATTAAATTACATGCCTATATCAAATATTGTCATATAAGTTAATCATTTACTCTAAAAACTTTAAGCACCTAGAAAGTGACTGCTTTCGGGGTAGGGGTGAAATGTTGCATGATATCCATGCTTCTTTTTTTTAAAGCAATAAATAAAGGCACAGGCCCCGCGTTTTTTTCAGGAGCCACTGGCAGTCCCGCAAGCCTCTTTTTCACCATCCTTCACTTCCTGTCTCTTGATCTCACTTTTGCAAGTTCCTATTCATCCCTACTTGCTCCCTTTCATCACTGTTTTCCTATCTTTATCTTACATGTTTTTCTCCCTGTTCTCACTCTTGAGGAAAAATAAAGGATGATTTCCAAAAATTAGTGCCGTAACCACCACCTGCAGCCACCAGCACAAATAAAGCGCTGAACAGCTGCAGTCCTTCAATAGGCGACTTAACTTTGCAACCTAGGTGATACGCTTGGGAAGGACCGTCTCTAGGCTCTGAGCTAGAGAGACAGTTAGACTGCCACATGGCTCCCATTAGACACAGCTCTCCTAGGGCATGAAATAAGACCTGGAACTGCAAGGTAAGACTGCAGTTTGGTTTCACTGGGGACTAAGGGACACCATGGAGAGTTGGAGTTTCACGAAGAGCTGTAGGGTATTCTAGGTTTTGGGGCTTTGATGAGGAAGAAATGGTGCACCATGCACATTCATGTTCATGCCTATTTGGCAAGAACATACATTTCCTGGAGAAGTTTCCTGTTGTGGCAGTGCAAATTTGGGGCACCTGATGGAAAACAACATCATTCTGTTTTGGATATACATTTGGACAATAGTGTGACTCTGAACACGCACACAGCCACTACTGAGCCTTCTGAGGCCAACTGAAATGTCTGTATTTCAATATAAGCCTGACAGGGGTGACAGCAAGGTGGCAACCTGCACTGGTTGAATAGGGCAGAAGAAAGGGGTTATTTCAATATTGAAAACAACTAGAATGAGAACCATGAGTAGACAAATGAGGAAGAAGAGGGCAAAATACCGGAACTCCTGAATCAACAGAAAAGCAGAACTGGAAGCTGATGGGACAAGTGACAACCACCGGCAGGAACAAGAGAACCCAGCCAAAGAGCCCCGTACTAGGTGCCCGTCAGGTATTGCAGCGCCAACCTGACGAGGGGCAGGCTCATATGATGAAGCATGACGCCTAGCTTGCTAGGTGTGTGAGAGCCCTAGTTCCAACTAAGGGAATTCCCCTTTATCTTCAGTGTGGGTCCACTTCCAAACCCATACTCTTTGCAATATCTTTACGTTCCTTGTCATCACATAGAGGAACTTCGTACTCCTTTTTGCACACTGCATGAGTTGGGGCACGTATGTTGGACCTCGTTAAACTTGCCCCATTGTCCCCCTTTTTTGGAATCACAAGTGAAAGAAGCCAGGCAGGATAATGGTGAAAGAGAGGTGTGAAGAACCGGGATCAATGACACACGATCGGAGGATGGATGAAGGCAGGAGCGCAGCAAGGAGAGTATATTCGGCCTTGGTCCACCCCTCCAAGCGAATGAGGCCGGAGCCAGGGAAAGCATCAGCACAGACTAGAGTGAGCAGAGAAGAGCAAGTGGCAAGGAGAAGCACTGGCCCCTGGAAGGGATGTGTGCAGTCTGGCTCCGAAGGACACACCCATGGCAGAAAGCGAACAGGAACAGAGTGCAGCAGATCCAAAGGAGCCCAAAGATGAGTGAGAGGTGCAGTCAGAGGAATACCACCATTACCCTCTAAAGACAAGACTAAGGCCTGCCACAAAAGTGAGAGCAACGATGGCAAGCTCCTCGATAATGGGAACCCAGAACATCGGAGGTGGAGAGAAACAGAAAGGCAGCACATGAGCACAGTAAGGTGGAAACTCCAGACAGGGAGAAACCCCAGCAAACAGTGAACCCCCCACGACCCTGCAAAATAACAATTGACAAGGCAAGAAATCCATTGACATGGAAAGTTACATTTGGGAGAGTTCTGGTGACCACATGCTTGGGAAAGCAGCCAGCTTCTGCCGGTTCTTAACTATAGTGAGCATTTCAAAACCTATGATGTCGATGCCAGCACTTTCAGGCATGGCCTAAAGCACCAGAAAACCTGTAAAGGGCCACATCATTTAAAGAGGGTGGCCACCCATCTCCAAGGCACATCAGAGCCTCCTCTTCACGAATAGAGGCACCATTGGAAGGACAGAAGGGACAGTAATTACGTCACACTGCATTTAATGGCGCAGGCCTTTGCGAGAAACTAAAAGGATATGAGACATTGTAAATACATGGTAAGACCAAATCTTTGTGGAACTGCATCAGAAAACATCCCAGAATCGGATGAGATGGTCTGACAAGGGGTAATGGAGTAAGCACTCTTGGGACATAGATGGCACAGGCTTCTAACCCAGTTCTCGCTGACTGTAACCAGGAGCTGCTGATGTGCTGGACTTTTCACCATATTATTAAGAAGAAAAATTGAAAAGCATTCCTTTCTACTCCTGAATAAGCCTTTCAAGAACTGCATCCAAACAAGTGATCCAGGTACACTACTTTTATCTTCAACAATAAGAAATTAAAAACTGAATGAACATAAAAACTATACATGAGCTTAACACAGTGCGGTAGAATGTTATTCACAACTAAGTTGCAAGCTCCACTACAAAATAAAGTGTAAATGAGCAAATCCGATATAAAGCATTTTTCTCATTACCGCAGTTGTAGGCCTTTTCCAAGTACAATTAACAAATTTGGAGCATTCAAATTGGGAAAATGTTAACACAACTCATACACACTACACTCTTAAGTACCAAGCAGGACCTGCACTGCTTATACGATGTGTCCTGCGTCGTAAGTGAGAAACAGAGAGCTGAGAAGGGAAGACAACAGGCAGAAAAAAACCTTGTGCGCCACGAAAAAAATTCAGTACTGGTGAAAAATGCTACAAGTGACTTATCCGTGTTTGCTAACATATTAGACTACCAGCAGTGAAGCAAGTGGGATTGAGCACCTGGAAGCTAGCAGGCTCGTTGGACTGGTCAATACATGCATGTTGTGTGGCTTTTCATTTTTATTTGTAAATTCTTAGCTTTGTGCATGAGTGCTCCTTTTGCAATTTTTACCGTGAACGATATTCCATGAGACTGGAAGAAAGTTGGGAACAGATCTATAACACAGATTTACAGTTTAAAAACAGTGGTATCATGAAGTTGATTTTATGGAGTCAGAAAAGATATATATATAGAAAACTGAGGTGAGCAAATTTAGAGTGTCACTGGTGTTGAGGGTGCTCTATACAGGAGCTGCCTTCCACCTAAACTTGGGAACTACCCAGAGTTCTCTCCTTCTTTTTTACATAATTTATGCGTCACTCTAAGCCTGAAAGGGAATTGTTTTGACTTTATACTGGGTGCTCCTTTGTGTCTGGACAAAGCTAAACCTCTCTGAAAAGCTGTAATGACAGCAAAACACGTGACAGGGGTTGCTTTTATTCATTTCAGGTTTGCCTGGATGGTATTTTACCAATCCAAAAGTGTAATATTGTGCCTGGAGTGGTAAATGGCTTTTGTAATTTTACAGCTCGGCGTGGATAGCACTGTGCTAATCCTATGCTTAAAGACTTTGCTGTACAAATGGCAAAAGACTTTGTCCATTTCTATCTCGGTGTGGATAGCACTGTGCTAATCTTATACTTAAAAACTTTGATAGAAAAGCAGACATTTGAGGTGAGCAAATTTAGAGTGTCGCTGGTGTTGAGAGTGCTCTGCAGGAGCTGCCTTCCACCTAAACTTGGGAACTACCCAGAGTTCTCTCCTTTTTTTGTATATATATATATATATATATATATATATATATATATATATATATATATATATATATATATATATATATATATATATATATATATATATATATATATATATATATGTGTATATATATATATATATATATTACCAACACGCTCAAAGCTGGAGGGCGCTTCCACAGAATCCTAAGCGCCGCTGCAGCGAGGAACACGAGACCCAGAAGTTCAGGTGAGAAAAATTCTTTAATCAGCACCTTCGTCAAACATAACGTTTCGGCCTCCGAAAGGCCTTGGTCACATGACACACAGAGAGCGCGATCAGAATTTAAAGTGCTAGTGCTCCACATCAAACACATTTCATTGGACATTGACTAGTCGTCAAGAATATTATCGAAGACAGACTACAACAGCATTATAAATCACAGGGTAATCCCAAAAGAATAATTTGTCAAAGTGACTTATGCGTATATGTTTTGCAACAAATTATCCGTAACATAGTATGATTTTAAAAACCTGTTGCTTGGTGTCACAATAATTGCTTTTAGCTGGATAATCCACATTGCGATGCAAACCAAGAACAGAAAATACTGTTGGTACTATTGCCATAGTTGATTTCACATAGATCAATTGACATATTAATTACTGTATAAATACAATACGATAAGTGAAAAAATTAATTAATTAAACAACTGTTCACTAAAAGGACAAGAGTACCCCAAAAGAAGGTCACAAATACAATGTCCCACTACTCGTGTACAGATGTAAATAACAAAACAGTGAATATGTGAACATATATAACAAGAATTGTATATATGTATGCATTAAAATTGAATTTTCAGTTGTTACATAGGCTGATCCCAACCTATGCAAAGATGATGTTCATTAGCTTTCCTTCCAGAACCGAATACTGACACAGGCCTACTGAGCAATTATATATCTCCGGTGCATCGGATCTATAAGGGAGTTAACATGTTGACACATGAACAAGTACACTACAATGTTTACAGAAATAGAGTGTTAACTCAGAGCATCTCTATTTCTGTGTGTCACTAGTTTTTACAGACACGTATACAAATCTTCAGTCGAATTTAAACCCCAAGGGGATTTACTATTCAACTCAATGATGTATTTAGTCTCTAGCGCTCTGAGGATGCCCTCTCTATCACCACCTCTTCTCAGTGGGCCTACTGCATCAATTGCAAAGTACCTAAGGAGTGCACTGTTGTTATTGTGACTCTCTTTAAATTGCCTTGCAACTGGGTACGTGGTATCATTCGTGTTGATAGCTCTGATGTGCTGGAGCACCCTCTTGTGGACCTGCAGCTTAGTGCTCCCCACATATTGCAGGCCACATGGGCACTCCAGCACATACACAAGTTAGCTGCTTTAAGATTTTCCGGGGCGTGTCTGAGAACGGAACGGTGTATTCTGTTTTACTTACACCATGCAAGCAAGCTTTACAGCCGGAGCATTTCCTAAAGCCCTTGCTGCCAGACAGCCAATTTGTCGTCGATATCACCTCAGGACTGGATTTAACTAACGCGTCCTGTAAGGAGTGTGCTTTCCTATAAGTGATAGCGGGTTTCCATGGCATGTGTTCTCCAATCACCAGATCAAATCTTATGAGATCCCAGTGTTTGTTGACAATTTTTCTTAAGGCCCCATGCTGCCTGTTGTAGGTCCAAATTAATCTGGTGGGTTGTTTATCACCACCAATGGTGGGTTTCAAGGTTTTCTTGTGAATGAGGGCAGTATCTCTGGATATAGCATTTGCTTTAGTAATAGCAGCATTGATAATGCTATCACTATATCCCCTAGCCAGGAACCTGTGCTTGCTAGCCTCTTGAACCTGTTTGCATTGGTTTTCTGTACTGCAAACCCGCCTGCTTCTGAGCATTTACCCGTAGGGGAGGTATACACCCGTTACAACGCATCTTTTACTCCGCACTACCATTACAACGCGACTTTTACTCCGCATACCATTACAACGCATTGCGCTGGGGGGCGCTCTAGGATAGGGAATAAGTATAATTTACTATCCAACACCTTCCCTAGGGTCCACGGGGACTGGAGTTAGAATAGTAAATTATACTTACCACTATCCAGCGCCCCAAGGCGCTATGCGTTGTAACGGTATGCGGAGTAAAAGTCGCGTTGTAATGGTATGCGGAGTAATAGTATGCGTTATAACGTCATACATCCCGTAGGGGATGCTCCTAATCAGGTGGGGAGGATGATGGCTCTTAGCGTGCAGTACAGTATTACCTGCAGTAGGCTTCCTTTACAATGTTGTTTCCAACTGACCATCAATCACTTCAATTGTGACATCCAGAAAGTGGGCTTTGCTGCAACTTACTTCTGAGGTAAAAGCCAGATTGTAATTGTTACAATTAAGTTCCTCGATGAACTGAATAGCTTCTGTCTCTGTTCCCTGCCAAATTAAAAAAACATCATCGATGTATCTGTACCATCGTATGATATTTTTCATGCAGATATCATGATGTTCACCAAAGAGGACCTGTCTCTCCCAGTAGCCCATGTGCAGACAGGCATTACTGGGAGAAAAACAGGCCCCCATGGCGACACCTCTCACTTGTTGATAATGCTGTTTGTGGAACATAAAGTAATTATTGTGAAGACAGAAACTAATCATAGAAACAAGCATTTTGTTATGTTCTAACAATTCAATCGGTCTCTGCCCCAGGTAAAATTGAATCGCCCGTATTCCATCCACATGAACTATGCTGGTATATAGTGATGTAACATCTAATGTTACCAGCAAATATTCAGAACTCCATTCTACCTCTTTGATTTTTCTTAAGAAGTCACTCGAGTCCTGAATGTAGGATGGGAGCCCACAGACATATTCCTGAAGGAAGGAATCCACATAAATTGTAGTGTTTTCTAACAAACCCCCGCAAGCTGATATTATGGGTCTCCCTGGATGCTTGGTAGCGTCTTTGTGGACCAGATACAGGACTGGGGTGACCGGGTGGGCATTTTTCAAGAATTTCAGTTCATCCATGCTGATGAGACCTGATGAACGCCATCCCATCAGCATGGAATAAAACTCACCCTGAGCTTTCCTGACCATCCCCACATCACAGTGTTTGTAGCAATTATCATCATTAAGTTGCTGGAGTGCTTCCTCCAGGTATAAACTCCTTGGCCACAACACGACATTCCCACCCTTGTCTGATTGACGGACAATCATGTTGCCATCTTTCTGGATTTTCCTCACGAGGTCAGAGTATATTTGATTCTGCCTGTTTTTGTACTTGTTGATTTTAAGTGTTTCAACATGTAAATCTTTAATCTCCTTAATCGCAGCTTCGTGAAAAATGTCAATGTTGTCAAAAGCCATAAGTGGTGTGAAAGTTGACCGTGGTTTGAATTTAGATTGGCAAGATAAATTGGTAATGGGAATGTCTTGTGTACTTTGAGAAATTGTTTGTTCTAACCTCAGTTCCTCCAAGTCTTGTAACAGAGGTGCATCATTAACAGAAACTCCCATTCCAACTGATGTGTTACTAGGTCTCTCATGCCCCTTGCGCGTTTTGCTGCCAGAAAAATGTTTTCTTAGTTTCAACTTACGTACAAATTTATACAAATCTATACGTGTTTTATATATATATTTTGCCACAATGTGATCCTACAGCTATCGAGAGCGCTCCACAGTGTGTGCTCAGCCCGGGGATCGGATCCTGACCCAGTGGAAATTTTGTAAAACAAAAGAGGCGGCACAACCGGATACTTTATAGAAGCCTTTTAATTAGCGCTTCAGCCCACCGACGCGTTTTAGCCAAACAAGGCTTTGTTCACGGTCAGTAAGTCCTTCTACAGTTTCCATTTAAATACTAGCCCATATTTGCCATAAAGTAGCATTATGGGATACGTAGTTTGGAACAAATTTATAAAAAATGAAATTAAGGAAAAGAAAGACTGGTGTGCTTTTTCTCCATTGTATAGTACATTGTGTCTCATGTTGGTTCGCATGGGCAAGATTGTTGATTCATGATTAAGTAAAGGACTAGTTCCATTTGACATAATTTCTTTAGTGTCGGGTTTAGTACCCTATTATTCATCATATTTTTCAGATTACTGATGGTCTTTTGCACAGTCACTCAAGATGTATATGAAGGTCTTCTCCAAAGTTCATGCCTCTCGGGTTTTTAGTTCGAAGTCTGATAATGAGGCGGGACTCCATTTGACGTAGTTTCTGGACAGAATCCGCCCCCTCTTTCCATTTTTGGCAGCATTTTCAATCCAGAGAACTTCATCGCTCTCCAGTCTCCATTCTGACATGCACTTATATGTTTGGCAGTGGCGTATAGCATATTCGAGTTTTTCACTGCTCGGATATGCTCCAGGATTCTTTTTTTCAGCATGCAAGTTGTGCTGCCGATGTATCTCATACCACATCTGCATTCTATCACGTACACTACATTTTTAGAAGCGCAGGTGATGTGTTGATCAATTTGCATGATTTTACCATCAGGTTCTTCAATGCTTTTCATACTTTTTCCGATCTTACACGCTTTGCAGGATGTGCATGGTTGGAATCCCTTACGTTGGTCCATTAGCCAGTCAGTTTTTTGTTTAGTTTGAAAGTGACTTTTCACAAGGAGATCTTGGAGAGAGGTGTTCTTTCTATAAGTTATTGAGGGTTGTTTGCCAACGAGTTCTCCTATATCAGGATCACCTGATATCAGATGCTAATATTTTCTCATTTTTTTCGAGATATTTTCACTTTCTTTACTGTATGTGGTTATGATTCTTGGAGGGTCATTGTTCTGAGTTGCTTTAGGTTTTCCATAAGGGTTTGAGCCCTTGTTTCTGGTCCGCTTTCTTTTTGCAATTATTTAGGAAACGGTCTTTGTATCCTCTTGATGCAAATCTTGCTTTACTCTCCATAATTTTGATTTCAGCATCCTCTGTTTTTGAGCAGTTTCTCTTTAATCATATGAATTCTCCATACGGTATGCTGTTCAGCAGGGCTTTCGGGTGAAAACTTGTGCCATGGAGCACACTGTTGGTAGATGTTTTCTTCCGGAACAGGGTGGATTCAATTTTGCCTTCGGATATATAAATTTTAGTGTCCAAAAAGTCAATCAGTTTTTTACTTGTTGAACATGTAAACTGTAGACCAATTTCATTGCTGTTCAATCTGGCAAAATAATCTTGAAATTGCGAATCTGTTCCATTCCAGATTATGAATAGGTCATCTATATAACGTACCCATAAAATAATACGATCCAGATCCAATTGATTGTTGATGTCCCATGCAATTGTCTTTTCCCACCAGCCCATGGTGATATTTGCGTAATTAGGGGAAAATGAAATCCCCATTGCAGTTCCGCATTCTTGTTTGTAAAGTTCTTTGTTAAAGAGAAAAACATTGTTCGTCAAGCACATGTCAATCTGTCATGATCTCCTCGCCTCCCGGAGCGCGGGGGAGCACCGCGAAGAAAGCACAAGCGGCGCGCTGGACCACATGTACCAGCATGCATAGCGCCAGGACGCTCACAGACCCGCCCATAAAGAGTATGGCCGATGGAGGAAAGGCGTCGGATATTTTGACTCCACGTCAGCTGTTGAGATTTGTGTTCCCTGTAATCCTTGTTCGGATCCTGGTAGAAGTAGAGCGGCTGCTCTCTCTACGCTGAAACCCTGCATTGCTTCGACGCCCACCACGGAGGTGAAAGCAGCGTCTTTATTTTCATTTATTTTATTTTCAAAGTTTTATATAGCGCAAACAAGATCTTTGCAGATATCAGAGCGCTTTACAGAACAAGGGGTAAGGGAAACAAGGGAGCGATTAAACAAACTATTGGGTACAAAATAGTAGTAGGTAGTATGTGAGTAGCAAAAGTAGGATAGCAATCAGATAAAACAAAAGTACAATTAGACAGTCAGATAAAACAAAAAATACAAAGTTGGTGCAATGTACTTGATATATCCAAAAAAAGAGTTCAAGTGAATTTAGCCATAAGGATGGCTTTTACTTCTTTCTTAAAAAATGCAGTGGAAGAGATAAGCCTTGTTTCGGGAGGAAGTGCATTCCAGATCCTGGGTGCCATTCCGGAGAAGGATCGTTTATACGTTTTTTCCTTCCGGAATCTTCGCGGTTTCAGGAGGAGATATTTTGTGCTTCTTGGTCCTGTATTGTGGAAGCGGTTTCCCGCGAAGTACGCACACAGAGGAGGTGTTTCCGTGTCTGTAGAGACACTTTGGGCATTTGGTCAGAAGTTTAGACGCACACCAAGGGGGTGTCTGCATCGTCTCTGCCGTACACCCTTTGTTTCTTGGGTGCAATACAAATGCAAGAGGAGCAGTATCCTGAGGTTCCTTTGTCCTGGGTGGAGCGGCTGCTCCCTAGGCAAACAGCCTTACCTCCTGTAGAGTGCCCGGCTGGGCATTCCAGAGTCCGCTTTTGCGTTAGGAGATACGCCTTAAACAATACAAAGCACCATAGCAGATACAGCTTTCGAACGGCATTTTCGGCCGTTACTCAGCACGGTGCCCTCCGTTGGCGGATACCGGGACCGGTATTCATGCGGAGGACGGTTGGAACGCACAAGACTTGCGTAGCTGGCTGCTTATGGGTATCGTTATAATTTTCCTTTTGTTTGTGTTCAAGACTGAGATACTGCCGTGACTTAGCGAACTATTTTGTTCTTTTTGCAGTATTGTTTACAATCCTCAGACTTAATAAAACAGTATTCTCAGATTACCTGTGTATCTCCATTTTCGTACCTTGATAGTGTCTTTACACAACCCCAAGACGTTAGGAAGGTTACACAATATCCGACCTTTACAACAAACTTTCTCCTGGTTAGGAAAGACACCATGGCTACCCTGGATGATGTCCTGGCCGCCTTAGCGATGGTACAGAACGAACTCGCGGCATCCCGACAGGAAACCACGGACTTAAAGGCCCGGTTGGACAATATGCAAAGGCATCCCTTTGATGCAGCCACACCGACGGGGACACCCTCTCCTTTGGTAACAGTGGAATTACCTGTGGCAATTCCACTGGCCACGCCCGAGAGATACAGCGGGGACCCCAACACTGTCCAAGTGTTCCTGACGCAGGTGGCCTTACATCTTTCATGCAAGCCCAAAGCATTCTCCACCAGTCAGGCAAGAGTGGCCTTCCTTATCTCGTATCTGGCTGGGAACGCCGCGCAATGGGCTGTTCCTTTGGTAAACAGAGACGACCCGCTTCTGTGCGACTGGGGAGCTTTCCGTGAGGAATTCCTAAAAGTGTTTGACCGTCGAGCTGATTCGTACACCGCTGACAGGGAAATGTTGGAACTCCGTCAGGGGAATAATGACCTCTTGCAGTATTTGAACGCCTTTAGACGTCTAGTGGCGGAAACAAAGTGGCCAATCGCAAAACAAACAGCGCTCTTCCACCAAGGACTGAGCGAAGAACTCAAAGACGTGGTGGCACAGATAGACCCCCAGCCCAAGACATGCGAGGGACTCATTAATTTAGTACTACGGTTGGACCATCGGATGGGTGAGCGCAAAGGCGAGCACAAAAGGAAAGGAAAGCCACTGCCCTCCTATGTGTCGATGGGAGCACCCGAAACCAGCACGGCAGCGAAAGCAGAGCTAATGGATATTGGTGCCGTCCGAGCCGGTCTGACCGAAGCTGAAAAAGAGTCCCGCCGCAAACAAGGCCTATGCTTGTATTGCGGTAAAATGGGGCACTATGTGCGAGAGTGCCCGGCCAAGCCAAAGACCAGTCGCTTTCGGCCCAACAGAACAGTATCCGCTGCAGTAGAAGTGCAGGCGGAAAACTAGTGGACTCCAAGACTAGTGAAGGGGCCTCTCGGAGTCGCACAAGCATCCCTTCCTTAACGCGCCTGTTCATTACGGTATATGTGGGGAGCCTCGTGCAATGGATTCCAGTGGTGGCCATGGTCGATTCAGGAGCCACCGGTCTCTTCATGGATCAAAACGAGGCACAGAGACTGGGCATAAACCTCATACCCAAGGAGTTCCCCGAGGATGTTTATGCAGTGGACGGGAGACGGCTTATCACAGGCCCTATAGGGCATCACACGGGAGAAGTCCCTGTGAAGTATGGGGAACATCACAAAGAAACGATTGACTTCAGTGTCATTCGAGCACCGCAGTATGGGATCATACTAGGTCTACCATGGCTCCAAAAGCTTAACCCTGCGCACTGCCTTCAGCATTGTAAGGTGAAGCAAGTTACCGAGAAGCCAGACCCTGTTCACATGGTCGCCACGGCAGCTGAGAAAGCAGTCTCCCTTCCCGAAGTATACCATGAATACCAGGACGTGTTTTACGAAGTCCGAGCCGAAGCACTCCCCCCACACAGGATGTACGATTGTCGTATCGATCTGGTTCCTGGTGCATGCGTACCCTGTGGGAGGCTGTACGCCCTAACCGAGCTGGAGAACCTACATTTGCGGTCCTACCTAGACAAGCTTCTAGGGCTAGGGTTCATACGACCGTCCAAGTCCCCTGCAGCATCGCCCCTCTTCTTCATCCCGAAAGCCAATGGGGAATTGAGGGCGTGTGTGGACTTTAGGGCCTTGAACGCACTCACGGTCAAAAACCGATACCCTTTGCCGCTCATCAGTGTCCTACTGGAACAGGTAAAGAAAGCCCATATATACACCAAATTGGACTTGAAGGGGGCATACCATCTGGTCCGCATGCGGAGAGGCGACAAGTGAAGACGGCCTTCAAGACCAGGTTCGGTCTTTTCGAGTACCTCGTCATGCCGTTCGGGCTCTGCAACGCCCCTGCGGCCTTCCAGTACTTCTTGAACAAGGTCTTCCGTGACATCTTGGACCTGTACGTGGTAGTGTACAATGACGATATCCTCATCTATTCCAACACTGAGGAAGAACATGTGCAACACGTATCCACTGTTCTCCAGAAGCTCCGAGAACATATGCTGTTTTGCAAGCTCAGCAAGTTCGACTTTCACGTCACTTCTGTTGAATTTCTCGGAGTGATGCTCAGCCCCGATGGTCAGGAAATGGCAGAACGCAAGGTGAGAGCGGTGGAGGAGTGGCCCACACCACAAAGCGTAAAAGACGTGCAGTGCTTTATTGGGTTCGCTAACTTTTACCGGCGATTCATAGATGGCTTCTCCGGACTGGTTGCCCCCATCACCCAGCTGTTGAGGAAAAACCAGAGATTTTGGTGGAATCCGGAAGCGCAGGCGGCCTTTGTGGCATTGAAGAAGGCTTTCATCATGGCCCCTGTCTTGGCGCATCCCAACCCTGAGCTCCCATAAGTGGTGGAGGCAGACGCATCTGAGGTGGCCATAGGAGCCATCCTGTCACAGCGACATTGCCATACGGGTGTCTTGCATCCTGTGGCCTTCATGTCCAGGAAACTGAACAAAGCAGAGCGGAACTACCATATAGCTGAAAAGGAGCTGCTGGCCATCAACGATGCATTCTCGGAGTGGCGTCATCTGTTGATGGGTGCCAGACATGCAGTAACCGTATTCACTGACCACTGTAACCTGCAATTCATGACGGCAACCATACACCTCTCGCCTCGGCAGTTGCGGTGGATGCTCTTCTTCTCCGGCTTCCATTTCCACATCACCTATAGGCCTGGCAAAGACAACAGAAAGGCGGATGCGTTGTCTCGTCAGTCCGCCGTTTCGGAGCAGGATTCACAGCCGGTTCATTCCATCATTCACCCGGACGTGGTGTTGGGAGCGATACAGCCGGACGCGTTCCTCAAGGGAGTCCAGAATGGAATCCGCTCCTTTCCATGGAGAAGTTGGCTCCAACGTCACCAGGAATGGCAGATAAAGGACGGGATACCTGTCAAAGGTCGTCGCTTGCTGTTACCCACGGCCCTCCTTCGGAAACAGGCTTATACGTAGTGTCACGTTTCGCCTTGTGCTGGCCATCTAGGGGTGGAGAAGAGGGTGGCGTGTCTGGAGAGGCAGTTTTGGTGGCCGTCCATGAGAGTGGATGTTCGGCGCTGGGTGGCGACTTGCGCAACATGTGCGACCATGAAGACGGATCACGGTCGTCTGCAGGGTTTGCTTAGACCCCTTCCTACCCCTTGTCGGCCCTGGGAGAACATTTCCCTGGACTTTTTGGTGGGACTACCAGTAGATGAGGGCTATACAGCAATACTGGTGGTGGTAGACTACCTTACGAAGATGGGGCACTTCATAGCATGTAAACGGGTGCCTTCCGCAGGGCAACTGGCGGTTTTGTTATTAAAGAATGTGGTGAGACTCCATGGATTGCCCAGCGTGATCGTATCGGACAGGGGCTCACAATTCACCACCCAGTTCTGGAAGAAGTGGTGTTCTGCGTTGCACGTCTCTTCGGCCATGTCAACAAGCTACCATCCCCAAACGGACGGCCAGACGGAACGCCTGAATCAGACCCTCAAGCAATATCTACATTGCTTTGTTGATCAGGGAAAGGAGTAATGGGTGGATCTCTTATGGTTAGCGGAGATCGCCTACAACAACGCCACACATAGCTCCACCAAGGCGTCACCTTTCTATTGCAATTATGGTCATCACCCCAGGTTCCTGCCCTTTATACACCCCGTCATGGATCACAGGGTGCCAGAGACCGCCAGAAGAGTCGCCCGCATCAACGAAACGCTCGAGTCTTCACGGAAGTGGCTGGACTCCGCCAAAGCGAAGTACAAGGTCTCGGCGGACCGACGGAGAATGCCTGGTCCGGTGTATAAGGTGGGCGACTACGTATGGGTCTCAACACGAAACCTGCGGTTCCGTAAACACAGCATGTTTCACCCGCAATTTATGGGTCCATACCGTATTGCCAAGTGCATCAGTCTGGTGAACATGAAACTCGGCCTACCTAAGCAGATGCAGATTCACCCGGTGTTCCACGTCTCCTTGCTCAAACCATCAGCGGCGGGGGCGCGTGGGCGGCCGGCTCTGGTCGCAGTGTCTTCCGACATGGAATACGAGGTGGCGGGCATCCGGAGCTCCAAGTGGAGGGTTGGCAAACTGTGGTACCTGGTGGCTTGGAAGGGGTACGGGCCGGAGGAGCAGTCCTGGGAACCCGCGTCCGGGGTGCATGCACCTCATCTGGTGTCCGCTTTCCACAAGAAGTTTCTATCTTGTGCTGGTCCTGCGGGGAGAGGTTGAGGGAAGGAGGATGTACTGTCATGATCTCCTCGCCTCCCGGAGCTGATCTCCTCGCCTCCCGGAGTGCGGGGGAGCACCGCGAAGAAAGCACAAGCGGCGCACTGGACCACATGTACCAGCATGCATAGCGCCAGGACGCTCACAGACCCGCCCATAAAGAAGATGGCCGATGGAGGAAAGGCGTCGGATATTTTGACTCCACGCCGGCCGTTGAGATTTGTGTTCCCTGTAATCCTTGTTCGGATCCTGGTAGAAGTAGAGCGGCTGCTCTCTCTACGCTGAAACCCTGTATTGCTTCGACGCCCACCACGGAGGTGAAAGCAGCGTCTTTATTTTCATTTATTTTATTTTCAAAGTTTTATATAGCGCGAACAAGATCTTTGCAGATATCAGAGCGCTTTACAGAACAAGGGGTAAGGGAAACAAGGGAGCGATTAAACAAACTATTGGGTACAAAATAGTAGTAGGTAGTATGTGAGTAGCAAAAGTAGGATAGCAATCAGATAAAACGAAAGTACAATTAGACAGTCAGATAAAACAAAAAATACAAAGTTGGTGCAATGTACTTGATATATCCAAAAAAAGAGTTCAAGTGAATTTAGCCATAAGGATGGCTTTTACTTCTTTCTTAAAAAATGCAGTGGAAGAGATAAGCCTTGTTTCGGGAGGAAGTGCATTCCAGATCCTGGATGCCATTCCGGAGAAGGATCGTTTATAAGTTTTTTCCTTCCGGAATCTTCGCGGTTTCAGGAGGAGATTTTTTGTGCTTCTTGGTCCTGTATCGCGGAAGCGGTTTCCCGCGAAGTACCGACGCACACCGAGGAGGTGTTTCCGCGTCTGTAGAGACACTTTGGGCATTTGGTCAGAAGTTTAGACGCACACCAAGGGGGTGTCTGCATCGTCTCTGCCCTACACCCTTTGTTTCTTGGGCACAATATAAACGCAAGAGGAGCAGTATCCTGAGGTTCCTTTGTCCTGGGTAGAGCGGCTGCTCCCTAGGCAAACAGCCTTACCTCCTGTAGAGTGCCCGGCTGGGCATTCCAGAGTCCGCTTTTGCGTTAGGAGATACACCTTAAACAATACAAAGCACCATAGCAGATACAGCTTTCGAACGGCATTTTCGGCCGTTACTCAGCACGGTGCCCTCCGTTGGCGGATACCGGGACCGGTATTCATGCGGAGGACGGTTGGAACGCACAAGACTTGCGTAGCTGGCTGCTTATGGGTATTTTCCTTTTGTTTGTGTTCAAGACTGAGATACTGCCGTGACTTAGCGGATTTCTATTGTGTTCTTTTTGCAGTTGTTTACAATCCTCAGACTTAATAAAACAGTATTCTCAGATTACCTGTGTATCTCCATTTTCGTACCTTGATAGTGTCTTTACACAACCCCGACACGTTAGGAAGGTTACACAATCATTTTCAACAACATCGTCGTATGTTCCAATTTTGTGATGCTCCGTTGTCTTAGAAAGTATTGGCATGCCTCCAGACCTATGTCGTGTCTCATAGATGTGTACAACGATACTACATCTATCGTTGCTAGGAGATATTCCGGGTTCCAAGTTACATCCATGAGGATCCGCAAAAAATCACCTGTGTCCTTCAGGTAGGAGGGCATGCTTTGAGCAATCGGGGCAAGAAATGTATCTACATATCTAGAGACATTTTCATATAGAGCTACATGAGGAGACAATTGGTCTGCCTGGAGGGTTAATTAGAGTCTTATGTATTTTTGGCAGAAAATATATACAAGGTGTAGTTGGAAAGTCAGTGATCAAGAACTTCCTCTCATCATCATTGAGTAGTCCTTTTGTGTGCCAATTATTTAGGTGCACCTTTAATTCATTTGTCATTTTGGCCATTAGGTTGTTTTTAAGCTTGGAGTAGTTTTGTTCTATACTCAATTGTCTCCTGGCTTCATTAATATAGTCAGTTGTTTCCATTATTACAATATTTCCCCCTTTGTCGGCGGGTTTGATTGTAATCTTTTCATTGTCCATGAGAGTTTTGATTGCTTTTCGTTCCTCTGTTGTTAAGTTTTCCCTTGTTTTATTTCTTACTTTCATCAGTTTGTCCAACTCCTCAGTCATTGCATCTGAGAATAAATCAATCTTATTTCCTGGTGACAAAATGGGATAGTATCGGGACTTTCTTTTTAGTCCTGTGTCTGATCTTGTGTTTGTTTGGATATTCATTTGTTCCAATATTTGTATATCTGACATTGCTGTGCCATCTTGATCAAACAGAGTTTCGAAGGTCCGTCTCAGATCAGGTAGTTGTTCAATGCTGGTGAATGTCTCTTCCTCTTCAATTGTCTCTCTAATGTTTGTGACATTCAGATCGGTTCCCTTGTTGGCATGTATTTTTGCCAGTTTAAGTTTCCTGACAAATTTGTACAAGTCTATTCTTACTTGAGTATAATCAAAATGTGAGTCTGGACAGAATGACAGTCCCTTATTCAATACAGTCTGTTCTTTTTCTGTTAGTTGATAGTTAGAAAGGTTGATGATAAGATTAGTTACTTCCTGTTGCGGAGAGGATATTGCCTTCTTTCGCTGTTTGGATCTGCGGGTTTTTCGGGTTCTGGCGAGGGAGTTTGTTTACTTTGTTTTTTTCTTCCCCTCCCTCTGTTTTGATATGGTCTTCTTCCCCTTCCTCCGCCCCTTGTGATGTTCTTCTCCAGATTCATCAGTCTTACTTCCTCTAAAAAAGACAACTTTTTTTGTCTGGTGTACATTCCGTGTTGATTCATTCTCGCTCACATCTGATTCGCTGGCGCTTGATGCAGGTTTATGCATTGAATAATTTTTCTTCAAATTATCATAACATCTTGCAAATGTTAAAATTCTACCATGTAAATAGTCTTGTTCATCGCGCTTAAATTTGCGCTCCTTTCGTTCTTCTATCTCCTTCTCATAATGATCCAATCTGGCTTCCATTTCTAGCCGGAGTTTAGCAATTTCCTCTTGATTTGTCTCTTTTGATAATGTTTCCTCCAATTCTTTAATTTGTACTGTTATGTCATCAATGTCAATCCTGGCATGTTTAATTAGGATGCGCATCATGTTCAGTGAGCATTCTGTATTATTTTCTATCCATTCATCCAGTAACTCTTCCTTTGTTTCAGGATGCGTCGGCATTGTAAAGATCCTCAGACCACGTTCCGGAAGAAAACATCTACCAACAGTGTGCTCCATGGCACAAGTTTTCACCCGGAAGCCCTGCTGAACAGCATACCGCATGGAGAATTCATATGATTAAAGAGAAACTGCTCAAAAACAGAGGATGCTGAAATCAAAATTATGGAGAGTAAAGCAAGATTTGCATCAAGAGGATACAAAGACCGTGTCCTAAATAATTGCAAATAGAAAGCGGACCAGAAAACAAGGGCTCAAACCCTTATGGAAAAACCTAAAACAACTCAGAACAATGACCCTCCAAGATTCATAACCACATACAGTAAAGAAAGTGGAAATATCTCGAAAAAAATGAGAAAATATTGGCATCTGATATCAGGTGATCCTGATATAGGAGAACTCGTTGGCAAACAACCCTCAATAACTTATAGAAAGAACACCTCTCTCCAAGATCTCCTTGTGAAAAGTCACTTTCAAACTAAACAAAAAACGGATGGACCAACGTAAGGGATTCCAACCATGCACATCCTGCAAAGCATGTAAGATCGGAAAAAGTATGAAAAGCATTGAAGAACCTGATGGTAAAGTCATGCAAATTGATCAACACATCACCTGCACTTCTAAAAATGTAGTGTACGTGATAGAATTCAGATGTGGTATGAGATACATCGGCAGCACAATTGCATGCTGAAAAAAGAATCCTGGAGCATATCCAAGCAGTGAAAACTCGAATATGCTATACGCCACTGCCAAACATATAAGTGCATGTCAGAATTTAGACTGGAGAGCGATGAAGTTCTATGGATTGAAAATGCTGCCAAAAATGGAAAGAGGGGGGGTAACTACATCAAATGGAGTCCCGCCTCATCATCAGACTTCGAACTAAAAACCCGAGAGGCATGAACTTTGGAGAAGACCTTCATATACATCTTGAGTGACTGTGCTAAAGACCATCAGTAATCTGAAAAATATGATGAATAATAGGGTACTAAACCCGACACTAAAGAAATTATGTAAAATGGAACTAATCCTTTACTTAATCATGAATCAACAACCTTGCCCATGCGAACCAACATGCGACGCAATGTACTATACAATGGAGAAAAAGCACACCAGTCTTTCTTTTCCTTAATTTCATTTTTTATAAATTTGTTCCAAACTACGTATCCCATAATGCCACTTTAGGGCTAATATGGGCTAGTATTTAAATGGAAACTGTAGAAGGACTTACTGACCGTGACCAAAGCCTTGTTTGGCTGAAACGCGTTGGTGGGGTGAAGCGCTAATTAAAAGGCTTCAGTAAAGTATCCGGTTGTGCCGCCTCTTTTGTTTTACAAAATATACACATATATATATATATATATATATATTTATTCTGTAGCGTCAGCATGCTGATTTTATAGGCCAGTATTGAAATTTCTAGATTTGTCTAAAATGAAAATGGCATAGTTGCCTCAAACTGGAACCTGCCCCGTATCCTCAGATCCTAGGTAGATCACAGTAAGATATGCATGTTGTTGTTCACAGTGGATCGCTCTAACTCACAGTTGGATCCCAATGTAGGGCAAACAAACCATGCTCGTGGTTTCCATCGCTTACCGGCTGAATCGCTCCTTGAGATAGTCCAGCTCGCCCCGTAGCTCTACCTGTCCAGGAGGACAATGGCCATGGCTGGGTGAGAAACCTGAGTCCGCTGCCTCCAATGCGTCCAGTGCACATGAAACCTGGTCATGAGTTGTCTCCGGCAAGATCATCTGCTGGTCTCTGGTTTGCTCCGGATCTTTTGCTGACCTAGGATATGTATGTTTCACAAATAGAGAACAATCATTTCATGGCCTTCCATTACCAACATTCTAATGTTCTGCTGCTATAAAGAAGGTTTCTGCGGATCACACGCTGAAGGCATGCAAGAGTCACCAGATTTACTCAGTGAAAATCTAATCATGGAGGTGTTATTTTGCCAACAGCTTCCCCCCTCTAGTATGACACCCTTCTGTCTGCTACAGGCATTTGTAGAATGAGTTCACGGTAGCTCCTGCCACTACCCTTGGAAGGAAGGCTCGAACAGGACTGGGAAGCCGAACGAGCCATGGAAGATGCTGTAATGCCAGCCTGTAGGTCTCTAAATGAGGGCAAATCCTAAGTGCCGCCCTACAGAGATAACTGGGTGATTCAGGACCACAGTTTGGGTCTAGATCCTCTATAGAACATCTCTCTGGTTTAAGACAGCTGTCGTTTTTCCTTGCCTCATTACTTTTTATCATATTCATTCATCCTTGCAAAGTAGGGACTTGATGGAGATGGAAACAGACAAACACTGACAGCGCCAATCAGCTGGACATACAACATTCAGGCACCAATTTACATACATCACAAAGAAATGTACATACGGAGACAGAGCAAAACACCTGCAAATACCAATGCACATGTAAAGTCTAACTCATCTGCGGGTACAACACCAGATTCGCGGCACCCAGGCAAACATACCAACATCCATACAGCCACCACAAACAGACAAAAGGTATACAGTCGTTCATGCGAACAGACAACAATGTAAAGGAACTCATATACACACACTATGAAGAATTCAGCCACCACAGTACACAGATGAACAGATTTACAAGTACCTAAAGCACACAGACCAACATGCAAAGGATAACACAAATACCACTCATAGCGACGTAAATAAAGTGCTACAAAATACACTAGCAGGCAGACATAGACAAAAGTGTCGAACCGACTGAGAAACGGAGGCAAGCAAACAGATGGATGAGTGCTGAATTGGGACTGAGGAGATTCATGCTCAATGTTCACCTACATTTAAACCATCTGCAAAATAAGTCATATTTGAGATGGAGAATGTAGTGAAGAGTCGACACACACTAAATCCGTAATCTGCCCTTGGATAAATCACTGCTACAGGGAGATGTAAGACTTTCGTTTCCATACCCATCCAATCCTTGCCTTCTTTGCAATATACACCTGTATGTAACAATGCAGTGCCATCTTCCACTCTATCCTTATGGTCTTTGTATATAGTCATATAAATACAGCAGTGTAATTCAGTATGTCTCTCTCTAGGACAAACATATGTCATAGTTTAAGTTGCCAGACTACTCCATTCACAGTGCACATGTATCCAGTCCTAGCTTTTTGGTTGGCAAATTATTGATATCATGAGTGTTTTTCCATTAGGCCTAATAGAGCCAACAAAGCATACAGTGCCCAGACTGTGTAGACAGGAAGGGCAGGTCGTTCTCTGAATTCCAAAAGTCAAACGGAAGATGACTAAAGGTAATGCATTCAAATTGGACCTCAAACGGGGGGTTTCTATTTTTTTAATGTGAGCTAAGGACAACTCAGTGTTTCGCTTTGCCCATTAACCTTTTTCACTGCAATGCTCCTAGTATTTTTAAGATTAATGTAGTCTACGCATCTAAATGTAAGGTTACGGTGTAAGCACTGGATTCTATTTGCGGTCTGTGGTCCATGAGTAAAGCGGTCTCAGTCAGCGAAGCCTCCACATGAGTTATCAATTACAAATATGAATTTACTGGGTACGATGGACACTCCCAGTAAAGTCTACAGCACCTCCAACTACAACACAGACATCGCCAAAACCAAAATAAGGCACTTGTAGATAGGACGCCGACCACAGACCGCAAACCTACCCTGAGTGTGTTCTGTTATTTGAATTTGCAGAGCGAGGCTAATCATCCTAGAGGGTATTCAAGTGCTGAGTGGCGCAGGCATGAGAAGTGAAGAGTAGATCATGACTTTTTAGTCTGGAACAGCCATGCCTTGAGGTTCTTTTGGAAATCCATCAGGGAGGAAGAGGTTCTGAGGTTTTTCAGGAGGTCGTTTTATGCCTTGGATGCAAACTATGAGAAGGAGCATCCTTCGCTTCTGGTCTTCATGATGCGAGGGAGGAGTGCTTTTGCGTGGGACGCTTGGTGTGCTCTTGCCTGGTGGGTTGGGAGTAGCTAAGGCAGTGGTTGAGGTAAACTGGACAAGTATTGTGGAGAGCTTTGAATGCATGGATGAGTATCTTAAACATATATTTCCTGGACTGGGAGCCATTGGAGCTTGTTGAGGTATGGAGAGATGTGGTTATTTCTCAGGATGTTCAGGATAAATCTGGCGGTGGCGTTCTGAGTGGTTTGGAGATGGCATGGGACATTGTCTGGGATTCCGATGTAGAGG
Organism: Lissotriton helveticus; assembly: GCF_964261635.1. Taxonomy (NCBI): domain Eukaryota; kingdom Metazoa; phylum Chordata; class Amphibia; order Caudata; family Salamandridae; genus Lissotriton; species Lissotriton helveticus. The sequence continues at coordinate 687,719,385 of NC_136070.1, read as the reverse complement.
GCATTGTCTTAATCAAGTCTACTTGTGATAAGAGCCTGGGTGACCGATCATCTGGTGTCCAGTGGGATTCACTTGAAAATCTTGCATAGCATTTACAGGATGTGGAAGCAGGATGGGGAGACTGCATAGATCTGTCTGCTCAAGAAGAGGTATGGTATACAGGATGATCCAGAGGTTCTTGGTATGGTCTGCAGGGGTGGGTGAGCAGTCCCGAGTTTGGAGGGCCACCTAGAGGTGTAGCAGAGGTTGTGGTTTTTGCCAAAGATTAGGACATCGGTTTTTCCTGTGTTGATCTGGAGGTAGTTGTTTTTCATCCAAGCAGCAATGTTTCTTATTCAGTCGGCGTAGTTTGCTTTGGCAGTGCTGGCTGAGTTGGTAAGGGGGAGAATGGACTGTGTGTTGTCGGCGGAGGATACTATGTTGATGCTGTGGGCTCTGACGATGTCTATGAAAGGCGTTATGAAGACGTTGAAGGGTGTTGGGCTGTGCAACGATCCTTGAGGGAGCCAACAGGTGAGTTTCTTGATTTCTGACGAGTAGGGGGAAAGTCTAACTTATTGAGCTCTGTCCGTGAGGATGAAAGATATCCACTTGAGGGGCAGCTCTGCAGATAACCAAGTGCTGAAGCTTTCTGATGAGTGACTTATGGGAGACCATTTCAATGTCTGCAGAAAGGTTGAGTAGGATGATTGCGGCTGTTTGTCCTCGGCCTAACATCCTTCTGATGTCATCGGTGTCCGCAGTAAGGGCTGTCTCTGTGCTGTGGTTGGTGCAAAAGCCTGATTGAGAGCAGTCTAGGAGTTGATGGAGTTCTAGGTGGTATGCGAGTTGGGTATTGATGGCTTTCTCAATGACTTTTAGCTGGAAAAGGCAGGAACGACTTCATTGAGTAGTTGCTGAGGGTGTTGGGGTTCGCTGTTGGTTTCTTCAGTAAAGCGTTGACTTCTGAATTTTTCCAGCAAGATGGGGAGGTGGCAGTGGTTATGGAGGTGTTAATGATAGCGGTGAGCACGAGGGAGATGATGGTTCTTCCAAAATTGTATGTGAAGTGGGGGCATGGGTGTGAGGGGGCTTCTGAGTGGATGATATTTATCAGGGAGGTTTTTTTCAATCGACAGAAGCTTCCAGTTTCTTAGCTGGTGTTTGGAGACGAAGGGGGCGTCTGGATGCTCCAAAGAGTTCGTATCCCTCAGTACAACTCTCAAAGTGCACTGATTTGTGAAAAAAAAGCCTAGGACGAAAACATATTGTTATGTTTTGTTAAAGGTATTGCTTAAGTGCAATTATCATCGTAGCTTGTGGGCACTAGTACACATAACCAACACCGAAGAGAATGTGGCCATGACATGTGGGTTAAAATGAATTAATAGCAATCTTAACGAAAACCAACCTTGTCGTATATGTAGAGTGATGTATAGATGCATCATGGACTTTACATGAAATAACTGTCAAAAGTCCAACTCTGTACACTAAACAAAAAATAGCTATTTTCAATTTTGTTTCCCTTCAAATAGTGTTTCCACTAGCGTGACACTTTGTATTTTTGTACAAAACAATTAAATCGTTTTCTTTCTTCTGAGTCTTGCCATCAAAACGCTATCCTACAGTCAGCATAGAGTAGAACGGTTCCTTCAATTAGTCTGTCCATTTGGATTTTAAGAGGTTTGGAGAGCCAGTCAGAAGGCGAATTCTGAAACTCAAACATAACGTTGTGTGTTACATTTTGCCTGTGTAAATGCTTTCTTATTCGGAAGGTATGTCTGTAAAACAAGCATCACCAATCACAAGCATTACCCGTGCAAGTAGGTAATGCTATGGGAAGCTGCTACAACGTTTTCTTTATTTTTTTAATTTCTTATTGGAAGCATAAGTTATAAAACTAAAAGAATAAAACATGTAAAGAAGCCTTGTAGCTGCTTATGCATGGTGGCTTTATGTTTACAAGAATCTTTTTATATTTCGACATAAAAAATAATGAATGCATATAAAACAATACAGGTACTTATTGTAGACTTGTGGACTTACAAATAGTTTACATTTTAGTTTTAATGCACATTACAGGAAAATATGATTCTTTTTTGGTGCAAATGAATGGTACTATTGGCATTGAAATACTGTAAAATGAGGACATAGTTTAAAGAAACATAGATACTTATTGTTTCTTTCAAAGGAAAAAGAGTAGAAAGAAAATAAAGCATTTTTAGGCATATATGCACGTGTGAGCTGGCTAAATGTTATCACTCAAATTGTAGGAAAGGCAGTGGTTAAAGTGGGGTGACCCTTAGTCCAATGTTGTATGCTGTGGTGGGGTGAAGCACAATGTGAATGCCGGGTGAACTAACTAATAGATGAGATGACTGACCCAGAACTTTGTATATGTGTCTATATTGTTTCATTTATGATTCGTTTTATTTTATGAGGCTGGCTAGAAGCTTTCTATACGCAAATGTAAAAACTGCCGATGCAAAATTAGAAAGTGCAGAAGCTACTACTTCCTGAAGCATGACCCTTGCAATCCTTTCTTCGGTCGGCCATACCCATGGCCTTTACACGTATATATCTCCAAAGAGATTTTGCACTTGCAAACATAAAATCACTTTGTACCCAGAGAAGAAAAGGAAATGAATAGACTTCAAGGGACACCTTCTAAATAAAGGACAGAAAACCTGGCATTATTGTGTAGAAGGCAAACATTCCTTTGAACTGTCTAAATCATGCATGTTGCAGCACTAATATTAGGACAATACAGAACGAAACCTCTACGCCACTGAAAAGAACATTACCTGGTATCTCGGTCCACAAGCGACTCCTAGAGGGGATGATGCAAAGAAAAAAAAGAGTAAGACGTGTGACCATGGTAACTGAATCAGCCAGCAATCATTTCAATTTTGTAGAGTGAAAAGTTTTCATCATGCTTCATAAACAGCCCATGGTAAGCAGCACACCAAATTTCTCTTTCACAGGAACGGGTAATACACAGACAGCATCAGTGCATACCTTCCTTGTGTAGCTATGTACTCTTCTACAGACACACAGAACAAGTACAGCGCATGCAGCAGTGCAACGGGTGCCTTGAGAATTCATAAGTTGTTATAACGGACGAACTCAAAGTTGGAAAATATGCTCTTGTTTTTCACTGACAGTAACTTTTCCCTGTGAGGAATGTTAGTTTCCGTTTGGGGATTTACACTTCAGGGGACTTCCATAGGATGTATGACATTACAACGCATGGTTTTACAACGCATGCCTTTACAACGCATAGCGCTTAGTGGTGCTGGATAGTGAATAGTTTAATTTACTATTCCAACTCCAGTCCCCGTGGATAGTAGGGAAGGTGTTGGATAGTAAATTAAATCTATTCCCTATCCTAGAGCGCTCCCCAGCGCTATGCGTTGTAATGACATGCGTTGTAATAGTTGTGTCGTAAAGGTACTGCGAGGTAAAAGTTGCGTTGTAAAGGATGTTCCCCCTTCCATATGACCCATGAGACCCTATCTGAGGTGACCGGCTCGCTGGGCCCCTAGGTAGCATCTGATTAATTGTCCTCCGGTGCTGTGTTTAATGACTGGTGGGGATGGGCAGTAGAAGGAGTCAGAGAAATGGTGAACCGCATAGTGGCCCTTGCTGCTGACATTTTCTTTGCCACGGTTTCTTGCTTTACTGCCAGACTGCCAAAACATTTCTACAAGATCTTTAACACTCGGCAGGGTGTGCTATTTTTGGGAAGGAAAGTGCGTGGAAGCTCCAGAAATAGGACCTCAAGGGACTGAACTGTGGCAGAAAAGAGACAGGAACCAGGGAAGGACATGGAGGAAACTGGTTCAACAAGCCAGCTAGGTAGAACCTCTAGCAGAGGCTGCTCCACTGTGCTGCATGAACTCCTCCTTCACTTGAGGCTCTGCTTTAGGCTGTGATTATGGCAATAACTGTGTCAATGTGTCCTTCAAATGATCACTCCCCACTAGCTATCCATGTGGTCTCACAGAAGGCTGCGACTGGCCTTTTCAACCTTCACCTTGAGGTTCCCCTTCCCACAGTCACTCCAGTTTGGAACCTTTTTGGAACTTTTGAGGCCTACTTGAAACTGAAATTAGCAGCTTCTCTACCGTGGGAAAGAACTAGTGACATCCCTGTTGAATGAGCACTTCTCTATCACTTTTGCCACACCGCCAGCGCCATGGTGAGTTGACCTGCTAAAAACTCAAAACTTGTGCTCTGAAAATCCGGTCCAGCAGCCAAAGACTGGACTAACAGGGAGTGGGTCAGGTTTGTGACCACTGATTTAAAGGTGGCTTAAAAGCAAGGTCTATCAGCTGTGGTGCACTGCTTTGTGCTATATATTGCATTCTTATACCTGTTCAGATTTTTACCTCAAAGTTCACATACGTTATCTCAAATCAGAGCCATTATGAATTCATCATATAAAAAATCTGTAACCTACCTTTTGCGAAGTAGCAGTTTTCCTGGACATGGTCAGCCCATCAACTGGGTTCAGTGCTTCCCGTTCCATGGCGGGGCTTGATCTACTTTGTCCCACTGGAGCTACCATCCTCCTGCAACCTGTCTCCTGCGGTTGTTGATTACCTGTGGACATATCTTTGCTAAAGTCTGTCTTCATTTGACGGCCATGCTGGATTACACGCTGTGGCAGCTTACAAACCGAAACATCCTCAGAGGAGGTAGTCTTCCTCTGTATGCCAAACTGGCTGTTCTGCCGCAGAGAATGGTGACTGAGTATATCAGCCTCTGATATGTCCCTGTTGTAATACCTGCTTTTGTTCTTGTCCAGTGTTTGCCCCAGCTCAGCAGTCTTGGCGTGATCTGGACGCCCACGCTGCCAGGTCGGCAGTGAGTCGCGTACAGGACTGGTGCTTTCCTCTCTGCGCCTAACTGGCCCTGGGCTTGCCTGCTGCCGAGGCGACCTGGAGCCAGAATTGGCGGTGCGCTGACGGCTACCACCGCTATACCATGACAGGGAAGGTGCACTGGACACAGAGCAGCTGTCTGGAGAGGTGCACGTTTTTCTTGATGGCCTGAAGTGACTTGTACCCTCCTTTTGTATGGCCTGCAGGTTGTCAGGGATGGAACCAGTAGAGCTCCCTCTGCTCTTGGAGTCTTTAGATCCAGAGCTGTCAGTGCTTGAGCTCTGGTGCTTTTTCCTGTGCGAGCTGGGACTTAGTTGTTGCTGTTTCGGACCCAGAGAACTAAGGCTTGATGGGCTCAGCACTTGCCTGGTGATCTCGTTTAAGAACATAGAAAACCTCTGCTTCTGTTCCACGTATCTCTTCTTCATTCCTGCTTGATCCGGGGGCTTCCCCTCCTTTCCTCTGACCGCCTCCTTCCAGGCATCTTTACGACTTCCCTGGCCTTCTTCTTGTGTCTTTCTTGTGAGAGGTGCAACTTTGCCCACTGACTTTGCTGTGATGGCTTCCATTGACTTTGCTTTCCGGATCATATCCGTCCTTGGGCTTTGCCCACTCTTCAGGATTCCTTTCCCTGTTGAACGCACTGTAAGGTGCCTGTGATGCCTCTGAGGTACCAAGACCTCAGCTTGCTTGTTGCTGGCTAAGCTACTTTCCCTGCTAGTTGCTTTGTGCAACAGCAGCTCATCTTTCAATCTTTGACTTCTGTGGGCCAGCCGATCCACACTTTTGCTGTGCCTTCGGCTGAGTCCAGGGCTCTCCTGAAACCTTTGGCCATCCTTGTGGAAGGCGAGCCCTTGGCCACTAAGGTCGACACAGGACTTCGAGTGCTGGGCTGGAAGAAGGGAGCGAGGCACCAGGAAGGCCTCTCGTTCGATGCTGGCTTCTGAAGACCAAGGAGAGGAAGACCAGGCAGAGGAAGAAGAAGGTGAGGAGGATGCTGTAGTGAAGAGCTCAGACCTGGCCCAGCGGCGTTCCTGCGAGGGCGAGATACTCTTCTTGTCCTCCTTCGCGGGTCTTTCCTGGCGAAGAGGCGTAAAGAACTTCTCCATCACCTCACGTTTCCCTGCTGGCAAATTGCTTCCGTCCAGGTTCTCCCAGAGCACAGGAGAGAAACGCCCAGCTTTCACCTGAGCGTTCTGGTATGAATTTCGATGGATTGCAAAACCACTCATACTTGGCTGTCAGCCCAGCGCTGCGCTACAGACAGCAGTTCCATCCTTCTGGCTTTCATCCCCATGGACGTCACAAAACAAGGCTGAGTTCTTTCCCAGCCCGCCTGACATTAAATGATCTGACACTGTAATGGATTAACTAAACACCAATACGTGGATGGTTATTGGATCTGAAAGTGCAGTCATGCAAACTAGTTTTCCCTTGGGCAGGAACAGCAGAAGGGCTGATTTTTGTTAACATATCTGTGTAATCCCATGCATGAAAAAATTCAACTTTGTTTAGAAGATTTCTCCATTTTCAATATTTGTTTTATGAACTACGCAACTGTTGCTCAGATGAAACTATTTAGGTTTTTTGCGGGTCAAAGCATACATAGTTCAAAAATATATCTACAATTGGTGCATTAGATTCTGGACGAATTGACGGTGTAACTGTAGGAGAACATGCTGACCTTTTTGAGGCTCATTAGGTCGCTGTAGTTGCCACACGTCCGAAGTAATGAAACTGAAGGAGTAGTCAACCTGAAATAATTGCAATTTTCTGGTGAGTGAATAAATAGGGAGAAATTATCAACTGGAAAAAAAAGATGGAAAGCGCCCCTGCAACCCCTATCTTTTGAAAACAATAGTAATATTTAGAAGTATTAGCACCGAGACATTAGGATTTCTCCCCATTATCGGGGATAACATTCTCGAGTATTCATTTTCTCATTCGCTAATAGCTGTGTTTTTTCTGGGCTTAGCCAAGAAATAAATGAACACTTACACGGTGCTCTAGAAAATACTGAGATACACGGTGCTCTAGAAAATACTGAGAAACAATCACATTACATTTTTATCCAAATAAAGCATACTTGGTAACATACAAAACCTAATTAATCCAAAAAACATGAAGATAACAAATCTATAATTTGAAGCTTACTGCGGACCACAAGTAAATTAATGCAGGATTAACATAATGAACATTAAACCATATATAATATTTATCAACCGAGGAAGTGCTACTAGCGTGTACAATTCTGAGGGAAATATTAAAAACCAATGCAATACTTAGAAGATGTTTCCTCCTTATTCATGCTGATGTTTTACATCAGAATTAATTTAACTACGAGAGTAGTACCAAACCAACATAATACAAGCTCCACTCTGTGAGTTCTCAACATATGTTGACGTGGTTAAAAAACAAGGGGGTCAATTAGGATGGCGGACGGATCACCACCGCCATACAGGCGGTGGTGATCCGTCCACCATCCTTGCCCGTCCGCCACCTATTTCCACCCCGCCATATTACAATGGCAGGGGGGACCACGGCGGACGTGAAGACCGTCCGCCGCAAGGCGACCGCGGCGGAAAAGCTCTAATATAGTGGCAGTGTCTATCAGACACCGCCAGCCATATTAGGACGTGGTGGGAGCTATGCATTTCCGTGGCAGCAATGCCGCCACGAAAAGGCATACGTTCTTTGCTTTGGGGGCCCGTTGCGGGCCCCCAGGATAAAGGGGGGGGTGGGGGTGCACATGGGGGGTACTTATGGTACCCCCCTGCAGTTGCATGCACAATGCGGCAGGCACCGCACGGTGCCTGCCGCTTCGTGCATGCAAATGCACAGCATGCATTTTCAACTTTGCGGCGGGTGCTGCTTAAAGCAGCACCCGCCGCAATGTTAAAGAAACGAGATGTGACTGCCAGGGTGGCGGTCACATCCTAATTGCAACGGAGGGAACGCCGCTGCCCCTGCGGACGGATTCCTCCACCTCGGGGTGGCGGACGGACCCAGGTCCGTCCGCCATCATAATCGACCCCAAGATTTGTCGAGCTTATTCGCTCAGACTGGTGGGGACAAACGGAAGAGATTGGAATAGAAGAATTAACAATTTATAGTAAAGTACCCCAAAATGTGAGCACCAAATCTGAATTTAGGCGCAAGGAGTTGGGTGCTGAGGGTGGATAACATTCACACTTTTCCCAGTCCGTGGCGACCTTGTAATAAAAAAGTAGAACCATACTGCTCAGATAGGCACTATCAAAAGTGATTACTTCAATTCACCCTAAAAAAGAGATTTCATTATTTTAAATATACTTTTGTTAGGGTATTGTGCTTGGCGCATACTTCCTGCAGCACAGTACCTGTAATAAATTTATGTATGGATACGTTTAACTCACAATTAAGTGGGTGAACCACCATGCATTAAGAGTTCAAGCAGAGTAAATCTGTAAATTGTTGCTTATGGATTAGTCCAAAAGAGAAGGGCGCAATTGCCCAATGATCTACAGAAAGGATATTTTATTCTTCCTTGAGTGCAATAATTGGGGTTGATACAGAAAATATAGCAATAAAATGTGATTTCAACTGGAAGTCATGACAAGACAGTGTCAAAAGTAAAATCCCAATGGGTAGGTCACTAGTCAATTGTCCACAGGCACTCAATGGATCTCAAAATTTCATTTATTCCATTCACTCACCAGAAATGTACTTTAACCTCTTACTAAATGTACCTCAAAGACCACTGAACTCGATGATTATGAAATTTATTTTGTTACAAATTCGTTTAAAATCTCACATTAAAAGCTAAAATGTAATAGTACAATTTTAATAAAAAAACATTATACACAATTCATAATCACAAATCATCGAGTTCAGTGGTCTTTGAGGTACATTTAGTAAGAGGTTAAAGTACATTTCTGGTGAGTGAATGGAATAAATGAAATTTTGAGATCCATTGAGTGCCTGTGGACAATTGACTAGGGACCTACCCATTAGGATTTTACTTTTTTACACTGTTATAGTGCCCCAGTCCCACTGGGTGTTCAAAGGGGCCCCTCTCTTTACAATAGTCATGACAAGACACCAGACAATATTTTTTTTACTTGAAAAATATTTTGTGGAGTTGAAATTGCAGAGTAGAACCACCAATACTTTTATTGAAGAGAACAGTAAACTGTACCATGCTGTTAACTGGGCCAGCGTCTCGTAACACAGCCCCCCCGCAGTCCACGTGGTGCGGGGGGGGGGCCCTATGTCAAAGGGGCCCCCTCGGCACTGAACTCTGGCCGGGAGAGCTCCTGATTGATCCCGGAGGGGGCCCCCCTAAGTACCGTGCAGGGAGGCCCCCTCACTTTTCGTTACGCCAGTGCTTTGATGGTGACTTTTAACTTGTCCTGGATTTTCCACTAGAAGACTTAAAAATGCAAAATCTAGTAGCTTGTGCTTTGCCATTATAAGAATGGGCCTACAAGTCTCGACATGCGTGGTGGCAATGGTTCGAAAAACAGAACTGCATGAATGCAAACCGCATTACATGGGGCCAACTATGAATATGATATGAAGTTACTATTCTCAACTTGGCTCCTGGTGGTTGAACTATCCCTTTCTGGATATTAATGCAAACCTCGCATCAGAATATAAACAATTCCATTAATGTGGCACATACAGAAAATAAATTGCCTTGATTCTCAATAAAAAAGATGAAAAAGACTGGTGTTGGGGGGATCAAGTTAGCCCTTTCTCTCCTGGATAGACAGTCCAACAATTCTCAGACCGCACAATTCAACACCTTCCAAGGGCATGCACAAAATCTCACAAATATATAGCGCACCAGTGATCGAACTGACCATTGGCTCTGAAATCATATGCCCCCTGTCTGCAAGTGATTTTACTGAAGAGCATATCATTATACAGTAGTACTTGAATCTTGTCTTGTGAATCATGCCTCCTGGCCGATGGTATAGACTCTTTCTGATCTTCCTTTTGGACAGAGCTTCCCCAAAGCCGAGCACACCAAGTTATCAGACATGAGTGCGTCCAAACTCCCAGACCTGGTTACAAGAGATGCTCTCCAGAGGGTGCCTCCATGTCTTTTGCGACACTCTTTGCTCTCTCCAGACACTTGTCCTTCCAACCATTGTTCTCATCCACTCCTCACTTTTCCTAGACCCCACTGTGCCCAATTTTCTTATAGCGCCACTCAATGCCCCACTCGTTCAGAATGCTCTCCGGCTTCCCGTCAGTATCATTCCTTCTACACAAGCCTTTAAAGGTGATCTCGTCTCCTCAGTGGTGAGTCACACTTTCAATAGTTTCTCGCTCCCATACCATCACCACCCTCCCCATACCAACCCTCTCCAGCCAGCCTATAGTTTTTAACACCAATATCTATATACTACATGCAAGATAGGTGCCATCTTAAGGTTTGTATGGTCTTGTGTACATCTTTCACTCGCAATTCACAATACTCACCCAAGCTGTTTGTGTTCTTATGAACTGTTTTCTGTTATGTACAGAGTTTCTTGTAGACTTTATGTGGTTGAATGACAAAATAAACGGGTGCTCTGGGGCGAAGTCTACATCCTCTGTCATGGAATTTATGTAACCAGGGACGTGGTGAGCTATCTGGAATGAGGTATAACTATAAAGGACAAAGAAGAGGTGTGGGAGTGTCCTGCAACATTAAAGGGGACATTGAATAACAGAGGCAGTTTATCCTATGGCGATTTATTTTCGCTCCTTGTAACCGTATCCCACTTAAATACAATATCTGTTCGTACATTCTCCAGAATAAAATTCTGAGAGATGAGTTTGGAATTGGAAGAGAAGCCAGAAAGTGGTAGTGAGATGGATCAGGCCAATCAAAAAGTACTGAACACAAAATACTTGTGGTATATTTACAGCCTTTGTCCATCTCTGCCTACTCTAAGCACATTTGTATAAATATGGCAGTGTTTACAGTCTGCCTTTATGTCTGCCTACACTAAGGGCCTCGTTACTAGTGTCCTATTCATATTATCCCTTCCCTTCCCAGAATGACTGATATTGGAGATTCTGGTGACTCAGGGTAGGGGTGTGGAATACACAGTGATTATAAATTAGACCAGAGGAACTGGGTATTCCCTTCCTGTTCCCACTTGTTTTTCCTTATTTCCCCAGAAAATGTCACCTGGAGACACCTCCTACTTCCAGCAGGGGGGTCTCCTGGTGAAAGACACCAAGACCCGCTGAGTTATCCTGGAACTTGTAATTCTTGAGAGGCAGTAAATTCCTAGGCCACCCCGATAGGAATTACTAGGGTACGCATAATACAGCCCTAATCACATTACACAACGGTACTGTCTACCTGACCGTACAGAGGATGAAAGCAATCCTGCTCATGAAAACAAATACATGCCATCTCACAGCTTGATGAATGAAATGGCTTGGAATTCCATGTGTGTCTGATTGAGAGCATTATAGTTTGAGAAATAGGATTATAGAACAACAAAACTTATAAGTGTGCCAGCAAAAGTGAAGGTGGTTAAGGTTTTGTGATCTTGCATAAAAAAAGTGAAGAGAGGAGAATATCAGTAGATGGCAACAGAAGGTGAAGCACTTGCATAAGTAGTTAGAAGATGCTTATGGAAGAACCTAACCTATTTGGATGGTTAGTGAGCAGGACTGAATTCTCCACCTTCACCACTGCAATCACTGCACATATAAATCACTGGTGATACAGGCACAACACCCACAACAGTGACTACATGCTTGCAGCTTTCATAATTTCAAGAACCATCACTGTGCACCACTCAATGCCAATGATGGGCTGGGTTGTATTGTATTGTAATGTAGCATTTTGTTGTATTTAGTATTTTTATAAGAGTGGTCTTGAATTATACAATACTACCTTCCATTTAAGATTCAAGCAATATAGAAATATATAAAACTACATAAGCTCAACAGCATTTGAGTTGGATCGATGAAAAGAGAAAAAAGATGAGTAATAAGAACATACTCGAAGATAATGGTTGGGTTGGTTTATTTCTGTTTATTTAGACCATTGTCTTTAAACACACGGAAATCTCATATACACAATAAAACCATACATAAAAATATCACATACACAGTTAAAACCACTAATTCATCAGAGTTAATTTAGCTTATACATTATAAAAAGAGACCGGTAACCACCTTCTCCCCTGGTGACATCAACATTTAAGTATTCTATATACAGATAAATAATTAAAATAACATTAAAATATTTAATCGGCGGTATTGTTCAACTCTCGTTAAAAGGGAATTCGTTGTCCACATCCTTCCTTTTTAGCAGCAGTTAATTAAAACCATTGGATCTATGACTGTACCATAAGCTTCAATATTTATATACTCAGGGTATGGGATTTTAGGACTAGGTAACATTACTATCCTTGCCTAAGTTTGTCCCATACAAGCCGATTTAAGCCTTTCATGAAGCTTCCTAGTGCAATTGCAAAGTCAAGGTTTAGCATTTCTGTCAGTAATGGCTTGGGCTCGTGACCTTATTCCGTATTTTAAAAATACTGGGCGTAAAAATAATTTTCTTAATTCTACAACTGCAAGGCAATCTGGCAATATATGCTGGGTTTCAGATTTGGTCCCAAGGCCACATTTGCATGTTCCATCTGGATGTAACATTTCTGCCTTTATTTTCCCATCCATTAAACACGGGTTAATGCCAATCCGTATCTTTAGGATTTCGCACCGAAGCCCATAGTTTGGTAAGGTTTCTAGGTATGGATACCATGCATCATTTATCCAGGAGTTTATTATACATTGGGCTGATTTTTTCTTCCTCAGGTATTCTAGGTCATTGTTCCTTGAAGATAATCGTAATAATGTCCTCTGCCAATACTAGTTTCAAAACAAAAACGACCATGTCTAGGTTAAACGTTTGAGACCCTTCCGTCCTTTGTTTTTAAGATTGCGGATCAGTTTTGTAAATTTGACAAGTGAGTTTCCGCCAGTTTATTAATGACGGAGATTTCTTATTAATCCATTCTTGTGCAATGCACAATCATACCGCAATAAGAGCAAGAGGCATTATCACAGACATATTCATTTCAACATCTAATTTCAAGCCCAACATTATATCCCTGGTTGTTGTCAATTCTAGGTCATTGTGAAGATGTCCAGACAAAAACCGGGTAATATCAGACCAATATCTTTAGAGAGGTGGGCAAGTCACAAACATATGCAATATATCAGTGAAAACAACCCATCTTGGATATATTTTCTTAATATTCAAATTAGTAGGACATTACTTTGTTATTTTCTCTTGAGTATCACCATGCATACTGTTTTAAACTGCTGTAGCTTTAGATTAACAGATATTACTAAAGAACTAGAAAAGCTTCTAACATTTTTGAGCCAACTAAATCATTTGTTTAAACCAATTTTTAATGTGTCAGTTTAAGAATTATTTGTGTCTTAAGTAAATTCAGTTGTATCCTGACATTTTTCTGAAATGTTCAGTCTTCTGAGCAATACAGTGCATGGCCCCAATTATTTCAGTCAAGTATATTGCCACCACATCCACATACGCACTATAATTTACTGTCACTCCATTGATTTTACAGATGGTATCCTCGTTTTACTAATTATATGTCGTAATTAAGGTATTATGTACAGAGCTCAGAGAAAAGGGGATGGGGCATCTCTGCCTGGTGACCTGGACGAATGCTAAATATTCTGGAAATCTGGCCTGCTAAGACCAAGTTAGCAAAGAGGTTTTTATAAAGAATTTGTAAATTGCTCACACTATTTTCAGAAGCTCCCATACTCCTCATTATTGTCCAAAAGAATGCTCAGAACACCCTGTCTTATGCCTTTTCAGCATCTAAGACGATCATACCGGCTGATTTAATATTGTGGCGGCATGGAAGAGTGAGATTGCAGTGTTTGTGTGGTTAGTGGTTCTCTCACAGGTATAAACCATTATTGTCGTTTTTTTATCCTCTTATGCCTTCTTTGTTCCTACTGAGACCTCCGAACTTCCTTCTCATTTGAACGATCTCCTGCCCTGTCTGGAAGAGACGGAGATGACAGCATTCTGGTCATAGCAAGGGGATTTATTGACTACCACGTCATTACCCCATGTGGCCACAATCATGGGACTCCAGCAGAATTCATAGCATCACCCTAATCCGGTCCTCAGTCAATAACACCCTTTCTTTCCAGCGAACATGTCAAAGGGTACCATAGCTTAGTCATTTTTTTTATGCAGATCGGTTTATCCCCATCTCATATACATAATGGACTGAATCAAGCTATTCTATCGTAGTGTTGAGTAAATCCAATGTTTGCCAATCAACCTCCTTCCTAATAAAATTAAATAAAATGACAGCTTATTACCAAGGTATAAACCATTATTGTTGTGGGCTCACTAATTCTTTTATATAAGAGACAAACCGCGGGTCAATATTTTTGCATAGATCTTAGTATCAACATTAAGTTAATGAGATGGGGCGGAATGATCCTCTTTCTTTGGCAGGTTTGCCATTCTTAAGTAAAATAGCAATATTTGTGATGTTTCTTGAATTTGGAATATCTCCACCTTGATCTATGTCTAGAATAACCTGTAGTATCACCAGTGTGAGTAGATCAGCAAATGCTTTACAAAAGTCAAGGGCTATGGTGTCTTCTCCAACAGCTTTGTCTGAGAACAGGGCCATTATAGCCGCCTTAAAATAAATTTTGATCCCCAACCCACCAACCTCCTCAGCATCCGATTGACCACTACCACCGACAACCCACTCACTGGATGGGAAAAACTCAGCACACAGAACACAACCACTCTAATGAACTCCATCCACTCAGGAGCACTCATCAACTCATGGCCCCACAGACTTTTGAACGTCAAAAGAGATGAGATCAACCACCAGCTTACCACCATCCTCAATGCCTCCATCACCGAAGCCACCTTTCCTGATGCCTGGAAACACTCAGAGGTCAGACCCTCCTCAAGAAACACTCTCAGACCCTAGCGAGCTCCAGCACCTCCATCCCATCTCACTGCTCTAGCTTCCTGCCAAAGTCCTAAAGAAAGCCATCAACCTCCAACTCACCGAACACCTGGAGAGAAACAACCTGCAGGACCCATCGCCATCAGGTTTCAGGGTCAACCACAGCACCAAAACAGCTCTAAACGCCACAACAGATGACATCTGCACCCTACTCGACAGAGGAGAATCAGTCACTGTGATCCTGGTCGACCTCTTGGCAGCCTCCGACACCCTCTCCCACCACACACTCATTGATTGACTGCACCAGGTCGGAATCGCAGACAAGGTGCTCAGATGGATGGCATCCTTTCTCACAGGCTGCACCCAAAGAGTCCGCCTCCCTCCCTTCACCTCACAACCCAGGCACATCTGTGGTGTCCCTCAAGGCTCATCCCTCAGTCCTACCCTCTTCAACATCTCCATGACACCACTCACAGACATTGTCAGATCGCACAACATCAACCTCATCTCCTATGCTCGTCCTCTCGCTCTCAACAGACCCCACCACGACGAAGACCAACTTTCACAATGGTATGAAGAATGTCTCAGCCTGGATGAAGAACAACTGCCTCAAGCTCAAAACGGACAAAACTGAAGTCCTTATCTTGGGCAGACATTCCGTCCTCTGGAATAACTACTGGTGGGCATCGGAACTCAGACCTACACCGAAAGAACACACCAGCAACCTTGGCATCATCCTGGACAGAGAACTCTCCATAAAACGTCAGGTCAACGCCATCTCCCCAGCCTGCTTTCACATGCTCCTTGTGCTCTGCAAAATCTTCAAGTGGTTACCCATCAGCACCAGGAGGAGTGTGTCGCAGGCCCTCATAATCAGTCGGCTGGACTACGGCAACACACTCAATGCAGGCACCACCACCAAACTCGTGAAAAGACTCCAGACACTCCAGAACACAGCAGCCAGACTGATCCTCAACCTACCCAAGAGGACCCACATCACCCAGCACCTGAAGGACCTACACTGGCTCCCTATCCAGAAGCGATGCCAATTCAATCTTCTGACCTACGCCTACAAAGCCCTCCACGACCAAGGACCAACTTTAATGAACCACCGCCTGCTTTTCCACCGATCTCCCAGGAACCTTCCCTCCCACATCACGCTCAGATACCACGCATCCACTGTTGCCACTCAGGAGGATGCTCCTTCTCCCACCTTGCCACCAAGTCCTGGAACTCCCCTACATCTCGGCACTTCACCCTTGCTGACCCACTTCAGGAAAGGACTCCAGACCAGGCTCTTTGAATGATACCTGCCGCACAGCGTCTGGATACCCTCTCGGGTGACAAGCTGTGCTATATAAATACAGCTTGATTGATTGATTGCTAATGTGATGTAATTCTCTAATTTTAACGTCTGAGTCTGAGATAAGCAAGATATATTAGCAATATGTAGATAAACGTCAATGTGAGCCTGTGGTATAGCAGAGTCAAGGCCATAAAGCTCATAATAAAGTACCTAAAATTGATCCAAGATAGTATTAGACTCATAATGTTGTTTACTCTTACTATCCTTGATGTACCCAATTAAATTCTTAAGCAAGTGATCAGTAATTTTATATGCAAGTGTTAGATCCGGCATCCTTTGCGTGGTTTTCTCTTAAAATTGTTTTTTTACTACTGGAAGGCCTGCCTCTCCTACAGGATAACATTGGGGATACCTTATCACATTTAATAGGTGACAATTTCCACATGGGAGCAGGTAATGAGATTATGATTGGTGTCTCCTGATTTGTAAAGAAAAGTCAAATCTCACAGTGGAGTCGGATCTCGGGCACCCAGGTCCAGCTGGAGCAAGACCCTGACCCTTAAGTAGTGCCCCTCAGGTCCCTGACCCTTGGTGCCGTCTCTGAGAGGCTAAATTGAAGTTTTTGTGCTCTTTGTGAAAGTGAGCGGGCCTGTTAGGGCCAAAACTGTGTCGCTCGCACTGTCCACCAATGTGAAGTTCCGTCAATCCTCCAACAGCGCTACAACATTGACCGCTTGTAAAGAATGCCACCACTAAGCTCCAGCCCACCCGCTCATGATGACAACAGGATCGTTGTACTACAGTGACAACCATTTGCGATAACAGACCTGCACTTTGCGCTACAGCGATGAGCATCTGCAACACTTCATTGCTCCTCACCAGCCCCCTCCATCACAAACGTGAGTCTTTGCGCTTGGCTGAGTAGGTAACTTTTCAGCATGGCTAACCTGGCCACTGTATCCGACCCGCGCTCCATCGCGGTTGGTCTGAACTTGTGACTTTCTCCCGGTCTTGCATTACATGATAGCCACAAGTGGTGCTTTGGGCTTTTAAGTTCTATTTTCACTTAAATCTTTAAAATTGCATGTCTCAGGTTCTAGTGATTTGATTTTTGACATTTTGTTCTTGATTTATTTATTACATTTTGCTCTATTTTTCTAAATTGGTGTAAGATTTTTCCATATTGCCTCTAAGTTAAGCCTGGCTACTCTGTGTCAAGCTATCTGAGGGCTGAACACAAGTTAATTTGGGGTTTGCTGTGCCTCACCCCGACAAGGATTGTAGTTGCTGCTTGAGTAGGGTTTCACCCCCTCAACCAGTATCACTATTTCTGCCATTGTTTGTTTACTTTCTTTAGTGTTATCACAGTTGGATATCATGTGGACATTGTACGATTTTAGAAATGCTTTGTTCATATTGAGATTGGAATAAAAAGACTAAACCTCATATCTGGTGTGTGTGGTAAATTAACTATTACTGTGTGCTCTGGACCATTTTAATACACTTCCCAAATTAGTTGGAGCACTACAAAAAAGGTGAAGACTTCCTCTGAGGAGCCACAATGACTCCCCTCTCTCATCCCCACTGGGTCAAGTTATGTAATACACGGACGATAAAGAAGGCAATATTAGACTGTACCAAATTTTCTCACTATTATAAACATCAGAAGGGAGATGCCCAGCGCCTCTCTTTTGAAGCTAAATCATAACCCCGTACTGGCTAGCTGAAATTCTCCCATCATCCTCCAGTTCCAAATATATTACACTTATTGATTGACAATATAGACCCCAACCAATATTCTGTAAACATAATATGCACTTTGAGTCTGCAAAATCCAGAGACAATAATACTTTGAGACACTTAAACCAACAAGTGCAAGAGCCAACTTACAGTACCAGACACGCTGAATACTAAATAGGTGAAAGGCTGCATTTACTTATAGTTTGAGTAAATACAATATCCGTATGATTCGGCGTTCTGAGTGAGAAGGAGGGTATCACGTCTCTGCAATCATTACTAATCAGATCGGGACGTATTATGGTCAAGATCTATTTGAGATGTGGGGTACATTACTCACGTCGGGTAGCTGTTCATAACAGGCGACTTAATTAAAGGCATACTATAGGAACTCACTATATACCGGGGATTTTTTTCTACTATATACACTCTTTGACTACGGAGATCTCATTAGTTTACGGACACCTACATATTTAAGGTGATATCGAACCCGGGCACCATTTGTGAAACATCCTTCATTAATATTGTGAGACTACCGACTGGTCTACACATCTAAAGATAATACATTGATTGATTTACCAACTGAGACTGGATGTTGCCACTATACGCACTAAGTGATATTGGAGAATGAATCAAACATCTGGACGCACACGATATTTAGTTTAGCGGCCTTGAAAAAGTCTTTGTAAGACGAAACACGTGTCGACGACCTGGGAACTTTTAATGAAATATTGTGAATAAAAGAATATCAAGATCAACGCATGTCTTGGATCCTTGTATATAAAATTAGATTGTAATTACTTTATATGTTTCAGTCTAAATGTAACTACATTGAGTACAATAGGACATTACTACTATAACGAGAGGTGTGCCGTGCAAAATCCATTTTTTTTCTGTGACTAAATAGGTGAAAGGCTGCATTTACTTATAGTTTGAGTACATGCAATATCCGTATGATCCTATCATGGCCACCATGCTGAGTGAGCTGCTAATCACAGTACCAAACTTTAATGTCCTGGTCAAAACTGCAGAGACAACTAGTCTTCACAGAAGCTCCTTTAGGGAACACAAAGTAAACCCAGAATCCTGAAACGAATAACAAAATTAAACAAATAACGAAATTGTACAAATCAAGTTGGAATCATTCCATTGTAACGGTGCAAAAATAGCTCCCAGAGACAAATACGGAGATTAGATCTATAACCACAGATGTCACATCTTTCTAGGCTTGCCTTGAAAGCACAGACGTAGCCTTGTTGCAGCCAACGTCCGACAGAAATACATATATCTTGAAAACCAGATCAGGGCCAGTGTTTTTGGTTTCTACATAAAAAAAGTTGTGGAATTGGAAGATAGGGTATTTTAGGACTATCTGAGAACAAAGAACAAGATAACATGATGCCCTTCTTGGGAACATTTCTTTTTCATTTATTATGTCTAACTTTTATACCACTACGGAATTCCAAAAAGCACATAGGGTACACTCAGGGCGCATATGTATGTGTGTGTGTGTGTGTATATATATATATATGTGCGTGTGTGTATATACATATATATATATATGTATATGTATGTGTTAGAAGCGGCTGTCTCTAGTTGGCAGAGGTATACACTTCTGACAAATAGGGACACACCTTTTCTAGTCAGGGCAAGGGGATCACACACTTAGATAACCCCTGCTCACCCCCTTGGTAGCTTGGCAAAGCAGACAGGCTTATCTCAGAGGCAGTGCGTTAAGCATTTATGACCACATACAGTAATAAAGTGAATACACTACAAATGGACACGACACAGTAGTATTATAAAAATGAGAATGTTTATATAAGGCTTAGCACAAGACCAAATACCGACAAAAATATACCACAATCTTAATAAATACTCTTGGAAGGAAAAATAATAGTTCAAGCACGGTTTCTTCTTAGCACAAAGTCTTTAGTAACAAAAGCAACTCTTCTTCTTCTTTAAAACACAGTTCTTGGCAACAATGTAACCCACACGGGAGTCACACGACGTCGAGGCAAAGTTAATCCAAAGGTTCGGCGTCGACCGCGAGGAGTGCTACGTCGAGCCTGGAGTCGCACAGACCCCCACAACACAGTACCTTGGAAAAGTGAAGCACTTGATGATCAGCGGCGTCGAGATGTCCGGCGTCGCGTCTTCGGCGTCGATCGGGCCTCGGAGTCGGGGCGATCTGCAGCGGCGTCGACAGATGTCAGGCAGGAGCAGCGCTCACGAGGCGAAGCAGGATACGGCGTCGTCGTCGATGTTGCAAGAGTGAGCAGAGCTCACGGCGTCGAGAGGGCTCGGGGTCGATGCGATCAGCGGCGGCGTCGACACAGGGTCACTTGGAGCTGGAGCCGAACTCGCTACTCACTGGCGTCGCTACTGGCGTCGATCGGGCCCGGCGGCCGGTGTCGAAGGTGCGGGACACTGGAGCCGTTACTCACGATGTCGAGCTGGATTCGGCGGCGTCCGTCGGCGTCGAGATTGCTGGATTCTTCAGAGGTGCTGGATTTCAGGTTCCAGCAACAAGCACTTTTTAGCAAATAAATGAAGTCCTTTGGCCCTGTGACTTCAACAGGAGGCTGGCACTCTTCCAACCCTTGGAGATTTTCTATAGCAAGTTTGAGAGTACACACTCAGTTCCTCTCTCCTGGTTCCTTGGCAAAAATAAAGAAGCAACTGCAGGATTCCCCCAACAAACAGCACTCTGGCAGAAGGGGTAGGCAGTCCTTGGATCAGCAGGCTTCTTGTCCTTGGTTCAGGTATCCTTGTCAGAAGTGATCTAAATTCTTGGTTCAGGGGTCCTTCTCTTATACCCCTTTTTGGCTTTGATCCCTTTGTCCATGCAGGGGAATTTCCCCCCATCTCGGGTTTGTTGTGGGTGTTGCCAGGCCGAGGCACCTGGCCTATTCACTGTGCAGGGCAGAGTCTTCAGCCGCCCAGCAGGAGCGGAGCCAGCATTGTCACTGGCAGGGGCAGGGCCATCAGTTGCCCAGCAGGAGGTGGGGCCAGGAAAGTCCCTCGCAGGCTCAGAGTCATCAGTCGCTTGGCAGGGGGGCTGAGCCAGCATTGTATCAGGCAGGGCAGGCTATCAGGAGCTACTCTTCCCCTACTCTCAATGCAAATGCCCCACTCACCCCACACTGACTCATTCAGACCTCTGGAGCCACCCAGATCCTGTCACACGCACACCAGAACCAGCAGAGACCGGTAGACAGTTAGACAAGAAAATAGCTACTTTCTAAAAGTGCTATTTTCAAACACAGAGTCCAAAAACCATCCACCCAAACGGATGCGTTATTAAACCCTGAGTTCAGGGATACCAAACTCGACATTGCACCATGCTCCCCGAGCCCGCTAGGAATATAGCATTAATAATCCTGGCAGCCCATTCTAACTTATGGAGAGCAGGTTACCTTACAATAGTGAAAAACTAATATGGCTGTAATTCACTATTAGGACATGCCAACCTTGTCAGGCTTGTCCTACCTTATGCTTACAATGCACCCTGCCCTTGGGCCTACCATAGGGGTGACTAACATGAAGTTAAGGGAAGGTTTAGGGACTGGCAAGTAGGTGTACTTGCGCAGTCTGCGTGACAGTACCAGACTGCACGTGGTCTAGCAATGGCAGACCTTCAGACATACTTTTACTAGGCCGCTTCTGTGGGTGGCACAACATGTGCTGCAAGCCCACTAGCAGCATTTGTATTTACAAGCCCTGGCACTCCTGGTGCACTCTACTAGGGACTGACAGTAAACCAAATAAGCCAAACATGGAATTTCAATCAATACAGCAATTTCACATAGGGAGCACTGTGGCACTGATCAGCAGTGGCACAGTGCCCAAAGCAATATACCAGCAAAAACATCGTAAACAGAGGAGGCAAACAGAAAAAATGGAGGAGAGACTCATGCCAATGATGTCAGGTCTAACACGTGTCCCCTCCAGCTGAAATGTGGGGAGAACTACCCTTACCCTAGGGAGTCCTCATCACTAAGGCGGAAAAATCTTGACAGACCATCAGCATTGGCGTGATCTGTGCCAGGGCGGTTTTCCACCGTGAAGTCCATCCCCTGTAGGGAAATGGACCACCTCAACAGCTTTGGATTCTCACCCCTCATCTGCATCAACCATCTGAGGGGCCTGTGGTCTGTCTGAACCCGGAAGTGAGTCCTAAACAGGTAGGGTCTTAGCTTCTTCAGCGCCCAGACCACAGCAAATGCTTCTCTCTCTATCGCACTCCACCTCTGTTCCCTGGGAAGTAACCTCCTACTGATGAAGGCTACAGGTAAGTGTCGGCCCTCTTCATTCACCTGAGCTAGAACAGCCCCCACGCGATGCTCTGAAGCGTCCGTCTGGACAACAAATTATTTAGAAAAGTCGGGTGCCTGGAGTATGGGTGCTGTGCACATTGCAGTTTTCAGGGTGTCAAAGGCCGTCTGACAGGCGTCAGTCCAGATCACAAGTCGTGGCTGCTTCCTGGAAGTCAGCGAAGTCAAGGGGTGCACAATGTTGCCATAATCCTTGACGAACCTCCTGTAATAACCCGTGAGACCCAAGAAGGCTCTCACCTGAGTCTGGGTTTTGGGCGGTGCCCATGCCAGGATGGTATCAATCTTGGGTTGCAGGGGGCCACCTTGCCGCTCCCTACTTGGTGCCCCAAGTACACCACTGAACCCTGCCCAATCTGGCACTTACTGGCTTTGATTGTGAGGCCTGCTCTGCGCAGGGCCAACAACACTTCCTGGAGGTGGCGCAAGTGTTCCTCCCAGCTGGCGCTGAGCACTGCGATGTCGTCCAGGTAGGCAGCACTGAAATCCTCCAGTCCAGCCAAGACCTGGTTGACCAACCTCTGGAAGGTGGCAGGGGCATTCTTCATCCCAAAGCGCATAACCCGGAACTGGTAGTGCCCATCTGGTGTGGAGAATGCTGACCTCTCTTTTGCCCCATCAGTCAAGGCGATCTGCCAGTACCCAGACGTCAGATCAAACGTACTAAGGTACCGGGCAGCCCCCAACCGATCTATGAGCTCATCAGCTCTGGGGATGGGGTGCGCGCCAGTCTTGGTGACTGAATTGAGTCCTCGGTAATCCACACAGAACCGAAGTTCTGGTGAAGCACCAGGCGCTGCAGCCTTTGGGACCAAGATCACTGGGCTGGCCCAAGGACTGCTAGAGGACTCAACCACCCCTAAGGCAAACATTTTGGAGACCTCCTCCTTGATGTATGCTCTGACCTTGTCAGTCACTCTGTAAGCCTTGTGCTTCACAGGAGTGCTGTCCCCGGTGTCCACATCATGGACACACCACTGAGTAACACCAGGAATCAAGGAAAACAGATCAGGGAATTGTCCCAACAATTGGCGACAATCCTGCTGCTGTTCAGGGGTCAGTGTGTCAGAGAGGACCACACCATCCACTGACCCATCTTGCTCTTTTGCATACAGGAGGTCAGGAAGAGGCTCACTCTCCTCCTCCATTCCAGCATCTGTAGCTAGGAGCATGCCCACTTCGGACCTTTCTAAGTGGGGCTTCAAACGGTTGACATGCAGGACCCGCAAGGGGTTCCTGGGAGACTTTAAGTCCACCATGTAGGTTACATCGCTCTTTTTCTCCACAACCTCAAATGGTCCAGTCCACCTG
Organism: Lissotriton helveticus; assembly: GCF_964261635.1. Classification (NCBI taxonomy): domain Eukaryota; kingdom Metazoa; phylum Chordata; class Amphibia; order Caudata; family Salamandridae; genus Lissotriton; species Lissotriton helveticus. The sequence continues at coordinate 687,695,849 of NC_136070.1, read as the reverse complement.
TCCTTGAGCGCACAAGGTTCCACGGGGGACATGACCCAAACTTTCTGTCCAGGCTGAAGCTCTACCAGAGTGGCCTTCTAGTCGTACCACTGCTTCATCTCGTCCTGGCTGGCCTCCAGATTTGCCTGAGCAAGATCTCTGAAGCGCCTAGTCTGGTTCCTAAAGGCCAGCATGTAACTGTATACATCCTGGGGAGGTTTCCTGGGAGATTGCTCCCAGCCTTCTTTGACCAGACTCAAAGGTCCTCTTACCGGGTGTCCATACAAAAGCTCAAAGGGGCTGAACCCTAGAGACTTCTGTGGCACCTCACGGTAAGCAAACTGTCAAGGAACTGCAAGAACCACAATGCTACTTGTGTACACGCCCTAGTAGGCGTAACTGAGCAACACCTTAAAAAACAAAATACGAAGCAGCTGGTTTCTGCCTCCTGAGCCTGCCATGAGGAAGGGAGCACTGTCTCCAGAAACGCGTCGGCAATTGGGCTTTTGAAATACTTGCTCTTACCTGTGTGCTGGACTCCTTGCTGCCAAATTGACGAAAATAAAGGTGAATAATATAACGCTGTGTGGGCGCTTCAATGCGAGAGCAACTTTTTTTTGAATATTAAGTGGCCTGCTCAGGTCACGAAGTAGCCCCCCCGCTATGGAACAGGTCCTGATGTTCTACTTGAAGAATATCGTAAAGGAACAGCGCTACCTGTCTCTTTGGTGGAAGAAAGCAAGTGCGTATGGCATGATGTGGTGAAAAGCAATCCGAAGAGAAATAATTTTGGGAAGGTGTACAAACTGCTGCATGAATCACGATGGATTTTACTGTCAAGGAACTGCAAGAACCACAATGCTACTTGTGTACACGCCCTAGTAGGCGTAACTGAGCAACACCTTAAAAAACGAAATACGAAGCAGCTGGTTTCTGCCTCCTGAGCCTGCCATGAGGAAGGGAGCACTGTCTCCAGAAACGCGTCGGCAATTGGGCTTTTGAAATACTTGCTCTTACCTGTGTGCCGGACTCCTTGCTGCCAAATTGACGAAAATAAAGGTGAATAATATAACGCTGTGTGGGCGCTTCAATGCGAGAGCAACTTTTTTTTAAATATTAAGCGGCCTGCTCAGGTCACGAAGTAGCCCCCCCACTATGGAACAGGTCCTGATGTTCTACTTGAAGAATATCGTACAGGAACAGCGCTACCTGTCTCTTTGGTGGAAGAAAGCAAGTGCGTATGGCACGATGTGGTGAAAAGCAATCCGAAGAGAAATAATTTTGGGAAGGTGTACAAACTGCTGCATGAATCACAATGGATTTTACTGTCAAGGAACTGTAAGAACCACAATGCTACTTGTGTACACGCCCTAGTAGGCGTAACTGAGCAACACCTTAAAAAACGAAATACGAAGCAGCTGGTTTCTGCCTCCTGAGCCTGCCATGAGGAAGGGAGCACTGTCTCCAGAAACGCGTCGGCAATTGGGCTTTTGAAATACTTGCTCTTACCTGTGTGCTGGACTCCTTGCTGCCAAATTGACGAAAATAAAGGTGAATAATATAACGCTGTGTGGGCGCTTCAATGCGAGAGCAACTTTTTTTTGAATATATATATATATATATATATATATATATATATTCACTGAAAAAAACAAAGGTTATAGGGCTGTTATAGTTAGGAAATATAATTAAAAAAAACTGTAGATAGTCACTAAAAAAACCCAAAGGTTATAGGGACGTTATAATTAGGGTGATATTTCACTCGTACAAAACCAGAGAAATTCAGCAGTTGTAGTTAGCTGAGTTAACTATAACTCACACCCCCATAATGCACTGCTTATGACCTCACATATTACATCACTCATGACATGGTCAGTCACATCATGGATGAAATCTCAAATTACATCACTGATGATACCATCCACAGAATCTCTGATGCTGCCACTCACACCCCCATGTAACCTTTCATACACCCACTGTAACTTCCAAACAACCATTCTCCAAGCCATTGACACACCCATACCAGGAATTACATACACACTCACTGATTTATAGGTCTACACACACATCCACTCAGTCACCCACACAGACACTCATACACCAACTCACAAACTAATACAGCCACTGATATATCCACTCATACAGCCATACAGCTACTCACACACTGTCAGTCACTCATAGAGCTACCTACACACCTACTCACTCACCTATAGAGTCAATGTGACAGCCATTTACTCACCTATAAAGTTATACACATACCCACTCACTTATTCATACAGATACAAACATATAATCACTCACCCAACAGACCCTCACACACGCACTCACTAACCCATACAGCCACTATCTCAATCCCTCACTCACACAGTAACTGATATACTCCAACACTCACCAATACTTACCGAAGTTTATTGTGAGCAGGTGGTAGATTTTGGCTTAAGACTTTTTTGGGACTTATGTGAGACGATTAACATGTTATACCATCTTAAAACTTATCATAAAAAACGTTACCAACTGCTGATGAAGTAGAAGGAAGCTGGAGGATCACCTACATCAGTGGCCGCAGCAATAATTCCTGGCCAGAAAGTCCTTTCAGAGGTACAGACTACTACCAAAGATATGGCTCCAGAGTTTTCAAGAATGGCCAAGTATTGCATGGGCTATAGTATTGTTATAAGAGCTGGTGAGCAGTGTGTTACAGCTATTCACAATGCTGCCAAAAACCATGCATGGTAATTTTTTCCCCCTTTTATAATTTTTGCACATTTCAGATGACTAGTTCGTAGTGAGCAGCAAGAAGGCAATGTAAAGCTGAAGGACACTCAACTTTAATAGCAGCACAACAACACTGAAGCAGAGAGTCCATTCAAAAGTCCAATCTCAACTTCAAGATTTGGCTTCACAGTTTTCCCCAATTGCATCATACTGCATGGATTGTGGAGTTGCAGTGAGTGCTGGAGAGCAGTCCATAACGGCCCTTTGCCATGCTGCAAAGAATAATATATGTTGCTGTTTATTTTTTATTTTTGGACCTTCATAGTTTTTCTACATTAGCAGGCATTTTATTATCTTACAAAATGGGTATCTAGGTGTTGTTCATTTTATTATCTTCTAATTTATTGTAACACTCCTTAACCATAACTTGTTATATGGACAAGTTAAACCGTCCCTCTACAAATACATACACAGGTAACTTTTGCCAGTTATCATTATCTACTTTTTCACTTTTTAAATATATGTCACCAGTCTGTGTTTTAATCTTATAGTAAGAGCATCGACAACATTTACAAACATACTCTTTTTTTTAGGCATCACTGCGTTAAATTTTGTAATCTCTTCTTTAAAACTATCATCTGTAATATATGTGTCTTGTTCTGCAACTCCTCCTCTCAACAACTCTTCATTTTCACTAGAATCCTGCTCAGGACGAAAGAAACAAACTGCACATCATCACAAACCTTTTCAACGTCTGCCACTCTACCAGGCAAAAGTGCTTGATTCATTTCATATAAACATAAAGCAAGAGTTTTTACATAATACAGCCTCCTACCTAAAGTTTGCATTGTTGATTGGTATAACTTATTTTGTGTTCTAAACTTTGCTTCGGAAAGATACTCAGACATTTTCTTAATATATCAAAGCATTGCTCTCTAATACTAAAAATACTACTACAATTCCATTCGTATACAGTATCCTGACTACGCCTTCCTTGTACCTCTTCTGAAATAACTTCATCTACATTTCTAGGTACTATCAGCTCTTTTGCTATAGGACTACCATTCTGCTTTTCATAACATCATCCTCTTTACTCAATAGCATGAACTAATCTATTATCCTAGAGATACCTTTCTTCATTAAAGAAAGCCTCTGTACAAGAAGTATGTATTAATTCTCCACAAAAACTGTACAACAATTACATCAATTCACTAATCTTTTCTTCAGGTTTTGTCTCCTCGTGCACACCCCTATTTTGTCAAGAGTCTTCATTGTATTTAGAATCAAAATGAAAAACTTCCTCTTCATAGCAAAGGCTGAATCAACTATCTCTCAACTTGTTCTTTCAGTTTCTCTCCTTCTTCTACACTTTTTTAAATCTATCACAAAATTTACAAGGCTGTAACTATACAATCATTATGACATTTGCGAAGAACCTATGCAGCCATCTAAACACCCACTTACAACTCATGCAGTCATTAAAATACTGAAGCACACATGCAGTAATGAAACACTCAGGCTCTACTCATGCACTCATCTAATTACATAGAGAGTACCATTGCGGTAAACCTATCACCCATATTGTTTAAATACTAATATTCCTCAGTAAAATGTGTAAATACATAAGTTTGTGGTTGAATACATCAATACTCCCTGGATGATTGAATGAGTGCATAGGTGGTGCCTGGGTGATTCAGTGAGGATACAAGTAGTGCCTAGATGATTCCCTGACAATGACATAACTCCATGGGTCATTCTATATCTGCATACTTATTGCCTGTGTGTTTACATGAGTATACCACTAGTATCTGGGTGTTTGGATGAGTGCATGAGTAGAGCTTGAATGATTAGACAAATGATTGACTAATGCTTCAATAATTTAATGCTTGCATAGATACTGTTGGGGTGATTAAATAAGTGCAATTCTAGTGCCTGGTTGATTTCAGGAGTACATACATAGTATATAGGTGATTTATGCAGTGCATGGATAGTGCATACATAATTGTTTAGGCCAATGCATAGCTCCCAGCCTGTTGGATGAGTGGATGAATAGTGTTTCAGCGATTGGATGCTGCTGCCCATTTCTTTTTGGTTGAGTGAACAGATAGTGACTGGATGTTTAGACTGTTGCAGGGATTGTGCTCATGCACATAACTATGTGCAGGAATCCAAGACCTTGGTGTGTAGTAGTGTACCAAAAACCCACCTCGGTGTCCAGAACCCCAATCCGACTAGAAATAGTGTCTCATTCATTCTCCGTACTACAGCGAAGCTACCAATGATTAGACAACCTAGAACATGCGACTTACTAAACTCTCAGGAATAGTGGGAAACAAGAACACTCTTTCGCTCTACAGAGACACAATATAGTTTAAAATGTTTATTTTAACTTAAGTGCTCTATAATGCCGTATACGCACCAACAATAGCAGAAAAATGCATATGAATAATACAATCATCATTGTTACAATTCCATAAAGCACAAAATGGGAAATAAGATTATAATGACAGTAGAAATAGGACTATAGCGCCTTTACCACCCTCCCCGTGCTGAGAGCTAGTTTATTATAATAATAGAAAACCTCTAGGCTTTGTCAGGGGGACCCCATACCTCCAAGATCAGATGCAATGAATCACATACCAGGACAATCACAGCTCTTCTTAGTTGGAAAAGTTTTCTCCAAGTGCCTTCTCATGCATGTACTGCCATATTAAAAAGCACCTGAGTTTCAGTTGGGCAGCTGTGCCTCCTGTTATGTTTATGTGCGTGGGACTGACCAACATGAATCAACAGCATACATTGTTATTCAGCCTTGAACATGCTGTGCAGACAGAGAGCACAGTGTATGGCTAGATATGTGAAAAGCAGACTGTTCTTATATGAAGATGCCCAAGCAGTGTATTTACGAGAACAGAGCCATGTAGTGTTGTGTGCAAAAGTGGCAAAATGGTATCTAAGCATATATTTCACTTCTACTAACTTAGCAATGTCTGCAGTTAACCCCATATCCTCACTACACCCTCCCCTTGGTCGGGCCAATGGACAATTGACTCAATAGAATACAGAGTTCAAGTCAGAGTGAGCAAGAATTAAGTTCATCCTTATCGATAGGAAGATTGGAAGGAAGAGAAAAAAAAGGGGGCAAAAAGCCAGCAAAATAATTCAGCAAAAGTTTCCGACCGATGGAAGTCAGCCAAGTCAATCCATCAATGTGTACGAGCAATAAGTTGCAATGGCCTCCATGAGGAAGTCATTGTTATTGTCAGAAAAGAGAGTTGCCATCCATTTTAGCACAGAGAATGAACATTAATGTTCATCAACAATGGGAGCCTCTAGCACCATCTGAGGACAACTTGCGTGCTCCACAAGAAAACTTTGTTGTAGGAAATCATGTGCATCTGCACAGACATCCCATTCTGCCAAAACTCCAAGCGCAGTTGCGCAGGCCATGATTCCAACACTGGAACATTCCAGCTCATGCGCCACAAGAGGACTCATTAGCAGTTCATAATCCGGGGCAGGAGACACCGTGTTGGAGAGGCAAAGATCCAATGCCCATTCAAAGGAGCATTCCAGGCATTGTAAGACAGGTCGCACGCAAGAGAAGTATGCAAACGAAAGGATAATCCATAAGCCACACTTAGAGTGGCCAGGGGCAGAGTACCGTAGCATTCAAGCATACACCTACAGAGCTGCAGCAGCCGGTCTCGGCTGTTTTGAGCCACAGTGAGAGCAGCCGTTCCTAAGCAGGCAAATCACAAGCAGCACCCCCGCAGCCAAGGCAAGTATTAGTGGAAAGCCGCAGAAGATGCTGGAAAAAATAGAATGAAAAAATGACGGTATCACACCAAATTTAGGGCCCGATTACGATTGCGGCGAATCCGCATCCTGCGGGCCGGCAGATGCCACCGCCGGCCCGGAGGATGCGGATTCACCGCTGCGTGCAGAGAAATGACCCCCCCGCCGAATTAGGATGGCAGGGGGGTCATCTGCGGACGGCAAGACTGTCCACCGCTTTTCCGCCGCGAGACCGCGGCGGAAAACCTCTAATATGGTGGCGGTGTCTATCAGACACCGCCAGCCATATTAGGATTTGCATTTTGATATGCCTTTCCGCGGCAGCAATGCCGCCACGAAAAGGCATACGGTCTTTTCTTTGGGGGCCCGTTGCGGGTCCCCAGGGTGAAGGGGGGGTAGGGGTGCACATGGGGGGTACCTATGGTACCTCCCTGCATTTGCATGCACGAAGCAGGCACTGCGCGGTGCCTGCCGCTTTGTGCATGCAAAATGCACTGCTTACATTTTTAACATTGCGGCGGGTGCTGCTTCAAGCAGCACCCGCCGCAATGTTAAACATACAGGATGTGACCGCCAGGGTGGCGGTCACATTCTAATTTGCACGGAGGGACCGCCGATACCCCAGCAGACGGTCCCTCCACCTCTGGGGTGGCGGACGGACGCAGGTCCGTCCGCCATCCTAATAGGGCCCTTAGTTTGGAATGAAGTCACAAGGCCAGAGCCCACAAGTTTAACAAAGTGGGCCAAGCCTGTAGTAATAGAGGCATTGAAAATGGTATGGATCAAGGCACTGAATTGAAGTGGGAGGTCAGTATTAAGAAGAGCTTGCACCTCTGTGTGGGTTTTGGCCACGTGAAGGACGAATGTTTCACGGGAAGATGTGAGCGCAACTTCTTTTGGGGACAATAATTGTGAGAAGTTAGCCTGGCATATGATGTCCACTATTCTAGTGGGCACCTTGCATCAGTCTTATCGACCCTTATTGATGGTGGTTGTAAAGTCAACCTTATAGACAAGCTATTCTAGTGGTAGCATGGACCAGCAGTCATAGGCTAAGACTTCAGAGAGCATGTGAAGCAAGCTGTTTTACCAATTATAATCCATTGAATACCAAATGAAAGGACACCACACAAGGTATATATCAAATATATATGTATTTATTTCTAACACAAAGCCTCTGCACTCTTTATGAGGTCAGAGGTCAAAGTACATCACAAGTTACTCAATTAGCATACGATAAGTTGCACAAATACAGTTATGCCCTAGGGGCCTCACAAACCATATACTAAGGAAGAAGTATAAGAACCACAGGGGAGTTAGACAGCAGGCCTAGGGCCTGTAGAATCACTGGGACTACACTAAACAACCACAGGTTAAGAAGTAGGAGGCCCACGGGAGACGCGTGCTGTGTCTAAACACAGTCGTGAGTTACCATTGACTTATAATGGGAAACGAAGAAGTTACAAAGTTACTGTTTAAGGACCCTTCCAGATGGACTAGGATGGAACCCTTTTAAACTAGGACACTTCGAGAGTCAAGACCCACGGGAGCACCGGAGTACTCGTGTTACCTCACCCAGGGAAGCCGGGTGCATAGGTGGCTTTTCGTGTCGGGTTTCGTCGTCGTTTTTTATGGAGATCTGCAAAGAAGTGCTACAGGCGACCAGAGGAAAAGTGTCCGGGTGGATCGAAGATCTGAAGAACCTGAAAGCAGAGGGGACAGAGTCTGGGTCACTAGCCAGTGACCAGGAAGGAACCAGGAAGGAACCAGGCGAGTTCGCGTGCTTGAAGGTGAAGGTGAGTTTGTCTCTTCAGCCACGAGGTCCAGGAGGCATCGACGATGACTAGGCGCTGGATTCGAGCTGCCCACAAAGGATCTAGTTGACTACGGTGTCGGTATCAGGATTTCACCCAACAAGCCTTGGCAACCGCAACCCAAGCAGGATGTCGGGATTGGCTCTGTTGCAGACCAGCAAGGTCTGTGGCGCTTCTCCTTTGAAGGGAAGGTGGAGCAAGCCTGGAGCAACCAGGAAAGCAGTTTAGTTCAAAAGAAAAGTATTCAGGGGGCTCACTAGCTAACGGGCAAGGAACCGGGAAGACGCGTCAAGCTGAAATGCAAGAGCAGGCCCCACGTGGCACTCGTGGAGTGTGGAGGGCTGAGCTTTGGTGCAAATGGTGCTCTGGTCTGGGGCTTCTTGTACCCTGATGCACAACTGCGAGGGTACCTTGGTAGTTGAGCAGTTAGCAAACTGCAGATTGTCCAGGGTGTCCAGTCCCACGTCTCTCGTGTCCGCCACGGGTCTCAGCTTTGCTGTGAATGGGGGTCGGAGTTAGAGAAGTCTGAGAGTCCAGTTCCTGTGTCACTGAGTCTTCGGGTTCCGGCGGGAGCGTCGACAAAGCAGATCAGCAAGTTACTGGTGGTGCCTGTTTGCACAGGGTGGTCACTCCTTGACCACAAGGGAGATGTCTTCCGTCTTCTAGTCAGAATAGAACGTCGAAGGTCCAAGAGTTCTGTATCAAAGTTTCTTTCCAGGATAATCTAAAGTCCTGGGGACACAGCTCCTATACTTATTCTAAACTAAGGGGCTGGATTACCTGCCTAGGTCCCTCCTATGGGTAGACCTGAGAAGGGGGTGGTTACACCCCTTTCCCTTTGTCCAGTTTCGCGCCAGAGTGGGGCTGAAGTGCCTCAGCAACTGGTTTGAACCGGGCTATGCATGGAGCACCTTGTGTGCCCCAGGCAGTGTCTCAAAAAGCATCTGCTGATGCAGCCCTCCCTGTCCCAATACACATCAGCCTATCTGGGGAGGTGCTGGTACCTCCCTGGACAGGAAACCTATTGTCCAGGGCTCCCCTGCCAGAGTTTCATCCAGCAGCAGGAGGTCAGGCTTGTGTCTGTGGCAGCAGCATCCATTTTGTGATGCTGGGGCTCTGTTTAACTTTAACCGGGTAAAGCAGTAACATACATGTCTTTTCCCTCTAGAAGGGTGGAATGCTACCCCCGCCGCCAGAATTGGCGGGGGGGGGGGTAGTATTCCAAAGCGTTTGACACCTTACACGAAATGTTTAGCCAAACCAAAGTTAGCATTAACCGCGAGGATTACAATGCACTATATCATAGAACAGCTATAAGGACATGGTTTCATAAAGCTGCAGCGGGGTTCAGCTCATGCTAGGGCACCCTCTCACATAAAACCAAGCACTCTGCCTCCAGGATTGTCAAGGCCTACCATAGGAGTGACTTATAGGTGCATATGTGTCTATATATAAGGTAGATATGGGTATACTGTATCTAAGTAAGGGGTGATTACACCACCTTACCCAAGCTGAGGGATCAGCCTGTGGTGTCAGTTTGGAGGGCCAGCCAGGGGTTGCATAATACATGCTGCAGCCCCTGGTAGGCCTTGGATGCACCTATGCCCTGGGTACCTATGGTAACCTATACAGGGGCTCACAAAGGTGACCCAATACCCAATCTGGTATGTACCTAAAGTACATGGTATCAATTTAGAGAGAGAACAGCTGGGCTGTGGGTCTGATTAGCAGGCCCACAGCCACACTAAAGTCGAAAAACCAGAAAATCACAGCAAAAAGTGGGGGTGACCATAGGAAGCAAACCCTACTCTCCTACAATAATGCTCTTATTCTGCTCAATTTATTGAATTCTACCTTCAAGGTTGGAATGCAAGGCCAAATCGAGATGTCGAGTTTCCCGTTGTTTTACAGCAAACCACACGTTGTGAGACTGTTACAATGTAAGGGATGCCAGCAAGCATGCCGCAGCACTCTTCATTATTTAAACTCAAATAGCCACCGTTTGCAAGCAGGGTGAATGTAGGTGCGATAGCTGGTGCTGGGTTATCCTTTAAAACACATGCCAAATTTGGGGCTTTTAAGTTACAAGTGCCATGCAACTGTATATTCTTACACACAAGAGAATGATCAGGTGAGGAATCACACGATTCCCCAGTTACGTACACCTCTCTGTCATCCCGTAGGCATCTGTATGTGAATGGTAATGACCACACCTCATGAAGGAATGTGCTACCTAGGGGTTCATATCGGCCCAGGGGATAATGTTTCATGCATGAACTAAATTTAAACAAGGAAATTGGTAGTTATTACCCCATGGATGAGCCATACTGCTGAATCAGTTTCGGCCACTGAAAATGGCAAAGGATCTAACTTTTCAATGTGTAAGAGAGACTATGTTGCATCCTTCATGGACATAAATTGTTGTCTATCTGTCAAGTTAAATGGCAAAAATAACGATGACGCGTTCCTATAATCCCAAGGAACCTTACCCATCTTGAGTGTTTGCAAAGTCCAAGCAAACTGCATGATTGAACGCAATTGATTTTGACCATGGTACAAAACAGACACTTTATTATGAACAATATCCACAACAGATGAACCAATATTGTCTAATGTGCAAATGCGGGAGGACAGAGTGTTAATGCTATTATCAACGACAGCAAGCACTTTTTCTAAATTAGCTTGGTCTATTTCCCTAAGACGCGATGCAGCTTCAATTTTGGACAGCTTCCAGATTTCATTGTAAACTGCATAAAGAAATCTCTTTGATCTAGGACCCGCAGGCCCTTTTGTAAAATCTGTCAAGTCAATGTCATCTGTTAACAAAGACAAATGGTGTTTCACTGACGTTAGGGTTGAGTGTTTTAACCAATGTTGACATCATTTCCCTACTGAATGGGTTGTAACCAAATGGGAAAACATGGATCAGGTCTATCCTGTATGTAACCAGGGGCCTTGCCTAGAAAACGGTGTTGGCATGAATCAGAACTTGTTTGCCAAACCAGTCAACCTAGGGGGGTCCAGGCTAGAAACATTAAATGAAGCATTTGCAACTAATGAATGCATTTCATCAAGGGTCATATCTGTATGATTGTTCCAGGTCTCATAAGCATACAGATCACAAATTTTAGGGACATTTGTTTGTTTTGAAGTGGCCAATCAAAAACATGTTGTTTGATAAATCGAACTGTTTAAAAACAGGATGTGGTTTGGGAGAAGGCACGCTCGATGTAAAGCCTCCATGCCCTGTACCTACCAGGATCTAGAACCCCAAACAGTTTAAGATCGACTGTATCTTTCCATTGCTTATAGCCACCGATAGCTAATTGATCAATAAAGGATTTGGAATACAGTAACTTTGTGTGAGTGAGCCTAACTTTAGAATTGGATGTAGTATTCTTTCTAAAATAAAATTAATCCAGATTGTATTTATTAAAATCAGTGAAGTATGCACATTTTTTCGAAAGTGTTTTTAAACTGCCTTCAATGGGAGCTGACCAATGTTCCCATTGTGTGTAATTAACCACATTTCTAAATATATTAGCTTTATGCAAGTAATGATGACCATAATTTGCAGCATTCAAATACAAATCTTCAGCATCAAATGCAGCATAATACTTTAAATCAGGAAATAAAGATTGAATCGCTTGTTCGTCCCAATCATCAGAGCGGATGTTTTGTTTCACTACATTCCCCATAGAAACACAAAGTACATTTGCAACATTAACCACTTCGGTGGGGCCATGAATTTGGAACTTTACTGCATCCCAAACTATTGCATCTACAACTGGCCAGGCAGAGATGATGACAAAAGTCTGGTCTCTTTTCATGATGTGAGAAGAAGAGTGTGGTGCCAAAGTTCCCTCAATCACTTTCACAGCAAAGCATTCAGTAAGGTAGTGACTATTGATTAGAAGAAAAAAGAATGTCACAAATCTAATTGACATGAACAAAAACATGGCGATAAGCACCAACCAAATGTATGTCCAAGGTGGAACCAAATATTTCTGTTTAAACCAGGTGACAAAAATAGTACATTTTGAAGGGGGAACTTGATGATGTGGAGTTAGTGTCAAAAGAAAAATGTGACTGGTCAACGGCATTTGCTTGCAAACCAGGGGATATACATATATTCAGTGTCTTCATGTAGACTGCAAAGCCGGAGGATTTAATAAAGGATTAGTAACATAGGTCATCTCTATGGCAGTGTCAGGCCTGATGTTGCTCGTCATGGCCAAGACTGAATTCCTTGATATTACTGGACAGGAAACAGCTGGAGTTATGCTATGAAGAATCGGCCAGTCGTTGTAGTTTGACATTGTCCACTGAGATGTATCTGTTATACTTGCGACCAGGAAATGGTGGTAAAATGGCTGTGCGAGTTCCCTTCACGCAAAGCACTGGAACCGGTGCACGATAAGAGGGGCCAAACTCTTTCTTGTTCTCCACCTTCTCACGGACCAGGTCTCCGACTTTGGCTAGCCAGCCTGCTACCGGAATCTGTAGTGCAGCTTCAGTGGAGGAGGGTAAATGTTCTTTTGCAAGACTGTCACGTGTCTCTTGTAGATTCTGTAATACAGCAGAATGATTATCGACATCAAAGGCTGCGGCCGTCGCCGCCAAGTCTAGACTATCAAAGTCTGGGACATACATTTTCATGCCAAAGAGCGTTTCGTATGGGGTCCGCCCACCCAGAGATCTTCTAGGGGATTATTTAGTGCACGTTGTACGCTATACAAATGGGCAAACCAGTTCCTGCCAGTACCTATAACTCTAGCTGTCAAGGAATGCTTTAAGTCACGGTTCATTCGCTCCACAACTGAGTTGCCCTCAGGCCTGTATGGAGACGAAAATTTGACTGGCAGTCCCAAAGACCTCATGGCATCCTTGTACACCTTAGAAGTGAACGTGGGACCCTGGTCAGAATGGAAGGTGCCACATGCAAAAATTCCCACAAAGACACGCAAATCTCTGATGACAGTTCGTGCGTCAGCACTGCGTTGTGGCCAGACCCCAAGAAAACGTGTGCACAAATCAACTGCAACTAAGATAAACTTATACACAGTACCTGAAGAAACTGGACCGCAGTGATCTAAATAAACACAACCGAATGGTTTATTAGAAATGTACAGCTGTGTTTGTGGCGGGTGTGCAGCAGTTGAAGGTTTAATCAGCTGACAAATGTCACATGAAAGCACATAATCACAGGTTTGTTTATACAACCCACGCCACCAGTAACGCTGCTGTAAGATAGAAACAGTTGCCGAAACGCCTGCATGGGCCGAGGCCATGCCTTCGTGTGCGGCTGTTATCAATGAAAGTCTGCGGTCCGCGTTGGGAATCAACCTTTCACCAATGTCATTTATTCACACTTAGGGAACATTATCAGGACTTAAATGATAAGAGTATTTAAAAGGGAAGCACTGTGGGTAATTATCTCCCTTCTCTGTAGCAGCTATCGCTGCCAAGATGTCTTCATCAATATTACTCCTGGACCTTGTAACTGCTGCAACTGAATATGTGGCTACTGCTGTTTTAGCTGCTTCGTCAGCCAAACTATTGCCAACCGCGTGTACTCCTACGCGCTGGAGGCCAAGAGTATGAATTACTTGCGTGAGAGGCAGACGTTCTTTAAGATCTGCAACTAGAACCCAAAGCATTTTATGCGTACTTGTGCTGCCTTTAGAATCACGATAGTGATTCTGAGACCAAAAGAATAGGTTGTCATTAAAAGCCTGTGGGGTGGCAGAGTGGGCTAAAGAACGGTGATGGGTGAAACCCAGATCTTTTGACTGGGTGTGAGTGTTTGATTGGTTCAGATGCTCCGTCCATCACCACCCCCTTTTGTACCGCTTTTGGCAGCCATAAGTGTGGCAGGGTATGCTCAGACGTGAGTCCCTTGCTCACTTTGCCACTGGATTCAAGCAAGCCGGGCTGAAGACGGCTGTAATGCCAGAAACCGGTCCTCGGAAGCTTGTTTCCGGTCCAGGGAAGGCATGGCTTGGCAGTTCGGGCTCGACTGTTCCCATGAGGCACAGGGTCAGACTGATTTGCATATAGCCATGTCTGAACTGGGGTGGCAGAGTGAGCTAAAGAACGGTGATGGGTCAAACCCAGATCTTTTGACTGGGTGTGAGTGTTTGATTGGTTCAGATGCTTCGTCCATCACCACCCCCTTTTGTACCGCTTTTGGCCGCCATAAGTGTGGCAGGGTATGCTCAGACGTGAGTCCCTTGCTCACTTTGGCACTGGATTCAAGCAAGCCGGGCTGAAGACGGCTGTAATGCCAGAAACCGGTCCTCGGAAGCTTGTTTCCGGTCCAGGGAAGGCATGGCTTGGCAGTTCGGGCTGGACTGTTCCCATGAGGCACAGGGTCAGACTGATTTGCATATAGCCATGTCTGAACTGGGGTGGCAGAGTGGGCTAAAGAACGGTGATGGGTCAAACCCAGATCTTTTGACTGGGTGTGAGTGTTTGATTGGTTAAGATGCTCCGTCCATCACCACCCCCTTTTGTACCGCTTTTGGCTGCCATAAGTGTGGCAGGGTATGCTCAGACGTGAGTCCCTTGCTCACTTTGCCACTGGATTCAAGCAAGCCGGGCTGAAGATGGCTGTAATGTCAGAAACCGGTCCTCGGAAGCTTGTTTCCGGTCCAGGGAAGGCATGGCTTGGCAGTTCGGGCTGGACTGTTCCCATGAGGCACAGGGTCAGACTGATTTGCATATAGCCATGTCTGAACTGGGGTGGCAGAGTGGGCTAAAGAACGGTGATGGGTCAAACCCAGATCTTTTGACTGGGTGTGAGTGCTTGGTTGGTTCAGTTGCTCCGTCCATCACCACCCCCTTTTGTACCATTAAAAGCCTGAACACAGTAGTTAGAGTCACTTACAATTAAGGTTGTCACATGAGGATCAGCAAACTCCAGGGCGAGCACCAGAGCTCACAGCTCCGCTAACTGGGCGGTACAGTTCCCTAGTGCCTACGTGTGCACGACACTGGAGTTGAACTCACCATTCACCATGGTACCGGCTACTATAGTGCAGGCTGCTGAATAAGAATGTTAAGATCCCGTCGCCGGTTGCGCTGAACCATCGGTGTAAATGATACAATGGTACTCCTCGAGCGGGCGCATTGACAGAGGAGCAGGATGAACAAATTCATACTGTAAGAACTCCTGTGTTTGCAATGAGGAGTCAAAGATAAGTGAGACATCCGGAGATGTCAACGAAGTAGCCCATTGTGTCCAAGGAGGATGTAAAGCTTTTGAATTTGGTACACTGGTTTTCGTCGCAGCTTCAAGAGCAGGATAGGGTGTTACAACCAACATGCGTTTTCCCTGCGCCAGTGCGTGTTCCTTCAGGATCGCCACCTGAGCCGCTGTCAAGACTTTTTCTACAGTGGAAAAGCGCATTTCAGCCGAAGTGTACAAATGTGACTTGTAAGCAATAGGTACTGTGTCCCATTCATTAAATGTCAAGTAGGTGAAACCCACTACACCTAGCACAATTCGTATTACCAGGTTTGTGTGGTTGTCACGTGTCAACAAGTATTTAGATTCAAGAAGATCAGACTGCAAAGATTGCAGTATAGCTGAATGTTCCAGAAGCTAGCAAGCTATGGTAAAGTTTGGTTGTATCAAGGCATATAGCGGCTTGATACATTGGGCATATTCGGAAATGTAAGTCCGACCGAAGTTTTTTCAGTGTTGTAGGAAAACGCAAATGTGCGCATTTCTCCAAGAAGTGAGGCTCTAAGCCTCTATCTTCATTATTGAGCTCATAGCCCAGGAACAACACTGTGTACTCTGCAATGTGCGCTTTTGCAAAGTTAAATTTGTATCCGTAGTCCGCAAACAAAACTATGATGCGGTCCATGCGACAAAGATGTGCCCATAATTCGCCATAATTCGTTGTCCGTGAGATAAATATCATCAACGTACGAGTATGCATCAGGGTCTATGTCGTCTAACAAAGAGACGACAAGTACGGCGAAAACGCCTGGGCTGTTTTTGTAGCCCATGGCTAATCTTTTAAAATGTTTTTGTTTTCCGCCGGAGGTAAAAGCTGTCCATTGACTACTTATAGAGGACAGATTATGACTAAGAAAGCCTTTGGAAATGTCAAGAGTGGTTTTAAATCTTTTTCTTACAAGACTGTCCATGAGGGCCCAACTATGGGTATTCTGAACCGCACAGGTTCGACAATGAGAGTTCAAATGTCGATAAACCAAAACTAGGCAGTACG
The DNA here is from genome assembly GCF_964261635.1 of Lissotriton helveticus. Lineage (NCBI taxonomy): Eukaryota > Metazoa > Chordata > Amphibia > Caudata > Salamandridae > Lissotriton > Lissotriton helveticus. The sequence goes on along the minus strand of NC_136070.1, from coordinate 687,679,300 downwards.
ACCCATCGGGTTTGGTTACAGTAAAAAGAGGGTTATTCATTGGTGAAACACATGTCTCAATCACTCCTTGATACTCTAATTGTTTTAGAATTTCAGAAACGGGAGCCTTTGCCTTTGGTTATTGGGGTTGTGGCTGTGGCATAGACTGCAATAGTATTTCATACGGGTGCGACAGTTTATCCCAACCCACCTGAGTACGGTACAGAGCCGGTGCAAGCACCAAAGCCAACTCTTTCGCAAAAGCCATTGATTGCTCTTTGGAAACTGTCTGCGGAAAACTAGGGAGGATAACATCCTCGCCCCTCGGAGCGGCTAAAACAAAAGGCGGGGGCCAATCTGCCTCAGCTAACAAGATGTCATATGAAGAAGTCAGATTTTCCCCAAAAATCCCTTTAAAAACATGTTGTATATCACCTTCAACCAGAGACACTATGTCATATAATCTGTCAGGAGGAGCCACTCGGGTATCAGAAGTTTCAACTGTGATGAAAGTGTCAGTTGCTGTCGCCTTCAGAAATGGACGCAGTGCTTGTCACACTATTGTAATCTCCGCTGCGCTGTCTAGCAGCGTTACTGCCCATGTTAGGATCCGAAGTTGGGTTCTCACTGTCTGTGGCATATCTTGCTGTTAAAGCAGCAACTTTCTTTTTCTGAAACAGAGGGCGTTGACAAGGAAAATTGTCCTGCTTGCCTTTACTGTCAGTCTGACGAGGCTGCTCGCATCCTTGCGCGGCACCTCGACCTCTGCCGCGATCCTGGCGATCTCCTCCACCGGCTTGTGAGCCTGATGTTTCCTGCGAAGAACGAGGAGAACGCTGATCATGGACCTGAAACCTGTCAGGAGACCTAATTCTAGCGCAGTCGCGCAAATCCTAAGTGCACTCAGAGGACTCGGGTATCGATGACGCAGTACGTGACCCTTGTTTCTGTTGTTGCTTCCCCTGTTTTTTATTTTTCCAATGCTTTTTAGGAAAAACAGGATGGTCGTCTTTATTAGACTGCACTGTCTGAGTTTGCTGTTGTGCCGGTATTTTAGCAAAAGGCTTAAAACCCAAACTATTGCGTCCAATTTTCTTATAAGCATCCGCAATAATTTTCGGTAACTCTCAGGATTTCCCGTCCTCTGGGACAAGGCGCAAAGCATTAGACACCTGGAAGTTAACTGCATCTCCCTTAACATTCGCAAGTATGAGATAAACAACTATGTCAAAAACTCCGACAAGCTTCATTCCCAACTCAACTGCCACCTCCGAGCCGTGCTCATCCTGAACACGCTTAATCACGGAGGGCAGCACAGTCATAGAAGGTGTGCCGAAACACTTTGCATACACTGCTGCGGACACTTTACCCCAATTCTCAAAATTGGTCACCTCTGGTATTAAGTCTTTCTGCAAACTAATTGTAAGGATCCTGTGTTTTCCACAGGAGTGGTATTAGGAAATACTGCTTCCAGCTGGTCAAGGTAAATCATCCTTATTCTGGGGACGCTTGCCCATAACCGAATTAACCATGTTGGGACTAATCAGCATCCTGGCCGGTCCAGCTGGTTGCGCCGCAACCCCAGGTGCTCCCACCTGGAGACTGCGGTAAACGTATCGAACTAGAGTCCGATGTACCTCAATTAAAGAGGTATGCAAGACACGCGATTCGTCTACAGGGGCTGCTATATAACGTGGATGAGGTGTGTACCCAGCCAAAACTGGCCAAGTGGCCTCAGGAATCGACAAAGGGCCTAAATGGACGGGAGTCACTGTGTGTGGGAGGGTGCCATTAAACCAAATACGATGTTGCCATGCTGAAATCGGAACTTCGAGAGTCGTATATGGCCGATATAATACAGGTACCGCAGTGGAAGTGTATGCATGGAACAAGTTATCATCTCCATTCACTGCCTCAAATGTTACCCAAGAGTAGAATACCTCAAAGTGGTAAGCCGGGTTAGCACCAACCACAAAAATAAGAGTGATACCTGCGTCAGGCACTCCATATGCGGTCAAATGACGACGGAGTGGCGCGTGACTATGTGCAGCAATATCGATTGCATCCATAAGGACAAATAATAAGAAGAACCTTTTCAAAATCTCAAGCTTGAATGAACCTATAACACATTAATATAGGTAGGTTATGCCGGAAACAGGAGTGAGAGTATTGTGAACAAGTAAAAGTACTACTAAAGTGTCTCGAATATAAGTACCAGACCAAACGTTAGGTGCGCCATGTTGCAGGAATTCTGCTCATGCACAGAACTATGCACAGGAAATCCGGACCTCGGTGTGTAGTGGTGTACCAAAAACCCACCTCATTGCCTAGAACCCCAATCCGATCAGCAATAGTGTCTCATTCGTTCTCCGTACTACAGCAAAGCTGCCAATGATTAGACAACCTAGAACATGCGACTTAGTAAACTCTCGGGAATAGTGGGAAACAAAAACACTCTTTCGCTCTAACACTCATACTAGTCCACAAAGTGAGTAATCAGAGACACGGTACAGTTTAAAATGTTTATTTTAACTAACGTGCTCTAAGATGCAGTATACACGCCAACACTAGCAAAAAAATGCATAAAGAATAATACAATCAGCATTGTTACAATTCCATGAAGCACAAAAGGGGAAATCATATTATAATGACAGAGGAAACATGACTATAGCGCCTTTACCACCCTCCCCGTGCTGGGAGCTAGTTTATTATAATAATAGAAGACCTCTAGGCTTTGTCTGGGGTACCCCATACCTCCAAGATCAGATGCAATGAATCACATCCCAGGACAATAACAGATTTTCTTAGTTGGAAAGGTTTTCTCCAAGTGCCTTCTCATGCATGTACTGCCATATTAAAAAGCACCTGAGTTTCAGTTGGGCAGGTGTGCCTCCTGTTATGTCTATGTGCGTGGGACTGACCAACGTGAATCAACAGCATACATTGTTATTCGACCTTGAACACGCTGTGCAGACAGAGAGGACAGTGTACCGCTAGATATGTGAAAAAGCAGACTGTTCTCATATGAAGAAGCACAAGCAGTGTATTTACAAGAAGAGAACCATGTAGTATTGTGTGCAAAAACGGCAAAATGGTATCTAAGCATATATTTCACTTATGCTAACTTAGCAATGTCTGCAGTTAACCCCATATCCTCACTACAACATCACTACATGGCTGGTGTCTGGAGAATTGAATACATGCATCATTAGTGCCTGACTAATTAGATGAGTGCATGACTAGTGTCTGAGTGACTGCATAATTCCATTGTAAAGCTGCAGAGATTGGTTGAAAGTAAGTGTACTGCTGGGGAAATTGTATTAGTGCAAGCCTATTGCCTCAGTAATTAAATGACTGCATAGGTACTGGATGGGTGACAGGCTTACCACAATGGTACTCTCTACGTAATTAGATGAGTTCATGAGTACAGCCTGAGTGTTCCATCAGTGCACGCATGTGTCTCTTTATTTCAATTACTGCATTGGTTATAAGTGGGTGTTTAGATGGCTGCATAGGTTCTGTGTGAATGTTATAATGATTGCATAGTTAAACCTTGTTATCTGCATAAGTCAATAGTTAGTACCTAGGCGATTGGATGAACGTACTAGTGCATGCATAGACTACATATTTCTGCCTGCCTGATTGCAAAAGTACATGTGTAGGGTCTGGGTAATTGAATAACTTCATGCATAGTGAATCACTGATTTGATGACTGCCTGAGTAGTGGCTGGGTGATTGCATGAGTGCCCGAATACTGCCGGACTGACTGTGAAAGTACCTTCATTGCTGTTAGTTACTTAACACTTGTCACTATATCTCCGACTCATTGGTTATCTCCTTCTGTCAGTATCAAACTACCAGTTTTACTGTATATATGCTTTTCTTCTGAGCTGTGTGAGTGAAATCTAGGTATCACACTTGACATATAATTGCATACATGACCCTGTAGAAACATACACTTTGATAGGGTGGTGTCTAGTTGCACTTGCCACCCCTAATCAGATGCCGCTCAGCCCGAGGCACAGAGATCATGCTGGCGAGTGGTCACACTGAAGAAAACCCAAGGAGTGTTCAGGTACATGCGTGTGAGACTGCAGCAGACATTTGACGGCTGGAAGAAGTCACTGTGGAGCTGATGAAGGCATGTGAGAGGCACTGAGAGCCGAATTTAGGGCGGAGCGGAAGTCAGCGGAATTTCACTGAGTTTTCATGCAACTCTGCGGAACTCCGCATAGTGCAACTCTGCAAACTACACACACGCCGATTACGATGGCGGTCGGAAGAGCCATTGGACTGCTGTGGTTTCTGAGAAAAACCACCCGCTGCTTCTGGGGAAGGTCAATGGTCAAATTTCGATACATGGACTGCAAAATCCATCCGTGGCGGTTAGAAATAAAAACAAATCTGTCCGCCACTATCGGAATGCCTGAAACTCCGACCAATGTGGATGGAAAAGCATTTTCCCGATAATGACCGCTTAGGAAATTAGGATGAGACCGCGGTGCTGTCGCAACAAACTCAGCGTTCCGACTGTCGCAGTCCTGCTAAGCCAACATAAAAAAAGGCCCATTGCAAACATGGAAAAACACAGCAGATGGTCATTTCTCAGGGGGACACACCGCTTTTCCAGAATATTAAAAGCACCCTTTCCCTGACCAGCATCCTGTGCCAAAACTCAGCATTCAAGGCCAACATAACTGCTAGAGAGGCAACTTATCACACTGCACATCATCACACCCAGTTACTCCACACTTCAACCCTTCTCAAACACACACCTCATGACCTTTTAATATCCCTTTTATTAACACCCTCCACTACATCACAAATAAAAATGCCCACATTTTACGAAATTGAGATGTCAGTGATGGTAGTTGAGAGGATAGTAAACAAATTCAATGCAGTAGGCTCCACCCTGCGCACAATGCTTGACATAAAAAAGAGGTGGAATGACCTCAAGACCCGTGTGAAAGAACGGGCCAACAGGAACCATGAGGCAGGTCAGAGAATGGACTGGGGCCCTCCCATTCTACCACTAATATTCACTGAATAACAGGAGAAGGTTCTTGCCAGCCTGTATCCAGAGAGTTCCACAGGAATACCAGGAGGAGTGCAGACTGGTAAGTAACAAGTACAAAACTGTCACCACACTGTCATGTACTCTTCTGCACACCAATCAACAAAGACTATCACATCCAATGATCACATATGTATTTCCCCCTGCTCTCACCCCATTACTCACTTGGAAGCTAATACACAACTCTGCTGCATCTTACAAGTAGGTAGCCATCTTACTAGGGGGGTGTGAGGACAGGAGAACACCACTACAACTCCCACCAGGCACTTTGGCCTCACCCCCAAACAGCCTGGAACACTCCTCCCACCCCAGAGCCATCTGGCAGTCATTTCACTCCTCAGCTTCAGCTCACAGGTAGATATCCATCTATTATTCACTTACCTCACCCATGAACAGCATGTGACACTCCTCCCACCCCATCATCACTTGGCAGGCATTTCATTTATCTGCTTCTCCTTACAGGTAGGTAGCCACCACAACTCCCACCAGGCCCTCCTGACTCACCCACAAACAGCATGGAACACCCCTCCCACACCATTATCACTTGGCAGCCATTTCACTCCTCTGCTTCTCCTTACAGGTAGGTAGCCATCTTACTAAAGAGTGATGGGACAGACAGCCAGCACTACAACTCCCACCAGACCCTCTTGTCTCACAACGGAACAGGATGTAACACTGCTCCCATCCCAGAGACATTTGGCAGCCATTTCGCTCCTCTCCGCCGGAGAGTGTCTATGGACTCACAGAAGGAACAGAGTCTGCAAAGTAGCTATTCCACATTCCACTAAATGTTGCAATTTTATCTCTATAGTCATCACTGTAAAGGACCCATTTAACTAAATGACTGTTATTAGATTTACAAAAACAACTACAGTCAATGAGCATGTGTTATGTATGTCATGTAGATAGACAACATACCTGCAAATAAAATGAAAAGGCTGAACAATATTACCATGTGCATACTTTTTCCAAACTCACAGCAAGGCGTTGTGCTCCAAACAACAGTCCCCAGTGTCAGCCATTTTGCCAGCACACTTCCACTCACTCTTTGGAAAGCAGAGTCCCAGGTAGGCTGGTTTGGATGGGTGGGAAGGTGTGTGTGAGCCCAGGCCTAATGAGAGCAAAGACTCCTCCTCCCATACAGCACAACAAGCCCACCTTGGAGTCTGCATTACGGACAGTGAGTGGAAATGTACTAGCAAGATGGCTGACACTGCTGCATGGTGTTGAACTCCCACCAGGCCTTCTTGCCACACCCCTCAATAGCATAGTACACTGCTCTCACCACATTCCTCACTTGGCAGCCATGTCTACACTGATTCATCTGTCACATCAAGTGCACACATTGCTATGCTCAAGTACGCGTCTGACTACTCACACTTCCAATCACAAGGGCTCCAGGACATGTTGTGACATATCACATAATGTGCACAATGATATGTGTAAATACAAAGAATTGAACACAACACATATGATGGCACTGCAAAATGGACAACACAAATTGGAATATGCCTTCATATTGTAAACATGGTATTGCTAAATGATTAATACACATGCCAAAACTACAGTGGTTGAGCATCAAGTTGGTAGGGGATGACATGTCTACTGAAACAGGCAATATTAAGATGTACAATAATCATTATGTCCATGACTGTCTACAAACAAGTAATGTATGTACCTCTATTTCATGTCATACAGGTAAAGCACATGGATAATGTCCGTTATGTCCAAAAACAAGCCTTTTGTTTCCTTTAAACCATTACTTACTTTGTCACATATGTTTTGGAATGCACTCAACATCCTGGCAATGTAACCTTTCTCCAACCTGCAGATCTCAACCAACATAAGCCAAGACTCAGAACACGTACAAAGTCCACACCCTTGGATCATGCGCTCTCGGGTGATGAAAATCCCCAACATTTGGAGTGGAGAACCAACCTGGCCCTTCTGGCCTGCAAGGGCTCTCACTGGCCCCAACACCACTCCCACCACAGCAGCTGCAACAATGCTGACTACTGCCACAATTACCTGTGTACCACCACCACCACCACCACCACTGCTGCATGCACTAAAGTACCAGCCCTAGACGTGAGCAACAACACCAGTGAGGATGTAGGAGATAGTGTGCGTGTGCAGGCCCAACCAAGGGCACAGGTCCGGGGGCAGGGCGGCTGGGAGGGCCACTGGAGGCCAATCATGTGAGGCTGCTGCCAACACTGAAGCCCTGGCTACCATTGCCAGAGTCCTTGGTGCCTATGAAGGCAACCAGGGACTGACAGACCAGGTCCTGGAGGAACTCCGGCCATCAGGCTGCTGCAACGGTCCATGGACAACAGATTTGTTCAACTTATAGACATCATAGGCTAGCTCGTTGGGGTTCTGAGGGACATCAGAGCAGCTCAAGTCACGCCTTTCCACCCACATCATCATCGATCTAGTGGCCAGCCTGCAGCTACTCCATCAACCTCTGCCGCTGCCACAGAGAGGGAGGAGCAGACACATGCTGTGTCCTTAGACACCTCAGAGCCTGCAGCAGTGGAACCCCCCCCAACGTAAGCAGGGACATCCAAGAAACTCACGGGGAAGTTCAAGTGGCAATGCAGCACCTAAAGCCAGGAAGTCGAGCCGCAAATAATGTCACCAGTTGTGTGCAGAACATTGACTTAGTGGACTATCCAGTCCCACATTTCCATTCTGATGGCAGGATTCTATTGGTCTGTGGACTTTACAAATGTGGGTACAACTCCAATGTGTACATTTAACATCACTCTCAACTGAACCCCTCTGTGTGCCCCTTCCCACTGTTTTACTTTTTTTTTAAAGAACTCAACATATGCACCTAAATAAACAATCACATAACACACATCCATTTGTCAAAGTTGTATGTTTTTCAGATTAAGTACCATGTAAACTTGACTGTGACTGTACCAACATTATGTGCAAAACAATTTAGGTGGTCACTAGGTGCAGCGCATTCTAACATTGCAGATGAGTATACCAAACATGTAAACATGAACAGACTTTGAATTTTAAAGATAATACTTCTCTTTATTACAGTGTCACACACAGGTACTTGAGAGGAGGAGCACATCCACACAGTGACAACACGTGTCACCTGTGTAACATGCTGTACCACAGGTCACACATAGCAACATCTCAAGTACAAGTATGTTTAGGAAACACCATGCACTGTCTAATGTCAGAGTAATCACATTGATGATTCATCAGTGCGGCCACAGACATGTCAAGTATGCCACAAGAGACTTCACACAGCCAAACAGTCACAGCATCAGGGGGTCTAACTGCAACTCAGCACTGGTACACTCCAAACAGGTGTGGCTGCATCTCCTGGATATCTTTGGGCCATGTGTATGTGTCGCAACATGATTTCTGTTGCATACACTAATGACACACATGGACACTATATCCAGTTTGCACAAACAGATGTATGTATCAACCTAGGTGAATATTGACAAACATGTATTGGCCCACAGACACTTTGTGGTGAGGAGCACAATGGAAAACGAAGGAAATGCACCAACACACAACACATGAAAAATAGCAAGTTGTACCTGAAACATCCATCCCATTGCAGTACAAGTTGCCTGCAAAGCTGAGTTGTACTCACAAAGTCTGGGTAAGACTCCTCATGTCCATTTTGCATGGCAGAACAGCAACATTCCGCAGAGGATGTAAATACATTGACATGTCAGTTTTGAAAATGACAGGGTTAAGGGACCTACAATGGCACAACAAGGAAACTTAATTGGGAAGTTCTATGATGTAACAACAACAACACTCCACTACTGGAGTACACAGTGCAAGGATCATGTCAAATAATACATACATACACCGTTAACGGGATGTGTGACTATTACAATGAATACTATTACAATGTATACCTTTGCAACGCAGTCAATACAATGCAGCTTCCATTACAAAGCATGCCATTACAATTGAAGCGATTACAACGCATGTCCCATTACAACAAAAATCACTATTCTAACCCCGTCGAGTGTGTACCTCAGGGAAGGTGCTTGTCAGCGAGGGATATGCATTGTAATAGTATGCATTGTTCAGTTCAGTTTTAAACTTTATTCGGTTATCAGATAAAAACAACCATAAAAGTACAAATAAATCATCACATTTCAAAAGATGTCCTTAAAAACACAGTTCAATTAAAACAAAGATAAAAATATGCTCGTCTTATTTCAATTCATTTAGATGATCGTTTTTCGAAATCTAAAAACGAATTTAAAATATACAGACAAAGACAAGACGGCTAAAATGTTATCTAATCTTTGTAGTTCTAAAAAAGCAGGGCGACATTTGTTACATTCCATAATCTTCAGTAAGGGCACAATCCATCTCCTCCGAGGATTTGTGTAAAATCTACAGAAAAAAAGAATATGAATGTCTGACTGCTCAGACAGATCATCACAAGGGCACTTAAGTTGTTTGCACCAAGTATTCATAACAGGGAAGCTAAGGGATCTAAATAACAAATTTAGTCTAAAGCGCGTCAGTAAGAACCTCTCAAAATCACTCATTTTCAATCTAATGTATGGTTGCATGTAATCTGAGGTCACTATTAATTGATGGGCGACCACAGTTTTCTTTGATATTTCTGTATTAATTCTTAGGTCGCCCAAATACCTCATACATATACCTTTAAGGGTTTTCCTAGGAACGTGGCTCATACTTGTGGGGTCATCATAATATTCCCGGTGGCCTATGTTTGTAAGAAACGTCATCACATAGCTTAGCCACCCCACCTTACCAGCCTTATCTAGGCTCATTACATCCCTTAGAATAGAGCGATTAAAGGCGCATTCCTTAGTTGACCAGACCCTATGGCACAGAAGAACCGGAGCAACCCTAATGATATCTTCTAAGTAGGGTTCCCCTAGCTCAGCGTGGCAGACATAAGTTGATACACTATTGGGAACTGCTAAGAGGAATTTCAAGAAGGTGTTCTCCACCACCTGTAGTGGTTTCACATTTACATACCCCCATAATCCTGTGCCATGTGTGGCAACTGACACACAAGTCGCTCTATAAACAGTTAAAAGCTCCCCAATTGTTTTTTTGCCCATCCTTCTACTAAAAGTTTTCAAAGCCATTATAGATTTACAAAACATTAATCTCCTAGTTTGTATTGCATCATCCATCGACCTGTTTGGTCAAATAGTACGCCAAGATATGGAAAGGTGGGGGTGTGCTCAAGAGGTCTTGAGCCAACATATATTGTTTTTTCCTTTTTGTGTTGCCCAGGGCCATAAGTCATGCTAAAGGTTTTAGTACAGTTGGTTTTCAGGTCTAGGTTGTTCATAAAGCCTGTAAAAGTATTAACCATTGTTTGCATGGCCAGCGGTGTCCTGGCCATCAAAACTGCATCGTCAGCGCATAAGAGCGCCGGGACAGACCTTTTGCCGACAAGCGGCATGTCCCTACACCCCTCTAACAGTATTCTTTCAAGGTCATTAATATAAATTGCAAAAAGAAAAGGAGCGAGGACGCAGCCTTGCCGGACTCCTCTTGCGATAGTAAAGGGATCAGTGTACTCTCCATTTTTCCCGTACCTGACTCGGGCAGTAGCCCCGGCATAAAGTTCCCTGAGAAAACTAATTATATTTTTCTCTACCCCTAGGTTCCGAAGAACCAGGCATAATTTAGAATGGGTGACGCAGTCAAAAGCTGACGTTAAGTCAACAAATGTTAAAAACATGCGACCCCCCTTCGCTTTAGCGTATTTTTCTAAAAGTAAATGCAAATTAAGACATTGGTCGATGGTGCCCAGGCCTTTCCTAAAGCCATACTGAAGGTCGTAAATTATGGAATGTTCGTCAGCCCAGGATTGCAGTCTGTTTAAAATTATTCAGCCAAAAATCTTAATGGTGGAGTCAAGAAGTGAAAAAGGGCGATAGCATTGACAACTTGATCTGTCACCCTTTTTGTATATTAAAACAATTATTGACTCACACCATGAGGGTAGCAAGCCATTTGAGCAGGATGCATTGAAGAGTTGGGTAAGCAGCGGGCCCCAAAGATCCATGTTGCACTTATAAAGATCAACTGGGACGCCATCAGGGCCTGGAGATTTTCCTCCTGCGCTTTCTTTTATGCTCACGATTACTTCATTCAGAGCAATACCCAATTCCAATTTAGTCCTAGTCTGTGCTGTTTCTATCCTTACAGCATCCTCAATTGGGGCTTGGTCCAAGTCGCTCTTAGCACAATACAGTTCTTGATAATGTTTAACCCACTCATTATCAGAAATGGCTATTTCTACTCTGGCCTTTGTTTTATCAGTGAAAAGAGGCGCATTTACTACTTTCCAAAAGGCCGCTGAGTCTTTAGACTGGGACGCCTCACACAATGCGTCCCATGCTTCCTTTTTAATGGTATCTTTCCTCTTCCTCAGAGTTTTCTTGTAGTTCTACCTTAACACCTTTATTAAGTCAATATCTCTTGTAGATGCATTTAAGGCGAGCTTAAGTTTGGTATAACTCTTAGTGCAGGCTGTATCAAACCAGCTCGATTGGTTCTCCTTAACGTTTTTTATCTCTACCCAAAGGCTATTTTTAATGTGTTCGGCAATAATCTTAAAATTTGTAATTACTATCAGATCATCCGCATTTTCCTCAAGACAAGCTTCAATACTAAAATTACATGTCTTTAATATTTTGATCAAAAAATCTTCAGGTACCACTTTGCTCCATTTTAGGGAGTAACCATTCTGCCGACTCAGATCAATATTCCATACTTGCTCATTTGGGGCACGTGTCTTGGGCCAATCTTTACCTAGTTTTGTTATCTCCAGGCTTAAGGGGAAATGGTCACTCAGAGGATTATCAAGGGTTTTAAACTCTTGGACCTCCTCGCCATATCTGGCCAAAATCAATACAAAATCTATAGTGGTATATGCTCCTATGCCATTAAACGTTGGGCGGAATGGGACATCACTGCGGCAAATTCTATTCGCAAACCCCAGATCACAAGTAAAAATTATCTCATTTAGGTGATCCCCACAGGTGGTATGTTCAAAATAACTTAAGCTGGTCAGCTTATCCAGCATTAAGCCACAGGTACCCTTTTCCCCACGTTTACACAAGGAGAAATTAAAGCCCCCGCCCAAAATGACACAGACTGATTTTACTTGTCTTTGCCCAGGTTTTTCAATGTTTGTTCCATGGCTTCCACCAGTACATTATTTTAAAAGTTAACAACAATCATATGAAGCTCTAAATCAATGACTATCCTAATTATGTGATAGTACCTGTTATTAAAAACCATCTCAATCTTGCGGCACTTAAGCAGGTTCGACACATAGGTGCATTGTCCCCCTTTAGCCCTACCATGTATTGAACTAATTGCCGGTGAGTGAAAGGTCTTGAAGCCACACAGATGTAAAGCCTCTGTCAACCATGTTTCCTCTAGGCTTACTATATCATATTCATCGATCATATTTACCCAATTGCTGTTTAACATTTTTGATTTTTGGCCCGCGATGTTCCAAAATATTATTGACCATGTTCCCTTTACATTTGTAGCGTCCACCATGTTTATGGGTCCACAAATGCCTGCTTCATCTACTGTCAGCATATTAGCATCATTACCACTATTGACTGTAATTCCTGCACATTCCTTATCAATTTCCCCTGAGCCTGTTCCTTGTTCCACCCAACTGTTTCGAGCCCCTTTAATAGCCTCTCCCTGATTCAGGCTTTCATTTTCAGCAGGGGGAACCGGGTTGACACTATGATGACTAAGCCCCAGTCAGTCCACCCCCTCCAATCCTTGGAGTGTATCAAAATGGTTAAACAATAGGATGCGGAACTCATTTCTATGTGCATGGATTGGTCCCCTTTGCTGGGTTTCTCTCACATTTAACGGAGCAAAGGAAGGCCCGAGACCAGAGCATGGGTAAAAGTAGCTCAAATCAAGGCTTTGGATACCACCATCACCTCTGTGGCCTTGCCAATCACAGATATTCCTTACCACCCATGTGTCTCTAAAATTCACAATGATTCAGTCTCCTCTTAGCTCCTTCGTTCTATGCCCCAACCAACTCACCCTTCGAACAAATAAGATTTCCGCGTGAACGTTGCCCGGGAGTGGTCTATTGTTATTAAGCCAAAAAGTGACCTTATTTTTCAATTCGCTGTGGCTTTCTATTTTACCATTGTGGATCTCAGGAACCCCTGTCAGTATCATTGTATAAGGGGCTGATTCGGGCGGTAAGTCGATGCGTGGGTGCTTAATTTTTTGATTCTCAGCACTTATACTTACCTGTTCAATGTTAGTTATTTCTTCAACCGGCACCGGTGCTGCAATTTCCTTTCCGCCCCCCCCCCAGTCTCTTTTGCTCCTGCCATAGTGGTTGGATTTGTCTTTTCTCCCGCTTTCCTGTTCACATTACAGTTTGCTCTTTGTAACCCATTCACTGTATTTGGTATTAAAGGGGGTGTACCTGGTGTAATGTTAATGGTCTCATGAGCTATTCTAGTGTGTGATGCAGAGCCTAAGTTCTGTATACTACCGGCAAGAGTTTCCAATGTATACGAGTTAACTGTTGCAACCCGTTCTAACTTCCCCAAATTCTCATTTATTACTTTCACTCTTTCAAGTAAAGGTAGCATTAAATACTTTATTAGCTGCTCTACTTGTTCTATAAAGCCTTCAGGGATTTGCGATGTCAAAGAGAGTCGCTGAGACAGCTGTAAGGTAGGAATATTTGGAGTTCTAGTGGACAATCGTGGGAGTGCACTATTTGATAATGATTGGGTTGATGTTGTCAAATTCCCCTCTTTGTTGGTTATTTTAATTACTTTCGGGCATCTTCCCTTTTCCGCTCCTCCCCCACGCTTTCTTTTACCAATTGGTGCTAGACCTGTTGCTCGTTTTTTAGATTGTAAGTCAATAGAAGCATTGGGAGTACTCAAGTCAAAATAGCTTTATTCGACAGATTTGTCATAAAAGCACAACATACATGTACACACAATTTAAAATAATAAATATTACAAATTTTTAAGAACAGTTTAAGAAAATATTAAACCTCATTTAACTGCCGGATAATGCTTTTGTTAAAAATGCTAAGATAGGTACATAAGTCTACAATATTCCTCAAATATTTCCTACCCCAGTTCATTGTTAAAAGATGGAATACAAAAATGACATTAAAAAATGTGGATCCATAAACGGTCCTAACAAAGTGCCTTTGCCCGGATAGACCAGGCCCATCCCAAAAATGTGGCTACCGCAGTTGCTATTAGTGGAGATTAATCCGTTGTTAGTACTCTCATCGCCTCTCCATGCCTACTAAAACCAAGTAGTTTACAGATAGGTATTACCCAAATAGCACGGGGTTTCTTATACAAAGGGCAAAAAAACAACAGATGACTAATTGTTTCCTGTTCTTCATGACATTTTGGGCACACCTTCTCAGCCACCCCTGTCCATTTACTAGTGAATGACCTGACAGGTAATGTACCGACCCTCAGTTGGAAATACAGCTTTCTGTCAAATGGTTTTTCAATAGCATCCCAATATTGTTCTAATGGTGAACAACCTTTACAACGAAACTTTTACAACGCACTACCATTACAACGCGGTCATTACAACGCAAACCATTACAACGCATTGCGCTGGGGGGCGCTCTAGGATAGGGAATAAGTTTAATTTACTATCCAACACCTTCCCTAGTGTCCACGGGGACTGGTGTTGGAATAGTAAATTAAACTTTTCACTATCCAGCACCCCAAAGCGCTATGCGTTGTAATGGATTGCAATGTAAAAACCGCGTTGTAAAGGCAGGCGTTGTAATAGCCTGCGTTGTAACATCATACATCCTGTTCTAATACAGGCCTGATCTTAAATTCAAGGATTCGGCCAGTCAAATGCCTTTTTGAACCATTTGTACATGCTGTAATCGTGATCATATCCCAATACATCTCCTTCAGGATCTTCTTAGAAGGAAATGATGCATTGAGTGGATTGACCCACAGGTCACTCAAACCTAGGTTTTCCAGCAACGCCCTGATCTCTCTCAGCCAACTAATCTTATGAAATTGATCTGAGACCATTACATCTTTGAGGCCCGAGGCGTAGTGAGCAAGCTCAGCCGTGCACCACAGTCTTCGCCAATACAAGAGTGGTCGGAGTTTCGCCAGATCTGTTACTGTTTTTCTACCCAGATCTAGCAACAGTGGGTACATTGGCGTGCTTTTCGGGACACTAGTAGCCTTCCAGAGAAAAGAATTTTCAGCTACTGACAGGGTTGATAAATTTGCAAACCCCCAAAGCTCTGCCCCATAAAGCGTTGAGCTTAGGACCTTCATTCCATAGATTTCCATCAATGGGCTAATTGGTTTGGACATTGAGGTTCTAAACTTAGTTGCAAGAATCCCAGCCTGCTGCTTATGCTTTAGAGTGGCAATATCTATTTGCTTTGACCACCCCATGTTTGCCTGAATCGTCACTCCTAGGGACGTAAAGGCATCAACTTTTTCAAGGGGGACATTGTTCATATATACCTTACCCCGGAATGACCTGTGTTCGTTAAAGGACATGAACTTTGTTTTTTCCATATTAATGGTAAGGCCCCGCATGGAACAAAAATCCTCAAACCTACTTAAGGCTTTCTGCAGACCGCTGGGAGTCTTGGAAATAATTAAAGTATCGTCCGCAAACATGAGGATAGGTATATGCTCATTCGCCAGCATCGGGGCATACAGGGGGACCGAGGAGAGGAAACCAGCCACCCCGTTGACGAAGAGCGAAAACAGGGTCGGTGCAAGCACGCAACCCTGTCGCACTCCCCTGTCCATGGGAAATGACTCCGTCACCTCCAGCCGGCCCCCCACCGCACACACGCATGGTTACCCTCATGTAGGCAGACGATCAAAGATAGTAATTCAGGCGACATCCCCATATCCCTCAGGACACACCACAGCCTGTGTCGAGGCACTAGGTCAAAGGCTGCCTTCAGATCCACAAAAACCGCATACAAGGCCCCTTTCCCCAGAACAACTGTCTTCCAATAGATATTAATAAACCGGAAGACCTGGTCGATCGTACTAGTAAGGGGTCGGAACCCCGCTAGCAGTGGAGATAGGATCTTCTCATCTTTCATCCATGCCTGGACTTTTTGTAGGATCAGTCGACCCATAATTTTTTGGATGGAATCTATGAGACTGATTGGTCTGTAGTTTGCTGCTAAGGATTTATCCCCTTTTTTAAATACTGGGATTATCTCGGCCCCCTTCCAGGAGGCCGGAATTGGGGCACCACGGTCAATTGCATTTGCTACGTGTACTCACTTCTGCGGGTCTATTTTCTACTGATAGAGTGCTTTCTATTGTGATATTGACCGAGGTACACACGTTAGGCCCGGCGAACCCCATGCTCACCCCCGAGAGTCTGTCACCATTAGATGTCTGGGCGCATGGCTTTTCCGGTGTTATAGCTGACATAATAGTGCTCAGCGATGAACGCTTAGAATATAAAGGTTCTAATGATAATCTCCTTTCAGTTAGGGCTATTTCATGCTCTAAAACTACCGCAGCTCTAGTTATGAACTGGTCCAAAGTCCCTGTGATGGTCCCCCCAATAGAGCCTGAAGCTGCTTTCCTCCTCTTCCCTGATCGCAGCGCCATTTCCCTGGCTGCTTAAATGACTTTATATTTGTAAAAAATGCCTAGAAACTAGTAACAACAGCAAGATAACTGTATCCAGATCAAAGTACATACAATAATGCAGAAGCAATAAATGAAATTCTCACTTTGGTAACAACACGTTAGGGGGTGGCACAGCTCAGCCTCCGCCGGACTACGACGGCCCCGCCCTTGTCCCGGGCTTAGCCCGGCGTCGCCCGCGCGCGTCCCGCGACGCGGGAACTCCGGCGTCCTTTTGGGCGCCACCTGGTGTGAAATCAGCTTGTGGGCGCCCTCAGCTGCAATGAGCCCTGGGAGATGTGGTCTCCCCCCTCGGCGGCCGCGCACAGGTTGCAGAAGGCAGCGGCAGCGGGGGAGACCAGCAGAGAGCAGTGTAGCGCGTCCTTGCGCCCCTTCGAAGCCCCAAGCGCCTCCAAAAGTTCACGGGCAGAAAAAGAGGAACAGGCAATCCCAGGTAGGATTTTACTTTTGGCAGAGAGCACCCCAGAGTATGCATTGTAATGGCATGCCTTGTAATAGATCTTGCGTTGTATTGACCGCGTTGTAAAGGCATTGCGTTGTGATGCCTGCCTTGCAATGGATGTTTCCCCCATTAATGTATACATCGGTTAGGAGTTTATCCAAAGACAGCTTGGCACAAAGTACCCCACAGTTGTGCAAAACAGTCAGCATCCCAAAACATCCTCACTGCTTCACCATGACAGCAAATGCAACTTTCCAAGTCATGCCATCTTAATGCATACTTACACTCAAGGGATGAGCTATTGATGCTTGTCCAGACCTTCCTCTTCACCACTATCATCTTCACTGTTGATGTCAGGATTCTCACCCAGGGGCTCCTGCCGGTCACCATCCTCCAGAATCAGTGGGATCTCCTTGCGCAATGCAAGGTTGTGGAACATGCAGCAGACAACTGTGATCTGACCATCCTTCTCAGGTGAGTAGACGAGGGCTCCACCGGTCTTGTCCAAACAGCGGAATCTGGCCTTCAGGAGCCAAACCCCGCCCCACTACCCGACGTGTCCTCCCATGGGCATCATTGAAGCAGACTTCCCCTGGTGTTGTTGGATTTCTCATTGGGGTCAGCAACCAGGGCCGTTTGGATATGCTGAGTCACCTAGTTGTGAGACACACAGATGTACAATCAGAATCAACATTACTGATGAGTAGGTCAGCATGTCATACACTCAATCAAAATATTGACACATCTTACTCACCAACAAGCCAGGCCCTCTCTGGTTTAAGATGTGACATCAACTGGGGTATGTTGCTGTTCCGCATGATATAGGAGTCATGTGCCGACACAGGGAATTTAGCACAGACATGTGAAATGGTCAAATCTGCTAGGCATGTCACTTGCACGCTGATGGAATAATGATGTTTACAGTTACTATAGATTTTCTTACATGCATGAGGTGCAACAAGGCCAATGTGTGTGCCATCGATGGCTCCTACAACATGTGGGATGTGACCTAGGACATAAAAGTCACCCTTCACAGTTGTCAATTCTTCTCTCCTTTGGAAATGTATAAAACTGTCCACGTGTATCAACAATGCAGACAAAACATCACGCAACACCATACCGAACAACGGTTGTGACATCCCACCTGATGTAGCCACATTGTACCGAAATGAACCAGTTGAAAAGAAATGCAGGGTGGCCGGCACCTTCAAGGATGGGGTCAGAGCTGTAGGATAGGTTCTGTGAGCCCTTAACTGAAGCTCCAACTGCCGACATAGCTCTTGAATTGTCAGGCGATTGAGTCAGAACTTTTTGATGACGTAGTGCTCCTCCATGGTCAACAAGTCTGAAAAAGGCCAATAGACAGGCGCTAGTCTACTTCTCCCTCAGGCAGGGTACACATGTGTGGAAAGAGGTAAAGATGAGTTTTTGGTACAGCGTACATGATGACTCCGACCAGCACAAGTGTAACAGTCATATTGAATCAGAGTCATGCACGTGTGACCTGTATACATACTTTGACATCAGGTAATTAATTAGGTTGATAAGATGTACATACTGACCACCCAAATAGGATAAATGGCATAGGTTACAGACATATGGTACATTGCAAATTGAGGGGTAGCCAGCTATGTGTGTAGTGAACACATCACAGATGGCCCACAACATTGAGTCTGAGATGGATATACCTGTTATCCCTTAACATGACACACCTTGATATAGATGATGCACAACATCATCACTATAGTCCCCCATTAACTATAAACAGGACAAGACATCATTAATTTTAAGCCTTGTGTACAGCATATATGCACATATTGGGTTTTGACTTCTGAGGAAGGCCAAAGCAATGTTGTAAATCATCTGTGTACAGCTATTTCATGTGCTGGATGAATCATTTGTGAAGCGCACTTCTTACCAATGAGGGTCTCAAGGCGCTGGGGAGGGGGCTTGGGTCTGTCGTAGGGGAGGGTGTTCCAGGTTTTAGCGGCGAGGTGGGAGAATGATCTGCCGCCTTCGGTCGCTCGGTGGATGCTGGGGACCATGGTGAGGGAGAGGTCAGCGGAGCGAAGCTGGCGGTTTGGGGTGTAGAAGGTGAGTCTTTCATTGAGGTACGCTGGTCCGGCGTTGTGGAGAGCTTTGTGAGAGTGGGTGAGGACCTTGAATGTGATCCTCTTGTTGACGGGGTGCCAGTGCAGGTCTTTCAGCTGGGCTGTGATGCGGCTGTGGCGGGGGATTTCGAGGATGAGGCGTGCAGAGGCGTTCTGTATACGTTGTAGTCGTTTCTGGAGTTTGATTGAAGTTCCTGCGTAGAGGCCGTTGCCGTAGTCCAGTCTGGGATTGGGTGACTGTCCTTCTGGTACCGATGGGGATCCATCTGTAGATCTTGCGGAGCATGCGGAGGGTGTTGAAGCAGGAGGAGAAGACGGCGTTCACTTGCTGTGTAATTGACAACGTGGAATCCAGGATGACTCCTAGGTTGCGTGTGTGGTTAGGGGGCGATGGTGCAGCTCCCAGCGCGGCCGGCCACCATGAGTCGTCCCAGGCGAAGGGGGTGGATCCGATGATGAGGACCTCCGTCTTGTCCGAGTTCAGTTTCAGGCCGCTGTTCATCATCCACTCGGTGATGGCCTTCATTCCTTCATGGAGGTTGGATTTGGTGGTGGCGGGGGTCTTGGTGAGGGAGAGAATCATCTGAGTGTCGTCGGCTTATGAGACAATGTTGAGGTCGTCCGATCTGGCGATGTTGGCGAGCGGTGTCATGTAGATGTTGAATAGTGTCGGGCTGAGGGAATATCCTTGGGGTACGCAGCAGATGATCTTGGTGTCTTTAGAGCAAAATGGGGGAAGCGGATGCTCTGGGTTCTGCCGGTGAGGAAGGAGCTGGTCCAGTCCAGTGCTTTGCACGGACCCCTGCGTTGTGGAGGCGTGTGTGGAGGGTGTTGTGGCAGACAGTGTTGAAGGCGGCCAAAAGCTCCAGGAGGATGAGGGCCGCGGTATCTCCGTTGTCCATCATGGTCCTGATGTCGTCGGTGGTGGCGAAGAGCGCTGTTTCGGTGCTGTGGTTGCTGCAAATTCCGATTGGGATGGGTCCATGATGTTGTTCTTTTCGAGGAAGGAGGTCAGTTACTTGTTGATGATCTTCTCGATGACTTTCGTCGGGCCGGAAGTTCTTGAGGTCCTTGGGGTCAGCTTTGGCTTTCTTGAGCAGGGCGTTGATATCTGCGTGCTTCCAGCTCTCCGGGAAGGTCGCGGTCTCGAAGGAACTGTTGAGATCTTTCGGAGATGGGGTGCGATGGTGGAGCTTGCTTTGTTGAAGATATGGTGTGGGCAGGGGTCAGATGGAGAACAGGAGTGGATGGTGTTCATGATTTTGATGGTGTCTTCGTCGTTGACGTGGGTCCAGGAGAGCAGGTAGTCGATGTGGCTGGGGGGCGGGGTGTCTGAGGTGTCTGTGTCTGTCAGGGGGCCTGGTTGCTGAAGCTGTTGTGGATGTCTGCGATCTTGCGGTGGAAGAAGGTGGCTAGGGAGTCGCAAAGGTCTTGCGATGGTGGGATGTCGTTGAAGCTGGGGTTGGAGAGTTCCTTCATGATGTTGAAGAGCTCTTTACTGTTGTGTGCGTTGTTGTCAATGCGCTCTTTGAGGGAGGTCCTTTTGGCGGTTCGGATGAGTTGGTGGTGTCTGCGGATGGTGCTCTAGTAGGCTGTGTTGCTATCTGGTGTCTGTTCGTGGTGCCACTTCTTTTCGAGCCTACGGCAGGCCTGCTAAAATGCCTAGATGTCGGCTGTGAACTAGATAGCTTTTCTGTCTGTGCATCTGTTCGAGGGTTTTTTGATCAGGGCGAGGGTGTTGGCGCAGTTGTCGATCCATTGCCTGAGGTTGAGGGCGGCAGAGTCGGTGTCGGTAGTGTCCGTTGATGGGTTCCGGGCAAGGGTGGTGACTAGCTGGTCTTCGGTGACCTTGCTCCAGCTGCGGTGGGGGGCCCGTTGTTTGTGGTGGTGCGTGGTAGGCTTCTCGAAGGTGAAGTGGACGCAGCGGTGGTCGGTCCAGTGGAGTTAGGTGGAGTGGCTGAAGGCGACGTGGTTGCTGGCTGAGAAGATGGGGTTGAGCATGTGTCCATCGGAGTGGGTGGGAGTCGTGACGAGTTGTTTGAGTCCGAGGTTGGCGAGGTGGTCGAGCAGGGTGGTGGAGTTGCTGTTGTTGGTGTTCTCAAGGTGGAAGTTCAGGTCTCCTAGGAGGATGTAGTCCATGGACACAAGGGCGTGCGTGCTGATGAAGTCGGCGATGGAGTCGCTGAACTGCGGCTGGCAGCCGGGTGGTCTGTAAATGAGGGTTCCTCTGAGGGTGGTGTTGGGGTCGGTGTGGATCTGGAATTGCAGGTGTTTGGCGTTGATAAGCGTCTCTTCAGTGCTGGTCGAGATTCTGAGGGGATTTCTGTGGACGATGGCGATTCCTCCTCCTGTTTTGTTGGTGCGGTCCCTGCGGGTGATCTTGTAGCGGTTCAAGATGGCTATGGCGATGTTGGGTGCCACAGAGGGGTTCATCCAGGTCTCCGTCAGGAAGGCGACATCTGGGGAGATGGAGTTGAGTAGGTCCCAAAATTCGATGACGTGTTTGCGGGCAGAGCGGGTGTTGAGTAGAAGGCATCGGAGGCCGTTGCGGCCTACCCCGGTGGGCGTGGTGGGGTTTGGAGGCTAGTGTAGCTGCAGATACGGCAGGAGAAGGGTCCATGGGTCCGCTTCAGGGTGGCCTGGAAGCAGGTGTGTAATCGGCCAGCGTTGAGTGCGTGGCGGGTGCTGGCGTCATAGCGGCATCATGGTGCTCGCAGGGGAGGGAGTCTAGCGCTGGGCACGGTCCAGGCGCGGACGGGCACAGACGGGCTTGCCTTAGGCGTGCCTTTGGCACGCCAGCGGCACGCCCGCTGCGCGCCGTCGCCATAAGAAGGGGAGGTGGGAGGGAGGAGCAGCTGGAAGGCGGGAACGGAACGAATGGGAGAGCGGTAGTGGGGCCGCAGGGGACGCAGCGGCGGGGAAACTAGAGAGCGGAACGGGCAATGCAGGGAATACAAGGAGTAAAAAAGAGTACAGTACAAAAAAACTGAATACAATGAACTACAGAGGAATAAAAAAAAGACAGAATAGAGCACCAAAACAGAATACAGTTGACTACCGAGTGCCGAGACAAAACGGAAGGCAGACACAAAAGGGGCAGAACGAGCGCACAGATACCTACGGCCTCGAACTAGCGGCAGAGACAGCAGCAGGGGGCAGGAGAACACAGGCACAATAGGTGATGCTGTTGCGGCGTGGGGAGCGACCTGCCTGGGACAGGGTCAAGGGTCGCTCTCCTCACCGCGCAGTGGCCGCCATAAGAACGGGAGGTGGGAGGGAGGAGCAGCAAGGAGGCAGGAGCGGGACGAATGAGAGAGCATGGGGCGGGGCCGCAGGGGACGCAGTGGCGGGAAAACTAGAGAGCGGAACGGGCAATGCAGGGAATACAAGGAGTAAAACAGAGTACAGCACAAAAAAACAGAATACAATTAATTACAGAAGAATAAAAAAGACAGAATACAGCACCAAAACAGAATACAGTTGACTACAGAGTGCAGAGACAAAATGGAATGCAGACACAAAAGGGGCAGAACGAGCGCACAGATACCAATGGCCTCGAACTAGCGGCACAGGCAGCAGCAGCCGGCTGGAGAACACGGGCACAACAGGTGGTGCTTTTGCGGTGTGGGGAGCGACCTGCCTGGGACAGGGTCGCTCCTCAGCCTCTCATGTCCTTTCGCAAGGGGCCCTTGGTGTTTGATTTTGTGTGGAGCACAATGCTGCAATTCATTACTTAAGAACTGCAAATGTGAGATGGTGTCATCCGCACAGTAAATGTCAACCAGAGCGGTCACAGCCACTGGAGCCAATTGTAAAATGCCCGAGATGCGGTGTCAAGATTCTGACCCCAGCGGTGTGACACCGCCTATGCGAATAACGTGGCAGCCAATGGGACATATTGTGGCGGCCCGCACTCGAGGATTTGATCATTGTGGTGGGCATGCTCAGCCATTGCGGTCACAGCCATTGGAGACAATTGTAAAATACCCACAATGCGGTGTAAAGATTTTGATCCCCGCAGTGTGACACCACCTATGCGCATAACATAGCAGCCAATGGGATATGTCGTGGCGGCCGGCATTCGAAGATTTGAACATCGCAGTGGGCGAGCTCAGCCATTGCGGTCACTGCCATTGGACACATTTGTATTATGCGACCAAACCGGATCAATGGCTATGGCGGATTAACACTGAAACCACCCTAATGACCTATATATAGATGGCAAATGGTTATACTTGGCATATACCTACAGACACTACTGCCTACTATACCTCCCCATCACCAGCTGCTGTGTTTCATCTCTGGGAGCACTCATGGCTTGTACTGAGAATACTAGGGGCCGTCCCTTCACCCCATAGGAGTTGGATCTCCTGGTGGACGAGGTCCTTGGATAGTACGTGCGGCTATATGGTGCACCAGAGGTACTGGTAAGTGAATGTGTGCATAGTTTTTATTCCTGTGAATGCTTGGCTTATGTAATTGTGCAGTAGTATGTGCCTCAGAGTTGAAGCCAATGTGGATACCTTAATATTTGGACAACTACATGGCCCATATATGACATTCCAGAAGTTGCACTTAAGTCCGTGGAGGGGATGTCACCATTCTGAACAGTGTAGCTCTCTGACAGTTTTAGCTCAGATATTTTTCTCTGCATGGCTCTGAATCATGTTTGTGAGTTTGACTTGCATAGTGACTTCACGGATATGGTGCAAAGGTGTGTTGAGACTTCGTCCCCATGACCCCTGACTGCATGCAATGATGATCTGGACAGAATGAAGTTTGTAATTGTACAGTTATACCAATGACTGGGCAAATTTTCACTTTGTGCACCTGTTCCCTATGAGGTGTTTATGAACCAATATCAAACTTACCATGTCAACATAATTGAGCAGGAACGTCGCAGAGATGCAGCTGGGCTGGCCCTTCACAGTGGCAGGTTGGTGCGCCGGACCTTGATCTCGCTAATGTCCCACATTCTAGTGGTGACCCAGCCTGAACTGAATGGATGCTTGAGGGGCAAACAGCAGCAAGTTGGGGGTGAGTATTGGGCTGAGTGTGACTTTGTGCATGACTGACCACCTTAATTCCAGCCATCATCAACCCAGGAAGCTCAGAGATGTCTCATGTGTGATGCAATCTTTTGAAAGTTGATTGAGTGTGAATGGCAGGAGGTGCCGGGTGCATACACCTGTTTCCAAATCATGCATCATTGACATGACTAGTGTCAGCCCAAATAACCTTACCATGTTTGCAGATTCCATCTAGAGACTGATGTCTGAACTGACCCATTCAGACATGAATATAAGTGTGTGAATTGTCTAGCACAGTACACTTGTCATCATTGTGTGTGCAGTGTGCTAACAGACTATTGTGACTCATGTGATGGTGTGGTAGTGGCTTGACTTCTGGCCAACTGAGCACCCAGGGTGCAGTGCGTTAGCAGAGGTTACACTTATCCCATGTGTTGTGTACAGCCAAATGTTATAGATGACAGCATCTCATATCAACCTTTAATTGGCTACCTGCAGTTTGGCATCTCAATAGTTGTTTTCCTGCCACAATCACAGCAGCTGCAAAACTGTACTGATGGTGTAGATGGTAATGAGTACAGTTATCCATTAGGTATTTTCAATTTGGGCATTCTGTACATGGCAATATGTCTTTGTGGTGGTCAGACAATATAAGGTTGATGCAATGGAGCAGTATGTGGGTATTGAGTGAATGTGCTTACCCCTAAGGGTTGCCATAGTTGTATGGGATAACTGTGTATGGAATTCTTTTATGTTTCAAAAGTAATGTACTGTATATTGCAAGTAAGTCAGCCTATGTCACTCTGAGTGGCAGTGCTTACTGTGTGTGCATTGAGGAGGGGTGTACATATGCATCAGTGCACGGTCAAGTTATGGCTACTGATTTGCATCAGGGAATGGGCTCTTGAGCCATTGATGTGCCCTGTGCGTCAGCAGTCAACACAACATAGGGATGACAGACATCAGACAATGGCTTTGACCACACATTCCCTGTCCTTGCGCAGGCCACTCTCATATTCCCGGATATACTCATTCTGATGCCTTCTGTCCTTCAAGGCTTGCCCTGACATTGACATATGTATGATGTATAATTTCTGCTCACGTGCAAGGCCCTTGACTGAGATGCCCTAGAAAGGCTAATGAGCCTTGTACTTTGTTTACACTTGTACAAGGTGCTTATTTGCATTTGTCCATACTACATTTGGCACATATCAATTGCTCTGATGTTTTTACAGCATTGAGCATGACGAATGAGGGTGTAACATAGGTGGGATGTCCAGTTCCATGTCAGTGAAGCGTTTGGATTGTGAAGCCACTGATCCCAAGTAAGTGTTCTGCAGTACTAAGAGACATTAGTGTATGCATGTAAGTTCATCCACCTATTTGTATGTTTCAGTTTGTATGTGTGATGGTTATAGACTTTCATAATAACTTTAGAGGGAGACTATACCATTGGATGTGTAGCTTGTTTGCGAAGAAGCATGTAGGTGTTGCTACACACAATTGGATGTGAGATGTATATGTTGGCACATGCAATGGTATTTGGCGTTGTCAACACATCATGTTGCATGGATGTACACAAGTCAAGTGTGAATACATCAAGTTAACATGCTGAAGGTTGTGGTGATGCAGCCAGTACTTGTACAAGTAATGTCTTGTTCTGATGTGTGATGAGTTGGTTGTGTATTTGTTTTCATATGTGTCCCAAGTCCATTGTATTGAACCTATGTCTATGTCTGTTACATCATCTACCGAGGGCAGGGAAGCAGAGGGGCCGACACCATTGTGGAAGCAGCTGGTATGAGTGGTCCCTGGGATTTGAGCAACACAGAGGGGACGAGTGCCTGGGAAGGGGACAGGAGTGCCCTGTGGGAGGAGACAGGGGCTGAAACACCGAGCTCAACAACATCAAACTCCACTGGCGACTCCATGGTGTTGGCGACCAAGGAAGCTCAACATCTGCATCTCCGTCCACCAAACCACGTCCTGTGTCCACCCTACCTGCTGCTGTCCAACCTACTATCCGGGCCCACTCCCCTAAGAAGGGTAGAGTCCCTTCCCCCAGACACCACAGCCCCTGCCCCTGTCTCCCCTGCTGCCCTCAGTGTGGAGGCCATAGACGTCCTGCGGCAGATCTCTGTGGGTCAGACTGCAGTCCTGAATGCCCTCCAGAATCATGGCAACAAGCTGTCCCAAGTTGGTGCGTTCCTGGAGGGAATTCATTCGGACATTGCTGGCCTGCAGAGATCTGTCCAGTCTCTGGCCTCCACAGTG
The DNA here is from genome assembly GCF_964261635.1 of Lissotriton helveticus. NCBI lineage: Eukaryota > Metazoa > Chordata > Amphibia > Caudata > Salamandridae > Lissotriton > Lissotriton helveticus. The sequence continues at coordinate 687,652,694 of NC_136070.1, read as the reverse complement.
ACAGCAGCAATCCAGAGCTACCAACATCCCATCCCAGCTCCTGATCCTTCCCGCTCCACCCTCCCAGTGCCCCCACCTGACCAGAGCACACAGGCACCCAGACGTCCACACGCAGCACACATCAACACCACTCAAAAAGACACTGACACACCACACCCACCACACCATGCAAAACACACACTAAAAGCACCCGAGAGACAACACCAACAACACCATCCCATGACACTCAGAGACATACACGCCGTAAACATGCATCCACGTCTCAGACCTTAGATTCCTCTCCCTCCAAAACCCCAGCAATCACCACACTTACTCCCACAGCTTCAAAGACCCTTACCCTGCGTGCAATGGACCTATCACTGCTGCCCCCCTACCAGAGTAAAGAGGGCTGGCTGGCCCATAAACCCTCAACCTTCAACTTACAGCCACACCCCTGAGAAGGGTGGCCCCATCACACATGCTGAGGAAGTCCCTTCCCTACAGGGGAGGAAGGGAAGAAGAACCAACTACAACGATCAAGGAAAGAACCCCCACATTCTGAGAAGAAGGTGGCTGATGTGGCCACCTCACTTTACATTCCCCAGAGACCCCTTCAGGGATATCGAATTCCCAAAAAGTTAGGCCCAGCGCTTCCTGTTCTGAGCCAAGCCCTTCCCCTCCCCAAGCCAGCCCTCCCCCTCCGAGAGCCACTACTCCAACTACCACAGCCAGCCCTCTCCCTCCCAGGTCCAGTACACCCACTACCTCAGCCAGCCCTCCCCTCCCAGTTCCAGTCCTCCCAAGGATTAAACCAGCCTCCCACTTCACAACCATATCCCCCTGAGCTGTGCCTGGAGTGCCCATTTGATGCCCCAATCCTGGGGCGGTTTCTTTGGCAGTGACTTTTTAGCAAGTTTCCAGCACACAAGTGCTGAGTTATATATGGACTGTCCATTTGCCTTGTTCTTTTTGCACTTTGTCCAAGAGATAATATCGTTGATTTCAAATCTATTTTGTTGATGACCATTGTGGATGTGCTTGCTAATGAGGCAGGACAAAGTATGTGTATATGATGACCTATTCAAATATAGTGGTACCATTGTCACTGTGGCATGTGAGTCATTTGCAGTTGAAGAGGACCCTAGAAACTCTATCAGGTAATGTGCTTTGTGGATCAGAGGGTAAGTGGGAACATGATGCATATCTGTGATGGAAAACTCTTGGCCTATACATTGCCTTGTGTGGGCTCTGCTTTGGTACACATGGAATCTTTGCTTCCTCTACATCAACACCAGCAATTTGGCTTTACTATATGACTTGTGTGGTGAACGGGGTGTATCATTTGTGAATGAATAAATTTGATTGTACCACCTGGGTAGGTGTACAGTTCTCTTTGATGTGTAGGGCTTCACCAGCATATGTGTACATTTCCATATGTGGGTTTGACAACCAATGCATATTGATTGTCATGGGTAGTGCAGCTGTGGGAATATAGAGACATGCAACAGGTTGTATGCACATGGGACATTACTGTAGGTGCTATGTGAAGTGTGTCCTTGTGAACTTGTCTTACTTAAATCCAGCTACTTGTGGGCCACATCAGCTGGGAGTAGGGAGAGTGTGTTGCTCAAATTCCTTCATACATGTGAATTCCCTGTGCTGCATATCTCTGCACAACATATTGTTCATTGCTGCCATATCTCATACATTCATGTTCCATGGACCTGTATCCACTCCACTATATGCTAATACACTCCTGTACACCAGTCCTGTGCACGCCACTCCACTGTATGCTGTTACACTGTACCTGACGCCACTGTATGACACTACAGTCTACACAACTCCATTGTACACCACTCAAATTTGCTATACTCCACTGTATCCATAGCACTCTACACCAATCCACTGTGTAACACTCCTCTCTATGCTATTCCGCTCTACACTATTCCACTGTATGGCATTCCAGTGTTTGACACTCCACAACACTCCAGTGTGTGCCACTAGACTGAGGCACAATCCATTTTGCCCTACTACATTGTGCAACTTACCAGTGTTTGGCACTCCAAATTATGCTATTTGACTCTACCACACTCCAGTGATGACAAATCCATTGTAGTACACTTAACTTTGAAACACTGTCCTCTATGCTTATCCCTTGCACATGTAGTTGCTGAAGTTGTAGAGCAGTATGTGACATCCGCAGTGTTGATGTGTTTACTGAGCCACTCCCACCCATCCTGACATTTGATCTAGATGCGTATATGACGTATGTGGGGATGCATTTGAGGTTGTGCCATGAGATGCAGGCTGTCATTTGTGAGGATGTGAAATGAGTAAGGACTGTACCCTGCAGACTGTACAGAATGGGCATGTGATGTATGAAAAGATGTTTGATTGGTTTGTGTTGGCCTGGCCATAGTGATTTGTGTAGACACAGGGGGACCAACTTACATGTGAGTGGGTGTCTGATGGTTGAGATGTTGCATACATGATCACAGTGGCTTGCCTTTGGGCATGGATGTGTAAGTCAAGACCTTTCCCGCTGTGTTGATGCTTTCAGGTGGGGGTAACATGTGTTGTGTGGCCACCTGCTTAGATACTTTCTGTATGCTATCTCTAGATATAATAGTCTTTCGTGTGTTGATGTTGAGTGCGTGTGGAAGTTCAGTCAGTATGTGTGTTTGTGACACCCTGACATGTACAGGTACTAGCTGTTTGGTCTACTGTGTTATGAGTGTACATTGTGGTGATGGTAATGTTCCTCCTAGTAGCAGATGTGCTGTACCTGGTGATCTTCATTGGAATGCATTTGGAGGGGTATTTTATGGGTCACTCAAGGAAAATGGTGAGTGATCTGTGTGCTATGATGATTTTTGATGTTGTTGTTCCTGATGGTGACATCAGATATGTGTGTCACTGGCTGTTGTGGTGTTAGCACACTGCTTTGTGCACATGCAGTGCTCTCAGTGGCACAACCATGGCCCTTAATAGGTGTGAAGCACACTCATGTCCAGCTATGTTTGCTGTGGGATGTAATTGAATGTGAATGGGTAATGAGTTTGAGTGGGATGAATGCTGTGTCTTTTGTGTGTTGGCCCTTTCCACAAACCAGTGCATGTGGTGTTCTGTTGTCATTACAGGAGTGTGTGTGTGTGTGTGTAAGGAGTGTGTGTCATTAAATGAGCTGAGATGAATGTTGCTTTTGTATCTGCGTTCCTTTTGTACATGTCAAATCAGACAATGTGGATTCTTGTTCATTTGCTATGTGAGTGTCCCGAATTGTGCCCTTGTACCCTATCTGTGACCAATCTGCTGTCAGGATTATGTCTGCTAATGCTTGGGAGGGGGAATGACACAGTGGCCCCTTTGTGACCAGTGGAGTGTCTGAGGCAGTGTGGCCATATTGGTCTAGAATAGATCATGCACATGAGCGGTCTAATTTATCTGTTGTTTTTTGAAAATTTGGGTTTGTGTGGTTTCTGTGGTCCGTGTGGTTAGACAAATGAAAAGCTTGTATGTGCTCCAGGGAGAACTGTGAGCATATCAGCCTGTCCCCTCTCTCTTACTACACCTCCCCATAGTTTGGGGACATATTTTGATGTGGTATGTGAGAATGATCTTTGGCAATTGCCTTGAGTACAAGTTTGCATCTAACATGATTGACCTAGGAGCACCAGATTATGTGTACCCTCCAGTCTGAGTCACTATTGAGCAGGGACATTATGGGAATAGTGGGGCCCCTGTATCAGAGAATGAGCAGGGTTTAGAAGAGGGAATGTGATGGCTGGGTAAGCAAGGGCTGATGTAAAATGGCATTTTGCATTATTCCTGTGGGGCTGGGCACAGAGAGGCAGGAGAAGGGTATCTGTGGGATACAGATGTAGGAATAGTGAAAAAATAGGGTGTGAATCCCTGGATGCCTATTGAAAATGTTGAATTATTGGGGTTCAATGGCTTCCTTGCATTGCTGGACCCCGGTGATACTGCACTGATGATATCTTTCCTTCTAATTCCATTTTGTGCCACACAGAGGTCAGTAGGCATCCTAGGTGTGATCTCATTTGTGAGACTTCTTAACTTACAGCAACCTATGCTGCCACTCATTTCTACAGACATTTCTTGCAGTGCCTGCTCCACTTTTGAAAAGTTTACTTGTTCTTAAACGGTGTTGAAGATTTACACATTGTGGATGATGCAGGAGAAACTGAAATAGAGGCTTGCAGAGAGTGGATTATGGAGCTGACATGCAGACTGACCAGTGAAAGGTCTGGAATCTGAGCAGTCACTTATTCATTATTCGATTCTGCAAGGTTATTAACAGGAGGGTGAGGCAGGGTGGACAATGGGGAGCTTTGCTATGGTGCTTAGGTCATGTGTCACCGCTTTATTAGTGGCCTCTTCATTACACATCAGCATTTCATTCTACTTTTGTGCTTTATGCTTTATTTGTACATGGTAAGTACTGGGTTAGAGGAGTTAAGTGGATTAGCTGGATAGTCATTGTTTTTATGGGACAGGACAAACACACATGGAAAAATCTTGTGCTGCAAAACAGAAAAGAGTCAAAATGTCCACTGTTGGTGCCATGAAGTTTACAGATCAGGGCAGCAATACTCTGGTGTGCTGAATGGCATGGCCTGTCATTATGTAGTATGGTCTGACATTGTATAGTATGGGTCTGTCATTGGCTGCTTGCGGTATGATATGGCCTGTGATTGTATGGCATGTTACCTCTCTTATGTGCGGGGTTTCGGCCAGTGCAAGGTTGGAAGATCGGAGTTTTCTTTTGGGTACGTGGAAGTTGATTCTGTCATTGAGGTGTTATATATCCTACAACCAAGTACTCACAGTAAAGCATACCTGCGGCTATCTAAAACCTGACCTAAGTTCGGCAAGCTAGTGACCAATTAGGTGATGACATACCTACTACCAATCAAAAACACAACACACATGCCCATATATACCCAAGGTAAGAACCTCCATGCTCATGAGCAATATAACTTCAGCAGTCCCAGGATGCTTTCCCTCTCCATTGTTCTTGGATAACAGGGACAGAAAGAACGACCAAAATCAAATAATCCACTGGTAATCCTTTTTCTATCAGGTATGATGAAAGGGAAAAATACCAAGCTCAAAGTCATGGGATAAGTGTTCACTCAGCGAGGAAAGGCAAAAGGCCAAAGCGTGAACAAGAATCTCAAAGGAAGAACCAGAACGGGATCAAGAGATGCTAGTCATTGCCCTACTTCAACTTCCAATCTGCAGAAGAACAACCTCGCCAAGGTTGTTGCGAAAAGAACAACGCGTACGTCAGCGTGTTTCCCTTCGTTAGCAAGGGAAGAACCAAGGTCAAGAACTATACTCCAGAAACTGCAGCGCTTACCTCAACGCAGTTCTCAAATTCCCAGCGCTTCCTTCAGTGCGGCGGAGACAAACAGAACTCCAGCGAGTATCGCTTCCCTCAGCGTGGCTCTCAAATCCACAGCGCTTCTTTCAGCGCGGCCAAGACAAACAGAACTCCAGCGAGTAGCGCTTCACTCAGCACAGCTCTCAGATCCACAGGGCTTCCTTAAGCGCGGCAGAGACGAACAGAACTCCAGCGTGAAGTGCTTCCCTCAGCGTGGCATCGGGGAACAAGGCAGGCACACCGAGGGGAAGCCTCGAGCACCCAGGAACGATCAATAATCCAAGCTGGCACGAATAGCAGAAACCAGAAGTCAAGAATCCACCCGACCAACACTACGGACAGAATTATGTGCACAAACAGTACGCGCATGCCGGGTAATGGTGAACAAGCTCCTCCCACTGAACCGGCAGGAATTCTGGGTGATGTAGTCGTTTCCTATAATGTTTCTGTAGGTGCATCGGCTCAGCGCCTGACACCCTGATTGATTCATTATGATTGGGGTACATTTTGCTAATGCTACATACATTTTCTCCAACCATAAGTAGATTAGGTTTCGGTCCGGAAAAATTGACCAGATCAATAGTGACACTTGAGGCAAGAAACTGGTTAACCTACACACACGCACACATGCCTGCACACGCATACACACACACTATTTTAAGAGCTGGATAGGACCAATACCTTTTAATCTTAACAAGAGAACCCACCTATTAAATTTAATTGGGTATCTCTTAGCTATTTTTAAAAAACAAAAGTTCACAGTACACCAATCTACAACTAGAGGACCTCTACCCTACACCTCACATCAGCATCTCTTGCTCATGAAACCTCCGGCAAAGAGCCCCCTTGAGGGGCCCCTCGGGCATTGCATCGCCGGCCCACTGAAGAGCTGCCTGATGCTGAAGCATGAAACCCACACAGATTTGTGAGGACTCTTTCTTCTGAGCAATGAGATTCCCTGGTTTGTTATCTCAGTTTCCCTGACCTAGATCCTCCCTTCCTTCCCTCCCCCCAGGAACTGCATGCCTTTCGTATTACGCGTTCTTCAACATTTGCCAAAGACAGAAGAGGCAGTGGTCAACCCAATTTTGTCTGCAGAAAGAGTAAACCAGGAAACATGTCAAGAAAGCTGTTTCTGCATTTCTCTGACACCACAACATGAGCTCTATATACCATAACAACTTACGCTTTGACATGAGTTGAATATATCAAAAAGACGCAGTTCATTTCACAGACACAGGCCACAAGGTGTTCCTAAACAACTTAAAAGACTGCATCCTGTTCAATGTGTAATTATCATCCACATGCCATAAACACAAAGGCTCTTTTCAGAGCAAACTCTTTTCCCAAACACTGGTTCTTTTTGTTTTCAATTCCTTTTTTCTAATTTCTCACTCAAATCGTCTGCGGATCCTTAGCCAATTAAGGCGTCTGCCAGCTATGTTGCAGGCAGATCCTCGACGGATCCGCAGATCAGTTCCCAACTAAAACCAGACATTCAATACACAACAACACATTTAATATAAACATATCATATTACAGTCTATATTACTGTATCACTGCCTATATGTGGGTGTAAGTAATTGTGTGGGTGAGTGAGGGGCTATATGTGTGTGTTAGTGGGTGTGTAACTAGGTGTGAGATGACTGTCTTGGTGTATGAGTAGCTGTCTAGTATCTGGGAGTGGTTTTCTGGTTCTGTGAATGGGTGTGGTAGTGGCTTCATGGGTGTGTGAGTATGTTATGATTCCTGCCACACCTCACCTCCCTTGACTATAGCAAAATATACCAGCATAATTCCTATCATATCTCCCAACATTTAAGAATGAACAAACGTCTTGTACTCTGACTTTTGACCATATTACATGATGTTGGCAATAGCTAGCTGTAGCTAGGCTTAATAGGTTTTACAAATGTTCCTACCATGCATACGTCAGTTCTGGTTTTAGGTGCCAAGGAAACGTCCAGAAAATCCACCAGAATAAAGATCAATCAATCGGCACAGATGACTTCAACGTGAACCTTCCAGAAGACAGTCCTCATCAAGTTAACCATTGGCACCTGTTCCTTGTTACAAAACAATTAGAACGTGGCCTATGTGAACATTCTAAGGTACCTTCTAGAGGACAGCCCCATTCAATTAACCACCTGCTCCTGTTCCTTGCTAAAAAAACAATCTACTTCGCCTGCCACTTACCTGTTTCCAGGACTCTGTCATGCCAGCCCCCTTGTTCCTTTCATTTCGACCTCATCGCAAAGGAATTCCAATATCAGTCTCTCACCTGGATGGAAAAACAAGAAAAAAAGGAGAGTCGCATTAACAGACTTGATTTCGCTGCGTGCAGAGCCTAGTCACAACATTGTGCTTGCAGACAAGGTAACCAGTGTTTTTGTTCAACTTGTACATTCTGTTGGCAGGGCTCTGCCAGAAAGGTCTTTGTTGAAGTTTACCCTATCCAAATTAGCTTGTGGGTTTGATACTGCAATCATACTCACTACATTGTTCAGCCTTTGATGAAGGACTATCTAAAAAACAACTGACAACAAAACTAAAGGTTGGTTAAGATATAAAAAGCTTTCATGAGGTGATACCTTAAAAGATATAGCTAATACTAGACTAAAGCCTTGTTATTTGTTTGTTTATAGATAACAAATCTGCCAGTACCATTCATCAAACTGGTGTGAATGCCTGCTGTAGTGTTGTGTTTACGTAGAGGGCAAGTCTCGAGAGGATTTGGGAACTAGTATCGCTGCCCCATTGGAATCACCTGGGATCCAGGTAGGTGGCTTATGACAGCGTAGGTGTCTGAGTGGTCCTGTGGCTATATAAGTGGTTCTGAGTCTGTGAGTGGGTGTGTGAGTGGCTGTGTGCAAGTGGGCATGTGAGTGTGTGGTGGGTGGGTGTATGAGTGAGTCTGTAAGTGGCTGTGTGGGTCTCAGAGTGGTGTACGAGTGGATGCCTGGGTGTGTGAGTGGGTATGTAAGTGGTTTTACTTGATGGGTCAGTTGGTGTGTGCCTGTGTGGGACTATAAGTGGGTGTGTAAGTGGCTGTATGCGTGTATGAGTGGATGCATGGATATATGGGTGGGTTGTGCGAGAGGTTGTATGGGGGTATGGGAGGGTGTATGAGTGGGTCTGTGAGTGGTTGTTTGTATATTTTAAATGTGAGAAGTTGGCCTGGTATATGCTGTCCCCTAATTAAAGTGGGCAACTTGCACCAGTCCAAACAACCCTTATGGTGATTTAAGAGGTGAAAGATAACCTTAGCAAACTATCCAAATGGTAGCTGTGGAGTGCAGTCTTCAGGCTTAGTTTTGAAAGAATTATAAGCAGCTTGTTTTACCAGAATGCAACCTTACAGCATTGGTTAAATGAAAGGAGAACCACACAGTAGTTATACAAATATATATATATTAATATAACACTCTAGTACGACACAGTATCTTCTATCTAAGATACTCACAAAGCACACAATACTTAAGCACAGAAATAACAGTAAATAGCACTAATACACAATGGGCCCGGTGGGGGACCAAACCATATACTAATATAGTGGTATAAGAACCATAACTCGAGTCAAGACAGTGTCTAGAGGACGTAGAATCACTGGGAACCCAAAGAACCACCCAAGGTGAGTAAGTAAGGACCCCACAAAAGAGGGCTGCAGTGTGGGAACACGACCGCGTGCTCCGTACAATTCTATAGGAAAGTCGCGGTTGAAGTTTTAGAGTTTAAGGACCCTTCCCAGTGGACTTCGAAGAAACCCTGTGGAAGTTAGGAGGTTGGAGAGCCACCCCACCCGTGGATACCATAGTACCAGAGTTAACTATCCCAGGGGAGCCGGGTGAATAGGTCTGAAGTGGCGTCGGAAACCGCTGTCGAACCCAATGGAGGACTTCGAAGAAGAGCCGCTGCTGGAAGGAAGAAAAGTGTCAGTTGGAATCCAAAGGTGGACTCTTGTCGAAGAGTACCTGAAAGTAGAGAGGACAGAGTCTGAGTCATTCAGGAGGGACCAGGGGCTCGGTAGACAAATGCCCACCGATGTTGGGTGCTTCAGGTGCGTTGAGGGAGTTCTCGACTCTGCAGCACGGGGGACCAGGAGGCATCGAGGACAACCAGGAGCCGCATAACAGCTGTCCCACAAAGGATGTCGAGTGCTGAGGGGTTGGTGTCTGGCAGGAGCACCAACAAGCCTTGGCAACGGGAACCCATGCAGAAGGTCAAAGAAGGTTACGGTTAAGACCAACAAGGTCCAGGAGACTCATCAAAGCCAGGGGAGTCAGGGCAGGCCTGTAGCAACGAGGGGAGCCCAAGAAAAGCAAAGCTGACCCTCAAGCTGACTCACAGGCCGGAGGCACAGGAGTCGCAAGAGGACCTCGAGCGATTTTACCAAACAGCAGCCCACGGAGCACTCTGTGCGAGGAGGCCAGAGTTCTTGGTAGGAAATGCTGCAAGAGGTTGGGGCTATTCAGAGCCCAATGCACGTGCTCAGGAAACGCCAACAAGCATATGCACTCGCAAATGAATGCAGTGCACGGGGGTATGGGTATTGCAGCCCCAATGAGGGATTCTGTCCTCAAACTTGGTAAGGGTCAGCTTGGGCCTCAAGGGTTGTAGGAACCCACCTCCTGTGTTGATGGAGCCTTCGGAGTCCATAGGAGCCCAGGAGAAGCAGACCAGTCAGTTGTGATGTGGTGCCTGTGAATGCAGGGGAGTGACTCCTTCACTCCAAAGGAGATATCTTCGGTTGTTCTTGATGCTCCACAGGTCCTGCACAGAGCCTGTATGGTGCACGGGCACAGACGATGCTTCAGATTGAGAGGGAGACAAAGTCGGGTCCAAACGAAGTCCACCGAAGTCCATAGTGTCCAGACGGTTGAAGGTCAGTGGTTTCAGGTTCAGAAACTTGTCCACATGGAATCTAGGGTCCTACAGCCAGTAAGCCCTTTTGTACCCATGGGAGAGGGTTGGACAGATTCAGGGGACCCTCCCAGGGGAGGGTCTAGACAGTGGGTGGGTTACTACCATGTCCTTTGTCCAGTTTCGTGCCAGAGCAGGAGCCAATGGCTCTCAGGACTGATTTGAACTGGACTATGCTCAGGGACACCAAATGTGCACCTCATGCAGACTTTCGGTCACTGGCAAGTGCACCCACCCAGCCCTAATACACTAAATCCTGTCTGGGAGGTGGTCCCACCTCCCTGTGACAGGATGCCTATTGTTCTGCCTTCCCCTGATCAAGCTTGGCTCAGCAGCAAAAGGGCAGAAATGTGTCTCTGGTTGGCAGCAACCATTTTGTGCTGTCCGGGACTAGAAGGCTGGTACCGGGAACACCAGGGACCCAATGAAGCTCGCTTCTGAGGGGTGGAATCATACCTCCCACACTGGTTACCGGTGTGGGGGTAGATTCCACAATGTTTGACACCAAACACGATAGGGTTTATTTCAGCCGTTAGTTGGTCATCACGCAGTCGCATAATGCCACTCTATCTGTCGTAAATGGCTGCTTCACTAACAACCCGGGAAAATGGACTTTGTAGGCTGCAGGGGTGCCCTGCTCATGCAGTGGCACCCTCTCACATAGAACCAAGCACCCTGCCTTCAGGATTGTTAAGGCTTTCTATAGGGGTAACATAGATTTTAAGTTTAATGACCCTTAGATATAGTAAACCTACATCTTAAGTAAGTGGTGCATGCACCAACTTACACAGGCTTCAATAGCAGCCTGTAGTTCCATTTTGCATGGCCTCTCATGGGTGGCATAATACATGCTTCAGCCCATGGGAGGCCGCTGGGGTACCTATGCCCTGGGTACATGGGTACCGTATACTAGGTACTAACAAGGGTACCCCAGTATCCAATCTGGAGTGTACCTAAGTACATAACATAACAGTTAGGGAGAAAGCAGATAGACTGTGGTCCTGATTAGCAGGATCCCAGTCAGACTAGTCAAAAACAGTATCACATTTAGCAAAAAGTGGGGGTAACCATAAGAAGCAGATCCTACTTTCCTACACATACTCACTACATTTTCGAGCCTTTGATGAAGGAACCTCTATGTACTATCTAATAAACAACTGACAACAAAACTAAAGGTTGGTTAAGATATAAAAGCTTTTGTGAGGTGATACCTTAAAAGATATAGCTAGTACTAGACTAAAGCCTTATTTTTTGTTTTGTCATCGATAACATATCTGCCAGTATCATTCATCAAACTGGTGTGAATGCTTGCTGCAGAGTTGAGTTTGAGTAGAGGGCAAGACTCAAGAGGATTCGGGAACTAGCATCGCCGCCCCATTGGAATCAACTGGGATCCAGGTAGGTGGCTTATGACAGGGTAGGTGTTTGAGTGGTCGTGTGGGTGTATAAGTGGTTCTGAGTCTGTGAGTGGGTGTGTGAGTGAGTGGCTGTGTGGGTGTGTATGTGAGTGTGTGGTGGGTGGGTGTATGAGTGAGTCTGTAAGTGGCTGTGTGGGTCTCAGAGTGATGTAGGAGTGGATGCATGCATGTGTGAGTAGGTGTGACAGTGGTTTTGCTGTATGGGTGAGTTGGTGTGCACCTGTGTGGTCCTGTAAGTGGGTGTGTAAGTGGCTGTATGGGTGTGTGAGTGGGTGCATGGATGTGTGAGTAGGTGGGTTGTGCGAGAGGTTGTGTGGACATATGGGAGACTGTGTGAGTGGGTCAGTGAGTGGGTGTTTGTATTTTTTTTAATTGGGGTCTGGATATGCCTCTCTGAGTGGTGTGTGAGTGGCTGGGTGTGTGAGTGGGTGTCTACGTGGCTGTGTGAGTGGGTGTGTAAGTGGTTGTATGGGTGTGTGAGTGGGTCTGTAAGTGGGTGTGTGGGTTTGTGAGTGGTGTGTGAGTAGTTCTTTGGGTTTGTGAGTGGATGTGTGAGTGACTGTATGGGTGTGTGAGTGGGTTTATGAGTTGGTGTATGGATGTGTGACAATTTGTGAGTGGGTGTATGAGTGGGTGTATGTGTTTTTTTAATTTGATTCACACTGGAGGGGGCTGCACTGAGCACCGCGGTGGATCCACAGATCCTCAAGCGTGAAAAAACAAGCATTTTCCCACTATTTCTTCCCCATTAGGAGTCTCTCAAAGACCCCACCATCAGTCCCATGGGGTCAGGTACCTCTATCTTGACCCCTTGTGTCCTATTTCAACTTTATCTACCCCCGTCCCCCACAGAACCGTGTTCCGATTCACAAAATGGCGAGCGCAACAGTTCTCTCAGGTTGAGGCTAGTCAATCATGGTGTTGCTGTGGGACTTGAATCCATGGATCCTCCGCGGTGGATCTTCGTCTCTAAATATACATACATCTTTTTTCTTTAATAACTCCAAAACTACTGAACAGATTTCCACCAAATTACAGAAAGCACTCTTTCTGGACCAAGATCTAGCTTTTCTGCCAAATTTGGTGTAATTCCATTCAGCAGTTTGGACTGTCGTCGTGTCTAAAATACTTATGAAAAATTGCATGGGGAAAGGGCATTTAGGCACCCCCTTTTTCTCAGCCCCCGCTTGACAAATCACGTCGAGACTGTCCAGACAGCAGCTACAGTGTGTAACAAACTAGTTTAGAAAATTTTGTGAAGATTCATCAAACAGTGCCAAAACAAAAAACGCTTTCCCTATGGAAACTAGGTCCTAACAATAACTACCTACTGGCAACCACTAGTAAGTAATATTACCCAATGGAGCTCTCCAATAGTTAGTTATAGCTAGGTATGCGTTTCCATAGGAAGAACATTTTTGGTTTGCTTATAACATTGGTGCCGTTTGACAAATGTCATGAAACTTCCACAAAAAAATGGTTGTCCACCTCAGCTCCGTCCAGCAAAGTTTGAGGAGGTCCCATCAAGCGGGGGCGAGAAAAAAGGGGGTGTCCCAAAAGCCCCCCATCCTCATACCCAAAAGCAAATTTCTACATGCATTTTCACAGATTATTTTAGGCAGCACTACAGCAAACAAAGCTCAACTGACTTACACCAAATTTGGCAGGAAGCTAGAGCTTGGTCCAGAAAATGTGTTTGCATGGTTTGGTGTAAATCTGTTCAGTACTTTTTTAAATATTAAGCTTCAAAAATATTTGTACATCAGGACAGGGCCAAACCAAACTTTAAGGGGAGGGGGCATCCAACCCCCCTCCCTGAATCACTTATGGGCCCCAGGTTCTCATCACTTTCGGGCAAAATGTAATTATAAGGGGAGGGGGCATGTGGCCTCCCTGGGCCTCTACTGACTCAGTCACCCCATCCCCACATGCCAAATAATTACAAAAAGGGGAGAGGTCCATTCACCCCCATATCCCCCCGTAGTGGTATTTGCCTGGGGACCCTAACTCCAGGCACAAGATACAACAAAGTGTCTCAGGGAGCCCACCCGAAAGACATTGTGGTTCAATGCTTGGGAGAGTGGAGGTATACCCTGCCCGTACACTCCCAGGCAGGAAACTTCACTTTGCTCCTGCACAGCAGGAGCACTCGAAAAATGCTGCTCCCACCCAGGCAGGAACAAAGAAAAGGTGCCAGCTCCCAATATGGTGCTAGCTGGGGCCCTGTGGCTCACCCTGCTGTCCTAATGTACTGCTTTGTTGGTGTCCAGGGTGGGCACCAGGGCAGTCATGGGGACCCTAGGGCCCTTGCTGGCTTGTGCTCCCTCCCCTTATTTAAAAAAAGGCCCTGTCAATTGGATCCCGGGGCTACTTGTGTCTCCGGGAGTGGGACCATGCACCCGCAGCCCCGCTGGCTTCCCTGCTTGCCTCCGTTCCGGGTGCAGCGGGAGTTAGCATTGGTCTGACCCTACAGGCGTAGTTTACTTTAGCTCCCACTGGACAGGAACAATGTTCTGTGCTCCCACACAGCAGGGAAACAGGCGGCATCCCAGGGCTGATCTCTACCGGACACCGTCCCTGAGACAACCCCAGGGAATGGTGTCCCCGGGCCATTCTATGCCTCTGGAAGGAGTGCCAAATGGCCCCCAGTTGGAGGGTTGCAGCCCCGTGGGATGGGGCTCCTGGGGCCTTTTCAGGCTCAGGGAGGGAGGCAGCATGGCCCCTCTCAAATAAAACAACAACCCCTGGGTATGGGGCCCTGGGCCTTTTATAGGTTTGGGGAGAGGTGCCATGTGCCCCCCCCTTCCCTTCAACAATTATAGCCCTTTAAGAAATATGTGCGTCACCCCCGGGTTTAATTTGTTATTGCACTGGAGCCTGAGGCTTTTATTTCCCGTGGATCCAGAATTAAAAATGGATGCCGCCACATCTTTGTTGATGTGGTGGCAACCAAACAGACCTCACCATGAGATGTGTAGGCCCCGCAGATTCTCTGTGGTGTGAAATATACAACGTTTTTAGCCTCAATTGCTAAAAAACTACTGAACTAATTTACACTAAATCTGGACCAAGATCTAGCTTTCTGCCAAATTTGGTGTAAATCCATCAGCAGTTTTTGCAGAATCTCTGTTCAATTTTCCTATGGAAAATGAATGGTGAAAATGTGTTTTTGACCCACCCTTTTTCTCAGCCCCCACATGACAGATCACCCCAAAACTTTTCAGGAAGGAGCTGAAATGAATGAGGTTTTTGTTTGGAAAGTTTCGTGAAGATCCGTCAAAGGGCACCAGAGTTATAACCAAACCAAAAAATGCTTTTCTGTTGGGAACACAATCCTAACTATAACTACGCAGTGGGGACTACAACTGGGTGATATATATATATCACAAAAGATTCTTTTCAGCACATTTCTCACATGACACCAATATAAAGATGAAGAAATTCCTGGCTCTGCCTACACAACTAAAGAAGTGGGATACTCTTTATGGCTTCAGGAACCAGACATTATGTTGGTCACTACAGACAAGTAAAACAAAGAACTGTATGAACCTTAGCATCTAGAGAAATTCTAGGAATCCTTTGAATCTGACGCAAGCGACAAATCGGGAACGGTTAAGCTTGCAACAAATGACACTGCATCATCACCAGAGCACAGAGGATGACTTACCAGTGGAACATGACCATATAGAGTTGTTCACAAGATGTTTGACCCACAAAGATAAGTTCCTGAGGGAATGAGGCACAGAGATAAGTGAAGATCCCTACATAAGACTAACATTTTTAACTCTACTGTTCATTCACAAAATCTATTGTCTGCGTGCTTATTGGTCAAGACAGGTATACTACAAGAGATATCCTGAAGAGAAACAATATTTATAGTCTCTGGTGCACAGTAAAATAAAGTACAATGCTTTAACACAATAGAAATATTGCAAGATGCTCCTTTCCATACTTATTTACTGAGATTTCTTCCTAGTTCATCGGCCCTGACAGCAGAGCACAGGTAGGAACACTTATAGTGAACAAACTCAGATAAGCCGTGGAAATGACTAATGTGCTGCCTCTTTTTTAATCTAGGACATTGCAGAGGCCATGAATGTTTCACCAGCTTTTCAAAGATTACATTTTAAGTATTAAATACAGCACTTCCTATATCTGGGGGTCAGATTGGCTGTCTGTTGACTGTTTTTAGTTGTATTTATTTAAGCATACACCATCTTCACACACTTTTCTTTTGCAGTATTACATGTATTTTTTGTTTATATTCCTTCCATCTCTTTTCACCAAATGTTTCCTTTTTTATAGAACTCTACTCTGCTAGACAGTGAGGTGCAAGTGACATTCACCACGTTGTTGGGTTACTGTGATTTCTCATCCTGTTGATACCTAGGATGCCCCAGACTATGTACACGGATTGGAGTGCAGCTAGAATAAGGGATTACCACAGTCTTAGATCCACAGTAACCATACAGATGACATTGAATGCCCACAACACTTCGCAAAGCTCCTTAACAAAATGTTCCATGATAACCACACTCAACAGTAGACCTTAATATTCAATCTCTGAACATTAATGGTCTTACTCATTATATTAAGTGCAAGAAAACATTATCACATTTTGATAATTCTCCTAACACAGACCCAAAAGACCAATATTTCCCCTTCAGAGGATGCAACATTGTAAACCGATTGTGTGGGCAGGGTCATATATGCATGCAACACCTCACGATCTAGATTCAAATTAACAGATTCTGCTGCCTACAAACAAGATGTAATATCCATATTGCTTAAAAAAACGATTTCCATGTTGCTATTAAAGACCTGAGCATAGAGAGAAGGCAAATATGCACTTGGAAATGTATCAACACAGGGAAAGATAGTAGCTATTGGTTCCATATAAGCCGCTAATAAATGTAAATCCTCTTTCTTCCAAAGACTTCACAGGCTTCTTACTAATGTTAACAGATGCAGAAAGATACTAGGGCATCAACTGGAAAATTACTATATTGGCAACAATTGACAGATCTGGAAGACCAGTTTCTGGCAATATGTGAGACAGAGGACTACTCCCTAACATGCCTTATTGACATATGGAGGCTTCCCTATCCTCGGGAAAAAGAATGCAGCTTTGTTTCATGCATACACTGTACATGCAGACGACTACTTCCTCACCAAAGCCACTCTAAATGTCAAATCTAGCACTGTACTGAAGGGCAGTCTATCTGACCATTTTCCAACACTCTTATGACTAGACCTAGGGAACGTAGCACCAGTTATGAGATGTCGGACATGCAGCCTGAGGATAGGAGAAAGCTGCAATCTCACAGCATACGCTTCTTATAAGAAAATGGTGTTTCGATGATATCTGACCCAATCTTGTGGGCAGCAAGGAAGGGGACTATGATGAAGGACTCAGCACTGAGCCTCGCTTTTACAAGAACTGGTTAAGGCTAAACTCAAACTTAATGCACTTTTCACTTGGCGGGTAGAATGCACTCAGCATTGCCTGGAAGGAAACACGATAAACATGGAGAAAAGGCGGGTAGAATTCGGACAGCTCAGTTCCGCCAGAAAGAATTAGTGTTCATCATTCCATTACTATAGGTGTATGATAGATATCTTTTTGTGTCAGAACCTTAAGTTACCATCCCAGAAACTCTTGCCCTAATAATTTGAATTTTCTCTAGTTTCTAGATTCTCTATAAATAGAAGTCAAAGAATGAGGCATTACTAGTGTCCAGGCATTACTGATGTCCAGGTTGACCTTTGTCAATGCAGGGTCCATATCTTTTTGATTTGGTCCCTAAAACTTGAAATACTTTGGTATACTGGTCAGCTGTGGCTTACGTGGTATGCTGTCCTAAAATACACGTCCCCTTATACAGAAAATATCTACAGACTTTCCATGCTGAATTGGTCCAAAATTATCACTCTGGGGCATAATGCAAATAGCTTCTTGAAAATCTCCAACTAGATATTAACAGAAATGTATGCCTTGATCTAAAATTAATTGAACGTTGAAGACCTATAGTCAAATTACATGCTACAACCACATCCAGAGGTCTTAGACTTCTGTGCCTGAGATCTTGTTAATACACATATATAGCACAACTTTAACCAAACTAGCTCCACCAACCCTTATGAGGTGGTTTAAGGTAGATAGGTAGAAAATAAGTTTATTAAGACAATTATTGATAAAACATTCTAAAAAGCACAATTGACAATTAAAATCAATAAAAAGATCCTGTCTTACTACCCGACAACCCCTCACATTATAATTCATCATAAAATTCTACTTAACTGATCGTAAAAATCAAGCAATTCCAACTGCCACATCTAAATAGCACATTTCTATAACAACTCCATAGCTTTCCTCCTATGGAGAGTACCATAGTTAGAAAACAGAGGTCTTAAAAACGTAATTCGATTTGCAGAGTAAAAACACAGACCATTAGTATATGCAGAAAGGAACATTTTACATTCAAGGGACAGAGGCAGAGACAACTATTGTCCTGGACCCAGGCCCAGTTTGGGCGGGATGAATACATTGGATTACATCCCACCCTGACCCTTAATATTTCATTTTGCAGCCCTGGATATCGTAGCTGTAACAAATAGGGAAAGACAGTGTCCAGACTCAGAGTAGAGAGTGAGAAACTAATAGGTTGGTTCTTGCTCGGGAAAAAATAAGTCATTAGATTCGGACACCAAGGCAACAGACTCTTTTAATATCTGCTTCCCAGGGAAGGGGGACCAGGATGTAATTGTACCACTATCGGTACGGCTTGTACCATGGTGCCCTGGGGGAGAGATAAAAGCCTTCTAAGCACTGCCCCTTCTAATCTATACCATTTATATGCCGGATCAAGGGAAAAGACTTCATCCCCATACAGACCCAACGGGGGAATCTTCCCTTCATACGCCTTTAATAGTGGAATATGAGAAAACCTCCAAAAACTATTATTAAATCTTGATAGGCAACTGGCTTGCAATAGGGCCTTCTGCTTAATACCATCCTGATGTTTGTCGCAGTTCAGGTTCCTCCTAAAAGTCAGACCCGAATATTTATATTGGTCAACTTGCTCCACCTCCTATGTATCTAAGTGCCAAGTGAATTTCCTAACTTTATCCCAAAAACCAACATTTTGTTCTTATTCAGGTTGATGCAAAACTGGTTCTGCTTACTATAAGTTGCTAAAGCATCTAATTTCCACTGCAGCCCAATTGGAGTATAGTCCAATAATACAAAATCAACTGCGTATAGCAGGCAGTCAATGTGATGTTTCCCAACTTTGGGGGGAAAAGACTTGGATTGGGAGATAAAGGCGGGACGTTCTGCTGAAAATAATCTAAAAAGCAGGCGCCTAAAACGCACCTTTGCCAAAGGCCATTATCGATGAAGATTCTTTGGGATAACCAACCTGACTTGTCTAGCTTAACCTGAGCCCAATTACCAGAACGCAAGGACTGGAGTACACTCAGGAGGATTAACAGAAGCTCTCAGGCAACAAGTTTCCTGCAAAGGATATCCCTATCCACAGACTCAAACGTTATTCTGAAGTCTACAAAACAACAGCAGAGCCATTGATTTACCTCCAGTGACTTCCGGGTAATGGCCCATAATGCTATAAAATGCGCTATAGTAGAGTGACCCTCCCGAAAAAACCCTGTTCAATTGGTATTCTCTTACATTCAAGGGCACAGTCTTCTAGTTTGGATAAAATAATCTTAGAGAAGATCTTTAGTGAGGTATCCAGGAGGCTCTGTTTGGGCTCTGTACCGCTCCCTTTTTTCAAATATGTTTTACTATAGCCCCTTTCCAAGAAAAAGGGTATAAGCCGGACGTGGCAATCCAACTAAACAGGGAGAAATAAACAGTGGCCCACCAAACACTATTCATCTTACTTATTACTGCTGGGATATCATCTGGGCCAGCAGCACGAGAAAGCTTTACTCTCTCGATGACAGCTTTTACTTCCTTAAATGAAAGACAAGTGAGGGGGAGTTTTTGCCTAAGAGATCTCTGGCATCTAACTGAATCAGAAGAACCCCTATACAGGTCTGTCAAATAATTAGCCCACTGCTCTTCCAGGATCACACAAACAAGGTACCCCTATTTGGTGCACTAAACTTGTTAACTTTAGCCCAAAACATTTGCTGATCTTTGGAAAGCATAATTCCCTGCATCTCCTCCCACTTATTGTGGTAGAAGCAGCTTTTTTCACATGCACAAGAGATTTATATTGGAGTTTTAACTTGGCCAGCTCCTGATAGGCTAGAGAGCCTGGCTGGCGCTTAGCGTTCCTGGCTCTCCATCTCATCAATCGCTTCAGCTCTTGGCAGGCGTAATCAAACCAACTCCGCCTATTAGGAAGAGTATCTGCGGGCATATCTTTCTCACTTATATTTACTGTGAAACAACCCAAAACATGGCTTACAATTGTATTGTACCACACAATTATATCATCAACAAAGTTGGGGGGATATCAATCTTTTCCTCAAATTGGAGGGTGGCTAACTGTTGGAGATTAATAGAGTCCAAGCGTGTTGAAAGCCTACGTGGGTAAGACATTCCTAAAGACAATACCCTGTCAGCGGACCCTGGCTCGCACAAGTCAAGAACTGCAGTAATTGCCCAATGATCACTACCCTCATACTTTGCCACCTCAAAAATCAGAAAAAGATTGAATTGCCAAAAGTGTGTAAATATATAGTCAATGGGACAGGAGGACTGGTCCTGCCGGAATGTTGCTGCTGCTGGCGAATCATTTTTGAATTGTCCATTTAAATATATCAGACCATGATTCACCAACCATTGACTCAGAACTTTGGCCTCCTTTTTGATGACACCAGGAGGAAACTGCGCTGAGGGAATGTTATAAGATTTCAAAAGTTCTTCCAGCTGCAGGGAAAAGGGAAAAGGGAAAAGATGAGCATGGATGTCTCCGGCCACTAATATGACTGCTTCCAGGTATTTTGCTAAGAGGTGCTGGAAAGGAGATTCAAATAGTTCCAGCCACTCTTTCATTTATCGATGATCTTCTTTATGGATATAGACATTTATAAGAAGGAAGTATCTAGGAATGTTATTGCTCAAGCTCAATTCAATCTCTGAAAATTGCATGCCACTTGACACATTTATAACCTCCACTGATCTCTTAATCACCTTAGTAGACATTAGTGTCAGGACACCTGCAAATGCTCTCCCCTTACCCCGGTCTTTGCTATTCAGTACCATAAAACCTTCAACTGTCTGGTCCTCTCTCAGCCAGGACTCCTGAAAGAATATCAGATGGTAGGGTTTCAGATTTTCTTCCAATTCACCACTGTTCCTCAAACGTTCAAATCCATGGATATTCCAGCTAAGGATTCTCAGGTTTAGAGAGAACCCCTCATTCTAGGGGGAATTGGGCCTAATTTTCAAGTCGCAGTCCTCCGCGAGATGCTATGGGGGAGAACTTATTACCCAGACCCCATACTAATTGCTCCAGCTGCTCTGGTGGTCTATCATTTACTATAACCGCTCTTAGATCATTTGTGGGCTGGCTATTTTGCCAAATACAGTCAGGCCTTACGGGCAGTTTGCCAGAAATAGACCGCTCCCGTTGGTTGGCTGCTTATCCGTTATGTATAGTTAAGATGGCAGGGGGAGTACGGCCCGACTGGGGCACAAGTGGAGGGGGACTTTTGTTTGATGGGCAGAAAGCTTGTATACCTGCTTTAGCTAGGTCATCCTCTGCTTTAAGCACTAGCTGTGCTCTACAAGGTGAGATAAAGGAAACTCTGGAAACTTCTCTACCTTGGTCACCATGTTAAAACCCAACTGAAGTTAGGTCTAACGAAGTTATCTTTGAAAGGGAGGGAATTTGATGGAATATATGGAGTATTTTTGAGCGGTTTAAGGGTCGAAGTTTCTTTACATTTTTTCCCCGGCGAGTAATATCCAACAATAGCTCTGAAGACCCTAGCTGAGAGCTAGGGAAAGATTCAAACGCAGAAGGAAGTTGTTTATAGGATTTATTCTGAATCTGAGACTTAGACACCTTGCTACGAGCTAGAGTGGGCCTTTGATACTTGGGGTGGGACAAGCAGTCGGAGGTGGAGAATAGGATCCAAACTAACTTTGAGATGAGATTTTATAATTGGCTTTGCCTTATTGTAGGAGGATGCATCTACAACTCTACCACGGAAGGGCCTCAAGTATTGATCGTGGAAGGGGGCACTGTTACTGGGTTTTCCCTTCATACTCAGTGCCTTCTTTTTACCTGCACTTGGGCATGAGACCTAAACAATCTTTTCCAAGTACTTGCCCTCTGAGTAAAGCTAGACCCTGAGGTAAGTTTGAAAGTATGTAGATGGGGATACTTTTTCCTCATAAGCATAGGCCATTTGGAAATATAAATAGATCCTTGCGAAACTAATTGACCTTCAATTTCCCCTGAGATAGTACCCTGGTCTCCCAAGGACCGGTGACCGTTCCTGCAGCTGGTGGCTTAGTAATCGAAATTTCGCCTGTGTTCGTTTTGAGATGCTGAAGTACATATCTGCTGTCTTTCAGAACTTTTGATTGGTCCACCTGGTTTGTTTGCATAAGCAGCATTACATACAACAAGGAAGATGAGGTGGTAGGCTGAATTGTTATAGACCTTTACTGGGATACAAAAGTTGAGTTTGGATCCCCAACCAGAGAGGCCGTACAGGGTGAAAGAATAGTCCGGTCTGAATAATCTTCTCTACATTTCCTCTGTGAAAGATCAAAATCCTTGGAACGTGATGCTGATAAGGAGATATCTAAAGGAGGTGAGGACGACAGACTTGGGTCCCTACTTGTAATTGCATTTGTGGCCAGAATAGAAGACTCCGATATGCTGGCTATTTGCACTTCACCAATTGATGAGCACAGTCCGTCTGTTGCTTAATCCGAAGTGCTTGTTGGCTCATGGGGTATCTTAATCCCCTTCGCTGATGATGGATGGACTCCATTATTGAAATGTTTATGAACAAAGTTCTCTATTGAGAGTTAACGGAGATACTTTGACGGTGGACTGCTGTTGCTGCACCTCACATTAGTTTCATATATATCGAATGTCCTTGCGCAACAAGCCCTTGGATCAGCCATCAATTGATGCCTCTGTTGGTTAGATCATAAGCAGTAAAGGGGTTGGGCATGCGCCAAGTGAAGAAGTCCAAGCAATCAGTACTTAGTTTTCAGTGAAGTCTTTATTTACAATCAGTTAATTCACTCGAAATAGGTGATTTTACGTTCAGCCAAAGCAGTTCGTTCTCAGGTGAGAACTTCATAAGGGCTCAGTGGATGTATGTCTTTAAGGTGAAATAAGGTTTATTGAGAATTATTTACACTCCTAAGATACAGTGGAAGAAGTGCAGCCTAGCTCTTAAACGAGCTGTCCTCCTGCCCGCTCATCGTGGCAGGAGGGCAGCTCATTTAAGAATTACTTCTAAGGCCGACCGAGGTCCTGTGATACCCTTAGTGTCTCCAGAGTTACTGCCTGGAACACCAACTGCAACTGGATTGATGGATCACATATTCATGTTCTGAGCAAGAGGTCTAGTTGGAGCTAGGCTGCACTGCTTCCACTGTATCTTAGGAATGGAAATAATTCTCAATAATAAAACCTTATTTCACGTTAGGGACATACGTTCACTGAGCCCTGACGAAGTTCTCACCTGAGAATGAAACGCGTTGGCTGACCGTAAAATCACCAATTTAAAGTGAATTAACTGATTGCAAATAAAGACTTTTTTTTTAAATCTTTTTATTAGGGTTTTACACTTCAGATCCCTATGTGGGGCACCAAATCGATCATAGGTCAGTTATTACACATAAAATGGTTGCATAACATCTACAAACATAATTCACCTTCAACAGTTGGGTTCCATTCCGCCAGATGGGATTATACAACGTCGCTCACGGATTTGCTGGTAAGTTAGCTTATTGTATGATGTTGCGTCCCGCTGTAGCTTGTCTCTTTGGCTATGTAATGGTGAAGGCTGGTGTATCTCCCCCGTGTTTGCATATATGACCCCTTACTATGTAATCAATTATTAATATTCAATAGGTAAGTCTGTATCTAACCCGCTGACTGAAACTGAACTAGAAACTGTGGGAGGAAACTTCCTCCAAAAACATGAGGAAGGGGAGATCACGAAGGGGGGGGCGAGGGCGAATGGCTATGGTGGGCGGAGGGTATGCTGGCCATTGGTCCGAGGGGTGAGGGTCGCGAGGGCTCTGGGGGAGAGGGTGCAATCTGTTGTGGGAGTATAGGCTATTCCCAGTGGGGTTGGTCATCCGTCTTGTCACTCCTACCTGCCGGGGAGCTCACTCTCCTGGTGTCTGGTCTGGCGGACTGGGGTATTAGGAGGGGCTGCGGGGTTGAGGCGGGGACGGCTCTGGCGTTTCATCTATTGTTGTCTCTTGTTTAAATTGTATCAGCAGTTGCGCCCATTCTAGGGAGATTGGCTGTTTGCGTGTAACCTTCACTTCTTCCTCCCACAGAGCGTTTTCTTCTGCCGCCCCCCACTTGTTTACCGCACCTATCCAGGCTGCTTCTGGGGGGCCAGAGGGGGCTCTCCAGTGCATAGCTATAGCTCTCTTTGCTAAGAGGAGAGCGAGGGATGCGGATAGCCATTGCAGTTTTTCTGATTTTTTCTTTGTGTAGGTTCCCAAGGCACAAACCTCCCATGTGTCTATGTGTGGCAAGTTAACCAGTGTGAGGAGAGTTTGGTGTATCTTGGTCAAATATTGCTGTAGGGATGGGCAGTGCCAGAACATGTGTTGGAAGTTCGCCTCCACTGACTGACATTGGGGACATTTAAATTGTGTGTCTGGACAGTACCGGTGTAGTTTGTCTGGTGTGAGATATGCATGGTGCAGTATGTTAAACTGTATGTTTTTAAACCGTGCATTCCTGGACACCTTTTTAGGGTACTCCAGAGCGCGTGCCTACTCCTTGTCATGGAATACACTGCCCACATCTTCTTCCCATGATTGCCTCAAGTTGTCTAGGGGGACGTTAGCCAGTTCCCTGATGGCTTTGTAGTGCCATGTTACTAGGTGTCTACCTGCTCCCATTCGGAGTATCGTGTGAAGCACCGGGTGTGTTGGGAGTTCTCCGTCCTGCAAGTTCCGTAGCTGACGAGCGCTATCTAAGAGTTGCCTATGTGTTAGAAATTGTCCGGGGTCGTTTCCTCTACACATCTTTCCGCTGTCCAGTGAGATAGCCATTGAAGTTGTGCAGCAAAGAAATACGATTCAAAGGACGGGGCTCCTCGACCCCCGCAGGTGGTGAGCAGATACAATGTGCGCAATGCTATTCTGCGCCGGCCATGCCCCCATATCAGCGCTGTGAGCAGGGTATCTAGTTCACAGAAAAAGGACCAGGTGGGATCACAGGAAGGTTGGCAAACTGATAAAGCAATCTGGGCACCATTATCATTTTTGCTATGGTCACCCGGCCGATGGGTGCCAGGGGTAGAGTCTTCCAGAAACCCACCGCCGATCGTAGGCCCGCCAACACTTTACGGTGGTTACCTTCATATAGATCTGTCGGGGAATGATAGAGCCGCACTCCCAGATATCTGGGGGCCGCTTCGTTCCATTTTAAGGTCTGGGTGCCAATCCCTATGTCTTGTGGTGCCAGGTGGGGGCTGAGTGGGTAGATCAACGACTTTTCCCAGTTGACTTTGAGACCTGAGGTGTCCCCGAATTCTTGCAGGGTTGCCCATATCGAGGTGAGATCTACCGTTACGTCCCGGACATAAATCAGCAGATCATCCACGTATAATGATACGCAGTGTGTCGTGTCCGCAAGCGAAACACCCCATGTCATTCCCTCTCGTCGAAGCCGCATGGCCAGGGGCAAAAAGGAGGGGGGAGAGTGGACACCCTTGCCTGATCCCCCTCTCCACTGGGATAGGGGGAGCTGTGAGCTTGCCAACTCTCACCCTGGAGGCGAGTCCCTCGTGTAAGAGTTTCGAGTATGCCATCAATGTGGGGCTAATATTCAGCCCCCGGAGGACAGCAAACAAATAGGACCATGTCAGAGTATCAAACGCCTTCTCGAGATCGAAAATCAGGCATGCCGCGCGGGGGAATCTGTCCTGCACCCTGTCTTGGATATGAAAGAGCCGTCGCAGATTATGCAAGGTGTTGCGCCGGGGTACAAAGCCGCATTGATTGGGGTGTACAAGGGTGGGGAGAATTTGGCTATAACGGTCGGCCAATATCTTTCCCAGAATTTTACAATCTGCATTCAGGAGTGTGATGGGTCTATACGAAGAAGGGAGTGTGGGGTCCCTACGGGGTTTCAGAAATGTCACCACCATGGATTCGCAAAATGACACGAGTAGAATACCTCTGGACAAGGCTTCCTCATATGTGGATGCTAGGTGAGGTACTATCTGAGCCGCAAATGTGCTATAGTATTCCAGTGGGAACCCGTCCATCCCTGGCGTTTTCTTTCTCGCCAACGACCCAATGGCGCGCTTTATATCGGAGGATGTGATCTTACAGTCTAGGTCTTTCCTATCTGCAGGGGAGATTGTGGGGAGCGTCAATGTGCCCATAAATTGTGTTAGCTCGCATGGTGTCGCCGGTGCTGGGTTGCGGTACCCATCTGCGTAGTAGGTACGAAATATGCGCAGGATGTCTAGTTGGGAGTGTTGGAGACGCCCGGTCTCATCTAACAGTTCAGTGATGGGATGCAATATTGTGTCCTGTTTGATCACCCACACCAATAATGCTCCTGCTCTATTGCCCTCCCTGTGTGCCCGTGAGTCATATGCGCGGAAGTTGTATTTACGTAAGTCCCGCAGTGCTTCCGCGTATGCTAGTTTCGCTGCCGAAAGCTGCGCTATAGTGGTCCTCCTTGATCCGTACCCTGGGATAACTCCGCTCGCGTGGCCTCTGCTTTATGTAGTGTCTGGTCCAGTGTCCTCCGCACCCCCACTACCTGTTGGATACAGTGTCCCCGGGCGCTAACCTTATAGGCGTCCCACTCTACTGCCCTGGAAGAGGTCGAGCCTGCATTGTGTAGAAAGTGTTCCCGGATAAATTCCCCATGTATTTGGCGAAAGGCCTGATCAGTGCGGCATTCCTGTGGAAGTTTCCATGCGGGGACCGGGGGGTGGGGTGGTCTCCATCGAAGGGTCACGATGTGTGCGCTGTGGTCGGATACTATCCGCCCCAAATAGTCAGCGCATTGTATTTTGGGTAGGAGATCTGTGGAACACAGGAATCTGTCGAGTCGCACCCGTAGGTCATGGGGAATGGAGTGAAAGGAGTACAATCTGGCATATGGGTTCTGTGTTTGCCAAGCGTCTGGAAAACGCCCAATGGTCTACCCATCTTCGGAAGCGTTCCGTTTGTTTGTGTGCTGGGGAATGCGTTGGTGGAGGGTACGACCTATCTAAGTGTAAATCTAGTACACAATTGTAGCCTCCACCTAGGAGCCAGGGTATCGCTGTATGACGGGCTAGCACTGTGGTCAACTTGTCCCAGTATTGGTCTTGTTCTGTGTTGGGGGCGTACACACAACCCAAGAGTATTGGTTGACCTTCTAGTAGGCCGGTTATGATGACATATCGCCCATCTTTATCTATCAATCGGGTTTGCTCCTTGAATGGCACACCAGGTCTGATCCATATTAGTGTACCACTGGCAAAGGCGGAGTATGTCGTGGCACAAACTATGCCCCGCCATTTTCTATGAAGGCGGCCTACTTCTTGTTCCGTCAGGTGTGTCTCCTGTAGGAGGGCCATCTGTGCCTGTTGTCTTTTAATATAGGCGTATACCGAATATCTCTTAGTGGCCGTGTGCATACCTCTTACATTCAAAGTCACACATTTTAAGTCTGTGTTCGGTGTTTTAGGTGCCATGCTTCACCTAGTCAGTCCGTAGTCCTCTCTGGGTGTCCGTTCCCTCGCAGACGGCCCATCCCCTCGGCCCTTCTCCGCTCCATCTACATGGGGACGTCTGCGGTGATCATGCCCTCCTCCTCCCGCCCGCCCCAGGATATCTAAGAGACAACAAATATAAAGGGGGACAAACCGTAACTCTGGGGAACATTCCCAACTTGGGGGACCTATTGCTCGGGGCAATACGTCCAAACTGTTTATCATTCGTGTTCTTTAGTTCGTTGTTGCAAGGTGGTGGCTAGACATCTCCCCGGCTGCAGCCGGCTCCGCTACATAGTCAGATGAACTTCGGAAATGTACCCTCGGGCATCTCATTCATTCCTGTTCTTTGGCACTGATTTGGAGCAATGCTGGCCGACGCGGTCTTCATGGTGAGTTCTGCCGGCTGTCGACGTCCTGTGACCGGACGTCTGGGCGACAGTGTTTTTACGTGGCTGTCCGCTTCAAGTTAAGCCGGGTTTATTGTGCGGTCCAGGCCTTCATGTAGCTGTCATATTAGCGTGTCCGCTGTTTGGGGCGTCACTATCGGGGGCGACATGGAGCCTTCACAGGAGGCAGGTGCATCACTGCCCTCGTCTTCAGAACTGAATAGGTGGGGGCCTCCTTCTACATCCAAACCACCCTCCGTGGGGTCAAGGGCGGACACCACCTATATCGCCTTCTTGCGTTCCGCTATGATTTGTGTGAGGTCCAGGGATCCAGATCCAGATCCAGTCGGACTAGATCTGACACTGAGCTGCGTTAGGGTGACTCTTCGGCCCTGTCGCTGTGACCGTTGCGGTGGTTGACCGGTGTGCGTGTCCGCAGTGGGCGGGCGACGGGATGTATGCTGCTCCACCCAGGCCTCCGCATCTTTCGGGTTCATAAAGAAGTGCGTAGTGCCATCGTAGATGACCTTGAGCTTGGCTGGGAACAGGAGGGCGTACTGGATGTTCTTTTGGCAAAGTGTGCGTTTTACAGTCTGGAATGTGGCCCTCTGTTGTTGCACGGCTCGGGAATAGTCAGGGAATAGCATTACCTGTTTATCCTCCACCTGCAGTCGCCCGTGTTCGCTGGCCGTACGAAGGATAGTGTCTCTGTCCTGAAAGTGCAGGAGTTTCATCAGGGATGGTCGCGGGGGCAGGCCTTGCTTGGGTCTTCGCGCTGGGACTCGGTGCGCTCGTTCAATGGAGAAATAGGGAGTCAAGTCTTTGGCAGGTGTAAAGGTTGCGATCCAGGCCGTGATGTATTTAATTGGGTCTGTCCCTTCGGCCCCCTCTGGTAGATTCATGACTCGAATGTTACTCCTCCGGGAGCGTCCCTCTAAATCGTTCGTTTTATATTCCAGAGCCTTGATCCGGGATTGCAGTTCTTTGATAGCGTGTTGGTGTACCTGCGGTTCTATTGCTTGCACTGTCTTCTCACTCTGGGTAACTTTGTCCGTTAGCTTCCTATGGTCGTCCCGGAGAATGTTGAGATCTGTGGCTAGAGTATCAAATTTGTTTTCCATCGCCACTCTGGAGTGCTCTATGGCAGCGAGGACTTGATCTAATTTTCTGGACATGGAGCCTTCTCTGGTGGGTTCCTCTTGTGACCCAGTCAGTACTGGTGGCCGAGGCGTCATCTTTTGCTTTTCTGCCTTGTGGCTGGTCCCCACTGCCCGCTGACGACCCATAATGGGGGTCTTTGGATGCTCTTCGCGAGTCCTCGTGGCTGATGGCAGTTAGGTGGGGTCCAGCACCCGCGGCTATTCACCAAGTCGCCGCGCCCGTCACTTGTGCCTGATGCAGGACTGGCTTGTATTGGAAAACCTGGGCGTCGCTCCTCTGCGAGTTAGTAGCTGCTGATCTTGGGAGGGGGCCCAGAGGCACAACACAACGGCGACGCCATGTCCACGGCCCAGTGTCTTGAGGTTGTACAGTTCTGGTGGGCTTTGCACCGTGTCACAGTAGCGCCGACGACAAGCTGCATCCGACGATATACTTAATGGCCTGTCCAGTTCCGGTTCTGTTGCCACTCCGCAGGGGGGACCTCAGTGTCGCCTTCCCAATCCTCTACACTGGGGTCGCCGGGGTTGCATGACACATGGATGCCTGCCCTCAGTCGCCGCGCCTCTCTCCGCCCCCTCGTGCTCCTCGGATTGCCGGCTGGCGCAAATGAGGGATGGAGCGCATTAGAGTCCGTGTGCTGTACGTGAAATGGGGTATTGACCATTACATCCTCCACTCTCCGGTGTGGGACCTGGGTATTACCCCGTCAGGCCACGTGGTGTGTTGATGTGGCGGTGTTTGACTGTGTTCGCCGCTTCTCCCAGTTCTGCCAGGCCTGCCCAGCACACGCGGCACAGGGGTAATTCAGACCGCTGCAGGATGTCCCGGGGCCTGCGTGGTGAGGCCTCTTCTCCGCCCAGTGCAACTGGTGTGCCTGGGTCCCGCCTTGCAGAGGGTGCAGCGCAGGTTATATGGGCCTCCGCCAGGGGCGCGCGGGGACAGCCTCCCTTTCTGCTTAGGTGCAGCGGGCGTTCCCCGCCATTTCCCAGCCTGGTGTGCGCCTTCCCAGCGCCTCTCGCATGAATGTTATGATGTCTGGCTGAGATATCAGTACATTTGGGTGCCTGAAAAATGATGAGGGAGACTGGTCGATGTCACACTTAGGCTCTTTCAGTTACGCTGCTGTGGGCATCCATGAGTCAGTGCATGTGCTTTTTTCACTCAGGGCCGCAGCGGTGGAGATGGGACCCGGCGGGAGCTGGCTCCCCGCCGCGGTCGCAGTCCATCGTAGCTCCGCTCATCAAGTGTCGGCCGCTGTCTGGCCGCCGGTCCGGGGGCGTCGCTGCCTCACCTGGGGCCTGCTGGCATGTCGCTGGCTTTGGTGGTCCGTGGTCTGCCAGGGTCGAGCCACCCACGGTTCGTAGCGGGCACCGCCGCTCTAACTGGAGGCCGCCATCTTAGAGGGCCGCACTCGGGTATCGCGTGCGGGGCTCTCCGGGCGCACTGTGGCTCGCACACCGGGGTTCTGAGCACATCGGGACAATCGTGGGATATTCCGGTCCCGGTTAGTGCCCCTGGTGCTGCTGTGGGATGCGAGGGGGTTACATGGGTTGCGGATGATGCGGGCCGGCAGCCGGAGCCTTAGGGAAGGTAATCGTCCGGTCTGAATAATCTTCTCTACATTTCCTCTGTGAAAGATCAAAATCCTTGGAACGTGATGCTGATAAGGAGATATCTAAAGGAGGTGAGGACGACAGACTTGGGTCCCTACTTGTAATTGCATTTGTGGCCAGAATAGAAGACTCCGATATGCTGGCTATTTGCACTTCACCAATTGATGAGCACAGTCCGTCTGTTGCTTAATCCGAAGTGCTTGTTGGCTCATGGGGTATCTTAATCCCCTTCGCTGATGATGGATGGACTCCATTATTGAAATGTTTATGAACAAAGTTCTCTATTGAGAGTTAACGGAGATACTTTGACGGTGGACTGCTGTTGCTGCACCTCACATTAGTTTCATATATATCGAATGTCCTTGCGCAACAAGCCCTTGGATCAGCCATCAATTGATGCCTCTGTTGGTTAGATCATAAGCAGTAAAGGGGTTGGGCATGCGCCAAGTGAAGAAGTCCAAGCAATCAGTACTTAGTTTTCAGTGAAGTCTTTATTTACAATCAGTTAATTCACTCGAAATAGGTGATTTTACGTTCAGCCAAAGCAGTTCGTTCTCAGGTGAGAACTTCATAAGGGCTCAGTGGATGTATGTCTTTAAGGTGAAATAAGGTTTATTGAGAATTATTTACACTCCTAAGATACAGTGGAAGAAGTGCAGCCTAGCTCTTAAACGAGCTGTCCTCCTGCCCGCTCATCGTGGCAGGAGGGCAGCTCATTTAAGAATTACTTCTAAGGCCGACCGAGGTCCTGTGATACCCTTAGTGTCTCCAGAGTTACTGCCTGGAACACCAACTGCAACTGGATTGATGGATCACATATTCATGTTCTGAGCAAGAGGTCTAGTTGGAGCTAGGCTGCACTGCTTCCACTGTATCTTAGGAATGGAAATAATTCTCAATAATAAAACCTTATTTCACGTTAAGGACATACGTTCACTGAGCCCTGACGAAGTTCTTACCTGAGAATGAAACGCGTTGGCTGACCGTAAAATCACCAATTTAAAGTGAATTAACTGATTGCAAAAAAAGACTTTTTTTTAAAAATCTTTTTATTAGGGTTTTACACTTCAGATCCCTATGTGGGGCACCAAATCGATCATAGGTCAGTTATTACACATAAAATGGTTGCATAACATCTACAAACATAATTCACCTTCAACAGTTGGGTTCCATTCCGCCAGATGGGATTATACAACGTCGCTCACGGATTTGCTGGTAAGTTAGCTTATTGTATGATGTTGCGTCCCGCTGTAGCTTGTCTCTTTGGCTATGTAATGGTGAAGGCTGGTGTATCTCCCCCGTGTTTGCATATATGACCCCTTACTATGTAATCAATTATTAATATTCAATAGGTAAGTCTGTATCTAACCCGCCGACTGAAACTGAACTAGAAACTGTGGGAGGAAACTTCCTCCAAAAACATGAGGAAGGGGAGATCACGAAGGGGGGGGCGAGGGCGAATGGCTATGGTGGGCGGAGGGTATGCTGGCCATTGGTCCGAGGGGTGAGGGTCGCGAGGGCTCTGGGGGAGAGGGTGCAATCTGTTGTGGGAGTATAGGCTATTCCCAGTGGGGTTGGTCATCCGTCTTGTCACTCCTACCTGCCGGGGAGCTCACTCTCCTGGTGTCTGGTCTGGCGGACTGGGGTATTAGGAGGGGCTGCGGGGTTGAGGCGGGGACGGCTCTGGCGTTTCATCTATTGTTGTCTCTTGTTTAAATTGTATCAGCAGTTGCGCCCATTCTAGGGAGATTGGCTGTTTGCATGTAACCTTCACTTCTTCCTCCCACAGAGCGTTTTCTTCTGCCGCCCCCCACTTGTTTACCGCACCTATCCAGGCTGCTTCTGGGGGGCCAGAGGGGGCTCTCCAGTGCATAGCTATAGCTCTCTTTGCTAAGAGGAGAGCGAGGGATGCGGATAGCCATTGCAGTTTTTCTGATTTTTTCTTTGTGTAGGTTCCCAAGGCACAAACCTCCCATGTGTCTATGTGTGGCAAGTTAACCAGTGTGAGGAGAGTTTGGTGTATCTTGGTCAAATATTGCTGTAGGGATGGGCAGTGCCAGAACATGTGTTGGAAGTTCGCCTCCACTGACTGACATTGGGGACATTTAAATTGTGTGTCTGGACAGTACCGGTGTAGTTTGTCTGGTGTGAGATATGCATGGTGCAGTATGTTAAACTGTATGTTTTTAAACCGTGCATTCCTGGACACCTTTTTAGGGTACTCCAGAGCGCGTGCCTACTCCTTGTCATGGAATACACTGCCCACATCTTCTTCCCATGATTGCCTCAAGTTGTCTAGGGGGACGTTAGCCAGTTCCCTGATGGCTTTGTAGTGCCATGTTACTAGGTGTCTACCTGCTCCCATTCGGAGTATCGTGTGAAGCACCGGGTGTGTTGGGAGTTCTCCGTCCTGCAAGTTGGTGCTGCAACCTTGCTACGACACACTTTTCTTCGATATAGCGCACTCGCTATCTAAAGACTGCATCGACCATGATGCTCCTGGGGCACACCTGCTGGTGGGTGGAGTCGGAGTGCGACCCATTTTGTACATTGATAGGCTCCCTCGAGCTTGGGCTGACGAGCTCGGATCCCGCACCCGCGCCGTGAGAGGTACATACCTGAGAACATTTGGCAGCCTGCACAGCTAACCCCGAATAACCTACACTCTGCTGACGAGGAACAACTATTCCGAAACACCGGTGTCCAGAGTTGGTGCTGCAACCTTGCTACGACACACTTTTCTTCGATATAGCGCACTCGCTATCTAAAGACTGCATCGACCATGATGCTCCTGGGGCACACCTGCTGGTGGGTGGAGTCGGAGTACGACCCATTTTGTACATTGATAGGCTCCCTCGAGCTTGGGCTGACGAGCTCGGATCCCGCACCCGCGCCGTGAGAGGTACATACCTGAGAACATTTGGCAGCCTGCACAGCTAACCCCGAATAACCTACACTCTGCTGACGAGGAACAACTATTCCGAAACACCGGTGTCCAGAGTTGGTGCTGCAACCTTGCTACGACACACTTTTCTTCGATATAGCGCACTCGCTATCTAAAGACTGCATCGACCATGATGCTCCTGGGGCACACCTGCTGGTGGGTGGAGTCGGAGTGCGACCCATTTTGTACATTGATAGGCTCCCTCGAGCTTGGGCTGACGAGCTCGGATCCCGCACCCGCGCCGTGAGAGGTACATACCTGAGAACATTTGGCAGCCTGCACAGCTAACCCCGAATAACCTACACTCTGCTGACGAGGAACAACTATTCCGAAACACCGGTGTCCAGAGTTGGTGCTGCAACCTTGCTACGACACACTTTTCTTCGATATAGCGCACTCGCTATCTAAAGACTGCATCGACCATGATGCTCCTGGGGCACACCTGCTGGTGGGTGGAGTCGGAGTGCGACCCATTTTGTACATTGATAGGCTCCCTCGAGCTTGGGCTGACGAGCTCGGATCCCGCACCCGCGCCGTGAGAGGTACATACCTGAGAACATTTGGCAGCCTGCACAGCTAACCCCGAATAACCTACACTCTGCTGACGAGGAACAACTATTCCGAAACACCGGTGTCCAGAGTTGGTGCTGCAACCTTGCTACGATACACTTTTCTTCGATATAGCGCACTCGCTATCTAAAGACTGCATCGACCATGATGCTCCTGGGGCACACCTGCTGGTGGGTGGAGTCGGAGTGCGACCCATTTTGTACACAAACCTCCCATGTGTCTATGTGTGGCAAGTTAACCAGTGTGAGGAGAGTTTGGTGTATCTTGGTCAAATATTGCTGTAGGGATGGGCAGTGCCAGAACATGTGTTGGAAGTTCGCCTCCACTGACTGACATTGGGGACATTTAAATTGTGTGTCTGGACAGTACCAGTGTAGTTTGTCTGGTGTGAGATATGCATGGTGCAGTATGTTAAACTGTATGTTTTTAAACCGTGCATTCCTGGACACCTTTTTAGGGTACTCCAGAGCGCGTGCCTACTCCTTGTCATGGAATACACTGCCCACATCTTCTTCCCATGATTGCCTCAAGTTGTCTAGGGGGACGTTAGCCAGTTCCCTGATGGCTTTGTAGTGCCATGTTACTAGGTGTCTACCTGCTCCCATTCGGAGTATCGTGTGAAGCACCGGGTGTGTTGGGAGTTCTCCGTCCTGCAAGTTCCGTAGCTGACGAGCGCTATCTAAGAGTTGCCTATGTGTTAGAAATTGTCCAGGGTCGTTTCCTCTACACATCTTTCCGCTGTCCAGTGAGATAGCCATTGAAGTTGTGCAGCAAAGAAATACGATTCAAAGGACGGGGCTCCTCGACCCCCGCAGGTGGTGAGCAGATACAATGTGCGCAATGCTATTCTGCGCCGGCCATGCCCCCATATCAGCGCTGTGAGCAGGGTATCTAGTTCACAGAAAAAGGACCAGGTGGGATCACAGGAAGGTTGGCAAACTGATAAAGCAATCTGGGCACCATTATCATTTTTGCTATGGTCACCCGGCCGATGGGTGCCAGGGGTAGAGTCTTCCAGAAACCCACCGCCGATCGTAGGCCCGCCAACACTTTACGGTGGTTACCTTCATATAGATCTGTCGGGGAATGATAGAGCCGCACTCCCAGATATCTGGGGGCCGCTTCGTTCCATTTTAAGGTCTGGGTGCCAATCCCTATGTCTTGTGGTGCCAGGTGGGGGCTGAGTGGGTAGATCAACGACTTTTCCCAGTTGACTTTGAGACCTGAGGTGTCCCCGAATTCTTGCAGGGTTGCCCATATCGAGGTGAGATCTACCGTTACGTCCCGGACATAAATCAGCAGATCATCCACGTATAATGATACGCAGTGTGTCGTGTCCGCAAGCGGAACACCCCATGTCATTCCCTCTCGTCGAAGCCGCATGGCCAGGGGCAAAAAGGAGGGGGGAGAGTGGACACCCTTGCCTGATCCCCCTCTCCACTGGGATAGGGGGAGCTGTGAGCTTGCCAACTCTCACCCTGGAGGCGAGTCCCTCGTGTAAGAGTTTCGAGTATGCCATCAATGTGGGGCTAATATTCAGCCCCCGGAGGACAGCAAACAAATAGGACCATGTCAGAGTATCAAACGCCTTCTCGAGATCGAAAATCAGGCATGCCGCGCGGGGGAATCTGTCCTGCACCCTGTCTTGGATATGAAAGAGCCGTCGCAGATTATGCAAGGTGTTGCGCCGGGGTACAAAGCCGCATTGATTGGGGTGTACAAGGGTGGGGAGAATTTGGCTATAACGGTCGGCCAATATCTTTCCCAGAATTTTACAATCTGCATTCAGGAGTGTGATGGGTCTATACGAAGAAGGGAGTGTGGGGTCCCTACGGGGTTTCAGAAATGTCACCACCATGGATTCGCAAAATGACACGAGTAGAATACCTCTGGACAAGGCTTCCTCATATGTGGATGCTAGGTGAGGTACTATCTAAGCCGCAAATGTGCTATAGTATTCCAGTGGGAACCCGTCCATCCCTGGCGTTTTCTTTCTCGCCAACGACCCAATGGCGCGCTTTATATCGGAGGATGTGATCTTACTGTCTAGGTCTTTCCTATCTGCAGGGGAGATTGTGGGGAGCGTCAATGTGCCCATAAATTGTGTTAGCTCGCATGGTGTCGCCGGTGCTGGGTTGCGGTACCCATCTGCGTAGTAGGTACGAAATATGCGCAGGATGTCTAGTTGGGAGTGTTGGAGACGCCCGGTCTCATCTAACAGTTCAGTGATGGGATGCAATATTGTGTCCTGTTTGATCACCCACACCAATAATGCTCCTGCTCTATTGCCCTCCCTGTGTGCCCGTGAGTCATATGCGCGGAAGTTGTATTTACGTAAGTCCCGCAGTGCTTCCGCGTATGCTAGTTTCGCTGCCGAAAGCTGCGCTATAGTGGTCCTCCTTGATCCGTACCCTGGGATAACTCCGCTCGCGTGGCCTCTGCTTTATGTAGTGTCTGGTCCAGTGTCCTCCGCACCCCCACTACCTGTTGGATACAGTGTCCCCGGGCGCTAACCTTATAGGCGTCCCACTCTACTGCCCTGGAAGAGGTCGAGCCTGCATTGTGTAGAAAGTGTTCCCGGATAAATTCCCCATGTATTTGGCGAAAGGCCTGATCAGTGCGGCATTCCTGTGGAAGTTTCCATGCGGGGACCGGGGGGTGGGGTGGTCTCCATCGAAGGGTCACGATGTGTGCGCTGTGGTCGGATACTATCCGCCCCAAATAGTCAGCGCATTGTATTTTGGGTAGGAGATCTGTGGAACACAGGAATCTGTTGAGTCGCACCCGTAGGTCATGGGGAATGGAGTGAAAGGAGTACAATCTGGCATATGGGTTCTGTGTTTGCCAAGCGTCTGGAAAACGCCCAATGGTCTACCCATCTTCGGAAGCGTTCCGTTTGTTTGTGTGCTGGGGAATGCGTTGGTGGAGGGTACGACCTATCTAAGTGTAAATCTAGTACACAATTGTAGCCTCCACCTAGGAGCCAGGGTATCGCTGTATGACGGGCTAGCACTGTGGTCAACTTGTCCCAGTATTGGTCTTGTTCTGTGTTGGGGGCGTACACACAACCCAAGAGTATTGGTTGACCTTCTAGTAGGCCGGTTATGATGACATATCGCCCATCTTTATCTATCAATCGGGTTTGCTCCTTGAATGGCACACCAGGTCTGATCCATATTAGTGTACCACTGGCAAAGGCGGAGTATGTCGTGGCACAAACTATGCCCCGCCATTTTCTATGAAGGCGGCCTACTTCTTGTTCCGTCAGGTGTGTCTCCTGTAGGAGGGCCATCTGTGCCTGTTGTCTTTTAATATAGGCGTATACCGAATATCTCTTAGTGGCCGTGTGCATACCTCTTACATTCAAAGTCACACATTTTAAGTCTGTGTTCGGTGTTTTAGGTGCCATGCTTCACCTAGTCAGTCCGTAGTCCTCTCTGGGTGTCCGTTCCCTCGCAGACGGCCCATCCCCTCGGCCCTTCTCCGCTCCATCTACATGGGGACGTCTGCGGTGATCATGCCCTCCTCCTCCCGCCCGCCCCAGGATATCTAAGAGACAACAAATATAAAGGGGGACAAACCGTAACTCTGGGGAACATTCCCAACTTGGGGGACCTATTGCTCGGGGCAATACGTCCAAACTGTTTATCATTCGTGTTCTTTAGTTCGTTGTTGCAAGGTGGTGGCTAGACATCTCCCCGGCTGCAGCCGGCTCCGCTACATAGTCAGATGAACTTCGGAAATGTACCCTCGGGCATCTCATTCATTCCTGTTCTTTGGCACTGATTTGGAGCAATGCTGGCCGACGCGGTCTTCATGGTGAGTTCTGCCGGCTGTCGACGTCCTGCGACCGGACGTCTGGGCGACAGTGTTTTTACGTGGCTGTCCGCTTCAAGTTAAGCCGGGTTTATTGTGCGGTCCAGGCCTTCATGTAGCTGTCATATTAGCGTGTCCGCTGTTTGGGGCGTCACTATCGGGGGCGACATGGAGCCTTCACAGGAGGCAGGTGCATCACTGCCCTCGTCTTCAGAACTGAATAGGTGGGGGCCTCCTTCTACATCCAAACCACCCTCCGTGGGGTCAAGGGCGGACACCACCTATATCGCCTTCTTGCGTTCCGCTATGATTTGTGTGAGGTCCAGGGATCCAGATCCAGATCCAGTCGGACTAGATCTGACACTGAGCTGCGTTAGGGTGACTCTTCGGCCCTGTCGCTGTGACCGTTGCGGTGGTTGACCGGTGTGCGTGTCCGCAGTGGGCGGGCGACGGGATGTATGCTGCTCCACCCAGGCGTCCGCATCTTTCGGGTTCATAAAGAAGTGCGTAGTGCCATCGTAGATGACCTTGAGCTTGGCTGGGAACAGGAGGGCGTACTGGATGTTCTTTTGGCGAAGTGTGCGTTTTACAGTCTGGAATGTGGCCCTCTGTTGTTGCACGGCTCGGGAGTAGTCAGGGAATAGCATTACCTGTTTATCCTCCACCTGCAGTCGCCCGTGTTCGCTGGCCGTACGAAGGATAGTGTCTCTGTCCTGAAAGTGCAGGAGTTTCATCAGGGATGGTCGCGGGTGCAGGCCTTGCTTGGGTCTTCGCGCTGGGACTCGGTGCGCTCGTTCAATGGAGAAATAGGGAGTCAAGTCTTTGGCAGGTGTAAAGGTTGCGATCCAGGCCGTGATGTATTTAATTGGGTCTGTCCCTTCGGCCCCCTCTGGTAGATTCATGACTCGAATGTTACTCCTCCGGGAGCGTCCCTCTAAATCGTTCGTTTTATATTCCAGAGCCTTGATCCGGGATTGCAGTTCTTTGATAGCGTGTTGGTGTACCTGCGGTTCTATTGCTTGCACTGTCTTCTCACTCTGGGTAACTTTGTCCGTTAGCTTCCTATGGTCGTCCCGGAGAATGTTGAGATCTGTGGCTAGAGTATCAAATTTGTTTTCCATCGCCACTCTGGAGTGCTCTATGGCAGCGAGGACTTGATCTAATTTTCTGGACATGGAGCCTTCTCTGGTGGGTTCCTCTTGTGACCCAGTCAGTACTGGTGGCCGAGGCGTCATCTTTTGCTTTTCTGCCTTGTGGCTGGTCCCCACTGCCCGCTGACGACCCATAATGGGGGTCTTTGGATGCTCTTCGCGAGTCCTCGTGGCTGATGGCAGTTAGGTGGGGTCCAGCGCCCGCGGCTATTCACCAAGTCGCCGCGCCCGTCACTTGTGCCTGATGCAGGACTGGCTTGTATTGGAAAACCTGGGCGTCGCTCCTCTGCGAGTTAGTAGCTGCTGATCTTGGGAGGGGGCCCAGAGGCACAACACAACGGCGACGCCATGTCCACGGCCCAGTGTCTTGAGGTTGTACAGTTCTGGTGGGCTTTGCACCGTGTCACAGTAGCGCCGACGACGAGCTGCATCCGACGATATACTTAATGGCCTGTCCAGTTCCGGTTCTGTTGCCACTCCGCAGGGGGGACCTCAGTGTCGCCTTCCCAATCCTCTACACTGGGGTCGCCGGGGTTGCATGACACATGGATGCCTGCCCTCAGTCGCCGCGCCTCTCTCCGCCCCCTCATGCTCCTCGGATTGCCGGCTGGCGCAAATGAGGGATGGAGCGCATTAGAGTCCGTGTGCTGTACGTGAAATGGGGTATTGACCATTACATCCTCCACTCTCCGGTGTGGGACCTGGGTATTACCCCGTCAGGCCACGTGGTGTGTTGATGTGGCGGTGTTTGACTGTGTTCGCCGCTTCTCCCAGTTCTGCCAGGCCTGCCCAGCACACGCGGCACAGGGGTAATTCAGACCGCTGCAGGATGTCCCGGGGCCTGCGTGGTGAGGCCTCTTCTCCGCCCAGTGCAACTGGTGTGCCTGGGTCCCGCCTTGCAGAGGGTGCAGCGCAGGTTATATGGGCCTCCGCCAGGGGCGCGCGGGGACAGCCTCCCTTTCTGCTTAGGTGCAGCGGGCGTTCCCCGCCATTTCCCAGCCTGGTGTGCGCCTTCCCAGCGCCTCTCGCATGAATGTTATGATGTCTGGCTGAGATATCAGTACATTTGGGTGCCTGAAAAACGATGAGGGAGACTGGTCGATGTCACACTTAGGCTCTTTCAGTTACGCTGCTGTGGGCATCCATGAGTCAGTGCATGTGCTTTTTTCACTCAGGGCCGCAGCGGTGGAGATGGGACCCGGCGGGAGCTGGCTCCCCGCCGCGGTCGCAGTCCATCGTAGCTCCGCTCATCAAGTGTCGGCCGCTGTCTGGCCGCCGGTCCGGGGGCGTTGCTGCCTCACCTGGGGCCTGCTGGCATGTCGCTGGCTTTGGTGGTCCGTGGTCTGCCAGGGTCGAGCCACCCACGGTTCGTAGCGGGCACCGCCGCTCTAACTGGAGGCCGCCATCTTAGAGGGCCGCACTCGGGTATCGCGTGCGGGGCTCTCCGGGCGCACTGT
Source organism: Lissotriton helveticus (assembly GCF_964261635.1). Lineage (NCBI taxonomy): Eukaryota > Metazoa > Chordata > Amphibia > Caudata > Salamandridae > Lissotriton > Lissotriton helveticus. The sequence continues at coordinate 687,611,954 of NC_136070.1, read as the reverse complement.
GGCTCGCACACCGGGGTTCTGAGCACATCGGGACAATCGTGGGATATTCCGGTCCCGGTTAGTGCCCCTGGTGCTGCTGTGGGATGCGAGGGGGTTACATGGGTTGCGGATGATGCGGGCCGGCAGCCGGAGCCTTAGGGAAGGTAATCCGCCATCTTGGTTGGCTCGGTAACGCCCCCTGATTGCAAATAAAGACTTAACTGAAAACTAAGTACTGATTCCTTGTACTTCTTCACTTGGCACACGCCCAACCCCTTTACTGCTTATGATCTGACCGAGAGAGGCATCAAAGTTCTTTATTGAGGTAACAAGAAGTGAGCGTGGAGTTTTCTCATTTGATAGTGCACTTTGATCAGGTTTGAGGGGAGGGATTCATTGCCAAATCAGCGGAAAAGCGATGGACCTTTCACCAGAAAAACAACAATTACACTTACCTCCTTCTTAGACGCGCCCCCAACTGCCACCGCCTCGTCCGTTTGGTTTAAAGTCACTTCCAAAGTCTCTTACGCTTCTCAGAAGCCATTTTGAGCCTCCTTCCTATTTATATGGGTGGGGTGTAGGTATATTCACCCGTGATAGAAAAGTTCTGCACTAGAGGGAGGTTGCAGCTCTAATCCCAGGGTACCTTGAGTTCCAAAGGACTTCCTGTGACAAATTGATCGCACCGCCAGCCCTTCAAGGGGATACAACAGTGGCGGTTTTGAAAAACACTTACTATCTCTAAAAGAGAGCAAAGAAGTGTTATCCTGCAGAGTAGGCAGAAAAACCACAAAAGACTTTAACCTCATAATACATTCAATATTCCTGACTTGGTACACCATTCATAAGCAGCTCAAGATACACAGTCATAAGGACACCCTCTTCGGGGCAGTGAGGATTGTTGACTTATCCACCACTGGAAAGGCTGGATTCAGGTGGGAATAAATAGCAACAGAGATTTGATTACTGAAGGATGATTGAAATCTTTCCAGGAAGTTCCATTAGGATAGAATGCATGCCTTCCAGCTATAGAGATACAACCATCTCTCCCACGGCCTGAAGTCTAAAGTAGGATTATCATCATTACCAGATGAATACTGGGAATATTCAGTGAGACAGTTTCTGGACTCTAGTACACTATAAGTGACCCATTTGTCTCGACTGCAACTGCATGTTCATTCAGACCAGCCTGGGAAGAGAAAACCCTTTTTAGACCATGTTTGGCCTGATTTTTCATTGCTACATTATTAGCATCTAAGAGAGTCCAGACTTCAATTCACAAGTTAATAAACGAAAGGCACAGGTCACAACAAAAACTAACTTGACAAATATCAGACCCTACTCAACTTGCTGGAGATATAATATGGCAAATTGTGTAATTGTGCACATTTTATGGTCTTGACCTGTCCTAATACGTTTTTGGTCACAGATCTGGGCAATTATGAGATCTTCTTTGGAGAATGTGGTTTGCAGCAGCATTAGCTATGGCAAAACTATGTATACATAAACTTTGGGAAATAGACAATCTTTCCACCTAGTTTTGGGAAGTGATCAGGCCACCAATTTGGAGAAGGTGTGGGAACATTTCATTGCACCCTGAACATATTTTGAAGACATCTTCCAACTACTTCCACCATACACCCACCCACAACTTCTACAGATGTCCAAATTAATAAATCATAAGGGACTTAGCTGTACAAGTGTGCATGTGCTGACTTATGAGATTAAAGATTCATGTGCCCCAGTATATTTACAAACGTCTTCCCTCATTATATATCCCACCCCAACCAGGTAAGTGCTGAGGGGCTATCGCTAATGAGATTAACTGTCTTTCATTTCTCTTTTTTTTATTTTACTCCAGCATCATAGTCTCTCATGCCTACTTTATATTAAGGTTTATTACAAGCATCTTCATTGTAGTGCTTTCCTTCTATCAGCATTAAATAAGGTAACTTCAACTTTTTAAAATTATTTGCATAACCATACAGTGTTCACTCTTGATAAATCAGGACCGTGCTTGACAACGGACAACTGAGAAACCGCGGCCCTCATCCTCCTGGACCTATCAGCCGCCTTCGACACGGTCTGCCACCGCACACTACGAACACGCCTCTACGACGCCGGAATCCAAGAGAAGGCCCTGGACTGGACCACCTCCTTCCTCTCCAGCAGAAAACAGAGCGTCCACCTCCCCACCTTGCTCCGAAACCACCGGGATCATCTGAGGCGTACCCCAAGGCTCATCCCTCAGCCCAACGTTGTTCAACATCTACATGGCACCACTCGCCCACGTCGCACGACGTCACAACCTCTACATCATCTCCTACGCCGACGACACCCAACTGATCCTCTCCCTCACCAAAGACCCCCACACCGCCAAAACCAACCTCCACAAAGGAAGGAAGGCCGTCGTCGACTGGATGAGAAACAGCTTACTGAAGCTGAACTCGGACAAGATGGAGGTCCTCATCCTCGGATCCACCCCCTCAGCCTAGGACCACTCCTGGTGGCCGACTGCACTAGGAGCACCTCCTCACCCACCGACCACGCACGCAACCTAGGGGTCATCCTCGACTCCACCCTTTCCATGATGAAGTAGGTCCACGCCGTCCCCTCCTCCTGCTGCAACACCCTCCGCATGCTTCGCAGGATCTTCAAGTGGATCCCTACCGAAACAAGGACGGTCACCCAGGCCCTCGTCAGCAGTAGACTGGACTACGGAAACGCACTCTACGCAGAAGCCCCGGCCTAACTCCTGAAACGGCTTCAACGCATCCAGAACGCCTCCGCAAGCCTGATCCTCGACATCCCTCGCCGCAGCCACATCACACCTCACCAGAGAGGCCTGCACTGGCTCCCTATCAACAAGAGTATAACCTTCAAACTACTCACCCACGCAAACAAGACACTCCACAACATCGGACCAGCGTACCTCAACAGCCGAATCAGCCTCTACACCGCCAGCTCCGCAGACCGCGCCCTCGCCACCGAACCCCGCATCCGAAGAGTGACCGCCGGCGTAAGATCATTCTCCCACCTCGCCGCCAAGACATGGAACACCCTCCCCATCCGCCTGCGGCAGACCGAAGACCTTCTAACCTTCAGGAGACTTCTCAAGACCTGGCTCTTCAAACAGTAGCAGCTCCCCCCCCCCCCCGCCTTGAGACCCTCACGGGTATGTAGTGCGCTCTATAAATGCTATGATTGATAGATTGATTTCAACTAAAGAATTGTTTTGGAAAAAAAGAAATACAAAAGCGAGCTGCGGTGTCTGACAACTGCAATCCAGAGAATGTGCGGTGCATGTACCGCATAGAAGACAGAAGAAGGTATAACTATTTGTTGTCTTGAGCGGTTTCCTCATGGCAGCACTTCTGTCAAAGAAAAACTACTACTTTTTAAACGTTTCTTAAAATACTTTGGGGAGTTTTAAAATGTACCCACATTATTCCATTACTGGAGTTAGCTTTGTGGGCTATTTTAGAGAAAGTTGCACTTTTACCAAGTATTATCGGACAGGAGTTAGAGCAGTAAATTTGACCTCCCAGAGTTCGCAACGCACACTGTTGCCCCAAGGACTCAAGCCAAGAAATACCACTTGAAGGCAGCGTTCACATGAGGCGGGCAATGGGAGCTAGTATACGCCTATTTACATAGTAATTACAGGCATAGCTGCAAGTCGACAGGAACACTAGTCTACAGAAAAAACTAAGTGAATTCTTTGGAGAGCACCAGGACTTTATTGGAAGTACTTGCCAGTTTATACTGACTAACAAGGGAAGCTTTAGGTCTCACAGCTTGACTTTTTTGTTTAAATTATAAGGGTAACCAGAGATAAAAATTCATTATAGGCTCACCAGTAAATACACTTCCTCTGTTGCTAGATGTAATTCGTGTTTTTCCTTTGCATAAGCAGATGCACTGACGAAATGTACTGCTGAAAAACCAACATGTGATACATTAATATGGATTCACTAAATAAATGTCCACTGTTCCTACATATGGCAGGTGAGCCAACAATCCTATGGAAAGACTGGAATAAACTTTTATCACGAACCCTAAAAACAGCAAATAAATCAACAGGACTCTTGCAGGCTTATTATTTCTTTTGTGTTCCATGAGCGGTCTTCTTCGTCTCGGACACAAAGGGCGGCCAGGCATGACGGCAAGAGCAAAGGACAAACCACGGCTAACAGTATCCCTGGCAAAACTCCACTGGGTGACAAAACACTTTTCTGCAGGCTCACATTGCGTGTCACCCGCGTCGGCACGCAAACAAAGAAGGAAGGCGGCGTACCCACTCTCTGATCGAAACGTCTTTGCGCAGGTGCGTGGGCACGAGTGCGGATTCGCGTGCGTCGGGACGTTTCCGAGCATGCCTGCCTGCGTAAAAAAACGCGCGAAAAAGTTTGTCACAGAGCAGTTGCAGCAGAGCCAGCGTGTTCAGCCTCAGATTAGGTAGAGAGAGGGGAACACTGTCATCTGATGGAGGGTATTCTGTCAATTTAAAACTATCACAGGACAGTTGAAAAGTGCCTCGGGCATGGGAGCATTGTTTTCCCGTGGAGAGTGATATGTTCGCTCATACTGGGATATGTATGATGATGAACCCAAACACAGCCGCATGCGAAAAGCAAGGTAGATTACTTGGCAACCTGAAGGAAGAGTTGCTATCCCCAGCCTCAAGACTATGCTCAAAGGGAGGAGTCGTAAATATCCATAAGGAGCATTGCGTGAAAGTAGAGGGTGGCTATTTCATACAACCTGTGTCATAAGCATTGTCTACAAGCTTTGACAATCATATTGAGACGCCATATAGATGTAAAACAAAGTCTTGGGTACTAACATGGGTGCCAAACAGGGTTGGATTGGGATTGAAAATCGGCCCGGGCACGCAAAAGAAAAAATCGGCCCACATTTGCATAATCACTACTCAAATCACTACTTTGGCGTAATCTTATAAAAAAAACTTAAGGAGGGTGGTAAAAAAAATGCACACGTTAGTTTACAGTGGTGAAACAAGTTAGGCCACTTCTACTCAGGCCCCCTGCCCCCACTCAGTATGTGCACACATTAATGGGCCGGCCAGCGAGACAAAAGGAGTGACACCTCTGCCTAAATGGAAGTAATGAGCGCCCATCTGCCTCTAGAAAGGCCACTCACACACCCACTGGGCCGACGGCTGTATTCGAACAAAAGAGACAGCTCCCAAATGGTCCCCCAGACTGCTAAAAAAAAGAGGCCCACAGCAGCACTCGGACACCGGCCCCTCGGGCATTGCCCGAATGCCCGCGTTACCAATCCGCCGCTGGTGCCAAAGCGAAAACAGCAAGCCCACTTTTCTTGGTCAAGACCAGAGAGCAGATAACACAGAAATGTTTAGGCAACCAAAGTTTTACCTCCCTTGTAAGTCAGAGACAATAAAACCTCCTGCCAAGCCTCTAATAAATAAAAAAAAAAGTCCTCCCTAGAACATATCAAGGAACATCCTTGCTAAACCTTTTTGGAAAGCACACTGGCAGTTTCAATGAAATGCTGAAGCAATATTTGGTAATTAGTCAGGGCTTACCCATTATTTTCTGAGTGTAGACGCCGTCTGCCCTGCTGCAAAGCTGGCCACTTTTAACGGAGTGCAACTTTCTTTTCGTACTTCTCCTGGAATTCACAGAAATATGCTGAACTCGTCCTGGTGTAATTTTGAAGCTATGAGGAGCCTCACACCTAGATGCAATGGAGGGGGAAACAGAGGCTCACATCTTATCACTTCACAGGTACTTATGAGAGAAATGCTTTTGACTTGTTTCAGACCTTGTATATAAGAGCTATGTAAAAAGAACAATTGATGAATAGAATGCTGCACAATATCAATCACCCCAGTACATAGATGTGGGCTTAAATCCATAGTTTCTTAACTCCCCATGCCATGCCATTCCAGTTCAGACCCAGCCACATCCAAATCAGTCTTGACCCTGTTTCCCATGGGAACAATCCTGCCCGAACTGCCAGGCTAGGTCCTCCCTGGAAAGAAAATAAGCATCCTGGGACCGGTTTCAGGGCATCACCCCTCATCAACCAGGCTAGCTTGACTCCAGTGGCATGGAGAGCACAGGACCCACATCTGGGCATACCCGTACCACTCGGGTATACCCAGACGTGCAAAAAGCACATGCAAAAAGAACAATTGATGGACAGAATGCTGCACAATGTTAAATAATCACCCCAGGACCGAGATCTGGGCCCAAATCCATTGTTTTGTGTTCCCCATGCCATTCCAGTTCAAACCCAGCCACATGCAAATCAGTCCTGACCCTGTATAAGAGATATCTATACACTGTAAGAATGTCAGATGGGTTGGTTGCTCCAGTATTTACACAAATAAAAAATGTAACTCCACTAATTTGTTTTATTTCCTTTATAGCGCTTTAGTACTACATAGTACTAAAGCGCTCTAGAAGAAATAAAACAAAATAATGGTATTTAAACTGTTATTTGTGTACATGTGATGTATAGTGCGCCGACACCCTGCATTGGGATGAGCAGTGCCACTACTGCACTGTCATCACAGATACAGAGTATACATTGAGAATAAACCATATATGTATACATCAATATATGCTATGTGTTACATATGACATTGAGGATTACAAGGTGTAGGAGCTACATGTCCTTCATACCTCACGGTGCTATATTAGAAGGATTAGAATTTATGAACTTCAAGTATCAAAATGATCTCTAGCTTAACCTCTTACCTGCGCAGCAAATTCAGCACCGGTGCGGGGGTGCTAGGGGGAGGGCCTGGTGCTTCGGCACTCATGGCGGCTCCACCCAGTCATGCCTCACGGGCGGCGTGTGCTCATGACGGCATGGTGCCGTCACAACCCCGCCCACTCATTAATTCTCCCACAATGGCGGGGAATTAGTGCCGCGTGGGAGGAGCGGCAGCAGCATGACGGCTCCACGCCGTCATAAGCATACGCCTACCATGACTCATGACGGCGTGGAGCTGTCATGAGCACCGAAGGGGTTAAAAGCAGTAACTCACTTCAATTTATATAAAATAAAAACCTGTTATATGCGTGTTACATAATATGCTTTGCAGGGGAAATACTAACCCTCTACGCTACTTTGAATCAAAACTAGGACTAGCAAAAAGAAGATCTCTCCAGCAAATATATTATCCCACAGAGTTATATTATCATTATTATTATTATTATTCCCTGAGATTTAGCTGGCAAACAAAGATCTCTGGAGCAGGTGTCTTAACCCCAGAAGATATTTTAAAATACAGACATTGCAACCAATTAATCAGAACAGATTTACTGTGACTTTTCTTCTAGTTACCAAATTCTTTGTGGCAGGGTTTAAAATTAATAAATGTATAAATTGAGACCGAGATTTTGCATTGGGGTTGTGTGAATATTTTGGCCCAACCCCAATGCAAAATCCAATTTGTTAAATATTGTAATGCGCTCAAATTTACTCACGATACACCTGCTAAACATATGTGAGGTCTAAGATCTGGTGTCACTTCCTGTAAGGTCATGGGTTGTGATGCACTTCCTGTGATGCCACATGTGATGTCAGTTCCTGTGATGTCACATGCAGTGATGTCACTTTCTGTGAAGTAGCACGCAGTGATGTCATGCGTGAGGATGTCACACCCAAATAACATCCTGGAAACAGAGCGGGATCTGGAGGACACACAAGGAACTGGTGGCAGGTACGCCTAGTAGGTGGTGTACGGGAAAAAGGATGTCTGGATGAACAAATTGTAGGGTGGGGAGGGCGACGGGATCCCGAAATGGATGTGCATCCAAGATGGCAGGGTTCACATATTGAGTCCATGTATGGTATGTTGTACTTGTTACGACAACTAATAAAATGTTTTTAAGAAAACAATCCTGATGTGCTATCTCTTTTTATTAAACAGTCGCCAAGTACATAATAACGGCATTGATCGTTTTGGCCGGAGAAGTAGTACAGAGAGAAAGACATTTTACACGTAAAACAATTGAATGATTACGGAAGTGGTCTGTGACCGCCTTGTACATCATAAATAATAATGTATCAGACAGGGTAACTTCCGTCTTCCAAATAGGTAGTTGACCTACAATCACCATTCCGAGGGGAACTTGCATTATCCTTTGTATGCACACCAGGGGTCTCAGACATTTCCCCATTTCCTGGGGCAGCCCCGGCTTTGGTACACCACCTCCTCCACCCTTTGACACCAGTCTAGGTTGTTTGCCTAGTCCGTTATGCTCAGTGGCCTACTCTTCCCCCAGGTTCTTGCTATATTTCATTTTGCCACCTTGGCCGCCAGCATGAGCCATATTTCCGAGTACCTGGGCTACACCTACTCCCCCGTTATGTGCAGAAGGACCCATCTAGCCTCAGTCAGCACATCGCAGCCCACAAAAGAAGATATGACCTGTGCTACACCACTCCAATATCCTGGAATCTTGGGGCAGTCCCACAATATGAAAGAAGGAATCCACCATGCCACCTACCCAACCAGTGGAGGAGGAATCTGGAATAGTATGATCTATGTAGTATCCTCAATTGCACCAATCTACAGCGAGAACAGATTGCCACCTTGAACAGTCCTAGGTCACCCTCCCACGGTTCCCTTAGCTTCTCCAGAAAGGTCAGGAGATTTGTTCCTTAACTTCCTGTTGGTCTTAGAGGTTGCTTTACTGGGCATAGGATCTAATAGCAAATGGGGGTGGGGTCGCACACTACTCACACACCGGCGGTGTCGCCCCTAAGGACTCTGGTCAATGTAGTAAAGTGTTCGCGATGCATCATCTTTCGATCTTCTGCTATCTTCGCTGTCTTCGCCATCCCTGGACACGTGTTTCGGGGTATTACCCCTCATCAGTAGGGATAGGCCGTGTACTGGGGTTGCCGATGGCTGCCAATATCTGCCAGGTATAGTACCACTCAGGCGCGTAGGTGCGGGATCCCAGGCTCGTCAGCCCGCTGCTCAAGGGAGCTTTAAAGTTACAAATGGGGGTGGGGTCGCACACTACTCACACACCGGCGGTGTCGCCCCTAAGGACTCTGGTCAATGTAGTAAAGTGTTCGCGATGCATCATCTTTCGATCTTCTGCTATCTTCGCTGTCTTCGCCATCCCTGGACACGTGTTTCGGGGTATTACCCCTCATCAGCAGGGATAGGCCGTGTACTGGGGTTGCCGATGGCTGCCAATATCTGCCAGGTATAGTACCACTCAGGCGCGTAGGTGCGGGATCCCAGGCTCGTCAGCCCGCTGCTCAAGGGAGCTTTAAAGTTACAAATGGGGGTGGGGTCACACACTACTCACACACCGGCGGTGTCGCCCCTAAGGACTCTGGTCAATGTAGTAAAGTGTTCGCGATGCATCATCTTTCGATCTTCTGCTATCTTCGCTGTCTTCGCCATCCCTGGACACGTGTTTCGGGGTATTACCCCTCATCAGCAGGGATAGGCCGTGTACTGGGGTTGCCGATGGCTGCCAATATCTGCCAGGTATAGTACCACTCAGGCGCGTAGGTGCGGGATCCCAGGCTCGTCAGCCCGCTGCTCAAGGGAGCTTTAAAGTTACAAGAGCTGACGAGCTCGGGACCCCGCACCTGCGCGCCTTTGTGTGGTACTATACCTGGTAATATTTGGCAGCACGCAGCAACCCCAGAAGATAAGAAGATGGCCTAATCCCTGCTGATGAGGGGTAAATACCCCGAAACACGTGTACAGGGATGGCGAAGATTTGAAGATACGCGAGAATTCGAAAGAAGATGCATCGCAGAGAACAGTACTACAGTTACCATGGTCCTTAGGGGTGATCCCGCTGGTGTACTAGCCGTGTGCGACCCCATTTTGGTGAATGTTTATGCTCCTTGGAGCTTTGAGCTGACGAGCTCGGGACCCCGCACCTGCGCGCCTTTGTGTGGTACTATACCTGGTAATATTTGGCAGCACGCAGCAACCCCAGAAGATAAGAAGATGGCCTAATCCCTGCTGATGAGGGGTAAATACCCCGAAACACGTGTACAGGGATGGCGAAGATTTGAAGATACGCGAGAATTCGAAAGAAGATGCATCGCAGAGAACAGTACTACAGTTACCATGGTCCTTAGGGGTGATCCCGATGGTGTACTAGCCGTGTGCGACCCCATTTTGGTGAGGATCTAATAGCAGCCATTCTCCAGTAGAGCTGACTTAGGCAGCTGCTCTGCTTCCAGTATGTGTTGCCTAAGTCTGTGCCCCAACTGCAGATACCGGAACCTTTTGGAGTTTGCCATCTCGAACTCCGTCTGCAGCTTTTCAAAGGTAATCAGAGTCCAGCCCCTCCATATGTTGCCCAGACTCTTTCATACCTATGATCCCCCTTCTCCGCAAACCCTTTAGCTTTAAGATGTCCCGCAGTAGATCGCTTTCCCATATCGGCGTCTGATTCATCAGCTTACCCTCCCATCCCAGGAACCTGGTGGCCTTGCGACATGCCCTAACCACCATCTGAGTATGGGTCGGCAGCACCCCTTCCACTCTTCTCCTGTAGAGCAGTGTTGGATAGCCCTTGCTGCCCATGGCCACTTGGTCCACTCTATATGCTGGTTCGTCCCTGTATGTAAACACCCAACCGTTGATTACAATCAGCTGAGTCACCCAGGAGTATTTACGAAACATCTGGGACCACCAGTCCCCGTCATATATGCCTCTCTGTAGCTTACCTAGGACGATTCTCGAACTACCCCCATCCCATGGAAGTCTGCACAGATCACTGCCAACTTTCTTAAAAAAGTCTGGAGATACTTTCTAGGGTTTTGTAGCCCGTACAAAAAGCGCAGGAGGGCCATCATCTTAAAGAGGACGCCCCTACTCATCAGGGACACTGGGAGCGCACGCCAATGGATAACAACACTACCCAGCCGATCCAACTGAGGGTACAAATGTTTCTTCAGAAAGTCCTCTGCATTTCGTGTTACATAAATGCCTAAGTACTGAAAGCCTTCCTGTACTATCGGGCCATATACTGCTACGACAGGGCCTCGCTACTCCCAGCAAGGAGAAATATCAGGGACCTGTCCCAGTTGATCTGATACCCACAGTGATTACCAAAGAGCTGAAAAATGTAGAGGATTCGGTTGACTGTGTGGCAGGGCTGCGTAGCATAGAGTAGTATGGTGCCAGTGTATTGGGAACACGTTCTTCCCATTCCTCCCCAGCCCTAACACCTCTCAAGAATGGGTCCTGACAGACCCAGGCCACCAAGGCTTCCAGCACAAGCGCAATGATCAACGGGGATGGGGGCAACCCTGCCCGTGCCTTTATGTAGGGCAAATGGACTGGACAGTGTGCCATTTGCCTGCACCCACGCAAACGAGTCTTTGTAGAGAAGCTTAAGCCAGGCACAGAAGCGTGGGCCAAACCCTAGCCTGGCAAAAGCTGCAAATAGGTAGGTCCATTTAATGCTGTCAAATGCCATTTGCGCATTTGCGATGCAGGGCGCGCTACGAAATTCGTTTTATTAATTTAATTGTTTACTTACCTGCAATCATCCATATTCCGGTGTTTATCACCACCCACCCTGCCCCTCCCCCACCCCGCCTGTCTGCCCCACCGCAACTCCCTCCACAGGCCGCGGCTGCTCATCATCTTTTTTGCGTTTGATTCTCACATTTAAGTGACCTACACTTTACAACAGTACTGAAAAACGATAGTATAGAAAAAAACCTTGTGAACACCCTCCCTCCCCCCGGCCCTATCTCTTTGGGTCAAATTCATTTTGCAGAAATACCAAGGAAATAAGCTTCCTCTCCTAATTTTTAATTTACTGACTCAATATTTTACCATTCGAGTTTCTCAGGACTGGTATGTTAAGCAGAAGGCAGGGGATATTATCTATTACAAAGAAATATGCCAGTAGAGGTTGCCAAAGCACTCAGCTCTACGGCGAGGCAGCTGGACATTTTGTCTAGTGGAAACATCTGGTAAAGCCTACGGATCCATTGAGAAATAGTGGAAAGCTCCTTTCTTTTCCAGCAGACATCCTTTTAGCAGCTCCCAGCATTTGTAGCAATGATATGTTGTTCACTTTAGTTAAATGCCCCATCTTTTCAGTTTCCAATCTTAGAACATTTACCCCATGATAGTGGGATGGTAAAAACTGCCTCCTTCCTGATGTGATATAACTTCTTCTTCTTCTAAAAAACATGAATAACAGCATACACCACCACAGATGTGCTCTGATGTGACTCCCCCTGTCCTGCTTTCCCAACATGTCATTAGATATTGATTAATTTGTGGCGGTGTTTACTGATGGTGGGCACCAACACTCATTTTTGTGGAGCACGACAAGTTTTTCATCATCTTCAGACCTCGACTAAGAGACAGAAAGGCAGAAGAGGGAGCAGGAAAGTTGTATGAGTGAGATGAAGAAATGTGAAGCACAGAGTATATGTAATAATGGGAGGTGGAAGAAAGAGCATGAGAATGAATAAAGCTTATCAGATATTGGCATTTGGCAGACCTAGCATTTGAGGTGGGCTGTTAAGAAAAACACTGGGCCCCAGCACTTTTTTCACAAGTCAATGACTGGTTTGTCTGTTGTAGTGTAAGTTACTAATGGTTCATACATTTTTTGTACGCTTCCCTGCATCTGACACACTCCAGCATCCTGCGAGTATCACACCTGAAGGCATCCCATTCACGATCCTCCATTTTCCTCTGGGTATCCTCTCCCATATTTTCTGTTACGCCAACATGTTTCATGGATCTTCACAAGAGATTTTCTAAATACGCCTGAGATCAATACCTTGGTTCCGCAGCCTCTCTAGCAAATTTCTCAGATGGCATAAGTGACCAGACATCATCAATTGATTTGTTAGGTACACCACCCAAAGCCTCCTTTGCAGATGGTTTAAAACTTTCTATTCATGGATCAAACGTCCAATTAACATTTTTCAAAGGATTCATTAGGAGGTGATTCGTAATTCTACAGGATATCTGTATACTGTGGCTGGGTATTACTGGGTGATTATGAATCATCCTACTGTAGGGCCACATGGAATGGCGAATAACATACAGCGATTGGTATTGCCGTACTGATGTTTTTTCCCCACCATTCCTTGCCATAGTCATACAACATAACCACCTGCTCTTTCAACAAAGCTCGTACATCCTGTTTAGGCTGAAAACAAAAGCTTTCAGCCCAAATAGGAATTCCGGCTCCATAATCTTTCTACCTTGTAACATATTATGTAAAATTCTACAGTGCCCTTGCCACAAGAGTTTAACTCCTTTCACCATACACTATGGGTGAAAAATGTGGATTAAAAAAACAACACACCAGCCCAATTTACAAAGATTTTGCTGTGACTTACTTTTATGGTCCTCCTGATTTCAAGGAGTATGTCTTACTTCTCGAATTCATATGTACTCTAGCAGTCCTGCAAGAGTACGTGCCACGTACACACAGACTTTTATGATTGGGCCCATTTTATTTTTAAATTATTTTTTAAAACGCTAACTCAAAGTTACACAGCATCTGGGTCAGTTACCGTCTGTTGATCAGATTTTTGAGGGCATTGAATCAACGGTTCGAGGACAAACATCTGTATTTGAAGGGCAAACATCAGTTTTTTAATAAATAAATAATACTGGACCTAAAAGGGCGGGGATATCTCTATGAGCATCGTGTGATGTGGAGTAAAGATCGTTACTTAAAAACGTGTCATAACCCATTCACTGTTCAATACCAAAACACACGTCCAGGCGGGTGCCAGGGTCTGGTTCGAAATCAATCAGCCGATCGACCCCTGTGCGTTAACACCCTGCCTCGGGCGAGGAGACAGCAAGGTCGCCACGCCGACGGCAAGTTGACAGTCAGACATGACGCATGACATAAGAGCAGCCGGGCGGAAACGCTGCTGCCCAACAAGCCCGAGTGTACAGAAAATACATATTCAATACCAGCCTGAACTCTGAGGGGGCAAATGAACAGCAACAGGCATTTAGGATCAGTGGCCACCACTCGCCAAGATACCTGGAAAAGCAAACCTGCTCACTAGCGGCCCAGTAAAGGCAGAGGATTTGGGTAACAGGCGTCTGTGGTAACAGTGAGGATTCATTTTGTTTCAGTCGGAGACTTCGTCTGCCGTGTGAAACTCGGGGGGGAAATGATTGGTTACTCGAGATTCGGACACATAATAACTGTTTTCCCAAAAAACATCCTTAAGTTTAAGGGGACTCAGTCCGACCCATATCTTCCCTCAGAGTCACCCGGACACTCAGAACGAAGGCATAAAAGCGAGGGGTGTTCTAAACCTGGAATAGGATTATGGTTTTCAGGGGCGCTGTTAGTGTAGTGCAGTACATTCACAGAATAGCCCCCCATTAAAAAGACGAGGCCAAAAATGAGCACCATAGTACAACTACGTCTGGCACAGCTGCAGGGCCCTATCTACATTGTGTTAGAGCCGTGGGAGAAGCAGGGAGTGGTCCTGTTTAGCAGGGAAAGGTCCAGCCGGGAAACAACCTTTACAACACAACTTTTACAACGCACTACCATTACAACAAAACTTTTACAACGCAACATCCATTACATCACATGCCATTACAATGCAACCATTACAACGCATGACACTACAACGCATACCACTACAACGCGTCATTACAGCGCATACCATTACAACGCATAACATTACAACGCATAGTACCCTTACACTATCCAACACTTACCCTACTGTTGCACCCCCTGGAGTTAGAATAGTAATTTTTACCCTTACACTATCCAACACTTACCCTACTGTTGCACCCCCCTGGAGTTAGAATAGTAATTTTTACCACTACACTATCCAACACTTACCCTACTGTTGCACCTCCCTAGAGTTAGAATAGTAATTTTTACCACTACACTATCCAACACTTACCCTACTGTTGCACCCCCCTGGAGTTAGAATAGTAATTTTTACCCCTACACTATCCAATACTTACCATACATGCAATGTAATGTTATGCGTCGTAATGGTATGCCTTGTAAAGGTAGTATGCGTTGTATTGGAATGCGTTGTAAAGGTAGTTTTTAAAAATTTGTTGTAATGGCATGCGTTGTAATGGAATGCGTTGTAATGGATGTTGCGTTGTAAAAAATGCGTTCTAAATGTATGCGTTGTAAAAGTATGCGTTGTAAAGTCATACATCCGTCCAGCCAATAAAACAAAGGACGATTTATTGTAACTCTGTACAAAGTTAGTGAGGGCACACCTGAAGTACTTTGTCTACAATTAATAGCCCCATTAAAAGACCTTATGAAGAGTTCGGCTGGGGGTTGAGATCCCAAATGTGACCTCACTTGGTATACTGTGCTGTGTTCTGAGGGTCAGCCTTATAATTGTGTCTAATTCTGGATACCATACCTGCAGCATTCTAACCTACTCTAGTAGCCTCTTCCATATTATAGGCAGCAGTGGTTAGTTCTGGTGGCCTCACCTAGGGTATTGTGTCCAGCTCTGTCAGCCTCATTTATTTAACCGTGTTTAGATCTGCAGACCTCACCATGAGTATTAAAGATCTGGTGCTGTTAACTGGAATATTGTGCCTGCTCCCAGGTCAGGAGGTGGCCTCAGCTGAAAATACTGTGTCCAGCTTTGAAGGCCACACGTCCAGTATTTAGAGGCCACATCCACAAAAGGGTAAAGTTAAAATACAGTCCTGAAGAAATGTCTATGGGTTGTGACGGCTGCAGAAGAAATAATACTGAGCCTGCTCGTACTTAAACAAATGCAGCCTTTCTCACAGTAGGAAAGGGAATGTTAAACACTGCACTGAAGTAATCTGGGGGCATGTCCACAGCGGAGAAGGAGAACATGCTACAGTGGAGGTGCTACTCCAGAACATGTCTCGTTAGCGGTGTGAGCGAGTGAGGCAGACTCAGGAGTAACACAGGGATACAATTCTTCTAGCCGGGGTAGTGAGACTAAATACATTAACAAAGTTCACAAGGCTCGGGATAGATAACTCAAGATGATCATTGGAGAAGACTCAGAGAAAAGATAGAAAATGGGAACAGGTAGGTGAGAAGGTAAAACTGCTTTTTCCTGATGATCTCTGCATAAAGAGGTCACACAGATCGAATCATAGTATTAAAAAAGAGGGTGCCCTGCTGTACGCTTTCAATACAAGTCAAACCACACCAACCCCAATGATGCAAAACAGAGAGTTCAGAATTTTATATTGATTTCCCCTGGTGACGAAAGATAATCAATCAGCTCGGAGTAGTCAATTTGCATTCATGTTGATGGAAGCTAATTAGTTATTTGACAACTGCCAGGGAGGTGGACGGGAAAGTTCTCAAACTGTCTGACAAATGGGAAAACCTAGCAGCTTCAAAAGGTCAAACTTCTTCAAAGAGTAAGGTTCTTCCATACAACTCGGTCACCCACTTCTAAGCTGCCACATGCTTCTGCAGTTCTTGCAGACAAGACACCATTTTCTACCCAATACTGCAATCGTTACCAGCTCTTCTAAAAGTTTTCTAAATATCAGTTGCCATAGCTTTATTCCTTATGGAATTGGAGAGTCGAGATATACATTGCATCTCTAGGCAAGCGTTAATAAGGTACATTCGAGAATTGAAAGAAGACATTTCTCTGTATGCAATGAATAAAGCTATACGGTCAGATGGTTGTTAAAAATTTTGAAGGACCAGCAATGAAAACCACAGACAATTATCTGAGTCAAGGTTAAGGAATCCTCCCTTCCAATACCAGAGCAATGACATTAAGGCCCTAATTCTAATTCAGATTGTACTGGAATAGGGTGTAGTATTTACAAGACCCAGTAAATAACAGAGCACCAGGAGGAGCTATTTACCTGGCGCAGGAAATAGCCCCAATTTTGAAGTGTAAAATGAGGCATAACGTGTGGATTATGTATTTACTGCACTGAAACACATACATTGTGTCTTCTAATCACACATTAACTTTTTTGCAGGTTTGACTTGAAAACAGACGGGTGCAATGTTTATCGCACAACTTGAAATGCCAAAGCTTGTTCAAAATCCTATTTAAGCATGCATCAGTATTTGTATCTAAATGCAAAATCGGGCCCTAAATAAGTGTAATTTCGTACTTATTATTTATTTGTTAACATCTGGACCCCCGACCGTGGTAGTTGAGTGGCTATCTCAGAGGTGGTCTCGATGGAATCCCAGATGATGAAGGGCGGTTCCGTGTGGTGACTGATGGGCATCCTTCCATGACCACTGTAGGGATGACCCCTGTTAGATACACTTAGTTTGAGGTTGTCTTAGGGGATTCTTCTAGGGTACACCGTGCGTAGGTTGTGTTGTAGACCCTCCAATACACATGTTGTTATAAGTCTATAGGGAACATATTGGAGCTTGGTCTTTAAAATTCCCCTGGGTCCTTGTTACCTGTTTGTCGCTTGTCTTTGAGCAGTCGCTTAACTGCGGACCCCTTTCTCTCTTAACAGTACTTATGACCGTTGTTTGACGCCACCGTCACTCACGGTGTTCAGCGTTTTTTAGCTCTCTTTGCTTGTTCTTTTTAGTTTTGGCTCAGTTTAACTGGGGTTTCACTTACACTTTGTTGGTAACATCATGGCCGAAAACCAAGGCCTATCATTTGATGAGGAAGATGTACAACTAGTCCTTGCCGACCATCCGGACCTTTTAGATACAATATCCACTCCTACTACCCACAATGAGGATGAGTGGGCCAAAATACTGGTCCTCAAGAAATCACACACTCGGACAACCCTGCATGGCACTGTGATGGCACAATACTTAAGAAACAACTGTGCACCTATTAGGTTGATTGTTACAAACAACCCTAGACTTTTCCTAACTGACAAGGAATTCTTAAAGAGCTGGTCACTCATTGCATGGCAATGCACCAGGGACTGGCTTATTTTGACTATACAGACCTCTAAGAAGATTGCAGACGCAATACTTATTGAGATTCAGGTCCTGGAGTCCCACATCAAGGCCACCCTTTCTAGTAAAGCATTCCAGAAGAATGTAGATGAAACTAATAAAAACAATAGGGAGTTCAGAGAATTTACCTTGTCAGTTAAAATTGAAAAATTCAGGAAAGATCTTGACAAGTTCAAATTCGACAAGGTATACCCCTATACAAGTGACACCTATACTCCACCAGACTTGTCTGCGAAGGGTCGCAAAACAGGGTCAAGTTATGGCACATCGAGTTCTGACGAGAATTCGTCAGGAAGTGACACTGGCTCTACTAACCAGGGCTCCCGTGGCAGAGGTCGTGGGAGAAATAATTGCCGCAACAACTGGAGAGGGAATCAACAATACCAGACTCCTATGTGGTGGCAACCCAACCCGTGGCAGTTTGGTGGTCCGCCTTTTCCTCCACAAATGGGGCCACACCAGATGGGTCCTGTCCAACCACACATGGAACCTTTTCCACCTCAGTACCCTACTAATTTTGGAGGCCAGCCTTTTTTAGGCGGAGGCCGAGGATGTTCGCGCGGCAGAAGAAGAGGCCACCAACAACAACCACAACCACAGGTACATTACAGTCCACCAACTACATCAGCGAGGAGTCTGAGGAGCAACACCACGAAGAACAAGGAGCAGGCTGCAACCAGCCTGGAACCGGGCTCGTGATCAATTTGAGTCAACATGTACTAACACATGTTGAAGAGAAGACTCTCAATAGAGGTTTGGGCTTTGTACCCACTCATAGGAATGACCATTTCGAGACACGACTTGAGGTGTCTAAATTCCTACGCAAAATTAGTTTGCATTTCTTTTTTGCAAATAAACAAGAGACTATGACGCAAGAAATCAACACTGGATTAAAGAAAAAATCCACGTTCTATCCACCATCTCACTCGATGCCTCCCAAGGTTTTGGCCTTCGAGAACGCCATTGAGAAGAGTATTGAGCACCTCTTTACCCAACAAGAAAAAGAGTATTACAACAACTTTCCAAAAGAAGAGCAATTAGCCCTTAAGACATTATCTATGAATACTCAACTGACCATCAAGCCAGCAGACAAAGGGGGTGCTATTGTCCTTTTGGACACTAGTACTTACCGGGCTGAGTGTCTGCGCCAATTAGGCGATGCAAGATCTTATTGCCTATTGGATGTCGACCCTACGCAAGAATTGAAAGCTACTATTGAGACTATGACTGAAGAAGCCTTGTCCGAGGGTTGGATAACATCACAGGAAGCAACTTTTTTATGTACCACTCATCCGGTTACCCCTTATTTTTATGCCCTGCCCAAGGTGCATAAAAAGCAGAGACCACCTCCGGGTCGCCCCATTATTTCGGGCATTGGCTCTGTTCTCGAACCTTTATCAACTTTTGTTGACTACTTTTTACACCCTATGGTTCGAGAAATGCCGACCTATCTAAAGGATACTACTGACGTATTCGTCTGTTGCCCGAAATTGAATTTGATATGAGTACGGATCTTCTGGTATCTTTTGATGTAGAGGCATTATATACATCGATTCCTCAAGATGAAACTCTTGAAGTGATTCAGCTCGTACTACAGTCAAGAGATCTGGATAGTATCACTCCTGTGAGCTTTATCATGGCCTGTGCCACCTTGGCTATGAAGAAGAATTTTTTTCAATTTGAGGACTCGATGTACCTTCAGGTGTCAGGTACCAGTATGGGGAGCGTTTACGCTCCTAGCTTAGCAAATCTATATGTTCACTCTTTTGAACAGGAGCACGTACTGGTAACCACAAACCCCTTCATTGAATGTATTAGAACTTGGAGAAGGTACATCGATGATGTCCTAGTGGTATGGCGGGGCACTGAGGAAAGGTGCAATGAATTCCTATCCTGGTTAAACACTCGGAATGACTTCCTTCGTTTTACAATTGAAGTTGGCAGGGATCGACTAGCATTCTTAGATCTGTTAATCTCTGCAACTCCAGAAGGTTTACAGTCCGAATTGTATAGGAAACCTTTGGCGAAGAATTCCCTTCTTTGCTTCGACAGTCATCACCCCAAATCCTTACGGGATAACCTGCCTTTTGGGCAGTTTTTAAGGGTTCAGAGAAATTGTTCTAATGCAGAGGCTTTTAAAACACATTCTTTGGCTCTGAAGGAGCAACTAGTTCTGAGGAAGTACCCTCCTAGATTAGTACAACGCTCTCTTAAACGTGCCCGGAATAACAACCGGCTAGCTCTTTTAGAACCCACTGTGCAGAAACCTCCACTTGAAAGGATTACCTTCGTGACCACTTTTGGGACTTTGTCCAATAAACTACAGAAAGTGGTGAAAAGGCATTGGTCTATTCTCAATTCAGACGGTGTCTCAATCCACAGTCCTTTGTTTTCATTTAAGAGAGGACCTAACCTTAGGGACCGTTTGGTCCATACACAACCGCGTGGAGACATACCTAGGGCTCTAGGTTCGCTGTGGGACCTTCCCCCCGTCATAGGTCATCACCCTTGTGGGATGTGCCAATCCTGTCCACAAACGAGAAAGTCAAATGAAATTGACATTGGCACTTCCAGACCGTGGATTCAGTCAAAATTCACAAACTGTAACAGTGAGAATCTCGTTTATCTGATCACCTGTCCCTGTGGGTTGAAGTATATAGGGATGACAACTCGGAACATTAGAGTTAGAATCTCTGAGCATAAGAGCACAATCAGATGTAAGAGACAAGCAACTAAACTCACTAACCATTTTTTGGAAGCACGCCATCCTTCTACTGCGTTCCAGTGGACTGTGATTGAAAAACCTCACATTCCATCACATGTTACTGATGTGTCCAAATATCTTTTGCTAAAAGAACAAAAATGGGTGTTTAAATTGGGTACGAGCCGAGTGGGTTTGAATGATGACATACCTTGGTCGACCCTCTGATGATCTAATTTGATGTGATTTGCCAGTTTTAGAACGACAACGTTCAATATCAAATTTTCTCTTGCCATTTTTGAATAATGGGCTAAATATTATTACATTACCTCGGAGTGTCATCATGGGCTTCTTGTAATCATTTCACGAATTATTATTCATGAATATAGCCTCGATGTACAGATTGGTCATCACACACTAAATAAAAATATATGATAATTGTTAGATATTCCTGTACATCTCAATTCTATAGCGGTATGGCTGTGACTACTGGTTGAGAACCTTGATTGATTGGAGGACAGACCCTTTGCCCTATTTCAACATTCCCAACATTTGGTACACGATTGTTTGGAGAACATTTTTATCTTATGGGGTATTGATAGGACATACTCTGTCCGCTCCCCCTCTGATGTAATGTGTTTTTGGAACGATCGCTAATAAAGTTTTCGGCACATAACGAAAAACAAACAACATAAAAAACGCAGCACCGTCATACAAACATATCGCTCTGATTGGTTGGGGTGTTCTTCCTGAGCCTATTAGAAGCAATGGAACATCTGAGTGACGTCATTGTGTCACGTGACTACTTCCCGGTCACTCACGCTACACAATATAATCAACAGACTTTCCATCCGTCGGTACCTCCCCGATCGGCTCGAACGCCGATTCTGAAGTACCGACGGATAGGTAAGGAAAGACTGCCCACAGGTTTACCGGTTCAGTACGTCTGTTTTCTCTCGCGGGGGTGCGAGGATGGGGGCACATGTGTGAAGTCTCTGAAGACGTATTGGCTTTAGCGAGCGTATGTGGGATGATCAGCGGTGTGTCTATTTTAACTGCTGCTATTACACTCCGTTTGGCTATACACTAACGCACAGGTCTGCGAATATTTTAGCGGTTTTTGTATGAATAAAGGTCTGGCCTTTTTATAACACATGCGGCACGAGTAAGCATCATTTTACGAAGCCGCATTTCAATATATCATACCGCAACATCGTATGACCTTTGTAGCCATGGTCTGGTGTTACATATTAAGTTGCTGTGAGTGTTATCTCGGTGTGTGTGCCACAGCGAGCTGCACAAGTAATTGATGGATTGAACAAAAGTAACCGATTGGTATATGTTTATTTCTCTCTATCATAGAGCGGTGCTTCCCCTTTCCCTGAGCCGTGGCCAGGTGGGGTGAGGTCCATACCTCTTACAAGCATGGTAAGATGGGCGATATCTTTTTTCATTGGTATTTATAAGTACAGGCCCGATGAGAACACTAGAGCACTGAATGTGTAGTGATATTTGTATACATTAATGATACTGGTGACTAATCATAATTATGATTATAATGTTATACGCCGGTGTATCTCAGGATACATCCTGGGTTCGATCTTCATATCTTCTTCTTCCTTTTTTTCAGCAGAACTTGAAAAGAGGGAGATGAACACCTAGTGATATCAGGTGATCTCTGTATCTAATTTTGATTTGAGCACATATTTGTTTTCTCACATCACATTTTGCAGTAGCTATCAGTTGAATGGTCCTGAAGAAAGCAATGACGAATCTGTCGCTAAGTTGCTGAAACATGTCGACCACATAGAACATTCAGACAGTCTATAAATTTGCGACTGTCACTGACTACTTTTTAACATCAGGAGGTCGGGGAACACCAGAATAAAGTTATAAGTAACCCCTCCATCCTATTTTATTATCACTTGTTTTTTCTAGTTTTCTCACACTTTTTTGAGCACTGCGACATCAGTCCCCCCTTTTTTTGACATTAAAATCTTCAGAATATGAGTAGCGAGACCACAGATAGACCTTACTGATCGGCGGTGGAGCTCCTTTGTTAACATCTGGACCTCCGACCGTGGTAGTTGAGTGGCTATCTCAGAGGTGGTCTCGATGGAATCCCAGATGATGAAGGGCGGTTCCGTGTGGTGACTGATGGGCATCCTTCCATGACCACTGTAGGGATGACCCCTGTTAGATACACTTAATTTGAGGTTGTCTTAGGGGATTCTTCTAGGGTACACCGTGTGTAGGTTGTGTTGTAGACCCTCCAATACACATGTTGTTATAAGTCTATAGGGAACATATTGGAGCTTGGTCTTTAAAATTCCCCTGGGTCCTTATTACCTGTTTGTCGCTTACAGAAATCAAATCAACATAACGAAATAAGGTTAAATAATATATGATATTCGGGTGTGTGGTTATTCAATGTTAAAGTGGTTTTGAGCTGAATCATGGTTTACTAACACTTTTAAAATATGACTACATTATTAACTACTGTTAAATGTTCAACATTGTTTCAGCCGGTAGGCTTGTTTTCCTGGACTTCTTTAGGATATATATATATTCAATAATAAAAACTATACATAAACCGGTATATCTAAGATGATAGAAATTCTGTTCAGTTACACCAAATAATGTCTTCCCCCTCTTACTTTCTGTACCTAGTCAAAACAATTACTGTATTAAGACTAGGAAACCAATTTCATACTTTATTTACTACAAATACATATGTTGAATACTAAATGCAAACTAAAAGAAATAATGAATCAGTAGACTAAGTTATGTGGTATGTAAAGGTAAATTGTTTGAGAATCAATGGAACACTTCCAATTAAAACAGCTCTGCAGTATATTATGTTTAATATACATGAAGTACGTATCTCATTAGGAGGTACTGTAGTAGTCAAAGTTAAAGGCAAAATAATCTTTATTCGGCTGTACAGAGATAACCATAAAAGATAGATAACAACAGTACATAAGAAAGATCAACCATTTATAAAAATACATAAAATACAATAGGAAGGCTGAGGGCCATAATCAGTATAATTTAAAAGGAACAAGACCAGCTTGCACAGTGCACTAAAAGTTTACAGCTCATCCCATCGTAAATATTCCATCAAGCCCCACATCAGTTGTCCATGCATAGTCTTGATTTCAACATTGACTTTAGGTACCCCACCACAAATGGTATACAATCATCCTTTAATAGTTGCAGATATAAAAGTGCAGGTCGCACTTGCCTAAAATTCATATTTTTTAAAATGGGGACCAGGAAATGTTTTCGTGGAACTGGGTACAAATTACAAAAAAACATAAAGTGAGATAGGTCCTGCGGAGACAGGCCGTCGCAGCCGCAGGGTACTAACTCATGACTGGTATAGCAGCCCTTGGGTCTTGCTAACAGAAAATGTAGTGTGTGCGTCCTAAACCTGGTTAAGAGAAACTTTTTGTGTGTGGACAGGGACCCTAAGAGATATGGCTCTACTGATGGGGTTGTTTTGAGCATAATGTGTCTACGAACACTTTCTTTTTTAAATTCCTGCTCATCCCTGTCCAGTTTTTTTAATGCCAGGTAGGAAGCCTTAACAAGCTCCACATCCATCCTAGTAATTTTTTCAGGCTTGTGGAATAATTCTGCACGCCCTATCCCTTCAAAGCTGTGTCTAATGTATCTGAGCCACGAAATTCTAGAAGCCTTATCCAGGGACATACACTCACGTATTATATTGTGTGTGAGGGATAGCTCCGGGTTCAGCCAGAATTGTAACCAAAATACTATGGGGCGCAATGCTAAAGTGTCACACAAATACTGAACACCCAATTCCTCATGGGCCACCATATTAGAGAGACTTTGAGGGGCCAAAAGCAGGTGCTTTAAGAATTTATTCTCTGCTATCTGTAGAATGGAGTAGTTTCTTACCTGTAACTCCAGTTCTGTAGTGGGGGTATCTCTGTTATAGTCATAATCTAGTGAATAGTCCCGCCCATGTGCGTGGACCCCGGAACAATCAAAAATAATCTCTTAAGCTGTCTTCATTGCAGTCCTGCATAGACACTTAAGAGAAAATTAAAGACAATAATGCAGCCTGTACCTACAAGGCTACACTGTCCAGTACTTCAACTAAAAATGCCAAGGATATTACTAACACATTTAACACAATCTGTCAAGTTTCCCCCCTAGAGAAACTTTCCTCCCCTCACCAAATCCTTGAAATGATAGAGAGGAAGGGATGGACAGACAAGCCTCCATGGGCTGCCATTATGTGTCTGAAAAAGGGATACCGTGCCTTTAAGGAACTCTCTAGAGACCCTCAGTATCCCAGCATGCACAGCACACTCCTTTTACTTTCAGTTCTTTTTGAAGGTGCATAAAGCAAGGCCTGTAGCATACATCACAGTACAATTTTCTCCACAGGGGAGGAGGGCAGGTGCCTATGACTATAACAGAGACACCCCTACTACAGAACTGGAGTTACAGGTAAGAAACTACTCCTTCTGTAGTAGGGGATCTCTGTGTATAGTCATAATCTAGTGAATAGAATGGCAAGTCCATCCAAAAAGCAACCCTGCGGTGGAGAAACAGACAACACCACTATTGTGCGAACAGATTCCGCAGCGAAGCCTACCCAACCTGAGCATCTGCTCTGGCATCAGAATCCAGACAGTAATGCTTAGCAAAGGTGTGGACCGACTTCCAAGTGGCTGCCCTGCAGATCTCTGCAAAGTGAACATTTCGAAGCAAAGCTATTGTAGCTGCTTTGCCCCTGGTAGAATGAACCTTAGGCTTACCCCCTAAGGTCTTATTCGCTTTCTGATAACAGAGCTGGATACATGACACAATCCACCTAGAGATGGACTGTTTCAAAGTAGCCAGACCAGTCCTAACCGACCCATAGTTGACAAACAATTGGTCGGATCTACGAATACCCTTGGGGCCAGATGTAGGTAAATCTATTTTACCGACACATAAATACCGAATTTTACCGATTCGGTATTTAAGAGTCGGTAAAATAGATGTACCGAGATGTAGGTAAATCCAGATGTGGATTTACCGATTCTTTAAAAGTCGGTATTTACCGATTCGGTAAATACCGACCTGTAATGCTCCATTCATTCCTATGGGCTTTGAAGCCCATAGGAATGAATGGGGCATTACAGGTCGGTATTTACCGATCGGTAAATACAGATTTTTGGCAAGGGTGCAGGGGGTGTCACTTTGACACCCTCTAGCACCCCCAAAAAAGGTTCGGGGGCCATATGGCAGGCATACCTGCCCTAAGGGCAGGTCTGCCTGTCATATGGCACAGGTGTGCATGCACACATTTGCATGCTCACCTGAATCGGTATTTCACCATCAAATTGAATTTGATGGTAAAATACCGATTTCTTAGGCCTTGTGGGACTCATCAGAGTCCCACCTACATATCGATTTTACAGAATCTGTAAATATACCGTTCTGTAAATTTACCGACCGGTATATTTACAGAATCTGTAAAATTACAGATCGGTAAATTTACAGAACGGTAAATTTACCGATTCTGCCCCCTACATCTCAAATTCCTTTTACCGGTCGGTAACGGCCGAATTCGGCCGTTACCGACCGGTAAAACCCTACCTACATCTGGCCCTTGGTCTTATCCAGATAGAATTTCAACACCCTTCTGACATCCAGGGAATGAAGAGACCGTTCCGCTGGAGTGGAAGGATTCTGGAAAAATGTTGGTAAAGTTATAGTCTGATTAACATGAAAATCAGAAATCACCTTGGGAAGGAACTTAGGGTGAGTACTCATAACAACCTTAGCAGCATGAAATACAGTATAAGGTTCCTGGCAACACAATGCCTGAATTTCACTCAACCTGCGGGCCGATGTAATGTCCACGAGGAACGCCACCTTCCAAGACAGGTGCTGCAGTGAATTCTTACGAATAGGCTCGAAAGGTTCCTTCATCAGCCTGGACAGCACCACATTCAGTTCCCATGAAGGCGAAGGAAGCCGAACAGGAGGGAACACCTTCTTCAACCCTTCCAAAAAATCCTTAATCACAGGAATCTGGAAGAAGGATGCCTGCGAAGGGCATTTTCTGTAAGCAGTAAATGCAGCCAGGTGAACCTTAATGGAATGGAAATTAAGGCCAGACTGAGCTAGATGCAGAAGGTATGGAAGGATAACATCCTCCTTGCAGGTCGTCGGATCATAGTTCTTAGACGTGCACCAGATGCAGAAAATCTTCCATTTGTAAGCATAAGAGGCCCTAGTAGACAGCCTCTTAGCCTCCTTCAATATGTCCATGCAATCCTCAGGAAGATTCAGAAGCCATGCCGCCAAACTCAACGATGAGAGGTTGGGGTGCACCATCTGCCCCCCGAACTTCGTGAGAAGGTCCGGCCGACACGGCAGCCGCCGATGAGGCAGGATCGACCTGTGAAGCAGGTCCGTGAACCACCACTGCCTGGGCCATTCTGGCGCAATGAGGATCATCCGCGCCCGGGACCGGGCCTGCTTGATGAGCACCGCCGGAATCAGGGGAATGGGTGGAAAAGCGTACAGAAAGCTGTTCGACCAGCTGATCCATAACGCGTTCCTCAGAGTCCCCGGCTGGTAATACCTCGAGGCAAAGTCGCGGCATTTGCTGTTTTCGGCGGTGGCGAACAGATCCACTTCTGGAGTGCCCCACATGGCGAAGATGTCGTCCAGCACCTCGTCGTTTATGACCCACTCATGGTTTTCATGAAGCAACCTGCTGAGGGCGTCCGCCTGAACATTCTGCACACCTGGCAGATGAGTTGCAGTTATCGTCAGTCCTCTGGCTAACAGCCAGTGCCAGATCGCCTGCGCTTCCTGTGACAGTGTGCGAGATCTCGAGCCCCCCTGCTTGTTGAGGTAATACATTGTTGTCGTATTGTCCGTCTGCACAAGCAAGGAGTTGGTCTGGAAGGACGGATGAAAGGCCTTCAGTGCCAAGTGAACAGCTCTGAGTTCCAGGAAATTGATGTGATACGTGGACTCTGCCGGAGACCACGTTCCCTGGATCTGTAGATGGTCTGAATGCGCTCCCCAGCCCAGGAGAGATGCATCCGTAACGATAGTCTGAGTCAGGATGTCCTTGTGGAAAGGAATCCCTCTGAGGAGATTCTCTGCCGAGCACCACCATCTCAGGGACTGTTGGGCATGAAGAGATAACTGAATCCAGTGGTCCCAACACCCTTTCCTCTGGTCCCACTGGTCCTCCAAACATTCCTGTAGCGGCCTCATGTGTAGGAGCGCGTGCGGAGTGAGGAAGATACAAGAGGCCATCGATCCCAGTAGATAAGACACCGTCCTCACTGTTGTAGATGGAGCAGCTATGAGAGCCTGAGCCTTCCGAAGGATGGATAAGCATCTCTCCTCCGAAGGAGACACACTTGCCGACAGCGTATTGATGGAGGCTCCCAAGTACTGCAGGCACTGCACAGGAATCGGGACAGACTTGGACAGATTTATGTGCAAACTCAGTCGGTTCAGCAGGACGGCCGTCCTGTTGAAGTGCGATTGCGCTTCCTGGAAGGTGGAGGCTTTGATCAACCAATCGTCCAGGTATGAGTAGACAAACACCTTGTTCTTTCTCAGGTGCGCTGCCACCACAGCGATGCATTTCGAAAAAGTCCTGGGTGCAGACTTCAGTCAAACGGTAGTACGGTGTACTGATAGTGATTGGTGCCGACGAGGAAGCGCAGGAACGTCTGATGTTTTCCGTCCTATGGGCACATGGAAGTACGCATCTTGCAGATCTATCGCGCACAGCCAGTCTCCTCTCTGCAGCTGAGGATAAATCTGGTGCAAAGACAGCATGCAAAACTTTTCCCTGCGAATCCACTTGTTTGCTTGTCGCAATCCAGAATGGGTCTGAACTCGTTCTTGTCCTTCTTCTGTACTAGGAAGAAGCTTGAGTAAAGACCCTTTCCCCTTTGAGACAGAGGGACGTCTTCTATCGCCCTTTTTCTTAACAGGGTATCGGCCTCTGCCTGGAGCTCGCGCAGTTGTAACTGCGAGCCAACCGGTGGAATTGCTGGAGACGGGCTGGTGAACCGAAGACTGTATCCATTGCAAACAATATTCAGCACCCACTTGCAGAGACCACCTCCGGGTCGCCCCATTATTTCGGGCATTGGCTCTGTTCTCAACCTTTATCAACTTTTGTTGACTACTTTTTACGCCCTATGGTTCGAGAAATGCCGACCTATCTAAAGGATATTACTGACGTATTCGTCTGTTGCCCGAAATTGAATTTGATATGAGTACGGATCTTCTGGTATCTTTTGATGTAGAGGCATTATATACATCGATTCCTCAAGATGAAACTCTTGAAGTGATTCAGCTCCTACTACAGTCAAGAGATCTGGATAGTATCACTCCTGTGAGCTTTATCATGGCCTGTGCCACCTTGGCTATGAAGAAGAATTTTTTTCAATTTGAGGACTCGATGTACCTTCAGGTGTCAGGTTCCAGTATGGGGAGCGTTTACGCTCCTAGCTTAGCAAATCTATATGTTCACTCTTTTGAACAGGAGCACGTACTGGTAACCACAAACCCCTTCATTGAATGTATTAGAACTTGGAGAAGGTACATCGATGATGTCCTAGTGGTATGGCGGGGCACTGAGGAAAGGTGCAATGAATTCCTATCCTGGTTAAACACTCGGAATGACTTCCTTCGTTTTACAATTGAAGTTGGCAGGGATCGACTAGCATTCTTAGATCTGTTAATCTCTGCAACTCCAGAAGGTTTACAGTCCGAATTGTATAGGAAACCTTTGGCGAAGAATTCCCTTCTTTGCTTCGACAGTCATCACCCCAAATCCTTACGGGATAACCTGCCTTTTGGGCAGTTTTTAAGGGTTCAGAGAAATTGTTCTAATGCAGAGGCTTTTAAAACACATTCTTTGGCTCTGAAGGAGCAACTAGTTCTGAGGAAGTACCCTCCTAGATTAGTACAACGCTCTCTTAAACGTGCCCGGAATAACAACCGGCTAGCTCTTTTAGAACCCACTGTGCAGAAACCTCCACTTGAAAGGATTACCTTCGTGACCACTTTTGGAACTTTGTCTAATAAACTACAGAAAGTGGTGAAAAGGCATTGGTCTATTCTCAATTCAGACGGTGTCTCAATCCACAGTCCTTTGTTTTCATTTAAGAGAGGACCTAACCGTAGGGACCGTTTGGTCCATACACAACCGCGTGGAGACATACCTAGGGCTCTAGGTTCGCTGTGGGACCTTCCCCCCGTCATAGGTCATCACCCTTGTGGGATGTGCCAATCCTGTCCACAAACGAGAAAGTCAAATGAAATTGACATTGGCACTTCCAGACCGTGGATTCAGTCAAAATTCACAAACTGTAACAGTGAGAATCTCGTTTATCTGATCACCTGTCCCTGTGGGTTGAAGTATATAGGGATGACAACTCGGAAAATTAGAGTTAGAATCTCTGAGCATAAGAGCACGGTCAGATGTAAGAGACAAGCAACTAAACTCACTAACCATTTTTTGGAAGCACGCCATCCTTCTACTGCGTTCCAGTGGACTGTGATTGAAAAACCTCACATTCCGACACATGTTACTGATGTGTCCAAATATCTTTTGCTAAAAGAACAAAAATGTGTGTTTAAATTGGGTACGAGCCGAGTGGGTTTGAATGATGACATACCTTGGTCGACCCTCTGATGATCTAATTCGATGTGATTTGACAACGTTCAATATCAAATTTTCTCTTGCCATTTTTGAATAATGGGCTAAATATTATTACATTACCTCGGAGTGTCATCATGGGCTTCTTGTAATCATTTCACGAATTATTATTCATGAATATAGCCTCGATGTACAGATTGGTCATCACACACTAAATAAAAATATATGATAATTGTTAGATATTCCTGTACATCTCAATTCTATAGCGGTATGGCTGTGACTACTGGTTGAGAACCTTGATTGATTGGATGACAGACCCTTTGCCCTATTTCAACATTCCCAACATTTGGTACACGATTGTTTGGAGAACATTTTTATCTTATGGGGTATTGATAGGACATACTCTGTCCGCTCCCCCTCTGATGTAATGTGTTTTTGGAACGATCGCTAATAAAGTTTTCGGCACATAACGAAAAACAAACAACATAAAAGACGCAGCACCGTCATACAAACATATCGCTCTGATTGGTTGGGGTGTTCTTCCTGAGCCTATTAGAAGCAATGGAACATCTGAGTGACGTCATTGTGTCACGTGACTACTTCCCGGTCACTCACGCTACACAATATAATCAACAGACTTTCCATCCGTCGGTACCTCCCCGATCGGCTCGAACGCCGATTCTGAAGTACCGACGGATAGGTAAGGAAAGACTGCCCACAGGTTTACCGGTTCAGTACGTCTGTTTTCTCTCGCGGGGGTGCGAGGATGGGGGCACATGTGTGAAGTCTCTGAAGACGTATTGGCTTTAGCGAGCGTATGTGGGATGATCAGCGGTGTGTCTATTTTAACTGCTGCTATTACACTCCGTTTGGCTATACACTAACGCACAGGTCTGCGAATATTTTAGCGGTTTTTGTATGAATAAAGGTCTGGCCTTTTTATAACACATGCGGCACGAGTAAGCATCATTTTACGAAGCCGCATTTCAATATATCATACCGCAACATCGTATGACCTTTGTAGCCATGGTCTGGTGTTACATATTAAGTTGCTGTGAGTGTTATCTCGGTGTGTGTGCCACAGCGAGCTGCACAAGTAATTGATGGATTGAACAAAAGTAACCGATTGGTATATGTTTATTTCTCTCTATCATAGAGCGGTGCTTCCCCTTTCCCTGAGCCGTGGCCAGGTGGGGTGAGGTCCATACCTCTTACAAGCATGGTAAGATGGGCGATATCCTTTTTCATTGGTATTTATAAGTACAGGCCCGATGAGAACACTAGAGCACTGAATGTGTAGTGATATTTGTATACATTAATGATACTGGTTACTAATCATAATTATGATTATAATGTTATACGCCGGTGTATCTCAGGATACATCCTGGGTTCGATCTTCATATCTTCTTCTTCCTTTTTTTCAGCAGAACTTGAAAAGAGGGAGATGAACACCTAGTGATATCAGGTGATCTCTGTATCTAATTTTGATTTGAGCACATATTTGTTTTCTCACATCACATTTTGCAGTAGCTATCAGTTGAATGGTCCTGAAGAAAGCAATGACGAATCTGTCGCTAAGTTGCTGAAACATGTCGACCACATAGAACATTCAGACAGTCTATAAATTTGCGACTGTCACTGACTACTTTTTAACATCAGGAGGTCGGTGAACACCAGAATAAAGTTATAAGTAACCCCTCCATCCTATTTTATTATCACTTGTTTTTTCTAGTTTTCTCACACTTTTTTGAGCACTGCGACATCAGTCCCCCCTTTTTTTGACATTAAAATCTTCAGAATATGAGTAGCGAGACCACAGATAGACCTTACTGATCGGCGGTGGAGCTCCTTTGTTAACATCTGGACCCCCGACCGTGGTAGTTGAGTGGCTATCTCAGAGGTGGTCTCGATGGAATCCCAGATGATGAAGGGCGGTTCCGTGTGGTGACTGATGGGCATCCTTCCATGACCACTGTAGGGATGACCCCTGTTAGATACACTTAATTTGAGGTTGTCTTAGGGGATTCTTCTAGGGTACACCGTGTGTAGGTTGTGTTGTAGACCCTCCAATACACATGTTGTTATAAGTCTATAGGGAACATATTGGAGTTTGGTCTTTAAAATTCCCCTGGGTCCTTATTACCTGTTTGTCGCTTACAGAAATCAAATCAACATAACGAAATAAGGTTAAATAATATATGATATTCGGGTGTGTGGTTATTCAATGTTAAAGTGGTTTTGAGCTGAATCATGGTTTACTAACACCTTTGAAATATGACTACATTATTAACTACTGTTAAATGTTCAACATTGTTTCAGCCGGTAGGCTTGTTTTCCTGGACTTCTTTAGGATATATATATTCAATAATAAAAACTATACATAAACCGGTATATCTAAGATGATAGAAATTCTGTTCAGTTACACCAAATAATGTCTTCCCCCTCTTATTTTCTGTACCTAGTCAAAACAATTACTGTATTAAGACTAGGAAACCAATTTCATACTTTATTTACTACAAATACATATGTTGAATACTAAATGCAAACTAAAAGAAATAATGAATCAGTAGACTAAGTTATGTCGTATGTAAAGGTAAATTGTTTGAGAATCAATGGAACACTTCCAATTAAAACAGCTCTGCAGTATATTATGTTTAATATACATGAAGTACGTATCTCATTAGGAGGTACTGTAGTAGTCAAAGTTAAAGGCAAAATAATCTTTATTCGGCTGTACAGAGATAACCATAAAAGATAGATAACAACAGTACATAAGAAAGATCAACCATTTATAAAAAAACATAAAATACAATAGGAAGGCTGAGGGCCATAATCAGTATAATTTAAAAGGAACAAGACCAGCTTGCACAGTGCACTAAAAGTTTACAGCTTATCCCATCGTAAATATTCCATCAAGCCCCACATCAGTTGTCCATGCATAGTCTTGATTTCAACATTGACTTTAGGTACCCCACCACAAATGGTATACAATCATCCTTTAATAGTTGCAGATATAAAAGTGCAGGTCGCACTTGCCTAAAATTCATATTTTTTAAAATGGGGACCAGGAAATGTTTTCGTGGAACTGGGTACAAATTACAAAAAAACATAAAGTGAGATAGGTCCTGCGGAGACAGGCCGTCGCAGCCGCAGGGTACTAACTCATGACTGGTATAGCAGCCCTTGGGTCTTGCTAACAGAAAATGTAGTGTGTGCGTCCTAAACCTGGTTAAGAGAAACTTTTTGTGTGTGGACAGGGACCCTAAGAGATATGGCTCTACTGATGGGGTTGTTTTGAGCATAATGTGTCTACGAACACTTTCTTTTTTAAATTCCTGCTCATCCCTGTCCAGTTTTTTTAATGCCAGGTAGGAAGCCTTAACAAGCTCCACATCCATCCTAGTAATTTTTTCAGGCTTGTGGAATAATTCTGCACGCCCTATCCCTTCAAAGCTGTGTCTAATGTATCTGAGCCACGAAATTCTAGAAGCCTTATCCAGGGACATACACTCACGTATTATATTGTGTGTGAGGGATAGCTCCGGGTTCAGCCAGCATTTTAACCAAAATACTATGGGGCGCAATGCTAAAGTGTCACACAAATACTGAACACCCAATTCCTCATGGGCCACCATATTAGAGAGACTTTGAGGGGCCAAAAGCAGGTGCTTTAAGAATTTATTCTCTGCTATCTGTAGAATGGAGTAGTTTCTTACCTGTAACTCCAGTTCTGTAGTGGGGGTATCTCTGTTATAGTCATAATCTAGTGAATAGTCCCGCCCATGTGCGTGGACCCCGGAACAATCAAAAATAATCTCTTAAGCTTCTTCATTGCAGTCCTGCATAGACACTTAAGAGAAAATTAAAGACAATAATGCAGCCTGTACCTACAAGGCTACACTGTCCAGTACTTCAACTAAAAATGCCAAGGCCTTTTCAGTGGCCCTGCTGATTATTAGCCGCCACTCGCTTTCCGATAGCCTCCCTAAAGCCAGCAATCCACCGAGGGCTGGCCGCTTAACGGCGACCCCCGGCGACTGTGGGCGCCATTTTGGGTTGGGCAGTTGGCCTCGAACATCTCAGCCACTCCCCCCTGATCCCATCACTACTTAGGATCCGCCCTGCCCTTGCACCAGCGATAGCTAGTAGCCCGGTGGCAGCGGGTTAACGCGCATCTGCTGGAGCGCGAGCATTTTATTTTAATACTTGACTCACCTTGCTGAATACGAGCATCTTAGCTGCATCTTCACTCCCCTTCCGCCCTGCTGATCACGAGCAGTGGTAATTGCTTTTTTTAATCTTTTCAGTGGCCCTGCTGATTATTAGCCGCCACTCGCTTTCCGATAGCCTCCCTAAAGCCAGCAATCCACCGAGGGCTGGCCGCTTAACGGCGACCCCCGGCGACTGTGGGCGCCATTTTGGGTTGGGCAGTTGGCCTCGAACATCTCAGCCACTCCCCCCTGATCCCATCACTACTTAAATGGCCACCACGCGTCAGCGCAGCGGACGAGCGCAGCGGGCGCGACGTAGGCGTGCCGGAGTCGCGCCAGAGTTAAGCCCGTCTGCGCCCGTCCGCGGCTGGCCGGGGCCCGGGCCCGGTCACCATGCCCATTTTCCCATTAGGTACTCTTCGGCGATGCTTCATTCTCTCTGGCATCCCCGCCTCCCGCCTACCCCTGCATTGGTACGCATCGCCTCACTTGGCTTACGTAATTCCGACCCTGTTCCCCCGTGCCCCTGCTCCCCTTCCCCACAGCTTTTTCACTCCCCTTCCACCCTTAGTAGCCCGCCTTCCAGCCCTGACAACACCTCCCTTTGCACCCCTGACAACCCTAAATCCGGCACCTCTGCGATCCTCCTCAACACCAGGTCTGCGGTTGGGCATCAACTCGAGCTGTTCCATCTGCTCGACTCACGCCAGCCTGACCTGTTATTCCTCACGGAAACATGGTTCAGGGACGATTCGCTACCCAGCCTGTTGTCCATTCTGCCTCCTACTTACTCGGCCATCAGGAGGGACCGCATAGGGGGGAAGACTGGGGGGGGTGTGGCCCTAATCACCCGCACGGACTTCCTCTTCCAAACCCTACCGTCCCCTGTGATCCCGGCTGTGGACTGCTTAGTAGTCCGCTCTATTTCTTTTGGGGTACCTTTAACTTGTGTACTCCTTTACCGTCCGCCTCAGCCCACCCCTGACTTCTTACCTGCTATTGAGGACCTTTTGGCCACTCTCGTGGTGAACAACTCCGCTATTCTATTACTCGGAGATCTGAACTATTGGCCGAACGACCAAGCTGAAGACTTAAGATCTAAGGAGTTTACGGCTTTGCTCACCAGCCTAAACTTCCTCCCTCAGCTCAGTTCGGCCACTCACATCAAAGGTCACCAACTTGACCAAATCTGGTCCTTTAACATTCCCATGGATCTCCCAATCATTTCTCCGTGTTCCTGGTCAGACCACTCCCTCATTTCCTTTACCGCCGACCTCGGACGGCCGCCCAAACCCCCCCTGCCCAAAAACATCTGGGCCAGAAAGTGGGATAAGGCGGTCGTCCCCGCGGTCTGCTCCTCTCTTGCGGCAACCAGTCCGGAGCTAAACGACCTTTCCCTGCCTACTCAGCTCTCTGCCATAAACAACTGGCTGTTTAAGGCGTGCAACTCCACCGTCCCCCTTAAGAGAGTGGCCATTAAACGGGCCCATGCGGCCAATCGATGGTTTACCCCTGCCTTAAGGGACAAAAAGCTCGCCACTCGCAGAGCCGAACGCGCTTGGCGTCGTGCCTACTGTCCCCTTCTCAAAGCAAACTATTGTTTGTCTTTGAAAGAGTATAAACATGATATACTAAAAGCCAAAATGGAGTATTTTTCCGGTAGAATCCTGACAGCAGATAACCAACCAAAGGAGATCTTCGCCACTGTTCATGAGCTTGCCGCTTCCGACAGGGCGACCCCTAAAATCCCCCCATCTCAAACCCTTTGTAACTCCCTCAATTCTTATTTTTTCGAGAAGATTGCCCTTATCAAGGCCAATATACCCCCCTTGCCTCCGACACCTCCCTTCGCCTCCCCTAATCTCCCTATTCCCGCACTCACTCAGTTTCCCCTCCTCACCCGAGATTCCCTACTCCCCCTCCTGGCCCGGATCAAATCGGGCTCCCCTCAGGACATTGGCCCTGCATTCGCTCTAAAAGAGCTCTTCTCCTACTGTCATTCTCCTCCCCTTACTCTCATTAACCACTCCCTCAGCACTGGCACTGTCCCCCTTGCTCACAAGTCGGCAGTCATCATCCCTATCTTGAAAAAGGCAGGGGCGGACCCCTCCCTGCCCTCCAACTACCGCCCTATCTCCCTTCTCCCTTTCCTCGCGAAGGTCTCAGAGGCTCATGTCACCAGGTCTCTCAGTTCCTTTGTCGAATCTACGGGCTGCCTCTCCGCCCGTCAGGCGGGCTTTCGCCCGCTGCATTCGACCGAGAAGGTAGTGGTGTCGGTGATGGATCAATTAAGGGAGGGGATTGACACCGGCCGACCACAGGCCCTAGTCCTGTTAGATCTGTCCGCCGCGTTCGACACGGTGGACCACGATATCTTGTTAACCCGTGTCCAAGCGGCGGGCATTGGGGGCACGGCCTTCGCCTGGCTCCGCTCCTTTTTGACCGACAGGGAGCAGGCCGTACATCTTGCTAACTTCACGGCCCCTCCAAGGAGGGTGACCTGTGGAGTCCCACAAGGCTCCTCCCTATCCCCTTTACTATTTAATTTATACATCTCACCCCTCATTTTTTCTTTACAGCAGATGGAGGTCTCGGTGTTTAATTACGCCGATGACCTCCAACTCATTTTTAACCTTTCGTCTTCCCCTGCCTTGTCTTCCAATTTCCAGAAGGTTATGCTTTTTATCCAAGGGTGGATGAACTGCAACCACCTCAAATTAAACCCGGACAAGACCGAACTGGTCCTGACGGGGGGTAGTTGCAGTCCCTGGTCCCCTTCCTTCTGGCCCCATTCACTTGGTCCTCCCCCTCTCCCAGCTCCCAAAGTCAAAACTCTGGGTATTTTCATCAATCCATTGCTCACCCTCCATACTCAGACCAGTTCTGTTGTGTCTGCTTGTTTTTTCTCCCTCCGGATTATCCGGAGGGTTTCACGTTTTTTTTCTGCCTCCGCACTCAAACTCATTCTCATGGCCATGGTGCTCTCGAGCCTTGACTATGGGAACGTTATCTTGAACGGTGCACCGGCTTATCTCATCCGCCGACTCCAACTGATTCAAAATCAGGCGGCCCGCCTGATTTTTGGGCTTTCCAGGTTCAATCATACGACCCCTTTGCTGCAGTCCCTCCACTGGCTTCCCGTGAGGGAGCGGGCGCTCTTCAAGCTGGGATGCATCACCTACCAGGCTAGAGCTGGGACCGCCCCCGCCTTCTTGTGCGAAGCCATCTCCCCTTATCTCCCGTCCAGAGAACTTCGCTCCTCTCATCTGGCCCTCCTGTCAGTTCCACGCTTCAGGAAGCAAAAGGCCGGGGGAGCGAGATTTTCAGTGCTGGCTCCATCTTTTTGGAACTCACTTCCACTCGCTCTCAGGATGTCTCCCTCCTATTTGGAATTCCGTAAGCAATTGAAGACCTTGCTGTTCTCCAGATCCGCTGTAGTTTAGCCCGCCTCTCACTGACCCTCGGCTATCCAGCGGCATGAAACCGACCCGGTATAAGAGCGCTCTATAAATATTTTAAAATTAAAATTCAAATTCAAGGATATTACTAACACATTTAACACAATCTGTCAAGTTTCCCCCCTAGAGAAACTTTCCTCCCCTCACCAAATCCTTGAAATGATAGAGAGGAAGGGATGGACAGACAAGCCTCCATAGGCTGCCATTATGTGTCTGAAAAAGGGATACCGTGCCTTTAAGGAACTCTCTAGAGACCCTCAGTATCCCAGCATGCACAGCCCACTCCTTTTACTTTCAGTTCTTTTTGAAGGTGCATAAAGCAAGGCCTGTAGCATACATCACAGTACAATTTTCTCCACAGGGGAGGAGGGCAGGTGCTTATGACTATAACAGAGACACCCCTACTACAGAACTGGAGTTACAGGTAAGAAACTACTCCTTCTGTAGTAGGGGATCTCTGTGTATAGTCATAATCTAGTGAATAGAATGGCAAGTCCATCCAAAAAGCAACCCGGCGGTGGAGAAACAGACAACACCACTATTGTGCGAACAGATTCCGCAGCGAAGCCTACCCAACCTGAGCATCTGTTCTGGCATCAGAATCCAGACAGTAATGCTTAGCAAAGGTGTGGACCGACTTCCAAGTGGCTGCCCTGCAGATCTCTGCAATGGGAACATTTCGAAGCAAAGCTATTGTAGCTGCTTTGCCCCTGGTAGAATGAACCTTAGGCTTACCCCCTAAGGTCTTATTCGCTTTCTGATAACAGAGCTGGATACATGACACAATCCACCTAGAGATGGACTGTTTCAAAGTAGCCAGACCAGTCCTAACCGACCCATAGTTGACAAACAATTGGTCGGATCTACGAATACCCTTGGTCTTATCCAGATAGAATTTCAACACCCTTCTGACATCCAGGGAATGAAGAGACCGTTCCGCTGGAGTGGAAGGATTCTGGAAAAATGTTGGTAAAGTTATAGTCTGATTAACATGAAAATCAGAAATCACCTTGGGAAGGAACTTAGGGTGAGTACTCATAACAACCTTAGCAGCATGAAATACAGTATAAGGTTCCTGGCAACACAATGCCTGAATTTCACTCAACCTGCGGGCCGATGTAATGGCCACGAGGAACGCCACCTTCCAAGACAGGTGCTGCAGTGAATTCTTACGAATAGGCTCGAAAGGT
Source organism: Lissotriton helveticus (assembly GCF_964261635.1). NCBI lineage: Eukaryota > Metazoa > Chordata > Amphibia > Caudata > Salamandridae > Lissotriton > Lissotriton helveticus. Next base: position 687,572,806 of record NC_136070.1, on the reverse strand, counting down.
TCCTTCATCAGCCTGGACAGCACCACATTCAGTTCCCATGAAGGCGAATGAAGCCGAACAGGAGGGAACACCTTCTTCAACCCTTCCAAAAAATCCTTAATCACAGGAATCTGGAAGAAGGATGCCTGCGAAGGGCATTTTCTGTAAGCAGTAAATGCAGCCAGGTGAACCTTAATGGAATGGAAATTAAGGCCAGACTGAGCTAGATGCAGAAGGTATGGAAGGATAACATCCTCCTTGCAGGTCGTCGGATCATAGTTCTTAGACGTGCACCAGATGCAGAAAATCTTCCATTTGTAAGCATAAGAGGCCCTAGTAGACAGCCTCTTAGCCTCCTTCAATATGTCCATGCAATCCTCAGGAAGATTCAGAAGCCATGCCGCCAAACTCAACGATGAGAGGTTGGGGTGCACCATCTGCCCCCCGAACTTCGTGAGAAGGTCTGGCCGACACGGCAGCCGCCGATGAGGCAGGATCGACCTGTGAAGCAGGTCCGTGAACCACCACTGCCTGGGCCATTCTGGCGCAATGAGGATCATCCGCGCCCGGGACCGGGCCTGCTTGATGAGCACCGCCGGAATCAGGGGAATGGGTGGAAAAGCGTACAGAAAGCTGTTCGACCAGCTGATCCATAACGCGTTCCTCAGAGTCCCCGGCTGGTAATACCTCGAGGCAAAGTCGCGGCATTTGCTGTTTTCGGCGGTGGCGAACAGATCCACTTCTGGAGTGCCCCACATGGCGAAGATGTCGTCCAGCACCTCGTCGTTTATGACCCACTCATGGTTTTCATGAAGCAACCTGCTGAGGGCGTCCGCCTGAACATTCTGCACACCTGGCAGATGAGTTGCAGTTATCGTCAGTCCTCTGGCTAACAGCCAGTGCCAGATCGCCTGCGCTTCCTGTGACAGTGTGCGAGATCTCGAGCCCCCCTGCTTGTTGAGGTAATACATTGTTGTCGTATTGTCCGTCTGCACAAGCAAGGAGTTGGTCTGGAAGGACGGATGAAAGGCCTTCAGTGCCAAGTGAACAGCTCTGAGTTCCAGGAAATTGATGTGATACGTGGACTCTGCTGGAGACCACGTTCCCTGGATCTGTAGATGGTCTGAATGCGCTCCCCAGCCCAGGAGAGATGCATCCGTAACGATAGTCTGAGTCAGGATGTCCTTGTGGAAAGGAACCCCTCTGAGGAGATTCTCTGCCGAGCACCACCATCTCAGGGACTGTTGGGCGTGAAGAGACAACTGAATCCAGTGGTCCCAACACCCTTTCCTCTGGTCCCACTGGTCCTCCAAACATTCCTGTAGCGGCCTCATGTGTAGGAGCGCGTGCGGAGTGAGGAAGATACAAGAGGCCATCGATCCCAGTAGATAAGACACCGTCCTCACTGTTGTAGATGGAGCAGCTATGAGAGCCTGAGCCTTCCGAAGGATGGATAAGCATCTCTCCTCCAAAGGAGACACACTTGCCGACAGCGTATTGATGGAGGCTCCCAAGTACTGCAGGCACTGCACAGGAATCGGGACAGACTTGGACAGATTTATGTGCAAACTCAGTCGGTTCAGCAGGACGGCCGTCCTGTTGAAGTGCGATTGCGCTTCCTGGAAGGTGGAGGCTTTGATCAACCAATCGTCCAGCTATGAGTAGACAAACACCTTGTTCTTTCTCAGGTGCGCTGCCACCACAGCGATGCATTTCGAAAAAGTCCTGGGTGCAGACTTCAGTCAAACGGTAGTACGGTGTACTGATAGTGATTGGTGCCGACGAGGAAGCGCAGGAACGTCTGATGTTTTCCGTCCTATGGGCACATGGAAGTACGCATCTTGCAGATCTATCGCGCACAGCCAGTCTCCTCTCTGCAGCTGAGGATAAATCTGGTGCAAAGACAGTAATGTTTCTCCACTCTGTCAGGTAATGTTGAATGCTTCCCCCCACCGGAGCGGGTAACAGATGAAGGGCAAGTAGCATCTCAGGGCCTAGAACCAGCCGGGCCTTTGGTCGCAGAAGAAGACTGTTGACCACCTCGGCCCCTTTGGCGCTTTTGGAACGGTCTCCGCTGGAACTGCTGCTGTTGCTGTTCAGCCTGTCGACCTTGCCCTCTGCCTTGCGCCCCGTACCGCCTCTGGAACGGGGGGAAGGTCTTTTTCTGTTCCTTAGGCTTTTCCAACCCGACAGCCGTCAGGGTTTCCGCCTCCGCCTTCATGCGGGCCATCTCATCGTCCGCATGTTTCCCGAAGAGGGTCTCGCCCGAAAAGGGTAGGTTGGCAACTCTCTGCTGCGCCTCAGGCTTCAAGGATGTAAGACGTAACCAGGCGTGGCGCCTCAGGTTGACCCCATGGCAGTACCCGTGGGCTGCCAAGAGGGAGGAATCCGCAGCCGAACTTATCACCTGGTTGGAGACCAGCAGTGCTTCAGTAATGATCTCTTGGAAATCTTCCCTTTTCTCCCGGGGAAGGTGTTCCGAGAACTGTTGGAGGGACTCGCCACAGAGCCCGATCGTAACGTCCCAACAGTGCTGAGGCACTCGCGGCCTTCATTGAGGTGAAGGCCGTCCCGCCGTTGTTTTTAAGTTGCTGATAATCATCCCTACCCCCCTGCGGGAGAGATGGAACGTTCCCCAGCACCACCACATAGGGAGTAGATTTAGGGAGGAGATCTGTTACTGGTAGTGCTGCTTCCCATGTTGCTTTAATTTCATGGCTTCTAGACTTATATTGGGGGTGATTAAAGGAGGCACTCTCAAACCATCTCACACTATTACAGTCAGGAGGAGGCCGTCTTGCATCTTCTATAACAGTCCCACCCTCTAACATCATTGAGGCTCCAGAGTGTGAGGAGGTGTGGGGTAAGTGAAGCACGTTGGAGGGTATCTGGCTTGTTTCTTTGGTCGATTGATGCACTGTTGCCGTAGTAATAATTTGGCCCGGATCCGTGACAGAGTCTGAAACAACAGAAATTGGTGGCTTGCAAGTAGATGCAAATAAAAACTCCTCAATACGGGTCAGTCTCATAGAAATAGGGGCCAATTTTGCATCTAGTATGTTATCTAGGGAAGCCTCTAGTGTGGCTAGTGCCTCTTTAAGAGCCAAAGTGGGGCATAAGGCAGGGAGAGCTGCTGTTAAACCTAGGGGATTATCTCACAGAGCAGTTTTTTTTGTTTTGTTTTTTAAGTCCACCCGGGGTAAAGTTTTTCCTTTTGGTCCCGCCCCTCAGCTGCGGTAGCTTACTGGTGATCTGAGGTACAGTGAGTAGCAACTCGGTCGGGCAAGAGGTATTATTGTTGTGTTCCAGAGGTTTCCTTCCCACCTCCAGATTTTTACTAACTATAATTGTGGGAGATAAAGGAACCACGGGGTGCAATAACGGTGATAGGTCTTAGATTAGAAGTCCGGGCATCTTGCTCCCCGGCGTCGCTAATATCCTCCAATATGATAGTATTTAGCTGGGAGCAAGGGTCCTGGTTGACGGGACCAGCGGAAGCAACAGGTGACTCGGAATCAGGATTCAAAGGGGACCGCGAGAGGCGCCTATGCATCTGCTCGATTTCTTTATCTAATGCAGAGGCAGCCTTTACCAAAAACGAATCCATCGTGGACACTGATAGACATGCCCTGCTTCCCCTTTGCCAAACTAGCTGGGGCAGGCACACCCTTGCGTCTGCCCATGACAGGTGGTATAATCTGCTACATGTATGGCCCCCTATATAAGAGGTAAATTAAAGGGAAAGGGTAAAGAAGGAACACGTATGGTCACCTCATTTGAAAAATAAGGGATTACAAGGATATTATGGATATGGCTCTCCAAGCACTAAAATGAGCTCAATTATTTAGTCCGCCAACAGTACCTTGTTTCTGGTGCTTGACCTCGTGTAAATCCACAATACTAACAGTCAAACCACTGTTCTTGGCTCAGCAACTAATGCAGACAAATCTGTAAAAAATAGAACACAAATATGCAAAATATACGGGACCTGGCCCAGCCCAGCCTCCCCCGGGCTCTGACGGGACAGACGGGCCCGCCCTTGGTCCGGGCTTCGTCCGGACGCTGTCTGCGCGTGCGTCCCGCACTGCAGGAGTCCGCGTGCTGTTTTGTAGCGCCTCCAGGCGCTATCAGGTTACGATGTGGCCGTGCGCCGCGGGCAGAGTGCAGGCCGGGTGTTGTGGTCCCCCGGGACCATGTGCAGCAGCCAGTAGCAGAGGCGAGTTGGAATTTGATTGTAGTACAAAATATTTGAAAGCTAAAATGGGATGCAAAATGTTTGTCATTCTTTTAATATTTGAGTTCCCTATTGAAACAACTGCAGCTTTGAGAATAGTGCATGTGATGGGAAGATGAATTTGTGTTACAAGTAGGAAAACATTATGACTACAAAGGAAACATTTATTCACCCCTTTTATTATATATCGAATGTAGACAAAAGTTATTGGTCCAAACAATTAGCTAAAACAAGTACACTATCTAGACAACATTGTCACCAGTTTATATACGTGAGAGATAAACAGATGGAAGTGACCAGTTAACTTTCGTATACCATTCAGAGCGCAGCAATTATAATAGCTTTTGGTCTATTTGAGACAGAAATGTTCAAATGTTCAAATTATGCGGAAAATAATGGATTGCATGGCGAGTGCAGCAAGATCATATTTACGCCACAACTTCTTTTACATATATTAAATACACTTAGTGATATCGTTTTACCTTTCTTAGGTTTTGCTTGATAAATGCAGAGACATCATGGTTCCTTACATCTTGACGTGGAAGCACGTCCCTCCTCAAAGGGATAAGCAACATTGATATTGGTCTAATTGTTCATATAAACTCGTCCTGCGCGGTCTAAATGCCGCATGGTGTAGACTGTAGACTGTACAGAGTGGCACGCAGTTGTTTTAGGATATTGATTCATCCTCCTTGAAGATGAACACAGAAAAAGAGTGAAGAGGCACTGCCATGTTAGATGAAAACGTCCTCCACTCTGTATTTAAGGAGACAGCAGAATATATACTGGGACCATCGAAATTAGAAAGGAAAACTAGATATTAGAAAGGAAAACTAGATATTACGAGGAATAAATATTTGCAACTAAATTCAGTTATGGATGAGACAGACTCTAACCCACACAAAAAATAATAAATGATCACATTTCTTTTTATAGCCCAAATACATGAATCACACTCGCAGTCTCAGCCCATCCCCGACTAACAATGTCTTTATAAGGGCGTACGCTTCTTTAATGGAATCCCCAAAACAATTCACTAAAAAATATTCTGTGATCAGAGACTGCAGACTGGGATGAGGTCTACATTAAAGCAAAATAATAAAAAAATTCCAAAAGCGTCCAAAAAGACTCACACTCAGTATTTCAGACTTGCAAACACCAACCTTTTTAAAGTGTACATGCTTCATCGTCTTTACCTATCTGAAACAATAAAAGATCCCCTCATTAGCTATTCTGACGAATCCAAGAGAAGCATTTCTTGAGTCGAGGAGATTCAGGCCTGGGAATTTCTACAGACCTAAGAATGCACACTTGACCATTTCAGAAGTGATGACGATGTCATTCTTGGCCATTTCTGAAGAGTTTAAGAGGTCATCACCTGGGCCTGTGTGAACTATACTAGAGGTAGCATACAGGCATTTATGATATCTAGTGGTGGACATCCCCGATAGTTGGCCTTTGTGCCAAGTACCCTTGCACCACGGCCCGACGGGTGTTACTGTTGAAGAACCCACTTCGCAAGCCCAATGTAGCCCTTCTGGCTCAACTGTATTAAAAATCCTTTCCTGGAATGTAGCAGGTCTCAGCAATAAACTGGCCTGCCCCGAGTGGGGTTCTTTTATAGACTTGAACGATATTTGTCTCTTCCAGGAAACTTGGGCACGGGACGAGCAATTCCGATCAGGTTTTGCCTCATTCTCAGTCGCTGCAAGGTGGGGGGGAAGAGGCAGACCGTCCGGGGGACTAACGATTTGGATAGGAGCCCATTTGAGTTGCAGTGCCAGGGTTATGGATACGGCATCAGAGGATGTGCAATGTGTGGTCTTAGAGTGGCAGAATGGCTCCAGACTCGCCTTGGTCAATATTTACTCTAGACCTGTGAGTGCTACATCAGAGTCTGGAGCCATTGATGAGCTCTCCTCCTTCCTAAGTGAGATTCCTGAGGGAGTCACGCTCGTGGTAGGGGGAGACCTCAACTCCCACTTTGAACCACTTGAGGGTCTGCTGGATGGTGCAAACCAGGAGGAGGATGATGTCTGGAAAATCCCACAAGTGGCGGGCCCCTCGGCAAGGTCATGGGCACCATTGGCCGTACAAATTACGACCCTGACGCTGAATCACTCAATCAGGGCATGTAACGGCCGTGTAAAGTCGGATAACCCTCCTATGTGTACTTTCAACAAACCTGGGAGGGAGACACGCCTTGACTATATCTTTGTTGAGTGCAGTGCCTGGCATAGGGTACTAGATTTCAGGGTGGTACCCAGGGGAGAGAGTGACCATAATGCTTTGATCTTAGACTTTTCCTCGCCCGGCATTCCTAAGGGCAGTTCAGCCTTAGAGTCCGGACCAGTTAATAGGGCCATCCTATCAAATAACAGACGCAGGGTAAGATGGGATAAGCTGGTCACCAATCCAGATCAAGTAGCGGAGTTATATGCCCGGGTTATCCCAGTATTAGAAGCCGCTGGTGCCCTAAAGGTACAACACCCCCGCATGAAGTAGACGCAAGGCTGGCAGAACTTAATAGGGTATTAGTCAATAGCTTGTCAGATATCTTAAATCCCCCAGGTCCTAGTGGGAGAAGGGCTGGAAGCAAACCCAGCTGGTACAACAGGGCCTGTAGACTGGCGAAAAGAGAACTCCTTGAGGCACTGAAACAGAACAATAACAGGGCACTTATAAAGCGTAGGAGGCTAGCATATCGGCAATTAACTCATCATGCTAAGATCGAGTGGGGGAATGAGAATTGGGTGAAGCTAACATCTGCTCTAGCAGTAAAAGATGCACGGAAGTTCTGGCAGATTGTGAGCACTGGATCTGTTGAACCCGAGTTGGCAGTAGCGCCGAATATCGCAGCGGAGGTGTGGGAAGAACATTTTCACACCTTGTATCAGGGGGACAAATCCTTTACGGAACTGCCCCTAGGTGACACAGTGCTTAGCTCTGTCCCTGGTTCGTCCGAGATTGAGTTCACTGAAGGTGAGGTTTTGGCTGCTATATCTAAACTCCCTGCTGGTAAAGCTCCAGGGCTGGATAAGGTCCCTGGTGATCTTTTTAAACATGAACCCGGGATCTGGGCTCCTTATCTATTGATGAATTTTAATGCAATTTTAGGGGGCATGGCGGTCCCAAGTACTTGGCTAGGAGCAGAGTTAGTCCCTATCTTCAAGAAGGGCTCGCCTCTGCTCCCAGTCAACTACAGGCCAATCAGCCTAATAGATGTATCACAGAAACTTTTCGCAAGGCTGATTTTAGACCGCCTCCTGGGCTGGATGGAGGAGTCTGAAATCTTAAGCCCGTATCAGGCGGGCTTCAGAAAGAACGTATCCACCACGGACCAGATTTTCCGATTAACTATGCTTTTTTGGAAAACGGTTAAGGTCGAGGGCGGTTCACTATATACTGTTTTTGTGGATCTCCGTGCGGCCTTCGATCTGGTTCCACGCCGGTAACTGTGGAGCGTCCTTACGGATTTGGGCATTCCTGTCCCTCTTCTGAATATTATAATCCGACTACACACTCAGAATTTCGCACAGGTTAGGTGTGGGAGAGAAGCTAGTTTGTCATATAGCTTCCCGGTTGGCAGAGGGGTGAGGCAGGGGTGCGTCTTGGCGCCCACCCTGTTTTGCCTCTACGTCAACGGGGTAATCCCCCACCTGAATGCGGTCCCCAACAGAGATGCTCCAAGGCTTGCTGGGTTTGGGATCTCTGCGATTATGTTCGCAGATGATACCCTATTACTCTCCAAGACCCCTATGGGTATACAGCGAGTCTTGGACGGTTTTGTGACCTTTTGTCATGATTGGGGGCTGGAAATCAATACATCAAAAACGAAATTGATGATTTTTAACCCTCTGAAAACAGCATGCCCAAGCCCCGCGATAGGAGGAGCCCGGCTTGAAAGAGTGCAGACGTTTGAGTATCTGGGTCTTACTCTTAATGAAAGTATGACCTGGGCTCAACACCAAATTAAATCTCAACTAAAGCTCTCAAAAGGTAGGGGGCATTCTCAAACGTCTAAGTAAATTCACGGTAAAACCTATATGACCACCTCTTGAAATGTATAAATTGCAGGCACGTGGGGCGGTAATTTATGGTGGCGAATTGTGGGGTCACAATTGTGTTCCTGCAATTACCATCACGGAAAATAAGTTTCTTAGGCAGTTGGTATCACTGCCACCTAGTACACCTTTGCTGCCCCTCAGGCTCGATTTGGGCCTCAGACCACTAAAAGAGGAACTGGGCCTTAAACCCCTAACTTTTTGGAGGTGACTCTGGGTAACCCCATAGTTTAATAACTATAGGCAAGAACTTTCGAAGGTGTTAAAACTGCCGAACACGTGGAAACTTCCCTGGTTAAAATATATAAGACAGGAATTTGAGAGGTTAGGCTGCCCCCTTATGTGGATCACTCCGGAGCAAGCTTGCAGAAGCATATCGCGTAAACAGCTGGTTAACCTGTATTATGAATATAATCTATCTGCCCGCTTATCGAATGCCCAAACGGGAACTCTGTCCAGCACGTTTTTCACAATGAAAGACTATTACAAATTTGAGACTGTATTCGATGATATTAGTCCTGCTGGTTTTAGGAAGTTGTATCTCCAATGGAGATACGGCTCTTTGCCAATCAGAGCCCTCACGAGTAAATGGTGCCCACCTACTCCTAAAAATTGCCCAGGTTGTTCTGCGAAGTCAGAAAATGAATTGCATGTCCTGTTCTTTTGCCCTTCCTACCAGTCCCCCAGGAAGAAGTGGATTGTTCCAATCTGTAAAAACGTGGGGATTAGGCAGTGCTCCCAATACTAAAATCAGATCTTTCTCCTCTAATTGTTTTTGCTGTAACCAAATTTTTAGCAGCCATGTGGAACATTAGAAGGAAATGTGTGAATGCTCATCTCAATGGGATATAGTATACACATGTATAGTTCTAGTGAGCTTGAATACCAACCAGAGAAGGGAGGGGCTTTGAGTCGATCATGCTTTTAATTGCTTTTAGCGTTTTTGTATTTTACTGTGATGAAATAGCCCAATGGACATGATGTAATTTTAGCTTTTTAATATGTTGAAATGAAATGAATTGTGTTAATTTTACTGTTGATTGTAATGTGATCTCTTTTATGACAATACTGTCGAAATGAAGATGATAAAGAAAATATATATACAAGAGGTCCTTATTTAGTTACTTCTGAACCTTAGAAGAGGTATGTACTTGGCATTTGTGTAGGGCTTACTTGTACATAGAATTACAACATTAGCAGAAATTTTACCTGTGTTGATGAAGTATAGGGGGACACTAAGGAGGGTAAAGGGCTGGTGACAGTTGTGGTTAGCAATTACATTAGACCTCGATAAATATTCCGACAGTGCTTAAATAGGTTTCATCCAGCAATACTCAGACACGTTCCCAGGATATTCTCAAATTCGTAGATGTCTTTCTGGTCAAGTGAGGGATCTGTTCAAGCATTGCTAAACTTACCATTTCAAGTATGCTTGGATCTAAAGGACGAATGTGCTGATGTTTTTTTGGTTTTGTTTTAAGTCGCCAATGCTTGAGGAACCCAAATGTTTGCATGGGTAACGACATTTGCACCATTTTCCATGATGTTTGTAATTTCCTGGAAGGAGCCGCTTTGTGGAAGTAAGATTTAATTTGGTGATTAAGTTAATTTACTGAAGATATCGTTCCACTACATTCAGGCACATTCAGTAAATGGTTGTATGATGGAACCCTGATGGCATGTACCCTGCACACCTTTACAATGCTGTCAGTACACGGCGTGCGGCATTCCAACGTGCTACTTTCGCACACAAGTCATTACAATGACTTTCTTTAAGGGGGGGTGAACTTTGAAACAATATAAATTATTATTCCAACTCCAGTCTACGCAAGAGTAGGGACGGTGTTAGACTTAAAAATCCAACAGCAGTCTAACAATGCACCCCTACAGCAAGGCGCAGTAGACTTATGTGGTAAAGTAATGCGTGGTAACGTCACCTGCGGGGCACTGACTGTTGTAAAGGCTGGTAGTTGTAAAGACTGCGGCCAGAACAGGATCTAAATTGTTACCTGCCGAGAGACAGGAGCAAAACCCCCTCAAATGGCCGCAATCAGCATAGCCATCCATTCATCAGTGCGGGTGACTCACTCAACAAAGAGGCCCTCTGCCAAGAAAATCCACAATCATGGACTGGAGTCTACAAACACGATAATGCAACCAGAGGCCACATAATTAGTGGTTGATATACCAAAAAAAAAAATCCATGAGCACTTTAGGAAACCTACATGCTCTTGATAAGCAAACCCCTGATAATTAGACACTAGAAACACTATTATGTGAAACACAATTACTTTAAGAGATCTGGTCTCTGCAGCAAGAGCTTGCCGTCTTGCACCTAACAGAATACAACCCACTGTACAATTTTTTTATTTATTTTTTCTACTGCTCATCACGCACATCCAAGGAACCGGTTCCAGGATGAAGGCCACCTCTAGAGCCAAATGTTCCCTTCTGGAAGCACCTTATGGAGAAGTGTGCCCTCATCCTCCTTGACCTGTCAGCCGCTTTTGATACCGTCTCCCATTACATCTTCATCAACAGGCCCCACCATAGCAGAATCCAAGGAGACACTCTCAAATGGATTGACTTATACCTCACCAGAAGAAACCAGAAAATCTGTCTCTCACCGTTCACCTTGGAACCCAAGAAGATAATCTGTGGCGTCCCCCAAGGATCGTCCCTCAGTCCCACCCTCTTCAAAACCTACATGACCCCCTGGCCATCACAGTCAGATTGCACGGTCTCAACATCATCTCCTATGCCGACAACACCCAGCTCATCCTCTCGTTGTCAGAAGACCTCTCCACCACCAGAGCTAACTTCCACAGATGTATGATGAATGTTGTTGACTGGATGAAGGACAAGTTTTTCAAGCTCGACATGAGCAAAACAGAGTCCTCATCTACGGGAGCAACACCTTGCCATGGAACGACACATGGTGACCTGCTGATATTGGCCCATCTCCCACCCGACAGATCATGCCCGCAGCCTCGGTATCATTTCGAACAGCTAGTTATCTATGAACAAAACAGGTAAACCAAGTCTCATCCACGTGCTTCCACCCTACGCAGGCTGCGCAAGATCTTCAGGTGACTCCCAGTCAACAAGGACCCTCATGCAGGCCCTCGTCATCAGCAGACTGAACTACAGGAACACACTCCACATAGAAACCACTGCATGCCTCCTGAAGAGGCTACAGACAATACAAAGCTCAGCAGCAAGACTCATACTCAACCTCCCCAGATGGACCCACATCACACCACACCTGAAGTAGCTACACTGGCTCTTGGTCTAGAAGAGATGCCAGTTCAAGATGCTGACCCACACATACAAAGCCTTGCACAGCGATGGACCAGCATACAATCAACAAACGCATGACCTTCCACTAACTGATCAGAGACCTATGATCCACCGCCCCCTTCTTCGCAGACAACCTTGGGATCTGCCGTGGCAACAGCTGAAGACGCTCTTTCTCATACCTGGTGGCCAAAGCTTGGAAAGACCTTCCCCTGCATTTCAGGACCACTTCATCACTCCGGCAATTCAGGAAAGGACTCAAGACCTAGCTGTTAGAATGAACAGATCACCACAAAGCAGCTAGCAACTCAAACCATCACAGGTGATTTGAAGCACTAGATAAATCCAATTAATTGACTTTGGGTAGTCTATGGTGTACTATGTCATGTTCTAAAGGTCATACTTTTCAAAAAGCCACATTTCAACAACAATGTCTGCTTTTAGAGGCCACATCTCAGCTCCTGTATAGTTTTATGAACCCCCTTTAAAGTATTGCAACTAGTTCTGGAGTTCGTGTCTGGAGGGGTGTATCACATTTTGGAAGTCACCTGTGGCATACTGAATCCAATTCTGGAGGCCATCTATTGCACTCCTGTAGGAAGCTAGCTCTGTATATACTATACCAAAGTAAGGTAGAGTGTGCACAGAGTCCAGGGAGTCCTCAGCGGTATAGCAGAGGCTAAATTAGGTAAGTGCTAACTTTGTGGGAGTGTGGGCGAGCAGTTAGGCTTATCCAGAGGGTGTGCTACGAATTTATTGTAGTCACTCACTCATGGACTGATTACACACACTCAGAGATAGAATCCATGCCACTTGTATAAAAAAGTACACTTTTTTTATTTTTAGAACCAAGCAGGACTTGGTACAGATAGGTAAAATATATTTTCAATTGTAAACCTTTACACAGAAATGAAATTGGGAAGGGATTTGCAATTGTTACAAGTTGGTATGGTTTCAAAAAGCAGCTTAAATTACACAGTAATTACTTTTGGAATACTTTTTGATTGCTTTCCGATTACATCAACTAGTTGGGGTGGTATGCGCCTAGCTACCACACCTAGAGATCTCTCAATACACAGTAAGTAAGACTTTTAAACCTTTGCAGATTAGTTTCTTTTTCTCCATACAAATATCAGTTCAACGCTTAGAACATTTTAGGCCCAAAATCTCATAAAATGTGTTCTAATGGGAGAAAAATGGTTAGCGGTTTCACAGGTAAGTAAACGTCTTACAAGTGGGAGTTTCGTGGGATAGGACCAAGGTTCCCCAATGTCTAGGTAGGCACTCAAGTTGCCCCACCAGCGGCATTTGGCCTGCCAGGTGCAGAGTGCAGGGGCACAATGTTAGCCAAGGGGGTCTTTGGCCAGGGACTGCTTACGAGCAGGCCACTTGGGTGTGGAAGCAAAGTTCCTGGGGTTAAGGTCAGCACTGCACGGGCCAACAATAAGCACAGGAGCCACACCACCAGCGGCACTGGGACGGCCAGGTGCAGGTTGCCAAGGAGACGTCGGGGCCCTGTGATTCTCAATGGAGACCTTCAGTTCAGCAGAGTTGCTGCAGGCTCAGGCAGGGAGACTTCCTAAAGGCAACCACCACCTGGAGAGGTAAGTTGGACTCTTGGGGGATGCCTGGGCACAGTCGGTTGGGCCATCCAAGGCCGTGGGGCGTCAGGTCAGGGTGCCTTTTGGCGACAGGTCTACTTTCCAGCTCCGGGGACCCTTCAGGTAGAGGCTGCAGGTGTCGTCTTGAAGTTTGAGGGAGGTCGGGGATCACCAGATCCCAGGTCAGGATCATTGGGGAGACCTCATTTTGGTGTTGGGCCACTTGAACTCGGGCTGTGGGCATCAGGTGCAGAATCGCGGAATTGCTGGTATCCGGTCTCTGTGGATTAGTCTTTGCTCAAGATATTCGGTGCTCACGGGGGGCAGACTGTAAGATGGTTGCAGAGCAGGACACGCCGGGTTCTTCGCTGTAGGGGGGTCAAAGGTGGGACAGGTTGGTAGGGCTGAGGCAGATCAGTAGGTGTCGTCTTCTTCCTGGGATTTTCGGTCCTTCTTTTTTCCTCAAATGTGAGGAGGCAAGGTTGAGGGTCACCCTTAAATACTAACCTTAGGGGCATTAAAAGGGTGTGCAGGTCGGGCCAATGGGTCCTTTCCTTGGGCTGGGTACACCCCCTACTATGCCACCCTCCAGTGGGAAGGGGCACAAGCCTATTCCTGATTGTTTGGGTCCCCTCATCTTCAAGATGGAGATGAAGCACACATCTGAGAGGTGTGCTTCACCTCGCCTCTCCCACCTGAGGGGTAGGGTTGGCAAAGGTAGGCACACCTTTCCTCCTAGCTTGGTTTTCCCGCCGAGTCTCCTGCCCAAAGTGGGTGGCAGAACCGGTGGGAGACAGTTGCTGGGGACAGCAAAGGGCAGGGAAAGCCCACAGAGGCGGCAGGCCCAGGCCTTTAAAGCTTCCCTTTCATGGACCCAGCCCATCCTAAGAGAGGAGTGTTGTAAACACGGGTTAACCCAATAAGTCGCTGGGACCTGGGTGAGTAAATGATATAACCAAAGTGGTCCCAGATACTAGAACAAATGAACTGAAATAGAGCAATAACTTCACTGGATTAAAGAAGAATATCACAGCATGTTTTTAATCACAGCGTGTACAAAATATTCAATAAAACACAGTTCATAAAATACAACAATTATAGATAATAAGTAGTGCCCCTAAATGAGGAGGAGGGAGGGGAGGGTGGGTGTGTGAGTGATCTGGACGGTGAGGGAACTGTACAAGTGTCAAAGCAGTGGTCAGTTTGACCTCAATAGAGTTTCATTAATAATCAATTAACAAAGGCTAGTAATCACAGTTCATGAATTAATATAGCAAACTCATGCCTAACAAAACAAATCCACAAATGATAAATGGGGAAAATAGGCTGAGAATAGAGGAAAGTGTCGACGTTTCGACCCAGGTTATTGCAGGCATCTGATTGGGCCTTGCTAGAGGGTCTTCATCAGGACGGGGAGACAGGGGGGGCAATATATCTGCACAAAAAATCAATGATTTCATATTAGTTCTGGTCACAAAGATCCATATCACTCATAGAAATTACATTGTTGTAGGTCGAGAAGGAGAGCCTACCAAGGGGACATATGAGTTAAGACCCAGGTCATGTGAGGAATATTTATATGGTGACGGTGACCAAATTTTGAAAAACTGCAGGATAGAACACATATGTAGTATTCGAGCAGTGTCATTTACATCTAGGGAAGGACACATGACAGAAATACTACAATGATAAGTCACATCACTGAATATGGTATAGGCCAGTGATCTCAAAGCATTGTAAACCTTTCATAAATCCGTTGGATACACAACTGGGTAGTTTATCGAGAATAATAATGTCGGGTTGTAAGCATTAGTGGTAAAAGGCACATCAAGGAAATTACCTCTGTAGAGGGGCGTGAGTATGAGTTAGACACGGAGTCCGCCACACGGATCAGGATCCTATAAGAAATGAGTTGTCCATAATTACCCGGCAATCGAAAGAATCCTGACTCAAAGCAAATGATGATTTTGATAAGGGGGCCTACCTTGAATGGAAAGATGTACCAGTGACCCTAAGAGTATGATGATACGATCTGTGGTTACACAGCGGCCACAAAGTATTCTTCAATTCAGGTTCTAAGAGTGTTAAAAATGACAGACCAGTGAATACTCACATCAGTATGGTCAGTGATAGTACTTTAGTAAAACCCTAGTATGCATACCTGGACACGGGAAGTTCCCAAACTGTCAGGAGTAATCAGTCCGAATACGTAAAGGAAGTGATGGTAGGTAATTATCTGCGGTTACGAGTCGGCCGCATTAATTGCTGCAGTTCGATTTCTAGAAATGTTAAAGTGACAGGCTTGTAAATAATTGCATCGATTTAGCCCGATAGCAAAGGGTAATATAATAAAAGCAAATCACGCATACCTGAAGCAAGGATTACTGGACTTTCACGGAGATTTAATGTCCGAAGTAGTGACCATATCCGCAGTCACTGGAGGGCCGTGTCACTTGCTTAAATTTCAAGTTCTGAAAGTTTTAAAGTGACAAACTGGTGAGTCGTCACATAAATATAACTCGATACCGATTTAGGTAATTTGACAAAGTTACACTGCACATACCTGTTAGAAATGGAGTACAGGGACTTCAAAGGGGAATCTGGTGTGTGAGGTCCGAGTTCTAAGGAACCATGTTGTGAATGAAGCCGTATTTCTGAACTTACTTGGTCAGGGTTCCGATCACGTGACCCCACGTATCTCAGACGATAGTGAAAAAAGACTTCCAGTGACTCGTATCATGGACAGCACCTAAAGAAATACTGATGTAGTGCAGGGCACTGTTTTGGGACCACACTAATGAGCGATTTAATGTGGCCCAACGAGCCCAGAGGTCTTGCAAACTATTTGACTTAACAACACCCGCGGTGGCAAACGGATGATACCAATAGTGACCGGTTCGGTATTGTCAACCTACAAAAGGTGATTATATCAATGTAAGGATCAAGTAGTTAATGTGTTTTGACTAGTAAAGGTATTGTAACCCTCCAAGTTTGGTTAGCGAGATATCTAACATTTATTACAATCAGGGAAAAAAATGTATACATTGCAAGGTGGGGGGGGGGAAGATGCACATCAACAATATACATTGTAATACATGGGGGAGGGGGGAGGCTAGGGGAGGGGATAGTACCTCTTAGTAATCAACAATCGGCGTACCTATCATACAAGATGGTAAAAGCCGAATAGATATTAATTCTAAACACATCAAATATAATTGATCGCTGTATAATCCTCTGTAAGTGATCTCCTTGAATATGTATACAGAGGTATTTCAATTCAAAATTGCCATTTGCGCAAAAGTGCTGTCAGTTTCGTTTAGTCCTGATTTTACAGAGTAAGAAAGAAACATCCATTTGGCTTCCCGGATGTTGAGAATATTGGATACACTCCCACCTCTAGGGCCCAATGTGATTTTCTCCAGACAACCCACTTAAAATTCTCTGGTAGGTGTTCTTCAGTTTTGAAATGGTCCACTAATGGGGCGCCAACTACCTCGCACCTGATCCTGCTTGAAGGCTGCGAAATCCTTACTTTAGCCTTCTGCTGAGTTTGGCCTATATAAATTAGGTCACACTCACAGATGATGGCGTAGATGACATTAGTAGAATTGCAATTCGTATGTGTTTTTAAAGGGATCTTGTGTTCTTTGTATTCAAAAACTTTTGTCTTGATGCAGTTGTTGCATGCTTTGCACTGAGTGCATCTGTGATGGCCTGTCACTGGCGGGAGATTCCAAAGGGATAGTACAGTTGTTGCTTCTACAGGGGACAGGAAGGATCGAACAACATGGTCCCTAATGTTCTTACCCCTTTTGAAAGCATGCATGGGGAGGGCGGTGTACCCGATATCATCCGATATCATCCGATATCAGCGGCCAGTGCTTATTGATACATTTTTTCACCCTGTTACTCTCTGTTGAAAAGGTGGTAACACAGACCATCCGATTACCCTGGGAGTCAGTCTTCTCTTGAGGTTGTAATAGACACTCCCTAGGATTGTACCAGGCCCGTTTCTTGGCCCTTTTGACAAGTCGCCGCGGGTAGCCACGTTGTATTAACCTGTTCATAAGGTCATCAGATTGCTCCATGAAGTGTGTTTTGTCAGAACAATTTCTGCGGAAACGCAGAAATTGTCCAATGGGCAAATTGTCCCTAAGGGATCTTGGATGGTGGCTACCGTATTGAAGGAGTGAATTACGTTCAGTCGGCTTGCGAAAAAGAGTGGTTTGTAGCAAGCCATCCTTGTCATAAATTGTAAGATCCAAGAAATCCACCTGTTGGACATCAGATTTAAATGTAAATTTGATGTCTCTTGACTGTAAATCTAGCCATGTCTGGAAAGCCAGTAACTGCGTCTCATCTCCATTCCAGATTAATAGAATATCATCTTTCTACCGAACCCATAACCTAAGATGGTCGTGGTATGGGTTCCGGTCATTCAAGATGATATCCTCTTCAAAAGCTGACCTGTACAGTATGGCCAGATCAGGGGCAAATGTAGCCCCCATCGCCACACCTTTAGTTTGCAAGTAAAAGTGGTCTTGGAATATAAAGAAATTGTGCATCATGGCCAACCTTAAGAGTGATACAATAAATTCGGTTGGTACCGGTGTAGGGGCAGTTCTCTGGTCAAGAAACCGTGCCATTACTGACAAGGCCTCTTCCTGCGGGATGCTGGTATACAACGAGGTGATGTCACAGGTAACCAAAATTTGTCTACCAGCATCAAAAGGCAGACCATCCACGATGTTTATGGTGTGCATCGTATCACGAAGGTAAGTGGGAGTAGCTTCTGCTAAGGGTTTAAGAAAAAAATCAATGTATCGTCCCAGAGGTTCAAGCATTGACCCACACTCCGACACAATGGGTCGGCCCGGTGGTTCTTCCAGATTCTTATGAATCTTCGGGAGTGTGTATATTGTGGGTAGTCTCGGGGTTTGCTGGTTAAGGTAGCTGAATTCTTGCTCGGTGAGAAAACCTTCATCGAGTCCTGTTCTAGTTAGATTTAGAATCTCAGAAGCCAGTGCCAAGGATGGATCAGTATTGAGCTTTTTATAACTAATACCATCATCAAGTTGTTTATAGATTTCTTTTTTATATTCTGTAACCTCCTGTACCACAATAGCCCCACCTTTGTCCGCTGGTTTGATAAGGATATCTCGATTCTTACCAAGGGATTGGAGGGCCATCCTTTCATTTTTACTGATGTTAAAGGTGTGGTAGTGGTGCTTCTCCAAAGTTTGATTGACATCACGGAGCACCACCGCTTCATATGCCAGAATCTTGTGGGACATGGTGCTCGCAGGTGGGACAAAGGTAGAGGGGATTCTCAAGCCAGTGTGTGATTGGCAGTAGGATGGTACCTTATTGCGGAAAAAATAACGAAGGCGGACCTTCCTAAAAAACTTGAAAAGTTCCGACCTAATGGTAAAATGGTCAGGAATGTTGGTTGGCACATATGATAAGCCTTTTCCAAGGATACTGAGTTCGTCGTCAGTTAGCTGATAGTTAGAGATATTTACTACCGGGGGAGTCACCAGCGGTATACATTGCGGCGGGTTGATATCTCGCCGTGCTGTTCCGGCTGGAAGCGCACCTGCTTCTGTGGTCTCCCTCGACCTCCTTCCCAGTTCTGGTTGCTCGACTGTTGGCCACGCTGGTAACCTCTGGACCAGTTGTTGCCTCGGTTCCTGGGGGCTGCCATTGTCTCTGACTCTGATCTAAAAAAGATTGTTGGCGTGATTGGTGGCTATAGTCTTGACCGGTGTAAGAATGGCTAGGTCCGGCCTGATCGAATTCCCCTTCGGAACTATAAGAGGAGTCGGAAAAGGTCTTGTAATTCCGTCTGCCCCTCGACTGACCCGGGCCTCTGTTTATGAAACGGAATATTTATATGGTGACGGTGACCACATTTTGAAAAACTGCAGGATAGAACACAGATGTAGTATTCGAGCAGTGTCATTTACATCTAGGGAAGGACACATGACAGAAATACTACAATGATAAGTCACATCATTGAATATGGTATAGGCCAGTGATCTCAAAGCATTGTAAACCTTTCATAAATCCGTTGGATACACAACTGGGTAGTTTATCGAGAATAATAATGTCGGGTTGTAAGCATTAGTGGTAAAAGGCACATCAAGGAAATTACCTCTGTAGAGGGGCGTGAGTATGAGTTAGACACAGAATCCGCCACACGGATCAGGATCCTATAAGAAATGAGTTGTCCATAATTACCCGGCAATCGAAAGAATCCTGACTCAAAGCAAACGATGATTTTGATAAGGGGGCCTACCTTGAATGGAAAGATGTACCAGTGACCCTAAGAGTATGATGATATGGTCTGTGGTTACACAGAGGCCACAAAGGATTCTTCAATTCAGGTTCTAAGAGTGTTAAAAATGACAGACCAGTGAATACTCACATCAGTATGGTCAGTGATAGTACTTTAGTAAAACCCTAGTACGCATACCTGGACATGGGAAGTTCCCGAACTGTCAGGAGTAATCAGTCCGAATACGTAAAGGAAGTGATGGTAGGTAATTATCTGCGGTTACGAGTCGGCCGCATTAATTGCTGCAGTTCGATTTCTAGAAATGTTAAAGTGACAGGCTTGTAAATAATTGCATCGATTTAGCCCGATAGCAAAGGGTAATATAATAAAAGCAAATCACGCATACCTGAAGCAAGGATTACTGGACTTTCACGGAGATTTAATGTCCGAAGTAGTGACCATATCGGCAGTCACTGGAGGGCCGTGTCACTTGCTTAAATTTCAAGTTCTGAAAGTTTTAAAGTGACAAACTGGTGAGTCGTCACATAAATATAACTCGATACCGACTTAGGTTATTTGACAAAGTTACACTGCACATACCTGTTAGAAATGGAGTACAGGGACTTCAAAGGGGAATCTGGTGTATGAGGTCCGAGTTCTAAGGAACCATGTTGTGAATGAAGCCGTATTTCTGAACTTACTTGGTCAGGGTTCCGATCACGTGACCCCACGTATCTCAGACGATAGTGAAAAAAGACTTCCGGTGACTCGTATCATGGACAGCACCTAAAGAAATACTGATGTAGTGCAGGGCACTGTTTTAGGACCACACTAATGAGCGATTTAATGTGGCCCAACAAGCCCAGAGGTCTTGCAAACTATTTGACTTAACAACACCCGCGGTGGCAAACGGATGATACCAATAGTGACCAGTTCGGTATTGTCAACCTACAAAAGGTGATTATATCAATGTAAGGATCAAGTAGTTAATGTGCTTTGACTAGTAAAGGTATTGTAACCCTCCAAGTTTGGTTAGCGAGATATCTAACATTTATTACAATCAGGGAAAAAAATGTATACATTGCAACGTGGGGGGGGAAGATGCACATCAACAATATACATTGTAATACATGGGGGAGGGGGGAGGCTAGGGGAGGGGATAGTACCTCTTAGTAATCAACAATCGGCGTACCTATCCTACAAGATGGTAAAAGCCGAATAGATATTAATTCTAAACACATCAAATATAATTGATCGCTGTATAATCCTCTGTAAGTGATCACCTTGAATATGTATACAGAGGTATTTCAATTCAAAATTGCTATTTGCGCAAAAGTGCTGTCAGTTTCGTTTAGTCCTGATTTTACAGAGTCAAAAAAAAAAATCCATTTGGCTTCCCGGATGTTGAGAATATTGGATACACTCCCACCTCTAGGGCCCAATGTGATTTTCTCCAATACAACCCACTTAAAATTCTCTGGTAGGTGTTTTTCAGTTTTGAAATGGTCCACTAATGGGGCGCCAACCACCTCGCACCTGATCCTGCTTGAATGCTGCAAAATCCTTACTTTAGCCTTCTGCTGAGTTTGGCCTATATAAATTAGGTCACACTCACAGATGATGGCGTAGATGACATTAGTAGAATTGCAATTCGTATGTGTTTTTAAAGGGATCTTGTGTTCTTTGTATTCAAAAACTTTTGTCTGGATGCAGTTGTTGCATGCTTTGCACTGAGTGCATCTGTGATGGCCTGTCACTGGCGGGAGAATCCAAAGGGATAGTACAGTTGTTGCTTCTACAGGGGGCAGGAAGGATCGAACATCATGGTCCCTAATGTTCTTACCCCTTTTGAAGGCATGCATGGGGAGGGCGGTGTACCCGATATCATCGGCCAGTGCTTATTGATAATTTTTTTCACCCTGTTACTCTCTGTTGAAAAGGTGGTAACACAGACCATCCGATTACCCTGGGAGTCAGTCTTCTCTTGAGGTTGTAATAGACACTCCCTAGGATTGTACCAGGCCCGTTTCTTGGCCCTGTTGACAAGTCGCCGTGGGTAGCCACGTTGTATTAACCTGTTCATAAGGTCTTCAGATTGCTCCATGTAGTGTGTTTTGTCAGAACAATTTCTGCGGAGACGCAGAAATTGTCCAATGGGCAAATTGTCCCTAAGGGATCTTGGATGGTGGCTACCGTATTGAAGGAGTGAATTACGTTCAGTCGGCTGGCGAAAAAGAGTGGTTTGTAGCAAGCCATCCTTGTCATAAATTGTAAGATCCAAGAAATCCACCTGTTGGACATCAGATTCAAATGTAAACTTGATGTCTCTTGACTGTAAATCTAGCCATGTCTGGAAAGTCAGTAACTGTGTCTCATCTCCATTCCAGATTAATAGAATATCATCTATATACCGGACCCATAACCCAAGATGGTCGTGGTATGGGTTCCGGTCATTCAAGATGATATCCTCTTCAAAAGCTGACATGTACAGTATGGCCAGATCAGGGGCAAATGTAGCCCCCATCGCCACACCTTTAGTTTGCAAGTAAAAGTGGTCTTGGAATATAAAGAAATTGCGCATCATGGTAAACCTTAAGAGTGATACAATAAATTTGGTTGGTACCGGTGTAGGGGCAGTTCTCTGGTCAAGAAACGGTGCCATTACTGACAAGGCCTCTTCCTGCGGGATGCTGGTATACGAGGTGATGTCCCAGGTAACCAAAATTTGTCTACCAGCATCAAAAGGCAGACCATCCACGATGTTTATGGTGTGCATCGTATCACGAAGGTAAGTGGGAGTAGCTTCTGCTAAGGGTTTAAGAAAAAAAATCAATGTATCGTCCCAGAGGTTCAAGCATTGACCCACACTCCGACACAATGGGTCGGCCCGGTGGTTCTTCCAGATTCTTATGAATCTTCGGGAGTGTGTATATTGTGGGTAGTCTCGGGGTTTGCTGGTTAAGGTAGCTGAATTCTTGCTCGGTGAGAAAACCTTCATCGAGTCCTGTTCTAGTTAGATTTAGAATCTCAGAAGCCAGTGCCAAGGATGGATCAGTATTGAGCTTTTTATAACTAATACCATCATCAAGTTGCTTATAGATTTCTTTTTTATATTCTGTAACATCCTGTACCACAATAGCCCCACCTTTGTCCGCTGGTTTGATAAGGATATCTCGATTCTTACCAAGGGATTGGAGGGCCATCTTTTCATTTTTACTGATGTTAAAGGTGTGGTAGTGGTGCTTCTCCAAAGTTTGATTGACATCACGGAGCACCACCGCTTCATATGCCAGAATCTTGTGGGACATGGTGCTCGCAGGTGGGACAAAGGTAGAGGGGATTCTCAAGCCAGTGTTTGATTGGCAATAGGATGGTACCTTATTGTGGAAAAAATAACGAAGGCGGACCTTCCTAAAAAACTTGAAAAGTTCCGACCTAATGGTAAAATGGTCAGGAATGTTGGTTGGCACATATGATAAGCCTTTTCCAAGGATACTGAGTTCGTCGTCAGTTAGCTGATAGTTAGAGATATTTACTACCGGGTTGGGCGGGGGAGTCACCAGCGGTATACATTGCGGCGGGTTGATATCTCGCCGTGCTGTTCCGGCTGGAAGCGCACCTGCTTCTGTGGTCTCCCTCGACCTCCTTCCCAGTTCTGGTTGCTCGACTGTTGGCCACGCTGGTAACCTCTGGACCAGTTGTTGCCTCGGTTCCTGGGGGCTGCCATTGTCTCTGACCCTGATCTAAAAAAGATTGTTGG
The DNA here is from genome assembly GCF_964261635.1 of Lissotriton helveticus. NCBI lineage: Eukaryota > Metazoa > Chordata > Amphibia > Caudata > Salamandridae > Lissotriton > Lissotriton helveticus. The sequence goes on along the minus strand of NC_136070.1, from coordinate 687,549,594 downwards.
CGTGATTGGTGGCTATAGTCTTGACCGGTGTAGGAATGGCTAGGTCCGGCCTGATCGAATTCCCCTTCGGAACTATAAGAGGAGTCGGAAAAGGTCTTGTAATTCCGTCTGCCCCTCGACTGACCCGGGCCTCTGTTTATGAAACGGCCTGACGGTAATAATCCTCCTGTAAATACGGGTAGGTCTTCTTTTTATCATAAAACCGCAGGTCACGGGCCAATTTCTCAAGCTTTTTCTTCTGTGTGGTAAGCTCAAAATCTTTGAGAGTAGCTTCTAAGGTTGTAAGTACCTCTTTAGCATTGGTCAGTGCCTTATCCCCATTGATTTCAGCTCTTAAAGCTGCAATTTCTTTCAATATGGACTGGACTTGTTCACCTGCAGTTCCCACACCCAGCACCATCCAGTGCCGGGAGCAGTTATTGGCCACGTAACTAAAACCCTCTTTAAACTTTGGCACCTCAACAAAAATGGCCGGTTCGATTTTAATTTGAAGGCCTACTGGGATGATGTTTTCTTGAAGACAGCGGGTGAATAGGTGGCCATGCCAACTCGTTTGGATCAGTTTCTTTTCCAACCTTTCCAAGCGGGCTATCTTTTCTTTGAGTGTAAAGTCAATCGTTGGCACATTAGAAGAAAGGAAGGTATTAGCAGGGTCACCTATACGTTGGGTAATATATTCCTCAGAATAGGAAAGTAGCTCCCTCTCGACCATACTAGAATGAGAATTAATCTCAGAAAAAAACCTCACAGGGAGAACCCTGTACAGGAAGTGCTGTAAACACGGGTTAACCCAATAAGTCGCTGGGACCTGGGTGAGTAAATGATATAACCAAAGTGGTCCCAGATACTAGAACAAATGAACTGAAATAGAGCAATAACTTCACTGGATTAAAGAAGAATATCACAGCATGTTTTTAATCACAGCGTGTACAAAATATTCAATAAAACACAGTTCATAAAATACAACAATTATAGATAATAAGTAGTGCCCCTAAATGAGGAGGAGGGAGGGGAGGGTGGGTGTGTGAGTGATCTGGACGGTGAGGGAACTGTACAAGTGTCAAAGCAGTGGTCAGTTTGACCTCAATAGAGTTTCATTAATAATCAATTAACAAAGGCTAGTAATCACAGTTCATGAATTAATATAGCAAACTCATGCCTAACAAAACAAATCCACAAATGATAAATGGGGAAAATAGGCTGAGAATAGAGGAAAGTGTCGACGTTTCGACCCAGGTTATTGCAGGCATCTGATTGGGCCTTGCTAGAGGGTCTTCATCAGGACGGGGAGACAGGGGGGGCAATATATCTGCACAAAAAATCAATGATTTCATATTAGTTCTGGTCACAAAGATCCATATCACTCATAGAAATTACATTGTTGTAGGTCGAGAAGGAGAGCCTACCAAGGGGACATATGAGTTAAGACCCAGGTCATGTGAGGAATATTTATATGGTGACGGTGACCACATTTTGAAAAACTGCAGGATAGAACACAGATGTAGTATTCGAGCAGTGTCATTTACATCTAGGGAAGGACACATGACAGAAATACTACAATGATAAGTCACATCACTGAATATGGTATAGGCCAGTGATCTCAAAGCATTGTAAACCTTTCATAAACCCGTTGGATACACAACTGGGTAGTTTATCGAGAATAATAATGTCGGGTTGTAAGCATTAGTGGTAAAAGGCACATCAAGGAAATTACCTCTGTAGAGGGGCGTGAGTATGAGTTAGACACAGAGTCCGCAACACGGATCAGGATCCTATAAGAAATGAGTTGTCCATAATTACCCGGCAATCGAAAGAATCCTGACTCAAAGCAAACGATGATTTTGATAAGGGGGCCTACCTTGAATGGAAAGATGTACCAGTGACCCTAAGAGTATGATGATACGATCTGTGGTTACACAGCGGCCACAAAGTATTCTTCAATTCAGGTTCTAAGAGTGTTAAAAATGACAGACCAGTGAATACTCACATCAGTATGGTCAGTGATAGTACTTTAGTAAAACCCTAGTATGCATACCTGGACACGGGAAGTTCCCGAACTGTCAGGAGTAATCAGTCCGAATACGTAAAGGAAGTGATGGTAGGTAATTATCTGCGGTTACGAGTCGGCCGCATTAATTGCTGCAGTTCGATTTCTAGAAATGTTAAAGTGACAGGCTTGTAAATAATTGCATCGATTTAGCCCGATAGCAAAGGGTAATATAATAAAAGCAAATCACGCATACCTGAAGCAAGGATTACTGGACTTTCACGGAGATTTAATGTCCGAAGTAGTGACCATATCGGCAGTCACTGGAGGGCCGTGTCACTTGCTTAAATTTCAAGTTCTGAAAGTTTTAAAGTGACTAACTGGTGAGTCGTCACATAAATATAACTCGATACCCATTTAGGTAATTTGACAAAGTTACACTGCACATACCTGTTAGAAATGGAGTACAGGGACTTCAAAGGGGAATCTGGTGTGTGAGGTCCGAGTTCTAAGGAACCATGTTGTGAATGAAGCCGTATTTCTGAACTTACTTGGTCAGGGTTCCGATCACGTGACCCCACGTATCTCAGACGATAGTGAAAAAAGACTTCCAGTGACTCGTATCATGGACAGCACCTAAAGAAATACTGATGTAGTGCAGGGCACTGTTTTGGGACCACACTAATGAGCGATTTAATGTGGCCCAACGAGCCCAGAGGTCTTGCAAACTATTTGACTTAACAACACCCGCGGTGGCAAACGGATGATACCAATAGTGACCAGTTCGGTATTGTCAACCTACAAAAGGTGATTATATCAATGTAAGGATCAAGTAGTTAATGTGTTTTGACTAGTAAAGGTATTGTAACCCTCCAAGTTTGGTTAGCGAGATATCTAACATTTATTAAAATCAGGGAAAAAAATGCATACATTGCAAGGTAGGGGGGGGTGGAAGATGCACATCAACAATATACATTGTAATACATGGGGGAGGGGGGAGGCTAGGGGAGGGGATAGTACCTCTTAGTAATCAACAATCGGCGTACCTATCATACAAGATGGTAAAAGCCGAATAGATATTAATTCTAAACACATCAAATATAATTGATCGCTGTATAATCCTCTGTAAGTGATCTCCTTGAATATGTATACAGAGGTATTTCAATTCAAAATTGCCATTTGCGCAAAAGTGCTGTCAGTTTCGTTTAGTCCTGATTTTACAGAGTAAAAAAGAAACATCCATTTGGCTTCCCAGATGTTGAGAATATTGGATACACTCCCACCTCTAGGGCCCAATGTGATTTTCTCCAGACAACCCACTTAAAATTCTCTGGTAGGTGTTCTTCAGTTTTGAAATGGTCCACTAATGGGGCGCCAACTACCTCGCACCTGATCCTGCTTGAATGCTGCAAAATCCTTACTTTAGCCTTCTGCTGAGTTTGGCCTATATAAATTAGGTCACACTCACAGATGATGGCGTAGATGACATTAGTAGAATTGCAATTCGTATGTGTTTTTAAAGGGATCTTGTGTTCTTTGTATTCAAAAACTTTTGTCTTGATGCAGTTGTTGCATGCTTTGCACTGAGTGCATCTGTGATGGCCTGTCACTGGCGGGAGATTCCAAAGGGATAGTACAGTTGTTGCTTCTACAGGGGACAGGAAGGATCGAACAACATGGTCCCTAATGTTCTTACCCCTTTTGAAGGCATGCATGGGGAGGGCGGTGTACCCGATATCATCCGATATCATCCGATATCAGCGGCCAGTGCTTATTGATACATTTTTTCACCCTGTTACTCTCTTTTGAAAAGGTGGTAACACAGACCATCCGATTACCCTGGGAGTCAGTCTTCTCTTGAGGTTGTAATAGACACTCCCTAGGATTGTACCAGGCCCGTTTCTTGGCCCTTTTGACAAGTCGCCGCGGGTAGCCACGTTGTATTAACCTGTTCATAAGGTCATCAGATTGCTCCATGAAGTGTGTTTTGTCAGAACAATTTCTGCGGAAACGCAGAAATTGTCCAATGGGCAAATTGTCCCTAAGGGATCTTGGATGGTGGCTACCGTATTGAAGGAGTGAATTACGTTCAGTCGGCTTGCGAAAAAGAGTGGTTTGTAGCAAGCCATCCTTGTCATAAATTGTAAGATCCAAGAAATCCACCTGTTGGACATCAGATTTAAATGTAAACTTGATGTCTCTTGACTGTAAATCTAGCCATGTCTGGAAAGCCAGTAACTGCGTCTCATCTCCATTCCAGATTAATAGAATATCATCTTTCTACCGAACCCATAACCTAAGATGGTCGTGGTATGGGTTCCGGTCATTCAAGATGATATCTTCTTCAAAAGCTGACCTGTACAGTATGGCCTGATCAGGGGCAAATGTAGCCCCCATCGCCACACCTTTAGTTTGCAAGTAAAAGTGGTCTTGGAATATAAAGAAATTGTGCATCATGGCCAACCTTAAGAGTGATACAATAAATTCGGTTGGTACCGGTGTAGGGGCAGTTCTCTGGTCAAGAAACCGTGCCATTACTGACAAGGCCTCTTCCTGCGGGATGCTGGTATACAACGAGGTGATGTCACAGGTAACCAAAATTTGTCTACCAGCATCAAAAGGCAGACCATCCACGATGTTTATGGTGTGCATCGTATCACGAAGGTAAGTGGGAGTAGCTTCTGCTAAGGGTTTAAGAAAAAAATCAATGTATCGTCCCAGAGGTTCAAGCATTGACCCACACTCCGACACAATGGGTCGGCCCGGTGGTTCTTCCAGATTCTTATGAATCTTCGGGAGTGTGTATATTGTGGGTAGTCTCGGGGTTTGCTGGTTAAGGTAGCTGAATTCTTGCTCGGTGAGAAAACCTTCATCGAGTCCTGTTCTAGTTAGATTTAGAATCTCAGAAGCCAGTGCCAAGGATGGATCAGTATTGAGCTTTTTATAACTAATACCATCATCAAGTTGTTTATAGATTTCTTTTTTATATTCTGTAACATCCTGTACCACAATAGCCCCACCTTTGTCCGCTGGTTTGATAAGGATATCTCGATTCTTACCAAGGGATTGGAGGGCCATCTTTTCATTTTTACTGATGTTAAAGGTGTGGTAGTGGTGCTTCTCCAAAGTTTGATTGACATCACGGAGCACCACCGCTTCATATGCCAGAATCTTGTGGGACATGGTGCTCGCAGGTGGGACAAAGGTAGAGGGGATTCTCAAGCCAGTGTGTGATTGGCAGTAGGATGGTACCTTATTGCGGAAAAAATAACGAAGGCGGACCTTCCTAAAAAACTTGAAAAGTTCCGACCTAATGGTAAAATGGTCAGGAATGTTGGTTGGCACATATGATAAGCCTTTTCCAAGGATACTGAGTTCGTCGTCAGTTAGCTGATAGTTAGAGATATTTACTACCGGGTTGGGCGGGGGAGTCACCAGCGGTATACATTGCGGCGGGTTGATATCTCGCCGTGCTGTTCCGGCTGGAAGCGCACCTGCTTCTGTGGTCTCCCTCGAACTCCTTCCCAGTTCTGGTTGCTCGACTGTTGGCCACGCTGGTAACCTCTGGACCAGTTGTTGCCTCGGTTCCTGGGGGCTGCCATTGTCTCTGACCCTGATCTAAAAAAGATTGTTGGCGTGATTGGTGGCTATAGTCTTGACCGGTGTAAGAATGGCTAGGTCCGGCCTGATCGAATTCCCCTTTGGAACTATAAGAGGAGTCGTAAAAGGTCTTGTAATTCCGTCTGCCCCTCGACTGACCCGGGCCTCTGTTTATGAAACGGAATATTTATATGGTGACGGTGACCACATTTTGAAAAACTGCAGGATAGAACACAGATGTAGTATTCGAGCAGTGTCATTTACATCTAGGGAAGGACATATGACAGAAATACTACAATGATAAGTCACATCACTGAATATGGTATAGGCCAGTGATCTCAAAGCATTGTAAACCTTTCATAAATCCGTTTGATACACAACTGGGTAGTTTATCGAGAATAATAATGTCGGGTTGTAAGCATTAGTGGTAAAAGGCACATCAAGAAAATTACCTCTGTAGAGGGGCGTGAGTATGAGTTAGACACAGAATCCGCCACACGGATCAGGATCCTATAAGAAATGAGTTGTCCATAATTACCCGGCAATCGAAAGAATCCTGACTCAAAGCAAACGATGATTTTGATAAGGGGGCCTACCTTGAATGGAAAGATGTACCAGTGACCCTAAGAGTATGATGATATGATCTGTGGTTACACAGCGGCCACAAAGGATTCTTCAATTCAGGTTCTAAGAGTGTTAAAAATGACAGACCAGTGAATACTCACATCAGTATGGTCAGTGATAGTACTTTAGTAAAAGCCTAGTACGCATACCTGGACATGGGAAGTTCCCGAACTGTCAGGAGTAATCAGTCCGAATACGTAAAGGAAGTGATGGTAGGTAATTATCTGCGGTTACGAGTCGGCCGCATTAATTGCTGCAGTTCGATTTCTAGAAATGTTAAAGTGACAGGCTTGTAAATAATTGCATCGATTTAGCCCGATAGCAAAGGGTAATATAATAAAAGCAAATCACGCATACCTGAAGCAAGGATTACTGGACTTTCACGGAGATTTAATGTCCGAAGTAGTGACCATATCGGCAGTCACTGGAGGGCCGTGTCACTTGCTTAAATTTCAAGTTCTGAAAGTTTTAAAGTGACAAACTGGTGAGTCGTCACATAAATATAACTCGATACCGATTTAGGTAATTTGACAAAGTTACACTGCACATACCTGTTAGAAATGGAGTACAGGGACTTCAAAGGGGAATCTGGTGTATGAGGTCCGAGTTCTAAGGAACCATGTTGTGAATGAAGCCGTATTTCTGAACTTACTTGGTCAGGGTTCCGATCACGTGACCCCACGTATCTCAGACGATAGTGAAAAAAGACTTCCGGTGACTCGTATCATGGACAGCACCTAAAGAAATACTGATGTAGTGCAGGGCACTGTTTTAGGACCACACTAATGAACGATTTAATGTGGCCCAACAAGCCCAGAGGTCTTGCAAACTATTTGACTTAACAACACCCGCGGTGGCAAACGGATGATACCAATAGTGACCAGTTCGGTATTGTCAACCTACAAAAGGTGATTATATCAATGTAAGGATCAAGTAGTTAATGTGCTTTGACTAGTAAAGGTATTGTAACCCTCCAAGTTTGGTTAGCGAGATATCTAACATTTATTACAATCAGGGAAAAAAATGTATACATTGCAACGTGGGGGGGGAAGATGCACATCAACAATATACATTGTAATACATGGGGGAGGGGGAGGCTAGGGGAGGGGATAGTACCTCTTAGTAATCAACAATCGGCGTACCTATCCTACAAGATGGTAAAAGCCGAATAGATATTAATTCTAAACACATCAAATATAATTGATCGCTGTATAATCCTCTGTAAGTGATCACCTTGAATATGTATACAGAGGTATTTCAATTCAAAATTGCTATTTGCGCAAAAGTGCTGTCAGTTTCGTTTAGTCCTGATTTTACAGAGTCAAAAAGAAACATCCATTTGGCTTCCCGGATGTTGAGAATATTGGATACACTCCCACCTCTAGGGCCCAATGTGATTTTCTCCAATACAACCCACTTAAAATTCTCTGGTAGGTGTTTTTCAGTTTTGAAATGGTCCACTAATGGGGCGCCAACTACCTTGCACCTGATCCTGCTTAAATGCTGCAAAATCCTTACTTTAGCCTTCTGCTGAGTTTGGCCTATATAAATTAGGTCACACTCACAGATGATGGCGTAGATGACATTAGTAGAATTGCAATTCGTATGTGTTTTTAAAGGGATCTTGTGTTCTTTGTATTCAAAAACTTTTGTCTGGATGCAGTTGTTGCATGCTTTGCACTGAGTGCATCTGTGATGGCCTGTCACTCGCGGGAGATTCCAAAGGGATAGTACAGTTGTTGCTTCTACAGGGGGCAGGAAGGATCGAACATCAAGGTCCCTAATGTTCTTACCCCTTTTGAAGGCATGCATGGGGAGGGCGGTGTACCCGATATCATCGGCCAGTGCTTATTGATAATTTTTTTCACCCTGTTACTCTCTGTTGAAAAGGTGGTAACACAGACCATCCGATTACCCTGGGAGTCAGTCTTCTCTTGAGGTTGTAATAGACACTCCCTAGGATTGTACCAGGCCCGTTTCTTGGCCCTGTTGACAAGTCGCCGCGGGTAGCCATGTTGTATTAACCTGTTCATAAGGTCTTCAGATTGCTCCATGTAGTGTGTTTTGTCAGAACAATTTCTGCGGAGACGCAGAAATTGTCCAATGGGCAAATTGTCCTAAGGGATCTTGGATGGTGGCTACCGTATTGAAGGAGTGAATTAGGTTCAGTCGGCTGGCGAAAAAGAGTGGTTTGTAGCAAGCCATCCTTGTCATAAATTATAAGATCCAAGAAATCCACCTGTTGGACATCAGATTTAAATGTAAACTTGATGTCTCTTGACTGTAAATCTAGCCATGTCTGGAAAGCCAGTAACTGCGTCTCATCTCCATTCCAGATTAATAGAATATCATCTATATACCGGACCCATAACCCAAGATGGTCGTGGTATGGGTTCCGGTCATTCAAGATGATATCCTCTTCAAAAGCTGACATGTACAGTATGGCCAGATCAGGGGCAAATGTAGCCCCCATCACCACACCTTTAGTTTGCAAGTAAAAGTGGTCTTGGAATATAAAGAAATTGTGCATCATGGCCAACCTTAAGAGTGATACAATAAATTTGGTTGGTACCGGTGTAGGGGCAGTTCTCTGGTCAAGAAACCGTGCCATTACTGACAAGGCCTCTTCCTGCGGGATGCTGGTATAAAACTAGGTGATGTCACAGGTAACCAAAATTTGTCTACCAGCATCAAAAGGCAGACCATCCACGATGTTTATGGTGTGCATCGTATCACGAAGGTAAGTGGGAGTAGCTTCTGCTAAGGGTTTAAGAAAAAAATCAATGTATCGTCCCAGAGGTTCAAGCATTGACCCACCCTCCGACACAATGGGTCGGCCCGGTGGTTCTTCCAGATTCTTATGAATCTTCGGGAGTGTGTATATTGTGGGTAGTCTCGGGGTTTGCTGGTTAAGGTAGCTGAATTCTTGCTCGGTGAGAAAACCTTCATCGAGTCCTGTTCTAGTTAGATTTAGAATCTCAGAAGCCAGTGCCAAGGATGGATCAGTATTGAGCTTTTTATAACTAATACCATCATCAAGTTGTTTATAGATTTCTTTTTTATATTCTGTAACATCCTGTACCACAATAGCCCCACCTTTGTCCGCTGGTTTGATAAGGATATCTCGATTCTTACCAAGGGATTGGAGGGCCATCTTTTCATTTTTACTGATGTTAAAGGTGTGGTAGTGGTGCTTCTCCAAAGTTTGATTGACATCACGGAGCACCACCGCTTCATATGCCAGAATCTTGTGGGACATGGTGCTCGCAGGTGGGACAAAGGTAGAGGGGATTCTCAAGCCAGTGTGTGATTGGCAATAGGATGGTACCTTATTGCGGAAAAAATAACGAAGGCGGACCTTCCTAAAAAACTTGAAAAGTTCCGACCTAATGGTAAAATGGTCAGGAATGTTGGTTGGCACATATGATAAGCCTTTTCCAAGGATACTGAGTTCGTCGTCAGTTAGCTGATAGTTAGAGATATTTACTACCGGGTTGGGCGGGGGAGTCACCAGCGGTATACATTGCGGCGGGTTGATATCTCGCCGTGCTGTTCCGGCTGGAAGCGCACCTGCTTCTGTGGTCTCCCTCGACCTCCTTCCCAGTTCTGGTTGCTCGACTGTTGGCCACGCTGGTAACCTCTGGACCAGTTGTTGCCTCGGTTCCTGGGGGCTGCCATTGTCTCTGACCCTGATCTAAAAAAGATTGTTGGCGTGATTGGTGGCTATAGTCTTGACCGGTGTAGGAACGGCTAGGTCCGGCCTGATCGTATTCCCCTTCGGAACTATAAGAGGAGTCGGAAAAGGTCTTGTAATTCCGTCTGCCCCTCGACTGACCCGGGCCTCTGTTTATGAAACGGCCTGACGGTAATAATCCTCCTGTAAATACGGGTAGGTCTTCTTTTTATCATAAAACCGCAGGTCGCGGGCCAATTTCTCAAGCTTTTTATTCTGTGTGGTAAGCTCAAAATCTTTGAGAGTAGCTTCTAAGGTTGTAAGTACCTCTTTAGCATTGGTCAGTGCCTTATCCCCATTGATTTCAGCTCTTAAAGCTGCAATGTCTTTCAATATGGACTGGACTTGTTCACCTGCAGTTCCCACGCCCAGCACCATCCAGTGCCGGGAGCAGTTATTGGCCACGTAACTAAAACCCTCTTTAAACTTTGGCACCTCAACAAAAATTGCCGGTTCGATTTTAATTTGAAGGCCTACTGGGATGATGTTTTCTTGAAGATAGCGGGTGAATAGGTGGCCATGCCAAGTCGTTTGGATCAGTTTCTTTTCCAACCTTTCCAAGCGGGCTATCTTTTCTTTGAGTTTAAAGTCAATCGTGGGCACATTAGAAGAAAGGAAGGTATTAGCAGGGTCACCTATACGTTGGGTAATATATTCCTCAGAATAGGAAAGTAGCTCCCTCTCGACCATACTAGAATGAGAATTAATCTCAGAAAAAAACCTCACAGGGAGAACCCTGTACAGGAAGTGCTGTAAACACGGGTTAACCCAATAAGTCGCTGGGACCTGGGTGAGTAAATGATATAACCAAAGTGGTCCCAGATACTAGAACAAATGAACTGAAATAGAGCAATAACTTCACTGGATTAAAGAAGAATATCACAGCATGTTTTTAATCACAGCGTGTACAAAATATTCAATAAAACACAGTTCATAAAATACAACAATTATAGATAATAAGTAGTGCCCCTAAATGAGGAGGAGGGAGGGGAGGGTGGGTGTGTGAGTGATCTGGACGGTGAGGGAACTGTACAAGTGTCAAAGTAGTGGTCAGTTTGACCTCAATAGAGTTTCATTAACAATCAATTAACAAAGGCTAGTAATCACAGTTCATAAATTAATATAACAAACTCATGCCTAACAAAACAAATCCACAAATGATAAATGGGGAAAATAGGCTGAGAATAGAGGAAAGTGTCGACGTTTCGACCCAGGTTATTGCAGGCATCTGATTGGGCCTTGCCAGAGGGTCTTCATCAGGACGGGGAGACAGGGGGGCAATATATCTGCACAAAAAAATCAATGATTTCATGTTAGTTCTGGTCACAAAGATCCATATCACTCATAGAAATTACATTGTTGTAGGTCGAGAAGGAGAGCCTACCAAGGGGACATATGAGGTAAGACCCAGGTCATGTAAGGAATATTTATATGGTGACGGTGACCACATTTTGAAAAACTGCAGGATAGAAAACAGATGTAGTATTCGAGCAGTGTCATTTACATCTAGGGAAGGACACATGACAGAAATACTACAATGATAAGTCACATCACTGAATATGGTATAGACCAGTGATCTCAAAGCATTGTAAACCTTTCATAAATCCGTTGGATACACAACTGGGTAGTTTATCGAGAATAATAATGTCGGGTTGTAAGCATTAGTGGTAAAAGGCACATCAAGGAAATTACCTCTGTAGAGGGGCGTGAGTATGAGTTAGACACAGAATCCGCCACACGGATCAGGATCCTATAAGAAATGAGTTGTCCATAATTACCCGGCAATCGAAAGAATCCTGACTCAAAGCAAACAATGATTTTGATAAGGGGGCCTACCTTGAATGGAAAGATGTACCAGTGACCCTAAGAGTATGATGATACGATCTGTGGTTACACAGCGGCCACAAAGGATTCTTCAATTCAGGTTCTAAGAGTGTTAAAAATGACAGACCAGTGAATACTCACATCAGTATGGTCAGTGATAGTACTTTAGTAAAACCCTAGTACGCATACCTAGACATGGGAAGTTCCCGAACTGTCAGGAGTAATCAGTCCGAATACGTAAAGGAAGTGATGGTAGGTAATTATCTGCGGTTACGTGTCGGCCGCATTAATTGCTGCAGTTCGATTTCTAGAAATGTTAAAGTGACAGGCTTGTAAATAATTGCATCGATTTAGCCCGATAGCAAAGGGTAATATAATAAAAGCAAATCACGCATACCTGAAGCAAGGATTACTGGACTTTCACGGAGATTTAATGTCCGAAGTAGTGACCATATCGGCAGTCACTGGAGGGCCGTGTCACTTGCTTAAATTTCAAGTTCTGAAAGTTTTAAAGTGACAAACTGGTGAGTCGTCACATAAATATAACTCGATACCGATTTAGGTAATTTGACAAAGTTACACTGCACATACCTGTTAGAAATGGAGTACAGGGACTTCAAAGGAGAATCTGGCGTATGAGGTCCGAGTTCTAAGGAACCATGTTGTGAATGAAGCCGTATTTCTGAACTTACTTGGTCAGGGTTCCGACCACGTGACCCCACGTATCTCAGACGATAGTGAAAAAAGACTTCTGGTGACTCGTATCATGGACAGCACCTGAAGAAATACTGATGTAGTGCAGGGCACTGTTTTAGGACCACACTAATGAGCGATTTAATGTGGCCCAACAAGCCCAGAGGTCTTGCAAACTATTTGACTTAACAACACCCGCGGTGGCAAACGGATGATACCAATAGTGACCAGTTCGGTATTGTCAACCTACAAAAGGTGATTATATCAATGTAAGGATCAAGTAGTTAATATGTTTTGACTAGTAAAGGTATTGTAACCCTCCAAGTTTGGTTAGCGAGATATCTAACATTTATTACAATCAGGGAAAAAAATGTATACATTGCAACGTGGGGGGGGGGGAAGATGCACATCAACAATATACATTGTAATACATGGGGGAGGGGGGAGGCTAGGGGAGGGGATAGTACCTCTTAGTAATCAACAATCGGCGTACCTATCATACAAGATGGTAAAAGCCGAATAGATATTAATTCTAAACACATCAAATATAATTGATCGCTGTATAATCCTCTGTAAGTGATCACCTTGAATATGTATACAGAGGTATTTCAATTCAAAATTGCTATTTGCGCAAAAGTGCTGTCAGTTTCGTTTAGTCCTGATTTTACAGAGTCAAAAAGAAACATCCATTTGGCTTCCCGGATGTTGAGAATATTGGATACACTCCCACCTCTAGGGCCCAATGTGATTTTCTCCAATACAACCCACTTAAAATTCTCTGGTAGGTGTTTTTCAGTTTTGAAATGGTCCACTAATGGGGCGCCAACTACCTCGCACCTGATCCTGCTTGAATGCTGCAAAATCCTTACTTTAGCCTTCTGCTGAGTTTGGCCTATATAAATTAGGTCACACTCACAGATGATGGCGTAGATGACGTTAGTAGAACTGCAATTCGTATGTGTTTTTAAAGGGATCTTGTGTTCTTTGTATTCAAAAACTTTTGTCTGGATGCAGTTGTTGCATGCTTTGCACTGAGTGCATCTGTGATGGCCTGTCACTGGCGGGAGATTCCAAAGGGATAGTACAGTTGTTGCTTCTACAGGGGGCAGGAAGGATCGAACATCATGGTCCCTAATGTTCTTACCCCTTTTGAAGGCATGCATGGGGAGGGCGGTGTACCCGATATCATCGGCCAGTGCTTATTGATAATTTTTTTCACCCTGTTACTCTCTGTTGAAAAGGTGGTAACACAGACCATCCGATTACCCTGGGAGTCAGTCTTCTCTTGAGGTTGTAATAGACACTCCCTAGGATTGTACCAGGCCCATTTCTTGGCCCTGTTGACAAGTCGCCGCGGGTAGCCACGTTGTATTAACCTGTTCATAAGGTCTTCAGATTGCTCCATGTAGTGTGTTTTGTCAGAACAATTTCTGCGGAGACGCAGAAATTGTCCAATGGGCAAATTGTCCCTAAGGGATCTTGGATGGTGGCTACCGTATTGAAGGAAAGAATTAGGTTCAGTCGGCTGGCGAAAAAGAGTGGTTTGTAGCAAGCCATCCTTGTCATAAATTATAAGATCCAAGAAATCCACCTGTTGGACATCAGATTTAAATGTAAACTTGATGTCTCTTGACTGTAAATCTAGCCATGTCTGGAAAGCCAGTAACTGAGTCTCATCTCCATTCCAGATTAATAGAATATCATCTATATACCGGACCCATAACCCAAGATGGTCGTGGTATGGGTTCCGGTCATTCAAGATGATATCCTCTTCAAAAGCTGACATGTACAGTATGGCCAGATCAGGGGCAAATGTAGCCCCCATCACCACACCTTTAGTTTGCAAGTAAAAGTGGTCTTGGAATATAAAGAAATTGCGCATCATGGCCAACCTTAAGAGTGATACAATAAATTTGGTTGGTACCGGTGTTGGGGCAGTTCTCTGGTCAAGAAACCGTGCCATTACTGACAAGGCCTCTTCCTGCGGGATGCTGGTATACAACGAGGTGATGTCACAGGTAACCAAAATTTGTCTACCAGCATCAAAAGGCAGACCATCCACGATGTTTATGGTGTGCATCGTATCACGAAGGTAAGTGGGAGTAGCTTCTGCTAAGGGTTTAAGAAAAAAATCAATGTATCGTCCCAGAGGTTCAAGCATTGACCCACACTCCGACACAATGGGTCGGCCCGGTGGTTCTTCCAGATTCTTATGAATCTTCGGGAGTGTGTATATTGTGGGTAGTCTCGGGGTTTGCTGGTTAAGGTAGCTGAATTCTTGCTCGGTGAGAAAACCTTCATCGAGTCCTGTTCTAGTTAGATTTAGAATCTCAGAAGCCAGTGCTGCCAAGGATGGATCAGTATTGAGCTTTTTATAACTAATACCATCATCAAGTTGTTTATAGATTTCTTTTTTATATTCTGTAACATCCTGTACCACAATAGCCCCACCTTTGTCCGCTGGTTTGATAAGGATATCTCGATTCTTACCAAGGGATTGGAGGGCCATCTTTTCATTTTTACTGATGTTAAAGGTGTGGTAGTGGTGCTTCTCCAAAGTTTGATTGACATCACGGAGCACCACCGCTTCATATGCCAGAATCTTGTGGGACATGGTGCTCGCAGGTGGGACAAAGGTAGAGGGGATTCTCAAGCCAGTGTGTGATTGGCAATAGGATGGTACCTTATTGCGGAAAAAATAACGAAGGCCTAATGGTAAAATGGTCAGGAATGTTGGTTGGCACATATGATAAGCCTTTTCCAAGGATACTGAGTTCGTCGTCAGTTAGCTGATAGTTAGAGATATTTACTACCGGGTTGGGCGGGGGAGTCACCAGCGGTATACATTGCGGCGGGTTGATATCTCGCCGTGCTGTTCCGGCTGGAAGCGCACCTGCTTCTGTGGTCTCCCTCGACCTCCTTCCCAGTTCTGGTTGCTCGACTGTTGGCCACGCTGGTAACCTCTGGACCAGTTGTTGCCTCGGTTCCTGGGGGCTGCCATTGTCTCTGACCCTGATCTAAAAAAGATTGTTGGCGTGATTGGTGGCTATAGTCTTGACCGGTGTAGGAATGGCTAGGTCCGGCCTGATCGAATTCCCCTTCGGAACTATAAGAGGAGTCGGAAAAGGTCTTGTAATTCCGTCTGCCCCTCGACTGACCCGGGCCTCTGTTTATGAAACGAACGGACGGTAATAATCCTCCTGTAAATACGGGTAGGCCTTCTTTTTATCATAAAACCGCAGGTCACGGGCCAATTTCTCAAGCTTTTTATTCTGTGTGGTAAGCTCAAAATCTTTGAGAGTAGCTTCTAAGGTTGTAAGTATGTGGAGAAGTGTGGCTCAATGGTTAGAGCGGCAGACCTTGATGCAGAACGCTGGCCAGGGACCAGGGTTCGATTCCCGCCTCGGCGGGATCGGGCTTAAATTCCTCTGACCGGATATTCTCGCCTCAGTGCCGAATCTAAGCATGGGCCCCACGCTGCAACTCTGGGCAATAGCTTGCTTAGTCTCCACAACGGCCCCCGATGCACAAGGGATGCCTGGTTTCACCATGGGATGCCCAGGAGTGGACACCTCACAAGGAAAAGCCAGGAGGGGTTCCCTTGTGGTAGGAGTACAAGCGCCGGGATGCCTCCGGGTTACTGTTCGCGCTATACAAATACAACACATTTACATTTACATTTACAAGTACCTCTTTAGCATTGGTCAGTGCCTTATCCCCATTGATTTCAGCTCTTAAAGCTGCAATTTCTTTCAATATGGACTGGACTTGTTCACCTGCAGTTTCCACGCCCAGCACCATCCAGTGCCGGGAGCAGTTATTGGCCACGTAACTAAAACCCTCTTTAAGCTTTGGCACCTCAACAAAAATGGCCGGTTCGATTTTAATTTGAAGGCCTACTGGGATGATGTTTTCTTGAAGATAGCGGGTGAATAGGTGGCCATGCCAACTCCTTTGGATCAGTTTCTTTTCCAACCTTTCCAAGCGGGCTATCTTTTCTTTGAGTGTAAAGTCAATCGTGGGCACATTAGAAGAAAGGAAGGTATTAGCAGGGTCACCTATACGTTGGGTAATATATTCCTCAGAATAGGAAAGTAGCTCCCTCTCGACCATACTAGAATGAGAATTAATCTCAGAAAAAAACCTCACAGGGAGAACCCTGTTCAGGAAGTGCTGTAAACACGGGTTAACCCAATAAGTCGCTGGGACCTGGGTGAGTAAATGATATAACCAAAGTGGTCCCAGATACTAGAACAAATGAACTGAAATAGAGCAATAACTTCACTGGATTAAAGAAGAATATCACAGCATGTTTTTAATCACAGCGTGTACAAAATATTCAATAAAACACAGTTCATAAAATACAACAATTATAGATAATAAGTAGTGCCCCTAAATGAGGAGGAGGGAGGGGAGGGTGGGTGTGTGAGTGATCTGGACGGTGAGGGAACTGTACAAGTGTCAAAGCAGTGGTCAGTTTGACCTCAATAGAGTTTCATTAATAATCAATTAACAAAGGCTAGTAATCACAGTTCATAAATTAATATAACAAACTCATGCCTAACAAAACAAATCCACAAATGATAAATGGGGAAAATAGGCTGAGAATAGAGGAAAGTGTCGACGTTTCGACCCAGGTTATTGCAGGCATCTGATTGGGCCTTGCTAGAGGGTCTTCATCAGGACTGGGAGACAGGGGGGCAATATATCTGCACAAAAAAATCAATGATTTCATGTTAGTTCTGGTCACAAAGATCCATATCACTCATAGAAATTACATTGTTGTAGGTCGAGAAGGAGAGCCTACCAAGGGGACATATGAGTTAAGACCCAGGTCATGTAAGGAATATTTATATGGTGACGGTGACCACATTTTGAAAAACTGCAGGATAGAACACAGATGTAGTATTCGAGCAGTGTCATTTACATCTAGGGAAGGACACATGACAGAAATACTAAAATGATAAGTCACATCACTGAATATGGTATAGGCCAGTGATCTCAAAGCATTGTAAACCTTTCATAAATCCGTTGGATACACAACTGGGTAGTTTACGAGAATAATAATGTTGGGTTGTAAGCATTAGTGGTAAAAGGCACATCAAGGAAATTACCTCTGTAGAGGGGCGTGAGTATGAGTTAGACACAGAATCCGCCACATGGATCAGGATCCTATAAGAAATGAGTTGTCCATAATTACCCGGCAATCGAAAGAATCCTGACTCAAAGCGAATGATGATTTTGATAAGGGGGCCTACCTTGAATGGAAAGATGTACCAGTGACCCTAAGAGTATGATGATACGATCTTTGGTTACACAGCGGCCACAAAGGATTCTTCAATTCAGGTTCTAAGAGTGTTAAAAATGACAGACCAGTGAATACTCACATCAGTATGGTCAGTGATAGTACTTTAGTAAAAGCCTAGTACGCATACCTGGACATGGGAAGTTCCCGAACTGTCAGGAGTAATCAGTCCGAATACGTAAAGGAAGTGATGGTAGGTAATTATCTGCGGTTACGAGTCGGCCGCATTAATTGCTGCAGTTCGATTTCTAGAAATGTTAAAGTGACAGGCTTGTAAATAATTGCATCGATTTAGCCCGATAGCAAAGGGTAATATAATAAAAGCAAATCACGCATACCTGAAGCAAGGATTACTGGACTTTCACGGAGATTTAATGTCCGAAGTAGTGACCATATCGGCAGTCACTGGAGGGCTGTGTCACTTGCTTAAATTTCAAGTTCTGAAAGTTTTAAAGTGACAAACTGGTGAGTCGTCACATAAATATAACTCGATACCGATTTAGGTAATTTGACAAAGTTACACTGCACATACCTGTTAGAAATGGAGTACAGGGACTTCAAAGGGGAATCTGGTGTATGAGGTCCGAGTTCTAAGGAACCATGTTGTGAATGAAGCCGTATTTCTGAACTTACTTGGTCAGGGTTCCGATCACGTGACCCCACGTATCTCAGACGATAGTGAAAAAAGACTTCCGGTGACTCGTATCATGGACAGCACCTAAAGAAATACTGATGTAGTGCAGGGCACTGTTTTAGGACCACACTAATGAGCGATTTAATGTGGCCCAACAAGCCCAGAGGTCTTGCAAACTATTTGACTTAACAACACCCGCGGTGGCAAACGGATGATACCAATAGTGACCAGTTCGGTATTGTCAACCTACAAAAGGTGATTATATCAATGTAAGGATCAAGTAGTTAATGTGCTTTGACTAGTAAAGGTATTGTAACCCTCCAAGTTTGGTTAGCGAGATATCTAACATTTATTACAATCAGGGAAACAAATGTATACATTGCAACGTGGGTGGGGGAAGATGCACATCAACAATATACATTGTAATACATGGGGGAGGGGGGAGGCTAGGGGAGGGGATAGTACCTCTTAGTAATCAACAATCGGCGTACCTATCCTACAAGATGGTAAAAGCCGAATAGATATTAATTCTAAACACATCAAATATAATTGATCGCTGTATAATCCTCTGTAAGTGATCACCTTGAATATGTATACAGAGGTATTTCAATTCAAAATTGCTATTTGCGGAAAAGTGCTGTCAGTTTCGTTTAGTCCTGATTTTACAGAGTCAAAAAGAAACATCCATTTGGCTTCCCGGATGTTGAGAATATTGGATACACTCCCACCTCTAGGGCCCAATGTGATTTTCTCCAATACAACCCACTTAAAATTCTCTGGTAGGTGTTTTTCAGTTTTGAAATGGTCCACTAATGGGGCGCCAACTACCTCGCACCTGATCCTGCTTGAATGCTGCAAAATCCTTACTTTAGCCTTCTGCTGAGTTTGGCCTATATAAATTAGGTCACACTCACAGATGATGGCGTAGATGACATTAGTAGAATTGCAATTCGTATGTGTTTTTATAGGGATCTTGTGTTCTTTGTATTCAAAAACTTTTGTCTGGATGCAGTTGTTGCATGCTTTGCACTGAGTGCATCTGTGATGGCCTGTCACTGGCGGGAGATTTCAAAGGGATAGTACAGTTGTTGCTTCTACAGGGGGCATGAAGGATCGAACATCATGGTCCCTAATGTTCTTACCCCTTTTGAAGGCATGCATGGGGAGGGCGGTGTACCCGATATCATCGGCCAGTGCTAATTGATAATTTTTTTCACTCTGTTACTCTCTGTTGAAAAGGTGGTAACACAGACCATCCGATTACCCTGGGAGTCAGTCTTCTCTTGAGGTTGTAATAGACACTCCCTAGGATTGTACCAGGCCCATTTCTTGGCCCTGTTGACAAGTCGCCGCGGGTAGCCACGTTGTATTAACCTGTTCATAAGGTCTTCAGATTGCTCCATGTAGTGTGTTTTGTCAGAACAATTTCTGCGGAGACGCAGAAATTGTCCAATGGGCAAATTGTCCCTAAGGGATCTTGGATGGTGGCTACCGTATTGAAGGAGTGAATTGGGTTCAGTCGGCTGGCGAAAAAGAGTGGTTTGTAGCAAGCCATCCTTGTCATAAATTATAAGATCCAAGAAATCCACCTGTTGGACATCAGATTTAAATGTAAACTTGATGTCTCTTGACTGTAAATCTAGCCATGTCTGGAAAGCCAGTAACTGCGTCTCATCTCCATTCCAGATTAATAGAATATCATCTATATACCGGACCCTTAACCCAAGATGGTCGTGGTATGGGTTCCGGTCATTCAAGATGATATCCTCTTCAAAAGCTGACATGTACAGTATGGCCAGATCAGGGGCAAATGTAGCCCCCATCACCACACCTTTAGTTTGCAAGTAAAAGTGGTCTTGGAATATAAAGAAATTGCGCATCATGGCCAACCTTAAGAGTGATACAATAAATTTGGTTGGTACCGGTGTTGGGGCAGTTCTCTGGTCAAGAAACCGTGCCATTACTGACAAGGCCTCTTTCTGCGGGATGCTGGTATACAACGAGGTGATGTCACAGGTAACCAAAATTTGTCTACCAGCATCAAAAGGCAGACCATCCACGATGTTTATGGTGTGCATCGTATCACGAAGGTAAGTGGGAGTAGCTTCTGCTAAGGGTTTAAGAAAAAAATCAATGTATCGTCCCAGAGGTTCAAGCATTGACCCACACTCCGACACAATGGGTCGGCCCGGTGGTTCTTCCAGATTCTTATGAATCTTCGGGAGTGTGTATATTGTGGGTAGTCTCGGGGTTTGCTGGTTAAGGTAGCTGAATTCTTGCTCGGTGAGAAAACCTTCATCGAGTCCTGTTCTAGTTAGATTTAGAATCTCAGAAGCCAGTGCCAAGGATGGATCAGTATTGAGCTTTTTATAACTAATACCATCATCAAGTTGTTTATAGATTTCTTTTTTATATTCTGTAACATCCTGTACCACAATAGCCCCACCTTTGTCCGCTGGTTTGATAAGGATATCTCGATTCTTACCAAGGGATTGGAGGGCCATCTTTTCATTTTTACTGATGTTAAAGGTGTGGTAGTGGTGCTTCTCCAAAGTTTGATTGACATCACGGAGCACCACCGCTTCATATGCCAGAATCTTGTGGGACATGGTGCTCGCAGGTGGGACAAAGGTAGAGGGGATTCTCAAGCCAGTGTGTGATTGGCAATAGGATGGTACCTTATTGCAGAAAAAATAACGAAGGCGGACCTTCCTAAAAAACTTGAAAAGTTCCGACCTAATGGTAAAATGGTCAGGAATGTTGGTTGGCACATATGATAAGCCTTTTCCAAGGATACTGAGTTCGTCGTCAGTTAGCTGATAGTTAGAGATATTTACTACCGGGTTGGGCGGGGGAGTCACCAGCGGTATACATTGCGGCGGGTTGATATCTCGCCGTGCTGTTCCGGCTGGAAGCGCACCTGCTTCTGTGGTCTCCCTCGACCTCCTTCCCAGTTCTGGTTGCTCGACTGTTGGCCACGCTGGTAACCTCTGGACCAGTTGTTGCCTCGGTTCCTGGGGGCTGCCATTGTCTCGGACCCTGATCTAAAAAAGATTGTTGGCGTGATTGGTGGCTATAGTCTTGACCGGTGTAGGAACGGCTAGGTCCGGCCTGATCGAATTCCCCTTCGGAACTATAAGAGGAGTCGGAAAAGGTCTTGTAATTCCGTCTGCCCCTCGACTGACCCGGGCCTCTGTTTATGAAACGGCCTGAGGGTAATAATCCTCCTGTAAATACGGGTAGGTCTTCTTTTTATCATAAAACCGCAGGTCACGGGCCAATTTCTCAAGCTTTTTATTCTGTGTGGTAAGCTCAAAATCTTTGAGAGTAGCTGCTAAGGTTGTAAGTACCTCTTTAGCATTGGTCAGTGCCTTATCCCCATTGATTTCAGCTCTTAAAGCTGCAATTTCTTTCAATATGGACTGGACTTGTTCACCTGCAGTTCCCACGCCCAGCACCATCCAGTGCCGGGAGCAGTTATTGGCCACGTAACTAAAACCCTCTTTAAACTTTGGCACCTCAACAAAAATGGCCGGTTCGATTTTAATTTGAAGGCCTACTGGGATGATGTTTTCTTGAAGATAGCGGGTGAATAGGTGGCCATGCCAACTCGTTTGGATCAGTTTCTTTTCCAACCTTTCCAAGCGGGCTATCTTTTCTTTGAGTGTAAAGTCAATCGTGGGCACATTAGAAGAAAGGAAGGTATTAGCAGGGTCACCTATACGTTGGGTAATATATTCCTCAGAATAGGAAAGTAGCTCCCTCTCGACCATACTAGAATGAGAATTAATCTCAGAAAAAAACCTCACAGGGAGAACCCTGTACAGGAAGTGCTGTAAACACGGGTTAACCCAATAAGTCGCTGGTACCTGGGTGAGTAAATGATATAACCAAAGTGGTCCCAGATACTAGAACAAATGAACTGAAATAGAGCAATAACTTCACTGGATTAAAGAAGAATATCACAGCATGTTTTTAATCACAGCGTGTACAAAATATTCAATAAAACACAGTTCATAAAATACAACAATTATAGATAATAAGTAGTGCCCCTAAATGAGGAGGAGGGAGGGGAGGGTGGGTGTGTAAGTGTTCTGGACGGTGAGGGAACTGTACAAGTGTCAAAGCAGTGGTCAGTTTGACCTCAATAGAGTTTCATTAATAATCAATTAACAAAGGCTAGTAATCACAGTTCATAAATTAATATAACAAACTCATGCCTAACAAAACAAATCCACAAATGATAAATGGGGAAAATAGGCTGAGAATAGAGGAAAGTGTCGACGTTTCGCCCCAGGTTATTGCAGGCATCTGATTGGGCCTTGCTAGAGGGTCTTCATCAGGACGGGGAGACAGGGGGGCAATATATCTGCACAAAAAAATCAATGATTTCATGTTAGTTCTGGTCACAAAGATCCATATCACTCATAGAAATTACATTGTTGTAGGTCGAGAAGGAGAGCCTACCAAGGGGACATATGAGTTAAGACCCAGGTCATGTAAGGAATATTTATATGGTGACGGTGACCACATTTTGAAAAACTGCAGGATAGAACACAGATGTAGTATTCGAGCAGTGTCATTTACATCTAGGGAAGGACACATGACAGAAATACTACAATGATAAGTCACATCACTGAATATGGTATAGACCGGTGATCTCAAAGCATTGTAAACCTTTCATAAATCCGTTGGATACACAACTGGGTAGTTTATCGAGAACAATAATGTCGGGTTGTAAGCATTAGTGGTAAAAGGCACATCAAGGAAATTACCTCTGTAGAGGGGCGTGAGTATGAGTTAGACACAGAATCCGCCACACGGATCAGGATCCTATAAGAAATGAGTTGTCCATAATTACCCGGCAATCGAAAGAATCCTGACTCAAAGCAAACGATGATTTTGATAAGGGGGCCTACCTTGAATGGAAAGATGTACCAGTGACCCTAAGAGTATGATGATACGATCTGTGGTTACACAGCGGCCACAAAGGATTCTTCAATTCAGGTTCTAAGAGTGTTAAAAATGACAGACCAGTGAATACTCACATCAGTATGGTCAGTGATAGTACTTTAGTAAAACCCTAGTACGCATACCTGGACATGGGAAGTTCCCGAACTGTCAGGAGTAATCAGTCCGAATACGTAAAGGAAGTGATGGTAGGTAATTATCTGCGGTTACGTGTCGGCCGCATTAATTGCTGCAGTTCGATTTCTAGAAATGTTAAAGTGACAGGCTTGTAAATAATTGCATCGATTTAGCCCGATAGCAAAGGGTAATATAATAAAAGCAAATCACGCATACCTGAAGCAAGGATTACTGGACTTTCACGAAGATTTAATGTCCGAAGTAGTGACCATATCGGCAGTCACTGGAGGGCCATGTCACTTGCTTAAATTTCAAGTTCTGAAAGTTTTAAAGTGACAAACTGGTGAGTCGTCACATAAATATAACTCGATACCGATTTAGGTAATTTGACAAAGTTACACTGCACATACCTGTTAGAAATGGAGTACAGGGACTTCAAAGGGGAATCTGGTGTATGAGGTCCGAGTTCTAAGGAACCATGTTGTGAATGAAGCCGTATTTCTGAACTTACTTGGTCAGGGTTCCGATCACGTGACCCCACGTATCTCAGACGATAGTGAAAAAAGACTTCTGGTGACTCGTATCATGGACAGCACCTAAAGAAATACTGATGTAGTGCAGGGCACTGTTTTAGGACCACACTAATGAGCGATTTAATGTGGCCCAACAAGCCCAGAGGTCTTGCAAACTATTTGACTTAACAACACCCGCGGTGGCAAACGGATGATACCAATAGTGACCAGTTCGGTATTGTCAACCTACAAAAGGTGATTATATCAATGTAAGGATCAAGTAGTTAATGTGTTTTGACTAGTAAAGGTATTGTAACCCTCCAAGTTTGGTTAGCGAGATATCTAACATTTATTACAATCAGGGAAAAAAATGTATACATTGCAACGTGGGGGGGGGGAAGATGCACATCAACAATATACATTGTAATACATGGGGGAGGGGGGAGGCTAGGGGAGGGGATAGTACCTCTTAGTAATCAACAATCGGCGTTCTTATCATACAAGATGGTAAAAGCCGAATAGATATTAATTCTAAACACATCAAATATAATTGATCGCTGTATAATCCTCTGTAAGTGATCACCTTGAATATGTATACAGAGGTATTTCAATTCAAAATTGCTATTTGCCCAAAAGTGCTGTCAGTTTCGTTTAGTCCTGATTTTACAGAGTCAAAAAGAAACATCCATTTGGCTTCCCGGATGTTGAGAATATTGGATACACTCCCACCTCTAGGGCCCAATGTGATTTTCTCTAATACAACCCACTTAAAATTCTCTGGTAGGTGTTTTTCAGTTT
Source organism: Lissotriton helveticus (assembly GCF_964261635.1). Lineage (NCBI taxonomy): Eukaryota > Metazoa > Chordata > Amphibia > Caudata > Salamandridae > Lissotriton > Lissotriton helveticus. The sequence continues at coordinate 687,524,796 of NC_136070.1, read as the reverse complement.
TGAAATGGTCCACTAATGGGGCGCCAACTACCTCGCACCTGATCCTGCTTGAATGCTGCAAAATCCTTACTTTAGCCTTCTGCTGAGTTTGGCCTATATAAATTAGGTCACACTCACAGATGATGGCGTAGATGACGTTAGTAGAACTGCAATTCGTATGTGTTTTTAAAGGGATCTTGTGTTCTTTGTATTCAAAAACTTTTGTCTGGATGCAGTTGTTGCATGCTTTGCACTGAGTGCATCTGTGATGGCCTGTCACTGGCGGGAGATTCCAAAGGGATAGTACAGTTGTTGCTTCTACAGGGGGCAGGAAGGATCGAACATCATGCTCCCTAATGTTCTTACCCCTTTTGAAGGCATGCATGGGGAGGGCGGTGTACCCGATATCATCGGCCAGTGCTTATTGATAATTTTTTTCACCCTGTTACTCTCTGTTGAAAAGGTGGTAACACAGACCATCCGATTACCCTGGGAGTCAGTCTTCTCTTGAGGTTGTAATAGACACTCCCTAGGATTGTACCAGGCCCATTTCTTGGCCCTGTTGACAAGTCGCCGCGGGTAGCCACGTTGTATTAACCTGTTCATAAGGTCTTCAGATTGCTCCATGTAGTGTGTTTTGTCAGAACAATTTCTGCGGAGACGCAGAAATTGTCCAATGGGCAAATTGTCCCTAAGGGATCTTGGATGGTGGCTACCGTATTGAAGGAGTGAATTAGGTTCAGTCGGCTGGCGAAAAAGAGTGGTTTGTAGCAAGCCATCCTTGTCATAAATTATAAGATCCAAGAAATCCACCTGTTGGACATCAGATTTAAATGTAAACTTGATGTCTCGACTGTAAATCTAGCCATGCCTGGAAAGCCAGTAACTGCGTCTCATCTCCATTCCAGATTAATAGAATATCATCTATATACCGGACCCATAACCCAAGATGGTCGTGGTATGGGTTCCGGTCATTCAAGATGATATCCTCTTCAAAAGCTGACATGTACAGTATGGCCAGATCAGGGGCAAATGTAGCCCCCATCACCACACCTTTAGTTTGCAAGTAAAAGTGGTCTTGGAATATAAAGAAATTGCACATCATGGCCAACCTTAAGAGTGATACAATAAATTTGGTTGGTACCGGTGTTGGGGCAGTTCTCTGGTCAAGAAACCGTGCCATTACTGACAAGGCCTCTTCCTGCGGGATGCTGGTATACAACGAGGTGATGTCACAGGTAACCAAAATTTGTCTACCAGCATCAAAAGGCAGACCATCCACGATGTTTATGGTGTGCATCGTATCACGAAGGTAAGTGGGAGTAGCTTCTGCTAAGGGTTTAAGAAAAAAATCAATGTATCGTCCCAGAGGTTCAAGCTTTGACCCACACTCCGACACAATGGGTCGGCCCGGTGGTTCTTCCAGATTCTTATGAATCTTCGGGAGTGTGTATATTGTGGGTAGTCTCGGGGTTTGCTGGTTAAGGTAGCTGAATTCTTGCTCGGTGAGAAAACCTTCATCGAGTCCTGTTCTAGTTAGATTTAGAATCTCAGACGCCAGTGCCAAGGATGGATCAGTATTGAGCTTTTTATAACTAATACCATCATCAAGTTGTTTATAGATTTCTTTTTTATATTCTGTAACATCCTGTACCACAATAGCCCCACCTTTGTCCGCTGGTTTGATAAGGATATCTCGATTCTTACCAAGGGATTGGAGGGCCATCTTTTCATTTTTACTGATGTTAAAGGTGTGGTAGTGGTGCTTCTCCAAAGTTTGATTGCCATCACGGAGCACCACCGCTTCATATGCCAGAATCTTGTGGGACATGGTGCTCGCAGGTGGGACAAAGGTAGAGGGGATTCTCAAGCCAGTGTGTGATTGGCAATAGGATGGTACCTTATTGCGGAAAAAATAACGAAGGCGGACCTTCCTAAAAAACTTGAAAAGTTCCGACCTAATGGTAAAATGGTCAGGAATGTTGGTTGGCACATATGATAAGCCTTTTCCAAGGATACTGAGTTCGTCGTCAGTTAGCTGATAGTTAGAGATATTTACTACCGGGTTGGGCGGGGGAGTCACCAGCGGTATACATTGCGGCGGGTTGATATCTACCCGTGCTGTTCCGGCTGGAAGCGCACCTGCTTCTGTGGTCTCCCTCGACCTCCTTCCCAGTTCTGGTTGCTCGACTGTTGGCCACGCTGATAACCTCTGGACCAGTTGTTGCCTCGGTTCCTGGGGGCTGCCATTGTCTCTGACCCTGATCTAAAAAAGATTGTTGGCGTGATTGGTGGCTATAGGCTTGACCGGTGTAGGAATGGCTAGGTCCGGCCTGATCGAATTCCCCTTCGGAACTATAAGAGGAGTCGGAAAAGGTCTTGTAATTCCGTCTGCCCCTCGACTGACCCGGGCCTCTGTTAATGAAACGGCCTGACGGTAATAATCCTCCTGTAAATACGGGTAGGTCTTCTTTTTATCATAAAACCGCAGGTCACGGGCCAATTTCTCAAGCTTTTTATTCTGTGTGGTAAGCTCAAAATCTTTGAGAGTAGCTTCTAAGGTTGTAAGTACCTCTCTAGCATTGGTCAGTGCCTTATCCCCATTGATTTCAGCTCTTAAAGCTGCAATTTCTTTCAATATGGACTGGACTTGTTCACCTGCAGTTCCCACGCCCAGCACCATCCAGTGCCGGGAGCAGTTATTGGCCACGTAACTAAAACCCTCTTTAAACTTTGGCACCTCAACAAAAATGGCCGGTTCGATTTTAATTTGAAGGCCTACTGGGATGATGTTTTCTTGAAGATAGCGGGTGAATAGGTGGCCATGCCAACTCGTTTGGATCAGTTTCTTTTCCAACCTTTCCAAGCGGGCTATCTTTTCTTTGAGTGTAAAGTCAATCGTGGGCACATTAGAAGAAAGGAAGGTATTAGCAGGGTCACCTATACGTTGGGTAATATATTCCTCAGAATAGGAAAGTAGCTCCCTCTCGACCATACTAGAATGAGAATTAATCTCAGAAAAAAACCTCACAGGGAGAACCCTGTACAGGAAGTGCTGTAAACACGGGTTAACCCAATAAGTCGCTGGGACCTGGGTGAGTAAATGATATAACCAAAGTGGTCCCAGATACTATAACAAATGAACTGAAATAGAGCAATAACTTCACTGGATTAAAGAAGAATATCACAGCATGTTTTTAATCACAGCGTGTACAAAATATTCAATAAAACACAGTTCATAAAATACAACAATTATAGATAATAAGTAGTGCCCCTAAATGAGGAGGAGGGAGGGGAGGGTGGGTGTGTGAGTGATCTGGACGGTGAGGGAACTGTACAAGTGTCAAAGCAGTGGTCAGTTTGACCTCAATAGTTTCATTAATAATCAATTAACAAAGGCTAGTAATCACAGTTCATAAACTAATATAACAAACTCATGCCTAACAAAACAAATCCACAAATGATAAATGGGGAAAATAGGCTGAGAATAGAGGAAAGTGTCGATGTTTCGACCCAGGTTATTGCAGGCATCTGATTGGGCCTTGCTAGAGGGTCTTCATCAGGACGGGGAGACAGGGGGGCAATATATCTGCACAAAAAAATCAATGATTTCATGTTAGTTCTGGTCACAAAGATCCATATCACTCATAGAAATTACATTGTTGTAGGTCGAGAAGGAGAGCCTACCAAGGGGACATATGAGTTAAGACCCAGGTCATGTAAGGAATATTTATATGGTGACGGTGACCACATTTTGAAAAACTGCAGGATAGAACACAGATGTAGTATTCGAGCAGTGTCATTTACATCTAGGGAAGGACACATGACAGAAATACTACAATGATAAGTCACATCACTGAATATGGTATAGACCAGTGATCTCAAAGCATTGTAAACCTTTCATAAATCCGTTGGATACACAACTGGGTAGTTTATCGAGAATAATAATATCGGGTTGTAAGCATTAGTGGTAAAAGGCACATCAAGGAAATTACCTCTGTAGAGGGGCGTGAGTATGAGTTAGACACAGAATCCGCCACACGGATCAGGATCCTATAAGAAATGAGTTGTCCATAATTACCCGGCAATCGAAAGAATCCTGACTCAAAGCAAACGATGATTTTGATAAGGGGGCCTACCTTGAATGGAAAGATGTACCAGTGACCCTAAGAGTATGATGATACGATCTGTGGTTACACAGCGGCCACAAAGGATTCTTCAATTCAGGTTCTAAGAGTGTTAAAAATGACAGACCAGTGAATACTCACATCAGTATGGTCAGTGATAGTACTTTAGTAAAACCCTAGTACGCATACCTGGACATGGGAAGTTCCCGAACTGTCAGGAGTAATCAGTCCGAATACGTAAAGGAAGTGATGGTAGGTAATTATCTGCGGTTACGTGTCGGCCGCATTAATTGCTGCAGTTCGATTTCTAGAAATGTTAAAGTGACAGGCTTGTAAATAATTGCATCGATTTAGCCCGATAGCAAAGGGTAATATAATAAAAGCAAATCACGCATACCTGAAGCAAGGATTACTGGACTTTCACGGAGATTTAATGTCCGAAGTAGTGACCATATCGGCAGTCACTGGAGGGCCGTGTCACTTGCTTAAATTTCAAGTTCTGAAAGTTTTAAAGTGACAAACTGGTGAGTCGTCACATAAATATAACTCGATACCGATTTAGGTAATTTGACAAAGTTACACTGCACATACCTGTTAGAAATGGAGTACAGGGACTTCAAAGGGGAATCTGGTGTATGAGGTCCGAGTTCTAAGGAACCATGTTGTGAATGAAGCCGTATTTCTGAACTTACTTGGTCAGGGTTCCGATCACGTGACCCCACGTATCTCAGACGATAGTGAAAAAAGACTTCTGGTGACTCGTATCATGGACAGCACCTAAAGAAATACTGATGTAGTGCAGGGCACTGTTTTAGGACCACACTAATGAGCGATTTAATGTGGCCCAACAAGCCCAGAGGTCTTGCAAACTATTTGACTTAACAACACCCGCGGTGGCAAACGGATGATACCAATAGTGACCAGTTGGGTATTGTCAACCTACAAAAGGTGATTATATCAATGTAAGGATCAAGTAGTTAATGTGTTTTGACTAGTAGAGGTATTGTAACCCTCCGAGTTTGGTTAGCGAGATATCTAACATTTATTACAATCAGGGAAAAAAATGTATACATTGCTACGTGGGGGGGAAGATGCACATCAACAATATACATTGTAATACATGGGGGAGGGGGGAGGCTAGGGGAGGGGATAGTACCTCTTAGTAATCAACAATCGGCGTACCTATCATACAAGATGGTAAAAGCCGAATAGATATTAATTCTAAACACATCAAATATAATTGATCGCTGTATAATCCTCTGTAAGTGATCACCTTGAATATGTATACAGAGGTATTTCAATTCAAAATTGCTATTTGCGCAAAAGTGCTGTCAGTTTCATTTAGTCCTGATTTTACAGAGTCAAAAAGAAACATCCATTTGGCTTCCCGGATGTTGAGAATATTGGATACACTCCCACCTCTAGGGCCCAATGTGATTTTCTCCAATACAACCCACTTAAAATTCTCTGGTAGGTGTTTTTCAGTTTTGAAATGGTCCACTAATGGGGCGCCAACTACCTCGCACCTGATCCTGCTTGAATGCTGCAAAATCCTTACTTTAGCCTTCTGCTGAGTTTGGCCTATATAAATTAGGTCACACTCACAGATGATGGCGTAGATGACGTTAGTAGAACTGCAATTCGTATGTGTTTTTAAAGGGATCTTGTGTTCTTTGTATTCAAAAACTTTTGTCTGGATGCAGTTGTTGCATGCTTTACACTGAGTGCATCTGTGATGGCCTGTCACTGGCAGGAGATTCCAAAGGGATAGTACAGTTGTTGCTTCTACAGGGGGCAGGAAGGATCGAACATCATGGTCCCTAATGTTCTTACCCCTTTTGAAGGCATGCATGGGGAGGGCGGTGTACCCGATATCATCGGCCAGTGCTTATTGATAATTTTTTTCACCCTGTTACTCTCTGTTGAAAAGGTGGTAACACAGACCATCCGATTACCCTGGGAGTCAGTCTTCTCTTGAGGTTGTAATAGACACTCCCTAGGATTGTACCAGGCCCATTTCTTGGCCCTGTTGACAAGTCGCCGCGGGTAGCCACGTTGTATTAACCTGTTCATAAGGTCTTCTGATTGCTCCATGTAGTGTGTTTTGTCAGAACAATTTCTGCGGAGACGCAGAAATTGTCCAATGGGCAAATTGTCCCTAAGGGATCTTGGATGGTGGCTACCGTATTGAAGGAGTGAATTAGGTTCAGTCGGCTGGCGAAAAAGAATGGTTTGTAGCAAGCCATCCTTGTCATAAATTATAAGATCCAAGAAATCCACCTGTTGGACATCAGATTTAAATGTAAACTTGATGTCTCTTGACTGTAAATCTAGCCATGTCTGGAAAGCCAGTAACTGCGTCTCATCTCCATTCCAGATTAATAGAATATCATCTTTCTACCGAACCCATAACCTAAGATGGTCGTGGTATGGGTTCCGGTCATTCAAGATGATATCCTCTTCAAAAGCTGACCTGTACAGTATGGCCAGATCAGGGGCAAATGTAGCCCCCATCGCCACACCTTTAGATTGCAAGTAAAAGTGGTCTTGGAATATAAAGAAATTGTGCATCATGGCCAACCTTAAGAGTGATACAATAAATTCGGTTGGTACCGGTGTAGGGGCAGTTCTCTGGTCAAGAAACCGTGCCATTACTGACAAGGCCTCTTCCTGCGGGATGCTGGTATACAACGAGGTGATGTCACAGGTAACCAAAATTTGTCTACCAGCATCAAAAGGCAGACCATCCACGATGTTTATGGTGTGCATCGTATCACGAAGGTAAGTGGGAGTAGCTTCTGCTAAGGGTTTAAGAAAAAAATCAATGTATCGTCCCAGAGGTTCAAGCATTGACCCACACTCCGACACAATGGGTCGGCCCGGTGGTTCTTCCAGATTCTTATGAATCTTCGGGAGTGTGTATATTGTGGGTAGTCTCGGGGTTTGCTGGTTAAGGTAGCTGAATTCTTGCTCGGTGAGAAAACCTTCATCGAGTCCTGTTCTAGTTAGATTTAGAATCTCAGAAGCCAGTGCCAAGGATGGATCAGTATTGAGCTTTTTATAACTAATACCATCATCAAGTTGTTTATAGATTTCTTTTTTATATTCTGTAATATCCTGTACCACAATAGCCCCACCTTTGTCCGCTGGTTTGATAAGGATATCTCGATTCTTACCAAGGGATTGGAGGGCCATCTTTTCATTTTTACTGATGTTAAAGGTGTGTTAGTGGTGCTTCTCCAAAGTTTGATTGACATCACGGAGCACCACCGCTTCATATGCCAGAATCTTGTGGGACATGGTGCTCGCAGGTGGGACAAAGGTAGAGGGAATTCTCAAGCCAGTGTGTGATTGGCAATAGGATGGTACCTTATTGCGGAAAAAATAACGAAGGCGGACCTTCCTAAAAAACTTGAAAAGTTCCGACCTAATGGTAAAATGGTCAGGAATGTTGGTTGGCACATATGATAAGCCTTTTCCAAGGATACTGAGTTCGTCGTCAGTTAGCTGATAGTTAGAGATATTTACTAACGGGTTGGGCGGGGGAGTCACCAGCGGTATACATTGCGGCGGGTTGATATCTCGCCGTGCTGTTCCGGCTGGAAGCGCACCTGCTTCTGTGGTCTCCCTCGACCTCCTTCCCAGTTCTGGTTGCTCGACTGTTGGCCACGCTGGTAACCTCTGGACCAGTTGTTGCCTCGGTTCCTGGGGGCTGCCATTGTCTCTGACCCTGATCTAAAAAAGATTGTTGGCGTTATTGGTGGCTATGGTCTTGACCTGTGTAGGAATGGCTAGGTCCGGCCTGATCGAATTCCCCTTCGGAACTATAAGAGGAGTCGGAAAAGGTCTTGTAATTCCGTCTGCCCCTCGACTGACCCGGGCCTCTGTTTATGAAACGGCCTGACGGTAATAATCCTCCTGTAAATACGGGTAGGTCTTCTTTTTATCATAAAACCGCAGGTCACAGGCCAATTTCTCAAGCTTTTTATTCTGTGTGGTAAGCTCAAAATCTTTGAGAGTAGCTTCTAAGGTTGTAAGTACCTCTTTAGCATTGGTCAGTGCCTTATCCCCATTGATTTCAGCTCTTAAAGCTGCAATTTCTTTCAATATGGACTGGACTTGTTCACCTGCAGTTCCCACGCCCAGCACCATCCAGTGCCGGGAGCAGTTATTGGCCACGTAACTAAAACCCTCTTTAAACTTTGGCACCTCAACAAAAATGGCCGGTTCGATTTTAATTTGAAGGCCTACTGGGATGATGTTTTCTTGAAGATAGCGGGTGAATAGGTGGCCATGCCAACTCGTTTGGATCAGTTTCTTTTCCAACCTTTCCAAGCGGGCTATCTTTTCTTTGAGTGTAAAGTCAATCGTGGGCACATTAGAAGAAAGGAAGGTATTAGCAGGGTCACCTATACGTTGGGTAATATATTCCTCAGAATAGGAAAGTAGCTCCCTCTCGACCATACTAGAATGAGAATTAATCTCAGAAAAAAACCTCACAGGGAGAACCCTGTACAGGAAGTGCTGTAAACACGGGTTAACCCAATAAGTCGCTGGGACCTGGGTGAGTAAATGATATAACCAAAGTGGTCCCAGATACTAGAACAAATGAACTGAAATAGAGCAATAACTTCACTGGATTAAAGAAGAATATCACAGCATGTTTTTAATCACAGCGTGTACAAAATATTCAATAAAACACAGTTCATAAAATACAACAATTATAGATAATAAGTAGTGCCCCTAAATGAGGAGGAGGGAGGGGAGGGGAGGGTGGGTGTGTGAGTGATCTGGACGGTGAGGGAACTGTACAAGTGTCAAAGCAGTGGTCAGTTTGACCTCAATAGAGTTTCATTAATAATCAATTAACAAAGGCTAGTAATCACAGTTCATAAATTATTATAACAAACTCATGCCTAACAAAACAAATCCACAAATGATAAATGGGGAAAATAGGCTGAGAATAGAGGAAAGTGTCGACGTTTCGACCCAGGTTATTGCAGGCATCTGATTGGGCCTTGCTAGAGGGTCTTCATCAGGACGGGGAGACAGGGGGGCAATATATCTGCACAAAAAAATCAATGATTTCATGTTAGTTCTGGTCACAAAGATCCATATCACTCATAGAAATTACATTGTTGTAGGTCGAGAAGGAGAGCCTACCAAGGGGACATATGAGTTAAGACCCAGGTCATGTAAGGAATATTTATATGGTGACGGTGACCACATTTTGAAAAACTGCAGGATAGAGCACAGATGTAGTATTCGAGCAGTGTAATTTACATCTAGGGAAGCACACATGACAGAAATACTACAATGATAAGTCACATCACTGAATATGGTATAGGCCAGTGATCTCAAAGCATTGTAAACCTTTCATAAATCCGTTGGATACACAACTGGGTAGTTTATCGAGAATAATAATGTCGGGTTGTAAGCATTAGTGGTAAAAGGCACATCAAGGAAATTACCTCTGTAGAGGAGCGCGAGTATGAGTTAGATACAGAATCCGCCACACGGATCAGGATCCTATAAGAAATGAGTTGTCCATAATTACCCGGCAATCGAAAGAATCCTGACTCAAAGCAAACGATGATTTTGATAAGGGGGCCTACCTTGAATGGAAAGATGTACCAGTGACCCTAAGAGTATGATGATACGATCTGTGGTTACACAGCGGCCACAAAGGATTCTTCAATTCAGGTTCTAAGAGTGTTAGAAATTACAGACCAGTGAATACTCACATCAGTATGGTCAGTGATAGTACTTTAGTAAAACCCTAGTACGCATACCTGGACATGGGAAGTTCCCGAACTGTCAGGAGTAATCAGTCCGAATACGTAAAGGAAGTGATGGTAGGTAATTATCTGCGGTTACGTGTCGGCCGCATTAATTGCTGCAGTTCGATTTCTAGAAATGTTAAAGTGACAGGCTTGTAAATAATTGCATCGATTTAGCCCGATAGCAAAAGGTAATATAATAAAAGCAAATCACGCATACCTGAAGCAAGGATTACTGGACTTTCACGGAGATTTAATGTCCGAAGTAGTGACCATATCGGCAGTCACTGGAGGGCCGTGTCACTTGCTTAAATTTCAAGTTCTGAAAGTTTTAAAGTGACAAACTGGTGAGTCGTCACATAAATATAACTCGATACCGATTTAGGTAATTTGACAAAGTTACACTGCACATACCTGTTAGAAATGGAGTACAGGGACTTCAAAGGGGAATCTGGTGTATGAGGTCCGAGTTCTAAGGAACCATGTTGTGAATGAAGCCGTATTTCTGAACTTACTTGGTCAGGGTTCCGATCATGTGACCCCACGTATCTCAGACGATAGTGAAAAAAGACTTCTGGTGACTCGTATCATGGACAGCACCTAAAGAAATACTGATGTAGTGCAGGGCACTGTTTTAGGACCACACTAATGAGCGATTTAATGTGGCCCAACAAGCCCAGAGGTCTTGCAAACTATTTGACTTAACAACACCCGCGGTGGCAAACGGATGATACCAATAGTGACCAGTTCGGTATTGTCAACCTACAAAAGGTGATTATATCAATGTAAGGATCAAGTAGTTAATGTGTTTTGACTAGTAAAGGTATTGTAACCCTCCAAGTTTGGTTAGCGAGATATCTAACATTTATTACAATCAGGGAAAAAAATGTATACATTGCAACGTGGGGGGGGAAGATGCACATCAACAATATACATTGTAATACATGGGGGAGGGGGAGGCTAGGGGAGGGGATAGTACCTCTTAGTAATCAACAATCGGCGTACCTATCATACAAGATGGTAAAAGCCGAATAGATATTAATTCTAAACACATCAAATATAATTGATCGCTGTATAATCCTCTGTAAGTGATCACCTTGAATATGTATACAGAGGTATTTCAATTCAAAATTGCTATTTGCGCAAAAGTGCTGTCAGTTTAGTTTAGTCCTGATTTTACAGAGTCAAAAAGAAACATCCATTTGGCTTCCCGGATGTTGAGAATATTGGATACACTCCCACCTCTAGGGCCCAATGTGATTTTCTCCAATACAACCCACTTAAAATTCTCTGGTAGGTGTTTTTCAGTTTTGAAATGGTCCACTAATGGGGCGCCAACTACCTCGCACCTGATCCTGCTTGAATGCTGCAAAATCCTTACTTTAGCCTTCTGCTGAGTTTGGCCTATATAAATTAGGTCACACTCACAGATGAAGGCGTAGATGACGTTAGTAGAACTGCAATTCGTATGTGTTTTTAAAGGGATCTTGTGTTCTTTGTATTCAAAAACTTTTGTCTGGATGCAGTTGTTGCATGCTTTGCACTGAGTGCATCTGTGATGGCCTGTCACTGGCGGGAGATTCCAAAGGGATAGTACAGTTGTTGCTTCTACAGGGGGCAGGAAGGATCGAACATCATGGTCCCTAATGTTCTTACCCCTTTTGAAGGCATGCATGGGGAGGGCGGTGTACCCGATATCATCGGCCAGTGCTTATTGATAATTTTTTTCACCCTGTTACTCTCTGTTGAAAAGGTGGTAACACAGACCATCCGATTACCCTGGGAGTCAGTCTTCTCTTTAGGTTGTAATAGACACTCCCTAGGATTGTACCAGGCCCATTTCTTGGCCCTGTTGACAAGTCACCGCGGGTAGCCACGTTGTATTAACCTGTTCATAAGGTCTTCCGATTGCTCCATGTAGTGTGTTTTGTCAGAACAATTTCTGCGGAGACGTAGAAATTGTCCAATGGGCAAATTGTCCCTAAGGGATCTTGGATGGTGGCTACCGTATTGAAGGAGTGAATTAGGTTCAGTCGGCTGGCGAAAAAGAGTGGTTTGTAGCAAGCCATCCTTGTCATAAATTATAAGATCCAAGAAATCCACCTGTTGGACATCAGATTTAAATGTAAACTTGATGTCTCTTGACTGTAAATCTAGCCATGTCTGGAAAGCCAGTAACTGCGTCTCATCTCCATTCCAGATTAATAGAATATCATCTATATACCTGACCCATAACCCAAGATGGTCGTGGTATGGGTTCCAGTCATTCAAGATGATATCCTCTTCAAAAGCTGACATGTACAGTATGGCCAGATCAGGGGCAAATGTAGCCCCCATCACCACACCTTTAGTTTGCAAGTAAAAGTGGTCTTGGAATATAAAGAAATTGCGCATCATGGCCAACCTTAAGAGTGATACAATAAATTTGGTTGGTACCGGTGTTGGGGCAGTTCTCTGGTCAAGAAACCGTGCCATTACTGACAAGGCCTCTTCCTGCGCGATGCTGGTATACAACGAGGTGATGTCACAGGTAACCAAAATTTGTCTACCAGCATCAAAAGGCAGACCATCCACGATGTTTATGGTGTGCATCGTATCACGAAGGTAAGTGGGAGTAGCTTCTGCTAAGGGTTTAAGAAAAAAATCAATGTATCGTCCCAGAGGTTCAAGCATTGACCCACACTCCGACTCAATGGGTCGGCCCGGTGGTTCTTCCAGATTCTTATGAATCTTCGGGAGTGTGTATATTGTGGGTAGTCTCTGGGTTTGCTGGTTAAGGTAGCTGAATTCTTGCTCGGTGAGAAAACCTTCATCGAGTCCTGTTCTAGTTAGATTTAGAATCTCAGAAGCCAGTGCCAAGGATGGATCAGTATTGAGCTTTTTATAACTAATACCATCATCAAGTTGTTTATAGATTTCTTTTTTATATTCTGTAACATCCTGTACCACAATAGCCCCACCTTTGTCCGCTGGTTTGATAAGAATATCTCGATTCTTACCAAGGGATTGGAGGGCCATCTTTTCATTTTTACTGATGTTAAAGGTGTGGTAGTGGTGCTTCTCCAAAGTTTGATTGACATCACGGAGCACCACCGCTTCATATGCCAGAATCTTGTGGGACATGGTGCTCGCAGGTGGGACAAAGGTAGAGGGGATTCTCAAGCCAGTGTGTGATTGGCAATAGGATGGTACCTTATTGCGGAAAAAATAACGAAGGCGGACCTTCCTAAAAAACTTGAAAAGTTCCGACCTAATGGTAAAATGGTCAGGAATGTTGGTTGGCACATATGATAAGCCTTTTCCAAGGATACTGAGTTCGTCGTCAGTTAGCTGATAGTTAGAGATATTTACTACCGGGTTGGGCGGGGGAGTCACCAGCGGTATATATTGCGGCGGGTTGATATCTCGCCGTGCTGTTCTGGCTGGAAGCGCACCTGCTTCTGTGGTCTCCCTCGACCTCCTTCCCAGTTCTGGTTGATCGACTGTTGGCCACGCTGGTAACCTCTGGACCAGTTGTTGCCTCGGTTCCTGGGGGCTGCCATTGTCTCTGACCCTGATCTAAAAAAGATTGTTGGCGTGATTGGTGGCTATAGTCTTGACCGGTGTAGGAATGGCTAGGTCCGGCCTGATCGAATTCCCCTTCGGAACTATAAGAGGAGTCGGAAAAGGTCTTGTAATTCCGTCTGCCCCTCGACTGACCCGGGCCTCTGTTTATGAAACGGCCTGACGGTAATATTCCTCCTGTAAATACGGGTAGTTCTTCTTTTTATCATAAAACCGCAGGTCATGGGCCAATTTCTCAAGCTTTTTATTCTGTGTGGTAAGCTCAAAATCTTTGAGAGTAGCTTCTAAGGTTGTAAGTACCTCTTTAGCATTGGTCAGTGCCTTATCCCCATTGATTTCAGCTCTTAAAGCTGCAATTTCTTTCAATATGGACTGGACTTGTTCACCTGCAGTTCCCACGCCCAGCACCATCCAGTGCCGGGAGCAGTTATTGGCCACGTAACTAAAACCCTCTTTAAACTTTGGCACCTCAACAAAAATGGCCGGTTCGATTTTAATTTGAAGGCCTACTGGGATGATGTTTTCTTGAAGATAGCGGGTGAATAGGTGGCCATGCCAACTCGTTTGGATCAGTTTCTTTTCCAACCTTTCCAAGCGGGCTATCTTTTCTTTGAGTGTAAAGTCAATCGTGGGCACATTAGAAGAAAGGAAGGTATTAGCAGGGTCACCTATACGTTGGGTAATATATTCCTCAGAATAGGAAAGTAGCTCCCTCTCGACCATACTAGAATGAGAATTAACCTCAGAAAAAAACCTCACAGGGAGAACCCTGTACAGGAAGTGCTGTAAACACGGGTTAACCCAATAAGTTAAAGGTGTGGTAGTGGTGCTTCTCCAAAGTTTGATTGACATCACGGAGCACCACCGCTTCATATGCCAGAATCTTGTGGGACATGGTGCTCGCAGGTGGGACAAAGGTAGAGGGGATTCTCAAGCCAGTGTGTGATTGGCAATAGGATGGTACCTTATTGCGGAAAAAATAACGAAGGCGGACCTTCCTAAAAAACTTGAAAAGTTCCGACCTAATGGTAAAATGGTCAGGAATGTTGGTTGGCACATATGATAAGCCTTTTCCAAGGATACTGAGTTCGTCGTCAGTTAGCTGATAGTTAGAGATATTTACTACAGGGTTGGGCGGGGGAGTCACCAGCGGTATATATTGCGGTGGGTTGATATCTCGCCGTGCTGTTCCGGCTGGAAGCGCACCTGCTTCTGTGGTCTCCCTCGACCTCCTTCCCAGTTCTGGTTGCTCGACTGTTGGCCACGCTGGTAACCTCTGGACCAGTTGTTGCCTCGGTTCCTGGGGGCTGCCATTGTCTCTGACCCTGATCTAAAAAAGATTGTTGGCGTGATTGGTGGCTATAGTCTTGACCGGTGTAGGAATGGCTAGGTCCGGCCTGATCGAATTCCCCTTCGGAACTATAAGAGGAGTCGGAAAAGGTCTTGTAATTCCGTCTGCCCCTCGACTGACCCGGGCCTCTGTTTATGAAACGGCCTGACGGTAATATTCCTCCTGTAAATACGGGTAGTTCTTCTTTTTATCATAAAACCGCAGGTCATGGGCCAATTTCTCAAGCTTTTTATTCTGTGTGGTAAGCTCAAAATCTTTGAGAGTAGCTTCTAAGGTTGTAAGTACCTCTTTAGCATTGGTCAGTGCCTTATCCCCATTGATTTCAGCTCTTAAAGCTGCAATTTCTTTCAATATGGACTGGACTTGTTCACCTGCAGTTCCCACGCCCAGCACCATCCAGTGCCGGGAGCAGTTATTGGCCACGTAACTAAAACCCTCTTTAAACTTTGGCACCTCAACAAAAATGGCCGGTTCGATTTTAATTTGAAGGCTTACTGGGATGATGTTTTCTTGAAGATAACGGGTGAATAGGTGGCCATGCCAACTCGTTTGGATCAGTTTCTTTTCCAACCTTTCCAATCTTTTCTTTGAGTGTAAAGTCAATCGTGGGCACATTAGAAGAAAGGAAGGTATTAGCAGGGTCACCTATACGTTGGGTAATATATTCCTCAGAATAGGAAAGTAGCTCCCTCTCGACCATACTAGAATGAGAATTATTCTCAGAAAAAAAACCTCACAGGGAGAACCCTGTACAGGAAGTGCTGTAAACACGGGTTAACCCAATAAGTCGCTGGGACCTGGGTGAGTAAATGATATAACCAAAGTGGTCCCAGATACTAGAACAAATGAACTGAAATAGAGCAATAACTTCACTGCATTAAAGAAGAATATCACAGCATGTTTTTAATCACAGCGTGTACAAAATATTCAATAAAACACAGTTCATAAAATACAACAATTATAGATAATAAGTAGTGCCCCTAAATGAGGAGGAGGGAGGGGAGGGTGGGTGTGTGAGTGATCTGGACGGTGAGGGAACTGTACAAGTGTCAAAGCAGTGGTCAGTTTGACCTCAATAGAGTTTCATTAATAATCAATTAACAAAGGCTAGTAATCACAGTTCATAAATTAATATAACAAACTCATGCCTAACAAAACAAATCCACAAATGATAAATGGGGAAAATAGGCTGAGAATAGAGGAAAGTGTCGACGTTTCGACCCAGGTTATTGCAGGCATCTGATTGGGCCTTGCTAGAGGGTCTTCATCAGGCGGGGAGACAGGGGGGCAATATATCTGCACAAAAAAATCAATGATTTCATGTTAGTTCTGGTCACAAAGATCCATATCACTCATAGAAATTACATTGTTGTAGGTCGAGAAGGAGAGCCTACCAAGGGGACATATGAGTTAAGACCCAGGTCATGTAAGGAATATTTATATGGTGACGGTGACCACATTTTGAAAAACTGCAGGATAGAACACAGATGTAGTATTCGAGCAGTGTCATTTACATCTAGGGAAGCATACATGACAGAAATACTACAATGATAAGTCACATCACTGAATATGGTATAGGCCAGTGATCTCAAAGCATTGTAAACCTTTCATAAATCCGTTGGATACACAACTGGGTAGTTTATCGAGAATAATAATGTCGGGTTGTAAGCATTAGTGGTAAAAGGCACATCAAGGAAATTACCTCTGTAGAGGAGCGCAAGTATGAGTTAGATACAGAATCCGCCACACGGATCAGGATCCTATAAGAAATGAGTTGTCCATAATTACCCGGCAATCGAAAGAATCCTGACTCAAAGCAAACGATGATTTTGATAAGGGGGCCTACCTTGAATGGAAAGATGTACCAGTGACCCTAAGAGTATGATGATACGATCTGTGGTTACACAGCGGCCACAAAGGATTCTTCAATTCAGGTTCTAAGAGTGTTAGAAATTACAGACCAGTGAATACTCACATCAGTATGGTCAGTGATAGTACTTTAGTAAAACCCTAGTACGCATACCTGGACATGGGAAGTTCCCGAACTGCCAGGAGTAATCAGTCCGAATACGTAAAGGAAGTGATGGTAGGTAATTATCTGCGGTTACGTGTCGGCCGCATTAATTGCTGCAGTTCGATTTCTAGAAATGTTAAAGTGACAGGCTTGTAAATAATTGCATCGATTTAGCCCGATAGCAAAAGGTAATATAATAAAAGCAAATCACGCATACCTGAAGCAAGGATTACTGGACTTTCACGGAGATTTAATGTCCGAAGTAGTGACCATATCGGCAGTCACTGGAGGGCCGTGTCACTTGCTTAAATTTCAAGTTCTGAAAGTTTTAAAGTGACAAACTGGTGAGTCGTCACATAAATATAACTCGATACCGATTTAGGTAATTTGACAAAGTTACACTGCACATACCTGTTAGAAATGGAGTACAGGGACTTCAAAGGGGAATCTGGTGTATGAGGTCCGAGTTCTAAGGAACCATGTTGTGAATGAAGCCGTATTTCTGAACTTACTTGGTCAGGGTTCCGATCACGTGACCCCACGTATCTCAGACGATAGTGAAAAAAGACTTCTGGTGACTCGTATCATGGACAGCACCTAAAGAAATACTGATGTAGTGCAGGGCACTGTTTTAGGACCACACTAATGAGCGATTTAATGTGGCCCAACAAGCCCAGAGGTCTTGCAAACTATTTGACTTAACAACACCCGCGGTGGCAAACGGATGATACCAATAGTGACCAGTTCGGTATTGTCAACCTACAAAAGGTGATTATATCAATGTAAGGATCAAGTAGTTAATGTGTTTTGACTAGTAAAGGTATTGTAACCCTCCAAGTTTGGTTAGCGAGATATCTAACATTTATTACAATCAGGGAAAAAAATGTATACATTGCAACGTGGGGGGGGAAGATGCACATCAACAATATACATTGTAATACATGGGGGAGGGGGAGGCTAGGGGAGGGGATAGTACCTCTTAGTAATCAACAATCGGCGTACCTATCATACAAGATGGTAAAAGCCGAATAGATATTAATTCTAAACACATCAAATATAATTGATCGCTGTATAATCCTCTGTAAGTGATCACCTTGAATATGTATACAGAGGTATTTCAATTCAAAATTGCTATTTGCGCAAAAGTGCTGTCAGTTTAGTTTAGTCCTGATTTTACAGAGTCAAAAAGAAACATCCATTTGGCTTCCCGGATGTTGAGAATATTGGATACACTCCCACCTCTAGGGCCCAATGTGATTTTCTCCAATACAACCCACTTAAAATTCTCTGGTAGGTGTTTTTCAGTTTTGAAATGGTCCACTAATGGGGCGCCAACTACCTCGCACCTGATCCTGCTTGAATGCTGCAAAATCCTTACTTTAGCCTTCTGCTGAGTTTGGCCTATATAAATTAGGTCACACTCACAGATGAAGGCGTAGATGACGTTAGTAGAACTGCAATTCGTATGTGTTTTTAAAGGGATCTTGTGTTCTTTGTATTCAAAAACTTTTGTCTGGATGCAGTTGTTGCATGCTTTGCACTGAGTGCATCTGTGATGGCCTGTCACTGGCG
Source organism: Lissotriton helveticus (assembly GCF_964261635.1). Classification (NCBI taxonomy): domain Eukaryota; kingdom Metazoa; phylum Chordata; class Amphibia; order Caudata; family Salamandridae; genus Lissotriton; species Lissotriton helveticus. Next base: position 687,506,409 of record NC_136070.1, on the reverse strand, counting down.
GGAGATTCCAAAGGGATAGTACAGTTGTTGCTTCTACAGGGGGCAGGAAGGATCGAACATCATGGTCCCTAATGTTCTTACCCCTTTTGAAGGCATGCATGGGGAGGGCGGTGTACCCGATATCATCGGCCAGTGCTTATTGATAATTTTTTTCACCCTGTTACTCTCTGTTGAAAAGGTGGTAACACAGACCATCCGATTACCCTGGGAGTCAGTCTTCTCTTTAGGTTGTAATAGACACTCCCTAGGATTGTACCAGGCCCATTTCTTGGCCCTGTTGACAAGTCACCGCGGGTAGCCACGTTGTATTAACCTGTTCATAAGGTCTTCCGATTGCTCCATGTAGTGTGTTTTGTCAGAACAATTTCTGCGGAGACGTAGAAATTGTCCAATGGGCAAATTGTCCCTAAGGGATCTTGGATGGTGGCTACCGTATTGAAGGAGTGAATTAGGTTCAGTCGGCTGGCGAAAAAGAGTGGTTTGTAGCAAGCCATCCTTGTCATAAATTATAAGATCCAAGAAATCCACCTGTTGGACATCAGATTTAAATGTAAACTTGATGTCTCTTGACTGTAAATCTAGCCATGTCTGGAAAGCCAGTAACTGCGTCTCATCTCCATTCCAGATTAATAGAATATCATCTATATACCTGACCCATAACCCAAGATGGTCGTGGTATGGGTTCCAGTCATTCAAGATGATATCCTCTTCAAAAGCTGACATGTACAGTATGGCCAGATCAGGGGCAAATGTAGCCCCCATCACCACACCTTTAGTTTGCAAGTAAAAGTGGTCTTGGAATATAAAGAAATTGCGCATCATGGCCAACCTTAAGAGTGATACAATAAATTTGGTTGGTACCGGTGTTGGGGCAGTTCTCTGGTCAAGAAACCGTGCCATTACTGACAAGGCCTCTTCCTGCGCGATGCTGGTATACAACGAGGTGATGTCACAGGTAACCAAAATTTGTCTACCAGCATCAAAAGGCAGACCATCCACGATGTTTATGGTGTGCATCGTATCACGAAGGTAAGTGGGAGTAGCTTCTGCTAAGGGTTTAAGAAAAAAATCAATGTATCGTCCCAGAGGTTCAAGCATTGACCCACACTCCGACACAATGGGTCGGCCCGGTGGTTCTTCCAGATTCTTATGAATCTTCGGGAGTGTGTATATTGTGGGTAGTCTCTGGGTTTGCTGGTTAAGGTAGCTGAATTCTTGCTCGGTGAGAAAACCTTCATCGAGTCCTGTTCTAGTTAGATTTAGAATCTCAGAAGCCAGTGCCAAGGATGGATCAGTATTGAGCTTTTTATAACTAATACCATCATCAAGTTGTTTATAGATTTCTTTTTTATATTCTGTAACATCCTGTACCACAATAGCCCCACCTTTGTCCGCTGGTTTGATAAGAATATCTCGATTCTTACCAAGGGATTGGAGGGCCATCTTTTCATTTTTACTGATGTTAAAGGTGTGGTAGTGGTGCTTCTCCAAAGTTTGATTGACATCACGGAGCACCACCGCTTCATATGCCAGAATCTTGTGGGACATGGTGCTCGCAGGTGGGACAAAGGTAGAGGGGATTCTCAAGCCAGTGTGTGATTGGCAATAGGATGGTACCTTATTGCGGAAAAAATAACGAAGGCGGACCTTCCTAAAAAACTTGAAAAGTTCCGACCTAATGGTAAAATGGTCAGGAATGTTGGTTGGCACATATGATAAGCCTTTTCCAAGGATACTGAGTTCGTCGTCAGTTAGCTGATAGTTAGAGATATTTACTACCGGGTTGGGCGGGGGAGTCACCAGCGGTATATATTGCGGCGGGTTGATATCTCGCCGTGCTGTTCTGGCTGGAAGCGCACCTGCTTCTGTGGTCTCCCTCGACCTCCTTCCCAGTTCTGGTTGCTCGACTGTTGGCCACGCTGGTAACCTCTGGACCAGTTGTTGCCTCGGTTCCTGGGGGCTGCCATTGTCTCTGACCCTGATCTAAAAAAGATTGTTGGCGTGATTGGTGGCTATAGTCTTGACCGGTGTAGGAATGGCTAGGTCCGGCCTGATCGAATTCCCCTTCGGAACTATAAGAGGAGTCGGAAAAGGTCTTGTAATTCCGTCTGCCCCTCGACTGACCCGGGCCTCTGTTTATGAAACGGCCTGACGGTAATATTCCTCCTGTAAATACGGGTAGTTCTTCTTTTTATCATAAAACCGCAGGTCATGGGCCAATTTCTCAAGCTTTTTATTCTGTGTGGTAAGCTCAAAATCTTTGAGAGTAGCTTCTAAGGTTGTAAGTACCTCTTTAGCATTGGTCAGTGCCTTATCCCCATTGATTTCAGCTCTTAAAGCTGCAATTTCTTTCAATATGGACTGGACTTGTTCACCTGCAGTTCCCACGCCCAGCACCATCCAGTGCCGGGAGCAGTTATTGGCCACGTAACTAAAACCCTCTTTAAACTTTGGCACCTCAACAAAAATGGCCGGTTCGATTTTAATTTGAAGGCCTACTGGGGTGATGTTTTCTTGAAGATAGCGGGTGAATAGGTGGCCATGCCAACTCGTTTGGATCAGTTTCTTTTCCAACCTTTCCAAGCGGGCTATCTTTTCTTTGAGTGTAAAGTCAATCGTGGGCACATTAGAAGAAAGGAAGGTATTAGCAGGGTCACCTATACGTTGGGTAATATATTCCTCAGAATAGGAAAGTAGCTCCCTCTCGACCATACTAGAATGAGAATTAACCTCAGAAAAAAACCTCACAGGGAGAACCCTGTACAGGAAGTGCTGTAAACACGGGTTAACCCAATAAGTTAAAGGTGTGGTAGTGGTGCTTCTCCAAAGTTTGATTGACATCACGGAGCACCACCGCTTCATATGCCAGAATCTTGTGGGACATGGTGCTCGCAGGTGGGACAAAGGTAGAGGGGATTCTCAAGCCAGTGTGTGATTGGCAATAGGATGGTACCTTATTGCGGAAAAAATAAAGAAGGCGGACCTTCCTAAAAAAACTTGAAAAGTTCCGACCTAATGGTAAAATGGTCAGGAATGTTGGTTGGCACATATGATAAGCCTTTTCCAAGGATACTGAGTTCGTCGTCAGTTAGCTGATAGTTAGAGATATTTACTACCGGGTTGGGCGGGGGAGTCACCAGCGGTATATATTGCGGCGGGTTGATATCTCGCCGTGCTGTTCCGGCTGGAAGCGCACCTGCTTCTGTGGTCTCCCTCGACCTCCTTCCCAGTTCTGGTTGCTCGACTGTTGGCCACGCTGGTAACCTCTGGACCAGTTGTTGCCTCGGTTCCTGGGGGCTGCCATTGTCTCTGACCCTGATCTAAAAAAGATTGTTGGCGTGATTGGTGGCTATAGTCTTGACCGGTGTAGGAATGGCTAGGTCCGGCCTGATCAAATTCCCCTTCGGAACTATAAGAGGAGTCGGAAAAGGTCTTGTAATTCCGTCTGCCCCTCGACTGACCCGGGCCTCTGTTTATGAAACGGCCTGACGGTAATATTCCTCCTGTAAATACGGGTAGTTCTTCTTTTTATCATAAAACCGCAGGTCATGGGCCAATTTCTCAAGCTTTTTATTCTGTGTGGTAAGCTCAAAATCTTTGAGAGTAGCTTCTAAGGTTGTAAGTACCTCTTTAGCATTGGTCAGTGCCTTATCCCCATTGATTTCAGCTCTTAAAGCTGCAATTTCTTTCAATATGGACTGGACTTGTTCACCTGCAGTTCCCACGCCCAGCACCATCCAGTGCCGGGAGCAGTTATTGGCCACGTAACTAAAACCCTCTTTAAACTTTGGCACCTCAACAAAAATGGCCGGTTCGATTTTAATTTGAAGGCTTACTGGGATGATGTTTTCTTGAAGATAGCGGGTGAATAGGTGGCCATGCCAACTCGTTTGGATCAGTTTCTTTTCCAACCTTTCCAAGCGGGCTATCTTTTCTTTGAGTGTAAAGTCAATCGTGGGCACATTAGAAGAAAGGAAGGTATTAGCAGGGTCACCTATACGTTGGGTAATATATTCCTCAGAATAGGAAAGTAGCTCCCTCTCGACCATACTAGAATGAGAATTAATCTCAGAAAAAAAACCTCACAGGGAGAACCCTGTACAGGAAGTGCTGTAAACACGGGTTAACCCAATAAGTCGCTGGGACCTGGGTGAGTAAATGATATAACCAAAGTGGTCCCAGATACTAGAACAAATGAACTGAAATAGAGCAATAACTTCACTGCATTAAAGAAGAATATCACAGCATGTTTTTAATCACAGCGTGTACAAAATATTCAATAAAACACAGTTCATAAAATACAACAATTATAGATAATAAGTAGTGCCCCTAAATGAGGAGGAGGGAGGGGAGGGTGGGTGTGTGAGTGATCTGGACGGTGAGGGAACTGTACAAGTGTCAAAGCAGTGGTCAGTTTGACCTCAATAGAGTTTCATTAATAATCAATTAACAAAGGCTAGTAATCACAGTTCATAAATTAATATAACAAACTCATGCCTAACAAAACAAATCCACAAATGATAAATGGGGAAAATAGGCTGAGAATAGAGGAAAGTGTCGACGTTTCGACCCAGGTTATTGCAGGCATCTGATTGGGCCTTGCTAGAGGGTCTTCATCAGGCGGGGAGACAGGGGGGCAATATATCTGCACAAAAAAATCAATGATTTCATGTTAGTTCTGGTCACAAAGATCCATATCACTCATAGAAATTACATTGTTGTAGGTCGAGAAGGAGAGCCTACCAAGGGGACATATGAGTTAAGACCCAGGTCATGTAAGGAATATTTATATGGTGACGGTGACCACATTTTGAAAAACTGCAGGATAGAACACAGATGTAGTATTCGAGCAGTGTCATTTACATCTAGGGAAGCATACATGACAGAAATACTACAATGATAAGTCACATCACTGAATATGGTATAGGCCAGTGATCTCAAAGCATTGTAAACCTTTCATAAATCCGTTGGATACACAACTGGGTAGTTTATCGAGAATAATAATGTCGGGTTGTAAGCATTAGTGGTAAAAGGCACATCAAGGAAATTACCTCTGTAGAGGAGCGCAAGTATGAGTTAGATACAGAATCCGCCACACGGATCAGGATCCTATAAGAAATGAGTTGTCCATAATTACCCGGCAATCGAAAGAATCCTGACTCAAAGCAAACGATGATTTTGATAAGGGGGCCTACCTTGAATGGAAAGATGTACCAGTGACCCTAAGAGTATGATGATACGATCTGTGGTTACACAGCGGCCACAAAGGATTCTTCAATTCAGGTTCTAAGAGTGTTAGAAATTACAGACCAGTGAATACTCACATCAGTATGGTCAGTGATAGTACTTTAGTAAAACCCTAGTACGCATACCTGGACATGGGAAGTTCCCGAACTGTCAGGAGTAATCAGTCCGAATACGTAAAGGAAGTGATGGTAGGTAATTATCTGCGGTTACGTGTCGGCCGCATTAATTGCTGCAGTTCGATTTCTAGAAATGTTAAAGTGACAGGCTTGTAAATAATTGCATCGATTTAGCCCGATAGCAAAAGGTAATATAATAAAAGCAAATCACGCATACCTGAAGCAAGGATTACTGGACTTTCACGGAGATTTAATGTCCGAAGTAGTGACCATATCGGCAGTCACTGGAGGGCCGTGTCACTTGCTTAAATTTCAAGTTCTGAAAGTTTTAAAGTGACAAACTGGTGAGTCGTCACATAAATATAACTCGATACCGATTTAGGTAATTTGACAAAGTTACACTGCACATACCTGTTAGAAATGGAGTACAGGGACTTCAAAGGGGAATCTGGTGTATGAGGTCCGAGTTCTAAGGAACCATGTTGTGAATGAAGCCGTATTTCTGAACTTACTTGGTCAGGGTTCCGATCACGTGACCCCACGTATCTCAGACGATAGTGAAAAAAGACTTCTGGTGACTCGTATCATGGACAGCACCTAAAGAAATACTGATGTAGTGCAGGGCACTGTTTTAGGACCACACTAATGAGCGATTTAATGTGGCCCAACAAGCCCAGAGGTCTTGCAAACTATTTGACTTAACAACACCCGCGGTGGCAAACGGATGATACCAATAGTGACCAGTTCGGTATTGTCAACCTACAAAAGGTGATTATATCAATGTAAGGATCAAGTAGTTAATGTGTTTTGACTAGTAAAGGTATTGTAACCCTCCAAGTTTGGTTAGCGAGATATCTAACATTTATTACAATCAGGGAAAAAAATGTATACATTGCAACGTGGGGGGGGAAGATGCACATCAACAATATACATTGTAATACATGGGGGAGGGGGAGGCTAGGGGAGGGGATAGTACCTCTTAGTAATCAACAATCGGCGTACCTATCATACAAGATGGTAAAAGCCGAATAGATATTAATTCTAAACACATCAAATATAATTGATCGCTGTATAATCCTCTGTAAGTGATCACCTTTGTGGTAAATAAATAAATAATACCCTATTTTTGACTAGACATATATCATAACAGATAGCTCAATAAATAAGAGTCAAGATTCGAGGTAGTAGGAGTTTTTGCAGGTTTAATACAGCATAAGGACAGGAACAGGACAGCCTGCATAGGAATAGGATGACAGGGCCCAGCAGCTGCTGGGGCTGGGTCTGGGATGAGCGCGCTAACTTTTAATAACAATACACGAGCATATATACATAGCGCAAACACATAGCATTACATTGCAGTAGGCGTAGCAGTGGGTGGAGCAGAAGGCGTGACGCGTAGCAGTCGCGAAAGATAAGAGTAAAAAGAAGGTGTAACTCAGACATGTGATGCAAACGTAACAGAATATGTCATGAATGGGCGGAAACATAGGAGGGGGCTACCTAAGGAGCCGGGACCTCTAACCTAATGGTGCGCGCAAACTGGCAATGACGTGTTACTAGGAGAAGCTGGGGGCTATGAACTCTGTGCTAGGAGCAGAGACTAAAGTCTGGAGGGTCGGAGCGACATGTACCTAAACCCTATCTGGTATCTAATGTTTAGGGAACATGTTGATATAAACTAGAAGTCATGAGGGGAAAGGCTAACTGACTCTAAGACTGGAGCATGCATTTATTCTACATGTAGTACGTGATGAAGAATATTAAATGACCATTAAATCCAGTATTTCTCTTACATGGAGCCGAATAGGCTAGACAATGACGGAAACTATTGATGCAGTTCAGTAGCTTAGGAATGCAGAGAAGGAGGACTAAACTGATAGCTGGAATCATAACATAGTCTTGGCAGACTCAGAGGCAGAGCCAAGCTGCACCGGGCACTGCGAGGCAGGAAGTAAGTGAAAGGTCGAGGATACAGGTGGGGGCTGTATCGCTCCTCAGCGAGGCTTCAGGAGACAGGGGCTGAATCTGATGTCCGGGCCCTGTTGAGGCCTAGAAACGGGGACTTTATAATGAAATAACGTGCACACTGAGAAACGTGGCAACATAACTTTACATAGGCCTGATACTCATATTACTCATGAGGACTGGGGAATGACATACCAGAGGTGGACACAACTATAATTGCGTCTTTAATCGGACATGGGGAATACATATACATATTGGTCATGCACACATAACATATGATGGATAACTCGTAGGGACACAGAACATGGCAAAATTTACTTTTCCACATTCCCTCCTTGTCACTACGTTTCCATCAGGAAACATCAATATTCATGATACCATCTATCATTTCATACAGTACCATTTGTTCATCTCGAATTGTCTTGGAACGAGATTTAGAACGGGGCTTGGGACTAGGAATACAAGAGGTAGCACAAATGCCGCAAATCGCAGGGCCACATTGTATACAGAGGCAGCAGCTGAATATGATCGCTACTGCGATACCTAGAAAGGACAGGACTTTCCATCCCCAGGCAGAAATTATATTCCAGAACCAACCGGACCATGTCCAGGTGCCTGGATCTTGGTGTAACAGATGGGCAATTTTATGAAGTCTGGTTATAGCTGAATAAACAGACGGCGCGTTATTTGGAATGAAAATGCAGCAACTGGATCCGAGGAGTCTACAGGCCCCGCCCCTATCGGCCAGTATGACGTCAAGGACGAGACGATTCTGGAGCACGACAATTCTCATAAAGGATTGCTCTTCGGTTAAGTTACCTAGAGCGGAGGCAGTCTCATCTACTACTGCTTCAAGGGTTCTTGTTAACCTACGAATTAGCTTACTATTTACAACTGTACCTAAATAAGGGAAAACACCTTTATCAATATCAATGAATTGCTCTGCAGCAGTTTCAGTATAATCGACAATCGGGAGGTTTCTCTTGTGTCTGGTATGTACTAGGAAGGAATTCCTATGGTAGTCAGGTGGGGCTAGGAAAACAGGTGGCAGTAGGAAGGCAATGTAACAGGTTCCCTCCCAATCGAGGGGCAGACGAACATATGCAGTTTGACCACAAACGAAATAAGAATGACGTGAAGCTTTAAAAATAGATTTCCCACTGTCACTATACTGGATAATAGTAGTACAATCACTATGTCCTACGTGTACAGAACCATGATTTCGGACACATAATTCGCCTTTGACTGGTAATACTGAAATAGCAGGTGAATCCATAGAATCTGGAGTAATATCAGACTGAACATTCAGGACCATGAAATTCGACGAATAATTACCTAAATTGTACACTTCATTTTCTAGATCTAAACCTGTTCTGTGGGGGAGACCTTGCTTGGCTGGGAAACATGTGCTGTTAAGAAAAGACATATCTGTTGAGGATAACGTTAACGTGGACCATGCTCCACACGAACCATTATGGGAAAAAGGATAAGGAAAGAGTGGCAGAACTCCCTTCGATGTCTGGAAAGGGGGGAGTCGACCACACACCCAACAATTAGTGGCATTGCTGGTCTGGTGTGAATAATGTAACATGCGGATAAATGTATTGTTACGCATCGCGAGGCGGTATGAATATTCATGAGGAGGCAGATCGCTAAACGTGTGCTCTACTGTAACATTAGAATGCTTATTTACATGAGGAACTGGAAAACACAGGAAAAATGCGTAACTGGTGCAGGAAATCATAATGCTGAGAAACAATATGAAACTTAGAAAAACGATACATCGGTTTGAGTTTTGACTAACTCTCTCACTATGGGGGTCTATTTTATACATGTCAGAAACAGTCTAACCGTTTCACCTAGGGGAGGACTTATACAATCAAACTGACTGACTTATTTTACTAGACCGGAGTTTTTGCTTATACTCCTGCTGCGGAGTTTTCTCTAACAGGGGAGGGGTTGTATCAATGTCATTTGCGGGACAGTCCTTAGGAACAATGTTTTGACAAGTCTTGATATCCTGGGAAATGTTTTTAAAGACCGGCTTCAATCCGTAGAATTTCTTGACGTGCGAAAGATGCACCCAGCCGCGGCGTCCTTCCAATTTCACAGCTGTACGGGTGGTGAGGAGGACCTGACGGGGCTCCTTCCAACGTGGCTCCAGCGGACTTGATCTGTCAAAGTTCCGGACGAGCACCATCGAACCTGGAACGATTTCATGCGGTGCCACCTCGGTATTGTCTGGAAATGCGGCGGCAACCTGTGAACGACATGAGTTGAGGGCAGACATCAAGGAAGCTAGGTAGTCTGTCAGCATATTACATGAAACATCAGTAATACTTCGGGGTCTAGGAGTACCCCACATGTTAGGGGGGCGGCCGAATACGACCTCATACGGGGACAGACCTGATCTGGAATGTGCGACCATGCGCATATAAAACAAAGCAACTGGCAGAGCTACTAGCCAGTCCACACCCTTATCTTTACATATTTTGGCAATTCGAATTTTCAGAGTCTGATTATGTCTCTCGACTAGACCGGCTGCTTCAGGATGGCGTACACAATGAAACTTCCACTGGTACCCTAACAACAGGGAAACGTGCTTCATTAACTCTGAGGAGAATGGTTGGCCGTTATCAGAATATACGACTCTAGGGAGTCCATATCGAGGGAAAAACTCACGAACCAACTGCTTGGCAGTGGTCGCGGCTGTGTAATCTGGGACTGGATATGCTTCTGTCCATCTGGACAAAGCGCATACAACTACAAGGACATACTTGAAACCTCGACATCGCTCCATCTGAATATAATCCATCTGGAGGACCTCAAAAGAGTGGTCAGGGGGCTGGAATCCACCTTGTTCCACCGGGACACTTTTACCTGGATTAAACTGACAACATATCATACAGGTACGGACTTTCTGCTTGGCTGCAGCTCGTAAATGCTTGTTGAACCAAATGTTCTGGATACTGTCTAACATTGCTTTTTCTCCTAAGTGTGCTGGACTATGTGCGGTATTAATAATGACTTGAACCATAGAGTCGGGGAGAAACCATGCGGTCCTACCCTTTGTTAACCATCCTTGATCTGTCTGGACCCCTCCTTGTTCAGACCACTTCTTGATTTCATCGGGAGTAGCATGTAACTGGATATCTATGACATCTTGAGTAGGGTCCTTAACGGTCATACATGTAGTCGGATCTGGAGTATGTGTCTGTGTCGGATTAACTTGAATGTCTGGAGTCTGAGCTGTAAGCTTGGCTGTGCGATCTGCTAGATCATTACCCTGGGAAATAATGTCAGTAACTTTCGTATGTGCTTTGCATTTCATAATAGCAATGGAGGTCGGTAAATGTATGGCATCTAACAGAGCTTGAATAAGGAGACCATGCTGAATCTTGGTTCCATGAGAAGTCATGAAACCTCTCTCTTGCCAGAGCACTCCAAAGTCGTGTACAACTCCGAATGCGTAGCGTGAATCCGTGTAAACATTAACTTTCAGGTTCTTGGCGTGTATGCAGGCTTGTGTCAGAGCAACTAGCTCTGCTGCTTGAGCGGACAGGGTGTCAATGCGGTGTGTTTCAATAACTTCGGTGTCAGTAGTCACTGCATATGCGGCAACTAAATCTCCTGTACTAGTTCTCATACATGAACCATCCACATAAAGTGTCAGGTCGGGATCTGGTAACGGAATGTCTGTCAGGTCTTGTCTTGGTTTTGTCGTAATGTTGACTACTTCCACACAGTCGTGTGTGGCAGAATTTGAATTAACTGATGGTAACAGTGTAGCAGGGTTCAGAACGTTGCAGCGTCTGATTTCTATGTGTGGCTGAAACAGTGTCAATTCATAACCTGTTAAACGTGCAATTGTCAAGTGCTGTGTTTGTGTTCTATTTAAAAGAACTTCCACGGAGTGTGGGACTTGTACTGTCAAGGAGTGTCCTAAAACTATGGAATCACTTTGTCTGATAGCTAGTGCTGCGGCTGCAACTGACTTGAGGCACGCAGGCAGAGCCTGGGCGACTGGATCTAGTGTGCTAGAAAAATAAGCACACGGCTTGTATTGTCCTGCTTGATCTTGTGTGAGAACAGATAATGCTGTACCTTCACGTTCAGTAACGAAAAGTGTAAAAGGCTTACTGTAGTTCGGTGTAGCTAGGACTGGAGCTTGACATAAAGCTTTCTTTAACTCGTTGAAACTAAGTGTATGTTCAGATGTCCAAGGGAGGACAGTCGATACGGCTGCCTCCTGTGTCGTTAACTGTATCAGTGGCTTGGCTAGAAATGCATACTGAGGAATCCATTGTCTACAATAAGAAGTAAGGCCAATAAAAGCACGTACCTCCTTCTGGGTTCTGGGCTGAGGAAGACTCGCTATCAACTGGATACGGTCTGGTGTCAACTGCCTACCCCTCTTGGACAGTAAGTGTCCTAAGTAGACCACTTGCTGGACACAGAATTGAAGCTTCGAAGGGGACACCTTGTGCCCCATCTCGGCTAGGAAATACAGAACCGTCAGTGACGCTCGCTCGCAGTCACGTTCAGAACGGGCTGTGATCAATAGATCATCGACATACTGGAGCAGGGCAGTGTCAGTTGGCATGTGAATGTTGTCTAGTTGTCTCTTAAGTGCTTGACTGTAAATACTAGGGCTTTCTGTGAAACCTTGAGGAGCGCGTGTAAACATATAGCTCCTTCCATTTAAACAAAATCCGAAAAGAAACTGGCTGTCTGGATGAATCGGAACACTAAAAAATGCATTCTTGAGGTCTATGACAGTGAAGAACGTGGCTTCGGAATCAATGGCTGTCAATAGGGAAGAAATATCTGGGACAACTGGGTACTGCGGAATAATACATTTATTAAGCTCTCGTAGGTCGATCACTAATCGATATACTGGGGGTGCATTTGGATCAGTACGTTTCATGACTGGAATGATCGGAGAGTTACATACATTGGAGTCAGTTTCTACAACTACTCCTTGAGCCATGAGCTCGTCTATAATTTTGGATAAGGCTGCTACAGCCTCAGGTGGCAATCTATACTGTCTGATTCGTGGTAACACTACACCTGGCTTGAGAGTCACACGATAAGGTGTGATTTGCATATAACCTACATCAGTTGGACCTTGCGCCCATAAATGCTGCGGAACTTTAGAAAGTCTGGAATCAAAATCTCGTAATACATAGTGACCCTTGAAGTCACGTAGGAACAGACGTATTCCCTCTGGGGAACAGCATATAACTGCACCTAACTCTTTCAGTGTTTTAATGCCTAATAGATTTTCTGTTTATGAAAAAACAAGTGTTGGCCATACAGGGTGATTTTAATCTCCTTCGTTTAGAGTGACAAAATAAAGTTATATTTCAAAATTTGTCTGGTATTATTTATTTTATACCTTTTTACTTTTAAATTTTCAGAAAATTCACAAAAATACTTTTTACAAAAAAGACACACCTAATTACATTTATCATACAATCTGTTCAATCATATGAATATTTTACACAAGACAAACAATACATATATCTAAATTTCATATATACAAAGACTCATGCAACAACATCATTAATCATATTTGCACTGAGAAAAACAGAGAAAAGATTCTCTATACTCAAAAAGGAGAAATCAAACGGAGATAACAGTCTATGTACACAATAATGCAAATTAAACTGAGAGTATGAATCAAGAACTCAGTCTAACACAAAGACAATTGTTTCAAGCAGTTATCAATTGCTTCTCTCCAACTGGCCGACGCGTTTCGAACTCGCTATTTTAATTAGCGTGTTCTCGTCAGGGCGTAACGACTCTATCCTGTAAGGGTCATGCAAAAATAAACAGAAAAATGATGTCAGTTCTTATTGGGTCTATAATAGCCTAATTAGATTAACAAGCTCCAACTCATAAGTTCATACCTTATAAAAACTTCATTGGTGAGTGGGGTTCAGTGGGCGCTATAAATTCCAATCGTGAAATCTAGAGGGAGAATGGAATCAAAATCAATTCTACTTATCCAATGGAGAGCCAATTGTCTTTTGCCACACACACGGGAGCCTCGCCCTTACCTGCGAGTACTCACGTCTTTGTTCAAAAATTATTTTGACTTCGTGCACAGGGGGGCCCCCCTAGGTGCACTAGAACCTGTCAAAAAACGGGAAGCATAGTCACTTCACCTATTCAGTATCCCTTTGCACTACTACGTTTGTCAAAAATATGCGCGTGTAATCAAATACCTCCGTTTTGGTTTTGACAAATGCTCAAACAGCCACTCGGTCTTGGTTTATCCTCGCACGGTAACCGGCACTTCCCAATCACACGTCCGCGGACGTACAGTGTTAATTGTCTGCCAAGACAAAGACAGAGAGGTGCGTTCAGTAACCAAACCACCCCTCCACCTTACATGAGATCAGGTCACAGTTTTACAACGGCTGCGGGCAAATACCTGGTTAGCGCAGCTCACTCGGCTCACTTCACTCGAACTAGCAATCCATCAATGCGCCATGTTTGAAAGAGGCGTGACTAATTTATTGTTATGTGTCGGATGGATTCCTGGGACATGTAGTCCACTTGGTGTTTCGAAAACGCGCGTTAATTACTTCAAACAACGCGCAAGGGGTTTGATAACATGAATTTCTTGGCAGGTTTTTAGGGGGCTTTCGGTATTTATCACGAGGACACACAGTTAGAAAAGGAAACGTGTTTTGAAAAACGTGCAAAGGGATCTAGATATAAAACAGGATTTTTATAGCCTAGAAATTTCTGACATCGAGTTTAACCCAGTTTGGAAACTATTAAATCGCAGGATTAAATAGGCTTCTTTCCTAAGTAAAACATCATCCACATCCAAGGCTGTTTTCATATGTCCTATGGTATATAGGACCGTCCACTTGAAATCGGTCTCTGAGTGACCCTGTTCCAAAAAATGTTGGACCATGGGTGCCGATACCACCTTAGTTTTGATCCGTGATCGGTGTTGTGTGATGCGGGTATTGATCTGTTGATTTGTTTTCCCGATATAGAGCTTATCGCAAACACACCTGATTGCGTAGACCACATTTCTGGTCCTACAGTTACTGAAACACTCATTCCGCCATCGTATTCCCCGGTGGATGAATTCCTTGCCCTCTATTGTTGATTCACATGAGACACAGTTACCACACCTGTGGTGGCCAACTATCTGTTTCATGCCCCATATTGAGAGCAGGTCATGTTTTGGTCTATCTATCCTCACATCTGCCCGTACCATATGTTGACCAATACTTCTATTTTCTGGACATGACTTAGTAAGTAACAGATCAGTAGTGCGGGACAATGGACCTACTTCTAGAGTGACTGGCTTTGAAATCTCATTAACGATAGGCTTTCCTGAAAATCCAAGGGAAACATTTCTTGAGCCTGAGAGCGGAGCCCCTGGAACTTCGGCATGACTAATTGTGGTCCTACTTGCCCCTGTATCAATCAAAAACTTTCTGTCTTTCCCTAATACTTGACTGTGAACATAGGGACCTTCTTGATCTACAGGTATCTCGATGAGAGGCAAGCCTACCTCCCTCTCTAGGCTGTTTCATGAATATGGCTGGTACTCTGGATACTCAGACTGTGCATACTGGTACATCTGCGATGTAACGTGCTGTGTTGCAGCGATAGGCTGCGGTACTGTAACTGTCTGTTGTGCATTCTGTGGCTGAGGAGTCTGTGAAACTTGTTCTTGTCTAGGCGGACGTGGTCTTTCTTTAGTCTTACCAGTAGCTATGTTATGTTTCAGAACTGCACACTCATTTATAAAATGACCTGGCTGTTTACAATAATTGCAGTTCCCTTTAACGGGAGCTGCAGGATGACTGGCTTGATTCGGACCCCTCTTCTGACTGTCTTGAGGAACAGATTGTGCAACTAGTACTTTCATTTTCGTGTCTTTCATACGTTTTCTTTCGTGTTCTTGTTCTTCTCTGATTCTATTCTGGTGATACTGGAGCATTTGGAGCATCTGGGACGGAGTATTAGCTTGCCAGGTACTCTCGACCTTCAAAACTCGGTTTTTAACTTGTGGGCTTGAATTCTCGACTAATTTAGTAACGAAAAGGTGAGGGTATGACTCACTACTTGTCTTGAGGCCACTGTTGATACTAAAGCACTTTTCAAACCTAGAATAAAAATCACTAATATCTTCATCTTGTTTCTGTTTACAGGCTGAGATTGCATCCCAGTCTTCTTTTCTCGTTGTTAATAATCTGGGTAAAACTTGAATTAATAATTCTGGTAATTCTTTACATTTCTCTCCAAGACCAGTACCTGGTACACGTATCTTATCTTCTGCTTCTAGGACTGCCCAATCTATCTTTTTCTCTCCCACCTCCCATTCTTTTTCCTTTAGCTTTTCATACACCCCTGCGGGCAGCAGAACCTTTAACATTTTAATGATATCTGGGTAAGTGTATTCTCCCATACGGAGCATGTCTTTTAATTCTCTATGGAACCCTGCTGGATCTTTATCATGACAGGGAATTAATTTCTTCATTTCGAGGAGTTCCATCTTTGTGATCGGAGTGTATACAAACACTCGCTGCATTTCGCCACCCGCCCCTCTGACTGGGTGGACTTCTCGTAACGGATTCTGTCTATCTATGTAGAATGATTTACTTTCTGGGGGTGAGACATGAACAAAATGCGGGTTCAAGAATATTCTATATTTGTGGCGCTGTTCTAGAATGACACTAATTAAATCGGTACCTAGACCTCTCCATCTATACTGGAGTAACTCGTTCAGGATATCATGTAACGGACCTGGATCAGAATGTTGACCCTCATACAGAGTAATGAGGTGCTGAATCATATACATACCCACCAGTCGCTGCTCGGCTGGGGGCATTTTCAGAAACATTTGTGCCACTATTTCGTCTGGAAAAGTGGTAGAATCAGTAATCCATCGGACTGCTGACCGGACTATTTCTTGTTCATGTATGGTACTTAATTCACTATAACCGATTCGTGATTTCAGAATGTGATCGGTAGCTTGGAATACTTGTTCTAGGGAACCTTGTTCTGGTGCTGAATGATGGAAAGTTGACTTGTGTTCTAGACGTAAATGGCGATCTGGAAATCTAGGTTTTCCTACATACGCTATTCTGGCAGTATTCTCATCGTCTTCCTCTTCAGGATCAGAGGTACTTTCTTTCTCGCTTACTTGGGCTGCTTTACGCTGTTCGTGTATCTTTATTATCTCTCTACGGATTTTCTTGTACATACTTTCCATGGCACCAATGGTATTGTGCTTTCCTTCGGCTATATTATCACTCCACTTTGTCAGGGTTTTCATTTCTTCCGGGTCTTTAGACGGATAATCCTGTTCCCTTATTAGACAATTAATTAAGAACTTTAATATCATGCGCTGAATCTCGGCTTTCCTTTGAGACATGGCATCACTAATACTTTGTGGGTCATCCCCTGTACGGATGAAACGATATATCCTGTCTAGATCTTCTTTCATATTCGGCAGGGTGACTAGATACTCGGTCACTCTCCTTACGCGTACGGAATATAAAACCATATTAAATTCGCCTGGAACTGGGTCATAGACACATTCACCAAGGGTTTGCCTGATCTCTGCAACAGACTTATTACTCTTAGGAGTACGCTGTGATGCTTGAGCATGTAATTCGAGTGCTGATAAACGCTTGTATGGCGGCGGAGTTTGAGGAAGACCTCCTCCTGCGGCCCCTAAACTAGAATCATCAACTGATGCTTTTCGTCCTGGCAGGGTCGGTAATTGTAACGTGGGCTGGACTTGTATGGCGGGCTGACCTGGGGGAGCTGTTAAGGGCACCCCGGTGTCTGGAGGAGCAGGAATTACCTGATTTACAGGGACTGGCGGAGCGCGAACAGGATTTGCATATTCGGGGACTGTGTCGTCCAGATAGGACGAAATAAAAATATCAGCTGCGGTCGGTTTGTGACGTAGCTTGGTCGGAACTAACGGTGGCGGGAAATTACTGGATGCCTCCGGGGTCGCTTTTGGCAAGCCCTCAGCAAGAAGAGGATACATACCCTTAATGAGGGCATTCCTCTGTCTGTCTGATTGCTCAGTTCTAACTCGTTCACCTATCTCGATTAATTCTCTTTCTTGGGCTCGTTCTTGGGATTCTCTACTTAGTTCTGACTTTCTGATTTCTTTTTCGGTTCTCTTATGAGCTTCTTTGCGCCATAACTCGATGGCATCTTTCTGTGATTGTCTGGCTTTCTTTTTCCATAATGCCTCTTCTACTCGCATGATGCATTCGGCATCCCATGTACCCGATACGGGCCATCTATACTTTTCTTCTAACTGTTTGGTATACTCTACCCATAAATCTAGATACAATATGGCGCTTATGCCATGCTTCTGATACATAAAGTGACCTGGACTGTCCCTAGGCGGGACGGGAACTGCTGCTTCCAGCAGACCCTTTCTAGTTTTTAACTGACGTAACTTGGAAAATATGGGCATGACTGAACTGTAATCTAGACACAATACAATACACAATAAACACGATACTTATACCCCATTCATACCACGACATTGAAATACATGAAAAACATTTAAAATAACAGTTCGAACAGAATACTACCGGGAATACGGAACACAGAATACATGAATTTTCTCGAGAACAGAACTGACTAGAACAGGAACTAGATGCACTGCTGAAACAGTACGAAACTTACCGGTCTCTTAAAGAGACACGTCAGGACCCGTATCCACCGAAGTGGACACTTCGTTTGTGGGACTGTGTACCACCAACCCACAGACCAGAGTCAATTAAATTGACCCTGTCTAGATACCACCCCAGTTACGGTACTCACCGGGCAGCAAGAACGGAAGGCCTTGGACTGGACTGGACTGCTACGACGATGACGACGAACTTCGGACTTCGGACTTCAGTTACGGGTGGACCTCCGGATACCTCGGACCTTGGACTCTTGGCTTGGGCTCTGGTCGGGACTCGCCGCGTTCCTCCACCGTCTCGTCTGGATGCTGGACCGCCTCCTCCGTCTCCTCCGTGGGCCTGAGGGATACTTGAGCAGAAATATCTGCCACTGCGCAGAAGAGTTCCGTCACGACTGCAGAGGGTCAGGGGGTCGGCGTGGCTTCACCGACGCGTGGGGAAAGGGCAAGTCCCTGTTCGGGCGCCATTATGTGGTAAATAAATAAATAATACCCTATTTTTGACTAGACATATATCATAACAGATAGCTCAATAAATAAGAGTCAAGATTCGAGGTAGTAGGAGTTTTTGCAGGTTTAATACAGCATAAGGACAGGAACAGGACAGCCTGCATAGGAATAGGATGACAGGGCCCAGCAGCTGCTGGGGCTGGGTCTGGGATGAGCGCGCTAACTTTTAATAACAATACACGAGCATATATACATAGCGCAAACACATAGCATTACATTGCAGTAGGCGTAGCAGTGGGTGGAGCAGAAGGCGTGACGCGTAGCAGTCGCGAAAGATAAGAGTAAAAAGAAGGTGTAACTCAGACATGTGATGCAAACGTAACAGAATATGTCATGAATGGGCGGAAACATAGGAGGGGGCTACCTAAGGAGCCGGGACCTCTAACCTAATGGTGCGCGCAAACTGGCAATGACGTGTTACTAGGAGAAGCTGGGGGCTATGAACTCTGTGCTAGGAGCAGAGACTAAAGTCTGGAGGGTCGGAGCGACATGTACCTAAACCCTATCTGGTATCTAATGTTTAGGGAACATGTTGATATAAACTAGAAGTCATGAGGGGAAAGGCTAACTGACTCTAAGACTGGAGCATGCATTTATTCTACATGTAGTACGTGATGAAGAATATTAAATGACCATTAAATCCAGTATTTCTCTTACATGGAGCCGAATAGGCTAGACAATGACGGAAACTATTGATGCAGTTCAGTAGCTTAGGAATGCAGAGAAGGAGGACTAAACTGATAGCTGGAATCATAACATAGTCTTGGCAGACTCAGAGGCAGAGCCAAGCTGCACCGGGCACTGCGAGGCAGGAAGTAAGTGAAAGGTCGAGGATACAGGTGGGGGCTGTATCGCTCCTCAGCGAGGCTTCAGGAGACAGGGGCTGAATCTGATGTCCGGGCCCTGTTGAGGCCTAGAAACGGGGACTTTATAATGAAATAACGTGCACACTGAGAAACGTGGCAACATAACTTTACATAGGCCTGATACTCATATTACTCATGAGGACTGGGGAATGACATACCAGAGGTGGACACAACTATAATTGCGTCTTTAATCGGACATGGGGAATACATATACATATTGGTCATGCACACATAACATATGATGGATAACTCGTAGGGACACAGAACATGGCAAAATTTACTTTTCCACACCTTGAATATGTATACAGAGGTATTTCAATTCAAAATTGCTATTTGCGCAAAAGTGCTGTCAGTTTAGTTTAGTCCTGATTTTACAGAGTCAAAAAGAAACATCCATTTGGCTTCCCGGATGTTGAGAATATTGGATACACTCCCACCTCTAGGGCCCAATGTGATTTTCTCCAATACAACCCACTTAAAATTCTCTGGTAGGTGTTTTTCAGTTTTGAAATGGTCCACTAATGGGGCGCCAACTACCTCGCACCTGATCCTGCTTGAATGCTGCAAAATCCTTACTTTAGCCTTCTGCTGAGTTTGGCCTATATAAATTAGGTCACACTCACAGATGATGGCGTAGATGACGTTAGTAGAACTGCAATTCGTATGTGTTTTTAAAGGGATCTTGTGTTCTTTGTATTCAAAAACTTTTGTCTGGATGCAGTTGTTGCATGCTTTGCACTGAGTGCATCTGTGATGGCCTGTCACTGGCGGGAGATTCCAAAGGGATAGTACAGTTGTTGCTTCTACAGGGGGCAGGAAGGATCGAACATCATGCTCCCTAATGTTCTTACCCCTTTTGAAGGCATGCATGGGGAGGGCGGTGTACCCGATATCATCGGCCAGTGCTTATTGATAATTTTTTTCACCCTGTTACTCTCTGTTGAAAAGGTGGTAACACAGACCATCCGATTACCCTGGGAGTCAGTCTTCTCTTGAGGTTGTAATAGACACTCCCTAGGATTGTACCAGGCCCATTTCTTGGCCCTGTTGACAAGTCGCCGCGGGTAGCCACGTTGTATTAACCTGTTCATAAGGTCTTCCGATTGCTCCATGTAGTGTGTTTTGTCAGAACAATTTCTGCGGAGACGTAGAAATTGTCCAATGGGCAAATTGTCCCTAAGGGATCTTGGATGGTGGCTACCGTATTGAAGGAGTGAATTAGGTTCAGTCGGCTGGCGAAAAAGAGTGGTTTGTAGCAAGCCATCCTTGTCATAAATTATAAGATCCAAGAAATCCACCTGTTGGACATCAGATTTAAATGTAAACTTGATGTCTCTTGACTGTAAATCTAGCCATGTCTGGAAAGCCAGTAACTGCGTCTCATCTCCATTCCAGATTAATAGAATATCATCTATATACCTGACCCATAACCCAAGATGGTCGTGGTATGGGTTCCAGTCATTCAAGATGATATCCTCTTCAAAAGCTGACATGTACAGTATGGCCAGATCAGGGGCAAATGTAGCCCCCATCACCACACCTTTAGTTTGCAAGTAAAAGTGGTCTTGGAATATAAAGAAATTGCGCATCATGGCCAACCTTAAGAGTGATACAATAAATTTGGTTGGTACCGGTGTTGGGGCAGTTCTCTGGTCAAGAAACCGTGCCATTACTGACAAGGCCTCTTCCTGCGGGATGCTGGTATACAACGAGGTGATGTCACAGGTAACCAAAATTTGTCTACCAGCATCAAAAGGCAGACCATCCACGATGTTTATGGTGTGCATCGTATCACGAAGGTAAGTGGGAGTAGCTTCTGCTAAGGGTTTAAGAAAAAAATCAATGTATCGTCCCAGAGGTTCAAGCATTGACCCACACTCCGACACAATGGGTCGGCCCGGTGGTTCTTCCAGATTCTTATGAATCTTCGGGAGTGTGTATATTGTGGGTAGTCTCGGGGTTTGCTGGTTAAGGTAGCTGAATTCTTGCTCGGTGAGAAAACCTTCATCGAGTCCTGTTCTAGTTAGATTTAGAATCTCAGAAGCCAGTGCCAAGGATGGATCAGTATTGAGCTTTTTATAACTAATACCATCATCAAGTTGTTTATAGATTTCTTTTTTATATTCTGTAACATCCTGTACCACAATACCCCACCTTTGTCCGCTGGTTTGATAAGGATATCTCGATTCTTACCAAGGGATTGGAGGGCCATCTTTTCAGTTTTACTGATGTTAAAGGTGTGGTAGTGGTGCTTCTCCAAAGTTTGATTGACATCACGGAGCACCACCGCTTCATATGCCAGAATCTTGTGGGACATGGTGCTCGCAGGTGGGACAAAGGTAAAGGGGATTCTCAAGCCAGTGTGTGATTGGCAATAGGATGGTACCTTATTGCGGAAAAAATAACGAAGGCGGACCTTCCTAAAAAACTTGAAAAGTTCCGACCTAATGGTAAAATGGTCAGGAATGTTGGTTGGCACATATGATAAGCCTTTTCCAAGGATACTGAGTTCGTCGTCAGTTAGCTGATAGTTAGAGATATTTACTACCGGGTTGGGCGGGGGAGTCACCAGCGGTATATATTGCGGCGGGTTGATATCTCGCCGTGCTGTTCTGGCTGGAAGCGCACCTGCTTCTGTGGTCTCCCTCGACCTCCTTCCCAGTTCTGGTTGCTCGACTGTTGGCCACGCTGGTAACCTCTGGACCAGTTGTTGCCTCGGTTCCTGGGGGCTGCCATTGTCTCTGACCCTGATCTAAAAAAGATTGTTGGCGTGATTGGTGGCTATAGTCTTGACCGGTGTAGGAATGGCTAGGTCCGGCCTGATCGAATTCCCCTTCGGAACTATAAGAGGAGCCGGAAAAGGTCTTGTAATTCCGTCTGCCCCTCGACTGACCCGGGCCTCTGTTTATGAAACGGCCTGACAGTAATATTCCTCCTGTAAATACGGGTAGTTCTTCTTTTTATCATAAAACCGCAGGTCATGGGCCAATTTCTCAAGCTTTTTATTCTGTGTGGTAAGCTCAAAATCTTTGAGAGTAGCTTCTAAGGTTGTAAGTACCTCTTTAGCATTGGTCAGTGCCTTATCCCCATTGATTTCAGCTCTTAAAGCTGCAATTTCTTTCAATATGGACTGGACTTGTTCACCTGCAGTTCCCACGCCCAGCACCATCCAGTGCCGGGAGCAGTTATTGGCCACGTAACTAAAACCCTCTTTAAACTTTGGCACCTCAACAAAAATGGCCGGTTCGATTTTAATTTGAAGGCCTACTGGGATGATGTTTTCTTGAAGATAGCGGGTGAATAGGTGGCCATGCCAACTCGTTTGGATCAGTTTCTTTTCCAACCTTTCCAAGCGGGCTATCTTTTCTTTGAGTGTAAAGTCAATCGTGGGCACATTAGAAGAAAGGAAGGTATTAGCAGGGTCACCTATACGTTGGGTAATATATTCCTCAGAATAGGAAAGTAGCTCCCTCTCGACCATACTAGAATGAGAATTAATCTCAGAAAAAAACCTCACAGGGAGAACCCTGTACAGGAAGTGCTGTAAACACGGGTTAACCCAATAAGTCGCTGGGACCTGGGTGAGTAAATGATATAACCAAAGTGGTCCCAGATACTAGAACAAATGAACTGAAATAGAGCAATAACTTCACTGCATTAAAGAAGAATATCACAGCATGTTTTTAATCACAGCGTGTACAAAATATTCAATAAAACACAGTTCATAAAATACAACAATTATAGATAATAAGTAGTGCCCCTAAATGAGGAGGAGGGAGGGGAGAGTGGGTGTGTGAGTGATCTGGACGGTGAGGGAACTGTACAAGTGTCAAAGCAGTGGTCAGTTTGACCTCAATAGAGTTTCATTAATTATCAATTAACAAAGGCTAGTAATCACAGTTCATGAATTAATATAACAAACTCATGCCTAACAAAACAAATCCACAAATGATAAATGGGGAAAATAGGCTGAGAATAGAGGAAAGTGTCGACGTTTCGACCCAGGTTATTGCAGGCATCTGATTGGGCCTTGCTAGAGGGTCTTCATCAGGACGGGGAGACAGGGGGGCAATATATCTGCACAAAAAAATTAATGATTTCATGTTAGTTCTGGTCACAAAGATCCATATCACTCATAGAAATTACATTGTTGTAGGTCGAGAAGGAGAGCCTACCAAGGGGACATATGAGTTAAGACCCAGGTCATGTAAGGAATATTTATATGGTGACGGTGACCACATTTTGAAAAACTGCAGGATAGAACACAGATGTAGTATTCGAGCAGTGTCATTTACATCTAGGGAAGCATACATGACAGAAATACTACAATGATAAGTCACATCACTGAATATGGTATAGGCCAGTGATCTCAAAGCATTGTAAACCTTTCATAAATCCGTTGGATACACAACTGGGTAGTTTATCGAGAATAATAATGTCGGGTTGTAAGCATTAGTGGTAAAAGGCACATCAAGGAAATTACCTCTGTAGAGGAGCGCAAGTATGAGTTAGACACAGAATCCGCCACACGGATCAGGATCCTATAAGAAATGAGTTGTCCATAATTACCCGGCAATCGAAAGAATCCTGACTCAAAGCAAACGATGATTTTGATAAGGGGGCCTACCTTGAATGGAAAGATGTACCAGTGACCCTAAGAGTATGATGATACGATCTGTGGTTACACAGCGGCCACAAAGGATTCTTCAATTCAGGTTCTAAGAGTGTTAGAAATTACAGACCAGTGAATACTCACATCAGTATGGTCAGTGATAGTACTTTAGTAAAACCCTAGTACGCATACCTGGACATGGGAAGTTCCCGAACTGTCAGGAGTAATCAGTCCGAATACGTAAAGGAAGTGATGGTAGGTAATTATCTGCGGTTACGTGTCGGCCGCATTAATTGCTGCAGTTCGATTTCTAGAAATGTTAAAGTGACAGGCTTGTAAATAATTGCATCGATTTAGCCCGATAGCAAAAGGTAATATAATAAAAGCAAATCACGCATACCTGAAGCAAGGATTACTGGACTTTCACGGAGATTTAATGTCCGAAGTAGTGACCATATCGGCAGTCACTGGAGGGCCGTGTCACTTGCTTAAATTTCAAGTTCTGAAAGTTTTAAAGTGACAAACTGGTGAGTCGTCACATAAATATAACTCGATACCGATTTAGGTAATTTGACAAAGTTACACTGCACATACCTGTTAGAAATGGAGTACAGGGACTTCAAAGGGGAATCTGGTGTATGAGGTCCGAGTTCTAAGGAACCATGTTGTGAATGAAGCCGTATTTCTGAACTTACTTGGTCAGGGTTCCGATCACGTGACCCCACGTATCTCAGACGATAGTGAAAAAAGACTTCTGGTGACTCGTATCATGGACAGCACCTAAAGAAATACTGATGTAGTGCAGGGCACTGTTTTAGGACCACACTAATGAGCGATTTAATGTGGCCCAACAAGCCCAGAGGTCTTGCAAACTATTTGACTTAACAACACCCGCGGTGGCAAACGGATGATACCAATAGTGACCAGTTCGGTATTGTCAACCTACAAAAGGTGATTATATCAATGTAAGGATCAAGTAGTTAATGTGTTTTGACTAGTAAAGGTATTGTAACCCTCCAAGTTTGGTTAGCGAGATATCTAACATTTATTACAATCAGGGAAAAAAATGTATACATTGCAACGTGGGGGGGGAAGATGCACATCAACAATATACATTGTAATACATGGGGGAGGGGGAGGCTAGGGGAGGGGATAGTACCTCTTAGTAATCAACAATCGGCGTACCTATCATACAAGATGGTAAAAGCCGAATAGATATTAATTCTAAACACATCAAATATAATTGATCGCTGTATAATCCTCTGTAAGTGATCACCTTGAATATGTATACAGAGGTATTTCAATTCAAAATTGCTATTTGCGCAAAAGTGCTGTCAGTTTCGTTTAGTCCTGATTTTACAGAGTCAAAAAGAAACATCCATTTGGCTTCCCGGATGTTGAGAATATTGGATACACTCCCACCTCTAGGGCCCAATGTGATTTTCTCCAATACAACCCACTTAAAATTCTCTGGTAGGTGTTTTTCAGTTTTGAAATGGTCCACTAATGGGGCGCCAACTACCTCGCACCTGATCCTGCTTGAATGCTGCAAAATCCTTACTTTAGCCTTCAGCTGAGTTTGGCCTATATAAATCAGGTCACACTCACAGATGATGGCGTAGATGACGTTAGTAGAACTGCAATTCGTATGTGTTTTTAAAGGGATCTTGTGTTCTTTGTATTCAAAAACTTTTGTCTGGATGCAGTTGTTGCATGCTTTGCACTGAGTGCATCTGTGATGGCCTGTCACTGGCGGGAGATTCCAAAGGGATAGTACAGTTGTTGCTTCTACAGGGGGCAGGAAGGATCGAATATCATGGTCCCTAATGTTCTTACCCCTTTTGAAGGCATGCATGGGGAGGGCGGTGTACCCGATATCATCGGCCAGTGCTTATTGATAATTTTTTTCACCCTGTTACTCTCTGTTGAAAAGGTGGTAACACAGACCATCCGATTACCCTGGGAGTCAGTCTTCTCTTGAGGTTGTAATAGACACTCCCTAGGATTGTACCAGGCCCATTTCTTGGCCCTGTTGACAAGTCGCCGCGGGTAGCCACGTTGTATTAACCTGTTCATAAGGTCTTCCGATTGCTCCATGTAGTGTGTTTTGTCAGAACAATTTCTGCGGAGACGTAGAAATTGTCCAATGGGCAAATTGTCCCTAAGGGATCTTGGATGGTGGCTACCGTATTGAAGGAGTGAATTAGGTTCAGTCGGCTTGCGAAAAAGAGTGGTTTGTAGCAAGCCATCCTTGTCATAAATTATAAGATCCAAGAAATCCACCTGTTGGACATCAGATTTAAATGTAAACTTGATGTCTCTCGACTGTAAATCTAGCCATGTCTGGAAAGCCAGTAACTGCGTCTCATCTCCATTCCAGATTAATAGAATATCATCTATATACCGGACCCATAACCCAAGATGGTCGTGGTATGGGTTCCGGTCATTCAAGATGATATCCTCTTCAAAAGCTGACATGTACAGTATGGCCAGATCAGGGGCAAATGTAGCCCCCATCACCACACCTTTAGTTTGCAAGTAAAAGTGGTCTTGGAATATAAAGAAATTGCGCATCATGGCCAACCTTAAGAGTGATACAATAAATGTGGTTGGTACCGGTGTTGGGGCAGTTCTCTGGTCAAGAAACCGTGCCATTACTGACAAGGCCTCTTCCTGCGGGATGCTGGTATACAACGAGGTGATGTCACAGGTAACCAAAATTTGTCTACCAGCATCAAAAGGCAGACCATCCACGATGTTTATGGTGTGCATCGTATCACGAAGGTAAGTGGGAGTAGCTTCTGCTAAGGGTTTAAGAAAAAAATCAATGTATCGTCCCAGAGGTTCAAGCATTGACCCACACTCCGACACAATGGGTCGGCCCGGTGGTTCTTCCAGATTCTTATGAATCTTCGGGAGTGTGTATATTGTGGGTAGTCTCGGGGTTGGCTGGTTAAGGTAGCTGAATTCTTGCTCGGTGAGAAAACCTTCATCGAGTCCTGTTCTAGTTAGATTTAGAATCTCAGAAGCCAGTGCCAAGGATGGATCAGTATTGAGCTTTTTATAACTAATTCCATCATCAAGTTGTTTATAGATTTCTTTTTTATATTCTGTAACATCCTGTACCACAATAGCCCCACCTTTGTCCGCTGGTTTGATAAGGATATCTCGATTCTTACCAAGGGATTGGAGGGCCATCTTTTCATTTTTACTGATGTTAAAGGTGTGGTAGTGGTGCTTCTCCAAAGTTTGATTGACATCACGGAGCACCACCGCTTCATATGCCAGAATCTTGTGGGACATGGTGCTCGCAGGTGGGACAAAGGTAGAGGGGATTCTCAAGCCAGTGTGTGATTGGCAATAGGATGGTACCTTATTGCGGAAAAAATAACGAAGGCGGACCTTCACTTGAAAAGTTCCGACCTAATGGTAAAATGGTCAGGAATGTTGGTTGGCACATATGATAAGCCTTTTCCAAGGATACTGAGTTCGTCGTCAGTTAGCTGATAGTTAGAGATATTTACTACCGGGTTGGGCGGGGGAGTCACCAGCGGTATATATTGCGGCGGGTTGATATCTCGCCGTGCTGTTCCGGCTGGAAGCGCACCTGCTTCTGTGGTCTCCCTCGACCTCCTTCCCAGTTCTGGTTGCTCGACTGTTGGCCACGCTGGTAACCTCTGGACCAGTTGTTGCCTCGGTTCCTGGGGGCTGCCATTGTCTCTGACCCTGATCTAAAAAAGATTGTTGGCGTGATTGGTGGCTATAGTCTTGACCGGTGTAGGAATGGCTAGGTCCGGCCTGATCGAATTCCCCTTCGGAACTATAAGAGGAGTCGGAAAAGGTCTTGTAATTCCGTCTGCCCCTCGACTGACCCGGGCCTCTGTTTATGAAACGGCCTGACGGTAATATTCCTCCTGTAAATACGGGTAGTTCTTCTTTTTATCATAAAACCGCAGGTCATGGGCCAATTTCTCAAGCTTTTTATTCTGTGTGGTAAGCTCAAAATCTTTGAGAGTAGCTTCTAAGGTTGTAAGTACCTCTTTAGCATTGGTCAGTGCCTTATCCCCATTGATTTCAGCTCTTAAAGCTGCAATTTCTTTCAATATGGACTGGACTTGTTCACCTGCAGTTCCCACGCCCAGCACCATCCAGTGCCGGGAGCAGTTATTGGCCACGTAACTAAAACCCTCTTTAAACTTTGGCACCTCAACAAAAATGTCCGGTTCGATTTTAATTTGAAGGCCTACTGGGATGATGTTTTCTTGAAGATAGCGGGTGAATAGGTGGCCATGCCAACTCGTTTGGATCAGTTTCTTTTCCAACCTTTCCAAGCGGGCTATCTTTTCTTTGAGTGTAAAGTCAATCGTGGGCACATTAGAAGAAAGGAAGGTATTAGCAGGGTCACCTATACGTTGGGTAATATATTCCTCAGAATAGGAAAGTAGCTCCCTCTCGACCATACTAGAATGAGAATTAATCTCAGAAAAAAAACCTCACAGGGAGAACCCTGTACAGGAAGTGCTGTAAACACGGGTTAACCCAATAAGTCGCTGGGACCTGGGTGAGTAAATGATATAACCAAAGTGGTCCCAGATACTAGAACAAATGAACTGAAATAGAGCAATAACTTCACTGCATTAAAGAAGAATATCACAGCATGTTTTTAATCACAGCGTGTACAAAATATTCAATAAAACACAGTTCATAAAATACAACAATTATAGATAATAAGTAGTGCCCCTAAATGAGGAGGAGGGAGGGGAGGGTGGGTGTGTGAGTGATCTGGACGGTGAGGGAACTGTACAAGTGTCAAAGCAGTGGTCAGTTTGACCTCAATAGAGTTTCATTAATTATCAATTAACAAAGGCTAGTAATCACAGTTCATGAATTAATATAACAAACTCATGCCTAACAAAACAAATCCACAAATGATAAATGGGGAAAATAGGCTGAGAATAGAGGAAAGTGTCGACGTTTCGACCCAGGTTATTGCAGGCATCTGATTGGGCCTTGCTAGAGGGTCTTCATCAGGACGGGGAGACAGGGGGGCAATATATCTGCACAAAAAAATTAATGATTTCATGTTAGTTCTGGTCACAAAGATCCATATCACTCATAGAAATTACATTGTTGTAGGTCGAGAAGGAGAGCCTACCAAGGGGACATATGAGTTAAGACCCAGGTCATGTAAGGAATATTTATATGGTGACGGTGACCACATTTTGAAAAACTGCAGGATAGAACACAGATGTAGTATTCGAGCAGTGTCATTTACATCTAGGGAAGCATACATGACAGAAATACTACAATGATAAGTCACATCACTGAATATGGTATAGGCCAGTGATCTCAAAGCATTGTAAACCTTTCATAAATCCGTTGGATACACAACTGGGTAGTTTATCGAGAATAATAATGTCGGGTTGTAAGCATTAGTGGTAAAAGGCACATCAAGGAAATTACCTCTGTAGAGGAGCGCAAGTATGAGTTAGACACAGAATCCGCCACACGGATCAGGATCCTATAAGAAATGAGTTGTCCATAATTACCCGGCAATCGAAAGAATCCTGACTCAAAGCAAACGATGATTTTGATAAGGGGGCCTACCTTGATTGGAAAGATGTACCAGTGACCCTAAGAGTATGATGATACGATCTGTGGTTACACAGCGGCCACAAAGGATTCTTCAATTCAGGTTCTAAGAGTGTTAGAAATTACAGACCAGTGAATACTCACATCAGTATGGTCAGTGATAGTACTTTAGTAAAACCCTAGTACGCATACCTGGACATGGGAAGTTCCCGAACTGTCAGGAGTAATCAGTCCGAATACGTAAAGGAAGTGATGGTAGGTAATTATCTGCGGTTACGTGTCGGCCGCATTAATTGCTGCAGTTCGATTTCTAGAAATGTTAAAGTGACAGGCTTGTAAATAATTGCATCGATTTAGCCCGATAGCAAAAGGTAATATAATAAAAGCAAATCACGCATACCTGAAGCAAGGATTACTGGACTTTCACAGAGATTTAATGTCCGAAGTAGTGACCATATCGGCAGTCACTGGAGGGCCGTGTCACTTGCTTAAATTTCAAGTTCTGAAAGTTTTAAAGTGACAAACTGGTGAGTCGTCACATAAATATAACTCGATACCGATTTAGGTAATTTGACAAAGTTACACTGCACATACCTGTTAGAAATGGAGTACAGGGACTTCAAAGGGGAATCTGGTGTATGAGGTCCGAGTTCTAAGGAACCATGTTGTGAATGAAGCCGTATTTCTGAACTTACTTGGTCAGGGTTCCGATCACGTGACCCCACGTATCTCAGACGATAGTGAAAAAAGACTTCTGGTGACTCGTATCATGGACAGCACCTAAAGAAATACTGATGTAGTGCAGGGCACTGTTTTAGGACCACACTAATGAGCGATTTAATGTGGCCCAACAAGCCCAGAGGTCTTGCAAACTATTTGACTTAACAACACCCGCGGTGGCAAACGGATGATACCAATAGTGACCAGTTCGGTATTGTCAACCTACAAAAGGTGATTATATCAATGTAAGGATCAAGTAGTTAATGTGTTTTGACTAGTAAAGGTATTGTAACCCTCCAAGTTTGGTTAGCGAGATATCTAACATTTATTACAATCAGGGAAAAAAATGTATACATTGCAACGTGGGGGGGGAAGATGCACATCAACAATATACATTGTAATACATGGGGGAGGGGGAGGCTAGGGGAGGGGATAGTACCTCTTAGTAATCAACAATCGGCGTACCTATCATACAAGATGGTAAAAGCCGAATAGATATTAATTCTAAACACATCAAATATAATTGATCGCTGTATAATCCTCTGTAAGTGATCACCTTGAATATGTATACAGAGGTATTTCAATTCAAAATTGCTATTTGCGCAAAAGTGCTGTCAGTTTCGTTTAGTCCTGATTTTACAGAGTCAAAAAGAAACATCCATTTGGCTTCCCGGATGTTGAGAATATTGGATACACTCCCACCTCTAGGGCCCAATGTGATTTTCTCCAATACAACCCACTTAAAATTCTCTGGTAGGTGTTTTTCAGTTTTGAAATGGTCCACTAATGGGGCGCCAACTACCTCGCACCTGATCCTGCTTGAATGCTGCAAAATCCTTACTTTAGCCTTCTGCTGAGTTTGGCCTATATAAATCAGGTCACACTCACAGATGATGGCGTAGATGACGTTAGTAGAACTGCAATTCGTATGTGTTTTTAAAGGGATCTTGTGTTCTTTGTATTCAAAAACTTTTGTCTGGATGCAGTTGTTGCATGCTTTGCACTGAGTGCATCTGTGATGGCCTGTCACTGGCGGGAGATTCCAAAGGGATAGTACAGTTGTTGCTTCTACAGGGGGCAGGAAGGATCGAACATCATGGTCCCTAATGTTCTTACCCCTTTTGAAGGCATGCATGGGGAGGGCGGTGTACCCGATATCATCGGCCAGTGCTTATTGATAATTTTTTTCACCGTTACTCTCTGTTGAAAAGGTGGTAACACAGACCATCCGATTACCCTGGGAGTCAGTCTTCTCTTGAGGTTGTAATAGACACTCCCTAGGATTGTACCAGGCCCATTTCTTGGCCCTGTTGACAAGTCGCCGCGGGTAGCCACGTTGTATTAACCTGTTCATAAGGTCTTCCGATTGCTCCATGTAGTGTGTTTTGTCAGAACAATTTCTGCGGAGACGTAGAAATTGTCCAATGGGCAAATTGTCCCTAAGGGATCTTGGATGGTGGCTACCGTATTGAAGGAGTGAATTAGGTTCAGTCGGCTTGCGAAAAAGAGTGGTTTGTAGCAAGCCATCCTTGTCATAAATTATAAGATCCAAGAAATCCACCTGTTGGACATCAGATTTAAATGTAAACTTGATGTCTCTCGACTGTAAATCTAGCCATGTCTGGAAAGCCAGTAACTGCGTCTCATCTCCATTCCAGATTAATAGAATATCATCTATATACCGGACCCATAACCCAAGATGGTCGTGGTATGGGTTCCGGTCATTCAAGATGATATCCTCTTCAAAAGCTGACATGTACAGTATGGCCAGATCAGGGGCAAATGTAGCCCCCATCACCACACCTTTAGTTTGCAAGTAAAAGTGGTCTTGGAATATAAAGAAATTGCGCATCATGGCCAACCTTAAGAGTGATACAATAAATTTGGTTGGTACCGGTGTTGGGGCAGTTCTCTGGTCAAGAAACCGTGCCATTACTGACAAGGCCTCTTCCTGCGGGATGCTGGTATACAACGAGGTGATGTCACAGGTAACCAAAATTTGTCTACCAGCATCAAAGGCAGACCATCCACGATGTTTATGGTGTGCATCGTATCACGAAGGTAAGTGGGAGTAGCTTCTGCTAAGGGTTTAAGAAAAAAATCAATGTATCGTCCCAGAGGTTCAAGCATTGACCCACACTCCGACACAATGGGTCGGCCCGGTGGTTCTTCCAGATTCTTATGAATCTTCGGGAGTGTGTATATTGTGGGTAGTCTCGGGGTTTGCTAGTTAAGGTAGCTGAATTCTTGCTCGGTGAGAAAACCTTCATCGAGTCCTGTTCTAGTTAGATTTAGAATCTCAGAAGCCAGTGCCAAGGATGGATCAGTATTGAGCTTTTTATAACTAATACCATCATCAAGTTGTTTATAGATTTCTTTTTTATATTCTGTAACCTCCTGTACCACAATAGCCCCACCTTTGTCCGCTGGTTTGATAAGGATATCTCGATTCTTACCAAGGGATTGGAGGGCCATCTTTTCATTTTTACTGATGTTAAAGGTGTGGTAGTGGTGCTTCTCCAAAGTTTGATTGACATCACGGAGCACCACCGCTTCATATGCCAGAATCTTGTGGGACATGGTGCTCGCAGGTGGGACAAAGGTAGAGGGGATTCTCAAGCCAGTGTGTGATTGCCAATAGGATGGTACCTTATTGCGGAAAAAATAACGAAGGCGGACCTTCCTAAAAAACTTGAAAAGTTCCGACCTAATGGTAAAATGGTCAGGAATGTTGGTTGGCACATATGATAAGCCTTTTCCAAGGATACTGAGTTCGTCGTCAGTTAGCTGATAGTTAGAGCTATTTACTACCGGGTTGGGCGGGGGAGTCACCAGCGGTATACATTGCGGCGGGTTGATATCTCGCCGTGCTGTTCCGGCTGGAAGCGCACCTGCTTCTGTGGTCTCCCTCGACCTCCTTCCCAGTTCTGGTTGCTCGAATGTTGGCCACGCTGGTAACCTCTGGACCAGTTGTTGCCTCGGTTCCTGGGGGCTGCCATTGTCTCTGACCCTGATCTAAAAAAGATTGTTGGCGTGATTGGTGGCTATAGTCTTGACCTGTGTAGGAATGGCTAGGTCCGGCCTGATCGAATTCCCCTTCGGAACTATAAGAGGAGTCGGAAAAGGTCTTGTAATTCCGTCTGCCCCTCGACTGACCCGGGCCTCTGTTTATGAAACGGCCTGACGGTAATAATCCTCCTGTAAATACGGGTAGTTCTTCTTTTTATCATAAAACCGCAGGTCATGGGCCAATTTCTCAAGCTTTTTATTCTGTGTGGTAAGCTCAAAATCTTTGAGAGTAGCTTCTAAGGTTGTAAGTACCTCTTTAGCATTGGTCAGTGCCTTATCCCCATTGATTTCAGCTCTTAAAGCTGCAATTTCTTTCAATATGGACTGGACTTGTTCACCTGCAGTTCCCACGCGCAGCACCATCCAGTGCCGGGAGCAGTTATTGGCCACGTAACTAAAACCCTCTTTAAACTTTGGCACCTCAACAAAAATGTCCGGTTCGATTTTAATTTGAAGGCCTACTGGGATGATGTTTTCTTGAAGATAGCGGGTGAATAGGTGGCCATGCCAACTCGTTTGGATCAGTTTCTTTTCCAACCTTTCCAAGCGGGCTATCTTTTCTTTGAGTGTAAAGTCAATCGTGGGCACATTAGAAGAAAGGAAGGTATTAGCAGGGTCACCTATACGTTGGGTAATATATTCCTCAGAATAGGAAAGTAGCTCCCTCTCGACCATACTAGAATGAGAATTAATCTCAGAAAAAAACCTCACAGGGAGAACCCTGTACAGGAAGTGCTGTAAACACGGGTTAACCCAATAAGTCGCTGGGACCTGGGTGAGTAAATGATATAACCAAAGTGGTCCCAGATACTAGAACAAATGAACTGAAATAGAGCAATAACTTCACTGGATTAAAGAAGAATATCACAGCATGTTTTTAATCACAGCGTGTACAAAATATTCAATAAAACACAGTTCATAAAATACAACAATTATAGATAATAAGTAGTGCCCCTAAATGAGGAAGAGGGAGGGGAGGGTGGGTGTGTGAGTGATCTGGACGGTGAGGGAACTGTACAAGTGTCAAAGCAGTGGTCAGTTTGACCTCAATAGAGTTTCATTAATAATCAATTAACAAAGGCTAGTAATCACAGTTCATAAATTAATATAACAAACTCATGCCTAACAAAACAAATCCACAAATGATAAATGGGGAAAATAGGCTGAGAATAGAGGAAAGTGTTGACGTTTCGACCCAGGTTATTGCAGGCATCTGATTGGGCCTTGCTAGAGGGTCTTCATCAGGACGGGGAGACAGGGGTGCAATATATCTGCACAAAAAAATCAATGATTTCATGTTAGTTCTGGTCACAAAGATCCATATCACTCATAGAAATTACATTGTTGTAGGTCGAGAAGGAGAGCCTACCAAGGGGACATATGAGTTAAGACCCAGGTCATGTAAGGAATATTTATATGGTGATGGTGAACACATTTTGAAAAACTGCAGGATAGAACACAGATGTAGTAGTATTCGAGCAGTGTCATTTACATCTAGGGAAGCACACATGACAGAAATACTACAATGATAAGTCACATCACTGAATATGGTATAGGCCAGTGATCTCAAAGCATTGTAAACCTTTCATAAATCCGTTGGATACACAACTGGGTAGTTTATCGAGAATAATAATGTCGGGTTGTAAGCATTAGTGGTAAAAGGCACATCAAGGAAATTACCTCTGTAGAGGAGCGCAAGTATGAGTTAGACACAGAATCCGCCACACGGATCAGGATCCTATAAGAAATGAGTTGTCCATAATTACCCGGCAATCGAAAGAATCCTGACTCAAAGCAAACGATGATTTTGATAAGGGGGCCTACCTTGAATGGAAAGATGTACCAGTGACCCTAAGAGTATGATGATACGATCTGCGGTTACACAGCGGCCACAAAGGATTCTTCAATTCAGGTTCTAAGAGTGTTAAAAATTACAGACCAGTGAATACTCACATCAGTATGGTCAGTGATAGTACTTTAGTAAAACCCTAGTACGCATACCTGGACATGGGAAGTTCCCGAACTGTCAGGAGTAATCAGTCCGAATATGTAAAGGAAGTGATGGTAGGTAATTATCTGCGGTTACGTGTCGGCCGCATTAATTGCTGCAGTTCGATTTCTAGAAATGTTAAAGTGACAGGCTTGTAAATAATTGCATCGATTTAGCCCGATAGCAAAGGGTAATATAATAAAAGCAAATCACGCATACCTGAAGCAAGGATTACTGGTCTTTCACGGAGATTTAATGTCCGAAGTAGTGACCATATCGGCAGTCACTGGAGGGCCATGTCACTTGCTTAAATTTCAAGTTCTGAAAGTTTTAAAGTGACAAACTGGTGAGTCGTCACATAAATATAACTCGATACCGATTTAGGTAATTTGACAAAGTTACACTGCACATACCTGTTAGAAATGGAGTACAGGGACTTCAAAGGGGAATCTGGTGTATGAGGTCCGAGTTCTAAGGAACCATGTTGTGAATGAAGCCGTATTTCTGAACTTACTTGGTCAGGGTTCCGATCACGTGACCCCACGTATCTCAGACGATAGTGAAAAAAGACTTCTGGTGACTCGTATCATGGACAGCACCTAAAGAAATACTGATGTAGTGCAGGGCACTGTTTTAGGACCACACTAATGAGCGATTTAATGTGGCCCAACAAGCCCAGAGGTCTTGCAAACTATTTGACTTAACAACACCCGCGGTGGCAAACGGATGATACCAATAGTGACCAGTTCGGTATTGTCAACCTACAAAAGGTGATTATATCAATGTAAGGATCAAGTAGTTAATGTGTTTTGACTAGTAAAGGTATTGTAACCCTCCAAGTTTGGTTAGCGAGATATCTAACATTTATTACAATCAGGGGAAAAAATTTATACATTGCAACGTGGGGGGGAAGATGACATTGCAACGTGGGGGGGAAGATGCACATCAACAATATACATTGTAATACATGGGGGAGGGGGAGGCTAGGGGAGGGGATAGTACCTCTTAGTAATCAACAATCGGCGTACCTATCATACAAGATGGTAAAAGCCGAATAGATATTAATTCTAAACACATCAAATATAATTGATCGCTGTATAATCCTCTGTAAGTGATCACCTTGAATATGTATACAGAGGTATTTCAATTCAAAATTGCTATTTGCGCAAAAGTGCTGTCAGTTTCGTTTAGTCCTGATTTTACAGAGTCAAAAAGAAACATCCATTTGGCTTCCCCGATGTTGAGAATATTGGATACACTCCCACCTCTAGGGCCCAATTTGATTTTCTCCAATACAACCCACTTAAAATTCTCTGGTAGGTGTTTTTCAGTTTTGAAATGGTCCACTAATGGGGCGCCAACTACCTCGCACCTGATCCTGCTTGAATGCTGCAAAATCCTTACTTTAGCCTTCTGCTGAGTTTGGCCTATATAAATTAGGTCACACTCACAGATGATGGCGTAGATGACGTTAGTAGAACTGCAATTCGTATGTGTTTTTAAAGGGATCTTGTGTTCTTTGTATTCAAAAACTTTTGTCTGGATGCAGTTGTTGCATGCTTTGCACTGAGTGCATCTGTGATGGCCTGTCACTGGCGGGAGATTCCAAAGGGATAGTACAGTTGTTGCTTCTACAGGGGGCAGGAAGGATCGAACAACATGGTCCCTAATGTTCTTACCCCTTTTGAAGGCATGCATGGGGAGGGCGGTGTACCCGATATCATCGGCCAGTGCTTATTGATAATTTTTTTCACCCTGTTACTCTCTGTTGAAAAGGTGGTAACGCAGACCATCCGATTACCCTGGGAGTCAGTCTTCTCTTGAGGTTGTAATAGACACTCCCTAGGATTGTACCAGGCCCGTTTCTTGGCCCTTTTGACAAGTCGCCGCGGGTAGCCACGTTGTATTAACCTGTTCATAAGGTCTTCAGATTGCTCCATGTAGTGTGTTTTGTCAGAACAATTTCTGCGGAGACGCAGAAATTGTCCAATGGGCAAATTGTCCCTAAGGGATCTTGGATGGTGGCTACCGTATTGAAGGAGTGAATTACGTTCAGTCGGCATGCGAAAAAGAGTGGTTTGTAGCAAGCCATCCTTGTCATAAATTGTAAGATCCAAGAAATCCACCTGTTGGACATCAGATTCAAATGTAAACTTGATGTCTCTTGACTGTAAATCTAGCCATGTCTGGTAAGCCAGTAACTGCGTCTCATCTCCATTCCAGATTAATAGAATATCATCTATATACCGGACCCATAACCCAAGATGGTCGTGGTATGGGTTCCGGTCATTCAAGATGATATCCTCTTCAAAAGCTGACATGTACAGTATGGCCAGATCAGGGGCAAATGTAGCCCCCATCGCCACACCTTTAGTTTGCAAGTAAAAGTGGTCTTGGAATATAAAGAAATTGTGCATCATGGCCAACCTTAAGAGTGATACAATAAATTCGGTTGGTACCGGTGTAGGGGCAGTTCTCTGGTCAAGAAACCGTGCCATTACTGACAAGGCCTCTTCCTGCGGGATGCTGGTATACAACGAGGTGATGTCACAGGTAACCAAAATTTGTCTACCAGCATCAAAAGGCAGACCATCCACGATGTTTATGGTGTGCATCGTATTTAAGGAACAGTGGTTCAGGGGTGGCCTAATAAGGTCCTTGAGAGAATATCTGCAGTGTATAATTAATTAACACTTAGGGAGCTTGAGGTGTAGGTAGACAAACTCATTAGTTTATTCTCATTTTTTAGCATATAAAAAAATATATATCAAAGACGTTTCAGGTGCTCATATTGGTGACAAAGTGCAGAACGTGACATAAGTGAACATAGTGAAGACGAAAGAACACGTCACACAACAACAAGGTATAAACCACATAAATATATACAGTAGAGTGGGGGTATTTCCTTGGATAGGTCGACGGCGTTTCGATCTATAGTGATTTTAGATCATCCTCAGGACTGATGAGCTTCCTGAAATCTCCAAATGAATTGGTGGGCGTGATAAATCAATTCAAGATTAAAACGGAGTCCTCGAAAAATACAGCGGTCAGATTTCTTATCTGATTTTCTATACAATTATAATCCATCGGTCATTGTGACAGTAGTACTGCAGTGGTGATTAAATATTCGCTTGAGTCGAATTTAAAGTTCTATGATTTTTGGATCGGTTAAAATTAATGATGGTATGTAGGTCTCTGGAGTAAATTTTAATAAGCCCGTGGTCCGTAGTTGGAGGTCCGAAGGGCGGCTCACTTGCTTCCGAGGAGAAGGGTTCGTCCTCGAAACAAATCGCCTCGACTTAATCAGGGCGATTCGGGAGCTGCAGGGTGGAGTCCGGTCGTCTCGTTTCCTCGCTGGTGATGTCACAGGTAACCAAAATTTGTCTACCAGCATCAAAAGGCAGACCATCCACGATGTTTATGGTGTGCATCGTATCACGAAGGTAAGTGGGAGTAGCTTCTGCTAAGGGTTTAAGAAAAAAATCAATGTATCGTCCCAGAGGTTCAAGCATTGACCCACACTCCGACACAATGGGTCGGCCCAGTGGTTATTCCAGATTCTTATGAATCTTCGGGAGTGTGTATATTGTGGGTAGTCTCGGGGTTTGCTGGTTAAGGTAGCTGAATTCTTGCTCGGTGAGAAAACCTTCATAGAGTCCTGTTCTAGTTAGATTTAGAATCTCAGAAGCCAGTGCCAAGGATGGATCAGTATTGAGCTTTTTATAACTAATACAATCATCAAGTTGTTTATAGATTTCTTTTTTATATTCTGTAACATCCTGTACCACAATAGCCCCACCTTTGTCCGCTGGTTTGATAAGGATATCTCGATTCTTACCAAGGGATTGGAGTCCCATCTTTTCATTTTTACTGATGTTAAAGGTGTGGTAGTGGTGCTTCTCCAAAGTTTGATTGACATCACGGAGCACCACCGCTTCATATGCCAGAATCTTGTGGGACATGGTGCTCGCAGGTGGGACAAAGGTAGAGGGGATTCTCAAGCCAGTGTGTGATTGGCAATAGGATGGTACCTTATTGCGGAAAAAATAACGAAGGCGGACCTTCCTAAAAAAACTTGAAAAGTTCCGACCTAATGGTAAAATGGTCAGGAATGTTGGTTGGCACATATGATAAGCCTTTTCCAAGGATACTGAGTTCGTCGTCAGTTAGCTGATAGTTAGAGATATTTACTACCGGGTTGGGCGGGGGAGTCGCCAGCGGTATACATTGCGGCGGGTTGATATCTCGCCGTACTGTTCCGGCTGGAAGCGCATCTGCTTCTGTGGTCTCCCTCGACCTCCTTCCCAGTTCTGGTTGCTCGACTGTTGGCCACGCCAGAACTAATATGAAATCATTGATTTTTTGTGCAGATATATTGCCCCCCCGTCTCCCCGTCCTGATGAAGACCCTCTAGCAAGGCCCAATCAGATGCCTGCAATAACCTGGGTCGAAACGTCGACACTTTCCTCTATTCTCAGCCTATTTTTCCCATTTATCATTTGTGGATTTGTTTTGTTAGGCATGAGTTTGTTATATTAATTTATGAACTGTGATTACTAGCCTTTGTTAATTGATTATTAATCAAACTCTATTGAGGTCAAACTGACCACTGCTTTGACACTTGTACAGTTCCCTCACCGTCCAGATCACTCACACACCCACCCTCCCCTCCCTCCTCCTCATGTAGGGGCACTACTTATTATCTCTAATTGTTGTATTTTATTGAACTGTGTTTTATTGAATATTTTGTACACGCTGTGATTAAAAACATGCTGTGATATTCTTCTTTAATCCAGTGAAGTTATTGCTCTATTTCAGTTCATTTGTTCTAGTATCTGGGACCACTTTGGTTATATCATCCTAAGAGAGGAGGCTGACACCTCTGCCACAATGGGCTTTGTTTCTGGACCCAGAGAGTGGCGGTCGAGAAACTTGTCTGGCGGTGGCAAATGGCAGGCAGCCATTCAGGAACCACACATGGGCTGGTCGTTTTTCAGGGGGGATCTTTAAGAGTGCCTCCATTTAGGATGATCAGCACTTCTGCTGTTTGATAATATTTTCATTCCATTGTTTCCCTGCTGCGCTCCTCCAGATGGCATGTCTGCAAGCGCTGGGACGCCCTGTTGCTGGGGCAGCCATGCGCTATATAAATAAATGTAACATAACATAACATGACATTTTACATTAAATCCCACACTGGCCTCAGTGTGGGTTTAATGTGCACAGACGTTTGCTACCAAACTTCCCAAGTTTTAGTAAAGCCATTATGGAGCTGTGGAGTTAATAATGACCAACTCCCAGACCATGAACTTTTCATGGCTTTACTACACTTACAATGTGAATGGACTTAGACACTATAAGGGTACAGGGATGCCACTGTACCCTCACCTGAGGGTTACTTCACCCTGCTATAAGGGGGGCTTACCTAGGCCTCAGACAGAGGTTGTAGGCATGGCAAACAAGGATGCGTGCCATGTCGGTTCTTCTGTTTTCTCTGCACCAAAACACGCAGCCTGCAATAGCAGTGTTTTGGTGTAAAGGTACAGGGCCTCTAAGGGTGGCACAATAGGAGCTGAAACCCTTGGAGGCCTTTCCTGGTCACAGTGCCCTTGTAACCCCTGGTACCTTTTACAAGGGGCTTACATGTGGCCATAGTACAGCTTTGGGAAAGAACATAGGCCCTGAGAAACTGGTTGCCAGGGTCCCAGGGCACATCACGTCAAAAGTGCATCATGTGTCAGGCAAAAAGTGGGGGGTAACCATGCAAAAAACACCGCTTTGCCTACAAATCTGTGCTCACTTTTGGAGGAAACATCCAGTGTTGCATCCAGGCAAATAATACCAGATATGTCCGGTTCTAGCATACTGTGTTCAATTGTGGAGCCACTTCTGCCAGTAAATCTATTTGGGAAGGAAACATATAGAACACAGAGTTTAATCCAGTTTAGGATATTGTAACTGGAATTTTGTGTTCATATCTGGAAGTTCTCTAGTGTAGAAATCAGTTTGGAGGGCATCTTTGAAATATTACGTCTTGTTCTAAAAGTCCTCTGTGAGGTTATCAAATGCTTGATGTCCCATCTGAACCTTTGACAGAGGTATTCAATATTTCATACGTAGACTGCACAGCATTTAGAAGCCATCTCTGAAGAGCTGTGTTAATTTTTGGAATATGGAAGGCGTGGCTTGGACGGCAAACACGGCGGCCACCGACTAACTGAGCTCTGGATCAAACCCCTCTGATCCGCTCACAGTCCGGGCCTGTGGCTGCCATCGACCTACTCCAAGCCATTTTTAGGTTTTGCCTAGCGAAAGCTGCGCTCTGCGCAGCTTTTCGCGCAGGCGAAATCCTGTTGAGAACTGTAGGGTGCTTTGGGTCGGCCCTCGTCATTGATTGGCTGGCTCCGTAAACAGAGCCTTGCCATTGGACGAGGGGCCTGTCCGTCAATGCCGGACCAGACACGGGGGCGTTCCTGACATTCTTTGCCTTTTGCCGACGTCACGCGACGCCGGGAACGCCCCCGAGTCTGGTCCGGCATTGCCGGCACCTCCCTTGCTCTACTGTCATCACCACAACACTGCGCCCATTTTATCCCAAGCTAAACACTCGGAGAGGCGCAGTGACCGGGTCTTTGAAGGCCGCTCTCCCAATGAAAACAAGTTTTCTCTCCGAGTCAGCACGAGCAGGAAGACGAGCAGCGCGCCTCCCAGCTGGCCTCTCGCATCAGCATCCAGAGCTGCCCTGCGCGGTGTGTAGCTTCAGTGGAGCTTCAGAGTGCAGAGTGGAGCTTCAGAGTGGAGCTTCAGAGTGCAGAGTGGAGCTTCAGAGTGGAGCTTCAGAGTGGAGCTTCAGAGTGGAGCTTCAGAGTGGAGCTTCAGAGTGCAGAGTGGAGCTTCAGAGTGGAGCTTCAGAGTGCAGAGTGGAGCTTCAGAGTGGAGCTTCAGAGTGCAGAGTGGAGCTTCAGAGTGGAGCTTCAGAGTGGAGCTTCAGAGTGCAGAGTGGAGCTTCAGAGTGGAGCTTCAGAGTGGAGCTTCAGAGTGGAGCTTCAGAGTGGAGCTTCAGAGTGGAGCTTCAGAGTGGAGCTTCAGAGTGGAGCTTCAGAGTGCAGAGTGGAGCTTCAGAGTGGAGCTTCAGAGTGCAGAGTGGAGCTTCAGAGTGCAGATTCAGAGTGGAGCTTCAGAGTGCAGAGTGGAGCTTCAGAGTGCAGATTCAGAGTGGAGCTTCAGAGTGCAGAGTGGAGCTT
Organism: Lissotriton helveticus; assembly: GCF_964261635.1. NCBI lineage: Eukaryota > Metazoa > Chordata > Amphibia > Caudata > Salamandridae > Lissotriton > Lissotriton helveticus. Next base: position 687,463,782 of record NC_136070.1, on the reverse strand, counting down.
CAGAGTGCAGATTCAGAGTGGAGCTTCAGAGTGCAGAGTGGAGCTTCAGAGTGCAGATTCAGAGTGGAGCTTCAGAGTGCAGAGTGGAGCTTCAGAGTGCAGATTCAGAGTGGAGCTTCAGAGTGCAGAGTGGAGCTTCAGAGTGCAGATTCAGAGTGGAGCTTCAGAGTGCAGAGTGGAGCTTCAGAGTGGAGCTTCAGAGTGGAGCTTCAGAGTGGAGCTTCAGAGTGGAGCTTCAGAGTGGAGCTTCAGAGTGGAGCTTCAGAGTGGAGCTTCAGAGTGCAGAGTGGAGCTTCAGAGTGGAGCTTCAGAGTGGAGCTTCAGAGTGGAGCTTCAGAGTGGAGCTTCAGAGTGCAGCTTCAGAGTGGAGCTTCAGAGTGCAGAGTGGAGCTTCAGAGTGCAGATTCAGAGTGGAGCTTCAGAGTGCAGAGTGGAGCTTCAGAGTGCAGATTCAGAGTGGAGCTTCAGAGTGCAGAGTGGAGCTTCAGAGTGGAGCTTCAGAGTGCAGAGTGGAGCTTCAGAGTGCAGAGTGGAGCTTCAGAGTGGAGCTTCAGAGTGCAGAGTGGAGCTTCAGAGTGCAGAGTGGAGCTTCAGAGTGGAGCTTCAGAGTGCAGAGTGGAGCTTCAGAGTGGAGCTTCAGAGTGCAGAGTGGAGCTTCAGAGTGCAGAGTGGAGCTTCAGAGTGGAGCTTCAGAGTGGAGCTTCAGAGTGGAGCTTCAGAGTGGAGCTTCAGAGTGGAGCTTCAGAGTGGAGCTTCAGAGTGGAGCTTCAGAGTGGAGCTTCAGAGTGCAGAGTGGAGCTTCAGAGTGGAGCTTCAGAGTGGAGCTTCAGAGTGGAGCTTCAGAGTGGAGCTTCAGAGTGGAGCTTCAGAGTGGAGCTTCAGAGTGGAGCTTCAGAGTGCAGAGTGGAGCTTCAGAGTGGAGCTTCAGAGTGGAGCTTCAGAGTGGAGCTTCAGAGTGGAGCTTCAGAGTGGAGCTTCAGAGTGGAGCTTCAGAGTGCAGAGTGGAGCTTCAGAGTGGAGCTTCAGAGTGCAGAGTGGAGCTTCAGAGTGGAGCTTCAGAGTGCAGAGTGGAGCTTCAGAGTGGAGCTTCAGAGTGGAGCTTCAGAGTGCAGAGTGGAGCTTCAGAGTGGAGCTTCAGAGTGCAGAGTGGAGCTTCAGAGTGGAGCTTCAGAGTGGAGCTTCAGAGTGGAGCTTCAGAGTGGAGCTTCAGAGTGGAGCTTCAGAGTGGAGCTTCAGAGTGGAGCTTCAGAGTGCAGAGTGGAGCTTCAGAGTGGAGCTTCAGAGTGCAGAGTGGAGCTTCAGAGTGCAGATTCAGAGTGGAGCTTCAGAGTGCAGAGTGGAGCTTCAGAGTGCAGATTCAGAGTGGAGCTTCAGAGTGCAGAGTGGAGCTTCAGAGTGCAGATTCAGAGTGGAGCTTCAGAGTGCAGAGTGGAGCTTCAGAGTGCAGATTCAGAGTGGAGCTTCAGAGTGCAGAGTGGAGCTTCAGAGTGCAGATTCAGAGTGGAGCTTCAGAGTGCAGAGTGGAGCTTCAGAGTGCAGATTCAGAGTGGAGCTTCAGAGTGCAGAGTGGAGCTTCAGAGTGGAGCTTCAGAGTGGAGCTTCAGAGTGGAGCTTCAGAGTGGAGCTTCAGAGTGGAGCTTCAGAGTGGAGCTTCAGAGTGCAGCTTCAGAGTGCAGAGTGGAGCTTCAGAGTGGAGCTTCAGAGTGGAGCTTCAGAGTGGAGCTTCAGAGTGGAGCTTCAGAGTGCAGCTTCAGAGTGGAGCTTCAGAGTGCAGAGTGGAGCTTCAGAGTGCAGATTCAGAGTGGAGCTTCAGAGTGCAGAGTGGAGCTTCAGAGTGCAGATTCAGAGTGGAGCTTCAGAGTGCAGAGTGGAGCTTCAGAGTGGAGCTTCAGAGTGCAGAGTGGAGCTTCAGAGTGCAGAGTGGAGCTTCAGAGTGGAGCTTCAGAGTGCAGAGTGGAGCTTCAGAGTGCAGAGTGGAGCTTCAGAGTGGAGCTTCAGAGTGCAGAGTGGAGCTTCAGAGTGGAGCTTCAGAGTGCAGAGTGGAGCTTCAGAGTGGAGCTTCAGAGTGCAGAGTGGAGCTTCAGAGTGGAGCTTCAGAGTGGAGCTTCAGAGTGGAGCTTCAGAGTGGAGCTTCAGAGTGGAGCTTCAGAGTGGAGCTTCAGAGTGGAGCTTCAGAGTGCAGAGTGGAGCTTCAGAGTGGAGCTTCAGAGTGGAGCTTCAGAGTGGAGCTTCAGAGTGGAGCTTCAGAGTGGAGCTTCAGAGTGGAGCTTCAGAGTGGAGCTTCAGAGTGCAGAGTGGAGCTTCAGAGTGGAGCTTCAGAGTGGAGCTTCAGAGTGGAGCTTCAGAGTGGAGCTTCAGAGTGGAGCTTCAGAGTGGAGCTTCAGAGTGGAGCTTCAGAGTGGAGAGTGGAGCTTCAGAGTGGAGCTTCAGAGTGGAGCTTCAGAGTGGAGCTTCAGAGTGGAGCTTCAGAGTGGAGCTTCAGAGTGGAGCTTCAGAGTGGAGCTTCAGAGTGCAGAGTGGAGCTTCAGAGTGCAGAGTGGAGCTTCAGAGTGCAGATTCAGAGTGGAGCTTCAGAGTGCAGAGTGGAGCTTCAGAGTGGAGCTTCAGAGTGCAGAGTGGAGCTTCAGAGTGCAGATTCAGAGTGGAGCTTCAGAGTGCAGAGTGGAGCTTCAGAGTGGAGCTTCAGAGTGCAGAGTGGAGCTTCAGAGTGGAGCTTCAGAGTGCAGAGTGGAGCTTCAGAGTGGAGCTTCAGAGTGGAGCTTCAGAGTGGCGCTTCAGAGTGGCGCTTCAGAGTGGAGCTTCAGAGTGGAGCTTCAGAGTGGCGCTTCAGAGTGGCGCTTCAGAGTGGAGCTTCAGAGTGGAGCTTCAGAGTGGAGCTTCAGAGTGGAGCTTCAGAGTGGAGCTTCAGAGTGCAGAGTGGAGCTTCAGAGTGCAGAGTGGAGCTTCAGAGTGGAGCTTCAGAGTGCAGAGTGGAGCTTCAGAGTGCAGAGTGGAGCTTCAGAGTGCAGATTCAGAGTGGAGCTTCAGAGTGCAGAGTGGAGCTTCAGAGTGGAGCTTCAGAGTGGAGCTTCAGAGTGGAGCTTCAGAGTGGAGCTTCAGAGTGGAGCTTCAGAGTGGAGCTTCAGAGTGGAGCTTCAGAGTGGAGCTTCAGAGTGGAGCTTCAGAGTGGAGCTTCAGACTGCAGAGTGGAGCTTCAGAGTGGAGCTTCAGAGTGGAGCTTCAGAGTGGAGCTTCAGAGTGGAGCTTCAGAGTGGAGCTTCAGAGTGGAGCTTCAGAGTGCAGATTCAGAGTGGAGCTTCAGAGTGCAGATTCAGAGTGGAGCTTCAGAGTGCAGAGTGGAGCTTCAGAGTGCAGATTCAGAGTGGAGCTTCAGAGTGCAGAGTGGAGCTTCAGAGTGGAGCTTCAGAGTGCAGAGTGGAGCTTCAGAGTGCAGAGTGGAGCTTCAGAGTGGAGCTTCAGAGTGCAGAGTGGAGCTTCAGAGTGGAGCTTCAGAGTGCAGAGTGGAGCTTCAGAGTGGAGCTTCAGAGTGGAGCTTCAGAGTGGAGCTTCAGAGTGGAGCTTCAGAGTGGAGCTTCAGAGTGGAGCTTCAGAGTGCAGAGTGGAGCTTCAGAGTGCAGATTCAGAGTGGAGCTTCAGAGTGCAGAGTGGAGCTTCAGAGTGGAGCTTCAGAGTGCAGAGTGGAGCTTCAGAGTGCAGAGTGGAGCTTCAGAGTGGAGCTTCAGAGTGCAGAGTGGAGCTTCAGAGTGGAGCTTCAGAGTGCAGAGTGGAGCTTCAGAGTGGAGCTTCAGAGTGCAGAGTGGAGCTTCAGAGTGGAGCTTTAGAGTGCAGAGTGGAGCTTCAGAGTGGAGCTTCAGAGTGCAGAGTGGAGCTTCAGAGTGCAGATTCAGAGTGGAGCTTCAGAGTGCAGAGTGGAGCTTCAGAGTGGAGCTTCAGAGTGCAGAGTGGAGCTTCAGAGTGGAGCTTCAGAGTGGAGCTTCAGAGTGGAGCTTCAGAGTGGAGCTTCAGAGTGGAGCTTCAGAGTGGAGCTTCAGAGTGGAGCTTCAGAGTGCAGCTTCAGAGTGGAGCTTCAGAGTGCAGCTTCAGAGTGGAGCTTCAGAGTGCAGAGTGGAGCTTCAGAGTGGAGCTTCAGAGTGCAGATTCAGAGTGGAGCTTCAGAGTGCAGAGTGGAGCTTCAGAGTGGAGCTTCAGAGTGCAGAGTGGAGCTTCAGAGTGGAGCTTCAGAGTGCAGAGTGGAGCTTCAGAGTGGAGCTTCAGAGTGGAGCTTCAGAGTGGAGCTTCAGAGTGGAGCTTCAGAGTGGAGCTTCAGAGTGGAGATTCAGAGTGGAGATTCAGAGTGGAGATTCAGAGTGGAGCTTCAGAGTGGAGATTCAGAGTGGAGCTTCAGAGTGCAGAGTGGAGCTGCAGATTCAGAGTGGAGCTGCAGAGTGCAGATTCAGAGTGCAGAGTGGAGCTTCAGAGTGCAGATTCAGAGTGGAGCATCAGAGTGCAGATTCAGAGTGGAGCTTCAGAGTGCAGAGTGGAGCTTCAGAGTGCAGATTCAGAGTGGAGCTTCAGAGTGCAGAGTGGAGCTTCAGAGTGCAGATTCAGAGTGGAGCTTCAGAGTGCAGAGTGGAGCTTCAGAGTGGAGCTTCAGAGTGCAGAGTGGAGCTTCAGAGTGCAGAGTGGAGCTTCAGAGTGGAGCTTCAGAGTGCAGAGTGGAGCTTCAGAGTGCAGAGTGGAGCTTCAGAGTGCAGAGTGGAGCTTCAGAGTGGAGCTTCAGAGTGGAGCTTCAGAGTGGAGCTTCAGAGTGGAGCTTCAGAGTGGAGCATCAGAGTGGAGCTTCAGAGTGGAGCTTCAGAGTGGAGCTTCAGAGTGGAGCTTCAGAGTGGAGCTTCAGAGTGGAGCTTCAGAGTGGAGCTTCAGAGTGGAGCTTCAGAGTGGAGCTTCAGAGTGGAGCTTCAGAGTGGAGCATCAGAGTGGAGCATCAGAGTGCAGAGTGGAGCTTCAGAGTGCAGAGTGGAGCTTCAGAGTGCAGATTCAGAGTGGAGCTTCAGAGTGCAGAGTGGAGCTTCAGAGTGCAGAGTGGAGCTTCAGAGTGCAGATTCAGAGTGGAGCTTCAGAGTGCAGAGTGGAGCTTCAGAGTGCAGAGTGGAGCTTCAGAGTGCAGATTCAGAGTGCAGAGTGGAGCTTCAGAGTGGAGCTTCAGAGTGGAGCTTCAGAGTGGAGCTTCAGAGTGGAGCTTCAGAGTGGAGCTTCAGAGTGGAGCTTCAGAGTGGAGCTTCAGAGTGGAGCTTCAGAGTGCAGCTTCAGAGTGGAGCTTCAGAGTGCAGATTCAGAGTGCAGATTCAGAGTGGAGCTTCAGAGTGCAGAGTGGAGCTTCAGAGTGCAGATTCAGAGTGGAGCTTCAGAGTGCAGATTCAGAGTGGAGCTTCAGAGTGCAGATTCAGAGTGGAGCTTCAGAGTGCAGATTCAGAGTGGAGCTTCAGAGTGCAGATTCAGAGTGGAGCTTCAGAGTGGAGCTTCAGAGTGGAGCTTCAGAGTGGAGCTTCAGAGTGGAGCTTCAGAGTGGAGCTTCAGAGTGGAGCTTCAGAGTGCAGAGTGGAGCTTCAGAGTGCAGAGTGGAGCTTCAGAGTGGAGCTTCAGAGTGCAGAGTGGAGCTTCAGAGTGCAGAGTGGAGCTTCAGAGTGCAGAGTGGAGCTTCAGAGTGGAGCTTCAGAGTGGAGCTTCAGAGTGGAGCTTCAGAGTGGAGCTTCAGAGTGCAGAGTGGAGCTTCAGAGTGGAGCTTCAGAGTGGAGCTTCAGAGTGCAGAGTGGAGCTTCAGAGTGGAGCTTCAGAGTGGAGCTTCAGAGTGGAGCTTCAGAGTGGAGCTTCAGAGTGGAGAGTGGAGCTTCAGAGTGGAGCTTCAGAGTGGAGCTTCAGAGTGGAGCTTCAGAGTGGAGCTTCAGAGTGCAGAGTGGAGCTTCAGAGTGCAGAGTGGAGCTTCAGAGTGCAGATTCAGAGTGGAGCTTCAGAGTGCAGAGTGGAGCTTCAGAGTGCAGATTCAGAGTGGAGCTTCAGAGTGCAGAGTGGAGCTTCAGAGTGGAGCTTCAGAGTGCAGAGTGGAGCTTCAGAGTGGAGCTTCAGAGTGCAGAGTGGAGCTTCAGAGTGCAGAGTGGAGCTTCAGAGTGGAGCTTCAGAGTGGAGCTTCAGAGTGGAGCTTCAGAGTGGAGCTTCAGAGTGGAGCTTCAGAGTGGAGCTTCAGAGTGGAGCTTCAGAGTGGAGCTTCAGAGTGCAGAGTGGAGCTTCAGAGTGCAGAGTGGAGCTTCAGAGTGGAGCTTCAGAGTGGAGCTTCAGAGTGGAGCTTCAGAGTGGAGCTTCAGAGTGCAGAGTGGAGCTTCAGAGTGCAGAGTGGATCTTCAGAGTGCAGAGTGGAGCTTCAGAGTGCAGAGTGGAGCTTCAGAGTGCAGAGTGGAGCTTCAGAGTGCAGATTCAGAGTGGAGCTTCAGAGTGCAGAGTGGAGCTTCAGAGTGGAGCTTCAGAGTGGAGCTTCAGAGTGGAGCTTCAGAGTGGAGCTTCAGAGTGGAGCTTCAGAGTGGAGCTTCAGAGTGGAGCTTCAGAGTGGAGCTTCAGAGTGGAGCTTCAGAGTGGAGCTTCAGAGTGCAGATTCAGAGTGGAGCTTCAGAGTGCAGAGTGGAGCTTCAGAGTGCAGATTCAGAGTGGAGCTTCAGAGTGCAGAGTGGAGCTTCAGAGTGGAGCTTCAGAGTGCAGAGTGGAGCTTCAGAGTGCAGAGTGGAGCTTCAGAGTGGAGCTTCAGAGTGCAGAGTGGAGCTTCAGAGTGGAGCTTCAGAGTGCAGAGTGGAGCTTCAGAGTGGAGCTTCAGAGTGGAGCTTCAGAGTGGAGCTTCAGAGTGGAGCTTCAGAGTGGAGCTTCAGAGTGGAGCTTCAGAGTGCAGAGTGGAGCTTCAGAGTGGAGCTTCAGAGTGCAGAGTGGAGCTTCAGAGTGGAGCTTCAGAGTGCAGAGTGGAGCTTCAGAGTGGAGCTTCAGAGTGGAGCTTCAGAGTGCAGAGTGGAGCTTCAGAGTGCAGATTCAGAGTGGAGCTTCAGAGTGCAGAGTGGAGCTTCAGAGTGGAGCTTCAGAGTGCAGAGTGGAGCTTCAGAGTGGAGCTTCAGAGTGGAGCTTCAGAGTGGAGCTTCAGAGTGGAGCTTCAGAGTGGAGCTTCAGAGTGGAGCTTCAGAGTGGAGCTTCAGAGTGCAGCTTCAGAGTGCAGCTTCAGAGTGGAGCTTCAGAGTGCAGAGTGGAGCTTCAGAGTGCAGATTCAGAGTGGAGCTTCAGAGTGCAGAGTGGAGCTTCAGAGTGGAGCTTCAGAGTGCAGAGTGGAGCTTCAGAGTGGAGCTTCAGAGTGCAGAGTGGAGCTTCAGAGTGGAGCTTCAGAGTGCAGAGTGGAGCTTCAGAGTGGAGCTTCAGAGTGGAGCTTCAGAGTGGAGCTTCAGAGTGGAGCTTCAGAGTGGAGCTTCAGAGTGGAGCTTCAGAGTGGAGCTTCAGAGTGGAGCTTCAGAGTGGAGCTTCAGAGTGGAGCTTCAGAGTGCAGAGTGGAGCTGCAGAGTGCAGATTCAGAGTGCAGAGTGGAGCTTCAGAGTGCAGATTCAGAGTGGAGCATCAGAGTGCAGATTCAGAGTGGAGCATCAGAGTGCAGATTCAGAGTGGAGCTTCAGAGTGCAGAGTGGAGCTTCAGAGTGCAGATTCAGAGTGGAGCTTCAGAGTGCAGAGTGGAGCTTCAGAGTGGAGCTTCAGAGTGCAGAGTGGAGCTTCAGAGTGCAGAGTGGAGCTTCAGAGTGGAGCTTCAGAGTGCAGAGTGGAGCTTCAGAGTGCAGAGTGGAGCTTCAGAGTGCAGAGTGGAGCTTCAGAGTGGAGCTTCAGAGTGGAGCTTCAGAGTGGAGCTTCAGAGTGGAGCATCAGAGTGGAGCATCAGAGTGGAGCATCAGAGTGGAGCATCAGAGTGGAGCTTCAGAGTGGAGCTTCAGAGTGGAGCTTCAGAGTGGAGCTTCAGAGTGGAGCTTCAGAGTGCAGCTTCAGAGTGCAGAGTGGAGCTTCAGAGTGCAGCTTCAGAGTGCAGAGTGGAGCTTCAGAGTGCAGAGTGGAGCTTCAGAGTGCAGAGTGGAGCTTCAGAGTGCAGAGTGGAGCTTCAGAGTGCAGAGTGGAGCTTCAGAGTGGAGCTTCAGAGTGGAGCTTCAGAGTGGAGCTTCAGAGTGGAGCTTCAGAGTGGAGCTTCAGAGTGGAGCTTCAGAGTGCAGCTTCAGAGTGCAGAGTGGAGCTTCAGAGTGCAGCTTCAGAGTGCAGAGTGGAGCTTCAGAGTGCAGAGTGGAGCTTCAGAGTGCAGAGTGGAGCTTCAGAGTGCAGAGTGGAGCTTCAGAGTGCAGAGTGGAGCTTCAGAGTGGAGCTTCAGAGTGTCAAGAGCAATGCCAATAGCTCTAACTTTAACAAAGGCAAAACCATTGCATTGTAAATGCTTGTTTCAGCCCTGTCAGCAGTGGTGATGTAATCCTTGCCCCCGGGACTCACCGTAGGGTGCTTCTGAAGCTGCACAGTGTGACAGGCCTGCTGCGCGAATCAAGGTGTAAGGTGACAGCCTACCTCAAGACGTGTGGCTGACGCCCTCCCCTCCAGGATATCCTGGGGGCGGGGGGGGGGGGGGGGGCACACACCATCTAGGACTTTCACGCTGCGGTGCTGACTGGTCCCAGCAGATCGGGGACCGGCACTGTATTTTTTGGTGCTTGAGGTAAGGGGGAGGCCTGCAATCCAGCACAGGCCTTTCATCTTCCTCCTTCCTGCGCTAGGGCACGCCACTAGACGTAGCAGCAGCCCTACAACATGCACTTAGAGACTACCTCCTCATCGGGGCTAGGGACATGATTCCCGCACTGCTGCGGCCCCCACTGCTCTTGACCGATTTTACACCACAGGGGCCCCCGCATTTAAACTCTCTATCGGCCCCATGAAGTACATCAGCCCCTCCCACACTGGGTTAGATGACTGCATTGGGACAGTGTGTATTCCACCCCTGAGCCATTTAAGACACATTGCAGCGCACGGTGTGTGCTGCCAGATGGAGCCCTGGCTTCTCCTCCATGTGGTAAAAGGTGTTGGCGGCCTCTTATGAGAGCGGGGCCATTGCTGTGGGCCCCCTGGCCGGTATAATTCGATGCCCGGCCTGACATTGAGCTGCAGTATTTCCCTTGGCCACCCTGGTCTTTGCTTCCCCCTAGCGCTGGATTTAGATTCTGGGCTCATTCACTCATAGCTGGGTCCTTCTCTGTGTTGAACCCTTGGTGATCATGCTCTGGTGGGGAGCTGTGACTGATCCATCGACCATGCCAAAGGGGTGCACTGAGAGGGTGGAAATATGTGGGCCCTTAGCGCTATACTTCTCCCAGCAGCTGTTACCTGTGGCTCTTTCGCACTCTATTGAGCTCCTATATATCAGGCGTTTGCGATGCTCATTGTCAGTGCAGCCCCTCAGAGACGAACTGCGTTATCAGGGTGGTTGGTGCGCCCCAACCAACCTCTGTTGCTGTACTTCTGCATTCATCTGAATGGTCTATTGGCAGTGGTGGACCCACTTATTTTTCGAGGGTCGCTGACTCACTTGAGGTAAGAAAGCACTGTTGCGCCATCTTCACCTCCTCTGTCCTAGTGCCCTGCTCTGGGAGGGAGACTACTAATCAACCAGCAGAGTGCGCTTTGAAGATACTAGGTCCTTGACCACCTTCAATGCCACCCACTGCGGAGAAAGATCTGTCAACCCAGGAGGCCAGCTGCTCATGCTGTTGCGTTTCTATGGAGGGCAGGCTGGTTCCTCCGGAGTGGAGCTCGGACATCTTGTGCTCCTGTTGAGATGGGCAAGGATTGATCTGCCCGATCTGCTACATCACAGACAAAGAAGGACCAATATACTATTGCACCACCAATGCACCTACAGGCCTGCCTGAAGCAGATAAATGTGTCAGCGCCAGGAAACCTCTTGGTGTCAGCGCGCTATACAAATTCCCCCTAAGATAAGATAAGATAAGATGTGTCCTTCCACGACTATTCTTCAAGCCATCCAGACATGGCAAGCGGTGGTGGAGACAAAAATCGGAGAGGTGCGAATGGAAATGGTGTTGCTTCATCAGGATTTTTTAAATGTTACAGTGCACATTACAGAAGCTGAATCTCAAATCTCCACAGTTGAGGATGACATCTCCTCTCTCAAGTGGCAGGCCCTCTTGAGGCCAAACTTCTTATGGGTAACATAGGGCGTGGAAGAATTTCTCAAATGTATTGCAGCCTGAAAATCAATTCCCCTGGTACGCTACAGCATCTTAGACTCTGATGGGAGGGTTGGTCGGGTTCTATTGAGGACGAGGATTGGAGAAATGCCCTGATGACCCATTTCATTTTCCACTTGACTGCGGCTGGGTCAGACATATTACCTTTATTATGCTTACTTTTCTCCAACCTGAATGCACCGAGCCCGAAGGAGCCCTGAACTCCCTAGCAGAGAGCAAGCTATATAACAGCTACCACTACCCCACATAGGGTAAGTTAAGTCCCAAGACATGGGCAAGACATGGGAACCCTCTTAGGAAGAAACCTCTGCAGCAGAGGAAAGAACAAAAGAGCCACAGGAAAAAAAAAAAAAACTGCGGAAGGCTTGACAAGCAGCCCAAGGGAAAACAGAAGGCCTAATCTGAGGGCCAAGTCCGTACAGACAATTCCAGCAAAAACACACAGACAACAAAGGGGCCGTCCAGCAGCCAACAACGCCACAGTCCCAGCCAGGAGGACCCGAGTGGCCAAAAACAAACACACTCCACAGCAAGGGCAACCGGCCCGAAAGAATGTCCAGAACCAACTCAACACAGCAAGCACTGCGGAGGAGGAGGAGGAGGAGGCGGCGGATAAGGAGGAGGAGGAGGACGGAGCCCTGCCAAGATTCTTTGGATTTATAAACATAACATTGGTCCTTAACGCATTAAATAACAACAATTTAGTAAGGTATAGTCAACAATGTGTACTATAGAACAAGAAAAGTGTCCAGCCGGACACGATATTTATTTTGTATAGTGGTATAAGGGAATTTTTGGAGCAAAAAATACAGTGGGATACACTCTTGTATCCAATACACAAAGGACAAAACAGAAATGAAAATAAACAAAAGAGAAGGAAAAATATTCAGACAGAAACAAAACGGATGCTGATAATTAGGAATAGAGTATATCAAAGCTATCCATAAATAGTTTACACTTGAATCAAACACATTGGTTAAGAAGTGTGTAACTATTTAACTGGTCGACGGCGTTTCGATCCCTAGAAAACAATTATTGGGATCATCATCAGGACTGTAATTTATATGCCTGAAAGTAAATTGCAAGCCTGCGGCACTGGCGTGCAAGGACTAGTGCGGTGTCCTCTAGCGTATTTACGGCAGTGATAAGTCCGCAACGCAGCTTACATCGAGCATATGCACTTCCCTTAGGTCGGCAAAAGTGGCTCAGGATAGTCGAATACTCCGGATTAAAAAAAGGGATAACCTGTTGGTAGGGAGAAAGGTGTCACGAAGGCCAGGAACCACAGGAGTCGACGTAAGTCCCAACGCCCCTCCGCCCCAAGGATCACCCGAAAATTATCTCAAGGTAACCCATGAAGCAGGGGGGAAAGCGGAAGTGGATAAAAGAGAGAGACAGCCGCAGATGACAGCTGATGGCAGCCTTCAGTAGAACGCTGTTGTCATCATCTTGGGTTCTTGCTGGAGTATCAGTTAACACCTGTGGGCAAATAAATCATGTAACCACAACTTCACTACTCTTCTATTACACCAAATCTTATTTAAGAAAACTCTTACCCTCAGAACCTGGGCTATTGTTTCTCCCTCGTAGTTGGTGTTGTTATGTCAATCCGCCAGAAACCTGCGTACACAGTATTATTAACTCACTATACAAGTTTTTCTTTTAGACCTCTAGTTACTACTTGTATCACTTGTTACCTTTGACTGGCAGACGATAACTGGTATATTTTTCAACTGTTCTGGAACCGGGAAATTTTCTGAAACTCCTGGACTATAGAATACCTAACTATGCGTAAACTAAGGAAGCTAGAATGAACCCCTGATAGTTCTGTCACTATCGAGTTCTGAAGAACTATAATTTCCCCCTGAACGTGACGTGCAAGGAGCACTCAAAGTCAAACAAAATTCTCTAAGAAAAACCCAGTGGGTCTAGCAACCGCTAGACAGTCCTCTCACCGGGATACCTTGTCTTTAATTGTCCCACGTTACGCATGCGATTAGTTCTTCACTGGCGAGCACACAAACTGGAATTTTCGGGAAGACTTGAACCGCCTGAAAAAACGTGGCGAACACCGGAGCTGGACAGTTGAAGTGCGCAGTTCGTTAATTGAACGTGCGCTTTGTTACGGCCACTGTCTGCGCGACGCAAAAGACTAGACTGGCCTTTTGTCTTTAGCCGCATCCATCTTTGACGGCCATTGTTCAGTGTCAGACCACTCATCTCGGACAAGCATCGTTTAACAAACAACGATGTAACTCGATGATTCCACCGCCACTGCGGATATTTGGACTTGATTTTGAAACGTCGATTCTTCTTGTTTTGTTTTCTAAATGAATTGATAATGGTGACGGAAGTCTTGACAAAAGGTTCACGGTCAATGCGGAACCGCGGGAGGGATTCTCCTCGTCAGTCTCCGACTTCAAGGGGCAATACCTTTACGCTTGATAGTGGAGTTGAGGAGACTGCCTGACGCGGTGGCTCGGACATAAACCGTTTCTGCACTAGTCCTTGCACGCCAGTACCGCAGGCTTGCAATTTACTTTCCCTGGGCGGCGGAGTCAACAGCGGCGGCAGGGAGGGAAAAGCAGTCCGCAAAAGTGGACTTGAGGCAGAGGGGTGGAGGGAAAGATAAGCCGGGTCACGCGGCGCCAGAATGTGCTGGTGCAGAAGGTGGTGAGGCACCGGATCCCCTGAGGAACAAGAGGGACCAGGGGAGTGGCACGAAGCCCTCTGCCAGCCTCGGCCCAGCATGTGACGGAGGTGGCCCGGCGAACCATGCAGCGCCGCCAGGGTCGACTCAACCTCCAACTCGCCCTCCGACGAGGCAGACACCTGCGTGCAGGGACGAGAAAGTCCCGGAGGAGGGCGAGGGGTCCCCATCCAGCCTCAACCCAGAGAGGGATGAGGAGGGTCCACCGGCCCCTGTGGCACCGCCCGGTCCAGAGGCTGCCGGCGCCATAGCGGCGTCACCTCGGCCTTAGACAGGATCACCTTGTCAAAGGACCATGAGAGGCTGGGGGATGCGACCCAAGCCCCCGGTGACCTCCTGCAACACCACAGGGAGTCATGCGGGAGTTTGCGGCAAGGCAGAGGCACAGTGGTCTAAAGGAGGGATCCCCGAGGGGCCGCACCCCAAGAGCACCACATCCTCCAAGCCTGGATCCGAACCAGTTGGTGCTAGGGCCGGAGCCGCCGCGGAGGGCCCCGCGCAAGGCAAGGGATCCGCTGACGCCCCAGGAGGAGATGCCAGCGAGGCCTGTAAAACCGCCGCGTATGTCGCCATCTGAACTCGCAACGCCCCATCACCGGGAAACAGTGGATAGGAGGACGACACGCGGGCCGCATCACCTGCGGAGAGCCCACGCCCCCGGTAGGCCCAACACCAGCCCCCGGGACAAACTGCTACACTTACCCAACGGGAAGTGACGCTCTCGCAACATTGGAGAAGCCAAAGACGGTCGTCTCTGAAATCGTCCGACGAGGCTGAACGAGGGGATGAAGCCGACCTTGAGACGCGCCGAGAGTAGTTTCATCCCGCGCTCTCGTCGCGACTTCATCTTCAACTGTTGGCACGCCTCACAATCAGTGGTGCCGTGATCTTCCCCTAAGCAGGGTCCGTCGCCGACATAAGACGCCCACACAACGTGCAAGACTTGAAGCCCGAAGGCATCCGCACACTGTTCCACCACAAAATAGTACAATGAGGGAGAAAAAGGGGCCCGGAGCCGTGTTACACGCGGAAAGGAAAAAACTGCCGGGGTGGGGCTTATGTGACTTCGCTGATTTCACGGACAACACCTGGGCGGAGTTGTGTGATGCCGCCCCTCCCTAGACACGCAGGGATGCTGTGGCACAGAGTTTTCCGGATCCAGTCTCACGCCTGGGGATAATTCTACATGAAGGAATCTGCGGCTAGTAGTCTCCATCAAATACACAGGATTATACTGTGAACCCAAATTACACATGGTGGTGCTGTCTGCGCGGGATATGGGGTGGGTTTTTATGATAAAAAAACCTGCAAATATAGAGTCCTCCATGAATGTGTTTGGTGGGCTTTGGGGAATCGTGACAGTTGAGCCCAGTTAGATGGTCGGTCTGGCATTTCATATCCAGGACAAGGCTTCTCTGGTCTATTGTGTTCAGGTTTGAAGGTAACATCTGAAATATTGTCTGAACTGGCTTGTACTCATGTGCAAATATATGCATGGGGGATGCGAGTGAACGGATGATCAGATAGATAAGTGATTGAGTTGATGGGTGAGTGGGTTTATATGTGGGTAGGTAGATGGATGTGGTGTAAGTGTTTGGTAATTGACCAGTAGGAACAGGTGACTGGGGAGATATGGGGGAGGAGTATGGCTTGACAAAGGGCTGGACAGTTAAGATTATATCAGCGAGTAAGTGGATGGGTTGGTGATAGGATACGTGATAGGAAGAACTGATAACTTAGTTGATAGGCTGGTGAGTGGGTGGGAGCATGAATGGATGGGTATTTTACTCAGTATGTGAATGGATGAACTTATGAATAGGTGAGTGGCTGGATGAATGAACTAATGAATGGGGAGAAAGTATAGATTGGTAGATGGACAATAGGGCTATAAGCAGGTCGGATGGGTTGGGATATGAGTGGCTAGAAATACTTATTGGGTAATGAGATTGAAAAGGGATTTGCAGGTGGGAATAGTTTATGCATGGGACATATGGCTCCTAATCTAAAAGGTCGGGTACAAATCTTCCTATGAAGCTCAAATCTGTATAAAAGAGGGTCAGTGCATCATTCTTTCAGAAATGTAGGATGTGTCACATTCTGATCACAGGCAGGCAACGTGGTCCAGTTTGTAATTTACTGCCCTTGTCATTCTCTTATAATGCAAGAAAGAGTCCCCTCTTCACAAAATACAAAAGTGCAGTAATTATTTGGAGGAAAGAACAGTGGGCAAAAATGTCCATGCCTTGAAGCAGGCAGAAAGGAACGGATTGTAATAGATAACTGTGGGTATACAGGTGAAGCTACTCATGCAATTAGGCTTATGATTTTTTTTTCATAGCAGAAGTGATCCCCAGAAGGACCAGGACTGATCCAGCTGCACTAAGGAACGAGGCGAGGACTTTGAAGAATGAAGTAACACTTTCTATTTTAAGTATTGTGGAGTTTAAGAGTCATAATTCTCAATTCTACAGAATGCAGGTTTGCAAGTTGCAGCTAAAAGGATATCTGGGTTCACAATACAAATTAAATTCACTCACTCAAGTATGTAAAGGTGGGGAATCTGTGCAGCTTTACCAGTGAAGTGCAGCACTCACGGCCTAATAAAATTTCTACATCTTCATGCATACCACATTTTCGTACGCACCTAAACCTGCAAGACATTCCACAGCACGGACAAAAACAGTAAATTTCGTGCCAGGATTGACTCTTGCACAATTTCTCAGTATCAGACCCAATTCCCCCTACTCTAGCCAAATCAGTCTTTGTTCTTTGGTGCCAGCCGTGGTTCTTCTGTTTTCTCCTTTCCCGACTTTACATGGCACCTGCGAGTGGTGATCAAAACCCTACTACCACTCCATTAGTTGTTGAGCTACAAGCCTTTGGGGAAGTTCATTCTATTCACGGTGCATCGCCAGAATTCCTGCTCTTCTGCGTCTGCCTTTCCACGCCCTTGATTCTTTTTTTCCGGGAAACATCCTTTACAACGCAACTTTTACCACGCAGTGCCTTTACGACGCAACTATTACAACGCATGTCATTACAACGCATTGCGCTGGGGGGGCGCCCTAGGATAGGGAATGGATTTAATTTACTATCCAACACCTTCCCTACTATCCACGGGGACTGGAGTTGGAATAGTAAATTAAACTATTCACTATCCAGCACCCCTAAGCGCTATGCGTTGTAAAAACTGCGTTGAAACAGCATGCGTGGTAAAAGCATGCGTTGTACTGTCATACATCCTTTTTTTCCACATCTTATCTGTTGTCGGTATTAACACCTTATTACAGTGACAGCCTCTTCAGCACTGGCATAACACTAAATGGTGCCCCCCCCCCCGCAGGATGAAGCAAGGGGACCATGAGACTCTCATATGGCACAAATATTCATAGGCCTTGGGCTGAACAAGGGCGCCTCCAATGCCCCACAGGTGCCTGAATTCCACTTCAGCTGTTCAAGTGGAATTCAGGATCAGCGTTTGTCAAAATGGATTTATCTTTGCTAACTTTAGAACTGAAAATATTCGCGTCTAGTGTAGGATTGAGAGACTGTGTTTTGAGAAGAGGCAGAGGGCCTCACTCTATCTGGAATCCTTCTAGCAGCTGAGAAAAAAATCCCTCAAGCAGTCTATCACAGTTTGATTTTCTGGGGCGCTTTTCTCAAATATTAAATTGGGGTCCCACCCCAGTCCTCCTCTGATGGTTCTTTTCTGTTTTGTCCTTGGAAAGGATGCTGTATTTCTTTGGAATCTGGGTGTGAGGTAGTCCGTTTCATGATTATGTGGGATCCTGCTTCTTGATCCTCTTGCGCAATGATTAGATGATGGAGACACTGTTCAGCCACTAGACTGCTGACTACCGATCTAGGACAGATTGAATGGTCAAAAGTGTGATTGGATAACATGTTTAAACTATCCCACAATCAAGTCAACAACTATGCAGTTTGTCAAATTCTTAGAAAGGCGGATTAAGAGGGCATCCGCTTTCCTATGTTTAGTTTCTAGAGGTGCAAAACTGGGCAAACAATTTGTCTCCTGCTGCACTGACTTATCAAATTACCCAGTACCCAAAAATCAAACGCAAACTAAGTTAACACTACTCAGCTCCAGAATTGTTTCCGTATGTTGAGCCGGTTTCACTACAAATGTCATGTGCGCTCAAACATAAGAATTAGACAATCATGGATGCAGTGTCCTGAAGCAAGATGGCAGCCGCCTAGGAGGTCGGTAGTAGCACTAGTGATCTGTGTGCTGACACGGTATGCCGATAACCTGTGGACAGTGAATACGGATTGATGCCCCCAATTAACAGAGTTCATAGCTGTCGCTGCAGTACCTGGACAGAGTGGATCAGAATCGGTTTGCATATTTTAAAACAAGCTACAGCGGGACAACTACCTTGCGCGATCTGTAGCGGTCTGACCCACTGCCTCATGGAGATGGGACCTAAGGCTGCGGGGACCAGCGGAGCATCTAAGGCTGGGGGAAATCGCCAGACACGCAGCAGGTGGTATGGCGGAGCATGACCATTCGAGTCTGGCGGAGCAGGCAGCCGGACGCGGTCGGCGTGCACAGCCACAGAGTCCAGGCAGTGAGATCCCGTCGGAGAAGAGACGGGGAAACTGCTTTCCCCAGCCCCTCGGTGGCCGAATTGTTCCAACGTACGCGGGAAACCCAGTCAGGACTAACCAGCGAAAAGGCAGGCAAGCACGGTGTGGAGCAGAATCAGAGCGAGTATCCGGACGCGCCTCCAGCACAGCCAGCAGAAGACATAGCAACGCTGCTCAATGAAGGTAGGCTAAGGGAGGCAAATGCACCACATACACAGACAATAACTATGTGTGTTTTCAAACAGACAGGGGTCCATATTGAGAAAGATAATATGGGGGAGCATGATGAAGCCGCAAATAAAACTGAGACATTGAAAATTCAGGAGGAAAATAAGTCCAATCCAGACCCAATAAGTAGCTCAACAAGTAACATAAATGAGATACAAGAACAGGCAAGAAATGCGGGTCACGCTTTGGAGTTATCTAAAACTGAGTCCCTGCACGGTATGGAAGAGATTGATAAAAGCAATAAGGCAGAGTTGTTCAGTCTCAGAAGGGGCTGGGTGGTCAGAAGATGGTTTGAGCTCCTCATCAGAGTTAAGCATCTTAGAAACGGACCCAGAAGAAAATGAACAAGTCTTAACTGCTAAAATGCTAGGACACAGAACAAATGCTCAACGTCGGGATGGAAAATACCTCAAATGGGACTATGCATCGGTGACCCAGTTGACAAGTTCTTTAACAAGGGTGATCTCCACCGCAGCCAGTTCGGACCCACCAACGCTAGAAGCTATATATCAAGCGATAGCAATGCACAGGGAAGAGACCAGTAAGGATAGCAGGAAAGCCCAATCTGCAATGCGCAAGGGGTAGTTAGGAAATTGACTAAGCAATGTAGCAGTATTGGGGAAAAGATGACGGATCTTGAAGCAAGAATTGTAACGGCTGAGGCAGATCTTTTAGGAGTAACAAGCCAGAATGAAGAGCACAAATCCCAAATAAAAGATATACAGTGGAAACTGGAGGTCTATGAAAATCGACAGAGGAGGAACAATTTAAGGTGCTTGGGATTCAAGAAGGTGCGGAAGGGTCTGATCCTCAAGCTTATATAGTCGAGTTGCTAAGGTCTACTTTCCCAGAACTATCAGAACGGAAATGGGCAACGGAAATAGAGAGCTCATTGAACCCCCGCCAAGATATCAGGTGAAAGAAGGAGCAAAACCTCGAGCTATTCTTGTATACTTTGGCAACTTTCTGCTCCACCAAGCGATCTCGGAAAAAGCCAGACCCGAATCCAAAAGATCAAGTGGAGAGGTGTCCTTTTTTGTTTGCCCTGACTTCTGTCATACCACGGTGGAGAGACGGTGGAGATTAAGGCAGATGATTAAGCCCTTCCAGAATAAAAGCATTCAAACCTATCTGATGAACCCAGTGCAACTGAAAGTAATTCATGAGGGCCGGACACGCTTTTTCACGTCCGAAATGAAAGCAAAAGAATACCTAGATGGCTTGGACAAATAAAGATAAAATAACTACATATGAGAGCCTGCTAGGATATAAGATGTAGAATTAAAAATATTATACAGGCATTGTAACCAATTATACTATATGCTAGAGCATGTTAATAACATATCACAGGGAAAGTTTATTGAATTCACAGAAAAAAAGATCAGCCCGCTCACAGGTTCTGCGTTCATCTCACGCACAGACCTAAGTCTGAGCGCTTCACGTGGGTGGTGGTGGGGCAGGGTAGCAGGGTGGAGGGAGGGTTGGTCTCAGGGCGGAGGGGAGGTAAGGGCAAGGTGGGAAGGGGCTGTGAGTGGAAGGGGGGAATATATACCCAGAACCAAAACAAATACTATTGATGAGTTTTTTCCGTAACAGGTAACAGACCAATTAACAATAGTAGAGGGCATAGAAGGCGTATTATGAGGGTTCAAAAAAGAGCAAATAGGAATGGGTAAATTAAATATATGTAAAATAAACGTGGGTGGACTAAATGATTGGAATAAGAGACAACGGTTGGCCGAATTTGTTAGGTTGAACCTTTTATACATCGTTTGCATACAAGAGACACAAATTCCATGGGGGAAGAGAAATTTATTGAGTATAAGATGGTATAATTTGCTGGCTTGTACATCTCAGACCTCTAGTATCCGGGGTATTGCAATTTTAGCTAAAAATGTTTGGGGGGGGCAAGTGTAAAGCAACAGATGCATTAAGACAATGGGCCGTGGTGGAACTTGAAATTGGTTATACCATATGTGCAATTTATGGCTCAAATTAAGATGATCTCAAGATCTTTGAGCATCTAGAAGTTGAACTTGCAACCTGGCCCTACCCCTTCATTATATGTGGTGATTTTAATATATCCGCCGAATAGAGTAATAATAATAGATATATGGGACGAAAGCCCAAAGTATATAGGGCACTGATCTCCCTTATTACTAGTCACGGTTTGGCAGACATTTGGGGAAATAAGGAACCAAATAATCCAGGGTACACATATTATTCCTGCCCACACAAAAAATATACTAAGCTAGATTATTTCTTACTTCAACAACCTTGATTAGTAAAGTGGGGATCTAAAACTTTCCAAAAGTGATCTTGGATCACAACCCCCTAATATTGAATATCAAAGTTGACATTTCCAATAAGAAGCATAATATTTGGACACTAGGTAGAAAGCTACTGGTTAATAAGCCATATATAGAACATGTGAAGAAATGGGCCCAGGATTTTTTAGATATCAATAGGTACAGTGCTAGCCGAAATACAGTATGGGATGCTTTTAAAGCTACCCTTAGGGGAGAAACGATTAGCTTTGTAGCAAGGCAAAAAAGAGGCCCGGACTGAAAACAACAGGTTATTAGTTGAATTAGCCAGGGCAGAAGAAATGCACACAGTAGCCATAATTCAGGGGCAGGAGGCAACATATTTACAATACCGGATTTTGTCTATAAAACTGGAGATAAATAAACGGTTAGCACAGAAAGCAGCAGACGAATTTCAGTCAGAACAGGACAAAGTATATGAGACTGGAGAGCAAGCCGGGAAACTACTAGCACTTCGAATCAGGCAGAAAAATATCAAGAATCAATAAGTTGCTATACAAAAGGATGATCAAACATACACAGAGACTAACGACTTACTCGGGGTTTTTTAGGAGTATTATCAGCTACTCTATGAGGAAGAGGAGTATTCAGATATGTCCAGACTAGAGGAAGCCGAATTGGGACCCCAATTAGACAGCCAGGCAAAGGAAGAACTAGATAGGGACTTCACACTAGAGGAAGTTGTAGTAGCATTGAAGGAGTTACCGTAGGGAATGGCAGCTGTCCTGACAGTATTCCATTAGAAATTTACAAACATATACATACCGTGCTCCCCTATTATTAGATTTATTTAAGGAATACAACATAATGTCCAAGTTCTGAATCATGGAAAGAAACGAACATCATAGTATTTCACAAAAAAGGTAAACCGTTTGATAGGGTGGCCTGGAGCTTTTTGTGGGGAATATTAGAGCAGAAAGGGTTTGGGCCTAGAATAATTAGAGCAATCAAGGCAATGTACACTGATCTAAGGGCACGAATACAATTAATGGGGAAACTTCGGATAATATTTATATTTCAAGAGGGACTAGACAGGGGTGTCCTTGTTCCCCCATACTGTTTGCCCTGTACATAAACCCGCTGATTGAAGGATTACAGAGGTGTCAAGATATTAAACCTATTATCACTAACGGTTCTGAATCTAAAATACTCGCCTATGCGACGATCTAGCTATTTTAACTACTGATCTTGGGCATTCTTACCTGTTTCCCTCGCTCCTGACCCCGGTCCGCCCCGGCTGAGTGCCGTTTGTGCGGAGGGTCGTACGCTGGAGCGCCATAGCCCGCATTCCTCTTCCCCACTTCCGCCCTGACGCACCCAGCGCAGGTTAGCGGTATAGTGGTTATTGATCACAGAGTATATCTGGGCAGTCAACGCGGGTCACAGTTGACAGACGCAGCGATCCAGGCTGCCATGTGTTATTTATGCTCTGTGTTGGAACTAGCTGACTAAATAGCTTTTTATCGCGGCTCCTCCGCATTTACCGCTGTACATGTTTTTATTGCAATTCTCATTGTTATAACGTCAACTGGCTTTGTTGTTGCTCTCTGTGGGCATTCTTACCTGTTTCCCTCGCTCCTGACCCCGGTCCGCCCCGGCTGAGTGCCGTTTGTGCGGAGGGTCGTACGCTGGAGCGCCATAGCCCGCATTCCTCTTCCCCACTTCCGCCCTGACGCACCCAGCGCAGGTTAGCGGTATAGTGGTTTTACGCCCTCGTCATATGAAATTACGGCATGGCGGAAGCGCAGCGGACGAGCGCAGCGGGAGCGCCGACTCCGCGCCGAAGTCAAGCCAAAGTCCTGCCCGTCTGCGCCCGTCCGCGGCCGGCTGCGCCCTGCGGCCCTTCACTCTGCCCAAACATTCAGGTACTCGCCCGCGGACTTGCTTTCCCTTCTACACCCAGTCCCCCTGCCACCCGAAGCCACCAGGCGGGCTCATGCGTGCGGCATTTCCACTACCCCCTGTTTGGTTCCCCCTCCCCTGCCTGGACCTGTTCCCTCCCATGTTCTCGCCAATCCCCCATCACCTATACCCGCCAGTTGCACCCTTACCATCCTTTACTTGAATACGCGCTCCTTGGTGAAACACCAACTAGAAATCTACTGTTTATTAGAAGATACTAATGTAGATATCCTCTTCTTAGCTGAGTCTTGGCTGACGGAGGACTCTGCACCCGATATTTTGGCCGCCCTCCCCATCGGCTATTACATTCTTCATGTTAATCGCCCCGGGGGGCAAGCTGGCGGAGGAGTAGCAGCTATTATTCGCAAGGAACACGTATTTTCCACCTTAAACTGCACTCCCATTCCCAATTCTCAAACCCTCGTCATCCAGCTCCGTTCAACCACTACCTCCCTTATCTGTGTCCTCATGTACAGACCTCCCACCTACATGCCGGCCTTTGCTGAAGCTTTTGGGGAACTTCTCTCCCAGCTTCTCATAAATCACTCCAGAATCCTTATCTTGGGAGATTTTAATTACTGGCCCACTGACCCCCAAGAATGCCGTCTTTCTAAGCTGTTCTCAGACACCCTCACTAGCCTGAACTGTCAGCAACTGATTTTTGCCCCCACCCACTGCAAGGGGCACATACTCGACCAGGTTTGGACTGCCAATCTCGATCATTCTCCTCCCTTGATCACCCCCTGCACCTGGTCAGACCATTACTTTGTCTCTTTCTCCATTGATCTTCCCAGTTTTTCTCGCCCCCCGCGCCCCGCTAGCATCACAGCCCGCAACTGGAAGAATGCCGACATGTCAATACTTCATTCCCTTCTGGCGACTTCAGCCCCCTCAGCCTCAGAATCTGTCTCGGACCAAGCTTCCGCTCTCGAATACTGGGTGAAGTCAGCTGCTGATTCTGTAGCCCCTCTAAAGGCTATCAAAGTCTCACGCCCCCACGACGCTCAGCGCTGGTTCACGGACCAGCTGAAATTAGACAAACTGGCTCTTCGGCAGGCCGAACGGCGCTGGCGCCATAAATATGACCCAGCACTTAAGACCGAATTTACCAACCTACTTAGCAAATACAAATCCTCTATTCTAGAGGCTAAGACTTCCTATTTCTCTGGTAAAATTCTGGCGTCGGCTTCAAAAGCCAAAGACATCTTTTCAATAGTCAATGAGCTCTCCCTCCCCGATCGTGTCACCCTCCCACCTGTTCCTACTCAGGCTTTGTGTGATGAGCTCAATGCTTTTTTTCTAGATAAGATCTCCACCATTAAAAATAACATTTCTCCACCTTCCCCTACCAATTCACTTCCCCTCCCCCCGGAAAATTCTCAGAAATTTCTATCCTTCCCTCCTATTTCCATCACCGAATTCAACAGTCTTCTTCACAAAGTTAGCTCCGGGTCTCCAAAGGATTGCTGCCCCCCACACATTTTCAAAGAAATCTTTATGCACTGCCCTGACCCTGCTCTAGCCCTTCTCAACTCCTCTTTAACATCAGGCGTCGTCCCTGAAGCTTTCAAGCAGGCGGTAGTGTTACCCATCCTGAAAAAGCCCAGCGCGGACCCCCTAGTGCTAAGCAACTATAGACCGATTTCCCTTCTCCCTTTCTTGGGAAAGATCTTAGAGACCTACGTCACTAAATGCTTGAGCACTTTTATTGAGTCTTCCTTCTTCCTTGATCCCCTGCAGGCGGGCTTTCGCCCCCTGCATTCTACGGAAATGGTGATTGCAGCCGTGATGGACACACTTCGAACTGGAGCTGACAACAATATCTCCCAGGCCCTCGTATTGTTAGACCTGTCGGCGGCTTTTGACACGGTCGATCACACTATTTTGGTCGACCGTGTCAGAAACGCCGGTATTCGGGGCACTGCCCTCGACTGGGTTCGATCCTTCTTGCAGGACCGTTCCCAGGCAGTCCACCTTTCCACCTTTTCTGCTTCTTCTCTTTCCCTCACCTGTGGTGTTCCCCAGGGTTCGGCTCTCTCTCCCCTCCTTTTCAATTTGTATATGCAACCACTCATGGCTTCTCTCCGCCATTCTTCTGCTACAATATACAACTATGCCGACGATTTACAACTGATTTTTCCCCTGGACACTACACCTTCCTCTCGCCTCAACTTCCAAACAACTATGTTACTCATCTCGGACTGGATGGCTCACAGCCAGCTCAAGTTGAATCCGTCTAAAACGGAACTTGTCCTGGTAGGCGGTCCTTCCAGTCCTTGGGATGCCAACTATTGGCCTCCCTCTCTGGGCCTCCCCCCCTGCCCGGTCAGCTCTGTGAAAAGCCTAGGAGTGATCATCTCGGAGGATCTCTCCATGAAACCTCAGATCTCTGCGGTAACATCATCCTGCTTTTTCCAGCTACGCAGGATCCGCAAGATCTGTAGATTTCTAACTAGAGAGGCACTCATTCTAGTAATACTGGCTCTGGTCATCTCCAGAATCGACTTCGCCAACATTCTGTATGTGGGGATTCCTGCCTATCAGCTTCACAAACTTCAGCTGATTCAGAACCAGGCAGCACGCCTGGTGTACCACCAACCCAAACATCAGCATGTCTCCCCCCTTCTGAGGAGCCTTCATTGGCTCCCAGTGGCTAAACGATGCTCCTTTAAGCTAGGCTGCACCCTATTCAAATCTTTGCATGACCAGGCCCCAGTTTTCATTTCCTCCAAACTTAAGCGCTACTTCCCAATCCGCAATCTACGGTCCTCCGCCAATAATCTCCTTTGCATTCCATCTTTCCGCCGTAAAAAACATGGAGGATCATGCTTTTCTTTTTTAGGCCCCTCCTACTGGAATTCCCTCCCTTCCTCCTTTCGCCATCTTACCTCATATGAGCTGTTCCGCAAAACCCTCAAAACACACTTTTTCAAGGCGGCTTCTGAGTAACTCTTCTGCCCTGGCTAGCTATGTTTGTTATGAGCGCCAAGAAACCGTCTCGGTGTACGTGCGCGGTATAAATTTTTTAACATAACATAACATATTAGGGAAGCCACCGTTATAGCTAAGGAATTTGGGCTGCGATCAGGTTATCTGCTGAATGAAAGCAAGACTCTTATAGTATGTACAGACAAAATTAGTTTTAATGATTCAAGGTGGACAGAGAAGGCTATATATCTAGGAGTATGCATTAGCCCGGCAGTTAATACAATAGCCAAGATTAATTTTGATCCAGTGGTGAAGAAAATTTCCACAGATCTTAAAAGGATCAACAGCTTGCACCTCCATTATTGGAAGGGGAACTTTTTTAAAAATGACTATGTTGTCAACATTTCTTTATATGTTTCAGTCTATTCTTTTTATGATAGATGAAGATATTTTGAAGATTCTGGAAGCCATGTTCTCAAACTTCACTTGGCAATACTGAAAAGTTATGTGTTCTTTAAAATATCTGACACTCCCGCAGGCGAGGGGTGGGCTGGCATTTCCAAATATTAGATTCTATCATTGGGCATGCCTATTGTGTCAGATGTCGGTATTACTCCTCCCTGTAAAAAGGGAGGATGTAGAGGAAGGACATAGTAATACACCTCCCTTGATATACAAACTTATTTCTGGAAAAGAGGCTCAAGGGCTGTTACTACGCCAGGTAGATGGGAGGTATTATAAGAAGGTGCGCTTTAAGGTTATGCACAGCGCATGGGAGCTTTGGAATAAGGTGCAGAAAGCCATGTTTATCCCGAAAATGTATTATTATACACCATTATGGCGAACACATGTATTACCGCACTTCTTTTATGATATGTTGGGAAGGTACTGGGAACGACTTGTTATAACATTGATAGGAGACATATTTAAATCAGACCAGCTACTTCCTTTTGCTGATATACAGCAAAAGTATGGGATTCCAACAAGACAATATTTTAAATATGTCCATATTCAAAAATCTCTTGCTGGTCTTAGGCCAAATGTATCCCCTGGCGGAAGAATCCCATTAATGAAGTTAATAGCAGGGAGTGGCAGAAGAATTAAGAATATTTAGACTATGCTGTTACAAACTACCAAGGATAATTTGGAGAAAACTGAAGTCTTGTGGGCTACGAAATTAAACAATCCAGATGTCGATCTGTATAAGACTTTGCTAATAGCGGATAAAACTTTTCGGTCAACTAACCTAAAAGCACATTATAAAACTTTATTTAATTTATATTTTACCCCTGCTAAACATTTTTTAATTGGGGCAAAAGAGAAGATGTTAAATGCCCAAGGTGAGGGGAAGGACCAGCTACTTTGGTGCATATGTTTTATGATTGTGCTAGGTTACTATCAATCAAAAATGAGGTTGTAAAGTTCTGGGAGGGGTTGCTAGGGCGTACAATTAATCTATCCCCTACTCTGATGATAATGGGTCACGATAACAGTCTGGCCATAGATACTGGAAAAATATTTTATATTTATATGTGTAGCTGTTCTGAGGATACTTATAGCTTCAAGATGGAAAGATGTGGACACCCCCCACCTTTCAAATGTGGTTAGCATGCCTCCTAGGGATCTATAATCAAGAGATTGCACTTTATTTATGCCGGGGCAGAGAGGCAAGAAAGCTGGGGCAGGAAATCTGGGCACCCATAGCTAGGTGGAGAGAGAACTTGAACTGCAACACACCCCACAATAATAGGCTATAATAGGCATTGTGCTGTTGCTGGTATTGAGATTTTATCACTCGATATACCCACTTTTTAGGTCTCGCCTGAGCCTGCTGCTCTGACGAGACTTTAGTAAGGGCTTCCGAAAATGCTACCACTGTGGCGATGAGCTTGCTGTTACGCGCACGGGCGGGCGCTTACAAGCAGATGCTACATCTGCTTTCACTTTTGTCGCCGCGCGTGCGACGCTGCATATGCTTTCACTCACCGCCTGGAGTAGATGTGAGGAACCACCCAATGTATGGTAGCCACCATGCCCCCCAGTGTGCAATTCACTCTCGGATATGGCGCACAAATCATTTCTTGCTGATGCACCCCCGGTGCCTGGCGGCGCCAACACCCCCTCAAAAGGTGGGAGGCACACCCCATGCACTCTCCACCGACCCCCTACATTCCCATCAGCATCCCCCTCCCGCGCAGCCGGGTTCCCCGCCTCAATCTTGTAACTAGACTCCTCCCATCTTCACCAATCACCAAAACGAGAGCCCTCATGACCTTCCCCCCTCGCCGTTCCCTCTCACATGCCCGCATCACCCCCGACCAAATTCCCTATTGTAGTACCCTGGGAAACAATCATCAGCCTAAGATCACAACTTGTATGGTCCGGATTTGGTGCACCAAAGACTGTGCACAGGCAGGCACAGACCGGGAGTGCACCACTTTGGTCGGCGGGTGGGAGAAGTACACTAGTTACCTGCTGTGAATACCTTCCGTTTCTCGAATGGTATCGCCTCCCTTTGGGTGTTGTGTGAGTCAGGGCTGGCTCACCTGGAGAACAGGGGTACTGCTATTAGCGCACATTTGATTTCTTAGCTAAAGCAGTTTAGAGGCAGTTGTTTGCTAATGCCACTGTTCCAGTTAACACCCCTTTTCTTTTGCGTTCCTTTTAATTGTTGCAGGGTAGACTAAAGGGCAAATAAAGGCGTAGACCAGGTGTACGGGGGAGTTACCTCTTCATTCTTAAATGGAATGTGCCATTGTTCTTTCTTTAGATGTGATATTTTGTGGTCTCGCAAAACTGAAGTGATTACCCCACCCCTAGATGGGTTTGGAAGTCTGTATGTACATTCACCCATAATAAGACTGCATGCAATCTACAGATAAGGTGATTGACATGTCATTGAGGTCTAGTGGTTATATTGGAATGTTACGTCCAACCGCCCCAGTGTCAGTATATCAAGAGCTGTGATTTCAACTGTAAATCGTGTGTTCAGCGAGGGTTAAACTTAACTGCTCCTACCTTTAATTGTTGCAAACACCCCGCCAACCTCTTGCAACGATGCAGGTGATATGGTTGGCCTCTGCTTTCCTGGATGGATCCTCTGGCTGTGCTCATCCCACTTCTTGGACAAGCGTTGGGACTGTTCCCTCACATTACCAGATGGTAGAGTGTCTGCTCCCAGTAGATCAGGCAGTGGCGTCATTGCCCTCTTTCCCTTACGTAGATCAGGCACATTGGGTATTGCTCACACTGTCGTTGGTAGATTATACAGGGAGTGTCAGGCCGTTTCTCTTACATCAGTTGTTAGAAGCTGCCCATTTTATCGTCAGCACTACTAGTAGGTTATCAAATTACTCTGAGACACGGAGGGAGGCATTCAGCACCCCATGTCTGGATTCCTGTTCACTATGGCATAAGAACAGTGAAAGCTTCTGTTGTTTCATTGCCTTTGTAAAGGACCAAAGTTCTGTTATGGCTTTTGAGAGGGTGTGTTCCAATCCTCTCATCTCACCCCGTTAACTAGACAATCCTATCAGACCACTGAAAGTTGCATCTTTGAGCGGTTTTCTTTATATGATAGCTAGGATCTAATGTCCGAGGTCTGCCTGAGTTCAACCCTTTTGTGAGAGCTGTTACCAACATCTCTCCCAAGCTACAATGGATTGACAGTGGTGGCACCAAGTATTCTAGTCAGGGGGCACATGCCTTTTAAACGTGTTCCAGCTGCCCCTGTATAAGGCTGCACCCATTCCCGTCAAAAACCGGGGTCCTTGGTCTTCATCATGTCTGGGACATGTGCAAAGGACATCTGCATGAATTGTCAATAGTGTGTGCGTAGCCGTATTTCTAAGTTAGTCCAGCTCACTATGATCTCACCCAGTAATTTTGGAACAGTGGCAGACTCAAGTGGAGTTTCCTGCTTAACCACCTTGGCCTCCAGTATGTTTAGTTGCTGTATAATTGATTTCAGCGCACCAAAATCTTTAGAGATGCAAACTCCCCTGATGGTTAGTAGGGCTTCCATATGATGTTTACCTTTGGGACCGAGATGATGAAGTTGTTGAAACATTTTGTAAATACCCCTGTGATTTCTGATGTAAATACCAGATCTAGTAGTGAGTCTGAGCCAACACAAATCCCTCACCCTTGTCTGGGATTCCCTTATCTTAACAAAATAGGTGATTAATTCAGAAAGGTCATTGAATGGATATTCAAATCACCAATGAACCAAAAAGCTCTTTAGATACCAAGCCATATTCAAAATGGGAAGAGGCGTATAAGAAAGGTGAATAAACGTGAGCATTTCATATGTCTGCACAGACATGGTTGTGTTTATAAGTCCTCACTTCACAGTGCCATCTAAAACTGTCATGCACTTGCATTTAGAGAGGAAACCCTTGTTTTTTCAGCAGATGAAATGTTAGGAAAGTGCAAGACTGGTGTTGGGACAGACGTGTCTTCTGGCACTTTAATTTCCACACCTTAGATGCAAGGAACAATTCAGCACTAGGAAAATTATGAAGCATCATTGAGAGGAAATTGTTAAAAGGTAGGCATCATCTGAAAAGAATCAGATTATGATCCAAGCCCAAATCGGGTGCTTCCTCTTCTACAACCTCCATTGAGGGTCTTTCAAGATAATAGCCTCACCAAGGATGTGGAGTGCTGCTATTAACTTATTTGAGAATAAATCCCAGTTGTAGGAAGACTTATTTTACCACCAGTACACCAGGGGTTCACTCTGTACCAATGGGTTCGCCAAATATTTAAGAAACGTTTTGGTCTGAATCTTCCATCATTCCCCCTCCCTTAATGTTTTCAAAATGGCAGAATTCATGAGAAAGCCTAGAAGAGAATCAAAAACAACAAATTTTGTGAGTGATTTAAGCTAGTAGCAGGGAATGAGAAAGGATTGAGTGTTTTACTCCAGGTATCTAATGGTACTCGAGAAGAATGAGTACATCAGGCCAATATTCAATTTCTGTGATCTGATCAGCTTCTGTAGGTGGACATCTTTCATTTGGTTGTGTAGCTCAGATTTTGCAGACTATCAGATCGAGGACCATATACCATCAGTATATTTCCAAGATGGATACTAGCATATAGCGATCAAGAAAGAGCATTATTGTTACCTGAAATTTACACTTGGAAATCAGTACCATCAGTAACATTTTGGGCTCAAGTGTGTCCGCCAGAGTGTTCACAAAGGTTTCATTTGGTAGTGGTTGCCCATCTTTATCTTCAAAGGGTCCATCGTTACCCCGTTCACACGATTTACTGGTGAGAACTCAATCTTCCACTGCTTGTTGACACGAGTCTTCTCCTTGTCTGCAGCATTTTCCCCGAGTCTAGGGACTACTATCAATCAGCAGTTCCTGAGATGGGATCAGATGAGACCTCGGATATACCTATTTTGGCCTTTCCAAATGTTGTCTGCACAATTGCTCTTAAAGAGCCACTTTGTCTGCCCTTTTTCCATTCCGCAAAGAGTTTTTATTCTTTACCCTTCCATTTCATTGTAGAACTGGGATCCTGGTCCCTGAAAGTAGTAGCCTAGGTGCATTTTGCCCTGTTATATAAAAATAGTTATCATGGGTGCTTCTATAAAGAAGAAAACAGTATAGAAGCAAATGGGTTATATTTTGTCAATCCTGTGGAAAGCATCTTTGGTTATCATGGTTTCTTGTATTGGCTTTTTATTTATATAGGTGGTATGGGTTATTCATGTGAACATTATGTATTGGTCATTGGACATTTAAATATGGCTTCTGAATACTTCTCTATGGTAAACCAAGTTGTGTTATTCCCTTAGTCTCCTCCAACTTCATGCTACTATCATTGATATGTTAGAAAGTTGGATGGGTGTTCCAGCCCATAAAATTATAACAAGCATTGGCATAGCCAATAGGTCTCGCCTTTAGGACCTTATAAGTGTTTAGCCATGCAACAGTTGATGTTGTTGCACCAAGGATATTGTGCTGCATAACTAAATACAGTACCAAAAGCGAGACCTATTGGCTATGCCAATGCTTGTTTATTGTATTGTTGTGCCTTATGTAGTACCTCTTAATGGATCCGAGGCAATCATTTTTAGGAATTGTTTTATGAACCAATATAAACTAATTGTAGTGCCTTATTTATTATGCTCTCAATGGATCCATGGCAATAATTTTTATGAATTGATATACGAACCAATAGAAATTGCTTGTGACTATTATCCTATGTATATGGACATTTTTAATATTGAACTGCCCATAAATACATGAAACGTTGAATAATATTGTAATTGGTTTTAATGGGTATATTAATTAAAAAAAAAAAAGAATTAGACGATCATTCGAACATATAGTATATTTTCATGTGTGGGATTCGTAATATGCTATTCATTACCATTTTTGAGCCCCCTACTGATACGCTCCCCAATGGCATTTTTCATGTGTATGTTAAAAAAATAAAAAGTTATTTAGCCAGAAACAGGATGCAAGGGTTTAAATTGGTGCACCAAAGTAACATTAAATTAATGAGATGTCATAACTAGTAGGAGACTTGTTCCACGTGTAAAGAAACAACTTGTGTGGCAGTAAGCAGTTTTTATCATGTGAATTTCCCTCTGGTGTGGTATTGGATATTTGCACTGTAGTAATAAATTTGTTTTTTCGTGCTACTGCCCTATGTAACATTATTGGGCCACATTTAATTCACTGTCATTATGATGTGTATATATACTTTTATATAATACGTGGGATTCTGTAATCCCTGTATAAACGAACGGCACGCTCTAATTTTTCCTATAATGGGTGACTGGTGACTCACCCAAGTCGCTGATTATAAAGACGTCAGAACTCGACTAGTATAAGTTATTACACTTGAGTTCTGACAGCACAATGCCTGCTGCCTGAGCCAGCAGCAGAGGTGAAAGGCAGGTCAGGTCACGAAACATAACTGAAGTAATTAAAATGTTGCTTTTCTTTCTTCTGCTCCATTGTAAGTTTACAATTACAAGCAGCGAGAATGAGTATATTTTGCACTCCTTAAACAGAGAAAAGCTAGACTCTAACTGCAATCAATCAATCAATCAATCATGGCATTTGTAAAGCGCGCTACTCACCCGGGAGGGTCTCAAGGCGCTGGAGGAGAGGGGTATGTTACTGCTCGAACAGCCAGGTCTTGAGCTGCTTCCTGAAGGAGAGATGGTCTTGGGTTCGCCGAAGGTGGGTGGGGAGGGAGTTCCAAGTCTTGGCTGCTAGGTAGGAGAAGGATCTTCCTCCGGCGGTGGCTCTGCGGATGCGTGGTACGGTGGCGAGGGCGTGGTTGGTCGATCGTAGCTGGCGGGTGGGCGTGTAGAAGGTCATGCGGTCGTTGAGGTACTTGGGTCCCAGGTCGTGGAGAGCCTTGTGAACGTGATTCTCTTGCTGACGGGGAGCCAGTGCAGGTCTTTCAGGTGGGCAGAGATGTGGCTGTGTCGGGGGATGTCCAGGATGAGTCGTGCGGAGGCGTTCTGGATGCGTTGGAGTCTTTTTTGAAGTTTGGCTGTGGTTCCGGCGTAGAGGGTGTTCCCGTAGTCCAGTCGGCTGGTGACCAGTGCTTGGGTGACGGTCTTCCTTGTTTCAGTGGGGATCCATCTGAAGATCTTGCGGAACATGCGCAGGGTGTTGAAGCACGAGGATGAGACAGCGTGGACTTGTCTGGTCATCGACAGGGAGGAGTCCAGGATGAAGCCCAGGTTGCGTGCGTGGTCCGTTGGTTTGGGGGCGGTGCCCAGGGCCGGGGGCCACCAGGAGTCGTCCCAGGCGGAGGGTGATGATCCCAGGATTTCATACATTCCAAGCTACTGCAGCTTTTTTTTTTTTTTTAACTGACTTGTATAGAAGTTTTTCTGATATCTGTTTGCCACAAATATTTAACTGTTTTTCAATGAGTTCAATTTTGCACTAGAAGTTTTATTTGTATTAGTCCTCAGGTTTACAAACATGCTTTCTTTTTTATTTGAAAGAGCTATTCACCAAGGGGCCTATATATCATGATTTTTCATCGACCTTTCTCCATGCCAGGGGGGACAAAACCTCGAATAAGATTTATTAACCATGCAAGGTTTGCCTTGCGTGGTCCTTTGTGGCTTGGTGTGAGGTAACGCAAGGCAGCGCAAGTCACTGCCTTGCGTTACTCTGCCCTAGGGAGGCATTCCATGGGTGGTCCACACACCCACTTGCCTTGTAGTTTTAGGCTGCATTATTTGTCTTTGAATTTCTCTTAAGTGTCTATGCAGGACTGCAGAAGAAGACAACTTAAGAGACTATTTTGATTGCTCCGGCGTCCACGCACATGCAAGGGACTATTCACAAGATTATGACTATACACAGAGATCCCCAACTACAGAAATATGCTTATTTCTAGCTAGTTTTTTTCCTCTTTATGTGTGCGATGCATTGTGCAGCACACATAGAAACAGGAAAAGGCTAAGAGGATTTTTTTGTGCAGGGAGGTGTCCCTTCCTGCACAAATCCAATCCTGCTTACTACGCAGGCACCCTTGCACTACACTACAGTGCAAGGGTCCCTGCGTTGGCGCTAGGCAGCAGTTCGTGCACCAGTGCAGACAGAGAGCAGGAATGCGCTGTATGATGTTTAATAGAGCATATTCCCCTTCATGCAGCACAGCAAGGTGGCTGGCTGGGTTGCATTGCATTGCATGAATATTTCATAAATATGCCCAACGGTTTTAAGCTGTTTGTGGGAAAGGTGATGGTGTGAGCATGTATTATATGTAGGTCTCGCGGTTTTATGGTATCTGTTTTTTTTTAACCTTGCCATCTGTATCTATCCATATTTATTATTTGTCAACTTTATCTGTATTTATCCATATTTATTATGAGTTTGGTGGAAAAAATAAAGGTGAAACTGGAATATTTCCACATTTATTTAACCAATAAATATGCAGTCATGCTTGAATGCCTGCCAGGTTTCAGTGATATGAACACATGCAGAAGATAAATCAATGCACTTATGTGAAAATATGCACATTTTAGTATCAGCCTTGTGCATATTTACTGCTGTTTAAGTCTCTTTACTAAAATTACTTTTTTTAACCACCTTACCCATCTATCCACACAGTTATTGGCCTGGCAAAATGTATTTCGAATCACTCAAAAAGCACCCAATTACGTTTTTATCCACATTTAAAAATACAGATAAGAAAATAAACGGTTTTCTGTCTGTATTTATCTGTAAAAATCAGTAAAAACGGAAAACAGGGAGCCTTAATTATATGGGATAAAGTACCCCCTGCCATACATTATAAGGATATTGCAAGTCACCCCAGAGTTCCTTAACCTTATAAATGAACTCAGCCTTCGGCCTCGTTCCTCTATATCATGGGTACTCACAAACTTTCTCTCTGGGGCCAAATTTACAGTGTGGTTTGTGGCAGAGCGCCGTACCGGTGGGGGCAGGGTCAGAGGGGAGGGGGCGGGGCTAAAACAAAAAGAAAACTTGTGACCATGAGGTTGCACACAGGTCCCTGCAGCAGATGCCTTCATCCACTGAGCCACCAGAGCCAGCATACATACATCTCTCTCTCCCTCCCTCCTGCCCTCCCTCTCCATCTCTCCCTTCTGCCCTCTCCCTCCCCTGCCCTCTCTCTCCCTCCTGCCCCCTCTCCCTCCCTCCTGCCCTCCCTCTCCCTCCTGACCTCCCTCTCCCTCCTTCCCTCTCCCTCCTGCTCTCTCTCCCTCCCTCTCTCCCTCCTGCCCTCCCTCTCCATCTCTCTCTCCCTCCTGCCCCCCTCTCCCTCCTGCCCCTCCCTCTCCCTCCCCCTCTGTCATCTCACTGTGTGTCTGTCTGTCTGTGTCAGCCTTCAGCCAGGGCTAAGACAGCGCGCACACACAGACAGCCGCACCAAAGTACTTTGCAGGTCTTTAAAAGACCATTTACATGTTATTGAGGCTTTGTCGTAGCGCCCCTGCTTCTCCACTCTGACAATCACCGCTCGCCCGGCCCCACAGAGCAGAGGCTTTGTCGTATTTCACCTCTTAGCGCCCCTGCATCTCCACTCTGCTCCGTGGGGGGCGGGGGAGCAGCGATTGTCAGAGTGGAGAAGCAGGGGCGCTAAGAGGTGAAATACAACAAAGCCTCTGCTCTGTTAATAAATAATTTTTTTAAGCACAGGTACGATTGTCTGCAAGGTCCGCGGGCCGCCAAGGAAGGCTTGCCGCCCGCGTGCCGTACTATGAGTACCCCTGCTCTATATGGTTATGTAACTCCTCAGAGGCCTGCAATATCCTTATAATGTATGGCAGGGGGTACTTTATCCCTTATATTATTTCCCCAGTTCCCACACACACATTCAAGAGTCAGTTTCAGTTTTGTTCTTTGTTACAAGCTAGTGATCCAGTTGTGATAATACAGACCTCAACACATTGTGCAATTAATGAACCAGGAGTAGTATTAACATTTCATGCGATGATTATTCACACAATTACACCGGATTAGAAAATGCAGTTGCTAGTCCTCGAACAGGGGTGAATGTGTAAAAACGTTGGAACTCTCCAATTAGGCATGTCAGCTACTATGTTAAGAAAAAACTAAACAGGGTTTGTTGTTCTAAATATTTTTACTCCTATCGGAAGGACAACAAGCAACCCAATAATGTATGCAGTTGACGCAATAAAAAGAAAAGGATTTAAAGTTAGTTTACTTTTGCTAATGAAATTAGATCACTTATTTATTAATGAAAGTTAGGACTGTGTAAATAAAACGTGGAAAATAGTCACACACTTTTGTGATTGTTTTATTAAGACCGAAGGCTATAACTAGGTCCAGGCAAAATATCACAAAATTAACGTGTCCATACATTCATTTTATCCTGTGGAACCCTGGTTGAAGAAGAAAACGTCTTGCAGTAACTTTAAAACTCATATCAACAACGCCCGAGAGCTTTTCAGCTCAAAGCAGTCTCCTGCAAATATTTTTAATGCAAGTTTCGCCCTCTTGCTCAGATTTTACTCAATATATCGCCAAGTTCATTTGTTGGAATCTGTTGTAAAAATAATACTCATTTCGCGCGAGAAAAAGAATTTGCGGCAACTTTGCCCACCCATACATAAATCCAAGGAATTCATTACTTCGTATAGTATCAACAGGTGAAGTGGGGGGCACCAGAATGTAATGGTCTGTAAATTGATGAGTTTTGGGATTATGGCCACATAGCCTCGCACTACTGCTTCACCAGCACTAGGGTACTCCCGGCTTCTGGCACCTTTGACTTGACAAAGCCAAAGAAGGTAGACAGCCCTGGCTTGGAGCCTGTTACCACACCGTTTCTTATACATACACTTGGAATCTGCGCTTAAAGGTAGAGTATGATGTAGTCAGCAGCAAGTGCACCCAAGTGTGGACAGGGAATTTGTGGTTCCTCCCAGCGCTTTTGAGGCGGTCTTGAAAGCTGCATCAAGCACATCTTGCCAAGAGAGGAAGAAAACATTCATAAAACACTTTAAAACAAAGCAGAAAACCGATTAAGAGTATTACAGAAGACACAGGAAACCTGCAACTTACAGACAATACCAGCGCAGCATCTACGTAAACATCTTGCAAAACATGAAAACAACAAATGTTGTCCCAACCAACTAAAGGTCTTTGAACAAAGAACAACATGGTCAATTCTCTGAAGCTAGTTCTTGTGAGAAATGTCTCTTATATTTGTAACAATAGAACAGTTGCGAGGCGTTGTCCAACATCATCATCACAGACATCATACGAAAGTACTTTCTAGAGCTTTTCAACATAATTACGTAAAATATGTATTTCCACACATGTATGGGTGTTATGCACATGCTCTGCGAAGAGAGTAAAAAAAAACAGACCGGCTGTGAGGACCTGAAACACAAAAAACGTGGCAACACCAATGCTGGTGGACCAAGAGTGAAATGGAGATTGCTCGGAGGTAGGGTGGCACCTTTGAAAAGCAAGCAGTGTGTAGACACATCTAATGGTCAAGCTGGCACATACTGAACATGCAGAAGCACGGAAGACTTTGTAAAAGCCCCGGCGCAAAAAGGGAACCTTCCCGTTGTTTTTTACATGCCAGTTCTACGACAAGCTTTGTAAAAGCACCAGCTCACCTGGGAACCTTCCCGTTTCTCTACAGGCCAGTCCACATCATAAAAGGCAGGAATGCTAAAAAAAAAATATATATATAAAAAAAAACATCCCCCTTGCACGAACAACTGGCCTAGGTATGTCCTTGCGTCAGATACATATTTACACGAATTACATTCTAAACAGATTTTCGCATTAAAATGTTACAGATTAGGAGTTTTATGCCCCTACATAGCTTTTCAGAGGGTTTTGTGATTTTGCGAAAAACAGTTCTTGTTTACGTTACACCCTTTAATAATTTTCCAGCAAGTTGACAGGAGGTCGTTTTGGCTGCACTTGGCCGTGTACACCCCCACATCCCCAGTCTCATGTGCCATCACTATCTAATGCTAGAGTCCTCCTTTCCACAGTCCCGGAGGTACAAATTCTGTTTTGCTACTTAAAAGCAGAAACACTGTTTTGCTACTTAAAAGCAGAAACACTTCCCAAACACTTGAGGGGGTTGGGGAGCTTACAGTCCTCGTTATTCTACTGCAAAGGGAGCAACTGTTTAACACCCGGGACAAAGAAAAATAAGTTTTCAGATCAAAACGATGGCACCCAACAAACAGGCTGCTGCAAACCGGACACTCGTGATGTTCGTCATATACCCGAGACATTCCGGTGAAGCTCCTGGTCTGGCCTTTTTAAATCATCTGAACAAAAATATCTAGACACATGCACTTAACAGGCTCGTATGTTTTACTATATGTACTACATAGGCCCCTTTAAACACACACTGATCTTCGAGTGTAATCAATCAACTTGAGTGGTGAGAATCGAGTCAGTTTAGAAGAGGGCGGTGGCACTGTAAAGGTACACAAATACATCTATTTCACATAAAAGGCAAGAGAACACATCAGTGATTTAAGCTAGTAGCATACTTGCCGTAATCAGACTCTATCCCGGGTAGGCTGGTCACCAGCTCCCTTATCAAGGAGCCGTGCAGTTGTGATATTTTATTATTGTGATTATAGGTTAGCAGTGTGAGACACACTGGTGCACTAGGAGGTCTTCTTGTAAAGAGCTTCAGGTGTGCAGCTGGTCCTGGGTGGCTTGTTAGTTGCTTTGATCCCAAAACACAATCCTCAGAACATTAGCTTGCTCATTTTCGGTGACAAGCAGCGGCACGAGTCTGTGTGGCGCGTGTTGGAGAGTTCTCTGCAAGTCCTCCTCGTATCGCCTTGCATGGACATCCTGGACGTGCCAACCACAGACCTCCATCCTCGGCGCCGCACACATTAGTCGCAGTGTCTATGCTTCCTATTATATCACATTGAGCAAATGCACTTCCTACTACCTGCTTTAGAGAAAATGCTTTAGTGGGTCTCAGAACATCTGATGTTAGCTAACATGGTGAACGGTTTAAAGCTGGAACTACTTATACTTAATACCCACTCAAAAATAATATATATATATATATATATATATATATATATATATATATATATATATATACACACTTGATCTACATATGCAGATTTCAGAAAGAGAAATCAGCCACCACTGCGGTTTTCAAACTTAGATTACAAAAACACAGCATCTAGGACATTTCACTGCCTTTAAAACGTACCATGCCTTTCCAGTTTGCATAATAGTCTCAAGCCAGCTTCGTATAGACCATCCTCGGCCCCCTAAAATGGCGCATTTTAATTCTACTTAGAAACTGAAGCAAAAATTCAAATCCGAAGCCTAGGACAGCCAATCATTTCTGCAGCTTACAATGTGACATCCCTATCATTGCTTCCCAATTGAACCGTTCAGCATTTCCTGACCAGTAACTGAAGATACCATTGGAACCTCGTTTGAAAAAGCATGATGGTTCACAGACGGCAGTAAGCACTCTCCAACAGGCCACAAGAGGCAAGCAACATCAAGGTTGCCAAAGACTGCACAAATGGCACAAAAAAAAAAAAAAAACAGAACCTGAAGTAATCTTCCAAAGCCAGATCCTGCTAGGAAAATAAATGAAGGAGAAAGAGACAGACAGGCCCAGTTCCATAAGTTAGTTAGTGAATGTCCATCAGGTGCATATTTACAAGCGACCTCCTACAAGAGTTTATGGGCGTTGATGGCCATGCGCAGTTCCAAGAGCTGAGAGGCAGTAAACCATTCACTCATTCCACCAGAAGGTCAAAATTCTCCGCTTCTTCAAACTGTGCGTTCATCTGTGCGGCCCACTGATCCAGGTCAGATTTCTGTAACAAGATAAAGACCAAAAAAAACCAGTCAGGAGTGCTTATTTCTAGTGGCAAATCTGCAAGAAAATTGTTTCCAATATTGTTTCAAGGTCATGGCCCAATATTGTTTCAAGGTCATGGCACAGAAGGGTGACATCTTATTGGTTAGCTTTCTGGTAAGGTCCATTTATTTTGCAACTAACATCTACCTCTAGAATAAACACTTATTTTACAGCAGAGAATATTTTTAAACGCCATCCCTCTTCTGGAAAACGTATCTGGTCAGCTAATACCATCCATTCAGGGACCTAGAATCAACACATTCACTAAAAGAACACAAGACAGCAGAACCTAATGACATGGTTCTCACCAATTTCTGAATGCTGGATGTAGTCTTCGTCACCAGTCTCCTTTCCTCTTACACCTGATGGACACCTCTAAAACCAGAGACGCTGATCTTATAGTGTTCCATTGCCCCCAACCACTAAGTTCACCCACTATAAATACCCACATCCATACAGGTCATTGCAGCCTAGAAGCCGCAGCATATGCCCACCCTGACCTCCAGTCAGGCAACAGCTCAGTGTTCCTTGTGCCAAGTCACACACTGTCCTTCTCCTTTATTTCCCCCTGCCCAAAATGTATTTGGCAGACGGGAAATCCAGGAAAGCACAGGGGCCGCAAGTCCACCTCTCCAGGTACACCACTCTCAGCTTCGGTGTAGGGTTGGGTGGATTATCGATAAATCCAGAGCTTCCAAGGACCCGCCCTTTACTAGTGACTTACCAGCAAACCAAATCTGCCACTCATGGAGGACCAATCAGAATTGTAGTTTACAGAGGGAGCAATTGTACTTGCCACTGATCAGCAGTGGCAAAGTGCCCAGAGTACCTAAACCAGCAAATATACAGGAGGTAGAGGCAAAAAAGACAGGGGTAACCACGCCAAGATTGCCAGGACCAACAATAGGGAACAGAATCCTTGAAGGAGAGAGCAGAAGAAATAGCAGAAAATACAAAAACATGTGGACATAATAAATAAAAACAAACAAAACTGCCGTAACATTTTATAGAAATACTGCAACCTAAAACTACGCACCAATCCCGGACCAACCCGGAAACGACCCAGAGAAGTTGAAATGAAAGTGGGACGTGCAGATAGGTTAGTGATCCACAACTCCAGGGCAGCTATTGAGGCACAATTTCAACATCTGTTAGTCTGTTATGCGAAAATGAGAAGAAATGCACACAGATTTCAGCTCTTGCATTATGGCTTGCACTAATTCATCCACTGTGGAAAGACGCTCTATAGATCGTTGTACCGGCTCAACTTGAGACTCTTTTTGACAATGTGTGGCACAGTCTGAGAATATTCAAAAGTGACAAATAGCTGTTTTTATTGTACACTTATCCACAAGCCTCTATGCACTGCAAGAACACTTTACCCATTCACCAAGCACCATAAAGAGTTATACTGCTGAAAGAAATGCTATGAGTTAACTCAAAGCAATATGTACTCTACAGGAAAAATCAATTTACAGGCTAGTGTTTGTGAATAATTAATTTATATGCATGCGAAAATGGATTAATTTACCGATTATGCAAATTGACAATCACGGAGAAAAAAATCCAACAGAACAGCATATGTAGGTATGTTGTACTGTAAGAAGCCCAGATTGCATAGATTTTTTAATTATATTTTTAAATCAGCCCTGTACCTTTCTTTCGAAGGTCAGCAGTTTCATAGGCTAGGAGTCTAAAATGCCGAGTCCAGCCTCAGAGGGTAGGCAAAACACAGTTTAATATAAAATAAAAAAATTGAATAATCTTTGCTAATGATGGTTTTTAGCCACGTTGCACAGCATGGCTAAAGTTTAAAAAGCATATTGGTATCTAAAAAATGTTTTTTTTTAATGGGCATGGGAGTAACAGCGAAGCAACATGAAAGGGAACGCTGACCCATTGCACATAAAGTTGTTGAACATAGCTTTTGAAGCCAGTATGCTACGACGGCTAACTATCGATTGTAATGCTTTTATGTGGATTATGAGCCACACTGGACCGCAATCCGTTTTCTAAAATTCATCAAGAATTTAACAAAACCTACACTGCGTGCTATATTTGGAGGGCACTTAACAGGACGTCTACAAGTCTGAACCCCCAGAGCAATAAGTGGCTTTCTCAAAAAATGTCTATGTTCAACCAAAAGAATCGCACAAATACTTATTGTAAGGATAAGTTTGTTCTGCGTTGCTGCTCAACCTGCAAACTGTAGAAGACATTTTTGTCAACCAGGGAGCTAAGTTAGCCAGTGCTGGCACAGCTTTAAAACGATATCTCATGGGCCTTGTTTTTAGAAAATATGAGAGGGATGAGAACAGATAAGGTTGTGGACCAAAGGAGTGGTAGCTAATTGTTATTTACCATGAGTTTGGTCGCATTGCCAGTTTATCTTTTTTCCCCTCCAGGAATGATAGCCTTTGTATTTGATCTGATAGAGACATCTAGCCGCAGATTCCTGATGTTTTCCTGTAGTGGGCATTGTGTTGCTGTTTTCCAGCCTTGTCTTTCTGTCTCCACCTCCGTTACTGTTGTAACTTCTTGCTTGCACTTGTCTGCTTCCTTTCTTCTCTTCAGTGAACATCTGTTTTTCAGAGAATGCCTTATATACCCTCAAGGTCCTCAATGTAAGGACGGTTTCCTTTACTGTTCTTGTTCCCTAGCTCTGCTCTTCAGCATCCATTGTTCTCCCTTCTCCATCATTTTATCATTGGAAATCTTTTTTTTCCCTTCAAAATCTGTTTCTCAGGATAGTTTCACCGACGTTCAGTGGGTGCTTTTTTATTCGTTGTATGTGTTGTTGCGGCAGATCATGCTGTGCATGCTCCTTCCATTTGTTTTTGGCCTGCACTCTTTAGACTATTGTCCTTTGGTCACTTTGCATTCCCCGATCTTATGTTACATTCCCTTTTGGACTGCCTCTTTTCCTGGTTCTATACAGTGTTCTTACGGTCTTGTAGCTTTCTACGCCCTATGGGCTCCCATAGTCTCTCTTGGAGATCAGTCCTCTCTGTGAGCATTTTCCTCACCTGTAATTTTCGGACAGTCCCTACTTTTGTTCTTTAATTCTGTACTTGTTGATACAATTGTTCCCCTTTTTGTAACACTGTTTCCAGAGACTCTCTCTCTAAGTGGCTCCCGGTTGTTTGTGCTAAAATAATCACAAAAGAAACTGGTGTCGGGACAGGGCATATATGGACTCCATCTACGTCACATCTGGGAGATGACGTCACTGCGGAGTCGCTCGACGCCCTCTGCAGACGCGCAGTGGTACTGCTGAGAAAAGTTTCAGATCCAGTCTGGTGCCTGGGGAGGATTCTAACTAAGATAAGGAGTATGCAGCTAGATCCTGTCTCTACCAGATAGGGACTTACCAAAGGTAAATAACTTGTCCTTTAGGAGTTTGTAATTCCTTCCCAGAGCATGGTAGTGCTAGCAAGTCAGATGCCTGTAGTAATAATAGGAAGGACTCCCTGTAATCCCTATATGGTGAGACACTTGTTGGGGCTCTTAGTTCTTGCCATATTAAATTATTCAGAGCAACCATTGAGGCATTCTTAAAAACGAATGATATTCCTCAAAGTCTATGGCTTTTTTAACGTAAAGTAATAGTGGGAGAGTCCCGTCGTCCCCCCTCCCAAATTGGGCTTCGGATCTGCGTCCATAGATAGCTATACATTTCTTTCTGTAATAACTCCCAAACTACTGGACGGATTTACACAAAATTACAAAAATGTCGATTGCTGAACCAAGATCTACTTCTCTGACAAATTT
The DNA here is from genome assembly GCF_964261635.1 of Lissotriton helveticus. NCBI lineage: Eukaryota > Metazoa > Chordata > Amphibia > Caudata > Salamandridae > Lissotriton > Lissotriton helveticus. The sequence continues at coordinate 687,420,646 of NC_136070.1, read as the reverse complement.
GGTGTAATTCTGTTCAGCGGTTCAGGCTGTAGACATGTTCAAAACAATGCAAAATTCCAATAGAACACTGCATGGGAAAAAAGCGTATTGGGACCACCCTTTTTTCTCAGGCCCCGCTACACCAATCACCCCGAAACGTTCCAAACAGCAAGCAGCTAAAGTAACTGGGACACTAGTTTTGAATATTTTGTGAAGATTCATCAAACTGTGCCAAAGTTATTAGCAAACCAAAACACTGTTAGTCTATGGGAAATGTTGGTCCTCACTATAACTACTACTCGCTATCGCCAGTAGGTAATTAGTGTTGTGTACATGTAAATATAAATATACACACACACAGATTTTATATATATATATATATATATATATATATATATATATATATATATATATATATATATATATACTCTAATTGAGAAAGGCGGTTGCCGAAACGCGTCTGTTAGAGAGTGTTTGCCAATAAACCTATTGGATCTGTCCCCGTGAGTGCTTTGTGCTTTCTGTGCAAGAGGAGCATTGTGTGACCCGCGTGGTTCCGTCACCCGCTATCACAGCACCCGGCCGCGAGTGAAGGGAAGCAGACGGGCAGTGAGCGTATATATATATATATATATATATATATATATATAAATATACACACACACACACGTAAATAAAACTGTAGCAAGTTAAGATGGTGTACGTCTTTCTCACACCACTGTTCGGGGTGAATTCTTGTGGATTACTATGGGCTGTTTTCCTTTCAGTTGAGTTGGGTTTACTCATATTAAATAGATATACACCTGGGTGCCCTATAAAGAAGGAACAGTGGTGCTGCTGGCATATGGAAGTAAGCTAGATATGGAGAAAATAAGATTCCTGAAATTAAATAGATATGTACATAAAATCCTTGCACAGAGCCTAAAGTATTTACCAGTAAATTCATAAATAGTCAAGCAACTCTGAAAACACCCTTATCTTGTTCCCTGTCTGATTATGAGCTCACCTGCTACGCTATTATTTATAATTATATTGGCCTTTGCATTTGAGTAGAGTGCTCGCAGAAGCTGAATAAAGTGGAGTGTGAAAGCAAACTTTAGAAGAATGGCATATAGACCTTCCCATTAGACTAGGTCGAACAATTTTTCTGCTTCTAACAATATGGCCGCTGCCTTTGGGATTGTGAAGAGCTCCATGGCTTGAATCAGATAATTTGTATTGGTGGTAATACTCCTGGCCGGGATATAACCATTTTGAGCTTTACGAATAATTGATTGGGTTACTGATGTTGGCCGGTTAGCGATAATTTGTGGTAAAAAATATACAGTTACTACTGAAAAGACTTACTGGACGATAGGAATTTAAATCTTTGTCAGATTTCTTCTTCTTCTTCTTTTTTTTTTAAAAAGCCAACAATGTATTCTGTAATATGTTGGGTATTTTGCACCCCGAAAGAATCTGATTGAAAAGCTGAACTAAGAATTTACTCAGCTGAGGAGTGAACGTTTTTGAAGTTTCCATGGGTATACTGTCTTTATCACACACTTTGGTGTTAGGTAAGGAATTCATCCCCTGTAGCAGTTCTGCCGTAGTTATCGGAGTTGTAATAAGTTTCATCTGCTCTGTTGTTAATCTTGGAAAATCAATGCCATCTAACCAGCTTTTGAATTTCTCTAAAGAAGGTTTATGAGAATTTGAGTAGAACTTGGAGTAATAATCCCTGAATGCTTTGGCTAGTGCTCGAGGTTGAGATACTAATAAACCTGTAAGATGATTTGAGATAGTTTTTATGCAATAATGTTGGCTTAGCGATTTGCCAGCCAGGCTAGGTACTTGCCCATATGTTTGTTCTCCTTATACCTTTTTTTTTTTGTTTAAATCATTTTATTGCAAATCAGAAAAAATAAGACATAACACCGGTCGAACAATGTGCATGTCGGGGACATGCCCCTTTCCTGACTCGCATCCCCCCTCTCCCACGGTGGTCTAGAATGACTGGGTTTAGGAAATGTGTCCATGCGGGCGGGTTCGGCTGAAAGCGGACCGGCCATGCCCCAAACAACCCCAACAGAACAACTCCCCACCCCCCGTGAACAACCCCCCTGCCCCTGACTCCTTTCCCCTTACCCCGGAACCCTCCCCCAGGTGTGGTCGCTTGCAGAAGAACTATATGCCAGCTTATCACGCTGAGGCGTTGGTGACAGGAATCTCAGAGGTTGACCGGAACTCGTCCGCCAGTCGCAGGACCCTGAGGTATTTCGGACAGGTGAGTTCATTGAATTCCTCGGCTAGTAGGTCTACCAGGGGTTGCCAAGTATCAAGGAATGTGTCTTGCGTCTGGGTTAGGGAGGCCTGTATCCTTTCCATACCCATCGTGTACCAAAGCTTGTGGAGCCACCCAGCGTGCGTGGGTTTCCGTGTGGAACCCCATAGCGACAGTGATTTCAGTGGGAAGGTGATTTTGTTGGGTAGTCCCAGCAGTGTGTAGGCAGGGAAACGAGTGATTTCGGTTTCAAAGTATTTGTCAATGTCCCCGAGTACTTGCTCCCAGAATTCTTGCACCTCCATGCATTCCTACAATATGTGGGTCAGGGTGCCTGGTTGACCGCACCTCCTCCAACACAGGGGATCGCGAAGCGGGTTACTCTGATGAAGTCGTGCCGGCTTCAGGTGCCAATAGTAAGCGATCTTGACTGTAGATTCTTTGCTAGCTACATTCTTGGCGGTGTGGTGTGCCCTAAAGTTTATGTCTTGCCACTCTTTATCAGTGAGGGATCGACCTAGTTCCCGCTCCCATCTTTTTTGACCCGCTGAGCGCGAGGAAGGTAGCGGCGGGCATACTATTGCATACAGTTCCGTTATCGCCTGCTTATCCGAGTACTTGGTGTGGAGCCATTTTTCAAACGGGGTGAGGCGTCTGCTGACCTGCGATAACATGTCCCTGCTCGTGAGCCAGTGACGAATTTGAAAGTATTCGAAGCGTGGGATCCGTGGAAGCATGTAGGCATCCTGTAGGGATTGCGTCGTCATAAAGCCATCGAGATCGAAAAGGTGGCCAGCCGACCTGCAATCCGACAGCCGGCATTGGGGGAAGGATCCACGAGCTGTGTCTGGTTCAAAGGCTGGATTGTCGAACAGGGGCGTCAGTGGCGATGGGTACGTGGTGAGTCCCCGGGACACCGCCACCTTGTCCCACACCTGCAGAGTAGTGCGAGTGATAGATGATTTTTTTTCATATATGCGGGCCGATCCTGCCGCCTGAGGAAGGGAATCCTCCACAGTGGCATTTGGGCCATTGCGCGATCTTGGAACAGCCACCTCTTTTCAGATTCGGGACGTTACCATTCCAGGAGATATCGGAGTTGTGCCGCCTGAAAATATCTCAGTAGGTCCGGAACTCCCAGACCGCCCACCGACGTGGTGTGACTAGTGATGTCCCTGCGTAGCCGCGGTCTTCTGCCGGCCCAGACGAATTGTCGGATGGCATCTTGATGTTTTGTAAGTAGACCTATTGGGGGGGTGACTGGCAGCATCTGGGATAAATATAGGACCCTCGGTAGTAGAGACATTTTGATCGCCGCCACTCGTTCCAGCCAAGAGAGTGAGTGTTGGCGCCATCTCGCTAGGTCGCCCAATAATTGACTGAGGAGGGCTGAGTAATTCTGTTCCACGGTTTGCGCAGTGTTTGGCGTTAGGAATATGCCCAGGTAGGGCACGGACATGCTGGAGGAGAGTCCCCCTAGGTTGCGGGGCAGCTTGCTGGACGCACTGGCATTACACCAGAGTGGCAGGATCAGTGACTTTCCAACGTTAATTTTGAACCCCGACACCTTCCCAAATGTCTCCATTTCCGACAAAAGGGCTGGCATCGAGTAGATAGGGTCCTCCAGCGCTGCGAGGATATCATCAGCGTAAAGGCTTATGGTCTGCGCTTCCCCCCCGAACTTAACTCCGGCAATCGCTGGGTTGTCTCCGACTTTTTGTGCGAACGGTTCAATGTAAAAAGCAAAAAGCAGTGGAGAGAGGGGGCATCCCTGTCTCGTCCCCCTTTGGATGGTAAATGGCTTGGAACACACCCCATTAACCCTAATGACCGCCTACGGGGCAGAATAGCAACCAGCGACCCGGGTACGGAATCGTTCTCCCACCCCGAAGCGCGCCAGGGTGGCATCTAGGTACCCCCAATTGACCCGGTCAAACGCCTTCTCAGCGTCGACCGATACTAGGGCCGCGTCCAAATCGTTGAAGTGGGCCTTGTCTATGACATGCAACAGACGTTTCGTGTTGTCCGCGCATTGTCTGTTGGGGATAAATCCTGCTTGGTCAGGTTTGATGTTGCCGGGAAGGCATGGGCCCAGTCTCGCAGCTAGTATACCAGTAAATAGCTTGAGGTCTAGATTGAGCAGCGATATGTGCCTATAGGCCGCACAGTTGGCAGTGTCCTTCCCCGGTTTCGGCAGAACAATGATATCGGCCTCAAGCATGTCGCGTAGGATGGAGCCAGGGCCCCCAAAAGAGTTAAACAGTCTGGCCAAGATCGGGGCTATCAGAGGGAAAAACTTTTTATCAAAGCCCGCCGAGAAGCCGTCTGGTCCTGGCAATTTGAGCGCCTTGAGGTGCGCTATTGCGGAGATTACCTCGTCTGTCCTTATCGGTGCCTCAAGAGAGCGCGCATTCGCCTCGTTGAGGGCCGTGACTGCTGCCGTATTAAGATAAGGTCCGTGCTCCCTTCATCCCGGCTAGGCTCCGCGGCATATAATGACGCATAAAATGCCCGAAACGTTTCGGCGATCTGCTCGTCGTCCCGCTGCTCCTGCCCGTCACTATCTCGGATGGATGTGATTTTCAAACGAAGGACCGTGGCTTTGAGTTTGCTGGCTAGTAGGCGGCCGGTCTTGTCGCCACTCATAGGCGCAGTGCTGCATATTCTGCTCGGTCCAAGTCAAGGCTTGCCAGTTGGGCCCTGGCTGCTTTAAGCTTGCGCCATATCCTTGGGGCCCCAGTCCTGCTATGGACCCGCTCGAGCTCAAGCACCTGATCGGACAGCGCTTGTCTTTTGTCTTGACGCTCCCGGGCTTCCGCCGCTGCAATCGCTAGTCACTCCCCGCGCACCACCGCCTTCAACGCCCCCCATAACGCCGGCAAGGAGATGTCTGCTGTGTTGTTAGTAGCTAAATACTCGGTAATGCGTGTGTGGATTTGTTGTGTGTCCCCTTTACGGTGCAAGAGAGTTTCCTTAAGGCGCCATTTACCCTTCTGCATCTTGGGTCTGGGAATCCGTATGTGTAGTGCTAGCGCGTCATGGTGCGAGAGTGCTGCAGGGACGACCTCAGTGTCTGTGATCAGAGACGCCACCTCCGAGGAACCCAGGAAGTGGACTTATTCAGGCATATGTGTGATGTACATGTGAGTAGAAAGTGTATCCGGGGCTGTCTGGGTGCATCATCCTCCAGATGTCTACAAACCCTCTGATCTCTAACCATCGCTCCCCCTCTTTGGAGATCGCTCCTGTGAAACCGAATCTCTGTCCCGACCTGTCCCTATGGGAATCCATCACTAGATTAATGTCTCCCCCAACAAGTGTGGAGTTGATGTTGTGAGTGAGCGCGTCTGCCAAAGCCCCCGTGAGAAAGGATTCCTGTTTGGTGTTGGGTGCATATATCGACCCTATCACGGCTGACCACCCTCCCAGTTGAATTTTGTATGCTAGGAGCCTCCCTTTAATGTCTGCGACCTTGTCCCCAACCAAACCCCTGAAGTGACGTGCAAACAGGATGGCTACCCCCGCTTTTTTCTCTGTGGTGGAGATATAGTATTGTGTCTGAAACGCCCTAGAGCGCATGCGGTGCCAATCCTTAGTCAGTAAGTGTGTTTCTTGTAGAAGGCAGATCTCCGCCCTGGAGTTTTCCAGGAAGGATAGGACGGCCCTGCGCTTGATGGGGTTGTTAAGCCCCTTGACATTGAGGGAAATAACCTGCAAAGTGGAGTCAGTCGCCTGGGAGTTGCAGATGATAGCCCTTTCGTGTCTAGGCATCATTAGCCGTGTCACCTCTTCTGCGCTGCCTGCATTGCACCACATCGGAGCCCTCCCATCCCCCCAACCCGACCCCCATCCCCCCTCCCCCAACTTTCCCAACCTCCTCTCCCCCCCCCCCCCAACCCCAACTAGGAATCCCCAAGAACAAACTATAGTCCCAGGCCTATCAGACCGCAGTCAAGGCCCGTAGAGTCTCAATTTGGAGGAGTATGTGGCAGTGGCAACCCCTTCGGCCCCCCCGCCCGTCCCCCTGCCCCGTGGATCCAATGCAAAGAAGGCAAATCCCTTATTAACAGTGTTTCATGGTGGAGCCTTCGTGTCCCTGACCACCTCTTTTATGGCCGCTGCCTGTTCCTGGGCCATGGTCTTAGGGTCAGGTTTAAGATTCGCCTTAGGAGAGCGTTGTCGTCTCACTTGTTGCCATCCGTCATGTGACTGGTGTGTGGATCCCTCTTGCGATGGTCGTGGTGATGCCTCTCCCACCCGCTCTTCCTCTGGGAGGCGATGTCCAGCAGGGCACATGTGTCCCAAAGCGAGCGGAGCTGGTGTAAGGCCCCCTTCCACTCGAAGATTAATCGGAATGGGTGGCCCAAAGAGTAGGGTATCCCGTTGTCTCGCAGAAATGTCGTAGCCACCCGGAAAGATCTCCTCTTCTGGAGGGTGATGGCCGAGAGATCCTGGAATAAGGCCACAGGTTGGCCTTGGAAGTGGAGAGGCTGTTTCAGGCGGGCTTCTTTCAAAATGCGTTCTTTCAGAGGGAAGTCCGGGAGAAAGGCTAGGATGTCTGGTGGGGGCGCAGGCGCTCGCCGCGCCAGGCCGACTGTGCGCCCGATCTATGCGAACTTCGAAGTCGGCGGGTTCGCGGAGAATCTCTCTAAATAGTTCTTGCAAGTAGCCAGTGATGCTGTTCCCTTCCGCTTTTAATGGCACCCCCGGACCCGTATGCTATTTCTCCGGGAGCAGTTTTCAAGATCCTCTGCATGTGCTTGGAGATCCACTTGTTGCTCTCGGAGGCGAAGAACCTCTTGCTGTAAAAGTTCCATCTCCCCGCTCCGGGCTTGTCCGCCTCTTCCATCGTTGCCGCCCTCTCTCCTAAGTTGTCGACATCCTGGCAGATCTCGCATTGCTCTCCGGCCAGGTCCTGCTTCAGGGTTTGGAAATCTTCCCTTAGGGTATTAAAGAGCGTCTCCAGGAAGACTTTGGTGATGGGGGGGCCCCTCCATCATCCTGCCCCGTGGCGTTGGTGGATATCGTCGGGGAGGGGGGCGCGTAATTCTTCTCCGCCTTTGGGGTGTTCTTAACCAACAGGTCTGTTATAGTCTGGCCTTACCTGCGCCCATTGTTGGCCATTGCGCCGTGGGTGCTCCGTCTCTGAGGGTCTGGGGTGGATGTGCTTCCCCCTCGAGTTAGGTGCTGTGAGTGGACACTCCAAAGGCAGCTGGGCTCCTAAACAATGGTCTTGCTGGATGTGCGTCTTCTGAGGGGGTCACTCCGTGAGGGGACAGCCTCCCCGCTCTCTTCCAGGACTCCCCCTGCTGTGGCCGGTCAGCTCGGTGTGTGTTTTGCCGCTGGCACCTCCACTCCCTCCGTGCCCCTCCTCACCTGTCGGCCGTCGAGTCTTCTGCTGCTGGGTAACACGGGTTGTCGGTACGCCTATGACTGCCTGTGGGGTCTTCCAGTCTCGGGAGGTCTTCCAATGCGCCCGCAGACCGCTGTCAGTTGGCCTGCCTATTGCCGCCACCAGGCTGGCCTCTAGGTCCTCCTAGGCCCAAAGCCTGGGCCTCAATTTTCGCGACTGCCTACGTTCCTGGCACCGGCCTTGCCCCCCCGGTGGCGGTGCCCCAGAAGGTGGGGAGCAGTGGATGCCCGCTTCTCCCTGGCAGGCTGAGAGCCTCCCGCGGCGCCCGCTTTACAGAGCCCCCGTTGGTCCAGCGCCGCGGCAGGGTCTGGCCCCTTCTCTCAGTACAGGCCCGAAGCCGTGGCCTCAATTACGTAGCGGCCCGCCGGCTCCGCCACCTCCCCCTTCTGATGTCGCCTTGTCCGCGCTAGTGCCCAACTGACCGCACCAGGTCCCGATCTTGACGATGAGTGGTTCGCACCACTCAGGCGGCACTCGGCCAGGCTTCCGCTTCCGTGCTCCGCATCCGTCAGCGCTCTGCCGGCATTACCTCGCGTCTCCCGGCAAGGCCTCAGTGTTGGGCTGGTGATGACTCCGGACGTCGCCCTTGAAGTTGTAGGAGAGTCCAGGGGGTAGCACCGAGGAGTGCAGCTCAGCGGGTTGCGGTGCCTATGTTTTGGGGGGTTTACCAGCGAATATAAGGGGCGATACGGGGTTCAGGGCGGGGGAGCCGAGAGAGACACGTCTTGTTAGGCCGCCATCTTAGCCACTCCCCCCCTTACACCTTTTTTGAAGATATGAGTTATTATTTGCTATTTTGTGTAATGTGAAAAAGTTCTGAAATAAGAAACTTGCCTGAGCTACAACTCTTAGTTTGTGCAAATGGAGTAAGATTGTTTGCTCTGCACGCCTCATTCAGAGCCATCTGCAACTGCTGATATTTCACCTGTTCCAGCCATCCAAGACTTACCCGAAAGATAATAGCCTCGCCCTTAAAAATAAGCTTTTAGTGCTTCCCAGACTGCAAAATCGGATGAGTTCACATTACGATTTAGGAATTCCTCAAAGATTTGACGCGCCTGCTCTACCCAAGTTTCATTAGTGAATAATGTTTTAATGAAAGCCCATCTATAGTTTTGAGGCTATATGGCTGAAACAGCAATATCTAATGTGTTTACAGAGTGATCTGAAAATGGATTAATAATTATCTCTGATTTCTCACGACAAGGTATGCAATGTTAAAAAAATAATAATACATGAGGCAGAATTATAACTTTTAGAGTGACATGGATATTATTCTCTTATGGATTATCCAATTGTAATATCTTGATGTTTTGGGGTTTATTTTGGTTTTTATTGATATGGGGTGAATCTAGGGAAATGTTCTTGAGTAAATTAAAATCTCCCCCTATCACGAGAAAGCCTGTGGCCTCTTGATGCATTCTATAAAGAGCTAATGACGAGGGGGAATCTTTTATCGGGCCTTAGTAGCTGAGAAAATTAAATAGATTTTCTATCCTTACTTTCACCCAAATCCATCTGCCTTTTGGGTCTCTGTCAACCCTGATTATTTCGCAAGACAACTCCAGGCATCAAAAATCTACTCGCTCACTTGCTATGGGGAGTCATATTTTTTAGGGTCGAGCTATTTTTAGCACCTACTCCTCCATTCTGGGGAGTGAACTTAAGCTGGAAGGAACAAATGTTCTGTTCATTCAGGAAGAAGAGGAGCATTAAAGACGCCTTTAAATATTATTTTTATCTTGACTCATTTGCTATGTTCAAGGAAAGAGGTCAAATGTCAGTTTGTCTTTTTACTAATTGTTTCTTATCTTATCCTGGAAAATGGGGTTTACTTTTCTTTACCTTATTACAGCTAGAGGTTGTTGCCAAGCCAGCAACCTGACAATCATTGTGAAAGATCAGTTTTTTTTCTAACACAACATTTAAGCAGCTTGTAAATGAACAGTACAAGTATTTCAAAATAGATCAGGAATTAAGGGGGTAAAAAACACTTTTGGAATTCAGAAGAGTGATACAATCAAAAGTTTAAGCAGGAGCAAAACAAATCAGAACACTTTACTTGGGGATGAGCAAATGACAAATATTTGCAGAAACTCGATTTCCAAATAATTATACACTATATAGTTTTATCAAAGCCTAATGTCAGTGAGAAATATGGTCATTTCAATGGAAAAACCGTTGATGTGCAAATAAGTGTGCTACCACTTCATGCTTCAGCTATGTATTTATTAAAAGTGATAGTTTTTAACATGATTTGAGAAACATTCCCACCATTGCCCTGATGACAATGCAGTTAATAAACTAAGAGGCAAGTCAGTGGTCATGCGTATCCTGTATGTGGCTAGATTTGTATTACATATGGAGCAAAAGTTTAGTCTATTGAATCAAATTAAAGTTTTGTTTGCACAGCAGACCTGCTGAACTCACGTATTTGAAGGTGCTCTCAAATGCGATAAAGAAGACATGGAGGCTCAGTGAATTAAAATTTTTACCCAGGGGGCGTGGTCTGGCCATGAACAGAGATTGCCGCGTAGTAAGAGAGCTCCGCTCTGAGGGAGTCTCCGAGTGGGGGCTGCGGCATACTGGAGATGGTGAGGTACTCACACTTTGATGATCCTCAGGGAGGAGCACTTCGGGTGGCTCCAATCCCATTATTGTAGCCGATGCCCCTCAAACGGGGGACATTGAGTGAAGTGCGTGCGCTGGGCCTGGAGGCATGATAGAAGCCTCGGCCCTGTATAGTCCTGTAAACCCGCCCTCTGCCTCCGAGCCGCAGCTTCATCAGGCCACTCCTGCTCTCCATGCCCTACCGTAAGCTCGTCTCGCACTGGGGACTGGCCCAGACGAGCAGTGGAGCATGCCCTAAATACCCCGGGAGCACACCAAGAGACAGCCATACCGGCGGATTTCTAATTGAATGTATAGGACGCACGGATACTGGGGAAGAGTCCGAGGGGCAAAGGTTAGGCCTGGAGGCGGAATTGAAGCCTTGACCCTGCGTAGATGATCGTCCCCACCCTTTGCTGCCGAGTCACAGCCCTGCTGGGCCACCCCTGCCCATCGCTCCTTACTGAGCGGCTGGGACTGACCCCAGTGCATGGAAGTGTACTCCATCACTCTTTGAGGGCCCATTGGAACACGTCCGTGCTGGAAATACCGGGTCCAGCCACCTCAGTACTAAAAAAAAACAAGCATTGGAAATGCAATAGGGCTCGCATTAGGAAAGTTTAAGCTATTGGTCTTATAAATTAATTTTTTTTTTATTTATGTGTTATTTTTGAAAATAGCTAAATTAATAGCTTTGTCATTTACAATGCCAATAGTTATACCTTTTGCAAATGTGACACCTATCGCATTTGTAATGCAATATGTGTTGCATTTACGTGACTTAGATGTATTGATATTACAAATAACAATGGCTTTTAAGCTTTTAATTTTTTTAAAATAATTAATACTTAACCCCATGCGCGCTACACATTTTCCCGCTGTGCGCTGACTTTTTTAAAATCCCGCGGTTCATGACGAGCTCAGCTCGTCATGAGCGTACGACAGGCGTAACTCATGACGAGCTGAGCTCGTCATGAGCGTCGAAGGGGTTAAATAAAAGTTATTGTAATTTATAATGGCAATAGCTTAAACTTTTGTAAATAACTTTTGTGAATATTATGTTCAGTGCATAATATTGTGACGAAAATCCAATAACAGAAGTGAAATAGTAACATCTTTTTGTGACATTTGTAATAAAGCTTGAAACATTGAGAGAACATATTTGAACCAGCTGTTGTTGAATGGTTACACAGATTGATGGTGTGGTGGCGCGGAGTGATGTTGTGGTGGCGACGAGTGATGCTGTGGCGTTCAGTGATGCTGTGGTAGCGCATAGTGATGTTGAGGTGCCCCTGAGTGATGCTGCTGAGTGATGCTGTTGTGATGCGATAGATAGTGAGGGCGATAGATAGAGGGAGAGCGATAGAGGGAGGGCGATAGAGGGAGGGCGATAGATAGATAGATAGAGTGAGGGCGATAGCTAGATAGATAGAGGGAGGGCAATAGATAGATAGAGGGAGGGCAATAGATAGAGTGAGTGCGATATAGACAGATAAGGTGAGGGCGATAGATAGACAGATAGAGTGAGGGCGATAGATAGAGTGGGTGTCACTTTTCTGAACTTCACTTGAACCCCACTAGTGCATGACTGGAACGCAGGAAAGACCCTGTATTTAGCTGGTGGAATAGAAACATGCGTCAGTATGCCTTACAGTGTGGTGACACCACTTCTATCCCACCTGCCCACCCTCTTATCTACTCTTTAAACCCATTGACTCAAGAGAAAGAAAGAAAGAAAGAGAGAAAGGGAAAGAAAGAAAGGGAAAGGGAAAGAAAGAGAGAAAGGGAAAGGAAAAAGAGAAGGAAAGGGAAATAAAGATAGAGAAAGAGAAAGAAATAAAAAGAAAGACATGGGGAAAGAGAAACTAAGAAAGAGAGAAAGAAAGAGAAAGAAGAGAGAAAGTAAGAAAGAAAGAGGGGAAAGAGAGAAACAAAGAAAAACAAAGAGAGAAAGAGAGGAAGAAAGAAAGAGAAAGAGAAAAAAGAAGGGAAAGAAAGAGAAAGATAAAGAGAAAGGGAGAGAAAGAGAAAGGGAGAAAGAAAGAAAGAAAGAAAGAGAAAGAAAAACAGAGCGAAAGGGAAAGAAAGAAAGAAACAAACAAACAAATAGAAAGAAAGAAAAAGAAAGAAAGAAAGGAAGGAAGGAAATGTAAGGAAGAAAGAAAAAGGAAGACAGAAAGGAAGAAAGAAAGAAAGAAAGAAAGAAAGACATTGGTGTGGTAGCTAGTATGTGCTGAGTGACCGTGAACTTAGATGTCTGGTAAAACAGACACCCACGGCTGGGCCGACCTGGTTTCTGTACACAGAGCTCAGAGGAACTCAGCAGACTCCAGGTTTCACTGAGGGCATTTCAAAGTGCCAGACTGCATTTTAACTCGGGCTGACGTCATTTCAATTGAAAGGCAGACATTCGGGGAGGAGCTCGTCTCCTCGCTCTACGAATTACTAATTGACTCTACCAACAAGTCGAAACAAGCAAAAGAAGACCTCAAACACACTCAGTCACATATCACATCCTAAACAAAAACACGAACACACACACCAACGGAGGTCACCACAGATACCTGAAAAGCAAGCATTGGCTGTGCAAACACATATGTTAAAACACATCTAACAACAGGAACTGCATCTGCCATAATGATTTGCGGTATGTAATGCTGACCTGCAGTGTGCCCCCGCACCTCCTACCCTTTTGAAAATTGGACCAATTTGCCCGAAAACAATGACGTTCAAAAGAAAGGCCTGAACTGGGACCCGGAGTGGCAGGGGCCCGGAATAGCTGCTGCCGTGATGCCATCTAAGAAGGAAAGCAGCTCCCAGGGTTGCCAGGTTGGGCTATTTCCCACACAGATGGGTGCCATTTTTCCCATTTGTGCGAGAGAAAAAAACACCTCGCAAGGGAGAGATGTTTGGGCTGGGTTGTGCTCTGTGTGCGTGTTGTTTGGTGCCTTATGAATGTCTGATTGTATGGTGCACTCTCTCCTGAGGAGCCAATTGCTGCTATGCACATTGTGAGTGCCTACCGTAGGCAGGCTGTAGCCCCCCCTCTCCCATCCCACGCTCTGAGGCAGTAGCAGGCTAACACGGGCACACACACAGTCATGACAGAAGGAGTTACATTAAGGCGCGATGGCAATCTGTGCGCCTAAATGTTACTACTTGTGTCACTGGGGACAGCATCCTCCGGTGGTGTTCGGTCGCGAGGCTGTCATTCTAATTCAGCTGCCAATGATGGCCCCGTTTGTAGGGAATTGCCCCTCATGCCCAGTGTGTGCACGTGCTCCAGTGAGCGGGGTGAATGGTGCTAAAACGAGAGTCAAGCCTGGCTGCGACTGGGACTGAAAGAGAAAGTCTCCTCTTCTGCGCTGATGCCCAGCCTGAGAAGAAAGATTACTTATAATGACAAAATAAATCTGTTGGTTAATGTACCCAATGCAGACATCTATGTTTTGTCTAATCAAAGGTTTGACTCATTATAACGTAGCACAGAGGGTTAATGTGCCTGCTGCAAAGCACACTTCTTTTGTTGCTTCAAGTTTTTAAGTTACAGTCCTTGTAACATTACTCCGGAAAGTTCATAAATCACCCAGTGCAGTGAATACAAGATTCCCACAAGGCACGGAAATTCCTCACGGTGCTGTGCGTGTAACCTGACCCACGAGGAGAGGACTGCAACTGCCAGCCTGCACGCCCCTGCAAGCAAAAGGCTGTGGGAGTGACCATTTGGTAACAAGCTACAATAAAACAAGACGGAGGGCATTGCTGTGGGGGGGGGGGGGGGGGGGGGGGAGAACGGCGATGAGGGAGAGACACAGCCAAGCGGACGTAAATAATTAAGTGGGTGAGAAATGCGCTGGGAGGGCTGCCTTTGAAGTGGTAATGCGAGGCAGGCAGGCAGGCGGCTGGTGGCATTGTGCACGCGCTTTTTAGGGCTTGCGCTTGCGCAATGACCTAAAAAGCACATGCACTTCAAGGAATCATAAGTGGAATCGCCAGTGGTGGTTAAACTCTGGATAGGCCGCAATAGAGCTTCGCCAGCTATGCGCATCAGCAGGCGAGCCCTAAAAAGCATCCTTGCACCAAGCATCACCCCCCCCCCCCCCCCCCAAGGCCAGGGGTCAATACTGAGGTCCAAGGCGGCACTTCGAAGATTTGGGGAATGTACTCTCCCCCCCCCCCCCCCCCTCTCTCTCCCCCCCCCCCCCCCCCCGATGGTAAGGGATCTCAAACTGCAAGTCCTACTCTTCAAGACTGTGGAATGGGATGCAGATTCAAGAAGGCTCACAGACCCCAACCCTAGCGCATAGGCCCATGACTGTGGAGGTGAGGGTCTACAATAGAATTACCACTTGGACTCTTCTTCTGAGCATGGGGCGGCAAAGCTCACGATAGTGACGCCAACCTTGGTGGTACAGCTAACTACCCATCCTCTTTCAACTTTGGGAAGCTGTGAAAGGGCCCATAGTTAGAAGGCTAGCACATCGGAGGGGGACTAGCACGCTGCCCTGCCCCCTGAGCTACAGAGAATCCACCTCTACAGAGGGTTGGTCAGCCCTCTGTTCCATTTCCTGGACTGGGAGGGCCTTCACTTACATTTTGAACCGACGTTGCGACACGGCGCGGAAGTCCACAGCGAAGCCCGGGAGTAAGTCATCCAGACATCTTCTCTTTACAGAGGTGCTAAAACAACCACGCACCATGGCTACAAAGAATGACGGCGAGCAGCCCTCCCGCACCCCCAATGACCCCTGCGCCTAGCGACACCATGGATCAGATACTCCAGGAAATTTTCTCCGTCAACCGATGGCTGGAAAGGATGGACTCCAATATATCTAAACTGACGGAGGAAGCCAAGTCCATCCAAGCAGACATAGCAGGGTTCCACGCTTGAGCTGAGGGGCTAGACCAGAGGCTAACGGCAGCAGAGGACCTTCTGGAGGTAGTACAGAATCAGGACCAGGAACTCCTCTTCCTCCGCAGCAAACTCATCAATTTGGAGGACAGCAGCTGTAGGGACAACGTTTGCTTTTTTGGCTTCAAAGATCCATCGAGGGCCCCAACACTGGTGCATTCCTAAAGGAAACCCTCCAAAAACCCATTGGGGCCACCTTTGACCACCCTCTGGAAATACAGCGAGCCCATCACATAGGCCTCCTACGCAAGGATACCAATACACGCCTGCGTCCACTCATCGCCTGCTTTTTGCGTCACAAACAGACAAGACAATTTCTGGCTGCGGGGCGCACTCCGGGGTCGTTCACACATGATGGACACAGCATTCGGATGGCCACAGACTTCTCTAAAGAAACCAATGAGCGCCGCAAGGCCTTTCTCTCCCTCAGACCCAGGCTTCATCAGCTGAACATCAAATACGGCCTCTTCGGACCTGCGAGGCTTCGCATAACCAGGGATTGAGAGTCCAGAGATTTTTGGGATTCATAGGACCTGCACCGGTTCTCGGACAGCATAGGGCAACAAGAAATGGACATCCAACAAGGAGACCCTGAACTTTCACACCCACCCGGCACCTCTAAGTCACCGGATGGCAGAAGGACCATCGGTGATACATGGCATCGAGGCAGGGATCAGGACAGGTTGACGCGTGCACAATAGAATAAAGTCTCTGCCCTCCAAACAGTGGCTGCATTTTTGCAGGAGCAACAGAGACAAATCCTGTTTACCCCTGAAACCCACAACGGAGACTGGGCAGGGAACGGCTCGGGCTGACGGCCTCCCCATGAAGCTGGACATATACCTGTTGGGCCAAAGAACTGACAATCGGACAGAGAGCGGAGTATAATCTTTCCTGTATTGATCAATAGAGTGTTGTGCAAGCTTTAAGTTACATTTGCTGTATACGTTGCTTATAAGTGATCTTTGTGTTATTCTAGATAGGTTACCTGTTTTATTGACCGTTTGCTAATCTTGACCACCTGTAACACTCACATGCCTTTGTTGCCACCCCTCCATCCCCCCCGTCCTGCACCCCAAACGCGTTGCGGACCTTGAACTTGACATTAATATTGGTCTTACAGAGGGCACCACATACGCAAACAAATACACAAGCCAAGCAGGGCGCGCCTGTGCTCTGCTGCTCAACACGTTGTCGTCCCTTCTTCCTACCTCCGGATCGTCTCGTCTCGTCTCCCACTATTCAATACTATTAGACACAATGCATGCCTCCCCCTTCGGTAGGTTGGACCCTCCCTTGGAGTGGTGCTCCGCTGAGTTTCGACCCGCGGTAGACAGGTTAGCGTTCCCTGTACTACTAAGCACTCAGAAGGCTTCTCTCACATCCCACGTCCGATTGGTATTCTTCCCTCCACTACCCTCCCTCTCCTTCACTTCAGCCTACTTAGTACTGGCATTGTGCATCTTTATCGCACCGACCTAATACATTCATCTCTCCCTCTCCTTCCCATTGCCTTATCTGGCAACACAGGTTTTTTAGATCTAATAAGGGCCGTCCTCTGCCTACCAGAGGGTTTGACGACTCAACAGAGTTACACCCCACCCGAGAAGGCCAGAGGGTACCCTATATTAGCACCCTCTCCTCTCCTTTGCCTCCCCCAACCCTGTGACTCACTCCTCTCCCTGAGCCCGACTCCCCTCACCCCACCTTTTCCCACCCCCACCCTCATGACATAGGATATTTTTATTCTTCCTTTCCCTCCACCCCCTTCTATTTGGGCAACTTATCCACTTTCTTGTGCGTCCCTCTCCATCAGCCCTGACATAACCTCCTAGGCAGCCTCCTCTTCCTTTATAGGACCAGGGTTCCCCGCAGGATCTTATTATATCTGCTCTCTGCAAAAACCTCACCACACACCACTGGACCCCCCCCCTGCTGTGACTCCACACCATGAGTACTTCACACATGCTGCGGGTTACAACTTGGAACGTCCATGGCCTCAAGCATTACATGCGGAAAAATATTCTGGCCTATCTACAATCCAAGTGGGCGATAGGGCACACCTGTAGGAAACTCACCATGACACCATTGAGTAGGGAATGGATGGGAAGGGTGATATATAGTAGTGTAAAGAATGAGGGAGCTGGGGACGCAGTACCCACTCGTAAATGTGGAGTGGCAACCCTCTTCCGGAAGTCTCTCCCTGGGACGCGGACTAAAACATGGACAGACTCCGATGGACGATATGTATTCGCAAAACTAAAACTAGGTGACCAACATATCTGTGTGGGGTCGGTCTATGCCCCGACAGGAGCGAAGAAACCGTTCATATTACAGCTCAACAGGGTTCTGACGGAAATAGGGACTTCACAGCTTCTCATAGCAGGGGATCCAGTCTGGACAGAACAAGGCCATTGGACAAAAACAATGCAGCAGACAGGGCTCTGATGGGGGACGTGATGCAAGATAATGGTCTAGTGGATCATTGGCGTCTGAGTCACCCCACAGAAACTCCAGGCCATTCAAAATGCTGCGGCCAGAGTATTGCTTGGGCTGCCAAAACACCATCCCACATCGGCAGCTATAAAAAATCTTCATTGGCTTCCAGTGTGCAGACGGATAGAATTCAAATCACTCTGTCTAGTCCATAAGGCTGTGTTTGGAGAGGGTGCGGAATCTTTTCTCAAAGTATGTTCCTGCTCGGACCCTTAGATCTTCAAATTTGGGTCTGCTACAAGTTCCAAAGATACAGAAAGTACGCTGTGGAGGAAAGCGCTTCTCATTCCTGGCGTCAAAACTCTGGAACAAACTTCCATTGCACATAAGAAGTCTGCCCAGTAGACACACATTCCGAAAGGAAATTAAAACTTGGCTCTTTCCCTAAAGTCATCTGAATGTCTGTACAGTTGATGTCTCGTTCTAACACAGTGCCAAGACGCCTCTGCAATAGTGCGCTTTACAAGTAAAGACAGTCAGTCAGTCAGAAACAGACTACACCTTTACCTACCCGACTCCCGGTACGCTTTCTCGGTTAGACTACTTCCTCATTTCTCACAGAGTGGTGCAGCTCACCCAAGAATCCCAAATCCTGGAGGCGGCCCTCTCCGACCTCTCCCCTGTTCTCCTTTCCTTAGAACTGAGACTTACCAGTCCCGGTCGCAAACCCTGGCGGATGAACATCCAGCGCTACCGGACCCCTACCGGCAAATCCCAACTGCAGACTCACGTTAAAGAATATCTCTCCGATAACAGCAACTTCGTTGACTCCTGCAGGGCACGCTACAGGGTTATCCAGGAGGTCGACAGCCAGAAGGATTGTGGCTGTGTGCCGCTTTAAGGTGCAGTAGCTGGGTATAGCACGGATTGCCGAGGAGCTTGACAGGCAGAAAGCGCGCCTTGTCACACATGAGTCTGAGTAGGCCGAT
Organism: Lissotriton helveticus; assembly: GCF_964261635.1. Classification (NCBI taxonomy): domain Eukaryota; kingdom Metazoa; phylum Chordata; class Amphibia; order Caudata; family Salamandridae; genus Lissotriton; species Lissotriton helveticus. Next base: position 687,402,044 of record NC_136070.1, on the reverse strand, counting down.
CTTTCTCGTGGCCCAGATGGCTGCCGACACGACGCGCTCCCTATCCAACATGGGGCTTTGGCGTGTACTTTAAACTTGCTGGGAGTGAAGTTGGAGGTCAATAAATTGTGTAGGCGGTGCTGCACATGGAAGGGGGGGGGGTCCGGAGAAATTCCCACCGCCTGCCTTTACACCGCCGCTCTCTCTCTGACTGACCTTGGTTTGGCGATCGAGGCTGCAGGAGCGCCTTGTAACATACTGCTTGGGAGGCGCCAGTCAAGGCCCGTGGTGCCTCGCACGCTGAGGGTTCGTCCGATTCACCGGCAGAGTCAGGCTTTTCCCCGAAATGAAGCACCCGAACACCACGTATAGTTGTGACACTTCTTTATTCGGGAGAGGGCGAGCGGGGCAACCACTACAGCCCGTGCCCCGTTGCGTACTTCGAGACTCCACCTATCCCACTAGGCATAGCAGTGGTCACGTGGTGCAAAACAACTAGAATGCGACACCACAAACACAGAACTGAATCTACATGCTGCATTTTTGTTCAAGTGCCCTAAAAGGAAATGTTGATATGAGCAGTTTATAGAAATAAGTCATTTAGAAAACAATACCATTACGAGCCTGCTAAAACGACCACTTGTGAACATTCATCTATAATCCCAAAAGTAATCCAGAGGGCATTTTTAAGTCTAGTTAGGGTGGGGCAAATACTACTTTAATAAGGTGCCATCTGAGTGACAGCAGAGCTCAATTCAGATTGCTAGCTACATACCAGGGACTTTGGGAGGCAACACAGAACTGACAGTTTGGTGTGTTTAGAGGCGAGGAGAGCTAAAGCTGGTCCAGTTGAAACAGCTCTACTATTCCATAGATAGCATGGAATAGCAGACTCCAGTGTTCTTTCGGGTACCGGCTTGAAGTTCTTAGTGAGACACTCGGAAGGACACCAGCAGACTAACAACTTCTTACTGATCCATTTGCTCTTTAATTATGACTTTTGTGCATAGCTGCATTGAGCTTAAAGTCATTGCGGACATTAATTTATTTTATGTGTGCTGCACTCTTAAATGCACTTTTCAGCTAATGTCACAGCAACAAGGATCTAAATTCTGTATTGGGTGAATGCTGCAGCATGATCAGCACAGAGATATGTGGATAATTGCAGCTGTCCTCTTCACTGACATTTAGTTCTTTAACACGCCTCCCAATGTTTGTAATGGGGAAAACCCTTGAAATGCATAAATCAAAATGTTGGCTGGATTGCAGAAACAGTGAAGAGAAAAATCATGTCAGGGCCGCACCTCTGCCGGGCATTAATAGAGTTGAGCCACTTATTCCTAGACACAGATAAAATTTCACACTACTTCATTTCACTTTGGACATCTGATAAAGAAGTCTACTTTCTGAATTCGAGTCTACTGTGCTTAAAAATCTCAAAACAACCTTCCCAAAAGCAACAGATCAAGCAGAACCCCTAAATGAGCAGAAACACAATTTAGTGGAGCAAGTGGAAGGGGTCCATGGCTAAGGATGTAACTGACTGACAAAATATTTGTGAGGTGGCTTCATGGATTCAGAGTGAGGAACGCACACTTTTGTGTCAAGTAAGTAATCTTGAGAAAATGTTGAAGTCTCACCTCATTTTTGTGTCTAACAAGTAGGCGTAAACAAAAATGTTGCTGCACCCTACAGTCCCTTTTCAGCAGCATAAACAAATAGGCTGGATCATCTAAAGGTAGAGGGCACTGCAGGAAGGAACATGGATGGCCAGGCACTGCTATGTTATAGTCTTAGTGCAGACTTCAAGGAGGCAAAGTTTCAGTACGCTCTGAGGGAAGAATGTGTTTTTACTTCAGGTGTAACTTTAAACTGAAGATACAATTCAGTGGTGTTAGGGGCACATTTCACATAAAAATTTGCTTTCGTGCTATCTTGCCAAATTTAGCAGTTTTGGCTTAGGTTGAGGCTCACCAATTACCATGAAGGTTTTCAGTATTGTGGTCACATGCACCTCGCTTGGTGTGTCATCTTTTATTTCTATTCTGATTTAAAGATAACCCAGGAGTTAAACAAACCCTACAAAAACGTTAAACTAAGCCCAGTCCGAAGATTGCAATTGGCTAAAGGACGTTAATCCATTATAATACCAAGAAATACAACCAAGAAAGTAACATGACAAGAAAGTAACTTTGAAATATGAATCTGAAAGTACAAAACACCTGACATGTAGACATAATTCTATATAGGATTAAAAAGCAACTCCTGCTCACACGAGGGATGACCTGGGTGGAGTCTGTCACAATCTAAGTACAACACGCCAGCTATTCCAGCAATACTAAGGACACCCGCCCTGGCAACAGTGAGCAGAGTGTTTTCGGTTCAAGCAGGTTTGCTCGCCAGTGTTCGCTGGAGCTCTGAGCTGGCAGCGCCGCTTGAAACCTGCTGAAGCCGAACACCGCACGACGAGATGGTCTGAAGACCGGGGGACATCGTAGTCTGTGCCAGTAAGCCCTCTGCTCTTCGCCAAGCACCCCCCCCCCCCCCCCCCCCCCCGCCCCGAACACTGCATTATTTCACCAGTTCTGGTCCCAGCGGCAGAGCAAGCAGCCGCGTGGTGGCACGTAGTCGGTCAGTGGCCCTAGCGACCCTGGCTTTCTTCAGCCGGCCACTCGCAAGCCGCAGCTGAGGCTTTTGGAGCACAAAGCAGCACAGTTGAAGGCCCCAGTGTTCCTTGGTGTCCTTGGGGTTATCGCTGACTCAGGGCGTTTTTTTTCCTTCCTACAGCCACCATTAAGCAGGCAGAAGCACCACCCCAGTCACGGTCTGCCTACTATCGGGGACAAAGAAAACAAGGAATATTAAGGGAGCCGCCAAGGGGTGAGATGTAAGAGATGGCAAGAAAGGCGGAGCAGTGGCAACATATAGGCTCAGAGAAAACTCTGGGAGGACAGTGGCATTAGAGTCTCTGTACAAGGTAGAGACCCTTTTTCTGCGGAGGCAGCCCACCTAGTTTCAGGTGAGGCTTGAGGTCAAGGAGTACTCCAGCCCCCTGTACTCGCTTTGGCATACAGCCCACACCAATTTTGTTCCAACTTTTTGCAGGAACAGCCAGATAGCAGGAAATACAAAAATCTCAGTAAAAGATCGAGGCCTCGAGTCACGCTATGCCCAACACGACTGGAGCAACAAGTGTCCATACAAGCAGTGCAGAATATAGAGCAATCCAGCCTGAGCCTTTAACCTCCAGTCTGAGCTTATTGAGCTACCCGACTACCGCCTCGAAAATACCCAGAAGAAATAATCTGTTCCGGCAAGAGAGGCCCAGGGGAGTCAGCAGGCCAGAGCCATGTGCTTCACAGTGGGCTGGAAAATCGCCCACAGAGTCTTCTTGCAGAGAGGAGTGGCAAGCTTGACATAAGGGGGAAACAGAAAGCAGCAGAGAGGGAGAGCCCAGGGGAGTGCACGGGGAGCAGCAAGGGCTCCAAAAACCTTGGTCGACTAATGCAGGAGAGTGGTTTCAACATCAGACACCTCTCTTTGGGACAATGAAAATGACATTGATAACGACAATGCACTGTCAGGCTGCTATCATGAGGCGCCCCAGACAAGGAGGGGTAGATCTGCCAAGACCGAAAGAGGGCTAGAGACCTGCAAAGGTGAAAGCGCAGTTAAAGTCCTAATGCATGAAATACACATCACGGACAACGCTAACAAAGTCGGTACCTCTACCATTTGCACATGGGCAAGTGTGGATGATGCCAGTGTGATATAACTTTCTTCAAGTTCATTAGTAAGGACTTGCCTGGAGCGTGTTCCATTCAGCGATCTGCCTTTAAAGACAGGTGACAGGCCACCCGCAACAGAAACAGAACAAAGCAGCAGACGTGGCTAGTGACAATATTGAACCAATTGAAGCCACTCAAACCACCCCGCTGTCCTTAAAGAGATGGGATGACCCGAGTGGAAGCAGATACACTGTATGGTTGGATGACGAGGTGCTACAGCAAGGACGGAGGTTGTCCAACAGGATGGACCCAATAGACATACCATCCAAATAAAATTAGGAGAAGGGCAAAGAGACAAGCCATAACCTGTTCAAAAATCAAGATAACCTTTTGTCCTCGATCAACGTCACTCTAGCGGCAGCCACCAAACTCCCTCAACTGGCAGTCACACAAACTAGAGGTCCAAATGTACACTATGCAAACTACAGCATTGGCCATTGCAAACAGTCACCAAGCTGAAAAACCTGGAAAAGAGAGTAAATATAAAGGACTACCACTGTAGAGCCATTGCGGAGAAGCTCTCAACACTGACAGAAGTTTTGACAACCACAATTACAGATCTGAAAAATCTAAGGTTAAACAATGGACTAAAAACAAGCTCAGAACCAAACGTTGAAAAAGAGGTAACAACCGTAAAAACCAAGGTACACAAAATTCAAATAAGATCACAGAGCTCGAGGAAAGAAACACGCTTAGCTAAGTTCCAAGCAACAGTCACCACCCAACAGAGACTCTACGACAGATATAGCGGGTGCAAATAGAGCCAGCAGCCCCAATAACAACTACCACCACCGGCAGACGGGCATGACCTCAGATGGCAACAAGACTGGGACTAAAAGCAATACAAGCCCCACAAATAAGGATCACAAACCTATCTCAAGACATGAGAAAAAAAAGGCTAAAGAAAAAGAAAAAGCAAAACAAAACGCTGAAGATGGAGAGTGCGGACTAAGCCCCGTCCAAAACCCAGAAAAAAAAGAGCTCAGGCTAGCCCAAGTGGCAGCCAGAAGGGAACAGAACAAGCTCGCAGGCCAGCGCAAGCAGCTCCCGGAGGGAGCACTAGACAAGTAAGAGCTTTGGACTCAGATGCAGCCTGTCAGGCAATGCAGGAAGAGCTAAATGAAATAAAAAGAATGACCGCTAGGCCAGTAGAGAGGACTAGTGACCAGCCACACAACGGACTGCCAAGAGAGAGAATGAATGCCATACAGATGGAAAATCGGGCCAAACAATACTTAACAAATAAAGAAGTTGACCACCGGGCCTACACAGTGGCCTCACAGAAAGTGATGTTTTGCCCCTAGTACACGTCACGAGAAATGAAAGACACTTAACAGGGGAAATATCCATAAACTGTTTCAACATATTCCCTCGCTGGCTCACATAACAAACTAGGACCTCCTCAGCCTCCACTTTGAGGAGAACAAGCAGTGGAGCACCACAGAAAAAACAATAGCAATATGGAAAAAAACTGCCCATGCTCATTTTATTCTGTGGGTAAAAAACTGTTTTGAAAAATGGGGCACAGTGGGTCAGGGGTTTGGCGACGAAAAATACCTGCACGTGTTCGACATCCAAGAGAGTGGTTGCCCCGAACAATAAAGAAATGGGGCAACCACACAAAGCTTGCTAAAAGAGATCCATCACTCAGAAATCACTCCCAGCTTCCGCAATTTCATTATAGAATACATTGAAAAAGAGGGCCTAAGGGAGAGAAAAGTAACTGAAGATAACAGCAGATAAAGTCTGGCAAGGCATCCAGACTCGAAAGGCCTCTACAATGCAGGGCTCCACAATGCCAGGCACACACCACCACACTAAGAAACATTGGTCAAGGCCCTCCAAACAGAACAATAAAATCTAGCCTCAAGCTCATAACATGGAATGTGGCAGGAATCGTAAGTACATTAAACAGCAAATCGTCAATGAAAAAGATGCAGGGGGGTGAAATTCTCTGTATACAGGAAACATGGGAACTACAGAAGTACACTTACGTGACTTCGCTAGCCTATACAAACCAGCTAGAAAATAACATTCCTACGGCTGGCCCTTGGGCAGCCTTGCAAAATATGTAAAGCACGCAATAGAAGTTTCCATCAAAAAGGTTAGGAAACCGCTTGACATGCTTCAGCGTATCGCGATAAATGGGATATTTGATGGCAAAACAAGAAAGGAATCATCAACGTATCTCACAATAGCAATGGCCCCTTGAAGCTGGAGACGACAAAACAGATTATCGCCACTTTAGAGGAAGTGCTATGTGAACAATCAGTCCTGGATACGATCATTACAGGGGATTTTAACCTTCGCCACATGAGCCCGGATAACAGAAATGGTACACCTGCAGAAAGAGCATTCAATAACTTCCCATGTGCTTACAAACTATTTTCAGCAGAGGCCTGGATTGAGGAATAGACTCCTAAGGAATCAAACTTTCTCACCTTCAATAATTGTACAACTATTGACTACACCATCAGAAGGTAAAGCATGAGGCGCCGAATCTGAGACGTCAAGACGCACCAACAAGAGGCAAGCGACCACGCAATGCTCATTACAGAATTCAACATCCAGAGTGAACATCGAGAAGAATTAGAGGTCATAAACCAACAAGAGGAATGGAGAACTATAAATTACTAAGGAAGATCAGATGGAACCCACCTACTGCAGCAGAATGGGAGACTTGGAATCAGGAATTACGATGCAAGGGAAATAGTGTGCCACCCACTCCATCCATCCATCCAGAACTGGGCCACCTGAATATAGAAGAGCTGCGTGCAGTCTTGTTGAATGGAGCCAGGAAGGCAACTCACAAGACGGCAGGGAACCCAGAATGAAACTGGAAACAGAAGCCTGAGGAAGAGCACCGCACCCTCAGACACGTCAAAAAGGTATATAAAAAAACAGGGCCTATGGCGGCAGAGAGCATTTATAAACAAGTGAACCGGAATCTCAAACACCTCATATTGAAACAAAAACTTATGATTATTGAGAGGAAATGGGTTAAAGTATTTGATCTATGTAAAAACAACAAACAGAAGCAATTCAGGTAGTACATAACCAAGATGGAAAACAAAAGTAGCAGGAGTTCCCCATGGCCTGAAGGTGCTGCCCTTGAAGAAGAGGCCGGATGGTAGGAGGCTGCACAGCACAGGAACCCAAAGAGGTTACAAAGATCATAAAGATAGGAAGGGATGGGGCTCCAGGGCCCAACAGCTTACTGGGCGGTCTGTGCAAACAGGATACCAAAGCCTGGGCGGAGATCCTATCCACTCTGTACATGGAATGCAGAACTTCGGGGGATGAAACGGACTCCTGGCGAGGTTCCTTGCTGCAACCAATTTACAAGAAGGGTGAAATAGCAGACCCAAGAAACTATAGGCTTATCGCCATGCAGGAGATAACTGCCTGAATCGAGGACAATGGAATCTTACCTTTTTAATCAAACCAGGTTTCGAAAAGGCTGCTCGACCATAGAGAACACAGTGACATTATCTTTCCTAGCACAACAAGCAAATTCAAGAAACTAACTGCCAGTATTTACATGCTTCGTTGACTATTCAAAAGCCTTCGATGGAGTAAATCGAAGCAAGCTATGGAATAAACTGAACTGGAGGTTTCCAGATAACATCCTAAAGGCAATCATCTCCTTTTATAGTAATACCTTGGTGAGAATTAGACTGGCAGGGGACACGGTCACACACAAAATGTCTACAGACTGAGGCCTAAAATAGGGCTGCCCTTTTTGCTCCAACTCTTTTCAACTTGTACATGGCTGACCTGGGGAAAGCCCTACAAGGTGCAACCTTGCTAATTCCAAAAATTGGATAGTAAAGACTACACGTGCGCCAGTACATGGATTATCGGGTGATTTTAATCACACCAAAGAGGTTTGGATGCACTGAACGCCTACAATGAGGAGAACAAACTTCTAGCGAACCCTAGCAATACCAAAGTCATGGTCTTTGGACACCACCTGAAAAATACTCTTCTAAGGTGAAGGTTGGGCAGCAAGAACATAGCCACAGAAAGAGCATACCACTACATGGGTGCGTGGCTAAATGATAAAGGAAAGGCAACCATGCACCAGTTAAAGACAAAAGCCAAAACACAAGCCACCATCTATGCATTGTGAAAACTACAGGGCAAATTATAATACAGTACCAATAAGAAAAAGTCACAAATTTCAAACTGCTCGCAGTAGACCGTCCTGCTCCCAGGAGAAGCGGTCGCTCCACAAGCTGCTCCACGCCCTCACCTGCCCGGGTACAGTAGCGATCTCGCACTGCACTAACTAAGCCTGCAGAACTTATTGAATTGAATACGATTGCCTGCATAAATTATCGGAACCGACTTGATAGCCTGCATAATTTATCTGCTTTCCGCTAAGATTTACATGATAGCAGCGCTTTTTGCCAGGGTGCGCTAGTCCAGCTGCCTGCTGCTTTAAATTGCTGCCTGCTGATTTAAATTGCCGAAGCCACCCCCATCAGCCTCGTGCACTCGCCTATCGTACCCCAGCCCGAATGCAGCCATTTTGTTTGGTTTGTTGTTGTCTGAGCCTCCCTGCCCTGATCTCCACCCCGCCCCCGCCTCCCAGCTGACCCTCCCTCGCCCCTCCCCTTGCACTATCCACATATGACAGATGATTTTGCGCGCAGCGGAAGCGCCCCATGCGCGCCGAAGGTGCGCCAAAGGTAAGCCCGTCTACGCCCGTCCGCGCCAAGCCCGCGCCCAGCGCCAGACCCCCTGGCCCCTGTACCACCAACCCCACCCGCATTACTTACGACGCCTCCACCCTCTTAGCCCTTAACCCCGGCCGACTCCCCAACTGCGCCCAAGCCGCTCCTGGACACACCCATGGACCCTTCACATGCATCTCCTGCAAGTATGACGGCACCAAGACCAACTCCTCATCCACGAACACCAAACAGAGATCTGACCCCAACCACCTAAAATGCATCCTGCTCAACACCCGCTCGGTCCACAGACACGCCATCGACCTTTGGAATCTACTAGACACCATCTCTCCGTACGTAGCCTTCCTAACAGAAACATGGATGAACGCATCCTCAGCCCCAGACATCACCATTGCCATCCCGGTAGGCTACAAGATCATCCGTAAGGACCGCATCAAGCAAACAGGAGGAGGCATCGCAATCGTCCATAAGAATTCCATCCGCATCTCAACCAGCTCAGACGCCAACCTCGCTAGCGCCGAACACCTTCACTTCCAGATCCACACCGACCCCAAGACCACACTCCGAGGCACCCTCCTCTACAGGCCACCAGGACCCCGTGCACAATTCAGTGAATACATCACTGACTTTATCACCCCTCACGCCCTCCCCTCCGAGGACTACATACTACTGGGAGACCTCAATTTTCACCTGGAAAAGAGCAACGACAGCAACGCCACCACCCTTCTGGACAATCTGGCCAACCTCGGACTCAAACAACTTGTTAACACCCCCACTCACTACGCAGGCCACACACTCGACCCCATCTTCACCTCCAGCAAACTATCTCCTTCAGTCACACCACAGTTCTCCATTGGACGGACCACAGCTGTGTTCACTTTGTCTACAAAAAGATCACAACCCACAACCTTCCTCAACCCACTTTGCGAAGAAACTGGAACAAAATCACCATCGACCAGATCTCCTCATCGCTTCTTCAAAACCCCCCGGCCCACTCTTCAAACGCCAACCAAGCAGCCACTAACCTCACTCAATGGCTAACCAATAGCGCCGACAACCTAGCACCTTTGAAAAAACATCAAATTAAACTAGGCAGCAAAAACGCTCCCTGGTTCAACGACGACCTTAAGACATCCAAGAAACTCTGTCGATCCCTTGTGAAGGCCTGGAAAAAAGACCCAAACACCAGCACCAAGGACGCCCTCAAAAAAGCCACCCGTACACACCACCAACTGATCCGGACTGCCAAGAAAGCTGCACTTAAAGACCGTCTAGACAACAACGCCCACAACAGCAAGGAATTATTCAACATCGTCAAAGAATTTACCAACCCCTCAGCCAACTCCAACGACATCACTCCCTCTCAAACCCTCTGCGACTCCCTAGCCTCGTTCTTCCACAACAAAATCGCAGACATCCATAACAGCTTCGACAACCAACACGGAGACCAACCCACCCAACCTTCTGCCGTACCCTCACCCCCCTTGAACATCCTTACTGATTGGAACCCAATCTCCACTGAGGACACCATCCGCCTGATGAACTCCATCCACTCAGGATCCCCCACAGACCCATGCCCTCACCATATCTTCAACAAAGCTGACTCCATCATAGCACCACACCTCCGAGACGTCATCAACTGCTCCCTCAACTCTGCCACCTTCCCGGAAAGCTGGAAACACGCCGAACTCAGCGCCCTTCTGAAAAAACCCACAGCTGACCCCACCGAACTCAAAAACTACCGCCCCATCTCGCTCCTACCATTCCCGGCCAAAGTCATCGAGAAAGCCGTCAACAGCCAGCTCGCCGCCTTCCTCGAAACCAACAAATCCCTCGACTCCTCACAGTCCGGCTTCCGAGCAAAACACAGCACTGAGACCGCACTCATCGCAGCAACAGACGACATTCGAACTCTATTAGACAATGGAGACACAGTCGCCCTCATCCTCCTTGACCTCTCCGCAGCCTTCGACACAGTCTGTCATAACACCCTCCTACAACGCCTCATAAACATCGGAATCCAAGGAAAAGCACTGGATTGGATCACCTCGTTCCTTACCGGAAGAACTCAGAGAGTCCGCCTTCCACCATTCAAGTCAGAAGCCACTGAAGTCATCTGCGGCGTACCACAAGGATCTTCACTCAGCCCCACTCTCTTCAACGTATACATGAGCCCCCTCGCGACCATCGCACGCCAACACAACCTCAACATCATCTCCTACGCTGATGACACTCAACTGATCCTCTCACTCACCAAAGACCCGAACACCGCCAAAACCAACCTACATGAAGGAATGAAAGAAGTAGCCGAGTGGATGAAACACAGCCGTCTGAAACTGAACTCAGACAAAACAGAAGTCCTTATCTTAGGCACCTCCCCTTCCGCCTGGGATGACTCTTGGTGGCCAGAGGCCCTTGGAAAAGCACCCATCCCGACGGACCACGCACGGAACCTGGACATCATCCTGGACTCCTCACTCTCGATGAACAGACAAGTCAACGCCGTTTCATCATCGTGCTTCAACATTCTTCGCATGCTCAAAAAAACATTTCGCTGGATCCCCACCAAAACCAGAAAAACGGTCACCCACGCACTGGTCACGAGCCGCCTGGACTACGGTAACACCCTTTACGCCGGCACCACCGTAAAACTTCAGAAAAAACTCCAACGCATCCAGAACGCTTCAGCCAGACTCATACTAGACATCCCGCGCAAAGACCACATTTCTAGTCACCTGAAAAACCTCCACTGGCTCCCCGTCAATAAGAGAATAACATTCCGCCTCTTAACCCACGCACACAAAGCACTTTACGAACTCGGACCCGAATGCCTCAGCACACGACTTCCCTTCTACACCCCCTCCCGCCAGCTACGCTCCTCCAACTAAGCCCTTGCTGCCGTACCCCGCATCAACAAAACCACCATGGGAGGAAGATCCTTCTCCTACCTGGAAGCTAAAACCTGGAACTCACTCCCCATTCACCTTCGCCTCACTCAGAACCACCAAGCATTCAGAAAGCAACTTAAAACTTGGATATTCGACAAGTAATTCCCCACCCTTCCTCAAGCGCCTTGAGACCCTCTGGGTATGTAGCGCGCTATATAAATTATTTGACTTGACTAGCTGGGTACGTATCACAAGCATTCCCAGGGAAGATGGAGAATATAATGGATAAAGCTCAGTGCCAGAGTTACAAAAGGCTTTTTGGACTTCCTAATTATACACGTAATGGCCTGATCCGGCTAGAGTTTGGCCTGGTGCAACAAAAATAAAAATGTAGGAGTACCCTGGTAAAATACTGGTTCAAGACACTGTGGTAGAGTCGGACCCATCTACAGCTAGTTGGCCCCTAGAGGAAGTAAACTACACAGCAATAAAAAAGGTGCTAAGCAACCAAATCCTCCAACTTTCAAGAAAGGACAACATGGCCAGATTCAAGGATATCGGGCCGCTGTCAGGCCTAATGAAATCATATGAGGCAAACAACATTCTGACATTAATGAATAGAACCTTAGGAAACAAATGCCTGAAAGAGATCCAACGGGCGCGCACAGTGTTGTTGCCAATAAAGGAGTTAAATCCTGGCTAAAAATCTCTGCTGAAGATTGTCAAATGCAGGATGTGTAACTTTCGATCAGAGTCTATGGAACATCTAATATATTGCTGCCCCTCCATACTTCAAAGCCACCGGAAGTCGCTAAAACCAAGGTTTATAAGGTATGGGGTTAAAACATGCGCAGACACAGTTGCTTTGCTCTTGTCTTGCACAGAGCCTTCGGACCAAGCCAAATTGGCCAAATTCATTAGTATCATTCAAAGGGACCTGAATGAAACAAAACTAGCTGCAAACCGCACCGCCAAAATTGATCAATCCTAGACCATGACACAGGGGACATTTTTCGGCAAAGCCTGGACAACGGTGGGATTGGAGGCCACAGAACATATTCGGCAACAGCATACCGGAAAACAACCCCAAGGCGCTCGGCAATCAAATGACGACTTGAACAGTTTAAACAAGCATTAAGGTACTCTGAAACCGCTTTATGTCTCACAACACACCTCTTCAAGACTAATGGACCCCGGGTTCACACTGTGCAAAGCTTTTTAATAGGTCAAATTTTAAACATCATTAATTTTGACAGGTTTGCCTCGAGTCAGGAACGTCGCTGGTATAAATGGGGTTTGAACAATAGAATCTTTCCTCGAAAGCTGGGGTATTGAGGGGGCGCTAAGGACACATTTGACGGCTGGAATGGGAGCATGTAGCACACTGTATTTTTGCACCAAGTCATCATTTTCAAAAGGTGTGAGGTCCGCTTTTATCTGCTATTTTATGTCACTGATGCGCAATTTGCAAAGAAGGTCAGAATAAGGGCATGTATCACGTTGTATTTTTGCACAAAGTCATTGTTTACAAAGGGGGTGAGGTCCGTTTTTAACTGTTATTTTATGTCACTGATGCACAATTGTGAATGATTTTAAGTAATTATGCAATAAAATTATTCATTCATTGAACTCTGCAGGAAACCTAAAAATGTAAACCAAAGATAAACAAGAAAACCTACAACCTGGAAGACTGAATCCTGATGAAGAGGACTCAAACATAAGAATATAAGCCCATAGGGACATTAAGTCCCACACATCCTTAGAGTTCCTTTAAAAATTCCCATTCTCAAAGATTAAACTAGATTAAAAAGTAAAGAGGAAACACCAAAAACAAACTTCACTGGACTCACCTCAATTTGTGGAATCTTTCGTCTTTTTCTCCTCTCTTTTGCCATGGCAATTCCAGGAATATTAGTCTCCAGTTCTTGTGCAACAGTGTGTGACATAATCGCTGAAGATTCTGCTTGCTTATCGGGTCCAGACTCTCGCCTTACTCCAGTCTTTGCCGCCACAGGGGAGACGTTGGCTAAAACCTCCTGCGAAAGGAGGTTATCAAATCCAAAGAAGGACCTGCGACTAAGCCTGGACTGATTTGGTGTTGATGTATCAGAGGAATCCTCCTGGGAAGCAGCATGACTTTCTGTGGCAAATGAGCTGCGGTAGAGGGACATCTCAAGGCGGCTGTAAGATCTCCGCACCTTCTTGGCCATGCCAGAGTCCTCTTCTCCCAAGCAGGGCAAGGCATTGACAGGGATAGGTGACAGCACATTACTGTTGTTGTTCTCTGCAACCGGATCAATGAAGACGACTGAATTCTGCAGAGATGATGAGGTTGTACTCAGCACAATGGAAGCACAGGCAGTTTCCCTGCTGCCAATTCCACATTTAACTGCTTTCGGTTCAGTGTTTTCTTTTCCAGCCTTTGAAGAAACCTGCAATTAAATAAATATTTTAAAGTGGTATAAAAGATGAATGGCCTGGCAAATAAGGTAAATAGCTGCTTTTTTCTAAAGACTTGCAGACACTCTCTAAGCTCAAGCCTCAACAATTTTCTTTCAATAGGAACGGATATATTGAAGATTAAATCTCGCCTTTTGACGTTCTAAAAACGATATAAAGTGCCTGATCACCTGTTTTCTAACCCTCTCTCACCACCTTCCTGCTCTGAATTTGCTGGTGAACTAAGTTGCAGCTTGAAACAGCAGCAAGAGGGCAATCCTGCATACGGAAATTGAAATCTGATCCTCAAATGAACCCACATTGCATCGCAATCTAGCTGCCTTATGAAAGCAGGCTCTCAAACAGGTGAGAGTTTATGGCGATCATAGGCACTGAAGTTTTTGAAGCAGGACTAAATGTTACTCTAGTAAGTGGAGCAACACTGTATACCAACTTAATAAGCTCAAGATGACTGTGGGGAGGGTGGTAAACTTGCTTTAAAGGGCAGTGAGTGGCAGGCTAACTTATTTTCTGGGCCTAGGAAAGTCAAGCATTCCTGTTGCCTCTGGATGCGAATGACCCAAATACCAATGGAATCTTTCTGAAGCCGAGTACCTCATTTTTGGCCTTTGACAACCAGAGGGGGGACATCTAGATTGTATAAAGGAATCAAAAACACTTCTTGTGCCCATAACTATCTTGTCTAGCACATCATGGCTAAGTCTGCTCATGCTCATTTCCACAGTAATAATGAAAACTTTGTCAAAGAGGATCAGATTGAACAAAAGACTGTCTAAAAACTACAAGGTCAGACTACAGGACTGGCTGATGAAATAACTTGTTTGCACAGGAAATCTCTTTTTAATCAATCACAGATCAAATAGTGTGATATTTATCAAACTAGTCTCCCAAAATCCTTAACAAAGATTACTTTCCTGACCTGATTAACAATCTACAAAGACCTTCATTGAAGTGGACAATTAGAGAAAACTTGGTTGGGTAGGTTGGAGTTTTTGTTTTAAGTTGCCAATATTGTGGTCTGGGGCACAATCTTTACAAATAAAATCCCTTCTCACAGACATCAAACAGACGCAAACAAGAATATTCAAGATTTAATGGGCTTTGCTTCCTCAATCCTCCCCCCACCACAGACATTAGCGTTGCACCTCACCAACTGTCACCATGAGCACACGACTCCCTAAATATCGCCACGCTTAACTGCAATGGCTTGACGTCCTACATTAAACCAAAAAATACATTGATCGTCCTGGCCTCTAAGCACATTGACACAGCCCTTATACAAGAAACGCACCTCTCACCAAAAGGATCAGATAAGCTGAAAAAAGCCACACCCCTATGAACTCCGCAACCGAAGAACCTGAAGCTGCTCCCACCAGCTCCAGAAAATGCGGCTTAGAAATTCTCCTCCGTAAATCTCTTACATTCACAGTACTCCAGACATTGTTCAAGGATGCGGGCCAGTATGTGCTTGCTAAGCTCTGGGTAAGCACAAGGGTGTCCAGAGTGGGATCTGTCTACCCACCAACTGGTGGCAAATTCGCCTTATCACCACCCCTTCCCCCCGCCTACACCAGTCTCAACCAGCCCCTCAAGGAAATCCGGGACTCCATTGTGATAGTGGGTGGGGACTGGATTTTAGCCCTAGAAGCTGTTCTGGACCGCACCGGCCCCATTGACGCTCAATACACTAAGACTGGGCAATCCTCCAAGAACGCCATGATGGCCAGGGCCTCCAGGACATTTGGCAGTACCTCTATCCCACCAAGAAGAATAAACGTTCCCCTCCACGATACATAGCACCCAGTCCCGGCTTGGAGATTTCTGAATCTCCAAGCCGACCATCCCCACAGTGCTAGAATGTACTTTCCCACCCAGCTCCCTTTCAGACCATGCACCGGTCTGCCTAATTATTGACTGGGACATCAAGAAGCACAGAGGCCTCCACACCACACACTTCAGGTTTACACAGAAGGCCCAGTTGAAGACTCACATGACCACCTACCACACAAATAAAGGCTCCTTGAACTTGGCTCAGCTTCTTTGGGCAGTAGCCAAGGCCACCCTTAGGGGCCAATGGATGTGGAATGCTGCACTGGCAAAATTGGAGTGCAAAGACAGGCAGCCCTGGAAGACCACATCCATGCCCATACTCAGACTTGAATCAGTAGGCAATTCCCCGAGAACAGACACTCAGCCCAACCTGTCGTCCAAAACTACTGGTTACGCATCAAAGAGACGCTGTAATCATAAGAGTCTAGCGGAATATTGGCAGACTTATGCCTTACCAAGGAACCGGAGTACAAAGACCCTGAATAAATTAGGTCACTCCCATCTGTTTCATTGATTAAACCTGCTTTTCTTTTTCATCTTTATTAAAAATTTCACCTGGTTCCAACTTTTGTTTTCTATCCCTCCCTGAGCACGTTGGCAGAAGGTGGTGGAGCGTGAGCTACCCTCACGTTAGTCTTCCTTTAGGAAACAGTGACATTGATCGCCTTTCTTTCCTTTTGTTTCCGCTACATCCCTGAGGTTGTGCCACATCGACGCCCTGCCAAGAGGAGAGAATTCATCTTCAGCCCTAAAGAGGAAGACGACGACCGAAGACCCTCATACCGGACCCTTGTTGTTCAATTGTTTTTTTTTTCTCTTTTGGTACTTTTCAATAAATTAAGCCATCATTCAGCCACACATAAGACCTCGCTTTACTTTCTGACCTTCCCTCTCACATCTGGTGTCAAATGTGGGATCGGGGAAAATGGAGACAGTCGTCAAAAAGATGGCTGAAAGCCAAGAGAAACTGGAACGATGCATTCCTGTCCGTAGCCGAAGAGGACCGGGAAAACATACACAGATCTCTGGCGGAGCAGAGCCAGTCCCAGGAAGCTGTTATAGGGAAGCTGGACGACACCTTTAGCCAACAAAGGGGTACAATGGGGTTTCCCTCCGTGGTCCTGCAGAAATATGTAGGGGGAGATAATCCCCAAGATAAGTGGGGGCAATATTTGGGTCCCCTGTTGCCTGGGGATCTCCAGGCGGCCTACCAAGCTGTGAACCCCCTTGGTCTTACTCCTAACGACGATATCAAAAGAAGCATATTAGAAAGGATGGGAATAGATGAAGAGACTTTCTGCATCCACCTGTGACAACTTAAGGAATGTCCTCCGGAAACTCCCCGTGCCTTGGCCTATAGAGTCTGGGACATGGCTGATATGTGGTTGAAACCCCAACAATCAACCAAAGAAGAGATCATGGAGAAAATGTATTTAAAGCAATACCCGTCATCCCTGTATCCAAACATCCCAAAATGGGTGAGACAACATACAGGCCTGACTTTGGACCGAGCCATTGACATCGCCAGTGCTTTCCATAGGACCCAAGAACCCCAAAGGGGACGGGAAGACACACATTGGAAACACCCTGGAACCCCCATGCAGCCCAACAGACCACCCCAACCCTCATGCAAGCCAGAAAAAAAGGAAAATACAATATTAGAGAGGTTCTACTGGCCCGGCATTTTTTCACAGGTTCGGAAATACTGTAGAGAATGTGCCATTTGCCAAAGAAACAGTAGGACTCTGCCATCACGAGCCCCCTTACGCCCCTTGCCGATTATACAGGAACCCTTTTCCCGGGTTGGCATGGACATCATAGGCCCTCTACTAACCTCACGGAGTGAATGTCGATTCGTGTTGGTCTTGGTCGAATATGACACCCGCTTTTCAGAAGCAGTAGCCTTACGCCAACCGAACGCTTCCCAGATAGCGAAAGCCATGATCTCCATTTTTTCAAGAATGGGGTTTCCCAAAGAACTGGTCACTGATCAGAGAACCCCTTTCATGTCTCGTCTCATGAAACAGGTGTGCCTCTCCCTAAACATCAAGAAGATCCACACTTCGGCGTACCACCCCCAAACAGACAGGTTGGTGGAACGTTAGAACACCACCCTTAAGACAACACTAAAGAAGTTGTTGAATCTTGAAACAAGGAAGTGGGAAGACATGCTCCCCCTAGCTCTCTCTGCAATAAGTTGTCAAGTCCAAAAGAGTACTGGGTATTCCCCCTTCGAATTGCTGTACGGCCGTCAGCCGCGTACATTGCTAGACATGTTGAAGGAAGAGTGGGAAGAGGAGCCTTTACAGAATACATACTTAGTCTAAAAACTCATCTGAGCCACATCCGTAACCTTGTCCAACCCCATCTCGAACAAGCTCAAAACTCCCAGAAAAAAAACAGTATGATAAAAAAAGCCAAAACTCGATCCTTTGACATTAATGACTTAGTTCTCTTAATGATACCCTATAACATACAGAGTGTCTCCGAGAGAAAAAAAATCTGTACATCACCCCAACACAGGTACTTCAGTGGGGCCAGACGAATGGCACTCTATTTGTTTGTATCACTAATGATACCTGCCCTGAAAGAGTAGGAAGTAAAGGACAAATACTGGATGCAAATCATCAGAGTATTGAGGAAGGAGCAATGCATCTGCCTCATCATCCTCTTCCTCATTATCCTAGGATGCACCCTTCTCTGTCAGAGTCAGATTAAGAGGCAAAATGTTAATGGAGGCTCTGCCTATAGCTACAATGAGGTAGACGCCCATGATTAGTCAGGCTCTATGACAACTGTTTGCGCTTTTGTAATTTCGAAGCATAACAAAGGTGGAGCTCGGGCCAAAGTCAGTTCAGATTTCAACATGGGCGTCCACAAAAGATCATCCTCTGGTGGTGGTGGTGGGGAGGCAGGAACCAATGTGGCTCTTTGGGCTGGAGTAGAAGTATGTACAGGCCAGGTAACTAGTCCAAAGTAGACAGACTGCACCATTAAGGGAGCCAATGGTGACAGCCAGACAGGAGTCCATATGCAGTTTAGTGGAGCCAGAAGTGAACTGAATTTTTCCAATATGGCCGTACCAATCTGCTGGGAAGTCAACGACATCCCAGGGAACTCGATGCACCTTGAAACCATCTGAGGAAACCGCTCAGTGACTGGTGACCTCGACAGTTTGACTTGCATCTTGGCACCTTTGCACCTTCTCAGTCATCAGACTGGCAGGATGGTGTCAAGCACTGCTGCAAAAGTTGCACAAATATTAAATAGATGAGAGAAGCAGAGGTTGCGACACAGTTAACTTTCAGTAAAGAGTTTGCGGTCTGCTGCACAGGACTACAATCTGCTCAGGCGATCGAAAACATACAAGGTTTTATAGTAGGAAAGGAAGTGCTTACCAAGAATGATCTCACTCGGGAACAGTGGCTCACCCCATTTTCAAAAATAGGAAAGGAAAGGGTAAAGAGAGAAGGGGGTGGGTGCCGCTTTCTTTGACCCATATTCTCATCCAAAAGGAAGCACTGTCCAAGATTAATCCCTCCTACACAACTATTTATGCCAAATAAATACAACACATGCAAGGAGAGAGTTTACCAACCCGGGAAACCCCATCTAAGCCAGCAAATAAGCCAGTTAGGTTCAAAGGCTCGCCTGGCAGGAATGGACACCACCTTTGCATGCTTAAACACTCTCTGAAGAATATGAATGTTCTACTCAGGACTTCTGAACATCAAACATGTACGAAAAGGTTGAAGAAAAGAGAGACTATGCATACTGCTATACACCCCCCACCATTCATGAAGCCTCTGGTTCATAACTAAACTCTAGCAATTTCGTAAGAGAGGCCAAAAAGACACCTCAAATAGTCAAAATTGTTTCTCAACAACTGGATTTTGCCTCTGGGAATTCGCAGACAGACAAGTCATTCATGGTCTTAAAAAAAGAAGATTTTGGGAAAATCTCTTTCTGAAGAGAAATGTTCTAAAACAGGAATTAAAAGAAAAAAACACCACTTGGCCTGGCAGGTTCAAGATGGTACTAATAAGATAGCCCCAGTAACCCATAAGCATTAGCCCCTCAAACATGTGAAACTAACTAAATTAAGAATCAAAGGCAATCATTCGGTCCCATTACTCTGCTGTTTCTTTAAGTGGCTCCGAAGCCACTACCTGGCTATAGTGTTAGCACTCTACAAAAACAGATTAAATGACCTTACCCTTGGACTGCATCGCAGGACGGGTGTGGAATTTAAAACCTGCCAGGAAGGGAAAAGTGTTACAATAACAATCACAAATACTTTGGCACATGATAATAAGGAAACTGGAGAGGGAACAACATGACATGACATGACCAGCTCAGGCAGTGGGTCTCTTTGGTACCTGCAGATATGCCATTGCAACATAGACTGGATTGGCAGAAAGGAAGGCAGGAGCAAAAAGCAATTTACGAAACAGCAGACACTTTACATCAAAGCAACAGTACCACCCACATTGCATAAAAACACATAACAAGGGAAAAAATTAAAAATAGACACTAAAGGTTTCAAATTAAACGCTCCTCAGTTTACCGTATGACAATTATCCAAAACATTCACGTAATAGGGAATATATTAAATAAAAAAAGCATCAGGGCCTTGCATGAATAAAGGGCAGGATGTCTAGAGAAACCACACCAAGAGCACTGCAAATCCGTACTATATGCTATTTGTGTAGTGCACACCTAGTCTAAAGGCAGTGGATCAGTGTACTAAATGCAAGTCTCACACAATATACAATCCTCTTATACTTTAGGTAGAAGTGGATACTAATCACCCTCTCTCTCAGGTGTTTTTTTCATTTAATCATTAAGCATCCTGAACAAAAGTACTGTACAGTGGTCACTGCCCATAGACATTAGCAAGCAAAGAGTCAGAATATGACAGAGTGAGAAGATAAACAAGCAGTGGTGTACAACGAGATAGGAGCAACAAAACCAGAGGTTGGTGTAATTGCTGCAGTCTCACATCCCACAAATTGCTTTTGTCATAATAGCATCTCCTTCACAACTATTTTTAGTACATTTTACAAAGAGCTTTATTGAAAGTCTGAGACAATTTTAAAAGAATAAGCATAAAAATACAAAACACAAGTAAAATCGATTGCCAGCTAGACAATATTTATAGATGCATACATTTGAGACAGTAAACAGCCGATTTAAGAAAACCTGCTTCTATGCAGCACACATCCTCAGAACTGATTTCATGTCGTTTTTGATGATAGAAAATGTTCACAGTGGGTGTTTGCTCCCAAAAAGCAGCCTTCCATATGAATGAAAAAAGAAAATGCAGCTTAGCAGATGTACTTACTCTGGGACTTGATCGAGGCTCGCCCACAACATCAGATGGCTGTAAGAGAAAAGAGATACAAAGTGAACTCCCCTTCTATACTTCACATCATTCTAGTGATGATGTACAAATCCTGGTGCATGAAAGCACAGATCACTTTAGTTATCTGATCCCGCTCATTGGCCAGAATCTCTTTGTTGATCAAGTCCTTTAAACGGTTATAACAACAATAAAACAATAATAATAATCTTTAAAAACAATTTTTTCAATGTGCTTGCTTCAAGAACCAAGTATTCTTTAGTAAAGTAAACAAACCCCATTAATAGAGTTTGTATGGAAAGGTAAAAGAACCAGAGGTGCTTTACTTTCCCAAAGAGAAAGGAGGACTCAGTTTCCCAAACTTTAACGGGTCATAATAAAGGAGCACAACTGACAGTCTTTGAATCTCGCAAGCGGATCATTTGTGAGGCCACACACATTCACAGGTCTAAATTACACTCTACAGAATAAGAGATCGTGTAAGAGCCCCTCACAGTACGATTCTAGACCTCGAAAAGGAGAACTAGAAAAATGATCTGAGCTGATCTAGAGGTGGATATGGAAACTATGCAGGGAAAGAGTTAATGATCGTGGGTCAACAACTCAACGCAGTCTCATCCTCCTGCTTCAACGTTCTTCGCATTCTCAAAAAGATCTTCCGCTGGATCCCCCTCGAGACAAGAAAGACTGTCACCCACGCACTGGTCACGAGTCGACTGGATTATGGTAACACACTATACGCCGGAATCACAGCAAAATTACAGAAAAAACTCCAACGCATCCAAAACGCATCAGCGCGACTCATATTGGACATCCCTCGCCAAGATCACATCACCGGACACCTAAAAGACCTCCACTGGCTTCCCATCAACAAAAGAATTACATTCCGTCTTCTCACCCACGCACACAAGGCCCTCTACAATCTAGGACCCGAATGCCTCAACACTCGACTGTCCTTCTACAAACCCACCCGCCAACTAAGATCGTCCAATCAAGCCCTCGCCGCAGTCCCGCGCATCCGAAAATCCACCATGGGAGGAAGATCCTTCTCCTTCCTGGCGGCCAAGACCTGGAACTCTCTCCCCACCCGCCTCCGCCTTACTCAAAACCACATCTCCTTCAGAAAAGAACTTAAAACCTGACTACTCGACAAATAATGAACCCCTTCATTTTTCAACCCCTTCCCAAGCGCCTTGAGACCCTCTGGGTGAGTAGTGCGCTATATAAATGCCCGAACTTGAACTTGAACGTACCCCTTCCCAATGTATTCATTATAGGGGCACCCCTTTTCCTTCTATACCAGTGACCTGGTAAACTACACAAACTGGTTAATAGCACAAAGTGGGCCGAGCAGGATAAGATTTGCATGAATCAATGATACAGCACTTTGAGAATCTGCAAGGTGAGAAAGGAGGTGATGTTCGAGATTACCGATATCTAAGGGTCAAAAAGTATTGAGAGATATAAAAGGGTTTCTGAGACTGCAGGCATTTATTTATTTTATTTATTTATTTATTTTGAAAGTTTTATATAGCGCGAACAAGATCTTTGCAGATAACAGAGCGCTTTACAAAGGCAAGTGGAAGGGTAGGGAAACCAGGGAGCATAGTAGGAAGGTAGGTCAACAAGTCAATGTAAATAGTACAAATAGTACAGATATGAGGTAGCCTGGCATAGTAGGAAGGTAGGTCATCAAATCAATGTACAAATATTACAGATAGTACAAGTATGAGGTAGCATGGCATAGTAGGAAGGTAGGTCGTCAAATCAATGTAAATAGTACAAATATAACAAATAGTACAGATATGAGGGAGCATGGACAATCAGGTAGTTCAATAATACAAGTAAAACACATGTGTATAGGAATCAGACAGGTAATACTGATCGACGCAAAGTAAATCAAACGTAGTAGTTCAAGTGTATTTAGCCATAAGGATAGTTTTAACTTCTTTCTTAAAAAGAAGAGTGGAGGAGATGAGTCTGGTTTCAGGAGGGAGTGAGTTCCAGATCCTGGGCGCCATTCCTGAGAAGGAGCCTTTGTAAGTTTTTTCCTTCCGGAATCTTCGAGGCTTCAACAGAAGATTGTTTGTACTTCTGGTGGTTCTGGACCCGCCGGAAATTGTCAACTTCTGCGTGAGGTAGCCGGGTGATTTCAGATGTATCGCCTTGTGCCTCATGCAGGCAATTTTCAGCTGTATTCTGGCTTCAAAAGGCAGCCAGTTCAGGGATTTAAAGTCAGGGGAGATATGTGAATGTTTTTTAGATCCAGTGATGAGTCTTGCTGCCGCGTTTAGTGAAGCTCTTAGGGGTGCAGTTGTAGTTCGGGGGAGGCCGCAGAGGGCCACGCTGCCGTAGTCTATGCGGGGGATGACTAGTGCTTGTACTGCAGTTTGAAGTCTTTGGCTGGGAGGAATGGTTTAAGTTTCCTCAAGGTATTTATT
Organism: Lissotriton helveticus; assembly: GCF_964261635.1. Taxonomy (NCBI): domain Eukaryota; kingdom Metazoa; phylum Chordata; class Amphibia; order Caudata; family Salamandridae; genus Lissotriton; species Lissotriton helveticus. The sequence goes on along the minus strand of NC_136070.1, from coordinate 687,378,599 downwards.
TGGAAGTTCGCCCCCTTGGTTGCCTTGCTGATATGCTGCTGCATGTTGAGGTTGGTGTCAAGTGTTATGCCTAAGGATTTTGCTGAATCCACGATGGTCGGTTGGACATTGAGTGCGGTTAGGTGCTTAAGCCATGTTTGTGTGGTTGATATTTTCGTGGGAGGTGAGATCAGGAGGAACTCAGTTTTCATGGCATTGAGTTTGAGGTGGTTATCGGTCAGCCAAGATTGGGTGCTTCTGATCGTTGAGTTCAGACGCATAATGTCTTTGGGGGATTGTAGCTTGAGATATAGTTGAGTGTCATCGGCGTACATGTGAAAGTGTACATTGGATGCTTGTAGCAGGGTGGTGAGAGGCTCCATAACTAGGTTGAATAAAGTAGGGGATAGGCATGAACCTTGGGGGACACCTAACGAGACAGGTACTGGAGAGGACATCAAGTTTTTGCTCTTGAATTTTTTAGACCGGTTGTGTAAAAAGGAAGTGAACCACTGGAGAACAGTCCCAGAGAGACCCATTCTTGTGTTTAAGAGATCGAGTAAGTTCTCATGTTTCACAGTGTCGAATGCTGAGGAGAGGTCAAGAAGGATGAGGAGGCAGGTATCATTTTGATCTAAAATTTGGAGGGCGTCATCAATTATGTGTGTCATAGCGGTTTCAGTGCTGTGCCCTGCTCGGAAGCCTGATTGATGAGGGTTGAGGAGATCAAACTGTTCTATGTGCTTTGTCAGTTGTAGTTGGACGCATTTTTCCAACAGTTTGGCGAGAGTGGGAATGTTGGTAATCGGACGGTAGTTGTTTAGATCAGTGGGGTCGGCTGTTGGTTTCTTCAGCAAAGGTGTAACTTGTCCAACTTTGAGGGAGTCAGGGATGGTTCCTTGTTGAAGTGAGCTATTGATAATTTTAGTCCAGAGTGGGAGGAGCAAAGGGGTGAAGTCTTTTACGGCGTTAGCAGGAAGAGGGTCAGTTAGGTGATTGGAATGTTTCAGGGTGCTGAGTATCCTGTCAATTTCATCTTCAGAATAGGTGTCAAAGGATGACCATGTCACATTGTTTTTTAGTTCATTGGGTGTTATGCAGTGGGGTTTTGAGTAAAGGCTTGCGTCAATGAGGAGATCGCTCCTTATGTTGTCAGTTTTTTGGTTAAAGAAGGCAGAGAAATCTTCACAGGAAGGAGCAGTGCCCATAATGTCAACAGCTGGGGGTTGTTCTTTAGATTGTGATCGGATTAGCTCGAACAGTTTACTTGGACGGTTTTTTGCTTGCGCGAGCTGGAGTCTGAAGAACTCTGATTTTGAGCGTTTTATTTTCCTGAAGTATGCGTTTCTCTTTTTCCTCAGAATTTTTAAGTGCAGTGTCGAGGGAACAGATCTCCAGGTGCGCTCTGCCATTCGCATAGCCCGTCTGTCTTCATTGAGGCTCCCGTTGTACCAGGGGTTGGAGATCTTGGTGGAGACTCTTTTCAGTTGCATCGGTGCAGCCTCATTGATTATTGCGGCCATGGTGTTGAGATAGTGGTCAGTTAAGTACTGAACGTCGGTAGGGGGGAGTAGGAGATGCAGCTGTTAAGGGGTAGAGAGTTTGGATTGAGTTTCCTCAGGTCTCTTTTCCAAACTTTGGGCTTGGAGAATTGGACCGGGATACGTTTAACTTTTTCCTTGATGAAGAATGTGACAATATGGTGGTCTGACCAGTCAAGGTTGGATTGAATCAAGTTGAATAGTGCCTTCTTTGGAGATGACAAGGTCGAGGATAGAGCCTTTGTCATGTGTCGGGCTGTTGCAGATTTGTGTGAGGTTAGAAGCGTTAAGGAAATTTTTGAGGCTATTAACCACTGCGTCACTGCAGTCATTCCAGTGAAGATTGTAATCGCCAAGGTAGATTTGTGTGTTTTGCCGTCCTGAGTTGATTGACATTGTGTCCATGAGTTGTTGGGAGAAGATGAGGTTGTCCCCAGGAGGGTGGTATATGATGTGTAGTGAACATACAGGTTTGTTTTCACTGATGACAACAAGGCAGAAGTATTCACAGGAGGCAAGAGAAGGGGCGGTGACTTTATTAATTGAGAGGTTGTTCTTGTAAATGCATGCGATTCCGCCGCCTTTCTTGTTGGACCTGTCAAGTCTAATGATGCAGTAGTTGGGGGGGGGACTAGGATATCCATGATAGGAGTAGAGGATTCAGTTAGCCATGTTTCAGTTAGGATGGCTAAGTCAAGGTTCAGAGACATGATGAGGTCAGCGACCTCCGATGAGTGTTTTTGGGCCGATCTACAGTTGAGAAGTGTGCATTTGAGTCTGGGGGTGCAAGGGGAGGAGGATGGGTCTATGGTGAGAGGGATTTTAGTGAGGTTGTTGGGCACGGAGCCTCTGTTGTTATGCGTGGGGTGTCTGAGAGGGTTGGAAAGAATCGTAGGAATGGACAGGTGTGTGGTGGCTAATAGGTTTTGGGTTGCCGGGACATATGTGTGGAGTAGGGTATGTATGTCGAGGTCCGAGAGAGTCTTGATAGTGCGCTGGGGGCGGTTGGAGGAATTGCGAGAGGGGATAGGTCCAATGTAAGGGGTGAGTGCGATGTGTCTTGATAGTGCGCTGGGGGCGGTTGGAGGTGTTGCGAGAGGGGATAGAGGTCCAATGTAATGGGTGAGTGGGATGTGAGGGGGAGTTGTTGTTTCGTTGAGAAGTGGTGGTGGGAGGGGGGTGTCTGGGGTGCGTGAGGAGTAACTCTTTGAGGGTGTGGAGTTCTTCTCTCACTTGGAGGAGGGTGGTCATGATTGTGTCCAGCGTGCAGTTGGGTAAGGAGTTGGGGGGGGGCACAGAGGGAGAGCACGTGTCTAAGTGACTGGAGTATGGGGGAGAGGGGTGGGGGTGTTATTGAGGTGATTGGAGATGGAGTTGGAGTTGGGGGTGTTAGTGAGTGTGTTGGAGTTCGTGTAGGTAGCGATGTTGGGGGGGAGGAGTGAGAGGATAAGTGACGGTGTTGGTGTTATTGGATAGGGAATCAATGATAGGGGGGTGAGGCAATTGCGGGACGTGTGGAGGAGGCTGGTCGTTGCGGTGGTGAAAGTGTAGTAAAAGGGGGTGAGAATGGGGGGGGGAGAGGTTGAGGGAGAGGTGGGGGCCAGGAGTGGCGGGAGTGCAAAGAGTGTGGGGGGGGGGGCGGTTGAGGGAGGAGTGAGGGCTATGGGTGGCGGCAGTGCAGGGAGTGGAGGGGGAGATGTTGAGGGAGGAGTGTGGGCCAGGAGTGGCGTGAGTGCGAAGAGTGAGGGGGAGATGTTGAGGGAGGAGTGGGGGCCAGGAGTGGCGTGAGTGCAGAGAGTGGGGGGGGAGATGTTAAGGGAGGAGTGGGGGCCAGGGGTGGCGGGAGTGCAAAGAGTGGGGGGGGGGAGAGGTCGAGGGAGGAGTGGGGGCTAGGAGTGGCGGGAGTGGAGAGAGTGGGGGGGGAGATGGGATGGGAGAGAGTCGTGTTGTGAGGGTCAGAAGCGGTGGGTTGTTCTGAGAAGTTAGTTGGAAGTGTGGTGTGCTGGTTCAGTTGGAGTGGGGTAGAGGGGGTGGGGGTGTTGGTGGCGGGGGGGGAGATCCGCGTCTGGTGTTGAGGAGTGGGAGATATATGTAGCCAGGGGGTGATAGAGTGGAGTACTGGGGGGGAGGGAGGAGGTGCGTGTCAGTGGTAGGAGGTGCTGTGAGGTCGATGATGTTGGTATTGGAGGCCGGATGTGTGGGGACTGCGCGTTGGATACGTATTCTTTGAAGGTGGGGAACAGGTTGTCAAAAAGGTCGAGGTTTCTGTCTGTGGATTGAATTAAGATGGTACCGTTATTGTAGATAGTGATGGATGCTCTAGCTGGGTAGAGCTGGGATGGTGTGGTGGAAAGTGTTATGCCATGGGCAGTTTTCTTGGAGGTCGAGATGGTGAGTAGGGTGAGGAATGCTTTTCTCCATTGTGCTCTGCGTGCGGTGTAGCGAATGATATCGGTGTTCTTAGCTCCATTGATGAGGGAGAAGTAAGTGTCTAAAAAGGGCGTTTCAGGGTGGGACTTTAAGAAGTTGTGTTTAAAGCGTTTTTTTTGGAGAGCTCTGGGGGGGAATTAATTTTATATGTGTGTTTGCCCGTGAGTTCCATGTGGGACAAATGTGGAGAGGCAGGAGAAAAAGAAAAGTTAAGAAGTTAAGAAGTGTGTATGTAGGGGTAGAGAATTTGACTAGTCTAAGATGGCCGCTTCATTAGGAGTGGTGAAGAGATGAGGATTGACTAGTCCAAGATGGCCGCCGAGACAAAGAGGTAGCAAAGAGTACAGTAATCCTATGTTTGTTATTATGCCCTTAGGACAGGGATGCAGACAAGTATCAAGGAAGTCCTGCTTCTATCTTGATGGGGGTAGCGGTGAGTCATATGTCTATTTTGGAGGACCAAAGGAAGGGCAGAGCTTTAGTTTAGCTTTGTGAGGGTCTGGCAGTTTTTAGTTGCAAGTTTATGACCCCAGCCATTTTGGGTGAGAGATCTGTAAATATCTGTATATATCTTATAAAGTATATTTATCTAAGATTCGTTACCTAAGTTTGGGCAGAGACGCTGTCACAAGAAAATACGTATACCCTCTTCTAGTGAACTGACCCAGAGTGAAGAATAAAACATGGCAAATTGTTCTAGCTCTAAACCTCCGTAACAGAGGTCTCTCCCAACTACCTTGTACAAAGGTCCGAAACAGCTCGGTCCAACAGCAAGATTAAAAAAAAACTTTACATATTTGCCCCACTGAAGGCTTGCTCAGCTCTGCGCTCTCTCTCATTGACACCTTTGTTCCAAAAACATTCTTAACATGCGTCTTATTCTCATTTCACATAAAGAATGGATTCTAGAACAAGGAGAACCTACCTGCCCAACACTTCTAGGTTCTGCTTAACAAATGCGAATTGGTCGCAAAGTAAGCAATATTTAATTATAGTCCGATTTAGGACAGAGTAGGAATTATTCCAGATGAAAGCCATAACAGTAGGATGCCAGGTTTTACATAATTCTCAATGTAGGATAAACTTAATTTTTCATGACAAACAAAACGGGAGGTAGAATGGGGGGGAGGGAAAGAAGATTGATGCAAAACTGTATTCCTCTACTTGCAGTGCAGGGCAATCTGTGGAACCCCAAATTCCATTTCCATAGGTCTCAGCCGGTGCACACTGGGCCTTGTAAATCTCCAGAAAGGGGGCAATGGGCTTGGCGCCCAAGGAATGAGATTAAAATAGAACCAATAGCTTGAGTAAACTTTAAACAGCGATTAAAGAGGTTAATAGCCCAAGATTCAATAACTACCTACAAACAGGGAAAGTTAGGAACACTTTTTATTATTAACATTTGTGAAGCTTACGAAATCAAAGTATTCACCATAACGTGCACCTGGAATGGCAACAAGTGCCAAGTCCCAATACACAAGTAACTAGGCTACAACCTTTTCCATTAAAACTGATTTCAACTCGTTTTTGATGATAGAAAATGTTCACACTGGGTGTTTGCTCCCAAAAAGCAGCTTTCCATATGAATGAAAAAAGAAAATGCAGCTTAAAAGATGTACTTACTCTGGGACTTGATCGAGGCTCGCCCACAACATGAGATGGCTGTAAGAGTAGAGATACAAAAGTAAACACCCCTTCTATACTTCACATCATTCTATTGTTAATGTACAAATCCTGGTGCATGAAAGTGCACATCACTTTAGTTAGCTGATCCCGCTCATTGGCCAAAATCTCTTTGTTGATCAAGTCCTTTAAACGGTTATAATTACAATTTAAAAAAAACTTATAATAATCATCTTTAAATACAATTATTTTCAATGTGCTGTCCACAAGAACCAAGTATTCTTTAGTAAAGTAAACAAACCCCATTATTAGAGTTTGTCTGGAAGGGTAAAATAACCAGATGTGCTTTACTTTCCCAAAGAGAAGGGAGGACTCAGTTTCCCATACTTAAAGGGTCATAATAAAAGGAGCACAATTGACCGTCTTTGAATCACGCTAGCTGATCATTTGTGAGGCCACACACATTCACAGGTCTAAATTACACCCTACAGAATAAGAGATCGTGTAAGAGCCCCTCACAGTAAGATTCTAGACCTCGAAAAGGAGAACTAGAAAAATTATCTGAACTGATCTAGAGGTGGATATGGAAACTATGGAGGGAAAGAGTTAATGATCATGGGTCAACTTACCCCTTCCCAATGTATTTATTATAGGGGCACCCGTTTTCCTTCTATACCAGTGACCTGGTAAACTACACAAACTGGTTAATAGCACAAAGTGGGCCGAGCAGGATAAGATTTGCAATATGTAATTGTACAGCACTTTGAAAATGTGCAAGGTGGGAAAGGAGGTGATGTTCGAGATTACCGATATCGAAGGGTCAAAAAGTATTGAGAGATATAAAAAGGTTTCTGAGACTGCAGGCATTTATAAAGGATATCCTCTAAGATGTGTTAAAGCATAATAGCATGTTTTAGAATTAACATGGTCAAGAACATGGGTCAGAATCTTTGTCAGTGTGGGCAACGTAAATGGAAAGCAATCTTTCTTGATCTCCCTCCACACATTCACTAACCCTGGGGTCTAAATTGGCTCAGTGAGTTTGCAAAGAGGTCTTGATCTTCGTTCCTAGCCAACCAAGGTGCGCAGAAGTTACAAATTATGTCATAGGAGGCAGAGGTGATAGCAGTTGCAGTGGAATTTGTCCTAGATCACTTGACTTCTAGATTACCTCAGGGATGGAAGGAGGGAGAATTTAGCCGTGGGATATTTGCAGGTCACACAAAATTGCTCGCCTTCACTAAATTACGGCTCTGTGACATCCCTAGATTATACAGAATTAGGACTATAGGGAAGTGTGGACATAGGGAAAATAAACACTTATTTATTACACAACTTTTTATCGCAAAATAATCAATGCCTAATCCGAATAGAGCACTTACCAGCGTCTTACGAGGGAGTATCTTTCTCACAGTTATGGAACGCTTTTCAATTAGAGCCAGAGCCTAAAGAAATGAAATAGTGTCAACTTGGAAGATTACATTTTATTTCACCATTACATCAGCACTGTAGAATAGAGTTCTCTGGAAAATTAAGTGGGTGGGAAATAAAGCAAACCATTTTTCCATCTCTCATTGATCACAGAAGGTATCAGGAAAAATGTTACATACCTCCTGTGAAGCTTGCTTTGATCGCTACTCTGATCTATACGCCTAAACAGATTGCTAATCTCTAAAACAGAGATACATAGAGATAATCCCCCCCCCCCCCCCAAAAAAAACTTTTCACAAGTTTTCACAAAACACTTTATGCACCAGAGCATTGTACAACAGAACAGACAGGACAATACACAACTACATAACGGATAACATTTGATCCGACAAATTACATTTCTCAGATGTTTCAAGCCAAGCAGAAGTGAAAAGGTCATAGGACTGTGAAGGGAGAGAAAGGGAATGCCTGAACCTAGAGAAACACTATACATCAGAACCAGTGTTAATTAAGATCAGGGCTCCTAATTATATGGTATTTTCTTTTACTTTTCCATCTGTATTAATCCATATTTATTTTGTGCTTGCTGAAAATAAAAATAAAATAAAGATGCAATGGGTATATTTCCACATTTTTTAACTAACAAATATTTACTCATCTTTGAACGTCAAATGAGGTTTACCCGTTTACAGTACAATACAGTCATCTGAAATAATCTGCATTGCAAAACAGCTTAACCAGCTTTAGTACTGAGCATATTTCAGTTGAATTATGAAATCTTCTTTTTTTTTACTCCCCTAACTATTAATTTAGCACACATGATTGACAGTAGGGCAAATTGTTCAAAAGAAAACCTACTTTCAATATTTTTCCATATTTAAAAATAAATAAACAGGAAAATAGATTGCCTTCTGATTGTATTTACCAGTAAAAACAGAAAACCAGAAGCCTTACTTGAAGTGTGTAAGTTTCTCTCACTCAATTGTATTTCCCCTGCAGATTCTTCATTCATCAAATCTGGATACATGACTAATAACTCTTGGGTTTCAAAGTATGCAGTCTCTAATCAGTCTTTAGTCAGTGAAGCAGCAGGAAGACTATTGGCAAACGAATAGACTAATTCAAATACAATTTAGATCCAATGGAACAAGGAAAAATGGATTCACTTTTAAAGACATTTTGTCCTTGGCTAATACTATGGGTGGCAAATCTACCAACAAAGCTTATAAATTAATTGTCCTTTGAACAAAGAAACAAAAAACAACAACAAAAAGACTTTAGCGAAACAGCCTTTCCATCACAACTGTGTAAAGTCTTAAAATAGTGGAGCCATCTCTAGTTGAGGTACCAGTGCCCTATAATGTACTGTATAAGATGAAACATGCCAACCATCGGTTTTAAAAATCTGCGCATCTTCCTTCGAAAGGTGTGAAAATACAGGTTGTCAGTCAAAAGAAGCTTAAGCAGGGCAAGAAGCTTCAGACCGGGCAACCTACTGAAATTCAACCATCTGTGCTTAACACAGACTTCTTGTCCTCTTTTGCCGGCCATCCAACATGTCATTGAGCAACACAGCAGACCGATTACACGAAGAGAACCCCCTCTTTTCATAAATCAAACGCACAACAGCAGCAGGATGTTCAAGTATGGGTGCAAACAACTGAGTTTTCTGGAAAGGAAACACTCCTTTGCCTCTATAGAATCACTAGAATCTGAAACTGTTCATGCCAGTTAATACAAAATTGAAAAAGCAAAAAGCAAACCATGGGTCAATGTTGAAGGAAAACAAGGTTACATTTAGCACAACACCTTTTGTCGGATTATCAGAAGCAAAACGCCAACCACTGTGGGTTTCGGACATTTGCAAAAATTAGACACACCCTCATGTTGTAAATTGTTTTTGGGACTAAATCTGAAAAATAAACATCTGACGTAGGCCATAAGCGTCCACTTAAACATTTCTTTCAAGCACCAATTAACAGCATGAACAAAGATCTCGTTCCTGGTTGCTCAATACCAAAGCATGCTTTAAGGGCCAAATAGATTAAAGTCACGTTGTCCACATGCACTCAATATTTATTAATCGCATTACTTCCCAGGAGATCATTAACAAGCACATCCCTACGTCTTCCTTTTTCATACAAGAAGCTATATTATAAACATAGGAGACTAATGTCTCACTCACAAATCCATTGACACCAATTTCACCCCAGTACCGCGTTTACTAATCCCCACAACACTACATTAGGGTGCTACTAAATGGTTTAGTATGCGCATTTCAAAATACAATATAGAGTCTCTACTTTGCACCTTTTATATAAGCAGCGGGAAAGAATGCTAGGCAATGAGAACATTACAGCATGTATAGAATGTAGGCAAGCTGAATCTGCTTCTGATAGTTACCCCCACTTTTTGCTGATGTTTCACTTTTTTCGACTTAGTCTGGCTGGGATCCTGCTAGTCAGGACCTCAGCCTAGCTGCTTTCTCTTATTAACTGATTGCATGTACTTTAGGTACATTCCAGATTGGATTCTGGAGTACCCTTATGAGTCTCTAGTGTATGGTATATTATGTACCTATGGCTTAGGTACCCCAGAGGCCTCCCAGGGCTGCAGCATGTATTATGCCACCCAGAGAGGCCACTCAAATTGACACCACAGGTCTGCTACAGCAACCTGTGTAAGGTGGTGCATGCACCCCTTTCTTAGATATAGGTTCACTATATCTACCTTATCACTGCACATATAAACCTATCAGTCACCCTTACGGCAGCCCTGATCAATCCTGAAGGCAGGGTGCTGGGTTTTATGTGAGAGGGTGCCCATGCATGAGCAGGGCCCATCTGCAGCCTTCAGAATCTATTCTCCGGGGTTGTTCTGTGATGCACCATACCATATACTCTTAAGTGCATTATAACCTTGCGGTAAATGCTAACTTTAAAACGGCTGCACAGAAAACTGTTGTGTTTGGTGTCAAACACCTTGGAATCATACCTCCACACCACTAACTGGTGTGAGGGGTAGGATTCCACACTTCTAGAGGGAGAAATATGACAACACCGGTACACTCTGTACCAGCTTTCTCGACCCTGGCATCATAAGATGGGTGCTGCCAGCCACAGACACGAGTCTGCCCTCCTGCTGCTGGACGACACTCCAGCAGGGGAAGGCTGGACAATAGGTTTCCTGTCACAGGAAGCTGTAACCACCTCCCAGACAGGCGTTAGTGTATTGGTACTGGGTGGGTGCACTCCAAGAGTGCTTTGATGTCTGCACTGGGGGCACATTTGGTGTCCCTGTGCATAGTCAAGCCCAAACCGGTTGCAGGAGCTATCAGCCCCTTGTGGGGACCGTGCAACCCGAACCCCTGGGAACCGTGTCCATGTGCAGAAGCATCTGCTTTCCGGCAACCCCTGAAGCTGTGCTTTGGGCTACTTGTAGTCCAGACCCAGAGCAGTGATTTCACCGAAGATTACCGCATTACACTCTACGAGTGTTCTGTGGGCTGGTATTTTGTGATTCCTCCCGAGGTCCCTTCACGATCCCTGGTCCGTTGGCCTGTGGGTCCCTGTGAAGTTAACTTTAACTTTCAGTGGACTTACCTAGTTGCGCGAGACATGCCCAGACTCTGCATTGCTTGGTGAGTCCAGAGGACCTTGCCGGTCCTCACCGAAGCATCTTTTCTCTGACCGCGTGGGTTGCAGTTGCCAAGGCTTGTTGGTGTTCAATCTGGACACTCTCTCCCTCCCCCCCCTGCCCCCTCGGACACTTTTCCTTTCCACGGCAGCAGCACTTGGCAGCATCACACCATTGAAAACGACGAAGATTCCCGAAACCATTTGACACCTATGCACCCGGCTTCCCTGGGTTAGGTAACAGGAGTACTCCGGTGCTCACATGGGTGTTGGCCTTAGAACCTTCTAAGTTGGAAAGGGTTTGCTCAAAGTCCTCTCCTAAGTGTCCTTAAACTTTAAAATTCCAACCTCGACTTTCCCATAGGATTGTACGGAACTCACGGCTGTGTTCTCACACTGCACAGGTCCCCTGTGTCACTACCTTGGGTGGTTCCTTGGGGTCCCAGCGATTCTACATGCTCTGGGCACTGTGTCGAGTCAAGTCATGGTTGGTATACCACTTTCTTAGCATATGGTTCGGTCTCCCCCTGGAGCCCGCTGTGTATTGTGCTATTTACTGCTGTTCTAGTACTGTAATATTGTGTGCCTTGTTCTCTAATCTCATAAAGAGGTTAGTAGAGAGTGTTTAGTAATAAATACATATATTTTATATATACCTTGTGTGGTTCTTTCATTTGGTCATTCAGGAAGTTATAGCCTGGTAAAACAAGCTGCTTTACATTTCTTTGAGACTTAGCCTCAAGGTTGCTCTCCATAGCTACCACTAGGATAGCTTTCAATAAAGGTTGTCTTTAACTTAATCATCAATAAGGTTTGTTTGGACTGGTACAAGGTGCCCACTTTACTTAGTGGTCAGCATATACCAGGCCAACTTCTCACATAGAACAGATTTGCAATTGCATTAATGTACTGCTTTACATCCCAGAGAAGGCGCCAAAATACTTTCCATGCATGGGCAGCACGCTCCTCCGGAACATTTTTGAGCATTGTAACTATCGGACACTAGTATCCTAATGAAGCTGGCTTTCTCCTAAATTAATGTAATACACAAAACATATGCTAAAATTCTTAGAGTACGCCATATTGTTTTGTCAACAGTGCGCACATATTTCAAGAAATTATATAAATAAAATGTCCTGGCACAGGTATAATCCCATTATAAAATAACTTGGCACTAACTTATATTTAGGAAAACAGCAGTATTCTGACATTGGCAACTCTGACAAGTGTCCACCATTTTTATCCCAGCACATTGCCTTGGACCCATTTGCTGGCATTACTTTGTTCAGCTATACCTCACACGTTCTTCTGCTCTTCTTCTGCTCTTTGGCCACAACTGGTACTTTAACAACATTTCCTGACAGACCTAATGTTTGACAATCTTCAAGAGGAAAAGCAAAATGGTTCTGACCTGTTGCCTGCTAGAAACTGAGAACTCATTTTGGATATGCATTATGTAAACATGATCACCAGAAAGGCGATTTCAACCATGGGTCTGCACATCACTTCCATAAATTAACTACCCTGGCACTATTGGGGTCAGAATGTCTTCTAACCTACTTCCTATCCATTCCCACGGATACGCATGAATTCTCAACTGAACAAAACAAGTTTTTCTCAGTCTGCATCATTTATCTGAAACCAACACATTTCCTGACTCTCCAGGTAGTGTTACTCTGCCTAAATGGAGCTTCCTCACAGACATACCAACACTGATTTGTCCTGTCAATTTGAGAGGATCACATCTTTACCACATCTTATCTTATCTTAAATGAAATTTGTAAAGCGCACTGACACCATAAGTTTCCTGGCGCTAAAAGAGAGAGTGCTGGGATTACAGGAGGCGGATTAACCAGTTAAAGTGAAGAGCCGGGTTTTCAGAAGTTTCCTGAAATTCAATAAGGAACAGCTTGATTTAACTGACATGGGGCAAGGGTTCCATAATTTGGGGGCCAGGTGGGCAAACCTACGACCACCAAACTTTTTGAGCTTTACTGTGGGGACGACCAGCAGGTGAAGATGAGACGAACGGAGGTTGCGTACCGGACGGTACTGCGTGATCAGTGTTTTCAGGAAGGCAGGACTAGTGCAGTAAAGAGCCTTAAAAGTCATGCAGCCAATCTTAAAGGCCGCCCTTTGCTCAACTGGCAACCAGTGTAATTTACGCAGTAATGGTTTCGCTGATTGCCACTTTGGAGTTTTATAGATGAGTCTGGCAGCCTGGTTTTGTACAATTTGGAGGCGGCGAAGCAATGACTGAGGGAGTCCAAAGTATAGGGAGTTCGAGAAGTCAATGCGGGATAGTACGAGAGAGATCACCACCTGGACTAGTGCCGCATGTGGTAGTAGATGGGCTATTTTGCGGATTTTACGCAGTTGAAACATGCTGGAGGAGATCACAGCCCCTACTTGAGCCTTGAGGGAGAGCTCCGCGTCGATGATGACCCCCAAGCTCTTTACCACACTTGCCGGGGTAGGGGGAGAGCCCAACTCCTTTGGCCAGAATTGAGGGCCCCAGTATGCTGGGCTATTTCCCAGAAGGATGAGCTCCGTTTTCCCCGGATTTAATTTCAATTGGTTATGGTTCATCCACAGCTGAATACGAGTCATCACTGCTTGAAACATTTTTGCGGCATCAGGGGAGTCGAGAGGGAAAATGATTTGCAAATCATCAGCGTAGTTAAACACTGTGATATCCCACCTCTTGAGCGCGTGGATCAATGGCCGGAGGTATAGATTAAATAGAAGGGGGGAGAGAGAGGAGCCTTGAGGGACTCCGCAAGTCGTGGGTACCATAGCTGCCGTAAAAGAGCCCAAACGAACGGCTTGTGCTCTACCGGTGAGGAAAGACTCAATCCAATTGAGGGCAGGTCCCAGGATGCCGGCCTGTCCGACACGGTGGAGAAGAATGTTATGGTCCACCGTGTCGAAAGCAGCCGACAAGTCCAGTAACACCAGGGCCTGAGGTGAGCCTTTATCGGCGTTCTCCCTCAAGGCATCCAATACTGCCAGGATGACAGCCTCGGTGGAATGGGCCGGCCTAAAGCCGGCTTGATTAGGTTCAAGATAGCCGGAGCTCTCAATAAAATTTGAGAGGCAGCGAGTAACGTGAGCCTCGAGGAGCTTGGACAGGTAGGGCAAGAGGGAGATGGGGCGATAGTTGGAGGGATCAACAGGATCCGCCCCTGGTTTCTTCAGCAGGGGCACTAAGGTGGCCTTTTTGAAGCAACTGGGGACCGTGCCGGTGTTGAGAGAGGCATTCAGTAGGGGCAGTATGCACTCCGGTAAAGTGAGGCAGACGTCCCGAAGGACAGAGGGGGGGCAGCAATCATTGGGGGACCCTGATTTAACACGGGTCGCAAACTCAGCCAGGGAGTTGGGATTAAGAATAGGGAACTGATTGAGGGACAACTGATTGATGGGCGAAGTGTCTAATAGCCCTACCGGAGTAAAAGGAGGAATGGAATTCTTAATATTAACAATTTTTTCGATGAAAATGAGTTCAGGGCATCACATGTCTCTTGGGATGGGACCTGAGTGGGGAGGATTCGGTCGTCCGTAGTGAGCTCATTTATGATTTTAAAGATTTCTTTAGATTTGTTGTCAGCTGCAGAAATTGTCAGAGATGTGTGAGGATTTGGCCAGGGAGATCGCGCCTTTATAGTCTTTACGAGCCGCCATGAAGAGCAGTCTGTCAGAATCAGAGTAATTGCGTCTCCAAATCCGTTCTAATTGACGCACCTTCAATTTCTGTTCTTTGAGGGCGCTAGAAAACCATCTATGGGAATTACTGTGTCTGGTGCGTGGGAATTTGGTAAGAGGGGCAAACTGATCACTGGCCACCTTTAACCAGTTGTAGATGTCCCCTTCCATCGTCTCGACATTGGTGTCGATGTCAGTGGTAGGCCGAGACTTGGCCAGGGCAGCAAGAAAGGCTTGGGAGTCGTAAGAACTCCATTTACGTGATGACCCTCCTGCCAGGATAGGGGCCTTGACCCTGCCACTGACAGTGATAGTGGTGTCGATTAGATGGTGATCGGACCAGACACAGGGGGAGACAACTGGGCAGGATAGTTCTAGCTCGTGAGTCCAGATGTGGTCAAGGGTGTGACCATTAATATGAGTAGGCACAGAGATTTGTTGGGTAAGATTGAGGCTGGTTAGAGCATCAAACAATTCGGTTGCATGAGGGCCAGCTTTCTCATCATTGAACCAATAATTAAAATCTCCGAAGAGAGCTATTCTGGCGTGGTGTATCATTAAATTAGCCAACTGTTCTGTCAAGGAGATAGGAAACGAGGGCATAGGGTGAGGGGGCCGATATAGAAGTTTAAATGTAAGGGCCACAACCTCTGTTTCTAGACTGATGACAAGATTATCCACCTCTGGGAGGAGAAGGGAGGCAGAGGAGATGAATTTAAGTTGTTTACGTATGATGGCTGCCACCCCGCCCCCAGTACGGCCTGGGGGACGGTCGACATGGAGGATGTAATAATCTGAGGGAAGGGCTGCAAGAATGTCAGGGTAGGAATCAGTCGTTAGCCAGGTCTCTGTGATTAGCAATATGTCAGGTTTTTCAGTGGTAAGGAGGATGAAGATGTCTAGGTGGTGTTTTACCAGAGAGCGGGTGTTCAGATACATCACGCGAACAGGTGTCACCCTCCTTGCGGACCCCGTACCGTGCTTGCTGCCCTCCGGATTGCTGGATGCCCTACGAGCAATGCCAGCAGCATTGATCCACCTTACTGCACCAGGGGAGAGCGGCAGATGCGTAGTTTGTAACTGTCTGAGGGTGTTATCTGAGTAAGAGAGGAATTGGCCAGCATCCCGGGCACCTGGGCCCGGCCTGGCGTGGACGGGCGCAGACGGGCTTGCCTTCGGTGCGCCCGCTGCGCCGGTCCGCTGCGCTCCCTGTAGGGGGGGCCCATTTTATAATTGCTGGGGCGGGAAGGGCCGAGCACTAGACCGCTCGCCCGTTTACGTGGGATCCTGGTGATTCACCAGACTACCATTTATCACAAGGTCCATCTTTCAATGTACAGCTTTACACTGAAGGTAGTGATATGGCTCAACCAATCAGTGAAATGATTTCAGGAGCCTAGGATTCTTTAGGATAAGGGTGCAGAGTGGGACCAAGTAAACCCAAATGTAAGCGCTAAACTGTGGGCTATTGCACAGTGGCATCTTCAGGTGAATTGAAAACAGATCATATCTGGTCTGATACTCTCTCTGGTTGTAACTATGAAACCTCACTCTTACTCTTGTCTCTCCACTGGACACACTGTCTATCCAGCCCTACTCTATAGTGACATCAGACACTCGCTGGCACAAGAAATGCACACACCCACTGGCCCTGCGTAAATGTACTCTCATTACACAGTCAAATTCTCTATATAAACTTGTTGAGACTTTCACTAAGGGAACTTTTCAGAAGTCCCGGAGAAGACTGGAGTGAACTGGCTCAGATTTTGACAGTCTTTTACCAGTTTCACCCTGGTGCTTTATCTTACTCCGGAGCTCACACCTGTGCACCTGGTACACACCTATATCTCTTGACCTTCAGGGTAATGAATTCAAGCAGGTTAAGGTTTACTCAGCGTTGCGTTTTTAAGGTAGAGCCTCAAACTCAGTAGACCAGGATTAATAAAAATCACTGTTCAACTAGCACTTTTATGCAAGAGGAAAAGTACTTCATTTCTCCACTCAACACAATAATGAACACAAAGTCAGAAGGCAAAGTTAAAAATACTTGTGTGAGAGGCTGATGCTGTTTAACCAGCGACCAGGAGTGCAAACCTAGACATGTGCCCTAGCAGTGAATAAAGAGGACAGCCTCTTTTTTTTTAACGTTTCCAGTCTACCCTTCCTAAGGAGGATGATCATTTTCTGGAGAGTAAAGGCTTCAAAAACAGTAGTTCCCTTCAGTGTTGCACCTTAGCACTGCACCTCACTTGACAGTTGTTTAGCTTTCATGCAAGGTTGGTCTGGGGGGGAGCCCGGCCGAAGTGGTGCACACCTATAACAGGACTGTGCTGACCCTGTCCCAAGCAACTTTTGCTTCCACCAACATGAAAACTTCCAGTGGACGAGGGTGGAGAAATAAGATGCTGGTGCAAGGGACGTGACCTATTCACTGTATGCAGCTCGGTCAAGTGAGTCTCTGGTGCAGAAGCGCTCTCTGGGGTCCAGGTCAAAAACTCCCACCCCAAACAAAGAGGAGCTCAAACCGAATCATCACAGAGGATCCCCTCAAGACCAAAGTCACCATCACTTATGGTGACTGATGATCTTTAACACCAAGCCTCATGAGGTGAGTTACTTATTTCCTAGTGCAAGCTACCTGCTGTGCCCCTCTTCAGCAGTCTGTCACCTCCTTTCCACAATCCAGCTCTTCTAATAGAAGGCTGCATAGCTTCCAGGTTACTGTTCCCAAAACTGGCAAAGGGAAGTTGACAGTCCGAGAACTAAACACTGACAAAGGAAAGTGTTTCACTGTTTCCAGTTGTGAAACCACGGATTCTACTGCCAAGAAGTCACAGAAGATAGGCGGAGATGGGAGTCTACTGTTAAGTTAACCCAAATTAAGGGGGCAAATGAGGGTGAGGATGCCCCACTTAACTAACTGGGGCAGAACTTGCAAGAACCTTAAAAGGACTTCACTATCTCCAACCCTCCCCTCCTTGGAATCGGAGGTTGAATGTACTATAAAAATCTCAAGAATGGCTGGAAAAGCCCTGCAACCTTCATCTATTGTCTGGCAGGCTTGCTCCAACTGACCATCTTATGTACCACTTGAGTACTGGAAATTGAAATGGATTCCAGTATGCAGTCAACTACCACACAGCATTCACTGTCCCAGTGTACAGATTAGCTTTCTGCAAAGCAGTCTAAATATACCAACCTTAAAACATTTACCTCAGGATCCAACATCATCACTTGTGGTGAAACGGGGGTGGAGGTTGAGAAGCCAGCTCTACTGCACAGATCTCAGAGGCTAAGGCTTGGGTTAATGTTTTATATCAGTGATACTCAAAGTATGTCCCAGGGGTTGCTTGCGGCCCTCCTGACCTTTCCGTGCAGCCCCTTGCGAACAGCAGCACTGGTCTGCTGTTTACTTGACTCAGCACTAACATTCAGAATGAAAGTAACTAAGGCGTTCTGCACAACTTAACTCTAGAAACACCGTGATTTATTAAAAGACATTTTACAAGAGTGCACCGTACAAAACCCATATAGCTGACCGCCACCCTGCTGTGCAACCCTAAGTCTCGCCACAGACCATACTTTATGGCCCCTGGGAAAATGCTAGCGAGTACCCAGGGTGTAGAAGATCCCCTTAGAAACCAGACTGATAACATTTGACAGTCGCCGTAGGAATAAGCCAGGAGCGGTGACAGTGACAGCCAATACGTTTCATCTAAAATTCATCGAAGACAAACAAGGGAAACCAGAAGAAAAATAATTAGTTACGGATTTCTTAAATTGAAGCAAATGTCATTTTTGGTCCAGCTAAGGATACCTAAAATTCCGGTCTTGCTTTCAAATTGACATTCTTGGCACAATGCTGGTATAATGACCTCAGTCCTAATTTCTCATGATCTTCATTAGATCATGCAGAATTAGAGAAAAGAGTTGTGTGAGAATTGAAAGCGGACCGTGGTTGCAAAGTCATATGGAAAAATGTTTAATTTCTCATCCAATAACTAAATTCAGAAGCATATACAATGCAGAACCCTAAAATGTTTACCTTGGTCAACCACCCCCCTCACCTTTTCCCTTCCTCGTTCCATGCCTCTTCCTTTCACCTACACCATTTTAGGCTACCTACCATACACATTCTGCATTCCACACTCGCAGCTCACACACTTTTACTTATGCCCACATTCCACTCGTACCACATCTACACACTTTTCCATCTTTGATATTAAAAAAAATAGAAATAAGCAAATTCAACAAGTATTGAAAAGCTATCTTCTCATTCTAACACAAAGTCTTAGAACATTCAACACCTTCCAGGAATGTTATACTCCCTCAGTACATGTTCCAAAACATGCCCATCAACCTCCCTATGATCCAAAATCCAGGACATATTGGTGAGGACAAGGGCAACAAGTTGACATTTTTTTTACCCACTGGACGAGTAAGCCCTAAGCCCTGCAGCACCAATTCCTCAAATGCCAGTTTACACTACTATAGTGAAGATTGTGTGCCAAGAAAGGAAATATTTGAATTCATCCATAGAAAGTTGCTCACATTTCTATATGATCGTTAACATTAAAGCCTTTAGTATTAATGCAAACTCTAAGAAAATGCAGTAGGCTATGAGCTCAACGAACATTACAGACAGTGGTTCCAGTACAACAGGTCCTTGGTTGCCAAATGTAACAATTGAGGCTCTTTATAATGCCTACACAATGCGCCCTAATTATATGCAAAATACACATAGAATAGCATGAAAGTAAGATTGACTAATAATTTTTTGCTTTCACAATAAAATGTACACAGAAAAATTTGCAACTTTACGTACAATATCTGAGGCATCATTTCTTAAAACATGTTTAATGCATATACAAGAATAAATCGATAGTTGGTCTAAAACCATCATCCATGGGCAACTTAAAAATAATTAGGGGTCTGAAGCTTCAAAAAGAAAACAACAAAAAGTGCACCTAAGGGTACAAGTCCTAGCCTTGGTGCAGACTTACAACTTTCAGGAATTCACTGGAGTATAAAAAAGCAGGCCTGAAAATTGTACTTCTAAAACTTTTGTGGATTCCATTTTCAAATAGGCAAATATACAAGTATCTATTTAGTGATGTCATAATCTGCAGAGATTGCAAATTTTCTTTCCCTACACCTACCTTCCCCCCGCCCTGTAAAAGGTTTTACTCTTGCACTGAACAGTTTTAAATTTCCAACGTTTTCCAGGGTAGGAAGAGATTCAAGAAAATGAATATGCCTGAATGCTTGTGGGTGTGCACAGATGTAAATTATGGCAACGCTTCCAAACGACTTCCAGCTCCACTAAGTAAATTTGCAGATGGTGGCAAAATCAGGGCCTAGTAAGAATCCAAACTCTGGTAAGAGCCCAAACATAATCAGGCAATTATCAGAGTTTTGCCAGAAAACTGCCACAATTTGTCACCTTGCTGTATGACCCCAAAAAGGTACAAGTGGCTTTTTAAAAAAAAAAAAACAGGGCAAGTACATTTCTGCAGTACATCTTCCCTAGGACAAGTTAATATTTTATAAAAATCCACACCCATCTTCCCTTCCTCATTATTCCACCCACACATTCATACGTGATCACAGAATGTAAAGCATCAACTACCTTTTTAATAATGATAGGAATAATTAATTTGATGCAGGCTGTGGATACCATATTGAATTGTAAATGCTGGTGAAGTGTCAACCTAATGACTTCTGAAACCATGGTGCAATGAGAATGTGAAATAAAGCCTAAATCAGATCAAGCAGTACTACAAGTATCTAAGAGAAATAATGCAGTACAATGTCTTCAACTTAATTCTCTTTACATATTGCTTCAGGTGCACAAGATCAAGAATCAGTTAGTACCCTACTAGAGTAACTTTACCAAAGGATTTTGGAATAGAAATGTTCTAGTTTCTTCAAGAGGTTCCGGATTCAATGTCTTGTTACTTGGGAAAGCCTAGATTCCTTCAGCAATACCTTCCCTTTTGCGGAGACTAGTACTGAATTACAGCAGGGATGATGGCTCAGTTAGGTTAACACTTGCAGGTGACCCATACTGTGATCTGAAGGTCATATATTCACATTTCAGAAAGGCAGACTCAGATTTCCACCCTTTTGACAGCGGTCAATGGAGTACAATAAAAATGTGAACCGTATTAGTTGAAATTTATAGCAATTTGAGGAAGTGCAGTATTTAATACTTCATAAAAAGCCATTAATCAAGGTGTCTGCTCCCAGAGGACTAAAAGCAAATATGATGCCTTGACCAGCCCTGACCACTCTCTAGATGTGCAGAGCTAATGTAGACTGCCCAACACCCAGGAAGAGAAACTAACACAGCAGATGTGCTGGGAAATAATTTTCTTCCAGACCAATTCATTTAGCTAAGAACATAGCCAAACACTGCTTGAACTCTAAGAATCACGTAACCCTCATCACTCATACATACAGATTAGCATATAACTAATGGATTGATGCCCAGTTGTAGCAGGAAAAGAGTATTTTACTCACTGGGATATCGAGGATTTGATTCTCACTACCAGATTTGCGTTCAGATCTTCTCTTGAGGGGAGAATCCACACCTAGGAAACAGAACAAAATGCAGTGGGTTTGTGTAGAGCTCATATATGCTGCCGTGGCTATTAGAGCTTACAATTAGACCAGCAGATTACATAAAATTCAAGTTGTCTGATTTGGTTATGACCCAGGAATTAGATGCTTCGCGATGAACCCTGGCACAGTGTTTATGGCGAATCATGTCAATCTCTTTGTTTAAAGAACATTCCAACAATCCCTGCTTCAACTGAGAGAAAAGCACACACTAGTCCCCTTCCGGAAAGCATACAAGTTCAGGCTTCCTTGCTAATACCTCTGTTTCTTTAGCATTTCAACCTGTTAAGTTTTCCCTCGCACCTAAATATGGTTCACATTAGAATACGGTCTGGTGATATTTACTTGCCTATCAAGAACCAATGTGAAAAAAAACGTACAAAGTTCTTGAACAGCATGGGCAGACCAAATGAAAACCAAGATGGGCCCAACAAACAGGCATAATGAGATATTGACGAAGACAAAAGGTAAGAGACTCAAAAGTACACAGGCCTACATACATACATACATACATGTTCACTAGGCAAAGCTAAATTTGACAGTAAGCAATTGACTTTCAAACCAAAACCGAACCACCAGACCTGATGAACACACTCATAGGGGTAAGGAGGAAGGGCTCGGTGAAACAGCTTACAGATCAGTCAATATGTTTTGATTGCTGATTTCCGCAGGCCATGCCATAATGGCGGTACTACCAATCTGAGAACATCCACTGGTCAAAAAGCGCCTATGCTGCATTAGATTATCCCTTCCTCCGGAGCCCAGGTAATTGGTCTTTTGTGATGTTAATAAGGTTTTGGATCTCGTCTTCATGTCCAAGTAATAGGTACATCTACCGGAAACAGTTTGAAGCCAAACTGGCCACTCTGTTGTGCCTGATCTCCTGCAGGAGTGTGCCTGATGTTACAGCCATGGACATTACAGAAAGATCATTTACTCCAGAAGGGGTCACTTTCATGTTGCTTGACAGACTAAATGTAATTTCCGTGTGATTTCATATCCTGCTTTTCCTTAGTCACCCAAGTTGTGCTTTGTAAGATGCATCAAGGCCTATGACACTATGACGGCAGAGTCACATCCTCACAGTGAGAAGCACCTGTTGATCGCTTTGAAGAGACCTTTACGAGCAGTCTCATCACCAAGCATCGCAAGATGGGTGGGGTGGATAATGCAGGAAGCTGGAGTGGATACCAAGAATTACGGACTACCCTCCGCTCAAGGCACAATGGCCTCAAAAGCCTTTGCTTTGGGAACCTGCTTGGAGAATATTCTGAATGCAGCAGATTGGTCCTTGAATTCAACCTCCTCCAATGCTGCTATGGTGGTGCAGAAGCTTTAAACTAGCATAATCCTGCCATAGAATAAAAAAAATCCAGCTATCGTAACGGAAAGTTTCAATTGTAGTAAGGACTTTGAGACTAGCATTAGCCCATCCTCTCATGAATCATGACCCTCCCAGATGATTGGATCAGCTTATTGATGTAAGTAAGGCTGGTATTTTCAATTTGGTGTCATTGTTACAGGATGATTCACCATGTTGCAAGCGTTCATGATTTCTTTACCGTTGGCTTATACGGTTATAGCTGGGTGCAATACTTTCCAGCATAAACAAGTGCTCTCTAAATTACAGGACCTGGACCTCCAAGCAAGAGTAAGAATCTTCCACGGTCGACTGGATTGCAGGAAGAAAGAGGGCGATAGAAGAGGGATAACACCTTTTACAGAGGCTGCCAGCACATGTTTAGATATGAACTAGTTTATTTGGAAATTCATTGTTCCCTTGGGGTTATGGGAAATGAAGTTTCCTCTTGTTGGTGACACTGTTATGGTGGCCGCTATTCAAATAAATCAAGAAAGAAGAGCATAATCCTCGCCTCTGAGTCCTTAAAAGAATTGAAACTTCCCGCTATGATAGCTAGGAAACTTTTTATTCAAAACGATAAACTGCATTTTCAGCTTAAGCATGAAGAGCAGTGGGATGTACTTGTGTTTTCCAGATCTGGTTAAACTATTGCCTGCAATAAAAAAAAATAAAAAAAATTAAATGGCAGCTTTGGAAAGTTGCAACTTTTTTATCTGAGTTTTCAAGTAGCCGTTTCTGATCCAAACTGTTGCTGTCCTCAAGACAGCTTGCTGCACTCCTGTGCAGATGTGAGACGACTCTGAGGAAGAGGAACAAAGGATTTACCGAAGGAAGGAGTTATGACCTCCTCTTGGCAGGATGCCCATAGTGGGTGTGAGTTCGGGCAGCGAGTTTCAAAGGTGACGCCGCCTTTGAGGGGAAAATGCTAGTCACACTAGGAAAGGGCTGCTCCTTTGTTTAGGCAGGCAACCTGGCATCACAGAAGAGAGGAAACCCGTTATCGAACCCGATTCCCCAAGGGCAATGTAGCCAGCACATAGCCACACCCATGGCTGGACTAGGGAGTTCCACACACCAAGAGAAGGGTTTGGCCATGAGGGCAGAATAGTGTTTTCTCGGATAGCTAGATGACACTTCACAGGAAGTCATCAGGCAACCTGGCTATTCAGTTGCATCTACCCTTTTAGTTCATAGCCGGCATAAAAGTGGCACCCCTGCCACCCAAAACTCATATCACCAATGACTTGGAAAGAAGACTAAAGAAGAACTGTCCTGCTGTTCCTTGCACCCAGCAAAGGGAGGTTGCACCAGTGCCTCACTCGTGGGAAAGTTGCCCATGGGTGCCAGGCAGAAGAAGGGACTCTGAGATTCAGTTGGCTGACTCAGGGCAACAAATTGTGGGAAGGCTGCACCCTTGAGAGCCCGGTGCCAGGAACTCTAGCTACTGCTGGCTGCCGAGGTACAGCATGAGAGACCTAATCCTGACCTTCACGAGATGCCCCCAAATTTGTTAGACCTGGAAGGCTGTCGGAGTGCCTTCTGGGCACCCTGCAAGAAAGTTATTGCCAACTAAAGGAAACTGCTGGGATTGCTGTTACCCGAGAACAGAAGACAGGTGGCAAACAGTCCTATGCTGAGCTTACCCAGACACTATGGTAGATCAACCACTGAGACCAAAGTTGCCACCCCAAGCTTGAGGACCACAGGAAGAACCCCCTGCACCAGATCAGCATTCATTCAAAGCATCATTGGCATCTTTATCCCTTGCATCAGGACTACTTCCACTGACTTAAATAGTGGCCCTTTCTAAAGATTCTTAACTGGACTGGAGACTGCTAAAAGGGGCAGGTAGCTGTCCCACTTGGCCAGTTTCGTCCCTGCTACTAGCCCCACCTCGGATTTGGCCTGTCCTACAGTGCTAGATAGCTGTTTTCAAGTTGCTTGTCATAGCTAACCCCAACAGATATTGCTGTTGGTGACCATGATTTTTTGCACTGAATGAAAAAGCAGGGACTTATTGTTTCTTTTAAGAATCATATCCCTAGTGGATACTGCCGGTAGATTTCAGTTGTTGAGGTGTCAATGTAAAGACAAAAATATATTCTATTTCTATGAATTGGTGTTGGGTTTTTCTTGTGTAGTGTTTTTTTTTGTTTACCGTTTCGTGACTTCTAATTACTTTACACTTGTTTCTTTGATAAAGTCTGACTGCTCTGTGCCACAGCTACCCAGGACTGGGGTAAGGTTTTACAAACAACCTAACACGACCTTATACTGAATTATGACATTATTGCACAGAGGCTGCACAACCACTCCATATAATAATCCACATCCTCACAATTATGTACACAGCCCAGGCCACACTAGTACAAAATTAAATGATGTGCAGAACATCTAGCGATGCCGGTGGGAATACTATACGCAGATAAAATTGGCTGGGTGTAATCAAGGTCACTAGGACTGCTGACATGGTAAAATGTCAAAGTATCACACAAAAGACACACATATTACACATCTACATCTAAAACATGGAAATGTCACAATCAATATGCAAGCTTGACAGCTGTCATATCCATTCACTGCATCACTCCTTGCCAATATTGATCGCCATGCTGGTCCTTGTAGCAAGCCACCCGGCACTGACGCAGTGCCATCACGCATTCCCCTCACCCTGACAGGAAGGCGCTACATAAAGGGCAAATAGAAGCAAACACAGCACATTATCTCAGTGCCTAGTTAGCCACCAACTAAGGTTCTGTGTGGATCAAGCTGGAATGCAATGCTGCGTTACACCTCCCAGGGCTAGCTGCCACACTACACTGGTAATGAGGAAGGTCCAACTGGAGGGGACACGTCCATCGTCTTGCATCAGGTAGGTTATGTGAGAGCTTCTGCTGCCATAGCGGTAGACGCAGCCAGGCATTGTCCTCACTCCTTCACCCTCTACTCGATGACGGCTCATGTTAATCAATGGCACAGCACAGAAGGGTATTGCCAATAACAGGCTCTCTTGCTTTTTGAAACTGTAGTTCATAGGATTGGACATAGAAGGGAATTTTCAAGAGAAACAGAAACATGTGTACAAGAGACCACACATATGACGCAGAATATGGACAAAGAAAGGGGAGAGGAAAAAAAAAAAGTACATGAAATGGTGCTTCTCCTCTTATTACTAAAGGTGTATACAGTACTACCATTTTTTTTTTTTTAAAAAGACGCAAGAAGGTGCTAGATCCCAGCGATAATCTGGGCTCATCAAGGATATCTACAAGACACAGGTGCTGCTATCTCCCAATCAAGAGTGCTCACTTAGGTCTAAGTGCTCGCCTAAGGCCTGCCATGATCTACTTGATCAAGGAGGATAACAGCCTGACAACACCAACACCCCAGCAGCACCTCAGGTAGATGGGTGAAGGGCCTCCCCAGAACTCCTACTCACCATGTGGTAGCCAGAGTCAAACCTTAGCTACCTTTGAGCGAGTGACACAATCACCTTGGTTCCACTTCAGTGATGCTTATGAATAGCTCAACAAATACTTTAGTCATTAACAAAAAAACAAAATTAAAGTAAACTATCCTTAATCCTACACTAAGCCTGAGAAGAAATGTTCAAGCTTTTTTTTTTAAATCTCCCTGATACTGGAGGTGAAAACAACTAAAATAGAACCATTACGGTTTTAGATGCTCATTTTAATACTCACTGTTTGAAGACTTTAAGCAATTCAAACAAGCAGAGGCAATGCCAATAGGTCTTCTTATGCATGCACTGCCAGGCCAGACCAAAAAATCCATGTACATTTGTGATTGCCCTCCTCCCACCTGTGCTGCTGCCAGAGAAAAATGCCATAAATCATCTAGTTATCCACAACACTTTAATAGCATTACAATGAGCATGCGTGTGCCCCTCAAAGTTTACGGTCAAGTAGCTAAATAAATAAAATTACCAGAGCTGTGAGGAGAGCAAGCATTTTTTTTGTGGAAGCACGCTTCTGCTGAATCAAAACATATACTCCTGTCTCCCAACATAGGGACGAAGCCAAAGACCCTTTCCTGGGGACTCTCACATAATTGTCTGGCGACAACAGCGCTATTACGTCAGACAATAAAAAGGACTTAATTGACTGCTTCAACGTCAGACTAAAGGAACTTGCAAGCACAGAAACCAGCCCTAACAAAGACGTTAGAATGCAGAACTAACAGGGGTGTTGTTCATCAGTTCTACTTTGCCTGATACGCAGACAGCCTGGCGAATCTAAACTTAGAAGATCCTACACCACCGATCTGTAGGAATCAGCTTATGCCAAACTCTCTATAAGAACTGGAGGGGCCTTATCACATCAAGATCAATTGAAGGCACCACAGCATGAAATGTATGTCACCGAGAAAGAAAGCTGCAGATCCTGATCTGCTGAACCTCACTCTGCAGCAGAGGATGGAACGTGCTTGAACTGTGACAGAACGAATCATGTTGCTTACATGGTGTGCGGGAGGTTGGGGTGTTGTCAGAAAATGCAGTAATCCCATTAAGATGGTACCCCCCAATCAACCAGCCAGACTCCAGGAAGAGGTCAATTGGATGTATTCTTTAATCTCAGGAGTACAGGAACCACCAACCTAAATATAGCTTCCCTCATCAGCAACTGGCAAACCCAGAATCTTCCTTTGATTACCTACCGAACGTTCCATTGGTTGTGACATTGGAAGGTTCTAAACTCTGACTCCCATGACATAAGAACCAGATCACCACACATCTTTCCCCCAGATCATAAACAATATGAGATTGTGCTCAGACAGGTCTTTCTCGGACACCAAAATATCGTCTTGAAATACTCATACTCTTGGTATTTCCTTTAAAACCTTCAATATCACCCTTTGGAAATGGGTCGCTAAACCAAATGGCATGCAGGCAAAATCTTTAAGTTCCCAAAGTGTAATTTTCAGACACCGGGACATATTCAGCAGCTCCTAGACATTGGCTGCTTTTATTCAGAACAGCAACGTGCAGGAGAGGGAGCTTTCTCATTTTAAATTCCAGCGGAGCCCAAAATAAAGACCAAATGTAAGGGGCAATCAGACCTTTTTTTGAATGAGTATCCTATTTGGGCGCTATCAGGAAATTCATACACTGCTGCAAATGCAATGTAGGGGATACAAAGGCTCACGGCTAGCTATTATTTCACAGGTACCTAAGAGAAGCACGCTTTGACTTTGTTTAGTCCCTGTATGTAAGACATATGCATGCACTGAAAGTATGTCATATGTTTTGGGCTGTCCCAGTACTCAAACAAATAATTTAAATACTATTTTTTTATAGCGCTACTCATCCCAATCTAGCCTGCTGGAGCACTTTACTTTACACAATACACGGACAATAAATCACATGTGCCCCAATCAATGTACAAGATGCGTTACATAAGAAAGATATGTTTGGCTGTCCAAGTATTTACACAAATACCAATGTAAAAAACACCATCTTGTTTATTTTTTTCTAATAGAGCTACTCATCCCAATCTAAGGTGTCGGAGCTCTTTACATCACACATACACACTGACAATAAATCGTGTGTGTGTGTGTGTAAATCAATGTACAGGATGTTTTATGTAAGACAGAGAGGGATGCAAGGTGTAGGAGTCAAATGTCCTTCATAGCTTACTGTGGTATATTAGAAGGATTACAATTTATGAACTGCAAGCAAAACAAGCATTGGAAATGCAATAGGTCTCGCATTAGGAAAGTTCGACTTTTTTTATTTATGTGTTGGTTTTGAAAATAGCAAAATTAATAGCTTTGTCAGTTACAATGTCAATAGTTTTAACTTTCGCAAATGTGACACCTATAGCATTTGTAATGCAATGTGTGTTGGATTTACGTGACTTAGATGTATTGATATTACAAATAACAATGGCTTTTAATTTTGTGAATAATTATTACTTAAATAAAATGTATTG
Organism: Lissotriton helveticus; assembly: GCF_964261635.1. Taxonomy (NCBI): domain Eukaryota; kingdom Metazoa; phylum Chordata; class Amphibia; order Caudata; family Salamandridae; genus Lissotriton; species Lissotriton helveticus. The sequence goes on along the minus strand of NC_136070.1, from coordinate 687,350,326 downwards.
TAATTTATAATGGCAATAGCTTAAACGTTTGTAAATATCTTTTGTGAAGATTATGTTCAGTGTATTTTATTGTGACGAAAATCCAAGAACCTTGCATTTGCACCTCCACACACACAGAGCGACATACACACACACACACACACACACACACACACACACACACACACACATATAGATGTGGTGGTGGTGGATCTGGGGGATATGGTGGTGGTGGATGTGGTGGTGGTGGTGATGGTGGATGTGGTGGTGATGGGGGTGGATGCGGTGGTGTTGGTGGTGGATGTGGGGGTGGATGTGGTGGTGGTGGATGTGGTGGTGGATGTGGTGATGGTGGATGTGGTGGTGGAAATGATGGTGGTGGGTGTGGTGGGTGTGGTGGTGGATGCGGTGGTGGATGAGGTGGTGGATGAGGTGGTGGTGGATGCGGTGGTGGATGTGGTGGTGGACGTGGTGGTGGATGTGGTAGGTGTGGTGGATGTGGTGGTGGATGCAGTGGTGGTGCATGTGGTGGATGCGGTGGTGGTGCATGTGGTGGATGTGGCGGTGGATGTCATGGTGGATGTCGAGGTGATAGTGGATGCGGTGGTGGATGTGGTGGATGTGGTGGATGCGGTGGTGGTGAAAGTGGTGGTGGATGTGTTGGAGGATGTGTTGGAGGATGTGGTGGATGATGTGGTGGATGATGTGGTGGTGGTGGATGTGGTGGTGGATGTGGTGGTGGTGGATGTGGTGGTGGTGGATGTGGTGGATGTGGATGTGGTGGTGGATGTGGTGGTGGATGCGGTGGTGGATGCGGTGGTGCATGTGGTGGTGGTGCATGTGGTGGTGGTGGTGGATGTGGTGGTGCATGTGGTGGTGGTGGATGTGGTGGTGGATGCGGTGGATGTGGTGGTGGTGGATGCGGTGGTGCATGTGGTGGATGTGGTGGTGGTGGATGTGGCGGTGGATGTCATGGTGGATGTGGAGGTGATGGTGGATGTGGAGGTGGATGTGGTGGTGATGGTGGATGCGGTGTTGGTGGATGCGGTGGTGGTGGTGGATGTGGATGTGGTGGTGGATGTGGTGGTGGATGTGGTGGTGGATGTGGTGGTGGATGTGGTGGTGGATGCGGTGGTGGATGCGGTGGTGGATGCGGTGGTGGATGCGGTGGTGGATGTGGTGGTGGTGGATGCGGTGGTGGTGGATGTGGTGGTGGTGGATGCGGTGGTGGACGTGGTGGTGGTGCATGTGGTGGATGCGGTGGTGGTGCATGTGGTGGATGTGGCGGTGGATGTCATGGTGGATGTCGAGGTGATGGTGGATGTGGAGGTGGATGTGGAGGTGGATGTGGTGGTGATGGTGGATGTGGTGGTGGTGGATGCGGTGGATGTGGTGGTGGTGGTGGATGCGGTGGATGTGGTGTGGTGGTGGATGGGGTGGTGGTGGTGGATGGGGTGGTGGATGTGGTGGATGTAGTGGTGGTGGGTGTAGTGGATGTGGTGGTGGTGGGTGTGGTGGATGTGGCGGTGGATGTGGTGGTGGTGGATGTGGTGGTGATGGTGGATGTGGTGGTGGATGTGGTGGTGATGGTGGATGTGGTGGTGGATGCGGTGGTGGTGGATGCAGTGGTGGATGCGGTGGTGGTGGTGGATGCGGTGGTGGTGGTGGATGGGGTGGTGGTGGTGGTGGATGTAGTGGTGGTGGGTGTGGTGGTGGGTGTGGTGGATGTGGTGGTGGATGTGGTGGTGGATGCGGTGGTGGATGCGGTGGTGGATGCGGTGGTGGTGGATGCGGTGGTGGTGGATGCGGTGGTGGTGGATGCGGTGGTGGTGGATGCGGTGGTGGTGGATGCGGTGGTGGTGGATGCGGTGGTGGTGGATGCGGTGGTGGTGGATGCGGTGGTGGTGGATGCGGTGGTGGTGGATGTGGCGGTGGATGTCATGGTGGATGTGGAGGTGATGGTGGATGTGGTGGTGGATGCGGTGATGGTGGATGTGGTGGATGCGGTGGTGGTGGTGGCGGTGGTGGTGGTGGTGGTGGATGTAGTGGTGGTGGGTGTGGTGGATGTGGTGGTGGATGTGGCGGTGGATGTGGCAGTGGAGGTGATGGTGGATGTGGTGGTGGAGGTGATGGTGGAGGTGATGGTGGAGGTGGTGGTGGAGGTGATGGTGGAGGTGATGGTGGAGGTGATGGTGGATGTGGTGGTGGAGGTGATGAAGGATGTGGTGGTGGATGTGGTGGTGGTGGATGCGGTGGATGTGGTGGTGGTGGATGCGGTGGATGTGGTGATGGTGGATGTGGTGGATGCGGTGGTGGATGTGGTGGATGTGGTGGTGATGGTGGATGTGGTGGTGATGGTGGATGTGGTGGTGATGGTGGATGTGGTGGTGATGGTGGATGTGGTGGTGGTGGATGTGGTGGTGGTGGATGCAACAAACACATGCACACTCAACACTGCACACTTTCAAGGCTGATGCAACGGTGTACACAATGTCACCTCTACCACTGCACAACTGGACAGTCAGTGTACAGAACCGCCTTTAAATAAAACCCATTTGCACCTCGAAAACAAGTCCATCTCCTCCCGTTTCAGCTGGCTCTTGGGAAGAGGCACAAAGGAGAGGGGATAAGGAAGAGGGGTAGGGCAGGAGGCTTTAGCAAGCGCGGCCACACGAAAGCTAAAAGTGAAAGTTTATTTCACTGCACTTGTGACTCCTCTCCCCCATAGCCACCTAACCTTACATTTAAGACCATACAGTGGAGTAACTGTTATATTTTAATGGCATTTCCCCATGTGCGTACCGGTAACCACCGGCTCAAATTATGCCCCTCTCCAGGTGCCTGCGTTACGCCCCTGGGTTAACAGAACCCCAAAAGCCTGGAGTGTAGACACAAAAAACACTCAAATAAGTTGTAAAAGAAGAGACACACGGTAAACAGCGTAAATTCGTAAAGGCGAGGACGGGGCAGTAAAGGCAGCGTAGGCAGAAAAAAAGAGAGAGATGGGGGGGGGCAGAGTGTGAAGGGAGCATGGGGCCGAGAGAAGGAGTGGGTAAGGGAGGAGAAGGTGTTGGAAGGGAAGAAGTAACAGGGAGAGAAGAGCCGATGAAGAGGGGAGAGCATGTGTGTTAGGGGGAGTGTAAGAGGTAAAGCATGTGGGAGATACCTTGGAGGGTAGGACATTGTTAAAGGGTGAGGAAGGTGGGAGGAAACAAGCGAGTACGATGGATGGAAGGCTTGGGCTGTGTGTGAGGGGGTCGTCGAATGACAAGTCAGGGAGATGAGGCAGAGGGAGGAGATGGGAAGGGAAAGCCGGAAAGATGGGACTAAACAGGTATAAATGTGAGAGGACGAAGAGGAGTCCGACAGGTGAAGGAGCAGGGAAAGCGAGTGAAAGTGTGGAGAGCCTGCGTGAGAGGGTGTAGTGTTAGAGAGTAGGGAAGAGTAGAAGTGCAGACGTGGAGAGTTGAGGCGTGGGGGGTAGCAGTTTGTGGTACAGAGCAATTTGCGCAGTTAGTTAAGAATTAACAAGCTCTTGGCACTGCTGTGGGGGGCATGGCGGGAGCGCATTGCTCCAAATGGTGGGTTGTGACGTGGCTGTTGTTGTGCTGAAACAGTTTCACCGACCAGAGACTTGGAGACCAGAGTTCGAGCCTAGGCGTTGGCTCAACGTTAATCTCCTAAACTACTAATTTAAATACACAAATCACGGGAATCGACTAATTAAATAAAAAATAAAAAATAACAGCGATCTCGAAGTGTTGGGGTTAGGGGGAGACGAAGTAAACAAGCATTGGCCGTGAAAGAGACAGGCCTTGAAAGTGCGGCCTTGAGACTTGGTAAAAGCTTGCGAGAATGAGAACAAAACAAGGAGAGCGAGGGATAGAGAGGAGGCGGGGCGGGGAGCAGAGCCGGGGAAGTACATGCGAGTCATGGCCTGCGGCCGTGAATAAGTGACGGCTCAGGATCGGGGCCGGAGTGGTGCCGAAGGGTGTGAAGGAGGGGGGTGGGCGGGGAGCGTAGGGATGGCTCAGGCTTGGGCCGAAGTAATGACAAAGGGTGTGAAGGATGGGGGTGGGTGGGGAGCGTAGGGACGGCTCAGAGGCCTGAGGCAGAGCGCACCATATGGAGAGGGAGGGGGGTGGCAGTGGGATGGTGATTGATGGGTGGGGCAGTGCTGGGGAAGCCTTTGATGTGGCCTGGCGGCCGTGGAGAAAGTGCCCTGAAGAAATGCGACACGGCAGACAGGGGAGGGGGCGGAGCGGGGGTGTGGGAGGAGTGCGGCTGAGGGAAAAGACATGCAAGGCAGGCGGCTGGGGGCATGTGCACGCGCTTTTAATGTCAATGCGCATGCGCATTGAGCTTGAATTTCACGGGCACTGCAAGGAATCGCCACGATTCCTTGCAAGTTGGTTAAAGACTGTTTAAGCCCCAATAGTCTCGCAAGCTCGATGCGCATGCGCATCGACAGGCGAGACCTAAAAAGGATCTCTGTGTTAAAAGTAGCATCCCACTTATTAATTTACATTGAATAAAAATCTGCCATCTGTGTGGCACATAATGCGCTTTGCAGGAAACATATTAACCCTCTATGCTACCTTGATTTATAACTGGAACAAGACAAAACACATATCTCCAGCAAGTGCACTAACTTCCAGAGTTATCCTATTATTTTTGTTCCCCGAGCACACAAAGATCTATGCAGCGGGTCCCTTAACCCCATAACATATCTTAAAATGCAAACTTTGCAATCAATGAAGCAGAACAGATTTATGGCCATGTTTTTCCTTGTTGCCAATTTCTTTGTGGCAGAGCTAAAAAAAAATGTATGACAAGGCAGAGATTTTGGATTGGGGCTGCGTCACTTGACGCAACATCTCATTTGTTAAATATTTTAATGCACTCAAATGTACTCACAATATACCTGCTTAACATATGTGTGAGATGTTAAGATCTGATGTCACTTCTTGTGATGCCACATGCAATGTCACACGCCATGTCACTTGAATACTGCCTAACTTAGTTAGTCCCCCCACTTTAGGCAGCACTTGCGCCGTCTCTTCGAGACATACTGTATTCAGGAGATTGGCATGGAATTCCACCCACTTTCTGCCCATTTTTTTTAATTGGCTCCTGTCACTGTCCTTTGCAAAAGGTGCCTTATCATTAATCAATAGGCTTAGTAGTCCCTCCTTTTCTCTTCTTGTAGCCTCCAATGAGGACACCCCCTGTTACATGTGTTGTTACTCTGTACGTTTTAATTACAGCCTCGCAGTACTATTTTCTATAATGGTTTTCCTGCAGCACGTTTAAGCACCAGTTCCTTAGTTCCTAAGTGGCAGCTCACTGCACTTGCTCTTTAATAATGGCGGCCGCACGTCTTTTCTTTTGTTGCTCGTGACTTGCCTAACAACGTTTTTTAATTTTTTTTATTTAAAGCTTGCTGTTTATCAATGGCAGCTGCGCGTCGTCTTTTGTTGTGCTGGGCTCGTCTATGCTTTTGCCTTTATTATTTTTTCTTCTTTGTGTTAGGTATAATCCCTGCACATTGCATTCCGAAGTCGCTCTGGACACAACCACTGTAGGCTCTGCAGTGCCTATCCAGTCAGACTTCACCACTCATATGCCACAGCATGCCCTCAACTCAGACTGGCCTCCTGAACAGAACACAGCACTGCCTATCCTCTTCTCCCAGGCTTCCTGCCTGTTCCGCCACAGCTGCTCCTCATCTTTCCAAATCCCTCCTTTTCTATCACAGTGCCCTGCCACTCCCAGCCACAGACTGCAGATTGGCATGCTCAATGGCCACCACCTGAGCTGCAGGCTAGCCGCGAAGGAAATGGTCATCTTTTTCATGGTCATTCAAACCAACAATACTACTCACGGCTTCAATTATACATGAAACTTCATTCAAAAATCAAGAGTATACTCCAAGACTATACTTTTCTATGTTTTAGTTAGGTCGTTCTTTTGTTTGTTTTACTTGCTTATAATATTAAGCGCCACAGAGGTAAATATTGCACACAAATTCTCAAATGTTACTTTCAGGAGGTGTTGAGATTTATGAGTTGCTATAGTATATTCTATTTTCCAAATAAAACATGCACAAATGTGCGCAGAACCAAGGTTAACAAAGAGTGCGCATGAGTAGAAGAGGAACGAGAATTGCTTATTGCGGTTTGTAGGTAATGCGTGCTGCTGAGAGCATCTCACTCAATGATAAGAGGCTCACAGCATTGCAGAAGAGATGACGCAAAGTTGCACAGGACCTGAACACATGCCAAGAGCGAATTTTGTACAAAGGAAGGTTCACTTATTAACAAAAGTAAAAACAAGAATTTGCAATAATACAACCGGTCTCACCTTACTAAAGGTTTGAGCTATTGGCGTTACAAATAATAATGCAACGCCAATAGCTGAAACTTTCAGTAATGCGAGACCTATTGTATTGCAAATGCTTGTTTAGGACTCAAGCCATGGGGCTAAGGAATTCAGGACACCAGACTCGTAGGAAGTTCCAGTCAGCGAGGTAAATAGTGCTGAGCAGGCTCTCCCACCTCAAACAGATTAGGAAAATAGAATTCGAGGGGGAGTCAACAACTAACCTGTCATTCACAGTGACAGTGAACTGTCACAAAAGGAGGAAGTTTTGAAGTCAGAACAGAACTAATGGTCATTTATTCCTAAAAAAAATTGTAATAATTGTGTACATAATAGTGTGTGGCCCTTTTGGCCATTGTGTTTATGTCACTCTACCCTCCCTATACTCACTCATTGCACAATTTCCCCGTCCCCCTTCCAGGGCACTGATATCGAAATGTATCAATTTTGCAAACGAAATGTTATCAAATAATTTTTGAACAACTTCATTATAATAAAACAATGCCAGCTCATTTGACTCGTGGTTATATATATTTAGAATAACGTTTTATTAATTTTGTGTGTGATTACTGGGGCCCCTTCAGCTCTTTTCATTGACTACCCAGGTCCCAGTGACTTTCATGGGTTAACCCCCCTTTTGCAACCCACAAAAGGAGGAAGGCCAGTAAAACTTCCAGCCTAGCCCACAGCCTCCCAAAGGCTGGTGGGCTAGGACTGGTCAACAGTACTGCAGCGAGAACTGTTTAGAATGAGATGTTAGTGTATTTGAATCCAAGTTAAAAAGGAGGCATGAATTCTACTAATCAACACTGGCGCACAGCGTCATAACGCATCCAGTGACCCTGAACGCGAAGTCGGGGAATGTATAAAGGTTGACGGAGCGGAAGAAAAACAGAAACTGAAAAGCAACACAGCATCCAAAAACTCATCACTGCCAGAAGGCTACCGCCTAGGCAGGAATCCAAAACTCATCACTGCCGAATGGCAACCGCCCTGGCAGGCACCCAAAACTCATCACTGTCAGAAGGCAACCGCCGCGGCAGCCATCAAAAGCTCATCACCGCCAGAAGATATTTGACAGACGAAAAAAAAGACTCTGCGATAAAACTTCCTGACACTTCTGCAAACCCAATTGCCCGCAACCCACGGCCTATCACAGCGCTGACCTTGTGATCCAACCTCAACTGTGACAAAGCGTCACACATCAATAACACAACCTAAACAGCGACTAAAAAAACTCAAAATGAATGTGGAGTAATGAGGCTACCGCCTCGGTATACAAAAACTCACCACTGTCAGAAGGCATCTGACAGACGAAAACAAGACACAGACTGAGGCCAGTGTCACAATGCTGACCCTGTGAAACAACTCACCTGTGACACAGATCAACAAGAGAAAACTGCAACTATATACTTATGCAGTGACCCGAGGAGCATGCCATGTATCCAAAACCACCATTGTCGGATCGAATCTGACAGCCAAGGAACAGATCGTGTTCCAGTTAACCCCCAGCTAAGTGCTAGCGTAGATAATGTGCGAACGCTACATGCGTCACAATACCCGGCTTACTACAGCAAGTTCTTGCATTCCTATGCTCCAGCCTCCAACTGGTATAGATGTATCTTCCTGAAATCAGTCAAATGCAGGAATGTCATGGCGTTGCACTATCCCCAGCTAACAGCTCTGCCAAGTATCACGCATCAGTGTGGTGGTCCGCATCACCGCACTGAAATGCAAAGTCACGCATATTAGACATAGCGCCTAGTCATCTGTCAAGCCGTACTAGAGCTGCTAATCATTCATGGATGCTAAAGTAAGAGTGGCAGCGCACTATGCGCGCTGCTCCCGGCATGCTTGGGGTCTGACTGACCTAGCTGCTACCCTGTAAGAGTCAATGCCGATACCGGAGTGACTGTTTAAGACATTTTGCCGCGAAGCGCATTTTAATAGGCTGAGGCGGCGGGCCGTCACAACCTGCAGCTGCGCAGTGGTTAAGTTGAATTCAAGATGTGTGGGAGGCTGGAGTTGTAGCAATGGCAGCTAGCATTGCTGGCACCGCACCGGCAGTATCTGAAAAAACAATTAATGGCGAGACCCGACCCGACCCGAGCCCACCCCACCCCACGGACTGCGACGGCCTCTGGAACCTTATGGCACCTACTGTGTGGGTAGGGTGACCAACCGTCCGTAAATTTCACGGACAGTCCGTAATTTCGGCCGTCTGTCTGTTGTCCGTGAAGGATTCTTTAACGGACGCCATTTGTCAGTCATTTTAACAGGGCACCGGTTGCCCCACCCTAAAGCCGGCACAGCTTGCACCCACCTCCCTTCTTCACTCCGATGCTGCACCAAAGCTCCTCAGACACTCATCAGCACTGGAGAGGCACAGCGGGAGGGCAACCCTCACACCTCCAGCCCTTGATGACCTGTTAAGAGGTGCTTCGAAGGTGACTGAGAGGGAGGGGTTGCAGGTTCAGGAGCAGCGACATCTATGCACATGCAAACAGCCCTGAATGCATCATGTCTCCGCAATTTAGAGGGGGGCTCACACATTCCATTTCTACCCAGGGCCCCAAACATCCTAGACTCGGCCAGATTACACCCCTGATTACACCAGGCAGCATGTGCTTCTCTTCACTGAGCTTAATTACTGTCACTAAATTGTAAGCAAATCTCGGTTCTTCAAACATGCAGTCTATAATGTAATACAATAAAGAAATGGAACAATCGCACCCACACTGATTAACAAAGTATGGAGGACAATCAGTTTAATCAGTTCTCTTAGAGTATCTCCTGTAAGTACTGTACATCACAGTGGGGGATGGCATTTTGGACAAAGAGCCTGTCTTCTCGTTGTCTTGTGCAGGAGGGGGCGAGGAACCCAAGATGATACTAGAATACTGCATGCCCACCCCTGTGTCCACCCTGGTGGATCCTGTTCCCTTTCCTGTGATGGCTCCTGCCCTCCCCTCAGTGATGGCTCCTGTCCCCACATGTGGTGGCTCCAGTCCACCCCCGCCTGTGATGACTCTTGTCCCCCCCTGTGGTGAATCCTGTCTCCGCCATGGGTGGCTTCTGTCCCAGTCCTGGAACGGCCCCTACAGCGAGGGTGAAGTTCTTGATGGGCCTCTTCTCAAAAGGGCTCAGCTCAAAATTAATATGGAAAGGTGGGCGAGTAAGTAAGTGAAGGGATGGGTGAATGGCTGGATGAATTAGTGAAAGGGTGAATGGATGAATGAAAGATTGAATACTACATGGATAATGAGAGAGGATGGATGGATTGATGAGTGAGGGGAAGGATGGAGAGAAAATGTAAATAGCTGGATGTATGGGTGGAAGGGTAGCTGGATGATGGATGAGGGGAAAGATGGATGGGGAGAAGGATGGATGGATGGAAGGGAAGGATGGATGAGGGGAAGGATAAATGGATGGATGAGGGGAAGGATGGATGGATGAGGGGAAGGAAGGGTGGATGAGGGGAAGGAAGGATGGATGAGGGGAAGGATGGATGGATGGATGAGGGGAAGGAAGGATGGATGGATGAGGGGAAGGATGGATGAGGGGAAGGAAGGATGGATGGATGAGGGGAAGGATGGATGGATGAGGGGAAGGAAGGGTGGATGAGGGGAAGGAAGGATGGATGAGGGGAAGGAAGGATGGATGAGGGGAAGGAAGGATGGATGGATGAGGGGAAGGATGGATGGATGGATGAGGGGAAGGAAGGATGGATGGATGAGGGGAAGGATGGATGGATGAGGGGAAGGATGGATGGATGAGGGGAAGGATGGATGGATGAGGGGAAGGATGGATGGATGAGGGGAAGGATGGATGGATGAGGGGAAGGATGGATGGATGAGGGGAAGGAAGGATGGATGAGGGGAAGGAAGGATGGATGAGGGGGAAGGAAGGATGGATGAGGGGAAGGAAGGATGGATGAGGGGAAGGAAGGATGAGGGAAGGATGGATGAGGGGAAGGATGGATGAGGGGAAGGATGGATGAGGGGAAGGATGGATGAGGGGAAGGATGGATGAGGGGAAGGATGGATGAGGGGAAGGTGGATGAGGGGAAGGATGGATGAGGGGAAGGATGGATGAGGGGAAGGATGGATGAGGGGAAGGATGGATGAGGGGAAGGATGGATGAGGGGATGGATGAGGGCTGGATGAGGGGCTGGATGGATGAGGGGATGAGGGGATAGATGGAGGGGAGGGGATGGATGGAGGGGAAGGATGGATGGATGGGTGGGTGAAAGGATGGATGGATGATGCGGTGGAAGGATGGATGATGAGGGGAAGGATGGATGATGAGGGGAAGGATGGATGGATGAGGGGAAGGATGGATGGATGAGGGGAAGGATGGATGGATGAGGGGAAGGAGGATGGATGAGGGGAAGGATGGATGAGGGGAAGGATGGATGAGGGGAAGGATGGATGAGGGGAAGGATGGATGAGGGGAAGGATGGATGAGGGAAGGATGGATGAGGGGAAGGATGGATGAGGGGAAGATGAGGGGAAGGATGGATGAGGGGAAGGATGGATGAGGGGAAGGATGGATGAGGGGAAGGATGGATGAGGGGATGGATGGATGAGGGGATGGATGAGGGGATGGATGGATGGATGAGGGGATGGATGGAGGGGAGGGTATGGCATGGAGGGGAAGGATGGATGGGTGGGTGAAAGGATGGATGGATGATGAGGGGAAGGGAGGATGAGATGATGAGGGGAAGGATGGATGATGAGGGGAAGGATGGATGATGAGGGGAAGGATGGATGATGAGGGGAAGGATGGATGATGATGGGGAAGGATGGATGGATGATGAGGGGGATGGATGAGGGGAAGGATGGATGAGGGGAAGGATGGATGAAAGGAAGGATGGATGAGGGGAAGGATGGATGAGGGGAAGGATGGATGAAAGGAAGGATGGATGAGGGGAAGGATGGATGGATGAGGGGATGGATGGATGGATGATGAGTGGGTGGGTAGAAGGATGGATGGATGATGAGGGGAAGGATGGATGGATGATGAGGGGAAGGATGGATGGATGATGAGGGGAAGGATGGATGGATGGATGATGAGGGGAAGGATGGATGATGAGGGGAAGGATGGATGGATGATGAGTGGGTGGGTAGAAGGATGGATGGATTGATGAGGGAAAAGGATGGATGGATGATGAGGGAAAAGGATGGATGGATGATGAGGGAAAAGGATGGATGGATGATGAGGGGAAGGATGGATGAAGAGGGGAAGGATGATGAGTGGGTGGGTGAAAGGATGGATGGATGGAGAGTGGGTGGGTGAAAGGATGGATGGATGGAGAGTGGGTGGGTGAAAGGATGGATGGATGATGAATGGGTGGGTGAAAGGATGGATGGATGAGTGGGTGAAAGGATGGATCAGTGGATTGGATGGTTGGTGGGTGAAAGGATTGATGAGTGGGTAGATTGATGAGTGGGTGGGTAGATGGTGGGTGGGTGGATGGTTGGGTGGATGATGGGTGGGTAGGTGGATGAGTGAAATGATGGATGGATTGATAAGTGCAAGGGTGAATGAATTGACATATGAGTGAAAGGGTGGATGTAAGGATGGATGAGTGAGTGAAAGGGAGGGTAGATGGACCAAAGGATGAATACATGTGTGAAGGAGTGAAATGATAGATGGATGAATGATAGGGTCAATGGATGGGTTCATGAGTGGATGAGTAGATGGATGGATGGGTGGATGGGTGGATGGATGGAAGGATGGCTAAGTGAAAGGGTCAATGGAGAGAAAGGGAGGATGGATGAATGAATTAAAGAGTGGATGGGTGGAAGGATTAGTAAGTGAAAGGATGGCTGGATTGGTGAAAGGGTAAATGGCTGAATGGATGGATGGGATGAAGAGTGAATGGATAAGTGTACAGATGGATAGGGTGGATGGATGGATAATGGAGGATGAGTGAAAGGATGGATGAAGGGATGGATGAGTGAAAGGATAGATGGAAGGATACATGATGGATAGGTTTGCAAATGGTTGAATATGTTTAGAAATGGCTGGGCTTACTTATATACTATTGCGCGACCTCTGATGTGTCTGTAAAACGTACCTATTGTCCTGAAGTTTTGTCCTGAATTTTGACCTCCTGTCCTGAATTTGTGTCCTGAATTTTGACTCTTTGTCCTGAATTTTTACACTCACCGTCCTGAATTTGCACCAATGCCAGTTGGTCACCCTATGTGTGGGTCTCTAAATCATGCCTGGGCCGGCAGCATTTACTGCGAGAGTCGCTGCGGCCAGGAGCCTCGCAAAGTAAGGGAATCATACCTGCTAGGAGTAAGGTATCTCACTCTGATTCAACGTATTTTTATAAATTATAATAGCTCTTCAGTTCAGCGCGCGCCGCGCTGTCATCTATCTTCCGCTGTCTAACCTGAATACAGTTGAACATCTGCTGGCACACGCATTCAGTCTACTGTATCCCACTTCCCTCCTCACGTGCTTTATTGCCATAATCAGCGAGTGTTTGTTTACAAATCCGCCTCATTATAAACACTCATTGCGAAGCAACCGGCACGTTTAAAAAAATAGGTGCCACACTGTAGAGCCGAGCCCTAATTTGAGATTTCATCGGAGGCCCGATTGATTAGCTGGTCCCTCCAGGAATCCCCTGCTAGGCTCCTCTCCCGGCGTTTCACTGAGATGGGAGCTACCAGGACTTTCCACACCCTATCACGACAAAAAAAGTATAGGCTTTCGCAGGTTTAAAGATAAACGGTACAGCACAGATGCTTTTGTTCTATATATGAATATTGAAAGCGCAGTGTGCCGTCTTTTAGCCTCTGCAGGCCTCTCTGAGATGTTCAATACAAACAGAAGTGCAATGGTCTTGCGGGTTTAACTAGCGCTTCAGCTGGAATTCAGGCCCATTAATATTTTGAATGTGTGGGTGATGGGAGAGGTGGAGGCAGAAGTTATGTGCAGGAGGTAAACTTCTGTCTCTAATCCTTTAAATTAACGCAAGTAGCGCACAGGCATGATGTTTAGCAGGTACGCTTTTAGACAGTGATGCGCGATACTAATGTGCCAAGCAGCTTTGTGCAAAGTTATAAAGGGATTTTTCGGAGCCTTTGTGTAGGTCTCTTGAAAACCTTGCATCTTCACAAGAATTGCAAACCTTTCCACATTGGTATTTCAGTTAGAAAGACTTTTCTGACAATTTATGTGGCACATTTCTATAACATTAACAAATCGATCTGTCTTAGATAAGCTTTACAGGAAAGAGGTTGGGTCTGATATACATACGTTTGCATGATGTGTGAGCAGTCTCTCTTACTGTGGGATAAATTGTGCTCAAAGCTTTGCCACCTCCCACCTCAAAAACTTTATTGAGGAAGCAATAGATTGCACCTGCTTGTGAAAAGGAATGCATGCTGGGACTGAGGCCTGAGTGAGACAGCAGAGCTCAAGCCCAGCATTTGTTATTGTGGTTTACCTCTGTTCGTGCATGGGCTTCTCAGCACAGTATTATCATTTCATGCTGAGGGAGGAACATGGTTCTTTTTAAGTCCACCCATGAAAGATCTATCCTGTTTTTTTTGGTGGGGAGGGAGCGTTATGGAACATGAGACTCATTTGAAGGCATTATGGTCTCTCACGTCCTGTTTGGCATAGTCGGGTCCCAGTGCCTTTTCATTGCCGGTGCTTTCCAGTAGTTTTAAGATGATCTTAGAGTTTCTCATTGCTTAAGCGGTCATAATTTCTGAAATGTATATACTTCCCTCTTTTTCATTGCTGGATTTTGCTTGCGATAAAGTGTCACTCATAGTCGTTGAATGTCACTCATAATTACAGTGAAATTATGAAAATGTCACACATAAGCAATCTGAAACCTTGGCAGCTATGAGCTAAGCCACTATTTAAGAGATCCGATCCGATGACAGCAATAATACTTCGTTGGCAAACCCATCGTAACGTCACTCCTATCTAATTCAACAATTTTAGTACCGCTCTACTCACCTTGCGGGCTGCCGCCTCCGCTGCGGCTCCTGCAGCCTTGCATTTTCAGTTTTGTTGTCTTTTCACTGTTCAGATCTGCAGATCTTTCTCGCGCACAAAAAGGATGCCGGGAGGAAAGTTCAAATTGCCCGCCCATGTGGAGCCGGAAATGACGCACCCAGAAGCCGTAATGCAGAGTCTGACAGGGCGGTGTGCTATCGAGCGCTGTACCCTATGGAGCGCTGTAAACCACCACCCCCGTTTTGCGCATGCGCAAGAATGTTGCGCATGCGCACATTACGACATATTGACGTGCACCACGCCCACCATCATTCCGTGTACCCCTAACGTTTTGCTTTTGCGCATCCTGGCATTGTACGCTATGTGTGCTGCTGCGCCGCTGTTCTGCAGAGCCCGCCTTGTGCCCGATGGAAAGTGGCGCTTGAGGCGGAGGGCGTGGACGAGCAGGAAGGAAGGGGCTTCGCGAACCGAGCCAAGAGTGCGAATCAGCAGGGGCGGCGCGGGCGCCTGTCTCTATCCTCTTTTTATACAATTGGTCCGCCGGGGAGAAGGCTCCAGTGTCGCCCAAATATGCAGCGCGGCGGCGGCTGCCCCGGGGAAGCTCTGGCGGTCCTCGTCGCCGCTGTCTGCTCTGTTGCTGCTGCTTTCAGTAGGGCTCAGACAGACAGACACCCAGCAGCGTAGAGGCTCGCATGGCAGTATTGTTCACGCTCACCAACCATTATCACTCCGGCCCCCTCAAGCACTAGACAACCTCAGACCTCGTTGGGCAGCGCCCCGACTACCAGCACCGGGATGTGACATGCTTCGTTTCAGAGGCAGCTCCTTGGGAGTACAGTATTTACTGCGCGCGATGGCTGGCATAAGCAAGAAAGCAAGCTGCAACCTCAGCAGAGTAGATGTAAATGCTAGACAGCAAGAGCACGTTCTCCCAGCACATAAGATCTGTTAATGTTGTTGCGTTGTCGTTTCTATTTTACCTCCCAAGATAATCATACTGGAAGTGTAAACCAACTGTTATACAACTGTGCGCTCAGAAGAAATCAAGCCTATGTGTGCACAGTTCTTACAACAAAAGGCGTAGTACAATTATCTCATGGTCTGTCGTATTGCACAGTCTAAGTCCTCTTAGCATTACTGCTAGTTTGAGCAGTGTCTGTAATGTAAACATACATTGCTGTGACAAGTGAACAAACATTTTCAATTAAGGAGTGATTCCGTCCCGTTTGACTAACCGTTTACACACTCATCTTTTGTGCAGCAGACAAAAGTTCTTCCGCCAGTCAATGCTTTGGGGGTATTAAAACTACCAAGACAAAATTATTCTCGTACAAATTCTTCAATAGTAGACAGAAGATGACTAGACCAAATGGCAGAAAGATGACCAGCTAACAATAACCAATAATACTGGACTGACCTCCAACCTTGGGTTCCGGAGCAGTGTGCTGCCTGGCGAAAGTGCTTCAATGCCTCGTCAGGGCTAGTAAGCATGATATATTACAATTATAAAACGACAGGAGGTGGATTTGTGTCTCACACGTAGCAATTTTAATAACTTGTGTAAGCAACAAGCATCTGTGATTAAACTCTGCAAATTGTGCAGCAGATTGTAGATTATGTGACAGACCCAGCGAGTTCACATTTACGTGGAAATTGCAATGACAGTGGAATCAGTGCATCATTTTAGTTGATGGGCCCCACCAGGCACCCATTTTTGGGGACCAGGAACGTATGTTCACTCATCAAACATTTACTGACCGTAAAAAAAGAAAAATACGCACAAAAGTAAAGGAAGGAGGAAGAAAAAGTAAAACGAGCATTTACAATGCAACGGTTTCGCCTTTTCAAAAGTTAGAGCTATTGGCATTGTAAATGACAAATTTTTAGGTTTCGGCTACCGTCCCACTGCGTAAGCAGTGGGTGGGCGGAGCCGAAATCTTTTGTCAGTAGTATGGGGGCCTGAACAAGCCCCTCTTCTCCATTGGCTGGCCTCGTAAATGCTGGCCAGCCATTGGAGGAGAGGAGCGTCACTGAGTTCAGGGCCCGCCTTGACGCGATTCGGGGGCGTTTCTGGGTCTTTTTTTAAGCCCCGCCCCTTTTCTCGTCATGCCTTTCGGTTTTTTTTACATTCTTCAAACACGCCCCCTAGTCTAAAGGACGGGGCTTACAGACAAAAGGCACGGAGTGTCTTGCTTACGCTGTCTGCTGTGATTGGTTAGCAACTACCAAATAAGCTTTCTGATTGGTGGACTCTCAACCAATCAGAGAGCCTACTGGCGCGTGGGGGCTGCGTGAGCAAGACATGCTGTAGACTGGCTTGTGGTACCACTCCTTACATGTAGAAAACGCTGCATAAGAAGGGTTCACGGGCTCTCTTGTAATTGTAGCAATGGAATGAAGGACGGTCGAATTCTAAACACACCTATAGTCATTTAGGAAACTGATGAGTGCTTGAAGTTGAGGTAATAAATTGTGCCAGATAGTAAAGAAAATCAGGTTCAAGGAATACCAGTACACGCAGCCGCCGGAGAAGGATCCTGGATCAGCTGACGAAACTACAAAGCACTCGAAGGTACACACGTTGAAGAAAACATCGCCAACAGACTCCTGTGTAATTTAGAACACCTACACTGCAAACCTGATAAACAGTGAGGCGATATGCACTCGTCGGTGATGCGCATAAGAATTCACTTAAATATTCGCCAGCCGAAACACAGGTGAAAGTAAAGTAATTTCGAAATGCGTGTGGGTCCCCCACTCGCCAGAACCTTCTGCAAATCAACGAAGCTCCAACAACTGAACTCCGTCCTCTCTCCCCCCTCATCCGCTGTGGTCCAGGAGGCTGCGCCCCCCCCCCCGCACACGGGCAGCTCTCACACACCCGGGAGGAGAGCGCTCCGTACAGTACGGTGCATTCTGGGGCATGTAGTTTCGCTTTTAACACCGTAAGTGCGGACTCTACCACTATGAGCGAGGGAGGAGGGCGCCCGGGGCTGCTGCTAGGGAAGATAGGTGTAAGTTTCCCCTGTGCCACCCGCTTCCCGTCCTCTTTTCACCAGATTACAGGTGACGCAAATGTCCGCAGCAAGTATGAACCCTGTTCTGTTTTCACGGAGGTCTTCCATTGAGGAACGGGACCACCGGGACTGAATTAACTAACTACGTGTATGAGGGGTCCTAGCGGCTGCACGTGGACTTCTGCGGGAGAACGGAAGAAGGATAAAATCACTTCTGCTCCCCTCGATGTGGCCATTTGTTCCTTGTGTATTCTTTGGAGCTGCCGGACTGTGCTATTTAGGTCCGGAAAGGGTGTGGTTGCACCGCCTGTTAGTTCTTATGTCGGATAAACTATTTGGGAGCCCACATCTTGGGAACGTCACGCGTCGGCCTTCTCTCTGTTACAGTGGAGAGATATTTGGCAAGCCCCACAATTCGGAGTTCCATTTGGTGATATCTTCGCGGTAAGCAGGGGGTATGAGAGTGTGTAGTGTTGATCAGGAGAGGAGAGGGAAGGAGGAACTAAACTATAGACCCCTTTAAAGACAATGCTTAGGAAAGAGAATTATAGATGTCAAGAGCTACAAAGCGAGAAGAGTATATATATATATATATATTTTTTTTTTATTTATTTATTATAAAAAAACTGTATTGCATTTCAACCCAACCGGGCTCATGAGATAAAACATTAAACACACACAGTTACAGAATTGAAGGAGGCATGCAGTCCACACTTGGTAAGGCATCAAGTGGAAAGCGATCGTGTTCACGTCCTGCCAGCCAGGGCTTAATTTGTGCCGGTGGTAGGCACCGCACTCATTTTTAGAGAATGTGACTTATTTATCATCATCATGCTTTTGGTGTTTAAAGAAAAAGGCATAAGCGAGAATCAAGACGGGAGCCAGACCCCTGGTGTTTGGCAACCTCTGCATTTGTGTCTGTGACACAGTGTCTGTGAAACTGTGTGAGACACTGTGTTCTGTGTGTGTGACTGTGTGAGTGAGACTGTGTGTGTGAGAGACACTGTGTGTAAGTGAGACACTGTGTGTGAGACACTGTGTGTGTGTGAGTGAGACACTGTGTGTGTGAGAGACACTGTGTGTAAGTGAGACACTGTGTGTGAGAGACACTGTATGTGAGAGACTGTATGAGAGAATGCATGTGTGAGAGACTGTGTGTGTGAGACACTGTCACTCTCTACTACTCGCTATCTCCTACACATTATCTCCTACTCACTCTATACTACTCTCTACTACTCACTGTCTATTACTGCCTACAACTCACTACTACTCTGCTCTCTACAACTCTACTCTCTATTAGTCTACTACTCTCTCTCTACTAACTACTACTCCCTACTACTACTCTCTACTGATCACTCTACTAATCACACTACTAACTCTCTATTACTCTCTAGTACTCTCTACTCACTATGTACTACTCACTCTCTACTACGCAATCTGCAAAAACAACCTAACCTTACTTCAAACCTTTACTCTTTGCCTAAAGGCACTAGTAAAGAAAATGCCATAGGTCTCATCTTTATTACACGTAAAGCAATTCTGTTTGTAATCAGGTGGCTTTTTAGCTTTATTAGTGCTTTTCAAACTTTCATGAACATAACATGCATATATATGCGTAGATATATGTATGTGTGTGTGTGTGTATATATATATGTATATATACATACATATATAAACATACACATCTGCATACCTATATCAATACCAATATCAGTGATGTTATTTGAGATGTCATCAGTGATGTCATCAGTGATGTCATCAGTGATGTCACTGACCATGTCATGAATGATGTAATATGTGACATGATCAGCAGTGGATTGCGGGTGCGCGATATATAGTTAGTACAACTAACTATATATGGAATTTCAATGGTTTTGTGTGAGTAAAATAAGGTTTTTTAAATGCTAATTCCTAACTATATATGGTCTATAACCTATGGTTTTTTCAGTGAATTTTCAAGGTTTTGTAAATGCTAATTCCTAACTATATATGGTCTATAACCTATGGTTTTTTCAGTGAATTTCATTGGTTTTTTAAAAGCTAATATCTATAGCTGTAAAATGTATTCTTCTTTAAATCCAAAAATATATTTTATATGTTTATTAAAAAAAAAATTTTTTTATATTTTTTTTGTTTCGCTCCCGGTTCGCGAACCGGGAAGCTTTCCGTTAGCTCAATTTGATGCCTCGACCCGGTCCGCAAACCGGTAAACGTTCCGTTAGCGCAACTGCCGCGTTAGAAATCAACATCGTGACGCGTCGCGGAAGCGCGACGTATCACGTTGTCGCGTAATGCGTCTTATGACGCGCTGCGTTAGCGCACCCGGAAGTGCTCCGGTACGCGAACCGAGGCGCGAAGCGCAGCGACCCGGAAGCGATCCGGGGCGCGTTCCGCAGCGCGTAACATAAGCGTGAGAGGTCATGTGACTTGTTAATAAAACTTTTCATTGGTTCATTTAACTTTTGGTTTCATAATCATGTAAGGCTAGGTCAGGTGACCTAAAAATAACACTTTTCATTGGTTTAGAACTATTGTTTTTCCCAAATGATGAAAACCCCTCCTTCTTTCCTCACTCTGACTTTCATCATTGTGAGAGGAAGACCTTTATTCATAGTAGAGCAATGGCTTCAGTAGTTGCTTCAGCTGGTGCACCCCCACCACCACCTCCACCTCCTCATGGGAAGAGAGGACCACCTCCCCAGGTCATCACCAACACAGAGGAGGAAGAGGAAGAAATAGAGGAAGAGGAGAGAGAAGGACCACAGTTCTTGGAAGAGGTGCCCCGGGTTTCCCATAGGAAAGCCAGTTTCATTTGGCAGTTTTTTTCAATCCCTCCAGGGCAGAAGAAAGTAAATGCGAGGTATGTCACCTGCCTCATTTGCAAAGAGAAATTATCAAGAGGGACTGATAAAAAGTATAGCTATGGGAACTATACCATGCATAGGCACATGAACAGGTGGAATCCACTCAATTACAGCCAGGCGGAAATACGTGACATGGAACAAAACCCAACAGCAACTCCTGTGGCCAGGTCAACATCGTTAATATCATTGACAGCAGCAGAGGCACGGGAAACCGTGCCAAACATCCAGGAGAATTTTGGGCATATGAAATATACTTGTCTGCACTGCGGTGCATTGATATCATGTGGTAACATGAGTATTAATTCCATCAACCTAGCTTATAACAATCATAATTGCCCTAACCGCCCCAGACAGTAATTTTTTTTTTGCTCCTGTTGAGCCCTTTTCAATGCCTGTTTTTTGTTGTTTCCCCCCCCAAAAAAACCAAAAAAAATATAAAATTGTTCAAAAAATACAACAACAAAATATATATATATAAAACAACAAATACATTAAAAAAAGTTCTTTTCAGAACTACCTCCCCTTTCAAAAAAAATTGCTAGAATGTTTAGCACTCTGGCAAGCTCTATTTCTTTTAGTTCGCTTCCCAGTTCGCGAACCAAAACATTTATTTTTTTTTTTTTAAAAAAGAAGAGTAAGTATAAGGAAAGTAAACAGAGAGTGATGTTAAAAGAAAGACAGCTATAGGGAGTAAACCAGAGATACTGTTTAATAGATCTATTTACCGAAGAAAAGACGGAAGAGGGTATAATTGTGGAAAACAAAATAGATAAGGAAGTGAAAGAAAAAAAAGAGAGTAGAACAATAACAAAGAAGAGTTTCTTGGAGAATGTGAGTGAATGTTCAAAATAAGATTAAAACATGGGGAATAACAGAGAGAAAAAATAGAAAACAAAAAATAACAGAAAAAGCAGACCAAGGTGGAACTGCATTACTGGTGCTCTTAGATTTATCAGCTGCCTTCGACACGGTTGACCATAAGATCTTAGTCAACCGTGTCGAAATGATGGGCGTGCAAGGCCTAGCAAAAGACTTAATAGCATGCTGACCTATCACTACCATGTGGGGTACCTCAAGGTTCATCCCTTAGTCCGACACTATTTAATATCTATGTGTCGGACCTCGCTAACACCATCAAAGCGCATGGGATGAACCTTACCTCATATGCGGATGATACTCAGTTGACACTGGCTGTCAGAAATGATGGGGAAAAAGTAGCGGAAAATTTCAAGACAGGTATGCTGGCCATTGGAAAATGGATGTCAGCAAACTGCTTGAAATTAAACTCCGACAAAACCGAGGTGGTCACCTTTGGCCACCTCAGCCCTAGTTGGTCCCCTACTTGGTGGCCATCATCTTTCGGAGCTGTACCTGAACCAGTTACGAAAGTGAGAAACTTGGGTGTCATCTTCGATGATAACCTAAATTTCATGGCTCATGCCAATCAGACGGCCTCCAAAGCCTTCTACAAACTTCGACTGGTAAGGAAGATTATTCCTTTTCTTCCTACCAATGTGGGAAAGACATTGGTTAGTGCAATGGTCCTATCAGCGCTGGATTACTGCAATGGCTTGTTTGCAAATGCCCAAGTTAAGACAATTAAGAAACTGCAAACAATCCAAAATGCAGCAGCCAGACTTCTCCTCAACATTCCTAAATTTAAACCTATATCCGAATCCTTGAGGAGTCTCCACTGGCTACCTGTTAGGAACCGAATCAAATTTAAGACGTTATGTATCGTCTACAAGGCACTACACCATCAAGCGCCTCAATTCCTGTGCGACCACCTTGTTCCGTACATTCCCACCCGAATGCTACGATCTGCAGGACAGAATGACCTAGTAGTGCCACGGCCTAGATTGGTCAATTGGGGAGACAGACGTTTTTTAGCTGCCGCCCCAAGATTATGGAATACGCTTCCACAAACAATAAGATCAAGCCCAAATCTATTGTCCTTTAGGAAGAAATTGAAAACCTGGCTATTCAACCTCTGAAAAACTGCATAAATCATAAAGGAGGGTAAAACAGTATAGCGCCGAGACGCCTGCGGGCAATTGTTCGCGCTTAATAAATGCCATAAATAAATTAAAACAGCAAAGAAATGTAAATAACATAGAGCCATATCATCAACATAGGCAATAAAAGTTTTGCAGCTTTTATCGGCAGAAATATGTCACCAAAGCCGCTTTTGCGGCAGAAAACTGCCGCTAAAACCACTTTTGCACCAGTTTTCTGCCAATAAAAACAGCAATAATTTTATTGGCTGTGTTCATAATATGCCCCTTAGTGTGCTTCAACTACACAGAGAAAGCATTATGAACAAGTAGTGAAAAAGTGATCAGTCAAAGACACTAAGAGTAATAGAGACGGAGTGAGTGAACAAGAGTGAGGAACTATGAGAAGAGAGGGACTGAGAAAAAGAGTGGAAGGAGTTGAGTAAGTAGGTAATAGAGAAAGGAATGAGGAAAGTAGCAAAGGCAGGAAACTGAGGGTTAAAGAAATGAAGCTGTGGAACTAATAGTAGGTGAATGTGATAGAAATGTAACGAAAAGAATACAAAACATTTACCTTATAATTGTCGTTAAATTACTCACTTTTTGTTTTTATACTTTCAATCTGTGAAAGAGAGAACAAACATTTGAAAAATATTAAAACATGTATTTAAAAATTACAAAAGACAAGGGAAAAGATTGAAGGACAAACAGTTTTTCAACAACTTTGACACTGACAGAAGCTTCTGCTTCTCCAGGCCCCCTACACAGTCCTAAAGATATACATTTTAAACTAACAGTATCTTGATGCAGATGAAGTGAGGCCTATCTTAAAACATGGTGCATCTTTTGCACTGCTGTTGTCTCAGAAAAGTGTCGCAAGACACTAACATTTTAAATGATTGCTTCAGGATGCCAATAAGATGTGTCCTATCCAGAGGTTTGTTTGAGGTGAGACCTACTCAGGGTTCCAAATGAAATTTCGAGTTGTTTGAAGAGAACAGAGGACATAATACATGTGAAGGCCTACCAATGAAGTAAGTCATGTCCACTTCACTCTTGAACAAAGGCCAGACCTCTTCTGTGTCCGTGGACAGACCTAAACTTCATCTGCACAATGTCATTCATAAACTTAGGAAACACAGGTGATGTAATTGAAAAATGTGGAGTTTCTTTTCCTCATTTCACAATCACATCACCTGTGTTGCCTTTGCTTAGGTATCTCATAGTGCAGATGTAGTCCAGCATATTAAACAGTACCTAGAAGTGCAGCACTGCATGCAACAACTTTGACACTTATAAAAGCTTTTGCTTCTGCATGCCCCCTACACAATGCTAATTATATACATTTTAAACTGATGGTATCTTGCTGGAGATGAACTGAAACCTATCTTGCAACATGGTGCATCTTTTACACAAAAGTGACCCACAATGGAGCAAAAGAGGCGCACGGCCACCATAAATCTGACCCTAACATTTTAAATGATTGTTTCAAGATGCCAATAAGGTGTAACCTATCCACAGATTTGTTTCAGGTAAGTCCTACTCAGGGTTGCAGATGGAATTTAGGTTTGTTGAAGAATACAGAGAAGATAATACATGTGGAGGCCTACCAACGAAGTGAGTATTGTCCACTGCACTCTTGAACAAATGTCAGACCTCCTCTGTCTCCAGGAACAGGCCTAAACCTCATCTACACAATGTGGTGTGTAATGTTAGGAAACACAGGTAATATAATTGAAAAACATGCAATTTTTTTTGCTCATTCCACAATCATATGACCTGTGTTTCCTTTGCTTAGGTATCTCATTGTGGAAATGTAGTCTATCATATGAGTATATGAGCACTCTATGCAAGAACTTTGACACTTACAGAAGCCTCTCCTTCTCCATGCCTCCTACACAGTTCTAAATGTACATCATAAATGGAAACAGTACAGAATTATTTATACATGTTAAATGGTTTATTTTTGCTGTTCTCAGAATGTATCAAATTTCACTAAAAACAGTGACTTGAAGGTATTCATCATATAACAGCGGGGAAAAAAAAACACAATCAAAATGATTGTGTTTAAAAAACCCATACAACATAACAAATCAGAATTCAGAACTCCTTAAAGTTAACTTACTTTCCATGACGTCAAAGGATGTCCTATGAACAGCTTACACTCTGTTGTGCTGTTATTACTTTCAGCCCGCCACTTTCTGAAAGAAAACCTCCATCGTTTTAAAAAACATGTTACATACAATAAATGACTTCTTGCTCTCTACCACAAGTTTCCACAAGGCCAAATCTTGTCAGAGCCATTTATAACTCTTGGATTTCTTGTAAGCCAATCCCGTCATTTGGCATTTCCGCAACTTTCAGAATTAAAATGTTGAAGATCATTTTCACAATCCTGGACTAGTAATATCTTCCCCTTCTTCCTCAGTCATGTTCTACATTTCCTATGACACTGATACTGCTTACTATGAAGCAGACTTACACTACCTCTATGACTACTACAATTATTTAATTCTCTACATCACTTTTAATCACAAAGCAATGTAAAACAGTAGACAGCATTGCAGACTTACATTCCCTCTACTCTATGTTTTGATTGGCTGCTTCAATTAGCTTATAAAAAGAAATAGTTTTTCTGAACTCATTCAAAGTGCACTTATTTCTCCATGACGTCCAGTCTTATGGTTAGAAGTTATGTCTCTGAACTACACTTATCCTCAAGGCCAAATCGTGTAGGAGCCATTAGAACTTCTTGAAATTCCTCAGAGCACATCCCGAGATTCTTTCCCTAAAATTTTGGTTTTAAAAACACCAGGTAAGAGTTTTTAAGGTCATACGGCAATTTTTTTTTGAAAATTAAAACAGAATCATTGCAGAATGACCAGCCATTTCTAGACTTTAAATAAGCTGTGTAATGTCCTGATGTTGTTGAAGGACCGTCATGATATATAATTGCTGCAGTTACAAAAGTCCTTCCTGATATTGACAACTGCGAAGCCACAACATTTTTAATTAAAGTTGTCAATTTTGTTCCATCAGGCCTACATCGTTGGAACATTAAAATGACATACTGGCCATATGTTCGTATAAATAATGTGGACATCATTTCAGATTTACATTGGCTACACTCCATGTTGTGATCAGCTGCTTTTACTAGCTTATTAAAGGAGACTGATTTACTGTCTGGCAAAGTTAAATATATAAATCTTTCTGAGTCTACACTAGTAGTACTTGATACCCTACAGTTCTCGCAGTCATGCTGCCATTGATAAGAAAGCCCAAACAGCTGATCTACATCTACACCTTCAGCATGCAATACATCAAGCATATACATTAAAAACTCCTGACAATCTTGCTGAATATTTTGAGAGAATTGTGTTTGGCCTGAACATCTGTCTAACAGATTTCGAATTTCAGACACACTTTCTATGTTTGTTCTATCAGTGCTACATTTTTCTAAGACAGAATTTAACAAACTGCAAAATCTTTGATCAGAATTCAATTCCATCTCTATTTCTGTATTTTACAAAATCAACAACATTACCCATTGATCCATTTACCAGACCTCTTTCAACATGTAAATTCCTTCTTAAAATTATACGGCAGTTCAAGCACACATTGAGTCTTTTCAAAACCTGCAGTTTTAGATATACTCTTCTCTAATGAATCCAATTTTGTTTTCAGATTCTCAGACAAAATAATTGTTGATCCCATATGCTCTACTCTGTCAATAGCTTCCAGTTTCACAATCTCTTGCTTTTCTAAATGCAATATTTTGTTGTTGAATTTGGCACATTCTGCAAGAGTTGGCATCAAACATATTCCAGATTTCTTCTCAGTAATTTTCTGAAAAATATTCTCAGGCACAACATCTTGTTCTGGATATAAATTTGACAGTAATCGTGCATGTAAAGCTTCTTTCCCATGCTCGGTCACTTTTCCAATTCTAACATCTTGTAGAATAGTCTTGTAAACTTCATCCTTCGCCTGACGCATATTTTCATGCAGTTCAGCATAATTGAAGTTTAACCATATATTGACGTTGCCAATGCTGCCTAGGCACTTCCTGGTATCTTCATGCGTGAGCATTTTGAACACAGGTTGCCCTTTCACTGGTGTCAGCTGCAGAAGATCTCCGAAAACAATGATGTGTTTGCCACCAAATAACACATCATACTCTGTTTTGAGAACTTCTTGCATTCTCAAATGCACAAAGGCAAGCATGACATTGGAAACCATGCTTACTTCGTCAATGATAAGAAGTTTAATTTTCCTCAAGATTCTTGAAACTTCAAAACAAGCATCTCCAGATAGCTTGTGATATTGTAATTTGTTGTCATGCTCCACTGGCAGCATCAGTAAACGATGTAAAGTAATCCCTTTAATGTTATGTGCTGCCAGTCCAGTTGGAGCGGTGACAACACAAGACAGCGATGACTCTGTCCTTTCCTGCAAATAACATGAAATTGCTTTAATAAGGAAACTTTTTCCAGTTCCCGCTTCTCCACTCACGTACAGTCGGACAGGCTTCAACGACGTACATGAGCACTCTTTCTTGTCATGACTTAATCCATGATCAATTTGCATGGTAACTTCGTCATATATTTTCCTCTGCTCAACGTTGAGTTGTCTTTCCAACTCTTCTAAGTTAACCGCATCCTCCTGAGCATGTGCCATGGCTCTTTCCACTTCATTCATAGCAGTGGCAGCTTCATTTAAGATAACAGGTCCTCCTAGTGGATCCTGACTCAATGAAGCAGAACTCTGACTGTCCTGAGAACTGTCTCTGGCAATCTCGGCTGCAATCATTGCTTCCTGCTCAATTTCTGCATTCAACATTTCTACATATTTGGGAAAAGCAGGACATTCTATGGTCTCCTTGGCGGCATTGAAAGAGTCTTCGTAACAGAGAAAATCTCCAAGCAGTTCCTCTTCTGCACGCCAAGGCTTGAAAAGTTGCAAAAGTGCTAAATAGAAAAACTCCTTTTTTTCAGGAGATTCGCCACTCAATTTTCAATGGTTTACCAAGTGGCATTTTCTTTGCTTGACCAGACATCCCTCACTTCCTATTACAGCATACACTCCTTTCTCAGTATCTTCTTTGATGTTCCTCTTGAATATGTAATTTTGAAGAACCTCATACAGACAAACATTCTCGAGGTGAATGCTTCGATTTGGATAATATGTATCCAACATGTTGGTCTTCAAAATGTCGGTACTGTTTGGCTCCTTTTCCGCCAAATACTCAATTTCCCGCACAGGTTTGAGAACTCGATTACGCGTTGCAGCAAGACCAAGACTCGCCCAAACGATACTCCTGGACTTGGCATAGAGACTTGCTGAAGACAACCGGTCAGAACATTCGTACGCTCCAATTTCTCGATGCGACAACATCTTCAGACTGAAACTGTACAACTTCTTGCTGAGGCTCTTTTCATGGGAAATGTCCTCCCACATATCCTTCAATTCTGTCTTCTCTTTTTTGGTGATGTAAGACGTCACATACCGAGCCACAGCCATACAGTTATCAGCCACAAACTGTATATCCATGTTAGCATTCCACATGGACAAAATCACCGGGTTGTAGTCGTTGATGTACTTGGACTCTTCGTTCCTCTTCAAATTGTATGTGTTTTTAGGTGATTTCTTCATCACATTATGTCGCAGCGAAGACATCAAACTGTTTACTCTTCCTTTAGAAATCACCGGTCGTGGAAAGCCGAAACGACATTTGGTGTAGAACTTGTCCTTGTTTCGGAATTTACGACGACAGTACTTTCCACATCGATGGCTTTGGAAACGCAGAACTTTTTCTCTTAGGCTTTTCTTCTCCTTTGCGTTTGAAACAGCACATGTAGAATACTGTTGTATAAAACTCATCACTGAGTCTTCTGGATCCGTTCCAAATTTAGGTGCATCCTTGATCCACAGCAACATATGTATATGAGGAGCACCTCTTGCTTGGTACTCCTTTCTCCAGAAGAAATCCAACACCTCTCCAAGAGGTGGATTCTTCTTATTCATGATGAAAGACATCATAGCTTCAAATCTATGATTGAAGTACCTACATACATTGACTGGATCCAAAGAGCACAGTTCTCCGGGTGTCTTGAATTCGATGTTTTCTACGTTAGCATTTGCCTCTCGTAGAAATTCAAGTAAGTCTTCCCAGCCATACTCGGCACAGCTCAGAGTGAGGAACCATGTGGGAGTTCCTAAGTTCCTCAGCATACATTTTAAATCACCATGACGACGGTACCAGTACTCATTAGTACCACGCTGACACGCCATGAGATTAATCAGGTGAGAATCCAAAATACTGTCTTGGACATTGACTTTATCCATAAAGTCACTTGCCGAGATGTTTTGCATGTGTATACCACTTTTCAAGATGTGGTTCACTGCATATGACAGTCCAGACAGATCGCTTTCAAACAGGAGATGAAACAAATAAGGAATGCATTGTCGAAACCTAGCATCTCCTGCATACAATCGCAAAGTCCGGTATTCAGAAGCAGGAATTTGATGAGGTCGCTCATCATATCTTCCTCCCTGACCTGTTGGAAAAAGCTGTGGGAAACACCGAGCTTCCAAACTTTCCTCCCAAACACTAATGGGACTCCCTTTGGCTTGTTTCATTTGAAACAACTCAATAGCATTCCCCATGACTTCCTTGGAATGCAAAGGATGAACACTATAATGTTCATATATTTCTTCACTAGTAGAGGGTTCTACTTTCTCAATTTGACCAGCACACAAATCGCTATCCTCTTCCTCACTTACTTCCTCTTCTGCAACATATACATTCTTATAGTATTTATTATTTTTTTTCAAATACAATGTTGCCTTTTTAACTTTCCTAACATCCACTAAATCTTGCCATATTTTCTTATTCTTTGTCGGAACCCCATTAACTAAGATAACCAGAGGTTCCTCTTCCACTTTTTCTACTCCAATTGTGTTAATGTTTTTCTTCAAATCTAGAGGCAAATAAACAACTCTTCCCTTTAATCCTCTCTGTAAATCTGATGGAGGCAATTTCCCTGTCTTTGGCTCCATTCTTACAATAGCCTGAAAGGGATGGATACTTTGAATCAAAATAGATTCATAAGTATTTAAATCCTTCAATTCAGAAGGAATCTCAACCAATTCCAGATTATTATGAACTGCTCTAGCAGGCATCTGGTTTTGATTTAATTTGCAACAACAATAAGTACACACACGTTGATCCAATCCCAAATCAAAACAATTTTCTGCCATCAAGTATGTTGCGAAATCCTTCCATTCACTATTATTTTCCCTTTCACTTTTTGCATATAAATCCACTAACTTAGTCTGATTCTTATAATAAGTGCGTCGACAACACACACAAGTGAAATTTGGCCTCTCACTTGATTTGACCTGAAACGTCGCAATTTCCCTCTGGAAATTATCTGTACTGGAAACCTGTACACTATCTTCCACATTACCCGCTTCTTCTTGGTCAATTTCAACATTCTCCTCTTTACTTCCAAAGTAACAAAACTCAATTTCTTCACATATATTCTTCACATCTATTTCAGAACCATGCAAAAGAGCAGCGCATAATTGTTTAAGCATAATTGCTGGACTCTTAGCATAATACAACATTCTAACTAATTTCCTCACTTTATTATGATGCACTGCTAGCATCCTGAAATGATGAAAAACACTCTGGCATACTCTCCTGGAAAGACAAGCCAGTGAATGACCATGCAAACCTGTCACTTCTCTCACTCTGCAAGGATCTAATTCTTGCAACAACCTCATTTTCTGCTTCAAACTTTTCTTATTAAATGACCGTACAAAATCACAAAGCAAATTGATGGAATCCTGTCGCACACTGCAAATACTACTACACTTCCAGGTGTACACAGGACCCTTAGCACGTCTTCCTAAAACCTCATTACCTAACACCTCTTCTGCCTCTGTTGTCACAAGTTTTTCTTTTTCAACTGGACAACCATCTTTCACTTCATAAGCACGACCACTGGTGTCAACTGCATGCACCAAATCATTATCCTGGAAATAACTCTCCTCATTAAAAAATGCCTCACAGCTTGAACTATGCATCCATTCTCCAGAAAAAACTTCACAAAAATTACTACGATTAACTATTCTCTTCCATCTACTATTTCTTTTGAAATCATAAATTGCCTTGTTTAGCCTCCTAATTCTATTGATTATCAAAATAAATAACTTACGTTTAATTTCAAATGCCTGATCAATAACTTTCTCAACTTTTTTTTTCTCTTATAAAAAACCACTTTCTGTTGACCTTTCTTAATATTTTTTAACAAATTGCCAATTATCCTGTTGCGGAACATTCATTTACGAATGTCCCTAAACTGTTGTTTCCTTCTACTATCATGCACAGAGTTATCTCTTGCTCTAGCAGTAACATTTTTCATTGGCCTTTCCTTTCCGTTTGAATTGCTTCTCTTTTTCTGGACTGAAACATTTTCTGTAGTAATATTTTTTTTACTACAGATATTTCTTATGAATGTTTTTGTACTCTTACCCGGTGCTTTCTTGGTGACTTGACAAATCTTTTTGTTAGAGGACTGCTGCTTTTTTTCATTAACCTGCTGTCTTTGACGTTTTGCAGCCTTTCTCACTCTTTCTTTGGTTGGCATGCTGAAATCTTGAAATGATCTGCAGTTGAATCTGTGGTAAAATATAATAAAAAATGTTATTAACCACTATTACCCAACAGTAAATCAATAACAGTAATCAAAAACTTAAAACACTACTTGACATTTATACATAGAAGATTTTTTAGTGCTTGGCAAATTTAGAATACAGAAATAGCAGAAAAGAAATGGAATTTATATTCATGTTACCTGTGCTATTTTATATGTGAATCTGATCTAATTTTATGAGCATATTTTAATATTTTATTGAAGACACTACACATAACCTGTTTTTGAAGGTGTCTTTATTTTTAAATTAAACGGTTTACATTTTTACTTTTTATTTATTATAAATTTTTAAAATAAATGTTTATAGTTCCATAGGCTCAAGCACGTCAGCTTCCCATCCTATGTCATATAATTCGGACAAATCTGCATCCTCATCACGTTCTTCTTCATCCTCAGGATTTAAATCATCCAAGGGATCAACATCCACTGATGTTTCAATTACGAGTTTAATGATGAGGTCGAAATCAACTGATTGCTGATTGTCGCTCATGTTGATGTTGTCTTTATCTTTAAAGAAAGATAACAACAATGAGATGTTGCAGAGTAAGAGACAAATCTCAGAGATTATAATAGTAAAATTGTTTAACAAGAGTAACATTTTGCAGCTATTATTTAGCCATGTCCAGCGACGCTGAGGAGGTGAAGCCTATGTCCAATTTTTCAGTGAACAGGACTCATCTCTTCTTAACCTTGGATAAGCCTCACCGACTCTGTGTCCCCTGCACATACTTAAATGTAAAGGGGCAGATTTATGTTAAATGGCACATCCCCAGGCATGCACCAGTTAACGTGCACCGCTGCTCTGCCACCCATGGTGTGCCGCATTTACAATCAGATAGGACAAAGCTGCGTCAAAACCCTGCGCCTGCTTGAAGCAGGCATAGGTCTTGACGCAGCATTGTGGAGATGGAGCACCCCTGAGCCTTGCTGGAGCTGCATCGCACTTGCAATACAACTCCAGCAATGCGCCACCTTTACGGCACAGATGCGTCACGCATCTGTGCCATTTTTGCCCCATGGTGCGCCGCATTGTAAATGCAGCACACCATGGGTGGCGGAACAGCGGCGCAGGATGACTGGCACATCCCTGGTGATGCGCCAGTCATCATAAATCTATCCCTAAGCTTTCTATCTTGTTAGAGATGAACTGCCATATGTATCATCAAACTATTTTGCATTTCCAAAATAGCGAATTTTAAGGAATAAATAGCGATTCTTTACCATTCCTAATTTGCGATGAGCAAATTGCTAATTGCAAATTACCCATTCATTTCCATGGGCCAGGAGGCCCATAGGAATGAAGGTGCAATTTGCGATTAGCAATTAGCTCATCGCAAATTAGGAATTTTTCCAAAGGTGCAGGGGTGTCTCAAGAACACCCTGCTGCACCCCTGAAAAAGAAATTTGGGGGCATATGGCGCACATACATGCCCTAAGGGCATGTATGGGCGTCATATGGCACCTTTTGTTTTTTGGAAAAAAAGCTTTTTGAAAAGAATTCGCAAATTACCACCAACTAGAAGTTGGTGGTAATTTGCAAATCCTTAATGGCATTTTTTGCATATTTTTTGTTTGATACATTGCATTTAAGGAATCGCAAAATTTGCAAATCCTTCAGTGCAATCGCAAAATAAGGAATAGCAAATTTTGCTATTCCTTATTTTGCATCAAACTTGTTTGATACATACCATTTGTCTAATTAGCATTCGCAAAGGCTGAAATTCACAGAATTTTGGCCTTTGCGAATGCTAATTAGCTTGATACATATGGCCCCAAGTGAGGCCTGTCTTGCAACATGGTGCATCTTTTGCATCACTGCTGCATCGGTTTCATGTGGCACGGTTTTTTTACACCATGACACATCTGCCTAAATGCATCAATTTGTAATTTTGTCGCATCATAGCAAATCTTTTGCACTGCCGCTGCATCAGAAAAGTGACGCACAGTGGCGCAAAAGAGGCATACACCTATCATAAATCTGTCCCTAGCATTTTAAATGATTAATTCAGGATGACGATAAGGTGTGGCCTATCCAGAGGTTTGTTTAAGGTGAGGCCTACTCAGGATTGCAGATCAAAGTTACACTTGATGAACAATACAGAGGAGATAATACATGTAAAGGCCTACCAATGAAGTAAGTTATGTCCACTTCATTGTGCCAGTCATCATAAATCTATCCCTATGCTTCTTATCTTGTTAGAGATGAACTGCCATATGTATCATCAAACTATTTTGCATTTCCTAAATAGCGAATTTTAAGGAATAAATAGCGATTCTTTACCATTCCTAATTTGCAATGAACAAATTGCTAATTGCAAATTACTCATTCATTTCCATGGGCCAGGAGGCCCATAGGAATGAAGGTGCAATTTGCGATTAGCAATTAGCTCATCGCAAATTAGGAATTTTTCCAAGGGTGCATGGGTGTCTCAAGAACACCCTGCTGCACCCCCTGAAAAAGAAATTTGGGGGCATATGGCGCACATACATGCCCTAAGGGCATGTATGGGCGTCATATGTCACCTTTTGTTTTTTGGAAAAAAAGCTTTTTGAAAAGAATTCGCAAATTACCACCAACTAGAAGTTGGTGGTAATTTGCAAATCCTTAATGGCATTTTTTGCATATTTTTTGTTTGATACATTGCATTTAAGAAATCACAAAATTTGCAAATCCTTCAGTGCAATCGCAAAATAAAGAATAGCAAATTTTGCTATTCCTTATTTTGCATCAAACTTGTTTGATACATACCATTTGTCTAATTAGCATTCGCAAAGGCCGAAATTCACAGAACTTCGGCCTTTGCAAATGCTAATTTGCTTCATACATATGGCCCCAAGTGAGGCCTGTCTTGCAACATGGTGCATCTTTTGCATCACTGCTGCATCAGTTTCATGTGGCACGGTGTTTTTTACACCATGACACATCTGCCTAAATGCATCAATTTGTAATTTTGTCGCCTCATAGCAAATCTTTTGCACCGCCGCTGCATCACAAAAGTGACGCACAGTGGCGCAAAAGAGGCATACACCTATCATAAATCTGTCCCTAGCATTTTAAATGATTAATTCAGGATGACGATAAGGTGTGCCCTATCCAGAGGTTTGTTTAAGGTGAGGCCTACTCAGGATTGCAGATGAAAGTTACGCTTGATGAAGAATACAGAGGAGATAATACATGTAAAGCTCTACCAATGAAGTAAGTGATGTCCACTTCATTGCGCCAGTCATCATAAATGTATCCCTAAGCTTCTTATCTTGTTAGAGATGAACCGCCATATGTATCATCAAACTATTTTGCATTTCCAAAATAGCGAATTTTAAGGAATAAATAGCGATTCTTTACCATTCCTAATTTGCGATGAGCAAATTGCTAATTGCAAATTACCCATTCATTTCCATGGGCCAGGAGGCCCATAGGAATGAAGGTGCAATTTGCGATTAGCAATTAGCTCATCGCAAATTAGGAATTTTTCCAAAGGTGCAGGGGTGTCTCAAGAACACCCTGCTGCACCCCTGAAAAAGAAATTTGGGGGCATATGGCACACATAAATTTTAACAACATTCCTTTACCTCAAAAACGATTTTCAAGTCATAATTTGAAAACACTGCCCACGGGGAAATGACTTAAAATGTCCTTAAGACACATGAAAGTGTTTTTTTAAAGCCTTTGCAAGTTTTTGGGTCATTTTTAACATGGCTATGTAACTCAAACAGTCAAAATCTAAATTTACCATGCACAGGTGGGACCATATTTACAAGGAATGTGCCCCACGGGGAAAGGTCTTTTAATGTAATATGGGAAAAATGACATCAGAGACACTGAAATGCCTTATAAAGAAGCATACACCATTATATCCTTGTCATAAATTTACAAACCATTCCTTTTCCCCAAAAACGATTTTCAAATCATAATTTGAAAACACTGCACATGGGGAAATGACTTAAAATGTCCTTAAGACACATGAACGCGTTTTTTGATTGCCTTTCCAGCATGGTTGGGTCACTTTTAACATGGCTATGTAACACAAACATTCAAAATCTAAATTTGCCATGCACAGGTGGGAGCATGTTTACAAGGAATGTGCCCCACGGGGAAAGGTCTTTTAATGTAATATGGGAAAAATGACATCAGAGACACTGAAATGCCTTATAAAGAAGCATACACCATTATATCCTTGTCATAAATTTACAAACCATTCCTTTTCCCCAAAAACGATTTTCAAATCATAATTTCAAAACACTGCACATGGAGAAATTACTTAAAATGTCCTTAAGACACATAAAAGCGTTTTTTGATTGCCTTTGCAGCATGTTTGTGTCACTTTTAACATGGCTATGTAACGCAAACATTCAAAATCTAAATTTGCCATGCACAGGTGGGAGCATATTTACAAGCAATTTGCTCCACAGAGAAAGGTCTTACATTAAAATGGGAAAAATAACATCAGAGACACTCAATTGCCTTATAATGAAGCATACACCATTATGTCCTTGTCATAAATATTATAACCATTCATTTTCCTCAAAAACGATTTTCAAGTCATAATTTGAAAAGACTCCACAGCTCCTATGCACAATAACACCCTGTCAGTACTAATACTTCACATTTTCTCCAATTACATTTTCTCAAAGAAACAAAATCTATTTGTAAAACACTTGAGACAAAGCAACATTTGAAGAACACAACTTTCTTCATAATTTTCTCCTTAAAGCACACTATTCTCTATCTAAATTAAAGAAATCTTTTCTCACCTTAGCAAATACTTTGAGTTTCAAAACAGTCTCAGAAACACACCAATTTGTCTTCAGCAGAGCAAAAGGTATGCACTCCAGAGTCTGCAGCTATCAAAAGCACAGAAATGCTGTAATTCTTCACACATATCTCTCATATCACCCAATCAAAACTCTTCCCTCACTTTTTTTCAAATGAAAACCCTTCCCCCCTCTGCCCTTTCTGCCTTTTTTGCATGTCAACCACGTCTTGGAAGACCTCTGGTGTTTGCAAGTTCACACAACAATGTTGCAATTGAACTCTGAACTCTCAGTGCACCTCATATCCAGTGCATTCTTTCATTTAATGATTTTTTCTTGACCACTCAAAATACATCTTTCAAACAACTCATCCATGCACCCTAACTTTCTGTTTTCAGCAATCAAAATCCACCAATCACTGTTACTGCTTCATTAACACAGAAACTCCACAGTTTTTTTCATTTTAAACTCTTATTTTTTCAACTGCCATTTCATTGCCACACTTCATCTGACTGCAGGAGAACCTTCTCTCACCATGTTTTCTGTCTGGATTGTTGGACATAGTTACATCTATTGGGCTCAGAGGTATGCTGAGAACAGGAATTTACCTAACCTCAATTTACAAGATGTGGAAATTAAGTGGTTTGGCCACAGAGGATTAAAATGTCACCAATTGATACCATTGGTGAAAACCTTTATGCATTTGCCAAAACCTGACCTGTTAATTGTGCACTGTGGAGGTAATGATTTGGGCACTTTGACTGGGGTAGGTCTGGAAATGCTTTTAAAGGACACCTTTGAGCAATTGATGGCACTTTTTCCCCAGACTGCCTTGGTATATTCAAATATATGCCAAAGACAGAAATGGAGGTGGTCAAACCAATTTTGTCCACAAATTGAGAAGTCGAGGAAGCATGTAAACAAATCTGTTTCAGCTTACATGAGAGACCATGGAATGGGCTCCCTGTACAACAATAACTTGCGTTACTACATGCAAGATATCTACAGAGGAGATGGAGTTCACTTCTCAGATGAGGGCAACAGAATTTTCATTCTGAATTTAAGACTGTGCATTGGTACCTACTTATAAGTACCTAAATGTACCATAAACCCAAAAGCTCTTCTCAGAGCTACCCTACATCTGATCACTCACAATTATTATTTTACTCTAACATTTTTCACTAATTTTCAACAAAGTACGCTCCCTGGGGCGCTACCCGGTACGCGAACCGGGAGCTAACCTCGCTAAATTTTTAAAAAAATTGTTTTTTTTCGCACATATGGGCCTCCTCAGCCACCCTCAGAAAACCTAGGGGGTCAAGATAAGTCTACCGTGCCCCCTTCTACCCATTCTGAACATTATTTGCCCTCCATCTTGTATCTTAATTCGACCGAAACACAAAATGGTGGACTCCCGTAACGCTTAAGGTTCGCGAACCGGGGCGCTCGCCAGTTCGCGTACCGGGTCGCTCCCTGGGAAGCGCACCATCAAAAAAGGTGGGAAAGTAGTTTACAGAAAAGCGACTGGAGACAATTTCACCAAATATAGATTAGCTCATACTACATACCAATGCCTACCATTTTCACAAATTTGATTGAAATTCCATTTAACCATTTAGCCTGTAGACCTCTCTAAATACCCTAATTTGCGATGAGCAAATTGCTAATTGCAAATTACCCATTCATTTCCATGGGCCAGGAGGCCCATAGGAATGAAGGTGCAATTTGCGATTAGCAATTAGCAAATCGCAAATTAGGAATTTTTCCAAAGGTGCAGGGGTGTCTCAAGAACACCCTGCTGCACCCCTGAAAAAGAAATTTGGGGGCATATGGCACACATAAATTTTAACAACATTCCTTTACCTCAAAAACGATTTTCAAGTCATAATTTGAAAACACTGCCCACGGGGAAATGACTTAAAATGTCCTTAAGACACATGAAAGTGTTTTTTTTAAACCTTTGCAAGTTTTTGGGTCATTTTTAACATGGCTATGTAACTCAAACAGTCAAAATCTAAATTTACCATGCACAGGTGGGACCATATTTACAAGGAATGTGCCCCACGGGGAAAGGTCTTTTAATGTAATATGGGAAAAATGACATCAGAGACACTGAAATGCCTTATAAAGAAGCATACACCATTATATCCTTGTCATAAATTTACAAACCATTCCTTTTCCCCAAAAACGATTTTCAAATCATAATTTGAAAACACTGCACATGGGGAAATGACTTAAAATGTCCTTAAGACACATGAAAGCGTTTTTTGATTGCCTTTCCAGCATGGTTGGGTCACTTTTAACATGGCTATGTAACACAAACATTCAAAATCTAAATTTGCCATGCACAGGTGGGAGCATATTTACAAGCAATTTGCTCCACAGAGAAAGGTCTTACATTAAAATGGGAAAAATAACATCAGAGACACTCAATTGCCTTATAATGAAGCATACACCATTATGTCCTTGTCATAAATATTATAACCATTAATTTTCCTCAAAAACGATTTTCAAGTCATAATTTGAAAAGACTCCACAGCTCCTATGCACAATAACACCCTGTCAGTACTAATACTTCACATTTTCTCCAATTACATTTTCTCAAAGAAACAAAATCTATTTGTAAAACACTTGAGACAAAGCAACATTTGAAGAACACAACTTTCTTCATAATTTTCTCCTTAAAGCACACTATTCTCTATCTAAATTAAAGAAATCTTTTCTCACCTTAGCAAATACTTTGAGTTTCAAAACAGTCTCAGAAACACACCAATTTGTCTTCAGCAGAGCAAAAGGTATGCACTCCAGAGTCTGCAGCTATCAAAAGCACAGAAATGCTGTAATTCTTCACACATATCTCTCATGTCACCCAATCAAAACTCTTCCCTCACTTTTTTTCAAATGAAAACCCTTCCCCCCTCTGCCCTTTCTGCCTTTTTTGCATGGCAACCACGTCTTGGAAGACCTCTGGTGTTTGCAAGTTCACACAACAATGTTGCAATTGAACTCTGAACTCTCAGTGCACCTCATATCCAGTGCATTCTTTCATTTAATGATTTTTTCTTGACCACTCAAAATACATCTTTCAAACAACTCATCCATGCACCCTAACTTTCTGTTTTCAGCAATCAAAATCCACCAATCACTGTTACTGCTTCATTAACACAGAAACTCCACAGTTTTTTTCATTTTAAACTCTTATTTTTTCAACTGCCATTTCATTGCCACACTTCATCTGACTGCAGGAGAACCTTCTCTCACCATGTTTTCTGTCTGGATTGTTGGACATAGTTACATCTATTGGGCTCAGAGGTATGCTGAGAACAGGAATTTACCTAACCTCAATTTACAAGATGTGGAAATTAAGTGGTTTGGCCACAGAGGATTAAAATGTCACCAATTGATACCATTGGTGAAAACCTTTATGCATTTGCCAAAACCTGACCTGTTAATTGTGCACTGTGGAGGTAATGATTTGGGCACTTTGACTGGGGTAGGTCTGGAAATGCTTTTAAAGGACACCTTTGAGCAATTGATGGCACTTTTTTCTCAGACTGCCTTGGTATATTCAAATATATGCCAAAGACAGAAATGGAGGTGGTCAAACCAATTTTGTCCACAAATTGAGAAGTCGAGGAAGCATGTAAACAAATCTGTTTCAGCTTACATGAGAGACCATGGAATGGGCTCCCTGTACAACAATAACTTGCGTTACTACATGCAAGATATCTACAGAGGAGATGGAGTTCACTTCTCAGATGAGGGCAACAGAATTTTCATTCTGAATTTAAGACTGTGCATTGGTACCTACTTATAAGTACCTAAATGTACCATAAACCCAAAAGCTCTTCTCAGAGCTACCCTACATCTGATCACTCACAATTATTATTTTACTCTAACATTTTTCACTAATTTTCAACAAAGTACGCTCCCTGGGGCGCTACCCGGTACGCGAACCGGGAGCTAACCTCGCTAAATTTTTAAAAAAATTGTTTTTTTTCGCACATATGGGCCTCCTCAGCCACCCTCAGAAAACCTAGGGGGTCAAGATAAGTCTACCGTGCCCCCTTCTACCCATTCTGAACATTATTTGCCCTCCATCTTGTATCTTAATTCGACCGAAACACAAAATGGTGGACTCCCGTAACGCTTAAGGTTCGCGAACTGGGGCGCTCGCCAGTTCGCGTACCGGGTCGCTCCCTGGGAAGCGCACCATCAAAAAAGGTGGGAAAGTAGTTTACAGAAAAGCGACTGGAGACAATTTCACCAAATATAGATTAGCTCATACTACATACCAATGCCTACCATTTTCACAAATTTGATTGAAATTCCATTTAACCATTTAGCCTGTAGACCTCTCTAAATACCCTGAGGTAAATTACTTCACAAAACACATCTGAAGTGTTGGAATTGACAACCAATTAAAATGTTACTTTCATTTTCTACTTTTTTTACTTGACGTTTGATTGGCTATGTACCTGAATATATATAAAGGAAGAGAGAGAAACACAGCCATTTTGACTACTACTTCCTGAACTACATTGCAAGATCATTTTCACTCACAACTTAAACTTGTTTTTAGAAGGTGAGATATTATTTTATAAATTTGAAAACATTTTCAGATAGTTATATACTATCCCTCTGTAAGAGTTAGACATTGAGAAAGGCTTCTTTATTATAATTATGGATTGATTTAGGTTTCTGTGGTATAATTATGAATTTACTTAGGCTTCTTCACAGGCACTTTTTAATAGTACTACTTCACGCCTGAAACCATACAGTGCCCATAGATTACTTCTCTGTTATAAACTCACAAGTACCTGTCTGAACTTAAACCCAACAGTGCCCTATCTCTACTGATATATTTATTTTTTATGCAAATTACAGCAATAAAATGGAAGGTGAGCAGAATGTTTCCTTCGAAATTGTTCTGGAGAACAACACAGAAAAAGATATTGAGGACAGTGATGACTCAGATTTCATGGATGAATCACGGGACCATGAATTAGTTCAATGTGTAGAATCTGTGGTGTGGATCATTTACTTCATTATGATGACGGTCAAATGTGGGAACTTATGTTCACTCAACAAGAGGACATATCGGACAGTCAAATGCTAGACGTTCTATTAAATTTTGAAAAACAATCCGAAAAATAAAATTGTATGTAATATTAAAAAATTGTTTGAGTCTTTAATCATTTTTATATGTAATTCATAAACTAGTTAAATGTTAGAAATGTTATTAAATTTTGAAACACAATCACAATAATAAATAATTGCTTAAAAAATAAAAAAATTAAAAAATAATCAACAAAACCAACAATCAATTAACATACAGTATTTGAAAAGTCTATCATTCTTTTTTCCTTATAGTACGCTGCCCATAACGCTTCACGGTTCGCGAACCGGGCGCTACCCACGCAAAGCCCTTTTAAAGTCTCCACATTAAACCTAGGGGGTCAGGGAGGATCTACTATGCCCCCTTATGGTCATTTCCCCCTTTGTTTTGGCCTCCTCTTGTCTCTCAATCCTACCGAGAGACAAGATGGCGGCCGCTCCGGACTGTTTAGAATGTTGACAGACACCGGAGAGCCAATCAGCTTCGCTACGCGAAGTTCCGTTACGCGTAAAGTCCGCGAACCGGAGCGCTGCCCGGTCCGCTGTTACAGATATATATCTTTTTTTGAACGTTAATTTCTCAAAATCCACTGAAGCACATATATTGAGACCTAGCAAAGGCACATCGGGCTACCAGTCCCTACAATTTTGCCAAGTTTCGTGGAAATCCATTCAGCTGTTCGGGCTAAAAGTGAGGCCAACCGCCCTACGGAAAACTCAATGTTAAAAACACGTTTTGGGACCCCCTTTTTTCTCGGCCCCCCCTTGACGAACCCCCCCCAAATTTCCAGGGGCTGCTCAGAAACAAAATGTTCCATTTTCCAGAAAATTTCAGCCAATTCCGTCCACAAACGCCAAAGTTATTAGACATAGAATTTTCAAAAATCCCATAGGGAAAAAATCCTAACTATATATACCTACTGGCGACCGCCAGTAGGTAATATACATAGATGCACACATATGCATGTTATGTACATGGGACTTTATAAAACACTAATAAAAGAAAAACTAAAAAGCCACCTAATTACAAACAGAATTGCTTAAACTTTAATAAAGACGAGACAAAATGCAATAAGTGTAGGATTTGCAAGAGATTAAGCTATTGGCATTGTAAAT
Source organism: Lissotriton helveticus (assembly GCF_964261635.1). Taxonomy (NCBI): domain Eukaryota; kingdom Metazoa; phylum Chordata; class Amphibia; order Caudata; family Salamandridae; genus Lissotriton; species Lissotriton helveticus. The sequence goes on along the minus strand of NC_136070.1, from coordinate 687,308,393 downwards.
GACGCCATTTATTTATCTGTTTTCAAAAGCAACACATAAATATAAAGTTTGTAATTTACAATGCCAATAGCTCTAACTTTTGCAAAGCCGAGACCGTTGCATTGTAAATGCTTGTTTATATATGTGTTGGTTTTGAAAACATAAATAAATGGCATTGTCATTTACATTGCCAATAGCTCAATCTCTCGCAAATGTGAGACCTATTTTACCCTACTGGACGAGCTCAGCAGACAGCAATTACTACCACACACACACACCCAGAGCCACAGACACCCATAGCCACACACACACACAGCGCTGGGGAAAGGAGGAGGCTGGTAGAGAGGACACTGGGGGGGGGCAGAGGCTCGTGACAGAGCATGGGGAAGGAGAGGAGGCATTTGAAGCAGCTCGAGTGAGAGGGCGGGGGTAGCGTTATTAAAGACAAGCCCGGAGTTGTGTTTAAAGTTAAAAAAAAAGAGACACGGCCTCCCGGCCATGAAAGCCCGGAGTTCGGTTTAAAGTTAAAAAAAACGAGACACGGCCTGCCGGCCGTGAAAGTGAAAGTACGGCTGGCCGGGCGTGAATAATTAGGGGAGGAGAAATCCTTTGAAGAGCTGCTGGCGGCACCAAGCTGGGGAACAGATGGCTGGCGATTTGATGCTGTGCACGCGCATTTTAACTTATTGCGCTTGCGCATTGACCTAAAAGCGCACGTGCACTGCATCAAATCGCCACTTCGGTTAAACTCTGGATAAGCCCCTATATCTCTCGCCAGCTCGAATGCGCAAGTGCATCGGCAGGCGAGACCTAAAAAACTAGGGCTGTCTCGGATGCTGATGCCTGCAGTGGTTGTCGTCAAGACTGGCACTAAGCGACCAGGGCCAGCGGCTGGATGGTTAAGCTGACCTTAGAAACCCAACAATGGGCAACAGCTTGCTTGAAGAGCTTGAAGGCAGTTGAAGGCCATGGGCAATGGGGAACTGTGTTTGAGGTGAAGCAGGCAAAAAGGCACACTACTGCACAGACGGGCAACACTCATAGGCTTCAAAGGGCTTCAGAACGTCTTGTTTATCAACCAGGGCTCAGACAGAGACACACACACACACACACACACCTTGAGCTGCTGTGGGCTGGCATCTCGTCACAGCTGCACTGGAGTATTTTACAGGTTTTCAAATGACCATTTACTTGATAACAAGGCTTTGTTGTTTTTTCATCCGTTCCTAGAGCCCCTGCATCTCCACTCTGCCTATTCTTTAAAGTTGCAAATTACTTTTGCTACCACAGTGTGAGAATGCATTACCTAAAAAATAACCTTAAGCTTTGTTCTTTTGCAGTTTTATATAGCTGAAACTGCACCCCAAGGTATTGCGGCACTTTGCATGAGCACCAGTTATATTATACAAGGACACATTGCTGGAAGTATTAGCCCCCTCCCCGAACTTTGGCTCTACATTGCTGGAAGTATTAACCCCCCCTTCAAATGTGGCTCGAGTTGTTCCCCTGCTAGTGTATACTATATGGAGTGCCCCAAAAAGCAGATGCACTTGGGGGCAATGGGTAGGAATATATTCACAGCCTTAGGCTGTGCAATGGAGTTGACCCCAGCTGATCGTCCAGGGATATGGGGGGCGAGAGGGGAGCAGTCTCTCGATCGATACTCCCTACTCCTTTGTAACACTACCCTGACGGTGACAAAAGGGGGTGTGATTCACAAAGACCATGGAAATCCAACATAGATTGGAGCATGTGCTAAGAAAAATGTATATGAGGCACGTGCCTGCCACACAAAGTAAAAGCAGGAGCTTGTAAACACGCTGAGGAAGATGTTCCATGAGGGGAGGGGGGGGGGGGTTAAGGCCTAGCACAACCTAGAGTCAGAGGACACAACGGAATGCCCGTGATATCACACGGTGAGAGCCCGCATGAGGAGGATTGTGCATATAATTTCTGCAGGTTCTGGGCCGGTTCCCCAGTCAACTGAGCTTGTTGTATTGTTTTTTCCATACTTCGTTTGTTTTTTCTCTTTTTGTGGCGGAAAAGTGGTCGCTTTCCAAATGTGTTTAAAAATCAATAAAGAGAGTCAAAAAAGAGAGATAGTAGCACATTTAAAACAATCAACAACGACACATGACTGCAGTAAAAGCCACAGCCTATAAGCTTTTTGGAAAAACTATAAAATTAAATAACTATTTCAATGTAACAATATTTCGTTTTCTAACAACTGAAAAAAGTAGTCCAATAAAGGGATACATTATTCCCTGAAACTATCAAATAGACAGTTACACTGATGTAAACCTGTGCTTTCTCTCCTGCCATTATAAACCTCAATTTGGTTTCACTAGGAGATGCCAAAACGTCCCTACTCAAAATCAGAATATTTTTTGGGAGTGATCAAAGCTACATCGTAGGGAGCTGAGAATAAATACGAACACCAGATTATGCTATATCCCAATATATGGAGAGAATTGTGCTCTGTTCTCAATTAATACTCAATTTTTTTAACAAATCACACTTTCTCCTACCAATAAAAAAAATCCTTGTTTCTGCCTATTCTTTAAAGTTGCAAATTACTTTTGCTACCACAGTGTGAGAATGCATTACCTAAAAAATAACCTTAAGCGTTGTTCTTTTGCAGTTTTATATAGCTGAAACTGCACCCCAAGGTATTGCAGCACTTTGCATGAGCACCAGTTATATTATACAAGGACACATTGCTGGAAGTATTAGCCCCCTCCCCGAACTTTGGCTCTACATTGCTGGAAGTATTAACCCCCCTTCAAATGTGGCTCGAGTTGTTCCCCTGCTAGTGTATACTATATGGAGTGCCCCAAAAAGCAGATGCACTTGGGGGCAATGGGTAGGAATATATTCACAGCCTTAGGCTGTGCAATGGAGTTGACCCCAGCTGATCGTCCAGGGATATGGGGGGCGAGAGGGGAGCAGTCTCTCGATCGATACTCCCTCCTCCTTTGTAACACTACCCTGACGGTGGCAAAAGGGGGTGTGATTCACAAAGACCATGGAAATCCAACATAGATTGGAGCATGTGCTATGAAAAATGTATATGAGGCACGTGCCTGCCACACAAAGTAAAAGCAGGAGCTTGTAAACACGCTGAGGAAGATGTTCCATGAGGGGAGGGGGGGGGGGTTTAAGGCCTAGCACAACCTAGAGTCAGAGGACACAACGGAATGCCCGTGATATCACACGGTGAGAGCCCGCATAAGGAGGATTGTGCATATAATTTCTGCAGGTTCTGGGCCGGTTCCCCAGTCAACTGAGCTTGTTGTATTGTTTTTTCCATACTTCGTTTGTTTTTTCTCTTTTTGTGGCGGAAAAGTGGTCGCTTTCCAAATGTGTTTAAAAATCAATAAAGAGAGTCAAAAAAGAGAGATAGTAGCACATTTAAAACAATCAACAACGACACATGACTGCAGTAAAAGCCACAGCCTATAAGCTTTTTGGAAAAACTATAAAATTAAATAACGATTTCAATGTAACAATATTTGTTTTCTAACAACTGAAAAAAGTAGTCCATAAAAGGGATACATTATTCCCTGAAACTATCAAATAGACAGTTACACTGATGTAAAACTGTGCTTTCTCTCCCGCCATTATAAACCTCAATTTGGTTTCACTAGGAGATGCCAAAACGTCCCTACTCAAAATCAGAATATTTTTTGGGAGTGATCAAAGCTACATCGTAGGGAGCTGAGAATAAATACGAACACCAGATTATGCTATATCCCAATATATGGAGAGAATTGTGCTCTGTTCTCAATTAATACTCAATTTTTTTAACAAATCACACTTTCTCCTAGCAATAAAAAAAATCCTTGTTTCTGCCTATTCTTTAAAGTTGCAAATTACTTTTGCTACCACAGTGTGAGAATGCATTACCTAAAAAATAACCTTAAGCGTTGTTCTTTTGCAGTTTTATATAGCTGAAACTGCACCCCAAGGTATTGCGGCACTTTGCATGAGCACCAGTTATATTATACAAGGACACATTGCTGGAAGTATTAGCCCCCTCCCCGAACTTTGGCTCTACATTGCTGGAAGTATTAACCCCCCTTCAAATGTGGCTCGAGTTGTTCCCCTGCTAGTGTATACTATATGGAGTGCCCCAAAAAGCAGATGCACTTGGGGGCAATGGGTAGGAATATATTCACAGCCTTAGGCTGTGCAATGGAGTTGACCCCAGCTGATCGTCCAGGGATATGGGGGGCGAGAGGGGAGCAGTCTCTCGATCGATACTCCCTACTCCTTTGTAACACTACCCTGACGGTGGCAAAAGGGGGTGTGATTCACAAAGACCATGGAAATCCAACATAGATTGGAGCATGTGCTATGAAAAATGTATATGAGGCACGTGCCTGCCACACAAAGTAAAAGCAAGAGCTTGTAAACACGCTGAGGAAGATGTTCCATGAGGGGAGGGGGGGGGGGGTTTAAGGCCTAGCACAACCTAGAGTCAGAGGACACAACGGAATGCCCGTGATATCACACGGTGAGAGCCCGCATGAGGAGGATTGTGCATATAATTTCTGCAGGTTCTGGGCCGGTTCCCCAGTCAACTGAGCTTGTTGTATTGTTTTTTCCATACTTCGTTTGTTTTTTCTCTTTTTGTGGCGGAAAAGTGGTTGCTTTCCAAATGTGTTTAAAAATCAATAAAGAGAGTCAAAAAAGAGAGATAGTAGCACATTTAAAACAATCAACAACGACACATGACTGCAGTAAAAGTCACAGCCTATAAGCTTTTTGGAAAAACTATAAAATTAAATAACGATTTCAATGTAACAATATTTTGTTTTCTAACAACTGAAAAAAGTAGTCCATAAAAGGGATACATTATTCCCTGAAACTATCAAATAGACAGTTACACTGATGTAAAACTGTGCTTTCTCTCCCGCCATTATAAACCTCAATTTGGTTTCACTAGGAGATGCCAAAACGTCCCTACTCAAAATCAGAATATTTTTTGGGAGTGATCAAAGCTACATCGTAGGAAGCTGAGAATAAATACGAACACCAGATTATGCTATATCCCAATATATGGAGAGAATTGTGCTCTGTTCTCAATTATTACTCAATTTTTTTTAACAAATCACACTTTCTCCTAGCAATAAAAAAAATCCTTGCTTCAAAGCATTTCCAACTCCCTCCCTACACAGAACTAGCACAACAAATGTCTGTGGTATTCAAACATCGTGACTTGACTCAGGCCATGACATTCGTTATTAAAAGAAAGGTGCGGGTTAGAAATGGCAATGCAAACGAATATCACATGTATTGACGTCACAACTAATTCAAACGCCCTCCCAACTTTATTGGAAATTGTTCCAGCTGTGCGAGCGTCCCCCTGCAGACATGGTCAATTCACCCAAACATCTTTCCAATGTCAACGAAATTAGCTTTAGTAAATGTCAGATGAACATTGCATGCAAAATATTCTATGGTTAAGACTTTGAATAAAATTTGTATAAAACGCGATTGTAGCTTTAGAAGAACTAATACACACTATCAAAGTGTGATGATGTTTTATTTCACTTCAGCCTATGTACAACAAACCTCGAGTTCTCTTATGCTACACATAAATTCTCACAAATCAATAATCTGGGTGCCTGAAGAAACCTGTTCATCCAGTTATGGCTGTAACGCAGTAAATGAAAATGTAAATTGTGGCTAAGGTGACCACCTGTCCCATACTTACATAAACAGTCTACGAACCCCAGGCAAATGTCCGAATTCTGTTCCGTTCTAAAAATATTTTTTAACGGATGTCATTTCCCGCAATGTAGCACTTCCTAGTTCCATAAGAACCAATACAGCCGCTGAACGTTTTCTGGGACTCGCCTGGCTCTGGGAGGAACAACTAACGTGTAAAGTGACATCAGATTGGAACACTCCCGGTACGTCAGCCAATCATATCGCGCGCACAGAATTCCAAGATGCTGATTGGTTGTGGATCTCCGCATGTGCTTTTGTCTACTCTGAGCCGTTCTTCTACAGTGTACCATTGCTCAATTTGGAGAGCAGGAATCTGACAATGGACGTAATTGGTTGTTTTTTAATGCGATAAACTGTCACGTATTTGAGAGCAGAATAGATGTCAGTCATAAATAAACTGAAACCCTGGGAATGTCACAGCTCGACAGCCCACAGAGACCTCAGAAATCTACAGCCACTGATCACCCACATAAAAGCTAAATGACGCTCTCGTTGCGAACATAATATCTCTGAACAGGGAACGCAATGAAAACTACAATGGACATTAAGGTATCTCGCCAATCGTGAACCTAGATAGAGTGTGCCAGATTATACAAACAAGTCAGGTCCCGGGCCGGCAGCCAATCACAGCGCGGCCCGGAGAATGACGTCATGGGGGTGTCCCGGCCGGCAGATTCGGGGGCGTGTTTTTCGTGCTCTCCCCTTCCCATTGGCTGGAAGGTAAAATTCCAGCCAATGGGAAGAGGAGAGGGCGGGACTTAAAAAACACACGGAAACGCCCCCGAATCGCGTTTTCACGGGGAAAGCGTGATTGACAGCCAATCTCTTCCAATGGCTAGCCTCCATTTATGGAGCTAGCCAATGGAAGACAGAGGCGGGACCAAAGCCCCATATGTAGGACATAAGATTTCGCCCTGGGCGGAGCAACTGCTACGCAGTTGCTATGGCCAGGGCGAAACCTAAAAAACGTCAACAAGGGAGAAAGCATTAACCTGCATGAGTGAGATAAAGAGGCAGATGGTGTCTGGTGGTGGATTAAAGAGGCCTGAGGTGGATTCCAGACAATGCAGCCTTGGTATTTGGAAGGCCAACGTTTAATAGGGCTGGACTTGGGCTTCCAAGGCGAGCTTTAGACACGTGCACTCATTCATTTATAAACTAAGCACTGAGTGGAATCACATTTTTGTAGTAGCACTGACCATAATAAATAGTTATGTTACACCTCCTCACAGAGGTAGTGAAGTATATAAATATTAAATCCCTTTCAGAAATACATTTGTGAATATATTTTCCAATAGCTAGTACACTTAACAAGAAACTTCGCATAGTGAAAATAAAAAACAAGCATTTGCAATGCAATAGGTCTCGCATTAGGAAAGTTTGAGCTATTGGTATTGTAAATTACACATTTTGTATTTATGTTTTGTTTTTGAAAATAGCAGAATTAATTGCTGTGTCATTTACAATGCCAATAGTTATAACTTTCGCAAATGTGACACGTATAGCATTTGTAATGCAATATGTGTTGTATTTACGTGGCTTACATGTATTGATATTACAAATGACAATGGCTTTTAATTTTTTCCCAATAATTAATACTTAAATAAAAGTTATTGTAATTCATATTGGCAAGAGCTTAAAGTTTTGTAAATAACTTTTGTGAAGATTATGTTCAGTGTATTTAATTGTGACGAAAATCCAAGAACAGAAGTGAAATATTAACATCTTTTTGTTACATTTGTAATGAAGCTTGAAACATTGCGAAAACATATTTGAACCAGGTGTTGTTAAATGGTTGCACATATTGATGCTGTGGTGACACTGAGTGATGTGATGGCGAACGAGTGATGCTGTGGCGTTCAGTGATGCTGTGGTAGCGCATAGTGATGTTGTGGTGCCCCTGAGTGGTGCGGAGTGATGCTGTATGCTATGCTTTGTTTTGTTTTGCTATCCTATGTTTTGTTATGCTATGCTATGTTTTGCTATCCTATGCTTTGAATTGTTATGCTATGCTGTGTTTTGTTATGCTATGTTTTGTTATGCTATGCTATGTTTTGTTATGCTATGCTATGTTTTGGTATCCCATGCTTTGAATTGTTATGCTATGCTATGCTGTGTTTTGTTATGCTATGCTATGTTTTGTTATGCTATGCTATGTTTTGCTATGCTATGCTTTGTTATGCTATGCTATGGTTTGTTGTCTTTTTCTATGCTATGCTTTGTTTTGCTATGCTATGGTTTGTTGTGTTTGGTATGCTATGTTTTGCTATGCTATTATATGTTTTGTTGTTTTTTGTTAAGCTATGCTGTTTTGTTGTGTTTTGCTATGTTTTGTTATGCTATGTGTTGTTGTGTTTTGTTATGCTATGTTTTGTTATGTAATGCTATGTGTTGTTATGCTATGCTATGTTTTGTTTTGTTATCCTATGCTTTGTTTTGTTATGCTATGCTTAGTTTTGCTATCCTATGCTTTGTTTTGTTATGCTATGCTTTGTTGTGTTTTGTTATGCTATGCTATGTTTTGGTATGCTTTGCTAAGCTTTGTTTTGTTATGCTATGCTATGTTGTGTTATGCTATGCTATGTTGTGTTTTGTTATGCTATGCTATGTTGTGTTATGCTATGCTATGTTTTGTTGTGTTTTGTTATGCAATGCTATGTTTTGCTATGCCATGTTTTGTTATGTATGCTACATTTTGTTGTGTTTTGTTATGCTATGCTATGTTTTGTTATGCTATGTTTTGTTCTGCTATGTTTTGTTTTGTTTTGTTATGCTATGCTATGTTTTGTTATACTATGCTATATTTTGTTTTGCTATGCTTTGTTATGTTATGCTATGCTTTGTTTTGTTATGCTATGTTGTGTTGTGTTTTGTTATGCTATGCTATGTTGTGTTTTGCTATGCTATGTTTTGTTTTGTTATGCTATGTTTTGTTTTGCTAGCCTATGCTTTGTTTTGTTATGCTATGCTATGTTTTGCTATCCTATGCTTTTCTTTTGTTATGCTATGCTATGCTGTGTTTTGTTATGCTATGCTATGTTATGCTCGTGAGGGTGTGTGAGTGAGGGTGAGTGAGGGGGTGTGAGGGTGAGGGGGTGTAAGGGTGAGGGTGTGTGAGGGTCAGGGTGTGTGAGGGTGAGGGTGTGAGGGTGAGGGTGTGTGAGTGAGGGTGTGTGAGGGGGTGTGAGGGTGTGTGAGGATGAGGGGGTGAGGGCGTGTGAGGGTGAGGGTGTGTGAGAGTGAGGGGTGTGAGGGTGAGGGGGTGTGAGGGCGAGTGAGGGTGTGTGAGGGTGAGAGGATGCAGGGTGTGAGTGAGGGTGTGTGAGAGTGAGGGTGAGGGGGTGTGAGGGTGAGGATGAGGGGGTGTGAGGGTGAGGATGAGGGTGAGTGAGAGTGAGGGGGTGTGAGGGTGAGGAGGTGTGTGAGGGTATGGGGATGAGGTTGTGAGGGTGAGGAGGTGGGTGAGGGTGAAGGGGTCTGAGGGTGAGGGTGTGTGGGGGTGTAAGGGGGTGAGGGTGAGAGGATGAGTGAGGGTGAGAGGGTTGTGAGGGGGTGTGAGGGTGAGGGGGTGTAAGTGTGAGGGTGTGTGAGGGTGAGGGTGTGTGAGGGTGTGTGAGCGAGGGGGTGTGAGTGAGGGTGTGTGAGGGTGAGGGTGGGTGAGGGGGTGTGAGGGTGTGTGAGGATGAGGGGGTGTGTGAGGGTGAGGGGTGTGAGGGTGAGTGAGGGTCTGAGGGTGAGTGAGGGTGTGTGAGGGTGAGAGGGTGTGAGGGTATGTGTGAGGGTGAGATGGTTGTGTGGGTGAGGGGGTGAGGGTGAGTGAGGGGGTGAGGGTGAGTGAGGTGGTGGGAGGGTGGGTGAGGGTGTGAGCGTGAGTGAGGGTGTGTGAAGGTGAGAGGGTGAGGGTCCGAAGTACATGGTGGCAGGGCAGACTTCATAAGACAGAGAGAAGAGACTGCGTGGTGACTGCGTTGGTAAGATACTGATGTGTAGTGGTATTCTCCAGACATGGCTTTATTTTTCCAGCAGTCTTTCAATGGCATGAAACCACCTTTGGGGTGATGCAGTCTCCCAACTAGAGACACCTGGTGATATTCTTCCTAAAATGTGTGATGGGTAAACTGGCTTGCAACTTAGCCCAAGGTCACACATGGTGTCCGCGTGAGCTACTCAGTTCATTAACTTCTACAGCCCCAGGCACTACCCCCTCTCGAGGTGACTACAGGAAAACAAACGAGAAAAAAATTAATTACTCATCTCGGCCACTACCAGCAGAACACACTGATATCTATGCCCAGCAATATTTGGAGAGAGGGTGTGGCGTAAGACCATGAGCAGCTGACTTTGGAACTAGGGAACCCAGTTCGAGACTTGATGTCAGCCCTCCCCATGCCTACAAAAAAAACCAAGTTAAAGTAGCTGTTTCGTCAAGAAGCAGGTTGACATCAAGTTACCATACACTAAGAACCAACAAAAATCTCTTTTTTCGAGCACACCAAGACTATCTGCCCCAAATGTTTACAAGCTTCCCATTGCCTGGGCGAGTGGCACATACAGCAAGGCTCTTCCTGTGCATTCTGGTAATGGTAGTCTCCTCCATTAATAATGGGAACAGCAATAAAACGAGTATCAGAACGCAACGAAAATGCTTGGGTGGATAAATTCCCTGAGAAGGATAGGCTAATGGAAGGAAAAGCACTACCAGTAAGCAGGCCTTGGGAGAAGAGAGGAAGTCTGCCAGGGAGACTGAAAGATTACAGCATGGAGACGGAAAAGTGAGACAATGCGAGGCTAACTGCAGGGAGCATGCTGTTGTTGACCCTTGAGCAGTTAAGGGGGTTGCATATGTTACTGCAGGGGAAACAAGCAAAAGCTTTAACGAAACATGCTACAAGTAAACACCAAGCTCTTTAAAAAACTAATTAAATAAAATAACCCAGTGCAACTATATACTGCTTTGGGCAAAATGCATTTTCAAATATAATTAGAAGTAGAAATAATTCTGTCTGTGTGGGAGGGGGAACGATTCTAGAACAATGGCAGCACTGAAAATAACAAGCAGAGATGGACAGGAGGGGGGGGGACGGACCGCACGGGGAGATTAAGTGCAATGCAGAACCAGCCCTTAAGTTAAACAAGTGGGAGGGATTTGGTGCATGGAATTGGTGACCTCGGAACAAGTCTGACATCTAATCTCAGTCTTTAACTGCTCCAAAAATGTGTTGAGATAAGAGCCCAAGACGATCAGGAAACAAAGAAATGCTGGGAGTGTTTTTACACTTAAGCCATCAGCTGTGCGCGAGCTGATGTAAACGAAAAAAAAATAGTGCCACAGATGGCTAAAAGATATGCCGCAGAGGATCGGCAAGAGCCGAAAAAGGGAGATAAAGGGGCCACACCAGCAAGTTCAAACACACAACAGCTGATGTTTAAATGTAAATAAACGAGGGGCGAAACGAAGATGAAAGGGAGAGATTCAGAATGTGAAACAACGGCAGCGGAGAGTCGGAGGCAGACACAGAGAGGGAGGTGGCGTGGGAGAAAGAGGGAGTGAGAAGGTTAACCAAGAGACCAAAAGGCGGCCAGGCTGTACAATGCTGTCACGTTTTGAAGGCATGAGTTTGGCCTGGGCTGGAAGCAAGGAGCACGGCGAGCAGGGAGGGGCTGGAGAGGTGAGGGCACAGAGAAAAAAAAGACGGAGGGCATTGCTGTGGGGAGGGGGAGGAGAAATGCGACACGGGGCGGAGCGGGGAGAGCGGCGAGTGTGAAGCAGCAGGGGCCTTTGAAGTGAAGCTAAGCTTCACTTCAAAGGAGTGGGAGGAGTGCTGCTGGGGAACAGATGGCGATTTGATGATGTGCACGCGCATTTTAGGTCAATGCGCTTGCGCATTGACCTAAAAGCGCACGGGCACAGCATCAAATCGCCTGTGTAGGTAAACCTTGTTTAAGCCCCTATAGTCTCGCTCAATGCGTATGCGCATTGAGAGGCGAGACCTAAAAACTACCAGTCACCAGATGTTTGGAGTAAGAATATTTATAAACAATGTTTCTTGCTCCTGCATTTATTTAGCCAGCTTCAATAGGGCCAGATTTCCTATTGCACAATATGCAGGCATATGTCTAGGGGTTTAAGACAGAGTGCCCTTTGGGAGGTGCAGTCAGACTAGTATTCATTAGGCTAGCCTTCTTCTCAGGCCAAAAAGGAAAATGTTATATTGCTTTTTGTTCTACAGCATTTGTTAATTTTTTGGCTTGGTGTTCGTAGAAAAGAAATAAAGTCTTTACAGAAAACATTCGAGCTAGACACAACATTTCCAGATGATAATAATGTTCAGCAAGTCTCTGATCATTTCCTAGAACATTACATTAAACAAATGAACGATATGGAACTCTCTGTCTCTAGGGCGAAGTGTAATCTTTGGTTGGAAAAGTTTCAAAGGAGCAGACTGATTGACATCTATGAAAATATTACGCAAGCTACAGCTCTTTGGTTAGAAGGCAAGGAGCTGAATAAAGCTTACTCTATCTATCGCCCTCCCTTACTCTGTCGCCCTCCCTCCCGCTCTATCTATCTATCTATCGCCCTCCCTCCCTCTCTATCTATCGCCCTTCCTTACTCTATCGCCCTCCCTCTCTATCTATCTATCTATCGCCCTCCCTCCCGCTATCTATCGCCTTCCCTCCCTCTATTGCCCTCCCTCCCTCTCTATCTATCGCTCTCCCTTACTCTATCACCCTCCCTCCCTCTCTATCTATCTATCGCCCTCCCTCACTCTATCGCCCTCCCTCTATCGCCCTCCCTCCCTCTATCTATCGCCTTCCCTCCCTCTATCGCCCTCCCTCCCTCTATCTATTGCCCGCCCTCTATCTATTGCCCTCCCTCACTATCTATCGCCCTCCATTACTCTATCTATGTGGAGAAGTGTGGCTCAATGGTTAGAGCGGCAGACCCTGATGCAGAGGTCTAGCCCGGGACCAGGGTTCAATTCCCCGCCTCGGCGGGTCTTGGGCTCAAAATTCCACGGACCTGATATTTCTCGCCTAGGTGCCTATTCCAATCATGGAGTCCCACTCTGCAACTCTGGGCAATAGCTTGCTTAATCTCCACTACGGCCCCCACAATGCTAAGGATGCCTGGCCTCCACCTTGGGGGTGCCCAGGAGTGGACACCTCACAGGGAAAGCCAGGATGGGTTCCACAGCCGTATTCGTACAAGCGCCTTGACCCTTGCGGGTGAGTAGTGCGCTATGCAAGTATCAATTTACATTTATATCTATCTATCTATCGCCCTCCCTCCCTCTATCTACCGCCCTCCCTCTATCTATCGCCCTCCCTCCCTCTATCTATTACCCTCCCTTACTCTATCGCACTCCCTATCTATCGCCTTCTCTATCTATCTCCCTCACTCTATCGCCCTCCTATCTATCGCCCTCCCTCTATCGCCCTCTCACTCTATCACCCTCCCTCACTCTATCGCCCTCCCTCTATCTATTGCCCTCCCTCACTATATCTATCACCCTCCCTCATTCTATCGCCCTCCCTCTATCTATCGATCGCCCTCACTCACTCAATCTATCTATCGCCCTCCCTTACTCTATCTATCGCCCTCCCTCTATCTATCTATCGCCCTCCCTCTATCTATCGCCCTCCCTCACACCCTCTATCTATCGCCCTCCCTTACTCCCTCTATCTATCTATCGCCCTCCCTCTATCTATCTTTTTTTAATTATTATTTTATTTTGAATATTTTAGAAAGATGACAAACAGTAACCCAGAGTGATAGTACCAAAGCCCCCCTCCCATCTCCCATCCCACAAATTGTCAGTGCATCCCTATGAAATCAATCGCGCGTCATCTTACACTCAAGCAAATACACAGCCATTTACCCAACAACCCATTAAATAGGGCAGGCGGCGCTCATAGTACATAACATGGCTAACATATGCAATCCAGACAGTGTCAGCAAACAACAATACTGATACCCATGGCGCTAGTCCACTAGATTAGAAGTTTACTCAATGTCCCAGTTATGCCGCCCTTGGCACTCTTCGGTCTCAAACTCCCTGTGACTCTGTGTCGGCGGTGTTGTCCCCTTTATCCGCCAGATAATTTTGGAATTTTGGTAAAGCCCCCAAAAGATCTTGGGTCTACTGGTGGGGGGGAGGAGTTCGCTATAGTTCTCGGACTGCGTACAGTAATATATCATCTCATGTGCCCATCTTTTAGGTGTCGGTGCAGGGCCTCTCATCCAGCAGCATGCTACAGCTCTGCGCGCTATTAATAACCCCATGTCTACTAGTCTACGCACAGCTTTCGGCAGCTGTTTGGTGTATCCTAGCAAAGCCATCATAGGGTCTGGTGCGATGTCAATTTCTGCAACAGCGCTAATTTCAGCGAAGATCTTATCCCAGAAGTCCCATATTCTAGGGCATTGCCACGCTAGGTGTAGGAAGCCCGCATCAGGAGCGTGACACCTCTCACAATCCGCTGTGGTTCTAAGGCCATACCTGTAGAGCCTGGCTGGCGTATAATATATTCTATTTAGGAATTTAAAGTGAACCAGCCTGTGCCGGCCATTTAATGAAAGCTTCCTAGTGTTGGTGCAGCAGTATTGCCACATGTCGTCATCCAATACCCTTTGTAAATCTGACTGCCATGCCAGTCATGCTTTGGTGTACGTGTTTTCTCTATGTGTTTGCGACAGTGCGTATAAATGAGACAGTAGTTTCTGGGGAGAAGTGGCCTTGATAACGTACGTGAGTTCTCTCACCTCTGGTGGCGCCGCCATGTCTCCTCCCAACAGTTCAGAAAGCGCGTGGCGGACTCTGTAAAACTGGAACCTCATCAGAAGTGATGGTGATTCCAGGCCAACTATCGCTTGCTCCCAAGTCTTGACAACTCCGTCGTTGAACAGGTCTCCGACGACCTTAATGTTCAGTTTCTGCAGTTCAGTAACTACCCCTTTCTCCCGGAGGGGAGGCAGCCACCGGGCCCAATCAATGGGCATAATAGGGGAATACAGCAGTGCACCATTTTGTACCTGCACAAGACTGAACCACGCGTGATTCGTGGTCGAGATTGAATCTAGTATTCCAGTCCTATGATCTGTCGGTTCGAAAATCGTATGAGGGAGTGAGAGAGGCCAGGCAAACAGAGTCTCCATTTTCACGTGCGGTATGTCTCGGTTCCCGTGTATCCAAGTGTGTTAAGTGAGCGGCCTGCGCTACTCGGTAATATAATTCGAGGTCAGGCGCACCAAGCCCTCCCATGGAGTAAGGAAGTGTGAGGAGCAACCATTTCGCACGGGGCTGACGCCTGCCCAGGCAAGTTTTGTCATCAATTGTTGTAGCCTCTTGAAGAATGACTTAGGGAGGACCATCGGAATGGTCATAGATAGGAATAAGAATCTGGGGAGTACAACCATTTTCATTATGGCAATTCGCCCCAATAGGGAAAGCGGGAGCTTGCACCAGGTAGTCACATCGTCCTCCAGCTTGCTGAAGGCCGTTCCATAGTTAGCCCTAAATATGGTCTCAGGATCTGTGTGTAGGTGCACTCCCAGGTATCTAATCGTGTCAGTTGTCCAGTGGAGCGGGTACTCCATGGTAGTAGGTTGTGTGATAGGAGTCAGGGGGAATGCCCTCCCTCTATCTATCTGTCGCCCTCCCTCCCTCTGTATCGCCCTCCCTCTATCTATCTATCGCCCTCCCTTACTCTATCTATCGCCCTCCCTCTATCTATCTATCGCCCTCCCTCCCTCTATCTATCTATCGCTTTCCCTTACTCTATCGCCCTCCCTATCTATCTATCGCCCTCCCTTACTCTATCGCCCTCCCTTACTCCCTCTATCTATCTATCGCCCTCCCTCTATCTATCGCCCTCCCTCCCTCTCTATCGCCCTCCCTCTATATATCTATCTATCGCCCTCCCTTACTCTATCGCCCTCTCTATCTATCTTTCTATCTATCTATCTATCGCTCTCCCTCCCTCTCTATCTATCTATCGCCCTCCCTCTCTATCTATCTATCGCCCTCCCTTACTCTATCGCCCTCCCTCTATCTATCGCCCTCCCTCTATCTATCTCCCTCCCTCTATCTATCTATCGCCCTCCCTCTATCTATCGCCCTGCCTTACTCTATCGCCCTCTCTATCTATCTATCTTTCTATCGCTCTCCCTCCCTCTCTATCTATCTATCGCCCTCCCTCTCTATCTATCGCCCTCCCTTACTCTATCGCCCTCCCTCTCTATCTATCTATCTATCTATCTATCTATCTATCTATCTATCTATCTATCTATCTATCTATCTATCTATCTATCTATCTATCTATCTATCTATCTGTCTGTCTGTCTGTCTATCTATCTATCTATCTATCTATCTATCTATCTATCTATCTCCCTTCCTTACTCTCTCTATCTATCTATCTATCGCCCTCTCTTACTCTATCTCCCTCTCTATCTATCGCCCTCCCTCCCTCTCTATATATCGCCCTCCCTCACTCTATCTATCGTCCTACCTCACTCTATCTATCTATCTTCCTCCCTCCCTCACTCTATCGCCCTCCCTCACTCTATCTATCTATCGCCCTCCCTCACTCTGTCTATCGCCCTCCTCACTCTATCTATCGCCCTCCCACACTCTATCTATCGCCCTCCCTTACTCTATTTATCGCCATCCCTCTATCTATCTATCGCACTCCCTCTATCTATCTATATAGCGCCCTCCCCCTCTATCTATCGCCCTCCCTCCCTCTCTATCTATCACCCTTCCTCTTTATCGCTCTCCCTCCCTCTATCGCCCTCCCTCCCTCTATCTATCTATCTATCTCTCTATCTATCTATCTATCTCCCTCACCTACTCTATCGCCCTCCCTATCTATCTGTCTATCTATCGCCTTCCCTCCCTCTCTATCGCCCTCCCTTACTCTATCGCCCTCCCTCCCTCTCTATCGCCCTCCCTTACTCTCTCGCCCTCCCGTACTCTCTCGCCCTCCCTCACTATCTATCTATCGCCATCCCTCTATCGCCCTCCCTCCCTCTATCACCCTCCCTCCCTCTCTATCACCCTCCCTTACTCTATCGACCTCCCTCTCTATCTATCACCCTCCCTCTCTATCTATATTTCGCCCTCCCTCTCTATCTATCACCCTCCCTTACTCTATCGCTCTCCCTCTCTATCTATCTATTTATCTATCGCCCTCCCTCTCTATCTCTCCCTCTCTATATAGCGCCCTCCCTCTCTATCTATCTATCGCCCTCCCTTACTCTATCGCCCTCTCTTACTCTCTATCTATCGCCCTCTATCTATCTACGCCCTCCCTTACTCTATCTATCTATCGCCCTCCCTCCCTCTATCGCCCTCCCTCCCTCTATCACCCTCCCTCTATCTATCTATCACCCTCCCTCCCTCTATCTATCGCCTCCCTCCCTCTATCACCCTTCCTTACTCTATCGCCCTCACTCTATCGCCTTACCTCCCTCTATCGCCCTGTTCTCTTCTCTCTTTTCACGTGCAGATCTGCTGCTCTTCTCCACCCCGCCTCCTTCTCTAACTCCCTGTTTTCTTCTCTTTTCACGTGCTGATCTGCTGCTCTCTCCCACCCCACCTTCTTCTTTAACTCCCTGTTCTCTTTTACTGTGCTGATCTGCTGTTCTCTTCCACCCGCCTCCTTTTTAACTCCCTGCTCTTCTCCTGTGCTGATCTGCTGTTCTCTTTCACTCCGCCTCCTTCTAACTCCCTGTTCTCACACACACAACCACACCACACGCGCAACCAGACCCAACCACACACATGTTTATATGCATTTTATCTTCTTTATTTCTCAAGCTCACCAATGCAAATGAAAACCTGTACAGCAGTGTCCTTACTGCAGTTTTAAGAATTGTAGCCAAGAAGTATCCACACCTACCAGAATGGCAACAACTCCTGCTTAGCCGACGAATTCCTTGACCACCCAACAGTGGTTCTTGGATTATGCCTGCCCATATTATAAAACAGTTTACACATTTTTGCACACCATGTAACTTGCCTTATCTGCATACTCTCTGCTAATTTTATGTTAACCAATTTGCAGGATTATGGCGGTATGCAGAGACCTGGAATTGTTGTCGAGTACCAGACAAGTCTGGTATTTGGTGGGCCTGCTGGAAGTGGGATGAAAAGAAAGATGATGCAACCACTTAATAAACCCGTTGGAGGGGCGTTTGTTGGCAAAAAACCTAAATTGACAAAACCTGGATCAAATGGCAATGCGGTCAAAAAAGGTATGTTTCTAGATAGACAACTTCAAGAGTGTTTTTTTAGGTCTCGCTGAGTCAATGGCTTGCGCATTGCTTCGGCGAGACTTATGTAGGGGCTCCAGGAAAGGCTGCCAAGAGGGCTTTGGAATGCGGATTATGGCCAGTGCATGGGCGCCGGGCGCACGCTCACCATTTGGTCCGTCCCCCACCCCATCAGACTTGAAAGGAAGACGCTCGCACACCACCATTTCTCTGTGCCTCGGCATCAGACTTCAAAGGAATGCGCTCCAGCGCCCGCCACAGCAATGCCGAGAGCTTGTTTGCACTGTCCGGCGGCCATGCTTCTCTGCATTATCCACTCTCCCTTCACACCATCATCTGCGCTGTCAGTTTATCCTCTTTGCACTGTCAGTATGTCTTGTAACTCATTCCGTGCGCTGTCTGTCTGTTCTGCAGCTTATCCTCAGCGCTGTTAGTCGGCCTCGCAAACGTTCCCTTAAACCGTCTGCCTGCCCTGCACCTCCTCTGCACTGCCAAGCTGCCCGACCTTGCCATGCAGTGTTTGCCCTGGGATCTGTCCTGAATCTATTTCCCGCCGCTGCTCTTTTCCTCTGCATCGCCCGCTTGCCCTGCACTTTTCGCTTTCACTTTAGTCTGCCTGCAGATTGGCATCCACTTTATGACCAGCTACCCTGCCCCATTAGTTTCCGGTGCATATTTGCACTGCACCTCTTACCATCATACATACCCCGCACCTCTTTCCAGTCTGCCCTGTACTTTAACGAGTGCGTTGCTACCTCAATCCGCCTCCATAGCCCCTTCATTCTATTTTTTTTCAGACGAGCGCATTTATATATCTGCTCATGTGCTGCGTATTGTTTCCAATTCCCAAACCACAGCGCTTCCAGCCAACCGAAGCCCTAATCTCTCACTGCTCCATGTTAAATCCATCCAGTGTCCTGCTAACTACGTGCCACTTTGTCCTTCAGCGACTTCTGCCAACCCCAACCGCTTCCTGAAATCCTCTTCCGCTAACCATATCCTTCCTGCTAATCCCCCAGCCGCGTCGTGCTTTCCTCCAAACGCTGCTGCGTTTCCTGCTAACTGGCGAACTAGATCTATAAAGCCCCACGCTGACACCTCGCCTATAATTCTGTCACTATACTGTCATTGCTACCGAGATATGCTGAGTTGAACACATTAAAAATGTTGCACAGTTGCTAATTGAAGAATGGTAACATGGCTGTAGTCCTGTGGGGGGAGAGGGTGAGGGGGTATCACACTCGTACTTTACTGATTATGACTCAATTATGGTATTAGCATAAATTATAGTTTTATAATACATTAAAATAAAATACATTATGGTAATAGAATCAATTATAATCGCAACCAGTAAGACCACAGTTCCAAGAAGGAACGGAGTGGAAGATTGTTTTCTATTGTGGGATGTAACCAGTTTGTAAAGCACCAAATGTTATGATTGAATTTCAGATCGCAAAGGTTCCAGCTCGACTGCCTTTAACCCTGAAATGGCATAAGTGCTAAGAATTCACGAGCTTCTCCATGAACAGGTTTTGGAATAACCTATTTTTGAGGTTGGCTTATGGCAGAGGTCTTCAAACTTTTTAGGTTGAGCCCCCCCAGCTGAATTTATTTAGATGTCGGGCCCCCCACCACTTGACAAAAAATTCTGGAACCTGGTATTCTACATAATCGACTGTCATCCACATTTCCCAGTCCATATCTGGCTAATAATGTCACAGTAAGAGTGTTTAGAAAACTGCAGGTTTGTGAGTTGGTGTGGTGAAATGACAGAGGCTTACTACACAGTCCAAAACTACATTTCTCAATATAAAATGTGTGCAAATTGTTACGGATTCTCCACTTAATTCTTGCAAAGCCTCCTCAAAGAAACTTCTGTGGTCAATAAAATGAGTACCATTAAAAGACCATACTCTCCACTGAGAAGCACTGTCCAATGGCATTAAAAAAAACAATTTCAACTCTGGCCATCCTAAGCAGCACTGGGTGTAAAATTTAAACTGCAGTCGGTGAGCAGTGAGCGAATTACGGCAGTGCTTCTGTATCCGATAACACATGAACGAAATAACCTGCAGAAAATCCTGGCACATTTTAAAAGCCCTTCTGGAAGGAGAATGCCATTTATATTCACAAAAGATTCTAATTTCAACTTTTTCTCAATCCATCTGCAGAAAAGTGCAAATAAGCATATGCTGGGGAAAATGGGTTTCTCATACTTATGCTTTTTCTACCTAAGCGCGCTATGGTGAGCCCAGGCGGTTCATATGTTACTGTAAGTGACAAAAAGACCACTGTTAAACACTTTGCAAAACAATAAATACATAAATAACTTACTCACGTTCTTGTTTTCACTTATTCTCGTTCACTTGCACTCTTTTCCTCTTTCTCTCTCCCTCACACACACTCATCTTCTCTCATTCCCTTTCCCTCCATTTTGTTGCCCAATTTTACGCTTCTTCTTTCCCATTTCGGTTTCTATCTCTTCCTTTCTCTTTTCACTCCCTTCTATTCCACACTCACTTCCTATCTCCCTCTTCCTCCTACTACCACCTATTTTTTTCATACCTTCTAACCTCTCTCTTCCTCTGCACGCCTTCTTTTTCTCACCTTTCAGTACATGCCTCTCCTCACTTCTAAGGCCTCGTTCATCCCCTTCCCCTCCCATGTTTTCTCGTCCTCCATTCTGCTTCTCCCTCTTCCACTCTCCTTCCTCCTCTGCTTCTCCCTCTTCCACTCTCCTTCCTCCTCTGCTTCTCCCTCTTCCTCTCATTCTCCTTCCTACACTTTCTTTCACTCTATGCCCCGTTCTAATCCCAGATCCTTTTATGTGTTTCATCTCCTGCCTCCTCCGGCTTGTCTTTAACTGTCCCAGTTCCCTCTGGGTGCCAGCAAAGCGTGGGTGTAAATGCCAGGCCGGGTATGATGCCCCTGCCCTCCTGTTCTCCGGACAGATCTGGATCCTTAATTGTACCCAAATTAATCTATACCGGAAAGGGTGCGGTTTCTACAAGGAGCCCGAAAATCTCTCTAAATTTTTTCATCCTACTGGTTACGCTGTTAGACAAGTATTGCAAGGACTCTGGAGAAGGGGACGCTATTTCCGTGGTGCCTTCACTACCTCTTCATTATTTTTTTTATGCTGCCATTAGCCGGTGAATAATTTCGCAGATATCACGAGCCAAGAACAGGCGCACCATTGGAATTAAAGGGCTTCTCTCGACCCCCCCCCCCCTCCCCCACCCCTCCTGCGTCTCAGGGTGGCATCCCGGGATGAGACAGCTTCAGCTTCGCAGACACACAGCCCCCTTCGAGTACTTCACAGTCCTTTTGCATGTTAATCAGGCGTTGATGGTTTTCACCCCTTCTTAGGGCCCCTGCAGCTCCACTCTGCCTCTCCGCCGTGGGAAACAATGAAAGGTGAAATTTTATGGTGGAGAGCGCGCCCCCCCTGAGATGGCGTCGCGCCCCCCAGTGGGGCGCGCCCCACAGTTTGAATAACTCTGGCTTATGGGATGTTTTTACTTCGCTGGTTTATGGTGCAGTGAATCACTCCCATTAATCTGTTCTGCTCTTCAAAGGTGACCATTGCTCTGCCCTCCAATTGCTATAGTCAGGCAATATACTAGAACGTAACTTACTAAAGGTGTAGCTAGTGAACACGTGTTTTCACAACTTGTAACTTCTGGCCACAAGGATTGGATCTGTAACTTCCTGGGTGCCATGAAAGAGACCCATGAGTTCCAGCGCCTTCATCAGTGGACTAAACTTTGATTCATATAAAAGCTACTCTAGAATCTGGATCACTTTTATAGAGCATTTGTCACAATGCATTGCAATGTTTGATACTAACACTTCATAATCCATTCTCCCAGGATTGCGTTTACTTGTTCCTTTTTGCAAATTTCGGACATTTGAAGAAAAGGACATTGAAGCTCACCTGGAAAGTACTGCTCACCAGGAAATCTTGGATCATATACAGAAGCAAACCAAATTCGACAAAGTTGTGATGTCCTTTTTGCATGTAAGTGCTGGTGTTCTGCATAGTGACATTTCAGACCGTCCTTTTTTGGTTTTGCTTGACGTGCATTATGTTTAGAGGTTTTTTTAACTAGTGTAGTTCTGGGTAGCACATCATTTATAGCTATGCTATAATGGTTTTCAAATGTCATGTTGGCAATCATAATTATACGTCTACCATGCCTTAAACTTCCCCAGCATCTTTCAGGAATGCACGGTCAATAAGTTTAAGAAGACCTCTCTATGTAAAGCGCAGACTAACCAGACTGAGGCCGCAAAAACACTAGAAAAAGTTCTACTGGAAGGTGAAGTTTTTAAAGCTATTTGAACTGCGTCTTTTTGCAGATTGTGAAGATCTGTGGTGTTTGTGTCTGGTTCTCAAATTATACAATAAGTTAAGGTTGTCCCATTCCCTTTGGCTGCGTTTCCCTAAGTTCTTGAGAATGCACTTGAAGGGTAGAACCACTAAAATATACTTTGGTGAAGTTTCATGCATCTACCATTGCACTACAAGCCTACTTTTTTTTTGTATCTAGGTGTTTCTGCTGATGATCATATGATGAAAGTTGAGACTGTACATTGCAGTGTTTGCAGTGTCTATGTTCCTGCTTTGCATAGTTCTGTGCAGCAACATGTAAAATCATCTGATCACGCAAAAAGGAAGTTGGTAAGTTTATTTAAATGTGTTACCTCATTTACATTTTGTTTTACTCCATGTATATGCAGATTTGTTTCAGTGTTTTGACATCTTGTGTAGTATTTTCTGTTCTTGTAACCTCCCACGAGGAGACCTCCAGACCCCCTGTTACATATTTCTCAGTAGGTTTTAATTGCAGCCCCCAAGCACTATTTTCTTAAAGGGCAGGCAGGATGCGCTCTCCCGCAACAGTTGGTTACTTTTTTTTAACTAGCATCGCACGCCTCCACACTAAAGATGGCCCACTTTCGTTTTGTTCCTGGAGAGCGTCCAACACGGATATATGCCTCTTAATATACTTTTTTTTTACAATCTCAGCAGCTGCACTTTATTTTAGGTGCTGCCATTGTAACAAATCTAAACAAATAGAAAAAAGGTATGCAGCCGCCATTTTTTCTATATCTTTGCTTTTGAAGCAATTGCAGCTTCTCGTCTTTATCTTACGATGTTTACAGCTAAAGCACGAGTGCCTCAAAGGTCTCGCATTTGAGAGACTTTGATCTATTTGCATTGTAAATGACAATGTTCTTTTATTTGTTTTCAGAAAATCTGGCAGAGGTGTTTCCAACAATTAAATCAGACCCGGTGTAACCCGTTGCCTTGCAGTCTGCCTTGGAGACCTGCTCGCCTTGTCTCTTGGCCGTGCTCTTTTCCCTTGAGGGTTTCAGGTCACGGCCTGCTTGGTGGGGTTTGATTGCTTGCTTGTGGAGGGAGCGAGATTGCAGGTCATTCCCTAATAAGAGTCCCTGGTGTTTTTTAAACGCTTATCTGGCACACCCTGGTGGCAGAGTAGTTTCTAAAGGGTTTCTGTCCACATTGAATGCTTTCTCTTCTAGGTTCCAACCAAGTTATTGTAGTTGAACTAGCAGTATGTGTATAAATTAATATTTATTTATCTAACATTTTTTCCAGGCTTACAAGGAACAAATAAAAAGGGAGAGCGTACGGTACGAACAGTATGCAAAGGTAAGATTTGTAGGAGCCAAATCTGAAGACATTGAACCTATTGCCTCAAGTTGAATAATTTCTTGGCCAGTTAAATCGGCAGTCCAACTTTTTCTATGAGAGCTACCACAATGGTGAGTGACCATGCCTTGCAGAATTATTGCTCTGACTACCCAGATGTCTGTCACAATTAAAGTTTTACAATCCACTGAAAAAGCCAAAGGTTCCAGGGACATTAGTTTCATTTTTACCCACACAAACATAGAAATATCAGCACTTAAAATATTAATAACTTTTTTTTTTAAACTTGTGGCCTTAAGTTACTTAAGGGCACAAGTTCTAGTTTCTTCAGATAAGTATAACTGCTGAATTTCTGTTGTTTTTTGTAGGTAAAACATCAACATATGTCAGTGTAAAACCCCTAAAACATTTTGAGCAATTGCCCATGAGGGAGTCCCTCCATGTGTCCTATAGGGTCAGGATACCTGTATCCTGGCTTGTGTTTTCACACTATCAAACCCCCAATCTTCCAGGGTATTGGTGAGCTGCCAGTAGATTCAGAGCTATCCGTTGGAGATGTTTGCTTTAATATAAATGTAATCCAGCAAATTCTTTATTGGTATTTCTAGTAAGTATATTTCAGATGGGTCTCAGAATGGAATTCGCAAGATAACAGGTACACACTGAGTGTTTCCTGAGTATGAATGAGATGTTATGGTTATATAATAGTAGTAGAGAGTAAGACAACTTACTTTCTGTTTTTCAGATTCTCTCTTCACGTGGTCCTGAGGAGAATCCCCGCATTTGGGGGATTCGAAACGCGTCGACCCCTCTGTCGTTTAATTTTTAGGCCAATCAAAACTTACGTTGTTTGTTATTTACGAACTGTTCAATAATTTGTGATTATTAGGATGGTCTAATCTTTGAAAAATCAATTAAAAAATGTTTTTTTGATAACTGATCTAAGACTAGTTTAGCCTAAAATACACCTTCCTTTTTTCAACCCCACTAGCCACTTTCCCTCCCTTTCTTTTCATTTTTTTCATTTCTTTAAAAAGTCTGTGTGATTAGCTTGTACATATTTTATGAATTTTCATTCATTACTTTCTTCCTTTCCCTAATTTTTCTTTCATACATAAACTCACAGATTTCTTGTGTAAATAGGAGCTCCCTGTGTTAGATAGGATGTTTTTCCACTTTGTAAAAATTGTAAAAAAAAGTGACAAAAAATCTAATGATTGACTAATGAATATCAAAAAATAAAATTCATTTTTTCACGATTAATTCAGAACCGAAAGAGTAGTCCATTCAGAATAATTGTGGTTCCATTATTCTGTTAATTTAGATTAATCATTGAGCAGTATTGGCATTTTGTTCTGTTGACCACAAGTTCCCTATCAGTCAGCCCAAGCTGCAGAACTAGTCGCCCTTATTAGAGCTTGTGAGTTGAGCGAAGGATTGGCTGTTAATATTTATACTGACAGCCAGTGCGCCTTCGGGGTCGACCATAATTTTAGGCGGCTCTGGGCAGAGAGAGGGTTTCTTAAATCTCATGGAACACGCATTCAGAATGACCCCTTATACATAGGCTTTTGTCTGCTTTGATACTCCCTAAGAAATTGGCCATAATAAAGTGCAGTGCCCACAAGGCAATTACTGATGATGTTGGATGGGGAAATGCATTTGCAGATCAGACAGCTAAGGAGACAGCTCAAACAAAGATGAAAAGGATGTTTGTAGCGGGTCCTGCCAGGTGGGTACCTGAGGTCACCATTTTTGAAGATACTCTAGACAAGGTGAAGGAGATACAGAGTGAGGCAACGATTGAGGAGTTGGCAGTATGGCAGGAGAGCACAGCACGCTTAGATGAGGATGGGTGCTGGACGGATAAGTCGGGAAACAAAGATGTATTTTACCAGATGCATATGTACTCCCTGTGGTCACTATGGCGCACGGGTCAGCCCACATTTGTGCGAAGGGTATCTGCAAATTGTTAGATCCTGTATGGCAGAATGATAACATTCCCAAAGTTGCTGCTCACTTAGTAAAGTACTGTATGATATGCATGATGAATAACCCTGAAAAAGGCACCCCTCCACCCCTGGTAATTTTGAACCCCCTTCCTTCCCTTTCGAGGTTCTCCAGATGGATTTCTTTGAAATGGAACGGGTCAACAATCTGAAATATGTGTTAGTAGTCGTTTGTGCATTCAGTAAATTTATTGAGGCTAACGCCACTAAAGAGAACACAGCCATGGCGACGGCACTCCTAAAGGATTTCTTCCCGCGTTTTGGTTTGCCCCGTTTTATTTGGAGTGACAACGGAAGTCACTTCAATTCAAAGGTCATTCAGCTGGTGTGCGACGGCCTGCACATCAAGCAGAAATTCCATGCTGCAAACAACCTCCAGTCAGCAAGTCTGGTTG
Organism: Lissotriton helveticus; assembly: GCF_964261635.1. Taxonomy (NCBI): domain Eukaryota; kingdom Metazoa; phylum Chordata; class Amphibia; order Caudata; family Salamandridae; genus Lissotriton; species Lissotriton helveticus. Next base: position 687,282,317 of record NC_136070.1, on the reverse strand, counting down.
CGAAGCACAACGGTACTCTCAAACTTTTGTCTACAAGAGCTACGGCACACTCTATGACAGATTGTAACTGTATGAGGTCGTGTTTGGATGCCCGGCGAATGTATGGGGCATCCCGCGACCTCATGGATTTTCTGAAATAGAATACCCTTTACTTGTGGATTATTTATATGAGTTGACTAAAAATTTGCACTCTATTCACCAACAGATTCATGAAGCCTTGCCACCAACTCCGAGGGGCCAAGCCACGACATCCGGCCCGGTGATTATGTTCTCATGAAGAACTTCCAGAGGAAGGGCAGTTTGGAGCAGCATTGGAAGGGGCCTGTTCAGCTCCTCCTCACTACTCACTCGGGAGTGTAGGTTGACGGCCGGAAGAACTGGATTCACTCTAACAACTGCCGGAGAGTGCCCCTCCCGTTACCCTACGATCGGTGGGTGCTCGATGGCATTGGCGATTCGGAGCAAGTACCTCATTTCATTCCCTTCACAGATGCCCGACTGACGTGGGCGCCCACAGAGGAAAAGAGCAACGCAGTGTTGAACGAGGCTGTACCACCTGAGATCAAGGCAATCCAGGAGCCCCAGCCTGTTGGCCCAGCTGTGCGTGAGCCGCCCTGGTCCTCTGGACCCTCTGTGTCTGAGCCCCTTTTTGAAGACCCCTCTGTCGCTGGGGCAGTCTGTCAGACTATGAGAAAACTCCTTAGGTAACTGCACGGGAACAGAGATGCTTGATCCCAAATCCACCCCTGGCAACAAACCAGAGCTCAAGTAAACGAGTCTCCAACTGGTTATCTCGGGAGGGAAGGGGGAAAGTGGATAAAATAATAAACAAGAAGAGACTTTCTTGGCTGGTTCCTCTCGTCAGTCCGACCTGCAGACCGCTACCGATTGGAGTACCTGAAGGAAAACAACACTAATTAGATTCTCCTATGACTACTCTACTCTATTCTAATCTTGGCTTTCTTTCTTCCTCTGACCTACCATAAACTTCCAAGAGTCTTGCCCTCTCTTCTATTTGTCTTCTTTTTCTTGGTACTGGCTGGGGAATTTGGCTTCCTACGTTTTTTCCTGCAATGCACAATTACATGTACGTGGATTAGTTTCTAGGATCTCCCTAATTCTCTTTTGAAAAACTACTCTTTTTAACTTACTCACTTCTTTCCAGTACTCCTGTAGTCTTATTCTCATATGCTTCTTATTATTTTGTTGCCAACCTTTCCTATGGTTTAAAGGACACCAGAGTTAACTATTATGTGTGTAAGCTAATATAACCTTCTATTTATTTATTAAGCTCTTGATCTACTTACTGATTAGCTATTCTGTTTAATCTTGTACTCTTCGTATATCTTCTTTTGGGATTTTAATTTATTCCTTGTCTTCTATTCTCTTATTTTTCTCTAGGATTACTTCCATTGGGCTTGTCTTATTTATACACTGCACCGAAAGATTATTCAGGCTCTATCTCCGGTAAGTATCTGTTTACCTTTTAGATTCTATAACGTCATTACTTTAAGAACAAACGAGTTCTAGTCACTTATCTCTATTTCTTGGTTTTCTCTTGTCAGCCGCTGGGTCCAGCTTCGCTGCACGACGTGAACTCGAGTTCTGTGGTCAGGTAAGATTTGCCGCTTGAGTGTCTGTTGTTGTTGACAGCGAATGTTCACAAGCTGTGCTCTCTGTTCAGAATTCTCCTTGTCAGGCAATAACTGTCGTCCGACTTACTACTTTACTACTCGGTTATTACTTTCTCTAAATACGCGCAGGAACTTCAGGGAAACATCTCCTCACGGTCGAATCTCTGGTGAAGTGCGCAGATTCATCAAGCGCGCGCTCCACCTGGACTCGCTGCACCGGAGGACCATGAACTAGACCGCTGACCTCTGCCCACAAGCAGCGGCCATCTTGGAGTTCCGATATCGTATTCTATCGGACCAGGAACCCCCAACTGGTCTCAAATCCTCGTGTTGATGCTTTTGGTGCTGAATCAGAGCCACCTGTGGTTCCAGGGTCCTGACATAGTTAGATACAATTTGCGCCCCTGATGAAGGAACAGTGCACTAAAGGAAAATTCAGATTAGAAGGGATGGACTCGACAAGTTGGCCACAGTAGAATAGGGAGAGGTGACATTGGTGCATTGTTTGAACATTCAACAGGATTGCTGGAGTGTGCTCCTTTTGGGAAAGGAGCACACTCCATCAATCCTGTGTGGCGTGGGATTTCTCCAAAGAGTTAGGATCGCCTAGCTCCACTGCTGGTGCTCAATAGTGCCATACTTGATGAACAATAGGAGTCTACCAGCGAGGCTCTGACGGGTGCTAGGAACAATTGCCCTCTTTCTTGCTTTATCAATAGTCGGATCAATTGCATGTCCTTTCATCTGATTTAAAAAAATGTACCCATTTGGTCACCCCATAATGGAGGAAGAACAGCGCTTTACGACCCCACGTTTTAGGCAAGGTGGTTCTTGTTGTTCTAGCTGGTCTATCAAGAGTAAGATGTTTTTTGTAGTAATTGTCCTGATCTTTTTGGTAACAGTACTTGGGATAGTATGGTTCATTGAAGAGAAATATCCTGTGCACTCTTTGATTGGTACAACGTCCGCTCCCGTGAGCCCATTTTCGTTACTTTAGCTCCTCATTAGGGCGAGCACAGAAAAACATGTGTTGATAATGTCTTCTTACAGATGCTCCACCAGGCTCACAATTCATCGAATGTGACAAATTGTTGGATTTGTGGACTACTCCCTTCTGTGACCCATAAAAATTATATATTTCGGTCCATGCCATTTTCTTATCTCGGGAGTTGTGAGTCATGGTTTCAACTGTTCACTATGGTGTATACTCATTACCATTCAGAAGCCATGAATATGACATATGCTGATTATGACACTGTGTTACAATATATACGTGTTCAGCAAGGGTTTAATCCAGGAGAGCAAGGGGCCCCTGATACCTTGTCTCCGACAGCCTGTATGAACGTATAAGCGAACGAAAAAAATGTAACATGGTTTCAAACTGAAATGATGGATTTTGAGGGCTTTAATGTCACTGAATATTTGAAGTATTTCCAGATGTGCAATATTACTCAGGATGAAGCAATGCCGGTGCCAGTAGTTAACACGACAGCCAGTTTTTTGTGTTGAAGGCTTTGGGAATGTTAACGTGGGAAGGAGTAATTGCAATAATACTTATAAGTTGAGCATGACTAATAAATAGCCCACCTTTACTTCCACCCCATACTGTTCATTTTTTTTATGGGTACCAGGCTTATGTGTGGCTTCCAGGGGGTGGTCTGGTATATGTTATGTCTCTTTCCTCCTTCCTCCGGTGTATATAGCACCGTCCACCTGCCTCAGGGATCACCGATTGCGGCGTAGGGCTGTCCATCTATCCCATATTAGAATGGTCATCCATACAGAAGACATTGATCAGACTGACACTAGTCTGCAGCAGTTTACTGATTGTTCCCTTCTGGGGCCCTATGTCCAATAGCCTTAATATTTGTTGCCTCAGTGTGGTGGAAGGAGTAATTAATACCACAGCTGGAATTCTGACTAATATTACAGCTGAGCTCCAGGCTACGAGTCTCGTTGCCCTTCAGAACAGGATGGTGTTAGACGTCATTCTTGCTGACCGGGATGGGGCCTGCTGCATCATCGGCAGTAGTTGCTATGTATACATACTGGACCCTGCTCCAGATGTATATGCTGCAATACAGAAGTTGCACAGGCTTGAATCTGACATTCACCAATAGAATGGTACCTGGACTTTCTCTGGTTGGTTCTGGGGTTTAATCACATCCTGGGGATGGAAAATTCTTCTTGTTCTCATAGCAATAGCGGGTGTTATTTTTACATGTTGTCTATGCATACATTGCCTCCGGGCCTGCTGTGCTTATTGTGTTGGAAAGTTGACCCCCACTTCTAAGGCCCCCTTATATCTGATGCAAAGTCCTCGTCCATTAATGATGGTACAGGCTGTCCATGCTTTGATGTCCATCGATGAGGGCATCTTTGAATATGAACAAAATGTGAATATTCATGTTTTACTAATTCTTTTCTTGTTATGTGAGTAATGATACGCCTTCTAGCATTAGACAAAATTGTTAGCAAATGCTAAAAAGAGGGTCTGGTAGACTGAGAATGCGTCTAGCCGACTCCTTCCAGCATTATGTAAGTCAAGTTAGCATTTGCAGCACCATTTTGTATTCAGCCGCCATTTTGTACCATGATCAAAAATAAGCTCCTGTCTCATAATGTTTGCCTCAGCAGAAAAAGCAGCTTTGGTTGTTTCTGTTCAGTATTATGCAAGGTTGAGTTCCACTACCTTAATAAATAGATCGTTCTGTCCCTGCATACCTTTCCTCTCGAGTGAGCCCTGCTCCCACCCTAGAGAGACGAGCACGGGCAAAGTAACCTTGAAACCAAGACAGCATGTACCCGTTCCCAAGATGGTAGCTGGCCTTTCTGTACTCCCTCTGCTCGTTCGTGCCCAGCCTGAAAAATTCCAGTCAGGGCAGGGTTTTAGAGGTGTTGGAAATGTATATTTTGTGTTACTGTGTGGACGGGGGTCTGTTCTTCAGCAGCTGTCTAAGAAGGCTGGTCAGACCGGACTCCGCTCAAGCGAATACAAATAAAATAACTTTTGTGCATATGCCAGTTCAAACTGGTGCGGGGGCTCTCCAGCCCCAGTCTTGGCGCGAAGCTGGACAAAGGAAAGGGGGTGTAACCACCCCCCTTCCTGGTCCCACCCAGAGGAGGGACCTAGCAGGTAATCCGGCCCCTAGATTTAGAATAAGAGTAGGAGCTGTGTCCCAAGACTTCAGATCATCCTGAACTCGACTTGAAATACAGAAGAAAACTGGACTTCGACATTCTGCTGCACAGAAGACTGAAGAGAATCTCCCTTGTGGCAAAGGAGTGACCACCCTGTGAATACAGCCACCAACCAGCAACTCGACGTCTGCTTTGCCGCCGCCTCCCGCCGGAGCCCGAGCCCAGAGCCTGACAAGACCCAGACTCCCAGACATCTCAGAGCCCAATCCACAGTCCCTGAAAAGAAGAGACCCGTGGAGGCACCGAGAGACGTGGGACCGGACATCTTGGAAGACCCCCGAGAAGCTGACTGCGCAGCACCCGAGGCACCCTCGACGCTGTGCTTTGGGGTTTGAGAAGCCCCGACACCGAGCAGCATTTGCACCGAAGATCAGCCCCCCAGCATCTCCACGATCTGCGTGGGGCCCTTTGCCACTCGACGTGCCATCCCGGCCACTTGCCACGTGGCTAGCGGCCATCTTGGCGACGAAAACTACAATTTGCACCGCTGGTTTGGTTGCTCCAGACTGGCCCCTGCTCCCCTGAAAAGGAGCACCCGCTCTGACCTTGCTGGTCCGAGTAAGAAGCTTGCATCGATTCCTGCGTGGCTTGCATCAGCCAAGGCCTGTTTGCTCCAATCAAGAAGCCGACACCGCCAACAGCTAGAGCCTTCGTGGGACAGCTCGTGACCAACGCCTGGACGTCCTCGACCTCTTCGTGTCCACGTGGCTGCAGAGACAATCTTCACTTCTTCACCTGTTTGCACCTGACATTGCCTGGCTCCATCCTGGTTCCACGGTAGTCACTGGCTAGTGACTTTGAACATTGTCCCCTCTGCTTTCAGGTCTTCACCTCTTCAGATCCACCCTAGGATCCACCGGAACTCTCCTCGACGACCCGCCTGCAGCATCTTCAGCTCCAAGCACCATCGACCTGCGTGACGAAACCCGACACTAATTCGCACCTGTGCACCCGCTTCCTGTGGGTGAGGTAACTCAGCAACGCTGGTGTTTCCACACTGGTGTACACCTCTAGTGCCTGTGTCTAAAGTTTTATCCTTGTAGGTCCATCGGAAGGTTCCTAGAACACTAACTTTGTAACTTTTACGCACCATTGACATTGCATTGGTGCATGCGTGCGCTTTAAGCGCTGCACCCGAGTCCCGCGGGCCTTTCCCGAATTCATCACTGCTAGTCCCGAACAGCTCCAGCGATTCCCCAGGCCCTAGGCCTCTTTCCTTTCCCCATAGTGGTTCTTATACCACTATTTTAGTATATGGTTTAGGTGGCCCCTAGGGCTCATCCATATTGTGCAAATTTTGTATATTTAACTGTGTTTTGTTTTAACGCATTTGCTTCTGTGCTCATAAAGAGTATAGGGGATATTTGTAGAAATAAATCTATATATATTTTCAATATCTGTGTGGTGTCCTTTCATTTGGTATTCAAGGGGATTGTGTATGGTAATACAGCTTGCTTCACATGCCTTTACAGAGTTTAGCCTAAGACTGCTTAGTCCATGCTACCCCTAGGATAGCTTGTCTATAAGGTTGACTTACAACCATCACCATAAGGGTTGCTTGGCATGGTACAGGGTGATCACTAGAGCTAGTGAGCATCATATACCAGGCCAACTTCTCACAGTCATCCAACATGATTATTAAATCCCAATAGGGTCTCTAATGGAGGAATTATCATCATCCACGGTCCCACTCCAACATATAATTCTCACAAAAGGTAACCGGATGGTTGCACAAGAATAAAAAAAGATACAAAAAGGTGAACTTAAAGCAAGACAAAGGGCATTTGCTTTTTAAAGACGAGAACTATCACTCACCCAAAGGGTGACATGCTTCATCATTGGGTTCCCTCTTGCACACAGTGCCCACAAGTTGCGCACAGTGTAGGCTTCAACTCTCCCTTAGAAGAGGAGCGTGAGGTGTTTTCTACTCCAATGTGATATATGAGTGAGGGGCAGAGTGCTAAATAATATCAAAATGTGTGTGTTAAAACCACCTAATATGGGGAAAATAATCTTTATTCGATATCCCCAATGGATGGAATTAAAAACAGTGTAACAATAGGGTTAAGGATGTTCCCTATCTGACTAGGTCAACATGTTTCTGCTAAATGATGTAAATTCGTAGCATTCTTCAGGATCAATGTCTTGTCACTCTGCGAAAATTCGTGAAGGTTGTGTGCTTTCAGGACATTCAACTTTGTTTAGTATCCGAACCTGTGAACAGAAGGCAGAGCAGTTGCAACATCTCACAATTATAACTCCTGTAATTGCATAGGGTGTGAAATATATGAATATCCACAGTACATTTGTAAAACATTAACTCATCTTATTAATGCTTTAATTTAAAAGACATCAAAATAACGAAGCGAGGAATAATCCTCGTCTCTGTGTCCTTAATAGAGTATATAAATCTTGATGTGTTAGCTATGAGAAAAATTATTTAATGGCAGGACCGCAGGCTTCGGATTATGCTTGTTGAAAGCTGTCCCACAACAACATAAGGTGCATCCACATTTGGCTTGTGATACAAAATCTTAAAGGTAGAATCAGAGGACCAATTGGCTTCCACCATGATATCTTCTAATGGGGATCCCAGATAATATGACTTTGATACATTTGCTCCTCCGACAGAGTGTGCACCGAACAAGGTTGTATATATATATATACCTGCCTCTGCCAGTAACCATCTAATCCATCGGGCCAATGTATCCGACTTCACTGGCCCAAAGGGCTTCTGTAAAGCAATAAGCAGCTGCCTTCTAATTGACTGACTCAACTCTCTGGTACAATCCTCGTAAGCCTTTAAACATCTTACGACACACAGTTTATTATTTTGTGGAAAGGCAGGGTAATTTACCCAGCGTGAAGGCGTCTTAGTAAGATTAGAGATCTTAAATGGCACTGTGATGGTGAAAAAACGCTACCTGTTCGGGATTTTACATCTGAGACTATCCAACATGAAATGAGACACAACAATACAGTGAGCTTTGCTGACAATTGTTTCCTAGATAGATCTTCATTCACTGGCCAGGCTCTCAGAAATCGAAGAATGACATCCTCATCCCATAAGACCAAGAATCTCGGCTTGAGAAGCTGAACAAGCCAAATGCTTGATAGGAGTTTACAAACTAAGGGATGTTCCTCTACTGGCTTACAATCCACCGGGCGGTGTCCTGCAGAGATAGAGGACTGAAAACTGTTGACTGATCGGTATGCCAGTCCTTGCTCCGCTAATTGACACAGAAAGGTAATGATCAGATGCAAGTTGTCTCCCAGGGAATCCACACCCTGTTCTTTGGAAAGCATTGGAGCTCACTGTTAGCGGATCTGGTCTCCAATTGCAGAAGATCGGAAGTTGCGTGTTCAGATTCACAACAAATAAATCCGATACGTACGGACCCCATAGGTGATTAAGGAAGATGAAAAACCTGGAGATTAAGTCTGCAATTCCTGGAGTCCCTCAGGAGGCACAAATTCCAATTTGTATTGACATTCACCCATCCCAGAATGTATTGTACAATCACTGATATCTGACGTTGTAGACAAAAGTGCCAAAAGACCTTGGCATTTTCCACTAGAAGCTTGAACTGGGTACCTCCCATCTTGTTGAGGTACCTCTCTGCTGAAATGTTGTTCCTGCGAAGAAGAATGCAGCACTGTGCTTTGTGAAGAGATAGCATTTTGATTGCAAACTATCCTGCCAAGAGTTCCAGGCAATTGATATGAGTTTGTAACTCTCTCTGGGACCAACTGCCCCCTCATAGAAAATGGGCCATAGCTTGCTCCTCAGTCCCATCTGCTGGCATCTGATTCATAATAACATCCACAACGCAGACAAAGATGGCCTTGCCGGTCCAAGCATCCTTATAATTAGGCTTTCCTGTTTTCAATTTCTATTTTTTGTAAATTCTGGTGTTTTTTTTAGTGTTTCAAGTGATTTCAATACCTTAAAAAATAGTAGTTATCAGTGGTTACACATTTTCACGCCATTAAAAACAACAGAAACAGTGTTTTTCCGGTGTTTATGAACCGTTTTGCTTTTATTATGGTTTGCTTTCTGCACTGATAGTGCATGGTGTATAGACAGTGTACATACAGTGTATACGAGGTCCAAATATATTTTTGCAAATCAAAATTATTGTAGTACACCATAGAATACTTCTTTAGTGAGTCTTTTGTCATGTGCGCTCGCTCTTTCCCTCCCATGTAAACTTTTTTTCTGTGAAAAGGCCCTCAACATTGGCACTTGAGACGGGCAACGCCGAAACAGCCAGTACACAGGTCAATAATCTTTATTTCGTTGCTCCGCAACATAAAATATGTACAATAAAAAAACAACATTATTGCGAAAAATCAATAATCACTACTACACTTCATCATTCCAGGACACACTATTATGGTTTAGAATTATCACAAAATAGAATAAATAAGTTAAAAAAACTTTTACACAATGTTAAAAAAAACATTACATCGAATTTATAACAGCCTTGGCATAAAGATTAAAATTGACAAATCAATAAAACAAGGAAAGAAAGCATTATACGTGGATTGAACAAATCCGCAGGGTATACAACTTAAAAAGTACGAGACATTTTCAATCTAATGAAGTTTACAGCCAGAAGAAATCTACTGATTCCAAACACAATTATTTGGCTGGTATCCGTTTTTAGAATTCTACCAGCTTCCTTATGGGAAGTAGAGCCAATAATATGACATAATGGCACTATCCATTTTTTCCTTGCTTTACCATAACTAGGACAGAAGAACAGTATATGTAAAACGTCTTCCCTTGTATTATTTGAACATAAGGTGCAGTACTCACTGTTTGTCATCCCCCAGCTTTTCTCAGTGGCCTTAGTTCTTAATGTTCCGTATCTATATTTTAGGTACAGAGTTTTGGCCAATGGCGGCTGTACCTCATCAAGAAATGATTCAAAGTTGGCCTCATTTTTAAACATTAAAATTTTTTCGGTTAGGGGGCCATGCGATCTAGCATACATAGAATCGTGACTCACATAGGACCAAAAGGACAGTTTAACAATTTTCTTGGAGGCCATATTTAAAGACTCCGGCTCACTCCAAAAGTGGGTTAGACCTAGCTTGTTAAGCCACGTTCTTACGTGCTTAAACCAATAAATTTTCCTACCACTGTCTAGGTCCAATACTTCTTTCACCCCATTTTTATAGTCAGTCAGTTCTTGGGTTGTCAATAATCTAACCCATAATAATAATGGTCTCAACATTGCATGATGGTCAGTATGCTTAATATTTAAATCTAGAAATAATGGTATCAATGGGGTGTTATTAGGAACTTTTAGTAATCTCCTTATAAATTTGTTCTCCAGTATTTCAAAGGTCTTCCGACATACTGGTCCCCATAGTTCTGCCCCATACAGAACTGCTGATTGCACCTTATACCTGAATATCTCTATGGCTGGAGTAACTGCCTTATTCACACATAAGTTGTGTCTTTTTAATATTGGGAGACAATTTTGTTTAAACATTATTTTTGATTTTCCTAGCTGGGGACTCCATCCCATTGACGAATCAAGTAATACCCCTAAATAAGTAAAGCTCTGTTCATAATCAAGTTTGTGGCCATTTAACATTAGATTTTTTTTAAAACTTTTATGCGGGTTTAGTGCCATATATTTGGTTTTTTTTAAGTTAATTTCTAGCCCTTTTGAAATACAATATTGCTGGAACCTATCTAATAAGATCTGAAGGCCCCGAGGAGTTTGTGAAATGAGAATCGTGTCGTCCGCGAAAAGGAGGGACGGTACGCATTCCCCTCCCAATCGGGGCGAGTCATTATCATAATTCTCCATATAGGCTGCAATATCGTTAACATAAAGGGAAAAAAGTGTGGGAGCCAGTACGCATCCCTGGCGTACTCCTCTTTTTATGGGGATTGGGTCTGTGAGTTCCCCATTCGGGCCCCACCTAACCTTGGCATAGTTATCCTGGTGCAGGCCCATCACCAATTTTAAAAGTTCTCCAGGAAGTCCCTGCCTTTCCAAGGACTTCCAAAGTAGGTCACGAGGTATTAGGTCGAACGCTGCTCGTAGATCTACAAAGGTCACATACAAGTGACCCTTGCGGATGATAACATATTTCCAATACAAGCAGCATAACCGCAATACCTGGTCTATGGTCCCGGTTTTTTCCCTAAACCCCGCCTGGTATTTTGATAAAACTAGTTCTTCATCTAACCACGTATTTATGCGGTTTAATATATGCCTGGCATAAATCTTTTGAGTTATATCTAAAAGACTAATGGGGCGATAATTAGCTGGATCGCCTCTATCCCCCTTTTTAAAAATTGTGATAATTTCTGCACCATCCCATGTGTCCGGAATTCGTTCACCAGCCGCTATAATGTTAAATAACTGGTTTAAATACGGTGCCCAAACATCAGTGTTATGCAAATATAGATCGCCCGGAATTTTATCGAGTCCAGGAGCCTTCCCTTGTTTGACTGAAGCAATTGCTAGCTCAGTTTCATGTAAGTCAAAGACTACCAGTGGGTGTAGTTTCGCTGGCTGTATAGAAGTAGGGTCTTCCGGTGAAATAACCTCAGTTAGTTTTGCTGCATACAACGTTGTAAAGTGTTTTACCCACGTGGCCTTGTCTAGAAAAACCTCTCTGGAACCTTTCTCACGTTTATTCCCCTTAGCCACTAGTTCCCAAAAGTGCCTCTGATCCTTGGTTTTGGCTGCTAATAGCATGCTGGACCATAATTCCTCATCCCAAGAGGATTTTGCTTTTGCCATTATCATATTGTATAATTTCCTTTTATCTTTAATTTCTACAGGACTTTTACTTTTAATTGCCTCAATCAATATGGTTTTGGCAGCACGGCATTCCTTATTATACCAGGGTTTTCCCACTGGTTTTGCATTTGCTATGCCAGTCCCTTTTTTTGGTCTTTTTGTGAGGAGATCTAACAATTTACTAAAGAGGGATTTATGCAATTTAATAAATTCCCCAGATTCACATCTATGTGGACAATATAATTCAAATGTGTTTACAAGGGTACTGTAAATTTTTACTAGTAAATCCTCTCTTTCCAGTATGTATGCCCACTTAACGGCCCTACGATTATTACTAAGAATGATGTTATCTGGTGATAGTAACTGTACTTGACTATGGCCTCCCTCTATACCATTCAACCTCTTTAATAAGCTTTGAAGAAAACTAGTTTCTAGTGGATGATGGTCGCTATCAAATCTTTCCTTGACTTTTAAATCAATTGTGTATAGCCATAGGTCAGACGAAATAATAACATAATCTAAATTGTTCTTGTAATCTCGCCTCTTAAAAGTGGGTACTTTCGGGCTATCAGATGGCATGCGCCCATTACAAGCCCTCAGACCATGGCTTGTAAGCAGCCTTGTGATCTGGAGGGCTAGTGTGGTCGCAGCGACAGTTCCATTATCAATCAGGAGAGGTATCCTGTTAGCCACATCCTCATCTTCATACAATTTGGCCATGCCCGTGATCGGTTCAAAATTACAGTTCAAGTCCCCACATAAGATTACGCTTGCATCTGGCTCTAGGGTATCCATATAAGTCTCCAATTTTTCAATGCATGGCGACACCTTATGGGATGGGAGGGGACTGTTATACACATTTATGAGGTTAATCACCCTTTTATCCTCTGTCGTTATTTCCAATCCTAATATATCTAGGGAGTCAATATTTAGAATTGTTATGCCTATATTAATAGATACACTAATCCATATTAGTAGGCCTCCTGAGGCTCGTCCTCTTAATGAAGGCACAGCCTCTATTTGATATGTTTTATATCCGACTCTGTGGACCTGATCAGTAGCCCAAGTTTCCTGCAACACACAAATATCAAAAGTGTTCATGTAGTTATTCCAGTCAGGGTCACATAATTTTGCACGGACCCCTGCTACATTCCATGAAACTAGTGTAGTCAGAGAGGGCCCCTCATTTGACCCATAGTTGCCAGATAATGTAGATAATAACAAACTACTATTAGCCCCAGTGTCAATTGCAATAACAGTATTTTCCGCCCTCCGGGATCTACTCCCTTCTTCCTCCCTAGCTCCATCAATATTATGATTATTTGCACTACCTCCCTCTGTAGTGTAGTTCCTATTATCCCAATAGGCTCTGCGCATTGGAATAATACCTTCAATAGTATAGGCCTAGACCAGACGTTAACTAGGTCTTCTATTGTCGATATTAGACTTAAAGTTTTGGGTTTGCCAGCTAGCTCAGAGTTCACTAGAAACTTTCTCGAATAGGCAAGGAGGAGTTGAACCTCCCTGGATAGACAAGAAGGGATTTAGTTTCTGACAACCATAGAACATGACAACTTTGCTCTCCCCTAATCAAGAGTGTATCTCTAGAGTCGTGTGAAAACAAAAGACAACTTATTTTACTCAGTCAGTACGTGCATTCTTAGTCTCACCAGATTGTAGAGAAAAGGAAGAGACGGGCGTGTTCAATAAAAGATGGTATTTATTGATCAGTCTCTTTTCTCATACAAGAGAAATGGATTGATATTATCGCAATACTTATGGTTAAGTAAAGTGCATACAATAAAAGCAGAAGTATAAAATAATACTGTAAAAACATTTATATGGTTTCTAAGCCATAAGGTGGTTTAAAATGGATAAAATAGATACATACACATATACATTTGACTAATCGTACTCAACTGGTGTTTCTAACTACGCCTACCCCAGTGTACCTGACCTAAGCCTAATACGTGGGCGGGAATAGAAAGTAGCAGTTTAAGTTAAGTTTGTTTTGCCAAGTGACTGACTCAAGAATTCTCTGCGAGGGGTTGTTCAGTTCTGTACCTGGAATTTAGGATGAATGAGGGATGGTATCTCTCGTCTCTGGTCTCGATATTCCAGGCTGCCTGCGAGGGCTATCCGGAAGGGCAGGAGAAAGCAGCGTCTCGTTCTCAGCGCGTCAGGAAGGCGGGGCTGCGCCAGCGGGGTCTGCTCTGCTCTGGGCTTCGGCAAGTCTGGCTGCTCCGATCTCGTCACCACCGCGTGTGTTTGCTTAAGGCAATACCGGTAATATTTATACCTGTAAGGTGCCGAGATTGACGTAAGGATGGACATAGATACGTCAATAAGGATGTCATACGACTTGGTCGTTAGCACATTCTTTTGCTGAAGTTCTCGATGAAATCAAAACAATGGCCGCAGGGTTTTTCCCGGGGTGTCATAGGTTTGATTTGTTTTGAGAACTCCGTATGCCTTATCAGGGGCTGGAGGAATATCGCTTGTCTAATTAGATTGCAAGCGTTATGACTTAATCAGATAACACGTTCCTGTGCCGTGGTGTGGCATCATCAGATAACGGTTTCTGCATCATGGGATGGCTGCTAGTTAACTTGTTAACCAGAACAGGGTCAGGAATAGGGGGATCGATACAGAACCTATAGGAATACATCACACCCACTCCACGCTAACTATGGCCATGTTTACGAATCTAGGCATAGTAAAACATACTGTAGAGTATCGTGTATACCTTACCACCCCAAAATACATATAATGCATTTCGAAATTATCTAATATACGGAAAAAACAGTCACATGTATTATATGCACTCAAGCTGTAGAATAATGCTAAAGTAATCACGCATATGTATACATTATTGCTAATTGGTATATGAGAATTTACACATGAAATGGCTCTTAATACAGAAGAAAAAGGTTCGAGACCATTTCATCACAGAATAAAAATAATTATGAACATACCAGCGGGCAGCTAATGTCTATAAAGTTTCTAAAAATAGAAATTTTAGTTCTTACTTTAAGCAGAAGATAAGTGTCCCGAAAAATCGAAAAATATTTTGGGGCTGCTGAAAAAATTGCTGTCCGTGAACTGGAGGGGAAATCGTTCATGGTATTCTGTTATTAAAGTTGAAGGCCAAATTCAGGGAACGCCGTGTGCTAGCTTGCTCAAAAGTCTCTATTTCTGCTCTGAAGAGAACATCATATCATTTAGACTGTCGAAAAAGCTGTCAACAGCTTCCTGGGAGAGTTCCACTAACTCGGAAAAGGATGTAACCATGCATTCATGTGCATGATTGTCTCCATTGACGTTTTGATTAGTATTGCTGACAGAAGGTCGTACCTGATCGATGCTGCTTTCATCTTGAACTTCACTACCCCTTAATCGTAGCGGTGAAGTCTCCACGAATGCCGTCATCAGGATTGGCAGCCGTTGAGGGCAGCACAAAGCATGAGCCTTTATTGGGCTCAACAATGTTTCTGCATCCATTGGCGCATCCGATTGTAGCGTCAGACAGGTGTCCAACACGCATTCTTCTCCGCACAGCAAGCACCTTAATACAGGTAAAACACATCGATGCCACATTGGTCGAAATGAAAGAAACCAAGTCATGTTCAGGTCTCTAAGCCGGGTTAGTCCCAGGATTTTTGATATCCGGTCCCGGTATCCAATGGCTCGGATTGTTTCTTCCCTTGTCGCAGGTGTTTTGTCTGTGACACGGTTTGCCATAGCGAAATATAAGGACTAAGAATAGAATTCCTGCAATTAGTCCCAAAATGAGGGGAAGTCCGCCAAAAATCGAATGGACGAAATCTGGAAAAATACCCAGTATGGCTTTGAATGGTGTTAATGCCATCGAAAATACTGTCTTAAATACTTTTGAGACTCCACTGGTATCAGAAATATTTAAGATTTCATTCAGGATTTCTGCGAAATGTATGGGGGAATTAGTTGATAACAATGAGTGAATCTCTGCAGTCGTCCTTGCGACTAGGAGATCATACGTTTCTTTTGATGACGTGAGTCTGGTCGGCGTCTGAAGAAGCACTGTTTTCATTCTGCTTAAAGTGTCTATTCGAATAGAAGTAATTTTCTAGTTGGGCCATGCCCTTGCCTCCCTGTCTGGAAAGGAGCTGGGGAACAATAAGCGTCCACAGCACTTGACCTTCGCAGTCGTAGTTACGAGATAAGGAGTCCCGGGCATAAGACTACAGCATCTGCGGTCCACAATTAGAATGTAACTCCCATTATAGAGTCTTTGAAAAAATGGTTCTATCTCTGTTGCAGGTGTGCCTAGCTGGTGACATGAAAGGTTATTTGAGTTCCCTTCACAGGCTCCATGCAAACTAATTCCATTACACAGAAGTGTACCGCTTAGTGACATCGCACAATTATTGCCACTAAGAAACACTTTCTGTCCTTTATTACTGACACATGCATGTGAATAGGGCAAGTTCCATGTTGTCTTAATGTACCCTTTTCCCAATTTTTCGTACATGCCAGCCTGTATATATTTTTGGCAGTATTGAAACCTGAAGGTTGATATCGGAATATTAATTATCCCATGTATTATCCATTCACTGACAGGTCGTTCTGACATTGTCACTGGTAATCTCTCGAGTTTCTCAATGCTCAGGATTGTATAATCAGCACCCTTTTGTGCCATACTGATTTGTTTATCAGTAAGGTTAAAGATATTGAATAGTGACGTTGTGTTGATTAAACGCCAAGGCACATAGCCTGAACGCAGATTTTGTAACGTCCAGCCAAGCTGTACAATAGAACGCAATTGAGACTGACCGTGTTGTAACAACAGTAAGTCTTGCGATAATATGTCGATTGCTGAAGACACAATGCTGTCCAAAGAAAAAATTCTGGAGGACAGAGTCATTAACCCATTGTCCACTACAGAAAGTGATTTTTCCAAATTAATACGGTCAATTTCCCGTATTCTTTCTGCTGTCTCAATTTGAGTCACCTTCCAGGCCTCGTTGTAAGCTGCATATACAGAGGCTGCTATGAAACGTTTCTGACGCTGTTTGCGCGGTCCCATAATGAAATCACGCAAGTCAGCACCATCAGTAAGTAAAGTTAGGTGTTGCTTAATTTCTGTCAGTGTGGAAGTTTGCAGCCATTGAAGGCATAATTTGCCCACACTGTAGGTGGTTATTATCCAGGAATCTATCTTGACAGTTATTAGTATCTGTGGGCCAGATCAACCATTGTTTCCAATCAGGATGTGTTCTGTTTTGGTTTAATACATAGTTTACGTCTATCTCTTCATCTGTAGAGCTATTGCTGTCCATTGTTGGCTTTGGAATAGACGGTTTATTTAAGTCTTTGATTTTGGCTAGGCCAAGACAGGTAGTTTGTTGAACAGTGTCATTCAAAAATATCATTTGTTCTGGGATCATGCAGGCTCTAAACAATGATTCTATACCTTGTACTTGCCATTCTTTTGTACCCCAAACACTTTTTACTTCAACATTTTTGTCCCAATAATCAAAACCAAAAGTATTCATGTGTTCAAAAAATGAGTCTGAATATATAAATTTCGTGTTTGTTAGCATGATCTTTGTCCCTGTCTTATTTGACAATTTGAAATAAAATGTTTCAGCATTACTTGTGTTGAACCCTGAAAAGTATGAATATTTGTCGTAAAAGGTTCTTGAGCTTCCTTTTGGAGGGGTCGCACAATGTTCCCATTGATTATAATTTAAAACATTTCTAGGTTGTGCCGATTTATGTAGAAAATGGTTACCATAGTGGTTGTAACAGTACATACTATCATAATTTGTCGAACCCTGCAAATAATCATGTTTGGTAAATTTAGCAGACATCACTAAGTCAGACATCATATCATTAATGTTTTCAAAGTCCCAATCATCAGCAAATGAGCTTGGTTTTACAAAGTCACTCAACGAGATCTTGATTTGGTGTGGATATTTCAGGATTTCAACCGGACCATAAATTTCGTAGTCAGTATTGTCCCATGCTACCCCACCTGGTATAGGATTGGCTGTGAAGTTGACTGAAGAAAGTTCTCTTTTCTCGACGTGTGAAGATGTGTGTGGCTTGAGGATCAAGTTGATTTTCTGACTTGCTGTGTCCATTTTAGCATATTTTCCCTCAATGAAGCGTCCCAAAGTTAGTACCATGATAAGCCAAAGTATGAGGATAAATGCACCAAAGCCCACCCAAAATTCAATCCATGGAGAAATTAGATATGTGTCTTTCAGTTGTTTCAAAAGTTCTTTAGCTTTATCTTTAAAGGTTTTTGATGATGGCTGTGTTTTTGATTCACTTAGGTCTTCAGAGGAATCATCGAAGTTTATGAAGTAGCCGGAACATCCTAGTTCCAAACAATAATTCGTACGGACTGAATCCCTTCAGAGAATTTCTTGGCAGGTTATTTAGACTACGTTGGACACTTATTAGATGTTTGACCCACCCAGCTCCCGAACCTAATACCCTTTCCGTTATAGATAGCTTTATGCCTTGGTTTTTTCTTTACACCATCCCGTATCCCTCAGGAAGGAAGTGAGAAGAATCCCGCATCGCTATGCTCATTTGGCCGTGCTTCCCCACAAGCTTGAGGGCTAAAGTGAAAACATTGGTCAAACGTAGCATGCTCCTAGCGTATATGCCATTTAGACTCGCAAATCTTTGTATAACAGTCCAGACGTCAGCCGAGTGCTGGGGATCTACATTATAAGTGGAAACTAGCCTGTATAGGTTAATCGGACGCTTTGCTTTTTACTGCTGATCCTTTCTGGAGTGAAACGCCACGGTAGTATACCGTTTCTTTCGCCACTGCGATCTCTGTTGCAGTCCGGGCATTTTTTTACAAAAATGTCATGCTGCAGGCTCATGCCTGGCCACCAGTACACTGATTGTAATTCTTCCAGAGAATCTTTTAGTTTGAGGTGTCTGAGACCCTCACCCATATGTGCGTCTGCAATTAACAAAGTTCTCCTGTCCATGTTTGGAATTACTCTATCCCCCACTCCAGGGATTCGAGCAAAAGGGACGGAGTTTGCATCAATTATGTATGTATAATTGAGTGGATAGTTGATCGGTAGC
The DNA here is from genome assembly GCF_964261635.1 of Lissotriton helveticus. Lineage (NCBI taxonomy): Eukaryota > Metazoa > Chordata > Amphibia > Caudata > Salamandridae > Lissotriton > Lissotriton helveticus. Next base: position 687,263,614 of record NC_136070.1, on the reverse strand, counting down.
GCTGAGCAGTCGTCTTTTGATGACGGTTTCACCGCCAGCACTGTTTCACCGTCAATGTATTTTATTGTACGCTTTTTTCTAGCTACGGAAGCCGATTTAGTTGCTACCGCTGTGGCTGTCTCAGCCAATGAATTCCCTGCAACGTGAACGCCATCACGCTGATGACTCAGTGAGTGTATCACGTGAGTCTTTGGTAGTTCTTTTTGTAACAGAACTATTTGTTCCCAAAGCAGTTTTTGCTTTATTGTTGCACCTGTGTCATCTTTGTAACCGTTTTGAATCCATTTCTGCAAATCGTTGTTATATGATTTGACGCAGTAATATGAATCGGACACTATAAGTGTCGGGAATTCGCGATCCGCATTACCTAGCGCCATTTTCAATGCTATTATTTCAGTCTGTTGTTCTGAATTGGTTTCTACTGAGTGTGTTTTTGTTAATAGAGGTCTTAGTTTACCTCCGCGCCACACTTCTTTTGTAATCTCACATGTGGGGTTGTATGCTTGTTCTCCCCAAACGGAGGGTTGAGCATGTCCGTTTGTATAGATTACACAAGCGTACTGTCGTAAGGGCAGAATGTCGATTGGCAGAGGGAATGTTCTTTCATATTCTAGATTTTTCAATTCTTTTAATTCTGGATCAAAGTAGTATTTTACTTTGTCCGTTGTAATTGAATTCACCCATTGTATCCATTCCGGATTCAATACTGTTGTTGGTAAATTACACGGTGTTGTTAATGCCTCAAAGGCTGATTCTGCTGTTATGACTGTGATGTGTCTACCGTCAGCTTTATCTTTTTCTTTAGCTATTGCGGTTTGAACTGCATGAACAATGTTTTCTTTAATGCTGAATTTCTTTTCAGCTTCTGTGTACAAGTGTGATTTGAATGCAATTGGTACCTTTTCTCCCTCGTTAGAGGTCAGGTATGTGAATCCGCATCTTCCTGGGATGACTCGAATCACAAGATTGCGTGTGTTATCACGTGTTTCTATATTTGTTTTAATTAACATGTCTGTTTGTAAGGATCTCAGAATTTCTGTGTGTATTTGAGTCCAATTGGTTCTTTTAAAATCTGGTTTTATTAGATCATAAAGGGGTTTGACCCTTTCTGCGTAATTTGCAATGTATGTTCTTCCAAAATTTAGGAAGCCTAGAATTGACTGTAGGTTTTTTTAGTGTTCTAGGTGCTTGGAGTACGGCACATTTCTCTAGGAAATTGTCAGCCAGGCTTTTGCCTTCACTTGATAATTCATATCCTAAGAACAGGACTGTTAGATGGGCAATTCTGGATTTTTTGAAGTTGAATTTGTAACCCTCTGCTGCGAACCCAAGTATTATGGTGTTCACTCTCTTCAAGTGAGTATCCAAGTCATCATCTGTTAGGTATATGTCGTCGACATAAGATAATGCCTCTTCGTCATATGTTTGTAATAATTCTGTTACTCTCGCTGAGAATAATCCTGGGCTGTTCTTGAACCCTTGGGGTAACCGACAGAATTGTTTTTGAGCGCCATTTATTGAGAACGCAGACAAGTATCTGCTCTCTGGTGCTATATTTTGACAGAAGAATCCATTAGAGATGTCTAATGTTGTTTTGTATTTTTTGCGCACTATGTTATTCATTAGTGCTGCACTATGCGAGTTTTGTACTGCAAAAGTTTTGCAACATGAGTTAAGGTGTCTGTAATCCAAAACTAGACGATATGAATTGTCTGGTTTGGAGACAGGAAACAAAGGGTTGTTCATTTGTGAGGTGCAAGTTTCAATCACCCCCTGGTATTCTAATTGGTCTAGGATTTCTTTTACCTGTTTTTTAGCTTCTTGCTTAATTGGGTACTGTCTTTGTGCAGTAGGTTGTGATTTTAACTGGATTTTGTGAGGAGGAGAGTCCTCATCCCATCCTACGTGATTTGTATATAAAGCAGGAGCTTGAGCTACTGCCCACTTTCTTGCAAGTGTATATTTTTTATGAATTGGGATATGATTTGAGAAGGCAGGCATAATTATTTCTTCGCCATGAGGGCACTCCCTGACAAACTCGGGTGGCCAGTCTTTTTCAGCTAGAAGGATGTCATAGCCCTTGGAGAGATTATCCCAAAATAGTCCCCTTATTTTTCTAGTCTTATCCCCCTCTATACGTAATGTTATTTCATATATTTTGTGAGGTTTGCTAACTCTGGTGTCTGCAGTTTCCACTTGAAGGTATTCATTCGTGTCCACTGTCTCCAGATGATTCATAAGGACTTTGCGAGCTATGCTCACTTCTGCTGCGCTGTCTAGCATTGTCTGAGCCCACTCTCCGTTTTTCAGCTGTGTCCTCAGTATTCTCGGCATTGTTGAATACTTTAATACTGGCTACCTTCTTTTTTGGAAATTGTAATTTCTTATTTGGAGGAACAGGTTCCTTGTCTTTGGACTTGACGTGCCCTTCCCTGGGTTCCGATCGTCCTCTCCTTTCCGATTTCTGCGAGGAAGTCTGAAAAGATTGAGAGGGACGTGTATCAAAATCTTGATATCTATCCGGTTTCTTTATATTATCCCTATTTCTTAGGTTGTATTTTTTCCCAGAGGGCTCACTTTGGGGAGACCTGTGTCCTTGGTTTGGAGATTTTTCTCTCTGCCGAGGAGACCTTCCTCTGGACTGGAATCTCTTTTCTTTTGGATTGGATTGTTTGTTTCCATCCCAGTTCTTCTTTTGTGATGTTAAATTATTTTTAATAAATATTTTTTCAGGACTTTCAATCAGTTGGGGTTTTACTGGTATTTCACCTAAACTATCTCTACCTAGTTCCTCATAGGATTTTTCTATGATTCTGGCAATTTCAGCTGGTTGGTCTGCTATATCTGTTTCTTTTAACCTCTGGCGGATCGCCACGTTTGCTGCTTCTCCCTTTATATTGGCTAGTAATATAGCCGAGACCTGCTTGAAGTCTTTCAGTAATTTCATACCAAGAGTTAAAGCGGGTTCTGGACCGTATTCGTCTTGAATTTGTTTTAGCACATCTGGTATTACCGAGATGGATGGAACACCATGCGTTTTTGTGTAGATGGAAGCAAAGACTGTACCCCAAGTGTCACAGTCCTCCACGTGTGGTGCGATTCCCATTGGAAGACAGATAGTCAGAATCCTGTGTTTATCAACAGGAGTGGTGTCTGGAAACACCGCCTCTATTTGGGTGATTTTTTGTGCTAACCAGAATGGTATTTGTTCCCTTTTAGCTGGTACCTTACCTAGGCAGGACTGTATGTTCTGTGGTGTAATTTTATTTGTGTTCCCCTGATGAGGGGTCAGCTGTGGAATTTTAATTGCTGGTTGGATTGTTGAAGTCCGCATTACGTATTGGACTAATTGTCTATGTATTTTTATTAATTGTTTTAGTTGTACTAAAAGATCTGCTGCAGACATCCTTTCGATGTCTGGATGTGGTGTGTATCCGGCTAGGACCGGCCACGTTGCTCCTGGTCTACCTAATGGACCGAGCCTGGTGATGTGATTGTTGTGTTGTAGGGCGCCATTAAACAAGAGCAGGTGCTCTTGAAATTTAAGTGGTACTTCCACCTCCTCGAAAGGAGTGTATTCTTCAGGAGGTTCCTCTGTTTTGTAATGGTGGAAGACCTTTGTTACAGCGTTTGCTGCTGGAAAGTTTATCCATGAATAGAATACCTCTGTCTGCCGATATTCGTGTGCCTCTATTACGAATATGACTGTGCCACCTCTAGGTGTCAGTCCATTTTCTATAAGTTTTAAAGTTATAGATTTCCTTGTGTTGACCGGGATGAGTATTAAATCCGGGTCTGCTGCTTGCATAGTATTATCAGCTGTTACGAGTTCAGCTGCTACTCTAGCTATCTCTCTTTCTTCTTCAGTTTCTGACATTCTACTGTCAGGAAGGTTATTTTGTTTGTTTGCAGATCAGGTTTCTTATGGAAGCAAAGATTAGATGCACAATATTTTGGAACAGTGTATCCTTCAACGTTGACTATACCAAGAACCATACATAGGAGTTTCCTCCTGCGAGGTTTGGCGGATATGACCTTTCACCCACTCCAGACGTCTTTGGAGTATTTATGGGAAAAAAGGGGTCTGAGTGAAAAAGCACGACTGAGTTACTCTAATGTCTTGCGTTAGTTTTATCGCCTTTCCAAACGTTTGGGCGCCATGTAGTGTAGTTCCTATTATCCCAATAGGCTCTGCGCATTGGAATAATACCTTCAATAGTATAGGCCTAGACCAGACGTTAACTAGGTCTTCTATTGTCGATATTAGACTTAAAGTTTTGGGTTTGCCAGCTAGCTCAGAGTTCACTAGAAACTTTCTTGAATAGGCAAGGAGGAGTTGAACCTCCCTGGATAGACAAGAAGGGATTTAGTTTCTGACAACCATAGAACATTACAACTTTGCTCTCCCCTAATCAAGAGTGTATCTCTAGAGTCGTGTGAAAACAAAAGACAACTTATTTTACTCAGTCAGTACGTGCATTCTTAGTCTCCGCAGATTGTAGAGAAAAGGAAGAGACGGGCGTGTTCAATAAAAGATGGTATTTATTGATCAGTCTCTTTTCTCATACAAGAGAAATGGATCGATATTATCGCAATACTTATGGTTAAGTAAAGTGCATACAATAAAAGCAGAAGTATAAAATAATACTGTAAAAACATTTATATGGTTTCTAAGCCATAAGGTGGTTTAAAATGGATAAAATAGATACATACACATATACATTTGACTAATCGTACTCAACTGGTGTTTCTAACTACGCCTACCCCAGTGTACCTGACCTAAGCCTAATACGTGGGCGGGAATAGAAAGTAGCAGTTTAAGTTAAGTTTGTTTTGCCAAGTGACTGACTCAAGAATTCTCTGCGAGGGGTTGTTCAGTTCTGTACCTGGAATTTAGGATGAATGAGGGATGGTATCTCTCGTCTCTGGTCTCGATATTCCAGGCTGCCTGCGAGGGCTACCCGGAAGCACCGGAGCTGGATTTCTCGGCAGGAGAAAGCAGCGTCTCGTTCTCAGCGCGTCAGGAAGGCGGGGCTGCGCCAGCGGGGTCTGCTCTGCTCTGGGCTTCGGCAAGTCTGGCTGCTCCGATCTCGTCACCACCGCGTGTGTTTGCTTAAGGCAATACCGGTAATATTTATACCTGTAAGGTGCCGAGATTGACGTAAGGATGGACATAGATACGTCAATAAGGATGTCATACGACTTGGTCGTTAGCACATTCTTTTGCTGAAGTTCTCGATGAAATCAAAACAATGGCCGCAGGGTTTTTCCCGGGGTGTCATAGGTTTGATTTGTTTTGAGAACTCCGTATGCCTTATCAGGGGCTGGAGGAATATCGCTTGTCTAATTAGATTGCAAGCGTTATGACTTAATCAGATAACACGTTCCTGTGCCGTGGTGTGGCATCATCAGATAACAGTTTCTGCATCATGGGATGGCTGCTAGTTAACTTGTTAACCAGAACAGGGTCAGGAATAGGGGGATCGATACAGAACCTATAGGAATACATCACACCTCTTCCACCCTGTTCATTAATCTTCAATCACATTCCTGTAAACCGCTGAATACATCAAATCTGTTCGATAGTTCCAGTGGCGTGAATGGCATAAAATGAGCCATGCTTCTGTGTTCACTTGTATTGTATCTGGGGGGTATAGTGTTCCACCCAGATGCAACAGAAGCTGGTACTGGTGGAAACATGTGAACAGGGTTCCTAGCAAGCTCCATATTAAAAAAATTATTATCAAATAGGGCATTGCTGGTTGACGATTGGTGTGGAAATACTATAGACCTAGGATAGAAGTAGGTTAATGGGCGCGGTATAATACAGTTATTTTCATTGCCATGAGGCCAATTCAATATGTATTGGACTGCATTTTTGTCCCTAAAATTTACTACAACCACGTCTCCCCCTATGTCCTTTGGTCTTCTACCTAACCATGGCAGACGTCGGACATGAACTATTTCACCATAAATGTTACTGGCTATTGGTCTATGTGAGGATAGCCAGTGCATTATTTTATTCTTGAGTTGGAAGAATCCTTCCCGCTTGTTTACAGACAGCTCCGGTACCCCAGTGAGGACCACCACATAAGGTACGGCTTCCGGCGGGAGTTCGGTCGGTGGTCTCCTGCTTTGAGCCCCTCTAGTATATCTAGCATCTTCCATTTCCAGTCTTGGCGGTCCGTTTGATAAATTGCCCATTTCCCTTTCTAGATTGTTATTAACAGGAATATCGGGAATACGATTCAGGGATGTAGCTAAACTTATTGTTGGTATTTTTGTCTGATTAGTTTTGCAATTATAAAGATGCTTAGGTGCAGATTATATACTTGTAGACAATTTATTAATAGCAGCTGGAGTGACTGTCCTCAAGTTATCGTGTGATGTGATGGTAGAAGTTGCTACAACGGCATCTGATGAAACAATTTGCACTGATGTAGACGCTTGAGCAGGGATTGATGTTATCATTGGGCCTTTATGACCTGAAGTCCTAATAGGGTTTCCATGTGTAGCCAGGTCTGCCTCTATTTTCCCTAGTCTTAACTCCACTCCTTTTAATCTTTCAACTATAGCTAGTGTATAGCTCCTCACAATGAGTTCTATGCTGTCTAGTAAATTGCCAGTAGGGGTTATTTGAGACCCTTCGACGTTCAAAACATGTTCAGTATTGCACTCAGTGACCAAGTGGGGGGACAGTAATAAAGGTGTGGGGGGATCTGGCGCCATTCCTGCAGCTTCCTTGACAACTGTACTTCCCGAGACTTTGGTGCTAATAGGATTAGGTTTCTTCCCAAATTCAGAATGACTCAACTTTGGCCTATTTGGATCCAACCTTTTACGTCTCTTTTTAGTTGGCGGTGGACAATGTGTTATGTATAGCAAAGAACTCTTATTTTTCCCTCTTACTACCTTCCCTGGCCTGGGTATTGGTGAAGTCAAGGCCTTTAGTGCATTAGGTGTACTAGTGGAATCAAGAGTGTTAGTGGCTGAGTCAGTTTGGGTTGAACCAATAGAAGGTGCTAAGCACTCCCTTAGCAATAGGGGCACACTATTCCCAGATGATGTAGCATCCATGGTGTCTACACAAACATCGTTATCCATGGTAACAACAGGGATAGGTTCAGAAAAGGCCCTGTTCTTGAATCGTTCAATAGAACGTCGACGATCAGCTCGTCGTTCTGCTAAGGATGAGTCTTTAGATCCCTCGGAAACAGCTTTGGTAAAATAATTGTCCAGGGTGCCATTCAACAGGGCCCCTGTTTTATCAGAGGCAACAGCAGTAGACGGACTGAGCAAGATGGTAGACATTGGCAACAGTGGCTATAAAATTCCAAGGTATGGAGTTTTTGCTTGACTTACTCTGATGGGAACCCACAGCCAGGGGGTCTGGCCCAGTCCAGTCTCCTCAGGCCTCTGAGGGCCTAAGAGGGCCCGCCCTTTTCCCGGGCTTTGCCCCGGGCGTCCCGCTTGCATCCCGCAAGACGGTCCTTCACCTGATTTTGTAGATGGGAGGGCGGCTGGGCGCGGGGCACGCAGGGGGCGCTGACCGGATGTTGGTTGGTCACGCAGGGACTCCTGGAAGAGCGAGTCCCTGCCGCGCAACTCCCCTGCAGCCTCTCAGCGCCTCTGGTGCACAGCAAACACGGAGCAAACAGGCAGCGTTGGTGGGCAGTCCTCCCACGTAGCGGCTCCCGCGAAGCGGGAGCGGCAAGAAGTGGCGCCGGTACGGGGCAAATCAGGCAGAGTGTCCTCACAGCATCCAGAGATTGTACCGGGGGCCAGCACACAATTTACTAACTCTGGCCACTGACATAGCTTTCCATGCAAATACTGGTGCACTTGAAGATTCGATTCTCTGGGCAGGTTCTGCACCGTTTGCCTTGAACGGGGAGCTTATGCCCTCAGAGTTATTGAAGCGGTCAAAAGTGAAGCAGCACTTTTGAAACTATGGAGAAGATTCCCTTTACGGAAGGGATCTAGAACTTGTACAGAGTACCACAGTGAGGTTCCATTGATTTCAAATGCCATGATTGCCAAGAGGATATTTCTATGCATCATTGCAAGCCATTTCTCATACATTGTAAAAGAAAAGTTCCTGAAGTTCTCTTCAACATTGCTTTGCTTACCAAGTGGCAAGCACTCTAACATGGACCATGTTGCAGTGCCAAATTCACTAAAGGTGTCACCAAGCCTACTCTCAATGAGATGTTTCACATCTACACCAATTATGCTGAACACTTGGCAGACAAGGGTGTTTTCAGACTTTTCAGAGTTAAGTTGCAGTTATGTTTTTCTGTAAAAATCTAAGAATGCAGTAGAGTTTTTTTCCACATCACTATCAATATGCGACCAAAGATACTCACATTTCTTGCCTTTGGCATCATCACTCAGAAAAAGTTCTATAAACGGTTGCCACATGGATAATATAGCATCCGCACAGCCCTTTACCTTGGAAAGAGAACCATCAACTAAGCGACACACAGTTGGGATGACTCTTTGATGCCACACAAAGTACAACATGAGAAATGGTTGTGCTTTAGTTCCCGCGCATAACAAAACAGTGGATCAAAATGGACTAAAAAGTCAATAGCATTCTTCAGTAACTCTGAAGATTGTAAAGATGCTTTCAGCATACCATCTAACAAGTGGCAAGGATTCTTACAGGGAAGCACTTCTGCTCAGGTATCGATTTTGACAGGTCATCACACAACTTTTTCATACACATAGCTGAATCGCTGCAAATACAAACAATATCACTTCCATCTTTGTTGAACTTGGAAAGAACCTTTTTGCAGCAGTATTTAAAGTGACACTGCGTTCCATGTTTTCCAAAAGTCTGGTGTCCTGTTTTCACCACTATCCCAGATGCTTGGTGATAGCACTCTTTTCACATATACTTGTAACTATACCTTGCAATGAATATTTAAAGCCTGAGGTGTTGGCAATTCACCTACTATCGATACTGACTCACTAGAAACTGGGGGCTGATGTATCAAGGGTTATACCCATTCTCTGTGGGTAAATGTGGTGGCACATATGGGGAAAGATAGCTATGAAACCAGCCATTTTACATATCACTGAAAGAATCAAATGCAGCCAAAATATCAAATATGATTTTGATATTTCCTGATTTTATACAGTTTATTAAATAATTAAAAAACATGCTTCTAAACTTGACCTGTTTTGGCCTTGTCTAATAGGGAGATCTGCTCGGAATATGAAAGATGCTTCTGCAGATGGAGGATCTTTAAACATTGTAAGGCTTGATAGTGGAGAGGACTCAGAAAGATCACCTGGATGGACGATGCTAACAGACCCACAATAGTGACGACTCTCAGAGACGTTCTATGATGAGAGAGCCTGTATCAACTTCTTCTTCATAGAAATGATCTTCTGACCTGGCAATTTCAAGGTTCGCTTGTCCTGAGTATATCTGGTAGTCCAGAAATTATAGACACTGAGATGGGATCAGATTTGATTTTGAGACATTGATAATAAATCCAAAGTCCTATAACAATTTAATTATTTAGGATAGGTGAAGCATGACTCTGCCCCATCCTGCCATTATCATCAGGTCGTCTAAACAGATTATCAATTTTACTCCCCTACCCCTAAGAGCAGTGGCAGCTTGCCCAAATGCTTTTAATAAAGGAAAAATAAAATGATAATAACTCGATGTTATTATCATTTTATTTTTTTCCTGCTGAGGCAACTGTGTGGGGCAGGGCTGCTCTGCTCACAGAGCGGGGAGAGGAGTGGTGGGGACTCTGTAAGTGCACATGAATGTTTGACCGGTCGTCGTGGGCCAGCCAAACAGTCATGCACATTTTGCATTTTCCCCACCCAAGCTGCATTACAGCCTGGGTAGAGAACATGCCCAGGCTCCCAGTCCCTGTCTGAGTGCAGAACCATGGCAGCATTGTGATTGGCTTAGGGGAGCATGGGTGCGTCCTGTTCCGGCCCGACACGGAAGAGAGATGCAGCGAGAAGGTACGTTTCTTATTTTCTTTTTTTACACCCCCTTATCCCACCCCTCACACCCCCATCTGTACTGGCTGCCACTGCCTGAGTGTCTCTAATACAGGTCTCATCCACTCAGTGAAGCAGCAATAGGACAGCGAACTCATACCAATCTGAACCCCATTGAAACTGCAGAAATCGTCTGTGAGGCCACAGAGTTTTCAAGTTGAGTCTGACTAACCAGAATCCCTCAGGAAGTGGATGCCTTCCATTTTGAAGTGACGGTAGACTACCCAAATATTGAACTGTTTGAGGTTTAGGAGCAACCTGTAACCACCGCCTTTTTTCTGCACTAAGAAGATAGTGTCGGTGAAGCCTCTGGAATGAGGTTGGGACGGGACATTTACCTTTTTGTGCAAGAGCTTTTGAATTTATGCCTTAATGAATTGCATTTAGTGATGGGAAAAATGGAGAAGGAAGGGAAGGGTATCTCAGGAGTTCCGTAAAACTCCACTTTGTATCTCCAAAACCCATAGACTGCTTGTGATCTGCTGCCGATTGCAGAAAAAAGGACAGACCCTGTCCCCCAAAATGATGTCGGAGGAAGGAATAATGTGTATCTGAATAGGCGTCTGTAGTTCCTGCAGCTTCGCCTTGGTGGTTGTAACAGTGGAAACGGCCTTGGCCACCTCTGGCCCTGGAGGGGAAAAAAGTATTGTTTCCCACTTTGTTAACTAAACACCCCGTCCTCTAGGATAGAAACCTCTGGAGGAGGCCTGGACTTAACCATGGTCTGAATCTAATCCTCAACAGTGCCCGGCACTGACTGAAAGGCTAGTGTGAAACACCTTTTAAGTGATGATTGTACCTATACTAATCCACCACTAATCCTTTTTTGGTTCCGGAATAGGGTGCTACTCACCGAAAAGAACTCCAACACCTCGTATTGGGTAGTTAGTGCTATATAAATACAATTATAACTGTCCAGCACTGAAAAGGTAAAAACAAACTTTCCTGAATCCATTACAAAGCTGTCTCCAACTAGCTGTCCATTGGCCAATGGTCTGGTCTCCGATGGGACCAACTCCATAAGCTTGGGCTCAATTTGCATAAAAATGTATCAGCACCTTTCTCATGAAATAGGGCAGATTTCATTCCCCTGTAAGCATATCGCACACTGGATCCACCCCATTAAGGGGACCCTGTTTCCTTAGTGTAGCCTGATATTTCCAGGATTCTTGTCAACAGCCCTGATAAGTCCAGAATATATCCTGACAGCCGCACCAAGTGCAGTAAATCCTTTTTTTCCGTATCTATTGAGAATTTCTTCATGAAGACCGCCATATTCTGGTCAATCTCAGAAGTATCAACAACCTTCCCAATTAGAGAAGGGCGGGGACATTCAGCCTGTAGTTTTGCCTTAACCTCTTTTTCATATCCCTTTCCTAAGCATGACTGGATGTAGTCCGCCATCTACGCGGAAGGAAACTACTCTGCATACTTTGGTTGATTAATCTCCTCTGGATCTAAAGTGCACCAGATTTGGTAGATTGTGAGGAATCCTTATCCCTTATCAACTCCCTGTTTGTAGAAGTACACAAGGGTTCAGAAACTCTGTAACCATGGTCCAGAAGGGCGTTCTGGGAGATCTTTTCCAGTGTTGGGCCAAACAGGTGTATCCTTAACAGGACAGTCACCTTATCTGTTAGCCATACATCCAACATAGGGGGCTCTCTGCCCCGCCCTCGATGGGCGTATGACTTTAGGGGTTCAGAAAATGACCAATTACCAGTGCTTTATTCACAGACTCCCGCACCGTTTTATCATGTGCGTCAACCAACAAAAGGTTTCAAAAATGGAGCAGAACAGATTTCTTTTTTTAACACATCAAATTGCAATTGCTGTTCATTTCCCCATACAAATTTCTCACTTTTCTTTAGCAACAGTCGAAGAGAAGCCACTTTGGAAGCATAGTTCTTCACAAACTTGCTAAAGTATTCAGTTAAACCCAGAAAAGAATACAATTGATCCTTATTGGTAGGAGGAGGGGCCTTTGAAATACTTGAAATATGATCAAATTTAGGTTTTATCCCTTCTTTGGAAATCTCATGTCCCAAATAATCTACCTTCTCCTGTCTGAATTTGCACTTAGCAAACTTGAGGGTCAACCCTTTTGATTGTATCCCCCCCAACACAGCTTTGAGGTTCTTATCATGTTCCTGAACATTACTGCCAAAAACCAAGATGTCGTCCTGGAATGCAATAGCCCCATCACATCCATTCAACACCTCCTTCATTAAGCGCTGAAACACTGATGCAGCACTGGCAAGGCCGAACGGCATGCGTAAATAGCGAAACATACCCTCAGGAGTGACAAAAGCTGTAAGATTCCTAGAATTCTCATGCAAGACAACCTGGTGGTATGCACTAGCAAGATCTAAGGTGGAGAATACGCTTGCACCAGAGAGGGTGGAAATAAGCTCATTGATCTTGGGTAGGGGATGCATGTCAGACCATATCTCTTTATTGAGGCTTCGAAGGTCCACACATAAGCGAAGCTCGCCATTGGCTTTTAAAGACAAAACGATAGGGGAAACCCAAGGGGAAGACTCAATAGGTTCAATAATATTGGATTTAACTAGATCATCAAGAATCCCTTTCATTTTGCTACGATAGGCTAAAGGTACATTCCTAACCCTATGTCTTACAGGTACCGCATTGTCCTTAAGAATGATCTTGTGTTTGAATTGGGCATACTCGCCTAACTTCTCATTGAATACTTTTGGGAATTCCTTCTTGATGCTATCTACAAATTCATTGTCATTCGGGGCTACCATGCAAACTGGCCATGAAATGCTTGGGTCAATATATACAGGGGGTGAGGCATTGGGGTCTAATTTAATGCCCATCTCTTTCTGATGGGGCCAGCCTAAAAGCGATTCCCCTTTGTTAGCAATATATATTTTGGCTTGAGTAAACCTGTCTTTAAATTCAACCTTTGCCCAAAAGAAACCAACTAATCCAATCTTGTGGCCAGAATAGCTGCCAGGTTTGATATCGGGGCAAATGAACTCTCTGTTAGGCCACAATTCTTCGAACACATCTCTCCCAATTATGGAATACCAAGCACAGGAATCTACTAGCATGGAAACCTCTTTACCATCTATGTAAAATAAAGCAGAAGGGAAACTTTTGCATTCGTCAGAAGATACACAGGAAATACAGTTGAACTCACTAAATTCTGCGTCAAACTCTTCTTCGTCAACAGAAATACAATTAACTTTTTGGGGTGAACGACACATTTTCCCAAAATGACCAGTTTTTTTACATTTTACACAGATCTTATTTAGAGCAGGACAACTTTTAAAATTCCCCACATGCTCAAAACTTCCACATCTGTAACAGATCATGAAAGAGCGTCTATTATTAAACCTATTATCTTTCATGGAACCTTCATTAAACCTGTTATCTCTCGTGAAACCTTCTCTTTTAAAATTGGAAACAACAGGTTTCTTTTGAAATGCGTTTGGGAGAGTTCGAGGAGCTTGTTCAGCAAAGAAAAAAAAACATAATTTTACTGGAAAAACGGCATTTGTATTTCACCGTTTACAACGATTTCAAATTGTACAATTTTACAACGTGTAGTGGAAAATAATACATATTAATCTAAAAAAAAAAAAAAGTGAAATTTGATTTTTTTTTAAAGAAAAGAAAAGGGAAACTTATCCATTTTTGTTTCACAACTTTAGCAGTTATGGCGAATATTATGGTTCCACCACATTTTCTACCCGTAGCAGGAGAGCCTAAAATGGATTGGGATTTGTGGTATCCCATGTTTCTGGCCTATGTCAGTGTTTTAGAGGAAGAAGGTTGTTCGGCCAAAAGGAAATTAGATTTATTACGCTTGTCTTTAGGTGGACAAGGGCTAAAGGAGTTATCGGATTTGCCTCCCTTGGAAGATTCTGACTCTGAAACAAATGTTTTTGAAATTGCTGTCAAGCAACTTACCATTAGATTTGGGAAAAAAGTGAACACAGTAATGGAACGTTTTAAATTCTACTCAAGGGCGCAAAAGGAAAACGAAACTATAGAGAACTATATTTCTGCGTTACGTGCTCTGGCTGGTTCCTGTGCTTTCGACACAATTAATTATGAACAGGTGCTCAGGGACCAGATCATGATGAAGACTAAGAGCAAGAAGATACAGGAAAGATTGTGGTTGGGAACGGAAACTTCACTTAAGGCTGTAGTCAATATAGCCAAAGGGATTGAACAGTCAGAAAAGTTCGTTTCCGAAATAAGAGGTCAAGGTCAGGGCATTTCCGTCAAGATCCAAGAATCTGTACCTGAAGTGTCCGTTGTCAGAGGTCAAGCATTTCAAAAGAAACCTGTTGTCTCCAATTTTAAAAGAGAAGGTTTCACGAGAGATAACAGGTTCAATGAAGGTTCCATGAAAGATAATAGGTTTAATAATAGACGCTCTTTCATTATCTGTTACAGATGTGGAAGTTTTGAGCATGTGGGGAATTTTAAAAGTTGTCCTGCTCTAAATAAGATCTGTGTAAAATGTAAAAAAACTGGTCATTTTGGGAAAATGTGTCGTTCACCCCAAAAAGTTAATTGTATTTCTGTTGACGAAGAAGAGTTTGACGCAGAATTTAGTGAGTTCAACTGTATTTCCTGTGTATCTTCTGACGAATGCAAAAGTTTCCCTTCTGCTTTATTTTACATAGATGGTAAAGAGGTTTCCATGCTAGTAGATTCCTGTGCTTGGTATTCCATAATTGGGAGAGATGTGTTCGAAGAATTGTGGCCTAACAGAGAGTTCATTTGCCCCGATATCAAACCTGGCAGCTATTCTGGCCACAAGATTGGATTAGTTGGTTTCTTTTGGGCAAAGGTTGAATTTAAAGACAGGTTTACTCAAGCCAAAATATATATTGCTAACAAAGGGGAATCGCTTTTAGGCTGGCCCCATCAGAAAGAGATGGGCATTAAATTAGACCCCAATGCCTCACCCCCTGTATATATTGACCCAAGCATTTCATGGCCAGTTTGCATGGTAGCCCCGAATGACAATGAATTTGTAGATAGCATCAAGAAGGAATTCCCAAAAGTATTCAATGAGAAGTTAGGCGAGTATGCCCAATTCAAACACAAGATCATTCTTAAGGACAATGCGGTACCTGTAAGACATAGGGTTAGGAATGTACCTTTAGCCTATCGTAGCAAAATGAAAGGGATTCTTGATGATCTAGTTAAATCCAATATTATTGAACCTATTGAGTCTTCCCCTTGGGTTTCCCCTATCGTTTTGTCTTTAAAAGCCAATGGCGAGCTTCGCTTATGTGTGGACCTTCGAAGCCTCAATAAAGAGATATGGTCTGACATGCATCCCCTACCCAAGATCAATGAGCTTATTTCCACCCTCTCTGGTGCAAGCGTATTCTCCACCTTAGATCTTGCTAGTGCATACCACCAGGTTGTCTTGCATGAGAATTCTAGGAATCTTACAGCTTTTGTCACTCCTGAGGGTATGTTTCGCTATTTACGCATGCCGTTCGGCCTTGCCAGTGCTGCATCAGTGTTTCAGCGCTTAATGAAGGAGGTGTTGAATGGATGTGATGGGGCTATTGCATTCCAGGACGACATCTTGGTTTTTGGCAGTAATGTTCAGGAACATGATAAGAACCTCAAAGCTGTGTTGGGGGGGATACAATCAAAAGGGTTGACCCTCAAGTTTGCTAAGTGCAAATTCAGACAGGAGAAGGTAGATTATTTGGGACATGAGATTTCCAAAGAAGGGATAAAACCTAAATTTGATCATATTTCAAGTATTTCAAAGGCCCCTCCTCCTACCAATAAGGATCAATTGTATTCTTTTCTGGGTTTAACTGAATACTTTAGCAAGTTTGTGAAGAACTATGCTTCCAAAGTGGCTTCTCTTCGACTGTTGCTAAAGAAAAGTGAGAAATTTGTATGGGGAAATGAACAGCAATTGCAATTTGATGTGTTAAAAAAAGAAATCTGTTCTGCTCCATTTTTGAAACCTTTTGTTGTGGGTCAAGAATGCATTGTTTCAGTTGATGCATGTAATACTGGGTTGGGTGCAGTCCTGATGCAGAAAGGTATGGGTGAAGAAAGTATTATTTCTTATGCTTCAAGGACATTGAAAGGTGCTGAGTGCAACTATTCGACGATCGAAAAAGAGCTATTAGCGTGCACCTGGGCAGCCCAGCATTTCCGACAATTTTTGTGGGGCACAAAATTTGTGCTTAGAACGGACCACAAGCCTTTAGTAAGTATGTTGTCTGCGGGTGGTGGAAGGATTCTTACTGCCCGGTTGGCCAGATTAGCGGCCAAACTACAGGAGTATCAATGCACTGTGGAGTATATCCCTGGTAGACTCAACGTGCATGCCGACTGCATGTCAAGGTTAGCTTTACCTCATCACGAAGTCGAACTCTCTGATGAGTGTGATGTAGCTTACACTATGAAAGACATTAATGTGGATGACTCAGAGGTCATCAGTGAGAATCTTTGGGTGGAAGCCATGTCTGAGGATAATACATTGGGTTTGGTCAATACTTATCTTAGATGTGGTTGGCCTGAAGAAAGGAAGTTGACGGGTGAATTAAGTTCATTTTTTAAGGTTAAGGATGAGCTCATGTGTTCTAACAACATTATCACCAGGGGTGACAAGATCATTCCTCCTTCGTCAGTCAGGGAAAATTTAATTAAGATCGCTCACGAGGGTCATATGGGCATGTCCACCACGAAGAGGAGGTTAAGGGAGTACTATTGGTGGCCTTCTTTAGATGCCGTTGTGGATAGATGGGTCAGGAATTGCGTTTCTTGTTCCAATAGTGACAAGAGTGTGAAACCACTATCCTCCTCGATCACTCCCATTGAGTATGCTGAAGGGCCTTGGAGAAGGTTGGGCATTGACATCATTGGTCCTTTAAATTTGCCTGGCTGCAAGGAGGTCTATGGGTTAGTTTTAATAGACTATTTTTCGAAATGGCCGGAGGTCAAAATCGTTGAAAGAATCACCTCCAAGCAGGTCATTGATTTCCTCAATAATGTTTTTTGTCGGGAGGGCCTTCCTTCTGAGGTGATATCAGATAATGGAACGCAGTTTACTAGCAGTGAGATTGAAACATTTTTTAAAGAACATGGCATATCTCACAAGAGGGTTTCCAATTATAATCCTCAAGCCAATGGCCAGACCGAGCGCTTTAATAGAGTGGTCAAGGAATCTATTCAGTTAGCGGTCAGGAATGATTTGAATTGGAAAAAAGCATTAAGTGCTACCTTGCTTACATATCGTACATCACCTAATTCGGTGACGGGGTGTTCCCCTTTCGAATTGTTAAGAGGTCGCAAACCTGGATCTAGGTTGCTACCTTGGTGGCTGAAATCCATTGGTCCCAATGTGTCTGCTTTCAATGCCGAGGAAATGGGAGAACGTGTCAAGATTTATCAAGAAAAAATGGGCAAACGTTCCGTGGAAAGTGTTTCACGCCACAAGGTCAAAGTTGGCGATTTGGTGCGTGTGAAATTTGGGAGCTCGTCTGCCAGGAATTGGGCTAAGTGGTCGGATCCTGTTAGAGTGCTTGAAGTGTTTAGTAAGGCTGTGCGTGTTGAAGGGGGGAAAATTTGGAATTTCAGACGTGTCTCTGTCGTTAGATCTGACAAATTGGTTATGAATTCTAGGAAATGTCTTACTCACTCTAATGCTGAGGATAATGTTCAATTGTTTTTGGATGATTTCAATACTTTGCAAAACTCTCAGGTTTCGCTGCCTATTAATTCTGATGTACCTGTTGTCACCACCCTTGGCCCGCAGGAGATTTTCAATGACTCAGATGGTTTAGTTGATGTCGTTGAATTGGGACCTGTGGCTCAAGATGAGTCTGTGCAAAGAGATGCAGACGTGGTACCCAGAAGGAGTGTTCGTGTCTCGCGGCCACCTGCAAAAATGAAAGATTATGTTTGTTCTTAGTTTTTTGTTTTTGTTTTTTTGTTTTTTTGTGTTTTGGGGGGGGAGGTGTGTTGTATGCTGCTTGCGTGTGTCCCAGCACGCGAGCTTCTGGAATGTGGAATGCTCCTACGCTGTTCTGGGTCAGTTGGAGCTGGACTGTCCTGGTGGGCAGTTGGTGGTTGTCTAAGCTGTTCCCTATCTACAATAAACCTATCCTATGAAGACTACGTGATGTGTGGACCTCCTATGTTTCATAACACTACTCATCATAACCCTCATATTCCTCAGGGTAGAATTCTGGCATAATGACTAACAGTCACTAGATTTTCCTTCTCAAAAACGGTATCAAGGAGGGAGGCTACCCCAAGCAGGCTCAAGTGTAACGGCCGTACACTGATTGTGCCTGGCAGGTTATAGGTTTTTATAGGACTTTTATACCCTTTCCCTCTCCTACTGGACCACTCTGGTCAACCTCTCCCTCTATCAAGGCTCCCTTCCTGTCTCCTTCAAAACTGGGCAGGTCACACCGCTTCTTAAAAAACCAACTGCTGATGCGTCTGACCTCAACAACTTCCGCCCCATCACTAACTTACCCTTTCTTGCGAAGATTACAGAAAGATGTGTAGCGAAACAACTCTCTCGTCATATCAAGGACAATGATCTTCTTGACAATTTCCAGTCTGGCTTCATTCAAAACTGCAGCACTGAAACAGCCCTACTGCAAGTGGTTGATGACTCGCTGAGGATCCTCGAATCGAGGGGGTCCTGTCTTCTTATTCTCCTTGACCTTTCTGCAGCCTTTGACACTGTCAATCACAACACCCTTCTCAACATTCTTAAACAGAGAATGGGCATGGAGGGTACTGTGCTTAAATGGTTTGCCTCCTTCCTCTCTGATAGATCACAAATGATCAAAATAGCGAACAGTCTTTCATCTCCTGTGGCGGTAGGTCAAGGTGTTCCTCAAGGCTCTATACTTGCACCCACATTGTTCAACCTCTATTTAGAACCACTAGGAAATCTCCTAAGTAAATCCGGGATCCACTATCATCTCTATGCTGACGACACTCAAATCTACCTCAAGGTTGCCTCCACTCACGATCTCTCTATCCTAAGCTCTACTCTCGACTCCATTCATAACTGGATGTTTACTCATCAACTGATTCTGAATCCCTCCAAAACCGAATTCCTCCTCTTCTCCTCTTCAATATCTCCTCCCCCGGTGCAATCATGGATGGATCAGTTGAATCTACTGAACACTAAACCCTTCATTGCAGACAGCACAAAATCCCTGGGTGTTATTCTCGACAAAAAACTCAATCTAACCCCCAACATCAATTCCATTGCAAAGTCTGCTCGATACCATCTGCGCCTTCTTTGGGGGATCCGTCGCTTCTTCTCGGAGCAGGACCTTATAACCCTGGTGCAATCGCTGGTCCTCTCCAGACTTGACTACTGCAATTCTCTTCTTACTGGCCTCCCCAAATCCCACCTGTCCCTCCTTAAATCTGTTCTCCATTCAGCAGCTCGTTTCATTCATGGGGCCAAAAGAAGCGACCCCATCACACCGATTTTATCCACCCTCCGCTGGCTTCCAATCGAGGCTAGAGCTATCTACAAAACTGCTTGTATCACCCACAAAGCCTTGCACTCCTCCTCTCCTCGCTACCTGGCGGATAAACTGAAACTCTCTGGAGGCTCTAGACCATCACGTAATGCGGAAAATCTTCTGCTTGAACCTCCCACTTTCAAGAAGGAAAGAACGATGGCACAATCCTTTTCAGGCAACGCGGTGAGAATCTGGAACTCCCTTCCGCCGCAGCTCCGGACCACCACCTCCTCCCAGGCCTTCAAAACTAACCTCAAAGTTCTCCTCCTTCAAAGACACTTCCAAATGTAATCCATGCCCTCTCTATTATCTGAAGGAAGCCCTTCCATTATAGAAAAATCTACTGTACATGACTATGGTAGTGTCTTCCCAGTGTGTTCTTGTGGTTTGGGAGTCTACCATTTATTGCGGTATTATCTTTTTACCTGTGTTTGGTACTCCTGTGTAACATGCACCCGTCACTTTCTCGTGTAACACACTGTTTCCTACCTCTTACATATTTTTTTCGATACCTGCACAAGTGCCACCATGGCCTACGTAACGTTAGTTAGTGTGCTTGAGGGCCCTCCATATATTGCAGTATTATACCTCTGTTTACTTTGTACGCTTTTGTAACCTGCACACGTCACTTATTCCTCCTGTAATGCACCATTTGCTACCTCTTGTATTTGGTTGGTTCACGATTGTCACTTTTGTAATGCACCATTTGCTAATTCCTCCTGTATTTTGTTGGCTCACGATTGTCATTTTTGCTTCATTTAATGTAACGTTTGCTTTTGTATCTTTTTCACTTGTAATGTTCTCATGTATCAGTTCTGTTCCTATTGTGAAGCGCTCTGACACCTTCGGGTAAAGTCCGCGCTATATAAAAATGCACAAATAAAATAAAATAAAATAAATAAATAGGTAGAGAGAGCAGTCTGTAGCCCCTAGAGCAATGCTCTTGCCAATTATTGCAGGCCGCAAGTGCGCAGTGAGAAGTAAACTTCTCCTCACTACGCACTTGCGGGTAAGCAGATTGGCGTATACAGTCTCTGAGGCTCGCTAAGGCAGGAATGCTTTGATAGAAGAGGGATCTTCACACATGCGTGATCAGATGGCCACAATAAACAGAGGATTGCACGTTGCTCAGAGAGGATTGCAGGCTCTCAAGACTCCTCAGGTCCTCCACCACACCCATTGAGTCCACCACTGTCTAATCAAAGTGCAGGGATGTGCACCGCACTGAAAACAAACCGAATTCAGCCTCGAGGCCAACTAGAGCCACGGATCGAAAGAGTGCACAACTCACACTGCAAGACTAATCAAAATAATGTGTTGTATATGGAAATCAGATACAAGAGGTATGTCAGTAAATTAATAGCATTCACATTCTCATTTCACTTCAATAATACAATACATTAAGAGGCAGTTATCTGTGGCTGCTTGAGCAGCAAGGAAAGAGGAAGGACTATGGTGACAACAGGTCTTATAGGGCCAGCAGGGCCCTGAACGGTGGATAGGTACTGATGTCATGGTATTGATTCACAGGAAATTACGTTTTTGATATGTTTCCTGTAATGTGATTGCTTGCTGTATATTTGGAGTAAAGTAAGAGAAGAATAATCTGAAGCGTCCGGTCCTGACATAGAATTGGGCAATGCCAGTTAGAACAGAGCAGAGATTGGATGCAGTGCAGGTGCGCTCCTTAGCTGATCCATTGTTCATGCTGTTCTCGGAGCTGCTTGTAGAAATGCTCTGCTTATCCTAGCAAATGAAGACTCCGTGACTTACTGTGTGAGTGGTCTGATGCGTGACAGCGTTACTAGCTAAAGGAACCGATGCAGCACTATGAATTTGACAATTATAGTACTTGGGAGGCTCTCAGATATCCCAAATCAAAGCAGGGTGCAAGTCTTCTGCGTTCAGGCAAAAACACAGAAAACCTGAAGGCATTCCCAGCATTGCTCGAAAATCCCCCAATGTGGAGTACCAGGCTGAAGTAATTATTCTTCATAAGATAAATTCTAACCTAGAGGAATCTGTTATGCATGTGTAAAGTATGCACACTCCTAAAATCTGGTCCAAAGGTACTTGTTTCAGGTGTGGTTTCCACTTTCGACACACAAGAATGTGCTATGTGACTACCCTGTGACACCTAGCACGTGTCATGCATGCAACAAGGTTGGACATTTTCAAATTATTTGCAGAAAAAATGATAGATTCAGATTTGCATTTATGTATTTATACAGTCTTTCAAATACAGGCAGAGTTTAAAAAAAAATTGAAATAAAAAACATTTGAGACCATAAAACACTTAAAAAAAAGAAAAAAATCAATAATTCTATTAAACCCAAAGCCTGCAGGGCTAAATAAAATCAGAAAAAATATTACTAGACCTTCAGGTCGAGTAACAAGAGTAATCTACTTAATCAAATTGACCTAAATGTAATGTACTTGGCCCATAAACTGGTCTCAAATTATGTGATCATTAGTAAATATTTTATTTTACAGTCACCTTTTTCTTCGTTCTCACATAGGAGTGCACCTTCAAATATGCGATTCAGCATTCTTCTGTACAAAACAAAACTTTTTTGTTTGATTAAATAGACTAAACGTTTGCTCCATGTGTAATAAGAAACTAGCTCACATAGAGGGTACACATGATCCCTGACTTGACTCTAAGTTTACTATAGCATTGCCATCAGGGCAGAGGCAGGAGTGTTTCTCAGTTCATGTTTAAACACTAACATGTAATAAATATATTACTAAACCATGATGTGGTAGAGCACTGCCATTTACAGGTAGTATATTTCCAAGGAATTGCCAAAAACATTCCCACAACCATGCAGCTGTACTGATTAAACTATATAGTGTATTAACAATAACCTGTGATCATTGGGGTTCCGAAAACATTTAACATTTGCACATCACCAGGCACAGTGTTCTGATTAGTTTTTCATCCAATTAAAATATTTTTTCATCACACATAAGTACAGAAAATGTTCTTTTACAACTGCTGAAATATATTTTGAAATGTTTATACATTTGATTTATTAGCTATTTAAATCTGTGTTAGGAAAAACTTGATACCTTACAGCCTTTCATTTCACACTTCCCTACAGCAGGTCAGACAGTTCACATTACAAAATCCTGGAAATCTGCAGTCAGAGAAGGGAAAGTAATTGTACATTGATTTCTGACCTCTGTCTCTGAACACAGAGCAAATGTTACAAGATAAAAACAAGCATCTTTATTGCTCCTTAACTTTATGACTGAACAGAACACCTATTCTTCAGAAGGGGCAGTAAGTCCTAAATGTAGCTCAACCAGATAAAATCTGACTTGCCACAGCAAGTGGGCAAGTAGATTTCTAGAGGCCTGAGACCATAGTGAAAATTCCTTTTGAACAACCTTTAAAAATTGTGCCCTAAATCTTATTTCATTCAATACATTGTTTATCTCGATTTCGAGACAGAATTCCATATTTGATCAAAATGGGCTTCAAAAAATGACAAGATGTAAAAAGAAAACATTCTGATCGGATGTGCGTGCATCACATTAAAGCTGAAGAGGACACCAACTTAAACCTCTTGAATATTTCGATTTGTTTGCAGTTGAAGGAAAGTCCTCAAAAGTATTTACTCCAATTCTGCGGTGCGCACTACTAATTGAGGACATGATACATCAGTTGAACAGTGCGTGTGTATTTTCTAACATAGACATTAACAAATGCTATCACCAGTTGCATCTGGAAGAAGGATCAAGGTATATCTTGACATTCGCTACTCATTGGGGCCTTTATCATTACTAATGCCCCAGCTTCAGTGTTTTCTCTGCTGCAGATCAGGAAGAAATAAGAAATGTAATTTCAGGGTACCTAAATGCCTCAGTTACAGTGATGAGATTCTGGCCTTTGGAAGTCACAGGAGGAACATGGCACATTACTGAGGTCTGCCAGGCATTACAAGATGCCCACCTCTTGCTCAACAAAAGGAAGTATCAATTTCAGATGTAATCCTCAACATTCGTTAGGCATATCTTCTTTAAAAATGAAATGTGCCCTGAAACTCACAAAGTCCCCCCTTTGGCCTTATCACTTTTACATGGAAATCTACCAGCTTTTAACTCTTTTCCAGGTCTAGCCAGTAACTCCTCCCAATGTGTACCAGACCTTGCATCCATTAGTGCAGCCCTGAGAGATATAACTAGGAAAGAATTGATTTTCAAGTGGTCAAAATAAATGGACTTGCTGAAAACCTGGCCTACTTTGACCCTGTACTTCACACTTTCCTTCTTGTTAAGGCCAGCCCTGTGGGTCTGGAAGTAAATCTTGCAAAGTGAAGGTGATTCTGAAGCATGAAGAAGGATCGTTGCATACCCCAGTCACAGTCGTACCAAGCAGGAGTTGGCTTACAAGCAAACAGGAAAGGAGAGTCTTGCAGTAGTATGGGCCTTTGAGCATTTTAATCTCTTTCTTTATGGCAACTCATTCATTGTGATCACTGACCACCAGGCACTACTAACTATATTTGGTAACACCACACAAAAAAATACAGACCCAGGACATAACAATGGCGTTTCCGCCTACAAAATGATAAGGTCAGGCTACTCCATTGGCCTAGCAAAGACATAAATCCTGCTCACTCTGCTTCTCGATTTCCTCTTGAGACGTGGTGCATGCTCCCCTCAGTCGTTAAGGCATATCTCTGATATGAGTTTTTACTTTATAAATAAAATAAATAAACAAGACCACAAGCAATCAAAAAGAGCAAGTTAATTCAAGCCTCACCACAAGACCCTGCTCTGTGCATTGTTGCTAATCTTATAATGCATCAAAAATGGAGAGACTTCGATCGTACTCACAAGCATCATCCGCAAAGCAAACTGAAAGATCCCAAAGCTTTTCTTCAGGTGCAAATGAAGCTCGCACATGCTACTATTGGATTCGATTAAATAGAGTCTGATTAAAGACTGTTCAGATAGAAAATATGATTTCCCTCATGAGATAAGCCAGTGGAAAAGAAACTAAAAGAATGTCTCATCTGACAGAGCAAGGACTCCTCCCCTGAGCCTCTACAAATGGTACAGTTACCCATACAAGTATTTGGGCCTATTGTAACTTAACAACACTGGCTGATTGTCATTGATGACTGTTAAAAGGGTTTCCTGAGCAATATTTCTGAAGTAACCATAGAGGCTCTCAATCAGAACTTTTCCACATTTGGCATCGCCAAGATAGTGAAGTAAGAAAATAGCCCACCTTTCTCAGAGTGAGAGTTTAAAGAGTTTGTGGACTGCCTTTGTTTTAAGCCCCAGACAATAACATCATTGTGGCCTCAAGCTAATGGAATTATATAGTGAATCATGGCTGCACTTATGAAAGCTCTTCAAGTTGCATAAATCAACTATTCCATTTCTGAAGCTTTGTGCCAAATGCTCGTGGACTACAGTGACACTCCGTATAATACCACGGGCAAATCTCATGCTGAGCTAACAGTTCGGAGAAGAATTCACACTACTGTCCCTGATGTATTGGAATATTCTTGACAATGGAGGAACTCTGGATATACTCTGGAATGGCAAAGAAAAAAAGAAGATGAAGAAATACACAGACCAACACAGATGAGCCAGACGTGTATCTCAAGCATTAAAGCTTAATGCTTGTCAAACCCAGTGGCAGTCACAAGAATGATCTCAACTTTAATCCCAAACTATATCTAGCCACTGATATTTATAGGTAGATAATCCCAGGCTGGCAATAAAGGACATATAATTGCCAGGAATTCTTCATATGTTAGGACACTTGATTCAAGACTTTTGTGAACTTCTATCTGAGATGGTCCCTCCAGTTTCGGATGCTGATTCTGAGATGAAAGTGAAACATACACTGAAATCGCTGGTGAAACCTTAATTGCTCCTGATGCTCCTGCTTTCGGTCACTCTTTATCCTCTTCTTCTTCTTCCTTGCACCCCGCCGTTGTCTCTTCTTAGTCCCCTCAAACAATGATGTCAACTAATTTAAATGTTCCCCTTCCTCTTTCTATTTTATCTCCTACCTCTTCTACTCCCCTTTCAAGGTCAAGAAGGAAGATGCATCTTCCTAAATGCCTCATAACAGTAATGGACTGATGTGGACTATTTGAAACTGCGAGGAGATAGATTGTTTTCATTTTGCCTGACTATGAAATGCATCCCTCACAGCATGTTTCTGCATTTGTTTGGAAATGTTTGCATGGCAAAGGAGGAGGCAAGCAGCTCTAAATAGTTTACGTGCACGGAGGGCTCGATCTGAGACCATGCACCACAATTCAAGAGCAGGCCACAGTGAATGCCCTTCCTAACAAGAATGACTAAGATTATAATAGAAGTTCTGGAACATAAATAATTTTCCATTCCAGACATGGAACCACCAGTTTGTTTCTTGTGATTCCTGATTTAAGTGAACTAAGCCAGCATAACTTAAACCAGCGGTTCTTAACATATGGTCACTGAACGCCTTGGGTCCCCAGCACCTATTCAGGTGTTCCGGACCCAAGTGAGCTCTAACAATGTATTCTATCAATAATCATAAGGATGTTCAGCTGAGTAAGTATACAAATATGGTTCCTCCTAAAATGATAATAATTTCATCAAGTAACCGTAAAACTTATTTGAAGTCTACTATATTGTCTCTTCAATGTATTTAACGAATGTATTTATAAAATCAATAAAGATGTTTGAAAAATAATTATAAGCATTTTAAATAAAAGTTTAGTCAGAAGCTGATTTTTAGTTCAAGAAGGAGCATAGGTGAATACACACAGCCACTGTTAACATCCAAACATGCTCCAACCTGAACTAGCAATCAGCTGTTGACTAATCCAACTTTGAATCGGATTTACACTCACAGTTGTGAACAGAGATTCTTATAAGATGGCTGCTTTGATCATGTAAGCCCCTTCATCTCTGAAGGTAGAAGGTTGGTCTATTACATTCAAATTCAAGGTTTCCTCTGTTGTAAAAACTATGACTGATTGTCACATATCAAACTGAGTTGCCTCTCCTCTACTGGTCATGGAAAAATAGGTTGTCCGAATCCTTTTTTTCTGAAAAAGTTGTGCTTGGCTTTTAGCACTCAAGTTGTTAAATATTTCTTCAACAAAATTGTCCCCAAACAATCGGCCCTTGATTGACAGGCCTTCTTCTTCTGATGCCAATGCAGTAAATGTAAGGGACCTAGTTTGGCACAGGGCAAGGTAACAGGTGGGTGCTTGCTGACTGCAGGGGCAAGACATTTGCCAAGAAGGAGTAAAACATATAAACAAGAGAGTACTTAAAGGCTGTGAGAAAGGCAGGACAGAAGTTTTAGACTTCAGTTGTATACTGCAAGTTAGAAAAAACAGTACATTGAGAATTGAGAAGTTAGCAGGGGAAACTATGAAGATAATACACATACAAGCCACAGAAGGGGTAAGCAGGGAAACAATTGACAACTATCAAAAATGATAGTTTGTCTGCTCCTTAGAATTGATCTCTCTTTGTAGTGAAAAAGATCTTACAAGACAGCAAGGAGAAGATTAATCTCAAATAGTTCCGGGAGATACTCAGTAGCTCCTATTGAGAATAAGCAATAGGTGGTTCTGTGCGCCAGGTCAGCAAAAGCAGGAGGCACAAGACAGAACGCATGAAAGCCAGGAACGGAGTACAGTTTAGAACCAAGTAAGTGAAAAGTCTCGGAGGCGGGTATAAAAGGGTCAGAAAGGCTGGTGAAGCCAGGAATCAAAAGAGAGACTATAGCACCACCACCAGGGTGTATTTGGGGTTGTGTTTGGGGGCAGAAATGACTACAAAGACCTTAATGCATCAGAAAAGTGGGACAGAAACCTAGACTAGAAGATGAAGAGAAATGAAATATCTTAAGGGTTGAGAAGTATAATGTCCTATACAGATATAAAGGGGGGCTCGCAAATGGCCTTTATGAGTGACACCTGGTGGTAGTATGGCATAATCCTGACAGTAAATTTGGTGTGCATCTTTACGAGCACACCATTGCGTCTTTCAGTGGACATTGCAGTCTTGGCACTGCCAATGAGGTGTTTGACACTCTGTATCCAGTTTGTTTGAGAGTTCTAATGGGTTGCTAGTTACATCTCTAATGTTTGCTTTTTAAGCCATTTCATATATTTTCTTTATGGGTCTATTAACATCAATTAATGTTTCCTAAAAGGCCGACCAGGCTCTACCAATTCCCTTCTTTGGGTCCTTGCCATATTTAGAGAAAAAGAACTAGGCAATAATCAGACATGGACATTCCAACTTGAGCTTGCTTTCAATGAACTTGGCCAGAAGGCTAGTGATTCCTGCATATATATATATATTCCTCTGTGCGAGGAATAGTGGACTGGTCTGATGACAATGGGTGGCATAACAATAAGGAGTAAAAAAAAGGGGTTCACCAGAGGTATCACAAATCTCAAAGGACGTCTGAAGATCCTTCTTTTCTCTTGAAAATGTGGATGTTATTTTGAGTTTACTTTTGTTAGGGCCAAACCAATTGAGGTCTGAATCATTCTGGCATCAGAACAAGGGAACTAACTTATAATATCAGAATCGTCATCAGAATGGTCTTTTGATTCTTAGGGCAATGCAGCTTTTTAAAATGTATATCTACCTCATTCTTTGAGGTTCTTTTTATTTGAGTTTTTTTTATAAACAGATGTTATTGTGTCAAGTGTCAAATATAATGCAGAGCTCTGTAGCCCAGAAGACTTCTGCCACGGTAAACATTGCAAGATCACTGCATTGGCATTTAGATTATATATGTTCAATAAGAAAAACAAGAGAAACGAAATATTAAAACCCCCCTCCCGATACACTATTTTATCCCCACATCCTGAGCGCCACTCCAATGCCCACTCCAACATGTGAAGTCTATCACCGTATCATTGGTCCCTTCCCTCACAGGATCGAATGATTAACCCAGAATCATGACATCCACTTGGGGTACGGTAACTGCCCATCGCTTCCAGATCTTTGGATGTTTTTGCAAGCATCCCCTGGCTTTGAATATTTGAATCTCCAGCCCCATACAAAAGTCAAGCCCGTTCTTCCATGCCGACAGAGAAGGTGGAGCCGCTGTTTTCCACAGCCTTGCAATATCCCTATTAGCTAATATGAGTCCTAACAACATTAGATGTCGTTTGTAGATGTTTCACCCCACACCGTCTATTATGTGCAAGATTGCTAGTTTTGGCGAGGAGGGGAGGCTCCACCCCAATACCTCTGCGAGACAAGCCATAACCCCTCTCCAAAATCTAGTGAGTGCTGTGCAGTTCCAGATTGTATGTAAGAGGGTTCCCTCCTCCTGCCCGCACCATATGCATATCGGGGATGACACTAGGCCCGCCCTCCAAAGCTTGACTCTGGTACACCCGATGTAGGTATTCAAATTGGATGAGGCGTAGCCACATCTTGATCGCTGCCTCCGTCCAATCTTCCCCATCTAATGGACCAAGATCTTCTCCCATGCTTCTCTAAGTTTCTGTAGCTTGGTAGAGCCCTTTGTCACCAGGGACTGATACATTTTGGAGATTATGTGGTCTTGTAGGTCCCCTATGAACACTTTGGCTTCGATGGGCCTGAATTCAGGAAGGACTTCCAATCCCGCGATGCTGGGGGAGATAGCATGTCTAATTTGGAGGTATTTATAAAATTGGGTTTTTGGCATCTGATATTCCTGCTGGAGATCCTGAAAGGATTTCAGTACTGGGCCGTGCATTACATCCCCTAAGGTAGAGATACCAATATTGTCCCATGCACGAAATCTACTTTGAGCAGCCAATTGTGGAAGCTGCCCATTATGACACAGTGGGGTCTCCCTTGTCAATTTGTCCCACCAAACCACCTTATGTAGAGCGTGCTTCCACATCTAGAACACCATCCTTGTAGCTGGCGTCAAAGAGTTACATAGGGGTGCTGAATACAAGATAGTATGTAGGGTGGAGTCACCCATGCATCTTTGCTCAACTGCATATGCCGGATCTGACCTGTCACCATACCACCATTCATTATCAGCAGGTGCGAAGCCATATAGTATGAATAGACATCCGAGGTAGCCAGCCCCCCACAGTACGTCGACTGAAAGCAGGTCCGCAGCGCAACCCTGGATGCCCCTCCCACCCACAGAAAGTGGCCCAGAGCCACATTAACTTGACAAAACCATTTATGGAGGACTGGGTGTGAATAATTCCGCAATTGGTACAGCAGACGTGGCAGCAATACCATCTTAAAAATGGCTGACCTACCATAAATGGAAAGGGGCATATGCAACTATGATTTTAACTTCTCGCGTACCCGCGGCCATATCGGAACAATATTTCTGTCCCAGGACATGCAGGGCCAATCCAACAGAAAGACACCCAGATACTTCACCCCCCGCAGTGACCTGCACTGCCGATGCCCAAGGCCTCAGTTCCGTCTTGTCCCCCAATACCCACAGAGTAGATTTATAGGGATTCAAGTAAATCCCCGACGACTCCCAGAAAATTTGCATGATGCGGAGCAGCCTCAGTCCCGTCCAATTGATATTCATTAAAAAGAATAGAACATCATCGGCGTATAATGCAATGCGGTCTGAGAGCACATATGCCCACTCAAAGCCTGCCACTTTTGCATCCATCCACACTCATGCCGCCAGAGGCTCCATTGCCAAAGCAAAAAGGTAAGATGACAAGGGACAGCCTTGGCGGGTGCCCCTTCCAATAGAGAATGGGACAGTCATTGGAGAATATGTCTTACTCAGTTCTTGGTGTAACACCATCAGAAATTTTTTGGGCTAATGTAATTGATACATCCAAAAACCCATGCTTTGTAGATACGGTGTGTTTTGCACCATGTTTGTTGACAGGTTTTGTGAGAAGCTCTGCAATGTATGAGCCATGGCTCTTGTTTGCTACCTTGTTAGGGAGTGAAAGCCTGCTTCCACAAGCAGGGATGGTCTGGGACTTAAGTATTTTCCTCATATTTTCCTAAAATTCTGAAGTTTTGCCCATAGAAGCATTCACTGCTAACTTTACATAATTATTGCTAAAACATACATATCCTCTGAAAATCTCCTCGCCTTTATCCATTGACTCATTTTGAGCAGGCTCAGCTATGTTATTTACTCGAATGAACCACAACAATGGAATAATAATACAATATTTACTATTTTTTAGTATAAACTGAGGCCTTTTTTATAAATTTAATTATCCACAACTTAATAATATTAATAGAAAGCCTGTTAGGAATAGAATCCTGGTTCATCAGAACACAACAATCATTGTTAAAACAATTAACACGTTTTAACAATTAAACAACACCCTTTGAACTAGTGTTGCAGTTCACCAAAGGAAATTGGACTTGTGTCTTAGTGACAGAAATGGCAGAGTAAAAGTATTTCTAATATTCGCGTTAAGCTTCTCTTTCTTTACTCTTCAAATTCCAGCAGCCAATGATAGGCTTTGTTTTTTAAGACACTACATGTCCCTTGACCATCTCATAGCCACATGATCAACCATAGAGTCCCAGCCCTATATAAAGGTCTTGCAGCAATACAGCTTCCTCTTTCTTTGCTCCAGTCCAAGGAAAAACAGTTAAACAGTCTGAGACCCTGTAACGACAGGACACAGGATCCGAAATCCTCCGCCTGAAACATCAGGAAATGGTCATTCGAAAGTGAACTGCTGTTGACAAATCTCATGTCTTTTATTCCTAGGAAGGAAGTAAAACATCAAATCCGTAAAAAACTAGTCCCACAAAACACATATCGTTGCTAATACCCAATGTCATCTGGGAGGAAAAGAACAATTCCATATCAAACAATTCATCAAAATACATATGTATGCAAATAACTGTATTCAGATAAAGACAGATAAATAGGTGTAATAATCCCTACCGCTGTGTCCTTAATAGAATTGAAAATTCTTCTCGTGAATGCTAAAAAAAATTCATCTATGTCAGAACCGTGCTTGTTTAAAGCTGAGCCGCCACCACAGAAGCAACATCAACAATAGGCTTATAATAAAATGACTTAAATGTATATTCTACCGACCAATTGGCTACCTTTAGAATATCATTCAAACTAGAATGTAAAGCAAATGATTTGGAAGCCATCGCCCCTCGAGTTGAGTGGGCACCAAACACAGATGTATCAATACCGACCTCACTCATAAGCCATCTCTTCCATCTGGCAGGAGTGGCAGATGTCACCGGACGAAAAGGCTCATGTAAGACAATTAACAATGACCTGCCATATTCCTACGACATTCAGCTGTACTTACCTCATAGGCTTTCAGACATTGCACTACACAAAGCTTAGAATTATCCTGAAAGCTGGGTAAGCTACTGACCTGGAATTACATTTGGTCTGTCAAGAAATCGAGAAGGTAACACCCTCAGGAGAAAAAACTCTCCCCGCCAGATCTAAAACTGGTACGTCAGACACATGTTTACAAGAAATTAGACACAGGAGCATGGTCAATTTGCCTCACAATTGTTTCTGTGATAGATATTTATTGTCTGCCCAAGAATTTAAAAATCTCAGGACTATGTTAATGTTCGATAAAACTGAATATTTAGGAAGAGGGGGCTTTACCACATGGATACCCCTTAACAATTTACACACTATTGGGTGTTCGCCCACCGGTTTACCATCAAATCGGCAAATGACATGCCGAAATAGCGGACCTAAAGTTGTTCATTGATTGATAGGCCATGCCAGAGGAGGCCAGGGAGGACAATAAATTATTTACCAAACCACAATCTGCTCAAACTGGATATGCAGCCAGCTCACAGCACCAGCGTCTCCAAGCTGACACATATCGCTTGTGTGTGTTTGAGGACGTGGCTTGACATTAGCCTCTTGCGATAGTCCCGGGAGACTCCATCTTTCCCAGAAACTCTCCATGCAACTAGAGAGAGGTGGGACATGATTACTGGATGTAGAAGGCCCACTGGATAGAGAAGGAGGTTCCAATGGAAAGGAATCAGAATCGAACAGGCACATGCCATTTCCAGAATTACCGGAAACCACAGTTGTGCTTTTCAAACCAGAGTGACTAAGATCAATTCTGTTCTTTGGCATCTCAACTGTGTTAAAACACTAGTAATCATCATGAATGGGGGAAAAACATAGACCATCAAGGGATATCAGTCCTAAAGAAATGTATCTTTGGCCTTTTCGGGAGCTACCAGTTGAGGTGAGATGCAAAAAGTTCCACCAGACAGGGTCCCCACAGATGGTGAAGCGCACAGAATACCTTTGGGTGGAGTCTCCAGTCACTCAAGTCCCAAAGATAGATTGACTGCCAATCTGCAAAGGTATTGTTCTGGCCCAAGAGATATTCCGCTACCACCGATATCCGATGTTGGAGACAAAAATGCCAAACATCTTTGGCTAGCTCCACCAAAAGGCAAGATTTCATCCTACCCAACTTGTTCACATAACGCGCCTCTGAGATATTGTCCATATGAAGAAGTATACAACAATCTGACTTCTCTCGGTGGAGGCTCCGAATCGCAATAGAACCCACCAGGAGTTCCAAGCAATTGATGTGGCGATATAGCTCTGCTTTGGACCCATAGACCCCCCCATTGAGATCGGACCTCAACAAGCCCTAACCCCACTGTCTTGCATCAGACTCTATTATTATCTCTGGAGTCAAACCAAAAATTGCTCTGCCATTCCAGGCCTTCATGTGGTCCAACCACCATGATATCTCTATCCTCACTTCCTCTGAAAGTAGAATATGTTCTGAGTAACTGAGGCCCTTTCAGAGATGTTGAATTTTTAGTCTCTGAAGGCCATGATAGTGGGGAGGACCGGGAAATTTTGCCTGGATCGATGAGGCTAACAGCCCCACAATGCTAAGTAACGACCTTAAAGATACAGTCTGCCTGGTCAGTGTCAAACTCAATTCTTTCTTGATACCTCAGACTTTCGGGGGGGGGGGGAGAATTAGTTGGGACAGGAGGGAATCTACTTTGAAACCCAAGAACTCCAAACATTGGGAGGGAGACATAATCGACTTATGAGCATCTATTGTAAAGCCAAGATCTTGAAAGAGAACTGTCTTCTCCAAGTGGGTTAAGGCAAACTAAGGACATTGGGCCATGATAATGAGGTTGGATTCCACCAGCGGTCTCATTATCTTTGTGAAGCACCAAGGGGCGGAGAAAAAAACAAAAGGAAGGACTTTGTATTTATAACAACAACCTTCTCAGAGGAATTGACGAAAACGCCAGTGAGGCAGAAAAATGGGGATGTTAAGGTAGGCGTCTTTTAAATCTAATCTGCCCTTCCAATCTCCTTTCTGAAAAATATCCCTTAAGAAATGATCCCCTCCATCTTGAAATTGGAATACACAATCCAACCATTGAAATCCTTCAGATTCAACACCAAGCTGGACTGCCTCCCTTCTTCTCCATTAAGAAGATGTAACTGACAAACCCGTTAAGGTAGGGTAACGACACCTCCATGGCACCTTTCTGCAGCAAAGTTTAAACCTCTGAGGAGATGAAGTCTTGCTCTTATTGGGAAAAATACATTGTGGGAGAAGGGGCGGTCTGCATAGGGGAGCTGTAACCTTGAATAGCCTCTAGAACCTAAGGGTCTTGATGTTATACCCTGCCAGTTGCATAAGAATAACCTGGTCCCACCCCACAGCAGCACCTCTGAACGTGGAATTAGTCTCACCTGTGGCACCAGACTCCTGGGAAGAGCCCTGCGACCCTCCATATTGACTCTCATTGAAACAGTTTCTTTTGGCTCGGGGCGAGAAGGGTAGAAAGTGGAACTATTGAAGGAATCTTGGTATTCACCTCTACCTTGTTGATAGAAACCTTGTTGTCTGCCTTGGCTATAGCCATGGCTGAACACTCGCCCTCGGAAGTGCCTGGCCCTGACATAAAGTGGGCGGAAGACCTTTTTGAAGGTACCCTTGAGCCTTATCTAAATCCTGAAAGTTGCTACAAGTTTTAACAATTCCTTCAGAAAGGGGTTACCAAACAGTTGGTCCTGAGCTATGGGACCTGAATCATACAATGCGAGCTCGGTGAGCTTCGGGTCGAGTTTGAGGAGGATGGATTGGCGCCTCTTGCTGGATATGGTGCAGTTTGCATTTCCCAGTTGGCAAACAGGTCTTTGTGCCAAACCGACCAAGACATATGGGTCAGTGGGGGTCACTGACTCCTTGGAATGATAACTTAGCTCAAGTATTTTGATTAGGGGCCCTGATACATCGAGAAGTTTGTCTTGGCACCCGTGCCAAGCCCTATCGATACCTTTCTTTGGGATCCTTAGAATATTTTTTAAGGTATGTAACTAGGGTGGGATCCAACTCAGGTGTGTGAGTGACATTTCATGGAAGGTCTGGTCTGGGGCACTCGGATCGTAGCTGTCCCCTGACATCCTTATCGAACCTTGACAGATATGGGATTGTAGATAATCACCTTCTTGTGGTGGGAGCCACACAGTATACTTTAGGTGGATTATCTCATTAGGCTCAAAAGTAAGCACTTTAGTTTGATTCGGCACGTTACTGTGGCGTGTCTTGCATTTGCGCTTACTAGGGCCTGGTTCGTCCCCTTGATCGGAGATGAAGTGGAGCTAGAGTCATTCGCCTCAGGTCCAGAACAGAGTGTAGAGGTGCAGCGCTATAACTGTGGTCTTTTGTCAGAAAACTCACCAACTCCTCAAAATCTGTAGTGTCCTTAGGGGGTTTTGCACTGGTCTGGGTCTGGGGAGGTCAATAGACGGGGTTGGCTGCCAACCTGCTCAGCGTACCCACATAGGTGTGGCTTTAGATATTCAATAGCCCTCACCAGGACTTTGTTCAGAGAATGTTGTACCCCAGCGCCAAGCGTGTCCACTAGGTCCTGCTCCAAAGACTCCTCAGGGTCATCATCATAATAATAGCCCTCCATATAGTCATCATAGTACTCTGACATCCTCAAACTTCTGCAAATATATAAGCACCTCAAGAGGGGATAGGACTAAAGGATAGGAGGAGGATACAAAAAAAACACCATTCAGGAGCAACTCAGGGAGAATCAGCATTAATTCACCTCAAGTGCAGGTCAAATCAAACCACGTGGTGTGGCTGTAAAACAGGTAAAATGTGAAGGAAGGACCTGGTACAAAAACTAGGCAGAGCCTATTAATATTTTCCAACCCGGGGGGGGAGACAGCAAACCCACCAGGGCGTATGTGGGGAGCCTAAAATGAAGGGCGGAGGCAAGAGGTGGGTAAGGGGGTAACGCATCTTACCGCATCCACAAACTGCCTGAAAACGCCAGAATCAGGCAATGTGGCCTTCGTGCATGCTTGTGGGCTGCCCAAACATTTCCATAGAAAGAGGACCGTACAACAATCAGTCGCACGTCCTCGCTCCCCTGCTCCCTCTGCACACTGTGCCAAAGGCAGGGATGGGACACTGCCCTGCCGGGAGGATAGATGCTCCTTTTTGACCCACAGGAAGCCCACAACTAACCCAGCGCAGAAACGACCCGCAACGCACAAGGCACATAAACGCCAATATTAATAAAGAAATACCAACTGTAAATAGGAAAGATATTTACAGTAGACATTGTGCAGTACATGCGAAAAGATGCGAATATCTAAAGCAGGATATCAATAACAAAGCAACAGTAATAGAGGAATGAACTTAAATGGCTGTGAAGCAGCAAAGAAAGAGCAAGCTGTACATTTGTAAGAGGGTTATATTGGGCTGGGACTCTATGGTTGATCATGTGACTAGGAGATGGTGATGGAGCAAGGATTCGCACGTATAGCGACTTGCTTGTACTCATGAACCTCAAAT
Organism: Lissotriton helveticus; assembly: GCF_964261635.1. NCBI lineage: Eukaryota > Metazoa > Chordata > Amphibia > Caudata > Salamandridae > Lissotriton > Lissotriton helveticus. The sequence continues at coordinate 687,227,238 of NC_136070.1, read as the reverse complement.
AACCCTAATAGTATTAATCAACCTGTTTGTCTTATTAATTTTCCCTTATTCTGACATTATGGGTGTCCCAGAGAGGCTTGCCTATGTGTTTACTAATCCTAAAACGCTTGCTACTTAAGATGGCTGCTGCTACGCGGGAATTTCCTCTGCGCATGCGTCGGTCATAACCATGTGATGTGACGTACTCGCAGTTTTGGTGGGAATCCTTTTGCACTCGCGCAGTAGAATTAAGATGGCTGCTTTATGTTCTCACATGCCTGAAGCTTGCATCGCTGCTTTGGCTATGCTGTTTGTCTTGCATTAATTCTAATGATATAGTTATTATGAAATAATGGGAGTAATGTAGGGATTCATGGTATGCAGTGAATTCAATTATTCTGTGTTCTAAAGCTGTTTCTATTTACTTTTCATGTATCGTAATCCTTGGGCATGAGGGACGGGGATACTCCATTTTGAAAATCATTTCTGCGCATGACAGTCCACAGCCAGAGGATGAACTCTATGACATTGAACACGTGCAAACACAGAAGTCCAAGCCAAGATGCGCCTGGGAAGAGGCACATTCACCTAGTCGAAGAAGCTGATTTGTGCTAAATGTATTACAATGTATAAAAAGTTAAATTCACCATTGTTATGTGCAAGGAACATGTCATGGGAACCTGAAATTCAAGGGGCGGTCTTAAAAATGCAAATATTAAGCTTGAGAAAGTCAAATCCTAGGAGGCGTGATGACCTGTCCTTTGTTTTGCCCAATCGAAATTGGGAATCCTTACACTTGCAACATTTGGGGGGTGGATTTGTCCGACTTGTCCGAATAGCTGACCTTTCACTGACCCTATGCACTCAATAGCTGATTGAAACAGAGGTGCTGCGGAGCACTCTGTCCGACCGATTCACAGAATCAATCGGGGTTTTGAGAACCTTAAGTGCTGGCGAAGCACTTTGCTGGGGAATTCGAGAACCCACTCGGGGTTTTGACTGATAGCTGCAGAGAAGGTGTAGCGCAGGCGTTGCTACTGAACTGCGGGTGCTGGTCTTACCTTGGTGGTCCTGTTCTGATCCTGATCTGATTTTCCTGTCCTGGGTTCCCATTCTGCACCTGCTGGCCTACTGGCGACTGCATTCCTGGGGGTTCCTACTGTCCTTAACTGACCCGTGCCAGGGTTGGTCTCCACACCGTTCTAGGTAAATATATATCTGAGAAGGAACTACACTTACGTCCTTTTCTTGCTTTCTGAAACTGCTAAAATCGTATTTGCACATTGTTCTTTCTTTCCTTCCCTGTGCTGACCAATAATAACGTTTTACACTTTAGCTGTTTTATTAGCATGCTCCATTTTCTTCCCCTCCTTTAAGTCAATGGTGAAATACCGTTCATGAAGTATAGTTGTTCCCTTTCTTTCCCCTCCTTTTAGCCGGAATTATTAGCATGTTCCACTCTTCTTACCTTCCCTATAGCTACATGGTATTTTCAAAATCCTTCAGTATAAATTAAAATTCTTTTGCCTTACCCATCTTCTAGGGGTACTCAAACTGAGATATTTTAGCATGTTCCTTATCTTTCCCGTCCTTTAGACACACCATACCAAGTCTAAATTCTGAAAACTTCATATTAGTATGTTCTCTGTTTTCACCTTCCCTTTAGAGTTCTAAATGGTTGGCATAATCTATTTTCTACATGGTTACACAATTTTCATGATTTTGGTTATTGATAGTTTGCTTACTGTAAACCTAATGCTTTCTGACAGTGACGAGAACTAGATAAAGGTTTTCAAAACTTCCTAAACTTCCTGAGTCTGTGGTTATTATAAAAAATGCAAATATTATAAATGTTATTGTATTTTGGTGACTTCTTATTTTTTCCCAGCTAGCACCTGCTGGCCTACTGGCGACTGCATTCCTGGGGGTTCCTACTGTCCTTAACTGACCCGTGGCCAGGGTTGGTCTCCACACCGTTCTAGGTAAATATATATATCTGAGAGGGAACTACACTTACGTCCTTTTCTTGCTTTCTGAAACTGCTAAAATCGTATTTGCACATTGTTCTTTCTTTCCTTCCCTGTGCTGACCAATAATAACGTTTTACACTTTAGCTGTTTTATTAGCATGTTCCATTTTCTTCCCCTCCTTTAAGTCAATGGTGAAATACCGTTCATGAAGTATAGTTGTTCCCTTTCTTTACCCTCCTTTTAGCCGGATTATAGTGATTGCTCGGAATTATTAGCGTGTTCCACTCTTCTTACCTTCCCTATAGCTACATGGTATTTTCAAATTCCTTCAGTATAAATTAAAATTCTTTTGCCTTACCCATCTTCTAGGGGTACTCAAACTGTGTTATTTTAGCATGTTCCTTATCTTTCCCGTCCTTTAGACACACCCTACCAAGTCTAAATTCTGAAAACTTCATATTAGTATGTTCTCTGTTTTCACCTTCCCTTTAGAGTTCTAAATGGTTGGCATAATCTATTTTCTACATGGTTACACAATTTTCATGATTTTGGTTATTGATAGTTTGCTTACTGTAAACCTAATACTTTCTGACAGTGACGAGAACTAGATAAAGGTTTTCAAAACTTCCTGAGTCTGTGGTTATTATAAAAAATGCAAATATTATAAATGTTATTGTATTTTGGTGACTGCTTATTTTTTCCCAGCTAGCTCCCTGATCCATTGTGATCATAGGTACCTGTGACAAGGATTGGTAAGTCAGGTACATTGGAAATAAATAGGAATGAACAAGGTTACTGGTAGTAGAGTGTAGGTTTCCCGATTAATAAATATGGTAAATTGAATTTATGGGCCCAAGTGTGCATATGGTAAAATTGTTGGTTGGGTGACCTGCGCGCTCTATCAGTAATTTTCTGGTAGCAGAGCCATGGTTAGGGACTAGTTAAAGGTAGCAGGACTAGTTAAGATAGGTAGAAAGGTAAACTGCTGCTAAACTGTGAAGTTAAAATTGCTGCTAAAAGTATTGATCGAGCAAATGTAATTGTTTTAAAATGTTATGAAATGTTTGAAATTTTTCTCTGAAATGCTGCTATATTGATCTATGTACTAATAAACCCGTTAGTGATTGTTATATGTTGTCTGGAATCCCCGGGGGCAGAATAGCGGGTGGTGAGGAGAATCCACCTCGCAGTGAGGTCAGTGGCTCAAAGAAAGTTGGTGCAGATTGGGCAGAACTAGAAGCACTAATTAGGGTTTTTCTGTATAAGTGTATGAATAAATGATAGAGAGGAGTTCGCTGGCAAAACTTCTATTGTGATATCACCTAGTAAGGGTCACACGGAAGGAGTAGCGGGTTCATCTAAGCTTGTGTGATAGCAAAGGGGTTCACTGGTGAAACTTTTGGTTTAGTATATATCCCTGAGTGGATGAGTCGAAAGAGTAGCAGGTTCTCTAATGCTTGTGTGAAGAGTAGGTAGAAGGGACCTACTCGCAGTATATGAAAAGTAAACAGAAGAGATTTACTTGCAGTAAAACAAATCTTTTTCTTTCTAGACGCTCGAGTACAGTGGCGAATGTTTTTGCGTTGTAAAATAAACAGAGCACTTGCACTTTAAATAAAGAATTGAATTTTACGGTACCTTGTGAAGGAGGGAGTCAGTTGCGGAGCTGCGCTGACGTCACTCAGTGCCGCGCTGGTATTGGTCAAAACGGCGGGTGTGTAGCTGAGATAGCATTGTAAAGGAGGGGTGAGCACAGGAGCGTGAGAACTCGTTTCACGAGGAACGCCGCGCACCCATTGGTTGAAATTGTTTGAAATCACGCATTTGATTGATTGCAGAAAAATAAAAGACGCATTTATATTGGAAGTGGTTTTTGTAAACAAAGTCATTTGCGAAAAAGTATATGTGGCATCAAACCCATCCAGAAACTCGACCTGACCCAAGATATCAAGGTTTTGGGAGAGATCAGTGGAAAGGCAGTAGATATAACATTATGTACAGAAGCAAGAGAAAAATGACATTTGTAGACAAAGTAAAGAATTATTTCAAGAAAGACAAGCCTATCAAAACTAGAGAAGGAGTTATCATTCGACCACCTAATACTCCTGCATCATTTATGTTAATCGACAGAGGCTACCATGCTTGTGTATGGTTAGAAAATTGGGTGGAATATACTAAAAATGACGGAATTTTAGCATTTCCATTAGAAGGTACATTTAATGGCAGGATTCTGTTTAACCTGAGAACTCGAATGAATGATTTACATCCCAGACCTAGACTAACGCAATATGAGGCATTAGAAGAATGGGAAATAGAGGCTTTTGAACGAGACAGACCCAGAATTGACAAAGGGTTAGCTAAATTTTATCCGAAGGTGAAGAAAGAAACCCGAGAAAAAAGAATGAAAGAATGGAGACAGAACATGATGGCAGAAGGGCTGTACCCTGTATTAACAGTAGAAGAGCCCATGGGAGGGAAAAGGACAGAGAAAAGAAAACATTTAATGACCACTGATGATTCAGATGATGAGTATCTGGAGGATTTGTTAATGAAAAATCCATCACCTTATAATGAGGAACCAAGATCCCTAAGCACGAGAAACCCATTCCTGAAACCTAATTATGGCGAGGGTCCAAGTATGACAAATCCAAGTGCACCAAGTTATGGCCCTCCCTTAATTCCGCAGATAGTACATGAAACCTCCATGGATAAGGTACTGCAGGATAGAGAACGAGAGGCTTTAATTAAACAAAGAACAGAACTAATTCAGAAAATTTCCCAATTGAATACCAGTCCTGAAGCTTTGACAATCCCAGTAACTATTGGACCAGTTGTTCCTTTGTACGGGGATAAGCAAAGTAGTCAGAAAACTTGGATAATAACCCCATCTGTAGTACAGCCGAGAAAAGAGCCATTGATAGTAGATGATCAGGCAAGTGAATGTGAATCTGTGATTTCCTTGATGGATTTACCGATAAGGGAACCAGAAGGGAGTTCACAGAGAAAGAATACTCCTTTTACCTCGAGAGAAGTTCAAATTGAGTCATCTTCCGGTACTAGAAGTGCTACGGTCGTGACTCCTGAAGAAATCAACAGATGGACCTGAGAATTAGAGAAGCCAAATCCTCAGCCAAAACCATTGGATATATATAAACTAAGAATAGAATTGGAGGAACTGATGGCTGGGAATGTGGGTTTGGACACACTGAACACCCTTAGTGAAGAGGAATTGTTATTCATTTGCAAAAGTATTACCCGTAACACCAAAGTGTTCCATGAGAAATTAATGGACACTGCGGCTAGTATGGGAATAGACATTAGCAGATCTAGGGCCCGATGTAGGTCGCCAATTACCGGTCGGTAATGGCCGATTTCGGCCGTTACCGACCGGTATTTGGGATTTGACATGTAGGTAGGCTTAATTTACAGAATTGGTATATTTACCGATTCGGTAAATTTACCGATTCGTTAAAATACCGAATCGGTGCATGTACACCTGTGCCATGTGGCACACAGACATGCCCTAAGGGCATGTATGTGTGTCACATGGCACACAGGCCAGAAACAGGGGTGCAACAGGGTGTCAAAGTGACACCCTGTCCCTCTTGTAAAATCGGTAATTTTACCAATTCGGTAATTACCGAATCGGTATTTGCTATTGAATCCTATGGGCTTCAAGGCCCATAGGAATCAATGCAAATACTGATTCGGTAATAACCGAATCGGTAATTACCGTATCTTACCGAATCGGTATTTTTACCGAATTTTTTACCTACATAGCAATTACCGATTAGTAAATACCGAATCGGTAAAATTCGGTATTTACCATTCGGTAATTTGCTATTACCTACATCTAGGCCCTAAAGTTTTGCAAAAACCCTACAGAGCAGAATTCTCAGACAAAGATTTGGAAAACATGAACGTGTCAGGGAAAAAGGTGCAAATAAGAGAATTGCTAAACCTGTTACAGAAATGGGGAGATTTAGAAAAATGGAAAGCCAGGTGGGCCAAGAAAAAGGAAGACTGTAGATCAAGACAAATGACTTCTGAATATGTCTTAAAAGAAGCAGAAAAGACGGAAAAGTTATATCCTATGCGAGAAGTGCCAGGTGGAGGATATGTACATGTTCCATGGTCCCGACAGGATATTGTGTCCTTTACCAATGACTTCCCAAAATTGCGCGAAAAACCTGTGGACTGGTACAGACAGGTTGAAAGATTTGTGAAAGTTCAAAAATGCCTCCTGAAAGACCTAGATGGTTTCTTTGACATTGTAGTTACTGTAGATTTGTGGACCGAATGTAAAATTGCTGTTGATTGGCCTAGTGAAGAATTCCCAAGGGACACAAAGACAGGGGCTCCTTCAGGGGATGTCATGCGGAAATACGATCAGGTAATGCTGTATCTAAAAGGAAAGGTGCCTGCAAAATAAACTGATTGGACCCAAATTGATAGAACTACCCAAAATCGAGATGAGACTGTGCATTCATATTATGAACGACTGTTACAGGTGTTCAAGACGTACAGTGGGCTGGATAACATTGAGATGAAGGACATGATCCATTTGATTTATCGATTTGTGTTAGGGTTAAGGCCTGAGATTTCACAGTGGATCAAAGACAATAAAATTTGCTGGCAAGCTAAACCAATCGCTGGTCCTGAAATATGATAAATATTGCAAGGACGAACTGGCAGAAAAACGAAAAGAATTGAAAGAAAAAGTCATGTGGGCACAGGTAAAATTAGCAGAGCACCAAGAACAGCAGCTGAATAAAATGACTAGTAATCAGAGTCAGGGGCCTGGAGGTGGGGGAAAGCCGAGAGTAAAAATGAGTCGAGAAGAGGCCCGGAAGAAGTTCCCATGTCACGGGTGCGGAAAGATAGATCACTGGAGAGACGAGTGTAAGGCTGTACAGAATGGTAATGTGCAAATTAATGATTTGAATCCACTGCGCAGAAAGAAACTCCACGAATGACCCAGCAGCAGGTAAAACAGAATCAGTTGCCTCGTGCACCTAGGCCAAATTATAGGAGCAAAGCACAACAGAGTGAAAACACTGAAGGTTGGGAAGGAAGGGAGGATTGAAATGCAGCAGCTTCACAATTTCTGTTAAATGACACGTTCCTCTGTGACGATACCTACTGACGGTGCCTGAGGGGGGAGGACGAGGAGTGCGTGCTTGGCGCCTCCTTGCCGGTGGACCAGTCAGGGCCATACATTGAAGGAAAGGTTGAAGGAAATGACGTCACCTTTCTGTTGGACACTGATGCTACCCGTTCTACTGTGAGAACAGCAGACGTACCAAACCTACCCCTCTCGGGAGAAGCGATCCAAGTAGTGGGCGTTTCTAATCAGCTAATTAGTACCCCAGTTACAGAACCTATGGAGATTAAAATTGGGAATTTTAAAGAAATGCATAGATTTGTTGTTTGTGATTCCAGTCCTGTAAACCTACTAGGGCGAGATTTGTTGTGTAAAATAAACTGCACTATATTTTGCACTCCAAATGGCGTCGAAATTCAGACCCCAGATGAAGATGGAATTTACAAATTAATGTTAGCAAGACCCGACTCAGAAATTAAAAGACTGATAATAAAGGACTAACCTGAAGAACTCAGAGAAACAGTGAAACCAGAGGTATGGGATTTTACTGGAAAAGATGTAGGACTAATGGCAAATGTAGACCCAATTAAAATAGCCATAAAAGAAGATGCAGTCTACCCAAATACTAAACAGTACAAAATGAGTGCAGAGGGAAAAGCAGGAGTTGCTATTGAAATCAAACGATTGCTAGAAGCAGGCATATTGCAAGAAGTGTTGAGCAGTCCTTGCAACTCACCGATAATTGGCATAAAGAAACCTAGTGGTAAGTACAGGGTCGTGCAGGACCTGCGCAAGGTTAATAAAATCGTAGTTCCTTGCTGTCCTGTCGTGCCAAACCCTGCAGTGATTCTATACCAAATACCGTGGAATGCTGGATGGTTTACCGTCATTGACTTATGTCATGCATTCTTTTCAATCCCATTACATCCAGACAGCAAATTTATTTTCTCATTTGAATTCGACAGCCATGTGTATGTCTGAAATCGTGTTCCTCAGGGGTACACTGAAAGCCCTTCGATCTTTAATCAGATTCTGAAAAAGTGCCTTGAAACCCTGGTGTTGCCGGGAAAATCCGTCCTGGTGCAATATATAGATGACCTATTGGTGGCGTCTAAGAGCAGGAAAGACTGTGTTGTCGACACCATTGCCTTACTGAACCATTTAGGTGAAGGGGGACATAAAGTGTCGCCAGAAAAACTACAGTTCTGTACCTCATCAGTAAAATATCTGGGGCACCAGATAGAGCGAGGTATCAGGAAAGTAACCACAGAAAGAATTAGAATAATTCGAAACATGGAATTGCCAAACACACAGAAAGATATTAGAATGTTTCTAGGAGTTGTAGGATACTGTAGGCAGTGGATTGTGGGATTTGCAGTCCTAGCAAGACCATTGATAAAAATGACAAAGAAAGGAGCAAAGGATCCTGTGGAATGGGATGACGAAAGCATGACTGCTTTTGTAAAATTGAGAAGATGTCTGTGTACAGCTCCTGCATTAGGAATGCCTGACTATTCAAAAGATTTTGCACTTTTCTGTGACACGCAAGATAATTGTGCACTTTCAGTCCTGACCCAAATTCATGGTTTGACCCGACGTCCAGTGGCATATTTTTCTTCCACATTGGATCCAGTAGCAGCTGGATTACCTGGATGTTTGAAAGCTGTAGCTGCAACATGCACAAGTCTTGAACAGAGTGAATCCATCGTGATGGGACATACAGCAACTGTGTATGTTCCACATTCTGTTGTAATTCTGCTGACAAGAGCTAAAACTCAGTATCTCACACCTAGTCGCCTGACTAAGTATGAGAGAATCCTTGTAGGTGCAGGAAACGTGACCATTGCTAGATGTAATATTCTGAATCCAGCCACCTTACTGCCAATTCATTCGCAGAAGAAGTAAGGGAGGAAACTGAACATGACTGCATTGATTTGACCGAGTTCAGTACAAAACCACGCCCAGACATAAAAGAAAACCCTTTAATTAATGAAGATTATGAGCTGTGTGTAGATGGCTCATGCATGAGACATGAGGAAGGAGGCCTAAGCGCTGCCTACTCAGTGTGTACATTGGGAGGCCCAGTGGAAGCATCCTATTTACATGGAGTCAAGTCTGCACAAGTAGCTGAATTGGTTGCCTTAACAAAAGCTTGTAAATTTGGGAGGAACTCGAAGATAACCATATATACTGATAGCCAATATGGTTATGGGGTTGTGCATGACTTTGGCCAGTTATGGATGCAAAGGGAGTTCCTGACTTCTTCAGGCACCCCTATCAGAAATGGAAATTACGTGCAGGATTTACTAGCTCACCACCTCCCTCAGCCAGAGCCCACCCGCCAACACAACGGACCCCAACGAAGCAGCCCGCAACTTCACACAGTGGCTGACCGCCTGCACCGACGACCTCGCGCCACTAAAGAACCCTCCCAGCAGACCCAGAAGCAAGAAGGCATCCTGGTTCACCGACGACCTCAAGGACTCCAAGAAGACCTGCCGCACCCTCGAGAAAGCCTGGTTCCTCGACCGGACCACTGACAACATGACCGCCCTCAAACACGCTACCCGCAAGCACCACCAGCTCATCCGCACCACCAAGAAGAAATCCCTGAAGGAACGACTGGACAACAACGCCCATGACAGCAAAGAGCTCTTCACTATCGTCAAGGAGTTCTCCAACCCCAGCACCGGCACCAACGACATCACTCCGTCACAAGACCTCTGCGACTCCCTCGCCTCGTTCTTCCACCGCAAGATCGCCGACATCCACAACAGCTTCGGCGCCCCACCCACGCACCCAACCGTCGAACCAATGCCCCCCACGCCACCCTTCGCACCTGGACCACGGTGACCACCGAAGACACAGCCCGCACGATGAACACCATCCACTCCGGATCACCGACCGACCCTTGCCCACACCACGTCTTCAACAAGGCCGACTCCACCATCGCACCCCAACTCCGGAACATCATCATCGCCTCCTTCAACACCGCCACCTTCCCGGAGAGCTGGAAGCACGCCGAGATCAGCGCCCTCCTGAAGAAACCTACAGCGGACCCCACCGATCTCAAAAACTTCCGCCCCATCTCGCTCCTCCCTTTTCCTGCTAAAGTCATCGAGAAGATCGTCAACAGACAGCTGACCGCCTTGCTCGAGACAAACGGATCCCTCGACCCCCTCGCAGTCCGGCTTCAGAGCCAACCACAGCACCGAGACCGCCCTCGACAAGGGGGAAACAGTGGCCCTCATCCTCCTGGATCTCTCCGCTAGGTTCGACACGGTCTGCCACCGCACCCTAGTCCAGCGCCTCAGCAACATCGGTATCCAAGAGAAGGCACTGGAGTGGATCATCTCGTTCCTCGCCGGAAGAACACAAAGAGTCCGCCTCCCCCCATTTCGCTCCGAGGCCACCGAAGTCATCTGCGGCATCCGGCAAGGATCTTCACTCAGCCCCACCCTCTTCAACATCTACATGAAACCTCTCGCAGCCATCGCACGCCAGCACAACCTCAACATCATCTCTTACGCCGACGACACCCTCACCAGAGACCCCGACACCGCCAGAACCTGCCTACACGAAGGGATGAAAGACGTCGCCGAGTGGATGAAGGACAGCCGCCTGAAACTGAACTCGGACAAGACGGAAGTCCTCATCCTGGGATTTTCGCCCTCCGCCTGGGACGACTCCTGGTGGCCCCCAGCCCTGGGCACCGCACCCAAGCCAACCGACCACGCACGCAACCTGGGCTTCATCCTGGACCCCTCCCTCTCGATGACCAGACATGTCAACGCCGTCTCCTCATCGTGCTTCAACACCCTGCGTATGCTTCGCAAGATCTTCCGCTGGATCCCGACCGAGACCAGGTAGACTGTCACCCAGGCACTCGTCACCAGCCGACTGGACTACGGAAACGCCCTCTACGCCGGAACCACAGCCAAGCTACAGAAAAGACTCCAGCGCATCCAGAACGCCTCCGCCCGACTCATCCTGGATGTCCCCCGACGCAGCCACATCTCCAGCCACCTGAGGAACCTGCACTGGCTCCCCGTCGACAAGAGGATCACGTTCCGGCTCCTCACCCATGCACACAAGTCTCTCCACGACCTGGGCCCCAAGTACCTCAAGGACCGCCTGACCTTCTACACGCCCACCCGCCAGCTACGGTCCACCAGCCTCGCCCTCGCAGCCGTACCACGCATCCGAAGAGCCACCGCCGGAGGAAGATCCTTCTCTTACCTGGCTGCCAAGACTTGGAACTCCCTCCCCATCCACCTTCGGCTGACCCAGGACCATCTCGCCTTCAGGAAACAACTCAAGACCTGGCTGTTCGAGCAGTAGCATACCCCTCCCCCCAAGCGCCTTGAGACCCTCCCGGGTGAGTAGTGCGCTATACAAATGGCATGATTGATTGATTGATTGACTGGAAGCAATCCAGTTACCAAAAGAATTGGCTGTAGTTAAGTGTGCTGCTCACAAATCTGGCGATGACAAAGTGACAGCAGGTAATCGATATGCTGACCAGTTAGCCCAACATTGTGCAAGGTACCGAATAGCAATCAATATAAAGGTTGGGGGAAACGGAAACAGCTGCCAACTTATGATGCTAGAGGGAGTGAGTACATGGGAGGAAGTGAGAGACTTACAGGACACAGCAGAGCCACAGGAAAAACAAAGGTGGAGAAACTTTGGTTGCCAGAGGAGGGTGGAAGATGGTGTCATTGTTTAGGTGGATGGTATGCCTGTGTTGCCAGACTGTCTGCTTGCTCCTATGGCTAGGTCGATACATGGATCAGAAAAGGGGGTGGTGATGAACAGAGTGCCTGAATTAAGCAGACCACTCTTACCCAGTCCAAAGATCAGGGCTTGATCCATCACCGTTTTTTAGCTCACTGCACCATCCCAGCTCAGAACTTGGCTATATGCAAATTAGTCTGTTCCTGTCCCAGTGCATGATGGGAACAGGGCAAACCAAACTACCAAGCCAATTCTTGTACTGGGAAGGAAACAAGCTTCCGGGGACCGGTTTCTGCCATTTCAGGCGTCTTCGGCCCGGCTTGCTTGAATCCTGATGGTGCAATGAGCAAGGGACTCACATCTGAGTATACCCTTCCACGCTTATGGTGGACAAAATGATTCAGAAAAGGGGGTGGTGATGAACAGAGTGCCTGAATTAAGCAGAGCACTCTTACCCAGTCCAAAGATCAGGGCTTGATCCATCACCGTTTTTAGCTCACTGCACCATCCCAGCTCAAAACTTGGCTATATGCAAATTAGTCTGTTCCTGTCCCAGTGCATGATGGGAACAGGGCAAACCAAACTACCAAGCCAATTCTTGTACTGGGAAGGAAACAAGCTTCCGGGGACCGGTTTCTGCCATTTCAGGCGTCTTCGGCCCGGCTTGCTTGAATCCTGATGGTGCAATGAGCAAGGGACTCACATCTGAGTATACCCTTCCACGCTTATGGTGGACAAAATGATTCAGAAAAGGGGGTGGTGATGAACAGAGTGCCTGAATTAAGCAGACCACTCTTACCCAGTCCAAAGATCAGGGCTTGATCCATCACCGTTTTTTAGCTCACTGCACCATCCCAGCTCAGAACTTGGCTATATGCAAATTAGTCTGTTCCTGTCCCAGTGCATGATGGGAACAGGGCAAACCAAACTACCAAGCCAATTCTTGTACTGGGAAGGAAACAAGCTTCCGGGGACCGGTTTCTGCCATTTCAGGCGTCTTCGGCCCGGCTTGCTTGAATCCTGATGGTGCAATGAGCAAGGGACTCACATCTGAGTATACCCTTCCACGCTTATGGTGGACAAAATGATTCAGAAAAGGGGGTGGTGATGAACAGAGTGCCTGAATTAAGCAGACCACTCTTACCCAGTCCAAAGATCAGGGCTTGATCCATCACCGTTTTTTAGCTCACTGCACCATCCCAGCTCAGAACTTGGCTATATGCACATTAGTCTGTTCCTGTCCCAGTGCATGATGGGAACAGGGCAAACCAAACTACCAAGCCAATTCTTGTACTGGGAAGGAAACAAGCTTCCGGGGACTGGTTTCTGCCATTTCAGGCGTCTTCGGCCCGGCTTGCTTGAATCCTGATGGTGCAATGAGCAAGGGACTCACATCTGAGTATACCCTTCCACGCTTATGGTGGACAAAATGATTCAGAAAAGGGGGTGGTGATGAACAGAGTGCCTGAATTAAGCAGACCACTCTTACCCAGTCCAAAGATCAGGGCTTGATCCATCACCGTTTTTTAGCTCACTTCACCATCCCAGCTCAGAACTTGGCTATATGCAAATTAGTCTGTTCCTGTCCCAGTGCATGATGGGAACAGGGCAAACCAAACTACCAAGCCAATTCTTGTACTGGGAAGGAAACAAGCTTCCGGGGACCGGTTTCTGCCATTTCAGGCATCTTCGGCCCGGCTTGCTTGAATCCTGATGGTGCAATGAGCAAGGGACTCACATCTGAGTATACCCTTCCACGCTTATGGTGGACAAAATGATTCAGAAAAGGGGGTGGTGATGAACAGTGTGCCTGAATTAAGCAGACCACTCTTACCCAGTCCAAAGATCAGGGCTTGATCCATCACCGTTTTTTAGCTCACTGCACCATCCCAGCTCAGAACTTGGCTATATGCAAATTAGTCTGTTCCTGTCCCAGTGCATGATGGGAACAGGGCAAACCAAACTACCAAGCCAATTCTTGTACTGGGAAGGAAACAAGCTTCCGGGGACCGGTTTCTGCCATTTCAGGCGTCTTCGGCCCGGCTTGCTTGAATCCTGATGGTGCAATGAGCAAGGGACTCACATCTGAGTATACCCTTCCACGCTTATGGTGGACAAAATGATTCAGAAAAGGGGGTGGTGATGAACAGAGTGCCTGAATTAAGCAGACCACTCTTACCCAGTCCAAAGATCAGGGCTTGATCCATCACCGTTTTTTAGCTCACTGCACCATCCCAGCTCAGAACTTGGCTATATGCAAATTAGTCTGTTCCTGTCCCAGTGCATGATGGGAACAGGGCAAACCAAACTACCAAGCCAATTCTTGTACTGGGAAGGAAACAAGCTTCCGGGGACCGGTTTCTGCCATTTCAGGCGTCTTCGGCCCGGCTTGCTTGAATCCTGATGGTGCAATGAGCAAGGGACTCACATCTGAGTATACCCTTCCACGCTTATGGTGGACAAAATGATTCAGAAAAGGGGGTGGTGATGAACAGAGTGCCTGAATTAAGCAGACCACTCTTACCCAGTCCAAAGATCAGGGCTTGATCCATCACCGTTTTTTAGCTCACTGCACCATCCCAGCTCAGAACTTGGCTATATGCAAATTAGTCTGTTCCTGTCCCAGTGCATGATGGGAACAGGGCAAACCAAACTACCAAGCCAATTCTTGTACTGGGAAGGAAACAAGCTTCCGGGGACCGGTTTCTGCCATTTCAGGCGTCTTCGGCCCGGCTTGCTTGAATCCTGATGGTGCAATGAGCAAGGGACTCACATCTGAGTATACCCTTCCACGCTTATGGTGGACAAAATGATTCAGAAAAGGGGGTGGTGATGAACAGAGTGCCTGAATTAAGCAGACCACTCTTACCCAGTCCAAAAATCAGGGCTTGATCCATCACCGTTTTTTAGCTCACTGCACCATCCCAGCTCAGAACTTGGCTATATGCAAATTAGTCTGTTCCTGTCCCAGTGCATGATGGGAACAGGGCAAACCAAACTACCAAGCCAATTCTTGTACTGGGAAGGAAACAAGCTTCCGGGGACCGGTTTCTGCCATTTCAGGCGTCTTCGGCCCGGCTTGCTTGAATCCTGATGGTGCAATGAGCAAGGGACTCACATCTGAGTATACCCTTCCACGCTTATGGTGGACAAAATGATTCAGAAAAGGGGGTGGTGATGAACAGAGTGCCTGAATTAAGCAGACCACTCTTACCCAGTCCAAAGATCAGGGCTTGACGTTTTTTAGCTCACTGCACCATCCCAGCTCAGAACTTGGCTATATGCAAATTAGTCTGTTCCTGTCCCAGTGCATGATGGGAACAGGGCAAACCAAACTACCAAGCCAATTCTTGTACTGGGAAGGAAACAAGCTTCCGGGGACCGGTTTCTGCCATTTCAGGCGTCTTCGGCCCGGCTTGCTTGAATCCTGATGGTGCAATGAGCAAGGGACTCACATCTGAGTATACCCTTCAACGCTTATGGTGGACAAAATGATTCAGAAAAGGGGGTGGTGATGAACAGAGTGCCTGAATTAAGCAGACCACTCTTACCCAGTCCAAAGATCAGGGATTGATCCATCACCGTTTTTTAGCTCACTGCACCATCCCAGCTCAGAACTTGGCTATATGCAAATTAGTCTGTTCCTGTCCCAGTGCATGATGGGAACAGGGCAAACCAAACTACCAAGCCAATTCTTGTACTGGGAAGGAAACAAGCTTCCGGGGACCGGTTTCTGCCATTTCAGGCGTCTTCGGCCCGGCTTGCTTGAATCCTGATGGTGCAATGAGCAAGGGACTCACATCTGAGTATACCCTTCCACGCTTATGGTGGACAAAATGATTCAGAAAAGGGGGTGGTGATGAACAGAGTGCCTGAATTAAGCAGACCACTCTTACCCAGTCCAAAGATCAGGGCTTGATCCATCACCGTTTTTTAGCTCACTGCACCATCCCAGCTCAGAACTTGGCTATATGCAAATTAGTCTGTTCCTGTCCCAGTGCATGATGGGAACAGGGCAAACCAAACTACCAAGCCAATTCTTGTACTGGGAAGGAAACAAGCTTCCGGGGACCGGTTTCTGCCATTTCAGGCGTCTTCGGCCCGGCTTGCTTGAATCCTGATGGTGCAATGAGCAAGGGACTCACATCTGAGTATACCCTTCCACGCTTATGGTGGACAAAATGATTCAGAAAAGGGGGTGGTGATGAACAGAGTGCCTGAATTAAGCAGACCACTCTTACCCAGTCCAAAAATCAGGGCTTGATCCATCACCGTTTTTTAGCTCACTGCACCATCCCAGCTCAGAACTTGGCTATATGCAAATTAGTCTGTTCCTGTCCCAGTGCATGATGGGAACAGGGCAAACCAAACTACCAAGCCAATTCTTGTACTGGGAAGGAAACAAGCTTCCGGGGACCGGTTTCTGCCATTTCAGGCGTCTTCGGCCCGGCTTGCTTGAATCCTGATGGTGCAATGAGCAAGGGACTCACATCTGAGTATACCCTTCCACGCTTATGGTGGACAAAATGATTCAGAAAAGGGGGTGGTGATGAACAGAGTGCCTGAATTAAGCAGACCACTCTTACCCAGTCCAAAGATCAGGGCTTGACGTTTTTTAGCTCACTGCACCATCCCAGCTCAGAACTTGGCTATATGCAAATTAGTCTGTTCCTGTCCCAGTGCATGATGGGAACAGGGCAAACCAAACTACCAAGCCAATTCTTGTACTGGGAAGGAAACAAGCTTCCGGGGACCGGTTTCTGCCATTTCAGGCGTCTTCGGCCCGGCTTGCTTGAATCCTGATGGTGCAATGAGCAAGGGACTCACATCTGAGTATACCCTTCAACGCTTATGGTGGACAAAATGATTCAGAAAAGGGGGTGGTGATGAACAGAGTGCCTGAATTAAGCAGACCACTCTTACCCAGTCCAAAGATCAGGGATTGATCCATCACCGTTTTTTAGCTCACTGCACCATCCCAGCTCAGAACTTGGCTATATGCAAATTAGTCTGTTCCTGTCCCAGTGCATGATGGGAACAGGGCAAACCAAACTACCAAGCCAATTCTTGTACTGGGAAGGAAACAAGCTTCCGGGGACCGGTTTCTGCCATTTCAGGCGTCTTCGGCCCGGCTTGCTTGAATCCTGATGGTGCAATGAGCAAGGGACTCACATCTGAGTATACCCTTCCACGCTTATGGTGGACAAAATGATTCAGAAAAGGGGGTGGTGATGAACAGAGTGCCTGAATTAAGCAGACCACTCTTACCCAGTCCAAAGATCAGGGCTTGATCCATCACCGTTTTTTAGCTCACTGCACCATCCCAGCTCAGAACTTGGCTATATGCAAATTAGTCTGTTCCTGTCCCAGTGCATGATGGGAACAGGGCAAACCAAACTACCAAGCCAATTCTTGTACTGGGAAGGAAACAAGCTTCCGGGGACCGGTTTCTGCCATTTCAGGCGTCTTCGGCCCGGCTTGCTTGAATCCTGATGGTGCAATGAGCAAGGGACTCACATCTGAGTATACCCTTCCACGCTTATGGTGGACAAAATGATTCAGAAAAGGGGGTGGTGATGAACAGAGTGCCTGAATTAAGCAGACCACTCTTACCCAGTCCAAAAATCAGGGCTTGATCCATCACCGTTTTTTAGCTCACTGCACCATCCCAGCTCAGAACTTGGCTATATGCAAATTAGTCTGTTCCTGTCCCAGTGCATGATGGGAACAGGGCAAACCAAACTACCAAGCCAATTCTTGTACTGGGAAGGAAACAAGCTTCCGGGGACCGGTTTCTGCCATTTCAGGCGTCTTCGGCCCGGCTTGCTTGAATCCTGATGGTGCAATGAGCAAGGGACTCACATCTGAGTATACCCTTCCACGCTTATGGTGGACAAAATGATTCAGAAAAGGGGGTGGTGATGAACAGAGTGCCTGAATTAAGCAGACCACTCTTACCCAGTCCAAAGATCAGGGCTTGATCCATCACTGTTTTTTAGCTCACTGCACCATCCCAGCTCAGAACTTGGCTATATGCAAATTAGCCTGTTCCTGTCCCAGTGCATGATGGGAACAGGGCAAACCAAACTACCAAGCCAATTCTTGTACTGGGAAGGAAACAAGCTTCCGGGGACCGGTTTCTGCCATTTCAGGCGTCTTCGGCCCGGCTTGCTTGAATCCTGATGGTGCAATGAGCAAGGGACTCACATCTGAGTATACCCTTCCACGCTTATGGTGGACAAAATGATTCAGAAAAGGGGGTGGTGATGAACAGAGTGCCTGAATTAAGCAGACCACTCTTACCCAGTCCAAAGATCAGGGCTTGATCCATCACCGTTTTTTAGCTCACTGCACCATCCCAGCTCAGAACTTGGCTATATGCAAATTAGTCTGTTCCTGTCCCAGTGCATGATGGGAACAGGGCAAACCAAACTACCAAGCCAATTCTTGTACTGGGAAGGAAACAAGCTTCCGGGGACCGGTTTCTGCCATTTCAGGCGTCTTCGGCCCGGCTTGCTTGAATCCTGATGGTGCAATGAGCAAGGGACTCACATCTGAGTATACCCTTCCACGCTTATGGTGGACAAAATGATTCAGAAAAGGGGGTGGTGATGAACAGAGTGCCTGAATTAAGCAGACCACTCTTACCCAGTCCAAAGATCAGGGCTTGATCCATCACTGTTTTTTAGCTCACTGCACCATCCCACCTCAGAACTTGGCTATATGCAAATTAGTCTGTTCCTGTCCCAGTGCATGATGGGAACAGGGCAAACCAAACTACCAAGCCAATTCTTGTACTGGGAAGGAAACAAGCTTCCGGGGACCGGTTTCTGCCATTTCAGGCGTCTTCGGCCCGGCTTGCTTGAATCCTGATGGTGCAATGAGCAAGGGACTCACATCTGAGTATACCCTTCCACGCTTATGGTGGACAAAATGATTCAGAAAAGGGGGTGGTGATGAACAGAGTGCCTGAATTAAGCAGACCACTGTTACCCAGTCCAAAGATCAGGGCTTGATCCATCACCGTTTTTTATCTCACTGCACCATCCCAGCTCAGAACTTGGCTATATGCAAATTAGTCTGTTCCTGTCCCAGTGCATGATGGGAACAGGGCAAACCAAACTACCAAGCCAATTCTTGTACTGGGAAGGAAACAAGCTTCCGGGGACCGGTTTCTGCCATTTCAGGCGTCTTCGGCCCGGCTTGCTTGAATCCTGATGGTGCAATGAGCAAGAGACTTACATCTGAGTATACCCTTCCACGCTTATGGTGGACAAAATGATTCAGAAAAGGGGGTGGTGATGAACAGAGTGCCTGAATTAAGCAGACCACTCTTACCCAGTCCAAAGATCAGGGCTTGATCCATCACCGTTTTTTAGCTCACTGCACCATCCCAGCTCAGAACTTGGCTATATGCAAATTAGTCTGTTCCTGTCCCAGTGCATGATGGGAACAGGGCAAACCAAACTACCAAGCCAATTCTTGTACTGGGAAGAAAACAAGCTTCCAGGGACCGGTTTCTGCCATTTCAGGCGTCTTCGGCCCGGCTTGCTTGAATCCTGATGGTGCAATGAGCAAGGGACTCACATCTGAGTATACCCTTCCACGCTTATGGTGGACAAAATGATTCAGAAAAGGGGGTGGTGATGAACAGAGTGCCTGAATTAAGCAGACCACTCTTACCCAGTCCAAAGATCAGGGCTTGATCCATCACCGTTTTTTAGCTCACTGCACCATCCCAGCTCAGAACTTGGCTATATGCAAATTAGTCTGTTCCTGTCCCAGTGCATGATGGGAACAGGGCAAACCAAACTACCAAGCCAATTCTTGTACTGGGAAGGAAACAAGCTTCCGGCGACCGGTTTCTGCCATTTCAGGCGTCTTCGGCCCGGCTTGCTTGAATCCTGATGGTGCAATGAGCAAGGGACTCACATCTGAGTATACCCTTCCACGCTTATGGTGGACAAAATGATTCAGAAAAGGGGGTGGTGATGAACAGAGTGCCTGAATTAAGCAGACCACTCTTACCCAGTCCAAAGATCAGGGCTTGATCCATCACCGTTTTTTAGCTCACTGCACCATCCCAGCTCAGAACTTGGCTATATGCAAATTAATCTGTTCCTGTCCCAGTGCATGATGGGAACAGGGCAAACCAAACTACCAAGCCAATTCTTGTACTGGGAAGGAAACAAGCTTCCGGGGACCGGTTTCTGCCATTTCAGGCGTCTTCGGCCCGGCTTGCTTGAATCCTGATGGTGCAATGAGCAAGGGACTCACATCTGAGTATACCCTTCCACGCTTATGGTGGACAAAATGATTCAGAAAAGGGGGTGGTGATGAACAGAGTGCCTGAATTAAGCAGACCACTCTTACCCAGTCCAAAGATCAGGGCTTGATCCATCACCGTTTTTTAGCTCACTGCACCATCCCAGCTCAGAACTTGGCTATATGCAAATTAGTCTGTTCCTGTCCCAGTGCATGATGGGAACAGGGCAAACCAAACTACCAAGCCAATTCTTGTACTGGGAAGGAAACAAGCTTCCGGGGACCGGTTTCTGCCATTTCAGGCGTCTTCGGCCCGGCTTGCTTGAATCCTGATGGTGCAATGAGCAAGGGACTCACATCTGAGTATACCCTTCCACGCTTATGGTGGACAAAATGATTCAGAAAAGGGGGTGGTGATGAACAGAGTGCCTGAATTAAGCAGACCACTCTTACCCAGTCCAAAGATCAGGGCTTGATCCATCACCGTTTTTTAGCTCACTGCACCATCCCAGCTCAGAACTTGGCTATATGCAAATTAGTCTGTTCCTGTCCCAGTGCATGATGGGAACAGGGCAAACCAAACTACCAAGCCAATTCTTGTACTGGGAAGGAAACAAGCTTCCGGGGACCGGTTTCTGCCATTTCAGGCGTCTTCGGCCCGGCTTGCTTGAATCCTGATGGTGCAATGAGCAAGGGACTCACATCTGAGTATACCCTTCCACGCTTATGGTGGACAAAATGATTCAGAAAAGGGGGTGGTGATGAACAGAGTGCCTGAATTAAGCAGACCACTCTTACCCAGTCCAAAGATCAGGGCTTGATCCATCACCGTTTTTTAGCTCACTGCACCATCCCAGCTCAGAACTTGGCTATATGCAAATTAGTCTGTTCCTGTCCCAGTGCATGATGGGAACAGGGCAAACCAAACTACCAAGCCAATTCTTGTACTGGGAAGGAAACAAGCTTCCGGGGACCGGTTTCTGCCATTTCAGGCGTCTTCGGCCCGGCTTGCTTGAATCCTGATGGTGCAATGAGCAAGGGACTCACATCTGAGTATACCCTTCCACGCTTATGGTGGACAAAATGATTCAGAAAAGGGGGTGGTGATGAACAGAGTGCCTGAATTAAGCAGACCACTCTTACCCAGTCCAAAGATCAGGGCTTGATCCATCACCGTTTTTTAGCTCACTGCACCATCCCAGCTCAGAACTTGGCTATATGCAAATTAGTCTGTTCCTGTCCCAGTGCATGATGGGAACAGGGCAAACCAAACTACCAAGCCAATTCTTGTACTGGGAAGGAAACAAGCTTCCGGGGACCGGTTTCTGCCATTTCAGGCGTCTTCGGCCCGGCTTGCTTGAATCCTGATGGTGCAATGAGCAAGGGACTCACATCTGAGTATACCCTTCCACGCTTATGGTGGACAAAATGATTCAGAAAAGGGGGTGGTGATGAACAGAGTGCCTGAATTAAGCAGACCACTCTTACCCAGTCCAAAGATCAGGGCTTGATCCATCACCGTTTTTTAGCTCACTGCACCATCCCAGCTCAGAACTTGGCTATATGCAAATTAGTCTGTTCCTGTCCCAGTGCATGATGGGAACAGGGCAAACCAAACTACCAAGCCAATTCTTGTACTGGGAAGGAAACAAGCTTCCGGGGACCGGTTTCTGCCATTTCAGGCGTCTTCGGCCCGGCTTGCTTGAATCCTGATGGTGCAATGAGCAAGGGACTCACATCTGAGTATACCCTTCCACGCTTATGGTGGACAAAATGATTCAGAAAAGGGGGTGGTGATGAACAGAGTGCCTGAATTAAGCAGACCACTCTTACCCAGTCCAAAGATCAGGGCTTGATCCATCACTGTTTTTTAGCTCACTGCACCATCCCAGCTCAGAACTTGGCTATATGCAAATTAGTCTGTTCCTGTCCCAGTGCATGATGGGAACAGGGCAAACCAAACTACCAAGCCAATTCTTGTACTGGGAAGGAAACAAGCTTCCGGGGACCGGTTTCTGCCATTTCAGGCGTCTTCGGCCCGGCTTGCTTGAATCCTGATGGTGCAATGAGCAAGGGACTCACATCTGAGTATACCCTTCCACGCTTATGGTGGACAAAATGATTCAGAAAAGGGGGTGGTGATGAACAGAGTGCCTGAATTAAGCAGACCACTCTTACCCAGTCCAAAGATCAGGGCTTGATCCATCACCGTTTTTTAGCTCACTGCACCATCCCAGCTCAGAACTTGGCTATATGCAAATTAGTCTGTTCCTGTCCCAGTGCATGATGGGAACAGGGCAAACCAAACTACCAAGCCAATTCTTGTACTGGGAAGGAAACAAGCTTCCAGGGACCGGTTTCTGCCATTTCAGGCGTCTTCGGCCCGGCTTGCTTGAATCCTGCTCCATCAGGATTCAAGCAAGCCGGGCCGACGACGGCTGAAATGCCAGAAACCGGTCCCCGGAAGCTTGTCTTCTTTCTGGTGAAGAATTGGCTTGGTAGTTTGGTCTGCCCTGTTCCCATGATGCACTGGGCCAGGGACAGATAGACTAATTTGCATATAGCCAGGTTCTGAGCTGGGGTGGGGCAGTGAGCTAAATAACGGTGATGGATCAAGCCCTGATCTTTGGACTGGGTAAGAGTGGTCTGCTTAATTCAGACACTCTGTTCATCACCACCCCCTTTTCTGAATAGGTCGATACATGGAGACACACATTTGGGAAGAGATGCGATGATTCGCATGTTCCGCCAGACATGGTTCAATTCGAAATTCAGAAACGTAGCTGAGGCACTCTGCCAGAGGTGTCTGGTTTGTCAGCAATTTAACCCCGGAAAGAAAACTATGGTATTACCAGGAACAATTGGAAAGGCAGAGGGCCCCTTTATTCGACTACAACTAGACTTTATTCAGTAACCCCCTTGTCGAGGAATGAAGTACCTACTTGTCATTGTCTGCCTATTTTCAAAGTGGGTGGAAGCTTACCCTGCACGTAGAAATGACAGCATTATAGTAGCCAAATTATTACTTAGGGAACTTATACCTCGTTACGGTTTCCCAGTCACGATTGTATCTGACAGAGGAAGTCATTTTCAAAATGAAATAATAAAATTAATTTGTGAAGCATTCAAAATCACGCAAAAACTGCACTGTGCATATCACCCAGAGGCTTCTGGAGTGGTAGAACAACTGAATGGCACAATTAAAGCAAGATTGGGAAAAATGTGTGAATACACTCAATTGGAATGGCCTGATGCTTTGCCACTTATATTGATGGGACTCAGAAGTATTCCAGACCGGAACACGGGCTTGAGCCCCCATGAGATACTAATGGGAAGAGCAATGCGGCAAGCATGGGTGCCAGGATACAAACTGATAAGCATATCTGATGATTTGGTACTAGAATACTGTAAAGAACTGGCTGACCAAGTGCATTCTATCTCTCACCAGGTTGGGGGAGATGCTGTCGCCAGGCCAACGACTCCAGCACATGACCTGAATTCAGGTGACTGGGTTGTAATAAAGAAACATACTCGGAAAAGTTGCCTTGCACCAAGGTGGGGAAAGCCACGACAGGTGATCCTAGTAACCACCACAGCTGTGAAGTGTGCAGGAGTACCTCGCTGGATCCATGCCAGCCATACAAAGAGAGTGACTGAACCTGAAGAAACTGAGGCTGAAGGTTGTGCAGCTGAGGGGTCCCAAGATATCGGTCCTGAAGTAGCTGAAGAGGAACAACCGAGCTCCAGTCAAGATGATTGGATCCCAATAGTCGACCTGACTATAGATCCTGTGAGAACCAGAAGACAAATCTATTTAGATAGACAGTGGGATAGTGAGGACGAGACAGGTATAGAAGAAGGTACTCAGATTATCGAAATCCAAGTCCAATCTGATTCTGAGGAGGAACAGGTAGGGAAAGAACAGGTAATTGACACTCCACCAAGAACGCCTGATCCAGAAGAGGGACAGATAGAAAATAGGGCGGAAGTTCAAGCGGAAGAAAATCAAGAGTTCGAAGAGCTTGAACAGGATCAGATAGAAATAGACAATTGTGTTCAGGAAGAAGAAAACGATACAGACCAAAGCCAAAATCGGCATATACCTGAACAAGGCCAGTTTAGGGACCAGGCAGAAGAAACTGATGAAAGACCTGGACCTAGTCAGTTAGGGAGAAATACTGAAGACAAACTTGAAACAAATGTGCCACAACTGAACGAAAATAAAAGAGTGTTTGAAGAAAGCCAAGAGACAGTGCCAGTTAAAAGACTCAGAAAAGGTGACTCAGTACCTAGATTTGTGAAAAGACTGAGATTGCGATTAAAGACAATAAACGAAGAACCTGAACAAATAAATGAAGTATCGAGTCAAACTGACCCAGCTGTAACAAAACCAAAGCGAAGAAGTGCTCGTATAAAGAAACTGAATAACAAGTACCAGAGTCCTGAGTGGACTTACTTTGTATTAGAAGACTTTGAAAACTTGGAAATAAGTGACGAAAGTGATGAAGAATTGATTGCTGACCAAGCTGAAGAAGAAGCGAAACCAACCTGAAAAGTTGCTTGAGTAAGCAAATTGTGCAGAGTTACAAAGAGGGGTTGAAGCTT
Source organism: Lissotriton helveticus (assembly GCF_964261635.1). Classification (NCBI taxonomy): domain Eukaryota; kingdom Metazoa; phylum Chordata; class Amphibia; order Caudata; family Salamandridae; genus Lissotriton; species Lissotriton helveticus. The sequence goes on along the minus strand of NC_136070.1, from coordinate 687,202,578 downwards.
CTTTTGAGTTAAAATGTCTGATTCCTCTGTGAATGGGAGGCCGAGACGAAGTTGTTTAAAAACATGCTGCCAAGTATGTTTATGTAGTGTAGCGATAGTACTGATACTTTGGATAGGACTAACAATAGCTATTCCTTCTATGATGAGTAAAGACCCGAACCTGTACCCAAATAATCACTTACCGGAAGATACTGTAGAATCACACACTAGAAATACACCACAAAGAGTAGATGCACCTGAGAAACCACTCAGCCTTAAGCAAATCAAGTTAGATTTAGAAGCACCAGATGAGGAAGGATTACATTACAACAAGATCAAGAACAAAACTCATTTAAATGTTTTTGCAAACCTGTTAGTACATTATGTAGAAGGTATGGAAATAGACGACTGTTATGTCTGTATGAAGCTACCTACGTCGGTTGCTGAAGGTGTGACGTATCACCACTTGCCCTTAACCTATAGAATTTCCTGTAGTATACTAACTAGTTTATTTTATAGAAGAGGACCTTTACAGTATTATTACTCAAACTCTGATGTGACATTTTCTGAACTTCCTGTGCGAAGAAACCTGAACCCTGTACATACAACTAGAGATGTAACTAAATACATGAGTGACTATTTTCTAACTGTAGGTAAAATAGACATAGATAACGCACACAAAGATAACTTGACCTGTTCATTACACGAAAAAGAAAAATAATTTCTAAACATGGTAGAGAAGAGAAGAGAAAGTTTCCAAAAGAAAGCAAAAGACAAAAATCAGAAAACCCCTAAATGGGCTGAAAGTATGGATAGCACCTCAAATGGTGGGGCTAATGCTGCTATGTTACTGGATTTTGAAAAGAAAGGGAAACTTTGTCTTCACAGAAAAAGAACAAGTTATTATAACAATATATTCATTGGTTCCAGTGAGTGCGAACACAATTACAAGGTAATTGGGGGTTGGGGTTTCAAAGATGGGTCAGAGCCCGTGTTTCCTGGAATCTATTTTATATGTGGGAACAAGGCTTATTTCAAATTGGCCGACCATTGGTACGGAAGCTTTTATTTTGGTATTGTCTTCCCAAAGATATACCATGTGGGGAAAACCACTGGAAGCACTGAAAGAACTAATGAATTAGTACGTAGTAAAAGAGAAAGTGTTAGTGAAATAGTAGGTGATATATTTACTGCATTGATACCTGCAGTGGGAGTGACTCTGAATACACACAGAATTTGCAAATTGTCAACAGTAGTAGATCGGTTATCAACTGACACTGCTGGAGGTTTCCTGATGGTCAATACCGAAATGGTTGCGATCAGATCAATGGTTTTACAAAACAGACTTGCTCTTGATACGTTATTGGCAAAAGAGGGCGGAGTCTGCAGAATGCTGAAAGCGCAACATTGTTGCACCTGCATACCTGATAAAAGTGTGGAAATCAAAGGGTATGTGAGGAACATTACTAATTTGGAAAAAGAGCTTAAACCACTGGAGGTTGACAGTGCCTGGAAGAGACTTACTGATGGTCTCTCTGCTGTAGGTCATTGGTTCTCTAACCTAGGTAAAAGCCTTTTGAGCAACGTACTGATGCCAATTGCGGGAATAGGGTTAGTTGCGTTCATAATAATAATTTGCTGTAAATGTCGAAAACACCAGAAAAAGTATACTGTGAACAAGAGAGGAGTGAAGAGAAATGTTGATGAGCTTGAATTTGAAGAATTAAATAATCAGATTTATAAAAGGGTGAAAAATTCTCACCCTAATAAAGAGACTGAGAAAAGGCTAAACAGAATGTTTGAAGAGATTGAACTGGGTAATATGTAAAAAGTTGGCATCTGGTTCCATTAATTTGTGATGATATAGAATATCATCAAAGAGGGGATTGATGGAGCAAGGATTCGCACGTTTAGCGACTTGCTTGTACTCATGAACCTCAAAAAACCCTAATAGTATTAATCAACCTGTTTGTCTTATTAATTTTCCGTTATTCTGACATTATGGGTGTCCCAGAGAGGCTTGCCTATGTGTTTACTAATCCTAAAACGCTTGCTACTTAAGATGGCTGCTGCTACGCGGGAATTTCTTCTGCGCATGCGTCGTCATAACCATGTGATGTGACGTACTCGCAGTTTTGGTGGGAATCCTTTTGCACTTGCGCAGTAGAATTAAGATGGCTGCTTTATGTTCTCACATGCCTGAAGCTTGCATCGCTGCTTTGACTATGCTGTTTGTCTTGCATTAATTCTAATGCTATAGTTATTATGAAATATTGGGAGTAATGTAGGGATTCATGGTATACAGTGAATTCATTTATTCTGTGTTCTAAAGCTGTTTCTATTTACTTTTTATGTATCGTAATCCTTGGGCATGATGGACGGGGATACTCCATTTTGATAATCCTTTCTGCGCATGACAGTCCACAGCCAGAGGATGAACTCTATGACATTGAACACGTGCCAACACAGAAGTCCAAGCCAAGATGCGCCTGGGAAGAGGCACATTCACCTAGTCGAAGAAGCTGATTTGTGCTAAATGTATTACAATGTATAAAAAGTTAAATTCACCATTGTTATGTGCAAGGAACATGTCATGGGAACCTGAAATTCAAGGGGCGGTCTTAAAAATGCAAATATTAAGCTTGAGAAAGTCAAATCCTAGGAGGTGTGATGACCTTTCCTTTCTTTTGCCCAATCGAAATTTGGGATCCTTACACTTGCAGCATTTGGGGGGTGGTACACTGACCCGAAAACAGTTTATCTAGCCTAGGTTTAGCTAGAGAATTTGTCCGACTTGTCCGAATAGCTGACCTGTCACTGACCCTACGCACTCAATAGCTGATTGAAATAGAGGTGCTGCGGAGCACTCTGTCCGACCAATCGGGGTTTTGAGAAACTTAAGTGCTGGCGAAGCACTTTGCTGGGGAATTCGAGAACCCACTCGGGGTTTTGACTGATAGTTGCAGAGAAGGTGTAGCGCTACTGAACTGCGGGTGCTGGTCTTACCTTGGTGTCCTGTTCTGATCCTGATCTTCCTGTCCTGGGTTCCCATTCTGCACCTGCTGGCCTACTGGCGACTGCATTCCTGGGGGTTCCTACTGTCCTTAACTGACCCGTGGCCAGGGTTGGTCTCCACACCGTTCTAGGTAAATATATATATCTGAGAGGGAACTACACTTACGTCCTTTTCTTGCTTTCTGAAACTGCTAAAATCGTATTTGCACATTGTTCTTTCTTTCCTTCCATGTGCTGACCAATAATAACGTTTTACACTTTAGCTGTTTTATTAGCATGTTCCATTTTCTTCCCCTCCTTTAAGTCAATGGTGAAATACCGTTCATGAAGTATAGTTGTTCCCTTTCTTTACCCTCCTTTTAGCCGGATTATAGTGATTGCTCGGAATTATTAGCGTGTTCCACTCTTCTTACCATCCCTATAGCTACATGGTATTTTCAAATTCCTTCAGTATAAATTAAAATTCTTTTGCCTTACCCATCTTCTAGGGGTACTCAAACTGTGTTATTTTAGCATGTTCCTTATCTTTCCCGTCCTTTAGACACACCCTACCAAGTCTAAATTCTGAAAACTTCATATTAGTATGTTCTCTGTTTTCACCTTCCCTTTAGAGTTCTAAATGGTTGGCATAATCTATTTTCTACATGGTTACACAATTTTCATGATTTTGGTTATTGATAGTTTGCTTACTGTAAACCTAATGCTTTCTGACAGTGACGAGAACTAGATAAAGGTTTTCAAAACTTCCTAAACTTCCTGAGTCTGTGGTTATTATAAAAAATGCAAATATTATAAATGTTATTGTATTTTGGTGACTGCTTATTTTTTCCCAGCTAGCTCCCTGATCCATTGTGATCATAGGTACCTGTGACAAGGATTGGTAAGTCAGGTACATTGGAAATAAATAGGAATGAACAAGGTTACTGGTAGTAGAGTGTAGGTTACCCGATTAATAAATATGGTAAATTGAATTTATGGGCCCAAGTGTGCATATGGTAAAATTGTTAGTCGGGCGACCTGCGCGCTCTATCAATGGTCATGGGAAAAGTAGTGTTTTAAAACGTTTTTATATAATTGGCTGCTAAAATTTGTGGAGTAAAGAAACAGAAGTATAATTGGAGCCTCCTTTCCTGACATAGAATTCATAGATTTCCACCTGACCTGAATGGGGCCGGAAGAAAACGGAGGGGCTGTTTGGTCCAGACAGCTCCACAACACTGATTGTGTGATGTTCCCAGATGGAATAAACAAACTAACATGCTTGGTGCAAGCAGGTGAGCCAAACACCCTCATGAACGGTGGTCCCAGAAGGAATGATGCAAAGCAACATTAAATCTTGAGCCCTGGGCAAAAGGCAAAGAATTCTAAACAAATAGCAAACACTTGAACTGAAAATGCTCTGAACAATAAATAACAACATTAAGACAATAATCAAATCTTTATATTCATACACATAATAACATGATAGGAAATACAAACATACACTTAATTGGCTACCAGCAGCAATAAAGAGGAAGTGATGAAGGCTTGGGTTACTATTTATAGACTAATAATGAGACTTGCAATTTATATTGGTAGTCCAGTAACTGGGTGTTTCTGGGTATCAAAGTTCTTTGCATTATTGTTAATATTATTATTTGGCGACTAGAAAAATAAATTGGCAAGAATTACAGCATAATGGAAGCCTCAGGTCTTGACCCATAAAATCAGAAATTCCCACTCGCTTTTGGTTAAGGCGGAGAAGGAGGGCAGGGTATGGTGCGAAAAATAGACTGATATTTTGCTCCTCATTTGGAAAGGCGGGAGGAGGCACTAATAGCTCTCCTGTTCCATGAGCAAGGCTGGAAGATGATGGTGTATTTGACATTCATTACTCAAAGTGACTATTGATGAGAATGGTAAATAATGGTAAATATTACTACTTGATGACATTAAGTTTCACTAATGCTGAGGCCGTTGATGATCATTAATGTTGCCACCCTTCTGTCTAATTGTGTTTTGGTGTCATTGATGTTCATTACTCCGTGGTGCAATTGATAATCATTACTGCTTGAGGCTCATAACCGTTGCTAATGCAGGGGTCATTGAAACTCATTAATGCCTGGAGTCGCAGACCTGTCAAATCACTTGCATACAGTGTTAAACTCCAGCACATTTGAAAATGTATTCTTTCACCAGCACATGCGCTGAGTTCTGCCTGCAAGAATCACTTGGGAAAGAACAAATCTTCTTCCAATACTATTCCATAATACGAGAAATGAGTATTCCAGTTACCAAATAGTTATTATTAAAAATGTGGCGACTGCAGGGGTGCCCCTATCTGGTATTTTGCCAGCCAGGCCTGTATTTGTATGTGAATAGCCAAGAAAAAAGGGAAAATAGTGAAATCCAGTATTTTTTCCCTTTTGAAATGTAAACCTAAAACTGTAAACATATGAAGAAATCATTTTAAAAGTATTTAAGAACTGTCGAAATTATTCATAAATGAACATACTCACAAGCAAACAGATAAATGCCATACTGCAAAAGAATACTGAGAATTTCGTGCAAACTATTTGTCATCTACCAGATATTGACCCTTCCAAAGTAGAAAGGCCTAAACAAATGGAAAGTATTTTTTAATTCTGAGAAAGGTGGCAACCAGTGTTAGGTAAATAAATGCGTTTGCACCCTCTCAGGAACAATGAAAGAAACATACAATACAGCAGTTTGCTCAAAAACAAATTGAATGTATATGTCTATAGACATGCATACTTGCTGGCCAGCAAGGAAGATGTGAGGATACCAACTGGTGATCTCAGCCTGCTTCTTTCCTGAGTGACCGGTTTCTGGGTCATATATTCACTTAGTAATTCCACCCTGGTGGAACTCAAATGGACATGGTGCCAAATATGGTCAACACAGAAATGCAAGATTGCCACTGTGCCAATTATAATACAGATAATAATGTGGTACGAGGTGCACTCCTGGTTTTTGCTTACTTTTAAAAAAGAAAACACCTAATCCGACTAAACCAGTGGTGCTGTCAACACACGTAGGACATATGTGTAAATAATATAAGAAGCCAATCTACTTGAATGCGGTGTGCACTGCTCACAATAAACAATTTATCATTATTACAAATCACAATATGCAAAATACTCGGTTCTACAGCATTTTTAATTTCTTTTTTTAACCTTAGTTGTTTTTATTTGAATTCCTTTCAATGCTTCATACATCAACTAAACAATTCCTTCGCAAACATAAATTACATCAATTTTTTGGGGCATTGAGATTATACAATGTTATCTTTCATAATACAAAGATGCACATCCTGTTTCTATCATGCCCGATGCATTTCGGGACAGTTAAGTCCCTTCCTCAGGGGCATACCTGAAAACCCAAACAAAATGTTGATTTTTAAACATTGTCTTACAGTACATTAAAGGCGCCACGTGTACTGGCTGTAACATGCCTCTTTTGCTGCTATTTCAGCCTTGGCAATACCTCTAGCTAGCGTTTGTATTAGCTCCTGTGTGGGCTTCATCCTGTATTATCGCAATGCTGTTATGTAATCATGATACACAACTGGCCAAAAACATGAGTAACGCCAAAGGCATAATGTGAGTCAGTGTAAATGTTAACAGTTTACCCCACAACTGGGATGCATACTCTTGTTACAGCAAGATGTGCCAGGTGGCAGGGCTGCACTTTCAACTATGGTGTCTGCTATTGTTATAGCATACCCTGCTCTGTAATTAGTGTCTATCACTCTGCTAGAGGAACCATCAGTGTACCACTCATAGTATGCCTTTTCTAATGGTGTCTGATCTTGGTGTGGTGCTAGTTTCTACAATCTCAACATCAACATCAACATGCTTAGGGAGTTCATCAGAATAACATATTGCAGGTAATACTGTTGCCAAATTAACAGGTGGGCATCTTTTCATTATGATATTACAGGTAGACAACAAGGAAACCTCATAACCTATGTGCCTGCCAGCAGGAACATGTTGTGGCATTCCAGATGACAACAACAGCTGTGCCAAATGTGGCACCTAGACAATACAAGTATAGGCCAACACAATGGGAGCGCTGTGTGGCGTTTTAGGCTCCGAGTGGATTTTCCCAATTCATGCCCTTATATAGGTACAATTCACATTGCCCTAATATAGGCATAGAAATCAAGCCCTTATTTAGACACAGCCCATGCAGACCAAATACAGGCATGGCTAATTCCACCCATACCATACGTCACAATTTCTTGGAAAATCGGCTTAAGCAGATAGGGAACTTCCCCTTCCTTGAATATTGATTTGCCCAAGAACTCATGTACTTTGCAAAGAACGACTATTACCTAGGGGTTCTTTCCTGACGTTATTATGCCCGACTTTACATCAAACTATGGCATTCCTAGACACCTTCAAGGTATAAATATACCTTCACTTGCTCTAGCAAGACACAGTGGTTTGGAGCAGTTCGACTATCTACTTGCCCGACGCAGTTCGCTACAGCAAGTGCCGAAGGTAGCCGACCCTCCAGCTGACGCATTGATCAAGAGGCTGCCTTTCTCTTGCCGAGAATCCAGCTCCAGTGTTTCCAAGCTCCCCTTGTGGGGAGTTGGGAAATCGAGTCCTGAGACAGAGATAACAGACCTCCTTCATTCCAAACCAAGGTATGGAGCTGATTAGAACCTAGAGAAATCTTGGATAGATTCTTGGCAAAAACAACTAAACCTATGCCACACAATAATTACTTCTTCCCGCGTACTAGACTTAAGTTAGGTACATTGGGGTAGGCGTATTTAGAAGCACCAGTTGAGTATTTTTAGTCAATGTTATTTATGTATGTATTTTTATATGGCTTAGAAACCATACACTGCTTTTACAGTATTATTTTATAATACTATTCTTACTGTACGCATTATACTTTGCAGTCTGCTTAACGATTGTAGCAGTTCACTTCTCTTGTATAAACCTTTTTATTGAAAACACCCGTCTTTGTATTTCTCTCCAAACTCTGCTGAAACGAAGCATGCACGATTGACTGAGTGAAATACTTATTTATTGTTTCCGGGCCTCTAGAGGTTTATTTCTTATTCTTGGGAAACAAAGTTGTCATGTTTATGCGGTTGTCAGAAACTAATCCCTTTTTGTGAATTCGAGAAAGTTTCTAGTGACCTCTGAGCTAGCTGGCATTCACTATTAAGTTTAATATATTCGATAGAGACCTACTCGACCTCAGTTCTACGTCTAATCTATAGGATATGTTATTCCAATGCACAGAGCCTATTGGGAATATAGGAACTACACTACAGGAGCTGTCCTCTCTACCATCACAGCTGCCGACACCCAGTCACTGCTGAAGGCAAAGTCACATAGTAGTATGTCACAGGTCTTTTTTCCAGTCGTGTCGGGACCCCATTTGTAACACCACATCATTTGCAATTATATTTTGCTCTCATACATAGAGATGGAAGGGCATTTAGTAGTCAGGCAGTCCCCATGCTGTCACAGTATGCAATGTATCTTTCAATTTCAATTCATTGGTCCATAGAATGTTGTTTGGTGCATCTTTTAGTGTACAGTGTCTCAAGATGGCATCATCTGCATTCAGGTAACTCATGGGAATAGTTGATCAATCCCAGGAAGGGCATTGTTCCTTTCTTCGTGGAAGGGGGCAGCATGCCCTTGATCAATTTTATTCTGTGAGGCGACAGGCAGCGTGTACCTTGGGATATCATATAACCCAATTAAGTTACCTTTTTTGGGCACTGCTAGAATTTTGACAATGAGGCTTTGTGTCCTCTCTCCTTGAGGTAGCTCAGCAGAGTTACAGTATCGTTTTTCACAGGCCTGAAGTGATTGAGATGCCACAAGGAGGTTAACTGTGTACTGCAAGACAACACTACCACTTTCCAGGTATAGATGGTCAAAGTCTCTCTTTAGTGCCTGTGCATAGACCATGGGACTCTGTACAGGGTATTTTTAAGGCAACAGCAAAGAGGTTCCCACTCTGTGGCTGGCCTTTAATGCTAAAAACAGCTGAGAAGAAAAAATACTCTGCCTCTACAGGTATAGATGATAATATAGTATTGCTAGCAGGCACAGCAGGCTCTAAAGAAACCACAAGTTAATAAGGAAATCAATGTATCTGTGTAGGAAGGTAGGATCTGACTGCCTGGTTACCCCCACGTTTTGCCTGGTCTTTTCCTGGTTTTTGACTAGTCTGACTGGGATCCTGCTATCCAGGACCCCAGTCTATCTGCTTTCTCCCTTAAATTGACATACATGTTCTTTGGTATGATCCAGATTGGATACTGGGGTACCCTTATCAGTCCCTAGTATATGGTACACCATGTACCCAGCGCATAGGTACCACAGAGGCCTCTCATGGGCTCAAGCATGTATTATGCCACCCATGAGAGGCCATGCAAAATAGAACTCTAGTTCTGCTACTGCAGCCTGTGTAAGATGGTGCTTGCACCACTTACTTTAGATATAGGTTTAGTATATCTAATGGTCACTACACTTAAAACTTATAAGTCACCCCTATAGCAGGCCTTATCAATCCTGAAGGCAGGGTGCTGGGTTTTATGCGAGAGGGTGCCCCTGTAAGAGCAGAGCCCCTCTGCAGCCTTCGGAGACCATTCTCCCAGGTTGTATGTGACTGAGCCAGACATATAGGTAGAGGTGCATTATAACCTCGAGGTAAATGCTATCTCGAAAACTGCTGCATAGAAACATATTGTGTTTGGTATCAAACACCTCGGAATCATACCTCCACTCCAGTAACTGGTGTGGGAGGTACGATCCCACCCTTCACAAGCGAGCTTCGTGGGGTCACCGGTCTATCCCGTGCCAGCCTTCTCAACCCGGACAGCACAAAATGGATGCTGCCATCCAGAGACACATTTCTGCCCTCCTGCTGCTGAGCCAAGCTTGAGCAGAGGAAGGCAGCACAATACGCATCCTGTCACGGGGAGGTGTGACCACCGCCCAGACAGGGTTTAGTGTATTGGGGCTGGGTGGGTGCACTCTGAGAGTTCCTGGAAGCCAGCACTGGGGGCACATTTGGTGTCCCTGTGCATAGTCCAGCTCAAACCAGTTTTGGGAGCCATTGACACCTGCTCTGGTGAGAAACTGGACAAAGGACTTGGGTGTAGCCATGCCTCTGTCCTGCCCTTCCCCTAGGAGGGTCCCCTGAATCTGTCCAACCCTCTCCCGTGGGTATAAAATGGGTTACCTGGCTACAGGACATTACATTTTACATGGACAAGATTCTACAAGAAGAAACCACTCACCTTCACCTGTCTGGACACCTTAAACTTTGCTGGACCTCGACTGGTCTTGACTTTGTCCCCCTTTCTGTCCGAAGCTGAGTTGGTGCCGTGATTCCATACAGACTCTGTGCAGGACCTGTGGAGCACTTAAGACAACAGGAGAATCTTCCTTAGAGTGAAGGAGTCACTCCCCTGCTTCGCAGGCACCTAAAGCGCAACTGACCAGTAGCTGCTCCAGCAACACAGGAGGTGGGTTCCTGAAGGTTTATGAGTTTAATCTGCCCTCTCACCGAGTTTGAGGCCAGTGTTCCTTGTGGAGGCTGCGTAACCCGAACCCCTGTGCACCCCATCCATTTGCAAGTACATATGCTTGTTGGCAATTCCTGAGCTTGTGCATTGGACCCGATGTAGTCCTGACCCTGAGCAGTATTTGCACCAAAGAACTCCGGCCTCCTCACTCTGTGTGCTCCGTGGGCTGATGCTTTGCAAACTTGCTTGAGGTCCCCTCGCGACTCCTGGTCCTTCGGCCTGTGGGTCCCCCTGAGGGTCAACTTGATTGTTTTTGGCCTTTCCTGGTTGCTTCAGACATGCCCTGACTCTCCATTGATTGGAGAGTCCCCTGGATATTTCTGGTTCACACTGCAACCTGTTTGTCCTTCCTGCATGGCTTGCTGTTGGCAAGGCTTGTTGGTGCTTCCGCCGAACGCTGACTCCTCAGCACTCAACATACTTTGTGGGACAGCTCAACTCTGGCTCCTGGTCATCCTCGATGCCTCCGGGACCTTGTGGCTGCAGAGTCAAGCATCCCTTTTTTGCACCAGAAGCACCCGACATCGGTGGGCATTTGTCTACCGAGCCCCTGGTCACTCTGAAGTGACCCAAACTTTGTCCCCTCTGCTTTCAGGTTCCTTCCATCAAGAATCCAGGCTTGGATTTTAGCGGACCCTTTTCACCTTCACGGCAGCAGTGCTTCTTCACTTCCTTCCATAGAGAACGACAAGAGTTTCCGACGCCACTTCAGGCCTATGCACCTAGCTACCCTGGGATAGTTAACTCTGATACTACATATCCACAGGTTGGGTGGCTCTTTAAACTCTTACGTTTTGAAGGGTTTGCTCGAAGTCCTCCTAGAACGGTCCTTAAACTTTAACTTTGCAACCGCTACTTTACCATAGAGTTGTATGGAGCATGCAGTCGTGTTTCCTCACTGCACCTGTCCTCCGTGGGTCTCCTGTGGCCTCACCTTGGGTGGTTCCTTGGTGTCCCAGCGATTCTACGTGCTCTTGGCACTGTGTCTTGTGAAGTTGTGATTGTTATACCACTATTTTAGTATATGGTTCGTTCTCACCCTGGAGCCCGCTGTGTATAGTGCTGCTTACAACTGTTCTATTGATCCAGTTTTGTGTGCTTTGTGTTCTATCCTTTTGTAGAGGGTATTAATAAATACATATTTTTATATAAACACTTTGTGGTTCTCCTTCCTTTAGTCATTCAGGAGGTGATATTCTGGTAAAACAAGCTGCTGTACATTCCTTCAAGATTAAGCCTGAAGGCTGCTCTCCATAGCTACCACTAAGATAGCTTTCAATAAAGTTATCTTCGACCTCATACATCATAAGGGTGGTGTGGATTGGTACAGAATGCCCACTTTAATTAATGGACAGCATATACCAAGCCACATTCTCACAATCTGGACAGACTGTTTTTACCAAGCCTCTCTTTTTTCTAATATCACTTTATGAGGAGGGCATTTTTTTCTCCCCAAACCTCTCAGTTCACAACTTCTAAAACCTCTTTTTTAGTTATGTATGAATCCATAGCTCCTTTATATTTAACAAACTGCAATCTAAAACCATCATTCCTCATCTCTCAACATATACACAAGTTTGAATGGAAATATAATATCATTAGGGCCAAATGTACGATGCACCAATTTGCAACTCACAAATTGCGTCGCATTGGCAACTCGCAAATTGGGATGTATAATAGTGTCTCAGACACTGTTTGCCATTCCTAATGGGGTCGCAAATTGCATGCCTCATGAATATTAATGAGGCAGGCGCAATTTGCGACCCCATTAGGAATGGCTGGCACTCCCAGGGATGGTGAACTGCTGGGGTGAGTAGACCACCATGTCTGAAACTGCTTTTAAATAAAGCTGTCATTTTCTTTTAATGCAGCCCGTTTTCCTTAAAGGAAAACGGGATGCATTTAAAAAAGAAAAATTAAACTATTCAGTCTAATTTGTTTAAGGACAGGCAGTGGCCCCTGGTACCACTGCCTGCTCTTAAAAATATGTTCTCACATACTCAGAAAGGGGAAGGGGTCCATTGGGACCCCTTCCCCTTTGTGAGTGATTTACCACCTACTTGAAGTAAGTGGTAAACTGCGAGTGTTTTGCGGCCGCAGATTCAGTCGCAAAACAATTGTACATGGCATGGTGAGTCCCTATTAGGAAGGGATGTCCCTTCCTAATAGCAGGAGTCGCAAATGCTATTTTGCGAGTCAGTGACTCTCAAAATAGCATTTGTACATGCCATTACCCTTTTTTGCGGTTGCAAACGGGAGGATCTCCCATTTGCAGCCGCAAAAAAGGGTCGTACATCTGGCCCTTAGTTCTTTGTTAGTCCTGAAGACGTTTTGACCATGATTCCCACATTTTTATGGTAAAACCTGTTCCTACAGCTATAGACATGTGATCTGAAGCCAGCACTAAAATAATTTTTCTTCTGGTGGACCTAGTTTAATGCTCATGGAACACCCTTCTTTTCCTTCATACAATGTGTCCTTGAGTAACTCTGCTGTGCAGTACAAATGTTTGTCTGTCATGTAGGCATACAGTTCAGGCTTTAGCCTTGTGAAAAATGCTGCAATACAGTGTACGCACTCAGATACTGTTGTCAACTGTACTAACTGAGAGACTGAAGTAAGTGATGAGGCAGGAAACGAGGAGGTAAGTAAATTTGAAGATTTATTCGGTGAAATGCAGCACTCATGACCGAGCGCTCCCGCTGCGCACCAGGATCTCTGTCAACTGACTAATGTTAACAAGAATCCTGGCACACATCGTTCAGAGTCCGATCATGGAACAACATTTGAACAATGCCTTAGACTCACGAGATTGGAGATATCCACGCGCTGGGGACACCGCGAGAATGCCGCTGCAAGAAACTAAATACTACAGTGACCTAGTCACTTTCAATGTCAGGGCTATATCTAAACAGTTCTTGAAACATGTTATTAGCAGTAAATGCTCTATTATGACCTGTCCTCTGGTATTTGTACATAAATCCCATTTATTGAAAAAATACAGTGTTGCAAACATTTTGCAGAGGAGGTATATCCCCAGTAAATTGAAGGGGCGTATCCATATTAAAATTGCGAAATAGATCACTTTATCTCCTACCTTAGGTGACAGCCTCACAATTCTCTTCAGGCGTGTCTGATACCTTCATCTTGAAACACTGGGATGGGCATTGCGCTATGCTGATCCTCTGCTTTCCATGGACAGTGTTCCTCATGTAGCGTTGGTCCTCCTGTAAGTCTCTTGGCATCGACAACAGTAACACTGATCCCTACTCTATGGTATCTATGCTGCGTCCCTTGGTAATGCTATTCAATATGGTAAGTCCCACACTGCATATCTCCTACAAAGGTATTATTTCTCAAGAAAACAGAGATGTCCTTCTGCCTTTAACAGAATTTGTAATTCTTCCTTTAGCCAGTCTTGCTAGTTACGTCTTGACTGTCCCTGAAGCAAGTTACAACCCAGTGAGATACTGTCTCCTTCTTTTAGTTATGTGTTAATTGGCACTGCAAGATGCACCATAAAGGGACAATCATTTTGTTTTTTGGATCTAAAGCAGACTGTTCTACTTAGATTTACTGCTGCTCAGCCAGTATGCATGAGTGTGTGTGTGGAATTTTGGAGTGCTTGATGACTGTGTAGAATGTTGGTGTGCCTGGTGGACTAGAGAAATGACAGAGAGAGTGGGCTGAGCAGCAAAGATGCTGCTCCTGGTGGGGCATGAACTAGCCATGAATCGGCTTGTAACAACTTACCTACTTGTAACTACCATCTTGTAACCTACCAATAAACCTCTACTTTGGTTTACCTCGTGACCACTATTCATCCTTTCAACATTGGCGATGATCTGGAAGAAAAAAAAACCTGAACTAGCTCCAAGTCTACATAAGGTGAGGAAATTGCAAAGAAGAAACAAACTACGTATACTGGAAACTACTTCAAGTGAAACTACTTCAAAAACAAGGAAAAGCATGTCCATCGCAGCCCCACCAGTGTCCTCCACCAACCGGACAGCCTGCCCTGGGCGCTTCACGTCCCTTCCATGAAGTTTACTAAACCAGTTTGCTATGAATATTTTAACACCTGTCTGGTAACAACCCAGCATTGACAACAAGCGTATGCAGTACATCGTTACACTCTGAGCACCCTGCTGTGAGCACATGGCAGTTGTTTCTCTCTCAACTTGATGTCCGTCAAACTCAAGAAGTTTATACTCGTGAAAAATTGACTTTTTACTCTTTCTGCACTTTGCCTTGAATGTTGACAGAGAGAGCACCTCACCGCTGGTCTCAACATTTGGTGAGTTTTTATTCGATCTATTTGCAGAATTTAATATGCTGTCCATATACGTGCCCATAGGACTCCTACTTTGTGACTTTGTCCAACAATGTCTGTTATGGCTTCTATACTTTAACCATGGACACTGGCTTTACAAAGGAGTTCGTGATTGCACCATTAACTTGTGCATCTTCCTGGCAGAGTTATGTGTATTCTCCTGGTATCATCTGACTGTGTTTTGTGATTATTTCCTGTGCTGAGTAAAGTCAAGTGCAACACGTGTTTTCTTTATTTTCATGTTTGGCCTACACTCAGACATGATGCTTACACCTTGCCAACTGTCATTTCAAAATAAAAAAAAATAAAGATGTGGCTCGAGTTTCAGCGCGCGCTGATATCGCTTGACTCCCTCTGTGACGTTGTTGGTGCTGCTCAAAGCACGTCTTGCTGCACTAGCGTGCTGTGAACCACACGGAGTGCCGTCAAAAAAATGTGCCGATATTTTTATCTTTCTCTGCAGTTCTGCAGTTCTGCATTTCTGTGACACTAGCCACTGTTCCCTTGCTAGTGCAGAGGTGACATTATAAAGTTAATTTCCCTGGCACTTCCATCTTTATTAACCCCTTGCACGCTGATGACGGAACCGCTCCGTCATCAGCTGCGGGTGCGCTGTGCTGATGACGGAGCGGTTCCGTCATGGCCTGCCCCGCTCGATAGAACGCTCATGCGCGGCGCGAATTCCGCGCCTGCGCTGAGGGTTCTATTGAGCGGGGCGGGCCATGACGGAACCGCTCCGTCACCAGCATAGCTCAACCGACGCTGGTGACGGAGCGGTTCCTTAGCAAGGGGTTAAACTAAATTCAATGGTGCTCTCATGGAACTTCAAAGGGCAATTCATTTTCAAGTCAGTTTCTCTGCCAAGCTGTTCGGAACAAGTTAATTACTGTGATCTCTTGGCAGCGTTTTTGATGGATCGCGTATTCTGGCTTTGACATCGCTTGTGTTCAACTTGAATTCCTGAAACAAGACACTGGGAAGATCGTGCAATAAAGTCACTGTCCACAACTTCTTAGTCAGCAAGAAAGGCCACTTTATTAAGACAGGTTATAAACAACACATCAAACCACTTCTTTATTTATTTATTTAATTACTAATTCAAACTGCTCTCAGCCTAACAGATCATTCCTACCCACTGATAAACCCCCCACCAAGTTAACCCTAACCAAACCAGAAGCCCCTAACTCTTATGTATACCCCTTCCTTTCCTACAACTGCCTATTGAGGATGGACCAACCCGCTCCAGGCTGCCCACCCCCCACTAAAATCTGCCCAAAAAGAAAAAACAACCTGTCTTAAAGTGGCAAAATAAAAAAAAACAACTAAACCAGCACGTAAGCACTGGAAAAACAAAAAGGCCTAAAGAAAAAAGGGGAAGGGAGGGTGGGACAAAAACGAATCTCGCCGCCCGCCTCCCTAGTGCGCAATGCTCCCTTGCCCTGCGCTGGCCCTAATTCCCCCACCTGGACCTCACTAATCAACACCCCACCTGCCGTGGCCATTGACTTGCACGAACCTACCCGGGGAGAGACCGGCTCGCGCACGGCTCTCCCCAGGTCCCCCCTCGCGCAATAAAGTCACTGTCCACAACTTCTTAGTCAGCAAGAAAGGCCACTTTATTAAGACAGGTTATAAACAACACATCAAACCACTTCTTTATTTATTTATTTAATTACTAATTCAAACTGCTCTCAGCCTAACAGATCATTCCTACCCACTGATAAACCCCCCACCAAGTTAATCCTAACCAAACCAGAAGCCCCTAACTCTTATGTATACCCCTTTCTTTCCTACAACTGCCTATTGAGGATGGACCAACCCGCTCCAGGCTGCCCACCCCCCACTAAAATCCGCCACCCAGGAAAACCTTTAGAGTTTTCCTGCCCCACCCAAACAGTTAAACTGAACTCTGATAGCACCACAATTGAAAATCAAGAACTTTTGCAATTAAATCTCGTAACTCTAAAAGATAAAATGAGTGTCCCAAGCGAGAAAGGTTGACACCATCCTCACGAAATAGGTGCCATTCCGAAACCTGCAAATGAGGGTGAGCCAAAGCATAAATACAGAAATCATTACAAAACAGTCTCATAGAACGGTTCAGCTTCTTCCGTGCTTTGTCTATCGCAGAATTATTCCTTGCACCAGTCCAGTGAAGTCGAGGCACGAATTCTGTCCAGATCACCATGGTGCTCGCCCATGCGTCTCTGAGTACCTCCAGATCCATTTGCCGTGTTTTAATCAAAGTTAAGCCAGATAAAGAGACCAGGTCATTCTCGCCCATAAGAATGACTAGCAGGTCAGGCGGGCCCCCACCCTTAATACCAAGAGAAGCCAGCAAAGGAAACAAACCCCCCAACGCATTCCTCCAATACCATGCCAAACAACCTCATGGGTTAAACTGTTAAGACCTAAAGATCGCCCACAAAGTTGTCCTTCTGCAGCCACTGCGGCCCACGACACGAAGGAGTGTCCAATAATCCACACTCTCCGGTTTAAGCCAGCCAGCCTGAGCCAGGGACCTAGTAGAAAAAGAAATGTTAACGAAGCAAAGATGTGCTACTTTTTCACATATTGCTCGCAACACCCCGACCTCCACCTCCCAATTCTCCAGATCTGAGACCAGTCCCACCCCTGCCGGGCAGACTCAGTCGCCTCCCCAATCGTAAAGGAATGGGTACCAAATTGTGAAGGCTCCAATCCCAGAGCTAACAATACCTTCCGTAACACAGCCAATAACTGGACAACTGCAACGGGACTGCCATCAGCGTGACAAACGATCACACCAGACGAAAGAAGCACAAGACTTCAAAAACACTCCCACTCACACAACGGGCAACAAGCCACAACACCACTCCAACCAAGAAAACCCACTTACCCCTACCCAGCTGGTCTGTTTTGGAAGCGCGCAAACAGATGCGCAACCTATCTGGTTCAAGAACCACTTCCTCACTGGTCATGCCCACCCTGGTGCACAAGCCCAAAAGCTCAGAGGCCCGAAAGGCCCCCCCCCCCTCCGAAAAAAACAACCACACAAAACACAACCTAAATTTGAAATACTCAAACTCATTATAACAGCAACCCCTTAATTGAAACAACATTTGTTGGAGCAATCCAAAGTGCCTTGCCGGCGCAACAACTGGAAACAGACTGCAGCCTACCCAGGCCCTTCAAAACCTTGACCAACACCCCCCCCACCACCGAATCTCTTCCCCACCGCAGCAGCCCATAAAAAGAGACCCCCGCCAATTTGCCAGAGATGGCAACTTAAAAACATCAACAAACTCGTCACTCCAAATCCTAGACTTAGGTTTCTCGGATAAGTGTGAACCTAACGGCAGACCAATTCCAGAGTAAGGCAACTTTTTGTGAACAGACTGGTCCCCTGCACTTGAAGTCATTGTGTGAGCATCATCCCCTGTCCGCCCCGCTCGAACAGCGGTATCATCCCCTTGTGACTTAATCCACAGCAGCATGCCGCTCAGACAGCTTGGTAAGAGCAACTTGCTCACCAACATCCCCATCCCCAACACCAAGAGAACGAGTACGTTTGACGGGGAGACTCTCCCCTTGTTGCCACACAGACCACCACCCTTCCTGACCTTTAGGCAACTGCGCCAACTGTTGTCGAAACACCGCAGAAATCCCCTTGGCGTGGCTTTGTTGAAGACGGAACTCTCACTTTTGCATGGTCCGCACCAGACTCCTGCAAAAAACTAACAACATGGGATTGCCCCACACCCCCTTTCCAAACCCTTGTGGCAACATTTCTAACCTCCCCATCACGTACTTCTCCTTCTTCCAAATCATCATCGTCAATATCCCAATGCAAGACATCATCCTCAACAGAATTT
This sequence comes from Lissotriton helveticus, assembly GCF_964261635.1. Lineage (NCBI taxonomy): Eukaryota > Metazoa > Chordata > Amphibia > Caudata > Salamandridae > Lissotriton > Lissotriton helveticus. Next base: position 687,183,827 of record NC_136070.1, on the reverse strand, counting down.
CCACTTCCACCAGGAATCTCCCCATCTCCCACACCTCCATCGTAATACTCCCATTGGATACTGCGCACTGCGCCCTGTTCCTGAAAAGAGGAATCCGCTCCAGAAACCTCTTCCGCTCTCCCCTCCCCAATAAAAAAAAAAGCCGTTGGGGCAGCCCGCAACAGAGTGCCCTGTCCGCTCACGTTAAATGGCGGCATCGTCCCCTCCAAACGTATTATTCACATCAGCTTGCCGCACAAGCAGCGTTTGAAGAGCAACTTGCTCCCCAACAACCTCATCCCCAATACCAATAGATCTAGTACGAAACTGGGAGACTCTCCCCTTGTTGCCAAACAGACCACCAGCCTTCCTTACCTTTCGACACCGCGACATTCTCTGTTGAAACAACTCAGGGTCCCCTGGACGCGACTTGATTGACAATGAGACTTGAACTTTTGCATGGTCCGCACAGGACTCCTGCAAAATACTGAGAGAAACAGATTGCCCCAACACACCCCTCTCATTTGTGACTTAAACATGTGCAACATCCTCAATTCGTAATTCACCCCCCGCCATGTTATCAATAGAGAAATCCAAAATAAGGTCATCATCATGTCCAACATAAACCCCACAGCCCCTAGGCAACTTGCCATCACCAAGTCCACCAATGTTAGAATGCCATTGGATAACTGCGCTGCGCACTGCGCCTCACATTCCAGAAGAGAAATCCGCTCCAGATCCCCTTCCAGTGCCCTCCACCCCAGACTGAAACGCCTCCTCTCAGCCCGTAACTGTGTCCTGTCAGCCGAGGACCGACGCACTGTAGCTGTATCCTTGCCGTTGTAGCCGCTCAAGCCAGACTGCACCGTACTGATATACCCACAAACCCCCGCCGCAGCAGTGGAAACAACCGCATATGAATCGCCACCTGGAGCAGGCTCCCGGACAAGGACACCGCAGCATGCATAGAGTCAGGCCCAACCACCTTGCTTCCCAAAGGAAAAGGAGCGTAGCTCGGTGGCAACACACCCCCATGCCCCACAAACAAGCCGACGGAGGAAACAAGTGAACCAAGGGCCCCAGGCTGAACCTGCTGGGCGAGGGGGACAGCACATAAGCCCTGCCAAGTAATTGGAGAGACGTAGTGAAAACCCGTCCAGCCCCACTACACACCGGAGAAACAGGGGCACGAGGAGGGGCCATTGTACCCAGAACCATGCCGATGTGACGCTTAGAGGCTATCCATTCGTATCCCCTCACTATGTATAAAGAGATAACTCTAAGCACTAGTATATGCATTAGACCTCTGTACTCTACAATTCCTAAGTAACACGTAGAGTATACCCATGCGTATCCCATCCCATGTATACAGAGATAACTATAAGCACCAGCCTCCTCATTGTGCGACCCTACAGCCTGCACCCTCACAAGTTCCCTCTGTGCATCCCCCATGCAACTCATGCAAAACTTAAAGTTATATATGTATGTAGTTAGTCAGCCATTCACGCGTTTCCAGAAAGCGCAAACCCCACCCGAAGGCGCCAGAGCGCTCCCCAAAAAGAACAGACTGATACATGAGGAGAACATTACACGTGAACAGAGTACAAAAGCAGACGTTAAGTAACATGAGGTAAAAGCGACAATTGTGAGAAAACAAAATACATGGGTAGCAAAAGCGCCAGGAGGAAAAAGTGACAAATGTGCAGGTTACAAAGGAAAACAAAGAACAAGTAGAGGTATAATACTGCAATATAAGCTAGACAACCAGGCACAAGCATAAACGTAACGTAGGTAATGGGGGCACCTCTGCAAGTATAAGGCAAACAAAATGTGAGAGGAAGCATACTGTGTGTTACAAGGGAAAAAAGGTGTGTGCAAGGTACAAAAAGGTTCCCAACATGAGTACAAAGAGAATACAGCAATTGCAATCTGGCTTCCATGCAAAGCGCTCCGACACCCCCCGGGGAAAACCCGCGCCACACAAAACCGCATCAATAAAACAGAGAGAAGAAAATAAAGGAACAGCCGAGCGAGGGCTGCTCCCAATAACCAGGTTCCTCCCCCGCCTCCCCTGGGCTCCAGAAGCTGAACGTGGAACCGCATGTCAAACTCCCCGCCCCAGACCCGAGCAGCCCGACCAAAGGACCCCCCCCCCCGACTGCCACCAGACGCACCCCCACGGACCCCTGCCCCAGAAGGGACAGAACGTACCTGCGCAGGAGCGCCCATGAGAAGGGGGGGTCACCATCCGACGGGGGGGACTCGGCAGACCCCATCCAGCTGCACAAGGGGCATGGCGGCAGCGCCATGCTCTCCGTCCCGTTGCGGTGCCAAAAGGCCGGCGCCGCCATAGCCACGCCTCCAGCCGCAGTCCGGAAAGGGCACCCACGCCAGACCCCCACCGCACCAGAAAGTCCAGGGAAGAGAAGGTCCACGCGTCCCGCTCCACGGAGGACCAGAATGGCCCGCCGTACGACCGCAGACTCCTCCACTGCACCACACAAAAACGAACCTCGTCGCCTGCCTCCCTAGTGCGCAATGCTCCCTTGCCCTGTGCTGGCCCTAATTCCCCCACCTGGCCCTCACTAATCAACACCCCACCTGCCGTGGCCATTGACTTGCGTGAACCTACCCGGGGAGAGACCGGCTCGCGCACGGCTCTCCCCAGGTCCCCCCTTAACAGCGCAACCTCCACAACTCACTTGCTTAAATGAAACTACAATCTTCAGGAAACTGCAACCTTCATTTATTGGTCGCTATGCAATCAAGTGAGGATGGTGTTACAGTGAAGCATTTGCTTTTATTTATTACTTTATTGCCTGCTTTGTTTCAATTATTTACTGTCTGTCATGAATTTTTATGTACTTGCTGTCTTGATGCCTTGTATTATATTACATCTTTGATGTCATCACAGGTATATTTCAGGCTCATGCCTTTCCAAGTATGTTGCTTAGCTTTATTTATTAGGTTGGTGCTGACTGCTTCATAGTTTTGGTTGTGTGGCTGTGTCGGTGTTGATGCTTATACTATGTGTATCTCGTGTTTAACCATTCTTCTATGTTTTGGAAGAGCGTTTCACGAAGTTGTTCTGTCTTTCTTTATGATGATGCACATCGTGTTTATTTGCTGTTCGAATGAGTGTTCCATATTTTGTATTGATTTAATGACATCATTATCATTACTTATGTTCTGCTCTAGATACTTTCAAGGTAATATTAGGCTTTCTTTTTAGGGTATTTGTGCATAGGAGCTGGTCTCCATAATCCTGCTTTTCTGTGAGTGTGGGTTGTGCACACCCTTTACACTGGTTATACCTTATATTGATAATGTGCCTAGCAGTGTGGGTTGTTTACCCTTTACACTTGTATTACCCGTATATTAGTTTACAGAGCAGTGTGGGTTGTTTTCCCTTATTTTTTTTAATTTTTTTTAAAATATTTTTATTGAGTATTTTTCCCCTTTTTTGCATGTACAGCGCACTGTAAATAAATAACAGAAGATAAACAAAATCTACAACTTCGCACATTGTGGTTACACTCATATCATTATACAATACTCTTATATTATATTACAGTTATACCAACATTTGAAAGAGAAGAGAGACCAAAAAAAGAAAAAAAAAAGAGCAAAACATAAAATAATCAAATAAATCTAAATCACAAACTAATCTGTGTTTCCCCCTTTCCACCGATTAATAGGTTCCCAAATTTGCTTGCCTAGCTTTCTTCCCTTTTTCCCCTTTCTTGCATAGATTGCGATCTCTAAATTATATATCGACAACAATTTGGCTAGCCATTGATGATATGTCGGAGGTAAAGGGTCAAGCCACGCTGAGGCTATGCATAGCCTCAAGACTGCCATAGTGACAAAAATCAAATATCCGCCTTTCATCTGTCTATCGTCATTATTGATCCCAAGAAATATTATCGAGGGAGTCAAAGTGATCTCAATTCCTAGTGACCTATGCAGAAACACCTCGATATCTTTTTGTGTCGATTGCAAGTGAGTGCATGCTGCGAATATATGTGCTAAGTCGGCCTCTGCACTTCCGCATCTAGGGCAGTTAATTCCCGATGTCCCTCCCCATTGCGCTATTCTCGCAGGCGTGTAATATAAGCAATACAGGGTTTTATAATGTTGTGCCTGGAGAGGCGCTGAGCACAGGATACTCTGCCCCATATCCAATGAGAGGTAGAAGCACTCTTCCCCTATGCCTAACTTTGTTGCCCATCTGTCCGCACTCCTTTCCATATTGTCCTGCTTAGACTTTATCAACTCGGAATACAACCTCCTAATCGTACAATCTAGGCCAGCTTGAATAATCTCCATGATTGTGTTTTTTCCAAATCCTGCCGGGCCACCCCTCTTTGAGGCTATAAAACTTCTCCCTTGTAGATATTTAAAAAATTGTCTTGACTCCAAGCCATACTTTGTCTGTAACTCCCAAGAATTGCATCATTCCTTGTGGACCCATAACATCACCAATCATCATTATCCCCTGCCTCCCCCATTCTTTAAATCAGAATCCGAGAAGACATCTTGTGGGAAAGTAGGATTAGCGCTCATCCTAGTGTATGCATTGTACTTCCCAAGGCCAAATTTTTTCGTGAATGCTTTCTAGATGCTATGTGCTGCCAGGATCGTCTTGAATCATGTCCTTTTAAAATAACTCGTGTCAGTATACTTCAAAAATAAATTCTCCGCTTCTGCCCCCATTACTAAGCCATATATTGCTAGGGTGCCAAACTCATCCTGCCCCTCTGCCTCAGCTCCCCCCAGCAGGCCTGCCATATACTGTAATGCGGCTGCCCAGTAATAAAGCTTTAGATCTGGCAGCGCCCACCCTCCCCTAGCCCTGGGAAGTGCCATACATCTTAGAGCTCTCCTTGTCTTACACTTGGCCCAGACAAATCTGTTAATCATGTGCTCTAAACTCTTGAACCACTTGGCTTCAAAAAGTAGTGGAATTGCTCTGAAAATATATAAAAACTTGGGAAGAATCATCATCTTCACAATATTAATACGACCCACAATTGAGAGATGCAAATTCTGAAGTCTCTCTAAGTCCTTCCTCACTTTGGCCATTATTGGGGTTATATTCTCTTCAACTAAGGTACCTAACTCAGAAGTAATAGTTACCCCCAAATATACTCCTGCCTGGACCACCCGATAATCAGAACAATCTGCCTGCTGGTTCTTTATTATCTGCGTCTTAGAGGTATTCAACGCATACCCTGAGACCTGACCAAATCTCCGAGCCTCAATCTCAACCTGTTCTATAGCCTCTGTGGGGTTAGGTGTTATCACTGCCACGTCATCGGCGTATGCCAGTATCTTGCATTGACCCATGCGTGTGATCAGCGGGGTAATGCTTTCACACATCTCTATTCTGCGAATCAATGGGTCCATGTACAATGCAAATAAAAGCGGGGAGCACGGGCACCACTGCCTCGTACTGCGCTTTATTTGAAGTGGCCGGGTTGATCCTGCATTAATTCGTATAGAGGCCACTGGGGCTGCATATAACGCCTGGACTGCTTTAACGTATCCCTTTTTAAAACCCACTCTTCCTAAAATATACCACAGATAGTCCCAGGAGACCCGATCGAAGGCCTTTTCAGCATCTAATAACATTACCGCCATCGGGTCCCCTGCGACTTCTGTGACATCGAATAATGTAATAACCTCACGTGTATGGTGGGTAGTACCTCTCCCTGGAATGAAACCATGTTGGTTACTGCTCACAAGTTTTTCTATTATTCGAGCGAGTCTTGTTGCCAATGCTTTAGAGTAAATCTTCGTGTCGGCATTCATTAACGTATTTGGTCTGTGTGATCCGGGCTCAGTAGACGGTTTCCCCTTCTTTAAAATTATAACAATCTCCGCCCCTCCCCAGGAACCTGGTATAGAATCCCCTGCCTGCGCCTGCTGCATCGTTGTTACCAAATCCTTGCTAAGTATATCCCAAAAAGCTTTGTAAAATTCAACTGGGCTTTGATCTGGACCTGCCGCTTTTCCAGAGGAGAGATTTAATGTGACGACTTTGATCTCTTCTAAACCCAGGGGCTCTTCTTGCCCTTCAGATTCTTCCTCTGTCAACCTTGCCGCCGGGATGTCCTGCAGATATGCACCTATTTACTCGGGGTCTCTACCTTGCTGCTCATCATACAATGTAGCATAGAATTTCCTAAACACTTTGCGTATCTCATCAGGATCTGTGAATAATCTACCCGCAGTATCCCTGATTTCCCTTACCTCTCCTGAAGCTGCCTTATGCCTCGCACGAATGGCTAATGTGCGCCCAACCATCTCATTAAATTCGTAACATCTCTCCCTATTTGTCATAAAAATCTTAGCTGCCTTGTTTGCAACATCCTCTTCTGCGTTCATTTTTGCTTTTGCCACCTTAATGAGTACTTGATCCAGCGGGGCCCCTGTTTATACAGTTTGATACAGCTCCTCCTCGGCATCTAGAGCTGCCTTAACTAGGTCTCTGTTCTTAAGCTGCTCCTGTTTTTGTTTAAAGGTATTATAACTTAGGGTCTCCCCACAAACTCTTGATTTAAAGGCATCCCAAACCATGCCTACTGCCGCACTACCTCTATTAATCTCGAAGAAGATTCTAATCCATCGTGACATGTGTTGTACATATTTTTCATCATGCAGAAACCCTCTTTCAAAGGTCCATACCCTCTCCCTTCTAGTCGTTGTTGGTAGAGTTAAATTTAAGATGAGCGGATTATGATCGGAAAATACCCGAGGGAGCCTTTCTATTTTTAGACAGGAGAGCAGTGAGTTGGACGTATAAAAATAGTCTAATCTTACACAAATCCGATGTGGGGCTGAATAGAATGTGAACCCCTTGTCATCAGGTCTTGTTTTCCCCCATACATCTGATAACACATTGTTCCTTGCAAGACTAAGCAGTGCCTGGTAGACCCTTTTTTTCCTTCCTTGATATCTCCCATATGACCCTGGCCCTAGCCCATCCGCTCCATTAATATTGAAATCACCAGCCAAAATAACACAGGGAGCCCAGGTTGCTAGTTCAACATCTAAAAATTCAACGATCTCCGGATCATCCTCTGTAGATCCGTAAACTGCCCCTAGGGTGGTCCATTCCCCCTCCAACAGGCACTCAACAAGTGCCCACCTACCCCACTGATCTTCCAATTTCTTTCTAGTTATTACATTCTTGTTTTTAGATAGTATAGCAACCCCTCTATGTCTAGCCCCTTGTTTAGAATATGCTAATACATGTTATCCTAATTGATCCAGGAGATACTCTTGCGAGGCCATGATATGCGTTTCTTGCAAGAATACAAAGTCTACATTCATCTGTTTTAATGCTATAGAGACCCTTTGCCTTTTCTGGCAATCATTTAAACCGCAGACATTCCAGGTTACTAATCGAGTACCCATTAAAACACATCTAGCAGTTTTCCAACCCAAAAATCCATAAGATATTTTTTACCATTTTCAATTTTAGCTCCTCCCTTATTTATTGTTCTCGTAAATAGCTTAATACTGAGTGTAGACAGCAATCCACATACCCTTCCTGTTCCACCTTTGTGCTTTCTTAGTATGTCATGCCCTGTACCTCTACCCGCCCCCCTCCCCTGACAACCCACCCTAGACACCCCCCCTTTACTGGCAAATAGGTCAATCCTGACCTATGTGTGACAGCCGAGGCCCCAGGTTGCCCCCACTCCTCTCCATTTTCTGAAATACAGTTAATTACATCATTTACTATACTGACCCTGCTGCTAATACATACTCAAAATCTGTAGCATTGATTTTCCCAGTAGTTTTCCACGCTTGCTTGCTATTGTTATACCTTACGGATTGTCTGCCTCACAGCTACCGTCTAGTTGTTCTGTCCCCTATTCTCTTTCATAAGAGTGAGGTACTCTTGGGCTATAACTTCAGAATAGAACAGCCTAAACTGGCCGTTGACCCCTACTTTAAGGCGACATGGGAACATCAAGTACACTTCACATCCTATATTTTGAAATGGGGTTATTAATTGTCTCATCCGCCACCTTCTTTCAACGGTGGTGTGACAGAAATCCGGCCGGGCAAAGAAGCTTATGTCCTTGTACGTGCGCTTGTCCTCTGGCTTAGCCTTGCTCATTATTTCCTCTCTTAACAGAAAATTCCCTACGTACACCAGTATTGCCCTTGGTTTGTCAGGTGCATTCCCCCTTCTCTGTGTCAGAGGGAACCGATGGGCTCGCTGGACTTCATTTTCCCAATCCCACTTAGTTATTTCAGGGAACGCTCCTCTAAGCAACTCAACCACAAATGTCCGAACATCTTGTCCTTCCTTCCCTTCTGCCACGCCCAGTAGCCTTATGTTATTGCGCCTTTGTCTGTTTTTCGAAGTCTTCTAGCTTCCATAGAACGTCTGATGATGTTTTTTCCTGCTCCTGTCTAACCTCCTGCAGCTTTGCAACTTCATCTTGCAGTTTCCCGGTTCTTTCTTCCACCTCCGTTACTCTGCCAGCAATGTCTGCAAATAGTTTGTTTACTTTTCACAGTGTCCCCTGTATTTTTTTGTTAGCTTGCCTGGCTCTACGACTTTCGATTCTGGCTTCACCCTGCATCTGCTTCATAGTTGTAAACAAAAGGTCAAAGTTAGAAGTTTGACTCTGAGCCTGTGGGAGAGGCTGGTTAGGATGTTGTAAACTAGTCCCAGCCCCCTCCTGATACAGCTGTGACGTGGCGGAATAATCCCAATCCAGCTTCTTCGCCACTTCCAATTGCACAGGGCTTACTGATTTTTTTGCTCTATTACGTGGTCTGCTTTTGTCACTGTCTGATTTCCATCGTGGGTAGGCTCTGTTTACCGTGTTCCGTTCTGGTTCTGAGGTATCCGACTCCGAATCCTCCTTGTGACCCTCTGTCGATGATGAGATTGGATCTGAATCTGAACCTTCGCTTAAGTCTGAGCCTGACCCTTCCTCCTCCTCCTCTTCGCCCTCCTCATCGATGCCAGAAAAAAAACAGTCATCGCTGGGTGAGCCAGGGACCAGAGAATACATACTTGGCCCTTGTGCGATAGCTCTACTGCTGGATTGCAATTCTCCAATGTTTGTCTTTGTCACTGACTGGATCACAGCACCAGGTTCCTCCCCTTCAAGTTGCTCATTTGCCTTGCTATCAGTGGCCTCCGCTAGACATCCTGGGGGATTAGTGTCTTTATCCTGTGCTACCAAGTTTTCATTTATACCAGTGCTAAGGCTATAGATAATGTTCTTATCAAGGGAGCCCCCGTTTTCACCACGTACATCCCTATCTGTGCGGTGTCCCAATTTAACAGTCTCACAACTGAGCATAGGAAGCTGCTCCTCCCTGCTATCTCCCCGTACCCGTGCATCCACGGAGAGCTGCTCTGGCCGAGAGTCCCGGTATTCCGCCGGCCGTATTTGCTGCATTTGCTGATGAGCGGGAGTAGCGAGACCCTCCGGGTTGTTTTCCCTTATACTTATTTATTTTTACCTGCGCGATGGGCAATGGACCCTATTCTTAAAATGTTTAGTGCGCAATGGTCTGTGTTCCCATTTTGTAGTTGACGATGCGCAATGGGCGGTGTACCCATATGTTACTTTACTTATTTATTTTTACATGCGCAGTGGTTAGTTGACCCTATTCTTAAAATGTTTAGTGCACAATGGGCAGTGTACCGTATTCTTAAAATGTTTAGCGCGCAATGGGCTGTGTTCTCATTTTGTAGTTGATAATGCGCAATCGGCACTGTACCCATATGTTATTTTGTAATGCACAATGGGTCGTGTACCCTACACAATCAGTCTATGAGGCGTGCAGAAGGGGGCAAATGGCTTGGAATTTACACTTCGTAGGTGTCATTCTCCCAGTCCTGCACAATTCCCTCATTAGTGCATGGTGTGTAGAATTGTATTTGAATGTATATTGTTGTAAAGAGGATATCTCTCCTAATCTGTTTTCTCCTGCACTTTTCTATTTCTGAATTTTCTTCGTTATTTTCCCAAGGGAAGAGAATGTCCCTTATCTTGATTTTCTTTTATGCCCCCTTCTCCTTGTTGTCTATCTTCTCTCATTCTTCCATCCTCTGTTCTTCTGGAATTTGCACTTACTTTTATGCTTCTTGCACTTACCTTTATGCTTCTCCCTTGTACTCATTCACTGCATACTCTTCTTCACCAAATTTATATTTTACCTGTATGCAATGTTGGAATAATCTTTCTGCATAGTTGTGTCTATCTTCATACAATGTTGTAACTATTTTTTGTTCATTGTTTTCTCAAGGGAAGAGGATATGTTTGTTGTATTTAGCCTGTCTCTTTTCTGCCTGTGGGATTTTACTGTCATTTACATGATGTCACCAATAGAACCTTTGGTGACATCATGGAGTGTTTGGGGCTTGGCCTGGTGACAACTGGCAGTTGGAACCAGGCAGGCTGAGTGGCAAGCTGGTCACTCCTGGTGGGTCTTCTCTGTATCTTATTATTAACATCTTGAAGACTTGACTATAATGAATAAAGCAACTTAAATGATACCAGGCTCCAGGCTTCTATTTACAACATTTTTGGCGACTTTGGGACATTTTGGAGCAAAATTTACAGCGTGCAGACAACGGGAACAAGAAGTAAAGAACCCACAGCGTGAAGGAAAAGCAAGTATTAAGAAACTTATTAAAGTAGAAGGGCCTGTGTGTTAAAAGAACTTTAAAAAAAAAATTAGAGAAACTTTGAAACTTAAAAGAAGACAAGACATACACCCTGGTAAGTCCCACCAGTGTCCTATGTAATCAGGACGGCCTGCAAAGCCAGGGTTTTGATGTGCTTTACATTAATGTTGTGACAGAGTTGGAAGTGATCGTCGTGCTATACATTAGTGTTGTGGCAGAGTTGGCAAAAATCGTCATTAAAGAAAGGTTGCAGCTGTTAAGGAAAGGAGAGGTTTAATTGCAGCATTACCTTGGTTAAAGACCTGCGTGTCAGAAGTGATTGTGAGACCGTTATACCGTCGGAACTTCTTTGTTTGACATTCAACATTGTAAGGAGAAATCATCTTCGAGCTGCTGGGAGAGCGTTCAATTGGAAAAGCCGCTGTTATCTCTCGTGGCTGTGCAAGTATGCAGTGAGGCAAGCATTCAAATTTATTACGGATTGTCGTCAAACAGGAAATGTTTATTTGACAAGCTGCTGTTATCTCTCGTGGCCGTGCAAGTATGCAGTGAGGCAAGTGTCCAGCGTGCCATTTTAAGAGAAGCTGCGCACGTTTTTAATGAGGATATGCGGAGAGCCAATGTTGGATTTAACAACTTTACTTTCCCTAACTTAAACATTATTTTAGTTGTGCTGCGCAATGGTTAAGATTTAAACTGTCATTGCCAATTTTTTTTAAATCAGAGAGAAACGCGTAAAGCTTACCTTCGCAGGACAGCTTATTGTGACGTATGGGAGTCTTGTTATGCCGCACTTCCACGTTTAAGGCAGCGACGTGCCCAGAGCCGCCCAGCGCTACGCAGTATGCGTGCCACCATTTTAACCCTGTCACTGCTTTGTTTAGGAGCAATACACCGAGCCTTCATTTGTATCGTCACCATGGAAACGATCCTTGGGGGATTTGCGAGACTTTTGCCACACGATCGTAAGATTGGAGAGAACTGTCTGGAAATAATTTTTGAAGCAGGATAAAACCGATTCTGAAAAGGTCCCTTTTTGAGTCATTTTGCAGCGAATTTGGCTTAAGGCATAAGTTTAATGTGACCTGAGAAGGAGTCATGGGAATGTTTGAACTTGCTTTATTTTCAGTTTACTTTCACCATGTCACCAATACATTACTACATGAAAGTTTTTTTTTTTTGGGAGACGTCGCAAACTTTGGGATTTCAGCGATTCAAAACAGCGATTCCTACTTCTGCGGAGATCTCGGGTGAGAGATCGCTCACCAGAGCACGAGACTTTCTCTAACATTGTTATGCTGGTCATTTTGATGTTTGTCTCGTGGTTTGTGTGGTTGAGTAAGTGGTAAGGCATAAGTTAGTGGTGATTAGTGTGAGGTTAAAGAGTTTCTTGTGGCAGGTGACCCCATGCAGTATACTTTAGGGGTGGTGAGTGACAAGTGAATGACAAGTGAGTGGCGAGTGACGCAATTTATGTGTTTTTGGAGTGGCGGGTGACGCACTTTTTGTGTTTTTGGGGTGGTGAGTGGCATTTGTTTTTTTTAGACATCTAAGCTGTATTTTCAAATTGTTTTGGTTCATGAAGTGAGGTGTTTGGGGCTATATGTGTCCTGGTGTTTGGAACTGTATGTGTCCCAGTGTTTGGGACCATATGTGTCCTAATTAAGTGTTTTTAAGGGTGGTGAGTATCCCATTAGAAAATTGGGGGCGGAGCAATGGCAACTCCAAGGTGTGGTGTTATGGTGCAGAGTTTGTTTTTATTGTTTTTAGTTTAAAGGGTGGTGAGTACCCCATTATGAAATAGGGGGCGGAGCAATGGTAACTCCAAGGTGCAGTTCATGGGGAGAGTTGTACCCCGTTGTGTACCCCATTTAGGTAATTGGGGGCGGAGCAATGGCTACTCCAAGGTGCAGTTCACGGGGAGGGTTGTACCCCGTTACGGAGCAAAGTGGACTCCATTAATATTTGGCACTAAATCAGTTTGTGTTTGTGTTTCCCAAGGAAAGGGGATGGGACTTGGGACTAGTTGTGTTTGGGACGAGTTGTGGTTGACTTGTGTTCGCAACTGTTTGGTATGTGTTAGTAACTTTATCTTTTCGAATGTACTGTGTACTTTTATATGGGGGAGTACACCGAAGCTTCTTTTACCTATTCTAATATTGTCTCTTTTTGATTTCCCTAAAGAAAGGAGATGTGTTGTATTTAGCCTGTCTCTTTTCTGCCTGTGGGATTTTACTGTCATTCACATGATGTCACCAATAGAACCTTTGGTGACATCATGGAGTGTTTGGGGCTTGGCCTGGTGACAACTGGCAGTTGGAACCAGGCAGGCTGAGTGGCAAGCTGGTCACTCCTGGTGGGTCTTCTCTGTATCTTATTATTAACATCTTGAAGACTTGACTATAATGAATAAAGCAACTTAAATGATACCAGGCTCCAGGCTTCTATTTACAACAATGTTGCACTTAGATTTACTGCTGCTCATCCAGTATGCATGAGTGTGTGTGTGGAAAGTTGGAGTGCCTGATGACTGTGTAGAATGTTGGTGTGCCTGGTGAACTAGAGGAATGACAGTTAGAGTGGGCTGAGCAGCAAAGATGCCGCTCCTGGTGGGACCATGAACTAGCCATGACTCAGCTTGTAACAACTTATCTACTTGTAACTACCATCTTGTAACCTACCAATAAACCTCTACTTTGGTTTACCTCGTGACCACTATTCATCCTTTAAACACAGACCTGCGGTGTCCGTCTCGTTCCAGGAGGGATTAATCAAGGACATCATTTCATTGCAACCATTATGTATATTCTTACATTTATTAGATGTATTTAAATTACTAATGACCATATCCTGAATATTTTTAACATGTATTGAGCAATAATTTGACCCTAATTTTCCTAGGCACATGAAAGGACATCATCAGAGCCAAGTTCAATTTAACATTTTTATAAATGAGCACTTTTAAACTACTATGTTTTTGTCTGTACATTACCTGTAGTGTGTTAGCCTACAATGTAATTATTTAGGAAATGTAATGCAAAGTAAATAATTTACTGTTAAACTACTCTTCAAAAATTACAATAATTTATTATATATATAGTTTTTGTTTGGTCCAGAGTAGCCATTTAGAACAAGTTGCACTCTATCCTTATTCAGTGAGGCGAGTGCTAACTTGACACAATACTGTTTGCATCTGTGTGGCAGAGAGAGCTGTATCGAATGAGTACAATGCTGCAAGCTTCCCTACACAGAAATAGGACCTCATTTACTGAAGAGAGCAGTAAAGCTACCTGTTCACAAGAAGCTATACCACTTCTGACTTGTATGAAGGACAACAGCAGGTGAGAACATTCTCTATTTTTGTCATCTGCCTTGTAATGGCCCAGGCACATTGTACCTTGAATCCTAGCATCAAAGTACACTGTGGTGGATCAGAAGGAGCTCAAACCTCGCACCACTGCTATGGCCACAGCCTGTTCTCCTTAACTCTAAGTTATGCAGAGAAAACCACAAAACTCCCACTGAAATGGACGAAGGGATCTGAAGCAGATGCCCTGAAAGATAAAACAATGAATCCACCAAACTTTGCTTGCTAACTGCCACAGGAGACAACTGAATAAGTGTTAAGATATATATCACGTTTACAGCATATCCATTTTCAAGCTTTATTACAGCAACAGCAAACAGGACCACCAGTCCAACTGCAGCTCAGCCTCCAACTGATCTCACAATCCCCAGCATTCCACCAGCACAACAGATTATTATGTCACCAGTGACCACTGGAATGTAATGGTTGCCCAGCGACAGGGCCAAGGGTCAGAAATGCATGTCCCAGGCACTGGGCAGAAGGACCATGAGTGCAAACCACAACACATCTTCCCCCATATAACATATAAACAGATGACGTTCAAACATGTAACATAGCTGTGGGGCCTGCTTCCAGCTTGCTGCTCAGCCAGTGGATGTGTGTAGAATGTTAGTATGAGTGATGATGTCATACACATAGAGTGTTGGATGCCTGTTTGAGTGTCATTTGAGTGTTGGGCTGAGTAGCAAGGAGGCTGCTCCTGTTGGGGTTCCTTTCTTCGTTCTTATTATCAATCCTATCTGAATAAATTCATGGCTTTTGAGACTAGCCATCTCCTTTGGGAACTTTCAACATCACGTTGATCTGCTGTTTCCCTTTGACAGTCATTTATCGCCTTGGGTGCACTTCCTGTTAGCAAAACCTTCCTTATTTCTGATTCTATATTATTCACCCTATTAATTTTGGGCACGGTGGAAGTACTGTACTTTCACTTTTCCAACAGTGCCACCTAGCAGTTATCTTTCATCACTGCTCCTCAAGAAGGAAAATATAAATCCACGCGATTTAGACACTGTAAATGCAGATCTTCGAGTGTTCCTTCTGACCCATTAATTCAACTTCTCTTCGTGAAACTCAATTCCGCCTGAAGTTCCTAGCAAGTGTTACCTGTCTTGCCTGCATCAGCATCAGTTTTCTTCTTGTTAGATTCCTCGATCAAATAATATGCTGTGTACTTTTCTTTCATGATGCCTTTACGCTCATTTTTAAAATAAGTACTTTAAGTTAAGTTACATATTTAAAACAGTCATATTTAAAACAAGTACTTCCTGAAATCTTTGTATTTACATTCAGAATAAGTACTTCATGATATGTTGACAGTCATATTTAAGTTAAGTAATTCATGACATCTTTACGGTCATAATTACAATATTTGCATGTTCCGTTTTCAGAAAGTTTTCCTACATGCCTAACCAAATCCCTTCTGTTGCTGCAAATTGCATTTTTACTGTGTTGTATTTAAAAAAAGGGGTAGTTCTTCGGTTATTTTCTTCATGTTATAACGTGTGATTATAAAACAAAAAGGCATTTTACTGTTACTGTGTAGCACACCCAGCCACACCAAGCTCTGAAGCTACTTTGTTACTGTTGCACTGTGTGGAGATCACCACCACACTTTTACTGTTCCGTGTGGTATTGTTCACTGCACCTTGTTGTTTTCTTCATGTATGAATCGTACACTGTACTGTGTGGTACCTTGCTCAACATCTACTTTTCATACATCTTACTTTTTTACGTGTGGTGCCTGCCCACACCTCTCTTCCCAACATGCTTTGAGGGAGATTTTCCCAATTTCATGTGGCACATTGTGCCGTGTGCCGTTTCCGCACAACTTTCACCTCAACCTGCTCTGAGGGAAATTTTACTGCCTCATGTGGTCTTCCTCCACATCCTTTCACAGTTTCATGTTGCACACTGTGCCGTGTGCCTTTTTCCGCATACCTTTCACCTCAACCTGCTCTGAGGGAAATTTTACTGCCTCATGTGGTCTTCCTCCACATCCGTTTCACAGTTTCAATTACATTGTTTCATGTGGTACTACCACATCTTATGCGCATGTTCTACTATTTTATGTGGTGCGTCCCCACATCTGTTTTATGTGGTGTGTCCCCACATCTATTTAATGTGGTCACCCCACATCTGTACTTGCAAATTGTTTTTATTGTGCCATGTTGTATGTTTTGCTTTCCTTGTTTTCTTTTTCACTCTCTTGATCATACTCTTATACTTCCTTCGCGTCGGTCCGGCCAGCTTTCATGTCTTTTGTGCCTCCTGTCTTCCTTGTTATTCTTTCCCACTCACCACTTTCTCTTCACGTTTTCTATCAATTTACATGCACTTTTCTACTTTATCATATCATGCCATGTTTTCGCTTTATTCCTTTAATGTGACTTTTGTTATACCTCTTTAGAGTTTCTCCCTTCGTATTGTAAAGAAGGGAGATGTTGAAGTATGATGCTCAGCCAGGATGTGTGTGTGTGTTAGAATGTTGGAAGTCAGAATGTTGGAATGGTTTGAGTCAGTTGGTCTATGGACTGAGCAGCATACAGGCTGCTCCTGGTGGGGCTTGCTCTTTATGTACTTTCTTTCTTGTAACTTCAACTTTCAATAAATATACTTGAAGTTACCAACATAGAACGGACCTCTATCTGTTCATTACAATAGCATAATACAATCTCAAAGAGATGACCAAAAATGCGTGAAACCTATCCAGACAAACTAAAATGCATGTCCTAAACATTTTACAACATAGCATAATCTCTATGCCAGGCTGGACGAAACTTGAACCTTTTGGTGGATTGATCACCACCAAGATTTTGACTTCTCTCTTCCGCATAACCCGATCGGCCAAGGAAACCCGAACCATACAAAGTCCTGTTGGCTCTTTGACAGCTGTTATTCCATTTAACTAACCTGGACATGCTCCACACATCTCCAGAATCCAGTCGCACCACATTTTTCCTCACTTCCAAAATCACAAAAGGACCCCTGAACTTGGAGCGTCCTTTTCTCAAGAACCCTCGCTTCCTAACCAACACCTTTTTACCTACATTCCAAAACTTATTCTGAACCCCATTCCTGACATCAAACCTGGATTTGTATTTCTCTTGATGGGCCAACCACTTAGCTTGGAGGCTTTCTTTAAGAATAGGTTGGTTCACGACATACCTCTCATCCATCCCACCAGGACTTAACCTTAACCATGCAGGGCTCAGTTTGTCATGTGGCTTTCTGCCTCTCAAAACAGAAAAAGGTGATACTGAAGTCACACAATTAGGCATATTGTGGTGAGCCCACCACGTCTCCCTAAGTACACACTTGAGAGAAGTCCCAGTTTGCAGTGCTCTCTGAGCACAACTCTTTACTATTTTGTTCATACTCTCTGTCAGGCCATAGGCCGGCGGAGAATATAACGCTGTCTTGTAGTGTTTGGTAGATAATTCCTTGAGAAAGGAACATATCTCATGGGATGCAAATTGCACCCCATTGTCTGTGATAAGGCACTTGGGTACACCTTCTTTGGAAAATTCCTCAGAGAGAAATTCTATCACTGTGCTGATGTTAACCAGATTAGTAAACAACACAAAATGCCCAAACCACAGTTACTCAATACAATTTTTTGATATAGGGTAAGAAACACTTTATTATCGCTTCCCTGGACACCATTATTTTGTGTCAATCATTTTGTATTTTCTATAATTTGAAAAAATTGCTGACAGAAAAAAGACATTGATTGCAAATATTTACAAATATTTACAAGGCTGGACTAATGTTAGCAAACATTAAGGGCAAAAACTATTTACACATTTTAGAAATTATTAGAAATTATTAGAACACACAATAGAAAATATTCTCACATCAGACATTATTGAAAAAATAATAATACAAACATATCAATTTACGAACAACAAAAAGCTAACAAACACTGAATGAGAGAAACTAGGGGTTGGGAAGATAAATGATTAAATATCTTGTATATTTTAGTGCTGGGCCAGCCGGTCCTAGCTTTAGTGCAACAGTAATACTTTATGTCTCCCAACCAATACTGCTGACGCGTTTCTAGACCAGACTGGAGTCACTGGTCTGTCATCAGGGCTGTATGTATCTTGTATCAAGGCTGCTCAGTGTTGAATTTCAGATCGGGTCTTTTGGGGGTCTGTTTAAATGAAATAACGTGGCCAGGCAGAGAAGCCTTTTACTTTCAGTAGTGCCGAGTGCTGGCAAGGTCCATTAAAAGCGGCGTGACCATCAGTTTGGGTTCTTGATTTAATCTCTCATTTGCGCATAAATGGAATTGTTGATTTCAGCATTCTGTGGCTGGAGCTGCTGCTCTGTGCTGTGGGATTCGAATTTCTCTCAGTTAACCAGAGGCACACACTTAGGGCATGATTATTATCTTGCTAGGAAGGCCTCCAGACGGGTACCAGAACGTGCAAATCTAATTCGGAGCCTATGTTTCCGACCGAGTAGTCACCCACTCCGAAGGACCAAGTAAGAAGCTATTACGATACACGATTTGGTCAGCTGTATTGCCTCGGTCTCAGCGAGACGATACGACTGTCGGAATTGGATATTTTGGGGTGGCGTAGCAGGCCCCCTTTCACCCAGAGCCCTTCGAATTGGTCACGGGGGTGCTCATGAGTCCCCCCAATCCATACATACACAGTGTGTACGCTTTTCCCCACCCACCCCTTTTTGCTACGGGAGCCTGTGTATGTGTCGGTACACGGGCTCCGATAGAGTTCAATGGGAGTCCGAGCGAACGGAGTCAATCAGCATACAGCTGCATCGTACTCGCTCAGTCAGACTCGCACAGCTCGATTCGCTTGGAAAGCACTCCGGATCAGAGGTCGTATGGAGAGCTTTCCTATCAAGATCGTAATCGGGCCCTAAGTTACCATCCTTTTTGAGGTGTAGTCAACCAGCAAAAATACAAAATGTTCCTTAACACCCAAAAGTTTAAATGGGCCAGCAATGTCCAAACCCAGCTTGGACCAGGGCTCAATAGGGACCTCCACAGGTGACAAAGGAATGATACATGTTTTCTTGCTCCTATCGCTGTTGGCATACTCCCAGCCATCATACCTGGCCACCAGTACCATTCACAGATGCTGGCCTTGTTCAAATTCCTTCCAAGATGTCCTTTATGCGCTAAATTAGTCAGCTTGTTCCACAACCCACGAGGCGGTTTCACTCTTTGTCCCCTCAACAACTTTTCCTCAATTATACACAACTCATCCTTAACATTCAGGAAGCACTTCAAAGAGTCTGACACATCTGTGTCAGCTGGCCAACCGTTGACAATCCAACCCTTAAGATCTTCCAAAGTCTTGTCCTCCTGGCATGTCTGGGACCATTCGTCAAGACCAACCGCCGTTTCACATACCCATGCGACCAAAGAGCCTTACACTTCTACCTCCCTGATCTAAAGGCATCCTGGACAAGCAATCTGCTAATAGGTTTTTTGAACCCGGTACATATTCCACACTGAAATTGAATTTGGTGAAGCCCTCCATCCACCTCTTGATTCGTGGAGATAAGTTCTCAGCATCCCTACATGTGAAAATCTGGCACAGAGGCCGATGATCTGACCTTACAAGAACAGGTATACTCCAAAGGAAAAACTTGAAATGTTGGATTGCCCAATACATAGCCAATGCTTCACGCTCCACAACGGAATAACGCTCTTCAGCACCACGGAGGGAACGAGAAGCAAACGCCACAATCTTTGTCTCACCAATAACAATTTGAGACAGAAATGCCCCCAAACCACTCATTTTGACATCAGTTGTCAACCCAGTTTTCTTGCTTGCATCAAAATGCCCAAGAGTAGGGATTTTTCCTATAATATTCTTGATGCTGTTAAAGGCAAGAGTACACTCCGGCTTCCATACAAACTTTGCTTTCTTTTTCAATAATGATCTCAAAGGTAAAGACAAACTAGCCAAATTGCGGACAAATTTTGAACAAAACTCTGCTAGTCCCAGGAAGGATCCTACTTGATCTTTATCCACTGGCATGGGTGCTTTCACAATGCTCTCAGCCAAATCCAATTTGTGATGAATTCCCTCACCCAAAATTAAATATCCAAGATAACTCACCGACGTTACTCAAAACTTGCATTTGTCTTTCTTGATCACCAGTCCAGTATTTTGCAAACGAGTAAGTACTTCCCCCAACTGCTTGTCATGCTCTTGTACATCCTTACCGTAAACCCGAAATGTCACCTTGGAAGATAAGAACTTAAGGTAATCCTTCCAATATCTTGTGCATGACACTTTGAAAGCAGGCAGCTGCCGAAGCTAATTCAAATGGCATGCGGATGAACCCGAATGCACCCACAGGCATCACTAATGATGAAAATATTATTATTATAATTCATCAAATACATAATTATATAAATTAAATCAACATAAATACATTACAAAGCAAATTAAATACATATACATTTCCCACTACATTAAAAATCAAATGTATATACTAAATAAATATAAAAATAAGTAATCCCACCTAACACAACACAACGGTAACAACATTTTTTTACATCACACAAAAATAAAATGTACTACTCTAACTACAATAAATATAAAATTACATAGAATATAACATTGCAAAATACTACAATTTACTACTCCCACTACAATTAACAAACAATAAAAATAATAACTTATTTAAAAAAAATGATACTAATATTCCAACTCCAGTCAGTGCAACAATACACAAAATGTTGGATTGCGGACCTGTAAAATTTACTGTTCCCACTCCAATGAGTGCAACAGTAGGGAAAGTGTTTTCTGTCTGCATTTATTTTTAAAAGTGGATAAATACAGAAAATTGTGCTGCTTTTAAGTGACTGTCTATGCTGTCTTTTGTGAAATATAGCCCAACAGCAGAGCAGATGGACAGCATGGGAACTTCAAAAACAGGAGGAAATTTCTCTAAATAATGGAATGTGTCAATATACATTTGTGATATAATGCTTGTATTTACCTGTGGAAGTATTGTTATGTAATATTTGGCAGCTTAAATAGTCATAACATGACAGACATCAAAATATGAGTGTACGTATATCAGTTAAATAAATATGGAAATGTACAGTTTTACAACTTCATTTATACATAAAACACAAAATAAATATGGATAAATACAGATAAAATGGCAAAAAATAAATAGGGATAAATGCAGACTGACATCTTAAAAAAATAAATACCATAAAACTTGGAGCCTTAATCATGAACCAAGGGCGGGGAGGAGCCACGCCAGCGACCAAGATGGCCGCTTAGGGACTCAGCTCCGCCGCCCTCCCATTCCCGACAAATATCCTGGCCATTATCCTTACCCTCTGCCCCACTCCCTCGCAGGGGAGTTGAAGCAACGTCCGTCGATATCTGTTTGAGCCCCCTCCGAGATTGGACGGCGAAGCGGTGCCGTCGGATAGACTTGGACCTATTTTCGCCGAGGAGCCGGGACCTCGAATGCGGGCGAGGCCGCCCCACGGTGAATAAACAACGGCCGCCGCGGACCGAAGTGGTCGGCCAAAATCTTTGGAGGCGCAGTGACGGCCCGGGACCGGCGGCGAGCCCCGCATCTCTTCAGCGCCGAGGTGTGCAGGGCCAACAAGGGAATCCCACACATGGATAGGAGAAGGCGGACCCCATTTGGATTTTCTGCTCCCGGAGCCGACTGGGTGATTTCAGGGCTTGGATTCTTGGGGTTTGGCCGATGCGCGATAAAGACTCTGCCCCTTCTCCCTCCCCTGAGGCAAGATATACGCCTGTTGGAGCCCGAGGTGATCTGGCTGTGACATCTGGGGGGAGCAGCTATCGGCCCTTGTTGTGACCGGGTCCAGCGCTCTGTTGATGAAGTAGCCCTGGGAGACTGGAGTTGAGACGCCTCCCGGAGGGGCCACGTGAGCGGCAGAGTGGATTTACAAGCCGACCAAGAGGAGATAGCGGCGATGCTGGCCTAGAGCAGCGCCTCTACGGACATCCTGGATATGAATGGGCATCGGGGCGCAGTACAAGAGCCTGACCCGGAACCATCCGGAATAAGGGACGCCCGGCGCGGTGGAAGTGGCCGGAGAGAGCTTGGGGGTGCCACGGTCACTTGGCTAAGAGATAACGTCCGCCCAGGAGGGCTCGGCGGTTGCCAGCAGACACCTGCATATATACTAGTGAGTGCTTGAGTAAAGGTGGAGCCGGCCCTGAGGTGGTAAACGCCGCAGTTGAGCTGCTAAGTACTTTGTCGGAAGAGTCGAAGACCCACGGGCAGACTGCCGACTGGGGATTCCCTGAGAGCGGGGCATCTGGGGAGAGGTGGACCAGCTCAGGTGAATGTAGATGGTCGGGCAGAACTGGTGGAGTGTGAGCAGTGATGACTCATGGTTGACGTCTGGGGGGACTGCGACATTGTGACCCTGGCGACGGTGGGAGAGGCGAGACCTGTTTTCAGAAGGTGAGATGGCGACAAAAGTTGAACTGGATAAGTCCTTGCCCAAGTCTACCAGGGGAGCCAGACAAGTCCAATCCAATAAGTTGGATCGTTATACACAGCCTAGAGGATTGCCTGTGGACCCAGTGGGGGGGTAGATGATAATGCCGCTGGAAATGAGCCGACGCTCGCGGATCTCATGGCGGCCATAGCCGGGGTGCAGGCATCCCTGGGCCAGAAGATGGAGACCCTGGGCAATAAACTAGATACCGTAACAATGGAAGTGGGGCTGATAAGAGCTGATCTCACAAAGGTGAGTGAGAAAGTGAAATCATTACAAATAAAGACGAATAGCCTCACAGACGATGTTACTGAGTTACAGAAAGAGGTGCGTGAGCTTAAAGCCTCAAGGATTCTCATTGACCGCAAGCTGGACGAGTATGAAGGGAGGGCGCGACGCAACAACGTCCGCATACTAGGGGTGCCGGAGAAGTCAGAGGTCAAACGTCTGATCTTTTCATTGAAAATCTTATCCTCAGCCACCTTAAACCTAAAGGTCTCAGTAATTTCTTTACTGTTGAACGTGCCCACAGAGTCCCCGGAGGTAGACCTAGACCAGGGCCCCCCCCGTCCAATGATTGCTAGAGTTCTCAATTACCGGGACAGAGATGCGATCCTCCAGGCTGCATGAACCGGTCCCCCACTCCGATTTGAAAATGCAACTTTATCCTTCTTCCCGGATTTTACCCAGGCGGTTCAGAAACAAAGGCAGAGCTTCTTGTCGGTGAAGAAGAAACTGAGGGATAGGGGTATGAAGTATACGATGATGTTCCCAGCCCGCCTCCGAGTGGAGTTTAACGAGAAGGCCTGTTTTTTTGACAATCCTGATGTTGTGGCGGACTGGTTGGACACTATAAACATGCCAGACTCTGAGAGTCAAGACTGCACTGAGACGGACGACCCATGATTTCGTAAATAAGGGGACTAAAGGGGATTGAACTGTTGTTGGTTGCTGAGGGGTTTTGGGGGAGGGGGCTATACTTATTGATCCCCTGTCTTATTCTATTCTGCAAGTACATCCTGGGGATCGAGTGACACAGGGGTGAAAATGTTGGTCGGGGAGGGTGGGGAGGGGGTGGCGGGTCCGTTCAACGGCCCTCCTCTGTTTTCTACTTTTAGTTATCTATAGATTAGATTGGGGCGACATGCACACTGCTAGTTGGGGATGAGCATTGGCTTTATGCAGGGGTGCAGGGTGGTGGGGGGGACTTAGAGTTGTGGGGTATCGGAAGTTTCAGTTTGATTTTAATGTATGTCCTTTTTTTGCATCGGGTGTAATCGACAGACCTAGAAGTGGTGTATTATTATAATGTCTACTAGTAGACAGGGATTGGGGATTGCCACACTCAGTTTGAATGTGAACGGGCTAGGGGATAAGATAAAAAGAGGAATGGTTAGCCAGTTGATTAGCAGGCACTCCCCGGATGTGGTGTTGTTGCAGGAGACACATCTTATGGGTAATCGTTGTATGGCATTACATAAAGGGGGGTACAAGCTAGTGGCGCACACAAGATTTACCACGGGATCAAGGGGGGTGGGGATACTTGTTAAAAACTCCTTTCCGCTGACCATTTAGGCCACATGGGCGGACAACCGAGGTAAATACATTGGTGTTTCTGGGTTGTGGGAGGGGAGAACTGTTACTTTTTTGTCTGTGTATGTCCCACCGGCCCTACAGGCTGACACCTTTCGTGACCTGTGTAAAAAAAATTGGACTCTGCCTGTTGGGATGCTGATCGTGGGAGGAGACTTTAATGCTGTTATGAATGGAGAAGTAGATAGACATCCTGCCAGAATTCTACCGCCATCCTGGCGGTGGTTATCGGACTTTGTAGAAACCACGGGGCTTGCTTATGGGTGGAGATTGAAAAACGCAGGTGAAATACAATACACGCATGCCTCAGCCACACATAACTCCCGCTCAAGGATAGATTATGTCTTGGTGCCAGCGTCAGAGGTGGCATGGATCCGAGAAGTGCGTCATTTGGCTAGGGGGTATCTGCTCACTTGCCGGTCTGGCTTAGCGTTGAGGTGGGTAAGAGAGACGTGGCTAGAATTGCCCCAATTAGAACTTGGCAGTTGAGAGACCCTGACACTAACCCCTTAAGAGCTGCCGTCGGCCAACGGTCGTCGCGTGCACTACCTTGGTAGTGCTGCGCACGTCCGTTGGCCGACGCGGCCCCACCCGTTATTCGAACGTTCAGAACTGGGCGCTGAACGTTCGACGCTCTAAACTGGTTAAGAAGGAGATTATACGAATTACTGAAGGATATTTCCAGAATAGCGTAGGAATAGTGGAGTCAAAATGCTCCCTGTGGGACGTATACAAAACCGTCATTAGAGGGGAAGTATTATCAATAATCTCGGGGAAGAAGAGAAAGAGCCGGGCAGAGGTTGATAAGGTGGAGGCAGAGTTGATGGCCTTGGAGAGGGAGGTGTCGAGAGACGCCGCCCCAGAGAAGATGCACCGTTTGAGACTCCTCAGAGACGAATACAGGAGTCTAGCCAGAGATAGGACCAAGATGCAACATGCAGATATCCAGAGTAGGATTTATGAACACGGTGACAAAGCTGGGAAATTGATCGCGTGGCTGGAAGGGGGGGAGTGGGCATCGCGACTGGTGCCAGAGTTACAGGCGGAGGGCTTATGTAGAATAACAGATCCACAGCAAATAGCAGAGGAGTTCTCGAACTATTATAGGGCAGTATGTACAGTGGAAAGTACGTACACAGAGACTGACAAAGCAGATATGATACACGATTTCCCGATGCCCACACTTTCGGAAGAAGACAGGGATTATCTGGATTTCCCCTTCACAAACCACGAAGTTGCACAGGCCATTAGAGGGGTCCACTCCGGGAAGGCCTCTGGCCTGACCGGGCTCCCCATAGAGCTATATAAAGTGAACGCTAATAAGCTAGCTCCCTTCCTTCAAGAAATGTTTCTTGAGAGTAAATAAGAGGGTCAGCTTCCATATGATCAGCGAGTAGATAATATTATAGTCATTCATAAGGACGGTAAGTCGAGAACAGAGTGCTCCTCTTATCGGCCAATCCCACTTTTGAACGCCGAACCGTAGGTACTAGCAAAATTGCTGGCGAGTAGACTGGTAAAGGTTATAACGACCCTCGTCCATCCGGACCAATCCGGTTTTATGCCTCGCCGCAATACAGCCCTTAACCCCTTGGCCGCTGCAGTAATTCCGCCGCGGCGCTAGGGGGGACCGCGCGGCGCCACCATGCTCGTGATGGAACCATTCCGTCACGAGCCGCGGTGGCGCTGTGCTTGTGACGGAATGGTTCCGTCACCGCCCCGCCAGCTCAATAGAACGCGTCGCGCAGGCGCAAAATCAGCACCGCACAGGCGCAGCGGCCGGGCCGTGACGGAACCATTCCGTCACCAGCACAGCACCACCGTGGCTCGTGACGGAATGTCAGTCAGTCAGTCAGTCAAAATACTTTATTCGATTAGTTACAATCATAAAAGTCACAAAAAAACATTCATGACAATAAATAAAATCCTTCAATCAATGATGAAAATAAAATCCTGATACACATGATTTTAAGATCAAGTAAAAAACCCAATAAAACCACACATTAAAATCAGCCAGAGAATGTCTACACAGTTAGTTTTTTGTGTTTGATTCGAACAGCAGCCACCAGAAAGCTAGCAACAGAAAATATAACGTGTATGCTTAGCATCTGGAGAAACGTAAGAGCAGGCCTAACTTGAATAAAGCCGGCCTCTCTGAGAATTGGCAGCAGAAACCTTTTACGAATCCCCTCATAAAACTCACAAAACATAACAAAATGCATAGTATCAGGTATGGAAAAATTGTCACAGCTACATGGAATGCTACTTTCAGGTTTGCACCATTTTGGAAAAACGCCAAGGGAGAGATGAATAAGATTAAATCTGAATCTAATTAAAAGCTGGCGATGAAATGGCAGTGTGACAATTGATAAATATGGTTCGAGCGAGGGTGAGATTTGCAAAACATAATTTGCTTTAACAGTTGGTTTCAATAACTCTAGCTCCTCCCTCTCCATTGTCATCATAGAAAGAAAATTTTTCTTTGTCCAACATATGTCTTCCCTGGTAATGCAATCCGGGGCAGTGTAGAGCTCAGGTCGCCCAAGTTTAGAGAACATAATTTTGATAAACATTAACGAGGGGACCCTACTGACCCTATCCAGGGACAGAACATCACGGAGGATTTGATGGTTCCATGAGAGTTCTTGATTTAACCAAGTCTTTAGCCAGCATAACAACGGGGCAACTTTCATCAGGTCCATAACGTAGCCCAAGCCCAATTCCGTATGCACAGAGTAGGTAGGGGTTGATTGAGGTACGGACAAAAGCGATCTCAAGAATTTGTTTTCAGCTACTTGGATCTTTTCCTGCGGTGTGTAACCCCATACCGAGGCACCATAGGTAGCTACGGCGAGGCACTTAGCTTTATAGACTTTCAGGAGCGCCTCCATCGGTCTCGCCCCGAACTTCTTAGCAAAACCCAACAGTGCAGCAGAGGACCTCAAAACAACATTACTTTTTATATTTTGTTGCGGCCCCCAGGTGCCCTTCTCATCGAAAAGAACACCTAGGTAGGTAAAGACGGGGACCTTGGTAACCTCTGCACCATTACAAAAATAGGAACGAGGCTTACTACTCCTCTTACTTTTACTAGCCACCATAACATGGGATTTTTTACTATTTACCTTCAGGTCTAGCGACCCCATAAAGTCGCCAAAACAATCCAAAAGCCTCTGGAGGCCGATACCAGTAGGGGACAAAAGGACCGCATTGTCCGCGTACAGGAGAACCGGGATTAACTTATTTCCTGCACGCGGTATGTCCATTCATGCCCCCTCCAATGATTTCTCCAGTGCATTAATATATAAAATAAAGAGGAGGGGGGCCAGGATACAACCCTGCCTCACTCCTCTCTCGGACCTAAAGTGCTTTGTGCAACTGCCCTCCTGATTGACCTTGACTGAAGCTAAGAGCTCTGGTGAAGGACTGCTAAGAAATTTACCAAAGGAGGGTCGATGCCTAAATCCAGAAGCATCGCCCATAGTTTCTCACGGTTAACGAGGTCAAAAGCAGAAGAGAGGTCCATGAACCCCATATACAAGGACCCCTCTTTTGCCAAAGTATATTTGTCGATCAAGAGGTGCAAGTTGAGACATTGATCCACAGTGCTTCTCTTCTCCCTGAAGCCATATTGAAGGTTGGAGAGAACCCCTCTATCATCCAGCCAACCTCTTAGTTTACGTAATATGACTCCGCCCAGGATTTTTACAGCAGAGTCGATCAGGGAGATCGGTCTTTAACAGGAGGGGTCCCTCCTATCACCTTTTTTAAACACAGGTATTATAGTCAAAATGGCCCAGGAAGCCGGAAATCCAGTTACACTGGCAGCATTAAAAACATTTGTAAGGATCTTAGCCCAGAAATTTGGATAAATGCTATATAAGTCCGCTGGGACCCCATCAGGTCACGGGGCTTTATTTTTGGACATTTCTTTTATTGCCCCTTGCACCTCATCTACTACAAATATTAAGGATTGAAATTGCTGAGTAGACTCCTTCAGACTAACACTTTGGCTCTGGCCCTCATGACTGTAAATCTCACTAAAATGGGATAACCACTCTTCCTCCGGGATAACACAATCCAAAATTGGGTTATTCTGCCCCGAGAAAAAAGGGTGATTAATGGTGGCCCAGAACTTGGAACTATCCCGCAGCACATCCACTGATAAAAGATTATTCCACGCCTCTTCTTTAATCTTTTGCTTCCGCGTGGTGATAGCCAATTTGTATTCTTTCCTTCGCCTGCAGACCATTTCCCTATCTCTAGGTTTCTGCTTAAGGGCCAAATGTAAAGCAGCATGAGCTTTAGTACAGCTAATGTCAAACCATCTGTGGATGCACTGTGGTCTAGCACTACGTTTGTCCTTAAGGTCGTCAGCAATCTGAGCACATATGGCCACATAAGCCTCTATAGTCGCCCCACTCAGAGCAGAGCTATCTAAACATAGGGCCAGATTTTCATCAACCTTGGTAAAGAGCTTGTCACAGAAGGCTTCCGGGACCACCCTGGCCCAATTTAACCTTCTACCCTGGTCCTTTGTTATAAGTTCTCTCAGTGCTCCATGAGCCCTCACTCTTCTGTCCAACACGTTAACCTTAGCTAATTCCACAGTGACCGGATTAAGGTCACTGTACACAGAGGGGACTACCTGATAGGAATAGGCACTAGAGATTAAACCAGGGGACAAAAAGATGTAATCGATCACTGTTCCAGGGTCTTTACCTTTAAACGTGGGAACCCTTTCTGTGTTTTCCCCAATACCAATTTCAAAAAGATTGTTAGCTGCTAGAAGGGCCTCCAGGGCCTCACCTTGCTTAGTGTGTTCGAAATGCGGGACCACGTTCCCTTCAAACCCTTGGTAATTTTCTAAAGCACAATCCCATTTACAAGGGTGCACGTTAAAATCACCAATAATAATAATATCGAATAAAGAATTACTTTTTGACTTATAATCTGCCAATAAACCGTCCAGTGAGCCTAGATGTTGATTAGGTATCTCGCACTCACTGGCATTATAGAAATTAATTAGTAAGATATTAGACAGATTAGGGTTGACCCATTCTACTATTAAAAGGTTACTTGAGCCTGACTCCAACATCTTAAATGAGCCTTGAAGTTTCAATGAAATTAAAAGGTTTAAACCACCTTTTGGTCTGCCCCCCCCCCCATCCCGGGATTGCTGGAACAGCGTAGCTCAAAAAGCCATCCATAAAAAATGTCTTGGATGTATCCCAAGTTTCCTGGAGGCCAATAATGTGGTATTGGGAGATAAAATCTACCCAAATGTAGTCATTTATCTTTTGTCTGGTACCTGCCACATTCCAACTAATAAATTTACATATACTTACATCAGTTGAGGACAAGAAGTCGCCAGTCAACTGGATGTCAGGGGCAGTCAGTCAATCGTTTTCCTCCAGATTAGCTAACGGAAAAAACGGTTCAGTAAGGCTAAATCACTTACTTGTGGGGTAGACAAGTTAATGGTAGGTGAAACCTGAATTGGGAATATTACCTCCTCATCTCTCTGTAAAGACCCATGAATCAAATTACCCTGGGGCCTAAGGGTAGGGCCACGTGCTGCCATTGTCTTAGTAGTTGGTAGAGAGCACACGGGGTACGGATTTACATGTACACTCCGAGGAGGATAGAAGTAACCCAGAGGTAGTGGTCTGATTTCAGATTTCCCTATGGATGAAGCATCCCAGAACAGTCTGTCAGCCACATTGCTCTTGTTAAAATTCACAACCACACAATCTCCCCCAATAGTTTTAGGGCGGCGCCCCACCCAGCCCACACGCCTGGCCATGATGATATTGGGACCTATGTCTTGACCACCAGTACTAAGGTTATTACTCCAGGTCCTCGACTTCCTGAGGAGATCCTGGGTAGTTTCTATCTCGCCCCTAATTAAAGGAGAAACCCCTGTAAACACAGCTACCAGCGGTGCAGCCTCTAGGGGTAGGTCCAGGGTCGTACCCCGTGGGCGTATAGGGTTATTATTAGCTGATGGAAACACAGCGGGGACGTCACTCCTTAAAGAAGTAACTTCCATCAGCTACGAAGCCCTACGAGGTACAGACCCATTTGAGGTAGGAATTACGCTGGTTATTAGGCCCTTAGACTGACTACTACCTGAAACTTTAGAGGCCTTAACATCCATCTTAGCTACTTTATCAGGAACACTCTCCAGAGATCTTTGCATCTTAAAGTCTCTGATGAAATTGTCAATGTGATCACATTTTTTTAGTAAACCGGCTACACAAGAGTTAAGGGAGTCCACAATGTCCTTGGCTATTCCAACCAAAACAGGCTCCAGGCGATTATTAAACATTTCCTCTATTAAATCAGCCAGATGATCAGTGGAACCTGGGATGACCCCTTTACACAAAGGCACTTGTTTTACTCTTTTAATAGCCTTCCTTGGGTGTCTACCTTGCCCAATGTTGTTCCGTGACAGAGGAGCTTCCTTATTACCACCTGTATTACAGACTAAGCCATCAGTTAGTACAGGACCAGTTTCTTTATCAGCTGTAGATAGAGGCGGCTGAACAATCACTACTGTAGGTTCCAGGGGGACATTTGGTACCTGCAACACTGATAAAATGTCAGAGTCAGAGTCAACACACGCTATGCTAGGGAGATCCAGGCCAAGTTCCTTTTCAGCATTAGCAATCTCCTTACTTAAAACCCCCACGGCCGAGGTTAAGTAGGAGATGATGGATTCTGACTTTCTTGGGACCTTAGCTTTCTTCCCCTCCTGGGACCCATTACACAACTGCTTTCTCTTACCCGTGGTTGATAGTTAGAGGGGTGGCCCGGCCCGGCCCGGCCTCCGTCGGCCCCGGACGGCCACAGATGGTCCCGCCCTTGTCCCGGGCTTCTCCCGGCGTCACCCGCGCGCGTCCCGCGCTACGTGGGGTGGGAGCGCTAATGAGGGGAATCCCGGGCAGACGCTGGCGTCACCTCTCGGCACTGCCCGGGGGTGCTGGGTAATGTAGTCCTTGCCTGGACGATGGCCGTTCCCCTCACGGCGGCAAAGATGCAGAGACACGGGCCGATCCCCTCACGGCGGCGAAGATGCAGAGACGGGGGCCGTTCCCCTCACGGCGGCGAAGATGCAGAGACGGGTGCCGTTCCCCTCACGGCGGCGAAGATGCAGAGACGCGGGCCGTTCACCTCACGGCAGCGTCTGGGGCTGTGAGGATGTGAAGAGCTCTCGCCGTTTCCCTCACGGCCGGTAAGAGCTTGTGCCCCCTATCAAGCGCGTCCATGTGAGATCACGGAAGCAGCGAACATTAGTGACAGCAACGATTCCATCACCAGCATGCAAGGGGTTAATATACGTAGGTTGCATGGGATTCTTGGTGGCGCAAAAATACATGAACCGGCAGTCCTGTTATCATTGGATGCTGCCATGGCCTTCGATAGAGTTGAGTGGCCTTATCTCTTCGCAGTCTTGGGTAAGATGAGTATTTGGACCGGAATTTGTAGGTTGGATCCGTCTCCTGTATTCTGGTCCCCTGGCCAGAGTGGTGGTGAACAATCATAGGTCTGCTGATTTCCCTTTGGGAAGGGGCACTAGACAGGGATGTCCTCTCTCCCCACTGTTGTTTGCGCTGGCACTTGAGCCGTTGGCGGCGTGGGTCCGATGGGACAGGTCGATTCGGGGGCTGAGGTGGACGACTGAATGGGAAGATAAAATATCGCTCTACGCTGACGACATCCTGTTGTATCTCACCAACCCCAGGACATCCCTGATTGTATTTCTGGATGTCCTGGCCATATTCGGGAGGTACTCTGGCTTCGCCAATAATTGGACGAAGTCAGTCCTCTTTGTTATCAGTGGTGATCCCCCAGATGTCCCTACAAATTGCCAATTGAAATTGGAGTCAGTGGGGTTTCGGTATTTGGGCATATACGTGACAATGGATCCAAAGATAAGATATGATAGGAATTTGGGGCCCCCATTGGCCAGATTCCGGAGGGATGTGGCGAGATGGAAATCATTGCCACTCTCCCTGTTGGGTCGCGCTGTACTGTTTAAAATGATGGCCCTTCCCCGTTTCCTATACGCGCTCCAAAATGCAATGGACCCAGTGCCCCCTCATATTTCAAGGAAATAGAGTCCCTTCAGAGACAGCTTCTTTGGGAGGGCAGGACACGCATTGCGTTTTCCAAGCTTACGCTACCCTGGTACGATGGGGAGATTGGCCTGCCAGACCTCCAGAAATATTACTGGGCCTCCCATCTGGCGGCGATTAATCAAGCAATCTATGGATCGCCGCTAGACCCCGAATATGCGATGGACCGTGGTCAGATGCCAGGCGGAGAATAAGCAAGAGCTCTCTATGCTAGAAAGGGACGATTTCCTCTGGTTGGGCCGGCGGCGCATACGGTACAGGTGTGGCACGAGGCTAATCGGTCTCTTAAATGGGAGGGAAGAATAACTTTGGCTACGCCGCTATGGAATTCGGAAGGCATGGGAAGCTTGTGGAAGACGAAGGGCTTTGACAAATGAGATCTCATTGGGATCTCTCAAGTTAGAGATATGTGGGGGAAAGACGGGATCCTTACTTTTAACGCCCTACAAAAACAGCACCAACTGCAGGAGAGTAAGCGGTACCGTTACACACAGGTTAGACATGCGCTGCTTTCTAATATTTCCCGTGGAACTACGCCTCCAGAGGCTTCTCCATTAGAGGACCGAATGCCGGACGGTCACCTTCCAACCAAAACTATCTCTCTGATCTATAAAAAAAATATTAATCACACTGAGGACCCACTTGTAGCCATTAGGGAACAATGGGGTGCCGATGGCC
This sequence comes from Lissotriton helveticus, assembly GCF_964261635.1. Taxonomy (NCBI): domain Eukaryota; kingdom Metazoa; phylum Chordata; class Amphibia; order Caudata; family Salamandridae; genus Lissotriton; species Lissotriton helveticus. Next base: position 687,150,906 of record NC_136070.1, on the reverse strand, counting down.
TAGTATTGGACGATGAAGACTGGAGGGATGCGGTTTCTTCTCCGAGAGTAGTGGCCATACAGATGAGACTCAGGTTGGTGCAATTGAAGATCATCCATCGATCCTACATTACAGTGCCTAGACTGGTGCGAATGGGTTTGACAGTGAATAGAGAGTGTCGACGAGGATGTGTGGAAATCGGAACGTTCATGCATATATTATGGAACTGTACGGACATACAGAGCTACTGGGTCAAAATACATGACAAGATACGGGAAGTGATGGGAGTGGAATTGGGGTTGGAGACAAGACGCTGCATCCTAAATGTCTGGGAGCCGACTGATCTCAATTAATACGGGAAACAATGGGTTACCCTGGCATGTGCGGTTGCCAAACGTAACATCGCTCAGCAATGGGGAGCCAGTCAGGTGCCCCAGATTGGAAAATGGATGGAAGATTTAGATTGGTGCATGTTTAGAGAAAGATCAGTATATGTTGCCAGGGGGAGACCCAGGAACTGTGGGAAAATATGGGGAGCCTGGAATAGCTACAGAGGAGATATTTGTGATCCCCCAACTGTAAATGAAGATACTGTAGTGTTGGATCCGCATTGATCCCTGAGAAACATCACGATGTGTATATTGAAGAATGGAAGATGTATAAATAGATGTTGTGTTTTCGACTGTCACCTGATGCTTTTAATTTAAATTTTTGTATGTTAATAAAAAGAAAAAAAAAATCATGAACCAAGGGCAATGCAGACAGTTGACTTAAGTCTAATCCAGCGGCAGAGCAGCGAGAGGGAAGCGCAGAGAGCAGATGATGATGTCGATCAGATGGTGGGGCTGCGGGATGAATCCGTGTCCGAGTGGAGGATTCCCGGACCAGGAATTGCAGTGGTGTGGCCACCGGACTCTCTCCTGCCCTCCTCAGCCTCAGAGGCAGGATTCGAAGTCTGTCTGGAAGGTGACTGCGACCGTTCCCGGGGAGACCTCATCGGTCAGCTCTACATCCCCTCTGTGAATGGGTGCACTGTCTATGTGGCTTTAGCATCTCCTGCAACCCTAGGTTGACAGGTGCTCATTGGTGCGGAGAGTGGGACAAAGATGGGCCCACAAAGTGGACAATCCTTCGTAAGCCACTGCCAGACAAAGCCCATAGTATCAAAGAAAGTAGAACTTATTGAGGTGGATGACATGGAGACGTGCGGGAAACAACAAATGATACTGGAGCCCCGTATCCGGTAGCTTTTGTTTTACCTCCGCGTAGGAGTGTCTTCTTTGTGAACTTCACAAGTGCAGTCCAGTAAGAGAGGAACCTTGGTGTCTCCACACCTGAGGTCAGGGTGCTGATGAGACTCTCTGAGAATGGCATCCCTGTTCCAGTAATTAAGAATGTGAGCTATGATAATCCAGGGTGAGGCCTCAGTCCGCAGCCTGAGGTTCTGGGCATGGCGTGCTCTCTCAATGGTGAACCAAGAGGAAAGGCGGTCAGCTGGCATGCAGGACCTAATCCAGTGTTCCACATAGTCCACCATCCGCTGCAGATCAGCCCCCTATGCCTGCTCTGGGACTCCAATCAAGCGGACATTGTTGTGCTGGGAGTGATTCCCTACATCTTCGGCACACCTGATGAGTTCTGCCATTCGAGTGAGCAGAGTGGAGACCAAACCTTTAAGGGTTGAGATGTCATCTTCGGCTGAGGAGATCCGGAACTCCGCCTCCATGATCCACACTGTGGCGTTGCGGAGATCCAGGCGCAGCAGCGCAGCGTCCATTCTAACTTCGCTGATCTTGGTCTCCATAGCTGCCTGTGAGGTCTGGATGGCCTGTAGTATCTGTGGGTGTGGAATTTAATCAAATATGTACTTCTCAATGGGGCAGGTTGCTTCTTAAATCCACTTGTCCTGTAACAAAATCCACTTGCCCCTTTGGTGCCATGTAGTGCAGCGACAAATTATGGCAGCAATCTCATCATATAAGAGCTCTGATATAGCCTCTCTGAATATGCTAGGGTTCATCCCATAGTAGTGTTTGAATACTTGCAATCCCCTTATGTTGCCAAATTTCCGCTGATCTACATACTGGGGCTGAAGGTAGTGGTATGCAAAAGTTCCAGGGTTAGAATGGCCTTTTGAGTCTGTGCAAACTTACTAACTTACATGTTTTAAGGGTTTTCAACAACTCCTCTCTAATCTTTTCTAATACTGACAAATGTTGGGAATTTACTCCTGACAATGGCAGACGTAAACCTTCTTCCAGAGTTGAGAAAAAAAGTGGTTGGAGGAAGAGTGAACTTGCAAACACTCAGATTTTCGCATGAGCAAATCTACATATGCACTCATGCTAAAGTGCAGTTCACAAATATTTTCTAGGATTATTATTTCTTGTCCTACTTCTGTAAACTCTTGGGAATTCACGATGGGTTTATAGCTGCACTTAATGCAAGGACATATACCATGAGTGCACTTTTGAGACTTTCTTTAATAATTGGGCCCCTAATTTGGTCTGGCTTTGACCATGACCTTTTGTGTTTATTAAAATTTTTACTCTCTCACTTTATCGGCTGGCTTCACTGTGAGTGACAGCATTCTGCTCTTTCACAAAGAGCATATCTGCACACAAAGTAGTTGTGTTCAGTGCCCGTAACTACTGTGGCAGTGTGTGCTGTTTAAGACCAAAAAACTATTTTTGCTTTTGCCAATGTTTGTTATAATGGCGAGGGCCCAGCAGCTCCCAAACCAATAAGGTTTTACAAAAACCATGCCAAAACAAGTCACAAATTGACAAAACTAAAAAGCTGACCACCGCTTTCAGACCTACTGGCTTTGCCAATGCTTGTTTATTTTTGTTTTCCAATAATCTTATTGAAACTGGTTACACTGATTTTCCATTATGAATATTTTTAGGAACTACTAGCATGCATCAACACATGTTACTAAATGATGCTGCAAAGAAATGATACCTGGAATTTTACAGTAGTGTTTTGTCCTGCTTTCATTTTATTATGAACATTTTATTTTGAAAGCAAAGGATCATCAATCTTCCTTTCAAGCTTCTGCAAATATTTGCATCAAATCAGAGAACATTCTGGGAGCCTTATATATAGCCTCATATTGCTAAACTTTGAAAACCTGTACACATGCACACATTTTTCTACTCGAACCACTGTCAGTAGTGTAGCCGGAGCTTACAACATTAACTTAGAGTGCTCACCCTAATAATAAAGGCTTTCAATTAATGAACCATAAATACATGTTTGAACAGCATTAACATATGGGCACAAATATTACCTTAACTGCAGGCAGTGCCCTTCCCTGATCCATAATGTGGTACTGCAAACTGGCAGCCAAAGGGTTTGTGCTACAGGGGTTGGGGCCTTCTTGTCCCAAGGACAAAATACACATGGAAACTTGTTTCCCTTGACCCAAAACAGTATGTCCTGGGCGTCGGGCTATAGGAATTCCAAATCCCTGTTGTCTCGTATTAGTTTAAATAAATGTTTTTCAAAAAATTGACATATTGTCTATATATTTTTAAGTTGAGGTCTTATGTGTTTTTTCTTTTTTAGTTAAATATTTGTTATTGGAAATGAAAAGATAATCAACATTAAAATGGTTAAGGATGTAACAAGATAAACAGTACAGAGTTAATATATTCATTTAAACATGAAATCTTTTAATAACATTGAAAAATGCAATACAAATCTGGTGTTAAGAAAAATGAAATACACCAATAATATTGATATATATTACATATTATGTGAGTTTTATACAAAAGGGAGAAAGAAAGAAGAGAGAGGGGGAAAAAAGTTGAAAGACGGAAAAGAGAAAAGAAAAAAGAGACGAGATATAAAGAAAATCATATCATGATTGTTAGGAGAATGATGAGTGTGAGGATAGAAAAGTGGTAAAAGGTAACCAAAGTAACTCTGATTACATTTTTTGCGATAATGAAAAAGATTAGACAGAAGATATTCTATGTTAATCTCCAATAAGGTTCCACCAAACCAAGAAAGATTGTTTAGAATTATCTTTCCAACAAGTTAGTATAACTTTGAATGTAAGAGCAATAAAAAGTCGAATAAAATAGTTTATGAAGAAAGATATTCAAAATCAGAAAATAAAGTCCCCAAAAAAACATTTTGGATAGAGAATGGGATATTACATGAGCTAATCAATAAACATTTAGACCATATAGCTTTCCAAAATTCATTCACTTTAGGAGAATAATAAAGTAGGTGACTCAAAGTACCATCAGAAGAGAGACTTGACCAACATAAGAAAGTGATAGAGGGGTCAATTTTTTGAAGGAAGGCGGGAGTAATAACAACTCTATTGTATATAAAAAATAAAGATTGTGTAATATTGGTAGCTTTTGTTTTCACCACATTTGATTTCATTGATGAAGAGATAGTGATTGGGATAAATCATCTTCCCACAAAACTTCAATAGAGGTTGTGTTTCTTGTAGTAATAGGGGAAGACACAGCTTTATATTTAAAAGTAGCTCTGGGGGTGGAATACGTAGTGATATTGTATAAAGGTGTCATAGGGGTAACTGGAGTAACATTAGATGTAAAGTTATTGTTTAGTAAAAAGGCTTGAAGTACAGGAAATAATAGGTTATATTGTTGAAAGCAAGAATCAGGGAGGCCATATCTTTCCTGCAACTGGGGAAAGGGTATGATGGAGTTATGAGAGACCAAATGATATACATACAAAATTCCATTTTCTTTCCAATATTTAAAGTAAAATGATTTTTGGCGGAATTTGATAAATGTATTATACCAACTAGAAGAAGCAAGAAACGATTGACAAAAATCAAATCCTTAGGTAAATAGTGTGTAATAGATGATGGGAATACTTTAAAATTGGGTATTTAGAAATGAATGTACAATTAGACATGAAGACAACATCCTGAAAAGAAAAGTCATGCAATAATGAACGTTCAAAAGCAACCCATGTTGGTATTGGAGAATCATGGTACTCTTTAGAAATATCATAAAATTGTCGAATAAAAAAGGCGGTATGATATAACTTAAAGTCTGGAAATCATACACCGCTTTTAATCTTTGGTCAAATTAATTTAGCTAAAGCAATACGAACACGTTTATTATTCCAAAGACATTTTGTGCAAATAGAAGTGATCTGGGGAAAATAATAATTAGGAATTTTAAAGGGTAACATCAAAAGCATGAAAAGAACATGAGGGACAGTCATTCTTTTAATGGTGTCCAATCTACCCCACCAGGATAAAAATAAAGGAGACCAGGAAGATAACAGCTTATAAAGTTTGAGTTTTAAAGCAGTAAAATTATGAGCTAGTGTATCAGGTATGGTGGGGGAGAACCGTACCGCCAGGTATTTAATCTTATGGGGACACAAAGTAAAATTAGTTTTATCAAACATATAAGGATAAGAGGAATTTACCTGTAAAATCTCAGTTTTAGAAAAATGTAACTTGTACCTAGAAACATTGAAATACAGAGCAATCTCTTGTAAAAAAAAAGGTTCCAGGGAATTGGAAGGGTTGGACATATACATTAGGATATCATCTGCATATGCAGAGAGTTTAATTTCTTGGGAATTGAATCTAAAACCAGATATATCAGGGTTATACTTGAAACGTTCCAGAAAGGGTTCTAAACAAAGGAAAAATAGTAACGGAGAAAGAGGACAACTATGTCTAGTGCCTCTATGTAGTTTAAAATAGGGAGAGAAATGACCATTGACAAACACACAAAAGCACGTGGGTCAACATATAGCAGTTTGATATAAGAAATACATTTATGACCAAAACCAAACCAACAAAGATTAGAAAACATACATTGCCAATTTATACAATCAATAGCTTTTTGAGCATTAAGTGACAGGGCTTCTAGGTGAGAGGAATCTTTTTTTTCCAAGGGCAAGAATGCTGGAAAACATTCTGGCATTGTCAGATGCAAGTCTGCCCTAAATAAAACCATCCTGGTAAGGCTTAATAAGAAGGGGAATCATATTCTCCAGACGAGATGCTAACATTTTATCAAACCTTTTACAATCGTAGTTGATTAGCGAGATGGGTCGGCAGTTTTTACAAAGGGCAGGGTCTTTATCTGGTTTGGGTATAATGACAATAAGGGCTTTCAAAAAAGAACCATTAGCTTTGGAGCTAGACAAAAATGAGTGAAAAAGATCTAGTAATTTAGGAGCAAAAAAGAAAGAAGTTCAACGGAACAACTGTCCGGGCCAGGAGCTTTAGCTTTTTTTAAAGATTTAAGAGCATCAATAATTTCTTGAAGAGAAATATCTTTTTCAAGGGGTGAGAGGGTATCAGGAATGTACGGAGGTGTAGGGCGTCCCTGAAAAAAATATTTTAATATCACCTTCAGAAGGAGTTGTATCTTCTGTGTATAGTAGTTCATAATAGGATTGAAAGGTATTTGCAATTTCAGAGCCAGAGGATACCCTCTTGTTATTCTGTTAAAAGCGAATGGACCAATAGTTTTCCATTTCGAATTGATTTTTAAATAATTGGCCAACATTTTTCCAGCCTTATTTTGGCCTCCATGGTATTTGGACTTAATTTTAAGAAGGACATTACAAGCGTCTATTGTAGCAATTTTATTCAGGGCAGACTTAGCTTTAAGCAGTTCTTGTACATTTGAAGAGGATTTAGAGGTGAAGTAAGTATGTTCCAGAACCTTTATCTTTTGGAGAGCTGAGAGGTACTCAGCATTCAATACCTGTTTCTTTTTGGCAGAGTAGGTAATAGTGAAGGCTCTAAATGAAGCCTTAAAAGCATCCTAATTATTATGAACAGAGGTATCTATAGAATGATTGAATCGAAAAAAATCATTAATAAAAGCAGTTGCTTCCGAAATAAAGGTTTGGTCTGATAATAAAGAATTATGAAACTGCCAATGGCCTTGTTTACAGGTGTTGAGAGATATATCAAAAGAAGATAACACAGGAGCATGATCAAAAATCAAAATAGAACCAATTTCTGACGATTGAACAGAGGGGAGTAATGATTTGGAAACCCAAATATAATCAATACGAGACATAGTATGATGTACATTAGAAATAAATGTGAATTCATATATAATAGGATTACATGTTTTCCATACATCAAAGAATGGATGTGAGGAGATGGCAGTTTGAAAGACTTTGTGAGACTTATCAGGTTCAAACTTATACTTCGATTTTCTGTCAGTGAACGGGTCAAACCAATCATTATAATTACCACCAACAATGATATTTTGAATTAGAGATAGAAGAGAGTTTCAACTGAACATTTTGCCAAAATTTAGGGGCAGATTTCCAGGACCATAAATATTGAATAGAGTGATTTGCTTGTGGAATAGAATGGCAACACCACCATGACAACTAAGAGCAGGAGAGAAAATAACCTGATTAACCAATTGACGTTTAAGTTAAGTTAAGTTATTTAACATCATTACAATTTCCATTACGTTTCCTGTAAAAAGGCAACATGTATGTTAAGCTTAGATAAATGAGAAAGTGCAGTTTGACGGGAAGACCCAGACCCTGGACATTCCACGAGACAACATATGAGATATATAAGAACAGGTACAACGGGCTGCAAGACCAATAAAAGAGACAAAGAGACACCATTTATCGACCATCAATTAATATAAAAAGGTAGTTATGGTGGGGAAAAAAAAAAAAGGGAAAACACTCATGTAGAGACAAGAATAGTAATAGGGGGAGATAAGGAAGAAAAAAGTCATATCAAGGGGAAGGAGGGCTGAGAAGGAGGCAATAAGAAAATGAGAAAAAAAGACAGATCAGGGATAAAAATCCAGATCTGAATTGAAAAGGCTGAAGGGTAAGCTGAGGGCATGCTTACACCGAGAACAAGAATGGCAACAGAGAGAAAGACTACACAACTTATAGAACAAGTAGCCACGGATTAAAGGGAAATATAGAGACAAAGGAGTAAAGTGAGACACAAACATGCAAAAAAATGAAGAGTATTAATAATATACATAATAAAAGACAAGAAAACAAATGAAAAGTGAGATCAGTTATAGACATAGAGAAGAACATGTTTGAAGCAAAAGTTGAAAAAGAAAAAATTCAGTGGAAGGAAATTGAGCATATTTGGAAATATCAAGCATTCGTCTCCATATTGTGGTTTTTATACTTTGCAGAAAAGATTTCAGTTTACTCGGGTCATCAAAAGAACGTGAGGTGCCTTCATAGGTGATCCTACAGAGGCAAGGATGTAGAATGCCATATTGAATATTTAAATGTCTCATCTGGGGACGAAGAGCTAAGAATTCTTTGCAATGGGCATTGGTTGCATTGGAGACATATTTTAAATAAACAAGTTAAAGCCAGATCAAATAAGACAGCGTTTTACTTTAGCAGACTTCTAGACATGCATCAGATCAGTAAATTCCAAAAAGAGCATTATAATGCTATGTGGCTTGACTGAATGATTTTGATGATGTCCCAAACGATGTGCACGCTGAATGTTAATAGGTGGCGTAGGAAGGAGATCCAGGAGGTCCAAAAGAAATTTCTTCAGGAAGACCAGAAGATCAGGGCCTCCAATGTTCACAGGAAGAACAAAAAAGTCAAGATTGTTTCGTCTGTTCCGATTTTCAAGGTCTTCGGTGTGGAGCTTAAGTTTTGGAATTTCTTGTTCTAGCATAGGTATCTTGGTAGTCAAGTCAAGTCCACCAAGCTTTATTTGATTTGTTTTTAGATAATCATAAAAGAACACAGTAATACAAATCATCATAATTACAAAGCAGAATGTTAAGATGCACATCATATGTACAATACAGATAAAATTAGATTAAATTGCATTCTTGGTTACATGTTTACATTAAAATGTGTTTTCTTTATATTAATACACCTTTTAAAAACGGTAATATAAGCCATGTAAAAAAATGTGTTTTCTAACAGTTGAAGAGTTATAAATGCATGGTGGCATTGCCTAAGCCCGAGCAACTTTAAAATATGTAGGACTCATCTCCTTCTTTGCACAGAATAGAATTTGCAGGATAAAACAACATGTAATGTTGACTGTTCAGATACATCGTTACAAGGGCATATTCTTGTGGTTCTTGACCAGTTATTCATTTCTGGAAAACTTGTTAATCTATTCCCAATCTGATTTTAATCAACAAAAATCTATCATATCCACCCTGAACAATTTCCAAATAAGGCTGCATACTATAAGTTGTTAAAATAGACTGGTTTGCTATTCTCGACCATTTGTATTGGGTGCGAATCAGCATACCCCCAGACACCTGAGCCATATATGGTTGTGGAAACACACTTGTCCCGATAAATATGAAGTTACCCTGACGGCGGACATCTGCCCATGTTTTTTTGCAAAGTTAACTAAAGCCGCAGTGGCTTTTTGACCATTAGTTTTCTTGCTTGTATTGCCTAAGTCCAAGTTCCCTTTTGCTTGAATAAAATCCCTAAATACGAGAAGCTTTTTGTGACCTCAAACTTTTTCTTGTCGATAAAAATGTCCCTTCATTTAGAGCTACCATCACCACATCTCATTATAAAGGTCTTTGATGTGTTAACTCTAAGACTGAGATTATGCTTAAAAGTGAAAAACTAGTCATTATCCTTTGAAGTCCAATCTGAGTGCATGACATCAAGACGGCATTGTCCGCATACAAAAGGGCCTGTATGGGCCGTCTGTCAGTTTGTGGGAGGTCTTGGCACTGGTTCCCCAACGCTTTGCCTAATCCGTTAATGTATAGTGTAAATAGGAATGGGGCCAACACGCAACCTTGCCTTACCCCCTCTCTGTATCTTAAATGGGGCAGTGCATCCCCCCCAACACCATTTTGCATCCTCGCCTTTGCGTCACTATATAGTTGCCTCAAAAAATGTATTATTGGGGACCCCACTCCTAGGTCCTCCAAAATCTTCCATAACATAATGGTGAGAACACAATCAAAAGCCACTGTGAGGTCTAAGAATGCTAAAAACAGCCTGCCCTGCTTTGCCAGTATATATTTCCTTACGATAATATTCAGATTTAAACTCTGCTCAATAGTACCTAGACCTTCACGGAAACCAAATTGTAGTTCTGAAATTATCTTGTCATCTTCGACCCAATCCTGTAGTCTTACAAGTAAGATGCGCCCTACAACTTTAACCAAGGAATCCAACAATGAGATGGGACGTAAACAGCCCGGGTCATGGTGATCACCTTTTTTAAAAATTAGGACCAGGATTGATTCCAACCAGCTTTCTATAAAATGGGAGGAGCAGCTTGCTGTTATTGCCTGGGTTAAAAGTGGGCCCCATAGCGGGAGGTTGGATTTAAATAAATCTACGGGGATCCAATAGGTCCCGGGAGCTTTCCACCCCATACTAGCCTTTATGGCACAGTTAACCTCATCCAGTATAAACTGGAGCTCGATGGAATATATATGTGGCGACAATGTATTCTCAAGTGATGGTTGGATTCCCATGGATTTTTCATGCATGGGGCAGTTATACATGTTGGAATAATGTTCCACCCACTGTTCTTCTGTTATTGGCATCCAGGGTAGCCAAAAAAGGGACTTTAACTGCCATCCAGAAGGCTGACCTATCTCTTAATAGGGAGGCTTTGTGAAGCGCTATCCAAGCTTTTTTCTATTTTTTTCTTTTCACTCTCTAAGTGCGTGCTTGTATGCCCCCTTAGCAATTCTAATATCGTTAACATTTCTCAGAAATGTATAATTTGATTCGATTTTGAAATGTATATAGCGCTCGAATGCCCAGGGGCGTTATGAATCTTGCTTTTTAATCTGGAGTATGCCGGAGTACATTTAGTATCAAACCACCCTTGTTTTTTATTACTCCGATTATTCAGATTATTTTTCCTCACATATAGGGCCTCTTGTACAGCTCTTGCTATCTGCTTGTATGAGTCTAGGACATTTTCATAAGCGGGAGTTTCATCTAGACAGGCTATGAAGGTAGTTTTACATTTGGTTACTACTTTCTTTGTAATTTCGCTAGAATCCACCATCGACCATCTCAATGAATATCCATTTATTTTGCCTAAGGTCATTTCCTGTGACGCGTAGAAAAGTTTCTTTTTAGAACTTAACTGTTTGTGTGGTAAAGTAAAAAAAAATACTTACAGGGAAGTGGTCACTTAAAGCATTTTTAAAGATTACGAAAGTCTTAATTCTATCTGAGTCTCTATTTGACAAAAATATATAGGTAATAATCGTAAAGCAACCTCTCCCATTGAAGGTAGGTCTGAGGGGGACCAGGGGAGTACATACCTCATTTGCGAACCCTAAATCAAAGCCAAACCTAACTTCATTAAGGAGTTCCCCATATTTGGTATGTGGGAAATATGTAACACTAGTCGCATCCTCAGATATAAACTTTCAAAATTCCCCCATCTCTTGGACATTGGGCAGAATTAAACCCCCAGCCCCACACTATACACACATCTTTTTGAGAAAATGTAAGGTCATGATCCAGTTTTTTCATTACCATTCCAATCTGTTCAGTTAGCACATTATTATATAAATTTATCAGGACAATACAGTGCAATCTGTCAATGTGAAATACAATTAATTGATCATATACCTCCTCTTTTTTCAATTGAACTTTCCTCATATTCACAAGATTTGAGACATATGTCGATGGCCCACCCTTGGACCTTTCACGCTCTACTGGGATAGCTCAAGTATGAAAAGTTCTATAGCCATTAATATGAACAGATTCTTCTGACCAGGTTTCTTGGAGACATATCATATTACATTTCAGAATAAAGTCCACCCATAGAGGGTTGGTAAGCCTTGACCAAATGCCTGAAATGTTCCAGAAGACAAGATGACAAAGATATGAGTTATTGTTGCCCAAGGTATTTGCATCAATTATGGTATCCGAAGTTTCCGAATGGGTGAAAAGTGATACGGAATTTACAGAATTAACTTGAGTGGCTATAGTATCTTCAGTAGTGCACGGATTCCTGCTGGGTGATACAAAATGTGTTTCAGGTTTTCTTTGGAATTCCTTCTTGTTTGCTACATCAGGACTTAACTCTTGGTCAGGAGTGCGTAAACATGGCTCAATTATCACTACTTTATTGTGTTTCTCAGGTTGCGTAGTGTATGAGTCTTTACCATTTTTTAGTCAGTCTACCTCTTCTAGAGTATAAAGGGTATCAAACTGATTACGGTCTGGGACGTTGTATGTACAGTGTACCATATCCGTGTAGTTCCTACTAGTGGGACTTCTAAATTGCACAACTAGTGGTTGGTAAAAATAACCTAGAGGTAATATATTGATACCCTGAGTTTTGATATCATAGTTCCCTGCTATCCTCAATATACCTTGGACTAAGTGTGGAGATCTTGGTAGTTATATCTTGAAGGTCTCCCACACAATGTTCCAACTCAGTCATCTTCCCTTCCATAACAATCCATCGATCCTCAATTTGTTGCAATTTTTCATTAGTAGTAATCATAAATGGTTGGAGACCACGTACCTCATCCAGAATAAAGTCCAATACACGATTATGGGATTAGAAAATAGGAGAGGGAGGGTCATTCTTCGCTCTTTTTGGTTTCGTTCCTGAGGAGGATGGTTTAGAAGACACATGAAACTTACTAGGCATCTTGCTATACTGAGTGAAATGCTGCATAAAGATGTGAAAGGAACAAATCCGGCCCATACACCAGTGAAGAAAATAGTAGACCCAGTAGTAGTATTCAGGAAAAGGAGGTCACAAAACTAGGTCTCCTAAATGTTGTAAAAAAATAAAAAGAGGGAATCCTGTAGAAGGGCTGCAGTAGTTATCCAACAATAAGACTATCAGAGAGGCAAACCCAGGTTATGAATGTAGAATGTAATTGAACAGACATGTCTGAGGGGACCCAGGGGAAGCATCAGCAGACGAAAGGTGCAAAATCACTGCTTGCAGCAACCAGGACCGAGAATTGTAGTAAGTAGAGAGGTGCCAGTTGAATCGGAGAGCACTTGTGAAGAAGGAGCACTGAATACTGCCAAAAAGAAAAGAAAAAAACACTCTGACAGGAGCGATGCGATCTAAAATGGCGGCCGCTCGCGTCTATGAGGGGAAAATCACCCCTGCATCACACGGGTCTTGAAACGCACCCTCATGGTGCAAAACGGCATCTGTGGGCTTACCGCAGGCGTTGACAGGTTGCAGACCGCATCAGAGAGGCTGCAGACCACATCCGTGTAGAGTATGAGCTGTAAACATGAAGCCACAAAATTGCTAAAACTCCGCATCGCAGCTTACGGGAGAGTCGCCATCTTGTATTGGCGTTGAAGGCACGTCCCGTTTTATGTGTTTTAACAACTTTGAAGTAGTCCTTATGTTAAGGGACGAAATGCTTTGGTTGTGTTTATGTTTGTCCTTTTTGTGGACATGAGAAATGTAGAAATGAATACAGAGAACACTCACAGCTTATGATGCTTTGGGATATGCTTATTTTATATATATTAATTGTCAGAACACTGACCTGCTGTGGGCATTGAACTCGATGTAACTGAATTGAATCAATCTTCTTTATGAATTAGTTTATAATTGAGTGATCCTTCCTCTATTTTTTTATTTTTTTATGGTTGGCCCCAGTATTGACCATCTTGGTACTAAAACTATACAGTGTGCAGCAAAAGTATACCATAGTTGTTTTTCTTATTTGATTATAATCAGTTTATAGTGACCTACAGGCATTATTAACTAAAGAGCCAAGTAAGGTATGTGAGCCGCAACTAGGCGGCTCCTGGTTTAATGGCTACTACAGGGCAGCCAGGGTACACCTCAATAAAGCACTAACGGCTGGTATTGGAGTGAAAATTTCCACCGCTAGGAAGGTTTATAAAGATATCTTGTTAGCGGTCTGGGAGACTCCGGTCAGGGCAGCTAGGGAGGGAGATAACAAGCTCTTTTGGGGCACCTTGCCCCATGGTTGCCGAAAGGTCATGACCCCCACCGACTTTCATCTTCAGCCTCAGGTGTGTGTCCCAACATTTTAAAAAGTTCATGCAACAAGGGTTCTCTATGCTCTAAACACTAGTTTAGATCACCCTCCATCCGTAAGGAATACAGTTGAGCAGTTAGATGTTTCTCTTAATGACCTCACTGGCAATTAAGGCCATCTGCCCAAAGAAAGCCCCAGGTCCCGACTTGGTGGCAGGTGATTTATATTTATTGGAGCTGTCTGTTTAGGGGTCTTATTTCCATGCACTCTTTAAGTCCATTCTGGGAAGGGGTCTTATATCTAGTTCATGGCAATAAGCGGAAATAGTTCCTATTTTCAAAAAGGGTACAAGAGATGTCCCAAGCAACTGTAGGCCAACTAGCCTTATAGATGTCTCCCAAAACGTTTGCTCTCGTCAGGTACTTGGGGAGTTACTAGAGTGGTCACAGGCAAATTGTATACTCTCAGATTGCTAGGCTGGATTCAGGAAAACATAAGCACAATAGACCAAATTTTACGTTTCTGAAATTCCAGCAGGAGGCAGGCTCTGTAGCCAAGCTGCGGAAGAAGACCCAGGCTTTTCCTATAACACCAGCAATGGAGATCTATAATATAAAAGTTAAAGGTGCTGGTATGTATGGCTCAGAACTTAAGAGGAATGCGATAACCAAATCTCTTGCTAACGTCGAGAATAAGTTTATTAGGAGTTTCCTAAATCTCCTGTATATTGCCCCCTGCCTTCCCCAGCTCCTTGATAAAGGCATTTTTCCAATTAGCTTCACCTTGCTATCTAAACCCCTGCTTTATTGGCATGGACTGTGGCTCAATGAAAACTGGAAACTTACAGGCAGTTGATTAGGTCACTCCTTGCCCAAAAGGGGTGGGAGAAGATATCGAGGCTCGCTTTTATTAGGACAATGTTGCAGGAGATAGGCCTACCAGATCTGTGGGAGAACCCGGATCTATGCAAGCAAGTATCACGCCTACTGATAAAGGAGCGTTGGAGGGACTATCTCTAGGAGAGAGAGATGAGGAGCATCAAGTCTGGTAACTTGACTGATACATTTTTAGACTGCAAGCCTGCACCCTCATATGAGCCATTTCTCAATGTCATCCCGGGGGCCCGATAAATCTACTTTTTTTAAGTGGAGATATTTTGTACTACTGGTTAAAAGCTTTACTGTAAACTGGGCGGGTGATAAAGCTTCTAATGAAAGATGTCCTTAGTGCAATCAGGAAACGGAAAGTTTGCATCATTTTGCGTTTTTCTGTAATGCATATTCCCGTCCATAGGGAACTGGCTTAAGCCAGTATGCAAGCTACTGGACTACAGACAGTATTCCACTGCACTCAGAGACTTGCCCACAGATACCAGAGAAGTAGTTGTGATTGCAGTATCCAAATACCTTTGTGCAGCATGGCTCATATGCCTGCTTCAATGATGGGAGGCCCATAAGACAAGGTTATGGTCATCAGAGTACTCTGGAACCCTACAGAAGAAGATATTAATCAACTCCTGCAAGCACCAGCACTTATTGGTTTGATAAGATGTTAATGTAATATTTTAGTATAACATGTATTAAGTAATGCTCATGTGCTTTCTTTTTCTAAATGTATATTTTATCAGTTTTATTATCTCTGTTTTAATTGTGTTTTAATTCTTGTGATTATTTATTACTGAGAAGTATTGTTTTTTTATTGTGGTTTGATGTGCCCTTGTGATCCGAAATAAATGAATGAATGAATAAATGAATAACTCAAAATGAATGTATCCAATTCTGTAAATTAACCCATCCAGTGGCCCAAGCCCAACCTATTTTTGGGGGAAATCTCAGACTCACATCTCGAACATTATTGTCTAAGCTACGCCCCTGGATACATCTGCAAACTGTTTTTATTTTCATGCTTTTGTTTGTGTGGGCTTGGAGGGGAAAGACAACCTAACCTACACTAGGTTGTAAGGATATACAATTATTGAGATTATCTGTAGGAAAGGGTGTGATAGACATTTATAACATTTATGCTAGGGGAACGAGTGTTGGGAACTCGGCCACCCTAGAAGGTCTATCCGCCTCCCTCGAATCCCAGTCACTTGGAAATAGAGTGATACTGGCTGGTGATTTGAATAGGACATTTGAGCCTCTAAAAAATACTGCATATCCATTAGGACTAGAAGAAGATGCCCTCTGGGGCATCCCAAGCTTAAACCTCATACCCGTGAAGCGGTGGACTAAAGATATTTTGTTGTTGAATGCGTTATGTTTGGAGTATGGTTTGAGGGCCCTCAATGGCAGGACAAAAAGCGACCAAGGAGGTAAATGTTCATTCGACAATGGACATAACAAAAGCAGGATCGACTATGTCATCTGTAGTCTTGAGTTATGGTGTGGCGTGGGGGATATGGAAATTAAGGGGAGAGTAGAAAGTGACCATAACCCCCTCTGTGTCTCCCATTCATGGTGGAGGGCCGCACGTCCCAATCTAGTGTCAAGGTAGTGAGAACGTACCTGTTATGGCTAATGACTCAAGAAGGGTGAAATGGCCATATGTGCTGGCCAATTTGGCCACCTTGGACTCCATTAATTTGGAGGTAGATAATGCTATTACTGCCATGGAGATAGTTGATCCTGTAACACCAGGCTCCTCTCAAATAACTGACATACATGACACATTCTTCTCCCGGATAAAACCGCACTTCACCAAGTCAGTGAAGGTTAATAGAAAAGCACCAATCACATTGGCGAGGTGGTTCAACAAACAGTGCAGGGTAAACCGATTGGAGTTGGGCAGAGCACTTAAAAGTAGGGACAAGTCTTTGATTAGTGCTACCAGGAAACACTATAATGACAGTATTCGCAAGGCTAAGAAGCGGTGGGACGAGGAGCACTGGGAGGAGCTACTCGAGGCCTCTGGGCAAAAGGATTCCAGACTTTTCTGGAAAATTGTGAAATGGGGAAGAGGTGGTACCCCCAAAAATCCCGACAACAATGTCGATGAGGCATTGTGGGTCGAGTATTTTAAACCCCAGTATGCGGAGAGTAGGGTTATAGTGGCCATAGAACCAATTCCTATGGTATTTTGCAAGGGTGATTTGTTTTCAACTAAGGATGCGGAACTTGTAATTTCAACCCTGCAGGGGGTGAAAGCCCCTGGGCTAGATGGAATCCCCTCAGACATTTTTAAGTACGACAAGGTTCGGTGGGCAAAATATGCGACCTTGCTGGGAAATGGCCTCGCCAAGGGGGCAAAAATCCCCAACATATGGAAGGGGGCAATAATAATACCGATCTTCAAGAAAGGTGACCGGTCACTCCCGGCAAATTATAGACCGATAAGTTTGCTGGCCACTATGCAAAAAGTAGTGGGGAAGATGGTGGTTGACAAACTTATGGCCTGGGTAGATGACAATAATGCTTTATCCCCCTACCAGGCAGGTTTTAGACGGGCAACCAGTACGGTCGATCAAATTTTTCGCTTCACCATGCTACGGTGGGGGACTGTACTCCTGGGTAAAGGCAGCCTTTATGTAGCATTTGTAGATCTAAGGGCGGCCTTTGATCTGGTGCCTAGGAGCAAGCTGTGGGCAGTTTTGTCCAAGATAGGGGTCCCACGTGATTTGCTCACATTGATAATGCGCCTCCATGAAAGCAACTATGCCAAGGTACAGTGGGGGAGGAATGGGGAATCTACCACCAACTTCCCAGTTGAGCGGGGGGTACGGCAGGGATGTGCTATGGCACCCCTGCTGTTCTCCCTGTTCATCAATGGCATTGTGGATAGGATGTTGGATGTAATGGTAGACGCACCTTCGCTAGCGGGCATCAGGGTCCCAATCCTGATGTTCGCTGACGATACCTTGATCGTGTCCAAGACCCCGTCGGGTCTCCAGCGAGCCCTGAACATATTTGACATGTTTTGCAAAGAACGGGGTCTCGAGGTTAATGTACATAAAACCAAGTTGATGGCCTTTGGGCAAAAGCGCCAATCCCAACCGAGGGTATTCTTGAACAACATCAAATTAGAGTTAGTAAATGCTTTTACATACCTTGGGGTGGAGATTTCAAGTAAACTTGGTTGGTCGAGACACATTGAGAAGGCGGTGCTGAAACACCAGCAGATTTCAGGAGCGCTCAGGGTAGAGCAAATAAAATCGAAAACTAGGCCTATAAAACCTGTTCTCATGGTATATGACGCAAAAGCCTTGGGCGCAACCCTCTATGGGGCTGAAGTCTGGGGCTTTGAGAGTCTTACCACTCTTCAAAGATCCGAGAACAGGTTTGTGAGAGGGATAACTGGTCTCCCCCAAAGCACCCCATTAATACCGCTTGGCTTTGATTTAGGCAGAAGATCGCTTAGTGATCGTGCCCGTCTGAGGCCTATCCTTTATTGGAGACGGCTATGGACAACCATGGAAATAAGACACTATGCTGAGGGCTTCCTAGCACTAGCCAAATTAGATGTGTTTCGTAAAATTACATGGCTAAAAGTGCTAAGGGATGTCCTTGCTGAGCTTGGCCTCTCCAAACTCTGGGAAAATCCCCTCGGGGAAGTGTTCCCTAGTAAAACCAGTATTAAAGAAATATACTGGGATTACATTGATCAGAAGCTTTGGAGGAGCGTAACCTCGGAATCCATGGGGGGTAGATTTATGGAAATCAAAACAAGACCAGCCCTAGAAAAGTTTTGGGACATTATAACTGTTCCACTAGACAGGAAATTATTTTTCCAGTTAAGGGCAGGTTCTCTCCCCTTGAGGTGTTTGACGTCCAGTTGGAGAACTAGCAGTAGTTCGTCCTGCCCGTCATGTGGGGCCCCCAAAGAAAGTATCGCACATTTCTTATTTTTATGCGAGGCCTATGTAAATCCCAGAAAATCTTGGTTGGCTCCTGTTTGTAGGAACCTTGGTGTGCTAAGTGGAGTTGAGGGGTTGAGAATTATTTGTTCCTCCACTGAATTGTCCATTGTAGTTGGAACGGCAAAATACCTGGGGTGGGCATGGTCCATTAGGAGGAGGGCTCTATCCTCTAATGTGCCTTGAATTTTATTTCTTCCGCTTGTTTGATTTATCCTTGTTAGCACCTACTGGGAGTAAGGCATGAATTTTAACTATAAAAATGCTGCTAATATGTATGTTAAGAGCTTTGATTGTATAAATTTGGGAATGGTCCGCAAGGCGGAGGATTCTACATCTCAACATGCATTTAGTTTCTGCACTTTATGAGAAAGCTTATTTTAACCTCTCTTGGCGATCATTTTTATGTGTGTGTATTATCATGTATTTTCAATTGTGAATTTATTGCTTAAAGTTTTAAATGTATAAATTTATATGTGTGTGCTTTTATGAGTGTATAACTCGAATAAAGCTTTTTCAACCAACAACCTAACCATGTTAAAATCGGTGTTGATTACCATAAGGTTGATTTCCTAATTTCTGACAGTTATCTAATTTTGCATGCATATTCATTAATCCAATAATAAACTTTAAAAACGTGTTTTTTCATAAATCTTCTCTGTAGCTCCAAAGCCCACAATGTATAAATGTTTCAAGATGCATACCCTGTAAAGAGTCAATATTCTGATGACCCTAACACCCTAGGGGACAGTCATTGGATTATAAATTGTCCACCTTATAAATGAATAGCTTTATCAGATGTCTCCTTGTTACTCGAAGAAGTTCTATACTTTAATTTAAAAAATCAAAACATTATTGGAGTTGCATTTTGGTCTCTGATCATTTTAAACAATTGAATGAACTGACCTGGAACAAATGATTCAAAAGGAAAACCCTGGTTAGAATATGTGGGTCCTGTGACAAAGAGGTATCTTGTAAGCATATAAATAATGGGTAAAGGGCACAAAAAAGCGTATCTTTTGACAAACGTTGAGCATATTCAAAATCCATTTAATTAGGCACAGAGATAACCCACATATTAATTGCGTTTGGTAATTTTCTATACTGGATTCCGTTAACTTGCAATATTACAGAAACATACCAAGTACAAGGAATAGAAACCAAATAGTTTCATGACACCACTGGAATCTATTGGGGATTTTTGTAGGGGATTTGTGTAGCAGATTGTTACATGCTAGCTACTAGATCTACCATGAATGTAGATTTTCCTAGTCATTTATGAAGTAAAGTCTTAATTTTATTAAAGACACAGAGGCAAGTATTATATTTTCTAATCTCCACTCCACTCTCCCTGCTGGCCATAGTCAAGATTCTCGATCTTTAGTGTACATGGATATGGAGTTAAGAATAGTAAATCTATACTTACCAATATATACTTACCTCCTAATATTTTGGCTGTCAATTGTTTTGATATGATCTTGTTGTAGCATGATATTTCTGTAGACAATATTGAGACCTACAACCATATAAGGTGTCAAGCCCCAACTGCACAGTGATCTGGCATCTGCTGGTCCCTTGGCACTCCCATTCTATAAACCTTTTATACTTGATTTTATTGCAAGACCGGAGGCTCCTATTACGCTTTCTAATATTGCTAATAATATTGCTGCAGTCAAGATATCAAGAAAGCAACTACCCATTCAATAAGGCTTAGGGAACACTGCCAATGGAATAAAGAACATATTCCAGTAATCAGCCAATAACAACCAACCAACACCTATAATACCTAGTCCTCTTTTCTTGTGCAAGAAGTTAATAAGAATTGAACAAAGGAACGAAAGAACACACAATAGCAACTGCCATAGTCAGAGAAAACATTTTAAGGCAAAAGTTCAAAAAATCATGTCCCAGGCAAACGGATGAAGTTGTAGGCGACGCAGGAGCACCATGGAGGTCCGAAGAAGAAGAAGCCTGAAGGCAAGTACCAGGAGGATATAAGAGATCCTGAAGAGGAAGAAGGCGGATTTGCGGGAGCCCCTGTCAGGTAGGAAAAGACACATGAAATTAAGCCTCTGTGTCTTTAATAAAATTAAGACTTCATAAATGACTATTAAAATCTATGTTTTATTGCAAGACCAGAGGCTCCATTATGCTTGTTTAAAGCATGTTAACAACAATAGAAGAAGCCGCAAGTACAGGTTTGCAACAAAACATTCCGAACACTGTATCATTAGACCAATCAGCTGATCTCAGAATGTCTTTGAGATGGGAGACAGCTCCGAAGGCTTTGAAAGCCATGGCTCCCCTGGAAGAATGGGCATAAAAAATGGAAGTGATACCTGCCAAGGAGTTGACCCACCTCACCCAGCCAGCAAGGGTAGGAGAAGACACTTGTTTGTGGGGTTTTCTGAAAAAAAGATTAGAAGTTAGGTGGCTGAGGATGTTCTGGGGTCTATTGTGGTGTGCTCATAAATCTTTAGGCATTATCCATTGAATTAATCTGGAAAGTAGGGATAAAACACAGAGGTTAAATTCTTCTTAGTGCGTTTCCGAACTGTAAATAGTCCACCTGTGGGCTTAAACCAATGAGAGTAAATATCTAATACTCTATCTTCAGACAAACGTTTGATCGAAGCAACACATAATAACATGGTAAGTTTAGCTGATACATTTTCAGGGAAAGGAGAGCATTAACAGGCCATGAGAGAAACAATTTCAAAACCACATTCAAATCCCACAAAGCACTGTACTTAAGAATAGGAGGATTGCAAAATGTTACTCCCATCAACAGTAAACAAATGAGCGGATGCTCTCCCACTATTTTTCCATTGATGTAGGGATGGTTGGTAGGTCAGATCTGTACAGGCTGATTCAGCTGTAGGTTTTTCCGCCGCTAGCCGCGGCTACCAAGAAATCAACAATGTAAGTTATATCCACTGAAAAGAGGTCTACTTCCCACACATCAGCTGATTTGTGAGATTTTGTACACAGGATTTGGTAATGTACCTTGAAGTTTCTGGCGAAATGAAAGATTGGGAGATCCACTTACCTTCTAGGCTGAAAGAAAAAGGGAGTTGTCTTGTACCAGATTGTGAGGAAGGGGACTGAGTGGTCCAAGAGGAGATCAGGAAAGGAAGGAAGAAGAACTGGAAAGTCCATTATTAATTCCAGAAGTAGAGGAACCACTCCTGTGATTGCAGAAGGGAGCTACCAAGACAAGAACTGCTTGATGATGCCTGACTTGTGCCAATACCTTGTTTATCATTAGGAGTGGTGGAAAGGCATAATTGATCGCGGTGGACCAGTCCTGAAGAAAAGCATCTGAAGCTAAGGCCAAAGGATCTGGGCGTCAACTGAAGAATTGAGGAAGTTGGCAATTCAGTCGATAAGCGAACAGGTCTATCTGAAAAGGACCCCATTTGTGAGGCAAAGAATCGAACGCTGTAGGGTGAAATTTCCAATTGCTGGAATCTCAAAGATATTAAGAAAGCCAGTCTGCTACAGAGATGAGATTTCCTGGCAAGTATTCTACCTGTACAAAAATGTTGTTTAACAGCCAGAATTCCCAAAATCCTTTGGCCAGTTCCACTAGAGGTTGTGATTTGGAGCCGCTCAGATGATTGATGTAACAAACAGCAAAAATGCTGTTCATCTGCAGAAGAATGGAGCAATGAACCCAGTTCTTTGCTAGGCTTCTGATTGCAAAGGAGCATGCAAGCATATCTAAACAGTTGATGTGCAGTCTGGACTCCTCTAGAGATCCTGTATCCCCAGTTGAGATTGGTCCACAGCGGGCACCTCAGTCCATTCGACTTGCATATGAATCTAACACAAGATTGGGGGCTGATGCAAAAATAGTCTTGCCGTTCCTGGAGTCTAAATGGTCTATCCATCACTTAAATTCTAGTAGGGATTCCTAATCTAGGTAGATGGTATCGGAGTAAGAGAGGCCTCTTTCTAAGTGGTGAATTTTTCATCTTTGAAGGACCCAATAATGAAGATGGACTGTATGGACGATGACAGGAGACCTAATATTCTTGCTAGGGTTCTGAGGGAAATTACCGAACTCTGAAGGGTCTGGAGAATCTCGGATTTTATTGTTTTCACTTTCACGGAGGGAAGATGGCGAGTGGCAGTAGACAAGTTTATTAGGAAACCTAAGAACTTTTCTGTGTTGATGAGAAAACCCAGGAATGACAAAAGGGAACATGTTAGTTGAACTTGAGTCTGTAAAGAGAGTAGGTTTTGGCTCATTAGAAGAATGTCATCTAAGTAGAGGATCAGTCTGACACCTTGGGCCTTGAGAGAGGCTACAATGGGTTTAATAAGTTGTGTAAAGCACCACAGTGAATTCAAAAAAGTAGAAATGAGAAATAGTAGGTTAGCCCCAACCATTGAAACTAGAGATACTTCCTGTGGTCTGAATGAATGGAGACTGTGGGGTTGGCATCCTGTGAATCTAAACGAATCATACAGTCGTGCTGGAGTAAGGAATCTCTGAGGTGAATAATGTTTTCTATTTTGAAATGGCAGTCTATGACAAATTGGTTGAACTTTTTGACTGGCCTCATTTTCTTGTTTTTCTTTTGTATTAGAAAGAGGTAACTGGAAAAACCAGAGGGGTCGGGAGGGATGGCTGTATTGCTTGTTTCTGTAAAAGGGCCTGAATTTCTAGGGAGCCGAGGTTGGACATTTTGGTAGAAAAATGTGGAGGGCAAGGAAACAGTTTGGAAAGGCTTGGAGTAAAGCTCTATAACATAACCTTGGACGATGTTCAACACCCATGGATCTGACATTATGGAATGCTATTGTGGTAGAAACAAATAAAGATGTCTCCTATGGAAGAATGGCCAGAAGAGAGACCTACCCGCTAAAGTGTTGTACCTGGTACCTTTGTGCCCAGGGCGACGGAAGCCTCTACCTCTCTAGGGTTAGCAGTGAGGCTTGTAGTCTTGGTAGGATGAGGTGACAGAGCCTCTGAAGCATTGTTTGTGGTAGATACGACCAGTAAAATGGCTCCTGCCTCTACCCGCCCTGGCAAAAACACGCTGGGAAAATACCTTCTTTAGTGATTGCTGAGCCTTGTCAAGAGATGCAAAGGTGCACACAAATTTGCTGAGTTCTTTTATGAATCCCCAAATAAAAGACCTTCCGCTTTTATACCAGGATCCTTGGCGGCGATGTTCACTAGCTTGGATCTAGATTTAACAACATTCCTTTCCTCCGCTGGTGTGTTATGGTGGAGTTTGCATTGCCTAAAAGACAGAAGGCTCCTTGGACTCACAGGGAGAGAACTTTGGGATCAATGGAGGAATGATCAAGTCTGGAGGATCTTGCCAGGTCACAAATGCGAGCCAGATCACTGACAATATTCAATAATTTGACAAGTTGACTAGGCCTTCTCAACTCCTTTACGGGGGTCCTTTCCAAATTTCGAAAAGAATGTAAGCAAAGATGGGTCAATGGAAGGTGTAACCATACTTTTGGAAGGGAGAGAAGGTCGAGGACATTCTAATTCAAATTTGGCTCTTGTCTGTTTGTCCAGAGGCAAATGTAATCTAGAGGCAACATAATCGTCCACATGTTCCACTGGAAGCCACTCAGTGGAATTAGGATGGTGAATGAGGTTAGGGTAACACATGGGAACCCTCTCTGAGTCTAGTACTGTCTTGGCCTTGAAGGGATCGTAGGAAGGGGAGGCCAATTTAGCTTTTTTAGAGGAAGCTGCAGAAAAAGAATCTACATTCCCAACGCCATCTTGATGATGGTCTAAATCCAAGTTAGTATAATTTATCTGTGATATTAGAATAGGAAACAATGGTACGTCACATGTTTTGATATTGTTTTACATTTGGTATTAGTATTATTATTCATATTTCTCTTATTGTTAATTCTATTCCTCTCCTTAAAAGGAGGCCTGGGAGGAACCACGTCCTCTGCCAAGAGTGAGGGAAACCTCACCAGTCTGTAGTGCAGTGGTATTTTTGTATTGGGTTTACAATTAGATGTCAAAAGAAAATCCATTGATTTACGCTTTCTGCTTCCCCCCCCTCCCCCCCCAGAATGGGCCAAATCTTCAACATTAAATTTATCACAGAATTTTCAATATTCTTTTTTTTTTTTTTTTTTTTTTTTTTTAAAAAACCTTTATTTGAGCAAGCAGAAATGTACAAGGATGGGCCTACAACCACACGGGCCAGCCGCTAAAAAGGAGGAGAGACATATCAAATAAGCCCGCAGAGGTAACCGTCAATCAACAATGCAATACTCCACAATATATACAGGACCAAAACAGGTTTATATATATGAAAGAACAAACATACAAAAAGGCGAGAGTGTATCACTGAAAGTCAGCCCAAGGGACGCAAGGGGGGGACAGCAACGGAGGTGCAATAATAACATCCTAAGCACTAAGGAGTATGGAGCGGGGGGGGGAGGGGGGAGGGGGGGCAGAGACCAGGAAGAAGAAGGGGGGAAGAGCCGGTGACACCAGCTCAGTCCCTATATGAAGATTCCGGGAACGCCAGCCTAGGGAGATAGAGTAATCTCGACAGTGTCCACAAGGGGAGGAGTACAAATGTCGCCACGGTATTCGTTCCATTGACCCCACACCTTCACCCATGCCCTGGGTCTACCCCTGGCCACATAAACAGTTTTCTCACGGAACATGGACCAATCCATATTATCCTCCCATTGCGAGAGGGCAGGGGGCCTGGAGGCCCCCCAGAGTCGCGCAATATCTCGCTTCGCGATCATATAGCCCAGGGTGGCCCATCTAGTCTGTGCCACCGAATAGTCCGTGGGCTCCCAAACATTCAAAAGACAGCGACGAGGTTCCGGTCGCAAGGATATCCCCGTCACCACAGTCATCAGATCAAGCACGGCCACCCAATAAGCAGCCACCATCGGGCACTCCCAAAGAATATGCAGGAAAGTAGCACGCAAACCACATCCACGCTTACACAGTCCATCGGAGGAAAAGCCCATCACCATCAGTCGCGGCCCCGTCACGTACACCCGATGAAGGATCTTCAATTGGACCAAACGGAGTCGAGCCGGTATAGCCACCTCCTTCGGAGAGGAGAGGGCCGATTGCCAATCCTCATCATCAAGTTCCAACCCATCTCCCATCCACTGTTCCCGAAGCCGGGCCAATAAGTCAGTCCGATTGTTAATCAACTTTTTATAAATCAGGGAGATAGTGCTATCAGGAAGATGTTCGTCAAGGATACGGTCTTCAAGTGGGGAAGAGTCAGGCGGAATCTCACCAGGAGCAAACACCGAAACCAAAGCGTGCCTGATCTGTAAATAACGAAAGAATTCCCGACTACTCAGGCCGTAGTCAGCCTGGAGGGCCTGAAACGGGCGCACCGAACCCTTAGAATATACATCCCCCACTTTAGAGATCCCAATCAAGTCCCAACGGTCGAAACCCTTGGAAGACCAAAGACCGCCCAGACGTTCTGAAGCATAAAGCGGCGTCGCCAACGTCAAGCGATCCTCCCAGCCCAGGCTCACATTCGCAGCACGCCACACAGTCAAAGCAGTCAAAGTAGGTCCCACAAGATGGCGCCCAGCGGAGCGAGAATAGAGCACTCTATTAAAGTCACCTCCCGGAAGCTGAAGTTTATCCATCTCAAACGCCGGATTACGACCCGGAGAGAACATAGCGTGATTAATAGCGGACAGATGGGAAGCCCAGTAGTATCTCTTAATGTCGGGGAGCGCCATGCCCCCATCGTACCACGGGATGGAAAGTTTAGCGAGAGCAATGCGCGGTCGCCCATCCCAAATAAGTTGCCTCTGAAGGCTCTCAATCTCCCGAAAATAGGTCTTGGGGATAGGATCATAATAATTCTGGAGAGCGTAGAGAAACCGCGGTAGTGACATCATCTTAAACAGGGCCGCCCGACCCAGTGGAGACAGGGGAAGTTTGCGCCAGCGGGCAACGTCCAAACGGAGCCTAAGCAACGGGGGAAGGAGATTACGATCAAAACGAAGGGACGGATCCAAGGTAACGAACACCCCCAAGTATTTGAAACCATCCCGGACCACCTGAAGAGGAAGTCTACTCGGCAACGGAGGCAAGATACCAGACAAAACGTATACACAGGATTTAGACCAATTGATGACGAGGCCTGAGTTAGCGCCAAAGGACGCAAGAACGTCAAATAAAACAGATAGAGACTTGCGAGGGGAAGTAAGATACAAGAGGATGTCGTCCTTCAATATTCTTAGTAATTTTGTACATAGATGCTGCAGCAGCCTGTTCCACAGAAGACTGTATAAAGTAATTTAAATTGTCCTTAAGAGTCTCCTCTTCCTCCTAATTGTCATATGGCAAAGGAGAGCTAACCATCTCTAAATTCAAATGTGTAGGAAAAACAGTGAAAGTCAGAACTAGTCCCCTCCTTATGAGCGAGGCAAAGGCCGAAAATGAGAGAAAAAAAGCTGGAACTACTGCCACACCTGTGGGCGGGCAAAGAGCTTGTGTCGGAGAAGTACACCGACCGGAGCCTGAGCATAAGCCATAATGGCAGGGAAAACTGAAGAAAGGAAACTGGTTCCCAAATACGAGCAAGGCAAGGTAAAGCGGAGATGAAGGGAAAAGCGCGTGCCTCAGACCGTGATCACAACGGCAACCGCGGTCTGAGGTCCACAGTGCAGGAGTAACAGAGCACAGGGAACAGGGCGCTCAAGGCAGTGCGGCAACATACCGATGGGGGAACAATAAAACAGTTAGTGTAAGCAATAGTCCATATATTATTGATAGTGCGTTGTGCATTCATTCCATGTTTGTCCATTTCTAGCATTTGTTGAACGATTATAACAAATTATGTTATCATTTGTAAAGCAATCTGACAAACCATGGGTTGGTTCATGCCATGTAAAATGATATTAAATAAATACATGTTTTTCTTCAGCTCACACTTGTCGTTTTTGTTGTTGTATAAGCTTTATTTTGACAGCTCACGTCATAAAAGCTATAAAAACACCATTTTAAATATATTAAAAAAATTAAAATAGTTGCATCGTCAAGAACATGTTACAACAAGTATATACAACTAGGCCACTCTAATATCATGCTAAAACCAGAAAGTATCATGCTTATCAGCGTGCCATGGATAGAGCTGTCAGTAATACAACATAGTTAAAATATACATAGATTACATTTAAAAAAAAGAAGTGGGTCAAGGCACTAAAAAAACTATAAAAAACTTTCTTTTATCGTGCAATTTCAGTTAAACCCAACTTGCAAACCCCCCTCATGGAAGAATTATCAAAGAGCTAAAAACAGTAAAGTGCACGAGCAAGGTATATAAATAGGCCTTGAATTGTTATCTTGAGAGCCCAGTGACAGTTACACGTAGGCCTCATGCGACTGTGGGCTGCCGCGTTCCTGTCAAGGCCTTCCTTCTGATTAGCCATGCATGGCTTAGGAACTTAGCTACACTGCCGGCAAAAAGCGGTCTTGGGTCCGATCTAAGGATACGCAGGGCAACACGATGCTCCCGTGTGCCCAGTTGCTGGCAAATCGGTTTTAACCACTTTGCCCTTGGTGTGGAGTATGCCTGGCATACAAACATAACATGGGCAACACTTTCTACCGGGCCTTGCAGCACGGACAGTCCTTAGACGCTGGGTTAAATGTATGCCATTTGGCTGTGGTTTCACAGACAGGAAGTGTACCAAACCTGAAATGGATATATAGGAGCCTGTCCTGTGGAACCTGGATTATATCTAGAAAAGGCTCTAAATATATTTCCTGCTTGTGAGATAGAATTCTGCAGTGAGTCTCCCCAGGTTTGGGTTGCTATATTCTTGTTGATCCACCTAATCACAGTAGAGGCACTTGAGTTCTTCTTTCGTCTGTTGAGCTTGTTTGTCCCAGTGGGCTCTAAGCCCTGTGGCTGTCGTCATTTTCCTAATATTTGCAATTCAAACCACTTTACTACTCGCGTCTAGCCTGAGGACCTCAGATAGGACTTCCCCATATGGCAGAAGCTCTTCGGTTCGCCTAATGCGAACCCAAAAGTGCAAAGGTCGAAGCCTTGCTACATCACCTATGGATTGTCTGCCCATATCAAGCATGAGGGGAGTGAGGAGAACATATTTTGGCAGCATCACTAATTCCCTGAGGAATTTATGTTCTGATCTGCAGAGATCATAGGTCTTCTCGAATCCCGACAGCTCAGCTCCATACAATGCTGTGCTGACTGCCTTTGCTTCGTAAACCTGGAGGACTGGCGCTACTGGTCTGCTATGGGATGAGCGATGTTGTGGCTCATTAACATCTTTGTGAAATGGTTTTTCCAAGACATATTATCTGCGAGGCGGATGCCAAGATAATCGAAAGTGCTCATACTTTCTAAGGGTATTCCACCAAGCAGAGGACTGCCTCGATACGACTTATGGGGGTTTAAGGCCATACATTTTGTTTTTGAAGTATTAATCACCAGCCCTCTTGAGTCGCGGAAAAGTTCAAACTGGTTCATAAGGCATTGCAACCCCATTGGGGTCTGTGACACCAACAAGGTGTCGTCTGCAAACAAGAGGGGTGGTACCTTAACCCTTCTGAAAGTTGGTGCACCTACGGAGTCTTCTTGCAGGAAGCTTACCACTCCATTCATGTAGAGTGAAAAAAGGGTGGGGGCCAGAACACAGCCCTGTCGGACTCCCCTGCTTACAGGAATACGGTCCCGCCGAAACACACACAGCGATCTTGTGGGTGTTTCGGCGGGACGGAGGTTTGGTGGATGGGCGCCGGCTGCTTTGAACACAAGCGGCCTACTGGAATACAGTGCCCACCTCCTTCTTCTGGGGACTTATAGGACTTCTTTGTCCCCTGTTACTTTGTTATTATTACAGAACATGCATAAGATGTTCAAACATATGAATTCTTGAAGAGTTCTCACTGCCTATATTCAGGATTCCAACCTGACCTAGTCCCGACCCAATAAAAAGATACATAGTACAACCCGGTTTGTTCCATACTGAATGAGAAAAGGAAACATCAGAAATTTCATACATCAATAAGTGCACATTGGATGATTGAATCTGTGAACACGTGGTCCAGACTCTTCAATCTCGGCATATTCTCACTCCTTATGGGACAGCTCACATTTACAAAAGCCCTGAAGAAGTCCCAGCTTGGGACGAAACGCGTCGGCTGTACATTGTTTTTTGAATACATTGAAAATAAAGATCATTTGAAGATTAACAACATCCTGTCAATGCAAAACGTTCTTTTTCTTGCTTATTAATAGCATTGGAATTTTTTCATTGTCTTTTGTGGTGCACCTTTGCAGTTGTTTAACTTGTATATAATTCCATAAGGAATCAGCACAGTAACGATGGGTGCTAGTCAGTGTGCACACACTTCCCTCTAGTTATCTTGGGGTGAATTATTATTTGGGGCGAAAAATAGTCAGGTGCTGACATTAGGAAGGGTCCGTCGTTGTACCTTTGGTATTCATGCTGATTTGCCCATGTCGACTCGCGCCCTTAGATCGTCCAACACGGCGACCAATGCAGTTTCCGTGCCGTGAGCCGGCCTAAAGCCGAACTGTGATACATCCAGGCAGGAGTTATTTTCCAGAAAACTGGATAGGGTTCTTGTGACCCATTTCTCTACAACCTTTACTATAAAAGGCAAGAGCGAGATGGGTCTATAGTTGGCCGGATTTGAGGGGTCCAGAGAGGCCTTCTTCAGCAATGGTGTAATGATTGCCATTTTCCAGCCTTCTGGGACCACTGCTGTATTTAGTGACTGACAGCAGATGGTGTGGAGCGGCGGAAACAGCTCGTTTTGGAACGCCTTCCAGATCTTATGGGGCATAGGATCAAGTGGTGATCCTGAGGACACACTGTTTGCAAGAAGGCAGAAATCTTCCAAGGAGGGGCACGGAAAACAGGACAGCTGACCCACCGTGACGGCTGGTTCTATCGGGGAGAGCAAGGGAGCTGTTAACTGAGCCGAGCTCTGAAGTCCACTCAGGATTTTCCTAATTTTTTCCTCAAATGCATCAGCCACAGAATCACACAAGTCCTGGGAGACGGGGACAGTCGAGGCAGCACAAGGCGGATGAGCTAGGTTGTTTACCAATTTGAACAACGCCTGCACTTTATTAGCGGCCCTGGTCAAAGTGTCCGCCAAAAACTGAGCCTTGGCTTTCCTCAACTCGATCTTGTATTCCTGCAAGGTCGCTTTATATGCCACCTTGTCTACTTCCCTATATTCTCCTCTCCAGAGTCATTTCCTCCAGGACCCGGGGCACCTTTGGCTATTGCATCTGCTAGGAGAAGAATATAGCAGGCCCAGTGGGAGATATCAGATAAAAACAGGTCACCCAGTATACCATCTGGGTCTGCTGCCTTGAACGGCACTATTCTGCCCATTGAGGTCTCAATTTCACCTAGGGTAAAGAGCTTGTTGTAAGCACAATGTCCTACACGCTCTATCGCCTCCTCTGGGTGCGAGCCCTCCCTGATTGAGTAAAGCTTCCGGAAATGGTCATACCATACTTGGGCGGAGATGTAGTTATTAGGTCGGCGAGCCTGATTTACTGCCCCAAGTGACTAGAAACCAGAATAGGTTGGCATCCTTTGCCACACTTGCTTCCCTTAGTTGCTGCCATCGAGATTCGTCCCATGCTGACTTTGCCACATGCAAGGTGGCCTTATAGTGCTTCATGGCAATTCGTATCAAGGGGCAATTCTTATCTTTAATTGCTGCTGCCTAAATGGATTGCTCACATCGGCAATCCTTAGTATACCATGAGTGAAATCCTATTGGCTGCTTGTTGGGCTTATGATCTGACCCAGGACAATAAAGTGGGCATTGATTCGATCAAAGGTACAGGAATGAACCACAGTTGCATCAGCCAGATCACTTTCGCTGGCAACCACGGACTTGGGTTCCCGTGTGCCTACTGTCAAGTCATGCCGTATGACTGAGATCTTTACTCCTTGCAATGCCACATTCTGCCAATTTAGGGATCTGTTGTTATTCTTGGTTAGAACATCCCTAGTAAGTGTTCTTGGGGTAATATGGAGCTTCCCACAGGGAGTTCATAGTTAAACAGAGAGGATTATGGTCGCGTTCTGTAGTATTGCTGATGCTCATATCGACTATATCTCCCCAGAGCCTTACATCTAAAAGAATATAATCGATGCAAGAGGGGCAGCTAAGTCTGTTGTATGTGTTGGCGCCCTGCCTGTCCAGAAGAGTTCTACCATTTACTGCCCTTAGGCAGAACTCGGCACTTAGGGCATTGAGATGAATTGCTGTCTGTGTCCATTTTTTTAATGGTGGTAAAAGTAAAGAGGGGACAGCCCATTTATTGTCAACTGCCTTGGTGCCTAACAGGTCTTCTTTGTTGAGCGGTTCAAAAGTGCTGGGAAAATTACCCGCAACTATTACTCTGGAATGAGGTGGACATCTAGCTAAGGTTTCTTCCAACAAGGGGATAGTGGGTGAAGTTCTTCTGCCTTTGGTCCCTCTAGCGTAGCCATTAAACATGTAATTTTTGCATAATGTATTATTTGTTAATTTAAATAAATATATATGTTCTAATATTGAGAGCCTAAGACTGAGGCAGTTGGCATTTCTGATTATGAAATACATTTAGCGCTTCATGTACAAAGCTATTTTACAGTTACAAAGGTTCTGATTTGCAAACTCTGGGCTTTTGTGACCGCAAAATAGCTTTTCGGTATGCACCATACCCAAATGCCATTTGGTAACAAGTTACAGAATCACAAAATAGGGTACCGGGTACATACCAAATTGCAAATTGGAAGGGGGGTGTTTAGAGCATCTCTTCCAATTTCTAATTTCTTCAGGTGTGCATCAATGGTTTACAACCACAAT
Organism: Lissotriton helveticus; assembly: GCF_964261635.1. Classification (NCBI taxonomy): domain Eukaryota; kingdom Metazoa; phylum Chordata; class Amphibia; order Caudata; family Salamandridae; genus Lissotriton; species Lissotriton helveticus. The sequence continues at coordinate 687,118,256 of NC_136070.1, read as the reverse complement.
TACGGTAGCAAACCATGCATTGGTTACTAGCACATTAAAAAGCTGGTAACCCATTGCCAAATGGGAAGGTGTACTAAGGAGACCCGTCCCCCTTTGTAAACGTTAACATTTTTGGGGAGTAGGCAAATAGACCTCTGCCTACTCCTAAAACAGTTTGTAACATTTTTTGTTGTTTTAAATGTTATTGCCTACTCCTACAAAATGACTGTGAGTAGGCTGTGATCCAATTTCACTGAATGCATGCCCTTGGTTCCCTGAATCCCATTGACTAAACCTAGATGGAAAATCAAAATAGCAATATCTAGAAGGAACATAATGAAGAAAAATGCTGGTATCACAAATTATTTTTCTGTACAACAAAATGAAAAATAATTTGTGAATTTTACTCCTGGATTCACATAATGGCATTTTATAGCAACATCCCGCATGTCCAGTGAAAATACGTAGGGTTAATACTAGTGTTTCTGATTTTGAGAAGCAAATTGACAGTTTAGTGCACTTTTTCCTATCATTCAAAGACAATGCTCACTCTCATAAAGTTGGTATGAATCCAACTCTTTACTGAGCTAATAATTATTTTTTTCAATATGTACTTATTGGTGTTTTTGGATACATATTAATATATACATACAAGAGTAGTAATTACATCAGTCAAGCAGTAGCACAGTGAATTGCCAGGGATACATTTAATAGCATCAGAACATTATTGCTGAGCTTCTTATTATGTTTTAAATAAAAAAAAGAAATATATTATTTCAATTCTAACCGGTCTGACTAAATCTGTTAGATAATTATTTACATATTGAAATTAATGAGGATCAAACGCAATAAATAAAAATAGGTGGATCTATCTACTAACCAGCTATCAAATCCTGTAAATGGCTCAGTCTAGATAGCATTCAAGTAGTTTTTAATAAAGTTTCTTCAGCTCGCATAATTAATTCTTACCTATGTGTTCTAAGCTTTAAAACAATGCAACTTTATTCAGCTCCTTCAATACAACCTTAATTCTTCAACTTCCTAAACTGGATCCAAATAGTGCAATTGTTACCAGCTTCCTATGGTATGGCACCTGAATATCGACTTAAAAATGTTGTTTGGCCATAATATTGCTGTCCAAATATCAAGGATAACCCATATATCGAGGGACAAAATGTATAGAGTAAGTATTTCATTTTTTAAACTATAGTAGAAATGTTTAGATATTGTTCATTAAAATATTGTGGTACTTATAACTGTTTTGATTTATTTCACTTTGTTCTTTTTTATATTTATATACAAATAATAGTAAATTATTATTTTATATAGGGTTTTTGGGGTTTTATTGGGAGATTGGTTGTGTAGAGTTTTATTATAAAAATGTTTTATGGAATAAGTACTTATTGTGTGTTCAATTATATTAATGTTGTTATTTTCTTTATGTGCTTATTATTTTATGATAAAATATTTTTTGGTTGATTTTTTTGGGTTGTGGGATTTATTTGGGTATTGGTTGAATAGTGTTTTTTAAGAGATATATTAATCAATATCATTATTAATTTGATGTTATTAGTGAGTTTAATTTATTTAGATACTTTTTTAAATGTATTCATAAAAATATTTGAGTTCATTGATTTGTATTTTGTAAAATGTTTCTAATACAGTAACTGTGTATTTTTGGGGAATTTGGTTGGCACTTCATTACTATTAGGTGATTATTGTTAGGTAAGGATTAATTTGCACAAATGTTGGGAGACCGCACTGATATTATTTTTTATCTTTATAGTTTTAAAAAGAATGGTACATTAAAAATAGGGATTCTCAATGTAAGCAAAAATATGCTGTGATCTAATTCATTTAGCTTGTATTTCATTTAAGTTTCGAAATTGCAAAAAAAAGATTTATGAGCCACCATAATGATATAAAGATTAAAAATATTATCAAACATGGTAATTTAACATTAACATATTTAACCGTGCCTAACAAAAATGTATGTGTCCGTCTGTAACATAACTGGTGCTCATGTAAAGCGCTCTGATACCTTCGGGTCGAGTTTGCCCTATAGAAAACTCCACACAAAAATAAATTGTATATAATGATAATTATCAAAATTATAGGAATGCTGTTAGAACATTTATTTTTTATTTGCCTGATGTATATTTAATTTGGGAATGGAGTTAGCATTCTAAATCTGCTTCCAAATATATGTATATTTCCTAATATCTGTAGACCTTGAGTTAAGCTACTAAATTTCACCTCAAATATACGCACATTCCCATTATTTGTGAAACTGGAGTTAGGCTACTAAAACGGTCTGCCTCCAAATGTATGCACTTTCTTCAATGTTTCTGGGACTTGAGTGAAAATAAAAACTATAACCCCACCGCCCAAATAAGTGCGTTTTACCCAATGTTTGTGCGAATGGAGTGCCTATGGTATGTCATCCACAAATATATGCAACTTTCCCAGTGTTTCTAGGACTGGAATTACAATAGTAAATGTGACTTTTTTTATTGATATGATTTCCCCAATTTTAGTTGAATTGAAATAATAAGTCTCACCTCATTGTAGTATGGGCTTTTCCATATGTCTGCTAGTTTAGAGTTTTAATAGTTACCAGTACCCTCCATCAAGGTATATATTTTTGAATGTTTGTAGGATTGTAATTGATAAATTCTATTTTAGAACCTTTGTTGTAGTTTGACTTTTAAAACAAATCAAATCAAATATTTCTTTATTCGGCACTTGAAAAGATACCATAAAAGTACATTAAATCAGTTAAAAATACGTTAAAAAACAATTCATTCATAACATTTCGTTTCATTTTATCCAGAGTCTCTATATACAGGGCATTATATTCAGCGCATCTCTCTTGAATTCCTTAACCTCACTGCCATCTTAATAAAACTCAAGATACAGGACAGGGTATATGCATCATTGACCTTCTGTAAAAACATTAAAGCTACCTTGGCGTGCTTAAACTTGACTTGTTTCAGTATTCCCACCAGGAACTTTCGCCTAGGTAGTGAATAAAATGAGCATAACAAAACAAAATGAAGGGTATCCTGCGGAGACCTATTGTCGCAGCCGCAGGTACCCTTCTGCTCAACCGTTAAGGTAAAATCAGGGGGATCGGACAACAAGTGGTGCAACAGGTTAAACCTAAAACGGGTCATATAAAATCTGTCCTGTGCATTATGGATAGTGAAAGATAAGGTTCCCTTCCACTCTCTATTTTCAATAATCTATAAGCCGCAACTGTGGATTTGCACTCTTCAGTGGCCGCCCTACTTACAGTTGTCCATTCTCCAGACATTTTCTTAACTGTCGTTTTATTCTGGGCAGTAAGGGCTTCAGGCTCAGTAAAGAGGTTCTTACAACCAATGACCTCTAAAGTACACTTTACATATTTTAGCCAGGGGATAGAGCTCCCTTTGTCTCGATTCAGACAATCTGTGATAATTTGTCTACTGAGGCCTGCCTCGGGGTTGGACCAGATTTTCAACCTGGCCAAAAGTGGCCTGATCTTAATCTGGTCTTCGATATAAGGTTCTCCCAGTTCCTCATGTAAAATGTAGGCAGATGTGCTATGTGGAACTTTCAATATCCTTCTAAAGAATTTGTTTTCCTCTGCCTGGACCTAATATGTGTTCACAATACCCCAGACTTCCGCCCCATAGGCTGCCTTAGCGCAGCATATTGATCTGTACAAATTCATCACTTGCTCGGAAGACCATCTTCCCAGCCTTCTCCCATAACCCATTATAGCCCCGGATGGGGGCCACCAGTTTTGCACAGTGTTTGTCCACCAGAAATCTGAACTTTAAAAGCCCGTCAAATAGTACACCTAGATAGGAAAAGGACTGGACCAGACTGATTTTGTAAGTTCCTATCTTCTAAGAAAATTTCTTATCTGGTCTGGCCCCCGCAAGCATAACATATGATTTCTCCAGCCAGAAAACGGTCCTCGGAAGCTTGTTTCCGGTCCAGGGAAGGCATGGCTTGGCAGTTCGGGCTGGACTGTTCCCATGAGGCACAGGGTCAGACTGATTTGCATATAGCCATGTCTGAACTGGGGTGGCAGAGTGGGCTAAAGAACGGTGATGGGTCAAACCCAGATCTTTTGACTGGGTGTGAGTGTTTGATTGGTTCGGATGCTCTGTCCATCACCACCCCCTTTTGTACCGCTTTTGGCCGCCATAAGTGTGGCAGGGTATGCTCAGACGTGAGTCCCTTGCTCACTTTGCCACTGGATTCAAGCAAGCCGGGCTGAAGACGGCTGTAATGCCAGAAACCGGTCCTCGGAAGCTTGTTTCCGGTCCAGGGAAGGCATGGCTTGGTAGTTCGGGCTGGACTGTTCCCATGAGGCACAGGGTTAGACTGATTTCCATATAGCCATGTCTGAACTGGGGTGGCAGAGTGGGCTAAAGAACGGTGATGGGTCAAACCCAGATCTTTTGACTGGGTGTGAGTGTTTGATTGGTTCGGATGCTCTGTCCATCACCACCCCCTTTTGTACCGATTTTGGCCGCCATAAGTGTGGCAGGCTATGCTCAGACGTGAGTCCCTTGCTCACTTTGCCACTGGATTCAAGCAAGCCGGGCTGAAGACGGCTGTAATGCCAGAAACCGGTCCTCGGAAGCTTGTTTCCGGTCCAGGGAAGGCATGGCTTGGCAGTTCAGGCTGGACTGTTCCCATGAGGCACAGGGTCAGACTGATTTGCATATAGCCATGTCTGAACTGGGGTGGCAGAGTGGGCTAAAGAACGGTGATGGGTCAAACCCAGATCTTTTGACTGGGTGTGAGTGTTTGATTGGTTCAGATGCTCCGTCCATCACCACCCCCTTTTGTACCGCTTTTGGCCGCCATAAGTGTGGCAGGGTATGCTCAGACGTGAGTCCCTTGCTCACTTTGCCACTGTATTCAAGCAAGCCGGGCTGAAGACGGCTGCAATGCCAGAAACCGGTCCTCGGAAGCTTGTTTCCGGTCCAGGGAAGGCATGGCTTGGCAGTTCGGGCTGGACTGTTCCATGAGGCACAGGGTCAGACTGATTTGCATATAGCCATGTCTGAACTGGGGTGGCAGAGTGGGCTAAAGAACGGTGATGGGTCAAACCCAGATCTTTTGACTGGGTGTGAGTGTTTGATTGGTTCGGATGCTCCGTCCATCACCACCCCCTTTTGTACCGATAAATCAAGTGTGGCCATAAAACTCACAAATCCGTCAATAAGCCTCTGTAACCCCCGCGGTGTCCGGGCTAACAACACCGCGTCATCCGCGTAAAGCAGGACGGGGACTGGGCGGGTGCCTACTTGAGGGGAGTCCACTCCAAGTTTACATAATTCCCTATCTAAGTTATTAATGTAAAGTGAAAACAAAAAAGGAGCTAAAATGCAGCCCACTAGTGCATGGAAATGGTGAAGTCTTACTTCCGTCTTGGTTAAAACGGACAGACGCAGTTGTGTTCCAGTACAGGGCCTTAAGGATGTTGACTAGATCCTGGTCCACCCCTAGGCCTATCATCAGGGCCCATAACTTCTCCCTGTTCACGTGATCAAATGCCGCGGAGAGGTCCATGAACCCCAAGTAGACTGCCTCCTTGCTGGCTATAGTATACTTAGCAACCAGCAAGTAAAGGTTCAGGCATTGGTCCATGGTTGACCTTCCCTCCCTGAACCCATATTGCGTGTCCGTTATTACCTGGTGGGTGTCTGCCCATTCAGTCAGGCGATTTAAGACAACCCTACCCAGGACCTTCGCCGTGACATCAATCAAGGATATCGGGCGATAGCAATTGGGGTCATCCCGGTTTCCTTTTTTAAATATTGGAACTATGGTTGCCGAGGACCAAGACCTTGGCAGACCCGCCTCCACTACCGCGTTCAGGACCCTCGTAAGAATGGGTGCCCACAGCTCCACTTTACTGAGGTACAGGTCGGGAGGAATGCCATCCGGGCCAGGCGCCTTGTTTTTAGTTAGCCCCAGGATTGCCCCTTCCACTTCGGCCAGGGTAATCTCTAGCCGTACAGTCAATTTTAGCCTCTGCCCTTCATCGTTGTTCATTTCACCCGTATGGTTATATAGATTTTTAAAGTGGGAGTGCCACTTTTGACTTTTAAAACAATTTTATAGATGTTGTGAGAAGTTGGCCTGGTATATGATGTCCACTAATTAAAGTGGACACCTTCCACCAGTCCAAAAAACGCTTATGGTGATTCAAGAGGCCAAAGATAACCAAGTGGTAGCTATGGAGAGCAGCCTTCAGGCTTTGTCTTGAAGGAATGTTAAGCAGCTTGCTTTACCAGAATGCAACCTTAATGTATTGGTTAAATAAAAGGAGAACCACACAGTAGTTATAAAAATATTTATTTATTATTATAACATACCCTAAATACCTCACAGTATCTGCTACACGCCAATAAACACAAAGAACACAATACAGAAGCACAGAAACAAATGTAAGTAGCACTAATACACAGTGTACCATCTTACACAGGCTTACACAGGCTGCAATGGCAGGCCTGTAATTCGATTTTGCATGGCCTCTCATGGGTGGCATAAGACATGCTTCAGCCTATGGGAGGCCTCTGTGGCAGCTATACCCTGGGTACATGTGTACCATATACTAGGGACTGAAAAGGCTACCCCAGTATCCAATCTGGAGTGTACCTAAGTACATGCATAACATTTTAGGGAGAAAGCAGATAGATTGGGGTCCTGATTAGCGGGATCCCAGTCAGACTAGTCAAAAACAGTGCAACATCAAGCAAAACGTGGGGGTAACCATAAGAAGCAGATCCTACTTTCCTACAGATGTTTCTATAAATTAGGAAAGCACATTGATAAACATTTAGATTTTTAATATATCACTGTTCACATGGTTAAAACATTCGCTCAACTACAGGATCAATATGAGATGGCACCCACATAAATGTTTTGTTATTTACAAATCAAGCAGGCACTTGAGGCAGTCATACCACCGGACACTATCCTTCTGGAGGCTTCTCCATTGGAGGATAGATTACTAACTGAGCAGATGGATAAAAAAGCCATATCATAATTTATGTAAAATTATAAACAACCAACCAGACCCTACACAGATTCTGCGGGAAAAATGGCAGATCGACATAGGGGAACTAGACGACGCAGGCTGGCAGGAAGCATATGGGTCCCGCGAAAAAGTGGCCATATCTGCAAAGTTACGCCTCATACAACTTAAAGTGCTCCACAGAACATACTTCACTAGAACAACCCTACATAAGATGGGAAAACCAACAACCAACTCTGCCTGCGACAATGCTGTACAATAGGCACATTCTATAACACAATATGTAGCTGCTCAGGCCATTGTAGCTTACTGGGAAGCGATCACGAACACAATAACACAGGTAAGTGGGGCCCTTGTAGCACCAGAACCCAAGTAATGTCTTTTAAATATATAGGATGTTACAGATCTCACCCACGCAGCCCGAGAATGGGCAACAGTAGGAATGATGGTAGCCAAGTGGAACATTGCTAAGCACTGGAGGGGAGTGGGGGGGGGGCGCAACAAACTCCAACCCCAGAGGAATGGAACAGAGATAAAGATACTGCAATGGTTGCTGGAAAGGCTGTTTATGTTCACTGGGGATGTCCTAAGAAATGGGAATGGAAATGGGGAAAATGGAATGTATTTAGAGGGAGCATCTGTACACTACCACTAATGGAACCCTCATTGGAGGATAGCTAACAACCAAAGACAAAAATGCGAAACAACTTATTGTATATTTTATGTTACAGAAATGTATAACTGTGACTAGAACAGTAAAATGAAAATATTAATCTCATGTACACAAGACCTTATTGTATGCATTAAACTAACAAGTCATGTACCCAATAAAAAGAGTTTTAAAAAAAGCATTGTTCATGTTCAAATCAAATCAGCTTTATTCGATTTCATGTCATCTATATATATATATATATACTAATATTATAAAGAGAGAGCCCAAACCTTTGAGGCGGGTAATCTCAGGAACCACAGCCCCAATCACAACACCCAATACAGCATTGGAAAGGGCAGTTGCAGCAGAAGGACATAGGCTATACAGATGCCCACCATATACATTTGAAAGGTAAAAGAACCTTACCAGCAAAGTAGTCCCTTGTGGGCGTGGGCGGGGTGCGGCATGACGACGAAAAAAAAAGCCTTCCTTAAACGTGTGCGTTGTGCTGGGGGCGTGTGCTGGGGGCATGAACAAGGCCAATGGGCGTGGCAATTGCAATTGCGCGGCAGCAAGGGGTGTGGCCAATGGGTGCAACAACCGGCAACAATCGCACGGCACATCCCCCCAAAAAAAGCGTGCCTTGAGGGCGTGTGGAAAACAAACGTGTGCGTTGGGCCGGGGGCGTGGTCAAGGCCAATGGGTGCAGCAATTGTGCGGGAGCAAGGGGCGTGGCCAATGGGCGTGGCAATTGCCGGGGCTTAGGCGGGGACAGACGCGACTGATCATGCCAGCGGGGACAATAACTGCACAGTATCCTGCGCGCTGTCAGCCAGTCAACTCTCTGCATAAAGGACCGTGCCTGCCGGGACACTAACTGCAGCGTCTCCTGCGCGCTGTCACACACTCAACTCTCTGCATAAACGAATTGACACCAGGCGCACAACATCAACCAGGGCTGGAGCCGGGCTCAGGCGGCGGATGACGCGACTAAGCGTGCCTGCTGGGACACTAAGCTTTGAACTGACTGCACTTTCCCACACACGCAGCGTCTCCAGCGTGCGCTGTCACCCACTCAACTCTCTGCATCAACGACTTTACACCACAAGCACAACATCAAACAAAACTGGAGCCAGGCCTCAAGCGGGGGATGACGCAGTTCAGCGTGCCTGCGGGGACACGAAATTTACAACTGAATGCACTTTCACACACGCTTACCTACGGAAGTGGAGTACATACACACTAGAGACAGCTGCTAATACTTCTTACTCCGAGGTACACACAGTATCTGTACACACATGCCTAACTATTGTGACACTTCATGCTAAAAATGTTCTCTACCGCGAGATTTTAAAATAAATTTCTCTTGCCTATTACACACATTCTATTTCATAACCGGACAACGTCGGGGCGGGCTGCTAGTAAAATCATAAAAGCACAGCAGTAAAAAAGAGTACACTTTTTCCAATTTCAATAGCAAAGTGCTAGGTGATGTAAAGTGCGCGAGTTCACATTAAAAAGACACCCACATATTTACACAAAAGGAATATAAGGGCGCCAGGTTTTTAACAGTAGCTTCACATAGCGTTTCGAAACCTTGTATCTTCCTTTAAACAAAGAGAAGTGGCCATGAGGATATTTTCATTTTCCAATATATGTAATCTTAAAAAACAAAAAAACAACATCAAAAAATTATTCTACAGGACAAAGTGCAAGACAATATAAAGTGCAGAAGATCAGATTAAGAAGACAACCATATATATATTTACACATTAGGAATATACAGGCACCAGGTCTTTAACAGTAGCTTCACATAGTGTTTCAAAACCATATAACGTCCTTTAAGAAGAGGGAGATGGCTATAAAGGTATAATCATTTTCCAACATTTGCAATCCTAAAAAAGCTGTCCTACATTGTTTTATGTTCCAAGTTCTAAGAATGGGCAATAAAAACTTTTTCCTCGGTACAACGTAAAATTTACAAAATAAAGTGCAGTGCATCAAGGTCATTCTAGAGATATCATCACATGGGCAAATAAGATGATGTTTTGTTCAGTCATTGGTATCAGGAAAAGTAACCATCCTAAAAAAAGACCCTCTACGAAAACGGGCTAGGAGCATACGTGTAAAACTACACTGTACCAATAACAAATAGGGTTTCAGCCCCAAAAAGGTGGACATCAAGTGATTTGCCATGACAGATTTCTTTTGCCTCTCAATGAGCCAACGTTTGTTCTCAAAATAATTTAAGCAGTGTGCCTTAAGGGATTTTCTAGATACAGTTTCCAAACTGCTTGAATTGTGGAAGTATTATGGGTGGCCTATGTTACGAGTCATGCTCTTAATATAACCAATCCATGGCAAATTAGCCACCCCATACAGATTAAGGCAGTCCATAATTACCTCCCTATTGAAGCCCGTCTCTAACGACACCCATACTTTGTGCCAGAGGAGCAGGGGAATGATCTTTATGGTATCCGCAATATGTGTTAAGCCAAGTTCCCTATGGCAACAATAAGTGGCAGTCGAAGAAGGGACTGCCAACAGATAGCCGACAAAGGTGTTTTCACATCGTTGTATTTGGTCCATACAATCAAAACCCCATATGCCAGCCCTGTATGTGCCTGTCAAGATGCATTTCGATTTATAGATTGCTAACAACTCCGGGACGGGTCTTCCACCTAGTTGTTTTGAGAAGTTGTTTACAGCTCCTATGGCTCTCGTGAGGGTCAAGTCAAGTTTCTACTATTCACGGACGCTTTCCACAAACCCTTCCTGTCAAAGGTTATCCCTAGATAGGATAATGTTATTTAGAGTGGTTTAATGAATCACAGATTGTGATGAGGTCCTTATAGCCAAAACATGTCAGTGAGCTCTAATGGAGGAATAACACTTAATAAAGCGGACATCACTGACAGTCTGGCGTGAGCTAGTTTATTGTCATTCGATAGCAGCTTTTTATTTTGGAGTGATATCATACCCCTTGAACAAACTTACACAGGAACAGAGGCCAATAATTCCCAATGCACCTCGAGGAACTCCTCCATCATCTGTATTTACAGAATGACATGCGTGCTCCAAGGGGGGAAGGAGATGAGGACAAAGAAGAGACTGCCTGATTCTCTCTGGTATTCTAACTTCTTGTGGACGCGACTTATGTTCAGACACGAACCACTTGTAGTTTTTACTTGCTTCACTTTAGGTTGTTGAAGTATAAACTGTAAGAAACACAATCAAACATTTACTCAAAAGATCTGTAAATCGATATCTCTTAACTAAAATTATATTCTTGATGCCATGACTACATACCCAGAGTTAATCAGGAATGTGCCTATCTTCTATTTGATGTTTTGCCACAATTTATTATGTACAAGTGGAAATAACTTTTATTTTATTTTCCAGGGACAACAGAAGATAACGGTTTCTGAAAAACTGCTCGATAACTAGTTTCCTAAATGTAAGTCACTTTTTACAGTTCTTATTACAGTTCTTTTTTGAACAACTCAAGCATAATGCTAACCGTAATTTTATTTTAGACAGAACTTTCAATAGCTAGAGGCATTTAATTTTCACTTAACTTTCTGCACTGAAACTCCTAAAGAATTCGGCTGCTTGAGTTTCCTGAATGCCCCTGCTGCTTCTGGTTCTTTTTCGGTCTTCAGAGCCTGAGGACGCTCTTGAACACTGGTCTTGTCTTTAGGCGGCTGCTGACATGAGATGCTAGTCTCTTGGGTCAGACACTACTAACTGGAGCCTTAGAAGGAGATACTAGCGCTTTCGTAGACAGGAAATAAACGAAACTTCACCCTATTAAATGGAGGAGACTCGCTACTAAGACATTAATCACTAAAACAGGTAAGTACCCTGACTAGGGGTTCGCTTAGGATCTAAAACGACGTCCCAAAATGATGTCTCTAGCTTAACTAACTCAATGAGAAAAACAAGAATTCCTTCCTCACAGGGGGAAAAACTTAGTGAAGTACGCAGAGTAGAATTTTTGAACGCTGAACATTCCACTCTAGGCTTCAGTGGAAAATCTTGGCAACTCTAGAGTGGTTTTGTACTGTGTGCATTTTGGCAGCCATTTTGAAATTCCTCAGATTCCATTAAACCCGCCATTGGTTTGATGTGACCTTCCATGAAGTATCCACTATGAATTTGAAGAACAGACGTATCTGGAGGACCGGTTCTTGGCAAAAAGGAGGAAATTCATCCTTTTGATAGAAACCCCTCACTCACCACCTAGTGGTGACATGCTTCATCATCGGGGTCCACCTTGGCGTCCTAGCGATACCAAGGTGTGCTGCAACACCTGGACTACAGTGGAGCGGGTTGTGGCTGTAGGTGCAAAAAAATGTTAAAAATGTCCTGGTTGTACTCAGAAAAAGTGGTTTTAATTATAGAGCAACTGAACAATGTTTTAAAAAATATATATAGGCGAGATCCTGGTAGGGAGGGTTACGTCCAAGGGATCTCTATATGTGTTGAGTGGTCAACATGTTTCTACCATATGGGCTATTGCCCGGTATTCGTCAGGACCAGAAAAAACAGGTGGACAGGGGGTGCGTGCTCCCTAAAAAGCACACCCGGCCTTGATCCCCTGTGTGCCTCCTGGCAAAAAATGCCAGTGGTAGGTGCTGCTCAATAAAATAAGTGAGCTGGCGAATAAAAAAGAGACTCGAGTAAGAGTACTCTGCGCTTCAACGGGCAGGGCGTAGGGTCAGTGCCTGTATAGTAACATATTAGTTGCAGGCAGGGAAGATCATGGTCGACCTACTCCTCGCGTCCACTAGCCGAGAGGTCCTTCTGTTTCTGTTTTGTTCTATACGGCCACGTCGAGAGAGGGTCCCAAGGAGCTGCCAGGAGGGCGACTGCAAAAAGAGAAGGGACACCACAAAGACAGCCTCACCACGGATCCCTCTGAGTTTGCCCGGGAAAGACTGACATTTCGCCGCAAAAAGCTATATGTAAAAATAAAACCTGCCTTACCAAGACAAAGTGTCCAGCCTCTCACTACCTCCCCCGATACAGGCTCCTATCTGCATCGGCTCTACTCCATTTTGTGCTTCCAGGGCTTGTGAACCTTCCACTTTGATGCTGTTGAACCTTGGTACATTATAGCGAAATTCTTTTCTTTTCTCTCCTCTCCTTTCATGTAGCCGAAAATCAATTTCTAACACCAAATCTATTAATTCAGAGACTTCTGCTGGGCGATTCGGAATTTGGGCCAATGCGTCCTACAACTCATCTTTCAGTCTTCTATAGAAAACTGCTGCCCTCTCGCTTTCTGGCCACTCTGTTTCAACCACTAATTTTTTTAATTGTGCGAGGTAGTTCGTTGTCAGTCAGTTGCTACAGTCCTACTCTGCTTACCAGCTGGCCATGCAATACTTACCCTAATTCGCTCCATGATTAAATAGATGGAAACTACTGTGAATTCCATTGTCTTTCCACAGGTGATCATTCCCGGCTCCTAATATTATCATTTGTTTTAAACTTTTTTTCTTTTTAAGAAAACTAACAAAGCAGCAGCACTTAAAATACAATTATCTAATGCACATTAGCAGGTATCTTGAGGCCAACAATCTCCTGATTACAGAATTTCAAGCGGCAATGAGGAAAGATAAAAACATCACTATAAATACATGTAGTTAGGGGGAGTCGCATAGTTGTTCCGTACACATATACTACTCTCCGGACCCATTATCACTCCCCACCTGGTACGCTCTCGTCTAACTCAGGCTCATTCTGGTCATTCTCGTGAGCATCGGAGTTAAGGCATTTTTACTAACATATAAGGCGTAACCATCTTGGATATTTTACCGGTCACTTGGTCTGATCACTCTGTCATTCTCGGTGCCCTCCCAATTCTCACTATGCCCCCAACTAAACCAGCCTATCTAACTCAGGAGCCTTTCAGGGTCTGGAGGGACATAGACAATGTAGCCTTTACTGACTTATTGATCAAGTCCCGCCCTACCATATCCATGGATCCGAATCTAGCAGCTAAACAGTTTGTAGACTGGATAAATAATGCGGTGAATTTACTAGTCCCCCTGAAGACTATCTCTAGGAATAGAAAGGCACCATCCTCCCCATGGTTCACAGAAGAACTTAGGAGACAAAAGCAAGAATGTCGTAGAGAGGAAAGACATTGGCGAAGGTCCTATGATCTAGTTAGCAAAACATGCTATAAGGAAACACAACTAACTTATAAAAAAATGATTTTAGAGACCAAGAAAAAGTATTTTGGAAATCAAATCGATTCCGCCAAAAATTCTAGTAAACAGTTGTTTGAAGTAGTAAAACATCTGGCAGGGAAGTCTACAGACACTGCCCCCATTCCATCGCAGGCTCTCTGTGACTCCTTGGCTAACTTCTTCTTCACCAAAGTCCACGACATCTACTCTGAGTTTTCTACTAATGATATAGCATCTCCAGTTGCACCTATCATGCCCCATACTTGTACACTAGATCAATTTGAGGCACTGCAGGAGGAACAAATCAGGGACCTCATGGTGTCTATAAAATCAGGATCAGCTCTGGATCCCTGCCCTCCCAGAGTTTATCTACCAGTTCTTGACACAATCAGCATGCCTATCACGCAGGTTTGTAACGTGATTCTTGGGTCTGGGATATACCCGAACATGTTAAAAACCACTCTGCTAAAACCGCTCCTTAAGAAGCCATCTTTAGATAAGGAGCAGTTTAAAAACTATAGGCCCATAGCCAGTCTGCCATATATATCCAAAGTACTCGAGAAGGCCATGAACATCCAGTTGGCGGACTATCTTGAGCAAAACAAGCTGCTGGATGATACGTAGTTTGGCTTTCGAAAGCTCCATGGCACGGAGACGGCCCTTATTAAAGCTGCAGATGATATTAGAACCATCAGGGATCAAGGTGGGACAGCCATTCTCATAATGCTGGATCTCTCGGCGGCTTTCGACACGGTCAATCACTCCATCTTGATTGACCGTGTCGGAAGTTTGGGCATCCGATCCAGCGCGAGGGAGCTGCTTACCTCTTTTCTCTCTAGCAGATCACAAGCAGTCACGTTGGGACCTTTTAAATCGCCGGAGCTTGCCTTGCCTTGTGGAGTTCCCTAGGGCTCATCGCTAAGTCCAACACTGTTTAATATCTACATGTTGGACTTAGCGAGAGTCATTAAAACCTACCAGATGAGCCTAACCTCCTATGCTGACGACACCCAGCTGGTGCTTGCTATCAATAATGATGGGGAACATGTAGCGGCACAGTTTCAAGAGGGCATGTTGGCTATTAAAGATTGGATGCAAGCCAACTGCTTAAGGCTGAACTCCGAGAAAACGGAGGTAGTCATTTTTGGAAAGATCGCCCCACAGCGGTCACCGGTGTGGTGGCCTCCTTCGTTAGGAGCTCTACCAACTCCTTCCGTTAGGGTCAGAAATCTGGGCATAGTTTTTAATGACAAGCTAAATTTTGTAGCTCACACTAATCAAACAGTGGCGAATGCTCATCACAAACTCAGATTAATTAGGAAAAGCATCCCCTTTCTGTCGGATAGTGCGGGAAAAACAGTGGTGAGTACATTGGTGCTCTCCTCGCTTAATTACTGCAATGGTCTGTTTATTAACGCACAAGCCCGGGTAATCTCTAAGTTACAAATTATCCAAAATGCAGCAGCAAAACTACTCTCCAAAACTCCAAAATTTAATTCAGTCAGTCATATAATAAAAAGCTATCATTGGCTATCAATTAAAAATCGAATCAAATTCAAGTCACTCTGCTTAGCGTTCAAAGCCATTCAT
The DNA here is from genome assembly GCF_964261635.1 of Lissotriton helveticus. Classification (NCBI taxonomy): domain Eukaryota; kingdom Metazoa; phylum Chordata; class Amphibia; order Caudata; family Salamandridae; genus Lissotriton; species Lissotriton helveticus. The sequence goes on along the minus strand of NC_136070.1, from coordinate 687,102,787 downwards.
AACCAGGGTCCTAGGTTTCTGCAAACTCAGCTCTCCACCTACTGTCCATCTAGACCACTGAGATCGATGTCACTGCATCAACTAGCGGTACCACGCACTAGGACGGTCACGTGGGGAGACGGGCGTTTCACGGTATCTGCGGCCAGACTCTGGAACTCGCTCCCACTGACAATCCGAGCAGCTCAATCACTCCTTCAATTCCGGAAACTGGTGAAGACCTGGTTGTTTAATCAGTAATGGGTTCTTCGTTCAGATGTTGCCACCCTCAGAAATCCTATTTGGTATTCATAGCGCCAAGACGCCCACGGGCAAACGCATGCGCTCTACAAATTGTATTAATAAATAATAATAAATAAATTAAGGGCAGAGTTGCACAGTTCCCACCACTCTGTTTGGTCCGTCTGCAACTTTTCATCTCTACGATTTAATTTCATTTGAACTTCTTCTGCTAAAGCCCACTCTTGCACATCGCTAAGCCATAATATGTCTGGGCCTCTCTGTCCCATCCAGGTAATGGCAATTCTACGCCTGGCTAGGACCATCATCGAGTCGCGGTCGGCATGACTTGCAGGTGGGCGGGCAGGAGGTCTCGCGGGGAATAAAAAATTTTTTTTAAAGACATTTGAAAAAACGTACTTTCGCCTCCGGTCCCGGAATCCCGTGTTGCGTCTCCTGCTCAGTGCTCACAGGAAGCAGGAGCAGGCAGCCTCCCTCTCCTCCCCTAAGCCAATCACTACGCTGCAATGGCAGCGTTGTAATTGGCTAGGACGCCGTCCTTACAGCTTCTATGCACAGCCTGCATGTAGAAAACAGAGAGTCTATGACTGGTTTGGTCGGCCCTGGGGCCGACCAAACAGTCAACGCCCATAACACTGGGCTGGCCACTTCTCCCCGACCCGCCCACCCACCCGCCCCAACCAGGCATACCCTTCATCTGCAATCTCGCAGTGCGAGAAGCAGCAACGTAAAATGGTATTTATACTATTTTACGTTACTGCTTCTCGCACCGTGAGAAAGCAGTGGGCCGATGCTCTGACGCCCACGTGGAAGAGCCGCCCCTGCCAGCATCAACTGCAGCAATTTGTACGCCATTTTCCACTTCCTGGGTCTTCGTACATGGTCCAGCAGGTACTGCAGTGGCTCCTGCAATAAGTGGAGGCCTGTGCTTTCGCGCACCTTTGCCACAACTTGGGGCTAGAACTGCTGCAGCCCAGGGCATGCTCAAACCAAATGTAGGAAGTCTGCACGTTCTGTGTTACCCTTAGGATACGTATCAATGTGGTTCCGAGATATACGCCTCAGTTTCAGCGGTGTAAGGTAGGTGCGGTGTAAGTAGTTGTAATGGATCAGCTTGAACCGGGCGTTGCAGGAAACTGTGTGCTAATGCCCGTCCGGGTCTTGTCTTCTATTTGTATGTTTATATCCACCTCCCACACTGCTCTTGCCCGAGGGGGTGGACCGGATGAGTCTAACCTCATGGCTTTGTATAGGAGCGATATCAACCTGCGCCTGGATCTGTATGTGAGTAATGTGTCAAGTGTGTGGGTCAGTCGTGGGATGTTGGGCTACCCGGGCCATGTTATTCTAGCAATCTCCAGTAGGCCCTTGTAGTATTGATAGTGACCCTGTCCTAGTGTGAAACTGTCTTGGGCTTGTTCGTATGATAGGAATGTTTTGTTTGGGTAAAGGCCTGCCAGGACATCACAGCCCCCATCTTTCCATGCCTGGAAGGACATATGTGCACTCATAGCTCTAATAGGAGCTAGTATCCATATGGGGAGTTCCCTATGGAACAGCGTGTGTCTTAGTACCTTTTCCTCGTACTGTTGCCATATATTTGCTGTATGGCGAACTACATATGGCAGGTTGCCATTATCCCCCCTACTCTGCATCAGTGCTATCACGAGATGGTCCTAGTGCGCTTGTCCGGGCAGAAGTAATTTTTCCCAATTGTCCCTGCCTTCTAGCCAACGGGATGTGTGCTGAAGCTGCGTGGAAAAGTAGTATAAATCAAAACGTGGAGCCTCCAGCCCCCCATTTTCATACCTGCGTGTCAGTGTGCACAGCACCACTCTGCTACGTCGTCCTGCCCATAACAAGGAGACAAGGATTGTATTTAGCTGCTCAAAAATCTGAGTGGGAATCGGACAAAGTAAATTCCGGAGTGCATAAAGGCAGCGCAGCAGCATCACCATTTTAGTTACTGCAAGCCAGCCCATTAATGAGAGTGGCAATGTATTACAGAAGGTCAAAGAACATAGCAGCGCGTCTATGACCCTGTCTACATTTTTTTTTTTTAAATATCTTTTTATTAAAAGCAAAATAACAAAAAACAAGAAAGAAAAAAAAACAAAAAAAACAAGGCAGTACATTACAGTTGTGTCAAGGCGGCGCTGGGGGGGATACATAATCAAATCAGATGTCAGAAGTATGTGATGAGATTGGGGGGGGAGGAGACCAGGAAGAAGCAAAACATCTAAATGCCCGTGGAGGAAACATCAGGTTGGGAGGGTGACAGGTCAGTATCCAGTTCTGAAGGGGGGGGGGGAGTACAGATGCCACCACGGTATGCGTTCCATTGATTCCAAATGTTCCCCCATTCGCGGGGCGTGCCACGGGACACATACACTATCTTTTCCCTAAACATGCACCAGTCCATGTTTTGTTGCCACACCAGAACTGTCGGTGGCCTCTGGGCACCCCACAACTGAGCAATGTCTCTCTTAGCAATCATATTACCCAAGGTCACCCATCGGAGCTGCGCCAGGTCATAATCATTCGGCTCCCAGACATTCAACAGACACCTCCTCGCCTCAGGCATTGATTGCACACCCGTGACCTCACTCATAACTTCATGCACGCGAGTCCAATAGCGCATCACCGCAGGGCATTCCCAAACAATATGGAGAAACGTACCCACCAGACTACAACCACGCCTGCACAGTCCATCCACAGAGAACCCCATTCGCACCAAACGGGGACCAGTCACGTAGACCCTATGGAGAATTTTGAGCTGGACAAACCGGAGGCGCGCCGTAATAGCCACTTCCTTCGGGGAAGAGATCGCAGCCTGCCAATCCTCGTCGTCGAGCTCCAGACCGTCACCAGTCCACATCACTCGAAGGTTACTCAGTAGGTCGGTTCTGGCATTGATCAACTTTTTGTATATGAGTGAGATCGTGCCGTCAGGGACATGTCCGTCTAGCACCCGATCTTCGAGCGGGGACGCCTCCGGAATATCCGAGCCCAGGGGAAATACAGACAAAACCGCGTGTCGGATTTGCACATAGCGAAAGGATTCTCTGTCATTCAAGTCATACTCAACTTTCAGCTCCTCAAACGTCTTGACTCTACCCTTGATCCACACATCATTTACCCTGCTGATACCGATCACATCCCACTTATCGAAACCCTTCGACTTCCAGAGGGAACCAAGTTTTTCCGACGCATAAAGCGGGGTAGCGCGGGTCGGCTTATCAGCCCAACCCAGGGCCGCTCTGGCGCGATGCCACACCTGTACCGCTGTCCTAGTGGGGCCCGTGAGAGATCCGCCTACAGATTTCGCATACACAGCCCTGTTGTAGTCTCCACCAGGCAGCAGCCATCTATCCATCTCAAACGCAGGGCTCGGCAAGGGACCGTAAGTGCAGTGGTTGATGGCCCCCAGCTGAGAGGCCCAATAGTAGCGGCGGATGTCCGGGAGCGCGATACCCCCGTCATACCACGGGAGCGTCAGTTTCGCAAGAGCAATACGAGGACGGCCCCCCCCATACCAATTGTCTCTGCAGGCTTTCAATCTCCCGGAAGTAGCGGGCGGGCACAATATCAAGTGTATTTTGCAACGCATAAAGGAACAGAGGGAGCGACATCATCTTAAATAACGCAGCCCGTCCCAGAGGAGAGAGAGGGAGCCTGCCCCACGCAGCCACATCGGCACGGAGGCGCTGGAGAGAGGGCAACAAGTCGCGTTCATAACGAAGCACAGGGTCCAAGGTGATAAAAATCCCCAAGTACTTGAATCCCTCCCGCACCACGAGGCAGGAGAGGGGCCTCGCCGCAGAGAACACAGATGCAAGACTTCGACCAGTTGATGACCAGACCGGAGTTTTTACGGAAAGAAGTCAAAACGTCAAAAAGGACTATCAGCGATTTCCGAGGCGACATAAGATAGAGGAGTATATCGTCTGCGTATAAGGATATTCGGTCTTCAAACTCCGGAGTCCATCTAATGCCCTTCAAGGACGGTTCCCATCTCAGCCATGCCGCCAATGGCTCCAAATCAAGGACAAACAAGAGAGGGGACAAAGGACAGCCCTGGCGCGTTCCCCTACCAAGGGCAAAGGAGGCCGAGACACGACCGTTTACCACCACTTGGGCCAAGGGGTCGGTGTAGAGCAATTTCACCCAGTCGATGAAAGTGGGGCCAAAGCCAAATTTAGAGAGAACCGCCCATAAATATGGCCACTCCAGCGTATCGAACGCCATGGTGGCGTCCAAAGATGCCAAGATGGCCGGTTCACGCAGAGTCGCCGCCCGCGCAAGGACTCCATGCAAGCGCCGGAGATTAAGTGCCGTGTTACGATGGGGTATGAATCCGGATTGGTCCGGGTGAACCAGATCGCCTATGACAGTGACCAAGCGGTTGGCAAGCACTTTGGCCAGAATCTTCGGTTCGGCGTTAATCAATGATATGGGCCTAAAGGAGGCGCAGCGGTCACGTGGCCTGCCCACCTTGTGGATAACCACTATGGAAGCCAATCTTTGGTCGGGAGGGAGGGAGCCTGCCTCCAACGATTCCAGGAACATCGACCGCAGATACGGTGCTATCACATCCGGGCCGGAGCTTGTAAAGCTCTACAGGGAGCCCATTAGGACCCGAGGCCTTCCCCGAGCGAACCGAACGGAGAGCCGTAACAACCTCATCCACCGTAGGCGGAGCCTCTAGAAGATCCCTTTCTGGGTCGGATAAACGTGGCAGCGCGATATCTCGCAGGAGCAAGTGGGAGTCCTGTTCAGGTCTATCAGAGACTCAGAGACGGGGGAATACACTTCCCGGAAATAGTCAGCAAAACATTCGACAATATCAGCAGGGTCAGTGATACTCACGTCATTCACAGCAACAAGCACAGGGACAACCCGACTCGCACGTTCCCTCTTATCCAGCCAAGCAAGCAATTTCCCCGCCTTATCCCCCACATCATACAGTCGTCCCTGTTGCTCCCTGCTCATCTCCCTCGCCGCATCAGTCACCAGCGCTCTATACTCAAGTTGTTTTAGACCCAAAAGGTGCAGCTTCTCCGGGGTGACCTCGGATCCCAACTCCCCCTCAAGAACACTGATGTCATTTTCAACACGGACAACCTCCTCCCGCCTACGTCTCTTGACATTGCCAATCAAGGAGAGGGCCTGGCCCCGAATAACAGTTTTGTACGCTTCCCACAACGTGACAGAGGAGGACACAGAACCCACATTTTCAGCAAAGTAATGGTCAATTGTTTTAATTAGTTCCGCCCTAACCTGGGGGTCGCGGAGGTACCAGGAGTGAATCGGGGCCACCCTACCCTCCGACCCCAAGTGAGCGTCCACTACCAACCACAGTGGGGAATGATCCGAGATACCCCTAGCTAGATGTTTCACCTCCCTTATGGAGGAGGCCTGGGAGGAGGGCACCAGCACATAATCCAGTCTCGAAAGACTGCCATGGGCACCAGAATGAAAAGTATACTGCAATTGCCCAGAATGAAGCAGGCGCCAGCAGTCAGTGAGCCCTAAAGCCTCCAGGAAATCCCCCAACCAGGATTGTGACTTTGCAACGTCTCGGGGAGGGTATCGATCACATATCCCCGACACTACAGAGTTGAAATCCCCACCCACTACAAGCAGACCCTCGGGGAATCCCAAAACCACTCTTCCCAGATCCGCATAAGTGGTAGTCTGGAGACCCGGCGGCACGTAGACGGAGAGCAGGGTGACAACCCTTCCCTCCCATCGCCCCACAATGGCAGCGTACTGTCCCCTATCATCAAGGACAATGTCGTCAACAGCAAGAGGGAGGGAGTTCCGAACCAGAATGCCCACCCCCCTGGAGCCAGAAGTGAAACCGGAGTGCGCAACGAGACGATAGCCACGCCTATTCATCGCATGGCACGTATTGCCAAGCAAATGCGTCTCCTGGAGCAAGACCACATCAGGGGACAACCGTCGCAAGAGCTGCAACACCACGCCCGTTTGATCCTATCCCCCAACCCGTTAACGTTCCAACACAGTACCTTAAGTCCCCTAACCCCTATCCCAGAGATCAACCCCATCCCCGCCCCACACCGGGTGCGACATTGTACAACAGGAGATCATCAGTAACATGCCTTGAAGAAAACAATAAAACGGAAACTGTAACCCCCGACCCCCCCAAACAACCCCGTACAGCATACCCCCCACCCCGCACCCCTGCGTATGACTCAAAAGCCACCCCAACTTGCAGTGTGCCTGTCGCCCTAACATACAACTAGTCTACGAAAAGAACCCCAGAGGAGGAAGAACCACCCACCCCCCGCCCACACCCCAATAAGACAGCATGATAGCAAGCAATAGAGGCATAGCACCAAACCACAGCCGAAAAGTCAACACGATGGACCGGGAGCTGATTCCGCCCCCTATTCCTGCTCCACCGGGCCTCCCTCCGCACCACCGGAGTGTCCAGAGTGTTCAGAACGATCCGGTCCCGGGGGCAGCGTGTCCAGCCAGTCACTTGCTGCCCCTGGATGATCAAAGAAAAATGTCCGTTCGTTGTACACCATACGTAACCGGGCCTGGAAAAGCATGGCGTATTTCATGTCTCTAGTCCTCAGTCTCTTCTTCACCCCCTGGAATCCAAGTCGCTGTTTCTGAACCTGCTGGGTAAAGTCCGGGTAGAAGCTGACCGCAGCGTTCTCATAAGCCGTTGGACCAGATAGACGTGACGCTTGCAGGATCGCATCCCTGTCCCGAAAGTTAAAGATCCGAGCAATGATGGGACGCGGAGTGGCTCCCTGCTTAGGCGGACCACCCGGGATCCTGTGTGCACGTTCAACAGCAAAGAACTTGCTGAGGCCCTTGGGTGCTAGATGAGTCAGGACCAGGTCCTCCACCAGCAGGTCCAACGGGGATGCTTCCGAAGTTTCCGGGACACCAACCAGACGGACGTTGTTCCGTCGTGCCCGGCCCTCAAAGTCGTCCAGGCGTCGAGTGAGATAGTCACGGGCGGCTCGCAGGTTACCGACCTCTGCCTGTAAATCGGAGACGTCAGTAACAAGACTGGATGTCTTTAGATCGAGGAATTTGACCTTTTCATTGGTTTTTGCAAGGTCAGCCCTGATCAAGGTAACATCGATTGCGACCGTATCCAAATTGTGGGCCAGGGCTTTATATTGTTGACCCAGCGTGGCCTTCATCCCGGCAATGGCGCCCCATGACGTCCCTCAACGACAGTTCTTCATCCATCGGGGAGTCTTCACCCACAGTGGCCGGGGATTTAGTCGATCCACCCGGAGAGCCCTTGACGAGGGTGTATCTGTCCATGACATTTGATTGCACTGAGCCCCCTCGCGTTGCCGGCCTGGTCTTGGGTTTCTCTCCCTCAGGCTTGGTGGCCATCTTGGTTCGTGCACCCCGAAGGGTAGTCTGAGACCTAGTAAAAATGGCTAAAGTCGATGCGCCCGCAACAACATAGAAATGAAGATGCAAACCAATCACCAAGTGATAAATGGCAGGGGGCCGAGTCACCAGTCGGTGAATAGCGGTGAGGTTGAAAGCAACAAGCCAGGGCGATCGAAGCAAAGTCAAGTAGGTCTAAGCACGAGAAACGAAACTGAAAGTAGACAACCGGGCAAAGGAGGCTCGCATGATCCGTTGTTGTTCAATTACTGTCCGGCTGGCAGAGAAACCAAGCCCGGGGGCAGTACCACGGAGCAGGCCGATAAAGTTCAAAAGTCCATATCTTCAGCTCCCGATGTCCAAATCGAAGTCCAAAAACGGATAAACGATCAGCAGGGCCGTGCCATTAGCAACCCGTCGTCCAAAGCAGGATAGGGTTCAGAATAGTCGGTGGAGGTGGCGAAGGACCGGGAGCCCTAAGCTCACGCAACCATCTTGGGTGCGCGCTAAGCTCCTCCCTGACCCTGTCTACATTTGAAGCTATTAGCTGTGCATTGTCAAATGCTACCTGGCCACCAAGGTACCGGAAGTGCGCTCGCTCCCACCTAACTCCAAGGTCTGGAAGACTTTTTAGGGGCAACGCTGTACTACTGTTCGCTTAGCACCGGGACACCTCTGTTTGAGGTAGCTGTTGCGCTTTATAAGTGTCTGTATTATCCTCATCACTGCCGCGCAAATTCCGCCACAGTGCTGAACATTCCGATCGCGGGCGTGGTCATGACGGCTCCCGGCCGCCATCAGCACACGCCCACCGTGACTCATGACGGCCGGGAGCCGTCATGAGCATGGAAGAGGTGATTATTATTATTATACCCATGCAAGCCAGAGGGAAAATTTGTGTCAGTTGAGCCGCAGATTAGAGACCTCACCAAACTGCTCCGAATGCTGCAGGAGGAGATGCCACATAGATGAGGGCATCGTCCGCATACAAGGAGATCACATGTGTTGTGTCTCCCACCTGGATCCACCCCACACCCCATCTCCTCCCGCATCCGCACCGCCAGGGGCTCAATGGCCAGTGCAAATAGAAGAGGTGAGAGCGGGCACCCTTTTTGAGTGCCCTGTCCCAAAGTCCCCTCCTCTGAGCGATCTCTACCCACTCGCGCACCTGGTTCTGTGTACAGTATTTTAACTCAGCTGCGGAAATGAGGCCCAGACCCCACTGTCTTATGGACCTCAAGCAGGTAACCCCAGTCAACTGTGTCAAAGGCCTTTGCTAGGTCTACTGACACAAGAGCAAGCTCTTCACCCCAGTGTTTCACTTCCTGCATAATGTTGGTTAGCCAGCGCAGGTTCATGCCAGTGTGGCGTCCAGGTATGCAGCCGCATTGGTCTTTGTGTATAAGGTGTGGCATATGCTGGGCGAGGCGAGTGGCAAGATGTTTGCATAGAAATGTAGCATCTGTATTGATCCTGGTAAGTAGACCATAAGAGGCGGGCTCCCGCTGTCCCTGCCCAGTATTAGTATCATAGAGATTTCACCTTGCTTCATGGTAGGGGGTAGATGCCACGATTGAAGGCCTCCGTGTAGACCTGCAGTAGAGTTTTTGTCACAGTGGCCAAATGTGCGCAGTAAAATTCAGATGGGAACCCATCCCCCCCTGATACCTTAGCCCCTGGGAGCATTAGTGGTGCTCCTTGTACTTCCTCAGTGGTCAGCTGTGCTTCGAGCTCATCATAAGCCTGCGCAGGGAGGTGCAGCAGGATCAAGGCCTGCAAGTATGGGACATAACGATCCTCCCTCACACCAGGGTCCGCAGCATATCCTGTCTGTAGGTGTCGTTGGAGCACCTGCAGGATTGCAGACCTGGTGTATACTACCTCGCCCATCGGTGTATGAAGAACAATAATTGGTGCTGGGTCTGTTCTCAGCGGGGGATCCACGCCAAAAGCCGTCCCGACCTGTACCCCTCTCTATGCAAGCGCTGTTGATACTGACGGAGTGCGTACTTGTCTAATCTGTCCCATATGTTGCTTATACGCGTATTTATATCCCAGTCTCGGACTGTGGCAGTCAGGTCAGCCCCGTCGAGGCCTGTGCCTCCGCCAATGTCAATTCCTCTGCCTAAAGGTCCTGTTGCAATTGCCTGCAGACTCCACATGTCAGCCTCTTACAGGCCTCTTGTACCACAGCATTCAGTGCCTCACATTAAGTGGCTCTAGTGGTGTTTTTCCCTCCCAGCTCATTGTCATATAGTCAGTCAGGACATGAGATATGTTCTCCTTTCCATCAGGATCTTCTAGGATATCCGACGGCATTCGCCACGTTCTAGGAAGGTGGGAGGGCGGCCCCCAACAGACCATGCAGCTAATTAGGGAGTGATCAGAAAGGAAACGTGCCAAGTGGGTCACTTCAACATTTAGGTCAGCCTCGGTCTCAGAGACTAAAACCCTGTCCAGTCTACTGTGAATGCTATTGGTGGAAGAGTGGCAGGTATACAGCCTCTGAGTCAGGTGTCTATCTCTCCATATGCCCGTATTGCTAGGTTTCCCATCACCTCTCGGAACCTCGTAGTCATCCGTGGCTTGGTGCCTTTCGAGGGGGGTGCCTGTTCAGATCAGTGTCTAGTGCACAATTGCAGTCTCCCATGCAGAGAAGCGGGCGTCTAGGTCTGAGATTAGTGCGTCTTGTATGGACTTGTAAAAGGCTGGGTCATCTACGTTCGGTGCGTAGATGTTCAGGATAACCATTTCACGTCCATCCAGTTTTGCCCTAAGCAGGATGTATCTGCTGTTTATATCAGCTTCCATGTACTGACAAAATATTGATGTTTTAATATCGATATACCATAATATCGAATTTTTTAATATCGAAGGGACAGAATTTCGGAGGTAAGTAATATCTATTTTGTTAATATCGATGTAAGTAATATCGATGTTACTAATATCGATATTAGTAATATCGATGTTACTAATATCGATTTTTATATTATTTTTATGTATATTATTATGTATTTAATATGTATTATTTTGTTAATGTAATTTAAGTAAATTGTGTATTTTAGTACCGTAGCGGGTTGTGGGTTTATAGGGGAATAGGGCGGGAAGTAATTTAATTATACTAAATTAATTATTAATTTTTTAGGAATTATAAAATCTCTTAAATTAATTGGTAATTAATTTTTATTAATTGCTAATTTATTTTAATTATTGGATTAATTGATAATTATGTTGGTAGCGGGTTATGGGTTTATAGGGGAATAGGGTGGGAAGTAATTTGATTATACTAAATTAATTATTATTTTTTTAGGAATTATAAAATCTTTTAAATTAATTGGTAATTAATTTTTATTAATTGGTAATTTATTTTAATTAATTTATTAATTGATAATTATGTTTGTAGGGGGTTATGGGTTTATAGGGGAATAGGGTGGGAAGTAATTTAATTATACTAAATAATTTTTATTTTTTTAGGAATTATAAAATCTTTTAAATTAATTGGTAATTAATTTGTATTAATTGGTAATTTATTTTAATTGACTGATTAATTGATAATTATGTTTGTAGCGGGTTATGGGTTTATAGGGGAATAGGGTGGGAAGTAATTTAAATGTAATTAATTAATAATTTATTTTCATTAATTGTTTTTGCTAATTATATTATTGTTAATCAATTATTAATTGTGAATTAATTTTCAATATTTGATCATTAATTTTAATTAATTGATACTTATGTTAAGTGTATTATTTTATTATTGATGTTTGTTGCGCGTTCATAGGAGAATAGTGTGTTAAGTATTTGATATGTAATTCAGTAGTTATTAAATATATAGTTGGGTATTGTTAATTAATTTTTGGGATATTCATTATTAATTGGTAATTATTTTTAAAATAATTATTTATTGGTTTTTGTAAATAATTTAGCTTAGTTCAATAAATATTTTTTTAAATAATTTAAAATATTAATTATTTTTTATAAGTATGTTATTTTTAGCTTCTACGCTATCCAACACTTTCCCTACTGTTGCACACTCTGGAGTGGGAATAGTCATTTTTACCCCTACGCTATCCAACACTTTCCCTACTGTTGCTTTCTCTAGAGTGGGAATAGTAATTGTTACTCCTACGCTATCCAACACTTTCCCTACTGTTGCACTCTCTGGAGTGGGAATAGTAATTTTTACCCCTACGCTATCCAACACTTTCTCTACTGTTGCACTCTCTGGAGTGGGAATAGTAATTTTTACCCTTACGCTATCCAACACTTTCCCTACTGTTGCACTCTTTGGAGTGGGAATAGTCATTTTTACCCCTACGCTATCCAACACTTTCCCTACTGTTGCACTCTTTGGAGTGGGAATAGTCATTTTTACACCTACGCTATCCAACATTTTCCTTACTGTTGTTTTTTTGGAGTTGGAATAGTATTTTATTCCCTGTTATTTAATATTTTTTGTATTGTTTTAGTTAATGCACTATATAATTAATGTTAAAAATATTAAAAGTAAATAAAAAAAATTAATTTGTTGTGTATAATTATTTTATTTATGTTATTAATTTATGTGTGTAGATGAATTTGTAATTTATAATATTTTTAATTATTTATAAGTTATTACAATAAATATTAAAACTAATGATCAAGTAAGTATATATATATATTATATGTTTAACTAATGTGTTATTAAATTATGTATATTACTTATTAATTTCAAATAATATAAAATAATTTTAACAGTTTATTATATTTTTAAGTATTTTTTAATTAATTGTACATATTTTTTTTATTTAAAAAAACGATCTTTTTTTTTAAACTATATTTTTGACAGATATTCTTTTCTCTCGATATTTTAGTACTTTGTTGTAGATAGGATATCGATATTGTTTACATCGATATTATTGCTCCGATATTTTTGTATTTCGATATTTTGGGTTTCTATATTTTGTCATAGATCCCCCATGCATATGTAGAGTAGGATGAGTGAAAAATCTAGCCTCTCCATTATCTCGCTAACTTATTGGCTCCCGCGTCATCTAGATGGGTTTCTTGTAAGCAACCCACTGAGACGTGATACCTCCAGAGGAACAAGAGTACTGTAGCATTTTGTACATGTGCCCAGTCCCCTTACATTCCAGCTCACAAGTTTAACCCCCATTGTCCCAGCAGCACCTCACTTGCCTGCTCCCAGGTCCCTGCATGTGTGTACTTCTCATACTCAACATATGCTGTATACAATAACTGGTAACAAACAGTGTAAACTGTACCTCGTTTCCCCTACCCCCTCCCATGGACAAATGACGGGCAATAGTGCATTTGACTATGCCCTCCCCATACTTGTGTCAGGACGGGCACAGCTCCACTTGTGGCTCAACAGGGGCCACTAAACTTCCCAGAGAAACCAGCCTCCCGGCATAGAAGAGTTTCAGCGTACTGTAGTAGCCCAGCAAAGTACCCTGTGCACATGGGCCGTAAATAATGAAAATGACAAAGCTCTCAGTTTCACCTCTTACCCCAAGGCCCCCTCCCATCAGGTCGGGTGCCTAAAGAGTAGCTCCCTCTCATCCCATACACGTTCATTCGCACCCCTCTCTCCCTCCCCCCAAGAGCACCCCAGCAGCAACCACAAGTCTCACTAGTGCTATACTCTGTAGTGATTGCATATGGGGGGTACCAAACGATGATTCAATGTTTGCAGATGCTTCTTGTATTATTCGGCGTCCTCTGTGATCAGGTCTGAGTGCAGGATAGTGTCAGGGACCACATCTGTTGTAGGACTGAGCGTCTCAGGGACACCCACCATGTTGGATCCAGGTTCGGGCAGATGTCAGGGAGAGAGCACCCAAGTCAATGTATTCCAATTGCATAGTGCCTTCTTCACCCACCGCAATCCTCTGTTCATCCGGTGGTTCTCCATCAGTGTTCCGGTCTAAGTGCTATTAATTTCGAGTTTCTCAGCCCGGCTGGGATCCCCAGTCCATCCGTCTGCCACGTCGCTCCCGGGGGGTAAGAGCGTCACCATGGATTTCCAGCCAGAGTCTCAAATAAATGGGCCCTCCCCTGTGCGATCAACTTCATCTTGGCAGGGTAAAGTAACATATACTGCAGTTGCATATCGCAAAGCTTCTGTTTCACTCCCAATAACTTTTTTCTTTGCTGGTGTAGTCAGGCTATATGATAATGTTATTATTTTCACAGCACAGGTTTGGTGTCTCTCTAGCAGCCCGTAGGATACATTCCCTGTCTTGGTAGTTTAAGATTTTGGCACTTATGGCTCGGGGAGCCCCCGGGGGCAGAGGGGGAACCAAGGCTCTGTGTGCTCTTTCCACTTCAAATGAGTCAGAGAGGCCCTTTGAGCATAGCTGAGTGCATATGCAGCACTCCAGGAAGTGTTCGGCCTTGCCCTCTTCAGTCTGCTCAGGAATCCCTAGGACTCTGATGTTGCTGCGCCGGGCCCAACCCTCCATGTCCTCGGCTCGACGCTCAAGGGCCCTCATGGTCGCGGACATTTGGGCCACCTACTGCTTTTGTGACGCCATCTCTCCTTGTAAGGTCAGTATGTCCCCCTCGGCCATGGTCACTTTGTCTGCTACTTTGTGTAGGTTGGCCTTCAATAAGTTAACATCAATGGAGACCGTCTCGATTTGCTTCTCCAGGGCATTCCTGTACCCCTGGATGGCCGCAAGAATATCTGCACGAGAAGGTTCGCCACTTCCACCATCTCCGCTTTCTTTGCCAGTACCCGTTTGCCGCGTGATGCGCTGTGGGGGGAGTCGCGAGGTGGTGCATTGAGTTATTGTGTTAGATCGGTGGCACAGGCTGGCTTGTCTTTACCCATCTCTGGGCAGTTGGGTGCCCCTGCGCACGTTGGTTACAGGTTTAGCTGGGAGTCTCAAGTCTGTGACACAGTGACTTCACGGCTCTAACCCAGCAAATACCCAAGGGCTGCGGACCATCCGGCAATGGCGGGGGGGAGGACTGACCAGGCCGGCAGGAGAGAATCTGTCTGTCCTGCTAATTCTTCTATTCCCCACATCCAATTCCCTCGCCTTCGTCACCGCCGGAGTGCCCTTGTCAGTCTCAGGGCCACGAGTGTGTGGCCGCAGGTTTCCCCTCAGGCGCCCCAGGACCACTCGTATCAGGTTGGCCCCATGAGCCGTGGACCCAAAGCACGCACTACCAAGGCGAGGTCAACAGCGGACAGGATTTTTGCAGGGAGGGCCTGATGTGGACTCCACTTCTCCACTCCATCAGCGCAAGTCAAGTCAAGTCAAGTCAAGTTTAAATTTGTATAGCGCACTACTCACCCAGAGGGTCTCAAGGCGCTTGAGGGAGGGGGGGGAAACTTTACTTATCGAATATCCAAGTTTTAAGTTGTTTTCTGAAGGAGAGGTGGTTCTGTGTAAGGCGGAGGTGGGTGGGGAGAGAATTCCAGGTCTTGGCCGCTAAGTAGGAGAAGGATCTTCCCCCCATGGCGGATCTTTGGATGCGTGGGATTGCGGCGAGGGCTTGATTGGACGATCGTAGTTGGCGGGTGGGGGTGTAAAAGGACAGGCGCGTGTTGAGGTATTCGGGTCCTAGGTCGTAGAGGGCTTTGTGTGCGTGGGTGAGGAGGCGGAACGTTATTCTCTTGTTGACGGGGAGCCAGTGGAGGTCTTTCAGGTGACCGGAAATGTGAGCTTGGCGGGGGATGTCTAGGATGAGTCTGGCTGAGGCGTTTTGGATACGTTGGAGTTTTTTCTGTAGTTTGGCTGTGGTTCCGGCGTAAAGGGTGTTTCCGTAGTCCAGACGGCTTGTGACCAGTGCATGGGTGACCGTCTTTCTTGTTTCGGTGGGGATCCAACTGAAGATTTTTTTGAGCATACGTAGGATGTTGAAGCATGATGATGAGACGGCATTGACTTGTCTGGTCATCGAGAGGGAGGAGTCCAGGATGAAGCCCAGGTTACGTGCGTGGTCCGTTGGTATGGGTGCGGTTCCCAGGGCCGGTGGCCACCATGAGTCGTCCCAGGCAGAGGGGGATGATCCTAAGATGAGGACTTCCGTTTTGTCCGAGTTCAGTTTTAAACGGCTGTTCTTCATCCACTCGGCTACTTCTTTCATCCCTTCGTGTAGGTTGGTTTTGGCGGTGTTTGGGTCTTTGGTGAGGGAGAGGATCAGCTGGGTGTCATCTGCGTAGGAGATAATGTTGAGGTTTTGTTGGCGCGCGATGGATGCGAGGGGACTCATGTATACGTTGAAGAGGGTGGGACTGAGTGATGATCCTTGTGGTACGCCGCAGATGACTTCGGTGGCTTCTGATCTAAAAGGGGGGAGGCGGGCTCTCTGGGTTCTTCCGGCGAGGAACGAGATGATCCAGTTCAATGCTTTTCCTTGTATTCCGATGTTGCTGAGGCGTTGTTTAAGGGTGCTATGACAGACTGTGTCGAAGGCTGCGGAGAGGTCAAGTAGGATGAGGGCAGCTGTTTCTCCGTTGTCCAGTAGAGTTCGAATGTCGTCTGTTGCTGCGATGAGGGCAGTCTCGGTGCTGTGTTTGGCTCGGAAGCCGGACTGTGAAGGGTCAAGGGATTTGTTGGATTCGAGGAAGGAGGCGAGTTGACTGTTGACGGCTTTCTCAATGACTTTGGCAGGGAATGGGAGGAGCGAAATGGGGCGGTAGTTCTTAAGTTCAGTGGGGTCTGCTGTGGGTTTCTTCAAGAGGGCACTGAGTTCAGCATGTTTCCAGCTTTCCGGGAAGGTAGCGGAGTTGAGGGAGCAGTTGATGACGTCTCGGAGATGGGGTGCGATAATGGAGTCTGCTTTGTTGAAAATGTGGTGGGGACATGGGTCGGTTGGTGATCCTGAGTGGATGGTGTTCATCAGGCGGATGGTGTCTTCGGTGGTGATTGGGTTCCAGGCGCAAAGGTTGTTGGAGGGGGGTTTTAGTTCGGAAGTGGGTGGGGTGGACTGGTCTCCAAAGCTGTTATGTATGTCAGCGATTTTGTTGTGGAAGAACGAGGCTAGAGAGTCGCAGAGGTCTTGGGAGGGAGTGATGTCGGTGGTGCCGGCGGTGGGGTTGGTAAACTCTTTGACGATGTTGAATAGTTCCTTGCTGTTGTGGGCGTTGTTGTCGAGTCGATCCTTGAATGCTGATTTCTTGGTGGATCGGATCAGTTGGTGGTGTTTGCGGGTGGCGTTCTTGAAGGTGGCCAGGTTGTCAGAGGTTGTTTTTTTTTGCCAGGCTTTCTCGAGGGTGCGACAGATCTTCTTGGATTTCTTAAGGTTATCATTAAACCAGGGGGCTTTTTTGCTGCCTTGTTTGATTTGATGGTTTTTC
Organism: Lissotriton helveticus; assembly: GCF_964261635.1. NCBI lineage: Eukaryota > Metazoa > Chordata > Amphibia > Caudata > Salamandridae > Lissotriton > Lissotriton helveticus. Next base: position 687,085,848 of record NC_136070.1, on the reverse strand, counting down.
AAGGGTGCTAATTCGTCAGCACTATGGGTGATCCATTGTGTGAGGTTGGAGGCTGCTTGGTTTGGGTCCGATGATTTTGCGGGAGGGTTTTGGTGAAGCGATGTGAAGAGCTGGTCGGTGGTAATTTTGTTCCAGTTTCTCCGGGGAATTGGTTGTGGGTAGTTGTGGGTCGTGGTCTTTTTGTAGTTAAAGTGAACGCAGCTGTGGTCCGTCCAATGGAGAGCTGTGGTGTGATTAAAGGAGATGTGCTTGCTGGAGGTGAAGATTGGGTCGAGCGTGTGGCCGGCATAGTGGGTGAGGGTGTCAACAAGTTGTTTGAGTCCGAGATTGGCGAGGTTGTCCAGAAGGGTGGTGGTGTTGCTGTCGTTGTTCTTTTCCAGGTGGAAGTTGAGGTCTCCCAGTAGAATGTAGTCCTCGGAGGGGAGGGCGTGAGGGCTGATGAAGTCAGTGATGTCTTCGCTGAATTGTGTGCGGGGTCCGGGTGGTCTATAGATGAGGGTGCCTCTTAGTGTGGTTTTAGGGTCGGTGTGAATCTGGAAGTGAAGGTGTTCGGCGGTTGTGAGGTTGTCGTCGGAACTGGACGTAATGCGGATGGTGTTTTTATGGACGATGGCGATGCCTCCTCCTGTTTGGTTGATGCGGTCCTTTCGGATGATCTTGTAGCCGTCCGGGATGGCAATGGCGATGTCGGGCGTTGATGAGGCGTTCATCCAGGTTTCTGTAAGAAAGGCGACGTCCGGCGATGTGGTGTCTAGTAGGTTCCAAAGTTCAATGGCGTGTCTGTGGACCGAGCGGGTGTTGAGCAGGATGCACTTCAGGTGGTTAGTGTCGGAGCTCTGTTTGGAGTCTGTGGATTTGGTGTGGGTCCTGATGCAGTCGAACTTGCAGGCGTGGCAGGTAAAGGATCCATGGGTGTGTCCTAGGGCGGCTTGGTAGCAGTTTGGGAGTCGGCAGGGGTTAAGTGCTGAGAGGGTTGCGGCGTCGTACGTTATGTGGGTGGAGTGGAATTTGCGGGGGCCAGGGGGTCTGGCGCTGGGCGCGGTCCAGGCGCGGACGGGCGTAGACGGGCTTACCTTTGGCGCGCCTTTGGGGCGCGACCGCTGCGCGTGGACGCTGCGCGTAGGTGTATCAGTCATAAGTGGAAAGTGGAGGGGGTGGAGCGAGGGAGGAGCAGCTGGGAGGCGGGAGCGGGGTGGAGAGCCGGGCTGGGAGGCACAACAATAAACAACAAAATGGCAGCAAGCCAAAAGTGAAACAGGACGAGATTGGGGCAAAATCGCTATTAAATGGGCAGTGGCACCTGCACAATCAGGCACAAATAATTACGGCAGGCAAAGCGAGCAGTGCACAGTTCAATAATTATTTAAAAGCAGTCTGGCAGTAAAGCGCTACGAAAACGGTATAATCAGGCACAGTAAATTGCAGTCAGCCGTGCGCAAATGCAATCAAAGGCAATGAGCAGTCTGGCAGAAAGCGCTACGATACCAAAGAATGAATGAGCAGGGAGCAGCGTGAGGAGCGACCGCTTCTCAGAAGTCAGGACGGAACAGGCCCATGCCAGAACAGGCCACGGTGCCAAGAGCAGGTCAGGTTGGGCCTCGGCGGGCCCCCGCGGCGTCTCAACACACCTCACCTCTAATTGGGCCTGGGATCGATGATCTGCCCTCAATCGGGCTGGGGCAGGAGTCACAGTAGAGAGCGGGGGCTCTGATCCCATCCTCCCTTACGGCTGGGGTGCACAGGGCCTCTGCATCAGTAGGTAGGCTGCCTGTACATTCACGGTTCCCAAAAGCCACCAACCACAATCTGGATTGCTTCCTTCCTAGGCAGTGTCAGGTTGGACCCCAGTGCAGCAATAGGGGAGCGCCCGAGGCCCAGGAGCACCACCAGGCGGCCCGGGCAGCAGAGTTCGGGACTAAGTCTCACCACCAGTGCAGGCTGCAGGGCCGCAAAGGGGACCAGGCAAGGTCAGGGGGCTCCGGCTGCGTGTCGGGGCATCTTGTCTTGTGTGGGGCCAGGGATCAAAGCGCCTGTGGTCTGAAATCACCATCAGGTGGCCCAGGTATCACAGTTCAGGGCGGGGCCTCACTACTAGGACAGGCAGCGGAAATGTCAGGGAAGCCAGGCAGTGTCAGGCTGGCTCATGCGGTGTCCCGGGGCAGCTCGTCTCATGCGAGGACAGGGATCAAGGGTTCACCCCCAATCGGGGCAGTGCAGGAATCGGGGCTAAGTGCGGGACGCTTAGGACTCACCCTCTTAACAGACGAGGCACAGAGGGCCACGTCAGCGGCAAGCAGGCTGCCCTTTCATGCGCAGCATTCAGAAGGCACCCAGCTCATTCAGGGCGACCTCTCCCACCGCCAGACCAGGGTCTGGATCCAGTGCAGCAAGCAGGAAGCACCCGGGTCATAGTATCACTGCCATACAAAAGGGGGGGGGATGATGGACGGAGCATCTGAATCAATCAAACACTCACACCCAGTCAAAAGATCTGGGTTAATTCCATCACCGTTCTTTAGCCCACTCTGCCACCCCAGTTCAGACATGGCTATATGCAAATCAGTCTGACCCTGTGCCTCATGGGAACAGTCCAGCCCGAACTGCCAAGCCATGTCTTCCCTGGACCTTAAACAAGCTTCCGAGGACCGGTTTCTGGCATTCCAGCCGTCTTCAGCCCGGCTTGCTTGAATCCAGTGGCAAAGTGAGCAAGGGACTCACGTCTGAGCATACCCTGCCACACTTATGGCGGCCAAAAGCGGTACAAAAGGGGGTGGTGAGGGACGGATCATCTGAATCAATCAAACACTCACACCCAGTCAAAAGATCTGGGTTTAATCCATCACCGTTCATTAGCCCACTCTGCCACCCCAGTTCAGACATGGCCATATGCAAATCAGTCTGACCCTGTGCCTCATGGGAACAGTCCAGCCCGAACTGCCAAGCCATATCTTCCCTGGACCGGAAACAAGCTTCCGAGGACGGGTTTCTGGCATTCCAGCCGTCTTCAGCCCGGCTTGCTTGAATCCAGTGGCAAAGTGAGCAAGGGACTCACGTCTGAGCATACCCTGCCACACTTATGGCGGCCAAAAGCGGTACAAAAGGGGGTGGTGATGGACGGAGCATCTGAATCAATCAAACACTCACACCCAGTCAAAAGATCTGGGTTTAATCCATCACCGTTCTTTAGCCCACTCTGCCACCCCAGTTCAGACATGGCCATATGCAAATCAGTCTGACCCTGTGCCTCATGGGAACAGTCCAGCCCGAACTGCCAAGCCATGTCTTCCCTGGACCGGAAACAAGCTTCCGAGGACTGGATTCAAGCAAGCCGAGCTTAAGACGGCTGCAATGCCAGAAACCGGTCCTCGGAAGCTTGTTTCCGGTCCAGGGAAGGCATGGCTTGGCAGTTCGGGCTGGACTGTTCCCATGAGGCACAGGGTCAGACTGATTGCATATGGCCATGTCTGAACTGGGGTGGCAGAGTGGGCTAAAGAACGGTGATGGATTAAACCCAGATCTTTTGACTGGGTGTGAGTGTTTGATTGGTTCAGATGCTCCGTCCATTACCACCCCCTTTTGTACCGCTTTTGGCCGCCATAAGTGTGGCAGGGTATGCTCAGACGTGAGTCCCTTGCTCACTTTGCCACTGGATTCAAGCAAGCCGGGCTGAAGACGGCTGCAATGCCAGAAACCGGTCCTCGGAAGCTTGTTTCCGGTCCAGGGAAGGCATGGCTTGGCAGTTCGGGCTGGACTGTTCCCATGAGGCACAGGGTCAGACTGATTTGCATATAGCCATGTCTGAACTGGGGTGGCAGAGTGGGCTAAAGAACGGTGATGGATTAAACCCAGATCTTTTGACTGGGTGTGAGTGTTTGATTGGTTCAGATGCTCCGTCCATTACCACCCCCTTTTGTACCGCTTTTGGCCACCATAAGTGTGGCAGGGTATGCTCAGACGTGAGTCCCTTGCTCACTTTGCCACTGGATTCAAGCAAGCCGGGCTGAAGACGGCTGCAATGCCAGAAACCGGTCCTCGGAAGCTTGTTTCCGGTCCAGGGAAGGCATGGCTTGGCAGTTCGGGCTGGACTGTTCCCATGAGGCACAGGGTCAGACTGATTTGCATATAGCCATGTCTGAACTGGGGTGGCAGAGTGGGCTAAAGAATGGTGATGGATTAAACCCAGATCTTTTGACTGGGTGTGAGTGTTTGATTAGTTCAGATGCTCCGTCCATTACCACCCCCTTTTGTACCGATAGTATCACTGCCAGGCAGCCCGGGGAGCAGAGTTCAGGGCCGGGCCTAAGCTTTACTGAGGGGCTGCCCCATATCCACTGGGCCCCGTCTGGTACGCCGATCTAAACAGGGCGTCTTCCTCACGCTTCAATCCCCCAGCCAATGGCTCTGTGCCGAGGGTACCACAAAGTTAGGTTCAGAAGCACCAGGGAGTATTGCCGGGCAGGATTACTGGACAGGCCGGCTGGGAGCTTGATGGGCTCATGTCCTGGAGGTCATGTTGCCTGGCCAAGTCCCTGGTCTTATCATTATATAAATGTTGTCACTTTTTTTTCTAGTCGTCCTTTCATAATTATATGTTTTTATGCCTAGGGCTATATTGTCAGCCCTGAATGAGGTTCCAAATTATTGATCATCCCTCAGATTTGATTTATTCATCACCTTATCAGGCAAGCACTGGTCATATATCCATTTAATGCAGGTCGTTTGGATTTTGAACAATTTCTTATGCAGGCTTTCTCCTTTAAATTTTCAGATACCAGGTGCTCTTGCTCCAGTCCTGATGATGACCTCAAAGTCATAGAGGTCGAAATGCCGTTGACAACAGACTTATATAGACTTCAATGACAGTGGAATATTTGTAAAGATAGGAGTCATATGTCTTTTTAGTAGTGATGCATGTGGTTCTGTTTCATCTAGCACCATGCACTGTGCCGATTCTTATTCACAGCATGTGCACGAGTTTGCTTTCTTTAATGATAAATAAACTGTTTAGATGATGCAAATAAATACAGTTATTTGCTTAAGATCCTTTTGGTATTGGGACTGTTGTTTAATGTGCCTTCATAAAAATATTTTATCCGTTGGTTGTCTTCATATTTTCTACGACTTTTTAACTTTGTTTAAAAATGTATTTCCCAGTGAACCATTGTTCCTTCTAAAGACTGGAGTTGTTTCGTTCACAGAAGAGGAGGAGAAGGGAAAGGGGTGTAGAGGAGAGGATGTAGCGTTATGGCCACAGCTGCCAGCTGGGATACAATGCTTGTGTCCTGGCATCCTACCCGCAGCCTGTGATTCTGGGCAACTCACTTTATCACACTGTACTGAAAAAAACAAATGTGACCTTGTATAATTCATCTGGGCTCATGTAAAGCGCTCCGATACTCGTTGCGTAGCACTATAAAATAAATTGCAAAAAGAGAATTTCGGTCGTGGCTGAGAGGAGAGGGGCTGTGGGAACATAGTGGAGAGGATTTGTAGTGTTAAGTCCAGACCTGTGGACTGGGAAACCAGGCATGAGTCCTGGTGTTCTCTCAAATGATTGTGATTCTGGGCACATCACTTACTCTCATGTGAACTTGTGTAATTTTTTTTTTATCTGAGTTTTATATAGTGCGAACTTGACCAGCAGGTAGCAGAGCGCTTTACACGAGCACCAGTTGCGTTACACAAGAACACATTCATTTTTTGTTAGGCACGGGGAGATTAAGTGATTTGCCGAGAATCACAGGATGTTGAGCGTTGTTGCCAAGACTTGAACCTGGTTCCCCAGATTTGAGGTCGACTGCCCTAGCCGTTAAGACACATCCGCTCCCCAATGGAATGCAACTGGGGCTCATGTAAAGCGCATAATCCTGGTTGTGTAGCCCTATAAAAAAATTGCACAAAAAGTCAAGGTATGCTGGGTGCCACAAAACAAAGAAGGGCAATGGAAAGGAAGGGGGCCAGGTGAGACAGTTAGGTAAGCAGACAACCTGGCACAAGAGGAGGGCCCTGTCAATTTCCAAGGAATTAACAGTTTAACAGACAGGAGACAGAGGAATTTAACACCTCTGTCACCTGGTAACCTGTTGCTCACCCTCCTTTTATTGGCTCAGCATAGCAAAGAGCCAATAAAAGGAGGATGGGCCTCAATGCTTTTTTTAATGACAATTTTTGCAGGCACTTTTGTACAAAAAGCAGGACTTTTACAAAAGTGCCAATTTTGCCATTTTTTTTGCTAATCACCAAATTGCAATATCCGGGGGGGTCTATTTAGAGGATATTCAATAGTAAAGGCTCTTCAATCCAGAACACTAAGAAGCTCTAACTCACTCCTTCTTATTCCTCCGAAACTGAAAAAGAAAACCACCCAATACCGATTGTTTTCTTGCAACGCTCCAAGGATGTGGAGCGCTCTTCCTGGAGTCCTCAGATGCAACCCCTCCTTCTCCTGTTTCAAAAGGGACCTGAAACTCCATCTCCTTAACAAATACTTTCCTGACCAACGTCAACTAACCTAGACTTCAATATCCGAGTTGACTCCTCTCTCTCTTGACATTCAAGGATAGTTGGTGACCGGACTATGTTAATCACCTTTTCCTGTTTATTGTTCTCACCCCCTCCGCTGCACTGCATATTTATTTCCCATGCTATATTTTTTATCTTTGGTTTGCTTCCTTACTGCCGGCCTACTATGTGATGTAATGTCCTTCTGTTTTTCACAGTGTGTATACAAAGCGCTCTGATACCGACGGGTCAAGCTAGCGCTATATAAAACTTTTAAAATAAATAAATAAATAAAGTGGCAAGGTATTCTGTGGTTGAGGTATAATTGAGGTGCCATGGATTTAACAGGGAGATAAAGCAGAGATTTTAATGTTGGTCAGATGGTGTCCTCGTACTGCTTCCCTTCTACCAATCCTGAAGCAGAGTTCAGGATCACTTAGAGATGGGTGGTTGGCTATCTGAACAGTCCAGGGTATCGTGAGTTAACTTAGTTGGGAGAGAAAGGTGGACTGCTTCTCTGACTGGCTTCAGAAGAGAAGGTATCCTTGAAGGCAGTAGAATTGGGAACATCTAGGTGTCAAGAATAATTCAGGAGTCAGGAATGACTTCCAATGTTTTCATCTAGGAACAGGAGGGGATGATTGACTGGCCAAAGTTAAGTGTAGGGGGTTTAGTTGATTGGACGGTGGTAGTGTGCTTGATTACAAGCAGCCAAAGTTCCACTTTACATCCAATGACTTTCAGGAAACTCCATATCACGCATCGGCCAGTGCCAGTCAGACAGGATTCCAGGGCATGCAACTGAGTTTTGCTTACTTGTGAATCCCCAGAATTGAACATTATCAGCACTGGAAAGGACAATTCAATCAGCTGGGAAACAAGAGGGGCCAATTCAATGAGCTTCACTGCAAGGGGAATATTTAGAGAAAACTGGGCCTTAATACTCCTCCCTGAAAAGCAACAAGAAAGTAGGGGGAAGGAATTTGAAGATAACCTTTACTTGATCGAGAGGAACTGCCAATCCATATGTCTACTGTGCACTTCCCTCCCCTAAGGAAGTTACTGATGCTGCTATGATTACTTTCGGTAATCCCCATTACTCTTAGTCCTACCCGTCCTTGACCCAGTCATCACTCATGAGGTATCCCACAAGACAGGAAACAAAACAGGAAATGCTTTTAGGCTCCACCCCCCCCCCCTCCTGCCAGGTGCTATATTACACCCAACCACTAGAAGCACATCCTGACACACCAATAAACAAAGAGGCCTGGACAGGGAGGGAGGGTGGGAAGTATGACTGGGTTGAGGACGAGTAGGACTAAGAGTAATGGGGATTACCGAAAGTAATCATAGCATAACCTCTACGTCCCTCGACCTCGACCCAGTCATCACTCATGAGGCATACCAAAGCAACGCCCAAGAAGGCCTTTGGCACACCCAACACAGCAAACACAGACCAGACACAAACGAGTGCAGCAAGTGAAAGCGTAAAAACACACAGACAAAGAGCGAGGGGGCAACCCCCACAGCTTGCAACACCCCACGACCAAAATCGCTCCGGTCAGAAAGGGCACAATCCAACCGGCAGAGACTCACAAAAGCGGACTCAGAGGCCCAAGCGCCAGCCCGACAGACATCAACAAGAGAAACACCACGAAAAGCAGCCCAAGAGGCAAACACGCCCCGAGTGGAACGCGCCTGAACCCCAGCAGGACAAGGCAAACCAGCACCGAGAAAGCCAGAGAGATGACGGCCGCTATCCAGCGACCCAAAGGAAGACGGGAGGCAGCCTCACCCCGACCAGGCAAACCAAAGGACACAAAGAGGGAGTCAGAGGAGCGAAACTCCGCAGACCTAGCCCCTGAAACAGACAAGGCACGTTCCAGAACCAAAGAATGAAGCAAAAGCCCAGAAGGAGAAGAAGGAGAAGGACACAAAGAAGGAAGAACCAGCTCCAGAGAGGAACGAAAGCGAGAGCGGATTTCGGGGAGAAACCCGGGAACCAAAGAGAGGACCACAGCGTCATCCAAAAAACGCAAAAACGGGGAAGAACACGCAAGGCCGTAAGTTCCCCCAGCCGTCTCGCAGAAGAAACAGCAAGGCACGGATAGCAGACCATTGACCCCGCAAGGAAGACAAAGCAAAGCGCTTCTGAAAGCCATCCAGAAAAGACTAAAGAACAGAAGACACAGGGCAAGAAGTAGGAGACAGACCAAGAGAGGACCACTTCCCAGAAAAAGAAGTCCAGTCTTTGGAACAAAAAGCCAAAGTAGACTTCCCACGAGAGGCCCGCAACACAGATACAACGCGGTCGGGCAGACCACGGACTCCAAGAGACAACCGTCCAACCTCTAGACCGCCAAGGAGAGAGGAACCAGAAGGGCGTGAGACGGGGACCCCAGAGGACGGGGGCAGCGTGGCAGAATTCAAGGAGGACCCACAGCCAGACCCAGCAACAGAGGAAACCAAGATCTCCCCGGCCAGTGCGGGAGAACAGCCACCATCAGAGCCCCCGCCCACCGAAACTTCAGCAAGACGGCGGGAAACAGAGGAAAGGGATGAAAGGCATAAAGAAGTCAAGAAGGCCACTGGAGAAACAAGGCAACAACCACCCCCCCCCCCCCCCCCCCCCAGGGCACCCAGCTCCGGGGTCCCGGAGCAGAACAGCGGAACCAGGGCATCGGACTGGGAGGCAAACAGGTCCAGATCCGGAGCCCCGAACCTCCGGCAAAGCAACTGAAAAGTCCAGGGAGCCAGACACAGGGACAGAGACGAAGGAAACCACCGACTCAAGGAATCTGCCACCACGGTGTCCACACCCCGAATGTGCTGAGCAGAGAGGGCCAGAAGATGCTACTCCGCCCAATCCGAAAAGGAGCAGGCCACCAGATCCAGGGAGGAACTGCGGGTCCCGCCCTGGTGAATGATGTAGGCCACAGCCACCGAGCTGACCGATCTCACCAGAACACGGCAACCCCTCAGATGAAGATGGAAGAAGCGAAGCGTCCACTCTATGGCAGAGAGCTCCCGCCTATTGGACGACCAGCGGGACTCAGACGGAAGCCAACGGGCCTGCACCGGCCAATGATCCAAAGCTGCACCCCAGCCGGACGCGCTGGCATCCGTGGTCAAACCAGAGGGGGAGGCAGATGGATACACATCCCCTTGGAAAGGTGCGAAGAATCCAGCCACCATTGGAGAGCAGCCACAATGGCCAGCGACACAGGCACAGGAACAGCACAGTCCAAGACAGGAAAGGGGAACCCACCGCTGAACATGCCACAGCAGAGGACGCAGAAGAATCGCGGCCCAGGGGACGGTGAAGACAGATGCAGCCATGCGACCCTGAACCACCAGCCACTGTAGGAGGGGAGTCGTAGATGGTACAACAACTACCGCAACAACGACTGGAGACGTAGAATCCGGGAGTCCGGCAGAAACACCTTGACCAGCACAGAGTCGAACACGGCCCCGATGAAGGACCTCCGGGCGGCAGGCACAAGTTGACACTTCGGCAAGTCAATCAAGAACCCATGATCCCCCGAGTGTAGACATGGTCAAGAGAAGGCGGCGAGACAAGACCACCAGAGACGGGGCCTGGACCATCCAGTCATACAGACAGGGGAACACGGACACTCCCAGGAGATGGAGATGCGCCCCCAAGGGAGCCACCACCTTGGTGAACACCCGTGGGGCGGACCGGAGACCAAAAGGAAGGACGCAGAATAGCCACTGCCGACCCTCCAGGCAGAAGCGCAGGAATCCCTGATTCCCCACAGCCATGGGAACGTGAAGATAAGCGTCCTGGAGAACGAGAGTAGAGAACACCCACCCGGACTGGATCCGTGGAGTCACACTATGTAGAGGCTCCATCTTGAACGGGATCTGCGGCACAAACGAGTCCAGACCCCGAAGGCAGAGGACCACCCGGAAACCCCCTGTGATAGTCGGAACCAAAAAGACGATGGAGCAGACACCCATCCCCAGTACCCTCCGAGGCACAGGAACAACCGCATGCTTGCTGACCAAAAGACGAACACCCTCCAGCAAGGCCAAACGGCGGGAGGCGTCCCGAGGAGCCGGAGTCACCACCACCCCGGGGGAGAGGGGGGGGGGGGGAAACAGGAACTCGATCCAGTCACCCCGAGACAAAAACATCCCGTACCCATCTGTCGGAGGACGACAATCGCGAAGCAGGAAGAAACAGGCGAAGTCTCCCACCAACCACAGGTGGGCCAGCAGGGAGACCGATCTCCTGGACGGCACAGTCAGGAACGCTGCGGGCCAGACCCAGCACCTAGCTGGGAGTGCTCCTGAAACTTCCGTGGAAAGGACCGGCCAGTGCCACGCTGACTCCTGAAGGAAGACTGCTGAAAACCAGGAAGGCTGGTGGAATGACCTGTCACCGGACAAGGAGGAACCCCCACGGGACGGAAGCTGACTAAAAGACAAGGAATGCCTGCGCTCCTTAAACACTATATGCAGCTCATCCTCAAGAGAGTCACCAAACAGACGGGTACCAGTGAAAAGCAACCAAAAAGCCATGGAACGTTGAGACGTGTCCGTCTTCCAATCCCGCAGCAATAGGATCCGACGGGCAGCAATGGAGGAACCACAGGACATAGCAGAAGCCCTCATCGAAACAACTGTGACGTCCGATAGGAATTCAGTTTGGCGCTACATGGACTCCAGCAAGTCCGGACTGCTGCCACCCTCCTGCACCGTGGAAAACAGGGTCTGGAAAGCAGACAACAAAGACTGGGCCACACAGGCCCCATAAAGGTCAGATCGAATAGCAAGGAGAGAGCCAGCAGAAGATTCTTCTGAAAGCCGATTGACCATGTCATCCACGCCGTCCCTCAGGATGTCATCAACCGCCATGGAAGGACGCCCCACAAGACCGGCCACAACGGAGCCCACCGGGACAGAATCAGGCAAGGAGTCCGCCATATCCTTCAAAGGATAACGTTCGGACAAAAATCCAGGGCATGGCGATGCGATCCGGGTCCATCCATACCCTCAGCAGGACATCCAAACACATAAGGGTGTACCGGCAGAGAATAGGCAACAGGCCACCCAAACTGAGGCAAGACCGAATCCCGAGAGGTGCCGGGCGCAGAAGCATCAGGAAACCCCACATTCACCCGAACATGGGAAAGGACAGCAGGCAAGAGATCCCCGGAAATGCACCAGCCCTGAAGCACAGCAGCAGCAGAAGACCCATCAGAATCAACAGAGTTGAGGAGATGTCCGAGGAAAAGTCAGCAGCACCAGAAGGACCACCAACAGCCATCTTGCCCGCCATCACATCAGACAGCGCCACCAGGATAAGGTGAGTAATCCGACCAACATCCCCACTGGCCAGCTTCACAGAAGTAGCCGAGTCCTCACGGCATAGGAGAAGAAAGCTTCCACTTGCGAAGAGGCATGCCCATAAGGCACAAAAGAATAGCAGCAGTAAACACAACATACTCAGGTCCAGAATATATAAAGAGGGAGCAAACAAACCAATCAGCCCATTCTTCGTTATGTGACTGCGTTACTGTCATCAGCGACTTGCCAGCATTTTTTTTTTCAAAACAGATTTTATTGAAAGATTGCACACCAGGCGCAGCACTCCGTAACCCGGAGAAATCTGCGAGCATTTATGCAACATCAGTCAATTGGCAATCTGGATATCATTTAGAATAAGCAACAATATCTAAGCCCCTTCTCTACCCCCCCCCAACCCCTTATCCCCCCTCCCAGGTCCCTCCCCACCCCGGCGCACACTAGCATCTCGCATTCCAAATACAATGTCTAGTCAAATGTGTACAGTCACCAACTTTTGTCAATTCTTTCATATCGTCCCCGGAAAATCCTCCCGTTCCGCAGGGGGGTCCAGCCACAGGCCTCTGTAGTCTGCCCAACGCTTCCATATTTTATAATGTTTCCTTGGGCATCCTCCGGCCTCAAATATCGGACGCTCCAAACCCATGCAGAAGTCTAGCCCTCTCTTCCACACCAGTACTGAGGGCGCTCTGGGATCCTTCCATGCCCTAGCCACATCCCTTTTGGCAATGGTGAGGCCCAACAACAATAAATGCTGTTTATATGCATTTCCCCCCACCCCTTCTAAAACATGCAGCAGACCCAGCCGCGGAGTACGCGGTAGCTCCCATCCCAGCACTTCAGACAAGCTGCTCCACACTCCCCCCCCCAAAACTTTCCCAGCGAGCCACAGCTCCACACTGTATGAATCAATGTCCCAACCTCCTGACCACACCGAAGACAGTCCGGGGATGCAATTAGGCCTGCCAGCCACAACTTTTCTCTTGTATAGTAGATTCTATGCAAATATTTAAATTGAACCAGCCTCAGGCGCATCGCTATTGCAGCACCTCTGGGGGCCTCTAGTGCCTCTCGCCAATCATCCTCATCTATTGCCCCTACATCCCTCTCCCAGGCTTCCCTCAGTTTATGCAGGGAGGTAGAGCAGTGTAACCAGGGTTTGATATATGCTGGATATCTTCTTATCTCCTAGATCCCCCATGAAGACCTTAGCCTCCAGTGGGCTAAATCCTGGTAGAGAGTCAAGGCCCGCTAGGCTCGGTGTGATGGCGTGTCGGAACTGGAGATATTTAAAAAATTGGGACCGAGGCATCCCATATTCCTTACGTAAGTCTTGGAAGGCTTTAAGAGTCGTGCCTGTCATTACATCCCCCAGCGTCGATATTCCTATATTGTCTCAGCCCCGGAACCCGCTAAGAGTCGCCAGCGCCGGCAGCCGTCCATTATGCCACAGGGGGGTCTCCTCAGTTAGGGTGCCCCACCAGCCCATCCGACGTAGGGCCTGCCTCCAAATCTGGAAGACGACCTGGGTGGCCGGCGGTAGCCTTTTCCGCAACGGTGCCGAGTACAGGATTGTGTGAAGGGTGTCAGACCCCATCAGATGCCTTTCCAAAGCATACGCAGGGTCCCCCCTGTCCCCGTACCACCACTCGTTAAGAACCAGTAGGTGGGATGCTTGATAGTACGATAATATGTCCAACGTCGCCAACCCTCCACAGTACGTTGACAAGAAACAGGTGCGCAACGCCACCCGCACAGCACCGCCCGTCCAAAGGAATTGTCCCAACGCGGAGTCCACTTGCCTAAACCATTGGGACAGAATCGGGTAGGGGTGGTTCTGCAGCTGGTAGAGGAGACGCGGGAGGGCCACCATCTTAAAAATGGCTGACCGGCCATATATTGTGAGGAGCATACGAGACCATGTCTTCATGTCGGCTCGAACCTGGTCCCACACCAGCGCTACATTACGGTCCCAAGAGACAGTAGGAGTCTCGGATATAAACACTCCAAAGTACTTGAGACCACCTACCTCCACTTGCAACGAGGACGCCCATGACCCAACCCGGGCGCGTTCTCCCAGGATCCATAGGGTCGATTTATGCGGATTCATGTAGAGCCCTGACACCTCACCAAATATTAGCATAATTTCCAGGATACGCGGTCCCGATCTATTAGGATCAGTAATAAAAAATAAAATGTCATCCGTGTAGAGCGCTATCCTATCCGACGGACCGGTCTCGCACTCAAAGCCCCGCATCTGCGCATCAATGCGCACCCACGCGGCCAGCGATTCCATCGCAAGGGCGAACAGATATGGCGAGGGGGGCACCCCTGCCTTGTACCACGCCTAATGGAAAATTTGGTAGATATAGCTCCCGCTACCCTCACCGACGCTGTTAGTCCGTATATAGCAGTTTGAGATATGACAGGAAGCGAGGTCCCAGGTTTAATCGCGACAGTAGTGCGAATAGGTAAACCCAGCTTAGGGAATCAAAGGCCCTATCTATATCTGCCAACAGGAGCGCTGCTTGCTCCCCCGTGCCCCTAACTACCGCTACCGCGATATGGGCGCGTCTAATATTGTGCCTGGTTGCCCTCCGTGGCATGAACCCAGCCTGATCTGGGTGGACCAGATACGCTATATGTGGGAGAAGGTGGTTAGCCAACGCCTTGGCCAATACCTTAGCTTCCACATTCAGAAGGGATATCGGTCTGTAGGACGCACGCTGATCCGGAGGCCTACCTGGTTTGTGAAACACTACTACCTCCGTATGTCTCCAATCCGCTGGTAGACTACCACGCTCCCTAGCCTCTTCTAACGCCGCTCCATAATGAGCGCCCAGTTGGAGATGGTATTTCTTAAAGAATTCACTCGGGAACCCGTTGGGTCCCGGTGCCTTCCCCGTGTTAAGCTCCCCCCAAAGCCGTGCCCAGCTCTTCAGTGTTCAATGGACGATCCAGACTCTCTCTCACGTCTTCGGACACCGCGCGTGGCGGCAGGTCCGCAATGAATTTGTCTACCTTGGCTGCTGGGAGGTATTCCCTCTGGGCATACTGCCCGGCATAATAGGCTGCAAAGCTGTCGGCCAAGTTCTGTGGGTCCGCGATTGGGGACTCATCGGCGTTTCTGATTCCCGGCAGGGTCTGTGCTTGGAATGTATTCTGACAGAGCCTATGGAGCATTGAGCCTGACTTATCCCCCCACTGATAAATTCTGTTGCGAATCGCTAGCCACACCTGCCACCTGCCCCCCCCCCCGGCGACATCTATCCACACGGCAGTCCATAACGTCATTCCAGTCCCCTCCAATCACTGCTGGCGCCTCGAGGATATCTGCCCACACTGCAAACAATTTCTCAACGAGCGACCACTGCAATGGAGGCGGGGCATACACACTCCCAAGCACCACAGGCTCCTCACCAATCGTTCCCTTGATAAAAGCATATCGGCCCTGCGGATCCAACCACTGTGATGAGTGGACATACGACAGCCTACGATGCACCAAAATGGCCACACCCCTGGACCCTCTAGCAAACCCGGCGTGGTAGACCTGTTGGTAGCCATATCGTTGTAAACATAGAATTTTGTTGCCTAATAGATGCGTTTCTTGCAACAGCAAAACATCAGCTTTTTCTCTTTTCGCTTGTTGCAACATCGCCCCCCTCTTAACCTTGTCAAGCACTCCCCTCACATTCCAGCTTAGAACCAACATAGAGGCCCTGGGGGTCAGCGGCCTGATTCCCTCATCAGCCATCCGGGGGATCTAGAACATATGCCCGGACACCGGGCCTTGCATATCTGTACACACAAATTAGTGAGATCACATGACAATCGTGCAGCACAACCCAAACACACTCCCCCAACACCCAGTCCCCCCCAACCATGCATCCTCCCCCCTCCCCATACCTCAACAACTCTGAAGTACCTGTCGCGGCGTGGGCAACCTCTGATCCCGAACGCGGGACCCGAGGGCGTCCACGCCAATGGATCCCCAACAACCCGCCCATTCACTAAACCCCCCCCCCCCCCCAGAAAACGAACTCTAAACAAGGGGGAAAGCGTCCGCCCTTAATACATCACCCCCCATCCCCCCAACTGCCACCCCAAACAACCTAAAACATAATAGTTCAGCAGTCTCTGTTTGCCATTCCTTTCAGCTCCAGGATTACATCTCAGATTGTCCCCTTCCTACCAGGTACCGCAGGCGATCATAGATCCCATAGTTCTCCTGGGTATAGTTCAAGTGCTCAAGGATCTGTCTGTGATAGGTCAGGGGCTCCTGTCTTCCCAGCAGCCGCCCCCCCAGAGGTAGACCGCCTTCTAGATCTGGATCTCCAGTTGCCTTTGCTCCGTGAACATCGTGGGGTCTGCCCCGGTACCCCGCGTGATGAGGAATCCGAGTCTCTGCCCGGCGGAGTATGCACCCTCACTTTCACCGTTTCTTCGGTCCAGTGGAACACCTCCTCCGGTGTGTCGGAAGAAAAGAGTGTGGGACTGGTATACCACTTGCAGGCGGGCTGGGTATAATAATGCATAGGAGAGCTTAAGATCGCGCAGACGTGCCTTGGCCGCTGTAAAGGACTGCCTCTGTTGCTGGACGAGCCTGGTGTAATCCGGAAAGATCATGATCTTTTGGTTATCGCACATGAGGGGTTCCTTCGCCCGCGCCTGCCGTAGAATGGTGTCCCGATCGTGGTAGTTCAATAATTTGGCTATCACTGGCCGGGGGCGTGCTCCCACAGGTGGCTTTTGTACGAGAGCTCTATATGCTCGCTCTATTACGAAGCATCTGGAGAGGGAGTCAGGTGGGAGCCAACTCTCTAGCCACTGGGTCAAGAAACTATCCATGTTGCCCTTCTCACAGCCCTCCGGGAACCCTACAAATCTCAGGTTGTTGCGCCGGGCCCGCCCTTCTGCATCTTCTGCTTGGAAGTGCTAGGCCTTTCTGGATCCCCTCCATACTGGCTACCTTCTACTTCAGAATCGCCACATCGTCTTCCACACCCGATATCCGAGTTTCAGCCTCTGTGATGCAGGCCACGGCATTTCGCAGGTCCTGGCGCAGCAGTGTGACATCCGCCCCCACGGCTCCTATCTTCGCATCCAGCATATTTCGGGATTGGGTTATCGCCGCCATAAGTGCTGCATTGTCCGGCCCGAGCCCTGTTGGCCCCCGGTGGCCCCAGCGCCGCCACTCGGCCCCGAGAATTTATCTATGGGGCCCTGCTTCGAGGTCCCTCCACCACTCCCACCTCTAGTCATCGTGGACCGTGACTGGGGCACTTGCCTTGGGACCCACTGCCCGAACCCCGGGATGTCTTCACCAGGTCTCCCGGGGGAAGGAACCGGTGTTGTCTCACCACGTCTGGTACCCGATATGTCGGAGAGTCTCACTAGGGCCGATCAGGGGCAGGAGGGCCGCCGCCGCAAGGGTCCGCCTAGCGTCACTCCACTGCTCACCTCTGTCCTTGGACTCTTGCAACCTCCATGGGCAGCACCGTCCAGCTTTCGGACCAGGTCCCTGCGTAGGCCACGGCACCTCTTCGGGCCCAATGTATGCGGCGTCCCCCACTCTCGACCTCGTGTACTGCTGCAGCCACTCCCGGAGGCCGATCTGCCTCCCGACGTCGTCTTCTCGATGTTGAGGTGTGGGGAACGTCCCCACAGGTGGCCCACCACGCCTGCTCCCAGGCCGCTCCACGAGTCGCCCGGCCCTGCCGCAGCAAATCTCCAATCCACTGGGACGTTCAGGAGCCTAGTTTCTCCCTTACACAGTCTGTCCTTAGTGGTATCCTCCCAGGGCCTCCTTAAAATGTCCCCAGTGCGGCCGCCGAGCGTCTCCGGACTATGGGCCTTTCACCTCCGATATCAGTCCATTAGGGCCAGTGCGCTCCAGTATAACCTCTTAAGACCGTCGCTTTTGACCGTAGACCAGGCACATCCCAGTATCACCTTTGAGGGCCGACAGTCCCCCGATCACCAGCCGAGAGTGTCCACTTCCCGGGCTTCTCCACCAGTGTTGCCAAAATTTAGGCCCCGGCCTCAAGCGGGCAACCAGGCCTCAGGTCTCGGAGGCCCCCGTAGCTCCGTCGTGTTATGGGGACTCAGGCGTTCCACCGGCATCCGCTGCTGGTGCTAGATATCCGTAGATCCCTTGCAGACTGCCAGGGAAGATCGGGGCACTTCCGCACCCCCGGGTCCCACCTTGAAGTATGTAACAGCCTGCGGTGCTCCAGGCACGGGGAGCGCCAAAACTCAAAGCCCCGGCTGCACGCGCCCAACCAGGCAGCAGTCTGTCTCTCTCTACCGCACGACGTCTGGGAGCCCCAGCGCTCGGGTAGCGCCACCGGAGAGTGCCTTGTTGGTTCCGTGAGCTAGATCGCCGTTTTGGGCGGCAGCAAGGACTGGGGAGACAGGATAATCAGGCGGATAAGTTACGGGCTGGACGGAGCTCTTCTAGGCAGCGTCCACAATGCTAGCCCGCTAAGCCACGCCCCCTGTCGACTTGCCAGCATTTTGAATGAGAACATACCCAGCTCGATTGTTCTCGCAGGTACACCGAACTGTGCGACGGTATTAACACACAAGTCTTGATGAGTCATATGCTGCTCAGCTTTTACTCTCCATGGAGGAAGGAAACCAAAGAGGCCCGAAAAAGTCTTGAAATGACTAATCCAAACACCGAACCCAGGGAAGGGCAGGACCGAAACCGAAACCGGCAAAACGAACCCGGTAACGGCCAAGCCGCCGGCCAAACATAACGGAGGCCGCAGCGAACCAGGAAACCGTGAGAGGGGAAGGGGGCGTCACCCAAAAGGGAACCCGCGGCCTACAGCAAGCGCGGGCCGTCAAGGCATCCCACTGCAGGAAGAGTGCCCAGCGCAACAACTTTATTAATTGTCTTTAACTAATACCAGTTGGGACATTGTTGTTTTCATACTATTACGCCCCAATCCCAACACGGTTGACGGGTACTGTACTCCTGTTTTATTTACCAGCGCAACAACAGGCGCACCGGAGCCCACCCAGGCGCCCAATGGAAAGGCGGGCCTGCACCAACGAGGAACGCCCCAGGGAGAGGAAACGTAACCACAGCGCGCCCAAGACACTGCCAAGCGCTAAGGTAACAACCTCCTACCTTCACCGTCAGCTGCAGCAGGATCGGCACAACCGCTCCATGAGGCACAGAAGGACCGGGTTCCAGTGGAAACGGAGGACCACAAAATCCACACCGATCCGGAAACCATGCAGCATGAAACCGGGCAGCAAGAACAGGGAGACCCGCGGAGCCCCGCAACACAGGCCTCCCGAGCCCAGGAGGAGACAGGGAAGCCCAGCAGCCCAACTCCACAGCATCCCACGACGGTCCACAGGAGCCCCCAAAGCCCAGCAGAGGAGGAAGCCACAGAACAAGCGAAGCAGGTAAGTGTCCGGCACTCACCCAAGCATCTCCCATCAAGTAAACCACCGACAGGAAACAAAACAGGATGTGCCTCTAGTGGTTGGGTGTAATATAGCTTTTTTTTTTTGAAAAAGTATACACCCAGGCAGACTTCTGCTACAAGGAACTGGCTATTTCAAAAACATATTGTAAACAACAGACAAAGAATAAAACAGTAAATAGTGCAATAGACTGATATGATATCAAAAATTCGTTTTTAATTCTGATATTTAAAAAAGATTAATATATATAGTTCTATACATTAGATATGCACAATAGGACATGTAATACATCAATTGTTTGCAACATTTCCATAATACATTATAAAAACCAAAAAGGAATTGATTATAAAACGTGTTTCTTTAAAACATCTTCGAATGTTTGCAGACTTGGGCTGTGTGTGTCAACGCGTTTCGACAAAATCTTTTGTCTTCATCAGGACAAATGAATGTTCAGCCACTTTTTCTAGATAGAATAAAACATAATTTCAGATAAATATATAGCCACTTTTTTCTACGTTATATTTAACTGCTTTTTTTTGGCTAACAAAACAACAACAAACAACAACAGTCTATTGCCTATTTTTAAACCATATAGATTCATTGACTCTTAAAATTAAGATATCATTTCCTTTGAATACACTTTCTTAGCCAGACTTATATTCTTGTGTGTAGGTCGATAAAGAGTAGCGAAAAATTGGAAAGTATACATTTCATAGTAGTACCAGTCATGTATGATGTGTCATACCGATTACATTCTCAAATAAAACTAGACAGAGAAACAGTTTCAAAGATGAAGAGAATACATAACTAGCAACGGAGTGACATAACATCTGGAGGCTTGACACCAAAGAGAAATTGGAATTTCTTACGGCTACTTTCGGCTATTAATCATAGTCGGCCATAACATTCTAATTCTTAAAACAGGTATCTGTTATTAGATTTCAATAAAGCATTTTTTGATACGTTCCCTCACTATTCATCTATATTGGACCCAGAAATAAGGCTACATATCAACTGACGCTATTTACGATGTTAGTACCTCATTACATGTGTTTATTTCTTTTTCAATATTATACTGGTGTGTCCTATCAACACCCAGAGTATTGCCAAAGATTATGATCTTACCTATAAGTAAAAATAGATGCCAGCTATTCACGATAACAGATTGAATTCTGTGCGCAATCGATGAAGGGAGTAAGGCACCTTTCTTTTATTTTTCGAGGTATGTGATATCTATTTTGAATAGCCAATATTTACATGATCCTCTTTGAAAGTAAGTTTATATACAACGAAGTGGCACCGTTCTTTGAGTCTGTTTCCCATTGGAACCGATACATAGATGATATTTTCTTTGTGTGGACCGATGGGGAACAGACTCTGGGAGAGTTCCTGCTTTGGTTAAATCTCACTGATGAGAACCTGCGTTTCACTGCGCACACCAACAGATCAAAAGTTGAATTTCTGGATATTAATATAAAAAATAGGGATGGCTCCCTGGAAGTAGACCTGTACTCGAAGCCAACCGCTCGAAACACACTTCTACACTTCACAAGTTACCACCCGCGATGTCAAAAAGACAGTATCCCCTTCTCTCAATTTTTGAGAGTAAGACGGAACTGTACGAACATTAAAGACTTTGATGCCCAAGCAGTAATTATGAAACAAAAATTTATCCAAAGAGGGTACCCACATCGCCTCGTGAGAACAGCATACAAAAGAGCCCGCTTTTATGACCGAGACACTTTGCTGAATTCTCAAAAACAGAAGACTGACTCAAAATTAGTATGTATAACTAAACATTCAACACTGGACTCTACAATAAAACAAATAATCAACTCGAACTGGCATCTGTTGAATGTCCTTGACAATCAACAAAAACTACCAAAACCCATGTTTGCCCATAGGCGAAACAGAAACCTAAAAGATCAAATAGTTCACTCTCGCCATAAAGCCAACACAGGTAGTATTCCGTTTATCCAGAAATCAATCACTGGAACAAATGCAATCAAAGGTACCTCACGCTGTGGGTCATGCCGTTCCTGTGACAGCATTTTAACTGGTGAAAGTATGCAGTTCAAAAAGACAACTATTCACGCAAAGGAACTATGGAATTGCAACAAAAAGAACGTGATCTATTTGATCATGTGCCCCTGCAAATTGGGATATGTTGGCGAGATGTCGCGTATGATAAAAACTAGATTAACTGAACACAGGTCAGCGATTAAAACACAACGAACAGCAGCCCCGCTTGTGAACCACTTCATGGAATATAAACACACACCAGAAGAAATTAGATGGCGCATCTTGGAGAAAATCCATTTACAAGAAAACCAAGGAGGCAATGAAATACGTAAGAAACGCGAGGTCTTCTGGATCTTTACCCTTGGAACATTCGACCAGGGTTTGAACCAGGATTTACCCTGGGAGAACGCAATAATATAACTATGTAAGTGATGTAAATTGAATACGTTATCTATAATGCAATTCTGAATAAAATAAAGGTAGTGGGTATGGAAACAGGCAATACTTCTTTAAAATCTTGGTACTGCCTTTTTTTCCTGGATATAAGTAGGAATATATAATATAAGTCATTCGTCATGGAAATAGGCAATACTTCTTCAAATTTCGGTACCGCCTCCCTTCCTGAATATAAATAGGAATGTAAAATATAAGTCATCCGTTATGGTAACAGGCAATATTTCTTTAAATCTCGGTACCGCCCCCTTTCCTCGATATAAATAGGAGTGGAAAAAGGACTTTGTTTGATCCTTCTTTTTTATACGAACCACTGAAGAGAGTAGACGCGCTTCACCCTGCTGAACAAGAGAACGGTAAGATTTCGAGAAACTCCCTGCTTGACCCCGTGCTTGACTCCGCGTTTAACTCTGCAGGCAATTTTTGCCAAGAAACTGTTTGGGCCAATTTAGAGCCACAGTTACGAAGTCCTGCTTTGAAACCGAGAAATTGTTATTTTAAACCTTAAGTTAAAAATAGCCCCTTTTTTTCTCATTACCCCTACAGTTTGCGGGCATCATATCGTCTTTCGGACCGCCCGGTTATGTTGGGGTATTTTTCTGAATGACCAAACGATAAGAAAAAGGCGCGAAAAACCGCTATCGGCGTTTTCAACTCTAGGAAATGCGATCTCCAGGTAAATGAATGCGAATGAGTTCTGTAGAAGTAAAAATAACCGTGAAATCGACTAAACGATAACACGCTAAATATTTGTGATTTTTGCCTTTTTTAGGAGCGTTTTCTGAGTTTTAACACACCGATAATTCTACATACCACTAGCTCAACCGGCACGTCCTCATTTTAACAAGAACGAAAACAACCTTTCAGACTGAGGTTTTTTTCACTATCTCCATCCCGCACCCGTGAAAGTCATCTCTTATAAAGAGGTAAATAAAGATAAATGTAAGCACCTGTCGAACTATCATAACATAAATGAAACAAAACAAAATATATACACTATCTGTTTATATAGGAAATCAGCAGTAAGAACGACAAGGCAGTACTACAACTTTTTTAATCGGCGGGAAAGGACAGAGAACTTTCGCCGCATGTTAGATTGAAAATGAGCGGAAAACAGATGAAGGTAGAAGTAAGAAGAAAGCAGTGAAGGCTGCACTAACAGGTAAAAACACTAATGAGTAACAAGAAAGAGATTAGGAATAGAATTCAAAGTTCCCTAATAAATAATGTGTGATAATGAATTAAAAGACCATCATCTCTCTATTCAAAATAGATATCACATACCTCGAAAAATAAAAGAAAGGTGCCTTACTCCCTTCATCGATTGCGCACAGAATTCAATCTGTTATCGTGAATAGCTGGCATCTATTTTTACTTATAGGTAAGATCATAATCTTTGGCAATACTCTGGGTGTTGATAGGACACACCAGTATAATATTGAAAAAGAAATAAACACATGTAATGAGGTACTAACATCGTAAATAGCGTCAGTTGATATGTAGCCTTATTTCTGGGTCCAATATAGATGAATAGTGAGGGAACGTATCAAAAAATGCTTTATTGAAATCTAATAACAGATACCTGTTTTAAGAATTAGAATGTTATGGCCGACTATGATTAATAGCCGAAAGTAGCCGTAAGAAATTCCAATTTCTCTTTGGTGTCAAGCCTCCAGATGTTATGTCACTCCGTTGCTAGTTATGTATTCTCTTCATCTTTGAAACTGTTTCTCTGTCTAGTTTTATTTGAGAATGTAATCGGTATGACACATCATACATGACTGGTACTACTATGAAATGTATACTTTCCAATTTTTCGCTACTCTTTATCGACCTACACACAAGAATATAAGTCTGGCTAAGAAAGTGTATTCAAAGGAAATGATATCTTAATTTTAAGAGTCAATGAATCTATATGGTTTAAAAATAGGCAATAGACTGTTGTTGTTTGTTGTTGTTTTGTTAGCCAAAAAAAAGCAGTTAAATATAACGTAGAAAAAAGTGGCTATACATTTATCTGAAATTATGTTTTATTCTATCTAGAAAAAGTGGCTGAACATTCATTTGTCCTGATGAAGACAAAAGATTTTGTCGAAACGCGTTGACACACACAGCCCAAGTCTGCAAACATTCGAAGATGTTTTAAAGAAACACGTTTTATAATCAATTCCTTTTTGGTTTTTATAATGTATTATGGAAATGTTGCAAACAATTGATGTATTACATGTCCTATTGTGCATATCTAATGCATAGAACTATATATATTAATCTTTTTTAAATATCAGAATTAAAAACGAATTTTTGATATCATATCAGTCTATTGCACTATTTACTGTTTTATTCTTTGTCTGTTGTTTACAATATGTTTTTGAAATAGCCAGTTCCTTGTAGCAGAAGTCTGCCTGGGTGTATACTTTTTCAAAAAAACTGTTTTCCCTGACCCAGGAGTCGATCCTTAACAGGGGGTCCCTGATACTCACACTGGGTGTAATATAGCACCTGGCAGGAGGGGGGTGGACCCTAAAAGCGTTTCCTGGTTTGTTTCCTGTCTTGTGTGATACCTCATGAGTGATGACTGGGTCGGGGACGAGGGACGTAGAGGTAATGCTCTGATCCCCTGCACCACAATTATCAGTTACATTTTGGTTTGTGTGAGCTTCATATTGAGGTTCATGGTGTATTTCCACATTGGTGGGTTTACCGCAAAGGGTTTCACTTTTGTGCGTGACCTGAAGCACATTTTCTTGTTTGAGTTTATTTTGTGCATGTTTCTCTGCTTTTTAGGTTTCGCCTGGCCGTAGCACGCAGTGCTCCGTCCAGGCGAAAACTTTTGTTAACAGTATGGATGTTCGTCCCGCCTCTGTTTCCCATTGGCTAGCTCCATAAATGGAGGCTAGCCATTGGAACGGAGATCTGTCCGTCAATTGCGGAGCAGATTCGGGGACGTTCCGGCCATTTTTACTCATCCTGCCCCTTCTGACAACGTCATGCGGCCGTGGGCGGGGTTTATTTTTTTTTGTCCTCCATGTTTGTTTTGGCCATTCCGCGGCTGACCGCTGCCGGAGGAAGTCCAGGTCCAGGTGAGTGCTGGCCGTTCCCGCCGCCCCCCCCCCTCCCGCTGTCTGTGCCTTTACTTGTTTTCTTAAGACTCGGCTCAGCTAAAACGTTACACGTTCTAGTATCCTCACTGGCAAAAACGTAAACTATTAAATCACTGGTGTCCTAGACTATTCTATTTGCTTCAGTTTTCAGTCTAATGGCCAGCGACGTCCAGGATGGGCTCGAGAGAGGCAGGCAGGCAGGCAGCTGTCTCCCAACACTCCAGCCATCATAACCCCTTTCCTCCACTACCCGACATGCCCCCCGACCTCCCCTGTCTCTGACAACGCAACCGAAAATAGTACATTTTGCTGCTGCAAAACCCGGATCGCAGGCCGCTCCGCCAATGCACCTCACTTCACTGCGTATTACTATAGTTATACCAATATTTCTCACACGGAGCGTGGCTCTCTCGTGCAATGTCCACTGGTGTTTTCTACTAGTTATATAATGTGTAACGTAACTGGTGCTCATGTAAAGCGCTCCATAACCTTCGGGTCGAGTTCGCGCTATATAAAAACTCTTTTTTTAGAGTGGTCATTCTAACACTGCTTTGTCAATGCACGTCACATAAATAATGCCTCATTTCACTATAAGCATCACGTAGGGCATAAAAAGGTCTCCTGAGGTGCTTCACTTCAGTAACATCGTTTATACGTATAATCAGTTCCCTCAGAGCTTTCCCAAAGCACTCAGTTTATAACCTAAAAATTCTACTATATAGAAAACACTCAGCTCAGCAACTGCGCCTCACTGTAATGCCTTCTGCTGTTAATATACTGTGACCACACACTGGTCATAGAAAGTACTTTGTGTTAGTGCGTACACTCTACTTCTATGCTCTGCACGGTCTGGGATTTCCCTTCTGGCTCCGGATAATCTATACTGCACTCTTCATAAGGATGAAACACTCATCGTGCGCCACGCCTCACTGCTGTGCATCACGGTCTGTCACACTTTACATGGGTACAGTTGGGTGGATACATCTGTAAAGAATTCCTTCTCTAAATTCGTGATCCAACGAAACTACGACTCCCGGGTTAGATTCTGCTCTGATGACGTTTCTATGCCCTGCTCCCTTTGAAAGAAAGTTGAAGGAATATATATTATCACTCCTTTAATGTTCTCTTTCCTTAGGGCCCAAAATCCACCACACGAACCGGGGCCTACTGACTTTGTCACACTGTTGAGGTTTATCTCTTTCCACTGTACTGTGGAGCTCTCCCAGCATGCCTTGGTACTTGCTGAACAGAGCATGCTGGGAAGGCAGAAGCTGGTGAAGAGCTGCCCTCCGACAGTACTACCTTGGTGCTGTACCTCCCAGGTCAATAAACCCTTGTGGGGATTCATAAAGGCCCCCTCAGTGTTGCACAAGTTTCCAAGGAACTTAACACAATGCTTCTTTACTAATTCAAATGTAACTGTTTACAGGTGGTAACATGCCATTTTACTGCGTCGATATTGAAATTATACAACCCCTTCTACTGAACATTTGAGTAATAAAAGGAGCACTGACCCGTACATTTATGAACGTTTTAACTGACCGTTAGGCGTGTTTGCAACCGCTAAAACATTCGTTTTACAAAGGAAAGACCTCGCCCTATGTTGCCCCCAAATCAATCTATAAACTACTTGATTACCTACTGAATATTAAAATATCCGTACTGGTATCCCCAACCAGAGGGATAAGCAAAACTGTGGTACAACACACCCTAATGACCAAATTGTAGTCTTGGTCTCAGAGGGCACAGTCTGGGTATGGCTTTCCCATACACCCACATTGTGTGATTCTAGGTAATGGCTTCCTGTCCATGTGCCTCTGTCTATATTCTGTAACATCTAGGCGCACTTAGAGGCTCGACACCAGAAGTCAGCGCTATACCTGAAGACCAGACAGATGATGGACACTCCTGTCAAAGCCAGAAGCGCTTCACGTGTCACACCCCATCTCCCGCGGTACCTGGAGAGGGCCCTAAAACACGGGTTGCCTGCTGCACACATCCGAGATGCGGATTTCTGGTAAACATAATGGCGACAGGTTCTCAAGGAATTTACATGTAGAAAGAAAGGTCGGCGCAAGCAGGGCGAGAAAGGCAGTCAGCAGCCAGCTTTGGGGGCTCCGTTGACCGATCCTTCCATACAAAGATCCCATATTGAGCCCATGGTCGCAGGTTTGATTCAGCTTTTCATCCTTTCAAGGTCGATACTACGAGCAGCATTGAGTCTGATAACAAACGTTTGTCATCTAGCGCCAAGAAAGTGATTGTGAGTGTCCATATGCTCTACAGCAATGCCTGTTAGGCTGGCACCAGACAAGAGATGCGGCTTCTCCGGACGGTGGTACCCCTGGAGGCGGTAGACCCATGCCAACCAGCAATGGGAGGAAAGCCAGGCAGTTGCGAGAGATAGATGTGATGGTTTAGAAGCGGCCCCTGAGCCGAGAAACCTCTAGAAGAACCTAAAGATGCCCTGGATCTTAGTAGCTGATGACAACAGTGAACTCGAATGAGTACATTTCCTCGTCTATTTGAATGGTTTTGCCCTCATTTAAATATAAATGACCAGGCATTTTCGGCCCAATCTGCAAAGCCAATTTAAGTGCCTATTAGCTTTGCCAATGCTTGTTATTGCTTGCTCCCGTCCCTCTCCCTTTCCATTTTGCTATTGTTGCTGCTTTTCCCTATTCCTCCCGCCTCCCTGTTCGTTATTGTTGCTTGCCTTGTAACTTCGACCCCTCCCCTGTTGTTGTGGCTTACCTGTCCATCTTCCCCACAGACACCCTGTTGCGTTCCCACGCCCCTCATTACATTACTCACCTTATTACTAGCCCTCGTCCCTCATGCTCCCTATAGCATTGTTGCTTGTGCTGCTCTGTTATTTGCCCCCTCCCTTCCCACCAGAAACAAAACAATATGATGCAGCCAGTGCTGACTGTGTCATGACATTTCTTTCTCCAAATTTTCACACATGCTGCACAGCACCCACACTGCTTCATATGGCTAAAAAACACTTTCCAAGCCAATAGCAAATTCATTTGTGTCTTTTGTTGTTTATTGGTTGATGATATGTGCATGATTTATTTGTGTGTAACGGGTTCACATCTTCGTCTGATTACTATGACGCTATGACACTGCTGTTGATCTCTGGGTTGCTCCACCTGTAGCATTTGGCTGGGGATGGCAGCAGCAGGGAGTTGCTCCAGCAGCAGCAGCAGTCCTTTAGACTGGAGGTAGTAGCGACTGGTGGCGGTGGATGCAACAGGTTGCTCTAGGATCCTCTGACGTGTTTTGAGCCACTGCCATTGGTTAATTAGTGCCAGTGTTTGCCAATGATCGGCACCGTTGCTTGTTTCTAAACACCGACAATTATTTAGAACAGTAAACCACAAGGCGACGCTGTCTCTCTATTTTTTAGCAAACCAATGCTATGTACTATAAAAACATAAATAGAAATAGCACTTTGGGGCCTTTCCTAAAGCTCGGGGTGACCTGGAATTGTGCAAAATGTCAGCTTCTGTAAGTAATGCTGCCACAGTAATACAGACACTGGCATTTGGAGGAGCTGTGGTTAATGCCAGCTGCAGTGGCAGACCTCTGGCCCTAGGACTTTTATTTGTACAAATGAAACTGGGGTCTCTGCAATATTTGTGATGCAAATTCAAGGCTTCAAAGTATGATGTTCACAATAACCAACACCCTCACATAAGAACATGCTTAAAACGATCCCTACAAATGAAGTGATTGTAAGATAACTGATTTATAATATGCTTTTTGGGCATAATTCCAGCCAGAGTAACACAGTGTGTGGTGAAAGAGTGGTAATTGCACTGCTTTTAGCAAAATTGAAACATCACCGTTTTTCCATTTTATGCAAACTTTAAGGACTTCCCGTCCATGCTGGCCCTGGAGGGTGCATCCCAACGGGGGGCAGGGGGGGCTGTGTGTGTCTGTGGCTCTGTGTATGTGTGTGTGTGGCTCTGTGTGTGTGTGTGTGTGTGGCTCTGCAGGTATGTATGTGTGTGGGACTCTGTGGGTCTGTGTGTTTGTGTGTGGCATTTGCGAGAGATTAAGCTATTGGCATTGTAAATGACAGTGCCATTTATTGATCTGTTTTGAAAACCAACACATAAATAGAAATGTTGTCATTTACAATGCCAATAGCTCTAACTTTTTCAAAGGCGAAACCGTTGCATTGTAAATGCTTGTTGTATTTTGGGTTTGCAGGATATGGTTCCATATTGGTGGGTGACCTAAAAAAAAATTTTTGGTCTGCAGTTTACCTGCTGCACATTTCCCTGGTGTTTACCTTTCGGTGGGTTACCTCACTTACATTTCAACATTAGCAAAGAACAGAAGCTTCTATCCCCATGGGCTAATGCACAGCATAAGTATCCCTGGTGGTGACCTTCCTGGCACACATTTCCGTATTGGTTAGTTACCTTTAGTGTTTTCCCTGTTGGTGGTTTATAGCATGAATTAACCTGATGAAAGTCTTGACTGGCATTTGGCTCATTGCTGGTTGGTTCCCTGGGATGAATTTCCCCCGTGGTGGGATGCCTAATATACGTTTTCCCGTCCGTGGTTTCCCTATTGAACTACAACATAGATGGAAGGTGTGGTGTTATATCCCAGTTGGCTACTACCTGGTGCCATCAACTGTTGGCCAGTTCTCTGGTGCTCCCTTGTATGCTAGTGGGTTCTCTGGCTCAAGTTTCTAGGTGGGCATTTCTCTATTGGAGGTACTACGAAATCATTTCCCTGTTGGACTTTACTTGGTGAGTGTTCACTCTAGCAAGTTACACAGGGAGAGACTCCTTTCTAAACCACAGCCCTCAAGCCTATACCTGGTGAGTATAATCCATTAACAAACGGTTTCACGTTGACAAAACTGCTAATAGAAGGGAACGCAGGCTAAACTGGTAATGTCGTTTTTTTAAAAACTTGAAGTAAGTGGTTACAGAATGTTTGCATAGACCTGCTATGTATTATATTTTACAAGGACATAAGCTTATTTTGACTTGTGCCCGAGTAAGCCACCTACATGATTGTTTTTAATTATCTTCCGCAGATACGGCTGTAAAACTGCTCCTAAGTAATTGAGGAAGTATTACATACCCCTAAGCATAAGTCTTCAAGGAAGACGTTTACATGTTTTTTAGAAAAGGCAAGTAAGCCAATGAATCTTGAAAGTACTAAGAACATACTGTGAGGGGGACATTGATTCCACGTAGAGTGGTGCTGCACCTTAGTAAACGCGACACTTTAAATCGTAGAAAAAACACACTGAAAAGGCTAAGCATAACAATGCATACATTGCGAGCAAAACACGGCTACGCGTCGGTTTTCAACAGAAGAGACCTTGTCCACCCCCGTGCGCCGAGCCCTGTGTGACCCTATCTCCTGGAGCGTCATCCGCAGCTGCGCTCTCAGCACAGAGTCGCAGCGGTTGTTGTCCAACCCAGCCCGTGACGTCATCATTGTGAGACCTTCCCGGAAGAGACGTGGCAGGAGCTGGTGAACGGTGGAATGCTGCTGTTTACGAAGTGTTGGTGGGAGTCAACGCACCCGGAATCAAACAGAGAAGCGGCCCGGTAAAAGGAGGAGTGTCAAGTCGCGGCCGCCCTCGAGTCTGAGGTTAGTATTACCTACCTGTCTGACAGGGCAACAGTTGAGACTGAAGAGTCAGATTGACACTTGCTCACTATAGGAGTCTTTCACTATTGTGCCTGCTGGGTAAATAGTGGCAGTGGCATCCGGTGCCAACCCTCAGGGATAAATCTTGATAGGAAATGCCAATTCTTGATAGGATATATTTCCCTAAGTAAACACCCAGAACCAAGAATTTATTGAAAAAAAAAGCAATCTCAATGGTATCGTTGGAGTACAGGGGAAGATGTCATAATACAGTAGCAATGAAAAGTATGCCCTGCAGATCCTTGCAAATGTGGATGAGGGATAACTCTCTTATGTAGTAATGTGACAACTAATAATACCACTGGCTTCTAATATCAGGAAATGTAAGTGATTAACTCTCTTATGTAGTAATGTGACAACTAATAATACCACTGGCTTCTAATATCAGGAAATGTAAGTGATGTTTTCGGAATACAGGTCCTGGTGAAATGATGACCCATTGTTTTCGGCCAGGTGAAATAATGCCAACAAAAAAGCACAGTTCAGACTGTCGATCCTCTAAACGTTTTCTCCTCGGAATAGTGTTCGATATGTAATATTGCCACCCATAATTTAGTGCCAAGGAAAGTTGAACCTTTGCAGAGAAAAGATAAAGAATGCATTTGAAATTATGAGTGGTTGCTGGCGGTGGGAAGTAGGGAAGTTTTACATGTACATTTCTCTGCATTTAGAAATAATGCCCAAGAAAAAAACATATCTTGAGTAACAACCATCATTTTAATTTTAAAATGCCAGTTAGAGGTTAATGTAAACCACAATAAAAAGAAAGCTGAACATGAACTCAATCATGCAATATGTTAATAGTTAACATATTTTTGACCTGCACAATATTATCTTAGTGCATGCGGTCAATTTTATTGGATAACTAGTTTCGAGTTTCCAACATGCCTCTCTATATCTCCATTCATATGGCTCTTAATGCCGTATTTCTACCTTTGAAGTATATTCCTGATGTTGATCATCCCAGAATTCTTTCTATAGATTACAGGATGCAGAGGTATGTCTTTTAAGAAAATGTATCTCCATGTACTTATATCACTTCTGTGCAAGATGTTCACAGTTGTACATATCTTTGATCCTTGTAACTGCTCCCTGTAATTTGTCTCACTCTGTACCATGTGTTTCTGAATTATCCTTATGTACTTTTGCTTATGAATGATCTTTACATTTTTGCTTCTGAACTGTGCTTCTCTGAATATTTGCTTCTCGCTCCTCTGATTAGTTGCTTAGGCAGGGTGTTTTTCTTAGTTGTGTTTTTGTGAACTCTACTACTCCTTTTAATTGTTTCGGTCAGAGTGCTGAAGTCAAATCTGTATGTACATTTCACCCTAATTGTGTTTCTCTCTGTTTCCTATCTATGCTCACAGGACCTGCGCCTCTTATTTGCTTACTAGTTAGTTGTATCACCTATCTAGCATCTAGTTCGGGATTACGTTCTAATGATATTTCTTTTTGTACCGCAGAATAGTGTTCATTTGATTGTGCTCCTCTGAATTGAATAGAAAGGAATTGAATCAGAATAGTTTGCTTTATTCCATTGAATTGTTGCTTCTCTAAATGTTTTCCCCAGCAACGTGTTCGTGTCTGCTCTGAGCCGACCTATACATCCTAATTGTGTTTTCCCCAATGTTGTTTTAGCTTTCTACTCATGTAGACTGTGTTTCTCAGAATTGCCCACCTTTTGATTTGTGTACCTGTAAATTACTCCTACCTCTTGAACTAGTATCATATCATGGTGGGTTTGCCCACCTACACGTGTTTCTATGAATCTTCTCTTTCCAGATTATCGCTATCTTTATTATTTTCCAAGCCGAAGTGCCACTGCATCACATTCCTTTATTTGGTCTCTGTGTGATTTTTCCAGAGAGATTCCTCTTCTTCGTCTGTTCTCTGCTCTCACCAGTGTGGGTCTTAGAACCTTTCTCAACTCAAATCAAGGGCCTCTTGTGCTGGTACCTGTGCCATTTCCCAGGGATATTTCTGGACTCCACCAAAATCTAGATCGTTTCTGTGAATCGTTCAGACACAATTTATACTTCTGGGGTGTGGAATTTATTAAAATATCTACTTGTCCATGGGGACGGTTGCTTCATAAATCCACCTGTCCTGTAACAAAAACCACTTATCCCTTTTGTGCCATGTAATGCGACAACATATTATGGACACAATCTCATTATATAAGAGCTCTGATATAGCCTCTCTGATTATTCGAGGGCTCATACCATTGTAGGGTTTGAATACTAGCAATATTCTTAATTTTTCCACGTTTCCGCAGATCTACCTACTGGTGCTGAAGGTAGTGGTAAGCAAAAGTTCCAGGGTTGGAATGCCATTTTGAGTCTATGAAAGCTACTAACTTGCATGTTTTAAGGGTTTTCACCAACTCTTCTCTTATCTTTTCCCATACTGAGAAAGGTTGGAAATGTACTCCTGACAATGGCAGAGGTAAAACTTCTCACAGGGCAGGGAAAAAAGTGGCTTGAGGGAAAGTGAATTTGCAAACACTGAACAGATTTTCGCATGAGCAACTCTACACATTCATGTTTGCTCATGCTAACATGCAGTTCACAAATATTTTCTAGGAGTACTATTTCCTGGCCTACTTTTGTAAATTCTTGTGAATTCACGAAAGCTGTAAATCTGCACTTAATGCAAGGACATATACAATGGGTGCACTTTTGAGACTTTCTTTAATAATTGTACCCCTAATTCATAGCTGCCAAGGTTTCAGATTGCTTAACTGTGACATTTTAAAAATTTCAGTGCAATTATGAGTGATATTCAACGACTATGAGACACTTTCTTGCAAGCAAAATTAAGACGAGGGAATCATATGAAGATCAGAATTTACACCCATTTGCGCTATGAGAAACTAATAAGATCTTACAACTGCAGCAAAAAAACAGAAATGGAAGGGCACTAACCTAGTAAAAAGCAGTAACTCCCGGCTAATCCTCATAAAATACAGTTTTGCAAATATGGGTGCTTCATGTTCATTTGTGAAAACTTATTGGACAAAACGCTGCTCTTCATCCAGCACTCTGCAAAATGTGCGACACTTAGAGTGACACTTTCTTGCAGGTATATATAATATCGCAGCCACCATTGATAAAGGCAGTTTTGCCGAAACGTGTTTGTGCGCGTATCCCTAATCCAATAAACCATTGGAGTCAACCCCGCGAGTGCTGGTCTCCTTTTTTTTTTTTTTTTTGAAGGAGCTGTGAGAAATTTGTGAGGGAGCACCCCCGTGAACCAAAAACCCGCTCGGGAGTGCAGAATGAGGTGCAAGTGGAGTGTGTGTGTGTGTGTGTGTGTGTGTGTGTGTGTGTGTATATATATATATAAGTATATATATATATCACCAGGCTCAGGTTCCATATTTTATTTTACCACAACCAGGAACAGCTACGCGTTTCGGGCTTAGAAGCCCTTGTTCACACGGCAATTGTCAAAATGTTTGTTGCTTTTTTTATATGCTACGTGATACACACCCTTCTTCATTACATCACTGATCACGTGATCATAAAAAGTGAAAACATACATATTGTTTTTCTTGCTGAATAATTCTTGTTATAAGATATGATGGCATCATTAAAACAGTTACTAAACATGGATATTTCAGTGTAACGTTTGTGTTTTATAAGACCTCTATCTTTAAAGAGAATTTTAATAATATTTGGCACTGTCTGTATAAATACATAAAACGCGTCGATTTCTTAAATACACTAGTTTTTCTCCTTTTTCCTCTTGTTATATTATTAAAAAGTTACAAACGTTTATCCATGGTCTATTACATTTTATATGGTAATGATGATGCAAATAGCAAAGCAGCAATTAATTCAAAAGTGCAAAAAACTGTGCAAAACATGTGCCAAAAAGAAGCATTATAAAGTGCAACCTGCATGATTCCAGAAGCATATCAATATTTATAACAATAGAATATCCCAGATCCCTGAGATAAAATTGTTAAAATCATATAAATAACCTTCTAAAATTCATCATCACAGTATAAATAGTGCTAAAAAGAGATAATGAGGTAAATAGATATAAATATGTACAAAAAACACACATATAAATAAATATAGGTATAATATATGTATATACATACACACTTCACACTGCCATCCCACACTTGAGGATACAAACAGTCCCGGACTTTCACTTTGCATATAATGCTGGTATTTTAGAGACCACAACATCCATAATGCTTTGCTATTTGTCTATGTAAAATGTTCCAAATCCTTTATTACCCTATAATTGGTTCATTAGTCTCCTTTCGGATATATATATTTTACTAATCCAGTTCTGAAAGCCTGTGCACCAGCTAATTTTATGCTTAAAGACTTTACAGTAGAAATGGCAAAATATTTTTGCTGCTTTCTAGCTCGGTGTGGATGGCACTGTGCTAATACTATGCTTAAAAACTTCACTAGAAAAGCAGACATCGGAGGTGAGCAGATTCAGAGTGTTGATGATGTTGTAGGGTACTCTGTAGGAGCTGCTCTCCACCTACACTCAGGATCTACCCAGAGTTCCTTGCTTCCTTTTTTTATAATTCATGTGGCACTCTAAGCATTAACGGCTATTGTTTTGATATGTTCTACTTCATTCATTGTGGCTGTGCGGTAGCAGGGTGTGTAGGGAGGTGGTTACTTTATTCAGGTGATCATTGGCATTTAGTATTGATCAAACTGATCTGTTCTTTAGGGACATCATTTTGTGGATTTGCACAGGGGAGAAGGTCAAATTGGTGTCGGTTTACGCCCATCCTCAGCTACAAAATGTTCACTGGAAAGGATTAGAGAATTCACTGAGCAAATACTTGAGACCTTACTTGTGATTGGTTGGGGAAATAAAGGAAAAATGTTACATTTCTGGTAAATTGAAATTAAACAAATCAAACCTATATGTGCAGAATCAAAGAAGGTTAATTGAATCAAAATCTTCTAGTCTCTTTATTACTTAATTTAAAATTGAGTAATTCCAGAGAGTTTTCCCTACCAAGGGGCTGATTCTGATGCGGGTTGGAAATGCTTCCTGACCGAATCGGGTTGGAAATGGTTTCCAACCCACTCTGATCGGGAGAGTCTGACCGACCAAGTACGATGCATCCGGATGCTTCCAGATACGATTTGGTTGGACTCCCATTGACTTCAATGGGAGCACATGTTCCTAACCGCATCATAATTGGGTACTGGGTCTCTCCCGATCCTATTTGGAAGGAGCAAATGCCATTAGGAGGCCTTCCTAACCGCATCAGAATCAGGCCCTGGGTGGGAATGCTTTCCAACCCGCATCAGAATCGGGCCCTTAGTATTCATATTTTATTTCTAGTTTTATGTGTAGCAATCCATACCCATCGGGTAAGCAGAACACTTTACAAATAATCAGATGTATATTAAATTAAAGATTATGAAGATACAAGAACATAGCTGACATCTATGAATAGTAAAACTCAGAAATCACTGTATTGTATAATTGCGAAGTATCCTTTGTTAAGTGACCTCTGGTATGGATTCCATGAGGTATACATTTGAGGCCAAATGGCAAGTCCCAGTTCATAGCTTCCACATAACACTCAATTTTAACATCCAAGGCTCTTTAAAATAATCTATAATCAGTAAACCAACATTCAGATTGTATGAAGCTAATCATAGAGTGGTTCTCAGTTGGAAGGGGTATGGAAGAGCAGAAATTCGATCTCTCTCTTGAAGGTGCTACAAGCAGGGTTTCCCCTGACAGGGAGAAGAATGGAGTTCCATACTCTAGGTCCACTTCCTGAAAAAGCTTGATATAAAGTTTAAGAAATCTGAAACATAGTGTTTCTAGGAGGAAAGAGTCTGTACTCTGGAATTATCATGATCCACTTGAGCCTTTAAATGTAAACTTCATTAGGTGAGCCCATGTGTGTAGTTGTAGGGAATCTGCATGCTATTTTGAATAAGCTTATCTTTTCTATAGAAAGCCCGGCAAGGGTGAGCAATATTGGAGTGATATGGTTCAGTCTTATGGAGCCAGACACCACATGGGTAGAAATGAGGGCTGATTGGAATTGTTAGAGGTGAGTTTTTTAATTAAACCTTCCAGCTGTGACAAGTCATAGTCAATTTAGGGTGGACTAGAGCTCGCACCACAGTCTTCTTTCTACTGGGATACAGGATTTCATCCTCCTAAGAGTTTGATTAAAAATATGAAAGGATTATTTGGTCCAAGGGGTCATCCAGTAAATGTTGTCAAAGTAGATCGCAAATCCCCAGGTAAGATAATTACATAAATATTCTAAAATGCCTATTTCTGGTGATTGTAAGAAATGCAGGACCGAGCAAAGAGACTGTTTTTTCTATGCACTGGAAGGCCCCTTTTAAGAATGAGCCAATTTTGAGATTCACAATGGGGCACTGTCATGTGGGAATTCAATATTGAATGGTTCCTGGGAAATCCTGATAGGCAAATGGAATTTTTATGACAACATGACTCACTTGAGTCATTTGCCTCTCACGAATGGTAGCCCCCTATCCTAAATAATGGTGATCAATAGTATACTACACGCTGCGCACCTGCATATACTATATAATTCAGACTACCACTAGCCAGTGTGCAATTTTGCATAGTTCACCTCATTAATGTCAAATAGTTCATTAGCCATTACATATTTAACCAAAGATAATCAAAATGTACAAAGCAAAAAATATAAACATTACTGTCCTTGTTCCAGCCAACATAGTTAATTTAATTTACTAATATATCAACAGTGATTCAAGTTGACAAACAATTATGGCTACATTTCATTGCCAACTATTTAAAAGGAGATATGGCAAAACAAACAAAAATTATTGTTAGGGTTGAGTTTCTTTAATTTCTTTTGTTGTAATAATTTTTGAATGGTTCAGATCTGCACAAAACTTTCCAAAAACGAAATGTATTTGATTGGGGTTCAGCTTGACAAGTTTTGTGCAGGTATGTCATAAGGGTCATTTGGAAGTGAGGGGGTCAAAAAAGTGGCTTTTCCTTTTAATCTCCTGTAGGATTGATTGCACTCCTACACAATAAAAAGGCTCATCTTTGTTACACTAAACTTGGCATTGAAGTAGATTTCCGCGAGTAATTGCCTTTGCTTGGTGTGGTGTAAATCCTTTCAGACAGTTTTTGAGAAAGTAGCTTTTTAGTTTGATGAGCTTGTGTAGGAAGGTGGCTACCTGACTATGGTTAACCCAGATTTGCTTGCGTTGTGTTTAGCTGGTTTTTGACTTAGTTGGCCTGGTTCCCTGCTAATCAGGGCCCCAGGCTATCTGCTCTCTCTGTAAAATGGATTCCATGTACTTTAGGTACATACCACAATTGGAAATGGACTCCTTGTCAGCCCCTGTACCATGCACTATAGGTGCTCAGGGCATAGGTGCCACCAAGGCCTACCAGGGGCTGCAGCATATCTTTTGCCACCCCTGGCTGGTTCTTAAATTGACACAACTGGCTGATCACTCAGCTGGGACAAGGTGGTGTAATCACCTCTTGCTTAGATATAGTATACCTATATCTAAACCTATATCTGGACACATATAAACCTGTGAGTCACTCCTATGGAAGGCCTTATCAATCCTGGAGGCAGAGTGCGTGGTTTAATGTGAGATGGAGCTCTAGCATGAGCTGAGCCTGTCTGTAGCCGTCGGGAACAAATCCCTAAGCTGTTTCAGGATAATGCCATACCATATACTATTAAGTGCATTATAATCCTCGCGGTTATATAGCAACTTTGGTTTGGCTTTATCAAAACATGTCGTGTAAGGTGTCATACGATTTGGAATACTATCCCCTCGCCAGTTCTGGCGACGGGGATAGCATTCCACCCCTCTAGAGGGGTAAGACATGTTACTTTACTGTAATGCGGTTATATCTAAAAGGGCCTCAGATCCACAAAATGGATGCTTCTGCCACAGACACAAGTCTGACCCTCTGAAGCTGACCGAAACCCAGCCAAAGGGGCCTGGACAAAGGATTTCCTGTCGCAGCGAGGTGTCACACCCCCCCAGACAGGAGATAGTGGATTGTAGCAGGGAGGTTTGAAAGAAACCAGACACTGCCTGGGGAGCACAAGGCTGCCCCTTGCATAATCCGGTCAAACCGGTTCTGGGGCACACCAGCCCCAGTCCCAGCGCGGCCTGAATCAAAGGAAAGGGGTGTATCCACCCCCTTCCTGGGTCCCACCCATAGGAGGGGACCTAGCAGGTAATCCAGCCCCCCAGATTCGAATAAGAGTGGGAGCAGTGCCAATGCACTTCAGATTATCCTGATGAAACATAAGAAACGAAACTATGGACCCTTCGACATCCTACTCAACGTAGAAGACTGAAGAATCTCCCTTATGGTCAAGGAGTGACCACCCTGTGCAAACAGGCACCATCCAGCCCTCGACGTCTGCTTTGTTGAAGTTCCCGCCGGAACTCAAGCGACAGAGATCGACGAGATCAAGCTTGCCTGCCTTCTAACAGCCCGATCCACAGTCCCTGCAGAGCTGAGACCCGTGGAGGCGACCGGAAGCGTGGGGCACGCCATCTTGGAAAGACCACGAGACGCTGACCATGCAGCCCACAAGTGACCCTCGAAGCTGTACAACGGGGTTTGAGAAGCCCCAACCCTGAGCCACTCTTGCACCGAAGTTCAGCCCTCCACACTCGACGAGTGCTGCGTGGGGCCCTTCTGCTTCTTTTGGCTCAACGCGTTAGTCCGGTCACTTGCCAGCTGGCTTGTGGCCCCTGTGCCGACGAAACTTGAAATTCGACTTGAGATTCTGGTTGCTCCAGATTTGCACCAGCTCCCCTGAAAAGGAGCCCCCACTCTGACCTTCCCGGCCCGAGTGAGAAGCAATCTTCCAGTTCCGCGTGGATTGCTTTTGCCAAGTGTTGTTTGCTCCAATCTTGAAGCCGACAGCGCCGACGGCGAGAGCCTGCGTGGGACAGATCGTGACCTGCTCCTGGACTTCGTAGATGCCCCAGAGCCCACGTGACAGCGGAGAGAAGCTCCTCGACAACCACCTGATTGCGCCCGACATTGCCTGGTTCCATCCTGGTTCCACCCTGGTCACTGCTGAGTGACCCAGACTCTGTCCCCTCTGCTTTCAGGTACTTTTCGACTTGAGTCCACCCTTGTACTCCACCGGACACTTCTCCTTCACCTCGCCTGCAGCCCTTTCAGCTTCAAGCACCAAGAACCTGCGTGACGAAACCCGACTCAACTTCGACCCTGTGCACCCACTTCCTGTGGGTGAGGTAACATTGCAACGCCGGTGTTCCCACACTGGTACACACCTCTAGGGTCTGTGTCTTAAGTTTTGTTCCTCTAGGTTCAGCGGAAGTGTCCTTAAACTCTATTTGTGTAACTTTTACGCACCATTGACTTAACATTGATGCATGCTTGTGCTTTCAGCACTGCACCCGAATCCCGCGGGCTTTTCCCGACTTCAGCATTGCTTGTCCCGACTGCTCCCAGCGATTCCCTAGGCCCTAGGCCTAACCACTAATCGAGTGGTCTCTCTTATACCATTTTTTTTAGTATATGGTTTGAGTGGCCCCTTGGCCTCATCCAAAATTGTGCAACTTTGTATGTTATACTGTGCTTTTGATTTAACGCTTGTGCCCCTTTATTCATAAAGAATACTGGGGATTGTTTTTAGTAATAAATACATATATTTTTAATATATACTTGTGTGGTGTCCTTTCATTTGATATTACAAGATTGTATGTGGTAAAACAGCTCGCTTAACACGACCTCTTAAGTTAAGCCTTTAAGGCTGCTTAGTCCATGCTACCCCTAGGATAGCTTGTCTAATAAGGTTGACTTACAACCAGACACCATAAGGGATTGTTTGGACTGATACCAGGTGGTTCCAGAATTGGAAACATCATATATCAGGCCAACTTCTCACATTGGTGGCAGCGGTGGGATTTGAGCTTGCTGTTTGTTTTACCATTGCAATCTTTTTATCAAATTGAAAGATCACATCAAGTACCTTTAGGTACATATAAATCAAAAGCTTAGCATATTTAAGTTCTACTAAACTTAGTAGTTGTAGATGAAAGGGATTAGCACACCCTGACTACAACTCACTAGCGAGGTACAGTAGGGAAACACTTAGTGTAGGTAGGTGCATCACTTACACCACACTAGAGTCATGTCTGACACAGGGAAAGCCTCAGGGTCTGTTCCTGTGACAGTTGACCTTACCCAGGCAACTTCCAGCTATGACAAACTAACCCACAAAGACTTGGTTGCCTTGTGCATCTCAAGAGGGTTAAAAAGGGGCAGAAGTCTCACCAGTCCTTCCTTGATAGCCATTCTAGAACAGGATGACTTGGAAAAGGCAAATGCAGTTCCCTTAGAATCAGGAGATGGAGTGAACCCCCCAGCCACTGAGACCACCCCAGAGGAGGAAGATGAGGAGGTAGAAGAGGAGGAGGACTCAGAGGTAGAGGACCCTGAAGATCAGGATCAGAGGGGTAGCCAGGTTATAGTTGCCAGGCTTAGCAAGGCCAACTTAAACCTACTTGGGAATGGAGAGGGCCAGCACCTCCCCGGATCCTATAACATTCTCCCAGGCAACAGAAGAGTGAGATCTCCAGCAAGGGACTCTCATATTTCTAGTGCCTCAAGAGAATCTCAGAGAGGAATGACTCCCTCAGAAAAAAGAGCATGAGGCAAGAATGAGGGCTGTCAAACTCCAGATAGAGAGGGAGGAGGTAGCCCTGGCTCAAGCTAGACTTGCCTTGGCAAGAGAACAGAAAATGTGTGGCTTAGATGCCACTGGTGGCAGCAATATTCCTAAAGAGAAACCCAGGTCC
This sequence comes from Lissotriton helveticus, assembly GCF_964261635.1. Taxonomy (NCBI): domain Eukaryota; kingdom Metazoa; phylum Chordata; class Amphibia; order Caudata; family Salamandridae; genus Lissotriton; species Lissotriton helveticus. The sequence goes on along the minus strand of NC_136070.1, from coordinate 687,044,474 downwards.
TATGATAGTAGAAACCTGACAAAGATTGTGCCCCCCTACAAGGAAGGGGATGACATCCACAAATGGATAACTGCTCTTGAGAGAGCCTGCATGGTACAGCAGGTTCCTGAGGAACAGTGGGCAGCAATCTTATGGTACTCCTTTTCAGAGAAAGGGAGAGATAAGCTCCTCACTGTTAGACATGAGGATGCAAACAAATACAAAGTCCTGAGGAGTGTCCTAATAGATGGGTTTGGCTTAACCACTGAACAGTACAGGTTGAAGTTCAGAGACACCCAGAAGACACAGACACAGGACTGGACTGATTTTGTAGATTGTGCTACTAAGGCTCTAGAGGGTTGGCTACATGGCAGCAAAGTACATGACTTTACAGTATTGTATAATTTGATTATGAGGGAGCAAATCCTAAGTAATTGTCAGAACCAGCTCTTACACCAGCACCTGGTGGACTCAGATTTGACCTCTCCCCAAGAATTGGGAAAGAGGGCAGATAAATGGGTCAGAACCCGGATTAGGCCTAAGAATCAGGACAGTAACGAGAAGAAGGAGTCTACCAAGCCTCAAGATAAGGGTGGGGATAAAAGTAAAGAAAAGACTTCCCCAGGGCCCCAAAACTCCAAGAATGGGGGTGGGTCCCAAGACACTTCCTCAACTGAGAAAAAGCCTTATTGTTATGCCTGTAAACAGGTGGGACATTACAAAACAGACAACTGTTGTCCCAAGAATAACAATAAAGAGAATATACCTCCAAAGCCAGCTCCAACACCTCCTGTTACTGTCAGCAGTAACCCCCCAGGAAGTGGGAGCACACCCAGCAATCTGGGTGGGTTTACTTTTGGAGCCCAGGAGGACACTGGCCTATCCAGGTCCCCATCACCAAATAATCTTGTTTATGAGACTGGCATGGGGTTTGCCAACTTCTCTGATTGCCCAAATACTTTGAGCAAATATAGACAAGAACCCATCATCAATGGTTTGAAAGTTGAAGCTTTTAGAGACACAGGGGCTAGCATCACCATGGTGGCTGATTGTATAGTCCCCTCTAAACAACTTTTACCTGGTGCCACATATCTGGTAACAAACATTGATGGAATCCAAACAAATCATCCCATGGCAGTAGTAAGTCTCAGCTGGGGAGGTGTCACTGGCCCAAAGAGAGTGGCAGTGTCACAAAACTTGCCTGTAGACTGCCTACTTGGTAATGATTTGGAAATCTCAGCCTGGGCTGAGGTTGAACAGGAAACCCATTCTAGAATGGTAAATTCCAATGGAAAGGTTAGTGGGGCTGTAATGGCTACAGCCCCAATTCAAGATGTCCTTCCTGAAAAGGTTGGTAGGGCTGAGCAACTCTCTGCCCCATCTTTAGCAAAAGCTCTTCCTGAACAGAATAGCAAAGCTGTTATGATAACAGCAGAAACCCAAACTGAGTCCCCTCCTGAAAAGGTTGGTGGGGCTGTGATGGCCACAGCCCAAACTCAAACTGATATGTGTGTTGTGAAGCCTGAAATGATGGATAACTCCACACAAACTGAGAGCATGGAGGAGGAGGAGAAATCTTCCCCTCACCAGACATTAGGACAGGATCAGCCTCCTCAGGGAACTGATCTTACCCCTGATGAAGGAACTGCCCCAGAGGTGGTTGGGCCTAGCCTGACAGAGCCTCTGATGTCAGTGGACCCTTCTCAGGTGGGACCCAGTCTGGAGCAGGTAACCTGCCCCTCTCTACCTTGCCTTAATCAGCCCAGGGCTGCAGAGGACAAGAAGGACAGTGAGACCCAGAGGGCCCCCTGTCAAATAAAGCACCCCCATCCACTGATTAGGGGCACCAAAACTAGTAGCCCTAGTGAGGTGAAAACTTTAAAAACTCCTGAGGGAGCCCCCTTAAAAGTAGTTAGGGACCTCCCACAGATGGATTCTGTTGGGCAGAGCCAAACCTGGGACCCAAAGGGCCCAAACCTGAACTGTCCCTCCAGCAAGCCAAACAGGGGGACCCAGCCTCCAGCTTTAGGTAGCCAGAGGTTGACCCTGAGAGCACAGTGCAACTCAGTTAAAGAAAGAAAGGCACACCTGGTGGAAGATAATTGGAGGAAGCTGAGCCCTAAAGTATTGGAGCCTCACTTCAATACTCCATATCCAAACCAGCCTTTAACTTTGCATAAACACACCCAAGGTAGTGATTCCCTATGGTGGAGACCCTCTAATACCCCAAGGGTGAGGGACTGCTTAGTGGACCATGAGACAGGGGGTACCCATGCTAGTGCAGGTACTTCCTTATATGGCCACTCAGGCAATATAGGCTTACCTGGCCAAGGATAGCCTTATCTCCTTTCGTTTGGGCGGGGTGTTGTGTAGGAAGGTGGCTACCTGACTATGGTTACCCCAGATTTGTTTGCCTTGTGTTTAGCTGGTTTTTGACTTAGTTGGCCTGGTTCCCTGCTAATCAGGGCCCCAGGCTATCTGCTCTCTCTGTAAAATGGATTCCATGTACCCTAGGTACATACCACAATTGGAAATTGACTCCTTGTCAGCCCCTGTACCATGCACTATAGGTGCTCAGGGCATAGGTGCCACCAAGGCCTACCAGGGGCTGCAGCATATCTTTTGCCACCCCTGGCTGGTTCTTAAATTGACACAACTGGCTGATCACTCAGCTGGGGCAAGGTGGTGTAACCACCTCTTGCTTAGATATAGTATACCTATATCTAAACCTATATCTGGACACATATAAACCTGTGAGTCACTCCTATGGAAGGCCTTATCAATCCTGGAGGCAGAGTGCGTGGTTTAATGTGAGATGGAGCTCTAGCATGAGCTGAGCCTGTCTGCAGCCGTCGGGAACAAATCCCTAAGCTGTTTCAGGATAATGCCATACCATATACTATTAAGTGCATTATAATCCTCGCGGTTATATAGCAACTTTGGTTTGGCTTTATCAAAACATGTCGTGTAAGGTGTCATACGATTTGGAATACTATCCCCTCGCCAGTTCTGGCGATGGGGATAGCATTCCACCCCTCTAGAGGGGTAAGACATGTTACTTTACTTTAATGCAGTTAATTTCAAAAAGGGCCTCAGATCCACAAAATGGATGCTTCTGCCACAGACACAAGTCTGACCCCCTGAAGCTGACCGAAACTCAGCCAAAGGGGCCTGGACAAAGGATTTCCTGTCGCAGGGAGGTGTCACACCCCCCAGACAGGAGATAGTGGATTGTAGCAGGGAGGTTTGAAAGAAACCAGACGCTGCCTGGGGAGCACAAGGCTGCCCCTTGCATTATCCGGTCAAACCGGTTCTGGGGCACACCAGCCCCAGTCCCAGCGCGGCCTGGATCAAAGGAAAGGGGTGTATCCACCCCCTTCCTGGGTCCCACCCATAGGAGGGGACCTAGCAGGTAATCCAGCCCCCCAGATTCGAATAAGAGTGGGAGCAGTGCCAATGCACTTCAGATTATCCTGATGAAACATAAGAAATGAAACTCTGGACCCTTCGACATCCTACTCAACGTAGAAGACTGAAGAATCTCCCTTGTGGTCAAGGAGTGACCACCCTGTGCAAACAGGCACCATCCAGCCCTCGACGTCTGCTTTGTTGCAGTTCCCGCCGGAACTCGAGCGACAGAGATCGACGAGATCAAGCTTGCCTGCCTTCTAACAGCCCGATCCACAGTCCCTGCAGAGCTGAGACCCGTGGAGGCGACCGGAAGCGTGGGGCATGCCATCTTGGAAAGACCACGAGACGCTGACCGTGCAGCCCACGAGTGACCCTCGAAGCTGTACAACGGGGTTTGAGAAGCCCCAACCCTGAGCCACTCTTGCACCGAAGTTCAGCCCTCCACACTCGACGAGTGCTGCGTGGGGCCCTTCTGCTTCTTTTGGCTCAACGCGTTGGTCCGGTCACTTGCCAGCTGGCTTGTGGCCCCTGTGCCGACGAAACTTGAAATTCGACTTGTGATTCTGGTTGCTCCAGATTTGCACCAGCTCCCCTGAAAAGGAGCCCCCACTCTGACCTTCCCGGCCCGAGTGAGAAGCAATCTTCCAGTTCCGCGTGGATTGCTTTTGCCAAGTGTTGTTTGCTCCAATCTTGAAGCCGACAGCGCCGACGGCGAGAGCCTGCGTGGGACAGATCGTGACCTGCTCCTGGACTTCGTAGATGCCCCAGAGCCCACGTGACAGCGGAGAGAAGCTCCTCGACAACCACCTGATTGTGTCCGACATTGCCTGGTTCCATCCTGGTTCCACCCTGGTCACTGCTGAGTGACCCAGTCTCTGTCCCCTCTGCTTTCAGGTACTTTTCGACTTGAGTCCACCCTTGGACTCCACCGGACACTTCTCCTTCACCTCGCCTGCAGCCCTTTCAGCTTCAAGCACCAAGAACCTGCGTGACGAAACCCGACTCAACTTCGACCCTGTGCACCCACTTCCTGTGGGTGAGGTAACATTGCAACGCCGGTGTTCCCACACTGGTACACACCTCTAGGGTCTGTGTCTTAAGTTTTGTTCCTCTAGGTTCAGCGGAAGTGTCCTTAAACTCTATTTGTGTAACTTTTACGCACATTGACTTAACATTGATGCATGTTTGTGCTTTCAGCACTGCACCCGAATCCCGCGGGCTTTTCCCGACTTCAGCATTGCTTGTCCCGACTGCTCCCAGCGATTCCCTAGGCCCTAGGCCTAACCACTGATCGAATGGTCTCTCTTATACCATTTTTTTAGTATATGGTTTGAGTGGCCCCTTGGCCTCATCCAAAATTGTGCAACTTTGTATGTTATACTGTGCTTTTGATTTAACGCTTGTGCCCCTTTATTCATAAAGAATACTGGGGATTGTTTTTAGTAATAAATACATATATTTTTATAATATATACTTGTGTGGTGTCCTTTCATTTGATATTACAGGATTGTATGTGGTAAAACAGCTCGCTTAACACGACCTCTTAAGTTAAGCCTTTAAGGCTGCTTAGTCCATGCTTCCCCTAGGATAGCTTGTCTAATAAGGTTGACTTACAACCAGACACCATAAGGGATTGTTTGGACTGATACAAGGTGGTTCCAGAATTGGAAACATCATATATCAGGCCAACTTCTCACAGCTTGAAAGAGTTAAAAAGTTAAATATACCTGTGCCTCTCAAGGCCGGGTCACCCCCTTGCTCCCCACGCCTGCTTATTGCCAGCCTCCTTGCCAGCCTCCTTGACGCCGACGCCGACACCGTCGCCCCCCGAGCGGCCCAGCCACTGCTGGGCCGGCCGCTCGCCACTTTTCCCACCGCTGGCCCCCTGCGGCCCCGCCCACCACTGGCCCATTGTCCCAGACTCTAGCCCAGCCCAGCTGACCCGCCCTCCCATCCCCCTCTTATGACGCCCCCAGAGCGACCGCGCGCAGCGGGAGCACCGATTGAGCGCCGAAGGTGCGCCAAAGGTAAGCCCGTCTGCGCCTGGACCGCACCCAGCGCCAGGACCCCTGGCCCCCACCGACGGAAGCCGACCCGACGGACCTACGACGCCACCGAACTCTACGCACTCAATGCCGGAAGAACCCCGGGGTGCTACCGAGCCACCCCGAGACGCACCCACGGACCCTTCTGCTGCAACTCCTGCAAGTTCACCTGCATCCAGACCTCCGCTACACCAGCACCGACCAAGACCAAGCCGAACACCAGCAGCACCCACCTGAAGTGCATCCTGCTCAACACCCACTCCGTCCACAGACACGCCGTCGAGCTCTGGAACCTGCTTGACACCACTTCACCAGACGTCGCCTTCCTCACGGAAACCTGGATGAACGCCTCTTCAGCGCCCGACATCGCCATCGCCATCCCAGACGGCTACAAGATCATCCGAAGGGACCGCATCAACAACACAGGAGGAGGCATCGCCATCATCCACAGGAACACCATCCGCATCTCGACCAACACCGACGACACCCTCGCACCCGCCGAGCACCTTCACTTCCAGGTCCACATCAACCCCAAGACCACCCTCAGAGGCACCCTCATCTACAGACCCCCGGGAACACGCACACAATTCAGCGAAGACATCGCCGACTTCATCAGCCCGCACGCCCTCTGCTCTGGCGCAGAGACCCAACTCCGGACAACATGGCTGCCCTCAAGCTCGCCACCCGAAAGCACCACCAACTCATCCGCGCCACCAAGAAAACCGCATTCAAGGAACGACTGGACAACAACGCACACAACAGCAAGGAACTCTTCAACATCGTCAAAGAGCTCTCCAACCCCAACGCCGGAAACAACAACATCACCCCTTCGCAAGACCTCTGCAACTCCCTCGCCTCCTACTTCCACAACAAGATCGCGGACATACACAACAGCTTCAGCACTCAACCGACGCACGCCACAACCGAACCCCCGCCCCCCACCACCACCCTCCGCGCCTGGACCCCGATCAACACCGAAGACACCATCCGCACGATGAACTCCATCCACTCCGGATCTCCGACCGACCCCTGCCCGCACCACGTCTTCAACAAGGCCGACGCTGTCATCGCACCCCACCTGCGGGACATCATCAACACCTCCTTCGACACCGCTACCTTCCCGGAGAGCTGGAAGCACGCCGAACTCAGCGCCCTACTCAAGAAGCCTTCAGCCGACCCCACCGACCTCAAGAACTACCGCCCCATCTCGCTGCTCCCGTTTCCTGCAAAAGTCATCGAGAAGACCGTCAACAAGCAGCTGGCCGCCTTCCTCGAGACGAACGGATCCCTCGACCCCTCGCAGTCTGGCTTCCGGGCAAACCACAGCACCAAGACCGCCCTGATCGCAGCCACCGATGACATCCGTGCCCTGCTCGACAACGGAGAAACAGCGGCCCTCATCCTCCTACACCTCTCCACGGCCTTCGACACTATCTGCCACCGTACCCTAGTACAGCGCCTCAGCAATGTCGGAGTCCAGGAGAAGGCACTGGAGTGGATCATCTCCTTCCTCGCCGGGAGAACACAGAGAGTCCGCCTCCCTCCGTTCAGATCGGAAGCCACCGAAGTCATCTGCGGCGTCCCTCAAGGCTCCTCGCTCAGTCCAACCCTCTTCAACGTCTACATGGGCCCCCTCGCTGACATCGCACGCCAGCACAACCTCAACATCATCTCCTACGCCGACGACACCCAGCTGATCCTCTCCCTCACCAACGACCCCGCCACCGCCAGAGACAACCTACACAAAGGGATGATAGAGGTAGCCGAATGGATGAAGAACAGCCGCCTGAAACTGAACTCGGACAAGACGGAAGTCCTCATCCTGGGATCCTCACCCTCCGCCTGGGACGACTCCTGGTGGCCCCCCGCCCTGGGCAACGCACCCCAACCTACAGACCACGCACGCAACCTGGGCTTCATCCTGGACTCCTCCCTCTCCATGACCAGACAAGTCAACGCGGTCTCCTCGTCGTGCTTCAACATCCTGCGCATGCTACGTAAGATCTTCCGGTGGATCCCCACCGAGACCAGGAAGACGGTCACCCAGGCCCTCGTCACCAGCCGTCTGGACTACGGCAACTCCCTTTACGCCGGAACCACCGCCAAACTCCAGAAGAGACTCCAGCGGATCCAGAACGCCTCAGCACGTCTCATCCTGGACATCCCCCGGCGCAGCCACATCTCCGGACACCTGAGAGACCTGCACTGGCTCCCGGTCAACAAGAGAATCACCTTCCGACTCCTCACCCACGCACACAAAGCCCTACACAACCAAGGCCCGGGATACCTCAACAGCCGCCTCAACTTCTACGCTCCCAAACGCCAGCTTCGATCGACCGGCCACGCCCTCGCCGCCGTCCCCCGCATCCGAAGAGCCACCACAGGAGGACGGTCCTTCTCCTACCTCGCCGCCAAGACATGGAACTCCCTCCCGACCCACCTCCGCCGGACCCAGGACCACCTCGCCTTCAGGAAGCAACTCAAGACCTGGCTGTTCGAGCAGTAGCGGACCCCCCCTCCTTAGCGCCTTGAGACCCTTTGGATGAGTAGTGTTAGGGATCAGCGGTCAGTCCTGTTTCTGTGACCATGGGCCACCATCACATGACCAGGGCTATGGGTTAAATGTGTGTCCTACCTCTCTTTTCGTTGCTCGATATCGCCAACGTTGTGGCTCTGGTATCCAGCTCTATCGGTTCCTGTGATCGCTGTGGAATACTTTTGTCCTTGGTCTTTGTTCCTTATTGTCTCCCACGGGCTCGTGGGGGATTCATGTCTATTTTTGGGTTCCTGGTCATTTCACGTTATTTCTTCCCGTTTTGTAGTTAGCAAGTTAGTGTCCCTTTCCTCCCCTTTTCATTATACCTCCCTCCCTGATTTGTGTCCCTTCCTTGCTTTTTGTCCAGCGTCCCTTCCCTGCCTTTTTGTCCACCGCTTGTGTTACTGGTGTAAACGGGGGCTCCCGTTTTCGCCTGATTGTCTTGCCGGCACCGCGTTGTGCAAACGCACTGTTTTTGTTGTTGCCGGCAGACCGCCCGAGTTGCAGCGCCTATCTACATCGTTGTGCGAGCGGAAATGACGTTTTAGGTCATTCCGCTGTTTGGACTGCACACAGACGCTGGCATTAAGCAAAGGGAGACTTTAGTCTCATTCCTATTCCTTGATCCCTATTCCTTGCCCAGTCCTAATTCCAGAGGGGTTTTTTGTAGCTGGTGTCAACATATTCGCCCCAGCATTCTTTTTCCCCTTTTTAGGGTGCTTACCTTGCACCTTCAGCGTATCTCGGACACCATGTTTTTTGTGCCCCCTGACTGGTGTTTCCTCCTTGGATTATAAACAATATACGATCTAGGGGAAACCAGTCCCTACACGAAGCCAAGCCTGCGCTTACCATTGGTAAGGAGGGGGTATATGTTTGTTGGTGTGGTTGATGGTACATGGTCATAGACATAGAAGCTGCATTGGGTACTGTGTAGTGAAAGAAGTTATATTCCTTGTTCCCTTGTTGTCACCAGGTGCAGAGGCGTGAAGGAGGGAGCCGTGTCCTGATATTCCACAGGGTGGGAGACTTGGTGTCTCGTGTTTTACCACCCTCTTTTCGGGTTCACTGGAATACTCACAGTATACATCATTTGTGGGTTTTTTGGTGGACTAGAGAAGGGGACTGGTGCATGCTACGCTCCTGCAGTGCTTGGGCTGAGCAGGGTCCAACAAGTAGTGCGCTTTATAAATGCCGTGATTGATTGATTGATTGGACTGTTACTCTGAGGATGACCCTATGGAACTTTAGTGAACCTAGATTTAAGAATGAATTGTGTTTGATTGGATGAAAGAGTTTTTTTTAAATATTCATATTCCGCTTTGAGTTGCAGTCCTGAAGCTTGTTGGCTGGAACAGAGAAAAATCTGTTGTCCCTGGCACTACAGGGTGAGCGCGCAATCCCTGCGTCATGGAAAAATATAAAGGACTCAAAGGGGGCATAAAGAGCATCCCTTGGCCGATGCAGGGGGAGTACCCAGACAGACCCCCTCATTGAGACAAAATAAAATATATATAGTTTGCCACAGGGTTCGCAGACCTTCAAGACACTGAGGTTCGTGTATACTACCTTGGGGCAGACAAATCCACAGCAAACGGTCTTGAAACCTTGGTAAGCCCCATCTTCAGTCTTGAGTTTGCAAACTCGAGACCCCTAAAATAAAAAAATGATTAAGGCCAAAGGCCATGCGAAAAGAGACAGAGAATAATTTCAGTTAGATCTAGTTTATGATTTAAAAAACTTGAAATGTCCCTAAAAAAAAATGCAATTCAAATGAAATTAAGGGTACACAACAAAACCTAACAACTACTGACTCTCCTGATATGTTTACCTCTGCATGCCATAACTTGCACTTCAATAAGAAATAACACCTAAAAGCACAACGTCAATCAGTGAGAACACCTACTGAAATTAATTAATAATCCTACATTAATAGTTGTCTTATTTATATAGTGTTAATGGTAATGTGATATGTAATCGAGCCAGTCAGATCATTTATCTGTTACATCGAGAGGGATCAATCAATCAATCAATCAAGCATTTATAAAGCGCACTACATACCCGGAAGGGTTCCAAGGCGCTGTGGGAGGGGGGGGCAGCTAGTGGTTGAAAAGCCTTGAGTAGTCTCCTGAAGGTCTGAGGGTCTTCCGTCTGCCGAAGGTGGAGTGGGAGGGAGTTCCATGTCTTGGCGGCGCCGTAGGAGAAGGACCTGCCTCCGGAGGTGGTCCTGTGGATGCGTGGGACGGCGGCCAGGAAGAGGTCGGCGGAGCGGAGTCTCCTGTTGGGTGCGTAGAATGACAGCCGGTTGTTGAGGTATGTTGGGCCGGTGTTGTGAAGGGCCTTGTGTGCGTGGGTGAGGAGCTTGAAGGTGATTCTTTTGTCGACGGGGAGCCAGTGTAGGTTTCTCAGGTGGGGGTGATGTGGTCTCGGCGGGGGATGTCGAGGATTAGGCGTGCAGAGGCGTTCTGGATTCTTTGGAGTCTATTGAGGAGTTTGGCAGGGGCTCCGGCGTAGAGTGCGTTGCCGTAGTCGAGCCTGCTGCTGATGAGGGCCTGTGTGACGGTCTTTCGTGTGTCGGTAGGGATCCATCTGTAGATCTTGCGGAGCATGCGGAGGGTGTAGAAGCAGGTTGAGGAGACAGCGTTGTTCTGGTTGGTCATGGAGAGTTTCGAGTCGAGGATGACTCCCAGGTTGCGTGCGTGGTTGGTAGGTGTAGGGGCGGTGCCCAGGGAGGTGGGCCACCAGGAGTCGTCCCAGGCTGAGGGGTTGGGTCCGAGGATGAGTATCTCTGTCTTGTCTGTGTTGAGTTTGAGCCGGCTTTCTTCCATCCAGTCGGCGACCGCCTTCATGTCTCGGTGGAGGTTGGCTGTGGCGGTGCGGGGTTCGTTGGTGAGGGAGTGGATCAGCTGGGTGTCGTCGGCGTAGGAAATAATGTTGAGGTTGTGGAGTCTGGCGATGCGTGCGAGCGGGGCCATGTAGATGTTGAAGAGCGTCGGGCTGAGAGATGATCCTTGTGGGACACCGCAGATCGTCTTGGTGACTCCGGAGCGGAATGGGGGGAGGCGCACTCTTTGGGTTCTGTCGGAGGTGATCCAGTCCAGGGCCTTGTCGCGGATCCCTGCGTCGAAGAGGCGTGTGCGCAGTGTGTGGTGTCAGATGGTGTCGAAGGCCGCGGAGAGGTCGAGGAAGATGAGGGCCGCTGTCTCCCCGTTGTCGAGCAGGAGTCTAATGTCGTCTTTAGCGGCGATGAGGGCGGTCTCAGTGCTGTGGTTCTTGTGGAAGCCTGACTGGGAGGGGTCGAGGATGTTGTTGTCTTCCAGGTAGCGTGTGAGCTGGGTGTTGACGATCCTTTCGATGACCTTAGCTGGAACGGAAGATGGGAGATGGGCCGGAAGTTCTTAAGGTCGCTCGGGTCCGCCTTGGGTTGGGCGTTAATCTCGGCGTGTTTCCAGCTCTCAGGGAAGGTCTCGGTCTTGAAAGAGAGGTTGATGATGTTGCATAGGTGGGGTGCGATGGAGCTGTCGGCCTTGTTGATGATGTGGTGGGGGAGAGGGTCGGACGGGTCGCCTGAGTGGATGAAGCACATTGTTTTGCTGGTGTCTTTGGTGGTTACGCTGGTCCAGACGATGAGGTGGTCGTGGTTGGAAGGTATCGGTGGGGCCGGGGTGGTGAGGTTGGCGGGGTCCGTCTGTGGATTGAAGCTGTCGTGAATGTCTGTAATCTTGCGGTGGAAGAAGGCAGCGAGGGCGTCGCACAGGGCTTGTGATGGGGGTATGTCGTTGGTGCAGGGGCTGGGGTTTAAGAGTTCCTTTACGACGTTGAAGAGCTCCTTGCTATTGTGTGCGTTGTTGTCTAGGCGGTTCATGAAGGCGGCTTTCTTGGTGGTCCTGATGAGGTGGTGGTAATTGCGGTGGTGGTAATTGCGGATGGCGTCTTTGAGGGCAGCGTGGATGTCGGGTGTTTCCTCCTTGTGCCAGGTGTTTTCCAGTCTCCGGCAGGTGCGTTTGGAGGCTAGGAGCTCTGGGGTGAACCAGCTGGCTCTTTGACTGGTATCTCTGGAGGCGAGTTGTCTTGTTGGGACTAAGGCATTGGAGCAGTCTTCCATCCAGAGTCTGAGGGTGCGAGCCCCTCCCTCGGGGTCTATGGGGTTGGTCGGGGGGTTGCGTGCGAGGTGTGTTTGCAGTAGTTCCTTGATGATTTTGCTCCAGTGGCGTCCAGGGATCTGTAGGGTGCGGTGGTGTGAGACGGGTTTCTGGAAGGTGAAGTGGACGCATCGGTGTTCGGTCCAGGTGAGTTCGGAGGTGTGGCTGAAGACAACGTGGGGAGTGGAGGAGAAGATAGCATCGAGCGTGTGTCCGGCGTTGTGGGTAGGTGTCGTGATGATCTGCGTCAGTCCGAGGGAGGTGAGGTTGTCGATCAGGGTGGTGGAGTTGCTGTTGTTGTTTCGTAGGTGGTAGTTCAAGTCGCCGAGGAGGATGTAGTTGGTGGAGGTCAGAGCGTGTGCGCTGATGACGTCGGCGATGGAGTTGCAGAATTGGGGGCGGGCTCCTGGTGGTCGGTAGACGAGGGTGCCTCTCAGGGTGGTCTTGGGGTCCGTGTGGATCTGGAAGTGCATGTGTTCGGCGGTGCTGAGGGTGTCGGCGGTGTTTGTGGAGACCCTGATGGTGTCCTTGTGGATGATGGCGATTCCTCCGCCGACGCCATTAGTGCGGTCCCTGAGGGTGATCTTGTATCCGTCGGGGATGGCCACTGCGATGTCTGGGGCGGAGGTTTCATTCATCCAGGTCTCGGTCAGGAAGGCGATGTCAGGCGATGTGGAGTCGAGCAGGTCCCAGAGCTCGACGGCGTGTTTGCGTGCAGAGCGGGTGTTGAGCAGGATGCATCGGAGCTGGTTGGGTTCCTTAGTGGCGAGTGTCTCAGTGACTACTATGCAGGAGAAGCTGCAGTTCCGGCAGGTGAAGGGGCCATGGGTGCACCTTGGGGCGGCCTTGTGGCAGCTGGATGTCATGAGCATTGTATTTTGTGTGTGAGAGTGTATGTATATTACATGTTTTGTGGCTTTTATTGCACCAAATGCAGTGGTATAAAAACTAAATGTCACAGGAAACCATGATCTCTTGAAAATATTTCTTGGTTGCCTATGAAATACGGATTTCAACATCATAAAGACCACTCCCAAACTATTGTGGAGAGTGTAGGAAATCCGCCTTTTTTGTGCGGGCGCCTCAGATTTTTCACCCTTTCGTGGATTATACATTTTTGCTGGCTTTGGATTCTGTGCACTTTACCCCTACTAAGGGGTGTTTGAGCATGGTTGAATTGCATTATTCCTAATTGGCATTTTTGACTTGCCTATGAGTCCCAGTATTAGTACATGGTGTAGAAAGTGCACCCAGGGCCTGATAGTTAAATGCCACTGACAGACCACAGCACCTATTATGACATGCTCTACAGTTGCAGGACATGACTTCAGGCAGTGTATCTGGCTGCTGCAGTGTAAAGCCTGCAGCACGACTTGTTAAGATAATCCTTATTGCCATGATAAATGGTGGTGCGGAGCTTGTCTGGCTCCAAGAAGGCCGCAAGCTAGAGAAGCTCTGTAAGCCAAACACAACATCCTTCAAAATCCTCACTCCTATCAGCGGTCTGGCATCCCTCACAACACACGGATACCCCAGGGCTGGGGGCTGCCCTGTGCTTCTGGGTTTTCTGGCCACCAGGCTTGCTCCTGACGCGGAACGCCTGAGGCGGGGCCTGCGCTCTGTATTTGTTTGACGGTCTGCCCTGTGTCCCTGTGTGTTGAAGCTCCCGGGCTGCGGCGCTCTCCAGAAGCGCATCCTGCCAGTCGGGTCCACATGGCCCGGAGAAATATTTAAATACTGCTGAGGCAAGGGCGGGGCCAGCCGGGAAACGGTCCTCAGTCATCCTGCTGCCCCGAAGGCTCAGAGGGGGCCCCCTATATCCGGGGGTTTATTATTACGGTGGGTCTGACTTGGGCCTGGGACATGTAACTGCTATACCTGCAGGAGCCCCCAGTGTTGCAGGGCTCCAGAGTGTGTGTAGCAGCATCAGTAATGTGGTAAGTGCACACCAGCATGGGCCTATTAATAAGCAGTTCTCATGGGACTTACCTTAATTTGAAGCTCCAGTGAGAGAAAATATTTGGAGACCCCACAGCCTTAAGACTCCTCTGTCAGCATTGGCTCTATTGGGGTGGTAGTCATTGGCTCTAGCACTACCAGTGCCCTAGCCCTCAGCTGTTCTACGGGTTTCATACTGATCGCTTCCCAATGCCTAATCAAAGCACCGCACCTGGAGTTTCATCCTGACCTCTCTGTCGCGACGCATGGGGAACGCGCATGTGCTCTAGAGTTCACAGTATTCTATTGCTCATCACCAGGGATCTAAGAGGCACTAAACACCAAGGGCAAAACTAATAAATCGCAACCAAAGTTACAATGCAAACCATGCAAGACACCCAGGAACAGAGAGGTTGACTTGGACGCAGGGGAGTCCGGATCGGAGTCTAATCACCCTTCGTCAAAACAAAACTTTAAAAAAATTCTAGCTGCCATGCAGCGCAGCCTCACAAAGATCGACGGTAAAATAGATGCACTTCCTTATAGAATGGATTGAATGACCAAAAGATTAGATAAACACACAGAGAGACTAGACACGCACAACACACACTGCACACCACCACACTTTGTAACTCTTGCAACAAACCAGTCTTAGATAAACACTCTCACCTCTACTTCATTCCCTCCTACACACAACATACACTCTACTCATAATCACATCACCACCCCCTCTACGTCACAACCTCCTCTCACAAACAATACTATACAACCAAATCCATTGCATGAAACATATACATCAGCACCCCTTTTCACTACTCCTCAAAAGCAAAACATATCACACACACCAGCACAACAAGATCTTCAAAGCGCAACACCTCATAATACTTACCATCACAAAATACAAACATATACCCACCTTTCAAACCACACAAAGGAACCAACTCCAATGCCAAGCTTTCCCTCTTCCACCACACCTAACACAGATACAGCAATACAGCAACTCTCTTCTAAACGACTCTCATCCATTGGACAATTTAGAAAATTACTACATGACCCACATGCTGCACCACCTCCCCTGACTCATACACCTTCCGCCTTAAACACACACAAAAAATATAAGCAACATGCCACACCTCACAACTTTGCTTCCCCATGTCTACTTCACAATAATGTTACACCGCAAAAGCAACACAGCACTCCAACTCACTCTCACACACCATATCCAACACATACACACGCAGACCCATCAAAATGCCTTCTTAGCCTGCTGGATGAGGAACACGATACAGAACAGATACACGATTGCTATCCTAATACAGCTAATACCAGCACTAAAAACGCACCTGCTACAAACCCACACAATACTGATCACTCTTCTACAAAAAAAGTCCCACTATCACCAAAGGCCACTCACTAAACTGTCTACTAACAAATACTCTCCCTCTCTAAAAACAAGCATCACATCTACGACCTTCTCACTGATGCAAAACCAGACATACTATTCGTAACTGAATCATGGTTGGGAGAGGATATGGCTCCAGTCCTGCATGAAGCCATTCCTCTAGGCTATCAAACAATACCCCAAAATCGTATAGCCAAAAAAGGAAGTGGTCTAGCTGTTGTATTCAGGCAAACAATACATATCACTAAAATTGACATCTCGATAAAGAATTGTGATGCAATCCTACACCGTCTTCCTCCTGTAACTTCCTGCTCCTTTCCAGACCTCCACCTACCAAGGCAACATTCCCAGACACACTTCTAGCCACAGTTTCAAACCTGATAACAATACATACCAAACTATGCGTTTTGGGTGACCTTAACATTTGGTTTGATAAACCCAATATGACCCATCCAAAAACAATAATCACTGACCTAGACTCATTGAACCTGCATCAGATTGTCTACAATCCGACACACACCGCTGGACATATCCTAGATGTCATTTTTGCTAATACTGAACTAGTTACCTTTCAAATTATAACTCCAGTCACATGGTCAGACCACCACTTGCTTGCTTTTCAACATAAAACGACACTAAGCGACTCACATAAAACCACCTTACATTCATCCACCTATCGGCCGTGGAACAAACTCAATTTGGAACACTTAGAAACACAACTAACATCCAGTACAAATCTGGAAACCATAAATTCTGTTCAAAATCTATATGAGTGGCTACAGGAAGCTTTTGACACCCGGATACCACTCAAAACCACACAACAGAACAAAAGAAAACAAGCATTTCCAATGCAATGGTCTCTGCATTATTAAAGGTAGAGCTATTGGCATTGCTCATGACATTGCTTTTTTTAAAAAAAATCATAAATAAATGGCATTGTCATTTATATTGCCAATAGCTTAATCGCTTGCATATGCGAGACCTATTGCATTAGCACCCACACACAGAGTAAGTAGTAGAGTAGTAGAGTGAGTAGTTGATACGGAGTAGGAGAGAGTTATTAGTAAAGAGAGTATTAGAGAGCGAGTAGTAAAAAGTGAAAGAGTGAATATTAAATAGTGAGAGAGTGAGTAGTAAAGAGTCCTAGAGCCACACACATTTACATGCACAGCCACACCCTTACATATACAAAGTGTATTTTTAGTTTCAGTAGTAAAGAGTGAGTAGTATATAGTGACTAACTATGAGTGAGTAATGCTGAGTAGTAGAGTGTGTGAGAGAGAGAGAGTGAGTGTGTGAGAGAGAGAGAGAGAGAGAGTGTGTGTGTGTGTGAGAGAGAGAGAGTGTGTGTGAGAGAGAGAGTGTGAGTGTGAGAGAGTGTGAGAGAGAGAGTGAGAGAGACTGCATGTTTTTCCCCCCACTTTCACAAACAAGACACAAAGAGAATGTTTCAAGCAGATTGTGCATCCCAGCTTGAAATGGACATCCCCATATTGTAAATGGACCTCTGCTCTTTAACGTGATGGAAAACCGGCTCAGTGTTTAGCAGCGAGATACACAAACACTTTAAGGGCATTTTTTTCTTTATTTCTAACGCTGGCTACTTCATAGTATTTTTTTGTTTACTTTCAGCCATGTAGTCCAACGACTGTGCAACACTGCTAAAAAAACACTGACATAGAAAATAGATGTACACTAGGCAATAACTAGTGGTTTTGCTCATGCTGGTTTACATTACTGCTGGCAAGTGCGGCAAATGCACTGAGGTCAACACTGCTGGCAATCCTGGATAGGTGGACGGTAATGCAATCTTGTTTGATGTGGCCCCTATGACCTCACTAGTAACATTGGAATCTCAGGTGATTTTCACTGAACATTGGTAGCTCTCACTATTGAAAAGGTTGCAGACCCCTGTGGTGTCCCAGGACAAAGAATAGTTAACCATGGGCTACTAAGTGCGCATACTGCACAAGAGGTCAAAGGCTGCCGTCCGGTTCGAAAAAAAAGGCTGAATTTCTAAAGGCAGGATTGCAGAAGTTAGATATAGAAGGGGCAAATATCTATTTAAAGAGCCATGTAAACCAACATTCCTCCCTATCAGGGCCCTGGCAACTATACTAGTTACCCGCTCTTTTTAAGAGGCACCTTTCTATACTCTGGTAGAATGATACAGGTCCCTCCCACCCTGTGTACACATTAAAACTCTCTAGTCATGCGTCCGCATAGTAACATGAAATAAAGCGGCGACTGATCATACTTTGGAAGGCATGTTCCGTATAATGCCCTTGAGAAGCTAACATGATGGGGGGGCAAGGTAGACATCACTCCATTACTGTGCCCACATGACCAACATCAGATAAATGACGTAACCTACATTGGGAATAGCACAAAGGGGCTTTCTATAACGACCTAGTAACCAGAAACAGAAAAGACCAAACTGGTGTAATGGTGGCTCATCCACATTCATTTGTCCTCCGAGAGAACCAGATTCTCTATTCGTTTATGAAAACTCGGGAAAATCGTTTAAACACTACATGCCAAACCTCTTGAATCGCACTCCTAAAAACACAAATGAACTGACTAAAAAAAGTTCCACTATGAGTTAAATCCCGCATGCAAAGTAACTAAAACGCACCTTAGAGATCAAAGCAGAAAATGCTAAGTCATGCATACAGTGGGTCGCCATGTTATGTCAGGATGCTGCACTTCAAAGTACAAGTATTGGAGCAGAAACAACATTTGCATGGAGAACGGTGCGACGGTCCCTCGACCTAAAAAGCGCCTTGGAGAAACATAGAAATAAAAGACATAAAACAACAAATTAGAAAGCTGCAATGTACCTGGCTCAAAACAAACGCCAAACAAGACAAACGTCACCTACAGAAAATTAACAGATTATACAAGTCGGCTATCAAAAAAGCCAAGAAAGGGTACTATTCAGACAGAATTCAAAACACTAAATGTGCAAAAAAGAATTCTGTAAACTACTCAATGAATTTCGCAAACCAAATTGCCCAGAAGGAACTCATCCTGTTACTCAAGATTTCACAGACAAACTGGCAAATCATTACACGGACAAAGCTGACGCGTTGAACTCGTACTTAAAACAGAAACAAAGCACCAGCACTAACCCTTGTACAAAACAACAATCCAAGAATGCTCTAATCAAGCCTATCCGTTCCTTCCAAAACATCTCACGTGATGAATTTATGGACATGGTCAAAGCAAGCAGGCTTGCCGGCAGCCCTTCTGACCCCTGTCCGCCACAAACTTTCTAGACAATTCTTTTAACAACCTCTGCTGCCATTCCAGTAAGAAGAATCATTAACAATTCCTGAAGTACTGGAATATTCCCAGAAGAACTCAAAAATTCACACATACATCCTTTACTGAAGAAAAATAACTTGGACCCGCTGAACCCTGACAACTACAGACCCATTGCAAATGGACCTTCCTGGGCAAACTGATAGAAAGAGCAGCGTTCGCCCAGATGTCACAATTCATTGAAGAGAATGACATACTTTCAGACTTCCCAACAGGATTCCGTCCGGGAAGAGGCACTGAATCTGCCCTCCTTGCCATCTGGGATGACCTGAAGAATACAGTTGACTGCAATGGGGTTGCTGCGCTACTCCTCTTGGACCTCTCAGCTGCCTTTGACACGGTTGACCATGACACTCTGAAACAAAGACTCCATGAAGCCGGCATAGAGGGAACTGCTTTAGACTGGATCGTGTCCTACCTTCGAAACAGAAGTAATGTCATCCATACCCCACCTTTCTCGTCCAAACCGTACTCCACAAAAGCAGGGGTTCCTCAAGGTTCTATCATCTCGCCCATGCTTTTCTAGTCATTACCTGTACTGATCAATAAATTTCACCTCACGTGCTATAACTATGCAGATGACACGCAAATACTCCTTCAACTGGAATGCCCCAAAGACATTGGAAAATCACCAATTTTCAGCTGTCTCAGAGCCGTGGATCAGTGGATGACTTGGAGCCATCTCAAATTGAATGCTTCAAAAACTGAAATACTCATGTGTGGCGATTGGAAACATTACAACCCGCTTGCCGCATGGCCTAATGAACTGGGATAACTGCCTAAAGTATCGAAGGAAGTAAGAAAACTCAGAATGACCATGGACTCCAAGCTGTCAATGAATGCCCAAGTGGATAAATTAGCAAGATCAAGCTTTGTCACTATAAAAACACTGCAACGAATTTTCCCTCATTTAGGATTTCCACACAAGGTCCAGGCTACCATCTCCCTTGTTCTGTCCAAACTCGATTACTCCAATAGCCTCTACCACGGATCACCTTTAACGACCATGAAAAGACTACAACGGATTCAGAACTCGGCTGCCAGACTACTCTTGCATATCAAACCGCGAGACCACATCTCCCCTGCCTTGAAAGCCCTGCATGAGTTGCCAGCAGATCCATGTTCAAGCTGCTTTGTATCACCCACAAAGCAATACATGGATTGGGACTACTCTTCATTAGGAATAAAATCACCAAACACATTCAACAAAGGAACCTCTGCTGCAAAGGAGCATCTCGCCTCAAAATCTCACCATACAAGAAAAAAACCATGGGTGGCACATCCTTCTCTGTTCAAGCAGCCAAACTATGGAACTCTTTACCCCCCAACATAAGGTCCACCAACAACCACCTTATCTTCAGAAAACGACTCAAGATTTGGCTCTTCCCCACATAAGCACCATACGCAAACAGAAATTTACAGCATATCCCTCTGTATATAAGCATTTGTTTTCTCTATAGATATGTACCTATCTTTGTGTATTACTTTGTATAAA
Source organism: Lissotriton helveticus (assembly GCF_964261635.1). Lineage (NCBI taxonomy): Eukaryota > Metazoa > Chordata > Amphibia > Caudata > Salamandridae > Lissotriton > Lissotriton helveticus. The sequence continues at coordinate 687,024,202 of NC_136070.1, read as the reverse complement.
CATGTAAAATAATTATGTTGAGAGAAAAAATAATAATAAATAAAATTCATCTTTGATCTACATGTACATACTTCCATTGTGCATCTATGTACCTTCCATGTACCTGGATCTGTGTGTCTGTTACTTTTATTTATTTATTTGAAAGTTTTATATAGCGCGAACAAGACCCTTACGGGTATCAGAGCGCTTTACAATAAATGTGTATAGGCAAATCAAAACAATACAAATTAGCAGGACCGTAAGAATAAAATCAAAAAGCTTAATAAAAGAGCAAAGGACAGATCAAACAATAAGGATATATCAGAGCGCTTTACAATAAATGTGTATAGGCATATCAAAACAATAAAAATAAGCAGGACCGTAAGAATAAAATCAAAAAGCTCAATAAATGAACAAAGGGCCGAACAAACATTAAGGATAAACAGGACCATAGAGATTGGCAACAAAGACAATCACAGATAGAAGGGCAAGTCAGATAAGGTGCAAGACCGGACCGGTCGGTATTGAAGGATGATGGTAGAACATTGATGATGAAAATGTCACAATAAGTGGAGCAAAACTGTACATATAAAAAGTCAAGCATTAGATTGGTAGGTAAGATAGATGGAATAGGGGTTCTCCCCTGTCAAGTGAGGCAATGTTTACGTAAATTTAGCCATAAGGATGCCTTTTACTTCCAGTTTGAAGGAAGAGGTGGAGGGATTCCATCTTATTTCTGGTGGCAGGGCATTCCATATCCTCGGTGCCATTCTTGAAAAGGAACGATTATACGTTTTTTTCTTATTGAATTTTTGTGGTTTCAGAAGGAGGTTTTCCGCACTTCTTGTTGATCTTGATCCTCCAGATATTGTGAGTTTTTGTGTGAGATAGCTGGGTGCACTATGATGTAGAGCCTTGTGCGTCATGCAAGCTATTTTCAGGTGGATTCTGGCTTCAAATGGCAGCCAGTTTAAGGATTTTAGATCCGGGGAGATGTGGGCCCTTTTTTTCGAGTCAGCTTTTTTTCGAGCCATATCCAATGCACTACCCTATTTCTCATCCTGTGCCTCCTATCAATGTCTTTAATCTACATAAACTTACCTCCTTTATGTATCTTTATACTTTTCAATGTACTTATGGATCTATATATTTATCACTTTCTTCTAATTTAGCATTTCCAATGCATTACCCTATTTCTCAGCCTATACTTAGCTCAATATATCTTCTAGCCCAACCTTCTGACTCATCTCAAACTTCTTTCTACTACTCTTTCCAATGCACTACCCTATCTCTCATCCTATACACCTATCAATAAATCCTCTACATCCACTCTCTCATTTATCCCAAACCCCATACCACTACTATGATCGCCAAAATAACCCTTTCTAGACTCTCTCCTACTCTACCCCTCCTTGCATCATCTAACACCTCTTTTTACTATACCGATCCCCAAAACAATCCTTTCTAAACTCTTCCCTCTGACTCCTCCCCTCCAAAACTCCTTTTTACTCATCCAAAAGCTTCCTCCTACTGCTGCTAAGACCTAAAAAAAAAAAACAATCCTTCACTCTTATATCCCTCCACTATCCTTTTCAATCAAGATTAACAGACTAACATGTTCACTTCTCAAATTCCATATTCAACTATACTAATTCACCACTAATCCTTTATTGGGTTCCAGAGTAGACCCTCCAATAAAGAGTCTCAACACCCCATCAGGGTTAGAAGTGCTATATAAATGCAAACATTTTTCCTTTTTTACCCCTCCCCAACCCTTCTCAATCCAAATAACTAACTAACATATCCACCACTAAAAATTACTCTCATGTTTCATCATACTTATTCAACACTAATACTGATGGGTTCCAGAGTAGCGTGCTACTTGCGCTTCAAAACCCCATCAGGGGTAGCAAGCGCTATATAAATACAAACCTCTTTCCCTTTTCTATCCTGCCACCTACCCTTCTCTACCTAAATAACTGAATAACATATCCACTACTCAAATTACTTCATATTTTACTATACTAATTTTCAACACTAATCCTTTATGGGTTCCAGAGTGGCGTGCTACTCGCCAGACAAGCGCTTCAACACCCATCAGGGGTAACAAATGCTATATGAATGCAAACCTTTCTTCACCCAATGTAGACAATGACTTGTTGAATTGAGACATTGCTGTATGCCCCCTGCTTCTTCAGGCAGATGGTGCAGGGTGGCGCTCTGGTCGGGTCAACCACCCTGCATAAGTAATCCCTTACATGTGAGCCTTGAGCGTGGTGTTCTCGGGCCGTGCTGCCTGAGTGACAGTGGCACCCTTAGCCTGGGCACTGCCCTCTGCTCCTCCTTCAGGGGCTCTGAAGACACTGGTAAGATGGTTCCCTGGGTGCAGGGATGAGGTGCCGGTGAAAAGTCTTATCATAGAATTGGGCTTGCGAATGTTTTGTTTCCAGAATGCAACATATTAAAAACTGTGATTACTCGGATATACACCATTCCTGCTCTGACCGATCTGGACTTTGATGGTTTGATGCCAGAGTCCCTGCTGTGCAGGAACATTGGGACGCTGGCCTGTCATATGGCTTATTATCTCTTTCGGGCACAACCTGAGAACAGGCAACATTCGTCCCATGTGTGTGCCACCATATGCAGATATTTTTGTTTTGTTTTTAGTTTTATGGATTTTGTTTGGGAGGGTTGGGGTGGGCCTTCATTCGGCTATGCTTCGTTGGTGCATGAATAGAGTGGGTGGGCTGTTAAGTGGGGAACAAATTCATGATTTTAATAGTGAAAATGCTGTAGTGCAATGGTAAGTCAGGCTTACTAGATGTTCTGGTGGGTTCGATAAGGGATGAGTGACCTAAACAAAACAGTTGATACTCAACAAGTCCCTCTAGCTATCAGATTGCTCATGTGGAAAGTGAGGGGACTAAACGACCACATGAAACTATATAAGGTATTAGCATACCTGAAAAGACATAGCATGGACATAGCGATTTTACAAGAGATACACCTCCCACAGAAAGCCGGTTCCTCATACATCGTAAATGACAGTGGTCCCTCTGTGCCGCTGGTTTTTCCTCCCATGCCTGATGGCTTTTGATATGGCCCACACATAGGTCAGGCATTGCAATACAAGAGCTATGTACGGGCCAAGAGGTTAGATTTGTCATTGCTCGCTGTACCAGAGACTTAGATGTGTTCCTACTGGTTGGAATACACGGTCCTAATTACGATGTCCCACAGTTCTACAATGCATTGAGTGCCCCCTTATTTCAATGGGGAGACCCCCCACAGATATGGGGTGGCGACTTTAATTGTATCTTGGACCCTATCAGAGATCGTTGTTGCCCCCCAAGGCGGACTTCCGCTGCTGCTAGAGCCATTATAGATATATCAGAACTCCTAGAAAACAAGCTGGGTTTGTCCCAGGACGAAGTATCACCTGCAATCTCCATACCCTATTTGGCCTAATGCAACAGACAGACCCTGAAGTGAAAGCTGCGGCTGTCTTCGTAGACACCGAAAAGGCATTCGATTCAGTAGACTAGGTATTCATGAAGGTGGTATTATGCCGGATCAGTGTGGGAGAGATATTTTTAAGACTTGTCTCATTGCTCTACAGAGCCCCAGCGGCCAGAGTTTGGGTTAACAACCACGCCACGGTCCCCTTTGAGATAGGCAGGGACACCCACCAGGTTTGCCCTCTTACGCCCTTGCTGCATGCGCTATTGACGGAGCCACTCGTTTGTGCCTTGAGAAAATACCACTGTAACAGAGGCATACGTTTTCCAGTACACCAATTTAGAATATCGGCCTATGTTGACGATACCCTGCTCTTTGTCCGCGACCCAGAAAACAACCTCACCCCCGTACTTCGAGAAGTAGTCCGATTTGGATCCCTCTCCGAGCTCCGCATAAACTGGAACAAGTCCACCATTTTCCCCTTGATATCTTCTACCATACAGCCAATAATTGAGTTCCCCCTGCAGTGAAGCACTGACCCTATACAGTATATACTAACCCAGCTATAGTTAAACTTGATAATTAGGGTAAGGCTATCCACAGGTAAGAGGTGGATATAGATCGCTGGATCAAATTACCCTTGTCTCTAGTTGGAGGGATTGCCCTAATGAACATTATAGCACTACCCCGTTTTCTATTACTATTCCAGAATATACTGATGTCCTTGCCGTGCACATTCTTCATATCCCTACGTTCACTGATGATTAAGCTAGCCTGGGCACGCAAGCAATCCAGGGTCAAATGGGAAGTTCTCACACTACTGTACGAAATGGGAGGTTTGAATGCACCATGCTTCTAATACAAAACACTATCCCAGAGCAACTAGTCTCCAGGCTCTATGCTTTAGCACTGGAGGCCAGATGTGCCTTCAATGCTCAAGGCACTGATAAATTGGCAGAGAGACCTTGAGGTAACCTTAGATGACAAAACATGGCAATATTGCTGCACTAGGACAGGAGAGATCTCTCTCAATGGTAGACATAGACTCATACTTTTTAAATACATAAATCTTGTCTTCTATACACACCTGATAGATTACACCGCTATGGCCTACATGATTCAGCAGGGTGTCCCCGTTGCCATGTGTTAGATGCAGGTTTTTTACATACTGGATGTCTCTGTCTACACGTCATGGTGTTTTGGGTAAAGATATTTCATGAACTGTCGATCATCACTGGTAACCTGTTAGACCCAATCTACTTCTAGCTCTGTTGGGGCTAGATAGAGATACCAGCAAAGGAGTGAGAACGTTGGTGGCTACCTCTTAGCCAAACGCAGGGTTTCTATGAGATGGTCACGTGGACCCCCCAACTTTAGAAACATGGCAAAAAGACATGACATACTGTAACATGCAATCAGATGCTTACAATGCTCTCCTCCTCATTGCAGAGCCATCCTAAGAATATTTGGGGTCCGTATCAGGCTTATTTAGTAGGAAAGGAAAAAACGGTGGAGGCGGAGGGAGAACTGGAGTAGAAGCCAGAGGATTAAGGTGCTTTCTCAGACACCATGCTTTTGAGCACGTAATTTCAGTATTTGGGTACTTCTACTCTTAATACATGGTGGTGTCTAGTTGAGAGTGGGCTTGACATGTCTGTAAGACTGTGGTTACCCTTTTCAAAGGGGATAGCTTTGCGATATGTTATCCATGTCAGCTGTTGTGATTCCCAAACTAAATCTTTGATCAATGTCTAAATGCTGTGATGCTCCTATCAATTGCACTTTGTTACCCTGTGGTAAATAAATAATTAATTACCGGTACTATTTTTGAATATATTAACAATAACAGATAGCTCAATAAATAAGAGGCAGGATCCGATGTATCCGAGTTGAACAGGCTTTATTCAGGCAAAAGGGAAGGGACTGGAACGGGACAGCCTGAAATAAAATAGGAAGGAAGGCAGCTGCACCCGTTTCATCACAATTCAACATATATATAGTAAGACATTTCTATTACATTACATACAGTAGGCGTAACTTATGACAAACGTAAGATAAGAACACATGGGCGTGCACAGGGCGTGCACGTAGACATGTGATGTGAACGTCACAGAAGTGTCATAAAGTGGGCGGAAACATGGAGGGGGCTACCTGAGCAGCTGGGACCTTTAACCTAGTGGTGCGCGCAAACGGGCAATGACGTGTTACCGGGGAAAACTGGGGGCTATGACTTCTGCACTAGAAGAGGAGACTAAAGTCTGCGGTGTCAGGACGACATGTACCTATAGCATATCTGGTATCTGGTGTTTGGAGTACATGTTGATAGAATCTAAAAGTTATCAGGGCAAAGGCTACTTGACACTAAGGCTGGTGCATGCATATATTCTACATGTATTGCGTGTGCTATGAATCTTCATGAATATTAATACAGTAATTCTCTTGCATGGAGACAGAAAGACTAGACTAGAGCTGGAGATGTTTATGCGGTTCAGTAGCTTAGGAATGCGAAGACGAAAAGCTGAACTGATAACTAGAAGCATAACATATTCTTGGCAGACAAGCAGGCAGAGCCAGGCACCGCGCTGCTTGGCAGGAAGTAAGTGAAGGGTCAGGGATGCAGGTGGGGGCTGCATCGCTCCTCGGAGTGGGTTCGGGAGACTGGAGCTTGAATCTGGTGTCCGGGCCCCTTTTGAGGCCTAGAAACGGGGACAATGCGGTGAATTAACGTGCATAACGTGCATAATGTAAAACGTTGGCAACATGGGCCTAATACTCGTTGCTTTCACGAGGACTGGAAACTGGCATACTAACTTTGGACACAACTATGATTGCGTCGTTAATCGACCATAGGGGGATATATGCATATCGATCATGCACATATAACATAGGATGGGGAACACGTAGGCACATATAACAAGGCAACATTCAATTTTCCTCATTCCCTCCTTGTGCCCTACGTTTCCATCAGGAAACATCAATGTTCATGATACCATCTATCTGTTCATATAGCATCATTTGTTCGTCTCGAATTTTCTTGGAACGGGACTTAGGACTAGGAATACAAGAGGTAGCACACAAGCCGCAAATCGCAGGGCCACATTGTAAACAGAGGCAGCAACTGAATATGATCATTACTGCTATACCCAGGAATGACAATACTTTCCATCCCCAGGCAGATACTATACTCCAGAGCCAACCGGACCATGTCCAGGTGCCTGGATTCTGGTGTAACTGATGGGCAATTTTATGAAGTCTGGTTATAGCTGAATAAACAGACGGCGCGTTATTAGGAATGAAAATGCAGCAACTAGATCCGATGATTCTACAAGCTCCTCCCCTATCGGCCAGTATGACGTCAAGAACGAGACGATTCTGGAGCACGACAAATCTAATAGCAGATTGTTCTTCAGTTAAATTATCTAGAGCGGAAGTAGTCTCATTCACTACTGCTTCAAGGGTTCTGGTTAGCCTACGTATTAACTTACTATTCTGGACAGGACCTATGAAGAAAAAGAAACCTTTATTGAAGTCTTGATATTGTTCTAAGGCAGTTTGTTTGATCGACAATTGGGGACTCAATCTCCCTTCTATGTCTAACGTGTACTAGATTTGTATTTCTGTGATAATCGGATGGGGCTAGGAAAACTGGTGGTAGTAGGAAGGCAATGTAACATGTTCCATCCCAATCTAGGGGCAGACGAACATATGCGGTCTGACCACACACAAAATAAGAATGACGTGAGGCTTTGAAAATAGATTTCCCACTGTCACTATACTCGACCATAGTAGTACAATCACTATGTCCTACATGTGCAGAACCATTCTTTCTGACACATAATTCGCCTTTAACTGGTAGAACTGAAATAGCAGGCAAATCTGGAGTAGTCTCGGACTGAACATTCAGAACCATGAAATTCGAGGAATAATTACCTAAATCATATACTTCATTTTCTAGATCTAACCCTGTTCTATGGGAAAGACCTTGCTTGTCTGGGAAACATGTTCTATTCAGAAGGGACATATCATTTGAGGATGACGTTAACGTGGACCATGCTCCACATGAACCATTGTGTGAAAATGGATAGGGAAAGAGTGGCAGAACTCCCTTCGATGTCTGGAAAGGGGGGAGTCAACCACACACCCAACAATTAGTGGCATTGCTGGTCTGGTGTGAATAGTGCAGCATTCGGATAAAAGTATTATTACGCATAGCAAGACGATATGATAACTCGTGAGGAGGCAGGTCACTAAATGTGTGCTCTACTGTAACATTAGAAAACATATGTACATGTGAAATAGGAAAACATAAATGTACAGCATAACTTATGCAAGTAACCATAAGACTCAGAAATAATAGAAAAAACAGAGTAATGATACATCTCTTAGAGTTTTGACTAACTCTCTCACTGTGTGGGTCTATCTCATACATGTCAGGAACCTGTCTAACCGTTTCACCCGAGAGGGACTTAGACAATTAAACTGGCTGACTTACTAGACCTCAACTTTGTTTTATACTCCTGCTGCGGAGTTTTCTCTAACAAGGGAAGTTTAGATTCAGTGTCTGGGCAGTCCTTGAGAAAAGTTTTTGCTTTAAGTCCATGGAATTTCTTTACGTGGCTCACATGTAGCCACCCTTTTCTGTTTTCGACTTTCACTGCTGTCCGGGTGGTGAGAAGAACAAGGCGGGGCTCCTTCCAACGGGGCTCCAGCGGACTTGAACGATCAAAATTCCTCACGAGGACTAGGTCGCCTGGTATGACCTCGTGCGGTTTCACTTCGGTGTTGTCTGGAAAAGCAGCGGCAACCTGTGAACGACAAGATTGTAGTGCAGACATTAAGGCGGCCAAATAATCTGTCAGCATATTACTGTCAACATCGGTAATTGTACGGGGTCTAGGTGTACCCCACATATTTGGGGGACGACCAAACACTATCTCATATGGAGATAGACCTGAACGGGAATGAGCAACCATTCTCATATAGAAAAGGGCGACTGGCAGTGCTACTATCCAATCTACGCCTTTCTCTGCGCATACTTTGGCAATTCGGATTTTCAGAGTCTGGTTATGTCTCTCTACGAGACCGGCTGCTTCAGGATGGCGTACACAATGGAACTTCCACTGGTACCCTAACAGAAGGGAAACTTGTTTCATGAGCTCGGATGAGAATGGCTGGCCGTTATCTGAATACACGACCCTAGGTAATCCATAGCGGGGGAAATACTCACGAACCAACTGCCTGGCAGTGGTCGCGGCTGTGTAATCTGGAACTGGATATGCTTCTGTCCACCTGGACAAAGCGCATACAACTACGAGAACATACTTGAAACCTCAACATCGCTCCATCTGAATATAATCCATCTGGAGGACTTAAAAAGGGTGGTCAGGAGGATGGAATCCACCTTGTTCCACCGGGACACCTTTACCTGGATTGAACTGACAACAGATCATGCAGGTACGCACTTTCTGTTTGGCTGCTGCTCGTAAATGCTTGTTGAACCAGAGGTTCTGAATACTGTCTAACATGGCTTTTTCTCCTAAGTGTGCTGGACTATGTGCGGTGTTAATAATGACTTGAACCATAGAGTCGGGGAGGAACCATGTGGCTTTTCCCTTTGTCAACCATCCTTGATCGGTCTGGACCCCTCCTTGTTCAGACCATTTCTTGATTTCATCTGGAGTGGCATGTAACTGTATATCTATTACATCTTGTGTAGGGTCCTTAACTGTCATACAAGTAGTCTGATCGGGAATGTCTGTCTGTGTCGTGTTAACTGGAATGTCTGAAGTCTGAGCTGTAAGCTTGGCTGTTCGATCTGCCAGGTCGTTACCCTGGGAAATGATGTCAGTGACTCTAGTATGTGCCTTGCACTTCATGATAGCGATAGCTGTCGGTAAATGTATTGCTTCTAACAGAGCTTGAATGAGGGGGCCATGCTGAATCTTGGTTCCATGAGAAGTCATGAAGTCTCTTTCTTGCCAGAGCACTCCAAAGTCATGTACGACTCCGAATGCATAACGTGAATCTGTGTATATGTTTACTTTCAGGTTCTTGGCACGTATGCAGGCTTGGGTCAGAGCGACAAGCTCTGCTGCTTGAGCAGACAGGGTGTCAATACGATGTGTTTCTATAACTTCAGTTTCAGTAGTCACTGCATACGCGGCTACTAGTTCTCCTGTACTTGTTCTCATACATGAACCATCCACATAAAGTGTCAGATCGGGATTAGGTAATGCAATGTCTGTCAAGTCTTGTCTTGGCTTTGTCATGGTGTTAACAACTTCCACACAGTCATGTGTGGCAGGATTTGAAGTAACTGACGGTAACAATGTAGCTGGATTTAAAATGTTGCAGCGTCTGATTTCTATGTGTGGCTGAAACAGTGTCAGTTCATAACCTGTTAAACGTGCAATTGTCAAGTGCTGGGTCTGTGTTCGGTTTAAAAGAACTTCCACGGAGTGTGGAACTTGTACTGTCAGGGAATGTCCTAACACTATGGAATCACTTTGTCTGATAGCTAGTGCTGTGGCTGCAACTGACTTGAGGCACGCAGGCAGAGCCTGGGCTACTGGATCTAATGTACTAGAAAAATAAGCACAGGGCTTGTATTGTCCTTCTTGATCTTGTGTGAGAACAGATAATGCAGTACCATCACGTTCAGTAACAAAAAGTGTAAAAGGCTTATTGTAATTCGGTGTTGCTAGAACAGGTGCATTACATAAAGCTTTCTTTAACTCATTGAAAACAAGTGTATGTTCCTGGGTCCAAGGGAGGACAGTCGATACGGCTGCCTCCTGTGTCGTTAACTGTATCAGTGGCTTGGCTAGAAATGCATACTGAGGAATCCATTGTCTGCAATAAGAAGTGAGGCCGATAAAAGCTCGTACCTCCTTCTGTGTCTTGGGCTGTGTAAGATGTGCTATTAACTGGATACGGTCAGGTGTCAACTGCCTACCCCTCTTGGACAGTAAGTGTCCTAAGTAGACCACTTGCTGGACACAGAATTGCAATTTGGAAGGGGACACCTTGTGCCCCATCTCGGCCAAGAAATACAAGACTGTAAGTGACGCACGTTCGCAGTCACGTTCAGAACGGGCTGTGATCAGTAGATCATCGACATACTGGAGCAGGGCAGTGTCAGTTGGCATGTGAATATTGTCTAGTTGTCTTTTAAGTGCTTGACTGTAAATACTAGGACTTTCTGTGAAACCTTGAGGAGCTCGTGTAAATTTATAGCTTCTTCCATTTAAACAGAATCCGAAAAGGAACTGGCTGTCTGGATGAATGGGGACACTAAAGAATGCGTTCTTGAGATCGATAACTTTAAAGAACGTAGCTTCAGAATCAATTGCTGTCAATAGGGAAGAAATATCTGGAACCACTGGGTACTGGGGTATGATACATTTATTAAGTTCTCGAAGGTCAATCACTAATCGATAAACTGGAGGTGCATTTGGATCAGTACGTTTCAGAATCGGAATGATAGGAGAATTACATATATTGGAGTCAGTCTCTACAACCACTCCTTGAGCAATAAGCTCGTCAATAATTTTGGATAAGGCTGCTACAGCCTCAGGGGGCAATTTGTACTGTCGGATTCGTGGTAATACAACACCTGGCTTCAGGGTAACACGATGGGGTGTGATATGCATACAACCTACATCAGTTGGACCTTGCGCCCATAAATGCTGTGGTACATTCAATAATCTTGGATCAAAATTACGTAATACATAATGACCTTTAAAATCTCTCAGGAACAGTCGTACCCCTTCTGGAGAGCAGCATATGACTGCTCCTAATTCTTTCAGGGTCCTAATGCCTAGTAAATTTTCTGGACAGGATTTCGTTAGTAACAAGTCTGTAGTTCGGGACAATGGACCAACTTCTAGAGTAACTGGTTTCGATATTTCATTAACAATAGGCTTTCCTGAAAATCCAAGGGAAACATTTCTAGAGCCTGAGAGCGGAGCCCCTGGAACCTCGTCATGACTGATGGTAGTCCTACTTGCCCCTGTATCAATCAGAAACTTTCTGTCTTTCCCTAATACTTGACTATGTACATAGGGACCCTCTTGATCTACAGGAATCTCGATGAGAGGCAAGCCAACCTCCCTCTCTAGGCTGTTTCATGAATACGGCTGATAATCTGGATACTCTGACTGTGCATACTGGTACATCTGCTGTGTAACGTGTTGTGTGGCAGCCATAGGCTGCGGTACTGTAACTGTCTGTTGTGCATTCTGCAGTGGCGGGGAATTCTGTGAAACCTGTTCTTGTCTAGGCGGACGTGGTCTCTCTTTCGTCTTACCTGTAGCTATGTTGTGTTTCAGAACTGCACATTCGTTTATATAATGACCTGGCTGTTTACAGTAATTGCATGTCCCTTTAACGGGAGTTGCCGGATGACTAGCTTGATTCGTACCCCTCTTCTGACTGTCTTGCGGAACAGACTGTGCAACTAGTACTTTCATTTTCGTGTCTTTCATACGTCTTCTTTCATGTTCCTGCTCCTCCCTAATTCTGTTCTGGTGATACTGTAACATCTGGAGCATCTGTGACGGAGTATTAGCTTGCCAGGTACTTTCGACTTTCAGTACTCGATTTTTAACTTGTGGTAAAGAATTCTCAACTAGTTTGGTAACAAAAAGATGGGGATACGATTCACTACTTGTTTTCAGACAACTATTAATAATGAAACATTTCTCAAATCTAGAATAAAAATCACTAGTATCTTCGTCTTGATTCTGTTTACAGGCTGAGATGGCATCCCAATCTTCCTTTTTCGTGGCTAGTAATCTTGGCAAGACTTGTATTAACAATTCGGGCAAAGCTTTAGCTTTATCCCCAAGACCGGTACCTGGTACTCGTGTATTATCTTCAGTTTCTAATGCTGTCCAATCTATCTTTTTCTCTCCCACCTCCCATTCTTTTTCTTTGAGTTTTTCATGTATGCCCGCAGGCAACAGGACCTTTAACATTTTAATGATGTCAGGATACGTGTATTCTCCCATACGGAGCATGTCCTTTAATTTGCGATGAAACCCTGCTGGATCTTTATCGTGACAGGGAATTAACTTTTTCATTTCCAAGAGTTCTATTTTCGTGATAGGGGTGTAAAAAATACTCGTTCTAGACTACCATCTTCTCCCTTAACTGGATGCACTTCTCGTAACGGATTCTGTCTGTCTATATAGAATGATTTTCTTTCTGGGGGTGAGACGGAAACAAAATGTGGATTCAGAAAAGTTCGGTATTTGTGGCGCTGTTCTAATATGACACTAATTAAATCGGTACCTAGACCTTTCCATCTGTATAGGAGTAACTCGTTCAGTACATCATGTAAAGGACCTGGATCAGAATGCTGATCCTCATATAGTGTAATGAGGTGCTGGATCATATACGTACCCACCAGACGTTGCTCGGCTGGGGGCAGTTTCAGAAACATTTGGGCCACTATTTCATCTGGAAACGTGGTAGAATCACTAGTCCATCGTACTGCTGATCGGGCTAGTTCTTGTTCATGCATGGTACTAAGTTCGCTATAACCTATTCGTGATTTCAGAATTTGATCGGTGGCCTGGAATACTTGCTCAAGAGAACACTGTTCTGGTACTGGAGGAGGAAAAGCTTTCTTGTAATCTAGGCGTGAATATCGGTCGGAAAGTCTAGTTCTACCTACATACGCTATTCTGGAGGGATTCTCGCTATCTACCTCTTCACTGGAAGAGTCATTCTCTTTCTCGGTTGCTCGTTTTGCTTCCTCTTTCTGGTGTATACGTATTATTTCCTTACGAATTTTCTGGTACATACTCTCTACACTACCTTGTGTCTTGTGTTTTCCATCGGCTATATTGTCACTCTACCTGGTCAGGACTTTCATCTCGTCTTGGTCTTTATCTGGATAATCTTGCTCTCTTATTAAACAGTTAATCAAGAACTTTAAAATCATAAGTTGAACCTCGGCTTTTCTTTGAACCATGGCTTCGTGAATACTTCCTGGATTCTCTCCTGTACGGATAAAACGATATATTCTGTTTAGATGTTCCTTCATATCGGGCAGGGTGATCAAAAAGCTGGCAACTCGTCTTAAACGTACTGAATATAAGATCATGTGATCTTCGCCTGGAACTGGATCATATATACAGTCAGTAAGAAGTCGCTTGAGATCTGTGTATGTCGCCACTTTTGGCGTACGCTGTAACGCTACGTCATGCAGCGTCAGTCGTCTTGCTTGGGGCGGGGAGCTGGGAGCACTTTCCCCCGCTGCTCCTAAACTAGAATCGTCGGTCAATACTGTACGTGCTGGTAAGGTAACTGGCAAAGCGGGTACATTTACTGTGGGCTGGTCCGGGGGTACTGTAACATTAACTGGACCCACGGGACCAGTGGCTGGAGGAACAGGAATTACATTATTAACGGGAGGTTGTGGGTGAGCAGGCGGAATAGGCGGAACATGATTTGCATAGGCTGGGACTGTGTCGTCCAAGTAGGACGAAAGAAATATGTCAGCTGCGGTCTGTTTATGACGTAGTTTAATCGGGACCAATGGCGGCGGTAAATTACCGGGTACTTCCGGGGTTGCCTTTGGCAAGCCCTCGGCAAGAAGAGGATACATGCCTTTAATAAGGGCATTTCTCTGTCTGTCTAACTGTTCTGCTCTAACTCGTTCACCTTCTTCTATTAATTCCCTTTCTTGGGCTCTTTCTGAGGATTCCCTACTTAATTCTGTTTTTCTGAATTCTTTTTCGGTTCTTTTATGAGATTCTTTGCGCCATAACTCGATGGCATCTTTCTGGGACTGTCTGGCTTTCTTTTTCCATAATACTTCTTCTACTCGTATGATGCACTCGGCATCCCATGTACCTGATACAGGCCATCTATATTTCTCTTCAAGATGTTTGGTGTAATCCACCCATAAGTCTAGATATAATATGGCATTTAAACCATGCTTGTGATACATAAAATGTCCATGACTGTCCCTAGGAGGGACAGGAACTGATTCTTCGAGTAACCCTTTTCTGGTTTTGATCTGACGTAATTTCGAAAACAGAGGCATTTCGGTAATACACTTGGAACACAATACACAATAATCACAGTAATAATATGGCAAACAAATCACTCATACCACGACATAGAAATACATTAAAAACAGTTCGAACAGAAATACTACCTGGTACACTGAAAACAGAACACATGAATTTCTCGAGAACGAAACTTACTAGAATTACTGGATGCACTGCTAAAACAGTACAGAACATACCGGTCCCATAAAGAGACACGTCATACCGTACCCACCTAGGTGAATACTTCGGACTGGATCTGTGTACCCAAACCCAACGGACCAGGAACAAACTAATGATCCTGTCTAGATACTTCCCCCGCGACGGTACTCACCGGGAAGCAGAAACTGGAAGGCCCCGGACTGGACTGGACTGCTACGACGTCGGATTACGAACTTCGGACTTCGGAAACAGGTGGGCCTCCGGATACTTCGGACCTTGCACTCTCGGCTTGGGCTCTGGTCGGGACGAACCGCATTCCACACCGCTTCGTCTGGATGCCGGACCGCAGTTCCCGTCTCCTCCGTGGGCCTGAGGGAGACTTGAAGCAGAAATATCTGCACGTGCACGGTAGGGTTCCGTCACGGCTGCAGAGGGTCAGGGGGCCTGCGTTACATCGCCAGCGCGTGGGGAAGGGGCAAGTACCTGTTCGGGCGCCATTATGTGGTAAATAAATAATTAATTACCGGTACTATTTTTGAATATATTAACAATAACAGATAGCTCAATAAATAAGAGGCAGGATCCGATGTATCCGAGTTGAACAGGCTTTATTCAGGCAAAAGGGAAGGGACTGGAACGGGACAGCCTGAAATAAAATAGGAAGGAAGGCAGCTGCACCCGTTTCATCACAATTCAACATATATATAGTAAGACATTTCTATTACATTACATACAGTAGGCGTAACTTATGACAAACGTAAGATAAGAACACATGGGCGTGAAAAGAAGGCGTGCACAGGGCGTGCACGTAGACATGTGATGTGAACGTCACAGAAGTGTCATAAAGTGGGCGGAAACATGGAGGGGGCTACCTGAGCAGCTGGGACCTTTAACCTAGTGGTGCGCGCAAACGGGCAATGACGTGTTACCGGGGAAAACTGGGGGCTATGACTTCTGCACTAGAAGAGGAGACTAAAGTCTGCGGTGTCAGGACGACATGTACCTATAGCATATCTGGTATCTGGTGTTTGGAGTACATGGTGATAGAATCTAAAAGTTATCAGGGCAAAGGCTACTTGACACTAAGGCTGGTGCATGCATATATTCTACATGTATTGCGTGTGCTATGAATCTTCATGAATATTAATACAGTAATTCTCTTGCATGGAGACAGAAAGACTAGACTAGAGCTGGAGATGTTTATGCGGTTCAGTAGCTTAGGAATGCGAAGACGAAAAGCTGAACTGATAACTAGAAGCATAACATATTCTTGGCAGACAGGCAGGCAGAGCCAGGCACCGCGCTGCTTGGCAGGAAGTAAGTGAAGGGTCAGGGATGCAGGTGGGGGCTGCATCGCTCCTCGGAGTGGGTTCAGGAGACTGGAGCTTGAATCTGGTGTCCGGGCCCCTTTTGAGGCCTAGAAGCGGGGACAATGCGGTGAATTAACGTGCATAACGTGTATAATGTAAAACGTTGGCAACATGGGCCTAATACTCGTTGCTTTCACGAGGACTGGAAACTGGCATACTAACGTTGGACACAACTATGATTGCGTCGTTAATCGACCATAGGGGGATATATGCATATCGATCATGCACATATAACATAGGATGGGGAACACGTAGGCACATATAACAAGGCAAAATTCAATTTTCCTCAACCCATTGTAAGAATGAAGAGTTAATAAAATAGAAAGATTTAAAAAACGGAATTTTAAATAATATTAAGTTGGGGAGTGACTGAGTGGGCGTACATGGTGGATGTCCCAGAGTAAGTTCCCAGATCCCGGGGACATATTGCGCCGATATCCTGGTCGCTGGATGTTCTTTGGGAGCCACTGGGACCGTGAGCCCCCTGAGATCCTGTTTGGAGCCCTGGAGAAGAGACAGATGCTGGTGAAGGCCGCCAGAGGTGAGCGGCCACGACTGAACGGGAATGGGCAAGCACTGCGCAAAACGGCTGCTATCGCATAGTTTGCAACCGGGAGAGCGAGGACCTCCTGGAGGGCGGCAGAGCTTAGGAGGAGCCCCCTTGCATCCTTAAAGCCTGGCGGCTGGTCCCAGGACCCTTGGTGCTCGGCAGTAGCCTGCAAGAAGGAGGAGAGGTGGGGACTGGTGGCTGGGTCCAAGGTGCCCTGAGACAGGCTGGGCCTTTAAGTTGGCGTGGTAATCTAAGGCGGAGCAAGGTGCATCCAGTGGGCCAGCGGGCAGTACCTTTCACCTGGTGATCTTACGCATGGGTGCTAATGAATGGTGCACTGGGGTTCAGAAGCTGCAGCTCAAGGAACTTCACCATATTACATGTGGTGCCCCCCTTGCCTCCTCATAGACCGCAGGACATAATTCACTGGTGAGGACCAGGGCAGAGCAGCAGTTGGACCAGAGCCCTAAACGATACACAGGAGCGTACCCCGTTGCCCACATTACCACGGGAGGGTAGTAAATGCTGCTTTGGAGTGCACAGGATGTAGCAGGCTTGTTAGTGGGTTGCCCTTGCAAGTATATTTACTGACATAACTGCAGTTCAAAGGGAGGGCTTGGCTGCAGAACCCCTGTCCAGTGACTAGCCCGACTGCTCGTGCTGCCTGGAATAGGAGGTTGGTACCACAACCCACTGTGACAGGAACAAGGGCGAAGCGCTGGAGGTACAAGGGTGTTGAAAACTGAGCAGAGAGTGGACCTCGGGTGGACTCTTTCTGGATATTCGCATTGGTTATAACCAATGCTTATGGCTCATGGGCTGCGAGACTCAGGGGCCCCATGACTGGAGATGGGGTGGGACAGACCCCCACCACACCAAGCACAAACAAAAATTGATGCGTTTACCACACCTCCCAACAGATCCAACCAAAGCAGCTGGCGAGGGTGGGAAGCAACAGCAGGCTCCAACCTGACAGATACTATTTCCATCCTTTAAGCTATCCAGGTCTTATGCTCAGCACTCGGGACCAAGATTGGGAAAGTTTGGGTAAATGTTACCCTATTGACACAGGACCTCCACAATGCCATGAAAAGAGTGTCGGGCCTCAGGGGCACATTTTCCAAGCTGCAGGATACTGTTGCCTCCCTCCGAACCTAAGTGACATGCCTGACAACTATCTCTCAGTGAGAAGGTGCTATTTGCGCTTTGTGGGCTTCCCTGAGAGCTTGAAAGAGGACTCACTGGAGCACTTCCTCAACCAGTGAATCACAACGTAGGCACCCAAGGGGAAACTCTCCAACTGCATCATCGTCAAAAGGGTACACAGATCACTGACACCTGAACATCCTCCAGAAGCACATCCTCGTTCTTTGATTGCAAACGTTCTGAATTATAGGGATAGAGACGGCCAGGAAGAAAGAGGCACTCATGTACCACCCCTCTAGGATTCTGATATTCTCAGACTACTCCTGCCAGATACAGCTGCATCACAAGTCAATTGATACCATCAAGTAAACGCTGAGGGCGATGAAACTGCAATACATTTTCATATTCCCTGCAAGAGTCAGGGAGATTCATGCATCTAAATTCTTCTTTTTCAATACCCCTGGAGGCAGCCTGTGAATGGGCATTTGAGCAATGCCTTGTTCAAGGCAATCTGCTCCCTTCCCAGAACGCCCTAAGGTGGAAAACGGGGACCCACCAAGGGCAAGTACCAGGAGTCCCAATAAACGACGAGGTCCGCAAGAGGAGAGGGATCCATAGAGGTTCATCAGACTCCTCAGTGTCGGACATCGATCGCCCAGATGCAAGGAAGAGACTCAGTCCAACAGTGGCCACTAAAGGAAACTTGGCCTCCAGCGACATGCTTAGGCTCCTCACTGACTCTTCTTTTGCCGGTTCCCTTTGGCAGGGATGAATGGATGGTCGCCAGTTTGGGACATGGCAGGGACCCCCACAGACCACCATAACTCTCGGAACTCCTTTACACCCCACCAGGAGGGTCTTAAAATCTAGTTCTAGGATTCATGAAACGCCGTTCACCAGATGTCCTGCTATTACAGGTAACTCACTTACTGGGCACTAAGTGCTTGTTTCTGGCTACCTATGGCTATTTCAGCGTGTTCCACATGGGTTACTCCAGGGGCTTCTGGGGGATGGTGATCCTCTTGCATAAGCGGCGACAAATGGTAGCCTCCCTTGTGGAGTCGCACAGTCAGGGACCATTTTTTGTATTCGAGCTAGCATTTGCCAGGGAGTTCTGTACCTTGATTGGTTAATATGTTCCTTCTCCGCTGCTGGGCCTACGTTGGAGGTGGTGTGATCAGTGGCTCTGTCGCTCCCACACAGGATAACCATTATTGGGGGAGATTGCAATGTGATAATGGCTACCCAGGTGAATTCCTCGAGAATCACTGGGTCTGCCATGGGTGTGAATTGAAGCTTACGACATAGGCATCAGGTCTAGGATTCTGTGCGTCTGTAACTGGTCAGTGAGGGAGTACACTCGCACCTCCATGGCTCATAAAATGATGTCTTGTATTGATCTCCTCTTTATGCCTGCCACAGAAATGCTCCATTCAACAGGCAAATATCTTCTACCTAGGGAAACCTCAGGCCATTCTCCCGTAGTCCTGTACTTGGGAGGCCCAAGCCCGGCACCTGCCTGATCTGCTGACTTAGCGCATGATATTTGAATGACACAGAGGTGACCCTTTTCCTTTCACAGGAGCTGGGTGCCTACTTGGCTGGCAATTAAAGGTCAGTGGAGTACCTGGGGATCCTGTGGGCATCTGGCAAGGCTTACATGTGGGCATAGCTAAATCTCACCTTTGAGAAGGCGAGAAACAGAAACAGCAGTAAATAATGGTATTAGAGGCTCGTATTGTCTGACTGAAGCAAGACTCTGGGGCAAATGAAACAGAAAGCCATCAATTGGAGCTAGACCGAGCATCTCTGTGACACCTTTGCCTCAATGAGGCGCGCCAATGCTGGATCGTTTCTACTAGCCGTACAAATGAGTTGGGTGACAAATTCAGTAAATTACTATACTGGTTAGTGACCCATGAGGCTGCTGATGGAGTGATCTTGGCGATACAAAAGGGGATGATGGACGGAGCGCTTGAACAAATCAAACACTCACCCCCAGTCAACTCATCTGGGTTTAATCCATCACCATTCTTTAGTTCACTCAGCCACCCCAGTTCAGACATGGCTATATGCAAATCAGTCTGACCCTGTGCCTTATGGGAACAGTCCAGCCAGAACTGCCAAGCCATGTCTTCCCTGGACCGGAAACAAGCATCCTGGGACCGGTTTCGGATTCATAATCCTCATCAGCCAGGCTATCTTGAATCCAGTGGCCAAGTGAACAAGGGACTCACGTCTGAGCATACCCTGCCACACTTAGGGCGAACAAAGCGATACAAAAGGGGATGATGGACGGAGCGCTTGAACAAATCAAACACTCACCCCCAGTCAACTGATCTGGGTTTAATCTATCACCATTCTTTAGTTCACTCAGCCACCCCAGTTCAGACATGGCTATATGCAAATCAGTCTGACCCTGTGCCTTATGGGAACAGTCCAGCCCGAACTGCCAAGCCATGTCTTCCCTGGACCGGAAACAAGCATCCTGGGACCGGTTTCGGATTCATAATCCTCATCAGCCAGGCTATCTTGAATCCAGTGGCCAAGTGAACAAGGGACTCACGTCTGAGCATACCCTGCCACACTTAGGGCAAACAAAGCGATACAAAAGGGGATGATGGACGGAGCGCTTGAACAAATCAAACACTCACCCCCAGTCAACTGATCTGGGTTTAATCTATCACCATTCTTTAGTTCACTCAGCCACCCCAGTTCAGACATGGCTATATGCAAATCAGTCTGACCCTGTGCCTTATGGGAACAGTCCAGCCCGAACTGCCAAGCCATGTCTTCCCTGGACCGGAAACAAGCATCCTGGGACCGGTTTCGGATTCATAATCCTCATCAGCCAGGCTATCTTGAATCCAGTGGCCAAGTGAACAAGGGACTCACGTCTGAGCATACCCTGCCACACTTAGGGCGAACAAAGCGATACAAAAGGGGATGATGGACGGAGCGCTTGAACAAATCAAACACTCACCCCCAGTCAACTGATCTGGGTTTAATCCATCACCATTCTAAATTCTACTGGGAATCAAGTGACAGAGGCCCAAGAGATTGCAGCCACATTTGCTGAATATTATCAAGCCCTGTATGCAAAACAGCAGAAACTACAGAGGGAGCTGGATGCTGTGCTTTTTATTGCAGACCTGCTCCTACCAACTTTAACCATGTCTGAGAGAGAAAACCCCCACCTTGTTACCATCTGTCTACAACAAGGTGATTGGGAGAGGCAGCATCTCAGAGGGCTTGGATCTGGTACAATCATAGTTCTATGAAGGCGGTTGTCCCCCCAGAAGACTGTGCACCCTACCATCCTATTTCCCTTCTTAATAGCGAACTCAGAATTTATGCCAAAATATTAGCTAATAGGCTTACTACAGTGTTGCCAAGGTTGGTCCACCCAGACCAATGTTGCTTCATTCCTCCACAAAGCACCAGGCACTGTAATCACAGGTCCCATGCGGCCATGGCACACCTTCATCGCCTTATCAGTACCAACGTCTGCTTGGCAATTTTGAGAAGGCTTTTGACTTTATTGCTTGTGACTTTCTCATGAAAGTCCTTTCTCGATCTATAGTTTGGTCTCCATTTCATTTCATATGTAAGGTTATTGTATGCCTGTCATATATCTCAAATACATGCCAGTGGGTACCTTCCCACACAATCCTTATCCAGCATAGCACCAGACAAGTTCGCCCACCATCCCCCCTGCTATTCACCATAGCAGTAAATTTCCTGGCGGCGTGTGACATGCAGGTGTTGAGGTTTCTGCGGGGGCTGCATAGCGGACCGCATTGCATTATATGTGGATGACATACTGCTCGTCCTGGCATGCCTATACGCTAAAGGACTGAGACTCTTCCAGATCCTGGATCTCCATGGGCAGGCCTCATGTCTACACGTTAACTGGGCTGAGTCGCTACTGCTTCCCATCACGGGACATGCCGAAGCGACATCATGTCAGGGTGCCTAACGCAGGCCGAGCTTCCAATACTTAATAAATGCACAAATGTCTACTTTCCTCCTTCTCCTTGTCCTTTAATCTTGTGTCGGTGGTCTCCCAAATGCGAATGTATTTTCAGAAATAACCCATCTGCCACTCACCATACTAGGACGGTCGGCCCAGCCGTAATTGGCTGAAGTTAAGGCTAAAATAAGGTCCTTCCTGTGGGCGTATCAAATTTGGCAAATGCGTCCCATCCATCTGTGACAGGGGCATGGCAGTTGCAGGCATGTGACCACATTAATGGGCTTCCTAGCTGATGGTCCGCAATAACTGGATTAGTGGTGGATAGGTAGACCCAGCATTCAGAACCAAAGTAGCCTTCATGGAGGTCGAATCCATCGTGGGCACGCTCCCTTCCAAAAATCACCAGGGTGGTGTTCATGACCTGGCTTAGATTGTGGGCTTATTGTGGATTGGATGGGAGGGAAAGATTACCCTTGAGACTCCCTTCTGGAGGGGCCAGTGGTTAAGACAGTATCCCAGTTGGACGGCTTCGGAAAATGGGACTTTCCAAGCCTGGACGTTTGCAAATCTGCCCTCATTATCGGCCTGGGGTGGGGCAATGGACATGTGCTCGAAAATGGAGAAACCCATTTATGTGTCGTGATGCTGCCCCCACAAACCCAAGAAAATCGGGTAAATAGTGGGACTACTATGGACTGTTATAATTGTTACAGGATTATAAACTATCTGCTACATATGTACGCTCTTAACGTGTCTGCTTGCGAAGCACTATTTATTGTTCACATCTATACAGTAAAAGCAGAAGTATAATTCTTTTAAAAATCATCCCGACATAGGCCATGCAGCCCCCAACGAATGTGCATTTTATTTAAAAATGGGACATATAGAAAATGAATGATACAATCTCCGTACAGTGACAAGACCCAACATAGTGTGCACACTGTGGCTAGCTATCCTATGTAAAAAACCATTAAACTAATAATACAGTATCCCAGCACGAGACTAGCTGGAAAAATAATGAAACTATTGTAATAGTTATTAAAAATTCAAATCAACTGTGAGGTCTAATATTTAATAAGTATTGAGGAAAGGTAAGTTTTAGAAAGTCACCCTTTATCTGCAGGAACTGTCAGATGGCTAATTGGCATAACCTGGTGTGAAATAGATATTAAATGCTCCCCAAGAGCAAACAATAGGCTGACCTGAATGGGCACAGAAGACTCCTGAAGAACACAAAATGTTCAGAGTGTGGCCTAAATGCAGCCTGTGATACCACGTTGCAAATCCTCCTACAGGTCTGTTAAGCCACATGTAACAATTGGGGCACACTTGAAAGGTAGGGAACATAATTCCAAGACAATTCTTGTAGATTCCCTGTCTGGTTTCTAAAGGACCCTGCTTTTATCTTATCAGATTTATGTCTCTAGGTTTGTTGCCAGTGCACTACCTGCTTCAAACTACGTTTTAGTGTTCGATGTGGGAGGGCGTTAGGATTACCATAGTACACCCCACACATCCACCCCGTCCTAAGAGCCCAAGTGTATAGTGGCAGAAGACTATTGCCATCTGGAAAATGCCTTGATGCATGTCATTTTGGCTTGTCCCCTGGCCCTTATGCCCACTAGTCACCTCCATCCGTTAGCTGGCACCAGGCATAGATGTGGCACCCCTAGGTACTCTTTTAACACTTTATGGACCTGAGGAAGCTCATAAGAGGACTGGGCCTGCTGTCTGTGATCTGAGAGGAGCCCTGCAGGACTGGACCTGCTCTCTCTTTATCCAAGGCAAAGAAGTGGACTCCAGGGGTGACTTTTCAGACCTCCTGTGTGGCTACAGACCGACAACAAGCTCCAAGAGGCCTTTTCATTGAGGTACCCAGCTGACCATTGGCAACTAGATCTGGACTGTATACTGTGTCTGCCTGGCTCCTATTGAGTCTAATGGACTCCCCCAAGGTCCTGGAATCAAACACCTTGGGACTTAAAAGACTATGGGGCCGATTTAAATCCTGGCAAATGGCCTGTTGTTCCACCAGGGTGACGGAGTAAATTACTCTGTTGTCCTGGTGAAGGGATCGCCCGCCATATTTATAAATGACTGCCAAGCTGGAGGTAATAAATAAAGCATTGTCAGGAACTGGCATCATAGTGCTTTTTGAGGTCTTGCCTACGCAGCGCGCATGCGCTGTATAGCCTAAAATACCTTTTACGATCGCTTTGGCTTTTCAGCCAAAAATGTGCACGCGTTCTATTGCCAGCAATGGCAACGCGTGCACGTGAGGCGATCTATTTGCGGAAGCATGCGCCGCCGAATGGCACCAATTATCACTCCCGCAAGTGGAGGCCCCCCTGCGCTTGTATTTCTTTTATTCTGGGTGCTGCTTCTTAGAAATCACCTGCTTGTAGATTTTCCACTATGTCTTTTTGGAAGGTGCACATAAAATTATTCTTTTAATTCGATTGTATCCGATATGAATGTTTCTGTGTTAACACTATAAACTTTGAAATTACTTTTCACAGTGCATTGAGATCCGGCTGAGTCTTGTACTCGCTATAAAAAAAACACATAAAAATACAATAATTTAAATACTCCGACCAAGACGTCCACAAAAAAGGGGCAGCACGGGTTAAGCAGGCACCCAGAACAGGGGCCACAGGCATGGGCCTTGCACACTGCCTGACACCCCTTTCTCCTTTGCTCATTGGCAGCGCTTTATTCTTTTTATGACTTTGTCCTCTCACCAGAATAATCCGAGCTGTGCCAAGAAGCCTCGGCTCCTTCTCCGGTTTTCAAGGCGCGTTCACAGCTGAGGGAAGAGAGCTGTCTGGCGGCACACTGCGGCGGGGACTGGCGCGTGACACTGACAGGCTGCCATTGTGCAGCGGGTCCTCAGATGGCGCCTCTTGAATCCTCTCCAGCGCCCATGCAAATGTGTCTTCCACTGCAGCGAGGGCATCGGTTTGCTGCAGGGGCTGGGTCCCAACTCACTGCTGATCCGTCATTGGCTCATTGTAGAGACTGGAAAAATAAACAGATCTTACGGAGCGGCCATCTCTATACTAGAGGAAAATGAGGTAAAATCTCTTGCTGATGAAAGTCCCTTCGCACAAAGCACTTAAAAATCACCCATTGTTTTGGACCTATTTACACTAACGGAACTCCCAGCAGCGATTTGTATGTTAAAAGATTAGGCCTTTGTGGGTGGGGGTATTTTTAATGCCTGTCCCTTCTAGTTCCATTAAACCTTTTGTTGAAACATACTCTCTCTTCCCCCTCACTGGAGCACCCCAAACTCATAAAACCTGATTAGGTGCAAGCTGTCAACCTGACGTTTGATGGGCTCTGTGCGCAGATCTCTTCCGCTACACCTGTTGTTGAAGGGGCTGGTGCGCATGTGTCACGGAGCCCCCTGAGTGTTATCAGTCCTTCGCAGAATGTCCGTGGTGGCCTCGCAGTAGCACATGGGGGCTGCGTAGTGCTACTGTATGTGAAACACTCTTTGTAGATACATCTTTGAGGGGTTTGGGGGCTTGGAGGGGGTGTTAGGGGTAAAGCTTGTTCTGTCGAGTTTCGATATGCAGGTTCTAGCTTGTACTGGAAAACGTTCTTTTCGATAGCCCTTGTCTACCAGACACAGATCGTGCTAAGGCGCTTTATATGGAATTGGTTCTTTATTCTTATAAATAATTCCATATCTGGTATTTCACAGAGAGGTGTAAACTTGAGTGCCATAAAAAACATTTCTCTAACAGTCCGGGCATTTCACCACAGGAACAGGAAAAAGTGCAGCTCTTTGGTTCTTTTCAAATGCTCGTCTCCAGGCGCGTTTTTGAAAACAAATGCAAGCAGTGGCTTATTGTCCTTAATTAGGGAGCAATATGCACAGCCACAGTGGGCATTTTGAAGTTTTTGGGAGTTTGTCTTAAATTTCCAGGTCTAAAAATGTAGAAGTCATTTTACAGTGTGTGTGCGTACTGGTGGCTCCTAGTCCCAACAAGCATTGGCATAAGTGTTTAGCCACGCAACAGATGTTGTTGTTGCACTCAAATCCTAACACCAGTGTTTATGACATTTATTTTGCACTAACTATAGCTTTTCTTAAATATATTTTCACCACTTTTCAAATCTATAGAATAATACTGTGTTTGGGCAGAATGAGTCTTTCATATTTTAGGTCGAGCCTGGGCAGTGCATGCACTGCTCTACGAGGCATGCTGTATTGGAGTATGGACTTAAAGCTCCACCCACTCTCCGCCCATATTTTTCAGTGGCTTGTGTATTTGTTGTTCGAAAATGCTGGCTTCTGATTTGTTAATAGTCTTGTTAGTTCCTCCTTAGTATCACCTTGTCTTCATTTGTAACCTCCCAGGAGGACTGGCTGGCCCTTTAACTTCTGTTGTTACACAGTATGTCTTATTTGGTCTGTAGGCACTATTTTCTTTAAAGAGTTTTGCCTACTGCAGGCACAACATGATTTCCTGCAACATTCAGTGCCGTGCGGACTTTCACTTTCCAAGCAGCACGGAACAATGACGACCGGTTCTTTGAAGTGAAATAGGTTTCCTATTTACAAAGGTTTGAGCTATTGGCATTGTAAATGACAATGCCTTTTTAGGTCTCGCGTCAGCGAAAGACCTATTGCTGCCTAGTTAGCGCTGAAGGGACCACAGACCGGGGCACGAGCGCCGATTGCACCTCGTGGACGCGCATGCCCCGCCTCCCGAGCCGTGCACAATCTCAGCCATGCCTCTCACTCAGTCTCTCTCCTCTCTCTCTCGATCTCTCCTCTCTCTCTCTCCTCTCTCTCTCTCATCCTCTCCTCTCTCTCTCTCTCTCATCTCTCTCTCTCATCTCTCTCTCTTCTCTCTCTCTCATCTCTCTTCTCTCTCTCTCTCTCTCTCTCTCTCTTCCTCTCTCTCTCTCTCTCTCTCTCTCTCTCTCTCTCTCTCTCTCTCTCTCTCTCTCTCTCTCTCTCTCTCTCTCTCTCTCTCTCTCTCTCCTCTCTCTCTCTCTCTCCTCTCTCTCTCTCTCTCCTCTCTCTCTCTCTCTCTCTCTCTCTCTATACACACTATATACACACACACAGGTGCCCCCCCCCACCTGCGCGCACACACACACAGTCACACACGCACATCCATACACTCGAAGTGCCCATCTCCTGTCTCGCTAGCCTGATGCACCAAAACACACGTCCCCCCTACTCACCGGGCTGACTCAGGACTCCCCCGCTGCTCTCCAGGCCGGTCTTTCCTCCTCAGGTGTGTGTCAGCGACGCAGGCTTGGCAGCAGACGAGGCTCTCCATGATCACGCACCTCAAATCTTCCGGCTGGCTTCGCGGATGACGAGTTTCCAAGACGTCCGATGTGCACGCTCACGGTACACGGAAACGCGCACAGCGTGACTTTGAGTGTGCGCCCCTACAGCTGAGGCGCATGCTCGCACGCTCACGACATTATCCTTCGCTTGTTACTAATCTGTCTGGAGCACAAAAATGTGTGGAATGAAGACCGAACATATTTTTTTTAATTTTAAAAAGTTGTTAACGTGACGAAAAATTGTAAACAAGACTGGAGCATATTCCGTCCTCAGCTGCAGCCGGAGCTGGACATGCGCTTCTCCGCTCTGCCCGGCGGGGCGCTGCTTCCTCTCTTAGGTGTGAACTTAGGCTGGGCTCCCGGCGCTGGTGGCAGTCGCCGCTTTGACGGGCCACACTGGAGCACCGCGGGGCGAGGAAAGAGTGCAGGCTGAGCCGGGTCACTCGGAGCGCGACTGGTGAACACTTTGGACTTTCTTGGGTGAACTCTCCTCCCTCCCCGCGACCCATGTGAAGCGTCCCGTGGGATCCTGCTGCTGGACAACAGGTGGAAGAGAGAGCCCGTTGGAGTGAAGCGGGGTCCGGCCGGCACTGCATGGATCCTCTCCCGAGCTTAGACCCGCCAGAATGCACGACCTGCCCCGGGAGGTAAGACGGACCGCAACTTCGCCGGAGGGTATTTATTTATTTAATGCGATTTTCTACAGCGCGAAAATTACCCGAAGGTGTCAGAGCGCTTTACAAAAGAACCAGTTGTGATACATTAGGATTTAGGATTACATGAGTTACACAAAAGATACAAACAGGAATTTTGTGTGCAAATGTACAAGTTGTAAAGTCATACAGGGCCCTGCGCCATCCTCATTGTATGCACTGCCCCCCCCTTCCCACAAAATCTTTTCACAACCTGCTCCACCATCGAGATAGACTGTGCCACGAAGCCTGCTGTACCGTAGACTCCCTGCCTCCACTCGCACCCTACTACACACCCTCACGATCCCCGCATACTGCCAACCACCCCACATGCTTCAGGTGTTTCCCTTTATTTGTGTTCCTGTTTCATTCGGTGTGTGCCTGCTCTGTCTTTGTTCTTCCGTGACCCACCTGCTTCAGGTGTTTCTTTTTATTTGTATTCCCATTTCATTCAGTATGGGCCTGCTCTCTCTCTCTCTCATTTTCCGTGGGCCATCTGCATAAGGTGTTTCTTTTTATCTGTATTTCTGTTTTATTCGGTATGTGCCTGTTTTCTCTTTGATTGTCCGTGGCTCACTGCTTCAGGTGTTTCCTTTTATTTGTATTCGTGTTTCTTTTTATATGTGCCTGCTCCTTCTCTTTCATCTTCCGTGGCCCACCTGCTTCAGCTGTTTCCTCTTATTTGTATTCCTGTTTCATTCCCTATGTGCCTGTTTTCTCTCCTTGTTCTTCTATGGCCTCTGGCTTCAAGTGTTTCCTTTTATTTGTATTCCTGATTTATTAGGTATGTGCATGCTCACTCGCTTTGATCTTTCATGGCCACGTGCTTCAGGTGTTTATTTTTATTTCTATTCCTGTTTAATTTTATATGTGCCTGCTCTCTCTTTTTGATATTCCGTGGACCACCTGCTTCAGGTGTTTCATTTTATTTGTATTCCCGTTCGGTTCCGTATGTGCCTGTTTTCTCTCTTTGATCTTCCATTGCCTTCTGGCTTAAAGCATTTCCTTTTATTTGTATTCCTCTTTCATTCGGTTTACGCCTGCTCTCCCTCTTTGATCGTCCATGGGCCACATGCTTCAGGTGTTTACCTTTATTTGTGTTCCTGTTTCATTCGGTGTGTGCCTGCTCTCTCACTTTGATCTACCATGACCACCTGCTTCCGGTGTTTCTTATTACACACTTACGTCGAGGAGGGGGGCTTCTCCTTAATGACTTCTAAAGTGCGAAATTCTCGTTTTCTCCCTCTGCATCAAATCTCTCGTCATAACTACTTCCGCAAAGATTTGGGATTTACTTTTACAGCTGTGAAATGAATCTCCACATTGACCACTTTTTTTTAGCGCAGTATACCTCAGTGAGGTGATAGTTTGCACTCTGTACTCTTTCATTCATTCGCTGTTCCCTCTTATCCACATCTGATTTTAGCTGTAGATCTGTTTTCCCTCTATAGGTTCTAGAAAAATGCAGACTCAATGCAAAACTTTTCATATATTTTGGAAAGTAGTTCCCTCTTCAGCTTGGATTAATCGATGTGATGAGTTTGTTCCAGAGTTGAGCTCTGCGCACCGTCAGGGGATGACCCCAAAGCGTCCCTTCATCAGTCCTGCTGCTGTCAGGAGGAGAGTCGAGCCAGCCGAAGGAGAGGGGGGTTTGTAGCCACGGTTTGACAATCTAGATTTCCAATTTGTGGTTCTATGATACCGCAGTAAAATGATCTGGAAAATGGCGTTTGTTTACATTCCCCAAGGAAACTCAAGAGTTTGGGGAACAGAGCACCGGTCAAACGAAAAGTCTGCGAACTGTCCTACCTTAATGAATTTCTCAAATTCCTTCTTGTAGCTTCTACACCCTCTCTTGCTTCAGAAGTTATAAAACATTACGGAAGAGGGAAAAATCTATGTGTAAAAATATATGCAAGTAAGAGCCGAGTGTATGTGAAACTGGGAGCAGCAAGGCCATTCATAGGCAGAGGGGTCTTTGTCGCCCTAGACAAAATAACATTTTACTTCCCCATCACTGACACGTGGGTCAGATTCGATGTTTGCAGACTTTTATTGGCCTCGCAAGATGTCTCCGATATAAAGAGGATTTTACAAAAACCAAGAAGGGATCCACAAGAAGGCAAACAAATAAGTTGCACTGCATCCACTTATTTTTGGGTCTCGACCGGCCATGAATGCGCAAGCGCATTGCAGCTCGAGACATATAGAGGTGGATCAGGAAGGCTGATCAAGGGGCTTTGGCAGGCGGATTACACACAGTGCATGTGCCTGTGCACGCCATTTGCTCCCCGAGCCGCCTCGCACCCACGCAATTGCCATTTGCACGCAAGCCACGTCACACACACCCTTTGTCTGAGCCTCAAGGCATCAGACTTCAAAGGCTACCGCTCCCCCGCCCCCCTGTGTGCATATCGCGCACCACCTTTTGTCTGTGCCTAGCCCTAGGCATCAGTCTTCAAAGGCTGCAGCTCCCCCGCCTCTCCCCCCTCCCCCGCCTCTCCCCCCTCCCCCGCCACAGCCATGCCGCGGGCTTTTTTTTATAACGGTTACGAGCCGTTAAGTGTTTTTGCGCGCAGCACTGCCGAATACACCATGACTGCACAGACTTGCCCGCAGAAGACAGCATTATACAGGCCTGGGTTCTCATCAAGTATTTTAAAAGAAAAGTCCCAGCAAAGGCTCCGTTTTTCACCGTACTCGTCTCCTCTGTGCACATCGGACGCATTATTTCACCATACTCGACTCCTTCAGAATACATCAACCCGTTATTTCACCTACCTCTTCCCCTTCAGCACTCGCAGAACACGTTATTTCACCGACCAGTACATTACAAATGGGACACGCTATTTCACGTCCCTTCAGCACCCTCACACACCCTCACACACCCTCAGCCCCCTCACCCTCACTCACCCACACACCCTCACCCTCACACCCCCTCAACCTCACACCCCCTCAACCTCACACCCCCTCACCCTCACATACCCACACACCCCCTCAACCTCACACCTCCTCACCCTCACATACCCTCACACCCCACATCCCCTCACACACCATCACTCCTCACAGCCCATCACCCTTACCCTCACCCTACATACCCTCACACACCCTCACTCACACTCTCTCACCCTCACTCACACTCTCACCCACACTCTCTCACCCTCACACACACTCTCACCCCCTCTCACCCCCTCACACCCCCTCTCACCCTCACACCCCCTCTCACCCTCAGAGCCCCTCTCACCCTTACACACCCTCACACACCCTCACCCTCCCTCATCCTCACCCTCACACCCTCACACCCCTTCACCCTCACTCACACTCTTACCCTCCCACACACTCACCCCCTCTCACCCTCACACCCCCTCTCACCCTCACTTACCCCCTCTCACCCTCACTTACCCCCTCTCACCCTCACTTACCCCCTCTCATCCTCACTTACCCCCTCTCACCCTCACACACCCTCTCACCCTCACACCCCCTCTCACCCTCACACCCCCTCTCACCCTCACACCCCCTCTCACCCCCTCTCACCCTCACACCCCCTCTCACCCTCACTTACCCCCTCTCACCCTCACTTACCCCCTCTCACCCTCACTTACCCCCTCTCATCCTCACTTACCCCCTCTCACCCTGACACACCCCTCTCACCCTCACACCCCCTCTCACCCTCACACCCCCTCTCACCCTCACACCCCCTCTCACCCCCTCACCCTAACACCCCCTCACCCTCACACCCGCTCACACCCCCACTCCATCATACCCCCACTCCCTCACACCACACACACCCTCACACCCCCACACACTCACACCCCTCACCCACCCACCCTCACACCCCCTCACTCTCTCACACCCTCACACACCCTCACCTCCCTCACCCTCACTCACCCTCACTCACCCTCACACCCCACACCCCCTCACGCCCCCTCACCCCCCTCACCCTCGGACACCCCCTCACCCTCGGACACCCCCTCACCCTCGGACACCCCCTCACCCCCTCACCTCCCTCACCCTCACTCACCCCCTCAGGCCCCTCACTCACCCTCACACCCCACACCCCAAACACCCTCACGCCCCCTCACCCTCACTCACCCCCTCATGCCCCTCACTCACCCTCACACCCCACACCCCACACACCCTCACGCCCCCTCACCCCCCTCACCCTCGGACAGCCCCTCACCCTCGGACAGCCCCTCACCCTCGGACACACCCTCACACCCCCTCACCCTCGGACACCCCCTCACACCCTCACCTCCCTCACCCTCACTCACCCCTCATGCCCCTCACTCACACCCCACACCCCCTCACGCCCCCTCACCCCCCTCACCCTCAGACACCCCCTCACCCTCGGACACCCCCTCACCCTCGGACACCCCCTCACCCTCGGACACCCCCTCACCCTCAGATACCCCCTCACCCCCTCATCCTCACACACCCCCTCATCCTTTCACCAACCCAATCACCTCCCCTGACCCTCCCTGACCCTCACACCCCCTCACCCACCCCCTCACCCTCACACACCCCCTCACCCTCACACACCCCCTCACCCTCACGCACCCCCACACCCTCACGCACCCTCTCACCCTCACGCACCCTCACACCCCTCACCCTCGCACCCCTCACCCTTGCACCCCCTCACCCTTGCACCCCCTCACCCTTGCACCCCCTCACCCTCAGACACCCCCTCACCCTCAGACACCCCCTCACCCTCAGACACCCCCTCACCCTCAGACACCCCCTCACCCTCAGACACCCCCTCACCCTCAGACACCCCCTCACCCTCAGACACCCCCTCACCCTCAGACACCCCCTCACCCTCAGACACCCCCTCACCCTCAGACACCCCCTCACCCTCAGACACCCCCTCACCCTCAGACACCCCCTCACCCTCAGACACCCCCTCACCCTCAGACACCCCCTCACCCTCAGACACCCCCTCACCCTCAGACACCCCCTCACCCTCAGACACCCCCTCACCCTCAGACACACCCCCTCACCCTGACACACACCCTCACCCTGACACACCCCCTCATCCTCACACCCCCCTCATCCTCACCCCCCCCCTCATCCTCACACCCCCCTTCATCCTCACACCCCCCCTCATCCTCACACCCCCCTCATCCTCACACCCCCCTCATCCTCACACCCCCCTCATCCTCACACACACCCTCATCCTCACACACCCCCTCATCCTCACACACACCCTCATCCTCACACACCCCCTCATCCTCACACACACCCTCATCTTCTCACCAACCCAATCACCTCCTCTGAACCTCCCTGAGCCTCACACCCCCTCACCCCCACCCACCCCCTCACCCACCCCCGCACCCTCGCACCCTCTCACCCTCTCACCCTCTCACCCTCACACCCTCGCACCCTCGCACACCCACCCTCTCTCTCCCTCACACGCCTTCGCCCTCCCTCTCCCTCACACCCCTACACCCACTCACACCCCCTGACCCTCACCCACACACACCCCTCACCCTTACATGCCCTCACTCACACACCTGCACCCCCATACACCCTTACCCTCACACACACCCTCACTCTCACACAACCTCACTCACCCACACCCTCACCCACCCCCACACTCACACACCCTCACCCTCTCACACACCATCACCACTCTACTGCCCTCCCTCTACTGCCCTCCCTCTACCGCCCTCCCTCTACCGCCCTCCCTCTACCGCCCTCCCTCTACCGCCCTCCCTCTACCGCCCTCCCTCTACCGCCCTCCCTCTACCGCCCTCACTCTACTGCCCTCACTCTACCACTCTACTGCCCTCACTCTACCACCCTCACTCTACCACCCTCACTCTACCACTCTACCGCCCTCATTCTACCACTCTACCGCCCTCACTCTACCTCTCTACCGCCCTCACTCACTCTACCGCCCTCACTCACTCTACCGCCCTCTCACTCTACCGCCCTCACTCACTCTACCGCCCTCACTCACTCTACCGCCCTCACTCACTCTATCGCCCTACCTCTATCTATCCATCGCCCTCACTCTATCTATCTATCGCCCTCCCTATATCGATAGCCCTCCCACTATCTATCGCCCTCCCTCCCACTATCTATCGCCCTCCCTCCCTCTATCTATCGACCTCCCTCCTTTTATCTATCGCCCTCCCTTATTCTATCTATCGCCCTCCAGTTCTCTTCTCTTCTCCTGTGCTGATCTGCTGTTCTCTTCCACCGCCTCCTTCTTTAACTCTCTGTTCTCTTTTGCTGATCTGCTGCTCTCTTCCACGCCGCCTCCTTCTTTAACTCTCTGTTCTCTTTTGCTGATCTGCTGCTCTCTTCCAAGCCGCCTCCTTCTTTAACTCCATGTTCTCTTCTCCTGTGCTGATCTGCTGCTCTCTTCCACATACATCCTTCTGTAACCGCACACACACATACATACAACCATGCACACACACACATACAACCACATACACACAACCACACAAACATCACCCCACACACAAACATCACCCCACACACAAACATCACCCCACACACAAACATCACCCCACACACAAACATCACCCCACACGCACAGCCACACGCACAGCCACACATACAACCATACACACAGACAACCACACCAAACCACAACCATACACACAGACAACCACACCCAACCACACCCAACCACACCCAACCACACCCCCAACCACACACCCAACCACACACCCAACCACACACCCAACCATACACCCAACCACACACCCAACCACACACCCAACCACACACCCAACCACACACCACCCCCACACACACAACCACACACATCTATCTATCGCCCTCACCCTATCTATCGCCCTCACCCTATCTATCGCCCTCACGCTATCTATCTATTGCCCTCACGCTATCTATCTATCGCCCTCACGCTATCTATCTATCGCCCTCGCGCTATCTATCTATCGCCCTCACGCTATCTATCTTTCGCCCTCACTCTATCTATCTTTCGCCCTCACTCTATCTATCTATCTTTTGCCCTCCCTCTAGCTGCCCCAGACCATCAGACAGGCCAGTTCATGGACCTGTTTCAGAAAGAATCTGAAAACCTGGTTGTTTCCTAGGATGGAAAACTAGTTCTTTCACTGCCTATTACGGGTTGGTAATGTGCTGACCATCACCATTTCTAAAAGCGCCAGGATACCCGTAGGGTGACAGTTTTTGCGCTATATAATTGATTTTTACATTACATCTATCGCCCTCCCTCTAGCTATCTTTTGCCCTCCCTCTAGCTATCTATCACACTCACTCTATCTATTGCATCACCACAGCATCACTCAGGGGTACCACAGCATCACTCAGGGGCACCACAACATCACTATGCGCTACCACTGCATCCCTGAACGCCACAGCATCACTCGTCGCCACCACAACATCACTCAGCGCCAACACAGTATCAATCTGTGCAACCATACAACAACAACTGGTTCAAATATTTTCTCTCAATGTTTCAAGCTTTATTACAAATGTCATAAAAAGATGTTAATATTTCACTTCTGTTCTTGGATTTTCATCACAATAAAATACACTGAACATAATCTTCACAAAAGTTATTTACAAAAGTTTAAGCTATTGCCATTATAAATTACAATAACTTTTATTTAAGTATTAATTATTTAGAAAAATTAAAAGCCGTTGTTATTTGTAATATCAATACATCTAAGTCACGTAAATACAAAACATGTTGCATTACAAATGCTATAGGTGTCACATTGCAAACGATAAAAGTATTGGCATTGTAAATGGCAAAGCTATTAATTTTGCTATTTTCAAAACCAACACATAAATTGTCATTCACAAGACCAATAGCTCAAACTTTCCTAATGCGAGACCTATTGCATTGCAAATGCTTGTTTTAATGTGTTAATCATCAAAACAGATAAATAAAAGACATTGACATTTACAATGCCAATAGCATAAACTCTCGCAAATGCGAGACCTGTTGCATTGCAAATGCTTGTTTATCAATGCATTTCACTGTTTGGTGCAGGGCTTTGTCAGCATAAAAGAGCTTGGACCAGAGCTCGATACCGGACACTGTACTAGGGGCAGAACATGTAAATAACAAACATGCCCTCTTTTACCTGATGGCCTTTGTAATCATTTGTGAAGAACCTTCCTCAAGACTTAACACAGTGGCTAACCTGAAAATATTCACATGGTACTCATTTTCTAAAAACAAAATATGATCATACAGGAACTCCTGGATAGACTTAATCTTACGAAGAACAGTACAAGTTTTACAGAAAAGAAACACAACCAGTATTCACAATAGATTTTGAATCAGTCAAATGTAAGTTTATTCTTTTATAAATTAACACATCCTGAGTCGAAACACCATCGACGCCAGTAAGAGACAGACCATATTTCTGTGTGAATTAACACAGAGATTTTACCCTCTGTGTTTGAAATATATGTAATGCATTTTGGCTGTCTTAATGTAATAACCCATATACCATGAATGTTTATTCACATTATCACTTTTTCTTTTTTTTAAATGGTTTTGGTTCTTTGCACTTGGGGCTCTTGCACACTATCTTTTTACCACTCACCTGACTGTTGACTCAGGATTTTTTAATTTATGAAGGAAGAAACTTCGATTTGGCTAAATTGAACTTATTGCGACTACTGGTTGGTGTTTCCTCCATTATCATATTTTGCTTTTAGAAAATAAGTTCCATGTGAACACTTGTCACAAGTTATACACTTGATATCCCTGTTCACTTGGACATTTGGGTTGTGCTCTTGTTAGTTTGAACCTAACCTGAAAATATGGCATGAATCCATCCCTCCTGAACCTGTGTTTATCACCTGTGCTCTAGGCTGTCACCTCTGAATGCTACTCTTTCATAGGACGGCCTTCTTTGCATTTAGTCTGCATAGTTTTTCATATTTCAATATATTCTCTGAAAAGCATTTACAGTTTATTTTTGTTCCCCAGTCTCCCAGAATATCTGAAGCAAAATGGGGCTATGCAAGTGTCCCAAGAGGAAAGTGACCAATCTGTTCTGTTTCGAGCATCGTGTCAACGTGTGCGAGCACTGCCTGGTGGCCAATCACTCCAAGGTAAGCCGATTTACATCAAGTATATCATTGCTCGCAAAATTCTCTGCAGTGGCAAATGTTCCCCCAAAATAACTGATTGTATACTCATTTTATCTACTGATCTTCTCCAAACAGGTGCTTAATGTTGTGGTGGTTTTGTAATGTACCTTAATGATTAAAGCAAATATCTTTGTACGTAGCGGCTTGTCCATTACTTGCTCTAAAAATAATTGTCCACCTGGTCAATTTTGAAAGTGCACTTTTGATCTTAAACCACTTATAGCCTGATTCCTAGTGTCCCATGTCAGATGTGATTATTATCTCGCCAGATAAGCAGGGCAGGTCCTTCGGGTTCTTGAGGGCTGCTGGGTGCAGGACACACCAGGGTTTCGCTGGACAAGGTTTGAGGTGAGGACTCGCCGGTAATGCTGGGGCCAAGTCAGTGGGAGTCCTCCTCTTCTTAGTTCAGCACAGCTTCTTCGGTCCTTCTTCTTCTCTTCTTCTGGTCAGTTCCTGTCTGAGGAGGCAAGGTTCAGGGTTGCCCCCAAATACTCATTTTAGGTTTGTTGCTGGTAGGTAAAGGTCGGGACCAATGGGTCCTTTTCTTGGGGTGGGTACACCCCTATTTTACCATCCTCCAATGGGAGGGGCCATATGCCTCTCTCTGGTTGGCTGGGTCCCCCCCATCTGCAAGATGGCGGTGACTGAGAGTTGTGCTTCACCTCGCCTCCCCCACCCGAGGGGTGGGGTTGGCAAATGTGGGCACACCTCCCTTCCTCACTTGGTTTTCCCTCCAATTCTCCTGCCCAAAGTGAGGGTCGGAACCGGTTGGGGCCAGTTGCTGGTAGCAGCAAATGGCTGGGGTTGCTCACAAAGGCAGCAAGCCTTTGAAGCTTCCCTTTCATGGACCCTGCCCATCCTGGGGCAGGAGGCTAGCACCTCGTCCCAGGATGTGTATTGTTTCAGACTCCCGAGAGTAGCAGGCTCTCGACCCAGAGGTCCAGAAACATGCTTGGTGTTGGCAGCTGGTGAGTAGCCACTCAGCCAGGACACTTGCAGTAGGTCGTTTTTCAGGGGGCATCTCTAAGATGCCCTCTGAGTGCATTTTTCATTAAATCCTGCACTGGAATCAGTGTGGGTCTAATGTGCTGAGAAGTTCAGTAAAGCCATTATGGTGCTGTGGAGTTTGTAATGACAAACTCCCAGCACCATATACTCTTAGTGGCATTACTGCACTTACAATGTCTAGGAATTGGTTTAGACACTACGGGTGC
The DNA here is from genome assembly GCF_964261635.1 of Lissotriton helveticus. Classification (NCBI taxonomy): domain Eukaryota; kingdom Metazoa; phylum Chordata; class Amphibia; order Caudata; family Salamandridae; genus Lissotriton; species Lissotriton helveticus. Next base: position 686,986,164 of record NC_136070.1, on the reverse strand, counting down.
AGGGATCATGCACCTGTACCCTCACCACAGGTATAGTGCACCCAGCTAGAGGGGTGGCTGACCTATGCCAGGGCAGTGGGTTGTAGGCATGACACACAGAAAAATGCACTAAAGTGCATATTTCTAAGTTTTTGCTATTTACCACGTAGCGGTAAATAGCAACCCCAGATTGCGCATTCGCAATCTTTGAATGGTTCATGCATTGCATTTAAGGAATCGCAAATTGCGATTCCTTAAATGCAATCGCAATTTGAGAACTCGCAATTATTTGCGAATTCTTAAATTGCGAGTGCATGAACCCTTGATGCATCTCAAATGCCATTTTTGCGGGCGCAAAAGTCCGAATTTTGCGCTTGGCTCCGTTTGCGCTCGCAAAAATGCTTGATGCATCTACCTGTTAGTTTCTTTTGACCTCTGCGATTTCATGGGCAACTGGGCCTTGCCTATTGCTTTCTAATGAAAACTGATGATAAGCATTGTTTTGCCTTTTTTTTCAGACATGACACTCTGCAGCTCATCTTAAAGAGAATCAACTGTTCTGTGTTTTTTTCAGTGTATTGTCCAGTCATATCTTCAGTGGCTGCAGGACAGCGACTACAACCCAAATTGTCGACTGTGCAACACACTTCTGTCCTCGAGAGAGACAGCACGACTTGTCTGCTATGGTAATCTGTTTTTTTTACTTCAGATTTCTTTGTTTGCCTGTGCAGTGCATCATTGGATTAGAACAGTGGCTGTGTCTAACAAGTGTTACAAGCTCAGACTGCTGCTTCTGGAATCTGTTGTAACCACCTGCAGAGAGTAATATTTGCAACATATTAAACATTTTGAAGGCAAATGTAACATGGTGTACGTATACATCCAGTGCGCTTGGATCGTCTACCCTATAGGCAGTTAGAGGCCAGGCTCTTAACCCCTTCGACGCTCATGACGAGCTGGGCTCGTCATGCAGTAGCCTCCTGCTACGCTCATGACGAGCCCAGCTCGTCATGTAAAGTGCATCTGCTGCTTTTCCAGCACAGGGGAAAAATCCCCATAGCGTTCAAGGTGTTAAGGTGCTGCTTCCACGGCTTGCTTAAAAAGAATTTGGTGCAAATAACGAAATCGGAGTATCAAATGCACACTGCTTCTCCTTCCTACCTATCTGAAAGTTGGAACAGTTGTTTATGCCAAAGATTGAAAAGGGTAGGGGCATTTCTAGTTTCCAATGAGACCAGAATCTTTTTTCTATGACTGAAAAGCTACTTAAAAAAATGTATCTGTGATCATAAAAAGAGAAGTGTTCTCTACAGAACGTTTATAGGAGTGAGAGATATGCATATGAGTTTGAGATTTATACTGATAGCTATGTGCTGTTGTAGCGACCAAAAGGTTGCTGGTGAATTGCTTTACTCATTTAAAAAAAAATGTAATTTAATTTTCAGTTAAGTATTTTTACTTGGCCATTGTACACTGCTAATAGTGGAATACATGCTCTGGGGAACATGTGATTGACATTATCTTTGAGTATTATAGAATTCGTATCTTCCCACTTTTGTTCCTGGATGACATCTCTCTTCTGACTCGCCACTGTTTTCTGATATGCTGTTACATTTGTGCTTTTTTTTTATTTCCCTGACTGCTTTTTTTTCCTTTTTTTAAATGAGAAGGAGAGAGTGGGATTTTTTTATTGCTAAAATGATGTGGGTGTACCATATGTCATGGTACTTAAAGAGCATAAACATGAGTACGTTTTTAATGCCGAGTTTAAGAATTTAATGTATTCAGGACTCCTACACCCTTCTTTATTTCAGAGAAATTCAGCTACTCAGCCCTGTCTCTCTCTCTCTATTTTTCCTAGACTTGTTCCATTGGTCATGTTTGAATGAAATGGCCAACCAATTACCGGAAAATACTGCCCCTGCTGGCTACCAGTGTCCAAGCTGCCAGGGTCCTGTCTTCCCTCCAGCCAATCTGGTGAGCCCTGTGGCCTCCTCCCTACGAGAGAAGCTATCTACTGTCAACTGGGCCCGGGCTGGTCTAGGCCTTCCATTGGTGAGTGTTACTACAAGGCTACTTTTTGTGTACTCATGGGAGTGATAGTATGTGGTTGGTGGGGGCAATTTTATATACTCGGACACATGCAGTTTTATGGCCACATTAAGAGTGTTAGTCTGTTTATTGCCTGTTTCCATGCCAGTCGTGTTTTTATCTCACCTGTGGTTCAGTTAAGAGCATCTTGAACTTGTTCTTTGGTGCTTTCCTTGTTGATTGTATGTTAAGTTCATGGCTAGATGTCAGGGTTATCTATATGTTGCTATCAAGGCAGTCCCAATTACAACCTTAATTTTATTGGCTCCTGTGGTTGATTTCATGCTACTGTTGAGAGATGGTGTATTGGTCAATAGTGCAGCCTGGTGTAGAAGCCATGGGACCAATTGCAGCAGCAGATGTGCTTTGCACTTCCAGTGCTTGGGCTCAGGCTGCTATTGGTTGTGGCAAATAAATGCAAATAGGATAGCTTCTCAACTTAGTTTCACAGGTGCCAATACAGACCTGCTGTTTTACTGTTACAAGGCTGCACAGCACCAAAGAAAGAGTGCATGATTCGTACCAATGTGTGCAGTGTCTCTATGCGCATAGGTTCAGACTTTGTAACTATCAGACCATCATTCGGCATCGTACGTTATGTGCTGCAGATGCTTTATGTCCCTTTAGGCAGAATGTGTGTACACCTGCTTGCTGCTTTCTTCATTGAGCCATTACTTGTCCTTTGAAGGGCTAGTTAAGAACAAAAGCCTCTAATATCATGTACTGCAGTTATGTGCTTGTTTTGTAAATAAACTCCATAGCCCAAAGATTTTCTTTGGAGGCCTCCATTTGCTGGCACTGACCTCTTCCACCTCCATTGCCAGTCTACTGCTGGCGCAGAGTATATATGCCAATGCCTCAGTGCTTGGCTACTAATGGCAGACTGTGGTGTAGCTGCCACTGCTACCAGCACACAGGGGCTGCTGGTGATCTTTTAAAATGATGGCGCATAATATATGCTGCAAATTGCAGCGACGAAATGAGCAATCCCCACTTTCTCATGGAGCGTCCAATGAAAGGGTGAGGGGTACTGGATTCCCTCTGCTTGAGAATTATTTTTAAACAAGCATTGGCATAGCCAATAGGTCTCACCTTCGGGAACTTATAAGTATTTAGCCATGCAGCACATTATCCTGAAGTTTCTTTCCCTTAACCATCTAAATGCATTTTACATAAAAGTGTCCCCAAGGCTAAAACTGTCCATCTAGGTTTGTAAAGAAAATATTAATAACATACTATCCAAGGGTATTTTGACCTCTCTAGAGATCCTGATTTTCCTCTCAGTCACATCTAGTGAAGTTTTGTTTGTGAAGTTGACCTCTTTGACCATTTGCGTGCTTTCATTATTGAAAGCCATGTTAAATAAGGTACATAATTACGGCCTGACCTGTGCTTAAGAACCAGCCTGTAAACACCTGGCCCATCCGTGTCAGACTTTTACCCAGCCCACCTAAAGACCAGGGCCACAGTCCCATCGCTCGAGCCCGCCGCACGGACTTCACCGGGAGTACTGGGGCACCCACACAGCCTCGCTCAACGAAGCCCTCTTTCCTGTGTTCGCATTCCGTGCCCGCACCAATCCTACTCTGCATAGCTCAATCCAAAGCGTGCCCTGGCATCAGCGCCTAGAAGAATCTTACCACGGGATAAGAAAGGGTGCATAGAAACACCAATGAGGTAGACACGAAGGCAGAGAGTGGTTCGCCTCTTGGCGCTATCTGACCATCTCAAAGGAATGGAGCTACTTCACCCCACCCCCCAAAAGTAATAAGGAAGAAACGAGTTTACCGTCCAACACTGGGATATTTGCCCCCTTTGGACCATACCCTACGGAAGGGGGGGCTCGCTCTCCGCCACCTAGTTGCCCCCCCTCGGGTGAGATATATAAAGTATCTGATAGAGACTACTAGCCGCAGATTCCTTCACTCAGAATTATCCCCAGGCGTGAGACTAGATCCGGAAACTTTTTGCCACAGCATCCCTGCGCGCCGGGGGAGGGGCGGCATCACGTGACTCCGCCCAGGCGTCCGCGTACATGACGTCAGCGAGGTCACATAAGCCCCACCCCGGCGCGCCTACGTCAGTTTTTCCTTTTCCACGCACAACGCGGATCCGGTCTCTGTTACAGGCCTGTTTGGGGCCCCCTTTTTTCTTCCCCTTTGTCTAAATTTTTGGTAGAACAGTGTGCGAATGCCTTCGGGCTTCAAGACTTGCACGTCGTGTGGGCGTCTTATGTCGGCGACGGACCCTCCCCTCATTTGTGTCTGGTGTTTAGGTGAGGATCACGGCACCACTGATTGTGAGGCATGCCAACTGTTGAAGCCAAAGTCGCGGCGGGAGTGCCGGATGAAACTACTCTCGGCGCGTCTCTCAAGGTCAGCTTCCCCTCCTCGATCAGCCTCGGCAGACGGCTTCAGATACAGCTGTTGTCGTCGTCTTCGCCCTTCTCCGATGTCGCGAGAGCGTCGCTCCCCAGTGGGTAAGTGTTGCAGTCTGTCCCCGGGGGCTGGTGTTCGGCCTGCCTGGGGCGTGGGCTTTCCGCGGGTGATGCGGCCCTGCGTGTCGACCTCCTTTCCACCGTTTCCCGGTGACGGAGTGCCAAGAGTTCAGATGGAGACTTATGCGGCGACTTTGCAGGCCTCGCTGGCGTCTCCTCCTCCTTCCCCTCCTGGGGCGTCAGCGGATCCCTTGCCTTGCGCGGGGCCCTCCGCGGCGCCGGCGGTGGCTCCGGCGCCGACTGCTTCGAATCCAGTTTTGGAGGATGTGGTGCTGTCGGACTGCGGCTCTTTGGGGGTCCCTCCTTAAGACCACGGCGCCTCTGCCTCGCCGCAAACTCCCACGGAAGTCCCTGTGGTGTCGCGGGAGGTTGCCGGGGCTTGGGTCGAATCCCCGAGCCCCGCTCGGCCCTCTGGGCGGGCGAAGGCCTTGTCCATGGCTGAGCTGATGCCGCCGGCACCTGCTGGTCCAGGCGTCGCCACAACCCTCCTCGTCCCGCTCTGGGTCGAGTCTGGGTGGGAACCCCTCGTCCTCCTCTGGGCCACTCTCGTCCCTCTGCGCAGGCGGCTGCCGAGTCGGAGGGCGAGGCGGAGGTTGAGTCTGCTCTGGCCGCACCACATGGATCGCCGGGCTACCTCCAACGCATGCTGGGCCGAGGCTGGAGGAGGGTTACGTGTCTTTCCCCTGGTCCCTCTTGTTCCTCCACGCAGGCAGCTGCCTCAGCAGAGGTCAAGTCGGCGCCATTCCAGCGCCGCCCTTTGGCCACTTCGGCTCTGGCCCCGTTCCGGTCCCCGGCGAAGGGTGGCTCCGAGGAGCCTTCTTCGGCGTCTCTGTAGCGCCGGATGGTGTCGACGTTCAGCTTCGGGCGGCGGACTCTACGGCTCCGCACAGGAGTCGTGCCGCGGATTTGTCTTCGGACGCACCCTCTTCTTTGAAGGTTGACAGGCCGTCGCGTGGTGTCCTTTTCACCGGCATCATCGAAGGGCGGCTCCCCGCCATTTTCGAGGCCGAGGTGTTCTTCGGAGGCGCGGCAGGTCCCCCATTCTTCGGTTCCTGCCGACTTCCAGGTCTGGCCCTTGCCCGCCCTGCTTGGCTTCGGGGATGGCCGCCTTATTTTTCAGCCGTCGCCCACGGAGGAGCTGCTTCCCTTTGAAGGTTCGCTTCTTTCTTCCCTGACGGGGGCTTGGAGGCGCCTCACCACCTTCTGCACCGGCACCTCCCGGCGCCGCGTAACCCGGCGTGTCTTTCCCTCCACCCCTTTGCCTCCAGTACACTTTTGCGGACTGCTTTTCCCTCCCTTCCGCCACTGTTGACTCTGCCATCCCGGGAGGCCCGCTGGTTGGACTCTTGGGGACGCAACATGTTCGCCTCGACCAGCGCTGCCCTGCGGGCCCTTAACACCTTATGTGTGTTGGCTAGGGCCTCCTCTTGTTTGTGGATCCGCAACCTCCCAGGAGACTGTTCAGGTGGATTTACGGCATCATGCATTGGATAGCAGGGACCTAGCAACGTTTATTCTCCGCTCCGCACATCTCGGAGGTGCTGGGCCGGGCCATGGCTTCCTCAGTTGCCCTCCGTCGCCATGCTTGGCTTCGGGACGGTGTGTTCCCTGAAAATATTCGGGAGCGGCTGATTGATCTTCCGTTCGATGGCAGCCTGTTGTTCCATGCCCCGGCTGACTCTGCCATCCAAAGGTTCCTGGCAGGGCTCCATCCTCCTCCTCCTCCGCCTCCTCCTCCTCCTCCTCCCCCTCCTCAGTGACTGCTGAGTTGAGCTGGTTCTGGACATCTATTTTGGGGTTTGCTGTGAGGTATGTTTTATGGTCACTCGAGTCCTCCTTGCCGGGAATGTGGCTTTGTTGGCTGCTGGATGGCCCGTTGTTACCTGTGTGTTATCTGCTTGATTTATCTGCACAGACTTGGCCCAGAGATTAGGTCTTCTGTTTTTCTCTTGAGCAGCTTGGCTAGCCTCCCGCTGGTTTTTTTGCGTGGCTCTTTCGTTTTTTCCTCTGCTGCGGAAGTTCCTTCAAAAGAGGGTTCCCATGCCTTGGGACTTAACTTACCCTATGTGGGGTAGTGGTAGCTGTTATATAGCTTGTGCTATGCTAGGGAGTTCTGGTCATCTCTTGGCCTCTGCTCTCCGTGGTGTTTATATATGTTGCTAATGCTACTTGGGCCGTGTGCGCGGACCCCACGTAGTTCTCTGTCCGGGCATTTCCTCGCCTCCAGCCTCCTGTCCTGGGGGCTGGGATGGTTCTGTGTCTCCCCTTGTTGGGCGTGGCCTGCCTGATCTTCATGAGGGCCCGGGCTGTTCTTCCTGCTTCCGGCGGCTTATTGCTGCGTGCGCCGCTCTGTCTGGTCGGTTGCCTTCCGTCTATGGTGGGCTCGCTTACTTTCCCCTCGTTTTCCTTGGGCCCTCTTGGCTTTTCTTCTTCCTTGCCTGGCATTGGATGGAAGCGCTGTTGCCTTGTAGGGGCGTGGAGTGCTTCGGCATTCCTGGCCTTGCCCATGGTTCCTCTGCTGAGGGTGAACAGAATTCTTTTGAATTCTTCTACACTCTCTCTCTTCTTCTCACATCCCTCTCGGGGTTGGTGGTGTTCTGCTTGTGGGGGTCCCCCCGCCTCCTTGCCTGGGAGGATGGAGCTCTTCGCCCTGTCCATGGGACTAGTCCCCTGTGGGCTTTTCTGTTGTGTCCCCGCTGGTGGGGTCCTTTCGCAGATCCTCCTTCCCCGTGGGTATGGCTAGGGTATCTATTCTACGTAAAGGAATCTGCGGCTAGTAGTCTCTACCAGATGTACGAGTTACTTACCTTCGGTAACAATGTATCTGGTAGAGACGATTCTAGCCGCATATTCCTTCACGGCCCGCCCTTCCTCCCCGTTCTGCGAGGACCCTTGGGTTTGTCTTCGGTACTTGCCTTCCTGTGGGGGACTGTGTCTCCTGTGAGTGCCTTCTTTGCTCCTGACGGATGGCTCATTCCTGTTGCGGTTCATTACTCCTCTTTGGTTCTTGGAGGATGGGGTTACGGTGCTCCTGTGCCCCGCTGCTCTGGCTACTCCAGGTTGGAGGGGATTTGCCTTCAATCTCTATCCTTTCCTCCCTTCCCTTCCTCTGGCTGCTTGGGATTCTAGCCCCTTTGCTAACCTCTGAATGAGGGTCATCTGGCCATGTCTTGCCCTTGTCCCTTGGGGAGGTTGCCCTCTATGTTGGGGTGGCTTGGAGGTTTGTGGTTGCTGTCTGCCTTGGAACTGGCTCCCCTTCCTTGTTTCTGGACGAGGGTGGTAATCCTGCTGCATGTGTCGTGACGTTTGACGCATGTTCCTTGTCTCTGGGACACGGGGGTTGTTTGCGTACTGGAAGGGTGGCTGCTCAGGGCTCTGCTCTGTTCTTTCTTCTGCCCTTCCTTTGGACACTGCAGTGTTGTACTGTTCCCTATGGGGTCGCTTGTCTCCATTTCCCTCTTTTTCTACTCTCTCGGACACTGTTCCCATGCTCCCACAGTTTTTTGTCTGGTGGCTCCGCGTTGTGGTGCGGAAAAGTTCTCAGAAGTAAACTGACGTAGGCGCCCCGGGATGGGGCTTACTTGACTTTCACTGACGTCAAGTACGCGGCTGCCGCCTGGGCGGAGTCGCGTGATGCTGCCCCTCCCCGGCGCGCAGGGATCTTGTAGCAAAAAGTTTCTGGATCCAGTCTCACGCCTGGGGATAATTCTACTAGAAGGAATCTGCGGTCAGAATCGTCTCTACCAGACACATCGTTACCGAAGGTAAGTAACTCGTACAACAGGGCTCGTTTTATCTAATTTATGTAAGATGCCAGGAGGTGGAGCTCCAAGGAGCACAGACTAATTAGCCACATTTTGCTTCCGTGAGTATAAAAAACTGCACAGGAGCATTTGCATATCAGGCTGCAGGAAAAAAGGAGGGTCCCGCGTGACATTCACTAGCGCCTCGTTACTTGTACGCACACCTCAACCCGGTGGGTCACTGCAGGATGGGAACCTGGAAGATGTGTGCAGAGATCCTCTTACACAGAAGGTCGCCAGGCCTGCCAAGCGCTAGAAGAGGACCAACAGAAAGAAAGCACCTCGCCAACTCAGTGGGTTAACACCCCACCTATGGGTAAACAAACTGCACAACACCGAATAATTCAACTTGGAGTTAGGCTGCAGGCTTCCGCCGGCCTTTAATCCACTGAAACACAACAACGAACTCGCCCTTATGAATGCATAGCGCTAGAAGAGGACCGACGGGATGAAGTCGCCACTACAGCTCAGCGGGTTGAAAACCCGACCACGGGTACCTAAGCTGCATTAGACCGATGGTTATAACGCGCGCTCCGGGCATCTGCTTTCTAACACGCACCACTTGGCAGTTGCACAATACCAGGGAGAGTCTGCATGACGTGACCGTGTTACATGAAGGGCTTCGAAGCACTCCCTGGCTTAAGTTACTTGGTGGTAATAGAGAGCGTCCCACCTGCCCCATGCGCGTAGACAGATCCCTAACGTACCGCTGGTCTTTGCAGTAAACGTTTTGGTGTTTATTTTTTTTAAAGGGACCTTTTGAACTGGCAGGAGCTCTAAGCATCAAAGAGGGAGGGAAAAACAAAGTGTAAACAAGGGTGCCCGCGTAAGCCAAGCTAACAATCAGGGCGGAATGCAGCTGGCATAATGCGCGCCGCTGCTCTCTCCCGAGACCCCTAGGCCATGGGAGTGAAAGATTTGAGAAAAGGCGGGACATGAACCAGTTTTTGGCCATTTGTGTGCTTTCATTATTGAAAGCCACACGCAAAGGCCAATGGGATGTGTGGGAGGAGGCAGACCCACACGGAGAAGTCTCTTGGAAGTCTGAAGTAATTCCAAGAGGCCCTCTCCTAGACGCGACCTAAAAAGTAGGTTAAATAGTGCATTCTAAAGCACATTTTTCACTTACGTTTGCTACTGCAGCTTTAAGTTCTGAAGCGGGGTACATGAACTATTTCATTCCTTTCTTGGTGTGATAACTAGTCCTGATAATACCCATCAGTGCTGCAGGTTCTCCTTCCTGGAATATAATTTTCAGAAAATGGTGGCAAAACTGAGCATTTTCAGCACCATTTCTATACAAAAAAAGAAAAAAATGTTGTGGTACAGACAGTTCAAAGAATGCAATTTCACAAGACCAGCATTTATCGGCATTTCTATATTTAACTTTCTTTCATTTTTCCACCCTACATCTAACAAGTGTATTCTCTCTCAGGTAGCTGAAACACTGGAGTGCATGGCAACTGACCAAGCTGGAAAATACTTTACTTAGTTGCATTTGCGTGTAGCACAGACAATCTCACAAATCCTTGCGGTTCTACCAGCGCATATGACAATGACTGAGCCCGATCCCTCAAATATAGCAATGCATCATTGGCTTAGAGAGAAACTGTATGTATCTGTGCCCCCACCGAACTCCCCCCAACAATTTAGCCGATCTCTCAGCCGAAAAGCATAGGGGAGGGTGGGCATTCCTGACAGGTACCACGTTTTAGAATCCTTGCATCCCAGAACAATGCTGCCTGTCTGTACCCTAGTCCGTGGGTCTGTATGAAATAGTTTAACCCAGCTTATAAAATAGTGAACAAGCCTCCAGAGAGTCCAGGAGCATGTATAGATAAGTCCATCTACATTCACAAGCACGCTCCACGTACAGAGGGATCATCCCGTAATCCTACGGGATTGAACACTGTCATGCACAAGGGACTAACTGACTCCCAGTGGTCTGTTGTACCTAGTCTTACTCGATAGATTGACATCGCGTTTAACAGGGAGATCGGACGATAGGATGACATCTGGGTGTGGTCCTACGCCTATATAAGCCTCCTGAATCATGGGCGGCAGTCAGCCAACCTTTTGGGCCTCCTATAGTACCTTCAGCAGTTTCTCCAGGAGGAGCAAGGGCATTTTCTGATAGAGGTCTGCTGGGAGACCATACAACCCTAGGGATTTACCTTAGCCCATCCCGGCCAAAGCTTCCTTCCCCTTAAACAAGGCGAGTGGGACCTAAAGTGCCTCCCGCTGTGTGGGCAAAAGCCACGGCGTCATAACCCACCAAATAAGCTGCTAACTTTCTGTTCATTCACTAAAATCGATTGAATCCCCATCTCTCTTATTAATCCTAACAGAGGTCGTTAATGTGCTCCGTGGACCCCGCCATGTTCCCATCACACCACTTCAGGGATAATATGCGAGTGTGAGGTTTCTCCAGGTTTCATAGCTATGCTAGAAGGTGGCCTGACTTGTCCCCCTCCCAAAATAGCCTGTGGCACCTACAAGTGTATATATCAATCTGGGACCAGGCGTCTTCAATCTGGCGTTTAGTTTCAAACGGCTGTTTTTAACACTCCAGATCTGTCACAGCACGGAAGTCTAAGCCTGCTAACTATGTGTCTTAGCCTAACAAGGTTTTCTCCAGGTGTTCCGCATCCAAAGTTCTTTGATATACATTCTCCTTGAAGAGCAACCTTATAGGCCACCCACTCCACTGCTCTACTGTCTGTATGTAGATCCCAGATTTTCCACGAAGTAATGTCGTGAAGTCTTTGGTATGTAAAAGGAACGCAGCATCTGCTAAATCCTCCGTCCATAACCGCCACATGGGTATGGGTGGTCTGCGCAAGCATATCACAGGAGAGGCGTGGTGCAGCAGCCAGAGCGGCTGACTCCAGAGCTCGGGGCTCACAGTTCGATCCCCGGTGCCGGCGACAGCTCAGCTCAGCACCATGTGACTCTGGGCAATAGGTCACTTAATCTCCCCGACGGTCCCCAGCTCCTTGATACCCTCAGAGGTGATATGTTTGCGCTTTACAAATGTGGAATTTATTACAATGGTGAAGAGCAGCAGAGAATTATATGATAGGAATCTATTTTTAGATATAGTGTGGTGACCAACATCTCAATATCTGCATGCTTGGTGACTACAAAATCTATCCTACTGTAAGTATCATGCACTGAGGAGTGGAAAGAATAAATCTTGTCTGTAGGTTGCCAGGACTTCCAAATGTCTAACTGATTACATTCTGTGGAGATTTTCAAAAGGGCTGCCTCCATGTGAGGTTTCAGATCCAGCCTAGTGGGATGTTTATCCTGTCTCCAGTCCTGTACACAATTGAAGTCTCCTGCCCAAATAAATTGTGCGTCAGTGTACTGGGAGGCAATTTGCATAAGAGTGAGGGAAAATTGAACATACTTCCTGTAGGAAGCTAGCTTTTTAAATAGAATACCGAAAGAGGTCCATGAAGCTTCTCTTCCTCCAGTGTATCCCAGATTGGATCTGTTTCCTGTTCCGTTTCGATCCTGGCCACCTCCTTGCAAGAAGAGAGGGCATTGGCACCTTGACAGCGTCTTTAATAGTGCATGTGACAACGTTTCATTTGCGGTGGCACCTCTTGTTGCTACTGGCAATCAATAATCAATCGATTGAGGCATATTATTCACCCCTTGTCTTTAAAACTATTTCTGATTATCTCATCACTGGAGCTAAGAAAATCTCCTTTAAAATAAAAACATTAATAAAAGAAATTTACATCCCAAATTCAACATAACAGATTGTCAAAAAAACAATAACATTTTTAGGAATAAAATGTAACCCTCCATTTCAACGTAAACAACAATTGGGAAAGTATTGGACTTTTGAGGTGGGGTTTATTATTCCCACTCTGAACTAGGTCACACTGTTGAAAGTGTTAGACATTGGAGGGGTCAGATTTACTCTTCTCACTCCAACCTAAGCAACAGTAGGGAAGTGATACAAAAAATATATGATAATTAATTTAACATAGTTTTAAAATATCACTCCCTAAAAAATATCAGAAAAACATAATCTGTAAATACATAAAATTAAAAGCAATTTATCAGTTTTTATATAGAACCAAAAATTCTTAAAATCGACTTGAACAAATATGTTAGAAATGAACTCTTTAAAAATAACTAATGTAAACATTATGTAAATCAACACTTATGTAAACAAGTGTAAATAAACACGTAAACAAAATAATCTTACTGTCAAAATTCTGCCCCACGATGATATGGTCATCACAATATTTTCCGACAATCTTTGTGTCAGATGATATTTTTTACACAACGATTTGTTTTATTTAATATTTTCATATTGGTTACACAGTGTTAACGTTGTGACCCATACATACCTAGACACACTTGGAGGGATTTTCAGTCAGCCCTCTTCTGCCGTTGGTCTGTTTAAGTATCGGTCACATTCTTCTTCTGCCTATGACAAAATACAGCATGGCACAATAAGTTGGCCCATTACAGCCATTGACTCTGTTGCCCAAAACTGCATTTTACCTTATCGCATGCGCCCATCCACTGGAAATGGAGTGCGCTTAAGTGACATGACTGGTGGACCAGTCCTTTGGTTTTGCATTTTCTCTTTTCATAGGTCCACTTTCATGTATTTCCTTTTCCATTTTTAGCGCATCCTGCAGCTCCCCAGACAGTGCCACCAGGATACTTACCACTCACTCCATCTGTATTGCGCTCCATCCCGCACTGCCGTCTTGGAATTATATTGTTCAGTGTGTGTTATTCTTTTAAGTTGCAAGATGGCTGCCTTTTACATCTGTGCCACGTTCTATGATGAGAACAGTAACTAGAGCGTACTAGGGACCAATTGCACTTAATACAAGAAGTGTTCCACGCACTGCCCATCTGCACATTGATAGATGCAACACTTAGCTCGTGGCTGGGTGTCCTCTGCACCTGGATTGATGGCCATCTCCGCAGTAGTGATTCGACTGGGTTCTTCAATCCTACATATAGTATAGACATTTCTTGTGATGTCAGTTCCTATTTAAGGCATATATAAAGGAGGCTATTAAGCAATGCAGTTCAACTTATTATTTCCTTGATTTATCATCGCAATCTTCGTCTGTTGTTTCTGTTTTTTGTCCCTGATTCTCACTTTTTGCATCATTCTTCTGAAATCTACTCCTCAGTTTTCCTGGATTTTTTTTCCTTTCTTTTTTTTTTAAACCATTCTTTATTGCAGAAAATGTTCTTAACATTTTATACCACACCCCCCACCACCCACCCCAATACAGGCAATTTTCCACGAAGCTGATAACCAATGCATCATACACTACATATACTGGACATAAAAATAGACCGATTACATGAACACAAAACTACTGAAGTTTTCAGTAAAATAATTAAAGTCGTTACAGTTCTAGACATTCGATCCAATGCGCGAGTGGGAACCAGATATCTAGTCCCTTCTTTTTCTTTTTCATACCATTCCTGCTGTATATTGCTTTTTCCAGACTATATGTCGATAATAATCGTGCCCCCCATTGTTGAAAAGATGGAGGAACAGTGTCCAGCCAAGCCGAAGCCAGACAGATTCTAAGCACGGCCATAGAGACGAACAGAAGTCCCTTTCTATTGTCCGTTCGGATGTCACCGTCTACCCCCAATATTATTTCTGACGTAGTAATCTCCATTTTAGTCGCAAATATTTCCGAAAGAAAATTAGAAATCTCGCATCTAATGGTGCGGAGTGCCCCACATGTAGCAAACATGTGTATTATATCAGCTTTTGGCATCGTGCATCTGGGGCATGAAGTCCCTTTACCAGTGCTCCATTTTGCAAGCCTATAGGGGGTGTAATATAAACGGAAAAACGTTTTATAGAATTGAGCTTGCAATTTAGAGGACATTAAAAGTGACTGAGAAAATTGAAGTGCTTTCTGTATGGAGCTAACTGAAGTTCCAAGTTTAATCTGCCAGTTCTGAGTATGTTTATCCAGGTCATCGGGAAGATCAATAATTAAATTGTTATATATTTCCCCAATTTTCACTCTATTACACTGAATAACAGTTTCGATTAACTCAATTTTCTTGAATCCAACCCGACCACCCCCCTTCTTCATAATGAAATCCCTAACCTGTAAGTATTTAAAAAAGTCCCGATGTACTAGGCCAAATTTATGTTTTAAAGTTTCAAATGAAATAAAGCCATTTCGCTCATACAAGGAGCCAATTTGGTATATACCTGATCTGATCCACCTGGTCATACAAGAATCCGAAAAAATCTCTGGGAGGTTTTTATTACTGATAAGAGTCGTGTAATACGAGAACCTACCTAGCCCCAAATGTTTCTGAACATAATTCCAGGCGGCATAAATGCCTTTAAGAGCTTTGAAGCGCACTTTCTTGAAATGACAATCGTAAGTCAGTCGCCACAAATGTGCGCTCGCTTGCTCTCCTAGAATAAGTTCCTGAGGAGTTGGAACTAACCGCTCTGGGGTATTATCCTGATATGAAGTTAACAGCAGTCTACTATATTTAAGGACTGTCGCCCACCAATAAACTTTAAGGTTAGGGAGTGCGAGACCTCCTCTGTCTGTCGGCAAGGTGATAAATCTGTTAGCTCTACGAGTTCTTCCATATCCCCATATAAAGCAGGCAAAAATACTGTCAATTTCCTTAAATAACAGTGGTTCAAAGTTTAAGCAGATTGTGCGAAAAAAGTATAAGAATTTTGGAAAAAATAACATTTTAATTAAATTACATGTTCCGATAATTGTTAGGTGCAGATTATGGAGTTTTAGTCTTTTTTCCGTTTGTTTCATTAGGGGGTCCATGTTGAGTTTTACAAGATTATTTAAGTTAGCGGTAAGATTAACGCCGAGATACATCGCATTCTCCGTCACTCTTTCATCCGCATAATTACATTTACTATTGATTATGATTTGAGTTTTATTCCGGTTCAGTTTATATCCGGAGATTTCTCGAATTCTTTTTGCCTCTTGTTCCATTGCATCTACGAAATTATTTGGATCAGCAGTGACTATTGCGATGTCATCGGCGTATGCAAGGGACTTAGTTTCACCATTAAGGGTCTTTATTGGCATGATAGATGTATTCGTCTCTAACCTGTGGATAAACGGGTCGATAAATATAGCAAAAAGCAAAGGGGAGCACGGACACCCCTGCCTTGTTCCTCTAGATATTTTAATAGTAGCTGAGTTTTCACCATTGATCGAAACCGCTGCTTCTGGCTTGACATACATCATACGAACCGCATTAATAAATACATCCCCGATCCCACTCCTTGACATAGCAGTCCAAAGGTATTTCCAGGAGACCCTATCAAAGGCTTTTTTGGCATCTAGAAGTATTAATGTAAATGTGTTTGTATTTATATAGCGCACTTCTACCCAGAGGTCTCGTAGCACTGTATTCATACCGCTTTGGAACCCTTCCTGGCTTTCCTGTGAGATGTCCACTCCTGGGCACCCCCAAGATGAAGCCAGGCATCCAAGCGCTGCTGGGGCCGTTGTGGAGATTAAGCAAGCTATTGCCCAGAGTCACAGAGTGGGACCCATGATTAGACTAGGCACCGAGGCGAGAATTATCAGGTCCGGGGAGATTGAGTCCAAGAGCCGCCGAGGCGGAAATTGAACCCCCTGGTCCCGGGCCAGACCTCTGCATCAGGGTCTGCCGCTCTAACCATTGAGCCACGCTTCTCCATGCCATAAGATCTCCTGTATCGTCTGCTATGTCAAAGAGTGTGATCACCCTTTGGATATGATCGGTAGTTGATCTTCCTGGAACGAATCCGTGCTGTCAGGCAGAAATTATTTTGTGAATTACTGGGGCGAGTCTACTGGCGAGTAATTTGGAATATATTTTGGCATCATTATTGATTAATGTGATGGGGCGATAGGCCCCTAGATCCGTTGGATCTTTATTCTTTTTTGGAAAAACAATAATCTTGGCCTGATCCACGATTCGGGTGGTCGACCCCCCTGGAAGACATGATTAACCAGCTGGGTTAAAATTTCTTTTAATTGTTTGTTGAATCTGGCATAGAATTCCACCGGAATTCCGTCTAGGCCCGTTGCTTTACCGGTTGGGAGGCTATTAATAGACAGAAGGATTTCGACACATTGTGGTGCCTCTGCAAGGGTATCTTTATCTATTTGGGGTAGTTGGACCCCCATGCCATGATCCAAATATGTATCTATTTTAGATTGACTCTTTCCAGACACAGTGTATAGGTCCTCGTAATATCTATGAAACGCAACCCTAATCTCTTTGGAATCACAGGTACGGCCAATAATGGGATCTCTAATTTTTTTAATTGTATTATCGCTATTCTGCTGTCTTGTGCGGACGGCCAATTGATGTCCAACCTGCTCGCTGAGCTCATAAACTTTCTCCCGATTCAAAGTGGCTTTACTTATAGCTTTAGTAGTTAGCGTTTCCGAAATTAGGTTTCTTGCGATTGCAACATTTCTTACGGCTCCTTCAATGTTGATATTACCCTGAACAGCTAACATCAGATCTTCTTCTTTACTAGCAAGGCTATCCTGTAGATTTATTCATTTTTGTTTTACCTCCTGATTATTTTTGATAGAGAACCTGAGGGTTTCTCCCCTTACGTCAGCCTTTAGTGTATCCCACACCACCTCCAGCGGGGCACTCCCCAGGTTATACTCCAGATTTCTTCTCCTTTCTGATGTCTGGAGGAGTTTTGTTCCTTGCTGTTACTTAAGTACTATCTCCATTGTGTTTTTTTTACTCTTAGTGGTGTTTTTTTCCATCTAACTGGGACCCTCTTAAGGAGATACTTGACAACTTTCACATATATTACTGTGTCAAGGTTATTAAATTAATATCTAACCAAACAAGGCAGGCAAAATTGGTTAGCCCTTGAGTAAATGTCAATAGAAGGGATCTAGTAAGGAACCTAGAGGCTTCTCAACCCATCTTTATTGATGACAAAACTTGGCGGCTTCTAACTACCTTAACTGGATTCCGGATGTAACAAATAAACTGGGCCTGCTTAAGAAGGTTATTAATCATTGTGCCTTTGCTTATTAATCATAGATTGTGTCCTTCGGCCCATTGGTACTCCCCAAGCTCAGGGACTTAAAGAAGAGTTGCCGTCAAGAAAGAGTCTGGAGGAGTAATTATGCCTCAGATGAAAAAATTGAATAAAAATTACTTATCCAAGATTGCAAAAACCTGATAATCTCAGAGAAAACCAGCTACTTTTCTGAAAAGATTAAGTCCACCACATATTCACCTCGGGAACTGTACCAAACAGTACAGAGATGATCCACTCCCCCTGCTGCCACCAAGATACTACCCACACAACAGCTTTGCAATAATTTAGCAAATTATTTTATAAATAAAGTAGAGGCAGTTTACACTGATTTTAACCTTTGCATTTTTACTGAATCATTACCTCAAGCGCCCTCTGTTAGATCCCAACCATTCTGCTGTCTGAGAGATTCCCATTATCACAACAGAATGTATGTACGAGTTGATAAATTGAACTAAGTCTGTAGCCCCATCGGACCCCTGTCAAGCTAAGGTGGTGCAAGAGATAGCTGAATTAATCGCAGCCCCACTGGGTTTATTGCTTAATAATATATTGCAGTCCAATTGTTTTCCCACAGTGGAAAAAGGCCTCCATTGTGGCATTACTAAAAAAGCAAACTCTAAATCCCTTAGATGAAAAGAACTACCGCCGATTTCCCAGCTCCCCACGCTTGCTAAAGTTCTAGAAAGACATTTAAACATCTCTCGAACTCTGAATTTTTGGACCAGAATGGTGTCCTGGATAGAGCCCAGTTCAGTTTTAGGAAAGCTCACAACACTTTAACAGCGCTGGTAACAGTTACAGAGGAGATCAGGTACATAATGGACAAGGGTGGCAAGGCTAACTGTGGTGGTCCCTTTGGACATATCCACAGCCTTTGACATGGTGAGTCACGTGTTTTTGAAGCACTTGCTGACCATGATCGGTATTCAAAACTCAGCTTTCAAGCTACTATGCTCCTTTCTTGATGAAAGTGAGCAAATAGTTAGCATGGGTTTCAACTTACACTGTGGCGTCCCACAAGAGTCCTCATTAAGTCCCACGTTATTTAATATATACGTGTTTCACCTTCTGAAATTGCTAAGATCGTATGGCTTCTCCACTGTCTCCTACGCTGCTGATACCCAAATTGTGGTGTCTATGAACAATAACTTGGATAAGGTGGCCTCTCGATTTCTTAAAGTGCATGAGTGCAACAGTCAATTGGTTGAGCTCCCACTATCTTAAATTAAATTCTGAAAAGACGGAGGTGCTCCTCTTTGGATGGGATACCTCCCCGTGGAATGTTGCGTTGTGGTCACAGTCCCTGTGCTCTCTCCCCACCCCAGTATCATAACCAAGGGACCTTAGAATCATCTTCAATTCCAATCTCTCTTTTAGAGATCAGATCAGTCAACTCACTTCCTCATGTTTCTGTGTTTTGAAAACCTTAAGAAAAATTCTTCCCTTTTCAGCTTTTGACCTTCAGAAAACAGTTGTCACTTCTCTTGTGTTATCAAAGTTGGTATATTGTATTGCCCTTTTTATTAGTGCTCAGCAGAGCTTCTTAAAAACACTCAAAAGACTGCAAAATGCTGCAGTCAGACTTCTTAAAAATATTTTGAACCAGTCTCTAAGGCCATGGAAGAACTATATTGTCTCTCTATAAAAAAGAGTAGCTTTCAAAGCGCTCTGCCTAACATACAAAGTACTTAATCACCCTAGCCCTGCTTTTCTTAAGAACAAAATATCCTGATACACTCCTAATAAATTGCTTTGATCAGCCACAGCTAGGAAAGTGTCTGTTCCGTTAATTCACAAAACCTCTTTGGATGTTAGAAGTTTCTCCCGTGCTCCTTCCCATCTCTGGAATCAAATGCCTCGGCATGGCAACTTCCTTATGTTCAGAAAACTCATTAAAACCTGTCTAATTACTCTTCCCTTGTAGGTCATATTTAGGCAGACTTTAGGCAGCTCTCTTACCTTCAAGCAGATGGCAGCACCAAGACACCCACGGGCAGACGCAGTGCTCTACAAAACCCAAATCAAAGCAAATTAAGTTGTCTGCTGGGAAGAGTCGCCCTTATAGCCAGCATTTGAAAAGGGTACTTGTGAGACATTCTCTGCATTCAGTCCTGAAGCTGTCTCCTTTTGAGTTGTCCATCTTGAATCAGTGCAACAGTTCTACATTTAGCACAATACCATTCCAAGGTGGCTGACAGTGCTATGTTCACTGAGTAGCCATTTTGGAATGGTACTGTGCATAGTGCGTTATTGTTTTATTGCTTTTAGTTGGCTAGCGCATTGCTTCTAAATGTGACAGCCATGTTGCAACTTTAAAAGAGCGATCCAGTATGTACAATACCATTGTAAGGCAGCTGCCCAGTATCTATAATTTTATTTTTTGTTACATACAAACACCAATCACATTTATGCTGCAGCATGTGTTTTTTTTGTCTTCTGTTTATATTGCATACAATGACTTCTTTGTTGTTTGTTTTGGGTTAGTAAGCGGGTTAAGAATTAATTAGTGGGTGAATGGATGGATGAGTACAAGAATGAGTGATGGAGCTCATATCCAAACTTACTATTGACTAAAGAGCACTTCATTTATAAGACATACCGATTAGCATTAATATCTCTTGTTTCTCTTTGGAATGATAGATGTATTAACATGTTCTTTTGTTTTATTAAAAAGTCATAAGGTTGATGGTATCTGGAACATTTAATCTGCATGTTTGCATTTGTTTGAGACCAGTGCTATGGTGATGACAACTTTTACAACAAAAACAGCATATATCTGATCTAAACAATGTAATTCTTTGAACTTGGAATAGCTTATAATTGACTATCTTTGTTACATTTGTGAGAAAACAGTATATTCAAGATATGAAAATAGGAGTGCCTAGACTTCGGTAAATGAGGCTTACAGAGGTTTTTTTTATTTGGTGCTTTTCTTAACCTCTTTGTCTTTGCAACCATTCAGATTGAAGAGACTGAGCTAATCCAAGAGCTGGAGCCCCAGGACACTACTGACTACACAGACTGGTCCAGCTTCAACTGTAAGTGTTTAGAGCCCTTTCAAATGTGGAGGAGCACTGGCTGGTTTCCTTATTATATCTAATAGAAAAAAGAGGTATCTGTACTGTCTCCCCTCACTTCAGACCTGGGATTGATGTAAAGCATCCCTCAACGAGGTCCATGATCCACAGTAGGGTTTATATTAAACTCAGTTGGCTAAACTGTAACTTTTCCAACATCTCGTACAGAAAGCTAGCTTTTTGAAGTACATACACTACACAAAAGCAGTTTGGAAGGCTTTCTAAAGAATCTAATGTGGCTGGAAGTAGCGCCCCAAGTAGCCTGCCACCTCACAGTCTTTGGTCAAAAGCCTTTACGGAAGCCTTGGAGTTAAAAGGCGTTGCCACTTTATGGAACCTACACTTGCCTCACCAACAGTTCAAAGCAGCTCTAAACAAAGAGGATCAGATATCCTCTTTCATGACTGATCGCATGAACCTCATGAGAAGAAAGCATGCTGACCTTGTCATCGACATCTATGCTGAAAGAGGAGTCCGAAAGTAGACTGACATCTGTTCCGGGCCAGAGTACACTCCCGAATGATAATGCCTTCTACACATCTGCATGACATACTACCTGCATCTCTTTTAACTAGTACTAGAAAATATCAGGAACGCCAGTGAATAAAAAGTTATGTAATGGCTAAAAAGATACATGAAGTAAATGTAAGCGAAGCCTACATGCAGGATGCACTGTTCCTAGAGAATATCAATTCTCAACAAATTAAATGTAATATATCTACTGTGGAAAATAAGTAATCTGTAAACTTCTCTACTGCTTGGTAAATTTATTATTCAACATAAATTTCAAGAAGACGATACTGTGTTACTACACAATATTATCATAATTCATCAAATACACAGTTTGTATATATCTTGTTTTTCATAATGTCTCTTGTAAAGATTATACATGTTTGCATGTCTTTATATACATAGCTATCTATGGAAAATAATTCATTACATAGCACAATGACAACAGAGGTTGTGAAGCAGCGTCGCCCGATGCATTTCGGGAAGCCCTGTTCCCTTCTTCAGGGGCGAATACCTTTGTCTTGCTTTCCTCACAGACGGTAGAATACGTCCTCGCAACTAAGAAATAGCGCCTCTCTATGTGTTCAATGAGTGGCTAAACGGGTGCGCAGGTCGTCACTGTCCGTTCTATCGTTTGTAAACTAAATCTAATGCAAACTGGAGTTTGCACTTGAAGGATCGCTTACGTGACAGAGAGAAGAGAGAAGAATCGTCCATATTAAATCGACACCAACAGCAAGTTTAGTCCTCTATTCCGGTAGATTGATTCTGAAATTTCTCCTTGGTTCTGACAAGCCAGATATTGTTGGAAAGTAGGATACCACCATGTGTTGTTGGATATAGCTGAAACAACAGTTAGTTCCAGCACAAACGATAGAACGGACAGTGACGACCTGCGCGCCCGTTTAGCCACAACATTGAACACATAGAGAGGCGCTATTTCTTAGTTGCGAGGACGTATTCTACCATCTGTGAGGAAAGCAAGACAAAGGTATTCGCCCCTGAAGCAGGGAACAGGGCTTCCCGAAATGCATCGGGCGACGCTGCTTCACAACCTCTGTTGTCATTGTGCTATGTAATGAATTATTTTCCATAGATAGCTATGTATATAAAGACATGCAAACATGTATAATCTTTACAAGAGACATTATGAAAAACAAGATATATACAAACTGTGTATATGATGAATTATGATAATATTGTGTAGTAACACAGTATCGTCTTCTTGAAATTTATGTTGAATAATAAATTTACCAAGCAGTAGAGAAGTTTACAGATTACTTATTTTCTACAGTAGATATATTACATTTAATTTGTTGAGAATTGTTATTCTATAGGAACAGTGCATCCTGCATGTAGGCTTCGCTTACATTTACTTCGAGTTATCACATACTGTGTAGCCAGCATAGTTTAGCAGTTTGCACCCTTGGACTACCTTGAATAATTAGAATAATTGGACAAAAAATAGAGTGCTCCTCTCCCCCTCTTTATTAAAAAGATACATGTAAATTTAAAAATATAGAGTTTTTGATAGATGCACTTTCCTCTAAAAATAGAAAAACAACATTTATTAGATTCAGGAAAGTGGCGTGGCAAATTATGAAAAAAATAGAGATGTACACAAAATGGCAAAACTCGAAAAATTATATCACATGGGAAAGACCAAAATTGGCTTTAAATCAAAGTTTAGCACCAATCCTGTTTTCCAGACTGTGCACTATAATTGTTTGCAGAAAAAAATATGCCACCTTTTCTAGAGGACTATGTAGCAAAACTATTTTGGAACCCCACCATAAATGTCTAATCTCCAATTATGAACTTGGCCAGCAAATTTGGTGCAAAGGGCTGCCAATAGAACCTCTAACAGTACCCCTTTCTGATATATTTATAACTGGCCATTACAATTCTGTCATCAAATAAATGCTACTGGAGTTTCCGCCAATATTATATATGAGATATGTGGCATTACTATGATGATTTCTTCTGTCACCACTGCATCTCACACAGATAATAGAGACTTGTTCATAATAGTTTGAAATTGGGAAAAAATGTCCAATAACCCAACTAATAGGCATTTTTTCCACTCTGCATACTTAGCGGCAGTAACTTATCGGGACCTTCATGTTGTATGAGGAAGGACATACAGTGTGTACCGTTGTTAGCAAGTTGTGGATTGCCTGCCAACATGAGCGTTCCTTGTGAAGCAGACAGACCCGCAATATTATAGATTGGCAAGCTGTATAACTTGTGCCTCTTTGCTCTGTTTGTGCCTTGTTGTCACAAAGTGATCCCAGCCAGATCCAGCAGAATCAGATTCTGTACCAGGTAGTTCCTTATGCAATCTCACCACTGGCAGTTGAGTCTGTTGGTCTAGGGTTGCCATAATAGGTGCTCTGGGGGAAGAAACCTTTAAAAGGTTTGTCTCTTGTTTGGAGCCTTCGTGTATTCTCTGTATGGTCCTCAGCTGAGGCATAGAGTAGCACTGTTAACCTCCGAAATAGGTCAGGAACTCAACCCACCAAGCTAGAACTGAGTCATAAGTAAAAGAAGATCCTGGTAACACCATCATATGATGCGGAGCTTTACAGTTCCTGATCAGGTCAAACCAGCTTGGTTTCACTTACGTCTTGGATACCTTGCATATATTGTGCTTTTAAACAGCTATACCTACCTCTGGCTTGGGATTCATGAAATTCTGTAGACAATGGACATTCCTGCAATGGACCGGTATCTCTGGATCTCTATAATTCAAGTCAGGGAATGGATCTGAGGTGCAAATCCAGATCCTCTGAATCATTGTCCCACAAAGGTTACATATTTGAGTTTTAAGTATTTTTTACAAAACATAATAATACAGGCACGATGCCACAACTCTGGTAAAGTTCCCCCATCCTATACTTATTTTGCCATCTTTAGGAATAATGGTGCTAGAACTGAGTTCAGTGCTTGGTATATTTCACTCAGGATTGCATCAACTTGAATTGCTTTCCTTAATTGTCACTTTTAATGTTGTCAAGCACTTCTTCCAAAGTTATTGGTCTATCTAGTTTGTCCTGGTCTTGCTTAGACGGTCTGAGTTAGTTCCTTGATTTCAAGAACTGCTTTGTCTCCATATACCTTATTGAACAGATGTTATGCTCAGAAGCATAGAGTTGTTTGTGGATGCACAGAATTCTTCTGCTCCTCCGGTCTGGTCCAAACTCAAGTCCACTTTGGCCATTTTAGTTTCCAAAACTCTCTTACCTTTCATTGTTCCAGAGTTTGTGCAGCGAGGAAGTTGCCTATGTTATCCTCATGTTCCAATCAAAAATACTTCGCTCTCTGAATCTGTTGGATGTGTACTTTGTTACTTAGAACTTTGATTTGAGGTGGTATTTGCTGTTCCCTGTATTCGAAGTGTGAGTCCCATGGTACAACTAGAAAAGCAGTGTAAAGTTAAACATAATTTGAGAAGACTATCATACGTTCACTTCAGTAACATATAGACTAAGAAATAGTCTTCTATGCTGTCGGCAGAGGCATTAACCATAATCCCAGTGATGGCGGTGATCATAGTCAGTTCTCCAACGACGACAACTACGTTGACAACCACACAGTCGATGTAAACAATACAGTTGATGGTCAAGTTAGTTGTTTCTTCGTCGGTGGCAACTCTGTCGACAGTGAAAACAATACCATCTACGTACCAAATAAGGTCATGGTTGACGACATCAACGACGACACTGTCAACAAGGGAAAAACAAGAAGTAGAGAAAGCTGTTTCTCTAATGCCAGAGCACACATCTCCTAGTAGAGTATCTTCCTTACCACCTAGTGATCTTCTAGATGAGGACACGACTGACAACAATGGTCCATTTGGTGTGGCAGATAGTCCATCATAACTGCATGTTAAGTACCAGCAGGATGAAGAGGAGGAAGAAGATGATTGCTATGGCCAGTGGTATCCTCCTCAACAAGAGGAATAACATACGCAGATCAATTCCAATCATATCCACAACAACAGTTTCAGGAGGACATGGTATGTGTACAAAAAGCACTAATGACAGACTTACAACTGATGCTCACAAATTCATAAAAAAGATTCCCTACTACATCTGCCTCATCTAGGCAGGTTACAGTGCCTCCTCTATCTCCACAATTACAGCCTTCGACCCCACAAACGCAGCATATTATACCAACAGCCACTTCTCAAAGGTATACACCACAAACAAAAAAAAATCCAGTGGATGATAGTATGTCTTTAGAGGTAGAAAGAGAGGAAGGGAAAGTGAGAGACGTAAATACTGAATGGGATGACTACTTACTTTTCCGCCTGAAGATATAGGAGGCGTTCATAATCTCCTAGCAAGAGCAGCAAAGAGATTGGACTTTCCGATGACTACAAAACAATCAGACAGTTTCTTGTACGAATTCACAGAGACATCTCGCAAGACCATAGGAGTTATTTTAATTGTGGATTATACATATGAGGAAAGTATTAAAACTATGAAAAATCCTTCAAAAGTAGCTGCAGCGTTGCCACATTTAGATAAAAAAAATATAAAGCTCCTGAAAATTCCCCAGTTTGCCTGATTGGACACCTGAGGCCTGACGCAAGCCACCCAGCCTTTCGGAAAAACGCACCAGAAACAATATTTGCTCCTAGTTGTACATGGGACTCCTAAATTGACGACGGGGAATGATTCAAGCATGTGAGTCTATGAAAGATACCAATACTGGAGCACCACAGTTACAGGTAAGTAGCCTATTTTCGTAGTAAATAAAGCTATCATTGTCACCAGCACAGAATAGCTAATAAATTGCAGTCGTTCATACATAGTACATGAGTGGCACATTCTGAGTCAAAACGTTTGTGATAAAATAGGATTGCACTGACATTTAACAGCTGGGGGTTCTTATACCAGTAACAGTATTTGATTTATGCACATTAAAATGATTAATAATTTATAAAAGCAGTCCACACCTTTAATAAGTTCACACAAACAGACTCACAGTCCTGTTATATAAAAATAAAAAGAACAACTTTGAGCTAATTGATTGTATCCACTGGGAAAAAAACATTCATGATAAAGGAAATGGATCCAACTCTTAGCAAGGTTTTTATGTGTTTATATGATTTTATTGAGCAATAAAATGCATGTATTTGAAAAAAAAAGAGTGCAGTTATTTAAGTCTTCATTTAATTTAAAAGATTTATTGCTGCACCAATTCATTGGACTATAGTTGTGATCTGGACATTTTTTGGAGAGCTTTAACAATATGGAGATCAGAAAGCATTGATGAGGATTCATTAAAAAAGCAAGTTCAGCATCTCTCCACAAGGTCATATGAGCCGCAAGTTTAGATTATGTATATAAATGAAAATAGTTGCATTTCCGACATATGGAACCTACGGTGATAATCTTGGTCTAAACTTGTTATTTTCCATGAACCATTGCACCTTCTATTAACTTGAATGCACATTATTCAATTTCAATTACTATTATTTAAAGTTAAGATTTAAAGATTTAAGAGGCAATCAGTGGTTTATGTAATGAGGCCTTTACGTGGGGAAGTCAGAAGTTTTTAGCAAGTATCCTGGGTTGTATGTCTGTTTATCAACATCAAAAATATCATCATACAAAAATACTGTATCTACAATGTTGTGAATTCAAGTGAAAATATAGCAAGTTTGGATTTAATGTTCTTGGTCTCATATCTCTGTACCTTGACTATATATCCGAATGTATGTATGTGTGTGCCCTGATGTTATTTGGTACATGTGCAATACAGTGGAGCTTAGCTGATGAGTGAAAACAGTGTGTTCGAGGCATGTGAGCTGTAGATCACATGCTTTGCATACTCTTGCCATCTAATGTCAGAGCATTTTCACATGGTAACCCTTCAACAAGTGCTCCCACATTTACAGCAGGGCGATTTTATGTGAACTCTAGACTTAAATGACGCATATTTCCACATTCCAATTCCTCCCGCTCACCGCAAATTCCTCAGATTCATGATAGCGGGTCATCATTACCAACTCAGAGTACTCCTGTTTGGAGTCACCAATGCTCCAAGGGTATTTACCAAATGTCTGGCAGGTGTCGCAGCACATCTAAGAAGACAACCCATCCATGTCTTCCCATACCTGGACGACTGGCTCATCAAAGCCAGCAATTAGCGAATGTGTCTCTAACACACTCAAACTCGCACTTACTTCACCATCTAGAGTTTACAGTGAATGCGTTAAAGTTTCATTTACAGCCTTCCAACACACAAACGTATCTGGGAGCCACAATAGACCCTCAGAAAGCTCTAGCCTCTCCCAATGCAGCTATGATTCACAATATTTAGTCCATTCTCACTCAATTTCAGCCCAACCAGTCATTACCAGTGAAAGTATTCATGCACCTGCTGGGAATGATGGCGACTTTCATTATAATTGTTCCCCCACACAAGACTTCACAATCGTGCCCTTCAAGAATGCTGAGCAAGTCAGTGGAACCAATCGCAGGGTCAGTTGAACGATCTAGTGTTGGTAGATGGCCGCGCGCATCGCTCTCTGCAGGGGTGGAACCCCCAGAATTTATCCAAAGGGCGGCCCTTTCTGGACCCTGTTCCACAGACAGTGCTAACAGCAGATGCATCACTCACTGGTTCGGGCACTCACCTACAAACTCACACAATCCAAGGACCTCCACATAAATCACCTAGAGCTACTAGCAATGTTTCTAGCGCTCAAAGCCTTTCAAACTGACCTAATAGGCAAAACTGTCCTCGTCCGCACAGACAACATGACATTATATACAAACGCAGGGGGGGGGGGGACACACTTTCTCCAACTGTCATGCCTAGCACAAGCCATTTGGAAATGGGCCATACATCAAAAAATCTATCTCCTAGCAGAACATCTTCCAGGAGTAAATAATCAAATTGCAGACCTTCTCAGCAGAACAAGACAGAAAATCCACGAGTGGGAAACTTCCTGTCCGTATTTTTATTCCCTACTTTCAGGAATGAGGATTTCCTCACATAGACCTGTTCGCCACAGCGCGAAACGCAAAATGCAAGATTGGCCTCCAGGTTCCCACACCCGCTTTCCAAAGGCAATGCCTTATGGATGAACTGGTCAGGGATATTTGCCTACGCTTATCCGCCTCTCCCACTCATTCCGTTAGTAGTTCGGAAGCTCAGACAATCATCCCACAAACTCATTCTCATAGCTCCCACATGGGCGCGTCAACCTTGGTTCACCATCCTGCTAGAGCTCTCAATAGTTCCACACCAAAAGCTGCATCTCAACTCCAGTTTCCTCACTCAGAGCCATGGATGAATCAGGCATCCAAATCCCAAGGAACTCAACCTGGCGATTTTCCTCTTGAAGTCATAGAGTTTGGTTATTTGCAATTACCACCGGACTGTATGAATATCCTAAAATAAGCTAGGAAACCTGCTACTAGAGCATGTTATGCAGGAAAGTGGAAAAGGTTTGTTATATACCTTAACAATTTAAATCCCCTTGAGGCTTCAGTGCAAAACATCATCTGTTATCTTTTACACTTTCGGCAATCTGGATTGGCCTACACATCCATTCGATTGTATTTAGCAGCAGTAGCTGCATACTTACAAAACAGACAACACTTATCTTTATTCAGGGTACCAGTGATTAAAGCCTTTTTGGAATGACTAAAAATAGTAATACCACCAAGAGCTCTCCCTGCTCCAGTATGGAACTTGAACATAGTCCTTACCAGGCTAATGGGTCCACCTTTTGAACCAATGCACAAGTTGCTTTTCTTATCGCAATCACTTCCTTAAGGAGAGTTGGTGAACTCCAGGCCCTAACTATACAACAGCCTGTCTTTCAACTTCACAAAAACAAAGTGGTTCTTCTAACTAATCCCAAATTTCTTCCTAAAGTAGTTTTCGCTTTTCACATCAATAAGTTGAGTTACCTGTGTTCTTTCTTCAACCTGATTCTGTAGCGGAACGAGCTCTACATACATAGATGTTAGAACAGCTCTAGTATATTATGTGGAAAGAACAAAAGATTTTTGTAATACAAAACAACTCTTTGTTGCTTTTTTGCCACCACACAAAGGCAATCCCATTTCTAAATCAGGCCTTGCAAGTTGGATCGTGAAATGTATCCAAACATGTTATGTGAAAGCGAAAAGAACCTTGACAATACCCCCTGGAGCGCATTCCACCCGCAAAATAGGGGCTACTATGGCCTTCTTAGGGAATATTACCCTAGCTGACATCTGTAAGGCAGCAACATGGTCGACACCGCATACATTCACCAAACACTATTGTGCAGATGTGTTAGCGAGGCAACAGGCTGATGTAGGCCAGGCAGTACTTAGAAACGCTTTTTCAAACAGCTGCAACAGCTACAGGTTAGCCACCGGTTTGGGAGTTACTGCTGTATAGTCTATGCAAAGCATGTGATCTACAACTCACATGCCTCAAACGGATAATGTTACTTACCCAATAAGCATATGTTCTTGGCATGTAGAGCTGTAGATTCACATGTGCCCACCCGCCTCCCCGGGCACCTATACCTGTTGTATTTTTTCTTATTTCACATACATACGCATGGACATCTCTATTCTACCTTTACTAACTCCATTCTCACCCTTTGCGGGAAAACAATCTAACAATGGAATTGATGCCCATGCGCACTATCACCGAAATGAGGAGTCACCTACCTCGTGACTGGAAACACCTCTTTGAAGAAAAACAAATTGCAAACATCGGACACAACACTAGAGGGCAGGATTATGCAAAGCATGTGATTTCTCAGCTCTACATGCAAAGAACAGATGCTTACTGGGTAAGTAACATTATCCTTAATGCTTCAAAGATTCTCATCTAGGATCATGTAACAAAAGAAAGCAACTGGGCAACCGAGCAAAGTGAAGCTGCTCAGTTTCCAATCACCCAAAAAGAAACCTAGTAACGTTACTAAACAAATAACTTGCATTGACACCAAAATGCAGTCAGCGATGCAGGTTAGGGTTCCTTCAGTCCATTGGTGTCTGATTCAAAGGCAGGTTGGGATATGTTGACTAAAATGCCATATAGTCTTAGCTGAAGTATTTTCAAAACCGATGTATGCCTTAACAGACTTTTTGCAGTGAGTCAGATGCAATTGTGGATGAATGCCTCCTATAAGCTCTCATAGGGGTACCAAATCTCAGAAATTACCAGTTATTGTTAGATATTTCCAGTGACTGGGACATGTAATGGGCCGCAAGGTTTTACCAGTTTCCACTGTGAATTCGACATTGGGGTTTGGGATCAGCCACCACTACAAATAAAAAATCATTTTGGAGTCATACGAGCCAGAGAGACGACTCATAAGGTTTCAGAATCAAGACAGATCCTAACCACACCCTTATGGGTGATAGAGACTGCAGACATTGGCCACTGTTTTCCCCAAGCTTTGTGGAAGGTGCAAAACAGGGCACCCTAAAAGTACATAGGGTGAGGGCTGAGCAGGCTCATTAGTTCACTTAAATGAATAGTGTCTTTGTAACTCAGTGACTTTGACAGCTCCTAATCTTTACTCCGGTATGCCAGCTGGGCTGTAGAAATCGTGTGGCTCCTGGGCTTCCTCATTTCCTTGGTCATCCTCCTCACAGATTTGCCACTCTGATTGTCCCTGTGCAGGTTTTCCCTATATTTTCCCAATGGTAAGAGAGAACAATTAGTTTCCTCCTTTTGCAGGGCAGCTCTGCTCCCCTTCTCTCAAGAGGTAATAGCAGCAAGGGTTCTTCCAAGTGTTTGCCCACTTGTCCTCACCTTCAGGAGGTAACCTGTGACCTAGCAGAGGCTCAGTTCATGGCAAGAGGTTGGTTGTGGATTGTCCACATATTCTCATATAGTTCCAAATGATGTACAGGTCAATGGGTACAGAGGGCCAAAACATATACCACTTTAGGGGTACAAGTGAGAAGCTTTAGCCAACATAAGTGCGGCTTTTTCCAAAATTGAGTACTTCAGCCTGTCCTAGAAGATTGTGTTGTTCTCTACGGAAGCGTTTTAATGGGCATCCAGAGCAGAGAGTCTGAGACCAAACCAATTCTGCCTGGTTGAGGTTTAGCTTTAAATTGGTATAAGGGCAACATGGACCAGTAGAAGCCCACTGTTTTTGAGTGACAGCCAGAAACTCATAAAGAGATGGGAAGGGTTCACCGTTTTTGGGTAACATGTGCCATGCAAAACCTCTGCTGGACATAGAGTTTTTTTTGGCAAGTGTGTCATTGGCTAGTGGTGTGGAGTCTGCCTCATCACAAAGACAACCTCTCTCTCCCCGGGGAACCTAGTTATTTGAGAAGGATAGGAAGGTGTTTATATGGCAGAGCCTGTACTCCTGGGCTAGAATCACACTGCTTCTATCTGCAATGTTATCATAGCATGAAAGGAGGTGGCAGTATCCACCGACTCAGTTTGGGGATTCACATAGGATCAACCATGTCAGCAGAACGAGGCATTGCTCACAAGCAATCAACATTGTGGCAGATATCCTGTGTACACCTAGACTGTTACATATTACTGGAGGAAAAGCATAGGGTAGGCAAGAAAAAAGAATGCAAAGCTTAGAGCAGTACAACTTTGGGAATGCATGCAGACGACTTTTATCAAAATGACACACAAATGATGGATGGGTTAAATCCATCGTTCTTTTGCTCACCATGACACCCCAGTTTAGACCCATCCATTTGCAAATCAGTCTTGACCATGCTCCTAATTGGAACAGTCAGCGCGAACTGCCAAGCCAGGTCGTCCCTGCCACAGGCATGGTGAGCCAAAGAACGATGAACTTAACCCTGTTCTCATGACTGAGGGTGAATGTTTGATTTGTTCTGCATTCTGTCCATCATTTGTGTGTCTTTTGCTTTTTTGCCCTAAGTGTGTTGGGTATCCCCAGATGTGTGTCCCAGGCTCACTGTGCCACTGGATTCAAGCTAGCCTAGCTGATGAAGAGTGATACCCCGAAACCAGTCCCAGGATGTTTGTTTCTGGTCCAGGGAGGGCCTGGCTTGGCAGTTGGGACTGCACTGTTCCCATGGGGAGCGGGGTCAAGACTGATTTGCATATGGCTGGGTCTAAACTGGGGTGGCAGTATTTCACTTTAAATGATTTCTGCCTTCCCTCTCCCAACCCAGAGACGGATGCCTAAATCGCAAGAAACCAGATGACTGGGATAGGAAGAAAAACATTTTGAAAGACTGAGTATCTACAAGATTTCAGAAGAGCCAGTCCTTACTCTGTGGCTCGCCTCACTGTGGTTAATGCTTTGTCCTGCAGGCAGTGCTATCACTTAGATGTTACAGTCAGTTGCATTTGCTAGATCAGTCATTTGAATATCAATTTACACTTCAGAGTTGATTGTGGCATATGATTTTCTATTAGCATCAGTTTCTAGCATCTTACTTCTCATTTTTTGACCTCTAATAAACAGGTGCCTCTTAGTGGTACGTAAGAATATTACACTCCACGTTCCTCTATATTTCATGTTTACTTAAGCCGGTTTGTTTTGCATTTTCCACACATAACCACCAACCACTCCTAGTTTGACAGGCAGACAATGATGGTAAAGCGCAAACAACAAACCTGTTTAGAAAGTAAGTCAACTTTCCACACCTGATCTCTGTTCTGAACTAGTGCACAAATCTGGAGTCTTTGGGTTGTGGAAGCAAAGAGATTTATTTCCAAGTCTAAAGTTGTATAGCTAAAATACTTTACATGTTCAAAAAATTGAGTTTCAGATCAGATGTGATGATCAATGAAATAGATTATCATAGTCTGTGTAGATTTTCTCCTAGGAAGAAGTACCACAGTCCCATCTGCTCCACCTTCTTTGTTCTCAAATAAAAGCTATGGAAACAATTATTGAGCATGTATAAACACTCTTCTTTAGCTAGTCAATGATGGCACTTCTTCCTGCTTACATTGCCAGGTCAGTTGTGTCCTAAATTTGCAGAGTCTCTCCTCAGTAAAATGTGTTATTTGAAATGTTAATTCTCACATCTTCCACTATGGGACAGAGAATCGATTGAAACAATGTCACACTGCACCTTACCCAGGTTTCTGTTTGTGATTCTACAGTGCAGTGCATTTAATGTGCATTCTAGGCTCCACTTTCTGCTATGGCTGTTGGTTAAAACTGTTTCGTAGCTTTCTGAAAATTGCCTGGTCAGATTTTATCTGCCAATGGGTAAGAACGGGTTTCCCTGTGGTCTGGCACCCAACTGCGGAAACTGTTCCACCCAAGATCAGATTTTTTTCATCTTTCATAAGTTATGGTGAAGTTATTAGAATTACTCCTAGGTTTTGTTTGCCGTACTGACCTAAGTGGCCAAAGGTATTCTCAGACATGGGTTCCTTGCTCACTGTGCCACTGGAACCAATTTCCACCCAACGGTTGAGCCCCAGTCAGGGCAAAACCGGTCTTGGGTCACTTGTGTTCTGATTCAGAAAGGACCTGGCTTGGCAGTTCAATCTAGACTGTCACTTCTGTAGCAGGGTCAAGACTGATTTGCATATGACTGGGTCTAATCTGAGGTGGCATGGTGAGCAAAAGAACAATGTGTTGGAATGCTACATCGAGCGATTTGTTTTAGGGGTCAGACTTATTGCAAACACCCTCCTATCACCTTATGTGTGTTTGATGGTTTACAGGAGTCACATCATTCCTGATTTTCCTCTTATTACAGCAACTTTGAATCATCACAACAATGAGGATGCATCTCCACAGGCAACACAGCCACCTTACTCTAGTGCAACCTCAAGCCACCTTTCACAACATTCTGCAAATGGTGGAGACGCTAAAGAGGAGATACACTCCGTCATCAACATGAATAATGTGAGCAGTGATGCAGCCTCATTCAATGGAGGTGAGTATTTGAGGCATGAGTGGGCATTTGTGGGTAGGCTGACAATCTGACAGTGGCAGCCATAGCTACCCTGATGTGGGGAGAGGATGTGCCCTAACGACTAGAGCAGTCAACCTCAAAGCTGGGGAACTGGGTTCAAGTCTTGGCAGGGGCGCTCAAAATCCTGTGATTCTGGGGAAATTACTTCATCTCTGCGTGTCAAAAATGAATGTGTCTGTCTGTAACATAACTGGTGCTCATGTAAAGCGATCTGATACCTTCGGGTGGAGTTCACGCTATATAAAACTCCCAAAAAAAAACTGAAATCATTGCATTGACTCCCAAACATAGGATCCCTTTTTTAGCTTAACAGTTAACATCCTTCACCACAGCATGGAATATTAAAGAATATATGGAAATTAAATCTGGAAAGGGCAGGTCATTGTCTGTGCCTTTCCCAAGGTTCTGTCTTGGACCCTTTAATCTTCTCCTTACACCTCATCCTTGGGTATATTTAGTTTGAGGCATGTGGGCTGCTAAATTCATGTTCGAGGCATATGGGCTGCAGATGGTACATTTATGAATAGATCGCCATCTGGTGTTGGGCTCGGATGATTGCACTTGTTTTTGTTCTGAAGAAGTCTTTGTCGTCATCGATGACTCCTCCTCTAGGTGTTAGTGCGCATGGGCATCGGCTCCATCCTTAGATTGTTTTTTTCCGCCATCGGGTTCGGATGAGGATCGAAGCGCTCCGGATCGACTTTGATAAAGAAGATTATATTCGGCGCGTAACCCTTTCCAATTCGACGGTATTGGTTATCGAACGCGACTACACTTCCATCTCGACGCGTTTCGAAGAACGACGACTACGAGAAGACCAGCTAGACGTAGTCCAGCCCGGAGTCCATGGAAAGGACTCCATTCAAAAAATGTCCAGCGTGTGGTGCTAAGTTCCCACACAAGGACCTACACGAGGTGTGCAACCTCTGCTTGTCCCCTGAACACGAATCCAGGGACTGTGAGGCCTGTGCAGCATTTTCCTCAAAATCGACGATTAGAAACCGTCGAGCCCGAAGACACGAGGTATCGAGAATGCAGTCACAAGCAATCCCGGAGCTGTTCGAGGACCAGCACCCAGAAGAGGAAGAAGAAGAGGGCGACGAGGCGGGGTCAGAAGTGGACGAGTCCGACGTCGAGGAAATCGACGTCCAACAAACCGTGAGTGACAACGTCCCTTTACCAAAGAACAGACCCCGCACGGTGTCGACCCCGCCCTCGAGCCCGGTCAGACAACCGAAAAAAGTTTCCGATGCCCCGCCTTCGGGCCCGGCAACGAAACCGAAACACTCGGTCTCCCATCATGGTGGTTCCGATAAACGACCCACCCCGACATCGACACCGAAGCTCCATATCAAGGAAAGCTCGAAGTCGAAACAGTCCATGTCGACACCGAAACATGCTTCGACGTCGAAAACAACATCGACACCGAAGACACCCTCGACACCGAAGACATCGGATCCGAATAAAATCTCGGTACCGAAAACACAAATGGACAGTCAAAAGAAAAAACACCTTTCGGACCCGAAAACTGCGGTACCGACACAGGAATATAAAACCGATCCTAAACAAAAGACTCTGTTTATTGATCCACAAACTGGCAAGGTAGTCACAGAACTACCCAAAAATGAACAATCGGACGACAAAACTCCTCCGAAGAAGAGAACAATGGGGACAAATACAACTCCTCCCCCTTCTCCACATCCTAGAGACACCGCCTCTCCTCCTATTCCTCACAATAGGCCAACTATTCCTCCCACACGACCATCTACACCTACAACAGATGTAGAAAGTGACACAGGGGAGGGAGAACATCCTGGGGATGATGAAGACACAATCCCAGAGGACGCAGACCCATGGGAACAGTACAATGTAGGGTCAGATAACGATAACGACCCTGAATTGTATCCGTCAAAACCTTCACCTCCTGATGATAATACTGGGTTTGCGCAACTTATTAATAGAGCAGCAAAATACCACAAGGTAGAACTACATGCAGAACCTCAAATAGAGGATTTCCTATTAGAAACACTACCTGCTGCACAAAGAACATCAGGAACACTACCAATGCTTAAGGGCCTTCTCAATCACACATCAGAGATATTCAAAGACCCGGTGAGGGCTAGGGTACTGAACCCAAGAATTGATAAAAAATATAGGGCAGCTCCAAAAGACCCAATATTCATCAAGGGACAAATTCCTCTAGACTCACTAGTGGTCACAAACGCTCGTAAGAGAGCAAACTCTTTATCTACAGGAGAAGCTCCACCTCCTGACAAAGAGTCTAAGCTAATAGATGCCTCTGGCAAGAGAGTTGCATCTCAAGCAGCTGGCGCATAGCTAATACACAAGCACTACTTGCAAGGTATGACAGAGCGCATTATGATGAGTTAGAAAAACTCATCACACATCTCCCTAAAGAACATCAAAAGAGGGCAGATCACCTCATACAGGAAGGGAAGTTAATTACTAACACTTCAATCAAGTGCGCCCTAGACGCGGCAGACACTGCAGCAAGATCCATAAACACAAGCATCATGTTAAGAAGACATGCATGGCTCAGGGTTTCAGGGTTCAAACAAGAGGTGCAAACTTCATTACTGAACCAACCTTTTGATGAGAAAACACTTTTCGGCACAGGGACAGATGAGGCCTTAGAAAAGATGAAAAAGGATACGGAAACGGCTAAATCAATGGGAGCATTGCAACAGCCGACCCAAAGAGGTTCCTTTCGTAGGTCCACCTATAGAGGAGGATCCAAAAATACAGGTACAAGCCAGCAACAAACCTCTTTTACACCGACATCACCCAGAGGTAATTCTAGAGGTAGTTACAGA
Source organism: Lissotriton helveticus (assembly GCF_964261635.1). NCBI lineage: Eukaryota > Metazoa > Chordata > Amphibia > Caudata > Salamandridae > Lissotriton > Lissotriton helveticus. The sequence continues at coordinate 686,949,374 of NC_136070.1, read as the reverse complement.
GGTAACAACAGCAAGGGTAGAGGACGCGGAAACAACAACAACCGCAACTCTCCAACCCCAAAGCAGTGACTTCATACAGCTCCCCCCAGACCATATAACACCGGTCGGGGGACGCCTATCACAGTTCCTACCTGTCTGGGAAAACATCACATCAGACAGGTGGGTGAGACAAATTATCCAACATGGTTATTGCCTGGAACTCACATCTACCCCACCAAACATCCCCCCCAAACAGCGTCCAATGAAACAAGATCACTTAACACTGTTAAACCAAGAAGTACTATCTCTGCTACAAAAGCATGCCATAGAGAAGGTTCCAAAGCAACAACAAGGAACAGGAGTATACTCCCTATACTTCCTAATTCCCAAAAAGGATGGGTCTCTAAGGCCAATACTAGACCTAAGACCTCTCAACGCATACATAAATTCGGAACATTTCCACATGGTCCCGCTCCAACAAGTACTTCCTTTACTGAAGGAAGGGGACTTTCTTTCTACACTGGATCTAAAAGACGCTTACTTTCATATCCCGATTCACACAGCCCACAGGAAATACCTAAGGTTTGTGGTAGAAGGACAACATTATCAGTTCAAAGTCCTTCCGTTTGGTGTCACGACGGCGCCAAGGGTGTTCACAAAATGCCTGGCAGTGGTTGCAGCCCACCTAAGAAGACAACAAATACATGTCTTCCCATACTTGGACGACTGGCTAATAAAGGCCAAGTCACAAGAAGAATGTCTTCAGAACACACAGAAGACAATTCACATGCTGCACCAACTAGGGTTCACTGTGAACTACACAAAGTCACACCTGCTACCAAACAAGGTTCAACAATATTTAGGGGCTACTATAGACACAGAAAAAGCCAAAGTATACCCCAATCCAGTCAGGATCCAGACAATGCTTACAATCATTCAAAAATGTCAGCCACAACGCTCATTACCAGCAAGAGTGTTCATGCAGCTATTAGGGATGATGTCATCCTGCATACTGCTACTACCATATGCCAAACTACAAATGCGTCCGCTGCAAGAATGTTTAGCGACACAGTGGAATCAGGCTCAAGGACAGATTACAGATCTGGTGTTGGTAGACGACCGCACACACCGCTCTCTGAAGTGGTGGAACACAACAAACATTGCCAAGGGGCGGTCGTTCCTAGAACCAATTCCACAGGTGACAATAACAGCGAACGCATCGCTTACGGGATGGGGAGCGCATATGGAGAAATATACAGTACAAGGAAGATGGAGGGTGCAGGAAAGAAGGCTGCACATCAATCATCTAGAACTACTAGCAGTGTTTCTAGCATTGAAAGCCTTTCAAATGAATGTTACCAACAAAGCAGTCCTGATCAGAACAGACAACATGACAGCAATGTATTATATTCAAAAACAGGGGGGACGCACTCTCTCCAACTATCCAGACTAGCGCAGGAAATTTGGAGATGGGCCATTCCTCAAAACATCTATCTGTTAGCAGAACACCTACCAGGAGTTCAAAACCAGATGGCAGACATCTTAAGCAGACAGTCGGAACAAATACACGAATGGGAACTGCACCAACAAATACTGCAACCATTCTTCCAAAGATGGGGACAACCAGAGATAGACCTCTTTGCCACTCATCAGAACGCAAAATGCCAAAGCTTCGCGTCCAGGTACCCACACCACCTGTCGCAGGGCAATGCGTTATGGATAAATTGGTCCAACAAATTTGCATACGCTTTTCCCCCTCTCCCACTAATCCCATTAGTGGTCAGAAAGCTGCAACAACACTCAATGACCATGATACTAGTAGCACCCACGTGGGCACGACAACCGTGGTTCACCACGCTCTTGCAACTCTCACAAGTGCCACACCAAAAGCTAAGAATTCTACCCATGCACCTTACACAGAACCATGGAGAAATAATGCACCCAGATCCCACACAACTGAACCTAGCGATCTGGCTCCTGAAATCCTAGAATTTGGGTACTTAGATCTACCCCCAAATTGCATGGAGATAATTAAACAAGCGCGACGTCCCACCACCAGAGCATGCTACGCAGCTAAGTGGAGGAGGTTTGCTATATACTGTACCACTAATAATATCAACCCTCTGGACGTAGCAACAAAGGAGATTATTTGCTACTTACTACACTTACAGCAATGTAATCTCGCGTACACATCTATCAGAGTACATCTAGCAGCTATAGCAGCGTACCTACAAAACAGGCAGCACATATCCCTGTTTAGAGTGCCAGCGATAAAAGCCTTCATGGAAGGCCTTAAGAGAGTCATTCCACCAAGATTACCACCTTCCCCGGTCTGGAACCTCAACGTAGTACTCACCAGACTAATGGGACCACCTTTCGAACCTATGCATAGGTGTGAAATACAATTCCTTACATGGAAGGTGGCCTTTCTTATAGCCATTACCTCACTCAGGAGAGTAAGTGAATTACAGGCATTGACAATACAAGAACCATTCCTACAATTACATCAGAATAAAGTGGTTCTTAGAACAAACCCAAAGTTCTTGCCTAAAGTAATTTCAGCATTTCACATCAATCAACCGGTGGAACTACCAGTCTTTTTCCCAAAGCCACAGACGGTAGCAGAAAGGGCCCTACATACACTAGATGTCAAAAGGGCCATTTTGTACTACATAGAAAGAACACAAAATTTCAGGAAAACTAAACAACTATTTGTAGCATTTTCCCCAACACATAAGGGCAATCCTATCTCTAAAGCAGGCATCGCTAGATGGATTGTAAGATGTATACAAATATGTTACATAAAAGCAAAGAGAACATTAACTGTTCCTCCTAGAGCTCATTCTACACGTAAGCTAGGAGCATCTATGGCATTCTTAGGAAACATTCCCCTAGATGACATATGTAGAGCAGCAACTTGGTCTACACCACATACCTTTACAAGGCACTACTGTGTTGATGTGCAGGCTACACAACAAGCCAGAGTGGGCCAAGCTGTATTAAAAACTCTATTTCAAACAGTTGCGACAGACACGGGTGACCACCGCTAGGGAGGTAACTGCTGTATAATCTATTCATAAATGTACCATCTGCAGCCCATATGCCTCGAACGGAATATGCTACTTACCAGTATGCATCTGTTCTTGGCATAGAGGGCTGCAGAGTGGTACATGCCCTCCCTGCCTCCCCGGAAACCAGTGTCTGTCCCAACATTATCTTATTTAGATACACTTACATGGGCATATCTTTATGTATTATAATACACTACTCCATCTAACCCTACTATGGCAAAACAATCTAAGGATGGAGCCGATGCCCATGCACACTAACACCTAGAGGAGGAGTCATCGATGACGACAAAGACTTCTCCAGAAGAAAAACAAGTGCAATCATCCGAGCCCAACACCAGATGGCGATCTATTCATAAATGTACCACTCTGCAGCCCTCTATGCCAAGAACAGATGCATACTGGTAAGTAGCATATTCCATCTATAGCATAGATCGCCGCCTAGTGTTGGGTCCGGATGATTGCACATTGTTGTCCTGGAAGAGTCTTCGAAGTATCACGAGATAGGTGGCTCCTCCCCTGGACTACAGTGCACATGGGCATCGACTCCATCCCCAGATTGTTTTTTTCCGCCATTGGGTTCGGATGTGATTTCGACGTCTCCTGTTCGGAATCGTGATAGAACTTTTTCAAGGCCAAAAGGTCTTCTTTGCACCGTCGGTATTGTTCGCGTTCGGTCCCGTATATCTTCCAGCTCGTGGAGTCGGATATCCGGGGGGTCGTGTGACTCTTCGGTGATCGGGGCCTAGTCGACGCAGCAAGACTTCGACGGCATGGAACGGAGTCCGTTCAAGAAATGTCCCGTGTGTGGATCCAAGTACCCACACATTGACGTCCATCCTGTGTGCAACAAGTGCCTGTCGCCGGACCACGACGAGGCCAACTGTATGGCCTGTTCGAGATTTCGATCGAAGAAGACGATCAAGCTTCGGCGCGTGGCGCGCCTTGAGGCCCAGCGATCGGCTCCGGCACCCGTGGACATCTTTGACAACCCCGAAGCAGACGAGCAAGTGCGTCACCTGCAGATTTCCCCTACACCGGTAGAGGTCGAGTCCGACTACGGAGCGGACGTCCACAGTCCAGACATTGAGGAAATCGTCGAGAAGGTAGGGGACGACGAAGAAGCATATGGGGCCATGGAAGATAGCTCGGAGGATGAGCTATGCCCTGTTCGTACTCTTACAAAGGCTCAGGTCACGGGATCGCCACGCGCCTTACCCAAGACCTTACACCTCAATCCACGGCCCGCCTTCCGGCCCGGCTACGGAGACCTCCGCGGAGCCGCCATTATTGAAATCGAAACCGAAACTGAAACCATCGGTATCGATGAAAACAAAGATGGCCGACACGCCATCGAAACCGACGACGTCTGCTCCACCATCGACGCCGTCGTCTTCGGGGGCCTCCAAGCCGATGAAAGCTGTCGACCAGGCAAAGGTGCCGAAGGTGGTCAAGGAACCAAGCTCGAAGAAGGCCGTCGAGCCGGTGTCAACCAAGGCGGACAAGCCGACATCCAAGAAGGCTGTCGAGCCTACATCGGCACAGTCTGTCGCGCCGACAACCAAGGGGCCCGTACAGGCAAAGTCAGTGAAGGGCGCAGAGCCAAGGTCTAGGGTCGTGACTCCTAAAGGAAAACCTGTCGATCCGAAGCCGTCGGCATCGACGTCTGCGCCCGTGGGCAGTGATCGAAGCGCACCGGTCAAGGGTGCTCCCGCGCCTCGGCCAGACAAACACAAGTCATCCACGCTCGGGTCTTCCCCTGGGGGCGGACCAAGGACATCGGTCGGGTCGACGAAACCGTCCGCTTCCTTTACGAAGCAGGTCTCGGACTCCCTCAAGCGCCTTAAGGACAAGGCTTTGGCATCGGAACTGAAGACTACTTCCGCACCGAAGCCGGCGGACCCACCGTAATCCACCTCGGCGCCGATCCACTACGCGTTGCCGCCTAAGGTGGCGCCGAAGGCCTTTGCACCGCGGTCGGTGCCCAAGGACACTGTGTCGAAGTCCACTCAGCCGGCTGGGACTTTGGGTCATCGACACCCTTTGGTTGAAGAACGGTCGGAGCATTTCATCGATGCCGACACCGGGAAACTCACGCTATACAAGAGGAAAATAACTTCACAGCCTTTGGAGTCGTTTACTATTCCTCTGAAACGAAAGAAGCCTGCACCTGAAACACCAGTTCTGGTTGAGCAGATTCTTCCACAGCCCAGGAGGAGTGCCACACCTTCACCCACATACTCTGATGGGGATGATGGGGAGCAGGATGAGGAGTACAATTTTCCTGCACATACAGAGCCTGATGAGCAGCAGGACTCCTGGATGGACACAGGTGATCAAGGGGACCAGCAGACGGTCCAGGATCCTCAGGTTTATAACGTCAAGCCGTCTCCCACTGAAGATTCTGCGGCATTTAATGCCTTGATTGAAAAGGCAGCTACAAACCATAAAGTGGAAATGCATGCTGACCCCGTGGAGGTGGACTTCCTTTTTGACACTTTCTCTACTGCTGAAAAAACTGTCAAGACTCTCCCAATGTTGAAAGGGGTCCTTAAGCATGCGGCAGACATTTTCAAGGAACCCACGAGATCAAGGGTTGTCAACCCACGGATTGAGAAGAGATACAGACCGGCACCTGGCGACCCGACCTACATAAGGGGCCAGTTGCCTTTGGACTCTTTGGTGGTCCCTAATGCCCGCAAAAGGGCAAACTCCCAAACCACGGGTGAAGCTCCTCCCCCAGACAAAGAGTCAAAAGTGCTGGAGGCATCTGGGAAGAGGGTAGCAGCTCAGGCGGCCAAAATCTGGCGCATCTCAAACACGCAGGCTCTGTTGGCCAGATACGATAGGGCACACTATGACACCCTAGAGCAGCTGTTACAACACCTTCCAGACAAGTTTAAAGAGGGAGCTGAAATGCTTATCCAGGAGGGGAAGCTCATCTCCAACGCTGCTATAAAGTGTGCGCTAGATGTTGCGGACACAGCAGCGAGAGCGATCAACACTAGTGTGATGTTGAGGCGTCAGGCATGGCTCCGCATCTCGGGATTCAAGCCAGAGATACAGACTACTATACTCAACCAGCCCGTTAATCCAGACAGGTTATTTGGTCCAGAGGTGGACACCACCCTGGAGAAGATCAAGAAAGTAACCGAGACTGCCAAGTCCATGGGAGCTCTCCAGTCACAACAATTTAGAGGGAACACTTTTCGTCGCTCAGGCAATCGAGGTGTTAACCGAGGGCACATGTCGCAGCAGACGCCATTCAATAAAAGTGGTGCGCAATCCTCCTACAGCAAGCAGGGCAGAGGTGGATACAGAGGAAACAGTGCCAAGGGTAGAGGCAGAGGCAACAACAGTTCCCGTTCCTCTGCCGCCAACAAACAGTGACTCCCTGTCACTGCCCCCGACCATCCAACACCTGTCGGGGGGAGACTCCAAAAGTTCCTGCCAGTCTGGAAGTCCATCACCACAGACAGGTGGGTCAGGAAACTTATCCCGTTCGGCTATTGTTTGGAGCTGACATCCGCTCCACCAAACATACCCCCAAGACACCGTCCTATGTCAGCAGAGCTCTTGCACTTATTGCAGCAGGAGGTTCTGGTGGATGCTGCAAAAAGGCGCAATAGAGCTCGTGCCAGTGGAGGAAGAAGGCACAGGAGTTTATTCCCTGTACTTCTTAATCCCAAAGAAGGACGGCTCACTCAGACCGATTCTAGACCTACGCCCCTTGAACCAGTTCATTCTTTCAGAACACTTCCACATGTTGACACTGCAGCAGGTTCTTCCCTTGTTACAACAGGGAGACTTCCTCGCAACCTTGTACCTCAAAGATGCTTACTTTCACATACCACTCCACCCATCCCACAGAAAGTACCTCCGGTTCACCATCCAAAACCGGCATTACCAGTTCAAGGTACTCCCTTTCGGAGTGACCACTGCTCCCAGAGTGTTCACAAAATGTCTGGCGACAGTGGCGGTCCACCTCCGGAGACAGAGTATACATGTCTACCCTTATCTGGACGACTGGCTCGTTCAGGCAAAGTCAGCCCAGCAGTGCGCCGCAGATATGTCCCACACCATTCACCTCCTTCACAGTCTAGGATTTTCACTGAACTACCCGAAGTCGCACCTTCAGCCGGCCCATGTGCGGCAGTATTTGGGCGCCACGACCACAGCTCAGCCAAACCCGGCGAGGATCGACAACATCCTGTCGCTGATCCAAAAGTTCAGACCGCAACACTCACTCCCAGCGAGAGTGTTCATGCAGTTGATAGGCATGATGGCCTCCTGCATCTTCATAGTCCCGCATGCCAGGTTGCATATGCGTCCGCTCCAAGAATGCTTAGCGCATCAGTGGACACAGGCTCAAGGACAGTTGAACGACCTAGTGTTGGTGACGGGTCGGGCATACAGCTCTCTGCATTGGTGGAATCCACACAACCTTTGCAAGGGCCGACCGTTCCAAGAACCTGTGCCACAGATTACACTGATGACGGACGCATCTCTCCAGGGATGGGGGGGCTCATGTGCTCCACTACACTGTGCAGGGACTATGGACGACGCAACAAAAGAAGATGCACATCAACTACTTGGAACTGATGGCAATCTTCATGGCTCTCAAGTCCTTCAAAGTACATCTGTGCAACAAAGTCGTGTTGATCCGGACGGACAACATGACAGCCATGTACTACATTCAAAAGCAGGGAGGTACGCACTCTCCACAGTTGTCTCATCTGGCTCAGAGCATGTGGAAGTGGGCCATTCAGAGGAACATCTTCCTCATGGCGGAACACCTCCCGGGCACGAACAATCAGATGGCGGATCTGCTCAGCAGGTACAGCCACCAGATGCACGAGTGGGAGTTACATCCATCAGTACTCCGCCCGTACTTCCAGCAGTGGGGTCATCCAGAGATAGACCTGTTTGCCACGGAGGAAAACGCAAAATGCCAAAGCTTTGCCGCCAGGTTCCCTCACCCACTATCGCAGGGCAATGCGATATGGATGAACTGGTCAGGCAAATGTGCGTACGCTTTTCCCCCGGCGCCTCTCATTCCGCTGGTGGCGAGAAAGCTAAAGCAACACTCGCTGACGCTCATCCTGGTTGCTCCGACGTGGGCGCGACAACCATGGTACACCACGTTCCTCGAACTCTCCGTGGTACCGCATCAAAGACTGCACCTCACACCCAGGCTCTTGACGCAGAACCGTGGCGACATTCCGCATCCAGATCCGCAGCAGCTCAATCTGGCGATCTGGCTCCTGAGGTCTTAGAGTTTGGCTACCTTGATTTGCCCCCTGAATGCATGGACATCATCCGGGAGGCAAGAAAGCCCACTACCAGAGCTTGCTATGCAGCGAAATGGAAGCGGTTTGTCATCTACTGTACAGAGCACGCTATCAACCCGCTCGATGCATCCATTCCTAATATCATCTGCTATTTGTTGCATCTTTACAAATGCAATCTAGCATACGCTTCCATTCGGATACACTTATCCGCCATAGCGGCTTATCTCCAAAACAGGCAGCATCTCTCTGTCTTCAGGGTGCCTGCCATTAAAGCATTCCTGGAAGGGCTGAAGCGGGTCATCCCTCCCAGGACCCCGCCAGCTCCTATGTGGAACCTCAATGTGGTACTCACCAGATTGATGGGTCCCCCGTTTGAACCTCTGCATTCATGTGAGATTCAGTTCCTCACATGGAAAGTGGCTTTTCTCATTGCCATCACGTCTCTAAGACGTGTTAGTGAGCTACAGGCGCTCACAATTCAGGAGCCATTTATACAAATTCATTCAAACAGGGTGGTGCTGCGCACTAACCCCAAGTTTCTTCCGAAGGTGGTGTCGCAGTTTCATGTCAATCAAACCATCGAACTGCCCGCATTCTTTCCAAACCCAGAAACGGTAGCCGAAAGAATGCTCCATACGCTTGATGTCAAAAGAGCGCTTATGTACTATATTGACAGAACACAACATTTTAGAAAGACACAGCAACTCTTTGTTGCCTTCGCAGCCCAGCATAAAGGCAACCCCATTTCCAAAGCAGGAATAGCCAGGTGGATCGTTAAGTGTATTCAGATTTGCTATCAGAAGGCTAAGCGCACTTTAACGGTCCCCCCCAGGGCACACTCCACGCGCAAGTTGGGGGCCTCCATGGCATTCCTAGGTAACATTCCTTTGGAAGACATTTGTAGGGCAGCCACATGGTCTACACCACATACGTTTACCAAACATTACTGTGTAGATGTGCATTCCAAACAGCAGGCAGCTGTAGGACAGGCTGTTCTTAAAACACTTTTTCAGACTTCTGCAGCTGGCACGGGCGGCCGCCGTTAATGGAGGGATTGCTATGTATTCTATGCTATAGATATGAATTTAGCAGCCCACATGCCTCGAACTGAATATGCTACTTACCAGTATGCATCTGTTCTTGGCATGTAGGGCTGCTAACATTCATATCGCCCGCCCTCCTCCCCGGCGCCCGTAGCGGCTGCAGACTTTTCTTGCATTTAATCTCTAGCATGGCCATCGCTTACACTGTTAAACTCCATCTTTGCCACAATGGCTAAAAACAATCTGGGGATGGAGTCGATGCCCATGCGCACTGTAGTCCAGGGGAGGAGCCACCTATCTCGTGATACTTCGAAGACTCTTCCAGGACAACAATGTGCAATCATCCGGACCCAACACTAGGCGCGATCTATGCTATAGATATGAATGTTAGCAGCCCTACATGCCAAGAACAGATGCATACTGGTAAGTAGCATATTCATTCTTTTGGCTTTTCCTTCTGCCTCCACTTCCATGACCTCCGAAATCATTTTATCTTTCACTTTATTCACACCTCCTTTTGTCACACAAACTTCACTACTATGGACCATTAGACGGGTCTACGGTCCCTCATTCTAACTGCAATTTTGATGTAATCAAAATTATCTTCATCCTTAAATCCATCTAGTCCCTTGATGTTGTCAACCTTCTTCTGTTATATAAATCATGGAGTACTTTTTATTCTAAAAGTAAAATTCTCCTTCATCACTTCATTGTCTGCCTAAGCACGTTACCAACTATTTGATATCTGTAAAACCCCTACCCAACTCCTGTTCCACCCTTACGGTCCATCATAAACATGCTTGTTACAAGCAAACTTTACAATAACAGTAGTAACATCTGAGTCTTCTAAAATATTTCTTTGCCCACTTAACAAAACCTTTGCAACCTGCATTTTCTTCACTCTTCTCTGTCACTAGTCCACACCCTCCTTTTGCCAACTATCACGCAGTAGATCCTAGTACTAACTACTCATCTTGGTGTGCAGACCAATACGTATCTGCCTGATACTCTTTCCTACCACTCGTATTCCTAAGCTCTCTCTGCACTTCTAACCTCCACCACCTCAGTAATCCCAAGCACCCCCTGTAAAGTCTTACTATCACTGTTTCCACCTTATTACTTTGAAACATTTCCCTCAAAACTTCCATTCTCCCTTGTTAAAGGTTGTCCCTCTCTGTATCCCCTTCACCAGGAGCACCTCAACAAAGCCAAAGCTGAATGTTTTTTCCTCTGTGACAAGATGAGAAATGTATTGTTGCATGTAACACTAGTAAAGGAAGCCCATCTTATAAATGGGCACTTGCCTGACACTGCTGCACATCTGAACCCAGATACAGTGGCTAAAAAGAACTTTTCAAGCCATAGACTTCTGGGCTCTGAATCCCCATTACCTTTCTTCCTTGTGCTTTGTTGGATCTGCCTGGCTCCACTATTTGGCTAATAGTCATTTTACGCGCAACTTTGATATTTGTTTTACTCATTTTATGAGTTTATACTACTCCCACTAATGTTAATTAGGTTTTGCATTCCCAGTACGACCACTGTTTTGAGGGCTGATTGGGCAGTTGAGGAGTGTTCGAATTGGGGGTCTCTGGTTTGCCCTCTCCTCTAAGTCAGGGCAAAGGATTACTCTCAGGAAATAACCCCTGCTCACCCTCTAGGTAGTGTGGCGCAAGCAGTCTAGGCTAATCTCTGGAGTACACCCGGTTAAGCACTTGAAGCAACACACACAATAAATCATTAACCCACCACACAATGACACAAGACTGTAGGCCTTTGTAAAAATAAAGGCTTTATATATATATTCTTAAGCAGGCTTTGAATGCAGGTATTACAACTTCAGTTACTCTCAGGTTTCAGGTTTCATACGTCTTTATTTCGATTATTACATCATAAAAGACAATTTGTACAATAAAATTGATGGGATACATAAAATGAATAAAACATCATATTTACTTAAAACATTTCATCATTAAAAAAGAATTAAACAGTATATTAAAGACCCAATGTATGAAAACCCTGCTAAAAATGTATCAGTCAACTGGCTGCAGGTGTCTGACTCGGATGATCCATGTCCACCCCAGATACTTAGCCACACCTGTAACCACTACTTCTAATGTATTGGTACGTAGCGCCCACAAGGCTTTTGAGCTCCCTTTAATGTTCATTTTGCAACAAATAGGCCTAATCCATTTGTTTCTAGGGGCATGATAAGCTGGACATGCAAAAATGAAGTGACCCACACTCTCCCTTTGATCAACACACCAGGGGCAGAGCTCATTAGAATGGCCAGACCAGTTTTTAGTAAAAGATCTTACTGGCAGGGATCCAACTCGAAACTGATGGTATAGTTTTTTATCTAGAGTTTTTGTAATAACATCCCAATAATTCTCCAGATGAGGGTCTAATTTATGGGCCAAAAATCTGCCTGACAAGCTGGTAGCATCAGATTGCGCAATGGATGGAAGTTTAACAGATGCCCAGTAAAGTGCTTTGAAGGCTTGCTTCGACGGAAATTTAGTGGACCCCGGAGAGACCCACAGGTCGTTTAGACCCATGTCCTCCAGAATTAATTTCACCTCACGTAGCCAAGGAATGTTACTAGAACCCAGTACTGATCTCACATCCATCAATTCGCTGGCAAAGAGACTTAAATCCGGTGATGTCCAGATCCGTCTCCACAGCGCCACTAGCCGATAACGCGCCATCTCGTTAATCGGTTTGCAGCCCATGTCCAGCAAGAGTGGTTTGATTGGTGTAGATTGCGGGAGACCTACCAAGTTTCGCATGAATTTGTTTTGTACTTTTACCAATGGCGAAAGGTCCTTGTAACCCCATAGGTCAGCCCCATACAAGATGGCAGAACTAATCTTGGCTTCATAAATCCTAAGTGCTGGTTTAACCCGTTTAGTTAAAGACATTTTTTGTTCCTGAATTAAACAGCCCGTGAGGCGTGCACATTTTAAACAGAGCACGTCGATCTGGGGTTTCCAACGGAGTCGATAATCTATAGTCACTCCAAGGTATGTCATAGCCTCCACTTGCTCAAGACTGGCACCATTCAACGTAACAGAACTTTTAATGGGACGATTTTTGGTTAGGACCATGAATTTGGTCTTGCTCACATTTATTTGCAGATCGTTTAATTTGCAGAACTCCTCAAACCTATTTAATGCGGTTTGCAACCCTCTGCGTGTCTTTGAGGGGAGTAAAGTATCATCTGCAAAGATGAGCATTGGAAATTTGGTCCCACCTAAGCATGGTGCATCCGTGGGGGTGTCGGCAAAAAACTTCACCACCTGATCTATAAACAATAGGAAGAGGGTGGGTGCCAGAACGCACCCTTGGCGGACACCTCGTGTTACAGGAAAGCTGTCCGTCACCTGCCCTTGACCTCCCCACCTTACCCTGGCAAAATTGCCCTCGTGTAATCTGACCACAAGATCTAGTAGATCTAGCGGTAATCCCAGGTTTCTCAAGACTACCCACAATTTAGCTCTTGGCACAAGATCAAAGGCCGACCTCTTATCTATAAAGGCGGCGTAGATGTGTCCACCGCCCATCAGCACCACCTTCCAGTATATCAGAGTAAATCTGAATACCTGGTTGATGGTGCTGATGCCTGATCTGAAGCCCGCCTGTAATGGGGAGAGAATGTTTTCCATCTCCATCCACCCCTGGACTCGCGCAAGGATCATCCTGGCAAAGATTTTTTGTAGTGAGTCAATTAAGCTGATGGGGCGGTAATTTCCTGGTGCCGAACGGTCCCCTTTTTTAAAAATTGGGAGAATTTCCGCCCCTTTCCAGGAGTTTGGGATCCTTGCCCCTTTAGCGATTGCATTAGCAATCAGGGTTATGTAGGGAACCCAGAGTTGGAGATTTGTTTTAAAAAGGTCCGCCGGAATAGAATCCATCCCTGGCGCTTTCCCCGATTGAACCAAGCTGAGAGCAGACTCAGTATCAAAAGTTGTAAAGATCAACGAGTGACTGTGATTAAGGTGAATTGGTGTCTGCATCCCCTGCCCATTAAAAGGTTGCAAATTAAGGTCCTTAAACTGTCGTGAATAAAATTCCACAGACACATGGTTTGCTGGGGTTTGGGAGTCGGGGTTCCTGCCCCATTTCACAATTTCCCAGAATTTAGCCTGATTTGGGGATAAACATGCCTCAAAGAGATTGGACCAATGACACTCGTCCCACTCTATCTTTGCCTCCCACTGGTTTTTTTAATACATTTTGCGTGCCATTTTAATGTCACTGCTGACCCTTGATTTAATAGCTTTGATTAGATTGCTATGTCCTGCCCTACAGTTCCTATTATACCATTTTTTCCGGCCACCCATTGCCATCTCTTTCCCTTGTTTAGTCGGAATAGTCAGCAGGGCCTTAAGTTTAATGAAACACTGTTCATGGAGATCACTGATCTGAGAAGCTGCATCCAAAATGGATGATACATTCAACATGGCACTCAATGTCAGCGAAACTTCCTTTGATATGCCATCTAACAAAGTAGCATCCTTCACGGCCCTGCACCATTTTATCCTTCTTCTGTCATTGGTCAGGACAACCTCGGCCGTTATGCATGGAGCTAGTAGGGGCCTATCCAGATTGCATGGGAGCTTAAAGCTAATGACCAATGGGTTGTGGTCGCTTTCTGGGCGAACCACAACTTCCATATCGACCAGGAGTGACCAATATTCCATTTTAATCAGGATATAATCTAGTCTACTTTTGCTAACCCCATTGTCAAAGGTGGGATAGCCAGCCTTGTCGGAGGGTGAACGCCCGTTAGCCGCTCTCAGACCCCACTCCAAACACAACCCTGACCAGTGAAGAGCGGCCTCTGTCCCCTTCTTGATTTTATTCAGGGTCAACTTCGGGATATTCCACACTGCATCTTCCTCGGACCCCAAGTCCTCCTCTTCATTGAACAGGGGTTCTAAGGTACAATTTAGGTCCCCTGCTACGAGAATTAATTTGTCTCTCCCAATTAGATCAAGGTAGGAGTCCAGTTCGTTAACAATAACCGGACAACGCCCACCGGGGCGACCTCGGGCATAGATATTAATAACTACTATGTCCTGATGATTTTTCTTTCGCAATTTAATTCCCAGGAGATCTGGGTTATCCACTACAATTTCTGTTGGATTATAATCAATAGACTGTCTAACCCAAATCACTAGACCCCCAGAAGCTCTAGCTTTGGGACCCTGGATCGCTGGTTTATAGAAATTTAAAAACCCTACCCGATATATAGGATCAGGGGCCCAACTCTCTTGAAAGATTAGAATGTCGAAGGTGTCAATAAAATCTATCCAATCCTCAGAGCCCACACGCCCCTTTAGCCCTGCGATGTTCCATGAGGCCATTTTGAGCGGCATAACCTGACTGACGGGTGCAACATGATCCGGAACACACTGATCTGGACATATATTCCTATCAATGCTCGGGAGACAAACAGCTGGCCTGATACCGTCTACATGACTTGCTGTGGCTGTAACTGACGCCTTCTCAATGTTTTCTCCCTCCATACTCGCAGCCACATTGCCTACTCCATCACCCCTACTGACATAATTGTCACATTCACTCCCTCTGTCACATACAGAATAGAGTCAGTCGATACCCTCCAAACCGGATAGAGGTTCGAAACGATTAAACAAGCGGGGGTAAAAAGGGGAATATGGGAACCCCGTCAATTGAGATCTACCAACAAAGCGGTTCGGCCTCAGAGAGTTAGCAACTGGCACACTATATCTTTTGGGATAAAAGTAGCCAAGACCCAGGGACTGCACATCACCCACCCTCCCAAACCTTGCTTCTCTGCGAATATAGTCCACCACCCAAGGATCTCTAAAGTTTATAATAATACAATCCCCTTCTAGATCCTTTACACAATGTCCCACCCAGTCAACTCTTCTCACATTCAGTATGTCTGTAACAGAGGACGGTGGAAGGGGACGATTTTTATTTAGCCCAAAAACTTGTTTTTAAGGTCCCCGTAAGATTCAGTTTGACCCTCCCTGCAGGGTGAGACACCTGTTAGGACAATCGTATATGGGGTAGCTTCCATGGGTAGGTCTGTGCGTGGGGGTCCCTGTTTATTAGCCTTCAATGGTGGAGGGACTAAATTAGAAATTACACTCGCCACTGCTCGTGAACTTAAATTAGAATTCGTAGAAGGAATGGAACCACCCCTCACATGGTCCTGGGAACGAATTATAGGAGTTGGTATGGAGTTACTTAATGGGGCCGGGGGATTGGATTTAAAACTGGCCTTCTTAGGTTTTGAAACCTGTAAACATGGTGCCGGTGCAGGGGTAATGACATTATGAGGGTTCCTGTCCCCAAGACCCGTACTAGCAGAGTTATTTATAACTGGCCGAGTAGTGGCTGACTTACCAGGAGCTATGACGGACTGCTTGCTGGTAACAGCTGCTCCCTCAGTTTTGGGCTTATTAGTGCTAATAGAATTAGACAAAACCATTTGGTCATTAACTAGCCTTTTTAAGAAACCAGTGTTAATATTAAAAAGGTTCTCAAGGATGTCCAATTTTGAGTGCATAAGTCTGGTTCTTTCCAATAGGGGCAGCATAAGTGTTTTAAATAGTACTTCCATTTTACCAAGTAGGCCCTCATCACCACTACAACTCACGGGATAGGAGTCCGAAGAACCAGATTGAACTTGCGAGGAGGGTAGGGGATCCCTATCAAGCAGAGAAGACTGTGAGCAGGTATAGGCTTCAGAAATAATTAGGGGCTGGGGAGAGCCAAAAGTTTTGGATATTTTTGAGATACCTCCCCTCTGACAATCCTTACTTCGTTTTCTTTGTTTTCTTTTACCGGGTAAATTCATGGGCGAATCCCCGATTGACGAAGAATCTAATTGGGATTGGCTAACCAAGTGTACACTCCCCCCTTCCACACTCCTAGATGACTCACTAGAACTCATATCACTGTCGGAGGGAATCAAAGACAAGCCCTCCGCCTTGCAGTGTATATCCACCAATACTGGAACCAAAGATGGAATAGTTCCTGGTGCCGAATCTTTAGGACTAGGCGCCATGGCAAGGGGCCCTAACGAAGATCGTTTCCCACTAATCAGATCAAGTGAGAGCCTTTTTTCAGCAAAAGCTATCTCCTTCTCCAAGTTTCCTGTCGCCTTTGTAATAAAGGCATCCAAGGGGCCAGTAACCACCCCCTTGGTAGTCTGTAGTTGAACGGAGCGTTCCTTACCGGAGCGCAAAGGCATGATGACAGCAACTAGTAGCAAAAAAAAGGGGGACAGATACTTAATAAGTCCACAATTACTCACTTTAAATGAGGAAAGAGCCAGGGGGGTGGCCCAACCCAACCTCGCCCGACCGCGGACGGCCGCAGACGGCCCCGCCCTTGTCCCGGGCTTCTCCCGGGACGCTCCCGTGCAGCAGGGAGAAGGGTTTGTTGATATGGGGGAATCGGTTGGTGGGGGCGGGTCAAGCAGGGAGGAACAGGCAAACAGCAACAAAGGACCAGTCCCGGCAGGTAGGCAGAATTAGGGTCCCAAGCAGGATCAGAAGTCTGAGGTTTTAAGCAGCGTTGGGGGGGCGGGGGGGGGCGGGTCAAGCAGGGAGAGCGGACCAGGTGTCTCGTGTCAGGCTATCAGGGACTCCTGGGAGATGGAGTCCCTGGTCCCACCGCTCGCAGCCCTGCTGCTTCACTACGCACCCCACAGCAGTCTCAAGGAGCCCGACCCTTCCTTTAATCCAGATGGGACAGGAAGCGTGCACAACGAAGCGGGACCTGCGAAGCGGGTCCGGCGAGACGCAGTGCTACAGGACGAACAGGCAAACAGCAACAAAGGACCAGTCCCGGCAGGTAGGCAGAATTAGGGTCCCAAGCATGATCAGAAGTCTGAGGTTTTAAGCAGCGTTGGTGGGGGCGGGTCAAGCAGGGAGAGCGGGCCAGCTGTCTCGTGTCAGGCTAGCAGGGACTCCTGGGAGATGGAGTCCCTGGTCCCACCGCTCGCAGCCCTGCTGCTTCACTATGCACCCCACAGCAGTCTCAAGGAGCCCGACCCTTCCTTTAATCCAGATGCGACAGGAAGCGTGCACAACGAAGCGGGACCCGTGAAGCGGGTCCGGCGAGAGGCAGCGCTACAGGACGAACAGGCAAACAGCAACAAAGGACCAGTCCCGGCAGGTAGGCAAAATTAGGGTCCCAAGCAGGATCAGAAGTCTGAGGTTTTAAGCAGCGTTGGTGGGGGCGGGTCAAGCAGGGAGAGCGGGCCAGGTGTCTCGTGTCAGGCTAGCAGGGACTCCTGGGAGATGGAGTCCCTGGTCCCACCGCTCGCAGCCCTGCTGCTTCACTATGCACCCCACAGCAGTCTCAAGGAGCCCGACCCTTCCTTTAATCCAGATGCGACAGGAAGCGTGCACAACGAAGCGGGACCCGCAAAGCGGGTCCGGCGAGAGGCAGCGCTACAGGACGAACAGGCAAACAGCAACAAAGGACCAGTCCCGGCAGGTAGGCAGAATTAGGGTCCCAAGCAGGATCAGAAGTCTGAGGTTTTAAGCAGCGTTGGTGGGGGCGGGTCAAGCAGGGAGAGCGGGCTAGGTGTCTCGTGTCAGGCTAGCAGGGACTCCTGGGAGATGGAGTCCCTGGTCCCACCACTCGCAGCCCTGCTGCTTCACTATGCACCCCACAGCAGTCTCAAGGAGCCCGACCCTTCCTTTAATCCAGATGTGACAGGAAGCGTGCACAACGAAGCGGGACCCGCGAAGCGGGTCCGTCGAGAGGCAACGCTACAGGACGAACAGGCAGACAGCAACAAAGGACCAGTCCCGGCAGGTAGGCAGAATTAGGGTCTTGTTACTCTCAATATGCCATATATATACTCTTCAAGCAGGCTTTATCAATACAGTCTTTAGAAAATGGTTCCAGTTACTTTTTGTATGCCAGGGTTCGTATTTGTGTTCGTTTAGTACTTGGAAGGCTCTCTAGAATAGCTTCCCAGTACTGCAGGCAGTGTCACGGTTCAGAAAGGGTTAACCAGGTTCTCAAATGTGGCTCTTCCGTGCCGTAGACAAGGCTCCCAGGGTTATGGCGCTGTGCGCGAAGGTTTAAGCGTGTCGTAGCACTCTTGTACGTCTCTTGTACGTCTCGTACCAGAGATCCCAGCCGGGCCTCGCCAAACCTCCCGCGTCCCGCGTAGCAAGCGTACGGCGCGTTCCGAGGCAGCAAGGAGGACGGGGCTTATAGAGGCTGTACGACTCGTACAGAGAGGGAGAGACCAGTCGGACGAGTCTCACCTGTACAGCGCGCACAACAGGGCAAAGTGAATACCGGGGGTGTGCGCCTCACGGACACCGCAGTCCGAGCGCGTCGCACAGGCTAACTCTGGGCACAGTACCTTCTAGTTTCTTGAGAGGGGGGTCCGAGGCGCACAGCGGCGAGGGTCAGTTCTCTTCACGTCGCGATGTCTCTTGGAGGGCAATGCGAGCTACGGCTCGAGGAAAGTGTAGGCGCAGGGCTCTTCAGTCAACGGTGCGTTGTGGGGCAGAACAGACGTACCCGCAGCGTACGCTTCGACCCTGGAGGGGGAGCGGCTGCAGGCGGTGCTGATGGCGGTACGATCCACAGGACGCGACGTACCAACCGGGCTACGCCCCGCAGCAATTCACTTCAACAGCTGCGGGGAGCGGTTCTCAGCGCACGGGTCACGGATGGCACAATTACGGGCAGAGTCCATCTTTACTGGGCAGCCTGCGATGCAGAGATCAGTAGGCGGCGGTGTTCGGACCGGACAGGTCCCTTTTCACGATGTGAGCTACGGCTCAGAACGGGTGCAGTCGCGGTGCTTGTACCAGCGAGGGGCCGGTCTTTACTTTGCGGCTGGTGACACGATCAGGCCACAGTCACGGTGCTCAGGGGACACAGATGCACACATTTGTAGAGAGCGTGGCGAGGATGCACAATGCTCTCAGCTCTCCTTAACTCGGCGCTGCAGGGACAAACAGCATACGCCAGCAGCAGCTTCCTTCGGGGGGGGTAGAGCCCACTGTTCCTGGGGCGCAGTTCAGGTGGCAAGTTCACTAGCAAGCCCTTGGAGATCTTTATAGACGTTTGGCACAAGTTGAAATAGAATAAAGTCTCTGTAGTCTTTGTCCTTCTCTCCTTCTTGCAGCAAGGCACCCACCACAGGCCAGTCTCTCAGGATTAGAGACAGTAGTCCTCCTTGTAGCTTTCCCAGGTCCTTCTCTTCGGGCAGAGTTTCTTCTTGGCGCAAACAGGATCTAGTTTCTTAGGAGCAGGGCTCCTACTTTTATAACAAGTTTCTTTTGTTCTTTCAGGCCAGGGGGGCCTTTGCATAGTTCACTTCAGCTTTGGAGCAGTTTGTTTTGCCAAAACAGGTTTCTGCTTTCAGTGTATGGGGCAGGGCAGCAGACGCTGCGCAGGAGGTGGAGCCAGCATTGTGCTGACAAGTACAGTCAGGAGCACCTTGTTGACAGTCTTCCCTCTTCCTGGTCCAGGTGTCGGGCAGAGTCATCAGTCGCTCCCCAGGGGGCGGAGCCAGCATTGTGGTGGCAGAGCACAGCCCTATTCAGAGTCAAGGGGCACTCCCACCACCTACTCTGGTGTCATCCCTCTATTCACCACCTGTCATCCCCAGCCCTCTCACTCACACAACCCAAACAGCATATACACATCCTGGCAGAGGCAGGCTGAAATGGTTAGGCAAGCAAATGCTAACTTTCTAAAAGTAGCATTTGCAAACACAGGATATTAAAATAAACTTTACTAAAATAAGTAGTTTATTATTCGGAGTTCAGGCATACTAAATTTGACCTTCTACCATGTTCCCTGAACCTGCTGGGATTATAGTGTGTAATAATTCCAGCAGCCCATCTTGGCCTATGAGAACAGGTATTTTTAACAAACAATGGGGGGAGAGAGAGAGAAATCAGAAGGGATTCGTTCTCCCTAAGTCTATGTAAATAAACAAACAGAATCCATTCCTTGGGTTAGGTGTATCCTCCACACTGGGGAACAACCTTCTTGTTTTAGGTCCCCTCACACACCAACAGGCCCCTTGGTGTCATGCTTCATCATCGGGGTCATCGTACCCCTCTATGGGGTACCCCGTGCTGCGACCTACGAATACTCGGGAGCACTTAGTGGACTATGTGTGGTGTGAGTGAGTTTTTTTTTTAAAGTATGTGAGTGTTTAAGTGGGGTTTTAGAAATTAGTGAGGGTTAAAAAGGACCTGGCTCGTGGGGTGACTAAAGAGTATTTAATAA
The DNA here is from genome assembly GCF_964261635.1 of Lissotriton helveticus. NCBI lineage: Eukaryota > Metazoa > Chordata > Amphibia > Caudata > Salamandridae > Lissotriton > Lissotriton helveticus. The sequence continues at coordinate 686,928,716 of NC_136070.1, read as the reverse complement.
GCCCCCGGGCTGGTGCTAATAAAATAAAGTGTGGGAGGTTATTACGCTGACAATGTGCGTTACCTCCTCTCTGTGTGCGTCAACATGTTTCGGTGTTAAACAACACCTTCTTCAGGACGGGGTGCACAAATCCCCACCTTACTCACGTTTCTCTAACTCGTATTTAATAATTTTTAATACAAGTGAGAAAATCTACAGTGCAGGTAAAACAATGTACCTAGCAAAAAATGTTGTCCGTTGATCAACCTGTGAAGAGAAGGCGACAACATTTTTTTTCTGGTAGTCTTCTTCTCCATTACCATAGGGAAAATGACCAGTGGTTTCAGGTGACAAACAATAGCTGCAAAAATGTGCCTATAGTGGAATCAAAACTTTATAAAAAACACACTAGACAAACTGACATAAAACATTAAACACACACTTGTTAAACTTAGTTGTGGTTTTTAAACTTGTTTTGTGACCGTAATAACTGATGGCAAGCAAAATAAAATAAAATACAGGCAGAGTTTGTATTGTGCCCCTGTCAAGAAAAGAGGAAATGTTTCATGCTTGTGTATATCGACAACATACTGTTTTTGGATTGCTGAAAAAGCTTCATGAGCCAAACGTCAGGGTCTGGTGTGCTAACTAGCACCTGTTTGGGAAAAGAAGAAATATTCAGATCATCACCACACTCACACTTCCGTCGTGTGATCCTACTCGCGTTCTCCTCAACACCTGTGTTACTCACGATTGGCTGTCGAAAAAGGAGGCAGAATTTCTGGTTCATAAAACACCAAAGACACCGTATTTTTACAGCATCCCCAAGATTTACAAAGACCTGGAAAAATCCACCGGGGAGACCCATTGTCTTGGGGATAGGCTCCATCCTAGAGCCTCTGTCAAAATTCTCGGATGCCTTTCTACGACCCCTAGTTCAAGGGACTAACACCTACCTTAAGGACACAAAATCAGTCCTACAACTATTACAAGAACTGACTTTCGATCCGGATAACCAACTACTGCTAAGCCTGGACGTGGAGAGTCTGTATACAAGCCTCCCACATGAGGAAACCATAGCCATCATAGAGGAGGTTTTATACAGTGCCAACTGGAAATACCAAACTCCAAGAGACGTGGTGATGGAATACATTACCTTGGCACTGACCAGAAACTTTTTCGAATATGAGGGGACCCACTACCTCCAACGCCATGGCACCAGCATGGGCAGCACATTTGCGCCGAGCCTGGCGGGTCTATACGTACACCATCCAGAGAGCACAAAAATCCTACATACCAGCAACCCATATAGACACCACATAAACATGTGGAGGAGGTACATCGACGATGTGCTTGTGATATGGCATGGTAACGAGGATACTGTATCAGAGTTCATGGTTTGGTTAAACCAACAGAACTGTTTTCTTAGGTTCACCCATACAGTGTCAAGAGAGACACTGGTATTCCTCGACCTAAACATCTTCCCAAAGGATGGGAAACTGTGTACCACCACCCACTTCAAACCAACGGCAAGGAACTGTCTCCTACGCTATGACAGCTTCCATCCACGGCACCTACAAACAAACTTGCCGTATGGACAATTCCTGCGACTAAGGAGGAACTGTACACAAATCCAGGAATACAAAGAACAAGCACAGGACTTGAAAGTCAAATTACAGAAAAGGCAGTACCCTGACTGATTTGCATATAGCCATGTCTGAACTGGGGTGGCAGAGTGGGCTAAAGAACGGTGATGGATTAAACCCAGATCTTTTGACTGGGTGTGAGTGTTTGATTCATTCAGATGCTGGCTCCTTATGAGAAAAAAAATCGCTCTCTTTTAAAAATGTCTGTTTCTCACAGAGCACCTACCACCACACAAGCCCTGCCTTTCTTTTACAAAGACTTATACCTTATCATTCCAGGCGGACTCTCACTTCTGCCAATCTTGCCATAAATCACAGTGTGACACAGCTAAAAGATGAAGCGGTCTGACCCATTACCCTGTATTCTTTGCTGTGTGACAAATGAACAGATCAATGGAGGAAGATGGATAATCGAAAGTCACTGTATGTTTGTGTATATGTATGTATTTTTATTATGTTTTTGGAAAACATGAGCTAGGCGAGATGGCTGCAGTTTTCTCTAGGTCAGACCTATAATAGTTAAGTGCAACCATTAAACCATAGAAATCCTACAGTACATGATTTACTAATGAGTTTCAAAGATATTACTTGCTCTTCTCTCTCACTCAACAGCCTCTACGCCAAGGAAAGTGTATGACACACGGGATGGAGGCAACAGCACAGATACAAAGATTGACTTTGATGACGACAAGTATCGAAGACGGCCTGCCCTTAGCTGGTTTGCACAGTTACTCAAGTAAAGAATTTTCTCTTGTTTCTTTGGCTGTGTGGGGCATGGAAGGGATGACCTTGCCATGCAAGGGACTGTCTTATAAATAGTATTCAGAAGCCAGGGAGAGTAATAGAATTTGATACCTGAGGCTGCCTCCCTAGTGAAAGCTACCATAGGCTGAGCAGGATACCATTTTGAGTAATTGTTTCAGTTTTTATGGCGGGTTGGGCTCATGTTGAGTTGGTTGTTCAGACACTGCTATAGCGGAAGCATGGAAACTAGTGCTTAGCAAGGAGATTCTTAGGACAGTCCCCACTCATGATACCTGCCCCATCTCCCACTTTTCCATCACCAACTTTTTCATCACCAACATGCAGCTGATTATAGCCCTCCCTACAGCACTGTATCTATCCTAGTCTGGCGTGACATCTTCCGAAACTGGCTTACTGTTCTTGTTTTCAGAGCTGTCGTTCACTCTTTCTTTCGCCATCATCACACAGTATCGACAAATTGCTGCCAAAGAAGTAAAACAACCTTTGCATTCTTGTCAGATTTCTGAAGCAAAATGCCCATTCAAGGAACAGCATAGGATCATCTCATAATTGTGTTACACAGAATGCATTTATACCAAGATCCTTCACTCCAAAGATCTAATTGAAGCTTTTACAGACAATCTCATCACAAAAGCCAGAAACATTATTTTAGAAGCAAATCATCCAGCAACCCATTTTTTCAGGCACAAATTACAAGAATATATCCTCTGGTGGATAACAGATCCTGGCCACCTTCCAGCACTACCCCAGACAGTTCAATGAACTGCTTATGGCAGTCTGGCTGTCTTACTGTCTCCTAGTCGGGCCTTGTCAGACTACCTTTAGTTCAAAAAGTTGTACACTCAGTGGTTTCTGTTGGGTAGACATTTTCCCTTATGATAAACTGACTCTTCCCCAAATTGTGGATGGATTATCGTATTTTGTGGGTATTAATGCAATACTGTCCATAATCCTTGTGAATTGATGGATACGTAGCCACAAAGGTAATTGATGAACTTCACCTTTCATCAGGTTCCTGAGTGCCGTTTGTCCTTTTGTCCATTTGGTGCATGGTTGCAAGTGTGTTGGTTACAGGTGGATCTTGAAACGGTGGTTGATATGCATGTGATATGTAGGTAGGTTACATGTATTCTGTGAGCTTCATGGTACATCAGAAAAGAAGCTGTGAAATAATGTAAGCCTAAACCCCGCAGTCCATGCTGGCACTTACCTTCACTGTGTAGTGGTTGTTATATAAGGATGTCGCTTTGTAACATAACACCTTTTGTTTGGGGTGCACTTGCTAGTGAAGAGTTGGTAGAAAGCCGTCCAATCGTTTTCATAAACCGAGTGGGATTATTGACATAATCCTCAACGACACTGCCATAAAGCAAGTAGGGTTGTGATCCCTACAATAAAGGGTAGCACTGCCCTTTATTAATAAAAGTCCCTAATCACTGCAGTGTCCACATTGATGTAAGAAGTGAAAGGACATATCACTTGCCTACTGTGGCTGCATGTGTAAACATAAACCACATCTGTGGACGCTCACCAGGTATGTCCTTTCTCTGAGTGTCTGTATTTCCGTGGCTGGGAGAGAAGTATATAATTAACAAAGCAAACAAATGTGCAGCTCTAGAATAAGGGGGTATGATACATTACAGGACATGCCTTGAATGGGAAAGCACATTGGTAACAATGCTCTCCAGAAAAAGCATGCTGAAGGTACTAAACTGTCTTCCCTGTGTACTTACTGTTGGGGCCCAAATCATTAAGCTAGTGGTACAAACAGGGTGGGAATTGGTGTGTGACAGCAAAAACAGAGCCTGAAATGTACCAAGGCCCAGGAGGAGACAAGATGCCATCAATGTCTGTTTCTTTAGGGGCCCATTGAAGGTGTGTGTTTGTTTAATCTAAACATTCTTTTGTTTCCCCTACAGAAACCGCTCAGGGTCCAAGAAGCGCCCGGCCTCTCGGATGCAACGCTGCCTGGTCATCTTGATAATCGGCGTCATCGGTTTTCTCACCCTCATCCTGGTCATGTCTAAGCTGGGGCGGGCATCTGCTGACAATGACCCAAACTTAAACCCATTGCTGAACCCTAACATCCGAATTGGGCAAGAGTGAAACTGGACTGTGCCATGTTGTGCTTTATAGACTTAAATGGGGGATTGGCAGGAATTAGTAAAAGCACCGGTTTTGGAGGCCCAGAATAGAGTCGGAGCTACTCTTTAAGTATCTCCCATCTCAGTTTCCCAGCTTTGGGCGTGTTCTTATGGGAACTGGCTGTGTTTTTTCGCAGGCTTTTGAAATATCGATGCAGGGGGAGAAGTTTCTTTCTGCTTAGTTTAATGAAAATAGATTTAAAATGAAAAAAGAGGCTGGGTGAAAAGGTAGAATGGCCAGGTGGCATTAGAGGCATAGTAGAGCCAAGTCAGTTTTGCTCTACACTTCCTGCACTCCTCCTATGGAGGGATGTTTAGGATTTAAGAGGACATGGGTTATGCAAGCACATACCAGGGTATATCAGGTAATGGAAGTCAATATGGAAGCAGAAACAAATGGTGTTGACAGTTAGTTTTCCTTAAATGTTTCTTTTTCTAAAGCACTGGCTCTTTTTACCACTACCTGTAATTTTCAGCTGCACCAAGGTCAGAACAGCTGTGTTGCGAGAAAAGTGCATCATAAATATGGACGTGGAAGGTCTACAACTGTTGTTCCTGGCACAATAACACGAGTCATAGTGCCTCAACAGACAACCATTCAACCAAAATGATGTATAACTTTAGTGGGGCACCAGATTAAGTGAATCGAACATACTTTGTAGAATTCAATTGGGACACTAGATTGGATGAACATCCGCTGACTGGTTATTCTATCCATTACCCTGCTGCTGTCTAACAAGGCACCGAATGGGTCTAAGGATGCCAAGCACCTGTCGCCCAAGACTGGTGCCATTGAGTATGCTAGACATACTAAATCACTTTATTGCAGGAGGAAAAACAGATAATACTTAGACTTTGTTGTGCCTCTGATGATAAGGGATCACACTATCTTAATTTGGAAATGATTATCTTTCACATATTTAAAAAAAGGTTACAGAATTTACGTAACAATATAAAATGCTCTTTCCTCCACCCACCCGCTTCTCTAACTCCATAACACTTTACCCTGCTCCCATACACACATATAGCCAGTCTTTCATATCAGGGTTTCAAAAATGAACACGTACTATACATGTGCACAGAACCAACCATCATCATCAATGTCTTTCTGATCACTTGTTTTCCTGACAAATGTGGATTCCTCACCAGGGTTCACAATTCTCACAACATTTTTTCATTAATTTGAAATGATCTTTATCAGGATCACCATAGGCAATCACCTTTTAGTTCAGCAGTAATACCCTTATGTATAAAATGTATGCAGAGAGAGAGCTCACAATATATCTTTAAACCGTTAATGTTCTCTGTTTGTCAGCCAACCAGGATTCAGCGCTGATGGCTGTAGATCTTACTGAATTATTCACTTGGGGACATTTACATAGTGGCTGAAAGTAGGTTCCCTCTGTGGTAGAATAAACTAGAGCTCATACTTTTAATATTTTTATTGTTGTATGTTTGGGTTGTAGACTTCTCTAGGGAGACCTAAGAGCCACTGGCACTGTCCCGTCCGCTTTCTTTTTTGTGCTACAGACTCACATCCTTTTAACGGTTAACAACTGTGCTGGAGACCTCAGTTCCTTGAAGCGTTTCAATGTAAGGTTTGTTGGAGGAGAAACGCTTACAGATTCAAGATGGACAAACTTCTCTCTTGCCTCTAGTTTGCACTGCAAGATGCCCGCTTGTTTGTTGTTGAAGTTTTACATGATTTGTATAAACAAAAATGGAAAATAATTACTAGTCTGGTGAGTATAAAAGATGTATCATGTTATTTTCTTTCACAATCTGCTCTACCAGCCTCTAAACCCTAAAATCTCTTGAACACAACAGTCATAGTTCAAAGGCCTCCACCTATAACGGACAAAGGGACACCGGTAGCCGTACAGAAAGATTTCCTATAATTCTGCCTCTTGCTGGTTTGCAGATTCTAACGTTTGAACCGTGTCTGGTCTTCTGTCGGTAAACTCAATTATTGAGAAACAAACACAGTGAAACGAACTGACCTAAAACAATGCACCGGCAATGAGAATTGAGTCTGGAAATAGCATTGTTTTTTTGATTCCTCGCTGTCATAAATCTCCATGGTTTGTTTAACATGGTACTCTCTACCATATGAACAACTCTACCTGTGTCTTTAGGGGCCTGTTATGACAAAATAGGAGGTTCCATTGTTCCCCACACAACACATGGTAAGATCAATCTTAAACAGCAGCCTGCTTTCAGCTGACATCTATACTTCCTCGAAAGTTAGTAATCTACCCTTTGCAAACTATGTTCTCTGCTATTTTAATAAAGAGGTGAAACAAGAAATGTATAAAAACTAATTGAATACCTGCCTTGTTTTACATTTTTACAGCTAACTAAATATTTAAAAAATGTGCTTGCAACATTCCTAAGAAAACGTTTGCCCTAAAAAAAAAAAAATGCATTTTTTACCCATTCCAGTAACATAGTAAATGGTCACCCACATTACATCTTGAAAAAATCAACAAGAAAAAAAAAGATCTCTGCTAGTCCAGACCAAATTTCAATAAATTCCTTTATCGCAGAATGTTGAAGTGTTCCAGAGAGGAAGTGACTAGTTCATAAAAACGAGGATTGGTCTTTTTGGAAAAATTTTGATTTAAGCAAAGGTGTGGTTGTGCTCAAGAACATGGCTGTAAATAGAACTGAATATGACTAAAGGTGCACGGTGTTACTGACGCCTCTCTTGTTGGTAGCAGGGAGGATAGACCTAATTCTGCCCAACTCGGAATCCTGCTGCAAGTCTTGATTCTTGCATTACTGTGATGTGACCTGAATCTAGGGATTGCTTCAAACCCCCATGGATTCTCAACATGTAAAGTCTGGCAGAAGGGGTGAACAGTGAAGACAAAAAAGTAAAATTCTTCCATACAATATTATGTACTTCTTTCCAATCAACTGTGTAAAATGCTATTATTTTAAAATTTTGTTTTGTGCACTTTATTGCCCCAAATTCCGCTTTGCAAAATTATATTTATGTTTGAATTTTGTTTGGAAGGACTGTAACTCTTCTTATGGTTTGAATAAAATATGAACCCTTGGCAGGTGGTTGCCATGAGCACGGTGCACATGTGCCTCTTAATTTTTTGGCTTCCTGTTTGTTGGGTCTCATCAGTGTTTATTTGGTCACATCAGCAGTATGATTTTTCTTCCTTTTTATATAAAAAAGTGTCTCTCAAAATGCCTTAAACAGGGGCTGCTATGAACCAAAGCAGTTGAACCTTGAAGAAAGAATCTATATTAGGGTTAAATATGTTCTCCTATTACGAGTGTTGCACATCCTTCCAAATCCAAGTTTTCAGTGCCCTGTAAGCTAAGATTACTTTTAGAGTTATTCTCGCTCAAGTAGTTTAATCTGCCTAATCTCACCTGAGAAGATAAATTCCTTGGTGTTTGGATAGGCTTTAACTTCTTCATGAAAACACACATGAACGCACAGTTAAGTCATCCAGAGCAGTCATGTTTTCCTTAAAATACACTTAAAAGCCAAACAGACTTTGGTACTGTTATTCATACCATTGTTGTAGCCAAACTTTGAATATTAAAGCTCTTAAAAGCTCCCTTGTACCACTGAAAGCTCTCCTACTTTCAGCGAACATACCGATCTCTCATTACAATAGTTACGCCACATTACAAAGTCTAATAAGCTGTACTGTTGGAACACTGAGGGCTGACAAATGTAGAATTGCCAAAGAAAATGTAATTTTGGACCATTTTTTCCTCTGTCATTCCTCATTTACCACTCAATGATTTTTCACACGGAAATTCTACCTTTAAGCAGGTGGAGTTTCTGGGTGAAATACTGCTGATCTGCAGAGTGATGTCAGATCTTGTAATCCCTATTCAGCCAGTAATTCCTGTTACTGGCCGAATTGGGATTTCTGGGAAGCATGTAATGAGGTCTTAGAAGATATATGCATGGGAAAGGAACGGGCCAAATTTGTGATCATGTGAAGACCACATAAACACTATATTAAGATCACACAGTCTCATATGTGGTCTGTTTCCGTCAGTTACAATAGTTCCACCTTAACATTGTATGTGCTGTTTGTATTGGCAGAAGTGTGGGAATACTGAGTAGTGGGAGTTTCGTCTTTCTGTCCCTGAAATGTGAGGCAAAACTTTTTTGTAAAGCCAATGTTCAGTCAGTGCAAGGAATTGTAGGTAAGAAAAAGTAGTGGCGTCCTCGTAAGGTACCCTACCCGAGGCTCCTTCATGTGTCTAGTGTTCAAAAATAGTTGGAGATTGTAGGTTTTGCAGTGTGAATCTTTATGGATTCACTATGCTGTGCATTATTCCGCCTTCTAGTGGTTGGATCTGAAATTGTAGTCTTTTTTTCTCTTCTTTCTTTTTTTTTGTGGCCCAGGTGGGCGTCGACATGCCACCATTTGGTGTCCTTCGTGACGTCAACATCCTCGGAGGCACAAGATGTAGAATGGCAAGATCTCGACGCCGAATCGCTGGAAGAAGGCGTAGACTCTTACCCTTCGAGGCCCTAGCCGCCAGACGACATAGGGATCTACAACATGGTCGTTAAGAAGGCTGCACAGACTTATGGAGTGAAAATGGAGGAGGAGAAGCCCAAGGCATGTTTCCTCTTGGAAACTCTACTGCCTCAACAAACTAGCAGCCACTTCCTGCCCATGCTGGCTAGTGTGCTGGACCAGGGAAGAGAGACCTTTAAGGAGCCAGCAGTATGCAAAGCTGTTACACCTAGAACAGAGAAGAAGTACAAACATTCTTCAAAGCACCCTGCATACATCCAAGGGTCAGTGCAAGCCGACTCCATAATTGCAGCAACGGCTAGGAAGAGGGCTAATGTTCCCACAAATGCCAGACCAACCTCGAGAGAAGGAGAGTAGGAGGATGGATCTCACAGGGAGAAAGGTGGAGAGAAATGTGGCAATACATTGGCTCATCGCAAATTCCAACGCCCTGATCAACAGGCACACATACCAACACTGGGATGAAGTGGGGCAGCTCCTAAAGCATCTACCAGACCAGTACCAACAAATGGCAGCTCACCTGGTAGAAGAAGGAAAGAGCACGGCGAACACAAGCATGAAATCGGCTTTGTATGCTGCAGAAACATCAAGCAGGCTAATGATGATAGGAGTGACTGAGAGAAGGCACGCATGGCTCAGAATTTCGGTATTCAAGCCAGAGGTACAAAGTAACATCTTAAATACACCCTTTAATGGTGAGCAACTGTTTGGCACACCAGTGGACGACAAGTTGACACAGCTCAAGAAGGACAACGAAACAGCAAGGTCCAGGGGACCCACAAGGAGGCCAGGTGGTAGAAGTGGAGGCAACGTGCCGACCACATCGCACCACTCGTTCCAGCAAGGCTACCAAGGGAACAACCAAGGCCAGAAGCAGCAGCAGGGACAGCAGCAGCAAAACTGGCAGTACCAGCCCCAGGGACAGTCCTTTTGAGGGTGCGAAAACGGATGAGGACAAACACGAAGGGGAGGGCAACCGCCCTCCATCAAGTGACTCCACCATGCATCAGGCCCCCACCCTAGCAACACCTCGGGGTGGGCGGAAGGACAAAAAGAAAAAATGCAGCCAAACCTTCAACGACAAACAGTACCTCGAACACTCAACACCGGTAGGGGGAAGTATAAGAGACTCCATCCAGGAATGGAGGAAGGTCACATCGGACAAATGGATACTAAACATCATACAACACGGATACTGTATAGAGTTAGAAAGACAACCTCCAAACAGAAAACCAAGAAGAAGGGCACACGCAGCAAAGGAGCTCTTGCAGCTAGAGGCACAAGAATTGCTCAGCAAGGAGGCAAGAGAGGAGGTACCACAGAACCAAAGGAGGTTTACTCAACTTACTTCCTGGTGCCAAAGGTGGACGAAACACCAAGACCTATCCTAGATCTAAGGTTCCTGAACAAATTCATAAGATCTCAAAGATTCAAGATGACCTCCTTGCAAGAGGTAATACCACAAATACAGCAAGGAGACTTCCTGGCTACCTCTGGTAGGTCGCTCTCCTTCTCCTGCAGCTCCGCCGCAGCCTGCCTGCTGTTTCTCCTGCTCCTGCTCTTCAGGCGGCCCCTCCGCCATTTCACCGCTGCTTCTTGCCGCCGTCCCCTGATTTTCCGCCGCTGCTCCCCTGCGGCCCCGCCCCCCCAGCTCCTCATTGGTCCCCCCGCCTCCCAGCTGAGCCTCCCTCCATCACCTGCGCGTCATAAATGGCGGCCGCTGCGAGGACGTGCACCGGGCGAGCCTAAGGCAAGCCCGTCTGTGCCCGTCCAGGCACGGACGGGCCAGCCCACACGACAGGCTTACGACGCTGCCACCCTCCACGCACTCAACGCCGGCCGGAACGCCGCCTGCTACCGAGCCATCCCAAAACACACCCACGGACCCTTCACCTGCCAAGCCTGCAAATTCTCCTGCCTCCGCACCGGCACCGCTCCCGCCAAGCCAGGCACCAGCAACACTCACCTCAAGTGCATCCTGCTCAACACCCGCTCCGTCCACAGACACGCCGTCGAACTCTGGAACCTCCTCGACACAACATCACCAGACGTCGCCTTCCTCACGGAAACCTGGATGAACGCCTCCTCAGCCCCCGACATCGCCATAGCCATCCCGGATGGCTTCAAGATCACCCGGAGAGACCGCGTCAACCAAACCGGAGGAGGCATCGCCATCGTCCACAGAAACACCATCCGAATCACGACCAACTTCGACGACGACACCCTCACCGCCGCCGAGCACCTTCACTTCCAGATACACACCGACCCCAAGACCACCCTCAGAGGCACTCTCATCTACAGACCACCGGGACCACGCACACAATTCAGTGAAGCCATCGCAGACTTCGTCAGCCAACACGCCCTTACCTCCTCGGACTACATCATCCTAGGGGACCTCAACTTCCACCTGGAGAACAACAATGACTGCAACACCGCCAACCTCGGACTCAAGCTACTGGTGAACACCCCCACCCACTACGCCGGCCACATGCTAGACCCCATCTTCTCATCAAGCACATCGCCTTCAGCAACTCCACCGCACTACACTGGACTGATCACAGCTGCGTCCACTTCAACTTCAGGAGAACCACGACCCACCACCACCCGCAACAGGTTCCCCGCAGAAGCTGGAGCAAGATCACCGCCGGCCAACTCACCACCTCCCTCAGCCAGGACCCTCCCACCAACACGAGGGACCCCAACGAAGCAGCCCGCAACCTCACACAGTGGCTCATCAACTGCACCGACGACCTCGCACCACTGAAGAACCCTCCCAGCAGACTCGGCAGCAAGAAAGCCTCATGGTTCATCAACGACCTCAAAAACTCCAAGAAAACCTGCCGCACGCTCGAAAAAGCCTGGCGCCACGACCAGACAACAGAAAACATGACAGCCCTCAAGAACGCCACCCGCAAACACCACCAGCTGATCCGCACCACCAAAAGGACAACATTCAAAGAACGTCTGGACAACAACACCCACAACAGCAAGGAACTCTTCAGCATCGTTAAAGAGCTCTCCAACCCCAGCGCCTGCAACAACGACATCACACCCTCGCAAGACCTCTCCGACTCACTCGCCTCGTTCTTCCACCGCAAGATCGCCGACATACACAACAGCTTCGGCGCACAGACCATGCACCCGACCACCGAACCAGCGCCCCCCACAACCACCCTGTGCACCTGGACCCCGGTCAGCACCGAAGACACCACCCGCATGATGAACACCATCCACTCCGGCTACCCAACCGACCCCTGCCCACACCACATCTTCAACAAAGCCGACTCCATCATCGCACCCCAACTCCGGGACATCATCAACAACTCCTTCGCATCCGCCACCTTCCCGGAGAGCTGGAAACATGCTGAGCTCAGCGCCCTCCTCAAGAAACCCACCGCAGACCCCACGGACCTCAAGAACTTCCGCCCCATCTCGCTCCTCCCTTTTCCTGCCAAGATCATCGAGGAGACCGTCAACAAACAACTCTCCGCCTTCCTTGATACTAAGGGACCCCTCGCAGTCCGGCTTCCGAGCAAACCACAGCACCGAGACCGCCCTCATCGCAGCCACTGACGACCTCAGGTCCCTGCTCGACAACGGGGAAACAGCTGCCCTCATCCTCCTGGACCTCTCAGCAGCATTCGACACCGTATGCCACCGCACACTAATACAGCGCCTCCGCAACACTGGAATCCAAGGGAAGGCCCTGGAGTGGATCATCTCGTTCCTCGCCGGAAGAACCCAGAGAGTCCGCCTCCCCCCCTACCGATCCGCGGCCACCGAAGTCATCTGCGGCGTGCTGCAAGGATCCTCGCTCAGCCTCACTCCCTTCAACGTCTACATGAGCCCCCTTGCAGCCATCGCACGCCAACACAACCTAAACATCATCGCATACGCCGACGACACCCAGCTAATCCTCTCCCTCTCCAACGACCCCGCCACCGCCAGAACCAGCCTCCTCGAAGGAATGAAAGACGTCGCGGAATGGATGAAGCTCAGCCGTTTGAAACTGAACAAGACGGAAGTCCTCATCCTAGGACCATCCCCCTCTGTCTGGGACGACTCCTGGTGGCCCTCTGCCCTGGGCACCGCCCCCAAGCCAACTGACCACGCACGCAACCTGGGTTTCATCCTGGACTCTTCCCTCAAGCAAGTCAACGCCGTCTCGTCATCCTGTTTCAACACCCTGCGCATGCTCCGAAAGCTCTTCAGGTGGATCCACACCGAAACCAGGAAGACGGTCACCCAGGCCCTCGTCACCAGCCGACTGGACTACAGGAACACCATCTACGCAGGAACCACAGCCAAACTCCAGAAAAGACTCCAGCGCATACAGAACGCTTCTGCACGACTCATCCTGGACATCCCCCGTCACAGCCACATCTCTGCCCATCTGAGAGACCTGCACTGGCTACCCGTCAGCAAGAGGATCACGTTCAGACTCCTCACCCACGCACACAGGGCTCTCCACGACATGTGCCCCAAATACCTCAACAGCCGCCTCACATTCTACACACCCACCCGCCAGCTCCGATCCGCCAGCCTCGCCCTCGCCACCGTGCCACGAATTCGCAGAACCACCGCCGAAGGAAGATCCTTCTCCTACCTGGCGGCCACGACCTGGAACTCCCTCCCCACCCACCTACGGCTGACCCAGGACCATCTCTCCTTCAGGAAACAACTCAAGACCTGGCTGTTCGAGCAGTAGCGACTCCCCCCCCCCCCCCCCCAGCGCCTTGAGACCCTAGCGGGTGAGTAGCACGCTATACAAATCTGCTGATTGAATGGATTTAAAGGACGCATACTTGCACATCCCCATCAATCACAAACATAATCGCCTACTAAGGTTTGTGATCAATCAAAGCCGCTACCAATTCACAGTACTGGCATTCGGCCTAAAATCCGCACCAAGGGTGTTTACAAAATGCCTAGCAGCTGTCGCAGCACACCTACGAAGGAAAGGGATACATGTATACCCCTATCTCGACGACTGACTCGTAAAGGCAAGTTTGTACGATCAATGGAACTACACATCCAGCAGGTCATATTAACACTGACAGGACCCGGGCTTCTCGATTCGTGGGAGAAATCGTCAATAGAGCCAGAGCAAATCAAGACATTCTTAGGGGCAGAGATCGACACCATACAAGCCAAGGTTTTCCCCAGCAGGAAGAGAACATTGGTGATACTGAAGGAAACATGTCTTTACCGCAAGGGGCAAGTTCTGACAGTGAGGACGGTGAGCAAGCTAATGGGAATGATGGCGTCATGCATTCACCTGGTCCAAAATATTCAACTACACATGAGACCATTCCAGGATGGATACAGCAGCAATGGTCACAGGCAACAGGGAGTTGGGAAGATCTAGTGGTTGTCACACACGCAGTGCATCAGGAAATAGCGTGGTGGAACAAACAAAACATATGTCAGGGAAAACCATTCACACAACCAACTCCAACAGTGACCATCACGACGGACGCCTCCCAGCTGGGGGGGTGGGGCGCGTATATGCACAAGCTCAAGGTGAGAGGGCTATGGTCGCAACAGGATGCGGTCAAGCACATCTGTTACCTGAAACTGAAAACAGTGTTCCTGGCCCTGAAAGTATTTCAGAAGCAGCTGTACGCGGAAACAGGGTGTTGATCCAAACCGAGAACACCACGACCAAGTTCTACATCAACCATCTGGGAGGAACTCAGTCAGTAGCGCTATCAAGGCTAACACAGGACATATGGGCATGGGTCATCCCACTAAGGATAGACCTACTAGCAATACATCTCCCAGGGAAGGACAACGTGGAGGCAGACAGATTCAGCAGGCAGACGTCAGCATCCCACGAATGGGAGCTCAACAAACAGGAATTACAGAGAGTATTCCGGAAGTGGGGTGCACCGCAAATAGACCTATTTGCAACACACCAAAATGCGAAATGCCAACACTTTACATCCAGACAACCAGACCATCGGTTTCAAGGGAATGCGCTATGGATAAGTTGGTCAAAGACATTTGCATACACTTTTCCCCCAATTCCACCGATACACAGGGTACTCAGCAAAATGCAGGATCAGCACATATCACTGATACTAATAGCGCCTCAGTGGGCCAGACAGTCATGGTTCTCGCAAATTGCGGAGATGGCGCAGGCACCAGCACACAAATTCCCAAAAAGAAGGGATCTGTTAACAATGCAGAACGGAAGGGTGCTACACCCAGAGTCAGAAAGCCTCAGCCTGGCGGCATGGCTCCTGAAGACTTAGAGTTTGCACACCTCAAATTACCGGCGAGCACAATGGCAGTGCTCAGGGAGGCAAGAAGGCCTACCACAAGGAAATGCTGCGTAGCAAAGTGGAAGAGATTCTCAGAATGGTGCATTAGGAAAAAATTGCAAAGTAAAATCACAAGGGAGTCAACGGTGTTAAAATACTTAACACATCTACTGCAAAGCAAACTAAGCTTTAAGTCCCTAAGGGTGCACTTAGCGACGATTGTGGCTTACACTAGAGGAGAAACGGGGAAAAGTTTCTTCACCTCCCAAGTCATAAAGAGATTTCTAGAAGGGGCTAGGAGGATCGCACCTCCAAACAGAATGGCAGCACCAGCATGGAACCTCAACGTAGTGCTGACCCAATTGATGAAGCCACCATTTGAGCCCATGCACAAGGTTACACTGCACATGCTCACACTAAAGACAGCCTTCTTAGTAGCTATCACATCACTACGGAGAGTAAGTGAGTTGCAGGCGCTAAACCTTCAAGAGCCCTACTTGCAGATACACAGTGATAGAATTATAATGAGGACAGACCCACACTTCATGCTAAAGGTGGTGTCTCGTTTCCACAACAGCCAAACAATGCAAATACCTAGTTTTTTCCAAAAAACAACCACAAGCACGGAGAGAGCGCTGCACAAACTGGACACCAGAAGGGCGGTGATGCACTATATAGAAAGAACTAGGAGTGCAGAAAGACAAAGCAACTCTTTGTTTCATTCGCAAGCAGTTTTTGGGGACGACCAGTTACCAAAAATACAATTGCACGATGGATTGCACAAACCATTCAACTATGCCACAAACAAGCTGGGCAACAGTTACAGGGAGCAGCTCATGCTCACTCAACAAGGAAGAAGGGAGCTACAATTGCGTTTCTAGCTAACACACCGATTCAAGCCATTAGCCAAGCTGCAACATTGTCTTCAGTGTACACATTCACTAAGCACTACTGTGTGGATATCTAAATGAACAAAGAAGCGCAAGTGGGGCAGAAGGCCTTACAACACATATTTAGTAACCAGTGCTCATCTTCCACCCAGCCAGCACAATAAGGACACACTGCTACAAAGTCTATGCACAGCATAGTGAATCCAGAAAGATTCACGCTGCAAAATGTATAGTTTCTTACCTGTTGGTGTAGTTTTGCAGCTTAAAGACTTTCTGGATTCACTAGCGAACTCACCCTCCTCCACCAGAAAGATGAGACAGGAGGAAAGAGATTAAGAATGAACAAGACTTCAAAAATAAGGGGAAAAACAAGAGTAACACAAGAAAGAAAAAAGAATCCAAAGTTGGCGGCCAAAGGTGGGAGCTTCCGGAGGAAGCACGTCGACATCACCAAGGACACCAAATGGTGGTATGTCGACGCCCACCGGGCCAAGTAAAAAAAAAACAAAAAAAAAGACTACAATTCCGTACCCACTAGATGGCGGAATAATGCACAGCATAGGTGCCTGATGATGCCAGGAGCAGACATATGTGTCGACAGGCCAGCAAGGGCATCTGAGGAGAAGAAAACACTCAAGCAATGAGCAAGCACCTCACTGGGATACCAAACTGTGTATTTGTGCAACAGAGAGATGTCTGATACTTTGGATTTTTTCTCAGACCAAAGAAATTTCAAACAGCAACTGGCTCCTTGCTGAGGCACAGACACAAAATGCGTTACTCTCCCAATGCTTCTCTTGAAAAGCCAAGCATTGCTAGAGATTGAAAATGTTAGTGGAAGGATTAGGAAAAATTTTAGTCCATCCCTTTGCAATAACATCTACTGGTTTACTTCTTCAACAGCCAACATGTGTTTCGGAGAGTTTTATCTCTTCTGCTTCCTCAGGGCTATCATTTAAATTTACATCCAACTTGAATCTACAGTTGGTAGATTCATGTTCTTAAAACTCTATGTTTGAGGCATGTGAGCTGTAGATCGCATGCTTTGCATACTCCTGCTATCTAGTGTTGGGTCCGTATGTTTGCAAGTTGTTTTTCTTCGAATAAGTCTTTCAAGTAGTCATGAGGTAGGTGACTCCTCCTTTCGGTGATAGTGCGCATGGGCATTGACTCCATTGTTAGATTGTTTTTTTCTGCCATCAGATTCGGACGTGAATTGCTGCGCTCCGTTTCAACACCGTTTCTTCGGTTTCCCTCAGTGCACAAGACACTCACTCTCGACGGTATTGTTTTCGATCTCGTAATCCCATTCTCTGTGTATCGTATTTGCTGAAAAAACCCTCTTTCGATCGGGTAGCTCGTGGAAGGCTGTTGGGCCCTCCCACGTTTGTCCGCCTTGGAGTTGATGGAACGAACTCCATTTAAATTCTGCCCTCAGTGCCACGTGAAGTTTCCGCGCACCGACTCACACGTAGTGTGCAACTTGTGCTTATCTCCCGAGCAAAGAGAACAGGACTGCTACGCGTGATAGGCTTTCCGGTCGAAAAAGACGCTTTGCGGCCGTCGGGCTCGAAATCGCGACATGCAGAGCCTACACACAAGTTCCATTCCGGACCTCTTCGGAGATGATTCTGAACAAGAGGCCGGAGACGCCATCGGAGCCGGTGAAGAGCAAGACCCAATCTCCATCTCTGATTACAGCTCCGAGGGGGCGAATAAATACAGCAAGGGCAGCGTACCGTGCGTACAGATCCTCCCTTGCCCCAAACTCCACTTCAGCCCAAAAAGAAGGCTTTGGTCCAACCCCTGCCTCCAGGCCATGGTCGGCACCCAGAACATGTTTCCGACGCCCCACCCTCCGGCTCGGCACTGAAACACACCCAAAGGCCTTACGGCTCCGAACAGAGCTGTTCAAAAAAGGGCACCAAGCCAAAAGCTTTGGGATGCAAGTCAAAGACAGGCTCCACCCCACCCCCTTAGATGCCGAAAACAACTTTGGGTCCGAAATCCTCGGCATCTAGGACCACAGCATCCAAAACACCGGCACCAAAACTTCCGACACCGAAACAAGTGGATGTGCCGATTCCATCTTAAGAACAACATTTCAATGCCCCCCTTTTCCAAAGTGGATCCGAAACAAAGGGAGCTATGTATCAACCCAACTACTGGACACCACAAAAGTGACAATTAAAGGCAAACCTGACACAGTAGAGGTCTACCACATTCCTTTAAAAAGGAAAAATGTTGGTACTAATCCTTCTCCTCCTTTTCCTTCATCTCCTCCTCAGTTTCAACCCTTACTAATTTCACCTGAGCACTCCCCACCACATACACCTGCAGATCGGGATGATGGGAATGGGGCTAGAGACAATGAGCCAATACCCCCAGACCCCTGGACACACTATAACACCAATTCCCCCACAGGAAATTATCCTGATCTGTACCCTGCCAAGCCTTCTCCACCGGACGGCAGTATAGGATACATAGAACCGTTGGGGAGAGCTGCTAGCTACCATGGGGTTCAGCTGCATAACGAATCCCGAGAAGCGGATTTCCTGTTTGAGACTCTTAGCACCACACAAAAGTCCTTGCACACACTCCCCATGCTGAAGGGTATGATCAGGCACGTAGACAATTAGATTCCTCATTAGAAAAAATGAAAAAGGACACAGAAGTGGCCAGATCTATGGGAGCCCTTAAATTAACACCAGGATGTGGTTCCTTTCCGCGTTCCTTCTACCACAGAGGGTCCAAGAATACCTCCTCAGATAGTACCACCACCACGTATAAAGGCAACAATCAACCCTCTGCCTCTAAGAGTTACTTCAGAGGGGGTTACAGAGGCAACAATGGCAAAGGTAGAGGTAGAGACTCCAATACATGCGCCTCCCCTCCAATACCAAACAGTGACTTCCCTACACTCCCCCCCGACTGTAGGAAGGTGGATACCTGACTATGGTTACCCTAGATTTTTTGCCTTGTGTTTAGCTGGTTTTTGACTTAGTTGGCCTGGGATCCTGCTAATCAGGGCCCCAGGCTATCTGCTCTCTCTTAAAATGGACTCCATGCACCCTAGGTACATCACCAATTTGGTACTGGACACCTTGTCAGCCCCTATACAGTGCACTATAGGTGCCATGGGCATAGGTGCATCCAAGGCCTACCAGGGGCTGCAGCATATCTTTTGCCACCCCTGGCTGGTACTTAAATGGACACAACTGGCTGTTCACACAGCTGGGGCAAGGTGGTGTAATCACCCCTTGCTTAGATGTAGTATACCTATGTCTAAACCTATATCTGGACACATATATACCTATAAGTCACTCCTATGGCAGGCCTTTACAATCCTGGAGGCAGAGTGCTTGGTTTTATGTGAGATGGTGCTCTAGCATAAGCTGAGCCTGTCTGCAGTGTTCGGAACCATTTCCTTACTGCTGTTCCAGTGATACTGCCATACCATATACTCTTAAGTGCATTATAATCCTCGCGGTTATTGCTAACTTTGGTTTGGCTTTATCAAAACATGTCGTGTTTGGTGTCATACATTTTGGAATACTACCCCCTCGCCAGTTCTGGCGACGGGGGTAGCATTCCACCCTTCTAGAGGGAGAAGACATGTTACTTTACTGAAAACGCTGTTAATCCTAACCAGAGCCCCAGCATCACAAAATGGATGCTGCTGCCACAGACACATGTCTGACCTCCTGCTGCTGGCCGAAACCTGGCAGAGGACGCCTGGACAAAGAGTTTCCTGTCACAGAGAGGTGTCACACCACCCCAGACAGGAGATAGTGGATTGTAGCAGGGAGGGTTGAAAGAAACTAGACACTGCCTGGGGCGCACAAGGTGTCCCTGGGCAGATTCCAGTCAAACCGGTTCTGGGGCCATCCAGCCCCAGTCCTGGCGCGAAACTGGACAAAGGGAAAGGGGTGTAACCACCCCCTTCCCAGGTCCCACCCATAGGAGGGACCTAGCAGGTAATCCAGCCCCCAGATTTGGAATATAGGTGGGAGCAGTGCCAATGCACATCAGATTATCCTGACTGAAACTTATGAAACGAAACTCTGGACCCTTCGACATCCCATTCGACGTGGAAGACTGAAGAATCTCCCTTGTGGTCAAGGAGTGACCACCCTGTGCAAACAGGCACCATCCAGCACCTCGACGTTTGCTTTGTTGCAGTTCCCGCCGGAACTCGAGCGACAGAGATCGACAAGAGCCAGCTTTCCTGCCTTCCAACAGCCCGATCCACAGTCTATGCAGAGCTGAGACCCGTGGAGGCGACCTGAAGCGTGGGAGCAGCCATCTTGGAGGAATAACGAATCGCTGACCGTGCAGCACCCGAGGCTCCCTCGAAGCTGTGCATTGGAGTCTGAGAAGCTCCAGCCCCGAACAGCTTGTGCACCGAAGCTCACCCCTCCACACTCGACTAGTGCTGCGTGGGGCCCTTTTGCATTTTCCTGCTCGACGCGTTGGTCCGGTCGCTTGCCCCTTGGCTAGTGGCCCCAGAACCGACAAACCTACGAATTTAAACAGCTGATCTGGTTGCTCCAGATTGGCACTCGCTCCCCTGAAAAGGAGCACCCGCTCAGACCTTGCTGGTCCGAGTGTTAAGCCTTCTTCGACTCCGATCCGGAAGCCGACAGCGAGAGCCTTCGTGGGACAGCTCGTGATCCACTCCAGGACATCCTCGGTGACCCAGAGTCCACGTGGCAGCGGAGACAAGGCACCCGACATCAACCTGATTGCGCCCGACATTGCCTGGTTCCTTCCTGGTTCCTTCCTGGTCACTGGCTAGTGACCCAGACTCTGTCCCCTCTGCTTTCAGGTACCCTTCAACTTCGATCCACCCTTGGATCGCACCGGACACTTCTCTTCTGGACGCCTGCAACATCTTCATCCTCAGGCACCATCGAACTGCGTGACGAAACCCGACACAGGTTGGCACCTGTGCACCCGCGTCCTGTGGGTGAGGTAACTTACTAGCGCTGGTGTTCCCACACTGGTACACACCTCTCGTGCCTAAGTCTAAAGTTTGGTAGTCCTAGTCCAGTCGGAAGACTCCTTTTGCAATAACATTGTAACTTTTACGCACCATTGACTTTACATTGGTGAAAGCCGTGCTTCCCGCACTGCTCCCGAATCCCGCGGGCTACTCCCGCCCTAACTTCTGTTAGTGCCCCGTAGTCCAAGCGATTCACAAGGCCCTAGGCCTTACCCCAGATCGATTAGTGATTGTTATACCACTTTTTTGATGTATGGTTTGAGTGGCCACCGGCCTCATCCAAAACGTGCAACTTGTCTATGTTTAACTGTGCTTTTATTTAAACTCTTGTGCTTCATTGCTCATAAAGAGTAGTGGGGATTATTCTAAGAATAAATACATATATTTTGATAATATATAACTTGTGTGGTGTCCTTTCATTTGGTATTACAGGATTGCATATGGTAAAACAGCTGGCTTCACATGTCCTTTGGAGTTAAGCCTTTAAGGCTGCTTAGTCCATGCTACCCCTAGGATAGCTTGTCTATAGGGTTGACTTACAACCACCACCATAAGGGATTGTTTGGACTGATACAAGGTGCCCACAGAACTGTGGACATCATATACCAGGCCAACTTCTCACACAGACCATTTAACACCTGTCGGGTGCCGTCTTTCACATTTCCTACCTGTCTGACAGTCCATAACTACAGACAAATGGGTATTCGAAATTATCCATTCTGGTTATTGCCTGGAGTACACCAACAATCCTCCAAACATTCCTCCACGGTCACACAAACTGTCACCAGCTCACTTACACTTCCTCAAACACGAGGTTCAATCTCTCCTTATAAAGGGGGCTATAGAGCCCATACCACTAAAATACCACGGGTCGGGCGTATACTCCTTTTACTTTCTTGTACCCAAAAAGGTTGATTCTTTCAGACCAATCTTGGACCTCAGACAATTAAATCTTTACATACCGTTAGACCATTTTCACATGGTAACACTTCAACAAGTGCTACCGCTTATGCAGCAGGGCGACTTTCTGTCTACTCCTATTTTCATATTCCAATACATCCCTCTCATTGTGCATACCTCAGATTTGTGGTAGCGGGCCAACATTACCAGTTCAAGGTACTCCCGTTCGGAGTTACCACTGCTCCCAGAGTCTTCACAAAGTGTCTGGAAGTAGTCGCGCTCACCCGAGGAAATAACACATTCATTCTTTCCCTACTTGGACGTCTCGCTCATCAAGTGGAGAAGTGTGGCTCACTGGTTAGAGGCGGCAGACCCGTAAGCAGAGAACGGCCCGGGACCAGGGTTCGATTCCCGACGCGGCAGGGTCGTGGTCCAGGGTCAGCGGACTCGATAATTCTCGCCTCGGTGCCTACTCTAGTCAGAAACCACACTCGGCAACTCTGGGCATCAGCTTGCCTCATCTTCACAACGGCCCCCCCAGACCGCCGGGGATGCTTGGTCGCACCTTAGAGATACCCATCAGGGACCATCTCTCAGGGTGAGCCCAGCGGTCGAAGCGTGGAGATACTCCTCCGGGAGTCGATTCCTAGCGCTATATAAACCCACAATTAAATTAAATTAAATTAAAGCCAGTACGTATTCAAAGTGTCTCCCAACACAGTCCATGTGTTGAAATAACATCTCCAACCTTCCAACACTCAAAACTATCTAGGAGCCACTTCATATACTCAAAAGGCTCTGGCCTTTCCCACCACAGCCAGACTTCACAACATTCAGGCTCTAGTTCTCCAGTTTCAATCCAATCACTCGTTTCCAGGTCGAGTGTACATGCAACTACTGGGTACGGTGGCATCTTGCATCATCATTGTTCCCCCTGCCAGGCTTCACATGCGTCCCCTACAGGAATGCTTAGCTAGTCAGTAGAACCAATCGCAAGGTCTTTTAACCGATCTAGTGTTGGTAATCAGCCGTACTCATCGCTCTCTGCAGTGGTGGAACACACAAAATGTATCAAAAGGACGGCCCTTCATAGACCTAGTTCCACAGACAATGCTAACAGCGGATGCGTCCCTCACTGGCTGGGGAACGCCTCTTCAGCACCATACAGTGCAAGGCCTGTGGGGCCAACAGCAAAAATCTCTCCACATAAACTGTCTAGAGCTACTAGCAATCTTTCTGGTGTTCAAACCATTTCAGACTCACCTGATTAGCAAGGCAGTCCTAGTTTGTACCGACAACATGACAGCTATGTATTACATGCAAAAGCAGGGACACACACACACACTATCCAACTGTTACACGTGGCTCAAGACATTTGGAGGTGGGCCATTTACCACAAAATCTATCTCCTAGCGGAACACCTCCCAGGAGTGAACAATCAGATTGCCTATCTCCTCAGCAGACAGAGACAGCAAATACAAAAAAGGGAACTACACCCTCAGGTTCTCTTCCCATACTTCCAAAGTTGGGACGTCCCTCAGATAGATCTGTTTGCCACACACCAAAACGCAAAATGCCCAAACTTTGCCTCCAGGTACCCACACCCGCTCTCCAAAGGCAATGCACTATGGATGAACTGGTAAGGGATATTTGCCTACGCCTTTCCGCCTCTCCCACTCATTCCATCTGTGGTTAGGAAACTCAGGCAAATATCCCTCACACTGATTCTAAAAACTCCCACATGGGCCCGTCAACCATGGTTCACAACCCTGTTGGAGCTGTCTTTGGTTCCACATCAAAAGCTGCACCTCAAGTCCAGTCTCCTCACACAGAGCCATGGAGAAATCAGACACACAGACACCAAACAGTTGAACCTCGCGATCTGGCTCCTGAAGTCATACTGTTTGGTTATCTAAATCTCCCACCAGACTGTATGAACATCATCAAAGAGGCCAGAAGGCCTACTACAAGACCCTCTTATGCAGCTAAATGGAAACGTTTTGTTATTTATTGCAATAACAACATCAATCCGCTTGATGCTTCAATACAAAGCATCATTTGTTACCTGTCGCACTTGCAGCAGTCAGGATTAGCTTACACTTCTATCTCGCTGCGATAGCTGCGTATCTACAAAATTGGCAATATTTATATCTTTTCAGAATGCCTGTAATCAAAGCTTTCATGGAAGGACTTAAAAGAGTCATACCACCAAGACTTCCACCTGCCCCAGTGTGGAATCTTAACATAGTCCTCACAAGGTTATGGGCCCACCTTTTGAACCCATGCATAAATGTTAGCCACAATTTCTCTCTTGGAAAGCTGCTTTCCTCATTGTAATCACTTCACTAAGAAGAGTGGGTGAACTACAGGCACTAACCAAAGAAGAACCTTATTTCCAACTATACAGAGACAAAGTGGTTCTTCGAACTAACTCCATATTTCTACCTAAGGTAGTATCTGCCTCTAACATAAATCAGTCAGTTGAATTATCAGTATTCTTTCCTCAACCTGATTCTGTGGCAGAACGAGCTTTATAAACCTTAGATGTCAGAACAACTTTTTGTTGCTTTTGCACCACTACAAAAGGGCAATCCTATCTCCAAGACGTGTATTGACAGGTGGATTGTTAAATGCATTCAAACTTGTTATGCAAAAGCAAAAGGACTTTAACTATACCCCCTAGAGCGCATTCCACTCGTAAAAATTGTGGCTACTTTGGCTTTCTTAGGAAACATCCCATAGTTCACATTTGTAAAGCTACAACATGACATTTGTAAAGCTACAACATAGTCTACACACACATTCACTAAGCACTATTGGGTAGATGTGTTAGCGAGACAACAAGCTAATGTGGGCCAAGTAGTACTTAGAACACTGTTTCAGACAACTCCAACAGTTACAGGTTAGCCAGCGCTTTGGAAGAATACTGCTGTTTAATCTATGCGAAGCATGTGATCTACAGCTCACGTGTCTCAAACGGATAATGTTACTTACCCAGTAAACATCTGTTCTTGGCATGTACAGCTGTAGATTCACATGCACCCACCCACCTCCCCGGGTACCTGTAGCTGTTCTCGTTTTTTCCTACTTCACATACATACGCATGGACATCTCTATTCTACTTTTACTAACTCCATTCGCACACTTTGCGGGAAAACAATCTAACAATGGAATCGATGCCCATGCGCACTATCACTGAAAGGAGGAGTCACCTACCTCGCGGCTGAAAACATCTCTTCGAAGAAAAACAAATTGCAGTTGTCTATCTTATTATACATACATATGAATGGACATCTCTATTCTCTTGTAGGGGATTTCCGTGTATAGTCATAAGTACTTGAATAGTCCTGCCCACGTGCGGGGACTCCGGAGCACTTCCTTAGATATATCTTCTTAAGTTGTAATCTTTCGCCTTTCTTTGGGAAGGCCTGCATAGACACTTAAGAGATAGATGGACAATAATGCAGCCTAACTAACTAGGCTACAATGGCCATTACTTCACCTTGAAGTGAAAAAAGACAGTCAGCAACTTTAAATTTTGCAATTTATGGAGTTTAATACATATAGAAAACTCCCCTTCACAAAACTCTTTTTTTTTTCATTTTCATGATAGAAATGAAAGGGTAGGACAGAGAAGCCCATAGGCTGCTATTAAATATCTGAAATGGACACCGTGCCTTTAAGATTATCCAGAGACCACCAGTATCCCATGATGCACAGCCATTGGCAGTTCTGTTTTCTGGCTCCTGTTACCAGGACCCTGGAGCATTGAGCTCTACCTGTTTGGTGTTTTTTCATCAAAATTCTATTCAGAATTTACATTTTTACAGTTTCACTCGACGTCTTTGGTCTTTCTTTTCCTCTTGCTGTCTTTTTTTGACAGAAGTTCCACTGTTTTTCAGTGAAGATGCCTTCCCTGTTTGACAAGTGCCCTGACTGTGGAAGAAAGAAGGCCAAATCTGACTCTCACAGAGTGTGTATTCTTTGTCTGCCTGGTTCTCATGTTCCTGATGCCTGTCCCATATGTAAAATCTTTTCCAGGCGCGCCTTGCATGACCGGGAGAAGATTCGGCTTCAGGGAGTGGAAGATCGAAGAAAACAGCCGACAATGTCAACAGGTGGGACTTCTGGGCGAAGAGAGAGTCAGTCCTCTATCAAAGCCCTGTCTTCAGCCGCTGGGGGGGCTCCCCAGATGAGGGCGGGTTGAAAAACGACGTCTGTCCCGGTCGACGTTGAAGACTACGACAACGTCGAGGGCAGGTATGACTACAATCTGTTTGCCTTCGAATCAAGGCTCTGAGTCAAAACGATGTTGACGCTCCATGTCGAGAAGATTGGCAAGGGAGGCAGAAGCAAGGGTGAGACCTTCTCGTTCACCTCAGAGGTCGCCGTCAAAGACTTTGTCTCCTTACTCAACGTCGACGCATCAGCGCCGACTCACCATCGTCGATCGGCATCGAGGACACCGACGGTCGGCGTCGAGGAGTCACCGGCGGTCGGCGTCGAAGAGTGACCGGTGGTCTACGCTGAGACGACTCCGTCAATCTCAGACTCGATCAACATTGAGCCTGTCGACGTCCAGAGGAGGTTCTAGGTCGACACGACGTTGAAGATCGGCGTCAACAGGTAGATCGGCGTCGAGAGGGAGAACTTGCAGTGAATCTATGGCTCCGGATTACCTCGGAATCCTGAACCATAGTGACAGTACATATTAGGAATCCTCAGAGTGTTTCCTTGAATCTGAGAGTAGATTAGGCACCCCTTGCACCCCGGTCCTGAAGAAACGCTACTCATCTGTTAGGAGAACAAAAGCGTGAAACATGTGGACCTTTTTAAACACTATCACTTCACACTACACATATTGAGCTGTAGCAGGTTTAATTATCCTGCCAGCGTGGACTATTGTAGTCTGTTTTTAGCCATATCATCAGTGTCCAGCTAATAAAATATATTCCGGACATTTTCAGCTATTTTTAAGACACTATATACACCACTCTACTCACCTCACTTCTGCCGCACTGCCTCATCATATAGGGCCTACCGATTTAACAACATTGAAGATCTCCGGCTAAGAGCCCCCCTGTGGGCCCGTCTGGCATTGCAGCACTGGCCCGACGTGGAGCTGCCCTATAATGAAACATGACACCCCTGGGGTGTGTGAGGGCCCTTGCTCTTATTGGAGCTCTCCCCTTTCCTACTAGTGTTCCTTCTCCTACTGGTTTTTCTCCCTCAACTTAACCTCCTGTCGCTCCCTCCCCATAGTAACTGCATACCGGTTTGTTGAACAGATGTACTTGCGGGTAAGCATGGGCGCAAAATCCGTTCCGCTCGCGGATTTTTCGGATTTTCGGCAAATCCGCAATCCGCGAACTCTCGCGGATGTGGCGAAAATACGCAAATCCGTGCAAAGCGGATTTTTTGCTTGTGTTCGCACTGCTCGCGGTCCGCGGCGCGGGCAGCAACAATCTCGCACTCGCGAAAGTACAAAAATTACAATTGGGGAGGGGTGAAGGAAGTGGCCCAGTCTCCAACTTCCTGTTCCTGTCCAGCAAGCTCCTCCCATAGGGGTGGGGTGAAGGAAGTGCCCCAGTCTCCAACTTCCTGTTCCTGTCCAGCAAGTGTAGGAGAGTAGGGTCTGCTATCCTATGGTCACCCCAAATTTTTGCTTTTTGCTTCACTGGTTTATGACTTAATGTGGCTGTGGGCCTGCTAATCAGACCCACAGCCTGCTGTTCTCTCTCTAAATTGTAACCCATGTACCTTAGGTGCATAACGAAATTGGAACTGGTTCACCTTATTGGCCCCTGTAACAGTGTACCTAGGTACCCAGGGCATAGGTGCTTCCAAGGCCTACCAGGGGCTGCAGCATGTATTGTGCCACCCCTGGCCTGGCCTCCATATTTGACACAACTGGCTGATCACTCAGCTGGGGTAAGTCGGTGTAACCACCCCTTACTTAGGTGTAGTATGCCTATACCTAACCTAAAATGGACACATATGTTCCTATCAGTCACTCCTATGGAAGGCCTCATCAATCCTGGAGGCAGAGTGCTTGGAAATATGTGAGATGGTGCTCTGGCATGAGCTGAGCCTGTCTGCAGCTTTCGGAACCATGTCCTTTAGCTGTTTCATGATATTGCCATACCATATACTCTTAAGTGCATTATGAACCTCGCGGTTAAATGCTATCTTAGGTTTGGCTTTATCAAAACATGTCGAGTAAGGTGTCATACGAATTGGAATACTACCCCCTCGCCAGTTCTGGCGACGGGGGTAGCATTCCACCCTTCTAGAGGGACACGACATGTACCTAGCCTGAACCCCGGTTAAAGTTAAACAGAGCCTTAGCATCACAAAATGGATGCTGCCACCACAGACACAAGTCTGACCTCCTGCTGCTGGGAGTCCTTCCAGCGAGGGCAGCTTGGACAAAGGGTTTCCTGCCTGGGGAGGTGCTAGCACCACTCCAGACAGGATTTTGTGTATTGGGTAGGACAGGGCTGAAAATAAACAGACATGCCTGGGGCACACAAGGTGTCCCTGTGCATAGGCCAGTTCAAACCGGTGCTGGGGCTTTCCAGCCCCAGTCCTGGCGCGAAACTGGACAAAGGAAAGGGGGTGTAACCACCCCCCTTCCTGGTCCCACCCAGAGGAGGGACCTAGTAGGTGATCCGGCCCCCCAGATTCGAATAAGAGTGGGAGCTGTGTCCTGAGACTTCAGATCATCCTGAATCAACTTGAAATAAAGAAGAAGACTGGACTTCGACATTCTGCTGCACAGAAGACGGAAGAGAATCTCCCTTGTGGCCAAGGAGTGACCACCCTGTGAACACAGGCACCAACCAGCAACTCGACGTCTGCTTTGCCGCCGCCTCCCGCCGGAGCCCGAGCACGAGCCCAGAGCCTGACAAGACCCAGACTCCCAGACTTCTCACAGCCCGATCCACAGTCCCTGCAAAGAAGGGACCCATGGAGGCACCGAGAGACGTGGGACCGGACATCTTGGAAGACCCCCGAAACGCTGACTGCGCAGCATCAGAGGCACCCTTGACGCTGTGCTTTGGGGTTTGAGAAGCCCTAACCTCGAGCAGCCCTTGCACCGAAGATCAGCCCCCCAGCATCTCCACAATCTGCGTGGGGCCCTTTTGCATCGTGCCACTCGACGCGCCATCCCGGCCACTTGCCACGTGGCTAGCGGCCATCTTGGTGACAAAATCTACAACTTTCACTGCGGGTCTGGTTGCTCCAGACTTGCCCTTGCTCCTGTAAAAAGGAGCCCCTGCTCTGACCTTGCTGGTCCGAGTAACAAGCCCTTTTTCGATTCCTGCGTGGCTTGCACTAGCCAAGGCCTGTTTGCCTCTATCAAGTCGCCGACACCGCCAACAGCGAGAAGCCTGCATGGGACAGCTCGTGACCGACTCCTGGACGTCTTCGACCCCTCGTGTCCACGTGGCTGCAGAGAGAAGCTACACCTCGACGCCTGTTTGCACCCGACATCGCCTGGTTCCACTCTGGTTCCACGGTAGTCACTGGCTAGTGACTTTGAACATTGTCCCCTCTGCTTTCAGGTCTTCACCTCTTCAGATCCACCCTTGGATCCACCGGAACTCTTCACATCGAGCCGCCTGCAGCATCTTCAGCTCCAAGCACCATCGACCTGCGTGACGAAACCCGACACTACTTCGACCCTATGCACCCGCTTCCTGTGGGTGAGGTAACTCAGCTCCGCCGGTGTTCCCACACTGGTACACACCTCTAGTGTCTGTGTCTCAAGTTTCAGCTTTCTAGGTCACTCGGAAGGTTCCTTTATAACTAACTTTGTACTTTTTACGCACCATTGACATTGCATTGATAAAGCGTGCACTTTCCGCACTGCTCCCGAGTCCCGCGGGCCTTTCCCGACTTCTTCACTGCTAGTCCCGAACAGCTCCAGCGATTCCCCAGGCCCTAGGCCTCTTCACTTTCCCCATAGTGGTTCTTATACCACTATTTTAGTATATGGTTTAGGTGGCCCCTAGGGCTCATCCATATTGTGCAACTTTTGTGTATTTAAACTGTGTTTTGTTTTAACGCATTTGCTTCTGTGCTCATAAAGAGTATCAGGGATATTTGTAGTAATAAATCTATATATATTTTCAATATATATCTGTGTGGTGTCCTTTCATTTGGTATTCAAGGGATTGTGTATGGTAAAACAGCTTGCTTCACATGCCTTTACAGAGTTTAGCCTAAGACTGCTTAGTCCATGCTACCCCTAGGATAGCTTGTCTATAAGGTTGACTTTACAACCTGCACCATAAGGGTTGCTTGGCATGATACAAGGTGATCACTAGAACTAGTGAGCATCATATATCAGGCCAACTTCTCACATTGGTGAGCAGCGGATTGGGATTTGAGCTTGCTGTTGTTTTACCATTACAATCTTTGAAAATATCATTTGAAAGATCATACAGGTACCTGATAGGTACACTAAAACAAGACTAGATATACTTAAGTTCTACTGAACTTAGTTGTTGTAGAGGATAGGGAGTAGCACACCCTGACTACAACTACTAGATAGGTTTTGTAGGAAAACGCCAGTGTAGGTAGATTGGAACACATCCACCACACTAGAGCAATGTCTGGAGCAGAGGGATCCACTGGACTCATCTCTGTTGAGAGTGACCCTCCAAGGGCACCATCCAAATTTGCTACCTTTCCATTTAAGGAACTGAGGCAACTGTGTTCCATGAGAGGAATCAAAACAGGTCCTTCTCCTACAGCAGGACACCTCAGAGAGCTTTTAGACCAGTCTGAAGCTCTAAGGGACTCCAAACCAGGCCCCTCAGGGACTGGGGATGGAGGATCCCCCACTGAAGATGATAACTCTGATGCCCCTGCCCCTGTAGTTCAGGTAGATGAGGAAAACCAGACCCCTGGGAATCCTCAGCCTGAGGAAGAAGAAGAGGAGGAGGGGGAGGAAGAGAGTGAATCTGATGATGGGACTAGCCAGGTGTTAGTCAGCAGGCTTAACCAGGCTAACTTAAGCTTATTTGGGACTGAAGGTGGGTCCAACCCATTCAGACCCCCAAATGGACTTAACCAGGAGCATAGGAGGAGGAGGAATCACTCAGGTGAATCCAATACTTCCCATGTTTCTAGAGGTTCTCATGGCAACTCCAGAAGGGAGTTGACTAGCCCTCAGAGAAGGGAACATGAGGCCAAAATGAGAGAGGCTGAACTTAGGATCCAGAGACAAGAATTAGAAGTTGCCCTGGCCAAAGAGAAACTTGCTAGAGCAAGGCAGCCTAGAGAGAGTGGATCAGATTCCACTGGTGGCAGCACTATCCCTAAGGATAAAGACAGGTCCTATGACAATAGAAACCTGAGTAAGATTGTGCCCCCCTACAAAGCTGGGGATGATATCCACAAGTGGATGACTGCACTTGAGAGAGCTTGCAAAGTACAGCAGGTTCCTCAGGAGCAGTGGGCAGCAATCTTGTGGCTCTCCTTTGAAGGTAGAGGTCGAGACAGACTCCTCACAGTTAGTGATGGGGAGTCTAGAAACTACCTGGTCCTGAAGAGTGCTCTGATTGATGGGTTAGGCTTAACCACTGAACAGTACAGGTTAATGTTCAGAGATACCCAGAAGACACAGACTCAGGACTGGTCAGAATTTGTTGAATGTGCCACTAAGGCTCTGGAGGGCTGGTTGCTGGGAAGTAAGGTTACAGACTATGAAGGATTGTACAATTTGCTTATGAGAGAACAGATTTTAAATAACTGTCAGAACCAGCAGTTGCATCAACATTTGGTTGACTCAGATCTAACCTCTCCCCAAGAATTGGGAAAGAGGGCAGACAAATGGGTCAGAACCAGAGTTAAGCAAAAGAACCAGAACCAGAACCAGGGTGGTGACCAAAAGAAAACAGACCAGAAGGGTGGGAGCAGAAAGCTAAAGACCAGAAGTCTTCAACAGGGCCCCAAACTAATACTGAGGGTGGGTCCCAAACTTCCAAGAAGAAGAAGAAAGAAGGTCAAAGAAAACCCTGGTGTAGCTTTTGCAAAAACACCACTCACTGGACAAGTGATTGTAAAAAGGGTGGAGCCACCAACACTGCAGCCCCTAAGGCACCTGCACCCACTAGTACAGTTGGCAGTGTTGGACCACAGACTAAGGGGGTAGTGGGTATCACCTTGGGAACTGATGGCGATTCTGACCTAGTCAGAGTCCCCACACAGGCTGTTCTGATCTGTGATGGGGAGATTGATTTCTCCCCTACTGTCAGTCTCAATAATTTGGGCAAGTACAGACAGACACCATTAATTAATGAAAAAGTGGCTCAAGCATACAGGGACACATGTGCCAGTGTCACTATGGTGACGCCTAGCTTTGTGGACCCTGGACAGTACATATCAGGTGATAATTACCTGGTGACCAATGCCAGCAATGTCACTACTACACATAGTGTGGCAATTGTTAACTTTTCCTGGGGAGGGGTAACTGGCCTAAAAAGAGTTGTGGTTAGTGCTGATCTCCCAGTAGAATGTTTGTTGGGCAATGACCTGGAGAGCTCTCTATGATCAGAAGTTGAGTACAGGACTCATGCAGAGATGTTAGGGATATCATCACATGTCCTTGCTGTGACCTGGTCACAGGCCAAAAAGTGCCTCTCTGAACCTCAGGTCTTGGATCCTGGAACAATGGACCAAGTACCTTCCAAGACAAGGAACAGGAGGGCAAAGGCTGTGCCTTCCCAAATGCCTACAAGTGAGGATCAGCCTTCACAGGAAGATGATTCTGAGACCCCTGAAGGAACTGTCCCTATAGAACTTGAACCTGATCAGGTTGAGTTTCTGGGGACAGGGGGACCTTCTAGGGCAGACTTGGGGCAGGCTCAGTTATCCTGTCCTTCTCTTGAACCCCTCAGACAGCAGGCTGCTGCTGAGGCTGCTGGGAATCCTCAAGGTACCCATAAGGTTTATTGGGATGATGGGCTCCTTTATTCAGAGGGTAGAGACCCCAAGCCTGGTACAACCAGGAGGTTGGTCATACCTCAGCAATTTAGGGGCTTCCTTCTTACCTTGGCACACGATATTCCCTTAGCAGGGCACCTAGGCCAGAACAAAACATGGGACAGACTTGTCTGTCACTTTCACTGGCCTCACATGTCAGAAGATACAAAGGAGTTTTGTCGCTCCTGTGTAACCTGCCAAGCAAGTGGCAAAGCAGGTGGTACCACAAAGGCTCCCCTAATACCACTACCTGTGGTGGGGGTGCCCTTTGAAAGAGTGGGGATTGACATTGTTGGTCCAATGGATCCCCCTACAGCATCTGGGCACAGATTCATACTGGTGGTGGTGGACCATGCCACCAGGTACCCAGAGGCAATTCCACTTAGGACCACAACAGCTCCTGTTGTGGCCAGGGCCTTACTTGGAGTTTTCTCCAGAGTGGGGTTTCCTAAGGAGGTAGTATCTGATAGAGGTGCAAACTTCATGTCAGGTTACTTGACAGCTATGTGGAAGGAATGTGGTGTTAACTATAAGTTCACCACTCCCTATCATCCACAATGCAATGGACTTGTTGAGAGATTCAACAAGACCCTAAAGGGCATGATCAAAGGATTACCTGAGAAGCTCAGGCGAAGATGGGATATCCTTCTGCCCTGCCTTCTGTTTGCTTACAGAGAGGTCCCACAAAAAGGAGTTGGCTTCAGCCCCTTTGAATTGTTGTTTGGACATCCTGTAAGAGGACCCCTATGTCTGGTGAGGGAAGGATGGGAGTTACCTCTCAAAAAGCCCAAGCAAGACATAGTGGACTATGTACTTGGTCTCCGCTCCAGGATGGCTGAGTATATGGAGAAGGCCTCCAAAAACCTTGAGGCTAGCCAGGCCTTACAGAAAGCCTGGCATTACCAAAAGGCTGTCCTGACTGAGTACCAGCCTGGACAGAAGGTATGGGTGTTGGAGCCAGTGGCCCCAGCGGCACCCCAAGACAGATGGTCTGGATCCCATACAATCATGGAGAAAAAGGGAGAGGTTACCTACTTGGTGGACCTTGGAACTCCCAGGAGCCCTTACAGGGTGCTCCATGTTAACAGGCTGAAAGCATATGTTGACAGGGCAGACATGGGCTTGCTCATGGCTACAGATGAGGGGCAGGAAGAAGAGAGTGACCCTCTCCCAGACCTGCTGACTCAGAACCCTGAGGATGGCTCAGTTGATGGTGTGGCCTTAGATGGCAGCCTCACTGAACATCAGCAACATGACTGTAGACAGGTTTTGCAGTCATTCCGACATATGTTCTCCCTGACACCCAGTCAGACTAACTGGTGTACCCATGTGGTGGACACTGGTGATAGTCTTCCTGTAAAGAACAAAATTTACAGGCAGCCTGGCCATGTCAGAGACTGTATCAAGGCTGAGGTACACAAGATGCTGGAGTTAGGTGTCATTGAGCCTTCAGAGAGCCCCTGGGCTAGCCCAGTGGTTCTGGTCCCCAAACCTCACACCAAAGATGGAAAGAGAGAGATGAGGTTCTGTGTGGACTACAGAGGACTCAATGCTGTCACTAGGACAGATGCACACCCAATTCCAAGAGCAGATGAGCTCATAGACAAATTGGCTTCTGCCAAGTATTTGAGCACATTCGACTTGACAGCTGGCTACTGGCAAATCAGGTTAGCTGAGGAGTCTAAAGCCAAGACAGCATTGTCTACCCCCAGTGGGCATTACCAATTTGTGGTGATGCCCTTTGGTTTGAAAAATGCACCCGCCACCTTCCAAAGGTTGGTGAATCAAGTCCTTACTGGGTTGGATGACTTTTGTGCAGCATATCTGGATGATATTGCTGTCTTTAGCTCCACCTGGGAGGATCACCTGGTCCACCTGAAGGAAGTGCTAGAGGCTCTGCAAAAGGCAGGCCTCACTATCAAGGCAACCAAGTGCCAGATAGGGCAGAGTAAGGTTGTGTACTTGGGCCACCTTGTGGGTGGAGGCCAAGTTCAACCACTGGAGAGTAAGATTCAGACCATAAAGGACTGGACTCCTCCAACTACCCAGACTCAGGTCAGAGCTTTCTTGGGCCTGACTGCGTACTACAGGAAGTTTGTTAAGAACTATGGGTCCATTGTGACTCCTCTTAATGATCTGACATCCAAGAAGATGCCCAAAAAGGTTCAGTGGACAGAATACTGTCAAAAGGCATTTGATGACCTGAAGAAGGCCATGTGCTCTGCACCTATCCTGAAGAGTCCTGACTACTCCAGAGAGTTTATTGTCCAAACAGATGCTTCTGAGTTGGGAGTGGGAGCTGTGCTTTCACAACTTAATGTAGATGGTCAAGACCAGCCCATTGCTTTCATTAGCAGAAGGCTGACCCCCAGAGAGAAACGTTGGTCAGCCATTGAGAGGGAGGCCTTTGCTGTGGTGTGGGCCCTGAAGAAGTTGAGACCATACTTGTTTGGCACTCACTTCAAGATTCAGACCTACCATAAGCCCCTCTTATGGCTTAATCAGATGAAGGGTGAAAACCCCAAACTGCTCAGGTGGTCCATTTCCCTACAGGGGATGGACTTTACAGTGGAGCACCGCCCAGGGACTGACCATGGTAATGCAGATGGTCTCTCCAGGTACTTCCACTTAGAACATGAAGACACAACTGGTCAAGGTTAGTCTAATGTCCCTGCGTTTGGGGGGGGGGGGTTGTGTAGGAGAGTAGGGTCTGCTATCCTATGGTCACCCCAAATTTTTGCTTTTTGCTTCACTGGTTTATGACTTAATGTGGCTGTGGGCCTGCTAATCAGACCCACAGCCTGCTGTTCTCTCTCTAAATTGTAACCCATGTACCTTAGGTGCATAACGAAATTGGAACTGGTTCACCTTATTGGCCCCTGTAACAGTGTACCCAGGTACCCAGGGCATAGGTGCTTCCAAGGCCTACCAGGGGCTGCAGCATGTATTGTGCCACCCCTGGCCTGGCCTCCATATTTGACACAACTGGCTGATCACTCAGCTGGGGTAAGTCGGTGTAACCACCCCTTACTTAGGTGTAGTATGCCTATACCTAACCTAAAATGGACACATATGTTCCTATCAGTCACTCCTATGGAAGGCCTCATCAATCCTGGAGGCAGAGTGCTTGGAAATATGTGAGATGGTGCTCTGGCATGAGCTGAGCCTGTCTGCAGCTTTCGGAACCATGTCCTTTAGCTGTTTCATGATATTGCCATACCATATACTCTTAAGTGCATTATGAACCTCGCGGTTAAATGTTATCTTAGGTTTGGCTTTATCAAAACATGTCGAGTAAGGTGTCATACGAATTGGAATACTACCCCCTCGCCAGTTCTGGCGACGGGGGTAGCATTCCACCCTTCTAGAGGGACACGACATGTACCTAACCTGAACCCCGGTTAAAGTTAAACAGAGCCTTAGCATCACAAAATGGATGCTGCCACCACAGACACAAGTCTGACCTCCTGCTGCTGGGAGTCCTTCCAGCGAGGGCAGCTTGGACAAAGGGTTTCCTGCCTGGGGAGGTGCTAGCACCACTCCAGACAGGATTTTGTGTATTGGGTAGGACAGGGCTGAAAAGAAACAGACATGCCTGGGGCACACAAGGTGTCCCTGTGCATAGGCCAGTTCAAACCGGTGCTGGGGCTTTCCAGCCCCAGTCCTGGCGCGAAACTGGACAAAGGAAAGGGGGTGTAACCACCCCCCTTCCTGGTCCCACCCAGAGGAGGGACCTAGTAGGTGATCCGGCCCCCCAGATTCGAATAAGAGTGGGAGCTGTGTCCTGAGACTTCAGATCATCCTGACTCAACTTGAAATAAAGAAGAAGACTGGACTTCGACATTCTGCTGCACAGAAGACGGAAGAGAATCTCCCTTGTGGCCAAGGAGTGACCACCCTGTGAACACAGGCACCAACCAGCAACTCGACGTCTGCTTTGCCGCCGCCTCCCGCCGGAGCCCGAGCCCAGAGCCTGACAAGACCCAGACTCCCAGACTTCTCACAGCCCGATCCACAGTCCCTGCAAAGAAGGGACCCATGGAGGCACCGAGAGACGTGGGACCGGACATCTTGGAAGACCCCCGAAACGCTGACTGCGCAGCATCAGAGGCACCCTCGACGCTGTGCTTTGGGGTTTGAGAAGCCCTAACCTCGAGCAGCCCTTGCACCGAAGATCAGCCCCCCAGCATCTCCACGATCTGCGTGGGGCCCTTTTGCATCGTGCCACTCGACGCGCCATCCCGGCCACTTGCCACGTGGCTAGCGGCCATCTTGGCGATGAAATCTACAACTTTCACTGCGGGTCTGGTTGCTCCAGACTTGCCCTTGCTCCTGTAAAAAGGAGCCCCTGCTCTGACCTTGCTGGTCCGAGTAACAAGCCCTTTTTAGATTCCTGCGTGGCTTGCACTAGCCAAGGCCTTTTGCCTGCGTGGGACAGCTCGTGACCGACTCCTGGACGTCTTCGACCCCTCGTGTCCACGTGGCTGCAGAGAGAAGCTACACCTCAACGCCTGTTTGCACCCGACATCGCCTGGTTCCACTCTGGTTCCACGGTAGTCACTGGCTAGTGACTTTGAACATTGTCCCCTCTGCTTTCAGGTCTTCACCTCTTCAGATGCACCCTTGGATCCACCGGAACTCTTCACATCGAGCAGCCTGCAGCATCTTCAGCTCCAAGCACCATCGACCTGCGTGACGAAACCCGACACTACTTCGACCCTATGCACCCGCTTCCTGTGGGTGAGGTAACTCAGCTCCGCCGGTGTTCCCACACTGGTACACACCTCTAGTGTCTGTGTCTCAAGTTTCAGCTTTCTAGGTCACTCGGAAGGTTCCTTTATAACTAACTTTGTACTTTTTACGCACCATTGACATTGCATTGGTAAAGCGTGCACTTTCCGCACTGCTCCCGAGTCCCGTGGGCCTTTCCCGACTTCTTCACTGCTAGTCCCGAACAGCTCCAGCGATTCCCCAGGCCTCTTCACTTTCCCCATAGTGGTTCTTATACCACTATTTTAGTATATGGTTTAGGTGGCCCCTAGGGCTCATCCATATTGTGCAACTTTTGTGTATTTAAACTGTGTTTTGTTTTAACGCATTTGCTTCTGTGCTCATAAAGAGTATCAGGGATATTTGTAGTAATAAATCTATATATATTTTCAATATATATCTGTGTGGTGTCCTTTCATTTGGTATTCAAGGGATTGTGTATGGTAAAACAGCTTGCTTCACATGCCTTTACAGAGTTTAGCCTAAGACTGCTTAGTCCATGCTACCCCTAGGATAGCTTGTCTATAAGGTTGACTTTACAACCTGCACCATAAGGGTTGCTTGGCATGATACAAGGTGATCACTAGAACTAGTGAGCATCATATATCAGGCCAACTTCTCACAGCAAGCTCCTCCCATTGCTTAGTCCATTTCCTGGCCACTTTGATTTCGATCTTGACTGGGAAGGATTACTTTTTGTGGATGCTGCTGGATATTTGGATTTGAGGCCTTTTGGATTACTTTTGGATTCGAAATTTTATTTCACAAGGAAGTAAGTTGATGTTTGTTTGTGGTGATTTTTGTGTGTGTTGCTTGTTTTTCGACTTTTTGGGGGGGAAAATCTGCAAGTTCGCGAGCTGAGGATTTTTTTGCTTGTGTTCGCACTGCTCGCGTCCCGCGCAGCAACAATCTCGCACTCGCGAAATTGTAAAAATTACAATTCTGCACATGAATTGAAAACCACCAGGCTTAGTTATGGGTGCATGCATGATACAACTGTTTTGTTGAAATTTATTTTTAACATGATTCTAGCCAGGGCATGGATGGCATTGGATTGTGGTGATTTTTGTGTGTTTTACGACTTTTTGGGGTGGTGTTGGGGGCTTGTTATGTGGGTGGGGGCCATTTTATTGCCTGGTCCCGTGTGGGTGGGGGTCTATGGGCCATTTTTAAGCCAGTTTGTGTGCTTTGTGCCATAGGCCTGCACCCAGTGTGCTCTGATTTCATCCATTATGGCCAGGGGGCCCAGAATCGGTCTGTTCGCGGATTTTGCTGGTTTTTCGGCACGTTCGCGCCGTGAAGCAACAATCTCGCACTCGCGAAATTGTAAAAATTGCAATTTTGCACCAGAAAACCACCAGCAGGCAGCATAAGCCTTCTGAAACTTCATGGATGGCATTGGATTGTGGTGATTTGATTTGTGTTGTGTTTTTTGACTTTTTGGAGTAGGGGTTGGGGGCTGGCTATGTTGGTGGTGGCCATTTTGAGGCATGGTCCTGGCCATGTGGATGGGGGTCAAGCGGCCATTTTGAAGGCAGGCAGTGAGCTTTGTGCCATAGGCCTGCACCCATTTTGCCTTGCTTTCACCCATTGTGCCCAGGGGGAGTCAGTGGTACATGAAACTATAACCCTCTCTGTATGTGCTCTCTTGGATCAATGTTAAATTCCTGTTTCCCAAAAATTTAGCAATTCTTAATTTTGAAATTTCCATATTGTGTGGTGTGCACGAGTGTATTCATAAATGCCTACTTGCAAACTATTTATTGAAGTGCTACATATGCAACATATATTTACTGATGTTCCTCTGTCTTCGTTTGCTTGTAGGTGCATAAAGTCAATAAATCCGCATCATCGTTGAGCATCAGTGCCAGGAAGAAGTCCTGCTGCGGCCTGTTGTTCCGACATCTGAAGAAGATGGCTCCAAAAAGAGGTGCCCGTAGGTCCTCTAGCAAGAAAGATGTCTCTACTAAGGAGAAGAAGAAGCAAGTGGCACCACTTACCAAGGAGACTGGTGGCACCACCACTAAATTTTTGTGGGGAAAACAAAGGCCCACCATGAGTGCTGGACAGGTAGCCTGTTTAGTGGTTACATCACCAACGACCAGTGATGTTGGCTCATCGCAAGAAAGTAGCAGCACACCATCAACACAGGTTGTAACTCATCTCACAAGTACTATTCAACAACCAAAGCCGCAACAACAACTGTATGGGATACTAGTACAAGCACAAGTACATGCGCAAGGAGCTGTCCGAGAAGGAGCTGTCCCAGAAGGAGCTGTCCCAGAAGGAGCTGTCCCAGAAGGAGCTGTCCGAGAAGGAGCTGTCCGAGAAGGAGCTGGCCGAGAAGGAGCTGGCCGAGAAGGAGAAGGCCGAGAAGGAGAGGTCCATGGAGAGTTGCAAGTAGCGATCAGTGAAGAGGCCCATGTAGCGGCGCATGGAGCGGTGCAAGTGCCCACAATGGTTGTTCTTCCAGAAGTAGGGGCACAGGAGGAAATTGAC
Source organism: Lissotriton helveticus (assembly GCF_964261635.1). Classification (NCBI taxonomy): domain Eukaryota; kingdom Metazoa; phylum Chordata; class Amphibia; order Caudata; family Salamandridae; genus Lissotriton; species Lissotriton helveticus. Next base: position 686,888,331 of record NC_136070.1, on the reverse strand, counting down.
TTTGGAGCCGGGGTATCATGTCAGGAAGACGAAGGCACTCCTCCTGATGATTCATTTTCTCCCAGCTCCCCACCAAAGAAAAGATCAAGGAGTGTGTGTAGAAGTTCCTCTTCAAGCCCCGCTCCATCAGATGATGATCTGGATCTAGATTGGCACCCATCTCCGACGTCTGAGAGGGAGGCACACCATGAGCTGCGAAAGGTATCAAATGTTAAAAGGAAGGGCCCCGGAAAGCTCATACTTATGGATCCGAACGTCGGACTTGATGAAGTGGTTCATTCTGATGTTGATGAACAGGATGACAGCAATGACCTAGTCATCACACACGTCATTCCAGCCACACCGGCCATGCAGCAGACCGACATTTATACCCTATCCCGACGTCAGGCTGAGCGTGACCCTGGCGACGTGCCACTGGTAGCACCACCAATGCAGTCAAGTAGTACAACAAGTTCAACAAAACCTACAGCTCCCATATTTTCTCCCCAGAGGGGGACTCCATCCAGCTCGACTCCCTCAAGTAGGGTTGCTGAAATAATTGCACAACCCAGTAGATGTCTGCAAGGCTCATCCACCACTGCTTCATCTGGCATTGGCAGTATCATCTCGTGCGCCAAAACCAGAGGTTTCAAGTCCCCAGTTTGGAACTTTTTTAGTGTCCATGCAAAGTATGATAACATAGCCGTTTGTTGCATTTGTAAGACTAGCGTTAGCCGTGGTAAGACTGGTACCAACTATGGAACCGGAGGCCAGATAGGTCATCTTGAAAGAAGGCACGCTGTCGAATGGTTTGCGCACCTAGCAAACATCAAGGGAAAGCAATCCCAAAGGGCAAGTGGCCAAAATATACCCATACTAGGTGTTTCATCTGAAGATGACGGGGAGGTAGAAGAAGCGTCAGACATGTGTCCGGTTGCACCCAGTACCCCTGGCAGCACCACACCCTCCAGAACACATAGGAGGCACACTGAGAGTCTGGGAGACACACCAATGCGGAAAATGTCAACACTGATCAGAAGTGGGTCGAAGAAGGCATCAGCATCATCCCGTAAATTTGTCCAGCACACCATTTCAGCCATGTTCTCCTCAGATGTGCAATTTCAACGCAACCACCCAATTGTACGCCTGTATAACACTAAGCTGGCTAAAATGCTAGCGGTGGACCTTCTCCCTTTTTCGTTTGTCGTAGGTGTGGGTTTCCTTGAACTCGTGGCAACACTGGCCCCTAAATGGAAGGTTCCTAGCCGGTTCTATTTTGCCAGGGTTGCTGTTCCAGCACTATATAAAGAGGTGCTTGAGTTGTTTGGGGCTGCTTTGCAGAAGAGTGCTGTTCACACTATACACCTGACAACCGACATGTGGACCAGTTGCCAAGCCCTTGATTACATGTGCATCACTGCACACTGGGTCTCTTTTTCAGGGGTTACAAAACAGATAAATGCAGGTGGTGACTTGGTCGAGATTTTTAAGGGTGCTCGTAAACATGCAACATTAGCCATGTTTGGCATGGAGAAAAGTCATACTGCAGCCAACATTTTGGATGACTTTAACAAAAAGGTCTCGCAATGGCTGCCCCCAAGAAAATGCAAGGTTGGTTATGTTTCCACTGATAATGGCAGCAATGTAGTTAGGGCCATGGAGGACGGTTTCTATTTCAGAGTGCCGTGTTTGGCGCACTGTATGAACCTTGTCGTGCAAAAGTTCTTGAAAAAAGAACTTGCAGTCGACAAAATACTGACCATCTACAGAAGAATATGCACACATTTTAACCATTCGTTTAAGGCCCGGAAGGAGCTGAGGCGCAAGCAAAATGAACGTAGTATGCCAGTGAAAGCACTTATCCAGGAGGTGGCAACACGTTGGAACTCAACCTTCTACATGCTTGAGCGTCTGCATGAGCTGTTTCCAGTACTCAATGAGTATTTCTACAACCTGGGTGGTGATACGACAGAAATGATGCTAGCGGTGGAGCAATGGCAGCTAGTTAAAAGCCTGACAGACATGCTTCGTCCTTTTGAGGTCTTCACGCGTGACGTCAGCAGGGAGGACTGTTCTTTGAGCAAAGCTATCCCATTGTTGCTGAAGCTCGAGCACCAAGTCAAGGTGGTGTCTTCACAATTAAAAGATGCTGGAAAGAATGAAGCATATGAGTTGGCGCAGAGATTATTACAACGCCTAGTTAGCAATAAACGGCTTGTAAATATCAAGAAACAACAGCACTACATTTGTGCTACTATTCTGGATCCACGTTACAAAAAGCCATTGTTTGGCAAAGTAATAATTCCTTTTGAAACATCAGATGTTACAGAGTACAAAGGTTGGCTAGCTCAGTCAGCCATTCGTTTTGAAAGAGAGCGGAAGGAAACTGTACGAGAAGACAGTACTACTAGTGAATCAGCAGGCCATCAGGCGTCCCAAAAAAGCACTTCTGCATCTGTGCCTCTGGCAGAAGTGAGTGACTTTTCCACTAAGCCGTTAACCACACCAGCAACCGTATCATCTGCACCAGGCCCAGGCGATATGTCTGAAGCGGATTGGCTAAGTGAGCTAGGGTTTCCTTGTCCCAGAAAGGACACAGAAGTGCAAAGTACAGGAATGCGGGAGGACATTCTTTCAATGGTGCAGGCCTATCTGGATGACTCCACAGCGGTCAATATTACTGAGGACCCATTGGCGTATTGGCACGGGAAAAGAAAAATATGGCGAGAGCTCACCAACCTGGCTATCAATTACTTGTCTTGCCCACTCGCAAGCGTGTCTTCAGAACGTGTTTTTAGTTCTGCTGGTGGCATTGTGACTTGCAAAAGGTCCCGCCTCTTGCCCGCAAATGTGGAGCGGCTCACCGTGATAAAGATGAACCAGCACTTCATACCACCAGATTACAAAGTACGAGAATGCACGCAGGAAGAAGAGGACACCGACCTACCTGAGGAAAGTTCTCCTCAGTTACCAGAAGTACAACCGAGTGATGAATTAGCAGAGTATGAGGACGAGTTCTGCTTCCCTGACAGCGAGTTCTGAAAATGAGTCAATGACTCATTAACTGTAAATTTAGTCCTCCTTATTCACTTTTATTCCTGTGTGTCTGTCTTTCTTTGTTTAGCAAGTGCTTCATCACATTCACAACAAAACTGTAATCACCCCATCACAAGCAACAACAAGCCCATCAGCAGAACTGTCTTGATTTTGATGCCGCAGCATTCCTCATGTTCACAACAGTTAGTTGACAAGAACTCAGTCCTGGTCGTCTATCCTCCTCCTCCACTCATCCTATCCATTTCCCGTAATGCTGATGCCTGGATTCTGCACAATGAAGAAACTTACGTTGAGTCCCCTAAAGAGGGACTGGAAGTAGTGAGTCCTCATTTTTAAATACATTTTGCTAAGTGTGACTTTTTTTCCCCGATTTGCATTTTTGGCTGTTTGGGGGTGTCAAACTTGTTTGCGCTTGGGTTTACGGGTCTTGGCTGGGCCATTGCTGGCAAGGTCTATTAAGGGATGAAATTGGCCAGTTGTGGCCCTGCTGCAGAACGCTTTAGGACTCTGTGAATTCCAGGTGGAGCCAGCCCTCAAACACAAATTACAGGTAAGATAAGCGTTTGGATGGGAGGTAGTATAATGGAGTGTTCGGAGAGGCGAGAGAGTGACAGTGGTACTAGTAGTAAAGTCCTAGGGCTCTTGAATTAACAAACTCTGTGACAGGCATTTACTTTGGAAAACATTTGGCCTATTGCACGTGAACGTTTAGGCGTTATTATTGCTCGCTTGCCTGTCTTAGGGGTGCTGTCTGTGGGGCTTCTAGGTTTTTGTGGTGTGTGAGCACCGCTGCCACATTTCTAATGTTGATTGCTTTTGTTTTGCAGAAAATCCACGCCGGGAAACTCCAGTTGTGGCCCTGCTGCAGAACGCTTTAGGACTCTGTGAATTCCAGGTGGAGCCAGCCCTCAAACACAAATTACAGGTAAGATAAGCGTTTGGATGGGAGGTAGTATAATGGAGTGTTCGGAGAGGCGAGAGAGTGACAGTGGTACTAGTAGTAAAGTCCTAGGGCTCTTGAATTAACAAACTCTGTGACAGGCATTTACTTTGGAAAACATTTGGCCTATTGCACGTGAACGTTTAGGCGTTATTATTGCTCGCTTGCCTGTCTTAGGGGTGCTGTCTGTGGGGCTTCTAGGTTTTTGTGGTGTGTGAGCACCGCTGCCACATTTCTAATGTTGATTGCTTTTGTTTTGCAGAAAATCCACGCCGGGAAACTCCAGTTGTGGCCCTGCTGCAGAACGCTTTAGGACTCTGTGAATTCCAGGTGGAGCCAGCCCTCAAACACAAATTACAGGTAAGATAAGCGTTTGGATGGGAGGTAGTATAATGGAGTGTTCGGAGAGGCGAGAGAGTGACAGTGGTACTAGTAGTAAAGTCCTAGGGCTCTTGAATTAACAAACTCTGTGACAGGCATTTACTTTGGAAAACATTTGGCCTATTGCACGTGAACCAACACGATGACAGTGTTCAGTTAAATGGACTTACTGCAAAACCACCACCCACCAAGCTCAAAAGTAGTAAAAAAACAGGTATGCTCAGATAAAGTTTGAAAAAGTATATTTATATCCCTAACAAAATAATCTCCCGCAAGACCCTCCCTAACCCCAACAAATAAATAGTCCTTCAAAAGTCCCCAAAAAACCCAACTCCCAATTCCCACCCCCCAAAAGTCTCTAAAAAAGGGGCAAGGGACACTCTAGGGATGCAAGGTGTTGAGTTTGGCCTCCAGGGCATCATGCCTTAGGGCCAGGGCATCATACTTCTCCTGGAGGGTGGCGTGATCTAAGCGGAGGCCCTCCACCACATTCTGATACTCGTTCCATTTCTGGGCCTCCGCCTCTAGGTCGGACACTCTGCGGAGTGCACGGCGCAAGCGAGCCTTAACAGTACTGTGAGGTGCAGCCTTTGCTGCTCGGCGGTGGCGTCTTCCAGCACGGCTCCGGTTCGCTGGAGCACTGCGCTTACCGGCAGAACATGGGGTCACGGAGGAGGATGCAGATGTTAGATTTGATGCACTGGAGTGCGTGTCGTCCCCCTCCAGTTCCACCAGCCGCCGATATTGGGCAACAGTTGCTTCCAGCCTCCGTTGCCGGGCCAGTACAGCCAGCATACTCCTCGTCGGTTTTGAGGTTTTAGTATTGCCAACTATATGAAGAAAGAAAGACCTAATATGTAACCAATGCTCTTTAAGAATATGATTAACACAAAATAATTCAGCAGGAAGTTGTGTCACAGTACAACTAGCAACTAGCCAGCGCAGTACAAAACTATTCAGGCCAGTATCATGGGCGTCCGCAGGGAGGGGCAAGGGGGGGCGCTTGAATCACCATTTCCCTTCCCACAACTCACTTGTATCCTTGGTTTGATGCTCTTTCATATGAAAGAGATCTGGCAGAAGCCCAGGCGATATGTCTGTTTCCCTCTCTCTCTCTCTCTCTCTGTCTCCCTCTTTATGTCTCCCTGTGTCTCCCTCTACCTCGCTGTCTCTCTCTCTCTGTCTCCCTCCCTCACCCTCCCTCTGGCTCCCTCCCTCTCTCTCTCTCCTTCTGTCTTCCTCTCTCTCTGTCTCTGCCTCTATCTGTCTGTCGGTCCCAGCCTGCTGTAATTACCATATTGTAATTTGTCACTGGGCCACCACTGGATACACATCATATCCTATCTAAGGGTCAGATAGTACCATGATCCAGCTTACCTGTACTCGCCACCGCCACTGTCTCCTTCCTCACAGTCTGTACTTCTTGGTCCGACTCCTCTAGCGCCGCCTCCTCCCCAGATTGATCCTCGGACTCAGAGTCAATGATCATCACCACATCCGAGCTGGCCCCGCCACCAGATGTTCCACCTACAAAGTAGATTTAAGAATGTTAGATTACACCACTCACTAGTATTTGGTCTATGAATGAAAAAATGTGAAAACAACAGAAAAATTAATTGACTGTCTACTCTAGTCTAAAGTAAAAATGTCCCTCCTTCCAGGGAAGGCTGTTGTCTTGCTTCACTTTTTTGTCACAATTGTTGAATGCTTGCTTAATTTTAACACACACCATTTTTCTCTGAACAGACAGAAACTGGACTTCTAAGGACAAGAGCAACATCAACTTCAAACCAGGTGAAAGCTCGGCTCGACCACAAGAAATGTGTTCCATTACTCATCAACTCAGCACCAAGCACTTTTCCATTTCCAACTAACTTTATTTTAATATATGTGTTTACTTAAACTTTTAATAAAGCTTTTAAACTTGAATAGACTCTGTGGTTTTTGGTCCTCCAGACTAGAGTGACTGAGCGAAAAGTTTTGCAATTTTTGCAAGGAGGAGTCCGTGCCGCTGACACTACCAGGTTTATACAGTGTGCCAAACACGCCACTCTGAAATATTATTACTCTGGTCTTTGGTGTCCATAGTTCGGTTTGTGGAGAATTGTCCCTGCAACAGTAGGATTATTGATTTTGCTCCTATCTAAACACCATTTCGAAACAATTAAATTAGGAATGCTTGGACAACAATAGGTCCTCTATATTTAAATGAAAACTTACTGGGGCCAGCAAAGGAGCACTCGCCGCCCTGGCCTGCATCCTCCTCCTTTGGAGCCACTGCATCCGATTTTTCTGTCCGCTTGCCCCTGGGCGGACCTGACGTACAACATGAAAGAATGAACAGAAAACATTGATGATTGCTGCTTGCCGATGTCCTTGTCAACCAAATCAAACATTTAGAAAGAACAAAAACCAACTAGTTCATCCAAAATGAGGGCTACAAAGGAAGGACTGCACCTGAGCCTCTACTCTAGGGGCAGATTTACAAGCCCCTTGCAGCTCTTTTGCTCCATTCTTGCGTCAATTTTGTGACGCAGCGCCACAACAAGAGAGGCGCCATGGTGTGGCGTATATTAACAACGTTACGCATATGGGAGATGCATCCCATTCTAAAGCCCTGCGCCATTAGGGAGCGTTCCAGCGCAAGGGAGGGCGTTCCTGCGCAGGAACGCATGCTAAAAGTGGCTATGGGGAATATATAAAATTTCAATCAGTCATTTAGGACAATGATGCGTCACTGAAACCCTGCGCCTGCATGAAGCAGACTTACGGCTTGACGCAGCATTGCTGGAGCTGCACCATCGTTGCAACGCAACTCCATCAATGAGCCGCCTTTACGGCACCGATGCGTAACGCTTCGGTGACGTTTTGGGACCATGGTGTGCCGCATTGTAAATACGGCGCACCATGGGTGGTGCTGGCGTGCCGCACACTTTGCAGGGATGCGCAGGTAATTGCTAATCTGACACTTAGGGGCATACTTACGAGTTCTGAGCTGGACACCTCCAGATGTGCACCAGAACAAATGCGTAACGCAAAACTAACCTTGCGTCACGGCAGATGCGCCGCTATTACAATGCGGCAAACCCTGGCGCAAGGGTAGGCAGATGCGTGACGCATCTCGTGACGAAAGAGGGGCGCATCTCTAGAGTCGCGTCGCGGGCGCGATGGAACTATAGCAATGCTCAGGGCTGCCCAATACTCAACATACCGCATCAGTCCTTACGCCTGCTTCAAGCAAGCAGGCATAAAGAATTGACATAGCAGCGTCGCGGAAGTGCCTGCGTTAAATCTTGTAGATTTCACGCAGGCACTTTTGCGAGGCGCACAGCTGCCTGACCGCCACCCCCCCCCCCTTGCGTGGGAACGCACCCATTGTGGCGCAGGCCCAGGCCTTAACGTGGCGCATCTCCTTAGATGGATCACGTTGTACATGACTCGCAGGGATGCACCACGTTTACGTCGCTGTGCGTCAGGTAAGGCAGCGTAAACGTGGAACAAGGGGCTTGTAAATCTGCCCCTTTGTGTCTAGCATTACGCAGTTCTGTAAAATACACTCATACATTACTCAGCCCAATTAAATGAACACAAAATAGAAAACAAATAAGCAGTGGCACCGCCACAGAGAAGGAGAACAGTGCACCTGAAATGCACAGAAGATTTTGAAATATTAATTTACCTCTCTTATCAATGTAATCAGCAGCATTATTGCTCTTTGTAAAAAAATTAAAGCAAACATTTGCAATATAACACAGTCACACAGAGCAGGAGAAAAAACAGAGTAGTGAGTGATGAAAAAATTGCTACTACTACTCACCAAGCCCGGGGACCTCCACTCCCAGCACGTCTAGCAGGTCACGCTCTCGGTCCAGGATATCGGTCCAGCGGTGGGTCACTTGATTGTAGGTGCGCTGGACCCCCGTGATCTTAAAAAGGGCCCGGCACACCTGCCCCCACCGCTTCCGTCGCTCCTGGCTGTTGGTATAACCAGCAGCGATCCTGCCGCCTGCCGCGATGGTCCTGGGGAGACGGCGCTGCACATAAAAAACAAGTGCGCCCACCTCCTCAGGGCTGAAGATCTCCCGGGGCACCACCATTTCCGCCCTCAAGCGGCCACACGGGAGCCGGGCACGGGCTGCGGTGCCCGTCTTGGGCAGCTTGACAGCTGTCTTCACCATGTTCTGGGCAGGTGTTAGTAGTAAGGAGACAAAATGAAAAAGAATAAGAGTAGGGAAGAAGGAAATAAAAGTTTAAAAAAGTCGTTGAAAAGAAAACACAAGTAGCCTAAAACACAAAAATATAGACCTAGAAAAATAGAGGGATAGAAAATAAGTTAAATAGATCAAAAAAATATTAAAACAAGCAAAGGATGGCAGAGATATACAGAGGATAGAAACACCATACCCAGACACATAGGAATGAATGAAAAACAAGATGGCGGCCCGATCACGTGCGCGTAAGTAAGTTCGCACGCGATTTCTCGCGCGAACTCGTGCGAACTTGCATTCGCAATGCGCTCATTGCGCGAGATTACACATAGCGGGCGGAAACGGAAATACGTCACGCAAACAAAATGGCGGCGCCCATACTCAACCTTGGGGTAACTCGCACGAGTTCGCGGCTTCCACGGTCGAGTTCGCACGACGCCGCGCCTCGCGAATAGGGCGAAATTACCGAAAAACGAGTTTTGCAAAAGCAAAACCAACGAGCAGGTGCAAAAGTTCGAGCTCATCATTTGTAACCATTTACCTGTAGTGCTTCCTGAAGGGGCCCTCCAGAATCCGGTTGCCTACTTGCAACTATTGTGTGACCCTGCTCTGACAGTCACAGAATAGTTACAAGTATGCCATTGCATCCTGTTATTGCAACAAAAAGGAAAGGGAGCAGACAAGCAGGTGCCAGCCTTCATTAATGTCAGTTGGGGCAGGGCAGGTGTTGTTGTTTGCAAAACTTAGTGCAGGTGTGCTTGGCTTTGCCACAATAATGTACACTCACTAGTCAATCAGAGGGTGCTGTGATGACACCGAGGGTGGCATGGGTGAACCAGAGTGCCAGTGTTGACAGAGGATGGCAGTGCTTTGCTTTGCCCCAATAATGTACACTGGTGAACCAGAGGGTGCTGTGATGACACAGAGGGTGACATGGGTGAGCCAGAGGGTGGCATGGGTGACCAAAGAGAGTGCCAGTGGTGACAGAGGGTGGCAGTGATGAAGAAAGCCTCGCAAACAGGCTGGGCACGTAGAAACAACAAGTTCGCAAAACTGGCGACCCGACACGTAAGTTCGCAATTTGCAAAATTGTACAAAACCCTCGCGAACTTGCAGAAACCCGTGCGAACACACACCCCCCAAAAAAATACGCAAATCCGCGAGAATTCGCGGATTTTGCGGATTTTCGCAATCCACAAATACGCAAATCCGCAAATTCGCGGATTCCGAATCCGCAAAATCCGCCCATGCTTACTTGCGGGCATGTATGCTGGACCTAGATTATAAAAGCCCTTGTCCTCTTTTGGTTTAGACATCTTCGTGTAGGTCATCATTCAACCTGAACTTGTAGTAATACCTTATAGCACAACGTAGTAAATCCCAATTGTCACAAATATCCCAACACCATGAAGCAGCAAAAGCCTTGAAAGACACCATATGTCTGGATGAGAGACTTATGACTGATACTAGTAAACAACTCCTCAATTCACCTCCCAATGGATGTTCTTGCAAACAACATTTGCCAAACTACTGCTCAGCGGAGGAGAGCCACAAGCGGTAGCTTCCCTGATTCCTCCCCTCCCTCCCACCAGTTGGAGTGGCCACGGATTGGGAAAACATTACAGCTGTGGAAAAAAACCTAGCAAGCCTATGTAGCCTGAAGCAAAGAGAACAAGCATTGGCATAGCCAAAGGTCACGCCTTTGTGACCGTATAAGTATTTAGTTATGCAACATAATATCCTTGGTGCAACAACATCAACTGTTGCATGGCTAAACACTTCGAAGGTCCCAAAGGCCAGACCTATTGGCTATGCCAATGCTTCATTTAAATTAGTTTTGGACGTGTTTCAGAAGCTTCATTAATGCTGAGCACCAAAATACAGATTTTGATGCAGGGGAACTGAGGCACCTGTTGACAAGACACTGTGTACATAACGCAACCATCAATTGCTTTGGGAGCAAATTAGTTGCTGAGCAATGGGTCCGTTGTATGAGAAGGACTCCTTCGGGGAGTGAATGGAGAATGCACTGTTTAGATGATACCCATCTGTAGTAGTAAATTCTCATGGTTGGACCTGCACTGGGGTCTGTAAATTCTCTCTGCTGAAGAACAACAAGAGTGCCTCTTCAGCGTGTAACGCCTTCTGGTTCAAGCTTCTGCTAATAAGCACCAATGGGGTTAACAGTGAACACACTATTCCATGATGCATTGCCACAGCTCTGAGTCACCGTTTGCCGCAGTCATGGAAGATGCAAAGGGGTTAGACTCTGACAATAAAAGGAGGAGTGCCCACTGGTATTCTGGATGCCCCACATCATCGAAGTCCTACAAGTCTCCTTTGAAACTACAAGTTTGAAGACCAAGACTTTTCAATGTCCTCAATGAAACACGCATAAAGAGCAAGGACCCTACTTTGAGTTTCCGACACTCACAGGGCTGGAAACAACCCCCATGGCCTTGGAAAGAATCCCTTTCAAGAAGAGAGCTATAATCTGAGGGAACCGAAGCATAACAGTAATGTGCAGGAAAGACCTAGAGCAAGAGCAGAAGAATCTCTATTTCTCAGAAGCAGCTCCTCCTGGAGCCCAAGACCCGGGAGGGGTGATGTGATACCGGCAGAGAAAACGGAGTATACGCACACTCAGAACACTTCCAATGGTGCAAAGATTCCTTTACTGTACAAACTCATGACGCGTTTCCACCAACTCATGGTTTTGATCACATTGAAAAATACAAATAAGGGAAAGTGTACTTAAAGTCAGCGAAATAACCATCAACAAAGGACGCATCATTTCAAGTGTTACATTATTGGGTATTAGTGCAGCCCCATATTGAAGTACGTGAATCAGTATTACCAGCCCATAAAGAAGTAAATATGCAGTTCACAATTTTTATATACAATGCTTGCTTCCCCACATCATATCAGATAAATGAAAAGGAAGAACCTTTAATCCACTGTTCGTATATGTGTAACAATGCGGTCCTGTTTGGTTACATTTCTAGAACAATGGGAAGCAAAATACGAACTGCCAGTTACGATCACTGCTAGTGTAACACAGGAGACTGGGCACTGACTCCCACGTATTGCAACCGCAGGTGCGGAACATAATGAATGCAGATGGCAAACCCAAATTGCGACGGTGTCAGTTGCCTGCAGACTCGCGAGCCGTGATCAGCTTCAGTGTGTAAGTTTAGAACAAGAACCTATGCATGCAAGGAACGTACCTGTGCAGGGGCGGGCATGATAATCCTCTCAGAGTAAATGACCATTTCTGAAGTAGATGAGATATTGATGTAAAGTTGAGAACACTGTCAGATTGTCAGGTGGAGACTGGGCAGTTTCTCCTGTAATAAGCATTGGCCTCGCGGCCCTGAAAGTGACGCGGCCGCGAAAGTGTTCTGCTTAATGAGGAAGAGAGGGGGGGCCGGGTTGGTGCGACCCTGAAAGTGACGCGGGAAACTGAAAGTGTTCTGCTTAATGAGGAAGAGGGGGGGGGCGGGTTGGGGCGGCCCTGAAATTGACGCGGGAAAGTGAAAGTGTTTTGCTTAATGAGGAAGAGGGGGGGCGGGTTGGCCCAGCCCTGAAAGTGACGCGGGAAAGCGAAAGTGTTCTGCTTAATGAGGAAGAGAGTTGTGTGTGCGCTAGCTAAACCGAAATAAATAAAAAACACACGAGTGATAACGCGATCTGTGGTAGGGGAGGGAATTGAAGAGCTATCAAGGTGGAGAGAGGCACACAAGGCTTAATGAGCCTTGACAGATACCCACATGGCAGCTGCGTGTGTGCACGCACGCATGAACGCAAGCTTGAGGCCAGCATAATCCTCTGGTAGCAACTTCCAAAAAGCCACTTACTAAATTTCTCGCAGAGCAGCGCATGCGCTGGCTCAGGGAGACCTAAAGATGTCACAAGGACCAGAGAGTAATATTTCAACATATGTTTACATCAAAAACCATAAACAACGATTTCATATATTCTCTGCAGTACTGGGGCGGAATGGGCTCAGCATTATGATCCTGCTGGCTTAGAGTAGAAGAGAGGTGCACATATAGAAGATAATGAGAAAACTAACATATAGGTGTTGCCTTTTTAGTGCTTGCACTTCTTAAGAAACAGGCAGATGATACAGGACAGAAATAGACATTCCAAAATAAAGGGGCCAGTTGTTCAAGATTGGGAGTAGGTGACACCTGTGGCTCAATACGAGGTATGCAGCAGTGTAGAATAACAAATGGGAGAAAAAGGACTACTGAATGGCAAGGAGGCATGGAAAGAAGAGAGGAAACCGTGACCACAAGAAAAAAGTTGCTTTGTTTTGGAGAGCAAGGGTTGGAGATAAAGAGTAATGGTACCAAACAGCAGGAAGTGGAAGAGCAGACATTGTGAAAAATCTTACAGCCATGCAGAATGATAGTAAAACCCGAATCTTACAAAAAATAAGGAAAATCCTTATTGTTGTTGAACACCATTAGAAACCCATTCAACCTATTGTAGCTCGAATTAAAGCCACAGCTAGCGTTATAAAAGAAAAAGATAAAATTGAACTAAACTCCAGAAACACATTCTATTTCCATTAGTGACAAGAGTTATCTAAGAGAAAAAGTGTGCGGAAAGTGAAGTTCAGAATAACAAGAAACCAAATTGATGCAATAGTTTGAAATCTAAGATTTCGATCTCAAGTAAAATAAGCATTGGTAAAGACAACAGGTGTGAGGTTAATATTCTAACATGTGCATTAAAGACAAAGAAAAGAATGACTGTCTAACTTGAAGGTTCACTTGTCTTTGATACAGTCCTGTTTTTCTGTTTCTATGTCAAATAAGGGTCAGATAGCCGGGGACCATCATTATGGTCATTATTTAGATTCTACGAACGTAGAGTACATGGGAAAGATGAAGGAACGATAGGTGGTGCATGTTGAAGATGTCAAGTACAGGACACACAGGGAAAGGGAGGGACGGGAAGGAGCCGTCAGATGTGGGAGCTGAGAGACCTATAGTTGTGAAATAGTCCTTTATGCATTTCAATGCAAGCACTGCATTGGCGGACACAGAATGACACATGCTTACAGCCAATGGCACCAGGTGAAAGAGTGATGGTCCTGTGGGCTGAGGCAAGACATGATGGACAAATTCTTAATCCCTTGGCTATAAGAGGTTGGTGAAAAAGCCAGGGTTTGAATGCCGAAGACCCTCTCTCAGTATACTTTAATTGAAAGGGCTGCTTGTCTGCCTAGACCTAATACTGAAGATAGATTTAAATGCACCGGAAACTTTATCATCACAAACGTTCCCATAAAGACTTAAGTGGAGAATCTTGAGAGGCCCTGAGAAATGGTATCCTGCCTTAATTTAGTGAGGACGTATGCTATTGTATGTGCAGAACTTGAAGTTTACAAAGGTGTCCCCAACAAGACGGATCTCTCATCACCATATTTATTTTTATTTTTTATTTAATGCGATTTTATTTAGCGCGAACTTTACCCGAAGGTTTCAGAGCGCTTTACATAAGAACCAGTTTCAATACACTTCGGATTACGTGCGTTACATAAAAGATACAAGCAGTAAAGATTGCAAATGTACAAGTTATAAAGTCACACAAGGAAGAGAGTCACTCAAGGAAGCAATACAAATGGATAAACTCTAAGCGTCACATAGGAATGGTAGAGAGTACAATGGTCTACAACATATACTAGTGATTAGAGTTATCTCTATATACATATATATACAAATAGTAGAATTGGGTGGGAGTAGGGAGGGTGGGAGGAACACTGTGGTATGGAAAAAAGGCAAATCAGAAACATTTGAGGATCGCCAAGGGGAAAACGAGGGAGAAAGGTAAAGGCCGAGGGAACGGACAAGATGGTGGGCCAGGGTCAGGAGAAAGAAGCGGCTGAGAGCAGCAGCTAAATGGCTGCCATAGAGGAGCAGAGCAGAGGGGGGCAGCCACAGGAACAAGGAGGGAAAGGGATTGGGGAACCACCGAAGCCAAAACGAGTCAATTAGATGGGCAAACGCTCAGGGGCCACTGGGCAGCAGAGTCGCCGAGGATGTTCAAAGGCACAGTCTCTGGGTCGCAAGGGCAGCAGTGCCCCTCAGGCTGCATGCAGCACGCCAAATGTCTGTGGAAGTCTGCGAGGGTGCCAGAGACGCAGTCCAGGAAGGCGCGCACCCCCAGGTTAAGACAGCAAAGAAAAGCCCGGGGGCGTCACGCTGTAGTGTAGAGATTCTCCCTGAAACTGCACCCCTGTACCTGGCAATACGGAAAGGTAACAGCAGCGGAGTGGCTGTAAGATGAAGCGTCCTCATATCGCCTCTTGGTTATTTGGCATCCCTATGCTGAGGGCGAGACGGCTGGAAGTGAAAGTAGTAGAAGGGTGAACGGTGCAATGCAGGGCCCACCAGTTGATGCAAAGGTTCAGCAGTGCGCAAATCGATCTGGCAGTCAGTTGGACCGGTGGTCTGTAGTCGCCGCCATCTTGGAACCAGGCAGTTAGCGCCATATGGTGATTTCCGCAGAGGAGGAGAACAGGGGTACGCGTTGTTACTCACGCTGGTGCCCCCGGATCCGACCATACACCGCCAGATTCCAGGAGTTCGCCAGGCAAACAGCGGGGGTCAGCGGCCCAATGTCGCAAGGGCGCCGCCATCTTAGGGTCAGGGGACGGACCGCATGGTGTCCCTGCCAGGTAAGCCTCTCGCCGAAGAGCAGGGAGCGCTTCTCTACACCTGCCCTGGAAACCGGCTCACCTTGGGTGCGAGAGTCGACGAGGAGAAACCTAGGTCCCGGGAGCGCTGTCCTCACCAGATCCAATGCTCGGGGTCGCGTCCACATCCTGTGATTCTGGGCAAATCACTTAATCTCCCTGTGCCTGAATGTGTAATGTAAATACGGTGCTCATGTAAAGCGCTCCAATACCTTCGGGTCGAGTTTGCCCAGCTTACTGAGGGAAACATGCAGTCTTCCTTGTAAGAGTTCCAACTGGAAGATAATATTTCTAGTATTTATGCTTCTATATTTGTTTTAAACCAGTGCCAAGATGCCCTATGTTCTGGGGATAGCGTGCTTTATAATTTCATTAAGCTCTATGTGTTTTATTGCAACACTTGTCATGGAAAGGCCTGCAAAACTGACTGTAAATGAATGTGTTAATTCTGGCAGGTTTTCTGGGACTACAGTTTTGAGGCCTGCCAGGACAGTCATACGTTACTGAGCTCCAATTTACAACTGAGGCCGTTAACCATTTTTTTTTCGAGGCCCATTATTCTAGTGAACCTCAACTGAATATCCAGCTGATACCATTTAGCACTTGACTTGCACAGAGGAGCAGAGTGGAGTTTCTAGGCTTACCCAGGTAGTGGTGTAAGGACAAACACTCATAGGGCAGTCACTTAAGGAGTAATAGTTAATAAGAATTATGTCCAATCAGCTTTTTCATTCTTTAACACAGGATGAATAATCTTCACATAAAACTATGATCCAGGGTAGATACCAGAAGTGTCAAGCACCTTTTGAGGTCTAAAAAAAAAGTATAGTATCAGCATGCTAAACACTAGGAATCCAGTTAACATATAATCCTATGAAGCATATTCGAATACGAGGGAGAACTCTGGGATCTTCTGATCTGCTCAGAAGAGTTTGGGGTTCAGTAGCAGTTCCAATAAGGTGATCAAGTTCTTACTTTCGAGTCTATGCTGTATTTAGCCACACATTGCTCACATTTAGAATATCCCAAGGTGCCAGATTGGTTCTGGGGAACTTCAACAGCAGTTCTCAAGTGCAGTGGCAGGTGGCTTTGTGCGGGTTCACATTGGCTCTGTTCTGCCGTATAGTGTTGGAGCTAAGCTCCATCCCTCGCCCTGTCATCAGTTTCTTGTCCCTTTCCCATTCTTTCCCTTAGATGAGCAATGTGGCAAAATTGTTAGTGACGTGTGCCGTTCTCTAACTTGGGTCCTTTTTAGATGTTAAACGGGTAGCCCCGCTGACCCATGAGATGGGGGACAGTGAGTCATCCGCAGTTAGATGGAGGTTATGAATGTCACTTCTGGGATGTTCCAGTCTTCAGACACTCATGTTCCTTGAGTGTAGTCAATCAGCATGCACTATTGTCCATGAATTATAACTGCATACATTATTTTTTTCTTCCTGAAGGAGATAACTTGTTTAGCATCCACTCTAGCTACTAAATGAGAGGATTGCCCTAAGCACTACCAGCCTTGCATATGTTCCAGTGTTATAGTTTTAACATTCCTATACCTATAAGAAAATAGGAAGGAAGGTGAAAGCCGCAACTACAGGACTACTTATAAATGACTGATTAGTACAGACTGTATTTGGAAATAACTAATCTCCATAATGAAATCGTGAAAAGCAATGTCTTCTGGGATGAATAACCAATTCCCCAAAGATGCAATTTTAAAACATCATGTACGAATCCCACAAACCAACCAATGCCAGCTCCCCAGACTGGAAAAAACAACAGAAGGAGCCACCAATTAATGAACTGGTTAGAACCAGAAGAACTTCGTGGGCTGCAAATGCATGTGCTATGTACAGGCTAGAGTTATGGCCACTAAATGCATACCTTGGGCTAGATGTACAGATACCCAGTTTCTAAGTAAATATATTCTGATGAGCGTCATTGACAACCTGGACTAGGCACAACTCTTGTTGAACTATAACAATGTAATAGTAAATCCATTCACCTTGACACCCCACTCTAATAGCCTACATATCCAAAGAAAGGCTGAACCAAAGGAGAGACTGAACATGGCTTGTACACCTCGCCATGGGACTCCAACTGGTGGATGGCCGAACTCGGTCCCACACTCCGCACCCATGCCTGGAATTTCAGACACAACAGCAAACTGACATGACCAAAAAGGGCAACGCTGTCACTTTATCTTGCTTCCTCACCCTGAACATGCATGGAGAGATCTTATAATGGCTCCCAAGCAAAACTAGAAAAACCATCACCACGCCCTAGTCACCAGGAGGAAGACCTGGAACAACCTCTACACGAGGATTATCAAACAACCCACCAGAAGATTACAAACGATCCAAAGCTCTGCTGCCAGACTTATCCTCAATCTCCCACACAGAACTCGCAGCACATCGAACCTCAGGGTGCTTCACTGGCTCCTGATAAACAAACATGATAATTTCAAACTCCTCACACACATATTCAAGGCACTACACAACTTAGGCCCCACCTAACTAAACATTTGCATTTCCTTCCGTTAATCACCAAGACACCTCCGCTCTGCAAGACTCATACTCACTTACACCCCACGGATCCACACGGACCCAGATCAGGAGGATGGGCATTCTCTTACATCGCTTCTAAAGCGTGGAATGACCTACCACTCCACACAAGAGTCTCCTCCTCTCTTCTTGAATTCCTTTAGAAGCTGAAGTCCTCCCTTTTAAATTAGCCAACCTGCCTTAGCCCAGGACTAGGCTCAGCGCCATGATAAACTTGCGATGATAATGCGCTTTACAAGTTCACACAACATAACTGAACAAAATGGTTCAATAATTATCACTAGGAGAAGAACTCTTTCATACAACCAAAATCAAAGATGACCATGGAAAAATAGGGAATCACAAATATCTTTCATCTTGAACCCAGAATTTCCATCCACATTAACCAGAGTATGAAGTGCAGGCTCAGGTTTATAAAACATGCCATGTTGTATCAATGCAGATGAGACTTGTGGCATGCACGATGAACATGCTCAGAGTGATAAATCACTAGGGATCGATCAATGTTTTGTGACAAAATGGCCCAAGAAATAAGAAGGGGCTTTAGGGAAAGGTTGTTGTCTTACCTTTTTGCAAATAAGGGTGTTCCTTAACGAAAGCCACACGGTCTTTCTTGGCAATGGCATTGGTTTTAGATCAATTCCTCTCAGACAAAACTCCAGATGGAAAAAACATGGCTTAGAATTTCGGTGAGAGCTAAACTGGCATGATAGGATCAGTCTTCTATCAGCGTCTTTTGTGGTACCATTTCAGTTGTACTGATTAGCATGGTTAGATTAAGATCTTCGGGTATAAAGTGAATGGACAGCAAATGTTGACCAGAGCCTTTACCCTTTTTTCTTGCCAGTAATGCTTAAATTAGACAAGGCAGACACTAGCAAGCCAGGGCAGGAGTGAAAGAGTAGGATCTCCATTGAAAACAACTGATTGGAAATCGACCACGACGGGATTTATTGATTGTTCACTCACAACTAGAAAAAAATGAGGTGTCTACGAGGCAAAGAGAGAGAGGCAATAAAAGCTTGTATTCATATCTCTATAATCCTCCAGTGGATCTTGTTCGTTTTTATGTCAATAAATTCTTAAAAATACAGTCTATTTTCATAAATTGATGTCAGATTTCTAAGGAGTGGTGTTTCTTCCTTATTCGCGTGTTTGTTTTGGTGCTGTCTAATTCTTTACACTAACTAGTTTCTTTGTTTAAGCTTTGCTGTTCAAAGATGCAGCTACCCAGGATTGAGCTAAAGGTTTTAAAAACTAGCCTAACTGGACCCAAAATAGTATTGTGAGTGTATTACACGGCGATGTGTCACAACCACACCATCTAATACACCACTTTCCTCACATTATCATTTGCAACAAGAATTGCATAAAACATCCTAGATGTGGAGGGACTGTATACTAAAACCCCACAGGCCACCACTCTTTTGGTGCTGGAAGATCCATTGAGGTCCACATACTAGTCTAATCACACTCACATCAATTTTGTAATGGAAGGCATTATTCTAGTACTTACAAAAATATCTATACGTTTTGAATACCCAATTTCTTCATAGGTGGCAATACCATGGATAGTACCTGTGCCCCTTGTCTAGCAAACCTTTATATCCATCATCTTAAGTCCACCAAAATCCTACAGGAGAACAATCCTTTTAGAGCACAGATATAACATGATGATGTTACATACCCGCTATCCTACTTATTTGGGCAGACTCAGATGATGCATCTTGCACCTTCATACATTGGATGTATATACACCTACATTTTACTATGAGCAAGAACCAGCTTTCTTTTATGGACCCATTCATAGAAACCAATGATGGGAAACTGAAGACCACAGTCTTCTGTAAATCCACAGAAATTCCCTTTTAAGGTTTTCCATCCACAACCCCAAGAGCCCTCAGAAAGACCATACCACTTGCAGAAACTGTTCAATTCTGCCCTCCTATTATTTACAGCCTGTAAAACGTATTGATTATAAACAACCACACGGCAACTCAAAACAGTTAATTAAGATGGCACGCAAAAGAGCACATACCAAAATATATACATCCTTTTAGAAAACCAAGCCAGACCAGGCACCAAAAGAATACATTGTGTAACCATGTACTAAACCTTATATACCCACCTGAAAAAGACCATCAATAAACATTGGTAGAGTTTTAATTTTAGTTACAAGAGACTTGAGAAACCTCTATTCGTATTTAAAAGAGGAAGAATATTTAAGGACATGGTAACCCATATAAGATCAAAGAAACCATATCAGTCACACTAACAATGTAACTTATGGGGCTTACCAGCGATAAAGGAAGAGTTCCCTTTTGGCACACGCCATGCTTATAATTACACTGAATAACATCAACACTCTGGACCTGGGCCTTAGAATCTATGGGTACAAAAACAACAAACCAAATACAGCCATCAGAATGTTATTTATCTCCAACAAGGCTCTCGTTAATTGACTTGTGTAGGCAAGACTACATGAAAAGCCAAGACCCGTATACCAAAAAACGATTTTTTTTTTTATAAATTCTTGTTTTAATAACAATGCTCATGAGACCATACAGTACAAAAACAGTGTTTACATACCATGGGAGAGAATACAAGTGTTAACAAAAAAATGCTTGGTAGGGAACCACAGATACTGTCAGCGATCCTCAACACAACTACCCCTCCTTGAGTGCTCCAGTTTCTCTGTATTTCCGCCAGGGCGCCCACACTTTCTTCCACTTTTTGGTACACCCCCTACTTTTATATACAGTCTCTTTGGCACCAATCGAGGTCCCGCCTCCATTCCTCCCACTGCGGGGGGTGTCTGCGCCCCCCACCCCCTTGCGATATTTCGTTTCGCTACACCCGCAGCCAGGGCCAACCATATTTCCACATATCTCGAACAATCAGTGTCCCCTTTAATCATCAATAAGAGCCACTTCGGATCCATCGGAGCCGTCTTCCCCACTACCCTAGACATGGTGTCAGTGGCCTTCGTCCATAAGGGAATAATCTCCGGACACTCCCATATGATATGAAAGCAGGTGCCCTCCTGTTGACAAACCCTTACGCATAACACCGATTGGCTCTTTCCCCATGCATACAGGTGTGTACGAGGATAGTAAGTACGGCGAAGGATTGTAACCTGTACCAGCCTGAACCTCGAACGGATTGCAATCTCTCTAGGACCCTGCAGCGCATTCTGCCAGTCTTCCTCGTCTAGACTCCCAAGATCCATGGCCCAAGATGTTAAAAGTTTGACCAAGGGGTCAAGCATAATATTTATTAGTTTACTGTAAATTGTTGATGTGGGTTTCTCCGTTATGGGGTCAAGCAACAACCTGTCTTCCATTGGGGAATATTCCGGAATGGATGTACCACACGGTATATGGGATCGTAGGGCATGTAGGAGTCATATGTGGTGATATCTCTGTGCGGGATGTAAGTCGTATTCCCTTTGGAGGTGCTCAAAGGAGCAGGGGGAATCACCTTTCCAGACATCCCCTAGATAATCTATGTCAATCAGCTGCCACCCCTTGAATCCCGTTAAAGCGGTACCTCTTGCAGCTGCTCTCCCTGCCACAGTGGTGCTCTGCCGGTCAATGTGCCTGCCCAACCAAAAAATGTATTTGCCTCTCTCCAACACTGTATCACTACCTTAGTATGTTCAGGCCATATCGTCTGCTGTATCCGTGCGTAAAGAAGAGGTTCTCAATTGTCCCTCGGCATAGCCAACCTATCCACCCTGTAGGCAGGTTCGCTACTGTCCGTGTACACCCAGTTGTTTATCATATGCAGCTGCGAGGCCCAGTAATACAGTTTAACGTCAGGGAGCGCCAGTCCTCCATCGTATGCTCCCCTGTGTAGCTTGTGTAATGCAATCCTAGGGGACCCACTGTCCCACAGCAAAGTCCGCACCGCCTGCGAGATTCGTTTAAACACGCTTGGGTGGGCAGGGTAAGGTGTATTCAACAAAAGTAGTTTTAGGTGTGGAAGAATAACGACCAAATTGGTTTCTCATGTATTTCATGAAAGACACACTGAAAATAATTTCAAGTGGACAATAATACATTTAGTACCCACAAGCCTTTTTCCTCATTGAACAAAGATGTATTTTCCACTTTTCTATGGTTAGGACTGGATTAGAAGATGAGATGACATGGAGTTTTACTATAATCTGTATGGCATCCACGTCAACAATGATCAGACTAGGGTCCTTTACCACCTGAACGGGGTACTACAATCCCCACCAACCCAAGCTATTATCCTGTGGCACAACACTTATGTCTTTCCGTGGAGAACAGACAGATGGATAGATAGATGGATGGATAGATAGATAGCTAATTAGTATTTACTGTGCTACGTTATCTAGTATTCTCATATATATTATGCGGGTATTTCAATCTGCACTTCCACTGTGGCCAAACATTAGTATATTGTCCCCAAAGTGAATAATTACGTCAAGCCTAAACGATAGTATTCATTCCTGCATCCATGGCCAATGTATTATTTTATTTCATAAAAAACGAACACTTTCTTTTATTTTAAAAAATGAAGTCTCACCTGCTTGCAGTAACCTCTTGTGCTTCTGATCTATCCTTCAGACATTTAAGAAGAGCCTATACAGGGTGACGCTACTTTTACCACAATGCTTTCCCTGGTGGCATGCATAGGATATGATACCACATGTCACCACTTGATGCTGAACGTTTGCCTCCCTGGCGCGATACACTCCCTTTGAACAGTCACATTACAATTGCATGGGGAGCGACTGCCAGCTGAAAACGAAGGATGTAAGGCCAGGGTCAAGCCTTTTCCTGCCGTAACTTAGCACGACACAACCATTTTCTAAATGAGTGGTCTGTTGAAATCATTCAGTCCAGGTATTATTTTAAAGGTTTAAAGTCAATTGCAGCACAGCAACATAGAGCAGTCTGATCATCATTAAGGCTCAGTGTAACTGACCTTTCAGATACAAGTAGTTCTATCAAAGGATTCTAAGTGGAACCAGAATGCAGAACATACAATAACATAGTATGCATAACAACAAGTAAAAAGCTGGACTGTAACATCATTCACAGACCTTGTCAGTCTTACTAGAATGAGAAACACTCCTTTCAATTGAAGACCAATTAACTTTTCAACTTGGTTCATGACGTATGTTGAATATAGCTGCATCTCTGCACTAATTGGCGTGTGTGCTTGGGATTATTTTATAATAAGGGGTCACTGTGTGTGGAATCTATTGACCGACCTGTTCAAATCACAGAATGTTGTTTATTCACATTGCAGGGGTATTTACAAAGCTATATATCTTTATAATCTTTTCCTTTGTGTCTAGGGGTGAATCAACCAAGCTGTCCTGTTTATGCTTATTTTCTTTCTTACCTTATTTGATGGTCATAAAATTGCTCAGGACAGGCACAAATGTAGGAAAGGTCACATGGATCCCACAGTTCTGTTAAATGCCCTAATCCTGGCAGCACTTGAGGGCAGACACATGAAAAGTCATTATATCCCATACTCCTCATATGCAACATTGTGTTAGGAATGTGATCCAGCGCTCCTATTGAAAAACTGTCTCAATAACACTACTGATCCCCACAATACTCACCATTAACCATGAATCACTTATAAAGGCCCATAACACCAATGAGACAATTTTTGAGCGACTGAATCTGGTGGTCTGATTAATTAAACTATCTACATATTATTTACAAAATTATATACAACAGCTGTTTTTCTATTTTCACCATGGTTTTTAAACACTTATCATTAATCAGGCCATTAAGGCGATTGAATGAACTGATGGTAACTAGATCATGAATAAACAAGACCAGCTTGTCATTTCAAATCTAATTTTATTTAACTATTATTATCATAAGGAAAAAGCATTTACGTTTTAAAAATCTTTATTTTATAAGTAATCAAGAAAGCAGTATTTTAGTGAG
The DNA here is from genome assembly GCF_964261635.1 of Lissotriton helveticus. Lineage (NCBI taxonomy): Eukaryota > Metazoa > Chordata > Amphibia > Caudata > Salamandridae > Lissotriton > Lissotriton helveticus. The sequence continues at coordinate 686,864,557 of NC_136070.1, read as the reverse complement.
GAAATGAATTAATAAACTGACATTTTTGAAGCAAGCTCAGAAACATAAATTAATAGCAGAATAACAGTTTCCATTCCCTAAATCTATTTCCCTGTCTGATTCTCACTCCACCTAGAAAAGAAAAATCATTTAAAGTCTACTGTCCTTACGTGCGCCAAAAGTCCGACAGCATCTCACGTCAATCAGGAATCGGAAAGAAGAGAGTTTTTTCTCCGCTCCAAGTGTCAGGTTTTATACCTTTCTTTCTAGCTAAACTTACTACATTTTACATAATTTAGAGCGATTCCAAACTCTCCATTGGCTGTCCTGTGTCAGTCCACGATAAAATGTGAGATCACGTCCGTTACTAGACCGGGCCCAGGCTTTTACATAAGCCCTATTGTCTCTCATTACCACGTCTTCCGACTTCCTCAGAAAAGATACTTTTTTCCACGAGTTTTAAACATTTGCTTCCTAGCCTTGGCAGACACAACAAGTTCCTGTCCTTGAGCCTTTCTCCGGGTGCACGTTCAACTCAGCTGAAGAACTGCTTCTCCAAATTATATGATGATAGTGCAGTAAAAGTCTTCACAGCTGCGCATGTGCAAGGCATTACTCTGGACAAGTTTTCATCTGCAACTCTGTCAGCCATACTTTTTGAATCACTTCTAGGCCTCACTTCGAAAACTATTATTAAACAAACACAAGACATCAGTTAATTAAAGAATTGAAACCCATTCTGTTACCCACCCCCTTTACTAATTAATCCTGTTAATTATGTTACCTAGCTGAAGCACATATAAGCAGCATTATATCTACCTTTCCTTTTAGGAACTGCAGGAACTCTTTTATGCATTTTGTCACAGAAAAGACAAAACATAAGCACACAAAATAAGCACATGCCATTAGTTAAACTAGGGAACAACTAGGGGTTGGCTCTAATCAGCAAGGCTGAGCCTAAATATCGAGAAACAAAAATGGGTTGCCAGTACTGATCTACGTAATTTCAATAAACAACTAACCTAACAGAACTTGAAAAAACATTCAAGAGCGGGAATTGCTAATTAATAGCTTTTTATTTTAGCATTTTTTGAAAAAAATCATATTTTTTAATTTTCATACGAAATTGCATATTCAAAAGAAGGACACGTGATACTTCACAGGAAAAGTGGACAGGAGTTCATGAATCATTCATCATATCTTTCATATCACATACGTACAAAAACATTCAACTGGACAGGGGAAAGAACTGGAAACATCTATACAATAAGCTATATACAATCTGTTACAAAGAAGGGAGAAATCTCTATACTCTATATACAATCTGTTATGAAGGGGAAAAAAGAGAAAAAGCCACCATCTGCATGACGATTTTACAGTAGTATTAAAGACAAATGCTTTTTTCAAGGTACATTCCTAGATGTTAAATCAATTTATCAAAATAATCTTTCTGGAATTATTAGTTGTAGGTAATGTACACTTAATAAGCGGCAAGAAAATTATTTTCGTTAAATCGCTTGTCGCTCTTGCAGACACTGTGTGGCAGGAGCCTACGCGTTTCGAATCCCACTTTGTCTCTTGGGATTCTCTTCAGGGCCACAAGTGGTATCTAAACCAGAGAGAAAAAAGATAAGAGGAAAGACAAGGACAGTGGTTAAATAAATTCTAAAATTACTGGACCAAAACATCAGAAGACATGACACAGGGCCCGCCCTCTCCCCCACGGCTTACCAAGGAGCAAGAATGCCTGGTTAATGGGAGGGCGTAAAGGTCTAGTGTTCAGGTCCAAATCTGGGAATTTAAACGGTAAAGCGCGATGTCAAGTACGATGAGATGCAAGTCAAATGGGCGAGTTTTTTAGTTTTTCAGTGGAGAAGGGCCTCCTTAGTACCTACCTCGTATGAAAAGAAAGGGAGAGTCTCCGTAGCGGGTCAATGAACCACAATGGGATGGGTAGTGCATATACTTGCCTGAAGGAATAAAAGACAGTTTCAGGATGGGATTTCTATATGACCTATTACCGAATTTCAAGTAAAGGAATGAACATAATGCAAGATTTCTCACCCTAACAATAGAATTCTCAGGTTTCAGTGTAAGCGGTTGAATGGAGCAGTTTTTCCGGAGCGTTAAACAACGCAGCAATGAGGCAAGTGAATTACTGGGGAGCTGGGAAAGGCATCGTCAGTCGAGAGCCAGAGCACAATCTGAAAAATCTTCCCCGGTTTCTACGTCTATTCGGTTTTCTGTATTCTAATCCAATTTCTAAAAATGAATTGCTTATCAGGTCTGGAAAGCGGAGAAGAAACGTATCAGCCAACAGCATTAAATTAGCTGCAACATTATAAAAAAATTATTAAAAAATTATAAAAAGAGCCTTGCCACTAACGTTTGCACAGACCTACTTGTTTTAAATAGGCGACTAAGTATCAAAACTTACCGCCGTGGGTACGGGGAAAAAGAACTGGCCCGATAGTTGAAAAAGCCGGACTGCGAACTAAGGAGACAAGGAAAAACCTTGTAAGTATAATTATCTTCGCTTTATAGAAAAACGGGATGGTTCTAAATCATAAACTTACTTGCGGTATGCTGGCTGCTGCTCCAACCGGTGGCGTTCAAATCGGCACTACACCTGGGCGCATGCGTATTGCAAGACAGGGCAAGGCTACGGCGGATCTTTTAAATGGTTTTGAAGGCGGAGCACCGCCCTTACTTAGGCGAGGAATGGGAAAAAGCAAAACCAGGGCCGGGGCGGGGGAGTGGATTAGTAGTCAAGTTGTAGTACGAGAAAAGTAACGGAGATCAGCACTAGTGTGGAGGTATAAAAGCCCACTTTTTAATTTTCGTACGAGTGGAATACACCGCCATCTCAACCAACTAACACTGGAATAGACAAGCATTGGCAGCGCTAAAATTTAATCACAATTTAAAGATTTCACTCAATTCATTGAGTCCTGATGTCGCCGTATCGAATTTTACTATAAGGAATGCTTCTCTTTTCGATAGTTGTGCATTCCAATCACCTCCTCGTGAGTCTTTTTCGACTCGTGATATCACTGTCCATCTAAGGTCGCTTATATCATGTTGCATACGTGTCCAATGCTGCACCAGTGGGGCATTTTCAACTTTCTTTTTTAGTCTGGATTTGTGTTGTGAGATACGTTGACGTACCTCTTGATTGGTTTTGCCTATGTATAGATGTTGACATGGGCATAAAATACCGTAAACTACAAACTTTGTTTTGCAATTGCTGAATGTGTTATGCCTCCAGGAGATCCCATTATGCTGAAAAAGCGAACCCTCAAGAGTAGATTCGCAACAGATGCAAGTACCACATTTGTGGTGTCCTGTTACGGGGGGCATTCCCATCAATTGGCGCAACGTTGCAGGTTTTGAAGCTGGCATAGCCGCTCGGACTATGTGATTAGCGATATTATTTTCCTTTTGAAACGCGAATAAAGGTAATTGAGTGAGAGTCTCATCTAAGTTCTTCACTAGGTGCAAATTTTGTCCTATAATCCGTTTAAGCTGGTTCGCATTAGGACAAAAAGTGGTGACACAAACTTGTCGCTTCAATTGAGGCTTATCTTTCCGTTCCAGGAGTGTCTCTCGTGGGGTCCACTGGGCTCTCTTCATACAGTTCTTTACTAATTTTATAGGATACCCCCTGTCACAAAGCTTAGATATCAAATTTCCAGAATGATAGTGGAAGTCCTCTCTAAACGTGCAATTTCTGCGAACCCGCAGAAACTGCCCGTAAGGAAGATTTTCTTTAAGGCTTCTCGGGTGGTTACTGTCGAACATCAACGATTTATTTCGATCAGTGGGTTTGACATACATAGTAGTCGCAAGTTTACCTTCTTGTGAGAAGATCTCTACATCAAGGAATGCAATCCTGGTTGTGGACTGGGTTAGGCTGAACTTTATGTCAGCAGTCCTGGAGTTTAGCCATTGATGAAAACGGGACAAAGTATCACTGTCTCCTGTCCATACCATGAATACATCATCAATAAATCGGAGCCAAGCCCCGATGTATTGATAGAATGGATTGTTGTTATGTATGTAAGTGTCTTCATACATTGACATAAAAAGTACCGCTAATTCCGGTGCAACAGCTGCATTTAATACTGACAAAGAAAATAGACAAGGTTAGTTTATTATTTCTCTCTTTAGCATTTGCAACATCAAGCACAGTAATTATCCTGCGTGTACTGATGCAAGAACTCTTATACTATGTTGATTAGTATTTTCACCACAAGCATATTAATTCAATTATGATTATGGGAGATTAACTTCGCAAGTTTGAACAAAATATTGTTCTGCACCTTGCTTCATCAAATGCCAATGCAAAACATTTTATAACCTACCAATAAACAATGTTATTTCGAAGTTCAACGTTTATTTATTCATGATTTGGAACTTCAGTGAGTACCACATGAGGAAAATACTGCACATACACAATAGGACACAAAGATAATGCCAGTGGTAACATAAAATCATCAATACAATGAATAGCACCTTTATAAAAAGTAATTCGCCAGAGTTCAGGCAATTTCATGATTTAAGATTATATCCAAAAATTCAACAAAAATGTAAGAGACCTTCAAGATGGTAAAAAAAAAATTGGGCAAGAATCATTTCATTAAGAGCAGGAATCGGAACTCCTAGGAGATTCACAGCGCAGAGAAGGACAATACACAGACAGAAGGGCAAAATGAAAACAACAGGATTTGCCCTTAAAACAGCATAAACGTCAATCAATACGAAGGCAACAAAACACTTAAAGAAGTTAAAAACTTGGATACAAAACATTTAATGTGGTGGGTTGAGCAATACATATAAAGCCTCAGCAGTCATATTTGCTGAAAATCTCAGAAAGGGTGGGTCTCGGCCACTTACGACGACATAATAACAAGGCAGGGCATATAAATAAAATATGTTCCAAATCCTGACATCCATCCTTACAAAAGTGACATGCTTGATGTACCGCGCCATTTTGAAGTTACGACATTGGAACAATGGTAAAACGGTTTAGTGCCCAGAGGCGTCTAACCCCATGAGTCATATTCCATGCCACATAATGATGTGATTTATTCATAATTTTAAAAAAAATCATCATTAAAACTGAGTTTGTTTTGCCCTTTTAAAAGTCCAGATCCAAACGGAAACTTAACTTAGAAGTGGCCGGCTTAAGAAATGCTTTGAACTGTGCAATTGACATGGACGAGACTGTACTTAAATCAAAATCAAATTGCTCTAATGTATATTCAAAATTCCTAAAGAATAAAACTTTGTCTCTTTTCATTTCGAAGATCTCTTTAAACATAAAGTGTTGAAGAGAGTTACAATCACTGTTCACGAGGCAATGACCCCATTGTACCACTTCCGCTAAACCTTTTACAAATGAACTTTTTTAACCAAATTCAAATCTTAATGCAGCCATTGGCACGAGTGTGTTGACTGATAGCAATCTCCGTAGAATTTTACTGTCAGTTTTGTCTTAAAAGCTTCATTTTGTCACAGCAAATACTGCAACAGAAGAGTAGACAGCATGGGCGTCCGCAGAAATTTTTCCAGGGGGGGGCAAAATGTTAACGTCATCACCATCCTCCGACATGATGTGTGCCAGGTGAGGCACAAGAAACACTGGGGCACAGGAGGAGCCATGAGGGGCAGCCATGAGGGGCAGGGAGCAGGCTGCATATGATCTCATACACCATAGGGTTATTGTGCCGCAGCCATCTCTTTCTTTTGTGCTTTTGGTAGATATCATTCACACCTTCTACAGTTGGCATCAGAAAATGTACCTCATTACGCTGCAGCCCTATTTTTGCTGCATAATTTAGGTAACACTGCAACATAATTTTATCCTCTATTGCTGCATCATTATGTGGCCCCAAAGCAGACAGCACATGTTAAAAGTGCTTGTGCATGAAGCAGAGACCCTAAAGCTTGCAAACTTAGTTTGGCGTGCGTGCAAATACTGCGTTGCCGATCCCTGGTGAGTTGCACTACTTCTGTAGAAACAAGGCCAACTGAGGTACCAATGGGTGGGGCGGACTAGCTCAGGGTCCTGTGACCTCAGTGACAGAGTCACTGTCGCTCTAGCGTGTGCTGCTTCGTAGGCCTGCCCAGAAAACTGAAGGTGAACTTCGGTAGGGATTGGGGGGGAGGACAGACCTTCAAGATTAACCCACTCTTGCCACAGCTAGGGATATGCTGGTGCTAAGACACCAGGGTTTCTAAGGTCTAGCGGGGCCTTCTAAGGTCTAGCATGGGAATGTGCTCCCTTAGGAGAAAACGGTACAAAAGGGGGTAGTGATGGACAGAGCATCTGAACCAATCAAACACTCACACCCAGTCAACAGATCTGGGTTTAATCCATCACCGTTATTTAGCCCACTCTGCCACCCCAGTTCAGACATGGCCATATGCAAATCAGTATGACCCTGTGCCTCATGGGAACAGTCCAGCCCGAACTGCCAAGCCATGCCTTCCCTGGACTGGAAACAAGCTTCCTAGGATCTGTTTCTGGCATTACAGCCGTCTTCAGCTAGGCTTGCTTGAATCCAGTGGCAAAGTGAGCAAGGGACTCGCATCTGAGCATACCCTGCCAACTTATGGCGCACAAAGCGGTACAAAAGGGGGTGGTGATGGACGGAGCATCTGAACCAATCAAACACTCACACCCAGTCAACAGATCTGGGTTTAATCCATCACTGTTCTTTAACCCACTCTGCCACCCCAGTTCAGACATGGCCATATGCAAATCAGTCTGACCCTGTGCCTCATGGAAACAGTCCAGCCTGAACTGCCAAGCCATGCCTTTCCTGGACTGGAAACAAGCTTCCTAGGACCGGTTTCTGGCATTACAGCCGTCTTCAGCCAGGCTTGCTTGAATCCAGTGGCAAAGTGAGCAAGGGACTCACGTCTGAGCATACCCTGCCAACTTATGGCGAACAAAGCGGTACAAAAGGGGGTGGTGATGGACGGAGAATCTGAACCAATCAAACACTCACATCCAGTCAACAGATCAGGGTTTAATCCATCACCGTTCTTTAGCCCACTCTGCCACCCCAGTTCAGACAGGGCCATATGCAAATCAGTCTGACCCTGTGCCTCATGGGAACAGTCCATCCCGAACTGCCAAGCCATGCCTTCCCTGGACCGGAAACAAGCTTCCTAGGACCGGTTTCTGGCATTACAGCCGTCTTCAGCCGGGCTTGCTTGAATCCAGTGGCACCCCCTTTTGTACCCCTTAGGAGAGAAGGCTGAACCTGGTTCCCCAGTTCCAAATTCAGCAGCTCTGGCCATAGTGCCACATCTTCTCCCCCACTGAACACCATACTCTTCCATTAAAAGAAACTTTAGATGCAATCCAATTGTGTTCCGCTATAAACGCCTGGAAACAACTCAATTCAAATTATGCACTAGAAAAGAGTAATATTCTGTCTGAAAAAACAGTTACAACTTCCTGAAAAAAGCAAACACTCACAGGGAATGCAGGACTGAGTAAAGTATGTTAAATGTGAGCAAGAACAAAATGCTTACCTTAATGCTTGTGCACTCGTTATTCAGAAATCAATGAGTGTTTTTGCCTGAAAAGCTAAGGACATGACTACAGGGCCCGGAGGGGACCTGTTTCAATGTCCATTGCTTAAATCCTTACAAAACATAAGGAGTATGGTTTTAAAATACCACATTCATGAACATAAAGCTGGAGTACACTACACATTTCATAAACGAATAAAAGGAAAACAGCTGATAAGGATCATATGAAACATTTTTTATACCATGCATCAACCAGATATCGCGGTACCTCCAGGAACGGTGAACTTTCTCACCTGAGGAGAAAAATGCTACTCAAAGACGAGAAAAAATGAAAGTAGTGCTTCACTGGGAAAGTCTGTAAAGTGGAGCTAATGTGTTTGGGTGTGAATAAAACCAATCTGGCAACTTTGTGACACTCTGTCTTTAAATTGTTTAGTTTAAGCTTCTACATCTGTGGGTTGAGGTTCAGCCTATAAATAATAGTTTTGGTCTTGTTGGTGCGATCTGGAGGTATAATCCAACACTGATGAGGCAGGGGTATGGCAGCACATTATTGCATAAGGTGAACTGTGAAGGAGTGTGAGAGGCAGACTCTCAATTTGCTTAAACAAACCAGTACACTTTGTAGCAGAAATCACTTGAAATTATAATGTAGAGAATAGCCAGGTGTTTATTATTTTTAGTAGGAAAGGTGTTCCAGGGATGAAATGTTAGTCAATTGAGGTATATGCATTTGAACCTAGAAGCGCCTCGAACACTGAAAGAGCTCTACAACATCTGCAACGCTTGTTTTTAAAAAAAAATGTAGTTTTATATAGCGCAAACTCGATCTAATGGTATCAGAGCACTTCACATGAGCACCAATTGCATTACAGATAGTATACTTTTTGGGGAAAAATAAACTTCACAATGTATGTCAGTTAATACAAGCATCGTAATTGCACATTGTTGTTGAAAACTTCCTTTCGATAGTGCTGTAGTTAATCAATGCCATTGTTTTGAGTTCTTTTTGCTGGAAATGTAGTTTATGACTTTAGCATCGACCACAAATGGTGTAAAGTGTACTGAGATTTTACTAAACCATGTGAATACCAATACTGAGAGTGAGTGAGTGATTTATTTATCTGGTGAGGCAAATACTTCCAATTATGAGTTTTCTTCATATAAATGAGAAATTACGTGTGGAATTTGGGGCTTTCCACTCAGCGGCGGCTAGTGACATTTCAAAGTGGTGAGGCGAATCATGGCAGCAGGTCTCGGGGCTCACGGATAACGGGAACAATCCTGTAGCCCCGTACCCAATGTCTCTGCATTTCACTGCCACACAGACCTACAGACCTTAATTTAAGCAAGCACAGGTTGTAACAAGAAATGGATCGAGGGCAAATGAGATTCTTCAATTGTGTTTTCTCATGCCAGTTTCCCTCATTTCCCTACACCTGTTATATTTAGTTGTGGCCAATTTACTGACTTGTTGCTGTCAGAAACAACTTGTTTTTATCAAACCTTGACATTTGCAAAAGACCGTTTTCTGGAGACATTAAATAGATTCTTGTCCTTGTGAGTGTTTTCAGGCCTGCAGCTTCCAAAGGTTATTCAGGAAAGTGTAGGGACGGGGGCGTGGTTTCGCACGCGACCAGCATGGACGCCTCCGGGTAGAGCTCCGCGCCGAGCTCCCCTACCCGGTGCATTTATCCTGTTGAACGCTGACTGCAGCCAACGAAAACTGCCGGCGCTGCGGTGGTGAGCCATCGCCCATCGCCCCACCAACTTTGGGGACGATTGGTGCACCCGGCCCGCTCCGGGAGAAACACTGCGATGCAGCCGCGCACGCCGCCTCCACACTCGGCGTGCGCCTAGGCCAGTCCGGGGCTCCACCCCCGCTGCTAGGCCCGGAGGAGCGGCCTACCTGAAACGACCGCGACACTAGCCACGCTGACTGGCCGTTGCGGGCTGGGTCTCTCGCCGGCCACTGCGGACACCGGACCTACACCCGCTGACGCTCCCGACACCCACGCACCTCATCGGCGCTGTGCCACTGCGTGGGGCTAGGGAGGCTGCTGGGACCCGGAGGCTGCGAAGACGGCCCCCTCTGTGTCCGGGGATCAGCGGAGGGCCCACGCGACAGCCGGAAGCAGACCCCAGTCCGCGGCCAGGGCGGACAGATCAGGCGACCGGCGAGGGTGAGCGACGGGGACCTGGGCAGTGGAGGCGGCTGGGGCCGGGTGCGCTGGCGTCTGCCCCTGGTGACGACGCACACGCCTGCTGCCGGGCCGCAACGAGGGGGCCCACCTGCCCGCAGCGGAGGACAGCCCAGAGGAACCGGACCGCGCCTGCGGGGCCCCACCAACCTTGGAGAGGAACGGCGCTCTGGACCTGCACCGGGTGATCTGCTGCGACGCGGCCGCACACGCCGCCTTCCCACCCGGCGTGCGCCCGGGGAATTCCAGGGCTCCACCCCTACTGGTGGGCCCGTAGGGGCGGCCTGCACGATGCGCCTGCGGCACTGACCACGCTGACCGGCCACATCATACAAGGCCTCTAACTGGTCACTGGGAACACCGGACCCACACGCGCTGCTGCTCCTGACACCTGCGCACTGGAGCGGCGCTGAGACGTTGCGAGGCACTGACAGGAGAGCAGAGACCCGGAGGCCGCGGGGGCGGCCCCCCCTCTGAACCCGGCGACTGGCAACTGGCCCACACGTCGGCCAGAGACAACCCCCTAGCCAGCGGACAGTACGGACAGGCCGAGCGGCTGGTAGAGGTGAGCGGCGTGGGCCTGGGCAGTGGAAGCGGTTGGGGACGGGAACACTAGCGACTGCCCCTGGAGGTGACATACACGCCCGCCGACGGGCCACGAAGAGGAAGCCCGACCGCCTGTGGCGGAGAGAGGTCCAGACACATCGGGTACACGGACAAGGCACCCACAGCGCCCCATTTACCAGCGGGACTGCACGAGGTGCACAGGGCCCCGGGGAGTCACCTGTCACCTGTCGAAACTGCGACACGCCAAGGGGTTGACATTGAACCCATGCTCCACACCCATAAGGCGGCGGTAACCCACCAGGAAAGGGACACTACCATACGCACGCGTTGAGGCCCAGAGTTGGGGAGCTGCCTGATCCACGTGCTCTCTCTGGATATACACAGATCTGAGCTGCACCTCGCCCCCCTGACACAGCCCCTACAGCTGTAGTCGTGCCCGCGCCCTGACACAGATGTCTGCCGGGACCAGGACCCGAACCGGAACCGGTGGCTCCAATCCCAAAGGCAGGATGGATAAGCCTGGGAAGAGCACTGACCCAGATCAAACGACGGCGAAGCTGGACACCATGTTGGCGGCGATGGAGCGGCTGGAGGAGTCCATCCAGCTGACGCGCACCTCATTAGCCACCAAAATTGATGGTGTAGTCATAGACCTGACACACTTGAGAGCAGACCACAAGAAGCTAGCGGACCGCACTGTGTCCCTGGAAAATGATGTGAAGGAACTCCGACCCCAGACCAGCCAATCGACCAAACACATCCAAGACCTGCTGAACAGGGTGGAATTTCTGGAAGATAGAGCGGAAGATGCGGAGGGCAGAGCGCGAAGAAACAACGTGCGCCTCGTAGGACTTCCGGAGAACTGGGAAGGGAGGAACCCGGAGGAACACATGGAACAATGGCTGCGGGGCCTGCTACCGGAGGGGTCGCTCTCCCCACACTTTGTGATAGAACGCGCACACCGCGTCCCCACCAAACCACTAGCGACGGGCTCCAACCCGAGACCCATGCTGCTACGAATACTGAATTACAGGGACAGAGACTCCATCCTGCGAGAAACGCGCAAGCTCCAAGAGATCAGGATAGAGAACACGTCAGTGATGTTCTTCCCGGACTACACTATACAAGTACAGAGGCGACGCCACGATTTCCTGGAGGTGAAAAAGCGCCTAAGGCAGCAGGGCCTACAATATTCACTGCTGTTTCCTGCAAAACTGAGAGTAGTGGCTGGAGAGCGAACCCACTTCTTCACTGACCCTGCCAAGGTGGAGACATGGCTGGATAGCGGCACGGGCACGGATCCTAGGACCACGGCGGGTCCCGCGCCCAAGAGACAGACTGGAAACGCCCGGAGAAGGCGCAGGCCACGCCGGAGATCACAATCTGCTACGCGAGGAGTAGCAAGGACACCCCCCCCCAGAGGACGCCCTGCAGCAGGAGAAACAAGACGCCCTACGCCTAGTTATGGAATTGAGCTCTTCCCCTGTGCAGAGCGAGACGGCGGGTGGCAGTCAACAGGACCCTCCAAGCGACGACGAAGCCATCTATGGAATACCAGATTCACAGGGCTCGGAAGGAAGACCGGACGTCACGCCCCAGACGGCGGAATATATTAGCTGAACATGCCACAGAGACTGGGGACATGAATCGAGAGGCACCTCCACGGATGTGGGGGAACGGACGAACATGAACTCACCCCATACCGAGTGAGGGAGTCGGCCCTGCATGCGACATGTGGTGTGGGTGCGGATCTGCGGCCTCCCCCGGCGATCATGGCCCCCGGAAATGACTCAGACGCCTACCTTTGGCCGGCAAGCACGCCCGGAGAAGATGCTCCTGACAGCTGCCGCCCTGGGACACGTAATGTATAGCGAATTGGTGCATGTGTGCATGGGGGCCCTTATATGCAAAGCTGGTTTGGACTGCCACATACTCACCGGGAGGGTGGAGGACCTCCATGAACAGTCATTGTTGGTTTGTTACCACGGTTACGGTGCGCCTTGCACACCTGCCCCCTCTTGATTTAGACATTGTTGCTCTCCTTGAGAGTATGGACGGGAGCACGTTCCGCACCCGACCTTTTGGTATTCTATATGTTCATCACATTCAACGGTTTACTGTTCCTTATGTTGTACCCTTACCCTCTCCCCCCCTTCCATTGCTGGGAATTGTGGCCGCGGAAACGCTGCTGTTGTGTGGAGCTGGGGAGGGCTGTTTGACAATGACCTGGGGCTCGGGAGGAGGCGACGGGGAGGCGGGAGGCGGAACAATATTGAGATACTGTAATGTCTGTCATTAAGATATGCACATGGAATGTCAGGGGCATGCACACACCATCCCGACGCTACCAGATATACTCATACCTCAAACGCCATCACATACAGATAGCTCTCCTACAGGAGACGCACCTCAGCGACTCGGAAGTCTGCACTTTACGCCGCCGATGGCGGGGGCAACTATATGCCACGGGCTATTCGTCTTACGCTAAGGGTACATTGGTGTGGGTCAGACCAGGCACCCCATGGGCGACGTCGGACACGCACATAGATCCTGGGGGAAGATTCGTGGTGGTCCACGGCAGGTTAGACGGGAACCCGCTAGTGCTGGCCTCGGTATACGCACCCAACACGGGCTTGGCGGCTTTCCTGGCACAGTTGTCCACCACTTTAGCTCCCTGGCATGGTATCCCATGGGTGTTGGGCGGAGATTATAACAGTACATTAGATTTGGCCCTGGACCGATCGCATCCCCCGCCGCCCAACTCACATGTACAGACTACTGCGGGCACCCTCCAGGCATGGTCCACACAGTGGGGCTTACAGGACGCTTGGCGCAGTCGCAACCCGCATACCCTGGCCTACTCGTTCTATTCTGGGGCCCACGCTCTACATGTGCGTCTAGACAGGTACATGGTCACTGGTGACATCTTGCCATACGTCATTGACATCTGCTACATGGGCCGCACACACTCTGACCACAACCCCCACACCCTGAGCATAGCGTGGGACTGCCCCCGACCCCCGACGCCCACTTGGCGGCTCCAGCCTGACCTACTCTTAGATAGTTATTTCCCACACTCCATTAGCGCACAGACAGCGCAGTATTTTGAAGACAACACAGGCACGGCGTCGACCCCGCAGATTGAGTGGGACGCATTTAAAGTGGTCCTCAGAGGGCAATGTCTGGGCACACAGGCCCTCTCACGCCGTCGAATAGAAACTGACCTTAGGTGCCTGGAGATAGACCTGTTACAAGCGGAACAGGATGCGGCTGAAGGCGACGACGTCCAACTATTGGAAGCGCGCGCGGAACATGACAGACTGATGGACAACCTGAAACATGTTAACTACACGGCACACTCGGCCCGCACACATCACACCGGCGATAAACCCGGCAAACTGCTGGCTTGGTTGATACAACGCGAAGAGCGAACATCGCCTATCACGGCGATACACCCACCCACCGGCCCTGCGGTATACACCCAAGCGAAGATTCATGAAGCCTTTATAACGCACTATCGAGCACTATACGAGTCACGTCTATCGAACCCGCATCCGAACATTGCCGATTACCTAGACGAACTCACGCTGCCTGCCCTCACGGCGGACCAGCGAGACGGCCTCGGGTCGCCGTTGGAGGCGGACGAGCTGCGTGACGCCATCTCTGCCCTCTCGAACGGCAAGGCCCCCGGACCGGACGGCCTACCGGCTGAATACTATAAGGCATGCTCCGACATATTGATCCCAGAGCTCCTCAGAATGTATTCGGCGGCGCTGGATGATTCTGCCTTGCCCGCATCCATGAACGAAGCAACACTGGTGTCGCTTCTCAAACCCGGCCGCGACGCCACACTCCTCGGCTCGTACAGACCCCTGGCGCTCCTGAATACGGATTATAAGATCCTAGCGTCCACCCTGGCTAGGCGACTGGCGCCATTGGTGCCCTCCCTGGTACACAGCGACCAGAACGGCTTCGTGTCCACTAGGTGCACATCCCACAATATCAGGAGACTATTCCGGGTGCAGGAATATGCGGTACGAGACTGGCCGAGATCAGGGTGCTTAATTCTCGATCTTGAAAAAGCATTCGACTCGGTTGAGTGGCCCTACCTACGGGAAGTGCTGCGCAAATTCGACCTGGGCGATGAATACATCGAATTGGTCGGACTGCTATATAGGAGTCCTGAGGTACGCGTCCGCACAGGCAAGCTACTATCAGACGCCATAAGGGTCGGACGGGGCACCAGACAGGGTTGCCCACTGTCCCCGCTACTCTTCTCGCTGGCGATTGAACCTCTCGCTGAGATTCTGCGTGGCGACGGGGCAAACTGGGGCATACCGCTAGCAGCCGGCACACACGTTGTCTCGCTGTATGCTGACGATCTACTACTGTATTTCAGGGACCTTGCGAATTTACCACCAGAACTCTCAGGCATATTCCGGACCTTTGAGACCATGTCTGGACTCAGGGTGAACTGGGCAAAATCGGGTGCATATTCATTTGCACCCAACATCCCGAACCCCGGCATTAGCATCGGCGGGGAGCAACTGCCGTGGCATGCTACCACGTTCAAATACCTGGGGATCTATATATACAGGTCGCACCCTGACATCCTGGATGGCAATCTAACACGCGCCATCACATCCATTAGGTCGCAGATAGCCTTTTGGAAGACTCTCCCACTCAATGTGCCAAGCAGAGTGACATTGACAAAAATGATAGTGTTGCCCAGACTCCTATATTACTATGCCAACATCCCGGTGTACGTCCCGGCCCGCTCATTTAAGGAATTAGAAACTATGTTCAGGGAGCTGATTTGGAACGCCGGACGACCCAGAGTAGCACTGAGTAAATTGTACGCGCCGGTCGAAGTGGGCGGCCTCGCAGTACCCAACCTGGAGCTCTACTACCTAGCGGCGCAGCTACAGTGGGTGACGGCCTGGCTTTCGGGCAGGAACCTGGCAGACACGGCTACGTCCGCGGACTCACTTAACCTCCTACAGATACACTCACTATTCCACCCATTAGCGCGCACGAAACACCGACCACAACTACATGTGGACGTGGCTGTGAAATGCTTTAACAGAAGCCTGCGGCTCACTAAACATGTCACACCTTATGCCCCTGCGCTCCCGCTCCTGGGAACGCCTAAAGCAACAACCATTGTCACGGAAGCCGCACTGGAGCACTGGACGAGCTCGGGAATTGACACCATGGCGGACCTGTATGCCGACGGCACCCTAATTCCCTTTGCGACGCTAGTCGGTGACACGGGCATCCCCGCAGGTCAGTTCTTACAACATGCATCTATAATAGCGGCATACACTCGACGATGGGGAAACATCACAGACGAGCCCCCCACGCATCAACTGATACAGCACCTACATGTCATGGGGGATGGTACACACGTGGTGCACTGGTTAACTCAAGCATTATTGACGCACACACACCCTACTCTACAATCCCTGCGAGCCAAATGGGCAATCGACAGAGGGAGGGACTGGACGGACAAGGAGTGGGCGATGGTGCTAGCCAGCCCCAAAAACGTCCCTCGTAACGCACGCTTCAAGGTGATACAATTTTACGTGTTACACAGAGCATACCTCTCGCCAGATAGAATCAACCAATATTTCCCGGGTGCCTCGGCTAGCTGCCCAAGATGCGCGCTTGCTGGAGCGGATCTGCTACACATGCTGTGGCAATGCCCACAGATACAAACATACTGGCGGTCTGTGCTATTGATCCTTGAACGTTGCACGGCTATGCCGCTACCGCATACATGGGAAGCATGCTTACTGGGCCTCTATAAGAGGAACGCCCTCAATAGAGTCCCCTCCCGCTTCTGGGATCTGGGCCTCATTACAGCCAAAAGACTACTCACTAAACACTGGAAACGCGCGACTCCACCCCTGACGCAACATTGGCGCACCTCCCTAGACAACTGGGTGAAAGCGGAAAGCATAGTCCTCCACAATGAGGAGACAGCGGGATTGCGCCAGTTCCCGATAGCAGCAATATGGGATGACATGCTCAGCACCTTTCATAGAGACAGGCACCCACTAGGAGACCACACGCCTGTCAACTCCCCCGGGAGGGGTGGGGACGCGATAGTGGTAACTGCCGATGTAAATAGCAGCCCTGATATCTCTAGCCCGGCCACTCATGCACCCCCCTGAAAGGGAGCTCACCTCACCATCAGTTGGGCCACACTCTGGCTGGCGGGATGACAGCCCACATGCCGTTCCCGCGTCTCGCGTCTTCTGCATGCCTCCCCGCGCCCTCCCCGCCACAATAATACACCAACAAACACACCGGATGGCCTCTCTGGGACCCGCTTGTGTCGCGACGCTCCCACAGCATCACGCACGACACGCCACCGAGCTTGTTGACCACACCCCGCCCCTCCCTCCCCTTTTTCCCTGTTATTATGTTCATACAACGGAGCACATGAGACTGCAATGACGCTGCAGCGACCATACTGTGAATTGCTGAGTGACAGTGAGAAGCATTGTACGCAACGTACCGCGCCGTCACCTACATCCTTGTGAATTAGAAACAAGTAGGGTATGCTTTCACTTTTCTTCTCCCCCGACGTAATTGGAGCGAAATGTCTGAGCATGGCATGGCGCGAGCCGCACCCATCACAACCTTCAGCGGCACCCTTCCCCTATGACACCCCACTGGCCGTGCACTTGAGATTTGTGATGCACCACATTCACATTCACACACTACGTCCCGCTGCCCTGATCTTTAAAGGCAATCTTTACCCTGGTGGATGGTTAAGGGTGGAAATGGTCACGGGCGAGACACCCTGGTGGGGAAAGCGGAGAAGGACTGCTATATGTCTCCAATACTGTTTTCCTTCCCTGTATTATATATTTTTTTTTTCTTTTCAGTAACATTGGATGGGACTCGGGATGATTGTAACGTGCAATGTTTCCACTGTACTTGTTCCTTGCTGCCAATCATGTCAATAATTGTTGTCTCGCCCTACACCGTACACAGCTCTGTATTGTTACTATATGTTGAAATAACAATAAAAATATTCAAACAAAAAAAATTCAGGAAAGTGTAGGGACCTTATTCTAACTCTAGTAGCGATCAGACCAAAAGTATGCTTTATTGTTGAATGGTAAAGGAAAATTCACCTATTTCTGGAGAAATTGTTAGAAAAGGGAGAATCCACAGTTGTCATTTCTGCTACTATACAATCCCTTTCTTGAAGGGGTAGTACCATATTATCCATTTCTTGGGTTTTACTCTAGATTTGGCACCACCGCAAGGTATTGCCAACCTCTAAATCAGGCTGTGGGCTGCTGGGATGTCAGAATAAGAAGTGTTTGTGAGGCCTTGCTCCACCCTTTTCTTATTACTAACCAAGAAACTTCTAACACCCTCTTCTGCATCCATCCTTCACTTTGTCATTCAGTGTTCTGTTTCTCCCTTTGCCATCGCCCATCTCTCCTCTTTTGTTTCCTTCCCTACCTTTTCCAAACTCTTGTTTCACCCTTCTCTCCACTTAGTTTGTCCTCACTTCATCTTTTCCTTTGTTGTTTTCCTCTATTTCTCCTTCTCCCTTAATGTGCTTATCTAGAATAATTTTCCTCCCCCTCCACTCTAGCCTCTTTTTCTCCCTTCTCTTGTCAATCATGTCTCCCTCTTTCTTCTTCCCCTCTACATTTGTCTCTACTCCCCACTCCGTCTTCTATTTCCTTTTCTCTTTCTTATTATCTCCTTTCCTCTCGCC
This sequence comes from Lissotriton helveticus, assembly GCF_964261635.1. Lineage (NCBI taxonomy): Eukaryota > Metazoa > Chordata > Amphibia > Caudata > Salamandridae > Lissotriton > Lissotriton helveticus. The sequence goes on along the minus strand of NC_136070.1, from coordinate 686,846,515 downwards.
TCTCCTTTTGCCCCAACATAGAAGGTTAATTAATTATTTCACTGAAACTTTGTCAAAATCGAATTTTCCTTTTACCCATTTCTAGTCATATTTTCTTCAAATTTGAAGAAAAATATGACCAGAAATGGGTAAATGGAAAATTCGAATTTGACAAAGTGTGTTTTATTTCTGAAGTTCCATTTCTCTTCGAGGTGCACAGCACCCTCCCCATTCCATAAACAGATGGAATTTCATTAGAATTAAACTTCCAATCTACATCTGGTATCTACCGCTGGCACTCGCCCCCGACCCCCCCAAACTCCCTCTGTGGCTTTACTACCGATCGTTGGGCCTGCTGTGACGAACTAAAGCCAACGCCCCTGTACAGCTCAAAAGCATCAGCAGCTCCCCGAGGCCTCCGTCACCTCCCGAGGCCTTGGATGGGAGGAGCTGCGCTATGCTGTGCCTCCTCTGTTGGTCCATTGTCATTCTGCCCATGACAATGGACTGCTGACTGTGGCTTGCTGAGAGTCACAGTCAATCTGTATCAGCAGGAAAGTCGGCCCCGGTATGTGGACATGCTTTTCCACTTCTGGAGGGCCTTCGGTGGGCCAGGATCTTCCTTGAGTGGGCCTGGATCCAGGGGGGGGCAAGCGCCCCTCCTTGCCTCCCCCCCCTGCGGACGCCCATGGTAGACAGGAGACTCAATACACAGACAAAAGATGGGAGAAATGCCTCCGGCCCATGGCCTTATAGATGGAGCTAAGCCCCTGACCTGTGATTGTGCTTTACAGATACGGGTATGAATATGCTTTGAATCATTTAGTGAACTGCTCATCACTTTGACTAGGAAGGTATAGGCTTCCTTTTCTTGAACTTAAAAAAAGGAAGGTATAGGCTTTTTCTGCTTCCAATTCTTGTTCACCTAGATGCCATGAATAATTAGGAAGCATAACACCTTACTTTTTTAGAAGTTTATTTTCAAGAAGTGGGCACCAGCATACTGGTGCCGGTTGGCTAGGTGTCTAGCTAAACCTTTGGTGGTTAGATCAAGATCACGATGTCATCTGCATATAACAAGCAGGTCACTGAGTGTCCTCCAATACTGGAAGGAAAACCCACACTTTTAGCTAGAGAACTAAGTAGGTCCGATTTGTAATGGGAAAAGTGTAGTGGTGAACAGACACCCTTGTTTCAAACCAATTTTTGTAGGAATAACTACTGATAATCCCTGAGCCCCACCTAACAATATCTGGCACCAGGTGGAAGTATGAAGGTTTCTCCCTGGTTGGCCAATCAAGTTTATCAAAAGCTGTGGAAGTCAATAAAAGCAGCATAAACCTAATAGTCATGTATTATTTAGTAACAAGTTGCAAAGCCACAATATTGTCAAGTGCAATGCTTTTTCCTAAAACTAGATTGCTATAGGGGAATAATCATGTTATCCTCAACCCAAGAGTTTAGGTGCTCCCGATGGTATTTGGCAAATACTTTAACCACAGCATCTAGGAGAGCGATTTGCCGATAATTAATGGGTAAATTGCGATCACCTGTCTTAAAAAGTGGGACAGTAACACTTCCGGTCCAGGAAGGAGGCACATATGCATTGCTGAAACAGTGATCAAAGACCAGAAAGAGAATCAATGCCCAAAGTTTTCTTTTCTTTTTATGACTACGACCTGGACTTCATCCGGACCCATTGCACTTGAGGACCGCATTGGCTTGATTGAAGTCTCAATGTCACTCAGGGAGGGCGGACAATAACTTGCCAGTGTCATCTCGGAGTCGATAGAGAGATCCTCAACATGAAAGCCAACAGCAGGGTTCTCCTCATATAGTTACAGAATAAAACAGCCCCTTGTTTCCTCACTAACGGTCAAAAGATGGGATTTCGTTCTGGTTCCACTACAACCAGCAATGGTTTCACAGAATTTTCGGATTTTTTTTCTAAAGACAGCTTCTAAATCAACCCACTTAAGATCACATTTTTGTTTTTGTAAACCAGCCTCTAGACAGAGTCTTCTCCTTCTAATCAAATACCTGGCTCTTTCTTTAGAGAACAAATTAAGTTCCAAACATTTGATTTATCTCTTTGTTTGGGGTAGGGTAGCGGGCCTGCTAGCATTGAGAATTTTGACTGGCTTTGGCGTCGCTTCAGAAACCAAGGGAAATAATCTGTTTCATAAATTTACTGGTGACAACATACATCCTCTTTCCAAAGACCTATAACATTAACTGTAATTTCCAATAGTTCTTTCACATTAAATATCCTGGCCAGAGACCATTGCACTCTCCTTGTCTTCTTGTTAAATTGAGACTTACGACCCTCAAGTTTTCACAATCCTACTGAGGGCATAGTGCAGTCCATGGAGAAAACGAATATTCTGTGATCACTAAGTGGGGTATCTATAACTTTCAGTTAAGAAATGAGTTTGTAAGTGGAATATAAGGCAATAAGGTAATTGATTATGGAGAGCCCCATGGGAGATGTGTGAGTTAATTGGGTAGGTGAGTAAAAAAATAAGTCTACCATTTAGAATGATGCCAGCATTCTTCCTTGGTAGACTGAGGAGCAAATGCCCTCTCTTATCTGTGTTTATTTTTGGGAGTAAAAGAATTGTTGGAGTATGGAATGCTTCCTCTTTGTCGACGTCTGAAAATAGGTTAATGGAATGATTCAAGACTCCGCAATTTAAATCTCCCACTAAGACATTATGGAGATCTTCCTTTAGGGCCAAAGCCTCACCTATAAACAAAAAAAAGATAAGTTAACAGTTTATTGTAGTGTGTGCCTGGGGGGGGATATACTCATTAGCCCTCAAGAAGGAAGTGTGCGGAACACCAGGATTCCTGGATGAGTCTTACATTGGCCTTCAAACTGTTTAAAAATTCCAGTTTCTCAGGAATATTCAGTAGGCCTGCTACATTCCAGGAAGCCACTATTAAGTTATTGTTAACTATGCTGTTTAAACAAAGGACCTGCTACATAGGCAGCATTTAAGGAACCAGCCAGCCAACCACATTTGAAGCGTTCATCTTCCATTGCCAGTGGTGTGAAATTAAATCCCCCGAATACCCAGATTAACTACTTGCCTCCCTCCATCCCCTACTGAAATCTGCAGGAACTTTAAATTTTCGTCAGATAACCTATAGTAACCAGATGACACTCTGATGAGGAATGAATCATATTGACAAGGAGTTGATTGTAATCTTTACCCACCCCAAAGACAGGAATACCACTGATACCTTTCGACTGGAGTGAATCACTATTCTGCAAGATCAAATTTGCAGCTATCTTAGACTTAAGCAGAACCCTTGTTTTATTCCCTGTTAAGGAGTGCAGTAGCCTTGAAAGGTATATGTCTCTACATTGGAGCATCTTAAAATTTAAAATTTTTGCTAAACACGATAATACCAGAGAACGATTAAAAATCCCATCATGATCAAATGGAGCAAAAAAGTATTTTGTAGTCGTAGTTACTGGCGGAAGATTGCCCAAGGTGATGAGATCAGTGCCCTCAATCGGGGTTACATTACATGAAGACTCGACATTAATGGATCCGCAGTTGGATTAAGAGTAGTTAACACAGGCTTCGAAGGGGGAATAGTGGTTGAAACAGCTGCAGGCACCTCAAACTCATCTCCTGCCGTGTCAATTACTTAGGACACATAAGAGGACACAGCCGGTTTTACAGAGTGAGCATCAGTGACCATTAGAACATTATTACTTTCATTATCTGTTTTAATTGTAGGGGCCTCATCTTCGGTGCTGCCACTGGTGTCTTAAAAATAAAAATTTTTGTGCCCTTTTTAAAAAAAAAAATCTTTTTTATCCATCTTATTTCGCAAGTGATGTGTTATGGTTTTAGGTTTCCCTATAGGCTGAGTGGTCTGTGGAACTTCATCCACTTGCAATTTTGGCTGTTCTTTAAACCTGAAAATTGGGAAAGTCTTTGGCATCGAGCAGGCAACCTTATCCACTGATTGGGGTAATACTAGGTGCGGGGAGCCTGGGTTAAAGAGAGTTTTTACAAAAAGTGTCAGAATGTCCCCATTCTCTGTGTCCTAGGACCTCTCGAGGAGTTCGGAATCTAAGGTTTGTCTGCTTGGGAACTACAGCTTTTACATTTGTCTTTCATCTCTAGGAGCTGTGAGGGAGATACATATTCCTCTCACGCCGATGTTTCATCATATGTCTTACGCCTTTAATACCCAGCTTTGCCTGCGATTTAAAATCAAATGGCTGGAGACTTCCCCTCTCATTAGTCATTGATTGCATGTAAGAAAGTGCCCAATTTTTGCATGCTGGCCCCCACTTTTTGCTAAAGTGCTGGTGTACTTTGACTGAGTGTGCCCTGGGCTCCTGCCAAACAGGTACCCAGAGCATATATTATTTCCCCAAACTGCATTGAAGACAAAAGCCAATTGACACTCTTTGGCCACAGGGCAGTCCCTTGTAAATGGTACTACAGGTACCAAGGGCACTGTGGCTAGGGAAGGCCCCTAAGTGCTGCAGCACGTATTGTGCCACCCTTAGGGCCCTGTACCTTTACATATACACACTCCCTTTGCCGGCTGCTTGTTTTGGTGCAGAACAAAATGAAGAGTCGACATGGCACACATCCCTGTGTGTCATGCCTACAACCCACGCCCTGTCATAGGTCCGCCACCCTTCTAGCTGGATGCACTATACCAGTGGAGAGGGTACAGGTGCATGAACCCTGTACCCCTACAGTGTCTAAGCCAATTCTGAGATATTGTAAGTGCAGTAATGCCATTAAGAGTATATGGTGCACTGCTAGGACTTTGTCATTACGAACTCCACAGTACCGTACAGGCTTTACTAAAAATTGGGACGTTTGGTATCAAACCTCTCAGCACATTAAACCCACATTGATGCCAGTGTGGGGTTTAATGAAGAATGCACACAGACGGCATCTTAGACCCTTGAAAAACAACCTAACACTAGTGTCCAGGCTGAGTGGCTGCTCGCCAGCTGCCACCACCAGACAGGTTTCTGGACCCCTAGGTCGAGACCCTGCTGCTCTCGGGGGTCTCAAACAATGCAAATCCTGGGATGAGGTGCCAAGCCTCCTCCCCCAGGATGGCGTGCTACCTTTGTGAGCTTCCCCAGGCCTTTTGCTGCTTCAAGCACACAGGTTCTGACTCCCACTTTGGGCGGGAGAACCGACGGGAAAACCAAGTGAGGAAGGGAGGTGTGCCCACCTTTGCCAACCCTGCCCCTCTGGTGGGGGAGGCGAGGTGAAGCACAACTTTCAGTCCCCACCATCTCACAGATGGGGGGACCCAGCTTTTTTACACCCTTTTTTGGCTGTCTCTCCCCTATTCTCAATCTCTCTAATTCCTTCTGGAAACTGGTTGCTCCTTCCCCTAAAGGGACTGCCTCCTTTGACTGATTGGAGCTAACACTCTCATTTGAAGCAAGTGATATGCTGCTACCTGATTTATTATCAAAACTTTCTTCCCTGGTCCTTTTCTTCTCTTTGCTATTACTAGGATTATCGTATTTCTTAGCGAAAGTATAGATCCTATCATCTTTATAGTCCCTGTCATCTCTCCTTATCTTACGCATTTTTTATCCCTTAGATATTGTTGATGTTCCTCTATCACTTTGTTAAGAATAGTATAGTTTTTTTCGATAAGTTCTTTGCAATCCATAGCCTCAATCTGTTTTTCAAGTTCGTCAATCTCTGCCTGAGTCCCTTCTTGGTTGCATGCTTGATCAGAATGCGCATCATGGTGCCTCAAGGTTGTTTTCCCATTCACCTAGGAGATCAACACTCAAGTCGTCAAAAGTTGGGAAGATTAAGATGTGGAGGCCTCTGGGTATTTTTTTGTTGTCCATATATTGCTGGAGGATCACGCCGTCCCACCAGCGGGCGAGTTCTTGTTTTTTGACCCTCTCAAGTTTGATAAAGCAGGCTCGAATGCCTGTATTTTCTTTCTCAATAACCCTTTGCCGAATATTTCCTGGGCGAGTTCTTCACGTCGATCAATGAGTTTAGGCATTTTGCGTAAGTGGCTCCCTTAATATGTTTATGTACTGAGACAAGCTCTTCCTCCGTTTAACCTAGAATCAGCGACTAGGATCGTTACCCTCCTAGTTGGTGGAGCAAATGTTTTTATTAATTGTTTTTTATGACAATAATTTTTTTTAACTTGAATGTATTTCACTATTGTGGCCTTTATACCACTTTTGTATATAGCACTTTTTGTTGTATGATTTTAGTAAATACCTGTGTTAGTTAGAGTTCTTCAACGTGTACATATCTTGGCACTTAAATTTGTTATTCATGTTTTTTCCAGCCCTGACAAAGTTCAGTTAATGAACGAAACGCATTGGCTGTTGCTTAAACTAATGAACTTGGATGTACTTTAATAAAGATGATATCTACAAGGAAACAGATCACGCCTCATTACTAAACTATACAGTTCCCTGGGAGTGCCCAGCTCCATTGTTGTTGAGCTAAAGAATGATGATGGATTAGACCCAGATCAGTTGACTGGGAGTGTTTGATTTGCTCAAACACTTCGTCCATCATCCCCTTTGGTATCGCTTTGTTCGCCCTAAGTTGGCAGGGTATGCCCAGACGTGGGTCCCTTGCTTACTTTGCCAGTGGATTCAAGCTAGCCTGGCTGATGACGGCTGAATAGCCAGAAACCAGTCCCAGGATGCTTGTTTCCGGTTCAGGGAAGACATGGCTTGGCAGTTCAGGCTGGACTGTTCCCATGAGGCACAGGGTCAGACTGATTTGCATATGGCCATGTCTGAACTGGAGTGGTGGAGTGAGCTAAAGAAAGATGATGGATTAAACCCAGATCAGTTGACTGGGGTGAGTGTTTGATTTGCTCAAACGCTCCGTCCATCATCCCCTTTGGTATCGCGTTGTTCGCCCTAAGTTGGCAAGGTATGCCCAGGCGTGGGTCCCTTGCTCACTCTACCACTGGATTCAACATAGCCTGGCTGATGAGGATTATGAATCCGAAACCGGTCCCAGGATGCTTGTTTCCGGTCCAGGGAAGACATGGCTTGGCAGTTCGGGCTGGACTGTTCCCATGAGACACAGGGTCAGACTGATTTGCATATGGCCATGTCTGAACTGGGGTGGTGGAGTGAGCTAAAGAATGGTGATGGATTAAACCCAGATCAGTTGACTGGGGGTGAGTGTTTGATTTGCTCAAACGCTCCGTCCATCACCCCCTTTGGTTTCGCTCTGTTCGCCCTAAGTTGGCAGGGTATGCCCAGACGTGGGTCCCTTGCTCACTCTACCACTGGATTCCAGATAGCCGCTGATCAGGATTGATAAGGCCTGCTCAAGGGGTAACTTATATGTTTTAAGTGGTGACCCTAGATATAAGAAACCTATATCTTTCACCAGCTTACACATGCTGCAATGGCAGGCCTGTAGTTACAGTTTGAATGGTCTCCCATGGGTGGCATAATACAGGCTTCAGCCCATGGGGGACCTCTGGGGTACCTATTCCCTGGGTACCTTCGTACCATATACTAGGGACTGATAAGGGCACCCCAGTAACCAATCTGGGATGTACTTAAGTACTGAATATAACAATTTAAGGGAGAAAGCATAGAGACTGGGGTCCTGATTAGCTGGATCCCAGTCAGACTAGTCAAAAACAGCTTAGCACCAGGCAAAAAGTGAGGGTAACCATGCAGAAGAATCCTACCTTCCTGCAGCCATCATATCAACTTGGCACACTGTATTTGCATTTGGAAAATTTGTTGTAGGATATTGCTCATGGAGAATTGTAATAACTTTTTATCCATAATACACTTGTACTGCTTTATTTCTCCTACCATTGAATTTACAACCTGGCTATCCTCCAAGTAAGACTAGTAACCAGCTGATATGTGTTTTTTGTTGATTCTAGATGTTGAAGGTGCCCTCTATAAATTATCTTAGAGTACCGTACCAAATTTAATTCCCATATTTGATAATATATGCTACAAAGTGCACCAGTGAAACACAAAAAACACAGATTCCTTCTAAAATGTTTTTACTTGCTCAGTAAGGTGAATTTTCCAAAACCCATAAGATTTTTGGGAGCTGACACCACTTGCCAGGTTCCTCATTCTAACAAAGTCTTCTAGTACAATTAGTTTTTCAGTTGAACTTTTGGATTGGCCAAATACACCTCCAAGCCATGCTTTCAGAATGAAATCCCAGAGCATTTAGTCAGTCTGGATAAGCTACTGTTGGACCTGGCCCTCGTTTAAAGGCTAACCTCTAAACTTTGCGAGACATTTACCCTTTTCTCTAACCTATTTGGGTTCCTTTGCTACATATCAGGCACCCCTATGGTCGGCCCTTGGGCGGGGTGCATTGGCAGCTGAAGGTAGGTCATGCCCTGATGTGTGTGGCATGACCTAGTAATGAATTACAGCCATCTTCGTTTTATTATTGTAAGGATACCTGTCTCCTTTAGGTCAGAATGGGTAGATTTTGATTATTACCTCTTATTATGTATCTGACCCAGGGAACATGGTAAAAATATCAGACAAGCGTCCCTGAATTCAGAATTAATTAGCACAATCTTGAGGATGGATGATTTCTACCGTCTGAGTTTGGAAATAGTACTTTTAGGAAGTGAAGGTTTCCTCGCCCACTCCTGCTGGGTGCTGCTGCTGGAATGTGTATTCACCATCTGGAGATCATGACAGGGTCTGGGGAAACTCCAGCATCTGGTGGTAGCTGTCTACATTTTAGATCAAGGGGAGGAGTAGTTTCAGGGCTGTGTCCTGCTCTTCACAATGCTGACGCCGCTTCCTGCTGGGCAGCATGATGATCCTGACTCCCTGCTTCAAAAGGTGAGGTGTCCCATGACGGGGGACACCCACCACCAGGATCTGGGGAGGGGAACTCCCTGTCGACATCAAAGACATCAAAGACATTTTGCTGGATAAAGGAGAGACCCTTGCACTAGAGGGGCGGACTACTTTTGGAAACTCAAGAAGGCTGCCGGACGGCAGAAAGGGGGAACTGTAAGGAGAAAGGCCTTACATGGGGACTTGAGAAAAGGAAGATCTCCAAGGGCCTGGAACTGAGCCGGCCCCCTGACTGAAGTCTCAGAAACAGTAGACTTCACCTTCCTCCCTTCCCCTGAAACCCCTCTCTGTGGGGATGGAGTGCCAGCAGCAGCTTGAGCACTTCCCGGTGACCCCTCGTCACCGGCAGACTGGAAGCGCAGAACGCAACTTCTTCAAGAGCCCTGCTGACTTCGTCACGGCTCCCAGACCTCACAACTTCAAGAGCCCTGCTGACTTCATCACGGCTCCCAGACCTCGCAACTTCAAGAGCCCTGCTGACTTAGTCGCGGCTCCCAGACCTCGCAACTTCAAGAGCCCTTCTGACTTCGTCGCGGCTCCCAGACCTCGCAACTTCAAGAGCCCTGCTGACTTCATCGCGGTTTCCAGACATCGCACCTTCAAGAGCCCTGCTGACTTCATCACGGCTTCCAGACCTCGCACCTTCAAGAGCCCTGCTGACTTCGTTGCGGCTCCTGACCTCCCAACTTCAAGAGCCCTGCTGACTTTGTCGCGGCTCCTGACCTCGCAACTTCAAGAGCCCTGCTGACTTTGTCGCGGCTCCAGACCTCGCAACTTCAAGAGCCCTGCTGACTTTGTCACGGCTCCAGACCTCGCAACTTCAAGAGCCCTGCTGACCTCGTCGCGGCTCAAGCCCTTCGTCCTCATCGAATTGCAAGTATCAGCGTGTGCTTTGCACATTATCAAAGACATCCCCTGTATGCATCGTACTCTCATGGCAACCTAAAGTATCAGCGTGCACTTCGCACCTCACCAAAAGCATACCCGGTGCGCATCGAACTCCTATGGCAATCTGAGCATCAGCGTGCGCTTCGCACCTTATCAAAGACGTCCCCAGTGCGCATCATACTTCAGCCTGTCAGTAGCACCAGAGTACACCTCGTACTCACTGCACGCACCAGCCGGTGCGCTTCGTATTCCAGCCTTCCACATCACCAGAGTACGCCTCGTACTCACTGCATGCACCAGCCAGTGCGCTTAGTATTCCAGTCTTCCCCATCACCAAGTATGCCTCGTAGTCACTGCACGCACCAGCCGGTGCGCCTCGGATTTAACTATATCAGCCTGTACGCCTAGTACCGGCCACCAGCACGAACTGGTGCACATCCTTGCTTCTCCACGTCGCCCCAGTTGAAGGGGCCTTGCTTCTGCACGTCACCCCAGTTGAAGGGGCCTTGCTTCTCCACGTCACCCTAGCTGAAGGGGCCTTGCTTTCCCACGTCGCCCCAGTTGAAGCGGCCTTGCTTCTCCACGTCGCACCAGTTGAAGGGGCCTTACTTTTCCACGTCGCCGCAGCTGAAGGGGCCTTGCCTTCCCACATCGCCCCAGTTGAAGGGGCCTTGCTTCTCCACGTCGCCCCAGTTGAAGGGGCCTTGCTTTCCCACGTCGCCCCAGTTAAAGGGGCCTTGCTTCCCCACGTCGCCCCAGCAGAAGGGGCCTGGTTCTTCGTTATTCCACATTTAGTCCAAGTGGCGCTGCTCAAAGACTTACCCTACCCTGACCTGAACTAAACCAACCTAAGCATTTTTTTGTATATGACTCAACCCCCTTTTTAAATTAATATTGTGGATCTTCGTTAACGTGATTGGTTTAGTGATAAAGTTATATAAAGAAACAGGTATTTTTACATAAAACCTGTGTAGTGTCCATCTGTAGTGGGTCTCTTGTATTACTGTATGTGGTCATAAATGCTTTACACATTGCCTCTGAAGTAAGCCTGTCTGCTCGTGCTACGTTACCATAAGGGTGTGCAGGGGTTATTTTGGGAGAGTACCTCCCCCCTTTCCTTGGGAGTGGGGGTTCCTGCTTGGCATTGGTGCAAACCCCAGCCAACTGGGAATCCCATTTCCAACAGCTACTAATACTTGACATAGGAAAAGAAGAAGACTTTCCATCTGACAAATGATTGTTACCAGGTGTTTTCAGTGTATTAAGCAGAGATTGGACGTGGCTAGTGAGTTACTGTAGGTCCATTGGCTCAGCAAAATTAGCGCAAATGCATCTCACAGGTTTAGATCACACAGAAATGCAGGGTGATGTGTGCCTATCTATTTGCATAAAAAGGAAAATGGAGAAAAGCCTGTGGTCCATAGGGCCCTCCAAAACAGGTGGAATGGGCTTCCCTGCCTTTGAGAGAAAAGAGGAAGTCACCTATCTGATGGACCTTGGCAGTTGCAAACACCCCAAAAGACTGATACATGTCAACCACCCAAAGCCCTATTATGACAGAGCTGACCTGACCATGCTCATGGTCACAAATGAGGGACAGGGAAATAAGTGAGCTTCTCCTTGCTTTCCTCTACAGCAATCCCCAAGATGGGTCTGTGGATGGAGTGGTCTTTTCAGACACCCCCACCGCCCAACAGCAAGCTTCATGTAGGCAAGTCCTAAATGAAATGAAATGAAAATGGTTTTTTTAAAGCGCAGATAGTTGCCCGGAGGCATCCTAGCGCTGAATGCTAACAAGTGATCTCAGTGGGGCTTAAATTCAAAAAAGAGGAAAAAGCTATGTATTGAACAAAAAAGTTTTCAGTTGCTTCCTAAAAGAGGTGAGGTCCGAATTGGACCTTAGGTAAAAAGGCAAACTGTTCCACAACTTGGACGCATTCAGGGAAAGTCAGTATGCTGAGCTCTTGTCTCTGAACCCTGGTCAGACTAGCTAGTGTACTCATGATGTAGACACTGGGGACAGCCAAGATTTACAGGCAGTCTGATAATGTCAGAGAGGGCATAAAAGCAAAAGTCAACAAGATGCTGGAACTGTGTGTCATTGAACCTTAGGAGAGCCCCTGTACTAGCCCAGTTGTCTTAGTACCCAAACCTCACACCAAGGGTAGAAACAAAGAAGTTCGGTTTTGTGTGGACTATAGAGGCCTTACTGCTGTGACAAAGACAGATGCACACCCAATCCCTAGGACAGATGAACTAATTGACAGGTTAGGGGCAAGCAAATATCTCAGTACCTTTGATCTCACAACTGGGTACTGGCATATATGTCTGACCCCTGGAGTAAAAGAAAAATCAGCATTCTCAACCTCAAATGGGTGCTTCCAGTTTATTATGATGCCCTTTGTACTAAAGAATGCCCCTGCCACCTTCCAGTGGTTGGTAAGCAAAGTCCTTGCTGAGCTGAAATAATTTAGTGCAGCTTATCTTGATGATATTCTTGTCTACAGCTCCACCTGGCAGGATCACCGAATCCACCTTGGCAAGGTCCTAGAGGCTCTGAGAAGTGCAGGTCTCACTATCAAGGCAGGCAAGTGCCAGATAGGGCAGGGAAATGCTGTGTACTTGGGTCACCTGGTAGGTGAAGGCCATGTTCAGCCATTCCAACCCAAGATCCAGACCATTCTGGATTCAGTAGCTCCCACAACCCAGACCCAAGTCAGGTTATTCCTTGGCTTGACTGGGTAATATAGAAGGTTTTTGAAGGACTATGGGTCCATAGTGACTCCCCTCAAATAACTCACTTCCGAAATTCATTGTGCTCTGCCCAAGTCCTAAAAGCTCCAGACTATACCAAGCAATTAACTGTGCAGACAGATGCCTCTGAGCATGGGATAGGGGTACTCCTAGCCCAAACAAATGATGGGCATGACCAATGTGTTTCATTTACAAGCAGAATATTACTCCCTAGAGAACATTGTTGGAATACCATAGAGAAGGAAGTCTTTGCTGTGGTCTGGGCACTGAAGAAGTTGCGGGCCTACCTGTTTGGCAATCACTTCCTAGTTTAACAGACCACAGGCCTCTCAGGTAGTTACAGCAGATAAAAGGTGAGAATCCTAAACTGCAAAGGTGGTGCATGTCTCTATAGAGAATGGACTTCAAAGTGGAACACAGACCTGGGACTGCCCATGCCAAGGAAGATGGCCATTACAGGTTCTTCCACTTAGAAGATGAAGACTCTACAGGGGAAGGTTAGTTTCATCCTCTTTTGTTTGGGGTGGGGGTGTCATGTGAGAAAGTGCCTCTTTTGCATGGTTAGCCCCCAACTTCATGCCTGGTTTTGATGTTGTTTCAGATTTAGTGCTCAGGGTCCCTGCCAACCAGGTCCTCTGTGCCAGTGCTTCTTTCCTAAAAACAAATCCCCAATTGGTACTTCTCCCCCCTGTAAGTCCCTAGTAAATGGTACCCTGGGTACCTAGGGGCTGGGAGCCGAAGAGGGTCCCTTAGGATCCCCTCCTCACTGGGGCCACGCCACTGCCCTTGCAGCTTGCATGCCCCTGTGAGGGAAAAAACGGCCAAGTCAACATGGTACCCTTCTTGGGTGCCATGCCAGTGAACACTGCTTGAATGCATAGGTAAGTCACCCCTCTTGCAGGCCTCACAGCCCTATGGCAGGGTGCACTATATCACATGTGAGGGTATATCTGCATGAGCAGATATGCCACTGCAATGTCGGGTCCATTTCCTAATATTGTAATTTCCAGGGAAGTCATAGAGAGTACATGGGCTGGAAACTCGACAACTCAAGTTCCACAGCACCATGATGGCTGCACTGATCACACAAGGGTTTGGTAACAAACTATTCCTTGCAATAAATCCAAACTGATGCCAGTTTGAGATTTATTGTACCATGTACTCAGAGGGCACCTCAGAGGTGCCCTCTGAAAACCTACCAACCCTTGTTTGGTCTCTGACCGACTGTAAACAGCCAGACACCAACAGACATGTTTCTGGACCCCTGGGTAGAATGCCCCTGCTCTCTGAGACCAGAAACAATGCACATCCTGGGCAGAGGTATCATACCTCCTACCCCAGGATGGGCCAGTGCTCTAAGAGGGAAGCTTCAAAGGCCTTCCGCCTTTGTAATGCGACCCCCAGCCTCTGCTGTTAGCAGCAGATGGCAGCCCCTGGTTTACACCCCTACTTCGGGTAGGAAAATCAGCTGGAAAAATGTAAAAGAATAGGAGGGGTGCCCACCTCTGCCAACCCACCCCTAAGTGGGGGGGGGGGGTCAAAGTGAAGCACAACTTTTAGTCCCCACCATCTTGAAGATAGGGAGACCCCTCCATTCAGGGCTAGGTCTATGTCCCCCTCACACAGGAGGGTGGCATAATAGAGTGTGTAGTCATCCCAGGTAAGGTGCTCATTGGCACTACCTGCTGCTCCCCTAAAAGGTATCAAAAAGTTAGCATTTAGGTGACTCCCCCAGACCTAGAAACTAGATCTGCACGCCCTAAGAAGAAAGAAGAACACCCTGCAGAGAATACTGAAGATGACAACTGCCTTTGCCCCAGCTGTACCAGCCTGTCTCCAGCTTCTGCGAACCTGCACCTGTCTTGCAGCTAGCGACCGCTGACACTGAGAGGACTGCTGCCCTCGAAAAAGACTTGAATATCCCGTGGACAGCGGACCTGTCCTGAAGAAACCTACTCCAAGGATTCCGTATCCAGGCAGATCTGTGTCTCCTGCCCACTCAGTACCCGACACTCACGGCTCAAGTCTGAGTGGATCACCTGTGCAGTGAAGTCACCCCAGTGATCCTGATCGCATGTCGAGCATTGGCTGACCACTCCTGGCCTCCATGATGGCGCTTTCAGTGTTAATCCAGAGACTCCCCCCGACCGCCACCAGCTCCGGTAAGATGACTCTGACGTCAAAAAGCACCCCTCCACCTGAATCCCCTGGGCCTTGGTGAGCTGAACCGATGGTGCCTCTACGACCCCCTACATCTCTCCTTTCCTCTGCTGTCATCGGTCTTCCTCATGCAGCCTCAGGTGCCATGCCTGCAGCCTCTTTGCCGAAAGGAGAATCCCAATTGAAAAGCATTGGGCGCCCGATGTCGAAATTGCACCCTGACCTTGGCCACACCTGTGCCGCTAGTGGTGTATATTTGGTGCTGCTTTGTGCCCCCCCTTGTGCCTAACCTAACCCCCAAAACTTGGCCCCTGTAACTGATCTACTTATCGGCAAGCAGTGTGGCTCCAGGCACCCCCTGTCTCTATTGGATTGCATTGGGCTGAATTCCGATTTTGACCTGTGCACCCGGCTGCACTAGTGCCGCTGGTGGTGCAGTGTTGGTATTCACCTGACCACTGGCCCTTGCTGGCTGTTAGCTTCACAGACTGGGGTTGTAAGTGCAGTACTTACCTGTTTAACCGCAATATTGTTTTCCCCATAGTATAACATTGGACTGTGTTGAAAAGTTTCCAAGTGTCGGTTTTTCAAAGCGTAAAGTATTTTTAACAAAAAGCTTACTTACCTTATTAAGAAGATCTTGATCTTAAAATAAAATACAAACAAAGTATATATTTCTACAATTGGTCTGAATCTCCTTCTTGAGTCGTGTGTCCATTATTGATCACTGTTGTGCAATAAATGTCTTACACTCCTCTGTGTTAGGCCTAAGGCTGCTCGCCCACACTACCACTAATAGAGCACTTTGGGTTTTACATTGAGCCCTATACACTTTTGGGGAACCCCTGGACTCTGTGCATAGTATTAACACCTAGTAGCAATATCATACACAGAGTAGCTGCCTTTCAGTAACATGAACTCATTGACAAGATTCAAAGCATCAACGATGACAAATCATCTCTAGGATGCAGAGTAAAACCTACAAGGCATAAAATCCAGAAAAAATGTGCTTTACTATCTAAAAGATGTAAGTTGTTGGTCCTATAACTCCAAACAACCACTCTATGTTCCTTCTTACCTATTCATTAGGGCTCCTCACCCCACGCCATTCTATATCCACAGATTATCTCAATGATTATTCTCTTATCCTTGAGTCCTTGAACACAAAAGCCAGAAACAATAAAACTTGTGAGAGCCTCACTTACTCAGAAGAAAATCCACAAAGAAGAGAAGCGATACATTAAACTGATTCTCTACTTTTTACAATAGTAATGTTTTTTTTCTACAAGAATTGCCTCTATGCGATCTCCTCAGTGATATCAGACCTCACAGGCCGAACTTGCGAACAAGAACCGGAGTCTGTCAAGGTAATGGGACAAAGCATTGGAGTATGAGAGGCGTCGGATGAAAGTATATCCTCCAACACAGGGAGAGAACCCTGAGGTCTGATGATTCTCACTAAAGGGGACAACAGATCTTATTCACTGATGAGAGTTCCAATGAAGAGGGAGCAGCCGAATCCCCAGCGATTTTCAATAATTTTGCGTCCTGGGAGTGAGTGTCAGTCTCCCTACGGTGCTGAGTGCTAATTGGTCCCAAAGTCAACGAGGACTTGCTTTTAGTTTCTGAGCTTAGAACTTCCATGAAGTTTTTAGGGATGGCAGACTTCAATATCTGCTACCGCCTCAGATGAGGCATTTTTTATAACTGCAGGGAGTAGACCATCCGACTTTGAAGTCCTCACTATCTGAGGGGGGAATCAGGCTTATGTTGTGAGATATGCATTCGCTGCAGTCAAAGTCAATGTGAGTTGTAAGAGCATCAGCCCCCCCAGGCGCTCCTTCCCCAGTATGTCTATATTTAAAATATCTCTTGATGCCCTCACTTTGCTTATCAGCTTCTATAAGTGTCGCTGCCTCACTTGTTTGTGGATGCTGAGCTTCAAAGATGGAGGAATTCAAATGGATGGTGGTCCGCCGGGTTTGATGAAAGTGACAATTTCTTCCTCCTAATGGCTGGCTTTGAATATTTTTTTTGTTTTGTTTTTGGGTTGGGTGTCTCTTTCCTTAGTAGTGCCTAATAATATGGAGCTACCAGTGTGCATGGCCCAGCCGCCTGAGGGGGAGACTTATTGTTGAGAACTGTTCCGCCCAATGATATCGAATTACCAGTTCCTGAGAGGCATCAAGGCACACAGCTGTCTACCAGCTATGCCAATATGCCAAAACAGAGGGCGTATTTGAGGTCATTGGACGTAAGGGAACTTGAGAGCACTGAAGATAAGATAGATTGGGGAACAGGAGAGCGGGGGAGTAATTGAGGCACAAGCCGCTCCGAACTCAAAGCCGGCCGCTTCTGCACTATCAATTATCAACAGTTGTCAGCTCACGTATGGCGACTGACTCACTCCTGCTGCACCAATTGCCTTTTCCAGGCCACCCACTCTCCATAGTGCCAATATCGGCACATTCCCCAGCCCTCCCACAGCAATAACTGTAATAACAGACACAACACAATTTTGGTGGAGAAATTTGCTGCAGGTTTATTTGCATAACAATATGCCAACATGGTGGGTTAACTTACGGGCGATCCTCGGGCAGGCAGCCCCTCACCGCCTGCCCACCTGATGAGCCATAAAACCCCGGTGGTACTAACCAAGGGGTGTTGTCATTTTGGGGGAGGGGATAGCCCCTCCCTCTGGCAGACCGCCAGTCCACCCCTTACTCACGCCCCTCCCCGCTACGGTGGGGGCGGAGAGTTGCAGGCAACCCCTGGTTGCTCAGGTCCACAACCGCCCGTAGGACTAACGGGGCGCCGTCGCTCCTCCAGGATCCCACCCGAGCACCTCAATGGGAATAATTGGCTTTAGCACCCTTACTGTGCTCCTGTAGAGGGTACCCTTCTGTACCTTACAGCCTTTGGATCGCCCTGTAACTACGCCGGCAACACAAAGTAAAATTGATTAGTTGAAGCACTCTCCCCCCCTGCCCGTGAGCCGGGTTTGCGGTAGGGAGGGAAAAACAGCGACAGGGCAGCCAGGCAGGAGGGGCACCGTCTAACAGGAACAGGAAAAGAGGGCGCTCTGAGGGCGGAGGAGGTATAAACACCTCTCCCCCACACCCTCTCCCCCCCCCCAGAAGTGACATCACATGGGGACCCACTCGGGTCCCTAAACACTAGACTGCTGGTGACTGTGCCATTGTGTGGCACTAAGGGTGGCCGCCCTCTTAGGAGGTCCCCCTTCGGGGGCCCGGGGCAGCCTGGCATAGTGCCAATATTGGCACATCCCCCAGCCCTCTCACAGCAATAACTGTAATAACAGACACAACACAATTTTGGTGGAGAACTTTGCTGCAGGTTTATTTGCATAACAATATGCCAACATGGTGGGTTAACTTACGGGCGAACCTCGGGCAGGCAACCCCTCGCTGCCTGCCCACCTGATCCATAAAACCCCGGTGGTACTAACCAAGGGGTGTTGTCATTTTGGGGGAGGGGATACCCCTCCCTCCGGCGGACCACCAGTCCACCCCTTACTCATGCCCCTGCCCGCTACGGGGGGCGAAGAGTTACAGGCAACACCCGGTTGCTCAGGTCCACAACCGCACGTAGGACTAACGGGGCGCCATTGCTCCTCCAGGATCCCACGCGAGGACCTCCCTGGGGATAATTGGCTTTAGCACCCTTACTGTGCTCCTGTAGAGGGTACCCTTCTGTACCTTACAGCCTTTGGATCGCCCTGTAACTCCGCCACAGCACTGGGTGTGGCCACCGCCACCCCAGGGGCCCCCACCACAATAGACCTAGTTACCTACACCCTGCTGATTCCAAGGCCTCCCGAAGATCAAGCAAGAAAGGGTCCATTCCCCTTTTGGACAGGTGTATCCCATCTGGATCTAAACACCCTGTGGACTCGGCGTGCAGTATCCCATACTGGCTAAAACCAAACCCCTATTCTCTGTGACTATACGCATGGCGCTGTTCATCCTCCTGCGCGAGGTCCACATGGCTGTGTCTAGCGCTCGTTGGAGGACCGTAGCACACTTGTTGGATGACAACTTCCACCCTGCATGGCTGTCAGCTAAGCCTATAGGGCGGGAGAATTCACAT
Source organism: Lissotriton helveticus (assembly GCF_964261635.1). Taxonomy (NCBI): domain Eukaryota; kingdom Metazoa; phylum Chordata; class Amphibia; order Caudata; family Salamandridae; genus Lissotriton; species Lissotriton helveticus. The sequence goes on along the minus strand of NC_136070.1, from coordinate 686,827,758 downwards.
ATGTTTAGTGATACTCAACTCCATGGTACTTGATTTATTGACCTCAGACGAATGAAATGCTTAGTGGACCTACCAGGATCTGAACCCGAGACCAGGAGGTCAAACACAAGCCCTAACAGTTCTTCCGCTCAACAGGCTTGTGAACTTGAAACCCAGGGCGGCCTTCTGGCCTCTAACCCTTACTTGGACATGCCTGACATCGCTTTATTAAGTTCCGTGGCTAACCTAGTCACAGATGGTAAAATGAGGGGCTGAAAATTAGAAGACAACTGAGATGACCGTTAGCTAGACCCAATACGGAGTGATCCTATGAAATGAGGTCGGGACCACCCCACCCCGCATGTGATACAGCCCAGGTTTACTTTGCCATGCCCCCTCCCTTGATATCACCATAAACCCCTGCAGTGGCCAGGCGGCAGGCACCCAGCGGTACCTGTCAGTCCTATTTTACACCAACTCCTTGCCGCCTTGCGGCACTCCCTGCTGCAGGAGTCTAGTTGCGACCCCTACTCGCCCCTCTTGACCTGAATGAATGCACCGCTGAAGATGTGTGGTTACCTCTCATCGGAGTCGGTGGAACATATAACGTGTGCCTTGAATGTACAAAATATGTGGTGTTGTGCCGGAATAGGGGAATCAGGCTAATAGTAAGTGTGCATAGGGCATGTGTTAATATCCAAAACTGTGAATCTTGATAAAGCACGACCTGTGCAAGAATTCAACTGTGACATCTGGCTTACGCATGGTGCAGCCCCAATTGGCCCATCACATCAACTTTACAAACCCAGGAGCAAGCCTGAGCTGGTTACCCCAGGTCCATGTCGCGCACGCCTTAACCTAAGGAGCTCTTCCCAACGGAGCATTCTTCCCGACAGAACTGACCCCTCTGTACCCAACTCGAAGTGTGTCAAATGAAGCGAACCAGGCCCCCTTAAGGCTAAAAGGATGGCCTGGGCCGAAGGCAATTGTCAACCAAGAGCTTGACTTACTGAGTGCCTATTTTTGTGGTCCTCCCTAGAAAGCCAGACAGTGCCACCTCATGGCAGACTGTCATGGTCGCCGGTGGTGACAATGGTGACGGTGCTACCCACCAGAAAACATTTTTAAACCACCTAGTCAAATATAGCACAGGAGAACTCGCTGCTGAAAATTAGTGGAGGGCCCTTGCCGCTCTTGACGTGACTTCCTCACCTTGTGGGAATAAACAAGGTACAAAATTGACAATAGCGTTGCCCGTGACTATCTGGACAGGCACTTTCCCCTGCTGTGTGCCAACTCCCTAGTGTGTCACAAATACTGATCTTAAGAACTTCTGGAAAAGTCCCCTCTGCACCCCACAATGAGTACCATACAAGTCTTCTGCCCATCTACTCATGTGGTTACTCCTCCTGTCACCTATGAGCGGAGGCCAGTAGTTGCATAAGGTAATTAAGCAACAACTGGGGCTGACGTGTAAGAATGTCAAAAGCCGCCATAAGCTCTGCTCCTACTGAGCCACGGCAGTAGTACCTTCATGGTAATTACAAAACCGCTACACTTAACAATGCTTCTACTCTCCCCTACAAGAGGTCTAAACCGGGTTGTCTCCTTGCCCCCAATGAAAACTCCTTGTGGGTGACATGGCCCCCAATCCCCTATAACAGACAGTGCCCCTCCAAACTTAGCGGATATTTCCTCTCTAAACAATAAGAGGAAAATCCCATCCAACTGGCGCGGCTTGATTTGGCATTCTCCAATCCAATATCTTCAATCTGTCCGGGCCCCGGTAAAACGCTTACTACCCGTAAAAAGGCAAACAAAAGCCCCTCGTTGTGCTTCTGCCAACTTTGTCCACCTCTCTGTTCGACAAATTGGAAATAACAGAGTTTTCTCTCATGAGAAGGTTATTAGCCATCCGGTTTTCAGCACACCCGGAAGTCAATCCCTAATCTAGAGCAGGCAAGAGCATGGCACGCCCGGCTGTCCTGACCTTGCTCCTGCTGTGTTGACAGTCAATACATACAGACGCACCACTGTGGAATGACCGGAACAGCTTACCCTCCACAGGCAACCGTTAACGTCAAAACACTGGAACAGCAGCTCCCTAGCACCTGGAATGCGCATGCACGCGTCCGCGACGCAAGCCAATGATTCGCATGACGTAACCAATCTAGCGCTGAAAATGCCCCCATGCGTCCTATCCTTGACTCGTATCACCAGTCGATAATGACATAGTGATGGACTTGCGACTGACTCCAAGCACATGCCGAACAACTTTGATCTATCTGCTGGAAAGCATATAACCATTCCGCTGATCGGTGTTAGCGATTAAAGACAACATGCATTCATGTACATAAGTATGTCTCACGTCACTGTTAGTTTAATGCAAGCTACCACAAGACGTAGCAGGAATAAAATCAAATTACCACCAATATGAATAATAAGCGTTCCATGGCACCGAAAATGCCAGGCATAGACAACATTTTCAAGCATTTCCACAGGTGAATCGCCTATTGAGCTGAAGCCTGGCCCACCCCCTTTCCTCGACGGCCCGTGTCTCCCAAACCCTCAGATGTGGTGGAACCACGACAGTGGAAATCTGTACACCTCTCCCATGCTCAGGGGGCCCAAACCTCCTTGCTGTTGGAGATTAGAATGGGCGCCCAGTGCGCCCGTGTCCTGTCTGATAACACCCCATGGCAGCCTCAAAAGCCAAAATCGATTAGCCGAACACCTGGTAGTGGTATGAAAATCGGGACTGCATGTCACGTACAATTATTGACAAGAAAAGGGGGGACCAACCCTGAGCCATTACTCTAAACAATCACACAGCGATGCACACGTTCTGGAAGGCAAGGGGCACTGTGTATATGAGGGACCCCGAAATACCGTCCTAACTTAACTACTAGTGCGCCGCAGCATGTGCTGTACAGGAACATGCGCTAGTAAACAGTAATCATTAGCAAATACTGTCTGCAGGAAAAAGGCGGGGGGGGAAAGCCCTGGTCATCCATGCTGGACTGACCATCCCACGAATCCCTCAATCTACGGAGAGAAATGACATGTCAGAAAGCCCACTGTTTCCCCTGTGTCTGGGTTGCCTCAATGACTCAAACATCTCGAGCTACTCTGCCACCACCCCGATCACAATACTTACTTACACAGGCACGGTGTCGGACGTTTGAGCTTTGGTGCGTTCGAGTGACAATAGGTAATTCTGCGTGCCAGAAAAGGTAGCATGTTAACAAAAAGCCCCAGGCGCGTCCTGCGGTCCCTCCCCGGGGTGTCCAGCACCCGGCACCCCCAAGAGCACTTAACAAGGAACAGCATTCAGGCTCCGAGCCCGGAGAAGGCCCTGGCCATTCCTGCTTCCGTTCCCAGCTGTCCTTCTCTGAGTGGTGCCTGCATACTTGATCCGATTGTCCTGAAATTAGAAAAAAGGTTACACTCCGTCCCTGGACGTGCTGACCCAGAACCCCACACACTGGCCACAGTGTACTCTTCCCCTATACCTGCTCCGAGCCCTGGCAGGCCAGCCTGCTAGGCGTGGTTAGATCATCAGAGAACGAAACCCGTGCGTTTCTGGAATCATGAAAACAGCCCATAACCAGAATTGACAGGTAAGCATATTGCTAACTCGATCGCCAGGATCAGAGCCCCTTACTTGAGCACCAGTTGCTTTACAATAAAACACATTCCATTATTGCACAGGAGATGCATGATTTGCTCCGACTCACCAGTTGTTTAAAAGAAAGCACATTCAATTATGGCACAGGGGATGCATGATTTGCCCACACTCAGCCGTTGCTTTCCAAGAGAACACACCAATTATTGCCCAGGAAATACATAATTTGCCCAGACTCATCAGTTGTTTTATAAGAGAAAACATCCAATTATTGCACAGGAGATACCTGCTATGCTCAGACAAACAAAGTGGAGATGCCGGGGAATTGAACCCGGGGCCTCATACACGCAAAGCATGCGCTCTACCACTGAGCTACATCCCCCACCTCAAAACACAAGAACATGGGTGAGTCAGCATTTACCTGTGCGATTCACTCAGAGTGGCTTGGGTGCAGGCCTCTGCCCTTCAGCCCTCGCACTGGAGCCTGCGAGCACACACGGATGCAGAGGAGCAGGGGAAAAAAGGGGGGCTATGTCCGGAGCCAACACGCGGCCGCAGCCAATAATACACGTTGCGGGCCTCAACCCCCCCCCACCCGAGTCCGCCGAATGCTGCAGCCACAGTGTGCACCGATCCCTGTACCTGTTGATGCCTCCGATGGACATCCTGGTGACGACGACAGCTTCTTCTGCACGTTTTCTACAATAAAAGAAAACAACCATCAGCCGCCCTGCCCACTCCTTACCCCTGTTGGCCCCCCCAGGCTGCCACCCCTGCCGTTGTGTTGTTCACGTATACCTCTGGGGAACACAAGCCAAATGCGCAACTGTAAGATCAGGGCAAGGATTGCATATGTATAAAACATCTGAATGGGTTCTTGAGAGGTGAAGCCTCAGCCAGACAAAACATTGGCACAGAGAGATCCGCCTATCGCCACCCTCTAAACAAACTTGGCGAGGCGCAGTTTCTCTTAATATTCGGTGAATGTTCAACAAAAACTGTTTCCCAACGTTCATTGGCATAATTCCGAACCTAAAATGGACACTTCCCTTCGCCATGTCACAGGGCGCTTCCAGGGAATCTAGCAGGGTTCCTCAATCGGGATGGGCCCCCACCTCAGGACCGCCTGCCCGCCCCACCAAGGGAGACAGGGAGGACGCAGCCACCTCGCAAAAAGCGGGCTAAGAGAGGGGTCACACCCTCGCCTACTCCGGGCCGGGCAGGAGGCCCGGACGACAAGAAATAAGCGCTTCCATGGGAACGCCCCTCCCCTCGCACCGCACATCGGGCCGAACCCAAAGACGAGGAAGCACCAAAGCGGCCCGGGGTGCCGCCGCTAAGAACCATGCGGGCCAAGCAGGGACAAGCAAAGGACCAGAGAAGCTTCCCGGGCAACACCCCCCTCCCCCGCCCTCCGTGTACAACCCCCCCTACCGGCCCGGGCAATCCACTACCACCCCACCTGCTCTTCCCAGCATACCCCCAGCTCATCACCGGAAGATGAGGCCTGGGGTTAGAACCGTATAGTCCTTAGAAACGCTGCTCTCCGCTCTCTGCTTTCCACTCACGGCAGCTCGTAGCTGGGGCAGCAGCAGCACGTACATACGTCAACAGCTTCCTAGCAGTCAAAGGCTAACATCTGATAGAATACCCTTAGGACCAGCAGGACATACATGCTGATCTTCGCACATTGACCTCTGTACATTTCGGATCTTTCTTTTTTGTTATCATTTTTAGGTCGAGCCTAGCGCAGCGCGCATGCGTTGCTCAATTCGATGCTTCTTGTGAGCACTACAAACTTTTCCTTGTGGGCCTCACTCCGCCTGCACACCTTTGACACATTGGATTGGCCTTTGCATGTGGCTTTCAATAATGAAAGCATGCAAATGGCCAAAGGTGGCTGTAAGTCCCACATCCTTACAAATGTGTCACTCCCACTGCTTTTTGCTCTTGGGAGTGAGCAGCGGTGCACAGGGAGGCTTCGGCATTCCTGTGCCTACCCCACCATTTGTCTTGAGCTGCTGTTTTTAGGTCTCGCCTAGCGTTGCAGCACGCATGCGCTGCACGCTCTGCGAGGGCTATTGTGATCGAGGAGATTTAATCATTTTCATTGGGTTGTGTCAGCGTTTATGCTAAACGCTGGCTTCCCATTGAAAAGGATGCTTCTTGGTTGCGGCCCTGTCTCCCTTTTGGACGGCCCATCCAGACTTGGTCGTTAGCTTCACGGCTGTCGTGAAGCTATTTCTTATCTCTAGAGTCGTGTACTGAGTTTAATTAGTTTTTCATACTGCAGGCACGCACAAAACGCATGGCGTGTTTTTACTTTCCTAGAAAGCGTATCCAAAGCCACACTGACAGAGATGGACAGAACTCGTTTTGGTATCACTGTCGCCGACTCCCTTCTCACCTAGCATAAATGTCATTCAGGCCTCAGCAATGCCACTGAGGAACCCGCTTTGCTGTCTGGGAAACGCGTGCTCCATTGATGCCGGACACCGTTTGTTCAGTTGAACATGCGTGTTTTCACCTCCTGCCCTCGTGTTTTTCAATGTCTTGCGTCCGGCCGACCTATGTCCACACCCCATGGTATAACGTCCATTTTAAGCACAGCCTTGGTTGTGCACGGCGACAAAGCAACGTGATCTGTTACCTTTCAGAGCACTGTGTCACGTGCACTACTCGTCGGCTTGAACCAGACGATTTCAGTGTTACAGCCTTGCACATTCACCAGTGAAATCACTAGCACTACCAGCAGAGTGCTACGCCACGGCTCTTCCGTCGGAAATATGCAGTCCAGCTGTGTCATGATTACTGAAAAACAAAAAATGTACATCTAACAAAATGAGTGTATGCTATAGCATGGTGTAGTACCTTGCCCTGTGCATGTTACACATACTAATGCACATACTAATGTGTGATGCAAAGTAGCATCGATGGCATGCTTCCTTGGGCACAGACGCAAATTATTTTTACAAATTAAGCCGCGCAATAGATTCATGTATGAGGTAAGCGGGTGCGGGATATACGAAGCTAAGTGATAAAACAGCTCCTGCTTATCAAATTGACAGCCATGGTTTATGATAGATTCGCAATCCACTATGTCAGGTTCACACCTGTGTAAGTGTGTGTGTTTTTGCAGTTTTATTTATCGTGAACTCGACCCCCAGGCATTGTAGCACTTTTCATGAACACTACTTACATTACACAAGAACACGTTCGTTTTGGTAGGCACGGGAGATTGGTTTTGTCTGATGTGTGTGATGTGCACAGATAGGGGCATAAAATATACAGATGTCTTATTGATAGAGATTAACTGCTGTGTGTGACAGTTTGAGTTGTACCTCAAAGTTGATGTGTGTGTGTGGCATGAGCGCCAGACGACCAACCTCCATGTGACAATTTTGCAACTGGATGTGTGGTAGATGTGCAGTTGGTTGTATGTGTGAGGTACACAGCCCTGTGTGGTAGATACACATACCGTGCTTGTGACAAATGAACTGATGTGTGTGAGCTTCGGAGCCTGATGTGTTTATATGCGCAATGGGGCAAAAAGCTGGACGGACTCCGGATCAAGGATTCCACCACATAATCTGTAGCGATTCCACCAGTCAGGTACAGTAGTAGAATTATATCTTGCGCATATTGATTACACCCAGCTTTGTTTTGCAGTGAGGTTACTCTTATGCCTCTGAATAATTTTTAAACAGATTGTTTTTAATATTGCTTTCCTTTGATTTAATTATTTGAGTGATGTGTGCGTGTCGATTACAAACATTTTGCAAAGAAATATGTCGTTTAACGCAACATCCATAATTTTTTTTTATTTTTGATGTAAATACTTCCTAACACATACTACTTACTGGTGAAATACCTCTGTGCTTAACCAATAAATGTATGAGCATTGTGTGCATTTAATCCCACTTCTGTATTTGTGTCTTTGGCATTTAAAATCTTTGCGTTTGCCCCAAGTTGAGTTTCAATCTTGGGCTTTCTATTGGCTCGCTGTGTGATCGCTGTGAGGTTATGCTATCCTCCTATAACTCAGAACTATTTCGTTTCAAGGGGACACAACGCGCTGCTCCACTGTTTATAGACATGTAGGCCTCCTCCACCCTACAATATCACCAGCGCATTCTGGGCTAGCCTTACAACACCTCTTACCTATTTTAAACGCAGTAAAGCGCACATGTTTGAACAGTTTTTGGGATCAGTTCCTGATTTTTTGTGCTTTAATCACTGGTCCCTGTACACTACACTTATGCTGGTGCCACTAAGACTCTCCATAGGTCCCTGGAGCCGCTGCACTAAGGGAAGTATAACTCTCCACCACCCTACAATAACACCAGAACCTTTGTAGCTTTCTTTTCGGAACCTTGTACCTGTCCTCAACTTTCCCAGAGCAGCTGTGATTGTCTGATGCTCAGGGAAACTATGACCTAGTTCACGTTTTATTCTCCAACATTACTCTGTGACCGGGGCTAAAAGTTGCCCCACCTTAATCGCATGGTTTCTTTTTAGCCATCAAATCTGCATGTAACTTTGTAGGTTATTGTGCCTGCTCCAATTCTGTGTGTCCCATATTCTTGTTTGTTTTGTGCATAGGTTAAAACAGTCTTTGGGGTCAACTTCTAATTTCTCCTGGTTTAATGTTTATAATAGCTCTGGTAACAGCAAATAAACAACCTGTGTTGTTACTGGGGGCTTATTGTCGCGTTTCTGCTAGTTTTCATAGAGCCTTAGAGGAATACGCTTCCTCGAGATAAGCACAAGTTTTGTAGGATCCTTTTGTTCCACCGTAAAAATTCCTTGTGTTCTCTTTAGAAGTGGAGTGGGGACGGGGGTTTTATCACTCTTCCGTTCTTTGTCTACAAACCTTTTGCAGAGGTTAACTGCTTTTGGTCCTGTGTTACGAATGTTGTGGTCAAAGATTTACTGTGTGCGATAAATGTAGGGCTCGTTTTACTGTGTCTTTTAATAATTGTGTCTGCTTGTTAATTTAGTATAATATGGCTATTAGTGCTTCAAATGTAAAGAACAAATAGTGTCAACTTAAAACAAGCATTTGCAATGCAATAGGTCTCGCATTTACGCGAGTTTTAGCTATTGACATTGCAAATGACAATGCCTTTTATTTTTGTTTTCGTTTTTAAAGCATAAATAAAAGGCATTGTCATTTACAATGCCAATAGCTTAAACTCGCGTAAATGCGAGTCCTATTGCATTGCAAATTCTTGCTTTAATCAGCAGCCTGAGCTTGTGCGCGGGCTTCATGAAAGGTTCATGTCCATTTGTCGTGTTTGATCTTTGTTCACGGCCGCCACACTCTCTTGGTTATCGAGGGCTTTGGAAGCCGTGTTAATAAGTGTTCGAGTTTTGTTTTGGTTTCCTTTAGGTGCCTAGTAACTAAAAGGCCCTCAATTTAGTGAAAGCAACGAGGTTAGTTCCCTGCCTCATCTTTCAGTCCAACTCTTCTCAGTCCCACCACTCGCCGACAGGAAAACATGGCATTGAACAGGGGCGGCCTTAGGCATGTGCAAGCTGTGCACCTGCACAGGGCCACCAAACCCCAGGGGCCACCACGCCAATATATATCCTTAATATAATAATCCTCCGAGGATGGATACATATTTGCGTGGCTGCCCCTGGCAGGGATTTGGTGGCCTCCGGCTCTGTTCCACTTCCAAACACCCTGACCCCCCCCCCTCACTGGCCTCCGCGCTCCGCCCCGCCCGGACCCACTCTTCAGGGGCCCCCTACCTACGCTACTTGCCCAGGGCCGCCGTGAGCCTAGCGCCGCCCCTGCATTGAAGTGAATGCTACTGCAAACAATTGTCTCATTTGAGGGGCGCTAAAACGCGCAGATCAGCGACCGGTTTAAACACAATAGGCTCAATACGTATGCAAAATCCGCAGGCCTCTGTGCAAGCCTTTGTCGCCTGGCTGAGCAAAAACAAAGGGCTGTGCTCAATCCAGGTCCCGGCAGGTGCTAGCGCACAAAACAAAATCCATCAACGGTGCTCACATTGGCACTTCAAAAACAACAAAAAAACACTCCTTAAGTTCTTCATCTAAGCCCCAGGCTTCAGCCAATTTAATCATGGGAAGGGCAGGCCAGTCGTTTCTTCGACTTTTGGCTTCTAAGCAGGACAGTGGTGATGCCTGCCAGACTACTGTCAGAGAGCTACTCAGCCTGGCACCCAAGGCAGTTATTAAAGTTATGCCTTCAAACTCTGCAACCCACTTCCCTTACTGAACCATCAATCCACTGTACATCAACGCATGCCAACCACGCCACTAAATGCATGAGTAGTTGAATGAACATGAGCTACACATTGTTGCTGCCTAATTACCTTCAAAACTGGACTCCTTTTCATGACTGTTTTCATTGAAAATGTGTGCAGAGAGCAAGAGGAGGAAAAAGTACGCAATTCAAAGAAGCAAATGGATAAATTCAAAGAATCTAAAAGAAAGGCACACATCCACTTAATTTGTCGTGCTTCATCGTTGTTTACTTTGGGTGTCATATTCATAAAAGAAAGGCATCTGGCCTCTTCATTCGCCTCGCCCCCACCAGGCTTGTTTTTTAGGTCTCGCCTGAGCCAGCGCATGCGCTGCACTGGCGAGACATTTAGTGAGTGGGCTTTCAAAAGTCCGACCATAGCTTTATGGTGTGGCATAGAGAGTGCGGTTACGCACACAATGACGAGCACAGGCGCCATCTGGCTTTCCTCTCTCGTCATGGTGCGTGCACATCGCTCGCGATCACTTTCACTTTTGCCGCGCGCACCCCTCGCAAATTCACCTCCTCCTCCCCCTCTCAGTTAACAGGCCCTCCCTCACCACAGAGCGCCTCTCGCTGCCGCAGGTCTTGTTGCTCCTTCTCTCTGGCTTCCTTTGTTTGTTGTAATTTAGTTTTGAGTGCTTCAGACGTGTAAAAATTAATTTCACATTTGATGCATTTCCGGGGTCCTTCATTTTTTCAAATTACGCACTGGTTTATATATGTGTGCATTTAAATGCCATATTCCTCATATCATGGTGAGCAGGCCCATCAGTAATCTCTAAGTAAGCTATGTAATACTTTAAACCTCTCTTAATTATTCCGTCAATCACATACACTTTAGACGGATTTGCTGTGTACAAAACATGTACAGTTGTGCATTTGGAATCATAAATCGGGCAACATTTTCTTTTAAGTGTTTCTGAGGGTCCATGTGCCCCACTTGGCCTGCATGAAGAAGACCGCTGTCCTACAATGTTTTTTGAGCTTCATTAAAGAAATTAGCGTCCGAGGTTCGCATCATTTCTGAAATGGTTTTAGCAAGGTTTAAGTGCAAAACACAAGCTGATTAGAGTCTAAAACTGGGATTTAGTCGGCGGCAGTAAGTACTGAAGTGCAGCAGTGAACTGGTTAATGAGCAGGCGTGTCTGCGGTACATTATGTTACAGACAAAGACCCACGCAGCCCGGGCCCCTATAGCCGTTGCATCTGGTCTCCCATCCATCTGCCCCAAACATCATTCACAAAAGCAGGCATTGTGTCGCCTCTGCCTTCAGTTACGGAAGAAGAAAGGCCATGCTGAGGATAATGTAGGGATGGATGCACGAGATATGAAATGTGTGCCATTGAATTGTTCTCGGCGCGACTCACAATTCACAGCTGCAGAAGGGAACCGAGTCAGCCTGCATTTGTTGCCTTCACTTGTGCAATGCACACCAGTCCTCTGTGTGCAGCTGCCAGCTAGTATCGATTGTTCACGTCCTTTATTTCTACAGAGTTAGGTAATTGCCAATAGTTTTACTTTAGATATTGGTTCTCGCATTGTGATATCTGGAACGTTAAGTTATCCTGAAACTGTTCAATGTTCAACGTAATGGCAATTCCAGTGACTGAAAAACATGCACGGATGCCTGAATGAATGTACTTGCATAGTGGAGCTTAGCAAACCAAACCAACGTGAGCTACTTATGGTTAGCAAAGGTGCCATCACTGAGGTGTCACAAAAAAGCGATGCCATTCTTTTTGTGAAGGTGAGGTGGTAGAACCACCATGTGGAGCGTCAGTGTGCGTGTGCTTCACTGCTGCGGCCATTGAATTGGATAGTGTGTGACTTTAGAACTTACCTCTTAACTTGGACAACCCTTACGATGCACAGCACTTACAATACACAGCATCTGAAAACAAGCATTGGCATAGCCAATAGGTCTCGCCTTTGGAACCTTATAAGTATTTAGTTATGCAGTACAATATCCTTGGTGCAACAACATCAACTGTTGCATGGCTAAACACTTATAAGGTCCCAAATGCGAGACCTGTTGGCTATGCCAATGCTTGTTTTATTGTCATTCACGCTGGGCAAAGAATCGACAGGAACTGACAATTACCTAAATATAGCACAAGAGGTTTACCTTCTCACGCCCTTGGCATGGCCTGGGAGGAGCAAACATAAGACAACACAGGGCTCTGTGGCACCGCAGACTGGCCCTTGTGTGCGCACGGCTCCAGATGACCTCTGCTACTTCTTTCTACAGAGAGCACTGAATACGTCCGCAACAGTATGGGGCAGCAGGTATTTCACTTTCTTATCCGTTTATATTTCTTGTGTCACAGTGAGATCATTAGCTGCAGTGGCCATCTCAGCTGCCAATATTTTACTAGTTTTCGTTTTTGTGCCCATCTTCATCCCCGCCATCCTTCCAATCTCACTTATTTTTAATCCCACCCGCCCCATCTCCGTTATATTAAAGTACTCTTTTTCAGACTTTTTTCTTCATCCATGCCCTCCTCCCACTATAAGTTGTTTTTAAACCCACCTCCCATTCCCTGGCCCCTGATCTCCATTATTTTTAAATCTCACATGCTCACTTTTAAAAACTATTTGCCAACAGTCCACATTGGAACTCTTACAGATTGTGCTTGCGGCAATGCTTGTTTTTTTATTATTTAAATTAAAGGTGGTTGGGGCAAAGCTAAACAGCGATACAGAGCCCAGGCCTGAGACCAACCTTGCTGGATTTAGTGTGCCCCTTCACCATAATGCCTCTTCTTTGCTTAAAGGCTGCTGTGTTCGTGGTCCAAATAAGTCCAGTTGCCCTTCATAAGGCCAAGCACATTCCACCTCCTGACAATTACCTGGCTGCTACTTATTACTTGCGGTTCTTATATCCTAAATCTTCTGTCACTGCCGGCAAACTCATATGCTACAGTAAGTGTCCTAAACTGTTCCACGTGAAAGCCTGCCACTCCTCTGATGCTGCCACTAGGACCTTGTGTCCCACACACGTTGCTGATGTCCCCTCCTCTAACAGCCAACAACAAGAAGCCCATTCTGAACACAAGTGCGAGTCAGAGGGCACTGCTAGGCCCTTGTTGTACTGATCTCATCTTCATACGGCTAATGGAGCTCCCTCTCATTAACAGGAGATGCAATCTCTTCTGGACAGTCTCTCCCCACATTTCCACCACATGTGCTTACGCAGCCCAACACAATACATAATACAACTACCCACCCACTTCCAGGGCATTAAGGAGATATCTTCCGGTGTAGTAGCCGGAGCGGGTTTCTTTGATGATTGGTGTGTCGACTATTTTGGGGCGGATTATTATCTTTTAACCAATCGCAGGGTTTATGGGAAGTGAAGTCACCGAAAGCTCTCATATTGCTCCACTACCTATCTATTTAGATCGAAACCTTTCTATTGCTTACACAGTCTGAAGCGAACTAGAGAGAGTAACCATCTCACAACAGACTGCATGATCGAGTGTGTAGTAATTATATAGCTCTTTAATCCCTGGCAGCACAGCAACCAGGATAATGTACTGCATGGCCAAACCAATGCTTGTTTATATATTCTGCAGCTCTTTAGACAGTTCTAGGAGGCCTCCTACTTTACTTTTATTCTTTTAGTTGATCTTTCATATGCTTGTTAAATTTGTGTTTCTGTTTTGCTGCAGATGATTAAGTGGGTGAATGCAAGAATGAACCCGTAGATGGATAAATAAATGTATGAGTTCATGGATGAGTGACAGAGTGCATGTACAATGATTTATTGAGTGCCTGAATTAACCAGTGACTTAGTGGCATCGCCAAGGAGTACTGGTGCCCTATCTATAACTGTACCGCCTCCTTTGAACACGGCCACTTTACCACCACCACCCGCAACTGGCCAAAACAGACACTACCTTTTCCGTCTGGAAACAGTAATGTTGTTCCTGCTTACATTTCACATTTTCCTTACTCTTGCATTCCCTAAGAGTATTCACTTTTTCCAGGATGTTGTGTTTCTGTAGTTTTTACATGCACCATATTAGTCATATATAGTGTGTATTGTGAAAAGAGTAATCTCCATATGTCTGATGGCGTGCGGAACCCTTACAAGATTCCTAACTAAAGCCATACAAATTCAGGTCTGCAGTTTCAATCTTCGAAGTTGTATAGTCCCTTGAGCTCAGACTTTGGTGCTACCTGACTGGAACTGTAACAAAAGAATTTAATCAGACCCACATAACACTTCTGAAACATTCTCATAAGAATGACAGACAAAAGATCTTTTTGAATGCTTTATGTAAGTATTTAAGTCAAAATACAAAAAATGCCATCAGTAAATTAGCAGCATAGCATACAAATCATAAGTAAAGAACTCAGTGCAATTCAGTATGACCTCTGGCATGGCTTCGCCTTCTAAGAATGGGAGTAGGGGTCTCTGTTCCATTGTGAGAGAAATGCACACTCTTATATAGGACTTTGAACAATGGGCTCATGGATTCGGTGGGAACACATGTTTTATTTAGTTTAACAAAATAGGAATCAGTCTAAATATAACATTTCTGCATAAAATGCATTCAGTGATTTTCCTACCATCAACACATTATGGTTCAATCGTTCTCACAGTCTTAGTTATACAGTTTAACTGATACATGAGTAACAGAACTAGAACAAGCAAGATTTGTCCTTAACTGAGCACATTCAGGAAGCGTTTTCTGAGAACTTATTTTGCTGACTTGTGCAAAACTATTTAAGTTTATTTTAGAAGCGGAATCAGCAATAATATCACGTGACCTAGGATGATGTCTAAGCAAGATGGTAGAAGATGTATACATGGTTCCTGTGAGGGGGTGCCGAGCGGGTCCCTTCCCTGGCCCATATATCATAACGGAGACCGATTACCTGTAGGAGCTAAGACCCGGACTCCAACTGCGCGCATGACGCCCTTCAGGAGGATAAACACACCCCTCCGTATTCTACCCGTATAGGAACTAGTCCCTCGGGACATCACAGAGGAAGGAGGAGGGAGTAACCCTGGAAGTGGTTTCCAAGCAGAAGAGAAAAAGACCGAATCAACTCAAGGAGGGCGCGAAGTTGCCGGAGAAAGAAGGAAGTCTTCAAACGTAGAAACGGTGAAGAAGAAGGGCGTGGAATCGAGAGAGGACGTAGAAGCAAGAGAAGACGAGGAACAAAACGAGAAGAAGACGAGAGAGGGTGTGAAGATTGGTGGTCCCCACAGGAGGAGGCTGGAGAGCGGTCGCAACTCAGGAGAGTTGCGGCAGAGCCGGTGAGTGACCCAGGACAGGGGAGGAGGGAGAGGGGTGAATAGGGGGGGGGAGAAAAGGTTGAGAGCAAGAGTGCGGGCACGTTGTGTTTTCCCTGATTCATTATCCTTACTGTCAGGGACTGTGCGGGACTATGTGGGGAACACAGTCAGGGACTTGGACAAGGACTAGGAACTGGGTAGAAGACGTACACAGAAAGAAGGAGTACAGTGCTGCCCAGGATCATACAGGGAGTCAGAGGAGAAAAAGGGCTCCAAAGGGGAAGCCTGTACAAGTGAACAAGATGGGTAAGACTCAGAAAGGAAGGGCACTCACAAGGCAATTTAGAATTCAGACTAACTACACCCAGGACGGACGTGCAAGACATATATATAATACAACATTAACAATAAAGGTGGGTGTGGGGTAAAGCACTCAGGAGCTCCACACGGGAAGACTGAAGCTCAGTAAGTTTCTTACCCACAATTGCTGTTACAGATACTGACTGCAAATACCCACATGTAGGATATGGATACAAAGGCAGGGTCTGTGGAGCTTATACCTATAGTGATGTTATAAATGTAACTCAAAGACAAAACTCACAGTGAACAAGAAACACCACCTAGGTAGTCAGCTGAGCCCACGGATCCTGGCGATCAAACAGGAACGCGCAAGGCAGTAACAGCAAAGGGGTAGAACTAAACACAAGCACAATAGACAAGGAGCTAGCAAGGAGGAGTGCTTAACAGGAAAGGAAGGAAATGACAGGGCACACTTGGCAGAAAGCAGGTAACAAACATACAAGGTAACAGAAGTAAGACAGCAGAATACAAAGGCAGCAAACTAGAACTGGAACCAAGGAAATGGGAAGCAAGGCAGGGACTGGAAACGGATATACAGAAGGGGAGGCTACAAGGGTATACTAGAATAGTGCAGGTTAAGGAATCAAGAAAAGAGGGGGCGTGGCCGAGAGCCGTGCATGGCGGACGTGTAGCGCAGTAGCTCCGTCTTCGCCCTTACTACACTCGCTTACTAATCCTGTCTTCCCTTACTGCAACCACCCCAACCGCCAGCCCGGACCTGCGGCAGATGTGCGGGGGGCAGTAACTACGCGTGGACCCCACCGGACGCCGCCTACAGCCGAGGACGCCGCGGAGATCACTGGGGCCTGCTGCGAGTGGAGAAGCCGCGGCCTCAATTGACTCTGGGGCCGGCCTGACGTGGACTTCCGGCGGGCCGCCAACGAGACCCCGACCGGGCGCCAGGACACTGACCTCCCCGCGCTGCAACCGGAAGTCCGGCAACTCATCCTGCACCCCCCCCAGAGCCGGCCCCCACACTGCCGGTGGACACTTGAGACCCGCGCTGCCCCTGCATGCCCGACTTCTGACGGAGGAGCGCTGGCCTGCACTGCGCCGTCTGCTTCCTGCGGGAGCGCCTGACACTGGCTCCTGGGACTGCTGGCCGAGCTACGTGGGGGCCGATAGAGACCTGGGCCCCCTCTATCACTGCGTGACCCGTCGACGGCGGCCCGGCGGGCCCTCGTACCAGGGAGGCGTCACGAGCGCCATCTTGCCTGCTCCCTGACCGGCGGCGGCTCCGGGAGGGACGCGGAAGGCATCGCCATCGCTTCGGACCCATTGAAGGCGGCGAGGGAGACACGGTCCCAAGGTAGGGACGAGGCGTCACCACAGCACCTGCAGACGTGCTACTATTGGGGTCATTAACCAGCGCGGAGGGTTCCAGCAAACGGGGAACCCAGGTGGCTCACTACTGACCGCAAAGGCTGCCCTCGCTGGACCAGGAGAGGAGCGCGTTACCGCTGTTCTGCCTCGGGTGTTCCCCCGTCTCACCCCCCCCCATCTCCGGTGGCCGATCGCCCATACCTACCGCCACTCCAGGACCACTGCGGCGACCACAGAGCGGCTCCCCCCGGGACGCAGCGACACGCAGGCCGGGTGCCACCTCTCCACACTTACAGCGCCAGGGGGCCGCTCCTCCTCTCGCCTTCCCCGCTGGGATCTTGGTGACCACGTGGAACTCTGCCGAGCACAGAGCGGTGCCCTGAGGGCCTTTCATCGGCGGACGGAAACGCGAACACCCCGACGCCGCTCTGCATACTAGGTCGATGGGACGGCAAAGGGGTAGAGCCCAGGACCCCGGTGCATCGACAGACGTGCAATCCACCGGATCAGAGGACCCTCTTTCCTCCTCGTACATGGACGTCATTCCTCCAACTGGGAAGGGGTCCCAGGACGCCAAAGTTGATCTTATTCTTAACGAAATACGGGCTACGAGGGAGGCGTTGGAAACGCGCATAGACAATATGGCGACTGGTCTCTCGTTGCTCCGTGCAGACCACAATAAACTTGCTGAGAGGGTCTCCGAACAGAAACTCGCGCTGGACGACCTCATACCCCAACAAACGGAACACTCCGCAAAACTGGAAGGCGTAGAAAAACAACTGCGGCAGCTATGGGACAAGGTGGATGATGCGGAAGGACGTGCCCGCCGCAATAACGTCCGCATCTTGGGCATTCCAGAACGAAGCGAAGGGAGGAACCCCACCCAATTTGTGGAAGACTGGCTTCGTCAACTGGTGGGCCCACAAGATCTTACCGCTCTCTACAGCGTGGAGAGAGCACACAGGATTCCGTCCAAACCACCGCAACCGGGAGCGCCCCCGCGCCCTTTGATCGCACGCCTCCTCCATTACAAAGACCGAGACACTGTGCTACGGGTGGCCCGGGAGAAGGCTCCAATCCGCTATGAGGACAAGAATATCTCTGTATATCCTGACTTCACACCCACAGTTCAACGGGCCAGATCCACATTTCTGGGCGTGAAACGCAAGTTGCGCGACAGAGACTTGAAGTATGCTCTTCTATTCCCTGCACGCCTTAAAGTACTGCACAATAACAAATCATACTTCTTTGACTCACCGGAGGAGGCGGCGGAGTGGATGGAGGTGACATTAACCCCGCCTACCCCACAGGACCCTTTCCTGGCCGACGACCGGGAGGGCCGCAGGCCTCACTCGGATCGGCGAACTGCTGCTTCGGAAACTCGACAAACCCCACCGCAGAGAACATCATCAACGGAAGCGTCCGCTACGAACCACCCAGGCGACCCCTCACCAGTGCTGCAGCTCACGAAAGAGGCGCTCGCCGCCCACGATGCGGACACACCTAGGGACCTGATTAGCGACTCCCACACACGCACTGAGATTTCGGGGTCAGCAACCAGCGTCCAACTCTTCCCAAAGATCACGGCGCAGACAGCAGAAGAATTTTAACGTCGACATCATTCCCGCACTCCAGGTGGTAACGTATAGACTGTATTTTCCCTCGGGTGGGCTGCTCAAGGGATTGTTTTGCTAAGGGCCGCCGTACCACCGCAGGCCAGTACAGGTACGGCGACAGCAGCCTACGCCCCCCACCGTAGGCACATGAAACTGTTTGACTTTTGCCCCTGTTGGGCATCCTGGTTTGGACCTCAAGCCCGTTGGCCTGGGGACCTTGGTGTTCTGGGACTGATTCTTAGTTTGACACTCCTCCTCTGCAAGAAGAAGTACCAGGTACGTGCGCCCACATGCACGTTCCTACTGCAATACACGACAGGACATGGGACCACTTAATGTTTATAGTTTGTGCACATGGAATGTGCGGGGTATGGGCTCGATTCATAAACGGCACAGGATACTCGCACAACTGAACCGAAGGGGCATTATGATAGCCTGCCTACAAGAAACACACCTGAACTGTGCTGAGAGCCTGAAATTACATAGAAAGTGGAAAGGCCAATTTTTTGCTACGTCCTATTCTGCATTCTCTAGAGGGGCTGCTATTTGGCTCTGTAATTCTGTTCCCTTTAAGCCACTGGAGCAACGAATTGACAAAGAGGGTAGATATGTCTTTGTGAAGGGATTGCTGGATGGGGCTACTGTCGTGCTTGGCTGTGTGTACTCCCCGAATTCGGGACAGCCGGATTTTTTAATTGCTGTCAACAGGGTCATTGCGGATTGGGCAGAGTACCAATGGGTGGTGGGAGGGGATTTCAATGCTGTATTGAATGTAGACATGGACAGATCGCACCCCCCACTGCATGCCACGGAAAGCAGGCGCCAAGCAGAGGCACTGACACAATGGGCGGAGGGATGGGACCTAGCAGACGCGTGGCGATATACGCATCCACGAGACAAAGAATACACTTTTTACTCCTCCCCCCACAACCTCCACACCAGGATAGACCGAATTTTCTGCTCCCGTTCCTTGCTAGGGTCGATTCTCCAAACCCAACACATGGGGAAGACCCTTTCTGATCACAATCCAGTTGAACTGACTTGGCGATGGGGACGCCAGATGACCCCTATCCCGACCTGGAGATTACCCACAGAACTACTGGAGGATACAGTCTTCAAATCCGCTATGGCGGGTGCCATCGAGGGTTATTTTGCTACGAACGCTAACACTGCCAGCTCCCGACAATTGGAATGGGACGCCTTTAAGGTTTGCATACGGGGGGAAGCGATGGCCGCTAAGGTGGGCATGAGAAGAGCAGTCGTTGCTGATTTGAAAGATGTAGAGGGTAGACTAGCAACCCTCGAATGTGAAGCTGTGGGCACGAATGCGCATTTCACCCCGCTGCAGGATGCACATATAAAACACGCTGAACTGCTAGAAGACTTGAGATTATTGGACTACAGGGAATACACACTGAGACAACACACACAAGCAGATAGGGCAGGGGCTCTGCTGGCTCGTATCTTACGTGACTCCCCAACACAACACCCCATCCTAGAAGTACTGGCCCAGGACGACATACTAGTTACGACACAAGCAGGGATAAACGTCGCGTTCAAGGACTACTATACGACGCTCTACGGCCCTCACGTCTGCCTCTCACACACCGCATTCGAGGGTTTCATGCGGGATTTGGACCTGCCCAAGCTCACTGACGGACAACGCGACGATCTGAAGCGTACTATTTCCATCGCGGAAATTAGACAGCCGATGCGTGCCCTCCCCAAAAACAAAACCCCCGGGACGGACGGCTTGCCGGCCGAATTCTATACCACATTTATGGATCTATTGGCCCCGCGCCTCCATACCCTTTATTTGGAGGCGCTACGGACTGCATGCTTGCTGCAATCCTCCCTTCAGGCCTTGATTACCTCCCTCCTAAAGCCGGGCAAGGACGGGCTGCACCTTGCTAGCTACAGACCCTTATCTTTACTTAACACCGATTACAAGATACTGAGTAAAATTCTAGCGACTAGACTGGCACAATACATACCACATTTGATTCACCCTGATCAGTGCGGCTTTGTGCCCGGCAGGAGCACGGCCATGAATCTCAGGCGGCTAGCCCAACTGATGCTGAGAGATCAGATGGACCTAGGCTCGGAGGGATGCATCTGGACCTGAAGCAGGCTTTTGATTCCCTCAGATGGGATTACATGCTCGCTGTGTTCGCGAGATTCGGAATCCCTCCGGAGTATATAGCATGGGTCCAGCTGCTATATACACGCCCCACAGCCCGGGGACGCACGTCCAGATACATCTCGGATCTCATAGATATTGCAAGGGGCACGAGACAAGGCTGCCCCCTCTCCCCGCTCCTCTTCATTCTAGCGCTCGAACCACTACTCTGTAAACTACGGACTGTGGCCCCCCACCGTGGAATTACAAGAGGTACCACGACGCATATCGTATCAGCCTATGCTGACGATATTATCCTCTACTTACGTGACCTAGGTGGCGACCTGGACCCTATCCCTTCCATATTTGAGGACTTTCGATCATTATCTGGCCTCACTATCAGCGAGTCCAAGTCCTACGGGTTTACCTTTGTCGCCTCTGCCTTGATTACACCGCTGCTCTTTGAGCCACACGCATTTCAAATAGCGGATACTACATTCCGATACCTCGGGATACAGTTTTACAGGGATGCCGACATGATGATTGACGGCAACCTTGGAAGGGCTATTAGGACTCTGAAGTCACAGATACAGTTCTGGTTGTCACTCCCTCTCTCGGTGGCCGGCAGGATTGCCATCTCTAAGATGGTACTGCTTCCCCGTCTCATTTACTATTTTACAAATTTACCGTTCCTGATACCTGCCACGACGTTTAAAATGCTTGACACTCTCCTCACGGAACTCATATGGGGACAAGGGCGACGACGCATAGGTCTCACTAAGCTACAACTCGCAACCAGTGCGGGAGGTATGGGAGTACCTGACTTTAGGGCCTACAACTTTGCATGTCAACTGCAGTGGCTGGCCTTCTGGCTTGCTGGTAGGAACCTCCATGAGATTAGCATGGTGGATGACGATCGTGCTAATGGGAGGATACATGCCCTGCTCCTCCCCCGCTCGGCCCTGGCGAGAGATGCCCCGCCGCTTCTCCAACTTGCAGTACTTTACTGGCGGAAGGCAGTGAAATACACGACCCCTCTATCATCTTACGCCCCCACCATTCCGCTGCTGGGATTGCCATTGGGGACAGGTTCGCTTACGACACACAAACTAACGCCATGGCTTGATGCAGGTGTAACGCACGTAGGAGACCTTTTTGCTGACGGGCGGATGTTATCATTTGAAGACCTCAGGTCCGCGCATGACGTACCCAGGGGTTCGTTCCTCATGCATGCTAGCCTCCGCCGCTACGTACTAGGACATTGGGCGCCTGAGGGGGTAGAACCACCCACGAACCCCTTGCTGACGATGCAGTACCTCATGGGAATGGGAAGCCATCTCACAAAATGGCTCACTGCTGGCATTAGAGCGGGACGAGCGGTTTCACTGTCACCTCTCAGGACCAAGTGGGAAGAAGATATTGGGAGGCCATTACGGGACAAAGAATGGGAGAGGATCCTTCAATTCCCCAAAAAGGTAGCTAGTAACCCTAAATTTAAATGTATCCAACTAATGGTCCTGCATAGAGCTTACTTAACGCCACGCCGATTGCATACCATGTGTCACGGCTGCTATTCCTCAGGATCGGAAAGATGCTCAATTGGGGTCCACCTCCTGACGTCCCCACACTCTGTCTGAGTATTTCCAGAGTGTATGAGCAGTCAGGCGAGGGAAAACAGGGAAGGGGAAGGGAACAGCAGGGATAAGGACCTGTAACGACAAGGAAGGACACGTTAGTCCACTGCACTCTAAACCCCTTTGGTATATCACAATTGCTGTTGTGAATCCTCACCTGATAACTCTCAGGTAATTGGCCCCTTCCCTCTGATGGTGTCTTCCTCAGGCTAAAGGAAAGAACTGCACGTTACAGCCTGTCTAATATCTGATAGAGATACATACATCATTCTCCCACCTGCATAACCCTCAGTCACTCACCAGTTACCAGTGAAAGAACAACTGAAAATGGGGTTCTCAAGAGGCTTCTGGATAGATAACAGTCTCTCCCAGCCGCTTCTTGTAAGGTACAACAGCATCCGCTGATAGAGGCAGGAAAAGTAAAATGAACATCCATGGAAAGCCAGCCGGCTTCTCCTACTCTTAGTTCGAGTAGTGGAAACAACAAAAAACAATGTCTCAGCAACAGGAGGGGGCAATCCTGCGTCTCCTGACCGGTGTTCTCAGCCGAGAACACCGTCTAAGTATAGGTAAGCGCGGAGGGTGAAATCCCGCGTCTCCCTCGCTACCTATGATTCGCAGCACCAGCCGGTGTCTGCCGCGCAGAAGAATCCGCGTCCCGTGAGTGACAGCGAGGGGGAAATCCAGGCGTCTCCTGCTCACTCACAGAATCAGAACTAAACAGTATTGCAAGAACGCGGAGGGGGCAATCCTAGCGTCTCACGCGCCTTGCGGCAATAACCTCAGACAGTACCAGCCGGTACCTGTCTTCGCGCAGATAACTACAACTTGCTCCGCAGCCACAGAGCAAACGAACCACTCCTCCCCTGGAACTCCGCTGGGACAGGGCGTCCGCATCAATGACTCGTAAAGGACAAATCACAAGCACCAGTAGATGGCGTCCACATCAAGATATGCCTTCTGAGGCCCTCCCCCTTTATGCTAAGCATTCTGGGAGACGTAGTCCAAATCTAGGTAGGCACCTCAGTCAGACCCTGACAGTACGCCCCCCTGCCCTGTGCCTCCTAGCGCCCGGCTTCATCGGGTTGCGGGCAAAGAAGGAGCGGATCAGGCGTGGAGCGTGGACGTCGCAGCTGGGCTCCCACGAGTCGTCCTCTGAACCATAGCCCTTCCAAGATACAAGAAACCACAGCCTCCCCTGGCGGAGCTTTGAGTCCACAATTCGCCGGACCTCGAACTCCAGTTGTCCGTCCCTCAGCACCGGTGGCACGGCCTTGCGTCGCAACGAACCAGCTGGTTTCAGCAAACTGCTGTGAAACACTGGGTGTATACGCATAGACATGGGCAGTTTCAGCTTGTACGCCACCGGGTTGATCCTCTTGATGACAGCGTAGGGACCGATAAAGCGAGGATGGAAAATGCTGCGGTGTCTAAACCGAATGTTTCTGGTGGACAACCAGACCTTGTCCCCTATCTGGTACAAAGGGCTCTCCTGTCGATGTTTGTCTGCCCATTTCTTATATGAGCCTTTTGCTTGAACCAGAGTCTTTTGGATCTGACGATGGGTCTCCAGCAAGGCCTTTACGTGTGCTGCTACATTGGGTTGGTTCTGGACTTCGCTGGGTATGGTCAAAGGCAAGGTATTAGCGTGGAATCCTGTATTAGCCTTGAAAGGAGATTCTTTTATGGCGCTGTGCCAAGCGTTATTGTACGAAAGCTCCGCCAACCAGAGAAGAGAGACCCATGAGTGATTAGCTTCCTCCGAATAGCACCTCAGATATTGTTTGAGTGTTTGGTTCAGACGCTCTGTCTGACCGTCTGTCTGAGGGTGGAAACTGGTGGACAGAGCGTCTTCCACCTTCAAGGCTTTACACCACATGTGCCAGAACCTGGCCACGAACTGCGGCCCCCGATCAGAGATTATCACCCGTGGAAGTCCATGAATCCGTACCACTTGCGTCAAGAGCAGTTGAGCGGTCTGGCTAGCAGTAGGAAGGTTCTTGCAAGGAATAAAGTGCCCCATTTTCGTCAAACTGTCCACTACCACCATAATCGCGTTGTACCCTTGATCCATGGGCAAACCCACGATGAAATCCAGGCTGATGGTGTGCCAAGGACGTGACGGAGTGGGCAGCGGTCTGAGTTTCCCTCGGCTCATGGAATGATCCCCCTTAGCTCTCGCACAAGTGTCACAATGTCCTATCCATCTCTCTACATCTTTCACTAGAGTATCCCACCAGAAATGGCGTTTCACGAGATGGACTGTTTTTCTCACCCCAGGATGGCCTGCCAAAGCGTCCCCATGGCACCAGTTGAACGCCTGGAGACGCAGATCATGCGAGGGCAAAAACAACTTCCCTCCATGTAAGGGCACTCCATGATGGATGGTTCGGCTGTTCTGGCTTGCCCAATGTCTCCATTGGATCTGGTCTCTGTCCTTTTGCACTTGTTCAATGAATCGGTCAGCTGTTACCAGACACACCACTTTTTCTGGGTCGATTATCGCTCTTGTTTGTTCCTTTGCCGGCACCATGTCACCCCCTTGTCGAGAGAGCGAATCTGCTTTCCTATTCTCTGTTCCGGGACGGAACGTAACGATGAAATTATATTCTGCGAAAAACAGCATCCATCGCATTTGACGTTGGGACAGGTGGCGAGCAGTTTTCATGAACAACAGATTTTTATGATCGGAATACACAGTTATCGGGTGTTGTGAACCCCATAAGTAATGTCTCCACTCTTGAAATGCTCGTTTGATGGCCAGCAGTTCTTTTTCTGATATGGTGTAATTGGCCTCGGCAGAGTTCAGTTTCTTATATAGAAAGGCCACCGGATGCATTTGACCTGTCTCCCTGTCTCTTTGTGACAGCACAGCCCCCACTGCTGAATCGGAGGCATCCGCCTCAACGATAAAGGGCAGATCCAGTTGAGGGTGTTTCAGGATCGGTGCAGTGACGAATGCTTCCTTCAGTGACTCAAAGGCATCCATGGCTTCGGCATTCCACTGGAATGTACAACCTTTCCTCAGCAATTTGGTGATGGGAGAGGCCAACAAAGAGAACTGGGAGATGAACCGTCTATAATAGTTGGCGAAGCCAAGGAAACACTGCACCTCTTTCACACAGGTAGGTACTGGCCAGGCACGCACTGCATCAACCTTTCTCTCCGCCATGTGAAACCCTCTTGGTGTCAGAATAACCCCTAGGAACTCCACCTCCTCCACGCCAAACTCACATTTACTGAGTTTACAGTAGAGTCGGTTCTCCAGCAACTTCTGTAACACCAGGAGGACATGACTGGCGTGTTGTTGATGTGTGTCTGAGTAGACCAGGATGTCATCGATGTACACGATGACAAACTGGTCCAGATACTCTTTCAGCACATCGTTTAAAAAGTACTGGAATGCCGCCGGGGCATTACAAAGCCCGAACGGCATTACCAGATACTCGAAAAGACCATATCGGGTTTTGAAGGCCGTCTTCCATTCATCACCACTGCGTATTCTGACCAGGTGATAGGCACCACGAAGATCCATCCGTGTGTAGATCACGGCCTCCCTCATCTGGTCCAACAGCACTGGGATGAGTGGAAGAGGATACCGATTACGTATGGTCTGCTTGTTCAACTGGCGGTAGTCGATGAGGGTGCGCAGCTCCCCATTGGCCTTTGACGTAAAGAACAGAGGGGACGCTGCTGGTGACCGGGAGGGTCTGATAAAGCCTATAGCGCTGAAGTGAGCCAGGTATTCTTGTAGATGTTTGGATTCGGGTTCGGACAATGCGTATACCCTACAAGAAGGAATGACAGCTCCTTCTACCAGGTCTATTTGGCAGTCATACTCCCGATGTGGTGGTAATACCTCGGCCTGACTTTCACTAAACACCTCGCTGTACTCGAGATACTCTTTGGGCAAGACAGTTAGCTTTTCTGCCGCAGTAGCGACGTACATTGTCTGAGTCAATGCCACAGTATGTGCTGTAGATGTATGCAAACACATGCTCTGACACTCATCAGACCGAAAAGACAATGTTTTCTCTCTCCAGTCAATAGAAGGGTTGTGCTTTTCCAACCATGGGATACCCAAGATCAGTTCGTATTGCGGAGCTTCTATAATGTTTAACACTATGCTCTCGACATGGGAAAGGGCACTGTTCTCCAGTACCAGCACCATTTCCTCCGTACGCTCAATGATGGGACCGGATTTGAGAGGAGTACCATCCACAGCCAACACGGTCTCTGGGTTGGCAATGGACACTCTTCCCAACCCTAGACGACGCACCAAACCGTCGTCCACAAAATTCCCTGTTGCCCCCGAATCCACCATGCTCCACACGGCATGTGCCTTGCCCTGAGATAACAGGGAAGTGGGCAAGGCTACATGAGTAACCGGGGCTTCACTCTCGACTGAAGCTAACGATGTTAGTCTCCATTCTTTGGATTCCCGGCCCTTATCCAAAGGAACGTCTTCAACGTTTCTCTCGGTCTCGGTTGTGGTGAGAGCCACTTTCTTTCCCGAGAAAAAGGTCTTGGATCTTTTAGGCTTAGAGGGACACTCCTTAACGTAGTGCCCCTTCTTCCCGCAATACATACACAGGGGTGTGTATCACTTACAACGCAACTTTTACGTCGTAATGCTGTTACAACGCAGCTATTACAACGCAGGATCCATTACAACGCATGGCATTACAACGCATGGCATTACATCGCAGATGCTATTACAACGCATACCATTACATCGTAAGTATTGGTAAGTATATAATTTATTTTAATTTTATTTTATATTATATAATTGATTTAATTAATATTAATTATAAATAAAAATAAATAAAAATATTTAATTATGTTTTTAAATATTATAAATTAAATTTATTAATTTAAGTAATTTTTTAAATAAGTATGAGTATAGGAGTATATGTTTTGGTGTACTGAGGTTTTAGGGCAGGGTTTGGGTTTTTGGGTGCAGGGGTGTTTTTAGGTTTCAGGGCTAGGTTTGGGTTTTGGGGTACAGGGGTGTTTTTAAGTTTCAGGGCTAGGTTTGGGTTTTGGGGTACAGGGGTGTTTTTAGGTTTCAGGTTTGGGTTTTGGGGTACAGGGGTGTTTTTAGGTTTCAGGGTAGGGTTTGGGTTTTAGGGTACAGGGGTGTTTTTAGGTTTTAGGGTAGGGTTTGGGTTTTGGGGTACAGGGGTGTTTTTAGGTTTCAGGGTAGGGTTTGGGTTTTGGGGTACAGGGGTGTTTTTAGGTTTCAGGGTAGGGTTTCAGGATAGGGTTTGGGTTTTGGGGTACAGGGGTGTTTTTAGGTTTCAGGGTAGGGTTTGGGTTTTGGGGTACAGGGGTGTTTTTAGGTTTCAGGGTAGGGTTTGGGTTTTGGGGTACAGGGGTGTTTTTAGGTTAAATTAAATTAATTATATTATATTAATTACATTTCTTAATTAAAATAATTAAATTAAATACATTATTTTAAATAATTTAATTTAATTACAATCAAAAAAATATTTAAATTAAATTAATTTAATTATATTAATTAAATAAAATTAATTACAATTTTTATTAAAATTAATTTAAATAAATAGATTTAAATTTATTAAATAAAAATAATTACTATTTTAAAATGTATTTTAATTAAATTAATTTAATTAAATTAACTTAATTACATTTTTTTTAAAAAGTATACTTACCTATACTTACGATGTAATGCCATGCGTTGTAATAGCATCTACTATGTAATGACATGCGTTGTAAAGGTTTGCATTGTAATGGTTCCTGCGTTGTAAAAATTGCGATGTAACGGTCTGCGTTGTAAAATAACGCGTTGTAACATCATAGATCCATACACAGGCCCTGTGTGCGGCGGGTCTCTCTTTCTGCTCTGGTAAGCGGGGACCTGATGGCACCGACATCCATCGGTTCAGACGTGCTGTCACTAGTCCGAAGGCTGGACGGAGGAACTTGTCCCATATTACCAGAAGGGCCGTCATGTCTCCTACGGTCACCTCCTCGCTCTCCTAGACGATGGTCCAAGCGGAGCGTAAGGTTGATTAAATCGACACAGGTTGCGGGTTGGGGGTCGATCTGGGCTATAACGTCTTTCAACCCGTCTGACAGGCCTTGATAATACAGCGCCATCCTTTTTTCTTCGGGCCATGCTGTTTCGGCCACAAGACGGTTGAAAGTGGTCATGTAAGAAACCAGATCTTTCTTCCCCTGTCTAAGTCCCAGCAGCTCTCGGTCTGCACTCAATGTTGTCGCTCTACGATCGAACACACGTTCGAACTCACGGCGAAAAGCCGTCCAATCGTTCAGGATAGGGTCGTCGTTTCTAACGAAAGGGACCGCCCAGTTCGCCGCATCCCCAGACAAATAAGAGATGGCGAAAGCCACTCGGGACATGTTGTTAGGGAACGACGCCGGTCGACATGAAAAGTGCAGGGTGACTTGAGTCAGGAAAGCTTGGATTTTTTGAGGGTCACCTGAATACCTCTCTGGGCTAGCTAAAGGTATTGGAGGGGGAACGGTTACTTGAATAGCGCGGCCACCGGTAGCAGCATCGAAAGGATTGGCCTGTTGCCGATCTAGCCTTTCTTTTAAGGCAGCGGTTTCTACCTTTGATGCTGCTAATTCCCGTTGGACCAACACCAGGGCTTGGAGCACATCGTCCATTGTTGCCATGGTTTGAGCCACTTTCCGACCAGGAGGAGTATAATCGTGGGCTTGTGATTCTGTCACGGCTGCTATTCCTCAGGATCGGAAAGATGCTCAATTGGGGTCCACCTCCTGACGTCCCCACACTGTGTCTGAGTATTTCCAGAGTGTATGAGCAGTCAGGCGAGGGAAAACAGGGAAGGGGAAGGGAACAGCAGGGATAAGGACCTGTAACGACAAGGAAGGACACGTTAGTCCACTGCACTCTAAACCCCTTTGGTATATCACAATTGCTGTTGTGAATCCTCACCTGATAACTCTCAGGTAATTGGCCCCTTCCCTCTGATGGTGTCTTCCTCAGGCTAAAGGAAAGAACTACACGTTACAGCCTGTCTAATATCTGATAGAGATACATACATCATTCTCCCACCTGCATAACCCTCAGTCACTCACCAGTTACCAGTGAAAGAACAACTGAAAATGGGGTTCTCAAGAGGCTTCTGGATAGATAACAGTCTCTCCCAGCCGCTTCTTGTAAGGTACAACAGCATCCGCTGATAGAGGCAGGAAAAGTAAAATGAACATCCATGGAAAGCCAGCCGGCTTCTCCTACTCTTAGTTCGAGTAGTGGAAACAACAAAAAACAATGTCTCAGCAACAGGAGGGGGCAATCCTGCGTCTCCTGACCGGTGTTCTCGGCTGAGAACACCGTCTAAGTATAGGTAAGCGCGGAGGGTGAAATCCCGCGTCTCCCTCGCTACCTATGATTCGCAGCACCAGCCGGTGTCTGCCGCGCAGAAGAATCCGCGTCCCGTGAGTGACAGCGAGGGGGAAATCCAGGCGTCTCCTGCTCACTCACAGAATCAGAACTAAACAGTATTGCAAGAACGCGGAGGGGGCAATCCTAGCGTCTCACGCGCCTTGCGGCAATAACCTCAGACAGTACCAGCCGGTACCTGTCTTCGCGCAGATAACTACAACTTGCTCCGCAGCCACAGAGCAAACGAACCACTCCTCCCCTGGAACTCCGCGGGGACAGGGCGTCCGCATCAATGACTCGTAAAGGACAAATCACAAGCACCAGTAGATGGCGTCCACATCAAGATATGCCTTCTGAGGCCCTCCCCCTTTATGCTAAGCATTCTGGGAGACGTAGTCCAAATCTAGGTAGGCACCTCAGTCAGACCCTGACACCATGTTCCCCAACGCCGCTGACACCTGCCCTAGATGCGCTTTGGATGATGCGTCACTGACACATATGTTGTGGAGTTGCCCCAAACTGGGCTATTTCTGGACTACTGTTAATGACACGCTTACGGACGCAGGTGCATTGATGCAACCTCTCACCATGGAATACACGCTCCTGGGGTTGGGTCCTACGGCGCGTAAGAGAGGCGTGGCATCACGTTTTACTGATATAGCAATGCTGCTTGCGAAGCGTGCCATTACAATGAGGTGGAAGTCTCACACGCCACCTGACCCTGACTTGTGGAAAACGGAACTATTGCGATGGGGTAAGGCAGAGGGTGCGGCGCTACAACGTGAGGAACGCAGAGGCCTCAGAAAAACACCGATCTCACTGGATTGGTTTACCATATTAGGGAGGTTGGAATCAGGGAGTGATGAAGAGTCTGATATTTCAATGCTGTAATCTGTACTGAGCGAAAATGTTGAAGGGCCTCCATGCACCTCGCATGACCATGTTGCACTAAATTGAGGCACGAGTTGACTTGTGCTACAAATGCTTGTACCATTGTCTAGTTGTGTAAAACACAAACATATGAGTTGTAGAATTGTTCTGCCTGTAGGGGGCGCCCTGGTACTAACTACTATATGCACTAGCTTGATGGGAGTGTCTAGGGTGGGACTTTCTGTGGGTGGAGGGTGGGTTTTTCTATAGTTCTTCCGGGGATTCTTGGATTGTCTGATGACACTACGAAAGCCTTAAAATGTTTGATATGCGTACTGTTACTGAGATTGATGGAGCGGTCTTGATCCTATTTGATGTTATACTATTGACAATGTAATCTTGCTCTAATAATCCTGTTAATAAACAGATTTAAAAAAAAAAAAAAAGGAATCAAGAAAACAAAGTAGCATAGAAGGCAGTGCTGGGGCAGGAACAAGATGTGAGCTAAGCTCAGGAGTCAAGGCAGCACTGCAGACAGTGCTGGTTCAGGAAGAGGGAACTACCAAAGCTTCAGGAGTCAAGGTAGCACTGCAGGCAGTGCTAGTTCAGGAACAGGGAAATTACTAGAGCTCAAGAGTCAAGGTAGCAATGCAGGCAATACTGGTTCAAGGAAACAGGACATAGCTACAGCTCAGGAAACAAGGAGTCAAGAGAGCACTGCAAGCAGTGCAAATCAGGAACAAGAAATAGCTAAGCCCAGGAACAAAGAATAACTAAAGCTCAGGAACTCAGGAAACAAGGTAGCACTGCAGGCAGTGCTAATTCAGGTACAGGGAATAGCTATAGCTCAGGAACTCAGGAAACAAGGTAGCACTGCAAGCAGTGCTGCTGTGATGTATTCTTATAGGTTCTGTATCGATCCCCCTATTCCTGACCCTGTTCTGGTTAACAAGTTAACTAGCAGCCATCCCATGATGCAGAAACCGTTATCTGATTAAGCCACACTACGGCACAGGAACGTGTTATCTGATTAGGTCATAACGCTTGCCATCTAATTAGACAAGCGATATTCCTCCAGCCCCCGATAAGGCATACGGAGTTCTCAAAACAAATCAAACCTATGACAACCTGGGGAAAACCCTGCGGCCATTGTTTTGATTTCATCGAGAACTTTAGCAAAAGAATGTGCTAACGACCAAGTCGTATGACATCCTTATTGACGTATCTAAGTCCATCCTTACGTCAATCTCGGCACCTTACAGGTATAAATATTACCGGTATTGCCTTAAGCAAACACACGCGGTGGTGACGAGATCGGAGCAGCCAGACTTGCCGAAGCCCAGAGCAGAGCAGACCCCGCTGGCGCAGCCCCGCCTTCCTGACGCGCTGAGAACGAGACGCTGCTTTCTCCTGCCGAGAAATCCAGCTCCGGCGCTTCCGGGTAGCCCTCGCAGGCAGCCTGGAATATCGAGACCAGAGACGAGAGATACCATCCCTCATTCATCCTAGATTCAAGGTACAGAACTGAATAACCCCTTGCAGAGAATTCTTGAGTCAGTCACTTGGCAAAACAAACTTAACTTAAACTGCTACTTTCTATTCCCGCCCACGTATTAGGCTTAGGTCAGGTACACCGGGGTAGGCGTAGTTAGAAACACCAGTTGAGTACGATTAGTCAAATGTATCTGTGTATGTAGCTATTTTATCCATTTTAAACCACCTTATGGCTTAGAAACCATATAAATGTTTTTACAGTATTATTTTATACTTCTGCTTTTATTGTATGCACTTTACTTAACCATAAGTATTGCGATAATATCGATCCATTTCTCTTGTATGAGAAAAGAGACTGATCAATAAATAACATCTTTTATTGAACACGCCCGTCTCTTCCTTTTCTCTACAATCTGGTGAGACTAAGAATGCACGTACTGACTGAGTAAAATAAGTTGTCTTTTGTTTTCACACGACTCTAGAGATACACTCTTGATTAGGGGAGAGCAAAGTTATCATGTTCTATGGTTGTCAGAAACTAAATCCCTTCTTGTCTATCCAGGGAGGTTCAACTCCTCCTTGCCTATTCGAGAAAGTTTCTAGTGAACTCTGAGCTAGCTGGCAAACCCAAAACTTTAAGTCTAATATCGACAATAGAAGACCTAGTTAACGTCTGGTCTAGGCCTATACTATTGAAGGTATTATTCCAATGCGCAGAGCCTATTAGGATAATAGGAACTACACTACATGGCGCCCAACGTGTTTGGATAGGCGATAAAACTAACGCAAGACATTAGAGTAACTCAGTTGTGCTTTTTCACTCAGACCCCTTTTTACCCATAATACTCCAAAGACGTCTGGAGTGGGTGAAAGGTCATATCCGCCAAACCTCGCAGGAAGAAACTCCTATGTATGGTTCTTGGTTTAGTCAACGTTGAAGGATACACTGTTCCAAAATATTGTGCATCTAATCTTTGTTTCCAAAGAAACCTGATCTGCAAACAAACAAAATAACCTTCCTGACAGTAAAATGCCAGACACTGAAGAAGAAAGAGAAATAGCTAGAGTAGCAGCTGAACTCGTAGCAGCTGATAATACTATGCAAGAAGCAGACCCGGATTTAATACTCATCCCGGTCAACATAAGAAAATCTATAACTTTAAAACTTATAGAAAATGGACTGACACCTAGAGGTGGCACAGTCATATTCGTAATAGAGGCACACGAATATCGGCAGACAGAGGTATTCTATTCATGGATAAACTTTCCAGCAGCAAACGCTGTAACAAAGCACTTCCACTATTACAAAACAGAGGAACCTCCTGAAGAATACACTCCTTTCGAGGAGGTGGAAGTACCACTTAAATTTCAAGAGCACCTGCTCTTGTTTAATGGCGCCCTAAAACACAACAATCACATCACCAAGCTCGGTCCATTAGGTAGACCAGGAGCAACGTGGCCGGTCCTAGCCGGATACACACCACATCCAGACATCGAAAGAATGTCTGCAGCAGATCTTCTAATACAACTAAAACAATTAATAAAAGTACATAGACAATTAGTCCAATATGTAATGCGGACTTCAACAATTCAACCAGCAATTAAAATTCCACAGCTGACCCCTCATCAGGGGAACACAAATAAAATTACACCACAGAACATACAGTCCTGCCTAGGTAAAGTACCAGCTAAAAGGGAACAAATACCATTCTGGTTAGCACAAAAAATCACCCAAATAGAGGCGGTGTTTCCAGACACCACCCCTGTGGATAAACACAGGATTCTGACTATCTGTCTTCCAATGGGAATCGCACCACACGTGGAGGACTGTGACACTTGGGGTACAGTCTTTGCTTCCATCTACACAAAAACGCATGGTGTTCCATCCATCTCGGTAATACCAGATGTGCTAAAACAAATTCAAGACGAATACGGTCCAGAACCCGCTTTAACTCTTGGTATGAAATTACTGAAAGACTTCAAGCAGGTCTCGGCTATATTACTAGCCAACATAAAGGGAGAAGCAGCAAACGTGGCGATCCGCCAAAGGTTAAAAGAAACAGATATAGCAGACCAACCAGCTGAAATTGCCAGAATTATAGAAAAATCCTATGAGGAACTAGGTAGAGATAGTTTAGGTGGAATACCAGTAAAACCCCAACTGATTGAAAGTCCTGAAAAAATATTTATTAAAAATAATCTAAACAGTCAAAAGAAGAACTGGGATGGAAACAAACAATCCAATCCAAAAGAAAAGAGATTCCAGTCCAGAGGAAGGTCTCCACGGCGGAGAGAAAGATCTCCGGACCAAGGACCCAAGTCTCCCCAAAGTGAGCCCTCTGGGAAAAAATACAACCTTAGAAATAGGGATAATATAAAGAAACCGGATAGATATCAAGATTTTGATACACGTCCCTCTCAATCTTTTCAGACTACCTCGCAGAAATCGGAAAGAAGAGGACGATCGGAACCCAGGGAAGGGCACGTCAAGTCCAAAGACAAGGAACCTGCTCATCCAAATAAGAAATTACAATTTCCAAAAAAGAAGGTAGCCAGTATTAAAGTAGTTAACAATGCCGAGAATACTGAGGACACAACTGAAAAACGGAGAATGGGCTCAGACAATGCTAGACAGCGCAGCAGAAGTGAGCATAGCTCGCAAAGTCCTTATGAATCATCTGGAGACAGTGGACACGAATGAATACCTTCAAGTGGAAACTGCAGACAACAGAGTTAGCAAACCTCACAAAATATATGAAATAACTTTACGTATAGAAGGGGATAAGACTAGAAAAATAAGGGGACTATTTTGGGATAATCTCTCCAAGGGCTATGACATCCTTCTAGCTGAAAAAGACTGGCCACCAGAGTTTGTCAGGGACTGCCCTCATGGAGAAGAAATAATTATGCCTGCCTTCTCAAATCATATCCCAATTCATAAAAAATACACACTTGCAAGAAAGTGGGCGGTAGCTCAAGCTCCTGCTTTATATAAAAATCACGCAGGATGGGATGAGGACTCTCCTCCTCACAAAATCCAGTTAAAATCACAACCTACTGCACAAAGACAGTACCCAATTAAGCAAGAAGCAAAAAAACAGGTAAAAGAAATCCTAGATCAACTAGAATACCAGGGGGTGATTGAAACTTGCACCTCACAAATGAACAACCCTTTGTTTCCTGTCTCCAAACCAGACAATTCATATCGTCTAGTTTTGGATTACAGACACCTTAACTCATGTTGCAAAACTTTTGCAGTGCAAAACTCGCATAGTGCAGCGCTAATGAATAACATAGTGCGCAAAAAATACAAAACAACATTAGACATCTCTAATGGATTCTTTTGTCAAAATATAGCACCAGAGAGCAGATATTTGTCTGCGTTCTCAATAAATGGCGCTCAAAAACAATTCTGTCGGTTACCCCAAGGGTTCAAGAACAGCCCAGGATTATTCTCAGCGAGAGTAACAGAGTTACTACAAACATATGGTGACGAAGCATTATCTTATGTCGACGACATATACCTAACAGATGATGACTTGGATACTCACTTGAAGAGAGTGAACACCATAATACTTGGGTTCGCAGCAGAGGGTTACAAATTCAACTTTAAAAAATCTCGAATTGCCCATCTAACAGTCCTGTTCTTAGGATATGAATTATCAAGTGAAGGCAAAAGCCTGGCTGACAATTTCCTAGAGAAATGTGCCGTACTCCAAGCACCTAGAACACTAAAAAACCTACAGTCAATTCTAGGCTTCCTAAATTTCGGAAGAACATACATTGCAAATTACGCAGAAAGGGTCAAGCCCCTTTATGATCTAATAAAACCAGATTTTAAAAGAACCAATTGGACTCAAACACACACAGAAATTTTGAGATCCTTATAAACAGACATGTTAATTAAAACAAAATTAGAAACACGTGATAACACACGCAATCTTGTGATTCGAGTCATCCCAGGAAGATGCGGATTCACATACCTGACCTCTAATGAGGGAGAAAAGGTACCAATTGCATTCAAATCACACTTATACACTAAAGCTGAAATGAAATTTAGCCCAACGGAAAAAATTCTAACTGCAACACAGACAGCTATAGCAAAAGAACGAGCCCTGGCACAAGGTAAACGAATAATAATCGTGACACCGATACCAGCCCTAGAGGCGGTGACAAAGGCAAGCATTCCAAATGCTAAAGCACTACATCCAAGGTGGATACAGTGGGCTAATTCTCTTGCTGCAACAGACGTGGTATACGAATTTGATCCCAACCTAAAAACACAAGAATTTCTCCAATACGAATTTGAATGTCCTCCGCCGACCGAAATTCTGCCTCTAGAACATTACGGCTGTATAATATACACAGACGGATCAGCACAACCCGCAGTGGGGGGTAAACAAGCTTACAGTGCTGCGTGCGCGATTGTTAAAGGTCGCTGGCACGAAGGGAAATTTAAACCAGCTATCACCAAAACACAATCTCTGGGAGATTGTACAGCTCAGCGGGCTGAACTACTAGCATTCAAGATGGCGCTTGAAAATACCGATCGAGAATTCCCCACACTCATAGTGTGCGATTCGTATTATTGCGTTCAGTCTTACAATGAATACTTGCAGATCTGGCTTCAGAATGGTTTTAAGGATGCAAAAGGAGGCACAATCAAGCATAAAATGCTCTGGGAACAGGTAGTTCTTTTACAGAAAGAACTACCAAAGACTCACGTGATACATACACTGAGTCACCAGCGTGATGGCGTTCACGTTGCAGGGAATTCATTGGCTGATGAGGCCGCGAAGGCAGCTGTGCAAACGGCTTCCGTAGCTGCCATCACACGGTCAAAAACAAAAATAGACAGCGAAATATTACAGGCTGTCAGCGCTACAGAAAAGGATTCGAGAGAAACACTCCCGAAAGGCTTTCCAGTAAAATACTCATACATAACTGATGCAAACAATGTTCCTTTTGCTCGAATCCCTGGAGTGGGGGATAGGGCAATTCCAAACATGGAACATAGGTTAGGACTAATAATAGCGGCACACGAAGGGCTCGCTTCTGTACATGCTGGCGTCTCAGCCACAGTATCATTGTTAAAACAGAGATACTGGTGGCCACAAATGAGAAGACAAACAAGGAACTATGTTTTAGAATGTGAAATATGTCAAAGAATGAAAGTATCAACGGTGAGACGACCAGCGCAGACGCCCCTTCTAATCTCAGATAAACCATTAGCCTGTGTCTATCTGGACCACTGTGGTCCCTTACAAAGGGATGGTAACTATAAATATATCCTGGTCGCAGTGGATTCATGCACGAGATTCATATGGATGTGGCCCCAGCGCTCGGCTGACGCCAGAACTGTTATAAAAGATTTGCGGGTCTTTATCGGCACATACGCAATTGGCATGCTGCATTCTGACCAGGGTCCTGCTTTTAGCTCTCGAGCTTATAAGGAGGCCATGACCAGCATGGGCATTGCATTGCGGTACTCTTGTCCATTTCACCCTGAGGGGAACGGAATTGTAGAAAGAAAAAACCGTGACATAAAGCAATCTATAACAGCAAAGGTATTAGGTTCGGGAGCTGGGTGGGTCAAACATCTAATAAGTGTCCAACGTAGTCTAAATAACCTGCCAAGAAATTCTCTGAAGGGATTCAGTCCGTACGAATTATTGTTTGGAACTAGGATGTTAGTCTTAGATCTTGACAGTCAGACTTCAGTGGTAAAGGAAAAAAGCTTTGATATCAAAGATCGTTTGGCTATTTTGCAGGACTTAAACAAAACAAGAAAAGACCTGAGCAACATAAAGTTGAAACAACAGCCAACAACCACTGAAGAACCACCACCTGTCCCAGCAAGACCTGTCTGGATTCCAAAAGTCGGGGATCTAGTCAGAGAAAAGATCGCGGTAAAGAAGGAATTTGGGCCTTCTTACAGAAAAGCAGTTCCTGTCTTGTCTATCAACGGGACAAGATCAGTTGTACTACCGCCGCTTGCTGGTAAAAAGGAGAACCGAGTTGTATCCATCGACCTGGTAAAACCACAATCATGTGGCCGATAACAAACAGTAGGCCGAGTGGACTCCCAATAAGTAGTAGAACACCAAGGTTTGCTACAAATACAGAGGTCCAAACTAAGAGGCTAATCACATTCGAAACGCCTACAGAAGAACAACAAGGATTTTGCAACAATGCATTGGAACTTAAACCTCTGAAAACCCAAATAAAAACATTTAGTAGAGACACACCAACCTACAATGAAGTAACAAACGAATATGCAAGAAACAGTAATCCTCAAGCAATTGGAACAATTGACAGAACTGCATCCGGCTACTTCATAAACTTCGATGATTCCTCTGAAGACCTCAGTGAATCAAAAACACAGCCATCAACAAAAACCTTTCAAGATAAAGCTAAAGAACTTTTGAAACAACTGAAAGAAACCTATCTGATTTCTCCATGGATTGAATTTTGGGTGGGCTTTGGTGTATTTATCCTCATACTTTGGCTCATCATGGTACTAACTTTGGGACGCTTCATTGAGGGAAAATATGCTAAAATGGACACAGCAAGTCAGAAAATCAACTTGATCCTCAAACCACACACATCTTCACACGTCGAGAAAAGAGAACTTTCTTCAGTCAACTTCACAGCCAATCCTATACCGGGTGGGGTAGCATGGGACAATACTGACTACGAAATTTATGGTCCGGTTGAGATCCTGAAATATCCACACCAAATTAAGATCTCGTTGAGTGACTTTGTAAAAACAAGCTCATTTGCTGATGATTGGGACTTTGAAAGTATAAATAATATGATGTCTGACTTAGTGATGTCTGCTAAATTTACCAAACATGATTATTTGCAGGGTTCGACTAATTATGATAGTATGTACTGTTACAACCACTATGGTAACCATTTTCTACATAAATCTGCACAACCTAGAAATGTTTTAAATTATAATCAATGGGAACATTGTGCAACCCCTCCAAAAGGAAGCTCAAGAACCTTTTACGACAAATATTCATACTTTTCAGGGTTCAACACAAGTAATGCTGAAACATTTTATTTTAAATTGTCAAATAAGACAGGGACAAAGACCATGCTAACAAACACAAAATTGATATATTCAGACTCATTTTTTGAACAAATGAATACTTTTGGTTTTGATTATTGGGACAAAAATGTTGAAGTTAAAAGTGTTTGGGGTACAAAAGAATGGCAAGTACAAGGTATAGAATCATTGTTTAGAGCCTGCATGATCCCAGAACAAATTATATTTTTAAATGACACTGTTCAACAAACCACCTGTCTTGGCTTAGCCAAAATCAAAGACTTAAATAAACCGTCTATTCCAAAGCCAACAATGAACAGCAATAGCTCTACAGATGAAGAGATAGACGTAAACTATGTATTAAACCAAAACAGAACACATCCTGATTGGAAACAGTGGTTGATCTGGCCCACAGATACTAATAACTGTCAAGACAGATTCCTGAACAAAAAACAGGGGTTCAAATTGACCAGGCCAGACCCTAGATATTCCCAAAGACAACACCCAGGGATAATAACCACCTACAGTGTGGGCAAATTATGCCTTCAATGGCTACAAACTTCCACACTGACAGAAATTAAACAACACCTAACTTTACTTACTGATGGTGCTGACTTGCGTGATTTCATTATGGGACCGCGCA
Organism: Lissotriton helveticus; assembly: GCF_964261635.1. NCBI lineage: Eukaryota > Metazoa > Chordata > Amphibia > Caudata > Salamandridae > Lissotriton > Lissotriton helveticus. The sequence continues at coordinate 686,788,110 of NC_136070.1, read as the reverse complement.
AACAGCGTCAAAAACGCTTCATAGCAGCCTCTGTATATGCAGCTTACAATGAGGCCTGGAAGGTTACTCAAATTGAGACAGCAGAAAGTATACGGGAAATTGACCGTATTAATTTGGAAAAATCACTTTCTGTAGTGGACAATGGGTTAATGACTCTGTCCTCCAGAATCTTTTCTTTGGACAGCATTGTGTCTTCAGCAATCGACATAATATCGCAAGATTTACTGCTGTTACAACACGGTCAGTCTCAATTGCGTTCTATTGTACAGCTTGGCTGGACGTTACAAAATCTGCGTTCAGGCTATGTGCCTTGGCGTTTAATCAACACAACGTCACTTTTCAATATCTTTAACCTTACTGATAAACAAATCAGTATGGCACAAAAGGGTGCTGATTATACAATCCTGAGCATTGAGAAACTCGAGAGATTACCAGTGACAATGTCAGAACGACCTGTCAGTGAATGGATAATACATGGGATAATTAATATTCCAATATCAACCTTCAGGTTTCAATACTGCCAAAAATATATACAGGCTGGCATGTACGAAAAATTGGGAAAAGGGTACATTAAGACAACTTGGAACTTGCCCTATTCACATGCATGTGTCAGTAATAAAGGACAGAAAGTGTTTCTTAGTGGCAATAATTGTGCGATGTCACTAAGCGGTACACTTCTGTGTAATGGAATTAGTTTGCATGGAGCCTGTGAAGGGAACTCAAATAACCTTTCATGTCACCAGCTAGGCGCACCTGCAACAAAGATAGAACCATTCCTTAAAAGACTCTATAACGGGAGTTACATTCTAATTGTGGATCGCAGATGTTGTAGTCTTATGCCCGGGACTCCTTATCTCGTAACTACGACTGCGAAGGTCATGTGCTGTGGACACTCATTGTTCCCCAGCTCCTTTCCAGACAGGGAGGCAAGGGCATGGCCTAACTTGAAAATTACTTCTATTCGAATAGATACTTTAAGCAGAATGAAAACAGTGCTTCTTCAGACGCCGACCAGACTCACGTCATCAAAAGAAACGTATGATCTCCTAGTCGCAAGGACGACTGCAGAGATTCACTCATTGTTATCAACTAATTCCCCCATACATTTCGCAGAAATCCTGAATGAAATCTTAAATATTTCTGATACCAGTGGAGTCTCAAAGGTATTTAAGACAGCATTTTCGATGGCATTAACACCATTCAAAGCCATACTGGGTATTTTTCCAGATTTCGTCCATTCGATTTTTGGCGGACTTCCCTCATTTTAGGACTAATTGCAGGAATCCTATTCTTGGTCCTTATATTTCGTTATGGCAAACCGTGTCACAGACAAAACACCTGCGACAAGGGAAGAAACAATCCGAGCCATTGGATACCGGGACCGGATATCAAAAATCCTGGGACTATCCCGGCTTAGAGACCTGAACATGACTTGGTTTCTTTCATTTCGACCAATGTGGCATCGATGTGTTTTACCTGTATTAAGGTGCCTGCTGTGCGGAGAAGAATGCGTGTTGGACACCTGTCTGACGCTACAATCAGATGCGCCAATGGATGCAGAAACATTGTTGAGTCCAATAAAGGCTCATGCTTTGTGCTGCCCTCAACGGCTGCCAATCCTGATGACGGCATTCGTGGAAACTTCACCACTACGATTAAGGGGTAGTGGAGTTCAAGATGAAAGCAGCATCGATCAGGTACGACCTTCTGTCAGCAATACTAATCAAAACGTCAATGGAGACAATCATGCGCACGAATGCATGGTTACACCTTTTTCCGAGTTAGTGGAACTCTCCCAGGAAGCTGTTGACAGCTTTTTCGACAGTCTAAATGATATGATGTTCTCACCAGAGCAGAAATAGAGACTTTTAAGCAAGCTAGCACACGGCGTTCCCAACACCCTGAATTTGGCCTTCAACTTTGATAGCAAAATAACATGAACAATTTTCCCTCCAGTTCACGGACAGCAATTTTTTCAGCAGCCCCAAAATATTTTTACGATTTTTCGGGACACTTATCTTCTGCTTAAAGTAAGAACTATTCTTAGAGAACTAAAATTTCTATTTTTAGAACCTTTATAGACATTAGCTGCCCGCTAGTATGTTCATAATTATTTTTATTCTGTGATGAAATGGTCTCGAACCTTTTTCTTCTGTATTAAGAGCCATTTCATGTGTAAATTCTCATATACCAATTAGCAATAATGTATACATATGCGTGATTACTTTAGCATTATTCTACAGCTTGAGTGCATATAGTACATGTGAATATTTTTTCCGTATATTACATTATTCGAAATGCATTATATGTATTTTGGGGTGGTAAGGTATACACGATACTCTACAGTATGTTTTACTATGCCTAGATTCGTAAACATGGCCATAGTTAGCGTGGAGTGGGTGTGATGTATTCTTATAGGTTCTGTATCGATCCCCCTATTCCTGACCCTGTTCTGGTTAACAAGTTAACTAGCAGCCATCCCATGATGCAGAAACCGTTATCTGATTAAGCCACACTACGGCACAGGAACGTGTTATCTGATTAGGTCATAACGCTTGCCATCTAATTAGACAAGCGATATTCCTCCAGCCCCCGATAAGGCATACAGAGTTCTCAAAACAAATCAAACCTATGACAACCTGGGAAAAACCCTGCGGCCATTGTTTTGATTTCATCGAGAACTTCAGCAAAAGAATGTGCTAAGGACCAAGTCGTATGACATCCTTATTGACGTATCTATGTCCATCCTTACGTCAATCTCGGCACCTTACAGGTATAAATATTACCGGTATTGCCTTAAGCAAACACACGCGGTGGTGACGAGATCGGAGCAGCCAGACTTGCCGAAGCCCAGAGCAGAGCAGACCCCGCTGGCGCAGCCCCGCCTTCCTGACGCGCTGAGAACGAGACGCTGCTTTCTCCTGCCGAGAAATCCAGCTCCGGCGCTTCTGGGTAGCCCTCGCAGGCAGCCTGGAATATCGAGACCAGAGACGAGAGATACCATCCCTCATTCATCCTAGATTCAAGGTACAGAACTGAATAACCCCTTGCAGAGAATTCTTGAGTCAGTCACTTGGCAAAACAAACTTAACTTAAACTGCTACTTTCTATTCCCGCCCACGTATTAGGCTTAGGTCAGGTACACCGGGGTAGGCGTAGTTAGAAACACCAGTTGAGTACGATTAGTCAAATGTATATGTGTATGTAGCTATTTTATCCATTTTAAACCACCTTATGGCTTAGAAACCATATAAATGTTTTTACAGTATTATTTTATACTTCTGCTTTTATTGTATGCACTTTACTTAACCATAAGTATTGCGATAATATCGATCCATTTCTCTTGTATGAGAAAAGAGACTGATCAATAAATAACATCTTTTATTGAACACGCCCGTCTCTTCCTTTTCTCTACAATCTGGTGAGACTAAGAATGCACGTACTGACTGAGTAAAATAAGTTGTCTTTTGTTTTCACACGACTCTAGAGATACACTCTTGATTAGGGGAGAGCAAAGTTGTCATGTTCTATGGTTGTCAGAAACTAAATCCCTTCTTGTCTATCCAGGGAGGTTCAACTCCTCCTTGCCTATTCGAGAAAGTTTCTAGTGAACTCTGAGCTAGCTGGCAAACCCAAAACTTTAAGTCTAATATCGACAATAGAATACCTAGTTAACGTCTGGTCTAGGCCTATACTATTGAAGGTATTATTCCAATGCGCAGAGCCTATTGGGATAATAGGAACTACACTACACTGCAGTGCTAATTCAGGAGAAGGGAAACTGCTGCAGTTCAGGAACAAGGAATACTAAGGCTATGGGGTCAGGATAGCACTGGAGGCAGTGCTAATTCAGGAACAGGGAAAACAGCAGCAGGTCAGGAACAAGGCATAATTAAAGCTCAGGAAACACTGGAAACAAGAATAGCAAAAGCTCAGGGAACTCTGGAAACAAGGATTGGTCTCACCGGTAAACAGCTACAATGACCAACCTTTGCCTGAAGGGAGCTGGGGCTTAAAAGAGCTCACAGTAATCACATGCAGCTGGTGTGAGCAGGCTAGCAGCAGTCAGCCACAGGTGAGCTGAATTCCTCCACCCATCCTTGGCCTGCAGGGGTGGAGACAAAGCAGTGAGCAGGGAATTCTGGGTAATGGAGTTTCAGGCATGAATAGGCTGGCTTCAAGTATAAGCAGGCTGGCTTTCACAAAACCCGGCATGGATTGGGAATGGATGTCAATTCCTAAATGATGTCCAAATGCCTGGAAGTCAGGATATGCATACTGGGGAGTGTCTGGAGGCATATTAGAACACTGGCAAGCCCCACAATTCAGCCCCCTGGTGGTGGGCACGAGAGCACAGGAAGCGAATCGTGACACTTACGTGGGATTGGCCACAAACTTTTGTGTGGTGACGGGAATGCCAAAGCCTACGGGTATCTTCTTTCAAAGAGAGGACCGACGGCTCCTTTTTCTTTCACTTACTCCCATGAGCCTCCGTGAGAGACACCCTGTCTGAGGAGAAGATCAGACAGACCAGGGAACTGACGAAGAAGACGTTTCGCCTGAAAGAGAGAAAAAACCCAAGGAAGCCGAAGAATTACCAACCCCCTCTAGTTCAATATCTGAATCTGTAAATAAAAGCCACCGACTGGCACACTACATACAGCCTCCGCGTCTGTTTATTCGACCCGCACTCCCATGGTTCCGTATTAGCAGTGACTCAAATATAGTGTATTTTTTTACTAACACACACTCTCTTCTGTTTGCTGAATGCTAAATCTAACCACTGCAACTGCTTTGAGGCAAAGCTGTGGCCACAAGATCAAGAGTTGCTGAAAAATAACCAATGGGACATTTGGTATCACCATAATCTTGAATTAGTACAGAAAATGTACACCCATCTCTTTTGTGAAAAAAGAACACAAAATATTTTTTATAGTCTAGCATCCAAGAGGGAGTGCATTGCAAAGTACATTTTTAAGCTCTTGGAAGGCTTCCATGCAATCATCACCCTTTGATATCGGGTCATTGACATCGTCATGCGTCGGCCTAATCAAAAGCTGCGTAACCAAAGAGAAGATTGGTATCCATTGTCAGCAATAACCAATAATTCCCAAAAACATTCTCACTTCTCTTTGAGTAGTTGGGAATTACATTTTAAGGACTGGTTCTATTTGTTCATGAGACACTCGTCTCACACCATTTGATCTTTTGTGACCTAGGTACATGACTTCTTCCTAGCAGTACTATAACTTCTTAGGTGAAACATTATGTCAATTCTCAGCTAAATGGTTGAGTAAGGCAATGGTATCTTGTTTGCAAGCTTCATTTTTTATGGAGCGGATCAGTAGATTTGGGTCAAACTACATGGTAACTGCAAAGTCTCCAGGTTCTTTTTCAGAATCTGATTAAAATAGGAAGGACTCTCTGTATAGCCTTGTGAGGCACAAAACCATTTGAGGGGTTTCTCTTGGAACTCAAACGTGAAGAGATACTGACTCCCCTCATTCAACGGAACAGAGAAAATGGCTGGTAAAGATCAATGGTCGTAAACCACTCTTCTTCTGAAGGAGTTTGTAACATAATTACAGCAGGGTTTGGTACTGCAGGATAGCATCGAACGACAATCTGATTAATCTTTCAGAGGTCTTGGACTATTCTCCATTTCTTATTTCATTTTTGTAAGGCCAATATAGGTGAGTTGAGCTGACTTCCAATTACTTCCTTTAAGATTTCTTGCTCTCTCATATTTTCAATAACCCTCCTTCATTGATTCCTTCAATGGCTTCTGGAGTCATTCTATATCGACACATCTGAGGAAATACAGCATTAAGTCTAAGGGTAACCATAAGAGGCTGGGCACCTTTAATCAACCCAATTTCTGTTCCATTGAAATCCCAAACTTCCTCCTTAACTGTCTCCCTTAAATCACTAGGTAGGGACAGGATAGAGTGTGACAACAGACTCTGGTGACTGTAGTTTAAACTCAGCATCAGCTGCTTAGTCTTGATTCTTACATCATCCTGCGAACAATATATGACACAGTTCAACTTGCAAAGAAGAGTTCTACCTAAACATTTTACAGGACTTGAATCACAAATTACAAATTCATGGTGTCCTTTGATATCTCCTAATTTTACTGACACTGGAGCAGTCATTCGATTAGTACGCTTCTGATTAGTGATATCTACAACTTGTACTTCTTTTCCTTTAGAGGGGCAATTAAGGCACCTCAGCTGTTCTAACTGTCGAACGAGTAGCTCCTGTGTCTGTTAAGAAAGAAGTGGGATGGCCATTTACCTCTCCTTGAACATATGGTCCACTCTGATCCACGTACGCACTCCTCCTCCTCCATCAGGCAACATTATTGGTCCTGATTTAGGGTAGTTTCATAAATCATGGGGACTGGGTCTCATTGCATAGTCTTGGGGTTTGGGGAGCTCTGTAATTTATCTGTTGGTGCTGGTGTTGGTAATATTTTCTTGCATCTTCATTGGATTGTAACGTTTTGGGAGCACACCAGCTTCTGGAACTTTCTGAACGGCCATAGGGTTTTGGTAACATTTCTTCTTGACTAATCAGATTTACCCCTTGGGAATTTACTGTAAATCGATCTGGATTGTATATACGTTCTCTCTTCCAATGCCCCACTTTGTGGCATATGTGGCACGGAGTAACTTTTTCAAGGTACTTTTGTTAGCCCCTGTCACATTTCCCCTACCTCTTCCTATTCCAAGTATATTTCCACCATAGCTTGTTCGAACTCCTTGCATTTGTGTTGATTCATTTGCATCTAACTCAGAACCTGTACTGAAGGCTTGAATCCCTTTGTCCCTAAATTCTAAGCTAATTGGGTCTGGGCGATCATAAACCTTTATTTCAATCCTTTTTGTTTGGCTTCTAGATTCTATCTACAATACTTGGCATACTGTAAGATCTCATCTGCTCTGCCAACAAATAACACCTTGCGTAATTTGATTACTAATTTCTGGTCTCAACCCATTCACAAAAGATGCAAGAAATCCTTCCCTATGTTTGCCAATTAGGATCATTCATTCCATTATGCTCTCTGTACACCTGCATTAATCTCTCAAAGTATGCATTCACAGATTCCTTTGGTTCTTGTGAAGTTCAAAATATTCTTGGCCAATTAATCTCCTTTTGTGGGACTTTAGTCTTTAAATGTCTCATTACTTCCTCATATTTGGTTTTCACTATAGGTGAAGGGGTATTAGTCACTTGCGCCCGTGGTGGTTCTTGCGTGGGCAATCAGTGGCTTTCTTGCATTCTACCCACAAGTCTTTTGGGACCGATACTTCAAATAACACTTCCAAATCTTGCCACAAAGCCTTTAATATGATCAGAATATGCTACATCTGAACCACTTATCTGGATTCTCTTTATGTTTTGGAAGAGTGTTAGTAAAATAGAAAAGGTCTGAACGAGACCACAAAACATGCACATATGCTCCACCCTGAACCTCTCGTAGTGGAAACTCTTTTATCTTTTCACCCATTTCAGTTTCTTCTCCCTCTTTCCCCTTTAGTTTTGTTATAACCTTGACTTTTTTTACCATAAGTTTCAGAGTTTATATGTGTCATTCCATTCTCTTATATTCTCACTTAACTCCTTCACATGTGTTCTCAATCTTCTAACATTCGCAGCTCTTTTTCGGTTGCATCCATTCTAGTTTTCCTTTGCAGCGTCATCCGCTGATTTATGTCAACATACCATTCAGTCACTACTTTTTCCATCTTTTCGTATACAGCTCTCACCGCTGTCGCTGCTTCCTAACATAAATACAGCATTTCGTTTTCCCTATTTCCCAGTTAATTCCCACATTTCTTTTCACCATCCCTTCAAACTCTGGGGCATATTACCAACCAATAGAGATAATTTTTGTCTCTAACTTGTTTAGAGACAAAAATTATCGCCGCAAATCGGCGATTTTTATCGCAGATAAACCTTGCTATTAGCAAGGTTTATCGCAAATGCGATAAAAAACGGCCGCAATGCATGAATATCGCTGAAAAGTCCGCGATATTCATGCATTATCGAGCAAATGCTCTTAGCCATGTTATCCACCTCCCATTGGATAACATGGCTAAGAACTGCTCCTGGGCAAGTGTTAGCTTTTGGAGATATTCGCGCTTAGCGCGAATATCTCCAAAAGTTGGTAATAGGAGATAGCGATGTTAGCGACTGTTTTCAGTCGCTAACATCTTGGCACGCCCACTTTGCATGTCATTAGTGATAAATATCACTGACATGCAAAGCGGGGCCCAAGATGGTCACTATCTCCTATTAGCTGTCGCTAACTGGTGTTAGCGACAGCTTGGTAATAGGGAGATAATTTTATCACCGCTTTCTTGGCTTTTAAAGCCAAAAAAGCGGAGATAAAGCCCCTTGATAATATGCCCCTCTGTCTTTAACTGTGATAGATTAATTCTCTAGGTGGGTATCCCTAAACTGAGAGAAGCAATAGATGAATCTGTACTAGTTGATTGTCCCAGACTTTCGCTGCTGATTAGATTTCACCCTTGGTAAGGAACTATAGCCATTCTTCCTTCACTTGAGGCTGCATCATGTGGTATACTCGGGACAGGTTGCCTTTGGGCAGGGTAAGAAAAAGTCTCAATTATAGAATCTGGTAATATGTTAGGTAAGGGTAAGGTACTTATTACAAATGTTAAAGGGGTCGGAGTCAGGACAGAGGTCTGGGTCTTGGGGGCTCACAAGTCTCCACTAAGGATCCCACAGTTATTGTATTCTTGGGTATTACCATTGCGGTGGCATTCGGCACTTCCAAAGTAGTGGCATTGTATGGGGGTCTAAGCCGTAGGAGTTCCAAAACAAAAATAAATGAATTGAGTTGAAATTGAATTGGGTCTAACACTAAGCAATTCTTCTATCCGGGAGACTTCTTCCTCACTTTCTACATCTGCTTCTTGCTTGGGTTTTTCTTTAACTTTCTCAGTTTCTTCCTTTTCCAACAGTGGATAGGTTCCTACAGTCTCGATGACTTCCTCTCTCCCTTTTCTCACCCTTTCCTCATCTTGCTGCTTTCTCCATGAATAAGCCTTTTAGACCTGACATCTTTTGGCGTGGTTTCCCCTGTCTTTTTGCCTCTGATCTCCTGTTTTTTTACTGTGCGCTGGATTTCATGTTCACTTGCTTTTGATTTGGACCCTGGGCACTTTGCCACTGCAGACCAATGCCAATGTGCAAGTGCTCCCTGTCTAAAATGTAATGGTATTTGGTTTCTCCATGATTGGCCTATTTGATTTACTAGTAAGTCACTGGTACAGTGTATCAGGTGTGCCCAGGGCCTCTAGAGTGAAATGCTACTAGTGGGCTTGAAGCACTGATTGTGCCACCCAAATGAATAGCCCTGCAAACATGCCTCAGGCCTGCCACCACAGTGCCCGTGTGTGCAGTTTTAAACTGCCATTTCAACCTGGCAAGTGCATCCACTTGCCAAACCCAAACCATCCCCTTTATTATGGGCAGGGTGCAGTGCATTTAAAAGGTGGGGCATGTGGGTTTAAGTTTTACATGTCCTGATAGTGAAAAAATGCTAAATTCGTTTTTCACTACAGCAAGGCCTATGTCTCCCATATGTTAGCATTGGAGCTGCCCTGTAACATTTGACAAGTATGTCTTCCAGTTGGCAGCTGAAAGAAAATTGAAGTATGGTGTCTCTGGATTCACAATTAAAAATAACCATCTTTTAGTGAAGTTGGTTTTTAAATTGCAGGTCTGAAAATGCCACTTTTAGAAAGTTAGCATTTTCTTATTTTAACCATTCTGTGCCTCTTCCTGTCTCTGAATACACATCTGGGTTGGAAGACAGTTGTGCATTGTGAATTCACTCTAGCCACTCACACACAAAGGGACCTGAGGTGTGCCCGGCATATCCTGATGGCCCATCACCAGGATGATGGGTCTTCCTGAGCTAGAGTGGTAATGGAACTGACACTTGCACCTGAATAGGGCTGTGCCAGTCCCTTCACAAAGCAGTCTCTACCCCCATAGTGTGTCTTGAGCCAGGAAGTGCAGGGTATTGTGCACTACAAAGACTTTACTTTGAAGTTTTCCTACTTCAAAGGCTGAAATAAGTATTAGTACTGGACTGCTGACAAGAGGTACACTTCTGGATTGAGGATATTCTGCCAATAAGAAGAGCAGCTGTGTTGCTGTCAGGAGGAACTGCCACTTTGCTGTTTGCTTTGTTGTGCTGGCCTGCTGATTTCTGCTTCTGTCTTGGAAGTGAGAGGAATGGACATTTCTCTCTATATCCTGCTTTCAAAGTTTCCCCAAGGGCTTGAGTTGAGCTTACCTCCTGTTGGAAGTCTCAGGGCTATCAAAGACTTCACCTGCAGCATCTAGGCTTTTCTGCTGAGAACCCTACTCTGAAAAGTGGTGCCAAATCCAGTTTCTGGGCCTTTGGATGTGAGCTTGCTGTGTTCAACAAAGAACAAACCAGCACAATGATTTTGAGTGAGACTTCGGAGCCGGCGCCGCTCTCTGACAGTATGCCACTGCCTGCACTGGAGCAGTGGTTCCCGTTCAACGCAATGACAGTGACTTGCAATGCAGGCCTGACGCCGCTGCAGCATCTCCGAGTAAACCCCACAAAGGCAGTTCAGAGTACCGCATCACCAAAGTCCATTGTACCCGACGCCGACTCTGCTGCTTCACCGATAGCTCCGTGATGTGACATCAACATTGTGAAATCGACGCTGCGTGGGTTGACTCTCGACACTTCATTGACCCTGCACCACCAATGGAACAAATGCCTTGTCACCAACACCGCATCACCTCCTCTGGGCCTTGCAACGTCCTGAACACCGATGTCCCCACGACAGCAAGGAGCGGATGCCGAACCAGCACCCATGACGCCTCACCTCCATGGCACCTCACAATGTCTTTGTTTTATCATTGTTTCCAAGGTAGTTGTGGGAGTGCAGGGCAGATATATAGACGAGGAGGCTGGATGTATTGTCGGACAAAAGATGTTTTATTGTCAGTAGAAATGGTTTTTGGTTTTACGACAGGTTCTTCTTCAGCATAGGTCTTCTCGTTTCCAATCTGGGCTGGTTCGGTGACTTGAACAGCTTCTTCGGTGGTTTGGGCCACTCCTTCCTGGTCAGGACCTCTGCTTGGTGTGGGGTTGATTGGCTCGTCCGTTGTGATAACTTCGCCCGGAGGCTTGCCAAGGAGAAAGAAAAGGAGCCCGTCAGTATCACTGACTTAGCGTTTGGACCCGTCACCTACACCCAGTAGTGTCTAGGGAAAACTGCAGGGACCAGTGCAATTTAAACTAGAGCAGCATTTTACCCCTATAAGATGATAGCAGGTTCTGCCTTCGAGTAAAACACTAATGCAACGGGGACTCTGTCTTAGCGTGCAAAAACAGTGCAGAAAAGAAAACCAAACTCTGTCTTGTGGCAAAATAATGAAATACTCAGCCTTCTAGTGCTAGCGTGGGGCACTGCAAAGAAACCGGCCCCTCTTTAAACTGATATCGGCATAAAACTCTTAGCTCCCTCCTCCCTCCTCCCGCAGCAACGTTTCGATGTCCCCTGTCCCTGCCCCACTCACCTGCTCCGCCGCAACTCTCCTAAGTTGCGGCCGCTCTTCAGCTTCCTCTGGTGGACACCACAACTCCTCCGTCCAGTGGTCGTCAGTTTCCTCTTCTTCGATGTCCTGGTCGGCGTTCTCCCGTTCGGCGTCTTGTTCCACGTCTTGCTGCACTTCCGGACTTGCCTCCTCTCGGAACCTCTTTCTTCCGGTCGTCAACCCCCCTTCCTCCTCGCTCGGTCTCGCTTCTACAGGAGCAGTTGTTGTGTTTCCGGGGTTGTCTCCTCCTCCTCTCGCGCCCAGACCTGACTGTGGAGACACAGGAAAGGTAGATGTGTTTTCCTCACGGGTTGGGTTTTTGTCATTATGCCCTTTACGGGTCCGCCTCCTTATTCTATGGGATTCCGGTAGCCGTAGTCCTAGATAGGGGGCCATTCCGAGGGTCGCTTCCTCACATCCCCTTCCCCTTGCTGTCTTACCAATAGGGGTGTTTCCCTGAGGGTATCTGGATAGGAATCTATAAGGTTGTAAGGCCAAAAACCACCTCAAAACTTGGTCGTTGTTTCCTTTATTTCGAGCTAGCCACTCCAAAGGGGCATGATCCATATATAATGTGAACTCCCTCCCTTCTAAGTAATATCGCAGGGTTTCTATAGCCCACTTGATGGCCAGGGCTTCTTTTTCTATTACAGCTTAATTTTGTTCTCTCGGAAACAACTTCCTGCTGATATACAAAATAGGTCTTTCTTCTCCCTGTTTCGTCACTAGAGATAATACCGCCCCTATTCCCTTGTCTGATGCATCCGTTTGTAAGACAAAGGGAAGTGTATAGTCCACCCCACCCGCCTCCGAACCAAAACCACCCTCCAACAACCTTTGCGACTGGAACCCAATCACCACTGAAGACACCATCCGCTTGATGAACTCCATCCACTCAGGATCGCCAACCGACCCATGTCCCCACCACATTTTCAACAAAGTAGTCTCCATTATCGCACCCCATCTCCAAGATGTCATCAACTGCTCCCTCAACTCCGCTACCTTCCCGGAAAGCTGGAAACATGCCGAACTCAGCGCCCTCCTGAAGAAACCCACAGCAGACCCCACTGAACTTAAGAACTACCGCCCCATTTCCCTCCTCCCATTCCCTGCCAAAGTCATTGAGAAAACCGTCAACAGTCAGCTCGCCGCCTTCCTCGAATCCAACGGCTCCCTCGACCCATCACAGTCCGGCTTCCGAGCCAAACACAGCACCGAGACCGCCCTCATCGCAGCATTCGAACTCTACTGGACAACGGAGAAACAGCTGCCCTCATCTTACTTGACCTCTCCGCAGCCTTCGACACAGTCTGTCATAGCACCCTTATACAACGCCTCAGCAACGTCGGAATACAAGGAAAAGCATTGAACTGGATCATCTCGTTCCTCGCCGGAAGAACCCAGAGAGTCCGCCTCCCCCCTTTCAAATCGGAAGCCACTGAAGTCATCTGCGGCGTTCCACAAGGATCATCACTCAGTCCCACCCTCTTCAACGTATACATGAGCCCCCTCGCATCCATCGCGCGCCAACACAACCTCAACATCATCTCCTACGCAGAGGACACCCAGCTGATCCTCCCCCTCACCAAAGACCCAAACTCCGCCAAAACCAACCTACACGATGGGATGAAAGAAGTGGCCGAGTGGATGAAGAACAGCCGTTTAAAACTAAACTCGGACAAAACGGAAGTCCTCATCTTAGGATCATCCCCCTCCGCTTGGGACGACTCATGGTGGCCACCGGCCCTGGGAAACGCACCCAAACCAACGGACCACGCACGTAACCTGGGCTTCATCCTGGACTCCTCCCTCTCGATGACCAAACAAGTCAACGCCGTCTCATCATCATGCTTCAACATCCTACGTACGCTCAAAAAAATCTTCCGCTGGATCCCCACCAAAACAAGAAAGACGGTCACCCATGCACTGGTCACTAGTCGATTGGACTATGGAAACACCCTTTACGCCGGAACCACAGCCAAACTACAGAAAAAACTCCAACGCATCCAGAACGCCTCAGCCAGACTCATCCTAGACATCCCCCGCCAGGCTCACATTTCCGATCACCTGAAAGACCTCCACTGGCTCCCCGTCAACAAGAGAATAACGTTCCGTCTCCTCACCCACGCACACAAATCCCTTTACGACCTAGGACCCGAATACCTCAACACGCGCCTGAACTTTTACACCCCCTCCCGCCAACTACAATCGTCCAATCAAGCCCTCGCCGCGATTCCTCGCATCCAAAGATCCACCATGGGGGGAAGATCCTTCTCCTACTTAGCGGCCAAAACCTGGAATTCTCTCCCCACCCACCTCCGCCTCACACAGAACCACCTCTCCTTCAGAAAACAACTTAAAACTTGGATATTCGATAAGTAACGTACACCCCCTCCCTCAAGCGCCTTGAGACCCTCTGGGTGAGTAGTGCGCTATACAAATCTTGACTTGACTTGACTTGACTAGTCAGGGCTGGCCAGTACTGTATCAGAGGTAAGGGATTGTTTCAGGGTTTCAAAGGCTCTGAGGATGTCCTGAGTGGGTTGGGCTAGTCTTGCCTCAGTATTGGTGGTCTTCTGTAATAGATTAGTGAGAGGGGCAGCTGTTTGAGAGAAGTTAGGGATAAATCTTCAGTAATAACCGAGTAACCCCAGGAAGGCTCTGAGATCTTTTGTTGTTTTGGGTAAGAGTATTTGAGAAATAGCAGTCAATTTTGAGTCTTGGGGTCTTATCACACCTTCGCCCAATAGATAACCCAAATATTTGACAGTTTGAGCTGCCAAATGGTTAATTTTGAGACCATGACGTCCCTAAGCCGTGATAACTTGTGATAGATGAAACATGTGGTGTTCCCAAGTATCACTATAAATAACTATTGTGAGAAGTTGGCCTGGTATATGATGTCCACTATTCTAGAGGGCACCCTGCACCAATCCAAACGGCCCTTATGGTGATGGTTGTAAAGTCAACCTTATAGCCCAGCTATCCTAGTGGTAGCATGGACAAAGCAGTCTTAGGCTAAAACTTCAGAGAGCATGTGAGGCCAGCTGTTTTACCATATATAATCCCTTGAATACCAAATGAAAGGACACCACAAGGTATATATCAAACATATATGTATTTATTCCTAACACAACCCCTCTGCACTCTTTATGAGGTCAGAGTTCGAGATACGTTACAAGTTACTCATTAAGCATACTATAAGTTGCACAAATACAATTCTGCCCTAGGGGCCTGACGAACCATATACTAAGTAAGTGGTATAAGAAGAACTTCAGGAAAGGTGAATAGGCCTAGGGCCTAGGGAATCGCTGGGGCTACACTACAGGACCAAAGGTTCGGAAGTAGGAAACCCACGGGAGATGCGTGCAGTGTGGGAACACAGACGCAAGCTACCATAGACTTACAATGGAGAACGAAGAAGTCACAAAGTTACTGATTAGGGACACTTCCGGGTGGACTACGGTGAAAGCCCCTTAAACTAGGACATTTGGATAGTCAATACCCACGGGAGCACTGGAGTACTCAAGTTACCTCACCCACGGAAGCCGGGTGCATAGGTCTCTTTTCGTGTCGGGTTTCGTCGATGCTTTCAATGGAGGCCTGCAAAAAAAGTGCAGAGACCTGGAAGTGGAAGAGTGTCCGGGTGGATCCAAGAGTGGATCGAAGCAGTGAAGAACCTGAAAGCAGAGGGGACTGAGTCTGGGTCACTAGCCAGTGACCAGGATGGAACCAGGTGATGTCGCGATGCAAACAGGTGAAGAGGTGAAGCTTGTCTCTGCAGCCATGAGGACCAGGAGGCGTCAATGACGACCAGGAGCTGGAGTCGAGCTGCCCCACAAAGGCTCTAGTTGACTGCGGTGTTGGTATCCGGATTGGACCCAACAAGCCTTGGTAACCGCAACCCACGCAGGAAGTGAAGATTGGCTTCAGGTCAGACCAGCAAGGTCTGAGGCGCTTCTCTTTTGGAAGGAAGCTGGAGCAAGCCCAGAGCAACCAGGCAAGCAGTGGAAAATCAAAGGATCTTCTTCAGAGGGCTCACTAGCCAACGGGCTAGCAACCCGGAAGACGCGTCGAGCTGAAATGCAGGAGCGGCCCCACGCGGCACTCGTGGAGTATGGAGGGCTGAGCTTTGGTGCAGATGTTGCTCGGGTCTTGGGCTTTTCTTACTCCAATGCACAACTGCGAGGGTGCCTCGGTCGTTGCACAATTGGCAAAGTGCAGGTAGTCCAGGATAACCGGTCCCATGTCTCTCGTGTCCGCCACGGGTCTCAGCTTTGCTGTGGATGTGGATCGAAGTCGGAGAAGTCTGGAAGTCCAGTTTCTGAGTCGCTGAGTCGTCGGGTTCCCGCTGGAGCATCGACAAAGCAAACCGGCATGTTACTGGTGGTGTCTGTTTGAACAGGGTAGTCACTCCTTGACCACAAGGGAGATCTTCTTCAGTCTTCTAGTCAGCATAGAATGTCAAAGTCCAAGAGTTCTGTATCGTAGTTTCTTTCTAGGGTAATCTGATGTCTCTAGACACAGCTCCTAACTTTATACCAAACTAAGGGGCTGGATTACCTGCTAGGTCCCTCCTATGGGTGGAAGGGGGTGGTTACATCCCTTTCCCTTTGTCCAGTTTTGCGTCAGAGCTGGGGCTGGAGTGCCCCAGCAACTGGTTTGAACTGGGCTACGCGTGGAGCACCTTGTGTGCCCCGGGCAGCGTCTCATTTTGCAGCCCTCCGTGCCCCAATACACTAACAGCCTGTCTGGGGAGGTGCCAGCACCTCCCAAGGCAGGAAACCTATTTTCCAGGCCTCCCCTACCGGAGTTTTGTCCAGCAGCAGGAGGTCAGACTCGTATCTGTGGCAGCAGCATCCATTTTATGATGCTGATGCTCTGTTTAACTTTAACCGGGTAAAGCAGTAACGAACGTGTCTTCTCCCTCTAGAAGGGTGGAATGCTACCCCCGCCGCCAGAATTGGCGGGGTAGTATTCCAAAGCGTATGACACCTTACACGACATGTTTTGATAAAGCCAAACCAAAGTGAGCATTAACCGCAAGGATTATAATGCACTTAAGAGTATATGGTATGGCTATATCATAGAACAGCTATAAGGACATGGTTTCGAAAGCTGCAGAAGGGCTCAGCTCATGCTAGAGCACCCTCTCACATAAAACCAAGCACTCTGCCTTCAGGATTGTTAAGGCCTGCCATAGGAGTGACTTATAGGTTACATATGTGTCTATATATAAGGTAGATATAGGTATACTATATCTAAGTAAGAGGTGATTACACCACCTTACCCCAGCTGAGTGATCAGCCAGTGGTGTCAGTTTAAATGGCCAGCCAGGGGTGGCATAATACATGCTTCAGCCCCTGGTAGGCCTTGGATGCACCTATGCCCTGGGTACCTATGGTACACTATACAGGGGCTCACAAAGGTGACCCAATATCCAATTTGGTATGTACCTAAAGTACATGGAGTCCATTTTACAGTGAGAGCAGATAGCCTAGGGCCCTGAATAGCAGGATCCCAGGCCAACTAAGTCGAAAACCAGCTAAACACTAGGCAAAAAGTTGGGGTAACCAGGTAGTCAGATATCCACCTTCCTACAACTATGTCGTCTATGTAGGCGCCAGCATACTTTTCATGAGGGTGGAGAATATGATTCATGGCTCTCTGAAAAGTAGCCGGTGCTCCATGCAGCTCAAAGGGCAATACCTTGAATTGGTATAAACCATTGGGAGTGGAAAAAGCTGTTTTTTCTTTATCTTGGGGCCTCAAGGGAATTTGCCAATACCCTTTACACAGGTCCAGGGTGATGATGTACTTAGCTCGGCCTATTTTCTCCACCATTTCATCCACTCTCGGAAGAGGATATGTATCGAATTCCGAGATTTTATTCACCTCACGGAAGTCGATACAAAAGCGTACCAAGCCGTCTGGCTTCGGGACTAAAACTATTTGCGAATTTCACTCGCTAACAGATGGTTCTATTATATCCATCTGTAGCATCTTTTATACTTCATTTCTGATGGTAAGTCGTCGTGCTTCAGGCACTCGATAAGGTCGGAGGCGTACCTTTTGGCCAGGAGGGGTCTTAATGGCATGTTCTACCAAGGATGTTCCACCCCGGAATCAAGGAGAAGTTATCGCTAGGAGGAAGAAGAACATCATTCAGTTTAGTTTTTTGAGTGAGGGAAAGCCCCGAATCTATGCATTGTTCGAATAAAGGCGCTCTGTCACTGCCTGCACGACACAGGCTGGTACGGGGCCTTCCCATTTCTTCAGCAAATTTGTATGATAAATTTGTGAAGTACCCCGTATCGGGTCTGTTTCTATACGATATGTCACCGGTGTCACTTTCTCTGTCACAGTATATGGACCCTGCCACTGCTCTAGGAGTTTATGGTCAGAAGAGGCCATCATGAGTAAGACTGAATCACCTACCTTAAACGACATATCCTTAGCTTTTTTGTCATATTGAAACTTTTGAGCTGCCCGTGCAGCTTCTAAGTTAGCACGGACAATGGTTCTAATCTGACTCAAATGAGTTTTGAGGTTGGATACATAGTCCACTAAGGTTTAATATACAGAAGGCAAGAGGGGAATTTGCGCTAAAACAGTGTATAAATATCTGAGAGTTAATAGGATTCTCTAGTCTATGCTCTAAGGATGAGATACAACCCTTGCCTAAAGTTATAACTTTGTCTGATTAAATACTCACAAAATTCTCTACCTGAGCAATACTAGCTAGATGTATATAGATCAATTAACCATAGAATACACTTAGATTCAATAACCGGTTCGACACCGGTACTACGCTTTTGAGTCACCAGATGTTGTAAGGACCGATCGTTTGAAGGACTAGGATTTAAAGTAACGTAATCACCTATTGGTTTCGCCAATCTACAGACCATTGATTTTAAATGCCCTGACGAAGTCCAATTGCTGTAAAGCTGGACGAAACACGTGTTGGCAAAAGAGAACAAACATTATATTATGAAAATACTGAAAGAAAATGAAGAAATAAAAGAAGATTTAATGAAAATATTTGCATTGATATCTACTGTTATTGAATCTAAGTGTATTCTATGGTTAATTGATCTATATACATCTAGCTAGTATTGCTCAGGTAGAGAATTTTGTGAATAGTCCACTAAGGGTTTGGTATTATCTGGCTCAGTTTCCCATCGTTCCTGTGCCAGCAATGATCTGGGCTGATGTCCGTATAGGAGCTCAAAGGGCGAGTAACCGGTGCTTTTCTGTACCTTGCACCTCAAAGCGAACTGAGCCAAGGGCAACATGTCCTCCCATTTCCTGGTTTCTAAAGCTAGGAGTTTCTTAAGTGTGGTTTTTAGGGTGGCGTTATAACGCTCGACTAGCCCATCAGTTTGGGAATGGTATGCAGCGGTTCTTATCTGATGGATCCCCAATTGAGTACACACCTGCTTCATCGCTTTTGAGATAAACGGGATCCCCTGGTCAGTCAAGATCTCTTTTGGGAACCCCACTCTCGAAAACACGGTTGTCATGGCCTTAGCAATGTTGGTGGCATCTGGACGTCGCAAGGCTATCGCTTCGGGAAATCGAGTGGCATAGTCGACTATGACTAAAACATAACGACATCCACTTCGGGAGGGCAAGAGGAGGCCTATAATGTCCATCCCTATTCGACTGAAGGGTTCTCCTATAATCAGAAGGGGTAGGAGGGGAACTCGGGGTGGCTTATACCGGCTATTCCTTCGACATATGGGGCATTCCCTACAATATCTTTTCACCTGTTGATAAATGCCCGGCCAATAGAATCGCTCTGTGATTTGCTTCTCGTTTTTTTCTACCCCGAAGTGTCCCCCCAATAAATGACTAGGGGCCAAAAATAATACTTTTTCCCTAAAGGTAATGGGGACCAATAGCTGGGGTTTGTGAGTGTGATTTCCCTTTCGATATACCAATCCTTTCCTAATGAAGAAGTAGGGACATACTTGAAGGGGCTCCTCCTGATCTATGGCGTTGCTCCAGGCTTCTTGTAAAACAGGATCTTCTCTTTGGGCGGCCCTGAAACTGCGGTCTGTTTCCCAAGGGTTCTCTTCTGGTACTATAGGCAATACAGCCGGAGGTTTCCCTTTCTCAGCCCGGCGTTGTCTTCGGCTCTTCTTGGGTTTGGAAGCCGGCCATTCTGGTTTCTCTTCGCCCGCAAACGGAGCTGCGGCCCACCAGTCTTCTTCTTGACTCGGGGTATCTCTTATCATTTGGGGAAGCTTAGGATAGTCGTTCCCAAGTATAACTTGTTTTGGCAGGTTAGGAATGAGTCCGACTTTTAAGGTGGTGCCGGAATCATTCTGATGTTGAATCTGAACTCGAGTAGTTGGGTATTGTTTAGTGTCACCATGCACGCATGTTATGGCCACTGCTCCGTCAATGGGCCCTATCCACGGTTCCAGATCTTGAAGCCTGACTACACTCTGTCGACAGCCTGTATCTGCTAATGCCAGGGTGGGTTGTCCATTCACTGTTATGGTACAATGATACGGTGGGGGTCTCTTCTCAGAGGAGGCACAATAGTAGTTACGGGCCATTCCTATCTCCATAGGCTCTTCTTTCTGTGGACAGAATCGTGCAATATGACCCAGTCCGCCCCAGTGAAAGCATTGGGGTCCAGGGGTTGAAGGAGGTCTGAAACTTGGTGTGCTGGGGATTCCAGGGATGAGGGTCACAGGTTCTGGCTTCTTGGGTGGTGGGGGACGGGTGGATCTAGGAGCCCCTGCACTACCCGGCTTCCAAGACGGATCATCCTTCCCTTTTTTAATTTCTTGAGCCCGGCTATAGGCGCTGGCTATTTCCACCGCTGTTTCCAGAGTGAGATGGGCTTGTTGTCAGACCCATCTTTGTATAGGGGAATGAAGGGACGCAAAATATTGTTCCAAGTAAATTTTTGACATGATACCATCTTTATCAGTGGTTGTAGGTTTCAGCCATCGATCAGTCATGTCCTTTACCCTGAAACACAGTGCTCGAGGGGTTTTCTTGGGATCTTCTTTTATCTGTCTTAGTTTTATCCTATAGGATTCATCATCCAAGCCAAGCCATTCCATTATACACCGTTTGATGTCGGCGTAGGGGACCGTACCCTGCACCGTGGCTGCCTGATATGCCGTCTGCAGATCCCCTGGAAGGAGAGGCCCCCAATATTGTCCCCATTTATCCGCAGGCCTGGCTGCCGCTGTGGCTATTCTCTCAAAGTTATTAAAGAAAAAGTCCAGATCTTTTCCACTGACATATCGCTGCAAGACCATTGAGGAAAGGGAGGTGGGTCCCCTCTGGTGTCCTAAAGCTTCGGTGAGTTTGTCCATGGCTACCCCATGAGCCTGGTTTTGTCCAGCCAACACTTTCTGGATCTTGTCTCGGTCTTCCTCCACTACCGTCAGGAATTGTTCCATTACTTTGCCCAGGTGTTCCTGGTTCTCGGCCATCTTTTCCAGGGCAGCCTCCATGTCTCTGCGGGATCCCACTTCTGACACCACCTGTGGGAGTGCTGGGCGGATATATAGACGAGGAGGATGGATGTATTGTCGGACAAAAGCTGTTTTATTGTCAGTAGAAATGTTTTTTGGTTTTACGACAGGTTCTTCTTCAGCATAGGTCTTCTTGCTTCGCTTCCAATCTGGGCTGGTTCGGTGACTTGAACAGCTTCTTCGGTGGTTTGGGCCACTCCTTCCTGGTCAGGACCTCTGCTTGGTGTGGGGTTGATTAGCTCGTCCGTTGTGATAACTTCGCCCGGAGGCTCGCCAAGGAGAAAGAAAAGGAGCCCGTCAGTATCACTGACTTAGTGTTTGGACCCGTCATGTGGAAATCGATAAACCTTAAGTATACATAAGCGGGGTTCATTTATGTTCGCCACAACCATTGTTGAGAGCAAAGTAAAGATTGTGAAACAGTGCCAGCGCCATCTTGCCTAAACAGAGCCTTTGCGTGCGCGTAAGCAGCAACCATTTTAGATATCGCAGCCATTCCATTCACTGCTAGTCACCTATGATTCACCCTGACCTCGCAATCATTCCCAGCACCCTGACCAAGCCTGAACACACGTACTAGGGTCGTAAAAGCTTGTCAGCCTGACAATGCCCAGGAGTCAATTCCCGCGCCAAACCCACTTGTCCCTTCATCCTCCATGCACAGGCAAGCCCCCTTTTATAACCTCCTTCCTTGCACCTGGCCACTCAGTCCGGTCTCAGGCACTAACCGACCCCTGCAGACATAGTTTATTGCCCCCACACGGCAGGACTTGTAGCACTAACAAAGAAGTCTGATCTAATCACTAGCGCGGCCCCTCTGATCTGACCGATCCCACATGTTTTAGGTCCTGTCGGAATGTCCAGCTGCGAGATATCGATCATCTGTAAGATCCGGGTGGGGGGACATTTGCTGCTGTATTTGTGTGGGAAGTAGCTTAAGGCGGGGATTGCAAGGATGTTTCACTAAGTAATAAACTGATGTTAGGAATGTTTGACCATGCAATAAAGTGACGAAAGAAACATATAAAAGGCCAGGCCTCAGAGATACAGTTAGAACACCTCCTGACGATAGCCCCGGTGTCTGATGCGATGTGTTCTCCTCCTGGAGTAATAAACCTGTTCTTCATTTTCCACTTTCCAGCGCCTGCCTCTTTATTTTGATAGCTAATATTAAGGTAAATTAGAGGTGGTTTGCACCAAGCGGCATCGAAAGTCTTGGGAGTCACTGCTGCTTTTTACAATTGGCGCACCAACGTCGGGCCCATCAGAGACACTTGGGTCCAGTGAGAGAGGTTCTAACGATGGATTGAACAACTAACCGATTGGAGTTAACCTGCCTTGAGAGGACCCTCGTCTGGCTGCCGATCAACCTGAACTTCACCGGTTCCGAATGGACCTCTCTCTCGAGTGACCAACGGTCCTGACTGGGACCTTACAGGAACGCCGCATTTTTGGAGTGAGAGGATAAACGGGCGCTGGAAGGGGACGACGAAGGAACTGTCCACAACGGTCCAGGTAAGGTCGTGAAAGATCGATTCTTACTTGTTATTGATTGTTTGACTGGTTGAATAGGTTCGACCGAATACTAGTATTCCCCTTAGTTGAGACATTTCCTAAGTGCAAACAAACAGAGATTAGGAATCCTCTCTTTCTTTGCAGGCAGCGAAGGGCAGATAGTGGGGACCTTTGTCCATGACCTATTGAGATTTTTGTTGACCGCTTGTTACGTCATGCCTGTCTTCTCAAAATTGATTGATTGTTTTGGCCGGACCGTTTATTAGAGGTCAGTCATCCGGCACCGCCGGAAGGCACCCCTAATAAGGACATGTATGCGAAATATGGATTAGCCACTGTAATGTATAGCGAACAATGGCATAAAACGCGCTAGGAAAAGACCGGGGAAATCAGTAGGCCACTGATGGGATCTTTTTGACCCCGCTAAAATGGAAGCGCTAGGAATAGCCCGTCACAAGAAACCTGGAATTAGCATCGTAAATATTGATTAATTGGTAGTTTTGAACAATGGTTACTATTAGTAAATAGTAAAGGACAGGTAATGTAGACTTCTTGTCTGAATTTAGGATTAATTGAGAGCTTTGTTTTGACCGATATCCATCATGCCTGTCTTTTCTGAAGTTATTGGAAAATGGTTGTTTAAGCCTGGATCGTTTGTCGAATAAAAAGTATGGTATTTGTCCCATAATGTATGACTCATTATGGAACAAATATGCAAAGAATAAACTCGAATTTCAATGGCCAGTAGAAAAAGTTACTCGATTCTAAACAGTTAAAAAGATACAGTACGCAGAAACAACGTCAAAAGAATAGTCAAGATCTGTTTTATTTTGCACTCCTACAACGTGAGCAATTGGTAAAGATCCTGACGTTTAGATATATCAATGAAGAGGACAGAAGATCAAACCTCTTTTACTTAGCAGCTCCCTCGGAGGAGCAAAAACACACCTTTTTCACATTAGGAATTTTTGTTTATATCACGGTTGTAAGGTTCCAAAGGAAGTACATTAGCCCGAAATTGGTTAGCTATGAACCCCAAGTGCATTCTGGTTCTTGGAGTACTAAACATCGTAATCTTTATTTTCGTGCACCATGTGTTTCAGAGAAGTTTTTCAAATGCTCCTGAGCCTCACTAAGGGAATGCCATCCAGTCTAACATTAGACAGAAGTGAGTTATAAGCGTATTAAATAAAAAGGAGAGAAAAATATCTTCTCTAAACCTAGTTGTCTGCAAGACCAAAGCCAGGGCTCGAAAAACATCGCAAGATAGCTTGTTTTAAATGTTAGCGTTTGATGTCCTCACACAAGTTACGTGATTGGAATGAGCATTTTTTAGATAAGTCCGACTCTGTTTTAACCACTCGTAACCTCCCAAAGCAACGGTCATCTGTTTAGATTATATATGGGAAAACATTTCTAGAAACTGTATTTTAGCAGTCAGGCACAAATTCATATTACCGGTTGTTGGACCTGGCCCTTTTGGCAGGTTCACCCCTAAACTTTTTGCTTTTTCCTAGCCTGTTCCTGGAACCTGGTGTTGGTGATTTTAGGCCTTTGGCACATTTTCACTGTGGTACAGTGTAAAGTGCGTGAGCTCTCTGTGTATGTGTGGTGAGTGACCTGCCCTCCCATAGGAATGAATGGGGAATATGTATGCCCATGGTAGTTCCTGATGTGTGGGGAGTGCAGGGTTGAGTTTGATATATGCAAACTCGTGAGATTGAATGCTGCGTAATGGTGTATGTGGCATGGTTGTGTCTAGTCTAGAAGTGCCACTTTTAAGAAGTTGGCATATTTGTGTAATCTGTGCCTGGCGTGTGATTGGCTGGTGAGCCTGGCCCAGAGTGCCTGGGCCTGCTTGTGGATTGACTGTCTGGTTTGAGGGTGACAGGGGCTGCAGAGCCCCAGGAGGTTGTCTGAGTCAGCCCGTGGATGAAAGGCAGCATCTGCTGCCAAGGAAGTGGGTGGAGATAGCACCTGGGAGTGAATTAGGCTGTGCCTGCCTGCCACAATGCTGGCTCCACCTCCCCGCTGGACGACTGTCACCTCTGTCCCTGATACTGAAAGGACTTCCCTATAACCAGTTCTAGCTGATTCTCACACTGCCTGCACAAAGACTTCATAGATTTTTCTCTGTATAAGAAGGGGCTGTGTCCCCTTCCAAAATGTTCTTGTTTTTGGACTTGAATCTGCCAGGGGCGTGCTGCTGCTTGGGCCCAGGGGAATCCCTGGGCCCTGCCCAGCCCCATGATACCTGATGGACTGCTGATGTCTTGGATGCCTGGAGACCTTTTACTGGGTCCCCTATGCTTCACTTTACTGAAGGACCTTGCTGGACTTGGGGACCTTTACTTGTTCCTAGCGCTGGGGGTGCTTTGCTTTCACCCCTAGCGCCTGGTGGCGCTTATCTCTGCCTTTAGCGCTGAGAGCGCCTTATTTTGCTGTTTTAGCACCTGGAAGCGCTTGTATGCTGTCCCTAGCGCTTAGGAGCGCTTTATCTTTGTCCATAGCGCCTTATGTGGTTCTAGCGCTGGGGAGAGCTTTGGCTGGTGCCCACCCGGCATTTGCCTAGGATTGAGGGGCCTATCGAGTGCCCACCTCGATTTGAGTGATTGTTTGAAGCCGGTGCCCACCCGGCATTGCCCCGTGTTCTCACCGCCGCGGCCCGGGGGCCTGAAGTTGACCAGAAGCCGAGGAGAAAGAGGCGAAGGGGCCGCGACTTGATTGGTCATTCGTTGGGGAGCCGCGCTCTGATTGGCCTCCGCCGTAGGCCTGTCCCAGAGAGCCGCGCTCCCGATTTGCTGCAGTGCCGCAGAAGCTGTGACGTCATTGGAGGCTCGTCCCGGGAGCCGCACTGCCATTGGCTGGTTCCCGGTGTCTGGAGAAGCCGCCATGAGAGCCGCGACCGGGGAGATGTTTGGAGCCCCGTGGCCGAAGAGAAGAGGAAGCGTTGCCTGATGCGGGGCTCCCGTGTGCTGAGGGAGCCCCGGGAAGAGAAGGAAGCCGAGCGGCGCGAGGAGAGCCCCGTAGAGGAAGCCTGCGAGCCGGTGAGTGGTGCTGGTACGGTTTGGAGCAGCAGGGAGCGTCGGGGCACATTGCCGGTGCCCGCTCCCTCCTGCGAAGTGCTCCCTGCGATGTGCTTTTAGAGCCCCGTAGGCTCTCGCGATGGCCCGTGTCCTGCCCTCTGTCTGGGGGGGGGGCATAGTGGGTGTAAGAAGGGCGTCCCCGGTTGACAGTGGGTCACCCCAACGTTGAGTAGAGTCCATGAGTGCTCCGAGGGGCATGAGTGTGTGGGGAGCCTCAGAGGCCAGAGTGCTCCTAGGGGGCATAGTTGTTTTCAGAGCCTGAGGGCTCCATGGAACATATTTTATTTCAGAGCCTGTGTGGCTCCAACGTTTGGGGCACGTGACATGCCCAGAGCCTGTGTGGCTCCAGCAGTGGGCGCAGTTTGTGCCAAAGGGTTAGTGAGGGCCCTGTGGCAGCTGCACCGTTTAGGTCTTGGGATGTTCCCAGGTGCCCAGCAAGTAGTGGGCACCTGCACCGTTTAGGCCCCTGACATTGAGACACAGGGCGTCCTAGCCCCAACAAGGCCAGTTGGCCTAGGGACTGCCACAGGTGGTGGCTTATGTAGGTTTTGCGCAATTGTGTGGTTTTTCCTTGCACCTCTGAATGTTTTAGGCATCATGTGTCTTTGCGCTATGGAGTTGTGTTTTCTTTGCTGGCACCTCTGAATGTTTTTAATGCATCATGTGTCTTCCTTAATTTTACACCTCTGAATGTGTTGGTTGATGCATCATGTGTTCTTCTTTCCCTCTGAATGTATGTTTTATGCTTCATGTGTTTTTCCTTTTTCCCTACACCTCTGAATGTTTTAGGCATCATGTGTAATGTGTTCTTGCTGATACCCCTAAATGTATTTTATTCTTAGGTGGTTGTTCTTTCCAGTACAGGTGGTCCTAGTGAGATCCTGGTCCCCTGCGTGACATTCCCCTAAGGTGTTTAGGGTTGCGTAGGTGGTACTTACCTGTTCCCAGTAGTTACTGGATGTGATTTATAACTGTTATTTTATATCCTTTTATTCTAATTTCTGACAGTATTTCTATTTCTAAAAGTGTTGATTCTGACAGTGGCCTATGTGGCCCTGTCTTGTAAATAATCCCTTATGAATATTGCCCGTGCCAGTTGGCACAATGTACATGTGTGATTTCTATCTGATGTGTTTTGACAATACAAAAGTTATTTTAATATAACCTTGTGTGGAGTTCCTTTTGTGGTGTGCCTAGTATGTTGTTGCTGTTGTGCGCTGGCGTAAATGCTTTACACATTGCCTCCGAGTTTAGCCTTACTGCTCGTGCCAAGCTACCAAGGGGGTGAGCAGGGGTTATCTTGGCGTGTGACTGCCTCGCCCTGACTAGAATGGTGGTTTCTGCCTGGCTTTGGCGTCAGCCTTAGCCTACCAGAAAAAGCCAGTTCTAACACCGGTTTTCGAAAGGCACAGTTTCTTTTATGTGTTATAGATTGGTACGCCTTATACAAACATTTCAGGCATGGCCTAGTCCGTGTTTGTGGACCCCATGAATAGGTCTGCCAGCTTTGGCAATTACGAATCTGTGAGTTTCTGGCACAGCTGTGCCCCCGTGTTATCGAACTAGAA
Source organism: Lissotriton helveticus (assembly GCF_964261635.1). Taxonomy (NCBI): domain Eukaryota; kingdom Metazoa; phylum Chordata; class Amphibia; order Caudata; family Salamandridae; genus Lissotriton; species Lissotriton helveticus. The sequence goes on along the minus strand of NC_136070.1, from coordinate 686,760,819 downwards.
CTGCGCTGTGTCCTCCACCCGCCCGCGAAAGCTGATCTCCATGCAGACATTAGACAAGTCTGTTAGTGGTCTTAAGGTGTAGCAAAAATGCATACCATTGGAAACACGAATGCACCCAATGAAACTCGCTACCTCCTATAGTTTCCCTGCTCCACGAATAGGAACAGCCCCAGGCCACTGTAGATTGTTTTCTTCAATGAAAGCATTGATCCATCACCTCCCTCACCTTATACTGAGTACCTCTGGCATTTGACCCCCTTTCTCCACAAGCGGTCCGTAATACCGCACTTGAATGATCTATGTAGTGAGCGTCCTACTATTAGTTATCTTCGCCGCACTAACAGTTCTTCTGGGCTTCAATGCCGATATGCCAAGGACTGCATCCCAAAAAATAAGTTGGATACATGGTAAGTAAAAATATTTTCGTTATAACGTGCGTTGATGTGCTTTAAATGCTGCCCCTCCCCCTCTTTTCTTTTTAGGTCGAGGTAATATCCGGTCTGCCGAAGGCAGAACCGGAAGTACCGAGATTTTATGTTTCTTAGTGTGGACTATTTGTCCCGCCTCTGTTTTTGCCTCTCTCCCATTGGCTGGCTTCCTAAACAGAGGCCAGCCATTGGAGGAGAGAGCTGTCCCTCCGAATAGGCTCCGTCCTTTTCGGATTTGGGGGCGTAAGTTTTGCTGTTCTTTAGACAGTGACGTAGTCTGTCACTCAGAACCACAAAACCACGCCCCCAATTCCGAAAAAATCGGAAGCTTGCAGCCGCCATTTTGCAGCTGTCTCTCCGAGCACCTACAGGCTTTTGTCAGCATGTACCTCAGGTCCAACATTACCTCAAATTTGGAGAGCATACGAATATGCCGAGCACTCGTAACAAGTGCTAGGCAATAAAATGTTACGGCATCATTCACAGAATAATCGAATTTAACAGTAATGGTGTAAGAATTACACAAACAGCTGGCCTGCCACAAGCAGAAAATCTATTTGCGTTTCAGGACTTGCAAACGTTTTGATGGGAGATTTGTTTGAATTTGTATTTTTGTATAGTCTCTTATTGCCGTCCTTCGGGGTACATTATCGGATCCTCCTACCTGCTACAAAATGAAAGAAGCAAACAAAACATGCACTGGAGGGGCTAAAAAAACAAGTACCGACTCCATGACCTCTCCACTTAATAACGTAACCCGAAATGCAATAAAGTGTTTTACGTCTGCACCACACTTGCTTCGAAACGCTTAGAAAGAACCTCAAGCTCACACAAAAGCAGGCTTTCTACTTGGTAGGGAGACTCCCTCCATTTAGACCAATAAAGTGTTCTGTCTCAATTTGTGTTTACTTTCGCCATCCAGAGCGAAGCGTGTAATCAAACGGCAAATCTTCAGGGTATGGTGGCCATCCGAGAAGCTGCCATTCCTCTCGACCGGAAACGCTCTCTTCTGAAATGGTCGACCCCTCACCCTACCCGGGGGCAGCATTAGTCCTCTGTCTACTTCCTACGCATCTGCAAAAACTACGACGCGAGATACGTCAGAACGCTCTTTGACTCTTGCGTTACAGTGGGTGTTATGTACAATTAGCTGGGATTAAGGGGTTTATGGCTGTATTTAAGGTCCTTCTGCGCACCATATTTTAAAACATTGTTTGCAGTGTTTTAATTTAGCAATGGCAGCGGCTTTTGTTGCCCCGAGGGTGCCGCTCAGGACAACATATAAATGAATGAATGAATATAAATGAAGCAAAATCTGCCTGCCTTCGATTTGGTTGCTACTCATCTCAAGCGCCTTTTTTCTCAAACTTCCTTTAGGAGTTCGGCATCAGTTTTGTCAGCCTTGAGCTCCTGACAAATAGAACGGAACAGCCAATCGGATGGTTTCCTCTTGATTTATTCTACTTCTAGACTGATGTTGCGGTTGTTATCTATGGACAAGCTCCAACGGGTAGCTCGTAGGATACTGGTAGCTCCCTAAGTTTTTTTTCTGTTTTAGATTTTATATAGCACGAACTCGACCTGAAGGTATTAGAGCACTTTCCATGAGCAACGGTCACTTTGCACATTCAGGCTCCTATAAACGTAAACAAGTACAATCGCATAGTTCTGAAGTGAAAATGAAAGACCGGCATGTAGTCACAGTTTGCAAGTATGCTTTGTTATTTATATTCTGTAATAGTGCGAGGATGGATGTGTAAAGTCAAGCATAGGTTTTGGAATGGTGGCGCACCTTTTAAAACTTTCACAAAACTTTACAGCCACCTCGAGGAAGCACAGATATTTTGGCACAAATACAACCCCAGCTGCAAAGTAGCACATAGCTCTACTTTGGTTTAGGTTAGGCCACTTTCCAATGCAAATCAGCATTAGTATTGGAAAGTAAATCCCTGCGCAACTCTTTCCTTGTGTTTTTTAGTTGGAGTTTTATGTAACTCAAACTCGACCCGATGGTAACAGAAGGCTTTACGTGAACACCAGTTGCATTACAGATGGACAAATTCATTTTTTTTTGTTTGTGTCACTTTTTGCGCATATTGTGTGAGCCTGTTATATACTTTGAACAGCCTAATGCTTTTTTAGGTCGAGGGACTGTAGGCTTGGCCGTAGGGTGGGTCGTTTCTTCCCACGTGTATATGTAAGTTATTCTTATGCGAGTTTAGAGTTGTGTGTGTTCGTCTTCATGGTGCATCTCTGTTGTGGCCCTGGAGTCCGCCAAGTTTAGTTTTTGCTCCTGTTGTACCGGTCTGTCAAGAGCCAGAAGATGTGATCTGGGGATGGGGCAACCCCATAACTCTTCACTGTGTATTGTGCATAGATGATTGGGATTTTTTATCACTCGATGGATAGTCAACCCTTTCTGGTGTAGGTCCGGTCACTGGAGGTGACTGTAGGTGCGGGTGGCTGCTGCATCCACTGCATTTATCTGCGTTTGACATCATGGTCAGAGGTTCGAATCCCGGGGCTGTTTTCAGCCTTTCATCCTGCCAAAGTGGAGCAAACTTGAAGTAGTGAGTTGGGTTACAATAAACATATGTTATTGTGCGCCTTGATATGTGGGTGCGATCTGTACAAATACACAATAGAGAAGTGCAGTTGCCGAGGTATGGGAGAGCGTGGAAGTGTGCGCAAAGCTGAACGTGTGGGACTTGTACTGTGCGGTGCTCACATTGGAACGTGCGAAGATGTTGGTCTTTGGTGTGGCCATCCTCAAAAGCTTTAAAAAGGGGAAACAAACCAAGGGGGAGACCTGAGTGAACTATTGTGATGAGAGATGCGCGGTCCTTCCTCGTGCGCTCCTGTGTCACCCGATTCAAAGGAAAGGGCGGCATCTGTGAGAGGGGGCAACACAAGTGGTGGCTAGTTTTACATCGGAGCATTATGTTTTTTTCTGTAGGGTGTGTGTTTTCTTTGTGTAATGTTGCAGCACACCTGTTCAGTGTGGGTGTGGCAAAAATCATGGATTATGTATTAAGGTTTTGCGGAGGCGCTGGAAACATTAAGTCAATTTTCTGACTTTTTTTTTTACCCCACTGCTACAGAGCAGAAGTGCATGGAGCGAGCGCCCATACAGCCCTTAGCAAACCTACGGCATGTTTTTAAGTGAAACCGTGGCCTCAGTCCTGCGAGCTTGACCCTTTGCGCCCAGGATCTCAGGTCTAACTAATTAACAGGGCCCGTTAAGAATCAATCGCAGCATCATTCTTCTCTTCTCTGCCGTTTCATGTTTCACCGCCCGCTCGAGTTCCTCGTTTTTAAATTTCCCTCACGTTTCTTTCTGGCGCCACACCCCCTTGGTGTTTATGCAGATGCTTGCATTATTCTGACAAGAAGTTTAGCAGTTGGTGGTTTTGTGTGTGTGTTAGTGTTTTAGTCTGCTGTTGGCTGGGCCAAGGGGTGTCCAGTAAAAACTGCATAGGGGGGGGTCTCATGAAGGGGCGACATCCCTCTCCCTCACTACCTCACTCATTCACTACCTCACTCTCTCTATCTCACTACTTCACTCTCAATCTACCTCACTCTCTCTCTCACTACCTCACTCTCTCTCTATTCCAATACCTCACTCTCTCTCTATCTCACTACCTCACTCTCTCTCTGCTAATGCAATAGGAATCACATACGCAAAAAAAAACTAATGCCAATAGAAATAACAATGCCATTTATTTAGGGATACAAAAAAAAAAAAAAAAAAAGAGCAATACCAATAGCTCTACCAATAATATTGCCGAGACCATTGCATTGTAAATGCTTGTTTCTTTATTTTACATCTGAGTTTCAGCTGAAGAATGGAGAAGGCCTAAACGCACGGTATTCCATGCGAAAAATAGGCTAGTACTGTGAGATGGTACGTTGTATGCAGAGGCTATCTCTGGGGGCGTGAAATATTTGTATGGTACGAATGCGTACGTGAAATATTTGTATGGTATGAATGCATATGTGTCATGTGCGCCTGAGTCAATATGAGAACGCTTTTTGTATGACTGAGGTGCTGATCGAGCAGTCAATGGGATGCGAAAAATAGGCCTGAACATGGTGCCCACATGCGAAAGACTACTAGCATTTTTTTAAATATAGCACATTCCTTACTTAGAAACGAGTCTGTCTGAAGCCAGTGAATGGGAGGGTAGCCTACATCAGGAGCTTGAAGGATTATTGCAGTACAACGAGCCGACTCCAACTGATATCCCAAGTGTGCGACCCTTTTCTAGGAACACTTCCTATCCTGTTTAGACCAAAGTAATGCGCACCAGTGAGTTGATTTATGTACTGACCAAATAGAGAAGTGAAGAGTCCCCCGGGTTGGGGTTCATCCAAATCCTCCTCCACCTAGAAGTTAGAGATATTATCATGTTTTAGATTTACCCCTTCTTCTTCCATCCACATAGAAAGATAAGAATCGTACCATTGCACGTCTGACTGGCATCCCTCCTTTACCTCAACTTGGACCATCGTTGCTAGCTGTTGGGGGGACCCCACTGTGAGTATCAGTACGACTGGGCTAGTATCAGATCATTAAAGGGAGTAAGTATTTTCAAAAGAAGTCACTTGCTCAACTGTGAGGAAGGAGGGAAGGAAGGAGCCTGGCCCCTGAGTCAATTAAACGAACTACAAGATGCGCAATATACATGAAAAAGTCAGTTTGTCCAAACTAACCCTACGTCTTTGTCTTCGGTTTTTGTACTTGGTGCATGTACTGTCATGTCCTATTTGGTATTGTGTGTATGTAAACTGTGCATTTATGTTTTCCCTTGGCTTGTGTGTTTAATATGTAAATCGTCCTGTACTGTTCTACTTCGTACGTGTACTGAATAGCCTATTGTTGTGCACACACACACTCTCTCTCTCCCTATGTTGTACGTGTACTTAATAGCCTATTATTGTGCACACTCTCTCTCTCTGTGAGCCTACCTACGCTGTCCAGGAATGACCATGCTGGGATCAATTCCACAAGACAACTGGGTGGACTCACCCCTAGCCGTTCTCTTCACAGAATGCTGTGAATTCACTTTTGAATAAATGACGACACCGTACCACATCGGTACACGTCTAATTGGCTTTAACACAACAGTGTTTGAACAAATTGACAGAGACAAAAGTACCATATTTTGCCATATTACTACCCCTCCTTTCTGTAAAATGATGGAATTCAATTGGCTGAAAGTGAAAGGACAGGTAAGACGACTGATGTCCCCTAATCTGGCCCTTAAAAGGGAGCTATATGTCAGTGGCTTTTGTTTTAGTGCCTTAGTGGCACAACCATCATCGTTCATGTTACCCCGCACATTGCACATAAGTAGAGTGACCAAAACGTCCCCGTTTTACCAGAATGGTCCCAGTTTTGTACCAGCTGTCCCAGAAAATTTCAAGAAATGGAGTTCATGTCCCGTTTTTTTTTTAAAGATTAATAGACTAAAATTGGTAGGAGTTAGCAGTTGTTTCAAGAAAAGATTTAATTAACAAGAAAGCTACCGGGTTTAAAAATCGCAATTTATGTAAGTTCTTACTGACCGTTCTGTAACTTTCTGCTAAGGAACTCGCTCATCGCTTGAAGCAAGATCGTAGTCCTTCTTCCAATTCTGTGAAATGTCCCCGGTTGTTTTGACTTCAAGACTCCGGTCACCCTACATATAAGTTGTATGAACATCGCAAGTCCTTCATTAACTAATGAAGTAGCTAGGTTGTAAAGGATAATGCAGAAACAAGAATAATGTTTATAAAAAATGATTTGAACTAAAGTGAAAGAAATGTTGTAGTAAGCCCTGCTGAATGGGTACTGAAGTCGAAATGTTTAGCTAAAAGTAAGGAGCATTGACAGGATGGAACAATGCTTAGCCTGTGTACTTTATGGTAAACAATAGCTAGGAAGGGTACCTGTATGCCCATGATAATAGCACATCACACGTTTTATAGTTAGCAGACCTTGAAGAAAAATATAGCTCAACAGGATTTAGTTTATAACGACAAGTCCCTGCCGGAGGAGCCGGTTTGAATTTGACAGACTATATAATTGATAGATATTAGATTTCTTGCCACAATCAAGAACGTGAAAGGAATGGACAACGAAGATAAAAATTATGGTGGAAATTCGTAGAAATGCTTGCAGACCTGCACAACAGTAATGGTTCATGAGTAAATAATATGCACCGATGTAAGGATTAAGAGAATCCATGCTATCGTCATTTTTGAGTAAACGATAAATGTTTCCCCAGCTACTTGGGGTTGGGAGAGAAATTGAATTGTGTAAACGTCTTCCCCTGCCAGTTCTCTAAAAATTGTTTTATACTCATTATTAGATCAAAAATATCATACAGTCTTTGGAAGAGAGGGGCCGGACGCAATGCACAGCCTGGCTGCAGATCATGGAACACCTATGACCACGACCAAGGTGGAGCCGCAGAGCAAAGAGATGCTGGACGAGGCACCATTCCCAACAAGGAAAATGAAAGAAAGAAGGGCTGTCCAGAAGCCCCCAATCTGTTGATCCACCTGTGCCAGAAGTCCCAGCCATTGAGCCTAATTGGTGGGCTCACTTGCGTGAAATTTCTGCCCCCCTTGGTCCATTTCAGATCTGACCCCACTCCACCCTCTCTTCCCTTGACCTCCCCAAACACACCTCCCCTTTTTCATATGGGGTTTTTGTAATTGACTTGATGAAGAAAACACAGCACGAAGATAGAATAGAGTTAGTAGGGATGGACTTCACAGATCAAGAATAGGGTGCGGGTACCCTGTCTAAGGTACCTATGATAGATTAGTTAGGGAACAGGGCAAAAAGGACTATGGTCCGAGAGCAAAGAACGACCTTGCCCTGCAACGTGGAATCTGGATCAGAGCTGGACGCATAGCTCCACCGCCGGTGCTCAACAGCGCCAACAAAAGAAGAAAACAATGGGAGCCTACCAGTGATGCTCACTGTAAAAGACACTGGAAAGAAGAGAACAATGGGGGCCTACCAGTGATGGCTCGCTGTAAAAGACACTAGAAAGAAGAGCCTTTGAACATTATCACTCCCTGACCATCACTTATATTAGGTTGAATTTCTCTCCCAATCACCTCGTATTGATTATGCCCCAATTGGACAGGAAAAAGATTTTCCATTGAAACCTTACATCGGTCGCTTTCACTGTGTATGAATAATTAATGTAGAAATATAGAAGAAAGAGTAAACTGTGTATAATGATAATTGTAGAACACCAGTTGTCCTCATGAACATGCTTATTAGTTTGGATCCTCATGGAGTCTAGACCTCAAATAATGCACTTAATGGTCCTTATCCCATCAGAACAAATTGTTTGATAACATTTTCGCATTTAGAATGAATTTACTGCATCATCTAAGAATTATGCTCATCTCCAGGTCTAAACGTATGGTACGACAAATGTCATTTTGTATGCACTGTCTCCCCGCTTGTTACATTGACTGCATAGGTTATTGACAATACTGTTTGTACTGATAGCAGGATTGTTTTCATCTGCCAGTAATACATATAGGCCACCAAAGACCGAAATGGACAGCCCAACTGCATACTTAGCTTTTGTGTATAATTATGTCAACTTGTACATCATCACAACAGATATGAACACAAATGAACTAACTAAGTATAAAAACTGGGGACTGTGGAAATCGATAAACCTTAAGTATACATAAGCGGCGTTCATTTATGTTCGCCACAGCCACTGTTGAGAGCAAAGTAAAGATCGTGAAACAGTGCCAGCGCCATCTTGCCTAAACAGCAACCATTTTAGATATTGCAGCCATTCCGTTCACTGCTAGTCACTATGATTCACCCTGACCTCGCAATCATCCCCAGCACCCTGACCAAGCCTGAACACACGTATTAGGGTCGTAAAACCTTGTCAGCCTGACAATGCCCCGGAGTCACTTCCCACGCCAAACCCACTTGTCCCTTCATCCTCCATGCACAGGCAAGCCCCCTTTTATAACCTCCTTCCTTGCATCTGGCCACTCAGTCCGGTCTCAGGCACTAACCGACCCCTGCAAACATAGTTTATTGCCCCCACACGGCAGGACTTGTAGCACTAACAAAGAAGTCTGATCTAATCACTAGCGCGACCCCTCTAATCTGATCGATCCCACATGTTTTAGGTCCTGTCGGAATGTCCAGCTGCGAGATATCGATCATCTGTAAGATCCGGGTGGGGGGACATTTGCTGCTGTATTTGTGTGGGAAGTAGTTTAAGGCGGGGATTCCAAGGATGTTTCACTAAGTAATAAACTGATGTCAGGAATGTTTGACCATGCAATAAAGTGACGAAAGAAACATATAAAAGGCCAGGCCTCAGAGATACAGTTAGAACACCTCCTGACGATAGCCCCGGTGTCGGATGCGATGTGTTCTCCTCCTGGAGTAATAAACCTGTTCTTCATTTTCCACTTGCCAGCGCCTGCCTCGTTATTTTGATAGCTAATATTAAGGTAAATTAGAGGTGGTTTGCACCAAGCGGCATCGAAAGTCTTGGGAGTCTCGACAGCTTTTTACAGTCATCTACACCCAGTAGTGTCTAGGGAAAACTGCAGGGACCGGTGCAATTTAAACTAGGGCAGCGTTTTACCCCTATAAGATGATAGCAGGTTCTGCCTTCGAGTAAAACACTAATGCAACGGGGACTCTGTCTTAGCGTGCAAAAACAGTGCAGAAAAGTAAACCAAACTCTGTCTTGTGGCAAAAAAATGAAATAGTCAGCCTTCTAGTGCTAGCGTGGGGCACTGCAAAGAAACCGGCCCCTCTTTAAACTGATATCGGCATAAAACCCTTAGCTCCCTCCTTCTGCAGCAACGTTTCGATGTCCCCTGTCCCTGCCCCACTCACCGGCTCCGCCGCAACTCTCCTGAGTTGCGGCCGCTCCTCAGCTTCCACCAGTGGACGCCACCACTCCTCCATCCAGTGGTCGTCAGTTTCCTCTTCTTCGCTGTCCTGGTCGGCATTCTCCCATTCGGCGTCTTGTTCCGCGTCTTGCTGCACTTCCGGACTCGCCTCCTCTAGGAACCTCCTTCTTTCGGTCGTCGACACCCCTTCCTCCTCGCTCGGTCTCTCTTCTACAGGAGCAGTTGTTGTGTTTCCGGGGTCGGCTCCTCCTCCTCTCGCGCCCGGACCCGACTGTGGTAACACAGGAAAGGTAGGTGTGTTTTCCTCCCGGGTTGGGTTTTTGTCATTATGCCCTTTACGGTTCCGCCTCCTTGTACTGTGGGATTCTGGTAGCCTTAGTCCTAGATAGGGGGCCATTCCGAGGGTCGCTTCCTCACAGTAGTGTAACCTGGGTCTCTACAACTCTGTAGCCCGCCCTTGCTTCATTGCGGTCGACCCGAACTTTGAGATTCAACTATATTGTTATCGCCCCTGTTGGAGCTATTGTGTGTCTAAGTGCTATAACTGCATTTAATCTTTGAGAGGGAGCCGTTTGATTTGTTTATATTGTTTTTTTTTTGTCATTTTGGTCTTCTATTGTTCAAGTAAATATTAGCCACTTTTCTAAACTTGTGTGGAGTATTTTGTGGTATTTTTACTGTGTTACTCTGTGTGTGTGTGTGTGTGTGTGTGTGTGTACATGTGTACAAATGCTTTACACATTTCCTCAGATGATAAGCCTGACTGCTCTTGCCAAGCTATCAAGTGGGTGAGCACGGGTTATTCTGAGGGAGTAACTTACGTGCCCTGACTAGAATGAGGATCCCTGCTTGGACAATGTGTGAACCACTGGCAACCAGAGATATAATTTCTAACATTGGTGTTCAGCAATGAGGATAAGACTTGAATTTGTCTGTTACATGCAGTGATTGGTGTACACCACTTCCATACCGCAGACCGTTACACCCCAACATACTGTTTTGGTTTTTCTCTCTGCATGCAAGCCTGGAGTTTTTGCCAAAATCATATCTCAGTCTGGACAGCCTTCAGCAGTACCTGCAGATTTGGTGTTTGAGCGGGAGAGGTTGAAAACCTATACAGTGCCTCACCGTAAGAAATTCTGTAGGGATTTTAAATGTACTTTTAAATGCCTCACTAGAAAGGAGGAGCTGCAAAAGGTGCTAAGGCCCTGTTTGGCAGGCAGGGAGGCTGTGGAGACCCAGAGGTTGAGAATGATTTTTTGCTTGCTGTTTCTGTCTTGGAAGTGAGAGGACTGGACTTTGCTCTCCACATCCTGCTTTCAATGTTTTCTCAAGGGCTTGAATTCAGCTTGCCCCCTGTTGGAAGTCTCAGGGTCATCAAAGACTTCACCTGCAGAATCTGGGCTTTTCTGCTGCGAGAATTTAAATCTCTTGCCAAACTGTCAGGACCATGAAGGTAATATACACAGTTCTACAGCTAATTAATATCGAGACATATGTCAGTTCCAATCGGTATCGTCTTCTGCTACCAAGATATATTGGCGCCTGGAACCCTTACAAGATTCCTAACTAAATCAATGCAAATTCAGCACCGCAGTTTCAATCTTCGGAACTGTGTAGTCCCATAAGTAAAGAACTCAGTAAAATTCAATATGAAATCCGACAAAAATTGACCTTCTACGAATGGGAGTAGGGGTGTAAGGAAGAGGTAGGAACCCTCAGGGAGTTTCCCATAACTCACCTTCTTTATCGCGATTTCCCTGCTCGTCCTCCAATTGACGACATCGCTCCTGGAAGGAAAAATGGCAAAGAGTAATAAAAACGAAAATGGGCTCTCCTTGCCCAAGACAGGAATAAGGCAGACTTGCAAGAACTTGGTGCCAATCAGAGAGCCTGGACAGTAGGTCTCGCTTCTGGGACCATAAGTATTTAGTTATGCAGCACAATATCCTTGGTGCAACAACATTAACTGTTGCATGGTTAAACACTTATAAGGCCCCAAAGTTGAGACCTATTGGCTATGCCAATGTTTTTCTTTTTTTTAAAAAGAACAAGCAGTGCTATCAGGCTCCGGCTGCCACTTAGAGGGAGAGAGAGAGGTGTGTGTAGAGAGAGAGAGAGAGAGAGAGGTGTGTAGAGAGGGAGAGAGAGAGCGGTGTGTAGAGAGAGAGGTGTAGAGAGAGATGTAGAGGTAGAGAGTGAGAGGTAGAGAGTTAGAGAGAGGTAGAGAGAGAGCGGTAAAGAGAGCGGTAGAGAAAGAGGTAGAGAGATAGAGAAAGGTAGAGAGTGAGGTAGGGCAGTAGAGAGAGGGGGGGGTAGAGAGAGAGGTAGAGCGGTAGAGAGGTTGAGGAAGGAGGTAGAGAGGTTGAGGAAGAGAGGTAGAGAGGTAGAGAGAGAGAGAGAGAGAGAGAGAGAGAGAGAGAGAGAGAGAGAGAGAGGTATCACTGCCAAAAAAGCATTTACTGAAGTTCCGGTGACATTCCAGAAACATAATGATGGTAAGATCCGTTTTAAGCTTTTATTGTTTTGTCGGGAGTGGATTTTACTCTTACAGATCACGTTCCCAAGCAATTCAATTAGTTTAAGTAGATTTACGCATTTGTTGTCATCTACTCCGTGCAGGATGACTAATTCTCTCACTAACCGAATTCCCGTTTTATGACAAGGACGAGGGCCAGCGCTAATGTTTCCCACATGATGCCAGGTTTTATTCTGTCAATGAAAAGTCTTTTAAGGTACTGTAGTTTATCGGAAGATCGTGCTTAGCAGCTGCGCCATAATTATTGTTGAATGCGCAACTACGGTGGAACATATGAAAAGTGACGAGGAGGCCCTGTGGTACACTGAGCGGTTAACCCCACTTCTCCTTAAGTAGGGGCCGGCCCTTTGCTGCGATTCCACAGCTAAAGAAGAACAGTAAATAGCTACTGCTCGCTGCCTTATTGCCAAAATGCATATCCTGATTGCAGGCTGCAAAGGAATGTTCCAGAAATGATTATAAAACCTAGAGAGTAGTGAAGTTAAACTAATCCTAACTGGTGACTGCAAACAAAACAGGACAATACACGGGATATGAGTCACATCCCTGTTAAGCATTGAAAGCATCGAGATAACAGCCCGGTTGTTATTAAACCAACACCCTTTCTTCTTTTTTCTTAAAACCGGGAGAATGATTTAACCGCAATCTTTGGTGTATTCATTTGGGATTTCTTTTATCCTATTTTTCCCTTCTTTCATTTTGCTACCTACCTTTAGGGAACCAAAAGGCAAAGGTGACAGATCTACAAAAACTGACCTGTTAGGAATTCTTACCTCGAATTCACAAACATTGAGCTTAGGCTTCTCAATCACCCCTAAGTGTGGTGAAGGATTCTATCCTACATATATCCAAAACAAATAATTATACTTACCACAGCCTTCTTCTTTTCCAGAGTCTCTGGGGTAAAACCCTCCTGAAAGCAGAAGACGACGACCTAGAGGGAGCGAATAAGGAAAGGATCAAAAGAAAAGGAAGAAGACCTCTGATCTTGTTAATAACCACTATCTGTTCACATATTAAGAAACACATTCAGCCTCCTCGATTCTTTATCCGCTCATCCCTCCCACAAGGGGTCTCTGCTCCATAGTGCCAATATCGGCAACACTCATCAGTTCTAATAACGCAACATACATAAATAAAGCACAAGACACTTTGTTAGTGGAGAATATTGCTGCATGTTTATTTTGCATAACAAAATATGCCAACATGGTGAGTTATCTTACGGGCGATCCAAGGGCAGGCCAGCCCCTCTGCTGCCTGCTCGCCTGATGAGCCAACTTACACCGTGGCCGTCGCCATCAGTGGACCACCAGTCCACCCCCTTTCTCGCACCCCCTGAAGGGGGCGGAGCGTTCCAGGCAGCCCCCGGTTGTTCAGGCACACAACTGCCCGTAGGACTAACGGGGCGCCGTAGTTCTTCCAGGGGACACGGTAAGACATCCCTGGGTATCCTTGGCTTAGCACCCTTGTGCTGCTGCATATCGTACCCATCTGTACTTTGCAGACCCTGGATCGCCCTGTAACTCCTCCACAGCCCTGGGGGTGGCCACCGACACAACCAGGGCCTCCACACCAAGGTAGGCATCTTTACCTACATCCTGCTGATTACCGGGCCTCTCCCAGATTCAGCCAAAACAAGTCCAAGCCCATACAGGACCGGAGGCCAGCATGCCCCAACTGGGCAGGTGCCCCCAACTCTTTCTAAACTCCCTGTAAACTTTAGACTGGTAACCAAAACCCCTCTGTTTAGGGATGGTTGCATAACTTATACCAGATTGAATTCAATTCTGGCCGCAGGACCTTCCTATCCTGAAAAGTCAAATCTTTGCCTCTCAGTTGTCCGACCCCAGTGGTGAGAAGGGAGACCCCCCCTGCCCAGGCCGCTGCTTCTACAGAAGCTGTTCGAGTGCCTGCACAATTACACCACCACTCCCAGGGCGGCTGTCCCCTTAAATGCCTTGGGATTACCATCGCCCCACCTGTTAGCATGTCCTGCTTAGTCTGCAACCCAGAGGGGGACCCAGTATCTGTGGTACCCACCTCGCCCAGCCCTTCATGTATATGCACCTAGGATGACCTAAAACCAATAGTTTGGTGTTGGTTCAATGTTAACATTGTCTGGCTGAAGAGCAATACCTTTGACTAGCCACTCCCGACCGGAAGTGGCAATGCGGGTGGAAGTAAGAGTTAAGAAGCCCACCTTACTTCCTCTTTCACCAAGTTATCTGTATATATAGCACTTGTTGAAGTATGTCCATCGCATTCAGTCAGTCACCACCCTAGGTGACGCCTTGCCCTCCCAAACTTCTTCTAGTATACCAGGGAGCTGACAGGACCGTGTGAACCAGAGGGGAACTAAGTGCAAATGCCTGCCCTTTCTTGAATACTGGGAATGCCAAGTGTTTCAAAATACTATATATCCCATTTGTGTTTAACCCAGGGGTTTCCCCAATCTTATGGACCATAGCACACTCGCTGGATGACCACTTCAACAGCCTGCATGGCTCCCAGCCAAGGATATAGGGCGGGAGAATTTGCACACGATAGTGTTACTCAACTCAATGGTACTTGTTTCCTTGACCTCAAAGGATGAACTGCTTAGTGGACCTACCTGGATCTGAACCTGTGACCATAACTCAAACCCATGCCCCTTTCAGTTCCGCTGCTCCAACTGCCTGTGGACTTGTATCTCAGGGCAGACTTCAGGCACTATAACCCATACTTGGACCTGCCTGAGCTAGAAACCCACCTCTAAAAGGCCTGCCAACCGGCTAACGACCAACCCTGTAGTCCGAATGTTCGCTGACAACTCCCAAGGTAAGTTCGCTTAACTGAAGCAACTGGTAACATGCCAACAATATAATCCATTTAACCTTAATTAGGAATGCAAAATGTGGTCTGGTAGTTGTCCATATAAGTGCACCATCCACTCCATATCAGCACTAACCAGGCAACCCACACTCTCTTGGGAATGGCACACTCACGCCCCAGCTGACAGAAAGTGCCTATTCGTGTGTAGCCCACGACCTTATGTTTATCACTGACAGTATACCAAGATGATGTTGAAACTTAGCTGGTTCTTCCGCTGAGTGCCTGTTGCACCATCACAGTTATGTCTTTGCCTAATCCGTTTCTGGCTGCAAAGTTTGATGACATTGCCGCTCCAATCCCATGCGAAATAAAAGGAAGCTTCACTGCTACCCCTGTGAGCCGCTGCTGGTGCTAATGATGGTACAAATAGGACCGGTAAACCAGATGCTGTACTATTGCATTAGAAGGCCATAGCAGCACTTATTAGAGTCCATGGCTAACCTACTCACAGTATGGCAGGGACAAGAGAGGCTGTAAATTATAAGACCATTAAGCTGATTGTAGCTAAGTCCAACAGGGAGTGAGCCTGAGAAATGAGGTAGGGACCACCACCACCCTACCCCTTATGTGAATCTGTCAAAGATTACTTTGCCCTGTGCAGTAGTGCCGCCACAATTCACTGGCATCTAACCTGTGCAGTGTCCTGTTCTGTGCAGTCCACCCCATGCTTCCACTGGGCACCTCTTCCCGCTGTGAGTGACCTAGGTTAATGGTCCCCCTGCATGGCAGCCTGCCAGTGAGATAATACAAAACATACACCATAAGTACGGCTACCTGCCTTTGCTAGCATCATGCCTGGCATTCCTTCATGCCCAGATATACCAAGTGAAAATGGCTGTACTCTGAATTGACCCGACCACACATCGGGTGGTATCTGTAGGAGACATTGGTGTGCCGAGCGTAGATTCAGGGACGGGGCATGCTTCATGATGAGTTTTGTAATAAATTTAGGGCTTTTGCAATGAAGCGCTTTAAAGATCATACAGCCGACTTTGAAGATGCAACGCTGAGCCACAGGAAGCCAGTGAAGTGCCTTCAAAAGGGGAGTGGCAGGTTGCCATCTGGGCTGGTTCAAAATCAGTCTGGCTGCCTGATTTTGTACCATCTGAAGACGTTTCAGAAGGTACTGAGGGAGGCCTAAATAGATCGAATTTGCGTAATCAAGGTGGGAGATTACAGTAGCAATCACCACCTGTGTTAAGGCTTCTAGGGTCAGGAAACGACGGACCTTCCGAATTTTCCTGAGTTGGAAAAGGCACTTGGGGACCACCTGGCCCACTTGTGTTTTAAGAGAGAGGTCGCTATTCAAGGTGACACCAAGCGTCTTTGCCGAGACGGAGGGGATAGGTGCCTGACCCATGTCTGTAGGCCAGTAATGTGAGCCCCAGTATTTAACACTGTCCCCTGTCAAAACCAGCTCGGTTTTTCCTGGGTTCAGTTTCAAATGATTTTGGTCCATCCACGCTTGGATGAACCTCATTGTTGACTGAAAGATGGAAATGGACGTTGCCGAGTTATCAATTGTAAAAAGTAGTTGCAGGTCATCTGCATAATTGAGCACAGTAACCTGTTTATTTCTGAGGGCCTGGATTAATGGGGAGATGTAAAGGTTAAACAAGTGGGGTGATAGGGACGAGCCATGAGGTACACCGCACGTGATGACCTGCGTGGTGCCAACTAAGTCACCCAAACGAACTGCCTGGGAGCGGTCTTCTAGGAAGGACTTCAGCCAGCAGGCAGCCGTGCCCCCAATGCCGGCCTGGGTGACACGGTCAATCAAGATGGTATGATCGATCGTGTCAAATGCGGCCGACAAATCCAGAAGCACCAAGGCCTGCGGAAGACGTTTGTCGGCACAATCCCGAAGAGTATCCATCACTGAGACAACCACCGCCTACGTTGAGTGGGCCGGATGGAAACCTGACTGATGTGGTTCGAGGCAGTTAGAAGCCTCCATAAAGTTGGACAAACAATTAGCAACATGGGCCTCCAACACCTTTGCTAAAAAGGGGAGAAGGGAAATTGTGCGATAAGTTGCCTTGCAGGTGGGATCTGCCCCAGATTTCTTTAAAAGTGGTATTACTGTTGCTTCCTTAAATGCAAGGGGAACTTGTCCAGAGGCTAATGATTTGTTTAAAAGGGTGCAGGCAGGGGCCGGGATAACTGAAAGACAGTCTTTCAAGATGTAAGGAGGGCATTTATCCAAAGGTGCGCCTGATTTTACTCTTACCAGTAATTCCTGAAATTGCTCTAAGGTGATGGGAGTAAAGCTACTAAGTGAGCCCATGATGTTAGGACTTACGGTAGCCGGGAAAGTTGGATTTATAATTTGTGGAATAATGGCTTTAATGGTAGCAATTTTCTCGATAAAAAAGACGTTCAGTGAATCGCAGAGCGTCTGGGTCGGGGGTAAACTTGGACGGGCATTGTCAAGGTTCGCTAATTCATTGAGAATGGAAAAAAATTCCTTTGATTTATTTGTAGAATTGATAATGCGAGAAGAAAAATAAGCAGCCTTCGTAGACAGGATAGATTTCATGTATTCTTTCCTAACTATGATGTATCGGGATTTAGAGTCAGGGGCGTAATTGCGGCGCCAATGGCGCTCTAGTTGGCGCAAGGCCAATTTCTTTGCTTTAAGATCCGGCGAGAACCATTTTTGGGCGTATGCGCGCCGAGCTAGTTTAATCTTTTTGTATGGAGCATGGACATTTCTGGCTGTTTGCAGCCAGCAAGAGAGATTGTTTTCTGACATATTAATATCAGGGTGATGTAATGGAATGGAGTTGCCGAGTGTTTGTAAAAATTCAGACCTGTCTAGGGAGTTCCATTTCCTGGCACGTCCGCCTGCTGCTGTAGCAGTTATCATTTTAGGGGAATAAATTAGATTAAATTTAAGAAGGAAGTGGTCAGACTATAAACATGGGGTAGTTACCGGGGTTGTGACTAAGAGAGAATTAGACCAGACCTGATCCAAGGTATGGCCTTTGCAATGGGTTGGAGAAAGCACTTGTTGTTCGAAGTTTACATTTGTGAGGAGCTCAGTAAATTCACATGACTGAGGGCCTTCCAAAGGGTCATTAAACCAGTAATTAAAATCTCCTACCAGGAGAATCCTGGCGTGGTCAATAGCTAGATTAGCGATTTGTTCGCTGAACATAAGAGGGAAGACAGGCATATTGTTAGGGGGTCTGTACAAGAGGACACAGGCCACTGTTGTGTAGGTGGTGTTAATTTTTTAGCACCAGATTTTCAGTGTCTGGGAGGTTCAGACTGATCAAGGCAGTGACTTCAAGATAATGGCGGAAAATGGCCGCCACTCCCCCACCGAGTTTACCTGATCTGCGATCAGCGTGAATGATACAATAGTTACGCCTAGATGTTTTTGTTTCCCCTGATGAGAGGCACCCAGCCCTGCCAAGTGTCACACATCCTGTGTGACACTAACGCATTTTAAGTTTCATTACCGCATGTGAAATTTTTGTCACGCAAATCAGCGTACTTAAAAGCTGAGCGTATTACCGTTATTTGTGGTTTGGAGAGTCTGATTAGGTTACAGAAACACAAAGCAGACGGGACACAGCAGCCTGTGGGAGTTCTGCTATGTTGATGGTTCATCCTGATTGGACGGTGTTTTTCTTGTATTACCTAGTAGGTAGGCTGACCCCGGCACTAATTGGTCCTTCTAGGACACACGCACGTGCGTGCAGACGTTCAATGGTATTTTACCCGCTCAGCGAGCGCAGGATTCCTGATAGATGACGTTGTTGAGAGCGGCGGCGTCACTCTTGCGCGAGTGGTTGTGGGGGGGAAAGGCTGCACATAGCTGCCAAGGTTTGAGATTGCTATGTGTGATATTGTCATAATTTCGGTGTAATTGTGAGTGACATTTCAACAACTATGAGTGACACTTTCTTGCGAACAAAATCAAGCAATTTAAACAAGTGCGATTTACCACCCTTTAACAGTGACCTTCAAGTCTCCATTACCACTCTCTTACATGCTTTTGTTTTGTTTTATAGCGCTACTCTTACCATTGTAGGGTGTCAGAGCACTTTACATCACACAGAAACAATGAATCCCAAGTGTATAAATCAGTGTATAGCAAATGTTACATAAGAGGTGTAGGAAAGGAGTCATAGGGCATTCATACTGGGTATAGTTTGAGTGCTTGATTGTGAGAAGCACAAACTCAGAATTTAAAATTAAATGCACCATTGAGGCTGGGGGTTGTCTTTACTAATAAGAATTGATTTCTACTCAAATGAACCATTTTTGCATTATTGGGATAATGCAAAACTGTGAGAGAAATCAACTCTAACCTATGCCTTGGAGTTTCCACACAGCTCTCTAATGAAGGTTAATAGTTCACTGTTCAATATTAAGATTTTAATTTATAAATTGCAACTAATAAATGGATCTCTCGGACAAAAGCAATAACCCACTGAACTATTTACATTATATGCATTTCTGTGATCTGCATGGTGAATGTGCTTTGCAGCAGGCAAATTAACCCTCTGCGCTAATTTTAAGTCAAACTTCCACTAGAGAAAACTCAATTGATTCCCAGCAGGTCCATTAATCACCAGAGTCCTCTTTAAATGTTGTATTGTTGCCTAAAACTTGCTGGGTGCATGAAACCTGTCTGGTGCCATTGGAATGTGGCAGACACATCGGCGGGCGTGGGATATTAGGTGACACAAAGTCAGTGCCCGTCACTAAGGCCAGTAAGTGTGCAAAAGGATGGGTGTACATTACCACCGATCTGGGAAAAGGCCTGGGTGGCCTGTGGGGATGAGTCTGCAATACCATGTGGAAACTGGTCACGTCAAAAGGGGCATTCAGGTGAGCATGAACAGCTGTGCACACCAATCATGTGTGACAACGTCGGTGCGTAAACCTGTCTACCGAACATTGCTCCATTTGTGTAATTTGGACTTCTCATAGAGTAATTAATACTTATTGCAGCCAAGCGTCTCACTGACTCATACAAAGGATTACTATTAGTGGAAAAATTAAATATCTGTCATCTTTTCATAAACATTATTTCAGGGTCACTTTTAAGTCATGAAATCATGTTGGCCTTTCTTCAGACCAGAACCCAGTTATATTGATTTATTGCCTTGGTAAGAAGTGTTCGATTGGACTCGTAAGACTGGAGGGCTGCGAAGACTACCCAGCCTGACCTTTGATACCCATATGAATGGTGCTTTTCTTGGCGTTAGTCTTGATATAATTCGTAGGGGTAGGGTCCACGTGTCTTTCTCTTCGTCAAAGGAACTTGCAGTGGGTTTTCGAGCCTGTGTGTAAATGCTCCTTGTCACTCTGCTCCCGGTTTGTGACCCTCATGCAAATAGCATTGATCGAAAGCAAGTGCTTATGTCCCTTCTCATTGCCGTGGAATGATGAAGCGTGTTTAGAGATGCCGCCCTACGACTGATGCACCATCTGTATGCCACCGCCCGCTGCCTCCATATGCATACATCAAGTGCCCCTCTCTGCGATCCCTGCTCCTTGGCGTCCATCTGAAGGCCGCGCTTCCCCTCATTGTATCAAATTACACTCTATCTAAGTATTAAACACACTGACTCACTTACTTTTTTTGCGATCGGAGCAGCAATACGATTTTGGCCGCAACGACTTCTGCTTCAAAAGCCAGCCGCCCGGGCATGATTCAGACCAACTCTCAGACTGAGTCGGAACAGTAGATGAGGTTCCAGGCAGCGGCCACTGTGTGGGGTTTGGTCGGTCGCGGCGGCAGGGATCTGCCTTTTTATTTTATTTCAATTAAATTATTGACCTGTGAGATGCGCACTGCCATTACCATTGCTGTGCAGCCTTTCCCCCCCACAACCACTCGCGCAAGAGTGACGCCGCCGCTCTCAACAACGTCATCTATCAGGAATCCTGCGCTCGCTGAGCGGGTAAAATACCATTGAACGTCTGCACGCACGTGCGTGTGTCCTAGAAGGACCAATTAGTGCCGGGGTCAGCCTACCTACTAGGTAATACAAGAAAAACACCGTCCAATCAGGATGAACCATCAACATAGCAGAACTCCCACAGGCTGCTGTGCCCCGTCTGCTTTGTGTTTCTGTAACCTAATCAGACTCTCCAAACCACAAATAACGGTAATACGCTCAGCTTTTAAGTACGCTGATTTGCGTGACAAAAATTTCACATGCGGTAATGCGGTAATGAAACTTAAAATGCGTTAGTGTCACACAGAATGTGTGACACTTGGCAGGGCTGGCTGCACAGCAATGGTAATGGCAGTGCGCATCTCACAGGTCAATAATTTAATTGAAATAAAATAAAAAGGCAGATCCCTGCCGCCGCGACCGACCAAACCCCACACAGTGGCCGCTGCCTGGAACCTCATCTACTGTTCCGACTCAGTCTGAGAGTTGGTCTGAATCATGCCCGGGCGGCTGGCTTTTGAAGCAGAAGTCGTTGCGGCCAAAATCGTATTGCTGCTCCGATCGCAAAAAAAGTAAGTGAGTCAGTGTGTTTAATACTTAGATAGAGTGTAATTTGATACAATGAGGGGAAGCGCGGCCTTCAGATGGACGCCAAGGAGCAGGGATCGCAGAGAGGGGCAATTGATGTATGCATATGGAGGCAGCGGGCGGTGGCATACAGATGGTGCATCAGTCGTAGGGCGGCATCTCTAAACACGCTTCATCATTCCACGGCAATGAGAAGGGACATAACCACTTGCTTTCGATCAATGCTATTTGCACGAGGGTCACAAACCGGGAGCAGAGTGACAAGGAGCATTTACACACAGGCTCGAAAACCCACTGCAAGTTCCTTTGACGAAGAGAAAGACACGTGGACCCTACCCCTACGAATTATATCAAGACTAACGCCAAGAAAAGCACCATTCATACGGGTATCAAAGGTCAGGCTGGGTAGTCTTCGCAGCCCTCCAGTCTTACGAGTCCAATCGAACACTTCATACCAAGGCAATAAATCAATATAACTGGGTTCTGGTCTGAAGAAAGGCCAACATGATTTCATGACTTTAAAGTGACCCTGAAATAATGTTTATGAAAAGATGACAGATATTTAATTTTTCCACTAATAGTAATCCTTTGTATGAGTCAGTGAGACGCTTGGCTGCAATAAGTATTAATTACTCTATGAGAAGTCCAAATTACACAAATGGAGCAATGTTCGGTAGACAGGTTTACGCACCGACGTTGTCACACATGATTGGTGTGCACAGCTGTTCATGCTCACCTGAATGCCCCTTTTGACGTGACCAGTTTCCACATGGTATTGCAGACTCATCCCCACAGGCCACCCAGGCCTTTTCCCAGATCGGTGGTAATGTACACCCCTCCTTTTGCACACTTACTGGCCTTAGTGACGGGCACTGACTTTGTGTCACCTAATATCCCACGCCCGCCGATGTGTCTGCCACATTCCAATGGCACCAGACAGGTTTCATGCACCCAGCAAGTTTTAGGCAACAATACAAAATTTAAAGAGGACTCTGGTGATTAATGGACCTGCTGGGAATCAATTGAGTTTTCTCTAGTGGAAGTTTGACTTAAAATTAGCGCAGAGGGTTAATTTGCCTGCTGCAAAGCACATTCACCATGCAGATCACAGAAATGCATATAATGTAAATAGTTCAGTGGGTTATTGCTTTTGTCCGAGAGATCCATTTATTAGTTGCAATTTATAAATTAAAATCTTAATATTGAACAGTGAACTATTAACCTTCATCAGAGAGCTGTGTGGAAACTCCAAGGCATAGGTTAGAGTTGATTTCTCTCACAGTTTTGCATTATCCCAATAATGCAAAAATGGTTCATTTGAGTAGAAATCAATTCTTATTAGTAAAGACAACCCCCAGCCTCAATGGTGCATTTAATTTTAAATTCTGAGTTTGTGCTTCTCACAATCAAGCACTCAAACTATACCCAGTATGAATGCCCTATGACTCCTTTCCTACACCTCTTATGTAACATTTGCTATACACTGATTTATACACTTGGGATTCATTGTTTCTGTGTGATGTAAAGTGCTCTGACACCCTACAATGGTAAGAGTAGCGCTATAAAACAAAACAAAAGCATGTAAGAGAGTGGTAATGGAGACTTGAAGGTCACTGTTAAAGGGTGGTAAATCGCACTTGTTTAAATTGCTTGATTTTGTTCGCAAGAAAGTGTCACTCATAGTTGTTGAAATGTCACTCACAATTACACCGAAATTATGACAATATCACACATAGCAATCTCAAACCTTGGCAGCTATGAGGCACCATAATTTTCAAATACTCTCTTCCATTTCTGTATTTACAGCATCCCCACCCCTTACCCCAAAGTCTGTCTTGGTGTGGTTACTTTCTTTAAACATGCTTTACAGTTTAGGCGATCTTTAATGTTTTAAATGACTCCTGTTTCGTACTGTGTGCACCCGGCCTTCCGATCTTTTTTTATCTTATTTATGATAATGGGTTTTTAGTACCCAGTATGCACTTTATATTTATGGCTGCTTAATTGTTTTTGTGTTTTGCTGTATCATTGGGCACCAAAGTGCCAGCATTCTTGCCAAAGGCTGCTGCATTTTTATGTGATTTTATCTGATGTTGTTTCTTAATATCTGTGTGATGGAATTGTGGTTTATAATCTTAAATCAAAATAAAGCGGATGATGACGAAACCAAGGAAAAATGTGCAGGAGAGTGAAAATAGTATGGTGAAGAGGAAAGATGAAGTGTTAGTTATTTAGAATGAGGGTTTTAGAAAGATATCAGGAGGAAAAGGGCATACATGTCTAACCGATAGACTGCAGAAGAAAGCTGTGTGAAGAGAACAGGAGTGACTGAGGCACTCTGAAGACCACTATCCACTCCACTGTCCATAGAAATGGTTTAATTTGCAATCTGTTAAAAATGTTTAAATTACTTTGTATCTATGTGTGTCGGTATATATGTATACATATATGTGTACGTATATACATACTTATTAGACACATGTAACAATCTTCTGATATCACGTTTTTAGCTGCTCCACCAGTTTTATCTGTGGACCTCATGCCTCTCCATAAAAATCACTTAAGACACTCTATCGCGGTAATTGCAGATAAAAGCCAGAGTGACATTACCATTGTCGATGCTTGTTTCCATTTCCAGCTCTGTTTTGTGTGCAGTGAAATCCCCAAACTTGTGAAGGAAAACATTCTGTCTTGTAACAGTTCGCCAGCCTTTGTGGGCAGGAGTTGTTTCAAATTGTTTTTGACAGAAATTTGCGCTTGTTTCCTGAGCAGCTCCTGGTACCGCGGTGTAGATCCCGGAAGTAACCGCCCCCTTGCTGTCTCCAGGTGTAAGAGTGCACAGCAGGGATGGCATCACCCGAAAGCCCACCAGGGACAGAAATGGACCCAGAAACGATTCGCCGGCGGAAAGCTCACGGGATGCTGAAGCTGTACTACGGGCTTCCGGAGGATGGGAGTGGCAGAGATCCTTTAGACCCCACTGACATCGACGGGGCGCACTTCAGCCCCGAGAGCTTCTTGGGGAAGGTGCGGTAACATATTGGGGCTGACAGGGTTGTGTCGCACTGACTGGAATGGAAAAGTAATGTAAAAAGGGATCCACAGTGTTAAAGTATTACAAAGGTATCATGAAAGCCTCCTGTAAAGTAGGCAATTTGTAATTTATAATCCAAGCGAATCAGGAAACATGGAATATAGAATCTTTTAAGAATCCTGAACATGGAAGAAAGACTACACATAATGAAAGATAAACAAACCCCTTTACACCTCCCCGGCTAGACTAGGAAATCACAGCAACTTTGGTACATTTTGACAGGCCAGCCTGACCACTACAGGGGGTGCGGTAATGGCATTGTCGTCCCCCCCGCCACCCCCAGTGAAATTTAAGAAAGAATTGTGCATTCTACTACACAATTTTCATTATATATTCAATTGCATTCGTTTTTAAAGCCTAGTAAACGATGACCTTCCAGTGCACAGGATACGGCGATCTTTATTGGGGTTCTTCAATGATTCCCTCACTATCGCCCAACAACAGTGACTCTCATCTCTCCATAATACCTCTCTCTCAGAATTTCATTTGTCTTACAGCACCTCTCATGCCAGTTTAGGGTGACAGAACATTTTACATCACTCAAACATACAGAGACAACGTCAACGTGTGTAAATTAGTGTATAGAAAATGTTACATAAGACAAAGGGGACTACAAAGGTGTATGATTCACCTGTCACCCATACTGGTGGGCATTATTTAAGATTTATTGATCTAGGGAAGAACAAACTCAGGATTCAGAACGTAACACAGTGGTTATGGTGACTTTACTAATAAGAATTTATTTCTCCCCAAGCAATTTTTTTTTTTTTTTTTTTAGCAAAATTAGGATAATGAAAGACTGGATTGAAAAAAACATAACTTTCTAACCTATGTTACGATTGTAACTTGTGAAGTACACAGCAACAAAAGGGTCTCCATGACAAGCTATGCACTTAAAATACTGTTCTGTGATCTGCATAGTATACGCTGTTTGCAGCAGGCATATTAACCCGCTATGTTACCGTAGATAAGTCAAAACAGCTGGTCTCCTTTTTGATAATCAGATCCTGCGGAACAGTTTAAGTTAAATTAAACACTGCCACTAGACAAAACTCTGATCTCTCTCCAAGATGTACATTAATCACCAGCGTTATCTTGGCACTGTAGGATATGTAAGGAACACTGCATTGCTTTTAAACTGCTGCTCTGCTACAAAACTGCCCCCTAACAAAAGCAGCCCGACCCTTCTAGCCTCCCAAGGAAACCCCTGAAACCTGGTACGGAAAGCCTCTGAAAAGAGGGAGGGTATAGAAAAAGAGAATGGGTCGTAGAAAGACAGGTGGTAAATAAGCGGGTTGCCAGGAGAGTGAGAGTGAAGAGAAAGATAATGCGCTGGTCAAGTGCAGGCTGGTGGCAGCGGAAAACTTGTGCTAGGACAGAAACAGGAGTGCTTTATAGAAGCTTGGGAAAAAAGGGACCTGGATGAGATTGGGCGAGGGGCAGTGTAACAACCATGTAGGGAGAGATGGGGTACAGGGATGTAGCGAAATAGTGGTCAATGAATGAAGAATCAAGAAAAAATATGGTGCCCTGAAGTTGAAGAGTTATTGGCAAGGCAAGGGTTCAAAGAAAGATGTGTGAATTAATTGCCTTACAATAACACGCAACTGCTACTTTGCCTAGGCTCTCTCCGTGTTTGGCAATTAAGGACATTGTGGTTTAGGTAGATGGTGATTTGCTCAGGGTCATATACTTTGGTTATGCAGGAAAAAC
This sequence comes from Lissotriton helveticus, assembly GCF_964261635.1. NCBI lineage: Eukaryota > Metazoa > Chordata > Amphibia > Caudata > Salamandridae > Lissotriton > Lissotriton helveticus. Next base: position 686,734,758 of record NC_136070.1, on the reverse strand, counting down.
AGACTGCAGTTTCCAACTACCACACTTCTCCCTCACTATTTGAATGCTGGTAGGAAGGTGAGGAAGAGGGGGGCACGGTTGTGAAAGAAATTTGGGAGGTGGACGAGGTAATCCGAATAATGGGTGAGTGTATAAGGACCTCTATAGTCATACCCACTGAAGTTATGCATTGTTTCCTCATAATTATGAATTTACCCCATAACCCACCATCTGCTGCATAACTTGAAGATTTTAACAAACAAACATTGTTTCTAGCTCAAGTGGACCAAAGGGTGCTAAAAATGCAGCAACATGTGTTGATGTGCTGCTCAAATATGAACTTATCTTGCAAAAAGACAAGCAGCATTTGTCAAAACAGGAACAGTTGGTTTAATTAAACACAGTGGTTGAGAGAACAGGTAACAGAGTGGGGTCTGAAGACTGTTTTAAAGCATGTTGGTTTTGGCCGTCTTTTTTTACATCATAAAGCAATTTGTACATTCCTTTGGAAACAGAAATCTGGGTCTAGTATATCTGACCATATATCTGGTCATTTGAGAAGAAGTGCAGGTGGGTCTCGACCTTACGTGGACACAATGTGGGGCCAGTGGGTACGTGTCCAGATGTCCGCCATGGGGAGCGCATGATCATTGCGCGTAGTGTGCATGCTGTGTTCTGATTGGCTGAGTGTTCCTAACTTGGTGTGGCATCTGACCTTATGGTATTTTGGGAACACGCACTCCTTTGGCCAAAAGTGTTTTATTGGGACCTATCTCCTAAGACCATTGTAATGTTGCTTACTATCTGTGGGATCGATCTGGGTTTTCTTGTTCGTGCCTTTGTCTAAGGGTTACGTGTCCCACGCACCAGTGATCTGTCCATCAGTTGCTTCAGGTCTATGTCGCGCGGCCTGCCTGTCCACGTTTTTCTGACTCAGGGTTGATGTGGAGGTCATATCGGGTGGATCGACAACAGCGATGCAAATTCGTTGTTATACGTGCATTTATCATGGCTTGCATCAATATTTTATTTATCAATATGTGAGAAGTTGGCCTGATGTATGATGTTCACTATTCTAGTGAGCACCTTGTATCAGTCCAAACAACCCTTATGGTGGTGGTTGTAAGTCAACCTTATAGACAAGCTATCCTAGGGGTAGCATAGGCCTAAGCAGTCTTAGGCTTAACTCAAGAGGGCATGTGGAGCCAGCTGTTTTACCTTATGCAATCCTGTAATATCAAATGAAAGGACACCACACAAGTTATATATTATAAAAATATATGTATTTATTACTAGAATAATCCTCTGTACTCTTTATGAGTCCAGAGGCACAAGCGTTTAAACAAAAGCACAGTTAAACATACACAAGTTGCACAATTTTGGATAGGCCCGGTGGCCACTTAAACCATATACTAAAATAGTGGTATAAGTACCACCTCTCGAACAATGGTAGGGCCTAGGGCCTTGTGAATCGCTGGGGCTACTCTGGACTAACAGCAGTTAGGACGGGAGAGGCCCGCGGGACTCGGGTGCAGTGCCTAAAGCACACGCATGCACCAATGCAAAGTCAATGGCGCGTAAAAGTTACAAAGTTACTGTTTTGGAAGTCTTCCGACTGGACTAGAATTTGGCCACTTTAAACTAGGACACTAGAGGTGTAAACCACTACAGGAGCACCGGTGTTTGATCGTTACCTCACCCACAGGAAGCGGGTGCATAGGTGCCAAAGTGTGTCGGGTTTCGTTGTGGAGTTCTATGGAGCCTGGAGATGAAGATGCTGCAGGCGGCCAGGAGAGAAGAGTCCAGTTGGATCCAAGGGTGGATCGAAGATGTAGAGTACCTGAAAGCAGAGGGGACAGAGTCTGGGTCACTAGCCAGTGACCAGGATGGAACCGGGAAGGAACCAGGCGATGTCGGGCGCAATCAGGTGGTTGTCGAGAAGCTTGTCTCTGCTGCCATGTGGACTCGGGGGCATCGATGATGACCAGGAGTGGAACACGGACTCACCCACGAAGGCTCTCGCTGTCGGCGGTGTCGGCTTCCGGATTGGAGTCAACAGGCCTTGGCAAAGGCAACCCACGCAGGATTTGAAGATCGCTTCTTACTCGGACCAGCAAGGTCAGAGCGGTTGCCCCTTTTCAGGGGAGCGAGGGCCGAGCAACCAGACTAGCAGAGTAAATTCAAAGGTTCGTCGTCGTAGAGGCCACTAGCCAACGGGCAAGTGACCGGACAGATGCGTCGAGCAGGAAAATGCAAAAGGGCCCCACGCAGCACTCGGTGAGTGTGGAGGGGTGGTCTTCGGTGCAAAAGCTGCTCGGGGCTGGGGCTTCTCAGTCCCCAATGCACAGCTTCGAGGGTGCCTCGGGAGCTGCACGGGAAGCACTTCGCAGTCTTTTCAAGATGGCCTTTCCCACGTCTCACGTCGCCTCCACGTCGCCTCCACGGGTCTCAGCTTTGCTGTGCCTATGGATCGGGCTGTTGGATGTCTGGGAATCCGGTTCCTGTCGATCTCTGTCGCTCGAGCTCCGGCGGGAGCTGCAACAAAGCAAACCGTTGGGCGCTGGATGGTGCCTGTTTGCACAGGGTGGTCACTCCTTGACCACAAGGGAGATTCTTCAGTCTTCGATGTCGAAGGGTCCAGAGTTTTGTTTCAAAGTTTCAGCCAGGATTATCTAAAGTCTATGGACACAGCTCCTACCTTTATTCCAAATCAAGAGGCTGGCTTACCTGCTAGGTCCCTCCTATGGGTGGGACCCAGGAAGGGGGTGGTTACACCCCTTTCCCTTTGTCCAGTTTCGCGCCATAGCTGGGGCTGGAGTGCCCCAGCACCGGTTTGAACTGGGCTATGCATGGGGAGCCTTGTGCGCCCCAGGCAGTGTCTAGTTTCATTCGCCCTGCCTGCCTCAATCCACTATCTCTTGTCTGGGGTGGTGTAACACCTCCCTGTGACAGGATACCATTTGTCCACACCTCCCCTGCCGGAGTTTCGGTCAGCAGCAGGAGGCCAGACTCGTGTCTGTGGCAGCAGCATCCATTTTGTGATGCTGAGGCTCTGGTTAGTTTGAACCGCGTTTACTGTCACCCACATGTCTTACCCCTCTAGAAGGGTGGAATGCTACCCCCTGTCGCCAGAACTGGCGGGGGGGGGGGAGTATTCCAAAGCGTATGACACATTACACAACATGTTTTGATAAAGCCAAACCAAATTTAGCAATAACCGCAAGGATTATAATGCACTTAAGAGTATATGGTATGGCAATATCCCAGAACAGCTATAAGGACATGGTTCCGAAAGCTGCAGACAGGCTCAGCTCATGCTAGAGCACCATCTCACATAAAACAAAGCACTCTGCCTCCAGGATTGCTAAGGCCTGCCATAGGAGTGACTTATAGGTGTATATGTGTCCAGATATAGGTTTAGATATAGGTATACTATATCTAAGCAAGGGGTGATTACACGACCTTGCCCCAGCTGAGTGATCAGCCAGTTGTGTCAGTTTGGATGGCCAGCCAGGGGTGGCAAAAGTTATGCTGCAGCCCCTGGTAGGCCTTGGATGCACCTATGCCCTGGGTACCTATAGTACACTGTACAGGGGCTCATAAGGTGACCCAATACCCAATTGGTGATGTACCTAAAGTACATGTATGTGAATTTAGAGAGAGAACAGCAGGCTGTGGGTCTGATTAGCAGGCCCACAGCCACATTAAGTCGAAAACCAGTGAAGCAAAAAGCAAAAATTGGGGTGACCATAGGAAAGCAGACCCTACTCTCCTACACAATATTAACATTCCCCCCCCTCTAGTTGAATATTCAACTACATCAATTGCCCCACAGATCATGGCAGTCCCATTATTTGAGGTTTGGTGTGTTTCTGTTGTGTTTCTGTTGTGTCTGTTACTACCTCCCTAGTTAGTTGCATTCTACCTAATTCGAGGACTGCATTTTTAACAGCAGGAAAACCCCACTTGTAAGAAGCCACACAACACATCAAAAAAATTACAATTGGGAGCAATGACATGCTCAATCTGCTACAAATCGATAAACCAGTCCTGCTCGGAGGAACCTTCTTCCTTGTCAGCTTGTAGAGGATGCAATGCTTGGATGGCAAGAGTTAGCATCTGTTGTCCATGTCATTTCCTGGGATAAAATTACAGCAGTTAGCACCGATCTTGGCACACACCCCACCCTCCATTGGGGTCATCGACGCCAACACATACCAACGTTGCATCACCATGAGGAGGATGGCTCTTAGTTTTTTCTTGATAGCAGTTAGGCTGAGCTCAGTATTGTTGACATTTCCAGAATTCCCACCTGGTTATTTGAAACCAGTGGGCGTTCGCCTTTGTTTGCAGATTGATGAAGGATACGGACCCTCCCGCGTTTATTTGAGTGTTAGAAAACAGTCTAAATTCTTCCTGAATGTTGGTATAGTTCATTTGCCTCTGAAACACAAGGAATACAGTGTAAGTTTTCATGCAAATAGGGGTTGCCCCTTCACTTCTAGCCACGTGTACCTCTCTATCTCAGTGTCCCAGATTTCCTGACATCGGGTATCCATGCTGGCATTCTAACCTTCCGTTGTAGACTTATTTCCCCTTGTATCATCGAGGTGAATGGCGCGACACTGGGACTCCATGCCTGGGGTCTGTTTGTTATTAAAGAAGACTGCCCCAGACACTCTAAGGGCCACCCTGGGACCACAACAGAGGTTGGAGCGGACATATTTGTGCATTGGTGCAGTGGTTTTGCTACCTCCAAGAACCTCTTTTCTGGAAAATCTTTGGGCCAAACAGGGACCTCCACTATGGTGCCCCCACTGTGTATCCTGTCTAGCTCAGTTTGAATATTACGTTGCTCGGTGGGAAGGTATAGTGTGGTGGGGTTGGTCTCATACCGGGTGACGTTTACTACTACTCTATGTGGTTCTACTCTACTAGATTGTGTCTTGGCCCTAGTCTTACATAGGTACATGTGGATGAGACATTTTGTTTTTTTTTAGTGCTATTTCTGGGGATAAGTAAAGTCTGTCTGCGCACACGGTATGGGGTATCAGTGAACCGACATAGCACGACCAAGCTGATGTCTGGGCGCCCATGGTGTTCATATGCCGATACCATGGGTTGTGTAAGAGTGCACTGTGTAGTGTATGTGAAATACTAGTGTTCGGTTCAGTGTCAGTGAGGTGGGAGAGGTCCCTACCCATGCGCTGTAGAAATGTCAAGGTAAGCTCCATGTGACTAGGCATATTTCTCGCTACGGATGGATGCGGCCACACCGATGCTAAGCAGATTGTGTACAAAGGTGAAATAATACATGTGTTTTGGGACATTGCAGATCTTGGGATGGGGTATGGAGGGGTCCTCTGCAGCTTTCTGGCATTCGGGGATGTCTTTGCTTGGTGTTTGTAGGTAATTGCAACTTGTCCTGTGGACCCATGTATGCCCCTCTGGTCCCTACACGTCGCGTGTAACAAGGTTTTCTCTAATGGAGTTGGGTGTTTTGACTATACCCTTTTTCTGGAAGCCTCATTTTTGGGCTGCTTCCTGCAGGTCATTGGGCACCTTCCTAAGGTCATATGTAGTGTTGGTTTTATTGTGGTATAGCATGGAGGTTGAGAAGCAGTTGCAATGACTGGGATCAGGCCTATTGCTCCCTTGGACAATATTTGTGAGGTCCTGTGTTATTTGGTTCGACAAGCCTGGTGCGATGGCGAGTGCATCTGTGCAACTTGTTTGGGGACTGCGATGGTCATCTACAGAACCCCTTTCCCTCCCGGCGCCCCTCTCTCCCTTGAATCCAGAATGCTTTGGGTATGCCGCCCTTGGTGGGAGTTGGGCTGTCTTACCCTGTGAAACACTACTCCAGTGGTTTTGGAGGGACATGATCCGATTAGCAGACTTTGGATGTTATGAAGCATTAGGGGAGAGGAGGAGGCAAAATATCTTGCTTAAGCTGGGAGTCAGGTGTGCGTCTCTTATATTGGAGACTTTTGTTTTTTAGAAACTTATTACGACTTGTTTTAATATATATGACTTTACCAATGTGAATTTTTGTAATGGTTTTAGCTAATCAAAAACAATTAAAAATTACTTATTTACTTACAAGGTGTGCGGCTGGGACTTGTACTGCAAGTAACAAACTGAGATGGTGATTGCCCATGTGAATTCCTCTACTGACTTGGTGCCAAATTGTTGCTTATTACTGCGTGGACTACTGATTTCTATGGGGGACACCATTATCCCAAGTGCATGGAATTGGTTTCTGGCATTGGAGCGTCACCTCGTTTTGGAACTGAATGGGGGCTTCCATAACTGACGACCTAAATGGGGTCCTTTCGATCTCGTAATAGGAACCCATCCCAGTTGGACTTGGATGAAGGGACCTATGTGCCAGCTTTTATGCACTCGTCGGGGTCTGCCCTGCCCCTTCATCAGACTGTCCTCCCCCTGGGGCGTGGTGAGCCAAACCTGCCCAGGGGGGCTAGCAGCAGTGTGGGGCCAAGGCCGCTGCAGGCACCCAAATGGCATATTTTAGCGCTGATTCCCGATCGACTAAACATACGGCAGCCCTGAGGTTTTTCTGAACGCATGTGAAGGCTTGAGTTTTCTCCTAATGCTGCGTCCCTTATCTTTATTGTTGTGGTTAATTTTCTTAAGTTAGTGTCAAACTGGGGGTTTGGTTTTATTGCGTATTTGGATTGGGGGATTGCGTAAAGGCATTGCCTCCCCAGACGGTCACCCCTCCCTGCCTTGGCTGTGGCCCTGGTGCTTGCTGGGCTAGGTTCCCTGCCTGCTGCTGTTGCCATGTGTTTAGCCAACCACCTGGTCCTTGTTGCGGTAGTGTGTTTGCTGACTGATTTCCTTATGGCTGAATAAGCTGTGTGCTCTGGTTGATCTGGGCTTGGTTTTGTGGATGGGGATTTTGCAGGGACTGCCCAGGCCTATTGATTCTTGCTCATGGTACACCTTCAGGCAGCAGTGGTCAGCCAATTGGCCCATCCTGAGGCAGTAGAAACATTCTCTAGGGTCTGGCTGCTGCCGGCCTTCCTGACCTGCTACCATAACTGGGCCAGAACCCTTTGGGGTACTGTGGAGGAGTCACTTTCAAGACTGGTGCCATTTGCACAATTGCAACCAATGCAGCCTGTTTGAGATTGTCTTACTCAGTTTGTGGGGGCCCGGCTTAGTGGAGCTTTTCTGGGCTTGCTCCTGGTTTTTACCTTTTCTAGTAGGCCATTGCGTAGGGGGTGCATGTGGTTGCCATCCCCTCTCTGGCTCTGTGACTCTCCCCATGTGGCCAGTGGGGGCACTTCCTTGGGGTGGTGTATCATTTGCTGGGTGTGCTGAGTTCCCCCAATGGTTACTCGTGTTGGCACCGCATTCAGCAGCAGGTAGGGGGCTTCGGACACAGGAGACCCATTGCATAGTGTCAGGTAACCTTGTCTGCGCCACTTCCTCACTCAGGAAGTTCCCAGAGTGGCGACAGAGGCTGAGCTAGCTAATCCCGGGGTTACGCACTGTCAGTTTGTCACCGCCATTGACCATATGCACATTGGGCCCACTCCCCACCTAGCTTTGGGAGAGTCAGTAGGCATGCACGAGTTAAGGTCCTGGATCCCTTTCTCCTTGTATACTTTACTGGCTAACAACGATTTCCTCTTTTTGGATGTCTCTGCTAAGAGGTGGTGTGCACGGCATGCCCACTGCCGAGCTAATTCCTATAGCTTGAGGAGATTTTCGTGTACTCCAGGACCGTCCCTGTGAAAGGGGTCCGACTGGCCAAGGCCACACTGGCTGGCGTCCATGTGGCTATATTGCTGGTTAATGCCCTGAGGGGGGAACTCCAGGGGAGGAGCAGGCTATCGTCCCATCCTCAGAAACCTGTATTGACATTTTCAGTTTGGTCATTAGGTCCCGACCCAAGATATTAGTCAGGGAAGAGGGAAAGTACACCATCTGTTCCCTCACTCTTTCCACCCCTACTTCCAACTCGAGGTGTTCTGTGAACCTGAGACCCCTTGTGTGTGCTCTTTGATAGGGGGACTGTCCCCTCCTGTAGGCACCACCTCGTCGCCCCGTCTCCAGTAGAATGTGGTAAGGTGTCCTGTTTATCAACATCATGACCACGGAGTCCTCCTCAGGGCAAATTGGAGCGAACAGTAGTGTGTGTATGTGTGTGTCTTTGGGTGTCCTGTTGGTTTCTGGCGGGACTATTCCTGCATCCTCACCCTCGCTGTTGGATCCTGAGGAGCTGGTGTCTTCTTCCTTGCTCTCCCTAGTCGTGTTACTGTTTATATCCCCTATGATGTTCCCGGCTGCTCGTGGAATGTATGTTTTTTGGGCTAAATGTGGCAGAAGGGAGGTTGATCTTCCGGGCATTCTAGCACCGAACAAGGGTGAGGCAGGAATTGTCTTGTTTGCTCATCTGGCAACCTCCCTGCCCTAATTTAGGGTATGCTGCCCAGTGGAGGGGGGGGGGCTTCTGGCCCCCTCGACTGGTGGATTGGTGTAACCCAGGGCATGAACCCAGGGCATGAACAGCTGACATGGCTGGCATCAGATAGAGTACCTCTCTACCTGTGTGTGGTGCTGGAAGTGCGAACGCCTTGCTTGTGGGCTCTGTGCAGAATTGTAGGTCGGGCCACCTCGAAGATGGCTCACAGTTCTAACAATGCCTCTCTTCTAGCCTGCTTCTGCCCTACGTACATAGTCCAAATGTGTACCCTCGTGTGTTCTGTAATGTTGATGTCGAAGGTTCCACCCTCCGGCAGGGAAAAGCATGCGTCTTAGTGTGTGCGTGCCATTCACAGCAGAGTTTATCTAGCTTTTTAGCCTGCTTGTGGAACCTAGTTTGCTTGTGGTTTAAAGGCAACTCTTTAAGAGATTTAGGGCTAGATGTAGGTAAAGCATATTTACCGACCCTTAAATACCGAATTTTACCGATTCGGTATTTAAAAGTCGGTAAATATGAAGGGGGGAGATGTAGGGAAATCCAGATGTTTATTTACCGAATCGGTAAAAGTCGGTATTTACCGATCGGTAAATACCGACCTGTAATGCTCCATTCATTCCTATGGGCTATGAAGCCCATAGGAATGAATGGGGCATTACAGGTCGGTATTTACCGATCGGTAAATACAGATTTTTGGCAAGGGTGCAGGGGGTGTCACTTTGACACCCTCTAGCACCCCCAAAAAAGGTTCGGGGGCCATATGGCAGGCATACCTGCCCTAAGGGCAGGTCTGCCTGTCATATGGCACAGGTGTGCATGCGCACATTTGCATGCACACCTGAATCGGTATTTCACCATCAAATTGAATTTGATGGTAAAATACCGATTTCTAAGGCCTTGTGGGACTCATAAGAGTCCCACCTACATATCGATTTTACAGATTCTGTAAATATACCGGTCAGTAAATTTACCGACCGGTATATTTACAGATTCTGTAAAATTACCTATCGGTAAATTTACAGAACGGTAAATTTACCGATTCTGCCCCCTACATCTCAAATGCCTTTTACCGGTCGGTAACGGCCGAATTCGGCCGTTACCGACCGGTAAAAGCCTACCTACATCTGGCCCTTAGTGCACTTCTAACCTCTTAAGGCTTTTTAGATAATCCTAAATTCTACTCTGGTTGTGGGTAAAATATGTACAATGGATTATGCTGGCAGCTCAGCTTTAGGACAAAGATGGATCAAACAAGCTTTCACAATACATAAAACAATACATATCATCATCATCATTTATGTGTACATTTGTAATTAAGATATGTACAGTTGATCGGTCAAGCCAGACCTAAAAAGCATTCATAGAAGCTATGAATTCTTTTTAGGTCTGGCTTGACAGATCAACTGTTGTGTATTGTATGTGATCAATAGAAAAATAGCTTTAAGAAATAAAACTTAGTGAGGGATTTTGTCTTTATCCACATGTTCATAACCTTGAGTACAACATTTGAATGGACAGAAGTTGTGTGCTTTCCTGAAAATGAGTGCTCATTTTTGCAATGTTTGTCTTGTGGAAAGCTTATGCAGAATACAATTGGATTGCTTCTTTATCGTGAAATGCCAGTGATCAAACCTATAAACATGTTATGTTTATTATGAAAAGTTATAACAAGAGTCAGAGGGCCTGACATTTTTATTGTGAAAACCAATTTTTAATACCATTAGGCTTTTAAGGGTGGTGGGTGTTATTAGACTGTGTTGGGGACAGTAGACAGGGATTCTATTAAATGCAATCTCACAGATTGCTGACCTAGACAATAGTTTTGTTATTGGACATTCTGACTCAACCTGGTGGTTGGAGAAATGCACTTTGACATTCCTTGTTAAGCCCTCTTAGGTGAGGTTGTATATTGTTTAACCAACTCAAATTTTGTACATATTTGCAACTTTATGACCACAATACAGTAGGCTTTTCAGTTATACTGACAAGTCAATGATTAAAGCTGTAGCCCTGATTACTGCATTGGTTATGTCAAATGCCTTTGGTCTCAACTGCTTATTATGAAAAGTTAGGACAAAGACATGATTGACATATTATTGTGAAAAACATGTTAAAGCCAATAGGCACTTTTTAAAATGTGTTCTCTATTAGATGTTTCAAGTATCATACCATTTTTTAAAGCAAAAGCTGAGTGTTTGCAGTCAGCAACATACAAGCATTTCCCATTCTCTTTTTTTTTTTACTTCACCCAACTGTACAACTTACAAACCGAAACAATTCCCAGGCTGACCTGTGTGCCCAATGATAAAATTTCAAGTACATCCATTTAAATAATTTGATTAGAATGGCCCAACATTGAACACTACTTTTCTTAGTCCACTAATCGGCTTGCATTGGCTTGTGTTTTCTTACAGTGGATTAATTAACCCCACCATATTCCCATTTTGTAATGTCGGCTAAAAACCCAAGGCAAAACATTTTTTTTTATGAAACATATAAAAATTAGCTGGGCATTTTTGTGTAGGGTCCTCATGGTAACGTTCATCTGACTGGTTCGATTGGGCCAGTATAATTGTATCCCTGGTATTGCTGGCCGCACCCTCGCCGCTTTGCCTTTGCATCCATAGGCTTTGTCATGTTCCATTTTTAGGGCTCGCCTGCTGATGCGCTTCAGCGCATAGCTGGCGAAGCTCTATAGGGGCTTATCCAGTGTTTATCCACCACTGGCGATTCCACTGGCGATTCCTTCAAGTGCATGTGCTTTTTAGGTCATTGCGCTTGCGCAAGCCCTAAAAAGCGCGTGCACAATGCCACCAGCCGCCTGCCTGCCTGCCTCGCATTACCACATCAAAGGCAGCCCTCCGAGCGCATTTCTCACCCCCTAATTATTCACGGCCGGCCGGCAGGCACATCAAAGGCTGCTGCTGCCGTGACTCGCATTTCTCCTCCCTCCTCCCCTATCACTGCCCAGGCCGGCCGTACTTTCTCTTTACAAGGGCGCCCATTCCTGAATCACTTGAAATCTCTCCACATTATTTGCATTTTGTTAATTAAAAAAATTAACTACAACACAGCATTGCACATTTTTCTCGACTTCGGAAGGATGAGTCCCAATCTCATTTGTACAAAGTGTTGTAATGGGATTATTGGAGAGTTAGAGAAACGTGCTCACAAGTTACATTTTTATGCAAATCATCTGAGTAAAAAAACAATAGCATGGTGCCGTTTGCGTCCTTGACTTGATCTGGTTTTTATTTTTATTTTGCTATTATTCTCACAAAGGCTAAGAAGGTCTGCCTACTTTAGTATTAAGTGCTATACGTCGCATAAGCAACAGCTAACCATTCACTCACCCACGCAACGCCACTCACCCACGCAACGCCACTCACCCACGCAACGCCACTCACCCACGCAACGCCACTCACCCACGCAACGCCACTCACACACGCAACGCCACTCACACACGCAACGCCACTCACACACGCAACGCCACTCACACAACGCCACACACACACGCCACACACACACGCAACGCCACACACACGCAACGCCACACACACATGCAACGCCACTCACACATGCAACGCCACTCACACATGCAACGCCACTCACACATGCAACGCCACTCACACATGCAACGCCACTCACACATGCAACGCCACTCACACATGCAACGCCACTCACACATGCAACGCCACTCACACACGCAACGCCACTCAACCACGCAACGCCACTCACCCACGCAACGCCACTCACCCACGCAACGCCACTCACCCACGCAACGCCACTCACCCACGCAACGCCACTCACCCACGCATCGCCACTCAGCCACGCAACGCCACTCAGCCACGCAATGCCACTCAGCCACGCAACGCCACTCAGCCACGCAACGCCACTCAGCCACGCAACGCCACTCAGACACGCAACGCCACTCACACACGCAACGCCACTCACACACGCAACGCCACTCACACACGCAACGCCACTCACACACGCAACGCCACTCACACACGCAACGCCACACACACACGCAACGCCACTCACCCACGCAACGCCACTCACCCACGCATCGCCACTCAGCCACGCAACGCCACTCAGCCACGCAACGCCACTCAGCCACGCAACGCCACTCAGCCACGCAACGCCACTCAGCCACGCAACGCCACTCAGCCACGCAACGCCACTCAGCCACGCAACGCCACTCAGCCACGCAACGCCACTCAGCCACGCAACGCCACTCACACACGCAACGCCACTCACACACGCAACGCCACTCACACACGCAACGCCACACACACACGCAACGCCACACACACACGCAACGCCACACACACACGCAACGCCACACACACACGCAACGCCACACACACACGCAACGCCACTCACACACGCAACGCCACTCACACACGCAACGCCACTCACACACGCAACGCCACTCACACACGCAACGCCACTCACACACGCAACGCCACTCACACACGCAACGCCACACACACACGCAACGCCACACACACACGCAACGCCACACACACACGCAACGCCACACACACACGCAACGGCACACACACACGCAACGGCACACACACACGCAACGCCACTCACACACGCAACGCCACTCACACACGCAACGCCACTCACACACGCAACGCCACTCACACACGCAACGCCACTCACACACGCAACGCCACTCACCCACGCAACGCCACTCACCCACGCAACGCCACTCACCCACGCAACGCCACTCACCCACGCAACGCCACTCACCCACGCAACGCCACTCACCCACGCAACGCCACTCACCCACGCAACGCCACTCACCCACGCAACGCCACTCACCCACGCAACGCCACTCACCCACGCAACGCCACTCACCCACGCAACGCCACACACACACGCAACGCCACACACACACGCAACGCCACACACACACGCAACGCCACACACACACGCAACGCCACACACACACGCAACGCCACACACACACGCAACGCCACACACACACGCAACGCCACACACACACGCAACGCCACTCACACACGCAACGCCACTCACACACGCAACGCCACTCACACACGCAACGCCACTCAACCACGCAACGCCACTCAACCACGCAACGCCACTCACCCACGCAACGCCACTCACCCACGCAACGCCACTCAGCCACGCAACGCCACTCAGCCACGCAACGCCACTCAGCCACGCAACGCCACTCAGCCACGCAACGCCACTCAGCCACGCAACGCCACTCACACACGCAACGCCACTCACACACGCAACGCCACTCACACACGCAACGCCACTCACACACGCAACGCCACTCACACACGCAACGCCACTCACACACGCAACGCCACTCACACACGCAACGCCACACACACACGCAACGCCACACACACACGCAACGCCACACACACGCAACGCCACACACACGCAACGCCACACACACATGCAACGCCACTCACACATGCAACGCCACTCACACATGCAACGCCACTCACACACGCAACGCCACTCACCCACGCAACGCCACTCACCCACGCAACGCCACTCACCCACGCAACGCCACTCACCCACGCAACGCCACTCACCCACGCAACGCCACTCACCCACGCAACGCCACTCACCCACGCAACGCCACTCACCCACGCCACTCACCCATGCATCGCCACTCAGCCACGCAACGCCACTCAGCCACGCAACGCCACTCAGCCACGCAACGCCACTCAGCCACGCAACGCCACTCAGCCACGCAACGCCACTCACACACGCAACGCCACTCACACACGCAACGCCACTCACACACGCAACGCCACTCACACACGCAACGCCACTCACACACGCAACGCCACTCACACACGCAACGCCACACACACACGCAACGCCACACACACACGCAACGCCACACACACGCAACGCCACACACACACGCAACGCCACACACACACGCAACGCCACACACACACGCAACGCCACTCACACACGCAACGCCACTCACACACGCAACGCCACTCACACACGCAACGCCACTCACACACGCAACGCCACTCACACACGCAACGCCACTCACCCACGCAACGCCACTCACCCACGCAACGCCACTCACCCACGCAACGCCACTCACCCACGCAACGCCACTCACCCACGCAACGCCACTCACCCACGCCACGCCACTCACCCACGCAACGCCACTCACCCACGCAACGCCACTCACCCACGCAACGCCACTCACCCACGCAACGCCACTCACCCACGCAACGCCACTCACCCACGCAACGCCACTCACCCACGCAACGCCACTCACACACGCAACGCCACTCACCCACGCAACGCCACTCACACACGCAACGCCACTCACCCACGCAACGCCACTCACCCACGCAACGCCACTCAACCACGCAACGCCACTCACCCACGCAACGCCACTCACCCACGCAACGCCACTCACCCACGCAACGCCACTCAGCCACGCAACGCCACTCAGCCACGCAACGCCACTCAGCCACGCAACGCCACTCAGCCACGCAACGCCACTCAGCCACGCAACGCCACTCAGCCACGCAACGCCACTCAGCCACGCAACGCCACTCAGCCACGCAACGCCACTCAGCCACGCAACGCCACTCAGCCACGCAACGCCACTCAGCCACGCAACGCCACTCACCCACGCAACGCCACTCACCCACGCAACGCCACTCACCCACGCAACGCCACTCACCCACGCAACGCCACTCACCCACGCAACGCCACTCACCCACGCAACGCCACTCACCCACGCAACGCCACTCACCCACGCAACGCCACTCACCCACGCAACGCCACTCACCCACGCAACGCCACTCACCCACGCAACGCCACTCACCCACGCAACGCCACTCACCCACGCAACGCCACTCACCCACGCAACGCCACTCACCCACGCAACGCCACTCATCCATTTGCAAAACGAAAAATGTCAAACTCTTCTATTGCGAGACCTATTGCATTTTCAATGCTTTTCTTTCTTTCTTTCTTTCTTTCTTTCTTTCTTTCTTTCTTTCTTTCTTTCTTTCTTTCTTTCTTTCTTTCTTTCTTTCTTTCTTTCTTTCTTTCTTTCTTTCTTTCTCTAGAATGTCACATTTGTGAGCACCTTAGACTGCCTGCCCTCTAGGGCTAGTACAGTTCTGTCTAGAGGTAGATTACATTATTCCCAAAGCATTTTAAGCATTAACATTTGACTAATGCAAGCAGATACCATTCTTTATTGGTGTAAACCAACTTTCGCAACTCACAAAAGTTGGTCTCACATTGGTGGAAGGACTATTTAGGGCTTCTGGCAATATGGGTTGGTGACGAGGACATTTTCCACCCTTCAGATTGTTGGCTGGGATTGGGGGAGGTGCTCTTGAGATATGATGGGCATGTCATGTAGGTCCTTTCCTGAGAAACAGCCATTCCCGTGCCAGTTGAGGAAAATGCAGTCTGAAAAGCCATCTTGATTGGGAATGTATCAGAAGACTATACTAAGAAGCCACATCAAGAAGGTGGGTGAGAGCAGCATAGCATCGTTCAGTCATGCAAAGCACAGTTGCTTGTGGTCTTCACTGGGAGCCATTGAAGGGTTTTCATTATGGGGACAGCTTCTATTTTCAGTGGACTCTGCAAACATCAGACACTGATTTTATAGTTGTTTTATAGAGACCGTCCAGTATAGAGAAAGAAATGATGGTCTTTGCCCAGGGCTGCATTTTTAACAGACACCACAGCATCAATCTGTGCAACCATTCAACAACAACTGGTTCAAATATGTTCTATCAATATTTCAAGCTTTATTACAAATGCCACAAAAATATGTTAGTATTTCACTTCTGTTCTTGGATTTTCGTCACAATAAAATACAGTGAAAATAATCTTCACAAGTTATTTACAAAAGTTTAAGCTATTGCCATTATAAATTAATTAACTATAATTAAGTATTAATTATTAAAAAAAATGAAAAGCCAATGTTATTTGTAATATCAATACATCTAAGTCACGTAAATGCAACACATATTGCATTACAATAGCATTACAAATGCTATAGGTGTCACATTTGTGAAAGTTATAACTATTTGCATTGTAAATGACAAACCGATTAATTTAGCTAATTTCAAAACCATTACATAAATAAAAAATGTGTCATTTCCAATACCAATAGCTCAAACTTTCCTAATGCGAGACCTATTGCATTGCAAATGCTTGTTGTATCTCATGTAACTATTTCTTAGTGTACGGAGCCCACTGAGCTGGCATGAACGGGCAAAAGAACAATAGCTGGATTTCTGCCCGAGCTATTGCCAGTGGTTAGACTTATTGCAAGAATTCTTCCTGTCACTTTTTGTGTGTTTGATGTACTGCCATAAGTGGCAAGAGAATGCCCAGGCGTGGGCCCCTTGCTCACTCTGCCACTGGATCAAAGCTAAACCTGACTGACGAGCCGCAATCAGGGTGAAAACGGTCTTGAGTTGCTTTTGTTCTGGTTCAGGTACCACCTGGCCTGGCAGTTCAGACTGCACTGTTCCTATTGGAGCAGGGTCAAGCCTGATTTGCATATTGCTGTGTCCAAACTGAGGACGCATGGTCGGCAAAAGAACGAAGGGTTGGAATGCTACCCGGAGCGTTTGCAATTGGTTAGACTTATTGCAAGCATTCCTCCATTGCTTTTTGTGTATTTGAGGTTTAGTTGTATACAGGAACCTGCATTGAAAAAGGTAATGAAAATACGTACATGAAGGGCTATTGTTTTCCCCCACTTTGGCCTGCTCGAGTGTCGTTCCAATTCTGCTTCTCCTCCTGACAGCATTAAGCATTGGGCTGTGGGTATGCCCATTTCAGCCATTGGCTTTGTTCTGGATGATGGCATTTTGCCTGATAACATACATATTGCCTTTAGCCTTTTCGACTCTCATGACGAGCTGAGATCGTCATGGCCCGTGGAACGCTCAGGTGCGGGGAGAATTCCCCCGCTGTGCTGAGCATTCCACGGAAGCCAATGCACCTGTGATGAGCTCAGCTCGTCATGAGCACCGGAGCGCCGTAGCTCATGACGGGCTGAGCTCGTCATGAGCATGGGGGAGCTGTGCGCGCCCCCCTCCCCCCCAGCACAGCGGGGAATAACCCCCGCAGCGAAGGGGTTAAATGGGTGTTTGAACTCACAACAAAATGCACTGATTTGTTAAATGGGCCTTGGGTGTAAGTGAAGGGTGAAAATGCATGCTGACCCTCCTATGTTGGGGGCTGTGAGATCAGAGTTGCAGCAGACACCCCTCAGAACATGGAAGCTGCTTGTCTGCAGATTGGAGATGAATTAGTAAACACATAGTTGGATATGGTGGATTGAAATGTGCCCATTGGGGTGGGAAAGTGACCAACTGGTGGGGCGATAGTGTCTGTAAAACCATGCACACTCATTCTTCATTCTTCCTATTTTGCAGCTGCGAAAGGAGCTCTCACTGTCTCAGTTGATGGATTGTGAAACTGATATGGTGAAGCAGATCCGAGCCTTGGACAGCGATATGCAGACGCTCGTATATGAAAACTACAACAAGTTTATCTCCGCCACAGGTAACATTGCAGTGTTTGGTTTTCCAAGTCTTGATTCTTACTGGGTGTTTGATCGATGTAATTGGGTCTAAGCAGAGCTCATTAATATCGTATTTATTTATTATGTTATTAATTTAGCACAAACCTAGCTCCTAGTAACACCAGTGTGTTGCCGGCTAATTAAATGTGCTTTGCAGCTGGAGAATCTCAAACACAGTTTAATGCACCTAGGACACTATTAATGAGTAGAGTTCATTTGAAACCAGGCTACACGAATCAAAATGTGATGGGAGGGAGATGCAAGGAAGCAAATGGGTAATTTGAACTTGACTAAATAGCAGTTGTTTTTTACAATACTCCTTTTTACACCTACAAATGGACCTTTTGATTTACACTTTATCCCAATTTGAGGCACGTGATCATAACACAAAATGTATAATTATTTGTAAACTGCAGAAGTATGGAAAAGAACACACATCTCTGTGATGAAAGGTAAAATACACAGTATTTGCTTGTTAATCCTACAAGTTTCATTTTCGGAATATTCACTGTTTTTGTAAATATTGACAATCTTTGTACAGAATCTCGGAACAAGAGAAAAACTACTTTTTATATATAAATACGTAGTAATCTAGAGGTACTTTCCTTTTTTTAAATATCCAAATACACCTTTAAAACCCCTGAAGCTCTTACTATCCCTTTTTAAGCCTAGATTGGCAGTTCAAGTGTTTGCACAACATATTGTTACCAATACTTTAAAATATATATAGCGGGAGTTTGGGCTTCGCCTAGAAGAGTATCCTTTTTAGGTCTCAGCTAGCATAGGCTGCGCACATGCGCAGTCTCGCTGGCGAGATTTTATGTTTCTTAGTAGCGAGGGTAAACCCGGCCCCTCTTCTCCATTGGCTGGCTTCCTAAACGGCGGCCAGCCATTGGCGAAGAGGTTTTACTGATGTCATTTTTTCCGTCTAAGCCTGTCTTTTTCGGATTGAGGGGCGTGTTTTTTCGTTTCTTTCTCTCCTCTTTCCATTGACTGGAATGTAAACAACCAGTCAAAAACGCACCCATTCTTTGCATTCCAGCCAATGGAGAAGAGGGGAGAAAGAAAAACACGCCCCCAGTCTGAAAAGGCCGGGGCTAACAAACAAATGGCGAGCTCCTGTTAGGACTTGTCTTCTTCCCTGTATTGTATCCCTCAATGAAGCAGGCTTCACTATCCACACTACGTATGACTGCCTTCCTGCCCCTCCTACTCCATTTTACAGCCCTTCTTGCGCTGTCTCTTCCCTCCCAAGCTCGCCCACAACCTCGGCCGCCGCCTGTCGAAGCGACCCTCCTCCGGTGTTTTCTCACCTGTATTGTTGCTCGGCCCCTTGAATTCCACCCCGAATTCTCTCGAAGCTCAGTAACGCCCCTCTCCAGTTTCCCACCAGGTCATTGGTGAATTTCAAACCAAAGAAACAAAAAGAGGACACAAGGCGCAAAACCTTAAAGAAAGTAATACAATAGAACAGCCATCTTGTCGGTATTTCCTTACATTTTGTTGTCGCATTTTGTTGAGTTTTCGTCCTTGGTGAATTGCGTTTTCTGGTTTCATGAGCGAGAGGCGCACACAGCGTTGTGGGTTTTTCTGGAGCAGAGTAGGAGTATATTTTGAGGGAAGGGGGGGCATTACTGGGGCTGGAAAGGATGTCTCCGGCCTCCGTGAAGGGGCTGCCGAGGTCCGCCCAGCTGGGAGGCGGCGCCCCAACCGCTCCGTCCCTTCAGCGGCGCCCCTCGTCCGCCACACGGATACGCTGCAGTTCCCAATAACAAAGGCTAGGGGGAGTGTGTCGGGTGCCGCCGGGAGGGAGGCCACGGCCGGGGACAGGGGGTCCGCTTGTCACTCCGGCAGTAGAGCCCAGCGGTCCCCGGCATGTGAAGCAGCAGCGCCCGCTGCATGGAGAGGAGTCCCTGCGCCCACGGTGGCATTATCAGGGGTGGCGTGGTGCAGCAGTCCGGCCGTGCCGCCATCTGTGGTACTGTGGGGGCTGGGCAGCCGCGCGCCTCTTCTCCCCCCCCACCAGGACCCCGGCTGCGGGGGGCTTCATCTGCAGATGCTCGCGGGAGGTGAGCGCGCGTGGTGTGTGCTGAAACCGATCCCTCCATCGGACGCCAAGCAGAGGTACATTGGAGAAAACCCATTTAATGTTTTATTATTTTTTTTAAACGCAAAATGAGTATTTACCTTTAATGGGGCAGGTGACCTCACCCCCAGAGAACCCAGTGTGTAGCCAACCGCACCCAGAGAACCCTGTGTGTAGCCAACCTCACCCTCAGATAACCCAGTGTGTAGCCAACCGCACCCAGAGAACCCTGTGTGTAGCCAACCTCACCCTCAGATAACCCTGTGTGTAGCCAACCTCACCCCCAGAGAACCCTGTGTGTAGCCAACCTCACCCCCAGAGAACCCTGTGTGTAGCAAACCTCACCCCCAGAGAACCCTATGTGTAGACAACCTCACCCCAGAGAACCCTGTGTGTAGCCAATCTCCCCTCCAGAGTACCCTGTGTGTAGCCAACCTCACCTCAGAGAACCCTATGTGTAGCCAACCTCACCCCAAAGAACCCTGTGTGCAACCAACCGCACTTGGCACTTGTTCTCCTCATGCTGTTGGTTTGGTATCATTCCGTCTCCTCTGGAGTGCTTCCTTTGTAATGAAGGGGAATTATTTTACATCTCAAAAGTACAATAAAGCATTATTCATTAGATATTTTATTTTTCAAAGAGCTGTATTATAAAATAATCTTTTTGTATTTTTTCACTGCAGTGGGCTTTTAGTTAGTATCCAAAATGCAAGACAGAATTACTGCCTTTGTTAATGCTTGATTTCTAAAGGGAAACATGAAAAAGTGAGCAGATAGCCAACACATCTTGACAGAATGAAAAGCTGCACTCTCTCTTTAGGCCAGACAGGCTGACCCTCAATCTTCTATGTAACTGTTTTAGCAGTTAAAAGGCAGATCATTCTGAAAAGGTCTCGCTGAGGTGACCATATAAGTGTTTAGCCATGCAGTATAATAGGGCTGGTGTGGATTGGGTGAATTTAGCTTTCAGCAATGTTGCACCATTAACGAAGGGTGATAATTGGCTTAATACATTTCCTTATGTGAGATATGGCAGGTAGCACAACATGGAAGCTTGTTGTACTCTTGATTATTAAGCGCTTCATGTGCCTGCTCTAATGCAACACTAAAACGTGCAGGAAAAGAGTGAGTAGACTGGGCAGTGGGACTGTGTTACCATTTCAGGAAACTTAAATATGTACATTCCTTTGATCACGCGAAGTATTGGAGATTCCCTGGTTGGAAGAGGGCGAAGCTAAAAAAAATAGGCGTGTGCACATATGAGAGAGTGAAGCAAGACATTACATTTACAAATATTTGAAAGAGTTATTTGCAACATAGAACAGTGTCTATGTTTAATAAAAATTAATTAATTGCCCCCGCCCCCCCTGTCTGGGAGGGGATATACTCTCCTATAAAGTGATAAATGAATGTTGGTGGAATAAACACAACCAGCAACACAGGGTAAGTATACATGATTAAAGTGAACTAGGTGTTCCGATGATTTAAAAATGTATGCCTATGACGTGCAGACTAGTGGTGCAACCTGGTGAAGTTTAATGGATTCCAAAAGGGTGAGTAAAACGTGGAGGGTGAACAAATGAATGAAAAGTAAACTAATGAGACGTGCATCGATCACTATAACAATTAATATTGGATCAGCTTGTGCACTGCTACTTTTTGGTATGATTTGTATAGTTGTTCCGTGCTCCAGAGTATCCCCCTCTGATCAGGGTGTTAATGTAAAGATTCCTTTTGCATCCCCCACTGCTGTGGGTGATGTTCCCCGGGCACAGGGTCAGTCTCTACAAAAAGGTTTCAACAGTTCAATAATCAATTTCCAATCAAGAATCCTTTAGTTCAGGTACTTTTTAGGGCTCGCACTGCGACGCAATCGCAAAAGCGATTGTCGCAGTGGAGTCCTATTGTAATCATTCTGGCTTTCACGGACTAACGGGGTTTGGGACAACAGACTGGCACGCGCACGCACGCAGCCTGCCAGAATCGGATCAGGTCACGAGCTCCAATTCCGGCAGGCTCTTCAGTCACCATGGATCACGCACGCACACAGAGACACACACATGAGCGCACACATACAGACACACACCACACCTCCCCAGCCCCCCCCCCGCCGCCCCCGCCCACACACACACGAGCGCGAACACAGACAATTCCCCCCCTCCCCCGCCCACACACACACGCACACAGAGAGACCCCCCCCCCCCCCCAACTAACCCCACTCGTCGCATCGCCGGACTCTGCAGCCTCCGTGGGGCTCTCCCTCGGACATGGGAGCCCCGCGTCATCACTCCTCTGGCCAGGCACTCCGTGTGCGCGGGCTTCTGAAGACGGAAGTCCCGCCCCGCACCAGGTTTCAGTTTCGCTTATTTTCAAGCATCTCTGTAGTTCAAAACCGGCCCCGTCCAATAGCCGCCTCTACAATCACAAGCCACCCTAGGGTAACGAGGATCACAACCCCTACCCCTCCAGACGAAAATGAGGGGGAAGAAGAGGACGAGAACGACGAAGACGAGGAAGAAGTGTCAAACTGGAGCCAGCCGCCCTCAGGCGTCAGATTTAAACTATTGAGCGCGGGCGAAGCCAGTTGTGGAGCACAATTGTGCAGCTCCGCAATTTCCCGACAGCGTCTCAATCCTGGCATGCATCTCCGGTCTACCGAGGTAATAGTACAGTCTACAATCGTGTGATAAGTCCAGGAGAGAATTGCCACCCACTTTGTGCCTTAAACTACAGCTATACACCATACGGGTGTACCCAAAAGGCAATCCTTAGGGGAACTGGTCCGCGACCCTCGCCCGCATTCCCCGCTCTCGGGAACCCAAATGCTTTCACCCGCAGACCAATAAGTGGCCACATAAACCACACCGCTATGCAACCCACCAACCTCCAACAGCCCCCCGGGTCTCCTTGCTATGCCTGCCATCCCGAGCATCGCTGCGTCCCTGTCCACCTCTAAGCTCGCAGGTGTCTCTGCCACCCCCAGGTGCTCAGTTGCCCCCAATGCCCACGCCCCGAGGGCCCTCCGCATATCACTCCGAAGCGGCGGGGCACTCTGGGGCCCGGGCAAAGGGTGCACTCACTGTCCTCACCGTGCCCGAGTCCCAGCCTTCCCTAAGGCTGAAAGCCCCCAGAGCTGGCAGCGGGTCGTGCAGGCCGCGCCATGAATGTCCGGCTGAGAAACACCCGCCCCCCCCCTGCCCCCTTCCTTTGTAATTAGACTCCTTGCGGCCTTTTCTTCGGCTGCCGAACGGAGGGCCCTTTGACCTCGTACCCATAATGCGACTCCAGCATTGATGCTCTTTACCGGAGCACCCATAGCGCACGCCAGGACCATATCCATTTTCTGGTACTTCGATGACATTTATAAATCTGCCCAGGATCACAAGATGCTGATCAGGCTAACAACACCCCCCTCCCCCCAACTTTGTGAATAGACCCCTTCCTTCTTACCCTTGGGCACCCGACTCAGCTATTGCTGCACTTTTCGTTAACACGTGCCTGCCCCTCCGCCCCCCCCCCCCCTCTGTGCCTACTCCACCTCCCCCCACTGTCGGCCAACCAAGCCCCATGCTTGTGCAAGCACTGCGCTGCTGCGTGGCCCCGCTCCCTTCCCTCGGGCAGAACTGCGCTGTGCTACCAAGAGATTCTCGCAGACGGGTTCCTGCCCCTGTGGGATACCCGCCCTGTGCGACCCCCGCATCAGGCCGGGCCCCCCAGCGCCATCCTCTCCCACAAAGCACTACCTTGCTCCCTAACATACTATCCATCCTAAGGGCCGAGGACATGAAGACTGGGCATCTAACGGTGCACAAGGGACACCAGCTGCTCGCTTCATCCTCTCCTTATGTGCGGGTTCGAGCCACTAACTCGCTCTGTGAGGGAATTTAGACTGGGCCTCGCACCGCTTTCCAGGGACACCAGTGTCTCCTTCCTCTCGTGCGAGTTACTACCCGACCACCAGTCACTTCAAGAGCGGAGGACTGACTACCTCCCCACTCGTCCCACCGGCCTATCCCATCTTGTGCCTGCGCGCTGCCCACCTCCCTGCATGCCCTCAATACCCCCAGTCCATCAGCCTACTCTGTCGGCTGCCCAAGCATCTTTTCTATTCTCGCTCCCTTGTTAACAGCGCCTCCCAAGAGGCTAAATTATGCTGTTAGAAAAGGCAGATTATGAGTCGCATTTGGTGACAGTATTGGGACTGAGGGACCGCTTTTGGCGCGTTGCGTTTGCGGAAAAGGCTGCTGTATTGAAAGAAGTACAAAAGGGGGTGGTGATGGACGGAGCATCTGAATCAATCAAACACTCACACCCAGTCAAAAGATCTGGGTTTAATCCATCACCGTTCTTTAGCCCACTCTGCCACCCCAGTTCAGACATGGCTATATGCAAATCAGTCTGACCCTGTGCCTCATGGGAACAGTGCAGCCCGAACTGCCAAGCCATGCCTTCCCTGGACCGGAACAAGCTTCCGAGGACCGGTTTCTGGCATTCCAGCCGTCTTCAGCCCGGCTTGCTTGAATCCAGTGGCAAAGTGTTTTTTGCTGTATTGAAAGAAAGCAAAGGCCAGACACACTGCAACCCAGCCTTATGAGTCGCCTGCTCCGCATGCGGTAAATAACAATACGCGTCTTACACGTCTGTGCATTAATAGGCTTAGAGACAGTAATGCGAGCTGCGGCCGGGGTGCTGTGCCTGCGCTAATCTAGAAGCTGGGGTGTGAGGGCAGCCCCAGTGCGTGTGGCCACCTAGGAATGCCCGGTGCATGAGGGCACTGAGGAGACGCTGGTGCGGGTGGGCACCGAGGCTTCAGAAGTACTTGGGGGCACCAAGGCAACATAGTATATGTTTTGAGGCAACGCTAGGGCACAAGGGCAAGTTCACGGGGGCACCGGGGCAGACTCAGTGTATGAGGGCTCCGAGGCAGCGCAGGCACACAGGCACCAAGGATGCATCGGAGTATGTGGCCAGAGCTAGTTAGTGCTGGAGGGCACCGAGGCCAGTCTCAGTGCATAAGGCACAGAGCATAATGGTGCCGAGATAACCCCACTCCATGAGGGCACAGAGGCAGCTTCATCAAAAAGGATAGGACACTTGTAACCACTTACTCCAAGAGATATATTGAAATATGATGAAAAACCCTCATAAACGTTGTGTTTTACGAGAAGCGGTATATGTTGTTCTCCGCCCCACACAAACGTTATGGCAACAGTCATTGGGTTTTTGCATTCAGTATCTTGCCAGCCTCACCCGAGGCACAGAGGCAGCGCCAGTGCGCGGAGTCTCTGAGACAGCGCAGTGCCAGGGCCGTAGCGCATTGTACCCGTGTTTCATCCACCTCTTTCTTTTTTCTGGCAAACACAGTGCTTGCAGTGCGGACTGCTCTGTCCTCCTGCTGCATCCAGGTCCTATCTCGTACAGCCCTAGTGAGTGCACTTCGGTTTCTGCTCACAGGGAGGCACATTGACTGCAGTCCTGCCCTGACAACCAACGTGTCTCTGTGCAAACCGTGCTGCACGAGGCAATGTTTCCAACACTGGCCCCCTGTGCCCAGGCAAGGACCAGCTCTGGTGCTGTGGCGCCTCCGGAAGGTGGTAATACACATCCGTGGTAGTGCACTAGGACACTCGGCTTCCTCGAGCAGCCAGCGCCTCCCACTCCACAACGTGCTGCTTGACGCAGTCCTGCTCACACCAGACCATCCAGCTGTTGTGCTGTGGTACCTCCGGGATGTGGGCATGAACACCAGGGGCAATGCACTAGTCCAACCAAGGGGTAGCTGCACACTTGCCCGTACAGCACTGGCACCAGGAGGGGTCCTCCTCTACAGAGGGGGCAGCGGGTTCCATTTGGGGCATGTGTTCCGAGAGGTCATTTAATGATTTCCCATTACAGCTGCAGAAACAACTCTCGCAGCGTGAGTGGCACACATTCAGCGCAGCCCAAGTTTAGACCAGGCAGGCAGGGGTTTCCCTTTATAACCGGCCCCTTCACGCAGGCGATGACACTGTTCGCCCACAATTTTCTGTCATGTCCAGGACTAAGCTTCCAAGGCCTCCAGTCTGTCCTGCAACACTTACTTGTTTTTTTAGAGGAAACACTGAAGGATTAAAGCAAGAGTAATTACTGGGCTTTCAGCTAGGAAGGTGCATCATAACTGAAAGAATTGGCTCAGCAACCACGCTGAGGAAGGAGCGACCTTAGCAGCAAAGAGCTCTCCAACACCCCTGACAGCACACTGCAGCTATAGCAACAGAGCAGGGCTGTCCCAGACAGGGCCCGCTGTACAAAAGCATCGATAGTTCGAATTTCGCATACAAATGGACTACTTTATGTACTGCAAAATTGCGGAGGGAGGGAGTCAAAGTTCCTGAGATGTGTGTGCAATTAATCAGCTCCTGTGTATTACTCTTTACCTTCTGTCTTTGTACACCTCACAAGAGAGCTGCCAGTAATTCACATGCAATGCTATCCCTGCTACACCCTCACACACCCTCACGCTCACATACCCCCAACACTCACACACCCTCACCCTCCCTCACACCCCCTTACCCTCACACCCCCTTTCCCTCACACCCCATCACCCTCACACCACGTCACCCTCACACCCCCACCCTCAAACACCTTCACCTTCACACACCCTCACTCCCTCTCGAACTCTCACACCCTCACTCACCCTTACACCCTTGCCCTTACACCCTCACACGCCCACCCCCTCCCTCACACACCTCCTCACACCCCCCCGCCCCACACCCTCACACCCCCTCACCCTCCCTCACACCCCCTCTCACCCTCCCTCACACCCCCTCACCTTCACACACCCTCTCTCACCCTCAACCACTCACCCTCACTCACTCACTCACCCTCACTCACTCACCCTCACCAGCATAGCATCACAAAACATAGCATAGCATAACAAAAAAAAACACAGGATAGCAAAAGATAGCCTATCCTAATTATTCCCAACTCTCCTTATTATTAAGCAACATCTGACAGTTTGCAAATCATCTTTATACACTAATTCAGAGTTTTCGAAAAAATGTATGCAACGCATTGTCATACACAATGCCAATAACTCAAACTTTAATGCTGCGAGACCTATTGCATTGTAAATGCTTGTTAATTGTTGTTTTCATAACAACCAATTCTTTTAAGCGAAACGTCAATTCTCAAAATGCATAATTTCTAATGAGGAGTGTAACGTTCTTTCAGGCTATTTATTCCCAATGCATTTCGTCCGGTGGCCTTCGTCAAGGGGATTGTCTGAAAATAGATTCATCACTCTTTCAGAATCTAAGTAATATGGTAGGAGACCGTGCTCATATGTACAGTGAAAAAATAGTTAGTCATGTCGTTCTTTACCTGTCAAAAAAATCGCATGGTGACTGTTATGTAGGAAAGTGCTTAAGAGTCAACCTCTTCAATGTGTGATCATCTCTTTAACGTCGAAGCTGCAAAGGTTTTCATTTTACCGCTTTACGTGAATGATAACGGGCCCGGGGTGTGTGGTGACGGTTCAAAAGGGCGTGCACAGAGTCTTTGGTGACGGTTTAAAAAGTAGCTTATGATGGTAATGCTTTCATGCGAACTTCACGTAACTAAACAAAAAGGTGGTTATGCATGCTCCGCTATTTAATACAATCGCATGAGTGCGCGCTTACCGTTTGTTCTTTCTAACTTTGTTCCGGTGATGTGTTTATCGAGTTCAACTCCGTCTAGCCATTAAATAGGTGTATCCCCGGGTGCGCTATTTAAATCACACTCATGAGCTGTTCGTCAAAAGTGAAGACTGACTCTCTCGATCAAGATAGGTTCGTGAACAGAAAAACTGACTATATGTGTTCACTTCTACTCGGGTGAATTAGTATACATGATGAGAAAACAGCATATCTACTTAATTAAAGTCAACATTTGATCTTCTACAAGTAACATTGAAATTCCAAGGGTTCATTCATTCCATTGGGTTTCAAGTAGCTTGAATGGTTTATCCAATAGTTCTCACGTCTTGAAAGGTAGTTGTGATTGTCTCTCCCTTCCTGTTTATTGATGACCTCTAACATGCAGAATTTTAACTGACTGATGTTATGCCCAGCTTCGATAGAATGTTGAGCTACCATGGATTTTGGTTGTTTGACTTTTATGTTGCTTTTATGTACATTTATCCTTATTTTAACCTTTCTTTCGGTCTGTCCAATATATGGTTTCCCACACAGGCATTTTAACATATATACCACATTTGATGTATCACATGTAGCATTTATTCTCTGCTTAATCTGGTGTCCTTTCATGCTGGAATTGCAACAATTGCAACAACCTAATGAGGGGCGGATACATCACACACCCGATGAAAGGGCCTCACTCAGCAGGTGACCGGCAGTACGCATTCTGGGGGCAATTTACTTGACGGAGTATTTACAAGTAATAACCATTTACAATGTCTTCCATCACTGCCGCCGGTCTGGTCAGGTCATAAAGCGGTGATGTTTTCGTTCCCCTTATAAAATCCTCATATAGAGAAGCTGATAAACGGGCAAATCGAAAAGGGTTTGGCCATGGATCAAGATGGCAGTAGACACTTTTGAACACTCCTTTGCCCAAAATCAACCACATTTTTTAGAGGATCCAAATGCAGCAATTGCTGATTTTGAGGAATGGCTTAGAAGGTCAATAGACCAGGTGCTACCAGCCAAATGCATTACTAGCCGTAGGTTAAGACTGACAGAACCTTGGTATTCGCAACAGCTTAGGCTACAAAAACAAAAATGTTGCCGTTTGGAAAGGAAATGAAGATCTTCCCACGAGTTGGAAGATAAAGAAATTTTTAAACAAGCCTTGCTCGAGTACAAAAAAATGGTTTATAAGGAAAAAACCTGTTCCTTCACTACTGCTATATTCACCGCAATAACTCATCAAAGGAACTTTTCTCCACTGTCAAAAAGTTAGCTACATGCTCTGAGGTGTTGGATTCACCTAAAAACCAGGCCTTCTGTAATAGAGTGGCTACTTTTTTCCAAGAGAAGGTTAAGACGGTGGATAATGGCTTTTCCAGGTCCATAGATCAAGAAACAGTATCCCCATCAGAGGCTTTAGCCGCTTCTGGGGTTGTTCATATCGTCCCCCGAACTCTCGTTGAATCCAGTGACCTTCCTGAATTATCTGTTTTTCCGTCATTAACTATGGAAGAGACAATCAATCTGCGGTCTACGAAATTGGGTTCCCCAAGGGACCCATGCCCCCCAAAAAATGTCGATCTTTTACCAGAGCTTTTCACCCTTCATCTGACTCCTATCTTTAATCAAATGTTCTCCTCTGGTATATTCCTTGCTAGCTGGAAGTTGGTATCTGTTCTCCCTCTTTTGAAGAAGCCAAACTTGGATGGGGCAGATCCTAAACGCTACCGCCCGATCTCTAGACTTCCGCTGCCGGCAAAGATGGTAGAGAAAGCCATGAATGGGATTGTATCAGATTATATCGGGCGGCATGGTTTTCTGGATGACACCCAATTCGGTTTTTGAAAACATCATAGCACCGAACTGGCTCAGATCACATCTTGGGAACTAATTAGGCAGACAGTTGACGCGGGAGGCAATGCAGCACTTATGCTGCTTGACCTCTCCGCTGCATTTGATACGGTGAACCACCAGAAACTGTTGGAAGTTCTGAGGGGGATCGGTATCAAAGGGAGAGCTTTCACCTTGCTTGAATCATTCTTGTCCAGCAGGGAGAAATTTGTGGCACTAGACAAGTTTAAGTCACCTAATTCTACGTTACCATGTGGAGTGCCACAGGGTTCATCTTTTAGCCCAACCCTTTTTAATATTTACGTTGCACCACTGGCAAGGTTGATCAGGTCCCTGGGCTTCTCGGCTATTTCCTACGCCGATGACACGCAGATTATTGTCTCAGTGTCAGGCTCACCCGCTGACACTAGGGCACAGTTACCTGCCTTTGTCAAGTGGGTGACCGGGTGGCACCAGATGTTTAAAATTGAATTCTGGTAAGACAGAGGTCTTACTTTTTGGTGCCCATATTAATTTCTGGTCCCCTGATTTATGGCCTTTGGAGCTGGGTCAGCTACCAAAGCCAGTAAGTAAAGTGAAGAATCTGGGAGTCACATTTGAGTCTAAGCATTCGTTTGAAATTCATGTTAAACAGGTTACTTCTGTTTCTTTCAGCACGTTAAAGCTTTTGAGGAAAATTCTCCCATATATCCCAGCTGAGCTACGTAAACTAGTGGTTTCAGCACTTGTTCTGTCTAGAGCAGATTATTGTAATGGGCTCTTTATCAATCTTCAAAAAAGTGCTTGTCCAAACTACAGGTTGTGCAGAATGCTGCGGCACGCCTCCTGTTGAATATACCTAAACTCAAATCGGTTTCATGGGTGCTCAAAGATCTACATTGGCTGCCTGTAAAGAGACGAATTGAGTTCAAGGCTCTTTGCATTGCTTTTAAAGCCACTCATGACATAAGGCCTGGTTTCCTAAAACAGAATCTACAGCCTTATATCCCAGTTCGTCATCTTCGTTCATCTCTTGTCCATAACTTGATTGTTCCAAGGGTCAAAAAATGTTCCTGGGGTGGAAGAAGTTTTTTGGTAGGCACAACCAAACTTTGGAACTCTCTTCCAATGAGGCTGAAACAAGAAACCCACCTGTTGGCCTTCATGAAGGCGTTGAAAACATGATTGTTCAGCCTCTAAGGTGCTTTTGAGCCATTTAGTTTTATCCTGTCTGATGAGCAAGCGCCTTGACACACTCGGGTTAATGCCTCTCGCTCTATAAATTTCCATTTTATTCATTTCATTTCATTCACTTCAACAGCACCTAGGAGAAAGTCATTAAAAAAGTAGTGCTGACAAGCTGTAAATAAAAAAACTGAGTTACAACACATTGTAAAATGTGCTGTCCTCATGGTAGGTGACAACGGAAGACAGGGAGGGACTACTAAGCCTATTCACAAATCAAAAGCCACCATTTACAAAGGACTGTAATAGGAGGCAATTAAAAAGATGGGCAGTGCTTAAAGTCCATACCTGATTACAGCATGTCTCGAAGAGACCGCGCAAGCGCTGCTTAGGCGAGACCTAAAAAGAAAGCCATGACAGGCAAACAATTTTTTATTTTTGTATTTTATTTATCAGAGGCTTGGCCTGCTTGTTTTTTTTTATGTTCGGAGTATACTCCGAACATAAAAAAAAACAAGCAGGCTAAGTAACACCATATGAATGTGTAAATGATCTCTAGATAGCAAATCCACAATTTTCAGTAATGAGTACATTGCTTAAAAGGACTATCATATCTGCCATTTTCCATGTAGAATGAGGCCTTGGATTTTCTGAAAATGATTGGATCCACTGAATTATAGGCTATTTGATGTTGCAATCTGGTCTGAATAGGATCCTAATTGACAATCAGTTTGGTAAGCTTTACTGTTTTGTCTACATCATATCATGGATTGCTCTTCATATCGTCGATGTGAAGAGCTTTTTCTGATGGAAAAGTCGAGTATAGAAAAAAGGGGGGATGTAAGCGGTTAGATATATTTGTCCATCTACTAGAACTTTAGGATAGAAAGATTGGTATTTGAGAATTTCAGTAACTTTGCCCCCAAACTCAGTGACAGTAGATTGTAGTGCAGAGTCTGCCTTGTGCTCTGAACATGAAATATGGTCTGCATTTTAACTTTTACTGTGACCGGTATGACCTATGAAGCGGATCTGTGAACCTCCATTGGTGAGTGCATTCTCAGGATAATAATTCTTCTCACCTGTTATAGGTTGATGATCACCCTTGGGATCAGAGTAATAGAGGAAAAGCATACAGTAATGCCACTGAATATTTAATCAAAAATGCATTTCTTTTCAAATCGGTCACCATATTTCTGGATAAGAAGTCCCGGTATTTTTGATCATTGCAAAAGCACTATCTGTGATATTAACCATATGTGACTTTCTGATATGATTTACGATTATGGCATCGGCTTGTTTATTTGGTACTGTTGGTAAATGAACCATCATTATTGAGACGCCTTAATCAAATAGTGAATTCCAGTTAGCTTGAGCCTCAATTAAGAATGGTCTTGATCTCATTCCTCCATGCTTGCTCAGATAATACATTGGGGTTGTGTTGAATGTTTTAAACAACATTGACCTCTCCTTCAGTGCTCATGAAAAGTGTTTGAGTGTGACGCTTTACTCTCAGATCAAGCTTTTCTTAGCTACAAACACTCATTTGGGGATCAAATTCCATGTATTTGAAGTCGACTGAAGTGAATACCGGACCACAACACAATAGAATCTGTTACTATTTAATGATGAAGGAGATTTTGTTGTAATAGGCATCTCTTCATTGTGTTCTATGTCCATCATGGAAATGACTGCAAAGCCACTACTGATAGTTTAAATTGACTACACTAGCCTGTTTGCTACATACTGCTACAGAAGTATAAGTGAAGAGCTGTGGTTGAGGTCCGCATTTCCTCCGAATTGAGAACCAACTTCACTCCAACTTTAATACACTTACTTGTGTTTAATGTCTATTATTGTTTCCACGTATTGAATTTTTTGCCGTAGATTGAGCACTGATGTGTTCATTTTGAGGTAGATACCCAGCTTTTGAACCACTAGTCCTAAAGTGTTGCAGTACTTCATTGATAAATTGGTGTTCTACATTTTAATTGTTCAGAGGAGGGTGGATAAAGAGGGATCTCAAGTCTTTCTGTTTGCTTTCCATTTCCGTTCTGTATAAGGCATTAGTGAGTGAAGTACTTAACTGCACAAGAATTGCCTGAAGACATCTTGGTGTCAAAACTAAAAGGAAAGATGACTAAAAGGAAAGAAGACGACCAATTTATATGACTTAAAGGAAAGGTGATGAATACTTTAAAAGAATAGCCACTAACTGAATAATTGAGATTTGGGAGCAATGTAGAAAGTTCCATAATCGACAATCTGTCAGAGAATAATGGTGAGGTAATTGCAAAGCTGCAGGATTCAACGTGAGTAAGCCTGGCGACCAGGATGAGCACAGTTAAATTGTGTGACAGAAAAATGACGTAAGGCACCAGAACAAAGGGGGCGTGAATGGACATTGTCAGGTGCAATTTAGAACATACCCATAAAACCCAGCATGCAAAACTGTATGTCTTGAACTAAATGTGCTGTGCCACATGGAGTGGAGGGTATGTAAGACAAGTGTCAGAAATAAGGTACGATTTTAACAGATTGTACCTATATGACTGCTATATGCCCTGAACTAACTACAACCTCAGATTCATCCTGTAGAGGAGCTCCATGTAGGAGAAGTCATCAGAATCTTCGCTCTCACTGCTGGGGCTCGCAAATGGTGAGGAATCCTTCTCATAAACCTTATATGCTGAAAAACGAACTCATCAGAGTTAACCCGTTCTTCCAAAAGTAACTAACTGCTTATTGATATGGAAGAGGCGAATTTTAGCTTTAAGTCATCAGGCCAGAATGTGATATTCTAAACTGGCCTGGTCACGAAGCAGTTCATCGTCTTGTTGGCTCTGAGCTTGGAAAGGTACTGCTCCTTCCAGCTTGGATGGCTGATAAATAGGACTGGAGAGTATGCTCAAACTTAAGTAGAGGCGGTCAAAGCGTAAGATCAGTCAGGTATCCCAAGTATGCAGTACTAGCTCCATGCCCAAAGAACTTATAAAACCATCCAGCGGTGCAAATAAATATTGAAAAGAATTTGGCATAGTGAAACTCTACACATAGCAGGCATTTTCTTTAACTGGAAAGAATGATGCACCAAAAGGCTGCCTCTGTACAGGTAAGAAGGAGGGGAACCAGTAGAGTTTCGCTCCTTACTGTCTAACCACCACCAAATGGTAGATTGCTATAGAATGGTTGACAGTATCGAAGGTGTGGAGAAATCTAAAGCTATAATGCCAACAGGGTGCCCACTATCAAGGTCTATCCTGAGATGTTCCAAAACAATGACCAAAGTGGTTTCCTTTTCCATCCCTGGAGTTATAGTAATTTGATGGACGTCTAGAATATCCCATGTTTATAGGTGGTACAAGAGTCTGTGCCAGTTATGTTTCCCTAATACCCATATTGGGCTATAGTTGGATTTTACTACTGTGTGTGGTGCGATAGCCTTCAGGGCAGAGACTGGGAAGGGACCTTTTATTCAAGATATGACACCCAGGAGTGAATCTTGCTTTCATTAAAACACGGAAGGCTTTTCTGGATGTCCACCGGTCTTCTAGTCAGAAAATCACAAGGATATTCTGTGATACAATACTGTACTTCTTTACAGTCATATCAGTTGCATTTTCTCTGAGAAGTGAGATGGGGTGTCTCCAAAACCCTTGTGATGGAGGGATAGAACTATCACACAACCATTGTGAAGAGGGATAGGACTGTCAGGGCTGCAGGAGTGAATCTGATCCCTAACCAGCCGAAACAGTGTTTTAGCAGAGTTGGAGACCTGAGTCTTCATTCAGATATCAGCATCTCTCTCCATCAAGTGCATCTCATCAGCTCAAAAAGAGGGTACCTTAAGAATGGGAGATTTGTGAATATTTCCTTTTTTTAAGCATCTGACTTCAGACCAGTCAACATAACTCACGATGTAGGAAGGATAGAAATACCATGTCACAAGCCACTGCACTATTCCTGAGTTATTGAAAAAAGTAGGTCACCATGACCACTTCCCTTAACTTTGCTTTTCTTTCCATGGAGAGATCTCCAAACCAGGGCTCAATCCTATTCCTGCATATGTTCGGTGGAATTCGTGGTCTCGGAATATATATTTTAGGTAGTGTATCATGAATATAGGTCCTCATAGAGAAGGTTTTGCAGAGATGAACTACTCATTCTAGAACAGTGTGTAGGTCAAAGTTGACATAGTTACATTTTGAATTATGGATTAAAGCGATTTGCCTAAAACCTATGATTCTAAAGGGGTACTCTTTCTCTTAATTTGTCACCACCTTGCTGTTTCACAGACACCATCCGCAAAATGAAGAATGATTTTAAGAAGATGGAGGATGAAATGGACTGCTTGGCCAATAATATGGCATCTATCACAGAGTTCAGTGGACGTATCAGCAGCACCCTGCAGGACCAACACGAGCAGATCACCAAGTTGTCTGGTAAGGAGGAAACCTATAGTGAAGATTCCTGGGTATAGAAGCCTCTAATAAGTGCCTAAGTTGGGTCATGCACGTGTTTTCTTTCACTCTGCATCAGCACTTGCCATGAGTAGTCTCACTGTGCAAAGGATCTGAAAGTTCATAAAACTTCCCCCTGCATCTGAATGGCATTCTGTTATCATGTTGGGAGGTGAGGCAGTCTTGTAGCTTAATTATTGGCTGTGTTCTAACCATGCCTTCCCTATTTCATAGCACAGGCATATAATTATTGCATAGCTCACCAGTTCCCTTATCTGTTAAAAATAGTAACACTTAAAAACTTAAATATTCTATTAATTTATTACTGCCAGACCAGCTGCATTTCTTTTCCTCCTGTGGCGGGGTACCAGGAAGGGGCCGGAGACTTGATCGGGGTAAACAAGGCTTTATTTTAGTGAGAGTCTTTTTAGGTTTCGACTTGGCGAGGGGCAAAGCCCCTCCCAGATCGAAATCTTTTGTTTTCAGTAGTGAGGTTCGGACCGCCTCTGTTTCCAATTGGCTAGCTCCATAAATGGAGGCTAGCCATTGGGAGACAGAGGCTGTCAATCGCGCTTTCTCACGAAAACGCGATTCGGGGGCGTTTCTGGTGCTTTTTTTAAGCCCCGCCCCTTTGTCCCGGGCCGCGCTGCGATTGGCTGCCGGCCTGGGACACCCCCGTGACGTCATTCCCGGGCCGCGCTGTGATTGGCTGCCGGCCCGGGACACCCCCGTGACGTCAGCCAATCACAGCGCGGCCCGGGACCTGACTTGTTTTCTTTATGAACTTTTTATGAACAAATTTTCGAATAATATGCACAAAAAAATTCTGCATGGGGGCTTCAACCCGCTTTGTTGCTCGCACCCAGAGCCAGAGTCACTGAAACCGAGGGCCGGACGCTATTTAGCTTCCGCTGCCCTCTCCCCCACATTCCACGTACAATTGTCAAACGGCTAGTTTAGCCAATCGTAAGCATAGGTAAGCTTTCCGTGGCCTCACATCCAATTAAAAACTGATAGTTCTGTATTTAGCCAATCATACGCAACTAGTTTCAGCAACCATTCCCCGATCCCCTGGCTTTACTCACCGCTAACATAACTGGTTCCCCCGCCGCGATTGGCTGTGGGCCTTGGGTGCAGCAGCTGTGGCCAGGCTCGCCGTGGTTACCGTAATTACGGGAGGAGAGCCGCCCGTTCAAGCATCAGTAACGGATAGCGGCTTCCAGTCCCAAATGACGGGCCGTGCGGGGCAGCGGTGGACCGATGATCACCGGGGAGGGCGGGAAGGGGGCCCCGACATCCGCATCACACCCCCCACAGATCCTCTCGCTGTGTAGCCGCCCGGGTATCCTTCCCGGCCTGCCGACTGGATTATTCCTGCCTCCCCTTCCCTCCCCAGCCCCCCCGCCTCGTTCATTTCCGAAGGGGGCAGCGGGGGCTGCGTGTACCGACACCCAGGGTGCCACCGGCAGCAGTGCAACAGAGGTTCCCCAACATTTCACCTACATAATTCTCAGTAATAGTGGGGAGCGGGAAAGCGCCCCGAAATACACATTATTATTTTTCTGCTCCAGGCAGTCTTCTCCGTGGACATTTTAGCGCCATCCTCGGTGGTAAGTGCCCATTCTTGTAACTGCAATAATTGTATTGTTTTTTTATTATTTGGGATGCTTTGATTTATAAATGGTCGGCTGGGGCCCCGAACACGGTATTTTTTTTCTTTTATTTTACACATGAAGTGTCTCTATATTTCGCGATATGCGTGCGTTTGATATATGCATCAGACGCCTGTTGTAACACGTTAATTTCAAGGCTGTGTGTACAGGAGGCATCTGCTGCGGTGTAGATCCTGAGCAGCGCCCAAGTGGCAGCTATACACCTCTATGCAAAGCTCGCCAATATGTAAAGCTAACCGGAGAGGAATATATATATATATATATATATATATATATATATATATATATATATATATAGTGGTAGACTAGGTAGCATCACATCATAATCTATATTAGAATGGTGTGTCTGTTGTAGAGCATTTGATGTTCTGTTGTGTAATATACAGCTTGCAGATCGTACACAACGTGTTGGTACTCGATGTAGAGTCGTATAATACACGCACCATTAGCTGTTGTAATATTGGACTTATGCCCTAACTTGGCAGGATGATTTTTTATACCTGGGGGCGCATAGAGGCTACGTTGCGTAATACAGAGCATGCCAGACACAGAATAACATATTGGGGCCAGCTAGACCCATGTAATGTATGCAGCAGATAGTAGTGTAATAAGACACTTTTATTGTATGGATAAGTTACAGGGATAAGTTACATTGCCAATAGCTCTAACTTTTCCAAAGGCGAAACCGTTGCATTGTAAATGCTTGTTATATCTGGTAGTGAGTCTTTCCCGGTGAAACCCGGCTGGATCCGTGGTAACGCTGTCCCTTGGAAAGGTTGGAGCCACTCTTCATGGTCTTGCTCTTCTCCCTCAGTGGTATGGCTGGGCTGGGCTTTTGCTTATCCAGGTCAGGGCGGGAAGGAAGAGACAAAAGAGGCGGTCAGGACGCCAGTCCGCTATCGTATGCCCGTGGGGAACCGGGGTAGTGAGGGGTCACCGCTGCTCATGTGCTTTATGGACTCAATAACGACGGTGCCAGGGATATGAGGAATAACGATGTGAGGTAGGGTAGGGTAGGAAACAGGGAAGGGGGAAAGTAAGGTCCGGAGGTAAGATACAACAAGCTGTACATAGGCAGGATGCGACCGTGACTATGGAGGCGAGTCTCCCCGTCTTCCGACCCACCCTGCAAGCCGCTGCCATTCCTGCTGAAGCCACACTCCTCCCCGGGAGTGTGTCGCAGCGCTTCGCGGAAACGTTGGCCTCCTGGCTCTCGTTCTCCCTCCTCTAGGATGCTTCTCCTCACTCCTCTCCGAACTCCGTCGTCTTCTTCCTCGGTCCACACACCACCTCCAAACGCCTCCGGGGTGTCGTCACACGCCGAGCTTTGGTCTTCCTGACTTTTACCCAATCCCGGCAGGGGGCGTGGCTTCATAGTCGATGTAATTCCAATTAAAGGAACCGTCCTCCAATTCGTTCTCTTGATCGGCACACAGAGGATGCCGGTCGGTGCTCCACTCGTTCTGCGATAAGTGGAAAGAGGGAGGGGATGTAGAGTCAACATTCCACCATTCGCCTGAGGGGGACCCCTCTTCCACCCGCCTAGTCACCCCTTTACACCTCCCTATGTTTTAACCCCTTGCTATATCACTAGATATGTCAGTGTGCTCATTAAATTGGGAATGTGACTACTATGCTTCATATGCACCTCAGCCACAGTTGCCTGTATTGTTACCCAATGTTAGAGATCAGTCTCCGCCTCCTGTTTCACAATGCAAAATGTATCCTTAACACACTTGTCATGATTGTTGTATTAGTCTGTAAGGTGGCCACCCGCAACACAGCTCGCCCGACGCCCCCCAACAAACAAACTTTGCTGTCTTTTGCATCACAGTGCCACTTATTTTTAACTGCATGAGGCAAAAGAGCTATAAGCTAGCCACAGAGCCCAACTGAAACCCCTCCTCTTATTTTTAAGGTTATTCATGCCCACCTTCTTCATGTTTTGCTATTATTTCACGTCCTGCCCCTCTGAGTCAATGTTCATTGGTTTAGTTCATGGTTCAGCTAGCACCTCCAGAATGTCCTGAACCCTATCTGTGCTCCATCTTGCTTTCATTCACTCAGCCTTTTCAGCCCACCAGTGAAAGCCCTCCCTTCATTCTTTGAGAAATGTTCACACTATTCAAAATGCTTCTGAAATCATACCTTCTCATTTGCTGTCCTTTCTATCTCCATATCTCTTTACCTGTTCTGGCTGCTGGCTGTTTGTTTGCTTTCATTTTCATTGTTTCCCCCTGTGCTTCTATGACTGAGAGGGTTCCGTTTTCTTCACCTGAATGGGAGCAGTAAAATACTGAACTTTTGCTGTCAGTGGGGCATATTGCTTTGTGCTGTCTGTTATGCTTTTCCGTCACCAACGTGATTTTGCCATAACTATCATGCATTAGTGATTCAGAGATGACACTTGCTGGTGCCATCTCTGTATCACCAGGGTGATTTCATTGTTCAGTTATTTTCAAGGCACTCTCATTGTTTGTGCATACCCACTTCTGTTACCTGCGCCATGCATTTGCTGTTTCCTTCAAGTTTTCTTAGCCGGTGTAGCTATTTTAGCTCTCATGCACAAACTTTTCTTCTGCTCGGGTCAGATGTCTATAACGCGGCTTGTTTGAATGTTATCACTGCCTCCAGTCCTCCTTTCTCCATTCCAAACATTGATACTGTGTCTTCCCTCCCAGTACACAATGCATTGACCACTTCTCGCTGCTATACTAGGGCTCTACATTTTGTGGCTGGACTAGCCACCCACACAGCAGGAGGAGGATCAGTGATCCATCTTCTGGCACATTTTGGGATTCGTCCAAGGGATGACTTCCGCCCTGAGAGTGGGGCAGTGTTCCACAGATGTGTCCTGATCTCATCATACCTCTGGCACTTATAGGAAATGTAGTTGTCTGTAGTACCACTGCGCACGTTCCTTGAACAGGATAGGAGTTTCATGGAGAATGCCTTACTTAGTCACCCTATTAGCTGCGACTAGTGTGCGCATATAACTTGTGTATTGAGAAACTGTAGGAAGCTGGCTTTTTTAATGTAGTGTACCAAAATGAGGCACACTATGTAAAAAGTCCAAATGGCCCTTATTGGCTGACAGGGTTTAAATTAATAATCCCAAATGTTCTCTTTGTGGAAGTGTGGGGGAGCAGTTTAGACTTATTAGAGGGCAGTGTTAAGCATTTGATGAACTCCGAGTCAATAAAGGAGACACACACTCAAGGAGAAACTCAAGACCAATTTAGAAAAATTTATTTTTATATACATTATTTACACCAAGATTATCTGAATCAGCTGTCAGATTTGAGGCCTGAGCCTCAAAATCTGTAATGTTCTCTTATGGGAGAAACATTCACTGCACGGGTACACTTACAGACGACTTGCAGGACTGTTCTTCTGGACTTAAGTAGGGGGCCAAGGTCCAAGACGCAAAAAGAGTTCCAGTTTACCAGCCCTGGGGGGGGGGTCTCGGTGCACAGATGCTTTCAGCCGTGGTCGCCTCGAGTGCTACCTGCTAAAGTCAATGGGGAAAATTACCTGCAAGAAAAGGCTGCAAGCGAGGACTGGGGGACCAGTCAGGCTGAACCCAGGAGGGGGCGGGGGGGGGGGGGTTACACCGTCCGTTTACGTGTAACCCGGGCAGGGGAGCTCAGGTGCAGAAGGGTTTTTTCCAGCGGGTCGCAGGAGTTAGAGAGACTCACTGTTCTTGGGTGACCTGGAGAGAGGAAGAAAACAGGGCAGCAGGGCCTCTCTTGATCAAACCCTTGTGGATCCAGAAGTCCCTCGTCAGTAGGTTGGTGATATTCGGACTGGACACGCAACATGCATTGGTTGCTGCAAATGCTCCGATACACAGGGTGTTGGTCCTGGGTGGCTCCTGGAAGTCCTGGCATCTCCAAATTTGGTAGGGAGGCCGATCTCACCTCCTAGAATAAGGAACACCTCTTTCTGGAGTGCTGCTCCCATGGTGGGCCGAATAGCCAGCAACACGGTGGGCAGGGCCTATGCTGGTCTGTGCCTGCAGCTTCAGGGTTACAGCTTCTCCTCCCCAAGGGAGATGCTAACTGGTTGTCGAAGTGATGGGCAGTCCTCCAAGCGCTGGAGAGGGGGCACAGCTTTTGAATTTGCTGGGTCATTGCAATTATCTAGGTTTCAGAAGTTAGGCAGGGTTTTGCTTCA
The DNA here is from genome assembly GCF_964261635.1 of Lissotriton helveticus. Taxonomy (NCBI): domain Eukaryota; kingdom Metazoa; phylum Chordata; class Amphibia; order Caudata; family Salamandridae; genus Lissotriton; species Lissotriton helveticus. Next base: position 686,693,649 of record NC_136070.1, on the reverse strand, counting down.
AGTTTGTGATTAGTCCTCAGTTCTCATATTGACAGCTCTTCTTTTGTCCTCTTCAGTTCCTTGGAGTCGAATATGAGTTCCTGGTGTCAGGGGGCCACAATAATACTAAATTTAGGGGCGTGAAGGATTGTAGCCGGTGGGCTATTTACCGTTGGGGTCACTACACCTCATATATGACCACTTCTTGATGGGGCCTGGGCATAACTCTTTCCCGGAATTTCTAATTCCACCAAAAACAAGATGGCATAACCCTTCTTTCGTGGAGCACATCAGGTAGCCCACCTTAGGGGTGTGACTAGCCTGGTGGTGCGAGTTAAGTAACAATGGGGTAACCCACAAAGCCACTGGGCCTGGGTAGATAATGGTACAATAAGATAATGTCCCAGTGGAAAGCAATTTAAGAAAGATAGATGTGTACAAGAGTCAATCCGTTGTATCTGAACAAAGCCAAGCACCACTATACAATATAACAACCAAATGAGTGTGATTTTATTTCATCACGACATTGAAGTTAATCAGTTTATATACAGTAGAATACAATTGATAAGTGGATATTACTCAATTAAAAAGGTGCACAGAAAAGTGAGGTGGTAAGTGCATGGGTTGGATTGTGATGAAGGACAGTAGTGTGCATGTATGCATTACTGCCAAATGCATTAAATAACAAATCATAACATCATTGCAGATACAAATAAAGGAGAAATGTTGACGCTTCGACCCCTAAACGGAACAACCAATTTTATGCATTGTGAACAGGGTCTTCATCAGGGCCACGGTGAAGGTAGGGGAGTTATCTGTTCATTGATCCTGCCAGCAGCCCCCAGCCACAGGTAACTGAGCAACCTGGGCCTTAACTTCTTGTTCAACACGAACATCATTGAAGATATCTGAGAGCGTACACAGCCCTGTTTTTATATCCACAGCCAGAAGCGATATAGCTGTTTTTACTGGTGCCCACTCCCCTACCTTCACCTTGGTCCTGATGAAGACCCCGTTCATAATGCACAAAATTGGTCGTTCCCTTTAGGGGTCGAAACGTCCACATTTCTCCTTTGTTTGTATTGTCAGACATATATGACAGATAATTTATATCTGTAATTATGTTATGATTTGTTATTTAATGTATTTGGCAGGAAACTGTATATACATCAATAAATTGATAAACAACTATCCAGACAGTTTCCTGCCAAATGCATTAAATAACAAATCATAACATACATACAGATATAAATTCTCTGTCATATATGTCTCACAATAAAAACAGCTATATCGCTTCTGGCTGTGGATATAAAAACGGGGCTGTGTACGCTCTCAGATGTCTTCAATGATGTTCGTGTTGAACAGGAAGTTAAGGCCCAAGTTGCTCAGTAACCTGTGGCTGGGGGCTGCTGGCAGGATCAACGAACAGCTAACTCCCCTACCTTCACCGTGGTCCTGATGAAGACCCCGTTCACAATGTGCAAAATTGGTTGTTCCGTTTAGGGGTCGAAACGTCGACATTTCTCCTTTGTTTGTATCTGCAATTATGTTATGATTTCTCATTTAATGCATTTGGCAGGAAACTGTCTGGATAGTTGTTTATCAATTTATTGATGTATGTATATATATATATATATATATATATATATATATATATATATATTACCGTAGTTATAGTTAGGATCGTTTTCCATAGGAAATCTGCAACATTCTATTGGGAATAACTTTGGCGCCGAATGAGGGATCTGCCTGTAATTTTCCTTAACTTTGCCTCGCTGCGCTCTGCTCCTTCCCTGAAAGTTTCGGGGGGATCCGTCAAGCGGGGGCCGAGATAAAAGGGGGGTCCCAAAACGTGTTTTCCCCATGTTAATTTCCATAGGGCGGTTGGACTCACTTTTAGCCCGAACGGCTGAAGGGATTTCCACCAAACTTGGCAAAATTGTTGGGACTGATACCCCGATGTGCCTTTGCTATGTCTCAAGATATATGCTCCAGTGGTTTTTACGAAAATTAACTTTGAAAAAATATATATTGGGCTACATTGGGCTATATATATGTTAGAGCCCAAATGTAGCCCAATGTAGCCCAAAGATGGCCACCAGAGACAAAAAAAAACAAATGTAGCCCAAATATCAGCCAGATGTAGCCCAACTATAGCCAATGACAGAATGTCCCAGAGTGTTCTAAAGAACAACTAGAGCGCTAACAGTCTTACGTATGACAAAAGTATGGCACACCTGAAGTCATCTTGATTGGAATATATTGTTAACACTTAAAACATTAAATTTGCAAAGGAACAAAATGAGGGGGTTCATTTTGCCATAGAAATTATGATTAGTGCTGAAGAAAGAAAAATTAGGGCACATTTTGAGTGACTTCTCAAATCCTCTTATATTTCATTAAAATAATTCTGATATGCAGTCTCCCAAGATGGCCACCAGATACAAAAGAGCCCAAATGTAGCCCAAATATCAGCCAGATGTAGCCCAACTATAGCCCAATGACAGAATGTCCCAGATTGTTCTAAAGAACAACTAGAACGCTAACAGTCTTACTTATGACAAAAGTATGGCACACCTGAAGTCATCTTGATTGGAATAAAGTGGTAACACTTAATACATTTAATTTGAAAAGGAACAAAATGAGGGGTTTCATTTTGCCATAGAAATTTTATATATATATATATATATATATATATATATCCCACAAAATCGTGTTTACACCAAGCTAGAACACGACAGCAACGGACACAATAGAAGTCTGTGCAGCAAACGGAGATTTATTCTTCGAGGGTCTCACAGGCAAGAAAAATACTCGACGCGTTTCAGTGCAGACGCACCTTAGTCATGAGCAATGGATCTACCGGTGCATACGTTTTTAAATACCACGTGACACTTGTGAAAAAAGTGAAAACAGACTCAGTAATTTAACAGTAATTACAAAACACGTACTCAGCCGAATACATGCATAATATTGTGTACTAAAACAAAACAATAGAAAGATACACAACCGCTTTTCTTTAAATTAACCACTTGTAAAATAATTGCAGTGCTTGCCCACAGCGGATCTAATGGTATGCTTTTCATGCATGTCAATAAAGTTTTCTTAGGAGACCTGAAAAGCACAACTGTGCTCCCTTTGGTCCATCAGCAGGGATAAGTATAAATGAAAATAAAAGTTGGTATATACCAGAGATCTTTCTATTTACAAAGTCAAGCCCAAGTGGGCAAAATCTAATTTACTGCTGTAAATGGTTGCACTGAGAAACGGTGAGATTCTCTCGTCCTGCCTCAATGGTCTTGCTATATTGGGTCTCTCAGAATTCATCGTTCATGAGCAGCATCAATAACATCATAATTCAAGTTCTTTTCTTCAATACATTGCGGTTCTGATCTAAAGTGAAAAAAAATAAAATACAAGGTGTTACTTCTGTCCAAATAAAATTAAAAACAAAACACATAGATCAACAGACAATCAACATAAAATATGTAATAAAACTATCCTGGCTCTGCGGCATCTATGCGACTATGGATCTAATAATGGAATAGCACATACTTACTAACCTAGATGAACGGCTAGCTCTTCATCGAAATTATGGCCTGAAGGGGTCAGAGTCCTATATTGTATGATCAGTTTGGACTCTAATCTGCGGAGTTATTTTAGTCTGTTGCCCCCACATATGTCTGCCTTCACAAAGTCCAAGACAACGAAACTCAGTAAGTTTGTGTTCTGTTCATGATGGCTGCAAAAGTGACGGGCTACGGGGTATGCTTTGTCACAGTTTTTTATTGCACGGAGGTGCTCAAGAATCCGTATTTTGGCTTTGTGGATGGTGCTGCCAATGTAAGCTATGCCACATGGACAGAATAATGCATATACTGCATATTCTGTATTGCATGATGTATGTTTTTTGATTACATATGGCTGACTTTCCGCTGAGAGGGTACACTGCTTTTTGTTCTTGCTATTCTTGCAGGCTTTACAACTTCTACAAGTGTAAAAACCTTGGATCCCTGGGGTCCCTTTCTTATCAGTCTCAACTGCTCTGCACAGCGTGTCTCTCAGAGATCTAGCTCTCTTATATGTAATCTGTGGGTTCTGTCCTATGCAGTCAATCAGGTCTCTATCAGTTTTGAGAACAGGCCAGAATTTTTTCAAACAGTTGCGTACTGCGTGCGTTTGTTTCTTGTACGTAGTTATGAACCTCAATGTTTGATCGTTCTTTTCTTTGTTCTCTCCTTCTGCCTTAAGTGTTTTGTCAATAAGCAGAGATTCTCTTGAACGGAGAGCTACTTTTTTAAAGCCTTACTGACCGTTTTCTTAGTATAACCTCGTTGCAAAAAACGTTCTGCCATAATTTTGGATTCTATTTCGAACTTCTCTTTCGTGCTGCAATTACGTTTTGCTCTGAGGAGCTCACCCAGAGGGATACTCTCGATGAGTGCCACAGAGTGACAGCTGTCAGCATGTAGCAGACTATTACCTGCCGTGCTTTTCCTAAACAGGGAACTCTCAATTTTACCATTTTCTATAAATACATTGAGGTCTAGAAATTCAACCGTATGTTTGGACCAATGCGAAGTAAGGTGGAGATTAAAGTTGTTATCATTCAATTTTAGTACAAAGTCATTCGCCTCATCCTCTGTCCCTCTCCATATACAGAAGATGTCGTCAATGTATCTAATATACATTGGGACTCTATCTTTAAATTATGTTACTTTACTTACTACTTCCTCTTCCCATAAGCCCATATAGAGACCTGCAAAAGATGGCGCAAAACAGGTCCCCATTGATGTACCAAGGGTCTGATGGAAGATCTTATTGTCGAAGAGGAAGTAGTTTTGTTTCAAACATATGGATATCATCTCCAACAACATCTCTGTGTGGGCCAGGTACGAAGCTGACCTGTTGCCCAGAAAATGCCTACATGCATCCAAACCTTTATCATGAGGTATGCATGTGTACAAACTTGACACATCCATCGTCAACAAAGAGTATTCATCATCCCATGCAATACCATCAAGTTTACGCAAAAAATCGCTAGTGTCTTTCACATATGAAGGTATCTTTTGCACTAAACCTTGAAGAAAAAAATCCACATATCTGGACATATTTTCCAAAAAACTCCCTCGTGACGACACAATTGGTCTCCCTGGTGGCTTGAGTGGCTCTTTGTGGATTTTGGGCAGCAGGTATAAAGCTGGGAGCTTGGGGAATTTACAGTCTAGAAATTTATATTCACTGTCTTCAATAAGTCCCTGCTTCTTCCATTCTAATATCCGTGTACTCGATTGTCTGATGGCATGTTCATACTCCATCCTGTTACTTCTTAAGTATTTATCAGTTTCACCAAGCTGTCTCAGACCCTCATTAATGTAATCAACTTTAGACATAATAACAACATTTCCGCCCTTGTCGGACTTCTTGATCACAATAGAGTTGTCATTTTTTAAATCATCAAGGGCAGCTCTTTGTACTCTACTCATGTTGTTCCATTGATTGAGATTTCTACGTTTAGCTATTTTCCATAGCTCATCACTCACTCCTTTCTCAAACACTTCTATTGCCTCGTTTTTGATCTGGGGCAAGAACACTGATTTTGGTCTAAAATCACTCTTGGCACTAAGGTCAAAAGGAATGTTCTCTAATTCTAGGCTGGTTGTTGGATCATCACAATTACCGGTTAATTCTGCCAATACATTCATCGTATGTAACAATGCAACATCACCTATACGCACATCACTGACAACATTGGTAACAATTGGGTCGTTGGAATTGACTTTAGTGGCATGCCATTTTTTTAAACGCAATTTGCGTGTAAAATAGAATAGGTCTATACGACTCTGCGTGTAATCAAAAGTGTTTGTGGGGCAAAATGAAAGGCCTTTAGATAATAAATCAATCTCAGTCTTACTTAGTATTCTTGATGATAAGTTGATCACCGTCTTTTCTTCCATTACTTTATCTTTGCTTGGCCCCTTGTTCGACTTCACACAGGGCTGCTTTGATTTCCGGATGGCTTGTTGTTTCCTCTTTTTCCTTTGCCTCCTCTTCCTCGTTTTGGAAATCCTTCTGATCTGTTGCTGGACTGTCTGCCCTTGGCTACTAGATCGAACTCCGCTAAAATGCTGGTTTTTACTCCAGTGTATTCAGATATTACTGAAAAATCGCTCCCACTCGTGATACCACTGCCACTCGCCAGACTGGTGCCACTGACTGCTGAATGACTATCATCAAGTTGTTGTTCTGCATTGGTTGCTATGGATGTGTTTGCACTTGTTGCCCCGTTGGTTTTTTTCTCAGATGATCATATTTTTTTGAAAATGTAAGGATTTGACCTTTTTGATAATCCACTAGATCACGTTGGAATTTCCGTTGTTTTTTTAATTTTATCTCGCCTTCAATTTTGTCAAGTCCCTTTTCAATTTTATCCATTTCTTTTTGAAATTCATCTTCTGTGCATAATTCTTTTAGTTCAGCCGTCAAATTTTCAATGGTAGCGCTTAATTTGTCGCAATCTTTGCTTGCGAATTTAACCAGCATTTTCAGCATGTTTGTGGAGCAGTTGTGATTGTTCTCGATCCAATTCTCAACAAGCTCAGGGTCTGGGTCTTCAAACGTCGGGGTTATGAAAATACGAAGGCCTCTTGGTATTCTCCCGACCTCTATGTATTTATCCAGGGTGGTCCCCTCCCACCATTTGTTCTGTTCTTTTTTGCAAGCTTTCCATAATTTGTCCAAAATCGCCTTCTTGTTATTAGGAGGGGTTAAACTCACCACTTCTCCTTTCGCATTCGCTGATGTGTCACTGTGTTGACAAGCATCGAACAGTTTGCTTGCCGCTTCAGAGCGTTTTTCATATCTTGCCATTGCCATTGCTTTGTAAAACGAGTCAGTTTCCGACTCGTTGTGCTCCGATATCTTGTTTGCACATCTCCGACACGAATTCACTCGGAGATGTGCAAACAAGATATCGGAGCACAACGAGTCAGAAACTGACTCGTTTTCAGAGCTCTGAAGCGGCAAGCAAACTGTTCGATGCTTGTCAACACAGTGACACATCAGCGAATGCGAAAGGAGAAGTGGTGAGTTTAACCCCTCCTAATAACAAGAAGGCGATTTTGGACAAATTATGGAAAGCTTGCAAAAAAGAACAGAACAAATGGTAGGAGGGGACCACCCTGGATAAATACATAGAGGTCGGAGAATACGAAGAGGCCTTCGTATTGTCATAACCCCGACGTTTGAAGACCCAGACCCTGAGCTTGTTGAGAATTGGATCGAGAACAATCACAACTGCTCCACAAACATGCTGAAAATGCTGGTTAAATTCGCAAGAAAAGATTGCGACAAATTAAGCGCTACCATTGAAAATTTGACGGCTGAACTAAAAGAATTATGCACAGAAGATGAATTTCAAAAAGAAATGGATAAAATTGAAAAGGGACTTGACAAAATTGAAGGCGAGATAAAATTAAAAAAACAACAGAAATTCCAACGTGATCTAGTGGATTATCAAAAAGGTCAAATCCTTACATTTTCAAAAAAATATGATCATCTGAGAAAAAAACCAACGGGGCAACAAGTGCACAACACATCCATAGCAACCAATGCGGAACAACAACTTGATGATAGTCATTCAGCAGTCAGTGGCACCAGTCTGGCGAGTGGCAGTGGTATCACAAGTGGGAGCGATTTTTCAGTAATATCTGAATACACTGGAGTAAAAACCAGCATTTTAGCGGAGTTCGATCTAGTAGCCAAGGGCAGACAGTCCAGCAACAGATCAGAAGGATTTCCAAAACGAGGAAGAGGAGGCAAAGGAAAAAGAGGAAACAACAAGCCATCCGGAAATCAAAGCAGCCCTGTGGGAAGTCGAACAAGGGGCCAAGCAAAGATAAAGTAATGGAAGAAAAGACGGTGATCAACTTATCATCAAGAATACTAAGTAAGACTGAGATTGATTTATTATCTAAAGGCCTTTCATTTTGCCCCACAAACACTTTTGATTACACGCAGAGTCGTATAGACCTATTCTATTTTACACGCAAATTGCGTTTAAAAAAAATGGCATGCCACTAAAGTCAATTCCAACGACCCAATTTTTACCAATGTTGTCAGTGATGTGCGTATAGGTGATGTTGCATTGTTACATACGATGAATGTATTGGCAGAATTAACCGGTAATTGTGATGATCCAACAACCAGCCTAGAATTAGAGAACATTCCTTTTGACCTTAGTGCCAAGAGTGATTTTAGACCAAAATCAGATCAAAAACGAGGCAATAGAAGTGTTTGAGAAAGGAGTGAGTGATGAGCTATGGAAAATAGCTAAACGTAGAAATCTCAATCAATGGAACAACATGAGTAGAGTACAAAGAGCTGCCCTTGATGATTTAAAAAAATGACAACTCTATTGTGATCAAGAAGTCCGACAAGGGCGGAAATGTTGTTATTATGTCTAAAGTTGATTACATTAATGAGGGTCTGAGACAGCTTGGTGAAACTGATAAATACTTAAGAAGTAACAGGATGGAGTATGAACATGCCATCAGACAATCGAGTACACGGATATTAGAATGGAAGAAGCAGGGACTTATTGAAGACAGTGAATATAAATTTCTAGACTGTAAATTCCCCAAGCTCCCAGCTTTATACCTGCTGCCCAAAATCCACAAAGAGCCACTCAAGACACCAGGGAGACCAATTGTGTCGTCACGAGGGAGTTTTTGGGAAAATATGTCCAGATATGTGGATTTTTTTCTTCAAGGTTTAGTGCAAAAGATACCTTCATATGTGAAAGACACTATTTATTTTATTTATTTAAGTAGCTTATACAGCGCGCAGCTACCCCCGAAGGGGTGTCCCGGCGCTAAAACAGGAACTCACGACTAGAGAGGGGAGGCAGGAGGAATGGAGAACAGGATCATATTCTAGAGAAGAGCCACGTTTTTAATTTGCTGCGGAAAAGGGATTCTGAAGGGCAAAACCTGAGGTCAGGTGGGAGACAGTTCCATAGTTTAGCAGTCGTCACGCTAAACCCTCTGCCGCCCATTCTGGATCGTCGAAAACGAGGTGCAGTCAGGAGACGTAGATTATTGGATCCCAGAGTTCTCACTGATTGAGATATTACCACTCGCTTTTTCAGATATCCTGGCCCTAGACCGTTGATGGCACGAAAGGCGAGGGTGAGAATCTTGAATTGAATGCGGCTTGCAATGGGGAGCCAGTGAAGCTCTTTGCAATAAAAAGCAACCGACTGACGGTAAGGGATATTTCCAATCAGTCTAGCTGCTGCGTTCTGCACGATCTGGAGGCGATCAATCAAGTATTGAGGGGCACCAGCATATAGACTGTTGGCGTAATCTAAATGAGATGTGATGAGGGCCTGAGTGATAGTTCTACGGACATCTAAAGGGAGGTAAGGAAAAATCTTTTTAATCATGCGAAGTTTCGCGAAGCAGGCTGAGGTGACCTTGTTAATTTGCGTTTTACAGGAGAGTGAGTCATCAAACTGAAAGCCAAGGTTACGTGCTGATTGGACCGGGGAGGGCGGGGGGTTAAGCGCGGTGGGCCACCACAGGCTAGGGGATATTGGAACTTTCTGGTTAAAGAATAAGACCTCTGTCTTATCAGTATTAAGCCTAAGGTGGTTGATGGTCATCTAGGCACAGATGTTATCCAAACAGTGGCGGAAGTTGGCAAAGGTGGAGTCCGAGTGGTCTCTAAAAGAGAATATCAGCTGAGTATCGTCAGCATAAGAGACCACCCTGACCCCACAGGACTCCACCACTGTAGCCAAGGGAGCGAGATAGACATTAAAAAGCAGAGGGCTCAGGGCAGAGCCCTGCGGAACACCACACAGCAGGGGTTTACCCTCTGATTTAAAAGGTCCGAGCGCCACCCTCTGCGTTCTGCCAGTAAGGAATGACTCAACCCAGGCTAATACAGAGCCGCTAATTCCAGCCTGCCTTAGACGGTTAAGTAGGATTATATGTGAAACCGTGTCAAAAGCGGCGGACAGGTCGAGGAGGACCAACATGGCCTCCTCGCCCCTATCCACACACTCACGGACGGTCTCAGCTACTTCCAAGAGAGCAGTTTCGGTGCTAAAGCCCGCTCTAAAGCCAGATTGAGAGTCGTGTAGAAAAGAGTTGTTTTCAAGATATTCTGTCAGTTGCAGCTGAACGGCTTTTTCCAGAATTTTTGCGGGTTTGGGAAGGAGGGAGATGGGGCGAAAGTTGCTAAATTTTGTATGGTCGGCATCAGGCTTTTTCAGAATGGGGACTAAGAGAGCTTCCTTCCAAATGGATGGAAATATGCCATGATGGAGGGAGGCATTCCAAATAGAAAGAAAGGGGCAAACCAGTATAGGAGCTAGGTCGCCCAGGACCTTGGCAGGGATAAGGTCAGAAGGCGAACCTGATCTGCACTGGGTGAATAACCTGAGTGCGGTCTCGTGAGACAGCTCGTTGAAAGACAGTAGGGAAGCCGATTCTGGGGCCAGGTTAGGAGGAACCGGGAGATGTTCCTCAACAGGGAAAGAGGTACTAATTTTATCGATTTTCTCTAGAAAATAATCAGACAGTCCATCACATAGAGCCTGGCTAGAAGGGTTCTGCGAAGCCCTGGCGGGAGGGTTTACAAACTCTTTAACAATATTAAAAATGGCTTTGGAGGAGTTCTTAGCTTTAGAGATTTGAAGAGAGAGATAATCTCTCATGGTGACTTTTTTATGTTTAAGAAATTTTCTCAAGGCAGTTTTGTAAGTAGCTTTGGATTCAGGGTCATAATTCTGCCGCCACTTGCGTTCTAGTATTTTGCAGCGGCTTTTTTCCTCTCGAAGGGTCAGTGAAAACCACGGGGCAGAAGGGCGTGTTCGAGCGGAGGTAATAGGTTTAAGGGGAGCGATGGAGTCAATAGCAAGAAGTAGTGCGGAATTAAGTTTGGACACATTTTCGTCAATGTCACTAGGCAAAGGGTCCGGCTGATAATGAAATAAAGGATCTAAGGTCGAACAGGTAACTTTGTGCCACATTCTTCCCAGCTTTTTACCACGGACAGTGGGTGTGGGTCTTAAGTATATCTCTAGGTCAAAAGGGACAAGATGGTGATCTGACCAAGTAAGAGGAAGAGCGCAATGGACTGTAATATTAGAGAAATTGGCAAAGATAAGGTCAAGTGTATGCCCAGCTGTATGCGTTGGACCCTTGACTAATTGAGACAGGTTCAAGCTCTGCATCGTTTCCAACAAAGAGTTGGCTTTTGAGCAAAGAGAATTATCCACGTGGAGGTTGAAGTCTCCGAGCACCATAAAATGTTGATGCTTGAGGGAGAGATCAGCCATCAGGTGGATTAAAGCTGTTAAGGAGAGAGTCGAAGCGGTAGGAGGGTTGTAGACTAGAATACCCGCCATGACGACTGCCGCAGTGTCCGCAATAGTGAAATACATAGCTTCGATCATCCCAATATTCGTCAGCTTGGTAATAGACAAATTGAGCTGGGATTTTAGGATAATGGCAAGACCACCTCCTATTTTGCCCCCTTCACGGTTGATACCCTTAAAGAGATAACCCGGAGGGGTGGCTAGGTGGATATCAGGGTTAGAGGTGTCTTTGAGCCATGACTCGGTTAGAAACAAAATATCCCAGGCGTCCGATACAATTGACGCCCAGATTTCGTTGGAATGACGGGGGAGTGAGCGACAGTTAATCAAACCTGCTTTCAGCGTCAGAGGATAATTCAGGCGCTTGGGCAGGCTGAGGCAGGGAGAGGGGCGTAGGCTCCATGGCGGGAGGGTGAAATTGCAATGTGGACAATGGAAGGGGGCGTCTTCCAGATGGCAGGGACAGCAGCGCGGATGGGAGGGGCAGGTAGTAGGCTTTAAATGCAGAAGCTGGGATCTGGTCCAGTTAATACGACCAGAAGCAGACTGTTCGCCAGGGGGACTGGCCCTAGGCACGGGCCAGGCGCGGACGGGCGCAGACGGGCTTGCCTTAGGCGCGCCTTCGGCGCGCAAACGGCGCTCCCGCTGCGCTCGTCCGCTGCGCTCGTCCGCTGCGCTTGCGTGGAAAGCACATTAGTAGAGAGGGAGGGGGCGTGGCCTCGCGGGGGGGCGTGTCCCCGCGTGCCAGCAGCGATGGCGGCCGTGAATATTACCCTGCAACACAGCGCTAAGATCCGCTGTTTGTAGGGCGTAGCAGAGTGGCAGTATGGCGAAAGTGCCCCAAAGGAGCTCAGGGTAAGTGCACGCAAATTAAAATCACTTTAAAACACAAATACAAATTTCAAAGATTTCGAGCAGCGCACCTCCGGCTTTCCGCCTCAGAGGTGAGAGTATCCTGATGGCGCGCTAGTATTCAGCGTTTAAATGGGCTCGGGAGGGGGCGTGGCCTCGGGAGGGGGCGTGGCCTCGCGGGGGCGTGGCCTCGTGGGGGGGCGTGTCCCCGCGTGCCAGCAGCGATGGCGGGCGTGAATATTACCCTGCAACACAGCGCTAAGATCCGCTGTTTGTAGGGCGTAGCAGAGTGGCAGTATGGCGAAAGTGCCCCAAAGGAGCTCAGGGTAAGTGCACACAAATTAAAATCACTTTAAAACACAAATACAAATTTCAAAGATTTCGAGCAGCGCACCTCCGGCTTTCCGCCTCAGAGGTGAGAGTATCCTGATGGCGCACTAGTATTCAGCGTTTAAATGGGCTCGGGAGGGGGCGTGGCCTCGCTGGGGGGCGTGTCCCCGCGTGCCAGCAGCGATGGCGGCCGTGAATATTACCCTGCAACACAGCGCTAAGATCCGCTGTTTGTAGGGCGTAGCAGAGTGGCAGTATGGCGAAAGTGCCCCAAAGGAGCTCAGGGTAAGTGCACACAAATTAAAATCACTTTAAAACACAAATACAAATTCCACAGATTTCGAGCAGCGCACCTCCGGCTTTCCGCCTCAGAGGTGAGAGTATCCACTAGCGATTTTTTGCGTAAACTTGATGGTATTGCATGGGATGATGAATACTCTTTGTTGACGATGGATGTGTCAAGTTTGTACACATGCATACCTCATGATAAAGGTTTGGATGCATGTAGGCATTTTCTGGGCAACAGGTCAGCTTCGTACCTGGCCCACACAGAGATGTTGTTGGAGATGATATCCATATGTTTGAAACAAAACTACTTCCTCTTCGACAATAAGATCTTCCATCAGACCCTTGGTACATCAATGGGGACCTGTTTTGCGCCATCTTTTGCAGGTCTCTATATGGGCTTATGGGAAGAGGAAGTAGTAAGTAAAGTAACATAATTTAAAGATAGAGTCCCAATGTATATTAGATACATTGACGACATCTTCTGTATATGGAGAGGGACAGAGGATGAGGCGAATGACTTTGTACTAAAATTGAATGATAACAACTTTAATCTCCACCTTACTTCGCATTGGTCCAAAAATACGGTTGAATTTCTAGACCTCAATGTATTTATAGAAAATGGTAAAATTGAGAGTTCCCTGTTTAGGAAAAGCACGGCAGGTAATAGTCTGCTACATGCTGACAGCTGTCACTCTGTGGCACTCATCGAGAGTATCCCTCTGGGTGAGCTCCTCAGAGCAAAACGTAATTGCAGCACGAAAGAGAAGTTCGAAATAGAATCCAAAATTATGGCAGAACGTTTTTTGCAACGAGGTTATACTAAGAAAACGGTCAGTAAGGCTTTAAAAAAAGTAGCTCTCCGTTCAAGAGAATCTCTGCTTATTGACAAAACACTTAAGGCAGAAGGAGAGAACAAAGAAAAGAACGATCAAACATTGAGGTTCATAACTACGTACAATAAACAAACGCACGCAGTACGCAACTGTTTGAAAAAATTCTGGCCTGTTCTCAAAACTGATAGAGACCTGATTGACTGCATAGGACAGAACCCACAGATTACATATAAGAGAGCTAGATCTCTGAGAGACACGCTGTGCAGAGTAGTTGAGACTGATAAGAAAGGGACCCCAGGGATCCAAGGTTTTTACACTTGTAGAAGTTGTAAAGCCTGCAAGAATAGCAAGAACAAAAAGCAGTGTACCCTCTCAGCGGAAAGTCAGCCATATGTAATCAAAAAACATACATCATGCAATACAGAATATGCAGTATATGCATTATTCTGTCCATGTGGCCTAGCCTACATTGGCAGCACCATCCACAAAGCCAAAATACGGATTCTTGAGCACCTCCGTGCAATAAAAAACTGTGACAAAGCATACCCCGTAGCCCGTCACTTTCGCAGCCATCATGAACAGAACACGAACTTACTGAGTTTCGTTGTCTTGGACTTTGTGAAGGCAGACATACGTGGGGGCAACAGACTAAAAGAACTCCGCAGATTAGAGTCCAAACTGATCATACAATATAGGACTCTGACCCCTTCAGGCCATAATTTCGATGAAGAGCTAGCCGTTCATCTAGGTTAGTAAGTATGTACTATTCCATTATTAGATCCATAGTCGCATAGATGCCGCAGAGCCAGGATAGTTTTATTACATATTTTATGTTGATTGTCTGTTGATCTATGTGTTTTGTTTTTAATTTTATTTGGACAGAAGTGACACCTTGTATTTTATTTTTTTTCACTTTAGATCAGAACCGCAATGTATTGAAGAAAAGAACTTGAATTATGATGTTATTGATGCTGCTCATGAACGATGAATTCTAAGAGACCCAATATAGCAAGACCATTGAGGCAGGACGAGAGAATCTCACCGTTTCTCAGTGCAACCATTTACAGCAGTAAATTAGATTTTGCCCACTTGGGCTTGACTTTGTAAATAGAAAGATCTCTGGTATATACCAATTATTATTTTCATTTATACTTATCCCTGCTGATGGACCAAAGGGAGCACAGTTGTGCTTTTCAGGTCTCCTAAGAAAACTTTATTGACATGCATGAAAAGCATACCATTAGATCCGCTGTGGGCAAGCATTGCAATTATTTTACAAGTGGTTAATTTAAAGAAAAGCGGTTGTGTATCTTTCTATTGTTTTGTTTTAGTACACAATATTATGCATGTATTCGGCTGAGTACGTGTTTTGTAATTACTGTTAAATTACTGAGTCTGTTTTCACTTTTTTCACAAGTGTCACGTGGTATTTAAAAACGTATGCACCGGTAGATCCATTGCTCATGACTAAGGTGCGTCTGCACTGAAACGCGTCGAGTATTTTTCTTGCCTGTGAGACCATCGAAGAATAAATCTCCGTTTGCTGCACAGACTTCTATTGTGTCCGTTGCTGTCGTGTTCTAGCTTGGTGTAAACACGATTTTGTGGGATTTGAAGAGGCTGCCTGCCTCGCAACGGACCGCCTTCATTAAAGCGGCTGGGAAAGGGCGCTGCGGGCGCTTGCGCTCGCTTGTGGGATTTATATATATATATATATATATATTCACTGAAAAAACCATAGGTTTCACACCAGTTATAGTTAGGATTTAGCATTTAAAAAACCTATTAAATTCACTGAAAAAACCATAGGTTTCACACCAGTTATAGTTAGGTGGAAATTTTACTCGCATAAAACCATTGAAATTCCCACGTTATAGTTAGTTGGACTCACTATAACTTGCGCGTGCAATGTACTGCTGATGACGTCACATATTACATCACTCATGACATGGTCAGTGACATCACTCATGACATCACTGATGACATCTCAAATGACATCACTGATGACATCATCCAGTGAATGTGTATCTTTCTGAAAAATAATTTTTTTTTATATATGTATATCTAAAGGTTGATGGAAGAATAAATGGGTAAATAAATGTCTAAATGGATTTTTTTTGTGTAAAATTGATTGGTTAACTGACTTATTAAATGTATCTTAGTGAATACATATATTAGCGAGTAATGTTTAAATATTTAAATATCTGTATCTGTGTCTCACTTTGTGTATAAGTGGCTGCATGGGTTGGTGAGGAGCTACATGAGTGTGTAAATGGGTTATTAGTTGTTTTTTTGAGTATCAGTATCAGTATGGTTCGGTGGGGGATATTACTTAGAGCACAGATGCATGAATGAGTGACTCACTATTTGTATGTATTTTGAAGACAGCATGTGTGCAAGACTGTATGGGTGGATGATTATGTGTATGGGTGGGTTAGTGAGTATGTGTTTTTAGGAACTGTAGCAGAGAGAGCCCTCCACACCCTGAATGTGAAATGGACTGTCTTGTATTACATTGACAGGCCCAAGCCCTTATGCAAAGCTCACCATTGTTTGTAGCCTTTGCCAAACCCAACAAGGGCCAGCCTATTTCTAAGGCCGGAATTTCTAGGTGGATTTTCAAGTGCATCAAGACTTGCTATCATAAAGCCAAAAGAGCCCTCCCTATTACACCCATGGCGCACACTTTATGCAAGAATGCAGCCATCATGAGCTTCCTGGGCAATATTACGCTAGCTGACATATGTAAAGCAAGCAGTCACTTAGTTAACCTCACACACTTTCACTAAGCACTATTGTGTGGATATCGTAGATCGCCAGCATGTCATGGATTGTCAAACAGTCCTAAGGACTTTAACCCCTTCGGTGCTGATGACGGCTCCCGGTCGTCATCAGTTACGGTGGGCGTGTGCTGATGACGGTCGGGAGCCGTCATAACCACGCCCGCGATCGGAATGTGCCGCACAGGCGCAGAATTCCGGCCGCAGCCAGGGAGTTACTTCAAACATCTGCATAATGCCACCACTTGTAGGGGAGTATTGCTTTATAGTCCATGGAGAGCATTCGTATCCACAGCAATACATGCTATGAAACGAAAATGTTGCTTATCCTAAAAGCGTCTGTTCATGGCGTGTAGTGTTGTAGATTCATATGCACCCACCGTCCTCGACTGAAGTTTGTCTACACTGTCAGATCTCTTCCTTATTAATTAAATTCCTTTCATAATCACCTGAGCACCATACTGCGTTCACTCGCCACTCCATACTTGCTCTCACTCGGTGTGTTGAAAAAAATATAACATTGTGATGGTGCCCATGTACCTTGCCTACAAAGGGAGGAGTCCGAGTGCATCCTTTGACCCAAAAGCCTTTAATAGAAGAAAAACTACTTGCAAACAATCCAGCGCAGCACTTGATGGCAGTAGAATTTGCATCAAGTGAATTTACAGCACTTCAAGCTATAAACCTTTGCATAGAAGGTAAGTAACATTTTCCTTTTCTTCTACTCTCAAGTTTTTTTAAGAGTATCTTTGCATTCTTAAGGTTGTCTTTGAGCCACAATTTCTTCACGAATTTGGGTTTAATCCTTTTTTTATTTATAATGTTGCAAGTAATTTCAGCAACTCTGCAAGAGTGTTGTTCAGTTGTTTTAATAACAGAGAATTATTTAACCATTCTGTTATGAAGGGAATCATTTAATTTATTCTTGAGCACAGTGTTGAGATCCTCCTTGGCGACTCCTTTCAAATTGTGTTTAGTAATGGTAGTGGTTTGTTTATCGTGAAAATAGTTGCATGTCACCAGCATGGGCAATAGCCATGCAGCCACTATTTGAAAGGAGGAAAACGTTGATGCTGCAAAGGATGTAAAATGTGAAGTGCATTTAACCACAAAGCACAGTTCTAATCTGACCTATGACTTGCTCACTATTTCATTCTCCCTCTGCACGTCCAGGTGTCCACACTCTGCTGCGGAAGTTACAGTTCCTCTTCGAGCTGCCTGCCCGCCTGAACAAATGCATTGAGATGGAGGCATATGCTCAGGCAGTGCGCTACCATGGCAAGGCACGTTCTATTCTGCACCAATATCAGCATATGCCCTCCTTTCAGGGAATCCAGAATGACTGCCAGAAGATAATGGGCGAGTTGGCGCAAAAGCTGCGAGAGAAGTTCAGGTGCCTGCTTTATATTAGTCTTCCTAGATCTTTAGATTAATTCTTCCATTATAAGCTCCCATCTCTTTATAGATTATAGAAGGTCATCTGAGGTGGTTCTTTCCCAGAATTCCTCACAAATGTGACGGGTATCCTGTCCGCCGCCTTACAAGTGTCATAAGATATAACACACTTGGATTATAGTATACACAGGATACCGGTCCCATTTGTGACAGAATATCCCATCTGCCAAAGTCTAAATCCGCTTTAAGTAGCCAACCTTTCCTGCTACTTCTAACCCCCCGCTTCCCCAAACCCCAAATCCACACTTTATTTTTTTCCTATGTTGTTTGGTGTTACCTCGTACCTAAACCACAAATTTACATCTGGTTGTTACGCATGTTCTTCATAGAATTATTAATTTGAAATGCACCTACAAACCTGCCTTTTATTTCTTACCCACATTTCTATTCTTCTGCGTTCATGATTCTCCACTGTATTTCTTTGCAGGGATGGTGGCACCAGTGCGCAGGACTTGGCAGAGTGTGTTGATCTACTGCTGCAGCTGGATGAGCCAGCCGAGGAGCTGTGTGATGAGTTTCTGTCTCATGCAGAGTCCCGACTGGCTGATGATCTGAAAAGCCTGCAGGCTGATCTGGGACTGCCTAGCTCACCCTCTGGAGCCTCTGCCACCACTGCAGCATCCCAGCTTGGTGACATCTTGGAGTTTGTTGACCAAGGATGTAACAGTTTTGTGAGCAACATGTGTCTGGTGATTGCTTCTTATCAAGAACTTTTTATCAACCGACTGTCCCAGGGTGGAGAGGCTAACAAGAGCATTTCTGCTATGGCCCAGGTAAAGCTGGTGTCCTTCGTGAACCAGCTCATGGGTCGTTATTTTGCTGTTGTGGACTGTCGGATCCAGCTGGAGAAAGGCATTGGCGACAACTCTCTCCTTGTCCGTGCCCTAGACCGATTTCACCGGCGGCTCCAGGCCGTGGCAAAGCTCCTACCTGCCTCCAGTGTTGCTACGGAAGGAACAGAGATTGTCGTGAGGGCTGCCAAGGAACGCATCCGGCAGTACCTTTTGGCACTACAGAGTTTTTTTCTGGATTGCCTGACAGACGTGCGGCAATCATTGGCTGCCCCCCGCTTGATGGGCAAGGACCACTCCAACCTGGCAGAGCTTCTGGGCAACATCTCAGCCTCCATCTTGAACCAGATCAAGTCAGTCCTGGCCTATGTCCACCTGTTTACCGCCAAGGATATTACCTTCTCCAACAAGCCCTACTTCAAGGTATTTGTACGGCAGAGCTCCAGTCTTAACTGAGTAGATCGTCATTAATTTACATGTGTGCTTATCCAAGGCATGACACTGTATCATCTCAAACGTATACAGCTCTCCTTTAGGTAAAATTGCTTGCTCTCAAATCACAGACCCTAAGCTGCAGAGTTTAGAGAAAGCAGCAATTTATTGTCTGAACAAATGGATACTTTCTCTGCAATTACCGTTTGTAAATACCAGACACTGTTGAGGTAACTTGACTGATTGGGGACAAGTTAACACAGGCTGTATATTTATCAACAAGGCCGTCCCTGTTCACTACATTCCAAGACAGACAATTCTCTCAGTATATGAAAGTTAAGATGTCCCTACAAATTAATTGTTTACCCTTTCAGAGCTGCACTTTGACATAAGCAACAAAAAAATGGTTAGTAGATTGCCTGGTTTGGGGAGTGGGGGGGGGGCAACCTTTCATCTAAACATGCATTCTATTTTAAATTTGTCTTTGTCTCCACTGTCCAACATCAAGTGCCAGAATGGAATGTGCATCAATTTAATGCTTTATGCACCACCAACAAGGCAATCTGGAATGAACGCATTATAAATAAACCTACATCATGCTGTCAAAAGTGCTGATTAGAAAGTATCCTTAGATGCAGTCATGATAATGTCTTCTCCAACACCCGCTAATAAGTGCAAAACTGGAAGGTAAATTGATGTGCTTGGCCCAGGTTTCTTGAATAACCTACGTCCTGCATCAAAACCATCAAAGATCATCCTACTTTCAAGGAGGTGATGATAGATCCTACTGTTTTAACAGCGCATCTCCACCAAAAAATGAAACATCTCCACATGTAAGAAAGATGTGCCTCCCTGAAGCACCTCTCATTTTGTCCTCAGAGCCCCCTCCTTTTGCCCACCTGTTGTTTACCTCATCCAGTGCATTCTGATATTTGTAGTGCAATAAATAAAACCAGTACTCGCATACATATATACAAATGGAGACCTCGCTTGAACTTTCTTGTCACTTAATATCCTGTTTGGTATATTCAGAGCCATCTAGAGGTGACACATTAGTTTTACCTACAAAGCAATAAAAAGACAAATGCAATAATCAAGTCTATAATTAGTGATAGTTTGAACTGGGCAATTCCTAATGGGGTGAAATGATTCCCCTTTGTTCACAGTGCTCCTGTTAAGGACAGCCAATCTGAATTCCATGTTGTAAAACTAGATAGTCTATATTTGACGAAGAGGAGCAGGCAGCCGTTCTCTACAGTATATGTCTGCAGCTGCATGCGCAGAGATCACTCACAAACATGTATGACCCACCACTGCAACAGCACTAGGACAGCACATCAGATTCCTACATATTTGTGACTGTAATAGTCTATATATGTATAACAACATTTCAATCCAGACTGCCAAATGCACTGAATCTCTAACAAAGAGCATCTCATGATATCTATTCCCGTTCACTGGGAGAACTAAAATGCATTTGTTCATTTAGGAAAACCACACTTATGAGGGCTGTTAGTACATTCTAGTATGAACTGCTGTGACTGTTACTGGTAAGAAGAGTTAAGAAGTTAGCTACAATTATGACACTGAAAAACCTAAAACGTATCTTTTCTATGAGGGAAAGGTTCGGCTCTCTGATTTAAAGAAATCGGGATATTCATTAATAGATTGCAGGAGAAAAATGGAGTAAACATTTTTATTATGGTATAGCAGGGGTACTTACCCTAAACAGCTAGAAGGAGGGAGGGAGTGATTAGTTTAGGGACAGTAATGCGGAAATAGACTATTTGATAATGGAGCTCAGTGCAGCTGTTGGGTGAGTTTAGGTCTTAAACCGAAAGCGCAGGTTGTTGAATTTGGCTAAGGTAGAAGTGTTAATAAGTGTTTCACCATCATACCCAGTGCCTTCAGAGCTGCAGAAGAATCGCAGCAGAGGTCTGAGCTGCCATGGAGAGTGGTACCCTGAGCTATCATGACCTTCTTGATGCCCACTTTTCTAAACTCGTAGTAGATTACTGAAATCACTGTTATTCTTCTTCCATTCACAACTTTCACAGGAGTCCTCGTGTTGCAATCCATTGACAATCTTTTATGGCAAATCTTGTCGTTTTGCTCTAATTTAGTATTCTGTCAAATAATCTAATTGGCTGAGCTAAACTCAATTAAAACTTTGAATTTAAAAAAACACATTTGCTTTCTGGCATTGGACAGTCAGAAAAGTTGTATACCTGTAGCAACAATGGAGATGAAATATCGACTTCCTTGTAAAAAATTATTTATCACAGCAAATTTGAACTGTCCAGCGAGTGCTCTCAAAATTGTGTTACTGTGTTACTTTGTTTCATCTGCGGCCTTAATTTTACCCCTCCGATTCTGCTTTCTAAGGGTGAGTTCTGCAGCCAGGGCGTGCGTGAGGGCCTCATTGTTGGCTTTATCAAATACATTTGCCTGACAGCCCGTCAGTTCTGCGAGACGACTGGCGACAAGGGCGGGTTCACCCCACCAACTCTGCTTCTGCTCCTCTCCCGCCTCTGCCTGGACTACGAGACGTCCACCATCAGCTACATCCTGACTCTGACAGACGAGCAGTTCTTGGTTCAGGTAATGAGCCTGGGTACCTGTTTGTGGGACAACACAGCCCTGCTTATTGAGCACATATTGTGCTACAAAAAACTATTTTCATTGAATAATATTTCAAATCTATGTATACATTTCAGTTTGTTTGTTGAAAATGGGTTTATGTTTAAAATGTTTTTAGGCAGGGAAATCAGTAGACAGATAGTCCCCATAATACCTACTCCATTGTCTGCAAATCACCCTAACAACTGCAAGCAGTCTAAATCAGGGTCCTTTAGAGTGAAGGCAAAAGTTTTTAAGAGTTGTTCTCCAGCATGAGTTAAAATAGTAATGTGCAGTAACCCTACAGAGTATGTCACTGGGGCCAGTTCCTACACTGTGCACATGTGCATCAGTGATCAAAAATGCTTTGCATTAGGGAACAGTATGGTCGGTGATTTCTTACATTCCTTCGTTCTTTGAACATTTTTCCTGACTCAACCATCACCAATTGTCATCCCGGTTAAGGTGCAGGCTTATGAGGTTGAAGCGCCACACCATTAGTCGAGTTCTTGTCTCCACCAGTGCCAAGCCTCCGATTCCTAGTTGAAACGTTAGTGATTGCTTTTATGAGAAAGATGAGACATTCCAAAATCCTCAGCACAGCATTACACCACCAGCTGTCATGCAGCCATAACCCTATTGCACAGAACAGATTCTCACAGTTGTGATATAAAAGCAAGGGTTCTCAATTTCTTGGGCTGTAGGGCAACACAGCGTTCTGTTCAAATAAGTAGCTTTCAAACCGGCCAGTTATACATTAGTTTAACAAACTTGGAACACTCAAATTTCATCTTTGAACTGTCCCTGAATCCTCAGAATTCAGTTGCCAATAGCAAACTTTAATGTTTGTGTGTATCTAGTAGTTTGGCAGAGCGATTACTCAGATATCACTAATAACCAACTGCTGATAAATGTGATGCCTTAACTATATTTTTCTAAAGGTTATATGAGAATTCTCTCATTATTAGCACAGCTCATTCATGTTTTTCTAGTGCTGCTTTGCTATTTCTTTTAGGTTTTTTCTTTTGCTTCCCCCTGCCTGCATGTCTTTAATATCCACACCCCCTTCTGCTGTATAGCTAATCGACGAATTTCACTTTTGAGCTACACTTACATAAGCAAAAGTAATAATACATAGAACCAAATGGTATGTCCAAAATACAGTGTTTGTGTCATGTGTAGCTGTAGATGCACAGGCTCTGCATACTCCTGCCATATAGTGTTGGGTTCAAACATTTACAAGGTGTTTTTGTTCGAAGAAGTCTTTCGAGTCACGAGGCATAATGGCTCCTCCTTGCCCATGGGCTTCATTGTTAGATTTTTTTCCCCGCCATCAGGAGCGGACCTGTATGGATCGGGCTCAGTGTTTAGTGCCTTTCGGCGGGCCTCTTTGACTCGCTGTCTCCGGTTGCTGACCATCTTCATGCTTCTTCACTGCCGACGATCACCTGACAACCACACCAGCTTTGACACCGTCAACCGGGGCGTCAGCCCCTGCTCGAGCCTTCCTGCCCCTACCTCTGCTGTCTTCTGCTTGACATTTTCGGTTCATTTTATGTCAAGATTGTCTTTCCAGTACTGCACCCAGTGTCATTCCAAGTTTCCCTAGACTGACCACCTTCCAGTCTGTAATCTCTGCCTATCCCATTCCTACATGATAACACCACGTGCCAGTCCTGCCTCTCCTTCACATCAAAGAAAGCCGTTTGGTACTGACACGAGCAGAGAATGCAGAGAAATAGGAAGGCAACATCTACATTGAGAAGCAGGAGGAATCCAGGCCCTCTGGGGCAACACTATTATACTTCAGCCAGGAGGCCTGTTCATCAGACGATTCTGAAAGTGAGGTAATTGCAGATCCAAAGACTCCAACTGTGAGTATGGCAGAGTCATGGCTGTCAGCTGCACAAACACCGCATTCTCCTGCAAAGCCAGCAACTCTTGGGTCGGGCATCGAGCCCAGGGAGATTGAACACTACCAAACAGCTTTGCCACTGCCTTCAGGCCATGGTCGGGACTGACAGAAGGTCTCGGAGCTCAAACTCTCAGACCAACAGCACTCCCTTCTCCCACCTCAAAGGCCTGTATAAAATACTTAGAATCTGGCACCAAAATACCAACCGTCACCGAAGACAACACCGGTTCCCAATCCAATCCCTGCATAGGAACATTTGACACAGGTGACCAAACTAACCACGCCATAGGAACACTCAACACAGGTGCCCAAACATACCACAGCACTGGAACAGTTGACACAGGTGATCAAACCAACCACGGCATGGGAACCAGCTTCAATGCCGAAACCTTACTCAGTGCCGAAAATCCACTCACCGTCATCGATGACGAGTTCAGAGGACTCAGAACAACCCATTCGCCAGTGTCCCTAGAAAAAGCTCTTCATACAACCACAAACGAGGAACTGCCATCAAGCCCCCACCAATGCCTCAGAACATTTTACCAAAGAAGCAGAGGCTGTCTTTCGAGGAGCAGATTGCCCTGGAGCCTACACCTTCTCCAATGCAGAAGTAACACAGGGACAGGGGCACTAGCTCTATCTCAGCTCAGTTTTATCCACCGCCTCGTCCACCCTCGCTGCCAACACCACATGTGCCACCTCCGCTAGCGTCACAGCACTCTTCTGATGGGTACACCCTTGTGCCAAAGACCTAGATGAGGCTATGATGATCCCTGTGACCAGAAACCAAGGGACGACCCTTGGTAGGACTACAACGTAGACGCCCTGGATGACAAAGACCCTGGCTTTTTTCCGGCAAAACCGTCTCCGCCAGATGATACTGCCTCCTATCACAGAGACATCCATAGAGCGAAAAAGTACCATAAGATAGATATCCATGTCGTCCAGGAAGATGGTGACTCCTGGTCAAAACTCTCTCAAAGGCACAGTGTACCCTCCAATTTCGTCCCATTCTCAAGGGAATGCTGAAGGCTGTGCCAGAGACATTCCAGGAACCAGTCAAGGCCTGGATTGCCACATCTAGAGTAGATAAAAAACATAAAGCCTTGCCTAACAACCTGCCTTGTATCCTCTGGCATGTTCCACCTGACTCCCTAGTAGTCCACGCAGCATGCAAGAGTGCTAATGCCCGAGGCTCTGGGACTCTCCACCGCTGGTCAAGGAGTGCAAACAAAATGTTGTGGCGGGCAAAAGAGTGGCTGTGCAATCAGCCAGATGCTGACGAATTGTTAACTTTGTGGGCCTCCTTGCCAGGTATGATAGGGCACACTGGGACGAAAAGGAGGAACACCTCCCTGATCAATATAATCAATGTGGTCAGGAACTTGAGGCTGAAGGGAAAACATTTTCAAGCATCACAATCCGCTTTGCCCTTGATGCAGCTGACATTGCCTCCAGGTGTGTTCACACCAGCATCCTGGTCCACCTTCATGCTTGGCTCTGGTCCTCTGGCTTACTGCCAGAGGACCAGCACCATCTGCTGAACCTGCTGTTTCTTGGATGAACATCTGTTTGGGCCGCAGGTAGATCAAAGACACTGATGCAGCCAAGGTGATGGGGCTCTACAGTCGCTCGCACCATGGGGCTCATTTCGTTGGTCCCCATACAGGGAAGGTAACAGAACCACATCCCTCGAATCTTTCACATCCTACCTAAGGCAGTAGCAATACCTTCCACAGTCTACAAGAGGTTAGTCAAGGGCTGGTTACAGGGGCAGTAACACCAGCAGCAGAACCAAAGGAGGTTGCGGCCAAAGGGGCCGCCTCCACAAAGTAGTGACTCCCTTTCCCTTTCCTCTGATCACACTACACCTGTCGGGGGAAGGCTATAGGGGTTTCTACTTTTAGGAAGAGTTCACTTCTGACCAGTGGGTACTTTACATCATACAACACGAGTACTGCCTGAAACTCACTGCAACCAACAAAACATCTCACCATGCAGACACAACCTCCCTGCAGATCACCAGTCTCTTCTGCAAGAAGTCCAAGTATTCATCCTCAAGGGTGCAATAGAGCCAGTGCCATACCAAGGCAGGGCTGTTTATTCAATCTATTTTCTCATCCCCAAGAAGGAAGGCTCCCTAAGGCTAGTCCTCAATCTCAGGCCCTCAACCAGTAAATCCTTTCAGAGCACTTCCATATTGTCACCCTACAGGATGTCGTTTCTCTCCTACAGCAAGGTGAATTCGACAGCTCTCGACCTAAAGGACGCCTAATTCCATATACCTATCCATACCACTCTTCACTGCTACCTACAATTCATGGTAAGTGGCCAGCATTACCAATTCAGAGTGCTACAAATCGGGATTCTACACTGCCCCGGAGTATTCACAAAGTGGCTCACGGTGGTGGCTGCCCACCTCAGACAGAATGACATTGGGGTATTCTCATACTTTGACGATTGGCTGACCAAGAGTGCAAGCAGGCAACATTGCCTCACACATACTCAGCCAATAATTTCCCTCCTTCAAAAAAATGGGCTCCTAAATATAAACTGTCAAGACCCACATGCAACTTTAACCCTTACGAGGGGGAAGGTACTAAACACAGTTACTGTCAAAGCTTTCCCCAGCCAAGCAAGAGGGCAGGCCTTTCAGCAGCTACTGCCTCATTTTCAGCCAAATGAGCAACTAACCGTCCTAACAAGCACCTTTTTAGGCATGATGGCCTCACGCAGCCATTTTTCCCCAGGCCCGCTTACACATGTCCCCATTCCAGAATTACCTTGCAATGCAATGGACACCAGGGGAGTGTCATTGGAAAGATCTAGTGTTAATAAGGGCCAGCACTTATCGCTTTCTTACGTGGTGGAACAGTAACATCATGTTGCAGTGCAAGCATTTCATAAACCTGATTTCACAAGTGACCATCAGCACAAACGCATCTCTTTTGAGTATGGAGCGCATCTTCAGCACCTACATACTCAAGTCCTATTCCCACCAATTTTGTGGGAGGGGGAATGTACCAGTTATCGACCTGCTGCCACCTCCCAAAATGCCAAATAGCAAAGCTTCACCTCCAGATTCCCACACCCACAGTACATGGGCAATGCACAATGGATGAGCTGGTCAGCGATGTTCGCCTACGCTTTTTTTTCTCTTCCCCTTCCATCCGTCCGTGGTTTGGGAGCTGTGGCAAACCTCTCCCTCTCATTCTGATCGACCCCACTTGGGCCAGCAACTGTGGTTCTCCACCTTCCTGGAAATGTCAATCCCCCACAAGAAGCTAGCGAACATCCGAACATCCTGACCTTTCACGAAAGACCCTGGCAAGATCAGACACCCCAATCCCAGGCGGCTCGATCTAGTGATCTGGTTGCTGAAGTCATAGTGTTTGGTTACTTCGGCCTCTCTCAAGAGTGCATGTCCATCCGTCAAGAAGTACGCACGCCCACTACCCAGGCCTGCTGTGCTGTTAAGTGGAACAGATTAGTCCACAATTGTATTCCTAAAAATATACACCACTTAACCCTCCATTGCAAGAAGTCATTTGTTAACTTCACTTGCAAAAATTAGGCCTTGCCTATATATATATATATATATATATATATATATATATATATATATATATATATATATATATATATACACACAGCAAATCCTCGAACCTCCACGCCAACGGCGCAGCGAAAGAAGAGAGCAGACCCCGCGTTTTCAGGCAGGATGTTAAATTTATTTAAGACCTTTTCAAATGACGCGTTTCGAGTACTTTCAAGATAACTGTGGTCAAGGCCTTTATGGAGGGTTTCATACAGGTTATTCCACCAAGTATCGCCCCGCCCCAGTCTGGAATCCTAATACTGTTCTTACTTATGGGCCCACCCTTTGATCCTCCACATTCATGCCCCTTACAGTTCCGATCTTGTAAAGTGGCATTCCTTATTGCTATCACATCCTGAACACATGATAATGTTAATGATAATTACGCACTTGTATAGCGCACGACTACCCGGAGGCATCTCGGCACTTGTACGAATACCGCTGAGGAACCCTTCCTGGCCTTTCCCTGTGAGGTGCCCACTCCTGGGCACCCCCAAGGTGAAGCCAGGCATCCTAGCATTGTTGGGGCCGTTGTGGAGATTAAGCAAGCTATTGCCCAGAGGTGCAGAGTGGGACTCATGATTAGAATATGCACGAGGCGAGAATTATCAGGTCCGAGGAAATTGAACCCCTGACCCGCCGAGGCGGGAATTGAACCCTGGTCCCGGGCCAGACTTCTGCATCAGGGTCTGCCGCTCTAACCATTGAGCTACACTTCTCCACAAAACAACTGGACTCTGTAGCCGAGAGGGCTCTTTTCACTCTTGTATAGCTTGGCCCTTTGTAGTATGTTGATTGAACAAAGCCTTTTCATGAAACTCGACGGGTATTTTTTGGCTTTTCCAAACCGCTCAAAAGATCTTCTCTTTTAAAGGCATGCATAGCTACATGGTTTGTCAAGTGCAGAGACATTTGCTGTGCCATAGCTAAAAGAAATCTGCTTGACACTCCCATGCCGCATTTCACACGCACGAAAGGAGCCTCTCAAGTGTTCCTCGGAAACATACCAGTATTTGTAAAGCACCTAACTAGTACACTGTGCGCACATTCACTATACACTG
The DNA here is from genome assembly GCF_964261635.1 of Lissotriton helveticus. Taxonomy (NCBI): domain Eukaryota; kingdom Metazoa; phylum Chordata; class Amphibia; order Caudata; family Salamandridae; genus Lissotriton; species Lissotriton helveticus. The sequence goes on along the minus strand of NC_136070.1, from coordinate 686,665,330 downwards.
CTTTGTGGATGTCTTGGCACGTCAACAAGAACAAGTGTGCCAAGCTGTCTTATCCAGTCTTCTGCAACATTCTCCGGCTATCCACCCCTTAGAGGACAACTGCTTTACAGTCTATGCTGGGCATAGGTATCTACAGCCATTCATGCCACGAACGAAATATGTTACCTTGAAAACATCTTTTAGTGGCATGTTTTGCTGTTAATTCAAATGCACCCACCAACCTCCTAGGAAGCCTTTGGCTGTTGCAGATTCACATAGTTCTTTTTCTCAATTCTAATTATCTTACCTCTTCCATCGTTACTATCCTTTACACAGCACGCTTCATGTCCCTACACACCCGCTTTGCTGAAACAATCTAACATGGAGCTGGTGCCAATGCACATTATCAGCCAAAGGAGCAGTAACTATACTTTGTGAATCAAAAGACTTCTTTGAACAAAAACAATTTGTAAATGTCTGAGCACAACACTAGATGACAGAAGTATGCAGAGCATGTGTATCTACAGCACTATAAGCTACCAACAGAGGTGCAAAAGGTAAGTAACCTATTCCTTTTGTTACATGTTTGTAAAAAACGTAATTAAAAGTGCAAATTGAATCTTGAGCCCAGTATTCCTTTTTTTCACCTCAAACGAACAGCTCTTGTCCTATGTCCTCACCCAAAATAAAAAACGTGGGGCTGCTGAGACCCTTTTTTCAGTCCGTTGTAACAAATCAAAATATAAACACGCGTTTATCTTGGCAGGATCACTCGCCTGTTACTGCAGTAACCAGCCTGTGTACTGAGGCGCGGGAGGCAGCCCAGAAGTTGCTCAACCACTATGTGAAGGTGCAGGGATTGATCATCTCTCAGATGCTGCGCAAGAGCGTGGAGACCCGGGACTGGGTGAACACCATTGAACCTCGTAACGTCCGGGCAGTCATGAAGCGGGTGGTGGAAGATACCACTTCTATTGATGTGCAGGTAAACATGTATGTAAAGATGAAGAGGAGGCTGGGGGGGGCTGTACTTTTCCTTATGTTCACACCTTTCCCCACACTTCTGCTTCCGCAAGCGCAGCTCTGTGGATGACATTGATTGGACTTGAGGTAATAGTGAACTGTGGCTTTGTCACTGTTAAAAAAAAAAAAAAAGTGATTTGCTTTCTGGAGGGAAGCGGGGAATAGATGGTGCATCGGTGTGATATGGCTGAATGTTCATGCATATGATGACTTAAAGGGATTATCTAGAGATTCGTTTCTTGCCATTTATCCTTTTCAGATCTTTCTCAGGAGAAATATGTCACCCTCATATTCCCGTAATTCGATTGATCATCCGAATTGTGCTAGCAAGGGTTCAGTTGTAATTCTGTACATTAGGCTAACCCATGTTACAAGACAGAATAAAACATGTTTAGAGAGCAGGAGAAAGGTGTCCAGTGGGCTTCTTCATCAAAGACTTGCACTGAAGAAAGAACAGTGTGTCAGTAAGAGGTACATGTTTTTTGTTAAGAGCCAATTAAGGTACAAACAAACTGGCTTCTAAATTCTACTGTATGGATTTAGTAAAGCTCAAAGTGCTCAAAGTAGTCCTGTTTAGTGTGGTGAAATGATCAGATTTAGGAGACATATATGGGAATGTTATGTTATGTTATGTTATTTTAAGAACCCATGTTTCTGTCGTTTCTGCTGTAGGTTGGGCTTCTATATGAGGAAGGTGTGCGTAAGGCACACAGCAGCGACTCCAGTAAGAGGACATTTTCTGTCTACAGCAGCTCTCGTCTTCAGACCCGCTATGCCCCAAGCTATACTCCCAGGTAATATGGAATCTGCACAAAACCTACTCAATGCAGGAGTTGAAGAATTGCTAGTGGAAATGCATTAGCTGAGCTCCCACAATGTCCCTTATCTGGAAACAAATCAGAACACCTACTTGAAATGCCTTTTGTCTCACCAGCAGTAGAGTTGGCCAAGCTCAAAGGCTTTCATTCACCAGAGTTGTTGTTGGATATATGCAGCAATCAGTGAGCATAATTTTAAATTATAAGTATCCGCACTTGAGGGTGTCACAGGTGTATTTATAACTTGCTTTGGCAAAGCTAATAGGTCTTGCCTTTGGGATATGTTAGCTTTGCTAGTGCTTTTTGGCTATACTATGCATCATAGCCAAAAGTAAAAAGCAAAAGAAAAGTAGAAATGATGCAGCCATGCAATTTTGTATGAGCACCCATGCACCATTACCAGGAGTGTTGACACAATAGGGAGCAGGCAAGGAAAGGGAAAAGTAGCACGTGAGGGAGAGCAACACATTGACAGGGGAGAAGCTTATGAGCTTGAAAGCACCATGACATGTCGCGGAGGCAGAGAGGTTCATGGGGGATCAGCACACAAGAGTGCCCTGATAACACAAATGAGACAGCAAGAGGAAGCGTGGGGTGGGTATTTGGGAGCGGAGAAGCACAAGAGGTAGAGAGCTGTCAAACACATGCACTCTCATGGAGTGCTTAAGCAAAAGGAACAAAAAAAACAGTTGCCCAAGAGTGAGCAGTGGAAGGATAGAAGCCAGCCAGTCCTAGAGATGGTAAGGAGGCTATAGGAACCCTTGGAAAAGAAGCAAGCAAATAAGTGACAGTAAAGCCAAATTATGATAAGCAATGTTAATGGACTGTAAGCCCCTGTAATTTCTAAGTGCGCCTACAGTAGGTCTTTTGCAACCAAACAGCTTGCGCTGTGTGTTAGTCTCCAGCTCTAAAGGCAATATTTTAAAAAACACGGAAGATTTGGAAAACGGGAAGATGTGAAATAAAACATTAAATAGCCCTTAAACACTTAATTATCAAAATTAGAATGAACATCTAATAATATCGTAGTATAGATGCTAGATACATTGTTGGAAAATGGGAAAATCCCAAGATGAGGCTTTTTACTATGGGCACTGGCAGGGCTAGAACATGAATTAACTGGTCAGTCTAAGGAGAGAGGTTGGGCCCCAAAGTTACCTTCTGCCTTATATGGAGTAAAACTTCAAGGGGATGACCTTGGAAAGCATTGCCCCTCAAGTGCGAATATTTTATGTTGTCATATTGCAACAGTGTCTTTTTCCCATTTGGTTCTTAGGTTTCAGAAACCGAGGAGCTCGGATGATCTTTGCAATTGTCTCAAAGGCATTTACAGGGCTAGATTGTATCAGTTGGAGTTGGCGGCGAATGGCTATTATGTGGCCACAAAACCTTGTCAATGAAACATTCAAGAGGCCGTGGATGTTGTGCCTTTACCAGACTGATGGTGCCACTTGGCCAAGTTATTTGGCTGGAGCTTAAGACATGTCTTTCTTTTTGGAAAGATTTGTTCACTGCTAGCTTGGCTTTGTGAACTTCTATTCTTGCAAGATTCTGTACCTCGAGAAACCTCAGAACTGGTTGTCTTTTTAGCGAACTTTTCACAGCACAAAAGTGTAAGTGCCAAGTTACCTTATTGGCAAGATTTGGAAATACAACTTTGCGATACCACAGAGTTCCTTCTGCTTGGCTCTTCTCTCGAGGCATCTCCTCTGCCACTGAGATGCTACATTCTTTCAAGAAAACCTCCAGCTCTAGGCACAATAACAAGGATGAACCCTGGACTTTACAGCAACAAGGTATCCATGTTGCCAATGGGACAAGAGTACAGGCTATATGTGCCAGCCCTGGTATGTTATTTCAGGTCCGTAATCGAGCAACTTGGCTGTTCATTCTATAGAGGCAGTGTTGCAGATAGCTCCAGGCTGGTTCAATCTGAATTCCAGTTAGGTTTACTTAATAGAAAATCAGACTGCCTTACTGATGCAGATATCAAGACCAAAAAGGACCAATGACATTTAATGTTCCCATCATTTATATTGCAGTGCACCATCACATCAAACCTCAGATAGTTTGGGCAGTGTTCATTGAAACCTCACTGGATCTTGTCTTAGTGGAGGGTTAGAAAGACTCCTGTTGTAAAGTTTAGCTTAGCTAATGAGGCCAGCCGGGTATCTTTCCGCTTGTTTTCATTGCCGGGTTTATCGGACATTTCACTGACCGTTTTTAAAGAGCAGTCAGAGACATTCTGAATGACAGAGGAATGCTTGCCATCAAGGAGCGACAAAGCCGTTTGGATCACTATTTTCTGGACCAGGCTGATCAATGTAGATGGAAAACTGGCCCTTTATAAAAATGTATCCAAAAGAAATTTTCTAAAATGAAATTCAGTATTTGTAAACAGAATAATTTTTAGCTCCAGGGCAAATTATTTTGTATGAACAGCAGCATAGCAAATTTAGTTGGATACCATGAAGGCTTGTATTCCCATGCTGCTGAAACTTTTTAGTTTTTTATCCATCTTTGTCATTCAGGTGCCCAAGGCCATAAAAAAAACACAGCATATTCACCCCCTACCTGACCACTAGGCAAACGATAAGAAGGAGGAATAGACTTTCCTGGCTAATGCACACATTCCTTCCTTAAGCATGTTCACTTGCAGATCACATTGGACCATATCTATAGCATCGAGAGAGGAGCAATAGTTCCTTTGTTGAAACTTTAGGTTTGTAGCCTCTGTGGCTGTAAATTAGCATAATCTTGCCATCTAGTACTGTGCTCAGATATTTGCAAGTTATTGTTGTCTAAAGGAGTTTGTCGAGTCACGAGATTTGGTGTGACTCTTTCTCTTGGTCTACATTAGTTAGTTAGTTTTTTCCAACATCGAGTTTGGATGTGCACCAAGTGGGCTCTGAGTTTATTGTGTCCTGAAAATATTTTTTGTTGTCCTTGATCAGTTGTGTTTTGAGCTCCTTTAATTTAAACAAGCTCCAGTAAGTTTAGCTCCCTATCGTGTCAGCACTGAAGACTGTTGTTGACTTCCCGGGATTTCCAGGGCTTTGCCATACCTTGGGGGTCGAGAACCTCCTCTGTCCCTTCACCAGAGAATGTTGTGCGCATGATGGAATGGACAGAATTGCCCTTTCTGCCAGTCGAAATATCCGTGGGTGGATCACCATGAGGTTTGTAACTTGTGCCTGTCCCCGACCATGATGACCCTTTCTGTCAGCCGTACCTCTACTTCAGGTCCATAAAGACCCTCCGGTATTGAAGGCAAAAGTAATAGGCACGCTAAAGGATGTGCCAATAGAGCACCTCTGAGATTCTAGACATCTTCAGGAAGACGATACCCGCTGCACTGAAGAACACTGTCTGGTCTCTCGGCCTGGCATCTAACACCCAGCCCAGAAACAGTGTGATTGAGCGAGTCTGAATTCAAGGAGATGAGGGATGTCAATCTGACACCAAAGACTTACCCTCACTCTAAGACCACAATCAGGGTGGTGAATATTCCCTCTGTCCCTGAGGCCTATATCACTAAACCAGGGTCCCAGAAGCAGTCCCACACCAAGGTAGAGGACCACTCCTGAGGGAGTAGGACGTCGAACCCCAAACATGGATGCAGAGTAAAGGCAAGCCAAGGGCTCTTGTATCTCCAGGCTCAGGTCCACACTGTTAAACAAACTTGAGTCGAGTAAGGCTCCACCCAAGGGCGTTGACTGCATGATTAGTTGAGTCTGAGACCCTCCAAGGGTGCCAAGCACTATCTGTCCCACCTGAAGCAAGCACCTAAGACTCTGTCTGCTCCGGTGGCTAAGACCCTGTCGATGCTGAATCCGGCCTTGGCGGCAAAGCTGAGAGACAGTCCCACCTCAAAGTTTAAGTCGTTGACTATGTTGAGGCTCCAATCCTCAAGAAGCTCTAACAAGAACTGGACACCAGGCAGAAGGGCCAATTTATCCATCAGGTTACAGGCAAAATCACAGCAAAACCATCTTCAACACTGTCTTCAAGGCCTCTTTTTCATAAGAGGAGACCGGTCTTTGAGTGGGAACTTTTCTTTCAATCCTCTTCTTGAGCCGGCACTGAAGAAATGCCAAGACACAGCAACAAGTCCTCTTCCTCTACCACAGAGCACACCTTTACCTCCACTACCACCCCTTCCTCTCCCACCACCACCATGACACCCATACACACCACCCCCACTGCCTCCGATCACCTCTTTCTAATTTGCAGCCCTGCGACCCCTATGGCCCTTTTGACCCTTATGACCAGCCCTTTGGTGAAGGCCCCACTGATGATCCCTGGCATGGCTATAATACGGATCCCCTGATGACCCGAATCTAGGCAAATATCCACTGGGTCCTCACCCCCTGAAGACACCACAAGGGCTATAGCCTTCCACAAGGAAGACGTGCATGTCTTTCAGGAAGATAACAACTTCCTTGTGGAGATGCTTTCCATATCCGAGTGTACTGAACAATGTTAACATTTTCTCCTGAAAAATGTAAGTCCATGTGGTTCGAAATTGAATTTTTAAATGGAAGTCTTGTAGCTTTATCTTTTAAATTTCTTTGTGATTGTAAATATGTTTTTATTACCATTGTCATGAATGTAAGGTTTTAAAGGTGTTTTGCTTTTATGAGTTTTTTTATCTCGAATAAAGCATACTTGACTGACTGACTGTAAGTCCATGTCAAGGTGAGGGGAATGACCCCAAGGGTTGAAACAAAGGTCAACCCTCTCCTGCTGGCCCATCATACATCAAGGGGAAGGTTCCACCTGACTTTCTAGTGGTCTACATTTGCGGCAAGCATGTGTCTGCGCAGTCCATCAGTGACGCCCCTCCTCCAGACAAGGCGAGCAAACAGATTGAAGCATCTGGCAAGAGGGTGGCAGTTTGTTTAGCAACCCACTGTCTTGTAACCTTGCCTGAGGAAACCACACACCTGGCAGAGGTAACAGCAGTCCTTCTACCACAAAGCTGGGATAGAGGCTCCTACATGGGATGACTGCAGGGGTAGGGTCAAAGGTGGCTCCAGCAAAGGAGCTGCCACTTCCAAACACTAACTTGCCCTACTCCCGACCTGCAATAACATGTCATCTGTTGCAGAGAGGATATACAAGTTTATCTCTAGCTGATAGGAAATCACACCAGACAAGTGGGTCCAAGAAGTGGTCTAACACAGCTGTTGCCTCAAACTACATAAATCCTCTGCTAACATTTGACCCTTTACATGTTTGAAGCAAAGAACACCTCTCTCCTTCAAAAAAAAGTGCATACACTCTTACAGAGGGGCACCATTGAGATGGAGCTCCCACAACACCAAGAGAGCAGTGTCTATTCTCTTTGCTTTCTCATCCTCAAGAAGGATGGCTTTGTCTGGCCCATACTCAACCGGAGGCCCCTTAAACGCTACATAGCATCGAAACATTTTCAAATGACGACCCCGCAGAATGTCATCCCTCTGTTTCAACAGATCGATTTCTTCATGGATCTCGTCTCAAGGATGCCTATAGGATAGTACCTTCACTTTGTGGTACATGGAAAACACTACCAATTGAATGTACTTCTCTGTGGGATCACCATTGCTTTTGTTTGGTGTTTACAGATTCGTTAGTAGTAGTGGTGGCTGCTCATCCAAATTAACGTTTTTCCCAACCTCGACTGACTGATCAAGAACAGCAGTAAGCTGCAGTGTTTAACACACACACACAAAAAGTGGTGTCGCTGCTCCACAGCCTGGGCTTCACCATAAATGCCTCCAAATCCCACCTAAGGCTCTCCAGGTTCAACCCTTATAGGTAAAGGTAGAGGTAAAATATTTTATTTGTACATGATTCATTAAAACCTTTACAAAAAAGTGAAGATTTGCTAGAAATTGCTAAGAATTCATTTTATACAGCTTCTGAAATTAAATTTTTTTCTTAATACCAGTTTATAGTCATTAATATGATTGAAAGTTTAAAAGTTTGCATTATACCAGTTCGTCATCGTCAGTTAAAATTCAAATACCTCGAGACCCAGAGACAATTAGAAATTACTCTAGATTAAATAGATTACTAAATGCTTATGCACTGAAGTTCCTGAGGTGAAGATAGTACTAAGTTATGGGTCTTGGGGAAGGTATACTTCTCCACGTTGTACCGTTGTCCCGTTGTTACCTCGACTTCAAGTGTCCGTGGTGCATCTTCAGATGTGTCAAGCTACCATCAAGGAGCAGTTCGAGCTGCCTCTTATTGATCCACGCTCAGCTTGCTCTTGTGCCTTTTTTTGCTATTTGTTGGTCTTAGGAAAGCTATACTTCCCCACGTTGTGCCATTGCTCCATTGTTACCTCAACATCAACTTCAGATGTTTCAAGCTACCATCAAGAAACTGTTCGGGCTGTCATTTTGTTGATCCGCACTCAGCTTGCTCTTGTGCATTTTTGTTAACCCTTCATAGGTTCAGTATTGGATCTACTCAAGGGGAAAACATACCCCACCAGCAGAGAGTCACAGCTTTTCAGCAGCTGCTTCCTCTTTTCCAGCCTAATTGTCCCCTCACAGTGCAGACTGTCCTGCACCCTCTAGGAATGATGGCTTCCTGCATCACCATTGTTACACAGGCTAGGCTTCATATTCAGTTCCTTCCAAGAGTGTCTTGCTGTTCATTGGTCCCAAGCGGAGGGACATCTGTTAGATCTAGTGTTGGTACAGGCCAAGGCATGCCACTCCCTGCAATGATAGAACAGCAACAACTTGTTGCAGGGCCAGACTTTTGCAGACCCTTGACCTCAATTGACAGTCACCACAAACGGCTCTCTCATGGGTGGGGTGAGCATCTCAGTAACATGACTGTTCAGGGAATATGGTCCTCTTGACAACTGGGTCACCACATTAACTGGAGCTGCTAGCCATTGACTTAGATCTCAAAGCACCTTAAAAGCCTTTCGGAACCAAGTAGTCCTCATCACAATAGATAACTTAAGTGCCATGTACTTCTACACAAAAGCAGTGCAGCTCATACTACCCTCATCTGTCTCATTTAGCCCAATGGATTTGCCATTGGGCACCCCGCCACAACATTCACCACATGACCAATCATCTCCCAGGGGTAGACAACAACTTTGCAGACTTGCTCAGCAGGATGCTGCAACAAGTCCACTAGTGCGAACTCCGCTCCAAGGTCCTACACAGGTCCTTCCAATGCTAGGGCACTCTACAGATTCACCTGTTCGCAACCCTAGAAAATGCTAAATGGCCTGACTTCATTTCCAAATATACACAAATGCAGTCAATGATTCATCCATAGAGCGAAGCTCTATGGATGAATTGGTCAGGGATGTTTACTTACTGTTTTCCACCTCTCCCAGTGCTTCCCTAAATAGCGAGAAAACGGAAGCAAACATCACTAACCCTTGTTCTGGTCAACTTGGGTCAGGCAACTTTTGTACTCCACTCTCCTTGAGACGTTCATGAGCCCTCACAGGAGAATCCCACTCAGGCCAGACATTCTCACACAGACGAGTGGTTGAGTGAGGCATCTGGATCCCTGACAGCTCAACCTTGCGATTTGGCACCCTAGGTTCTAAAGTTCAGGTACCACATCCTTTCCCAGGAATCTATGTCGATCTTAAAGCAATCCCAATGCCCCACAAAATGGGCTTGTTATGAGGCAGAATTGAAAAGTTTTGTTCCCTACTGTATTCTAAGTTTAAAGTCTACGTTTCAGGATATTATCGCCAACCTTTTACATTTTCAAAAAGCAGGCTTCCTCTACACATTCATGCATGTAGACATAGCTGCAGTTGTAGTCCACATTCAGAATAGGGAACACAGTACCTCTTGAGACTTTTCGTGATTAAGGCCTTCATGGAGGGTCTCAAGATGGTAATACCCCTGAGCGAACCTCCCGATCCCAGGCTGAATTTCACCAGACTTATGAGGACACCATTTGATCCTCTTCAGTCATGCCAATTTCAGATCCTATTCTGGAAGGTGGCCTTACTTGAAGCAATGAACTCCTCTTTAGTGAACTGCAGGTGCTCGTGTTGCAGGAGCCCTTCATCTCGGTCCACTAAGGTTGTTCTTAAAACCAATCCTAAGGCGGTATCACCCTTCCACCTTAACCAAACCATAAAGCTCCCAGTTTGTTTCCTGCAACCACATTCCAGCGCGGATAAAGCACTGCACACATTGGATATCAAAAGAGCTTTTATGTATTTCATTGACAGGACCAAGACATTCTGTAAATCAGATCAGCTCTTTGTCTTGTTTGTAAAGACTCAGATATGTTATCCCATCCCCAAGACAAGTATAGCTAGGTGGTTAGTTAAAGATATTCAAAGCTACTATCATAAATCAAAGAGGTTTTTAGCACCCATCCTCACTCCTCCACCTGCAAGAAAGGCGTGACCAAGGCCTTTCCAGGAAACATCACACTGGCGGATATTTGTAAGGCACCTGATAACACCACACACTTTATCCACCACACACTACTGTGTGTACATCTTAGCATGCCAACAGGTCATGGTGGGCCAGATGGTGCTAAGGACCTTGTTTCAGACATCTGCATCATCGACATGCTAGCCATCGCTTGTGGTGGGCACTGCTTTTCTGTCCATGCTAAGCACGTGTATCTACAGCCACATTTGCTGCTTACCCTGTAAGCATCTGTTCTTAATGTATAGTACTGTAGATTTACTTAGATACGCCCTCCTCCTGGGAATCCTGTATCTTTTGCATATCTCTTACTTACTGTACTTCACTGCACATTACACTTTTTTCACCATACTAACATTACTAACATTCTCGCTCCACCTATTCTCACACCCGCTGCGCGAAAACCATCTAACATGTACTCCATGCCCATGGTCCATGTACACCAAGTGGAGAAGTCACAACATATTGAGTGACTTAAGAGAGGAGCTCAAACAAAAACAGCTTGCAAATGTCTGATGACAACATCTAGATGGCAAGAGTATGCAAAACATGCGAATCTACAACACTTCACTCTATGAACAGATGTGTACAGTGTAAAGAGCATTTTTCTTCCTGATTATTAAGGTGATAACCTTAACATATTAACATTGTCTGAGCCGGATTGTGAGGTAAAAATTCCGAATAGATCTTTCCACCACAGAAAGTATAAATACTGCAGGTATTGGTACTTCTGGCTTGAAAGAATAACAGACCTTTATGAGTTGTCTCTCTAAGAAATGGGGATTAACATATGATAATTGCGGTTTAAACAACGGTTCCTATACATTATTCCCGATTTACCAACTGCTTTTTAGTGTGACTTTTCACCTGCTTTGTGTAGTTGAAATTGGTTGAAAATTCTCAAGCTTGCCTTATTTCATCACTACTTGTAATAGACGTTGCTCCCTATACTGGGAATTTCCTGCCTTCTGTAATGAGACCCTTGAAGTCAGCCATGGCAGAACAATGGCACTGTCTAAGCATCACCTTTTTGGACTGTAATGACAAATGGCTTTAGACAGGCCGAGTTAGCTACTGTTCCTGCCATTACCAAGCATAATATTGTGTGCAGGAAGGCGACCATGTGAATGAAAGCATGGTGCCTGGACTTCCTGCAGAGGTCAGACGGGTGCAGCATCAAGCTGAATGTTTCTGGGTTGCAGTGGAATCCTCACAGTATACTCCCTGTTAATGACCAGTGGCCTGACATTTCCATAGGTTCTACCAGTCTGTAACATGTTCAGCTCTTATTTTAATTGCATGAAAGCTCTTCGAGTTCTTTTCCTGAAAGATGTGTCCTTTGCGGACTTGGAAAGGTTTTAAATCCTTAAGCATGTGATAATAGATGCATTCAGAAGCAAACCAGTTGGGCCTGAAGCCCAACACTTCTGAAACGTGATGTGGACATTCCTTTTTTGGTTATAGTTTATTTCGAATTTTCTTTGGTTATAGTTTATTTTATTGTTGTTAGTATATAGCTGGGTGTTATGGTGATTGACAGTCCCTAGATTAGCAGGGAAGGAAATAAGGGCTCTAGGTCTCTTATTGAAGTACAGGAGTCTGAGTCTCCACTTTTTTCATTCTGTGGGCCCTCTAGGAGTTCTAAAGTGATCACTTCAGCAGAAGCTGAAGATACTCTTTCAGTGTATATGTCGACAAACGTGCATTAGCCATCCATCATGCGTCATGTCCTGTGTACATCAGAGCTGAGGCTATAAACAGGGGTTTTGCATGTCTATTGAACTGTACGTTCTTATTTCACCCAGTGCCCCCATGGACACCAACCTCCTGAGCAACATCCAGAAGCTCTTTTCTGAGCGCATTGACATTTTCAGCCCAGTGGAGTTTAACAAGGTGAGTAGAAATGGTGTGGTTGCATGCTGGCAGGGGTCCTAAGTGGAATGTGCCCAATATTGACCCCATTTTCCTAGGACCGTATGTTGATTCATCTCTGTGGTTAGGAGGATTCTCCAACACGTGGCTCTTGATGTTTCCCCAGTGAAGTACGTCAGCTCTATATGTTTTAGCCCATCTCCTTTCATTTACACCTTTAATGCATTCTGTGAGTCGGTTCATTGGGAGTTCAAAGTAATTAAATAGAAGTATCCCATGATCTTTCTTGGGCAAACCTTTGTTTTCACGTACTTGCAAATTGTATGTGTTTCAGGCATCCTTCACCATGAAGAATAGAAAACGAGCAAGAAATTTACATTTGTATTATGTGCTGCCCTGTCAAAATTGTGCTCCATGAAGTAACATTCCCATCATCGGTCTTTAAAGAACTAGGAATGGGAGACTCCATCTTTAGTTTTTCCTCAGTCAGCATGCAGCTCCGTTGATGTTTAATGGTGTTCTCAGCAGCCATTGTTAGTCACCTAAAGGAATACTCTTTCCTCGGACAACATGGAGCTCCAGAGAGGGAAGAAATCATTGTAGAGCTATGGCTGATGGAAGTTGATGTCATCTGCCAGCTTGGAGATGAAATATTGAATACTCTTTTATTGTGAAGCTGTCTGCATTAAAATCCATTGATGGAAGGTACCAGTGCCCTTGCTGAGCATGGAATCCCAGAGATGGAAGACAGCATCCTATTTCACTGTGAGGCTACCAGCATGTAGACCAAGTGATCCTCTGATAGCAGGGAGGTCCAGAGATAGAAATTGCATGACATTTTCTATCAGCATGGAGATCCTGTGATAAGACACCACCCTCTTTCATTGTGAGCCTATCATCTTGGAGAAATATTGAAGGATGGTGCCATCCTTTATCAGTGTGAAGATCCAGAGATGGATCCTCTATCAGCAGGAGGCTCCAGGGATTGAAAGACACAGTAGCTAGTCGGCTCATATTTCCATTGATGGACCTAGCCGTTGTTTGTCAGTGAGTTGCTCTGTCTTCCTCTTTCACCTTGGAGCTCGAAAAGTTAGACGAGTATGCAGTGTATCTGCAGCTCGAAGAAGTAGACAATTCCATTCTCTGTTACCATGCATCTCTGTCGGTCGACAGCTCTATCCTTAATCTGTCAGATGTTCCATCAATGCAAGATTTAATAATTTGTCAGCTCTACTATTCGTAAATTAGCCTACGTCCGATTAAGGGAAGGTAGCATCTTTCTGTCCTTGTACATTTCCAAATCAGAGGGAAAACTGACACTGTTGTCTAGCCATGTGGAGCCTCAAAGGACTGAAGCCAGGTGGTACTTCAAGAATTTGGCAATTAATTACTGGGGCTTCTATTGGTTGAATGACAAAGTCTTAACATGGAAGAGTGTAACACTTCCTCTGAACGTGCTCCGGCTTACCGACACGCGTTATTAGGTCACGGTTGAAATGCTATCTTTGGAAGAAGGAAGCCCAGGTGGTACAGGATTGGGAAGCGATGTGTGAGCATCTAGAGCTGAGGGGCAATTTCATCAGGTCCTTATGAAGTGCACCAGTGGTCACTGTACTGCAGTGTGATGTCTGCCCTGATCGGTCAAAATGGATTGACAGCAGGTGCAGCTGCTTTCCATCTTTTTTCAGATGCTCAGTGCCTATTGCTGAGAGAAGTGTTTTAACTGATTGGCCATGGGGAGATGTGGACTCCAATGGTATCCCCTGCTGCACTGATTATATTGTTGATAACTTTCTATAACGCATGCAATTCTATAATCGCCGTGTATTCGCCTATCTCGGATTTCTTTATAATTGGTGACTTGTGACGCAGACAGTTGCCAATTATAAAGAAAAGACATCAGAACCCGACTATTATAAGTTATTACATTTGAGTTCTAACGTCAATGCCTGCTGCCAGAGCCAGCAGCCGAGGTGAAAGGCAGGCCAGGTCATGGAGCAAAATTGGAGCTGCTGTTTTGCAACTAAAACTGAACGTTGCTTTTCTTTCTTTTGCTCTATTTTTCTAGCTTACAATGGCAAGCAGAGAGGACATGTTAATTTTTGGCACTCCTTAGATGGTTAGAGAAAAGCTAGAACCTTTCCGCATGTTTGTACGCCTTCGTCGATACTGCAGCTTTTTAAAAAATTGATTTGTATTGAACTGTTTCTAATATCTATTTGCAACAAATATCGAACAGGTTTTTGATGTGTTTAATTGTGCACTATAGGCTTTATTTTTATTCTTCGTGTTTGCAAGCATGCTCGCTCTTTCATATGAAAGAGCCTATGCCAGTCAGTCAAATTCACTTTATTCGGTTAATTAAAACCATAAAAGTATACTACAAAAATACATTACAAGCAAATTTACAAAAAATAGTAAATAAACATAATCATCACGATTTATCAAAAGTTACATAATTAAATTATTAATATACAGAATAACAAGGGGAACATTTCGTACAAGTCCTGACACCAGATGCACATTATTAGCAGCATTTCTTTTCTTCTTAATCCTGACAGCCGCAGTTACAAAACTAGCTATATTAAAAATTTCCCATATATTATTCAACATTTGCAAATAAATAAAAGCCGGTTTTGCATGAGTAAAACCTTTGCCTTTTAAAATCGGTATTTTAAAACGATTATGGATATGCAAAAAATATTCACAAAATAAAACAAAATGCAGAGAATCCTGAGTAGAGAAATTGTCACAGGTACATACATCTAAGTCCTCCAGCTTTTCCATCCCTTTGGCTCGGCAAAAGCAAATGTAGTTGGTTTAACCTAAATCGAACCAATAGGAAGCGATGGTGCTGGTTAGACACAATGGTTAGGTATGGCTCAATCGTTAATGATGTACATATCAGCTGATGAGCCCGAACAGACGGTTTGCTTTCTATCACTTTGAGAAACCTGAGCATACATATTTTTAACCCACAATTTGTCTGCTTTTAACAATTTCTCCGGGGAACCAAAGAGCTCAGGTCTGCCTAAATAAGCTGCAGTCCTTTTGACATAATGTAACCATGGGATGCTCCTTGCCAAGTCAAGAGTTAAACAGTCACGAATGATGACACGGTTCATCTCCAGCTCTGGATTTGTCCAAATACTTATCCATTTGAGCAGAGGAGCCATTCCAATGGTGTCTGTTATATAACCTATGCCCATTTCTTGATAAATAATATAGGTGGATGTCGATGACGGTACGGCTAGCAAAGTTCCTAGAAATTTATTTTCCCTATTTGCACGTTCCCGGCATTTCTGTAGCCCCAAAGTTCTGAACCATAGCTCGCAATGGTCAGACATTTAGCCCTGTAGATATTTAATTTAGCTTGTAGGGGTTTAGAGCCCAATCTGCGAGCAAAATCTAAAACAGCAACAGTTGATCTTGCCATTAAATTTCTTTTGGTCTGCATTTGTGGGATCCAGGAGCCCTTTTGGTCAAATAACACTCCCAAATATGAGAATGACGTTACCCGTGTGAGATTCTTTCCCTCACAATAGTGACTTTTACATTTCTTTGGCTTGGTCCCCATGATCCTAATGTGGGACTTAGAGAAATTTACATCCAAGTCCAAGGACTTCATGAATGAAGCAAAAGTGGTTAAAAGCTGCTGTAGGCCATTCGCCGTTCTAGCTAGTAGAGCAGCGTCATCCGCATAAAACAGGGCCGGAATTAATCTCTCTCCTATACGCGGGATATCACTACAAGCACTCGATAGAACAATTTCAAGATTGTTAATATATACAGTGAATAACAAAGGGGCAAAATGCAGCCCTGTCTCACTCCTTTAATTATACGGATGCTACGTGATAGGTTCCCTCTTTGATCATATCGTACAGTGGCGCCCAGATCTTGATGCAGATCTGCCAGAAAATGTACTATATTTTCATCTAATCCTAATTTCAAGAGCAGATGCCATAACTTGGACCTGTTTACTTGTCAAAAGCCGAAGAAAGATCCATGAATGCTAAATGAAGTGTGCCCTTCTTCGCAATGGTATATTTCCCGGTCAACAAAAGCAAGTTAAGGCACTGATCGGGGGTACCTCTCCCCTTCCTAAAACATACTGGAGGTTAGAGAGGATGTTACCATCATTCAGCCAGTCTGTAAGCTTGGCCAAAACCACTTGTCCTAGCACTTTCACAGAAGAACCAATCAAAGAAATTAGCCTATAACAGCGCGGGTCACTTCTAGAACCCTTTTAAAAAACTGGTACTATCGCTGACAGCGACCAGGATTTAGGTAAACCCACTTTACAGGCTTTATTAAAAACATTGGCAAGCAGTTTAGACCATGCACCAAGGTTTTAAATGGCTTGTGAGAAAGGTGATGGTGTGACCATGTATTAAATGGGATAAAGCACCCCCTAGCATATATAATACAGATATTGCTAGTGACCTCAAGAGTTCCATAACCTTATAAAGGAACTCGGCCGTCAGCCTCGTTCCTCTATATGGTTATGCAACAACTCGGTGACTTGCAGCATCCTTATAATAAATGGCTGGGGGTACGTTATCCTTATAGAATGGATGCTTGTAAGTGTCTATTTATTGTGGTGTATATTGTATAATAATGGTATATTGTAATGTTGATGATCACATGTGAAGCCTATACTGTTTACGATTATATTCCAGATAATGGTAATAAAATGTTCCTAATAAAAATTAATAGTTGATTTGGATATTGCCATGTACCCTAGCCTGCTCATTTTCTGCTTGCTCATAATTAAGACTATCCATGGTCTGCCGCATAACACTTCTTACACAGCAGCATTGTTTCAATATTTTGATTTGAAACACTTTGGGAATACTTTTTAGCTAAGTGTCTTACTGTGCGCTGTTACAAAAATTCGGTGTAGGATCTCTGGTGACTCTGAAGTACGACAAGAGTTGTCCTCTATTCTGATTTCACCATTCTTTATTTCACACATCAAGGGGGCTTTTTATGGTATACCTGTGTTAGTATTTTTGTGCCTGTCGTTTGTCCATATCGGAGACAACTCTGTGCTTAGGCACTTCATTCTGAACATCGGCGCTTATGAAAGTTTGCCACATGGTGGCACTGCTTGTCTAAATTATAGATGAACACAACAGTTGTTTATTAGTTCAGTAAACATTTAAAATGACTAATTCCTGCTGCCCAAGCCATTCTTCTAGCTTTGGAAGGCTGGAATAGTCTGAATTATCAAATTTGTGGGGTGTGATGGTTAGTATTTGTGTTGGTTCTGTCATTGGCAGCGCTGTTAGGGGCAAGGGGTGGTGCAAGCTGCAGTGGCCTCCTGATAAGGGCCTGAAAATTATGTTTTTTTAACCCCTTCCATGCTCATGACGGAACGGTTCCGTCATGAGCGTCGGTTGGCCTGTGCTCATGACGGAACCGTTCCGTCATGAGTCCATAGGTTCTTTAGAACCTTCAGCACCGCAGCGGAATTCGCGCAGCGCTGAAGGGGTTAAATGAAACACTGATACAACTGTGTCAAAGAGCCATGCAGATTTGGATAGTGGAGAAGTGTGGCTCAATGGTTAGAGCGGCAGACACTGATGCAGAAGTCTGGCCCGGGACCCGGGGGTTCAATTCCCGCCTCGGCGGGTCTTGGGCTCAATTTCCTCGGACCTGATAATTCTCGCCTCGGTGCCTATCCTAATCATGAGTCCCACTCTGCAACTCTGGGCAATAGCTTGCTTAATCTCCACAACGGCCCCCACAACGCTAGGATGCCTGGCTTCACCTTGGGGGTGCCCAGGAGTGGACACTTCACAGGGAAAGGCCAGGAAGGGTTCCTCAGCGGTATTCGTACAAGCGCCGAGAGGCCCCCGGGTAGACGTGCGCTATACAAGTACCTCTACATTTACATAAAATGATGGACAATGTACAGCTTTTTAAAATGATCATTGTTTTGGTGTGTTGAGAGGGAAAGAAAACATCTTGCTGTGCTTAATGAATTGTACTTTTTGGGTCTGTAAAACCTTTCTCTAAAGAGGCCTCTGCTTTAAACAGTAGACATGTTTCGGTTCTGTGGCGTGCACTTGTGGTCTTATTACTCCTCATTGTCTGTTCTTACCTCCTTCACCCCAGGTCTCTGTCCTCACTGGCATCATTAAGATCAGCTTGAAGACCTTCTTAGAGTGCGTGCGCCTGCGGACTTTTGGGCGCTACGGCCTTCAGCAGATCCAGGTGGATTGTTACTACCTGCAGCTCTACCTCTGGCGCTTTGTTTCTGATGAAAACCTGGTGCACTTCCTGCTGGATGAGATTGTGGCCAGCACGGCGCATCGTTGCCTCGACCTCGTGCCGATGGAACAGAGTGTCATTGAGGTCATCTGTGAACGTGGTTAGCATTGAAGGCTATTGCTGCCTTCCTTTCCAGCGTCTGGGAGCATGGCAAGCGCGAACCACTACACCTTGCACGCTGTATGGATATCATCTGTGTCTATGGGAGAGAGCCATCTGTGGACCGGCTAACATTGCACATTATTAATAATAACCCATGGAGTACAGAGTTGTCTGCTAGCGGGGCTTTTGCTACCCATCTCTGCCTTCATCCTGTCTTGAGGAGGAAAGCTTTGTCTGGAAACTGGCTTTAATGAAGGAATAAGCTGCATCCTGAGTGGACAACACTAAGGGGTAAAGTAAAAAGTAACAAGATAAGAGCAGCCCCTGTTATAGGGAGAAAGGAAATGAATTGGAACTTTTTACCTGGATCTCTGAAAATGTTACGTACACGCACCCTATTAAAATGGTTAGAGTGTCTTTAAAACACGTACTCTCCTGTTCGCCTTACCATTTATTTTTCTTATGTTTTGTGGTGAAAATACATCAACTTGAAAGAAAATGAAATTAAAAAATGTATTGGCCACGAAATAGAGCAATCAACAGTGCAATTTGTTTCTTTTCTGAGATGGAGAGAACAGTTTAATTTGCTCTGTGATCTATTGATAGCAGGGCAAGCTGCAGCAGTCTCCTTTTAGGGGCACACACCAAATCGCAGTTGTATAGGCTCCTGAGCTCAACTGTTGTAAGAGTATTGAGGCATTAATGCGAAACCGCATTGCATTCCGCAAGGCAGCACAAGACGGCGAATCCAAATGACTTGATACCATAATGTGTGAAGGTTTTGTTTCTTGTAGTCTTTGGACTGTGAACAGAATGCCTCATCTTATGGTATGTCCATGCCATGTATGAAAAATCGAAGCTTGTTATTAGTCTCCCATATTACCTGAGGGGTACATTTTGTGAGTTGTTAGACGACAACTTTGATTCCTTGAAGCAAATTCTAAAATGTGGCCTGGACTCTGCTGATATAGTGGCTTATTCTGTGGCTATTGCTTTTACCCCATACAGGCTGGCCTGTATGTGCTATATGGATATTCTGGGAATGTTCAGGGTACTGGAACGGATGTTTTTTGATGACGAGAGGCTCTACAGTGGGAACTATCCACTGCAGCCAAGCAGTTCCACCAGAAATACTGTATTGCATTTATGTAGTGCTGAGGAGGCACTTTTGCCAGCTTAAATGCTACTTGGAAACCCAAGGTTAGCGGCTGATCCACCAGTTATTGATTTTTGTTTTTTTATTGGGATAAGTCTTGTGCATACAACATTCCATGCATTCACTCCAGTTTCTTTGTGGTAGTTTAACTAATTAGAGTAAGATGTATTATTAGTGGGGGTACATGAGTTCATGTACATTGGGATGAATAGAGACAATAAGGTATTTTTAAGGTATAGGTGGCTGTGATATATCAGACATGATGTGGACAATTTGCAGAAATACAATAGAAAGTAGGCAGACAGGCATGCAACTTAGAGTAGGCTGTACTCGGAGAGAGTGAAGCTTGCAGAGGATGGTGGGTAAGGAAAGAGTAATTTAATAGAAAGGAAGACGAGAGAAAAGTTGCTAGTTTTAAGTCGAGACAATTTTCCATGTGTAGTTGTAGGGGTATAGAGGAGGCTGTATAAGATAGCATGCTATCCAAGGATGTGGAACTTCACAAAGAAACAACGTTTTTAGCATGTGGGAATGCAGATTACACTAGCATTTGTATAGTGCTTACTACTCCCATGTGATGGGTGGGCAAGTGCCTATCCCCACCGATAGCAAGCTATACCAAGATTTGTAGAGTTATATAGACAATTGTCTACCCAAAGAAAACCTAAATAGAATCTTTCACTAAAGCGCTTACTGATCTGCTACTCCCTTGATCTTTGTGGGAGATTAAGCTGATGTGGTTCTCCCTTGTTTATGAGAGGACAGTGTAGATACATCTGTTTGTCGACACCGAGGTCAGAATATGTGTTGGCAATCGTTTTTTGAACAAGGTGATACATTCTTGTGAATTCAACAGATGGTTCTAAGGGGGTTCTAAACTTTGCCTGTAGAGAATTCAATAAGTTAAAACTTTAACAGAGAAAGTAGTGTCATCAATGTTTATCTTCCTGTAAGCTTGAATTATGAAATGGGGTGCCAGCCTGGAACCTAAGTTCCTAGGTTGGATGTATTTGGTGATGAAGGAACATTGGTCCTTTGCCGTTACTGTTTTGTGAGTGAAGCATAACAGCTCGAAAGAAGATCTTCTTGCAATTGGTAGATAGCTAGTGGAGAGGCTTCAGGACAGGAGATATGCAAATGTTTATGTTTTAATTTAGAAGTAGTCTTGTTGCTGAATTCTCTGCCACCTTCTCATTATTAAGAGTAGGATGCAGTGGTAGAGTCCAGTAGTGTAATCTAATTTTGAGAGTATGCGTGATGTTATTGCTTGCACCTTTTGAAGAAGTATAAGATGAGGAAAACTATATCAGAATCAGATTTATCTTTATTCGGTTGCCACTAGGTATAAAAGTAATACGAAACAAGTGGAAAAATAAAATAAATACATATAATGTCACATAAAAGATAGCCCATAAAATCGTGCATATGCATCAAGCTGCTCAGGCAGCTAATAAATTAGTCTAAAAGCATTCTTCTCCTAGACTGGACCGCCGCTAGAAGAAATTGGATCACATAGCAACATTTCATCATCGGACAAGGCTAATAAGCAGTGATCGTCTTGCAAGCAAAACTGCAAATTCCTAGACCTCAAAATGGTACAAGAATTTTTTTGTATACATTATATCGTAGTAGCAAAAGAAGAGAAAGTGTAAAATTGTTTGTTTTTGCAATTTTCCACATGGACATACTAGAGTATCGAGTTTGGGCTGATGTCCACCCAGAAAGCAAAGTAAATACTTCACAGTGCCAGCCCGAAAACTGAACAGTAAGGATCCTCCCCAACGTTTTCTGATGTTTCCCAAATAATCGGTGGTAATAATCTCAGGATTGAGATGGAAATAAAACATAACACTTGGTTGTTGATCTTCAGCCCTCAACCTCTCTTCTTTAGCTTGTTCTAACAGTCGAGCTTGCACTTGCTTTCTGACAGCACCCTCCCGTGGCATTCTCTTTAGAAAGATGCCTGCTAGGCGAATTGATTACAGAGCTTTTATAACATACGCTATCCAAGGAATATAAAGACCTCTGTCACACGCCAAACAATCCAGGAGTATATCTCTTGTTAGTTCTGCCTTATCACAACTCCAAATAGCCACAAAAGAGCCGGCCTGGTACAGATAAGATCACTCACAAATTCTATGCCTAGTTCTTTGTAGCAACTAAAACTGGATGTGGAGACAGGGGCTAACAAAAATTTCCATCAAAAGCGATTCTCTTCTCTTTGGAGAGCAATCGGGTCACCCACACCTTACTTAAGCAAAGAAGGGAGCATCCCTGGCCCATAACTGTGAACAAGTCACATTGTCAGAATAGATTTTTACAAAATATGCTACCCGTTCCCCCCCCATTTATATGGCAGCTAACTGAAGGGCTGCCATGATCAAAAGAACGTATTTGTGAGATGGCATTCCAAATTTTCTTGATAGCCTTTGTTTAAGCAGTGTCAGTTAATAGGGACCACTGCTACAAGATTACCACATTCCTTCACTTATTTATAGCTAGTTTATAAAGCTTAAACTGGGAAGCAACTAGAGGGGTCACGGGGCCATGCGCTGAAAGCTCCATGTACAGATCGATTAGCCCATGAACATTCATGATCAAAACAGCGATGGCACCCGGATTTAGGTTTAATGGGTTTTGAAAAAGAGAAACTTATCTTATTGCATAGGGCAACAAAAGAGAGAACAACCATACAGCTTACATCATTATCTTTTAAGCAATCCATGACTGTCTGCATATTTCCAGCTACCATTTTGTTGAGATCTTTTGACGGCTCGGGCAGCTTCCAGCATAGTCTTAATTTATCTGTAAAAGGTTTAAAGATAGGCGCCTGTTTAAGGACTCCCCTATGGGGTACCTTGAAAGTTATCTCAATCGGGTTATGATCCCCATAATCAGACATAACAATTGTACCACGCAACAACATTTCCCGCAGGTTGTGAGAAATTAAAATATAATAAATTATTGAAGATCTATTCCTTCCTCTATAG
The DNA here is from genome assembly GCF_964261635.1 of Lissotriton helveticus. Taxonomy (NCBI): domain Eukaryota; kingdom Metazoa; phylum Chordata; class Amphibia; order Caudata; family Salamandridae; genus Lissotriton; species Lissotriton helveticus. Next base: position 686,642,691 of record NC_136070.1, on the reverse strand, counting down.
GTGGATAAACCCTTCCTATGATTACCAATCTCCTCCAAAGCGTTATACATATCAGCAGAGGCAACAAAAGCCTGCAATTCTTTGCCTCGCATGTTAGAATTATTAGTGGTATCTGGTTCACCCCCTGGTGTGGTACCCTGTCATTAAAATCACCCCCTAAACCGAGATACAGCTGCTCTGCCTGCTGAGATCTATCATCTGCTAATGTGGAAATATATGAAAACAGGTCAGGACATTTTTTATTAGGCACATTCACAAAATTATTATTATAAACATTTGTGAAGAATAGAGTTAAAGGCCCCCTACATACAACAGCTTGAAAGTCTGGAACTCACTGACTCTATACATACACCAATCGAGAGGTTAATCCAGACTCAAAGCTCTCCCAAAGAGTGATGGTTTAGCAGGGAGGCTAAAACACCTACAACCATCGAAATTTATCGGATTGATTTCCCACATCTCCTGCAATAATACAATATCGTAAAATTTCACAAACCTTTGCCAATCCAGCAATAATAATTTAGTATGAAGACCCGCAATATTCCAACTCAATATCTTTATCCCACAATTCTTAGCACTGAGAGTTGATACCGCAGGAGTTGGAACAAAACATTCAGACACTCGGTTAATGGGACCAGGCAGAACATTATCAAAACGGTGGGTTTCATTGGGAATGCCATCAACGTTATCAACAAAACCAGTTGTTATTACTGCCACGGTGGAGTCAGATTCCAAGAAGTAATGTTTATGAGGCCGTCTCCCAATCCAGACGGAACACATGCTCCACAATGTTTGGGGGCCAGTCATTTCACCTCATTACAGTCCATACAGTGTTTTGACATGTCACACCTCAACCACACTGCTGGAAATGACTCAAAGGGCTAGTGAGGTGCGGATGGTATCGGTTTGTAGAAATATCCTAAAGGTAGTGTGACAATTTTGTTTTGAAGAAACACTCATTAACCTCCTCAACTGGCTGGGTGCTGAAATTGACTGCAACATTGTCCCCATCTATATCTTTCCTGAATGGACCGATCCAGCTTAGTCTCTGCACTATTAGTATGTTCTAAGTATCCACTGGATTAAAATACCTGTGTGCTGCGCCACTCCCTCCCCCCCTGTTATCAACACGTAAGGGCATGATTCTGGCGGTAAATTAAAAATTGTAGTGTTTGGTACTTTACTCATAGAAAAGCCACCTCCCCTTTGCAAAACTTTGGTGCCTGATGGCCTGGTGCCTCCTGTGAAGTCAACCTCACTAAGATCTCTTGTGGCATGAGACGTACCCGAGGAGATGCTTGAACACAATTTGTGGGGCCTGTGACCGCAGGTGGAAGCCGGAGGTGTTGATATTGGCGTCCCAGGGACTCTGAAGTGGCGTCCTCCTGGGAGATCATAACATCTACACATTGTGCCACCCCAACTTACGATGTAGGTTTGGACAATTTTGTGGTACTAGTGACTTCAACCAGTGTGACTGAACAGCACCTGCCCTTGGTATAGCGCTGCGATGAGACTAATTACGCTCCTTTAGGGTTATAATTGTGTCTCCAGAATTTTTGAATAATTCTTATATACCTCCTCTATAAAGGTACTATTTGAGGAAAAAAGCATGGTGCCAAGACTACCTTATTGCTAGAAGTGCTGGCCCCTTTAGTTTTACTTGTGTTGTTTGTATATTTGGTTTCTATCGTTTAGCTGGGGCTCTGTGGGAGCAATGGAGCTGTTCCGAATCTGGGCCCCTTTCGAGGGAGCTAAATTTAATGTTCTATTGCTGAACCCTTGTATATCCTTGGGGTAACTGGGAGGTACTAGCCCCTATGTGTCATCAACAGAAAGATCTTCTGTGAGGTTGCAAGTTTCAGGAGATGGGGCGGAGCTGGGAACATATATAGTGTTTTCTGGCCTCCTCCCCGTCCCAATGCTAGTTGATCTCATTCGAAACCATTGCTCCAGATTTTTATCGATATTGGTGGGTTTGTACAGGGCATTCAGCAAAGGTTCGGGCGCGGACCACCAGTCCCTTTCGCTTTCCCATATTCAATAAATATAGAAGCAATCCCCCCAGAATAGCATCCAACCTTGTAGCCCGTAGATCCAAATGGGAAATCGCAGGGGTGTGGCCCAGCCCAGCCTCGTCCGAATGCGGACGGGTGCAGAAGGGCATGCCCTTGGCCCGGGCTTAGCTCTGGTGTGGTCCGTACAGCTGGAGCCCGCGATGCACTTTATAGCATGATAGGGGGCAGCATGGCCATCTGTTTCCCCCATTTTTGCATTGGTGCCTCCTGGCGTGGTCTCCTGGGGCCCTGAAACCCCTCAGCAGCACAGCAACAAACAATAAAGTAGAGTTCCCCAACCACGGGAGCCCAAGACGCACTTTATAGCATGAAAGCGGCGTGGCCGCCTCTTCCCCGATCTTGCATTGGCGCCTTCTGGTGCAGTCTACTGGGACACTGAGTCCCCTCGACAGCACAGCAACAAACAGTAAAGCAGTGTGTCAAAATGTTTTCATTGTGCATAAAATTGATTTACAGAGCTTGTCCAATTAAGCAGTCACATAAGGGGTGGAGTTGAATATGTTTCCAAGATTTCTTACTTTACCTATTTTCAGAGAAGATCCCTGTTCATCTGGCCAGAAAGACTGAGGATCTTAACTTTTCCATTCATCACGTTCCGGTTATTGGAGCATTTAGCTTATAGTGGTTCAGCTCTATCCATTGATCTACAGCTATAGGCAGCTATTGATTTTTGATTTTCCTATGTTCTTCGGGGTTTTCCTTCTGAAAATTATCTGCAGGTCTTTCGCTTATTTGTTACAGGTAAGTTTAAAACTGTTCCTAAGGTATGATACTGGTTTCATGCAGATGGTGGGAAGAGGAGGTGAGAAGATGGATGTAGTAAGAGTCACAACAATTGGTGTGGTAAGAGTAACATTGAGTTTATTCACAGCAGAGACTGCGCAGCAGCCAACACATGATCAGACAAAATTACTGTCACTGGCCAACACAAAGGTAAGTTCTAAGTTCTACATGGATTGCACACACGAAGGGAACCATCAGCAGTGAGCATTCTACAGGTTACAAACAACACCAGCGCAAACCACTACATTATCCTTCTCTTTTTTTATATATATATAATATAAAAGCAGCAAACATATGAAAAAACAAAATACAATGGTAGCCCAGGAAAAGAAATGGGGAGAAAGAGGAAAGAGAGACAAGAGAAGACCAGGAAGAAAGAGAACCTGGAGAAAAGGAAAGAGAAAGAAAAGAGCACCAACCAAAGAAAAACAAAATAATGAAACGAGGTTTCGAGGGAACTAAAGCAATCTCACAGGAACTGAACAATGTCAATTGCTTCTACGCAGCTTTGTTGGAACATGGATGTCTGAGTCCTTATCATTAAGCACTTCAGCCCAATTGTCACAAGATTGTTTGCCATCAGCATGACTGCTTAATTTAACAATTCTAGACATGTTCCACAAATGTTTGTCGTTTACCTTAATAGTATTCCCACAAACCTTGTCCACACCATGAGCTCAGAGAATTTCACATCACCCTTCTTGCAATGGATGGGAATCTTCACGCGTACCACGTCACCAATAGCACATTTCTGTGGTACAGTTCTTTTCCTTGCATCAAAGTTACTCTTTTGACGTTGCTGTGCTTTACCAACATTTTCCCTGACAAGCTCATCCACACCCTCAATTGCATTTATCTTCACCCATTTTGACATCCAACCAGGACACACCTTCGAAGAAGGCTTTCTCCTCTGCAACAAGTCAAAAGAAGAAACTTTGGTTGAGGAATGCGAGCTGGTGTGGTAAAACTACGACATGGAGCGCACAGCATTCTGAACAACACACTTGCTTGCAGTGGCCCATTGTATGCAACAGGTCAACACCCTGTTCATTTGCTCCAGCAGTCCATTTATTTGTGGGTGATAAAGTGAGCTTTTACAGTGAGCAATACCTCCTTGTCCTAAGGTTGCTTGAAATTCCTGACTGACAAACTGGACCCTGTTGTCAGTCACAATGGTGGTGGGGAAACCCTCCCGCAAAAATATGTCCTTCAAAAAATCAATAACTTACTTGGAATTCGGTTCACCTACAAACCGTACCTCAGGCCACTTAGAATAGTAATAGATGGCAACCACAGGATAGCGTGAAGAGAGAGGTAACAGGTTAAATGGGCCAACCAAATCAATGCCAACTTTTTCTTAGGGCCTAGCTGGAAGTTCAGTTGGTAGGAGGGGTGGTGTCCTTACCTTAAGACCTTTTTCTGCATTCAAACACACATCGCACTCTCCCACAAAAGCATCTACATCTTTATCCATAAAGGGCCACCAGAAAACTTCATGGAATCTACACTTAGTGAGAGTGTTTCCCAAATGGCCTTTGTTAGACCTGGCATAATTGGTGTAGGGTTTCCCCTGTATTTTTTGCCTTTGCCTCCTGTGTTTTTACTGTGTGTTGGACTTCGTTTGCTGGTCTAGATGCTTTGGCCACTTTGCCACTGCTGTTTAATGCCAAAGTGCAAGTGATCCCTTTGTCAATTGTTGTATGGATTGATGTTTCCATGATTGGTTTATTTGGTTTACTGTTAAGTCCCCAGTACAGTGCACTGTGTGCGCCCAGGACCTGTAAACCAAATGCTGCTAGTAGTCTTGCAGCACTGATTGTGCCACTTACACAAGCAGCCTTGCAACAAGGTCTCAAGCTTGCCATTGCAGTGCCTGTGTGCAGCCTAGTACTGCCATGTCACCTGGCAAGTACACCCCCTTGCCAGACCCTAACCTTCCCTTTTTATTTACATGTTAGTCACCCCTAAGGCAAACCCAAGGTACCCCTGTGGGGGGCAGGGTGCAGTTTATGTGAAAGGTAGGACATGCTTCAATTTGTGTGGTATGTCCTGATAGTGAAATACTGCCAATTTCGTTTGATATGCCTGAACTCAGAATGTTAAGATGCATCTTTTAGTGAGGGTGATTTTTACATTCTGGGTTTGAAAATACCCCTTTTAGAAAGTAGGTGTTTTCGTGCCGAACCATCAGGTGTTCCACTGCTGTGGTTGTGTATTGACTGTCTGGCTTTGGAGTGACAGGGGCTGGGGATGTGCATTCTCTTCAGACAGCCACTTGGGGTGTGAGGTGTGACCTGCCTTTCCAGGGTGAGTCTGGGCTGGGCTGGGCTGAATAGACCTGGGCTGCATTCAGAGTAGGCGGGGGGATGATTTCTTTCACACCTGAATGAGCCTGGTCTGCCAAGGACAATGCTGTCTCCACCTCCTGCCAGGAAGCGGCACCAGAGAGGACAGAACTGGTTTTGGCTGGGTAAGAGCTTCACTGCCACAGAGAACAAAGGATTTTGGATTATAAAAAGAGGGCCACAGACCCCAAACTTTCAGATCACTTCTGGGAAATCAAGAGGAACATTTGCCAAGGAGAAGAGCTGGAGAAACTGAGGAGGACTACTGCCCATGTGCTGTTTGCTGTCTGGGGTTGGCCTGTAGTGGTGTCATGTTCCGCGGGGTAACGCGGTGTTCACGAGTCCCGGGCTGGCGCCGGAAGAAAGGAAACTACAGTTCCCGGCATGCCGCGCGTAGGGCACGCAGGACGTCGATTGCACGCGCATGCCAGGAAATAAAGAAGCGGAACTAACGGCTGTGAAACGCCGATAATTCCGTAGTTTCAGGGAAGAGAGTGCGGAGCTCCGGATCCTTGGCAGTTTCCGACTTGTTTTCCCAAGTCCGTCTGAACCGTGAGTAAGGGGCTTTCTGGCGGCGGTGTGAGGCGTTGGTTCTATCGATCCCAACAGCACACCGGCCGGCTGCAACAGAAAGTACCCCTCTGTGGTTATTGTTCCAGGATCGTGTTTGGCATTCTAAGGGCAGTTGAGCTGCAATGACCTGGCGCAGCTTCATTGCCAAACGCCAACTGTAATATATGTATATAGATCTTGTGTCCAGGAAAAGCGAAGGGACTCACTTGCATCTGAACACTGAGCCTCGCTATCCACTTGCCCAGAAGGACTAGAACATTGTCTCCTTTATTGAAATAGGGCACATTAACTATTTGGCACCGCGGTGTGAAGTCAACACTGCGTGTCGTTCAAAAAAGGAGCCTTTCCTCGTGGTGCTTTCAGGGGAGGTTTCGCATGAAGCAGAATTCATTGTTCTTTTGTTCTCGTTTCCGCAGGAGACAGGAGGGGTCTTGAGAGAGGGGCTTGTGCTATACCCATACAAATAGATATGAAGCAATATTCAGGGTATGTGTAGGGTATTTGCTGCCATACATCCATTATTCAGGTTTTCCTGCACTTGTATATGTCATACAGTGTATGTTTTGTCTTGCAGCTGGGTACAAGTCCTCTTACCTCCTCCACATCAGTGTCTCCACTAGGATTAAAGCCTTGTGTATTTTCCTTTACAGGTATTACTCACACAAGTTCTTTGGTTAGTAAAGACCACCGTGAATACCAGTTAGAGTGAGGGAGATAGGGTGTTATAATCTGTTGTTCTTTGTCGTTTCAGATCTCCCTCCCCGCTGTTCCCTTCCTTTCCCGCGCCCCGTTGAATTATCTCGATTGTTCGTGTCACTGCATATCGAACATTGGGGTAATTTATTAGGGCCAGGTATTGGACTCTCAACTCAGCCCCGAGGAAGCCTAAAGCTGAACCTTGACAGAATTATCGGCCTAAGGAATTTACCTCCTCTTGGCTGTGTTGAGAGTCGCCATGACAACCTTAGAGGATGTTCTGGCGGCTTTAGCCTTAGTGCAGGTAGAGCTGGCCGCGTCCAATAGAGAGGTGGCCGCCTCGAGAGCGGAGAACGCACAATTGCGGGCTAGGGTGGATAGATTGCCACAAGCCTCCACACCCACGGGAGCTACTGGTGGCTCTTCCCCTACCACTTCTGTGGTAGTTGAAATGCCGGCCCAAATTCCCCTGGCTCCACCTGAACGATACCATGGGGACATTAAAAAGGTGCAGGTGTTTATGACGCAGGTTCAAATGCACTTTATGTGCAAACCAAAAATGTTTTCCACACATCAGGCACGGGTAGCTTTCCTTATATCGTATTTAGGGGGGGAAGCTGCTCAGTGGGCTGTTCCGATCGTCAGAAGGGATGACCCCCTCCTATATCACTGGGATGATTTTAAAGAAGAATTCGAAAAAACATTCGATAGGAGGGCTGAAACCTTCACGGCGGACCGAGAGCTGTTAAAGCTGAAACAGGGGGATGCCGATCTTGTCACTTATCTCAACAACTTTAGACGACTCGTGGCAGAAACGGATTGGCCGGAAGCCAAGAGAACCGCTTTGTTCTATCAAGGCCTTAGCGAGGAAATGAAGGACGTGCTGGCCCAGATCGATCCGCAACCCCGTACATGCACTGCGCTGATAGAGCTCGTGTTACGCTTGGACCATCGTATGAAAGAAAGAAAAGGAGAACATAAGAAAAAGGACAAAATCGTAATGCCCTATGAATCCGCTGGTAGCGGAGAAAAAACGGCTACTCATTCCGAAGCAATGGAGGTAGGGGCAGTGCGAGCCTCATTGACCACTAGCGAAAGAGACCATAGGCGCAAACAAGGGTTATGTCTCTATTGTGGCAAGAAAGGCCACTTCCTGCGTGAATGCCCGGTGAAACCAAAAGGCAATAGATACAAGGGAGGACAAAGCCTCGCCGGAGTGGCAGAAAAAGAGTTGGGAAACTACACGGCTTGAAGGCGGAGGAAGGGAAGCCCTCAAGCTCACATGTTATCCCTTCACTCTCACCAAGAACAGAAACAGAGAAGACCCATTTGTTTCTGCAAATGTCCATGTTGATAGATGGAGTACTCCAGGACGTACATGTGATGATCGACTCCGGTGCTACGGGTTGTTTTATGGATGCCACTGAAGCACGGAGACTAGGAGTAACACTAGTACCAAAGAACACACCAGAGACGGTCTACGCCGTAGACGGGAACGAACTCCAAGCAGGACCCATACGTTACCACACGATGGAATATGAACTGGTTTATGAGAATCATCATCAGGAAATGCTGGTTTATACTATCATAGAAGCCCCACAGTATGGCATCATACTAGGTCTCCCCTGGTTACAGAAACATGACCCCGATATACGTTGGACCACTAAAACGGTCCAGTTTCTTTCTCCATACTGCAGCGAACACTGTAGGATGAAGCCTTGGAACCCTGCTTCCACCTTAGCTTCCATGCAAACAATAGCCACAGCAGCAGAAAAAGATGTGACTTTGCCTCCTTGTTATGCAGAGTTTGGGGTGGTCTTTAGTGATAAAGAAGCAGAAGAGCTCCCACCTCACAGAACCTATGATTGTCGCATCGACCTCCTACCAGGCTCTGAAATCCCCAACGGGAGGATCTACGCTCTGACGTTGCCCGAGACAGAAACCCTGAGAGACTATCTTGATAAGTATTTGGCTCTAGGGTTCATTAGACCTTCCAGATCCCCAGCAGCGTCTCCCTTATTCTTCATACCCAAAGCAAATGGTGAAAAAAGGTGCTGCATTGACTATCGCGCGCTAAACGCCATCACGGTAAAAAATCAATACCCTTTGCCCTTGATCCCCGTACTCCTGGAACAAGTCCGTGCAGCGCGTATCTATACCAAGTTGGATCTGCGTGGGGCATATCACCTTGTACGCATTAGGAAGGGTGATGAGTGGAAGACCGCCTTTAAAACGCGGTATGGACTCTACGAATATTTGGTGATGCCCTTTGGGCTTTGCAACGCCCCGGCCGCGTTTCAATTCTTTCTCAACGAAGTGCTTCGCGACTTTTTGGACCGTCACGTGGTCGTTTACATAGACGATATTCTGGTCTATTCTAATTCAACAGAGGAGCACATAACACATGTCAAATCAGTACTACAGGCGCTAAGGGAACACCATCTCTTCTGTAAAATCACCAAATGCGAATTCCACGTCACAACAGTGGAATTCCTGGGTGTGATGCTGACGCCATCGGGACAAGTGATGGCAGAAAGGAAAGTGCAAGCCATAGTGGAATGGCCAGTACCCAAAAGTGTTAAGGACATACAGAGCCTGTTGGGTTTTGCCAACTTTTACAGGAGATTCATAGCAGGATTCTCAGGAATGGTGGCACCCCTCACGAGACTTACTAAAAAGAACACACGGTTTGTGTGGGATCAGGAAGCACAGCGTGCGTTTAACGCCTTAAAGTCTGCATTCTCCTCTGCCCCGGTGTTAACACATGCCAATCCGGATGTCCCGTTCATCGTCGAGGCAGATGCCTCTGAGATTGCGTTGGGGGCTGTATTGTCCCAGAAAGAAGGTTCCACGGGTGTTCTCCATCCGATTGCCTATATGTCAAGGAAACTCAGCCCTGCAGAAGTAAATTATACTATTGCGGAAAAGGAACTGCTTGCCATAAGAGACGCATTCCTGACATGGCGACACTGGCTGATGGGAGCCAAACACGAGATCACGGTGTATACAGACCATCGCAATCTGCAGTTTTTAAGAGCAGCAAGACATCTGTCCCCCAGACAGCTTCGGTGGATGTTGTTCTTCGAAGAATACCACTTCATGGTTACGTTCCGGCCCGGTACCAACAACAGAAAAGCCGATGCACTAACACGAAGAGAAAACCACCTACTCCCATTGGAGAAACCTGTTCGTTCTATCGTCGATCCCGGACAGGTGATAGGAGTAACCCACACCAACGATTTCCTATCGGGAGTACGGAGAGGAGCCCAAACTTGTGTGTGGCGCACTTGGCTACGGCATCACCCTGAGTGGAAGATGAAACAAGGCATCCCTATGAGAGGAACACAAGTCCTAGTACCCACGACTGCGTTGCGGAAGACAGTCTTCTCCTGGTGCCACAACGCCCCGTGTGCGGGACATATGGGATTCATTAAAACGTTGGAAAAAACCCAAAGACAATTCTGGTGGTCTTCCATCAGACCAGATTTGAGCCAATGGGTGGCGGAGTGTGTCACCTGTAATCAGATGAAATCAAACCGACAACAACCGCAGGGGTTGTTACAACCGCTTCTCACTCCTACCCTTCCGTGGGAAAGGTTCTCAGTGGACTTCATAGTAGGACTCCCGAAAGACCAAGGCAAGACGGCTATAGTGGTTGTGGTGGACTTCCTAACAAAAATGGGTCACTTCATCGCCTGTGCTCAGGTGCCCTCTGCGGGCCAATTGGCTCACCTCCTACTGGTGAACGTAGTAAGGCTACATGGCCTACCCCGTGATATCGTATCCGATCGCGGGGCTCAGTTTACAGCCCGATTCTGGAAAACTTGGTGCACCGCCTTACACATCACCTCGTCTGTGTCCACTAGCTTCCATCCGCAAACCGATGGACAGACGGAGAGAGTAAATCAAACCCTAAAACAGTATCTCCGTTGTTATGTACAAGAAAGCAGCGATTCCTGGGTAACTTGGTTGTGGGTGGCAGAGGTGGCCTACAATAGCACCCAACACGCATCCACACTACACTCGCCTTTCTATTGTTCCTATGGGCATCACCCCTGGTTCACCCCCATGCTGTTACCTTCCGATAATGTGAAATTGCCTGAGGTGAAAGAAAGATTGATGCGTGTGCGCCAAGTTCTTTTGGATACACGCAGGAATCTTACAAAGGCCAAAGCTAGGTACAAACACCAGGCCGACAAGCACAGGAGACCCAATCCAGTCTACCGGAAGGGGGATCTGGTGTGGTTGTCCACACGTAACATCAAGTTTAAACGGCACAGCGTGTTTAACCCCCGGTTCATCGGTCCTTACCGAGTGGTGGAGCATGTGAACCCTGTGGCTGTGCGTCTGCGTCTACCGGCGCAGATGCGTATCCATCCGGTTTTTCATGTGTCGCTCTTGAAACCCTCTAGGTGTCCTGTGCGTAGAGCACCTCTGCCTGTCTGGGTGCATCAGGATAAGGTGTATGAGGTACGGAAGGTGCTGGACTCTAGGTGGGTGAGGGGTCGATTGCAGTACTTGCTGTCCTGGAAGGGGTATGGGCCGGAGGAGGATTCCTGGGAACCAGCCAGGGCCGTTCGGGCTCCCAGATTGGTGGCTCGGTTCCATCGTTTGTTTCCTGCAAAGCCAAGGGCGGGTCAGTCCCCTTTGTGAAGGGGGATGTACTGTCATGTTCCGCGGGGTAACGCGGTGTTCACGAGTCCCGGGCTGGCGCCGGAAGAAAGGAAACTACAGTTCCCGGCATGCCGCGCGTAGGGCACGCAGGACGTCGAGTGCGCGCGCATGGCAGGAAATAAAGAAGCGGAACTAACGGCTGTGAAACGCCGATAATTCCGTAGTTTCAGGGAAGAGAGTGCGGAGCTCCGGATCCTTGGCAGTTTCCGACTTGTTTTCCCAAGTCCGTCTGAACCGTGAGTAAGGGGCTTTCTGGCGGCGGTGTGAGGCGTTGGTTCTATCGATCCCAACAGCACACCGGCCGGCTGCAACAGAAAGTACCCCTCTGTGGTTATTGTTCCAGGACCGTGTTTGGCATTCTAAGGGCAGTTGAGCTGCAATGACCTGGCGCAGCTTCATTGCCAAACGCCAACTGTAATATATGTATATAGATCTTGTGTCCAGGAAAAGCGAAGGGACTCACTTGCATCTGAACACTGAGCCTCGCTATCCACTTGCCCAGAAGGAGTAGAACATTGTCTCCTTTATTGAAATAGGGCACATTAACTATTTGGCACCGTGGTGTGAAGTCAACACTGCGTGTCGTTCAAAAAAGGAGCCTTTCCTCGTGGTGCTTTCAGGGGAGGTTTCGCATGAAGCAGAATTCATTGTTCTTTTGTTCTCGTTTCTGCAGGAGACAGGAGGGGTCTTGAGAGAGGGGCTTGTGCTATACCCATACAAATAGATATGAAGCAATATTCAGGGTATGTGTAGGGTATTTGCTGCCATACATCCATTATTCAGGTTTTCCTGCACTTGTATATGTCATACAGTGTATGTTTTGTCTTGCAGCTGGGTACAAGTCCTCTTACCTCCTCCACATCAGTGTCTCCGCTAGGATTAAAGCCTTGTGTATTTTCCTTTACAGGTATTACTCACACAAGTTCTTTGGTTAGTAAAGACCACCGTGAATACCAGTTAGAGTGAGGGAGATAGGGTGTTATAATCTGTTGTTCTTTGTCGTTTCAGATCTCCCTCCCCGCTGTTCCCTTCCTTTCCCGCGCCCCGTTGAATTATCTCGATTGTTCGTGTCACTGCATATCGAACATTGGGGTAATTTATTAGGGCCAGGTATTGGACTCTCAACTCAGCCCCGAGGAAGCCTAAAGCCGAACCTTGACAAGTGGCTACTTTCTGCCAAGGAAATGAGAAGGACTTTGCTGTTTGCTGCGTCCCCTGCTTGAGGAAGATCTCCAAGGGCTTAAAATTGAGCTTATCTCCTGTTCTGAAGTCTCATGGACACAAAGACTTCACTCCCAGTCCCCCCTGAACTCCTTTTCTGGGAGTTCTGACCTGCTGACAGGTGCCTGCCAGTGTTCTGGGTTTCTGGAGATTGTTTTGGGACTGGAAACTACAAGAACTGTGAAATTCGATGCATCGCCTGTTTCCAACACATCACATCGCAGCGGTGCAAGAAGAATTTTCAGATGCATCGCCGCCGCCGAAGAATCTTCGCAGCACCTGCTCGCGACTGAAGTGTCTGCTGTGCGACCAATCCTTGCACCGATCTCCGACGTCAGAGATCACCGAACCAATTCTGACGCAGGCCCTGTTGTGGAGAAACCGAAGCATCGAGGGGGCGAGGCTGAAATCATTGCAGCACATCCCAGGTCTTCATGCCTTGCATTGCATGATTTTCACGCATGGCATCGAGGCCTCATGTCTGTTGCATCATTGGGGGATGTAGTAAGAAACCGACACATCACCTCCCCACGCAGTAAGAAACCGGCGCATCGCCTTCTCTCCTGTAAAGAACTGATACATCACCTCCCCTGCGCTGCAGTAAGGAACCAATGCATCACCTTCCTTGAGTGTAAGGAACTGATGCATTACCTTCGCTGCAACCCTTTTTGCTTCCATTTATCGACGCATCCAAGGTACTTTGTGTAAAAGAGTTGCATCCAACATTTTCTTGGAACAGAACTGTCTCTACATTTTAAGAATCATATTTTTAGTACTGTATTGTGGATTTTTGTTGTTTAGTCTTGCTTTGGTTTAGATAAAGATTACTTATTTTTCTAAACTGGTGTGGTGTCCATTTGTAGTGTTTTCATTGTTTTACTGTATGTGTTCACAAATGCTTTACCTCTGAGATAAGCCTGTTTGCTCGTGCCAAGCTGCTGAGGATGTGAGCAAGGGTTATTTTAGAAGTGTATCCCCCTTACCCTAACTAGGAAGAAGGGTCCCTACTTGGACAAAGGTACCTACCTCTGCCAACTAGAGACCCTCATTTCTAACACCCTTCATGAGCACCGCCGATCAACCTTAGTCTGAGTCTTTCAGGAGGAATCAAGCTGCCTCCACGCATCTGTATTCCATCTTCAAAAGAAAGTTCATGAGACACTTTTGCAAAGGTTTGCAAGGAATACAGTGCATTTTTCTCCTTTGGCCAACCACAACTCATACATTTCATGACTTGACCCAGTAACTCATCCTTACCCAATTCGCTTCATCACTCTTCTTCACTCACAGCACACATTTCACACATATCAGTGGAGGCAATGAAACAATTATCCTGGACCTCAGCCTCATCCAAAAAGGTGTCTTCGTCAGTGACAGGGAATCTCGAGAAGAAATCTGCCCTACAATTCTTGTTACCAGCCAGGTAAGAGACTTAGAAGTCATACTGTAATAACATTTTGGACAACCTGGCAATCCTAGGTGTGTGTTCTTTGATTTTGTTTCCAGGTTGATGGAAACAAGAGGGCTGTGATCAGTGCGCAGCACAAAATGATTTCCCTAAATGTAGGAATAACATTTCCAGATGGCCCACCAACAGGCCAGCAGTTCTCCCTCAATCTCAAATAAATTAATCTCTGAACCTCTCAAGACTTTCGAAGCATACACCAAAGTACTTTCGACACCTTCTGTGGTTTGTGTGAGAATGGCGCCCAACCCTACACCACTGGCATCAGTTGTGATGGTGCACCCAACCTTTAGAACAAAAGGTTTCAAAATGTTGGGGCCAACCAACTGGGATTTGATCCATTCGAACACCACCTGACCGTGATAGTCCCAGACGAAAGCCACACTTTTCTTCAACATGTTATTGAGTGGTTGGACTTTTGTTGCATTGTCAGGCACAAATCTAGAAAAAAAAATTCACAGAGACCAATGAAAGATTTGAGCCCAACCTTGTCCGATGGTGTTATGCTGTCAACAATGGCCTTCACCAGGCCAGGCCTAGGTTTCACCCCTTGTTCAGACAACACATGTTCCAAATAAATCCACTTTTTTCTCTAGGAAAAGAAGCTTTTCCTTCTTGAGGACAACACCTTTTTCCTTCATGATGTTTAAGACTTGGAACAAAGTTTTGTCATGTTTTTCCTTGGATTCACCATAAATCAAAACATTGTCCTAAAAACAGCAACACCCCTGACCCCCTTCAACACGTGACACATAATCCTCTGAAAAACTGCTGCCGCAGAGACAAATCCAAACAGCATTCTACACTATTGGAAGGTTCCACACGAATGCCGTGAGATGCCTAGAAGACTGCTCCAAAACCACCTGGTGGTAAGCCGATGCCAGATCCATGTTACTAAACCACTTCGAACTATTGATCATTGTCACTAATTCTGAAATCCTTGGAAGGGGGTGCCCATCAATCCAAATATTTTTGTTGAGACTGCGTAAGACAGCGCAAACACTAAGATCCCCATTCTTCTTCCTAGCGGCAACTAACGAGAAAGCCACAAAGATGACTCTATAGGCCCTATAATGCCCTTCTCACACAAAACATTTAATTCATGTTCAAGATAATCTCTCACACTAAACGGAACATTCCTAAGTCTGCTGTGCTTAACAGGAATCACTGTCAGTTCGACCGGGTTCAGGAGAGGCACAGACATACATGGTCTAGGTGTGCGCAACGATCATTGAAAAACTCACGGGCCACTGAAGAAATATAAAAAGACGAACCGGCACATGGTCACAATTCATTCAGATTTTGGCCGTGAAACGGCACAGCGCAGGTACCCCCCTCTTTCGAATAAAGCCCCTGGTGTCCCAGATTCGCAAGGATAGCGACGCCCCGCCACATGACCCCAAGTCGATATAAAGAAGTAAAGCCCTGATGAGAGACCAGGGACATTTGTCCTGGCCTCGAAACGTGTCGGCTTTTGTGTTGGATGGAACAAATTTTGATGTGTAACAATAACTAGGACTCAGTAGTCCAGTGATTTGTATTGTTTACCATTTGTTTGGTATAAGTTCCTCGCACACTTTCAAAATTCATTTATTGTTATTGATATATGCATTTGTTTTGAAATTTCCTGTATTTCTTGTAGTATGTTTTGATGTTGTCTTAATTGATTTATAATTTATGTGATTTTTGTAAAAATGTTTGTAGATTGATTGTACAGTGGTTGTTTTTTGCTAGTATAACTTAAAATTGCTGATAAAATATAAAGTAAATGGCAATAAAAGATTTGCCTGGAAGGGAATTAATTTATTATTTCCATCCATTTAGTTGTTCTGAATTCAATTTGGTTGAGACATTTTTGTTTTCCATATTAGTATAAGGTCCAGTCTCAATCACTCATAAGGACCTAACTCCTTAGGGATACAACAGTGCTTAACAGGAATGGCATCATCCTTTACCTTAATCTGATGTGTAAAACCCTTGATCTGTTCCAAGCGTTCCCCAAAAACTGAGGGAAAATGTTGAAATAAGTTTTCAGAATAATTGGTTGAGCAAACAATAGAGACCTGTTCCTTGGTCCCCGGCCTGAGAACCATTTGAAATGACCCTTGGTGGAACCTCCTCAGAATTGACAAGCCCTTGGTGGCCACATACACTTTACCTAGAATCTTCCTTCCCTTAAACTCTAGGATGTCTTCGAAAAACCCAGCCAACTCTATTCTGACCCTCATATGAAACAGGAGCCCTGTCCAGCGGTTCCAAAGGACGGTTATCCCAAACATCTCCTGGGTGATCATGGTTATTCTCTCACTGGAATCCACCCACAGACTCACTTTCTTCTCACCAATGCCAATTTCAACGTAAGGATCTACACATTCGGATGACGGACTCTTCCCTCACCAACATAACCATATCTCTCCGCTCATCCTGAATGTTACAAATGTTGTCTCAGTCAGCACGTTCCACATCAGACACATTCGCAACAGAAGATTAATTGACCTGCCTCTTGCCGGCTCGATGAACAAATCCACAATGCTTACCACTTTGACACACTTTGGCAAAATGCCGCATCTTTCCACAATACCTGCATGTAACATTCTTTGCTGGACATCCTTCTACCCCCCTTGATGTGAGAGGGGTTCCCACACCTGAAACACATATTGAATGTCTTGAAAAAACTACTTTCAAGGCATGGAGCCATATTGGTATAATATAATATAGTTCGAACCGCCTCCACCAGTTCATTAGCTGTATCTTCTAGCTCCTTAATAGATGCTACAGAAAGTTCGATGCTTTTTGCAGTGCAAATTGTCTTTTCGAGGGAACGATTCCCCATGGATAACAATTTCTGGTGGCTACACTTACATATATACTGATCTCTGAGCAATTGTTCTGTAAAAGCTTCAAATTGGCAATCTGCGCTCAGTTTCAAGAGG
Source organism: Lissotriton helveticus (assembly GCF_964261635.1). Taxonomy (NCBI): domain Eukaryota; kingdom Metazoa; phylum Chordata; class Amphibia; order Caudata; family Salamandridae; genus Lissotriton; species Lissotriton helveticus. Next base: position 686,625,923 of record NC_136070.1, on the reverse strand, counting down.
GCAGACACAAAAGCATCTACCTCCTTAACACATCTTTGCTCTCTTTTGAAAAACTTATGACTGATGACAACCAAGCTTGGCTGAACATCAAAGTTTTTGTGTGTAAGCATCGGATAAAAATAGGCACTTATAAATTAGGATGAACTTTCTGTGTGGGTAAAAAGAAATTCAAGTAAAGCTGCTTGCCACAAGTCAGGTCATCCTGGCCCTGAATTTCAAAATTGGGTAGTGTCCCTAGGTCTACATCAGTTGATCCTTCCAAATCACAGGTGTTACATCAATTTCAGTGAGGGTTCCAGCACTATCAATATGCAGTACTGCCATTCAGACATGCTATGAGTCAGCGGAGCTTAATCAAGTTGCTGGCAATAGTAGCAGCTTCCAACTTGACCTTCATATTTAGAAGATTACCTAGTGAAGGCAAGCGCACCAGAGTCGGTTTCGGACCATCTGTGCTAACACTCTTTCATCAGCTGGACTTGTACATCTTTAAGCCCTGACTGAGACACTGGCTTCATTTGGACCTTAGGAGGGCTTTTCCTCCACCTCAGAGTTTCACTGACATTTTTCAGATTCTCACTCCAATCCTGGTTGAGCACGGTCTTCACCTACTGGGCTTGATGGCCTCATTCATCTTAATGCAGCACACTAGGTGGTGGATGAGGCTCATTCAATCGGTTCTTCAGAGGCACCAGAGGAGTCCCTTTGCTCGCATAGAGATGTTCAAGAACACAATTGGTTGAGGCCCCCCTCCATCCTCATGGCTGTGCCATCAGTATTATGAGGCATAGAATACTATTGTGACATACCCTACCTTTTTGGACAGGGATGCTCTTCTGATGGAGATGATGACACAATGCATCTATATTAGAGCAATGCATGTGCGTTAGTGTGCTTTATTTTAGGGCTGCCTGCTCAGCTCTAATGAGTTCTTCCCTACATCTCTGTCTGTTTTGTGCAGGTACTTTCAGACAGCACACCTCCATCCTTTACCTCAACCAAGAGGGTGGAATGAGCTCACGAACCCTGTTTTGAAAGGCCTTGTGGTTATGGTGGGACCTTCTACTGGCTATTTTTCCAACAGTTGCTCATCTGGTTCGCATCTGACAGTGAAGGCAGACGTCCATAATCAAAGGGGATTGAGCGCTACTAAACCAATCTCTGCCACTGGTGGTGTAAGTAATCACCACTGTGGTCTGTCATTGGATAGCGTCATCATTGGGTTTCGCACCTTTCGTACTCGCTTCCATAGGTGAGTACCTACTCCTTTTGAGGAAGAGTACTGGTGGGATCTGTCTAGTGGTGTATACAATTACCTCCTGTATCTAGAACAGTAGCTTTAATATGGGTGAAGTATACAGGGGTAAGTTTAAAAAGGGAAGTAGTGATATTTTTGGGACGTGTTAACTATCCACAACCTCGCATGTGATTGGTCAACATGTTTCAGCATTAAGTGCCCTTAAGGGTCTGGGCCTTCATCAGGACCTTTTACTGATTTAACTGGTCCCTTACTGTTGATCTTTTTAGTGGACTCTTAAGTCAATTACTGATGTGTCTTCAATCTGGATGGTTCTTTCCGGAAAGAATCGTCTGCTTCATTTAACTTAAGACTTCGAAGTAAAAAGAGTTAAGTAAAAATGGCGGTGCCCATGCGGTTGCGCCCAATCACTTACATATATTGTGCATACCATATTCAATTGTGAACTGGAGTAGCTTTGGGTATTTTACTCGGGTCTATTTGAAGAAAAATGCACTCCAAGTAGTGCTCATCTTGGTACTGTGCTACCCTTTACCCTAGTATGTTGAAAAGCGAGTTTTGGTCCCCTGGACTGATAGAAACATGTGCACAAAGGTAATAAAAGGTGTAGGAAAGGAGGGAGAATGTATTACAATTAAAGAAAATCACATCACATAATAAGGGCTAAACATTTGTTGTGTCCTAGTTTATAAAAATTCGGCAAGATTCAGATTGCATTATTTCAAGAAAGAATACATTATGTATACTGTGTCATGGGGTGTGGCTTGACCACCGACGGGCATGGCTGCTTGAGCTCAGAGCTCTGCGCCTGCCTCGCCGGATTTATCCTGACATCCTGCCTGGAGTGCGGCGCCTGAGTCCTGGAGGGGCTCCCTAAGCTGCAGGGGCGCCGTTGTGCCGATCAGAGGGAGCCGACGAGGCCCGCTGCCACAGACGGAACGAACTCCGTTGTGGGCCATATTAGTGAGGCCTGCATCCGGTGCTGCATCCTCGGCCTCGAGTACACAGGGGGCCGGCACGGAGGTGGAGCGGCAATTTTGCGGCCGGACCGGACTTTCTCTGCCGCGGCCGGCGGTGGCGGCGGAGGCACGGCGGGTCTGCAGCCACTATCTGCGGAGATCACCCTCCTTGGTGGCGGACCGGGATGGCTGTGGGACCCCCCATCGTGGCTCTGTGATGTCGGGGAGAGCACTCTCCGACGCTTGCTCCGGCTGGACCTCGGGGCTGGATCTGCCTGCCTCACTGGTGGACCCCTGTGCCCGTGTTGAGCTGGGCCCCTCTGGGGTGGCCCTTGGTCAAACCTGACCAGGAGGCTCGTCGCTACCTGCGGATTCACCCGCCATTTGGGATTTCAGAGCGGGGCCCTACCTGACTGACGGCCTGCTCGGGGACCGGGTGGCGGACAGCGGTGTTGATTTCTCACGGGTGTGCCTGGTCCCTGCTCCTTCTGCACACAGGGACCACACGTTGGGGTCTGTGTGGGAAACCCTGGTGGGAGCGATAGCCCCATTGCCTGGTGTTAAGCAGCGACGGTGTGGAGCACGACCTGGCTGGGGCCGTGCTGGTGAGGCCTGGAGTAGCGGAGCGGCCCCGGTTTGTGGCCGCCTGAGGAGCTGGTGGCACCCCCTCGGATCTGCGCGGAGTGCTGACGGCCGCCCCACGATGGGGCAGCTTAACAATTTGGGGCCGGAGACACTTTCGGGGGAGACGGAGACCGGGGACCTCGCTTCACACCTGTAACACCCGACGACCCAGTGGCGAGGCGGATAGCATAGGCTGGTGATCCTGGCCTGTTCTGGAGTGGGGAGCCGACCTCGTGCTTCTTTTTTTACCACGACTGGGTGTGCACTGTGAGATCACCGCCGGCCCGGTCTTGAGAAGTGCAGGGGCCCTGTGGGACCATGGGGAAGCCGAAGGCAGCGAAGGGGGTGCCGCCTCCTGAACCCATAGAGGAGATGTGGGTGGACCAAGTTCAGGACTCTGGTGGAGCGCAGGCACCGGGGCTACAACAGCAACAGCTGGAGCAGATCTTACAAGCCATCACGGCCACGAGAGAGGCGTTGCATCACGACATCACGCAGGTATCTGTGAGCTTGGGCCTGCTGAGGGCGGATCATGGCAAGCTGGCTGACAGAGTTAAGGCCACGGAATTGACCTTGGAGGTGCTGGAGCCTGCACAGGCGGAACAACATCCGGGTAGTGGGCCTACCGGAAAAAATTGAGGGGGAACGATATGGTTGCCTACCTGGAGACCTGGCTGCGTGAGGTGGTGGCTCCTGGGGGACTGTCGCAGTTTTATACACTGGAGCGAGCTCACCGAGTGCCTGCCCGTCCGCCAGCCGTCGGCCGCCCTCCCCGGCCTGTGGTGGCACGGCTGCTTCATTTTAAAGACCGGGATGTTATACTGCAGAAAGCGCGAGCACTGGGACCTTACCGGGTGGATAATGCATCAGTGTCCATTTATCCTGACTATTCATATGATGTCCAGCGCAGTCGCTCCACTTTCCTATCCGTTAAGACGGCCCTTCGCGAGGAGGGCATACGGTACTCTCTCCTCTTCCCTGCACGACTGAAACTACTGGTGGATGGTAAAACGTACTTTTTTGACTCGCCTGTGGATACTTGGTGTTGGCTGGAGACGTATAAGGCTGGCAGGGATGGCAACGCGGCGACGGAGAAGGTAGTGGAGAAGACAGCGGAGACCAGCCCGAAACCACGATGGAGGCGGTGGCCCAGGGGCCGCATGGCTTCCACTCAAACACCATCACAATCACAGACGGAACTAGACCGCCGGGCGGCTCTCCAGGCGGTTTCCGCCATTTCGGGTGCAGTGGACGTGGATCCTGTGGCGGAATCGGGGTCCCAGCAGGGTTCGGAGGGCCTAGCAACTGAGGGCTCTGATGTGGACAGTCGGGCCCTGCCGCATGTCACGCCAGGAACTGCTGATGGCCTCATGGACGAGTGACTCATCTGCCCGGCTTGTGTACAGTAAGGGGCCGCTGGGCTGGCTTTGGGTTGTCCTGTTGGGATGAGAGCCGGGGGGGACTGTCATCTGGTTGGCTGTATCTTCCTATTGTTTATTTGTGTTAGGAGAGAGAGTCCGCTGTCGAGGATTGTCGGGGAGTCCCTCCGGGGCGGGGCGCTGAGGACCTTGGGGATCTATTTTGGAGGAGGGGTGCTGATAGTGTAGGGTGTTGTTACCGCCTAGCTCGCTCAGGTGTAGAGACACCCCCCCATACTCACGTTAGGTGTGAGACTCTGGTAGTTGACAGAGAGTTCCTGCTTTTGGGACCAGGTTTGGATGGGTAACTGCAGTTTAGCACCTGTTCTGGGGAAGGGAGGGAGGGGGGTTGGTTGGGGAAGTTTGGGGTGTTTGGGCGCTGCCAGTGTGCCATCTTGGGAGAGGGAGAAGTTGTTTCATGCTGTACTCCACTATGGGGACCCGCCTTGAATTGAAATGCATTTCCTGGAACGTACGAGGGCTGAACTCCATGAGGAAACTGTATAAGGTGCATGCATACCTAGTGCGTAGGGGGATTCAGGTCGCTTTTCTGCAGGAAACCCACATTGTTCACTCTGAAGGCCGGGCACTGCAGCGCAGATGGCGGGGCAATTGTTTTATACTACATATTCTGCTTATGCGCGTGGTGCATTGATCTGGGTGCGCGCGGGTGTGCCTTTCCAGCCATTGACCACGATGATTGACCCAGAAGGGAGGTTTGTGGCTGTGCGGGGGCGTATGGATGGAAGAGATGTGGTCATGTGTAGTGTGTATGCTCTGAATGTGGAACAGCCGGCCTTTTTCTGGCGCCTGTCTGGAAAGCTAGCGACCCTCCTGACTGGTACGGTGTTTTTGGGGGGCGACTTCAACTCGGTCGCCGATGTGGGATTGGATTGCTCCCATCCTCCACTGGCCCAGTCCCCGGTACATAAGATAGCGAAGGTGCGGCGGGACTGGCAGAGCACATGGGGCCTGGTAGACACGTGGCGGACCCATCACCCAACGGATAGGGACTACTCGTTCTACTCCGTGCCGCATGATTTACATGTGCGAATAGATGGTATCCTGTGCTCACCGGAAGCCCAGGGCATGGTCTATCACAGTGAGTATCTGGCACGGACGCTATCGGACCATAACCCTTGTTTAATTGCGGTGCGGTGGATGTGGCGGCGCCAGGTGATCCCCACGTGGCGATTGAACCCCACAGCCTTGGAAGACCCTGTTTTTAGCGCTGAGGTTAAGAATAGCGTGGAACTTTACTTTGCTGAAAATACAGGTACGGCGTCTAGCAGAGCCCATGACTGGGACGCGTTTAAGGTGGTGATAAGAGGGGTGTGCATCTCGGCCACAGCGGGAGCCCGCAAGACGTTGCTGCGGGATATCACGCGGTAGGAAGACCGGCTGCGGTGCGCTGAAAGGGCAGGGCACACAGATACGAAGGATCGAGCTGCAGTTTTGGAGGCATGTGAGGCGTTGGCCACTCAGGTGGAGCGCCTGCGTTGTCTTGACTACAAGGAGTATCTGGTGAGGGCCCACGCAGAAAGGGACAAGGTTGGTTCTTTATTGGCGTGGTTAGCGAATCCGGCAGCCCGGGGCACTCCGATCCTGTCATTGGGCACAACTACTGGGGACCTTGTGTACTCGCAGTCGGAGATTAATGACCAGTTCTTTAGCTACTATACTGCGCTCTACCGCAGCGCGATGCCGGACCTACCGGAGGAAACCCAGGATTTTCTTTTAGCGGCCCGGCTTCCACGACTAGATCCAGATCAGGGAGACAAATTGGGGGAAGCTATTTCCCTGGGTGAAATTCGGACTGCGATCAAGCACATGGCACGGCGGAAAACACCGGGGGCTGATGGTCTCCCGGTTGAGTTTTACGCTAAATATGTGAATCTCCTGGCGCCAAGACTGTTCTCGGTATATAGGGAAGCTTGGGATTTGGGACGACTGCCTGCATCTGCCAGAGAGGCGATTATTATACCATTGCTGAAGAAGGGCGGAGATGCCAGCTCGCGCTCAGCGTATCGCCCACTCTCCATGCTTACGGTGGATTATAAAATACTCAGTAAAATTCTCGCGACCCGGCTTCTGGAACACATGACGACCTTGGTACACCCAGATCAGGCAGGTTTTATCCCTACCAGGAACACGGCGACGTGGATACGTCGATTGCTCCGAGTTATGGAGGGGGGCTGCCAGGATGTTCCGAACGCTGTTGTGCTTTCGGTAGATATTGAGAAGGCCTTTGATAGCGTGGAATGGCCGTATATGTTTCAGGCCTTAAGAGAGTTCGGCTTGGGAGATCAGTTTGTGCGGTGGACAGCGTTACTGTACAACTCGGCCTCCGCCAGAGTCAAAACGGGGTCGACTATATCAGCGGGTTGCCAGGTGGGGAGGGGCACCCGGCAGGGCTGCTCGTTATCCCCGCTATTATTTGCACTCGCGATCGAGCCGTTGGCTGCGCATGCTAGGTTGGGGAGGTCATATGAAGGTCTGTCGTTGCGTGGAGAGGCCCATTACATTTCTCTATACGCCGACGATCTACTGATGTTCTTGTCCGGTGAAAATGGGGCCATACAGGGTGCCAGAGCGCTGCTCCGGCAGTTTGGTCGGCTGTCGGGCCTGTGTGTGAATTGGACCAAAACCTGCCTCTTCCCTTTGACCCCGACTGGGAGGCAGCCATCGGCAGGGGAGGACTTAAGGTGGGAACCCTGCTGCCTGCCTTATCTGGGCACCCGTATTTATCATACACAGTCTGATCTCTTGGACGGTAATGTGCACAGGGCGCTGAAGGGCAGCATGGCCTTTTGGAGCTCTCTCCCCCTGTCGGTTGCGGGCCGAGTGGCACTCTTAAAGATGGTGGCGCTGCCGCGTTTGCTCTACTTTTTCCGCACTATGCCTGTGTGGATCCCGACCGCGGTCTTCCGGACACTTCGGACTATGATTACGGGCTTCCTCTGGGGTGCAGGTAGGCGGCGTGTTGCGCTTACCACCCTGATGCGTCCACGGGCTGATGGGGGACTGGCGGTGCCTGATTTTTAATGGTACTACCTAGCGGCACAGCTTCAGTAGCTTACGCTGGCGGTGGCTCGGGAGTTCCGGGGTCCTGAGGGACCCTGTGGTAGAGTGATCCCTCGACACGTATTATCTTTCATAGTTCTTCAACAGAAGATCGACCTTAGCCAGCTCACCCTTTAGGAGCGCACCCTCCGCCTATGCTGGAATCGGAGTCGGAAGCGAGTCGGTTGTTCCTCCCCGCATGCCCCGGAGATACCGTTGGGTATGTGCACGGCCCTCCCCCACGGTGGTAATTGGACTGCATTGGCAATTTGGGAGGAGCTGGGCCTCCATATGGTGGGAGATCTGTATTGAGATGGCGTGTTGCTGTCTTTTCAGGAACTACAAACCACGTTTGGGATGCCACGAGGAGACTATTTATTGCATGCTGCGTTGGTAGCGGGACTGCAGCGCCGCTGGAAGACGGGGCTGCAGGAACCTCCAACCTCGCTGGGCTGCCAGTATGTCACCATGGCGGCGGGCACTTTTAAGGCCGTCACTTGCCTCTACCGACGCCTATCGACTGAACGCTTGTCACCACTAGATACCTTAAAAGGTAAGTGGGAGACGGACATCGGCAGGCCCATACCAGAGTCGACGTGGCCACACCTATTGCGGCGAGCCTGGAAGGGTACACGCAATGCCCGGTTCCAATTGGTACAGTTTTTCACACTTCATAGGGCGTACCTGACTCCGGCTAAGATCTTGAGGTACTTTGGGGTATCCCATTTAACGTGTCCGAGGTGCGCTGTGGATGGTGCCGACTTCCGGCAACTGTTCTGGACCTGTGCAGGGATGGGATCCTATTGGGAAGAGGTCGTGATGTGTTTGAATCGTGTGACGGGGCGGACGCTGGAGGCTGAGATGGCTACTTGTTTGCTGCTTTGGTTTCCACATACCTCCCGTACCAAAGTTACTAGTAAATTCTACGACTTGGGGCTGATCATGGCAAAAAGGGAGCTCACCATGCATTGGAAGTCTAGAACGGGCCCCCACTATCAGAGATGGCGGACGAGCTTTTTAACTTGGGCGAGCAGCGAGGGCACCCTCCGCCTACAATTAGCTAGGCGCTCGACTAATGAAAAGGTATTGGAGACAGCGAGAGCGTGGGAGGCACTAGTGACCGAACTGCGGACCCCATCTGCAGATTCCGAGGAGGAGGAGGGAGGGGAGGATACTGAGACTGATCGGGGGGACTCTGCTGGCGCCAGACAGGTGGAGAGTGCGTTGAGTGAGACTGAGGGGTGCGGATGAATTGGTAAGGCGCCCAACGACGAACCAGGTTTGATTGCGTTTACAACTTTGGAAGGGGCTTTAGGGCTCTGATTCTTTTACGGAAGCACTTTGTCATGCTGATACAACCGGTGTTAGACGATGGCACGGCTGTACGGATGGGTTATTCATTACTGCACTCCTGTTCGACCTACATAAGGCACACTGGCGGGGGGGGCAGGGAGGGAGAGAAGGATATTTGGGGGAGGAGTGGAATATTTGATGTTTGATTTTATCCTGTGGCGGCATGAGCCATCTGCGTAATGGCGGCCTTTTCATTATGGCTTAAATGGTTTCTTGCAAAAACTAATAAAATCTATTTTTAAAAAAAAACAAAAACGTATACTGTGTCATCTTATTTTGGCCTGCCACATAGGTATCGGATGGGGCAGGGGCTTCGTGGCAACCTACAAAGGTAATAAGGTGTATTTGTTTCACAAGGAGCAATCTCTTTTCTGCCAAAAAAAGTGCCTTGCTGCGAAATATTAGTTCTATGCAGAATCATTGTATCTGCTTTTTGTATGTGACTTTCTGTATTGTATGTAATAGGATTACTGCAGCTGCATGGGTATGTATCACTCCGTATCGGTCGTTTTTATTTAAAAAGAGCTGAGTGGGCGGTAGCTATTAAATGTCAAGGAGTATTGTGAAGACCTACACCTTGGTAGATAAGGGATCTCTTTGTTTGCGTCCTTCCTTCAGACCGCCTTTATGAAGAGTACAGAATACCCAAAGAAGCAGAAATAAGAGGCCTCAGATGGGAAGACCACAAACAGAGAGTCAGCGCAAGGAACCAAACAATAGAACCAACCCCAGGAACTAGCACAGTTACTAGTGTCCCGCCTGACAGGGGACGCACTGACAAAAGACCAGAAAAATATCTTCAACAAAGGGCTGGGTTTTGTTCCTACAACCAATACAGACAAATTTCAATGCCACAGTGTAGTGGCAAAATTCTGTCAAAAAATCTCATTGAAAGCCTTCTTTAAGGGCAAACCAGCATGTGATAACGAAGGTGATACTAACTTAAGAACGAGATCCACCTTCTGCCCCACAAATGCCACAGTTCCAGTGGAAGTTGTTGATTTTGAACAAGCCCTCTTCAAGGCGATTGAGAACATTAACAACAACGATTTCTGACCTGTCCAAAACATAACAAATAAGGAAAGACAAGCCTTAAAAGAACTAAAAGACAACCAAGACCTCATAATAAAACCAGTGGACAAAGCTAGCCGGATCATCTTCCTAAAAAAGAAGGGTTACCATATACAATGCTTAAAATTGCTTTCAGACACATGTTACTACAAACCTCTAGACAGCGATCCCACACTCAGACTACAATGGAGCTATAGTGAGTATGGTAGAAGAAGCGGAAGTGAACAACTGGATCTTGCAAAGAGAAGCAGAATACCTCCTCACACAGAACCCGAAGATTCCATACTTTTACTCACTTCCTAAAATGCATACAAGTGCTCAGCCCCTGCCAGGATGACCAATCTTGCTGAATTCTTATAACCTAGGACACAACAAATGTTTAGCCCTTTTTTGTGATATGATTTTCTTTAATTGCCTCCTTTCCTACACCCCCTCTTTCCTACGTGCACATGTTCCTATCGGTCATGAGGTGACCGAAAGCCGCTTCCCCACATACTAGGTTAAAGGGGAGCACAGTACAGAGAGGAGCACTACTTGGAGTGCATTTATTTTCAACTAGACCTGAAGAAAATACCCAAGGCTACTCCAGTTCACAATTGGGTTTGGTATGCACAATATATGCAAGTGATTGGGCGCACCGCATGGTTACCACCATTTTTACTTAACTCTTTTTTTTATTTTAAGTCTTAGGCTAAATGAAGGCGACGATTCTTTCTGAAAAGAACCATTCTGATTGAAGACACATAAGTAATTGACTTAAGAGTCCCCAAAAAAAGATCAACATTAAGGGACCTGTTTTGAATTTGGTAAAAGGTCCTGAAGAAGGCCAAGACCATTATGGGCGCTAGAGGCTGAAACATTTTGACCAATCACATGTGATGTTGCGGATAGTTAACACATCAAAAACATCACGACTTCACCTTTTACCCTTCCCCATGTTTACTTTACCCATATCAAAGTTACTTTTCTAGATACAGTAGGTAATTTTATACACCACCAGAAGGATCCCAGCAGTACTTTTGTGCGAAAGGAGGCAGTACTCACCTAGTGAAGTGAGTATCTAAGTGTGAAACCCAATGATGATGCCGCCCATTGGCACACTACAGTGGTGATTACTTGCACCACCAGTGGCAGAGATTGATTGAGGGTTTCGGATCAACACTGAGGATACCTAGACCCCAAGGACTGGTAGCGCTCACTCCCCTTTGATTATGGCTGTTACAAGTGTGAAAGTAGAGTGAACTCTACCCAAAAAAGGTCTACCTCCCCCTCCTGATTTTTGTGTGAAGGCAGATATCCTGTGTTGCCTGTCTGTTCAGGATCACGGATGGGAGCTCCAGGGCAATGTGATCGATATGATCTTTTCCCAGCTGGAGCTTCTCTGCATTGAGCTCTTTTCCACAGCTTTAAACAGGAATTGCCCTCTGTTCTGCGTCATGCACTTGCTATGTGCTTCTAACTGAGTTGGTCAATCGGCCTGCTTTATGCAGTCTACCTCGTTCTGGTACACTCATAGGTTCTACAGAAGGTGCATGAAGATGGCGTTCACCTAATCCTAATCACTCTTGATTGGATGAGGAGGACTTGCTCCGCCATTCTGCTTTCACAGCAGCCTACTTAGGTCCTTCACCCCAATCATTGAATGGTTTGTGTGCAAGCGTAGAAACTGAGAAGTGCCTGTGAGAGGCCTTCAATTTACTGCCTTAGTTAGCTGAGGTTGCAGAGACAAGCTTGCTTCTTGGTACTGGGCAGCTGACATACACCCCAGATCACGTGTCTGACGTCCTGTGTTTTTCAATTTTCATAGCTCAATGGGGCTTAGCTTTTACTACAGTAAAGGGATATTTAGCACCCTATCTTTTCGAGGCTTTCTGAACAACCTTCCTTGTTCATGTTGCCCATAGTGGTGCATATCTTGAGAGTGTTGTTGTATATGTTCCACCCATACCTTTTAATGTTAAACCTAGTTCTGACCTTTCTTATGGCATCACCAGTCGCTGATGTCCAGTTGTTCTGTTTGTCTCTTGATACTTTCGACTCCTTCCTGGTTGTGATTAATTGTTGCTTGCAGGTTTGGAAACTGCAGGACTTGTCTGCCTGGTCACAGTTTACTGTCTTCTATTCAAACAGTTGTGGCTGGCACTACTTGCGGGTGGGGATCACACAGGGTGGGTTAATTATTTAAAAAATATATATATATAATTAAACTTACCTTTCCGACAGTCATGTCCCGCGTATTCTCTGCTCTCCAGGAACAGGAAGCAGAAGCAGGCAGCCAGGCTTCCTCTGTCCCCTAAGCCAATCACAACCCTACTCAAGCCGCAATGTGATTGGTCGGGACGCCGACCAGCCAGTAGCTATTGGGGGGACCATTTTCTCTATGTAGGCTGCATGCAGCCTACATGGAGTAAAGGCGGAGTGTGCATGACTGGTTTGGGTGGCCCCAGGGGACCAACCAAACAGTCCTTAAGCACTCGGGAGTGGACAGGCACACCACTCCTCCCCTCCCCTGCTCTCAGAGCAGCCCTCCCCACCCTCCTGTGCGCAGCCAAACATAAAATAGTAATAATGGAAAGGTATTACCATTTTATGTTTCTGCTTCTCGCACTGCAAGAAGCAGTGGGGCGACGCTCCTCCGCCATAGTGGTGGCGCCTCCCGTGTATTCAAACAAAATGTTTATATGCACTTTTCCTTTCTTTCTGTCCAAGGTAGTGTCTGCCTTCTACGGGGGCCAGTCTATTATTTTTTCCACCCTTCTTTCTTCCTACTTATCTCTCCAACAAGTAGGAGTTACTGCGCGAGGTGGACGTTCGACAACCTGCCAACGACTACCTTGATTGGAACAGATCATAGCTGGAGGATGAGCGTGTTTTTGTGGGATTTACGGGAGCTATCTGAGGCAAAGCAATGACTAAGCTTACTATTTTGCATTGGGCTGTCCTTTTTTTGTAAACATACTCTATTGATTTTTCAGGTACCAATAGTACATTCATACAATCTGAACAAGTTACCGAGCTGATAACAATACTCTGAAGGTTGTCTCTTTATCTATGATCCATCAAAATATTAGTGCATACTGTATTAGACCACATTTGAAATATATGTTGGCACACAGATTTTAAGAAACACATAAAAGCATGAACATCTAGAGCAAAGAAAGTGAACAACCCGTCCCTCCCTCCCACCACCCTTCCTTAAACCAGCTTGAGTGGTCAGTTTAGGTGTATAAATTATTTCCGGGGGAGAAGCCAACCGGGGAGGCCTTGGTGCAGTGGCAGTGTAACATGCGACCTACTGTGCGGCAGTGAGGTGGGTAAAACAAACAATTTGCTGTATTTATTAAATATCAGATGTGTACATCCGGAAATGTTATAGCAGGTGAGCCCATTCCATCAAGATTGGTTTCTTACGGAGCCCCTTGGATTCTTCTCGTCTTAATGCTGGACTTTCTGCAGTGGGCCCAGCGTACTACTTCATCTTCCAAGGCCCTTTCCCTGGGTGGTTTGCGGGATTTCCAGCATTGCATCAGGATTCAAGACCCACCAACTCATATCTGTGCACATTTTACAAGGTACATGGCAGTTTCTACTTCCCTCAACAGAGGAAGCCTGGTGACTGATGTCTCTTTTTCTGTGACTTTTCAGACAATGCTCCAGCCACGGACTCTTATGAGGTTTGGCGTCTCGTGAATGCAGGGAACGAGCATCTTCTCCCGAGGACCCCTTAACTTTCTGGAGGTAAAATTGTTGGAGCGACCTATTTTCTTTCCCTAGATTACTGGGTATTGGAGGTCATCACGAGGCAAGGATTGTGCTTTAAGTTTTCAAGGGTAGCATCCTAGCACTATAAACAGTCACTGATGTCAATCTCTGAAATTATTTGCTGCAACTGTAGTCTTTTTGCTTATGAAGACGCTCAGACCAATCACAACGCTGCATTGCACTGTTATGATTTGCTTTATGGCTGGAGCCTGACTGCCTGCTTCCTGTTATAACCTGGAGTCGGAGACTGGCGAGCAGGAGAGAAGACGCGGGACCTGGCGGCGGCAAGGTAAGTTTTTTTTTGTTTTTTTAAAGAGAAGCCCGCGACACCCGTGACCGACCCCCCTCACCCGTGCTGGCCGCTCCTGCCATGGTGGTCTTGCACCTAAACAGAACCTCCTGACCACCTACACAACTACACTTATTTTCTGCTATGAATTGACATCTGGTACTCATCATATCATATTTGCAGTGGGCTGGGGCATTTTTGTTGTGATGATTTGGCATTTGAGTGAGTGTTTGGGTTCAGGGGCAAGCTCACAAAGCTGTCTCAGAACGGCAAGGCTGGAAAAGTGGAATTCGTCATTTCTCGTTATTGATAAGGGTACGAAATATGATTGGCAGGCCTCATAGCTGAGAAACACGGGTGGGAAATGGAGGAACTAAAGAATTCCTCGTGTTCATCCCTGCTTCTATTCCTCTGCCATGGCAGCACATCTTGAATGTAGATGGAAATGAGAACTAAAATCATAATATATGACTAGATGGAGTGGAATACTTTGCAACAGAGCAACATAATATTGCACATTATATCTGGGGAAAAGAGGATCATTGCATCACTTTTGAAAGACTTGATGAGCATTGTCGACCCTTGTCCATGAAGCACTGCAGTGTACTTCATCTCTCTCTGTAGTTTGCTCCTGAACCATTTTATTTTATGAGAAAATTGAAGACATGGCTGTTTATTATGCAGGAAAAATGTTATTCTGGTTTGTGATCACCGAAAGATTAGTCTGTTACTGTTAATGCCAAGAAGTCGTCTGTCTGACAGTTGTGCGTTCTAAGTGGCATACAATAATAATAGAAATAAATATCATATCCAAACGTGGTTCATGTACCTCCTATCACCCTATGCCTCTTTATCCAGCATAGTTTTTAGTAAGTGCTTTTATATGGGTTCTTACGTACAAGTCAAGTTTTCATAATTTAGTTCAGTGTTTTCACTTGATTTCCACATCCATTTATCCTCTGTCAGTTCTACAGGTAGTCTTAGCTCTGAGAAAAGATCAAGAACTCTTCTCCTCACTTCTGATCCCACCACTGGAGAACACTTGAAAGATGGTAGACATGCTCTGAGGTATGTGATTTGCCTCATAAGGGGATTCTAGCTTAGCCTGTGGTCCACGCCCAAAAGTAAACTATTTATCCAAAGAAACTTTCCAGGCTTAGCCTTTATCAGGTGGAATAATGCCCAGTATGTGCATCTGAAAGTGGTCATGCTGCAAAACTGTTAAAGGAAACTAACTTGTTTCATAAATGTGTACATCTTACAGTCCAATTTCCATCCACCCATTTGCATTGCCGCTTTAATTGTTTTGCGTGGAGGTTTGTCACATTGGGATTTTTTTCTAATTCGGGGTAAACTCCCTACAAATCAAATTAGTTTAAGAGCTTTGTTGCACGTGTAAGGTTCGGAGGAGGCTTGAACACCTTACTCCATCCCAGTTTAGAGAAACAGGATCCGTTGCCTAACAGATGGGCTCATAAGATCCTTCGCAACCTTGAAGATCAGAACAAACTGTGCACATGCAAAGTTAACCCTTTGCGCAATGCGGCCAACTTGCACAACACAAAATCTTGGCAATCTGATTACACCCAAGTCAGAACGTTCAAAACAGCCGCCAATCTGAAGCTCCACGCACTGTATATTTCGCCACAAGATAAACAGGGAACACAGCACATAATGTTCTCGAATATTGTATAGCAATTCACATTCTAATGTAGCTCTTTTATTTACCTGATGGCTCAAAGCTGAAGTCCTTTGAGCCCATTGGGCGTTGGGCGCCTGGAGGGAAGAAAGGTGCATGACATGAGTTGGACTAGATACCCTTGGCAGTGGTCAGTTTCAGTATTCAACACCATGAGTTGGACGCGCCACAAAAAACTTTGGACCCCGCACTTATTTTTCTAAATAATTCAGCACTGTACGCGCTGGTAAGGAAGTGCGGTGCAAAGAACCCTAGAATCCAACCAACAAACTGCTAATGGCTGACCACAGGCACCACTAACTTTGGAGGCCCATGTAGGTCATGATGCTGGTGAGGAAGCCTCAATTTGTAGTGGTGAGAACAACCATAGCACCATCACTGACAGTATAATGATGCAGACGTCATCTAATTACACATATCAAATGTTAAAGGCATAACTGCATTCAATGAAGCACATTTACAGGTCATCCAGCGTCTTTCCAAACGTGCCATTCACAATTAATTGAATTGCTTTCAACTTTAAATATCCAGTTCCAGACCTTAAGTGTTTTGGGGACAAGTGCTTGCTAGTAGAGTCACATCTGAGTCATGCTTTATTTTTAGGTCGAGCCTGGGAAGCCACGCACTGCTCTGCGAGGCATGCTGTATTGAGGTACTGCATAGAAGCTCTGCCCATTTCCCATCCATCTTTTCAATTGGCTCCTGTTAGGGTCCTTGCGGAATCATTGCTTTTAATTTGTGAATAGGCTTAGAAGTCATTCCTTGGAACCGTATTGTCTGCATTTATAACCTTCCATAACGACTAAACTTTTTACTTGTGTTGTTACACGGTCTGCTTCATAAGTCGGTGAGCACTCTTTTCTAATGATCTTCCCTTATTCCACCCACGACATCGCAGCAGGCCGCCTGCTTTTATATTATTTGTATTTAAATTATAGTGTGGTCCTCTTTAACTACAGCGGCCACACTTATTTAATTATTTACTTTACAGCGCGGGTCGCTTTCACTTTAGCAGAAGCGCTACACAACCTTTTAAATTAATTTTTTTAAAATTGCTTTGTGTGAAAGTGCACCATACATGCTTTAAAGTTAATGTTGGCCGCGCCCCTTTCTTTAGACACTGCTCGCTGTAACCTGAATATGGCTAGCAGCCCCTAAGGGCGCAGCCACCATTAGCGTGGTCTCGGATTTGCAAGAGTTTGAGCTATTGGCATTAAAAATGACAATGCATTTTATATATGTGTTGCTTTATAAAACACATAAATAAAAGGCATTGTCATTTACAATGCCAATAGCTTAAACGCTCGCAAATGCAAGACCTTTTGCAGTGAAAATGCTTGTTGGAACTTCGTCGAGGGCCTAGTCTTAAAGCCAGCGCCACTGAGTGTGAGACATATTTGGTCTTTAGAAAGAAGCCCTGTGCTTTTCTCTTGCATGTATTTGGATCTACCCTCATTTTCCCATCAGAATTCATTTTTCTATGGCGCCTAGAGATCATTTGGAAAGGGTGAGTGTTTACACTTAAGAAAATAGATAGAGAGGTCCCTTGAATGGACTTGTGCTGGCTTCTCCTTATTGCTATAGGGATCACCTTGCAACTCCACCAAGCTTAGTAGATGGCAGTCTGCTGTTCTTACCCTTCCCTTTTGCCAACGTCTTTGTTTCCTTATACACAGCCAGTGTATTCCTGTGCGCAAGGATGTTAACAAAGGAAATATTGATGAGTAAATCATGTAGGTAGATATGTATGCAGCAGGAGAGTATAATGTTATTAAGCTTTGTGTAATAAACAATTCCCCACTTCTTTATGTATTTTTCCATAGTCTTGTGTCGTAACATCTTAAATGCAAGGTGGAGATTGGGCATCCTAACCATGGCATGATCTGTTGTAAGGCTGTAGGTCTCAAGCTGGTAATTAATGTAGCTGGCTTCCCTCCCCTTAACAATGATGGGTATGTAAACTTAGCAAACTTCATTTAGTAGTTGTACCCAGCTTGGCATCTTTTGAAGCAGACTCTTGCTTGCCCACAATTACCCTTTGTGCCACCCTGACTGTTGAATACACGCGAGCGCCCGATGCAGGGTTTCCTCGTGTGCTTGCGTGTGTATGTGCAGTGTTTTCATTTTACTAATGAAAGACAGTACATGGGGGACATACGCTCATGCGCATTGGGATATTTACCTTCAAGGGGAAATGGTGGTTGTGCTCGCGGGGGTATTCTTTCAAATGTTGATGGGCATGTATATATTCTTGTCTTGGATGGCGTTGGGGATCATTATTATTATACTGGACATCCCGACTGATGTGTAACGGAACCAAAGAATTATGGCCAGGTACTGCTGAGTCACCTTCCTCTGGACAGACAACCCCCTTTTAACTCATCCTTTGGGCCCCTTAGAGCAGACAGATCCTCCTCCATATTACCCCAAGACAACAATGGAGATAACACACCAAGGCTTGGGTTAAGGGTCGTAGAACCCCGGCCGTATTTTATTCATAACCATAACAAAACATCAATTTTTATATTTACACCATTTAACAAAATACGCAGAAAGTCCGGTTCATCACATTGATATGTACAGTATGTCATTTGGCTATCCTTAACATGTTTCTAATACATAGCCATTCCTGTCATAAGCTAAGGATCATTGCAAAAAGAACAATTGATTGACAGAAAGCAGAACAATGTCATACATTCACCCCAGTACAGAGATCTAGGCCTAAATCCATCGGTTTTTTTGCTCACCATGCCATTCCAGTTTGGACCCAGCCATATGCAAATCAGTCTTGACCCTGCGCCCAATGGGAACAGTCCAGCCCGAACTGCCAGGCCAGGTCCTCCCTAGACTGGAAACAAGCATCCTAGGACCAGTTTCAGGCTTTCAGCCCTCATCAGCCAGGATAGCTTGACTCCAGTGGCATGGAGAGCACGGGACCCACGTCTAGGCATACCCTTCCCACTCTGGGTGAGAAATGCAAAAAGAACAATTGATGGACAGAATGCAGGACAATGTCAGATATTCACCCCAGTGCTGAGATCTGGGCCTAAATCCATCGTTTTTTTGCTCACCAGGACATTCCAGTTTGGACCCAGCCAGATCTTTTGACTGGGGGAGAATGTTTGCATTGTCAGCATTCTGTCCATCATTTGTTTGCTGTAACACTTTTCGCCCTAAGTGGGATGGGTATGCCCAGACGTGGGTCCCCTGCTCACTGTGCCACTGGATTCAAGCTGGCCTGGCTGAAGAAGGGTGACATACCCTGAAACCGGTCCCAGGATGCTTGTTTCCGGTCCAGGGAGGACTTGGCCTGGCAGTTCGGTCTGGACTGTTCCCATGGAGCACAGGGGCAAGACTGATTTGCATAAGGCTGGGTCCAAACTGGGGTGGCGTAGTGGGCAAAAGAACGATCGATTTAACCCAGATCTTTTGACAGGGGGAGTATGTTTGCATTGTCAGCATTCCATCCATCATTTGTTTGCTGTAACACTTTTCGCCCTACGTGGGATGGGTATGCCCAGACGTGAGTCCCTTGCTCACTGTGCCACTGGATTCAAGCTAGCCTGGCTGAAGAAGGGTGACATACCCTGAAACAGGTCCCAGGATGTTTGTTTACGGTCCAGGGAGGACCTGACCTGGCAGTTCATCAGGCTAGACTGTTCCCATGGGGCACAGGGTCATGATTGATTTGCATAAGGCTGGGTCCAAACTGGAGTGGCATAGTGGGCAAAAGAACGATGGATTTAACCCAGTTCTTTTGACTGGGGGGAGAATGTTTGCATTTTCAGCATTCGTCCATCATTTGTTTGCTGTAACACTTTTCGCCCTTAGTGGGATGGGTATGCCCAGACGAGGGTCCCTTGCTCACTGTGCCACTGGATTCAAGCTAGCCTGGCTGAAGAAGGCTGACATACCCTGAAACCAGTCCCAGGATGCTTGTTTCCGGTTCAGGGAGGACCTGGCCTGGCAGTTCGGTCTGGACTGTTCCCATGGGGCACAGGGTCAAGACTGATTTGCATAAGGCTGGGTCCAAACTGGGGTGGCGTAGTGGGCAAAAGAACAATGGATTTAACCGGGATCTTTTGACTGGGGGAGAATGTTTGCATTGTCAGCATTCCGTCCTTCATTTGTTTGCTGTAAGACTTTTCGCCCTAAGTGGGATGGGTATGCCCAGACGTGGGTCCCTTGCTCACTGTGCCACTGGATTCAAGATAGCCTGGCTGAAGAAGAGTGACATACCCTGAAACCGGTCCCAGGATGCTTGTTTCCGTCCAGGCAGGACCTGGCCTGGCAGTTCATCGGGCTAGACTGTTCCCATGGGGCACAGGGTCATGACTGATTTGCATAAGGCTGGGTCCAAACTGGGGTGGCATAGTGGGCAAAAGAACGATGGATTTAACCCAGATCTTTTGACTGGGGGGAGAATGTTTGCATTTTCAGCATTCGTCTATCATTTGTTTGCTGTAGCACTTTTCGTCCTTAGTGGGATGGGTATGCCCAGACGTGGGTCCCTTGCTCACTGTGCCACTGGATTCAAGCCAGCCTGGCTGAAGAAGGGTGACATACCCTGAAACCGGTTCCAGGATACTTGTTTCCAGTCCAGGGAGGACCTGGCCTGGCAGTATGGTCTGGACTGTTCCCATGGGGCACAGGGTCAAGACTGATTTGCATAAGACTGGGTCAAAAGAACAATGGATTTAACCCAGATCTTTTGACTGGAGTAGACTGTTTGCATTGTCAGCATTCCGTCCATCATTTGTTTGCTGTAACGTAAGCTAAGGGTCGGCAACATTATCTTCCTGCGTATCCCTGTTTGAGCCTGCGGCAAGGCCAATGACTGGTCCAAGATCAAGATCATGCTAGGTCCCACTCTCCTACCATGATCTTGCGCAGGAGGCCAAGTTCGCCGGACAGTGGTCTCACTCCGGGCACCACCTAAGCCCTCAACATCATCTCCATAAGGGGCTGTGCAGTTATGCCCAGTTTTCCTGCGCCCTTGCGCATGTGCGGGGTTGGCCCAAAAGCCTACCGGAAGCGGAACTTCCCCTCCACCCTTCCAGCCTATCGGCTGTAACTGCCCCTGGAGTTCTATGAGAGACCATCTGTCCCCCCTCGGGCATCCCCATTTGACAATGGGGATGCCTGCTAAGGACCGTAAAAGATTCCCACCAATCATGACCTTACCGTCACAGGCCAGCATAGTTGCCTGACTATCTGCCCCCCCAGCCTCTGGAAGGTTATGCCCTTCTCCATGTCCCTACTAACCAGGCAAGTAAATTCTCCAGGAATATCTCATTGCCTAGCTTGGAGAGATGTATGCCATCCTGTAGGAAAAAAGGCTCCCCCGAATGCACTCATGCGCAATCGTCTGACGCTTCGGGGATCGGAATAGCTTGTCAACACGGTTGTTGATTCTTTTAACTATATGGTTCAAAGTCCACACAGACGCACCCCCTCTCCACTGAAATCTCGGGACCATGTGTGACCAGGCCAGCACTACCTGCGGGCATCTCCTTTCCAGCCAATGCACCTCTGTAATCAAGGCTTCCACTACACCTTTCCTACCCAGGTGCACCAGGTCGTTACCCCCTATATGCAAGATAAACGCTGCAGGGGGTACACAAGTCTTGTCCAGCAAGCTTACCAACCTTTCCCTAAGCTGGTCAAGGCGTAAAAATCCCCGTCTGTGGAAAGAGACATTGAAACCAGCCTGATGTGTTCTGTGTGCGTAGGTGCCTGAGAAGAAAAATTGTCTCAACGTGCTTACATATGAGTTCCCAGTGCAGTTCCCTTTTGCCCCCAGGCGGGTACCTGGGCTGCAACAGGCACTGACCAATGGTGAACCGCTGCAAGCTTCCCCCCTGCGGGGCAGGATGTGGAAAGTGCAAGCCAAATCAGAAAGAGAAATCACCGTGAGTAACATGAAGCCAACTTTTTAGCGCATATTCAGACACACATAGCGCTTGTAACAGTCTGAGGACCACCTACCAATCTACTGCCCTCCCTGAAAGGCCCTTGGTCGTTACCTCGGTGCTGGCTCCTATCTGGAACGAGTGGGCCACAAAACTGACTGGGTCCAAACCGGCCGCCTTGAGGGCCACCCCCTTGACCCTCCTGAATTGAAATGTAGTAAGCGGGGTTCCATCAGCATGCATGAGCAATGAACCCCCTGTGCCCCATGACCTGTGTACCAGGAACGCCTCCAGATTGGTGATGGGGCAGCAAACACTACCCCGTGCACTTTGCAACATAACTCCATACCCCCTACCATCCTGATCGGTCTTAGACTTGGGAATAGATATGAATAGGGATTCCCCCTGTACCCTCACATGGCTGAATTGCAGCCCCCGTGCCAGTCCTTTTTATTTTTTGCCCCCAGCTCCCCAACCCTCAAAACGCCATAGAACGCCAGCACCAAAGCTGCTTTGAAGAGAAGTACTTCCCCATGTGTTTTACAAACCTGACTCAGCGCACCCAGCAATGCTGACAAAGTGTTGATACCTATTGGGTGCCTCACGTCTGGTTGGGGACCTTGCGGGTGCTGCCACCCTTTTAGTGCTTTTTTCACTAAAAATGTGTTGGTGGGGTCGAACCTACCCTGCATTTTTTCAAAAAAGGAAATTGACGCCATGTGGCGCTGTGCTGATGCCACCGAGTTCCCTTGTCCCTCATCGCCCTCAGGAAAGAACCAACTGCTGTTGCTTCATGCTATGTCCCCTCCCATTCTTCCCCCAAGAAATTGCAGTAGGCCCTAAACACCCCTTCATATGCCTGCCTGGTCCTGGGTAATAGGCTAGCTGCCACAAGGTCCGATAGCTGGGGCCACCAAGCCAAGCTGCCAAAGCTGGTCTGGGAAAGGTGTTGGGTTCTCTGCTGCTTCTGGATGGTGGGACCTGATCACCTGCTTCTTAAAGCGAGAGAGGGCATCAGCAGCATGATTCAACGCACCAGGGACATGTTTTGCCCTAAACAGTACATTTAACCTCATGCACAAAAGTATTATTTCTTTCAACAGTTGCAGAATCATTTTACACTTTGCTGATTGGTGGTTGATGCATTCGACCACAGACATGTTGTCAGACCAAAAGACCACAGATTGGTTCCTCAGTTGTTCTGGTCAGATGGACAATGCTACTAGGATGGGAAATAGTTCCAAGAAACCAATGTTACCCATGAGCCCGGATTCCACCTACCATGGTGGCCAATGCTGCGCTGCCCATGCTGATCCTAGAATTGCGCCAAACCCCTCGCTACCTATGGCATCGGTCATCAGACCCATCTCCGGGCTGGATCTGGGTGGGCTGGGCCACACCACCTTGCCATTGAAGTCCCGCAGGAATGCCACCCAAATCTGCATGCCCTGCCTGACCTCGCTGGATAACCTGGTGTGGTGAGGTTTTTCCTTGAGGCCTGACATAGCCTGGGCAATGGTGCATGAGAAGGGCCGTGCCATGGGAATGATTTTTAGGGCAAAATTCAACTTCCGCACCGTTGGTTGGAGCTGGTGCAGCTATTTGTTAGTTATGTAAATAATGGTGTAATACAGGGAAAGAATATGAAAGAGGAAGAGCAGCTGCTTACATTGCATACAACAAGCGTGACCCGTGTGGTTAAGCAATCCAGGATAGTTTCTTGTGGCCGGAGCGTACAAAGTGTCTAAAGCACATTGATATGAGCAGGATGTCAACACGCTGATACGCAATACAGGCTTTAAAATTAAAACCAAGAGGTTTGGCTGAAGTAAAGTGAACTGCTCAGACAATTCTTCTCTTTTGCGATATTTAGTACTCGCCGAAAATTATTTTGACACCTCGTCAGGGGTAGTAAGTACTATATAATTGCAATTTCAATTGCACTGTTGATAAGACTTGGGATAAAGTACAATCTACCGTAGGTTATAAGGGCATTGTACTGCAAGTCGCTGAGGAGTTCCCCAACAACATAGCCCTAGTTCCTTTATAAGGTCAGGAATTTGCAATATCATCTTAAAGTATGGCACAAGATATTTTATTCCTCATGATATAGGTTCACATCATTATAATTTCTCAAAAATCTTGATCGCTTGCACTTGCATATGATACAGCGTGGCTGTAGCTGTGTGGAATCTGTTGTGTAAAGGTAAACATACCAATGTGCACCTGTTTGCTACAAAAACCCATAAGCAGTTTAATGTAAATTACTGTATAATATGATTGTAATTCAGAAAGAGTTCTCAAAGGGAGAGGGATTCCCGCTTTCATGCAATGAACTCTAGCCATGCAAAGAATGAAAGGTAAGCACAATTCCATAAATGGCCTTATATCTGCTAATGACTTCATTTCAGTTAAACATTAGGTTTTGTAAATCATCACTTAGTTGATATTATCGAGCTACAATGAAATCACATCTACTACTTTGGCTCCAAACCACCATTAAGGGAATATAGTTCTTAACTCTATATTTACGTGCCAAAACTTACCTTGCGATTTAGTGGTTAGGTCGATGTAGTGGATGCAATATTTCTGCCATGTTCATTAGTTGGGGTATACCCTATACACTATCTACTG
Organism: Lissotriton helveticus; assembly: GCF_964261635.1. NCBI lineage: Eukaryota > Metazoa > Chordata > Amphibia > Caudata > Salamandridae > Lissotriton > Lissotriton helveticus. The sequence continues at coordinate 686,601,881 of NC_136070.1, read as the reverse complement.
GTTCTGGCATAGCGCTTGTGGTGTCACAACTCAAATGTAATAAATTATTACAGTAGAGTAGCTATGTAATTCCCCCATTACTAGAGAAGTCACAACTAGAGAACTGTGAAAAGGATTTACATTTTTTACTGGTTATGATCAGCGGTACTATGGCTCAGAATGTGGTCGCTAGTCAGGACATCACATCTATGTGCACTCATTTTAGAAGATGGTGAAGGCCGCGCTGTAACTTTATGGATGAGCGAAACTTGTCTGCACCGTTTCCTCTTCACAAGATGTATTGCTTAATGTGGTTTCTAGAGCTGTTTGTCAACACGTCCTTGTTGATGTTCCATTAGTGAGAGGAAGGGGTGGGTGCATCATTGATCAAACGTCGTCAATTTCAAACCAACCATTTCTGAAAGCCGCTGAGCCTGCTTTGTCCAACTTGCTTAGCATTCTGCAAAACAGATCTTGAAATAAGTGGCACGCTGAATCGCTTTTAGATTGGAGTTTATACAAAGAGAGGATATTTCCACATTAACAGATCGGCCAGATAAAAAGGAAAGGCAAGGCGTCTAGTCTAAACACTTTGGGCCCGATTCACAGAACTAACTTAAGACAAAATGCTAAACGTACTACTTTTTGTATTCACAGAAGTTAGGATTTTGTCCTAAATTTGTCTTAAAACAGACTTAAGACAGATTTAAGTTAGGATTTTGTCTTAAATCTGTTTTAAGACAAACCTAAGACAAAATCCTAACTTCTGTGAATACCAAAAGTAGTAAGTTTAGGATTTTGTCGTAAGTTAGTTCTGTGAATCGGGCCCACAGATCGGTTCATTAAAATATACACCCAAATAAACGGAAGGATTGCCCAGCAAAACGCTACTCTTAATGCAGATTTTCATGTTTATGGGTTATAATAGCGTCAATTCCTTCCCGGTTGTGTGGAAAAAAGCATTGGGAGAGTTCACAGACGGTGCAAGGTGCTCGAGGCATCCAGCCCTTTAACCCAGAAGCAAAGTCTGTCCTGTCATAACTCAGGTACACTGAGTTCTTTGAACTCTTTCACAAGCGCTACCTGCACGTCGAGCTTGAACACCCCTGACGTCACCTGTTGTTTCTCTTGGAGCAGCTCTAGAGACGGCAATAAGGCTCTATTGTTTGGGACCGCTGTTTCATCTAAATTATCTACTGGATAACGTCATTTAAGGCTTCGTCTTGCAGCCAAACTGGTGTGATGGGAAGGTGATGGGAAGGGGTCCTGAGCACGGCACAGGCAGGATGGGCCTTGCTTAACTGTTGCTCGTGCTGTTAAAAAGTTCTCGGTCTCTTTAGTGGGCGAAGGTCTGGAACAAAAACCGAGTCAGGCGGCTACCACGGCATATTCTGTGCCTGTTAAGCTCTTCACTGAGCAGAAAGTGAGCCCTAGCCTAGTAGCTAACTGCTGGTCGCCGAATCAGATTAATTCACATTTAGCAATCAAAACAGTTCCAATAAACTACGAGTTCGCGCTATATAAAACTCGATAAATAAATAGGATGGAAAGCAAACCATAGCCTCCAGCAGTAGAAGCACAAAAGAAGAGGCACACAACTCCACTCTTCCATCTCCCAAAATGATATGATTTATTTATTTATATATGTATATACTTTTTTGTAAAGCTCTTAGCAAACAACTGGTGATTGTCTCAAAGCACTAAAAGGGAGGGTGTTAGGTGTGTATCTTAGTAAATATTATGTTTGCGTCTGAGTCCATTTCCTAGCGAACAATGAGGTATACCAGACTGAGAGGCAAAGGTAGTGTACCCGGAACTTTGGCAGTATAATGGACAGAGTTTGGGTGAACAGGGTTAGGAGTAATCTGGAATAGTAAAGTAAAATTTTAGTAGCATCATTATATACATAGTGGAGGATGTCACAACACAAGTTAACAAAGGACATGCAATGATGCCCTCATTCAGTGTGCTGTGCCAAGCGGGGGGCTGAAGCCCCATGCCCTTCCCGCATTGTGTAACTTCAAATTTTTAATTTCGAGAAAATCTGGAAATTTCTTGCCTGAGTGGTGCCCTTGAAGGAACCATTTGGAGGTCACATGCAACACAGCTGGATACTGACACCTTGCCACCTGACTAGACGCCTCATCAGTGAAAATAAAGATACACCTGTTGTGTCACTTCACAAGTTGCCACTAGACAAACTAGAATCTAAAAGTGTTACTTGCTTTATCGAGCTTTGTAAAGGTAGTCCTATAGGTCCTCTGTCAGGACGTCAGAGATGGCTATCTGTGTTACTACACTAGTAATAACCATGTATATAGCACACTGTGCAAACTGACTGTTGTGCCAGCTAATGATTAGTGTTTTTACCCAATTAAATCAATTTTATAAAGCTGACATCAAAAGCCATTAACCTATAACAAAAAGGTACTTCTGCCTTGTACTCTATATGCAGCTGTTGGCTGCAGAGCAAAAACACTGAGCTATTTTAACAGGAATATAATGTGTAGATCTGTGGGTCATACAACAATTTATGCAAAAAAGCATTAACCAAATAAAATACTTCAAATAGGACACAGCTCTGTGGCCTCATCTAAAATGAAACACCCTCGAGCCGACACACCAACCCATAAAGCTATTTTATGTTGCTTCCAACCTGTATACAGGTATAACACCTAGATCCTTCCTGCACCCGCGTTACCCTGCTGAGCTATCTTCCTAGTGTCATTTTCTGGAAACTATCGGATATATATAGAGCCCATAGGCACGTGTATTAATTACTCATATTACTGGAGGGGCAAACAGTTGCAGATTTTGCCCCCCTGTACTTCACGTCAGATATTTCCTTGCTGCCAATTTGTTTGAGGGCAGGGCATGCAAAGCATATAGCTGACACTATGTCTATGCCCTCGCCACCATTTTATCGGTTCCCAGGTACAGTTTTTCCATTGCCTGCATTGCCTGCATAGGTGACAGTGATGTGAACCATTTCTGTAATGTGTTAAAGGAGATCAGGGGGACTCTATACTTTGTTTAGAGAGCTGCAAATTAGGCCACAAACATAGGCAATGTACTGGATGGCCATGCTGGATGGGAAGCATGAACTACTCCTAGCTTTAAAAACGTAATTCTGTGGCCCTGAAAACTGAGTTAAGGGCCCTGGGCATATGGCCGAGTGTAGTGCTGCAAAGCAAAACACATGGCAGAAGAGTTGGAAGCAGATGTCCTTACGAAACCAATAAGCAAAAGGGCCTTCTTCCCGAGAGCACTACTGCTATTAAAATGGGAAAAGTATGGTAATCCAGTTTGGAGCCACTGTAATTTTGAAGAAAGAAAAGGTTTTTGAGAATGTTCTCAATCAATGAGTTAATCAATCAGCTATGTATAGCGCAGCACTGTCACCTCTAGCGGTATCTGGGCTATGAGGGTGCCATATCTCAGTTGAAAACCAGGTCTTGAGTTTCTTTTTGAAGCCTGCCAGGGAGGATGCTGTTTGGAAGTGGAGGGGCAGGTCGTTCCAGGTCGCGCAGGCGATGTAGGAGAAGGAGCGAACCCTGCAGCTGCTGCGATGGAGGCAGAGGGTGTGCGAGAGAGGAGGAGCGCAGGTGCAATGAAAGCATATGGAAGTTGAGTCGATGGTTTATGTAGGACGGTCCTTGATTGTGTAGAGCTTTGTAGGCATGCATGATGATATTGAACTGGCATCTCTCCAGGATAGAGAGCCAATTGACGTTTCTGAGGAGGGGTGGTGATGTGGGTCCATTTGGGGAGGTCCAGGATGAGTTTGACAGCAGTGTTCTCTATGGTCAGGAGTCTTCTGATGAGCTGGGAGGAAAGTCCTGCATAGAGAGCATTGCCGTAGCCAAGTCGGCTGGTGACGAGTGCCTGCGTGACGGTCTTTCTAGTGTTGATTGCGATCCATCTAAAAATTCTGCGGAGCATGCGAAGGGTGTGGAAGCAGGAGGAGGCGACTGCGTTGACTTGTCATTTCATGGTCAGCTAGCTGTCAAGGATGATGCCAAAGTTGTGTGGGTGGTCTGTTGATGTGGGTATAGTTCAGAGTTCTGATCGGTACATAAGATCAGTACTTCCGTTTTGTTGGAGTTGAGTTTGAGGCAGTTGTCTCTCATCCATTTGGCTATGGTGGTCATGGCATGGCAGAAGTTGATTTTGGCGTTGGAGGTGTCCTTGATGAGGGACAGGATTAGTTGAGTGTCTGCGTAGCAAATTATGTTGAGTCGATGGGATCTGATGCCAGCAGCCAAGTGGGTCATGTAGACATAGAACAGGGTGGGGCTCAGTGATGATCCTTGGGGTACACCGTGTAGGAGAGTAGGGTCAGCTTCCTATGGTTACCCCCACTTTTTGCTGTGATTCTCTGGTTTTCCGACTTTAGTGTGGCTGTGGACCTGCTAATCAGGCCCACAGCCCAGCTGTTCTCTCTTTAAATTGATACCATGTACTTTAGGTACATACCAGATTGTTACTGGGTCACCCTTGTGAGCCCATGTATAGTGTACCTGTGGGAGGGCGGGCCGGATAAACAGACAAGGAGGCGATATGTAGTGTGCCAGTGGGACTACTTTTATTTAACAAGTTCAGGCAAAGGAACAGTGTGGGTGTCCAAGGCTCGGATATTGCTTCTCTTCTCTTGGTGGGGCTTCGGGTCTCCTTGTTGTTCGTATGGGTTCAGCTTGTGAGCTGGATGGTCCTTTCCCAGGGAGGCTCAAAAGAGAAAAGAAGAACAAGGAGCCATCAGAATTCCTGTTTCCTATAGGCTTGCCACCATCACCACACCCAGTAGGTTTTTGCTTATGGAATGAAGGTTAGTCGGGAATTGTGAGGGTTAATGGGGTCGGTAGGGTAAAGGGGGATCGTGTTGGTAGGATGAAGGGGAATAGTGTAGGACCTGGCTAGGAATATAGTGCCCAGTGCAATTAGAAAGGTCTCACAATAAATCGAAAGAGGTAGGCCAATAGCGATTTGGCCTGACAAATAGAACTCAGTTGCTTTCACTGATTATTGGGGAGTGAACAAGAACAGAAAACACCTGCCGCAGACTTAAAACGAACCCTCCTTCTACGAGGAACCGCCCGCCACCCTTCTGTACCTGCAACCCCCCTTCCCGTTTCCCTACACCCCACTCCCCCTGTTCCCAACACTCACCGGCTCTGCCGCAACTCTCCTGTGAGTTGCGGCCGCTCTTCAGCCACCTCCGTTGGGGACCACCAGTCCTCGCACCATGTTTCTTCTTCTCGCTCCTCCGCTTCACCTTCTTTCGCGTCTTCTCGAACTTCCGTTTCTTTCTCCTGTTCCTGCTCCTGTTGGCGTTCCTCTCGGCGTTCTTCTCCTCTTCCGGTCTCTTCGCGCCCGTCCTCCGTCTCTTTCCAGGTTTTTAGTCCCGGCGTGGATCTGCTTCCGGGGTCAGTCCCGCCCTCTTCCTCGCCGTTGTGTGGAAAGTCCTGCCGCTGTACAAACAGAGAGCATGGGGGCGTTATCGGCGGTCTTCTACGCCGGAATCTCGCTATCACCTTGTCCGGTGAGTAACAATGTCGCCCTTGCCATTGCGACTCTGGCACTCAGCAGCTCATGTCCGGCAATCCTTCACATCCCCTTTTCCTTGCTGTCCTTCCTGTAGGGGTGTTTTCGCAGGGATATCTAGACAGTAAGTCTGCATTTGCCTGTTCTGTTCCCTTGCGGTGCTTGGTATGAAATCTATAGGGCTGTAGTGATAAAAACCAACGTAACACTCTTTCGTTGCTCCCTTTGTTGCCTGCCAATCATTCTAAGGGCGCATGGTCAGTATAAAGAGTGAACTCTCTACCTTCCAAATAATACTTCAAAGATTCAATGGCCCAGTTTATGACCAAGGCTTCTTTTTCAATTACCACGTAGTTCTGTTCCCGGGGAAACAATTTCCAACTTATATACAGGATAGGTCTTTCCTCGCCTTGCTGGCTTATCTGGGACAGTACTGCTCCTAATCCCTGATCAGACGCATCGGTCTGTAGGATGAAGGGTAGGGAGTAATCAGGGCTGGCTAAAACAGAGTCGGAGGTCAATGAAGTTTTCAATGTTTCAAATGCTCTGACTACTTCAGGGTCAGGGTCCCTCAATCTATCCTCTGTTCTTACATTTTTTTGAAGAAGATCTGTGAGAGGCGATGCGACCTGTGAAAATTGAGGTATGAACCTACGATAATATCCAAGCAATCCTAGGAAAGCTTGAAGAGCTTTGGCTGTCCGGGGAAAAGGAATTTGGGAAATGGCAGTTAGTTTATTGCTTTGGGGAAGTATCATTCCCTCTCCCAACAAATACCCAAGATATTTCACGTTTTGGGCGGCCAGGTGACTCTTAGATGGATTTATTTTGAGCCTGTGTTGACCCAAAGCCTGGATCACCTTAGACAGATGGTTTAGGTGTTGATTTCATGATTCACTATAGATGACAATGTCATCTATGTAGGCTCCTGCAAAGTTCTCATAGGGCCGAAGTATGATATTCATGGCCCTTTGAAACGTGGCGGGTGCGCCGTGTAACCCAAAGGGTAACATCACGAACTGAAACAACCCGTCAGGGGTAGAGAATGCTGTTTTTTCCCTGTACTGTTTCCTCAAGTGTATCTGCCAGTACCCTTTACACAAGTCAAGGGTGCTGATGTATTTGGCTCTTCCAATTCTTTTTATCATTTCATCTACCCTGGGAAGGGGATAGGTGTCGAATTCAGATACCTTATTAACCTCACGGAAGTCGATGCAAAACCGTACTGAGCCGTCCGGTTTTGGAACCAAAACAATTGGCGAATTCTATTCACTCACTGAGGGTTCTATAATCCCCATTTGCAGCATCTTTTGAACTTCCTCTCTAATAGTAGCTCTGCGAGCCTCCAGTATGCGGTATGGTCGCAGTCGCACCTTTCTCCCTGGGAGGGTTTTGATAGCGTGCTCAATCAACATGGTTTTTCCCGGAGTCAAGGAAAACATGTCTTGCAAAGGCAGTAGACTATCAACAAGAGTGTCTTTCAAAGGGGAGGGCAATTCATGGTCAATACACTGACAGTACAATGGTTGGGACTGTCCAATAGCCCCCACCAACGTGGGAAGTGGCCCTTCCCATTTCTTCAAAAGATTGACGTGATATATTTGGGAGGTGCCTCGCTTTTTATCGAGTTCTATGCGATATGTAACAGGTGTCACCTTTTCTACCACTATATAAGGACCCTGCCATTGTCCCAGTAATTTATGGTCTGAGGAGGCCATCATCAATAACACTGCATCCCCTACCGAAAAGGATCTAGCTTTAGTGTTTTTGTCATATTGAGCTTTCTGAGACTCCTGTGCTTTTTCCAAATTATTCCTGACTATGGTTCTGATTTGTCCTAGCTGAGTTCTTAAATGGCTAACATATTCTATCAATGGGGTTGTACTATGAGGTTCAGACTCCCAGGTTTCTCGAAGCATGTCTAATAGGGAACGGGGTTGATGACCATAAAGTAATTCAAAAGGAGAAACCCTGTACTTTTCTGGGTCTGACATCTGATGGCATATAAAGCTAGTGGTAACATGTCTTCCCATCTTTTAGACTCAAGGGCCAGCAGTTTTTTTAGGGTAGCTTTTAAGGTAGCAATATACCGTTCAACCAGACCATCGGTCTGTGGATGGTACGCCACCGTTCGTATTTGTTTGATACCTAGCTGGGAACATACCTGCTTCATCAACTTAGATACAAAAGGGGTTCCCTGGTCAGTGAGAATTTCCTTTGGAAATCCCACCCTGGTAAACACTGCTATCATGGCCTTGGCTATACTCGCTGCGTCGGGATGGCGCAAAGCAATGGCTTCTGGAAAACGGGTAGCGTAATCCTCTAATACCAATACGTATCGACAGCCACTACGAGAGGGTAATAGGTTTCCTATGATATCCATCCCAATCCGATGGAAAGGCTCCTCAATGATGGACAATGGATGTAAAGGAACTTTAGGCGGTTTGTACTTGCTATTTTTCTGGCATACGGGGCATTCCCTGCAATATGTTCTTATCTGTCTATGAATACCAGGCCAATAGAATTGTTTTGTCACCAGTTGTTCTGTCTTTTCCTCTCCAAAGTGACCCCCTAGCAAATGACTATGGGCAAAATATAACACCTTATCCTGGAAGGGAGCAGGGGCCAACAATTGAGGGGAACTATTGTGTGCATACTTCCGGTACAATAGCTCATTTTTGATAAAGAAATAAGGGCATACGTTGGATGGGTCTTTGTGACTTAAGGCTTGATTCCAGGCTTCTTGTAAAACCGGATCCTCTCTCTGAGCGGTGTGAAAGTGTCTGTCACTCTCCCAGGGGTTTTCTACAGGTACAACAGGGTAAACGCCTGGATTCTGTCCTTTTTCTTTCCTTCTTTGAGTTTTGGTTTTTCTGGGTTTAGAAGGGGGCCACTCATGATCCTCCTCCTTAGCAAAAGGAGCACTGCCCCACTAATCCTCCTCCTGTGTGGTTTCCCGAAGAAGTGTGGGCAATTGGGGGTAGTCACTCCCCAGGATGGCTTGTTCCGGTAATCTGGGAATAAAACAGACCTTTAACTCAGACCCTGGGTCGGTATCATGCTGTATATGAATGTGGGTGGTAGGATATGTTTTCGTATCACCATGGACACATTGTATATTGACGGTAATCTCAATATCGCCTAATTCTGTTCCTAGCTCCTGGGGTCTCACGACACTTTGTCTGCAGCCTGTGTCAGCTAGAGCGGTCATGGAGCGGCCATTTATTGTTACGTCACAGCGATAGGCAGGCTGTCTCGTAGGTTGAGTCAAACAACAATAGTTCCTTGTGAGACCTATATCCATTGGTTTCTCTTTCTGAGGGCAAAACCGGGCAATGTGTCCCATTCCACCACAACTACAACATTGAGGACCAGGGGGTGGTGTTCTTAGTATAGGTGGTCCTGGTGTTCGGAACATCGGAGGTCCTGGCACTACTGTTACTGGGTCAGGTTTCCTTACAGGTAGGGGTCGAGATGGACGCTGTCCCCCACTTGTATTCGGTTTACCCAGGGTTTCCTCGCGTCCCTTCTGTATTTCATGGGCTCAATTGTAGGCGCTAGCTATCTCCACCGCCGTCTCTAGGGTGAGATGAGCATGTTGTCTCACCCTTTTTTGTATGGGAGGATGGAGAGAGGATAAATATTGTTCCAAATATACCTTGGCCATTATGTCCTCCTTTGTGGCAGTAATGGGTTTCAACCATCGGTCTGCCATGTCCTTCACGCGGAAATACAAGGCTCGTGGAGTTTCCTGGGGACCCTCCTTAATCTGTCTAAGCCTTATTCGATAGGTCTCATCTTCTATCCCTAAGCGTTCCATTATACACTGTTTTATTTCGGCATAGGGGGTTACCCCAAGGATGTTGGCAGCCTGATATGACGCCTGCAATTCTCCCGACAATAAAGGTCCTAGGTATTGGCCCCATTTGTCGGCCGACCAAGCTGCGGCTCTCGCCATTCTTTCAAAATTGTTGAAGAAAAACTCAGGGTCTTCCCCCTCTACATATTTCTGTAGAATCACAGACGGCAGGGTGCTAGGGCCTCTTTGTTGCCCCATAGCCGCAACGAGTTTTCCCATTGCGGTGTCGTGGGACTGGCTTTGTTCGGTGATTACTTGTTGTAGTTTTCCTCGATCCTCTTCTACAACTGTGAGAAATTTTTACATAGCCTTTCCTAGGCTCTCCTGGTTCTCAGCCATTCTCGTTAGTACAGCCTCCATGTCTCCGGCAAATCCCATTTCTGACACCACTTGTGGGAGGGCGGGCCGGATAAACAGACGAGGAGGCGATATGTAGTGTGCCAGTGGGACTACTTTTATTTAACAAGTTCAGGCAAAGGAACAGTGTGGGTGTCCAAGGTTTGGATATTGCTTCTCTTCTCTTGGTGGGGCTTCGGGTCTCCTTGTTGTTCGTATGGGTTCAGCTTGCGAGCTGGATGGTCCTTTCCCAGGGAGGCTCAGAAGAGAAAAGAAGAACAAGGAGCCATCAGAATTCCTGTTTCCTATAGGCTTGCCACCATCACCACACCCAGTAGGTGTTTGCTTATGGAATGAAGGATAGTCGGGAATTGTGAGGGTTAACGGGGTCGGTAGGGTAAAGGGGGATAGTGTTGGTAGGATGAAGGGGAATAGTGTAGGACCTGGCTAGGAATATAGTGCCCAGTGCAATTAGAAAGGTCTCACAATAAATTGAAAGAGGTAGGCAAATAGCGATTTGGCCTGACAAGTAGAACTCAGTTGCTTTCACTGATTATTGGGGAGTGAACGAGAACAGAAAACACCTGCCGCAGACTTAAAACGAACCCTCCTTCTACGAGGAACCGCCCGCCACCCTTCTGTACCTGCAACCCCCCTTCCCGTTCCCCTACACCCCACTCCCCCCTGTTCCCAACACTCACCGGCTCTGCCGCAACTCTCCTGTGAGTTGCGGCCGCTCTTCAGCCACCTCCGTTGGGGACCACCAGTCCTCGCACCACGTTTCTTCTTCTTCTCGCTCCTCCGCTTCACCTTCTTTTGCGTCTTCTCGAACTTCCGTTTCTTTCTCCTGTTCCTCTTGGCGTTCCTCTCGGCGTTCTTCTCCTCTTCCGGTCTCTTCGCGCCCGTCCTCCGTCTCTTTCCAGGTTTTTAGTCCCGGCGTGGATCTGCTTCTGGGGTCAGTCCCGCCCTCTTCCTCTCCGTTGTGTGGAAAGTCCTGCCGCTGTACGAACAGAGAGCATGGGGGCGTTATCTGCGGTCTTCTACGCCGGAATCTTGCTATCACCTTGTCCGGTGATTAACAATGTCGCCCTCGCCATTGCGACTCCGGCACTCTGCAGCTCATGTCCGGCAATCCCTCACAGTACCACAGGTACCCAGGGCATAGGTGCACCCTAAGCCTACCAGGGGATGCAGCATGTATTGCGCCACCCCTGGTTAGCCTTCCAAACTGACACCATAGGTCTGTTCTTACAGCCTGGGTAAGGTGGTGTAATCACCCCTTACTAAGATATAGTATACCTATATCTATATACATATATAGACACATATACACCTATAAGCCACTCCTAAGGCAGACCTCGACAATCCTGGAGGTGGAGTGCTTGATTTTATGTGAGAGGGTGCCCTAGCATGAGCTGAGCCCCTCTGCAGCTTTCGGAACCATCTCCTTATAGCTGTTCTATGATATAGTCATACCATATACTCTTAGGTGCATTATAATCCTTCCGGTTAATACTAACTTTGGTTTGGCTTTATCAAACATGTCGTGTAAGGTGTCAAACACTTTGGAATACTACCCCCTCCTGCCAGTTCTGGCGGCGGGGTAGCATTCCACCCTTCTAGAGGGAGAAGACATGTAATTAGTGGTTTACCCGGTTAAAGTTAAACAGAGCCCCAGCATCACAAAATGAATGCTGCTGCCACAGACATGAGTCTTCCCTCCTGCTGCTGGACGAAACTCCGGCAGGGGAGGCTTGGACAATAGGTTTCCTGTCCGGGGAGGTGCTGGCACCTCCCAAGACAGGCTTTAGTGTATTGGGGCAGGGTGGGTTGCATTCAGTGAATGCTTTTCAGACACTGCCTGGGGCACACAAGGTGCTCCATGCATTTCCGAGTTCAAACCGGTTGCTGCGGCACTCAGCCCCAGCTCTGGCGCAAAACTGGACAAAGGGAAAGGGGTGTAACCACCCCCTCCCCAGGTCCACCCATAGGAGGGACCTTAGAGTTAGTCCAACCCGTAAACTTACTAAGTATAGAACCCCAGTCCCTAGGACTTTAGATTACCCTGGATGAAACTCTGAAACATTTATCCTGGACCTTCGACATTCCATTTTGACTGGAAGACGGAAGACATCTCCCTAGTGGTCAAGAAGTGACCACCCTGTTCAAACAGGCACCAACAGCAACTTTGCCAGTCTGCATTTTTGAGGCTCCCGCTGGATCCCGAAGTATCTGCGACACAGGACATGGACTTCCAGACATCTCTGACCCGGACCTTCGCTCACAGCAAAGCTGAGATCCGTGGCAGACACGAGAGACGTGGGACTGGAACTCCCGGACATCCTATATTTTGCAAGCTGCACCTACTTCCCGAGGTATCCCAAAGTTGTGCATTGGGGTGCTTGAAGCCGCAGCCCCGAGCACCATTTGCACCAAAGCTCAGAGGCCCACACTCCACGAGTGTCCCGTGGGCCCGCTGTGTGCATTTCAGCTCGACCCATCTTTGCGGTTCCTAGTCTGTTGGCTAGTGAGTCCCCAGGAAGACCACTCTTGAAACTACTTTGCTTTCCTGGTTGCTCCAGGCTTGCTCCAGCTTCCCTGCAAAGGAAAAGCACCCCAGACCTTGCTGGTCTGCACCCAAGCCAATCTCAACATCTTGCGTGGATTGCGTTTGCCAAGGCTTGTTGGGTCCAATCCGGATACCGATACCACAGTCAACTAGATCCTTCGTGGGACAGCTCAAATCCAGCTCCTGTTTGTCGTCGACGCCTCCTGTTCCTCGTGGCTGAAGAGACAAACTTCACCTTTTCACCTGAACTCACCCAACATCTGGTGGCATCTTTCTATCGCCGCCCTGGTCACTGGCTAGTGGCCCAGACACTGTCTCCTCTGCTTTCAGGTTCTTCACATCTCCGATCCACCCTTGGATCCACCCGGACACTTTTCCTCTGGTCGCCTGCAGCACTTCTTCGCAGCTATCCATTGGAATCGACGATGAAGCCCAACACCAAAAGACACCTATGCACCCGGCTTCCGTGGGTGAGGTAACACGAGTTCTCTGGTAGTCTCAAGGGTATTGGCCCTCCAAGTGTCTAAGTCTAAAATGGTTTCATCGTAGTTATCCTAGAAGTGTCCTTAAATTGTAAATGTGTAACTTGTTTGTTTTCCATAGCAAGTAAATGGTAACCCGCAGCTGTGTTTAGACACTACACGCATCTCCCGCGGGCCTCCTACATCCTAACCATTGGTTGTTCCTAGAAGCCCCAGCGATTCCCCTGGCCCTCGGCCTGCTTTCTATTCCTCACGTGGTTCTTATACCACTATTTTAGTATATGGTTTGTGAGGCCCCTAGGGCAAAACCTATACTGTGCAATTTATCGTATACTAATTAAGTTCCTTGTATTGTACTTTTACCTCTGCCCTCATAAAGAGTCCAGAGGGGTTGTGTTTAGAATAAATACATATATATTTGATATATACCCTTGTGTGGTGTGCTTTCATTTGGTACTCAAGGGATTATAATTGGTAAAACAACTAGCTTAATTTGCTCTCTGAAGTCTTAGCTTGAAGACTGCTCGCCATTGCTACCCTAGGATTGCTTTCTATAAGGTTGACTTTACAACCACCATCAATAATGGTCGATTGGACTGGTGCAAGGTGTCTCACAAGAATAGTGGACATCATATACCAAGCCAACTTCTCACATTGGTGTGCAGCGGATGGGATAAGAGCTTGCATTGTTTTACCAATAATCTTGAGAATATGATTTGAAAAATCACATCAAGGTACCTGTAGGTACATATAAATCAAGTCTTATAATACATAAGTTCTACTTAACTTAGCAGTTGTAGGTGGTAAGGGCTTAGCACATCCTGACTACAACTTCTAGAGAGGTTCTAGTAGGAAACAAGTAGTGTAGGTAGGTGCACACACCACACCTCACTAGTCATGGCTTTAAAAGCAGAGCCTAGTGTGCCTCTGCAAGAAGACAACCCAGTGTTGCCTTCTAAATATGACACCTTCACTTTTCAAGAATTGAGAAGATTGTGTGCCATAAGAAAATGAAAGCAAGGACAGAGTACAACCTTTCAACACCTGGTAGATATCTTAGTGATAGATGATGTAGCAATAACATCAAATCCAGATACTCAGGGTAGTAGGGAGGGGGGCCACCCTTCATCAGAGGAAGATCCTAGTGGGGTAGCCCCACTAGTGTCTGAAGATGATGAGGATGTAGGCCAGGATGAGGTCAATGAACCTGAACTGGGAAACACAGGACTACCTGAGGATGGAGAGGACCTAGGAAGGCCTCCCTCTATCCCTCCATGTAGGCCTAATGGTGTGATCAGAAGACACAGATCTCTTTCAGAAGAATCTGGACATTCTGACTCATCAGCAGGGTCCTCTGCCTCAGCTCAAAGGACAAGAGGCAAGAAATTGCCCTTGCCAAAGAGACGCTGGCTCTTGAAAGAGAGAGAAAATTGTGTAGGCTAGAGCCCACTGGTGGCAGCAATATCCCTAGTGGTAGGGATAGGTCTCATGACCATAGAAACCTGAACAAGATTGCCCCTCCCTATCAGATTGGGGATGACATCCACAAGTGGATAACTGCTTTGCAGAGGGCCTGCAAAGTACAGCAGGTACCCCAGAGTCAGTGGGCAGCAATCTTGTGGCTCTCCTTTGCAGACAAAGGTAGAGACAAGCTCCTCACTGTTAGAGAAGAGGATGCTGACAACTACAATGTCCTGAAGAGTGCTCTAATAGATTGGTTTGGCCTAACCACTGAGCAGTTTGCTGTTCAGAGATACCCAGAAGACACAGACTCAGGACTGGACAGACTTTGTAGATTGTGCTACTAAGGCTCTGGAAGGCTGGTTACTGGGCAGTAAAGTAAGTGACTATACAGGATTGAATAACCTTATAATGAGAGAACAGATTCTTAATAATTGTCGGAACCAGTTATTGCATCAACACCTGGTTGACTCTGATTTGACCTCTCCACAAGAATTGGGTAAGAGGGCAGACAAATGGGTCAGAACCAGGGTGAAGCAGAAGGTACAGAACCAAGGTGGTGACCAGAAGAAGCAAGACCAAAGGGATGGGGAGAAAGCAAAAGACCAGAAGTCTTCTCAAGGTCCCCAAAAAGCTTTTAATGGTGGGGGTTCCCAACAATCCAAAACGAAAGAAGGTCCAAAGAAACCCTGGTGCAAGATTTGCAAAGTTAATACTCACTGGACCAGTAATTGCACCAAGAAGGAGACAACTCCAACCACCATTGCCCCTAAGTCAGATGTTCCCACTAGTTCAGCTCCAAGTGGTGGTTCTCAACAGAAAGGTGTAGTAGAGTGAACCCTGGGAACTGAGATGGACTCTGGCCTAGACAGAGTACCAACCCAAGCTGTTTTGGTCTGTGGTGGAGGCATGGATATGTCCTTCTCTGTGAGTCCCAATAACTTGGGCAAGTACAGACAAACTCCTTTAGTCAATGAGAAAGAGGCTCAGACCTACAGGGACACAGGGGCTAGTGTCGCCACGGTGAAACCTGACTCTGTGGACCCTGGACAGATCATACTAGGTGAAACCTACATAGTGACCAATGCTATCAATGTCACTACCACACATGAGATGGCAGTTGTTAATTTCTCCTGGGCAGGGGTAACTGGCCTTAAGAAGGTTGTTGTTAGTTCAGACCTCCCTGTATAATGTTTGCTTGGCAATGACCTAGAGACTTCAGCCTGGCTGTGCTTCTAAGCAGAGCGCCCCTGCCAGGGATCTTGTGCACAAAGATGTCTACGTACTCACAGGACTGGAGCCAGCAACAGTAGGTAATGGCGGTGGGGTGCGCTCGGCCCACTCCAAAACGTCCAACAGCGAGGGTGGCAGCAAGCAGCACCGAGACGAGCAACAGAGATGCTGCTGCTCCTCCCTTGCCAAAGCTGGCAACCTGCGAGTGTGTGGTGCTGTGCGCCGCGAGCAGTACACGTGCACATCGCCTGTCTGGGCGCGTGAACATCTCCTGTCCCCCTTCGGAAGCTAAATCAACAACAATAGTTCTCGCCAAGGAGAGCAGCTCATGCGCTGCGTCGCTAGGCGAGACCTAAAAAAGTAACATTTTAATTTCAATAGGATGGTTGAAGCTTTTCTAAATTCAATTCAGGCCTCTCATCGTCCATACGACATTCTGTTTGATGCATTTGCACTGCTCCCACAAATCAAGCTGAGGATACTAGCCTAATTTTTAGCTGGCAATTTGAAATTACATCACATTTACAAAATGTATTCAAAAAAATTATTTTACATTTTGCGCTTTATTTATATAGTCTTTAATAATCTGATGATTCAAATGATTGAATTTTCGAAGCAGTCGAGGATCCCCATAAGAAGGCATCACGGACCTCAATTATTCCACGGACCACAGGTTAAGAACCACTGGTATAGATAGAGTTCATACCCGGATATCTCAACAACTCTCCCACGTGCCTTTAGCTAGTAATACCGTAGGTCTCTGCAGTCGTGTCAGGTGCTGTATGTTGGCAATACTTTGTGACAGCCATAGCACGAATATATTCAGAATGCTGTTTATAGTATTATGAATATCTTGACAGGTACAGTAGAAGCTTATTATAAGACTACTGATGCCCTGGCAGCACACTAAACCAATTACAACAAGTGATATTTACAACCTTAACAGGTACAGTATAGGGTTTATACCTTGAGCTTGTTGAATCCTGAAAGCGCTGTGTTCTGTTAATTCCGTTATGATTATTACTCTAAGACATATATCAGCTGGTCACATATGGTATGGTTAAAACCAGGGCTGAACTGGTCAACCAAAAGCAGCCATGGCAAAAATGCTCAAATGAGGCCCGCCCACTTCCTCACCCCTCTCTCTTCATTAATCCAGTGGTTGAAGTGCATTAAAAAAAGTATGGAAAGTGTGATGCTGTGTGCAATGGGGTGGGGTCAGTGAGTGTGTGGGCAGGATCAAATGCGTGGCTAAAAAACAAAATGTTCTGTAACTTTTTTCGGTCTTTTAACTTCAGGTAACTACATATAAAATAACGCACAGCTTAAATAAAAAATGAAAGCAAGTGAAGTTAATCGGTGAGAAATGCACTATCACTCAGTATGAAACCTTTATTAGTTAATGCACTTCACAGGTCTTGGTCTGTACCCAGAGGGCCACAGAACTGAATCCTGGCTGATGCAGTGGAGAATAGTGACTTGTGTCTGGCTGGAGCTGCAAGGTCGAAGTCTCTGACAAAGAGCACTATGATCATGTAAGTCATTATTTTAAACTTGTATTGCACACAGTATAAGATAGGCTTCTACAACATATACAAAAAGGCTTCATCTAAAAAATGCTTCCCAAATATAAATTGTAGTAATACTGTAGATATTGCATTTTTGTTTATAACTGTCCTTTAAAGGCACACACTCCACAGCTCAGCTGGTAACTCCCTTATAATATCCTTAAAAATAATACATTTATGTCATCAGGAAGCTTCAAGTGATTCAATTAATTAAAGCAAATAGCTGCTTCCAAGCACCCTTTACATTTGCAGATTAACCAGTAGTGCACATTTACATTTCTTTTAGGCTGCAGGCATCCTGGCAAGAAGGCTTGTCTAGCGGTTTGCTCCAAAAGAAAGGGAGTGACTCCAATTGCCAAGAGAGGGGGTACCACAGGTAAACAAATACAACAACTCTCTTGGGTAAATTGTTTGTTGCACAATAATCCCTATTATATCATCACAAATTCTCAAATTCATACACACTCAGAGACACCCAGACCCCACTGGTCAATTATCATATATATGAGGAGTGGCAAAGTAATACATAAAAAGGTTTCTTTTATTTTAAATTCAATCCCTATATCAAATTCTTCAGATAAAAACACTTCCGGTACATTGAAAATTACCTTAAAAACAATACTTCATCATAAAAACTGTGAGAGACAACAAATTTCCAGTGCAATCAATTAATCACATCAATCGTAAGTTGTTTCCTATGGAATTCATATAATAAAGTGTGATAGAGTCCACAGCCCTCTATATTCTGTTAGACTCCCACACGTTCCTTGGATACAACCAATTTCTGTGTACAAATGCATCGACGCGTTTCGGTGATATTGTTCTTATTAAAACCACCTTCTTCAAGACAAAGTGTATTTTTTACAGTCTCTCATGTAAAAATTCCTATAAATATAAAAAGAATATATATAAATAACACAATAAAAAACAACATATCGAAAAGTGCTCTTTATCTTTTTTATACATTATATATTCTCGTAACCTTCGGGAGAGATCCTAGTCCTACCCCCGTGTATTTCATTGCCAACAATCCATAAATTGAGAAGACTTTTACATAACACATTCCATTTATCATCAAAACACTAGTTGAACCCCAAACGGTCACCTCAATATTAAAACTCATCATAAACATGTTCAAGTGATACAGTAACATCATAAAACATTATTTTAATAATTGGGCACCAGGGTCTACAACTCTACACACATCCGTCTCACATTTATATGACTCAGACTCATAACGCAACCCAACCCACCTGAATTTTTCCCAGGATGGACCTGACGTATTAGTGTCCTCCACTTGCGGTGGGCGGGGCTCGCTTGGTCTCCAGGCGCCAACTCTATATATTTCTATTTAGAAATGGGATACAGCAGCATTAATTTCTACTATGCGATTCCTGTACTAATTATCTATCAGTTTGTTAGTCCCATTCACTGTCCAGACCTACCCTGTATGGGGATGGTGCGTTTATATTTTCAGATATTAAAACTTCCTCCACCTCCTTGGTCCTATATCGCAGTCCTGCATGATTAAACAAGGATCATAAGTGGGTATGTCTGAAAATATGCATAACTCCCCCATCCACTCAGGGTATTGTACCCACAAGTACACTCACCGTTTTGTTTGTAAAGATCTGCCAATTTTATAGTAACTCGCGGTGATTTCGCGGTTTTATTTTCATTTGTGTATCATCCCAAGGTGCCTTCATAAAACATCCGACCTATAAATAATTAACGTGATAATTAAAATCATCGCCCCCCAAAGAAATGCCTCAACTAAAAATCATCTATTTAATGTCGCATTTCTAACTTCTAGCAAGGTACATGCAACATGACAAACGACTTAATTTGTTATATATGTATAATCTTGATAATAAGTACACTCTCCCCCTTGTCACTGATTTCACTTTGGCTCGGTGTCGGTCGCGTCCTATAAGGACCATTATACAGGGCCCTCATACCTCCTCCTGGGAAGCTATACGCTAACCAGTATAGCTGTTTGCCCCTCCATCAGTTTCACAGCGCAGGAGACTCTTTGCCTGGCACTTCAGCTGAAGCATTTGGTTGCCCTTTGACATAAAGTAGGGGAATGGTTTTACTTAAATTAAAAAAGTATGGGCCATTATTGCCCTCAGATCCCGCCCACTTCAACCACTGCATTAATCCATTCTCCTTCTCTTCTCCCACTCTGATCTCTCACTCACGCCCCATCCCTCTCTCTTCAAACCCTCTGTACCCGTTACAAGTAATCTTCCAGCGGCAACCTGGGCTTTCAAAACCGGCCTCCAATAGCTCCAGCGATTCCCCCCCCCCCCACCCCCACCTCCAACCCCGAGGAAATGTCTGGATTCGAATAAAAGGCCAGTCAGGTCCGGTTTAACACCTGAGATTTCTAAACCCTTGATACAGAGCTCTGTAGAGACTTGACAGCTTTTGTGAGGAGTTTATACTGTGAGATCTCAGCAACTGGTACAGGAACGGTTAGGAGATGTTCCCCGAGACCTCAACAGATGGGCTTACATTCCAATGTGTCTGTACCTATGTCATTCACTGGGGACACCCCCCAGAGCTCTTCAATTGTATCTGGGTGTTGTTGAACTTCAAATCTATAGATTCTATCTTTCAACGAGGTTTTTACCTTGTTGTGCATTTACCATGCATTTTTTAGCATGCATATTTTTTTACCACATGCATGCCTTTACAACGCATGCCTTTACCACGGATTTAAGGTAAGTTAGGAGTGTGGGGGATCTCCCCACACAAATACATTGTTTATATATATATTTAAAAAATGTGTGGTATTGGCATGCGTTGTAAAAGCATGTTCGTGATAAAAACATTCATGGTAAAAAATTAAAGGCATACGATGTCTTTACCTGCTTTGTACCATCGTACAACCCTGAAAGGAGGGACATTTAAGGGAAGGCAGTGCAGTCATGACTGACACACGACACAGATGAAACATGACAATGGCCGACATTCTGCCAGCTTAAAGGAAGACATTTTACATGTACATGAACTGAACACAAAGTCAGCAAACCTGGAGAAAATTGAGCACCACTGGGCACTAGTAATAGTGCTTTAGCATCATGCTGCAACATGAAGTGTATCTAGCTATCTATGCCAACTCATGGCCAGTATAATACCATTACTTATGCAGGATCGCTTGTCTAAGTTAATGCAGCTCGGGCCAGTCGTTTTCTACCACCGAGCATTTCCCCTGTGCACTGGCAGCCTTGGAGGCCGGTTTTGAGAGCCCAGGGACGCTCCTGGTGCTTCTGTCTTTTTCCCCTGTGATTGATTGCAGCAGTTTTGGGGGGGCTTCAAGAAATATTGGGGGAGAGAGAGAGGGAGGTAAAGAGAAAATGACCAGAGAGGGAAAAGAGAGAAAGGAAAGGAGAGAGAGAAAATGGATGGCTGGGAAAGAAAGGTAGCATGAGGAGATGAAGGGAGCAGGTCTGGTCTGAGCATTGTTGCCAGGCTGGTTTTTGTGCCCCAGTCTTGTCCACATGCTGAGCTGAGTGTGTTAGAGGTGGGGGTCCCTGGTGGGGTGCCCGAGATAAGGACTAATGCCCAAGAGACCCGATGTACAGTTTACTTCCAAGCCACCAAAACACCAAATAACCAAAGATCACTGGAATGCAGCTCTAACATATGCATGGAAACAGGAGAAAAATCTCGGCCTTCTGCTGCTGTGCATCTGGTCATATACTGTTGGTGATAAAAGAGCTTGCTGGTTTTATCAGACCTGTACTTGCACAACAGTCGCACCCCCCGGATATACGGCTACCTGGACAAATCCCTTACACCCCAAACAGCAGTAATAAGAGGACATGACCACCACCAGCCTGTGGGGCTCGATTGGGAGGATATTGGCTGGTGTTCAACCCCAAACACCCCCATGAAGATATACCCTTGAAGGTCCTAGACGTAGAGCTGCCATTTCATGGATCAGGTAAGAATTCCTTTGGAATAAAGACTTGGTCTGTTGAAAGAAGTGTGGTGTGATGCGAAAAGTCGATTTAAAAAAACTATCTTAGTGAATTGAACTCGCGATCTAGTGATTGAAAAATGATTCACCGTGTATCCGTACTGGAGGATTCTGTGTCAGGTGAAGGTGGTTGGAAACGTGATGAAAAATTGACTTGAAAATTGCTCAAACTTCCACGGCGATGAAAGCGTCTGATAGGAGTTTGCTTCTTCTCTTAAGATACTGACCAGCTGCACAATGACAGGACAGTATGGTCTTTGGGTGATGGTTTTTTCATATGAACTTTGGTTAAGGAGGGAAGACCAATTGGAATGCCTAGTGAGGTGTGTGGGATGTAGGTGGGTGAGTGAAGGTCAGAGAGCTAAGAAAGCAGTGAACGGAAGGTCGAGGTACCTCAGGCACTCCCCAGATAAGATCTTCAGTGTTGCTTGCTGTTTTTCAGAAGACCGTGATCGTGCAGATAGAAACCCACGTTTCTGCACGAGGATGAAATAGGTTGTTTTGATTTAATCAAAACAATGTGCCATCACTCCAGTGCTGCACCCTGAAGAGAAGGGAGGGAGAATTGGATATATTGGTGTAAGGATGTATTCAGAAGCAAGATTAATATAAAAATATTGTAGTTTATTCTTGGACAGCACAGTATGTCCAACTGCTCAGCAAACATCTCAAGAGCTTCTGTTGTATGGAACATGGTATACTCATGCACCATAGCAACAGATTACAGGCATGACTTCAAACCTAAATAACTTGTACAAAAGCAATTAAAGGATCAGTATAAAGCAAACACAGAATAGAACACATCGTTTCCCTTAACAGAAACAAAACAACAAGATTAAATAAAATCTCTAAATTTCACTGAAGGACTGACAATTCTCCTGCCCACCTTAACTCTGGAAGCTACAGAACTTCCAGAGGTTCCATCCACACCATAGTCATTAGCATCACAAGAAATATAGGTCCTTGTAGGGAGATCATAATCATTGTCCCAAGTTACACAATCACTCCTAGAGCAACTCTTGACAACACGCCTTACATTCCACATGTTACCATCATGTGTCACAATACTGTTAAGGTTGACTTTAACAACTTTACGTGGAGGGCCATATTTGGAGGACCCTTTTTCAATGAAACCAGGCTTAAATATCCTCACCCAGTCACCTACTATGAAAGTAGGAGTACTAACTCTCCACTTAGAATCATAATTCTCTTTCATTTTGTCCTGATGATGTTACACCCTCTGAAAAGTATCATTCAAATCAAATCATCAAGCACATTACTTGTCATTCTCTTTTTAATCCACCAAGGACACAATTTAGTTACAGGTTCTCTTTCCCTCAACAGACGAAATGGACTAAGTTCAGTGACAGAATGAGGAGTGATCCGATACATCCACAGTCTTTCTCTCAAAACTGTCTTCCATTCTCTACCTCTACCAGAATTCCTGGCCAATTCTTTAAGAACCAAGTTGAATCTCTCCAACTGACCATTACCTTGTGGTTCATAAAGGGGAGTAGTGATATGTTTAATCCCACACAGTTGAAGAAAATCCTCCATTTCATGTGACTTCAACTACACGCCATTGTCAGTAATTGACACTTCAGGGCTACCTTCACGCGCAAACACTTCTCTAAAGAACTCAATAATAATCTGTGTGGTAGCGTGAGAGACAAACCTAATTTCTGGCCACTTAGAGTGATAATCTATTAACACAGGGGTAAATCGAGCATCTTGTGGTAAACAATAGAAAGGCCCCAAAATATCAAAAGGCACTTTCTGCCAAGGATTCTTGGGCCAAGGAACCGGTTTTAAAGGTGCAGGGTAAGATTTTAACATTTTGTCCCTGCTGATACATCTAGAGCATTCTCTCACTACTCTGTCAACCATCCTATCCATGCTAGGCCACCAAAAACTTGACCTCACTAACCTTTTCATTATAGAGATTTCCGGATGATCTTCATGGGCAAGCCTAAGAATTTCATCTTGCATAAGCTCAGGAAGCACACATTTACCACTTTTAAAAATAAACTCACCTCAACTTCCAACTCACTGGACACTTGCTGAAATGACCTTAACTCTGCAGGAACTTTATCAACTCTTGGCCATCCTTCCAGAATGAATTGTTTCAAAAGATTCCACCTGTCATCTTCAGCATTGCTACTTCGCCATGAATGTTCAGAAATAGCAGAAAATTCCTTTGCCACATAATCTCCCACGGTTGCAACAAACTCAATATCATCATTCATCAGAAACTCTCTTTCACCAGAACAAGGTAAACTAAAAAGACAGTCTGCAGTCACGTTGTTTTTACCAGGAACATATTCAACCGTGAAGCTATATTCTTGCAATTTTGACATTAGTCTGCTTATGCGTGCTGTGGCATTACGGCCACCTCCAGGTGACAAAATAGAAACCAATGGTTTATGATCTGTCCTGAGTATAAATCTGTTTGCCCAAAAAAAATGTTGAAAATGCTCAAAACCCCTTACACACCCTAGAAGTTCTTTTTCAATGACTGAATATTTACTTTTGGTTTCACTGAGGGTACAAAAGCCAAACGCAACACACCATTCATCTTTTCCACATCTTTGGGACAAAACTCCCCCAACACCACACAAACTGGCGTCAACAGTTAAAATGCACTGTCTGTTTACATAGAAAACCTTCAGGGTAAGAGCTTGAACGATTTCATCCTTGATCTTTTGAAAAGCATTGTGTTGCCTTTTACTCCAACAAAACTCTGTCTTCTGCCTAGTAAGTTAGTTCTCTAAGGGGCTTCATCTCAGTAGCAAACCCCTTAATAAACTTACTGTAATATTCACATAACCCAGCAAACGAAAGAAGATTTTCTTTGTTATCTGGTGCAGGAGTTTTTATTATGGCCTCCTTAAGAGATTTCGCTGGTACCACTCCATCTCCTGAAAGAGTGTGCCCTAGATAATCAACAGAATCACAAAAAATCTTACATTTGTTACTTTTAAGGGTAAAATCATGTGATTCTAACCGTTTGCAAACCTCAAATACATGTTTTTTATGTCCTTCATGAGTGGGAGAAAATACAAGAATATCATCTTGAAAACACTTTACAAAAGCATCTAAATCTTTGAATATATGATGCAAAGCTCACCGAAAAACTGACGACGCAGAGGTCAAACTAAAAGGCATCCTCCTATATTGGAAAAGCCCCTGCGGTGTAAGAAACGCTGTACATTGTTTTGAATCATCAGTTAAAGAAATTTGATGGTATGGTAGGTCGAAAGTGGACAAAACTTTAGCTCACTCCAACATGCATACAACCTCATTAATATTTGGTAACGGATGGCAGTCTATCACTAAATTAGAATGTAATGCTCTCAAATCCACCTAAAGTCTCAAACTTTTGTCAGCCTTCCTGGCCAAAACGATTGGAGAAACCCACTCTGACGATTCCACTTCTTCAATGATGTCCTTATCAATGAGATTTTGTAACAAAAGCTTGAGATTTTCTCTTACATTAATTGGAACATTTCTAAGTTGTTGTTTGACTGGAACAGCTCCATTTTTCAATCTAATTTTATGATTAAAATTGTTGAGTTTACCCACATTTTTGAAAACACACTTGGAAATGCATTATTCACTTTATTTACACTCACATATTTACACAAACCTTCTGAAATAACTAATACAGGATCAAAACTCCTGGGATTCAGAATTATCCCCAAACTCCACTGGTCCTTCCATCCAAGAACATTCACACCCTTGATTGCAACATACAACTTCACATGCGCAACATGTCCCTTGAAACTCATGTCAACATCAACAAAACGTTCAATGGCAATAACAGTTCCATCAAACGCCTTGGCAATAATGTCTCATTCTTATAAATCATCAAAATTTAGAACTCCTTTGAAAATATCTTTAAAATACTCCTTGGTGATTATAGTCCAAGGTGATCCCGAACCAGCCAAAAGCTCAATGGACAAATCAAGTACACGTACAATAAATTTAGGAGGTTTTAAAAGGAAACAAGCGTTCTCTGGCACTCCTTCGTCAGTGATAGAAACTACAATTCCCCTGTTATTTCCATTCACACTATCATCATATTCTTCTTCATTCAAATAGGAAATGTTCCCTCTATGGAAATTACCTCCATAAGTATTTTTACAAACACTGGCAAAATGCCCACGATGTCCACACTTCTTGCATTCTTTACCCAAAGCAGGACATCTAGGAAAAGATGCCCCATAGTTGACCCTTCGGATTTAACAGCACAAACGTCTTCAACTTTTTCTTTTCCTTCTTTATCCAGAGATTTCATCCATTTCTCAGACTGTTCCATGGCTTTGGCAGTTGTAATAACATCTCTTATGTTAGGATCACCCATGATTCAAAGTTGTCCCTGTATCTTTTTACTTTTAATATGAACGATAATTTGATCTGTGATCATTTCATCGGTTAGAGGCCCAAAATTGCAGTTTACAGACAAGGAGCGCAAACCCATGCGAAAGTCATCAAAAGACTCAGATTCATTTTGGGCTCTTGTATAAAACTTGAATCTGTTTAAAGCAACACTAGAAGTTGGCTTAAATCTGCTTTCAATGCGAATCATACCATCTTCAAATACATTTCTATCACCACTACCATCAGTTTGTGGAAGAGTTCTAAAAACAACTTGACCTTCTGACCCTAGAGAATGGAGAAGGATATTTTTTTTCCTTTCTGCAGAAAGTCTGTCTCCATCAATAGCTTTTAAATAAGACATAAACTCTTCCTTCCACCTTGTCCAATGAAAGGGAGGTTCACCCTTACTTTGAAGAAACTTGGATGGTGGTTCAAATTACATTGTGAAAAAATTAATTATCAGAAAAATATGTAGAAAACCTGATATAATAAAGTACTTGAAGTAAAATATGGTAATATATGAAATATAAATTCTTTAAAAAAGTTTTGTAAAAAATATTTAAATAATTAGTAGTGTGTTATTCCACTTACTTGAAACATGCCTTGCCTTGTGTGTTTATTTAATAAAGTACGATGTTTTCCAGTGATCGTTGTTTTGGAGATTAGAAGGGGCTTCGTTGAATGACAGACTTCCGTGGCCGTACGGAAATGCGTTGTCATGGAGACAAATATTCTTCAAGAAAATGGTGGTTCACGCTTGCGTGGTTATGTCACAGGCAGCGTGAACGACGTGCTTTCTGCGGAAAAGGATGCAATGTCCCCAATTACCAATGTTATAACTCTTTATCTCGGAGAGATGCCCACCACAAATCCACACATACATCACTTGTTTCTTCAGAGATGGAGATCAGTGAGGGGTAAGTCCAACAGTACTGCACCTCTGTCTTCTGTACTCTTGGTAGGTGAGGTGCTTTTTTGGGGAGAGTTTTATATAGCTCACACTAGACCCAAAGGTATCAGAGCGCTTTACATGAGCACCAGTTGCTTGCAGATGGACACATTCATTTTTATTAGGCACTGGGAGATTAAGTGATGTGCCCAGAATGACAGGATGTTGAGTGTCCCTGCTGAGACCCGAACCCAGTTACCCAGCTTTGAGGTCAGCTGTCCTAGCCGTTAGGCTACACCCTCTTCCCCAGTGCTTAGTACTGGGAAATATATACATCTCATTGAATCCCTTGTCCCAGAAGGGAGGTTGCTGGAAGGGACTGATGACAGCACAGTGCTGCGGTGCTAATGGAGTGTGTAAGGCTGGAGGTGCGTCTTTGGATGGTAGTGTGGTACTTATGTTAGTCTTGCGTTTTCAATAGCAGTGCATTTGTGAGGATGGTCTGAGTTTTTGGCTAAGCGTTGTTGGCTCGTGGAAAGCAATGGCCCTGCAAGGGTCTACCTCTGGATGGAGAATCCACAAAGAGATATAAGGAAAACCAAAGCCAAGATCCCGGAAAGGAGGATGGACAGCAGTATGAGGAGCTCATACCTGGGTGGATGCGTTAGCATGGTGTAAGTAACCCAGGACTTCAACCCATTCACAGATAAATAAATGAATACATTTGACGGGACTCCGTACTGTTTCCATGTTCTTCTCAGCAGTAGATTGTAGGACTCAAAAACAGCCTTTCAAGGTTTGCTGGTGCTGTATCAGTTGAGTTGTAGTTTCATAAACATTCATTTGTGTTGCCTACATTGCTTTTTCAGGTCTTTTAGGAACCATTGATGTATATTGATGTACAGTATGTGAGAACAACCTGTTGTATTCGGCCTAAGAGTTCTACCCTCCACTTGGAGTGGTGCAGTGGCATGGCCTTGTTGAGACTGCACCACTCCCCCGCTTGCTCCAACCTCTTCTCATTGACACATTGTCTCCCCAACAAGTCTGTTTCCATGTTGTGAATGGTCTTGGTGACAAATTACAAGTCTGATCTACTCCAGCTCCTACAGCTATTTAACCCTCCCTATCCACATCAAGCCTTGGCCCAACATTAAGGCAGAAAGAGTAAAGGTGTCTTCTTGCTGCTTCTTCCCTGTTTGGACATTTTAGGACCAGAAAATGGGCTCGGGCCAGAGCCTCTTGCCTTTCCTTTCAATTCGATGCTAACCTCATTCAAACCTTTGATATAACCCACTAGTTGTATTCCTTACAACATATTAACCTACTGATAACACTGTTGCTCTCCTGGGTGCCAAAATTATATTGATTTGATTCCAGCAGGTCACTACTGGGTGGACTTTGTAGAATATTTACCCTGCCAGTCTGTATCCAGTGCATGCATTGGTTTGCCCCTCTGTCACTTCTAAAATGACAGTCTGTATCCAGTGTATGCTGTTGTTTGCTTCTCTGTCTTTCCTAGGATCACAGTCTATATCCGGTGCATGTTGTGGCTTACTTCTCTTTCACTCCTAGGGTGACAGTCTATATCCATTGCATGCTGTGCTTTGCCTCTCTGTCACTCTTAGGATGACAGTCTGTATCCAGTGCATGCTGTGGTTTGCCTTTCCGTCACTCCTAGGATGACAGTCTGTATCCAGTGCATGCTGTGGTTTGCCTTTCCGTCACTCCTAGGATGACAGTCTGTATCCAGTGCATGCTGTGGTTTGCTTCTCCCTCACTCCTAGGATGAGAGTCTGTATCCAGTGCATGCTGTGGTTTGCTTTTCCGTCACTCCTAGGATGACAGTCTGTATCCAGTGCATGCTGTGGTTTGCTTTTCCGTCACTCCTATTATGACAGTCTGTATCCAGTGCATGCTGTGGTTTGCCTCTCTGTCACTCATAGAATGACAGTCTGTATCCAGTGCATGCTGTGGTTTGCTTTTCCGTCACTCCTAGGATGACAGTCTGTATCCAGTGCATGCTGTGGTTTGCCTCTCTGTCACTCTTAGGATGGCAGTCTGTATCCAGTGCATGCTGTGTTTTGCCTCTCTGTCACTCTTAGGATGGCAGTCTGTATCCAGTGCATGCTGTGGTTTGCCTCTCTGTCACTTTCAGGATGGCAGTCTGTATCCAGTGCATGCTATTGATTGCTTCATTGTCACTACTAGGATGACGGCCTGTATCCACTGCATGCTGTTGTTTGCTTCTCTGTCAATGCTAGGATTACCGTCTGTGTCCAGTGCATGCTGTAGTTTGCCTCTCTGTCACTCCTAGGATGACACACAAAAACATGATGGACGGAATGCTGAACATTGTCAAACATTCATCCCCCTGTCACAGATCTGGGTTTAATCCATTGTTATTTTGCTCGCCACGCCATTCCAGTTTGGACCCAACTATATGCAAATCTTCCTTGACCCTGCTCCCCATGGGAACTAGGGGTAAATGTTTGACAATGTTCAGCATTCAGTCCATCATCTTTTTGTGTTGCTATAGTCACCCTAAGTGGAAAGGGCATGCCTCAATCCACCACAGCTCCATGTAACCAGGGGACTTCTTTTCTGTTGCACTTGAGTGGACTTTTTAGAACATTCACCATGGCTGCCTGTATCCAGTACAAGCCTGGCAGATGCTCCTGTCGCTCTTGGATGGACAATATATAGCATTACTCTTCATGAATGACACTAAAACACTTCCCACAAAAGTCATGCCCATAACCCACACCCTTTTGACCAGCCACAGCAAGAAATCTTCTTTGCTCCATCGCGCGGTGACCAATGTCGGGGTCAGAGCACACTTACAATCACCACACACAATCCTAAAAACACTTACCACAGGTCACAGCACATCATCATTCTCCCAGCCAAGCACTTCCCTATGGTGTAGCATCACACCATTCAGCTAATGCTCTTTGGCGCCTGAACAGTGGTGTGGAGGCCTTTATAACCCCAAATACAGTCAGTACCCTCAGTACAGTCAGTGACCTGGGACCCATGTGCTTGCTCGTAAGGTGAAGCAATAGCTGCATGCTTTTAGCTGTGTACTCCGGGGAGGAGGCACTCAGCCAGCATGCTTGTACGTGACCCTGGTTTAAGGTCCTGTGACGTGCGGTCGATCAGCGGGCATTGCCTTCTCACAGGCACAACTGTAAAGAGATCCTCAGTGACGTGTTTGAGTTGGCCAAGAACCAAGGTCTCCCAGTGATATCTAGTTGAACTGGTTGTCGGGTCATCAGTTAAAGGCATTGCACTGTAATTTTTTCAGCATCGTGGAATTCCCTGCACTCCTAATAAGAGAGCCAAAAGAGGTGCGATGCCCCCGCCTTAAAACCAGTCTCGTA
Organism: Lissotriton helveticus; assembly: GCF_964261635.1. NCBI lineage: Eukaryota > Metazoa > Chordata > Amphibia > Caudata > Salamandridae > Lissotriton > Lissotriton helveticus. The sequence goes on along the minus strand of NC_136070.1, from coordinate 686,572,213 downwards.
AGATATGGTGCCTAGTCTCTCTCTTAACCCACTGCTGGCCTTGATCTCTCACACAGAGTTCTTCTAATGTACCTCTAACATGTTATTTTGCTCTTCCATCTCCAGGGCTATGCAAGAGCTCAACTGAGGCACATCAGTTTTTCACTGCTGCACTCTGAGTTGTAGTGTATTGTAATTGGATTTATATAGCGCTTACTACCCCTGAGGAGGTGTCGAAGCACTTTACGGAGAGTAGCACGCTACTCCAGAACCCAAGGTTTATGGTTAGTCCAGTGGTTATTGTGATTAGCAATGTGCTCTCAAGAAAAATGTCATGCATTTACTCCGGTTACTTTGTTATATATTAATACTAAGTGGGTGTGATCATTAGTGGGGGCTATGAGGCTTCAGGTGAACGGTTGGTGGGATAGATAGGCTAGCGGATATTAGATAGTGTTAGGTTGAAAGGATAGGATTTACAGAGGAATGGTTGGGGTCGATGAAATAAGGCATCAGACAATTGCAGAATTAAAATAGGAAGGATTGAGGCAGGCATGAGACTGAGAGGAGGCCATACTCCAAAATAGAAGGGGTGCAGTGGATGGAAGGTAAGAGGAGGGACACTTTGAAGAAAGAATTGAGAGGAATCAAGCGAGAGTAAATCAATGCCATTTTTACCATGTAGTGTTCAGTAGTATAAAAATGGAAACAATCTCCCTCTCAACCTATATTTATTTTTTCACAAATACATAATGTGAGCTCAACTGCATCTCTAAATGACCAAATCACAAATAATTAACCAAAATATATCATTTTTATTTCATTTTTTTTATCTTCATTTCTTTTATCAAAAGGTTTTTCATCATGCTATCAATTTTGTAAATCATTTTTTTAAACACATAGTATATACACAATTAAATACAGAATCTTACAAAGAATCAGTGTTTAGAATTATAGTCGGAGAAGGCTTTCTGAGTTAGTAAGTAGTCAGAGAATGTAAGCTGTAGAGATTAACTTTATACATAGTGTACCAGATCCAGGGCAGACAGCTTAGACATGCAATTCCAATCGTATACATCATTTAAACAGAGCCCTAAATATTGCAAAAAAGTGTGATGCAGATTTAAAGCGCTCAAGTGCCGCTGAACCAGTTGCATTATATAAAACTGTACAAATAAAATCAGTGCGCCATGTAATGCCCTCTTTCATTCACGCTTAGAGACGATGTGACATATAGGTCAGAGATGCTGAATCTGGAGCTGGGGGACAAGGTTTGGGGCTGGGGGTCGAACCTAACATCCAACAACTCCAGGCAAAGCACCCCATCTCCCTGTGCCTATACAAACTGATGTGTCCTTGTACAATGCAACCAGTGCTCAAGCAAAGCGCTCCAACACCCTCGGGTTAAAACCACGCTATGCAAAAGTGCAATAAAACTTGTGTGCTGTGATACCATGGGTGTGTGTGCATAGCAATACCTTTAAAATATAAAAGGGCTGGTATGAAAGACATAGGGAAGCTGAACTGGGTATGTAGATGGGGGGCCGGAGATTTGCTGATGGGGGCTACTGCAGGGGATGGGAGGGGATGAGATGGTGTCTGAGTTGATTAGTCCTGTCCTTCCTCTGGCCTGATCCCAGCTGAACCCCCCTTCCCAGGTGTGGAGGAGGCCCTTACACCCATTGTAAAGAAACAGAGAATTAAGTGGGGAGAGGGAGACTGGGCGACACCCTTTGAAAGGAGGATATTCTTAGCTTCTGGGGTCATTGGGGGGGGTCTTTACTCCTTGCCAAATGGATCTAAGCCCCTCAGGCCATGATCTAAGGCTCACCTCCCTGCACAAGGCGTAAGCCGTCCCCTCCGTCTCCTGTCTTAATGTCGCGGAAAGGTGGGTGTATTGCACAAATGACAAGACACATGTATTGTAATTGCATTTATATAGCGCTTACTACCCCTGGCGAGGCGTTAAAGCACTTTTTCGGCAAGTAGCACGCTACTCCGGAACCCATAAAGGATTAGTGGTGAATTAGTATATTGAAAATATGAAAGTAATTTGAGTGGTAGATATGTTAGTCAGTTATTTTGATTGAGAAGGATAATGTCCTTTATGTGTGCAAGTGAAAGGGTGCAGACTGGATGTGTGAGTAAATATTATTCACATCATACACCTTTCACACAGCGCACAGATACATAAATAGAACATGGTTTCAATGTTTTATACACACTTGCTTCTCTCTTTATGCCTGGACATCTTTTTATCGTTTTATTCGGGTGTACATGGTGTATTTTGGAACCGAAAAAAATACTAAACTGCTTCAAATTGCTTTTTTTCAAAAGGAATCTGGATTTGAACACTTGTCATTCAGATCTCAAAATTAATACTACCTGTATTTATATTAGCTATAAATAGCTAACGATGTAGATAAATATGTAAATAGGCACAAGCACCGAAAAGGCGTGTATACATAATCGAGTGCACAACACATATTTGCCACATACCTGTGACTACTATTTAAAAATAAACAGCAGACGCATGTGTGACAATGTTTTCCTATCGCACCCACTCCCAGAAAGTTTTGAACCTATGGGTCTATGTCCCTCATCTGGCCTCCAATTCCCATCCCTCTCTGCATTTTGCTCAGAAGACCTGTTGCTCAGCTCACTCTGAATTTGCTGGCTTGCTCACCTTTAAGCAAACTCCCAAATTGGACATCAAACAATAGAGATGTAATATGTTGTCTTATGTACACAATCTTGGTTAGGTAAGTAGTGTTTTCAAAACGTTAAATCAATATTTTTGTTAACGCGCACACTGCATACATATATCCCTACAGAAGACGGCATCAGAATTTTCGCCCATATTCTAGTTTAATCTACCTGCTTTTAGACAACAAATTGGACTAGAGAAATTTCTCTGGCCCATTCTTTCATTAACAAACAAGGCAGTTATAAATGGGTTTTTATGGTGTCCATTCCTAAGACTTATGCTTTGGAGTGATCTACAGGAAAAGGCTGGAGTATTTACAGTCAATGACACCTGGGTTATCCCTAACCTCTCAAGCACAGGAGATGTGCCACATAGACAGTCATTAGGAGCATTACATACATCCTATCAGAACTCTCAGGTTTCCCATGTCTATGTGTGAGTGGTTCATTAAGCCCAGGCTTTTTCTTTGCACTATGGGACCTATTGTCTAGATTTCATAATTTGAGAATTTGAACTACAGTGCACAGAGACCCAAAGAAAGTATTCCACTCCTCCCTCCAGCAGGGTACTGCCCCCTAGTATAATTGACAAAGGACACATATCACATGCTTACTTTGGGGAAAATGTAGAGAGATTAACTCACAGGGGTTGTGAGTAGGGTATACAAAACTGTTTCCACTCCTGTGAAGTGCATGACTTTGATTTTTGCCCTGAACAAAGTTTGCTAGGCTTTCAGGGTTACCTTCACTTGAGTTCGGTCTCCTCAGAATAGCTAGATTCTTTTTTACTATTCAAAGTCAGCCAATGTACAAAAAAGATGCAGATTTTTCCTCAGCAAAGCGGGTCAACGAACAGTTGCACAGCATAAGAGAACTCCGTTTCCTGCGAAGTGCACCTCACGCAGAACCATTTTGTTAGAGTTAAATAAGCACATGCAAAAAGGAAGCAGAGAACTCTGGGTAGGTCTCAAGTTTAGGTGGAAAGCAGCTCATGTTGCTGTTTCTACAGCAAAGTTGCTTTTATTAATTTCAGGATGGCTTGGTTGGTATTTTACCAAGTTGTAATACTATACTGTGCCTGGAGTGGTAAAAGGCTTTTGTCATTTTCCAGCTCAGCATGGATAACACTGTGCTAGTTTTTTGCTTAAAAACTTTGCTGTAGAATTGGCAAAAGACGTTGTCCCTCTCTATCTCTGCGTAGATGGCACTGTGCTAATCCTACGCTCAAAGACTTTGATAGAAAAGTAGACATCTGAGATGAGCAAATTTAGAGTCTCGCTGGTGTTGAGGGTCCTCTATACAGGAGCTGCTTTCCACCCAAACTTGCTTCTTTTTTGCATAATTTGTGCGTCACTCTAAGCCTGAAAGGGTATTGCTTTGACTTAAATAAGCAGGTACACAACAGATTTGTGGAGAAGTCACAATTCTCATGCAAATGCATATTTAAATACTCTGGCCCCCAAACTGCTCTGCTGATGCACCTCGACTTTAACCTCCAATACACTTGGAAGGAGTTAAGCAGCACTCAAGGCTGCCACTGAATGGTAGATAACTTACTGCAATTCTACAACAAACAGTTGTGCAAGGTGGTTTATTCCTTGTTTTTTCTAGTAGTAGGACCAATGGACCACTCTGACAATGCACCTCAATGCTGGCCTGTATTACCCATGCCATTTATTGATTAAGAATCTCCTAAAGTATCTGCCAGGGTATTTCACTCATAATTTTACGGTTTCCCCCGCAGAAACCACACACAGCTCTGTCAATGGGACCCACGCCTACCTCCCTAGAAGCACCTCAGTCTTGACCTGCCCCTGAGACCTTGACTTGCGCGAACACAAGAGGGGTATGTTAGTTTATTTATATAGCGCCCCTTATCACAAGGTGAGGGCATCCAGGGTACGGCGAGATTAAGCGATGTGCCGAGAATCACAGGATGTTGCGCCGACGCCGAGACTCGAACCCCGGATTCTCAGCTCCCGAATGGGCGGCGCTGGCCGCTACGCCACATGCTCCCACATACAGAACAGTTTACGTTGTTCGCGGTGGGGGGATTTCCCCAACCCGTCCCCTGAACAGGGGAGTTGCCAAATACTCAAAGTAAACAGCAAACTACGTCAAAGCAGAACTTCCTGCTAGCGGTGACTCCCATCCACCAAGAAGCTTAAATAAAAGCAGACACCAATGTTCGCAAGCACAGCTACTGAAGAGAGTCAAACCGCGGGAAGAACGTGTGGAACGAGCCCGCAAGACGAAAGAATGGCCCCTCCAGCTATCCGTATTCTCCAAAACTGTGAGTACCCCGAGTGTATTTTCACAGAACTGTTGAAGCGCTAGATAGGCGCCCGTTGAAACGCACTTAGATTACATTTGACCATTTCTAGAGGTCGCCTCTCTTCGCCTACACCACACGGTGTGGCTTTTGGCTATTTTTGTTGGCTAAATAATGTCATCTCCTGGTTGAGTGAATTGCTTTCGCTGGGTTCTCGCAAAGCATGCCCACTTGTTCCATTTATTGTGCCTGCAGCTGGCCGGATTATCCGTCCAGTCATCCCACATGTTGTATCTACAAGATATCCTCGCAAACATTTTGACAACCCCAAAAACGATCTTGGAGATAAGTAGATATTGGTCAGTATTGACTATTCGAAACACTTCACCTATGTACTTGGAAGATATATATGATATAAATTCAGTTATATCACATATATGTACCTTGGCAAAACTATACCTTGTCAATATTTTGGACGTCAATCAATTTTTGCTGCAAGATTTTTGTTGTAGGATATTTAAAGCTCGATAATCTAGTACTATGAATGAAGGCGATAACAACATTAACTTAACATAGTAGGAATATACACATTTTTTATGGGAGATCGAGAAATCATGTACTTTTTATTTTGTTATTTTTATTGATGTTTTATAAACAGTCGATATTCTCTTGAAGGATACATCAATCCATCAGATAAACTGTGAGGACCATGTACGTTATCGTGAGCTCAGTCCCCGATTGCCCACAACACACAACACACAACACACTATCCCACTTTAGGTCGAAATCGAGCCATGTACCAAACTCCCGGATATCATTCAATCCCAGGCGCCCCGTATGCTTGAAATATATAAAATAGCCGACTGACTATCAGCCTTCTGCTTGTCTCCCAAGGTCACAGGTTCTTCTACTAGTCCACCAGCCGGAATCCAGTATGCTTCACTGAACTGTCTAAAATATGCATTATAATGTCTTAATCAAATCAATGAAATCAAAAACATTTGTAAAATGCATGGCTTCTCAATAGAGTGTCCCAGCACCAATAGGTCGATAAGGCGAAAGGATCTACAAGTGAGAATTAAACACTTCATTAAAAAGCCAATCCTTCAACTGATGTTTAAAAGACTCAGCATCCTTATTGGCTCTTAGAGGCAAGGGCAAAGAAATCCAGCCTCTGGTAGCCATAGACAAGAAAGAATCACCCCATCTTTTCTTTTTTTTCTTGGGCACTACTGTCAGTAAAGCCCCCATAGAGAGGAATGTTCTTGGAGGCTGTTTAGTGTTAATATACACTCTTGACTTGACCGGCAACCAATGCTAATCTTTAAGGTGGTCATACACCGTGCTGCTCCTAGAAATCTTGAGTAGAAAGCTGAGCAGCACCATTCTGCACCATTTGCAATCTTTTTAACAAGTACTCCGGGACACCCCAATAAAGAGCATTCTCATAAGCCAGCTGGGACATTATCAAAGAATGGATCACCAACCTTTGACAGGAAGTCAAGAAACTTCCTCAACATCCTGAGGAGGCCAAAACATGTCCCGACCATGCTTTCAACTTTCAGATTTGAAGGTGAGATTATTATAAAATGTTACTCCTAGATTTTGCACTACTATTTCACTGCACTCCATCCTGCACAGCTCCGCTCTTCGCCACTTCACTATACTCTGAAACAATCTACTCTACGCCATTTCACTCCACTCTACACTGTTCTACTCTAAACCACTGCACTCTCCACCAATGCACTCTACGCCACTGCACTCTATTTTGCACCCCAGTACTCCACGCCGCTGCTTTCTATGCCACTTAACTCAACGCCACTGCACTCTAGGCCACTGTACACCACTGCACTCTACAATTCTCTACTCTACAAGATTGCACTCTCCGCCACTGAACTCTACGCCACTCTACTCCATACTACTGCACTCTATGCCAATGTACTCTATGCCTCTCCATTCTGAATCACTGCACTCTATGCCACTGTACTCTACTCTGCACCACTGTACTCAAAACCACTGCACACTACTGAACACCACTCTACGCCACTGCACGCTACACCAATGTACTTCATGCCACTCTACACCATAGCACTCTACGATGCTCTACCGTGCAGAACTGCACTCTACGCCACTGAACTCTATGCTGAACTACAGCATCTATGCCAGTGCACTCTACGCCACAGCACTCTAGGCAATGAAATCTATTTTAAAACTGCTATTTTTCACTGCAGGCGCCTTTAGATTTCTTTTCTTTGTTTCTCTAAACTGTGGAAAGACTACTGAGAGTCAAATCCCCTTATCCCCCTCCCTAATCTAAACAAGCATTGGCATAGCCAATAGGTCTCGCCCTTGGGATCTTATAAGTGTTTAACCGTGCAACAGTTAATGTTGTTGCACCAAGGATATTGTGCTGCATAACTAAATACTTATAAGGTCCCAAAAGCGAGACTTAGTGGCTATGCCAATGCTTGTTGTATGTGGTGGCTGCCACTGCTGATAGGTTCAGCGTCCTGCACAGTTTGCACTCTTTTCTCCAGAGGGCTGGGCTAGGCGTGACTGCTGATATTTGTAGATAACTGCTATGAAGACGAAGAGCAAGCAGCAACTGCACACAAATTCTGATGTTTGTTGTGGTAGAACGAGAACCAGGCGGGCACAAGGCAGAGTTATGGGAACAACAGTAGCTGGTGTTTACACCCAGTTAACTGAACCATTTTGCAGGCACACAAGCAGGAAAGAAAACGGAATATCTGGCTCGTGTGTTTCTTTCCATGGTAATCAAATGTGACTTTGCTAAATATTTAAAACTAGCAGCCCGTCCCGACGTTGTCCGGGTATGAAATAGAATGTGTGTAATGTGTGTATTTAGCAAGTGCAATTTATTTTAAAACCTCGCAGTAGACAACATTTTTTGTTTCATTAGAATAGGGACGGAGAAGGCCCAGCTGCAGCCCTGGTTGATGTTAGCAGGCGCGTGTAATTGGTGTAGTGATCTGCCGCCTGAGCCCAGCTACAGCCCTGGTTGATGTTAGCAGGCGCATGTAATGTCATTGAATGAGAGAGTTATCAGCCGCGGGTAAATCCGTTTAATGAGAGAGTTGAGTGACAGCGAGTAGGAGAGGCTGCAGTAATTGTCCCCGCAGACACGCTCATTTGCGTGTTCCCCCGCTTGAGGCCCAGATGCAGGCCTGTTTGATGTTAGCAGGCGCGTGTTCCCCTGCTTGAAGCCCAGCTGCAGCCCTGGTTGATGTTATCAGGCACATGTAATTAGTGTACTGATCCGTCGCCTGAGCCCGGCTAGAGACCTGGTTGATGGTAGCAGGCGCGTGTAATTTCATTGAAGGAGAGAGTTCAGTAACAGCGCGCAGGAGAGGCTGCAGTAACGTTACTTACCAGGCCTCCAGATGAACGCGTTTGTCACGCCCCCAGCACACGGCCACAGCAGACAATCTTCTGTTTAATGTACGACCCACATGGCATGAAGGGTGGAACGTAGCACATGCCCCCAGCGTTTCTCACGCCCCCAGCGTGCCCCTTGATATGGTGCATTTGCGTTCACACGGCATGATGGCCGGACACACGCCCCCAGTGTTTCTCACGCCCCCAGCATTTCTCACGCCCCCAGCGTGTCACGCCCCAGCGTGCCCCTTGAGGCTGCGCAGCAACGTAATTGGCGCTTGTATGTATGACTCACATGGCATGAAGGGCGGACACACGCCCCCAGCGTTTGTCACGCCCCCATCATTTGTCACGCCCCCAGCGTTTGTCACGCCCACAGCCCACGATGTGATGGCCGTACAACACGCCCCCAGCGTTAGTCACGCCCCCAGCCCACGCCCAGAGCACAACGCAGACACGCCCACAAGGCACTACTTTGCTGGCACGGTTCTTTTACCTTTTAAATGTATAGAGGAGTTGGCCTAACGGCTAAGGCGCTTGACCTCGGACCTGGGGATCTGGGTTCAAGTCTTGGTAACGACGCCAAACATCCTGTGATTCTGGGCAAATCACTTAATCTCCCCGTGCCTAAAAAAAATGAATGCGTGTCCTCATGTAACGTAACTGGTGCTATGTAAAGCGCTCTGATACCTGATTCAGTTTGGGTCAAGTTTGCGCTATATAAAACTCTGCAAAAAAATATATATATATGGTGGCCGTCTGCATAGCCTATGTCCTTCTGCTGCAACTGCCCTTTCCAACGCTGTATTGGGTGTTGTGATTGGTGCTGTGGTTACTGAGATTACCCGCCTCAAAGGTTTGGGCTCTCTCTTTATAATATTAGTATGCATTGCATAAAATGATTACCTCACTACCTCCTCCCGGTTACATTGGCGACTTCAAACTACAGGGAAAAAACTACATTTGTAACTGATGTTCTCCGTTAAATGGTGCCTAAATATAGATCCTGACCTAATTCTTCCAAACCACAAGAAAATAACGTGAAAATGTCACCTCAAACTTTATCCTGAAAATAATCAGCCAAGGTAAATAAGCATACATGGTTTCTGCTGGCAAAACGGAGAAAATCTTGCACTCCCTCCACTGGTCAGTATAGGAAAAACAAGTTTTCAATTATTTGGCATTCCCCCCTGAAGTGTTCCACCTCATCCTTTGAAAAGATGTGTACAATGAGCTAATTAGGAATTACTTCAAATGTGTGATTTAATTTTGAGTTTATTTGAATTGGAATTGAAAAGCCCCTAAAATATTGTAAATCGTGTGTTTTCACAGCATAAGGGCCCCAAATGGAAATACCAAAATGAATTAATTTAGTGAGGAGTATTAGAATTCTGTCAACGGTAGGCTGCTGCGAGGCAAAGTAACATTGAGGGTAGAACAATTTTAGCAATCCAGTATAGGTGGTACCAAGGAAGCTACGCTCCCTTGTTGCCTTCGCTACCAAATTAGAGACAAAAAAGTTGCGTCCTCCAGTTTACACTGTGCTTCAACCGGACTCTCAAAAGCTGTGTTATGATGTTAGACTAACAATAAACAAAGTTCAATGACCACCTGTGCTTTTAAGAAAACTCTGCTCCATTTGTCAGATCTCACCTTACATAGATCCATCCTCCCAAAGACAAATCCTTTCTATGGTACTGCCACGCAGCACACACCCTAGTGCACAGGAAGATGGCAGCTATGGGCTGCGCCAAGGCAAGCGCCCTGCCTCTACAGCTGATAGTGTGCTTTGTATGTTGCTACAAAAGTTACTGTGGGAGACCAAGCACCCCCTGTGCTGCCTACGCTCCAAACCCCCCACCCCACCCGGTGTGAAAAATTGGGATCCTGCTTAGAGCGTTCGCAGTGTTTTAAGGCCAGCTTATGATGTGCTCAGAACATGCTGTAAGTAGCATCAGTGTCACCCCTGCTGGACACTAGGAGTTAATGAAAGTACTGGGCTGTCTGTCCAAAGTTCACCGCGCTATCTTCACTCATTTGCTCACATCTCAATACCTGTTGCTTGTCACAGTGTCCTTCTTCATATTATTAGTGCTTTCCACGTTAAACGGTTGCAGTGGAGCCTGTGAGCAGTGATGTAGAGGGGGCGACTGGGGGTGCGTTGGATAAGATGTCAATCATGGAGAAGGAAATGGGATTCGAGGGGAGATTTGGATTAGGAGGGAACAGTGGGAGTAGGTGTGCTGGACATGTTGCCTACGGGAGGCATGCCCCATGTGGAAAGAGATATGGAGCCTGGGGTGACATGGCATTTGGAAGGATGTGTGGGAGTGATATGATCTGTGGAGGTTGTGGTGACACGAATGTGATCAATCGAAGCACGTGAGGCCAATGAAAGGCGGTATCTGCGGGGAAGGGCTATATGTTCTAAATGCGAAAACATGGGAGAGACAGTGTTTATGTAAGGAGATATTTCGGCGGTGTACTTTAAGACTGGGGCCGTGGGGTGTCCTCTATTGCTTGACTTGCTCCCTGTGGACCCAGCTCCCTGTGCTGCAGTCTTAACACCCTCCATTTGATATCGGGGGAGTCAGTGTACCTTCGAGCGCTTCATTCACTCCAGCAGCCTTCCAGAAAGTGCCAGTCTATTTGGCGTTATTTAGATCACCAGGCAGGCACACTTCATCCTCAGGCTGCTGCCAGCGGAACGGCGGGCAATCTATGCCCGGCCAACAAGTGGTAAGGAAAGACTTTCACCTGGCCCACCAGTGCCTCCACCCTAAAGAAACCCGAGGCACCACAAATAGTGAGTGGATGTCGGGTGGGTAGTATTGGACTGAGAACCAAGTCTGGGGTTCATATCACCCAGCACCCCTACAAAAGCAACCACCGAGCCATCGCCTTCAACCCTGGAAGCAAAAAAAATATGAACGCGTTTCCTTTAAATCCAATAAGTTCACGAGCACCGCACTTCCTAGCGGGGGGTCTGCAGCTGCGGAGAGGCGGATTTGGAAAATAACATTGAGTGCATAATAATATCCTGTTCAGGCTCTTCCTCTGAATCCCCAATGCGCCCCTGTCATCCTTTCCGTAGGTCACAGAAGCCTCTCCTTCTCTGTATCAGTCTGTCTGTCACAGAAGCCGTGGAAACCAACAACAGTAGTAAAACCGTGTGCAGAAGGAATGCATGAAATCCACGTGTGAGAAAGAAACAAGCACTTGCCAGACAGAGACTTTTGGAATGCGTGAAATCCACGTGTGAGAAAGAAACAAGCGCTTGCCAGACAGAGACTTATGGAATGTGTGAAATCCACGTGTGAGAAAGAGACAAGCGCTTGCCAGACAGAGACTTTTCTCTTTTTGAAACGACCCACTTGGACGGGTTCGTCTGACTTCCTTTTGGCGTAAAAGGTTCTTATTTTTATGGGGCCATATGTTTGGCCCCATAAAGATAAGAAACCTTTTACGCCAAAAGGAAGTCAGACGAGCCTGTCCAGGTGGCCGTCTCAAAAAGAGAAAAGTGTATGTCACACTAACCTCTTTCCCAATGGCTGGCCACCGTTTAGCATAAACGGTGACGCTGGCCAATGGGAAAGAGGGGTGGGGCTTAAAGCCCGCTAGTGAAAGCTCCTAAAAATCATAAAATCTTGCCAGCGAGACTGTGCATGCGCAGCCTACGCAGGAGAGACCTACAAAGGCAAAAACAGCCTTAAGCTCTATGCTGACTGTATAAAAGACTGCTTAACCAGTTTTGTGTTAGAAATTGTGTTTGTAAAGTGTGTGTAGCACTCGTTTTGACTAGAAAAACAAGTTTTTTTTTCTACGTGCACAAAATGCAGTAGCTAACAGTTTTACATTTGGGCCTTACCTGCAGGTTTGGGCAGGAGCTGCAAAGTGTGAATTGGACCTGACTGTATCCAAGGAGATTGTGTGTTCGGGAGCAGCTCCCAGCCCCTCTGCACTCCAGTTTCTGCATTACTGATTATCCTTCAGGGCACCTGGACAGGCCTCTGCCCACCTGGGAATCGAATCCGTATTGCATCCCATGTCGTTTCAGCTTTCACTCATCTCATTGTTTCCGTTTCCCAGATCAATACTTTAGGACAAAAAAGATAACTTCCTGCTCTTGTTATGTGTTTCTTGGCTAGTAGCATTGATAGCATGCACCCATAAGCACATCATAGGGTCATACAAGTTGGCCATGCCAGACACATCTGCCAATGTCCTTGTGATTGCCTTTAACCACAGTTTTTCAGAAATGGCTCAAACTACCATCTCATCCTCCCACAAACACACACTCCCCACTTAAAGTTTTGTGTTTGTTTGCTGCACTTGCTTATTCAGTATCATAAGGACTGTTTTAGAACCTCTATTTGTTTAGTGAGTCGATGCCCCTGGGCAGCGCTCACAGTCAGAAAATTGTTCTAGCTCCACGGTTGGAATGGCAGCATAAATAAAGAGTTTTTGTAGGTCCTGTTTTTGGCAGAAATGCACCTGGCTGGGGTTGAGTAAGTAGGAGGCTGTGTTTTTGTGTAGAGAGGTGGAAAGGAGTCTGTGCAGCTAAGATTGTTTCTTCTTCCAAGAGGGAGTCCTGTGGGATCCAGTGGTCAGTTTTGCTAGAGAGTTGACGGAGGTTGGATCTGATGCAGGGGAATCGGTGAGATCTTTGAGACATTCAGCGTGTGACTGCAGGGGTGGTGATGAAGATGAATATAGGAGTTCAATAACACGTCTGTACTCCTCGAAGAGTAATTTAAGCAAATGAACCTGGGATATCGGTCTTTATTGAAGAGCTTAACACGTGTGAATGAATGGTAATACACCGTTGAATGGCTGTCATCTGGTCTAAGATTTGGGCCTGAGGTGAGAAGAGAGAGATGGCAACTAGGAGTAAGGAAATCTGAAAATGAAAATGTACTCAAGGAAATTGTATAGTTGTAGATGTTGGACACCCTCTAGGAGCATCAGATGTAGAAAAAACAATGATTGAGGTAAGGTGAGATCAGTTCATTGCTGTGTCTGTGAAATGGAGGTGGGCGTTGCTAGTATCGCTGAGTGATGGAGCGTCAATGTCACAGAGAGTTTAAGGAGAAAAAAGAGAAGACATTGATGTAGGCAGATGTGATTAAGTTCACTGAATATAAGAACAGCCTCACTGAGTGGAGTTCCCAAAGGTCGGAGAGGGCGGGGTTAAGAAGTCATGAGTCAAAAAAAAAAAATGTAAAATGTGCTGGATTTGTAGAGCGCACGGCTGCCCGTGAGCGTCCAGGCGCTTGCTTAGGGAACCCGTCCTGGTATTCCCCTGTGAGAAACCCCGGCAGGGTGTCCACAAGGTGAAAGCCAGGCATCCCGCCGCGAGGGGCCGTTGTGGAGATTAAGCAAGCTATTGCCCAGAGTCGCAGAGTGTGACCCCGTGGGTTGAGTAGGCACCAGAGCGAGAATTGTCGAGTCCGTGGAATTTTTTTAGCCCGAGACCCGCCGAGGCGGGTAATCGAACCCTGGTCCACGGTCGATCTCAGCTTCCGGGTCTGCCGCCTCTAACCACTGAGCCACGTCAAGAGATTGTGAGTGAATCAATTCAAAACTAGTTGTTTAAATCAAAAGAATAGTTGGAAGAGGTTTGTCGTTGTGGAACCCTAAGTAAGGAATCTTCCTGGACAAACCATCCAGCCACAGACATTATGAAAATGGAGTACTGGATAAGAAGAATGGAAACTATGTATCCCTTCCTTTTCTCCCAGATCTTGATAACTCCTTCTGGCAGGTGAACCGAAGGGTGCCATTGTATCGAAAGGCAAAGACAAATCGGTGTGTCACCAAGTGTGATTGGGGTGATTCCAGTTGCATACCAGTTTTGCCAAGTAAGCAGGGCTCAGGAGGCTTTGTTTCTGGTGGCAGATCACCCCAGTCCTTGCGGTGGAGTGGGCAAGGTGATGTTCCCTGGAAAGCAGGAGAGAATAGCAACCCCAATTATGGGCCCACACAGGGAACCGAGATCCCTCCACTAGAGACTGATTTTGCAATGCAATTCCTTGCTGCCATCCAGGAGCTCTCTCTTCCTTTGATGACAACAAAATGCAAAAAGTTTCCAAATGGAGCTAAACATCTTAAAGAAGAAATGTTTTAATAGTCTAGGAATGGTTTATATTAGGCACAGTTTAATTAATTTGTGTGCCTCTTTAATTAGGTTCCTTACTGAGATCCTCTCTCCTACTCTAGTGTGGACCCAGCCATACAACTACTGCGCTGAGAATGCAACAGCGCTCTAGATGTAGCAATCTTAAACTGCCAAGGCACCAGGGCCTGCAAGGTATGTCAGTGAACACTGGCCTAGATGCAAATGTTTCAGAATTGAGTTAAGTGCCCCAGAAACATGCCCAGAATGGAATCCTTCACCAAGAAATGATAAACGGAGGGCCCAAGAGTGAACAGTCTCCTGAATTGGCTTCTATGGCTAGTGGGCCAGCCGGGTTTGTTTGGAATGAATATGAGCCTACCATCATTATAAGGCCTCGCAGTGGGAATAATTGAGGGAAGGGACCAGATTGCTCAGCACAAAGTATAATTGTTTTCCTTCTGACCTCCTGGTTTTTGTTGCACTCTGGATCTTGTTTTTGCTGGTTTAAGCGTTTCTGCGCACTTTAATACTGCTGACCAGTGTGAGTGCTCCTACTGTAAACTGTGTTTATGGATTGGTGTTTCCATGATTGTCTTATTTGATGTATTTCTAAGTCCCTAGTACAGTGCACTGTGTGTGCCCAGGGCCTGTAAATCAAATGCTGCTAGTGGGCCTGCAGCACTGATTGTGCCACTCACATAAGCAGCCTTTCAGAGGGTTCTCAGACCTGCCACTGCAGTGTCTGCATGCAGTTTCTTTTGCCATGTCGGCCTGGCAAGTGCCCCTACTTGCCAGGCACTAACCTTCCCTTTTCTCATATATAAATCTTCCCTAAGGTAGGCCCAAGGTGTCCCTGTGGGTAGGGTGCAGTGTGAGGGAAAGGTAGGGCATGCACAGGTGTTTGTTACATGTCGTGATGGTGAAATACTGTGCATTTTGTTTTCACTGTTGAAAGGCTATCTCTCCCATAGATTAACATGAGAGCTGCTTTGTAACACTTTTACAAATGCAGCTTGCCAGGGAAAGCTGATAGAAAAGTGGACTTTAGTGTGCCTGCACTCAGGATTTTAAAATGCATCTTTTAGTAAAGATGATTTTTATATTCTGCATTTGGAGATACCACTTTTAGAATGTGGGTATTTCCTTGTCTAACCATCCATGTACCTCTGCCCGTTTGTGTATTAGCTGTCTGGGCTTTAGACTGAAAGCGGCTGGGTTGTGCATTTACAATAGAGAGGGACACAAACGGGGCTGAGGTGTGTCCTGCCTTTCCTGGGTGACTCATAGCCTGGCTGATGGGTCTGTTCTGCATCTAGAGTGGTGGGAGTAGTTGCCACATGCACCTGAATGGTCTGTGTCTGCCTTCCACAATGCTGTATCCACCTCCTGTAGTGAACCTGGCCTGAGCAAGACAGAACTGGATTATGTGTGCCAGGAGAACTTTTTAGTGCCAACACCACAGAACTTCAGAGGGAAATGCGGTATAAATATTGGGGCTCAGACCCCAGGATTTTAGAACTCTTTTTGGTCAAGGAACCTGCCAAGAAGAAGAGCTGGAGAAGCTGTGAGGAGAGACTAACACTTTGCTGTGTGCTATGCTGGGTTGGCCCCCAGTAGCTGCTTCTGTCTTTGTCAGAGAAAGGACTGTACTGAACTTTCTGCAACTTACTTCTGAGCAGCGGCGGCTGGTGACATTTGAAAGTGGTAAGGCATAAAAAAATTGTCGTACTTCCCTGCGGCGGGTGAGCCTACCGAGCAAGCTTGAACCATTTACAGGGGCTTCGGGGGGTTCTCCCCCCAAAAAAAGTTTGAAAAAGTGTGGGCAAATGGTGCATTTTCAAGCAAACGAGAAGGTGTGAAGAACAGCTCAGTCAATACTACTGTTTAGAGTTGTGGGAGTTAAGAAACCTTATAGAAGTTTGGCACATAATGTGAATGTCAAAGTAACAGAAGAGCAGAAGAGGTGGATACTTCCTCCTCAAGGTATGTTGTCAAAAAACAAAGGGATCCACCCTTTTTGGAAAGTATAGAAGTGTTCATCCAGACTACGTGTGTCTCCTACAATGGTGGAAAGCACACAGCTTTGTTTAAATACCCCTCACCCACCAAAGGACCCTTGGTGGCATGCTTCATCATCGGGGTTTTCTAGCCCCGCTCCGGGGCGTGCTGTGACCAATGACTACGTGGGAGCACTGGTTATGAAAAACAATACTATGTGTGGTGTAGGAGTGTGAGTTGAAGGGTCAGAAGTGGGTGAATGGTGAAACATTCAAAAATACCTGGCTCCGTGGAAAAAATTAATTTTAATGTTCCTTTGAGCTGGCATCATTAAAAGTGGGAAATGAGATGGAGATACTATGCTTTAATGAGCAGTGTCTCCTGTGTTGACATGTTTTGAAGCCCTCCGCTGGCTTCTCATTTGGACCTAGAAGAGATCCCTTCTACACTCAAATCATGTGTATTTACATATAATCCTAACTAAGTGGTGCACATAAATTTAACAATCACTGTATACTATACCCCAGTAGGTATATTGCCGAATGGGTTTCTTATATCACCCAGGTGATGCCCCATGAGCCTTCAAAATGGGAGGGAAGGGGTACCTTTTGTCACACAAATATCAAGGCTACCTCCTCACCAGGACATCTCTTCCTTTGCTGCAGTGGAGAGATTCCCTGTAAATAATAATACTGTGCCCTTTGCATGCCCTTTAATTCCTTAGCATCTTTGGAATATCCATGTATATGTAGCATTGTAGTTCAGAAGATGCATCTCTCTGGTGCTACCATGAGGCACACTAAGGATTGTTAGATCGTTCCATGTATACTGAGAAGCCTGAGTTAAGTCCTGAGCTTTCCCTTTTACAAATCATTGTTACTAGGACCCAGGTTTATCATTCCTTTGCATTGTCCTTGTGTCATGCAGAGGCTTCAGTAATATTTACAAAGCCAGACAAGGTGCGATTTGCACCGCTTCCGTGGCTTTGTAAAGAAATGTAGCGCAACGCAGCATTTCAACTTCGGAGGCGTTCCATGGGTGGAGCATGGGCGACACCACAAGGAGAAATATCTTTATTTCTCCTTGCTATTTCCTCTTTCCAGGTGTACTGCATTCTGCAGCACACATAGAAAGAGTAAAATGCCTCTAATGATTTGTTGTTGTTCAGGAAGGTGTCCCACTCTGCAGAAAAACAATCCTGACGGTAACTCAGGCACGCTTGCACTATGGAGCAATGTGCCTGCATTGGCACTAGCAGCACACAGTGCACCAGCGCAGGTAGAGAGCAGAAATGCTTCATATCTTTGTAAATATGGAGCATTTTTACTCTCCCTTTCATGCAATGCAGCACAGCACAGGTACTTGCTGCCCTGCGTTGCATGAAAGATTAGTAAATATGCCCCTAGGACTATTAGTTCAAGTGAGGCAAACAAGCACTACAATTCCCAGAATGCACTATTTTTTAAATGGTAGGACATAGCTAACAATAGTTTTTTTGTGAATACTGAGAGATTGAGTAATATGTTAGCGATTGTAGCCTTCATACATGAATCTTACAGGGATTCGTTTTCTACATAAATCATACATTTAATGCCTTTACGGCTGACAGTTGTGCCTGTTTTTGTTTTCTTACTTTCAAAAAGTTATGTTCGCTTCCTTTTGACATTTTGCAACAGCATGGATAAAAAATTAAACTTGTTACACAAATTGTTGTCAATGGTTCTATACAATACCTTATCTTAATAAGACACGAGGTGACAAGACCAAGTAAGCCCCTCTGAAATTGATGACTTTTTACATTCTGGCAATTCAGTTATAAACACACCAGCTATTACACTGCACATGTTCATCTAAAAGGTAAGTATGACTGTCCGTTATCCACAAAGGTATACATAGTAGGCATAAATGGTTTTACTACTGAATGATTTCATGTAACAACAGTATACAATTGCACAGTGATAAAGCCCTTGCAAGGGGTGTAGAGTGGCCAGACCAAGGAGAGGTTAGCGTTGAGAGCTGCTCAAAGCCCACAAACTTGTGAGTTTGTGCTCATTCACAAACTCCTGCCTGCCCCTATCTTACCCCGGAAATAGTTGGAAATATATTCCAGTATCTCTCCTTTCAAAGTGTGAAGAGGAAGAGGAAACCTCCAAACTAAGTTGGGGTGTATGCGAAAAGGTGTCTCCATGAGGAACATGCTGTGGAAAAATGCTGTCGGTTTGGTCAATTATCCGGAAGAAAATTAAATTAGGGAGAATGAACTTCTATACTCCTTTATATATGAACAAACTTCTCCCAGATGTATTCCATGATCAAGTGATGAGGTGGTGGGATAATCTTGGGGTCGGTATAATTGGAGACATCATAGATCAATCAGGGTTAATAACATTTGAAAGGGCGCAACAGCTATACAATTTGGATCGGAGAGACTTCTTTAAATACTTACAGATAAGATCAGTCCTGCAGAGAAAACAAGCTGGTAATTGTAAGTTTACTAGGGTAGACTTGATGGAATTTGTTCGAGATGAGGAGGGATGTTCAATCTCTCAACTTTATGGCGCATTATGCCAGTATAATGAGGATGATAGAGGAAAGGTATTTGATAAATGGAGAACTAAATTAAATCTAGTCGGGAATGAGGGTGAAAAATCGCTTAGGCTAGGAAACACTATCTTAAAGGTTGCAAATCTGCAGGCACAATACTACAAGACTTTATATGAACTATATTATACACCGCATAGAATAGCCCGCTGGGAGGGTACGAGTGGGATCTTCTGCCCAAGATGTTAGAGTATGGAGGCAGACACGATACACATGTTTGCAGCTTGTCCTAAACTAGATCCCTTTAAACAAGCTAAGGAAGAATTCTTTAAAGAGGAATTGGAGATATCTAATAAATTAACTAATGATATTATGGTTCTTGGGGTGGCAAAGGAGGGGCAGGATGTACCCCATCAAGAATTTTTGTTTATTGCAATGACGCTGAGTCGGCTTTGTATTGCAACGGTATGGAAAGACTCTAATCCTCCTTCGTTTCAACAATGGCTCTCAAAATTATTAGCTATCTATACTCAAGAGAAAGCTTTATATGAAAAAAAGGCGTGAATGCAAAGCAGCTTGGGAAACGGATATGGGCCCCAGTTGAAAAATGGAAATTTAAATTAGACGGGTAATGTAAAAGGGGATAGACTCATGCTCATTTTTGATAGGATTATAGTTGGCGGTGTTAAAATTGTTTAGATCTTTCAACTCTTCTTTCTCGGAAATTGTATTTAAATTATGTTTTGCATCTCGTTTGTTACTTTAAGTGACTAAGCTTTAATTGAATGATTTTTGTTGTATTAGATATATATGTCAAAGTAATTAACTGTTTACACTTTGTTTTCCTGATGATGAATAATAAAAATATTAAAAAAAGAAAACATGCAGGGATCCTAATATAAATATATTTTTAAAATTGGAAAAAAGAAACAAAAAAAAGAAAAATGCTGTCATTGTGGAGAGAAAAAGAAGAAAAAAAACTATTCGCACAACCCACTTCTGTACATGTGCTTATTGGAGAAACAAATATGTCACATGACAAGCGTAGCTTTCTAGGCATACGTCTGAGAATGTTTGTGATTGTTTCAAAAATCAGACTTGCACGCCCACGCATAGGAGTATGTGTATGGGTCTAAATATTTTAGTATTTTTAGTAAATTGTGCCCAAAATGTTTCTGTGTAGTCAAAATTTCTTTTGTAAAAGTAACACTCAAGATAACTGCAGAGGCCACGTTGGAATGGTGAAACCACTAAACCTCACATATCATGCATGGCTTTGCATATACTCTATAAACACTTACATCACATACTCCGCATTGCACATATTATATCTGACCTCATATTCTTATATTCCCAATGGAATATCAGATGTTACAATGTGGCGCTTTGACCTTTATACCGTCTTGTGAGGCTGCACAGAACGTGCCTTTACCCCACTTCAAATATATGCACCCCCTTTTTCTGGTTTGGGTGAGTAACACCGCCAAATCATCTTTTTATTATTTAAGGCATCCTTATCTCATTTCACCTCTACCCACTTATAAAATCACTGTTACCACCCTGTACCTCTACCCACCCCTTAAACCTAAAATAACACTTATCTTAGCTCTACCTCCCTAAACCCCAAATTCATCCTTACTTCTCTTTACCTCCAACCACCCATAAACCCTAAAATCACCATACCTCCTTTATCTCTGCCAACCCCTAAAACCTCCTTTACCTCTCTTTACCTCTACCCACCCCTAAAGCCTAAAATTAACCCTTACCTCTCTTTACCTGTAACCGCACCTTTGCCCTTTTTTTAAAATAACACTAAAATAATGTTGTTTATAGTTCAAATTTGAAGAAAGCTTTATTGGGTTCTTTGTATAAAAATCATAAAAACAGGAAACAGCAGCAATAACCATGATTAAAATATGCCCAGCATATACAATAAAACATCCAGCATAAAATGTATTCAAATACATACAATTGTATAAAAAAATTGTGCATAAAACGAGCACAGCGCATAAGAAAACAACCATTACCAGACAGGTTACATAGTCGAACACAAGTTTCCTCAATCTCATGGCATCTTTCAAGAAGCATAGCACATTAAAAGTAATTCCTTCTGGTAACAATTGCACATACAAAAGGGCAGGTCGTACTTGAAGAAAGTCCATTCTTTTTAGCAGTGGAATAATGTAGGTCTTTCTTAGAACCTCGTAGAATTTACAGAACATTGTGAAATGCAGGATGTCCTGCGGGGACAGATTGTCAAAGCCGCAGGACTCAAGTGAATGATCCCTTTGCCTCTCCTTAGCAAAAGCTATCAAAAAGTGAAAAACATAAAAAAGGGCAGCCTCTTCTCTAGTGATATTTATATATGTATATACGTCTGTGTATGTATGTATGTATATATATATGTATATACATTGGCGCCACGAGGGGGGTGCGGAAGGTGCGGGCCGCACCAGGTGTCACCAGCAGAGGGGTGACACCAAAATGAACTCGCTATTTATTTACTGTTCATGTAACACCGTCCGTACTTATTAAACAAGCCAAGACGTTGTGCAATGCGGAACATTATAGGAACAGTAAATAAATAGCGAGTTCATTTTGGTGTCACCCCTCTGATGGTGTCACATGGAAAGGGAATAGGTCCATGGTAATGGCGTAATGTGGTGATTATAAGTGGGGCCATCGGAATATCTCCTGCATGAACCAGGTGATGCAAAACCAGAAATCAAAAACCTTCTTTTCTATCTTTTTCCCAAACGTTGCGAAAATACTTTCCTGAGAGTAAAAGAAAGGTGACCTTCCGTGAAAAATGATCTGTCACAAATTAATGGACAAAGCCCTTTTTCGCTGAAAAAGAAAACTGTTCATTTGGGCTGTTTTTTTTTTTCACAAACAGGCGTGTCATTATTTACAGGACTTTAAATCAATGTAAATTGTGTTTTCAGGTATCTACTTTCTACACTTAGTAGTTCACATACTGGTCATGAGAAGTAATTCCCGAGACAAAAGATAGTGATATCTTTTGAGATGTGAATGAGAAGTGCCTGGCAGACATGTTGAAGGAGGAGGACATCCAGTCCTTTCAGGATTTACAGGACAAATTTGGTCCGATCCTGGTCGTTTGCTGATGGGCCACCCTGAGGCACAAGTCTGTATCAGGGGAGGCACCCTCCCATGAGAGCCTGGGTGAAGCTCCGACTCTCCCCGGTACCTGGCATGTCGGCGGATGGTCCTGGCTGTCAGTCAGTCAGTCCTCGGGCCACAGAGTGAGGTGCTGCTGCTATTTTAAAGGGGAGTGGAGAAGTAAGTGCAAGGTTGTGCTGCTGGGATCTTGGGGAATCGGCCCCAGTGGCGTCACTAGGGGGTTGCGGGTCGCACCGGATGACACCAAACTTTTCCACTCAATGTTGCGTGCACGAATTCAAAGCGCATTTCATGAGTTTATTTCAGTCACTTTGAGAAGAGCCAAAAACTGTGGGAGAAACCATGGGGGGGGGGAGAAGGCGACGAGGAAAGGGTTAAAAGAACAGCAGGCGGGGGAGGGGGGTGCAGGCGGGGGGGGGTGGATGGTGCAGGCAGAGAGGGAGATGGTGCAGGCTGAGAGGGAGATTTTGCAGGCAGAGGGAGAGATGGTGCAGGCAGGGGATGAGATGGTGCAGGCAGGGGGTGAGACGGTGCAGGCGGAGGGGAGACGGTGCAGGCGGAGGGGAGATGTTGCGGGCGGAGGGGAGATGGTGCAGGCGGAGGGGAGATGGTGCAGGCAGAGGGAGAGATGGTGCAGGCAGAGGGAGATATGGTGCAGGCGGGGGGGAGATGGTGCAGGCAGGGGGGGAGATGATGCAGGCAGGGGGGGATGGTGCAGGAGGAGGGGAGATGGTGCAGGCAGGGGGAGATGGTGCAGGCAGGGGGGATTTTGGTGCAGGCTGAGAGGGAGATGGTGCAGGCAGAGGGAGAGATGGTGCAGGCAGAGGGGAGATGGTGCAGGCAGGGGGGAGATGGTGCAGGCAGGGGGGAGATGGTGCAGGCAGGGGGGATGGTGCAGGCGGAGGGGAGATGGTGCAGGCAGGGGGAGATGGTGCAGGCAGGGGGGATTTTGGTGCAGGCTGAGAGGGAGATGGTGCAGGCAGAGGGGAGATGGTGCAGGCAGGGGGGGAGACGGTGCAGGCAGGGGGGAGATGGTGCAGGCGGAGGGGAGATGGTGCAGGCAGGGGGGAGATGGTGCAGGCAGAGGGGAGATGGTGCAGACAGAGAGAGAGATGGTGCAGGCGGAGGGGAAATGGTGCAGGTGGAGGGGAAATGGTCCAGGCAGAGGGAGAGATGGTGCAGGCAGAGGGAGAGATGGTGCAGGCAGAGGGAGAGACGGTGCAGGCGGAGGGGAGATGGTGCAGGTGGAGGGGAGATGGTGTGGACAGAGGGAGAGATGGTGACGACAGAGGGAGAGATGGTACGGGCAGAGGGGAAATAGTGCAGGCAGAGGGGGAATGGTGCAGGCAGAGGGAGAGATGGTGCAGGCAGAGGGAGAGATGGTGCAGGCGGAGGGGAAATGATGCAGGCGGAGGGGAGATGGTGCAGGCGAAGGGGAGATGGTGCGGACAGAGGGAGAGATGGTGCAGGCAGAGGGGAAATGGTGCAGGCAGAGGGGAAATTGTGCAGGCAGAGGGAGAGATGGTGAAAGCAGAGGGAGAGCTGTTGCAGGCAGAGGGAGAGCTGGTGCAGGCGGAGGGGGAGATGGTGCAGGCAGAGGGAGAGCTCGTGCAGGCCGGGGGAGAGCTGGTGCAGGCGGAGGGAGAGCTGGTGCAGGCAGAGGGGAGATGGTGCAGGCAGAGGGGTGAGACGGTGCAGGCGGAGGGGAGACGGTGCAGGCGGAGGGGAGATGTTGCGGGCGGAGGGGAGATGGTGCAGGCAGGGGGTGAGACGGTGCAGGCGGAGGGGAGACGGTGCAGGCGGAGGGGAGATGTTGCGGGCGGAGGGGAGATGGTGCAGGCGGAGGGGAGATGGTGCAGGCAGAGGGAGAGATGGTGCAGGCAGAGGGAGATATGGTGCAGGCGGGGGGGAGATGGTGCAGGCAGGGGGGGAGATGATGCAGGCAGGGGGGGATGGTGCAGGAGGAGGGGAGATGGTGCAGGCAGGGGGAGATGGTGCAGGCAGGGGGGATTTTGGTGCAGGCTGAGAGGGAGATGGTGCAGGCAGAGGGAGAGATGGTGCAGGCAGAGGGGAGATGGTGCAGGCAGGGGGGAGATGGTGCAGGCAGGGGGGAGATGGTGCAGGCAGGGGGGATGGTGCAGGCGGAGGGGAGATGGTGCAGGCAGGGGGAGATGGTGCAGGCAGGGGGGATTTTGGTGCAGGCTGAGAGGGAGATGGTGCAGGCAGAGGGGAGATGGTGCAGGCAGGGGGGGAGACGGTGCAGGCAGGGGGGAGATGGTGCAGGCGGAGGGGAGATGGTGCAGGCAGGGGGGAGATGGTGCAGGCAGAGGGGAGATGGTGCAGACAGAGAGAGAGATGGTGCAGGCGGAGGGGAAATGGTGCAGGTGGAGGGGAAATGGTCCAGGCAGAGGGAGAGATGGTGCAGGCAGAGGGAGAGATGGTGCAGGCAGAGGGAGAGACGGTGCAGGCGGAGGGGAGATGGTGCAGGTGGAGGGGAGATGGTGTGGACAGAGGGAGAGATGGTGACGACAGAGGGAGAGATGGTACGGGCAGAGGGGAAATAGTGCAGGCAGAGGGGGAATGGTGCAGGCAGAGGGAGAGATGGTGCAGGCAGAGGGAGAGATGGTGCAGGCGGAGGGGAAATGATGCAGGCGGAGGGGAGATGGTGCAGGCGAAGGGGAGATGGTGCGGACAGAGGGAGAGATGGTGCAGGCAGAGGGGAAATGGTGCAGGCAGAGGGGAAATTGTGCAGGCAGAGGGAGAGATGGTGAAAGCAGAGGGAGAGCTGTTGCAGGCAGAGGGAGAGCTGGTGCAGGCGGAGGGGGAGATGGTGCAGGCAGAGGGAGAGCTCGTGCAGGCCGGGGGAGAGCTGGTGCAGGCGGAGGGAGAGCTGGTGCAGGCAGAGGGGAGATGGTGCAGGCAGAGGGGAGATGTGCAGGCAGAGGGAGAGATGGTGCAGGCAGAGGGAGAGATGGTGCAGGCAGAGGGAGAGATGGTGCAGGCAGAGAAAGAGATGGTGCAGACAGAGGGAGAGATGGTGCAGACAGAGGGAGAGATGGTCCATGCGGTAAGTCATGAGAGGGTGACACCATGAGTTACCCGCACCGGGTGACACCAACCCTAGTGACGCCACTGTGTATATATATATATATATATATTACACACTATCAGGAAATAGAGACACAGCAGCCATATTGGGCTGCTGTGTCTCTATTGCCTGAGAGCGTGCTTTACTGTAGAATTGGCGTAATATTGGATTGCCGGTTGACTCCACCGGCGTGCACGCCACTCTTCGAGGGTTGCAAGGGTCCGGAAGAAGTTTCTTTGTTTGGACATATATATATATATATATATTTATAACCATTGCGATGGTCCCATAAACGCCCAACAACATCCACCTGTTGAGTCTGTTGCAAACAAACGGGTACAGGTCCTATATTCTAATGTCAAAGTGGTGCCTTACAAGTCAGTGGGGCACAAGTAAATTGCACTCAGCGTTCCACTTTCAAATTGGCTTATCTTCGACAACACGTTTCAACCTCAGCAGGTCTTTGTCACGGCTTCATTTGCATATTGTGCCCCATCAACCATAGAAATAGCATACAAGGATGATAAAATACTGTCACAAGATTTTACAGAGATCTAAAGGGCATGCATAAACATGAATAATGAAACTCCTAATTCTAGGTATTCTTAATTAATCCGTGGGAATATATATAAAAGGCATATTCAGAGTTACCATAACATGCAAAGCTGGGGATGTGAATGTCTACATACATGTAAAACGGAAAATGTTCATATGACATTCTCCAAAATTGTCATCAGAGCTCCCTTACACAATAAACTGTGGAATGGATCCCTATTGTCGCAACGAGCAAAACTCGGAAGGGCACAGATTATGGCCAAGTGGCCTCAATACATCAAACAATCCAAATAATAATCCGAATGAAACATAATCATATAACAACCACATGGGCAAATTCTATAGGATTTTCCAATCATGTCCCTAAAATACCCAATACAATTGTGTATGGGAAAGACTCCTCTTTTCGAAGCATGAATACATTGGCACAGATGATGGCGAGCGGCCTAGGTCAATCAAACACATTGAAAGCCAAATAAGATAGTGCATATCCGATTTCACTTATGTTACAGCATCCCATGTCTCCATCTCTCAACAAAAATCTTAGTGCTCACCCCTCTGAAAAAGTACATTTCTGTGCAAGTGTACCTATGCTAGAAAAAGACTACAAAATTAAATAAAGAGCAGCACAAATTAAGCTTACGTACTCGAGTTTAGTAGGGGGGGGTGGTGAACAGGATCGGCGGATCCTACAATTATATAAATACACACACACACATATATATACTTTATACTTACCTGAAAAAGTACATTTCTGTGCAAGTGTACCTATGCTAGAAAAAGACTACAAAATTAAATAAAGAGCAGCACAAATTAAGCTTTCATACTCGAGCTTAGTATGGGGGTGGTGAACAGGATCGGCGGATCCTACAAATATATAAATACACACACACACACACACACACACACACACACATATATACTTTATACTTACCTGCAGAGTAAAGTCCTGCGTGCTAAAGAATGTGTAATAAAGGCACAAAAAAATGTACACTTACTTGTATGGTACTTACCTATGCTCTAAAATCTACGGGGTAAAAGTCATGTCATGTAATGGCTTCGAGGTGAAGCCTACATACCTCTAAGTGATCTGTCTTGAATGTAGCAAGGGCCCTTCATTAAGACATACTAAACAGGGCAGGGCAGGGCAGGGCTTTTGAGCAGGTTCATAAAGATTTGCCTCAAAACCCGGACCATCCTTTGCATTAGCTGAGAACGGGCTCATCAGCCTCTAAAAGTGCACATTTTTTATAGGCAAATGCACGATAACGTAATGCTCCTTAGTACCATGACAAACCATGAAATACAATAGTATTTCATTCATTATTTTCAGAAATGTATGCAAAATCTGTCGCTCTTAAGCCGATTGTGTTAGCAGTATTAAGCTATAAACCATCACCATCATCATCATCATCAATCTTTATTTCGGCACACTGGCCATAAAAGATACATAAAAACAACACTTCATAGCACATTCATAAAAGAAGAATAGATGATTTACATGCAGGTGGATGGGGATTAAGGAAAATACAATAACATTCATAAATTAGATAAGAAGGCAAAATCTAAAAACATTTTTATAAAATTAGTTTATACAGTTCCAGTAATTGGTATCGTAGGAGCAATTCATTATTATACAACCATTTGATGAATCAGAGGAAGCACGTCAAATATAAATACATAAATACAAGCCTAAACAACTATAAGTCCAGAGTAGACCCTGTTTCTTGCGTACAAAGCTTGCTGCCAAAAGGAATCTACTGATACAAAAGACAACCGCTTGTCTGGTGTCAGTTTTAAGCTATAAACAGAATTGTTAGACACAAATAAAAATAAACAACTCTTGGAAGGAAACTCCTCCTCCAACCCTTCTGGTGAGAGCAGGGCACGCTCACTGCTCTAGCTCACTCAATGCATTATAGGGCAGTATACACATTTGCAGGGTTGCTTTCAGATATCCAGGGTTTCCTCCCAGAGATGGTAGTTCCTTCGACCGAGGGTCCAGGAGAATGATGGGGCCGAATTTCCCCCCTCAGTATTAAGGCAGCAGAGGTCCCACGCCTCAATATTACACCTGTAGCCAGCTGCACAGCTCAAGTAGTAAGTAGGCAAAGGGTCCCACACTTCTATATTAGATAAAGTTGACTCACACCTCTTCATTAAAACAGTAGTTGCCACACTGGAAGGAAGTTGCAGCAATGCCACAACACTGAAATGAAAGTGTAACATCCCACACAAAAGAAGTGACAGTGCACTGGGGTCCACACATCTGTATTTAACCTCCCACATACGTCAGTAAAAAGCATGCAGAAGTCCTAAAACTCTGTGTTGAGGGTGCAGAGGTCCCATGCAACTGTACGGGGGCTCAGTGTGTGCCACATCACTGTATTCATGAAGCTGTGGTGGCACACCTATGTGCTGAGGGAAACATCCTTTACAATGAAACTTTTACAACGCAGTGCTTTTACAACGCAGGTTTTACAACGGAAACCATTACAACGCATTGCACTGGGGGGCGCTCTAGGATAGGGAATAGATTTAATTTACTATCCAACATCTTCCCTACTATCCACAGGGACTGGAGTTGGAATAGTAAATTAAACTATTCACTATCCAACACCCCAAAGCGCTCTGCGTTGTAACAGCATGCATTGTAAAAACTGCGTTGTAACAGCATGCGTGGTAAAAGCATGCGTTGTAATGTCATACATCCATGTGCTGAAGCCGCAGCACTGCCACATCTTTGCAGTGAAGCAGAGACAGGCTAGCACCTCGCGACTAAAGCGTCACCACTTATCTCAATGTGACAAACAATCCAGTGGTGAGTCCAAGGGTGTATGACAGGCTCTTGTTTTAATACCAATGTGGAATTGATGCCAATGAGTAAAATCTTAATAGATTTTATTTTCTTTCTAGGTACCATGTCTTGCTGGATCATCCTCCTTGCTACAGGCTCAGCCTTGGCCGCCCTGAGCAGCTGTAACATCGCGCTTGCGAAGAATACCATTGTGGCCAACTGCCTGGCACAGGGTCATTTGACCGTTCCAGATATATCCCCATCTACACAGGTGATTCTCATGTCTTTCAACAAAATTTCACACCTTACAGAGTCTTCCTTCCCTCCCCTGGCAAGTACCAAGACCCTGACACTGGGCATGCAGTTAGCAGGCGAACTGTACATTGGAGAGAGTGCCTTCGGCAGGCTTGGAAACTTGACCTTCCTCGATCTGGGCGGGAACAAACATCTAATGCTCCATAACAAAGCCTTTGCAGGTCTGGGCAAACTGGAGGTCCTTTTGCTCGACCATAGTGACTTGAGCGATGGTGTGCTGCAGAATGGCTACTTTCAAGAACTTCTGTCATTGAAGAAGCTGGATCTCACAGGCAATCAGATCCAAATGGTAAGGCCGGATCCTAGCTTTAGTGCCTTGAAGATGCTGCAGTCATTGCACCTGAAACGCAACAAAATTGATTCGTTATGTGGAGAAGATCTCCAGCACCTCCAAGGCCACCATCTTTCTATGTTGGATCTCTCGTCTAACCAACTGTCATACAGGCAGCCAAGAATAAGCCAACCAGTGTGTACCAACCCCTTTCACAACATCAGCATCGACACCCTAGACATCTCCTCCAACCCTTGGAATGTGCAGGGTGCTGAGCAGTTCTTCCAGACTATTGCCGGATCCCAAGTGCGTCATGTGCAGATGCAACATTCTAGCAGCTTAGGTAGCTCCTTTGGGTTCAAAAACATACCGGATGTCAATGCGGCAACCTTCTCTGGATTGAATACAAGCAATGTCTTGTCCCTGGATCTATCAAATGGATTTATTTCAATGTTGTCCCCCAGGGTCTTCTCATGCCTTCCTCAACTCCAGGCCCTTAATGTGGCTTCAAACAAGATCAACAGGCTTGACAAGGAGGCCTTCTTTGGGCTCCAAAATCTACAGTCACTGAATCTGTCCTACAATCTTTTAGGCGAGCTGTATAGAGAAAGTTTTGAAGTTCTGAAATCCTCACCCCTTCAGTCCCTAGATCTCAAATCCAATCACATCGGTGCCATTCAGTATGATGCTTTCAGTGATTTAAGTTCATTGCAATCTCTCAATCTGGGAGACAATTCCCTGACCACTATCCCATCTATGCAGCTCCTTAGCCTGAAATATGTGTTTTTGGGAGAAAATCGAATAAGGGATGCCTATGGCATACGTACGTTTGCCAGCAGTGCGACGCTCATTGACTTAGCCTATAACCGCCTGCAGGATCTAGGAGAGTTCTGGCAAATCATACGTATCAGAACACTGGAAAACCTCTTTTTGTCTCACAATATGATCTCTAGATGTTCTGCCAAACCAGAGGCTTTGATTCCTGAAGACAACAATCTCCGTATTCTGGATCTGTCCCACAACTCCCTGGGTACAGTCTGGACCTCGGGGGCTTGCCTGAACATTTTCAGTAATTTGAAGAAACTGATATCATTAGACCTATCTCAAAATTATCTCTCAACCTTGCCGGAAAACCTGCTTCAGGGCCTAGTGTCTCTACAATATCTGGATCTCTCCAGTAATTCATTGCCGTCTATTCCCAACCAGCTCCTTCAGGGTCTGGCATCACTTAAAATTCTGAGGTTGAACAGTAACAGCTTCATTACCCTTTCACCTTCTGCGTGGATGTATTTGCCGTCACTGAAATTCCTGGATCTTAAAGACACCACCTTCATATGTCACTGTGGTCTGTTGGATTTCGCAACATGGATGAAAACAACGAATGTGACTTTGGTTGTCCCGAAGGAAAATGTCCCCTGCCGGGTCCCTCTGGAATCATTCCAAGACACTGCCCTACTAACATACATTGAGAGAACATGTCTGAAACAAAACTGAAGATGGAGTGGTAATGTTAAAAACTTGGTGAGAAAAGCTACGCTCCTTACTATAAACCTGACAGAATGAAAAAAAGACTCCAGAATGAAATCAACTGTGCTTTTTCTGACCTCCTTATTAAAGGGATCACCACATACAAATAAACTATCCCTTTAAGTTACCTTTGGACTGAGAAGAGGCTCAGGGATGATGCACACAGGGAATAACTGGGTGTACTCTTGGGATATCACCCCTTGACCTTGGAATAAGGACAATGCTTATACATGTGCTAGTTGTGATTTTGCATGTGGATGCTCAGTCCTAAAATAGACCATTCTCAATATTATCAGGGCGTAACCTCTTTTCTAGTCAACTGTTTGTATTTCAAATGTGTCTAATAAGTGGTACAAAGATACCAGGCTACAAAAAACGCGGACCCAGGGATGTACCCGAAAATCCTTGCTTTCAACATCTGTGTCTGCAGTCTGCACTGCTATGGAAGGCAATAATTTCGACAGCGAGATGAATGTATTTCCTAGCTACTAGCTTCTGATGTTCAGTTAACTTCCTTTAATTACCTTACTAGACAATTCATCCAACCATTCTTTGATGTCTCTAGTCACCCCCCCCCCACTGTTCCTTCACATACACACTTAGGCAGCCAGCACAGTGTTTTCATTAATTCACACTTTCATCCACGTTAATATGCATTTCTTCACATCTCCATCATCAATGCACACCTCATACTTCAGTATATATATATTATGAGTACATAACATGTCTATCACCAACGCAATATTTTCTCCAATTTTTCACACTTTCATCAACCAGCCAACATGGTGAACTTATTTCTTGACAACGATAGCGCACTAGAATCCCATGGACCAAATTATCGTTTTATAAAAATATTGTCTCTTAAATATTGTTTACAAAAATATTGTCTTAGTGGAGTTTATACTAGACAAAATCTGCACCCAATGGAGAGATATTTTGTAAGTGATATTTAGTCCACAAAATTTGTTAGACAATATTTTTGTTATTGATATTCTGACATTCAGCACTTCACAACTCCATCCAGCCTCTAGTCCCTACCCCATCACACATACCCTAATTGACAATAAAGCCCCTGATGTTATGTTACAGAAACCTATTAAGCATAGTGTTGCCCGCCACAATGACTTAATGTTGCAAGAGCATTAGACCAATCATAAACATACCTCAATAACGGCAGGTCCACCTGTAAAGAAAATGTTGTTTCTAACGGCACAACATACGCATTAATGGCCCTGAATGCATTTTGCACTTAATTATCAAAGAACTGATCTGCAGCATCAGAGAAGCCCCGCCCTTCTGTCTGGGGTTGCCTGCATCTTGCCACAATGACCCTGCATGCTCTGCAAGAGTGGACCGGGGCAGTAAGGCTCACAGAAATTGGAGCTTTGTATTAAAATGCAGGACCACTTTTATGGAGATCATAGTCGACCATATAAAGAGACCTGACTTCACTCTCTTGTGTACTGGTATTCAGTGCAAGAATTTAACTGCTACAGTGGCAGGATTGCGTCTTTAAAGACTCAATAAGGTTACAACATTCGTGTTTTGTAAATGTAGTAGATGTTGGGTCATGAGCTATGAGAGAAGCAAGATAACTGCAGTGGGGCAAAGTTAATACAAGACAGAATCATTGCCATAACAACTTGGATTCTACAAGGAGAGTCCAGCATAGAAAACTCTCTCTCAAGGTTTTAGATGGCTGGAACAGTGCTAATCGCGTTCTAAATTCATATTTCGGATCATGGCCACTTTTTCCTCTTAATGCCCTTGGTTTTCACACTAGTTCAATAGGCCATGTGTCAGATCTCCAGCTCCCAGCTGCTTGCGACAAACATGATCTTTGTTTTCGAGAAGTTAAGGTAGTTGATTGTCATCCAGTTCTCAATGGCCAGGATTCAAGAGGTAAAAGGAAATTTCTTTACTCTGTAAAGAGGAGGATGTATATAACCACAAAACGCAATGTAACAATATATCTGCAAAGTTTATGTGCCTGTGTACCTTTGAATGTCCTCCATATAAACATATGGACAAATCAGCGACATTGCATCCTCAGAATAATGTACACATTAATTCTCAGATATATATAGAGTTTTATATGTTGTTTGATGTACACTGCAAGTTGCTTCACCTATTTTTGACTCTAATTCATAGAATGTCTGCTATGGAAATTTGCATGTCTGTGCACTAGTTCGATAAGGTAAAGTTTCTTTATGAAGACTCACCTTGTCATTCTCTCTCTCTCTCTCTCTCTCTCTCTATATATATATATATATATATATATATATATATTCACTGAAAAAAACATAGGTTTCACACCAGTTATAGTTAGGTAGAAATTTTACTCGCATAAAACCATTGAAATTCCCACGTTATAGTTAGTTGGACTCACTATAACTTGCGCGTGCAATGCACTGCTGATGACGTCACATATTACATCACTCATGACATGGTCAGTGACATCACTCATGACATCACTGATGACATCTCAAATGACATCACTGATGACAACATCCTTGTGACATAGTGGCAGACCTCCTATCAGCATAAAATAACCTTTGACACACACATTCAAAAATAGAAACTAACATTTTCTTAAAAAAGGAGAAACCAATACCAATTACAACAACTTATTAGGTAATTCCAACATCTACATACACATCCACTCATTCACCAACAGTTCTATATAGTCACTCATGCATGTACTTACTCATCATATGTACTCATACACCTATACATCCTGTTACACACTAATACTCATCCATATAGTTACTCACACACAAATTCACACATGCAAATAAACTATCAAAAAACCATTTACTTGATTATACTGCTATATACACACCACTACACATACTTCTACAGAAACGGAAACATATTTACTCTCTTAAACAATCAATTATAAAAACACATACTCACTAACCCACCCATACACACAATCATCCACCCATACAGTCTTGCACACATGCTGTCTTCAAAATACATACAAATAGTGAGTCACTCATTCATGCATCTGTGCTCTAAGTAATATCCCCCACCGAACCATACAGACACTGATACTGATACTCAAAAAAACAACTAATAACCCATATACACACTCATGTAGCTACTCACCAACCCATGCAGCCACTTATACACAAAGTGAGACACAGATACAGATATTTAAATATTTAAACATTACTCGCTAATATATGTATTCACTACGATACATTTAATAAGTCAGTTAACCAATCAATTTTACACAAAAAAACCATCCATTTAGACATTTATTTACCCATTTATTCTTCCATCAACCTTTAGATATACATATATAAAAAATATTTATTTTTCAGAAAGATACACATTCACTGGATGATGTCATCAGTGATGTCATTTGAGATGTCATCAGTGATGTCATAAGTGATGTCACTGACCATGTCATGAGTGATGTAATATGTGACGTCATCAGCAGTGCATTGCACGCGCAAGTTATAGTGAGTCCAACTAACTATAACGTGGGAATTTCAATGGTTTTATGCGAGTAAAATTTCCACCTAACTATAACTGGTGTGAAACCTATGGTTTTTTCAGTGAATTTAATAGGTTTTTTAAATGCTAATTCCTAACTATAACTGGTGTGAAACCTATGGTTTTTTCAGTGAATATATATATATATATATATATATATATATATATATATATATATATATATATATATATATAAAATTTCTATGGCAAAATGAAACCCCTCATTTTGTTCCTTTTCAAATCAAATGTATTAAGTGTTACCACTTTATTCCAATTAAGATGACTTCAGGTGTGCCATACTTTTGTCATAAGTAAGACTGTTAGCGTTCTAGTTGTTCTTTAGAACACTCTGGGACATTCTGTCATTGGGCTATAGTTGGGCTACATCTGGCTGATATTTGGGCTACATTTGGGCTCTTTTGTCTCTGGTGGCCATCTTGGGAGACTGCATATCAGAATTTTTTTAATGAAATATAACAGGATTTGAGAAGTCACTCAAAATGTGCCCTAATTTTTCTTTCTTCAGCACTAATCATAATTTCTATGGCAAAATGAACCCCCTCATTTTGTTCCTTTGCAAATTAAATGTTTTAAGTGTTAACACTTTATTCCAATCAAGATGACTTCAGCTGTGCCATACTTTTGTCATAAGTAAGACTGTTAGCGCTCTAGTTGTTCTTTAGAACACTCTGGGACATTCTGTCATTGGGCTATAGTTGGGCTACATCTGGCTGATATTTGGGCTACATTTGTTTTTTTTTGTCTCTGGTGGCCATCTTTGGGCTACATTGGGCTCCATTGGGCTACATTTGGGCTCTAACATATATATCGCCCAATGTAGCCCAATATATATTTTTTCAAAGTTAATTTTCGTAAAAACCACTGGAGCATATATCTTGAGACATAGCAAAGGCACATCGGGGTACCAGTCCCTACAATTTTGCCAATTTTGGAGGAAATACATTCAGCCGTTCGGGCTAAAAGTGAATCCAACCGCCCTATGGAAATTAACATGGGGAAAACACGTTTTGGGACCCCCCTTTTATCTCGGCCCCCGCTAGACGGATCCCCCCGAAACTTTCAGGGAAGGAGCGGAGCGCAGCGAGGCAAAGTTAAGGAAAATTACAAGCAGATCCCTCATTCGGCGCCAAAGTTATTCCCAATAGAATGTTGCGGATTTCCTATGGAAAACGATCCTAACTATAACTACCTACTGGCGACCACCAGTAGGTAATATATATATATATATATCGATTCCAACTCCTGCTTGTTGGCCCTGGATGCCAACGTCGACACAGGTACAGACCACAAGAAACCGCTTAAATCATATGCAAAGGTGGTTTTATTGTTCCATCGTCTCCAGCATGACGCGTTTCGGCTATGTCACTGTAGCCTTGTTCACATGACATTAGGAACCAATAACAGTGTTTAAATAGCGTGTGCAATCAGAGGCTAGTCATTACAGCGCATAGACATAGAAAACATATTTTAAATTGTAAAGTGCATTTATAAACGATGTGAAAATGATATAGAAATATATACAAAAGCTAATAATCTATTAAATAGCTAATTCATAAATAACAAATTTCAGCGATAGTCCTTTGTTGTGGGATATTGTATACCGGAATCTGGACCACATCTTCAAGGATTAGAAATACTTAAATTCATAACCACAACGTAATGCTAATGACTGTACAGCATAATAGGAAGTTATTAAATCTCAAAAAATGTTTTATAGAACAGCGCTAAAATTCAGACAGCCCCAAAAGAAAGACTAAAAGTGCTAGTGCAAAAATATGTACAAGTGCAAATCAGCGCATAGTGCAAAATTGTAGTGAAACTTGGATAAAAAGATATAAAATCACCATATCGCATTTCCAAGTTAAAAATATGCCAATTGATCAAAAGGGAACAAAGGTAGAAAACATGTTCAAAATCATTAAAATGATGATCTACATGTTCTAACACTACATTCAATCTTCATTTAAGAACATTTCATAAAAAAGATATATATCTCTTCCAAAAATGATTATCATGACATAGAAGGCTGGACTTTTAATGCACAGTGCCCCATTACTTCAAGTGGTGCTCCTGAAAAAAACGAATTACTAGTGTTCCTATTGTGCATAGGGTTACTTAAATACAGTAATCTGCCTACTATGGACCATACTTAAGAGACCAGAAGTTTACCAGGGGCAACAGAATAACACAGTAAAAAACAACTCATTGGAACAAATATAAATGATACCTTAGAGCTTAACAAAACAACAAGCGGTCCTGAGCATTCAAGAATGAGAGAAAACAATTGATATTTATAGATCACAATGGAGTTCTATAAGGTTCAGTATTCCTAGACCAGCCGGCCAGGGAATGTTTAATAGTTTAATGAGTTTAAGATCTCCAGAGTACAACAATTAACCCGAAAGTAAGGGTTAAATTGGGACACAATCCTGTGCCAACCAGAGAAGAGAAAGCAAGAGAATAAAGATAAGAGAAGGGAAAAGTTATCAGGCAAACAAAGTGAGCTTACAGGTCACTGATATTAGTTATACATTAGCAGTGTATCCTGGAGTCATTCATACAAACAATAATATAAGGGAAGTACACGTATGAATTACTCTATGGTCGACGTTTCGATCCCCAGCTCGGGTATCACGGGATCATCATCAGGACAAGAAAATTAATTTTGCCTGAACACAGTTTTTTATAACACCCAGTTGGCTGTGTGAAGAGAGATAAACTTCAAGGGGATTTTTCCGGATGCCACACGCGATTCGTTCTTTGCGTGTGGGCCGCTACTTTGGGTGTGGTCGGGTTGAGAATTCAATTTAGGCGCTGATTTTGAATTAAGAGTGAAGCCCAGCCTTTTGGGTTGCGAGATAATGCAGCACAAGGGAGGCGAAGCTTTTTGGGGGTTACTGACGCCCGAAATCAGCGATTCTTGCAGATGGTCAGTAGAGGGCATCTGATCTGTTGCGCGTTTCTAACATCAAGGTGAGGAGGGTTTCTAGAAATCCGTTTCAGTTACTATGACTGCAATATAATCGGAGCCCAAGTTCCCGCTAATCTCGGTAGCCTGTGGGGCAAGATCGCCGTCCTCCAGCGTCTTGAAAGATCGCCGTGTGGGAGGGTTGCGGCCAGACGAATAACTGGTCCGCGTTAGGATCTGCCAAGTCTCCGCCGGCGCCGGTCGTTGGAGCTGCTCACACTGGAACGCTCCAACGACCGGCGCCGGCGGAGACTTGGCAGATCCTAACGCGGACCAGTTATTCGTCTGGCCGCAACCCTCCCACACGGCGATCTTTCAAGACGCTGGAGGACGGCGATCTTGCCCCACAGGCTACCGAGATTAGCGGGAACTTGGGCTCCGATTATATTGCAGTCATAGTAACTGAAACGGATTTCTAGAAACCCTCCTCACCTTGATGTTAGAAACGCGCAACAGATCAGATGCCCTCTACTGACCATCTGCAAGAATCGCTGATTTCGGGCGTCAGTAACCCCCAAAAAGCTTCGCCTCCCTTGTGCTGCATTATCTCGCAACCCAAAAGGCTGGGCTTCACTCTTAATTCAAAATCAGCGCCTAAATTGAATTCTCAACCCGACCACACCCAAAGTAGCGGCCCACACGCAAAGAACGAATCGCGTGTGGCATCCGGAAAAATCCCCTTGAAGTTTATCTCTCTTCACACAGCCAACTGGGTGTTATAAAAAACTGTGTTCAGGCAAAATTAATTTTCTTGTCCTGATGATGATCCCGTGATACCCGAGCTGGGGATCGAAACGTCGACCATAGAGTAATTCATACGTGTACTTCCCTTATATTATTGTTTGTATGAATGACTCCAGGATACACTGCTAATGTATAACTAATATCAGTGACCTGTAAGCTCACTTTGTTTGCCTGATAACTTTTCCCTTCTCTTATCTTTATTCTCTTGCTTTCTCTTCTCTGGTTGGCACAGGATTGTGTCCCAATTTAACCCTTACTTTCGGGTTAATTGTTGTACTCTGGAGATCTTAAACTCATTAAACTATTAAACATTCCCTGGCCGGCTGGTCTAGGAATACTGAACCTTATAGAACTCCATTGTGATCTATAAATATCAATTGTTTTCTCTCATTCTTGAATGCTCAGGACCGCTTGTTGTTTTGTTAAATACTTGCCACCCATGGTCCCGAGCGATCTAATGGGTTCCCCTTGTCCTTTCTTGATACCTTAGAGCTTAAAGCAATGTTAAAAGGGATTGGATTCAGATAAAGACGAACAAGATTAATGCACCCTCCCAAAAATTAGCTTGGACCATCAAAAAGAAATTTTAATTTCCATTTATAAAAAACAGTGCAAATCTTCCCCTGTGTTCATCCCTTTTGGGATCCTAGTATCGAGTAGTAAAATGTATTTGCTCTCCAACTGTCTGAGTTGTCTTTCTCTGTTGCCTCCCCTGATGTTTTTGGGTACCGCATCTATGATAAAATATTTTAAGTCATTCAAATTCCTCTTGTGAACTAATTCAAAGTGGCACGCCACTGGACAGCTTTCATCTGATTTGACAATTGCTCTCAGATGTTGGATGATACGATTAAAAGCCTGTAATTTGGTACTGCCAATATATTTGAGCCCACAGGTGCATTGTAGTACGTAAACCGCAAAGTCTGTACGGCAAGTATACAGTGCTTTAATCTGTATTGGCTTAGAATCAAATGCAGAGTAATACTCACTGGTATTGATACCAAATTTGCATGCTCTGCATGATATGCATTTGTGAAAGCCAGATTTATTTGATAACCAGTTTCTATTCAATGTTACTTCAGGACTAGATTTTACCAGGGCATCCCTCATTGAGGGTGCTCTCCTGAAAGTAATGGATGGCTCATCTGGTAACATTAGGGCTAAGCTGATATCAGTTTTTAGCAGTGGCCAATGTTTTCTTTAGTATCCCCCTCACTTTCCTTTCCTCAGTGTTGAAGGTGGTAATGAGACTGATCCTGTCTTTTGTTTTATCAGGCTCCTGAATAGTACTGATGTTACCAACAGTGAGGCACTCCTCTCTGCTTAAACTATTCGCTCTATCTCTCGCCCTCTGTAACTCTAAGGGACAATAGCCTCGGGCACAAAATCTGTTAAACGCCTCTTTTTGGCAGATCTCTAAATCCAGGTCTGAACTACAGATCCTTCGCATCCTCAGGAACTCTCCATAGAGGATGCTTCTGATTAGGTAGCCCGGATGAGAACTGCTGGCGTGCAGGATCGCATTGCCTGCTGTTGATTTCCTATGGAGCCGTGTCTGAATCTTGTTATCACTAATGTAGATCTCTACATCAAGAAACTGTATCTGACTGGTACTAATTTGCGATGTGAATCGTAAATTCAGATCGTTCTCATTGATGGTGTTAACAAAATTAATGGCTGAATCATGTGTCCCTTTCCAAATCATACAGATGTCGTCAATAAAACGCCAAAAGTGAACTATCTTATCAGTGAATAGGGAACTAAGTGACCCTCTGAGGACATGCTCCTCCCACCACCCTACATTTAAACATGCGTAGGTGGGGGAAAAGCATGCCCCCATGGCCACCCCTCTCAGTTGCTGGTATATTTCCCTATTGAACAAGAAATAATTGTTGTCCAAACACAGTTCTATCATTCTAAGCAACATAACATTGTGTTGTCTATGAACAATATATATATAGATAGATAGATAGATAGATAGATAGATAGATAGATAGATAGATAGATAGATAGATAGATAGATAGATAGATAGATAGATAGATAGATAGACAGATATATTCATTACTTTTTAGTGGTTCCTTCGTTACACAATAAAAAATACAACTGGACATTTAGAAAAGGCAAAAAGAAAGTAAATTGATTGTAGTAAGAACAATGGATTGTCCCATTTTACAGCACACAATTGTGTTGAATACAAAGTGATTTCATCCTCACCAAGCAGTATATGTAATTCCAAGAATAGAATAGAATAATATCAATGTATTTATTGTATTTCATTTATTCCATATGGCACTTGTTTCCATCCTTGCCACTTGTTTCCACCCTTGCCACTTGTTTCCATCCCTGGCACTACTTTCCTCCCCTGCCACTTGTTTCCATCACTGGCATTTGTTTCCATCCCTGGCACTTGTCTCCATCCCCGGCACTTGTTTCCATCCCCGGCATTTATTTCCACCCCTGGCACATGTTTCCATACCTGGCACTTGTTTCTACCCCTGCCACTTGTTTCCACCCCTGCCACTTGTTTCCATCAATGCCACTTATTTGCATCCCTGCCACTTGTTTCCATCCCAGCACTTGTTCCCACCCCTGGCACGTGTTTCCATACCTGGCACTTGTTTCTACCCCTGCCACTTGTTTCCACCCCTGCCACTTGTTTCCATCAATGCCACTTATTTGCATCCCTGCCACTTGTTTCCATCCCAGCAGTTGTTCCCACCCCTGGCACGTGTTTCCATTCCTGGCACTTGTTCCCACCCCTGCCACTTGTTTCCACCCCTGTCACTTGTTTCCACCCCTGCCACTTTTTTTTCCACCCCTGCCACTTATTTGCATCTCTGCCGCTTATTTGCATTCCTGGCACTTGTTTCCATCCTTGCCACTTGTTTCCACCTATGGCACTTGTTTCATCCCTGGCACGTATTTCTATCCTTGCCACTTGTTTCCATCCTTGCCACTTGTATTCATCCCTGGCACTTGTTTCCATCCCACTGATTTGTTCAATCTCTGCTTGACCTCAAAATCAGTGGCTGCACAAAAGAAAGTGGGAATGGTAGCACCACTTGCCAGGAAAGGAAACAATAGGAAACTCTATGTTTGAAAGTTATCATCCCATTACCCTCCTCCCTTTTTGGGCAAAATCCTTGAGAGAATTGTTGCTTGACAGGCCTCAGCTTGTTTCTGGCCCAGTACGGGCATGGGATATAGAAAATGCACTAGGCACCGCCATGGACAGCTTGATGACAGAGATGCAACGGGTGGCATCCACATGGACGTGCCTTCTGCATTCAACAGGTTCGATGTCATTGCACTCTTGTTGGGCTCAACAATGTGGTGATCTCAGAATCATAGAAGTCTGGTTTTCCACCTTTTTTGTTTAGACGGGCATTACCAAACTTGAGCCCTTCCGCTTTTCAGGTCCAGCGCCTTTGCTGTTCGTGTGGTGTACCCCAAGGGTTTTTCCAATCACCTTCACTGTCGAGGTTTATGGTAAAGCATTGGTGAGACTGATTAGATCCCATAGATGGTCAGTACTGTCATAAACAGATGACACTCAGGTGATCTGCCCATTTTGATCAACTCCACAATCTCGATCTAATTTCCGAGACCCCCTCAAGAGGAATCGTAACAAGTGGGAGTTGCTACTCGTGGGCAAAAACATGCTGCTGTGTCAAATCTTCACATAGCCTCTTTCTTTAGGGCCATCGCCTGCATAAGTGAAAGCGGCCCCCTCTTCATGCTTTTACACACACTAGATTTTCTAGAAAAATTCTTCATTTAGGGCAGCATCTTTTAAACAGTGAAAAACAGAGTGACAAGCATTGGAATAAGACTGGTTCTGTCCCCCTCCCCGTGACTCCTCTACCAATTTGGACAGTCACAACCCACTTCCCCCATTGGGTAGTGGTGTTTCCTTTTAATTTTATTTCTTTTTTCTTTTTTCCTGTCCTACTAGTGAGGACTTCCCCTCTCCCAGGAACACGACCATTTTGACCGCCACAAGATGGATGGCCAGGGGTTGAGTTTCGGGGAGGAAGATGCAGCAGCTATTATGAGGACTCCATCACTTCTTGGCATAGACATTGAACCAGCTACAGAGAGCAATACAGTGGAATGGCAAACTCTATCAGATCTC
The DNA here is from genome assembly GCF_964261635.1 of Lissotriton helveticus. Lineage (NCBI taxonomy): Eukaryota > Metazoa > Chordata > Amphibia > Caudata > Salamandridae > Lissotriton > Lissotriton helveticus. The sequence goes on along the minus strand of NC_136070.1, from coordinate 686,530,130 downwards.
AAACGAGAATGGATCAGAATTACCATCCACGGGGCAATGATGGCTGAATATTTTAAAGCCAAAATTGCACCAAACGGCCTAATTGTCAAGAACTTCCCCAGAATCTTCTGGGAAGATGGACAATTTAAAATTGAATGGTCGCAGATCTCATGGAAGTGCACCCATGATCTTCTCATCCTTATTGTTAACACTGCTAAACGCTTAGCAGATGAACTACTGACCCGCATTCAAACAGCTGAAGCTGCTTTAAAAACAGCAGTTCCAAATCCAGGTTTCAAAACTAAACTTGCGGAACTTAATAAGGAAATGGCTGAACACAAAGAATATCTCATGAATCAAAAAGCGACCAAACTACAAAAGGATATTAAAAGGTTTTCCAAAGAAAAGGTATATCCTTACTTAAAGGAAGACTATGTCCCCCCGGGAACCAATTATAATTCTGACTCGAGTGCTACTCCCTCTAGAAGGGGATCCAGTAGTGGATCCGAAAATAGTGGGGAATATGGACCCCCTCAGATGCAACTAAGAGGGAAAAGAGGTAGGGGACGTGGACAACAGGTCTATCAAAACGTCCCACCCCAGGGGCCTCCCCTTGGTCCTCCAATGTGGCAATATCCACAATTCCCTCCCTTCCAACCACCTTTTGCCCCGCAATATCCACCCTACTATGCCCCTCAAGGTACCGCAGGCCCCCCTTTTTTAGGCAGAGGTTGGGGCAGAGGGCGAGGGCGAAAGTGAGGCAACGCTCCAGAGAAAACAGTACAGTAGGAGGACACACGCCCCCAGGGTATGGACACGAGGAACACGAACCGGTCAGGACAAAGATAAGTTTGGTGGTGAACTTATCTGACCGCCAGTTGACAGAGAGAGAGGAGCGAGTTCTATAAAAGGGACTGGGCTTTGTACCGAATCCTAAAACTGACCTCTTTCAACAAACAAGGGAAATCCAATCCTTTTTCCGTAAAATCAGATTGAAAGCCTTTTTTGAGGGGAGGCCTAGTGATCTGATGGAAGACTCTGGCCTCCATAATCCTTCAACCTTTACACCCCACAATGGGATGATTCCGAATGAAGTTCTCACCTACGAACAGGCTGTACTAAAAGACATCAAAACCTTAGACCAGCAAAGAAAACATTGCAATATTTCTCGAAACGAGATGGATATTCTCAAGTCACTCGCTGAAGACCCCCTGATTACCATAAAACAGGCGGATAAGGGAGGCGCTACGGTGCTCATGAACACTGTAGATTATGACCAAGAATGTACAAGACAACTTAATGATAGACGCTACTACACACCTATCCCTGGTGACCCGACAGCACGTCTACAAACCACAATTTCAGGTCTTGTTGACAGTGCAGAATGTGAACAGTGGATCACTGAAAAAGAGGCAGACTTCCTGTTGAAGAAAGAACCCAGGGTCCCCTACTTTTACATTCTTCCCAAAACTCATAAAGAATCCAGACCGGTCCCTGGACGTCCAATCGTCTCAGGGATTGATTCCATCTTGGAACCTCTCTCACAATTTTGTGATCATTTTCTACAACCTCTAGTAAGACGCACCCCCTCGTACATCCAAGACACTTCTGATGTCCTACGCATACTTGATACCTTCCACGATACAGGGCAGATCAATATCTTAATTACTCTAGATGTGGAGGCCCTCTATACAAACATTCCTCAGAGGGCCACATTAGAGGTAATAGAGGAAAGACTCGGACTTGAAATCTGGAGTTCAACCACTCCACAGGCATTCATCATGGAGTGTGCCACTCTAGCACCAATGGAGAATTACTTCGAATTTAAGGGGCAGTTCTACCATCAAACCCAAGGTACATCCATGGGCAGTACTTTTGCCCCGTCGGTGGCCTGTCTCTACATGGCTGAATTTGAAGACAGACATATACATCATCAGTCCAATCCCTTCCTTGACAACATCAGGATGTGGAGAAGATTTATAGATGACATTCTAATCTTATGGACTGGACCACCGACCTCGCATGAGGCCTTCTTCAATTGGGTGAACACTCTCAACCCTCATCTCCATTTTACTATGTCTGCATCACCCACGGAAATTGCCTTCCTTGATCTGACAATAAGACTGAAAGGGGGAGCACTCAGTACTACTATGTACAGAAAGCCCACCGACCGTAATAGCCTGCTCCACTACACGAGCCACCACCCAAAAGCCTTACGTTCCAACCTCCCCTTCGGACAATTTCTAAGGGTCCGACGCAATTGCAGTGATCTAACTGATTACAAGCAAGAATCCGCAATCCTGTCCAGGAATCTATTGGACAGAGGTTACCCGAAGAGAGAGGTCACCAAAGCTCTGAAACGGGCCAGAAATAACCATCGAGAGGCCTTACTTGAACCACGGGAGGTGGTACCGATTGAGAACCAACCCATAACCTGTGTTACTACTTTCACCCCTGTGTCTACTAAAATCAAAAGTGTGATCAAACGACACTGGGACATCTTGAACACAGGCAACCTTAGCCTCGCAACACCAAGGTTCGCGTACAAGAGATCCCAGAATGTCAAAGACATCTTGATAAGCACGAGACCGAAAGTACCAAAGAAGGGGGCCCAACAGACACTGTGGAACTTACCTCCAGTCAAGGGTCACTATCCTTGTGGGTCCTGTGGAGTGTGTGTCTACACAGCCACACATAAGACAATCCAACTAACTGATACCTTCAACTGGGAGATCAGGGGTCACACAAACTGTAACACCTCCCACTGTATCTACATGCTAACATGCCCATGTGGACTTCAATACATTGGGATGACGACACGTCCAATTAAAACCCGCATCATTGAACATCGCAGCAATTTCCGCTGCAAGAAGACACATACCAAAATGTGTAAGCACTACGTTGAGGCCAATCACACTGCAGACTCACTCAAATGGCTAGTGTTAGAATCCAGCCCTCACTGCCCTAAACAAGCCTTATTTCGGAAAGAACAAAGGTGGGTTCACCGATTATCATCTGATAGCAGGGGTCTCAATGACGATATCCCTTGGCACTCTCTTTAACACAAACTGTTGCTACTAACTTAATTGTGACAGTATACACTGATACTATTAACAAGGACCCACATCTCAGGTCTATTTATACTCCTGAGATGCTTCCTGCATAATGCTGAACTATAATGCACAATGGGGCCGTTTTGCTGCCATGCCACGCTCATAGTCGTTGTTTGGATATAAAAAACACGGTAGATAATATCTTTAAGGGTGGATGTTTGCATTCTAGCAACCCACATTCCACCGAGTTACATGACAAAACCTAACATCCCACTCTACAATGGCCGCCGTGTTAACTCTTGGACCATTTGATCCATTCCCGACCTGCCTCTATAATGCGACCCAGACGCTATACATTTAATAAAACTCATGTACTGGTGGATTGCACATTTTTATTCATCAGAATACAGACTTTTTACCCTTCCTGGCACTAGTGTAGCTGTGTATACTGCATTGGGCTGCACGCATAACCTGAATTTACCCATCTTAAGATGGCGACCGCAATAACCAGGCGTATCACCTGACCCCTACGTAGGGGCGGGGCTAGACGCCGTTCCCAAGGGCGCACATGACTAGATATGGCGCCCGCCGGCGAGCTCTTCCATCCATTCGAGCTCGGCGGTGATGGGTAGGTGAATACGCCGGAACACAGGAAGCTAGAGGTGAGACGGGCTCTGCGTGCATATTTGGGGTCTTCCCCGCCCCCTTGCCCCCGTTAAAACTCTACCGATCCCGGCTCTGCTGGACGCAATGGGCTGTGATAAACCTGCTACATGCCTCTATCTGACACTGTAAATGCCTCCTCCTCCCACAGCCATACCTGTAGGTTCTTCCCTGATGTTTACAACCGCCGAACACTCATGCGGCACTTAACTCCTGACCTTCAGGTGAGCCGGATTGGTGCCTGCTATGTCTATTTTTCATACCGAGTGAGCACTTTTAACATTCAATGTGCACCGAAGAAGTATTTTGATTTTCTTGTAAGACTGCTGCTGCTGGTTTTTAATCCGTAGTTTCTACAATACTGATTTTAGTATATAGCACTTTTTCAAGCACATTTTTAGGTGTGTTGTTTACACTGCACGCCGCTTTAATGCGGCCATGGTTTAATGACGCTAGTCGGTAATTCACCATCACTAGCATGACACACTGCGTGTATTTCTGGCCCTGATCATTTCTGTGTTTTGGCTAATTCTCAATGCTATTAACCCTGTTGTATTGTTCTTATTTCCAATTTAGGCATGGGACAATATTAGAGAGGTAATCAACACCCATAATATTGGTTTTTACACATGATACTAGCATGTAGATGAATGATTGTATTTCTATATTTTTTCTATAATTTCTACACCTGTGAGGTCCTGATGAATCGCGGGTAATATCCTGATGCGAGAAACATGTTGACCATTTCCTTTTCTAATCTCATCTAGGGCCAATATACCTAACTGGTTGGCACCCAGTGAGTTAGATTCACGTTTTTAACCGTAGCGGGAGACCCCTAGAATAAAGGAGTTTTTGGTACTCCCTACTACATTTTAATTCACCTTCGAGGCTATCTGCTCCATTACCCACATACCCGCACTTCACCATAAGGCAGTTGGATACAAAAGATCTCCGCCAAAGAGCCCCTCTTTGAGGTGAGCCCGCTGGGGATTGCACCGCCTCCCCGACGAGGAGCAACGCCAATGATGAAGCATGACACCCATTCGGGTGTGTGAGGCAAATACATCCAACAAAATGGATGCCCCAGGGTGTTACATCTACACCCCCGGTCACGCCAAATACACATAAATTCTTTACTCAGGAACGGTTCAGCTACCCACTTTGTTTTCCAATGTCTACACCAGCCATTGTGCCCTGAGCCACTTCATTGTATTCAAAGAAGCTCTCAACATTCCAATGTTCTAATTTGGCCCTAGAGCCCACCGTAGCAGGCTCTACCGGCTAGTGGGCCTTTAACAAGGGAGAAGGCCTTTAATGGCGGGTAGAGGCCGCTATGGCGGGCTCTAAGGCTATTAGAACATTCGGCCCCTAGAGGGCAGAATGTTCTAATTTAGCATTATAACACACTTCCAAGGCTGTACTGGTTGTTAAAGAGACTGAGCCCAAGTTATAGGCTTGAGACGCAGATGAGGGCCTATAATAAGGAGGGGGACCTTTAACACTATAACACTATCTAGGCATTTTATTCTGCACCGGTGCCAGTTTTTGACACAGTAAGAGAAACGGCGGCTTTTTCACTGGGCTACATCGCAGATTCACACCCTCACCAGTGGCTCTGTAGCTGCGGAGGCTACGGATGTCGACGCTGTCTTTTGTTTGTTGAGTGTGGGGCTTCTCGAGCAGGAGTTCCCTGGTCGTGGAGAGTGTCGGCTCCTGTGTCGGCTCGGGTCCGGTGGAGCCGCAGAGCAGCTTGAGGGAGAGGCGGCCCCCGGAGCGAGTGGGAAGTGTCCGGCCGGTAGCCTGCAAACGCACGGCAGCTGTGTACCAACGGTCGGCTCTGGGACAGAGAGCAGCAGAACGCCGCTGGTGAGAGCTCAAACGCTGCGGCAAGGACACCATCAGTGTAAAAGAATAATTTGGACATTGAAAACACATTGAAACGGTGAGCTACGCTGCGGGGGGGAAATAAAATAATTGGAGCTACACTCGTTTCTACAGTTGTATATTGCCTGTTACATGCACGGTGCTTTAGTGTGCATTGCAAAGTAAAACGCCCAATTTTTGGAAGTCTTTTTTTTAGAAAGAGAACCTGCTATCCATATTTGGAATTCCACCCTCAGCAGAATAGCAGTTAATTGGGCCAAAACCTAGAAATGGCACCCAAAAGAGGGCCAAAATCACGTATAGTGGATGAACCAGGGAGGAGTAAATCATTGGAGGGCTCTAAATCCCTGGAAGAGAGCCAGGAAAGTCATGCATCCTCTATGGATAACAGCAAGGGGAAACGCAAGAAAAGAAAAGTCAAAAGGGCAACGAAGAACGCCCAGAAGGCGAAAAGAGGTTGTAATCAAACAACTATGAAGCAGAAAGAGCCCATGGCAGCGTCAAAATCCATAAGGGAGTTTGTGGGGAAACATTACAAATCATTAAATCCAGCAATAACATTGGACTTAGATGGAGAAATAGTGGAAATTGGTGGGGGGAGTGGCGAAAATTCAGGCACGACAGTAGAAAAGCAAAGACAGATAGATAAGGGAGGACCCCGGGAAGAAGTTAACCTCGATACAGAAGAAGAAAGGGGGAACCCCAAATCCATAAACCAGACACTGCAGAGCCAAAACCACCATATTTCTGCGCCCCGACTATCATCCTCTCCAAAAATGTTCTCATTGTTGTCACCAGGGAACGAAGGACAAAGGGGAAATGAAGGCCAGAACCAGAGTTATGTTTGGGGAGGCGCGCCAGATCAATTTCAGCAGCACCTTACAATGCAAAAATCCCCACTACTTCAAAAGAGTTTAAGGACGGGACACCATGTAAATCCAATCAGGAACAACACACAGGACTCGGTGATCTCTGAAACCCCTACATCTTCATTGATGGATTTAATCCTGTTGCTTCAGAAGGCACTACAAGGAATCCTGGAAGTAACACTCTCGAACAACGGAGTGATGAAAGCACAGAAACAGCATTTAAAGAGAATTGAAGAAGAACTAGGGGAGATATAGAGCCAAATGCCAAGTAGGTTAAGGCCAACCGACATAGCCTCACCCATTGAGGAATATGCCATGATAGTACCTGAAGAAGAAAGTATGGCAACTCCTGAAAAAACTCCCTATCCCGCAGAGCAAACGGCAAAGGACACTGTAGAGATTGTAGACAATGTTTATATCTCAAAAAGACCTATGCTGATAAAAAGACGGGGGGGGTATGTAGCACCTGGGGCCAGAAACAGGGCAGAAAAACCCAGGCAAACGAAACCTGCAGGAAAGAGAAAAGGGAAGAAAACAACGGGCGGGGGGGGGGGGGCAGTCAGGATTAAATGCCTCAGCGTCAACTTTTATATCATATAGTCAGACGAATGCAGAAACAAAACCACCAAAGACTCGGAGAGAACCAAGGAAAAAGCAGATACGCAAGGAGGCAACAGAGAAATCCCCCTCAACCCGCACAACGAAGCAGAAAGTACGGATAATCCCTGAACGGACCATCGTACAAAGGTCAGAAAACCCACAAGCACAAGATTTACCCGGCATGGGAAAGAAAGGATGGCATGCAGGGAGAACAATTGCCAGTCATCAGGAGCAGGAAATAAAGATGAACTTACATGAGAGAGACAATAACAAGTGGTTATCTCTGGACCTGTTACCACCCGGGAAGAAGCAAAAGTTGGCAAGAAAAATAAGCCCTCTGAATAGGGCATTGATTTTGTCCGCATTCGCAAAATGCGGTAGTTTGAAGGGGCTCGGGACAAAAGATCTTCAGCAGGTAGGCTTTGTAGAGAATAGAAACGGAAAGGAAATAACAAAAATCACCCTTTACTCAGACCTGATAAAAAGGGCAATCCAGAAAGCCTCAAACGAGATAAATCAACAGGGAATAAGGATTGTTCCTGAGAGCGAATTAAAAACCCCTAGAGTCAATTCCTTTCTAAAACAGCACGCCGGGCTTCAGAAGAGACAAGTGATCCTCTACAGAGAAACAGAAGGCGATCGGGGTGATCTGAATGTTGTGATAGAAAATACAGGGAATGAATCCTCATGGGACAACTGTTCCCTAGACAGTAACCCCAGGGGAGAATCCAACGACAATAACACCATGGATACGGAAGGAGTTGGCGGGTTAAGTGACGTAGAATAGGAGGGAGGGGGGTCGCAAGAACTAGGTCTCTTAACCTGGAATGTGAATGGGCTAGGCAATGAGCAAAAACGGGAATATATAAAGGAAATCATAAATAAAGTGGACATTGCCTGCCTCCAAGAGACCTGGCTATGCGACGAAACCCCAACCTTTGAAGGATATTTACAGTTACATCATCCGGCCACAAAGAAAAATCATGGGCGGCCCTCGGGAGGTTTATTGACTCTGGTATCAACAAAAACAATGAGGGAAGTCAAACTGTTGAAAACAAAATGTAAATGGGTTCAATCAAGTAGAATAGAACTCCTGACGGTGGAACTGAATCAAAAAATGTTGATTTTAATGAATGTACATATGCAGTGGGATAATGGGGCGGAGTATGAAAGGGAGATGAGGTGTTTTAAAGAGGATGTAGACAGTACATTAGACAAATACCTCGCAGATTTAATAATAATAGTGGGGGATTTTAATCACAAATTAAACCCAAAAAAGGTAGACATGTGGAACTGGGAACAGTTAGAGGTGTACGGTATAAACCCGGCTAGGTTTCCAGCTGGGGAGATCTCGAAGCAGGACTCAGAACTAGTAAATATGCTAGGAGGTAGGGGCCTTCATTGTATAAATGGTAGAATAGAGACAGACTCCCCAGCAGGAAAAACGTTTAATCTAGGGGAACAGAACTGCCCTATTGACTATATATTCCTGCAAGCCTGGAACTTCCCCCACATTAGGGAGTTTAAGATAGAACAAAAAGAGGTGAGTGATCACAAACTCCTTCGCCTAATAATAGCAGGGGGTAAGAAATTGCAGAGAGATACTGCGATAAGCCAGGAGGTCGAGTACCCCAAACGGGCGAAGACACGACTAACTGACGAATATATGGAAAAATTGAAGGCTATGCAAATAAAAACGGCACCTGAAAACTTTGAGAATAAAAACCTGGAATGGTTTATAGGGAAATTAGAAGAAATTGTCCAATGCCTAAGATTACAATTAAATAGGGAGAAACTTAAAAGGGTACAACAGATAAACCAAGGTAAAGGGTTCTCGGTGGCGTGCCAATCCAAGAAAAAGGAGATACGAGCATTACAAAGAAGGCAAAAAAAGAATTTCCCACAAGAGAGACAGGTACAGTTATTAAAACTGAAAAAAGAACTGAAAGTAATGGTAAAAAACGCTAAAAGGATATATAAAGAGAAATGTTGGTTAGATCTGTTAGAAGCCATAGAGGATAAACATTTAAGGCAATTTTGGAAATTAGTAAAGGCAGCAGCCGGGACAGCAGACGGAGAATTAAACTGCGTGGTGAGTGAGGCCGCATGGGAAAAGTACATAAGGGAATTATACGGGGCAAGAACTCCCAGAGAGGATGTGGAGGCCAAAATATGGCAAGAAATCTCAGAAGATCTAATAGCCAAATTTAACGGAGAACAAGTAGAGCTTACAATAAAAGAACTTAAGCTAACCCGGGCAGCAGGCCCAGACAATCTCTCCGCAATAATACTAAAGTCGGAGGTTAAATGGTGGGCAAGATTTCTTGCAAAGATGTTCCAGGTTGTTTTAAAAGAAGGCGTAATGCCATCTACCTGGAAGGGTGCCATAATCAGGCCAATCCACAAGAAAGGGAGCAAAGAGGAGCCACAAAATTACCGGCTGATCAACCTACTAGACGTAGGAGAGAAAGTATTCTCTAAAATTGTTCTGAAACAACTGAATGAATGGGTTGAAGAGTTCCAAATTGTACCCACAGAACAGGGCAGCTTTAGAGCAGGTCACTCTACAATAGATCACGGATTTGCTCTATGGGCTATGGCTAGGAAGTCGACGGAACAAAACGGCAAGCTATGCTGCTGTTTCGTCGACTTCTGAGCAGCCTTTGATTCTGTAGATCGGGCTTGCCTGTGGGATACTCTAAAGAGGTTAAAGATTCCTAAAGATCTCCTCATAATAATAAAGGAACTGCATAGAGAAAACTGGGGGCAAGTAATCAAGGATACCGTGGGTTCTCTGACCCCAAAAATACCCATCGACAATGGATTAAGGCAGGGCTGTGTGCTGGCCCCACAGCTTTTTTCTATTTTTTTGTCAGATCTCCCGGCATATTTAGAGGTGGAGGGTAGTGCCAGCCCTAAAATGGACGGGAATAAGGTATCCTGCCTATTGTACGCGGATGACCTGGTAATAGTGGACCAGACCGAGAGGGGTCTCCAAAGAAAGCTTAATGCTTTTAAAACATATTGTGCTAGTAAATTCCTAACTATCAACATAGACAAAACTAAAACTTTATGTTTTGGGAAAAAGATAAGCAGGTACAGTTGGTACATAGGTGATCTCAAACTGGAGACAGTCAATGAGTACCGATACCTGGGTATATGGTTCGATAGGGCTCTAAATTGGAATACCCACCTGGAAACACAAAAAGCAAAGGCACTCTCCTCCATATGCGGTCTAAAAAGGTTTAATGGGGACTATGGAGAGATGTCACACCGACCAATGCTTAGAGCTTTTGATGCAATGATTCCCTCCCAAGTCCTGTACGGAGCAGAGATCCTTTATTTGAGCGGTAAGGGATCCTGGGACGTGATAGAGGGGAAATGCATAAAAAGGCTCTTATCCCTTCCTCAATCCTCTATGATACAAGCCATAAGAACAGAAATAGGCACAAAGTCCTGGGTGATTCAAACGCAGATGGCTGTAGTCAGATTTTGGAAGAGACTGGAAGATCCAGAAAGGCAAAAAGTAGCACACTGGTGCCGTAAAGAAATTCAGAAAAGTGAGCTAAAATGGGCAAAGGTCAGTAGGGAAAAATTGATGGGAACTTGTAAAGTATTGAAGATTGATGTAGACCAGGAAACGTACCAAGTCCTCAGTACCAGAGGTGAGCTGAAGCAAAGGGGGAAAGAATGTTCTAGACGGAGTGATATAGAATATTTAGCTAAGAAAAAATCAGTAGCGCATATGTTAAACGCTTGGTCTAATGAAAATTGGTTCCCCTACCTAGACATTTTACCCAACCGGGGGTATAGGCAAGAGATCCTGAGACTACGGATTGGGATTAACCCATGGCTAATAAACAGAGAGCTTAAAACAAAAATGTTAGACCAGCAAGGTCTCTGCAGGTATGAGTTGGGAACTAAAGGAGACCTGTTACATATCTTGCTAGACTGTTTGTCACTCTTAGATCAGAGAAAACTGTGGCTGCGCCCAGTATTTTTAAAACATGATATAAAAACAAGGACGCAGGCAGCCAGTATTTTAACAGAAATCCCTTCCATTGATATTGTAATTGCCCTGGGGAAATTCATAAAGGGAGCAATGAGTGCATCGAGAATCCAGGAATAATTCGTAGTACTGTATGTTGCTTGTAGGGGTAAGAAAATGAATAGGCTTTTATTATGTAAATACAGGTTTTAAGAAATGTAATTTTTAGTGGTAGTCTGTATTTTTGATAATGGTGTGTAGGTTTTTTTTTAATGGACTAACTTTTAAAAAAAGGTTTTAGGATTTTACTGTGCATACTCCATTCTGTATTATATTCATTGCATTGTTTAAAGACTATGGTCATAATAAACATACATTTTGACTTGACTTGACTTGACCTTTAACAACCAGTAAGCCAGAGGGCTAAAATGTGTTAGAACTCTCCACCCGCTGAGGGTAGAATGTTCTGAATAAGAAAGACAAACATAAAGGACAAACATTATTGGAGCTACTGTACCAGCCATTATTGGCTCTGACCCACTTCATTGTCTTCAATGGAGCTTTCAACATCCGAGTGTTCTAATCTAGCATTATAGCCTGCTTCTAAGGGCTATAACGGCTGGTAAAGGCCCTGTGTCCCAAGTTATTGGCCCGAGCCCAAAGTTCGAACACAAGGAATTCAAATCTTTTCGGTTGAAAGGGCCATTAGCTTTAAAAAATGAGATCACAAGTCACCGATAAGGAAAAAGCTCCACTGCTGCAATTTTTCAAAGGCTCCTGTTGTATGTACAAAATCTATTATGATGCAGATACCTCTGTTTTACGGATAGACTTATTAAATATTCTTGTGCCTTATCCCGCTGCCCTGACCTCCTTTCTTCCATGTGTTCCTCAGTTCAAACTTGCATGTGCCAGGGAAGCCCCATCAGTTATCTAGGCCTCAACTTGTGGAATGGCACACCCATCAAATTGCAAAAGGTTCAGCATATTTTCTCTTTTTCAAGATCACTTAAAGGTTTTCTGTTCAGTTAACTTGTAATAATAACATAGTTTTTGCTATTTGTTTCAGTACTGGCGAGGGTATTCTTTTCAGTGCCTAGATGCTCTCCGGAGAGAACATGCACTCTATAAATGCTAAATAGCGAGGAAAAGATTTTAAGTTCTCATAGCAATGTTAGTAATATGAGATCTAACCTTCAGGAACTGGGAAGAGTGTCTGAAAAATTGGGAACAGCAATAGAAAAAGTGTGTTTGAGCATTGTTATCCTCAGGTATTGCAAGAAGTGTGGTGTGTTTGCTGTGCGTAACATGTCGACTACCAACGACTGGAGCTTGAAGACCAATAGTTTTGCTGTTTGACACATATGGAAGCCCAACCTTCAAGTATGCAAGATTCAAATTAAGGCCAGCAGAGTGAAGCATGGGCTTACTTAACTCTTGCTACCAGCTTTGCAGCCAGCAGTTTTAGCACACACTTTTCTCTGAACTTTTATGAAAGGAAACGGTAGTGACTAGGGAGTGAGTCCATCTTCCCACCAGCCAAGATGCTCGTCTAAGAGCCTGAGTAGGCACTGGATGGAGGGCTTTAAAGGTTTGTGCGACAGCAAAGCTTGTAGAGGTTGTGAGAATAATCAAAGCGGGCTACCAGAGTAGGTACGTGGGGCATAGAGGACGGTGGCACATAGAGGAGTTGGGGCAAGAAGGGGAGTTATTTGGTTCACATCCGGAATGTGAACATCTGCTGGCATTTAGAGGGAGCCATTGTGAGATGGACGTGTAAAGATGTCATAAGGTCGTATAGATGGAGAGTAAGGTCTGGGGGGAACGGGTGGGGACTCTAGGGACGCTTGTGGTGAGAAGTGGGGAAATTAAAAATGGGCACTTGGAACACTGAAGAAGGGAGCAAATGGTTGTGGCTCAAAGAGGAGGCACATAAGACAAGAAGGGAGGGTAACCTGGGTGTAACTGATGGGACACAGAGGGGGCATCTCGGGCAATGTGGAGCACCCGGGACATTTAAGCCAAACAGGGGAACACTGAGAGGTGTTCCTTGGGGCACAGAGGTATATAGTGTGTGGGTGGTTGGATAATTAGCCTGAGGGGCACTTAGGTGCGTCATCCCCGACAGCTGTGTGGAATGGCCCACTTCCTGTTGCTCGTTATCTGTGGCCCCTGGATCTGTCATAGTGCCAATATCGGCAACACTCACCATCCCCCCATACAACAGTCTCCTAGAGCAATAACCAGACAAGAAACCTTCTTTGTGGAGAAAACTGCTGCAGGTTTATTAGCATTACAAATATGCCAACATAGGTGGGTTATCTTACAGGCGATCCCAAGGCAGGCAGCCCCTCGCCGCCTGCCACTGATGAGCCAAATTACACCGTGGCCGTGCCCAGCGGTGTTTGCCATATTTTTTGGGAGGGAAGACCCCTCCTACCGGTGGACCAACAGCCCACCACTTTGCTCACGCCCCATAAGGGGGCGGAGCCTGCCAGGCAACCCCCGGTTGCTCAGGTCCACAACCACCCGTCGGACTAATGGGGCGCCATCGCTCCTCCAGGGTCCAACACGAGGACCTCCCTGTGGATATTTGGCCTTTGCACCCTTTTTGTGCTCCTGCAGGGGGTACCTGTATGTACCTTACAGCCTCTGGATCTCCCTGTAACTCCGCCTGCAACACAAAAGAATACATTAGACAAAAAACACCCCCCCACACCTTGGCTGAACACCGGGTATGCGGTAGGGAGGGAAATGGCTTCTGGGTAGTGGGCAAAGAGGGCGCCCAGTGGGCGGGGAGAGGTATATGTCCCTCATCCCCGCCCTCTCTCCCCTGAAGTGATGCGGCACCATGGGGCCCCTGAGGGTCCCAAACACTGGGAGGCCAACTCCTCTGCCCTCTTGTGGCACTAAGGCGGCCGCCCTCTTAGCGGGTCTCCTTCGTGGACCCCAGGCAGCCTGCATAGTGCCAATATCGGCAACACTCGCCATCCCCCCATACAGCAATCTCCTAGAGCAATAACCAGACAAGACACCTTCTTTGTGGAGAAAACTGCTGCAGGTTTATTAGCATTACAAATATGCCAACATTGGTGGGTTATCTAACGGGCGATCCCAAGGCAGGCAGCCCCTTGCCGCCTGCCACCTGATGAGCCAAATTACACTGTGGCCCTGCCCAACGGTATTGCCATATTTTTGGGGAGGGAATACCCCTCCCACCGGTGGACCAACAGCCCACCCCTTTGCTCACGCCCCATAAGGGAGCGCAGCCTGCCAGACAACCCCCGGTTGCTCAGGTCCACAACCGCCTGTAGGACTAACGGGGCGCCGTCGCTCCTCCAGGTCCCAACGTGAGGACCTCCCTGTGGATAGTTCCATACCCACTCTGAACAGGTGTACCCCATCTTCATCAAAACACCCTGTGGCCTTAGTGTGCAGCAACTCATGACGGATGAAGCCAAACCCCCTTTGCTCAGTGAATTTCTTCATGGCGCTGTTAACCTTCCTGAGAGAGACCTCCATTGCTTCCCTTGATCGTGCACCACGTACCCCGGAGGGTCCCAAACACTGGGACTGCCTCCTGTGCCCTATTGTGGCACTAAGGCGGCGGCCCTCTTAGCGGGTCTCCTTCGTGGACCCCGGGCAGCCTGCATTGGTCTAGTATTGCAGCTTGTGCGTTAGTCTGGGAACGGCTTTCCAGGCGGTTCCGAGGTTTCCTTTGCACACGGAAGTATGACGCATTGCGTCAGCGGGTGGAAGATTCTGGGTCTGTTAGGTGAGTGCCTCAGGGAGTTCATTGTTTGCCCTCCCGAGTAGGGGCAATTATCTTTGTGTTACCAAGGCTCAGAGGAGGTGGGCACTTGGAGTGGGCAATGGATGGAATGGCAATGCCGAAGGGTTCGTCTTGGCACAGAGTAAGAAGAGAAAGTACCTGTGGGCACTTGGGATAGTGGGCACAGAGAGAGAGGGCACGTAGGGCACTGGGGAACACCTGCAGCCCCATGGTGGTGTGCGCAACGCACATCCAGAGGTTCTTAGTAGGGTAGTCGGGCTATGAAGCTAAGTGATTAGTGGAACTTTGATAAACTATTAAAACAAAGCCCCCGGTGCGTGCGGAGGCCATTTGGGAATGGATCTGGGGAAACATGTAAAGACACCTTAGGGAGCCAAGTCCGGCTTTAGGGTGGTACAACTGATGCAGCTGCACAGGGCGCTGACCTGGAGGGAGAGCGATGACCTCAGGGGGGGTGCTGTGTTTAAAAATAACTTAGGATTTAAAAACACCTGCTGCAGAGCTACTTGTGCGTCCAGTTTTCAGGCACCAATACAAATGTCAAGATAACTCTTGTGATTAATGTTCCTGCAAGGGAGAGAGATCGGAGTTTCGACTAGGAGCAGTTTTGACTCACCATAAAATAGTGCAGAGGGTTAACAGGCCTGCTGCAAAGAGCAGATCTGTATTCTATGAGGCTAGTTGAGTGGATTAGTAAAGTCACCATTACAAGACCTTTAAAACAAAATGTATGTGGGAAAGGGACTATGGAGAGATTATTGCACTTTTGCCAGTTGGTAGTGAGGCAATTGTAATCCGAGTAGGTCATGGTGGAGGGGGGGGGGGGGGCAAATAGGATTGTTGCACCGGGTACCACCGAAGCTAAAGCTGGCCCTGCCTGGAGATATTGAATGGTGCCACAGAGATTGGCAGGGGGTACTTAGAGGCAGCTGGAAATGGGTTCAGGGAGGAAGGCCCTCAGTGGCACAATGACAAACGTGATTTAGTTAGCGAGAGTAATTGTCTGTGGGGATGGTGATATGGGGTCTTTGAGACTGAGACAGAGCACCGTAGGGGCATGTAAAGGAGCTGGAAAGGGTCACTTAAGGTGATGGGGAGGAGGCACAGGGGAAGGTGTGGCTATGTCCAGTTGGTGGTACAATATGGACAGAGGGCAACTGTGGCACAGAGTGAAAGATTATATAGGAACATTACCACCAGTTGTGGGCAGAGTGCACGGAGGTGCATCTGGGGCACATCCTAGCAGATCTTTCCATCATTTCTCCCTTTAATCTATGCCTGCTCTTGAGCATAAACTTTAAACAAAATATGTCAGAATGGATAACCCAATCCAGTAACAAGCTTAGTGGGCTATGAACATTAGAAATACCATAAAGGGGCCTGCTGAGCTTCTCAAAGCTGCCAGCTTTGTAACCCCATAAACCGTGTACTCGTCTCTCCCACTTCTTCCTCCATCACAATTCTAAACACACCTTGGTGGCCCTCACACATGACATGGAAACACTTCCCACATAGGATCAAAACAAAGAAAACACCCATCCAACCACATACCCTTCACTGTGTAGCATACTACCCATGTAAACAAGTGCTTCAGTGGCCCACATAGGGGTAGTTAGAGTGCATAGAGGGAGCATAGTAGGATGGGTAATTAGGGGTCATACAGAGGGTTACATTGGGGCACCAAGAGAGGTCATACAGTAAAGAAAGTGGGTCACTGATGGTGGGGATATGGGTTGATAGAAGGAACATCAAATTGGGAAAAATGGTTCCACTGTGGGTCATAGTATGAGAGCATCTAGAGCAAGATTGACATGCTAATGTTTGTGGGGTAACCAGGGGCTGGTTGCAGTTGGTACTGGGTGAAAGGTGGGTATTAGAGGCAATTGAGGAAAGCACTAAAGTGGGGAGTAGCCTGGGGACCATGACCAAGACTTACCCAAAGAAATCACCCACAACTAGAGCAACACTACCATGACCAACAGGGTCAGGGTCCTAAGTTGCTATTTGGAATGGGGTCAAACCAACATGCCAAGGACAGTGTAGCCATAAAGGCTAATACCCAGCAGAGTCCACTGACAGCTGTCAGCACCCAGAACCACATCTTTAGCTCTTCACCGCCAGGTAAAGGTGCTAACTTACAGGTTTCCTTGGGTTCAGGTTGCCTGTCTGCTGCTTGCGAGTGGCGGGTCACCACTTCAGGTAGTGAGCTACCTCCACTCTCTCTTCTGTCAGCTGAGGAGCCACTAACACTGAACAGTTGCCTGACTAGGCAGCTCTTTTTGTGGGTCAGGTAGGGCGTCACCAGTGCCAACTTTCGAGTTCTCCCTTACTGGTGTAATATCTCCTTGACTCACTGGAACTGTGGCAAACAGTTACCCACTTTTCCTACATTTCTTCTTTGTCTTCTTCTTATTGGGCTTACCGGCACTAACTGCAGGTTCAGCCCCCCCAGGTTCTTTGGATGTGGCCTGGCACATGACCTGCACCTGTTTGGCTCAGACCAAACTCTGGGTGGTCATACCCAAGTAGACAGTCCAGGGGGAGATCCTTAATGGCTACCACCTAAAAGCGACGTTCCCTGGGATAGCTCTTACACTATCAGTCTCACTTGGGACATACCGCTCTGAGAGTACCAACCTATCATTCACCACAGTATGACTGGCACAGGTATCTCCTAGGTCAGTGGCTGGGATTCCATTCACCAGTAGGTGGTGGAAGTTTCTACTCCCCTCTGGAATTTCCAACTCACCTTTTGGACCCACTTTCCAGTTGAAGGCTAGGAGGACATCCTCGTCTGAGGAACCATACTCAAAGTCTACACTGGCAACCCCTGAAGTTACACTAGCGGTCTGTTTTTAGGACAGGAAGTGTCCTTGGATAGATGCTCTGTCTTGTTGCATTTAAGTCATCAAGACTTTTTGGGGTCCCAGTTCTTACCCTGGTAACAGTTTATTTTGTTTGTGGTGTCTCTGGGCCCACCCTCCTGATCAGGTTTTTGGGGTCCTACATGGGACTCCTCACATTTATCTTTTTCAGGGTGCCCTACTGTTTTGGCAGGGGTATTTTTGGCCTCAGTCTATTACCTTCCCACCTCCCTCAGCATATCTAGTTTTGAACACTCTTACCCAATGATGAGCCTTCCTCCTCAACTCTTGGGGAGAGACGGGCCCCAGTTCTACTAGGTATTGATGCAACTTTCCCTGCATACAATACTTGACTGATGTTATTTGATTATCAAATTATAAAGCCCATCATATTCATGCACATTGTTACCATCTAACCAACCTCCTTGTGTTTTCACTGAGTATTCTACAAAATCTACCCGTGTCTGGCTCTGTGTTTTTTAGCCTCCTTGAATCTGATCCTATACACCTGAGTACTAAATTCAAAGTCCTCACTCAGGGTACCCTTCATGGGGTCACAGGATGTAGCATCTTTGTCGTTGAGTGTCAGGAGTCCATCCCTGTACTACCATGAGAACATTTCCCACAGGATAGCACTCCTCAGCTTCATGTGTACCTGTATGCCAAGACAGACTCTCTCAAATGCAATGAACCACTTAGTGATATCATCACCCTCAAAGAATGTTGAGACAATCCCTTTGGGGATTTTAGAGTCAAAAGATTCTAACTTCCCCTTGTTAATTATTTTGCTGCCCCCAGAGATGGGCCCTACGCCTATCTCAGATCTTTATTTTTCTATGGCCAGGATATATCTACCTCATCTGAGACACTGTTGGGGTCACTCCTAGTGGTGTTACTATCTGAAGGGGTAGTGATGGAGTCAGAGTTCTCTTTCGCCACCACTTGGGAATCATCATTCTCTTCCCCAGTGGGTTAAGATTGACTTGCCAGAGCCTTGTCATTCTCTGCCAGCAACTGCTGCAGATTGGCTTTTGTGGGTTTAGGACCCATGGCACGTTTCCATGCCTTGCACAGTTCTCTGAGTAGTGTCACTCTCAGCTGTGCATAGAAGGGCAGGTTGAGCTCCTGGCTGGTCCCAGGATAGGTAGGGCTCTTATTAGAAAATTACAAAAAAAATTAAGACTGATAAGTCCTAACTACTTTACAGAGTTTTAATTTCTAAACAGTGGGGGACTTAACCAAGGCCCTAACACTAGTTTAAATAAATTTGGAAAAATCGAAACTTGAATTTTTTTAAACTAAAGACACGCAGAGCTGCGAGGTCGTCAGCGCAGTTGGTGATCCACTGTGTGAGGTTGTTGGCTGCTTGGTTGGGGTCCGTTGAGCTGGCTGGAGGGTTCTGGCTCAATTTGTGGATTTATTCTTGTGGTAACTTACTGTTCACAGTGGTCCAACAAATGCAAAGTCCTAGACACCACCTCTGCTTCACCAATGTGAGAGGATGGCACTCCATATACTATACCACAAAGAGGTATAGTATGTAGTGAGTCCAGTGGGTCTCAAGAGGTTGTACAGAGGCTTAATAGATAACACTAATGCACCTTTTGTGGTAGTGTAGGTGAGCAGTTGGGCTTAATTGAGGGTTGTGTTAATGCATTTGTTGTACACACAGTGGAAATAAATGAGACACACACTCAATGACTAAATCCAAGACCAATTTATAAAAATAGTACTTTGGTATATTTATTTACTAAGACCACAAAACTTTCATAGAAGCACATACATTTTTCAATTAAAATACTTTTGAGTTTCAAAAGTGGGCACTTTATGCAATTTTCAGTCTTTGCAATGTTACCCTATGGGAGGAAAGCAATAATTTGGTTTTGCAGGGAAGTACACAACTTACAGTTCCAGTCTTTGAAGTTGGAGGTGGTAAATAGTACACTCGAAGTCCAGAAGAAATACAGCGTAGATCATGGAAAATCTGAGAAGGATTTATTAAGCACAAAGTGGAAGAAACAGCTCAGCCACCTAACAAGCTCTGCCTCAAAGACCGTTTGAAACTCCACATTCTATTACCAGCACAGGCTGGAGAGCATTCTGGAGCCTTTGAAAATGACGTCATGAGGAGGCCAGGTGGATGCAGGTTACCACACACCTCCCTCACTAATACAAGAACAAACGTTGAATAAGTTAGGTAACTAGCAAAGAAGTAGAATACAAGCTATGCACAGAAAATGAGACAAAATTATACAAAACCATGAAATGCTAGGAAAATAGTAGGTTACAGCAAAATGATGTAAAGATGGAGTAAGAAGGAACTAGGTCACATAGTCATCCAAATAAAGCGGAGCACGAGTTGATCTTTCTGATCTTCTTCTGGGAACAACACCATCCTCATCAGGAATGATGTCATAACCCACCTTCCTTACTGTGAACACAACAACTTGACCAAGATTCCACACTCTATGATCAGACGTTTTGACAGCATTCTTAAACAATTTGATAACCTTGAAGGGTTTACTAAACTTTGAACCAGCAGCTCATCACCCGGTCTCTTAATTACCACAAAGTCACCCACCACAACCTTTGTGTTTTTGACTGCATGCCTTAAATCAAATTATACTTTACTATTCAATCATTTTGCATCGTCCCTTAATTTCCAATCTTTCATATCTGGGACAGCACTCTTACCAGAGAGAAATGTATTTACCTAAGGAGGTTTTAACAAAGTATCAGGTTGTCTCCCACGGAATAGGAAAAATGGAGATTTACCTGTAGTGGTGTAAGCAGAAAAATTGTATGCCTCGACATTTTTTTTAAGTTCCTCTTTCCAGTTAAGACAATTGTGCTTGGCTAATGAGATGGTCTCCTTCAGGACAAGATTAAACCTTTCTACAGTTCCATTGGTCTCTGGATGATAGAGGGCACATTTATGTACAATACCACACCCCATGAGAAATTCCTCCATCTCTTTTGAGACAAGTTGTACTCCGTTGTCAGTCAGCAGAGTCTCCGGCAGCCCTTCCCTGCTAAATAAAACTTTAAGAACATTGAGTACAGTCTTGGTGCCTACAACCCTAGAGAAATTGATCTATGGCCATCTGGAGAAAAGATCCATTACAACAATAACATAAGTATCCGCACCATCACACTGTACAGGGCCTAATATGTCCATGGCAATGTCCTTTCAAGGACCACTTGGATGTGTGTCAACAATCATGGGCTGTGACCCAGTTGTCATACTCTTTTCACTAAGAGAACATTGCACACAATCTCTGACCATACGCTCGACCTGTAGATCCATCCCAGGCCACCAATAGGAAGATCGTAAATTCTCTTTGGTTTTTCAAATGCCCAAATGGGTTTATGAGCCAGATCAATTAAATCCTTACGTAAAATGACAGGAGGCACAAGCCCATGACCTCTCAACAACAGACCCTCAGTAGAGGATAATTGATCCCTCACACACCAGAACTCTTTGCAGAAAGCATCCCCTTGTTCCTTATTATGCCAACCAGAGCAAATAAGTTCCATAACACTCTGAAGCACTTCATCCTCTCGCCACGCCTCATGCCATCGCTCTCGTGAGATAGCTTCATATCCAATTTCACAAACAAAATCAGTATATCTGTTAAAAGTTACATAATCTTATTCATTATTCAACAGAGAAACACTATTTGGTGCAGGAACCAACCTAGATAGAGTATCAGCCACCACATTATCAGAACCAGGAATGTATTTCACACTAAAATTATAAGCCTGCAGGCTTTCAACCCATTTGGAAATCCTAGGTGAAATAAAATCAATACCCTTGTTGGTAAGAACTTCACACAATGGCTTATGATCGGTCTTGATCAAAAAGGTAGTCCCCCACAAAAACTTCTTCAATTTATTGATGGACCAATGAACAGCAAGGGCTTCCTTCTCGATGACAGAGTATCTAGTTTTGGCCTCCCTGAGACTCCTGGAAATAAACCTAATGGTGTGTTCTGGACCAAAACCACCTTGATATAAGACGGCGCCCAAACCTCTGAGGCTTGCATCAGTGACAATGATAGAAGGTTTACTTGGAATCGCTTGGCAGCAAACACTCCGAGCTGTAGCGTGGTGAATTCGAAACCACGAGCAGATAAAATAATTTTTAAAAATTGGCAGAACGGTGGCAGAGCATTAAAAAGAAAACCGTGAGGGAACAATAGTAAGGCAAGTCCCTCATCAAAGAGAATGGAGTTGAGCTGTTTCTTCATCCCACCCTCGTTGCCAGTGTTAAATAGTACACTCAAAGCACTGAAGAAATACAGTGTAGATCATGGAAAGTCTTAGAAGCATTTATTAAGCACAAAGTGGAAGAAACAGCTCAGCCACCCTACAAGCTCTGCCTCAAAGACCGTTTGAAACTCCACATTCTATTACCAGCACATGCTGGAGAGAATTCTTTAGCGTTTGGAAATGACATCATGAGGAGGCCAGGTAGATACAGGTTACCACAGGAGGTTAGCAGACAGCACCAGCTGCACAGGGACAGCCGGGTGCATAGGTCAAATCTAGAGTTAGGGCCAAATGTTAACAATGGAGACTGGGGGTGCTTTGAGACACGCTGCTTGCAGGTAAGTAAAGCAGCTGCTGGATTCAAGCTTCAGAGGTTTAGGAAAGATTGGGGCACAAGGTAGAACCTACATACACCACCAGTGGCACATGGGTGCCCAAGGGCAGGGTGCAAACACTGTGTCGGGTGCCCAATGCAAGTAAATGGAGGAACTCTTTTTTGGTAACAGGCTGCAGGCATCAAACCGGAGGCTACACAAAGAACACAAGAGACAGCAGAGGTAAGTTAGGATGCTGTGGGTCACAGGGACACACTTGGTCATGCTCTCCAAGGCCCAGGGACTTCTAGTGCAGAGGTGTCCTTTGATGTCGGGATTATCTTACCAGAGCCAGTTTCAGTTGGAGGGAAACTTTGGGTTCACACTGCAGGCGTCATCGTGGAGTCTAGGAGGTGGTCAACCAACGCTGGACTTGGACTCAGGATTGCTGGGAAACCTTTTCTGGATGGGTGGGTCCCCTGAACTCAGGCCAGAGGCATTGAGTGCAGAGTGATCAGGAATCACATTTCTTGAGGGCACCAGAATCCTTTGTCTTGGTTTCTTGGGGAGAGGTCCACTCTCCTCTGGAGTTCTGGGCTTTTTCATAAACAGGCAGTCCTCCCCAGAGTGCTGGACGTTGCTGGCTGCAGGACATATGTCGTTTTATTTGCAGGATCTTTAAAGCTGCAATCAGGCTGGTAGAGCAGGGGCAGAATCAGTGGGTGTCTTCATTCTTCTCTGCACTGCGTCTTTTTCATCTTCTCTCTTCTTAGGTTGGTAGGAACTGCTTTCAAGGTCTGGGGAAGTCACCTAAATACTACATTTAAGGGCAGTACAGTAGAGCAGCAGGTATGGTTCAATTAGTTCCTTACCTGAGGTGGCTACACCCACTACTATGCCACCCTCCTGTAGGAGGGAGGCATAGCCCTAGCCCTGATTGGATAAGTCCCCACTATCTTGATGGTGGTCACTGAGAAATGTGCTTTACTTCCCCTCCTGAACCTGAGCGGTGGATTTGGCAAAGGGGGCACACCTATTCTTCCTGCGTTTTTTCCTTGGTTCTCCTGCAAAAGGCAGGGGTTTGTACTGGGGGCTGCCATCTGCTTCTAGCAGCAGAGGCTGGAGTCGCATTACAAAGGCGGCAGGCCTTTAAAGCTTCCTTCCAGAGCGCTGTGCTTATCCTAGGGGAGGAGAGATGACACCTCCGCCCAGGAGGTGCTTTGTTTCTGGCCTCAAAGGGGTGCATAAACGTCTGGTGGTGGCAGGCTGCCTAAAGCCAGTCTTTGATAGGTTTCAGGGGGGCCTCCTATGATGCCCTTTGAGTACATGGGTTAATAAATCCAACACTGGCATCAGTGTGGGTTTGGTAAGAGGAGCCATTTGGTACCAAACACACTTGGGCTCAAAGAACTTGAGTTGTCAAGTTTCCAACCCATATACTCTCTATGGCTTCCCTGGCACCCACAATATCTAAGAATAGACTTAACTATTGTAGGAGCATATTTGCTCATTCAGGTATGCCCACACCTGTGATATAGTGAACCCTGCCTTAGGGCTGTAAGGTCTGCTAGAGGAGTGATTTACCTACACCTTAGGCAGTGCTGATTGGCATGGGACACAGGCAGTGTACCATGTCGACTTTGTCGTTTTCACTGCACCAAGTCATTCAAGCAGCAGTGGTAGTGGCATGGCCTTGGTGAGGAGTCCCAAGGGACCCTCTTTAGTCCCCAGCCCCCGTGTACCAAGGGTATCCTTTACTAGGGACTTACAGGAGAGCTAAAGTTGCCAATCGTGGTACAGGTTTAGAGAGAGAACACTGGTACTGGGAACCAGGGCAGCAGGGTCCTAGCACCCTTCAGTCAAAGTTGCATCCAAAGCCAGTCAGAAAGTGTGTGGTGGGGGGGTTAACTGAATCAGAAAACCCACTTTCCCACAGGGTTTATAATATATTACAGCTTAAAGGTTACATTCATGTTTCTACTCAGACAGTGGTTGTACATTCTAGGATATTTGGGTACATTTTAATTCAGTTTTCCCTATTGTACATACCTTAAGTTAAGGCCAATTTCTTTTGTAATATTACATATATTCTTTTTTATTTTATTGTGTCTCACTTTATATGTGTTTCTGATGCAATAATTTTTTTCGTTAAGCCTCAGCTGCTTGTCTTGCTGCTCCTTGAGTGTCAATTATCCTTTTGGAGAAACTTGGTTGTCCAGTTTGGATACATTGATAACCAAGGCCCTTGGGGGGGTTAGAAGTAACGGGCACACATGTTTCCAGGTTTTGTGAAGCAGTCAGGGATCACTAGGCAGTAGATATTCACCTGCTCCAGGATTTAGATCAAAGGATTCACAACATTCTTTCACCTACAGCAGAATGCATTTCAGGGACAGTTCTAAAATCTCTAAACCCTTCATCTTTAACACCTCCACTTGTGCTCCTCCCTAAGACCTCTACAAGGTTTATATTGTGGGTGGTTTTTTTAAGACCTGACCACCTTGGGAGAGTTTTCCTCCAACTTTTTTCACCTGCCTCCCTCCATTTTCTGTCCCCATTGTTGCTGGTTCTAAGACTCTATGCACTTTAGCGCTGCTAATCAGTGCTAAAGTGCCTGTGCTCCCTCCCCTAAAACATGGTAACATTGGATCATACCTAATTGGCATATTTAATTTATTTATTCGTCCCTAGTAACAGGCACTACAGGTGCCCAGGGCCTGTGAATTAAACGTTGCTAGTGGGCCTGCAGCACTGATTGTGTGACCCACGTAAGTAGCCCCCTAACCATGTCTCAGGCCTGCATAGAAGGGCCTCAAGTGCAGGTCACTGTCACTGTGACTTGGCAGGTAAAACTGCTTGCAAGCTTCGAATTCCCCCTTTTATTACATATAAGTCACCCCTTAGGATGGCCCTTGGCAACCCAGAGGGCAGGGTGCTATGTAAGCAAAGGGAAGGACATGCGCCTGTATGCTTTTGATGTCTTGATAGTGACAACCAGCCTGTTTAGTTTTCACTACAGCAAGGCCTACTTCCCTCATAGACTAGGATTGGGCATTCCCTTATGTACTTCTAAGTGGTAATTCCTGATCTCAGGGGAGTAGCTTTATCATGTTTGGTATAGGTGGAATAGTAGTGCTAAATGTGCTTTGCTGGTAAGGTTGGATGTAACACTACTAGTGCAGAAAGGCCATTTTTAGACAGTGAACATTTTTCTGCTCTAACTTTGCTCCATGTGACCTCCAGCTTGTCTCCAATACCCATCTGGATGGGGTGACAGATCCCATTCGAACATTCCTCCCCACCACATTCATAAACCCAGGAAGGCCAGGGGTGGCTAAACACCCCTCTGCATTATTCTGCATTCCTATGGCCAGCCTGGGCAGACGGGAGGAAATGGGACTCACACGGGGACATCATGGTGTATTGACCTCACCCCACACAAATGGCTGGTGATCCCCCTAGTAACCTGGCAGACAAGACTGGCTTGAAAGGAGTGCTTGTGCACTTCAAAACCTCTCTTTGAAGTTCCACAACATCAAAGACACATTTGGGTATAAGTACTGGCTCTCTGATCCTCCCAAATCAGTCTGATTCTTGAACTGAACATCTGTCAGTGGACTGCGCTGCGGCTCAACTGACTCAACTGAACTGTTTTTTTAAGGACTGCTTTTCTGCTTGTTGCCCTGCTGCCTGCTGTTCGCTGGCTCTGCTGGAAGGAGAGCTGGACTCTGCCTTCCGTCCAAAGTGACCTCCAAGATTTCTGAAGTCTCAGGGAGACAAAAGACTTCCTGCAGTTCTGCTGGTGCTGCTGGACTCTGCCTTCTGTGAGCCCGACACTTGCCTGAGGAGCCTCCTCCAAGTCTCCAAGTTCGGGGCCTCAGAAGTGGGTTCTGCAGCAGAGTTTCTGCTGAATCCGACGTGAAGCAATGCAAAGCCTCTCAGAACAGCCTCTCTGAACCAATGACAGACTGCGCAAAGCATCGCCACTCCGACTGCGCCCCAGGATCCAAGGTATTGTGTACAGCGGGCCCAAGTGCGTCCCTGTAGCCGGCCTGTGGTCCATCGTGGTCAGCATGAACTTTGTATGTGCACTGACTGGTTCCCCACGACCTGAAGTAACCTTTTTTGTATTAATTGCTTTTAAGCACTTCATTGCATTTATTGCTACAAAATTCAATATCTCGACTTCCACTTGGTGGATTTTAATCGTTTTGGTCTTGTTTTAGTCAGATAAATATTCTCTTTTTTCCTAAACTGTTGTGGAATCTTTTTGTAGTGTATTTACTGTGTATTTGTATGGGTTATTGCACAAGCACTTTACACATTGCCTTCTAAGTTAAGCCTGCCTGCTCTGTGCCAAGCTACCAGAGGGTGAACACAGGATAATTAAGCATTGTGTTGTGACTTCCCCTGACTAGGATTGGGGTCCCTACTTGGACAGGGTGCTTACCTCTACCAACTAGAAACCCAATTTCTAATAGGTGTTATGTGTATTTGTATAGCGCATAACGCATCCAGAAGGGTATCCTGGTACTGAAGCAGGAGCTGTATATTCGTTCCAGGGTCGGGCTAGGGGAAGAACCAGGTCTTCAGTTTCTTGCAAAATTCAAGCACTGAATAGGTTGATCTGATGAGGAGGGGCAGGTCGTTCCAGGCTTTAGAAGTGAGGACGGAAAAGGCTGCTGCTGTGTTAAGGGCTGTTCATAGAAGGCTTGTCATTTGTAAACTTACCTAATCTTACAGTTGCACCAACACACAGCCACCATCCTGAACTCTCCATTTTACATGTAAGGATCCACCACAATAAAATAAACCAAGTATATTTAATGTTGTTCGTTATTGAGTAGTTACCTCTATTCAAAAAGCCCCATTTTCATGAAAAACCAAGCACAGGATGTTTCTTTGTCCAATTTGCTTTTTTGCAGGCAGGACTGTTTCAGTAGGTTGGGACAGTTGGTGACTGCTTGTGAATATGTATTTATGGAGACTGGCCTGAGTGACAAAAGCATGTCCCATAAGTGACCATAGCTTATGTTTTTCTGCACATTTTCCATCCCAGTTTTTCAGATACCATTTTCCCAAAACATTGGATTTCTGATACTACTGCTAGTTAACATAAGCAACATTTATATATCTCACACAATCTTTCTTAATTAACACAAATGTTTGAACAATCTGTTAATTTTTTGAATAATATGTAGGACTAGATTCACACTATCAGAATGTACTGCCTGGACATCATATTCAAACAGCATACCTTCTTCAACTTCCTATGCTTGCATGTCACCTAAATTCTTGAAATACTATTAAAACAAAGGGCTCCTGTGGCACAAATATTTGAATTGAGAATCTATATTACACTGACCAGAATTCCCACTGGTTTCAGAAGACATTGTTACTGCTAACCACTGTCATTATATTGCACTGTATTGTAATTTAATTTATGTAGCACTTTTACCCGTGACAAGTCATTGAAGTGCCTTATGGCGAGTAGCAAGCCACTCCCAAGGTCACCTAAGGTTAGTGGTTAATACAGGGGTTCCTGTCCGACTTAACCTTTTCTCCTCTCCCTTCCCTAAGTTACCCAGGGCTGGCATTAGCATGGTGGCATCCAGTGCATCAATCCTTTTTGCGCCTCCCCCATGACCTCCTTCTCCACAGATTCCCACATTACCACTCTCCAACAGTGCCACTTTTCTCTCCTCTGCCCCTCTCAAATGCATTTCATTTGTTTTATAGTGCTACTCATACCAACCCTAGGGCGTCGGTGCACTTTACATTACCCAGACATTATAGAGAGGCAATAATTAATGTGTGTAAATCAGTGTTTAGGAAAGGGTACATAAAACAATGAGGAATACAAGGTATAGGAATCACATAATCCATACTGGTAGGCAATATATCTTAAGACTGGTCTGGAGAAGCACTAACTAAGGATTTAGAACGTACCACAGTGGTTGGGGTTTGCTTTACTAATAAGAATGAAAACCTTTTTTGCAACATAAGGATAATGAAAGACTGGGGGGAAAAACATAACATTCTAACGTATACCATGCAGTTTGCATGCAAATCTTTGATTAGATATCATAGGTCACCGTGCTATATAAGGATTATAACTTATGACCTGCAAATAACAAAAGGATATCTGTGGCAAAAGCAGTAACCCACTGAACTATCCACATAAAATTAAGTTCTGTGATCTGCATGTATACCTTCTTTGCAGTAGGCACAGTAACCCTCTGTGCTACTTTATGATGAGTCAAAACTACACTAGACAAAACTCCTATCTCTCTCCAACACGAAAATTAATCATCAGCGTTATCTTGGCATTTTTATTGTTGCCTGGAATCTGCTGAACACACAAGGAAACAGAAGGTGCTACTAAAACCATAAGTTCTTTCTGAACACACCGTATCAGTGTCACCGCCGGCCCTAAAGCCAGTTCTGAAAATACTTAACATGCAAAAGTGGATTGTGCTTTCCTCTAGTCATTCACAGAAGCTGAGTGCTGTTATCAGAATCTCGTGCTGTGAAGAAATAGCAACAAAGAAAGTTATTGGCAGTGCCCAATGACAAGACGTAGCAATATATCAGATAATCTCTATGTTTTAGCCAGCAAACTTCACTCTACAGAAACATTAAGAGGTCCATCATATTAACCTTATCTTTTAAGCCTCCCAGGTTGAGCCAAGCATTGGCACACACAATAGGCCTGGCTTGCATTTGGAGTCCTGATAAAAACATTAAAACAACTTGATGCAGTGAAGGAAAAAAACAAAAACGATTGCTTCCTGAACACAATGTATTTTTGATCTAAAGAATTTAGAGCTCATTTATGAAAACTGTTGCATTGCTATGATAAAACAGCGATGCAACAGTCTTCCCTGCGCTCTCCTTGCGACAAGATGGATGTGCCGTATTTAATGTGTGGCGCTCCTTTTCGCAAAGAATGACAGATACGTCAGGAATCCTGACATATCTGTCAGCGCAAAAGTCACGCATTGCTGGAGTTGTGTCACAAGCTTGACGCAACTCCAGCAATGCATGGGGTAGGCCTGTGCCTGTGGCACTGCGTCACCCTTACACATGCCATGAGGCAGGCATAATGTTTAGACACATTGGCGTCCAAACAGTGTTGCAGTGAAATCTCATATATTTCACTGCAACACTTCTACGACCCATTTTTACGGGGGAACTTCCACCCTGCATACATTATACCTGACGCAGGTATAATGTGGTGCAAGGCTTTACAAGGTGACGTATCTGCCTAGATGCATCACCTTGAAATATGGTGCACCGTGGTGCATTGTTTACGACACCACTGTGTCACGGACAGTGACGCAACGGCAGCGCAAAAGAGTTGCAATCAATCAATCAATCAATCAGGAGTTTGTTAAAGCGCGACTACTCACCCGTAAGGGTCTCAAGGCGCTAGGGGTGGGGGGGGTTGGGGGGGGGTGCAGGTTCCATTCCATCAAGGAGGGGGTCTGTCGAAGAGCCAGGTTTTGAGGTTTCTTGCGAAGACAGTTGCAAGGACTCATAAATAAGGCCCTTAATGTTGTGATTCAGTGTACCTCTGAGGGACGAAAACAGTCCTTCTTGCATTGCAATGCAAGCACCTCCATAAGAGGTGGAATAATACAACTTTCAACCAACAGGATGGTTTCTAAAAAATGATAACAATCATTATCTTGCAGACAGGTGGGCTGTCACGTTAGGCTTAAAATTGAGTCTCGTTGTGCTGAATAGAAGAAACAACTTTTTAATAGTATCCATTACTATTATTGTTTGCTGGCGAGTTGTTACTAAAGTTACTATTATTATTACGATTTAAATCTTGCTTCATGTCGTACTAGCGGTTTGTAGCCGCTATTAGTAAACTATAAGGCTGTTCTATTGTTATTATATTGTTTCCCAAGGAAATAGCAACGAGTTTACTGGATACGCTATTACGATTGAACGCTGGTGCAGAATTAATAGTGGTGGTTACGGTGTCCCTGCTATTTTCAGCGAGATGGTTGGTACACATACATGAATGCGCTTACAATAAAGCTCTTCTATATTTAGGTACATTCGCGCACGCACACACAGTCACCCCTGCAGTCACAGAGCAAGCATGTACACCGGCATTTAGTCTTGGCTTCTGATACAAAACTTGAGATATTTTAGAACCATGGACACTTTGCCCTAAGAACCCTGTGTTAATGTACAAAGGCATACAAACACCGAGAAAGAGGCAAGCACGCACCACAGCAAACGTCCAATTACTTTCTAGGGGCTGAAGACAGCTGTCACACCGAGTACACTCCCAGCCAATGGTAGACATTGCGTACTCCCCCTCACCAATGGCTTAAGAGGATTAAACCTAAACGTAATCTGCTGTTTCATCTTCAATTGGGCGAGTTTTGTCACCGCAGCTTGTGATTGGACGCCTGTCTGTAGCTGTCTGTGGGTCGACTGGAGGGGGCGTTTAACAAAAAAAAGGTTGTTGCTAAAAGGAGTTAAAGGAACAGAGTGGGCCAGTGGGGCGCTGCGGCAGGTGAGTCTTCTTTCTTTAGAATAGAGTCGTGAGGGTCGTAATACACAGAGGCTGCCTTGGCATTCACTCTGATATTTTAGGAAGGGCTAGCTAGGCCCCATTGGGCGTCGGACCCGATTTTGTTTTACTCACAAACCTCAGCAGCAAATGCTCAACCCACTCTCCCGACGATCCTATTGGGACTGGAATCTGTGACCCACGGAGTACGCTGCACACAGGTCTTTGTAGCAAGCTGTTTCAGTTTGGCTGTAACCTCAGAGTTCTCAAGTTTCCTAGGTGTATCAGCTGATCTCATCCACGTTTTTTTATTGTGTTTCTGGGACTTGTAGTCCTAGTGTTATGAGTTAAAAGGGCTGCAAATGCTAGAATGCATAGAAAAAAAAATTGGACTGAATGAACTGCTCGGGCATGGAACTGGGAAACTTGAAAGCGCCGTCTGTGACTTGTAAGAGGTTAGACGAGCAATTCCTTCTCATGCGCATTCTTAATAATGCTTCTCTGAAAACACTCAAAAACAGACGACAGTGCTGCC
This sequence comes from Lissotriton helveticus, assembly GCF_964261635.1. Lineage (NCBI taxonomy): Eukaryota > Metazoa > Chordata > Amphibia > Caudata > Salamandridae > Lissotriton > Lissotriton helveticus. Next base: position 686,498,780 of record NC_136070.1, on the reverse strand, counting down.
ATTTATTCTTTTTTGCGATGTTGGAAGCTGCCCAGGGCGCTTTTAGGAAACTTAAAACAGTCCTGGCTTTTCTTTGAGCCCCACCCACACACAACTACTATGCGACTGCTTGTAAAACACAAGGAAGTCTCCACTGGTATGGGCTTGATTTCGAGTAATTCTAACGTTAAGGTGAGCTCCAAGTGTACACGTCTGGTGCTTCAGCTGCATCTCTGACCTGGTGGTCTATCTGTTACAGGGTTAACAGGTTACAGTGACTGGCCCCGTGCCCTGTTGGGTCCGGAGACTGTCTCTTATTTTCACTGCATGTGATGTGACCATGATCTCTACCACCTTGGTGGGCCGCTCGCCAGAGTCTAAATATCCCTATAAGAAAGGGCCAGGGGGTTTGCCAAGCTCTCAAAGAGCAAGCAGGTTCTGAGTTTGCCAGACAATTAGAAAAGCTGAAACTCTGACGTATATTAACATGGAGTTTGACAAAACGAAAAATATGAAATAGAGAACAGACTGAATAAAGGAGTGTGAGAGACAGATAACACACTTCTTGGTATTCTAATAGTCAGTGCCATTGGCATGATGCGGCAGGTGAGCGCCCAGTTATGTGGCATGGTTGACTAAATTAAGCGGCAAGAAAATGCTAATTATGCAGCATAATGGGCCACATTTTCTGATAGAATGACTTCATTATTTTTTAATTTGACACATGGCAACGGCTTAGAATGGGTGTTTGAGAGAGAAAACGTGCATAGGCTGAATAGATAAGGAAAGGGAGGGTATTATATAAGCAGTTTGAACGGAAAGCATGAGCAAAGGTCATGGAGGGAAGTGGCACACACAAAGAGATTATAGTTGACTCTTCTGAGTGCCAGTGAGCGAGACTGCCTTGAAGTTATGGGAATCCAATGATGGGGGACCGAGTGGGACTCCATTTAAGGGGCGATGACTGGGTGAGCATAACTCAATTAAAACTACTATTTTACGTTTCTGACATTTGTGGAGCAATGGTGTATTCTCTGGCTCCCAACTCTGAGCACTATCGTCAGGATCACTACCAATGTCCAAAAATATAGGACCAAATTAGGTGTCGGGTTAGGCTAAAGTACGCTGCAGGAAAAGGTCAATTCTGTGCCTAATGCAGCACATTCGGTTTAAACTTTGTAAAGAATCTTCCACTGTGCGGCGCCACGTGTGACACTCTTTATTTTAGTAATTTTTCATACATTTGAACTAGAAACCAAAATATTTTTGTTGAAATCTGCAAACGATGCCACCAGTTGGTGGTTTACTTGGTAAGCAAAGTAATAAAGGGGTGTGCGCCATAACAGCAGAACAGCATAATTCCAGTGCTCCTTACAATATTGCACCTAGGCCAGTGCGTCATGCAAGCATTATTGCCTGCCAACAATGGCTTGTGTGGGCAGGTTCCCTTTGATTAGACAACGAGGTGGTCCAACACAGTGTGCGATATGATGGCGAGGGGGGGCTTAGAAAGTCTTGTTGCAGTAAAAGTACGCAGGCCCTGATGGATGGTAGTGGGCGTCCCTTACGAAGAGGACAATTCACAAAGCTATTTGCGCGAGTCAACAAAACAGCAGGTGACTTTGCACTCATAAACCTCCTTCCTGGATAAGAAGGCGGACTGGTACACCCCTTAGAGGTGCATAGGCAAACACATTTTCGTGTGGAATCCCTAGTAAAAACTGTTCCATTGCAAAAAGAAAATGGCATTTCTTAGAACACAGTAGTGTCGTGAGCGCTGTACAATAGATATACGGAGGAGCCACTGCCTTTTTGCCATAACATACTCACAAAAGTTTCCCAGCAATGTGTCTGGAAAACTACCTTTGCCGCAGGTTTTAAGACGTAACGTGGGACACATTTGTAACTTCTTAAAATGAGTAAGAACCTGATTTAGAGTTTGGCAGAAGGATATCCCGTCCACCTTATTACAAGTGCCATTGGATATACTGCATTTATAATAAGGCAGAAGGGATATCCATCATGATGTCACAGAGTCACCAGCAGCAGCTCCTTGTCAGGGGCTTCAGGGCACAGCACTCTGCATCCTGTAAGCCCCCTCCGCATTGTTCAATTTAGCAGTGTTCATGAAAACACGAGTTTTCCTCGTTTTTGCCTTTTCTCCATGTTCCTGGTGACGAGGAGGAGGAGGGCCTGAAGGGGCTGAAGCATGATCCAGCTACCGAATGCTGTTAAAACACAGCACTCTGTAGTAGGATGTCTGGGGTGTGCATGTCCGATGTGTGTAGTTCATCTACAGTGCCCTCACACAGGCACAATCCCTTTTATTTAGCAGACATACTGCACATGCCTCAGACAGTACAGTATGTAGGCTAAAATGTAGCTGTCAGGGTGCACATCAGTGCATCCCTGAAGCCAATGAAAAAAACACACAAAGCAGCAGGGGCAGGACCCCCTGCACTTTCCCAGCTTCTTGAAGGGCTGTGCTTCCAGTCCTATCAAGAGGCTGGAAGAGGGATTGTGGCAGGTCTTCCCCTTTTCAAACCTGCCATTTCTGCTCCGTCTGGCTCCTCCTTGGGGAATCATGGCTTGCTGGTTCCAATCCCCAGCACCAGATCCCTGTTCTGCTGCTGCAATAGAGCCTCCGAGTTGCCAGCCAAGTAAGCAAGGTAAGTAAAAAAAAAAACATGTTTCTCTGTGCGTGCGTATGCTTTTGTGAGTGATTGAGAATGAATGGGATGGAGTGAAAGTATGTGAGTGTTTGAGAGTGAAAGTGAGTTATAATCTGAGTGAGTGTGTATCAATTGGTGAAAGTAAGTACGAGGGAGTGAGTGAAGGAGTGTGATTGTGCTAAAACGTGTGATTCATTGAAGGTAGCCAGGGGGAGTGGAAGTGAGTGAGGGGTGTAGCTACCAATGGGGAGGCAGAATTTAGTTGCACCAGTGCCCAGGGTAAATGAGTGTGTGTGCGTTAGAAAGTGAGAAAGAGTACCAGTGAGTATGAGTACATTTGTGTGCAACAGTGAGAGGGAGTGAGTATAATTAAGAATGCGTTCGATTGAGTAAGAAGGAAGAGAGTAAATGTGAGAGGGAGTGCGTATGAGCGAGGCAAATTTGGAAAAAATGGGGTGAACTCTTGGCTAATACTGTGCCTCACCACTTTCAAAGATCACCAGCTGTCACTGGGAGTAACTTGTGCTTCAAACTCGAAATCATGTCCATAATCTATATCCACACAAAGTCATTAGCCTCCCAGTGGACTTTACTATCTTTTTGTGAATCAGGCCCAACGGCTAGACTTGACAGTGAAGCAAATGATGAGGTACACCCATAAAAAGTGCATGAGTGCTCAACTGAGGACATTGGCGAAGCACATAATGGGGAGATGCCACACACTATGGAAGTGTATAGAAATTAAGGTTACACTTGAGCGTATGATGCCGCTGTTTGTGGGATGAGTAAAATATGACACAGTATGCACAGGTTATTTAGTGTGCTACAAGGTCACCATAAAAGTGTAGCCTAAAACACGATAATATTTTTATGTGGAAAATGCAGAATAACAACGCACAAGAGCACAGCCATAAATCGCTAAGATAACACTGGAATAAAGTATGGCACAGAGATCAAAAGACCTGACAAAGATGTTGTTGTGAGTAGGTGTAACTAAGTCTTGGAGTACTTCTGTACTCCAAGATTAATGCAAGAGTACTACAAGAATAAGAAAAGCACATGCTCTGTGAATCCAGCTCATAGATCTGAACCATTTCTTCTTCCACTTCACAGGCAGCTGGCGGAGAACACAGGACTTTGCCAAAGTCGAGACCAAGGCACTGCTGCACAATCAGAAGTTCTTCTTAAGGAGATATTGCCTTTGTGACGCTCCTCATAGAATAGAAGAGGCCTATGAATCGCCCAACATGTGTTAACTACCAAAGTTGATTAGGAACTGCACCCAGGGAGAGTTTCTAACCCAACAGGATCCTACATCGGTCTTCAGCGACCACAGAGAAAAGCCTAAGGATAACTCGGCTTCGACAGTTGTCCAATCATCTCAAGCTGCCACTAATACTGATGAGAAGAACTGAAGAACAACCCCTGCGGGATCCAGCCTCCATCCAACCTAATCACAAGACGACATACTATCTGCTAAAGCCAACCAGGACACGGCAGACCACACTAGAGTGTTATCAGTTCCTTCCGAACTATTGACTAGCACAAGAAAAGTGTACCGGATACTTCTTGCAGGACCAGCTGTCTATTCACCTCCACCCTTTTAAGAGCTGGGGCCATGTCGGACAAATACAGAGTACCACAGACTAAGGAGAGGGAGTTTGGTGGTGCTTTGGGTAAGAGGCATGCTTGCCACCAACTTTCTATTGTATTTCCTCCTCCTACTCCACAGGGGATTATTCATCTGTTTCACACGCAGCCTAGACAGCAGGGATGGCCAAGCTGTCTCCCTGACACGTGACCTTTAATGGGTGTTGTGTGTGGAGCCAAGATTGAGGGAATCCCTGTTGTTATCCCACAATGCTGACCTTTTGCTTTGTACAGCTCAGACCGAGAGTATGCCCCACCAGATAGGAGTATTTTCCATCCTCCTCCAGCCCTCCAATTGTTTTGGGCTGTGTTGTATGCAGTCCAGACATAGGCATGTCTCCGCTCTCTCCTACCATCTGGCACTTATTGGATGGGGCCTAGTCTTCCCACACCAACATTTGACATCCATTTATTCAGTGGTGGGGTGGGTTGGGTTGAAAACAACAAAAAATATGTATATATTTTAAAACCCATACCTCTCCTGCTGTCTCTCCTTCATTGTCCCTCCACTTCTTTTCCTGAATCCGAGCCCAGGACCAGGAAGACCACAGGCTCCCCTAAGCCAGTCACGACGCTGCTGTCACAGCAGTGCCGTGATTGGTCTGAGTGCTGTGATCCGCTCTCGGACAGGGAGTGGAAGCCTGTGCATGTGCTCCATCCGGGCAATACAGCCGGTGGAGAACATGCAAAGTGCGCATGACTGTTTGGCCGGCCCAAGACGGCCTGCCAAAAACGAATGCGTACTTATTGTGCACAAACCACTCCTCCTTGCGGTGATACCAGCCCTGTCCGCCCTTACCTAGCCCCATAGGTACGAAAAATAAAATGATAATAACTTTGTTATTATCATTTAATATTTTAATTTTTTTCACTGCTATGAGAGGTCCTCTGCCTTAGGTGCTGCCCCTGCTGATTTATTAGTACGCAAGACTTGGCTCACGCCCCTCCACATACCCCCAGACCTTCTTCAGTCTCGATTTACTACAGTAAAGTAAAAGGGAACAAACATAATTTGCGTCACTTACTATTTGTACTTCCACGAACCCCTCCAGATTGTCTTTCCATGTGGCAGTGCCAGAACAGAGCCCGTGACAGCCTTTTTCCTCCCCTAGGCTATGTTCCACATGAAGAGGTATACAAATCCGAATGGTGTTATTACCTTGTCCTTCTGTTTTAGGGCTTCCACAAAGCACCCTTAATTTGCAGCACTTCCAAGGTCCAAGCTATATATCACCTTCTGCCTGTGTATGTATATATAGGTATTTGGAAAGCAAAAACTTCGCAGGGAAGCAAAAGAGCCCTGAACCTGGTTGAAAGCCCAAGAAAGATACACTAATGATATTCCCTTGTCTCGGGGTATCGTCTGTCACAGTATACGCTAATCATTAGTATGTATTATGTAGCACACAATAATTGGCATGCACAATATCGACCTAACATCTGGTAAGTAAATGTGGAATAAAGAATAGTAATGTTTACCTACCATGACGGTGTAGTAGATGATACAGTGGATGCATTATTAATTTAAATAGATGTATAGTGTCCTACAACTTCCGTCACAACTCTTGCAACATTTACGAGCAACACACTCATATAAACAGTCACTGTCTTTCTTAAATGATCCAGGGTTACGGTTCTTTCCCTTCTTTTATGTTTCAACCCTGACCCTCTCCAGGCTTTATTGTGCATTATATATGGAATAACGCCCTATCACTTCTATTCCGTTACCTTGCAGGAGCTGCTGTACTTCTGTTCCTCATGCCCAGCACCGTGTTCTACCTCCTTCTGACCTGTGGCACGGAACAAGCGAGTGTGCTGAGCCTTCCAGGACCTCTGCCTGCTCCCGACTCCCTCTGGAACCCCAATACCCTGCTGCTTCTCCTGGCCTGGTTCGGATTCCAAGCCTTGCTGTATATGCTGCCTGTTGGAAAGGTACTATGGCGGAACAGAGGGGAGCAGGGGCAAAATGAATGTATATCTGTTTTTACAGGAAGGGCCAAAATCAGTGAGTGGTGTAACTTTGCTGACACCATGAACAGCTCAGGAGGCTACAGTTTGCTTTTTATGTAGTGCATGTTGTGAGTTCAACGTTCCTATAGATGCTTTTGGGTAATAGGACCTGTCCTTAAGTTGTAAAAAATGTTTTTTTTAATTTCAGCAGTCCAAATCTACTCTTAGGAACCCACCTCTAGCACTGCTGAGTGCCAGGGTTGTTGAATACCAAAGCTGTCTCATCTTGATTCCATCTCATGCCGCTTTCTTCCACCAGACTACATTTACTGTCTCTTTATCTCACTATTGAAGGTTCTTTTTCTTTCCTGTTTTCTCTCTTGGTAAACGTTTCCTTTCTTTCTCTTCATCCTTTCTCCCTTCTCTGCCATTCTCTCTGTTGCTCAGTCGTCTGATGCAGGAAGGCCCACGACCTCAAAAATGAGTACCTATGTCACCACGGGTACAGATTAAGCACTGACTAGTACCGTCAAATGTGACTGATCTGGGTTACTGGAGTCTAAAGTCCTCGATGGCAGTGCAAGCTCCTTTCAATCTCACAAAACCTTTAACTCGGGTTGTCCATGTGCTTCAAGATCCCTACACTGGGATTGTTGGGAAGTCTCAGGACTGTAACTAGAATATTATGATTTACTATGTGTGATTGTGGTTCTCCATCATAGGTATCTTCATCATTAGTAACAGCAGTTTTCAGCAGGTCCAATGGAATCTCACAATATTTTTGGAAATATTGTTTAGTCTCGGGACACATTGTAAGCTTTGAAAAACAAAAATATAAAAAGTTCGAAGTCCCATTTGAGTTAAACCACGCATAATGCGGTTACACAGGTAATTCGGTGCTGACCCTTTATTTATTTATTTATTTATTTATTTATTTATTTTATAGCACTTGTAAAGCGCACAGCTACCCACAAAGGGTTTCCTGGCGCCAGACCAGCAAGACACAAGATACCAATGTAGAGAGAACAGTCAAAGCATTTATTTGTTGAACAGCCAAGTTTTTACGCTTTTTCTGAAAGTCATGTAGCTTTCCTCCTTGCGTATATGAATAGGCAGTGAGTTCCACAGCGTTGGACCCAGGTAGGAAAAGGATCTCCCGCCTATTCTGGCCCGTTTGAACCTTGGTACCACAAAGTTCGCAGCTGAGCCTGAACGAAGACTGCGGTTTGGGAAATAGGGTTTAGCAAGGGCCTGTAGATATTTGGGGGCACTGCCAGCTTTGATTTTAAATAGGGAATTCAGGGCCTTGAAACGAATTCGATTTTCAACCCTAAGCCAATGCAGATCCCTAAGATGTTTGGTGATCCTAGCGGATCTAGGGATTTTGCAGAGCAGTCTGGCCGCAGCGTTCTGCACTAATTGCAGACACTTTATCACAGCCTTGTTTGAGCCCAGGTATAAGATGTTACCGTAATCAAGCCGAGATGTCACTAAGGCATTGACCACGGTCTTCTGGTTGTTAGATGGCAACATCCAGACTATTTTTCGTAACCATTTAAGAATGGTAAAACATATACCTGCCACTTTGTTTGCTTGCTGAGTCATAGATAGACTGTCATCAATAATGACCCCAAGGTTTCTAACCTGAGAGGCTGAAGGTGGAAGTTTACCTAGTGACGATGGCCAGTGGGAATCGTTCCAGAGATCTTTACTATTCCCTAACAGTAGGACCTCTGTTTTATCTCCATTTAATTTAAGTTGGTTGGCTGACATCCAACTGAATGTTTCTTGGAGGCCTACTTTTAATGCAGATGGGACAGACAAGTCGGATTTGGAGAGTGAAAACAGGACTTGCGAGTCATCTGCATAAGTCATTAAACTGAGACCAAAGTTTTCTACAAGGTTGGCCAGTGGTCGAAGGTACAAATTAAAAAACAGAGGGCTCAGAATTGATCCCTGTGGCACACCATGAGGAGAGTGGAATACCTCAGAGCATGCCTCCGAAGAGGAGATCTGGAAAGTGCGGAGGGATAAGTAGGATCTAATCCATTCCAGAGCTTTGCCCTCGACACCATTCTCCCCCAGTCTGTCAAGCAGTATGGAGTGAGAAATGGTGTCGAAAGCCGCACTAAGATCTAACAAGACCAGTGCTACTGTTTGGCCATCATCCATAAGCTCTCTGATCTTTTCTGTGACCCCGAGCAGGGCCGTCTCGGTAGAAAAACCACTCCTAAACCCAGATTGGGACGAATGCAGGAGCTCATTGTTTTCCACATAGGTTGAAAGTGCCTTGTGGATATGCCTCTCTAAGATTTTTTATAAAGCTGGCAGTAATGAGATGGGACGATAATTGGCCAATATCATAGGGTCTGCGCCTGGTTTTTTAAGTAGAGGGCTGACCATAGCATGTTTCCATAGAGCAGGAACTGTGGCTTGCTCTATGGAGGCATTCAGTATCTCTGCTATGGAAATCAAAGCAGCGTCCTCTAATTTGTTTATGATACTGATAGGAATAGGGTCACGTGGGGAACCCGATTTGATCGATTTTAGTAGTTCCTTCAGTGTGTCCAATTTCATGGGCGGCCAGGCTTCAAGATGACAGTTTCCTCTAGGGGCTAGGGAGGTGTTTCCTTTCTTGTCTGTGATCATGCTGTCATTTTTAATATTAGAGACAATGTTCTCAATCTTATTAGTGAAAAAAGAAGCCAAGTCCTGGCATTGCTGGGTATTGAGAGGGGTAGGTTCTGCTCTAGAGTTTTCACCAGCTAACTCTTTTACCGTCTTAAAGAGAGTCTGGGATTTGTTTACGGCCATGTTAATAGTGTTGGTAACATAGCATGCTTTTGCTTTCATGCATGCTGAATGGTAACAGTTTCTGGCCTTTCGATACACTTCTTTTTGGTAGAGGTCGTAGTTTTTTCGCCACTGCCTCTCTAGAGTCTTACAGATAGATTTATCTTTCTTCAGAGCTTCTGTGAACCAGGGGGCAGGAGGGCGATGTACTTTCCCTTTGCAACGGGCTAAGGGCAGGCAAGTATCAACCGCACCAGTTAACCACGTTTGTGTCGACTCTGCAACGCTATCCATGTCTCCATCTAAACATGGGTGATCTTCCTTCAAAGCATTGTTGAGATCCTCCAGGTTTAGAGATTTCCAGTTTCTTCTAAAAGATTCTGAAGGGGTCGTAATTGGACCTTTTTTGGGTTTAAGTGAAATAGCGAAACTTTGTAGAAAATGATCTGACCAAAGAACAGGCGTGGTGTTAAGCCATGAAAGTTCTTTCATATTTGATATTATAGGGTCCAACAAGTGTCCAGCTTTGTGAGTTGGACCACTATTTCGTAGCGTCATGTCTAACACCATGAGGTCATCGATTAAGTTTTTGCAGGTCTTGTTGTTGTCATCATCTAGGTGAAGATTCAGATCTCCTAGTAAAGTGAAATTTTGAGCTTTCAGATGTTGGGGTAGGATGAAATTTGCCAAATTATCTGACCAAGAGGGATTATTTACTGGCGGTCGATAAATCAATAAGCCGGAGAAGGTAAAATTAGGACTGAGGGTAATTTTGAAAGATGCTGCTTCGCAGTTCGGGATATCTGCAGGTTCAAAGTTGCACACATAGTCTCTGCTGTGAATAATCGCGATACCCCCTCCTGTTTGGCCTACCCGATCTCTCCTAGCAATAGCTTAGCTCGGGGGAGGGCGGTTGCAACATCGGGGCCCGATCCGTCATGGAGCCACGTCTCAGTTAAAAATATGGCGCTGGGCTTTTTTCAGTCAATAGATGGAAAATATCTAATTTGTGCTGAGGTAGTGAACGACAATTTATCAGGTAAAATGTGAAAACGTTAGAATTCTCTCTCTGTTGGTGGGATTTAAAACCAGTACCCTGTGGGGTGTCAGGATAGGGCTGGTAGTTAGTCAAAGTAAGGGTGCACTCAGGGCATATTTGTGTATCAGCTAGTAGCGGGTTCAAGGTTATGCATGTGTCATGGCTAATGGGGCGTAACGCCCTGAGTTGAGCACCAGTTAGCATACCTTTAGAATAGGAAGGGCATAGATGTGTGCCCTGTGTCCCGGCCTGGCCCGGACGGGCACAGACGGGCTGACTCTGGCTGGACTCCGGCGAAGACGAGGCGCGTCCGCTGAAACGCGTCCGCTGACGCGGAAAGGGACTGTTTCCTTTTAACGCCGAGACTAGAGCGCTCTCACCGCTCTGTCCCGCCCCAAAATGGCCGCCACTATTTCCCTGCTGCTCGGTGCCTTGCCCTAAAACGGCAGGAATCGAGCGTGTATGTGCTGGGGTGACTGCGTGAGAGCGACGGGTATGCTGAGTGCAATTTTGTGAATTTTAAAAACACAGAAATACAATTATTTGCCACAAATGCAGTTTTAAAATATTCGCTTCAATTAAATCCCCTAAACAGTTTACAATGTCCTCTGACAAGTGTACAGCAAAACGATTTTAAAAGTTCTCTCACAGGATGTTTAGCAGAAGGATAAACTCTGCCTGAGTGCTTGCTGACTCGCAAGACACTGCCTGGGGGCTCCTTTTAACGCCGAGACTAGAGCGCTCTCACCGCTCTGTCCCGCCCCAAAATGGCCGCCACTATTTCCCTGCTGCTCGGTGCCTTGCCCTAAAACGGCAGGAATCGAGCGTGTATGTGCTGGGGTGACTGCGTGAGAGCGACGGGTATGCTGAGTGCAATTTTGTGAATTTTAAAAACACAGAAATACAATTATTTGCCACAAATGCAGTTTTAAAATATTCGCTTCAATTAAATCCCCTAAACAGTTTACAATGTCCTCTGACAAGTGTACAGCAAAACGATTTTAAAAGTTCTCTCACAGGATGTTTAGCAGAAGGATAAACTCTGCCTGAGTGCTTGCTGACTCGCAAGACACTGCCTGGGGGCTCCTTTTAACGCCGAGACTAGAGCGCTCTCACCGCTCTGTCCCGCCCCAAAATGGCCGCCACTATTTCCCTGCTGCTCGGTGCCTTGCCCTAAAACGGCAGGAATCGAGCGTGTATGTGCTGGGGTGACTGCGTGAGAGCGACGGGTATGCTGAGTGCAATTTTGTGAATTTTAAAAACACAGAAATACAATTATTTGCCACAAATGCAGTTTTAAAATATTCGCTTCAATTAAATCCCCTAAACAGTTTACAGTTTACAATGTCCTCTGACAAGTGTACAGCAAAACGATTTTAAAAGTTCTCTCACAGGATGTTTAGCAGAAGGATAAACTCTGCCTGAGTGCTTGCTGACTCGCAAGACACTGCCTGGGGGCTCCTTTTAACGCCGAGACTAGAGCGCTCTCACCGCTCTGTCCCGCCCCAAAATGGCCGCCACTATTTCCCTGCTGCTCGGTGCCTTGCCCTAAAACGGCAGGAATCGAGCGTGTATGTGCTGGGGTGACTGCGTGAGAGCGACGGGTATGCTGAGTGCAATTTTGTGAATTTTAAAAACACAGAAATACAATTATTTGCCACAAATGCAGTTTTAAAATATTTGCTTCAATTAAATCCCCTAAACAGTTTACAATGTCCTCTGACAAGTGTACAGCAAAACGATTTTAAAAGTTCTCTCACAGGATGTTTAGCAGAAGGATAAACTCTGCCTGAGTGCTTGCTGACTTTAAGAACCATAACCTCCAGCACTCACTATACCCTGCACCAGTCTTTTAGTTCTGTTGGAAGTTCCATGAGAGAGATAATCTATTTCTAGTACTTAGAAGATGTTCGGATAATTAGTTGTGAATGATAAAAGAGGGAAGATACACATAGGGGAGAACTACAGTTACAGGTAAGAAATCTAAGCTTCTCCATCATGTGATGTTCATGTTACTTATAACTTTTAGGATAGATTAACAAGCAAAACTGGCAATAGGGAAATACTACCAAGCCCAGCTTCATTTCTGAAGGCTACCTCGCTCGCAAGCATGCTCGTTGTAAAGTAGTAGTAGTAGTAAAATATGTTTTATTAGCACAATTTACCATAAAACCAATACTTCATCTAAAAAAATGTCTCATCACCACATATCAAGATTATCCCAAATTCTCACAAATCATAAGGAGCGTCCCAATCCAACGATAACATCGAATAATTGCATATTGTATAACAAACCAATGGCATTATATCTCCTGTAGATTCATATGTTAATAAAAACGAGGGTTTTAAAAATTCACAGCACACATTTCAAACTAAAGGACAATCAATTAAGACATGAGTAATGTACAGTTCCTATTCAAAGGGCATACACAAAAACCTTCTCTTTCTTTAATTTTTACAGCCACACACGGAACCCTCAATATGGGATTACATCCTATTCTGCACTTTAAGATTTGCGACAACGTATAGGGTCTGGCAAATAAAAACGATAAACACATCAGAATTTCTCACGGTCTGCAGAGTTAACCTTACGGAGGTTTTTTGGGATAAATAAGTCATATCATTTTGCGAAGACAACGTTAATACTCTGTCATTTAGTGACTCTTTAAGTGGAAATGTGTCCCAGCTGTCAAAAGCCCCTGAGGACAAAAATACTGCGTATAAAATTTTATTTCAAAAGAGCCCTTGCCCATTTAAGTTCACTACATTATGCTTCCAGCCAGTAGATCTAGGATAATATATTTACTTCACCATCTAATGGGAGTTTATTTAAAATTTGTTTAAAAAATTTTCTAACTATATGTGACCACCACAACAATAATTTAATTCCACAGCGTTTGCTTTAGATCAATGAACCTTTTGGTAGGTTTAATATTCTTTTTCAACAACCACTGTCCACCGGGTCTAAAATATCACATCCTTCTACCCAGAATATTTCCAATCTGTAAAGTGTTAGAGGTGGGGTTTTGTGCAAAAATGCTTCAAGAAGCGGTACAAGTGACAGCCCTTTATATATGGAGTTCAACTTCACAAGGGAACTTGACTGTAAAAACGCTCTGGATTTAAAAGGTTTTTATGTGTTCATTCCAATTTACATCTGTGGAAAAGAGCTGCTATACATATTTGTATATTCTAGAGTGCTCTAATGGTGTCCTGTCTACAAACCAACTAAAATGGGACACCTTTTTAAAAAAAAAACTAACACTTGTTTTTTCCATATCTAGCTTTAAGAAATGTTCCTTACTGTAGTATTCTTTTAGGCAAGTTCTTCTGAAGACCCTTTGGGTGTAATCTAATATAACAATGTCATCAGCGTACACTAAGCAAGGTATATAGGCACCTTTTTGTTGAAAAGGGACTTTTAGTATTTAATGAAGTGGGTGAACTAGCCCCTATAAACTAAAAAGAATGGGAGCTAGAACACAGTCGGTTGATGTGCAAGTAGTGAGTTCAGAAGTACACACTAGAGGCCGGAGAAGGTCTCCTCCTTTCAGAAAAGGATCCTCATCCCCCCCCCCCCCATCAGTGGGGTGTCTTGCTTCATCATCAGGTCTGCTCCTTATCGGGTCGGCACTGCAATACCCGATCGGCGCCCTTGTTGGGGCCTTTTAGCAGAGATCTTTTTTCCTTTTGCCATAAGGTGCAGTGCGCGTGAGGGCCCTAGTGGGTGTAGATGTATAAAGTATATAAGTGAGGCTAAAACAGGAGGTATTGGTCCACCGAGAACTATTTTAATGAATGTGGCTGTGGTCACTCTCTACATCTACACTCACTAGGGCCCTCACATGCACTGCACCTTATGGCAAAAGGAAAAAAGATCTCCGCTAAAAGTCCCCAACAAGGGCGCCGATCGGGTATTGCAGCGCCGACCCGATAAGGAGCAGACCCGATGATGAAGCAAGACAACCAACTAATGAGGGGTGTGTGAGGGTCCTTTTCCGAAAGGAGGAGACCTCCTCCTGCCTCTATTGTGTACTTCTGAACTCAGTACTTGCACATCAACCGACAGTATTCACTAGGAACTGCATACCTTTCTGTTTTTGTTGTACACATGGGCTCGTATGCTGGACCTGGATAAATATAGCCCACAGTCCCTCCTCCATTGTACAAAAATTAGAACACACCCATGTCACAATCCATTACAGATATGTATCTTTTTAGTGAGACAACCGGAGGAATCTATTTCTAGTCCAGTCCAATTCTTGGTTATCTCTTTATCTATTTTATACTTATTTACAGGTGTGTTTAAGGAGGTGGAGCCGTATACATTTGGTACATGTGAAACCCAATCTTCTTCATTTATCATATGTGTCACAGACACTACATGTGTACCAGATATGTTACTTACCAGTGTCCAAATTGTTTTCTGGCGTACCATCTGTATCACCCCCAACATTTCATTCCAATTTTGATTATAAAAGGACATTGACTTTCCCAAGTCTGATGAGGTTCTTATAATGCCTTGTCAGCTCTAGTTTGTGATCTAAATGTACAGCTCTTCAGCATTTCCTGTTTTCAACCTGTGTTTTTCGAAGTACTTTTTACGTTTCCTGCAATCTTGGTCAAACTGCCCTACTGATGGAGTTCTAGACTGAAATTGCATCCTGTTACTAACAATGCTAGTCTGTGTTTGTAACATCCAAACACGTTATTAGTAAGAGAGGCAAACCTGGGCAATTTATCTTCATAGGTGGAAAAATTACTACAGGGGTCGTAAATTAATTGTAGTTTATTCAAAACCTGGAGGTACCTTGAACCAAGACGAGTTTTTTATCTTCTTTGAAAATCCATTCCTTGTAATAGCATTTTATCACTGCAGCTGCTTCTTTTAGGATATAGTGCCCAACGATTACTACCTTCATGCTGCTTTACATTAAAATCATCAAAACATTTAAAAACATTATATGAAACAAACATGTGAATAATAGGGCAATGGTGAGACCCAAACTGGAAAGTTTCTCTTGTCGGATTATGCAGTTCGCAGCAACCATTTGGGAAACGGCCATTACAACGAAGCCTTTACAACGAAATCGTTAACCACGCATGCAGTACAACGCATGCGTGGTTAACACGAAAGCCTTTACCACGCATACCTTTACTACGAGGTTTGTAGTAAAGGTATATGTGGTAAAGGTAAAAAGAAAAAAAGGGGGGCTTGGGGGGCTTCCCCCCCCAAAAAGAAACTCACCTGAAGTCACGTCGGGTATCAGCGTCGTTTAAGAGAAAACGGAAAATAAACTTCCGCTTTCTCTTAACGACGTATGACGTCACCACGCTAGTAATTGTGGTAAATGTAATGCGTGGTAAACGAATTCCGTTGTAACGCATGCGTGGTAAAGGCATGCGTTGCAACGGAATTCGTTGTAACGTCATATATTCCAACCATTTAGGCTTATTACTCCATTTATGCCTAACTAGTCACACATAATACTTCCATCATTTGAAGGCGGCACCATCAGGAAGACTCTGCTCAAGATATTAAACATTTCAAGAATTTCGTGTAATAAATCATCTACTTTCCACTGATCGATTTTCAGATTGTAGACACCTGCAGTGATTACTATGCCATCCAGAAATTCTGACTGCAGCTCGGACAGCAAATTTCAAATTTCCTCCTAAAATCGATCAGATTTTGATTCTTCATGTTCACTAAAATTACATTTATCCTACAATCCATATCTGTTTGCACATCAACACTTATTATTTGTAACCACTCAAATTCCACTTCAGTCTTTCTAACATTACTTATTATACTTGTGGAAATGAGTGTAAGGAGACCCCCACATATTCTCCCTACTTCACGAGTATGACCTTGTTTACATATAGATGACAAACTGTTGATACTTGGGTTCTATCGCCACCAAGTTTCCTGCAAAAAAATTATATATCTGTGTAACAGATTCTCAAATCTACCCCCTTTATACACATTGCAGAAAACTATGGATATTCCTAATGCCAAAATTTAGGTTGAGCGAGTATTTTAAGACCTATGTGGAAGAATCAGAATTCGGCTGGGATTCCGCATCAACATGATCATAAGAAGAGAGTAACAGTTATATACCTCAAAACAACTTTGTGATCCCTCATTAGAAATCTAGCATTAGTTAAAACTATACACAAATTCTGTTGATTTACAATAGGCCGTGACACAGTATTGCCGTGACTCTCACTGCCAGGATAAATATTTTTCTTTTCCTTTTGGTTTTCCATCAGACTGCTATGTTGTGTCAATGTCCCAATTGTTCAGAGGGTGAACTTCACTTCCCAGACTTATTGCTAAGCCCAATGTGTTCAATTCCTCCCCGGCTTTGCAGGTTATGTTTGCAACAAATTGTGATGTGAACTCCACTTTAGTCACTTCCCTCTTCAGTAGTCGTACATCTCACTGATTTTAGATCTGTTGAACTAATATCTTTTAAACTTGGAATTTCTTTAAACAAGAAGAGAAGCTTTCACCTATTTAATCAATCAGTCAGGATTTGTAAAGCGCGGCTACATCACCCATGAGGATTTCGAGGTGCTGGGAGATCACGCTCATGCTGCCTGTTATCCTGTTGGTCGCACATCCAGGTATTGAGGTACTTTCTGAACTGATGGAGCAATTATGAGGCTCTGAGGTGCAGAAAGAAGGTTGTTCCAGACCTTAGCCGCTAGGTGGGAGAAGGAGTGGCTTTCACTTTTGGCCCAGTGGATGCATTGAGTGGCTACTAGGGGAGGGCTTTGGAGCAGAGTCTCCTGGTAGGTTGGTGGAAATTAATCTGGTTGTTGACTTACACTTGTCCTTCGTTGTGTAATGCCTTATAAGCGTTGGTGAGCAGCTTGAATTGGCATATCTTTGTGCTTGGTAGCCAATGGAGTTTCCTGAGGTGAGGGGTGATGTACGCAAGTCTGGGGAGGTTGAGGATGAGTCTGGCTGCTGTGTTACTCCTAAAGTAGTTACACAGGAACTACAAGTCATGCAAAATGTGTCCGCACTCACAATACTTTGGATCTCAAGATCACAGTCAGACAGGGCTTGCAAGACCTTCACTGGCTCCCCATATTGCACAGAATAGAAATTAAGTAAAGTCCTACCTATTCTATGCCAATTAGCTTGCGCCTACATCCCCAGTATATCTCTTTGATCTTCAAATCTCTATCTGGCTACAGTCCCCAGTGTTAAATGAGCCAGAAATAGAGGACGATTTTTCAGCTCAAATTCAGCCAAGCTCTGGAACTCTCTCTCCCTAGCTATTTAAGCAACAGATAAAGAACTACGCTTTCGAAAAGCCCTCGAAATGTGGCTCTTCAAATAGTTGTCTTCCCTTTTTGCCATCCCATTCTGTAAAGTGCACCTCTCTGATCCAGCGCTGGAATGCCATCATGCGCTCCTTAAATCCTATATGTATACTGTTCTGGATAGTTTGGAGTTTCGTCATGAGTTGGGCGGTCATTTCTACGTAGAGGGAGTAGCTGTAGTCTAATCTGCTTGTGTCGAGAGCTTGTGTGACTGTTGGCCTGGCGTTGAATGGGAGCCATCTGAACCTGATAGAGATCGCAGGTCACCCGACCAATATTTTCACCACTTCGGTATCGGGCCCATATACTTCAATTCACCATTTGCATTGATCCGATGACCTTACAACCTACTACCAATAATCATGAGTTCCTTTCTACTATTTCCAGTGTACCCGACTTACCAACCACTGTTACGGGTACCTATGACCACGATGGGTCAGGGAGCTAGCTGTAAAAGGAAAGGCAGGAAAAATACAAACCCAACATATAAATTTTGATTTTCTATAAAATGTCCACAGACAACTAGAAGTTTTAAAAGATTTATCTAGATTTCATTTTCATAAAGCATTAGACTTACAGTTAGGAGACAATCAATAATCAGGATAACGAAAAGCATATAACTATAAAAGAACAGTGTAAGGGCAATCATTTAAGTTTTCTCTAAGTAATAGTAAAACAGGGAACACGCTAAGTGGAGTAAAAATGGTAATGCAAGAATAAACTTTTATAAATGGACAAACTTATGCATAATTAGAATTAAGCTATTGGGTATACTTCACAAACCTAAATAAGAACTCTGGAAATCTTAAACAGCTATAGAATGAGCAAAGGTGAGACACGCGATTAATCAGTGGATCCACGCACCGCATACTGACCCAGCATTTCATTCGGATAGGACACAACTGGGCGTACATAGTTTGTTGGGTCCATTGTACGATAGCCGCAAGATACGGAAGCTACTAGGTCCCACGAAATTAACTGTTCAAATATGGCACACGGCAACGGCGGCCCTGGGTTGGAAGGGGAAGATAACCAAGATGACCCCGCTGTGGGACTCCCGAGCACTGGGCAATCTCAGAAACACCAAGGGGTTCGCACAATGGGACACGATTGGCGTCTCCACGGTGGGGGATCTGTGGGAGAGGGAGGAAGTACTTCCCTTTGCCCGACTAAAAGAGCTGTATGATTTCAGTGACAGGGAACTTTACAGATACGTCCAAATCCGCCATGCACTGCTCACAATACTACCACCCGGCACACCTCTACCGGAGTCTTCGCCTCTGGAAGACCGCCTCCTCACTGACTGCATGCTAGAAAAAGCGACGTCCCTCACGTATCGTAAATTGCTTAATAATACCCCAGATCCGACACTCCACCTGAAGGAGAAATGGGAGGGGGACATTCACGATATGGATGAACACGACTGGAACGCGGCACTTGAATCGCCTAGGGTGGTGGGCATCTCTGCACGCATGAGACTAATACAATTCAAGATCCTCCACAGGGTTTACTACACGAGGATGGTGCTGCACCGCATACAGCGAGCGCCCCATCCTTACTGTTTGCGCGGATGCGGAGAGGAGGGCACATTCTTCCACACCATATGGGACTGTCCCAAAATTCAGGAGTACTGGAGACAAATACACCGCACACTCTCACAAACACTGGATCAATCCCTACTGCCTGACCCGCGGAGGTGCTTACTGAATATATGGGAGCCTACTGACCTGTCCAGATATGAACAACTCTGGTTCACAGCAGGGGTCATGGTAGCGAAACGCGACATAGCACAGCGATGGGGGGCAGCAGACATGCCGACTAGATCCCAGTGGTGCCGGACCATGGACAAAGTAATGTTAACCGAAAGGGCAATATATTCCAGCCGAGCCTGCCCGGGGAAATGGAACAAGATTTGGCTAAAATGGAATATATTTAGGGGAGATATTTGTGAGCCCTTGCCCGAGGACGACCAGGGCGACTCCGATGACGGAAGTGATGAGGATTGAGGGGGGAGGGAGTGGGGGGTTGGAGGCATGGGTGGGTTTCCGGCGGGGTATGCCATGTTGGGTCAGGCAGTGAGGGATAATGTATTGATTGTTGAACAAACTTGGGCACGAGGGAATGTGGTTCGACTTACTGTCCTCTGAAACGATGCTCATAGCTGGCACTGTATTGTTTTGTAGCAGACCGTACTGTCATTCCTAACAGGTTAATGTTACTAGTTTGTTGTTTTAAACAGAAAAAGTGAAAAAGATCATCAAAACCGCATTTTCCGAATGTTTTATTTGCTAATACTGCGCTTTTCATACACAGCATGTTTTGATAAATACTATTATGAGCTTTGCCTAACGTCGCACTCTACTACTGTATGTTATAAGTAACGATCTTACGATGGCGGCCGGCCCGCAGGGTTGTAGGCATCCCGCTGTGTATTGTGCAAAGTGCAATAAAGGTTTTGGGAAAAATTTAAAAAAAAAAAAAAAGGTGAGACACGCTATAAATCAAAGTTCAGCTTTATGAAAGTCTGCAAATGGAGAAAATGATTTCTAAAAGGTAGGGTAACATAGGAACACGCTATGAAATCAAATGCAAAATGACTTTTGTGATATGAAATAGTTGCGGAAAAGCATGGAAAATTATCATATGCAAAGGTATGTCTTTATTGAAGCAAAGACAGAAAAATAGAAAGGTGCAGTTTTAAAGGGTTTCGGTACGATATTTACCTAGACTGGTGTGAAAACCAACCCTGGCCACGGGTCAGTTAAGGACAGGAAAACCCTCAAGGACGAATAACCCTCAATGGGACAGCAGGTGCAGAATGGACACCCCAGGACAGGACAGGAAAACCAGATTAGGACCAGGACAGGACCACCAGGATACGACCAACACCCACAGTTTGGAAGCAACGCCTGCGCTCCACCCTCTCTGCAGCTATCAGTCAGGACCCCGATTGGGTCAGCGAATTCCCCAGCAAAGTGCTCCGCCAGCACTTAAGGTTTAGTAAAACCTTCAGAGTCTATGGTCAAATTCGGACAGAGTGCTCCACAGCACCACTGTATCAGGTCACCTATTGAGTGCGTTGGGTCAGTGACAGGTCAGCTATTCGGACAAGTCAGACAATTTCTCTAGCTGAACCCAGGCTAGATATACTGTTTTTGGGTCAGCGTACCACCCCCAAATGTTGCAAAGTGTCAGAATCCCAAATTTCGATTGGTCCTAAGGTAGGATTTGGTTAACACACCAATCAGAACAGACTATTGTAAGACCTATTTTGCATTATAAGGTACCGCCTAGCAAGATTGGGGTTCTCATGAGACATGCTAGTGGAATACAATGAAATATTAACAAATGTTTCAATATGGGTACAGACAACTCCGTCCTGCTGGGTCGCAGGTCACTTTCTCAGGAGCATCTTGACTGTGGCTGCCAGCTGGCTGAGTTCCACCGCTCAAGGCTACTGCTCCCCGGGCTGCGCGGTCATGCGCAGAAGGGACCTTCAAGATGGCTCTCGACCCATTTCAGACCCCCCGTTTATCACGGTACATGAAAAGTAAGCGAAAACAAATTAAAACATAGAAATAAATGCATGTATTACATTCTATGATTTCGTACTTCAGGTTTATCATTATAAAAATATGCTATGCTGTTAATGGTAAGTGCAACAGACAATATCACAGGAGCAGCGGTGCAAGCTTCGCCTCGTTTATTACAAAGCGCAGCCATGTTGTGGCTATTACGCATGCGCACCCTTTCCCTCCACAATGCAACTACGTCAGGTCACGTGGGTGTGCCTAACGCATGCGCAGAAGCAAATGTCAAGCAGCGGCCATTTTATTCACAAGGATTACTCGTATTAGTAAACCACATAGGCAAGCATCACTATGATACATACGCACATTCAAAATACATAAAATTAGTAAAACGAACAGTTGGAATTATAGGATTATAACAGATTTCGAGGTTTTTGAATCGAGCAAGTCGCGATGCGAAATCTTGCTCTATCAATCCCCTCTTTGATGATATTTACTATCATCACAAAATAACGGAACCAGATGCCAATTTTTCTTTCACACTTTATACAACTCTATCTCTTCTAACAGGCGATTCAGTTTCTCTTTCTCGTTTTTAGTAGGGTGAGAATCTTTCACCTTTTTGTAAATCTTATTATTCATTTCTTCCAATTCAAGCTCATCCGCACCTCGTTTCACACCTCTCGCGTTCACTTGGTACTTTTTTGTGTGTTTCCGACATTTGCAACCGATGAATATGAGAAATATGATGAAACCTATCACTCCAATTGGCATCAGTACCTTAAACAATAAACTTTTACCTAAATTAGCAAACCAAAGACCTACATTTGAGAGACCCTCAACTAGTCTCTTCCAGGCACTATCAACCTCGAGTGGTTTGAGTTCCTTTTCCAAATTAGTAATGTTTTTCACATATCTCTTGAGCTGCACACTTTTGTCCGGAATGTAAGTGCAACAATGTTGCGCCTTTAACATCCGGCAGACTCCGCCCTCTTTTGCTAATAAGGTGTCAAGAGCAAGTCTGTTCTGCAAAACCATTGATCTGATCGCAACCATTTCGGTATTGACCAACAGAAATCCATGAGCTGTGTCAGTAGACAGCACATCCACTATTGTGGATAATTTGCAAATTCTGTGAGTGTTCAGAACCACTCCCACTCCAGGTATCAGTGCACTAAAAATACTACCCATTATTTCACCTACGCTTTCTCTTTTACTACGCACTAAGCCATTAGTATTTTCATTGCTTCCAGCAATTTCATTCACATGGTATATTTTCGGGAAGACAATGCCAAAGTAGCAGCTTCCATACCAGTGATCCGGCAATTTGAAATAAGCCTTGTCTCCACATATATAATAAATTCCAGGAAACACAGGCTCTGACCCATTTTTGAATCCCCAACCTCCAATTACCTTGTAATTGTGCTCACATTGACTGGAACCAATGAAAATGTTATTATAATAACTAGTTCTTTCGCGGTGAAGACAGAGTTTCCCTTTCCTTTCGAAATCCAGCAACAAGGCAGGACCCGCCCCACCACTTGAGGTGCTCTCCATGTTCTCAGACCATTTAGGAGTTTTCTGTCTCTTGTCATTAGCCTTTCTTTGGAAATTCTCCCTTCTTTTTTCTGCCATGTTTAGAAATACTTTCTCTTGTTCATGTAATGAACAGGTCAAGTTGTCTCTGTGTGCTTCATTTAAGTCTATGTTACCTATAGTCAGGAAGTATTCTCCCATATAACGTGTAACGTCACTTTTAGTATGTACAGGATTTAGATTTCCACGTATAGGAAGTTCAGAAAAATATTACGTCTGCGTTAGAGTAATAGTACTGTAACGGTCCTCTTTTGTAAAATAAGCTTGCTAATATGCTACAGGAAATGCCATAGGTCAAGGGTAGGTGATGATAAGTCACGCCTTCAGCTACAGAAGTAGGTAGCTTCATGCAGACATAGCAGTCTTCTATTTCCATAGTTTCTACGTAATGCACTAACAAATTTGCGAAAACGTTTAAATTAGTCTGGTTCTTAACTCCGTGGTAATGTAGTCCTTCCTCATCTGATGCTTCTAAGTCTCGTTTTGTCTGTCTGAGTGCTTTTTCACGTCTTTCTACACTTCGTGTTGTCAATTCTTCAGTGTCAGTAGTCTGAGTAGGGTCAATATTAGTATTTTTGCTTACCATAAAAGGAATGAAAACTGTTAATCCTATCCAAACTATTATCACTATAGCTATACTACATATACACACTTTGCAGCATGTTTTGCAACAACTGCGACTAGGCCTTCCATTCACTCTTGAATCAGACATTTTGGCTCAGAAGAAGTTTTCCAACCCCTCTTTGTAACTTTACACAGGTATCTTACTCTGTGCAATTTCAGGTGAGCTCGTCTTCTTCAGTAGACAAATCAGCAATCTGTTCTTCGTCACTTTCGTCAGTTATATCAAGATCCTCAAAGTTTTCCAAGATTAAGTAGGTCCACTCAGGATCCTGGTATTTTTCGTTCAGTCTTTTTATTCGATCACTCCTTCTTTTGGAGCCTTCTCCAATTTGCTCTGCAATCCGTGGACTTCTCCTTTTGTCTGCAAGTTTCTCTTCTACTGTTTTTATTCTCAGCCTTAGTCTCTTAATATATCTTGGTTCGATGTTTTTCTTTTTCTTGAGTCTCTTGGTTGGTACTGTAATTTGGCTTTCTTCTAATGTTCTTTTATTTTCATTTGTTTGTGGCGCTTCTTCTGTCTCTTCCCTTCCTGTCTGACTAGTCCCAGGTCTTGTATCTACTTCTTTTGCCTGGTTACTAAGCTGGCCTGGTTCAGGTGAATTTTGATTTTGGCTTTCAAATGTCTCTGTTTCTGTGTCCTGAACACGTTCTTCTAATTCTATCTGATCCTGTTCGAGCACTTCGATCCCTTGATTTTCTTCTGCTCGAACCTTTACACTAGTACTAATCTGTCCCTTTTCAATTTCAGGAGTTAGTGGAGGTGTGTCAATCACTTGTTCTGTCCCTATCTGACCTTCCTCCTCGTCCTCAGACTTGATGTGAATCTCAATGATCTGAGGGTCTTCGCCTGTGCCTGACTCGACCTCTCTATTCCACTCTCTGTCTTCATATATTCGCTCTCTTGTTCTGATTGGGTCTCCAATGAGATCTATTAAGGGTATCCTATCGTCTTGGCTGGTGCTCGGTTGCTCGTCATCAGCTACTTCCGGACCAACGTCTACAGGACCCTCAACTGGACTGGTGCTCGGCTGTGCGTCATCAGCTACTTCAG
Source organism: Lissotriton helveticus (assembly GCF_964261635.1). NCBI lineage: Eukaryota > Metazoa > Chordata > Amphibia > Caudata > Salamandridae > Lissotriton > Lissotriton helveticus. The sequence continues at coordinate 686,474,558 of NC_136070.1, read as the reverse complement.
GACCAACATCTGCAGACCCCTCAGCTGGACAGCCTTCAGCTCCAGGCTCCTCGTCTGGTGTCACCTTCTGGGTATGGCTGGCATGGATCCACTTGGGAACGCCTGCACACTTCACCGCTGTCGTGGTTACCAGGATTACTTGGCGTTTTTGCCCCACCTCGGTTCAAGGCAACTCGAACAAGTGTGTTTCTTTATTTTAACCCAGTCACCAGGAACCAATTTGTGAACTGGAGTTGTCGGGTTGGTGACGGCGTCTGCCCCAATCTGGCGAGAGATAGAACGCACTTGGTCACCCAGTTGCTTGCAGTACTCAAGTACTAAATCATCAGAAATGCTTAACCGTTTGTATCCTGGTACCCATGCTTGTCTCATCACTCTTCCCATCAAGATCTCATGGGGACTCAGGCCTGTTTTTCGGTCTGGAATGCTTCTGAGTCCCATCAAAACAAGAGGTAAGGCATTTACCCAGTTCATGCCAGTAGAGTCACACATCTTTGCTAGTCTGTTTTTTATGGTGCCATTGATTTGCTCTACTACTCCAGAAGCCTCTGGACGATGTGCACAGTGCAGCTTTTGTGTGATCCCAAATGCTTTGCAGAGTTGAGCCAATATTTCATTCTGAAAATGTCTGCCTCTATCTGATTCAATAATGACTGGAACCCCGAACCTAGGTATCAATTCTTTCAATAAAAATTTGGCAACTGTTATGGCATCATTCTGTGTGGCAGGGTAAGCTTCCACCCACTTTGAAAATAGGCAGACAATGACAAGGACATATCTTTTTCCCTCACAACGAGGCATGGTGATGAAGTCAATCTGTATTCTCACGAAGGGACCCCCTGATTTCCCAATTTTTCCCAGTTCAACTACTGTTCTTTTACCAGCGTTGAACTGCTGACATGTCAAACACCTCTGACAAAGGGATTCTGCTACCTTCCTGAACTTCTTGTTGTACCATGTCTGTTGAAATACCAGAACCATGGCATCCCTACCAATGTGTGATCCTTCATGTATTAATCTGGCCATAGGGGCAAGCAGGTGTCTAGGTAACACAGGCATACCATCTGGGCCCACAATGACACCATCCTCACGCCTTGGTCGACAACCAAGTTCCTTCCACTTCTCTTTCTCTTCCCAGGGCACAGCATGCTGCCATTCTCTCACTTCATCCCAAGTAGGCACTTCTTCAAACACCATAAGTTGGCAGCTGTTTCCAGTCCCTCCCAGTCTGATATTTATTGACATGCGATCCATAGCACATTGTTTTGCCACTCGATCAGCAAAATCATTTCCCAAAGATACATGGTCAAGGCCCTTTTTATGAGCAACACATTTGACCACTGCCAATTCTTTCGGTAATTGGATTGCCTCTAGAAGGTCTTGTACAACCTTCCCATTTCGAATGGGGGTACCTGATGAAGTCAGGAATTCTCTTTGTAGCCATAATTGGCCAAAGTCATGCACAACCCCATAACAGTACTGGCTATCAGTATACACTGTTATTTTTTTGTCTTTTCCCAATTTGCAAGCTCTTATCAGGGCAATCAATTCGGCTACTTGTGCAGACTTTACTCCAAATAAACAGGATGCTTCTTCAATTTTGTGTAACGTGACCACAGCGTAAGCAGCACTTAGGCCTACAAGTTCGTGCCTCATGCATGAACCATCCACAAACCATTCCTCATCATGTGTAGGCAAAGGTGTTTCTTTAATGTCTGGGCGAGGTTTAGTACTGAACTCTGTCAGGTCAATGCAGTCATGCTCATTCTCTCCCTTATCTTCCATTATCATTGAGTCAGGGAGCAGAGTAGCTGGGTTCAAAATATTACACCTGGTAATGACTATATTTGCAGCACCCATGAGAATTCTCTTATATTTAGTCAGCCGACTAGGGGTGAGATACTGAGTTTTTGTGCGGGTCAAAAAAATCACAACTGCATGTGGAACATACACAGTTACAGGATGTCCCGTGATAATGGACTCACTCTGTTCCAAACTTGTGCAAGTTGCAGCTACTGCTTTCAGACACCCAGGTAATCCAGCAGCCACTGGATCCAAAGTGGCAGAAAAATATGCCACAGGCCTTCTGGTCAAGCCATGCTCTTGAGTCAGGACTGATAATGCACAATTATCACGAGTGTCACAGAATAGGCCAAACTCCTTGGAACAGGGGCTGTACACAGACAATCTCGCAGCTGTGTGAAGGCTGTTAAGCTCTCATCATCCCATTCCACTGGGTCCTTTGCTCCTTTCTTGGTCATATTTATCAAAGGCTTTGCCAGGACTGCAAATCCCACAATCCATTGCCTGCAGTAACCTATAACTCCAAGGAACATTCTAACTTCTTTCTGAGTACGGGGTAACTGCATCTTTTGAATAATTCTGACTCTCTCGGAAGTGACTTTCCTGATGCCTTTTTCTATCTGGTGCCCCAGATATTTCACTGACTTTGTACAGAACTGTAATTTTTCAGGGGCCACTTTATGTCCCTTTTCACTTAGGTGATTCAGTAGGGCAATGGTGTCAATCACGCAATCCCTATGACTTTTGGACGCCACCAATAGGTCGTCAATGTATTGCACCAAAACAGACTTTCCAGGTAAGACTAAAGTTTCAAGACATTTTTTCAAGATCTGATTAAAGATAGAGGGGCTTTCTGTATACCCTTGGGGAACCCTATTCCAGACATACACGTGACTGTTGAAAGCAAATGAGAAAATAAATTTGCTGTCTGGATGCAATGGGATCGAAAAGAATGCGTGACATAGATCTATCACGGTGAACCATTCAGCATCCCAGGGAATCTGATACAGGATCACTGCTGGGTTCGGGACAATAGGACAACAAGGAACCACAATTTTATTTACCTTTCTCAGGTCCTGCACTACTCTGTATTTGCCACTAGGCTTTTTGATGCCCATAATGGGTGAATTGCACGGGCTACTCATTACTTCCTGTATGATATTTGCTTCTAACAATTTCTGTATTTCAATAGCAACACCTGCTCTCACTTCGGCACTCATTTTGTAAGGCTTAGTGTTGGGGTAAACTGCATTTTCTTTCATCGTTATTTGTATGGGGTCTACATTTTTCATTAATCCTACATCCTTTCCAGTAAAGTCCCATACTTCTGGTTTCACTGTCTGTTGAAGTTCTGTAGGTAAGTCCTGTATAGTCATTCGCTTTATTTCCGAGTCAGGTCTGACTAACATTAATTTGTAGATACCGTCTTCATCTGGGGTCTGAATTTCGACACCCTTTGGTGTGCAAAAGATAGTGCAATTCATTTTGCACAGCAAATCACGTCCCAGTAAGTTCACTGGACTGGTATCGCAAACGACAAATCTGTGCATTTCTTTAAAGTTCCCTATTGGTTCTGTAACGGGGGTACTAATCAATTGATTAGATACTCCCACTACTTGGATTGCTTCTCCCGAGAGGGGTAGGTTTGGAACGTCCGCTGTTCTCACAGTAGAACGGGTAGCACCAGTGTCCAACAGAAAAGTGACATCGTTTCCGTCAACCTTTCCTTCAATGTATGGCCCTGACTGGTCTACCGGCAAGGAGGCGCCAAGTACGCACTCCTTATCCTCCCCTCTCAGGCCTCGTCAGTACTGGTCGTCACAGAAAAAAGTATCACTTAGTAAATACTGCGAAGTTGCTGCATTTCTGTTTTCATTGCCTCCCCAGATCTCTACGTCGTCACCCTGCGGTGATTTTCCCTTAAAACTAGGCTTTGGCGCTCGGGGTACTTGAATTGTTTTTACCTGTTGCTGGTTCTTTCTTGGCTTTTCATTCTGCGTCTGTGGAATTAAATCAGGGGTTTGGGCATTATCATTCTGCAAATAGGGACATTCGTCTCGCCAATGTCCAATTTCTCCGCACTGGTGGCAGGGAAATTTCTTTTTCGCTTCCTCTCTGCTCATTTTTGCTCGGGGCTTTCCTCCACCCCCACCCCCAGGGCTTGAGTTCTGAGTATTTTTGTTTAATTTACTCAGTTGCTTTTCTTGCTGTTCTGCGAGCTTAACTTGTGCCCACATCACCTTTTCCTTCAAAGCTTTTTTCTTTTCTGCCATCTCATCCTCACAGTACTTTGCGTACCGTAGGACCTCATCCATTTTCTTGGACTGCCAACAAATCTTATTATCTTTTATCCACTGACAGATTTCGGGCCTTAAACCGTTTACAAACCTGTAAATGAAGTGGGTCATGTCCTTCATCTCGATGTTATCTATACCACTGTATGTTTTGAACACCTGCAACAACCTTTCATAAAAGGAGTGCACAGTCTCATCCCTTTCCTGCGTTGTTCTATCTATCTTGGTCCAATCAGTTTCCTTTGCAGGCACCTTTTGTTTCAGGTGTTGAATTACTTGTTCATATTTTTTCATCACTTCTTTAGAGGGTTCTCCTGTTGTTGAGTCCCTCGGGTATTCCTCACTAGGCCAAGCTATGGCTATTTTACACTTGGTCCACAAATCTACCGGGACCACAATGTCAAAGAACCCATCCAAATCTTTCCACAGGCATTTTTGAACCTTTACAAATCTTTCCACTTGCCTGTACCAATCCACAGGCTTCTCTCGTAATTTTGGGAAATCATTAGTGAAGGACACAATATCCTGTCTGGACCAAGGAACATGTACGTATTTTCCACCTGGCACTTTGCGCATGGGGAGTAACGGTTCTGGTTTGTCAGCTTCCCTTACAACAAATTCAGAAGTTACTTGTTTGGATCTGGCCTCATCTTTCTTTCTGGCCCATCTAGCTTTCCACTTTTCCACATCTCCCCATTTCTGCAACACGGATAATAATTCTTTGACCTGAGCCTTTTTCCCGGACACATTCAGGTTTTCCAAATCTTTGTCTGAGAAATCTGCTCTGTACGGTTTCTGTAAAGGTTTCGATTTTGAGATATCTATTCCCATGCTAGCAGCGGTGTATGTCAATTTTTCATGAAGTACTCGGGTATTTCGGGTGAGACTTTTGCAAATAAACAGCATCTCTTCTTCAGAGTAGGTATTTAATCTGTCTAATCCTACGTTTCCTGCCATTAATTCTTCTATTTCTACTCTCAATTTGTAGAGATCTAAAGGTTTCGTTGGTGGAGTCTGTTTATCAAATTCTTGACTCCATCTTTCGATTTCTTCAGGAGTCACCAACGTGACACTCCTGGTACCCGAAGTCGATTCCATCTGAATCTCCCTCGTGTTGAAAGGGTTATGCCTTTTCTGCATCCTCTTTCCTGTGGTTTTAATTGGTAGATCCAGTAGCGAGACCTCGGACTCGCATTCACTTGTCTGGTCATCTACAATTAAGGGTTCTGTTCTCGGTGGTACTATAACTGGAGTAATGACTGGAGTTTTCGGACTCCCTTGACGGTCCCCATACAATGGAACCACTGGTCCGATAGTTACTGGGATTGTCAAGGCTTCAGGACTCGTATTTAACTGGGAGATTTTCTGGATTATTTCAGCTCTCTGTTTAGCTAGAGCGTCTCGTTCCCTGTCCTCCAATATCCTTTCGACTGAATTGTCATGTAATATCTGAGGAGTTAAAATTGGAGCATAATTCGGGGCAGTGGGATGTGTCTCTCTTGGTCCTTCACCATAATTAGGTTTTGGAAATAAACTTCCCGTGCCTAGGGATCTTGGTTCTTCCTCATAAAGAGGATTTAAAATCGGCATTCCGGAATTTAGTGGTCTCTCCTCACCTTCATAGGGAAGTCTAGCGCAAGACCCCCTTTCTCGTGAGTATCTTGTCTCCCCACTAGTGGGTCTTTTTGGGTAAATCTCTCTGGGCTCTATGGGTCCTAGACTTTCAGTATAGGGCGGTATTTGGTAACCCCCTCCTACACTTGCGGACCTGGCCTCCTCCTGGGGAGGAAGTCTTCGGGAAATATCTCCTGCACTGGAAGGTCGGTGTCCTTCATTATAAGAAGGCGGACTTCTCATACACATGTCATCTAACAACTCATCATCCGACTCTCCAATGGGCACCCAATGCTTGCATTTTTCTGTCCTCTTCTCCCCCCCGGGAGGACCACCCGCTGGCATCATTGGAAACAGTCCCTCAACAATCATATTCTGTCTCCACTGTTTCATCTTTTTATCTCTGGTTTCTTGTTTCAGTTTGGGATACAATTTTGTTAATCCTTTATCCATTCGTGGCTTATCCCTTTCAAAAGCTTCAATCTCCCATAATTCTAGTGCTTCATACTGCGTTAATCTAGGTCTGGGATGTAAGTCATTCATTCTGGTTCTCAAATTAAATAAAATTCTGCCATTAAATGTACCGTCTAACGGAAAAGCCAATACTCCGTCATCCTTGGTGTACTCCACCCAATTTTCCAACCATACGCAGGTATGGTACCCTTTGTCAAACAACATGAAAGATGCGGGAGTATTTGGTGGTGGAATGACAACACCTTCTCGAGTCCTAATTGGTTTGTCCTTTTTGAAATAATTCTTGACTTTGTTCACAAGTGACAACTTCCTCTTATTTCCGTACATAATGTCGGTGTTATGTCCTTTCCACTGATCGTTCTCAAACCCTAAATGCCTAGGATCTGGTCTAGTATGCGGTCTGTACATATGCCACATATAATTTCCTTCAAGCGATTCTCTGTTTACAAAATCACTTCCAATCTAAATGCGTTTCTTATTTTCGTGCAACCAATGAAATTCACGAATTCAAATAATCTCGACCAATGGGTGCGCGGCCCTTTTTCGCGAGACAGTTCTCACGCTTCGGCACTCACCCCTCCTTCACAATTTCAGCTCCGCTACCAGCCTGCTGCGTCTACCAATCCCAGCGCGGCACAGAGTGACGTCAGAGCAGCTTCGCGACTGACTCCCTCCTTTACAAGGTAACGGAAACTTTCTTTCTTTCTAAAGTGCTTAGTGCTTGGTTATTTCACAACGAATACACATTCGCCACTGTGCTCAAGTGTCTAGACAGAAAGAATTTCACTGCAAGTAAACTACTTCCATTTACCTTTCACACACTGCGGATAGATCTCTTCCGCCTATCCTTCACTCTAGCATTAGGGAACCTGTTACTTCCTCAGACTCATCCACTTTCTGGGATATTTGCTAAGTCTAAAGTTTCACCCGCGAACCCCTTTGCTTTCACCCAAGCTCCGATGAACCTGCTACTCTTCCGGTAGGACCCTCACTAGGTTATGTCACGATAGGAATTTTGCCAATGAACCTCGTTGCTAACATTTATTCAAACATGCATTCAGAAAAAACCCTAGTTAGTGCTTCCAGTTCTGCCTAACCTGCACCAACTTTCCTTGAAAGCCAGTGACCTCAAAACGAACGGATTCTATTCACCACTCGCTATTCAATTCCCCGGGGATTTCCGACAATACACACAACGTTTTACATACGAATGGATTAGTACATATAACAGTATAATAACAAGAATAACGATTTTAAAACATTTCATATTTTCACAAAACAAGCATTTCAAGTGAGTGATCAGATCACCTGAACTACCTATTCTTTTAGCAGCAAATAAGATTTCCTATCTAGCAGTATCCAACTTAGTTAGTCTAACTAATCCTACCTAACCTTTAACTATTCCCTAACCATCCTCGATGCTACCAGAAAATTACTGATAGAGATCGCAGGTCACCCGACCAATATTTTCACCACTTCGGTATCGGGCCCATATACTTCAATTCACCATTTGCATTGATCCGATGACCTTACAACCTACTACCAATAATCATGAGTTCCTTTCTACTATTTCCAGTGTACCCGACTTACCAACCACTGTTACGGGTACCTATGACCACGATGGGTCAGGGAGCTAGCTGTAAAAGGAAAGGCAGGAAAAATACAAACCCAACATATAAATTTTGATTTTCTATAAAATGCCCACAGACAACTAGAAGTTTTAAAAGATTTATCTAGATTTCATTTTCATAAAGCATTAGACATACAGTTAGGAGACAATCAATAATCAGGATAACGAAAAGCATATAACTATAAAAGAACAGTGTAAGGGCAATCATTTAAGTTTTCTCTAAGTAATAGTAAAACAGGGAACACGCTAAGTGGAGTAAAAATGGTAATGCAAGAATAAACTTTTATAAATGGTCAAACTTATGCATAATTAGAATTAAGCTATTGGGTATACTTCACAAACCTAAATAAGAACTCTGGAAATCTTAAACAGCTATAGAATGAGCAAAGGTGAGACACGCTATAAATCAAAGTTCAGGTTTATGAAAGTCTGCAAATGGAGAAAATGATTTCTAAAAGGTAGGGTAACATAGGAACACGCTATGAAATCAAATGCAAAATGACTTTTGTGATATGAAATAGTTGCGGAAAAGCATGGAAAATTATTATATGCAAAGGTAAGTCTTTATTGAAGCAAAGACAGAAAAATAGAAAGGTGCAGTTTTAAAGGGTTTCGGTACGATATTTACCTAGACTGGTGTGAAAACCAACCCTGGCCACGGGTCAGTTAAGGACAGGAAAACCCTCAAGGACGGATAACCCTCAATGGGACAGCAGGTGCAGAATGGACACCCCAGGACAGGACAGGAAAACCAGATTAGGATCAGGACAGGACCACCAGGATACGACCAACACCCACAGTTTGGAAGCAACGCCTGCGCTCCACCCTCTCTGCAGCTATCAGTCAGGACCCCGATTGGGTCAGCGAATTCCCCAGCAAAGTGCTCCGCCAGCACTTAAGGTTTAGTAAAACCTTCAGAGTCTATGGTCAAATTCGAACAGAGTGCTCCGCAGCACCACTGTATCAGGTCACCTATTGAGTGCGTTGGGTCAGTGACAGGTCAGCTATTCGGACAATGCGGACAATTTCTCTAGCTGAACCCAGGCTAGATACACTGTTTTTGGGTCAGCGTACCACCCCCAAATGTTGCAAAGTGTCAGAATCCCAAATTTCGATTGGTCCTAAGGTAGGATTTGGTTAACACACCAATCAAAACAGACTATTGTAAGACCTATTTTGCATTAAAAGGTACCGCCTAGCAAGATTGGGGTTCTCATGAGACATGCTAGTGGAATACAATGAAATATTAACAAATGTTTCAATATGGGTACAGACAACTCCGTCCTGCTGGGTCGCAGGTCACTTTCTCAGGAGCATCTTGACTGTGGCTGCCAGCTGGCTGAGTTCCACCGCTCAAGGCTACTGCTCCCCGGGCTGCGCGGTCATGCGCAGAAGGGACCTTCAAGATGGCTGTCGACCCATTTCAGACCCCCCGTTTATCACGGTACATGAAAAGTAAGCGAAAACAAATTAAAACATAGAAATAAATGCATGTATTACATTCTATGATTTCGTACTTCAGGTTTATCATTATAAAAATATGCTATGCTGTTAATGGTAAGTGCAACAGACAATATCACAGGAGCAGCGGTGCAAGCTTCGCCTCGTTTATTACAAAGCGCAGCCATGTTGTGGCTATTACGCATGCGCACCCTTTCCCTCCACAATGCAACTACGTCAGGTCACGTGGGTGTGCCTAACGCATGCGCAGAAGCAAATGTCAAGCAGCGGCCATTTTATTCACAAGGATTACTCTTATTAGTAAACCACATAGGCAAGCATCACTATGATACATACGCACATTCAAAATACATAAAATTAGTAAAACGAACAGTTGGAATTATAGGATTATAACATATTTCGAGGTTTTTGAATCGAGCAAGTCGCGATGCGAAATCTTGCTCTATCAAACCTTCCTGAGAGTGAGGGTGACGAAGCAAGCGAAAGAGACAGCCCTGGCCTGCTTTTTCATAGATAGCTGGTGGTCGAGGATGATGCTGAGGTTGTGAGCGTGTTCGGTGGGTCTGGGCATTGGGCCCAGCTCAGGTGGCCACCATTCGTTGTTCCAGATGGCATCCATGCTTTTTTTGAACATGAGTTCTTCTGTCTTGTCAGTGTTGAGTTTGAGACAGTTGTTGTTCATCCATGCAGCCACTCTTTCATGCATCTTTGGAACTTGTCCTTGATGATCGTTGGTCAAGGAGAGGATGAGTTGGGTGTTGTTGGCGAAGGAGATGATGTTGAGTCCATGGCTCTTGATGGTGTTGGCCAGGGGTGTCATGTATACTTTGAAGAGTGTTGGTCTGAGGAATGAGCCTTGAGGTACACCACAGCTGATGTTCTTAGGGAGCGAGGAGTACAGAGGGAGGATGGCCTTCTGCGTTCTTCCTGTGAATGAGGGATACAGTCCACTTGAGGTCTGCTCCTTGAATTCAATGTGGTGGAGTCTGTTGATCTGTGTATGGTTGGATATGGTGTTGAAAGCTGCTGAGAGGTCGAGGAACATGAGGGCTGCTGTTTCTCCATGGTCTAGCAGCATTCTGATGTCATCTGTGGCTACAACTAGGGCTAGCTCGGTGCTGTGGTTCACGCTGAAGCTGGATTGGGAGGGATCAAGAAGGTTGTGGTTCTCCAGATGTCTAGAGAGCTGAATGTTGATGGCTTTCTCAATGACCTTAGCTGGGAAAGGGAGCAGGGAGAGGTAGTTCTTAGGTTCTCCTCGGCCCGAGGATGGTTTCTGCAGCATTGGCTTCGGGTCGGCATGTTTTAATTTCTGGGAGAAGTGAGCTGTGGTAATAGTGGAGTTCAGGACCTTAGTGAGTTCTTTGCTGATGGGTTAATTGCCGAGGTTGAAAGTATGGTGTGGGCAGGGGTCTGCTGGGCTCTGGTGTGGATGGATCTCATGATGGACGCCATTTCCTTCTTGGTGAGAGCGATCCATGAGATGAGCTGGTGTGGGTCAGCGTGATGTGGTTAATACAGTCCTCGGCGGGGGTTGGGGTGTGAAGTCTTGGTAGATGGTGTTGATTTTGTTGTGAAAAAAGTCAGAGAGTGTGTCACAGAGAGCTTGCGAGGGTTTGATGTTGTTTTCGTATGCCACGGGTTGGTGAACTTCTTGACTATGTTGAAAAGTTCCTTGTAGTTTTGGAGCTGTCCTTGATGCGCATGGCTAGGGTGGTCTTCTTGCAGTTCTTCAAGAGGTGGTGTTAACGGTTGAGGGTGTCTTTGAAGTGTTTTCGGTCTTCGAGGGTCTTGCTGCTGCGTCATCTTCTTTCCTTCTTCCTGGAGTCACGTTTCTGTTTTTTCAGTTCTCCTGTGAACAAGTTGGGATGTTGTGTTTGTTTCTTGTGGTTGGTGGGTTTCCTGGGTGCGACTTCGTCAGCGCTTGCGTGATCCAGTTTGCTTAATTGTCCGCCTCTTGTTCTGTGTCCTCGGTGGTGATGGATAGGCAAGAGTTGAGGGCATTGCTCCATCGTTGCTCTGAGACCTTAGCCCAGCTATGCCTTGTCACTGATGGCAGCTGGGGGGTTGGGAGGTTCCGAGATGACAAAGTGGAAGCAGCGGTAGTCGGTCCGGGTGAGCTTCTCGTGAGGGTGTATTTTACTCTGTTGCAGGTTGAGAAGGTAGGGTCGAGCGTGTGTCCTGCGGTGTGGGTGGGATTGGTGACCAGCTGTTTGAGTCCGAGGTTGGCCATACTTTCTAGGAGTTCGCCTAGGAAGATGTGCAGATTCAAGTTGATGGCGATAGAGGCGATGAAGTCGGGGATGGCGTTGGTGAAGGCAAGGCGGGGTCCTACAGGTCTGGAGGCGAGGGTGTCTCTCATGGTGTTTTTGCTGTTTGTTCGGGATTGGAAGTTGAGGTGCTCCATGAAGGGGGTGGAGTCGTCTGTGGTGGTAGAGAATTTGAGGTTCGCTTTGTAGACTATGACGATGCCACTGCCATTTCTGTTGGATCGGTCCCGGTGTGCGCTCTTGTATCCATCGGAGGTGGCTCTAGTAATGTCTGGAGCAGATGCAGGATTCAGCCAAGTCTCTGTGATGAAGACAGTGTCTGGGCCGTGGGTCGTGATGGTGTCCCAGATTTCTGTAGCGTGTTTTCCGAATGACCTTGTGTTGATCAGCAAGGAGCGGATCTTTCCGGAGGTGTTGGTTTTAGCCTTGTTGGTGGGAGTGTGCAACATAGTGGACCGCCGCGGATGGCAGTACCTGGCATGTTGAAGGAGCAGGAGGCTAGAGTGAGGGAGACTAGTGGCTCGTGGGGTCAGGTGGTGGGGCAGCGGTGGTTCTGCAGGGCAACGGGGCAAGAAGCAGGATGGGGGTAAAAGCAGGCAAGGTCGGCCCAGAGGGAAGGCAGGCAGACAAAAAAGGGCATGCATAGTGGGCCGAGGTTGCTGGGGGAGCGCAGCAGGGCAGCTAGCTGCTGAGCAAGACTGGTGCCGGGCAGGCAGACGGTTAAAGCTGGGCACAGAAAAGAGGGATGATGATATGACTATGACTTACCTGATAATTACAACAAAACTGGGGTGGCCCAGCTCAGCCTCTTCTGGGCTCAGATCGGTGTGGATTGGCCTGCCCTTGACCCGAGCCTCGACCGATCGCTGCAAACCCGTGTCCAGTGATGCAGGAGTTGGTTCAGCAATATAATGCAAGCGGTGGCGGGAAACCAGGCAGCAGGTCTCCTCCCAGTGGTGGAGGCTGCTGGGAGGTGTAGTATGCGGGAGTGAAGAGGTCAAGTTCCGCGGTTCAGGAGTTTGCTCAGCAATATAATGCCGTATTCAGAGGGCGGAATTTTCTTCCCTTTTCCCCTTTGCGTTCAATTGAAAAAACCCGGCTACAATAGCTACATCTATCTTGAACCCATTTAGATGTTTGCATTGAGATTGAATTATTGAGTACTCTTACATGGGCCAAGTCCAACTTTACATTTTGTTTCTGATCGCTTTCCTTAGGGATTAAAAACTTGTAGCAATTTTTAGCTGTTTATAATTAATATATTTTGTCCATCCGTATACTCACTAGCATGGTGGCATGTGTTGTCCTCCCTTTTTGTCTTATTTATAGTTTTCACTGTATGAGTGTACCTTTTCTAAATCACCTTTTTACCTTTATCGTTTGGGAGTTTAGTAGAAATTCTTATTTTTTTCCCCCGATTTTTTTATTTTTATTTTTTATTTATTTTTTTACACCTGCTGATGTCATTTATTTTGTTGTATCCAGTAAGATTAGTTGTGGTAGGGCGATAATTTTATAAACCCCCTATTTTGAAACCTTTGTTTAACGATCATTGGTCAGTGGAATATATATTCTGTCCACTTTCCGTCTTGCTGATTAGCGACATGAGGCCCTGGATGGGCATCTCTATCTTCTGCAAGTTCATACTCCGCTCTCGTGCTACTCATTGTGCTCAGGGATCATCTTCTTGAGTCTCGCTTACTGGTCTGATTAATGTGGATAAAAGTGCTGGTCCCTGACAGAGATTAGAGTGAGTTTGTTGTTTTTTGTTTACCACTTCTTATGCCTCAAAGATCACATTTGAGAGTCTTTTGTATCACCAATGATACATTTAATAGGACTGATAACGTTGTTGCATTTGTACTAGATGTTGATAAAGATGGTATACTGTGGTCATCAAGGATCAACTGGTCTCTATTTACATTGCCCCATCCTGAAAACAGTTGTTGGTTTGGCACACGACAGTTATCTCCAGCTGTGTTTAAGGGTTGGCCCTATATTATCATCCAAAATTATCCTTCGTGCTCATGGGGACGACGATAATCTGGGGCCCATTAATCAAATTTAATGTATGTATTTAAAATATGACACCCATATTACTCATATTACTCATTTCTCCCAACCCTAGGCTCTCCAACACAGAGGTCACCTCTTCATTGATTTCTTTCACTACAAAATTAACGGGCATGCCCAGGTCCTTACTCACCCTTAAGAAGGAGTCCAAGTGTACAAGAATACTGGTGAACATGCTCCCTTCAGTGTGCTGTGCTCCCTGTTTAGAGTATATTTTCACAATAATATCTCAACCGGATTTAATAGGAGGGACAAATAAAAATATATGTACAAGACATTATGAGAACACAGGAGAAAAGGGGAGCGAGACTGTATATTTCAGTTTTTAGAAAGTACATATAGCATCATATATTTGAAAAAACATTTCATACAAGACAGTTGGAACAGCACTGCAGGAACAAAATGCAAAGGCAACCCAAGGGGGCTTTGTGCACTAGTGATAGTGAAGCAAAGAGTGACGGCGCGAGTGACAAATGGGTGAATACAGCGAAGGACGCAAGGTGACAATGTGAAAAGAACACAATCTATACAAAGGCAATGGTTCTTCCTCGATCAGTGAGTGATGATTGTTAGCCTTGAGAACCAAAGTTGACAGTGCACCATGAGTCGCGCTGTAAAAGGGTCTACGGCGTTTCGATCCTATTTAATCAGGATCTTCATCAGGACCGGGTTGCCAGTTCGGGTAGTGCTGTTTGGGGAGAAGAGGAATGATGAGGGCTGGGTGGCGGACAGGGGACGCGGTGTGACTGCTGTAGTGGGGAACATGCGAGGGAGATGGAGTAGGAAGTACTACTTTCCAAATGAGGAATCTGCGAAAATCTGACTGTTCTGAAAAATTAATGTTGTGTAATCTGTTCCCAAAGAGTTTATTCTTGCTTCAGGAAAAGCAATCATTGAATCCTTTCGTTTTATCTGTACCACCATCTTACAAAGTATTGAGCTATCTGTGGGATCACAGTCCAGTCATGGCAGTCCTGCAGATACCTCTTGTGGAGTCCGGCATGCAGGATCATGAACATGCAGGAACCCGGGGTTCCCAATTTCGATTGCACACTCCTAACTTTACATAATATGATCCTTTCAAAAAGGATGTGCCTTCTGATGTAGGGATGAAAATCTTTCTTCCATAGATACCAAATACTTATTTTGCATATATAGTCGGCTGTTAATGTGACGCTACAGTGCCTGTTCCTGCTTATGTATTTAGATTGGTTTCTAGGTATGAATCTTAGCTGGAAGAATTCAGAGAGACTTCACCCAATTCTCCATAAAGAAAATTAGCTTATTCTAGGGGTTTCCCCTTAAAACAACAATTTTTCACCCTATTCTAAAAGTGACAGAACTGGTACAATAGATGTGCTGTGCGGTTAGAGATTGCTTTGCTTCCTTAAAGACCCCCTGATATGATCAGGCTGAAGTCTAGGTACAAGTAAATTAAAAAGCTGTGCTTCAGGAGGTGAGCAGGTATCACTGTCATATACTTGGAAACATGTCTTGGGACAGATTTAAGGCTGAAATCTTAAATATTCCCAGGGTGTGAAATAGGCATCATGGAGGTCCATCAAGCACAAGCACTCTCCTTTCTGAATTGAAGGCTGCTGTATACCTGGTATTACGATTTCCTTTTCTTAATGAATTTGACAATGGATCTCAAAAAATGTCCTTACTCTCATTCCGAGACTTTTTTCTGTTCTTTGAAATACCTGTGTGTAGATAGTGAATCCTGTAATGTACGAACCTAGTTAGTAAGAAATAGAGTGCTAAACAGATAGTAACTCACAACATCCTGTAGAGGCAGCTAGCAGGTGAGAAATATTGTGTAAGAAGGTGTGTCTCCTTGAAGTGACGTGTCTTCACTTTTTTAATGAATTGGAGAAAAGTTTGTTGTATTTCTGATTTCAATAGGAATTTTTGTTTCAGATCCTGGATTCATAGATTGAAACGGAATGTTTTTTAAAAAAAAATGTGTTCTTCCACTTCTTTGTTTCCAGTGTGCTGATGTCTTTATTCCTAGTGTGGTATTGTCCACCTGAGATGGCAAGTTGTATAGCCACATTGGTGGGGCAGGTGTTTCTGATGGCCTTGTAGGTGACACAGCTAGTTTTAAGATACGTACCTGGAGGAGGAAGCCAGTGCCATTCCTCGGGGCGTTGGGATGATGTGGTCAAATTTCTAAATTTCTTTGAGTTGTGCCACTGTGTGTAGACTGCATCTCAGAGGTGTCAGAGTGCTATCTGGGGGGACCATTGAGCAGAGCACTACATCCATCCAGTTAGGTGACGACCGAGGCTTGCGCTGTACAAATGTATGGTATTTGGCAAGACAGGAGGGGACCCATTAAGGAACTGTAAGAGAAGCCATGAGGTGGTGGTGGATGTGGTGATGGTGGACGTGGTGGTGGTGGACGTGGTGGTGGTGGACGTGGTGGTGGTGGACGTGGTGGTGGTGGACGTGGTGGTGGTGGTGGACGTGGTGGTGGTGGTGGAGGACGTGGTGGCGGATGTGGTGGTGGACATGGCGGTGGTGGACATGGTGGTGGACGTGGTGGTGAACGTATTGGTGGTGGTGGATGACTATTGGTTAGGAGGGTGCTGGCAGAATGCGGAAGGAGAGGAGGATCTCGCAGGGGGCACATGGGAGAGCAGAAAGAGGCTGAATATTAGAAACAAAAAACAGTGAGTAGGTAGAACACTTAACAGATTTAACGGGGCGGTCCCTTCTTATAACGCTTGTGAATGTTCTTTAGCACCCTGTTTTTAGTAAACTGGGGGACCATGGGGCGATTAATTGATTAATCACGCATGATGATCGCTCTGTACAGCCCAGTACTGCATTTAAAATTTAAAGTGCATTAAAGCGCAATGCTCCGTTAATAAAGAAAAACAGGTCGCGCCTGCAGTGAGAGTGTCTCATGTAATGTAACTGGGTGTCTGTAATGGTCTCTACTACTCTTGAGTTCAGTTCGCGCTGTATGAATTTGCTAAGCAAACAGCCAGCAGACCTTGTAGAGCAAGAGCATATTATAGCCGTTCATTTAGCTTACGCACAGCAATGAGGACTCTGTACAGCCCAGTACTGCATTTAAAATGTAAAGCGCATTAAAGCGCAATGATCTGTTAATAAAAAAATATGGAAATCGCATTAAAGCGCAATGCTCCGTTAATAAAAAAAATATCTTGTACCTGCAGTGAGAGTGGCTCACAAAGAGAAAAAAAAGTGCTTAGCGGCTAATTAAGAGACACTGTCTCCCGCCGCAAGAAAAAGATTCAATCCCGGTGGGAGGGCCGAAAGTGGACAGGATGGTAACCAGGAGGGACTAAAAAGCCTCCTGGACAATCGTAACACCCGGTTTTCCATAATTAGTGATGCAAAATGACGCCTACCAATGCAAAACACAGGCTTAGCAGAAAGCGAGCTTCTGGAATCGTATCGATTCCAAGAAGCCTTTGCATGGCGAGAGCAACGCACTCATGCTGCTAACGCCTGGCGAGACCTAATAAAGGATGGAGAAAAGAATTGCGAAGTGGTCTAAGTGTAGAGAGATTTTTTTAGTGTCTTAGTGCTGGAGTCCTTAGAGAGTTTGAAGTTCTACGAGGAATGGTAGTGTGGTGTGTTGGATGGAGGCTGAAACTTTTTCCATGAAGTCTGTATTTTGTTTAAGGGAGCTCTGTAGAGCAAATTGCTGGCTGAGACACCGAGAGACGAATGTGCCTGATGATGAGGTTGAATGGTGTTGCTGGATTGCTATGGGCGCAAGGCCAGGAGCGCTTGTGTATGAGTGTGACTTCCCTCTGTTTTGTAATGCGTGTTCAAGTTTGGCTTCCCTTTGTCTTGTCAGTACAGAGTGTGTGTTGGGTGCGTCAGCAATCACGGATTTATGTAGATGCAGGTGTGAGCCATGTTTCTGTGGAGAAATGTGAGTGGCTGTCTTGAGTGATGATGTCAACAATATTTGGAGCATAGGTCACTGGAGAGTATGCATTAATGGGCACCACTTTGAGTATCTTGTTAATTGGTCTGTGCTCTGGTGAGTGGCAAATGGACAAGGTTGTTGGTGCCGGATGAGTAATTTTGTATACAAGGTATGGGAATGAGAGTTGCATGTTTTGTCGTGTATGAGGCACATGGTGCTAATTTCTTACCTGAGAGGCAAGGCTCTGGGTTCATCATGTGAAACAAGGGATTCTCATAACGTTTTCTTTAATGTGCTGTTGATATTCATCCTGAAAAGTAGGTAGTTGTACCAGTGGGATGTCAAGTCCTAGCTTTTGATTGGCAGGCCGGATGGTGATATTAGTGTTACAAGGTGCAAGGTAGGATAAGGAGCTCTGGCCTTTTCAAATACATTTGTGGTGGGAAACGAGTTCTGCCTCGGGAAAGGCAGGAGTGCTGGCGAGGCCAGTGCAAAAGTCAGCAACGAAAGGCAACATGGGGAGTGCCTGCTGGCTCTGGCGATGTCTTTATAAATTATGTTTCATCAGAAAACCAAGCCCTGGATCCTGATTGAGCGACTTGATAGTGGTGTTGGCACTTGGAGATATAAGACATGATTACTGATGCGCGTGGAGCAACATCCTGCCTGGAGTCTGCTCTGACTCTGTAGTTGATATTTGGAATTTTTTCTGCTGCCTCCTTGTCACACGCAGTGGAAACCACTTGTAACTAAATTAGTTGCTGTGGATTGTAGTTCCAAGCTGTAGGCATCTGCAAGCATAGCATGGTAGAGTGGATCTTCCTGAATGATATGCAACACCCAAGTGCCTTTGCTGGTGATAACTAAGCCTGGAGTAACTTGGGGCCAGATGTACTAAGAATGGATTTGGTAAAAGTGGGTCACAAATTGCGCACCAACTTTTACCGAATTCATTCTCTTTTTGTGAACCGATATATGTACTAATACAGAAAACTTCCACTTAAGGTAAACAGCCCAGCATCATATGTTTGATGCACTACAAAACATGGGACCGCTGCGTACTCAACAAAATCTTTTTTCAACAGTCAAAGCGGAAAGGGTTCTTTGAGGACTTTCCTGTTGTGAATGGCTCACAACTGTATGTTTGTAAAGTATTCATGATTTGGGACCGGAAGTGGTTGCAAAACATTAATAGATACCATTCTGATTAAGTATTTGGAAGGGGCGTCCTAAACTGGCACTATACCGAATCGTTATTCTGTTGCAAACCCAAATTTAGATTCGGTAAAAAGATACTGAATCATAATTTGAGTTTTGTACGTACCAAAAGTTTTTTTTGTGTTTGCAAACGGCCCAATTCTTTGAGTCTGACCTTTTGCAAACACAAGAAGACTTTGTACATCTGTCCATTAGTGTTCTTCCTCCCACAGAGGGGTGAAGAATGGTTGAGGGGCTGTCTTCAGGTAGCTGAGATAGGGCTGTCTCCGGAGATGCGCAGGGATGGACGTCTCCTTCTACTCATCTAGCACTACGTTCATGACCTGTGATATCTTGAATCTAAATATCGGGAGGTTTGATCTGTCTGGGACCCCTCCTTTCATTAACCCCTCCACCCAATCTGGAGGATGGCTTTCAAAGGCATCTGCTTCGACTAAGCCCACGTATTTGAGGGTGTGCAATTCAGTATTTATGCCGGTGATCACTGCATTCGCCTGTGCTCTGAAAAGTGTATTTGATCAAAAAGGCAAATTAGCATCTATTGGTATGCCTCTGGCATACGTCCAGTCAAATGCAGGTAAGAACATCTGCACAGATTAAAACTGTGTGTCCGATTTTGAGTGCTAATCCTCTTCGTCAGCTGATGGCTCCATGACTTGATTTGAATATGTATGTATCTGTAGATATATCTAGGACTTCCCTCTCGGAAGATGTAACTTGAGATGCGCCTTCCTGTCCAGAGAGATTTGAGATACCACCCTAATAGGATGGTGCAACTTCTAACTCTCATGGACAGTGTACCTCCAACCTAAGCTTTCTAGCTGATGAGGACCATCCTGTTCCTGTCTTCATCTGTGGCTTTCAACAAGAGGTTACAGATGTGTTTTCCCACACAATTACCCCCCCCCAACAAACAAAATGCCGCCTGCTTTTCAGATCTGTATCACTTTCCACAATATATTAATTCTCCATTGGCTTGAATGAGATCACCCTCTTAAACATCTGACTTCACCCTCATGGGAGAGTCAGCAAGTTGACTGCTATGTAATATACCTGGCAGAAATCTATGAGGGTGCCTTTTCCTTAAATCTTACTGCTAAAGTGAACCCTGCTGGACATAGTGCTGGGTTTGGACTCATGTTTTTAACAGTGGCCAGGCTGGAAAGGATGAACAGCAGTGTAATAGTGATCTGGGCTCGTAGTATAAATCTGGCGCACTGCCGCAGTTTATGCTGTGGTGAACTTTCAACTGGGTGCGCCAGGTCCCAGCTCACCCATTTAAAACAAATGAGTGCAAACACTAGTGCGCCCACAAGGCACTTACGGAATAGAGCCCCTGGTAGGGATCTTCATTATCAGTACCGAGCCTAGCCATTACATTCTCCAGGCTTTGGCAGAAATAAATCCGAGCACCATATATGACTGATACAGGCAAGTCGGTAGTCCTATGGGAGAGGGGGGCTAAAGCTACACACTTGTAGTCTTGGTTCACCACTCCTGTAGACATTGTTTTGCCGTCTGTTTAAATTAGAAGGTAGGTAGGGAGAGAGCCAGAGTATGGTGGATGTGGATGTCTCTGCAGCTGCTTCATGTGTGAGTACAGTAAGGTGCCTACCGCCAATAACATCCGCTTGGCTTCAGTAATAAAACACTCTTATTTTCACCACAGAAACGACTACAGAGTCTGCATAGAGATGATCTCTGAGAAACAGTGGATTCCCAGGAGGGGCTTTATATGTTTTGGGACTATTTTGTAAGGCCTTTTAAGTAAGCTGGGGTAAGAAAGGTTTGCATGGAAACCTGGTAGTACAAGCGTTATTTTTTGGTTCTATGGCCTTTTCCGAAGTTCCAGTATTGACTGATATTGAAATATGAGTAGTCCACTGGGAAAGTTAAGCACTCATACAACTTTTTGGTCACTTGTGCAAATGTTGTTATATCATCTGGTAGTGAAAGTCTTGATGGATTGTGTCCTTTATCTAGAAGGAACAAAAAGGACTGGTCCAGTCAGCAATGGTTGTAGAAACAGAATGCCCAGTATCACTATTAACTCCATGTTAAGCAGGTGGGGACACCCAGTGTGTACCTTTACTGGGAGGTGGAGTCTCCTTACACGAAGTACTGCTTGGAAATGTAGACTGTTTGAAGAAACCACATAGGAAATGCAGACACGTTTATGGGTTCTTCTGGGTTGAGTTGCAGAAGAACCCTTGTCGGGCGAATTGAAAAGAGATAAGTCAACTTTTGGGCTTCTGGAGACTAAAGAATGTTTTCGGTTAAGACACTGGGCCCCAGAACTGGTGTCCTCTAAACAGAGATCATTTTCAACTTCAAATGGCTCCTCGTTATCAGAAGATCATGTTGGCTATGTGAGATTCAAGAAGGATGCCTCATTGTTGAACCTTATTTTCTCTGTGTAGAGTACTTACCTGATGATAAAGTCTCCTCGTAGATGATTTCTCACCAAAGATGGTTGTGATGCTAAATAGGACCTCAACATCAAAGAAGTTCGTCCTTTTTCAACCTTTTCTCATTCAACAAACTGTCGTCAGATCAGAGGAACACTGGAGGAATATATATCCTCCGGTGTTTTTCAAAGCTGACAACAGTTTGTCACAGATGGTTTCATGGCAAAATATGGAATTGCAGCAATCTTTTATTTTCTCTTCTAATTTGTATATCGTAGTGTAATAGGCAGGAGGGCCAGTCTTGGTTACAGGTGACTTTCTACGCTGCCACTTTAGATCTAAATCGACGTACCACAGCAATGGTTACTGTTGCCCAAGTCTTATTAATCACTCCAGTCTTCCTCCCACACTTTTAACAGAGGTGCCATTTTTAAAAGATAGTCTGAAATTGAATAACTTACTGAAAAACAGCAGAAAAATATATGTGGGGTGAAAAGCAGTATTTTCAGGACTCTGGAATTCATTGTGGTCAAGTGCAAAGTTGTGACTGTCCCAGCACCGATGGCTTTAGAAGGACAGCCCGTTTATTATTTTGCCATTTGTGCTTGTATAACTTTCCTTTAAAAAAAACAGAGAAGAAAACATATCTCTTAAAATATAATCTGATTCTTAATATCATTTTTAAAAACTACTTGAGATAGTGATGGACCTGTGGAAATATCTTTGGGTATGATGAAAATTCGATGATGGAGAAATCCGAAGGTGGTCTCCGTATGAGGCCTAAAGGTTGCTAAAATACATTTCTCAAGGCAAGGAAATGAGTTGTGTGAGTGACATTTCATATTTGTCTGCTTCATCGATATGGTGACCAGACCGATAAGAGCAGCTGTCTAAGGTCTTTCAGTGGGAAAGATCTGTGAGAATGCGGTGAGCGATGGAATTCCCTAGCAGAACGTAATAAATGAGAGAAAAGCAAGGTTTGGGTGATGACGTAAGATAAAACATTTTTTTAAAAAGCAGATATGGCAAAGCGGCGAAAAAAAATGAGCACACCGATTATTTACGCACCAAGTTCCAGGTCACTTTGTAGCGTTTGCTGTAATATTATTCATATGGTTATTATTGTTATTACTATTGTTATCATTATTATTATTCTTAAGGAGAATTAATTAAAAGACCAATATATAACATTCTCAGAGCCTACATGTGTATGATATTTTGAATGAAAATGGGTATTTTTTGTTTTGTTTTTTTGCAGGTGGCACAAGGGCTTGTTCTTCGAGACAACAGCAGGCTTCATTATCCCATAAATGGTGAGCCTACAGCGGCTGCAATGTCATTTCTTTTATTATTTCAAGGATTTTTATTGAGAAATGTTATAATACAGTACAGTGGTAATGCAAGGGCGATACTGGTATAGTAGTTGGTGCCTTCGTGGTTACATTAGGCGTATGTCTGGGTAGGCTGGTCTTGGTGGTTAGGAGTTTCTGTAGGGTCCCAAGGGAGAAGAGGAAAAGAGTGGAGAGAAAGGGGGAGAGAGAGGGTTGGGGGGCGGGGGGGACATGCCAATACGTTGGTGATACGTTGGTTGTACACCTCACGCCTAATTCAGTTTATTTAGGTGCAGGATCATCCTGGGAAGAATACTCCAAAAATAATCTGCATTTCCATAAAAGGTACATCTCCTGTGTCTTCAGCTAAGCTGCCAAAGGCCGGCAAAATTGATGCAGTCAGCTAATGCAGTAAATAAATAAAAACTGTCTGTGAGCCACTTGCTGTGAACGAAACCACTGTGCTCAAAATGCCTCTGAAAAACTTCAGTAACCTAGCTATCCTGGGAAGTATCACAAAAATAAAGGAAAAACGTGACTAAATATATCAAGACCCCTTAGTTTATTTCTGGAACTGGGAACCTTGTCCTCTGTTATTCCACAATTTCAGGCTCGCCTGAGACTGGGAGCGCAGTGGCACCAGCTCATCCATCAACCAGGAACAGAGAAAGCCAACTACTTCAGCTTGGGATGAACACTGCCATTCAGTGGGTGGCATGGCGCCCAATCTAAATGAGAAAGGGGCCTTACCACAAACAGTAGCAGCCCCTTCCATTCCCTAGGGCGCCAGTGCCTCTTGTGTCTTAAAAGCAACATCCTGTGTAAAATCCAAACCCCGCTCCTACCCGACTTCCCTCCATAACATCTCGTCATACTGCATGACAGTTGGGCTGCGATCTTGAATTTGCTAGTCTGTCAACTAAAAATTGAAAAGTAAAGAGATCTGACGTGATCAGGGAAATATATTTCTCTTGGTTCAATGTAAATTTGCAAATCCTCAGGGGACCTGCAAAACCGATCAATCTGATTGGCTGAAAATGTTTGCGCTATAAAAAACTCTGAAAAATAAAAAAAATTCAAATGTGACCTTTAGAAAATGAGCGATATTGAAGCTTGTGCCATGAATAAATGAGGAATGAGAAAAATGGACAGAAAGTGCATTTGATGATTCTGGGGACGATGGCGGGAATTCCAAAGGAGTCGAGATACCACAAAAGTGAAGAAAAAAAACATGTTGTTATTGGAGCATTCACATATGGATAAGCGAATAAATAGAGGGGCTGAAGAATAGCTGCAAATCCTGAATACAAATAAAGCACTTCGTAACATCTTATTATCAAAGATGCGCACAGTGAATACTGTGGGCATGTGGACTGGGAGCAGGACTCAGTTGGTGTAGGTGGGATAGACGCATTGGCATCACCATAGGCTAGTTCCTGTACCCACAGCCCACTGCGCAGAGACAAAGATTGTGCAAGCCTGGGTTGGGTAGGAGAGGGGTTAGCGCAGCCCCACGCTGCGTTCACTATGCAGGGCAAAAGCTGTCTATGTATTACCAAAGGCACAGCACAGCCGCGTTGGGTGGGACAGTTTTTGGGTGTAGTGCCTGGCCCAGTCCAGGCCATGTTTACAGAGAACGGTCGTATACCAGGCCTTGTGCTGAAAATCAGGCTGCATGATCGAAGGCATGAGCAGCCGGTTTAGGCTATAGCCAGACCCTGCTCGCATAATAAGGGAGACTGCAGACAGCATGCACATTTTGTCTTTCAAAGCAACCATAGGTATAATCAACTGTCTTCCCATAAAACTCTACCCATATTTCCAACCCTAACTCAAACTCTAAACCGGTACCAGTATGTGC
The DNA here is from genome assembly GCF_964261635.1 of Lissotriton helveticus. NCBI lineage: Eukaryota > Metazoa > Chordata > Amphibia > Caudata > Salamandridae > Lissotriton > Lissotriton helveticus. The sequence goes on along the minus strand of NC_136070.1, from coordinate 686,450,208 downwards.
TGTGCCGAAGGCTATCCTCTCTCACCAATTGATACTAATATTGCTTACTGCTGGATTGCTTATCATTTTGGCCCTGTCTAAGGAATCTACACAAAAAATATAGTATGCGCACAGGAGTTTAGAAAGTTGGTGGTAGGCTCCACATTGTGCTTTACTCTACCATTTTGTTGGCTTGCTTGATAATTGTATTTCCTTGTGCATTATAAAGACTGCATTTCTTGTGTGCTTTTCTATTATTTTTCAAAATCGTTGCTGGTTTTCTGATACAAACTTTACTCTGTAGTCTAACTTAAGAATGCATCAGTAAATTATTGTGCGACTGTCCTAATATTTGGAGTCATTAAAAATCTGACCGTTGACCATTTTGAGGAAGAGTTTATTATTATGTATGGCAATACTCTAATCTAATGGAAGAACATGAAATCAAAGGCTATCTATACCATTCTTCCTCCAGCGTCCTTCTGATACAATACATATTCTTATCTGCTATTTTACAATGACTGCATTTCATTACCTCGAACTCCAGTGACCCAAGAGGGACACAAGTATTTCTCTGCAAGCCTCTTCTTGCTAAAGAACTCACATTCAAAAGGTCTACCAGTGCTTCGTTTGTAAATTAAATAGAGCCGTGGCCCGAAGCTCCAACTCGGATGCAACGGCTGGTGCAAATAAACTTCGGCCCCTTTAATTTGTTACCAGTCACTCTGCGCATTCATGCTTTCTCCCTCTGTGATGTGTTGTCCTTCTTTTTCGCCCTCCATCTTTCGATTTGTGTGTTTTTTCCTCTTTTGCTCTTGGGGAATATCTGATGCGAAAAAATAAGTGCCGGTGGCCCCCACCAGTAACCACCGGCTCAAATTAAGCATTGGGTCTACCAACCCACTTCTAACTTTGAACACCCCTCATTGAAACTACACACTCGGTAGACCGTTTTGGTGACACTTTTACATACATCTGACTTTCTCCTTCCAAATAGCTCTCACTGCCTGCTGTACCTGTATGACTGCCTGCTGTACCTGTATGACAACGTCTATCTTTATTTGTAAGATGTTACCTTCTACTAAACCTGCTTTCCATGGTCCTTTGTCACACAGTTCCTATTATCCAAGCCACCCTAGACACAAAAGTCCACCTTTGTATTCATAGATCCTGTGGTATGATCTGCTACAAAATTGCATCGTAGCAGTACTTTGCTTAGACTGACTAGCTTTGCAGAGGATTTGGCTGAATGCACATTTGACTCTTCCGCCCCATATCAGTGGTATATGATCAGTCCTTAGCATAAATTTGGACCCCAAAACATAGATCTTAAACTTTTTTTTTTCCTAACCCTATTCTATTTGTTACAACACATTACTAGAATGTGTCCAGAACAACAGATGAATGTGCCACCCGAAAACTATTTCTCATTGAGCACTGTAGGCAATTGCTTCCCTAATTCCTACAAGGTTCGTCTTGGCACAAATCTTAAAATTAAGCAGTTTTTTAAAATGTAGCTGACATCCTTGTTAACCTCTGTCTTCTACGATCTTTAATCAAGCTGTTCAGGAGGAACGCTTCAGTTGCCCTTTAATGCTTCCTAAAAAGGGGGTGGGAAAAGAGGGCACACTGAGAAAGCAGTGCAACAAGAATGAATAAATACGGTAATTTATCTTGGCAGGGCAGGTTTTTGGTGTTCTTATTCTTCTTTTCTTATCCTTTTCAGCATTCCATGCCTTCGTTCTGACTGCGCTGGCTGTTTGTGTGTTCGTGGCCTGCGGCTTTCGACTCAGCTACATACACGATCATTTCCTACAGTTCGCAGTGTCGGCGGCCATCTTGTCTCTGGTACTCAGCTTCTTCCTATACTTCAAGTCCCTCTGTGCAGCAGAATCCGAGCTGGCACCAGGTGGAAACTCAGGTGAGGATTTTCACTTCATGTCATCATTAGAAATCAGTTTACACACCTGCTTTTCTTTTTATATAAGGCTGTAAAGGTGCAAGGATAGTGTTTGGACTTCAGTAGATACATGGCACACTTGTTTTGGTGCAATGGTGGCCCATCCTGCCCCACCCCGCTTTTTATAGTCCATAATGAGTGACTGTCAGTTTGAGCAAGAGTCAGAATGATAGACGCTTATCATACTGCGGTCAGGCACCCAGGCATTTCTCATGTGTAAACTACGCAGGTACCAGGCAGCTGCGGTTTTCTGAGCTGGAGATCTCTCTGCCTGGAGGACAGTGACACCATCAGCTTGGCAAAGTTCCGCGAGGATCCTCCATCCTGGAGACCAGGGGGAACGTCACAGATAGAGGCAACTCAGGGAGTTTTTGGTTGCACTACAAAAAAGGGGGTGCTACAGATGTAAATAAACCAAGGGCACAATCCACTCAAACAATTACAAAGCCCTTTGTATGGACAACACACTTAATTCTTTGTCCAGGGGATCCCCCAACCATCCATTCAGAGAGGTATTTATTCCAGTGTCAATCTGGAAACATTCCCTGTGTGTGTTATTCGTTTAAAACAGGCTTGGTGCCCAGGGATCACCACCGTGCAACTATGTTGGAAAAATAGAGGAAGTACCTCACATCAGCAGCCAACCCAGAGCTAATTGGCAGGTACTCACCAATGTGCTCACTTTGTCATTGTCTTCAATTTTCCTATATAGGCGGAGGAACCAACACCCAAACAAGGTCAGAAGAATGTTGTGTGTCTGTCCTTATAACCCTATTGTGTATTGCACACATCTCAAAAACCTCCCTAGGTCCTCCTACGCGAAGGAGAGAATTCTTCCTCACTAGAACAGAGATTAAAAATGAGTTAAGTGTTGCATTTAGCATCCATCTTTAACTTTTTTATGCCCACGGTCACGGTTCAAAACAAAATACCACGTTTGGACCATTTTAAAAAGAACGTCCGACTCTAACATGTGTGCAAATGAGATACAACTGGGGTACTGGGATGAATTTGCTAGTTCTAGTAATCAAATAAGCTGCTGTATACTAATAGATGTCACAGGAAATTTACAACAGTAGGTAAATCAGTCAAAGCAGCATTTCTGCTATGCATCTAAAAACAAAGAGGGTCTGGGCAGTGGTTCTGAAATCAGTGGTGCCTAATAAAGGATGGACTTTCCTTAACAAAAAGAGTTGAATGAAACATGATTGTGAGCTTCTTTCAATGAGTTACATGAGAAAAGAGTTTTGAATTAAAAACTACTAAACCTTGAGACTTCACAGTAGAGTATTGGAACAATGCCCAGAGGAAAAAGTTAATTAAGCCTGTGGATGTCTTGGGGGTTGTAATTAAGCCTGTGGATGTCTTGGGAGTTGGTAACAAAATACATTCAGTGTTTGAGGAGCTAAGCTTCAAAGAGTGGAGAGACTTTCAATTCATGACCGTAATAGTTTAATGTGGTAAATGATGAACAGCCATACAGGTGATGCCGAAAGATGCCCATATTGGTGGAATACATACCGGATCCAGTTACTACTTCCCCCAGTAGCTTCAGGTAGATGTTCAACAACAATCCCACATAGATGTATCGTCTGGCCATCAACATTACATTAAGTGGGGCTTGAACCTGGGGCACCCACAGATCAAAATAAGGTACTTCAGGTTTTGTAATTTTTAAACCAAACCTGGACCTGTACAACCAAACCCATGCACACACACAACACCAGAAAGAAGCTTTCGCATAGTCAACACATTAAAGGCTAATGAGTGATGGAGGAGCAGAAATTCATCTTCCAGCATAAACATTCCATCGTCCTGTAGTGAAAGGATACCAGATTGGCAGGAATGTAAACATTGTGCTCAGTGACACCAGTCAGTGAAGTGGAGAACCATACTCAAGAAGTTTACCTAAAAACGAAGTAATAGGGCAAACATTCACCAGATCATCAGAACCGAAGATAGGCTTTGTTTAACAGGGGTAGTACTGTAACATTCAAAGAGACAAAGCATGGCTAAGAACATAAATTGTTTCACAGAAATATTCTCCCAGATAACTGGTACATTATCAGACAAGACAGTAGAAACATGACACAAGCTAAAATCATTGGCAGAAAAGTTAAAATGACCCCACCAATCTTTGTTAAAAAAAGAGATTATTTTGATGGGCACGAACAGAATTAACTACACTGTACAGCTGATTGGAGCTCTTTTAAGTTGATAGCCTGAATATGTGATCCTTTGCTCGTTAGTGTCTTTTTTTAGTACGACGTAAAGCAGGGAGGTCTGTTAAGCATATTTCTTCTCTTCTTTTCAGTGCCAAGACTTGTAGACTTTCCAATGTACAAATCCAGAAAATAGCAGAGAGCAATAGTTTTAAAAGCAGTGGCTATCGAAACCAAAGTTGCCACTGTCCCACCCATTGTAATTAAGAAATTAGCTTACAACAGGAATGAGGATTAAAAACAGGATTCCAATTTTCTAATTTTTCCCTTGCAACTCAGAAGTAATATTATTAATGCAATATTGATAGAGTAATACGTCAGAGACTATGACAGGCAACTTCAACTGAGTCAAGTGGCAGACAACCAATAGGAAATTTGAGTTGGGTAAAGATTAAAACAGTAGGCTCTCTTGCGACTGTATGTGGCACGACACATACTGAGCTAATTAGAAATTTGTAAAAAGATAGAATAAAGCACAATAAATGTTACCAGAGATATTAGCCAATGGTAAATTGTTATGGTAAAAAAACATAGTATGTGGGATACGTGGAGTGGTACTGTGAACTGTGAAGACCTGGGCAGCATTTCAGCAACCCCAGATGACTTTATCTGCCCTCTATTACTTCTGCTCTCTACTGGAGAAGGGCTAAACTCAGAAAAATGTGTCTAGAGATAACAGCACTTCCTACACCAACTTTGGTGAAAAACGACAGCAACTTTGAAGTAAGCGTACTGCATTTATCAGAATGCAATGGGGTGAATGGTGCTGGGATGAGAGGCATTGTGCTCCCTCCTTCCTTGTGTTTAAAATGCTCCCTTGATACAACGAGCTGACGAGCTCACCTGGAATGCACCTGTGTGCCTATGAAGTGGTACTGTGGCCTTTGAAGACTTGGGGGGCATTGTAGCAACCCCAGATGACTTTTATCTGCTCTCTATTACTTCTGCTCTCTACTGATGAAGGGCTAAATCCAGAATCCTGTGTCTACAGATAACAGCACTACCTGCACCAACTTTGGTGAAACCTGCAGCAACTTTGAAGTGGCGATTGCAGGCAGTGCCTTTGCTGGATCCAGTTTTTCGCTCCATAATAGGGACAGATATTGGCAATTTCTTTCATGAAAATGAAGGGTCCGCTAAGGAAGCCGGAACATTGTAGGAGGCTTTTAAAGTTAATTTCAGAGGGGAATGTATTGGGGTACCAGCTCGTGTCTTAAAGTCACACCGTGACAAAATGCGAGACATTGTAAGTACGTTACAGAATCTAGAATGGCATTATGAGCTACAGCCAGCACTCAAACATTTAGCAAATACGAGAGAGCTAAATTCTGAACATGCTGAGATTGCAGAGCAGGAGGTACGATTTCGGTCCCGGCGCTGGGTGGCAAGAGCGTATGGGGAGGGGGGCAGTGCGGGATGTACGCTGGCCGCAAAACTCTCAGAGTACAAAGAACAGGTTCACGTAGTCAAAATACTGGATAAAAACTCTGAACCACAGTATACGACCTCTGAGATACTACCAGTGTTCACTGATTTTCATGCTGAGTTATATGCGCACCGACTGACGCTACGGACGTTGAGATAGCTAGCTATCTTGACAATGTGGTGCTGGGTTGGCAATCATCAGGTCAAAAGGAATTTCTCCTGCAGCCGCTAACCGTGGATGATGTGAGGGAGGCTATACAAAAACTACCAGATGGAAAGGCAGCGGGCGCTGATGGCCTGCCCCGTGAGGTTTATAAAACGTACGTAGACCAGTTGGCCCCAAGACTGGTAGAGGTGTATGCAGAGGCATACGATAGCAGGATACTCCCTCCCACACTGTTCGAGGCCCTGATAGTCATGCTATTGAAGCCAGAAAAAGATGTAAACTGTACCGGCCAATATCATTAATGAATATTGATGTACAAATCTTAGCTAAAATAATTGCTATGAAATTACAGCCCCTGGTGCCCCCTCTGGTGCTACCAGATCAATCCGGATTTGTGCAGGAGCGATCCACCACACATAATTTGAGAACTTTGTTTGCAATACTGCACCAATTGAACCCAGAACTAAAGGCAACTGGGGTGTTACTTGATGCTGCTAAGGCATTTGACTCCATACAGTGCGGCTATATGTTCATGGTGCTGAGTCGTATGGGGCTCCCCTCTGCATTTATGCAATGGGTACATTTGCTCTATTCTGAACCGACAGCGAGAGTTTGTGTAAATAGGTTTGTGTCAGACCCTATCCAAATCTGCAGAGGTACTAGGCAAGGATGCCCACTGTCACCAATGCTTTTCTCTCTCGTGCTAGAGCCTTTAGCATGCAAGATCAGGCAGCGGCATGGACAGGCGGCGCTGGGGTTCCAACAGCGGCCGATAGCTATATCCTTATAGGCAGACGACAGGTTGCTGTATGACTGGGAACCTGAGACAAATCTCGAGTCCTTACTCAGGGACTATGTAAAATTCGGAGGGTATGCTGGCCTTCATATAAACTTGGAAAAATCTGTATTATTTCCTCTCATACAGTGCACCACATTGTACGAGCTGGAAACCCCCCTGACTTGGGCCTCAGAACCCGTTAAATATCTAGGGGTCTGGATACATAGGGATCCATAGGTAGTAGTGCAAATGAACTATGGGCGAGCGATCACAACAATAACAGATCAGGTAGCTAGATGGATACGCCTCCCACTTTCCCTAGCGGATTGTATTGCAGTGATAAAATTTACCATATTTCCTAAATTCCTGTATTTGTTTGTGAATATTCCCATAGTGTTAAATAAAATGCTTTTTAAATCCCTACATGCATGCTTGCTGACTCTGACGTGTCCAGGTAAGCATCCGCGCTGCAACTGGAAGACTCTGGTACAACCATTTGAGCTGGCGGCTTTGAAGAGCCGGACAAGAGACTGTACTATTTGTGTGTGCAGGCGCAGTTTTCGCACGACTACCTGTTCCCACAACGCTATCTATCGCACTTAGCGGTGGAGGTGGATGATGCTCATCCAGTCCCATTCAAGGCAATGCTGCTTTACACTCGACCTCTGAATCCCAGAATGCACATAAACGCAGTGAGCTGTAATTCCCGCGCGTGGCGGTATCTACAAGTTAGGGCAGGCAGGAAGTACCTGTATGCACCTGCCCTGTTGGTAGATGCACACCCTGACATCTCAGTTGTCCAGGAACAGGGATTAATGGATACACTGAGGGAGGCTGCGGTCGGCACACTACGGGGCCTTTACCCCAGCAGAACATTTATAACCCTAGAAGCCCTCACTGCGAAAAAAAAAACCTATACTGCTATGCTAGGTTTTGTATATGCAAGATTGCATGCAGCGATTAGGGCGATGTACCCGGAGTACACTAGAGAGCTGCAGGTTCTAACTGCGCAACAAGAGCTCTGCTCCAAGGAGGATAGAAAGGGTCTAATAACCAGGGTATATACCACTTTACTTGTTGAGAATTCGATGGTTATAGCTGTGGCTTATGAAAAATGGAATGCACTGTTGGACACACCGTTATTGTGGGATGATTGGGTGACGTGTTGTACGCTGACCGGATGCCTCATGGCAAATTGTAATCTCCGGATAATAAATTTTTAATTTATTCATCAAATGTACTATATGCTCTAGAGACTACACCGATATGGGCTGCGGGCTGATTTGCGTTGTGTACGGTGTGGTGTAGAGGGCGCAGGTTTTAAGCACCATGTCTGGGACTGTGGGCCTATATCATTATACTGGGTCAAGGTAACGCAACATCTCTCACAAATGATTATGGAAAAGGTGGATTCAGCCCCACAAATATATTTACTGGGATTGCTTAAGACAATTAAACCATGCAAATTAGTAGCTGTTGCATTGCTACTGGCCAAGAGATTAGTATCTAAGAATTGAGGCGGGAAGACTGTTCATACAGTGATCACCTGGTTCAGGGATGTTGTGTATTCCAGAGAACAACTGGACATATATGCTGAGGAATTGCCAGTCTCCTCCAGGCCAAAAGATATCTGGAGCCCTGTAGCATTATATCTTTTGGAGCATCCCGATGTGTTAAAGTACGTTGAATACTGTGATTGTTTATATGGGTTGGGAGTGGAGGCCCTAAGTGTCTGCATGTAAATTGGGATGGTCACAAATACCTCCGCTAGGTAGCCAACAAAAGTCCAACTGAACTAAATGTACTGCTATGCGTGTTTGCATTATGTAGTGTATGTTGGTTCGAGGCATGTGGGCTGCTAAATTCATATCTTAGCATTAGATCGCCGCCTAGTGTTGGGTCCGGATGATCGCACATTGTTGTCCTGGAAGAGTCTTCGAAGTATCCTGAGATGGGTGGCTCCTCCCCTGGACTACAGTGCGCATGGGCATCGGCTCCATCCCCAGATTGTTTTTTTCCGCCATTGGGTTCGGATGTGGTCTCGACGTCTTTCTGTCGAAACCGAGAAAACACTTACTTTTAGCGGCCAAAAGGCCTCGATTTTTTTTTTTGCGTCGGTATTGTTTGCGCACGGTCTCGAGTCTTCCGTCTCTTGGAGCCGGAATAAGCGGAGTTTTCTTTCGCTTTCTGGACTTTGAGGCCTTCTCATCGCAACACGACTGCAAAACTTTTCGGACATGGAGCGGAGCCCGTTTAAGTACTGCCCGCTTTGTGGGTCCAAGTACCCACACATCGATCTACACCCCGTCTGTAACAAATGCCTTTCGCCTGACCACGACGACGGCAAGTGCAAGGCATGTGCACAGTTCCGCTCAAAGAAGACTCTCAAGCTTCGGCGCGCGGTGCGCATGGAAGCTAGACAAGCGGCCCCGGACCCGGAGAACATCTTCGGAGACCAGGAAGAAGAGGACCAGGGTCATCATCTTCAAATCTCCCCACCCGAGACGGAGGTCGAGGCGGATCCGGGAGACGACTACGGAGTCGTGGATCAAGGCCTTGAATACGTCGACGAGGTAGGGGACGACGATCAGATTTATGGGGCCGCGGCAGATAGCTCGGGGGACGAGCTCTGCCCCGAAGGTTACGAGGATACCGACCGGGTCGCGGGATCGCCTGTTGGCCTTACCCAAGACCCGTTGCCGCAAGCCACGGCCCCGCCTTCTGGCCCGGCCACGGACTTACTTGCCGAGCAGACTGTTTCGAAACCGAAACCAAAACCATCGGGATCGACAACACCTAAGATGGCCGACCCGAAAACGAAACCGAAACTTAAGGACTCGAGTGTCCCTAAGATGGCTGCCGTACCGGCAGAAACGACTGTGCCCGCTACTCCATCGACTCCGTCGACCTCCGGTCCGCAGAAGTCGAAAAAGTCTGTCGATTCCGCCGCTGCAAAATCGAAATCGACGCCAGAGGAGGGGTCCTCTAAGAAAGATGGTCGGCACGGATCGACAGCTGCGCCGCCGTCCAAGCACGCCAAAGCCAGCTCCAAGGAGGCTACGCAAGCGCACGGATCGAAGACTCGACGCCCCGGTCCCAGGAATCGGGGTCGGTGACGACGGGATCCGCGCCCAAAGCGCACAAGGCCCACAAAGACGTCGGATCCGAGGGAAAGATCAGAGCATCCTCGACGGCGCCAAAACAAACTGTGAGTGAGACATCCCTCATCGGCGAATCACTAAAGCGAATCAGGGAGAAGGCCTCTGCTCCGTCGGCTCCGATACCATCGCCGCAGCCGCAAAAGGACAATCCAGCAAAACCTTCTGGGAAACTTCTCTTTATTTTGCCGCCGAAGGAGGCGCCGAAGGCCTTTTCCACCAAATCGGCACCGAAACAGGTGATTTCTTCACCGGCTGGCCCTCTTCCACGTCGGGTACTCGACTCTGAGGAAGATTCAGAGCGTTTCATCGACGCTGACACAGGAAAACTGACCCTCTATAAGAGGAAAATCACTTCGGAGTCAGTGGACTCATATGTCATCCCACTGAAGAAGAAGAAGGTGCCCCTTGATGCTTCAGGCCTCATGGAACCTATCCAGCCTCCTCCGAGACGGAGCCCTACTCCCTCACCAGAACACTCTGCGGGTGAGGGGGTATGATGAGGACGAGCAATACAATTTCCCTATCAATGAACCTGATGCGCAACAGGATTCATATGATGACACTGGTGACCAAAGCGCCCAAAGTGTGGGGCAGGACCCGCAGCTCTTTAATGCACGTGCATCCCCAACTGAGGATTCAGCAGGTTTTCATGCACTACTCGAAAGGGCCGCAGCCAATCATGATGTGGACATGCATGCGGACCCGGTTGAGGAAGACTTCCTTTTCGACACATTTTCAGTCTCTGAGCAAGAGTGGTCAATCCACGTATTGAAAAAAAGTACAGACCTGCACCTGCAGACCCCGCATACATTCGGGGACAGTTGCCACTGGACTCTCTTGTGGTCGCCAATGCCAGGAAACGTGCCAACTCCCAAACCACGCGTGAAGCTCCTCCCCCGGATAAGGAGTCTAAAGTGCTAGAGGCAGGGGGCAAAAGAGTAGCTGCGCAGGCATCAAACTTTTGGCGCATTGCCAATACACAGGCACTCTTAGCGCGTTACGATAGGGCGCACTACGACACCCTAGAACAGATTATACAACACCTGCCTCCACAGTTCCAAGAAGGCACTAAACTGCTTATTGAGGAAGGGAAGCTAATCTCATATCAAGTGTGCCCTTGACGCAGCAGACACAGCTGCTAGAGCTATCAACACTAGCGTTATGCTGAGACGACAGGCGTGGCTACGCATCTCAGGGTTTAAACAGGATATTCAGACAACCATTCTTAATCAGCCAGTCCATCCTGATAGTCTGTTTGGTCCAGATGTTGACACCACCCTAGAGAAAATAAAAAAGGACACAGAGACTGCTAAGTCCATGGGGGCCCTACAGTCACAACAGTTTCGTGGCAGCAATTTTCGTCGCTCAGGTGCACGTGGAGTCACCAGAGGACAAATGGGTCAACAATCTCAGTTCTCAAAAGGTGGAGCACAATCCTCGTTCACGAAACAGAACAAGGGAGGTTACAGAAACAACAGCAACAGAGGTCGCGGCAGAGGAAACAACAGCTCCCGCTCCTCTACCCCAAGCAAACAGTGACTCTCTGTCACTGCCCCCCGACCACTTAACACCCGTCGGGGGGAGACTGCAGCAGTTCCTGCCCGTCTGGATAACCATCACCACAGACAGGTGGGTGCGACAACTAATCCAGTATGGTTATTGCCTAGAGTTGAAATCCACTCCACCCAACATCCCGCCAAGGCAAAGACCTATGTCCGCAGAGCACTTGCTCTTATTGCAGCAGGAGGTAGTGGTGATGCTGCAAAAAGGCGCAATCGAGCTCGTGCCGGTGGGAGAAGAAGGTACAGGGGTGTATTCCCTGTACTTCCTTATTCCGAAGAAGGACGGATCTCTCAGACCCATTCTAGATCTACGTCCCCTCAACATGTACATACTATCAGAACATTTCCACATGCTCACTCTCCAACAGATTCTTCCCTTGCTGAACCAAGGGGACTTCTTAGCAACCTTAGATCTCAAGGATGCTTATTTCGACATTCCACTACACCCGTCCCACAGGAAATACCTCAGGTTCACTATTCATGGCAAGCATTACCAGTTCAAGGTGCTACCCTTCGGAGTCACCACAGCCCCAAGGGTGTTTACCAAGTGTCTGGCGACAGTAGCAGCGCACCTCAGGAGGCAGAACATCCATGTCTACCCCTACCTAGACGACTGGCTCGTGCAAGCCAAGTCGGAGCAACAGTGCGCCGCGGACATGTCGGCTACAATTCACCTTCTTCACAATCTGGGTTTCTCGCTGAACTACCCAAAGTCGCATCTACAACCAGCACATGTCCGGCAGTTCCTAGGTGCGACGATCAACACCCTGACGGCCATGGCTCAGCCAAACCAAGTCAGGATAGACAGCATGCAGTCTCTAATCCAAAAGTTCAGACCACAACACTCGCTTCCAGCGAGAGTGTTCATGCAGTTGATAGGCATGATGGCCTCCTGCATCTTCATAGTCCCTCACGCACGGTTACATATGCGCCCGCTCCAGGAGTGCTTAGCGAATCAGTGGACACAGGCTCAAGGGCAATTGACAGACCTAGTGTTGGTTACCAGTCGGGCATACGACTCTCTGCATTGGTGGACTCCACACAACCTTTGCAAGGGCCGACTGTTCCAAGAGCCTGTGCCGCAGATTACCCTGACAACGGACGCATCTCTCCAGGGATGGGGAGCTCATCTGCTCAATTACACAGTGCAGGGACTATGGACGACACAGCAACAAAAGATGCACATCAACTATCTGGAACTGATGGCAATCTTCATGGCGATCAAGTCCTTCATTGTACATCTGTGCAACAAGTTAGTGTTAGTCCGGACGGACAACATGACCGCGATGTACTACATTCAAAAGCAGGGAGGCACCCACTCGCCACAGCTGTCTCATCTGGCTCAGAGCATGTGGAAGTGGGCCATTCAGAGGAACATTTTCCTCATGGCAGAACACCTCCCAGGGAAGGACAACCAGATGGCGGATCTGCTCAGCAGGTACAGCCATCAAATGCACGAGTGGGAGATACACCCATCTGTCCTCCACCCGTACTTCCAGCAGTGGGGTCATCCGGAGATAGACCTGTTTGCCACAAAAGAAAACGCAAAATGCCAACACTTTGCCGCCAGGTTCCCTCACCCACAGTCGCAGGGGAATGCGATATGGATGAACTGGTCAGGCAAATTTGCGTACGCTTTTCCGCCAGCCCCTCTGATACCGCTGGTCGCAAGAAAGCTAAGGCAGCACGCGATGACTCTCATCCTAGTTGCTCCAACGTGGGCGCGCCAAGCATGGTACACCACGTTCCTCGAAATGTGGAAAAGTAAATTTTGCCATGTTCTGTGTCCCTACGCTTCATCCATCATATGTTATGTGTGCATGACCAATATGCATATGTTATTCCCCATGTCTGATTAATGACGCAATTACAGTTGTGTCCACCTCTGGTATGTCAGTTTCCAGTCCTCGTGAATACTACGAATATCAGGCCTATGTAAAGTTACGTTGTCACGTTTCTCAGTGTGCACGTTATTTCATTATAAAGTCCCCGTTTCTAGGCCTCAACAGGGCCCGGACCACAGATTCAGCTCCTGTCTCCTGAAAGCCTCGCTAAGGAGCGATACAGCCCCCACCTGTATCCTCGACCCTTCACTTACTTCCTGCCTCGCAGTGCCCGGTGCAGCCCGGCTCTGCCTCTGAGTCTGCCAAGAGTATGTTATGATTCCAGCTATCAGTTCAGTCCTTCTTCTCTGCATTCCTAAGCTACTGAACTGCATCAATAGTTTCCGTCATTGTCTAGCCTATTCGGCTCCACGTTAGAGAAATACTGTATTAATGGTCATTTAATATTCTTCATCACGCACTACATGTAGAATAATGCATGGTCCAGTCTTAGAATCAAGTTAGCTTTTCCCCTCATGACTTCTAGTTTATATCAACATGTTCCCTAAACATCAGATACCAGATAGGGTTCAGGCACATGTCGCTCCGACCCTCCAGACTCTAGTCTCTGCTCCTAGCACAGAGTTCGTAGCCCCCAGCTTCTCCTAGTAACACGTCATTGCCAGTTTTCGCGCACCACCAGGTTAGAGGTCCCGGCTCCTTAGGTAGCCCCCTCCTATGTTTCCGCCCATTCATGACATATTCTGTTACGTTTGCATCACATGTCTATGTATACTCCCAGTTACACCTACTTTTACTGTTATCTCTCGCGACTGCTACGCGTCACGCCTTCTGCTCCACCCACTGCTACGCCTACTGCAATGTAATGCTATGTGTTTGCGCTATGTATATAAGTCGATGTATTGTTATTAAAAGTTAGCGCGCTCATCCCAGATCAAGCCCCGGCAGCTGCTGGGCCCCAGTTGTCCTGCTGGGTCATTCTATGCAGGTTGTCCTGATCCTGTCCTTATGCTGTAATAAACCTGCAGAAACTCCTACTACCTCGAATCTTGACTCTTATTTTATTGAGCTATCTGTTATTCATTCATTCATTAAAAAATAGATCCGGTATTATTTATTTATATACCACATAATGGCGCCCGAATAGGGACTTGCCCTTTCCCCACGCGTCGGTGAAGCCACGCCGACCCCCTGACCCTCTGCAGCCGTGACGGAACCATACCGGCCACGTGCAGATATTTCTGCCTCAAGTATCCCTCAGGCCCACGGAGGAGACGGAGGAGGCGGTCCAGCATCCGAACGAGACGGTGGAGGAACGCGGCGAGTCCCGACCAGAGCCCAAGCCGAGAGTCCGAGGTATCCGGAGGCCCACCCGTAACTGAAGTCCGAAGTCCGAAGTTCGTCGTCGTAGCAGTCCAGTCCCGTCCGAGGCCTTCCGTTCTTGCTGCCCGGTGAGTACCATTGCTGGGGTAGTATCTAGACAGGACCAATCTAAATTGACTCCTGGTCCGTGGGTTGGTGGTGCCCAGACTCACAAACGAAGTGTTCACCTAGGTGGATACGGGTCTTGATGCGTCCCTTTATGGGACCAGTATGTTCCGTACTGTTACAGCAGTGCATCCAGTAATTCTAGTCTGTTCCGTTCTCGAGACATTCTGTTCTGTTCTGTTCTCAGTATTCCAGGTAATATTCTGTTCGAACTGTCATTTATAATGTTGTTCAATGTATTTCCAATGTCGTGGTATGCCTGAATTGTTTTCCCAATTGTTATTGTTTTTCGTGTATTGTATTGTGTTCCGATTCAAGTTTACAATGCCGCTCTTTTCCAAGTTACGTCAGTTAAAAACTAGAAAGGGTTTATTAGAGGAAGCAGTTCCTGTCCCGCCTAGGGACAGTCCAGGTCACTTTATGTATCAGAAACATGGCATAAGCGCCATAATGTATCTAGATTTATGGGTAGAGTATACCAAACAGTTAGAAGAAAAGTATAGATGGCCCGTATCGGGTACATGGGATGCCGAATGTATCATGCGAGTAGAAGAAGCATTATGGAAAAAGAAAGCCAGACAGTCACAGAAAGATGCCATCGAGTTATGGCGTAAGGAAGCTCATAAAAGAACGGAAAAGGAAGTCAGAAAGTCGGAGTTAAGTAGAGAATCCCAGGAACGAGCCCAAGAAAGAGAATTAATCGAGATAGGTGAACGAGTCAAAACCGAACAGTCAGACAGACAGAGGCATGCCCTTATTAAGGGTATGTATCCTCTTCTTGCCGAAGGTGTGCCAAAAGCGACCCCAGAGGCATCCAGTAATTTCCCGCCACCATTAGTTCCGACCAAGCTATGTCATAAACCGACCGCAGCTGATATTTTTATTTCGTCCTACTTGGACGACACAGTCCCAGAATATGCAAATCCTGTTCGCGCTCCGCCAGTCCCTGTAAATCAGGCACTTCCCGCTCTTCCAGACACCGGAGTACCTGCTACGGTACCCCCGGTCCAGCCAGCGTTTCAACTTCCCGCTCCGCCACGAAGAATGTCAGTCGACGATTCTAGTCTAGGGGCCGCAGGAGGAGGTCTTCCTCAAACCCCGCCGCCACACAAGCGTTTAACGTTAGTCGAATTACATGCTCAAGCGTTACAGCGCACGCCCAAACATCAGTCTGTTACAGAAATCAGGCAAACCCTTAACGAATGTGTCTATGATCCAGTTCCAGGCGAATATAATATGGTTTTATATTCCTTACGTGTAAGGAGAGTGACCGAGTATCTAGTCACCTTGCCGAATATGAAAGAAGATCTAGACAGAATATATCGTTTCATCCGTACAGGGGATGATCCAGAAAGTATTGGCGAGATTATGTCTCAAAGGAAAGCCGAGATCCAGCTCATGATATTAAAGTTCCTGATCAATTGTCTAATAAGAGAACAAGATTACCCGTCTAAAGATTCTGCCGAAATGAGAATCCTGACAAGGTGGAGTGATAATATAGCCGAGGGTAAGCACAAGACCGTCGGTGCCATGGAGAGTATGTACAAGAAAATTCGTAAAGAAATAATAAGGTTACACGAACAACGTAAAGCAGCACAAGTAAGCGAGAAAGAAAGTATCTCTGATCCTGAAGAGGAAGAGAACGAGAATCCCGCCAGAATAGCGTATGTAGGAAAATCTAGATTTCCAGATCGCCATTTACGTCTAGAACACAAGTCTATTTTTCATCATCCAGTACCAGAACAAGGTTCTCTAGAACAAGTATTTCAAGCTACCGATCACATTCTGAAATCACGAATCGGTTATAGTGAGTTAAGTACCATGCATGAACAAGAACTAGCCCGATCAGCAGTCCGATGGATTACTGATTCTACCACTTTTCCAGACGAAATAGTGGCACAAATGTTTCTGAAACTGCCCCCAGCCGAGCAACGACTGGTGGGTATGTATATGATCCAGCACCTCATTACTCTGTATGAGGATCAACATTCTGATCCAGGTCCGTTGCACGATGTCCTGAACGAGTTACTCCAGTATAGATGGAGAGGTCTAGGTACCGATTTAATCAGTGTCATTCTAGAACAGCGCCACAAATATAGAACGTTTCTGAACCCGCATTTTGTTCATGTCTCACCCCCAGAAAGTAAATCATTTTACATAGACAGACAGAATCCGTTACGAGAAGTCCACCCAGTCCAAGGGGCGGGTGGCGTAATGCAACGAGTGTTTGTATACACTCCGATTTCAAAGATGGAACTTCTTGAAATGAAGAAATTAATTCCCTGTCATGACAAAGATCCAGCAGGGTTCCATAGAGAATTAAAAGACATGCTCCGTATGGGAGAATACACTTACCCAGATATCATTAAAATGTTAAAGGTTCTGTTACCCGCAGGGGTGTATGAAAAGCTAAAGGAAAAAGAATGGGAGGTGGGAGAGAAAAAGATCGATTGGGCAGCTCTAGAAGCTGAAGACAAGGCACGAGTACCAGGTACCGGTCTTGGAGATAAATGTAAAGAATTACCAGAATTATTGATTCAAGTTTTACCCAGATTATTGACAACGAGAAAAGAAGACTGGGATGCAATCTCAGCCTGTAAACAGAAACAAGATGAAGATATTAGTGATTTTTATTCTAGATTTGAAAAATGTTTCAGTATCAACAGTGGTCTCAAGACAAGTAGTGAGTCATACCCTCATCTTTTCGTTACTAAATTAGTCGAGAATTCAAGCCCACAAATTAAAAACCGAGTTTTGAAAGTCGAAAGCACCTGGCAAGCAAATACTCCGTCCCAGATGCTCCAGATGCTCCAGTATCACCAGAATAGAATCAGGGAAGAGCAAGAACACGAGAGAAAACGTATGAAAGACACGAAAATGAAGGTGCTAGTTGCACAATCTGTTCCCCAAGACAGTCAGAAGAGGGGTCCAAATCAAGCCAATCAAGCCAGTCATCCTGCAGCTCCCGTTAAAGGGAACTGCAATTATTGTAAACAGCCAGGTCATTTTATAAACGAGTGTGCAGTCCTGAAACATAATATAGCTACTGGTAAGACTAAAGAAAGACCACGTCCGCCTAGACAAGAACAAGTTTCACAGACTCCTCAACCACAGAATGCACAACAGACAGTTACCGCACCGCAGCCTATTGCTGCAACACAGCACGTTACATCGCAGATGTACCAGTATGCACAGTCCGAGTATCCAGAGTACCAGCAGTATTCATGAAACAGCCTAGAGAGGGAGGTAGGCTTGCCTCTCATCGAGATACCTGTAGATCAAGAAGGTCCCTATGTTCACAGTCAAGTATTAGGGAAAGATAGAAAGTTTTTGATCGATACAGGGGCAAGTAGGACCACAATTAGTCACGCCGAAGTTCCAGGGGCTCCGCTCTCAGGCTCAAGAAATGTTTCCCTTGGATTTTCAGGAAAGCCAATAGTTAATGAGATTTCAAAGCCAGTCACTCTAGAAGTAGGTCCATTGTCCCGCACTACTGATCTGTTACTTACTAAGTCATGTCCAGAAAACCTATTAGGTATTAAGACACTGAAAGAATTAGGTGCAGTCATTTGCTGTTCCCCAGAGGGAATACGTCTGTTCCTACGTGACTTTAAGGGTCACTATGTATTACGAGATTTTGATTCAAGATTGTCTAAAGTTCCACAGCATTTATGGGCGCAAGGTCCAACTGATGTAGGTTACATGCAAATCACACCCCATCGTGTGACTCTCAAACCAGGTGTAGTGTTACCCCGAATCAGACAGTACAGATTGCCACCCGAGGCTGTAGCAGCCTTATCCAAAATTATTGACGAGCTCATGGCTCAAGGAGTAGTTGTAGAAACTGACTCCAATGTATGCAATTCTCCGATCATTCCAGTCATGAAACGTACTGATCCAAATGCACCCCCAGTATATCGATTAGTGATTGATTTACGAGAGCTTAATAAATGTATTATTCCTCAGTACCCAGTTGTCCCAGATATTTCTTCCCTGTTAACAGCTATTGATTCCGAAGCCATGTTTTTCACTGTCATAGACCTCAAGAATGCATTTTTCAGTGTTCCAATTCATCCAGACAGCCAGTTTCTTTTCGGATTTTGTTTAAATGGAAGGAGCTATATGTTTACACGCGCTCCTCAAGGTTTCACAGAAAGCCCTAGTATTTACAGTCAAGCACTCAAGAGACAACTAGACAACATTCACATGCCAACTGACACTGCCCTGCTCCAGTATGTCGATGATCTACTGATCACAGCCCGTTCTGAACGTGACTGCGAGCGAGCATCCCTTACAGTCTTGTATTTTCTAGCCGAGATGGGGCACAAGGTGTCACCTTCGAAGCTTCAATTCTGTGTCCAGCAAGTGGTTTACTTAGGACACTTACTGTCCAAGAGGGGTAGGCAGTTGACACCAGACCGTATCCAGTGTATAGCGAGTCTTCCCCAGCCCAGAACCCAGAAGGAGGTACGTGCCTTTATCGGCCTTACTTCTTATTGTAGACAATGGATTCCTCAGTATGCATTTCTAGCCAAGCCACTGATACAGTTAACGACACAGGAGGCAGCCGTATCGACTGTCCTCCCTTGGACATCTGACCATACACTTAGTTTCAACGAGTTAAAGAGAGCCCTATGTCAAGCTCCAGTTCTAGCTACACCGAACTACAGTAAGCCTTTTACACTTTTCGTTACTGAACGCGAAGGTACAGCATTATCTGTTCTCACACAAGATCAAGCAGGACAATACAAGCCCTGTGCTTATTTTTCGAGCACATTAGATCCAGTCGCCCAGGCGTTGCCTGCGTGCCTCAAGTCAGTTGCAGCCACAGCACTAGCTATCAGACAAAGTGATTCCATAGTTTTAGGGCATTCCCTGACAGTACAAGTCCCACATTCAGTGGAAGTTCTTTTAAACCGAACACAAACTCAGCACTTGACAATTGCACGTTTAACAGGTTATGAATTGACACTGTTCCAGCCACACATAGAAATCAGACGCTGCAACGTTCTGAATCCTGCTACACTGTTACCATCAGTTAATTCAAATCCAGACCCACATGATTGTGTGGAAGTAGTTAATATTACGACAAAGCCAAGACAAGACCTGACAGACATTCCGTTACCAGATCCCGACCTGACACTTTATGTGGATGGTTCATGTATGAGAACTAGTACAGGAGAACTAGTCGCCGCGTATGCAGTGACTACTGACACCGAAGTTATTGAAACACACCGTATTGATACCCTGTCCGCTCAAGCAGCAGAGCTAGTCGCTCTGACACAAGCCTGTATACATGCCAAGAACCTGAAAGTTAATGTTTATACAGATTCACGTTACGCATTCGGAGTTGTACACGACTTCGGAGTGCTCTGGCAGGAGAGAGGTTTCATGACTTCTCATGGAACCAAGATTCAGCATGGTCTCCTTATTCAAGCCCTGTTAGATGCCATACATTTACCGACATCTATTGCCATCATGAAATGCAAAGCACATACGAAAGTTACTGACATTATTTCCCAAGGTAATGATCTAGCAGACCGCACAGCCAAGCTTACAGCACAGACTCCAGACATTCCAGTTAACATGACACATACTCCAGATCCGACTACATGCATGACAGTTAAGGACCCTACACAAGACGTCATAGATATCCAGTTACATGCTACCCCCGACGAAATCAAGAAATGGTCTGAACAAGGAGGGGTCCAGACAGATCAAGGATGGTTAACGAAGGGTAGAGCCACATGGTTTCTCCCCGACTCTATGGTTCAAGTCATTATTAATACCGCACATAGTCCAGCACATTTAGGAGAAAAAGCTATGTTAGACAGTATTCAGAACATTTGGTTCAACAAGCATCTACGAGCTGCAGCCAAGCAGAAAGTCCGTACCTGTATGATATGTTGTCAGTTTAATCCAGGTAAAAGTGTCCCGGTGGAACAAGGTGGTTTCCAGCCCCCTGACCACCCTTTTGAGGTCCTCCAGATGGATTATATTCAGATGGAGCGATGTCGAGGTTTCAAGTATGTCCTTGTAGTTGTATGCGCTTTGTCCAGATGGACAGAAGCATATCCAGTCCCAGATTACACAGCCGCGACCACTGCCAAGCAGTTGGTTCGTGAATTCTTCCCTAGATACGGACTCCCTAGAGTCGTATATTCTGATAACGGTCAGCCATTCTCCTCAGAGTTAATGAAGCACGTTTCCCTTTTGTTAGGGTACCAGTGGAAGTTTCATTGTGTACGCCATCCTGAAGCAGCCGGTCTGGTCGAGAGACATAATCAAACCCTGAAAATCCGTATTGCCAAAGTTTGTAAAGAAAAAGGTGTGGACTGGCTAGTAGCTCTGCCAGTCGCCCTGTTTTATATGCGCATGGTCGCACATTCTAGATCAGGTCTGTCCCCGTATGAGGTCGTATTCGGCCGCCCCCCTAACATGTGGGGTACTCCTAGACCCCGAAGTATTACCGATGTTTCATGTAATATGCTGACAGATTACCTAGCTTCCTTGATGTCTGCCCTCAACTCATGTCGTTCACAGGTTGCTGCCGCATTTCCATACAATACCGAGGTGGCACCGCACGAGATCGTTCCAGGCTCCTTGGTGATGATCAGAAATTTTGACAGATCAAGTCCGCTGGAACCACGTTGGAAGGAGCCACGTCAGGTCCTCTTGACCACCCGTACTGCCGTCAAGTTGGAAGGCAGAAAAGGATGGATCCACCTTTCTCATGTAAAACTTTTTAATGGATTGAAATCCGTTTCTAAAAACATTTCCCAGGATTCCCAGGATTTTAAAAACTGTCGAGACATTGTTTTAAAGGACTGTCCCGCAAAAGACATTATTACAACCCCTCCCTTGTTAGAGAAAACTCCGCAGCAGGAGTATAAGTTAAAGCTCAGGTCTAGTAAAATAAGTCAGTCAGTTTGATTGTATAAGTCCTCCCCTAGGTGAAACGGTTAGACTGTTTCTGACATGTATAAAATAGACCCCCATAGTGAGAGAGTTAGTCGAAGTTCAATTCAATGTATCGTTTTTCTGAGTTTCGTATTATTCATCAGCATAATGATTTCCTGCACCAGCTATGCATTCTATCTGTATTTTCCAGTTCCTCATGTAAATATGTCTGCTAATGCTACAGTAGAACACACGTTTAGTGATCTGCCTCCTCACGAATATTCATACCGCCTCGCTATGCGCAACAACACATTTATCCGCATGTTACATTATTCACACCAGACCAGCAATGCCACTAATTGTTGGGTGTGTGGTCGACTCCCCCCTTTCCAGACACCGAAGGGAGTTCTGCCACTCTTTCCTTATCCATTCTCACACAATGGTTCGTGTGGAGCATGGTCCACGTTAACGTCATCCTCAACAGATATGTCTTTTCTTAACAGTACATGTTTTTCAGACAAGCAAGGTTTCCCCCACAGAACAGGTTTAGATCTAGAAAATGAAGTATATAATTTAGGTAATTATTCGTCGAATTTCATGGTCCTGAATGTTCAGTCTGATACTACTCCAGACTTACCTACTATTTCAGTACTACCAGTCAAAGGCGAATTATGTGTCCGTAGTTATGGTTCCATACATGTAGGTCATAGTGAATGTACTACTGTTATCCAGTATAGTGACAGTAGGAAATCTATTTTTAAAGCTTCACGCCATTCTTATTTTATTTGTGGTCAAACTGCATATGTTCGTCTGCCCCTCGATTGGGAGGGAACCTGTTACATTGCTTTCCTACTGCCACCTGTTTTCCTAGCCCCATCTGATTATCACAGAAACACACATCTAGTACACATTAGACATAGAAGGGAGTCCCCAATTGTCGATTATACTGAAACTACTCTAGAACAGTATACAGATTTCAATAAAGGCTTCTTCTTCTTTTTAGGACCTGTCCAGAATAGTAAACTAATCCGTAGGTTAACAAGAACCCTTGAAGCTGTAGTAAATGAGACTGCCTCTGCTCTAGGTAACCTAACCGAAGAACAATCTGCTATGAGATTTGTCGTTTTGCAAAATCGTCTCGTCCTTGACGTCATACTGGCCGATAGGGGCGGGGCCTGTAGAGACATCGGATCTAGTTGCTGCATTTTCATTCCAAATAACGCGCCGTCTGTTTATTCAGCTATAACCAGACTCCATAAAATTGCCCATCTGTTACACCAAGATCCAGGCACCTGGACATGGTCCGGTTGGTTCTGGAATATAATTTCCGCATGGGGATGGAAAGTCCTGTCCTTTCTAGGTATTGCAGTAGCGATCATATTCAGCTGCTGCCTCTGTATACAATGTGGCCCTGCGATTTGCAGCATGTGTGCTACCTCTTGTATTCCTAGTCCTAAGCCCCGTTCTAAATCCCGTTCCAAGACAATTCGAGACGAGCAAATGGTACTGTATGAAATGATAGATGGTATCATGAATATTGATGTTTCCTGATGGAAACGTAGTGACAAGGAGGGAATGTGGAAAAGTAAATTTTGCCATGTTCTGTGTCCCTACGCTTCATCCATCATATGTTATGTGTGCATGACCAATATGCATATGTTATTCCCCATGTCTGATTAATGACGCAATTACAGTTGTGTCCACCTCTGGTATGTCAGTTTCCAGTCCTCGTGAATACTACGAATATCAGGCCTATGTAAAGTTACGTTGTCACGTTTCTCAGTGTGCACGTTATTTCATTATAAAGTCCCCGTTTCTAGGCCTCAACAGGGCCCGGACCACAGATTCAGCTCCTGTCTCCTGAAAGCCTCGCTAAGGAGCGATACAGCCCCCACCTGTATCCTCGACCCTTCACTTACTTCCTGCCTCGCAGTGCCCGGTGCAGCCCGGCTCTGCCTCTGAGTCTGCCAAGAGTATGTTATGATTCCAGCTATCAGTTCAGTCCTTCTTCTCTGCATTCCTAAGCTACTGAACTGCATCAATAGTTTCCGTCATTGTCTAGCCTATTCGGCTCCACGTTAGAGAAATACTGTATTAATGGTCATTTAATATTCTTCATCACGCACTACATGTAGAATAATGCATGGTCCAGTCTTAGAATCAAGTTAGCTTTTCCCCTCATGACTTCTAGTTTATATCAACATGTTCCCTAAACATCAGATACCAGATAGGGTTCAGGCACATGTCGCTCTGACCCTCCAGACTCTAGTCTCTGCTCCTAGCACAGAGTTCGTAGCCCCCAGCTTCTCCTAGTAACACGTCATTGCCAGTTTTCGCGCACCACCAGGTTAGAGGTCCCGGCTCCTTAGGTAGCCCCCTCCTATGTTTCCGCCCATTCATGACATATTCTGTTACGTTTGCATCACATGTCTATGTATACTCCCAGTTACACCTACTTTTACTGTTATCTCTCGCGACTGCTACGCGTCACGCCTTCTGCTCCACCCACTGCTACGCCTACTGCAATGTAATGCTATGTGTTTGCGCTATGTATATAAGTCGATGTATTGTTATTAAAAGTTAGCGCGCTCATCCCAGATCAAGCCCCGGCAGCTGCTGGGCCCCAGTTGTCCTGCTGGGTCATTCTATGCAGGTTGTCCTGATCCTGTCCTTATGCTGTAATAAACCTGCAGAAACTCCTACTACCTCGAATCTTGACTCTTATTTTATTGAGCTATCTGTTATTCATTCATTCATTAAAAAATAGATCCGGTATTATTTATTTATATACCACAGAACTATCAGTGGTGCCGCATCAAAGACTGCGCCTCACGCCCAGTCTTTTAACGCAGAACCATGGAGAAATTCAGCATCCAGATCCGCAACAGCTCAACCTGGCGATCTGGCTCCTGAAGTCCTAGAGTTTGGATACCTTAACCTACCTCCAGAATGCATGGACATCATCAAGGAGGCAAGGAAGCCAACTACCAGAGCATGCTATGCTG
This sequence comes from Lissotriton helveticus, assembly GCF_964261635.1. NCBI lineage: Eukaryota > Metazoa > Chordata > Amphibia > Caudata > Salamandridae > Lissotriton > Lissotriton helveticus. Next base: position 686,425,718 of record NC_136070.1, on the reverse strand, counting down.
CGAAATGGAAGCGTTTTGTCATTTACTGTACTGCCAATGACATCAACCCGCTAGATGCATCTATCCCTGACATCATTTGCTATCTGTTGCATCTTTACAAGTGCAATCTAGCGTACACTTCCATTCGGATACATCTATCCGCCATAGCGGCTTACCTTCAGAACAGGCAGCACCTCTCTGTCTTCAGAGTGCCTGCCATTAAAGCCTTTCTTGAAGGCCTGAAACGAGTCATTCCCCCAAGAACACCACCAGCTCCGGTGTGGAACCTCAATGTGGTCCTCACCAGACTGATGGGACCACCTTTTGAGCCACTGCACTCGTGTGAACTCCAGTTCCTAACGTGGAAAGTGGCTTTCCTAATAGCTATTACGTCGCTGAGGCGTGTTAGTGAGCTACAAGCGCTCACAATCCAAGAGCCATTCATTCAGATTCATCCAAATAGGGTAGTGCTACGCACTAACCCCAAATTCCTTCCGAAGGTGGTGTCACAGTTTCATCTCAACCAAACTATTGACTTGCCAGCATTCTTTCAAAACCCACAAACGGTGGCAGAAAGAATGCTCCATACCTTAGATGTACGGAGGGCGTTGATGTACTACATAGACAGGACACAACCCTTTAGAAAGACAAAACAACTCTTTGTTGCCTTCGCACCACAACACAAAGGCAACCCTATTTCCAAAGCAGGAATAGCCAGGTGGATTGTTAAGTGCATCCAGATATGTTATCAAAAGGCCAAGCGCACTTTAACGATTCCCCCAAGGGCGCACTCCACACGCAAATTGGGGGCATCCATGGCTTTCCTAGGGAACATTCCTTTAGAGGATATTTGCAGAGCAGCCACGTGGGTTACACCACATACCTTTACAAAACACTACTGTGTTGATGTACATTCCAAGCAGCAAGCTGCTGTAGGACAGGCTGTTCTCAAAACACTTTTTCAGGTTTCTGCAGCTGGCACAGGCAACCGCCGCTGATGGAGGGACTGCTATGTATTCTATGCTAAGATATGAATTTAGCAGCCCACATGCCTCGAACTGAATATGCTACTTACCAGTATGCATCTGTTCTTGGCATGTAGGGCTGCTAACATTCATATCGCCCGCCCTCCTCCCCGGTGCCTGTCGCAGCTGCAGATATACTATTGTATTTATTCATTAGCATGGACATCCTTTACACTTTTCACTCCATCTTCTGCCACAATGGCGAAAAACAATCTGGGGATGGAGCCGATGCCCATGCGCACTGTAGTCCAGGGGAGGAGCCACCCATCTCAGGATACTTCGAAGACTCTTCCAGGACAACAATGTGCGATCATCCGGACCCAACACTAGGCGGCGATCTAATGCTAAGATATGAATGTTAGCAGCCCTACATGCCAAGAACAGATGCATACTGGTAAGTAGCATATTCATTACTCATGTTGACCATGTCGCACTGAGTTTGTATAATGAATACAGATGTATAATAATGCAATGATGGAAAGATAGAACTCAATAAAAAGAAAACTTTGAAGTAAGTTTACTGCATTTACCCGAATGCAATTGGGGTGAACTGAGCTGGGGTGAGAGGCAGTGTGATCCCGGCCCCCCTTGTTTTTAAAAAGCTCCCATGAGCCAACGAGCTGTTGAGCTCACTTGGAACGCACCTTTATGCTTGGGAGTGGTACTGTAACCTGTGGAGACTTGGCTGGCATTTCAGCAACCCCAGATGACTTTTCTCTTTGAATTAACTGTACTGCATTTACCAGAATGAAATGTGGGTGAACTGTGTTGAGATGAGAGGCAGTGTGCTTCCTAACCCCTTTTGAAGTATTATTTATACTGATCTCCATAAGAAGCATTTTCCAAGCCTTGTAGGACCACAATGACATGAATAGAACAAGCATATGCAATGCAGTCAGTCTCGCATTTCTGTAAGTTAGAGCTGTTGGCGTTGTAATTGAGAGTTTTTGACTTTTGTTTTGTGGTTTGTAAGCATATAACATTGCTGGGCAAGCTAAACAAGAAAGACTCTAAAATGTACACAGTAAATAGGCTAATGTGCCTAAAACGTAGAAAGAATTAATAAAAAGAAACTGAGAAACAGCAACAGGTTTTTCACAGATCTGAATTAGTTCATCTTTAACCTTATTCAGAGATGGACAAATGCCGATATCCGATGTAGTATATGGTTCTCCAGGAGGAATTAGTGTGGAGATGTCTCCCAATGCCAGAATCCGGAAAGAAATATGTTCAGTTTCAGCTATAAGAAAAACATGAATGAGGTTATACAATGAGATTATCAAACATCACATTGCCAGCGGGCCGCTGGTTATGTTAAAGCTGGTAGAACTCTCACCCAGTGTCATATATACTATGTTTCTGATATAATGCACAGTTTGCAGATGATCACATTTGAGCCCACAAATGCTGGAAGCACATACGATTATGGCCAGAACCAGAACCCAATGAACTCAGAAAAATGAAGCATGCATAACATCCGGCTACAAAAATTTACTTAAATGAAGCGCCACAAGATGAACTAGGGCCCAGATAAACTAGTGCAGCAAGATATTTAAACATAAAAGGGAGACCGGCTCACCTGAATGGCATTTAGTACAAAAATAACTTCGGGCGGGCTGCAAAACGCCATTTCAAAATTGACAGAAAATCAGGAGCTGAACCAAACATCGGAAAAATGGCTCACAATAGAACCTTTAATAAACAATAAAAGTACATGTGTGAAAAATAAAAAATATATAGAAGGGAGCAGACTCCATAATTGCTCAACGTAATGAGAAGAAACCCGTATGTACTCGTGTAGAAGATGTAATGGAATCACCAGGTTTAAAAACGAAATGCCGTGGCACGAGCAACTCAGGAACTCACAGCAATGTGAGGGCAGCTCTGCTCCAAATATGAGTGATATGCCACGGCATCCACCTTATAAGACCCTGTGGGGGCCGGCCTGATAATTAAAGGACCTGCGAAGCAAGACATAACACGTGCCAATAATAGATAGAACCACTTTAACGACTCAAAGTGGCCACCTAATTAAAAGCAAAGGTGGCCAGAAATAATTAATTGCAATGCACCCGGCTACTCCTGGCTCATCATAAGAGTAATAAATAAACTAACCAGAATAATCACGGAGTAACTAAATCTCCTTATATGCAAGGGGATAACACAAAACGAATAAAGTGAGGTGCCAGGTTCATCAAACATACTCACTCTATTTGTATATGGAAAGTAGCCGTAGGATGATATCCCATCGGGGCACGTGATCTCTGTGCAAAGGACGTGATGCTGGGTTTGTCATCTGAATGCCACAATAAGAGTGGCCCACAACGACCGCCATCTTCAAAGGCCAAATATTGCTAAATAGGATGCACCTTGCTACTCTTAACTCATTTTAAGCAGTGTAAATAAAAAACATAAAAAAGTGCATAAAAACCGTTAAAAAGTGCATAAAAATGCAGCACCTTTGAAGAAAACATAGGGAGACTGCAACATGGATCCCCAGAGTGACAGAATGTGGTGCAGCAGTGAGAGTTGCTGACTCAAGACCTGGAGATCCTTGTTCAAGCCTCAACGTTGGCTGAACATCCAGTGAATCTGGGCAAATTACTTAATCTTCCCCCTGGGCGCACAAAAATATACTAATTTAAAATAATGTAAAAAAGCAATGTTGGAGGGGTGGTGGGGGTGGCCAAACAGTGCTGTGGGGGTGGACGGCTGACTGCACAGGGATATTAAGTGGGCAGGCAAATGAAGCTGCTCAAGTAAAGTAAACTGAGCATGTCCTGCAACAGCAGGCAGAAGAGTCATTTAAGAAAATAGTGCTCACAGACTAACTAAAACATCCCGAGTAACAACACATGTAACGGGGCAGTCCTCCTGGGAGGGTACAACAGGAGAAAATGAGGTTTTAACAGGAGCCAATTGAAGAGATGAACGAAAAATGGGCGGAGCTTAAAGTCCATACCTGAATACAGCAGAGACCGCTCAAGCGGTGCCCAGGCGAGACTTAAAAAAGTGCTACAAGTGGCACAGAGGCCGTCAAATAACATGCATACATTCAAGTTGGGTTGTGACAGAATATTAGCGTCGGGTCCTAAAAAGGAAACTGATTTTAGTTGATTTCGGTGACATGATACATTAACTGAGCAGTAGATCTAATGGGGTAGTAATACATCAATAAAAGATGATGAAAAATGCTATGAAATCTAAAGCAGACACCTATTTTTACATGCTGATAATGTTTTTGTACCACCGAAGACTAAATGTGTCTTTAAGCAAGGCACCCATGCAAGTGTGCCTTACTCCCCCTCCAATGATAATAAGAAGGATGTAAGGGATCCCATCACGTGATGAGATACGAGTATAGTCCAATAAGGATGCTGCCTATTGTTATGTATCGAGGGATAGATAGACTTGCAGGTAGAGGTAAGTGTAAAAGTGTACATGGAGAGGTAGGAGTCAAGGTAGATGTATTATATTGTAATTGCATTTATATAGTGCTTACGACCCTTGATGAGTTGAAATCCTTTATACCAGAAAGCCCATCGCTCTGGAACCCAAGGTTAATGTTTAATCCAGTGGTTATTTATTGTTGGTTAGCAGGATTAGTTCTGTGCTCTCAATGGAAAAGTAGTCAAATCCTTTAGTCATTGATGTTGATCATACCAAAATTGTCCTGTTCTTTTGTGAGTTTTCCCATAAAGATAAGGTAGTTTCTTTCCCGGGAAATTTAAAGTCTTGTGAATTCCACTTACTTCTGGTGATCTCTTCCTCTTTGAATTTCCTTTCCAGTGGAGAATCTTTTCTTTTAATTGTTCAACAAACGAGGTATTTCTTAAAAATAATTGCGTGGTTCCTCTCTCACCAGTGGAGTTTTTCTCCCTCTGTGGTTGTTTAGCTCACGCTGCTCATCGTCGCCATGTGATGTAAATGAAGATAAAAGGCTGGTAATCAAGTATATGGCATTTATTATGCACCACAGAGAATAACTGGTGATCCCATCAGAGAGCAGGGAGCTAACTGACAAGGCAGAACAGGATAGAGAATGACATCAGGGAAATGGAATGTCAGGCTTAAAGGGATACAGCAAAACATAAGTATAGAAAATACAACAAAAACATTGTTCGTTCATTCCAGTTTCACTGCAGTAAATTTAATTGACAGGTTTAGATGTGATCATTGGTGGGGAATATGTGAGTTCATACAAATGATAGATGGAATCAAGAAACAGACAACAGGAAATGATTTATTGTTAGATTACAGTGTATGGTTTAAAAAAAAGAGAGGTTCTGATCTATGAAATGAGGTGTGGCATGTTGGAGAAATACAATAATAGAGATTAAGGCAAACATGCATGTGACTTATAGTAGGTTGTACTCCAAGAAAGAAAGCATGACGAGGATTGAGAGGGACTTTAGAAAGGAAACGAGGACAGACAAGATTCAGACATTTTAAATCAGGGTCAATTTTAAAGTAAAGTTTTGGGACTATAGAGGAGTCTTTTTGAGAAAACATGCAACCTGAAGATGCAACAATGTAGAGAGAAATGCAAGCCCCTGGACCAGATGACCCAAAGGTCTCTTAAGTGATAGGACTGTGTTTGCCCCAGTCATGAAGCCACCTCTGGTTAGGTGTTGAGGCATTGATAGGTTTAGAAGTAAGTAAACGGATGGGGGTACAGGTAGATGCAGGTGTAGGTGGGCATATGGAGTGGTGGGTCTTAGGGGAGAGGTACCAGTCAAAGGAGGTGCAGTTGTAAAGAGAGAGAGGTAAAAGCAGGCAAAGACGCACATATAGAGATAAGTATGAAGGATAAGTACCTATAGTGTTCAGTTAACGTTAGAGTTAAGATATATTTTTGTCATTATCGTATTCTTTATTGTTTGTTGTTTTGATTTGCAACTTAATATAAAATGGGGTCTAGAAGCCAAAATTCTGGCACAGAAGCTGCACTTACGCAAAGGTAAAGTGGTACCTCCGTTACCAAGCAGACAAGAGAAAATAAATCTAGCTTATGGAAAAGAACGTCTGTTGTGGTATATAGAGAAATTCAACCCACATTGTCTGGATAGCCATCAACTAATCTGTACCACTTTACCTTTGCGTAAGTGCAGCTTGTGTGCCACAATTTTGGCTTCTAGACCCCAGGTTCCTTGTGTTGTTTATAAATGAGTATTAGGGGATGTGAACCTAGGCTGGTTTTTAAAATTTTCCTTTTGACCCTCTCCTACCTGGTTTGTTATAATACTTAATATAAAATGACAAGATTTATGATAATGACTTTTTTATTTTGTATTCATTATTATATCACTTCAATGAAGCAATCTTTATTTTCACACAAATCTGACTACACATTGACAGTTATTCTGCAGATAAGCTATGTCTGTACAGAGCCTGAACTATGATACCAACTGACGATGCTTGATTTGGTTATGGCCTAATAGGGCTACAAAGGTAGAAAACATTTATTCTGTAGTCCATAATGATTAATTACGCTTCTTTTTGACCTGACAGGTAACCCCGTGTATGACTTCTTCATCGGGCATGAGCTGAACCCACGGCTGGGAAAATTTGACCTCAAGTATTTCTGTGAGCTGCGCCCTGGTCTTATTGGCTGGGTAGGTGATAGAGGGTATTTGGTATGGAGTCCATCTCCACTGACCATAGAAAACAGAACGTGAGTCACCACTATGCTATAAGAATTCCCTTAAAAATGGTGGCTTTTACACACTTTGGCAAGAAAGCTGAAGCATGGCCTATCCATTGGTGGTACCAAGACATTACCCCTTTCTAAAAATGTTATTTTGAGTCTACTTGCGCTCCCTCAGCTTCACCCTCTTGTCCACCGGTCCCAGTGCTCCACTTGTTTCATCTGAATGAGTAGCAAGAATTTTCAGGCATGTTTTGCAAATTTGTTACCACTATTTTTATCAGCCCATACAGACGTCCATGTGAGAGTTTCAGGCTTTAGTAAATGCCAAGGCTGACTGTCCTGCCAATTTATTTCTTGGGCCAGAAGCCCAACTTTTCATGGGGTTGGGGGAGGGGAGCTGAAGGGCATGAGGCAGGGATGACAGTATGGTTTTGAGTTAATTAATCCCTCACTTCAATTGCCGCATTCTCTTCCTCACTCCTTTTACTCCACTGGAGATCCTGCTGATTGACTGGAATGCCACTAGAAGGGTGATTTAGGGATTACAGCTCTTTGCATATCTTAGCATTACATTTATTTTTTTACCACATTCGCAATTAATTCTGAAAAACAGCAGTAGGGCAAAGAAAAGACCATGAATTAAAAGCAGTATTAACCGCAGGCTGGTTCTGGCTAAATGATTACCCCCTGTTCATGGAGTTGTTAGAGTTCATATTTTTGTGTTGGAAATTGTTTATTTAATAGTCTGGTGTTGAGTCAAAAGTGGTGCAGTACATAAGCTTCTGAGAGTGCATAGGACTCTTCAAGTTGGATGTGAGAATGAGGATTAAACAAAAAATGCTACTTGAAGTTGTTTGTTTTGCATTTTAAAAACACTGCAGTCAGATGATTATATGCTGTGGTCTTTCCCAAGAAAATGAATGAGCAAGGCAACTAAAATCAGGTTTCAGATGAGAGCTATGTGCTTCATGTACGTGACAAAGCACTGTTCATTGGTTTTTCCAGGTTAAATGTTGTAGTGTTGCATAATGTAGAATTTCTGAAAGTGAGCTCTAAATCTGGCACCTCAATGTAGCCCTTCTCCCGGCTTCAAGTTGATGGCCGCAGACTGGATCTTAGAAGCCAAGTGCCCACAGCCAACACAATTGCGTTCTTTTGGGCAATAACTGCAAAGGAGTAAATGACTCAATGTTACATAGAGTTTGCACTTGATATTACATTTTTTCATGCCACCATCCAGAAAACTGCAAACTTGTAACATAACCCCTGGGGTGACCCAAAATAGCAGGGTCGAGGCTGACAACAGCAGTATAGGATGCATGGTGTATACACAAAATTAAGACCTCTGTTTCCCCAGCTTAGTGTTCACTAAAAAGGTCTATTTAAAAAAGGAAAGGATTTTCACAAAAGTAGGTGATATGCTTGTGACATGTCTTCTTCAATCTATTACCTCCTCAGGCCCTGATAAACCTGGCCATGCATATGAAGGAAATGGAGCTGAGGGGCGTACCATCGCTCGCTATGATGTTAGTTAACGCCTTCCAACTCCTATATATTGTGGACGCTCTCTGGAATGAGGTAAGTTATCTTCTCAGTGTGCAGCCATTCTTAGATGAGGCTGTCTTACTATGGTCACCCTTTTGTGGTGGTGGTGATTCCTCAAGCCCATATTGGCATTGCTTCAGAAGCATTCGGTCTACCAAAGGTCATTCTATGACTTTGGCCTGTGGCGACAAGGCCCTCTAGTTGCAGTCTGGAGGCTATCGGGTGCATTAAACCATCAAATCATTCTGTTCACTGACTCATAAACAGTTTTTTATAATGATGCTATTGCTGTTGTGGCTAAGAATGGATAGTGCCTTTATTCATCAACCCGTGCCTTGTTCTATGTGCAGTTTCCCTACATGGCTGAGTGTTACTTTCTTGTATTACTTCTCAACCTGTCTTGTAGATAGCTAAATTTGCTGATGGTAGTTTACTAGTTGATACAATTTACCCAAGTGCCATTGCTATCTTCTCCAGTTTGTGTGTTCTAACCTCTTCCTCACTCTAAGTCATTTCCCAGTGTTCTCAATCTTCCCCCTGCCTCCACTGTTTTTATTTCCCTTCTGTGCTAACTGTATTTTTATTCAATTCATTTCATTTTTATGCATTTGTATAGCGCAACAGTGATCCCTGAGGCTATACAAATGCTGGTAGTACAACTTGATTCTCAAAGAACATTTATACTGAACTTTGATTACAGTATAACAATGTTTAGAGTGGTCTTAAGATGGGAGATTTTTTTATATGTTTTATCTGTACTGCTAACTGGTTCCAGATCATGGCAATGTATATCGAAACGGCTCTACCACCAGCACGTGTAATACAGATTCTTGGATTTCTTACGAGAATTGTAGAGTTTTAGCTAAGCAGGTGAAGTGGGAGATATTTTCAAAATTTTTAATGTAAAAAGATTGGTTTTCATTGCATAAAGCTCTGTGTGCCATGAATAAACTCATGTCCCAAACTCATTTACTTACTTGGAGACAATGTAAGCTGACTGGATGATCGGAAACAGATTCCTTACTCCAGAGTGACATGACTGGTCACGCTGCCAATTTCTGCTCATCTAAAATTCAAATGCATTGAAATAAATGTGCAATTGCTCATTGCTGTATTCTGCGGTCAAACTCTGAACACATTTGGAGCCCGTACAGTAATAATCTGTTTTAAAATGACAAATTATCTCAATAATACAGCCATAGAGTGTGCTGCATTATACCTAATAACTTGCCTTTTCTTGCAAGATAATTTAGTCATCCCAGCTACATAGCGTTGTCCTCCATTGCTTCAGAATTCCAATGAAATCCAGAAAAGTGGGTAACCTCAATGATGTAAACGTCAGGAAGTTATTCATGTATTAAAATACTCTCAGAGGACCCTTCAACACAATTTAGTAACTATTTGATTTTTTGAACCAAACAAACTACAGTCACTGTGAATACTTTTCTGTGGGTTTCATCTTTCAGAATACATAAACAATATATAGTACAAAGATTCTTCCAACCCCATAAAATGTTTTCAAAAAAATAATGTTTTTAGCCCACGAAAGCAGTGCATTTGATGGCAGTATGGTGAAAGAGGGGAACGCCATCCATGAACTATTCTAATGCTACTTAATATAGTCATTTAGACATTTCCTCAGTGCCTTTCATTTTTCCAGTAAGCAGGTCACACGCACAGGGAGATACTCTGAATTGTTCCCATTCGTGCTTCTCTAGGATGTAGGTTTTTTCAACAATTAACATTTTAAGAGTAAAGTCTATTGGCTGGGGTTCCGTGTAAGCACATATGGCAGATAGTGAAGCATTAGGAGGCCTATTCGAATCGGCGTTGACCGGTTAGGAGAAGGGAGTGCCGGTATCAAATCATACTGTTATGTTATGTTGTGCAGCGCAGCAAGTTAGCCGACAGCAACTGGAAATGATATAAGTGAACGCTTTGAATAACTTGTAAAATTCCTTAGCACTGTATTTGGTAAACCGAGACAAGGGATTTAGGTGAAGACAAGTGCTGTGATGCATGACACAACACTGGATTGTTTTATGATTTGATCAATGCAGCTAAAAGCAAAAACTGGTATTGATTTTGGTTTGGGTATTGTAGATAGTGTCCCCCATATAAAGGACCAGAGAGGTCCGAAATGCATTGGGGTATCAGGAAAACGGAGAAATTTGACAAATTGTCATGAAAAATTGATTATTATGGATATAATTGAAAAATGAACTTGTTGTATTAGAATGAATACATTGTGGTTGTTTACCAAGAAATGAAATACAAGAAGGAGTAGGAAATCAATAAAACCCTATAGATTTCTACATTGATTTTTACATTGGTTTATAGTTGAGTTGAGCAACTTTTGGGGCGTGCCTATAGCCAGTGAACCTTGGGACACTGCTCATCAGATGCCCGGTGGAGCTGTCCTATGCAGCTGTAGAGGAGTGTTGGCCTGGTTCACCCCCTCGGCCGACACCTACCCAGCCAGACATGTGACTTTGTTTTCCTCGTCGCCCTGTTGTGTTTCCTTCCCTCCCCTGCATCTCATGTTTTTGTTTTCTCCAATGTCTTTACTTGAAGCCTGTAACTTGATGTAATTATGTAAGCATTTTAACACCTTTTTAATATTAAGGTTAGTCCCATATAAATGATAACAAATATAAGAATGCATGTAAAGGTTTGCATTCCACAACTACATACAGATTAGCCATATCAAGAATTTACCTCAAACTCCATAAAAGGTGGAATATATAATAGCATTTCTCCTTCCTCCACAGGAGGCCATCCTAACCACGATGGATATTGTCAATGACGGATTTGGCTTCATGCTAGCCTTTGGGGACCTCACATGGGTGCCTTTCACATACAGCTTGCAGGCCTACTTTCTGGTCAACCATCCATGTGAATTGTCAACTGCTGCAGCTATCGGGATCATCTGTCTCAACGGTAAATGGCACTCTGCATCTCAAGTAAAATAATAGGCACTTTTCTTTTCGAAGGACCATCTATTGGGAAAATATTTGAAAAAGATCTGACAAGCTTTCTCTTCCAACAGGAAGTGACAATTGGGTCCAGAAGCGAATTTACCACATTTTTATGAACAAGAATTTGTAATGGATAGTTCTAATCGCAGATTCCTCACCTTGTGAATTTCCCCAAATGCCAGACTGAATCTGGAAAACTCAGAAGCAGTGCTCCTAAGCGCCTGTTGGTGGTGCAATGCGACTCAGTGTTAACACCGTTCCGGCGTCTGTTAATTTCTTTCCTCGCCTTCAGACATAGATCCGGAGCTCTGCTTCTTTTTATCTTCACTCAGTGAAGAGATTTTCTTCCAAACTTTTTCCAGTGTGCAAGGGATGTCACCCCCTAAAATGGCCGGGCTAAAACCTTGTAGGGACTTTCACAAGTAGATGTCTGTGACAGATACCCATGGGGTGTGCCTTTGGTGCTTGGGGTCATCACATGACTCCAACGCCTGTGACAACTGTGCCCAGATGAACCCTAAAACCATCGAAGAGTGTGAAGCTCTATGTGGCAAAACATTGGAAGGCTCTGCGCTGGTCCCGCACCGGGTCGAAGTCTAAAGCGAAGACCGATTCCTACTTTAGCTTCTGAAGTTGTTCCTGAGGCAGATTTTCCTCATGGTTGGATTCTGCAGGTAAGTTATCAAAAAAAGACTCTGCCCTTTCTCGCCACTCTCATTCTCCAGAAAAGTTGCGAGGACACACCGTTGCTCTTGGTCATGCTCACGTTCCCCCAAGGAGCTGATTCCATCCTTGTTGATTACACCCGAGTTCCCAGGTCCATCAGCGACATCGCAGCAGGTCAAGCTTTGAGGGGCCTGGCTGCACATCTTTGACAGGCTTCAGCCACTTGAGCCTGTTTTGGGTTCTGTATTGCCCCTGAGACTGGCACTACACTGGTTTCTACAGTGTTGAGACCCGCACCAAGGCCACTGGCGAAGGAGAAAGAACCATAACCCATCGTGGTGTCGGAGTCCGAGCTAGCACCATCTCGACGTTGACCAAAACCCTGTCCAGATCTTGATGTGCTGCGACCTCTTTTGAGTCCATCTGACTCAGACTCGATTTCATTGCCCCACATCCTTGCACAGACATTACACCAACTTTTTGACTTAGACTCTGATCAGCCTGCTAAAGATGACAGTTGTGGCGATGTGGAAGAGTTTGCTTCACATTATGATGACGACAACTGGAACATGGGCCTACAGGATGCTAATGAGCTGAACACCTCTACAAATACTGAGTTGGTTTCCTCTCCTGACCACCAATAGAGGAAAGCATTTCTTTTGCTACAGAGATCAGGACGGCTGCTGAGGTACTGGACCGCCATCTTCCAACTATGAACATAAAAACAAATGTCCTCACTGAGGTCTTTCTTGTCTAGCAGCTCTCCGGTAATGTAAATAAGTTATTTTTTTAAATGAGCTGAAAAATACTTTTAGGTTTATTTAGTTTGCCTATCTAGCCACACAAGTGCTCCACTGTGAGAAGGCGAGTTGAAGTGAAATTCTTGAATGCATGTAAAACAAGTTACGGACCATAATGAGCAATAAGACAACTATCTATTTCTCTAGAGCAGACTTCTTCAAACTGTGGGGCGCGCCCCCCTGGGGGGCGCACTATCATCTCAGGGGGGGCGCGCACTCCACTTGAAAATCTCACCTTTGTTTTCAAATGTCCCAAGTCGACTTGTGCTGTCGGAAGATTGAAAGTTAAACCACCAGTTTATTTGCAGCGTTTGTGCAAATATTCTTTCGATGCAAACATGCAAACATTCTTTTGATGTTTTCTAAGTCCGGGAAGAGGTGGGTGGGGGGAGGCGGGGGGGAGGGGAGAAAGGGTAATTCAAGGCTCAAGCTTTTAGTTTTAACTATCTTGCACTGGGGCACGACGTGCTCATTCTTTTGTAATTTAAAGAAACCTCCCTTGGGGTTTCAGCAAGCCCTGTCAGGAACAGAGGAGTGTTTCTTATCGGGGAGGCTTGCAAATGTCTTCTTGGTACCCCGGTTTTGCAAGGTATGGTGAACAGAAACTGCAATATTGTTCTGTTTCTGTACACGTTATTTTTTTCCTCGATGTAATTGGATGCATCAAGTATAATGGATGTGGGAGAGGGGAGGGAAGCTTGAAGCGAATGTCTGCACACCCTAGTAAAGTTACCAGCACACTCTAGCTCTCTAGTGTTCAGCAGGTTATTTAAATCAAATCTATTTAGAAAGGGCCTGTGGCTCTCCAGACCTCCATTTCCATGCGTGACTGCCATGGGTTTTTCTTTTACAAATCAGTAATGTGTTGGACCAACTAATCCGGACCCAGTCTGCACTACAGCTCCCAGAATACATCATGCAGTTAATGAAATTGAGCTGAGTAGAGTTGGTCACACCGAGTCACTTGGCAGGAAATATTGAAATGTTTCTTGTTAAGGCCTAAATATAGTAATTCGATTTATTCAGCCTCAGTGTATTGTGCGGTGCACTTGCCACCCGAGTGTGTGAGTGTGTTAATTAGCAAATTCCTTTTATGCAGCTCGCAATCAGGCTCCAGCCTACAGTCAGTGGGTGCCAGTTGTAAAGTGTGTCACATTACAACACATTCAGTTACTCACTGTGCTAAGGTGACATAGGTCAGACCTTCATTGCCCGGTGCATGAAGAAAGTGTAAATCATGATCTACTGTTACACTGACTTAGTATGCTATAAAAATTTGCTTTTACTGGCACAGTCACTTTGCTCAAATAGTTGCAAATCCATATATTTATGTTTCCCTCATCTTCACTGCTTGATTTTGCTCGTGAGAAAGTGTCACTCCTAGTAGTCATTGAAATGTTACTCACAATTACGCTGAAATTATGAAAATGCCACACATAGCATTTTGAAACCTTGGCACACCAATGCAGAGAAAGGTAATTTAAAGAAATTTGCAATGGGGCATGACGTGCCCATACTGCAGTAGTGTAAAGAAACATCTCTGGGGGTTTCAGCTAGGTCCGTAGGAACAGAGCAAGGGAGAAACAAACTCTGTGTGCCCAATTATAGACAGCAAAAACCTGGAGCACAGCGCCTTCTCCTGTTCAAAGAGATTTTCATTTTTACAATATTACAAAAACTCCTATCCAAATGGGAATCACCAATTCACTCTTAGGCAGCCACTTGTTACCAGACAAAAGAACAACACAAGAGAGCAAATACATTTTATTTTCAGGAAGTAAAGCAAGAGTGCCTCATCCTCACGGAATCTGTACAGCCAGCACAACTGCTATCAAAACTCTTTTGCCTTTCAGGTCGTCCTATTTATGTTGAGATTGGGTTCTCAGCACTTGCGGTATTAAAGACTAAGGGGCATATTACCAAGAAATAGCGATATTTATCGCTAAATGCGCTTAGCGCATTTTTTTAAATCGCCGCTTAGTGGCCGAAAACGGCCACTAAATCGGCGATAATTGCCTATCGCCCCCCTTGGTAATATGCCCCTAAGTACCGTTCAAGACTGGATGTGGATGGCTGTAGCGAAAATCCATCCAAAGATTAACCGTCTCTGTGGCGAAAAACAGGCATACCCGTCACATTGATTATAATACCACCAACATTATTCTATGTCATGTGTAAAACGAAGCATCCTAGTAAAAACAATTTGCGCACATTTTATCTTGGAAAATTGTGTTTTGGGCTGTGTAGTAAGCCTCTGTCATTTAACCACACTCACTCACAAACCTGCAGTTTACTAAACACTGTTATTGTGTTGGGAAGATTATTTGCCGGATATGCGGGTGGCGGTCGAATATGTAGTGTACCAGATTCCAGAAATTTCTGTCAGGTGGAGGGGGGGCCCGACATAAAAAAAAACAGCTGGGGGGGCTCAACCTACAAAAGTTTGAAGACCTCTGCTCTAGAGTGAAGCAGCAAGTGTAAACCTGCAACCAGAGAGTTGCTAAGTAGCAGTTCTATAACAATCCCTTTTTGATGCTTATACATATCCATCGACAGCCCTGTTCATTACCAGAACCCAGGTGTCTTCGGTACCAAGTGGACAAAGGAAGCAGAAACAGGATATTTTTGTTTCGGCAGGTATGCCATACTTTATGATCTGAAGCGACTATGATGCAAGCACCTCTTGAAGAATTCAAGTAGACTTACAAGATACTTGCAAAACACTTGCTGCAATCTTAGATTTTGTTCAAAATCTGTGCTTTGTTTTATTGGAAGCAGTAGGATGTCGTTTTGACCTTTTCAGACTTTCTAAGCATTAAACATTGGGATGCACTAAAAGGTAGCAGATCATGAAGGAAGGTTTCACAATATCTGTCCATATTATCCCACACTTAAAACTGTAAAAAACAAAAAATAAGTACAGCAGACCAAAGTTTTTCTTAGGGGCCCCCCTGCGACACAGTGCCGATGTAGCTGAATACCAAGACTACCCAGTACTAATTCCACTTCATGCCACTTTATTCCACCACACTGCACTTGCTGTCTCTTTATTTCTCTTTTGCGGGTATTTTCATTCCTCCTTTCTTCCTTTATCAATGTTTCTTTATCCCGCTCTTCCTCCTTCTTTCTTCATTTTCTGCCCTACTCCCTTTTTTTTACTTGAATCACAGTGTGTTGGTGAAATACAAATCCCAGCCCGCAATTATGAGTACCAATGCCCACCACCTCTAACCACAGGTACAACTTAAGCACTAGAGGTCAGGGCATAGGTACTTTTTGACTGTCTGCCAAGCAACAAGATGCCCTTGCTTGAGGGCACCCAAGTAGTAAACTCTCTACAGTTTTTTTTTTTACTGGACATCCGTATTCGATGAGCTGCAATAGGTTAATTCAAGACTGTGATGAAAACTGATCCCAATCCCCAACAATGAGTGTTCACCACCTCCATCCATCTGGAACTAAGCATTCGAAGCAGGTTTCCATTCTCGGATATTTTTATACTGTGTCTATCTGTCGCCCTGTCTTCCTGGTCCATGTGAAAGTAGCCTTTTGTCAATTTCCTAGAACAGTGTCTAGAAAGTGGCTTTTAGCTGGGCAATCTACAATTAGAAATACAGAGGTATTTACACTACAATTGCACTTTCCGCGACTGTTGCCTGTGTGAGCCCTGCTTAATATGAGACATAAATATTTCCCAATACATAACAAAAAAAATAAGACTATATTTCTAGCAATAAGATATATTACTTAGAATAGTATTATTTGTTTATCTTTTATTTAGGAGAAGATGTAATATAAACATATCGATATGTATGTATTGGTACTTGTATAGCGAGGGCGTAACTGGGGAGCCCTAATATGCTTAGATTGTATGCCACTTTTAATATTGTCTAGTGTGTACAAACCTTTCAGTGTGGTAATTGGTATTCACTAACTAACCAGTGTTTTCACCCCATTATTTGTTGGCACTATTTTTTATTCTTCATACAGAAAGGCGTGCATGGGTATTTCGTTTTATTGCTTACTGGCAGGCAGATTATCCTTTTCGTGCTCATTGGCTGCTGTAAAGTCCCTTCATTGGTCAACAAAGACTAATGAATACGTCCACTGGCCTTAAAGGAAGCTTTGGATAGAAGGAAACCTCTAACTTTGCCTATACGCCAGCAGGCATTTTGCTGCGACTTGTAGTCTAGCAAAATTATGTTCTGAACTGGAATCTAACCTGGCTGCCTTTCTTTGTCAGAACGTGTGATCTGTCCAAATTAAAATACCACTCTGCAGCTTAGTTCCTTTGTGTCCCAAAATGTGAAGTGTTAGGAAATCAGTTTTGATATGAAGCTCTAGCAAAACACACTGGAAATGTTATTAATTGATTTCCTCTAGAATCAAGAGGTGCTCATAAAAATACATTCAAATGACAAGTGAAGCACAGCTCAAACCATAATACTACATACTCTTTTTTAAATTAAAACAGTTAGGGTATACGATACATCCTGTTTTTTATATACTTTTTTTTTTCCACGATGAAATATGGTAATCAGGCTAACGGGAATGGGTAGCATTGCATTTGACTGCTACTGTTTAAATATGTTGAAAAACTGTCCTCTCCATCTCCTTGTTTGACCATCCCTAGCCTTCTGCCATTGCTAATAAAATTTATTTCCGGACAGCTTTCAGTAAATTCTTCTGCCTCCGTGGATTAACTGATGTAACAACATGCACTCCAGATTTCGCAAGTATGATTTTCAGGTTGAGCTGTCGAGACCTCTTGTATATACTTTATTATGGGCTCTGGAGATCAGCCCTAGGACTTGTCTGCTTCCACTTAGGGACTTTTTTTCTGTTCAACTGCATCTATTTAACTGTCTTGATAGAAAACAACCAGCAGAGGTCAGTAAAATACCAGAATTGCTTTCTGCTGAGAGTATCTTTTTTTACTTTTTCAGGCAACTGCCTCTATTTAACTTTCTTAATAGAAAACTACCAGTAGAGGTCGGTAAAATACCAGAATCACTTTAAGATTCTTTAGATTCCAGTCCATAGAAATTGTCTTCCACGAGCACCCGTGGACAATATTTTTTTCAAATCTTGTATTTTCAGTGATATGGCCACCGAAGGCCCTCGTTTTATATTAAAAACAGCTTTGGACTATACCATTTCCCGCTGAAAGGCAATATTTTGTTCCATGTTTTCCCATACCTGGCATGTAACGCAGTTTGGTGCTTACTTTCCCTCCATGTTAAACAACAGTAGATGTTTCGGCACCCAGGCTAATGTGTGGCATAGCTAAATGCATATAAGGTCTCAAAGGCGAGACCAATTGCATTGCAAAGGCTTGTTTAATGTTCCATTCACTTTCTGCCTGTACACTTTTATATGTTTTTGGAGAATAGAATAATAGTCCTTTTCCTAACAATTTAAAGGAATTATTTGCTAGAAAATGCAGGGTCAAACGCAGCCACGGTCCGTGCAGGTATCAGTGGGGGGCGCGGTGGGACCAGGTAAGGGGGGATTTTGAGGGACGATGCAGAGGGAAAATTAAATAAATAATTAAATTTCCAGTGGAATCATCCCTCAAAATGATACAAAAGGGGATGATGGACGGAGCGTTTGAACGAATCAAACACTCACCCCCAGTCAACTGATCTGGGTTTAATCCATCACCATTCTTTAGTTCACTCAGCCACCCCAGTTCAGACATGGCTATATGCAAATCAGTCTGACCCCAGCCAGGCTATCTTGAATCCAGTGGCCAAGTGAACAAGGGACTCACGTCTGAGCATACCCTGCCACACTTAGGGCGAACAAAGACCTTAAGCGGCCCCACCCCTGTTATCTGCACGGACCACGGCTCGTCAAACATTTAATTTCTTCATAAGCCTTGATATGCATGCAACAGGATCACCATGCCATGGCTTCAGGCATGATATGCAGCAATCACTGGATTCTTTGCAAACATGTTTGGAGGTAGAGAAAATGGTAAACTGAGAAAAAGGGGCTATAACATGCCTACTATTGTCACTGTACAAAAACAGACCGAGATACAAGTGTTGGTTGGAGCTGAAGTTCAGACTTGTTTTAAGGTTTTAAAACAAAAATCTAAATACCACCAAAAAAACCAAGGGACGATTAATAATGAAAAGGAAGTAGACATCCTCATCTGTTCCGTGTGAAGTGCTTATGAAGGAACAGATATGTACCAGATATAACATAGAATTTCTTCGGTCACCAATGATCTTGTGTGTGTATTTTTTCACACACTAACACCAATAGGCAAATTCCTTTTCATTTCTCCCAGCTTTAGGTTATATCATCTTCCGTGGAGCTAACTCGCAGAAAAACACGTTCCGGAGAAACCCGAATGATCACAGGGTGGCTGGTGAGTACTACAATGTATTGCCTGATGGAAACATCAAGACTTCCTATTTGTTTAGCATGCATGAATAATTGTATGGTTACTTAAACTCATTGAGGAAATAAATTGTGTTCTGGCTTTTTTGCATTATTCCAGAGTTGGAAACGGGTACAATCCACTGCAATGCAGTAAGATGCACCAATATTAGGACATGTCAATGATACAGGAGATTTTTCTTGCTTTATACAAAGCCTCTTGCCCCTTTACTTTCTACCTGTAATTACCAGTCCTTTCTTGTTTGCCTGTAAGTGTATAATTGCTTCAAATACCATGAATGACCTCCCTACTGTTTGTCAGGGCCTGTCTGCTGTGCATTGGTCTGAGTTCAGAAACATGACATTAAAATAATGAATAATCCAAATTCCCTAATACCACAAACTTAGAACCAAAGTCTTACTGGTTTTATTAGCAGTGTTTGTTTTGCAGTATAGATGTGTTGTACTGTCTCTGTGGAATACCTGTAAATGATGCCTGCGTAAAAACTCTAGGGTCGATTTACTATTTTTGCATGCAACTCAGCATTGCAACCGAGTTACTGTGCTGCATTGCGTGAGAGCAGAAGAGCACCATATTCTCTAAGAAATGGTGCTATGTCTCCCCATACTCTGGCTCATTATAGGCTTCCTTGCACCACAGTGCAAGGGTGTGGGCATGAAGTCTTGCATAGGTTTTGTACTGAGAGGGCGCCCTTCCAGTAAAAAAATACTATGCTTACACGTTGTTTCACGTTTTTCAAGTTTGTTTGTGTGATTTGCAGTATAATACAGATGTAAAGTTGGAGATAGAATCTTTCTCGAACTTTATGCCTGTCTCAGGAGATTTTTTTTATTACATATTTCCATGTCTGCCACTTTGCGACTGTTTGCGACAACTCGGTGCATAGTGTTAATAAATCTGCCCCTGAGTTTTGTTAAACAATGTATAATAATGGATGCCACCTTTTTATTAAAAATAGTTTCTTACCTGTGCAGCCCTGAGTACCTTCTCTTTCTCAATTCAATTTGGCCTGTGATACCTTGATTTGTGGGCTGGCCAACAATTAGCATGTCTTTAAGTATCAATAATGTTGTTTGACAAGAATAGCTTTCCCAGCAGTAGAATAAAGAGTTATGTCCAGTTGCAAGTCTTAGTTTGAGAAATACTGGTAGGTTGGTGCTCTGAGAAGAACTGGTTATACCTTCACATCATGGGGAAGCCAGAGCCAGCTGGAGATTGTGTCAGATTTGCACTTTTAGAATAAGTAGGAAAAAGGACTTTTCACTAGAACTTTGTTTAATCGACCATGTGAGTCTGCCGCTCAGTTGACAATTACAGGGCAGGACCTTAAACGATTTTTGGGCGACTACCCTTGTAGAAGTCTGTCCTAGAATTGGAGAGAGTGCTAACGCAAGACGAAATAACAATTGCACTTATCTGGCTACCTTTAGGAAGGACCCTGGGTCTAATGTGCTTCTGGCCGAAATTTCTAAGAGACTGGCAGGAAAGATAGCGGGCCCACTGCATTAGATGCATACAGCGGTGTATCAAGGAGGGGAGCTACCGAGAGGCTTGTGCACAGTGACCATTTTATTTATTCCCTAAGCAAGCAAGCCTTGGGATTGATGGGTCTCATAGACCAGTATCCCTTCTCAATGCAGACACAAAGGTTTTGGTGAAGGCTTTGCCACACAGACTACAGGGTGTGATCTGAGATCTGGTGCACCCAGACCAGAATAGGTTTATACCACATAGGTCGACTAAGCTCAATCTCCAACACCTATATAATAACATTGCAATAGCTGACAAATTAGGGATCCTCGTGGCAATACAGCCCTGATTGCGAATGAGACATTCAGTTTGATAGAGTAGCCATTTCTATTTGCCATTATGGAGAGAAAACGAGATTCAGAACCAAATTTCTGAAATGAATAGGACTCTTTTATATAAACCCTAGAGCCCGACTTAAGGTGAATAGAATCCTGTCCTGGCACTTCCCCATCCAGAAGGGCATGAGACAAGGGTGCCCCCTATCACCAATGTTAATCACCATAACCGTAGAAGCCCTAGCTAAACGGATACAGGTTAATGCCGATATATTGGATGGCGTTGGAGCGAATCATGAAAAGACTGCTTATATTTTGCTGTATATCGTGGAACCAGAGGCCTAACTGGAATGTCTTGGGGAGGAATTCATTATCTATGGAGCATACTTTGGTCTGGGGATATATTGGGGGAAATCTCTGATCTTCCGGTGGGTGGCTGGTTGGCTGGAGACAAGTTGCCTCTGAAGGTGAAAACTTAACAATTTACACCACAAGGACAACCTGTTCCCACTCCTACAGAGACTGGAGAGGCATATAAGACTCTGGAGATCCCTACCCCTTTCTCTTATTGGTTAAGCAGCACTATTCAAATGATAGCACTACCCGGATTTACCTACATATTGCAAAATAGTCCATATGCCATTCCTAATGCTTTCTTCCAGACAACAAACAAACTCCTGTGGTCGGTCTCTAGCTGGATGGCCCGGCACGGATTGCCCTCTTACACTGCAAAGATCAGTGTATGAGGGGGGGGTATCGCACTACCGAACATTTGTAGATACTATGAGGCAGCACAGGTATACACAGTGAACGAGTGGGCATATACCCTCGGAGGATCCAGCATATATAATGGGCTGGGAGAGATTGGTATAGAAAGGTTACCACCCTATAGTATACAGAGGGTGGACGCTGCCAGATACCCCGCTGGCTATGGTCTCAGTGGCATCTACTTGTTGCAAATAACTAGAGAAATGGGATGGGAAAAGAGGTTTACATCTAAAACTTGCCTGTGGGTGGGCACGAGACAACACCTAGCTCTAAATCTCCCAGGCTTTAAACAATAGGATCTGATCGGACTCACTGTACTAAAAGATGAAAGGGACGCAAATGGAATAGTACCATTCATACACTCACATGCTGAATACAATATGGCTGACACATAAGTATTTAAATATTTGCAACTAAGAAACGTCCTGCATGTCAAGATCCCCCAGTGGGAAGAGACAAAGGAGGACTCCCCACTGGAATTTCGACTATAGGACGGGCATATGACCAAAAAGGCTATCTCCCTTACTTATGCTACGCTAATAAGGAATACAGAGAGAGTTGACACAGCCGAGGACAACATGGCAGAGGGATGTAAGGCAGCTAGAGGATGATGACTGGGGGTGATGAAATCCAATTTCCAAGGGAAGTAGCTATTAAAGCAAGCTCCCATCAAATACAATAAAATATCCTGCACAGAATTTACTACAGCGTACTGTTACATTGTGGAGAAGTGTGGCTCAATGGTTAGAGCGGCAGACCCTGATGCAGAGGTCTAGCCCGGGACCAGGGTTCAATTCCCCACCTCGGCGGGTCTTGGGCTCAAAAATTCCAGGGACCTGATAATTCTCGCCTCGGTGCCTATTCCAATCATGGAGTCCCACTCTGCAACTCTGGGCAATAGCTTGCTTAATCTCCACAACGG
This sequence comes from Lissotriton helveticus, assembly GCF_964261635.1. Classification (NCBI taxonomy): domain Eukaryota; kingdom Metazoa; phylum Chordata; class Amphibia; order Caudata; family Salamandridae; genus Lissotriton; species Lissotriton helveticus. The sequence goes on along the minus strand of NC_136070.1, from coordinate 686,403,168 downwards.
CCCCCACAACGCTAAGGATGCCTGGCCTCCACCTTGGGGGTGCCCAGGAGTGGACACCTCACAGGAAAGCCAGGATGGGTTCCACAGCGGTATTCGTACAAGCGCCTTGAGACCCTTGCGGGTGAGTAGTGCGCTATACAAGTATCAATTTACAATTTACTAGGCACAGTCCAAGATGGCCTATGTCTCAGTCACTGTAGTCAACAGTGTTCGTTCATTCATACTTTGTGTAACTGCCCGAAAATATGGCCCTTCTGGTGGGAGGGAGTGACACATACCTTAGCGGAAGCCACAGGAGTGCCTATAGCATGGACAGCACAGATGGCATTGTTGGGTATTTGGACAGATTCTTATGCTACATACTACAATAAACTGCTGATTAATCTAGGATACATGGTAGAAAAGAGAGGATCTGCTTCGAAATGAGGCAGCACAACCTGTCCAAAACTACAAGAATGGCTGGAGGGAATGGAATTGTGCAGATAAAAATTGATAAATGAGGGTAGAGGTTGTACCCAAAAATGCAACCGAGTATTGGGAGGATGGGCTGCTGGGGACCTAGATTGTTGGTCAAGGGGGTAGGGAGGTATTATGTCTAACTTTGGATGGACAAGACCCAGATAGAGCCCGGGAGTGAAGTGAAGACACTCAGCCCTAAGTGCATTAAACTGAGGCATCACTCGGACTTGGAGGGACATTGCCCCATCAACCTGAACTTGTAGGTGGCAGCTGGAGGGGATAGTGGAGGGTGGGAAGGAGATATGAGGAAACGTATAACTCTGTGGCAATTGCTTTATTTTCTATTTTGTTTGATAACTTTGAATTATAAATTCAATAAAATGTTTTTAAGAACTAATGCATTAGATAGTCATAGCTTGGTAGAAATAATTAGACACTACTAAAGTTTGCTTGACTGTCCCCTCTCCTTTTACTCACAGGACTCGAGACCATTCCAACTGCGACAGGGAAGCGCCTTCTTGTGTCAGGCTGGTGGGGCGTCGTTCGGCACCCAAACTACTTGGGGGATCTTATCATGGCACTCGCCTGGTCCCTGCCCTGTGGTGAGTTCTGAAAAGAGTGTGACTCCACTGCATGGGGTTTACAACAACATGTCTGTAAGAAAGGGCACAGACGCATAAATGCAATAATGTTTGTACTGGTATTTACAATACACTCCCATCCAGTATGGTCACAGTAAACTTAATTTCTTCCTCCCAGGAAGGCTTTTGACGCTTAACTGGCACAACACATCTAAATCTCGTTACTGCAGTGCATAACAATACATTCTTAGAGATGCATTTGAGTGTCTCATAATAGTGCAACAGGAGCAAAAGTCAAGGGAAAGGCACGGTAAACAGGCTTAAGCAGCATATCATCAGACCGAGATACAGAAAGAATAATAGTGACCAGCATATGTACATACTGCTCTGGAGGTTACAGTGTCTATTACAAATACAGAGGAAACCCACTGGTCACAATTCAGCAGTACACTTTTACAGCTGAACACCCAGACATTAACCGATAACCACCGAACTAACAACACTAAGCTTACGTTTCGTAATAGCATTCTACCTGCTATAAAGCACTTCAGCGCCATATCTGAAATAGTAAGCACTACGGAAATGCAATTAAACGCAATGTATGCTAGTGACCCAATGAGGTGACTTAGGATTCTTCAAGTTGTAACCAGAAGTAGGCAAAATCACACAGAGATGAAGGGTGGCTTAAAACTAAGTGTGCTACTGCAATTAAGATCTTCCCTTAACCACTGAATCTTGATTCTCACATGAGACTAGCTACCAGGGGTGTTCATCCACTAAGGCGGAGGATCGTAGCCCCACAAGAAAAATAAAATGATAACGCCATGTTATTAACATTTTATTTTTCCCTAGTGGCTCTGTAGGTGCAGGACGGGGCTGCCACAGAGCAGGGGAGGAGTGGTAGGCACTCTGCAAGTGCGCATGCCGGATTGGTTGGCCCTCTTGGGCCGGCCAAACAGTCAAGTGTACTTTACATGTTCTCCACCAGCTGCAATGCACAGCCTGGGTGGAGAACATGCCCAGGCATCGTGATTGGCTAGAGGAGTCTAGAAGCCTGGGTGCTTCCCGTTTCTGAGTCGTGGCAAGAAAGATGGAGGAGAGGCAGCCGCTGGTAAGGTAAGTTTACATTTTCTTTTTTTCTTTCTAATGAAAAAACCATTTACAATAGCAAGTGAAAATTTGACTTCAGCATAAGACTGACATTCAGAAAATTCGGAACGCAGCACGAGCAGAAACACACACCAATAACACAGCACAGGTATGGCAAAGTGTGACACAGCTAGACTATAGGAACCTTCTGCACTCAAAACAAAGGTTACATGGAGGTTTCGGGAACAAGGGGAAGGGTGACAACTAGTTGTGACAAGCAAGGCAGGCATAGTTAGCAAGCTACCGAAAAGGCTGAAGACAGTCTGGGTAGACTCAGACATGCAGATAACACGTCTTGTCAAATGCTTTAATACATTAAGGACACCATGTAGAAAGCTACAGAAGAATGAAAACACGGTGAGATCGAAATAACCAGGAAAAAGAGAATATGCCAGACAATATTTGATCAATGGAGACGAATACATAGAAACTGAAATCTTCAGTAGAAAGCAGTTTCAAAATTGTTATGTTGAGTTGTATGTTGTTATGTTGAGCAAACATCTGCAGAGTGTGGGATATTATCTCTAGAACAAAGCATCTGGTAAAGCAAAGATAGTCTAAGCCATGGATAAAGTAATTTGTAGAAAGGTTTGTGTGAAGCCAAAATGTATCTAACACTGCATAACTCAGCCAGTCCCAGATCAGTATCTGATTTCAAGCATAGAAGAGAAAAAGAGTACTTTTATACAAGCAAGTAATGTGTTTGAAAATAGAATTTCTGGGAGAGTATGGAAAATCTCCATTGGTTCTTGGCATCATGGTGGCTGATAGAAATCAGCTCATTTATATATTTAGAGAAGAAACATGTGGTGAAGGCCAAAATAATGTACTCCAGGTTAGGAATATGTAAGCCACCTTTCATAGGAGTCTCCATTAACTCTAGCTTAGAAACCTATTTTTCTTTGCTACTAATTGTCACTATGTCTCACTTTCTTTCTGATCATTTTGACACTATATTGTGTTTTTCCACAAAGGACTGAGCATACAAGTTGCTTTGTGAATTCATCAGGAGGCACTTTTAAGAACTGGGTTTCTTATATCAATGTTTTTATGCTGCAGGTCTAACACACATACTGCCTTACTTCTACGTCTTATACTTTACGGTGCTGCTGGTCCACCGCGAGGCTCGGGATGAGCACCAGTGCATGCGGAAGTACGGACTTGCCTGGCAGGAATACTGTCGACGTGTGCCCTACAGAATCTTCCCTTACATCTACTGAAGCAGCCCTGGTTGAGGAGGATGGGACTTGTGCTGGAGCCCACCTTACTTAGAAGAGCCGCTACTGGTACAGGTGCACACAGCCAAAAGCAGCTGACCCACCTGGTTTTGCACTGCAGACTCCACAACTGACCTTGGGCATACAAAGTGACCCTGGTGGTAAATGGGAAGTGCTGTTGAGTTTGGTTGGCCCTGTTAATTATGGGAAGACGATTATTTATTATTTTCTCTAGCGATGACTGCGCCGTCTATATTGTGAGAAGAGAATATAACATTGCTAAGTTCCAGCGTGCCAGGATGAAATGGTCATCCAATTATGAAATTCCCCCTTCCAGACTGCTGACATTTTTAGCAATTTGACTCGTGAAGTTGTGCACAGCATCTTTACAGAGTGGTGAAGCATATGGGGCTCTGTGCTTTTTAATTAAACTGTAGATTGTGGAGCATTCACTGCAATAGAGCATAGATGCTTACTGGCATTGGAACTTCCAGTTAATCTGTGTTTAAAGCAACATCAACAACATTTGCTGTGGGACCCCTCCAAATGGCTACCCTCTAATTTTTCACTATACTTTCTTCTGATACAAGTGTTCCGCAAAATACATTGGTTTTGTCATCTGCATAATGGTTTGTAAAATCACATATCAAATAAATCTTATCAGTGTTTTTCAGAAGTGCTTGAGACCTTTATCTAGTAGCACAAAAGTCCATAACCTGACAGGCATGTCTCTTTAAGAAAGAGTGGGGGATCTAAATATAAGCATGTTTTATCTGTTTTAGTCACTCCTTTCAATGATCAGGCACTTGGATGCATGCAAAGGTAATGGGGGAAGCGGAAGTGAGAACACAACTTCCTTTTTCTCTCATAGTGTCAAGGGACAAGAAGAAAGTTACAAAATGTTGATTTACCTGTTCCAGGCACTAGAGGGTGGCAGGGATTACTGAGAAAAGGTGTTACCCTGGCACTACTCCCAGCAAGCTTGCTTCCTATGAATTCAAGGTCAATTGTTATAAACATTAACATTACCACATTAATATTCCTGATGCCGGAGGGTCAAATCTAATCCGTGTTTTTCAGAAATTCTTGAAACCTTTATTCACAGTGCGATTGAAAAGTCACAAATTCATATTCTCACAGGCATGTCTGTTTAAAAGAGGTGGGAGATCTAAAACTAAGCAGGTTTACCTGTTTTTCTTTGTCAATACTTTCAATGATCTAGCACTTCAGAGCGACAAGAAGTTAGAGGAAAGACATAAAATGCTGATTAACTTGTTCCAAGCATTACAGAATGGCAAGAATTACTGCGAAAATGCCTTACACTTATTAAACTCTTATATGGAGACCCAAATGACAGTGTGTGTATCAAAGGCAAATTGTCCACATGATTCCACCACGAAAGAGGTACTTGACAAGGCAGCACTTAGTCCCATTCTCTACAACCTCATTGTAGAACCACTGATTCAAAGAGCGTAAAAAAATATAGCATTTAAATAAACAAGTAGAATACAAGCTTTCAATGTATGCTAACAGTAATCCACAAACCTCAGTGTCAACCCTCCTTTAAAAAAAAAGATCTTTATGACCCCACATTTACGGACTTTTTCTACAGATTCATTGTACCTCCTGCAGTCTAAAGCAAAATAAAGTATACCATGCCGTTGAAGAAGGAACAACATTCTAGTTGCGTCTAATCCCCAGATTCATCAAGAACACATTTTGCTATTCCTTAATAGCGTAAAATACCGAATCGCTATTAAGGAATAGCAAAATGCTATGCATCAAGAAATCACACAAAAAATCGTGATTTCTAATAATTCCTTAATTGCGACTCGCAAATTGCGACTCGCAATTAAGGAATATCTCCCCATTCATTCCTATGGGCCTAGAGGCCCATAGGAATGAATGGGAAGACAATCTCAATTTGCTAATCGCAATTAGCGATTCGCAAAATGAGATTGCGATTTCAAGGGTGCAGGGGTGTCCAAAGGACACTCCTGCCCCCTTTAGTGCATTTTTCAAAGTTTTTGCAAATTACCACGAAGTTGTACTTCATGTTAATTTGCGTGCACTAAAAGCGAATTCGCTATTTTTTTCACTTTCGTGCATTGCATTTAAGGAATCTCAATTTGAGATTCCTTAAATGCAAAGAATCGCAATTTAGCGAATTCTTTATTAGCGATTTTTGCATTTGGGATGATGCATCCCAAATGCAAAAATACCGGTCGCAAAAGGGCAGATTCTGAGAATCTGCCCCTTTGCGAGCAGATTTAAGCTTAATGAATCTAGCTGTTAATCTGTTACGGTGGGGTGATTGGGGACCATCAAAATGATGATTAGTCTCACAATACCATACTCTTTTTCTGTGTTACTCTTTCTGATCCCCATCTTTGCACGGAGAAGTCAACCGAGTTCTTAGTATATGTAAAGAGGAACATCACCAAATCTCAGGAAGCTCCAACTATCCAAATTTAAGGGATGGATGAACGGTTTCACATTCCAATTCATATCAAGATGCAATCAAATTGGAACAAGTTTTCCAAAAGCAAAACACTTTGTCTCCATGGCTCACCTTTAGTCAAGCTAGAAAACTCACAGAGAACCTTTGTCTTTAACAATATACTCCACCACTGTAACCAGAAGACCCTTACCAAACAAATCATCCCAGCGTCTACAAAAATGAATCAGTCAATACAGCAAAAACGATGTAATCTCTTACAAATAATACTGGCTGGACAAATTGATGTTTTACAATAATCTAACGAGAACTACATACTAAGTGATGTTAGAGTCATGAGTGAAAAAGACATATTAGCACGGCCAAGATGGCAGCAGCATCAGATGCTCTTTGAACGAGCTCCATACTGGGCCCGATTTCCATCTTGCTTCATCTGCGGTTTCTGACCTGCTGACAATGCCCTTTGTGCCTGCGCTGCCCTTTCTATATGCTGGCACATGGTAGGGCCACTGATATGGCTGGGGCCCTGCTTGAGGCAGCTGGAGGTGGTGCCGGATTGTGGGGCCTTCGACGCTTCTTGGCTGCGTGAGCATTGGAGTGCTGCTGAGGTCATACCAGAAGCTGAGATGGGACTGCACAGGGCTGCCTGCTGTTGCTGAGAATACAGGTATTTACCGGGGTGCATGACAAATGGAGAGCACTTCCTCCCCATGTATATCCATTTGTGACTGTGGTCCTCAGGCACCCTGCTGACGAGCGCCTGCCTGGAAGAGCCTCCCCAGTAGCGAAGCCCTCTCTTTGCCAGGGACTAGCGCTCTGGAAATGGTGCTTTACTGGCTCCTGCACATGGACCATATATCGGCAGGAACTCGCCTAAGTGACATTGGGGACCAGCTGCCCGGCTGGGGACTTGCTACTGCCCCCATCTGTGCACTGGAGGGCAGCGGATTGATTTAGGGACTTAGATTGGGGGAGGGTTTGCACAGCTGTGGGAGAGTGCCCCCCTCCTCCTGAGAGCATTTGCGAATCAGCAGCCCGCAGCTTCCTTTGGGCATGGAGGCGACCTGAACCTGAGGGCCACCATGGTCAGCAGCAACCTGCTATTGCTGCTGGGCCATGGATAGGGGCAGTTTGGGGGACTAATAGCTCTTAGGGGCACAACATCTTGATTCCTCTCTGGCTGGCTATGACTGACCTTACTCTGTGCCTTTATGCCAGCAGACCCTTGATCAATGAGGGCCTTATTGTGGGCGGAAATTTGGGGCAGAGTTGCTGAGCAGTCGGGTGCCCCGCCTCAGGAAAAAAGCTTCACACTCCTGCGGTTTGGTATCCACACGGTCAATTGCGAGTGGCCCCCAAACTGGTTCTTCTCTTTCTCTGGCAGCAGGGATGGCCCCCATGTTGGGGCGTGCCAACTTCGGGAAGTGTCCAGTCATTTTGAACAACCGCCTGTCCAGCTGCGGGCCTTGTTTCCCTGCCGGGGCTCCTTCGGCGGACTGAGGTTGCGGCTCTTACTCCCTGTTGCTTACCAGACCCTGGTGTAAAGTTGGGGCACCTGTGAAGTCCCACCACGCACATGCCCTCCAGGGCCTCCTTGTTGCATCTCAATTTCACAGTACCATGATGGGAAAACTAGAACCACAAAGACTTTGATCTCTGAGCCTAGCGCAATGGCTCTGCCCTCTGCCGAAAAAATCATAGGCGCTTTGCAGCCCCTTAAGTCCACCCTTGACAAGCACACAGCGCAATTCGAGAAGGTTCTCCAAGCCATTTTGGACACTAAAATGTCGCTAGAAGCTTAAATAGATGCTGCACCTCTGGATGTGAGCTTGTTGAGGGAGGATCGCTGTAAACTAGCAGACCATGTTGAAGATGCAGAATCCACACTGACCTCCATGGGCCCCACAGGGCCTGAGCTGCAGACCAAGCTGGACACCATGAAGGAAGAGGTGGCCTCCTTGCTCTGTCGGGGGGAGGAAGCTGAGGGACAATAGTGTGGTGCAAAAGCATCTGTTTCCTGACGTTCCTGGAGCTCTTCTTTGAGAACTGGCTGATGGCAGGTCCCCAAGCTGTTCTCCCTGGAGCGGTCACACTTCGTCCCACGGCATCCACCTCCGCCTAGAGCACCGCCACAGCCCCTTATTGCTAGATTCCATAATTATCGTCATCAGAACCTCACACTACGGTGCTTTCGCATGAATGGCCCAAGGCGTAATGAGAACATGGAAATAGCAGCATGCCCGGATTTCACGACCGAGGTGCAGAGACTTGGGGGCTCCTACATGAATATGAAACGAGCCTGTGGGAGCAGCAGCTTCGCTACTCATTACATTTCCCAGTGAAAATCAAGGTGATGGATGGCGAGTCTTCCCACATCTTATCGATACCAAAGGATGTCTGGACCTGGCGCCGTGCTAAAGGCCTCGCGCGCACAACCAAGAATGACCAGGCAGAGGGGGCCTGGGTCGTTCTGCGACCTAAATGCAGAAGACACAAATCAGTATGCGACCCACCCAGGAGTAAGTGGCCATGGAGCAGGCCCGGGCAGTGGAGGAGGCCTCCCTGCACAGCACAAACTATTTCGCAGTACTACACTCCGAGCCAGTCTAGGACTCTGGTTCAGACATCAGCGCATCTGAGACCTCAACCAAGTGCAGTGCTCCTGATCCTAAAATTATACCGCGGTCGGCAGAGGACCTACTGTGAATGCCCTCTTGCTACTGGGATCTTTACTGCTATGCATAGGGGAGCACAATCTGGCTTCACTGCTTTGTAGAGAAGCATGTTCGCATTGGTGGGTCGGATGCTGGGACCTCTGGAACGGCCTAGCAGTTGAACCACGTCCCACCAGTGCTCCAATGAGAACTTCTTTGTTTGTTTTACTTATTTGTTTGTATGCTCGTATGATGGGGACAACAGCTGATAATCACACTCAATATCACACCTTTACATGGAATGTGCACGGTATGGAAACTCTCACCAAAAGGTATCGCATCTATGCCTATCTTAAAATCCGCCACACAGGAAACTCCTCTCACGTTAGCAGAGCTGCAGAAGGTATGTGCGAAGTGAGGGGGCAGGTGTACAGCACATCCATATCAGCATACGTCTGGAGACTGCTCATCCAGATCGCACCAGGTTCCCATTTGGGTGTAGAACCCACTTGTGTGGTGTTCTCAGCCTCTTCGTCAAGTCCCTACCCCACAGTGTGGTGAGCTTTCCATTAGTAATATGATTATGGTCCCATCTTCGTGAAGTACCTCAGGGTGGACGTGTGTATTTTTTTCTTCAACATTAATTAAATAGGTTTCCCAATACTTACCACTGGTCCATGATTCTCCTCTCATATAGAGCGACTTAAGGGTGTTAGCTTCCACCTGTGTCCATGCGAGCAATGTGGCGAACCAATGTTGGAGATGGGGGGCAGGCGCCTTCCATGCCATTGCCACCTGTTTTTTTTCACAATTCGGTGTAGATACACATCTATAAAAACTAGGGTTATAATGACATTTTCTTCTCCTTCATGTGATTGTCGCTGATAAAGCGGAACTAGAATAGTATGCTCATACAAAGTGGCAAAGTGGAGTGGGCAAACATTATGGAAGGAAAAATGTACTATACTGTCTTCTCAGCAGAAGCTAGCACCAATGTTAATTCATTCCACCATACCCAGAGCATAAGAGCACAATAGGTGAGTGAGTATGGATATGGAGTTGCTGGAGGGATGTTGATCTGGGGGAAACATTAAATGAAGGCCACCGAATACACATAGGAAACTTTGAACTTGTACATTGTAGGCATGTATATTTTCTGAACAAACTTCCACTGTAAAATGTCTGAAGTTTTAACATTTAACCACCAGGTATGAGGCATTGAAATTTCAGATTGGAGGTCCTGGAATGATTTAAGAAAAGTCCCTGCATCATATCCCCCAGAGGTGAAATACCGATAGGATCCCAGCCCTGCAGCCCCACCACCTGAGGAATGAGTGAATTCCGCCACAGCGGGGTCTCCTACGTAAGGTGACCTCACCACCCCGTCCTATGAAGGGATCGCCTCCACACCAGGACCACCACCCCTGTGACCGAGGGAGGGAGCCCATGGCTGTAATGCTACATAGGAACTTAATCATGGATGGTTAACCCATCGCTCCAGAGCATAGGCTGGGTCGTCTCTTGGACAATACCACCATTCATTAATTACTTGCAAGTGTGAAACCTCATGGTAGGATTGAATATCTGCGGCTGCAATACATACATTGAAAGCAGGTACATAGTGCTTCTAGAGACGCGCCTCCGTCCCATAGAAACTGACCAAGGACCGCATTTATCTGTCGGAACCATGTGGGGGGAACCTGGTAATGGTAATTCTGTAGATTGTATAAGGCGGGGCGGGATACCATCTTGAAGATGGCAGAGCAGCCATAAAGGGACAGAGGTAGTTGAGACCAAGCTCTAACCTCGTTCTTGATACACTCCATCAGTGGGGCCAAGTTCCATTCCCACGAGATATTTGGGCTGCTTGTCAGAAACACCCCCAAGTATTGAAAACCTTCTGCTACTATGGCAGCACCGATTTGCTAATGTTCATAAATAGTCCAGACGTGTTTCCAAATACCTCCATTATCCTCAGGACCCGGGGGCTGGAAGTAGCCGGGCCTGTAATTAAAAACAAGACATCATCCGCTTATAATGCTATACGATGTGACACTTCTATCGACCATTCAAAACCCCTGACCTGGGCATCTATTCTCACCCAAGCAGACATCAGCTCCATGGCCAGGGCAAATAATGGCGATAGACAGGGGACAACCCTGTCTTGTGCCTCGCCGGATAGGGAACGGAGTTGAGACTGAGCCTGCTACATGAACCGCCGCCGTCAGGTCTGTATATAGCAGTTGGATGTATGATAAAAAATCTAGGCCCCATTTTGAGCCGCCAGAGAAGAGCTCACAGGTATGTCCAGCTGACCGAGTCAAATGCCTTGTCGATGTCCGCTTATCGTAAGGATGTGGGACGTGCCAGTTGATCCACTAGGGCTAATGCATTATGGGCCCATCGGATATTATGTTGTGAGGCACGATGGGGCATAAAGCCTGCCTGGTCAGGATCAAATAGGCCTACCATATGGGGCATCAGTCTGTTGTCTAGGGCTTTGGCTAGCAGTTTGGCTTCTATGTTTAAGAGTGAGATTGGATGGTATGAGGAGTGGACCTCTGGGGTGCAACTCGGTTTAGGGAACACCACATTCTCTTTAGCCTAGGGGAGGAAGATGGCGGACTGAAGCTGCAGCTGTAAGCAGGCGTACCGAAAGCTTCTGCACGCCAGATAATGGAGATTGAACTTTTGGTGGAAGTGTAAGGAAATGGTGATGGAGTAGAAACATAGCCAAGACATAGTCAAGAATTAGATATTTAAAACCTGAAAAAACCCACGGTGGTCGAGGACGAATGGTGGTGGCGGTCATTGCTAGATGGCTGCTGTTTGCATCCCGGGTTGCTTGCTGGGTGGCATTATCGTGCTGCTTGGTGGGTGGCTGATCGGCACTGCCCTTGGCTTCGGCTCACCACCGGCGGAGACATGGCCCCCGCCGAAGACGGTAGCGAGAGAGGCACGAGCAGCTTGTGCACTGGTAAATCCAGAAGGAGGCTCTACTGCAGGAGGCTGGCATCAAGGAACTACTGTCGGCAGTCCAGGGGATGAGCGCCCCAAGAAGCTCTTCGAGAGGTGGTAAGCTCATGTAGAAACAACTGCACTCAGGCAAAGCAGCGTATCTGTTCTCAGCTGGCAAGCTATCAGAGCAGGCAATTATATCGGGTCAAACAAGCAGAGGTAAGAGTCAAAATGAGTGTCAAGACACTGAGCTGGCGGTTCAGAGCAGGATCTGGCCTGTCAAGAGGTAATAAACTGCTTATAAGGCAGAGACAACCAAGGATACAATGAATCTGCATGAATCATTACCCAAGTTGGGAAACATTGTATCAACTAAACGCGGTTGCAGTGGTAGCGGTAAACAAAAGGAAATTGCCATAAAACCCGGGTGGGAGAACTCAACAGTTGGGAAGCCAGATGGACTTGCAGGGGATAGCCTGAATGAAGAAACACTTATTCCTAGAGCGGATTCCTCAACGCAGCTGGCATTGCAGATGTCGTCCCCGTATAGGGAAGGCTCACTGGAGGTGCAATATTTATCTCAAGGCATCAATAATTCTACCCTAGCTATACAGACAAACCTATACAGGTCTCGCCACTGGCAATTAATGAACCGGCAGATGTGGCCCAGGCTGGGATCAGCTAGCCTCGCTCATCCTCTGTGAAAAAGAAAGGGAGTTCCGAAATAACAAGGGTTCTGAAGAAAACACCCAAAATCTTTGGCACCCAACAACATAACAGTGCCACCTCATGCAGTGAAGCCATTTCAGAGGGTAGTCACCTGCGCAAGTGGGTTCAGGCCAAGGGGGAAGTTAAAGTCAATAATATCTCTGCTTTCAGGGGCAGGTCTTACAGGCAGCTCAGAAATAAGGTATAGAGCTGGGACCAGCCCGGAGCCTAGAGCGCCTGCGACTCAGGTATCTAGTCTTGGGTCACAGAGTTTGCCACTGATACCCGCTTCTACTAGTAGCGGTGAAGAGGTGGATGAGAAGCAGAAGCCCAACTTTACGATACAGGGTGACAGGGTGGCATGGAGGGGATTGAGAGGGGGATGCAGAAGGATATGTCAGATGGGGGAGCACAGAAACACTGGGAGAAGGTGGTAGTAGATTGCAGTAGAGAGTACAGTACTCAAAACAGAGTGTATACGCACAATAGGAGGGATGGCAGAGAGACTATCCATATAAATAAAAATGTAAATGCTCGTTTGTTCAAAATCTTAAATCTCCGAAAGTTCTTCACCGATTGCATTGAAATTTTGACACAACGTTGGATTCGATTAAGCGCGTGTTTATATATACACAACGTTGGATTTGAATACGCGTGTGTCCAAAACGCGTGTGTTTTTAATCGAAAGGCCGAACAGACCCTATCGATTTGGTTGCTGCGCAACAACTACAAGGGACGCATAGAGACAATAGACTACATATATTAGGATGGACAGTTGGTGTCAGGATGGCAGACCAGGAAGTGGGTGGAAGGAGGGGGGAGGAGTTGGTTCACTTTGCAACATTAAGAAAGGACGCAAAGAGACAATAGTCTACATATTTTAGGATGGACAGTTGGTGTCAGGATGGCAGACCAGGAAGTGGGTGGAAGGAGGGGGGAGGAGTTGGTTCACTTTGCAACATTGGCGCGGATTTTTATATATCCACAACGTTGGATTCGAATACGCGCGTGTCCAATAGGCGCATGTTTTTAATCGAAAGGCCGAACAGACCCTACTGGGCCCGATTTCCATCTTGCTTCATCTGCGGTTTCTGACCTGCTGACAATGCCCTATGTGCCTGCGCTGCCCTGTCTATATGCTGGCACATGGTAGGGCCACTGATATGGCTGGGGCCCTGCTTGAGGCAGCTGGAGGTGGTGCCGGATTGTGGGGCCTTCGACGCTTCTTGGCTGCGTGAGCATTGGAGTGCTGCTGAGGTCATACCAGAAGCTGAGATGGGACTGCACAGGGCTGCCTGCTGTTGCTGAGAATACAGGTATTTACCGGGGTGCATGACAAATGGAGAGCACTTCCTCCCCATGTATATCCATTTGTGACTGTGGTCCTCAGGCACCCTGCTGACGAGCGCCTGCCTGGAAGAGCCTCCCCAGTAGCGAAGCCCTCTCTTTGCCAGGGACTAGCGCTCTGGAAATGGTGCTTTACTGGCTCCTGCACATGGACCATATATCGGCAGGAACTCGCCTAAGTGACATTGGGGACCAGCTGCCCGGCTGGGGACTTGCTACTGCCCCCATCTGTGCACTGGAGGGCAGCGGATTGATTTAGGGACTTAGATTGGGGGAGGGTTTGCACAGCTGTGGGAGAGTGCCCCCCTCCTCCTGAGAGCATTTGCGAATCAGCAGCCCGCAGCTTCCTTTGGGCATGGAGGCGACCTGAACCTGAGGGCCACCATGGTCAGCAGGAACCTGCTATTGCTGCTGGGCCATGGATAGGGGCAGTTTGGGGGATTAATAGCTCTTAGGGGCACAACATCTTGATTCCTCTCTGGCTGGCTATGACTGACCTTACTCTGTGCCTTTATGCCAGCAGACCCTTGATCAATGAGGGCCTTATTGTGGGCGGAAATTTGGGGCAGAGTTGCTGAGCAGTCGGGTGCCCCGCCTCAGGAAAAAAGCTTCACACTCCTGCGGTTTGGTATCCAGACGGTCAATTGCGAGTGGCCCCCAAACTGGTTCTTCTCTTTCTCTGGCAGCAGGGATGGCCCCCATGTTGGGGCGTGCCAACTTCGGGAAGTGTCCAGTCATTTTGAACAACCGCCTGTCCAACTGCGGGCCTTGTTTCCCTGCCGGGGCTCCTTCGGCGGACTGAGGTTGCGGCTCTTACTCCCTGTTGCTTACCAGACCCTGGTGTAAAGTTGGGGCACCTGTGAAGTCCCACCACGCACATGCCCTCCAGGGCCTCCTTGTTCAATCTCAATTTCACAGTACCATGATGGGAAAACTAGAACCACAAAGACTTTGATCTCTGAGCCTAGCGCAATGGCTCTGCCCTCTGCCGAAAAAATCATAGGCGCTTTGCAGCCCCTTAAGTCCACCCTTGACAAGCACACAGCGCAATTCGAGAAGGTTCTCCAAGCCATTTTGGACACTAAAATGTCGCTAGAAGCTTAAATAGATGCTGCATCTCTGGATGTGAGCTTGTTGAGGGAGGATCGCTGTAAACTAGCAGACCATGTTGAAGATGCAGAATCCACACTGACCTCCATGGGCCCCACAGGGCCTGAGCTGCAGACCAAGCTGGACACCATGAAGGAAGAGGTGGCCTCCTTGCTCTGTCGGGGGGAGGAAGCTGAGGGACAATAGTGTGGTGCAAAAGCATCTGTTTCCTGACGTTCCTGGAGCTCTTCTTTGAGAACTGGCTGATGGCAGGTCCCCAAGCTGTTCTCCCTGGAGAGGTCACACTTCGTCCCACGGCATCCACCTCCGCCTAGAGCACCGCCACAGCCCCTTATTGCTAGATTCCATAATTATCGTCATCAGAACCTCACACTACGGTGCTTTCGCATGAATGGCCCAAGGCGTAATGAGAACATGGAAATAGCAGCATGCCCGGATTTCACGACCGAGGTGCAGAGACTTGGGGGCTCCTACATGAATATGAAACGAGCCTGTGGGAGCAGCAGCTTCGCTACTCATTACATTTCCCAGTGAAAATCAAGGTGATGGATGGCGAGTCTTCCCACATCTTATCGATACCAAAGGATGTCTGGACCTGACGCCGTGCGAAAGGCCTCGCGCGCGCACAACCAAGAATGACCAGGCAGAGGGGGCCTGGGTCGTTCTGCGACCTAAATGCAGAAGACACAAATCAGTATGCGACCCACCCAGGAGTAAGTGGCCATGGAGCAGGCCCGGGCAGTGGAGGAGGCCTCCCTGCACAGCACAAACTATTTCGCAGTACTACACTCCGAGCCAGTCTAGGACTCTGGTTCAGACATCAGCGCATCTGAGACCTCAACCAAGTGCAGTGCTCCTGATCCTAAAATTATACCGCGGTCGGCTGAGGACCTACTGTGAATGCCCTCTTGCTACTGGGATCTTTACTGCTATGCATCGGGGAGCACAATCTGGCTTCACTGCTTTGTAGAGAAGCATGTTCGCATTGGTGGGTCGGATGCTGGGACCTCTGGAACGGCCTAGCAGTTGAACCACGTCCCACCAGTGCTCCAATGAGAACTTCTTTGTTTGTTTTACTTATTTGTTTGTATGCTCGTATGATGGGGACAACAGCTGATAATCACACTCAATATCACACCTTTACATGGAATGTGCACGGTATGGAAACTCTCACCAAAAGGTATCGCATCTATGCCTATCTTAAAATCCGCCACACAGGAAACTCCTCTCACGTTAGCAGAGCTGCAGAAGGTATGTGCGAAGTGAGGGGGCAGGTGTACAGCACATCCATATCAGCATACGTCTGGAGACTGCTCATCCAGATCGCACCAGGTTCCCATTTGGGTGTAGAACCCACTTGTGTGGTGTTCTCAGCCTCTTCGTCAAGTCCCTACCCCACAGTGTGGTGAGCTTTCCATTAGTAATATGATTATGGTCCCATCTTCGTGAAGTACCTCAGGGTGGACGTGTGTATTTTTTTCTTCAACATTAATTAAATAGGTTTCCCAATACTTACCACTGGTCCATGATTCTCCTCTCATATAGAGCGACTTAAGGGTGTTAGCTTCCACCTGTGTCCATGCGAGCAATGTGGCGAACCAATGTTGGAGATGGGGGGCAGGCGCCTTCCATGCCATTGCCACCTGTTTTTTTTCACAATTCGGTGTAGATACACATCTATAAAAACTAGGGTTATAATGACATTTTCTTCTCCTTCATGTGATTGTCGCTGATAAAGCGGAACTAGAATAGTATGCTCATACAAAGTGGCAAAGTGGAGTGGGCAAACATTATGGAAGGAAAAATGTACTATACTGTCTTCTCAGCAGAAGCTAGCACCAATGTTAATTCATTCCACCATACCCAGAGCATAAGAGCACAATAGGTGAGTGAGTATGGATATGGAGTTGCTGGAGGGATGTTGATGTGGGGGAAACATTAAATGAAGGCCACCGAATACACATAGGAAACTTTGAACTTGTACATTGTAGGCATGTATATTTTCTGAACAAACTTCCACTGTAAAATGTCTGAAGTTTTAACATTTAACCACCAGGTATGAGGCATTGAAATTTCAGATTGGAGGTCCTGGAATGATTTAAGAAAAGTCCCTGCATCATATCCCCCAGAGGTGAAATACCGATAGGATCCCAGCCCTGCAGCCCCACCACCTGAGGAATGAGTGAATTCCGCCACAGCGGGGTCTCCTACGTAAGGTGACCTCACCACCCCGTCCTATGAAGGGATCGCCTCCACACCAGGACCACCACCCCTGTGACCGAGGGAGGGAGCCCATGGCTGTAATGCTACATAGGAACTTAATCATGGATGGTTAACCCATCGCTCCAGAGCATAGGCTGGGTCGTCTCTTGGACAATACCACCATTCATTAATTACTTGCAAGTGTGAAACCTCATGGTAGGATTGAATATCTGCGGCTGCAATACATACATTGAAAGCAGGTACATAGTGCTTCTAGAGACGCGCCTCCGTCCCATAGAAACTGACCAAGGACCGCATTTATCTGTCGGAACCATGTGGGGGGAACCTGGTAATGGTAATTCTGTAGATTGTATAAGGCGGGGCGGGATACCATCTTGAAGATGGCAGAGCAGCCATAAAGGGACAGAGGTAGTTGAGACCAAGCTCTAACCTCGTTCTTGATACACTCCATCAGTGGGGCCAAGTTCCATTCCCACGAGATATTTGGGCTGCTTGTCAGAAACACCCCCAAGTATTGAAAACCTTCTGCTACTATGGCAGCACCGATTTGCTAATGTTCATAAATAGTCCAGACGTGTTTCCAAATACCTCCATTATCCTCAGGACCCGGGGGCTGGAAGTAGCCGGGCCTGTAATTAAAAACAAGACATCATCCGCTTATAATGCTATACGATGTGACACTTCTATCGACCATTCAAAACCCCTGACCTGGGCATCTATTCTCACCCAAGCAGACATCAGCTCCATGGCCAGGGCAAATAATGGCGATAGACAGGGGACAACCCTGTCTTGTGCCTCGCCGGATAGGGAACGGAGTTGAGACTGAGCCTGCTACATGAACCGCCGCCGTCAGGTCTGTATATAGCAGTTGGATGTATGATAAAAAATCTAGGCCCCATTTTGAGCCGCCAGAGAAGAGCTCACAGGTATGTCCAGCTGACCGAGTCAAATGCCTTGTCGATGTCCGCTTATCGTAAGGATGTGGGACGTGCCAGTTGATCCACTAGGGCTAATGCATTATGGGCCCATCGGATATTATGTTGTGAGGCACGATGGGGCATAAAGCCTGCCTGGTCAGGATCAAATAGGCCTACCATATGGGGCATCAGTCTGTTGTCTAGGGCTTTGGCTAGCAGTTTGGCTTCTATGTTTAAGAGTGAGATTGGATGGTATGAGGAGTGGACCTCTGGGGTGGAACTCGGTTTAGGGAACACCACATTCTCTTTAGCCTAGGGGAGGAAGATGGCGGACTGAAGCTGCAGCTGTAAGCAGGCGTACCGAAAGCTTCTGCACGCCAGATAATGGAGATTGAACTTTTGGTGGAAGTGTAAGGAAATGGTGATGGAGTAGAAACATAGCCAAGACATAGTCAAGAATTAGATATTTAAAACCTGAAAAAACCCACGGTGGTCGAGGACGAATGGTGGTGGCGGTCATTGCTAGATGGCTGCTGTTTGCATCCCGGGTTGCTTGCTGGGTGGCATTATCGTGCTGCTTGGTGGGTGGCTGATCGGCACTGCCCTTGGCTTCGGCTCACCACCGGCGGAGACATGGCCCCCGCCGAAGACGGTAGCGAGAGAGGCACGAGCAGCTTGTGCACTGGTAAATCCAGAAGGAGGCTCTACTGCAGGAGGCTGGCATCAAGGAACTACTGTCGGCAGTCCAGGGGACGAGCGCCCCAAGAAGCTCTTCGAGAGGTGGTAAGCTCATGTAGAAACAACTGCACTCAGGCAAAGCAGCGTATCTGTTCTCAGCTGGCAAGCTATCAGAGCAGGCAATTATATCGGGTCGAACAAGCAGAGGTAAGAGTCAAAATGAGTGTCAAGACACTGAGCTGGCGGTTCAGAGCAGGATCTGGCCTGTCAAGAGGTAATAAACTGCTTATAAGGCAGAGACAACCAAGGATACAATGAATCTGCATGAATCATTACCCAAGTTGGGAAACATTGTATCAACTAAACGCGGTTGCAGTGGTAGCGGTAAACAAAAGGAAATTGCCATAAAACCCGGGTGGGAGAACTCAACAGTTGGGAAGCCAGATGGACTTGCAGGGGATAGCCTGAATGAAGAAACACTTATTCCTAGAGCGGATTCCTCAACGCAGCTGGCATTGCAGATGTCGTCCCCGTATAGGGAAGGCTCACTGGAGGTGCAATATTTATCTCAAGGCATCAATAATTCTACCCTAGCTATACAGACAAACCTATACAGGTCTCGCCACTGGCAATTAATGAACCGGCAGATGTGGCCCAGGCTGGGATCAGCTAGCCTCGCTCATCCTCTGTGAAAAAGAAAGGGAGTTCCGAAATAACAAGGGTTCTGAAGAAAACACCCAAAATCTTTGGCACCCAACAACATAACAGTGCCACCTCATGCAGTGAAGCCATTTCAGAGGGTAGTCACCTGCGCAAGTGGGTTCAGGCCAAGGGGGAAGTTAAAGTCAATAATATCTCTGCTTTCAGGGGCAGGTCTTACAGGCAGCTCAGAAATAAGGTATAGAGCTGGGACCAGCCCGGAGCCTAGAGCGCCTGCGACTCAGGTATCTAGTCTTGGGTCACAGAGTTTGCCACTGATACCCGCTTCTACTAGTAGCGGTGAAGAGGTGGATGAGAAGCAGAAGCCCAACTTTACGATACAGGGTGACAGGGTGGCATGGAGGGGATTGAGAGGGGGATGCAGAAGGATATGTCAGATGGGGGAGCACAGAAACACTGGGAGAAGGTGGTAGTAGATTGCAGTAGAGAGTACAGTACTCAAAACAGAGTGTATACGCACAATAGGAGGGATGGCAGAGAGACTATCCATATAAATAAAAATGTAAATGCTCGTTTGTTCAAAATCTTAAATCTCCGAAAGTTCTTCACCGATTGCATTGAAATTTTGACACAACGTTGGATTCGATTAAGCGCGTGTTTATATATACACAACGTTGGATTTGAATACGCGTGTGTCCAAAACGCGTGTGTTTTTAATCGAAAGGCCGAACAGACCCTATCGATTTGGTTGCTGCGCAACAACTACAAGGGACGCATAGAGACAATAGACTACATATATTAGGATGGACAGTTGGTGTCAGGATGGCAGACCAGGAAGTGGGTGGAAGGAGGGGGGAGGAGTTGGTTCACTTTGCAACATTAAGAAAGGACGCAAAGAGACAATAGTCTACATATTTTAGGATGGACAGTTGGTGTCAGGATGGCAGACCAGGAAGTGGGTGGAAGGAGGGGGGAGGAGTTGGTTCACTTTGCAACATTGGCGCGTATTTTTATATATCCACAACGTTGGATTCGAATACGCGCGTGTCCAATAGGCGCATGTTTTTAATCGAAAGGCCGAACAGACCCTATTAATTTGGTTGCTGCGCAACAACTACAAGGGACGCATAGAGACAATAGTCTACATATATTAGGATGGGCAGTTGGTGTCAGGATGGCAGACCGGGAAGTGGGTGGAAGGAGGGGAGAGGAGTTGTTTCACTTTGTAACATTAAGAAAGGACGCATAGAGACAATAGTCTACATATATTAGGATGGACAGTGGGTGTTAGGATGGCACACCGGGAAGTGGGTGGGGGGAGCGGGGAGGAGTTGGTTCACTTTGCAACATTAGTGCGTGTTTATATATACACAACGTTGGATTTGAATATGCGCGTGAACAATACGTGCGTGTTTTTAATCGAAAGGCCGAACAGACCCTATCGATTTGCTTGCTGCGCAACAACTAAAAGGGGCGCATGGAGATAATAGTCACAAAAACATATTGTGTACCCACAAGCATTGTTAAATTAAACATATTAGAAACGTGCGCTTACTCTTTTCTTTCTCTTCCATTTAACCAGACTGAGCCACAGCAACGCGTGGCCGGGTACCGCTAGTACTATATAAAAGTCTTGGAGACACAAATAACATCTATCATGCTGCAGGCTAGATGTCTAGCCTGGAATGTATCAGGCCTAAATAATGGAATTAAGAGACAACTTGTCCGGGAGGAGTTGAAAATGTATAGGCCTCAGATTATTTTACTTACAGAGACACACCTAGCCTATAAAGATCGTGGTCTTTTCAAACACTTGCGGTGTCAGACAATTGTATGTACAACCCAGAGCGCCTCTATAAGGGGCACAGCCATATTAGTGGTCAAGAAGTTTGAATGTAGAACTATTAAAACCCTGGCTGACCAACGGGGAAGGTGGGCATTAGCGCAGCTTGAGATAAAGGGAAGGAAATCTCTCTTTTGTTCAATATATGTCCCTAATGTTGGGATTTTAATTATGTCATAGACTATTCCATTGATTCAACGAACAGAGTAGCTACCTCTAGAATGGGGATAGTGAGGTTTGCAATATTAGAAATGGGGCGGTTGCATTGCATAAGGGATGCTTGGCGGCAACTTTATCCAACCATCCCAGGCTACACATTATACTCTGCCCCACATAGGCAATATTCTAGAATCAATATGGCATGGGTCTCTGAGAATATTATGTTATCAGCAGATATGGAAGTGTGTCCTAGGATAACCTCCAACGATAATCCTATATTACTGTCTTTTCAGGTTGAAGCTGGTCTCAAGACAGTTAGGTCTTTTTCATTTCCATGCTATTTATTCACAGGTAGTAGGTATTTGGCTATTATTAATAAACAATTAGAGGCCTTCTTCATGGATAACATGGGGATGGCTGCCCCTTTAATTGTCTGGGATGCGATGAAGGCGTTTATACTTGTCACTGAAAGTCAGCATGCAGATGCGATTCAGCGAGGAGGGGTGATCAAGATCAACTGTATATCTGTCTGGTAGATGCAAGGACAGCTATGAGTCTGTCATTAAGGGAGAAAACTGCTGTGAGCTATAATAAGCACAGGTTTTTACAATATGAATAAGGGAACAAATTGGGAAGGTGCTTGCTTATCAAGTAGCAGACAACAGGGCTAAATCCTGGATAAAGGCTATAAAAGGGACAAACTGTATCTTACATACATATCCTCAGGCAATTGTGGATCAGTTCTCCAGGTTTTATCAAAACAAATATGAACAACCTACATTACCAGAGGAGGATGACTTACAGTAGTACCCCCGAGGTTGCTCCCTTTCGGTCCTGAGCGAGGAAGACTTGGCCTTATTGGAGGAGGAAATTTCGTTTGACGAAATAATTGAGGAAATATCTTCTCTTCCCTCTGGGACGGCTGCAGGGGAAGATTCTATACCTGCCGAGTTTTATAAAAAACCTTTAAGAGCCTTATAGTCTCGCTTACAGGTGTGGTTATACAACATATTGACTCTAGTGGGAGGATCCCTGAGACAAGGAATATGACAAATATAGTCTTTGTTTTAAAAAAAGAGAAGCCACCAGATGAGCGGTTCTTATGGGCCGATCTCTCTTATTAACTCAGACACAAAGGTTTTTGTTAAAATCGTGGGTACTCTTTTGGCCCCAACAATGCCTGGATTAGTATCCAGTCAGAAGCATGATTTTATCCAGGGAAAGGATATTCCTGCTTATGTCAACACTGCAGTGGGGGCCTTTGCCCTAGCTAAAAAGTCAGCAATAAATCTAGGCATGGTGCTCTTAGATGCCAAAAAGGCTTTTGACAGGGTGGTCTGGGACTACTTGTGGCTACACTTGCAGCTTTTGGGTTTAGAGGGAATTTTTGTCAATTGGTACAGGCTCTGTATAATAAACCTCAAGCAAAGCTACTTTATGCAGGCTTACAATCACTATCTTTTCCTATATTAAGTGGTACCAGACAGGAATGCCCTCTCTCCCATGCTGTTTGCTCTGTATATTGAGCCATTTATCCGGACATTACACTCTAATTTACAAATTACACTGTTGATATCAGGAGCAAGCCAGCTAAAGGTAACTGCTTACGCGGACGATATCACCATCTTTACTACTGACCCAGCAACGGCTATAAACTTTATCGTAGAAGAAGCGAGCAAATTTGGTCTATTGTCAGTCTATAAGCTGAATGTTAAAAAGACACAAGTGATCGTTAACTTTCGACCTGACAGATCCACAGTCGGTGTGTGCTCTGTAGCTACATACCTGGGGATGCGTATTCCGGCGCAGATAGAACGTATACTCACTCTGAATTATGAGCACCTGTTGGAAGTCACAGCTAAGCGATTGAAAAGCTGTCACAAGCTCCCAATTGGTATAGTAGGGAGGTGCAATATTATAAAAATGAAGGTACTCCCCAAGTTTTTATATTTATTTCGGTCAATTCCTCTTCTTGTCCCTAATTCTTTTTTTTAGAAAGCTAGAAGGTGTGTTTGGTAGTTTTATTTGGGGCACAAAAAAACACAAAGGGCAAAAGATCTACTGAAACTCCCATATAATCAGGGTAGGCTTAGCTTTTAGGATTTTAAAATGTATGAATGGGCAGCATTTGCGGGACGTTTCCGCAGTCTCCTAGAGCCAAAAAATAAATAAAAATGCCATTGGTTCTGAATGCTTTGGGATCTGAATGTTGAATGTTTTTATATAAAACTAACAACCAGAATTATATCAAAAGGGTTAGGTTTAAGACCATCAGAGATAATGTGCATATGTGGTGAGCAATGTCTTTTAAATGTACCCTGTCGTTTTTTCATGATAAGCTCCCACTATAGGGCAATCCCATGCTTCCAGAGGTATTTCAAGATACTGTCAGTAGGTGCTGGGCTAGGCATGGGATTCAATGTCTAGGCGATTTGTATGACTGTAATGGCTTTAGCACATTTGAGAACTTGCAGCTTCTCAACAATCTCCCTGGCCAATTTTTTTTTTTTAAGTATCTTCAAATTAGGAATTACTTTGTGAATCACCTAGCCTTGACAACAGTGTCTAACTCAGATATATGGGATTGCTTGCATGTGGAAAAGGCGAAATCAGTAATTAGTATTATGTATCAGTGTCTCAGTAACTTTAGGCAGAATGGGTGTGAAAAGCTTGCTGCATGATGGAGTAAGACTTTGGGGATAAATGTTACTCCTATAATCATCACTCAAGCACTAGGAAATATAGATGGGTCAATTCATTCTGTTAGCTTGAGACTACAGCAATTCCTCACAATTTGTATGCTCTATTATACCCCAGAGACGATTGCTAGCTGGGCTCAAGAGGGTCAAGAAGGGGATCGAGAAAATGCTGCAAATGTGGGATATATGCTGCAGGCATTGTACACATGTTTGCTCCCTGTCCAGAGCTATAAACTTTCTTGCAGAGCATAGGCCAGGTGATGAGGCAATGATTAGGGGTAGACTCCCCCACAACAGTCATTGAAACTATGTTGGGCTATAAAGAAGAGAGTCAAGGATCGAAGCGGCTTATTGCAGTCCTACTGTTCGCTGCCTGACTTACCATTGCCAGGGCTTGGATCTCTTCTAAACCTCCTACCACCGGTGAATGGTGGGCTATAGTAAGGGAAACTTACGAAATGGAGAAAACCCTAGCTCAGGCAAGAGTAACTCGTTCTCTGACGAAACTAGAGACTATATGGGGGCATTTGGCATTAGATAAGGCATTAGATTAGAGTGAGCGACTGCGTAGTATATAATTTGAAGGGAAGCCTCCCGGAAGTAGGAATATGGATTTAAGTTTATAATTATTATTAACGGTATTGTACTATCTTAGGAATGTATATCACTCCAAACCCGCCTTCACTTCTATTCACACACGAACAGACAAGCGTGGACCCAATTACTTAGTGCATATTTTATTCAGCCAGTGCCAGTGCAGCCATTACGCGTTTTGGGAGATCCCTCCCTTGATATATATGTGTTGGGATGTACTGCTAATGTGTTTTTTGTCTTTGTTTTCTTATTATTGTGTTAGTGGTATGGTATAAGATTCCTCAAGTATAACTTGTAAGGAAGTTCCTTTGCTGACAATAAAGACAGTAGGGAAAGAGAAAAAGAAAAAAAAAAGGGAACACCACTATTTTGACATGTTGCCAGTCTGGGGGCATACATGTCTCTTTAAGTGTTGTTTGGATCGTGTCTAAATAGTGAACACCCAGTAAAGACATATATGTATTGAAGAATTCACTGGGGAACCCATTCAGGCTCGGTCCTTTCCCAGGTTCAACCCCGCCAGGGCGGCCTTCAATTTTTCAGCTGTCAAGGGTGCATCCAACTGCGTCTGTGCTTCTGCCGAGTGAACTTTTTGGAGCTGAGAATCTAAAAAATCTGCTATATGTGTGGCCGTCAGTAATTCTCTTTCAGCATAGTCTGATAATAGCTGGCAAAACTATTGGCTACTGCATTTGGAGTAGTGAGTAGTGTTCCCTGTTCGTTTCGAATGGTGGGGGTATGTACTGTCGGTCGGGCATTCTGGCACAGTCTATGCAATAATTTCCCTGACTTAAATCCTGCAGTGGGAGGTCATCCAAGCAGGTTCGGCCTCTTCCAATAGCACTCTCTGATATTGTTGTTGGGCTAGGACCAGCTGCCTGCACGCTAGTCCACCCAGTCTCCCCATCCGCATATCTCTAGGTCCGCCATTTGAGCCTCCATCTGTGACAATTCTGTCAGCTGTTGTTTACGCTCCCCCGCACTAATGCTAATGTCTATGCCACGTATAGTGGGTGTTATTGCTTCCCATAGTATAATCTTGGAGGAGGCAGTTGCTGTGTTTAGAGAGAAGTATTGGTCACGGTGCGATGTATGCGTGTTTTATATGTCGGGTTCTGCAAATGCCACAGATATAGCTACCAGAGAGAAAGGAAAGCCCACCGAGAGCCACAGTGCCACTGGCGAATGGTCCGATAAACCTCTAGGTAGGATCTCAACGTCGGGGACTCTATGGGTGTACCCCATCAGCACTATTAGGTAATCCAGCTGAAAAAATGACCCATGCACTGTAGAATAAAATGTAAAGTCTGCGTAGATGGGGTGATAGGCCCTCCATGTGTCCACCCACCCCTCTGCTTCTGTCATGGACCTTAAGCGGTGTACCCAAACATCACCCCCACGCCCCGTCCTCTCCCACTATCTTTCATGCTCTGGAAATATAACATACTTCCAACTGCCCCCAATGACAGCCAAGCCTCCTGGTAGGGATCCCCAGAGACCCTCAATACGATCCACAAAACTTTGGCCGAGTGGTGGAGGGGTGTAGACACAGTCTATAATGTTGGATTCCTCATAAAGAGTCCCAGACACAAAGACAAATCTCCCCTGTGTATACAACCATGTTTTCCGAGCCTTGAAGGGCACTCTGAGGTGTATAAGAATGGCCACACCTCTTGAACTGTCTGTGCAAACCCCAATCGAGCCAAGCAGAGGACCTTAGACCCAAGGAGATGCGTCTCCTGCATCAAGAGAATATCTGCCTGCAGTCGTTTGGCCTGCCGGAGGACTGCCCCCACTTCACCTTCGGTAAGACGCCATGGATATTCCACGTGACAATCTGAATCTTCTCCGTAGAGGCCACAGTGATTGCGTCAGCCATCTGGTTGCGAGCTGGGGGGAGGCGAACAATCTACGAACAGGATATTTGTTAGGAGAACCTCGACTTGTGCATAAACCGGTTAATCACACCTTTGCAACTTAACCCCCCCTCCCAATACCTCAATAACATTGAAGCACCTGTTGGGGAAAGGAGCCCTGAACCAACCCAAATGGGGGCTGGCAGCTAGGCCCTTCCAAAGAATCCCCATGCACACCCATCCACCAGTAGTCTCTCTGGAGGGCCCGGACATGATACCAACCAGCGATGCAGCGGGTGAAAGTATGCCATCATCACACTTAGATATACAAGTTTTCAAATGTAGCCACCTTCCCTAGCAGCGACGGCTATGGAGGTCTATTGGGCTCAGCCAATTGTCTTCTAAAAGTCTCATGAGTCGCCAAGTTCCCTTGTGTGGGGCCTCGAGCGCCATGAAAAGCGGCATATGTTGCGGCTCTTCTCCTTAGGTTTGGACTTCTGTCGGCGTCACTTGCTGGAGGATAAATCAGAGTCAAGGCGCAGCGGGGTTTGAGGTTTGACGGTGATTGCTTTATCTGCCCACATGAACACCTCCCCAGGGGCATTGAATAACAGGGTGCAGGAGTTATGAACCACTCTATAGACCACTCTAAATAGGGGAATAGGATCATGAACTGAATTTTGAGATTATGGAGGCGCTGTTTCACTGCTGTGAAGGATTGGCGCTGTTGCCGGACCCTTTTTTGATAATCAGGAAAAATCATGAAGCAATGGAAGTTGAATAGCAGTGCGTCATTAGTTCTAGCCAATTTAAGGATGGTGCCCCACATTCATAGAAATTAAGGATCGTGCCAATGACGGGCCTTGGTCAGACGCCGAGGGGCTGTTCTTTACTAGCGCTTTGTGAGCCCTCTCCATAGTGAAGCATGAGGAGAGGTAATCTGATGGGACCCACTGAGTAATCTAATGGGCACGAGACTTGCCCATGTCCTCACCCTCGCAACCCTCAGGAAAGCCCACACAGCCGAGGTTATTGCAGCAGGCTCAACCCTCAGCGCCCTCCACTCTCGCTGTGAGCCCTTTGGTCACCCTCATGAAGGTATTAACTCTGTGTTGTAGCGTGGTCACTGCGTCTTCGACGTTGGAGACACGAGTCTCGGCCTCCATGATACGCTCCACAGCTTTTTGAAGGTCCTGGTGCAGCAGCCTTACTTCTTAGCCAACTTCCCTGATTTCCTCATCTATCATATCACAGGATTAGGTGATGGCGGCCAGCTACGCCGCATTATCAGGTACATTGCTTTGAGCACCCCTGGTATCAGCCCCTGCCGCTCCAGCAAAGCAACCCATTGTACTCTGTTTAGTGGCAGCGCCTGAGGGTTTATCTATCATTGTCAGGGCGCAGCCAGCAAGAGGGTCACAATAGCAGAGTTCTGGGACCATACAGCACCCCACTGCCCAGGGTGTCAGTGAAGGGTCCCCCAGGCATGGTGTAAGCTGCCAAAAGCTGCAGGGTCCTTTTGACCACGGTGTAGGGGGGCCTGTGGGAATAGGAAGGGTAAATGGTGGCCAACAGTAGTGAATGGCAAAGACCAGAAGGGCTACTCCCTCTCACAAGCCGCACCGAGACCTGGCCAGGTTGCTTCTGCAGTCTGGAGCATGCCACCACTTCCCCAATGGGGTCTTACCCTGACAATGGTCTTGCTGCTGGGTTTCTGCATCGCCTCGTTGATGTACTGATCCGATCTTCAGGTACCCCCTGTCATCCGTCCTCATCCGCTCCAGGCAATGATTTTTGGCCCTCCCTGTCAAACTGGCCCGTTGGCGCAGATTCTCGCACCGACTGCAAGGTGGCTTGGGCCCTCTGCCTCCCCCAGAAGTCCTTCAGCAGCTGTGTCACTGTTCCCCCTTGGCATGCAGGGGGCAAACAATGGCACACCGCACGGCCGTAGCACCCCCAGGCACGGCCCGAGGGCCCATCAGGCCGCCATCTTCCCGAGGGCCGCTGGCCCAGCACAGGCCGCTCAATCTCCACAACCGGCAGCAGTACTTGGGTATTCTAGTAGGATTCTTGCAGCAGCGTTCTGTGCCACTTGAAGTCTTTTTATCACATATTTAGGACTCCCTAAATAGAAAAAGTTACCATGGTCTAGACGTGAATTTTTTGGACTCTGTACCACTACCGTTCTGGTGAATACCGGTAAAATCTGTAAGACTTTCCTGAGAGATCTCAGGATGCCCAAACAAGGAACTGACCAATATTTTGGCCTGAGTCTCCATTGTGAGCTTGTCATCTATCCTGATGCCTAGACTTTTTACTGCGTTGGCTGGCTGTGGAAGCTCGCCTAGTTGTTTTGACCAAGACAATTCCTTCCACCTAAGGTTGTTGTTGTCTACCACCAGTACCTACATTTTGTTGCCATTAAGTTTCAGACTGCTTACACAAATCCAGTCTGTGACATGCGTTAGACATGAATTGAGTTGGCTGGAGGTTCAGCTGACATTACGTGTGAGGGCCATGATGATCTGCGTATGATCGGCATACAACACCAATGCGAGACCCTACAATTTCTGCGAGGAGTAGATGCAAATTAAAAAGTGTGGGGCTCAGTGAGAACTCCTGTGGGACTCCACACTGCTGAGGGTGGGTAGATGAAAAAAACGGACCTTCACAGACTTGTAAGCTCCTATTCTCCAGGAAGGCTACCAGCCACTTGATGGTGTCCTCAGTGATGCGAACTTCCATCACCCTCTGGATAAGCATGATTTCCGATACCATATCGAAAGCTGCACTTAGGTCGCACATTTTCATTGGCGCTCAACCACCTTGGTCTAAGATAACGCGGAGTTCCTCAGTGGCTACCAGAAGTGCAGTCTCTGTACAACAGCCCTATCTAAAACCTGTCTGGGTTGTGTGGAGGACATCATGAGTCTCCAAAAAGCTGGACTGGTGTTTATTAACACCCTTTTCTAGTAGTTTACTCACTATCGGAAACAGACAGATGGGTCTGTAGCTGTCTGCAAGGGGGGGGATCAGCTGTAGCTTATTTTAGGAGCGGCGTCACTGTCGCATGTTTCCATGTTTGGTGGATATGGCCAGTTTCAAGTGAATGGTTGAGAATATCCATAAAGAGGGATAATAAAGAATTGCCAGCTTGACCTACTATATCAGGAGGGGCCGGGTCCAAAGGAAATCCTGATTTGATTGCCTTAAGAGTGGCTTCCATGGTTTCACAGCTCAAAGCAAGAAAAAGCCTTCTCAGAGTTTTAACGTTAGGTATGATGGTTGGTGGTAGCAGATTCTAGATTTTCTTCATCTTGTTAATAAAAAAGTTAACAACCATGTTGCACCGTCCTTTTGAATGGGGGAGGGGGAGGGCCCGTGGAGCATGAAGTCATGAGGTTGTTGACTACCTTAAACAATTCCTTGGAGGAGTTGGGGGCAGTCTCTATTTTCTCCTCACAGTAGGCAATTCTGGCCCAGCTTATGGTTTGCTTGTAGTTTTTATAGTTATTCTATAGCAGTTTTTGCTGTTTTTGTTATACACCCTTCTCCATTTTCTTTCCCTCTTTTTAGCTTCTTTTTTTCAGCTCTGGGGTGTACCATGCGGCCCTGCCTTTTGTGTGATTAGGTTTAGGAAGCTTAAAGGGGACTTTGGGCTCAAGAGTATTGTTTAGCCATTTCTCAAATGAGTCATATCTTTCCATCGTGCCACCCTTTAGAGTGGGAACCGATTTGATGAGAGCATCCGTCCATTCTCTTGTGTTGAGCTTGGACCATGAACGACTACGTGTGGGGGGGTGTGGGGGGGGGGGTGTTTGATTGTTATTTCAGGAACTTTGAGCCAGAAGGGGACTATATGGTGGTACGACCATGGAATAGAAATTGGTTCCTTTGTAGTAAGGTTGTTCAGATTTGTAAAGACAGGGTCTAAAAGGAGCCCGTCTCTATGACTAGGTATCTTTACAATTTGACATAAAAGCAGAGCTTCTAAACCTTGGGTTGAAGCTTTTGCAGTTTCACAGCCATTTTGTTCAAAGTGCATATTTAGATCCCCTATGGGAATTGAAGGCTCTCGCAACCCACCATATCAAAAGTAATAAAGGTAGTCTCACATTCTTTCTTAAACAATTATAGCCACCCCTCCTCATTTTCTCTCGTCTCTGTTCCTGCTAGCTAATGAGTAGCCAGGAGAAAGGGCCATAACTATGTCTGGGATAGATCTATTTTTTGCCATGTTTCATATAGAAACCCGGTTTCCGATCTAATTTCCAGAAAAAAAAAAAACGCTCTGCCCGGTGTTTAGGGAGAGATCTACAATTCAGTAGGTACAGGGCTCGAGTCGGGGTAACATGCGGGTGGACGGCGTCCCCCCACTTATTTTACCGGGGGGACACCGTCCCCCCTGCCAAACAGCTGGACTTCACTCTTTGGCCTCTGTGGGACAAGGAGCTTGGCACCTTTCGTGACGTCACTTCCTGTCATGACGTCACTTCCGGTGACAGCGTCCCCCCACTTCTTTTTTTACGACTTGTGCCCTGAGTAGGTACATCTGTAACGCATGAGCAGTGCACAATTTGTTTGGATGTTTAATGCCTGTTGTTGGTGTAAAATGATGTCCTATCTTCCAGTTGCACTTTGTGCAGGTTGTAGGAATATTGAGCACCAATATTACTTTTTTACAAATATTTACCTTGCACCTATTCATTTGATGCAGCTTTTCTGAGCTATAGGTTAGTCTAATTTTCAAAATAAACAGAGTTTCTGGCTTCTAGCCCCGGACGGGTGCAGAAGGGCTTGCCTTTAGCGCACCCACTGTGCCACTGCACACCTGTGTGCCTTTGGACAGGGCCGGACTACAGCAGAAAGACTAGAACACAATTCAAAATGGAAGTTCAAGACTGAAATAATGACACCCAGGAAGTGGCACTGAACACAACAACAGTTATGATTCACAATCCGAGCCAGTAAAACAATCACACAGATAAACACAGCAAAGCCCTTAAAATACAAGCGCCAATAAAAAGGAGTTCCCCCTCACATTGCTAATGTCATTGAAAGTATTAACAGTTGAAAATGCTTTAAAACATTCCCTAAGTTGATTCTAGCAGCAGTATAATACAGCAGTATAAAAGATTAGAAATATTCCTTGGCAGCAATAAGATTTAAAAGTGAATGGCAACATACAGTACCGGGAGAGTGCAGAACTCATCCGCACAGCGGTGTGCCTTTTGTACCGGGCTGGACGACTACAGAAAGACTAGGCCGCACTTCAAAATGGCGTTCCCCTCACATCGATAATGTCATTAAAAGTATTAGCAATTACAAATTCTTTAAATTAGACCCCATGTCAATTCTAGCAGCAGTATAATACAGCAGTATACATGTAGACTTGCTTCATGCTGTGCACCACCACAGTATATGAATGTTTTACACAAACAATAGTATTCCCCAGGTAGAAATCTATATTCTTTGCGGACCGTAAAGTGGGGACTTCCCACACTAATTATCACCCCTCATCTCTCATCCCATCATCATCAGCAGGGTTCCGGTTATCTGTAGCATTTAGACTTTTCCACTTATCAGCAGCACAAATAATGAGGGCTATGTTGCAGTTTAGTGTTCGCTCAGCTGACCGAATTCATAATCATTATGGATACTGGTGATTCATACCAGAGCCTCATAAAAGCAATCGGGTAAGACTCTGGTTATAAGATGTTTTAGGACTTCAATCAGGTATGTTACAGACTCAAATGAATTACCAGGGCCCGATGGCTTTGTAGCTACAGTAGAGCCTGTGTCAGTTTAGGCAGGGCTATTAGGTAGTCTGCTCAAATTACAAGTTGTGGATCTAGCAAAATTGAAACCAGCTGAGTAAGACAATTGGTGAGCACTTTGGCCATTATTTCACTATCAATATTCATCAGTGAGAGAGGGAAATCACTCACTGCTTATCATGGAGGGCGGAGCAGATGTCCATTTGAACCTCAAACATTTTGGTCATTCTGCATTACTACATGATCTCCTAGGCTTGGAGCGTCAGCAGAGATAAGATACCCAATTTCATAATTTCCTCAAACAAGAGCAGAATCTTGCATGTCTATTAATCTGCCTCCCAAGTTCATGAATCTAATCATGTCTCCTCTGCACAAAACTTTAGATTGTTCGGGTGTTCAGCCATCTATAATACTGTATTGAAGAATTATTTACTTTCTCACTTTCTTCAGTCTAATTATTATCACATTTAATTACGAATTATATTTTACCACATCCAGTTTAATCTTTATCAGCTACGCTGTAGACATATCCAGGGTATTTCAGATGCTATGCTTCTTGGCCTTTGAGTTGTGCACCATAAACTTTTCGGGCAACACAAACCCAATCTCCCTAGTGGTGGCATCCTCCAAATTCATAGTCTGCTTCAGAATCTCCTGCAGTTCAATCTCTACTTAAATCCTACTATCCCGCAAGCATTATAAGTTTCCCCTTCGTACAAAACCACTCTCCAGGTCGGTTTTTAGGAACTACCCTCCAATGATTGTGGATTGCTCCTTGAACATGTTCAAGATAATTTCCCAAACTCAAAGCAGTATTCTTCTAAAAAAAATTAGATTTTCCTAGTAGATTATGACAGAATGTCTTAATTTTATTAAAGACATGGAGGCGAGTATTATGCTTTCTTATCTTGCATTTATTCCAATAGCAGCCAAGATAAGTACTAAAAACTACAGTTCCCAGAGGGCCAAGCAAGTAACTGGCCAATGGGAATGCACAACATCAGAACCTCATAACCAATCAGGTCATAATAACAGGTATAACATCATAACAGACTGTGAACCTTCCTCTTTTCACTGGCGAGCAGCTCAGATATTGTCGATAAATAAAGAAACAATTGATAACACAACACAAAAGGCCAAAGTCCCAGAACAAAATTCTTGACCAAAATCCAACCAGGTCACGCGAGCGGCCGGAATCCCAGAAGAGGGCGTCGAACAGGAAGAAGAGGCGTCATGAAGAGGAGAAGAACACGCTTGCCGATTATGAACCCTCTCACGAAGAAGCGGGAGGCAACGCTGGAGCCGCTGTAGGGAGGGAGAAAAAACACAGATTAGAAGTGTTGAGGCGGGATAATACTTGCCTCATTGTCTTTAATAAAATTAAGACTTTCTGTCATAATCTACTAGGAAAATCTACATTTTATGGTAAGACCAGAGGCTCCTATTATGCTTGTTCAAAGCATATCAACAACCAAAGACACAGCAGAAACAACTGGTTTACAATAAAACATTCTGAAAACATTGTCGTTAGACCAATCCGCAGATCTCAGAATGTCCTCCAAGCGAGAGCCTGCCCAAAAAGCTTTGGAGGCCATGGCTCCCCTGGTGGAATGGGCTCCAAACACAGAGACATCGATGCCCGCAAGGGACATGACCCAACGAACCCAACGGGCCAGAGTAGCAGAGGAAACGGGAAGGTGGGGTTTACGGAAAGAAATGAGAAGTTGGGAATGAGGAGACATTCTGAGATCAGAGGTTCTTTGCTTATAAACCTTGAGACATTGACCTACACATAGTTTAGGATGGGAAGGGAAATAGGGATAAAAAACCGAGTTTAAATTTGTCTAGTAAGTTTATTAACTTGAAACAATACACCAGTAGGAGAAAACTGGCAAGAGGAAACATCTAGTGCTTTAACAAATCAAACACGTTTAATGGAAACAAGACAAAGTAACATGATAAGCTTAGCAGAGAGCATTTTCAGAGAAAGAGCAGTGTTGTCTGGCCAATCAGAAAATAACTTAAGGACCAAATTAAAATCCCATAAATTAGAATACTTAGCCAACGGAGGTATGGAAAATCGTACTCCTTGAAGAAGGCGGCAAATGACAGGATGAATTTTGACAGGCTTGCCATCAATAGGACAATGATTGAGGGAAATGGCTGATCCATACAAGTTGACCGTTCGGTAGGCTTACCTGCACTGGCTTCGGAAGCCAGAAAATTAAATACAAAGTTTAGAGGGGCTGAAAAGGGATCTATATGTCTTTCCAGACATCAGCTTGACCAAGCGGACTTGTAGGCTTTTGAGGTACCCAGAGTCGAGGCTTTACTGATGAAGAGAGAAGCTTCTTGCGAAATGAGGAGGTCAGGAGGGACAGGCTAGAGACTTTCCAAGCAGACAGAACCAAGGAGTTGTCCAGGATGAGGCTATGAGGATGACCCCAAGGATTCAGAAGCAGATTGTTGCAATAAGGTAGTAAGACCGGAAAGTCCACCGTCATCTCCAGAAGAGACGGGAACCAAATCTGTGATTGCAAGAAGGGAACTACTATGACTAGGGAGGTTGATTGGCGACAAACCTGAGAAAGTACTCTGTTGATCATGAGGAAAGGCATAATTGAGATGAAGGGACCAGTCCTGGAGAAAGGCGTTCGTCGCTAAAGCCAGGGGGTCCGGCCTCCAATTGTAGAAACAAGGTAATTGGGCGTTGAGGTGAGAAGCAAACAGATCGATATGGAAAGGGCCCCACTTTAGAGAGAGAGATCGGAAGACGGATGGAAGAAGCTTCCCATCGCTGGAATCTCGAAGATAGCGAGAATGCCAATCCGCTATGGAGTTGAGATCTCCAGGAAGATACTCTGCTTTGAGCGATAGTTTGTTTGTCAGACAGTACTCCCAAAGACTCTTTGCTAGCTCTGCTAGAGGTTTGGACTTGGTGCCACCTAGATGGTTTATGTAGCGGACTGCAGAAACATTGTCGATACGAAGTGTTAAAGATTGCAGGGATCTGTTAGCATGAGCTGAAAGCCATTTTGTACTTGGCAGCCATCTTAGTTAGCCATGTGCTTGCCATGTGCTTTCTCCCTCTTCCAGAACCTTGCACATGCTCAGAGGGACATAGCT
The DNA here is from genome assembly GCF_964261635.1 of Lissotriton helveticus. Taxonomy (NCBI): domain Eukaryota; kingdom Metazoa; phylum Chordata; class Amphibia; order Caudata; family Salamandridae; genus Lissotriton; species Lissotriton helveticus. The sequence goes on along the minus strand of NC_136070.1, from coordinate 686,367,995 downwards.
AGTAGAATGCACCTGCTCTTATGTTATAACTGTCAGGCTATTCTTGCTGATGAAAGGAGAAATAATTTTTCTCCCACTTTGTTGAGCAACCAAATCTTGTATACCCATATTAGTCATTTTGCATGATGGTACATGCAAGGACCTCCCCTTGGTTTTATGCTGACTAATGTAACCTAAGCATATACAAGGCCCCTGTTTTCTGTACTCCTTAGAATGCCTCCTACAGTTGCCTGAGGGTACTGTGTGACGTAGTCTCCCTCATCTGAGGTTAATAAATATGTCTTTTGATATTACAGCTTCTGTGCCAATCCCTTCTATGCGGTTTAAAAAGACCAGGTGTATCAGTGAGACCCCTGAGAAGGTTTCTATTTTCTACAGAGGGAGAATGGAACAGCGCACTCTGTTTTTCGTGAGGCTTTGGATTGCAAAGGAGCCTGCCAGCATCTCTAAAAAATTGATGTACAATTCCAACTCCTCGTGCGACCATGTACCACCAGTCGATATTGAACGACAACGGGCGCCCCAACCCGATAGGCTTGCATCGGATTCTAATACAAGATCTGGGGCCGAAGCGAAGATAGTTTGCCTGTTTCAAGCAACTAAATGGTCGATCCACTATTGGAGTTCGACGCGAGACTCCTGATCCAAAGCGATGAGTTCGGAGTAGGCCAAACCTTGGCGAAGATGCCAGGATCTTTAGACGTTGAAGGGGGCGTGATAATATAGAGGCCCTGGAAAAATGGCCTGGATGGAAGTAGAGAGTAGGCCGACGATCCGAGCAAGAGATCTGAGGGAGATCAGAGAGGTCTGAAGGACATGAGAAATTTCTGACTTTATGGTCGAGACCTTTGACTGTGGAAAAAGAAGAGACGCCGTGGAAGAATTTGATACTCTGGGAAGGAATGAGCATAGACTTTTCGATATTGAGGAGAAAACCTAGCTCTAGAAGAAGAGACCGAGTGGTGTTCAAATCTTACAAAAGGTTCTGTTTGTCCGTGTTCATGAGCTGAATGCCTTCTAGGTAAATGATAAGCCTGATCCAGAGGGATGGTAGATAAGACACCACCGGTTTCATGATTTTTGTAAAGCACCATGGTGCTGACGATAGGCCGAAAGGAAGGGAGCAAAATCTGTAGGTGACGCCTAACCATTGGAATTGAAGAAACTTGGAGTGAGAAGCGTGAATAGGAATGGTAAGATATGCATCTTGCAAATCTAACCTGACCATCCAGTCGTTTGGGCGAAGAGTGTCTCACAAATGAATGATGGTTTCCATTTTGAAGTGGCGATACACCACAAATTGATTGAACCACCTTAGATTTATAAAATGGCGTATTTTCTTTTTTTTCTTTCGGACAATGAAAACGGAACTGAGAAAACTTGAAGGATCTAGAGGGGCAATCTGAATGGCCTGTTTTTGGAGAAGGTTTTGGATTTCCACAGAAATTAGGTGAGACATGTCTTCTGAAAAGACTAGAGGAGGAGGAAAAACTGTTTTGGAAGGTGATGCGTAATACTCTATAAGATAACCTTGGACAGTGTTTAGAACCCAGGGGTCTGCGGTTAGAGTGCGCCATTTTTGGATGAAGAGTTTCAAACGACCCCCCACCGGGGGAAGACCTACCTTGTTGGTTGTTGTCGTTGTGACTGAAATTCTTCTGTCCATGACCTCTGTATGCACAACCTTCTTTGTGGGTAGAACTGAGGCTTGTACTCCTGGTAGCCTGTGTTGAAGGAGCCTCTGGTGCCCTGATTTTGATAGAAGCGGCCGGCAGAGCGACTCCTGCCTCTGCCGGCCCACCCAAAAACCCAAGGGGAAAACACTTTTTTAATAGATTGTTGAGCCTTATCCAAAGAGGTGACGGTAGTAACGAATTTACTGAGGTCCTTAACCAAGGAATCCCCAAACAAAAGTCCATCTGCCTTGAGGCCGGGATCAAGAGGAGCCAGATTCGGATCAAGCTTAATAAGAAGCCCATTACAGCGCTCATGAGTAATAGCTGCGTTGGGGTTACCTAAGAGACAGGAGGCTTGTTGGACCCACAAAGAAATATCTTCAGCATTCAAGTCCTGTCCTTCCAAGTGAGCAGCTTCTGCCGAGTCAAAAATGCAAGCCAAAGGGCCCACAATATCCAAAAGATTGTCCTGGCAGGTGGACCAAGCTTTATCCACCCCTTTGTGGGGGTCTTTGCCAAATTTTGAGAATAAGGTAAGAAGGAAGGAACAACAGTAATGTTGGAAGGTAAAGAACGTTTAGGACATTCAGATTTTAACTTGGATCGGGCTGACTTGTCAAGGGAAACCTGAAGCCTGGCCGAGATATAATCGCCAGCATGCGCAGCTGGAAACCACTTCGTGGAGTTAGGGTGACGGATAGAGGAAGGATCAAACATGGGGGCACCTTCCGAGTCTTAAACCAGGGTAAAAGCAAAGGAGTCAGATTTGAATTTCTTAGAGGAAGGAGAGGGAGGGTCTGAAACATCAAAGACATCTAACAAATCATCGTCTGCGTCACCCATATCATGGTCTGTGTCCATAATGGTGGATATCACCAACTTTTTAGGTACCTCAACGTGTTTGGATTTTGATTTTCTTTTACCATCAGCAAATGTCAACCCCTCCTCGGAGGCCTGGGAGGAACAGAGTCCTCAGTCTGGAGCGAAGAAGTTTTGCCAATCAAACATGACACACTTTTGGGGACATTAGAAGACACAGAGAGTACCAACTTTCTTTTTCTGCTATCCCCCGCAGAATGGGCCAAGGCTTTGGACAACAGACTGAGCATTGAAAAACGTTTCATTGATGCTTCCACAGCATTCTCTACAGAACTGTTGATAAACGCATTTAAATCGCTTTTGAAAGCCTCGCCTTCCTCATTATTCATGTCTGAAGTAGCAGAGCTATCGCAATTTCTTTGTGTGAAACACGGGGAGAAAAGGGTTAAAATTGAAGAGAGATGAAGGGCATGGAAACAAGGCAGAAACCAGAAGAAGTCACTCCCCCAAAGGCGGTGCCGAAGGGAAGCAAGCACGCAGCTCCGTGAGGCAGTAGAAGCCGGAAGCATCATGGGAAGGAAGACACTCGGCGAAAACGGTATAAATAACTTCAAAACAGCCGTTGCGCGCTGAAAACAGCCGCCGCGCGACTTGTTAGACACAGTAGTCAACGCGAGCGAGCTAGCAAGAGGGGAACAGCTGAGTTTGTAAACGGAGAGAAAACGCTAACAGCCTCAAATTGGTAAGCGCTAAGGACACAATATTAAGAATAGAGTAAAACAATGCACAGCAATTGCTACGTTAAAACGATAACGATAAAATTGAAGCATATAACAATGGAACAATGAAGAGAAGGCACTTATCTGACTGCGAGCAGCAAGAAAAGAGGAAGATTCACAGTCTGTTATGATGTTATACCTGTTATTACGACCTGATTGGTTATGAGGTTCTCATGTTGTGCGTTGCCTTTGGCCAGTTCTTTGCTTGGCCCTCTGGGAACTGTAGTTTTTAGTACTTATCTTGGCTGCTATTGGAATAAATGCAAGATAAGAAAGCATAATAGGAGCCTCAGGTCTTGCCATAAATTATATTTTTACTTGATCTCTCAAAGTTTACAAAACCACAATAGTGGAAAGAATCTTTAAAACTAGATCTTGTGATATATATTCTGGTATAATTTTTGTATTTGGTGAACCGTCATTACCACTGTCATTTGGGTCTGTGGCTCAAGAAAACAAGAAGATGGATTTTTCAATCCCTTATGGCTTTCAACATGTCTTGTGAGGCCAGAAAATATTGTCTTTCACAATTAATAATGGATCACGGACTAGCATATTATTTCTTTCTCATTGGGCTGAACATGATGTCAAGCATCAGACATATTTCCTCATATTTTCCTACTTGGGATAGTTACTGTGCCTTAATAAAGGAACAATCCCTCAGTATGTGGGCATTTATTCAGACTGTGCCCTACTATCCATAAATAGCCCAATGAATGTCAAAATATTAATTAATAAAACTCATGACAGTCAACTATGTGCCTGTAAAAATTTGCCAAGCCTATGTTGTTTTTATATATTGCCCCTTTCACACTAACGGAGAGCTCTTCTGAGTCAGACAGCACAGGTCAGCAGGTTACATCAAATGACTACTGCACCATTGTGATAATTCCACAAGATCCCAAGGTGTGTTCTGTAGCATATCTTTATTTTCCACCACGTTGTGCTACTCTATGATGTTCCGATATTAAGCGTACTACAGCACTGAAATGTTTGCATTTAGTTTTTGCATATGCGCTCATCTGCCTTGGTTTCGCCTGGCTGTACAGGACCACCATGTTCCAGGTGATGCATCTCCTCCGTATCGCCATCACTGGATTCATTATCGCCATGTCCAATATAACAAGCCTCAGATGACACTTAATTTTTTTCATACAAGCTTAAAACGAATTCATCTGTGTTTCAAGTGTCGAGACAATTGCCTCTAGCCTAAATAGTTTTATGTCTCTCTGAACAACTGTCAACAGCCTTACGAATGACTAAGATACCATTGCATTCCCTGCGGCAGTACGCCGACCCACCCTTATCCAGTATCTCAACTGACAGGTTTCTTGAAAATGCCCCGATCTCACAGCATGTGAGATCTTGATGTAATGCATATTCCTGGTCAGCTTGGCAGATTTAGGGGCATATAATCAAGAACGGAGTTAAAATTATCGCCGGTTTAGCGGCAATAATGGGCTTGATAATATGCCCTGGAGAATTCCAATAGAAGCCCATGTTCACACCAGAGCATGGATTTCTATTGAAATTCTCAAGGGCATAATATCAAACCCATTATCGCCGCTTTAGCGGCAGTTTTCTGCCACTAAACTGGCGATTATTTTTAACACCGTTTTTGATAATATGCCCCTTATTCTTGGCCAGTCTTGACATGCCTAGATAGTTAGCCAATACATACCTCTCAGACGGTTGAAGCATCTATTGCAGTTGGGGTTCTGCTCCTACTCCAACAGGGGCAGGAGACCACCCTACACCAATGGATCCCCATTAAAGAGTTCTTAACAATAAATTAATCTATCAGATACTGAGAAAAGTTCTTGTGGGGGTGGTGGTATTGGCCCTCGGAGAGTCGCGTTCTTGGTTGCTCTGGAGCTGGATGTCTCTCGTGTTCTAGATCAGTGTCTCGATTGTGATCTGCGGCTTGATTTCCCTTTTTTTTGTGGTTTTTAAAACTATTTGTATTGAATTTCCCTTTGGTTTTAATGAGCTTGTGAGTGGTTTCTCCTGAAGATGACTCTGAATCATGTTCTAGTGGGGTATGTGGTTTGATTTTCACTCTTTCATCAGTCCATGCAAACACCTCCGCCGATGTGTCAAAGAAAAGCGAGCGCGACTGATAAGAGACTCGCAGCCGGGCCGGGAACAGCAAAGCGTATGCGATTTTCAGGTCCCGTAGGTGGGTTTTAGCGGCCATGAAGGACTGCCGGTGTTGCTGTACCAATTTAGTATAGTCTGGAATAATTTAGATATGATGTGAGTCATACTGGAGCTGGTCCATTAATCTGGCCTGTTTTAAGATGGCATCTTGGTCATGAAAATGTAAGAGCTTGTCGATTATTGGTCGTGGCCTGGCTCCCAGAGGCGGTTTTTGCAGCAGAGCATGATGTGCACATTCTATGATAAAACATTGAGACATGGAATTTGATGGAAGCCATCGCTCCGGGAAGCCTACAAATCGAAGGTTATTTCTGCGGGCCTTTCCTTCCGCATCTTCTACCCTTCTCGCAGGTCCCTTTGTATTAGACTCTAGGGAAGACATCTTTTTTTGCAGGGATGCGACGGAGTCCTCCACGGTCGAAATTCTGGTATTGGCTTGTTATTCTATCGATCGCCTTGCGCAGATCTTGGCGGATCAGCGTGACAACCGACCCCATGGCCCCTATCTTGGCCTCCAGTGCGTATCTAGATTGAGTTATTGCCGCCATCAATACAGCGTTATCTGGGATGGCGGAGGCCTGGCTCGCTTGTTCCGCTGCTGGGGTCCCCATGCTCATGTACCAGTCCATCGTGCTTTATTTGGTACCCTGCGGGTTATCCCAAGTCATCCTCATTGTGAATATGAGGGCCCCTTGGGACAAGACCCTCTGCGTTAGTGTTTGTGGGGAGGACCACTAGACCAATAAGCAGTATGATCCAAGACGGGCTGGCAGCTGCAGCAATGTTCAATGGGGGGCGCCGTTTGCCTTGTCTTGGGCCCGGACCTGTGCCTGGGCCCACACACAAGCTGCACCAGGACCGGGCCTGGCCACCTCCATGAAAAGGCACATCCCCACCCCCCTAATGGGTGCCCCTGCCTGGTCACTCACCCTCACGCCCGTAGTCTTCAGGTGTTTCTGCCCCTTCGTGGTGAGTATGTAGCTGGCATGCACTGGCCACGCTGTCCAAGGAGGCCCACGCCAGGGCCCCGGTCTTTCTTGTGGCCCGATCCATCACTGCAACCCTTCAGCCACAGGGACCGCCTCAGCCTCCAGGTTCTTTGATGCAAATAGCTAGGCTGCTCTCAGGGGTGTTGAGGACTAGAAAGAACTGTGGACCCCAGCACCACAAACCCTCGGGGGGGCCTAGCAGGGAGCCAGGACAAGTCCGGGGCGAAACGCAGGCCGCCCACCAGGTTACACTGGCACGGCGCAGACCCAAAGCTCCGGCAGGGTGGCGCAGGCAGGGTGTCAATGGTCAGGGGCCTATGGCAAACCAGTGCACTCTTCCATCGCCCCTAGGGTGTATTTCAGGGACTGCGCTCTCTCCGTTGTCCAACAGGCGCAGGTGCCGTCCTGCTGCCAGTTCCTCAACTTGTAGGCTGCAGCACTTCTTCAGACCGCCCCAGCCCAGCAGCGCTCCACGCGGCCTGGATCCGCAGCTGGTGCGGCTTCAGCCAGCGCGTACTGGCTCTAGGACCCGCGGCCGCTGATGACTTATCCACCAAGGTTGGGCCGGGGCAGCTCTGCTGATACAAGGTCTATTATAAGAAAAAGGCCAGCAAGGGATTTTGTTCTATTACTATTTGTCAGCGTTGTTAGGGCCTGTTATGAAAATCAAGGTTCCTAAAACTGTTCTTAGTCAGTAGCTGTAGTAAATCATTAACTTCAGGCAAAGAGTCACAAAAGATCAATAAATACAGTGTTACCACACTAACACAGTAAATAAATGCAAAGACCAGGGTTTTATATTGTCTGAAGATTATTATTTGTTTTCAAGACAAAGAATCTTTTTATAAAAAAGAAGAAAACATTCTTATAAAATAGGGTACATACATAGGTATTAGTTAGATATTCAAGGTGTAGGTTATTTCCTCCTTTGATATATCTAAGTAAAAAGTCCAGACTGCTAACACAAAATAACACAATGATTTCAACTAAAAATCAGAAGAAAATCAAAGATGATACAATGGATCACATGCAGAATTGGACTGGATAGTCGACGTTTCGGTCTTTTAAGGAATTTTTCATAAGACCATCATCAGGACAAAGAAATTCTACATACAGTAGATGACCCTTTTTACTCAAGTAGAGATAAATCCTCTCTCTATTCAAAAAGACAACAGCAATTCCAATGGTTTTGGTGATGAGAAGCAAAGAAATTAATCCTTTTGTGCCAGAATTACTCGTGTTATAAGCTGAAGTGATTTCAAATGTTCAACAAAGTATCCAATACTTGCTGATCGGTGAGAGGAAGACCATTAGGTTTTCACGAAGATGAAAGAAGGAATCTCAGTCATAGACACGCCAGACCGCAAACAAATTGGGTTAAGGCTTGCAACAAGGTCTGGGCGTCCCCGCTCGGACATCGCCGCAACCCCCTCTTCGGGCACTCTGGGGCATGCCGTACCCTGCACCGGCCCCTCACTCAGAAGGCACCAGGCAGCCCGTCTCATCCAGGGCAAGGATCCCCCAGCTCACCCCGGACTACCGCTGATCTGCCTTCCTCCCCACAGACCAGCACCCTGGCCCGCCGCGATCCAGCACTCACGTGTTGCGTAGGGGCTAAGGTTGTTTCTCCGCAGTGTGGGCACAGGATCCCTTGCTCTGGTCCCCAGGCGATGTCCCTACCCAGCTGCATCGGCCCCTATTCGGTGTTCCCTCCACCGAGGCTGATGTCATCTGTGCACATGCCGTAGTCTGGGGATAAGGGGAATTATTTTCCAGGCTGTTGCGACAGGATAACTAAGAGGATATTTATCAGGGCCCCCAGAGGTCGCCTAAACAGGGTCAGCCATGTTGGACAGCTAATGCCACGCCCCAACTGTATCCAGAATTTTGACTACCACAATATCATAAAGGTAAGTATTTACAAGTCAGTTTAATTTATTTTACATTCTGAAGTCCACATCTATTTATCTTGCAGATATATGTATATTCAATGCATGTAGATGTGAAGTTATATGTAGTAAATGTATATTTAACTTTAATACACTTACTTAAATGATCCTGTCTTAGTCAATATTGTAGATATATTGTGGCTTGACAATATCTTCACACTATTATATTGGTAATTGGTGTGTTCACTATTGTAACAAAGGTCTAAGCTATTCGTGTTCGGAGTATCTTCATTAAACAGAAGTATTGCTCATTTTAGAAATGGTTGGAGACTCTTGCTCCAAGACATAAGATGGTTCAGTTTGTGTTGTTTAAATGAGGAACATATATTCTAAGGAAATGTAGAACTGTAAACAGGCAAAATAAAAGTATGATGGATTGTTAGTTCATTCAGTTGGCAGAAGGCAGAGAACTGGAGACAAGTTATGAACATACATAGCTATAGGTCATTAACAAGCTTCTTGCTTTGTTGAAAAGATTCTCATTTGTTATAATAGCTAGATTGGGTAACGTAACCCCACTGGTCAAAAAGACCAAAGAAGACCTTCAGAAATGGAAGACACTGTCCTTGAACCCTCTGGGCCGGGTTGCCTTGTTTAAAATGTTGATCCTCCCCAGGTTCCTCTATGTCCTCCAGAACACCCCGTTCTGTTTCATCAGATCCTGGTTTAAGGAGTTGGACGACTTACTTACCAAATTTTTATGGGGAGGCGGGTGGTCGCGTCTGGCTCTCTCCACGTGTCGGATCCCTTCCTTTGATGGGGGCATGGGCACGATGCATCTGTACCTCTAATTTATAGCCACACGTTTGCTGGTGGTCCATGATTGGTTCAACGGGGGTGGTCTGCCCTGGCCTACCGGCTGGAGTTGTGCGAGCTGGGATTTTCTAAAGTACAGGCCATGTTGTATGGGGGACCTGTCCAGATCCAGCTGCCAGATGTGACACCTTTGGTATTCCTGGTTTGACGGGTTTTGCTGCGCCATACCGGCACGACTGGCAAATTGCCCCAATGCACCCAACTCTGGCAAGGGGCTTGGCTCCAGGAAGTGAGTCGCCTACGGGGGTTCAAAACCTGGGACCTCATAGGCATAATACAGCTTGGGGACGTCTGGGTTGGGTACCACATGCTTTCCTTCCAGGATATATGCACCCGTTATTCCCTGCACCCTTCCCAATTTTATAAATATTTACAGTAGACACGCCCTTCACATACACATCATAGACAACACTCGGCTCCCAGAATACAGCTCTACAGAGGCCCAGACGTTATTGGGGGACCTGGGCAGGAGGGACATCTCCCGTATATACTGCAGTTTAATCAACAACACTCCCACCTCGTTGGACAAACTGAAGGGCCAATGGACAGATTTGGTGGGGCCACTGGATGAGGTTGACTGGCGCGATGCGCTCATGGTGCCCAAAACAATTACTGACTCCGCAAAACTTAGACTCATCCAATGATATTACTTACATGCCACTCACTCCGGTACGCCTTCACCGAGCGGGCCTATGCTCTGATGCGTCCTGCACTAGGTGCGGCCACGCCCGAGCAGATTTTTTTCATGTGCTCTGGACCTGTCCCCGGCTGGCAAATTTTTGGGGAGCCATTAAAGAGGAACTTACAGAGGTCTTGGAGTGGACAGTTCCTTACGATCCACGACATTCATTATTGGGGAAAACAGATGGGCTAGACCTTCTTTAACACAGCTAGGATAGTTGCCAAGCATGACATAGCGGCAGCATGGATTTGCCCCGATCCACCAGCTCTGGGAAAGTGGCGCAATGGAGTGGACTGGTGCGCGACACAAGAGAAAGCTCTATACGTGGCGCGTGGATGCCCCAAGAAATACCAGAGGGTGTGGGGTAAATGGCTCGGTGCTGTCGAAGAAAGTGAATGATACTCTAATTCTTTCTGTGGTTGTACACCCTGCGGGGTGCAGAATTGGGGTCACATGGATTTTGGTTATGTAAATGTATATCAGCTATCCGTGATTTTGCTGATTTGTTTGTTTGTGTTTAAAATCAATAAAACTTGGTGGTTTGGACGTCGGCGAAGATGGCGGCGTGAACTCTCACATCCTCCCGTGGCGCTGATTTCCTTCGCTTCTGTGTGCACGATTCTGAGATAGCGACGCTCCTTTCATCAGGAATCGACATCGGAATGCGGGTCCGTCTTCGACTCTATTTTGATGATCCCTGTTTGACTGCTTCAAACGGAGATCGGCTCGGAGAACAACTCGGCCTGTGCTCCATTCACACTGCCCACGCCGGAGCTTGCACGAGCACGAAACGATGCTGGTGAGTCCGCCGCAGCTGCTTGTTGTCGCAGTGAGGCGGAAAGTGGCGGAATGTGACCTGTGATCGAACCGACGAAAATGCCCAGCGTTTCTATGGTTTACAGAACCACGGTCCGGTGTTGAATTTCGGATCACCTTCATTTTCGAGTCTGCTGGCTGGTATGTTACGTGCGCCTACATGCAAATGGCGGACGCACTCAGCTCTCTTGGCACGTAGTAGGAGACCCGCAGTGCCCTTAGACATTTTCACTTTGAATACTAATGTGAAGCACCTGCCACGACGATCATACCGCATTTAAACGCCCCTCGATGCATCTGATATGCACTTTGTTGCAGCGGCGCCCTCCTTTCATTCAATTGAGACCTGAAGCTTGACTGGCAAGTAGCATCAAATCCGGCTTTTAATCGGCAGCATACCATCACTTTTGGGGTCACTACCAACCTGATCAATGGAAGACAACATGTAGGTCACTGTGTAATAATACCCCATTGCTGTATCTGTTGGTAATGCACAGGGAGTGATCCACATACCACCTGCAAGCTGCTCTGCGCAGACCTCTGGTGCTCCCCAATTGTCAGGCATATATGAATCAGCTAAGCTAAGCTGGGGGCCTTGTGCTAGTGTGCAGTTATTGTTGATTGAAAGGTGCTTTACCTGATCATCTTAACTCATGTTGCCTGACTTTAAAATGGCGGCCGCCTAAAGATGACTATTTCAAACTTTATCCTTGCCTGGCTCTAAGATGGCCGCCGGTGTGGAAAAAGCTTAACAAGCCGGATCAACCTTTATCATCATTCTACCAGTTAACTAGCACTAAGGTCTATCTGCGCAATATTCTCCTAGTAAACTAATACCTTTAAGGTAATTAACCCTAGGGCCTAGCTGCGCAATTTCTTATCTGCACGCTACCATCTCCAGTTCCCAGCGGCAAACAGAGTCTACCTAAAACCTACTGCTTGCAACCACAGCTTGTTACCTCCAACTTGTACAACATGGGTGAAAAAGAAGCAAAAAACCTCAAGAGATTTGAGGCCGATCCACCGAATCCTGATTCACCCACCAAAGGTAAAAGAGACATTAATGTTAATGTTAATTTGGAATTTATAAAGCGCGAACTGTCGCTCCGAAAGGAGCATCCTGGCGCTGTGGAGGGGGGAAATCAACAGACGTGAGATCTATATGGCAGCCAGTACATAAGCATCTGACAGGGTAAAGAGCCAAGTTTTAAGATGGTTACGAAAAAGAACTTCTCGATCAAGTAGCCTTAGCTCCTTTGGCATCCCATTCCATGCCCTAGAGGCCAGGACACTGAGGGTTTTTCCCCCTTTAGTTTTGTAGTGGAAGGCGGGAATGTTGGCTAAGTTACAGCCTGCTGATCTCAGGGCTCTGGTGGGGCAGTAGCAGGAGTATCTTTTTGAGAGATACTTAGGACCGATATTATTTAAAGCTCTGAAAGAGGTCAACAAGATTTTGAAGAGAATCCTTTTGTGCAGGGGAAGCCAATGTAGTTTTCTAAGAGCCGCAGAGGCCGATGATTTTCTGGGCAGCTTCAGTACCAGACGGGCCGCTGCATGTTGGACACTTTGTAGTTTTTTAATGTCATTTTTTTACTCCAGCCATAAGACCGTTACAGTAGTCGAGGCGGGAAAGTATTAGGGCCGCTGCTACAGACTTTCTTACATCAATGGGGAGAAAGTCAAATAATTTTTTCAGTGACTTGATGATGTTGAAACAGCTACCTGCCAAACTCCTACCTTGCTAGTTGAAAGATAGCGATGAATTCCAGAATAGCATTTTAGACAATTGTCATTCATCCATCGGAAGACGTCGGTAAGACAATTCTGAAAGTTTTGTTCGGCCAGTCTGGAATTTTTGTCAAGGGATACTATTAGTTGGGTATCATCAGCATATGATGTTACCAATATCCCATAGGATTCAATTAAATAGATAAGGGGCGCCATATAAATGTTAAAGAGTAGGGGACTCAAGATGGAACCCTGGGGAACTCCTGAGGTGACACTCTTTTCCTTCAAGCGAAAAGGCCCTAAGGCGATTGTCTGAGTTCTCTCTGACAAGAACGATCTTATCCAATTTAGAGCCCCATCTGTTATTCCACTTAGTCTCAACCTGTCAAGGAGGATTTTGTGGGAGATGGTATCGAACGCCGCCGATAAGTCAAGGAGAATCAGGACGGCGTTCTTTCCTTCATCTTGTTATTTTTTTGATGGCTTCCGCTAATTCCATAAGGGCCGTCTCCGTGGAGTGTTTTGGACGAAAGCCAGATTGATGAGAGTGTAAAATATTATGTGTCTCCAAAAAATTAGACAACTCTTGGTGGACCATGTGCTCGGTAATTTTACCAAGGACTGGAAGCAGAGATATGGGGCGGAGATTGGAAAGATCTGAAGGATTTTTATTTTGCTTTTTCATCAGGGGTTTGACTATGGCTTTTTTCCAATCCGAGGCACGGTCCCGGAACTAAGTGATTCAATCACTATTTGATTTATTATGGGGTTTACGACCTCGACTATTTGATGAAGAATGTATGGAGGGCAGGCATCGGATGGCAATCCTGATTTACAGGACATGATGACCTCATAGGTTTGTGCAAGGGTTGCAGGCTTAAACATCGCAATGGTGTTCGGTGGGGAAAGCACGGGGCCATTAGTACTCGCTCTGATGGGATGTTTTGTGGGAGAGAAGTCATCCTGTAATCGTTTTATTTTGTCATCAAAGTAGTCAGCAATCTGGTCACAGAGGCTTTGCGACGGGGGGATTTCTTGTTTCAAAATTGCCGGATGGGTAAATGATTTTACTATAGAGAAGATGGTTTTCTGTTTTTGCTGGGCTTCCTGAATGAGTTTCGTGTAATAAGCCCTTTTGGCAGTTTTAATGTTTGCAAAATAAGTATTCCTATGCTTTATGTACAGGCTTTTTGCTATTGGATCATAGTTCCTAATGCAACTATGGATACAATACTGAGCAAATTAGCAGAGGTCCACAACCTGGCTAAAACAACGAAGGAGGACATTTCTGCTATCAGACAGGACATCAGGGACACCAATACCAGGCCGAAACAGAGAACAGGATAAGCCATCTGGAAGAGACAGAGACAAAAGTTTGCAAATCCCTCAAAAACCTGTCCACCACGACAGACTCCCTGACTAGGAGATTATCTGAGCTTGAAGACAGAAATCGAAGAGGGAACCTGCGTATTTTTGGAATCCCAAAGGGATCAGAGGATGCTTCTAGTTCATGCGTCTCCTTCCTGGAATCCTGGTTCTCACAAGCAACCAACCTGTCCTTCCACAATCCGCTTGAATTTGACCGTGCTCATAGGGTTCCCTCCAGAATTACACCTAACCAAAAAGTTCCAAGACCAATCGTCTGCAAGCCTCTGTGCTACCAACTTGTTGAACAGATCTTGGCTTTCATGCGCAAAAACACCCATATCCTATGGAAATCCAACATAATCTTTATCTCCCAAGACTACAGTAAAGAGACGGTGGACATCAGAAAAGGTTTTCTCGCTCTTCGACCCAGGTTACGCTCCTTAAACTACCAATTTGGTTTTGCAGGCCCAGCAAGGTTCCGTGTGGTCATCCAAGGGGTTCCCCAGGTTTTCACAGATCCCCAAAGACTCAAAAGATTCCTCGATGGTCCGGATGAACTTTCAATGGACACAACAACACGGGGTCCCTCCAATACAGGCACCTGAAAATCTCTCTAATTACTTTACTACATGATTGTGGGTCCACTATTCTGTATTGTGTTCATGATTCTGATCGGTTGCAGCAATATCACAATTGCTTGAATCAACTTGGTGGGGTTTCAAGTAAGATCTTTATTTGTAAAATGTTCCGCCCGACTTATTTGCACTCAACGTTTTACTTAGGTTTTACTTAAGTATCTGTGTTTTAGTTTAATCTACTGATGGGGACAGTACTAATTACTGGCTTTCCACTCATAAGTGAATAACGACCCAACACTAGCTCACTGTTAGCTCATTTTCAGCTTCTTGGTTTCAATCATAGCCTTAACAACGTTCACTTGCCTTTATTCCTGTGAATGTTCTTGTTAAACTCGCAGTTGACAGTTTCAGAACTCAGAATGTGGCGGAAACACATTAGGGTCCTCCTGTACCGCCTCTAGTCCACTTCAATAACTGACTTACATTTAGTTAAATCCAGTTATGTAGTTAGCGTTTACTGTTCTTGAAATGGGATTTGATTTCAATAGCCTAACACGATCTTGTTAATTCCCATGGGGGGGGGGGGGGTAGCTATTTTCCCCTTGTCACCATGTCTACTAGTTTCTCTCAGGGTGGGATGGGAGGGATTGGTGGGAGGGAAGGGAGGGTTATGGATTTGACTTTAAATTGGTGACTTTTCTGTATTGCTAGTATATTTTGTTTTCTTTTTTCTGTATGTTATTGTTTTCCTTGCTCAAGTGCCAGCTTCCAATTCCGTTTGATTCAAGTGTGTAGGACTATTTCAAACATGCTGCTTTTAGGTTATGTGGCATGTTGCAAGAATGTAAAGAAGCTTTCCTGCTCATTTTTAGTGTCCTACTATGCTAATCCCCCACTCTTCTGATACGAGTTCACCGCCAACACAAACCAGCTACAGCTCGTTTGCCCTGCTTGGTTCTGAAGTTGCGGTAGAATCTTAATTAATGATTTCACTGAGTGTAAAGTTGGAAACTCACTGTTATATATCCACCTTTTGTCCATACAACCCGTACACATTGTCAAAACACAAGGGACATAGGTTTTGCGGCCACAAGAACAGCAGTGGTATTGGTTTAGTTGGATCATACTTCCGACATACATATGATGTCACACACCGCTCCCAAATCCCCCTCAGGGATTTCCATGCGGAATAACCTGAAAATACTTTCGCTTAACGTTAAAGGCCTTAACCATCCGGTTAAACGGAGGAAGATTCTGGACTATCTCCAGAAACAGAAAGGGAACGTTGTCTTATTACAGGAAACAAAGATTGATGCTGAACAATTCAACACCCTTAAAAATAGATTTTACAATGAAGTTGTTGGTCCTGAGGCGTTGGGCAAGAAAAACGGTGTTCTGACCTTAATAGCGAAAAAATCAAACATTAAAATAGGAGCATACACAGCGAGGGAGGTGGATCACAACTAAATTGATTAAAGACAATACCGAGTTCTTTATCACCAATGTCTACGCACCTAACACTATCGAATTAGACTTCTGGAATGACCTATCTAAACAGATCGAAACTATCCCAGATTTGGCTATGCATATAATGGCATGAGACTTTAATCTGCCTCTGGACCCAGCTCTGGACAGGGACTCGCAATGTGCTTATCGCAGTAACAACTCCCATAAAGCCTTTACTAACCTCTGTTCCCGATTCTTGGAGATTACAAAACCCCACAGGCAGGGAATATTCATTTTACTTAACACCTCACAATTCCTACACACGTATTGATTACTTGTTTATTACCAGTAATTCCACTGCTAGAATCATGGAGACGTCAATAGAACCCAGGGTGGTATCAGACCACTCATGTATCTCCCTCTCTATATCAAACGTAAAACCGACCTCCCGATATTCCCCCTGGAGAATGAATGACGAAGTGTTAGAAAAGGAACAACACAGAAAACCATAGAAAATGCAATTCAGAGCTACCTTATGAACAACAAAAGAACTGACACGTCGGATCTCACTCGCTGGGAGCCTCTGAAAAGCACTATTAGGGGTGAGTTTATTAAAATCAGATCAGTCATGAATAGGGATCTCAACAAGGCCCTTGACGATTTAGAGAAGGAGATCTCTACCCTAGAAAGCATGCACATAGCATCTAGAGATGCAACAACCAAGAATGAATTAGTGAACAAAAAATATGAAAATAATAAAAAATAAGTAATAGAGCTGGAATATGGATTAACAGGCAAAAGAAATTCAGGCTCTGTGAATCAAATAAGGCAGGTAAAAGCCTAGCTGCGTACTTAAAGTTTAAAGTACAGAAGAACACGATTAATAGCATAAAAGATGATAAAGGCTCAGTCCATTCTGACCCAGACAAAATTGCTAACATTTTCAAAGATTTTTATAGTGTCTTATACTCTAAGAACAAAGCGTAGATAACATCAAAATGCAGGATTATCTAAAGGAATGTGACCTCCCAGCCCTTTCAGATCCAGAACAGTTAGAACTCAACAGCCCTATTACCACCTCAGAAATTGAGAAATCAATTAAATCGCTTAAATGTGGAAAGGCCACAGGACCCGATGAGTTTAGTGCCAAATTTTATAAGTGTTTCCCTTAGCTTTTAGTTCAACCACTCTTACACCTGTTCCATGAATTTAGTAATGCAGGCAAAGTCAACGGAACACTTGCTGAAGCCATCATAGCTGTGTTACCTAAAGACGGGAAAGATCCGACACTCCCCAAAAATTACAGGCTGATATCCCTCATTAACTTACATTGTAAGTTCTTTGCAATGATTCTGGCAAATCGCTTACAAAAAGTCTTGCCTAAACTTATTCGCCCTTCACAGGTTGGCTTTTTAAAGAATAGACTGTCCAGCGATAATACCAGGGTCTTAGCCCACGTATTGGAAAGGGCTAAACTCACTAGCTCGCCTACAGTGGCCATCACGCTCGATGCCGAAAAAGCATTCGACAAAGTTGACTGGACGTATCTGGAAGCGGCGCTTACTAAATTTAGGCTAGGAGAAAATTTTACGCGGATGGTAAAGTCCCTATATTTTAGCCCCTCGGCTAGAGTCCGGTCAGGGGCTCAATCTCTTTCTCATTCCAATTAAAACAGGGAACTAGACAGGGCTGCCCCCTCTCTCCCTCACTATTTTTACTGGCCATTGAACCCTTCTTATATCACATTAGGATCAATGACCGTATCTCAGGGTTCCACTTTAGCGATTACACTGTCAAAATACCGCTTACGCCGATGACGTCTTGGTGATATCTGAAAAAGCTGAAAAGACTATCCCTGCTCTCATGTTCTCAATAGAAAGCTTTTCTAGGGTGTTCGCATATAAGCTAAACAAAGATAAGACTGAAGTAAAACTCCTAAATAACCGCGGTGGCAAAGAGATTATGGGAGACTCCGGCCTTACATGGCAACCAAAATGTTTTAAATATCTGGGCCTAGACTTTGACAAGGACCTGATCTCTACTCTCCACACTAATGAAACTTTACTCTATAAAAAGATTTCCACATTATTGGAAGGGTGGTCCCCTAAGTATCTCTCATGGTGGGGTAGGGCGAGACTTTAAAAAGGATGGTGACCGCTTTTGGTTAATTATCTAGCTAGCATGCTACCAATGACTTTCTCATCTGATTTCCTGAACAAGGTCTATAAGCTCTTCAACACGTTCCTATGGCAGGGTAAGAAACACAGAATATCAATGAATAAGCTACAGCTATCTAAGGAAAAAGGCGGTCTGAGTCTTCCTAACTTTAGGAATTATCAAACAGCGTTCCTATGCAAGCAGGGAGCCAACTGGTCGACCGTACACCCGGACTATACTCCAATCTGGCTCGAAATAGAAAAGTCGCTCATCGATAAAATGCCTCTATCTGCCCTCCTCACCATGGATCTCTCCCACCTTCCTCAATCGCAATACATTCTCCTTAATACTAAGAGAGCCCTTCTACAAGTAGACCACCTCTATAAACTAAAAGTTAATAACTCTAATATTAACTCTTTATGGCTAAATCCTTCTCTAAGGATTGATGGTAGTATGCTCTACTGCAGGGGTACTCATAGTACGGCCCGCGGGCCGGGCCGCCAGAGGCCCGGCAAGCCTTCCCTGGCAGCCCGCGGACCTTGCAGACAATTTACCCGTGTTTAAAAAAAAAAAGAGTGTCATCAAACACTGCGCACCGCGACTCTGAGAGACTCAGCTGCTTGATGCTCTGTGGGGGCGGGGCATTCCAGTGATAGTCAGAGTGCAGCTGCAGGGGGGCTAAGAGGTGAAATACAAAAGCCTCATTAACATACAAATGGTCTTTTGAAGACCTGTGAAGTGCTCGGTGCAGCTGTGTGTGTGTGTGTGTGTGTGTGTGTGCCAGGAAGCTGTCTCAGCCCGGGCACACACAAGCAGGGTGAGATGAAGAGGGTGACAGAGGGAGGTAAAGGGAGGGAGACAGAGGGAGGGAGGGAAAGGGAGGGAGACAGAGGGAGAGCGAGGAAGGGAGTGAAAGGGAGGGAGAGCGAGGGAGGGAGAGCGAGGGAGGAAGGTAAAGGGGGAGGGAAAGGGAGGCAGACAGACTGAGGGAGGGAAAGGAAGGGAGAGCGAGGGAGGGAGGGAAAGGGAGGCAGACAAAGGGTGAGAGAGGGAAAGGGAAGGGGAGGGAGAGGGAGGGAGGGAAAGGGAGGCAGACAGAGGGAGAGCGAGGGAGGGAGGGAAAGGGAGGCAGACAGAGGGAGAGCAAGGGAGGGAAAGGGAGGCAGACAGAGGGAGAGCGAGGGAGGGAAAGGGAGACAGACAGACAGGGAGAGCGAGGGAGGGAGGGAAAGGGAGGGAGAGCTAGGGAGGGTGGTAAAGGGAGGCAGACAGAGGGCGATGGAGGGAAGGAAAGGAGGGAGGGAATGGGAGGCAGACAGAGGGAGAGATAGGGAGGGAAAGGGAGGCAGACAGAGGGAGAGATAGGGAGGGAGGGAAAGGGAGGCAGACAGAGGGCAAGCGGGGGAGGGAGGGAAAGGGAGGCAGAGAGAGGGAGACAGAGAAAGGGAGACAGACAGAGGGAGACAAAGAGAGGGAGGGAGACAAAGAGAGGGAGAGGGAGGGAGACAGAGAAAGGGAGAGGGAGAGAGACCGAGAAAGGGAGAGGGAGGGAGACAAAGAAAGGGAGACAGAGGGTGACAGACAGAGGGAGGGAGGAGGGTGACAGGCAGAGGGAGGGAGGAGGGAGACAGACAGAGGGAGGGAGACAGACAGAGGGAGGGAGGAGGGTGACAGACAGAGGGAGAGTGACAGACAGAGGTATGGAGGAGGGAGGGGGAGGGCGACAGAGTGAGGAGGGCGACAGAGTGAGAGAGGGAAGGAGAGTGAGGGAGACAGAGAGGGAGAGGGAATGAGAGAGAGGGAGACAGAGAGGGAGAGGGAAGGAGAGAGAGGGAGACAGAGAGGGAGGGAAGGAGAGGGAGACAGAGAGAGAGGGGGGAGACGGAGAGGGAAGGAGAGAGAGGGAGACAGAGAGAGAGACAGAGGGAGTGAGACAGTCAGAGTGAGCGAGACAGAGGGAGTCGGGGAGAAATAGGGAGAGATGGAGGGAGAGATGGAGGGAGAGAGAGAGAGAGAGAGAGAGAGAGAGAGAGAGAGAGAGAGAGATGTGTATGCCGGGTCTGGTGGCTCAGTGGACGTAGGCATCCGCTGCAGGGACCTGGTTCAACCTCATGGTCACAGTTTTTTCTGTTGCTCTAGCCCCTCCCCCTCCCCCACTGGCCCGGCCCCACCGGTGCGGCCCTCGGACACAAACCACACTGTAAATTTGGCCCCCGCGAGAAAGTCTGTGAGTACCCATGCTCTACTGGGAACAATGGTCTCAAAAAGGAATAAGCCTAGTAAAAGATCTCTTTGCAGGGCCCCTCCCGTTGCCTTTCTCAACCCTTCAGAGCCAACACAATTTAACCTCCATGGATTTTTATGACTTTCTAAAGCTGAAAGCTCTCCTTTCAACATGCTCTTTTAAACCCTACGAACCATCATTAGTTCCTCAATTGTCACTAATACTGAAAGCAGGACACACACCCTCTTCAGAATTTACAAACTTCTATTTCCTAACCCATGGAAGATGCACAAACAAAGTGAGGCCAAATCTCACTAATATCTCATTTGAATGGGATAAAATATATAGCACAGCCTTCTCGAATAAAATATCCCCTATTTTATCACAGACTAAGTATATGTTACTCTATAGGTCATACTGGACCCCGGAAAAACTTTTTAAACTCCTCCTAATCGAAAGCCCGACATGCTGTAACTGTAACTCTACAATCGGAAACCTCGCCCACATGCTCTTCACCTGCGCTACCTTACAGCTATACTGGGTGTATAGGTCACATTTTCATCATCAATAGGTCACATTTTCAACATCAATCCTCCCAGGGAATTCTCATATATCTTGTTAGGCGTCCTGGATCCGGCTCTGGTCAATATTAACGATCAACACTTGATGGATCTCATGCTAACCTTAGCCTGTAAAGTTATATTATGCAAATGGAAAAATGCCAAAGATGTATCTTTTAGAGTTTGGCAGGAATGGCTGTTCTTCCTAAAAGGCGCGGACAACCCGGTACTTCACACTTCTCCATGGCGTAAGACTCATCAGAAACTCTGGAAATCCCTTGACGCCTCATCTTTCTCATTTGACCCTCCGTGAACTCCACCTATTGTGGTTACATTTGTAACTACAATATATCGCCATTGCTATAAAGGTATAGGCTGTTAAGATTATCTTATTTCATGTATGATACCATACTGCTATATATAATTATGTCATATGGTATATATTAATTATGTTACCATATGCCATGGTATATAAATACGTCCTCTGCTGTTTTCATATCCTGTGGTCTTCATGTAAACATTGGCTGCAATTGATAGGCACTTGAGCACGTTAGCATGTATGCAAGGATTATCATGTATGTATTGTTTGATTCGGACCTATTATTGTTATTTTCATTTATCTTCCTTATCTTCCTTTATTTTATGTTTGTATTTTGTTCCTTTGTATTTGTTTTAAAATAAAATTATCTGAACAAAAAAAAAAATCAATAAAACTTGAATATCAAAAAAAAGTAGAATAGGAATTTAATGTTAAACGTCCTTTGAAGGACCAAGTCCCAACATGCTTCACTGTAGCAAGGCTGGTTGTTCCATAGTAAAACGACGTGTTACGTAATTACATTTAACAATGCTAATTTGGTTCAGAAACAGCTAGAAACAATGATTAGAAATCCAATTTGATGATGAAGTTGGATTTTTGATAAATATTCAGAAATAGATACTTTTAGAAAGTTACCTTTTCCCTGCATAAAGCCTTCGGAGGCCTATTTCCTCACACCTGGACATGAACCTTCCTTTGTACCCCCCGACCAGGCAGGCACCAATAACAGTGGGTCTCATTTTGACATTACCGTGTCAAATCATACTTGACAAATCACGGTAATGTCAAAGGGCAGAAACAGAATGTCAAAACAAATCTTGTGTACCCACTGTCTGTTTGCCGGACACCCTGCCTTGTTCTATCAGACTTCTGTCCCAAACTGGATTTTAGTGTTAGATGTGGGAGTACACATATTTTTATTAGGTCTCGCCTGGCGAAAGCAGCGCATGCGCTGAATTCGCCAGAGGACCTTTTGGAATCAATTCTCCCCGTGGGCTCATGCACGCGCCAGCATGGACAAAGATCGCTGCTCTCGCCATCTGTCCAAAGCAGACAGACAGCATGCGCGTGTCCGTGGGACAGTCCGCCGCCATCTTGTTAAACATGCCGGTGTTCCGTCGTTCCTATCTCCCGATCGGTATGCGCTCCCCCGCGTTTCTGCGCATGCGCATCATCCTACGCAACTGCCCTATGCTTTTTCTCTTCATTGCATGTATTTTCAAGCTCCCCGGTCTTCTACCGTTTTAGTGCGCATGCGTGTCATTGTGCACATGTTGACTGTGTAATTTGATATTCAATTTGAAGCTCTCGTGGCAGCATTACCTCTCCACAACCACTGATTGTGGAGTTATCACGCAACATGGACCAGGCCCGGGCGTTTAACCCTCGAGAAGCACAGCCAGAGGACGCGAGAGGCTGTTACAGGTACTGCGCACTATGACATTTGTTTATTATGAAGCTCCCTGTGGCAGTGTTACCTGTGGTCATGAAGAGTCTTCGTTAGGAAAAGCAGCCAATTGTCCTAAGTGGTCGGATCAGCAGGGCACGGCGTGCCCCTATTTTGTTTCCATTAAATTGAATGCGTAGCACTACAGCTATCCTGTCACCTAATGCATGTAAGTGCGCCTACTACCTGCTTATAGGCAGGCCTCTGGGACTGGGCAGGGAGTACAGTAGCTAGCAAGCTCCTTCGAGTATGAGGAAGCACTACTCATCGGCCCAGAGCACAGACCGGTGCACTGAGGGCGTGGGAGCGCCATGTTCGGGTAGCTTCCCCACAGCGGTGTGAAGATCATGGCCACCTCAGAGGATGGCATCTCCTAGTGCCCTGGTGGGGTGTGAAGATCGTGGGCACCTCAGTGGAAGGCATCTCTTAGTGCCTCAGTGGGCCGCCTCAGTGCTATGCGTGGTTCCTGCTGTAGGGAAGCAGGAGGCGGTAAGCTGAGAGGAAGCCAGGTGAGGTAGACGGCTAAGTGCGCCGGGGAGAGGGGCTCGTCGGGCCCTGCATGTCGCCATTGTATTGTCTGCAAGGATGTGGGTGGGTGGGTCACCCTAATGTTCACAGAACCCAGGTCTGCTGTTTAATCCCTGCTACGCTCGGCTGCAGGGTCTTTTTATTCACAAACCTTACGTAGCTCTGGTCAAAACACTGCCCCCTGGTCCAGTCTGCCACCCCCCTCAACAATACAGAGCTAATCCTAAATTCCCCATTCAAATGGACATATCACTCTTTTGTCTCCTCCTTTTTTTATTTTAAAATGCGTCCCAGAAATAGGAAAGGCTTATACATAAGACTCAGCCGTCCCAAGCCGTTCGAGGACTGGCGGGGAGGGCTGAGAAGGAAAAGGACTGTCTCTTCCTCCTTGCCCAGATCAGGCAAGGACAGTCTCCACTTCTGCCGCTGGCAGCTGCCCCCTCTCTTTCTCCCTCCCCATCATTCCCTCTTTCTCTCTCGCTCCTCACTTAGTGAAAACCACTGACTCTTACCCTAAATATTCTCTCCATTTGTACCCCTGTGAAATGGACCCCAAAAAGAAAACAAGCATTGAAAATGCAATAGGTCTCGCCTTTTATTAAGTTAAAGCAATTTGCTTTGCTATACGATACCATTAGCAAAGCAAATGGCTTTAACTTAATCAAAGGCGAGACCTATTGCATTTTCAATGCTTGTTATAGAATCTTCCAACACAAACCCCAAGCCCTCGGAGCTCATGGTTAGAGTGGCCAGAGGCTTCTGCCATCTTGAAAATACCCAAAAATGGATAGTTTGCCCCAGGAACGTTTACCCCATTGGTTGGGGTCTGCCTAGGAGTCACTCCAACCCATGAGCTTTTGCCAATCATAAAAGTTGAATCTCTACTCACTCACTTCAGAACAGTACTAGACCTGAGGAAGATTAGAAAAGGAATTAACCTACTGTCTGCAACTGTGAAGAGTCCTGATTGGACTGGACCAGCTCTTCCTTGTACCCAGGATAAAGAACTGGACTCCAAGGGTCAGAAGGATAACCTTCTGTTAAAGTTACAGGGACACAACACCACAGGAGGCCTTTCCCTACTAACTAGTAGGCAACCAGACCTGAACTGGACCCTACAGTTTAGCCTCTGAATAAAACCCTGTGAGTCTCTACGTCCTTCCCTGAGGTCCTGGAGGGCTTTAGAAGTGTTACATATATTCAAGAAGCAATCCCATAGCATTAGAAGTAGGTTCAAATTATTACATTTCCAAACTTGAGTACGTGTCTATAATGGAACCACTATTTCCGAAGCAAACGGAGATCACAGCTCTCCAAATTTCCTTAGGTCACTCACCATACTAGTAAAGGCTTCTCTAAAAA
The DNA here is from genome assembly GCF_964261635.1 of Lissotriton helveticus. Taxonomy (NCBI): domain Eukaryota; kingdom Metazoa; phylum Chordata; class Amphibia; order Caudata; family Salamandridae; genus Lissotriton; species Lissotriton helveticus. Next base: position 686,343,592 of record NC_136070.1, on the reverse strand, counting down.
GTAATCATAGTAAAAAAAAAAAAAAAGTTTGAACATATACATACGGATACACATCTTGCCTTAGTAGAAAGTAGTCCTCTTTCACAAATCCACACGGTGGTACTTTAAACTAGCAGACAAAAGGTGGGTCCTGCAGTGTTTGGGCCTTCTTTTGCAGTGGACAAAATAAACATGAATCTGGTTAGCCTTGATCAGAAACATGTCCTAGGTGTCTGGTAGCACGAATTCCACTAGACTACGTAGTACACTGTTCAGTAAATCACATAATAAAATACTTTGGCTTAGAATCAGTGTTATGCTAAAAAGGGCTCCTTGATCAATGGTATTTAGGAATAGTAGCACCAAACTGAGCCACATCAGAAGGTACCTACTGACCTGACGAACTTTGCCGTCCCAACCTCTTAAGAATGAGTGACACAAATGTCTGGTACACCAAGTCACAAGCTGTTTCTAAATTCAGTGCCACCACCAAAGGGATCTTTTGGATGGTAGCAGAATCAGTTTTCTCCCATAAAGTATTAGCAGGGACCAACTATCTGCTATGGATAAATCCTGTTTGATCTGAGATAACAGACTCCTGATTACCTCATCAAGTTTTCCAGGTCTGTTTATCAGTACGAAGGCAGTAGGAGCCACAGCGATGGATCTGTTTTTAGGTTTTATGACTGACCACCCAATGCTTATGACGAGCCAAGCTCGTCATGAGGCACAGTGGAGCTGGGCTCGTCATAACGGCCGCGGCACTCCCCCACGCGCCGAATTCCACGCCCGTGTGAGCGTTCTATTGGAGTGGGCGGAGTCATGATGAGTCCAGCTCCACTGGGCAGCATGACGAGCTGGACTCGTCATGAGCACCGCCGAACGCATCCCCGTAGCGAAGAGGTTAAAGGATCTGAACAACAGCCTTCCTTCTAACCTGTCTGAATACTAAGTTGAGCGTTGGCTGTCATTAGCATATAAATGTCTTGCACCATTCATTCCTCGGGGCGGGGGGGGGGGGGGGGGGGTTCTGGGTTGTGACCTTTTATATTTTTTGTTACAAGAATGGGTTTCCATGAGGGAAGACTAAAATCAGGTCAATCGGAATGGTTTTTCCTTCCCACTAACCAGTACAAACTTAGCCATTACATAATGTCTAGCATGTATGGATCGGAAACACTGACAAGAGGTTTTTTCTACCACAGGACCACTGTAATTGGACTGTGTAACATGTCATCCCCACTCTCCATCTGTAAGAAGGCAACAATCTAGATCACTCCCAAATCCCCCAATATTCCTTTTGATTAAACAATTGCAACTTCACAGTGAATGACATTAACAAAAAAAACATTTTCAGCCCCTTTTGCTTCTCTAGTGAATATTATTGCATTCAATTGATTTCTTTTACCTAATACATTTCAGCTTTTGCACATAAGATGTTGTCATGTTAAATTCAGAGGGACTGTTAAAACTGTGAACACCTACAAACAAAATTTACTGTAGGCAAGTGATGTTATCCTTCGTCAAGTGAAAAAAGGTGTGGTCTTGTCTTGGACTTCCTCAGAGATCTAACAGGTTGCTTATAAGTAAGGCTCCCAGTTTTCAGTTTTTACAGATAAATACAGACAGAAAACAATCATTTTCTTGACTGTATTTATTAAAACGGAAATTGGGTTGCTTTTTGAATAATTCTAAATACTGCCTGTCAGGCCAACAGATGTGTGGATTAATAGGTAAGAGTCAGTGGGGGGGGGGGGTGTTCAAAAAAAATAGTAAAGAGGCTTTAAAAGCAGTAGATACTGAAATTTGATACTGAAATGTGCATATTTTGCTATAAATGAACTGATTTATCTTCTGTGGGTGTTCACAGCACTGAAACTTGGCAGCCATTCAGGCATGAGTGCACATTTATCGGTTAAATAAATATGTCAATAAATCAATTTCAGCTTAATTTTTCCACAATACAGCTGAATGAGCAAAAAATAAATATGGATAGACAAAAATGGCAACAAAAAAAAATACCATAAAACCGTGAGCCCTATTTATGAGGCAGAATTTTTATGACATTCTGCTGCTTCAAGAAAAGCTGCATTTCATCATTCATACTTGTATATCCATGAGGAAAATATTCTCACCCAAAGAGACACTAGAGGTCTAGTTTTCCCATTTTTAAAATATGAATAGTTGGCAGTACGGCAGCATTATCATGTTGACTATTAATTAAACTAGAATGAAGGAACTGATAATGCAGACAATTTAGGTACGTTATGCCTACTGGGAGTATGGCGGTCAATGTATTTAGCATTAGTGAATAAGACTTCCCAACTGAGCCTTTTGGAAATGTTACGTAAAATTCCCATGTCAACAAGTAGTTCGGTGTGGAGTTAAAGCTTTCAAATGTACAACCATTTTTAATGAAGATCATTGTCTGCACTGGTTGTGACAATATAGAAAATCATATGTGAAAGTAATCTGGCTTTTAAAAGATGTGTAAATGTTTCAAAACCGAAGATGTGCATGGCCTAAAGCAAATGTAAAAGTCTGTTGTGGCCCATCGTCAAAGACTGCTACAAAATGAACCAATACTTTTGAAACAAGCATCTTTAATGTTTATAAGTATAAAACACCTCAAATAAGGTGAATGATGGTTTGGACTACAAATATTTTGTGTGACCATTAGTTATCTGAAGTCACCCATGGATTATTAATGATATCAGTCTAACTCCTGAATAAGTGATTTCTTCTCAGGTGGCTTACTGCCGCTCCAGGATTTCCTTAGTTCATGTGTGAGGTGTTCAATCTCCTTCAAGTTGTCAATGTAGTTTTTGTATTCAGTCTGAACTTCTACTGAGAGTAGAGTTAAAGCGTCCTTGTTCTCATTGGCCCAAGACAAAAGAAATTGACATTTCTTCTTGGCATTAAATATAATTAGTTTTTTTTCCTTTGGGGCTAACTTTCTGGCCTTTGCCAGAAGCCCGGCTAGGTGAGACAATGCAGCCAGAGTGTAATTCTCCCTTTCTCTGCTGCTTCCACCCATCAAAATATGAGCAACAGCCAGAGCACCTCCTTGCGGGTCACCATGACTACCTCTGGCAAGGACAGCCTGGATGCCAGCCTGCAGTGCCTCAGCAGTCGAACCAAAGACCATTGTGGAGCTGAGGGCACTAGAAATTCCCAACACAACATCACAAAACTCTTGCAGAATAAAGTCTTCATGAAGGTCACCATTGTAGAGCTTCAGACTGAAGGCGTACGCATACAAAGAGTTGACCAGGCTGAATTGGACTAGTGGAGAATAGCTGCGGGTCAGAGATTTCAGCGGTGGTATGGCTTTGGGAACAGTTGGGGTGGAAGTGCGGTAGGGGGTGGGTGGAACACAAGAGAGATTGTTGCCATTTACTCGATTTGGGAAGTCAGCTTCTTCCTCTCCAATGAGGCCTGGAGTCTGGCTCAAGATTGTGCTAAACTGCTCTTTTTGGGCTTCAATGGATATAACATTCTTTTCTTTAGGTGATTCAAATATTTTCGCATCACACCGTCCTTGCCCCTTCACACCATTAGTTTCTAGACATTTGGGAGAAGGTATTGGGTCAATTTTTTGTCCTCCTAGCATCATTGAGTCTCCCATGGCCTGTTTGTAACCAGTGTGCGTTTTTCTGAAGGATTGCGCTTCTTCACTTTTCTCTTGTCCTTCAACACTATTCATCAGCCTTTGTTTTGAGGGTGTCACTGGTTTGGTTGGGTTGTCCAACAGGATAGCATTACTGTTGCATTTTTCAAGAAGCAGGTCTTTACACAAAGGGGTATTATATCTCCTGTTTTCCGTGTCCCCTGTTCCAGCCTTCTTTGGGTAGCTGCGAGGATTTTCCACATTTAAAGTTGCCTCCGTCCACTGCTCCGCTACTCTATCATGGACATCTCTCTGCCTGGCAGTTTCAGCAGTTCTGTCTTGGCTACTCGTGGTTTCTGCAATCTCTGTATCTTTCTTTTCAGCTGAGTTTGTGTGGCCACTTGTGAGTTTGTAGTTGATCGGTGTCACTGCCCCATTGGACTGTGACTCATCTGTGTGTCTTTGTAAATGGGACATATCAATCGTCTGTTGCTTCTCAGAACTCACTTCGACCTCCTGCACCATGATGGGGCCCTCATGGCTCTCCCACCAAGGCTTCCAGGGACTGACCAGAGCCCCAAGCCCACCACTGTCCAATAGCCTTTGGAAATCCTTCTGCTCCGCCAGAGTAAGCCTCTTCCACAGCGCCTGTGTATCCGTGTCATCCTCATCCAGCGGACTTGCAGACTCCACATCTTCCTCTTCTGTGATCGAGTCCTCCAGGCTTATCCCATCCTCCTCTTCAGCCCGGAGCTGGGCTTCTCTCATTCTTTTTAATATGCCTTCGATATCCCCTTTTCGCCCTTCGCTCCTAGCTGCCTCCTGTAGTCCCCGAAGCACCTCATCCCGGTAGAAAGCCTCGGAACAACTACGATGCCGCACGCCACGGTAACAGCTCAAGCCACAGTAAGTCACGTTACATCGGGGGCATGTATAGCGCGAAGGGGCTATCAAGCACAGGGCACACGGGCCATCCCCTACAGGGGAGGACATCCCTTCAAAGTTAGGAGCGCGATTGTTAACCGCAGCCTCCATTACTCATCAGTCCTTCCTCAAAAGTTTTGTATCAATGGCACAGCTGCTCATGGGATATTGAGCCAGTCACAAACACAGTAGCAAAGCATATTTAATGCAGCACAATGCCAGCAAATCGAATAGACGGAAACTGTGCGCTCGCTGTACCACAGCCAATCACAAACGCTTTCAGTTTTATAGTACTCCCCGATGGATTATGTCTTGCTCGATCTGAATGGATTGAGGATAGAGGGGTTGAGGAGAGGCTAAAGTTGACGGTTGAGGAGAGGCTAAAGTTGAAGTTAATAACCCGTGACGGCCGCTTCGAAATGCTCTTCTGATTGCATTAACATATATTAACTAGGAATAGAAATTATGTGTTTCAATGAGCCATAACTTAGATAGAAACCAATTTGATCTTTGTTATCGTAGGTCTGATGACCAAAAACTGCAAATCTAGCGGCCATTTTAGAATGGGGTTTTTCTTGAACACTTTAGCGTAAAGTACTACAAACGCTACTAAATCATTGACATTACTCTTAAGATCTTAGTTCATTAAGATAAAATCCATGAGCAATAATTGGTAGGCATAACAGTACAAACATTATGTTAAAATAGTAGGTTACTAACACGTTTAGCCTCATAAGTATTTCTTAGTGCCGAGACGTGCCATTAGTACGAACGTTATGCTTTTATGATGTAGAGCCGAGAAGTAGGCTTACTTGCATTGCAGCACATCGGCATACACGACAATTCAAGATGGCTGCCAGTCCTGTCGTCCGCTGTCAAAGGGTTGACATGTGGTACTGATGATAAGTGCTCAGTGCTGGGATAGTAGCTGAGCTTCTTGTCTGATGCAGGGGATTGCCACGATGTCTGGATTGCGGTTGTTACAGCGACTTCAGACTGGCGTTAGGGTCGGCCTGGGTTTTAGAGTGCAGGTAAGTGAGTAACAGCAGCAATTTCCGTCATGTGGAGCCAGAAGAGGAGAGCTTCAAGGTTAGAAAGTTTTAGAGGTTAGAGAAGTAGGGCTCGCATATAGCTATAATGTCACCTGTACATAGCTGTCAAGTTGCCATTTCTATACTTGCAGAGTTGCAGTCTACATACTTGGCAACATTTTAATACGGGGGAGATTGTGGAAAAAATGGGGGTGGGGCGTATTTTTCCTATGGATGTACATTGAAGCACAGGCAAAAGTGCTAAAATAAAGCAATTTTTGGCTTAATAAATTAGGAGTTTTCCACCTGAATCGGGTCCTTTGGCATGCATGAGTCTGTGTGACACTATGTAGCAAACTGCGTTCTTGGTCCCAAATATGAGTACATCCCACTTTCAACATCAATTGACGCATTTGTCCTCAGCACCATGAATCCTTTACTACTTCCTTCACCATGACTTCCATGCGAGCCCAGCCTCCGTGCCTCCTGCCAGCTTTGGCTCCCACCTGGTCCTCTAGTGAAACCACTGACATCCTTCAGGTTCTAAGAAATCTCGAATTCTACCAATTGCCTTGTAAATACAGGCTCCCTACCGGCTTCTCAGCAAGCATGATCCATATACATATATCTCAAGTTAGCTTATGTCCTGTGTTAATATTATGTTATGCAGTTTATATTCTGAATGTGCAATTTGGCACTTGTAATCCGGTGTATATGAAAAATAAGGGGCTTATGAACTACACAATCTCGACAACAATAATTGTTTTAATTTTTCTAATTTGAGTGCATAAAGGCACAATTCACTGAGACTTTATCTCTTAAACAGTTTACTTTGTATCTAGGAATGTTTACAAAAATATGTTATGCCTATGTATGATAGGCACTTCACTTCATGTCACAGGACACGGTTGTTAAATGGAAGATGAGGAAAGGAAACACGGTACCCAGAACAAATGGAGTAAGGAGACCCCCAACACACATGAAATAGTTCAAAGCAGCATGTCAACTTTGAAGGCAACCACTGGGGATTTGGATCACGAGGCACATGCTTTGAATGTCAAAATTGCAGTGTGCAAAAGAGAAAGGTATTAACTCGGAGCAAAGTATGGTTTTCCAGAGTATTCAGCATTTTCATTTTTTATGACTCACCCATTCATATTCTATAACAGAGTTTTTTTATTCTATAGTTTTTTTTTTTAGAGCGGCTTTTTCATATTCACCTACCCTAATCACATTGTATGTTGGATCTGTTAACCATATCAATCATCGGCCCATCAGTGACTCAGCTGATGTTGTTCTGGCATATATGGCAACATTTTAAATCTAGGAAGAGGGAGATTTGGAAAAAAAATAAGGGGACTTCATTATTTCTATTGTTGTACATTGAAGCATGGGCTGGTTAAGACAGGATACAGATAAAATAAAGCCATTTTTGCTTAAAAAATAAGGAGTATACCGCTTTAATTCGGTCATTGGCATATATGTAGTGGACAATCCAACAAACAATAAGAAATTCGTATGTCTAACAGTGTACCATGTGCAGGATTTCAGTAAAGCGTCCAACCATCCAAACAGCAGCCTATGCTGAACTATGTGGCACTCTCTCACCTTGTCTTAACCCCAAGATCTGTAGCGCACCTAGCAGCTCTTAGGGCGATGGCTTGTAATGGCTATAAGTTACACTGCTGGCATAGAGTTCTGCGTGCAGTGTGAAAGACCAAGGGAGGTCTAGTTTGCTAGATTAATGGATTTCACTGTGGTGATGGGGGGACATGCACTGAAATCTGTTAGTTTAACCCATGATATGTTGTACATGGCAAGGACTGCCTGTGCAACAAGCGTTTTAGGCGAGGGCTTTTAATTGTTAAAGGCAGATTTTTTTTGTTTTGTTAATTTGATTCAGTTGAATTGAATCAAGACTCCGAATCGCAAAAAAGTATTCATGTCCCAGAAATGGAAACCTGCGCTAGTCAAAACATGATGACATTCCTGGATTTATTCTAAGGTCATCTGTTGACTTTAAACTGGGCTGTTCATATAGTGATATGATGAAGGCTTCTCATCTTGTAACTTTCATATCTTAGGTGGAAGTTATTTGGAGGCTTGTATTTACTTTATTGGTACTCATGTCATTGCACAGGGCTCTTGCGTGTATTCTCATGAGCAGCTGGTTTCGTGCAAGTTCTAGGTTCCAAATGCAGTGGTTTAGCAATTGAAGTCACCTGGACAACAGATAGATCACCTTCCCCTTCTGGCTCCTCTCATTTGCTAACAAACTTGATTCTACATTGACCAAACCTGTGACAACTGATTCTCCTCACTGCGGCGACTCTGTATATTCACATATTTGGTGACAAGTAAAGCTGATGCAGGGGACTAATGTGTCCTGAATATGCTGCCCTCATTGCTGAGTGCTTGCTGTCAAACTTTTTTGAAGCTGGTATGCTGTGCTGAGATTTGATTTACTGTCTCCCAGTGGACAAGAGAAGCAAGAAGTACCTTTCTGAGGTAGAACATACTTCAGTCGGTTTTTAAAACATATGCTTAAGTCAAGTATCACCTAATCACTACCATTAGCGACTGCAGGAGCAGCCGTGCAGTGCAGTTTAAAATGTGTAGGTGTAATCTTGAAAGTATCATGGGAAGGTTGCAGCACATTCAAAACTATGCAAGGTTATTTTGTGTTGAGGAATAAGTGCATATGATAAATGAAGTATTTATTTATTTTTTATTTTAGGAGTTTTATATAGCGCTAGCTGGACCCGAGGGTATCAGAGCGCTTTACAACAAGTAAATTATGAGCAAGTATGCAGTACAGGTTATAGTCAAACATGTGGATCAGGCCGAGAGTAGGACAAACAGGGGCGCGATAGCACAAGGAGGATGCAGTTCGAACAAGGCGCCCCCCAAAGGTTGCTTAGTTCACACCGGACGCAAGTCCCGAAAGATTTTCTTCGTCCGAGTCAATGACACTGGTCAAAATATAAGGATAGAAGAGGTGCAGGGTGGAGCGCATCCTGGCTTCTATCGGTCGGTTCGAGAGCGGTCGAGGAAGAGGATTTTGAGCAGATTTTTGAATTTGGGAAATGAGAGTATCGTTCTGATGTGGGGGGGATGGAGTTCCAGATTTTGGGGGCGTTTCCGGCAAACGATTTTGTCGCGTTTTTCTGCTTGCGAGATTTCAGTGGGATGAGTAGCAGAGTGTTGGAGCTCCTTAGGTTTCTGGACTGGCTGGCCTCTTTGAGTTTGACAGCCAGGTATTCCGGTTTGCCTGTGTGCAGGACTTTGTGGGTGAGGCAGGCTGTTCTGAAGCTGGCTCTCAGTTCAATTGGGAGCCATTTGAGTTCTTTGAGTGCAGGGGAGATGTGATCAAATTTCTTAGTACCAGTGACCATTCTGGCTGCTGCATTTAACATTGGTTTCAGGGGGGTGAGGTGAGATTTAGAAGTCCCCGTCAGGGCTGCAATCCCGTAATCAATTCTGGAGAGCACTAGTGCTTGGGTTGCTTGTTGCAGGTCTTTGGGTGGGAGGAAGGGTTTGATTTTGTACAGTAATTTTAGATTGAGGAAGGCACTTTTTGCGGATTTTGAGATATGTTTATTCAAGTTTAGTTTAGTCTAAGGTGATACCAAGAGATTTTACCGACTCCGCTTGGATGAGTTTGCCATTAAGGGCATTGATAGCTTTGAGCCATTCTGCGATTTATGGGTTTTCATCTTTATTGGAGATGAGGAGTATTTCCGTTTTCTCTTGATTGAGTGTTAGGTGATTATTTGAGAGCCAGTCTTGTACCTCCCTGAGTGTGGCGTTGAGTCTCTGGATGTCAGCAATGGAGGAGGTTTCTAGGTAGAGTTGTGTGTCATCCGCATATAGGTGGAAAGGGATGTTAGATTTCCTGAGTAGGGAGGTAAGGGGTTCGATGTAGACGTTGAAAAGCTGAGGAGAGAGCACTGATCCTTGTGGAACACCTCTGTTAACGGGGTGGAGGTCGGATTCAAAGCTTTTAATTTTTATTCTTTGTGAGCGGTTGTGGAGAAAGGAAGAGAACCAATTGAGTACTGTCTTTTCTAAACCTGCCCTTTCTTGTAGAGTCTTGATGAGCAGTTTGTGGTCGACTGTATCGAATGCAGTTGATAGGTCTAGGAGGATGAGAAGGCAGCATTGGTCCTAGTCCAGTGATTTGTGAAGATCGTCTATGACATTAAGGATTGCAGTTTCAGTGCTGCAGCCCTTTCTGAAGCCAGATTGGTGGGGGTCTAGGAGATTGATGTTGTCCAGGTGTTGGGTTAGCTGAGGGAGTACACATCTTTCCAGGATTTTGGACAGAAGCAGTAGGTTAGATACCGGTCTAAAGTTGTTAAGATCATCAGTGTCTAGCCCAGTCTTTTTCAGTAGTGGTGTGACATGGCCAACTTTGATGCAATCCGGAACGACTCCTGAGCTCAGTGAGCTGTTGATGATCTTGCACCATAGCGGAGCTAGGACGAACTTCATGTCCTTGGTCACTTGAGGGGGAAGTTGATCCAGGGCGTGGGATGAGGGTTTAGCCTTGGAGATTAGGTTGATAATCTCTGCTTCCTGAATGGGCGTGAAGGAGGACCATTATTTTGGGGGGTCTAAGGGGTCCCAGTATGTATTTGCTTCAAGAGGAGTGTGTGACCGCATTAAGTTATTCGGTAACATACATGTTTGAAGTATTTGAGACAGATTTTAATGGTATTATCAATTTTAATTAAAGTGTTCATGTTTTTTTATAAATATTCTTTATTAAATTTTGATAACATCAGCAAAAAAAACAGATAACAAGTAAGTCATACACATAGGCCAAAAAAGAATCATTAACTGGGAGTTGCAGATCCAGGTCCACAATACAATGTGAAAATATACAATACAGAATAAGTATTGGCCTGTCCTGTGAGTCCACAGGTAATCGCAAAGAAATATGGTGAGTATGTTGGGTTTAACCCCTTCGACGCTGATGACGAGCTGAGCTCGTCATGAGTTACGCCTCTCGTACGCTCATGACGAGCTCAGCTCGTCATGTAACACGCGATTTTAAAAAACGTCGCGCACAGCGGGAAAAGCCGCCGCGCGCATGCGGTTAATCAGAGGTGGACCTGGAGGAGTTACTAGTCTCATCCCCTGAGGCCCAGTCTGAGCCCAAAGGATCCAGAAAGGCAGACAGCAGCTTGCCTCAAGTATCAAGATCCTGTTCTAGTTTTTCGTCGGTCCTATATTTTTTCAGTATCACTACCATTGCCAGCCCTCATTCAGCCACATCGTGTTCCCAGTGCAGCAGGTTTGGGCCCCCACAACACAGTGCTTAGCAAGTACGAGAAGTACACGTATGGACTTAAAATCGATTATCTGTCCCTTTTTGCAGCAAATGTTACCCAGGAGGCATGTAATCGGGTCTGCTGGGCAGGGGATCGGTATTACTGCTGTCACTCTTTCTACCACCCGCTTCCAAAAGGCACTCACAAAGGGGATTCACCATGAGCGGTTCAAGAATGATGATGTTGGAGGGAGCAAGGCTGGGACCTGGAAGGGTTCATCCTGTGCAACATGTATGGCGTCACATGTTCAATGCAAATACTGAAAGTGCGTTTGTTTAAATCTAGCTTTACTAGAAATAAACTATATCAGCCCACACCTGCGGGCCCACTACAAATCTTCAAGCTTTGAGTTGTCCTGGAGCAATTTCTTCTTCCAGTTTTCTCTCTGCGTGAGCCAGTGTGCTGCATGTCGTATTTATGAGGCCAGGTAATATTGTTCCAAATAAGGGACCGCCAATCTCCCTTCCATCAGGGGGCAAAACAGGATGTCTCTGGCAACACGGAAGCAGTACCCTGCCCATATCAGAGAGGAGTGCAAGGTGTTTAGTTGTGGAAATATGGCAGAGCGGATACAGTCGAAGAAATGTTGGATACAGTAAAGGCAGCATGGCAGAAGGACCATTTTGGAAATGGCGACACGTATCATGAGGGATAGCGTAAGGGTGTTCCTGAAGTATATAGATGAGCGTAAGCCTTCCTTGATTGTAACAATGTTGTGTTTGAAGCATTTCTGAGGGGTGTACGCCACCATGACACCCAAGTAGTAACACCTGTCAGTCTCCCAGCGCAGGAGATGGGCCGGCAAAGTTGAAGGGTCCTAAGACCGCAGTATACCCAACGGGAAGAGCAATTACTTCCGATAATTGATCCGAAGGCCCGATACCCCTGAGAACCTGTCTAACAGGCCCAGCAACCGCGCAAGCGAGTGTCTCGGAGTGGACAAATAAGAGTGCCGTCCGCATATAGGGACACAAGGTGGGTAGTGTCCCCCACCGTAATTCCCCAGGGCACCACCTTCAACCGAACCCAGGACGCCATCCACTCCACAGCAAAGGCAAAGAGAAGCGGGGACACGGGGCAACCCTGTTGTGTTCCCCTGCCAGTGTCCCAGCTCTCGGAACATAATTTACCCACTCTCACTCTGGTGACAGGCCTCGTATACAGCAGCTATATTCAGGAGCTAAACCGAGGGCTAATCCCCATGGCACTCAGTACTTGCTTAAGTACCGTCTATTGTGGCCATGAGAGAGGAGATTATTTATTAATTTTAAGTTACCTTTAACTGATGATTGTATTTGGAGTTGTTCACGCATGTCACACAAGTGTGCATGTCACGTCGGGTTCACCCGTGCATCTACATAATGGAGCACTGAGCATGAACCGATCCACTGTTGTTTTTGCGTCTGATAACTGCTGCACCAGTGCGTGTAAGTTTCCTCTTCATTCACTTCATGGCAGGAGCAATCCATTTTTTTGCTCTCCAGTGTTATTCAGTTGTTTAAGTCTCTTCTAGACAGCGCTTGCGTTGTCTCTTCGAGACATGTTGTGTATACTTTGTGGGTTTCAGCCCAACCCTAGGCTTCCTAATTGTTGACTCCATGGTCGCTCTCTTATTCTTTCATCCCGTTTCTCCATGGCATGCATTTGTCATGCCTCTTGCTGTGTTTAGTCCTCCCCGATAGCAGCGACCAAGTACCGTATCAATTCCCTGGTCACCATTTTAGTATCTGTTTTTGAAACAACTTTTTTCATTGTTGAAAAGCAACTTACACGATTGCTCCTGTTTTCCCTCCCTTTGAGCTCCATTCTGTTTCTGTAAACAGGCCTGTGATTCTTGTTCTTATCTCGTCTCATTTGATGTGCATATACAGCCCGAAATCAAATGTCAGACGCTGTTTTCCAATGGCACCTGTTCTGTCTCCCAAGCACATCCCGCTTCGATGCCTGTTTTACTTACCCTGACACAACACTGCCCAAGGATCAGGAAAATTAATTTAACACTCACTTAAAAGCACTCAAGAATAACAGGCTGCTTCTTATGTTGAAAAGAGACCAGGCTGGGCATAAGTGACCTTGAATTTAGGCTAAAATGCATAAAACATTATGTTAACCATCCATTGCCAAGGGCACCCAGGAACTCAGTAAAAGTTAGAGCAGTTCACAGGCTCACCAAGGGCATTAAGCGCTATATAAATCATGCAATCGGACCAATCTGAAAGCTCTTTAGGTCAATACGATAACAAATGAAACCAAACAATAAGTGTTGGCGAAATGCTGAATGCCTGGTTAATTAAGACTATATCTGACCCCATCCCCTTCCATGCGTGTTGATTTTCAGTTTTGCAAGGAGGCCCCATCCCTCTCTAGATCTAAGCTAAATCATTCAATATTTCTCTAAAATGGTGTTGCGTTAAAAATGAAGGGAGTGGGAGGAGCTACGCGGGCATCCAAGATGGTCGCGTGAGCACAGAGCTCCCCGGACCTGTGCCACCTCCTACGATTATCCTGGCAACATCCTGATTTCATCGACGGGCTTTTGTTCGCATATCCTCGCTGATCATCAGACACTTTGAAGCATCGAAATTGGACATCGGGGTCCACTTTTACGCTATTTCTACATTCTGAGGCCCACCCCGAGGCGGACCGGGGGTTCGGTTTTGGAGCGAGCCGAGGAGCAGTTGATCAACAACGGCTGCAAGGGTCCCCGCTGGGTCGACCCCTCCTGACTTTGTTTCGATTCCCAGACTCCACTGGTAGGGGTGCAGCCTTTCACTGGCTTCAATCGTCCCGTTGCCCTCTCTCCTGTGTGGGGCCCCCTGGCTACCAGCCCACGGCTCAATTTACTTTGGTCCGCAAAGTCTGGACTTGGTCTTATTGATCGTTTGGACGCTTGCTCCCGGCCATTTTCACCAGGTCGCAGGGACCCCTCCGGGGTCCCTTTTCCAAGATGGCTACCGGACAGCCTCTTGAGAAGCGGAAGACCAAGGCGCCTCTGCGTGGCGGCCAACATCAGACCAACACCATGGACCACTATGCACATGCCAAGGGTTCGCCCGGCGCTGTGAGCCGTGTTTCGGACACCTCGAAGACCCTCTTTCCGGAGACTTCTGACCCGTCCTTGAAGGACGTTATGGGAGCCATTGCCGCCATGCAGGCCTCTATGGGGCAACAATATGAGGCCTTGGCAACTAAGATCGACACGGTGGCCATCGATATCACGCTGATTAGAGCGGATCTTTCTAAAACCAACGAGAGAGTGGAATCGTTGGGCTTGAAGACCTCCAGTTTGGTCACTGATGTCTCGGACGCCCAAGCGGACCTTGGTAATCTCCGATCCTCCCATGACCAACTGGCCCGCCGTCTTGAGGATTACGAAAATAGGGCCCGCCGCAACAACGTACGTCTTATTGGCGTTCCGGAGGATTCTGAGACCGAGGGGGCTGATCTCCTGGTTGAAGACTTGATTTCCAACCATTTGGCTCCTGCGGGACTTAGTAAATTTTTTGCGGTGGAACGGGCTCATCGTGTTCCCGGCGGGAAGGCTAAGCTGGGTGCTTCTCCGAGACCCATCATCGCCAGGCTGTTCCATTTTCGAGATCGGGACGCTGTGCTGCAGGCTTCGCGAGACAAAGGACCGGTGAAATTTGACAATGCCTCCATTTCCTTTTATCCTGACTATTCGCCGCTTGTTCAGAAGCAGAGACTTGGATTTCAGGGGGTCAAGAGGCGCCTGCGAGACTTGGGTTTGAAATACTCCTTATTGTTCCCCACCAGACTGAGGATTGAGTATCTGGAACGTACATTCTTTTTTGACCGCCCTGATAATGTCAGTGACTGGCTTGATGCACTCCCTGAGGGACAGGATCGTTCCGGACACCCTGGCGGTGCCGACGGGGGTGTGGCCGAGTGAGGACTTTGCCGGTGGATCCCGACATCTGGACTTTTTGTCAGCTGAGTTTGTCCTTGGGACCTTTTAGACCCTGTTCAGCCCGGGGGTGGCGGGGGGTAAACGGGGACTCTTCCTCCTCCTGGGTTCTTAGCGTAGTTAGTTTAGATATGGGGCGACAGGCACACTGCAAGTTGGGGTGGCTTTTTAGTCTTACGCAGGGGTGCAGGGTGGGGGGAGTACCGTGGGTAAGTTTGTGTGTTTTTGTTTCTTCATGAGGCATCGTATTGACTGTGGTATGTGGGTTCTGCTCCTCTCATGCATTGGGGATGGGGGGCGGTGAATTGAGACTCTTATCCTGGAACGTCAATGGTTTGGGAGACAGGATTAAGCGGGGTATTATCTTGAGATACCTTAAGCGGCATTCCCCCGATATTGTCCTCTTGCAAGAGACCCATTTAATAGGGAACGCTTGTCAGGCTCTTAATCGACGTGGTTACCGCCTAGTGGCCCACGCGGGGTTTACCTCTGGGTCTAGGGGAGCTGGCATCCTTCTTCGGTCCTCCCTTCCCTTTGCAGTTGATGACGTCACACTTGATGACAGGGGGCGCTATGCTGTGCTCACTGGTAGATGGGAGGGGAAGACCTTGTCCATTCTTTCGGTTTATGTTCCCCCGGGCTTGCAGACCTTAACCTTCGCTGACTTATGTGGTGTCCTTTTGGGTTTACCGGAAGGGCTTCTGATCCTGGGTGGGGACTTTAACTCTGTTGTATCTGGCGCTTCGGACCGACATCCACCCAGAGACCTGCCTAGGGCGCACAGGTGGCTTAACGACTTGCTGGAGACTTTTGGGCTTGTCGATGCTTGGAGGCTGCTACACCCTACACAGTTGCAGTACACGTTCCACTCTGGGGCCCATGGCAGTTTGTCCAGACTGGACTACTTTTTATTGCCCGCAGTTCAGTCTACTTCTAATAGGGAAATTCGTCAGCTCCCCAGGGGTATCTCGGACCATTCCCCATTATGGCTCCGTTACGAGGTTGGTGTGGGAGTCGAGGGTAGAGTGGCTCCGATTAACCCGTGGTACTTTCATGATCCCCGGACCCGCTCCGGCCTTGTTAAAGCCATCGAGAACTATTTTGATGAAAATGTGGGGTCGGTCTCTTCGTCTGTTTCGTTGTGGGAAGCGTTTAAAACTGTGATACGTGGTCAGTCCTTGTCCATGATTACCGCAGCGAAAAAGGCCGCCACTGTTGAGGTTGTTCGGATGGAATCTGAGATTGCTGCTTTGGAGGAGGATCTTAGTCTTGATGTATCTAGCGTAAAGCTTCACACTCTTGCTTTGAAACAGGCGGACTATAAGGCCCTGGTTACGGATGCAGCGAAAGTGATGTATAGGGAGCAGCAGGGACGATTATATGACGTGGGTGATAAAGCGGGCAAGTTGTTGGCGTGGTTGGATAAGAAGGAGCGAGTGAATCGTGTGGTCCCAGTGGTTGAGAAGCTTGACGGTGAGTGTGTCACAGACCACGTTGGGATCGTTCAGTGCTTCGCGGATCACTTTGAGACTGTGTACACCTCAGTCTGTGCTCGAGACGAGGAGGACTCTCGTTTACTGCTGCGGGACATAGCTCTGCCTTGCCTTTCTGACTCCGATAGGGATCTCTTGGATACTCCGCTAACGGTGGATGAAATTGCGGTGGCGATCCGATCGCTCCGCTCGGGTAAGGCGTTGGGCCCCAATGGTTTACCTATTGAGCTTTATAAACTGCGGCCCGACAAAATGGCGCCCTATTTACGAGACATGTTTCTCGAGGCCCTGGAGTCGGGCTCCCTCCCCGTGGACCAGCGACTTGCCACTATTGTCGTTATTCCTAAAGAGGGTAAGCCTCGAGACCGTTGTACCTCCTACAGGCCTATCTCTTTGCTCAACGCCGAACCCAAGATATTGGCGAAAACTCTGGCTAATCGATTGGTCACTGTGATCGGGGACCTGATCCATCCGGATCAGTCCGGTTTTATCCCGCACCGCAACACTGCCTTGAACCTGCGTAGACTCCACGGGGTTCTCGCGGGAGCTGGGACGCTTACGGAACCGGCCATTTTGGTCTCTCTCGACGCTACCATGGCCTTCGACACAATCGAATGGCCCTACCTATGGGCGGCCCTCCTGAAATTCGGGTTTGGGCCAGGCTTTATAGCCTGGGTGAAACTTCTTTACGAACATCCCCTGGCCCAGGTGGTTGTTAACGGACGAGTTTCTGGCGTCTTTGAGCTTGGACGGGGTACCCGGCAGGGCTGTCCGTTGTCTCCACTGCTCTTTGCTCTCGCTCTTGAACTGCTGGCGGAATGGCTCCGTTGGGAACCGTCCATGCGGGGCATTCGATGGTCCCCTGATTTCGAGGATCGAGTCTCTCTATATGCAGACGATATTCTCCTATATCTTACCTCGCCGCGGAAATCCCTTAATGTACTTTTCGATGTGCTTGCTTCCTTTGGCAAGAACTCCGGTCTCGTTATCAATTGGGCTAAATCCTGCGTCTACGTTTTGGCAGGAGATCTCCCTCCTTTGCCCCGTAGATTCCCAATTCAGGTGGCGAAGACCGGTTTTAAGTACTTGGGGATCTATATTTCCCTAGATCCCGTTCTGCGCTATGACCTTAATCTGTTGCCCCCCCTTCAGCGGCTTAAACTTGATGTAGCTCGCTGGCGTAAGTTGCCATTGTCGCCCCTCGGCAGAGCGGCGCTCTTTAAAATGATGTCTTTGCCCCGTTTCTTATACGCGCTACAGAACTCCTTTGACCCGATTGCCTCCAGCTACTTTCGTGAAGTGGAAAATCTGCAGAGGCAACTTATCTGGGACGGACGTGCCCGTATCGCCCTATCCAAGCTCAAACTTCCGTGGTACGATGGCGGTATAGCCCTCCCGGACATTAGACGTTCTTACTGGGCGTCCCAACTCAGCGCAATTAACCACGCAACTTACGCTCCGGGCCCATCTCCGGCTTTTTCAATGGATAGGCTTATCCTTCCGGGAGGGTCTTTTAGTAGAACGCTGTACTCCGGTGGTCGCCGTGGAGCGCTGACCGGTCCCACTAAGATTGCTGTGAGAGTGTGGCGTGATGCGACTGCGGCCCTGGGCTGGAGTGGTAGATTCACTCGGGCCACCCCCCTGTATGACTCGGAATGTTTGGGTTCTTTGTGGCGGACGAAAGGCTTTGACAAATGGGACATGATTGGCATCTGTAGAGTGGGTGACTTGTGGTCGAAGGGGACGGTCAAGTCCTTTGATGCATTGCGTCTGGAGTATGACCTGGGCGGCACTGAATTATTTCGATACGCTCAGGTCCGTCACGCTTTGTTGTCTGTGTTCCCTGTGGGTACTGATATCCCTGAGTCATCCCCTTTGGAGGACCGCATTCTGGATGGATATGTGCCTGATAGTACGATCTCCTTAATTTACAAAAAGCTCATTAACAACAGAGCGGATTTACTGATTCGCCTTAGAGAAGCATGGTGCTCTGACGGCCTGGAGTTAGACGACGAGGATTGGCAATCGGCTTTGTCCTCGCCTAAGGAGGTCGCTATCCCTGCCCGTTTGCGGTTTGTCCAATTGAAAATACTACACAAGGTGTATGTCACTGGGCCTTGCTTGGTTCGAATGGGGTTTTCCATGGATGGGTTATGCAAGCGTGGCTGTGGTATGACTGGTACCTTTCTTCACATATTGTGGGAGTGCCCGGAGATGGTACGATTCTGGGCCCGAGTGCACGATGTTATGAGGATTGTTACGGGTGTGTCTCTGCTGCCCGAAGCCAGGCGTTGCCTGCTTAATGTTTGGGAGCCTAATGATTACACCTCCGCACAAATTATCTGGGCGACCCTTGGTAACATGGTTGCTAAAAGGGACATTGCCCAGCTTTGGGGTTCGCATAGGCCACCTACCCTGTCCGCCTGGAAAGGCAACATGGATTGGTGCATGTCCCGAGAGAAGACTGTGTACCTTTCCCGGGGACGTCCCAAGAAATGGGGTCATGTCTGGTCCCAATGGAACGCATATCGGGGTAATATATGCACTCCCCCCCACGATTTGTCTACTGATGTGTCCTTATCCCCCTAATTGGCGTTCATTTGTTATCACTGATGCATTTGTTGCTTGTCTCCTCGCTTGCCCCTACCCCTATTTTAACTGACTGTCATGGGTTGATTTATCTTGAGCTCTGCTCACATGGATCCATGATATTGCTCTGTACATATTCTCTGCCTTGTGAAGTATTGTTTGTTGTTTGTTACTTTTCAATAAAAGTTTATAAAAAAAAAAATGAAGGGAGTTTCTAAGCATTACATGCACCGCAGTAGGCAGATAAAGATGTAATGTACAATTTGTAAACCGTGAGATCACGCTGGTCTATTTACGGGTGTTCATGCTGGACCCCCTGCAGGGGGCAGCAGGAGATCGCCACTTAAAATGCTTTTCAGAAGGCCTCTGCTTTTCAGGCGAATTGGGCAAATGATTCTAGAGTTGGAGGAGACTTGTGTGTAGAAGGAGAAATCTCTATCAATATCTGTTTTTAAATGGATTATGTCCCCACTTTCTTTATGAAGGCTACTAACATCTGGCATTGAGTGAAAATAATCCCTTCAAAATATCAGGCAGAGGCCCGGGTTGGATGAAATGTGTATTCTTGGTAAAATAGCAGCTCCTCCCTCATCTCTTCCCATTCCCTTCCCATTCCTTATAAGAACACCCAGAGCACTACCAAGTCTTTTGAAGATCTGCTAATGGTGAAAGTTCAATGATCCAACTTTGCCTGCATTTTGTATATATGAAGATAGCCGACACATGTTTTGCATTAGATGACTTTTAAATGAGTAAACTTTTAGCCAAACGTGTATGTGTCCTGAGGTGGTAGGCCTCAGGGCACAAGCTTTTTGCTAAAACTTGACTCATGATGGAGACAATACGGAAAGTGTGGCAAACGTATCTTGGCATTCAGGTTCCAGTTTACTTACCGGACCCTTGGGGACCATTTTTGACTTTCAGTTAGTTGTACGTTATTCAGCCTTGAAAAAGTAGTCTGCAGCGTGGAAACACCCCAAAAAAGTACAGAATATTTAGTTTTTTAGCCACACCTATAACTCCACTCCCACACTCACTGACCCCCGCCCCCATTGCATGGACCGTTGGAGTTCCTTTCCTTTTTGTAATGCACTTCAACCGCTATATAAGTGTTGGTATTCTGAGGCCAGTAACTGGCCACAGAGCTACGGAGAGCAGCTTCCAGGGCCAAGTTTACATTGTCTTCAAACATTTCCACCTGGAGTGTTTTGCTGCTATATTTTCAATGTAGTTTTATTTTCCTCTCAATAGTTCATTATTCTTTTCATAACCACATTTCTCTCTTTTGTCATAACAACTGTTCTATATGTCGAGTAGTTCACTATGGCATCCTATAATTTTCCAATGACGGATTTTCACCTCAGCACTTCATGTCTGTACTGTACCCCTCTAATCTAGTTATGTCTTAAAATGTGGATTTCTATCTAAAATAAACTGCAAAATTGAACACAGATAATTATTTAGTACTTAAATATACTTCATATCCTACCGTTTGTCATCAGCTCTTCAGTGGTTATTAACAAACCCGGGATCAGTTTAGTAAAACCTGCACTATCTTGTGCGTGTTCAAAAATGTATAAACTCAGTTGTGTGTCAAACCTAAAAACATAAAACACAATTCCGTGCAATGCACGTTCATTATTGACTCTGGATCTTATTTGTAGGAAGGTGGCTACCTGACTATGGTTACCCCAGATTTTTTGCCTTGTGTTTAGCTGGTTTTCGACTTAGTTGACCTGGTTCCCTGCCAATCAGGGCCCCAGGCCATCTGCTCTCTCTGTAAAATGGATTCCATGTACCCTAGGTACATACCATAATTGGAAATGGACTCCTTGTCAGCCCCTGTACCATGCACTATAGGTGCTCAGGGCATAGGTGCCACCAGGGGCTGCAGCATATCTTTTGCCACCCCTGGCTGGTTCTTAAATTGACACAACTGGCTGATCACTCAGCTGGGGCAAGGTGGTGTAATCACCCCTTGCTTAGATATAGTATACCTATATCTAAACCTATATCTGGACACATATAAACCTGTGAGCGACTCCTATGGAAGGCCTCATCAATCCTGGAGGCAGAGTGCGTGGTTTAATGTGAGATGGGGCTCTAGCATGAGCTGAGCCTGTCTGCAGCTGTCGGGAACAACTCCCTAAGCTGTTTCAGGATAATGCCATACCATATACTATTAAGTGCATTATAATCCTCGCGGTTATATAGCAACTTTGGTTTGGCTTTATCAAAACATGTCGTGTAAGGTGTCATACGATTTGGAATACTATCCCCTCGCCAGTTCTGGCGACGGGGATAGCATTCCACCCCTCTAGAGGGAGAAGACATGTTACTTTGCTGAAATGCGGTTAATTTTAAAAGAGCCTCACATCCACAAAATGGATGCTTCTGCCACAGACACAGGTCTGACCCCCTGCAGCTGACCGAAACTCAGCCAAGGGGGCCTGGACAAAGGGTTTCCTGTCGCAGGGTGGTGTTACACCCCCTCAGACAGGAGATAGTGGATTGTAGCAGGGAGGTTTGAAAGAAACCAGACACTGCATGGGGAGCACAAGGCTGCCCCTTGCATAATCCGGCCAAACCGGTTCTGGGGCACTCCAGCCCCCGTCCCAGCGCGGCAAGGATCAAAGGAAGGGGGTGTATCCACCCACTTCCTGGGTCCCACCCATAGGAGGGATTACCATTATATATACCATTATATATATATATTATACATACAATTACCATTACCAATACCATTACCATTACCATACAATTACCATTGCAGGTAATCAAGCCCCCCAGATTCGAATAAGAGTGGGAGCAGTGCCAATGCACTTCAGATTATCCTGATGAAACATAAGAAACGAAACTCTGGACCCTTCGACATCCTACTCAACGTAGAAGACTGAAGAATCTCCCTTGTGGTCAAGGAGTGACCACCCTGTGCAAACAGGCACCATCCAGCCTTCGACGTCTGCTTTGTTGCAGTTCCCGCCGGAACTCGAGCGACAGAGATCGTCGAGATCAAGCTTGCCTGCCTTCCAACAGTCCGTGGAGGCGACCGGAAGCGTGGGGCACGCCATCTTGAATTGACCACGAGACGCTGACCGTGCAGCCCACGAGTGACCCTCAAAGCTGTACACCGGGGTTTGAGAAGCCCCAACCCTGAGCCACTCTTGCACCGAAGCTCAGCCCTCCACACTCGACGAGTGCTGCGTGGGGCCCTTCTGCTCCATTTGGCTCAACGCGTTGGTCCGGTCACTTGCCAGCCGGCTTGTGGCCCCTGTACCGACGAAACTTGAAATTCGACTTGCGATTCTGGTTGCTCCAGATTTGCACCAGCTCCCCTGAAAAGGAGCCCCCACTCTGACCCTCCTGGTTCGATTGAGAAGCAATCTCCCGGTTTCGCGTGGATTGCTCTTGCCAAGTGTTGTTTGCTCCAATCTTGAAGCCGACAGCGCCGACGGTGAGAGCCTACGTGGGACAGATCGTGACCCGCTCCTGGACGTCGCAGATGCTCCAGAGCCCACGTGGCAGCGGAGAGAAGCTCCTCGACAACCACCTGATTGCGCCCGACATGTCCTGGTTCCACCCTGGTCACTGCTGAGTGACCCAGACTCTGTCCCCTCTGCTTTCAGGTACTTTTCGACTTGAGTCCACCCTTGGACTCCACCGGACACTTCTCTTTCACCTCGCCTGCAGCCCTTTCAGCTCCAAGCACCAAGAACCTGCGTGACGAAACCCGACTCAACTTCGACCCTGTGCACCCACTTCCTGTGGGTGAGGTAACATTGCAACGCCGGTGTTCCCACACTGGTACACACCTCTAGGGTCTGTGTCTTAAGTTTTGTTCCTCTAGGTTCAGCGGAAGTGTCCTTAATCTCTAACTTTGTAACTTTTACGCACCATTGACTTTACATTGATGCAAGCCGCACTTTACGTGCTGCACCCGAATCCCGCGGGCTTTTCCCGACTTCAGCATTGCTAGTCCTGACTGCTCCCAGCGATTCCCTAGGCCCTAGGCCTAACCACTGATCGATTGGTATCTCTTATATCATTTTTTTAGTATATGGTTTGAATGGCCCCTAGGCCTCATCCAAAATTGTGCAACTTTGTATGTTATACTGTGCTTTTGATTTAACGCTTGTGCCCCTTTATTCATAAAGAATACTGGGGATTGTTTTTAGTAATAAATACATATAGTTTTATAATATATACTTGTGTGCTGTCCTTTCATTTGATATTACAGGATTGTATGTGGTAAAACAGCTCGCTTAACACGACCTCTTAAGTTAAGCCTTTAGGCTGCTTAGTCCATGCTACCCCTAGGATAGCTTGTCTAATAAGGTTGACTTACAACCAGACACCATAAGGGTTGTTTGGACTGATACAAGGTGGTTCCAGAATTGGAAACATCATATATCAGGCCAACTTCTCACATTGGTGAGCAGCGGTGCGGATTTGAGCTTGCTGTTTGTTTTACCATTGCAATCTTTTTATCAAATTGAAAGATCACATCAAGTACCTCTAGGTACATATAAATCAAAAGCTTAGCATATTTAAGTTCTACTGAGCTTAGTAGTTGTAGATAAAAGGGATTAGCACACCCTGACTACAACTCACTAGTAAGGTACAGTAGGGAAACACTTAGTGTAGGTAGGTGCATCACTTACACCACACTAGAGTCATGTCTGACACAGGAAAGGCCTCAGGGTCTGGTTCTGTGACAGTTGACCTTACCAAGGCAACTTCCAGCTATGACAAGCTAACCCACAAAGACTTGGTTGCCTTGTGCATCTCAAGAGGGTTAAAAGGGGCAGAAGTCCCACCAGTCCTTCCCTGATAGCCATTCTAGAACAGGATGACTTAGAAAAGGCGAATGCAGTTCCCTTAGAGTCAGGAGATGGAGTGAACCCCCCTGTAACTGATACCACTCCAGAGGAGGAAGAAGAAGAGGAGGAAGAGGAGGAGGATGGTTCAGACTTAGATGAACCTGAAGATCAGGATCAAAGGGTTAACCAGGTTGTAGTTGCCAGGCTTAACCAGGCCAACTTAAACCTACTGGGAAATGGAGAGGGCCAGCACCTCCCCAGGTCCCACCAGAGCATTCTCCCAGGCAACAGAAGAGTGAGATCTCCATCAGGGGACTCTCATATTTCTAGTGCCTCCAGAGAATCTCAGAGAGGCATGACTGCCTCACAAAAGATAGAGCATAAGGCCAGGATGAGAGCTGTCAAACTCCAAATAGAGAGGGAGGAGGTAGCCCTGGCTCAAGCTAGACTTGCCTTGGCAAGAGAGCAGAAATTGTGTGGCTTAGATGCCACTGGTGGCAGCAATTTTCCTAGAGAAAAACCCAGGTCCTATGATAGTAGAAACCTGACAAAGATTGTGCCCCCCTACAAGGAAGGGGATGACATCCACAAGTGGATAACTGCTCTTGAGAGAGCCTGCATGGTACAGCAGGTTCCTGAGGAACAGTGGGCAGCAATCTTATGGTACTACTTTTCAGAGAAAGGGAGAGATAAGCTCCTCACTGTTAGACATGAGGATGCAAACAATTACAAAGTCCTGAAGAGTGTTCTGATAGATGGATTTGGCTTAACCACTGAACAATACAGGTTAAGGTTCAGAGATACCCAGAAGACACAGACTCAGGACTGGACTGATTTTGTAGATTGTGCCACTAAGGCTCTGGAGGGTTGGCTACATGGCAGCAAAGTGCATGACTTCACAGGATTGTATAATTTGATTATGAGGGAACAGATCCTAAGTAATTGTCAGAACCAGCTCTTACACCAGCACCTAGTGGACTCAGATTTGACCTCTCCCCAAGAATTGGGAAAGAGGGCAGATAAATGGGTCAGAATCAGGATTAGGCCTAAGAATCAGGACAGTAACCAGAAGAAGGAGTCTACCAAGCCTCAAGAAAAGGGGGAGGATAAAAGTAAGGAAAAGACTTCCACAGGGCCCCAAAACTCCAAGAATGGGGGTGGGTCCCAAGACACTTCTTCAACTGAGAAAAAGCCTTATTGTTATGCCTGTAAACAGGTTGGGCATTACAAAACAGACAACTGTTGTCCCAAGAATAACAATAAAGAGAATATACCTCCAAAGCCAGCTCCAACACCTCCTGTTACTGTCAGCAGTAATCCCCCAGGAAGTGGGAGCACACCCAGGAATCTGGGTGGGTTTACTTTTGGAGCACAGGTGGACCCTGGCCTATCCAGGTCCCCATCACCCAATAATCTTGTTTATGAGACTGGCATGGGGTTTGCCAACTTCTCTGATTGCCCAAATACTTTGAGCAAATATAGACAAGAACCCATCATCAATGGTTTGAAAGTTGAAGCTTTTAGAGATACAGGGGCTAGCATCACCATGGTGGCTGACTGTATAGTCCCCTCTAAGCAACTTTTACCAGGTGCCACATACCAGGTAACAAACATTGATGGAATCCAAACAAATCATCCCATGGCAGTAGTAAGTCTCAGCTGGGGAGGTGTCACTGGCCCAAAGAGAGTGGCAGTGTCATCAAACTTGCCTGTAGACTGCCTACTTGGTAATGATTTAGAAATCTCAGCCTGGGCTGAGGTTGAACAGGAAACCCATTCTAGAATGGTGAATTCCAATGGAAAGGTTAGTGGGGCTATAATGGCTACAGCCCCAAGTCAAGATGTCCTCCCTGAAAAGGTTGGTAGGGCTGAGCAACTCTCTGCCCCATCTTCAGTAAAAGCTCTTCCTGAACAGAATAGCAAAGCTGTTATGATAACAGCAGAAACCCAAACTGAGTCCCCTCCTGAAAAGGTTGGTAGGGCTGTGATGGCCACAGCCCAAACTCAAACTGATATGTGTGTTGTGAAACCTGAAATGAAGGATAACTCCACACAAACTGAGAGCACAGAGGAGGACGAGAAATCTCCCCCTCACCAGACTTTAGGAAAGGATCAGCCTCCTCAGGGAACTGATCTTACCCCTGATGAAGGAACTGCCCCAGAGGTGGTTGGGCCTAGCCTGACAGAGCCTCTGATGTCAGTGGACCCTTCTCAGGTGGGACCCAGTCTGGAGCAGGTAACCTGCCCCTCTCTACCTTGCCTTAGTCAGCCCAGGGCTGCAGAGGACAAGAAGGACAGTGAGACCCAGAGGGCCCCCTGTCAAATAAAGCACCCCCATCAACAGATTAGGGGCACCAAAACTAGTAGCCCTAGTGAGGTGAAAACTTTAAAAACTCCTGAGGGAGCCCCCTTAAAAACAGTTAGGGACCTCCCACAGATAGATTCTGTTGGGCACAGCCAAACCTGGGACCCAGAGGGCCCACACCTGAACTGTCCCTCCAGCAAGCCAAACAGAGGGACCCAGCCTCCAGCTTTAGGTAGCCAGAGGTTGACCCTGAGAGCACAGTGCAACTCAGTTGAAGAAAGAAAGGCACACATGGTGGAAGATAATTGGAGGAAGCTGAGCCCTAAATTAGTGGAGCCTCACTTCAATACTCCATATCCAAACCAGCCTTTAACTTTGCATAAACACACCCAAGGTAGTGATTCCCTATGGTGGAGACCCTCTAATACCCCAAGGGTGAGGGACTGCTTAGTGGACCATGAGACAGGGGGTACCCATGCTAGTGCAGGTACTTCCTTATATGGCCACTCAGGCAATATAGGCTTACCTGGCCAAGGATAGCCTTATCTCCTTTCGTTTGGGGGGGGGGGGGGTTATGTAGGAAGGTGGCTACCTCACTATGGTTACCCCAGATTTTTTGCCTTGTGTTTAGCTGGTTTTCGACTTAGTTGACCTGGTTCCCTGCCAATCAGGGCCCCAGGCCATCTGCTCTCTCTGTAAAATGGATTCCATGTACCCTAGGTACATACCATAATTGGAAATGGACTCCTTGTCAGCCCCTGTACCATGCACTATAGGTGCTCAGGGCATAGGTGCCACCAAGGCCTACCAGGGGCTGCAGCATATCTTTTGCCACCCCTGGCTGGTTCTTAAATTGACACAACTGGCTGATCACTCAGCTGGGGCAAGGTGGTGTAATCACCCCTTGCTTAGATATAGTATACCTATATCTAAACCTATATCTGGACACATATAAACCTGTGAGCCACTCCTATGGAAGGCCTCATCAATCCTGGAGGCAGAGTGCGTGGTTTAATGTGAGATGGGGCTCTAGCATGAGCTGAGCCTGTCTGCAGCTGTCGGGAACAACTCCCTAAGCTGTTTCAGGATAATGCCATACCATATACTATTAAGTGCATTATAATCCTCGCGGTTATATAGCAACTTTGGTTTGGCTTTATCAAAACATGTAGTGTAAGGTGTCATACGATTTGGAATACTATCCCCTTGCCAGTTCTGGCGACGGGGATAGCATTCCACCCCTCTAGAGGGAGAAGACATGTTACTTTGCTGAAATGCGGTTAATTTTAAAAGAGCCTCACATCCACAAAATGGATGCTTCTGCCACAGACACAGGTCTGACCCCCTGCAGCTGACCGAAACTCAGCCAAGGGGGCCTGGACAAAGGGTTTCCTGTCGCAGGGTGGTGTTACACCCCCTCAGACAGGAGATAGTGGATTGTAGCAGGGAGGTTTGAAAGAAACCAGACACTGCATGGGGAGCACAAGGCTGCCCCTTGCATAATCCGGCCAAACCGGTTCTGGGGCACTCCAGCCCCCGTCCCAGGACAAAGGAAGGGGGTGTATCCACCCACTTCCTGGGTCCCACCCATAGGAGGGGACCTAGCAGGTAATCCAGCCCCCCAGATTCGAATAAGAGTGGGAGCAGTGCCAATGCACTTCAGATTATCCTGATGAAACATAAGAAACGAAACTCTGGACCCTTCGACATCCTACTCAACGTAGAAGACTGAAGAATCTCCCTTGTGGTCAAGGAGTGACCACCCTGTGCAAACAGGCACCATCCAGCCTTCGACGTCTGCTTTGTTGCAGTTCCCGCCGGAACTCGAGCGACAGAGATCGACGAGATCAAGCTTGCCTGCCTTCCAACAGCCCGATCCGCAGTCCCTGCAGAGCTGAGACCCGTGGAGGCGACCGGAAGCGTGGGGCACGCCATCTTGAATTGACCACGAGACGCTGACCGTGCAGCCCACGAGTGACCCTCGAAGCTGTACACCGGGGTTTGAGAAGCCCCAACCCTGAGCCACTCTTTCACCGAAGCTCAGCCCTCCACACTCGACGAGTGCTGCGTGGGGCCCTTCTGCTCCATTTGGCTCAACGCGTTGGTCCGGTCACTTGCCAGCTGGCTTGTGGCCCCTGTACCGACGAAACTTGAAATTCGACTTGCGATTCTGGTTGCTCCAGATTTGCACCAGCTCCCCTGAAAAGGAGCCCCCACTCTGACCCTCCTGGTTCGAGTGAGAAGCAATCTCCCGGTTTTGCGTGGATTGCTCTTGCCAAGTGTTGTTTGCTCCAATCTTGAAGCCGACAGCGCCGACGGTGAGAGCCTACGTGGGACAGATCGTGACCCGCTCCTGGACGTCGCAGATGCCCCAGAGCCCACGTGGCAGCGGAGAGAAGCTCCTCGACAACCACCTGATTGCGCCCGACATTGCCTGGTTCCGTCCTGGTTCCACCCTGGTCACTGCTGAGTGACCCAGACTCTGTCCCCTCTGCTTTCAGGTACTTTTCGACTTGAGTCCACCCTTGGACTCCACCGGACACTTCTCTTTCACCTCGCCTGCAGCCCTTTCAGCTCCAAGCACCAAGAACCTGCGTGACGAAACCCGACTCAACTTCGACCCTGTGCACCCACTTCCTGTGGGTGAGGTAACCTTGCAACGCCGGTGTTCCCACACTGGTACACACCTCTAGGGTCTGTGTCTTAAGTTTTGTTCCTCTAGGTTCAGCGGAAGTGTCCTTAATCTCTAACTTTGTAACTTTTACGCACCATTGACTTTACATTGATGCAAGCCGCACTTTACGTGCTGCACCCGAATCCCGCGGGCTTTTCCCGACTTCAGCATTGCTAGTCCTGACTGCTCCCAGCGATTCCCTAGGCCCTAGGCCTAACCACTGATCGATTGGTATCTCTTATATCATTTTTTTAGTATATGGTTTGAGTGGCCCCTAGGCCTCATCCAAAATTGTGCAACTTTGTATGTTATACTGTGCTTTTGATTTAACGCTTGTGCCCCTTTATTCATAAAGAATACTGGGGATTGTTTTTAGTAATAAATACATATATTTTTATAATATATACTTGTGTGCTGTCCTTTCATTTGATATTACAGGATTGTATGTGGTAAAACAGCTCGCTTAACACGACCTCTTAAGTTAAGCCTTTAGGCTGCTTAGTCCATGCTACCCCTAGGATAGCTTGTCTAATAAGGTTGACTTACAACCAGACACCATAAGGGTTGTTTGGACTGATACAAGGTGGTTCCAGAATTGGAAACATCATATATCAGGCCAACTTCTCACATTATTCCTACCCAGAACAGAAAGAAAGTGTGCCCCATGAGACTTCTGTGACTTGACTGTGTTGTTTTGGGACTAATCCTATTTATAGCGCCGTACACAAACGCCTTAACATTGACAACGGCTATAGCTCTTAGAGTGCCAAGACCAATTAGCTTTGCCACTGCTTGTTTTCTCTTTGCCCTTTAGACTGTTTTAGAATTGAGTTATCTGAACATTTACTGGTCCTGCGTTGCTTGTAAGTTTTACTGCCTCCTGTTTCATATGCAGCTAAATTCAGCTCTCGATTTTGTAGCTCTGATTACTTCTCTACACCACTTTGGGGGGCAAATAGACTTTTATTCCTTGATAAATCCTCTCCTCATAATCTAATATAATTATTTTATTAATGGCTGTACTCTGGTCGATTCATGTTTGTTCCCCCACCAATCCCTCCAGCCCTAGCGTGACAGCGATACCACACAGACACATTGATGTTAATACTCCCATTAGCGCTGTTTTCAATTATTAGGTCTCGCCTAGCGAATGCAGCGCATTCGTTGCTTCGCCTTGCCGAGAACATTGTTGTCTGTTTTGCTAGCGTAGGGAGACAAACCATGTGCACGCACGGACAGGCGATGTGCAAGCACCTGCCGTCTCCTCTCTTGCGTCTCCTCTCTAACGATGGTAGCTTTAACACGCTCCCGCTGCGCTTGTTAATTTTTTAGTTTATGCTGTCTATTACTGTGGGGTTAGATTGCCATCTAGTGGCTAGTTTTGATAGTCTAACAGCAAACTTTAATGCTTGTTTTTGTAGTGTTTATTTGAAATTCACCATTTCATGTGTATCAGAAAAAGCTGTTAAAAAACTCTACCATGAATTGAAATAGGAGTCGTCTGTGTTATGTTGCATCTTCTATCGAACATCACTTCACCTCCCGAAGTCTATGCTTGGCCACGACTAGCGCTAGCAAGTCAAGGAAGCTAAGATGTCCTGTCTAACCACTGCTAATCCAGAGTCCATAAAAGTGGCTGAGGAAAGGGTTGGGAGCTATGGAACTGAAAGCCATTCCTAACTCCGTTTAACCTAGAGGATTTGGTGGATAAAAACAACACTTGGCCGCATGGGAGAAATTATGCCAACCAGAATAAACATCAAATCTTCAATGGTGCCCCTGTCTGCTGACAAACCACAAAATATTTATCCGAACCAGGAGGCATGCAGTTTGATCCCAGCTTTCATACTTTAATACATGGTGATCCTAAAAAAACACACATTTCACCTGCGAACACTACGGGTGCTTGAAACTAGGCTAAATGCTGCTACTAAGCGCTATATAAAAGTGTGTTAATTTTCATCAGCCAGCATGATTTCAGGCTGGGATGGGGAATCCCGTCCATGTTCACCGGTATAGATCAGAGCTCCACCGGGGGTCTTTGCCGCTGACCGTGGTTAAACACCTGGCCGAGGTAACACTCGGCAAGTCAGCGCAGAGTTCCCTCCCCGGTCTAATACCCCCCCCCCCCAATCATCTTCACTAAATATCGAATCCTTTTGTGCGTATGAATCTCCATGCCCCCCCCCCCCCCCTCTACAAGAGGAGCTCTGACTGAAGCGCATATTCCGAGCACCTGTCAGGACACATTAGCAACGGTTAAGAACGATAACGACTCAGGACTCAAACTCGGTGAGGTAGGAGGAGCTGCGGCAGCCAGCAGAGTACATGTGTATCAGAAGCCATCGGGAGGGGGCGCTCAATATACCTCTCTCCTAAGGAAAACGAGTACCCCTGACAATCTTGACTGGTGTACTTATAACTTACAGCCACAGGCCCTGGACCAATGGTCTTCAAACTTTTAATGCCATTCCCTTCGTCAATGGAGAATATTTTCAGCAACTTCCACCCCAACAAAAAAAAATGGCAAATATGTTCTCTCTCAATTATTTTTTGGGAGGTTGAATACTGGAAACAAGCTACATGTATTGGCCTTGCAGGGACTGGGCGTGGCCTGACGCCGATGGAGTGAGCAGCACTGCTCGGGAGCTCCCGTCGGCCGGCCGCCATCCACAGCCATCCTGATGCCCTACGAGGAGCCCGAACCCTCACAAAGCATCCCCACAACAGCCAACACAGAAGGGACATACCGGAGGTGAAACAAGCCTCTCCTGCGGCCCAGATCGGGCAAAATCGGCCACTGCGAGCAGCCAAGATGGTGGTGCCCAGCGGGTGCTGATGAGCCCAGATAACTCGCCGAAAATGCAGATTTTCCACAGTTTTAATGTAAAGAAAATCATGATTTTATTAAAAAAGGCACGGAGGCTAATATTATGCATATCCCTTTTATTCCTGCCCAAACACAGCAGCAACAACACTAAAGAACTTAGAATATTACCAAAACATTCCAGAACTTAGAACATGTATAATACTCCAAGTAAAGCAGCCATCTTCCTCTTTTGTGACTGCGAATGTGTAAAAAACAATAAATAACAAGTCCATAAATAAATTCCACCGACTCCAAACTTCTTAAAACTCATCTTCGACTTCTTCTCCTCATGGAACATCCTCTTCATCCACTTCTTCTGCTTCATCCTTCAAAATAAACCAAACAATAATTAAATACAGGGCGGGCATAGCGGAGGGATAATATTAGCCTCCGTGCCTTTTTTAATAAAATCATGATTTTCTTTACATTAAAACTGTGGAAAATCTGCATTTTATGTCAAAGGCCAGGAGGCCAACATTATGCATGTTCAAAGTTCTTCCAAAACCTTACTCAAAACATTTTCCACAGGCTTAAAGTAAAACTTGCGAAAAGTCGAATCATTTGACTAATCTGCTGCCTTCAAAATTTCGCCCAAACTAAAACCTTTAACAAAGGCCTTACTAGCCATAGCCCCTCTTACCGAATGGGACCCGAAAACAGTAGTATCCACCCCTGCCTTGACCATCACATTCCTCACCCATCTCGCCAAAGTAGGAGTAGACACAGCCTTATACGGATTAACATAAGAAATCAATAACTGTTTACAATCTGTTTTCCTCAAAGCAGAAGTCCTTTTTTCATACTCCTTCAGGCACCTAACCACACACAAAACACTCTCTCCCTCTAAAAGAGGATAAAAAATTGTTTTTGACATCGTTTTCGTCCTTCTTTTAACCTCAAAACACACTCCCTCTGGTTGATAAAATCTAGAATTAACATCCAAAGCCCTAATATCTGACACCCTCCTAAACTAAATCAGACACAACAGCATTGTTATCTTCCAAGTCAAGAATTTCAAATCCAACCCTGAATTTGACCCCCAACTTTCAAGCTCCCTCAACACCAAAGTGACGTCCCAAAGTGAATCATACTTAGCCTTCGGTGGAATAACCACCCTAACACTTTTAACCAACCTCCTGACCAGAACATGCTGTCCAACTGGAACTCCATCCACCAGACCATGCCCTGCTGAAATAGCAGATCTACTTAGATTAACTGAATTATACGCCAAACCACTACAAAAAAGACCTGACAAATAATTTGCTACTTCTACCACAGGTGCTGAAATGGGATCCAAACCCCTCTCAACACACCAACCATTCCACTTTCTCCACGCCGACTCATACACCCTAGATGTCCCTTTAGACCATGACTTTGAGACAAGCTCCTCAGCCTCTTTTGATAAACCCTGCACTTGCCAAACTCTCCTGAAATCAACCAAGCCATCAGCTTCAGTTGTCCTGTGACCACCAGGTCGTGAAAGTTCCCCTGAACATCCATTAATATGTCCCTGCAATCTGGGAGAATTATCGGGTTCTCCACCAACAAATCCATCGCATCCGGGAACCACACCTGAGCTTTCCAAAAAGGAGTTATCAGAACCAACTCTGACTCCTCCCTTCTGACCTTGTTCAAAACTCTCTGAATCATAGAAAATGGGGGAAACGCATAACACCTTCCTTCCTTCCAAGTCTGTAGAAAAGCATCTACTCCCTTTGCCTCTGGATCCGGCCTCCAACTGAAAAACTCTTTCAACTGAGTGTTCAACCTGTCTGCAAATAGATCCACACTCAAAGGTCCCCACATTCTCTCCAGACTCAAAAACACTTCTTTCTTCAACCTCCAACAACTCGCATCCCTCAGGTATCTTGAATACCAATCCGCTTCTACGTTGCTCAACCCTGGTATGTACTGAGCCTGAACTACAATCTCTCTCTCCAGACAAAATTTCCAAAATTCCTTTGCAAGTTCCGCTAATCCTTTTGACCGAGGACCACCCATCTTGTTTACATACTGAACCGCCGACAAATTGTCCATCTTCAGAAGTACACAACATTTGACTCTGTCCTTCACAAAACTTTTTATTACGAAGGAACCCGCCAGCAACTCCAAACAATTTATGTGCATTAATCCTTCTTCTTTCGACCATTGCCCCCCTGTTGATGTCTCTCCACATCTCGCTCCCCATCCGCTCAAACTCGCATCCGACTCTATCTCCATTTCTGGCATTGACCCAAATATTGCTCGACCGTTCCAAGCATCCAGACTCATCAACCACCATTCCAACTCCTCCTGAGACTCCTGATCTATCACAAGCTTCTGAGAATACCTCGTATCCTTCCTCAAATACCTTGCCTTCAACCTCTGTAACGCACGATAATGTAGGGGAGCAGGGAATATCGCCTGAATTGAAGAAGATAGAAGACCCAACAGTCGTGCTAACTGTCTCAAAGTAATCCAGTCCGCCGACTTTACTCTCTTCACTTCCTTCCTGATCTTCCTCACCTTCTCCATTGGCAACCTCAACATACAATCCAACGTCCGTATCTGAAAACCTAAAAAGGTCATCTCCTGTTTTGGATCCACACACGACTTCTCTTTGTTCACTACAAACCCCAAATCCTCTATTACTCTCACTGCAAATTCCGTATGATCCTTTGCCAACTTCCTGTCCTCTGCCATTATCAAGATATCGTCCAAATAGACTATCAGACGAACACCTCTGGACCTCAACCAAGCCGCAATCGGCCTCATCACCTTGGTGAAGCACCACGGAGCTGATGTCAAACCGAAAGGGAGACTCTTGAACCTCCAGCACCTTCCCAACCACCTGAACTGAAGGAAATCCCTTTGATTCTGGCACATAGGAATTGTTAAGTAAGCATCCTTTAAATCCAGTCTCGTTAACCAATCCCCCTTTCTCAACAGATCCCTTAGCATATGAATCCCCTCCATTTTGAAATGGTTGTAAACAACCCAATCGTTCAATTCCTTCAAATTGATTACTGGTCTCATCTTCTTGTCTTTTTTCTCTACAAGAAATAAGTTGCTTATAAAGCAACCCGGTACTTCCTCTGCAATCTCTATTGCACCCTTTCTTTCCAACTCTAATACTTCTTTTGTTACCAACCTTTCCATTTCCACTGAAAACCTTAATATCTTTGGAACCCTCGTTTGAACCGGGGTACTGATGAAGTCTATTCTGTAACCAAACACAGTTTCTAAAACCCATTGATCCTGTGTTATTTCCTGCCATCTGGAAAAAAACTGGGCTAGTCTGCCGCCCAATTTTACTTCCATAAATAAAGGGTCTTGTAAGAGACTTACCTGAAAGTCCTCTCTGTCTCCTATCCGACCTTGGACCTCTTCCTCTCCCCCTCTGTCTCTGCGGGAAGAAACTTCCTTGATCGGACCTTGTAAATCCATATCCTCCTCCACTTCCATAGCCAAATCCATATCCGTAGGAGGAGCCAAGATGGCGATGTGAACGGACGTGAAGTCTCTCGGCTCCCCGATCCTTTGTTCCTCTCGCCGAAATCCTGACGTTATCCTGCTGCGAAACGCTGACGAGGGGACGGAGACGGTGTGCGGAATTGACGGGTGCTCTCCCGCGGTTCCTGCCTGCCTGGAACCCACTGCACGGCCTAGAGAACTGCGGAGCCCATCTCTACCCTGAGACCGAGACCCAGACGGACGCGCTGACATGGCGACTACCGGAGCTGCCGAGGCTATGGTGGCGGAGTGCCTATAGCGCCCTGACTGGCGCCTCTACCTACGATTATCTGCGCCTGCCCTTCACTTATGCACGGAGTGCCTGCCGACCGGGAACATCCTCGGGCGCCTCCACTGCCGAGCTCTGCAAGTGAGGTACGCAGCGTCACCCCCATGATGGCGGACACTTAATCACCGCAGCTCTCCCTCAAGCCTGATCCCGACCACCGTGAGCCTTTCATCGCGGGTCGCCCACTGATCGTATGTCTGCGTTCGGACAGCGACCTACATCCCTGTGTTCTCTGTGGCATTTGCGCCCCTGCGCCCCTTTGCTCCCCCGGCGGGGCTCATGCACTGGCTACCCTGGCTGTATCTCCTGCTAACGCTGCCTCGGATAAGCCTTGGACTGTGTTAAGGTCCCTTGGACGCTGTCTTGTCTGGGATCCGGCGCCTGTGATCGAGACGCATATGGAACCCCCGGCGGCCCCAACTTATGGCTCCATTCTTGCTGCTATCCGTGACTTGTGGTCAGAGATGCGTGTAGGCTTTTTATCACTGTATGGGAGGCTTGGGGCTGCTGCGCCCGTGGTGACCGGCACGTCACCGGTCTGCCTCTCTCGCTGGGAAGCTGTGTCTGTCGTTACTCCTGTCCAGGCTACTTTGTTGCCGAACAATTGCTCTCTCCTTCAGCTTCCCGGCGGTGTTGGCGGACGCACACTGATGCCTATTTATTTCACCGGCGCTACAATGTTGCTACCTCCACCAGTGCTCACAATTTCCTTCGAGACTTTGCTACCCTTGGTGATGCCGTCGCGGGCGCGGCAGCTAGCAGATCTGCTTGCCCATGTTCATCTGGCCCTGTTGCTGCTATTCATTCTCTCGCTGACCAGTGAGCAACCATTGGCGCTGTCTAGTGGGATACATGGAACTGATCGTGGACGGACCCGTCCATTTTGTTGTGGAACACCATCTTCCTGCCGAGAGCGGCCATCTTGTCCCTTTGTTCAGCCCGTCTGGACTGCCATGCGAGGGTTTTGGCTGTGGGGGCGAATACGTACTGGTCAGGGTTAGCGGACTTTCTTGGTGGACTTTGTCTTCCTGGCTGACTACATCTCGGTTTGCAATGATTCCTGCATTATGCGACTGTAACTCTCCTTGCGTTGTTCTTGTTGGTACACATGGGGGATGGGACGACTGGACTTGTTAGGCGGGTGGGGCCTCGGGATGAGACGCCCTTTATATGCGTACTACTATGTTGCGTGTGATCTCTCCCTATTTTGTTTCATACTGCACAAATTGTACTCCTTAGGTGCTATATAGGATGGGAGTTGCTACATGGATGGGGTGTCCGAGAGACTCGGTGTTTAATGGGCTCCTCCCCACACCTTTTTCTTTCTTGGGAGTTATAGATTAGGATTTTCTATTCTTTCTCCCTAATTTCAAACGTGACCTTTTTCTTTTTCTTTCTTAGGGTTTTCCCTCTCATTTTTCTTTGTCTATATTTCGGGTTCTTTAGCGGGCGATAGACACACTGCGGGGGGGGGTAGGCCGTAGCCTCTGCGATGGTGTAGGGTGGGGGGTAGGTTTTAGTTCTCATGTTGGTTTCTATGGGCCTTATTTTTATTATTTCTCTGCGCTTTTCTTATCTAATTTCTGCTCTGGTCCAGGATAGGGACGTGTAGGGAGTGGGCTGCTCTGTACTTGGCGTGGAATTGCTATACTGGCGACTTTGTTGTTTTCTTCGTACCCGCCATATTGCCTGGAATTGCTTTAACGCTGGGTTTCCTGATACGCTCTTGCCTGCTCCCGCTGTGATGTAATTCTATGTGCTCAGCCTTCCTGGATCTCTACTCTCTCTTCCCTTTCTTATTCCTCTCTCTTCTCATTATTATTCTTTTTCTTTTTCTATATTTCGGGTACATCTGGGCGACAGGCACGCTGTTCCATGGGGTAGACCGTAGCCGTTACAGTGATGTAGGGTGGGGGGGGTGTTTGTTGTTTTAGTTTGTTTTGTTCTATGGTCCCTTTTTTGCCTTCTTTGGGGGTGGGCTGTATCCCTTGTTGTTCGCTCCTTTATTCGTCAGCGTCTGCACCTTCTCCTTTTCGGGGCGGGTGGGCTGTACGTATGGCGTCCACTTTCTTTGTTTGTTGGTGTCCTTTGTCTATTTTGCTCCTGATGTGGGCGCGTGTGGTCTTTGGGCTCCGCCCAACTGTGTCATTTGCTTGCGTGGGGGGCTGCTTCCTCCCGCCCCCCCCGTTTTTCTTTTCGATATATGTTGCATGACGCGCTAGTAGATATGGTTGCTACCTCCTTTAAGTAATGTAAAATTAAACCTCTATATCCTGGCGCTGGCGATGTCGTGATTTTTGTATACATCCTGTATTCATCCTGTCGTATACATTGCTATGTTTCTTCTTTGACTCTCCTGACTTTGCGGCCGGCCCCTGTGGTTGTAGGCCAGCGCTTGTACTTCTACCCTTCTTTTTCAATAAAGGTTTTTAAAAAAAAAAAAAAAAATAAAAAAAAAAAAAAAAATCCATATCCGTAACCTGATCCAAAGGGTCTGTTTCCTCTACCATAAAATCCTCTGGTAAATCCGAAACCTCGGCCGGGGAACCGACCCCTTGTCCTCCCGGCCGAACCAAAAACACGTCTCATATCTTTCTGAGCCTTCTGCAAAGAATTAAATGTTCCTACGTACTTTGCCATATCTTTGACAAAATCGTCACCGAACAGCAGTCCATTGCTCTGTTCACCCAACTCCTTGCCAGCCAAATCTGCAAGTTTTGGATCGATCTTGAATAAGATACTCTTTCTCCTCTCCTGACAGAGAGCTGTATTGGCATTCCCTAGCAAACAAATTGCACGTTGTACCCATTGACGCATTTCACTTACGTCAACACCAGTATTGTTACTATGTGCTTCTTCGCACAAATCAAAAATCTTTGTCAAAGGACCCAGAATATCTAGCATTCGA
This sequence comes from Lissotriton helveticus, assembly GCF_964261635.1. Taxonomy (NCBI): domain Eukaryota; kingdom Metazoa; phylum Chordata; class Amphibia; order Caudata; family Salamandridae; genus Lissotriton; species Lissotriton helveticus. The sequence goes on along the minus strand of NC_136070.1, from coordinate 686,305,348 downwards.
TCCTGACAACTTTTCAGGCCTTTGTCCAAGCCTCTTCTAGGGTCTCTTCCCCCTTTGTTATTAATAAATGTCAGCATCTTTTGGTCCAATTCCGGAGTGAATGCCACTTTACTATTTAGGGATGGTCTCGGGCACTCAGACCTCAGTCGAGTCCTTATCTCTTTTGGCATCTCTTTTCTTATCCAATAACGAATATATTTAGCAACATGCTCTACTGGGGACCACTGAGGTGACAATGGATGTTGTATCAGTAAAGGATCAAACATTTGATCCCCTTGAGGGTCAACAAAATCCTCATATTCCAACTTAATCTGGTCTTCTAACTTCCTCCTTTTAACCTTTACTTCTTCTACATCCGAGTCCTCCAAACTTGAGCTACAAGTGAGCTCCACATCCCCACTAGTAGAGCTATTATCGCAAGCCACAGAGCTATGACCTTTTCTTTGTGCCTTTATAGCACTCACTTTGGCCTTTATAGCCGTTTCCTTTTGCTCTCTATTCTCCTTCTCCTTAGATGTCTTTCCTTTAATCACATTTTTTCTCTTCTCCTTTCTCTTAGATGCACCACCAGAAGTACCTGCCACTACTTGCACTTCCTCAGAGGTATAAAAACCATCCTCTTCTCCTGACCTTTGGCTTTTCTCTCCCTCTTTACTTCTCTTCCCAATAGTGCTTTCTATCCTCTCTTCCAAGGAAGCACTAAATTCGCCAAACATCTTTTCCATGTATCCTTTCATTCTTTCCTCGAAACCTAACTCCTCTTTCTCCATTATAAATTATATCTTCCTTAAGAATTCCTAACCAATACTCAAAAATTTTTCACAAATTTAACTCCAATACACTTCTACCTCAACGCGACACACTCCACTTGAACCGACGAACTTCGTCTGACTGAAACTGACAATAATCAGTCAGACGATTAAAACACCCCAAATCATGGCCGAACACTTTCCCATTCTAAAAACCTGACGTTTCCCAAACACACAAAATGGCCGCCTCACGTAACGTAGGTACGGCGGTCCCCACAGTACACACTTCCTAAGTTTCAGCGCGAGTCTCTAATCGCGTCAGAACTTTTGCATCAACATTTCTTCTGATGCGCTCGAGCGTGCCTCCCGTCATGCGACGCCTCCCATATATGAGCTCGAGGACCCACGCGCTTATCAACCGTCAACATCTGAACCAAATAAACGGTAAACTTATTCTTATGTTTAGAAAAACATACGTTTAAATTGTTAATCAAACCATTGTATTATTCTAAATATTTTTAAGATTTACATCCGTTTTTTCTTCCTTTTTCAAACAATCCTTCGTATAAAATAAAATACCCATTAATAACACATTTCCTTTAAATCCTGATTCAAATCATCTTATTCAAAACCCTTATTTATCACTGGGTATAAATATTAATCTAAATCAAATTTATAAACAGCATTTATAAAGAGTACTTATCTTATGTTCGAGCAGCAACAAAAGAGGAAGATGGCTGCTTTACTTGGAGTATTATACATGTTCTAAGTTCTGGAATGTTTTGGTAATATTCTAAGTTCTATAGTGTTGTTGCTGCTGTGTTTGGGCAGGAATAAAAGGGATATGCATAATGTTGGCCTCCGGGCCTTTAAAATAAAACCAGTGCTGATGCCTCAGGCGGAGGACTGCCGGGCTACCCCTTCAGCCCGGCGCCAACATCAAGCTACCAACTGGAGGGACCCCCCGCCCCGAGAGCTAGCAGAGGGAAAGGGAACGAACGCAGCGCTCGCAGCGCCCAGAAGCTGGCAAAATGGTGGCACGCCGGGACGGCGGCGCCTGAGAGGCTTCTGCAGCGCGGCTAGGGGCCTGTGGTGCTTCCCTCCCGCCCCCAAGCACAGGGATGTGGAATTCCTATAGCCCGACGCCCAGGACATATTGTTTGGGGTCAAGGGCAACAAGTTTTAATGTGCATTTTGTCCTTGGGACAAGCAGGCCCAACCCCCTGCAGCACAAACCCTTTGGCTGCCAGTTTGCAGTACCACATTAAGGATCAGGGAAGGGCACTGCCTGCAGTTAAGTTAATATCTGTGCATATGTTAATGCTGTTTAAACTTGTATTCATGGTTAATTAATTGAGAGCCTTTGGTTATTAGGCTGAGCGCTATCGGTAAATGTAAGTTCTGTCTGCACTACTGACAGTGGTTCCAGTATAAAAATGTGGACACACGATTTCAAAGTTTAGCAATATGAGGCTATGCATAATGCTCCCAAAATGCTCTCCGACTAGATGCAAATATTTACAGAAGCTTGAAAGCAAGAGTAATGATTCTTTGCTTTCTACATAAAATGTTCCAAAAAAATGAAAGTAGGAAAACATTTTTTTTGCTAAACTACTGTAAAATTTCAGGTACCATTTCTTTGCAGCATCATTTAGTAACATGTGTTGATGCATGCTAATATTTCCCCAAAATATTCATATCATAAAATCCGTGTAACCAGTTTCAATAAGATTTTGGAAAACATACAAATAAACAAGCATTGGCAAAGCCAGTAGGTCTGAAATGGTGGTCTGCTTTTTAGTTTTGGGAATGTGTGACTTGTTTTGGCATGGTTTTTGTAAAACCTTATTGATGTGAGAGCTGCCGGACCCTCACCATTATAATAAACATTGGCAAAAGCAAAAATTGTTTTTCGTTTCCAAAATGCACACACCTGCCACATTAATTACTGGCACTGAACAAAACTACTTTGTGTCCCGATATGCTCCTTGTGAAAGAGCAGAATGCTGTCACTCACCATGAAGCCAGCCGATACAGAGAGAATTTTAATAAACACAAAAGGTCATGGTTAACGCCAGTCTAAATTATGAGCCCAATTATTAAAGAAAGTCTCAAAAGTGCCCCCTTGGTATATGTCCTTGCATTAAAGGCAGCTATATGGCTATCGTGAATTCACAAGAATTTACAGAAGTAGGGCAAGAAATAGTACTCCTAGAAAATATTTGGGAACTGCATTTTAGCATGAGCAAATATGCATGTGTAGATTTGCTCATGCAAAAACCTGAGTGTTGGCAAGTTTATTTTCCCTCCAACCACTTTTTTCCCAACTCTGGAAGAAGGTTTACATCACACCATTGTCAAGAGTAAATTTCCAACATTTCTCAGTATTGGAAAAGATTAGAGAAAAGTTGTTGAAAACCCTTAAAACATGCAAGTTAGTATGTGTGCAGAGACTCAAAAGACATTCCAATCCTGAAACTATTGTTTACCACTACCTTCAGTCCCAGCATGTAGATCTGCGGAAACGTAGCAACATAAAGGGATTGCTAGTATTCAAACACTACTTTGGTATGATCCCTGGCATATTCATAGGGGCTATACAAGAGCTCTTATATAATGAGATTGCTGCCATAATTTGTCGCCGCACAACATGGCACCAAAGGGACAAGTGGATTTTGTTACAGGACAAGTAGATTTAGGAATCGACCTGCCCCATGGACAAGTAGATATTTTAATAAATTCCACACCCCTGCAAGCAAGATCCAGCACAGGGCTTGGAAGCCCAAGAAGTAAGGCTGGTGGGGGGCGGTCGCTGAGAGGTGGACGCGGCGAGCGCGCCTCACGGCACGGCCAAGATGGTGGCGCCGGGCGGGCGCTGATGGACACGGAGTGAGCGCAGGGAGCCAGTGCGAAGGACTGACGTGTTCCCCCTCTGGCCCCGCACCGGCCACAAGGTACTGTCTAGCGGGACCCACTAGGCGCTAGCAGAGGGAGAGTGAACGCACTGCTGACGGCAGCCGGATTTTGACAAACCGGCGGCGCGCAAAGGCGGAGGCGCCTGAGGAGTTGCTGTGGCGCGGCTTGAGACGTGCAGGGCTTCCCTTCCGGCCCCCTGGGCACGAACCAGACCGAGGAATTGAGGCAAATGCAGCGGAGCTAGCAGGGGATTGCGGAACGACCAGCAGGGAGGGGAGACGGTGCCGGTGCCAGAGGACCTCCCGGGGAACCAAGGAGTGCAACACCGCACTATCACCAGGAAGGATCAAGATGGTGTCCTGTCTCTATAAAGTAATACGGCGGAAAATGCAACAACCGCTAGAGCGCTTGCGAACACAGTGGGAGGAGGACAACGGTAAACCAATACCTGAGAAAGATGGGGACAAAATCATGGAACGCACCCCGAAAGTATCTCGGAATGCGCTCTTCAATTAATTACCTACTATGTGCTGCATAGAGCATATTTAACGCCGGTTCGCATTCGAAGGTATTTTGACACGGACTCTACAGCCTGCCCCAGGTGCGGAGAAAGAAAGGCGCACATACTTCATATGTTCTGGAGCTACCTCATATTGCAAACATTCTGGTGGGAAATCAGACATATAATAAGTGACCTGATTGACAAAGAACTCCCACAGACCCCAGAACATTTCCTCTTAGGGTGGTTCCCTCACATAGCTAGAAACAGGGTGACATGGAAGTTTCAAAACCTTGGCTATATTTTAGCGAAACGGGTGATAGCTGGGAACTGGAAGGCGCCGGGCGAGCCGAGACTCACTACTTGGAGGAGGGAGCTCGAAAGATAGGCGGGGGCGGAAGGGAGACTGTTACTCCGAGAGGCCAGTAAGGGAATAAGCAAGATGGAGAAGGCCAGAGCCTGGGAGGATCTTGTGGGGGAACTAGTGGCAGCAGACGCTAGCTGCGAAGGGAACACTCCTAGGGTGGCAACACCGAACCCAGACGACGGGCAAAAGGAGCAACTCGCCCCGCACACCTGAAGGAAACAGCGAGACAATAGCCGTTTTCTTGGGCCCTTGAACCTGACCACCTCTTTGCACACACTTTCCACATCTTGCCTATTAGCAAGCAACTCAAGGGGGGATAGTTTGTTACGAAAAGGTTATGGATGAAAGTACGCCAAAGACTGAACCAGTATAGGTACAATTGTATAAACTGTTATAGCACAAACGGCAATAAAATATGGTTAAAAAAAAATGTATGGGGCTTGCGGGCACATTCCTAAAACAAGCATTTTGGGGCTCGCATTTGTGTTTCAGCTGTTGGCATTGTAAATGACTGCCTTTTTATTTATGTGTTAGTTTTTAAAACATAAATAAAATGCCTTGCCATTTACAATGCCAATAGCTTAAACTCTCGCAAATGCGAGACCTAGTGCATTGCAAATGCTTGTTACATTTTGGTGCCACTGGTTGGTCAGTTGTCTAGCATACAATTCTCTTCCAGCTGGCTATATTACTTCCTGGTGCACCACACCACAGTCTTCTTAAGTGGCCCTCTCTTAGATAGTCGGTTGTGATACTTACTCACCTAAATGCACTTTTACCGAGTAAGTTCCAGCACACTTTCACTTGTGAGCCATAGCATACGTAGTTTGCTGTTGGACCACTTTTCTAACCACGAATGTGTATTGATATTTGTATTTACAGATTCCTTCAAGACTATATAGTTTACTCTCTGACGTCCTCTACTGTAAGACATAGTTAAGGGATTTTAACTTAGTTTGTTTTGGATGTTCTGTTGTTAGGGTCCCCCCGCCTTTTGTCCTGATGAAATCCAGTGTATGAACTGATGGGTGGGTCGAAACATTGCCTAGTGAGCTTGTTGATTACTAATTCCTTGTGCTGTCAAGAGATTGTACTTGAATCGGGAGTCATTTTGGATTGAATAATTGCACTACATTGTCAATGCATTTGGAATGTTGTTCTTCTTTAGAAACACCCCACAATTTTTGCACCATTGTCACATATTTTCAGTGCGACATTTTTTGGAGCACCTTTTATGTTGTTCTTTCGGTATTTTTACAGTAATTAAAATAATAATAAATAATAATAATAATAAAGAGCTTGTAAAGCGCTCAGTAATGCCATCACGGCATGTCCCCGCGCTGAAAGCTAACAGTGAAACAGCATGAAAGAGATCCTATGATCTATGCAGTGTATAAGTGTGTTTTAAGCAAGGCCCTAAACCGAGCTTCACTACTCTCCAGTCTCATAGCCAAGGGAAGTTTATTCCATTGTTGAGCTGCTTGGAGCACAAATGATCGTCCACCTAATCTGGCCTTCCTAATTCTGGGAACTGTCAGCAGTCCGGCACCCTCCGAGCGGAGGGTCCTAGAAGGTTCATATCGGCTGACTAAATCCTTTAAGTATGCGGGCGACCTATCCCAAACAATTCGATGACAGAAGAGGAGGCACTTGAACCGCACCCGTTTCTTCACAGGCAGCCAATGAAGCGCATCCAGCGCCTTCTGCGAGTTAGCTCTCCTAGGTCTTCTCAACACCAGCCTGGCGGCGGAGTTCTGGATGACTTGTAGGCGGCCCAGGCTGCCCTCGGTTGCCCCTAGGAACAGAATGTTTCCATAGTCCAACCGCGAAGTCACCAATGCCTGTGTTAGTGTCCTTCTGGCCGCTAGGGGTAGTAGGTCTAAGGTTTTATTTAGGGTCTTTAGAACTCCAAAACATTTGCCCACAAGACGCCTTATGTGGCCATCATACGAGAGGGAGGGATTCATCCAGATTCCCAAGTTCTTAGCCTCCTCACAGGGGATAGGAGTAGGACCCAGGCATGAAGGCCACCACTCAGCTGACCAATTTTCGCTTTTTCCCCCCACCACCAGCACCTCTGTTTTAGAGCCATTGAGTTTTAAGCAATGGGAGTCCATCCACTCTCCCAGTGCCTGCATGCAGGCTCTAAAATTGGTCGGGGTGTTGGAGGTGTTCTGTGATAGGGAGATCAGCAGCTGGGTGTCGTCAGCGTACGACACCAATTCCACCCCGAATGATTGTACCACTTTCGCCAGAGAGGCCATATAAAGATTAAAAAGAGTGGGGCTCAAAGCAGAGCCCTGAGGCACTCCCTGGTCTAATGGCATCTCAGCAGAGCGACATGTCCCTTGCTGTACCTGGAAACATCTCTCAAATATGTTTTGATTGATTCAATCGTATGTATTCTTTGCCATAGAAGCATAGGCACATTAAGCTTCTCCCAATGGAATAGTGGTCAGTCAGGCTTTGAACATAAACATCACCTTAAAATGTGTTTATGAGTAGAGGAAACAATATTAGCAGCTAATACAAATGTATATAAATGTTGATTTTGAGCTTCATATTACTTAAGACAAGTTGAAATGTTGTTACCTGATGCACTTTTATTATCAGAGACTGTAAGGTGTTCTCTCATTAACTCAATAGGCAGAAAAGCCTATAACGCTCACAAAATGCACACTTTTGGTCTTCATGCTGCTACAGCATTCTTCATTATCTGAGTGGAACTCACAGTATTGTCTGTCAGTCTCCAATGCCGTAAGGACCTACATAAAATGGAAGCCCCAATGATGCATAAACATTATATATGTTGGTGATGAAAATGTTTAAGTCTAACATGAGATATTTAGATTATCTCACGCAGGAGAAACTCGCTGCCATCTCTGTATGTTGTAGATAATAATAAATGTTTTTGTTTCTTGTAAGTTATGCTTAGCAGGTTCTCAAATACTGAGCGAATCTAAACTGAATACTGGCTAAGTTATTTTACCGTTGCTTACTGGACATTATAAGCAGGACAGGATAAGGCTGGGATAGTAGAAGACACAAAGGAGTTTCCCAGGCATTGGCTGTATTTGTGGATTCCAATATGGAGTTGCACGTACGTTGTCCATTGGAGAGATGTGCATCACAGCCATATCCCACGACCTGTACTTGAGTTTTGAAAATTTGTATATTTCAATGTGTTTATTGTGTTTCACCACTAAACTGCAATTCGGATATTTTGGTGGTCCTCCACATTTCTCAGTAATTATTTTTACCTTTGCAGAGACACTCTGTTGGCCAAGCTGAAAATATACCTCCTGAGTATCCAGGCATTGTCGAGTCAACCGAAGAGTACAAGTTTGTGGAGAGGCTGATCCCACCAACCAGAATCCCTACTCCTCCGAAACATGAGGGTCCGACACCGACAGGCTGGAAACCACCACTAGGTAACTAGACTTGTGGGATAACAGTTCAGAGTCCACTCATAGCCTCGCTTTCAGCTAGGTGGGGCAATTTAGCAACAGAACCTTCCACACATCACCTGTTGCAATATCTACACGTAATGGCACAGGGGGAAACTTGATAAGCTGGTACGCCTCCTCACTCCGCCAACATATTGCAATATCACTGTCCCCCCTGAGGCAATACTGGGAGGAAGACCTAGGTCACCCCCTATCGGAGAAGGAATGGATGGCTATACTAGAAAGTCCTACAAGTGTCCCTCGCAACCAGCGCTTCCGGCAGATCCAATATTTTATCCTCCATCGCGCATACCTCTCCCCTGCCCAGATAAATAAGTTCTTCCACTGGGATGACTCTGTATGCTCCAGGTGTCGTCTGACCAACGCAGACCTCCTACACATGCTCTGGCATTGCCCTGCCCTAGGGGGAATACTGGATAGACTTGGCAGCCACCTTGATCCGCTGCAACAGGCGTGTAGTTCCCTTCCAATGGGAGGTGTATTTATTACATCTCTTCAAGAGAAGCAAGAAACGCAAGGCTACTGCACGGTTCTTAGATTTGGGTTTAATCACTGCAAAGCGCCTGATCACCAAAAGATGGAAAACTCCAGCGGCGCCTCAGGTGCTGGCTTGGCACCATTCTATGCTCAGTTGGGCTAAGGCAGAGGGCATGGCGCTGCAGCGGGAGGTCTTACTGGGACTACCTCTTGCTGCAGATTGGGGAGCTATGGTGATTGAATTGCAGAAGTCAGCCACACCCACAGCAGACACGCAGGAGGAGGCGGAAGTCGCATCATAGCCAAGAGGGTACGCAACTCCCACTAACGGGACGCCATAAAGGGGGCTGCCTTACGCAATCCTTACACGCCATGCCGAAGCACTATGTCTTCATGCACTCCACATGCAGTTGCTTAGCTGTTGCTACACTTCAGGGCCTTGGGTTACCCCCTTTCCCTTAGTTAAGTTATTTTGTCCTCATTTAGTTGTACCCTCCACCCACCGTTAATTGCAATATCACACATAGTACAGCATCACAATATGCAGCGTTTGGGTTCTGCACTCGCTCACACTTCCTCTCAAGTGATCCGATGTTGTGGATAACCTCACTATACCATATCCGACACAGTGCACTCATGCCATCGCTGCTAGGGGCATGTCATATGTTTGCTGCTGTATCCTCACTTGGCAATTGTGGTTATTTGAATATTTTTGTTCTGTACTGTTAAAACATTAATGTCAATGAAGAGATTTAAACAAAAAAAAGGTGGCTGAGTGGTTTTTAACATGCACCAGGGAAAGCAAGTGGGCGGCTGGCAAGTATGGGAATAAATAAAAGCCGGTTGGAGTCAATGATGTTGGTGTGTAAGTCACTGACAAGACTTAAAAACACTGTTGGCTCTAGGATCACACTGTCATTGGAACAGTGACAATGTACACCGAATACAGGGGAATATTAGGCAAATTCGTTTACGCATTTTACTACACAATGGGTTTATCTCCACCAATTCTAAGAATATACTTCCTTGCAAAGTAGAAAGCTGCTACAGGGATCAAAAACATAACCCACTTGTTTTCCCATTTCATAGGCTGTACAGATGGCTTATTGCCTAGATCTATCCTTACTGAGACTCTGTAGGCTCTTACCGCAGACATCCAAGATGCCGGAAATGTTAAACTAGTGCAAGCCTTGCACAATACAGCTATACATCAGACTTGTTATTTCAGCAACATCTGACTACGAAGTACTGCTCTTTGTGTTACACACATTTCACAGGATTGAGATTTAGACATTGTGGTAAATATTGGAGATCATGTCCATGTGTGGTCAAAGTGAAGTCTGGTGATTTTGGTCCAGAAGAGCAGATAGATTATTGATGGAATATGAGGTACTTCTTGAAGAGGTTTGCTCTGAGTTCTTTTGATTTGGACAAGCTTGGTATTTCTGGGAATTTTGTTCCACATTCTTTGGTGCACCACTTTATTACATGTGTCTTCTGATCTAATATTTTGCACTTTTTGGTTATAAGGCAGGTCTTGTGTTTATTTTACTTCTTAAGAGGGTTAGGTGTTCTGCCAGTATGGAGGTGAGCTGGTTGTTAATGCATAAAGGCTGGTGAGGTTTAACTTGAAGATAATGTGAGAAAAGAAGGGTGCAACCATTGCAGAACAATCAGGGTGGGAGTCATGTGGTCATACATCTTTAGACTATTGAAGTAGACAGTGGCATCCAAGATGCTCTTCAGTTGATTATGGTATACTGGCTGGTCTATTGTTGCGACGATCCAAATAGGACCTCTCCCATTTGGACTTTAATACTTGGACAGTAGTTGCAAAGTCCAGCACTGGAATATAATGTTTAATTCTGCACAGAACTGGGTGTTTGAAATGATTTGGTATTAAATGGTTTGAATGAAAGGTCCCGGTTTATTGTATAGATTATGATAAAAATTCAGTGATTATGTACAGCAGATTTAACTCTAAGATCCCTTAGATCATCAAAGCTTGACCCTTAAACAACATAAATAGCAACATCACTTTTATTGTCGTTCTACTGAGTTCTCATCATATGACACCCAGTTCTGATTCAGCCAGTTACTTTTCCATTTAGCTAATGCCTTCTGTTGTATTCTCTTCCTACAATCACTGTCCTATCTGACGGACATAATTACCAAATGTGTCTCTTTGCAGATCCACCTCCAGACCTCCCATACATGGTGAGACGGTCTCGAATGCATAATGTGCCAGTCTACAATGACATATCAACCGGAAACCGGAAAACTACAGTGATCAGGAAAATCGAAGGTGACATTTGGGTAGGTGTAATACTCTTGAGGCAATGGTGTTAAGAACACACGCAGCATGGCGTTTTGTGGAGTTTTGAGTGTTTTGCATGCCCCACAAAATAGTCGATTTTAACAAATTTCCATGTCTTTCCTTTGGCACATGTTTTTCTCTATTTCACTGAATGCAGAAACGATATTGAACTAAGTATGGTTGTTTTGCATAATGCATTCCACGTAAAATGAGCTGCGAGTGCTAGAGCAACCTCTCTCTGTCTTGGAAGGGCAAGACTTAACACACTCTATGATCTCAAATAGGTAGGAGGGATTGCATAGAGGCAGCCACTGTAGGAATAATAAACAGACCTCTGAAAATGATGATAGGCCAACTGGAGGGGGAAGATCTAGACAGGCAGACAGCTGCTCTACTGTTACCCTGTGGGAGGTCAGCCTAGTTGGCTCTTCTTCTGTTGTCTAGACAGATCAATGAGTTTGGTGACGAATGAATTGCTGCAGTTGCAAATATTAAAATATTTCATGCACGTTCGAAGTAAGAAGGACTGTCAACATTGTGTATCAGGGAGAATATAAGAATTATGAAAAAGTAACTAGGCCCATTTGGTGTTTCAGAATGATATTCCCATGCTGTACAATAGAGAGAGCTGGTTGAAACAATCTCTTGATTTAATGTATTTCCCCTTCATGAGAAAGAGTTACAGTAAAATGATGAAATAGAAAGAAAGCCGCTACAGAACACTCCGCAAACAACTTTACAACATCTTCATATCAAGAAAATAAAATTACATTCATTATTAACTGATTTCAAAATATCAACACTGCCTAGCACAACAGTTGGAAACCACATTAAAGTTATACAATTATCTATGACGAGGAAAGGATGGGGGGCAAAGCATGGCCTCGTAGAGTATTGGCAATAAATGACTAAAACAAATACTAAGCCACGTGTGTGGGCATCATGTTTAGAGCTAGCCATGTTGTTAGGAATTAAGCATGACAGAACACAGATTCATACGGAAGGACCTGAAGCACGCTCTGCTCACCCCGTGAGAACTAATTGTATGTTGAGAGGTAGCAAATATGTTGTGGTGTGGAAGCTCATTTACCTAAAGTCACTTCTTGCACTTCCTCCCAAACCCTTTTCTTTGGCTGTTGGTCCCTTTGTACGCAGGAAGTACAAATGGTCATCGTCTTCCATTAAAGATTCTTCCTGAATCTCCTTGAGTCTTGCGACAAGAGACCTCCCAAAAGTATTTTTGAACCAAAAGATGTTCTTTTCCAAACAGAAGAGCATCATATGTTTTAACATATTGGTATGAGCAAGCAACAAGATTGATTTGTTTCGAAAGAAATACATTCATGCATCTACTTCTAATATATAAATATATGTACATATGATCTTAACAATTGTATCTTTGAGTGCTTCACTATTGAAATATTGTGGGAAATAAAATAAAATCAAATATATATATAAATATTTATAAAATACACACACAGAAAATTGAGTTTCTACATGCAGGAGCACCTGAAAGTCTGAATTTCTAACTATCTATCCGTACCTGCACATATGGAACTTTATGCAATCCAAATTTATATCTCTTTATTATTTTCCTTTTATATATTGTGAGAAGTTGGCCTGGTAGATGATGTCCACAGTTCTGTGGGCACCTTTTATCAGTCCAAACAATCCCTTATGGTGGTGGTTGTAAGTCAACCTTATAGACAAGCTATCCTAGGGGTAGCATGGACTAAGCAGCCTTAAAGGCTTAACTCCAAAGGACATGTGAAGCCAGCTGTTTTACCATATGCAGTCCTGTAATATCAAATGAAAGGACACCACACAAGTTATATATTATCAAAATATATGTATTTCTTCTTTAGAATAATCCCCACTACTCTTTATGAGCAATGAAGCACAAGCGTTTAAATAAAAGCACAGTTAAACATAGACAAGTTGCACGTTTTGAATGAGGCCGGTGGCCACTCAAACCATATATCAAAAAAGTGGTATAACAATCACTAATCGATCGGGGGTAAGGCCTAGGGCCTTGTGAATCGCTTGGACTACACTGGACTAACCATAGTTAGGACAGGAGTAGCCCACGGGATTCGGGTGCAGTGCAGAAAGCACAGGCATGCACCAATGCAAAGTCAATGGTGCGTAAAAGTTATCGAGTTACAGTTTTAAGAGTCTTCCAACTGGACTAGAAGGACAAAACTTTAGAGTTAGACACTAGAGGTGTAAACCTCTACAGGAGCATCGGCGTTCAAGTGTTACCTCACCCACAGGAAGCGGGTGCACAGGTGCAAAGATGTGTCGGGTTTCGTCACGAAGATCTAGGGTGCCTGGAGATGAAGATGCTGCAGGCGTCCAGAAGAGAAGTGTCCGGTGCGATCCAAGGGTGGATCGAAGTTGTAGAGTACCTGAAAGCAGAGGGGACAGACTCTGGGTCACTAGCCAGTGACCAGGAAGGAACCAGGCAATGTCGGGCGCAATCAGGTCGATGTCGTGTTGCTTCTCTCCACTGCCACGTGGTCTCTGGGGCACTTGGGATGTCCTGGAGTGAATCACGAGCTGTCCCACGAAGGCTCTCGCTGTCGGCGGTGTCTGCTTCAAAATCGGAGTCAACAGGCCTTGGCAAATGCAACCCACACAGGATTCGAAGATGGCTTAACACTCGGACCAGCAAGGTCTGAGCGGGTGCTCCTTTTCAGGGGAGCTAGTGCTAGTCTGGAGCAACCAGACTAGCTGTTCAAGTTTGAAGGTTCGTCGGTTCTGGGGCCACTAGCTAAGGGGCAAGCGACCGGACCAACGCGTCGAGCAGAAAAATGCAAAAGGGCCCCACGCAGCACTCGTCGAGTGAGGAGGGGTGAGCTTCGGTGCAAAAGCTGCTCGGGGCTGGAGCTTCTCAAACTCCAATGCACAGCTTCGAGGGTACCTCGGGTGCTGCACGGTCAGCGCTTCGTGGTTTATTAAAGATGGCCGCTCCCACGCTTCAGGTCGCCTCCACGGGTCCCAGCTCTGCATGGACTGTGGATCGGGGTGTTGGAAGTCAGGATAGCTGGCTCTTGTCGGTCTCTGTCGCTCGAGTTCCGGCGGGAACTGCAACAAAGCAAACGTCTAGGTGCTGGATGGTGCCTGTTTGCACAGGGTGGTCACTCCTTGACCACAAGGGAGATTCTTCAGTCTTCCACGAGGAGTGGGATGTCGAAGGGTCCAGAGTTTCGTTTCATAAGTTTCAGTCCGGATAATCTGATGTGCATTGGCACTGCTCCCACCTATATTCCAAATCTGGGGGCTGGATTACCTGCTAGGTCCCTCCTATGGGTGGGACCTGGGAAGGGGGTGGTTACACCCCTTTCCCTTTGTCCAGTTTCGCGCCAGGACTGGGGCTGGATGGCCCCAGAACCGGTTTGACTGGAATCTGCCCAGGGACACCTTGTGCGCCCCAGGCAGTGTCTAGTTTCATTCAACCCTCCCTGCTACAATCCACTATCTCCAATCTGGGGTGGTGTGACACCTCCCTGTGACAGGAAACCCTTTGTCCAGGCGTCCTCTGCCGAGTTTCGGTCAGCAGCAGGAGGCCAGACATGTGTCTGTGGCAGCAGCATCCATTTTGTGATGCTGGGGCTCTGGTTAGGATTACCCGCATTTGCAGTAAGTAACATGTCTTCTCCCTCTAGAAGGGTGGAATGCTACCCCCGTCACCAGAACTGGCGAGGGGGTAGTATTCCAAAATGTATGACCCCCAAACACGACATGTTTTGATAAAGCCAAACCAAAGTTAGCATTAACCGCGAGGATTATATATGGTATGGCAGTATCACTGGAACAGCAGTAAGGAAATGGTTCCGAACACTGCAGACAGGCTCAGCTCATGCTAGAGCACCATCTCACATAAAGCCAAGCACTCTGCCTCCAGGATTGTAAAGGCCTGCCATAGGAGTGACTGATAGGTATATATGTGTCCAGATATAGGTTTAGACATGGGTATACTATATCTAAGCAAGGGGTGAGTACACCACCTTGCCCCAGCTGTGTGAACAGTCAGTTGTGTCGATTTAAGTACCAGCCAGGGGTGGCAAAAGATATGCTGCAGCCCCTGGTAGGCCTTGGATGCACCTATGCCCTGTACACCTATAGTGCACTGTACAGGGGCTGACAAGGTGTCCAGTACCAATTTGGTTATGTACCTATAGTACATGGAGTCCATTTAAAGAGAGAGCAAATAGCCTGGGGCCCTGATTAGCAGGATCCCAGGCCAACTAAGTCGAAAACCAGCTAAACACAAGGCAAAAAATCTGGGGTAACCATAGTCAGGTATCCACCTTCCTACATAGCCCCCCCCCCCCCCCAAACGAAAGGAGATAAGGCTATCCTTGACCAGGTAAGCCTATATTGCCTAAGTGGCCATATAAGGAAGTACCTGCACTAGCATGGGTACCCCCTGTCTCATGGTCCACTAAGCAATCCCTCACCATAGGGGTATCAGAGGGTCTCCACCATAGGGAATCACTACCTTTGGTGTGTTTTGGCAAAGTAAAAGGCTGGTGTTGAGATGGAGTACTGAAGTGAGGCTCCACTAATGTAGGGCTCAGCTTCCTCCAATCCTCTTCCACCATGTGTGCCTTTCTTTCCTTGACTGAGTTGCACTGTGCTCTCAGGGTCAACCTCTGGCTGCCTACAGCTGGAGGCGGGGTCCCTTCTGTTGGCTTACTGGAGGGGGAGGTCCTTAACTAGTTGTAAGGGGGATCCCTCAGGAACTTTTAAAGTTTTTACCTTGCTGGGGCTGCTAGCTTTGGTGCCCCTAATCTGCTGATGGGGGTGTTTTATTTGACAGGGGGCCCTTTGGGGCTCACTGACCTCCTTGACCTCTGCAGTCCTGGGCTGGCTGAGGCAGGGTAGAGAGGGGCAGGTTACCTGCTCCAGACTGGGTCCCACCTTGGAAGGGTCCACTGACATCAGGGGCTCTGCCAGGCTATGCCTGACTACCTCTGGGGCAGTTTCTTCACAAGGGGTAAGATCAGTTCCCTGAGGAGGCTGATCCTTTCCTAGTGTCTGGTGGGAGGGAGATTTCTCTTCCTCCTCCATGTTTGTGTGGAGTGATCCATAGTTTCAGGTTTCACAACACATGAATCAGTTTGAGCTTGGGCTGTGGCCATCACAGCCCCACCAACCGTTTCAGGAAGGGACTCAGTTTGGGTATGGGCTGTTACCATAACAGCTCTGCTAACCTGTTCAGGAAGGCATTCTGCTGAAGATGGGGCTGAGTCTTGCACAGCCCTACCAACCTATTTCAGGAAGGACATCTTGGATTGGGGCTGTAGCCATCACAGCCCCACTAACCTTTCCATGGACATTTACCATTTTAGAATGGGTTTCTTGTTCAACCTCAGCCCAGGCTGAGATTTCCAAATCATTCCCAAGTAGACAATCTACAGGCAAGTTTGCTGACACTGCCACTCTCTTTGGGCCAGTGACACCTCCCCAGCTGAGATTTACTACTGCCATGGGATGATTTTTCTGAACTCCATCAATGTTAGTAATCTGATATGTGGCACCAGGTAAAAGTTGTCTTGAGGGGACTAGGTTCTCAGTCACCATAGTGATACTAGCCCCTGTGTCTCTGTAGGCCTCAACTTTTTGACCATTGATGATGGGCTCCTGTCTATACTTGCTCAAAGTGTTTGGGCAATCAGTGAAGTTGGCAAACCCCATGCCATTTTCATAGACAAGAGTATCTGGACTAGGGGACCTGGTTAGGCCAGAATTCACCTGAGCTCCAAAAGTAAACCCACCCAAATTCTTGGGGGTGCTCCCACCACCTGGGGGATTACTGCTGACAGTAACAGGAGGTGTTGGAGCTTTACTTGGAGGTATATTTTCCTTATTGTTATTCCTGGGACAACTGCTGTCAGTTTTCCAGTGGCCAGGCTCTTTACAGACATGGCAATAAGGTTTCTTCTGGTCAGAGGAAGTGTTTTGGGACCCACCCCCACCCTTGGAGTTTTGGGGCCCTGTGGGAGACTTGTCTTTAGATTTATCCCGACCCTTCTCTTGAGCCTTGGAAGTATCCTTCTTTTGGTCATTACCCTGATTCTTAGGCCTAATCCTGGTTCTGACCCATTTGTCTGCCCTCTTACCCAATTCTTGTGGAGATGTCAGATCTGAGTCCACCAGGTGCTGGTGTAAAAGCTGGTTCTGACAATTACTTAGGATCTGCTCCCTCGTAATCAAATTATACAATCCTGTATAGTCATGTAATTTGCTGCCATGTAGCCAACCTTCCAGAGCCTTAGTAGCACCATCTACAAAATCAGTCCAGTCCTGAGTCTGAGCTTTTTGGGTATCTCTGAACAACAACCTGTATTTCTCAGTGGTTAAGCCAAACCCATCAATAAGAGCACTCTTCAGGACAGTGTAATTTTTAGCATCCTCAGATCTAACTGTGAGGAGCTTATCTCTCCCTTTCTCAGAAAAGGAGAGCCACAAGATTGCTGCCCACTGATCTTCAGGAACCTGCTGTACCATGCAGGCTCTCTCAAGAGCAGTTATCCATTTGTGGATATCCTCCCCATCTCTGTAGGGGGGCACAATCTTACTCAGGTTTCTATGATCATAGGACCTGTCCTTATCTCTTGGGATAATGCTGCCACCAGTGGGGATCTCCCCACTTAACTTCTGCTCTCTTGCAAAAGCTAGTCTAGCTTGGGCCAGGGCTAATTCCTCTCTTTCTATTTGGAGATTTGTAGGAAGGTGGATATCTGACTATGGTTACCCCCAAACTTTTTGCCTGGTGTTTAGCTGGTTTTTGACATAGTTGGCCTGGGATCCTGCTATTCAGGGCCCCAGGCTAATTGCTCTCTCCTTAAAATGGACTTCATGTACCTTAGGTGCATAACGAAATTGGAACTGGTTCACCTTATTGGCCCCTGTAACAGTGTACCCAGGTACCCAGGGCATAGGTGCTTCCAAGGCCTACCAGGGGCTGCAGCATGTATTGTGCCACCCCTGGCCTGGCCTCCATATTTGACACAACTGGCTGATCACTCAGCTGGGGTAAGTCGGTGTAACCACCCCTTACTTAGGTGTAGTATGCCTATACCTAACCTAAAATGGACACATATGTTCCTGTCAGTCACTCCTATGGAAGGCCTCATCAATCCTGGAGGCAGAGTGCTTGGAAATATGTGAGATGGTGCTCTGGCATGAGCTGAGCCTGTCTGCAGCTCTCGGAACCATGTCCTTTAGCTGTTCCATGATATTGCCATACCATATACTCTTAAGTGCATCATAATCCTCGCGGTTAAATGCTATCTTAGGTTTGGCTTTATCAAAACATGTCGAGTAAGGTGTCATACGAATTGGAATACTACCCCCTCGCCAGTTCTGGCGACGGGGGTAGCATTCCACCCTTCTAGAGGGACACGACATGTACCTAGCCTGAACCCCGGTTAAAGTTAAACAGAGCCTTAGCATCCCAAAATGGATGCTGCCACCACAGACACAAGTCTGACCTCCTGCTGCTGGGAGTCCTTCCAGCGAGGGCAGCTTGGACAAAGGGTTTCCTGCCTGGGGAGGTGCTAGCACCACTCCAGACAGGATTTTGTGTATTGGGTAGGACAGGGCTGAATAGAATCAGACATGCCTGGGGCACACAAGGTGTCCCTGTGCATAGGCCAGTTCAAACCGGTGCTGGGGCTTTCCAGCCCCAGTCCTGGCGCGAAACTGGACAAAGGAAAGGGGGTGTAACCACCCCCCTTCCTGGTTCCACCCAGAGGAGGGACCTAGTAGGTGATCCGGCCCCCCAGATTCGAATAAGAGTGGGAGCTGTGTCCTGAGACTTCAGATCATCCTGAATCAACTTTAAATAAAGAAGAAGACTGGACTTCGACATTCTGCTGCACAGAAGACGGAAGAGAATCTCCCTTGTGGCCAAGGAGTGACCACCCTGTGAACACAGGCACCAACCAGCAACTCGACGTCTGCTTTGCCGCCGCCGGAGCCCGAGCCCAGAGCCTGACAAGACCCAAACTCCCAGACTTCTCACCGCCCGATCCACAGTCCCTGCAAAGAAGGGACCCGTGGAGGCACCAAGAGACGTGGGACCGGACATCTTGGAAGACCCCCGAGACGCTGACTGCGCAGCATCAGAGGCACCCTCGACGCTGTGCTTTGGGGTTTGAGAAGCCCTAACCTCGAGCAGCCCTTGCACCAAAGATCAGCCCCCCAGCATCTCCACGATCTGCGTGGGGCCCTTTTGCATCGTGCCACTCGACGCGCCTAACCGTCCACTTGCCACGCGGCTAGTGGCCATCTTGGCGACGAAATCTACAACTTTCACTGCGGGTCTGGTTGCTCCAGACTTGCCCTTGCTACTGTGAAAAGGAGCACCCGCTCTGACCTTGCTGGTCCGAGTGACAAGCCTTTCTTGATTCCTGCGTGGCTTGCCTTAGCCAAGGCCTGTTTGCTTCTATCAAGTCGCCGACACCGCCAACAGCGAGAAGCCTGCGTGGGACAGCTCGTGACCGACTCCGGGACGTCTTCGACCCTTCGTGTCCACGTGGCTGCAGAGAGAAGCTACACCTCGACGCCTGTTTGCACCCGCCATCGCCTGGTTCCACTCTGGTTACACGGTAGTCACTGGCTAGTGACTTTGAACATTGTCCCCTCTGCTTTCAGGTATTCACCTCTTCAGATCCACCCTTGGATCCACCGGAACTCTTCACATCGAGCCGCCTGCAGCATCTTCAGCTCCAAGCACCATCGACCTGCGTGACGAAACCCGACACTACTTCGACCCTATGCACCCGCTTCCTGTGGGTGAGGTAACTCAGCTCCGCCGGTGTTCCCACACTGGTACACACCTCTAGTGTCTGTGTCTCAAGTTTCAGCTTTCTAGGTCACTCGGAAGGTTCCTTCCTAACTAACTTTGTACTTTTTACGCACCATTGACATTGCATTGGTAAAGCGTGCACTTTCCGCACTGCTCCCGAGTCCCGCGGGCCTTTCCCGACTTCTTCACTGCTAGTCCCGAACAGCTCCAGCGATTCCCCAGGACCTAGGCCTCTTCACTTTCCCCATAGTGGTTCTTATACCACTATTTTAGTATATGGTTTAGGTGGCCCCTAGGGCTCATCCATATTGTGCAACTTTTGTGTATTTAAACTGTGTTTTGTTTTAACGCATTTGCTTCTGTGCTCATAAAGAGTATCAGGGATATTTGTAGTAATAAATCTATATATATTTTCAATATATATCTGTGTGGTGTCCTTTCATTTGGTATTCAAGGGATTGTGTATGGTAAAACAGCTTGCTTCACATGCCTTTACAGAGTTTAGCCTAAGACTGCTTAGTCCATGCTACCCCTAGGATAGCTTGTCTATAAGGTTGACTTTACAACCTGCACCATAAGGGTTGCTTGGCATGATACAAGGTGATCACTAGAACTAGTGAGCATCATGTATCAGGCCAACTTCTCACAAGATTCACTGCTGTGATCCTGGCCTTATGCTCTCTTCTTTGAGGGGAAGTCATTCCTCTCTGTGATTCTCTTGAGGCACTAGAAATGTGAGAATCCCTGGAAGGGCTTCTCTCTCTCCTATTGCCTGGGCGAATCCTGTTATGTACTCTGGGGAGGTGCTGGCCCTCTCCATTTCCATGTAGGTCCAAGCTGGCTTGGCTAAGCCTTACCACTGGTACCTGGTTAACCCCTTGACCATGATCTGACTCTTCACCTTCTGATTCAGGGTCTGCCTCCTAATTTTCTGCTTCTGGGGAGGTGTTCTCAGTATCTATGGGGTTCACTCCATCTCCTGATCCTGAGGGAGCTACTCTAGCTTTCTCAAGGTCATCCCTTTCTAGGATGGCTATCATGATAGGAATGGTAGGGTTGTGACCCTTTCTCAGCTTCCTTGCAGTGCACAAGGCACTCAAGTCTCTGTGGCTGAATGTGTCATAGTTGGAGGTTGCCTGTGGAGGGTCAACCGTCACAGGTAGAGAGCCTGTAGCTTCACCTGTGCCAGACATGACTCTAGTGTGGTGTAAGTGATGCACCTACCTACACTGTGTTTTCCTACTGTACCTTGCTAGTGAGTTGTAGTCAGGGTGTGCTAAGCCCTTCTACCTACAACTACTAAGTTCAGTAGAACTTAAATATGCTAATCTTTTATTTATATGTACCTATGGTACTTAATGTGATCTTTCAATTTGATAAAAGATTGCAAAGGTAAAACAACAGCAAGCTCAAATCCGTACCGCTGCTCACCAATGTGAGAAGTTGGCCTGGTATATGATGTCCACAGTTCTGTGGGCACCTTGTATCAGTCCAAATAATCCCTTATGGTGGTGGTTGTAAGTCAACCTTATAGACAAACTATCCTAGGGGTAGCATGGACTAAGCAGCCTTAAAGGCTTAACTCCAAAGGACATGTGAAGCCAGCTGTTTTACCATATGCAATCCTGTAATATCAAATGAAAGGACACCACACAAGTTATATATTATCAAAATATATGTATTTATTCTTTAGAATAATCCCCACTACTCTTTATGAGCAATGAAGCACAAGCGTTTAAATAAAAGCACAGTTAAACATAGACAAGTTGCAAGTTTTGGATGAGGCCGGTGGCCACTCAAACCATATATAAAAAAAGTGGTATAACAAACAATCACTAATCGATCGGGGGTAAGGCCTAGGGCCTTGTGAATCGCTTGGACTACACTGGACTAACCACAGTTAGGACGGGAGTAGCCCGCGGGATTCGGGTGCAGTGCAGAAAGCACAGGCATGCACCAATGCAAAGTCAATGGTGCGTAAAAGTTATCGAGTTACAGTTTTAAGAGTCTTCCAACTGGACTAGAAGGACAAAACTTTAGAGTTAGACACTAGAGGTGTAAACCTCTACAGGAGCATCGGCGTTCAAGTGTTACCTCACCCACAGGAAGCGGGTGCACAGGTGCAAAGATGTGTCGGGTTTCGTCACGAAGATCTAGGGTGCCTGGAGATGAAGATGCTGCAGGCGTCCAGAAGAGAAGTGTCCGGTGCGATCCAAGGGTGGATCGAAGTTGTAGAGTACCTGAAAGCAGAGGGGACAGAGTCTGGGTCACTATCCAGTGACCAGGAAGGAACCAGGCAATGTCGGGCGCAATCAGGTCGATGTCGTGTAGCTTTTCTCCGCTGCCACGTGGTCTCTGGGGCACTTGGGATGTCCTGGAGTGAATCACGAGCTGTCCCACGAAGGCTCTCGCTGTCGGCGGTGTCGGCTACAAAATCGGAGTCAACAGGCCTTGGCAAATGCAACCCACGCAGGATTCGAAGATGGCTTAACACTCGGACCAGCAAGGTCTGAGCGGGTGCTCCTTTTCAGGGGAGCTAGTGCCAGTCTGGAGCAACCAGACTAGCTGTTCAAGTTTGAAGGTTCGTCGGTTCTGGGGCCACTAGCCAAGGGGCAAGCGACCGGACCAACGCGTCGAGCAGAAAAATGCAAAAGGGCCCCACGCAGCACTCTTCGAGTGTGGAGGGGTGAGCTTCGGTGCAAAAGCTGCTCGGGGCTGGAGCTTCTCAAACTCCAATGCACAGCTTCGAGGGTGCCTCGGGTGCTGCACGGTCAGCGCTTCGTGGTTTATTCAAGATGGCCGCTCCCACACTTCAGGTCGCCTCCACGGGTCCCAGCTCTGCATGGACTGTGGATCGGGCTGTTGGAAGTCAGGATAGCTGGCTCTTGTCGGTCTCTGTCGCTCGAGTTCCGGCGGGAACTGCAACAAAGCAAACATCGAGGTGCTGGATGGTGCCTGTTTGCACAGGGTGGTCACTCCTTGACCACAAGGGAGATTCTTCAGTCTTCCACGAGGAGTGGGATGTCGAAGGGTCCAGAGTTTCGTTTCATAAGTTTCAGTCCGGATAATCTGATGTGCATTGGCACTGCCCACACCTATATTCCAAATCTGGGGGCTGGATTACCTGCTAGGTCCCTCCTATGGGTGGGACCTGGGAAGGGGGTGGTTACACCCCTTTCCCTTTGTCCAGTTTCGCGCCAGGACTGGGGCTGGATGGCCCCAGAACCGGTTTGACTGGAATCTGCCCAGAGACACCTTGTGCGCCCCAGGCAGTGTCTAGTTTCATTCAACCCTCCCTGCTACAATCCACTATCTCCTGTCTGGGGTGGTGTGACACCTCCCTGTGACAGGAAACCCTTTGTCCAGGCGTCCTCTGCCGAGTTTTGGTCAGCAGCAGGAGGCCAGACATGTGTCTGTGGCAGCAGCATCCATTTTGTGATGCTGGGGCTCTGGTTAGGATTAACCACATTTGCAGTAAGTAACATGTCTTCTCCCTCTAGAAGGGTGGAATGCTACCCCCGTCGCCAGAACTGGCGAGGGGGTAGTATCCCAAAATGTATGACACCAAACACGACATGTTTTGATAAAGCCAAACCAAAGTTAGCATTAACCGCGAGGATTATATATGGTATGGCAGTATCACTGGAACAGCAGTAAGGAAATGGTTCCGAACACTGCAGACAGGCTCAGCTCATGCTAGAGCACCATCTCACATAAAGCCAAGCACTCTGCCTCCAGGATTGTAAAGGCCTGCCATAGGAGTGACTGATAGGTATATATGTGTCCAGATATAGGTTTAGACATAGGTATACTATATCTAAGCAAGGGGTGAGTACACCACCTTGCCCCAGCTGTGTAAACAGCCAGTTGTGTCGATTTAAGTAGCAGCCAGGGGTGGCAAAAGATATGCTGCAGCCCCTGGTAGGCCTTGGATGCACCTATGCCCTGGGCACCTATAGTGCACTGTACAGGTGCTGACAAGGTGTCCAGTACCAATTTGGTTATGTACCTATAGTACATGGAGTCCATTTAAAGAGAGCGATACAAAAGGGGATGATGGACGGAGCGTTTGAACAAATCAAACACTCACCCCCAGTCAACTGATCTGGGTTTAATCCATCACCATTCTTTAGTTCACTCAGCCACCCCAGTTCAGACATGGCTATATGCAACTCAGTCTGACCCTGTGCCTCATGGGAACAGTCCAGCCCGAACTGCCAAGCCATGTCTTCCCTGGACTGGAAACAAGCATCCTGGGACCGGTTTCGGATTCATAATCCTCATCAGCCAGGCTATCTTGAATCCAGTGGCCAAGTGAACAAGGGACTCACGTCTGAGCATACCCTGCCACACTTAGGGCGAACAAAGGGATACAAAAGGGGATGATGGACGGAGCGTTTGAACAAATCAAACACTCACCCCCAGTCAACTGATCTGGGTTTAATCCATCACCATTCTTTAGTTCACTCAGCCACCCCAGTTCAGACATGGCTATATGCAAATCAGTCTGACCCTGTGCCTCATGGGAACAGTCCAGCCCGAACTGCCAAGCCATGTCTTCCCTGGACCGGAAACAAGCATCCTGGGACCGGTTTCGGATTCATAATCCTCATCAGCCAGGCTATCTTGAATCCAGTGGCCAAGTGAACAAGGGACTCACGTCTGAGCATACCCTGCCACACTTAGGGCGAACAAAGCGATACAAAAGGGGATGATGGACGGAGTGACGCTCCGTCCATCATCACTCGGGGGGCACCACCTCATCACTTAAGGACACCACCACATCACTCAAGGACACCACCACATCACTCGGGGACACCACCACATCACTCGGGGACACCACCACATCACTCGGGGACATCACCACATCACTCGGGGACACCACCACATCACTCTGGTACACCACCACATCACTCTGGTACACCACCACATCACTCTGGTACACCACCACATCACTCTGGTACACCACCACATCACTCTGGTACACCACCACATCACTCTGGAACACCACCACATCACTCTGGAACACCACCACATCACTCTGGAACACCACCACATCACTCTGGAACACCACCACATCACTCTGGAACACCACCACATCACTCTGGAACACCACCACATCACTCTGGAACACCACCACATCACTCTGGAACACCACCACATCACTCTGGAACACCACCACATCACTCTGGAACACCACCACATCACTCAGGGACACCACCACATCACTCAGGGGCACTACTCAGGGGCACCACCACATCACTAGGGGCACCACCACATCACTCAGGGGCACCACCACATCACTCGGGGGCACCACCACATCACTCGGGGGCACCACCACATCACTCAGGGACACCACCACATCACTCAGGGGCACTACTCAGGGGCACCACCACATCACTCAGGGGCACCACCACATCACTCAGGGGCACCACCACATCACTCGGGGGCACCACCACATCACTCAGGGACACCACCACATCACTCAGGGACACCACCACATCACTCAGGGACACCACCACATCACTCAGGAACACCACCACATCACTCGGGGGCACCACTCAGGGGCACCACCACATCACTCGGGGGTACCACTCAGGGGCACCACCACATCACTCAGGGACACCACCACATCACTCAGGGTCACCACCACATCACTCAGGGACACCACCACATCACTGGGGGACACCACCACATCACTGGGGGACACCACCACATCACTGAGGGGACACCACCACATCACTGAGGGGACACCACCACATCACTGAGGGGACACCACCACATCACTGAGGGGACACCACCACATCACTCGGGGGCACCACCACATCACTCGGGGGCACCACCACATCACTCGGGGGCACCACCACATCACTCAGGGGCACCACCACATCACTCAGGGGCACCACCACATCACTCAGGGGCACCACCACATCACTCAGGGGCACCACCACATCACTCAGGGGCACCACCACATCACTCAGGGGCACCACCACATCACTCAGGGGCACCACCACATCACTCAGGGGCACCACCACATCACTCAGGGGCACCACCACATCACTCAGGGACACCACCACATCACTCAGGGACACCACCACATTACTCGGGGACACCACCACATCACTAAGGAACACCACCACCTCACTCGGGGGCACCACCACATCACTCTGGGATACCACTCGGGGACACCACCACATCACTTGGGGGCACTACCACATCACTCGGGGGCACTACCACATCACTCGGGGGCACCACCACATCACTCGGGGGCACCACCACATCACTCGGGGGCACCACCACATCACTCGGGGGCACCACCACATCACTCGGGGGCACCACCACATCACTCGGGGGCACCACCACATCACTCGGGGGCACCACCACATCACTCGGGGGCACCACCACATCACTCGGGGGCACCACCACATCACTCGGGGGCACCACCACATCACTCGGGGGCCCACCACATCACTCAGGGGCACCACCACATCACTCAGGGGCACCACCACATCACTCAGGGGCACCACCACATCACTCAGGGGCACCACCACATCACTCAGGGGCACCACCACATCACTCAGGGGCACCACCACATCACTCAGGGGCACCACCACATCACTCAGGGGCACCACCACATCACTCAGGGGCACCACCACATCACTCAGGGGCACCACCACATCACTCAGGGGCACCACCACATCACTCAGGGGCACCACCACATCACTCAGGGACACCACCACATCACTCGGGGACACCACCACATTACTCGGGGACACCACCACATCACTAAGGAACACCACCACATCACTCGGGGACACCACCACATCACTCGGGGACACCACCACATCACTCGGGGACACCACCACATCACTCGGGGACACTACCACATCACTCGGGGACACCACCACATCACTCAGGGACACCACCACATCACTCAGGGGCACTACTCAGGGGCACCACCACATCACTCGGGGGCACCACCACATCACTCGGGGGCACCACCACATCACTCAGGGACACCACCACATCACTCAGGGACACCACCACATCACTCAGGAACACCACCACATCACTCGGGGGCACCACTCAGGGGCACCACCACATCACTCGGGGGTACCACTCAGGGGCACCACCACATCACTCAGGGACACCACCACATCACTCAGGGTCACCACCACATCACTCAGGGACACCACCACATCACTGGGGGACACCACCACATCACTGGGGGACACCACCACATCACTGAGGGGACACCACCACATCACTGAGGGGACACCACCACATCACTGAGGGGACACCACCACATCACTCGGGGGCACCACCACATCACTCGGGGGCACCACCACATCACTCTGGGATACCACTCGGGGACACCACCACATCACTTGGGGGCACTACCACATCACTCGGGGGCACCACCACATCACTCGGGGGCACCACCACATCACTCGGGGGCACCACCACATCACTCGGGGGCACCACCACATCACTCGGGGGCACCACCACATCACTCGGGGGCACCACCACATCACTCAGGGGACCACCACATCACTCAGGGGCACCACCACATCACTCAGGGGCACCACCACATCACTCAGGGGCACCACCACATCACTCAGGGGCACCACCACATCACTCAGGGGCACCACCACATCACTCAGGGGCACCACCACATCACTCAGGGGCACCACCACATCACTCAGGGGCACCACCACATCACTCAGGGGCACCACCACATCACTCAGGGACACCACCACATCACTCAGGGACACCACCACATTACTCGGGGACACCACCACATCACTAAGGAACACCACCACCTCACTCGGGGGCACCACCACATCACTCTGGGATACCACTCGGGGACACCACCACATCACTTGGGGGCACTACCACATCACTCGGGGGCACCACCACATCACTCGGGGGCACCACCACATCACTCGGGGGCACCACCACATCACTCGGGGGCACCACCACATCACTCGGGGGCACCACCACATCACTCGGGGGCACCACCACATCACTCAGGGGCACCACCACATCACTCAGGGGCACCACCACATCACTCAGGGGCACCACCACATCACTCAGGGGCACCACCACATCACTCAGGGGCACCACCACATCACTCAGGGGCACCACCACATCACTCAGGGGCACCACCACATCACTCAGGGGCACCACCACATCACTCGGGGACACCACCACATCACTCGGGGACACCACCACATTACTCGGGGACACCACCACATCACTAAGGAACACCACCACATCACTAAGGAACACCACCACCTCACTCAGGGACACCACCACCTCACTCAGGGACACCACCACCTCACTCAGGGACACCACCACCTCACTCAGGGACACCACCACATCACTCGGGGACACCACCACATCACTCGGGGACACCACCACATCACTCGGGGACACCACCACATCACTCGGGGACACCACCACATCACTCGGGGGCACCACCACATCACTCGGGGGCACCACCACATCACTCGGGGGCACCACCACATCACTCGGGGGCACCACCACATCACTCTGGGGCACCACCACATCACTCGGGGGCACCACCACATCACTCGGGGGCACCACCACATCACTCGGGGGCACCACCACATCACTCGGGGGCACCACCATATCACTCGGGGACACCACCATATCACTCGGGGACACCACCATATCACTCGGGGACACCACCATATCACTCGGGGACACCACCATATCACTCGGGGACACCACCACATCACTCGGGGACACCACCACATCACTCGGGGACACCACCACATCACTCGGGGACACCACCACATCACTCGGGGACACCACCACATCACTCGGGGACACCACCACATCACTCAGGAACACCACCACCTCACTCAGGGACATCACCACATCACTCAGGAACACCACCACCTCACTCAGGGGTACCACTCAGGGGCACCACCACATCACTCGGGGACACCACCACATCACTCGGGGACACCACCACATCACTCTGGGACACCACACATCACTCTGGGACACCACCACATCACTTAGGGGCACCACCACATCACTCAGGGGCACCACCACATCACTCAGGGGCACCACCACATCACTCAGGGGCACCACCACATCACTCAGGGGCACCACCACATCACTCAGGGGCACCACCACATCACTCAGGGGCACCACCACATCACTCAGGGGCACCACCACATCACTCAGGGGCACCACCACATCACTCGGGGACACCACCACATCACTCGGGGACACCACCACATTACTCGGGGACACCACCACATCACTAAGGAACACCACCACATCACTAAGGAACACCACCACCTCACTCAGGGACACCACCACCTCACTCAGGGACACCACCACCTCACTCAGGGACACCACCACCTCACTCAGGGACACCACCACATCACTCGGGGACACCACCACATCACTCGGGGACACCACCACATCACTCGGGGACACCACCACATCACTCGGGGGCACCACCACATCACTCGGGGGCACCACCACATCACTCGGGGGCACCACCACATCACTCTGGGGCACCACCACATCACTCTGGGGCACCACCACATCACTCGGGGGCACCACCACATCACTCGGGGGCACCACCACATCACTCGGGGGCACCACCACATCACTCGGGGGCACCACCATATCACTCGGGGACACCACCATATCACTCGGGGACACCACCATATCACTCGGGGACACCACCATATCACTCGGGGACACCACCATATCACTCGGGGACACCACCACATCACTCGGGGACACCACCACATCACTCGGGGACACCACCACATCACTCGGGGACACCACCACATCACTCGGGGACACCACCACATCACTCGGGGACACCACCACATCACTCGGGGACACCACCACATCACTCAGGAACACCACCACCTCACTCAGGGACATCACCACATCACTCAGGAACACCACCACCTCACTCAGGGGTACCACTCAGGGGCACCACCACATCACTCGGGGACACCACCACATCACTCGGGGACACCACCACATCACTCGGGGACACCACACATCACTCTGGGACACCACCACATCACTTAGGGGCACCACCACATCACTCAGGGGCGCCACCACATCACTCGGGGACGCCACCACATCACTCGGGGACGCCACCACATCACTCGGGGGCGCCACCACATCACTTGGGGAACGCCACCACATCACTGGGGGAACGCCACCACATCACTGGGGGAACGCCACCACATCACTGGGGGAACGCCACCACATCACTGGGGGACGCCACCACATCACTGGGGGACACCACCACATCACTCAGGGGCACCATCACATCACCCAGTGACACCACCACATCACTCTTCTCTCCTCTGTCCCTCCTTTATTCTATTTAATCAAACGAACAGACTCACGTGTCTTTCGCTCAAATTAACGACTTATATTTCCCTATACTAATCCACAACTAATCCTTTGGGTTTCAGAGTAGCATGCTACTTGCCGAAAAGCGCTTCAATGCTTTGTGAGGGCTAGTAAGCGCTATATAAATACAATTACAGTTACAATTACAATATTTGTTTTTGCCAAACAGCAGCCTACCAGTTCTGAAAATAAACACATTTTGCTTTTAAATGTATTCGGTTTAAATTTTTAAAACATACCCAATTAAACAAAAAACAAGCTTTTCATTTACTAGGTTGTCTACACTTGAGGAGCTTCTTGCAGATTGCTGAGAGCTACCACTAGCTCATGAGCTACTCTTAGGAGAATCCTGTACAGATATAAACAAAAAAGCGCTAAATCAGAAATTAAAATGTTATAGAGTCAACAAATCCGAGTATGTCAAGGAACCCACACTGACTGCCATGTTGCATCCACAGTCTAACAAAATGACTGTTTGATGCAAATCACCAAAACCTAATAGGAACACAAATTGACCAATATAACGATCTACGAAATGCCATAGCCTGGATGGACAGTCTTTACAAGCAGTGGTAAAGCATGGAAGCCGTTGGCTGAACGGGGCTGACTCAAAGCCCACTCTCTCTCTGCTTCTTCTCATTATACCTTTGTAAGACCATTGCTAATATGACGACTAGAAAGCTGTAAATGCCCAGACCAAAACAATAGTTGCCACAGCCAATAGGCCTGGCTTTGAATTTTGAGCCCTGATTAAAACTTTTAAAAAATGTGGTGTAGTGAAAACACGAAACAAAAAACAATTTCCCTGTATATCAAGTTTATGAGAGAATTCGCAGTTTGATGTAAAATTGTTCCTCATGCATTCAACCTGGGCACTTCAAAGGAAACACAAGAATGCACCTGTCAGTAGAATGAAGTGAAGGAGAAGTACTCCTTTGGAAGGAGTCAAAACCCAGTCAATGTATATTTTTAACAATTGATAATAATAAGGCTTCAAGATGACTTTGCTGTCAAGTTTAACCTAAAATGGAAGTGATGCAACTATCTTCAGACCGTTTACTTCGGCTCATTATGTAAATTTATGGATTAACACCTTCTACAATCTGGCGCCATAGGCTTTAAAATTCATTATTGTTACGTTTTATAAGTAGGGCTGTCCATATTGATTACAACCAGGTATTTAAGAACATTTCTAGCCCACCTATCTGCCCTCCAAGATCCTTGATGAGCATGTTGTCAAACCTTCTCCAACAATTTATTTTGTTTATTGCTGTGCCGCTTTGCTGATTCTTAACTCATTTATGCTTCTGACCCTAGTTCCATCATGTCATGAAGAGATCCATGCTATGAAGAGAGCCTTTTTTGTGACCCATCTTACTTGATTGGCACTGGTGCTGCTGTGTGTAATCCTAACTATGTTTTCTGCCCCTCAGTTATGGAGACAAAGATTACTAAGGCAGAATCCTCCATGACCCATATTGCATTTTTTGTGCTGCTGCAGCGTGCACACTTTGGAATCTATTACTTGTCACTGAAGGGAAACTTCTTTGCCCTGCCACTGTTTACACGTTCTTGACTCTCCATTTCCTATCCTCCTAGGCTCTAGAGAAAGAGGTGAAGGAATACCTGACGCAGACATCTGGAAAAACACCGCTCACCCAGGTGCATGAGGTCACCAGGACCATTCGAATCAAGGGTCACTTTGATGTGGAGCTGAAGTGCTGGCTTATGGACAAGGGCTTTTAAATTGGTCATGCTGAGAGCAACTACAGTCTGTACCTGTCTTACATGGATACCTTCGTATGCCCTCGTATTCCTTCCTAGAGACAATCTCCTGACCAATTGACTCATTTCGTTTGTGGCCTCCAGCCAGTTGATGTACAAGTTTCTTAAAATGCAAGACTTTGTTCTCCCTCTTCTGTGTTTGAATCTGCATAAATTCTTGAAATCCAAGAGTGGCTGCAAGCTAGTTCCCATTGGTTTGCACTTGGTAAAGGGACACCTAGGATCTGTGCATGTGGAAATGTACAAACTTTGTTTGTTGAGTGCCAATGAGCTCTGAAAGCTGAAGATGACATGAACATAGTGACTGAACTCTTTAACATTGACTTAAAATTCCAAATGTCCATCTGTGTAAAATAATAAAATTGCATTTAAATAGAATAGCTCAGCTTTTTTCTTGTTCCTTTAATAAGTTTTTGCATTGGATTGTCCAAATTCTTTCTGCTACATCACTTAGTAGGATGCCTGTATTCAAGGCTTGGCATTAACTGCATGCCTCAGAGTATCCCAATAAGCAGTTGCAAGGCCACAGATCCACCATCTGCGAGACTGGGTGCCGCAGCTCATCTGACCCTCGTTGAGGCCAGCATGTGTGCAAGTCCCTGGGAGGACTGTCTTGCTTTGTTGCTTGCTCTGCGTCAGTGAAGCTCTATTGCCATTGATGGAAGTCATCAGTAGACATGAAGACCGGACAATAGGAGCCGTGGCAGCTATGCAGGTGTGGAATGAAAATTGTCAACTTAAGTAAGCTTATGGCAAGCAGATTCACCCAGGACAGCATGCAAAAACCAATGCAACTTGGAAATTCTTATCTCAAGAGCTGCCAAGTTTACCTAAAAGACAAACTTTGTAAATTTGTTTCTCCATTTGTAGTAAAAATATGGAGCCACTGCTCTGATTCTTTAACACATTGAGCTATGAGATTCACAAGCCAACAGAAACAACTGTCACTTTAATGATGCAGTACAATCAGGAATGCACCTCCTCAAACGCCACTGTGACTGATCTGATTTCAAACTATCACTCAGATTTATTATTCTTTTGTGCCACCGCTCATTTGAAGCACAAGGGCATCGATCAACATTTTTCCTGAAAGGCACTGGAAAATGATTTTCCATTGCATAGGGCCAAAACAGTTAATATATCCAAAGGCAACTTAATGGGGCAGGAACAACACAAACCCTTCTTCATAGTATTTCTTTTCAATATACAACTGCTATATCACAATCCCTTTATTCTTGTATAGGGTTTAAAAATCTTTCAATTTTGCTCCTCAAGCTAGTCTCCCTGTTTCTCTCCATTTCGTTCCTACACAAGAATCAAGTCATCGTGATATAGCAGTTGTATATTGCAAAGGATTACAGTGAAGGAGGTAAATTGGAACCCAATATAGACTGACTGGAAGTTGAGAAAAGAAACCAAAGGAGAGACACAGGCACAAGTTACCCTCACCACGAGAAAAAAGATGGACATTACACTAAATATAAATGATATATCCTGGGATATGAGAAAGTTTCACAAGAAAGTGAGATACATCAACACACGATATTGTTACATGTTCATGCAAAGCAAAAAGATGATGGACTGAATGTTAAACATTGTCAAACATTCACCCCAGTCACAGATCTGGGTTTAATCCATTGTTATTTTGCTAGCCACGCCATTCTAGTTTGGAGCTAGCCATATGCAAATCAGCCTTGACCCTGTTCTCCGTGGGAATAGTCCAGCCTGAACTGTCAGCCAGGTCCTCCTTGGACCAGAAAACAAGCATCGTGGGACTGGTTTCTGGGCATCAGCCCTCTTCAGCCAGGCCAGCTTGAAGCTGGTGGCGTAGCGAGTGATTTGGCCAAAACTCGGGAGTCCCAGTCTATGTACATTTATATATTTTTAAGAGACTATAAAGAGAAGAGTCGTGAGAGAGAGCTATTTCATTGTGCTGGGGATAAGTTGGAATCATGCACCCCACTCATAGAATGCTCACTCTTCCATGTTTTAAATTTTATAGAATGAATGTTGGTTGTGCTTGGTTAGGCTTTCAAAGTTTTTATGTGTATGATATTGTCAAATGAATGTATGCATCTTTCTTTTTATTAAAGTAATGAATTTAAAATAATGGAGATTAAGTTAGTATTTCTTTGACTTCCCCAAGTACTTGATTATTTTGAATATATGTTGTTGATATTTCAGATTGTTGAACTGCCTGGGTATCTGTGGTAATGTAGGCTAACCCTATTCTGATGGCACTCTAACGCCTAAGGCAGTACCGCTCCCAAATCATCCTAGGGGAACGGGTGAATGTAATCACTTTGATCATCCTTTTTTTTAATAACATGTACAATGTCTTACAAAGATTTCACTTTAGCAGTCCCTTCTGCAAAATTGAAAATACAAACTTAAACCTATATACATTAAAAATACAGAAAGGGAAGAATTCACAAAACTACAAATACCAATACTTGACTTCATTTTGACAATGGGAAGGCTATTCGTACAAGGATATACCAGGGTGCCATACATCTTGTCTGTATATCCACGTTTAGTTACTGTATCCTAGGAAAACTGTTCATCATTCTGTTTTCAGAATTTATACATTTCTAGCAGTCCAGACTGCTAATAATTAATTTGGGGGGCGAAGAGTTTCGATATTTCCCATGCTCGGTGTTACCAGTCTCCCTCCTATGATGGCACAGTGAAGCCTGTTGCACAAATAGTCTCCCTCAAACAAGGGCATAATCAGAGTAAGACTGTATTCCATCTCGCCCAAGTCTGCCTCTGCCATTACAAACTTCTAAAAAAAAAAAAAAATACTCCAGACACTTGGGACAGGGGCATACATATGCACTTGATCAGCAGTCAGATCACAGGATCATCTAGGACATCCCACCCATGGTTGATTATGTTTACACCATTGAGAGATCCCGAGCAATGTTATATGTCAGTTGAATAAAGCCTTATAGAGTTGAATCTTTTACTTCAGTATCATGGGACCTGAATTAATTGGTTTAATTGGTTTGATTAAATTCGGCCTGTAGTGGTCATCCTTTATCATTTTTACAATTATTCTGTCCATCTAGAGATGACATCAGACATACTACCCATATATAACCCATAATTTTCTTTATATTTTCACAGGTTTCGGCCAAAGAAGAAGTCTATCTAATCTTTTTCTCAGTAAGCATCCCACCGGGCTCCTATATATTTAGTACAGAAAAAAACCTTAATTATAAACATTTAAGCAAAATATTGCCTAGGGATGGCAAACTCCTCCTGGTGGTATTGGAAGGACTTCAAACCACTGTCATCAAATAACCACCATAAACACTGGAGTTTGAAGCCTGCCTAAACTTCATTACTGACAGAATGTTGATAGAGCTAAATGCTCCATACAGGCCACCCACCCTATGCACTTTCAGTCCATTGAAGTTTCTTGGGATATCTTGCCATGAACAGATCAAATGCCTCACATCATATGTTTTTGATGGATACTTCTTACTGCAAATTCCTCACCTTGTGAATTTCCCCAGGTGCCAGACTGGAGCTTGAAAACACAAAAGCAGTGCTCATGCGCACCAGTAGGTGGTACCATGCAACTCCCATCTGGAAATGATGGACGCAGCTGCAAATACGTGCCACCCATGCTTGCTGACGTCAGTTCCTTTCTTTCTGCACCTTTAGACGTGGCTACGGAGCTCCCTCCTCTCCTTTTTTTCAATCATGAAGAGGATTTTTTTCTGTCAAATTTTCCAGTGTAAAAGGGATGTCAGATTTGCTTTTGGTGCTCAGGTTCATTGCATGACTCCAAGGCCTGCTCTCAGATGTACCCAAAAGCCATCTGAGATTGTGAGGTGAAGTACCGGAAGGCTCAGTGCATGCCCTGCTCCAAGTCAAAGTTGAGGGCAATCCAGGTCCGGCTCTTACTCCGATGTCGTTCCCGAGACCAATCTACCTTGTGATTGAAGTCTTCGGGTAAGTCTATACAAAAACATAAGAAATCAAAGAGCTATTTGGCCTCTTCTAGCCACTCTTCGGGATGACGCAAGGGTGTCTTCAGGCCTCTTGATATCGCTCCTGTTCCACTGAGGAGCCAAATCCATTTGTGGTCCAGATGCACCTCAAGTATCTGGGCCCATCTGTGACCTTGCACTAAACGGAAGACTTTCGTGAGGCTAAGCTGCACATCTTTGGAATGCTTCCGGTTCCCTCTGGTGTGCTTACAGGCCCCAAAGATCAGCAGGGCCCTCCAGTTGTGTTCATTGCTGGTGCATACTCCCTCAGCACCACCTGAACCCTTTGAACCCACTTCTGGTTCTGTATCAGCATCTGACTCTTCACAAAAACCCACACCAGCCCATTTTTTTTATTGGTCTGGCCAACTCCAAACCATTTTCGGCTCAGCCTCAACTGCGACCACGTCCAGGCCTTAACCTATTACAACCTATACTGAAACCATTGGAGTCCGATATGAAACCTTTACTGCACTGCAGCGCGCGCACACTACATTAGTTTTTTTGACTCAGACTCTGATCATGGACAGCAATATGAAGATGACAGTGGAGGGGACGGGGAAGAACTTGTTTCTCATTATGATGCAGATGAGTGGTACATGGAGTTACAGGAGTCCAGTGAAGTGGACACCTCAGCTGACACGGAGTTGGTTTCTTCCCCTTGGTTAGCAACAGGGGAGAGTACTTCTTTTTGCCACAGTAATTAGAAGGCTGCTGACTTTGGTCCTACAGCCTGGCCAGGCACCGACCAAACCTCTTTTACCTATTAATGAGGATCTGACTGACAGGCTGCTGGCAACTTGACCTAAGCCATGCTCTGCCCCCACCAGTCAACCGACAAGTGACCTTTTGCTATAGACCTGCTCCAGGTCACCCACATTTCTTGACCCAGCATCCGACACCTGAGAGCTTGGTGGTACATGCGTCCTCCAGCTAGGTACACCCTAATGCTTTTGCAGCCACTTCCCGTGATAGGGAGTCGAAACGAGTGGACACTTTGGCAAGCGTATGTTCTACCAGTCTTGCCCTGTGGTCGTTGAATGCAAGCCGCCTACTAGGTCATTATAACCAAGCACTTTGGGAAATGGTGGGTGAAATCTTACCTGTGGTCTCAGAATGATGATCACCTTCACTTGTCCATATCATTCAAGACAGTTGAGATGGGGCCAAATTAGTCATTTGTTCGGGCCTGGACACCACAGATTGTCTATGCAGGATTATGGGAACTAGTGTGGTGGTACAGCACCATTCATGAATGTGGTCCATGGGTTTCTCCAGGGATGTGGGGAGGTCATCAGGGAAAGGTGAACATCAAAGGACTGTGTTCTCTGTTGGAGGCCCACCTCCATATCAACTTGGTAGAGGTGTAGGCACTTCTCTTGGTGTTAAAGCCTTTCTTACCATTGAAGGGAGGCTGGTGCAGGCTCTTGCAGATAACAACACTGCCATGTGATACTGCAACAACCAAGGCAGGGTAGAATCCAGGGTTAAGTGCCAGGAGGCGCTATACTTCTGGAGCTGCCTGTATCACCAGGGGATTGCCCTAGTGGCGCACCAGTTAGCGGGATCTTTAAACGCCAGGGCGGACGACCTCATATGGTGACATCTAGCGGATCATGATTTGTAGTGAAATGAGGAGGCTTCTACCGACAGAGATGGTAAACTCCATACTAAATATGTTTTCCATTGCCAAGAATGTGTAGTCTCCACACTTTACACTCTGAAGTTTCTCAGAAAGCTCTCTCTCTCACATAGAGTGGAGTATGGGAGTCCTGTACGCCTTCCTGTCTCAATCACTCCAACCAAGAGTTCTGAAGAAAATCAGGAACAGTAGGGCTCAAGTCCTCCTACTCACAACAGATTGGGGCAGGAGAGTGTGGACCTTCTGGGCCTGAATATCCGCCCTCCGATCAGGTCCCCCTGCGGAATGCTCTCCTGTGGCAGCAGCCGGGAAGGATCTTGCACCTGAGCCTGTGCAGTCTGCACCTCCATGGGTGAATATTGGGAGGTGGCATTTGAGTTCTCTTGATCTCTCTCCCGAGGTTGTTGATGTCATCCTGGTGGCCAGGCCTCTTCTAAAAAATCTGTATTTTCAGGGCACTGGGATAAGTTTGTGGTATGGTGTGGTACCTGTTAGGTTCATTGCAGGGAAAGATGTCAGTTGTGGTGTTGTTTGCTTTGTTTGTGACCCAACAACAGGGCCCTGCTCAGGGCACAGTTATAGGTTACCTGTCAGCTGACCAACCATCCTTGTTCAAATGAGTGGTGTGGTACGTTTTCTAAATGTCTCGCAACATATGTTTGGATCAAAATTCTGCTGTAAATTTGGTCCTCACTTTCTGATATGTACCCTTTTTGAACCAATGCACCGTTGTCCATCACACCTCCTTAACCTATAAACTGTCTTGGTGGCTATCACATCCACTTGCTTGGTGAATTAAGTTCAGGCCAGTTTGGTTCAGCTTCCCTATACAACCCTTTTTCTGGACAAAGTGGTGTTAAAGTCTTAAGCTGCATTCTACCCAAGGTGATGATGGCGCCTGTTCTTTTCAGACAAGCTGTCACACTACCAACCTCCTGCTCCCCCTCATCTCTCAAAAGTGGAAGAGAGACTCTCTCACTTGAATCCCAAGCGTGCACTTTGTTTTTACATTGATTGTTCCAAAGAACATCAGATGGACCATCATCTCTTTGTAGGATTCTTTTGACCAAAGAAGGGCAAAGCAAGCAGTGCAGGAACAGACCATCTCTTGATGGATAGTTCCCTACATTAAGTTCCGCTGTGCACTAGTTAAGAAGGAGCCTCCAGAAGTCCTAAGGGTTCACTCCACCAGAGCTAAAGCTGGTACTTGGGCATTAGTACACATGTTCATGAAGCACTATTGCCTTGACAATCGGGTCTGTCGAGATTGACATTTTGCCTGCTTGGTCCTGTAGAATTTTTTAGCCTGAGCCATTTCACAGCCCCACTGCATAGGGAGGTATTGCTTTGAAATTTATTCAGAAAGCGCACAATCTACGTTTTGAAGAGTTCACCAGAAGAACAAGTTGTTTACCTTGAGTAACGCTCTTTCTGGTGGATACTGTATCTAATCATAGATTCTTCACTGCCCTCCGGCCGTGGTTCATTAAATTTGCAAATGGGCTCTGCGTCTGAGGAGCATGAAAGAAACTTACGTCCACGCTTACATGCGTCTTAGTTTGCCGCTTTCAGAGTGGAATAGCGTTTACACAGAGGTGCATGGTGCTAACTACTGGCATGTTGAAACACTGCTTTTGTGTTTTCTGGATACAGTCTGGTGCCTGGGTAAATTGACTTGGTGAGGAATCTGCAGTTACAGTATTTACTAGAAAGAGCATTAGCAAAGGTAAGTACCTTGTCCATTTGGAATGATCACACAAACTTGTGTGTTTCATTTGCATATGTAGTCTGGGGCACATATGATTGTCCACACATTAGCTAGTGCTGCTCAGAAATGAAATTGAAAACGAATGGGTAGCTGTAGCCTTTTTGAGTACATGTCTAGGGTTTTTACACATATAAGTGAAATTTAAGTAAAATAACTCACAAAGTATAAACTTACAAAGTAAGTGATCGGAACCTATACATGGGAAACTCTAAATAAGTCCGGCTCGTTGGGCCGTATTGTTATTTTGAGTAGACTAATTTGGCTTAAACATTCCTGAAGCATGAATAAATATTTAATCTTAAAAAGTGAATTGTACAGGTTTTACAGTGTAATACACAGATAGTCTAATTTATCACAATCAATACAAAAGGAGCTTGTGATTCATCCAAATAATGAAGGCGTTCCAAGAAGTATGCTTGTATATCATCAATTCTTTGCGAATCCAACCAATAAAAATCCCACCGGAGTCTTGTTTAATTGAAATGCCAATTCCAATTTTATTATTCAGTCCAATTTCTCAACACAAAGGTACATTACCCAATCAATTCAGCCAACGCGTTTCGTCCTACGCGGACATCATCAGGGTTGTAAATTGAAAACAAACCAGTCAATCGTTTTTTCACATACAAGTTCACACTTCACTATGACATAAAGTTTAAATCAATCACTATGAATATAATTGTTCAGACTCCCTACCTATATCTAATCTAAAGAACAAAAGGCATGCTCACTCATGAGCTTAAAGCAATACAGTTACTGGTTCCAAAAGAAAGCACCCAATGTCCCGATTTTGACCATCATCGTTGCTTCATCAATTCTACATCATATGCAAAGTGTACATTTAGGCCCTCTAAATTACTAAAGTTCTTCAATTCTGCACCATATAATGAATGATATTCTGTTACCTTCTAGTACCATGATAATAATATGACTTTCAATTTCATGTTGTGTGCTCATCCTTCTTCTAATATTAATCTTTGTTTATTGTAAACGTCTATAATATGAGAGAAAACACCAAGTTGCTTCAGTATATGTAATGTTAGTCCAGGTCTACTATGCAAGACAACCCTGAGGCCCCATTATCACCTATTCCCAACTTCCATGCGGCTGTGTCTCAATAACCACCATTCTGCCCACAACTAATACACCCACTATTCGCTACCTATTAGTAGTCCTCATAGTCAGTAACACAATGTCGAATAACTCCTTCTCTTATCACTATTCCTTGTTAATTCATCACCATTAATGCCCGCTGTCTCCATAAACATTTCCTAAAAATAAAATGTGCACTCGCCAATTACGTTCCGCTCTTCTTTCTAGCGCTTCTCCAAAACTGTTTTTCCTTCATCCAACGTCATGTTCAAAATGATTTCTACCCCACTCCTTTATACTCTATTTCCACCAATCAGTGTTCATTCCAGTGTGCTTCCTTTCTGGTCCACACCTCCTTCAACCAATCCGTAACATTATTACTTAGTAGGTTCCATCTACCGATCTCTCAATTCCTGCTAAATTCAGCCTTGTTTCCATTTTACTGATTCAAAATCTACTTCTACCAATCTCATTCTGTTTCAGATACAGGTTTCCTCTCTGGTCCTCCTGTCCTCCAACCAATCATGCTCCTTCACACCAGCCTGGGGTGTCTCCTTCCGCCTGTCCTGTCTGACCTAAGGCGTAACCTAAACAGTCATTGGGCATTTCTTGCACCTTCCTGTTTCAACTTATTCCACCAATCACAAGGCGCCACCCCCTGTGTGATCCGCAAGGTCCGTGGCATATTATCCACAACCTTAGATTCTTATCACTATTGGTGCACGGTCCTATTAAATTGATTGTATCACCCTGAGCGTAAAGTAAATCGATTGTCACCGCCTTATCTTCAACATTCATTCATCCTGTTGTAAGACAGTACTTCGTGTTCCTCTTATCATTCCTGTCCCTGCTGTAACAAACCACCATTCAGATCTTCACTATTCAATTTGTTATGTGTAACAGTCAAAGATCAAAGGCATCTTGACCCACCCGCAGTAAAGCACCACATCCAGGGTTACTACTAATCTTATAATGTAGCTTCTTTTATTCTTTTTTCACACCACACTCATCCACTTATAATTCCATGCCATCCAACGTCAATTCCCTTTTACTCCTCAACACTGTATCCAGTACCTTTACCCAGCATCTACATCTTTTTCCGGATACAATCACTGCCTCTCTATCGACCAACCAGGTGGTCCCTTATGGTGCCAATTGGAAAAGAAGTTCCGAAGGGATATCACCTACAATCCCAGTGACCTCAATATTATTGGTTAGCTCCATCTTGTCGCTAGGGGAACAGTGATCGCTATCACTGCAGTCCATTCACCCATGACCCCTAATGGCTACCAGTGGCTCCAAGATGTTTTCAAGAATCCTTCATGGAGAATGATGGAACGTATTCAATATTGTATCCTCCAACATCTAACCTCACCTGGCATCACAGCCACCTCGTTAATATTGGTCAGTTCTATCTTATTGTTAGGGAAACAGTGATCGCTATAGCCGCGAACCATTCACCTAAGACCTTACATGATTTCCAATAGTTCAAAATGTACTCAAGAGTCTTCATAAAAAATAATGAAACCCATTATCACTGTTCAGGCCTTTCTCTACAGATATTAATCTGCTGATACATTTCTCCTCCTTTTGACGTATTTTAAGTTCACAATCACCTGCACTTCTGTTAGCTAAGACCCTTTAAATTTCATGAAACTTAAAGCCGGTCAAAGCCGGATCATTATCCTGAATATGTTGATATATGGGGGATCTAATATTTATAATGGCACACCGATGTTCCTGAATCCTGGTTTTCAAAACCCTCTTGGTGCTCCGTACATGCATTTTGTTGCACTCACATTTGATTACATAAATTATGCCACAGCTGTTTATGAATTATTGAATTCATTGATACAATATTGTTTGTTGGTATTATATTTGAAATATTTCATGCGATTCATCCCCAAATCACAAATAATACATGAACCACAGGTATAATAACCATTCGGTTGGCTCAGCAACCAGTTAGTAGCTGGTTCTTGTACACGTTCCAAATAGTTTCTGCTAATCAAGTTCCCTATAGTAGAGCTTTTCCTATATGTCCCTACTGATTTTCCAAGAATGATGACTGTTAAACCTGGGACGCCTCTCAAGAGTTTAAAGACTTATGAATTTTGGGTAGCGTATAAATGAAAGGGAATCTGGTGTTATTTAAATATTTGAATTCCTTCTCATCAAGTAACCCCAACTATTTCCAAGTGTACAATCTTTCTGCAATCCGCCTGCCAGCTTCCTTGATGGGGTTGCTACTCAACTTTTTATTGCAGGTACTGTCACTGAGCTGTCTCATGATTTCACGGCTATCATTTATCAACCTTCCGCCTTCTAGTGAAATGGCTATATAAAGAACTTGAGTCCTACCCATTATAAGTTTATATCCTGTTTTCCACTGAATTTCAAAGCCATTTGTTCTATTGCTACTCCGGTGGTCTTGATACTGGATGTAAAGATTAATATATAATCCACATATGCAAAATGTTATTTGGGATCACTGTACTCACATTTAGGTGTGACAGTTACCTGGTTTGTTTGTATCACAATTAGAAAAATGCATAAAAATGTAAGGAAATGAATACTAGGGAATGTGGGCTTCCTTATTTGTTCTCCTTCTTCTGAAAGGTTCTCTACGCTTATTCAGCACCGATCTGGGTTGTGGCTGTTGATAACGTTTTCTATAGGTATGCCATTCCATCCAAATCAAATGCCTTCTCTGCATCTGTGACAATTGAGGCAATCTCTTGTTCTGTGCCTTCGGCCCAGTCAATAATGGAGAGTGTTAATTTGATAGGTGTTGTAATGTCCATACCAGCTACAAATCTGTTGTTGACCCACTGAAACCAATTGGGAATTGAATTAAAGCCTCCTGGCTACTACACTAGCATAGATTGTCTAACTGTCATTATCAAGGCTGTAGGATGCTATGAAGGTTTCCCTTTTTTAAGGAGTATCACAATTGTAGTCTCTTGTCATAATTTCAGGATTTTCCCCTGATAGAAAGTTTTACAATAAACGTTATTGGAGCAGATATGCTTGTGGGTTTTCTGTACACTTTGCAGTATATGGTATAAGGACTTGAGGCCTTACCATTGAGGACCTTGTAGGAAGCTGGCTCTTTATATAGTGGACCAACATGAGGTACACTGTGTAAAGAGTCCAGGCAAACCCCAATTGGTTAACAGAGGCACACATGATAACCCAAGTGCTCTCTTTTGTGGTAGTGTGGACAAGCAGTTAGACTTATCAGAGGGTAGTGCAAAGCATTTATTGCACACACAAAGGCAGTAAGTGAGACCAGGGCCGTTTCTAGGTGTTTTGCCGCCCTAGACGAGAATTGAAAAATGCCGCCCCATCCATTTTACTACCATCACTCTCTCCCCCTGTAATCCAGGCTAAAAGAATTATATATAAAAAGCATTAGAAATAAAAAGCATTAGATATAAAAGAACTTGTATTAGGGGCTAGTAGCAAGAAGACTATATAGCTGGATGTTGTACACTCCTTACTGACAGCGAAATTATTCACAACTCTGTATCATTACCATTAACAACGAAGAACAACAGAGAGTTTAACCAGAATGCAGAGTTTTCTCACCACTAATTAAGAGGTCCACTCCACACCGGGGGTTGACGAAATTGTGATTTTGTTCTCAAAATAGACGATACTTTTACAAATATTTAACAAAATGACGCA
The DNA here is from genome assembly GCF_964261635.1 of Lissotriton helveticus. Classification (NCBI taxonomy): domain Eukaryota; kingdom Metazoa; phylum Chordata; class Amphibia; order Caudata; family Salamandridae; genus Lissotriton; species Lissotriton helveticus. The sequence goes on along the minus strand of NC_136070.1, from coordinate 686,261,329 downwards.
CATTTCCTAAAATGCTCTAGGACAATATCTCAAATGAAATTGACACACAAGGGCTTACTCCAGGTAATAAAACAAAAAGTCACAAAAGATACCAGCAGGAGACTTGTTTGAGAACAAATGTATCTCAACCACAGTTCTAACGTTCTTGTAAGGACTTTTCTCCTTGAACTAGTGTCCTCTGGTTGAAAAGTAAGCAAAATTTCACAATAGCAAAATGGCAAAAATGTATTTATAAAATGTATGCAATGCCAATATTCTCATTTCTTGGTATTTGGCAGCCGTAATGAAACTTTCCCTCAGGCCTACTTATATCCTAGAATGGCAAATTGTCTCTCAATAGCAGGGCCGTTTATTTTTCGAATTACAGATAAGCCTTAATCTCCCCATTATGCTTCTATAACCTTATTCTTTCACATACACACTTCCAGATGGGCCGTCTCATGCAGGAAGGCTTGGAAGGACACTGAGAAACAAGCTGCGGCCTTTGACTGCCTTCCCCCTCTCCTTGACCTGTTCTCTCCTCCGTCCTCTCTTTTCTTTCTCCCTCATCCACTTGAGCAATTCTCTCCTCACCCCCCACCCTGCGCTCAACCCTCCTCTCTCACTCAGCTGCCATAACCATTTGCAACTTACCACTCCACCCCCCCCAGCACCCACCTCAATGTGCAGCTGTTCTCGTTCTTATCTCTGTGTCCACCTACACCTCCATGATCCTGCCAGGCCCTCCATGTCCGTCCGCTCCACGGAATGTTCTTACCTTTTCTATCTCTCTGCTGGTCTTTGCGTTCCCTCGTTTTATGTTCTGTCTTCGCGAGGCCATGTGCCCCCATGTTTTACTCTCCTCAGCGCTGTCATGAAGAGTAGATGGGTATGGTGTAGTCCTGCGTGTATATTTATCGGGGGAGGGGGGGGTCTCTGCAGTCTTTTGTGGTCACAGTTCTGAGAACAGTAACTCCTGCCACTGAGCAGGGGAGGGGAGGGGCAGAGCGAAGCCTGTCCAGAAACGGATTCACCGGATCACACATTCGCTTTTTACTGACAGGAGAGCTATTAGTTACCAGCTGTGCGTCACCCCCGGCGCACCCCTGTCTTGGTACATACCTATGTACCTGACTGTTTCCTTGCCTCTCTGTCTGTTCTGTCTGTACTGTGACCCTGATGGCACGTGCAGCGCAGCAATGCTGGCACCGCACAGATCTCATTATTCAGGACTGGTGCCTCAAAATTAATTCTTCTGAGGCATTGCACAGTTGTCTATGTGATTTTATGTGACAATTCCTTTGTGTAAAAATTCTTCGTTTGACATGTTTATTTCATTGTATTGAATGTATGTATGTATTTGTTAAAAAGTTTTGTTGTTGTTTTTTGATGACATAAGAAAAATACTTTTTCAAAAAATTGCTTTATAAAATATGAATTGATTCAACGTAATGGTTGTCCAACCTAGTAATTTACTTGACTAGGCGATGCATTATTTGTAAATTCAACCTGCTCGGCCACTTGTTTTTGTTTACTCAATTACCGCACAGATCGCAGTGCACACGGCCCCCTCCAGTAGCGCCAAATGTGACATCAAGGCCTACAACAGTTTTTTCCCCCTTTTGCTGCCCTAGCCCTTTTGCCGCCCTAGGCAGCCGCCTAGTCCTACCTAATGGTAGAAACAGCCCTGTGAGACTCGCTCAATAAACAAATCCAATACTAATTTATAAAAATGACACTGTTTTTTATAGGAATTTAGCTCCCAAGAGCATCGGAATCAGGTAAGTACTTTACAAGATGTGAATTTTTACACATTTCAAAAGTTCACACAGTGCAATTTCTGGAGTGGTAATGTTATCCTATGGAGTAAAAAGATATGCATTCAGACAATTATCAGCGTCTTACAGGACTCTTCTCCTGGACTTAGGTGAGTATGGGGGCAGAATCTAAGGCAGCACCAACAGGTCACCTGAGGCTGCTGTGTGCAGAGGTGTGTTTCAGTGTCAGGTGCCCCATTTAAGCCTATGGGGATCAGTCTGGTCAACACACCTCCTGACTAGCTAATTTTCCCACCTGTCATGGTGTAAAATAGGCCCTGGGCAGGGGGTGGTATTTCCCGCAGTCTGGGGTAAGCCAGGGTCGCTTATCAATGACGGGGGGGGGGGGGGGGGGGGGGAGCCTTTGAAGCATCCTGTATTGATATGCTGATTACTTGCCATCCTGCTTGGAGGAGGTGACAACACCTCCTGCCAGAGCAGGCAATGTTCCCCACCTCTAAGAGCATGAGTTCTCACCTCCAGGGGGTCAGAATCACGACTGTGTTGGCAGGCTGGACAGTACCAGTCGGCCAATACACCAGAGGTCGGTAGGATTTAGGGAATACCTCTAAGTTACCCTCTGGGTGCATGTATTAATAAATCCTTCACTGGAATCCGTGTGAGTTTATTAATTTGAGCCGTTTGATACCAAACACAATAGGTTTCAGTGAGGCCGTTGTGTAACTGGGAAACTTGTTTTGTCTAGTACATACCTTAGGATGGCTTCCCTGTTCACTTGCTCTGTCAGTAATTTAACTGGCTAGCACAGTGGCATATGTGCTCATGCAGATATGTCTTCCTGTATAATATAATTCACCCCTGTCTTAAGGCTGTGAGGCCTGCTGTAGTGGTGACTTACAAATACTACATGCAGTTTTAGGGGAAATGGCACACAGGGTGTGCGCCATGTCATGTTTTCACTTTTTAGAGCACCTAGTCTCGCAGCCTGCAGTGGCAGTCTGCCTGAGTTTGATGCTGTGTCCCTTAGAGCAAGGATATAGACAAGAAGTTCAGCCCAAGCGCGACAACATATTGAGGAACCGCAATTAAAATAAACAGTTGGAGCAACCGGAAGCAGTGCGACCCGTCAGTAGGATATAACGAAGAGAACGCTGCGACGGGTAAAACGCTCTAGGAGCGAAGGAGGCACAGTTCGACAAAAGACAAAAAAGACGCGAGATAACAATCACGCTGGGGCATAACCTTCTAATACAATTTGATGAGGAAAGACATCCTCGTTCTATGTATAAGGCACCATGAAAATGTAATTGAATATATGGCCAAGAATTGACGCTGTTCAAGCAATCAGAAAAGAGAACTCCAGGCATTGATTTCCTACGATTTGAAATGCGTCGGCACAGCAAAAGAGCACAGATGAATACAGTTTTTTTTTTAAACTCGCATTTTACTAAACTTAAAATTAATTTCTATTTGATTTTTTTTTTTTTTTTAAACGATTTTTATTGCAGACTCAATAATAAACACAACACTGCCACATAGGCACCATAGTTCCGATTCCGCAGTGCATCATTTCTCGTTCAGCTTCATACACAGCCGTTAAGCCCACAACCCGGAGGTCGGGCGGCGTCAAGCAAGGAAACGTCAGAAACAGAAATGCAGTAGCAGTGGCAATCCGTTCTAAGTGTACACCTGTCCACTTTTAGTGTTTCTCCCTTGTGTCTCGTCTGGATTTCTTAAACTAACCCCCAACTCCCCCCCCCCCCTCCCCGCCATAGCTCATCCCCCTTCCCCCCCCTCCATCCACGCAAGAGAGCTCGCTTAAATTTGCATCTGGGAATGATGTCAGGAGCTAACAGTAGTCTGGGTATGTGATGTGTCTGGCATGTCTCAGGAAGTGCCTACCTCCGGGTCAGGAGTGTCCCCCTCTTCCTGCGACGCGCTGTCTCGTAGTGCTTGCACTAACGCCTCCCAGGCATTCGCTGTGTCCAGGGCTTTATCAGTGGGTGTGCGACGTGCCAGCTGGTAGCGGAGCGTGCTTTCACAAGCAGCCCACTTCAGGAGTTCATTGACCCACCGCTTGTGCGTGGGGCCCGTTCTTGCTTTCCATAATCTCGTGACTTCTCGCTTGGCTAATATCAGGCCCATGTCAATAAATTTACTAGTAATTTTATTTTTGGGAGTATGCGGGAACCAGTGCAGAATACACACGGCCATATCAAAGAGTAGTCCCCTTTCTGTAATCTCGTTCAGCGTGTTCCCAATCTCCTGCCAGTATTCCCCCAGGTCAGGGCAGGACCATAACATGTGATTCAATTCAGCTCCCTCCGTAGCACATCTGGGGCAAGTCGCGTCCGCCGTTCCAAAATATTTTCTGAGTTTACCAGGAGTTAAATAGGCTCTGTGGAGGATATAAAAGTGTATCTGCTGGAAGCGTGCGTTCCTCGTACTCTTCCGTGCTCGCTGCACTACCTGAGCCCAAGCTATTTCAGGGATCTCCTTGGCCAAGTCAGATTCCCACTTGGCTTTCAGCGCTGTCAAGGACGGTAAGTTCTCTCTAAGCATCCTCGAATATAGGCATGTTACTGCTTTGTAGGTTCCCGCCGCCATCATGGTATACTGACAGGCCATGGTCGTCACAGGTTCGGAAAGTCCCCCTTTCCAGTGCGCCTGGATGGACCCAGCTACTGCTGCATGCAGCAAATAGCTCCCTCTCGGGAGGCCAAACCGCCCCTGCAGAGTATGGCATGGTATGAGCACTCCGTTCTCGTACAAGTCGCCCAGCACTTGCAGCCCCGTATCTTCCCAAGCCTGCAGCTGCGACCAGTCTCCCCCATGGGGTAGCGCTGTCACCATGCTCAGAGGTATTTCAGGTGCATACGGATGTTTCACACCCGCTCGGTGTTGGGAGCGGTTCCAGCAGAGTCTGAACGTTTGCTCCTCGAGGCTAAGATCTTTGAGGGCAAGTCTCTGCTGCAATGTTATATAGGCGAGGACATGTCGTGGAGTGCCTGTGTCCCTCTCATGTTCTGGTCCGCGGAATACCCTTGCTACCTCCTGTGTGAAAAGCCGCAGCTGAGCCACCAGATAATAGATCTCGAATTCCGGGACCGCCAGGCCACCCTCGTCCTTTGGGCGAGTGAGTGTCGTTAGTGCAACCCTGCACCTCCCCGATTCCCAGAGGAACGAGATCAGCTGCGATCGCAGTTGGCGAAAGAAGGAGCTGGGTATCCACACAGGCAGCGTGCGGAAGTAGTAAAGAAGGCGCGGTAGAGCGATCATTTTCAAAAGCGATATTCGGCCTGTCAACGAGAGCGGGAGTGTGGCCCAAAAGGCCATGCTTCCCTTCAGTGCTCGCAGACAGCGGCCGACATTGCCGTCAAACATGTCAGCCGCCGTGTGGTGCACGTGCAACCCTAGGTATTTCAGGTAAGTGGGCTCCCAGTTGAGTGCGGGACGGTGGTCGGGCCGCTTCTTGCCCTGTCGCAGGGGGGAACAAGCACTTCTTGGACCAGTTAACCTTCATGCCCGATAACTCGCCAAAGTGCAGGAGTAGTCTCTCCACACCCGCCAGCGCGTTCTCCGCATCCTCAAGGAACAACAGTAAGTCGTCGGCGTACAAGGAGACGAACTGCCGCTTCCCTCTGCTTTCTATGCCCCCATAGTGTTTCCCCGTTCGGATCTCCACCGCAAGTGGTTCGATCGCCAGGGCGAACAGGAGTGGAGATCGCGAGCACCCTTGCCGCGTTCCACTTTCCACCGGGTACTGGTGCGAAACGAGAGATCCCACCCGCACTCTAGCTATTGCCGATGCGTACAGCACCCTTGTCCATTGGATGTAGCCATCCCCAAGGCCGAAACACTTCATGACCTTGTAGAGGTAGTGAAAAGGGTATAGCTGGGCGCACTGCTGTTTTTAAATGAAAGTTCTACAGTCTGTATGGTGCTCCGGGGTATAGCCCTCCGACTGAGAGCTTAATAAATACAAAGAGGTAGCACTCCCCCAAAAACTGGGAAGTGTCCCCCGGGCTCCAGAATGTAGAGGTAGTCCCACTCCAAGCTGTCGAAAGCTTTCTCGATGTCTATCGAGAGGACAAGGGGCGTCTGCACTCTGAGATAAGCGTCGTCCAGCAGGCTTGTTAGTCTCCTAATATTCATAGTCGTGTTACGTGACGGAATGAATCCGGATTGGTCTTTATGGACCAAGCCGGGCATGTGCTGCAATAATCTAGTTGCTAAGATAGTGCTTAATATTTTGTAGTCTGTGGTCAGCATAGAGAGCGGCCTATAGGAGGACGGATTGCAGCTCACCCTCCCCGGCTTCAGCAAAGGGATCACCAGTGCCTCACGCATGGACTGGGGCAAATGGCCAGCGGTCTTGGCCTCGTTATACACCACTTGGAGACGCGGCGCCAGTAGGTCCAGATACTTACTATAGAATTCTATGGGCAGCCCATCTAGGCCCGGCGTTTTGTTGCGGGCCATCCGCTTTACAGCCCCCCTAATCTCGCCCAGTTCAACGTTCTTGCCCAGGTCTTTCGCCTGTTCTTGGTCCAACTGTGGCAAATGTACCCCTGCAAGGAAAGCATCAGTGTCGCTCTCGCGCCCCTGAAGAGCACTTTTATAGAGGGACTCGTAATAGCCTTGACAGCCATCAAGTATCGCCGACTGGATATAATGCACACTCCCCTCTTCTCCCTCCAGAGCCAGGATCAGGGAGCTACGCCTGGTGGGGTTGGCCAACCACGCCAGCAGTGTACCAGCCTTGTCCCCCTCAGCATGTGTTTTCAACATGTAAGCCTTATAGTCAAAGCCTCGGAGTCACTCCATCTCAATTGCCACAGCCTCCCTAGCCGCGCCGACCTCCTCTTGGAGCTCAGGGTGGCCCGGCCGCGCCATCTCCGCTGTCTGCAATTTGTCCTCCGCTTTAGTGAGGTCATCTAGCAGAACCTTCCGCACCCCTGCGCATTTCCTGATACATTGCCCTCTGATAACTACCTTAAAGGCGTTCCATTCCATCGCTCTGGAGGTAGTGGAACCACCGTTCTCTTTAAAGTAGTGGGTTATTCCCTCCTCCAACGCTGCGTGGAACAGAGGGTCATCCAGTGTTTCAGGTCTCAGTTTCCAGGTCGGAACGCGTGAGATCGCCGTCACCCATTTCAGTGTAAGCAGCATGGGGTTATGGTCCGAAATCGTCCTGGCTAAATATTCGGTACTCGCAACAGCTGGCATTACAATTGGGGAGCACAACAACGCATCCAACCGAACATGGAGATCGTGCAGAGCAGAAAAGTAAGAATAGTCCCTATCCGTTTGGTGCTGTGAGCGCCATGCATCTATCAGTCCCCACTTCCCCAGCCAATCTAGCCTACCCTTTGTGAGGCGGTGTACTGGGGAGTCCTTCAGTGGTGGGTGGGATCTATCTAACGCAGCATCCGTCGCGGAATTGAAGTCACCTCCCACCATAACAGGGCCCGCTAAATAGTGCGCAAGCGCTCCAGAAAGTCTTGTCAAGAAGGGAATTTGGTCAACATTCGGGGCATATATACAGCATAAGGCTATGTCTCTGCCCTGCAGCTTGCCCTCTACGGCAACATATCTACTGTGTGCCTAGTTGTTTGGAAGGGAACACCCGCTCTGACCCAGATGAGTGTGCCTCTTGCAAATGCGGAATATGTTTATCACCTACCTCTTATCATCTACCTCATATTTGTTGTCTGTATAACTGTGTGATATATATGTCTTTCTCCTACGCCTTCATATGTTATTCGTTCCTATGCCCATATAACTGTTTGATATATATGTCTTTCGCATACGCCTATATGTTAAGCGCTCTGATACCCACGGGTCTTGTTCGCGCTATACAAAACTTTCTAATAAATAAATAAATAAATAATAAATGTGGTGTTGAATATTTGCCCTCTCCATCTACGCTGCAGCGCGATACCTTCCTGTTTTGTCAAGTGTGTTTCCTGCAGAAATGCAATGTGGACCCCCCTGCGGACCAAGTATGCGTGCACTTTGTGTCTCCTTGTCATCGTATGTAGGCCCCTCACATTCCAGGTTATACATCGCAATGCCCCCACATCAGCCATTATCCCAGATCGATTGAATCGCCATCAAGCAGTGCCATGTCCCTACGTGGATGGAGGCGCCCTCCCATCTCACCTCCAGGTCAACTCTCCCTCCCCCAGAACAACAAACCGATCCCAGCGGAGAGTGCCCCAATATATACTCTCTTCCCGCCCCCCCAGAACAAATACTCTCCTCCCGCCCCCCCAGAACAGGACCCAATATCAAGCTATCAGCCCCCATCCAAACTTAGTCTATCACCCAACTCCCGCCTATTCCACAGTCGTCACTGTGGTAGCCTTAAGGGCTAACCGAGCGCAGCTCTAGATCCGAAGGCGGTCCGGCAGGCCCAACCCCGCCCCTAAGACCCCCCAAGAAACCCCCAGCGGCAGCCCTGTTCACGTTGCAATACTCATCTACATCAGACAGCCATAATGTCCCCAGTTACCGGTACTGTTCTCAGCCAGCCGCCGATGCATCAAGCCTCTAGGATCTCTTCAGACGTCTGCGGTGTCACTATCGGGCCCTTGGTGCTGTTGACGTCCGGCAGTTCTGTTTCCGAGCCCGTGGCGTGACCTTCTGATTCCGTGCCCCGGTGCAATGAAGTCGCCTCGCTTCCAGACAACGCCACCACAGCTTGCAACACCGATCGCCTCTCCTCATCCGTTTGGGACAGGGGAGGTCTCCGGGATCTCCGTCGTCGTCCGCGGAGTCTCTGCGACTTCCGCACCGGGAGTAGTCGCCGCTCCTCTTCCTCCCTGCATCTCGCATCGTCCGTGCCTCCTTTGTATGTTTCCCACCATGCCCAGGCGTCGGCTGACGTGTGGAAGAAGAGCGTGTTGTCATCCACTACTATCCTTAGCTTGGCCGGGAACAGCAGGGAGTACTGTATGCCTTCGGTCCGGAGTTCGCGCTTGATGGACAAGAAGGAGGCCCGCATCCTCTGCATCTCGTAGGTGTAATCCAGGAAAAGCGTCACTCTACTATTGTCCACTTGGAACGGTCGCACGCCGCGGGCCCTCTGGAGCAACAGGTCTTGGTCCTTGTAATGCAGGAGCCTGGCAATGATCGGGCGAGGCGGCTGGCCCGGTTTGGGAGGCCTAGCCGGGACACGTGCGCGCGTTCCAGTGTGAAAAAGGGAGATAGACCTTCCGGTGCCACTTCCGTCTTAAACCAGGAATCCAAGTAGCTGATCATGTCTCCCCCTTCTGTATTTTCTGGCAGAGCCACTAAGCGGACGTTGTTGCGTCTGCTCCTGTTTTCAGCGTCCTCAGCCCGTCCGTCGAGCGCCTGTATTCGGTCCAAGGCCTCGGGCAGCTTCGCGTCCATTGACTTATCAGCGGGGTCCAGCTCCTTCAAGGTAGCTTCCATGGTCTTAACCCTGTCCTTGAGTTTTGCGTGGTCCGCGCGCAACAACCCTAGTCCCAGTGCCACCTGCGCGATATCCTGCTGCAGAGCGTCTTTCGTGGCCGTGATGGCCTCCAATATCCGGTCTTGGAGCTGTTGCAGTTCACCAGTCCCCGGGGCTGAGCCCTCTGGCATCTCCGGAGCAGCTGCCCCATCGACTCTTCCCTTATTCCGCACCATGGCGCCGTAGCACTAGCCTAGCTGGTCAGAACTCTAGTGCGATGGGACGTTCGCAGACCGCTGATGGAGCGTGGGTGCCCCTTAGTTCGTCCCCCAGGTTTTAGCTGCGTCTCGGTCGCAGGTGCCAGGTCCACTCCAGTGTCATCCGCGCTCCAGGGACACAGGATCCGCCAGTGCGTCCGCCCTCAAGCTCACCCAGCGCGTAGGCCTGTTTCAGTTCAGCCCTCGGTGTTCTGGCCAGACCACTCCGTGTACTGAGGAGGCGCTGATCCTTCCTGCAGCCCTGCCAATGGTTGTCTCGTGGCGCGTAGGGGCTCGTGGGCCAAAGCGTCCCGCCGGTCAGCTGCCGCACCGGTCAAGCTGCGCGGTCCTGCAGGCGCCCCAAAGTCAACCACCGGGCCCGAGGCGGTAAGGCCAAGCCACCAACTCCCTCGTGGGTCACCACTTGCGCCACCTCCGGCTGCAGTGTGCTCACAGCCGTGAGCAAGGCAGGTGCAGGCTCAGCGGTCAAAACCCAGCAATCTCCACCACGGAGTTGTGCTCCCCCCAGTGAGCTGCTCTTCCGTGGCTCTCCTCGGTTCCCCTCCAGTCCAGTGTTCCAGGAAACGGGGCGCCCAGGTCTCCACGCCGCTCCGAGGGCCGTGATCCTCGTGATCCAGCGGGAGTCCACCCGCAGGGATGCCAGCTAGCACCCCCCAGGAGGGTAGCGCCGCGCACCGGGTCTAGCGCCCCTCCTTCGGCTCCACAGGTGCTCCCGACGCCCTTCTCTTTCGCACTTCAAAGTCGCTTCTCCGCCGGTCCAGCCACGCCTCGATGTCTGCCCACAGCCTCAACCTCTTGGGCGCACGCAGTGTCCAGCGCCGTACACGCTTGCCGTGGGAGCTCTGGGCAGTCCGCTGCGGCAAAGGATCTCAATCGCCCCCACTCAGCAGCCTCCTCACCAGTCTCCTCCGGTCAGGGCGAACTTCCCGGCCGCCATTTTGTGGTGCGCCGTCCAGAGCAGGCGAATATAGGATCAGTTCAGAATGAGTGTACGTCACCTACAAAGCCCTCCACTGTGGCGCCAAGTACGTCGCTCCGTCTCCCTAGCTCTGCGGCGAGTCGCTCCCTGGGCTCTCATCGCTCTCGCAGCTCTCGGCGCTCTCGGGCTACTGCCGCGGTCGCGTCCGCCATTTTAGGACGCCGTCTCCCCCGGGCTGCTCCGCTACCTCGTCCGGTCTAGCGCTAACAAGGGGTCGCCACCTCAAGATACCAGGGTGCTGCCTGCTTTCCCCCACAGTTCAGGAGTGCGGCGGTGCAGTGTCTCTCGGGCGGCCGCATGTAATTTCAGGATAAATTAGGGGCAAGGCGCGGAGCTCCGGGCTCACGCCGCCATATCCTCCGGCGTCCAAGCCACGCCCCCCATTAATTTCTATTTGATGTACTATGTGATTAATGCCGTTGTGCTCTTATGGATATATCGAGATTTTTTCAAAGATCTATGATACTGATTAATTCACTGCAACCTGTAAACAAGGTTATGAATGTTTGTTTATTTAGTTTTTTTGTATAAAATGGTGTACTGTGATGTGGTATGGAGAGTATGTCCTGATGGATATGTGGATTTCAAATGTTCTCTAAAATGTTTTTGGAAATTATGTATACATGTATTGTCTAAAAGTGTGGACCATTTCCCTTTTCATACAGAAAAAATCAAATAAAAGTATAAACGTATGAAGTAAAAGGTATAAATAAAATACCGGTGCAAACAAAAAAGAAATATGTTTGGCCATGAAGCATAAAGTATACGAGCTTGCAAATAAATTGAGGTTTAGGCAATTTTTTCTTCACTTTGTGTCCCTTGGAGTGGCACAAGATATGATACAGCTCTTAAGGGACCCGCTTTAGTACCAATGCCATAGGTACCAGGGGTACTACTTACCAGAGACTTATAGTGGTGGTAAAGGCCTGGCCAATTGAGGATCAATTGACCAGTTACCTTGTTTTGGAGAACGAACACTGGCAATGGAAACCTCGTTAGCAAGAACCCAGTGCACTTTTTAAGTACACAGTTATAAGTATCCTTGGATATGCAATAGCGACTATTAAGGTAATAGCTTGAGCCTAGTTAAAGCAAGTATTCTCTGTATCCCAGGAACCCAAAAGATTTAGCAATTCTATTCCTTTAGGTGATGCATATAAATTCTAAAATTAAACTCTTAAAGACCAAGGCAGTTTTCTTGTGATACCTAACCAACTTTATTGTTTATGGCTATAACATGTACATGATCATTTGTAATGACAACCAATTATATACCTACCTTATTGTTGAATTGGAAAGATTTATGTCTAGCATACTGGTTCTGTTCCATGCTCTTTGTAAGTATTTCACAATGGCTCTTGATTGCTTTCCGAAACCGGCATTGCACAAGTGATCTCTAATTCTTTTTGTTGTGTTCTCTACAGCTTTTTCTTAGTCTGGGTGATTCTCTTCTGCTTTGCTTTATATTATATAGCCACTCTTTCCTCCATATGTTTGTAAAGTATTCCTTACCACAGCTGACGACTTAATGTCTTTAGTGGAAACACATAAAAGGTGTATTTCCTCTTCCAGCCATGAAAAATCCGCCTACTTTACGGGTAAAATTAAAATGGTGGAAACCACGACCAAGGAGCTATTTACTACGGTTAGAAAGTTATCTTACATTAAAGATTCTAAAAAGACAGATAGTAGTTAATCTTTGTGTGATTCTATTGCATCTTTTTTGTGGCGAAGGTGGAAGATATTTATAATGGCTTCACCGATAAGAGTACCTCAGTCGTTTTACCACTGGGGTCTGATGACCCAGAGGGGGAAATAGAAGGCCCATCTGGTCCTCAAAAAAAGAGTAGTAACTGTGGCCCCGATTTAGCACTTCTTGCATCCTACTAAGCAGCATTTTCAGTGGAGCAAGTACAGGACCTCTTGCTATCAATAAAGTCAGGTTCCCTTCTGGACCCCTGTCTTCCCAAGATTGTGCAGTTGGATCCTAATGTACTAGCCAACCAACTGACGTGTATCGTTAATGAAATGATCATTCAAGGCAATTTTCCAAAGTTGTGGAAGATGGCATCCATCCTGCCACTTCTTAAGAAACCGAACTTGCCTCCTATGGAACCAAATACTATAGGCCAATTTTACGCCTCCCTTTCTCTGCCAAGATTATAGAGAAGGCGCTTAACAAAGAATTGGCAATAGTCCTTGAGGTTAACCATTTGTTGGACCACTCTCAGTTCGGATTCAGAGGTGAACATAGCACACATTCAGCCTTAATAGTTGTGTTGGAAGGGTTGAGAATTACTCTTGACTAAGGAACAAATACAGCCTTGATCCTATTGGATTTTTCAGCTGCATTTTATAATATCAACAATGCTTTATTGATTGACTTGCTCCATTCTCTAGTTATCAGTGGCTCTGCCCTAGCCATTTTAAAATCCCTTTTGTCGGGAAGGAAGCAATTTGTGGCCTTGGTTAAATTATTTTAGAACTTTTTCGCAACCATGTGGGGTTTCGCAGTGCTCTTCCTTTAGCTCTACGCTTTTTAATTTATATGTTACCACCCAGGTTTCTCAGTGGTCACCTATGTAGACTACACTCAGATAATGGCTGGCAATACGGAAGACACTGCCAGTAGGTTCCATAGTTGTGATAGAGCGCGCGGGTCACCCGACCAATAATTTTGCCACTTCCGGTCTTCGGGCCCATATATTTCAAATCATCATATACATTGATCGGATGACCTCACGGTCTACTATCAATAATTTGTGAGTTCCTTTCGTTATTCTTCGGAATACCCGACTTACCATCCACCGATGCGGGTACCTATGACCACAATGGATCAGGGAGCTAGCTGTAAAAGGAAAGGCAGCAAAATACAAACCCAACAAATAACATTCAAATTCTCTTTGTAAATGACCACGGACAACTGGAAGTTTTAAAGTCTTTATCTAAAGTTCGTTCTCAGAAATCATTAGATTTACAAGAATAAGACAATCAATAATCAAAATGATGAAAAAGTACATAACTATAGAGAAATAAAGTCAGGGTAACCATTGAAATTCTGATATGAGATGCAACGGGAATATGCTATACAAATTTTAGAAGAAAGTTTAAGAATGGACATTCATTAAGGAAACAATCTTATGCACGGACTAGAGATTCCCTATTGGAAGAGTTTATACTATGGTAAATTCAAAGATCCTATATAACTATAGGTGAGTCTATGAAGAGAAACACGCTATGCATCAAGGCAAAAGTTCTTTAGACAATTTAAGTAAGGAGGTTCTAGACCATATGAGAAAGTGACAAACTGCAATGCAGAATATAATTTCTAACAAGTAGGGTAACATAGGAACACGTTATGAAACCAAATGCAAATGACTTTATGATTAAATGATTGCGGAAAAGCATGGAAAAATAACATATGCAAAGGTATGTCTTTATTGAAGCAAAAGACAGGAAATTTAGAAAGGTGCAAGATTCAGAGTTTTCAGAGGAATATTTACCTAGACTGGTGTGGAAACCAAACCCTGGCCACGGGTCAGTTAGGGACAGGAAACCCTCAAGGAAGGATACCCCTCAATGGACAGCAGGTGCAGAATGGACACCCAGGACAGGACAGGAAACCCTCAGATTAGGAATCAGGACAGGACCTCTCGGACAGGACCCTCAGGACAGGACCAGCACCCGCAGTTCGGAAGCAACGCCTGCGCTCCACCCTCTCTGCAGCTATCGATCAAGACCCCGATTGGGTCAGCGAACTCCCAGCAAAGTGCTCCGCCAGCACTTTAAGGTTTAGTAAAACCTTAGTCTATGGTCAAATTTCGGACAGAGTGCTCCGCAGCGCTCTGTATCTTCAGTCACCTATTGAGTGCGTTGGGTCAGTGACAGGTCAGCTAAACCAGACAAGTCGGACAATTTCCCTAGGTGAACCCAGGGTAGATATACTGTTTTGGGACGGTGTACCACCCCCCAATGTTGCAAAGTGTCAGAATCCCTCAATTTGGATTGGTCCTAAGGTAGGATTTGGGTAACACACCAATCAGAACAGACTATTACAAGCCCTACTTAGCATCCTAGGGTGCCGCCTAGCAAGATTGGGGTTCCCACGAGAAGTCGCAGAGAATACAATGGAAAGAATACATTTCGATACAATAGAACATAATCATGATGCTTTTGCTGGGTGAAGGTGCACTTTCCCAGGGTGGCTCTGGCATCAACCTTCTTTGGCCTGAGTTCAATGTCATGGCAGCCTCTAGTGATTCTGCGCAGAAATACCCTCCAAGATAGACTCCCCAGCCCCAGCGCCCCTCCGAGTCGAGGATACATGAAAAGTAAGCGAAAACAAATTAAAACATAGAAGTGACGGTATGAAAAACACATCATTGGTTTTGTACTTTAAACTTATCATTATAAAAATATACTATGCAGTTTAAACATTAGCAACATATACACGAACACAAGAGCATTCACCACGTTATTCACAAAAGCTGTGTATTACGCATGCGCACCCTTTCCCACCAAACTTATAACTACGTCAGGTCACGTGAGTGTGACTGACGCATGCGCAGAAGCAATTTTCCAAGCGGCGGCCATGTTTTAGGGACATGGATTAGTTGTATTAGAAAACACATATGCAAGCTTCATCTACTTCGTTCGAATATAAAAAATAAAAGATTAGTAAGACGTACAAATTTATTAATTGATTACACACGGGCGAGGTTCATGACTCGAGCAAGTCGCGATGCGAAGCTTGCTCTATCAATCCCCTCTTTGATGATATTTACTATCATCACAAAAATAATGGAACCAGATGCCAACTTCTCACACTTTATACAACTCTATCTCTTCCAGCAAGCGATTCAGCTTCTCTTTTTCATTTTTGGTAGGGTGAGAATTTTTCACCTTTTTGTATATCTGATTATTCATTTCCTCTAATTCAAGCTCATCCACACTCCGTTTCACTCCTCTGGCATTCACTTGATGCTTTCTGGTGTGCTTACGGCATTTGCAACAGACAAATATGAAAAATAGGATAAGACCTATAATTCCAATTGGCATCAGTACCTTAAACAATAAGCTTTTACCTAAGCTAGCAAGCCAATGACCTACATTTGAGAGACCATCTACCAGTCTCTTCCAGGCACTGTCAACCTCGAGTGGTTTGAGTTCCTTTTCCAAATTAGTAATGTTTTTCACGTATCTTTTGAGCTGCACACTTTTGTCCGGAATATAAGTGCAACAATGTTGCGCCTTCAACATCCGGCAGACTCCGCCCTCTTTTGCTAATAAGGTGTCAAGAGCAAGTCTGTTCTGCAAAACCATCGATCTGATCGCAACCATTTCGGTATTGACCAGCAGAAATCCATGAGCTGTGTCAGTAGACAACACATCCACTATTGTGGATAATTTGCAAATTCTGTGAGTGTTCAGAACCACTCCCACTCCAGGTATCAGTGCACTGAAAATACTACCCATTATTTCACCTACGCTTTCTCTTTTACTACGCACTAAGCCATTAGTATTTTCACTGCTTCCAGCAACTTCATTCACATGGTATATTTTCGGGAAGACAATGCCAAAATAGCAGCTTCCATACCAGTGATCCGGCAATTTGAAATAAGCCTTGTCTCCACATATATAATAGATTCCAGGAAACACAGGCTCTGACCCATTTTTGAAACCCCATCCTCCAATTACCTTGTAATTATGTTCACATTCACTGGAACCAATGAAAATGTTATTATAATAGCTAGTCTTCTCACGGTGAAGACATAGCTTTCCTTTCCTTTCAAAATCCAGCAACAGAGCAGGTCCCGCCCCACCCTTTGAGGTGCCTTCCATGTCCTCAGCCCATTTTGGCGTTTACTGTTTTTCGTCATCTGCCTTTCTTTATATTTTTATTCTCCTCTTCTCTGCCATGTTCAGGAACATCTTTTCATGCTCACGCAAAGAACAGGTCAAGTTATCTCGGTGTGCGTCACCTATGTCTATATTACCTATAGTCAGAAAGTATTCGCCCATATAGCGAGTAACGTCACTTTTGGTATGTACAGGATTCAGGTTCCCACGTATAGGAAGTTCAGAAAAGATCACGTCATTGTTAGAGTAATAGTACTGTAACGGTCCTCTTTTGTAAAATAAGCTTGCTAAAATGCTACAGGATATTCCGTATGTCAGGGGCAGGTGATGGTATGTCACGCCTTCGGCCACAGAGGTAGGTAGCTTCATGCAGACATAGCAATCCTCAATTTCCATAGTCTCTACATAGTGTATTAACAAGTTTGCGAAAACATTTAAATGTGTCTTATTCTTAACTCCATGATAATGTAGTCCTCCCTCATCTGATGCTTCTAAGTCTCGTTTTGTTTGTTTGAGTGCTCTCTCATGTCTTTCTACACTCTGTGTTGTCAGTTCTTCAATGTCAGTATTTACAATCTCAGTAGGGTCAATATTAGTATTTTTGCTCACCGCAAAAGGAATGAAAACTGTTAGTCCTATCCAAACTAATATCACTATAATTATACTACATACACATACCTTGCAGCATGTTTTGCAACAACTGCGACTAGGTCTACCACTCACGTTTGAATCAGACATTTTGGCTCAGAAGAAGTTTCTCGACCCCTCTTTGTGTCTCTGCACGAGTAGTTTATTTTGAGCAATTTCACGGTGGCTCGTCTTCTTCTTCGGCAGAGTACTCAGCGACTGGTTCTCCGTCGCTTTCGTCAGTTATATCAAGATCTTCAAATTCTTCCAAAACGAGCGTCCATTCAGGAGACTTGTACTTTTTGTTTTGTCTTTTTATTCGATCGCTCCTTCTTTTGGAAGTATCTTCTGGTTGCTCTGCTATGCGAGAACTCCTCCTTTCTTCTGCACGTTTTTCTTCTACCGTTTTTATCCTTCGCCTCAATTTCTTTATGAATCCAGGCTCAAGGTGCTTTCTTTTCTTAAGTCTTTTAGGTGGTACTGGGATTTCGTTTTCTTTTATTGCCCTTTTATTTTCATTTGCTTGTGGCAATTCTGCTTCCTTTTCTTCCCTTCCTATCTGACTAGTTCCAGGGCTCGTATCTATTTCTTCTGCCTGGTTACTAAACTGGCCTTGTTCAGGAGAGTTTTGTGTTTGCTTTTCAAATGTCTCTGTTTCTGTGTCCTGAACACGTTCTTCTAACCCTATCTGATCCTGTTCGAGCACTTCGATCCCTTGATTTTCTTCTGCTCGAACTATTACACTATGTCTAGTCTGTCCCTTTTCGACATCAGGAGTCAGTGGAGGTGTATCAATTATTTGCTCAGTCCCTGTCTGACCTTCTCCTTCCTCAGTTTTGATGTGAATCTCAATAGTCTGAGGTTCTTCGCCTGTGCCTTGCTTTTCCTCTCTATTCCACTCTCTACCTTCCCAAATTCGCTCCCTTGTTCTGATGGGGTCTTCGGTGGGGTCAATCAAGGGTATCCACTCATCTGGCCATATGCTTGGCAGCTCGTCATCAGCTACTTCTGGACCAACTTCTGGGAACCCCTCAGCAGGCTTGACTCTTGGTAGCTCGTCATCAACTACCCCCGGACCAACGTCTGCGGACCCCTCAGCTTGACTGGTACTGGGCTGTACGTCGTCAGTTACTTCTGGTCTTGCTTCTGCAGGCCCCTCTGCTGGACGGCCTTCTTCTCCAGGCTCCTTGTCTGGTAGTACCTTCTGGGTGTGGCTGGCGTGGATCCAATAGGGTACACCTGCACACTTTACTGCTGTGGTCGTTACCAGGATTACTTGGCGCTTCTGTCCCCACCTTGGTGCCAGGCAGCTCGACCGAGTATGCTTCTTGATTTTGACCCAGTCCCCTGGAACCAGTTTGTGAAGAGGTGTCGTTGGATTGGCGACAGCGTCTTCTCCGATCTGGCGAGAGATATAACGCACTTGGTCACCTAATCTCTTGCAGTATTCAAGCACCAAATCATCAGTAATACTCAACAGTTTGCTTCCTGGTACCCATGCTTGTCTCATCACTCTTCCCATCAGGATTTCATGGGGGCTCAGGCCTGTCTTCCGGTCTGGAATACTTCGGAGTCCCATCAGAACCAGAGGCAGGGCCTTTACCCAGGTCATGCCAGATGCATCACACAATTTCGCTAGTCTTGTTTTGATAGTCCCGTTTATTTGTTCCACCACTCCAGAAGCCTCTGGATGATATGCACAGTGGAGTTTTTGCGAGATCCCAAGTGCCTTACAGAGTTGGTCGATCACATCATTCTGAAAATGTCGGCCTCTATCTGATTCAATAGTGACTGGAACCCCGAATCTAGGTATCAGTTCTTTCAGTAAACACTTTGCTACTGTCAGTGCGTCACTTTGGGGAGTAGGGTAAGCTTCCACCCACTTTGAAAATAGGCAGACAATGACAAGGACATATCGCTTCCCCTCACAACGTGGCATGGTGATGAAATCAACCTGTATTCTCACAAAGGGACCCCCTGACCTCCCAATTCTCCCTAGTTCCACCATTGTTCTCTTGCCTGCATTGAACTGTTGACATGACAAGCACCTCTGGCAGAGGGACTCTGCTACTTTCCTGAACTTTTTGCTGTACCAGGTCTGTTGGAATACCAGAATCATGGCGTCCCTACCAATGTGTGATCCCTCATGTATCAGTCTAGCCATTGTGCCAAGCAAGTGTCTGGGTCACACAGGCATACCATTTGGGCCCAAGATGACACCATCCTCACGTCTTGGTCTACACCCTTCTTCCTTCCACTTCTCTCTCTCTTGCCAGGGTGTCGCCTGCTGCCATTCTCTCACTTCATCCCATGTAGGCACTTCTTCAAACACTCGAAGTTGGCAGCTGTTTCCGGCCCCCCCCATTTTGGATTTATGATCAGTCGATCCCTGGCGCATAATTTTGCCACTCGATCAGCAAAATCATTTCCCAAAGATACAGGGTCAAAGTCCTTCTTATGAGCAACACACTTGACCACTGCCAATTCCTTTGGTAATTGGATTGCCTCTAAAAGGTCTTGAACAACTTTTCCATTTCGAATAGGGGTACCTGATGAAGTCAGGAACTCCCTCTGTAGCCATAATTGGCCAAAGTCATGCACAACTCCATAACAGTACTGACTGTCAGTATACACTGTTAGGCGTTCGTTTTTCCCCAATTTGCAAGCTTTTATCATAGCGATCAATTCGGCTACTTGTGCAGACTTTACTCCAAATAAATAACCTGCTTCTTCAATTTTGGTTAAGGAGACTACAGCATAGGCAGCATTCAGGCCTCCTTGTTCATGTCTTAGGCATGAACCATCCACAAACAATTCCTTATCATGTTTAGGCAAAGGTGTTTCTTTAATGTCTGGGCGTGGCTTTGTGCTAAATTCTGTTAAATCAATGCAGTTATGCTCATCTTCCTCCCCATCTTCCATATCCATTGAGTTGGGAAGCAGAGTGGCGGGGTTCAGAATGTTGCACCGGACAATTGTTATATTTGCAGCACCCACGAGAATCCTCTCGTATTTAGTCAGCCGACTAGGGGTGAGATACTGAGTTTTCGTTCTTGTTAGTAAAATCACCACTCCATGCGGAACATACACAGTTACAGGATGTCCCATGAAAATGGATTCACTCTGCTCTAAACTTGTGCAAGTAGCAGCTACTGCTTTCAGACATCCTGGTAATCCAGCAGCCACTGGATCCAGGGTGGCAGAGAAATATGCCACTGGCCTTCTGGTTGTGCCATGCTCTTGTGTTAGGACTGACAACGCGCAATTATCGCGAGTGTCACAGAACAGGGCAAATTCCTTGGAATAGTCTGGCATTCCCAACGCAGGGGCTGTACACAGACAATCTCGCAATTTTGTGAAGGCTGTTAAGCTTTCATCATCCCATTCTACGATATCCGGTGTTCCTCTCTTGGTCATTTTTATCAAAGGCCTAGCTAGGACTGCAAATCCCAGAATCCATTGCCTGCAGTATCCTATCACCCCAAGGAACATTCTGATTTCTTTCTGAGTACGGGGTAACTGCATCTTTTGAATTATTCTCACTCTTTCTGACGTTACTTTCCTGATGCCTTTCTCTATCTGGTGCCCCAGATATTGCACTGATTTTGCACAGAACTGTAATTTTTCAGGGGCCACTTTATGTCCCTTTTCACTCAGGTGATTCAGTAGGGCAATGGTGTCAATCACACAATCTTTATGACTTTTGGACGCCACCAAGAGGTCGTCAATGTATTGCACCAAAACAGAATTTCCAGGTAAGACCAAAGTTTCCAAGCATTTTTTCAAGATCTGATTAAAGATAGAGGGGCTCTCTGTGTACCCCTGGGGGACCCTATTCCAGACATACACGTGACTGTTGAAAGCAAATGAGAAAAGAAATTTGCTGTCTGGATGCAAGGGAATGGAAAAGAATGCATGACATAGGTCTATCACAGTGAACCACTCAGCATCCCAGGGAATCTGATACAGGATCACTGCTGGGTTCGGGACAATAGGGCAGCAAGGAACCACTATTTTGTTTACCTTTCTTAGGTCCTGAACTACTCTGTACTTGCCACTAGGCTTTTTGATGCCCATAATCGGTGAGTTGCATGGGCTACTCATTACTTCCTGTATGATGGTTCCTTCTAGCAATTTCTGTATTTCCAGGGCAACACCTGCTCTCACTTCTGCATTCATTCTGTAGGGTTTAGTATTAGGGTATACTGCATTGTCCTTTATTGCTATCTGTATGGGGTCTACGTTTTTCATTAATCCTACATCTTTCCCGGTAAAGTCCCATACCTCTGGCTTCACTGTTTCTTGGAGTTCTTTGGGCAAATCCTGCATAGTTATTCGTTTAATTTCTGAGTCGGGTC
Organism: Lissotriton helveticus; assembly: GCF_964261635.1. Lineage (NCBI taxonomy): Eukaryota > Metazoa > Chordata > Amphibia > Caudata > Salamandridae > Lissotriton > Lissotriton helveticus. The sequence continues at coordinate 686,240,051 of NC_136070.1, read as the reverse complement.
TGATTAACATTAATTTATAAATGCCATCCTCATCTGGGGTCTGAATTTCAACACCCTTTGGTGTGCAAAAGATGGTACAGTTCATTTTGCACAGCAAATCTCGTCCCAGTAAGTTCACTGGACGGGTGTCACAAACGACAAATCTATGCATTTCTTTAAAGTTTCCAATTGAGATCTCCATGGGCTCGGTAACAGGAGTACTAATCAGTTGATTAGATACCCCCACTACTTGGATTGCTTCTCCCGAGAGGGGTAGGTTTGGAACGTCCACTGTTCTTACAGTAGAACGGGTAGCGCCAGTGTCCAACAGAAAGGTGACATAATTTCCGTCAACCTTTCCTTCAATGTATGGTCCTGACTGGTCTACCGGCAAGGAGGCGCCAAGCACGCACTCCTCGTCCTCCCCTCTCAGGCCTCGTCAGTACTGGTCATCACAAAGGAAGGTATCATTTAGTAAATACTGCGAAGTTGCTGCATTTCTGTTCTCATTGCTCCCCCAGATTTCTACGTCCTCACCCTGCGTCGATTTTCCCTTAAATACTTGCTTTGGTGCTCGGGGCAGCTGAATCGTTTTTACCTGTTGTTGGGTCTTTCTTGGTCTTTCATTCTGCGTCTGTGGAGTTAAATCAGGTGTTTGGGAGTTATCATCCTGCAAATAGGGACACTCGTCTCGCCAGTGTCCAATTTCTCCGCACTGGTGGCAGGGAAATTTCTTCTTTGCCTCCTCCCTGCTAATTTTGGGCCGGGGCTTTCCTCCACCCCCACCCCCAGGACCTGGATTCTGAGTAGTTTTGGCCATTTTATTCAATTGTTTTTCCTGCTGTTCTGCGAGCTTCACTTGAGCCCACATAACCTTCTCCTTGAGAGCCTTTTTCTTTTCTGCCATCTCGTCCTCACAGTACTTTGCGTACCGTAGGACCTCATCCATCTTTTTTGTGTGCCAACAGATTTTGTTATCTTTTATCCATTGACAAATTTCGGGTCTTAAACCATTTACAAACCTGTAAATAAAATGTGTCATATCCTTCATCTCGATGTTATCTATACCACTGTATGTTTTGAACACCTGCAACAGTCTTTCATAAAAGGAGTGCACTGTCTCGTCTCTTTCCTGCGTGGTTCTATCTATCTTGGTCCAATCAGTTTCCTTTGCTGGCACTTTTAGTTTCAGATGCTGTATTACCTGCTCATATTTTCTCATTACTTCCTTCGATGGTTCCCCTGTTTTGTCATCTCTTGGGTATTCCTCACTCGGCCAAGATATGGCTATTTTACACTCGGTCCATAGATCCACAGGGACCACTATGTCGAAGAACCCATCCAGGTCTTTCCACAGGCATTTTTGCACCTTTACGAACCTTTCCACCTGCCTATACCAATCCACGGGCTTTTCTCGTAATTTCGGGAAATCGTTAGTAAAGGATACAATATCCTGCCTGGACCATGGAACATGTACATATTTTCCACCTGGTACTTCACGCATAGGGCATAACTGTTCTGGTTTGTCAGGTTCCCTTAGAGCGAATTCGGGAGTTGCCTGCCTAGACCTGGCCTCATCCTTTTTCTTGGCCCATCTGGCTTTCCACCTTTCCACATCTCCCCATTTTTGCAATACTGTCAATAGTTCTTTGACCTGTGCTTTCTTCCCTGAAACATTCAAGTTTTCCAAATCCTTGTCTGAGAAATCTGCCCTGTATAGTTTCTGCAGCGGTTTCGATTTTGAAATATCTATTCCCATGCTAGCAGCAGTGTCTGTCAGTTTTTCATGAAGTACTCGGGTATTTCGGGTGAGACTCTTGCAGATAAACAGCATTTCGTCTTCAGAGTAGGTATTTAATCTATCTAATCCTACGTTTCCTGCCATCAATTCCTCTATTTCTATTCTCAGCTTGTAGAGATCTAAAGGTTTCGTTGGGGACGCTTGTTTTTCAAATTCTTGACTCCATCTTTCGATTTCTTCAGGAGTCACCAATGTGACGCTCTTAGTACCTGAGGTCGATTCCATTTGAATTTCCCTCGCGTTAAAAGGATTATGTCTTTTCTGGATCCTTTTTCCTGTATTTCTAACGGGCAGATCTAGCAGCGAGACCTCCGACTCGCACTCACTTGTCTGGTCATCTACAATTAATGGTTCTGGTCTGGTCGGTGCAATGACAGGAGTAATTACTGGAGTTTTCGGACTTCCGTGACGGTCCCCGTACAACGGAACCACTGGTCCGATAGTTACTGGGATCGTCAAGGCTTCAGGACTTGCATTTAGCTGTGACATTTTCTGTATTATCTCAGCTCTCTGGTTTGCTAGCGCTTCTCGCTCTTTCTCTTCTAATAACCTGTCCAATGACTTGTCATGTAACACCTGCGGTGTTAGAATGGGAGCATAACTCGGGGCAGTGGGATGTGTCTCACTTGGTCCTCCGCCATAATTAGGTTTCTGAAACAAACTTCCTGTGCCTAGAATTCTCGGATCTTCTTCATCCCGTGGCTGTAATAATGGCATTCCTGAACTTAAGGACCTCACCTCACCTCCGTAAGGGGGACGAAAGCAAAAATCTCCTTCACGTGAATATCCCGCCTCCCCACCAATTGGTCTCCTTGGGTAAATACTTCTGGTTTCTACGGGTCCTAGATTCTCAGTATAAGGAGGAATTAGATAATCCCCTCCTACACTTACGGACCTGACCTCTTCCCTTTGTAGGGGTCTTCGGGGAATATCTCCTGCACTCGAAGGTCGGTGTCCCTCATTATAAGGAGGCGGACTTCTCATGCATATGTCATCTAACAATTCGTCATCTGATTCTCCGAGGGGCCCCCAGTGTTTGGATTTCTCTGTCCTTTTTCCCCCCCAGGAGGATCTTCTGCTGGCATCATGGGAAACAGTCCCTCAACAATCATGCTCTGTCTCCATTCTTTCATCTTTTTGTCTCGGGTTTCTTGTTTCAGTTTTGGGTAATACTTTGTCAGGCCTTTGTCCATTCGGGGCTTTTCTCTTTGGAAAGCCTCGATCTCCCATTCCTCTAATGCCTCATACTGCGTTAGTCTCGGTCTGGGATGTAATTCATTCATTCAGGTTCTTAAATTGAATAGGATCCTACCATTAAAGGTACCTTCTAACGGAAAGGCCATTATTCCGTCATCTTGTGTGTATTTCGCCCAATTTTCTAACCACACACATGTATTGTACCCTCTGTCAGACATCATGAAAGAGGCGGGAGTATTTGGTGGTGGAATAACAATGCCCTCTCTAGTTTTAATCGGCTTGTCCTTTTTGAAGTAGTTCTTTACCTTATTTACAAGGGACAATTTTCGCTTACTTCCGTACATAATGCCGTATCTATTAGCCTTCCACTGATCCCTTTCAAACCCTAGGTTTCTTGGATCGGGTCTAGTCTCTGGAGTACACGAGTGCCACATATGATTCCTACGCCTAACTTTGTTTACAAAATTACCTCCAATCAGAATGCGTCTTGTAATTCCGTGCGACCAATGGGGTGCACGAGTTCAAATAATTTTCGGCCAATGGGTGCGCGGCCTTTTCGCGAGACAGTTCTCACGCTTCGGCGCTCACCCCTCCTTCACAATTCCAGCCCCGCTACCCGCCCGCTGTTTCTACCAATCCCAGCGCGGCACGGAGTGACGTCAGAGACGCTTCGCGACTGACTCTCTCCCTTCGCAAGGTAACGGAAACTTTCTTTCTTTCTAAAGTGCTTAGTACTTGGTTATTTTACGACGAATACACATTCGCCACAGTGCTCAAGTGTCTAGATAGAAAAGAGTTGTTTTACTGCAAGTAAACTACTTCCATTTACTTTTCACACACTACGGGTAGATCTCTTCCGCCTACCCTTCACTCTAGCATCAGTGAACCTGTTACTTCCCTAGACCCATCCACTTTTTCCGGGATATATCCGAGTCTAAGGTTTCCCAGCGGACCCCTTTGCTTCCACCCAAGCTCCGATGAACCTGCTACTCTTCCGATGTGACCCTTATTAGGTTACGCCACTATGGGAATTTTGCCAATGAACCTCGTTACTAACATTTATTCACACATGTATTCAGAAAAAGCCCTAGTTAGTGCTTCCGGTTCTACCTAACCTGCACCTAACTTTCCTTGAGCCTGCGACCTCGAGGCAAGTAGATTCTATTCACCACTTGCCATTCAATTCCCCGGGGATTTCCGACAACACTTAACAAACCGTTTTACATACGCATGGATTAATACATATAACAATATAAGAACAAGAATAACAATTTTCAAACAATTCATAAATTTCAAAAGCAACGCATCTCAAGAGAGTGATCAAGTCCCCGAAATGGCCGCTCTTATAGCAGCAATAATGTTAGCAGCTACCGACTTGGCTAGCTTAACTAGTCCTACCTAACCTTTAACTATTCCCTAACCATAACTCTGCTACCAGAAAATACTGATAGAGCGCGCGGGTCACCCGACCAATAATTTCGCCACTTCCGGTCTTCGGGCCCATATATTTCAAATCATCATATACATTGATCGGATGACCTCACGGTCTACTATCAATAATTTGTGAGTTCCTTTCGTTATTCTTCGGAATACCCGACTTACCATCCACCGATGCGGGTACCTATGACCACAATGGATCAGGGAGCTAGCTGTAAAAGGAAAGGCAGCAAAATACAAACCCAACAAATAACATTCAAATTCTCTTTGTAAATGACCACGGACAACTGGAAGTTTTAAAGTCTTTATCTAAAGTTCGTTCTCAGAAATCATTAGATTTACAAGAATAAGACAATCAATAATCAAAATGATGAAAAAGTACATAACTATAGAGAAATAAAGTCAGGGTAACCATTGAAATTCTGATATGAGATGCAACGGGAATATGCTATGCAAATTTTAGAAGAAAGTTTAAGAATGGACATTCATTAAGGAAACAATCTTATGCACGGACTAGAGATTCCCTATTGGAAGAGTTTATACTATGGTAAATTCATAGATCCTATATAACTATAGGTGAGTCTATGAAGAGAAACACGCTATGCATCAAGGCAAAAGTTCTTTAGACAATTTAAGTAAGGAGGTTCTAGACCATATGAGAAAGTGACAAACTGCAATGCAGAATATAATTTCTAACAAGTAGGGTAACATAGGAACACGTTATGAAACCAAATGCAAATGACTTTATGATTAAATGGTTGCGGAAAAGCATGGAAAAATAACATATGCAAAGGTATGTGTTTATTGAAGCAAAAGACAGGAAATTTAGAAAGGTGCAAGATTCAGAGTTTTCAGAGGAATATTTACCTAGACTGGTGTGGAAACCAAACCCTGGCCACGGGTCAGTTAGGGACAGGAAACCCTCAAGGAAGGATACCCCTCAATGGACAGCAGGTGCAGAATGGACACCCAGGACAGGACAGGAAACCCTCAGACTAGGAATCAGGACAGGACCTCTCGGACAGGACCCTCAGGACAGGACCAGCACCCGCAGTTCGGAAGCAACGCCTGCGCTCCACCCTCTCTGCAGCTATCGATCAAGACCCCGATTGGGTCAGCGAACTCCCAGCAAAGTGCTCCGCCAGCACTTTAAGGTTTAGTAAAACCTTAGTCTATGGTCAAATTTCGGACAGAGTGCTCCGCAGCGCTCTGTATCTTCAGTCACCTATTGAGTGCGTTGGGTCAGTGACAGGTCAGCTAAACCAGACAAGTCGGACAATTTCCCTAGGTGAACCCAGGGTAGATATACTGTTTTGGGACGGTGTACCACCCCCCAATGTTGCAAAGTGTCAGAATCCCTCAATTTGGATTGGTCCTAAGGTAGGATTTGGGTAACACACCAATCAGAACAGACTATTACAAGCCCTACTTAGCATCCTAGGGTGCCGCCTAGCAAGATTGGGGTTCCCACGAGAAGTCGCAGAGAATACAATGGAAAGAATACATTTCGATACAATAGAACATAATCATGATGCTTTTGCTGGGTGAAGGTGCACTTTCCCAGGGTGGCTCTGGCATCAACCTTCTTTGGCCTGAGTTCAATGTCATGGCAGCCTCTAGTGATTCTGCGCAGAAATACCCTCTAAGATGGACTCCCCAGCCCCAGCGCCCCTCCGAGTCGAGGATACATGAAAAGTAAGCGAAAACAAATTAAAACATAGAAGTGACGGTATGAAAAACACATCATTGGTTTTGTACTTTAAACTTATCATTATAAAAATATACTATGCAGTTTAAACATTAGCAACATATACACGAACACAAGAGCATTCACCACATTATTCACAAAAGCTGTGTATTACGCATGCGCACCCTTTCCCACCAAACTTATAACTACGTCAGGTCACGTCAGTGTGACTGACACATGCGCAGAAGCAATTTTCCAAGCGGCGGCCATGTTTTAGGGACATGGATTAGTTGTATTAGAAAACACATATGCAAGCTTCATCTACTTCGTTCGAATATAAAAAATAAAAGATTAGTAAGACGTACAAATTTATTATTGATTACACACGGGCGAGGTTCATGACTCGAGCAAGTCGCGATTCGAAGCTTGCTCTATCAGTTGCATGCTTGAGATTAGTAATTGGATGTCCAACATCTGCATAAACTAATCTCTGGCAAAACCGAGGTGCTCCTGTTGGGCAACAATACCCCCTCCTGGTCCCCTAAATGGTGGCCTTAGGAACTGGGAGCACTACCCACACCGGTTTCTAAAGCTAAAAACCTGGGCATGATTTTTGATGACAGACTATCATTTGATAAAAGCATCAATATGGTGATTTCCTCATCGTTTTATGTTCTCAAAATCTTGAGGAGAGGACAATTGTCTCCATTTATTCCACACAACATGCAGAAACTGGTGGTTACTGCACTTGTGCTTTCAAAACTAGATTATTGTAATGGACTACATATATGCACATTTACAGCAAAGACTAACAAACTACAATGTCTCTGTTTGTGATTCTGAGTATCCCCAGATCTCACTCTGGTCCCTAGCCTTGGCTCAAGTTCATTGGCTGTCTATTCACAAGCTCATCGATTTTAAACCACTATGTATTGCTTTTAAAGCACTGAATGCCCTCGGCCCAGAGTATCTGGAGCAGAATTCATCTGGTAATGCCCTTCCAGAACCTTGCGGTCTTCCTCAGCCCTCAATGTGATGGTTCCCAAAGTAAAGAGAGTTCACTGGGAAGGCAGAAGCTTTATAAACTGTGCAGCTAAAAGATGGAATTATCTTCCTCATTTTCTGAAGAAATGTACAGATTTTTGCGCATTCTGGAAAGCCTTGAAAACATGGCTATTCAAGCAATAGCGTTTTTATCTTCTTTGATTCTCATGACATTCATTTCTAACCCATATATCCTTCTTGTTTTCTTTCGTGTGCAGGTGAGAGAACCTAGATGCCTTCTGGAAGCAATCGCCATATAAAAAATAATTTTCATTTCAAGTATGGTACTCCGAATCTCTCATTAACCTCTTTAAACATCCACATCCTTATCTGCTGGGCATTGAAATTCCAATTACTTCTAAAATTATTTCATTATGTTCTGCAACTATCATAGAGCAAGTTATCACCTCAGCTTATAAGAAAAGCTTATTGAAACGTAATCTATCCTTAAATATTCTGCATGAAATGGAAGTAAAATGTCAAAGCCTGCACCTCAAGATGCAGAGTTCTCCAGATTCCCGCTAGCTGAACAATGTAAGGGATTTAATTCCCGGCTCGTGCCTTGGTCATTCTGCCCTTATAGTGAAAATATAGTTGCGCTGACCATGAGGTCTACTATTTAATGAAAACCCGTTTGCACTATCCAAGAGTATGAAATCTGAGCCAACCTGCAGTTTTTTTTGAACATGCAAGGTAATGTCTTCCTTTGGACGGTAGAGTATTCCATCCTAGAATAAATGATCCTTATATGTAACCATAGGCTCCTGTATGCAAACTACATCTGGCTTTTAGGTAAATTTTTCTGCATTTACTAGCTGCTGCTTTCTTTTAGAATGATGACATATAGTGTCAGTATGGATAATTCTTTAGAAATTACTTTCTTGTTGTTTTAATCCTTTCTGTTTGAATGTCTGTGGTATTTCTATAGTGGAAGCCTAGCCAAAGAGCAGCACAGAGGAGAACAGGGTACCTTTTCCTGTTTTTGCTACTGTATCATGTGTATATATCTCCATATCCATACTAATATTATAAAGAGAGAGCCCAAACCTTTGAGGCGGTTAATCTCAGTAACCACAGCACCATCAAAACACCCAATACAGCGTTGGAAAGGGCAGTTGCAGCAGAAGGACATAGGCTATGCAGACGGCCACCATATATATATATTTTTTTGCAGAGTTTTATATAGCGCGAACTGAATCAGGTATCAGAGCGCTTTACATAGCACCAGTTACGTTACATGAGGACACACATTCATTTTTGTTAGGCACGGGGAGATCAAGTGATTTGCCCAGAATCACAGGATGTTTGGCGTCGTTACCAAGACTCGAACCCAGATCCCCAGGTCCGAGGTCGAGCGCCTTAGCCGTTAGGCCAACTCCTCTATACATTTAAAAGGTAAAAGAACCGTGTCAGCAAAGTAGTCCCTTGTGGGCGTGTCTGCGTTGGGCTGTGGGCGTGGGCTGGGGCGTGACTAATGCTGGGGCGTGTGGTACGGCCATCACATCGTGGGCTGTGGGCGTGTGCTGGGGGCGTGACAAACACTGGGGGCGTGACAAACGCTGGGGGCGTGTGTCCGTCCTTCATGCCATGTGAGTCGTACATACAAGCACCAATTACGTTGCTGCGCAGCATCAAGGGGCACGCTAGGGTCTTGAGAAATGCTGGGGGCGTGTGTACGGCCTTCATGCCATGTGAACGCAATTGCGCCGCATCAAGGGGCACGCTGGGGCGTGAGAAACGCTGGGGGCGTGTGCTACATTCCGCCCTTCATGCCATGTGGGTCGTACATTAATCAGAAGATCGTCTGCTGTGGCCGTGTGCTGGGGGCGTGACAAACGCGTTCACCTGGAGGCCTGGTAAGTAACGTTACTGCAGCCTCTCCTGCGCGCTGTTACTGAACTCTCTCATTCAACGAAATTACACGCGCCTGCTACCATCAACCAGGGCTCTAGCCGGGCTCAGGCGGCGGGTCAGTACACTAATTACACACGCCTGATAACATCAACCAGGGCTGCAGCTGGGCCTCAAGCGGGGGAACACGCGCCTGCTAACATCAAGCAGCCCTGCATCTGGGCCTCAAGCGGGGGAACATGCAAATGAGCGTGTCTGCGGGGACAATTACTGCAGCCTCTCCTACTCGCTGTCACTCAACTCTCTCATTAAACGGATTTACCCGCAGCAGATAACTCTCATTCAACGACATTACACGGGCCTGCTAACATCAACCAGGGCTGTAGCCGGGCTCAGGCGGTGGATCACTACACCAATTACAGATGCCTGCTAACACCAACCAGGGCTGCAGCTGGGCCTTCTCCGTCCCTATTCTAATGAAACAAAAAATGTTGTCAACCGCGAGATTTTAAAATAAATTGCCCTTGCCAAATACACACATTACACACATTCTATTTCATACCCGGACAACGTCGGGACGGGCTGCTAGTATATATATATATATATATTTTTTTTTTTTTTATAAACAATTTTATTAATTTTTAGACATGGTGAAAGAACAAAAGCCAGCAAGATAGCACAGTACAATTGGAGCAAGAAGTCCCATTCGTTAGACGGTTAATCCTTGTCATAAAGTCCCATGTAATACAGGCAGTTAAGCAGGCAACACAAGTTTAAGCCACGAGACCCAACCATTTGCCCCACACCCTGCGATATTTCTTCGGACATCCCCGTGCTTCATACATAGGTTTTACCAGTGTGGTACACCAATCCACCCCTCCCGCCACTTCTTGAGGCTAGGCGGAGTAGGGCATTTCCAGTGAGCGGCTATGTCCCGCTTCGCTACAATCATTGCTGTGGTAAAAAAACAGTTTCTCAGTTCTGGAACCATCCAGCCCATCACTGATCCCCAGGAGCATGTGCAGTGGGTCTTGGGAAATCATATATGTTTTTATGTAATGATAAGAGGCATGTGGAGGGCAAAGATGATGTAGTAGAAGAGGTAGCTAAGTTCTGAATATCCATGTCAGAACCTGAATGTGTGTTTATTGGTTTTCGGATTCATAACCTCTTCATATTCCTATAATTTGTGGTCCTCTGTGGATACATCTACAGGTGTCCTCTCCAGTTAACATTTTCCTTTTGTTTACTGCTTCTGCTCCGCGATCTGTCCGCCTGGCTTTCCTTCTGACATCCAGTGCGAACTGATTTTTGACTGTGAAACTACTGTAGCCTTCTTTATTCTGTTTGCAGTACTGCCTCTGTCTTTTCTAACCTGTCTGCTGTTTTCCTGGAACGTTCTTTGATTTCTCTGACATCCTCTTACATGCACGTGTATCATTATTCCCTATAGGGAGAGCAGAGGGAGACTACCCATAGGACACTTGATGATTGGAGAGTGCTTCAGATGGATCCCCTCACCTCTTTCCTCTTGGAGTTGTACCAGCTAAACAGGCAGCTTATTTTGTGTAGTGTTCCCCACCTTTATTATATCTTCCTTGTTCTTCTCTCCAATGCTGTGATCCTTATAGCATGTATTGTTTTGTGTTTGTTCGACTCCCATGGCCTTGGGTTGAATATTGGCTTCAATCTCTGGCCCTCCTTTGTTGTGTCCTGAGATAATATAGCACCTTGCACAATTGACAGAAAGCCTACTCCATTGGTGGGTTCAGTAAAATTAATTGGGCTCCAAACATACTGAAAAATTAGAAGCCAAGTTGCTCTCCTCTGCCCTATGATCTTCTGTCAGAGCTATCTTTTATTATTTGGAGTGTTAGCAGACTCCACAGCTATAGCAACAGGCCCTTCTTTATCCATATCTTTAGACATAAGCAGTGGGAAAATTCAGCTTTGGTGCTATTAAACAAGTGTATGGTTGTGGACTTGTCAATGTCACGTGTCTTGGTTATTTAAAATTTTAGTATTTGGCATAGGAGGGAGCACATGTGTGTATAATCCCAGTAGTAGTAGACCCTATATCACTTGCGTTGCTCATGGAATTGCTTCCCCATCTAATTTGCCAGTGTTAAGTTGTACTACTTCTCTCCTCTGTACTTCTCTATGGGATGTAGTATTCCTGTATTGGCTTACAGTGTAACCCAGTGTATCATTTTCTTCTTTCTAAATTGGGTTACATTTTCCCACATTTACCTACTTTAATGTTATCTCTGCATTCAGGCTTTGAGTAAACCAAACTTCCCTTTAAGAAGCAAGTTAATGAATTGCAGCTATCCTTTCTATGGGATGTGTAGCTTGAAATTATGGGTTGTTATTCTGAACAACCTGCTGCTGCATCAGCTGTCACTGACTGCATACAGATACAGTTGGGAGACCCTTTTCTCACTCCCCCCCCCCCACACACACAAAGTCCTCTCCCTCACTTGAATAGAGGCACACTGTGAGTTGTGTATTTGGCTCCTCTACTGCTTCCTCTTCCTAGGGATTCTTGGAGTGCCAGCACTGATCTCTCTCGATCTAGGGATGGTACATTAAAAGCTGCTGTTTGTTGCTGTCTGCTGGGTTTCTGCCATCTATTCCAGATTGTAGTCTTCGCCTCTTCAGACTCTTCATACCGTCTAAAGCAGGATTGGTGCAATGGCAATTTCGAAGCACAGCAGTGCAACCTCTGGATCAGCGGAACAGATCTTCTCCCTACTGCCACTGTTGCCACAGTCCTGAGCCATCATGGACAATGCAGCACTATCCAAATTTGTCAGAATTCCAGGTCTGTCTTATTTCTTTCTTTCTTTCTTTATTTAATGCATTTTTATATAGCGCGGACTTTACCCAAAGGTGTCAGAGCGCTTCACAATAGGAACAGTAGTGGAACATGAGGAAAAATTACAAGTCGGCATGTTACAAGAGCAAACGTTACGTTACATAAGACAATAGTGACAATTGTGCATGTATCAAGAGCAAACAAAATACAAGAGGTAGCAAACGATACGTTACAAAAGGAAAAAAAGTGACATGTGTATGTTACAAAAGTGAACAAAGTACAAATAGAGGTATAATACTGCACTAAATGGCAGATACTCAAAACACAAGAACAAACGTTAAGTTACATGAAGCAACGGTGGCAATTGTGCATGTATCAAAAGCAAACAAAATACAAGAGGTAGCAAACGATACATTTCAAGAGGGAAAGTGACGTGTGCATGTTATAAAGGAGTACACAATGCAAGTAGAAGTATAATACTGCAATAAATGGCAGACTCTCAAACCACAAGAACACAGTGGGATGGCACTTCTAGTCCTGTAGAACAGAATTTCCTATAAAGGAGGGACTTCCTTCAGATAATAGAGAGGGTGTGAATTAAGTTTGGAAGTGTCTCTGAAGGAGGAGAGCTTTGAGGTCAGTTTTGAAGGCCTGGGAAGAGAAGGTGGTCCGGAGTTGAGGCGGTAGTGATTTCCAGATTCTCACCGAGTTGCCTGAAAAGGATTGGGCCATCGCCCTTTCCTTCTTGAAAGTGGGAGGTTCAAGCAATAGGTTTTCCGCATTACGTGATGGTCTAGAGCCTCCAGAGAGTTTCAGTTTATTCGCCAGGTAGCGAGGAGAGGAGGAGTGCAAGGCTTTGTGGGTGATACAGGCAGTCTTGTAGATAGATCTTGCCTCGATGGGAAGCCATCGGAGGGTGGATAAAATGGGTGTGATGTGGTCGCTTCTTTTGTCCCCATATATGAAACGAGCTGCTGAATGGAGAACAGATTTAAGGGGGGGCAGGTGGGATTTGGGGAGGCCAGTAAGAAGAGAGTTGCAGTAGTCCAGTCTGGAGAGAACCAGCGATTGGACCAGGGTTTTAAGGTCATGCTCCGGGAAGAAGCGACGAATCCCCCAAAGAAGGCGCAGTTGGTATCGAGCAGACTTTGCAATGGAATTTATGTGGGAGAGTAGATTGAGTTTTGTGTCGAGTATGACACATCTCAGGTACTTAAACCTGTGCTGCAGAGCTTAGGTATTCATTCAGCCTTCAGAAAGACCTCGTGGCAGCCGTCTTTCTCACTTCTCCATGACTATCCTGTCACTTTTTTTGCTCGTTTACTTCCTAACAGGTACTTTTAGCAGTATTGTAACCTTGAAAGTCCTGCACCCTGAGTAATTCTTACTTTAATGTTGTCATATGGCCAATAAGGACATTGTCGTTTTGAACTTCCTGGCTATTCGTTGCTGTGGTCAATCTCCGTCCTTAGGGTACAGACTTATCATGGATCTGCCCCTTTAATTTTCTTTACCAGTTTGGGAAGGTACACACCTACCGACTTGCTTTGACGCCATATGCACATAGGTGTTATACCCACCGACTTTTGTGACGCGAAATACATACAGATAAAAGAGCTTTCTAGAGGATGATATTATTTTGGGGTTCTGCAGGTCAATTGGAAACTGCAAACTCACCCCTAACACAAGTGGAATTCGATAAAGAGTATTATTGGATCTACGGGAACGTCATAGAATACTCTTGGATAATCAAGTAAGCAGTTGGACATTTTTCCTGGGCAGTTGTGTATTTCGTCCGTCTGTTGTAACATTCCCATACCGCCTTGAAAAAGTCGGAGTACAGACAAAACACGTGTCGGCTAAAAAAGAATCAATAAAGAAAAGGGTTTAACAATGATTGAACTTGATTTGGACTGGATGTTTGTTATATACAATATTGATTTGATGGAATTCTTCTGAAGCATTTAGATTCATATGTGAATCTCGATTGTGTTTTGAATCTTCCCAATACTATGGTTGGACTCATAAATACATAAAAGGGTGTGCTGCATGAGCTTAGATTGTTCTTATTAAATCTGACACTGATAAAAAAGTTAAAACCTCTAAACAAGCGCAGTGTTAAAGTAGAGAATAGTCTGCGTTTTTTACTTAAAATATTTCCAAAGTGAACACTAATGCTGTATTACAGGTAAAGGATTAATATTCTTAATGTGTCCATTTAGACACTGTTGGATTATTTCAGTCATGTGATGTTCACAAAACAGTCTGCATATACCTTATAGAGGATGCAAGTACTCTACAGCATGGGTTTCTACCACAATCTATTAAATGAATTAAACTCGCCAAAAGATAATAAACCTAGGTATAATGAGAAATTATCATTAAATAAATCGAGAAAGTGTCCGGCTTATTTGGGTTTAGAGTAGGGGTGGACAATGTTATAAACTTTGCCTTCAAAGTTATGCATCATTTGAAAATTGCGAGCCATTTGCTGAGCTTTTCAACTTTGCTTGCGGGACAAGGGTACTGCAGAAAAAGAAAAGGGTATTTTGCAAGCAATCTTTCTTTCAAAAACGTCCTTGGTAGAGAATTCTGCTACTAATCTAAATTTAGCAGTGGTCTTAAAAATAGTTTGCACATTGAAGAAGGTTACAAAGATTGCAATATTTTTAGAAAATTGCAAGAAGTGTTTTTTTTTCACACCAGTTTGTTACAGCAGCAAGGTTTGCTTTTAATGAAAGCTGAGATTATACCTGGTAGTTTATGCTGTTTGACTACTCTCAGACCTACAGAGCAAAACCTTAGTGAATGAGAAGTTTTACAACAGAGGCTTTCACCAAGTAGCATTCATTATTTCATTTCTTTGGCTTACTTCTGCCATTACATAAGGAGCCAACCATGAGCAAATCAGTTTTGGCTCGACCCTTGAAAAGGAGAATTCCAGCTGCAACTGCTAGCCCACACCCCATATTAATGAGCAAACAGGCAACAGAAACATGTTGGCTTAGTTAAGCCTCATCATTGAGGTGAACGTTGACTCCTTGAAGCGCAAGGGCACTAGAGACCAACATCTTGCCATATATCTTCCATTTAGGAAGGCTCAATTAGACAACAATAACTGATGCATCCATATGCCCTGCTTAGGTCTATTTACTCACTTTATGTAGAAAGTTATGTTGATTATTATTCCATGCATAGGAAAGTAAAAGTTACTTACCTTTAGTAATTATATTTCTGGTGTATACATAATTTTCCTGCAGATTCCTCACTTTAAGAATATCTTCCCAGGCACAAGACTGGCCTGGAAAACATTTCTTCAGCAGTAGCTCCCCAGCGCCACCAGTTGGCAACATACAGTTTTAGCCAGTATGATGACAATCTATATCTATATTAATATAATAAAGAGAGAGCCCAAACCTTTGAGGCAGGTAATCTCAGGAACCACAGCACCAATCACAACACCCAATACAGCGTTGGAAAGGGCAGTTGCAGCAGAAGGACGCCCACCATGTACATTTAAAAGGTAAAAGAACCGTGCCAGCAAAGTAGTCCCTTGTGGGTGTGTCTGCGTTGTGCTGTGGGCGTGTGCTGGGTGAGTGACAAACGCTGGGAGCGTGTGGTATGTTCTGCCCTTCATGCCATGTCTCATATCGTGTGCTGTGGCCGTGTGCTGTGGGCGTGTGCGGGCGCGGGATTACGGGAAAAAAAGCGAGCGTTGTGCACAATATTTCATTGTTTTTTTTTCCCAGGTTCTGTACATTCCAGCTCCGGGTGTCCACCCTGCTCCCTTTAAATACCCATGCACCCCATAATCATAACCCATCTTTACTCCTTAAAATACCCCAACACCCTTAAACACTAACCCATCTTAACCCTATAAATATACCCTATAAATATACCCTGTACCCCAAAACCCAAACCTATCCCTAAACCCTAAAAATACCCCTGTACCCAAAAACCCAAACCTAGCCCTGAACCTTAAAATACCCCTGTACCCCAAAACCCAAACCTAGCCCTGAACCCTTAAAATACCCCTGTACCCCAAACCCCAAACCTACCCCTGAACCCTAAAAATACCCCTGTACCACAAAACCCAAACCTAGCCCTGAAACATAAAAATAACCCTGTACCCCAAAACCCAAACCTACCCCTGAACCCTAAAATACCCATGTACCCCAAACCCCAAACCTAGCCCTGAACCCTAAAAATACCCCTGTACCCCAAAACCCAAACCTAGCCCTGAACCCTTAAAATACCCCTGTACCCCAAAACCCAAACCTACCCCTGAACCCTAAAAATACCCCTATACCCCAAAACCCAAACCTTGCCCTGAACCCTAAAAATACCCCTGTACCCCAAAACCCATACCTATTCCTAAACCCTAAAACTACCCCTGTACCCCATAACCCAAAACTATATCTGAACCCTTAAAATACCCAAACACCGCAAAACATATACCTCAGTACCCCAAAACATATACCCCCATACCCATATTTACCTTATCCAAACATAAAAAAAAACATGCTTTTACCATTCATGCATTTCCAACGGATTTCGTTGTAAATGTATGCGTGGTAAAGCATATAAAATGTAATGCCATGCGTTATAATGGCAGTGCAGAGTCATGGCACGGCGGCCCACATCTCCAGCAACATACTCATATTTTTTCACCGACGATTTGAAAAATGCACAGGTCTCTCTCATTGATGGCCAGCACCGACATACACTCTTAGACACACCTCCCGCCACAAGTTCTAGAATTGCGAACTTTAGAGCTGGGGAGCTACGTTCGAATCTCGGCATCAGCTCAACATCCTGTGATTCCAAGCAAATCGCTTTGTCCCCCCGTGCCTACCACAAATGAATGTGTTTTTCTGTAATGTAAATTGTGCTCATGCCATGTTGTCGAGTTTGCGCTATATAATATTGCAAGGAAAAATAAAGTAGGGAAACTCGAGTTCACACACTACTGAAAGCGCACTCTTAAGTGCATCAGCAGTGCACTGTGAATCGGAGCGTTTCACAGGCCTGTCACAGATAAGAAATGCTATCAAAACGAAATCCTACAAAACAATATACTACTGGCCGGCAGCAATTCGTACCCGGACAACGTCTTGACCGGCTGCTAGTGGCATATAAAAGGTGCCAGACTGCACTGCTTTTCGTGCCCCCATCTGCAGTGTGTGGAACTCTCTTACTCTGTCTGTCCCTTATTAAAAAATTTCCTCAGCTTCAACAACAAATAGATCAGGTGCCTCTTACGAAGGTTTCAGCGTTTAAGCCCTATTCCAATTGCCTCACGTGGAGGCCTGTGTTGGATCCACACAACATCAGCATATTGTATCTTGTCTTTAGCATTTCCGAAGCATGTGATCATGTTCCCTGATGCACCCAAAGACCATCAAGGAACAGAAAGCCATCTGTTTTTTTTTTTGCCAGGGCTACATGCCAAAGGGTACTCATGCTCCTAAAGATACGTCTTCAGATAGAAATAACCCATCCGTAGGTTTTCCCACAAGAAACGTCACTAGAAAGGGAATTCCCCTTCTTCCACAAGCAAACAATCTCATTCACTGGACTGTTCCCAGTTGCTGGACTCTCCCTTGCCATCGTAGCTGATTCCAAACCTGCAAAATATCCAACTGGAAATCACTAGACCACCTGTTGAGCCTGTAGAGGTCTAGACAGTATCAGCCTTGACACCACTAATGCTTCATGAGATCGAGCCCCTGGCCATGATAGCCTGAGAATCATTTCTGACCATACCACTTTTGCGCTTCAATCAATCAAAGGCCATTTGTAGAGCACACTGCTACATCAGCAGGGGTGTCCCGGCGCTAGTAAATTCAATCCTCCTGGCTATGGGGAGCCCATGGAGCTGTTTAAGGTAGGGGGAGTTGTGCTGCCTCATAGGGACATTGCGGATGACCCTTGCCGCCGCGTTCTGCACTGTCTGAAGCCTGTGGATCAGGTAACCAGGCAATCCCAGGTAGAGACAGTTGGCATAGTCCAGTTGGGAGGTCACTAAAGCATGAACTGTGATCCTGCGGCTCTCTTCTGGCCGGAAGCCAACAAATTTGCTGATAGATCTCATTTTTCCAAAACAGGCCACATAAATTTGTGAGACTTGTGCAGTGAGGGCAAGGTCCTTCTCCCATCTGTATCCAAGGTTTTTAACTTAGTCCTTAGGGGAGGTGGGGAACCCAACTCCCTAGGCCAACAAAGGCATGGCGAGGGAGGCGATGCTTGATTAAAAAAATAAGACCTCCATCTAATCGGCGTTTAGTTTTGAGCAATTTTCGTTCAGCCAGCCAGCAATGTCCTTCAGGCAGTCCTTAAAAATGTCAAAGGCTGCCGTGGAATGTCCTTTAAAGGAGAACACCAACTGGGTGTTGTCCGCATAAGAGACTACCTTAACCTCCCTCCTGATGATGAGGGCAGCCAACGAGGCAAGGTAGATGTTAAAGAGCAGCGAGCTTAAGGCAGAACCCTGGGTCACTCCAAATCTAAGCTGTTTAACTGATGATGAGAAAGGGTGGAGGAAAACTTGCTGGCCACGGTCTTTGAGATAAGAATGAATCCACTCACGTGCCACCCCCTGCACTCCTATGTGTTTTAGTCTTTCCAGCAGGATAGCACGAGACAGTGTCAAATGCTGCCAAGAGATCCAACAGCACTAGCAAGGCAGAGGAGCCGCCATCCACTGACATTCTCACTAAATCGGCTACTTCTACCAACGCGGTCTCAGTGCTGTAACCAGAGCGGAAGTCAGATTGAGAATCGTGTGAGAGCTCATTGGCTTCCACATAGTTGGCTAATTGTTGATGAGCCAGTTTCTCTCGCACTTTGGCCGGTGCTGAAAGTAGGGAGATCGTTCTGAAGTTGCTGATGGATTTCTTCAGTAGTGGTAACAGGTAGGCTAGTTTCTAAGTGTCTGTGAAGATTCCCATCCTGAAAGACACATTCCAGATTTGGTTTAGGGTGGGATTAAGCCACTCAGCCAGAGATCTGAACCACTGCTGACGGAACCGATCTGGATGCAGAAACAGCTCTCACAGGGCAATCTTGTCTAGCGCAGATGTCAGCCACACATACATCGGAGGTGTAAGATAGTTGTGGCCTAAATCCATCGAAAACTGGCCCCAGGGTCTCAGTGGTGACCCTGCTCCAGTTCTTCTTGACTTCACATGATTTTATATTTGCCACATCTTTGGTCCTAAAGCTAAACCTAAACGGAACCAAAAAGTGGTCTGTCCAAACCATGCAGAGCAGCTCATCGACCCTCAGCTCTTGCATATTTGAGCAGATGAGATCTAGCACATGGCCTGCTTAATGGCCAGCTAGGCCAAATTACAAACAGTAAGTGCTGTTATGAGCACTATGAAGGCAGTTGGGGTCGTCGGCGTGGAGATTAAGATCCCCCAACATAGTAAAATTGGCATAGCATGTGGATATCTGTGACTGTGTGGGTAATCTGGTGTCCTGTAGAGCAGCAGCCCAGCAGAGGAGAAAGAGGGGGCTATTTTATTACAAAAGATTAGGCCTCAAAGTTGGCGATCTGGCCCAGGTTGGAGGTGGAAATCGCCCAAGAATTCTTAAAGATAATGGACACCCCACCCCCATTTCTATCTCCACCCCTGTTGGCACACACCATTCGATAGCCGCTTCCCTTTCCTTAGCCATGGCTGTTAGGGTTCTTCTAATAAGTTGAATCTGGTAGCTTCTATCCATAGCTAAACTCATCCCCACCCAGAAGAATCACAGGACATCAGGGTTGGAGCCTGAGTCTGGCACAGATGTAACGCCTCCTCCATTTACCCTCACCCCAACTATGTTCTTCCAAATCTGTCTACCCATTTTTGTTTTAATAAAAATTTGAAATCTCACATTTTTCCATCTCACTTAGCTGCCCTGACCACAAAGTAGTGCATATGATTCGTACTCTTTTGCACTTTTCAAAAATTCAAACAGAAGGTTCAGATTGATTCAATCAGCAGATACGCGTTTTATGCACATCATTTTAGGTTTACATCTTAGTTCAATTGCATTGTGTTTGACAAACAAGATGCCCTCAGGTAATTAGCAGGTATGGCAAAAACCCTCCCTCCTCGTGGCCCCTTTTGGCATGGATACAGCTGGAACCTGTTACATTCTTATTTGTCTATTCTTTTGACCTCGCAATCTAACCCTATAAAGCCATCACAGCAGCCCAATATGGATTGAATCGTAAAGTGAATCCCAACCGATCCTGTTATCTTTCAACTTTCCTCTAAGTCCTTATTAATTGATAGAGGTTTAGAGGTGTTCCATCCATGTGGCTGAGTATGTATGGTTAACAGCCCACTACTACTCATTCATCATGAAGGTAGCAAGGAGCCTTGTGTAGTGTAGTTCCTATATTTCCAATAGGCTCTGCGCATTGGAATAGTATATCCTGTAGTTTAGACGTGGGATTGAAGTCGACTAGGTCTCTACCGAATATACTAGACTTAATTGTGTGTGTGCCAGCTAGCTCAGAGGTCACGAGAAACTTTCTTGAATGAACAAGAAGGGATTAGTTTCTGACAACCGCTTACAACATGACAACTTTGTATCCCAAGAATAAGAAATCTATCTCTAGAGTCGCGGAAACAATAGATAGTTATTTTGCTCAGTCAATCGTGCATGCTTTGTTTCACCAGAAGTGCAGAGAAATAGAGAGACGGGCGTTTTCAATAAAAGGTATTTATTGAACAGTCTTCTTTCTCAAGCATAAGAAATGAACTGCTGCAATCGTAATACTTGTAGTAAAGTACAAAGCGTACAGTACGAAGAGTATTATGTAATAATATTGTAAAAGCATGATATGGTTTCTAAGCCATAAAATACATAAAATACATAAAATACATACAGTGATAAATAATGACTAAAATTACTCAACTGGTGCTTCTAAAATACACCTACCCCGGTGTACTTAACCTAGGTCTAGTACAAGGGAAGAAGTAAGTAAGGTGTAGCCTTGTTTTAGTATTCTTTGCCAAGAATCTATTCCAAGAATTCTCTTAGGGTCTAATCAGCTCCGTACTTTGGTTTAGAATGAAGGAGGTCTGGTCTCTCTCTCTCTCAGGACTCGATTTCCCAGCAACCCGCTAGGGTAGCCTGGAAACACTGGAGCTGGATTTCTCGGCTGGAGAAAGTACAGCGTCTCTCAGTGCGTCAGCGGGAGGGTCAGCTTCCTTCGGCACTTGCTGCAGCAGGGCGCGTCGGGCAAGTAGATAGTCGAACTGCTCCAAACCACCATGTGTTTGTTTGGACAAGTTTGGGCATATTTATACCTTGAAGGTGCAGAGTTTGACGTAAGATTGGACATAATAACGTCATTAGAGACTTATTTCTCTGAAAACTCCATGATTTCTTGTATAAATTAATATTCATGCAGGGAGAAGTCCCTGACTGCTGAAGGCGGGTTTTTCCAAGAAATCGTTGTAGAATTTCAGAACTAGTGGAAGTAGCCAAGCCGTATTAGGACTACTTGAGCTATGTCTTAATATGGTTATGATTTCTATGCCTATATAAGGATATGGTATTTGATACCTTTATAAGGGCATGAATCGGTAAAATTACACTAGGGTCCTAAAACGCTATACAACACCCACTCCACGTATTATGTCTAATATTACTAAATCTATAAGCATAAAAAACATAACTAAAGCATGTGTTCATTATCCCACCCAAAATACATGAAATGCATCAAATATGGTACATTCACATACATGAGTATTTGTCTTGCACATATTTTAAGCAATAGCTGTCTTTAAAAAATGTTATCTAAATGAAACATGAAATGACAGTCATGAAATGGCTCTAAATTTATGGAAGAAAAAGTCAAGACCATTCCATAGCATAATATATAAACAGTTAATGTTTTCATGAGATAATGCCAAATATTTGTCTATAGGGGAAGTGTCAAATTGAATTTCTTGTTCTCTAAGAATAGTTCTACTTTAAGCAGATTACTTTGTGCCAATTGAAAAGGGGAAACATCCATTACAACGAAACTTTTACAACGCACTACCATTACGACGCAACTTTTACAACGCAAACCATTACAACGCATAGCGCTGGGGGGCGCTCTAGGATAGGGAATGTATTTAATATACTATCCAACACCTTCCCTACTATCCACGGGGACTGGAGTTGGAATAGTAAATTAAATAAATCACTATCCAGCGCCTAAAAGCATTATGCGTTGTAATGGTATGCGATGTAAAAACCGCGTTGTAAAGGCATGCGATGTAAAAGTATGCATTGTAACGTCATACATCCATTGAAAAGGGTCTATTCTGGGATGAAGAGAAAAAGTTTTCAAATGTAGATTGTAGAAACTCAGAGTTCCCAAGTTAGAGGGTTTGTTTAGAAAAGCCGAAGGCCGAATTTCAGAGTTCATGGAACGCCGTGCGCACTTTCAAAAGTTATTCTCGGTGTCGGGAGAAAACATAAAATCATCTAAGCTGGCAAAGAAGCCGTCTACCACAGTTGGTGAAAGTGGAACTACTTCATCAAGTAGATCAAATGTGCCTAGATGTGAAGCATCGCCGTCAGCGTCATCTGTTCGATGTAGATGGTACCTGTGTGCCTGTTGTTCCACGTACCTCACCAATAGCTGGGTTTGCTGGTGAGATCTCAATGAATGCCGTCATCAGGATTGGCAGCCGTTGGGGGCAACACGATGTATGGGTCGTTACAGGACCCAGCAAGGTGTCAACATCCGCTGGCAGTGCTGATGGAAGTGTAAGACAGATGTCTAACACACATTCTTCTCCGCAAAGCAGGCATCGTAGAACAGGTAAGATGCAATCTTGCCAGATTGGTCTGAATGAAAGGAACCAAGTGGTATTCAGGTCTCTTAAACAAGCCAAGCCAAGAATCTGTGTAATTCTGTCACGATACCGCATGGCCAGGAGAGCCCGTTCCATTGTAGTCTGGGTATCGTCGGTGACTGGACTTGCCATATCGGAGCAGGAGAAATAAAAATAGAATTTCCCGCTATGAGTCCCAAAAGTAGAGGCAGACCACCGAACACAGAGTGCATGAAATTTGGTAAAATGCCGAGGACTGCTTCGAATGGTGCTAACAGTCCTGAAAGGATCGTCTTAAATACATGTGCGATGCCACTAGTATCAGACATGTTTAAGATTTGACCTAACATTTCTGCGAAATATACTGGGCAGTTTGTTGATAATAATGCATGTATCTCTGCAGAAGTCCTTGCAACTTGCAGATCATACGTTTCTTTAGACGAGGTCAGTGGCACAGTTTTTTTGTAAAAGAATGGCTTTCATTCTGATTAAAGTATCAATTCGTATAGAAGAGATATTCAGTGAAGGCCATAACGCCGTCTCCCAGTCTGTATTACTTTTTGGATACAATACTTGCATACAACAAGTGACCCTGGCCGACACACTAACCAGATAGGCTTTTCCTGGCAACATGCCACAACAGCTGTGATCATTGAGCATAACGTAGCTCCCATTGGAAAGCTGCCTGAAAATTGGGTCCATCACGGCCGCTGGAGTACCGTGCAAGTGGCAAGAAAGGTTATTTAAAGAACCTTCGCATGCACCATGTAAATTAATACCTTCACATAAAAGTGTACCGCTTAGTGAATTTAAAAAAAATTTTGCACTAAGAAATACCTCCTTTTCCCCACTCCAACATTTGTGTGTGTATGGTAAATTCCAGGTTGACTTAATGTATCCTTTACCCAGCCTTTCATACAGGCCTGCTGGTACATGCTGTAGACAATACTAAAATTGGAAAATCGTCACTGGTATCATTATAGTGCCATGTATTATCCATTTAACAACAGGTTTCTCAGAAACAGTTAATGGTAATCTTTCCAGTTTTTCAATGCTCAGCACCGTATAGTCTGCTCCTCTTTGTGCCAGAGAGCTTTGTTTATCTGTAAGGTTAAAGATAGTAAACAATGACTTGATATTGATTAGACGCCATGGCACATAGCCTAAACGGAGATTTTGCAACGTCCAACCTAGTAGCATTATAGAACGCAATTGAGACTGGCCATGTTGTAACATTAGCAAATCCTGTTCTATTATGTCAATGGCAGATGATACAATGCTGTCCAAAGAATAAATTCTGGAGGACAGTGTCGTTAACCCATTGTCCACTACAGAGAGCGCTTTCTCTAAATTAATACGATGAATTTCTCGTATTTTTTCCACAGTTTCCATTTGCGTTATTTTCCAAGCTTCGTTGAACGCAGCGTATATACCGGCGTACATAAAACGTTTTTGACGTTGTTTCCGAGGCCCAAGTAATGTCTCGCAAGTCAACGCCTTCTTTAAGTAAAGTCAAGTGTTGTTTAATTTCTGGAAGTGTGGATTTCTGTAGCCAATCAAGGCATAGTTTTCCTACACTGTATGTGGTGACTATCCCTGGATGTTGTCTCTGGGAGTATCTTGGAACTGGCCTA
The DNA here is from genome assembly GCF_964261635.1 of Lissotriton helveticus. Classification (NCBI taxonomy): domain Eukaryota; kingdom Metazoa; phylum Chordata; class Amphibia; order Caudata; family Salamandridae; genus Lissotriton; species Lissotriton helveticus. The sequence continues at coordinate 686,215,765 of NC_136070.1, read as the reverse complement.
TTCATTTTTAACCCTTCTGTTTTGTTCATGAATCTATCTTGACAGTTATTCGTGTCTATGGGCCAGATTAACCATTGTTTCCAATCAGGTTTGGTTCTGTTGTGTTTTAAAATCTGTTTTACGTCTACCTCCTCATCTGCAGTGCCATTACTGTCAGGTGTGGCCTTAGGTATGAACGGTTTGTTCAAATCTTTTATCTTAGCTAAGCCAAGACATGCTGTTTGTTGAACTGTGCCGTTCAAAAATATGATTTGTTCTGGTATAATGCAGGCTCTGAACAAGGCTTCTAAACCCTGCACTTGCCATTCTTTTGTGCCACAGACAGTTTTTGTCTCAATGTTGTCTTTCCAAAAGTTAAAATCTAATATAGACAGCTGAGCATACAATTTTGCAGAATACATTTGTTTAGTATTGGTCAACATGTTTTTCATTCCTGTCTTATTCATATTTTTGAAATAAAACGTTTCTGGGTTTGTGACATTAAGACCTGTAAAGTATGGACATTTGTCATAAAATGTTTTAGAGCTGCCTTTTGGCGGCATTGGATAATGTTCCCATTGATTGTAAGTAAAAACAATTCTAAGATTTACAGATTTATGCAAATAATGGTGACCAAAATGATTATAACAATACAGTTCTTCATAACTTGTTGAACCTTCTAGGTGTTCAAGTTTTTGAAATTTTGATGACATTTCTAAGTCTGACATCATATTATTAACAGTTTCAAAGTCCCAATCATCTGAAAAGGTGCTTGATGAAACAAAATCACTTAAAGAAACCTTAAACTGGTGTAGAATTTTCAGCAGTTCCACCGGGCCATAAATGTCATATTCAGTTGTGTCCCATGCTATACCACCAGGTATAGGAACGGCTGTGATGTTCACTGATGACAGGCCTCTTCGCTCAAGATGAGATGACTTGTAAGGTTGCAGGAGCAAGTTAATGTTCTTACTTGCTGTGTCCATTGTACTGTATTTTCCATCTATCATTTGTCCCAAACTCGAAACAAGAATGAGCCATAGTAGCAGAAAAAGTACACCTAATCCTATCCAAAATTCAACCCATGGCGAAACCAAATAAGTTTTCTCAAGTTGATGAAAGAGTTCTGTTATTTTTTCTTTAAAATCTTTATTTTCTGGCGTAATTTCTGGTTCACTGGGATCCTCAGAAAAGTTATCGAAGTTGATAAAATAACCAGAGGCAGTTCTGTCAATAGTTGGTATTGCATCCGGATTTTTTGAAATCACTGGAGTAGCTTCCTCCTTTGACATGTTTGTATAGTCAGATTCTACATCATTGCAGAAGGGAGTTTCTTAACGAACTGATATTTGGGTTTTTAAGAGGGACGAGTTCCATTGCTGTGTTGCAAAGTCCTTTTTTTCTCACTGCAGGTTTATCAAAGGTGATAAATCTTTCAGTTTGAACCTCTTGAATAGTAGCTAGATTTGGTTGTCTGCTACTTCTTGGGAGTCCACTGTGCCTACTACTTATTATCGGCCACATGATGTGGTTTTACCAAGTCAATTGATACTGTTCTGTTCTCCCTTTTTCCTGCAAGCGGCGGTAGTAACACTGATCTTGTTCCAAGAATTGCTAAGACAGGTACTGCTTTTCTATAAGAAGGCCAAAATTCATTCTTTACCGCAATCTTTTCCCTGACTAGATCCCCAATCTTTGGCATCCAGACAGGTCTTGCTGGGACAGGTGGTTTTTCTTCAGTGGTCAATGGGCTTTGTGTTGTGTTACTCAGACTTCTTGTTTCATTTAAGTCCTGGAAAACAGCCAAACGGTCTTTGATATCAAAGGGTTTCTGTTCCACCACTTAAGTTTGACAATCAAGGTCCTGGATAAGCATTCTAGTACCAAATAATAGTTCATATGGAGTGATTCCCCCCAGAGAATTTCTTGGCAGATTGTTAAGACTACATTGGACACTATAGATGTCTGACCCACCCTAGCTGTTATAGATTGCTTTATGTCACGTTTTTTTCTTTCCACTACCGCATTTCCCTTAGGATGGAAGGGACTCGAAAACCGCAATGCAACGACCAAGCGGACCATGGCCTCCTTTTAAGCTTTGGAGCTAAACGCAGGACCCTGGTCAGAATGTAGCGTGCCGATTGCGTATGTGCCGATAAAGACTTGCAAATCTTTTATAACAGTTATGGCGTCAGCCGAGCGCTGGGGCCACATCCAAATTAATCTTGTCTTAATATTTGTGGGACCGCATACGTCTATAGCGACGTCTGCGTGTAGATAGTCTAATGCTGTCTAACAATGGTGTCTGTATTGGGCTGGCTACACTATAGTCAGGTACCTGGTGGCTTTCGCTGCTGCAATCTCTGTTGCAGTTTGGGCAATGAGTTGCGAAATTGTAAACTTCAATGCTCATTCCCGGCCACCAGTACATCTTTTCTAAGTCCATTAGAGATTTTAAGATCCCTTGATGTATCAGACCCTCTCCCATATGTGCTTCGTGAACCAAAGCACCTCTCCGGTTCCTGTTTGGAATTACCCTATCCCCCACTCCAGGGATTCGAGCAAAAGGAACAGAGTTTGCATCAATTATGTATGTATTACCGAGTGGATAGTTTAGTGGTAATACTGCATAGTTGCCTTTCATTGAGGCACTCACTGCCAGCATTGTTTCACCATCTATTTTCGTTTTTGAACGAGTGATTGCAGCTACGGAAGCCGTTTGCACAGCTGCCTTCGCGGCCTCATCAGCCAATGAATTCCCCTCAACGTGAACGCCATCACGCTGATGACTCAGTGTATGAATCACGTGAGTCTTTTGTAGTTCTTTCTGCAAAAGAACTACTTGTTCCCAAAGCTTTTTATGCTTAATTGTACCACCTTTTGTGTTCTTAAATCCATTTTGAACCCAGGTCTGCAGATATTCATTGTAATTCCTGACTCAGTTATACCAATTGCACACTATTAGTGTGGGGAATTCGCGATCGGTATTTTCAAGCGCCATCTTGAAAGCCTGTAGTTCAGCTCGCTGAGCTGTACAGTCTCCGAGTGATTGAGTTTTAGTGACCATAGATCTAAATTTACCTTCGCGCCAGCGACCTTTAACAATCGCGCACGCAGCACTATAGGCTTCTTTACCTCCAATTGCGGGTTGTGCTGATCCGTCTGTATATATTAGACAGCCATAATGTTCAAGTGGCAGAATTTCAGTCGGCAGAGGACATTCTAATTCGTATTGTAGGAATTCTTGTGTTTTTAAATATGGGTCAAAAACGTATTCAACATCTGTTGCAGCAAGAGAATTAACCCATTATATCCATCTCGGATGTAGAGCCTTTTCATTTGGAATGCTTGCTTTTTTCACTGCCTCTAAGGCAGGTACAGGTGTAATGATTTTAATGTGTTTACCCTGTGCGAGGGCTCTTTCTTTTGCTACAGCAGTCTGAACCGCTGTCTATCTTTTCTGTTTAAGTGAATTTCATTTCAGCTTGTGTGTACAAGTGTGACTTGTATGCTATTGGTACCGTCTCACCTTCGTTAAAGGTTAGGTATGTGAATCCGCATCTCCCTGGGATGATTCGGATCACTAGGTTGCGCACGTTGTTGCGTGTTTGTAACTGTGTTTTTGCTAACATCTCTTTGCACTGAACGCAAAATTTCTGTGTGTTTTTGTGTCCAATTTGTAGGTTTGAAATCAGGTTTGATTCGTTCGTAGAGAGGTTTAACCCTTTCTGCGTAGTTTAGAACATAAGTTCTTCCAAAATTCAGGAAACCTAGAATTGACTGTACATTTTTCAGTGTTTTTGGAGGTTGGAGCAGTGCACATTTCTCTAAAAAGTTTGCTGCCAGGCTCTTGCCTTCACTTGATAACTCATATCCCAAAAATAGGACGTTGAGGTGGGCAATTCGTGATTTCTTAAAATTGAATTTGTACCCTTCAGAAGCGAACCCGAGTATTATGGTGTTCACTCTATTCAAGTCTACGTCCAAATCATCATCTTTAAGATAGATGTCATCGACATAGGATAATGCCTTATCATCGTACATTCGTAGTAACTCCGTTACTCTGGCTGAAAATAACCCTGGACTATTCTTGAATCCCTGGGGGAGACGGCAACATTGTCGCTGTGCCCCCATTATGGAAAAAGCGGTCAAATACCTGCTTTCTGGTGCAATGTTTTAACAAAAGAAACCATTTGAGATATCTAATGTAGTTTTATATCTTTTGCGCACAATGTTATTCATCAGTGCTGCGCAATGTGCATTTTGTACTGCAAAAGTTTTGCCACAGGAGTTTAGATGTCTGTAATCCAAAACTAGACGATATGAATTGTCTGGTTTGGAGACAAAAAACAAAGGATTGTTCATTGATGAGGTGCATGTTTCAATCACCCCTTGGTATTCAAGTTGATTTAAGATCTCCCTGACCTGTTTTTAGCTTCCTGTTTTACAGGATATTGCCTTTGCATTGTTGGTTGAGTTTTCAACTGGATTTTATGGTGAGGGGAATCCTCATCATATCTAACATGATTTTTGTATAATGCTGGGGCCTGGGCCACAGCCCATTTCCTGGCATATGTGTATTTTTTATGAATTGGAATGTGATTTGAGAAGGCTAGCATAATTATATCTGCGCTATGTGGGCACTCCCTGACAAATTCAGGTGGCCAGTCTTATTTAGCTAGAAGGATGTCATAACCCTTAGAGAGCTTCTCCCAAAAGAGTGCTCCAATTTTTCTTGGTTTGTCCCCCTCCATCCGGAGTGTTACTTCATATAACTTATGTGGAACACTAACCCTGGTATCTGCAGTTTCAACTTGGATACTTTCATTCAAGTCCACTGTCTCCAGAAGATCCTTCAGGATCTTGCGAGCTATGGTTACCTCTGCTGCGCTGTCTAGCATTGTTTGGACCCACTCCCCGTTCTTGAGTTGTGTCCTCAAGATCCTCGGCATGTCTGATCTTTAGACTTGCTACCTTCTTTTTGGTGAATTGAGTTTTCTTATTTTTTGGAACGTGCTGTTCGTCTTTTGACTTCACTCGTTCGTCTTTTTATTCTGAATGTCCTCTTCTTTCGGATTTCTGCGAGGAAGTCTGAAAGGTACGAGAGGAACGTGTATCATTATCTTGTTATCTATCAGGTTTTCTCAAATTATCCCTATTTCTAAGGTTATATCTTTTTTCAGAGGGTTCCTGTTGAGGAGACTTTCCTCTGGACTGTGAACGCTACTCTTTAGGAAGTGTCTGTTTCCCACTTCTTCTTTGGAGTAGTGAGATTATTTTTAATAAAAACTTTTTCAGGATTTTCAGTTAGTTGGGGTTTTACTGGTTTCCCACCCAAACTATCTCTTCCTAGTTCTTCATAGGATTTTTCAATAATTCTGGCAAGTTCAAAAGGTTGCTCTGTTATATCCGTTTCTTTTAGTTTTTGGCAGATCGCCACTGATGCTGCTTCACCTTTTATGTTGGCTTATCGTATAGCCGAGACCTGTTTGAAATCTTTCAGTAATTTCATACCCAGATTTTAGGCCGGTTCTGGACCGTATTCATTTTGAATCTGTCTCAGAACATCTGGTATTACCGCCGTAGACGGGACACCATGTGTTTTAGTGTAGATTGAAGCAAATACTGTACCCCAAGTGTCGCAGTCCTCTACGTGTGGTGCAATCCCCATTGGTAAACAGATTGTTAGAATCCTGTGTTTCTCATGAGGTTTACTATCAGGGAATACTGCCTCTATTTGAGTACTTTTTTGTGCTAACCTGAACAGACTTTGTTCCCGTTTTGCGGGCAATTTACCAATGACTGACTGTATAGTCTATGGTGTAATTTTGTTTGTGTTCCCTTGATGAGGGATGTGCTGTGGAATTCTTACAGCTGGTTGGACTGTTAAAGTCCTCATGACATATTGAACCAACTGCCTGTGTATTTTAATCAGCGGTTTTAGCTGAGCTAATAGTTCAGGACCTGTCATTGTTTCAATGTCAGGATGTGGTGTATAGCTGGCTAGTACCGGCCATGTGGCTCCTGGTCTACCTAGTGGACCGAGCCTGGTAATATGATTTTGATGTTGTAGGGCGCCATTAAACCAGAGCTGATGCTCCTGGTAAGTTAGTGGAATTTCAACGTCCTCGAAAGGAACGTATTCCGCTGGAGTTTCCTCTACTTTGTAGTAGTGGAACATATGTGTTGTTGGATTTGCTTGTGGAAAGATAATCAATGAATAGAATACCTCTGTCTGCCGATATTCATGTGACTCTATGACAAATATAACTCAACCACCTCTAGGTGATAAGACCATTTTCTATAAGTTTTACAGCTATAGTTTTCCTTAAGTTTTCCGGGATGATTATAGGATCATCGTCTTCTTCATTAAACCCTGTAACGTCTACACCCGGCTGGGTTGCATTTACTGCAGCTCCACCGGTTGCGTTATTGTCGCCGTTATCCGGCATTGTTTAAAGAAAGTTTGCAGAGCAAGTTTCAAGGAAACAAAGATTAGGGGCCCGATGTAGGAGCCTTAATACCGGTCGGAAACGGCCGAATTCGGCCGTTTCCAAACCGGTATTACGGTTTTCTTATGTAGGGGGCTACAGAAGTACAGAATCGGTAATTTTACCGATTCTGTACATTTACCGATTCGGTAAAATACCGAATCGGTAAATGTACAGAATCGGTAAATAGAGATGTAGGTGGCACTCTGAAGAGTGCCACAGGCCTTCAAGAGTCAGTATTTTACCACCCAATCCAATTGGGTGGTAAAATACCGAATCCAGGTGTGCATGCACATCTGTGCATGCACACCTGTGCCATGTGACACACAGACATGCCCTTAGGGCATGTATGTGTGCCTCATGGCACACAAGCCTATAATTGGGGTGCTAGAGGGTGTCAAAGTGACACCCCCTGCACCCTTGCAAGAATAGGTGATTACCGAATCGGTAAATACCGATTCGGTATTCCACATTGATTCCTATGGGCTTCAAGGCCCATAGGAATCAATGGGGGATACCGATTCGGTATTTACAGAATCGGTAAATACCGAATCTTACAGATTCGGTATTTACCGAATCAGAATTACCTACATTTCCCCCCCTCTAATTTACTACTTCTTAAATACCGAATCGGTATGATTCGGTATTTTAGAAGTGGTAAATTAGAATTACCTACATCGGGCCCTAGGTGCACAATATTTTGGAACACTGTATCCTTCAACGTTGAACAAACTAAAAACGAATACATAGGATTTTTTTTCCGTCCTACTCAGTTTAAAGCCTGTAATTGGGGTGCTAGAGGGTGTCAAAGTGACACCCCCTGCACCCTTGCAAGAATAGGTGATTACCGAATCGGTAAATACCGATTCGGTATTCCACATTGATTCCTATGGGCTTCAAGGCCCATAGGAATCAATGGGGGATACCGATTCGGTATTTACAGAATCGGTAAATACCGAATCTTACAGATTCGGTATTTACCGAATCAGAATTACCTACATTTCCCCCCCTCTAATTTGCTACTTCTTAAATACCGAATCGGTATGATTCGGTATTTTAGAAGTGGTAAATTAGAATTACCTACATCGGGCCCTAGGTGCACAATATTTTGGAACACTGTATCCTTCAACGTTGAACAAACTAAAAACGAATACATAGGATTTTTTTTCCGTCCTACTCAGTTTAAAGCGGATATTTTATCCTTTAACCCACTCCAGACGTCTATTGGAGTATTTTTACGGGAAAAAAGGGGTCTGTGTGAAAAGCACGACTGAGTTACTCTAGTATCTAGCCTTAAATTATCGCCTTACCAAACGTTGGGCGCCATGTAGTGTAGTTCCTATATTTCCAATAGGCTCTGCGCATTGGAATAGTATATCCTGTAGTTTAGACGTAGGACTAAAGTCGACTAGGTCTCTACCGAATATACTAGACTTAATTGTGTGTGTGCCAGCTAGCTCAGAGCAAAAAACACAGTTGATGGACAGAATGTAGAACAATGTCATACATTCACCCCAGTACAAGGATCTGGGCCTAAATCCATCGGTTTTTTTCACTCCACACCACCCTGAGTTAGACACTGGCTATATGCAAATCAGCTCTGACCCTGTGCCTCATGGGAACAGTGCAGTCCATGTCTTTCCCAGACCTGAATCAAGCATCCAAGGACCGGTTTCTGGCTATCAGCCTTCATCAGCCTGGATAGCTTGACTCCAGTGGTGTGGAGAGCCTGGGACTCACGTCTGAGCATACCCAGCCCACTCGGGGTGAAAATTGCAAAAAACACAGTTGATGGACAGAATGTAGAACAATGTCATACATTCATCCCAGTACAAGGATCTGGGCCTAAATCCATTGTTTTTTTGCACTCCACACCACCCTGGGTTAGACACTGGCTATATGCAAATCAGCTCTGACCCTGTGCCTCATGGGAACAGTCCAGTCCGAACTACCAAGCCATGTCTTTCCCAGACCGGAATCAAGCATCCAAGGACCGGTTTCTGGCTATCAGCCTTCATCAGCCTGGATAGCTTGACTCCAGTGGTGTGGAGAGCCTGGGACTCACGTCTGAGCATACCCAGCCCACTCGGGGGTGAAAATTGCAAAAAACACAGTTGATGGACAGAATGTAGAACAATGTCATACATTCACCCCAGTACAAGGATCTGGGCCTAAATCCATCGTTTTTTTGCACTCCACACCACCCTGGGTTAGACACTGGCTATATGGATTTTCTACATACATACCAATTTGCAAATCTCAAATAGCGATTTCTAAAAAATCGCTATTTGAGATTTTCAAATCTGGATGTTGATACATCTGCCCCTTAATTCTCTGAAAACTCCATGATTTCTTGGATAAATTCATATTCATGCAGGGGTAAGTCCCTGACTGCTGAAGGTGAGTTTTTCCAAGAAATCGTTGTAGATTTTCGGAACTAGTGGAAGCAGCCCAGCCGTATTAGGACTACTTGAGCTATGTCTTAATATGGTTATGATTTCTATGCCTATATAAGGATACGATATTTTATACCTTTATAAGGGCATGAATCAGGAAAATTACACTAGGGTCCTAAAACGCTATACAACACTTGCTGGGTAACATTTGTTATCCCTTCTATCTTGCTTAATGTATCCTGCTGACCAGCCAAGTCTGATCTGTCGTAGACTGCCTGATATGGAAAGCGACCAAGACACACTTACCTGTATCTGCCCATGAGTGACCTACCACTTTAGTCATCCTTGACTGAGGTTACCAGCTTCCTCAAAACGAAGTCCCCAAAAAGACCTATGCAAATGGTGTTGCAGGGTGTGGTTTTGAACTGCAAACATTACAGTAAGGAAAGGTAGTTAATGAGGAGTTATTGTGTTAAAGAAACTATCATTGCCCTTGAGTCCTGCATCTTCCCTTCAATGTAGCCCAAGCTTTCAAGGATACCCTGAGCACAAAGAAATTCATCAGGTCCTCCAAATTAATTAGTTTTGTGTGATAAAGTATCACCACTAGAAGTTCAGTGATTGAAGATTTTAGTTTATTGCAGCCATGCTCAAGATGGTAATTAGTGTGACCGAGCCCTCTAGTGTTTCTTGATTTGCACTATTGCCTCTTGTGGCAGTATACCTGAACTTTTCAATGTAGTATTGATAACTGCACTTTATCCCCACCAGTGCTATATTCGTCCTGCTCTGCGGGCGTTCGTCCTGAACACCATTTCCCAAAGCTCTTACTTGAAGAACCTCATCATTCCATCCGGACCAGCCAATCACTACTCACTTGTATTTACTCGCTCAACATGCCAAGTCCTAACCTCAATAGTGTGGAGAAGGCCGGTGCAAACTGATTGTCTCAACTAGTATAGTAGTGTGGGACATCGCAGTAATTGTATATTTGAGGCCTGAACCGCTGCATTGTTGTCAAACCGTATGACCAGTTTCTTGTTAGCAAGTCATCCTGACCAACGTGAAAGTGAGACCAGCATGAGGCAGATCTTGAGATCCATAACTTTACGTGTAAGGCCAGTTTTGCACAAAATAGGCAATGTGTCTGGATAATCTGCGGAACCCAATTAAGTCTCATACTCTTCCTTCCAGATGCATCAGTGCTTACCTGCCATCCATTGTTATTGTCGTAGTCAGGCACAATCAAAATCCTCCAAAGGAAGAGCAAAATGCACGGGCCCTCTTTCAGTCTTACTCCAATCACAGAGTGAAGTCTGGAAGTAATGCAGGCTGTTGTACTAGCTGGACACCTTGTAAAAACCATCCCCACCTGGATGACTCTAGGTGCAAAACTCAACATGCTAACCAGCTCCTGGGTGTTCCTTAACTTTATGGGCTAGAACCTGGCATATCATGGTTACAAAGTCTTTGATTAACTACTGGTAGATGGGACATCCCTTCTATGGTCATGCTCGATTTTCAAGAAAGTTAACTTTGTCATGGAGTCTCATGTATTAGGCTAAAGTAGTGGCTAAGAAGGCTAAAAAACCTTTAGAATGCCATCTAGGTTATGGTGCTTCACACCCACTATTTCTGCCCCTATGGTTGCCCACTGCAGAAAGGAGATAAATATCTTGAGGTAGCCTTGTGATATGGAACATCGCATAGGCATGCACTTGTCATAATCCAGTTCCGTCCCAGAACTGGAAACCCTGAAGGCAGATGCTGTCCAGGTGGACTGGCAAGACCCTGAGCATAGATTCAATGTCTGGTTTTGCCAGTAGGGCATTTTTTCCAGTCTTGTTGACGAATTAAATTGGTTCCTCGGATACAGCACACATGACTGGACATGTGTCCTAGCTCAAGCAGTTGTTGACTATGTTACCCTAAGAGCTGGACCACGGATAGATCCAGTAGCGGCTGCTACTGGATGAGAGTGGGGGGCATAGGCAGGGAGACGAAGAAAATGGAAACAAAAACAACTTACCTGGGCCGGCCTTTTCTTCCAGTCTCCGCCGGCGACATTAAGCACTGTGGCTCCCAGACTCCCATAGCCAATCACAATGAAATGCAGCGTTGTGCTCGTCTGAGCACCATTGATCGCCGCACAGACGGGGAATGGGAGGCTTTGCATGTTCCTCACCAGACTGTGTAAAGCAAAGCAAGCCTGGTGGGGAAGATGCAAAGTGTGCAGGACTGTTTGGCTGGCCCAAGAAGGCCGGCCAAGCAGTCATGTGCACTTAAGGACTATAAATCACTCCTCTCCCTGATCTGGCAAGCTCCGCACCGCCCCGAGAGCCATTGACTTTATAGGGAAAATAACATCATAACTGTATGTTACTGTCATTTTATTTTTCCTTTTGAGCAGTGAGGCGATGCTCCTCCGCCTTAGCTGATGAGCCACCACCGGGTGCACCATTCAGTATTTGCCCTCCTGTTTATTATGGAAAATTCCAAGTGAGGAGAGAATGAAAGTGATCCAGGATAGTAAATCAAATTTACCTGCTATGACCCCCAAGTTGCAATTCTTTGTCTGTTTTTCAACTATTGTAAACTCTTTTTCCAAGTGAAGAGTTACCCAGAAGGACCTGCTGCATCAGCTGCTAATTGTTTGCCTGTTGAAGTAGTTGTACTCTCTACTGCGGTAGAGTAATTTAGTTTTTCCTAGCTATTGGCTGGTCTTGTGCCCGCAAACACTTGCTATTGAGATTGCACCCCAGGCTCTAGCTGATGGTTTCTGATCCTGTACTGAATCTAGGTCTGTCACACAAAGGATCCTTGATGCTTGGTGTTTGTTCTTAGGGGGAAGTTAGGCACACCAGGAACCATTCAGCTACAGTTGGCCTGGACTCCCAGTGCTGGTAGAAAACCACCTGTAAAGTGCCAGGTAATGCCAAAAGGGCGCTTGTCAGTGACAGTGTGCCAGTATCATGTAATTGTGACATTTTTAGGTCTCGCCTAAGCCATCCCGTTAGGGATGCTTGGCGAGATTATACCAAGGCTTTCAAAAGTGTACCCAAACTGCGGATCGGGTACAGTGCATGTGAGCGCAACCACGCGCATTGTGAACAGCTGCCATTTGCTACCAGACACTTCGTGCGTGCGCTCCGCCTCTGCTGCCACTTCAGCTCACCAGGCTGCACAACCCCTCACTTGCCAATGTCCCTCCCACCCTTCCTATGATCTCCGCCGCGAGTTTTCACAGGCTCCTCTCCGCCCCCTTCCTTTAATGTCCCTCCCCCAGCACAGAGCGCGCATCGCTTGTTTAGTCTCCCAATTTGTCTTACTGGCTCGCGTTCTTTCTCCCTTTCGCTCTCTTTGTCTCTGCCTCCTATTTCTCCTCTTGTCTTTCATCATCGTCGTTTTTTCCGCCACCATATCCCCCTTTCTCTTCTTGTTTTCTTTCTAGTTTCCAGCGTTTCCTTTCTGTCTCAATGTCATCTCTCTCCCTTCTCTACCTCATTCCCCTTCATTTATTTCATCCTCCATATCTCTCTCCTCCTCATTCTCTCATATACAAACAGGCGCGCACAGAAGTCCTACTCTATTTTATTTTACACTTCTGTCGAGTATTAATTCAGTTCGCACAAATCCTTGTTTCTAACTCCACAACGAGAAAAGGCAAACTTTAGGTCTGTTACAGTTCAGGCCGTTTCATTCAGCATGGCCACGGGATGTCCAGCCGAGTCAGTTCGTAGCAATAGACAGTTTTTCTGATTTATTGTTGAGCACTTACCCCTTGTCCCCCCCCTGCTGTGACAAATCCTGCAGCTGAAGCAAGTTATCGCTGCTGGGCCAAAGTCGGTGTGCACCCGTGCTAATAAACACACAAGCCACCCGATATCCATCGCAGGAATCAAGAAGTACGGCTCTGTGTGATTCACTACTTGACCTTAGCTCACTTTAGGTTCCCTGGTCATCGCATTCCCCTGTTGGATTCTCCTTCTTTCCCTCTTGCTTATATTCTCCTGAAAATCACTCTCTCCCCACCCAGCACTCTTATCCTTCCTCACCTCTGTGTGTCTTTCTGCCTGCCCTCAACTTCGATACTCTCCTGCCTCTTTGTTCTCCATCCTTCTCTTATTCACTTTTAATTTAATGTTTACTTTACGCACCCAAACACGTATGCTTTCACCCAGAGACTGCTGCAAGATTCTAATTGTCTTTGCAGTGTGTTGCGTTGTTTGGGCACTTTCCATCCGCGCTTCAATTCCCTCCCCCTCCCCCACCACAGATCGCGTCTCTCTGCTGGCCTCTCCACTCTCCCCGCCACCCCACCTCCCTATACTGAAGCAGGCCGAGAGGGAATGCCATAAAGAAACCTTTCTAAAATCTCTGCTGCTCGGGAAGTGCCTAGTGCACCCATCCTCGCATGCCCAGACAGCGCTAACACCAGTTCTAAATGGCTGTTTTCAGTTTGATTAAGTGTAAACTAATGACGCCAACAAACACAAGTCGCCTACATCAGGCGCTACATGTGCTTCTTACACCCCGCACTCTCGCACACCTCGCACCCTCACACACACTCATTACACTGTGCCCTCACACACTGCCCCGCCCGCCACACACTGCCCCCTCACACAGTGCCCCCTTACACAGACCACTCACACAGACCACTCACACACTGCCCCCTCACACACTGCCCCTTACACACTGCCCCCTCACACACTGCCCCCCTCACACACTGCCCCCCTCACACACTTCCCCCTCACACACTTCCCCCCTCACACACTGCCCCCTCACACACTGCTTCCTCACACACTGACCAAACACAGACCACTCACACACTGCCCCCTCAACCACTGCCCCTCACACACTGCCCCCTCACACACTGCCCACATACAGACCACTCACACACTACCCCCTCACACCCTGCCCCCTCACACACTGCCCCCTCACACACTGGCCCCTCACACACTGGCCCCTCACACACTGGCCCCTCAACCACTGACCCCTCAACCACTGACCCCTCAACCACTGACCCCTCACACACTGACCCCTCACACACTGTGCACTCACACATTGCTCACTCACACTGCTTTAGGGCACACACTGCACAATCACACACCTCACCTCACACACTGCCCCTCACACACTGCTCCCTCACATGTTGCCCCCTCATACGCTGCCCCCTCACACACTGCCCCCTCACACATTGCTCACTCACACTACTTTACGGCACACACACTGCAGAATCACACCGTGCACCCTCACACACCGTGCACCCTCACACACTCTCTTTATACTGCACACTTACACACTGCCCCCTCTCACACTGCCTCCCCACACATTAGCCCCCACACACTGCCCCCTCACACACAACCCCCCAAACACACACTCACTCCCAACACCCCCAACACACCCACACACACAACCCCAAACACACAACTCCACATACACACACAACACCACACAACCACACACACCACACACACCACACCACACACAACCCCACACACACGACACACACAACTCAAAACACAAACACAACCCCACACACAAACCAACGCACACACACAACCCCCCCACACACAACCCCCCACGCACACACCAACACACACACCTCCCACACACACCCCAAAAAAAACAACCCCACACACAGAACACCACACACGACACACACACAATTCCGCACACACACACACCACACAAACACAAACCACCACACACAAACCCCCAAAAAACACACACATCTCACACACACACACATCCCCCCCACACACACACACACCCCGCACACACACAACCCCACAAACAACCCCACATACACACAACTCCACATACACACACAACCCCACACAGACAACCCACAGCACACACACCACACACAACCCAACACACACAACACACACACACCACTCAAAACACAAACACAACCCCACACACACACAAAACTCCACACACACAATTCCACACACACACACACAACCCCACACAAACACAAACCTCAACACACACAACCCCCCACACACACATCCCACACACACACAACCACACACACTCACACCCCACACACACAACCCCCCCCACTAACACACACACCCACACACACAAGCCCACACACACACACAACCCCCCACACACAACCCCCCACACACACCACAGCCCACACACACAACCCCCAACACACACACAACACCACAAACATAGCATTACAAAGGCTATAGGTGTCACATTTGCAAAAGTAATAACATTTGACATTGTAAAGGACAAAGCTATTAATGTCAGTAATTTCAAAAACACATAAAAACAAATTTTGACATTTACAATACCAATAGCTCAAACTTTCCAAATGCGAGACCTATTGCATTGCACATGCTTGTTCCCTTAGGTATAGTATGTCAGTAGAGTTTGCCTGTCTTTGTTGCATAAAACTCTTGCACACTGTTGCTCTTTCTACTTTATTGCCTTCTTGTAATACCATGGCTTGCCGGATGTACCTTTAATCCTCTTGTGGCACGGATGGTGCCACCATCTGAGACCCTATGTTGTCTATATCTTACAAGTATAACCTAATTGTACCTCATGATGGCAGGGCTCGGCTCAGGATGCTTCTCACAAATTATGGCTAGTAATGCAAAGGCTTTCATTTCATGGTTAATATGGTCTCTTTTTGCCTGACCTGTTTCCTCTCCTTGCTGTTATTTTCCTGGCAAACACTCTTTAATGTACCAGTTCTCTCCATACATGTTCATATATGTGAAGCTATCCTATGAATTTCCTGTTCCAGCCCCATCCGGCAGCTGCAGTATGTGCCATTGAGCGCTTCCCACTCACCCCCACGATGGCCTTTGCTAGTGGTAGTAGTGGCAGGGTTAGGGTCTGGTGTCTTCTTTCTAAAAATTGCACCACCACTATTATTTATGCCAATCACCTTCTCTTTTTGCACTAATTGCAGATATATGAAAGAACCTAAATACTTTATTTTATTTTATATTTAACGCATTTCTGTAGCATGGAGAGCTTTACAGATTACATAGTGATCTAACCCCATTTAAGCAAGAACAGGTTTCTATAAGGAATGGGTTTCAAATATAAAGGTAAGTCAGGGTGGTAAAGTCCAAAGACGTATTTTTATATCCTCCTAGAAATCAAGAAGATTCGGATTTACCCTGATGTAGTCCACGATAGTGTTCCACAGTCTTGGAGCTAGATGGGAAAATGCCATTATGCTGGTTTCGGGAATTTCCAGAATTAAATGACTTCTGCCTCTGCTTTTTCCTTGTCCACTCTTCAATTGGAGTCATTCTTCAAGTGGGAAGGAAGGAATGCAGTCCTGCCAAGTGTCGCTCATCAAGGTTTAGGCTAACCCAATCTGGGATTTTCCCAGTATTACAAGGGGGTTCCAGAATGTTCACGCAAATCAGCTGAGCTGTGGCATTTTTCCTATTTTCTGAGTTCTACCATTTCAGTTTGCAGTGTTTCCATCCCTTTCTGCCACGGACAGTCAAAGAGGAGAGGGTGTTTTGAATCTTCACGGGATGACGGTTCAGCCCACGAGCCGTCCCGCGATCCCAATTGGATCTCAATCGGCCTCCTCCCTGTCATGCACTGTGGTGGGTGATCGGTGCTTGTCTCAAGGGAGCACGTCCTACGTGACCTGCTGCGCTACCTAACTCCATCGGCCGGGACTTGAGGCCTGTTATCGCTGTGCTCCTCTGTGCTGTTGTTACCCTCCTCCTGCGAGGCAGCAGAACAGCTCTACGGGCTGACACTCAAAGGCAGAGCTGCTGAGCCTTCAGTATGGTATGGGAATAGCTTTATGTATAACGGAAGCTATCTTGAATTTGATTCTTGCTTCAAGTGACCGTCAATGAGTAGGAGCAAGGAAATATGATCAGATTTTTTTGCTCCCGTTCTTGGCCTGGTGGCAAAATATGGTATTGCTTCAAAAGGTTTAGTAGTAGCTTGACATCATTATCTGTACATAGGTTAATCACATCATTTTAAAGTGCTTTCAGGCTGTAAATATTGGGGCAAATTCACAAAAGCATTTATGAATAGAAGAAGAAGAACATTCTTTATTGTATAGTTAATTAAAACAATGTTCCCAAACATAAATTACATAGCCATCACATACTACAATAAGTTAAATATAAACTATTAATACCACGTATTAAAAACATTATTTAAAAACCAAACGGAACTTGCTGAACTATAAATATGACCTATATTATCGTATCAAATGTGTTCTCAAAATAGGGTACAAATTTGATTATTTGACAAATGAGTTGTGGGTCAGCAGTGTCCATAGTTTTTAGTATTGCTGAGCGACAAGTGCGAATGCCTTTTTAATTAAACTTCCACCTCAGTAAGTTCCGGCGTTCGTACTCTAGCACCGGGCAGATGCATATCAAGTGCAAAAAGTCTTGAACTGCTGAGCCACACAAGTTACATTCCTTGGGGCCCGGGGTCCTCCAGTCAGGTTGATCTGCATTGGTTGGCAATTGCCCCATGCGCAGCTTCAAGTACTTTAATTTTTAAATGGGGAGGGAAAGCAAGGCCTAGGTAAAACTGCTGGCTCTAGCCTTGTGTAAGATTGCAAAACCATCCATGCGTGTGCACATCGTCTTAAGGTTGTTTTATCGTCAATCATTGAGTGCGTGTTGGCCGCTTTTTCCGCGATCTGCTTGAATGCTACTACTGGTAGTTTTCTTTGCCAAACTTCTGTCAACTTTGTGATTTTCAGAGAGGTTTTTAAGTACTTAGCATAGTATGATTTAGGATCGTTTTGCATGGCTGACCAGAGTGCCGAGTTAATTTCTAGATCACGGTTGAGCCATAGTTGTACCAGAATTTAATTGACTCGTACCTTTTGTGGATAATTTGTTGCTGTAGACCAAACTCAAGTCGTACCTGAGCTGGGGAGGCATCACGCGGTAGAGAAAATACTCGCTTGTACACTCGCTTTTGAATTTTGTCTAGTGTTGGAGCACTTCTTCCATGATGGACCACACTTCCATAAGCTATCGTTGGAAGTAATTTAGCTTTGACAACTGCCAGGAGAGGGGTGAACACGGGCCTTTCAGATGTTTTGAAATACTGCAGAATGCATGCAGTAAAGCCGTTCCCTTCTTTTCGAGTGTTTCAAAATGCCTGGTGAATGAGAACCTCTGATCCAGGTATATCCCCAAATTTTTGTAGTTATCAACTACTTCCAACTTGACGTCGCCGATTGTGAATTTCGGCTGTTTGGGGCGAGAATGTGTTATGATCATGACCTTTGTTTTTTTAATATTTATTTCCATCAGGCTCTCTTTAGAGAAGTCAGTTAGCTCATGGATTAGTCGTTGCAGACCTATTCTTGTCTGACTTAGAAGAACAATATCATCAGCATAAGATAGATCTGTTAAAGGCAATGTTCCTAGCCGTGGCGGATGAGCGTTAAACCCGTCTAGCCTTGGTGTCAAATCGGCCATAAATAAATTAAATAGGTGCGGGGCCAGGACGCAGCCTTGCTTTAGCCCTTCGTTGGTTGTGACTTTCCTTGTTAGCCGTTGGCCACAGGGGTGTGGAATTTATTAAAATATCTACTTGTCCATGGGGCAGGTTGCTTCATAAATCTACTTGTCCTGTAACAAAATCCACTTGTCCCTTTGGTGCCATGTAGTGCTCCCACAAATTATGGCAGAAGTCTCATTATATAAGAGCTCTTATATAGCCTCTCTGATTATGCCAGGGTATATCCCATAGTAGTGTTTGAAAACTAGTAATCATTTTATGTTGCCACATTTCCGCAGCTCCACATACTGGGACTGAAGATGGTGGTGGTAAGCAGTAGTTCCAGGCTAGGAATGCCATATTGATTCTGTGCAAACCTACTAACTTGCATGTTTTAGGGTTTTCAACAAATCTTCTCTAATCTTTACGATACTGAGAAATGTTGGAAATTTACTCCTGAGAGTGGCATACGTAAACCTTCTTTCAGAGTTGGGAAAAAAAGTAGTTGGAGGGAAAATGAACTTTCAAACATCCAAGTTTTCACATGAGCAAATCTACACACGCATATTTGCTCATGCTAATATGCAGTTCACAAATATTTTGTAGAAGTACAATTTCTTGCCTTACTAATGTAAATTCTTGTGAATTCATGAAAGTCATTTACCAAAAGGTGCACTTTTGAGACTTTCTTTAATAAATGGGCCCCTAATTTGGTCTGGCGTTGACCATGACCTTTTGTGTTTATTAAAATTCTCTCTCTCGCTCTCTGAATCGGCTGGCTTCACTGTCAGTGACAGCATGCTGCTCTTTCACAAGGAGCATATCGGTACACAAAGTAGTTTTGTTCAGTACCAGTAACTAATGTGGCAATGTGTGCTCTTTGAGACCAAAAACTATTTTTGCATTTGCCAATGTTTGTTGAATTGAATTGAATAAAATTTATATAGCGCAAAACAATAACCCGAAGGCATCAAGGCGCCTACCAAAACAGATCAAAGAAGTAACAAATCACTGTAGATACGCTTGCACAAAGAGGAATGTTTTCAAAGCCCTTTTAAAAGCTTGGAGGGTAGGCAGGGATCTAATTTCCAAGGGGAGGGCATTCCACCCCTTAGGCGCAAGAGTGGAGAATGCCCTACCTCCCCATTTCACTCTCCTGAAACGGGGTACCGATAGCAGGAGTCTGCTCGAGGACCGCAAATCCCTTGCAGGGGTGTAACGAGACAGAATAGATCCAACACCGGTGCGGCTATTTCTAGCCATTGCCCTGTACGTCATACTCAAAATCTTAAAGTGTATGCGGGACTCAACTGGAAGCCAGTGCAGCAGCTTTCTGGCCGCAGTAGCTGAAGTACGTCTGGGGAGATCCAGAACGAACCTGGCAGCGGCATTCTGGACTTCCTGTAAGCGCTGCAGCAGGGTCTTATTTATGCCCGCATACAGCGCATTACAGTAATCCATCCTGGAGCCAATAAGGGCAACAGCAAGCTGTTTCCTCGCCTGCAAGGATAGGTAATGCCTGATCTTCCTTAGGACATAGATAATGCCCCAACAGGAAGAAACGGTGCGGCTAACCTGTTTGCCCATATCAAGGGAAGGGTCAATCACCACTCCCAGATTTTTTGCGGAGGAGGTGGGGGTGGGGCAGGCTCCTAATGAGTCTGGCCACCAACACGATGACCAAATGTCCTCTTTCTCTCCAAACACCATCACCTCCGTCTTCTCTCCATTTAGTTTAAGCGTATTCAAGATCATCCATTGACCGACTGCCTCCATACAAGATCTAAAATTGGAGGCGGTCTGAGCGCTAGTCTGGGAGAGAGAGACGAGGATCTGGGTGTCCTCCGCATAGGAGACTATCTCCATCCCATAAGATCTAATAAGCCTGGCAAGTGGGGTCACATAGATGTTAAATAGGGTCGGACTAAGTGCCGACCCCTGCGGGACCCCACATTGCACAGGATGGGATGGAGATAGAAACTCCCCCAGCTTCACTCTTTGAACTCGGTGAGTGAGAAAAGATGTGAGTAGATCCAGGGCTGTACCTTGCACCCCAATCTCCCTCAGCCGTGATGTTAGTACTGAGGGGGAAAGGGTATCGAAGGCCGCTGTCAGGTCTAAGAGGATCAGGAGGGTGGTCTGGCCCTCATCAACACGCGAACGGATATCATCCAGCACTATGGTGAGGGCTGACTCGGTGCTGTGTTCCCTCCTGAAGCCATGTTAAGATGCGCCTCTAACAGCTTTGCTGGGGCCGGAAGCAAGGAAATAGGCCTAAAATTTTTTAGGACCGACGGATCAAGAGAGGGCTTTTTTAAGAGAGGTCTTACCACCGCGCTTTTCCATTGGGTGGGAAAGGATCCGTCTCTTATAGCTCTATTCATGATGTCCGTCAGGACAGGCAGGAAGAATTCCCTGCACTGCTTAAAGATCCTAAGGGGGCACACATACAGCGGAGAACCTGATTTAATTTTATTAAGGAGGTTATCCAACAACTCCACCGAGAGGGGGGGAAAGGAGTTAAGGGTCCCCATCGAAGGCTTTTCAGTCATAGCGGAAACTACGGCCCCTGCAACAGGGGGGGCGCTCATAAGAGATTTCTGAAACTCCAAGACAGAGTAGATGTCGGATATTTTTGTCTGGAAAAAAGAGGCGATATTATTGCAAAGCTCTTGAGACGCCACTACCGGGTCAGGGGTTTGCAGAGTTATCAGTGAATCTACCACCCTAAAGAGCTCTTTAGAAGAGGACAAAGATGTTGTGAGGGTCGTGAAATATTCCTGCTTTGCTTTTATAATTTCAGCCTTATATTTCCTGAGCAAAAACTTATGAGTTTATAAAGGTGAGGGCCCGGCAGCACTCACATCAATAAGGTTTTACAGAAGCCATGCCAAAACAAGTCACGCATTACCAAAACTAAAAAGCTGATCACCAATGTCAGACCTACTGGCTTTGCCAAGGCTTGTTTATTTTTGTTTCCCATAATCTTATTGAAACTGGTTACACGCATTTTCCAATATGAATATTTTTGGGAAATACTAGCATGCATCAACACAGTTTACTAAATGATGCTGCAAAGAAATGGTACCTGAAATTGTGCAGTAGTTTAGCAAAATGTTATTTCCCCACTTTCACTTTTTAGGAATATTTTATATTGAAAGCAAGAAACATTAATCTTGCTTTCAAGCTTCTGCAAATATTTGCATCTAATTAGAGAGCATTCTGTGAGCATCATGCATAGTCTCATGTTGCTAAACTTAGAAACAGTGTGTACACATTTTCATACAGGAACCACTGTCAGTAGTGCAGTCAGAACGTACATTTACTTACAGCGCTCTCCCTAATAATAAAGGCTTTCAATTAATGAACCATAAAAACAAGTTTGAACAACATTAACACATGCACACAAATATTAACTAAACTACAGGCAGTACCCTTCCCTGATCCTTAATGTGGTACTGCAAACTGGCAGCCAAAGGGTTTGTGGTGCAGGGGGTTGGGCCTACTTGTCCCAAGGACAAAATACACATTAAAACTTGTTGCCCTTGACCCCAAACAATATGTCCTGGGCGTCGGGCTATAGGAATTCCACATCCCTGGGCCATTATCGATCTTAGCCTGCCTCCAAGTGTTAGTATAGAGGTCCATGATTGGATTTAAAATTGAGTCTGGTAGGCCCTGTTGTTTTAATTTGCCCCAAAGTGTGTGTCGGCTGACATGATCAAAGGCCGCCTTAAAGTCCACGAAGCATGGATGGAGTGCCTGTCGATGTCGTAGGCTTTTCTCTGCAATTAAGCCTATTGCTAACACATTTGCAATTGTGCCTGTACCACGCCGAAATCCTGACTGGTTTATGGGGATTTTTTTGTTCACATTGGACCAATTTACTTGGTCGGTTAGAATCAGCGATGTGTGAAATTTGACCTCCGCATCTATTAGTGCGATCAGGCGGTAATTTGCCGGATCCCTTATATATCGGATTAATAATCGAACCTCTCCAGCTTTCCGGGATTCGACTGGTGATGCAGATCGTCTGAAATAGACCACTGAGCTTGCGTGCCCAGCAATGTTCCCTCTAATTTCTTTCCCTTGTGTGCGGCAGTGTAAGGTCTATGTGCGCTACAACCAAGGCTATGTGCGCCAGTAACCAGACTCGCGTGTGGGTGCAGCGCCAAATATCACTCCAAACTTTTGTTTAAAAAAGTGAAGAGACAGTGCATTTCTACTCGTACAGATCCACATGAATGGTGTTAAGGGCAAGGCAGGTTTGAAACCATCCCACATAGCAATTTGAAACCTTGGCAGCTATGTTGCTGCACTTCTTTTCTTAATAGAGCTGGGCTGCGGGGTGATTGTGTGCATTTGTTCAAGTTTTCATGTTAATTTCAGCTCATGATGGGTGCTGCGATTGACATGAAAACTTTAACAAGTGCTCTCTTTGAGCAGGAAAAATAAAGTTATAATAACGTTGGTATTATAATTTTACTTTTCGCGGTTTCAGAGCTGGGTTAGGGTAGCGCTGCATCAGGCTTTCGACTAACGCATTTTAACGCTAGTGTCCGCATCACCGCATTAAAATGCATTACCCACGCATTCTCATGCCCCTCTGACAATACTGCAATTGAGGCACACTGCCAATGAGGCAGCACCATTCAGCAAGCTAAAATTGTCTAACATATATGAGCATGCAACTGCGCCATCACATTTAAAATGCTATGCATCAGAGATAGAATATTCATGAACAGCGCTGAGCAGGCAGGCCAGAATTTAACAGATCAATTAGCCGTGCCCCAACCAGCCTTCCTGTGAGTCTACTCTGGAGGTACCAGCCATCACATGGGTGATCCATGGAGCGGGTCTTACCTGCTGTTTTCTCACAATCACACCACCCATTTGGTGACCAGCAGCACACACATGCTTCGAAGACTGGACACACCGGTGGGTGGTAGCTACACCAATGACATACTAAACCAGCAGTGACAAGGTGATCAGTCAACCTTTGCAAAGGGCCGTCCACTTCGCAGAAACACTAGTCACATTTTTTAGTAACATTTGATCCGTTTGAGCTACAAACAATTTTTTAGTTAAAATCATCAATTTATGCAGCAGATGATGCATTGTAGGGAAAATATTGCAGAACCAGAATTATGTAGAAAACATTTGCAAACTAGAACATTTTTCCATTCATGCTTTAATTGCTCTTGTTGAAAAACGGAGAACAAGTGCTGATGACAGAAAATCTATGGCTCGGAGACTAATGGTTTGTGCTTCCACTTTTAAGCTTATGCAGTGGTGGCTGGTGCTTTTAAAAAGTTGTGAGGTAGAAAACTTTAAGGTGAATTTAAAGTGCGAGAAACCACGAGAGAGTGCAGCGATTGAGCTTGAATCAACCATGGAGACGGGGTTACTATGAGACTAATTATTAGTTTGGTGTTGGACCCGGCCTCATGGCGTGGTCCTACCCCTCCCGCATGGCGGGCCCAGGACGACATCAGCCCTCCTCCGGACCTCAGGCGGCCCCTTCGGCCCGAGCCTGCACGCCCCAACACCACAGATCCGGCTACCATCCCGGATCCCCATCACCGGCCTGGCTCCAGCGTAGGCCCATCACGACCTAAGCACGAGGCCGTGCCCGACTCCATCTTGGGTCCCCCACGTCACGACCACGTGGCCTCAGCCCAGGCCCCAGCGAAGCCCCGACATCGAGGCACCAAGATCCACCCAGGTGGTCGAGTGGCCACTCGACAGATCCCGGAGGGAGAGGAGTTTCGATGGCCCTCCAGCCGTCCCCGGACGCCTGGTATCGATCGCCCTCCGGCCTCCCTGGGCGCTGGCTCCACCCCCCTGCTGGGTGTCTGGACACCATCATCCCGGCCCCTCTGACCCCCAGGCGAGAGGGTCCGGACATCAAAGGACCTCCGTCCTATATCTGGGCCAGACCCGGAGTAGGACGCCGGTTGTATCCTGGACTGGAAGCCCTGCTGACGCTGTCACGGCCGACACCAGACAAACTCATCCTTCCTGTAACCCGACGTCCTTCTGAGAGCCTGCTGGCGCTGCCGCGGCCTACCTTGCTGAATCATCTGTGAGCCTGCTGGCGCTGCCGCGGCCTACCTTGCTGAACCATCTGAGAGCCTGCTGGCGCTGCCGCGGCCTACCTTGCTGAATCATCTGAGAGCCTGCTGGCGCTGCCGCGGCCTACCTTGCTGAACCATCTGAGAGCCTGCTGGCGCTGCCGCGGCCTACCTTGCTGAACCATCTGAGAGCCTGCTGGCGCTGCCGCGGCCTACCTTGCTGAACCATCTGAGAGCCTGCTGGCGCTGCCGCGGCCCACCTTGCTGAAACCATCTGAGAGCCTGCTGGCGCTGCCGCGGCCTACCTCGCTGAACCACCTTGTAAGCCTGCTGGTGCTGCCGCGGCTCGAGCCTCTCGGAACCCCCCAGCTCGAGGATTGAGAGCTGTGCGCAGGGTATCCCTTCCTCCGCCCAGAAGCTAGACTGTCCCTCTACCTTACCCCCCTTTTCGAGACTTTACGGATCCCTCGATCCGCCTGTATATACTGCCAAGAACCCGCAACCTTTATTACTTATAAAAGCTTGAGAACTTGACCTCCTGTGTGGTGTCCGTTTGTAGTGTTGTGATTACTCTGCTGTACGATCCTAGGAGAGGGCCCTCATTCAGGAGGCCTCTCGGTAACGCTCGGCTACTTCTCGACGGAGAGGTGGACCTAGGGGTGGTCAGTCAGACATCTTCTGCCTCCCCCGGGGTCGCCTTTCTAACATTGGTGGCAAGCGCCGGGATCCGAGCCCACGCAGATCGTACAGAGAGTGATTCACTCGCTACCAAGAAAAACCCACTGCGACCATGAGCACAGAATTCCAGAAAGAGAAAATGGAAGACTACAGTCACAAGGAGCTAAAGCAATTCTGCAAAGAACTAGGCATCGCTACCACTGGCTTAAGCACCAAAGAAGACTTTAAATCGGCCCTACAGGCCTGGGTGGACGCCGGCGAGGCGCCACCTCCGAGGGAAGATAACCCGGGCCCGAACGGAGGCCCGGAGGCTGAGGTGAATCCAGCGGGAGGGAGACCCGCAACCCCAAACACGGGCCTCTCCCACGAAGACGCCCGAGAACGAGAGAGGACCCGGCTCCATGAGTTGGATCTGGCTCGACTCCGACAAGAAGGAGAAATCCAACTGGCAGAAAGGAAGCTAGCCCTCGAGGAGAAAAAACTCATGCTCGAGCACGAGCGCGTCCTCAAAGAAATGGAACTTAAAGCCAAGGCAAACGAGACCGGCACCGCCGGGGCCAAGACCTCACCCCCCCGGTGGACACGAAGGTGCACATACCCAAGGATGTCGTCAAAGAGTACTATAAGAACGACGACATCCAACAGTGGTTCAAAGCCTACGAGGTCGCCATGACCGCTCATCGAGTACCCCTCAAGGACTGGGGCACCGGCCTGTGGGGGAAGTTTATCAACGAAGGGAGAGACGCCCTGCTGGAGCTCCCTGATACC
This sequence comes from Lissotriton helveticus, assembly GCF_964261635.1. Lineage (NCBI taxonomy): Eukaryota > Metazoa > Chordata > Amphibia > Caudata > Salamandridae > Lissotriton > Lissotriton helveticus. The sequence goes on along the minus strand of NC_136070.1, from coordinate 686,189,896 downwards.
GAGATGACCTCGTACGAGCACATGAAGACCGCCCTCCTCACTCGCTACGGACTCACCCCCGAGATGTACCGGCAGCGATTCCGAGACTGCAAAAAAATCCCCGGTACCACGTGGGTGGAATACGTGAACTATTACAGTAGAGCCTTCGAGGGGTGGACTCGGGGCTGCCAGGTCACCACCTACCAGCAGTTGGTCGACCTCATTCTATGGGAACATCTGTCCAATAACTGTTTCGTCGAACTCCGGCAGCACCTCCTCGACAGCAAATTGACGGAGCCACGAAAACTCGCTGTCGAGGCGGATCGATGGGCGAGCACCCGAGTTCCCCGGAGCACGATGGGAGACTACGGCCGGGGATCCCCGGGGACCCACCGACCACGAGGCGGCGGAGTAGGCCAGAGCCGGGGACGGGACGTCCCCCAGGGGTCCTCCCCTACTTCCACGCCGCCATCCCTGGGCCGGAGAGGGGGCCCCCCAGCCAGACCGGGGCCCCGCCCAAACGTTACGTGTCATAGGTGCCAGCGACAAGGTCATTATGCGAATGACCCCCTCTGCCCGATGAACCAGCGACCCGGCACCACCGGGCCCCCAGCCCGCCAGATCGCGGCAGCTGCCCTGGGTGAAGAAAGAAGTGAGGAAGAGGACGACGACCACGAACAGGCCGAGTGGGGGCCCGCCGCCATGACCTTAGCATGCCTGGGTACCCACGACCTGATCCCTCGAGGTCCGATCCCCGGCAACACCCAGAAATACCGCCAGTGGGTCACCATCAATGGTCGCCGGACCGAAGCCCTCCGTGACACCGGAGCCAGCGTGACAGCGGTCCGCTGCCATCTGGTGACCCCAGAACAGATCCTTCCTAACGTCCTGTGCCCAGTCCGGTCCGCAGATAACTCAGAGACTTTGTGCCAGATGGCCCGCATCCCCTTCGAGTGGGGAGGAGTGTCTGGCGTGCTGAAAGTGACTGTCCGCGATGATGCCCCCGTGGACTGCCTCCTTGGGAACGACCTAGAAAGTTCCCCATGGGCTGGCGTCGAACGAAGAGAGCACCTGGGGATGCTAGGCCTTCCCGAGTGGGTCTGTGCGACCACCCGCTCCATGTCCGCCCGAGCCTCCACCCCAGCGGGGGGAGCTCCGACCGAGGAACCAGAGTGGCCCGCACCTCCGCCACCCGTCGTCCCCGAGGACGCCGACCCCGAACACGGCCCCCAAGGGCCCGACCAAGAAGATCTCACCGAGCTCAACCACCTCCCAGAACTCGCTCAATGGCGCCAAGAAGGTGGCCCCACCCGCGAACAGTTCCGTCAGGAACAGAAAACCTGCCCCTCCCTCGAGGGGATTCGACAGCAAGCCGCTACTCAGGCCGCTGGAGACCCCGCGGGGTCCCACTGGGTCTATTGGGACAACGACCTCCTCTACAGTGAGCAAAAGATTGCTGAGCTAGGGGCCGGCCGGGTACTGGTCCTACCCCTCCGATTCAGAGACTTCCTCCTGAACTTAGCACATGATGTGTCCCTCGCCGGGCACCTGGGGCAGGACAAAACTTACAGCCGCCTGGTGACCCATTTCTACTGGCCAAAAATGCGCACCGATGTGCATAACCACTGCCGAACCTGCCCGACCTGTCAAGCCAGCGGGAAGAGCGGGGGGAAAGTCAAAGCCCCGCTCCAGCCGTTCCCCGTGGTGACCACCCCCTTCGAGCGAGTAGGAATAGACATCGTAGGGCCCCTGGACCCTCGCACCTCGCAGGGACACCGCTTCATCCTAGTCCTGGTGGACCATGCCACCCGCTATCCTGAGGCCATCCCCCTCCGAACCATCACGGCCCCCGTGGTAGGCCGAGCCCTCATGAGCATCTTCTCCCGAGTCGGCTTCCCCCGAGAAGTCGTGAGTGATCGGGGCTCCAACTTTATCTCGAAGCATATGCGATCCCTATGGCAACAGTGCGGGGTCGCCTATAAGTTCACCACCCCGTATCATCCCCAAGGAAATGGACTAGTGGAACGATTTAACAGAACACTGAAGGGGATGATCAAGGGCCTAGAAGAGCCCCTCCGGCGCAAATGGGATGTCCTGCTGCCCTGCCTCCTGTTCGCCTACCGAGAGGTACCCCAGAAATCCCTGGGGTTCAGCCCTTTTGAACTCTTGTACGGACACCTGGTTCGAGGCCCCCTCAGCCTGGTCAAGGAAGGCTGGGAGACAGCAGTTTGAGATGCCCCACCGGATGTCTACCGGTACCTCCTGACACTCCGCAATCAGACTCGGAAGTTCCGGGAACTTGCCGAGGCCAACCTGGAGGCTAGTCAAGAGGAGATGAAACGCTGGTATGACCAGAACGCCTCGTCCATCGAGTTCGAGCCGGGCCAGCAAGTCTGGGTCATGTCCCCGGTTGAACCATGTGCCCTCCAGGACAAATGGACGGGGCCCTTCAAAGTGGTGGAGCGCAAGAGCCCCGTCACCTACCTGGTAGACATGGAGTTCCCCAGGAACCCCCTCCGGGTTCTACACGCTAACCGGCTCAAGCCGCACTTTGCACGCACTGAACTGAGTCTGCTGCTGGCGACCGATGACGGAGCTGAAGACGACTCCGAGCCACTACCAGATCTCCTCAGCACCACCGAGAAAGACGGCTCCTTTGAAGGGGTCCGGCTCTCCTCTACCCTGACCCCAGAGCAGCAACAAGACTGCCGGAAGCTGCTGGGGCAGTTTGCGGATCTGTTTTCCCTCACGCCGGGGGTCACCCGGTGGTGTGTCCACGATGTGGACACCGGAGACAGCCCACCTGTAAAACACCGAGCTTTTCGAGTGCCCAACCGGGTTCGGGCCTGCATCCAGTCGGAAGTGGCCAAGATGTTGGCCCTGGGGGTAGTCGAACCCTCCAACAGTCCCTGGGCCAGTCCCGTTGTCCTGGTCCCTGAAGCCGCCTCCCCCGGAACAGCTCCAGAGCTCCGGTTCTGTGTTGACTACAGGGGACTGAATGCAGTCACCAGGACCGACGCCCATCCCATCCCCAGGGCGGATGAACTGATCGATCGCCTAGGGGCCGCCAAATACCTCAGCACCTTCGATCTCACGGCGGGGTATTGGCAGATCGGCCTTACCCCTGGTGCACAAGAGCGATCGGCCTTCTCGACCCCTGATGGCCACTATCACTTCAAAGTGATGCCCTTCGGCATGAAAAATGCGCCGGCCACCTTCCAGAGACTAGTGAACCAGGTGCTGGCCGGACTAGAGGAATACAGCGCCGCCTATCTAGATGACATTGCGGTGTACAGCCTTCAGTGGGATGAGCACCTGACCCACCTCTGGAAGGTCCTGACGGCCCTCCGGCGGGCCGGACTAACCATCAAAGCCAGCAAATGCCAGATAGGCCAAGGGTCAGTGACCTATCTGGGACACCAAGTGGGGAGCGGCCAAGTAGCTCCCCTCCAACCAAAAATAGACGCCATCCGGGCCTGGGAGCCCCCGGTCACCCAGACCGCCGTCCGAGCCTTCCTGGGGCTCACCGGATACTATCGGCGATTTATAAAAGACTACGGGAGCATTGTGGGGCCCCTCACAGAACTGACCTCAAAGAAATTACCCCAGAAGGTGCACTGGACCCCTGCGTGCCAAACAGCCTTTGAGACTTTAAAGACTGCCATGTGCACCGCCCCTGTGCTCCAGGTCCCCGACTACAGCAGGGAGTTTGTAGTCCAAACCGACGCCTCGGAGCACGGCATCGGGGCGATCCTGTCCCAAGTTTACCCCAAAGGAATCGACCGGCCTGTGGCCTTCATCAGCCGACGCCTCCTGGCAAGAGAGCAGCGATGGAGCACCATCGAGAGGGAAGCCTTTGCCGTGGTGTGGGCACTCAAGAAGCTCCGGCCCTACCTCTTCGGCACCCACTTCCGAGTCCAGACCGACCACCAGCCCCTGCGTTGGTTGATGCAGATGCGGGGAGAAAACCCGAAACTGCTGCGCTGGTCCATTTCTCTGCAGGGGATGGACTTCACTGTGGAGCATCGCCCCGGCAACGACCACGCCAATGCTGACGGCCTGTCCAGATTCTTCCGCCTCGGCGAGGAGAACCCCCAAGAAGATGGGTGACTCTCCCCTGCCTTCAGCTGGGGGGGACGCGTGTTGGACCCGGCCTCATGGCGTGGTCCTACCCCTCCCGCATGGCGGGCCCAGGACGACATCAGCCCTCCTCCGGACCTCGGGCGCCCCCTTCGGCCCGACCCTGCACGCCCCAACACCACAGATCCGGCTACCATCCCGGATCCCCATCACCGGCCTGGCTCCAGCGTAGGCCCATCACGACCTAAGCACGAGGCCGTGCCCGACTCCATCTTGGGTCCCCCACGTCACGACCACGTGGCCTCAGCCCAGGCCCCAGCGAAGCCCCGACATCGAGGCACCAAGATCCACCCAGGTGGTCGAGTGGCCACTCGACAGATCCCGGAGGGAGAGGAGTTTCTATGGCCCTCCAGCCGTCCCCGGACGCCTGGTATCGATCGCCCTCTGGCCTCCCTGGGCGCTGGCTCCACCCCCCTGCTGGGTGTCTGGACACCATCATCCCGGCCCCTCTGACCCCCAGGCGAGCGGGTCCGGACATCAAAGGACCTCCGTCCTATATCTGGGCCAGCCCCGGAGTAGGACGCCGGTTGTATCCTGGACTGGAAGCCCTGCTGACGCTGTCACGGCCGACACCAGACGAACTCATCCTTCCTGTAACCCGACGTCCTTCTGAGAGCCTGCTGGCGCTGCCGCGGCCTACCTTGCTGAATCATCTGAGAGCCTGCTGGCGCTGCCGCGGCCTACCTTGCTGAACCATCTGAGAGCCTGCTGGCGCTGCCGCGGCCTACCTTGCTGAATCATCTGAGAGCCTGCTGGCGCTGCCGCGGCCTACCTTGCTGAACCATCTGAGAGCCTGCTGGCGCTGCCGCGGCCTACCTTGCTGAACCATCTGAGAGCCTGATGGCGCTGCCGCGGCCTACCTTGCTGAACCATCTGAGAGCCTGCTGGCGCTGCCGCGGCCCACCTTGCTGAAACCATCTGAGAGCCTGCTGGCGCTGCCGCGGCCTACCTCGCTGAACCACCTTGTAAGCCTGCTGGCGCTGCCGCGGCTCGAGCCTCTCGGAACCCCCCAGCTCGAGGATTGAGAGCTGTGCGCAGGGTAGCCCTTCCTCCGCCCAGAAGCTAGACTGTTCCGCTACCTTACCCCCCTTTTCGAGACTTTACGGATCCCTCGATCCGCCTGTATATACTGCCAAGAACCCGCAACCTTTATTACTTATAAAAGCTTGAGAACTTGACCTCCTGTGTGGTGTCCGTTTGTAGTGTTGTGATTACTCTGCTGTACGATCCTAGGAGAGGGCCCTCATTCAGGAGGCCTCTCGGTAACGCTTGGCTACTTCTCGACGGAGAGGTGGACCTAGGGGTGGTCAGTCAGACATCTTCTGCCTCCCCCGGGGTCGCCTTTCTAACATGGTACTATTTCATTAAAAAAAATTAGAAAAAAATGGCTGCAAATGGTGCATTTCCAACATATATTTCACAAAAACTTGCAAAAATGTATTGAAAATATGCAAATGACCTCACAAAGACTCACCACTCTCCCTATACTCATGCAGACACATCGCTCCTCTCATCCTGTGTTCACAGATGCACACAGCTTTGCTCAGCCTACACTCACATAATCATACCCTTCACCCTGCTCTCACTAGTGCACACCACTCACTGAGTGCATTCACAACTCTCATCCAGTATACTCATAGTCACACAACTCACTGTAAGCTCACACAGACACATCACTCCCAATGCACCCCAATCACTCACCCCAGCTCTTACAGTGGCACACTAATGAACCTACACACACTCACTCACACAGGCACATCCTTCGCCATGCTCTAATGAAGTGGACTTGCATAATTCACTCTGCAGGCACAAAAGCACATCACTCACCATCCACTCGTACAGTCACATATCTTACTTTGCAGTCACAGGGGCACTTCACTCACCCTGCACTCATACAGTCACATTACTCTGTATTCACCCTGCACGCACATCGAGGCCCCAAGGTTGCAGCTGCACTCCAGTCAAGTGCTCTTCCTGTGGTGTGTTGGGAAGGGTTGTTGTTGTGTAGGCCCTTAGAGGAACAGTCGGGCTGCGGGAGTTTGAGAGTCCACGCTGATGGCTACCCCCCAGAAGTGCAAGTTAAGGGTAGAGAATGCATATCTTCTGCCCTCTGGATGCCTCCCTTCCAACATGGCAGGATCCTGAGCCTTCGGAGATAAGGAGAGGAAGTAAAAGCAAGGCTTTCACAATCTATCACTTCACTCACTTGTTTGTTCACGATAATCACTTTATTTCTATTTACATGTCATTGCCCGGGCCGTGAGAACAGCTGCTGGGTGATTTTGTGCTTTTGTTAACGTTTTCATGTTAATGGCAGTGCCCTTCATGACCTGCAATTAACATGAAAACTTTACCAAAAAGGCACACAATCACCCCGCAGCTCAGCACTATTAAGAGAAGAAATGCAGCCAGTCTACAAACAGAGTGTGTGCTTTTAGGTGATTCTAAAAGCACACGCTGTGTTTGGTGCTGCATTTCTTTTGTTTCCTAGAGTGTGGCTGCAGGGCCGATTGTGCGTTTTTTTAAAAAGCATTCATGTTAATGGCAGCTCCTTATGGGCTCTGCAATTAACACGAATACTCAAAAGCACACAATGAGCCCCAGAACCACACTCTAGAAAACTGAAGACAGTTAGCAAGTGCTCCCTTCTTGGAGCACTAGCTAAATACCTTTTCCTATGCAAGAGCGAAATGCCCGGTTTTCACGCTGCAGTGGTGGCGCGAACGAATGCTCTCAGGGATGTATGTGTGCGCGCCAAACACAAAGCACTGCGCGCTGGGGAGCACTGAGGTGCGCGCGTGCACAGGCGCGCACGTTCGAAGGAACACTGGTGCCCAGTAGTGTGGGTCTTGCTTATAAATTGCCTGTGGGACAGCATTCGGTCCTGGTGCACTATCAAGCCGACCTTTCCTTATAATTTGCAAAATGTCTACTTCAGAGTAGGCGAGAGTAGGTGGAGGGAAATCTTCATATTTCTTTTCATATGAGGTGGTTGCAACTGATGGTAGCTGCTCCAAACTGCTTGTCGAATCTGACGCATTTAAGTGCTGCCGAAGTGCATTATTCCTTTCATGTGCAGGGGCTGATGGCAGCTGTTCGAAATTGTTTATAGAAAATGTGATAAGTAGGTGCTGTACCCATGCATTCTCCGGTACGCAGGTCTTACTTATGATATTTGTGGTTCTGTTCATTGAGTTCACTTCCGCCCAGAATGCTTTGGGATCAGACTTTTTTGCATTGTGAATTAATTTCATTCAAAAGTTGTTCTCTTTGGATTTTTTGTCAATCCAAATTTGTTTCTTATATTGTTTCTTTAAAGAACGTACTTCCTCCCATACTTTCTACTGTGGGCACTGATTATGGGCCTTTCTGAGTGTCTTTCTCAGGCGCCTTCTTAAGCTTTGGGATAACCGACTGAGATAGCTGTTGTTATCTCCATTATTTGTTTTTTTTGGTGGATACTCCTGCTCTGGGTAACTGTGCCAGGAAAGTGGTTCATGTTTCAATAGTCATTTGGTTCTCTGAGTCGAGCGTTAACATTACGTTTTTGGCATTTTGAGCTATCTGTGGTAACGTGGTAGATGTCCATCTTAAACGTGTCAAGTTGATTGTTGATGTTTCCCCTTCTATTATAGGGGCTTCTTGATATTTAAGTGATGTTATTTTTAGTTCAATATGCTGGACCAAATGATCACTGTCGGGTGTGCATTCAATTTGAAACCTCTTGATTAACCCTAGAAGGGGGAGAGTAACTATTGTGTAGTCCAGAATCGAACTGGAGCTGCGACCAATATACGTGCATTTAGCTGGTTTATCCTGCTTTGTTCTGCCGTTTAGTGCACGCATTCCTAGCTGTTCAAGGTCCCTTATGAATTGCCGACCCACTTAGTCCTTTGCGGGATACAAGCAGAAGCAGCTGCGTTTCCACCGCCCAGATTTTATTTGCTGTAGTGATATTGTCTTCCTCTTCTTGGGGATGTAATAAGTTTGCATTGAAATCTCCAGTAAGGATTATTTCCCAAGTTGGCTGTTCAATGCAAAGTTTCGCGATGACATCGGTAACTTTTTTAAAAAGCTCTTTTTTAAACTCAGATTTGGGGTGGGCATAGATGTTAATGAGTACGATGGTGCTTACCCCTGTGGTTGTGCCCATTTCCATTTGTATTATTTGCATAGCTGAGGTTGTTGATGCCAACTGTGAGGATTTGATTTTCAGTGCTGTGGAGATGTAAACAGTGAGGCCCCCTTTAGCTCGTCCATGTTGCTGAGTTCGTACTGCATTCACATGGTGGCCTATCCTACCTGGAACCTCAACTGGGGCTGTTAGCCAAGTTTCTTGGAGTACAACTATTTCATGTCTATCCAGGAACTCTGTCTTTTCTTTATCTAATAAGGTACCTTTTGCTCCAGCGATATTCCAGGATAGAATTTTTATGGAGGCCGGCTCTGTTTTACCGGGTGTTCTATAATTTCATTCATCCCTCCACCCTGGGGTGGGTGGTCCAGAGTTTATTCTTCGCTGTTGCTCTGTTTTTGTGCCATCTGCCCCTTTGGCACCTCGCAAAACCGAGTGTACTGCTGATTTTTTTGTTGAGGTCTTTCCTTGAGAGGCACTTAACATTAGAAATGGAGACGGTAACGTTGTGTTACCTCTTTGGTAAGCGAGATTCCCCAGTCCTCGAATTTGGATGTTTCTTGTAGAATAGCTGTCACTATTTCTTCATTCCTCCAAGTTGCTAAGGTGTCTTCATTTCCTGTGTTGTTTGCAGGATTAACAAATTCTATTGCTAATAGGTCGGCAGACGTTAAATGCTGTAGTGTTAGGATTTCTGCCATTAGACGTAGGATGTTTCCTCTATTCAAATAGTCTTGCGGACCTTGGGACTGGTAATTTGGAGTAAATAGAATCTTTCTTGTTATATTCGATGTGTTCTCTTTTCTTTGCATGTGGGAAGGCAAAGTCTGCTTGTTTGTCTGATTTTTCCTTGACTCCTCATGGGCCGTGTCAGTTATACCAGTGAGCTGCCTTTTTAGGTTAATCAGACAGTGATCCTTCTTGGTGTTTCCTAAGGGCTCATCTACTTGTGTAAAATCTTTCAGATTGCCTCCCTATGTGCTTCTCGTGCCGCTTTTTCAGCCTTGCTCGTATGAGGTTACCAAATAACCTGTCCTTGAGGCTCTTTCCTTTTCAGTTTTTCTGTTAGTATTTCCATCCTCACACTCCATATTTATGTTGACCAATAACAGATCTCGTGAACTCTTGTCTCCCTGCACTATGACTTGTCTCCCTGCACTATGACTTGTCTGTCTTGATTGATATTGACTTTGCTGGATTGTGAATTAAATCTAGGAATCATGTTTAAAGGGTCTATTTCTTGAGGGTTGATTATCGATTGCTGAGCTTTACTTGCTATTCCTTTAGGATTGTTGACTTTGTTTATTGGTTCCCTTGGGGTTCCTTGCCTACGCGCCCCTAATTTTAGGTCTTTATTGGTATTTCTATCTGTGGGATCGCCATATTCTTGTCCGGTCGAGATCTGTCCTTGTTGATATTTTATTGTTTTGGTGAGTTTTTTTTTTTTTTTCCAATGCCCTTTATTTCTCCCATTATGCTTCCCTCTGGTTTTTTTGTTGTGGGAGACTCCGGATCGCTGCTATCGAAGCTCCAATTTGAACTGCTCCCCTTTAGTGTATGTGTTAAGGATTGGTCATAGTTGCTATCCTCGGGGTTCGGCGAAGCCACGACTGGACTGTTTGTTCTTGGCTCGGCTACTTTCGGGCAGTGCAACACATCCTTTAAGGTGGACTGATTTTCTTCTACTTCCCCTGATTGTTCTTGATGTTTCCGGTTGCAATTGCAAAGATTAAAAATTGGGTAGTTATCCGGGACATATTTATTGAATTTCTTGCTAGTGGATGAACGATTTCTAGCTTTCCTCTGGTTTTTGTTGTTGTGAGAGACTCCGGATCGCTACTATCGAAGCTCCAATTTTAACTGCTCCCCTTTAGTGTATGTGTTAAGGATTGGTCATAGTTGCTATCCTTGGGGTTCGGCGAAGCCACGACTGGACTGTTTGTTCTTGGCTCGGCTACTTTCGGGCAGTGCAACACATCCTTTAAGGTGGACTGATTTTCTTCTACTTCCCCTGATTGTTCTTGATGTTTCCAGTTGCCATTGCAAAGATTAAAAATTGGGTAGTTATCCGGGACATATTTATTGAATTTCTTGCTAGTGGATGAACGATTTCTAGCTTTCCTCTGGTTTTTTTGTTGTGGGAGACTCCGGATCGCTACTATTGAAGCTCCAATTTGAACTGCTCCCCTTTAGTGTATGTGTTAAGGATTGGTCATAGTTGCTATCCTCGGGGTTCGGCGAAGCCACGACTGGACTGTTTGTTCTTGGCTCGGCTACTTTCAGGCAGTGCAACACATCCTTTAAGGTGGACTTATTTTCTTCTACTTCCCCTGATTGTTCTTGATGTTTCCGGTTGCCATTGCAAAGATAAAAAATTGGGTAGTTATCCGGGACATATTTATTGAATTTCTTGCTAGTGGATGAACGATTTCTAGCTTTCCTGGCTCGTTTTTATTGTCTTTTTGTTAAATGGTGCTTCACGATTGCTTATTGTGTTTAACTGCTTATTCGTTTGTGGATTCGCTTTAATGCATGGAATGTGACTCAGTTGTGACACTGGATTGTCTGTTATTTGTATTTCCTCTATTAATTCTACTAATTTTGTTTTTTTTTCCATTTGTTTTGGGATGCTCAGTTAATTTTTCCTTTGAGATGTTTTTTGGGAGGGTTTTCCAGTCATGTTTTCTACTTTGTTATTTTCGTCATTATTTATGTATTTTTTCAAGACCGTGTTATGTCCTTCCGACGTAGAATATTTGCCGTGTTGTATCTTATTTCCAAAAACACAGTTTACATGCTTGCATTCATTGAGGATTCTTTTTAGTATTGTTGGTAGGTCCCTTAGTTTTTTAAGTATGGGGCTACAGGGGCAGATGGGGGTTGAGCCCATGTTTCATTTCTATCTTGAGGATTTGCAAATCTATTCGTCTTGGTGTCAAGTTTGTTATTTATGTCTGAAATGTATTCAGCGATTAAGCTCATTAGGTTTATTTGAATGTCAAGCTTGTCTGACTGCATGTTCAGAGTTTTAATTGATGTCTCTAATGTTTTCACTAAAGCACAATGTAGATTTATTAAAGATTCCAGATTATAGTTTGGGTCCTGGTTTCCTTCTGTTGGATGTTGAGTAAGGTTGCTGTCTGCTAGTTGCCCCCAGTTGGTATTCTGGTTGTGCGGGTTAGATGTAAATTTTTTATTTTCCGCCATATTGTCGCTATCCATATGGGCCCTCTGTTCCTGGGGCGATACATTTTTATTGCGTGTTTTGTTAGGTACTTCTATGTGCGCTTGGTCTGCCAGCTCCGATAAACTTGATATCTCAATTATTGTTTCTTCTCTGTCTTTTGGTTCTGACGTCAAGTGACTGCTTTGTTGGCCCCCTGCTGTTTTTTTTCCCAGACCATCACTTTCTAGTATTGTAATCTTATCAAATAATTTCATTTCCTGGGATTTAATTTCTTCTTTTTTCTTGATTTGTGTATTGAATTTGGATTTTGTATTCAGCGCTTGTATTATCTTTTTATTATTCAAAATGGATTGAGACTCCATCCATGAGTCACAGAAATCATCCATCTTACTGAAGTCTTCCTTTTCAAACTGTAATCTTAACTCTTGTCTCGGTGTGGAGTGTTTATTGAGTTTTTCTTTACAGGCGACATTACTTTTGCTATCAACCTTTCTACCAGGCTCGAATCCTGAACCCTCGGTATTGGGAGTGTGGTGATGGTATACTGCCCCTGGTTGATCCATATTGGTGTCACCGATTATTACTGATGGTGATGTGGGCATTGATATTACCCTAGATTGACTTAGGCTTGAGATTGTGTTTTCCAAAATGTTATCCGAAGAACTGTCCGAGGTTCTATGTGGACTTTTATTCTGACCATTATCTCCTGGTTTAGCGTATACTTGCGCTTGTGTTTGAAATGTGTGCTTATTATTCCCCCAGCCAGACGGCTTGTCACCCTCTTGTGGTGTTAAGTTGCTCATGTTTTGCCCTTCTGTCCCAATGGTATGTAGAGCGCTGGTTGTGTCGGTACAATGAATGACAAATTGACTGTTTTGACTGTTCCGACATCGGTCTGTGAGATCGTTGCTTTATACGGCGTCAGTGGTTTTTGAAGTCCGTTGATCTTTGCGGGCATTGAATAGATGGCTGTAACTGGGTCTTTTAAAAATGTGAATTTACCAGTTGAGTTCATTGAGCCAAAAAATTGAATACATAGGTAATATTAGTGGGTTTCCGTGGGTCCCAGTTGGATTAGTTGCACTACTCTGGGGGGGAGGAGGGAAGGGGGGCTGTACCTTCGTTGTCCGTTTTGGCTTTAGTTTTCCGTTTCGGGGGTGGTGGTGGGATCTTTCTTGTCCTACCTGACCTCATAGTTCTGTTCAATGTTATCCTCGTCCGTATTAGTGTGTATTAATATATTGATATGTAAACGAATGAATCGTAATGGCACGTCTTGAGGGTTTTGTGGAGCTCCCTGCCTCTGGACAGTGCGTGCTCTCACACCTCGCGCCACACCAAATAGCACCAATTTGCCCAGAATGGCCACTGGTTGGCGCCAGTTGGCCTCGAATGGACCCTGTATCGTGCACGTAAGGGAGGCTACTACTGTTACTGCCGCCACTACTTGCCTCTGCTGCTACACCCCTGAGGCAGTGGCAGCCAAAAATACAGTCGCAACCGTGGTGCAGCCTCCCTGCCTCCACACAGCCTCCACGCAGAGCGGCTCTGCCTACGCTATGCAGCACTGTTCACCGCACAGCACATAAACCACGTTAACCACTGACCCAAAGTCTCTACTTCACCACTCTGCAGCTTTCACCAGCCCCCGTTGATCTCAATACAGGGACTCACCCATGTAGGGGGTCTCCTTCGGCCACCGTGCAGCCCCAAGACTCCAAGCTGACTCCGCTAGTGTGAAGTATGGCGCTGGAATCTCACGGCCCTCCGGCAGTGAACCTGCTCTCCATGCGCTGCACGCATCAGCGGACCTTCGTCGTGTCCCCGCAGGGCCTCGTCTGCGTAGAAATCCACAGTGTAGCTGACCACTGGGAGCTGCGGGACCGCCTTAGCAGACCCCCGTCTGGTCCCCGCAGGGCCTCGTCGGCATAGAAAACCGAAGTGTGACTGACCACTGGGAGCCGCGGAACAGCGTAGCTGCCGGCATCCTCCTCCACTCCTCCACTCGCTTGCTCCGATCGGCGGCTGGTGCGGCTGTTGCGAATACAGGAAGTAGTACTAAGCGTCCATGCCTTTGTGACTCGGCTCAGACACGTCTATTTACCTGTAAGTAAAAATGCAAAGAGGACACAGTCTTTTCTATTTATACTAATTGTATACGAACGGATGCTCAGCTGTTAAAGCAAGCAAATCTGAATGCATGAGAGAAGTTGCCTTGTTACTACCAGAGGTGTATGAGGTGCAAAGTCCCTTCTAACCCTGATCTTTTAGACCTTTGAGCTGCCGCTGCCTGTACTGTACCTGTTTCATGTAGAAGTGCGACACTTGTGCTGCTGCCCTGTTGTACCTTTTATGCACGTGGGAGAAACTTGCTCTGCCGCTGACCTTACTGTAACTATTGTGTGTGTTAATAATGTTGGCACATATTTTTTTCTACGCAAATGCCAGAGTAAAAGGCCTTGTTGGTGCTCCTTGAAAGTAGTAAGCAGGACCGTCCAGTTACATGTGCTCCACCTCATCACTGAACAGGGGCATTGAAAGATAAGAGAACACTTAAAATGGTGGTCTTTCAATCAAAGGGTGCACTTAAACAACTATTTCAGATTTAGCCTCACATAACTGACGCTATTTTTTTTAAAGATTTCTTTTATTGGCTTTAACAATTAAGCAACATTACAATTCAGTTGCATTTCCCAGGCCCCCTCTCTAACACAATATACAGGAGAGAGACAAGCCACAACAAGAACATTTCAAAATTAGCATATACATGGCATCGGGTATGATGAACAACATAGCTCGTCTTATCATAACATATCATATCGCCAGTAACACATCAGAAGGTTAATCATCTGCTACTGCTTCTCCATAGGGTCCCCCATTTCCTGCTGTAAACAGACTTCTACTAAGTCCCATTCCATTTTACCCCCTGCCCCACTGTATACCAATCTGTGACACATCTTTCATTCAGTCCGCACCCATCTCACAAATTCCCATAGCTGTTGCTTCTGGGTGGGCAGCCATTTAGTCATCCATCTCACAGCTATACATTTCTGGGCCACTGTCAAACCGGGTTCTAATACCTTCTCAACATTTCCAGGTCACCAACCCCAGCAAACACATATCGATCATCGGCTGCAGTTGTAGCTATGTCAGTATCACTTGACTGGGGGTGAATGTTTTGATTTGTTCTGCATTCCGTCCATCAATTGTGTGTCTTTTGCTATGTCAGTATCCCCAGAGTCTGAACCACTTCTCCCCAGAAAGCTCACACCCCCGGCATGTCCACCACATGTGTATACTAGTTTCCTCTGCTAGTATACACTTGGGGCATTGCTCCAAATTGGTGGGGTCTAGTCTGTGCAGCCACTGTCATGTGGTCAATTAGGCCATTTTATATGCTCACATTTAAACTTGACATATGTTCTTAAACTTTGACATTTGACGCATTTTTGCTTGTGTGCTTTTACAGATATTGTTCGAAGCAATAACTTTGCTCACATTTGCACACCATCATAGGCACATAATCAAAAGCCTTGAATATTCTTTACGAAAGCTAAAGTTCTTTGTGCAAAATGTTGTTTATTATTGTTTGCTCGGCAACTGCTTTGTCAGAGTAGAATCAATAATGGCAGCTTGACTATAACTTCTGTATGGCCACATGCGTGATGTTTATTGTATAAACAACATCACTCCCTTGTTGAGTGAGACAAGCATTTAGCTGGAACTGTGAAGTTGACCCTTACCGAAATTCGAGGCCAGCTGATTCCTGTTTACCTCGTGTGAGGAATGAATCCCAGCTGTCCACCAAGACTGGCTCTCTGATGACACCCAAAGGTAGCAGGGGAGTTAGATCACACTACAGGGATTCTGGCAGATTTAGAATGGGTAGCACTAGGTAGGAGCACAATATAACAGAACTTATATGTTTGCAAATATCCTCTGTAACCAGCATAATGATTGAATTATTCATCTTCTTCACCATTCTTGTTTTGCTTATCACACTATTCTGTTTCCTTCTACTGATTATTGAATCACACACATTTTACACAAGACACATAATGCTTCAATAAATATTGAAACGCCATGTTGTGTATTTCTTGTGTATCTCTTTGGGTGGCACAAGAAAGGGTACAGAGTTCCCCGGGAAGAGTGAAAAGGAAAGAGTGCGTGTACTAGAAGAAGGGGGGAATCCCCTTGTTGGAACTAAAACCCTCACACACCTAGTAAACTAGGTGTCATGCTTCATCATATGGGTTCTGTTCGGAGATCTTTTGTTCCGGCCATATGGTGCATGGGTGTGAGAGGGCGGGGAAGTGTAGTCGTAGTGTAAAAAGGTGAATTAAAAAAGGTGGGTCAGTCCACAATGTAATTTATTCGCGTGGTTGACCTCCTTGATTAAAAGGTGGGAGGGGAGATAAATGCCCTGGTTATATCCAAGCATATTAACTACTACCCTCTGGTCAAGTCGACATGTTTCATGCCAAAATGGCAATTCCTCAGGACCTCGGTAAAAAGTACTACACAAAAGAAAAAATTATTACAGTGTGGTATACAACCTTCTGTGGTAGGTTATATCGGAATGCAGGCCGAGTGGTTCTGCTGAAGTCTTGCGACCCCAGAGAGTTCCCTAAGGGGCCCATCAGACTGCTCCCGTGGGACCGGCTGTCAAGGTATGGTACCTCCGGCGGCGCGCGGTCCTGGCCGTTGGAACCTACCCCCACGCCCAGCGTCCGAACAGAAGGTTGTATACCACACTGTAATAATTTTTTCTTTTGTGTAGTACTTTTTACCGAGGTCCTGAGGCATGAAACATGTCGACCTGACTGGAGGGTAGTAGTTAATATGCTTGGATATAACCAGGGCATTTATCTCCCCTCCCACCTTTTAATCAAGGAGGTCAACCACGCGAATAAATTACATTGTGGACTGACCCACCTTTTTTAATTCACCTTTTCACACTACGACTACACTTCCCCGCCCTCTCACACGCATGCACCATATGGCCGGAACAAAAGATCTCCGATAAAGAGCCCCGGTTTCGGGAGCCCGTCAGACATTGCAGCGCCAGTCTGACGAGGAGCAGAACCCATATGATGAAGCATGACACCTAGTTTACTAGGTATGTGAGGGTTTTAGTTCCAACAAGGGGATTCCCCCCTTCTTCTAGTACACGCACTCTTTCCTTTTCACTCTTCCCGGGGAACTCTGTACCCTTTCTTGTGCTACTAGTTATTGGACTTGTACACTGGACCCCGTTAAAGATTGTCCTTCTTTAGTCCCTCCTTTGTTCCAATATCTCTTTGGGTGTGCAGGAGTTACCAAACAAAATGGTTCTAGATCTGTTACCACAATTTCCTAGGGGGGGGGGTCAGGATTGTCATGATATAAGGTTGCAAATTCCATCATTTACCTATCCTGGTTATGTGTACAGATTCTGCACTGTGAGGCAGCAGGACTAAGGCCAACATATCCTGATGGTGTGCATAGAATCAGTCTTGCGCAGTTTTGATGTATATGTTGTCCAACTAAAGCACTGTTTTTACTGAGAACGTATAAGCCGTTGCCAACATTCTAGCTTGGGTTGTTATTTAATGGATCACCGAGCAGTTTTCTTTTGCATACCCAAAGACCCCTACTTACCTACTAACCGGAGACGTCTGTGGTCTTAGAGAAAAAATCTTTCTTAGCTGAGCAGGGAACCCAGTGTATTGGCTGTAGGTTGCTCAAGCTTGAACCTTTCAAAGGATCACCCCACAGAGATACCCTCTCTGAACTCCACAGATTTAAATGGCTGCTGCAGCACCAGTTAACATACCGGTGAACTGCTGACACATAGTCATGCAAATGTTACAGCAACCTGGGCTCCCCCTTGTAGGAGGAGATGTGACTTTTGTGGTTGAGGCCCATGAAGCATTCAAGACAAATGTATTCTATTCATGGAATTCATTCCCAGCAGTGAATGCACAATCAAGACATTGTCATGCCTATGCTCTAGCTGCAGCACCTATTAACTACACAGCTTATGAAGCACTATAGATACAGCTAACTTATCAAGAACACCAAATTGGATTGATAGCGCCCTGCCACACACAACACAAGATGTTAGACTAGGTTCCCTTAGCAATAATGGAGCAACATGGCCAGTCTTAGCCGGTTGTGCACCCTATCCAGATATATCAAACGTGACAGCAGCAGAACTGTGTACACTGTATACAAATCTCATCACGATATACAGGTGTTTGACACAATATGTGATGCGAACAATGACAGTAAATGGCTGCTCAAGCTGCACAACCACAATTGGCTATGCCTGAAATTAGTCCAGTTATCATCAGTGCAGTCATGTGTAAGGTTCCTGTCTGTAGGGAGGAGATTACATTCTGGATTGCACAAAAAAACAAATCAGCTTGATGCAGTGTTTCCCCCTATGGGACCCCAAGAAAAACATAGAATTCTCACAATATGCCTGCCAATGGAGATGGCGCCCCAGGTGGAAGACTGCGTGACTTGGGGCATAGTCTTTGATGCAGTATATGCCTGAACACATGGCACACCCACATTAGCTGTTTTGGCAGAGGTGCTTAAACCGATCCAAAATGAGTACGGGGCAGCCCCTGCCTAGATTTGGGGATGATTCTGATGTGCAATTTTGCCGCAGTATCCACAATAATATTAAGTAACATTGAAGGGGAAGCAACAGCATTGTCTTTATGCCAGCGACTTACACGTGTAGCTCCGGGAGACCAGGAGTATGAATTGCCTATAATTATTGAGGAAACCTATGAATCAATAGGTAGAGATAATTTGGGAGCCAGACCTAGCAAACCTAAAATTAAGGGTCATTCTGAAAAGAATTACTTGAAGCAGGCACCTGAGTCTTCTATAAAGAAGTGTGATAATAAGAAAATTAAAGAAAAGACTATAGCACGGGTGGATCTCCTCAACAGGAGCCCAGTGAAATACGCTTTAATCAACATAACCGTGATACTATTAAAACACCTGATAGATATCAGGATACTGATACACGTTCCTCTCAGCAGTCATCTGAAAAACGCTCAGAGGGAAGAGGACGATCTGAGTACAGATCAGAGGAGTATGTGTAACAGAAGAAGGACACACAACACTCTTCTGATTATATAATAAAAAAGGAAGACACAGTTCAAGCCTCGTTTAAAAAAGAAGGTAGCTTGCCTTAAAGTCAAGCATGCCACAGATATTGAGCACTCTGCTTCTGAACATGGAGTGGGCTCTGACCATGCAAGAGAGCGCTGCAGAAGTCACAATAGTTTGCTGGAAGCTTGTGGAGTGTCTGGCGGCAGTAGGAACAAGTGACTACATCCAGGTGAAAACTCTGAATAGGAGACTGAGTGTCCCTAGTCAACTATATGAATTGCAACTCCAGATGGAGGGGGATATACAATGTACCACAAATGTTCTTTTGATAGGACTTGTCATTTGGCTATTACATTCTCTTGGCTCAAAAGGATTAGCCAATGGAGTTTGTTCAAGAATTGCCCCAAGGAAGAAACAGTAATTTTACCTGCCTTCTCCGTCCTCTTCCCAGATGCAGTTAAACATTCATATTACATATGCTTGACGAATGTTGACCTTTCAACTCATTTGGCTAGAGTAAATCCCATTTTTGGGGATGTGCTCACATGGGCTACAAATTTAATTTCAAGAAATCAAAATTTGCCAATCTTGGTGTCCTGTTCTTGGGTTACAAGTTGTCAAGTGAAGGCGTGAGCCTTGTACCACGTTTTAGAGAAGTGTGCACTTCTACAAGGTAAATATCCATTAGTACGCGGCTGTTACACCGCATACCATTACTTCGCAAGTGTTGCAACGCATGTGATGTTACAACGCGTAGCCTTTACTACCCAAGTTGTTACATCGCATGCGATGTAACGCATGTGAAGTAAAGCTATCCACATCATTGTGTGTAAACGGACGCGGTTCCGTTTCATCACAACGGTGTAGAGGCCCTGTCCTTCCATCTAATATGTTCTGAATATCTCCCATTTCAGATGGGATTAGCTATACTCCCCCTTATTGTTCTTTGCTGTCTGGTATTTGTACTCTTTCATTCATAAAGGAAAATTTGGTACAACCGCACAATAAAAAGAAAATAACCAGACTAACATTGACTTATGACCACGTACTACACACCACCATGTTAGTTAGTTTATCTGCCGTGCTGTGCTTCCTGCTCCACATTACCTTGTGGCCCTGGTATGCGAAATAACGAGTCATATTCGGGTTAATTTGCCTCTGATTGACGTGTAACGTGAGAAGACAGGAACCGAGGAGAGAGAGGTAAGAGAGACTGTGTAGTATTTAAGGGTTTAGGCTAGGGGGAGGGTCGTGCAGGGGTAGTCTTTTTGGTTTAAGGGTAGTGTAGTTGTGTTTGTGTAGTGTAGAGTAGTGTATTTGGGTTTAGGGTAGTATCTGGGGTCTTGAAGGGTTGTGTTTGGGAGTAGGGACAGGAATGCAGGTAGGGACAGAGTTGTGCTGTGGGTAGTGTTTTAGGGTTTAGGGTAGTGTTGTGGTGTTAGTGTAGTTTATGCTGGTGGTTTAGGGTAGTGTCGGGGGTCGTGCAGGGTGGTGTTTCAGTGTAAGGACCGTCTTGGGGTTAGGGGTAGGGTTGTGCTGGGGGTAGTGATTTAGGGTTTAGGGTAGTGTTGTGTTTTTTGTGTAGGGTAGGGTAGTGTTTTAGGGTTTAGGGTAGGGTCAGGGTGCGTGCAGGGTAATGTTTGAGTGTAGGGAGCGGGTTGGGGGAAGGGTCATCCAGGGGGTAGTGATTTAGGGTTTAGGGTAGTGTAGTGGTGTTTGAGTAGTGTAGGGTATTGTAGTGTTTGAGGGTTTGGGTAGTGTTTTAGAGTTTGTGGTGTGTAGGGTAGTGTATTTGTATTTAGTATTTAGTGTAGTGTTGAGTTTTTATTACTATGCAAGTTTTTAGTTCGCATACATTAACGCTTGAAATGTAAAGGTATGCAAACTAAAAACTTGCGTAGTAACGGTATTTGCTAAGTAAAAACATTGCAGTAAAAAGCTGCGAAGTAATGGTATGCAAAATAATGAGTCATATTCCTTCTACAACCCCCACACAAATTAAAGAAATTGCAATCAATATTAGGTTTCCTAAAGTTTGGCAGAACCTAAATTCCAGATTGTGCAGAATGGGCAAAACCGTTCTACAACTGGATTGGTTCTGACTTTTCAAGTTCACATTGGACACCTGAACACACACATTCTACGTTCAGTACAAGCTGACATGCTAGCTTCAGAACTTTACACACATGCGTGGTGTAAACACCACACACCTGGTGATCCGTATAATTTTGTGTACATCAGGGTACACCTATGTCATGTTCAACGAAGGAGACATAAAACCTATTGCATATAAATCACAATTATATACAAATGCAGCAATGTGTTTTGCACCAACAGAAACTATTCTGACAGTGGTACAGACTGCTTTAGTGAAAGAAAGAACAATGGCTCAGGTGAAACAAATAATTGTTGTGACTCCAGTCCCAGTCTTAGAAGCTGTGACGAAGGCCAGCATTCCAAATGCGAAAATTTTACATCCAAGATGGATACGATGGCCCAACTCACTGACAGCAACAGATGTAAATTACATTTATGACTCTATTCTACAAACACAAGTATATGTGCAATATGAACACAAATATACTTTGACCAAAGAAGTCATGCCTCTAGATCAGAATGATTTCATCATCTAAACTGCCATTTCTGCTCAGCCTAGCTTTGGGACAAAGCTCCAATACTCTGCCGCATGTGCAGCAGTAAAGGGCAGGATGGAGAATTCCACTCTCATAAAACCTACACGCAGTCTGTTGGTATTTGCACGGCGCAGCTGGCTGAACGGGAAGCTCCAATTCTGGTACTTGAGAATATGGATCCTTGATTCCCCACACTCACAATGTGTGTGTCGTATTATTGTGTCCAGTATTATAATGAGTATTTACACTACTGGAGCTAGAATGGATACATAGATTACAAAGGGTACTCAATAAAGCACAAGCTGCTTTGGGGACAGGTGGCCAAACGAAAAGCATGTTTGCCACTGACTCGTGATACACACATTGAGTCATCAGCATGTAGGAATACACGTTGTAGGGAATTCCATGGCCGAGGAAGCCGTAAAAGCAACAGTGCAAACTTCTACAGTCGCAATTACTCGTTCTAACACGAGGATAGATGAAGACATCATGACAGTTGTCAATGCTGCATGCAATGGCACCTGCTTGTTAAAAGGCTTTCTAACTAAATACTCCTACCAGTTAAGTGTGTAAAATATTCCACTTGCTCAGACTCTTGGAGTGGGGGATGGAGTAATCCCTAATTCAGATTGCAGGTTAGGGTTAATCCTTGCAAGACACAAATGCATCTGCTCACACAGGGGTGGCAGCTACATTTTTACTATTGCATTAACGCTACTAGTGACCAGGTTTATAAAAACAGACCAAGGACTTTAAATGGGACATCAGCCAGCAGTTGAAGGTTTCCATCATAGAGTGCCCACCACAGACACCTCTATTGATCTCCAACAAGCTTTAGGCTTGTGTCTATTTGGGCCAATGCGGACACCTACAATCAAATGGGTCTTACAAATACATCTTGTTGGCAGTGGATTCCTGTTCTCGATTCCTATGGTTATGACCCCAGCAATCAGATGACACCGGAACTGGTATATAAGATTGCAAGTCTTCATCGGGACATATGCAGTCGCCACCTTCCATTCAGACCAGGGTCCGGCGTTCGCCTTCAAGGCTTACAGAGACACCATGGGAAAATTGGGTGTGACTGTGCAGTATTCCTTACCCTAACATCCTGAAGGAAAAGCAGTAGAGGAGATGAAAAAACGTGACTTAAAGCAGTCAACAGCTAGGGTATTAGGTTCAGGTTCACTACCTGTATGTGGTCCAGAGAACCTGCAATAATCTGCCTAGAAAATCCCTGGGTGGCGGACTCCCTATGAAATCCTGTTTGGGGTTAAGTTGTGGGTTCCAGACCTTGACAGTCCCAGTACAGTGGTGGTGGAAACGCCTTTTGACATCAGAGAACATTTGGATGTTGAACAAGTACTGAACAACTTCTGAGATGGTCAGAGCAATATCCAGCACAAGCTGTCTGCCCGGGTGAAGTCAAGGAAGCACCAGCAGCTCCTGGTTTGATTTCAAAGATCGAGGATCTCGTCCAGGAGAAGATCATGAGCAAAAAGGAATTTGGCCCTTCCTGGCAGCTGAAGGTACCAGAACTGTACTTTAACCACCTCTTCCTGACAGTGAAAACAAGAAAAGGTCAATAGATCTCATCAAACCATATCATGTGGCCAGTTCTACATAGTAGGCCAAAAGCGCTCCTGGGAAGTTACCTGTCTCCTCTCACTACCGTACAGCTATAAAGCAGCGAAGTGCTGTGCATGGTCAAAGACGAGCATAAAACCAGCAAGTGGACAGTTAACACAATGTGGTGTTCTTTAAAAAGGAGAGTCTTTAATTCTTTCCTAAAGTGGAGCAGTGTTGAGGCGGTCCTGGTGAATACAGGATGTTACTCCAGATCCTGGGTGCCTGAATGAAAAAAGCCTTTTTTTTTAATACTTCTTAGCCTGCCGTCTGATGGTGCCCTGGGTGTGGTTGTGGTTGACAATGGTGAGAAATCCTACCAAGAGAGGTCTTAGATGAAGAAGTAGGGTAAGACATCATAGTAATTGTAGTTATATATACTACCTCTGATGAGATGTGAATCGCTTTACGGCAAGTAACAGGCTACTCTGGAACCCAAGGTTAGTTGTAATCTAGTGGTATGGGATTGTTGGTTATTGGGATTAGTTGTGCTCTCAAACAATTCCATGCATTTACTCTAGATTCATTGTGGTAGATTCAAATTAATACCAGTTAGGTCTGATCATTTGTGAGGCTTACGTGATTTCAGGCAAGCGGTTAGTGAGATAGACAGGTTGGTGGAGATTGGGTTTTGTTAGATTGCAGGGATAGGGATTTGAAGACTCTGAGGCTGTGATCTGCGAAATGAGGTGTGAGCCACTTGCAGAATTACAATAAGAGAGACCAAGACAGACAGACATGAGCTTGAGAGAAGGCTATTCCCAGAAATAGAAGACCTGCAGAGGTTGGAAGGTAAGGAGAGGGTAATTCTGAAGAAAGGAAAGAGAGGAATCAATTTGAAGTGAGTCAAGGTAAATTTTTCATGCAGGTTTTAAGAGTGTAGTGGGAAAAGACTTTCTGGAACAGCAAGCAATCGGAGTATGTAAGCGATAGAAAGAAATAACATTATATATTGTGGTTCATGTGCGGGGCAGACAACTTAAACTTGGCAGTCTGAGTGTACAGATCATTTCAACATTAAGAGCCTGTGCTCCGGCATCCCTTTTAAACATTTTCAGGAATATCCTAAGAATAGTAAACGGTCTGTACATTGCACAAGGGGAATAGGTGCAGATGCTCTCTTTAGGAAAATTCTCCTTTAATGATGTTCATCTGTATTAAATGGTTTTTTACTCAAAAAATTGGTTATTTGGCACTGTCTGAGAGCATCTCAGCAAAGTGCAGTCAGATGTGTCTGTTGTTTTGATACCTAAGCCCACTATAAGTTGTTGCTTTGACACCACAGAGCAGCTGCAGATATGAAAGGTACCTAATGCTAACATCCCAAGTGTATGTGACTAGTGTGGTAGATGCATTGTAAGTGGTCTGTGAATTCCATTTTGGAAGCTTCTGGCCTGCCCGTATGTACAAGATGGGATGTTTTTTTCCTCAGACAGTGAAGTGTTTTGCTACTATTCCTGAAGTAGGAGGGAGGAGCCTAGACACTGAAGTGGGTACGGAGGAGACAGGGCTCCTTCAGAAATTAAATTTGGTCCTTTATCTGTCAGGGGCAATTAATACCCTTTCCTATATATGAAAATGTGATGGGTGGAATGCTTAAATTAATCTCAGCCACTGGTAATTACTTGGGGCCACATCCCAGTCTATCATCCTTTTACACGCCATCCCACTCCAGTTTGGCCCAGCCATATGCAAATCAGCCTTAACCCTGCTCCAATGGGAACAGCCTTGCACGAACTGTGAGGCCAGGTACTCCCTGAACCAGAACACAAGCAACACAGGACTGGTTTCGCCCTAGTTAGGGCTTATCAGCCAGGTATAATTTGGTTCCACTGACACAGAATGCACAGGACCCACTTCAGGGCATACCCGTCCCACTTAGGGCCACTCACAAAAGTATACAGAAAGTAATGGATGGAATCCTTGAATTAATCTCAGCCAATGGTAATTACTCGGGGCTGCATGCCAGTCCATCGTTCTTTTGCACACAATGCCAAGTCAGTTTGGGCCAAGCCATAAGTAAATCAGTCTTTACCCTGCTCCAATGGGAACATTTTAGCCCAAACTGTCAGGCCAGGTCCAACCTTAACCAGAACGCAACCAACACAGGACCTGTTTTACCCAAGTTAGAGCTCATCAGCCAGGTATAGCTTGGTTCCAGGGGCACAGTGTGTAGCTTATTTACACTCATAACTTAGCTCACATAACTTCTCTGGAAGGCTTTCATTGCTCTTAATTCTTTAAATGATATTGAAATTCATTGATTGCCTAAGGGGTATAGTATTCCTCCGGCCTCACAAAACCAGTCCCAGATAATATAAATCAGTGTGGTCCAACACAACGAGGCCTGGTCAATGCTTTAAAACGAGACCCACTCCAAGCCCAAGCCTCAGGGAAACTCCTGACACTCGTTTAAATAAACATAGCTCTCTGAAGATCCTTTCACTGGTTTGTATTCCCTTGAGTAACATGTACCTGTGCACCAATTTGAGATCAGGTGCTCCTTAATGCTTTATAAAAGAAAAGTACCTTTA
This sequence comes from Lissotriton helveticus, assembly GCF_964261635.1. NCBI lineage: Eukaryota > Metazoa > Chordata > Amphibia > Caudata > Salamandridae > Lissotriton > Lissotriton helveticus. Next base: position 686,164,549 of record NC_136070.1, on the reverse strand, counting down.
AGGAAGTTGAGTATTTCGGCAAGATCTGCAAGAGATTGGGCTTTAAAGACTGGCCATTGCAGGACTCTACAGGGTGGGTGTTGTGGTGTTGATGTAATGCCGGAGCACTATATTTTTTTCACTGAAGGCGAGGTTGATGGGATTGGAGTTTTCTGTGGATGAGGAAGGTAGGCGGTTAATTCAGTGCTTTATTGTCTTGAAAAGAGTTCTGCTTCCGTTAGCGGCATCATTGATGGTGTTGGTATAATACTTTGCATTCACTGATATAATGAGCTGCCTAAATGTTGCACAGAGGCACTTCAGTATTGGGATGTCATTTGAAGTCCAATTTTTCTTTCTAGTCGGTAGATGGACCAAAGATTGTCAGTAAAGTCTTTAGAGCACCAGCGTGCTTAAGGCTTTGGCTTGCAGTTATGGTTTATTTGGGGTGTGAATATTTACGTAGTTTTACAAAACAGGGAAGTTGTTTAGAGGGGTGTTGGCATCAGCCATATAGTTAATAGGGTGAGAGAGAAGTTCAAGTATTAGGTTGTCTATGAGGAAGAATTTATTTGGAAGAACCTTGAGTAAAATCTTTGACTGCATTAAGACTAGGGCACTGGTTTTGTCGTCATTTTCTGACGAAGTTTAGTTCTTACTGCATGCAGAGCTTTCGTATGCAAGTAAGTAGCAGTGGTATCAATAGACCTGCAGCCCGCTTACTTTCATATTCAGATCCTGCCGACCCACTGGAAGTACTTGCACTTTGTAGTGGGTTCTACCCATTACCACATTACAGTACTTCCTTTTTGACTGACCTCTGCACCTCGAGTGTTATCTGCAACAGACATGCTACCAACCTGATTTGCTTATCTGCTTACAAGTTCCTGTTCCTTTTGTTTTTTTAAACACGCAGCTTCAAGAATAGATTAAAGCAAAACACACTCCATTAAATAGTTCTGTAGGTAGAGGGGGGATTGGGTCCTTGGATATTAAGCAAATATTGATTGTTGTGTTAGACAGGGGGATGCCCCTACCCCCTAAATTTTAACGAATTCCTAGGTGGGTCTCAGGGCAAGTACAGGTAATCATAGTATTTCAGGAATAATTCCAATAAGCTGGATTCATTGTGAAAATAGTATTTATAGGTGTTGTCACTCATTGAAGAAAAACTGAATGGGTGTGCAAGAAAGTAACAAACAGCCAACACGTGTTTCGCCCCATTACATGGCCATCTGGCCTGGGGCTTCCTCAGGGCTGTACATTTGGTCACGACAATTGGCAAACGCGTTCAATATCACAAGGTGGGAGCATACAAAACGAGGGAAGGTGAGGTAAAGGTAAATATTTAAGGGGGGGGTTGGGGGAGAGCATTATCATGGAAATTACATCCAAACCAAAAATGACAACATAAAAGTAATCAGGTGGAGACAGTATACAGCAAGAAGCACAATAAGCAAATAACATAATTGACATATAAGTACAAAATCACGTGATGGAGACAAACAGCAAGACAAATTCAGGATTGAAATTTGAAAGAGAGTAGAATATTATCATAGGTATAAAATATGATTCAAGATGTTAGTATTATGAAAGAAAAATACAAAAGATACGAAGCAAGAAGCACATTAAGCAAGGGACAGTGAGGGGTGTGCCATATTAGCAGGCACGAGATAAGAACCATTGTGGGGTGACAGTTTCATTAATAATGGTCAAGTATGTGTGGGCAGTGATCTATATCTATACTAAAATTATAAAGACAGAACCCAAACCTTTGAGGCGGGTAATCTCAGGAACCACTGCACCAATGACAACACCCAATACAGCATTGGAAAGGGCAGTTGCAGCAGAAGACATAGGCTATACAGATGCCCACCATATACATTTGAAAGGTAACAGAACCTTACCAGCAAAGTAGTCCCTTGTGGGCAGGGCACGGCATGACGACAAAAAGAAAGCGTTTCTTAAACGTGTGCGTTGTGCTGGGGGCGTGTGCTGGGGGAGTGAACAAGGTCAATGGGCGCGGCAATTGCAATTGCGCGGCAGCAAGGGGTGTGGCCAATGGGCGCGACAACCGGCAACAACCGTGCGGCACATCCCCCCCCAAAAAAAACGTGCCATGAGGGCGTGTGGAAAACAAACGTGTGCGTTGGGCCGGGTGCGTGGCCAAGGCCAATGGGTGCGGCAATTGCGCGGGAGCAAGGGGCGTGGCCAATGGGTGCGGCAATTGCCGGGGCTTAGGCGGGGGCAGACGCGACTGATCGTGCCTGCGAGGACAATAACTGCACAGTATCCTGCGCGCTGTCAGCCAGTCAACTCTGCATAAAGGACTGTGCCTGCGGGGACACTAACTGCAGCATCTCCTGCGCGCTGTCATACACTCAACTCTCTGCATAAACGAATTGACACCAGGCGCACAACATCAACCAGAGCTGCGGCCGGGCTCCGGCGGCGGATGACGCGAGTAAGCGCGCCTGCTGGGACACTAACTTTTGAACTGACTGCACTTTCCCACACGCGCAGCATCTCCAGCGCGCGCTGTCACCCACTCAACTCTCTGCATCAACGACTGTACACCAAAGCACAACATCAAACAAAACTGGAGCCGGGCCTCAAGCGGGGGATGACGCGATTCAGCGTGCCTGCGGGGACACGAAATTTACAACTGAATGCACTTTCACACACGCTTACCTACGGAAGTAGAGTACATACACACTAGAGACATCTGCTAATACTTCTTACTCCGAGATACACACAGTATCTGCACACACATGCCTAACTATTGTGACACTTCATGCTAAAAATGTTCTCTATCGCGAGATTTTAAAATAAATTTCCCTTCCCTATTACACACATTCTATTTCATACCCTGACAACGTCGGGACGGGCTGCTAGTTATATTATAAAGAAGAGGGAAACATAGGATTGTGAAAAAAAGGTGGAAAGTTGTTTTCAGGCATCAGTGAACACGAATATGTGGCAGTAGAGGTATCACAAAGAATAGATACGTCAGCGTGTATTTGTTCGTAGAGGGAACGCCGTGATAAACAGGACACATACATTTGGAGTTACATTGCAGTACCGAACAGAAATAAGGTTTCAAGCATAATTATGTGATGGGCATGGGAATCATGTTCAAGGGTCCAGTCCGGTTCAGGAGAATAAATGAATAATGCTTAATTAGCCAGCGGAAGACAAGGTTCGCAATTCAATAAGTTACTGTTATACACTTGAGGGCTCCTAGGTCCGTCATAAGGTACATTTCGCCCTGTCCCTATAATCTGGAAGTGTCCATAATGGCTAGTATCCGTGCAGATAGGAAATGTGGGAGGGGTAGGGGGTGAAAGAACGATAGGTGTCTCCCGGGGGTGCTGCAACAATGTAAAGGTGGCGCTGCTGCGAGTTATCGGTGTTGGGGTTATTGGCGGTGGTACATGCTCGCTTCAGGGGCTTAAGATACTCTATTATTCTTACCGTGGTATCGTTTCAAAAGAATTTTAATATCTTTGATAAAGTGGGTCCTTGTACAATCTGGGGGGAAAGAAACTGAGGCTAGCAGATATAGCAGGTGGGCATGGCGAAAAAAACGGCTCAGAGGGAGCGCAGGAGTCTCTGGGGAGCTTACCTTCAAATTCTCGGTGTACTGCCTGCTATTCAGAAAAAAATCCAGTGAAGCGTCTTGGGATCACGTTGCGATTGACGGTATATGAGCAAAATTGACTGCATAGTACTTCCGGGTAAAAGGGTCAGGTGTCAGCCGGGAAGTCGAGAGTGGGCGCCATGTTGGAATGGTTAGAAAATCTAAAATAGTATACGGCGTGGGGCCGCCTAATATTATTGAAATACGAGGTGCCGATTGGATCGGAGTGTGATAAAAACCTCAATGTTACAGATTACAACTTCCCACATGGGTTACGTCCATATGGCAGGTCAAGTGGTCTATTGCCTGTTTGGTGTCTCTGCCATGGGTGCCATATTGTAGTGGAGGGAGTTGGATCTATTGTTAATAGGTGGAAGGTATCTAACTACTGTATTAGGGATACACAGTACAAATTCAGACACTTGAGGGTACATATATGACAAACACATGGCGATTTCACGTCTTGAACACTGCCCCTACCTCTCTGTACTTGACCCAGCCTTTCCCCCACTTCTTAGCACAACCTTTGTTTCTTCCGCTCTTTGGCACCAGTCTAGGTTGTGCTGCCATTGGTCCCACTGCGGAGGTGCCTGTGACCTCCATCCCCTAGCAAGGCTTCTTTTTGCCACCCCGGTCGCCAATGCTAGCCAGATCTCATTATATCTGGTCCAGTCTGTGGCTCCCTTGATCATTACTGGACTCTGGAACTTCCGCGCTCTTGCGGAGAAAATTGAAGACTGCAGTGTGTGTAGTGTGTTTTTTGCTTGCTTTTAAAAAACTGGATGTACGAGCGGTTTTGCTCTTTTAAATTGCTCATACTCTTCTGATTACGAGACGATAGCACTCCACTTACTTGCACCATAAAAATTGTACACTTTCACCCGCTGCTTGATCGGGCTTCATCGTAACCTTTACTCTGATACCGCCATCTTGGGAGTAAAGGTTGAACACTCGCCCACTAGGCAGGGCCATTTTCGAACGCGCTCTAGTGGCTGGGTCAGGGCTCTCGGCACAGGCTACTTAGCTGGGGTAGTACGAGCATGCGCCCAGGACTCTGGAACTTCCGCGCTCTTGCGGAGCGAATTGAAGACTGCAGTGTGTGTAGTGTGTTTTTTGCCTGCTTTTAAAAAACTGGATGTACGAGCGGTTTTGCTCTTTTAAATTGCTCATACTCGTCTGATTACGAGACGATAGCACTCCACTTACTTGCACCATAAAAATTGTACACCTTCACCCGCTGCTTGAGCGGGCTTCATCGCAACTTTTACTCTGATACCGCCATCTTGGTAGTAATGGTTGAACACTCGCTCACTAGGCAGCGCCATTTTCTAACGCGCTCTAGTTGCTGGGTCAGGGCTCTCTGCACAGGATATTTAGCTGAGGAAAAGCAAGAGCGCAGCGCGCACGCCAGAGGCAAGCCCGTCTGTGCCCGTCCCGCCAGGACGGGGCTAGGGGCAGAAAACCCTGTACAATATAATCCGGGTAACTATTGTTATAGCAGGGACATGTTATTAGGAATTAGAGATGCTATGCAGGATAGTTGTACGCATGTTACTCCACCCGAGGAAGAAATTCGGCAGTGCCCTGATTGTACTTTTTCACTCTTGCCCTTAGAGCCCTTCTATCCAAGCATGGACGTTGTTAAATCATTCTCCCTCCTACAGGTCAATTGCAGGTCTCTGCCTAAGCATGCGAGTGAAATCCATCTATTGCTAGAAGAGAGGGGTCCTGATGCTCTCTTTCTTACGGAGACCTGGACTAACATGGGTTCGTACCCTGATATTGTCCAGGCCCTTCCTGTTAACTATACCATGGCTAGGCAGGACAGGGAAATTGGTCGGGGAGGGGGAATCGATATCATTTATAAAACGAACTATAGATGTAGAGTGGCTAAGTGCTCTGTGCTGGATTGCGAGAGCCTTTCCTTTGCAATTGGTTTCTCCCCCACCTGTACTTTTTCTGGAATCCTTGTATATCGTCCTCCAGGGGGCCATGCTAAGTTTTGTAACAATCTACCAGGCATTGCTGTAAATCTGGCCAGTTCGACCTCTAATTTCTCTATTATTGGTGACTTTAACATGCACTGGGACGACTCGGAGTCCACTTATGTGCACGACTTCTTAGGCCTTGAAGCCTTCCAATTCAGACAGATTGTAACTGGCCCCACCCATACATTTGGTCACTTACTCGATCCTTTCTTTACGAACTTAGACAATGTTGTCCTGAAGGAAACTGTTCCAGTCCCCTGGTCGGACCACTCACTTTTATCCTTTGTCTGGTCCCCTTTTGACCCACAACACCTCTCCTTGAAGTCTAAAAAGCTGGGTAGGACCTGGTCCAAGCTTCCAGTGGACGAATGGTTAAACAATCTTAGTAAGAGTGTTCCTTTACCCTGTCCCAACCCTATCAAGGCCTACAATGATTTCAACAGCTGGTTGGAATCCTCCCTGGATCCCATTCTCCCCAAGAAAGAATTCTCCCACCGGGCCGGGTATAATAAGAAGGCATGGTATACACTTGAGCTTAGGGGACTTAAGCAATCCTGTAAGCGGTTTGAACGCAAGTGGAGGAAGGATTTTTCCCCTGCTAGTAAGGCAGACTACAGAGCCGCACTTAGGCTGTATAAGAACAACATCAATGCGGCGCAAGCCAGTTACTACCAAGAGAAGATCGAGTTGGCCTCTAATTCCCCTAGGGAGATCTTTAAAATCTTCAAATCTCTCATCACCCCTTCCAGCCCCCTCCCTGATCCAAGGAGTGCGCAAAAGCGCTGTGACGAGATTGCAAGTTTCTTTGCCACTAAGGTCGCCAATATTTATTCGCTATTCCCACAAGTGGAACCTGAAGCACTTCCCTCCCCTCATCTCTCATATGATAAGATGGATATTTTTACTCCTCTCACTTTATCAGACTCTGTGTGTCTTTTAGGAAATCTCAAATCCGGCTCCCCATCCGATGTTGCTCCCCCTTCGATCCTTAATTCCGCTTCAGAGATCGTCTCCCCAGTCATCCGGGATGTTATTAATTCTTCGCTCGCGGCCAGAGTGGTTCCTCCACTGTGGAAAGAAGCGAGAATCAAGGATCTTTTAAAAAAACTAATTTAGACCCGGGGGAGTGGGCTACCTACCGCCCAATCTCTCTTTTGCCAGGTATTAGCAAACTGGCGGAAAAGCACGTGAACTCCTTATTGTCCGCCTATGTTGAGGATAATAATGCTCTTCATCCCACTCAGACGGGATTTCGCAGTAAGCAGGGCACAGACACCGCCCTCATTGCTGTAATGGAAGAGACGAGGAAAATTGTAGATGCCGGAGGCTGCGCTGCTATTGTATTATTAGATCTTAGCGCAGCCTTCGACACGGTAAATCACCGCATTTTAATCCAAAGACTGCGGGAGGTAGGAGTGACAGGGACCGCTCTCCGGTGGTTACAGTCGTTTCTTACTGAAAGATCCTTCATGGTCTTTGAGGGGGAGACTCTGTCACAACGGACCCCCCTGCAGTATGGTGTTCCCCAGGGTTCCTCGTTAAGCCCTACAATGTTTGATATCTATATGCGGCCCTTGGCGGACATTGTGCTTCCCTGGGGGGTCCAGTTGGTCACTTATGCTAACGACACACAGTTGGTGGTCTCGCTCTGTAAGGGTGACACAAGGGACATACATTTTACATCATGTCTGACTAAAGTGGCCGAGTGGATGGACCGTTCCTTCCTGAAATTGAACGGATCCAAAACAGAAATCATGCTTCTCGGGTATGCAGCCCCCCCAACTTGGACCCGTGGTGGCCCAGTTGTCTTGGCTCTCCCCCCCAGCCCAAGAAACAAATTAAGAGCCTAGATGTATGGCTGGACTCCAGCCTTAGTCTCGCCGTGCAATCTTGCAAAGTGGCCGCTACTTGTTATGGCCTAATCAGACCTTTGAGAAAGATTCTGCCGCTCCTTCCTTTCGATGCTAGGCGGCTGCTGGTCCAGGCCCTTATTTTATCAAGGCTTGACTACGCTAATGCAGTCTATTTGGGTGCCCCTAATGGGACTATCAGCATTCTACAAGTAGTGCTGCGCTGCACGGCTTTTGCTTAATGTCCATAGACGGGCCTCCGCCCGTCCAGCCCTTGCTCAATTACACTGGCTGCCAGTGCAACAAAGAATCTGGTTTAAGGCCATGTGCACTGTGCACAAGTCGATCACCGGGAATGGCCCTCCGGTGATCATGCCCATGCTTAATCTCCATCAAGCGCCTGGGACACTAAGATCTAACAACAAAAACCTTCTGACGGTTCCTAGGATCCGGCGAGCACGCATGGGTGGCCGACGATTTTTGCTTCACGCCTCAAATCTGTGGAATGGGCTTCCCAACTCCATCGCCTGGAACCTAACCATCTCCTCTTCAGGAAGATGTTATAGACCTTCTTCTTTCCCTCTCTATGAGTAGTGGTGTTGTTCTATAGTTCCTGAAGCGCTGGGATGCCCTAGGGTAGCCATGCGCTATAGAAATTCGTATTCATTCATTATTCATTCATTCATTAACAGCAACCACCTGGGTTCCATCGGTACCGGTGAGCCCACTACCGTTGACATCGTCTCCGTGACCCTAGTCCAGAAGGGCACTATTTCTGGGCATTCTCGTAGTATGTGGTAGAAGGTGCCCTCCCCCTGAAATCCCCTTGCACAAAGGTCGACTGACTCCTCCCCCATGCATATAGGTGGGTGCGGGGGTAGTATATGCGGTGTAGGATTTTAAGCTGCACTAACCTGAACCTACAGCGAATTGCTATCTCGCGTGGGCTCTGCAGGGCATCCTGCCAGTCGTCGTCCTCCAGGGCACCTATATCACCCTCCCACGTTGCTCGCAACGCCACCAAGGGGTTGGGCATGTTGATAAGTTTCCAGTAGATAGTAGAAGTAGGTTTTTCTAGTATGGGATCTAGGAACAGTCTGTCCTCCATCGTGGAATACTCTGGGATTGACGTGTCCCATCGAACGTGAGCGCGCAGGGTAAGGCGTTAATAGTGATAGTGCTGTGAGTCATGAAGGTCATATTCATTTTTATTGTAGGTGAAGGAGCGTGGGGCGTCCCCTTTCCATACATCCCCAAGATACTCTATGCCTATGAGTTTCCACCCCCTGAAACCGGTCAGTCTGGACACCTCCTTCAGATGGACACCCAACCACAAAGGGGTTCTTCCCGTCAGGGATCCCGATCACCCCAGGAACCTGTTTGCCTCCCTCCAGCAGTGGACAACTGACCCCGTGTGTGTAGGCCAGTCCTTTTGTAGCTTCCGGGCATAGAGTTATGGCTCACAGTTCCCCCCCTGGCGTGACCAGTGGGTCTCCCCTATAGGCCGGTTCCGAGCTGGCCATATATACCCAGTCATTGACCACCTGTAACTGTGAGGACCAATAGTAGAGTTTGATGTCCGGGAGGGCCAGCCCCGTCATACACCCCTCTCGTCAGCTTGTGTAACGCTATCCGGGGTTGCCCCATCCCAGAGTAATGTCCCCAGCATCTGTGATATTCATGTGAATACCCCAGGAGGGACCGGGTATGGTGTGTTTTGCAGGATGTAGAGGAGCCTTGGTAGTGTCAGCATCTTAAACATTGCGGCTCGACCCATGAGGGAGAGGGGCAGTGACCTCCAGTGGCTCACATCGGACCCAAAACGTGCCAGCTGAGGCTCCAGGTTCCTGGCAAAGAACTCTGCCCTGTCTCTGGTAATGTATACCCCCAAGTACTTGAACCCGCCATCGCTATTACCGTGGGGCACCTAGTTGGAATCCTCGGTGGGGGGGGACCCAAGAGCGGGTAGATCACGGACTTCGCCCAGTTAATGGTACAGCCAGTGTAGCTCCCGAAGAGTTCAAAGAGGTGTAGCGCCTGCGCTATAGAGCGGCATGGTCTGGCCATGTATAACACGATATCGTCAGTGTATAAGGAGATACGCTCCTCCCACTCATCAGTCAACGCCAAGCCCCAGAATGACCTATCTCTCCTTATCCAATGGGCCAATGGTTTGAGGGCCAAGGTTAACAGGAGGGAGGACAGGGATATTGTTGCGCCGTGCCCGTCCCTCCTGACCCTCCCACCGGGCGTATATTTGAGTATGGTTTTTCGTGTGGGCGGCCACCTGTTCTTCAAGTCTTTTGGTCTTTGATTGGCGCCATAATGTCTCTCAACGACGGGTCCTGGCCATTGTCAACAGAATCGCCCTGCTGTTGACCACTCGGATTCCCATTCCTCCTTTCCCATGGCCACCGTATATTTGTCGATTTGGTTGGACTGACCCTGGTTTAACGGTCTATTGCAGCCCATGTCCGCAGGCGCAATCCAGTCGTGCCACCTCCCACCAGCAAGGCCCCCAAGAGATTTCCCACTCCAAGTGGCTAAGCCCACCACGCTCAGTGTGCAGGCAAAGCCCTCACCAGGACAGCTCTCTTTTCGCCACAAGTGAACTCCAGGTGGGCCCGGTCACGACCCGCGGCCTCCTGGTCGTGCTGGTTACGGCCTTTCCACTCACCCCCGGTCGGGGAGCCACACTGTACTCACTGATGGCAGGAATCCACACTGTCTGAGGCTCGCACTGTGCTGGGACTAAGCCCCACTGGCTCCACTAGTCCCTCTGCTCTGAGGCCTCACTCCTCACCGGCTCTCTGGCCCTCCCACATGCGGTGCGCTACTGCAGGCCTATGCGCCCCCATGACGCACTTTTGAGACTGCTGGCGCGGAACATCCCACTACTACCGGGGCCCCTCTCCTGGCGGGCCCAGCAGGCTCTGAATTTGTGGTGCGGGGACTGTAGGCTCAGGTCGCGGCGTCCACCTGCTCAGTCCTTCAGCCCTCAAAGTCCCTTGGGCCTGCCCCTCACTCTGTGTAGGATTTGATAGTGGCCGCCGTAAACACCAGCCGAGGCCTGTGTAACACTGGGATGAGACCCCACTGGCTCCGCAGATCTCTAGTCAAGGGGAACCTCTCACTGGCTCGGTTTCCCGCTCCGCTGACGCTCGGTTCTCCGCCTCTGGTCCCGCTTCCCGCAGCCGCCGCGCACAGGGCTGCGGTGCGGGGCACGGCACCTCTCTCAGGTCTCTGTCCTCCAGCGATCCCCGAGACACTGGGACCGTGCGGGCGCCGCAGGGATGAGCCGCTGTGCCTCACCTTCAGCGGCGGGCTCTCTACCGCTTGCCGTCGCCGCGGGGACCAGATGGGGCCACCTCAGTCACTGTGTCCGTTATCTCCGCGTTGGAAAGCTCGCGCTCGCCGCACTTCTCTCTGGTGGGCACCATCATACTGCGGTTGTGGGGACGGCCCGGATCCTCGCTTCGGAGTGTGCAAAAGGGCTGGGTGGGGCCTCCTCAGGTCTGTACAGTACCCCACCGGCTCTCGATGTCTTCAGACGCCGATGGGTGCCACTATTGCTCCAGGATAATGCCAGATTACAGGATTTAGATGCTGACCGCTAGTGCAGCTGTCCTAGCGAGCGGCCCTTTTCCGCGGCTGCAAGCCATGCCCCCAACCCACCTGCTATATCTGATAGCCTCCGTTTCTTTCCCCCCAGATTGTACAAGGACCCACTTTATTAACAATATTAAAAGTCTTTTGAAACAATACCACAGTAAGAATAAGAGAGTATCTTAAGGCCCAGAAGCGAGCATGTACCACCGCCAATAATCCTGCACTCTCATTGAATTGCACTGCTGTATTTTATTTTCCCTGCTGCTGCCCTGATAATTAGCCCATAGCTCATACCTGCACATTAAAAGGATTCTCACCCTGCATTTTGCAGGATTCAGGCTGATTTAGGGCTCTTTTGGATCGTGTTGCGGCGATTTGGTCGCCATCTTGGGAGGAGGAACTTGGAAGGTGCGCCATCTTGGTCGCGGGTCCAGAGGCTGACTCCTCGGACTTACGCGCTCAATGGGGGATTTAAAGCAGAACACCCAAGCGCGCAGCGCGCCAGAGGCAAGCCCGTCTGCGCCCGTCCGCGCACCGGCCGCGACCAGCGCCAGCCATGCTGGCAAACTCACCTCAGCTCATTATGTCTATTCAGGTACGTCAGCAACCCGGCCCTCTCATTCAATCTCTTGTGGCTAATATTTCTACAATTATTCTATCTTGCGGTCTGCTCAATGTGAGGTCCTTGTGCAAACACCATCTGGAAATATCACTTCTTATCGAAACCCACGGATTGGATGTGTTGTTTGTCACAGAAACATGGACAAGAGCTGACAGTGGGGTTGAGCTTGGCCTGGCTTGCCCCCTTGGGTATAAGATTAGGCACAACCCTCGGGCGGATGGTAGAGGAGGAGGTGTGGGGTTTATTTTTAAGGAGGCACTTGATCTGACGGAGTTCGAGGTCAAAGATGTTCAAGGTATAGAACTGATAGACTTTTCATTTAAAGGTCACAGTGGAGTTCTGTATTCGGGCTTGCTCCGCTACAGACCCCCTGGCAGTGCCACGACAGCCTCGCATGAACTGCTGGATCTTATTTATGATCTTTCTAACTCTCATGCTAGGCTAGTGATTTTAGGGGACTTTAATCTTTGGTTGAACGGTCCCCTTGATTCAGCTTATAAAGAACTATGCCAAGCCTGCAATAACATTAATCTCCAGCAGTTGGTGCTATCCCCGACACACTTGAGGGGCCACATTCTGGATCTTATCTTTGCAGAGGAAACCTGGATTAGGATCAAGGATGTAACTGTACAATGCTGGACCGATCATGCCCTCATTCAGTTCTTGTTGCAACTCCCCAATGACTCTCACACCGACAATAGTTTAGTTAACACCCGATTTAGTCGGCAGTGGTCTAAGTTTTTTAAATGTTCTACACTACCTAGTCTGTTGCCAAGTGGATTTGCTCTGGAGAAGGGGGTGGAAGAGAACTATCGGAGCCTCTGCTCACAGATAACAGAGTCCTTAGACATAGCGATTCCTTTAAGGAAAGTGAAGAATAGATCCAAACGCGCTGCCCCCTGGTATTCCAAAGAACTTTGTCAGTTGAAACTGTGCTGTCAACAAGCTGAAAGAACCTGGAGGAAGCACTATATTGAGTCAGATAAAATCCTTTTAAAGCAGTTGCTCCAGGGCTATAAAGCACAGATAAAAAGCGCTAAAGCTAATTATTTAGAGGACATGCTAGTACAGTCGACTAATAAGTCACAAACCCTCTTTAAAATCGTTAATAACCTTTCCAACCCTGTCTGTGCCAATAATAGTATTCCAGCCTCACAGGCACTTTGTGATTCTTTGGCCTCCACCTTTGAGGACAAGATTGCTGCCATTCTCACTGGACTCTCTGCATTAAGTGTCCCTAATACTCAGGCTGTTGTAGAGCCGTTACCTACACAGATTCCATCGGACAAGGGGAATTGCACTGTGCATACGGTGCTGTCCAGTTTCACCCCCCCCCCCCCTCATATGAGGATTTTTGTACCATGCCAACAGTGTATCATCAGGCTCCCCACTGGACCCACTGCCCCATAAGTTTTGGAAGCTGTTTCAAACTGAGCTTTTTCCTTTCTTATATTCGATCTGCTGTCAGTTCCTCAGAAGTGCCACTGTCCCTGACAGTTGGAAACTGGCGGTGGTATCCCCTCTATTAAAGAAAGCCACCTTGGATCCCCTTTGCCCCGCGAACTATAGGCCCATTTCCTTACTGCCTTTTCCAATTAAAATCTTTGAAAAATGTGTTACTAAGTCTCTATCACACTTTGTTGAGGAGAATGCCTCCCTTGATGTGTCCCAGTTCGGTTTTCGGCCAGCACATGGCACGGAATCGGCACTGGTGGTTGTCCTGGATGACTTACGTTCACGAGTCGACAGTGGACGAGCAGCATTTTTGGTGCTGCTCGACATGTCGGCCGCGTTCGACACTGTGAACCATTCTACATTGATCAGGAGACTAGAAGATAGCGGGGTGGCCGGCATGGCTCGGGACTGGCTAGTCTCATACCTCCATAATAGACATCAAGTAGTGACCCTGCCTCCTTTCATGTCTGATACGAGAATTGTAGGGCAAGGCGTCCCCCAGGGCTCAGCAGTCAGCCCCATTTTGTTTAACCTCTACCTCTGCCCCCTGATCAAGTTGATTAAATCTTTTGGTATTACAGTTATAAATTATGCAGATGACACGCAACTTATCTTCTCTTTTGAAGGTAAGGATGCTGTCTCTACAGAGACCTTTCACCTCTGTATGCTAGCCACGGCGGACTGGCTGAGGGAAAATTCCCTCCAGTTTAATGGATCAAAGACAGAGGTGCTGCACTGCTCACTAGATAAAATCCCGCGTCCCCTGCCCATTGATTTCTGGCCTCCCACTACCATGGTTACTGTTGAGCCAGCGGATGCTGCTCGCAACCTGGGAGTTATTTTTGGTCCGCATCTACAATTGGATGCCTATGTGAATAAGACGATTGGCACCTGTATGATGCTGCTAAGAATGAATGCTGCATAAAATTATCCCCATGCTACCGGTGCTGGCTAGACCTGAGGTAGTGCGTAGTATCATACTCAGTAGATTAGACTATTGTAACGCACTGCTTCTAGGTGGCCCTAGTTCTCTGATTACACAATTGCAGTTGATCCAGAATATGGCAGCCAAGTTGGCCCTTTCACGTGCGCGCTCTGCTTCGTCATCTTTGGCACTCAGGGACCTTCATTGGCTGCCTGTACATCAGCGGATCTGCTTGAAGGCTGCTTGCATTGTTTTCAGAGCACTTCATGGACTGGGGCCCATTGCACTTCAGAATAGATTTAACTGGTACTCGGCAGCTAGGCCCTTATGCTCCTCCTCTGCTTTTTTGGTGGCGGTCCCCCGAATTCTGAGGACACGAATGGGTGGTCGCTCCTTTGGCTTCACTGCCGCCAAATTATGGAATGCTCTTCCGCCTTCTTTAACACCTTGAATGCTAAGGCAATTCCCGCTGGGTGCTGAACTATGACTTTTCCCATTGTTCATGACAAGGTCAGCTCGTCATAAGCACACATTCAGTGTACTGCATGACGAGCTGACCTTGTCATTAGCATTGAACAGGTTAAGGAAGCTGAGCGAGTTGACCCTTTTTAAAAAGGGTCTGAAGTCCGATCTCTTTCCTAGGGCTGTGTAATCCTCCTCTGTATGTGATGCCGTGATTTGAGTCAAAGCGCCAGGATACCCTCCGGGTGACAGTATGCGCTATATAAGTACGCTATACATACATACATACATACATTAGCTCAACACCGATAACTCACAGCAGCGCCACCTTTAGATTGTTGCAGCGCCCCCGGGAGACACCTATTGTTCTTTCACCCCCTACCCCTTCTCACATTTCCTATCTGCACGGATACTAGCCATTATGGACACTTCCACATTATAGGGAGATGGCGAATTGTACCTTCACACGGACCTAAGAGCCCTCGAGTGTATAATAGGCACTAATTGAATTGCGAACCTTGTCTTCCGCTGGCTAATTGAGTATTATTCATTTATTCTCCTGAACCGGACTGGACCCTTGAACATGATTGCCATGCTCATCACGTAATTATACTTGAAACCTTATTTCTGTTCGGTTCTGCAATGTAACTCAAGATGTATGTGACCTGTTTATCACGGCGTTTCCTCTACGAACAAATACACGTTGGTGTATATATTCTTTGCGATGCCTCTACTGCCACATTTTTGTGTTTACTGATGCAGGAAAACTACTTTCCACTTTTTTTCTCACGATCCTATATTTCCCTCTTCTTTATAATATAATCACTGCCCACGCATACTTGACCATTATTAATGAAACTGTCAACCCACAATGGTTCTTATCTCGTGCCTGCTAATATGGCACACCCCTCACTGTCCCTTGCTTAATGTGCTTCTTGCTTCGTATCTTTTGTATTTTTCTTTCATAAAACCAACCTCTTGGATCATACTTTATACCTATGATAATATTCTCCTCACTCTCTTTCAAATTTCAATCCTGAATTTGTCTTTCGTCATGCTGTTTGCCTCCATCACGTGATTTTGTACTTGTTTGCTAATTATGTTATTTGCTTATTGTGCTTCTTGCTGTATACTGTCTCCACCTGATTACTTTCATGTCGTCATTTTATTTGTTTGGATGTCATTTCCGTGATAAAGCTCTCCCCCGACCACACTTAATCTCTCCCCCGACCACACTTAAATGTTTACCTTTACCTCACCTTCCCTCGTTTTGTATGTTCCCACCTTGTGATATTGAACGCTTTTGCCAATTGTCGTGACCAAATGTACAGCCCTGAGGAAGCCCTAGGCCGGATGGCCATGTAATGGGGCGAAACACGTGTTCGCTGTTTGTTACTTTCGTGCACACCCACTCAGTTTTTCTTCAATGAGTGATAACACCTATAAATACTATTTTCACAACGAATTAAGCTTATTGGAATTATTCCTGAAATACTACGATTACCTGTACTTGCCCTGACACCCACCTTGGACACTCCATTAAAGAGCAGTTTGACAGGATGCATAGGTAGCTACAAAAGGCTCTGCTGAATAAAACATGGTGCACTGCTATTCTATATTTGCGATGAAATGAATGTTGTTCTAACATGATCCCTAACCATCTTCCACTAATAAGCAATATACTCACAGGATCTTCCCGTCAGGTGTCTGCCTTATATGTTTTGGTTTATCACGTGCCCTGAGCAAGAAGGGGTAGGCGTGCCATGCGCGTGTGCAAAGTTTGTCTAAGGTCTTGGAAGAACTATTGGCAGTCATGGTGATCTTTGATAGTTTATGCCACGGTTATAGGATTAAATTACAAAGCAAGCAAAGCCAATGACCACTACTGCTAAAGCGAACACTTGGAAAAGAAATGTCAAATCAATACTCTAATACACTATAATACTCACAATAAGTAGAATCTATTACCTTTTGAGTTGAGTGGCTCCTCCACATGCCACTTGCTGCATTCCTTTCTGTAATAGGAGCACAGGGGCTTGCTCAACAGATTATTGTCTGTTCTTTAAATATATTAGAGATCATGAAAGCATGTGATGTGTCATGCTTCAAGGCAACGCTGCTATCTCGCTTTCATGATAACTAATACCTCTATCTATCGCTTGTCTCCCCAGGGCGCTCAGCACGACCGAACCTCTTTTACCGGGAGTTGTTGGATTGCTGGTGCCATTAGTCCCACGGGCAGTTGTAAACCTAAGCAACTGTCGGATTGCCCCGTACCACCATGCCACCTGGCGTGAGTTCAGTGTTAGGGGGTCACAGGGGAAGAACCCCTCAAGAGTATAGTGCCTGTTGGTATGTAACCCAGGTGCTAGGTGGCAAATCAGGTGGGCGGTCAGTATATGTGGCTCATCCACTGGCCGTCCTTGATCACCCATAAGCTAACACAATTGTGTATTGCCTACATGTGCAATTAAAACCTGCAGTAAGTTTTCTCCAACAAAATTTGGTGTTTCGGTTGGCACACTCATTTCATGTCACTTGCATGCCGGGATGTAAGGGGCTATGGGGTATCGGCGCTAAGGTACCTGCAGGAAGGCAAAATGGCTCAGCAAAGAATTTGAAATGCTGACTCAGAAAAAACCTGAATTCTATGCACATTTACAGTGCCTTAACATTTTTTGTTCAGATTACTGGGAAAGAAATGGAGGGTTGGAATTTATAAATTAAGCCAGAAAAATAGATCTCTTGAATGGTATTGCAGTGCAACGTAAAGCTGCCTTCAAAATGAAAGGTTTTAAGGAAGTTGTTTATGTGAGGAATGTCTGCGTGTTGCATAAGTAACGTATGCCTGTTAGATCTGGGGGTCTCTAGTTGGCACAGGTTGGCACTTGTGACAAATAGGGACCCTTGCTTCTTGTCAGGGTAAGGGGGATACACTCTTTAGATAACCCCTGCTCACCCCCTTGGTAGCTTGGCACGAGCAGAAAGGCTTATCAAAGGCAATGTGTAAAGTATTTGTACCAACACTCACAGTAACACAGTGAAAACACCAGAAATGGACTCCAAACCAGTTTAGAAAAATAAACGTATTTAATCTAAACTAAACAAGACCAAAACAACAAAAATCCAACATACACAATTCAAGAATAAGGTTTCAAAAGTGTTCTTAAGGTTGCGTTAAAATAATCCACAGTTGCGTCACGTTTCAGCCAAAGGTACCCTTAGATGCGACAAAAGTACCAAGTAAAAGCTGCAACGTTGAAAAACAAGTGATGCGTCACTCCTGAGACCCTGGGGAGGCGATGCGACAACCCCGCTGGACGCAGCGGGCGTGTTGCGGTGACTCCGGTCTGTACGGGGAGGGATGCGATACCTTGTATGGATTCCGGTGCGCAGGTTTCGTAGGAAGCGTCTCGCAAAGGTACGATGCGACGATCTTCGGGGCGGCGATGATCTCCGGTGCGGCGATGATGCATGGCTCAGCGTCGATCTTCTCCTCTCGCGGCCCCTCGATGCGATGGCTCTGCGACGACTCTCGCAGCGACGTGATGCGGTCCGCAAGCAAGCGGTGCGACAATCTCACCTAGCGAGGACAGGCTCTGAGACGATACTCGCAGCGATGGTAATCTTCCCGCACCGGACTGGTGCGTTTCACAAGCGAAGGATGCGATGGCTCTTGCAGCGGCAACAGGCACTGCGACGATCTCGGCCTTCGCGGCGGAGCGAATTTCCTCGCACTGTCAGGGATGCGCTCCGCAAGCGAGCGATGCGTGAAACTTTGCAGAAAGTATTTAGTATCTTGAGTTCCAGCTTCCCAACAACATGTACAACTTCCAGAGGCACCACAACTGGCCCAAGCACTCTAGAAAGGAAAGAACTCTCTCAGTAGAGTTCAGGGAAGTTGGGGGTGAAGTCCTTTTGTTCCTGGGACTTCTTAACAGGGAGCCAGCTCTTCTCAGGCCCTTGGAGATTCCTTCAAGCAAGGAGACACAGCACAAAGCAAAGTCCTTCCCCTCTCCTTGGCAGCAAAGCAACTGCAGGTCAGCCCACAAACACACAGCAGGACAGTCCTTCCTCTTCAGTCTTCCAGCTTTCTCCTTGGCAGAGGTTCCTTCTTGATTCCAGGATGATCTAATTTTATGTAGTCTGGGGTCCAATACTTATACCCCTAAAGGTCTTTGTTCCCTTTGTGCAGGAGGGCTCTGAGCCCGGTCTGAACCAGTTCTGGGTGTTCCTTGCGCAGTTTGTTTTCCTAGCTTCTCCTTTCCTTTCAGAGAGCGGGGCAGGGTCGTCAGCCGCCCAGCAGGAGGTGGATCTAGCATTGTGGAAGGCAGGCACAGCCCTATTCAGGCCCAGGTGCTATCCCCTCCCACCATTCTAGGTGCAGATGGGGCTATTCAGCCCAGGGATGGCCCACTCAGCCTCTGGGAGCCACCCAGCCCCTGCCACTCACAAACTAGACAAGTCAATTCACAAACAGGCCAAGGCACACAGAAAGGTCGGACAACAGAACAGCCACTTTCTAAAAGTGCTGTTCTCAAACACAGGATTTAAAAAACACCTTTCCTAAAAGATGTGTTATTAAATTCTGAGTTCAGGGATACCAAGCTTTTATGTCCTATCTTGCTCCTATGGGAAGATATGCAATAGCTACTGTAGCCAGCGTTCCCCATGATGGCCTATGGGCAAGATAGCCTTACAATAGTGAAAAACTAAAAGGGCTGTAATTCACTACCAGAGCATGTCACCTGCACTAGGACATGCTCTACCTTTCACATACACTGCACCCTGCCCAAGGGGGTACCTTGGGCCTTCCATAAGGGGTGTCCAATGTGTACAGAAAGGGAAGGGTAAGGCCTCGCCAGTGGGGACACTGGCCAGGTGGACATGGCAGTTCACAGACTGCACACAGATAGGGCAGGCCTGAGACACCATTTTAGGGCTACTCATGTGGGTGGCACAATCAGTGCTGCAGGCCCACTAGTAGCATTTGAATCACCAGCCCTGGCACACTAAGTGCACTTTACTATGGACTTCTTGGTAATACAAATATGTCAATCATGGATAACCAATTACAATACAATTTATACAGGGAGCACTTGCACTTTGACACTGATCAGCAGTGTCAAAGTGCCCAAAGCATCTAAACCAGCAAAAACGAAATCCAGCACAGCGTCAAAAATACAGGAGGTAGAGGCAAAAAGACAGAGGAAACCACGCCAAAGATGCCAGGTCTAGCAATGCCCTTTGCAGAGTGCTGTATTAGTTGTAAATTGTGCACAATTGATTTACCACTTTTTGTGATGAAACTGTAGCATTCTTTTCAGGTTTTCCAAGTCAGACTCAAAAATGCAGATCTGAATTTTATCTATACCACTTACATTCTGATCTGTGAAGCCCATGCCCATGAAAGACTACATGCCCCGAATGCATAGTATTTTCGGCAAAAAATGTGAGAACTACTTACCATACATAACATGGGGTCAACTGTTGACTGTAGGACGCACTAGCAAGGTAGATTTTGCATTTATTTTAAAACAGGATGATCAGGTTTCAAAGCTTGTTACCTTGTCCCAATATATGGATGACTGTTTCAAGGAAGTATGTGGCAATGCTGACTCCTTAAGTCAGATTTGAGGAGATATTGTAAAAGAAAACCAATTTCGCAGCACACTTATAGGAGAATAACAATAGAGATGATGTCACAATGGACATAAAGTTCAAAGTTCAAGAATGAAGGGGTTGTCCACAAGTCAAAGTGCAGTATCTTCTTTTATTGTTCAAACATGCGCCAGCCGACACGTGTTTCGTCGCCAGAAACACACCGTTTCTGCGACTCCTCAGGGCTGGGGAGGATACAAAACAATGGGTGGAGTATATATTGATACGAAATGAACCAAAAAAGGGTTTTGGAAGACATTGACAAAATCGATAATCTAAAAGACCGACACACATTCAGGTACAAAGACAATCTGACACCAGATGAGCGGGCAGCCCTAAACACCCTGATCAGAGATCATGATATCGTCATTAGGGAGGCTGATAAGGGCGGAAATATAGTGGTCATGAACAAAAAAGACTACAATGATGAAATACTTAGCCAACTTGAAGACACTACATGCTATGAACCTTTGAACCACAATCCAATTGCCCCTCTCACGACCCTGATTAACAAATCTCTACTAAAATGGAAGGAGGAGGGTCTTCTTAATGAAGATGAATACCTTTATCTAAAAGTCTTCAGACCTACGCATCCATGGCTTTACACACTGCCAAAAGTACACAAAAACCTCCCTTTCCCGCCTGGCAGACCAATTATCTCTGGCATAGGGGGCCTCACTGAAAGACTATCTGAATATGTCGACCTATTCTTAGGACCCCTAGTACGCAATCTTCCCTCATATATCCAAGACACGAAGCACATTCTGAGCCTCTTATCGGATCTACAGTGGCAACAAGGTAACTTTCTAGTCACCATGGATGTGGTATCTTTATACACAAGCATCAAACCAGATCTAGGGTTGGAAACAATAACCAAAGTCTTACACAATCGACCAGCAACTATGTGGCAACACACAAATATGCTGATTGCCATGATGGACCTCATCCTCAAGAACAATGTGTTTATATTCAACAACTCATGGTATAAACAAACAAAAGGTGTTGCCATGGGCTCTAAATTTTCCCCTTCCTTTGCCAATCTCTTCATGGGGGCATTGGAGAAGGACCTGATTTGGGGACCTAATGGTGTCCCATTTGTAGACTCAATAGTATTTTGGGGAAGATACATTGATGACTGTTTCCTAATCTGGTCAGGTACACACGAACATCTAAAAGACTTTCATACATACTTGAATCACAACACATGGGACATGAGCTTCACTATGGAGTCTAGTCTTGACAGAGTAGAATTTCTGGACCTGGAGTTTTTCATTGCCAACAACACAATCAACAGCAGACTATTTAGAAAAAGCACGGCATGCAATTCAACCCTACGTGCAGACAGCGCCCATCCACCACACCAAATCAACACCATTCCCTATGGTGAATTTCTAAGAGCACGCAGAAATTGTAGTGACGACAAGGACTTCTTTCACAACTTGAGGGAAATGAACACTCGTTTCAAAAAAAGAGGGTACACAGATGAACTACTACAGAAAGCGACCACTCGGGTCAAAAACATTAAAAGAGGGGATACTCTAAAGAAAAAACAGAACGTCAAAGAATCGGATGCATCCAAGATCCGTTTGATTACAGATTACACTAGTCAGAATAGAACTCTACGCAGAAGCCTAGTTAAGCATTGGAGTATTCTCAAAAATGACAAAAATATTCAGGAGTACATTGGAGAATACCCGCTAATCACTTACAGAAGAGGAAGGACACTACGCAACAGACTTAGCCCTACCATCCCAAGAGACTCATCAACCAACATTTGGCTAACAACACACAACACTGGCTTCTTCAAATGTGGATTCTGTTCCATGTGCCGCTGGGCTAAACACAAAACCAAAGAATTTTTTGACACTAAAGGAACAAAATTCACTATCAAAATGAACATTAACTGCACCACACGATTTGTAGTTTACATTATCGAATGTGCTTGCAAGAAAATGTATGTGGGCAGTACCATCCGTCCTCTGAAAGACAGAATAGCGGAACATATTAGGGCTATTCAGAAACAGGATCCCAGATACCCCGTAGCCCTGCATGCAGCCGCATGCGCGGACCAGAACCTTGACAAAACAGTATCCTTCTATGGGATTGACACAGTACCCCCAGGAGTTAGGGGTGGTAACCGAGAACTAAAACTCAGGCGCTTAGAAGCCACGTGG
Organism: Lissotriton helveticus; assembly: GCF_964261635.1. Taxonomy (NCBI): domain Eukaryota; kingdom Metazoa; phylum Chordata; class Amphibia; order Caudata; family Salamandridae; genus Lissotriton; species Lissotriton helveticus. The sequence continues at coordinate 686,142,184 of NC_136070.1, read as the reverse complement.
ATTCTTCGTCTACGGAGCGTGGAACACGGATTACATTTTGATCAAGAAATGCAATACTTCCTGGGTGACTAAAATAATGTATTGCCCACATAGCACTCTATCCCCCCTTGTAACCTAATATTAAACATCACCCTGCCTAATTTCCCAACCACATAACCTCTGTAATACACATCTCTTCGTGGTTGAGGGGTGACTAGACAACCTACATTTGTTTTTCATCGACTCTAAGACTCCCTTGAGTTACACATGAGGTGTGACCATAATTTGTACCACAAGTTGAGGGATTTTCTCTAAAAATCTCCCAATCTCCTCAAATCGGCACCATGAAGTAATGAGTTTTCTCTCAAAATCTCTCCACTTTGCATTATATTCAGAAAAGAATTTCCACAAATGAGGGTAGAATTAATAATAATACACCACCCTTATTTAATATCACTACCTTTAAACTCACTTTGTTCCTCGATGATATGTAATTCTATAAGAATTGAACTTAGATACAGGCAGCATTGTTCTCTTGTTCGTTTTAATACTGTGCATGTGTTTGTTTATATGCACCCATGTTCTTTTTCACCGTCCATGCTATGTGTTTCTATCTTTCTGGATCACACTCCACTGCAGCCCCTTACTATGTATTTTAATAGTTTTGCGCAGGATCGAATCAGTTAGATAACCATACGTTACGTTCTAGTGTCCCACATCCGGGACCCGACAGGCTTAGACTTTAAATTCACTTCCGGGTGCAGGAACACGTGACCGCACCCGGAACAGAAACGTGTACTCGACAGAGTCATCGCCGAATATTCCCCGCACTACGGGTAAGTTTTTTGGCCCAGAGCGAACACTGCAATACAGCCTTATTCAGGGTTCCGTTTATTGTAATACCGATTGACAGCCACAAAGACTGGTGTCGTACGCTCCGGGATAACTTGAATCGGGATCACGTTTATCTTAAACAGACCGACAGCCTACATACATTGGTGTTTGAGATTCTGCTATGCAGGGCTCCACTAACAATACGGACATAGGGGTCTCCTTCTACAGAGCGAGACCTTATTACCTCTACGGGAGCGGTCTGACCTGAGCATACGGGGCTTTCCATGGGTATGTTAACTATTTTGATGGTGCAACTGGTAGAGAGAACAATCGCATACCGGTAGGGCACAACCTGAACGTCCATAATTTCACTACAGACATCGTCTAATAACTTCCATGGGGGCGGATGGAATATTTGAGGACTATGCTGCTTATGCCTACAATGCTTTAAGTAGTTCCTACTCAAGAATTTCCCCCTGATTGATTTATTTCTTCATTTTTCCTCTCTTTCCCCCCTGCCACCCGAACCCAACCACTTCGACCCCTATGTGGAATACCTACTTTTTTGATGATAATGGATCCCCACAGGGACCACTTAGCCTACAAGCCTCGTTAACCACCACACCGATAACACGGACACTCAACACTGCTTGTTGACTCCCACTTCGCGAACCGTGTCGTGGTTCAAGTTTTACCAAGGTGAGCGACATACTCAATTCCTCTTGCTACATGGGTTCTCGCACAGGAAAGGGGCTTGTTCCTTTTGACTCACTGAATTTTATCATTTATGAGACCTTTTCCCTATCCCCAGGGATCTTCACTTCACACTGCAACAACTTCGTTGCACTCCTGTGACAACCGTGCACAACCTCAACTTTACCTGGCCTCGAGCGGAGCCGGGTCGGAATTATCACCGGCACCGCGGTGAGAATTCCCTTTTTCTTTTCACCCTCTGTATCCGCACTCAGAGTTCGTTCCCACCATGAACCCCTGTACCAACGTATTGTTTGAATAACATTGGTCCATTTTGGAACATTATGTGACGCCATTTATCTCTTTTGTATTCCCTCCCTCTAATTCCCCTCCTGGGCACCACAGACCTGCAGATCCCTTACCTCTACTCTTATAGGTATGATGCACACCCCCGTCCTTATTTTAAACTCAAGAACTCTTCTTATTCCCACATTCTATGCAGTCACTTACGTTTTTCGTCTCTATGCGTCACCAATAGGAATGCTTGTAATGTAAATAATATAACTATGTCACTTCACGTTCATAGACACTACCGACCCACCCATTCCACTATACTATACCGACTTACTCTTACTTGGTGTTTGGGTGGTCTTGTGTGCATCCACGAAAAATATGTTAACAGTCTACATCTTCACTGCTTTTATTCACCTCACACCTCCACACTTTATACAGTCACAATTACGAATTGGTTCATTTCGTATCAATATATACTCCACCCATTGTTTTGTATCCTCCCCAGCCCTGAGGAGTCGCAGAAACGGTGTGTTTCTGGCGACGAAACACGTGTTGGCTGGCGCATGTTTGAACAATAAAAGAAGATACTGCACTTTGACTTGTGGACAACCCCTTCATTCTTGAACTTTGAACTTTATGTCCATTGTGACATCATCTCTATTGTTATTCTCCTATAAGTGTGCTGCGAAATTGGTTTTCATTTACTTGGTGTGTCCTCAAAACACATCGTAAGGGGTTACAGGGCTTTGCCCCTTTTCTGCATGCACCTTCTCTGCCTGTTAGCTTCTAATTGTGCGTAAACCTAGCAGTGCGCCCAGTTCTTGACCTCACACCTAAAACCCTGTCTCTTCGAATTGAGGAGATATTGTGTTTGAAAGATTTGATGACATAATATTCATTTCTTTTTTATACTTTATTTTTATTTTAGCAAAAATAAACAGTTAGGCAATAGAATATATTTCTGGCACAGACAGATTGAATAACAACCGACACAGCTGCATCATAGGTACATTGCGAGGACAATTAAGGCAACAATTAGATATATGTTATGTTATGTTATGTTATGTTATTTTTTTATTTGTTAAGCGCGCATACGCCCGAAGACTTCTTGGCGCTAGAAAGAATCAAACATAACGGTGCATAAAAAGACACAAATCACTACTTACAGTAAACCTGAGAAAAAAGGAAAGTTTTAAATGTCTTCCTGAAGGTAAGGAGGTCCCTACTGTGTCGCAAAGTCAGGGGGAGAGAGTTCCACAATGAGGCCGCTAAAAATTGGAAACTGCTGCCTCCCTGACGTTTCCTTTTAAAACGGGGGACCTCAAGTAGGTTGTGCTGGGCAGATCTCAGACTGCGAGGGGGTTGGTATCTACGCAGTAATTGTCTAAGGAAGATAGGGCCCTTACCCTCCAAGGCCTTAAATACAATGCAGCCTACCTTAAACATTGCTCTCTGCTCCACAGGCAGCCAGTGCAAAGTCTCCAGTCCATGTCTAATCGATTCCCACTTCGGGACTTTACAAATGAGTCTCGCTGCTTGATTTTGCAGATATTGCAATCTTTTCAACTGGCCGATAGGAGCCCCCAAATAGAGGCCATTTGAAAAATCGATGTGAGAAAGGACAAGAGCACTGACTGTTTGAATTAAAGCCATACCTGTGAGGAGATGTGCTATCTTCTTGATCTTCCTCAATTGGAAAAATCCAGTGGAAACCACTGTTCCAATTTGACTTTCCAAGGAAAGATCCTCACTGAGAGTCACTCCTAAACTTTTAGTTGTACGAGATTTTTTAGGAGGCGAGCCCATGTCCGATGGCCAAAAACAAGGGTTCCAACAGATCTCACTCTTCCCAGGTAGAATGAGCTCAGTTTTTCCCGGATTTAGCTTAAGGTGGTTTAGCGACATCCACCTTTGAATAAAAGACATGGTTGCTCGAAAATCCTCAGCCGCGTTGTCTGCGTTTAAAACAAAGACCAACTGCAGATCATCTGCATAATTGTACACATCAACATTAAACTGTTGTAGGGAGAGCAAAAGAGGCCGCATATACAAATTAAATAATAAAGGGGACAAGGAAGATCCTTGGGGAACCCCACAGAAGGAGATATTTTTAGGGGCTGTAAAGGAACCCAGACGGACCGACTGGGTACGTTCTGAGATAAAGGACCTGATCCAAGCCAAAGCCGAATCTCGAAGTCCGGCCTGTTCGACACGGTTGACCAAGATGGTGTAGTCAACCGTGTCGAACGCGGCGGACAGATCCAATAACACCAAGGCCTGGTGCAGGTCCCTGTCAGCATTAGACCTCAAGGTGTTCTGAACGGCCAATATCACTGCCTCGGTGGAATGACCTGGCCGGAAGCCTGCCTGGTTAGGTTGTAAATAACCCGAGGTTTCCACAAAACTCGATAAACAGTTGGTCACATGAGCTTCCAGTATTTTGGATAGATAAGGCAGTAACGATATTGGTCTATAATTTGAGAGGTCAGAGGAATCAATGCCGGGTTTTTTTTTAAAGGGATCAGCAAGGCCTGTTTGAAACTGGCCGGGACAGTCCCAGACATCAGGGAGTTATTAAGCAGAGGAAGTAGGCTGTTAGGAATTGCCCGACCAATCTCCCTCATTATTTGAGGAGGACAAACATCCTGAGGGGACCCAGACTTAACTCTGGTCAACAGATGTAGGAGGATTTGGTCAGTAATTAAAGGAAAAGAGTGCAAAGTAAAAGGATTAAAAAAGGTATCATCTATCGGCATGCAAACTGGCAGCCTAGATAGAGTATCCTTAATCAATGCTATCTTGTCAAAGAAATAGTCATTCAAGGAATTACATAGAGATTGTGAGGGGACAACTGGAGGAGAAGTTCTCTCATCATTGCACAACTCAGTCACAATCCTGAAGATTTCTTTCGACTTATTAGTCGCATTAAGTATTTTAGAAGAGAAATAGTCAGTTTTGTGAGTGTGCAGTGTTTTTTGGTAGGCTTTACGGATTAAGCAATATGCAATCCTAGCATGAGGACAGTAGTTAATACGCCATGTCCTCTCATATTGCCTCACTTCAAGTTTTAATTTCCTCAGCTCCGGTGTGTACCACCTATGTGCACCCACACCGCGTGAGTTATCGAAGCGAGTGAGAGGGACACATGCGTTAATGGCTAAATTAAGCCATTCTTGAAGCCTACAATCAATAGTCTCCACATCCAAGCTCTGTTCTGGCAAGGTAGACTTTAAGAAGTTTAAAAAATTTGAAATGTCCAAAGAGGACCATTTCCGAATCAAACTGGTAGCCTTCAGTTTAAATTGGGGGGCTTTCACAACACAAAAGGAGAAACTGATAATAAAGTGATCAGACCAACTACATGGTTTAATATCAATAAAATCAATCGGTAGGTTCAGTGACCAAATTTGATCGAGACTGTGGCCCTTTTGGTGAGTTTGAGTGTCTATATGTTGTAATAAATTCAGATCGCTCAGAAGAACCTTCATTTCAGCTGCTAGGGGGTCTAATAGTGTATTGTCAAACCAGAGATTAAAATCCCCGATCAAGAGTAATTTAGAATTATTGGTGGTCAGTATGGCCAGTTGCTCAGCAAGAATAGCAGGAAACATAGCCATATTTTGTGGCGGGCGATATAACAAAACCACCACAAGTGTCCCATTGACACTATCCAGCTTGACAACAATGTTCTCCACATTAGGTAAGTCCAGGGAGGAGAGTTGTCGAAGTTGAGGTTTTTTATTAGAAATGATGGCCACCCCGCCCCCAATTTTACCTGCCGGTCGTAGCACAGACATAATGTAGTACTCAGCAGGCAAGGCAGCCAAGATGTGCGGTAAAGAATCCAATGTGAGCCAAGTCTCGGTCAACATGAGTAAGTCCGGTTTCAGATCAGATAACAACAAAAAAATGTCCATCTGATGTTTGGGCATAGAGCGAGTGTTTAAATAAACACATTTAAAATTACAAATAGCACCAGCCGTACTTTCCAGCACCGTGTAATTAGAACCAGGGTCCGTGGCTATACTAGAGGGATTGGTGATGCCAAGGCGAAATATCCGTTTCACCGTATTGAGGGGTACGGGGGGGCAAGTAGCAATAGTGGGTCGCAACGCTAACAAGTCAGCGGATGTATACACTACTGGACCAACAAGGTCCCTAGCCCCTAGTCCCGGACGCTCGCGGACGAGCGCAGACGAGCTTGACTCTAGCGCGACTCCGGCGCGCCTCCGTCGCGTCCGCTGCGCTCCCTCAAGCACATTACGTTTTATGTGAGGGAGCCTCGAGCGACTGGACCGCTGCCACAGGTCCCTGCGCTCTCTGACTCCTCCCAATATGGCGCCCGTTCCCACCACCGGACCGGCACTAGGAGCCGCGGTAAATGAGCCACCCTCCACACAATCGGCAGAAGCCGCGATGGAACGAGGCAGAGGGGCCGCAATTCAGGTGAGAGTGCGAGTGGCGCTATTGATCAGCCGCCCTGCGCACCTACAAGTTTTTAAAACACTCGCGCGTGCAATTAACAGTAATAATCACCGTTTTGCACAGAGTGACAATATAACAATTTAAAACACAGAGTGGCCCAAAATTAATACAGTTTTAAAATAGGAGCAATTGTAGTCAGGTCTGCCGTTATGCAGTCTCTCCACCAATGGCGCCGGGCAGCTACCACCAACCCGGAATCCATATATAGGGTAGGGGACTGCATATGACAGCTATCATAGATGTTAACACTACAAAGCAGCATGCACACCCCCCAGGCACCCTTGGAGTGGCCAAATATAGTCCTATTATGGATGAACATTTGATGCAGGGGGTTGGGGAGCCATGCCCGCGACCGCATCGACTTCCATACACAGCATACAAGCCATCTCGCATCCGATAATCTGGCATGTGATGGCACTGCATTAGATATATCATACAGCATCTCTCAACTCTCCCTCCTCACTAGTGTTGTTCTTCCCAAGAGCCAAGTGTAGGTGGTAGGAGCCACATATTTCTCTCGGGCGACTACAGGGTGGAATAAGGTTGTGATAAGCGTCGGATTAGGTATACCATATCTGTATGCCACTTCTTTACTGCGGGAAGGAGACCTTTCATCCAATGCATTGCTATCTAGGGGCGTGCTAGTAGCAAGCCCAGTGCCATGAATCACCGCTAAGTCTTCAGGACATCTCTATCATAGCACAGTAGGGCCATCAGTGGTGTGAAAGTCAGTGTCTCCCCAGTGATCTCATTCAGAATCTTAAATATTGCAAGCCAGAAATGCTGCACTCATGGGCAGTACCATGCTATGTGTGCGAAACCATCACCATCCGTCCCCCAGCGAGAGCCCAAGGAATCCATGTGCAAACCATAGAGGAATAAGTGGACTGGAGTATGGTATACCTGATTGAGATAGTTAAAGTGCACAAGTCAATGGCGACCATTCAAACAGATGGTTCGAATTACGGAACAACAGTAAGCCCACTGTGTTTTGCTAATATCTACACCTAGGTCTTCTACCCAATCATGGCAAGCCTTGGGGATGTCAGACCGTCAGGCCTCCTGTGAGAAAGAGTATAGTGTTGCGGTCACTCGCAATGGCAACATCGCCTGTGGTAGATAGGTAACAGCTCCAATGGTTTTCACAATGGAGTCATCCAATAATGTTAACATCATATGGCGCTCCCGATAGTAACGCTGTGCCCATCACAGAGAACCCCCCCATCTTCAAATAAATCACCCATGTACCGTATTCCAAGTCCCCACAGTGCCTCCTCTGCCGCCTTTTCCTACCCCCAACGGAAACCACTAGCACCATTTTCAGAGGGGGCAGCTGGCAGTGAAGCATGGGTCATTTTTGCAAGTCCCTCGATTTCCTCCAGACTCCACGTGGTACCTATGGGATTGATTACATGAAACCGACGCATCGGTCTTTCAAATAAGAATTGAGACAGCGATAGAGGGAATGCCGCGTCATGCTCTAGACGGAGATGTTGCAGGCAGGCCATGAAGCCAGCAATAGGCAAACATACATTGCACAGCCCTGTAGTAAGCCTCCAGGTCTTGAGCATAAAGACCACACATTTCGTATGGTAGTGTGAGGGTATCCCAGCAGTCGCGTGGCAGTTTACCAGTCCACACCTAACGCACCAGAATGCCACCCAGGGTCTGGAAGAACGCACTAGGTAAGAGTATCGGAATATTTGCAAATAAGAACAGAAATCTGGGTAGGACTACCATCTTCATGATGGCTATGCGTCCACATAGAGAAAAGAGGTAAGTAAATCCAATGGTCCACCGCCTCAGTGAGACTATGTAAAGCCTTTCTGTACTTATCACGCAGCATGACTTCTGGGTCTGTGCGAACTGGCTCCATCGTCCATCTGAACAGAAATTCTAGTAGTATTGGGGCCATGGCAGTGGTAAGAGGAAAATTTTTTGATTTGTCTCAAGTAATATTTAGCCCGTAATGGCCACCACAGAGAACTACCTCTCTAAGGACCAGCGAGGCACTATGTTCAATGTTCCGAACACACAGGAGCAGATCCTCTGCGTTCGTTGATATTATGAGTTTATAATGCAGAAAGTGAACACCGCCATGTGAGTGATTATCCTCCAGGGCACAAGCCAAAGGCTACGCAACTAGCGCATAAAGTAGAGGGGATAAGGGGCACCCTTGTCGCATGCCCTTCGTGTTTGCTATCGCTGTTGACACACCACCATTAAGACGCATGTGTGCCGTTGGTTCCGTAGAAAGAACCAGGACCAGCTGCAGGTATCACCCACTCCTACTCAATGTAACACAGAAAACCTAAACCCTCACTCAAAGTTAAATGCTTTCTCTGCATCTAAACAAATCGTTGAGGCATGGAAATCGGGTCAATGCGTGAGATCGCTCCAAAGATGGTTCAAAAATATATACGAGAGGCTGGTCAGGTATAAAGCTGGACTGCTTAGGAACCACAATGTTGGGGAGCAAAGGTGCCAGTCGGTTAGCCAAGACCTTGGCAAAGAGCTTTGTATCAGTATTCAAGAGTGGCAGTGGCCAGTAGGAAGAACATTGGTCGGCCAGTTTACCCGGCTTGAGCAGAGTGACCAGTAACGCCTCACACACTATCGGATCATACATCCATCTCACACCATCTCCTCGAAAAGTTGACCAGATGTGGTGTAAGCTTGTCCTGGTAGGCCTTAAAAAAAAGGCCACCGTCAAGCCGCCTATGCCTGGCGCCTTCCCGCTAGACATATCTTTCAATGCAGCAGTGATTTCAGTGGGGCGAAGAGGTGCCATATGCCACACACTGTGAGCATTAGTCAACCACTTCATGGTTATGTGTGTTAGGTAGTCATAATTTTCGAAGTGTAAAGATCGGTGAAATAGCGGCAGAATCAATCGCCACCCGGCCAGCCCATGCAAGGTCTCACCCTGCTCATCCATGACAGTTAGTACTGCACTGTCTTCCCGGATAGGTCGAACAAGGGCGGCTAGAGCAGCACCTGGTCTCCCACCCTCCCCATAGATTCTGGCCATAGCGTAGCTGCCTAAATGCATGGCTTTATTCTGAGACAGCACATTATATTACTCTAGCTTGGCTTAGATGTTGACCAATACTTTCCGCTCTGCCGTCTCACCTCGAGCATGCTCTAGATCAGCAAAGTCCTTCTCCAACCTCGTGAGACGGACCCAAACGGAGCAGAGCAGACCAGCATGCTTTGAGATAGTAATCCCCTGGATATAGGCTTTAAAAGCCTCCAAGATAGTGGTGACTTTTGCTACAAAGCCCAAGTTGGTGTGAAAGTAGTTATCAATCGCCTGCACCAGTTCCTGGCGAAAAACAGCATCTAGCAATGAATATTGCGGGAAGTGCCATGAGAATGTGCGTGGGTTCTACAGCTCAAGGACTAATCTTACTGGTGAGTGGTGTTGAGTGTGAACAAGGCAGATGATCACACTGCCGGACCGTGGACATCAGACTGTGCAAGACAAGTCAATAGTCAATACATTTACGTTATGTCATGAACAGTGGAGTAATGTGTGTACTGCCTACCTTGTGGGGAGTGATAGAGCCATACATCTACCAAGCTACAACACTCAGCCACTGCTGCAATGGCATGGGCTTCCAATGAATGTCGCCAAGGCAGGCCCCAGGAGCGATCCAAGTCCGGCGACTGAACGCAATTAAAGTCGCCACCCCATATCTGAGGTAGACTGTCATAGCAGGCCAGCTTAGCCTGAAGTGCATGATAAAACTGTACGTCGTCGTAGTTATGACCATAAACCCCCACCAGTAACACGTCAGTGTTTTTATGGCAATGCACCACCATGAAACGCACCCCATGATCCATACATACATCCTGCAATTGTATCCCTGAATCTCCCCTGGCCCAAATCAGGGCCCCGCGGGCATGTGCGGTAAAACCTGCGGCATGACATGCCCCCCTCATGCATCTGTGTGTGAGCAGCCCGCTGTGTGGAGCCTGGTGTGTCTACTGCAGTTCGGCGACATCTATCTGGTGACACTGTAGATACAGCACTACTTTACGGATCTTCCTGCTACCGGTCAGCCCTCTAACATTCCAAGTTATGAAATTAAACAGTCAAGGGCGCCCATTGAAAGTTGTAGTGTCTCCCACCCCATCAGGCATTTCTACGCCATGATACGGAAAACAAGTAGTCCAGCTGCATCGCGTGTACCAGTGTCAGCCCTTGTCTGTGCCTTAAAACTAGTCTAATAAGCCTTCCACCTCCCCCACCCACGCCATGTCCCCCAACATGTGACATAACAACGTGCTTCCAATCCCAGGCACACCCATTCCCCCAATTAACCAACCCCAACAAGAACAATGTGGTGCACACATGGAGGCAGAGAATGCCCACTGAACACCCCCGTAACACAGTCACAAAGGGGCTACATGTAAAATATGCAACTCTCCAACCGTGCAATAAAGAAACATGAATATACATCCCCACTATACATCCATTTGTATTTATCCAGTTAAACAGCAGGCAGCAGGCCCCTCTGTCACCTCTGCGAACCTGCCACTCGACTTCATAGCAAATGATCACAGCAAACCAAACCACAGCCACCGACCCCGCACCTCCTCCAGGCATCATAATGTGTGTTGAAGCATACGTACAAGCCTGCATTCACAGACATGGAATTAGCTAAAAAAAGAACAACAATGCAAGACATAATATCAGAAATGAGTTTACACTTAGCAGTTTGTGATTTGCTAAAGATAGGAGACAGGTCAGCATAAAAAGTACCCCTTTTTTCTTACCCACCGAGGTAGGGATCCTGTTTCATTTCCTTGCCCCTCTTATTGGTTATGTTTTTGGGTTTATGTTAACTAAAGATAGTTTGATTGTTTGGCTAAATTGAACTGACGTGGCGCAGTGAAGCCACATGACCTGTATAAGCAACCAATCTATGCATGTACTACATGTTCACACCGCATTGCAATCAGGACAAGATGTTATGTAGCAAGAGTTTTCCCTATGTATGTACTCTGGGGTATGTTATCTGCTGTTATCGAGATTGAATTGATGTCAACGGGGTCGTCTTGTTCTTGCAATATTATGATGGACACTATCCTGGACTGACTATTGGTCCTATGACTATATGTATGTTGTTAACTGTACTATTCAATGTAAAAACTTAATAAACAGATCAAACATAAAAAAAAACAAAAAAGAGACGGGTCAGCATAAACCAGGTCTTACCATTTCTTGTCACCCTGATCGCGAATTATGGGATTGAGATCACGTCATATGCTGACGACACACAACTGATTCTTTTCCTGGATAAGGCCTCTACTAATGCAGAAGCAAAATTTAAAGCCTGTCTGACGGCTGGGTTGCAATGGATGAAGGAAAACCATCTCTGTTGCAACACCAGCAAGACAGAAATCTTACCAATAGGAAAAGACAATCCCTTTTGCCCAAAGGACTGGTGGCCAGATGACACCACAGCTCCCCCATCAACGGTAGAGATGGCCAAAAATCTAGGCGTGTGGTTTGACTCTTCCCTTTCCTTCAAACCTCATGTCCTGAAACTGACCGGGACCTGTTTTGGTTTCATAAAAACTTTGAGAAAATTCTTTAATATGATTCCCCTAGTAGCCAAAAAACGGTAGCAGTGGCACTCATATCATCCAGACTGGATTACTGTAATAGTCTCCTTGCAGGAATCAACAAATCTATCCTGAGGAGACTTCAAGTGGTCCAGAACGCTGTAGCCAGACTGGTCCTAGGTCTACCACGCAGGGCATCGGCCTCGGCCGCACTGGAGTCCATTCAATGGCTCCCAGTCTGTAAAAGGGTCCTGTTTAAACTCCTATTGACAACTTTTAGAGCCCATCGCCACCTAGGCGCAGGATATCTCTCAGCAAGATTTAGGCCCTACATCACGGCAAAAACACTAAGGTCAACCAAGGCCAACTTGCTCAGTGTTCCAGCATATCATGAGCAGAGCAGACCAGCATGCTTTGAGATAGTAATCCCCTGGATATAGGCTTTAAAAGCCTCCAAGATAGTGGTGACTTTTGCTACAAAGCCCAAGTTGGTGTGAAAGTAGTTATCAATCGCCTGCACCGGTTCCTGGCGAAAAACAGCATCTAGCCATGAATATTGCGGGAAGTGCCATGAGAATGTGCGTGGGTTCTACAGCTCAAGGACTAATCTTACTGGCGAGTGGTCTTGAGTGTGAACAAGGCAGATGATCACACTGCCGGACCGTGGACATCAGACTGTGCAAGACAAGTCAATAGTCAATATATTTACGTTATGTCATGAACAGTGGAGTAATGTGTGTTTACTGCCTACCCTGTGGAGAGTGATAGAGCCATACATCTACCAAGCTACAACACTCAGCCACTGCTGCAATGGCATGGGCTTCCAATGAATGTCGCCAAGGCAGGCCCCAGGAGCGATCCAAGTTCGGCGACTGAACGCAATTAAAGTCGCCACCCCATATCTGAGGTAGACTGTCATAGCAGGCCAGCTTAGCCTGAAGTGCATGATAAAACTGTACATCGTCGTAGTTATGACCATAAACCCCCACCAGTAACACGTCAGTGTTTTTATGGCAATGCACCACCATGAAACGCACCCCATGATCCATACATACATCCTGCAATTGTATCCCTGAATCCCCCCTGGCCCAAATCAGGGCCCCGCGGGCATGTGCGGTAAAACCTGCGGCATGACATGCCCCCCTCATGCATCTGTGTGTGAGCAGCCCGCTGTGTGGAGCCTGGTGTGTCTACTGCAGTACGGCGACATCTATCTGGTGACACTGTAGATACAGCACTACTTTACGGATCTTCCTGCTACCGGTCAGCCCTCTAACATTCCAAGTTATGAAATTAAACAGTCAAGGGCGCCCATTGAAAGTTGTAGTGTCTCCCACCCCATCAGGCATTTCTACGCCATGATACGGAAAACAAGTAGTCCAGCTGCATCGCGTGTACCAGTGTCAGCCCTTGTCTGTGCCTTAAAACTAGTCTAATAAGCCTTCCACCTCCCCCACCCACGCCATGTCCCCCAACATGTGACATAACAACGTGCTTCCAATCCCAGGCACACCCATTCCCCCAATTAACCAACCCCAACAAGAACAATGTGGTGCACACATGGAGGCAGAGAATGCCCACTGAACACCCCCGTAACACAGTCACAAAGGGGCTACATGTAAAATATGCAACTCTCCAACCGTGCAATAAAGAAACATGAATATACATCCCCACTCTACATCCATTTGTATGTATCCAGTTAAACAGCAGGCAGCAGGCCCCTCTGTCACCCCTGCGAACCTGCCACTCGACTTCAGAGCAAATGATCACAGCAAACCAAACCACAGCCACCGACCCCGCACCTCCTCCAGGCATCATAATGTGTGTTGAAGCATACGTACAAGCCTGCATTCACAGACATGGAATGAGCTAAAAAAGAACAACAATGCAAGACATAATATCAGAAATGAGTTTACACTTAGCAGTTTGTGATTTGCTAAAGATAGAAGACAGGTCAGCATAAAAAGTACCCCTTTTTTCTTATCCACCGAGGTAGGGATCCTGTTTCATTTCCTTGCCCCTCTTATTGGTTATGTTTTTGGGTTTATGTTAACTAAAGATAGTTTGATTGTTTGGCTAAATTGAACTGACGTGGCGCAGTGAAGCCACATGACGTGTATAAGCAACCAATCTATGCATGTACTACATGTTCACACCGCATTGCAATCAGGACAAGATGTTATGTAGCAAGAGTTTTCCCTATGTATGTACTCTGGGGTATGTTATCTGCTGTTATCGAGATTGAATTGATGTCAACGGGGTCGTCTTGTTCTTGCAATATTATGATGGACACTATCCTGGACTGACTATTGGTCCTATGACTATATGTATGTTGTTAACTGTACTATTCAATGTAAAAACTTAATAAACAGATCAAACATTAAAAAAAACAAAAAAGAGACGGGTCAGCATAAACCAGGTCTTCCCATTTCTTGTCACCCTGATCGCGAATTATGGGATTGAGATCACGTCATATGCTGACGACACACAACTGATTCTTTTCCTGGATAAGGCCTCTACTAATGCAGAAGCAACATTTAAAGCCTGTCTGACGGCTGGGTTGCAATGGATGAAGGAAAACCATCTCTGTTGCAACACCAGCAAGACAGAAATCTTACCAATAGGAAAAGACAATCCCTTTTGCCCAAAGGACTGGTGGCCAGATGACACCACAGCTCCCCCATCAACGGTAGAGATGGCCAAAAATCTAGGCGTGTGGTTTGACCCTTCCCTTTCCTTCAAACCTCATGTCCTGAAACTGACCGGGACCTGTTTTGGTTTCATAAAAACTTTGAGAAAATTCTTTAATATGATTCCCCTAGTAGCCAAAAAACGGTAGCAGTGGCACTCATATCATCCAGACTGGATTACTGTAATAGTCTCCTTGCAGGAATCAACAAATCTATCCTGAGGAGACTTCAAGTGGTCCAGAACGCTGTAGCCAGACTGGTCCTAGGACTACCACGCAGGGCATCGGCCTCGGCCGCACTGGAGTCCATTCAATGGCTCCCAGTCTGTAAAAGGGTCCTGTTTAAACTCCTATTGACAACTTTTAGAGCCCATCGCCACCTAGGCGCAGGATATCTCTCAGCAAGATTTAGGCCCTACATCACGGCAAAAACACTAAGGTCAACCAAGGCCAACTTGCTCAGTGTTCCAGCATATCATGAGCAGAGCAGACCAGCATGCTTTGAGATAGTAATCCCCTGGATATAGGCTTTAAAGGCCTCCAAGATAGTGGTGACTTTTGCTACAAAGCCCAAGTTGGTGTGAAAGTAGTTATCAATCGCCTGCACCAGTTCCTGGCGAAAAACAGCATCTAGCCATGAATATTGCGGGAAGTGCCATGAGAATGTGCGTGGGTTCTACAGCTCAAGGACTAATCTTACTGGCGAGTGGTCTTGAGTGTGAACAAGGCAGATGATCACACTGCCGGACCGTGGACATCAGACTGTGCAAGACAAGTCAATAGTCAATATATTTACGTTATGTCATGAACAGTGGAGTAATGTGTGTTTACTGCCTACCCTGTGGAGAGTGATAGAGCCATACATCTACCAAGCTACAACACTTAGCCACTGCTGCAATGGCATGGGCTTCCAATGAATGTCGCCAAGGCAGGCCCCAGGAGCGATCCAAGTCCGGCGACTGAACGCAATTAAAGTCGCCACCCCATATCTGAGGTAGACTGTCATAGCAGGCCAGCTTAGCCTGAAGTGCATGATAAAACTGTACATCGTCGTAGTTATGACCATAAACCCCCACCAGTAACACGTCAGTGTTTTTATGGCAATGCACCACCATGAAACGCACCCCATGATCCATACATACATCCTGCAATTGTATCCCTGAATCCCCCCTGGCCCAAATCAGGGCCCCGCGGGCATGTGCGGTAAAACCTGCGGCATGACATGCCCCCCTCATGCATCTGTGTGTGAGCAGCCCGCTGTGTGGAGCCTGGTGTGTCTACTGCAGTACGGCGACATCTATCTGGTGACACTGTAGATACAGCACTACTTTACGGATCTTCCTGCTACCGGTCAGCCCTCTAACATTCCAAGTTATGAAATTAAACAGTCAAGGGCGCCCATTGAAAGTTGTAGTGTCTCCCACCCCATCAGGCATTTCTACGCCATGATACGGAAAACAAGTAGTCCAGCTGCATCGCGTGTACCAGTGTCAGCCCTTGTCTGTGCCTTAAAACTAGTCTAATAAGCCTTCCACCTCCCCCACCCACGCCATGTCCCCCAACATGTGACATAACAACGTGCTTCCAATCCCAGGCACACCCATTCCCCCAATTAACCAACCCCAACAAGAACAATGTGGTGCACACATGGAGGCAGAGAATGCCCACTGAACACCCCCGTAACACAGTCATAAAGGGGCTACATGTAAAATATGTAACTCTCCAACCGTGCAATAAAGAAACATGAATATACATCCCCACTCTACATCCATTTGTATGTATCCAGTTAAACAGCAGGCAGCAGGCCCCTCTGTCACCCCTGCGAACCTGCCACTCGACTTCAGAGCAAATGATCACAGCAAACCAAACCACAGCCACCGACCCCGCACCTCCTCCAGGCATCATAATGTGTGTTGAAGCATACGTACAAGCCTGCATTCACAGACATGGAATTAGCTAAAAAAGAACAACAATGCAAGACATAATATCAGAAATGAGTTTACACTTAGCAGTTTGTGATTTGCTAAAGATAGAAGACAGGTCAGCATAAAAAGTACCCCTTTTTTCTTATCCACCGAGGTAGGGATCCTGTTTCATTTCCTTGCCCCTCTTATTGGTTATGTTTTTGGGTTTATGTTAACTAAAGATAGTTTGATTGTTTGGCTAAATTGAACTGACGTGGCGCAGTGAAGCCACATGACGTGTATAAGCAACCAATCTATGCATGTACTACATGTTCACACCGCATTGCAATCAGGACAAGATGTTATGTAGCAAGAGTTTTCCCTATGTATGTACTCTGGGGTATGTTATCTGCTGTTATCGAGATTGAATTGATGTCAACGGGGTCGTCTTGTTCTTGCAATATTATGATGGACACTATCCTGGACTGACTATTGGTCCTATGACTATATGTATGTTGTTAACTGTACTATTCAATGTAAAAACCTAATAAACAGATCAAACATAAAAAAAAAAAAAGAAAAGAGACGGGTCAGCATAAACCAGGTCTTCCCATTTCTTGTCACCCTGATCGCGAATTATGGGATTGAGATCACGTCATATGCTGACGACACACAACTGATTCTTTTCCTGGATAAGGCCTCTACTAATGCAGAAGCAAAATTTAAAGCCTGTCTGACGGCTGGGTTGCAATGGATGAAGGAAAACCATCTCTGTTGCAACACCAGCAAGACAGAAATCTTACCAATAGGAAAAGACAATCCCTTTTGCCCAAAGGACTGGTGGCCAGATGACACCACAGCTCCCCCATCAACGGTAGAGATGGCCAAAAATCTAGGCGTGTGGTTTGACTCTTCCCTTTCCTTCAAACCTCATGTCCTGAAACTGACCGGGACCTGTTTTGGTTTCATAAAAACTTTGAGAAAATTCTTTAATATGATTCCCCTAGTAGCCAAAAGACGGTAGCAGTGGCACTCATATCATCCAGACTGGATTACTGTAATAGTCTCTTTGCAGGAATCAACAAATCTATCCTGAGGAGACTTCAAGTGGTCCAGAACGCTGCAGCCAGACTGGTCCTAGGACTACCACGCAGGGCATCGGCCTCGGCCGCACTGGAGTCCATTCAATGGCTCCCAGTCTGTAAAAGGGTCCTGTTTAAACTCCTATTGACAACTTTTAGAGCCCATCGCCACCTAGGCGCAGGATATCTCTCAGCAAGATTTAGGCCCTACATCACGGCAAGAACGCTAAGGTCAACCAAGGCCAACTTGCTCAGTGTTCCAGCATATCGGCTAGTTACCAGAGGCGGAAGATCAGCGACCGTTTTGGGAGCTAAGGCCTGGAACAGCATGCCCAAGGAGCTTAGAACTTTGGAACATGAGGGGCATTTTAAGAATCAGCTAAAGACGTAGATCTTCGATCTGCCACTTGCCTGTTGCCTAAAGCTCATTTAGACTCTTGCCTCCCTCCCGACTTGTGGTCTGATAGCGCCAGGAGACTCCGTTAGGAGTGGCAGTTAGTGCTTTACAAATTTTATTTTCATTTCATTTAATTTCATATCGGGAGAGGCCAGCGGCACGCCGTCGTCCGCCCTTGTGGACCTCTGTCCGCTACTAGCCAAATCATCTTCCTTAAGGAATTGTTGCAGCCTTTTAAAATCACCAAAGACCTTTGTTTTCCCATCAAATGTCACCCACAAGCGAGCAGGGTAGAGCATAGCATTTTCAATTTTCAGTTCTTGCAGTTTCCTATTGACAGGAAGAAATTGTCTCTTCACCTCCTGGACTTAAGTGAAGTCTGGAAACATGTAGAGTTCTGTGCCTTCGTATCAAAGAGTTTGTAGTTCCCTGGAGCGACGTAGTGCTGCATCACGGTCTCACAGTTAAGCAGTCTTTCTATAATCGGATGGGCCGTGGGGCCAGCAAACGGTTGCTTTCAGGGCGGAGCATCGCAAAGCAAACCTCCCGGTTGTTCAGGCCCACAACCACCCAAAGGACTAGCGGGACGCCAACACGGTTTCAAGGACCCTCCCATGGGGCTCCTTGGATTTGGCTCTGACACCCCCTATGGTGCAGCGCAGAGGTACCTCCTGCTTCCAGATCGCCCTGTAACTCCGCCTGCAACCAAAAAGGAAAACATTACAATATTCTCTGCCCCCCTCCTGCCACCACCTCGCCAGGTAAGCGGTAGGGAGGGAAACGGGTGCGGCGATCAAAAGAGTTCGCAAAATGGTGGGGGAGGGATATATACCCTCCCCAAGTCCTGGGCTCCCAGGAAGTGACGCCCCCCGTGCGCCGCTACCAGGCTGAGTCGGGGTTGGACTCCAACCAGAGTCCCTGCCCCTGAAGGGGGGTGCCCAGGCAACACTAGAGAGCTGACCTCTCTAATGGCCCCCTGTGGGTACCTCGGCCAGCAGCATAGTATCGCCATTGGCATCCTTTTCCACCCCCCAACATAATATACATTTCCCATAAATAAACACAGAACACAATTTTTGGTTTGGGTAAAGTTGATGCAGGTTTATTACATACACCATTATGTAATAGGTGGGTTATCTTAGGGCGATCCAAGGGCAGGCAACCAACTGGGCCGCCTGCCCGCCTGATGAGCCAGGCAGCACTGGGGCGAACCCTGCCTATGCTGACCTTACTAGTGATCCTCTCGCGGATCACGTGACCGTTGGTACCTTACTCACGCCCCTTTCAAGGCGGAGCGTCGCATAGGAAACCCCACGATTGTTCAGGCCCACAACTGCCCAAAGGACTAGCGGGGCACCAACACGGTTTCAAAGACCCTCCCATGAGGTTCCTTGGATTTGGGACTGGCACACCCTATCGTGCAGCGCAGAGGTACCCTTGGTACCGGCCTGCTTCCAGATCGCCCTGTAACTCTGCCACAGCTCTGGAGGTGGCCACCGTCGGCTCCAGAGCCCCCCACCACAGCTATGGTCTTACCTGCACCCTCTCGTCTCTAGCATCTCACTGAAGTCTAAGAGAAAAAGGTCCATACCTACTGTTGATAAGTCTCTGACCAGTAAACCTCGCATTGACCCATGCGCTTGCTGATTTCCCCTAAATCGCTTTTCATGACCTGCAAGAGTAACCTTCTCCCCATGTCAATGAGGTCGTTGCCCCCAGGTGTATCACTAAAATTTGAGGGGAACCCCCTTTGCCGCAAGTCTCTGCTCCAATCGGTTCCTGAGGCTGCTCCATCTCATTCCATGGAAACCCATCCACTCAAACTGTGTCTGTGGGAATCCCGGCATCCAGTTCCGGTGAGCCGCCCACTGAGACACCCTGTAGATGCATGAATGTCCGATCACCCATACCTGGGACCCTAGTAAAGCAAGAGACACAATTTACACACTCTACTCTTTAATGATTGTCCATAACACGCATAATAAACAATAAAATTGGAAGTACACTGCAATTCACAGCACACTAATAATACACAAAGTCCATCATGGGCGGACGTAGCGTTTGTAGCATTCGGACTCCCACCGCCCAACCCTCTTTATGCCCTCAGGCTCCATTCCTGCCTTGAAAGTAGCCGCGGCTGCCCCTATCCTGATTGAGTGGCAAGGGTACTTCTTATCTGGCTGTGACAAGCCAGTCTTAGCTAGGCACGCCCTCATCAGCCGTTCCATCTGGTACCTAGTAAGGGGGGCCTGGTCAGTATGTATCAATAGGTAACCGGGGGCATTGGGACGGCAAGCAAGGTACTCCCTGACCCTGGTGACCGGGCAATATCTAAGATCCCCCAGGGGCCTCAGCACCACATCAACACCCCGTCCTGCCTGATCTGTTTTGGACTTCCTAAGGCGGATGGAGAGGGTGTCTGCGAGGGCAACATCTTGAATGCTTAAAGCATCCCCCGAATTGTCAGACTTCGATCTTGCCACCAGTTCACTAATGCAAAAGGCACCTAAGAACGCCAAGCAGAAGGCTGCTACAAATAGTGTTGCCTCAAACTTCGAGTAGGTGACCCCGTCTAACACGTCCAGCATCCCCTTGAGAATGTCAAAATCAATGGGAGCCCTGGGGCCCTGAGCTAATCTCTGGCCCAACTTTTTTGGGCCGCACGTATGACAAATGATTTAGTAGGGTCGGTCCCCCCATCAGCCTGGCGTCATGGCTCACCGCTGCCAGGAGGCCACACACCCAGGAGTGGCTCCTCCCCTTTTCCTTAGCCCATACCACGAATGCCTGCACTCTGCCCTCAACTGGTAGAGAAGAAAGTCCCAGGGATTGTGACACTGTCGTGAAGGTGGCCAGGTGTGCCCTATAACGCTTTCTAGTACCTGGCGCCAGCGAACGTTCCCCCATTTCCCTCAGTCGTTGGTCCACTGCAAGATCCTCCAGAGGTGTGCTGGGAAAGGGGTCGTCTCTGCTCTCACCCACGGCCAGGCTTCCGGGAAGCGGAGCCACTGAAAATGAGAAAGAGCATCAGCAGCCACATTCTTGACCCCCTCAATATGCCTTGCCCTGAATTCAGCGTTACAGCGCAGGCAAGCCCTGACCACCTCTCTGAGCAGGAAGAGAACCAACAGGCATTTGATAGTCTGCCCTTTGATGGCCTGCACTACCGCCATGTTATCAGACCAGATTAGGACCTTTCTGTCTGCTAAAGTTTTGGGCCAGAGAAGTAGCGCAATGACAATCGGGAACAATTCCAAGACTGTGATGTTCGCCGTGATGTTTCGCCTGCGCCAGGATTTGGGCCACTCCTGGGCACACCACTCGGCACCCAAAATCGCCCCAAAGCCCTCTCTACCTGATGCATCCGTGAAGAGGTAGAGCTCAGGACTGTCGGCCCAGGGTGCCCTCCAGATCACTGTCCCATTAAACTGTATAAGGAAATCACACCACTAAGAGAGATCCTTCTTCAAGCCTGTCCCCAAACGGACCCAATGGTGCTTCTTCTTAACTTTTGCAGTTGCCCTAGCTAGTCTCCTGGCAAACACCCTCCCCACGGGGATCACCTCAGCTGCGAAGTTAAGCTTGGCCAAGAGGCTTTGGATATCACCCAGTGTGGATTTGTCTTTCCCAAGCAATGCCTGAATGTCCTGACGCAGTGCCTGTACCTTGTCTGCAGGGAGTCTGGACTTGCCTTTGATCGTGTCCAGCTCGATGTCTAAAAAAGTCAGAAATTGCACCGGACCATCAGTCTTGCCAGGTGCCAATGGAACACCTAGGTGCCTAGCCATGTCCTGAAAGCACTGCAAGACTCTGCCGCACTCCTGTGTATCTGGCTCCCCGATAAACAGGAAGTTGTCCAAGTAGCGGGTTACCCACTCCACCTTGAACACCCTAGACAGCACCCACTGCAGAAAAGAGCTGAACGCCTCAAACTAGGCACAAGACACGGAGCATCCTATGGGCATACACCTATCAAAGAAAACCTCACCCTGCTCCCTTCCCAGCCCTCCTGACCATGTCCACCGCCAGGTCCTGGGAGCAGTAAGACACAGAGCACGTCCCCTCGTCTAACCAGGAGTTCACTGAATCCTCTTCAGGATAAGACAGATGCTGGATCAACCTAAAGGCTCCAGGCTCTTTCTTGGGTACCACCCCCAGCGGGGAGATAACAAAATGCTCCAGAGGTGGTTGGTGGAAGAGGCCCGCCACCATCCCAAGGGCCACTTCCTTTTTGATCTTCGCCAGAAGGACTTCAGGATGGTCCCTGGCTGATTTGAGGTTTTCAGCGTCCCTGCTCACTAGTGGTCCCTGGTATGGTATTCTGAATCCTTCCACAAACCCCTCCGCTAGGATCAGTCTATCCTTGGGGTTGGGATACTCGTGGATCAGGGGGAGGAGGTTGGAGATGATAATGGGTGGTGGACCCTTAGCCAAGAATTCCGAAGGAGGCCAGCCCCAGAGGGCAAGCTAGGGACATCCCTGCTGAGTGGGAATGGGAGTGGGGGAGGGGTTTTTGGGGGGCAGAAAGGTGAGACCGGTCTACTTATCCTGCCTTCCAGGCAATGTCGAGGGACCGTCTCGCTTGTTGCTTGAGGCTGGATGTATGGCCCCACACTTGCTACAAGTGTGGGAGAACCTGCAGGCTTTCCCCCAGGAACAGGACCCTGCGTTGAATAACCTGCAGGTCCCGTTGTACACTGTTCTTGCTCCCTGCTTCCGGCCCCCGTCTCAACCCCCCCGAAAGGACTTTCTGAATTGCTTCTGACCCCTGGGCTTGTCACCCCCGCTATTGGTAGTGCTCGTCTTGTCTGTCACATCAACTGTGCACTTTCCCAGGTGCTTGACCCAAAGCCTAACCTCCATTTGATCCCAATCCAGCTCTGGACACATGGCCATCTTCTTTCGGAAATCACTGTCATAGCGGTATCATCCCATCCCCTCGCTGGTTTCTGGCTCATTTGTGATAATGCTGGCCTACTGAAACAACCCCTGCCCCGGGTATTTTTCCATTATCACTGCCGCCAGGATGGTGAAAGCTTGCCCCCAAGTGGCAATATTCTTCTCTGGCCAAACATTGGTAACACACCTTCTTGTCCTCATCCTTCCCACTCTCATCCTTCCCACCCATCTTTCTAGTATCGACCCCCTCCGCCCCATGCATGAGCAGAGTAAATATGTCGTTGAACTCTCTCCTCCAAATCCCCTCTTTTGCAGCCAAAGGAACCTGCCACCCCAAAGAGCATCGTCCCGAAAGCATTGGTGCCAGCCTGACCAGTGGCTTGGGCACCACAGCTGCAATGGGCAACTCTGCGGACCACGTGATAGTGTTGGCTTGCGGTGCTGTTGGCGGGATCACCACCGGGGCGGTAACGCAGGGGTTGGGGCAAGTACAAGCGACGGAGTGGCCACCATCACCAATTGCTGTCCCCCCAACTCTGGGGGGGCTGCCCGTAGACAACCCCCCCCACCGAGGAAGAGATGCACTAGCCATGCCGACACCACCTTCCCAAACTTGAGTGATCAACGGTACCCCAGGCAAACCCCCAGCATGGGCTATTGCAGCACCCCCCCTCCCACTGGGCAAGCTGGCTAGGCTTGCTCTGACCTCCGCCATGAAGCTCCTCAGTGAGCTTACCCAAGTCCTCAGTTGTCGCGTAGGCCACTGGGAGTGAGCCGCTGGCCGTGGGGGTTACTGGTCCGGGTGCCGGCAAAGGTGTGGCGGTAATACGAGGGGTGGTCACGGCCCAACTCTTGGGTGGCAGAGGTTCTGCCGGAAAGTCTTTGACCGTGGGCCTGCGAGCCCTCTTGGACCTAGTGGAGCCTGCCTCTTCGCTGGGTTCGTGCTCCGTGTGCGGGACCGCACTGGCGAATCCAGATTCCTCCGGGTTATTGGCCTTCAAAAGTTCTGTGGCCCAAGCCAATCCCTTGGTCTTGGCCAAGTCGAGGAAGGCTGCGATCCGTGCATCTTGGGAGGTGCCCGGCTGGGTCTCATCGACTTGGGACATCTGAGAGAATAGAGGAGGGGATCCCTGACTATCCATCCTGTCTCCTGCGATTGGCGCTCAATCTGGAAAAGAAGTAGAAACTTTAGCCATTTAGCCTCGGCCAATATGCCAGGCTTACCCTGCTGCCGACCAGGCTCAACCCCTCCCTTAGCTCAGTACTTACTTACGCCCTGGGGGTTATTAAACGTATCGCTGGTGACGATCAAATGGGTGCTTTGATGGACCCTGTGTGTGGAGATGAAGGAAGATGTTAAGAACTTCCCCCAAATCTCCCTTAAGTACCCAGCCCTCTATGACGTGGGCACCACCTGTGGCCCTGTTCTTCTGCCCCTCGGGACGGAAAGTGCCCTGCCATACACCCTGCTAGGTAGGCCTCACTCACACTGTGACCTGTTCAAACTGTTCCCACCCCCTGCACCCATACCTGCTGCGGGCGTGTGTCCCCAGGAAAAATCGGCGATGTCTGCGCTGAGCATCCGATCCCACCCTGCTTGAGGAGACAAAACCAAGAATAAGGCACACACTGGCACAGCACTGGCTTCAAACTGTGACCGCTGTACAGTGTCAACTTCCTTCCACAAATGGTGGGGGTGGCCAAACCCTACGGCCATCCGTAGTAGATTCCCTCACATGAGGCCACCTAAAACTCTGGAACACAGATCCCTGTTACCTGAATCCAACTCTGCCGGCCTGCACTTATCCCTAGAGCCTAGCGAAGTGCCTCGGGGAGGGCGATTGGAGTAGGTGGAAAACAAAAGAAAGTGCGGGGTAAGGCATGACACTTACCAGCAAACGGGGGCCGGGGGGTGGCGGGACCGTCCCCCCAAACCTTGGTATAGTGCCTCGCATGGTGAACCAGCCAACTAGATAAATGCTGTTTCTCCCATTGCATCAAGGTATATTCATCCTGCCACATTGTTCCCCTTGTTACCCTCAAGTAGCTTGGCCCAGAGCGGTCAGGCTTAATATAGGAGGCACTGTGTAAAGTATTCGTGCAGCACTATTGCCTACTGAAATCAAAGAAACATCACAAGGGAAACATAGGGTCTAAACAATTGGTGAATACTTGTGAAGAGCTGTGACCAAATAAAATACTTCAAGTGAGTAATGTGACAATAAAAACACGCATCCCCGCATGCCAATTAAACAAGCATTTGCAATGCAATAGGTCTCGTATTAGGAAAGTTTGAGCTATTGGCATTGTAAATGCCAAATCTTTTATTTATGTGTTGGTTTTGAAAATAGCGAAATTAATAGCTTTGTCATTTACAATGCCAATGGTTTTAACTTCCGCAAATGTGACACCTATAGTATTTGTAATGCAATATGTGTTGTATTTGCGTGACTTAGATGTATTGATATTACAAATAACAATGGCTTTTAATTTTTTTAAAATCATTAATACTTACATAAAAGTTATTGTAATTTATAATGGCAATAGCTTTAACTTTTGTAAATAACTTTTGTGAAGATTATGTTCAGTGTATTTTATTGTAACGAAAATCCAAGAACAGAAGTGAAATATTAACATCTTTTTGTGACATTTGTAATAAAGCTTGAAACATTGAGAGAACATATTTAAACCAGTTGTTGTTGAATGGTTGCACAGATTGATGCTGTGGTGGCGCTGAGTGATGTTGTGGTGGCGACGAGTGATGCTGTGGCGTTCAGTGATGCTGTGGTAGCGCATAGTGATGTTGTGGTGCCCCTGAGTGATGTTGTGGTGCCCCTGAGTGAGGTTGTGGTGCCCCTGAGTGATGTTGTGGTGCCCCTGAGTGATGTTGTGGTGATGCGATAGAGTGAGGGCGATAAATAGAGTGAGGGCGATAGATAGATAGAGTGAGGGCGATAGATAGATAGAGTGAGGGCGATAGATAGATAGAGTGAGGGCGATAGATAGAGTGAGGGCGATAGATAGAGTGAGGGCGATAGATAGAGTGAGGGCGATAGATAGAATGAGGCCGATAGATAGAATGAGGCCGATAGATAGAATGAGGCCGATAGATAAAGTGAGGCCGATAGATAGAGTGAGGCCGATAGATAGATAGAGTGAGGCCGATAGATAGATAGAGTGAGGCCGATAGATAGAGTGAGGCCGATAGATAAAGTGAGGGTGATAGATAGATAGAATGAGGGTGATAGATAGATAGAATGAGGGTGATAGATAGATAGGGTGATAGATAGATAGATAGAGTGAGGGTGATAAGGTGAGGGCGATAGATAGAGTGAGGGCAATAGATAGATGGATAGAGTGAGGGCGATAGATAGATGGATAGAGTGAGGGCGATAGATAGATGTATAGAGTGAGGGCGATAGATAGATGGATAGAGTGAGGGCGATGGATAGATAGTGAGGGCAATCGATAGAGTGAGGGCCATAGATAGATAGATGGTTGTGTGTGTGTGTGGGGGTTGTGTGTGTGGGTGTGTTTGGGTGTGTGTGTGTGGGGGGGGTGCGTGGGGGTGGGGGGGTGTGGGGGTGTTGGGTGTGTGGGTGTGTGTGTGGGGGGGTGTGGGGGTGGGGTGTTGTGTGTGTGGGGGGGTTGTGTGTGCCGGGGGGTGGTGTGTGCCGGGGGGTTGTGTGTGCCAGGGGGTTGTGTGTGCCAGGGGGTTGTGTGTGTGTGGGGGTTGTGTGTGTGTAGGGTTGTGTGTGTGTAGTTGTGTTTGGGGGGGTTGTGTGTGTGGTTGTGTGTGGGGTTGTGTGTCGGTGGTGGGTTGTGTGGGTGGGTATGTGTGTGGGGGCGTTGGGTGTGTGGTGTTGTGTGTGTGTGGTTTAGTGTGGTTGTGTGTGATTGTGTGTGTGGGGGGTTGTGTGTGGGTGTGGGGGGTTGTGTGTGTGGGTGCGTATGGGGGGGTTGTGTGTGTGGGTGTGTGGGGGGGTTGTGTGTGTGGGGGGTTGTGTGTGTGTGTGGGGGGTTTTGTGGGTGTGTGTGTGGGGGGGTTTGGGTGTTTGTGGTTGTGTGTGTGTGGGGGGTTGTGTGTATGTGGGGGGGGTTGTGTGTGGAAGGGTTGTGTGTGTAGGGTTGTGTGTGTGGGGGTTGTGTGTGGGGGGGTTGTGTGTGTGGGGGGTTGTGTGTGTGGGGGGGTTGTGTGTGTGTGAGGGTTGTGTGTGTGTGGGGGTTGTGTGTGTGGGGAGTTGCGTGGGTGTGTGGGGTTGTGTGTGGGGTTGGGTGTGGGGGGTTGTGTGTGGGGTTGTGTGTGTGGGGGGTGTGGGGTTGTGTGTGTGGGGGGTTGCTTGTGTGTGCAGGTTGTGTGTGTGGTTGAGTGTGGGTGTGTGTGGTTGAGTGTGGTTGTGTGTGTGCTTGTGGTTGTGTGTGTGTGGTTGTGTGTGTTGGGGTTGTATGTGTGTGGGGTTGTATGTGTGTGTGGGGTTGTATGGGTGTGGGGGGTTGTGTGTGTGGGGGGGTTGTGTGTGTGTGGGGTTGTGTGTGTGTGGGGTTGTGTTTGGCGGGGTTGTGTGTGGGGGGTTGTGTGGGGTGGTTGTGTGTGTGGGGGGTTGTGTGTGGGGTGTGGTTGTGGGGGGGGGGTGGGGTTGTGTGTGGGGGGCTGTGTGTGTGTGGTTGGTTGTGTGGGGTTGTGTGTCGAGTTGTGTGTGTGTGGGGGGGTGTGGGGGGTGTTGTGGAGGTGTGGGGGTGTTGTGTGTGGTGTGTGTGGGGGGTTGTGTGTGTGGGGTTGTGTGTGGAGTTGTGTGGGTAGGGTTGTGTGGGAGGTTGTGTGTGGGAGGTTGTGTGTGGGAGGTTGTGTGTGGGGGGGTTGTGTGTGGGGGGGTTGTGTGTGGGGGGATTGTGTGTGTGGGGGGTCTGGGTGTGTGTGGGGTGGAGTGTGTGTGGGGGGTTGTGTGTGCGTGTGTGTGGGTGGGTGTGTGTGGGGGGGTTGTATGTGTGGGGTGTGTGTGTGTGGGAGGTTGTGTGGGGGGTGTGGGTACGAACCCATAAGTACTCTAACTAGCACATTGACCCATTGCCAGGGAGCGCAGAATGGTAGATGTGCTGTCAGTGGAATCACACTGAAAACAAAGAAAAAAATAAAACGGCAGTTGTGCTCTAGTAGGACTAGTGCACAAGTGTTGTCAGTGGAATCACACTGAAAAGAAAGAGAAGAAAAGAGAGACTTGGAGATAAACAAGCAGGAAGCAGAGCCAGACAATGTATTTTACCCGTGTATTATGGAGTGAATGTATGTGGTTCCAGTAATGAGGTTAAGAGACCACCAGAAAGAAATGTACTCTTTACAAGCATATGAATTAGATCTTATTTCAAGTTTTGGTTGAAGGGGCTCTGGCATGGAATAAACATCACACAGTTGCTGTAACACATCATGCAGTATAGCCCACAACTTAGGTCTGACAACCAGCAGCTTCATAAGCATAATACTTCAATAATAGTTACATGAACCCACACATTAAACTTGCCAGAGCATAATAAAAACAGAACTATACTTTAATGTAAATTGTTCTATGCAACTTGCATCCAAGCGACAGCCAAACTTCGAATCTAAAATCACAAACTATCCACTGAAGAGGCATGGATGTCTGAAAAGTCTTGAATAAAGATAAATAAAAAGACCTCCATGACAAGATGTTTCAAACTGCAGCAACACCAGGCAAGGGCATCTGTGCTTTATAAATCCTGATTGATTTGATTGATTAACCGTGGGAGTCTAACTACCTCCAAAGTCTTCTGAGTAATTTTTGGCACCAGAGTGCTGTGTGCATGGGAAAGTGAACACTTTGGAGGTCGCTGCTAGAAATACCACTGGGAGAAACGTAATAATGGGCTACACTGTTTCCAATGAGAAGGCAAGCAA
Source organism: Lissotriton helveticus (assembly GCF_964261635.1). Lineage (NCBI taxonomy): Eukaryota > Metazoa > Chordata > Amphibia > Caudata > Salamandridae > Lissotriton > Lissotriton helveticus. Next base: position 686,113,443 of record NC_136070.1, on the reverse strand, counting down.
TGTCACGCAAATAGAGAGACAGGCCATCTACCCTTGTGATGGAGGCAGAGAGTGCAGGCAGGCCCCACCAGAGATCACATGCACTCGATAGCTGATTAAGCAACATGTGTATGCGAACTCCCCTGAGCCAATGCAAGAAAGGGCTGTTTGGGGGGACCGCCGTGAAGCCGGACAGGCCAGTTAAAAGTACCGAATGTGACCAGGATGAACACAGCATGGATTTTTTAAACAAATTGCTGCGTGATTTATAAAACGTCACTCTAGTACAGCCTGTTGCTGGATGCAAGGTTGGAAATGGATACTCAATAGCAAACAGTTTTGGCAACGATAAGCCAGGGCTGTTAGTGACTGCGGGGAGTGAGACACAGAAAGAACAAGGGGTTGGCAGTCTGGAGAGAGGCACAGAGATAGAGACCATTACATGTAGAAAGTAAAAGAGAAAATAAATTGTTAAAGGCAGACAGAGAAGCAAATGCAGGGTTGAAACAGGGAGAAAGGCAGGTGAAAAGGTTGTGGGCGATTAGACAAAAGAGGAGATTAGAAAAGAAAAGAAAGTGGGAACATTCTGGGGGTAGTGTGTGTGGTTGTGTGTTTGTGTGTGTGGGGGGTTGTGTGTGTGTGTGAGGGGGCAGTTTGTGAGGGGGCAATGTGTGAGGGGGCAATGTGTGAGGGTGCAGTGTGTGAGGGGGCAGTGTGTGAGTGGTGTGACAGGCCAGTGTGTGAGGGGGCAGTGTGTGAAGGGGCAGTGTGTGAGTGGGCAGTTTGTGAGTGGGTTTGTGTGTGGGCAGTTTGTGAGTGGGTTTGTGTGTGTGGGTATGTGGGTATGTGTGTGTGTGTGGTTGTGTGTGGGGGGGTTGTGTATGTGGGGGGGTTGTGTGTGTGGGGGGGGTTGTGTGTGTGGGGGGGTTGTGTGTGTGGGGGGGTTGCGTTTGTGGGGGGGGTTGTGTGTGTATGGTTGTGTCTTTGTGTGTGGGGGGTGTGTGTGTGAGGGGCAGTGTGTGAGGAGGCAGTGTGTGAGGGGGCAGTGTGTGAGTGGGTTGTGTGTGTGTGGGGATGTGTGTGTGGGGTTGTGTGTGGGGGGTTTGCGTGTATGTGTGGTTTTGTGTGTGTGTGGTTGTGTCTGTGTGTGTGGGGGGTTTTATGTGTGTGTGTGAGGGGGCAGTGTGTGAGGGGGCAATGTGTTAGGGGGCAATGTGCGAGGGGGCAGTGTGTGAGGGGGCAGTGTGTGAGTGGTGTGACGGGGCAGTGTGTGAGGGGGCAGTGTGTGAGGGGGCAGTGTGTGAGTGGGCAGTTTGTGAGTGGGTTTGTGTGTGTGGGTATGTGGGTATGTGTTTGTGGGGTTTGTGTGTGTGGTTGTATGGGGGGTTGTGTTTGTGGGGTTGTGTGTTTGTGGGGGGGGTTGTGTGTGTGGGGGGGTTTGCGTTTGTGGAGGGTTTTGTGTGTGTATGGTTGTGTCTTTGTGTGTGTGGGGGGTTGTGTGTGTGAGGGGCAGTGTGTGTGGGGGGTTGTGTGTGTGTGTGAGGGGCAGTGTGTGAGGAGGCAGTGTGTGAGGGGGTAGTGTGTGAGTGGGTTGTGTGTGTGGGGTTGTGTGTGGAGTTGTGTGGGTAGGGTTGTGTGGGAGGTTGTGTGTGGGAGGTTGTGTGTGGGAGGTTGTGTGTGGGGGGGTTGTGTGTGGGGGGGTTGTGTGTGGGGGGATTGTGTGTGTGGGGGGTCTGGGTGTGTGTGGGGTGGAGTGTGTGTGGGGGGTGTGTGTGCGTGTGTGTGGGTGGGTGTGTGTGGGGGGGTTGTATGTGTGGGGTGTGTGTGTGTGGGAGGTTGTGTGGGGGGTGTGGGTACGAACCCATAAGTACTCTAACTAGCACATTGACCCATTGCCAGGGAGCGCAGAATGGTAGATGTGCTGTCAGTGGAATCACACTGAAAACAAAGAAAAAAATAAAACGGCAGTTGTGCTCTAGTAGGACTAGTGCACAAGTGTTGTCAGTGGAATCACACTGAAAAGAAAGAGAAGAAAAGAGAGACTTGGAGATAAACAAGCAGGAAGCAGAGCCAGACAATGTATTTTACCCGTGTATTATGGAGTGAATGTATGTGGTTCCAGTAATGAGGTTAAGAGACCACCAGAAAGAAATGTACTCTTTACAAGCATATGAATTAGATCTTATTTCAAGTTTTGGTTGAAGGGGCTCTGGCATGGAATAAACATCACACAGTTGCTGTAACACAGCATGCAGTATAGCCCACAACTTAGGTCTGACAACCAGCAGCTTCATAAGCATAATACTTCAATAATAGTTACATGAACCCACACATTAAACTTGCCAGAGCATAATAAAAACAGAACTATACTTTAATGTAAATTGTTCTATGCAACTTGCATCCAAGCGACAGCCAAACTTCGAATCTAAAATCACAAACTATCCACTGAAGAGGCATGGATGTCTGAAAAGTCTTGAATAAAGATAAATAAAAAGACCTCCATGACAAGATGTTTCAAACTGCAGCAACACCAGGCAAGGGCATCTGTGCTTTATAAATCCTGATTGATTTGATTGATTAACCGTGGGAGTCTAACTACCTCCAAAGTCTTCTGAGTAATTTTTGGCACCAGAGTGCTGTGTGCATGGGAAAGTGAACACTTTGGAGGTCGCTGCTAGAAATACCACTGGGAGAAACGTAATAATGGGCTACACTGTTTCCAATGAGAAGGCAAGCAATGTCACGCAAATAGAGAGACAGGCCATCTACCCTTGTGATGGAGGCAGAGAGTGCAGGCAGGCCCCACCAGAGATCACATGCACTCGATAGCTGATTAAGCAACATGTGTATGCGAACTCCCCTGAGCCAATGCAAGAAAGGGCTGTTTGGGGGGACCGCCGTGAAGCCGGACAGGCCAGTTAAAAGTACCGAATGTGACCAGGATGAACACAGCATGGATTTTTTAAACAAATTGCTGCGTGATTTATAAAACGTCACTCTAGTACAGCCTGTTGCTGTGTGGTAAATAAATAAATAATACCCTATTTTTGAGTGCATGAATGAATAAATAACAGATAGCTCAATAAATAAGAGTCAAGATTCGAGGTAGTAGGAGTTTCTGCAGGTTTATTACAGCATAAGGACAGGAACAGGACAACCTGCATAGGAATAGAATGACAAGGGCCCAGCAGGACAACTGGGACCCAGGCAGGGGAAAAAGAGGCCCAGCAGCTGCTGGGGCTTGGTCTGGGATGAGCGCGCTAACATTCAATAACATAACATTGATATATATATATACATAGCGCAAACACATAGCATTACATTGCAGTAGGCGTAACAGTGGGTGGAATAGAAGGCGTGACGTGTAACAGTCGCGAGAGATAACAGTAAAAGTGGGTGTAACTGGGAGTTTACATAGACATGTGATGCAAACGTAACAGAATATGTCATGAATGGGCGGAAACATAGGAGGGGGCTACCTAAGGAGCCGGGACCTCTAACCTAATGGTGCGCGAAAACTAGCAATGACGTGTTACTAGGAGAAGCTGGGGGCTACGAACTCTGTACTAGGAGCAGAGACTAGAGTCTGGAGGGTCGGAGCGACATGTACCTAAACCCTATCTGGTATCTAATGTTTAGGGAACATGTTGATAGAAACTAGAAGTCATGAGGGGAAAAGCTAACCTGATTCTAAGACTGGACCATGCATTATTCTACATGTAGTGCGTGAAGAATATTAAATGACCATTAAATACAGTATTTCTCTAACGTGGAGCCGAGAAGGCTAGACAATGACGGAAACTATTGATGCAGTTCAGTAGCTTAGGAATGCAGAAGAGGAGGACTGAACTGATAGCAGGAACTATAACATACTTTTGGCAGACTCAGAGGCAGAGCCGGGCTGCACCGGGCACTGCTAGGCAGGAAGTAAGTGAAGGGTCGAGGATACAGGTGGGGGCTGTATCGCTCCTCAGCGAGGCTTTCAGGAGACAGGAGCTGAATCTGTGGTCCGGGCCCTTTTGAGGCCTAGAAACGGGGACTTTATAATTGAATAACGTGCACACTGAGAAACGTGGCAACATTACTTACATAGGCCTGATATTCGTAGTATTCACGAGGACTGGAAAATAGCACACTAGAGGTGGACACAACTGTAATTGCGTCTTTAATCAGAAATGGGGAATAACATATGCATATTGGTCATGCATACATAACATATGATGGATGAGGCGTAGGGACACAGAACATGGCAAAATTTACTTTTCCACATACCCTCCTTGTCACTACGTTTCCATCAGGAAACATCAATATTCATGATACCATCTATCATTTCATACAGTACCATTTGCTCGTCTCGAATTGTCTTGGAACGGGATTTAGAACGGGGCTTGGGACTAGGAATACAAGAGGTAGCACACATGCTGCAAATCGCAGGGCCACATTGTATACAGAGGCAGCAGCTAAATATGATCGCTACTGCAATACCTAGGAAGGACAGGACTTTCCATCCCCATGCGGAAATTATATTCCAGAACCAACCGGACCATGTCCAGGTGCCTGGATCTTGATGTAACAGATGGGCAATTTTATGAAGTCTGGTTATAGCTGAATAAACAGACGGCGCGTTATTCGGAATGAAAATGCAACAACTAGATCCGAGAATTCTACAGGCCCCGCCCCTATCGGCCAGTATGACGTCAAGGACGAGACGATTCTGTAAAACGACAAATCTCATAGCAGATTGCTCTTCGGTTAAGTTACCTAGAGCAGAGGCAGTCTCATTTACTACAGCTTCAAGGGTTCTTGTTAACCTACGGATTAGTTTACTATTCTGGACAGGTCCTATAAAGAAAAAGAAACCTTTATTGAAATCTGTATACTGTTCTAGAGTAGTTTCAGTTTGATCGACAATCGGGGACTCCCTTCTAGGTCTAGTGTGTACTAAGAAAGAATTCCTATGATAATCAGGTGGGGCTAGAAAAACAGGTGGCAGTAGGAAGGCAATGTAACAGGTTCCCTCCCAATCGAGGGGCAGACGGACATATGCAGTTTGACCACAAACAAAATAAGAATGACGTGAAGCTTTGAAAATAGATTTCCCACTGTCACCATACTTGACAACAGTAGTACATTCACTATGACCTATATGTACAGAACCATAACTACGGATACATAATTCGCCTTTGACTGGTAGTACTGAAATAGCAGGTAAGTCTGGAGTAGTATCAGACTGAACATTCAGAACCATGAAATTCGACGAATAATTTCCTAAATTATATACCTCATTTTCTAAATCTAAACCTGTTCTGTGGGGAAAACCTTGCTTGTCTGGAAAACATGTACTGTTAAGAAAAGACATATCTGTTGAGGATGACGTTAACGTAGACCATGCTCCACACGAACCATTGTGTGAGAATGGATAAGGAAAGAGTGGCAGAACTCCCTTCGATGTCTGGAAAGGGGGGAGTCGACCACACACCCAACAATTAGTGGCATTGCTGGTCTGGTGTGAATAATGTAACATACGGATGAATGTGTTATTACGCATGGCAAGGCGGTATGCATATTCGTGAGGAGGCAGATCACTAAACGTGTGCTCTACTGTAGCATTAGCAGACATATTTACATGAGGAACTGGTAAATACAGAAAAAATGCGTAGCTGGTGCAGGAAATCATTAGGCTGAGAAATAATATGAAACTCAGAAAAACGATGCATTGTAGTGAACTGCGACTGACTCTCTCACTATGGGGGTCTATTTTATACATGTCAGAAACAGTCTAACCGTTTCACCTAGGGGAGGACTTATACAATCAAACTGGCTGACTTATTAGACCTGAGCTTTAACTTATACTCCTGTTGCGGAGTTTTCTCTAACAAGGGAGGGGTTGTAACAAAGTCTGGTGCGGGACAGTCCTTTAAAACAATGTTCTGGCAATCCTTCGAATCCTGGGAAATGTTCTTGGCAATGTCTTTGACGACTGGCTTTGGTCCTTTAAAAAGTTTTACATGAGAAAGGTGGACCCACCCCTTCCTGCCTTCTAACTTGACGGCAGTTCGGGTGGTCAAGAGGACTTGACGTGGCTCTTTCCAACGTGGTTCCAGCGGACTTGATCTGTCAAAGTTGCGGATCATCACCAACGACCCTGGAACGATCTCGTGCGGTGCCACCTCGGTATTGTCTGGAAATGCGGCGGCAACCTGTGAACGACATGAGTTGAGGGCAGACATCAAGGAAGCTAGGTAATCTGTCAGCATATTACATGAAACATCGGTAATACTTCGGGGTCTAGGAGTACCCCACATGTTAGGGGGGCGGCCGAAAACGACCTCATGCGGGGACAGACCTGATCTGGAATGTGCGACCATACGCATGTAAAACAGAGCGACTGGCAAAGCAACTAACCAGTCTACACCTTTGTCTTTACAGACTTTTGCTATACGGATTTTCAGAGTCTGATTATGTCTTTCTACTAGTCCAGCTGCTTCTGGATGGCGTACACAATGGAACTTCCACTGGTACCCTAACAACAGGGAAACGTGTCTCATGAGTTCGGATGAGAATGGCTGACCGTTATCAGAATATACGACTCTAGGGAGTCCGTATCTAGGGAAAAATTCACGAACCAACTGTTTGGCAGTGGTCGCGGCTGTGTAATCTGGGACTGGATATGCTTCTGTCCACCTGGACAAAGCGCATACTACTACAAGGACATACTTGAAACCTCGACATCGCTCCATCTGAATATAATCCATCTGGAGGACCTCAAAAGGGTGGTCAGGGGGCTGGAAACCACCTTGTTCCACCGGGACACTTTTACCTGGATTAAACTGACAACATATCATACAGGTACGGACTTTCTGCTTGGCTGCAGCTCGTAAATGCTTGTTGAACCAAATGTTCTGGATACTGTCTAACATAGCTTTTTCTCCTAAATGTGCTGGACTATGTGCGGTATTGATAATGACTTGAACCATAGAATCGGGGAGAAACCATGTGGCTCTACCCTTCGTTAACCATCCTTGATCTGTCTGGACCCCTCCTTGTACAGACCATTTCTTGATTTCATCGGGAGTAGCATGTAACTGGATATCTATGACATCTTGTGTAGGGTCCTTAACTGTCATGCATGTAATCAGATCTGGAGTATGTGTCTGATTAACTGGAACGTCTGGAGTCTGTGCTGTAAGCTTGGCTGTGCGGTCTGCTAGATCATTACCTTGGGAAATAATGTCTGTGACTTTCGTATGTGCTTTGCACTTCATGATAGCAATAGATGTCGGTAAATGTATGGCATCTAACAGGGCTTGAATAAGGAGACCATGCTGAATCTTGGTTCCATGAGAAGTCATAAAACCTCTCTCCTGCCAGAGCACTCCGAAGTCGTGTACAACTCCGAATGCATAACGTGAATCTGTGTAAACATTAACCTTCAGGTTCTTGGCATGTATACAGGCTTGTGTCAGAGCAACTAGCTCTGCTGCTTGAGCGGACAGAGTATCAATACGGTGTGTTTCAATAACTTCAGTGTCAGTAGTCACTGCATACGCGGCGACTAGTTCTCCTGTACTAGTTCTCATACATGAACCATCCACATAGAGTGTCAGGTCAGGATCTAGTAACGGAATGTCTGTCAGGTCTTGTCTGGGCTTTGTCGTAATGTTAACTACTTCCACACAATCATGTGGGTCTGGATTTGAATTGACTGATGGTAACAGTGTAGCAGGATTCAGGACGTTGCAGCGTCTAATTTCTATGTGTGGCTGGAACAGTGTCAATTCATAACCTGTTAAACGTGCAATCGTCAAGTGCTGAGTCTGTGTTCGGTTTAAAAGAACTTCTACTGAATGTGGAACTTGTACTGTCAGGGAATGTCCTAAAACTATGGAATCACTTTGTCTGATAGCTAGTGCTGTGGCTGCAACTGACTTCAGGCACGCAGGCAACGCCTGGGCGACTGGATCTAATGTGCTCGAAAAATAAGCACAGGGCTTGTATTGACCTGCTTGATCTTGTGTGAGAACAGATAATGCTGTACCTTCGCGTTCTGTAACGAAAAGTGTAAAAGGCTTACTGTAGTTCGGTGTAGCTAGAACTGGAGCTTGACATAGGGCTTTCTTTAACTCGTTGAAACTAAGTGTATGGTCAGATGTCCAAGGGAGAACAGTCGATACGGCTGCCTCCTGTGTCGTTAACTGTATCAATGGCTTGGCTAGAAATGCATACTGGGGAATCCATTGTCTACAATAAGAAGTAAGGCCGATAAAAGCACGTACCTCCTTCTGGGTTCTGGGCTGGGGAAGACTCGCTATTAACTGGATACGGTCGGGTGTCAACTGCCTACCCCTCTTGGACAGCAAGTGTCCTAAGTATACCACTTGCTGAACACAGAATTGAAGCTTCGAAGGTGACACCTTGTGCCCCATCTCGGCTAGAAAATACAGAACTGTAAGTGATGCTCGCTCGCAAGCACGTTCAGAACGGGCTGTGATCAGTAGATCATCGACATACTGGAGCAGGGCAGTGTCAGTTGGCATGTGAATGTTGTCTAGTTGTCTCTTGAGTGCTTGACTGTAAATACTAGGGCTTTCTGTGAAACCTTGAGGAGCGCGTGTAAACATATAGCTCCTTCCATTTAAACAAAATCCGAAAAGAAACTGGCTGTCTGGATGAATTGGAACACTAAAAAATGCATTCTTGAGGTCAATAACAGTGAAAAACATGGCTTCGGAATCAATGGCAGTTAACAGAGAAGAAATGTCTGGAACAACTGGGTACTGAGGAATAATACATTTGTTAAGCTCTCGTAAATCAATCACTAATCGATATACTGGGGGTGCATTCGGATCAGTACGTTTCATGACTGGAATGATCGGAGAATTGCATACATTGGAGTCAGTTTCTACAACTACCCCTTGAGCCATGAGCTCGTCAATAATTTTGGATAAGGCTGCTACAGCCTCAGGTGGCAATCTGTACTGTCTGATTCGGGGTAACACTACACCTGATTTGAGAGTCACACGATAGGGTGTGATTTGCATGTAACCTACATCAGTTGGACCTTGCGCCCATAATTGCTGCGGAACATTAGACAATCTTGAATCAAAATCTCGTAATACATAGTGACCCTTAAAGTCACGTAGGAACAGACGTATTCCCTCTGGGGAACAACAAATAATTGCACCTAATTCTTTCAATGTCTTAATACCCAATAGATTTTCTGGACATGACTTAGTAAGTAACAGATCAGTAGTACGGGACAATGGACCTACTTCTAGAGTAACTGGCTGAGATATTTCATTAACTATGGGTTTTCCTGAAAATCCAAGGGAAACATTTCTTGAGCCTGAGAGCGGAGCCCCTGGAACTTCGGCATGACTAATTGTGGTCCTACTTGCCCCTGTATCGATCAGAAATTTTCTGTCTTTCCCTAATACTTGACTATGAACATAGGGACCTTCTTGGTCTACAGGTATCTCGATGAGAGGCAAGCCTACCTCCCTCTCTAGGCTGTTTCATGAATATGACTGGTACTCTGGATACTCAGACTGTGCATACTGGTACATCTGCTGTGTAACATGCTGTGTTGCAGCAATAGGCTGCGGTACTGTAACTGTCTGTGGTGCATTCTGTGGCTGAGGAATCTGTGAAACTAGTTCTTGTCTAGGCGGACGTGGTCTTTCTTTAGTCTTACCAGTAGCTATATTATGTTTCAGAACTGCACACTCGTTTATAAAATGACCTGGCTGTTTACAATAATTGCAGTTCCCTTTAACGGGAGCTGCAGGATGACTGGCTTGATTCGGACCCCTCTTCTGACTGTCTTGGGGAATAGATTGTGCAACTAACACTTTCATTTTCGTGTCTTTCATACGTTTTCTCTCGTGTTCTTGCTCTTCTCTGATTCTATTCTGGTGGTACTGGAGCATCTGGAGCATCTGGGACGGACTATTTGCTTGCCAGGTGCTTTCGACTTTCAAAACTCGGTTTTTAATCTGTGGACTTGAATTCTCGACCAATTTGGTAACGAAAAGATGAGGGTATGACTCACTACTTGTCTTGAGACCACTGTTAATACTGAAACATTTCTCGAATCTAGAATAAAAATCACTAATATCTTCTTCTTGTTTCTGTTTGCAGGCTGAGATTGCATCCCAGTCTTCTTTCCTAGTTGTCAATAATCTGGGTAAAACTTGAATCAATAATTCTGGTAATTCTTTACATTTATCTCCAAGACCGGTACCTGGTACTCGTGCCTTGTCTTCAGCTTCTAGAGCTGTCCAATCGATCTTTTTCTCTCCCACCTCCCATTCTTTTTCCTTTAACTTTTCATACACCCCTGCGGGTAGCAGAACCTTTAACATTTTAATGATATCTGGGTAGGTGTATTCTCCCATACGGAGCATGTCTTTTAATTCTCGATGGAACCCTGCTGGATCTTTGTCATGACAGGGAATTAATTTCTTCATCTCGAGGAGTTCCATCTTTGATATCGGAGTGTATACAAACACTCGTTGCATTTCGCCACCCGCCCCTTGGACTGGGTGGACTTCTCGTAACGGATTCTGTCTGTCTATGTAAAACGGTTTACTTTCTGGGGGTGAGACATGAACAAAATGCGGGTTCAGGAACGTTCTATACTTGTGACGCTGTTCTAGAATGACACTAATTAAATCGGTACCTAGACCTCTCCATCTATACTGGAGTAACTCGTTCAGGATATCATGTAACGGACCTGGATCAGAATGTTGACCCTCATACAGGGTAATGAGGTGCTGGATCATATACGTACCCACCAGTCGTTGCTCGGCTGGGGGCAGTTTCAGAAACATTTGTGCCACTATTTCGTCTGGAAAAGTGGTAGAATCAGTAATCCATCGGACTGCTGATCGGGCTAGTTCTTGTTCGTGCATAGTACTTAGTTCGCTATAACCGACTCGTGATTTCAGAATGTGATCGGTAGCTTGAAATACTTGTTCTAGAGAGCGCGGCTCTCGTGCTGGATGATGAAAAATAGACTTAGGTTCTGGACGTAAATGGCGATCTGGAAATCTGGATTTTCCTACATACGCTATTCTGACGGGATTCTCGTCTTCCTCTTCAGGATCAGAGGCACTTTCTTTCTCGCTTACTTGTGCTGCTTTACGCTGTTCGTGTAACTTTATTATTTCTTTACGAATTTTCTTGTACATACTTTCCATGGCACTAATGGTCTTGTGCTTACCCTCGGCTATATTATCACTCCACCTTGTTAGGATTCTCATGTCGGCGGGATCTTTAGTCGGGTAATCTTGTTCTCTTATTAGACAATTGATCAGGAACTTTAATATCATGAGCTGAATCTCGGCTTTCCTTTGGGACATAATCTCGCCAATACTTTCTGGATCATCCCCTGTACGGATGAAACGATATATTCTGTCTAGATCTTCTTTCATATTCGGCAAGGTGACTAGATACTCGGTCACTCTTCTTACACGCAAGGAATATAAAACCATAGTATTTTCGCCTGGAACTGGATCATAACTACATTCGTTAAGGGCTTGCCTGATTTCTGCGACAGACTTATTACTCTTGGGAGTACGCTGTGATGCTTGAGCATGTAATTCGAGTGCTGATAAACGCTTGTGTGGCGGCGGGGTTTGAGGAGGACCTCCTCCTGCGGCCCCTAGACTAGAATCGTCGACTGACATTCTTCGTGCTTGCAGGGTCGGTAATTGTAACGTGGGCTGAACTTGTATGGCGGGCTGACCCGGGGGTACCGTAACAGGTACTCCGGTGCCTGGAAGAGCGGGAAGTGCCTGATTTACAGGGACAGGTGGAGCGCGAACTGGATTTGCATATTCTGGGACTGTGTCATCCAAATAGGACGAAATGAAAATATCAGCTGCGGTCGGTTTGTGACGTAGCTTGGTCGGAACTAATGGTGGCGGGAAATTACTGGATGCCTCCGGGGTCGCTTTTGGCACACCTTCGGCAAGAAGAGGATACATACCCTTAATAAGGGCATGCCTCTGTCTGTCTGACTGTTCGGCTTTGACTTGTTCACCTATCTCGATTAATTCTCTTTCTTGGGCTCGTTCTTGGGATTCTCTACTTAACTCTGACTTTCTGACTTCCTTTTCCGTTCTTCTATGCGCTTCCTTACGCCATAACTCGATGGCATCTTTCTGTGACTGTCTGGCTTTCTTTTTCCATAATGCTTCTTCTACTCGCATGATACATTCGGCATCCCATGTACCCGATACGGGCCATCTATACTTTTCTTCTAACTGTTTGGTATACTCTACCCATAAATCTAAATACAATATGGCGCTTATGCCATGTTTCTGATACATAAAGTGACCTGGACTGTCCCTTGGCGGAACAGGAACTGCTGCTTCCAGCAGACCCTTTCTAGTTTTTAACTGACGTAACTTTGAAAAGAGCGGCATTCTAAACTTAAATCGGAACACAATACAATACACGAAAAACAATAACAATTGGGAAAACAATTCAGGCATACCACGACATTGAAAATACATTAAACAACATCATAAATAACAGTTCGAACAGAATACTACCTGAAAAATACTGAAAACAGAAACAGAACAGAATTCTCGAGAACGGAACAGACTAGAGTTACTGGATGCACTGCTGTAACAGTACGGAACATACCGGTCCCATAAAGGAACACATCAAGACCCGTATCCACCTAGGTGAACACTTCGTTTGCGGGCTTGGGTACCACCAACCCACGGACCAGAGTCAATTTAGACTGACCCTGTCTAGACACTACCCCAGCAATGGTACTCACCGGGCAGCACGGAACGGAAGGCCTCGGACGGGACTGGACTACGACGACGAACTTCGGACTTCGGACTTCAGTTACGGGTGGACCTCCGGATACCTCGGACCTTGGACTCTCGGCTTGGGCTCTGGTCGGGACTCGCCGCGTTCCTCCACCGTCTCGTTCGGATGCTGGACCGCCTCCTCCGTCTCCTCCGTGGGCCTGAGGGATACTTGAAGCAGAAATATCTGCACTTGGCCAGAAGAGTTCCGTCACGACTGCAGGGGGTCAGGGGGTCGGCGTGGCTTCACCGACGCGTGGGGAAAGGGCAAGTCCCTATTCGGGCGCCATTATGTGGTAAATAAATAAATAATACCCTATTTTTGAGTGCATGAATGAATAAATAACAGATAGCTCAATAAATAAGAGTCAAGATTCGAGGTAGTAGGAGTTTCTGCAGGTTTATTACAGCATAAGGACAGGAACAGGACAACCTGCATAGGAATAGAATGACAAGGGCCCAGCAGGACAACTGGGACCCAGGCAGGGGAAAAAGAGGCCCAGCAGCTGCTGGGGCTTGGTCTGGGATGAGCGCGCTAACATTCAATAACATAACATTGATATATATATATACATAGCGCAAACACATAGCATTACATTGCAGTAGGCGTAACAGTGGGTGGAATAGAAGGCGTGACGTGTAACAGTCGCGAGAGATAACAGTAAAAGTGGGTGTAACTGGGAGTTTACATAGACATGTGATGCAAACGTAACAGAATATGTCATGAATGGGCGGAAACATAGGAGGGGGCTACCTAAGGAGCCGGGACCTCTAACCTAATGGTGCGCGAAAACTAGCAATGACGTGTTACTAGGAGAAGCTGGGGGCTACGAACTCTGTACTAGGAGCAGAGACTAGAGTCTGGAGGGTCGGAGCGACATGTACCTAAACCCTATCTGGTATCTAATGTTTAGGGAACATGTTGATAGAAACTAGAAGTCATGAGGGGAAAAGCTAACCTGATTCTAAGACTGGACCATGCATTATTCTACATGTAGTGCGTGAAGAATATTAAATGACCATTAAATACAGTATTTCTCTAACGTGGAGCCGAGAAGGCTAGACAATGACGGAAACTATTGATGCAGTTCAGTAGCTTAGGAATGCAGAAGAGGAGGACTGAACTGATAGCAGGAACTATAACATACTTTTGGCAGACTCAGAGGCAGAGCCGGGCTGCACCGGGCACTGCTAGGCAGGAAGTAAGTGAAGGGTCGAGGATACAGGTGGGGGCTGTATCGCTCCTCAGCGAGGCTTTCAGGAGACAGGAGCTGAATCTGTGGTCCGGGCCCTTTTGAGGCCTAGAAACGGGGACTTTATAATTGAATAACGTGCACACTGAGAAACGTGGCAACATTACTTACATAGGCCTGATATTCGTAGTATTCACGAGGACTGGAAAATAGCACACTAGAGGTGGACACAACTGTAATTGCGTCTTTAATCAGAAATGGGGAATAACATATGCATATTGGTCATGCATACATAACATATGATGGATGAGGCGTAGGGACACAGAACATGGCAAAATTTACTTTTCCACAGCTGGATGCAAGGTTGGAAATGGATACTCAATAGCAAACAGTTTTGGCAACGATAAGCCAGGGCTGTTAGTGACTGCGGGGAGTGAGACACAGAAAGAACAAGGGGTTGGCAGTCTGGAGAGAGGCACAGAGATAGAGACCATTACATGTAGAAAGTAAAAGAGAAAATAAATTGTTAAAGGCAGACAGAGAAGCAAATGCAGGGTTGAAACAGGGAGAAAGGCAGGTGAAAAGGTTGTGGGCGATTAGACAAAAGAGGAGATTAGAAAAGAAAAGAAAGTGGGAACATTCTGGGGGTAGTGTGTGTGGTTGTGTGTTTGTGTGTGTGGGGGGTTGTGTGTGTGTGTGAGGGGGCAGTTTGTGAGGGGGCAATGTGTGAGGGGGCAATGTGTGAGGGTGCAGTGTGTGAGGGGGCAGTGTGTGAGTGGTGTGACAGGCCAGTGTGTGAGGGGGCAGTGTGTGAAGGGGCAGTGTGTGAGTGGGCAGTTTGTGAGTGGGTTTGTGTGTGGGCAGTTTGTGAGTGGGTTTGTGTGTGTGGGTATGTGGGTATGTGTGTGTGTGTGGTTGTGTGTGGGGGGGTTGTGTATGTGGGGGGGTTGTGTGTGTGGGGGGGGTTGTGTGTGTGGGGGGGTTGTGTGTGTGGGGGGGTTGCGTTTGTGGGGGGGGTTGTGTGTGTATGGTTGTGTCTTTGTGTGTGGGGGGTGTGTGTGTGAGGGGCAGTGTGTGAGGAGGCAGTGTGTGAGGGGGCAGTGTGTGAGTGGGTTGTGTGTGTGTGGGGATGTGTGTGTGGGGTTGTGTGTGGGGGGTTTGCGTGTATGTGTGGTTTTGTGTGTGTGTGGTTGTGTCTGTGTGTGTGGGGGGTTTTATGTGTGTGTGTGAGGGGGCAGTGTGTGAGGGGGCAATGTGTTAGGGGGCAATGTGCGAGGGGGCAGTGTGTGAGGGGGCAGTGTGTGAGTGGTGTGACGGGGCAGTGTGTGAGGGGGCAGTGTGTGAGGGGGCAGTGTGTGAGTGGGCAGTTTGTGAGTGGGTTTGTGTGTGTGGGTATGTGGGTATGTGTGTGTGGGGTTTGTGTGTGTGGTTGTATGGGGGGTTGTGTTTGTGGGGTTGTGTGTTTGTGGGGGGGGTTGTGTGTGTGGGGGGGTTTGCGTTTGTGGAGGGTTTTGTGTGTGTATGGTTGTGTCTTTGTGTGTGTGGGGGGTTGTGTGTGTGAGGGGCAGTGTGTGTGGGGGGTTGTGTGTGTGTGTGAGGGGCAGTGTGTGAGGAGGCAGTGTGTGAGGGGGTAGTGTGTGAGTGGGTTGTGTGTGTGTGGGGTTGTGTGTGTGTGGGGTTGTGTGTGGGGGTTTTGCGTGTATGTGTGGTTTTGTGTGTGTGTGGTTGTGTCTGTGGGGGTTTTGTGTGTGTGTGTGTGTGTGAGGGGGCAGTGTGTGAGGGGCAGTGTGTGAGTGCACATAAGAAGGACAAATAAATGAATTCCTTTTAGTTATGGGAGCTCAAAATCAGAACCAATACATTTCTGACAGTATCCTATTTTTTGAAGATCTAAACATGTTAACGTATTTAGAGAATTTTGATTGGTAAAGAATGTATGACTGAGTTGAAAGGAAATATCCGTAGCTTGAAGTTTATATCAGTTCTGAGTGATGCTGTTGGAGTCGCACACTGGAGGTAATTGTGAAAGAAATTACTGTGACGTTGATCTAATTACGAATATTAATTGGCTAAAATTGTATCCTACAAACATAAGAACAGGAGTAAGTGCGTAGGGGAAAGTAGAGTCTGACAAACAACATAGACAAACAGATGGGTACTTAATTCACAGTGAGATGGAAGAGCTGTAACAGAGCGGATACATAAAATGGAAAACATTGGAAAACTGGTTTTACACGCTGTGGTCAGTCAAATAACACAAGCAGGGCAGTAAGTACGTTCAGAAACTTATGTAGAGAACGGAAGCAATATAATATAAATCAAAGACTGCAAATCAATAAACTAGCGGACACACAACTGATAGAGCTGGATAACGGAGAAAGGTAATATCGCATAATTAGTGATTTTCCCCCTTGTCAGCACATGAGAAAAATGAAAAAGACAGAATAGCCGGAAAAAAGGCCTTGCTAATTTGCCTGACAGTCCATTTTAAGGAAGTATTGCTTACAACTTCAGGACGGTCGCCGAGCCGCCGTCCAGGCATCTATTGAGGGAAGTGTTAAGTATGTCAGCATGTGGTGAAAAGCAATCAATGTTTAGGTTGGGGCTCCTGCACACAGATAGTGATCAAAGGCCTTCCTGCCGGACTGTCAAACAATGGTTTCCCACAAGGAAACAAATCATGGAATCTGTCTGCTGTTTCCCACTTGTGACGACCAGAAGAACCATCTAGGATTATATTATTTAATTTTAAAACAAGCGTTGCTCTAGTGTACGGCATTTAATGAAGTATATACCGGCTGAGGAAGCGAGAGAGCAGTACTTCCTCATCGAGTTTACAAACTGAAGCACTTCTAATATAACCAATAGATAATGTGCCTTATGATGGTGCAGTTCGCCCGGGAGCAGGTGAGAGGTCACCGCAGTATTGAAAAAATAAGATAAATACATTACTGTTGGGGAAAGTGGTTGGTGATGTAAATTAACTGCATACACAAAATGACATCTGTTATGAGTAATAAAGCGTAAACGGGTGTGAAAGTCCTTCTAAACCCCCTACGTGTATTCCGGTGCAATTACACACCGGGACTAACGAAAATTCAGCACCGAGACACTCTGGGAAGTGTGTAGCTGTGTGATGTATTCTTATAGGTTCTGTATCGATCCCCCTATTCCTGACCCTGTTCTGGTTAACAAGTTAACTAGCAGCCATCCCATGAGGCAGAAACCGTTATCTGATTAAGCCACACTACGGCACAGGAACGTGTTATCTGATTAGGTCATAACGCTTGCCATCTAATTAGACAAGCGATATTCCTCCAGCCCCCGATAAGGCATACGGAGTTCTCAAAACAAATCAAACCTATGACAACCTGGGAAAAACCCTGCGGCCATTATTTTGATTTCATCGAGAACTTCAGCAAAAGAATGTGCTAACGACCAAGTCGTATGACATCCTTATTGACGTATCTATGTCCATCCTTACGTCAATCTCGGCACCTTACAGGTATAAATATTACCGGTATTGCCTTAAGCAAACACACGCGGTGGTGACGAGATCGGAGCAGCCAGACTTGCCGAAGCCCAGAGCAGAGCAGACCCCGCTGGCTCAGCCCCGCCTTACTGACGCGCTGAGAACGAGACGCTGCTTTCTCCTGCCGAGAAATCCAGCTCCGGCGCTTCCGGGTAGCCCTCGCAGGCAGCCTGGAATATCGAGACCGGAGACGAGAGATACCATCCCTCATTCATCCTAGATTCAAGGTACAGAACTGAATAACCCCTTGCAGAGAATTCTTGAGTCAGTCACTTGGCAAAACAAACTTAACTTAAACTGCTACTTTCTATTCCCGCCCACGTATTAGGCTTAGGTCAGGTACACCGGGGTAGGCGTAGTTAGAAACACCAGTTGAGTACGATTAGTCAAATGTATATGTGTATGTAGCTATTTTATCCATTTTAAACCACCTTATGGCTTAGAAACCATATAAATGTTTTTACAGTATTATTTTATACTTCTGCTTTTATTGTATGCACTTTACTTAACCATAAGTATTGCGATAATATCGATCCATTTCTCTTGTATGAGAAAAGAGACTGATCAATAAATAACATCTTTTATTGAACACGCCCGTCTCTTCCTTTTCTCTACAATCTGGTGAGACTAAGAATGCACGTACTGACTGAGTAAAATAAGTTGTCTTTTGTTTTCACACGACTCTAGAGATACACTCTTGATTAGGGGAGAGCAAAGTTGTCATGTTCTATGGTTGTCAGAAACTAAATCCCTTCTTGTCTATCCAGGGAGGTTCAACTCCTCCTTGCCTATTCGAGAAAGTTTCTAGTGAACTCTGAGCTAGCTGGCAAACCCAAAACTTTAAGTCTAATATCGACAATAGAAGACCTAGTTAACGTCTGGTCTAGGCCTATACTATTGAAGGTATTATTCCAATGCGCAGAGCCTATTGGGATAATAGGAACTACACTACATGGCGCCCAACGTGTTTGGATAGGCGATAAAACTAACGCAAGACATTAGAGTAACTCAGTCGTGCTTTTTCACTCAGACCCCTTTTTTCCCATAATACTCCAAAGACGTCTGGAGTGGGTGAAAGGTCATATCCGCCAAACCTCGCAGGAAGAAACTCCTATGTATGGTTCTTGGTTTAGTCAACGTTGAAGGATACACTGTTCCAAAATATTGTGCATCTAATCTTTGTTTCCAAAGAAACCTGATCTGCAAACAAACAAAATAACCTTCCTGACAGTAGAATGTCAGACACTGAAGAAGAAAGAGAGATAGCTAGAGTAGCAGCTGAACTCGTAACAGCTGATAATACTATGCAAGAAGCAGACCCGGATTTAATACTCATCCCGGTCAACATAAGGAAATCTATAACTTTAAAACTTATAGAAAATGGACTGACACCTAGAGGTGGCACAGTCATATTCGTAATAGAGGCACACGAATATCGGCAGACAGAGGTATTCTATTCATGGATAAACTTTCCAGCAGCAAACGCTGTAACAAAGCACTTCCACCATTACAAAACAGAGGAACCTCCTGAAGAATACACTCCTTTCGAGGAGGTGGAAGTACCACTTAAATTTCAAGAGCATCTGCTCTTGTTTAATGGCGCCCTAAAACACAACAATCACATCACCAGGCTCGGTCCATTAGGTAGACCAGGAGCAACGTGGCCGGTCCTAGTCGGATACACACCACATCCAGACATCGAAAGAATGTCTGCAGCAGATCTTCTAATACAACTAAAACAATTAATAAAAGTACATAGACAATTAGTCCAATATGTAATGCGGACTTCAACAATCCAACCAGCAATTAAAATTCCACAGCTGACCCCTCATCAGGGGAACACAAATAAAATTACACCACAGAACATACAGTCCTGCCTAGGTAAAGTACCAGCTAAAAGGGAACAAATACCATTCTGGTTAGTACAAAAAATCACCCAAATAGAGGCGGTGTTTCCAGACACCACCCCTGTGGATAAACACAGGATTCTGACTATCTGTCTTCCAATGGGAATTGCACCACACGTGGAGGACTGTGACACTTGGGGTACAGTCTTTGCTTCCATCTACACAAAAACGCATGGGGTTCCATCCATCTCGGTAATACCAGATGTGCTAAAACAAATTCAAGACGAATACGGTCCAGAACCCGCTTTAACTCTTGGTATGAAATTACTAAAAGACTTCAAGCAGGTCTCGGCAATACTATTAGCCAACATAAAGGGAGAAGCAGCAAACGTGGCGATCCGCCAAAGGTTAAAAGAAACAGATATAGCAGACCAACCAGCTGAAATTGCCAGAATTATAGAAAAATCCTATGAGGAACTAGGTAGAGATAGTTTAGGTGGAATACCAGTAAAAGTCCAACTGATTGAAAGTCCTGAAAAAATATTTATTAAAAATAATCTAAACAGTCAAAAAAAGAACTGGGATGGAAACAAACAATCCAATCCAAAAGAAAAGAGATTCCAGTCCAGAGGAAGGTCTCCTCGGCGGAGAGAAAGATCTCCGGACCAAGGACCCAAGTCTCCCCAAAGTGAGCCCTCTGGGAAAAAATACAACCTTAGAAATAGGGATAATATAAAGAAACCGGATAGATATCAAGATTTTGATACACGTCCCTCTCAATCTTTTCAGACTTCCTTGCAGAAATCGGAAAGAAGAGGACGATCGGAACCCAGGGAAGGGCACGTCAAGTCCAAAGACAAGGAACCTGCTCATCCAAATAAGAAATTACAATTTCCAAAAAAGAAGGTAGCCAGTATTAAAGTAGTTAACAATGCCGAGAATACTGAGGACACAACTGAAAAACGGAGAATGGGCTCAGACAATGCTAGACAGCGCAGCAGAAGTGAGCATAGCTCGCAAAGTCCTTATGAATCATCTGGAGACAGTGGACACGAATGAATACCTTCAAGTGGAAACTGCAGACACCAGAGTTAGCAAACCTCACAAAATATATGAAATAACTTTACGTATAGAAGGGGATAAGACTAGAAAAATAAGGGGACTATTTTGGGATAATCTCTCTAAGGGCTATGACATCCTTCTAGCTGAAAAAGACTGGCCACCAGAGTTTGTCAGGGACTGCCCTCATGGCGAAGAAAAAATTATGCCTGCCTTCTCAAATCATATCCCAATTCATAAAAAATACACACTTGCTAGAAAGTGGGCAGTAGCTCAAGCTCCTGCTTTATATAAAAATCACGCAGGATGGGATGAGGACTCTCCTCCTCACAAAATCCAGTTAAAATCACAACCTACTGCACAAAGACAGTACCCAATTAAGCAAGAAGCTAAAAAACAGGTAAAAGAAATCCTAGATCAACTAGAATACCAGGGGGTGATTGAAACTTGCACCTCACAAATGAACAACCCTTTGTTTCCTGTCTCCAAACCAGACAATTCATATCGTCTAGTTTTGGATTACAGACACCTTAACTCATGTTGCAAAACTTTTGCAGTGCAAAACTCGCATAGTGCAGCGCTAATGAATAACATAGTGCGCAAAAAATACAAAACAACATTAGACATCTCTAATGGATTCTTTTGTCAAAATATAGCACCAGAGAGCAGATATTTGTCCGCGTTCTCAATAAATGGCGTTCAAAAACAATTCTGTCGGTTACCCCAAGGGTTCAAGAACAGCCCAGGATTATTCTCAGCGAGAGTAACAGAGTTACTACAAACATATGATGACGAAGCATTATCTTATGTCGACGACATATACCTAACAGATGATGACTTGGATACTCACTTGAAGAGAGTGAACACCATAATACTTGGGTTCGCAGCAGAGGGTTACAAATTCAACTTTAAAAAATCTCGAATTGCCCATCTAACAGTCCTGTTCTTAGGATATGAATTATCAAGTGAAGGCAAAAGCCTGGCTGACAATTTCCTAGAGAAATGTGCCGTACTCCAAGCACCTAGAACACTAAAAAACCTACAGTCAATTTTAGGCTTCCTAAATTTCGGAAGAACATACATTGCAAATTACGCAGAAAGGGTCAAGCCCCTTTATGATCTAATAAAAACAGATTTTAAAAGAACCAATTGGACTCAAACACACACAGAAATTTTGAGATCCTTACAAACAGACATGTTAATAAAAACAAAATTAGAAACACGTGATAACACACGCAATCTTGTGATTCGAGTCATCCCAGGAAGATGCGGATTCACATACCTGACCTCTAATGAGGGAGAAAAGGTACCAATTGCATTCAAATCACACTTGTACACAGAAGCTGAAAAGAAATTCAGCATTAAAGAAAACATTATTCATGCAGTTCAAACCGTAATAGCTAGAGAAGATAAAGCTGACGGTAGACACATCGCAGTCAGAACAGCAGAATCAGCCTTTGAGGCATTAACAACACCGTGTAATTTACCAACAACAGCATTCAATCCGGAATGGATACAATGGGTGAACTCAATTACAACGGACAAAGTAAAATACTACTTTGATCCAGAATTAAAAGAATTGAAAAATCTAGAATATGAAAGAACATCCCCTCTGCCAATCGACATTCTGCCCTTACGACAGTACGCATGTGTAATCTATACAGACGGACATGCTCAACCCTCCGTTTGGGGAGAACAAGCATACAACCCCACATGTGAGATTACAAAGAAAGTGTGGCGCGGAGGTAAACTAAGACCTCTATTAACAAGAACACACTCAGTAGAAACTAATTCAGAACAACAGACTGAAATAATAGCATTGAAAATGGCGCTAGATAATGCAGATCGCGAATTCCCGACACTCATAGTGTCCGATTCATATTACTGCGTCAAATCATATAACAACGATTTGCAGACATGGATTCAAAACGGTTACAAAGATGACACAGGTGCAACAATAAAGCAGAAATTGCTTTGGGAACAAATAGTTCTGTTACAAAAAGAACTACCAAAGACTCACGTGATACATACACTGAGTCATCAACGTGATGGCGTTCACGTTGCAGGGAATTCATTGGCTGAGACAGCCACAGCGGTAGCAACTGAATCGGCTTCCGTAGCTAGAAAAAAGCGTACAATGAAATACATTGACGGTGAAACAGTGCTGGCGGTAAAAACGTCATCAAAAGGCGACTGCTCAGCGCTACCGATCAACTATCCACTCAATTATATATACATAATCGATGCAAACTCCGTCCCTTTTGCTCGAATCCCTGGAGTGGGGGATAGAGTAATTCCAAACATGGACAGGAGAACTTTGTTAATTACAGACGCACATATGGGCGAGGGTCTCAGACACCTCAAACTAAAAGATTCTCTGGAAGAACTACAATCAGTGTACTGGTGGCCAGGCATGAGCCTGCAGCATCACATTTTTGTAAAAAAATGCCAGGACTGCAACAGAGATCGCAGTGGCGAGAGAAACGGTATACTCCCGTGGCGTTTCACTCCAGAAAGGATCAGCAGTAAAAAGCAAAGCGTCCGATTAACATATACAGGCTAGTTTCCACTTATAATGTAGATCCCCAGCGCACGGCTGACGTCTGGACTGTTATACAAAGATTTGCGAGTCTAAATGGCATATACGCTAGGAGCATGCTACGTTTGACCAATGTTTTCACTTTAGCCCTCAAGCTTGTGGGGAAGCACGGCCAAATGAGCATAGCGATGCGGGATTCTTCTCACTTCCTTCCTGAGGGATACGGGATGGTGTAAAGAAAAAACCAAGGCATAAAGCTATCTATAACAGAAAGGATATTAGGTTCGGGAGCTGGGTGGGTCAAACATCTAATAAGTGTCCAACGTAGTCTAAATAACCTGCCAAGAAATTCTCTGAAGGGATTCAGTCCGTACGAATTATTGTTTGGAACTAGGATGTTAGTCTTAGATCTTGACAGTCAGACTTCAGTGGTAAAGGAAAAAAGCTTTGATATCAAAGATCGTTTGGCTGTTTTGCAGGACTTAAACGAAACAAGAAAAGACCTGAGCAACATAAAGTTGAAACAACAGCCAACAACCACTGAAGAACCACCACCTGTCCCAGCAAGACCTGTCTGGATTCCAAAAGTCGGGGATCTAGTCAGAGAAAAGATCGCGGTAAAGAAGGAATTTGGGCCTTCTTACAGAAAAGCAGTTCCTGTCTTGTCTATCAACGGGACAAGATCAGTTGTACTACCGCCGCTTCCTGGTAAAAAGGAGAACCGAGTTGTATCCATTGACCTGGTAAAACCACAATCATGTGGCCGATAACAAACAGTAGGCCAAGTGGACTCCCAATAAGTAGTAGAACACCAAGATTTGCTACCAATACAGAGGTCCAAACTAAGAGGCTAATCACATTCGAAACGCCTACAGAAGAACAACAAGGACTATGCAACAATGCATTGGAACTTAAACCTCTGAAAACCCAAATAAAAACATTTAGTAGAGACACACCAACCTACAATGAAGTAACAAACGAATATGCAAGAAACAGTAATCCTGAAGCAATTGGAACAATTGACAGAACTGCATCCGGCTACTTCATAAACTTCGATGATTCCTCTGAAGACCTCAGTGAATCAAAAACACAGCCATCAACAAAAACCTTTAAAGATAAAGCTAAAGAACTTTTGAAACAACTGAAAGAAACCTATCTGATTTCTCCATGGATTGAATTTTGGGTGGGCTTTGGTGTATTTATCCTCATACTTTGGCTCATCATGGTACTAACTTTGGGACGCTTCATTGAGGGAAAATATGCTAAAATGGACACAGCAAGTCAGAAAATCAACTTGATCCTCAAATCACACAAAGAGAACTTTCTTCAGTCAACTTCACAGCCAATCCTATACCGGGTGGGGTAGCATGGGACAATACTGACTACGAAATTTATGGTCCGGTTGAGATCCTGAAATATCCACACCAAATTAAGATCTCGTTGAGTGACTTTGTAAAAACAAGCTCATTTGCTGATGATTGGGACTTTGAAAGTATAAATAATATGATGTCTGACTTAGTGATGTCTGCTAAATTTACCAAACATGATTATTTGCAGGGTTCGACTAATTATGATAGTATGTACTGTTACAACCACTATGGTAACCATTTTCTACATAAATCTGCACAACCTAGAAATGTTTTAAATTATAATCAATGGGAACATTGTGCAACCCCTCCAAAAGGAAGCTCAAGAACCTTTTACGACAAATATTCATACTTTTCAGGGTTCAACACAAGTAATGCTGAAACATTTTATTTTAAATTGTCAAATAAGACAGGGACAAAGACCATGCTAACAAACACGAAATTGATATATTCAGACTCATTTTTTGAACAAATGAATACTTTTGGTTTTGATTATTGGGACAAAAATGTTGAAGTTAAAAGTGTTTGGGGTACAAAAGAATGGCAAGTACAAGGTATAGAATCATTGTTTAGAGCCTGCATGATCCCAGAACAAATTATATTTTTAAATGACACTGTTCAACAAACTACCTGTCTTGGCCTAGCCAAAATCAAAGACTTAAATAAACCGTCTATTCCAAAGCCAACAATGAACAGCAATAGCTCTACAGATGAAGAGATAGACGTAAACTATATATTAAACCAAAACAGAACACATCCTGATTGGAAACAGTGGTTGATCTGGCCCACAGATACTAATAACTGTCAAGACAGATTCCTGAACAAAAAACAGGGGTTCAAATTGACCAGGCCAGACCCTAGATATTCCCAAAGACAACACCCAGGGATAATAACCACCTACAGTGTAGGCAAATTATGCCTTCAATGGCTACAAACTTCCACACTGACAGAAATTAAACAACACCTAACTTTACTTACTGATGGTGCTGACTTGCGTGATTTCATTATGGGACCGCGCAAACAGCGTCAAAAACGCTTCATAGCAGCCTCTGTATATGCAGCTTACAATGAGGCCTGGAAGGTTACTCAAATTGAGACAGCAGAAAGTATACGGGAAATTGACCGTATTAATTTGGAAAAATCACTTTCTGTAGTGGACAATGGGTTAATGACTCTGTCCTCCAGAATTTTTTCTTTGGACAGCATTGTGTCTTCAGCAATCGACATAATATCGCAAGACTTACTGCTGTTACAACACGGTCAGTCTCAATTGCATTCTATTGTACAGCTTGGCTGGACGTTACAAAATCAGCGTTCAGGCTATGTGCCTTGGCGTTTAATCAACACAACGTCACTTTTCAATATCTTTAACCTTACTGATAAACAAATCAGTATGGCACAAAAGGGTGCTGATTATACAATCCTGAGCATTGAGAAACTCGAGAGATTACCAGTGACAATGTCAGAACGACCTGTCAGTGAATGGATAATACATGGGATAATTAATATTCCAATATCAACCTTCAGGTTTCAATACTGCCAAAAATATATACAGGCTGGCATGTACGAAAAATTGGGAAAAGGGTACATTAAGACAACATGGAACTTGCCCTATTCACATGCATGTGTCAGTAATAAAGGACAGAAAGTGTTTCTTAGTGGCAATAATTGTGCGATGTCACTAAGCGGTACACTTCTGTGTAATGGAATTAGTTTGCATGGAGCCTGTGAAGGGAACTCAAATAACCTTTCATGTCACCAGCTAGGCGCACCTGCAACAGAGATAGAACCATTCCTTAAAAGACTCTATAACGGGAGTTACATTCTAATTGTGGATCGCAGATGTTGTAGTCTTATGCCCGGGACTCCTTATCTCGTAACTACGACTGCGAAGGTCATGTGCTGTGGACACTCATTGTTCCCCAGCTCCTTTCCAGACAGGGAGTCAAGGGCATGGCCTAACTTGAAAATTACTTCTATTCGAATAGATACTTTAAGCAGAATGAAAACAGTGCTTCTTCAGACGCCG
The DNA here is from genome assembly GCF_964261635.1 of Lissotriton helveticus. Taxonomy (NCBI): domain Eukaryota; kingdom Metazoa; phylum Chordata; class Amphibia; order Caudata; family Salamandridae; genus Lissotriton; species Lissotriton helveticus. The sequence goes on along the minus strand of NC_136070.1, from coordinate 686,087,071 downwards.
ACCAGACTCACGTCATCAAAGGAAATGTATGATCTCCTAGTCGCAAGGACGACTGAAGAGATTCACTCATTGTTATCAACTAATTCCCCCATACATTTCGCAGAAATCCTGAATGAAATCTTAAATATTTCTGATACCAGTGGAATCTCAAAGGTATTTAAGACAGCATTTTCGATGGCATTAACACCATTCAAAGCCATACTGGGTATTTTTCCAGATTTCGTCCATTCGATTTTTGGCGGACTTCCCCTCATTTTAGGACTAATTGCAGGAATCCTATTCTTGGTCCTTATATTTCGTTATGGCAAACCGTGTCACAGACAAAACACCTGCGACAAGGGAAGAAACAATCCGAGCCATTGGATACCGGGACCGGATATCAAAAATCCTGGGACTATCCCGGCTTAGAGACCTGAACATGACTTGGTTTCTTTCATTTCGACCAATGTGGCATCGATGTGTTTTACCTGTATTAGGGTGCCTGCTGTGCTTAGAAGAATGCGTGTTGGACACCTGTCTGACGCTACAATCAGATGCGCCAATGGATGCAGAAACATTGTTGAGTCCAATAAAGGCTCATGCTTTGTGCTGCCCTCAACGGCTGCCAATCCTGATGACGGCATTCGTGGAAACTTCACCACTACGATTAAGGGGTAGTGGAGTTCAAGATGAAAGCAGCATCGATCAGGTACGACCTTCTGTCAGCAATACTAATCAAAACGTCAATGGAGACAATCATGCGCACGAATGCATGGTTACACCCTTTTCCGAGCTAGTGGAACTCTCCCAGGAAGCTGTTGACAGCTTTTTCGACAGTCTAAATGATATGATGTTCTCACCAGAGCAGAAATAGAGACTTTTAAGCAAGCTGGCACACGGCGTTCCCAACACCCTGAATTTGGCCTTCAACTTTAATAGCAAAATAACATGAACAATTTTCCCTCCAGTTCACGGACAGCAATTTTTTCAGCAGCCCCAAAATATTTTTACGATTTTTCGGGACACTTATCTTCTGCTTAAAGTAAGAACTATTCTTAGAGAACTAAAATTTCTATTTTTAGAAACTTTATAGACATTAGCTGCCCGCTGGTATGTTCATAATTATTTTTATTCTGTGATGAAATGGTCTCGAACCTTTTTCTTCTGTATTAAGAGCCATTTCATGTGTAAATTCTCATATACCAATTAGCAATAATGTATACATATGCGTGATCACTTTAGCTTTATTCTACAGCTTGAGTGCATATAGTACATGTGAATATTTTTTTCCATATATTACATTATTCGAAATGCATTATATGTATTTTGGGGTGGTATGGTATACACGATACTCTACAGTATGTTTTACTATGCCTAGATTCGTAAACATGGCCATAGTTAGCGTGGAGTGGGTGTGATGTATTCTTATAGGTTCTGTATCGATCCCCCTATTCCTGACCCTGTTCTGGTTAACAAGTTAACTAGCAGCCATCCCATGATGCAGAAACCGTTATCTGATTAAGCCACACTACGGCACAGGAACGTGTTATCTGATTAGGTCATAACGCTTGCCATCTAATTAGACAAGCGATATTCCTCCAGCCCCCGATAAGGCATACGGAGTTCTCAAAACAAATCAAACCTATGACAACCTGGGAAAAACCCTGCGGCCATTGTTTTGATTTCATCGAGAACTTCAGCAAAAGAATGTGCTAACGACCAAGTCGTATGACATCCTTATTGACGTATCTATGTCCATCCTTACGTCAATCTCGGCACCTTACAGGTATAAATATTACCGGTATTGCCTTAAGCAAACACACGCGGTGGTGACGAGATCGGAGCAGCCAGACTTGCCGAAGCCCAGAGCAGAGCAGACCCCGCTGGCGCAGCCCCGCCTTCCTGACGCACTGAGAACGAGACGCTGCTTTCTCCTGCCGAGAAATCCAGCTCCGCCGCTTCCGGGTAGCCCTCGCAGGCAGCCTGGAATATCGAGACCGGAGACGAGAGATACCATCCCTCATTCATCCTAGATTCAAGGTACAGAACTGAATAACCCCTTGCAGAGAATTCTTGAGTCAGTCACTTGGCAAAACAAACTTAACTTAAACTGCTACTTTCTATTCCCGCCCACGTATTAGGCTTAGGTCAGGTACACCGGGGTAGGCGTAGTTAGAAACACCAGTTGAGTACGATTAGTCAAATGTATATGTGTATGTAGCTATTTTATCCATTTTAAACCACCTTATGGCTTAGAAACCATATAAATGTTTTTACAGTATTATTTTATACTTCTGCTTTTATTGTATGCACTTTACTTAACCATAAGTATTGCGATAATATCGATCCATTTCTCTTGTATGAGAAAAGAGACTGATCAATAAATAACATCTTTTATTGAACACGCCCGTCTCTTCCTTTTCTCTACAATCTGGTGAGACTAAGAATGCACGTACTGACTGAGTAAAATAAGTTGTCTTTTGTTTTCACACGACTCTAGAGATACACTCTTGATTAGGGGAGAGCAAAGTTGTCATGTTCTATGGTTGTCAGAAACTAAATCCCTTCTTGTCTATCCAGGGAGGTTCAACTCTTCCTTGACTATTCGAGAAAGTTTCTAGTGAACTCTGAGCGAGCTGGCAAACCCAAAACTTTAAGTCTAATATCGACAATAGAAGACCTAGTTAACGTCTGGTCTAGGCCTATACTATTGAAGGTATTATTCCAATGCGCAGAGCCTATTGGGATAATAGGAACTACACTACAGCTGCACAATAAAATGCATTACATTTTCGAAGAATAAAAGTATGTTAAAAAAAATCAGTATCGTCGGTGATTTGTAGCTGTTGTTTCTTAAAAAATGTAAGTGACATTTGGCTCAACAGTGATAACATTAAAGACCGGTAAGCACTATAACTTAATTAAACACTGTTATATGGCAAACGAGTATTCTAGTGAAATTACATCTCGGGACTAGAATGTCACAAAAAATATTCGGAGAAGTATTAAAAGAAATGTTTTATAGTAGGCAAAGTACAGTGTGTGTGTAATAGTGCGCTTACAGCCGGAAGCGTGTTCAAATTTACCACAATTAAGCGGTGCGCCAAGTGGGAGAAGAGGAGCTGTGTGAGTGAGGCCAAGCGCGTGCCTGGCCTTGAAACGGACTAACTGACTAATGGACATGACGCTCGCTAAACATGAAAGCAGAGTCGCCAACTAGCCGTGCATATGGGCATTACTGTGGGGGGTGGGTGATTGGGGATGGGGTGGAAACTGCAGGTCATTGTGAGAAGGCAGTGATTAGCATGGCCTCCTGTTAATAAAGCACATCAAAGAGATGGGCGGAGGGGGCGGGTCCGCCGAGACTGGCGGGAGAGCGCTGCCAGCTCCCACGAGGATGTCTCGGCGCTGCCAGCTCCTGGAGTGGACAGTACTCTCGGAAGCGGGGAGGTGTTGTGTGCTTTCACGGGGAGAACGCATAGACAAACACACTTATACGGAATTTACGTGGATAGTTACGTAGATCGTCCGTGCTTGTTCTGCCTTTTGATGGGCGAAGGAGCTGGTGATCAGTACCGGTGCCTGTAAGGGTCATTGAAAGAATAGCCGTCCTTCTGAGAAATGCTAGCACTGTCCCATTAAAAGCGTAGCAGGCCTGCTGAGACGAGCAGGACTATTCTGCTAACAGTAGAAATAAGCATGCAACTCTAGTATCCGAATATTCAGAGCAATGGCTTAAACCTAAGTGTAATTCAGACGAGGGGAGCATTACCGTAATAACCACCATGCCACATGTAAACCTGAACACGTACCATTGGGGTGGATATGAAGAGACGCTCGTGTTGGGGTGATAATACTATTAATTCTACCAGAATGCGGGACCAAGCTGAAAAAGACAAAATGATTGTTCTGCAATGGCAGAATGAGAACTCATACTGGAGAGTGCAAGGGCCTGTTTTACTGCCATAATGTGCGTTCCAGACCCGTAACTGAAAATAATATTCCCTTTAATACGTGGCAGAGTGCTGCAATTAGTTCGGCGGCTGTACCACGTGATCAGTAAATCCTAAATTAAGTGATGTCCTAGCGAACATCCGAAATGAAGTGATGTAACAGAGAAGCTCCTTTGTATATCGAGGAAACTTTGCTACGGCTTAAGGAGCATGTTTGTTAGAATGCCCGTTATGGCTCCACAACAAAACCAAAGAGACATCACAAATACACCAGGGCCACAAAAAAACAGCTCAGCAGAACGGGCAAATGGAAATAATGAGAACATGAAAAATAACAGAAAACCCACAAGACAGCAACAGCTCTGAGAAAGCCAGTGTAACTTTGGGAAACAGCTAGGGCCTGTTTTGAGCTGAGTAGGTTATCAAATGGAATAGTGCCTCGTGGTTACCAACTAATCTTACATGCTTCCGTGAGGCAGTTTGTTGAGCAATTGTGCTTTGATGTGGTGTGCGAGGCGGCCAGAAAGGACAGCCGTGGGAGGAGAAGTATGGAGAGTGGTGCAGGCGGGGGGTGTGGAGCAAACCCTTTGAAGAGCGTTTGGCTTCCAGGGGGGGCGGAGAAGCAGATTGCCTTCAAGGCAGAAGGCAGGCAGAAGGCTCGGGCAAGCTCGCGCACAAGAGCACATGCACTCGTCAAAATCCGGATCGTAAAAAGTTAGCTTTGTGGTTTGATTGGAATAGGTCTCTCTACGAGACCTAAAAACGTGCTCCTTTTTAATAGGCTGCACGATAATACCACCGGAGTCCTTGTGAGGCGAACTTTCCTTTGCGTGTAACATTGCTCAAGTGACCCCCCCCTCCTCGAGGAGGTATGCGCCTGCTTTCGCCCGGGGATCGCCCGCGATATGGACAAGCACCACTCGCAGCCTCGGGGGAGATCGTGCAGAACAAACCCCCGCCCTCCATGGGGCACTGCCCGTCCCACGAAAATGTGCCCAAACATCCCCTTAACTGTACCCCCTCAAACAGTCTTAACCGGGAGAGCACAGTGATTTGGGCCGTTTGATTCTTTATGTTACCCCGCTGTTTAGACACAGCTTACGCTGACTTACGGGGCACCAGCAGCCCCACCACAGCCCGCGCTGCCGTCGCACCAATCCGATGGACCCGTGCACAGCCAGGCCGTGGGCAAACCTTCTACAGGTCTCTGACCCTAATAGTCGGGAAAAGTACTTCAATCCGGCTGCTGCAGGCACCGGCCTGGCCCCAACCCCCGCAACACAAATTAAAATCGCCCCTCCCCCCTTTCTCTCTCTCCCCTCTTTCTCTTCCTTTTTTTTTTCTCCCTCCTCGTAATTGAGGGAAAACAAAGGAAAAAGAGCGCGCATCCACAAATGGACTGTAGATATAAAAAGCCGCAAATGTACACTCCACCTATGTATATATTTTTTGTATGTTCCTGTTTATTCGCGCTGATGCCAATAAAAGCCTTTTTAAATAAAATCAGGGCATGCGGGGCAACCTCAACCGGAGTCCCCAACCACTTCCAAGACAGTTTCCTCCACACCCCAAGACCGCAACACCTGCCCCCAGTGCTTTAAATGGGCGGTACTCACCGGTACTGAGTACCGGCACTTCTTAAATTTATCGCTCTGAGTACCGGCACTTCTCTACTGCCCGAGGAGTACCGGTACTCATGAAAAGGTAGGTTTAGTGGCTGTGTGTGCCGGCGCAGTGGCGAGCAGGAGTGGGACGTGTCTCTGGGAGCAAAGGCACCGCTTCTGTCTCCTGATCTGAGCCCCTGCTGAGCTATTCAGCAGGGCTCATCTGAATAATGTCTGGTGCTCGCCGTCACGCTGTGCTGGACAGAGCAGGGTCGAGATTCGTTTTACAGTGTGCGCTGTGATTTTCAAAGCGCAGCACTTCAGGTAGGGAAAATTCCGTGCAGGGTAACACTTTATACATATATAGACATATTATCAGGAGCGGATTCTCACACTTCCCGTACTGTCTCTGGATCAGAGGGTTAATGCTCAGACGATGCGATCGAAGTGGCCCCTGGAGCGCTAATCTAACTGCTTTCTGCACTGATGCACCTACCTTCCTAACGCCACATGCCTCAGTTACCCGGTCTGTGCATAGAAGGCTTTCTTATATGCTCAAAACTAGCGCAGCCAGCCCATTGTTTCCCCACATTCCTAAAACTCTCCTTTAGATGCGCCTGGCTCCCATCTTGCGCTGTCACACAGTGGTCGCCGCCCATGCTGTGGCAGGGTGTTTCATTTTCTGCCTGCCAGCCGGGCCCCAGAGCACCCAGGAATTCTCCTGCTACATGGACTTGAAGGAGGAAGCCGGCGTTCGAGACTCGATCACCTGCTCACTTCCTCCTGCCCTCCACATGATGGGCTATTGCTGTGCCCAGCCCCGACCCTAACTTCTGCCCCACACTCACCGCCAGCCCAGTGCTACCTTTTCTCTAAACTAGCAGCTTTGCTGATTTATTAGTAGTGCCAAGCGTTTAACATCCCTGCTTGACAGTGACACTACGAAGCAGCACCCTTTATTTTCTCAGCACAGTTAGACTTGCTAAGTCAGGTGATTATTGTTCCTGCTGGAGAGAGGTCAGATTTTTCTCCACTGGCACTTTTCACTCTGACCATTAAGTAGGGTAGAGGGTTAATATGCCTCCTTCAAAAAAAGCATATTGTATTGTACTTGATTGTATGTGGATAGCTCAGTGGGTTGCTGCTTTTGTCAGAGAGATCCCTTTGTTACATGTGGTTTGGCCACACCTGAAGCTGAGGTTGGGGTGGAGGGTGCTGATTTTTTTAAAAGAATTTGAATAGCTTCAAAAGCACCTACTGCAGAGTTTGACTTGCTTGTTGCTTAAATGAGTGTGATTTCTGATATTTGTCTATTTCTATTGACTTCATACCATGATTATGCTCGCAAGAAAGTGCCACTCTAAATGTTGCACATCTAGTTGTTGCCTGACTCTCGTAAATCCACTGAATCTATGAAAATGTCACACAAAAGCAATCTGAAACATTAGCAGCTATACTCAAATGGATGTTTTTCTGATATTTATATGATTCCCTCGTCTTACTTGCTTAATTTTGCTAGCGAGAAAGAAAGTGTCACTCATAGTCGTTGAAATGGCATTCACATTTACAATGAAAATTTGAAAATGTCACACATAGCAATCTGAAAGCTTGGTAGCTACGGGGTCCATTCAGGCCCTGTGCTGTCAACCACATTCACACTATCCTCTGCATTTGCACAAACATAGGAATCATGGTAGTCCCCTGGTAGTGGCAATTAAAAAAGCCATGATGAAGAGTATGACATGGCTTTTAACATACCGGAGTCTTTAGTGTGTCTGCTTTTTTTGTGTATTTGCCTGCATTTGTATGCTGGTTTTTGTAAGAAAAATGGGTGGCACTTTGTGTGTACATGTCTGCTCGGTGACAAAGGTTCATAAATATTGTAGTAGGGAGGGTTGGTGGGTGAGTGAGTGAGTGGATAGATGAGTAAGCAAGGGTGGATGTATGGATGGATGGATGAGTGAATGGATGGGTGAAAGAGGATGGATGATTGGATAAAAGGTTGGATATAGGTGGATAAGTCAAAGATTGAATGGGTGAATGAAAGTGAGGGGGGATGGATGAAAAGGTGAATGATGGATGAATGAAAGGAGGGATTGAGTGAAAGGGTGGATGGAATGAAAGGGTGGATGGAATGAAAGGGTGGATGGATAGATGAGAGAAAGGATTGATGGATGAGTGAAAGGGTGGATAAAGAGATGGATAAGTGAAAGGATGGATAGGTTTAAAGATGGATGGATAGGTTTGGATATGAAGGGTGGACAGACAGAATGGTGAAAAACTGAATGATGGATGAAAAACTGAATAGACGACAGAATGTAAAGGGTAAATGGTGGACATCAGCAGGTAAATGGTAGGATGAATGGATAGATCGATGGAAGAGACAAGAAATATCTTCAGGGGAGGGTCATGATGATTTGCTTCATTTGCTTGGTGCCATAAGAGCTTTGGTTCGTAGTGGAGGTATTTTCAGTTTCTTCCTACTCACATGCTCAAAAATATATAGTATTGTGCAAAACAACAGCATTTAACAGTATGACATTAAGAAGGTGTAACTATTGCAAAAAAAAGGAAATGTTAACATATTATCGCATTTCTCTTTCATTTTGTGTAATATTAACCTGCTTTGTTTATATACACACATTTACCATGTGTTTTGTTGTGTGGTGCAACTGTTATAGAAGTCGTTAAGTATCATCATGTCTTGCCCTTAGCCCCGCCCACTTACTACACCGCTAGCTCATGTTAATGAGTACCTGCACTTATTTTTCCCCATTTAAAGCACTGCTGCCCCCCAAACTTGGGACTCACAGCTGCAGAAACCGGCTCTGCGATTCGACGCAGGGGAGGGGGGCACGGTACACATAGCAGCCCGGGAGGAGGGGCCAACATACCAGCAATTTTGGCCGGTAAAACCAGGCAAGCTCCGGACCCAGTACGAGTTTGGGAAGAACGGACCAGCGCCCTGAGGCACACGCTTCATGATTTTAAGGCCCCTGCCTCACTCTCGGAGCCAGCATTACGCTGCTTTCAGGACAGCGGGTGAGTGAGTGAGTGAGTGAGAGGGCCGGGTGCTGTGGTCAAGCTAGGGGGGTGTAGTAAGGTGGACGCCAAATAATCCAAATGAGGCTTCAATATTCAAATTATGAATTTATTCATGTAAGGACCCACGACCAGTACTTCTCACACGAAGTCTTCTACTTGAATCATCACATAGCTATTCCTAACAGAATATTCCAACACTACGCTCTAGAATTACACAGCATTAACATTCCTAAAAGTGACAGACATCTTACCTTCATACATATTACACACCTCCCTCTTTTTTTAATTTTTTTTAAATTCAACACATATAAATAATAATAAAATAATAATACAAATATCTAGAAAAATAAACATAAAAAATATATATCAATAGTACACATACTCTCTGGAATGAATAGGAGCCGATCTTAATCGTGTACTACATCTTGTAACGCATTCTCCACTCCCACCAGCTATATCACTGGAACAAGCAGGTAGAGATCTGGAATCTTCTGACCCATTCCTACAATGTGAATCACCTCTATCAAAAACAGGTTCAACATCTCTCAGAGTCGGATGTTCCTGATACTCTGTCTAATTACATTCTGTTAATTTATCGAGATCAAACCAATCCTGTCTATGACAAGGTGTAGTTGAGTTAAACTTCTGTAAAATAATATTAGCTGGTTCGGAAGATACCTTGACCAATGCATTACTGTTCCACCACCCTTTATTTTGTAACAAAATAGAAGTTTTGTTAATCTTCAAAACTTTTACAGGTTCCGAAAATTTAGACTGTCCTTTACTCACTTTATTGGGTTTTTTAACCAACACCCAATCCCCAACTCTGAGAACACCCTCTTTAACATGCATTTTTTGTCATAATTTGTCTTATATCTGTTCTGTTTTTCCTCAACACGTTCCCTCACTTTCCTCAAATCAATATTATGACACTGTCCAACTTTTCCCAACAACCAAGATGGAGTGATTGATGAGATAGGTTTCCTACCCCTTAATAAAATAAAAGGAGCAACATCAGTGGTACTCTGAGGCATTATATTGTAATTCCAGATCTTGAGTTGCAAAAATTCAAAAACATTAAAATTATTTGCCACTGCAGTCTGAATCCCCTCCTTTATCAACCTATTCGCTCTCTCCACTAGGCCATTGGAGGCTGGACTATACAAAGGTACTCTTATATGCTTTACATCTTGTTTAAGAAGAAAATCCTCAAATATTTCATAATCCAAATGAGGCTTCAATATTCAAATTATGAATTTATTCATGTAAGGACCCACGACCAGTACTTCTCACATGAAGTCTTCTACTTGAATCATCACATAGCTATTCCTAACAGAATATTCCAACACTACGCTCTAGAATTACACAGCATTAACATTCCTAAAAGTGACAGACATCTTACCTTCATACATATTACAGGGGGTGAAGAGGAGAGCTAGCAACACTCCTCGCTCGCAGCGGAAACCCAGTCTGCGCAGCGGAAGGGGGGGAGGGGGAGTTGAAATCACCCCCTTTTGCGTGCCCTCTGTCCCGATCCTTCGCCCTGATACACACATGCACAGCTGCAACGGATCTCCTGGGGAAGGAATTACTAGTTGGGACGAGGGTGTCACAGGGGCCCTGGCCCGTGGGGTTGGACCCGGGGGGAGGGGGGGGACTTACGCAGGGGATTTGGGCAACTAACCTCACTCCCAGCTCCAACCGCACAACACGAGTAGGGACTCGTCACCCGTCCCACAGCCCGACCAGCAAGACGGCGTGTCGGGCGTGCCTGCATCCCCCTGCATTAGAGCAGAAGACTGTCCACGTACGGCCAGGCGCCCTGAAGGGGCGCCCATCTATGCCCCGGGCCGCCCACGTGTCCGAGTGGCCACACAGGCCAAGCAAATCACTTACTAGTCAGGAGGAGGCACAAACCCCACTTCGCCCTCAAGCGGACAAAACATCGGCGATGGCTGAGTAAGGCCCTCAGCCTGAAGACGCCCATTCACCGCGCAAACTGCTCATGGTTATCTCGGGACACGTCGGAGATGGTGTGAGCTGCGATCAAAAGAGATCCGCGATAGGATCATTAGTAAGGGCAGCATAGGCAGGGTTCGCCCCTGTGCTGCCTGGCTCATCAGGCAGACGGCCCAGTTGGTTGCCTGCCCTTGGATCGCCCGTAAGATAACCCAACTATTACATAACAGTGTATGTAATAAACCTGCATCAACTTTACCCAAACCAAAAATTGTGTTGTGTGTTTATTTATGGGAAATGTATATTATGTTGGGGGGGTGGAAAAGGATGCCAATGGCGATACTATATCTCTTGCCCTAGTAGGTCTATAAGGAGCCTCTCCACAAATGATGTGAACATTATTCCATCTGGAGCAGGCTTCCAAATCTTTTGCCTTAGCCTGCAGCACTGATAATGTCACCTCTATCTGCTTTTGTACCCTCGCTGTCAGGATTTGACATAGTTCTCCTCCCATCTCAGGTCTCAAGGGGTCTGCGCTTGTCTCAGGTGCCGTTGCCCCATCCTCTTGCAGCCTAGAAGTTTTTCTCTGCTCAAACTGTAGTTTAGGATGAGTCTTATCCGTCTTGCCCATGTTGATAAGTGCTTCTCAGGCCTTTGCAAGCGCGGAGTTGGAGGTATACACTTACGTAGATAGAAGAAGGCACAAGGAAGTGGTCAAAAGGTCTTCAGGTCGCCCAAAATCAAAAGACACCACTTCACCTCGTCAGGCATGGGATTCCATACTCTACAGTAGCGTGGTCAAGTAGGTATGATGAGGCCCGTATGGAGGAACCGCTGTAGGGCACATGCAGCACTGCAAGGCTGCACTGGCAGTAGATGATGCGTCCCAGTGCCTCAGGCAGTCTCCCACTCTCGTGCCAGAGGACTGCACAGTGAGCAGGCCAGTATGGAGGGTCGGGACCTACAGTCGGTGTGAGCCAGGGCACCTGCTCCAGCTAATGCTGACAATCGCTAGGGGCCCAATGCCTCCCCAATCTACGAGGGTGTGCAGTCTCCAGCAGGCACCCCAGGTACTGACAATGTGGTGTGGCAGTGAACTGGATCTCCCCCTACAAACTTTGGGGCTGCAAGTGAGCGCTGCAATACAAACAAGTCTAGCTGTCCCATGCAGCAAGACACATTCCCGGGTGCAGAGTAGGGGCACGGCATCACATTGAGGGTGGTCGATATCCCCCGGGCCTGTATTGTCCTCTCACTCCAGAAGGCAGGAATAGGCTGCAGGACAAATCGAGCCTCTGCTCTCGTCATGGGCCCAGAGACATAAGCACTCCAGCGTGTGCAGGGCCCTCAGCTGTCGGCTGGACGCCATCCACAGAGATCAGCCATGATGTAGTTTGAAGCCCCTCTTAGGCACCGGGGGCTTCGGACAAAGACTGGAATGGACACACCAGGGCAGTATCTGGCACAAGCCCCACAAAGCAGGCCTTGTCACGTTTGCAAGGTAGGCCGCAGCAGATCATGGCGTGACCCTGGGCGCCACTGGAGCATGCAGCTTTAGGAGATGGTTTGGGGCACACAGGGTGAAGGCTCAGAGTGCGCTAAATACCACAATGGCGCAGGATATTACAGGATTCTGGAAATGGCCGAAAGATCTTGCCTAGCAGGCGGCCATCTTTGGGCCAGGCAAGCTCTGACACCCCCCCCCCCCCCATATCCATTTATTAAACCTCATCAAGATTAAACATTTCAAATATAGCAGGGCCAACTCAGTCTTTTATCTGTCTGAGGTTAAGCAAACCTATTGATTTTGATTATGCATTGAAACATGCCACTGAGAAATCTATCACTCATGTGATCCCTGGATCACTTCTTTTTCTTACAGTATCAACTTACTTGCACAAAGGAGGCTTTTGCTAATATTTCTCTCATTACATGGGCATAACAGCTTAGTTCTACTCACAATGAAGTGTCACTCAAGTGTCAAACATAAGGAATGGCAATGTTACACATGAACACAGAAAACATGAAAATGTCACACAAACTGAAAACCTGGCAGCTCTGTGCCCAGTCTCAGGGCAGAGCGTGTACACTGTCTTTGTGCTGGTTCCTCCGAAGACCTTTTACTGGAGAAAAAGCCCCCATACGGCCTCCCATCAACAAGGAGGTGCACCCTCTTTTCACTTTTTAAAGCAGTAGTTTGGAGTGGTATTTGCACTATTGGCACTGCACTCTCATGCATCGTTGGTTTCTTTGTTTTAACGTTTCTGTTTATGAAAAACAAGGTGTCACAGGTAAAAACAATGTACAAGCCGGCCTGACAGCAGTACATCCATCAACACTGTTCCCAATAAATACAGAATTCACCCACAAGTATAAAACATTGCACCTTCTGTTTAAGTGGGAGCACACTACTCTGACTCGTGCCTTTGTCTAGCCAACGGTGGTTCACAGATCTCTCTCCTGTAACAGTTCCATTTGTTCCATATGTGTGTCCACTTGTTGGGGCAGCCTCTTAATACATACGCTGTGTTTTCGGTGAACATGCAGTGGTATATATCAGTTTCCCAAAGTCTCAAGGACGGCTGTACCTGTGCCGCCCACAACCGTGCAATATTCCGCTTAGCGATCATCATCCCCAATGACACCTAACTTTTCTCCTTGGTGTTTAAATCAGTGGGACCCCAAATATTTAAAAGACACAGCTTTATATTGCAGTCAATTGTGACGCATGTTACTTCTACCATACAACTCGCCACCCCTGCCCAATATTCCTGGATAGCTTGACATTCCCAGAACAAGTGTATGAACCTGCCATCTTGCCCACAGCTTTGAGCAGTCTGCATCAGTCCTATAGCCCATCTTCACAAGCGTACGCCCTGAAAGGTATATTCTATGAAGTATCTTAATCTGTATGAGCTTGAGCCTGGAAGAAATAGCTGTTTCCCTAGGAGAGGCAAGAGCCTCAAGCCATTCTTCGTCATCCAATACCCCTACATCACGATCCCATTTGGTTCTGAGATGGAGTAGGGGAGATGTCCATCTAGTATCCTGTCCTCTAGCGGGGATGACTCTGGTGGAGTCCCTCCCCTAGGTATTGCCGCCTGTAGTGCATGTCTAATCTGTAGGTACCTGAATCGTTCTGTATCAACTAGCTCGTATTCTTCCTTCAGTTGGGCAAAGGAAATTGCCCTCCATAGGTCCCCGACCGCAGAGATACCTATCAGGTTCCACCGGTCAAAGCCTTTAGTGAATCGTAGGTTGCCTAGTTGTGCAGCATCCCAAAGTTGGGTGGCCAGTGCAACCTTATAGTTCCAGTCCAAACTCATCATGGCATGACCAGTGGGCACGTCAGTCTCAATTTGGAGGGGTTAGCATATAGTGCAAACTTCTGCCAGGGAGTAGCCACCTATCCATGTTAAATCCTGTATCACCCTGCGATCCATACGTACATCGGTTCACTGCAGTGAGTTGTGCCGCCCAGTAATATATTTTTATTTCCGGGAGTGCTATTCCCCCATCATACCAGCCTCTCGTTAGCTTTGGAATTGATATCTGTGGTTGCTTCCCCTCCCAATGGAGTTCTCTTAGAGCGCAGTCAATAGATTAAAAATATTCCGTTTTCACTTGATCTAGCGTGTTTTGCAAGGCATAGAGAAAACGTGGAAAGGACATCATTTTAAATAGGACTGCACGCCCCAACAGGGACAGTGAAAGCGTCTTCCAATGCAAGACATCGCTCCTGCGTCTATGCAATGGGGGGAGGAGATTTCGGTCGTGAAAGTGCGTCGGGTCTTTGGACACATGGATCCCCAGATATTTAAATCCTTTTGTGACTTAGGCAATAGTGAACCAAGATTGGCGATTTACCACTGATGACAGCGAGAACAGATAATAGTATAGCCTGAAAACTTCCCAAAGACTACAAAAATGTGCAGTACTCTGTTCAGGTAGGCCGCCAGCGTTGCCAGATATAGTAAGATATCGTCAGCATACAACGAAATGCGATCCTCCCATTCCTCAGCCCATCTTAGTCTTCTAATAATCGGGTCCTTCCGTAGCCACATCGCCAAGGGTTCCAACATGAGGGCGAAAAGTAGTGGGGAAAGGGGGCAACCCTGCCGGGTGCCCCTTCCGGGCATGAATGTTGGGGATACTCGGTTATTGACCACTATTTGAGGCAGCGGATTCACATATAGGAGATGTATCCAACGCAAAAGCCCGGGCCGAACACTATTTTCCTCCATACTGCGTACATATATGGCCATTTGATTGTGTCGAATGCCATGGCCGCGTCAAGAGACACTACCACCGCATCTTCCCATACCGAATTGGCCCGGTCGAGCACACCGTGTAATCTCCGCAGGTTAAAAGAGGTATTCTTGGCTGGCATAAAGCCAGACTGGTCGGGTGTACTAGTTTAGTGATTACAGTTAACAAACGGGTTGCAAGTACTTTGGCCAGTATCTTGGCTTCTGCGTTTAGTAGTGAAATCGGTCTGTAGGAGGAACAGAGATGTTTAGGTTTCCCACTCTTGTGGATGACCACTATAGTGGCTAACCTCGGGTCTACTGGGAGCGATCCTACCTTGCAGCTTTGGTGGAACATGGTGGTCAGATGTGGTGCGATTTTGCTTGGGGGGAGCCTATACAATTCATCAGGCAGGCCATTCGGGCCCGATGCCTTACCCGCACGCAGGTCCTGTATGGCTTTTTCTACCTCCGACCTCATACTAGGTCTTTTTCCAGGTCTAGTCGTTCATCATCGGAGAGCGTTGGCAAGGGGATATCTTGCAGCAATGAGAGTGCTTCTATTTCTGTGCTTCTATTTCCTTCTATGTCGTTTCTGACGTGTATACACAGCGGTAGTTATCTCCGAACGCATTCACAATTTCTTGCGGGTCATAGACCGTTTGTCCGGACTCTGTCGTGAGTTCCACTACTACTCTGTTGGCCTGCTCTATGATGAAGCCATGCAAGCATCTTCCCAGCCTTGCCGCCCACTTCGTAGACTTTACGGAGTGTAGCCCTATGCTGAGCCCTGGCCGCATCAGTGGCTACCGTTAAGTAAGCTTTTGTTTTAAGTCTCAATTCATGTTGTGCATCTTCGGAGTTAGCCTCGTGAAGTTTCCCTTCCAGTTCCAAAATGTCAGTTTCTAGTCGCACTAGTTCCCTCTGTTTCTCTTTCTTAGTGTCGGCGATCTGGGAGACAGCCGTCCCTCTTATTACTGCATTACAGGCCTCCCACAGGACCCGTGCTGAGTCAATTCAATTTCAATTTATAATCTTTATTCGGTTCTTAAAAAGACACCATAAAAGCACAGATACAAAATACACACACAAATTATTTTTTTTAAAACAGCAAGTGGTATTCAATATAAAAAGTATAAATGTT
Source organism: Lissotriton helveticus (assembly GCF_964261635.1). Classification (NCBI taxonomy): domain Eukaryota; kingdom Metazoa; phylum Chordata; class Amphibia; order Caudata; family Salamandridae; genus Lissotriton; species Lissotriton helveticus. Next base: position 686,071,140 of record NC_136070.1, on the reverse strand, counting down.
AAGATTGTCTGTCCTCCGGGAATGGGCCAGGGGATTTTTCTCCTTAAATGTTCAAATCAGGTTAGGGGCCAATTTCTCTAGTATTCCTCAGTCTTGTTGCTAACCGGATAAAGTTTATCGTGCAGAACAGGGTATAAGCGTCCTCCGCTTCCTGTAGGAATCTCAGCGCCCGTTTTGCATGTTTAAATTTTAACTCTTTCAGGATCCCCACCAGGAACTTGCGTCTTGGCATAGTATAAAATGGGCACAATAGAACAAAATGAAGGGTATCCTGCGGAGATCTGAGATCGCAGCCGCAGGTACCCTTCTCTTCCACTGTGTGGGTAAACCCAGATGGCACCGCAAGGAGATGGTGTAGCATATTAATTCTGAAGCGGGTCATGAGGTAGCGATCCTGCGCGTTGTACATAACCCTCAGGTAAGGTTCCATGCCTTGTTTCACAGTGAGCTCATTGTAGAGGAGATTGGTGGGTTTGTGCTTCTCTTTTGCTGCCCTTGATGTCTTCAGCTGTGTTAGAAAAAGTTTTTTCACCAGGGTCTTGCTCTCCGGGGTAAGAGAGTCAGGGGATGAGAAGAAGTTAGAGCAACCAATCTCCGATAGGGACTTCTTGACATATTTCAGCCAGGGGATCGCATGGCCTTTGTCTCTTTTGAGGCAGTCCTCAATAATTTGTCTTGTAAGGGCCGCCTCTGGGTTGGTCCATACTTTCACCCATGCCAGAAGAGGTTTGGATTTAATTTTATCCTCTATGAAGGGTTCTCCTACCTCTTCAAGTATTATGTGGGCCGATACGCTCTGTGGAACTTTTAATATTCTTCTCAAGAATTTATTCTCTTCAGTCTGAAGCGGCTGTGCTTTTTTGTCCAGGAAGCCCCACACTTCTGCCCCGTAGCTTACTTTCGCACAGCAGATTGATCTGTATAAGTTCAATATTTGTTCTGGGGACCATTTCCCTAGTCTTTGCCCATACCCCATGATAGCTCCTACTGAGGCTGCCAGTTTTGTGGAGTGCTTTTCAATCAAGGGTTTGAACGTTAGGTCGTGATCAAATAATACCCCCAAATACGTAAAAGACTTGACCTGATCTATTTTGTGTGACCCAATGTGATAAGTGAAGGTTCCTTTAATAGGTTTCCCAGATGACATAATATAGGACTTTTCCAGGTTTGTTGCCAAGTCCAATTTGTCCATGAATTTGACAAACCCGTCAATTAGTTTCTGCAGTCCCAAAGGTGTTCTAGCGAGCAAAACCGCGTCATCGGCGTAGAGTAGTACGGGCACTGCTCGATGACCAATTTGGGGGGAGTCTACCTTAAGTTTGAGGAGATCCTTTTCCAATGAATTAATATAGATAGAAAAGAGAAAGGGCGCAAGGATGCATCCCTGCCTTACTCCACTGTTGCAAGTGAAGGGATCGGTCTTTTTGCCCTCATGGCTGTACCTTACACTTGCAGAGGTGTTCCGGTGGAGATTTTGTAGGGTGTCAACTAGTGATTGGTCCACTCCTAGTTCCTTTAACATGGCCCAGAGCTTTCTCCTGTTTACGCGATCAAAGGCCGCTGAGAGGTCCATAAACCCCATATGGATGGACCCCTTCCCGGCGATGGTATATTTTGCTATCAGGAGGTATAAATTTAGGCATTGATCGGTGGTAGATCTACCTTTCCTGAAGCCGTATTGGATTTCAGAGAGGACTTGTTGCTCCTCGGCCCAGTCTTGCAATCTCAGTAAGATGACTCGCCCCAGAACCTTAGCTGTCACGTCGATGAGGGAAATGGGTCGGTAACATTGGGGGTCATCACGGTTGCCTTTTTTATATATGGGCACTATAGTCGCCGTTGACCAGGACTGGGGAAGTCCTGCCTCCACTGCCTCGTTTAGCACCCTGGTGAGTAACGGAGCCCATAGTTCAGGTCTGCTTAGGAATAGGTCTGGTGGAATTCCGTCCGGACCCGGCGCTTTGTTTTTGCTGAGCCCGGCTATTCCTAATTCGACCTCTTTCAAAGTGAAGTTTGGCTTGACAGGCCGGTGAATCTCCGGTACCTCCTCCGTGAATGCCTGGCTTGAGTGATTGTATAGGCTCTGGAAATGTTTCTGCCATTGCTCCGGCAGGATGGTGTTCATAATTTTTGGTGCCCCTTGATCCTGGAAGCATGGGGAATTAATCACTTTCCAGAAAGTAATAGAGTCTTTTCTTTCTGCAGCCTCCCTTAAGTCTTCCCAGGCTTGGTTTTGTATACTTTGCTTTCGTGCCTTCAGCGCTTTTTTATATTCGACTCTGTTCTGTGCAACCTTTGTTTTGTCCCTGGGTTGGGCATGGAGGCTATCCTTCAGATTTTTCAATGCCTTGCTGCCTTGCAGCCGTGCTGAGTCAACAGAGTGTTAATTTCCGAGAAAGTAGTGTTCTGTGTCACTTACAATTGTGTCTTGTATCTTAGGGATCTTGAGGTACCAAGGATTTATAGGGGCTGTACTCCCTCTTTGTGGCTCTCCCACCTCCACCTGGGCCCATAGGGGCGAATGGTCCAATATACCCCTTGCAAGGTGATTAACCTCTTTGACATATCCCAGTTGGCCCGCCAGTGTTCTAATAAAGTCTATCCTTGACATACTGCGGTGTGCCCCTGAATAAAACATATATTGCTGTTCTGTGGGATAGAGCGCCCTCCAGGTGTCATTGAGTCCCATTGCTTCCCAAAAATTATTAATCTGTGTGCGGGTCAACTTACCGGAGACTATGGAGTTGAAATCTCCCCCTATCATAGGTCTCCCCTCAGGCAGGGAGAGTAAGAGGTCACCCAGATCTTTGAAGGCCGGGGCTTGAAAGCCAGGTGCAATGAACACAGAGACTAAGTTTAACGTCTGCCCCTCCCAACACCCTGAGACGGCCACAAACCTGCCCAGGTTGTCCGTCATATACAATAAGTTCTGGATCAGTATCCCCAACCCCACGAGATCCAGAACCAAACGCAGAGTGTGCCACCAGTTTGAACCCAGAGTGTGAAAGAGCCTGGCATGCCTTACCCAGCAAGTGTGTTTCCTGGAGCAAAAATACGTCAGGCAAATGCCTTTTAATATACTGAAGCACTATGCCCCGTTTCAACTTATCTCCCAGCCCGTTGACATTCCAGGACAGAAATTTAAATCCAACTGGTAATGGTAACCCCATAGTTGTGTGATGTGTTATTTTGGTAGCCCAGGGGAGTCAATGCGGATGCATCACTTTTTAGGCAAGTTGCTCCAATTTCAGCCTTTGTGCTCAGTGCGAACGTAATGCCAGTGAGTACAAGCATTGCAGCGACATTATGACAACCTGTTGAATCGACCTTGTCAGAACTTTGAACTAACTTAACTAAGACAGCCTTCCACCCCTTGACGTCGCTATATGGGACAAACTGCACCCCCAATGAAATCGTAAATGAATTAAAAAAAAATCTTCAATGACTGAATTCCCTCCCACTCAGCAAACGTTAACTGTCCCCCCCCCCGTGCCTCCCTGCATGGCGGTATTGGAACCACGCCAATATTGCAGAGTGCCCATCGCCCACCCCTAAAACTTGTAGGTCAAGTGCCAGCCCCGCACCCGTTCCATCATAGTTGTCGTGAGTTACTGTAGCATTAGGTCAAGTGTCCGGAAGCCCAGTTCGCTTATTCATGCCGCAGTAGCGAGTGTCTAGTGTGGGGATCGACCAAATCTCGCCTTACAGGAGGCTTACAACCCTCATGGAGGTTAAGACCCATAACACCCCAAAGAAAGGTGTTGGTGGGCCAAGGATTAGCACAAAAAAGGGGATCCAGACCAATTATTTTCTTTTGCCGGTCGTCAGATTTTCACCTGGTAAAGATACTACATGCTGTTCCATTCAATTCTGCCCCTGTCCCTCCCGTGAGTTCTGGTGGTTCTTCTTTCCTGCGACACGCCAGCCGTCGAGCCAATCCCACGCTTCATCAGGAGTAGTGAAGAACCATGCCCTACTCTCCACCTCCACTCGCAGTTTGGCAGGGAAGAGCATGGCGTACTTGATATTCTTCTCGTGCAGGGCTCTTTTGACTTCGGGCCTGGGCCTGCAACCGGGCACCCTGTGAGCCCACTCAATGGTGAAGATTTGCGACAGTCTTGTGGGTTTCAGATGCTTTGTGACTAGATCCTGCACAAATAGGTCAGTCGCTTGCCCCTCGGCACGTTCTGGAACCTTAAGAATTCTCACATTGTAGCGCCGTAAGCGCCCTTCATAATCATCAAGTAGGTCTTCCATTCTGTCACTTTGGGTCTGTAGCTCAGTCACCTTCTTAATGCAAAGTGGCGGTGTCCTCAACAAACAAATTAGTAGTGGATTCGACTTCCTTAATTCTAGAGTTCATGTTGCGCATGTCCGCACGTATGAGGGAGATTTCGGCAGAGACAGAGTCAATTCTGGTCTCAAGTGACATCCTCACCATTGTGATGGCTGTCATATCTTAGAGAGTGAGTTCTGTCGACCCATCCCTCTCCTGCTGCTGTTCGGATAGGTCTTCCGCATCCTTATCTCTAGGGCCCGCTCCCTTATTCAAGGTGAACTTTTCCAGCTTGGCTTGGTTGAGGCCTTAGTGTTTCTTCCACCGGCCATTTTGTATCTCTGCGAGTCTAGGAGGTAGCCAATGGAGGGGTCCAATCGCCAGTTATCTGCTATGCGTGTGAGATACGTGGACTACACCTTTAGACCATGCCAGCTGGGGCAATACAATATCCACTGGTCACTCCTGATTTGGGCTGCGCATCCCTGAGGTCGCCTTGTCTCGGTAGGTGTGGCGCCCGCCATCTCGGTCCCAGGAATATCACCTACTCAGTCTCTGTCCTAAGGGTCCTAGTGGACAAAGAGATTGCTGGCAGGCACCTTGACCTGTGCACTATTCAATTGTAGGGGGTGACCGTGGCAAAGCTGCAGCGCGTGTTGGTAATCTGCAGGGCGGGAAGTAAGCCACTGCGCTTAATCAAGGCCACAATCCCCTTAGCAGGAGGCGGCCGACACCAGAAAGTCGAGCCGCGACTTTCAGGCCTCGTTACGTGCGGCATGGTAGGCCAGGCCACGAGGCTCACCGGTGGGGAACTGTGGCCAAATAATGTTACCCGCTAGGCCCCAGATGAGCAACAAAGAGTATCCGGTGCGTCCGCTTCTTGTGGCCGCCAAAAACCAGCAGCGGGTGTCGGCAGGAGTCACTGCAAGGCTATATATGCGTAAGAGCTGCCATTAGGCCCAGAGCCGAGACAACCGCCCGATGGGTTTGGAACACAGCACTAAGTACATGCTCGACCATCCCCTACTGAATTGGGGCGCGGCCGGGCACCAGGATGTAAGCGCTGCATCGGGCGTTCCGCTCTTCTCGCCCAGACGGGCGACGCTCTCCACCAGTGTTGAATCTGGGGCCCCCACCGGTCTGCTGCACACTTCGGCCCCCAGGACGTCACTCACACTCGTGGGCACTTCCTAGGGGCTTCACTCCAACGGCCATGCAGGGAATGCAAGTGCCCCTCGTCCACCTCTCAGGATACACAGACGGAGGAGCTTCCGAGGCCAGCGTTCCGTTCTCTGCATGGCAAATCCTGCCTGAGGCCAGCGTTCCATTCTCTGCCTCCACATGGCAAATCCTGCCCATTCTGTTGGCGAAAATGCTCCGGGTGGGCTCCGGTCACTGGTAAGTTGAGTGGATTGCACTCACATTCGGATATTTGCACAGATAGTGTTGTAGAACGGGCGCGATCAGACGGAGCCGCTCTAGGTTGCTGCTATTTTGATTTTGCGCGGCGGTTCGCCATGCACCCCCCCCCCCCCCCCCCAGATAGTGTTGTAGAACGGGCGCGCACAGACGGAGCCGCTCTAGGTTGCTGCTATTTTGATTTTGCCCGGCGGTTCGCCATGCGCCCCCCAACCCCGCCCCTCCCCATGGTTTGGTTCTTGGTGCACATGGCCTTTGCTGCAGCACACAAGACCTTACACTGTTGCACACAGAGGAAAAAATGAGAGGGAACATTGACTATGAAGATCCTACGATTGCTTGGTCTAGTGACTTCTTTCATCCTTCTGGTCAAACATGCACGCTGGCCCATGAGCTCTTCATTGGTGCCTTCGCAGGCAGCGGTTCCATTATCGGGGAGACTTGAAGGAATTTATTGTTGTCTCCAGGGATGTTGCAGCGGAGTTGAGCTGGAGGTAGAAGAAAACAACCTGATTTGAGGGACACCCTTCTGTTCAGCTTCAGCGGTGACCACAGTAGCAACAGATGCTTCCACTTTCAAGTGGGGTGTGCATCTGGAGAACCTGGAGTTCAGAGGCCTTTGATCTCCAGAAGAGCAGAGAATGCACATCAATCTGCCGAAATTGAGGGCTATGTCGTTGCTGCTCAATGCCTTCCTCCCTTCACTTAGAGGTCAGTTGATCCAGATCTTGACCGAAAACACAACTGCAATGTGGTACCTGAACCAACAGGGAGTAGCAGGGTCTTCGCTTCTCTTTCGAGAAGCCCTGAGACTCTGGACCAGGGCGCATCAACACGGTCAAAGGCTGGAGGCCAATCAATCAGCAGGTTCCTTGAATCACAGAGCCAAAAGCCTGACTCTATTCCAATTTACAAATCCCAAGTGGCGCATTCACTCTGAGGTCCTTTGAAATCTCTTCAACCTCGGAGGCATACTTCAAGTGTATCTGTTTGCCACTCCGAACACCACTTATTGCTCGAAATTCTGTGCCTTCTTTTATTGGTTGTGGACAGCCTTAGGGGACACATTTCAGTTGATATAGAAGTTTCCCCTTGACTCTGTATTTACTCCCATGTCCTAGATTCCTCGGGTTCTGAGGAAGATTCACCAGGTCTGGGCCCAATTAATTCTGATCGCCCCGGCAAGAAGGGTGAAGGTGCGCAGACCTATAGCACCTCACTGGACTGGAGCAGCCCTTCATCTTTTACCTCTTATCGGGGAGCAACTTTCACCTTCGAACAGAGGTGACCAATGTGATCATTTCTGCACATCATGCCTCTACCAAATTGGTTAATTCGATCATGCCTCTACCAAATTGGTTAATTCGGGGAGGTGGTGCAGTTTATTTAGTGGTGCACTGAGCTAGTGGCGCGCATAATTAGTGATACATCCCTATCTAATTTATTACAATTTGCACTGTTTGCTCTATGAGGCAAGAGGCTGTATGGTGGCTACTGTCAAAGGTGATTTCTCACCCTTGTTGGCATTCCTGTGTTTACCAGATCAACCCTCCCTGTTCAAATCAGCTGTGATTGTTGGTCCAATTGCCTCATCGATATCACCTGCAATAATGTTTGACAGTCCGTGAGACCTCAGAGCTTCTGTTTAATAGTTTTGTGATTTGAGTTTTCCACGCAAGTTTGTCTATTTTCACATCAAGGTATTTATAATGTATCACATGATCAATGTTTTTCTAGATCCTTGGTGTAGAACATTTGAGGTATAGATTTTTTTGTCTTCCTATAATTTACCTTCAAACCGTTCATTTTATTATACTTCTGGAGTTGATCAGTTTGGTGTAGAAAATCACCAATTTATTATAAATCGGTGTTTTCTTTTGGATTCACAGTCTTAGGAAAATGTATATAGAGAAGAGCAGAGGGGTCAGCGTACATCCCTGCTTTAATCTATTTGCAGTACTTATTTTTGGGGTTATGCCCTGCCAAGTGGACAGTTTTACTGAATTTTGTTTTCTTAATGAAGTTCAATTAGGAGATGTAACAATGAGTGATCGATTCCTCATGACTGTAATTTTGCACAGACAGTTGCTGTCAACTCTGTCGAAAGCTGTTAAAAAGACTATGTAACATATGTATAGTCTCTTGCCCCTGGTAGATACCACATTATTTGCCAAAATGGATAATGTAAAAATATTGCCAATAGTTAAGCCTTTGGGACTAAATCCTGTTTAATGGAATTTGATAATGTTATTTTGTATACATAGGTGGCAGGATGAATCCTTTCCAAGAAGAACGGCTATGCCCATCAGAAAGAGCATTAGCAAAGAGTGGAGTCAGCAAAGTGCTTTAGTTGTCAGGATTCATTTTTAATACAGCTATAGGTATCCAAATGGGGCAAACAAAGCGATACAAAAGGGGATGATGGACGGAGCGTTTGAGCAAATCAAACACTCACCCCAAGTCAACTGATCTGGGTTTAATCCATCACCCTTCTTTAGCTCACTCCGCCACCCCAGTTCAGATTTGGCCATATGCAAATCAGTCTGACCCTGTGCCTCATGGGAACAGTCCAGCCCGAACTACCAAGCCATGTCTTCCCTGGACCGGAAACAAGCATCCTGGGACCGGTTTCGGGTTCATAACCCTAATCAGCCAGGCTATCTTGAATCCAGTGGCAAAGTGAGCAAGGGACTCACGTCTGAGCATACCCTGCCAACTTAGGGCGAACAAAGCGATACAAAAGGGGATGATGGACGGAGCGTTTGAGCAAATCAAACACTCACCCCCAGTGAACTGATCTGGGTTTAATCCATCACCATTCTTTAGCTCACTCCACTACCCCAGTTCAGACATGGCCATAGGCAAATCAGTCTGACCCTGTGCCTCATGGGACAGCCCAGCCCAAACTGCCAAGCCATGCCATCCCTGGACCGGAAACAAGCATCCTGGGACCGGTTTCAGGTTCATAACCCTCATCAGCCAGGCTATCTTGAATTCAGTGGCAAAGTGAGCAAGGGACTCACGTCTGGGCATACCCTGTAAACTTAGGGCAAACAAAGCGATACCAAAGGGGATGATCGACGGAGCGTTTGAGCAAATCAAACACTCACCCCCAGTGAACTGATCTGGGGTGAATGTTTTGCCAATGTGCAACATTCGTCCATCATCTTGTGTGTTTTGCTGTTCGCCCTATGTGGGAAGGGTATGCCCAGACGTGGGTCCCGTGCTCACTACGCCACTGGAGTCAAGCTATCCTGGCTGATGACGGCTGATAGCCAGAAACTGGTCCTAGGATGCTTGATTCCGGGCCAGGGAAGACATGGCTTGGCAGTTCGGGCTTGACCGTTCCCATGAGGTACAGGTGTCAAGACTGATTTGCATATGGCCATGTCTGAAATGGGGTGGCGTGGTGAGCAAAATAACAATGGATTAAACCCAGATCTGTGACTGGGGGGTGAATGTTACATTCCGTCCATCATCTTGTGTGTTTTGCAGGAAGTATAAACAGTAGGATTTCAGCTAAAGGAGCAGATAGGGGGTCAATAGACCAGTCTGTAAAATATTTACAAAATGTGTTCCATCGGCAGGCATAAACTGACTTTGTAGAGGGACGCCTGGCTGCCAATATAACCTCAAAGACTTCAGGAGGAAGGTTGAAAGCTGTCAATTTCCCCCACTCAATCTCCACGCAAGGAGGTGGAGAGTGGACAGGTTTGGGTGGAGAACCCTCCTCTGCTGCTGCGACAGAAGATCCTTCCGAAGGGGCAGCCTGAATGGAGGATCTATGCTCATGTCTAGAAGCACTGGTTACTACTTGTGTAATGATATATCTGTAAGAGACATTAGTTAGTGATATATTCCTTACCTTAGAATATCCCCAGGCGTCAGACTGGATCCGGAAAGTTTTGCTTAGCAGTACCCCTGCGTGTCGGTAGCAGCAATGTCTAGTGTATCCTGTGTATGGACACCATTTCTTCTTGTATCCATCCCCTTTTGTATCTTATACCCTATATTCACTCCTGGGGCCAATCATGAGATTAACTATGATGCACAAATTTTAATCACTGTCGTTCTTCATCGTATTATGCCTGCCATTACCTAATAAACAAGTAAACTTAAACAATTAAAACTCTGTCGTCCTGTGCATGCGGGTGTGTCTATCATTACCTCCATCAACGGTGGAAGATAATCTCTCATTAATGTGGCCTGGGGGACTATCCAGAAATCAATGATGTTGCATATGTCTCAGTGTCTCGTTGGTCATTTATAAGGTTAAGAAGAGTAGGGGGAAGGGGGGGGAGTGTGCGAAGGGGACCTCCGGTGAGAGAGGTTATCGTGCACTAGAACTTGTCAATCTGAGTCAGTCGATGCAGCCTCACCCCCCTCCTCACTGCTAGTGGGGCAACTTGGATGTTCCCAATTGTATAAGACTTCCCTCCACGCCTCTGCAATCTGGCGTCTGTGCAGGCCCTTCAGCTCTTCTCTATGCAAGGCTGTGCCCTCTACCGCTGCCCAACTATTCACCTCCAGATTCCAAAACCCCAAACCGTGGTCCCAGTGCTCATTTCCATGTTATCGCAATGAGCCTTCTGGCCAGGGCCAAGGACAGATCAGTAAAACAGTGTCCCACCTTGCGTTTGGGTGGTCTGGGGTATAGCCAGAGGAGACACACCCCAGCTGAGTGCGCTAGTGTAGGTCCCAGTGTGTTATTAATTTTAGTCAACACTGCGTCCCAGAATCCCTGTACGGTCGTACAGCTCCATGACATGTGGAGGAAGTCCGCATCTAAGTGTTGACATCTTGTGCACTCTCTGGGTTCCTCACCAAAGGCAGCCTGTATGCGGTGTGGGGTCATATATGTCATATTGACATAGTTAAACTGCAGGTATTTCAGGTGGGTATTGCAAGATATCTTTTTAGGCAATTCCAGAACGCTGCGCCAGTGAGTGTTTGGTTAAGATCTCTCCCATTTCCCCCGGAGGCTGAGCATCTGGGACAGGGATGTTTCTAGGAGGGAGGCATAGAACCAATTAATTTGATGGCCAGCTGTACCCAGTGTTATCAAGGAGTGGAGAACCCCTTGCGTAGTTGGTTCCTCTCGTCCCACACCTCACAACCGTTGAAACGTCCTCACCAGCTTTTCATACATAAGGAACTTTCCACCTGGTCTGCAAAGGGGAGAAAACAGTGTTCCTGAAAAAAAAACCCTGTCGAGTCAATCCCCGCCCCAGGCCAGCAGCTGTTCTGCACCTAGGACCATCTGGGGTTCTCCACAGGGTTTGTGTCCAAGCCACATCTGAACCTAGCTGTGTCTCTCCCATCTGAGACAGCTTGAGATAGTAGAGCCGGGTCCTCCTCTGAGACCCTGGGCAGCACCTGCGCAGCCGTATCCCTTATTGAATGGGAGTAATAGCCAAAAGGCATGCGGTGTTCACTGACGGCAATGCCAGACTGGTGGAAGAAAACATTTTCTTTCTGAAGTTTGCCAGTCTCTTGGATTCCCGGTATGGAAGGGAACGCACTACGAGAGGTGGAAACCTGGACCACCAAGCTTTGAGGGGTTGGGTGTGTGGTGAGGAAAAGTGGGTTGCCCGGTGCAGGGCGATAGCGGCGGGCGATCGTCCTATTCACAGAAGCCCCTGTGCTGGGTTTGGACCAGGTCCCCAAAAGGACGTCTGTTAAAGCATCGTTGAAGGGCAGCAGGAGTTCTGAGCTGGAGACCACAGGCTGCAAGACCTTTGTCAAGACGTTAGTATTGACCGCCACTGTAGGAAGCTGCAGGTAGAGGACCTTCGATGCCCTGAGCAACACCATGGCGAAGGACGCTCCCTCCTCCATAGCCCGGGTATGAGGGGAAAGCATGCCAGAGTCTGGGGAGGTGTCCAAGCCACTGGCATCACCCAGTTCCTTGTACCAGTCCCCATCTTGTTTGTGCGGAATTTCTATGGGATCTTGCTCCTCCTCCCACTCCACTTCCTCTATCCCTAACCCTTCAGAATAGGGTAGGGTGAATGGCATGGAGCCGTATGGCTTAGTCGGTGCCAGTCTCGGCATGAGGGGACGCTCGGCTGACTTAGTGGTGTTGGGCATGAGGATTGGAGGTGCCACCAGTGGGCGCCGGCTCCACCGAGGACCTTGGTACCTGATGCAAAGCTGGGGAAGGGCGCTGTGGAGGTGCAACTGGCGTGGGTCCAATCAGAGGCCGTGTGGCCACAACCACTGGCATGGGAAACAAGGAGGTCCCTCCATCTTCTAACCCTGTGGGGCCCAAAGGCACGCCGGCAGGGTCATGCCGCCCAAATATGGTTGAAATGGCGTCATAAAACTCTTTCAGATTGGCGGGGGTCACTCCCAGACCTGGGAAGCGGGGGAAGCGGGGGAAACGCAAAGCCGACCCAGGCACCCGCTCTGTGGAGCAGGGCCTCGAATGCCAAGGCTCCTCTGCCGTGCCGCGAGCCGGGCGTGGCAAAGTCAAAGCACGCTTTGACTTCTTTTGTTGTTTGTGGTGCCTCTTACAAGACTTCGATTCACTGGAGCTGTGCTTGGACCTTCCTCTTGACTGGGACTGGGATCGTGACCGACGAAATAACCTCCGTGGGCTCGGCGCCGAGCCGCAAGAAAGTTTAGGGACTGCTACCTCATAGTCTTCGGCGCATGGCCAGGCAGTCGGAGCACAACTTGGAGTTGTGGTCATGCTCCAGGCACAGAGAAAAACTAAATGGGGGACTGTGACCGACATAGCGCGGTGATAGGCGCCAAACGGCTTGAACCCTGGTCTTCTTACTCAACATGACTCCTAAACACACCAACGAAGTCGACAAAAAGGTCAAAACAAATCTGAAAAAATTACAGGGGGTAGCTCTCTTCAACGGATTGGTGCTGGCTGGAGCAGATAGAAAATAACTGACGTTAGTGCGCCAGAGCGGCGGTTATACTGACAATGTCACGACGATGACTAACAAGAAGTGATGTTCACGCGCAGTCGACCAACACCACCTACAGGCATGCAGGAGTACAGCTGTGAAAAATCTTCCGGATCCAGCCTGACGCATGGAAGTTCAAAGGTAAGGAATTTACTGCTAGATGTCTCTATCAGATTAGCATGTTCTGCGTACAGGACCTCTGTTAAAACATTAGTCTTGACCTGCGTAGTTGGCAGAGTGAGTGGCAACACTTTTGCGGCTCTCCTGATCACTGTGGTGAAGAAGACAGGGTCCTCTGTTGCCAAGGCAGTGGGTGAGTAAAGGCCAATGTCGGGAGAAGTGCCAAGGCCACTTGGATCTTGCAAGTCCCGAAATAAGGTTTCATCATTGTATCGTAAGTATTTCTATCACCAGTATTGTGGTGTTGGGTGTCAGGGTCCAAATAATAAAAATGACGAACCGTTTCGAACTCGGGTGAGGTTGTTGATGTGTTTTGGAATCCGATAAACCTATCAGATCCTCTTCTGATGTCAGTCACTGAAGCTAGCAGTGTGGTAACATCGCTGAATGTTGTGCTGGAGCCAACAGAGCAGAGCTCAAACAAGGACGAAGTCTTGGAACAATGTTCTTTAGTGTTTGGGACAAATCTGCTGGTGGTAACCTGACTGGAGACCGCCTTGGATCTTTGGAGCCCGAAAATGTTACAGAGTGCTTTGGAGAAGTACCAAATATCTTGTCTAGGGCTGTTTTGATTTCTTTAAGCATTTGCAGCATCACTGATGACCCGAGGAAAACTGGGTGCATTGGGAGTTGTGTTGGAATCGGTTCCAAAATCGGGGAACAAGTCCCGTGGCATGGAGGTACCCAGGGTATCGCAGGTCTCTGAATGGTGGGAGTGGCCTGGGGAAGAGGAGCCATGCTTAACCTTTGTATGCTTTTTGGACTTCTTTGACTTACACGAGTATCGCAACTTCAATGATGATCGGTCGCAAGAGTGGCCACGGGAGCACAGCAGCGCCCTCATCTGAGACAGGCTCTTCCTCAACTTCTCCTAACTTCCATGATAGCAAATTTGGCCTATGAGTTGCGGATGGTCTTGCAGCAGTCACACCATGCAGAACTGTGTTTGGAGCACAGATACCAGCAATTGACAGTGTGTGTGTCTGTAACCGACATTTGACAGTGCCTTTAATCCTGTTGTTTTCTGAGGACACATATCCCTTTCACTCTGGAAAAAGCTTGAGGGAAGAAGTTCTGTCAGGTGACAGAATTCAAAGGAGTTCCAGATCATTGTCGGAAGGCGTTGAAAGAAAGGAACGGATGTCAGCACGAGGAGGTGGTGCATACATAGGGGCCCAGATGTCACATCCAGGGTAGGACGTATCCAGTGTGGAGCGACACAACGCCACCCACTGATGCACAAGGAAATTGCTATAAAAAAATCTCTGGATCCAATCTGGCACCTGCGGTATTCAGGTGACCAAAATGCGGTTAGAAATCTCTATCCTAATTTTCATTTGCTGCAAGCCTGTCAGACTACCTGGATCTGCACTGGACAAAGGGGAATAAATCCTCCGTCCACTCAGACTGGGCATTAAAATATGAAAATAACTACAGAGTTGGTATCGCTAGGTCTATAATTATGCTCTGTGGAAGACACACACACAGTCTCTCTAGTAAACAAACATGGCCTTGTTTTCACTCGTTGCATCACATCATTTTATAATCCCTGTATCATTATACCTTTTGCCACCCAAACTTCTTCATTTTGCTGCCCTGTCTCTTGCCTGTTGTCCAGATGCTTCATCTTGTTTTTATTCTTTTGGCGTCCCACCAAGTCAGGAATAAGAGAGTATTCACTACAGGTGTTCATAAACTGTACCCATATTCTTGAATTATTCAACTAACTTTGATAAAGTAGTTGTGTACTGTGATTTTGTCAAAGATCTTTTTATTCAACATGTCCATCAGATAACACATGGTACATAGGAGAGTGCTCAGGACCTCGTGCAGGTATCTGACACTAGTATGAGTCAGGTTTTTCTTGTGGAGAAGTCCCGTCATGCCCCGCCCATGCTATAAATCATGTCTATTTTATTAAATCAAACAATGGGGGCATCCCCCCAAATTATAACAATAAACAAACCCTCCCTAGCACTCCCTCCTCCCTTTCCCCGGTGGTCGTGATGTCTTGAAAAATCAACTGTCGGACCTTCAGATGTGCCCAAAAAGGGAGGTATCAGCAGAGTAGTTCGAGACCGCCCTCATGACCTTTTCAGAACTGGAATAAATGCATGGCTCGTAAGGAGGTGTTCCATGGTGAGAATTCTCAGAGCCCGGAGTGCCACAACGATATGGCCGGGGTTTCCTTCTATTTCCAGGCAGCTGCTATTGTTATTTTGTCTGCCCCTAAACACGCCCACATTATTGCCTTATCCGCTTTTATCTGGTGTTCTGGATCAGGCTCCCTGATGCCCAGGAGAGTTCCCTCTATAGTTGTCGGAATGGGGTAGCCAAGTATGTCTTTGATTGTGAAAGGATTTCCTGCCAGAAAGAACGAATACTGGGGCAGTCCCACCATATGTGGTGAAAGTCCCCTCGCAAGCCGCAACCCTGCCAACAGAGGTCAGAAGTGTCTTGAAAAATCTTTTTGGAGTTTAGTGGGGTACAGATACCAGTCAAAAAGTGTCTTGTAGTGGGCCTCCTTCAAGGCCACTGAGTGGTTGTTCCTAGTTAGATTCCCCCATGTGTTTCCACTCCTCCACTGTAATATCCCTCCCAATAAGACATGTATCGTGCTCGTGGTGCGTGTACTATTGATAATAGCATACAGTGAAAAGATTGCCCCTTTCATAGTGCCTGCCCTCCGTACCAGCTATTCTACCGGTGTGCGTTCTCTAGTGGCTCCATTTCTCATCTGTGGCTGAGATACCCAGTGTTTAATTTGGAGGTAATGGAAATGTTCGCTTTTTGGGACCTGGAATTTTCTTTGACGAGCTCACGATTGACAGCTGTCAAAGTTGTGGAACATGTCTGAAACCATCAGGCAGCCCCCCACTCGCCATCGATCAAAAGGGCCTTCATATAACGCTGGTGAGAAGTCAGGATTGAAATGGATAGGAGTATAAGGGGTGGGGAAAGACGTCCATTCTTCTTTTTTCATGACCTCTTCCCAGACTTTGAGTGTGATCCGTGTCGGAGTGCTGATATATGCGTTTACTGGCCTATTTTTTTCCGTTTCCAATGGAGATCCCATATCGATCTGCTCACTATCACCCTGTCCACGTGGAGCCAATGTTCATCATACTCCCTCATGGACCATTCTACCACCAACCTTAACTGTGCTGCTTGGTATTAGAGTGAGAAATCCGGTAGCGTCACTCCCCCTTCCCTTTCGAGGCGCTGTAATATGTGAAAGGTAAGTCGTGCTCTTCCGCCCTGCCAGATTAACTTAGTGATAAGAGAGCGCAACTTGGGCAGTAGATCACGGTCCACGTTAAGGAATCTATCCCCAAAGTCGAACTTTTGCATTGTAAGGAAGAGGAATGACCAATCCACCCAGTCGAAGGCTTTTTCTGCATCTAGTCCCACCAAGATCGCCGGGAGTTTAAATTTAAAGACGTTTTCAATCAGGTGTATTGTTCTCCGAATATTGTCATTCGTTTGCCTTCCCTTTATGAAGCCTGATTGATCCAGGTGGATTAGTGTTGGCATTAAGTCTCCTATCCTAGCGCCCAGAATTGCAGAGTAGATCTTTGCATCTAAATTCAGCAGCTCGATTGCGCTTTAAGCGGCACAACTTTGTTTTTTTCGCCCTGGTTTAGGGATAATGGTGATCACTGCCTCCACCAACGAGGTCGAAACAGTGCAATCCTCAGCTATTGCGTCAAACAACCCAGTGAGGTGAGGGATAAGCTCTGATGCGCAAGTCTTATAAAAGTGCGCCATCAGACCATCTGGACCTGGAGCTTTGTGAAGTTTGAGCTTTGCGATAGCCTTCCCTACTTCCTCTGTCGTAATTGGCCCTTTTAATCAGTCATTCTCCACTGCTGGGATGCGGGGAAGATCCAAAGAATCTAGGTATTGTTGTTACAAGGCTATATCTGGAACTGTGCCTGTGTATAGGTTACGAGACCATCTCCATCCTGTATTCCCCCTATGTATTTACGCTTCCTTTTTTCCCGCAGCTGTCTCGCTAAATGGGACCCCACCTTGTCTCCTTGGGCATAGGATATCTGCCTAAGCTTCAGTAGGGTATATTCAGCTCTGTTATTATAAATAGCTTTGATTTTACCCTTCAGTGCGCTAAGCTGTCGCTGCAGTGTTCGAGATGGTGCTGCCTTGTGGGCTCTCTCCACTTTCTCTAGTTCCCCATCGAGTTCCACTCTTTCCTTAGCCCGTTGTTTGTTCAGGACAGCATTAAGTTGGATGCATTTACAACACAGGACCGCTTTGAATGCGTCCCAGTCATCCTGGGGGGAGGTGGCCTGTGGGTGATTTAGTTCAAAGTATTCTGAGATGGAGGCCCTTAATTTATCTCAAAGGGTTTTGTGATCGAGATCGGGAAGTATCATCTGGGCATTCCTGGCTTGTTGCTACCCCATGCTAGGTTAATGGTCACTAGGCTGTGATCTGAAATCGCGAGTATCCCCGCCGCCCGTAGTGGGCCCAGCAAAGATTGACTGATTAAAATATAATCTATCCTGGAGTAAGATTAGTGTACATGTGAATAAAAAGGTATAATCTTTGCTGGTGGGATAGAGCGTGCGCCATGTATACAGTAGGCCCAGTGTCTGCAATTTCTGTTTAATCCCCTTGGTGAAGGTAATAGCCACCCTCAGAGTGGGTACTGTCCAATTTGGCCTGCCAAGTCAGGTTAAAGTCTCCCAGAAGTAGTACGGGGCGTTCTGCGAACTCACTTATCGAGTCCAGAAGAGAAGTCAAGAACAGCGCTTGCCCGGTGTTGGGGGCGTAGGTAGAAATAAAAGTGCAGAGTCTTCCCCCAGCTTCCCCCTTACCATAATCACTCTCCCTTCCCGGTCTGCCTTTATGGCTTCGGGTTGGAACTTTGCAGAGCTGCGAAAGAGGAGGGCAACTCCCTTCTGTTTGGTGTTAGCAGACTATCTATAAATTAAGGGATAACTTTTGTGACGGAGCCAAAGCTCTTCGGTCTTTTTTGTTACATGCAACGCCACTACCTCAAACTGGTAATCATTTAGGTATTTCCGATTTTTTGCCGTTTGAGCAGTGAATTTAAACCTTTAACGTTCCATGATACTATGGAAACCATTGGGAAAAAGGTCTAACCCTTCCGTCTCTTTTATTCTCCCCCCTTGGTCTTTGCTCATCATCTGGAGCCGCCCCCTCTGGGTTCCCCCATGCCCTGAGCGGTTCCAGAAAACATATCTGCATTCCCCTTATGCATGAAGCGTACGTCTGTCCCTCTTTACCACCAGGTCTCCTCCCCTGCATAAAACAACAATCCCAAAACTCCCTTGAAACTCTTCGCTGTCGAGCCAACAGGCTCTCAGCGCAACTCTTCTTAAGGAAGAGCAATATGGTACCGGGCGATACGGACAGGGTCCGGACCCCCGACCGCCACTTGCTGAGTGAATAGAGAATCAGTTGAGAACATCAAGAGCATTTAACTGGTACACCAAATCTTTTCCCATGGGTGAGCGAGTGCACTCCCAGCACCACTGTGCCTCCCATGGCGAGTGACTCGGGGTTGTGCTGTCCCAACATCAACCCAGGTGTCTTCTTGCGTATGGAACGATTATCCCCTTACCGTCCTCATTTTTAGCTGGCTTTGCTTTTCGCGAACGTGTGCCAGGGCCGGGCAGGTCTTTGTGTCACTCCTATTTCTTTCCGGTAGTCCGAGCTGCTTTCATCCTCAGGGATCGGAAGACCCAGAATGCGAAGGCCCTCTGTTAGATCCGAGATATGATGAGGTTTATTATTAAGCTTAAAAGTGAGGCCCAAAGGAAATGTCCATCGGTAGCTCACGTTATCTTCTCGCAGTTTGGTGGTAATTGGCTGTAGTTGTTGCCTGCTTGCTAGTGTGGAAGGTGCCAGGTCCTGAAAGCGCACATTTGTAGCCCTGGAAAGAGGTTGCCTCCTTTTTTCTTGCGGCACTCAAGATCGCTTCTTTAGTTTTGAAGAAGTGCATCTTAACAAGCACATCTCTGGTGAGTCTGCAATCACCTTTCTGTGGAGTTCCTACCTGATGAACCCTGGCGATCTTGAGTTTCATCTGCCGTGGGCTCAGGATTTCGGCAAAGAGGCCCTCCAGGTCAGGCACCTCCGCTCCCTCTTCCAGGTCTCGTATGTTCTCTCTTCGGGACCCGTTTTCTAAATCCTCCTCCTTCAGGAGCACCTGGTGAAGATGCGACTGGAGCTCCTCTTGCATATCCTGTATCTTGGAGGAGCGGGCGTCCAATTCCTGTGCCTGTTCTTCCACTTCCAGTACACTGGACCCCACGGCATCCACGTCCTGCTGTAGTGATGTCATGCATTCGGCGAGGTCCGCCTTCAATTGGTCTATGGAAGACCGTAGGTCCTGCTTGATTTCCAAGCAAAGGTCTGCTTTAAAGTCTCTAAGGGAGGCCACAAAGATTTCTCTGGTCAGTGCCATCACGCGTGCCTGTCCCCCTTCGTCATGAGGTTGGTCTTTCTCTGTTGGCGAAAAATAACTGGAGACCTTGTTTGCCACTTTTTTTGGTGGCATAAGGGCTGCAAGATGTTGCCTCTGCTGCCGGGCTGTGAGCCGCCCCTCTGATTGAGACCCCAGTGAATGCGGTCGTGGGACGATGGCTATGTGTTGCACTGGAGTCTGTCCTGTGATGTGGATCAAGCTGTGGGGGGGCATTTTAAGGTCAGGCACCCGGTGTGGTGCCATGCCTGTCCGCATGAGGTGCTGGGGTCTTATCTCCTAGTGCCAGAGTAGAAGCAAGGCATACTGGAGACTCTGCTGGATTTGCTCTGCCAGACATTCTTCATGAGAGAGCCCAGGATGACAAGTTCTGCTCAGAACTCCTCTCCAGGTCGGAGGCCATGTTAGGGTCAGGTGTGGCCTCCCATTAACTATCTTGATTCTGGCCCGGCTTTCGCAGACCCAATGGACAAGTATATAATGTGGGAGAGAGCTCCCCATGGCTGCTTTCACTGACTGAGCCCCTCTCACCTTTGGGTTGCTTTGCTGCTGCCGGAGTCTCCTGCTCTGCCGCGTCGGGTCTGGCAGCGCCTTTCTGCCTCCGGGAGCAATGTCAGTGCATCAATGAGACTCGACGGGCTCCTCCTTGCTCTCAATCTTAGTCGGCTAAGCGGCACCTGACTCCACCGCCTGTTTCTTGAATCTCGCCGGGACTGCGTTCATTCAGGTCACCTCTGACTTTACTGCGGCCACGAACCTCGGCACCATCTTGGGTCGGCTTCTCGGTCTCAATCGCACAGCGGATTCCTCCCTCTACCGCTCCAGCCACATGAAACTGGAGTCTCCCGGCGTTCCTTTACTCCACGACTCTCAGCGGGACCTGATCATGTGAGTTACAGTCCTCTATCTGTAAATTTAGCGGTGTGTGGCTTACGTCCACTCAGCCATTTTGCCTGGCCACGCCCCTTGTACTGTCTTTTTCAGTTCGTAGTTTGTATGAGCTTTACGGCCATGTACAGTGCTTTGGATTAAAAAAAGGTATAATAAATAAATCCATTAAATACATTTCAAATAGCAATCAAACCTAGAGGGATCATAAGCAGGATGTGCCCTTCTACTCAAATAGCGTATCACAAGTCAAATGGCCTATTTTTACGTCCATATTTAATATTTACAATATCAGAGGGCAAATATACAGAAATGGTTTTACAAAATTAACATACTTGAAAATGTAGCTTCAAAAATAAACAAAAAGAATGAATCAACGGCTATGTCACCCCTTTAAATGTAACAATATTTTCTTTAAACAGAACATCCTTCAATTAGCTGTAAAGATAACAGGGAAGTATGATTTATCACATCTTTATATATACAGGAATAAAGCATGTAGGAAGGGTGGGTGTTAATGAAGAGGATCCCCTCTGCTGGTTTCGAAAAAAGCTTCAAAACCCCTTGAAAAAGTGGCTGGAATTCCCCCTATCCAAGCAGCACTTGTTTTATTTGGTCCATGCCAACAAGCGTCCATTTAACTTTTCTATTTAGAAGTTCAGACAATAAATATCTACACGCCTTTGTAATCAACAGTTTTTGGGTCCAGAGATTTATTTGTAGGTGTTCGACGGATGGACAATCTTCAACCGATCAGTTATCCTCTTCTTCACTCCTGCAGCCACCTCACTCAACAGGCTCCCAATAACAAGGACAGTGGTGCTCTGTCCCAGCAACCACATCTATTCACAGAATCAGTTGTTACTTAAAGCCGCCCTCCACAAAGTCTTGCCTAGGTGTCTTGTCCGCTGTAATCAGCTCTGTGGGTAGTAGTTATAGTTCCATGTATTCTGATAATTATAAGCACCATAATTCTGTAGATTTGAAACAAAACAACAAATTAGAGAAAAGCTATGCATAGACAGCATTCTACCAAATTAATGTGTGGAAAATACAATAGCAGCGACTAGATTACAACTGGGTGGAGCTAGGGCACAGCCGAATTGGTGAACAGTGGTACATGTCAATCACACCAGTTTTATAGTCAACTGATTCTTCATGCATTCTACTTATCCAAATCTACTTAGTAACTATCATGAGGATGTTTATTTTGAAACACCAAAAGGAGACCTCATTAATGGGGCCCTCATTTGTGAACCATAGCCATTACTGGAATCTCAATTTCCAAAGAAAGAACCTTCTTGTGTGCTAGTAGGGAATGCCTACTTCTAAATGCAATGATTTCCATTTCTCGCACCAATACAGTACAAAGAACACCAAATTCTACAGATATTGCTCATGCAGCCCATACAGCCAAAAGAGTAATAGGTAGACACTAACCTGATACCAGGTGTTGTAATTATATGTTGCAGACGCTGCAACTTCGGTGGTGCCCGCATCTCCCCCCATCAAAGCCGTTGAAGTTGCTGCGGTGATCACTGGTTGGGCTGTGATCTCCTCAGTCTTGGCCTTCTTTTCCTCTGGTTCATCTGCACTTCTACAAGTCAAAGAAAATTAATTAAAAGTTGCTGGAAGACTGGCACAAAACACAATGTAATCTTCATAGCGGTTTCAGAATGTGTGTTTGGAAAGCTACATATCTGGACAGTACTCAAGCAAGACCGAAGGCAAAGCCAATCGCTCAGTACAATTGGCAAAAGGTTACTTACTCTTAAGCACAGCATTAGTAGGTTTCATAGATCCATTCTTAGAAGTTACATAGAAAAAAAACAACTCACGCACTTTAATTAGGTGTTTCAATTTTCAGCCAAATAGTTAACAGACCTTAAGCATGTCTTGGTGTCATCCTCCAGATCTCTGTATGGCCACCCTCTCAGAGAAAGAGAGCAGGTACCATACCATGTGAATCTATACAAAATACCAAAGCTGTATAGCTTAAGGTACATTTTCACAGCTTTAAGTATACTAACAAACAGCATACCATAAGCAAGGTGGGAGAGCGAATCACCTCAATTAAAACTCTGCAATACCACCTGACCCACAATAACCTACTTTCTATACCAGACAGTAAGTAGATAAAGGCAGACTTTTCATAAAACTATTTGGCATCTGTCATGCTTCTGTTTAGGAGCAGAATCTCTGCATTAACAACTGTAGTGGCTTCAATCTTCTTGACACATCTGCTTTTTATGTGCTTCAAACACACTTTTGTAAGGCCATAAACAACTATTCACTCTTTCTAATAGTTTGTTTTATTAATAAAGTAAAACATATTTTGCATTAGCTATATGGAGAGATTCCAGGACTGGTGAAGAATGTTTCTGGAAAAATGTAAGGTGACCATCCAATTCTATCGTTCTTTGTAGGCAACCTTGGATTGGGTCCTTAGCATCCCTATGGGGTTGAATAATATTAGGAACTTCTCTTGTACAATTGCTTGAAACTTATTAAGTATATGGTTGAGGTGGACAAGTTATTTACCTTTGGTAACGCCTTATCTGGCAGAGACATGATCTAGCTGCAGATTCCTTACATGTGAACTTCCAGGAGTCAGGCTGGTTTCAGAGATTTTTTTTTAGCAGTACCCCTGCGCAAGGGTAGGTGGTGTCGATCAACTTTGCGTGACGTCGTATCGCGTCGAGTTTGTCGTCATGACTTCTGCGTTGTCTATATAGACACCACATCGGTGCTGATGTCAGTACTTTTCGCAGCTTTCCATGCCAGAAGGGTGTGGAGCCATGAAGTTAACTGACAGTGGTGTGTTTAAACAATTAAGGCCCTGAGAGGGAACAGCCCTGACATAAAGAACTGATCCGCAGTGCGGGGAGGATGGGTGGGTTGGTGGGAATCTGCAGCTAGATCATGCCTCTACTAGATAAGGTGTTAAAGGTAGGTAATTTCTCCATCTGATAGAGACATATAGCCACAGATGTCTTACCTGTAAATAGATACCCAAGCAATACCTTTCCTGGAGGAGGGGCTGTGGAAACGTTTAAACCAGAAAGTCCTGTAGGACTGAACTGCCAAAGAGGCCCTCCCCACGGACCGGATTGTCCAGGCAATAATGCTTGGCATACGTGTGCAGGGATGCCCTCATAGCTGCCTGGCAGAATCAAAAACCAGGACACCATGCTGAAGAGCTGTGGGGCTCCCTTAGCCCCGGTAGAATGAGCTCCGAGGCCTTAAGGAGGATGTTTCTTTGCCAGAGCGTAACAAATCTTAATGCAGAAGATAACCCATTGTGAGATGATCCTCTTTTGTACAGCACATCCCTTCTTTGCTCCAGAATACCCTACAAAGAGTTGGTCGTCCACCCGGAACTCTTTAGTGAGGTCAAGGTAGAACGATAACGCTCTTATCGGGTCCAGACGGTGGAGACAATCATCTTCCGTAGAAGGATGTGGAGGAGCACAGAAAGTGGGCAAGGTGACAGATTGCCTTAGGTGGAAAGGGGTCACAACTTTAGGCAAAAAAGAAGCCCTAGTGCAGAGCACTTCCTCATACGGAAAGATGGTCCAGCCAAGCCCAAAGATGCAGGGCCTCCTGACAGAGGGCCGAAAATCCCACCCCACTTTGTTTGTTGCAGTTCCACATGGCGGTGTCTGTGAACGCCTGAACCAGCATTCCCTTTGTTGATGGTAAGAATGCTTTCAGTGCCATCGGATCGCCCAGAGCTTCAACAAGTTCATGTGGAGCCCAGTTTCCGTCCGAGATCAGAGTCCTCTTATCTCCACCTCTCCAAAACGGCCACCCCATCCCAGAAGTGACAAATGTATCACTGCTGTAAGATCCAGTTGGGGAAGGGAGAGGGTCTGCCTCTGACCCAATCGCGGTTTGTCAACCACCACTGCAGATCTTTTGCAGTTCCCTCCGAAATCTGGACAAGGTTGGTTCCCTGATGCTGCACCCATTAGAACTTCAGGTCCCACTGCAGAGCCTGCATAATTCACCAACAGTATGCACGAGGCCATGAGGCCCAGCAGCCTCAGAGTTATTCTCACTGAAATCCAGGATAGAGGCTGAAACATCCGTATCAGAGCCTGAATATACTAGACTCCCTGCTCTGGGGGATATGCCAGAAACTGCACAGTGTCCAGAACGGCTCGGATGAAAGGGAGTGTCTGAAAGGGAGTGTCTGAGAGGGAGTCAGGTGTGACTTCAGCACGTTTATCAAGAATCCCAGCGAATGCAGGAGGTTCACTGTAGTCTGGAGGTGGGAAACGACTGCTTGGGCGGGCCCGCTTTTAACAACCAGTCGTCGAGACACAGGAAGACTGGAAACCTTGATCTGCGCAGATGAGCTGTTACCATTACCATTTTGATGAACACCCAAGGAGCACTAGTGAGTCCAAAGTGGTGCACCGTAAACTGAAAGTGCTCGTGGCCCACCATAAACCGCAGGTAGGGGCAATGGGCAGGCAGGATGGGGATATGGAAATAGGTGTCCTGCAAGTCCAACGCTACCATCCAGTCTACTGAGTCCAGGACAGACAGTACCTGAGCAAGAGTGAGATCTTGAACTTCCCTTTTTTGAGGAAGTGATTGAGGGCTCTGAGACTGAGAATAGGAGGAGGGCCTCCGTCCTTCTTGGGGACCAGAAAATAGCGGGAATAGCAACCACATGTGATACCAAACTTCCCAGTTTTCAGTAAAGCCATTTTGGTGCTGTGGAGTTTGCACTGACAAACTCCCAGCACCATATACTCTTAATGGCATTACTGCACTTACAATGTCTAAGAATTGGTCTACACACTTTAGGGGTACAGGACTCATGCACCTGCACCCTCACGACTGGTATAGTGCACCCAACTAGAAGGGTGGCTGACTTATTGTAAGAAACTGGCTCTATATATACTGCACCAAAGTGATGTACAGTGTGTATAGAGTCCAAGGGTCCCCAGAGGTTTGGCAGAGGCTAAAGTTAAGATAGAACCTTACTCTCTAAAGTGGTAGCTTGGTCGAGCAGTAAGGCAGTATCAGAGAACAGTGTAAAGCATTTGATGGACACAGTCAGCAAATTGACACACACTCAAGAACTGAACTCTAGGACAATTGTTTTGTATAACAAAATATACTGTTTTATTTCTAGAACCAAGCAAGCCTGGTACAGGTAAGCATAAAAATACTTTTCAGTAGTAAATTACTTGTATGAACACAGTTCAGAATAGCAGTGTAACTTGTACTGGTTTGGTTACAGTTTTAAGAAAGCCGTTTGCAACACATTGCAGGTATAGTACATTCAATTGAATGGGCTTTTAAAGTAAAATGCAGTTAATCACTTTTCAGATTACTTTTGCTAACTCAGGACTGGATCCTAGATTCAGCCCTGGGATATTAACTGAAAACAGGTGAGTAAATACGTTTTGGTTAAAGGTACGATTTTTAAGGAATATTATTGCATTTCAAAAGTTAACACTTAGAAACTTTTTCACATAGAATCACCAATGTTATCCTATGGGAGGAAATTCACTTAGCAGGTAAGTTAGGTTATCAATACTTTTTCTTACTCCGTGCTGGATCCTGGATTCAGCATTGGGACATTTCCTGAAAACAGTTGAGGAAATGTGTTTTGGTTATTCGGCTGATTTTTAAGGAATATTTGTAATTTTCAAAAGTAGACACTTGGAAACTTTTTGGGAGAAAAATTGTCATTGTTATCCTATAAGGAAAAATTAGTTATCGGTTTTGAGGTAAGTAATCGGTTTTCAAGTCTCGTCTACTATATCCCGCAAGGGATAAATAGACGAGAGTATAGTGGGCAAACCAAGGTCTGAAACCATTGCGGATTTCGGACAGTTCGTGTGGTGCATTCGTGCGGAAAGCGCGTCCACATCAAAGCCATCAGCCTCCCTCCCACAGGCATCTGTTGCTTCCCCAGCGTGCGCTCGGCCTCACTTCTCCTCCCCCCTAATTACATCCCGCTTTCACTTTCACGGCCGCGAGGCCGTGAGCTTCACTTCAAAGGGGCCGCCAATGCTTTCAGCACTTTGCTTCCCCGCAACCAACAACATTCAACCCCCACCTTTTAGTAAAAAAAACAATTGAAGCTTTGCCCAGCTCTCTACTATTTCCAATGTTCCAGGTTTTACAAGTTTTGCCTCTTTTCACTTGCCGCTTTTCTCTGGATCACACATTGGTTTACTGGTTTCCCTGGCCTCCTTAGTGCCGGTCTGCCAGCTCCCACGTCTGCATCTACCTCATCCTGCGCCGCCCTGGAAGATTCTGCTTCACCTTCCACGTCCCGAGCCTGCTCCGCCACTGTGTTCCGCTCCAACTCTCTGCTCTGCCCTGCCGTTTCACCGTACTGCACTGCAGTGTCACCGCTTCACCATCCCCCGGTAGGTTTGCTTCACTATACTTCGGTTTTATTCTTCTACTGCTTTGTGCAGCTTTTGAGAAAAAAAACCTCTCTTTTGCTTTTGCTCACCTCCTGCTCCCCATTTCACAATGCGCGTGCACCCCCCCACCCCTCCCATTTGTTCTCTATTCGCCTCCCCCTACTGTCGTCAGCCAATCAGCACCATGACCCTAGGATCTGCTCCCATCACCCGCATCACAACAGTAAGGGTGCTTAGAGTATTACGGAAGCAGTTGGGTGCCCGAAGACGACGCAGCTCACAGTGTTGGCCTGCGCTATCGCAACGCTGCTCCTGATCTTTCACTCCCCGGGGCAGCCATCTAATGTGGAGGGAAAATAGCTTATTGTTTGGTAAATCTTGTGACCCAGTACTGCATAATTTTGTATTTTGAAATAATCTGTTCAGGTAGGCATATCAAGGCTAAAGGTCTTGCCTACGGGACAAGAACGAACAGCTTGTTCAGTGTTTAGCCATGTTGTAAGTGTTGTCCGTCATCCATTATAGCTCTGGTTGTTATTCTACAGGCCAAGGCTTTCAATTACAAGCAACGCTCTTAACAGCAGAATTTGTACCAACCAAGGCACTACATGTCTCTAGCTTCACAGCTCCGACCACTTGTTTATAGCACTGTGGTGATCCCAAAAGTCATGCTGCATTAAAAAAATTACATATCTGATTGCATAGCAAGAGTTATTATTCCCCAACGCAGTCGTACTCCTTGTATCGACCTTTATAGGATTAAGGTACAAGTCATCTCGTTTGGTGTGCAACCTGTGAATGCAAGTATATCCCAGCAGCAGGAGCCTATCACACTGTGCTATGTTATAAGCTAAACAGAGGTGTGCAAGGGTGGTGTGTGATATTCCTTCGTGATGAGTGAATAGATTGTCATGCTATGTTCATTTAGCACCCTCAGTTGGAGCTGCGGTGCATCACCACATCATCACTCAGCGTTACCCCAGGATCACTCAGCACCACCACATTATCACTCAGCACCACCACAGCATCACCCAGCGCTACCCCAGCATCACTCAGCGCCACCACATTATCACTCAGCACCACCACATTATCACTCAGCACCACCACAGCACCACTCAGCACCACCACAGCACCACTCAGCACCACCACAGCACCACTCAGCACCACCACAGCATCACTCAGCACCACCACAGCACCACTCAGCACCACCACAGCACCACTCAGCACCACCACAGCACCACCACAGCACCACTCAGCACCACCACAGCATCACTCAGCGCCGCCACAGCATCACTCAGCGCCACCACAGCATCACTCAGCACCACCACAGCACCACTCAGCACCACCACATTATCACTCAGCACCACCACATTATCACTCCGCACCACCACATTATCACTCAGCACCACCACATTATCACTCAGCACCACCACAGCACCACTCAGCACCACCACAGCACCACTCAGCACCACCACAGCACCACCACAGCATCACTCAGCACCACCACAGCACCACTCAGCACCACCACAGCACCACTCAGCGCCACCACAGCACCACTCAGCGCCACCACAGCATCACTCAGCGCCACAACAGCATCACTCAGCGCCACAACAGCATCACTCAGCGCCACCACAGCATCACTCAGCGCCACCACAGCATCACTCAGCACCACCACATTATCACTCAGCACCACCACATTATCACTCAGCACCACCACATTATCACTCAGCACCACCATATTATCACTCAGCACCACCACAGCACCACTCAGCACCACTCAGCACCACTTAGCACCACCACAGCACCACCACAGCATCACTCAGCACCACCACAGCATTACTCAGCACCACCACAGCATCACTCAGCACCACCACAGCATCACTCAGCACCACCACAGCATCACTCAGCACCACCACAGCATCACTCAGCACCGCTACAGCATCACTCAGCACCGCTACAGCATCACTCAGCACCGCTACAGCATCACTCAGCACCACCACAGCATCACTCACGGCCTCCACAGCATCACTCACGGCCTCCACAGCATCACTCGGGCCCTCCACACCATCACTCACTGTCTCCACACCATCAATCAGGGCCTCCACAGCATCACTCAGGGGCACCACAACATCACTATGCGCTACCACAGCATCAGTGAACGCCACAGCATCACTCCTCGCCACCACAACATCACCCCGCGCTATCACAGCAGCAATCTGTGCAACCATTCAACAACAACTGGTTCAAATATGTTCTCTCAATGTTTCAAGCTTTATTACAAATGTCACAAAAAGATGTTAATATTTCACTTCTGTTCTTGGATTTTCGTCACAATAAAATACACTGAACATAATCTTCACAAAAGTTATTAACAAAAGTTTAAGCTATTGCCATTATAAATTACAATCACTTTTATTTAAGTATTAATTATTTAAAAAAATTAAAAGCCATTGTTACTTGTAATATCAATACATCTAAGTCACGTAAATACAAAACATGTTGCATTACAAATGCTATAGGTGTCACATTTGCGAAAGTTATAACTGTTGGCATTGTAAATGACAAAGCTATTAATTTAGCTATTTTCAAAACCAACACATAAATAAAAAAATTGCCATTTACAAGACCAATAGCTCAAACTTTCCTAATGCGAGACCTATTGCATTGCAAATGCTTGTTTTTTTAGTTAAGGTTCTGGAGTTAGACTCGGGGGTCTTCCAGGGTCAGTGATGCACTGTTGTTGCACCCTCAGTGGCACTGGGGCGGCCGGGTGCAGAGTGTTGAGACCCAATGTTATCCTACGGAGGACAGGGGGGGCTCCGGTTGGTGGCGGCTGGCAAGCAAGCCACAGGGTTGTGGGAGCAAAGCGCCTAGGGTTAAGCTAAGGGCACGTTGGGGACCAAGTTAGCACAGAAGGGGAACCCTCAGCGGCGCTAGGGCAGCCGGGTGCAGGGTGCTGTTTTGAGGTTGGGTGCCCTGTTGATTTCAATGGAGATTCCCCGGGACAAGGACACACTACAGGCTCGGGACGAGGATCTTCCTGGAGTGACCAACACTTTGAGGGGTAAGTAGGGATGTAGAGGGTTGGTTAGGCACCGCGGGGTTGGGCACACAAGGCCATGGGGCGTCGGGTGCAGGGGTGCCTTGGAACGTCGGTTTTCTTACCCGCTCTAGTCGCGTTAGGGGGGGGGTCCTCTGGATTGAGGCTGCAGGGGTAGCCGGATCTCGGGTCAAGGTCGCCGGGGGGACCTCCTCGTGGTGTTTGTTCACTCAAACACGGGCCGGGCTCAGCGGGAGCAGAGTGTACTGGATTTGCGGTTTCTGGCTGGCACCAGAAGCTGCACGTCCGGTGTTCACGGTAGTAACAGCTTGGAAAGTGAATGCAGGCAGGTCCTATGGGGTTTTTGAGGGTGCTGTCCGCTGGTCACGCTGGGGTTTTACAGGAGCAGGTTCGAGGGGAGACAGGTCTGTGGGGTTGGGCCAAGTCAGTGGGCGTCGTCCTCTTATTAGCTCTGCACGGCTTCTCGTACTTTTCTTGTGGTTTCTGGATCTGAAGAGAGAAGGCTCAGGGTGCCCCTAAATACTAAATTTAGGGGTCTTACAGGTAGGTAAAGGTCAGGGACCAATGGGTCCCTTCCCTGGGGTGGGTACACCCCCTATTCTGCCACTCTTCAGTGGGAGGGGGGGCAGGAGCCTGTCCCTGGGTGGCTGGGTCCCCCCATCCTCAAGATGGTGGGGACTCGAGGTTGTGCTTCACCTCGCCTCCCCAACCTTAGGGGTGGAGTTGGCAGAGGTTAGGCTTCAATGCAGTTTTATGGAAGTAACACAGGCCCTAGGGTACCTGATTGGAAGGAGCCCTGGGCACACTCAGTCAAAGCACATCAGCAAAAAGTGGGGGCATACCATGCAAGAAAGAGGGTACTTTCTCACACTTATGCCAGGGCAGTGGGTTGGAGGCATGGCACACAGTGATGTGTACCATGTCAGCTCTTCACTTTGTTCTGCATCAAAACACGCACCCGTGAGTGTGAGAGTGAGTGTGTGTGTGTGTGTGTGTGTGTTGAGATATATATATATATATATATATATTACCTACTGGCGATAGCCAGTAGGTATTGATAGTTAGGATTGTTTTCCATAGGGAAATCGCAACATTCTATTGGGAATAACTTTGGCGCCGGTTGAGGAATCGTCCTGAAATTTTCCTTAACTTTGCCTCGCAGCGCTCCGGTCCTTCCCTGAAAGTTTGGGGGGGATTCGTCAAGCGGGGGCTGAGATAAAAGGGGGGGTCCCAAAACGTGTTTTCCCCATGTTAATTTCCATAGGGCGGTTGGACTCACTTTTAGCCCGAACGGCTGAATGGTTTTCCACCAAACTTGGCAAAATTGTAGGGACTGGTAGCCCGATGTGCCTTTGCTATGTCTCAAGATATGTGCTCCAGTGGTTTTTACAAAAATTAACTTTGAAAAAATATATATTGGGCTACATTGGGCTATATATATGTTTGAGCCCAAATGTAGCCCAATGTAGCCCAAAGATCGCCACCAGAGACAAAAAAACAAATGTAGCCCAAATATCAGCCAGATGCAGCCCAACTATAGCCCAATGACAGAATGTTCCAGAGTGTTCTAAAGAACAACTAGAGCGCTAACAGTCTTACTTATGACAAAAGTATGGCACACCTGAAGTCATCTTGATTGGAATAAAGTGTTAACACTTAAAACATTTAATTTGCAAAGGAACAAAATGAGGGGGTTCATTTTGCCATAGAAATTATGATTAGTGCTGAAGAAAGAAAAATTAGGCCAGTAGGTATATATAGTTAGGATTGTTTTCCATAGGGAAATCGCAACATTCTATTGGGAATAACTTTGGCGCCGGTTGAGGAATCTTCCTGAAATTTTCCTTAACTTTGCCTTGCGGCGCTCCAGTCCTTCCCTGAAAGTTTGGGGGGGGATTCGTCAAGCGGGGACCGAGATAAAAGGGGGGGTCCCAAAAAGTGTTTTCCCCATGTTAATTTCCATAGGGCGGTTGGACTCACTTTTAGCACGAACGGCTGAATGGTTTTCCACCAAACTTGGCAAAATTGTAGGGACTGGTAGCCCGATGTGCCTTTGCTATGTCTCAAGATATGTGCTCCAGTGGTTTTTACAAAAATTAACTTTGAAAAAATATATATTGGGCTATATTGGGCTATATATATGTTAGAGCCCAAATGTAGCCCAATGTAGCCCAAAGATGGCCACCAGAGACAAAAAAAAACAAATGTTGCCTAAATATCAGCCAGATGTAGCCCAACTATAGCCCAATGACAGAATGTCCCAGACTGTTCTAAAGAACAACTAGAGCGCTAACAGTCTTACTTATGACAAAAGTATGGCACACCTGAAGTAATCTTGATTGGAATAAAGTGTTAACACTTAAAACATTTAATTTGCAAAGGAACAAAATGAGGGGGTTCATTTTGCCATAGAAATTATGATTAGTGCTGAAGAAAGAAAAATTAGGGCACATTTTGAGTGACTTCTCAAATCCTCTTATATTTCATTAAAAAAATTCTGATATGCAGTCTCCCAAGATGGCCACCAGAGACAAAAGAGCCTGTGCCTAAAAACTCTGTTAGCAAAGCAGGCATTTGAGATTTAAAAAACGTTTTAATATATAAAAACGTTATCCGCTAATAGAATTAGCATTTAAAAAACCTTGCGAATTCAATGAAAAAACCATAGGTTTCAGGCCTTATATAGTTAGGAATTAGCATTTAAAAAACCTTGCAAATTCACTGAAAAAAACATAGGTTTCAGGCCTTATATAGTTAGGAATTAGCATTTAAAAAAACCTTTGAAATTCACTGAAAAAACCATAGGTTTCAGGCCTTATATAGTTAGGAATTAGCATTTAAAAAAACCTTGCAAATTCACTGGAAAAACCATAGGTTTCAGGCCTTATATAGTTAGGAATTAGCATTTAAAAAACCTTTGAAATTCACTGAAAAAACCATAGGTTTCAGGCCTTATATAGTTAGGAATTAGCATTTAAAAAACCTTGCAAATTCACTGAAAAAAACATAGGTTTCAGGCCTTATATAGTTAGGAATTAGCTTTTAAAAAACCTTTGAAATTCACTCAAAAAACTATAAGGTTTTAGTGGTGTTATAGTTAGCTGGACATTTTACTCATACAAAACCATTGAAATTGCTCCTATATAGTTAGTTGTACTAACTATATTTCGCGCACCCGCAATCCACTGCTGATGATGTCACATATTAGATCATTCATGACATGGTCAGTGACATCACTGATGACATCTCAAATTACATCACTGATGACATCACTGATGACATCATCCATGTGACAATCACATACACCTTTTCATACACTATTACAATTTTTCATCTCTCTTTGTAAAATACAGAGTATCATTTAAATCCATTGTCACAGCAATACAAGTATCTAAAAATCCACTCAGTGATTCATAGATGTATACACACATCTAATCACTTACCTATGGATTCACTCATACATGCTGTCAATGAACAATAGAACACCATAAAAAATACTTATACATCTATATCGACATTAAACAACAGCACGCATCCTATTCACATATGAAGTCATCCTACTCACTTATGCAAACAATGGATCATACTTACATATTTACTTAGCAAAACACTTATACAAACACCACTTCTTCTATTCATTTAGATAGTAAGTCATACTTAGTGAATTATAAAATCATTATTACAAGTATACAGTTATCCATACAGTCACTCACACAATCATTGTGTCTTATGTATACTTATTTATATACAACAACTGACACATACACTGCCTTTTATTTTTCTAGTTTGTTGGACCTGTACCATTGAGAAATATATTTGCTCATCACCACACCCATAAAGATATTCACTCACCCAAACAACTGTTAGAACATGTAGTTTTAACTTCATATATCTACTGAATCAACTATTCACACATCTTTGGACAGTCACACACCCCCCACCGAACCACACACACTTTCACACTCCCATACAAATACTCAGTTAACTAATCAATAACTAATATAGACTTTCACATAGCTAGTAACCAACTGTAGAATCAGTTTACACAACAACTGACAAAGTGATACAGATATTCACACAGTTTAGTCCCTATCCACTATATTTAGTGAGACATTATAAATTGATCAAGTAAACAGTCAATTACACTGCTACTAAATCCTCCATCCAAGTATTTATTTATATATATCCACTTATTCTTCAATGCAAATTGCTATATATATAATGCATATTTAAATAACGAAGCAAACCACATTCACTGGATGATGTCATCAGTGATGTCATTTGAGATGTCACTGACCATGTCATGAATGATCTAATATGTGACATCATCAGCAGTGGATTGCGGGTGCGCGAAATATAGTTAGTACAACTAACTATATAGGAGCAATTTCAATGGTTTTGTATGAGTAAAATGTCCAGCTAACTATAACACCACTAAAACCTTATAGTTTTTTGAGTGAATTTCAAAGGTTTTTTAAAAGCGAATTCCTAACTATATAAGGCCTGAAACCTATGGTTTTTTCAGTGAATTTCAATGGTTTTTAAAAGCTAATTCCTAACTATATAAGGCCTGAAACCTATGGTTTTTTCAGTGAATATATATATATATATATATATATATATATACATACACAGAAGTTACTTACCTTCGGTAACGATATATCTGTAAGAAACATTAGTAGTGATAGATTCCTTACCTTAGAATTACCTCCCGGCTTCAGACTGGATCCGTAAAGTTTTTTCGTCAGCAGTACCCCTGCGCGTCGGTAGGCGCAGACGCACCTACACGTGCTGATGTCAGTTCTGTACACGACTTTCCGTGCCAGGAACGCAGAGACATGCTGGTGCCATGATACTAGGGCCCTGAAAGGGATGACCTTAACCCTAGAAATCAGTTCTCAGAAGGGGGAGGATGGGTGGGGCGGTAAGGAATCTATAACTACTAATGTTTTTTACAGATATATCGTTACCGAAGGTAAGTAACTTGTGCATCTGAAAGAAACAGGTTAGTATTAGATTCCTTACCTTAGAATAGATACCCCAGCAATACCAACCCTGGTGGTGGGCCTGCGAACCAAGATCACACCAGAAAGTCCTGGAGAACAGAACGGCCAAAGAAGCAATCTCTCCTGGCTTGGTTTTCCAGGCAGTAGTGCTTGGTAAACGTGTGCAGCGAGGCCCACGTAGCTGCCTGACAAATGTCCTGCAAGGGAACGCTGCGTCCCAGCGCAGTAGTGGCCGCCGTCACCCTGGTAGAATGGGCGCGCAACCCCACTGGAGGCTCCTTTTTAGCCAAGGAGTAGCAAACCTTTATGCACAGAACGATCCACTGAGAGATGGTCCGTTTGTGCACAGCCCGACCTTTCTTGGCGCCCATGTAGCCAACAAAGAACTGGTCATCCACCCGGAATTGCTGTGTGCGCCTCAGGTAGAAAGAGAGCGCACGTTTTGGGTCCAGACGGTGGAACCTCTCTTCCTCTTTAGAGGGATGCGGAGGCAGTAAGGAGGTGGGCAAAGTAATGGTGTGCCCGATGTGAAAGGCGGTGACAACCTTTGGCAGAAATGAAGGACGAGTCCTCAGAACAACTTTGTCTGGATGGACAGAGAGAAAGGAGGTTTAGAGGAAAGAGCCTGGAGCTCACTCACTCTTCTGGCAGAGGTGATGGCAACCAGGAAAGCAGTCTTTTGAGTCAGAAGACGAACAGGGCAATTATGAAGCAGCTCAAAGGGAGCGCACATCAGAAAGGTAAGAATTAGATTCAAGTTCCACAGAGGCATCACGAAAGGAACAGGAGGAAACATGTACGTGATGCCTTTCAAGAATCTATTTACAACAGGGGACTTGAAAAGAGAAGGCTGATCTGGGAGCCTTAGAAAGGCGGAAATGGTAGAGAGATAGCCCTTGATAGTGCCCAGAGCAGAGCCCTGCTGGGCCAAAGAGAGAAAAAAAAGAAGGACCTCAGAGAGAGTGGCAGAAAGGGGGATCCACAGCCTTTGCTGTGCACCATGCCACAAACTTATTCCACCTACAGGCATATACAGTTTTTGTGGAGGGACGCCTGGCTGCCAGAATAACATTACAGACTTCGGGAGGCAGGTCAAAAGATGTCAACTGCCGCCGGAGGTAGAGACTGAACCGGTTCGGGTGGAGGACCGTCTCCGGCGACAGAAGATTCTCCCGAAGAGGCAGATGGATAGGGGGATCGATGCTGATACCGAGTAGCTCGGGATACCATACTCTTCGAGCCGAGTCCGGAGCCACAAGGATGACTTGGGCCCGGGCGCGCCTGATCTTCTTCTGTACTTTGGGCAGAAGTGGTATAAGCGGAAAGGCGTACAACAGACCGCAACCACTTGCGACGAAAACGTCGCAGAGCAAGTGCCGCATTGGAAATTCAAACAAGCAGAACTGATGACATTGCGCGTTCTCTTCAGTGGCGAACAGATCTAACCAAGGCTCTACACACTGCTGAAAGAGACCTTGCGTCACATCAGAGTTCAGACGCCATTCGTGATCCAACATGCACCGACGGCTGAGTTTGTCCGCCCTGGCGTTCAGAGAACCTGCCAGGTGTTGAACCATCAGGGACATGCCCTGATATTCCAGCCAAGCCCAGAGACGCAGAGCCTCTTGGCATAGGGTCCACGACCCCACCCGCCCGGTTTGTTGCAGTACCACATGGCGGTGGTGTTGTCCGTGAACACCTGCACTACACTTCCCCGGACAGAGGGAAGGAATGCTTTCAGTGCCAGTCGGATAGCCCGAAGCTCCAACAGGTTGATGTGGAGCCGGGACTCCGCTGGAGACCAGAGGCCTCTGATCTCCGCCTCTCCCATGTGGCCGCCCCATCCCAGAAGGGACACGTCCGTCACAACTGTATGCTCCAGTTGGGGAAGGGAGAGGGATCTGCCACTGACCCAATCACGATTCGTGAGCCACCACTGCAATTGCTGTGCAGTGTCCTCCGAGACCTGGATGAGATCGGCCAGCTGGCATGATCCACAAGCAGGATGCAGGAGGCCATCAAGCCCAGCAGCCGAAGGGTCATCCTGACCGAAACCCGGGACAGAGGCTGAAAGATCAGAATAATAGCCGGAATGTCCCGGACTCGCTGTTCGGGAGGATAAACCCGAAACCGCGCGGAGTCCAGAACCGCTCCGATGGAAAGGAGCTTCTGCAAGGGAATCAGATGCGACTTCGGCACGTTGATGGAGAACCCCAGCAAATGCAGGAGGTCGGACATCGTCTGGAGGTGGGAGACAACTGACTGGGGCGAACCGGCCTTCAACAACCAGTTGTCGAGATAGGGGAAGACTGAAACCCCTAATCTGTGCAGATGAGCTGCGACCACCGCCATCACTTTCGTGAACACTTGAGGGGCGCTGGTAAGGCCAAAGGGGAGCACAGTGAACTGAAAATGCTCATGGCCTACCGTGAATCGCAGGTAGTGTCTGTAGGCAGGCAGGACGGGGACATGAAAATAGGCGTCCTGCAAGTCCAACGCCACCATCCAGTCTTGCCGGTCCAGGGCAGACAAGACCTGAGCCAGCGTGAGCATCTTGAACCTCTCCTTCCGGAGGAAGCGATTGACGTTCCTTCTTTGAAACCAGAAAGTAGTGGGAATAACAACCACGACCTACTTCTGGCATCGGCACGCGCTTGATAGCCCCCTTGGTCAAGAGGGCCGCAACCTCCTGCTGGAGAAGCAGCAAGTGATCCCCGACACGCGGAGGTACTGAGGTGGCATTGCTGGAGGGGTTGCCTCAAAGGGGAGGGAGTAGCCCCTTCAGACAATTTGCAGCACCCACTTGTCCGAAGTGATGTAGCGCCAGTGGTGGAGATGATGGCGTATGCTTCCACCCACTGGCATCTGATGGGCCTGAAATGTCGGACTAGGAAGGTTTTGAAGTGGATGCTGCGGGGGTGAAGTAGACTGGCCCGCCCGCTGGCCCCCTGTACCGCCTCGACGGTTCCCACGCCTGCAGCCACGCTGAGGTTGTTGCTCCTGTGGGTTTGCGAACGCTGTGGGGCGTGCCCCGTCCGTGGCCACGTAAGGAGCGAAAAGCAGAAGGCGGAGGAGGCCGAGCGGCCAACAGGCCCTAAGTCTTGGTTGTAGCCTGGGAGTCCCTGAAGCGCTCCAATGCACTTTCTGCCTTGCTGCCAAAAAGGCGAATGCCATCAAAAGGCATTCGCCTTTCAAAGTGTTCTGGACATCCCCTGAAAAGCCAGTTGTCCTCAACCAGACGTGGCGCGAAGCGCCACTGTTGTGAAAATCGATCTGCCCAGTGAGTCGGCGGTATCCAGCCCACAACGAATGGTGAACTTCGCTGCATCTCTCCCGCCCGCAATCGCTTGGGAGAGAACTGCCTGGGACTCCTCCGGGCAGTTAGGCAGCACTTGCGCAACCGTCTCCCACAGAGAGTGGGTTTGACGGCTCAAGAGGCATGCGGTGTTCAGCGACCGCAGCCCTAAGCTGGCAGATGAAAACAGTTTCTTGCCAAATTGATCCTGCTTCTTGGATTCCCTATCCGGAGGTCCGGTAGGGAACGCGCTTTGGGAAGCTGAGGCTTGGACCACCAAGCTCTCGGGGGTGGGATGTTGGGTGAGGAAGAGGGGGGTCACCCGGAGCTGGGCGATGGTGTCGGGCCACGTTCCTATCCAGAGGAGCCCTGTATTGGGCCTGGACCAGGTGCCCAAAAGAACATCCATCAGTGCTTCATTAAACGGCAGCAAGGGCTCCGAAGAGGTAGCCGCCGGTTGGAGCACTTCTGTCAGGAGGTTAGTCCTGACGGCCACCATAGGGAGTTCGAGGTGGAGAGCCTCGGTCGCCCTACGCAATACCACTGCGTAACTGGCTCCCTCTTCCGTAGCCACGGTAGGAGGAGACAGCATGCCAGGGTCAGGCGAGGTGTCAAGACTACTGGCCTCCCCCAAATCCTTTGCCCAGTCCTGATCATAGGAACAGTCCTGTGCTAGATTGTCCTCAGACCCCTCCCAGTCCTCCCCTTCCTCCTAAGTCTGTGGAACAGGCTCAAAATAAGGAGGACGGACATAGAGCATGAAAGGCCCCGACGGTATTGGCATTGAGTGACGCCGATCCAGCACGGTGTCCGGGTAAGGGCTGAAGCTGGGGACAACATCGTCCCGAGGAGGGGGCAACGTCGGAAGCAGTGCTGGGGAGACCAGCGCTGGTGGAGGTGTCACAAGGTCAACCGGCGTCGATCGGGGTCTGATCCCAGACCCCTGGACTTACCTGACCCCGAGTGCGAAGACTTAGATCCAGAGGAGTGGTGATGATGACTCCGCGATCTGGTCCCTTGACCTCCCATGGGACCGGGACCTTGAGCGGTGCGGAGCCGACTGCCGGGCTTCAAGCAACTTTCGGGACTGCTCCCGAAGTCTTTGGCGCCATGGCCCAGCAGTTCTTGAAACCGGGCATCCCTACGACACCAGGAGTCGATAGACTCAAAAAAATGAGGTAAAAGGCCTCGAAAAAGTCAGTCAAAAAGTGACTGGGGGTACTTGCACTTCCTGGATCTGCGCTTGCTGGCGCGGAAAAAGAACAGGCATTTGCAATGGAATAGGTCTCACATTAGGAAAGTTTGAGCTATTGGTATTGTAAATGACAAATTTATTATTTATGTGTTGGTTTTGAAAATAGCGAAATTAATAGCTTTGTCATTTACAATGCCAATAGTTTTAACTTTCGCAAATGTAACACCTATAGCATTTGTAATGCAATATGTGTTGTATTTACGTGACTTAGATGTATTGATATTACAAATAACAATGGCTTTTAATTTTTTTTATAATTAATACTTAAATAAAAGTTATTGTAATTTATAATGGCAATAGCTTAAACTTTTGTAAATATCTTTTGTGAAGATTATGTTCAGTGTATTTTATTGTGACGAAAATCCAAGAACAGAAGTGAAATATTAACATCTTTTTGTGACATTTGTAATAAAGCTTGAAACATTGAGAGAACATATTTGAACCAGTTGTTGTTGAATGGCTGCACAGATTGATGCTGTGGTGGCGCTGAGTGATGTTGTGGTGGCGCTGAGTGATGTTGTGGTGGCGCTGAGTGATGTTGTGGTGGCGCTGAGTGATGTTGTGGTGGCGACAAGTGATGTTGTGGTGGGGACAAGTGATGTTGTGGTGGCGACGAGTGATGTTGTGGTGGCGACGAGTGATGCTGTGGCGTTCAGTGATGCTGTGGTAGCGCATAGTGATGTTGTAGTGCCCCGAGGGATGCTGTGGTGGTGCTGAGTGATGCTGTGGTGATGCGATAGATAGATAGAGTGAGGACGATAGATAGACATATAGAGTGAGGGCGATAGATAGATAGAGTGAGTGTGATAGATAGAGTGAGGGCGATAGATAGAGTGAGGGCGATAGATAGAGTGAGGGCGATAGATAGATAGAGTGAGGGCGATAGATAGATAGAGTGAGGGCGATAGATAGACAAAGTGAGGGCGATAGATAGATAGAGCAACACAGGACCAACTGCTGTCGCACAGGACAAACAATGGTGCAACAAACTGAACCAACTGGTGTCACACAGGACCAACTGGTGCCGCACAGGATGAGCGATGGTGCATTACAGCATCGCTCAATGCTGCACAGGATTAGGTGTGGGCAGAACTCAAAGTTTCACTCTCTGGAATTCCGCGGAGTTACCCAAAAACTCCATGAGATATTGTGGAATTCCGTGAGCACTGGAGTTTGGTGCATCGTGCTGCGTGTGCTGATGTTTAGCGCCGGTAGCTTATCCTGCAGTGTAAAACCAGCTCGAACGGCACCACGTGGCCTGCCAGAGGGTGCAGCTTAATTTTGCCGCTCTTCCAGATTTTCTACTTGAGCAGCAGCTTTCTCAACGTGAGCAGTAGCGTCCTGCCGTGCCCGCCTGAGTTGAGAAACCCCGCCGGGAAGCGGTCTAGCGCTCAATTTTCTCACTCACAC
The DNA here is from genome assembly GCF_964261635.1 of Lissotriton helveticus. Lineage (NCBI taxonomy): Eukaryota > Metazoa > Chordata > Amphibia > Caudata > Salamandridae > Lissotriton > Lissotriton helveticus. The sequence continues at coordinate 686,030,557 of NC_136070.1, read as the reverse complement.
TTGCCAACTTAATGTTGGCAAGCCGTGCAAGAGAAAAAAATTCACTGCGTGGCCTGGAGTGGGTAAAACTCTGCGAACTCTGCGGGAGAAGCGGAGTTTACCACCCACCCCTACACAGGATGAGCAATGGTGCAACACAGGCTCAGCTAGTGCCACAGAGGACGAGCAATGGTACAACACAGGAATAGCCAATGCCGCACAGGATCAGCAGCTGTACCAAAGGATGAGCAATGGTGCAACACACAGAACCAACGGATGCTACACAGGATGAGCGATGGTGCAACACACAGAACCAACAGATGCTACACAGGATGAGCGATGGCGCAGCACATAGGACCAATTGGTGCTACACAGGACGAGCAATGGTGCAACACACAGGACGAGCGATGGTACAACACACAGGACCAACTGGTGCTACACAGGATGAGCGATGGTGCAACACAGGCTCCGTTAGAGCCACAGAGGACGAGCAATGGTACAACATAGGACCAGCCAATGGTGCACAGGATCAGCAGCTGTACTAACAGATGAGCAATGGTGCAACACACAGGAACAACTGGTGCTACACAGGATGAGCGATGGTGCAACACATAGGAACAACTGGAGCTACACAGGACGAGGCAACACAAGACCAACCATGGCTGCACAAGACGAGGAATTGTGCAACACTGTGCCGGCTTGTGCCTCTCAGGACGAGGATTGGTGCAACAAAGGACGAGCGATGGTGCAATACAGGACCAAGCAGTACTGCACAGGATGATAAGTGGTGCAGCACAGGGCACATACAATACCTGCACCATCCTGTGCTGTGGCGCAAGCAATGCCTACACCACCCCGTGCTGTGACACAGACAAATACCCGCACGACCCCCTGCTGTGGCACAGACAATACCTGCACCCACTGTGCTGTGGCACATACAATACCTGCACCACCCCGTGCTGTGTCACAGACAATGCCTGCAAGACCCCAAGCTGTGGCACATACAATACCTGCACCCCCTGTGCTGTGTAACAGGCAATACCTGCACCACCCCGTGCTGTGGCATAATCAATACCTGCACCCACTGTGCTGTGGCACATACAATACCTGCACCCCCTGTGCTGTGTAACAGGCAACACCTGCACCACCCGTACTGTGGCACAGACAATACCTGCAACCACCGTGCTGTGGCACAGACAATACCTGCACCACCCCGTGCTGTGGTAAAGAAAATCTAGGCACCATCCCTGCCCCAGCACAAGCCCTCGCGTGAAGACAATGGAAGAGCCCATATGCACAAGCCCTCGGCTGCACGCCGGCACACCCTCTTCCGTGCATGTACCAGACCTGCTGAGCAGGTGCTCCTGCACAGGCTTCACTTGTACAGACCACAGGCGCCTCTACAGGTGCCACACGCCGCTGCACAGACCTCAAGAGCTCTGCCTTGGACACGGTGTCCAGCTCCTGTGCAAATCACACCGGCCCCTGTACAGACAACACTCCGCCGCCTATGGAAGGGGGTCAAATCGGATCGGTCCATGATCCGGGGAGCAGTGCCCCCCTCCCCAACCTGGTGAAAGCTGCACCCTACAACATACAACGGACACGTTCTGTGTAAAGGGGCCACTCTAAGCCTACAACGGAACCTGCTGCCCTTAAACGGAACCCGGCCCTCTTACAGGGGAAGACAACGGACAAAGTGAACACTCGGCCTAATGCTCGCACCCTATATAATGTGGGCTCCGCGGGTAGTGTGGGCACCCTGTAAGACACGGACACTAGTATGGTTGGTACATCCTGTGTGATATCCGTACCCTGTATCGCGAGGACACCCTGTGTGATGTGGGCACCCTGTATATATTGTGCAAACCATGTTTAATGCGGGTACTTCATGTGATGCGCGCACCCTGTATAATGTGGGTGCCGCGTGCACTGTGGGCACCCTGTAAGACACGGACACTAGTATGGTTGGTACATCCTGTGTGATATCCGTACCCTGTATCGCGCATTCTCCCTGTGTGATATGGGCACCCTGTAAGATGCGGACACTAGTATGGTTGGTACATCCTGTGTGATATCCATACCTTGTATCGTGCATTCTCCCTGTGAGATATGGGCACCCTGTAAGATGCGGACACTAGTATGGCTGGTGCATCCTGGGTGATATCCGCACCCTGTATCGCGCATTCTCCCTGTGTTATATGGGCACCTTGTAAGATGCAGACACTAGTATGGTTGGTGCATCCTGTGTGATATCCGCACCATGTATCCCGCGGACACCCTGTGTGATGCGAACATTCCGTGTAAAGAAAACTGTATATAACGATGAAACCCTGTTTACGGCGGACTCCCTATGTGATGGAGTCACCCTGTATAATGTGGGCACCCTGCATAATATGGATGGACCAGTGCGATGCGGACACCTTATGCGTCTCACTTTTGAAATTATGCATTATGTATTTGTGTAACCTCAATCAATAAGAATTGGCTTGGTAGTTTGGTTTGCCCTGTTCCCATCATGCACTGGGACAGGAACAGACTAATTTGCATATAGCCAGGTTCTGAGCTGGGATGGTGCAGTGAGCTAAAAAACGGTGATGGATTAAAACCATGATCTCTTGACTTGGTAAGAGGTTTCTGCATCATTCAGAAACTCTGTCCATCACCACCCCCCTTTTCCAAAATCGGTTTTATCCACACTATGTGTGGGAGGGTATACTCAGACGTGAGTCCCTTGCTCATTGCACCATCAGGATTCAAGCAAACCGGGCCGAAGAAGGCTGTGATGCCAGAAACCGGTCCCCGGGAGCTTGTTTCCTTCCCAGTATAAGAATTGGCTTGGTAGTTTGGTTTGCCCTGTTCCCATCATGCACTGGGACAGGAACAGACTAATTTGCATATAGCCAGGTTCTGAGCTGGGATGGTGCAGTGAGCTAAAAAACGGTGATGGATTAAAACCAAGATCTCTTGACTTGGTAAGAGGTTTCTGCATCATTCAGAAACTCTGTCCATCACCACCCCCCTTTTCCAAAATCGGTTTTATCCACACTATGTGTGGGAGGGTATACTCAGACGTGAGTCCCTTGCTCATTGCACCATCAGGATTCAAGCAAACCGGGCCGAAGAAGGCTGTGATGCCAGAAACCGGTCCCCGGGAGCTTGTTTCCTTCCCAGTATAAGAATTGGCTTGGTAGTTTGGTTTGCCCTGTTCCCATCATGCACTGGGACAGGAACAGACTAATTTGCATATAGCCAGGTTCTGAGCTGGGATGGTGCAGTGAGCTAAAAAACGGTGATGGATTAAAACCATGATCTCTTGACTTGGTAAGAGGTTTCTGCATCATTCAGAAACTCTGTCCATCACCACCCCCCTTTTCCAAAATCGGTTTTATCCACACTATGTGTGGGAGGGTATACTCAGACGTGAGTCCCTTGCTCATTGCACCATCAGGATTCAAGCAAACCGGGCCGAAGAAGGCTGTGATGCCAGAAACCGGTCCCCGGGAGCTTGTTTCCTTCCCAGTATAAGAATTGGCTTGGTAGTTTGGTTTGCCCTGTTCCCATCATGCACTGGGACAGGAACAGACTAATTTGCATATAACCAGGTTCTGAGCTGGGATGGTGCAGTGAGCTAAAAAACGGTGATGGATTAAAACCATGATCTCTTGACTTGGTAAGAGGTTTCTGCATCATTCAGAAACTCTGTCCATCACCACCCCCCTTTTCCAAAATCGGTTTTATCCACACTATGTGTGGGAGGGTATACTCAGACGTGAGTCCCTTGCTCATTGCACCATCAGGATTCAAGCAAACCGGGCCGAAGAAGGCTGTGATGCCAGAAACCGGTCCCCGGGAGCTTGTTTCCTTCCCAGTATAAGAATTGGCTTGGTAGTTTGGTTTGCCCTGTTCCCATCATGCACTGGGACAGGAACAGACTAATTTGCATATAGCCAGGTTCTGAGCTGGGATGGTGCAGTGAGCTAAAAAACGGTGATGGATTAAAACCATGATCTCTTGACTTGGTAAGAGGTTTCTGCATCATTCAGAAACTCTGTCCATCACCACCCCCCTTTTCCAAAATCTGTAACCTCAATCACGCCACCTTTTCTTAATATGTAATCTTAGGTGAATACTTAACTTGTTAATCTGTACCTCACACCGCGGGTAACTGTTGTAGAGATAAGTAGTGACACCTACTTCCATGCTACTATTTGTCTTTATACAATTTATTTCGCTCTATTGCAAAGCGCTCTGACACCTCTCGGTAAAGTACGCGGCGCTATATAAAAAAGCATAAATAGCTAACTATATAAATAAATACACCCATATCATTTGTTCATCCTATGTGATGCGGGCACCCTCTATAACGTGGGTCCCTGTGTGATGCGCGCGCCTTCTGTGGTGTGGGGGGGTGGGGCACTCTGAGCCTGGCGGAGGAGGGATGCTCTCGAACATGCCGATTCAACCTATGGGACCGCCTGTGCCCTGCCTCAGACCGACACCCCCTCCCTCCCCCCTCGCACCCCACTCCCTCCTCACCAGCTTGACATGCTGAACCCTCCCCTCCAGCCGCAGCATTCCTCAGTCCAACTTGTACATCTCTGCAAAGTAGACTGCATTCAGGGGCGGACACCGCCCCAAACAGTCAGGCAAATGAAGGGGTCGGAGAAGATACTCAAGGGCATAAGAAACAGTTAGGGCACCCCAAAACACCAGAGTAAAGGCAGGGGAATGCTCAAGGAGGGGGGCCCTCCTGTCTGAGACATCCCTTTCCCAGAAGAGCCATTCCCGCTGCTGCTTCAACCCCTCTTTATTTATTCTTTTGCTCTTTATAGCGTTTACTAGACACAAGGCATCGCAGCGCTATACCACATTACACTTGGAAATCTAACAAACAGTTTATTGGGAGACATTGATGATGAGAAAACACAGGCGCTCACTTCACCAAGCTCACATTTATCCAGTAAGCATCCTTATCCCCCCCCCCCCACACACACACACACACACACACTTCTTTCACGGAGTGCACAGAGGAGGCGATTCAGACAGAAAGCGCCTTGAGGCTGTGTAGGCAGGTTGGCAAGTTGGCTGATTAGCCCTTGTATGATGTTGCCGTTTGGCCAAGATAAAGGAATCGCGTGGGGAGTGCTGGTACTTGTGACCGAGCAGTTCACGGCCGTGCTGCATGCAGTCTGCCACAAATGTTACCGGCACGAGAAACCCTGCACGAAATCTCTTCCGCCCAAGATAACACGGAGTGTGGACCGTTCAGGACAGTTTACCGTGAGCCGTTGTATAGCGCCTTGGCTACAAAAAGAACACACAAGGATATCGGGCAGTTTCCCCGTTTAAAGTTTCCCGCCTGCTAAAAAAAAAACACAAGATGTGAGCAAAACCGAAACCTGTCGTGGGCCGGGACTTCCGTCTTCTGAAGCCCGCGCCCACGGAGTGCCCGTGGAAGAGCCCCACGGAGGCTGGAGAAGTCCGGAGTGGCGCCAATGCGGTGAGTTGGGCTTAGTTGTAGGGGGGAGGGGGTGTCTGTGCGCTCGTGCGTGGGCGCGTCTAAGTAGCTCCGACGACGTCATCACGGCGGCAACGAAGCATGCAGAGCAGCACGACGCCTACCGACACGCAGGGGTACTGCTGACGAAAAAACTTTCTGGATCCAGTCTGACGCCTGGGGGTAATTCTAAGGTAAGGAATCTATCACTACGTGTTTCTTTCAGATATATGTTTATCCTCGAAGGGTGGCACAATAAGTGCTGCAGCCCTTAGAGGCCTTCCCTGGCCACATTGCCCTTGGTACCTTTTACTAGGGACTGACATGTGGTCAGAGAGGTGTCGATTTGGGGTACAAGGTACAGTTCTGGGAAAGAACACAGACCCTGGGAACCTGATTGTCAGGGACCCAGGGCACATCAAGTCAAACTGCATCACCAATCAGGCAAAAAGTGTGGGGGGGGGGGGGTTTACTGCAACAGCTTCCTACATTGATTCAAGACCAATTCAGGTCAAGGGTTGCCATGGACTTAAAGCTGGAGTGATAATAGACTGCTGCTCTTCGCTCCATAGAATCCCACAAACAGCCGATTGTTCACCTGATGGTCATTGGTGCGATCGATGTTAAAGCTCAAAGTTTTTTTTGGGGTCTAGATGATGGAATCTCTCATCTTCTTTTGAGGCTTGAGGCGGAGCAAAGAACGTTGGGAGAGTAATGAGTTACCCAATATGGAAAGCAGTCAAAACTTTAGGCAAAAAGGCTGCCCTGTTCCTCATCACCACCTTATCTGCGAAAAAGGCTGCACAGAGAGAGTTTGAAGTTCTTTCAAGCACAGAGATTACTATTACCAAGTCTTCAGAGTCAGGAGACGTAGTGGACAGATGTGCATAGGTTTGAAGGAAGTGTACACGAGGAAAGTTAGGACCATATTTAGATCCCACTGTGGCATCACAAAGGGTAAGAGAGGAAACGTAAGTCAAATCTTTTAGAAACCTCATCACAACAAGTAATTTGAACAAGGACAGCTGGCCTGGCAAATGTAAAAAGGCCAAAAGGGTTGACTAAAACCTTTAATGGCGCACACAGCAATTCCTTTCTGGGCCAGAGATAAAACGAACAACAAGACTGACAACAGTTTGGCCTGTTAAGGAGTCTTTATTGCGGGCACCATACCCAGCAGCAGATTATTCCAAGCTCCTGGTTTAGACAGACTCGGAAAAGGGATGCCTGGCATCCACAACTTCAGCAGGAAGATCAAACGCAGTCAACAGCTGCCGTTCAATCTCCATATATGGAGGCACAGGTTCAGAACCCTGCTCTACAGCAACAGCAAAAGATTATTCAGAAGCAGCTGATTGATTGGAGGACAGATGCTCGTACCCAGCAGTTCCGGGTGCCACACTCCTGGGCCAATCTGGTGGCAGTAGGATGACACAGGTCCAGTCATTCCTAATCTTCAGAACTCTATGCAGGAAAGGCAGCGGCGAGAAGGCATACTGGAGTCTTGAGGTTCACTCTAGAAAGACGGCATCTTAGAAAGAGCTACTTTGGAAACTCCAACACACAAAATGGTCGCCATTGCGTGTTGTCATGGTGGCTAAAAGATATAGCCAGGCTTCTCTCTTTTCCTGGAAGACACCCAGTATCACATCAAAGTGCAACTACTATTCATGATATGCTAAGCATCCTCGCCGGCGTTTAAAGATCCTGCTAGGTGGTGTACCGCCAGAAAAATTCAATGGCTGTTCAGCACTCCCAGAGGTACAGATCCTCCTGACACAGGGCCAAAAACCCATCCCGCCCTGCATGCACGCCCAACATCAAGCAAATCCCATTCGAAGAGAAATCAGCTGAAATGGGTTGGAGGAACATGGCGGCGGCAGGCTGACGGCTGCTGTGGAGCTCGGCACCCTGAAAAACGCCACAGCATAGCATAGCGGTGTTTCCCATGTCAGACTGACCCAGCCGGCAGATGAGAAATATGCGGTGAGCAGCGAGGACGCTCCTTTGGTCAGGTTTTCTCACAGTCTACCTTAATCGCCGTTTTGGTGTTTTTTTCTATTCCGAAAATCCGACGAGCACTAGGACCCCTGCGGAATGCCCGAGTCACTCTGCTGTACTGTCAGGAAGCGCGAGGTGGAAGAGCCGCTCCGCGGACTGAGAAGGGCAGCTGCGGGATTTTCGGAGCCCGAGGTGGGCAGGCAGAGAAAGGGGGACAGCCGGAGAAGTCTTTGGTGCCGCTCCAGGGGCGCTCTCATTCTCCGCGTTAGAGGACCGGTATGTTGGAGCTTCCTACAGATCGAGTCGGTGAAGACTGGCGGTAAGGAGGTATTGACGGGGAGGTCCTGTATGGAGGCAGTAGTCTCGAAGGCAGTGCTAACTGAGTCAGATCAGTGCCCCCCCCAGCGCTGACAACGCTATCCTTGAGGAAGTCGCCACAAGAGCAAAAGCAAGTGAGGAGGCGACGTCCAGTACAGTGGGGTTTCACTGTGTCTCTAAAAACACAGAGCCTCCGACCTGGAATAGATATCAGCTCAGGTCTAGGCAGGCGGTCTGGAACCCAACAGAGCTTGCTGAAAAGGGAGGTCCAACACCCCGGTCCCCCTATAAACAGAAGAGGAAGGGAGATACAAGGAAGGTGGTAGTCACAAAGGCTGTAAGGCAGTCCCAGGCTCATAAGGGCACCCCCTCGCTCAAAAGTTATTTTAAGATAATGGAGCAGGCTGTAAAAGCTAAAGATAAAAAAGTAAAAGAATCTGCGGGGGCCAAATCGGGAGCGCTAGACGTATTTAGCGCAGCGGACACGGGAAAAGGAAGAGGGGTACTACCTGAAGTGGGAGGGGAAGTGGAGATAGGGACTCACTCCTCCGAAGATAATGTGTTCTCTTTTTCATCGGTACCTTTGAGTAATAGATACACAGTACTGGAGCTTTCTAATGGGGGGGAGTTAGAGGCTCCAACACATCCAATACATCCTAATACAGTATATGACCCTACCCTTGATCCCAGTTCCTGTTCCAGCCTTTCACTACCTCTAGCAGCTCAGAGTTCTCCTATTTTGACTACTGCTACTGCTATAACTATGGAGAGCCTAACTTCTGAGATACCCTTAGCTCAGGCTCCGTCTGGGACAGAGTCTCACAGTATCCCTCTTCGCTCACAGGCATCCAGCACTGCCCTCGAGTCGCTAACCTTCTCTCTTCCAACCTCCGATAAACAAGTCACTGTGCAGCAGACTGGTAGTTCACCAGTTGACGCAGAGATTGAAGCCGATAGATTTCAGACTTTAAGAGGAGACCTGCTTGGGAAATTTGAAATCTCAGAGAGCAACCAGAAAGGGTTGCACAACAGATTTGATGCTCTGGAGGCCAATCTGGAGGGGCTGGCAACTCGAACATGTATGTTGGAGAGTAAAGTTAACTTACTGTCAGAAGCATCATCAGGGAATTCCAAGGACATTGACGCTATCAAAGCTCAAAATCGAACCCTCACCATGGACTTGGAGAGGCTGGAAATTGCGAGTCGTCGGAACAATCTAAGAATCCTTAAGATACCAGAAGGCGAAGAGGTAGAAGATATCAAGGGATTTGTATGCAGATTATTGCGAGAGGACATACTAAAGGACCGGTTAGATATCGACCTCGAGGCTGAGATCCAGCGTGTACACAGAGATCCCTTTAGACTGCATGCAGACCGTAAAGCTCCAAGGAAAATCTTAGTTTACTTCCAGACCTATAGTGTTAAGGAGTTAATCCTGACTAGATGTCTTGCACGCTCCTCCCTCCATTATCGTGCAAACCCTTACCAAATTAGATCTGATATAGGGGGGAAGGCAGCCCACCGGCAGTGGGAGTTGGGTTTAAGGATGCCAGAGCTTCGAGCATTAGGTGCCCAGGTCCAAATGAAGTTTCCTGCCTTGCTCAAGATAATGTGGAACAATAAGATGTTCAATTGTAATCATCCAGAGGAAGTAGATGAATTGCTTCTAAAAATGAGAAAATAGAGATAATAGTAAATTTCAGTCCTCTGGCATTAGGGTAAATGAGAAAAATTTATACTCCTTATAGCCTTTCTAGGCTCATATGATTTCATTTAATTTGGGAAGACTTATTGAGAAGTCAACTGTAAGTTAAAATCTATACGTAGGCCATATACTCGTTTTACTTTCTAGGCTTGATTCTGTAAGGAACACTTAAGAGGTTAATTTTACTCTTTCTTGGTGTTTAGATATTAGAATGTGACTGACTGTGTAAAAAAAAAAAAATGTGATAAAAATGAAAAAATATATAAAAATTTATATATTAAAAAAAAAAAAAAAATACACAGACAAGGGTCAGATGTAGCACTGAGTAATGGGAAAACTTTTTTTTTTCCAGACACTGATGGTGTTTCAAGGGTGTAGAGCTCCTTAAGGCGTGATCACGCCCGATATAAGGGGAGGGTTCCTCGGGGGGAGGGTTGGGGGGGGGTTTAGGGGAGAGGGGAAAAAATCGTATGAAAATGTCCTCATATGCCATAAATTGCTATTTTGTAACACAGAGTTCAAACAGAAATTTCCATTAGCTGCAGGTCTGGTCATAGTCTCTGATGATTCCTAACACAGTTTCTAACAATAAATTCCTGTCCTGGAATTTGAACGGTATAAGAAGTTTGAGGAAACAACAAAGAATATGTGAGTTTCTAAAAAATACCGAGGCGTATATATACTTTTTGCAAGAAACCCATCTGGAGGCGGAGATATGTGGTCAAATATTTGGAAAACTCAGTTGGGTACAGGAAGTTCTCTGCTCTAAACAGAGTGGTTCTACTAGAGGAGTAGCTTTAGTTGTGCGTGCAAATAGGGGGATTAAGGTTCAGAACTGGGAAACCGATCGATCGGGTCGATGGCTGTGGCAGTCCTCTCTATCGGAAGTTTTACTTTTCAGTGTGCTGTTTACTACGGTCCCAATGAGGACAACTCAGATTTTCTTCGGAAGTTAGAGGAACATATTATTCTACATCCAGCTCCAGTCATCTTAGGAGGGGACTTTAATCTTTTATTAGACACACAGCTGGATCGTACTTCAAGCGCTAAATATAATCCCCCAAATAAATCCCTCCTAGCTCTTAGGAATATCATGAAAGATTTTTCGTTAATTGATGCATGGAGAGTAAAACATGGCAACCTCAGAGAATACTCCTTTTATAGTAAGAAGTATAAACAGTACTCCAGAATAGATTTCTTTCTCCTAGATCGTGTCTTTGTGCCTGACATTACTTCAGTCTCACACATCCCCTCAGGATTGTCTGATCACTTTGCTGTTGAGTTAAATATCAACTTCAAGCTTAGCTCCTCGGAGTTCAGGTGGACCCTGGACAGAACTATTCTTCTCGATGACGAGATTAGAACCAAAATTAGAGCTAGTCTTTTAGAATTTATTACAGTTAACATTGGGACTGCCTCAGAACAAATAGTCTGGGACACATTGAAATCTTATCTTAGGGGTATCCTTGGTTCACAAATGGTATTAAAAAGAAAACTAGAGAAAATAGAGAATACTAAGGTCCTCGACTTAATTAAAAAGAAGGAGCTACAGTTGCAGTTAGCCGTCTTGGAGGAAAGAGACAGGATTCCCATACTTGAAAAAGAGCTGTTGCAGCTACAGATAGGCTTTAAGGCTAGAGCTGATAAGGTAAACAAAGATAAGTGGGAAGTTAGCAAGCTTCACAATTTTGAATATGGAGAAAAGTGTGGCTCACTCCTGGCCTGGAAGGCGAGGACCGAGAGAAGTAGGAATAACATAAGCTTGCTTATTCAGAAAGACTCCGGGATGCCCCTAACAAAGGATGTAGAAATCAGGATAGAGGCTAGAAGATTCATGGAGGAGCTCTATCTCGAAGAAAATAACTGTGGACCAGAGGAGCTTGAAAAGTGGTGGGATCAGAGAGAGCTACCCCAGTTGAGTGAAAGTGATATAGCTTTCCTAGGTACAGGGATCAGAGAAGGAGAAATACGGCTCAGATAAAAAAGATGTCTAGGAATAAGGCCTCTGGACCGGATAGACTGCCATCCGAGGTGTATAAAGATAATGTGGAGGAAGTCCTATCACCCCTATTAACTCTGTTTAATAAAATCTTCCTGCAGGGAGACCAAGCACCACCATCCTGGTCAGAGGCTACGATTACCCTGATAGCGAAACCTAACAAAGATCCCAAATAAATAGAGTCGTACAGGCCAATTTCCCTGCTCAACTGTGACCAGAAAATATATTCCGGAATACTCGCATCTAGGTTGGCAAAAATAATTAAATCTATTATTAATTCGGATCAGAGGGGGTTCATACCTGGCCGTCAACTTAATGAACTCACGTTCCAAGTCCTAGGAGCGATAGACATAGCAACAGACAGGGGGCTGCCACTTGCCATCGTTGCGATCGATGCAGCAAAAGCCTTCGATCAGGTGAATTGGTCATTTTTATGGAAAACTATGTCGAAGTTTGGGTTCCCGGATGTATTTATTGAGGGCATTGTTACATTATATAGGAATCCCCGGGCCAAAATCTTGGTCAACGGTTGCCTTACGGACTGGTTTAACATCTCGAGAGGAACAAGACAGGGTTGTCCCCTGTCTCCCCTCCTTTTTGATATATACATTGAGCCCTTTGTATGTTCCTTAAGATCAGATCCAGTAATTTTACCTTTTAAAATAGGGGATTTGACGCTCAAGACAGCATTATATGCCGACGATCTCCTCCTATACACGTCCAATCCGGTGGAGGCTATTCCTAGGTTGTTCGAGTTAGCGGAGGATTTTGGTACTGTGTCTGGATATAGAATAAATAAAGATAAAACAGACATTATGAGCTGGAACAATACAGTTCAGATACCAGAAGCTAAACAAAAAATCAGGTACCTAGGAATTTATGTTACCCTGTAGCGGTTACGGGAATAATGGGCAATACGCTAATTTTAGTAGTTCTGGGCTTTATTTTTGAATATAGTGTATCTGAGCTTTTCTGTCTATTGGTTCGGGCCGGTCTTGGAGAACGGCTCCTTGCTGCTTTCCTGATGCCGGAAGCTGAGGAGTCGACTCTTCGTCCTCGGTCGGGGCCCCGCCGAGGAAGGTCTCCGTCTACTTCCGTGGTGTTCTTCAGTGGCCGTAACCGGGAAAACAAAAGGCAAGAGAACGGTGCATCAGTGTCTGTTCTGTGTTGTGGCTCACAGGGAGGGGAGTGAGGGACCAAACACACGTGAGATACTCTATTTCTAAATGCCGAGGTGAGGGTTCTTGTGCTCAGGGTAGGGGGGAGGACCACCAGGGAGAATGGGGACCCGGGTTTAGTCCGACGCTATGGTTTTACGAGTGACCCAACCCCGTAGCTTGTCACGCACCTGGTTAAGCCATACACCTCCCCCGGGTGTATGGCTGGGCGACTCGTGTTGTCGTTGGCCTCCTGGCGTTCCTTCCTTGCCGTCCTCCGTTCGGTCCTCTGGCTGTCTTCCCTCGGGCCCGGTCTTCCGTCGCACCGCTCCTCTTCTTGCTTCTCTCTCGTCTCTCCGCTCGTCCTCGGGATACACGTCCTTCCTTAGCTCCGCTCTGCTTCCGTCTTCCTCCTCGTCTCCTTCCTCGCTCTGGGTGAACAAGCACACCCTTGATTCGTCCATTCCGGCATATGAGGTTTCCGTGTCCTGTAGAGACTCCTCCCACTCCGAAGTCCATTCTGAATTAAAGGGCCAGTGTGTGGATTGCGTGTCTACCTCTGTTTCAACGTTCTGTGGAGATGAAGAGGTAGTGTTTAACATTTTACTAGTTACAATTCCTTTATATTCATTACTTCGAGGTGACCCTGCTGTGTTACATACCCATAATTTGGATAATGTCACGAAAGTAAGTTGGGAGACTGTAGTAAAGGAAGTGAGGAAACTATTGACCAGATGGAATACCCTGCCACTCAATATCTATGGTAGAGTCAATCTGGTCAAAATGATCATCTTGCCGAAAATCACCTTCCTATTTAATTCCATCCCCCTTAATTTCAAAAAAACAGATATTGCGAATCTCCAAGGAAGGATTGGATCCTTCATCTGGGCAACTAAATCTCCAAGGATCGCCTGGAGGAAATTGAGAAGAGGGTTGAAGTTAGGCGGGCTGGCTCTTCCTGATTTGCTTCTTTATTGTTATGCTTTTCAGTTTAAGAATTTCAGACTTTTAGTAAATAAACTTGATTCTTCATCTCAGGGTAAACTCTTTCAGGCTATGCTTTCAGATCTCCCACATGCACTAGATTTTTTTCTTTACAAATTCGGGGATCACAAGTTTTTTAAAAAGGTTCGACTGAAGCTCCTAAAAACAGCACTCAACAACTGGCAAACATTACGTAGAATGTTTAATATACCTTATTACCATTCCCTAGCCCCAATCTGGGACTCCCCGGGCACACCAGAATGCCTTTTGGACCGACTGGCCCTACCTTTGAGGGAGGCAGGTATTACAAACTGGGGGGACCTGTGTATCAATTCGGCATTATTAAGTTGGGAATCCCTCTCGAACCTAACGGAGGGTACTATTACTAGGTTCAAATTTTATCAATTGTCCTCGTGGTGGGCGAGGCAGTGTTGGGCCTATAATAAGGAAATATTCTTATTGGAATTAATTAACAGGGACAGGGGATGGAAAGGGGAGGTTGCGCATTGGTATAATATATTTGTGGGGGTCAAAGAAAATCTAGAATCTGAAATTGTTAAGCTATGAAACGACCTTATAGACCCTAATGCCGGGGAGGTCCTGAAGGTCTGGACAGACTCCTTTACACTCTCCCAACAAATTATAAAACCTTCCAATCTTAGAAGAAACCACCTATTCACATTGTATAGGGTCTATTGGACTCCAGCAAAACTAGCTAAGCTGTCAGCAGAAGTATATTTTTGCCCAAGATGTAAGTCTCCAGCGGCGGATGACAGACATATGTTTGTTGATTGTCCGTCTATTAAGGGCTATTGGAGTGAGGTGTGTGAATTCATAGAAGAAGTGGTATTATCCCCAATTGTTCCCAGCCCCAGATTGATTGTGTTTGGTCTCCCCAAAGATTATAATATTCGAAATTGTGTGTCGCAGTTTATTTTTTATGTTATTGTCATTGCCAGGAGAGAAATCTGTAGGGAGTGGAAGTCTGTTAACCCCCCTAGATTCGTAGACTGTCTTAGAAACATCATGGCCGTCAGTCGTCTAGATATGTTGTGTGGTGGAGAAAGCGCGCCAATGAGATCTGGTGTGCTCTGAATGCATGGACTGAGCAATAACATCCAATGAGTCCAAAGATTATGCCAGAGGTTAGTGGTCCTATTCTCCCAAAATGGCAAGCTACATCGCGAATGGGAGTTGGCTTAGGAAACAACCTACCTCTTGGCGACCTCCATCGGCTATCCATAGACCCCAGGGCGGGAACAGCTGGTTTATGTCTGTGGCCAGGAGAGCGCCTATCTAGAGTTGACATCATCTGGTGACATGTATGAGGACAAAAAAATAAATAAAAAAAAAACAAATAAAAGCAAATCCCATTCAACTTCAACAAACTGATGTGCAGTTGAGTCTCTGCCAGAGGCCTCTGATCTCCACCTCTCCCAGATGGCCTCCCCAACACAGTAGTGATGCATCTGAGGTCACAGTCAGCTCTGTAGGGGAAGCAAAGAGAGGGGACTGCCACTGACTCAATTGCTGTCCAGTAGCCACCACTACACATCTTTTGTAGTCTCCTCTGGAATATGGATATAATCTGTCAGATTCCCCTGATGATGTCCTCTCTGGAATTTGATATCCTACTGCAGCACCTACATGTGCCACCTGGTATGTCTCACCGGAGGGCTACAGAATACCAACAACCCCAGGAGCCTCAGAGTAATCTGCACTAAGATCCAGGACAGACGCTGAAATAGCTGGATCATAGCCTGAATATACTGGACACTCTGCTTCAGTGGAAAGGCACAAAACCGTACAGTATCGAGAATTGCTCTATTGAGTGGAACCCTCTGCAAAGGAGTCTGGTGTGACTTTGTCATGTTGATAATAAATCCCAATGATGCTAAGAGCTTCAGTGTTGAATGGAGGTAGCTGTCCACTGCCTGGGACAGCCTACCTTTAGCAGCCAGTCGTAGAGTTAGGTGAAGACTCGTAACCCCGATCTACAAATGTGTGCTGTGACCAATGATCTGTTTTGTGTACAGCTGAGGAGTGCTGATCAAGCCAAAAGGGAGCGCTGCGAACTGAAAATGCTTCTGGCCCACTGTGAACTGCTAGATGGCGATATGAAATTAAGCGTCCTGTATGTCCAAAGCCACCATCTAGTCACCAGGGTCTGAGGCAGACAGGACCGGGGCTAGTGTGAGTATACTGAATTTCTCCTTTTACAGGAACGCTTTTAGAGGGCGCAGATCTAAAATACAATACAAGTCTCTATCCTCCAGGCAGGCTCAACACACAGTTCTTGTGTCTGAGGCCAGAACCCTCACTATGGCATCAGAAGGACAAATGGCCCTCCGTCAGTCACCCAGATGGTGGTGGAAGGAGTGGTAAAGAGAAATGGGAAGGTGTAGCTCAGATGGACAATTTGAACAACCCCACTTGTCTGAAGTTACGGTTTGCCATCCTTGGAGAAAATAGCCTTCAACAGATGGCCGGTGATGGCAAGGACACTTAAAAGTGGTTTTGTAGCTGCAGTCGCTGGAGGTGCGGGAGACTGGGCTGCACGTTGCCCCTGCTGTCCTGAGTGTAGCCTCTGAGAACCTAGGCCACATAAGGGTTGACAGCCTAGCTGGACTGGTGGATGAGTCTAGCATTGGTAAAATGAACACCCCTACAGTGGCCATGAAGAGGGTGAAATCAATGGTAGAA
This sequence comes from Lissotriton helveticus, assembly GCF_964261635.1. Classification (NCBI taxonomy): domain Eukaryota; kingdom Metazoa; phylum Chordata; class Amphibia; order Caudata; family Salamandridae; genus Lissotriton; species Lissotriton helveticus. Next base: position 686,014,211 of record NC_136070.1, on the reverse strand, counting down.
CTGTTGTGTGGGAGCAGAAAGACCCAAAGAACATGTTGTGGCTCTACTCTACTTGAACAGGTCCAAGTTTGAGTCCGCTTTCTCACCAAAAAGGCAAGACTTATCTAACTCCAAGTTTATTAGGAAGGCTTGGACATCACTGAAGAAGCTTGTAGACCTCATCCAGGCATGGCACCAAAGAGCCACATTCGTACCAATTGCTCAACCTACACATTTAGTTCTGTCAAATGCAGAAGTATGATAAACTTTGCAGCATCGCGGTCAGCTTGATTAGCCTGTTTAAGGGACACCCGAAGGTCATCCAGAACAGCCAGCAGAATTTGTGCCACTGTATCACAAAGAGCATGAGTTTAGCGGCCTTCAAGGCAGCTGGCATTTACTGACCTCAATGTAAGGTTTGTAGAGGAGAAAATACATAACCCAACTGTTTCTATTAGTTTAGATTCCTGATCAGGTGGAGTGGTGGGAAAAGGGTTGGAATGTAATATGCCTGTTAGTGCCTGTACCATCAGACTCTCTGGTTTTGAGTAAGAAAGGCAGGGTCGCTGCACGCGGCAGGACAGCAATAAGCAACATGCCGATTAACCGGAACACCTGAATATTGTTTTGACCAAGCGCCCAAAAGGGTATCCATTAGGGCCATAATAAATGGGTGGCTGTAGGAGCCTGACTGGCATCTAAAGTTCCTCATACTGGATTTCTCCTCATCATACTGGGAAACACTGTTGTCCCCCTAGTTGCAGTTGTCACTGTCGGAATGCGGACCAAAAAGACTGTGCAAGGTTTAGGTCCTCCAACTTGGTAAGGGCAGGGTATCAGAGTTTGAAGGATTGTTAACTGGCTGTGTGCTGAAGAGTACGGGCACGGTCTCATTCGAGGTAGATTCTGCTCAGTCTGATAACACAATGGGCTGTACATCATCGTCTGGCGTCGACACTGCCGCCAATGTGAAGCAGACAGGAACAGGGGATGGTGATGGGATCAACGTCGGCATCAGAGTCTGTGCTAGACCTGAAATGGGGTCAAGTTGCACAGACAGCGCAGAGGGCGTACCTGCCTGCTGATGTCTGAACATAGGCCTCCTGGGGTGCCTGAAGGCTCACCAGAAGGAACCAATAAAGTGCCAAAAAAGCGCAATGGGGATCGGAAGGCATGTTGATGCTCAATCAATCAATCAATCATAGCATTTATATAGCGCGCTACTCACCCGGAGGGTCTCAAGGCGCTTGGGGAGGGGGGGTCCGCTACTGCTCGAACAGCCAGGTCTTGAGCTGCTTCCTGAAGGCGAGGTGGTCTTGGGTCAGGCGGAGGTGGGTCGGGAGGGAGTTCCACGTCTTGGCGGCGAGGTAGGAGAAGGATCTTCCTCCTGTGGTGGCTCTTCGGATGCGGGGGACGGCGGCGAGGGCGTGGTTGGTTGATCGTAGCTGGTGTGTGGGAGTGTAGAAGTTGAGGCGGCTGTTGAGGAATCTTGGGCCTTGGTTGTGTAGGGCTTTGTGTGCGTGGGTGAGGAGTCGGAACGTGATTCTCTTGTTGACCGGGAGCTAGTGCAGGTCTCTCAGGTGTCCGGAGATGTGGCTGTGTCGGGGGATGTCCAGGATGAGTCTTGCTGAGGCGTTCTGGATTCGCTGGAGTCTCTTCTGGAGTCTGGCAGTGGTTCCGGCGTAGAGGGAGTTGCCGTAGTCCAGTCGGCTGGTGACGAGGGCCTGGGTGACCGTCTTCCTGGTCTCGATGGGGATCCACCGGAAGATCTTACGTAGCATGCGCAGGGTGTTGAAGCATGACGAGGAGACGGCGTTGACTTGTCTGGTCATGGAGAGGGAGGAGTCCAGGATGAAGCCCAGGTTGCGTGCGTGGTCTGTTGGTTTGGGTGCGCTGCCCAGGGCGGGGGGCCACCAGGAGTCGTCCCAGGCGGAGGGCGAAGATCCCAGGATGAGGACTTCCGTCTTATCTGAGTTCAGTTTCAGGCGGCTGTTCTTCATCCACTCGGCTACGTCTGTCATCCCTTCGTGTAGGTTGGCTCTGGCGGTGTCGGGGTCGTTGGTGAGGGAGAGGATCAGCTGGGTTTCGTCGGCGTAGGAGATGATGTTGAGGTTGTGTTGGCGTGCGATGGCTGCGAGGGGGCTCATGTAGATGTTGAACAGCGTGGGGCTGAGTGATGATCCTTGTGGTACGCCGCAGATGACTTCGGTGGCCTCGGATCTGAACGGGGGGAGGCGGACTCTCTGAGTCCTTCCGGCGAGGAAGGAGATGATCCAGTCTAGTGCCTTCTCTTGGATTCCGACGTAGCTGAGGAGCTGCTCTAGGGTGCGGTGGCAGACAGTGTCGAAGGCCGCGGAAAGGTCCAGGAGGATGAGGGCCGCTGTTTCCCCGTTGTCGAGCAGGGCTCGGATGTCATCAGTGGCAGCGATGAGGGCGGTCTCGGTGCTGTGGTTGGCCCGGAAGCCGGACTGCGAGTGGTCGAGGGATCCATTCGTCTCGAGAAAGGCGGCCAGCTGCTTGCTGACGGTCTTCTCGATGACTTTGGCCGGAAACGGGAGGAGCGAGATGGGGCGGTAGTTTTTGAGTTCGGTGGGGTCCGCTGATGGTTTCTTCAGTAGAGCGCTGAGTTCGGCATGCTTCCATCTCTCCGGGAAGGTCGCTGTGTCGAAGGAGGTGTTGATGATGTCCCGCAGGTGGGGTGCGATGACGGAGTCGGCCTTGTTGAAGACGTGGTGAGGGCAGGGGTCAGTTGGGGATCCGGAGTGGATGGAGTTCATCGTGCGTAGGGTTTCCTCGGTGTTGATCGGGGTCCAGACGCGGAGGGTGGTGGTGGGGGGTGCAGGTGCTGTCGTGGGGTGCGTCGGCTCTGTGCTGAAGCTGTTGTGTATGTCCGCGATCTTGTTGTGGAAGTAGGAGGCGAGGGAGTTGCAGAGGTCTTGTGATGGGGTGATGTCGTTGTTTCCGGCGCTGGGGTTGGAGAGCTCTTTGACGATGTTGAAGAGTTCCTTGCTGTTGTGGGCGTTGTTGTCCAGTCGTTCCTTGAATGCGGTTTTCTTGGTGGTGTGGATCAGTTGGTGGTGTTTTCGAGTGGCGAGCTTGAGGGTGGTCATGTTGTCTGGTGTTGGGTCTCTGCGCCAGGCTCTCTCGAGGGCTCGGCAGTTCCTCTAGGAGCTCTTGAGTTCGTCGGTGAACCATGGTGCTTTCTTGCTGCCGGGTCTGTTGGGCGGGGTCCTCAGTGGGGCGAGGTCGTCTGCGCAGTTGCTGATCCACTTCGTGAGGTTGTTGGCGGCCTGGCTGGGGTTCGCTGAGCTTGCGGGGGGGTCCTGGCTCAGGGAGGCGGCGAGCTGGTCGGCTGTGATCTTGTTCCATCTTCTGCGTGCAACCTGTTGCTGGTGGTGGTGTATCGTGTTCTTTTTGTAGCTGAAGTGGACGCAGCTGTGGTCCGTCCAGTGGAGTCCGGTGGCGTGCTGAAGGAGATGTCCTTGCTGGAGGAGAAGACGGGGTGGAGTGTGTGTCCGGCGTAGTGGTTGGGGGTGGTCACCAGCTGCTTGAGGCCGAAGGTGTCGAGGTTGTCCAGCAGGGTGGTGGTGCTGCGGTCGTTGTTGTTCTCCAGGTGGAAGTTGAGGTCCCCGAGGAGGATGTAGTCAGCGGAGGGGAGAGCGTGCGGGCTGATGAAGTCGGCGATGTCTTCGCTGAATTGTGTGCGTGGTCCCGGGGGTCTGTAGACCCCCGGGACTCCCTGAAGTCAGAGTGTGGCAGGAAGGGGGTCCATTCTTACTTTAATTTCTTATGCTTTTTCTTGGACTTACCCAAAGACTTTGACAATCTGCCACAGAAACATCTTCAGGAGTGAGGAGTGGGAGTGGAATCTTCAGGTCCTGGTGTCGAGCTCGGACCCCAGGCACCTTAAGCAGACTTTGTGAAGATCTGCCACAGACCTGTTTGCAACAATCCCTACACAGTTCAAACTCTGTCATTTTAGGTGGGTGATATTTTCCTTTGCACATTGGTTAATTTTGGAAACAATTACTGGCCTGAAAGACCAAGGAGAAGCTCTGAATCCACATCTGAAGGTGTGGAATGAAAGGAACTGAGTCTGCAGACATAGTTGACACTTATATGCAGCATAACTTGTAACCTCTGGAGCATAACAACGCCTGTGCAGAACTGCACATCGTCTCCTATTAGCATACAGGAGTACTGCTTTAAAGTTTCTAGACCCAGTTTAATGCCAGTAGAATACCCACAAGGTGAGGAATCTGCAGTTGAAGTATCCATCAGAAAGAATGATTCATGACATCAAACTTATTTCTGCAGTGTGGTGTAGGAGGTTTGGACAGGGTGTTGATGCAGTGCGTGGTTGTCTTGAAGAGTGTTTTGCTTCTTTTGGAAGCTTCATTAATTGCTGTGGCTGGCATGATGGGGTTGTCTACATGTTGTGAAGTACCATCAGCAGCATAAGGCGATCAAGGAGTCTGTTTTCTAATTTTTTTTATTTTTGCCTCTATTGTGGGTACTCTAGGCTGCATACTACCCTGCTGTGAAGAGCTTCACTCTAAGCAAAGACTGTGTCTGGCAAGCAACTGGACACTCAAAAGGACAACCACCCTAAACCAGTTCTGAAAGTGCAGATATTGGATTAACATATCCTCTCGGTTTCGACTGTTTAAAAGTGGGACCTACTTGTTGTTCCAGTTCTAAGTCCTCTAGGTCCAAAGAAGGGAGTGCTCCATGGAGTAAAGAGGACTGCTGTTTAACCAGGACTGGTGTCTGTCTGAAAACCAACTTTCCCATGTTCAACAAAGTCATCCAAGCCTTGCTTTTCTGGAACAAGCTATTCATTTGACCTGAGGTGCCTAGAAGCCAAATTGCTTGCTGAGAGACTGAAAGATCTTACAAAACCCTGTAGGAGGCGTGACTGTCCAGCAAAATCCAGAAGCAGTAAGACAAGTGGCGTAGCTAGCACCATGGCAGCCCGTGGCCATAAGGGGCGTTGCTGACGAGATTCGCCCCACGACAGACGATATTTAGAGAGGGGGGGGGATTGCTGCCTTGAGACAGCAGTTAGAAGTGGAAGGAGGCCGCCGTCCCCAAAACTCGTGCCACACCCCCTGCTCCCCCTTGCTACATCACTGAGTAAGACCCTGGCGCTGGTTGCTGCAGGACAGAGGAGAGTGATCTGTGTGTCACTGGTGTAGGAGGGCATAGGACTCCTTTGGTTGTGATTCAAGGTAGGAACAGCAGAATCACAGCTGCTCAGTGCTACTACACCAAAAATTGTGACTGAGATTGAAGCTATGCCACTGTGACTTAAAGAAATGCAACAGTGTTTCATCCAATGGCAATGTGACGTAAAGAAGTACAACGACAGCTCATCCAATGCCGCTATGACCAAAAGAAGTGCCACCAAGGCTCATCCTGTGCTACTATGACCAAAAGAACCTTGATCGCAGGTCCTCCTGTTCCACTATGATATAGTGATTGGTGTGATTACTTTGGGCTACTACACTACAAACTACCCTCTGAAACTGGGGAATGAAAGCTTAGCACCAAGAGGTGCGTAGCAATGCAGCAGAGGTAAAATCTTCCTGTGGAGCCACAGTAACTCCAGTCTTACCTGGATCCTCAACCTGAAAGGCCTAATATATTGCTTCCCGTGACGTCCCCAGCTGCAACCTCCCTGCAGCAGGAGGCGGCTGCGCTGGACCCAAAGGGTATACACTTTACCAAAAGTAGGAAAGGGACTGTCTGCTGCACCAGCTGGCCTAAGCCATATGCTTCAAGGGCATGTATTGTGGTGAGAATCCAGAGACTATTTTGAACTGTAATATAATGAGCGTATTGAGCATACTAGAGGCAGTTAATCTGCACTTCAGTCTTTATTCATACTTCCACAGAGTTTTATACCATGAGTTGATAATTATTTAGACTAGAGGAGGGGAGAAACCCAAGGAGGTAAAAACAAGATAGCAGATTTAGACCCTGTTAGCCCAGTTCACTAAATTGTACCTGTTGATTATGATGTTTGGAGTATTTCGTTTTGGTGAGTAGAAGGTAATTTGCTTTTTTTAAGGCAAAACACTAGATTAGACAGTCAGTTATTACGCTGCTGTTGAGTTCTATGCAAAAAGAACAATTGATGGACAGAATGCAGAACAATGCCATAAATTCACCCTAGTACAGCGATCTGGGCCTAAATCCATTGTTTTTTTGCTCACCATGCCATTCCAGTTTGGACCCAGCCATATGCAAATCAGTCTTGAACCTGCACCCAATGGGAACAGTCCAGCCTGAACTGCCACGCCAGGTATTCCCTGGGCTGGAAACAAGCATACTAGGACCGGTTTCGGCGTTTCACCCCTCATCAGCCAGGATAGCTTGACTCCAGTGGCATGGAGAGCATGGGACCCACGTCTGGGCGTACCAGTCCCACTCGGGGTGACCAATGCAAAAAGAACAATTGATGGACACAATGCATAACAATGTCATGCATTCGCACCAGTAGAGAGATTTTGGCCTAAATCCATAGTTTTTTTGCTCACCATGCCATTCCGGTTTGGACCCAGCTATATGCAAATCAGTCTTGAACCTGCACCCAATGGGAACAGTCCAGCCTGAACTGCCACGCCAGGTCCTCCCTGGGCTGGAAACAAGCATCCTAGGACCAGTTTCGGGGTTTCACCTCTCATCAAAGCCAGTTTCCTTGAGGAAACATTACTGACAGCGGTAAATAAATCTCAGGCCCTGTTTAAGATAGTTCAGGGATCTATCTCGCCCCGCATGTGCCTCTAAGGACATTCTGGCCTCCCAACTGCTTTGCGATTCTCTGGCAAAAACCTTTGAAGATAAGATCACCCTCATCTTGAGCAATCTCGGGACCCCGGTCACCTCAGCTCTCCAAGCTACGCCTTACCCTGCTTGGGGGACCACTCTTGATATCTTAGAGCCGGATGATAGGCGGGCTCGGTTGAACAGCTTCCCTCTCCCCTCTTTTGAGGATTTTTGTTCTGTGGCGGATGGGATTTCGTCGGGCCCTCCTCTCGACCCAATGCCACATAGATACTGGAAACTGATCCACGAGGAGCTTTATCCCCCTCTTCATGCCATCTGTTGTCAGTCCTTCAGCACTGCTCAGGTTCCGGATTGCTGGAAGTTGGCCGTGGTATCGCCACTTCTGAAAAAGGATACACTGGATCCCACCTGCTCAGCAAATTATAGGCCTATCTCATTGCTCCCTCTCCCAATTAAGATCTTGGAGAAATTGGCGACCAAACATCTGGCCAGTTTTTGGGAGACTAACATCTGCCTGGATTCGGCCCAGTTTGGCTTCAGGCCAGCCAACGGCACTGAATCTGCATTGGTGACCGCCTTGGATGACCTTCGTTCGCGTGTCGACCAAGGTCGAGCAGCCTTTTTAGTGCTGCTCGACATGTCGGCTGCGTTCGACACGGTCAGCCATGCCATTCTGATCAGGAGACTAGAGGAGATTGGGGTATCTGGCCTGGCCCTTGACTGATTGGTCTCTTACCTTGGTAATAGGCACCAGATGGTAGCCTTGCCACCCTACCGTTCGGACATCAGGAAGGTGGGGCAAGGCGTGCCTCAAGGGTCGGCCATTAGCCCTATTCTATTCAACCTTTACCTCCGTCCCCTGATCAGTCTAATCAAGTCCTATGGCATTGCGGTCATCAATTACGCTGATGACACGCAACTTATCTTCTCGTTTGAGGGTAGGGATGCTGTATCACAGGAGACCTACCACCGCTGTATGTCAGCTACCGCAGAATGGCTGAGTCTGAATTCGCAGCAATTTAACAGCTCAAAAACCGAGGTACTGCACTGCTCTTCAGATCGTATTCCTCGTCCTTTGCCACCGGATTTTTGGCCTTCCTCTTTCCAGAGCACGGGGGCAGTGGCAGTGTCCACCCGGAACCTGGGGGTGCTGTTCGAACCCAACTTACATCTAGACGCGTTTGTCAATAAAACCGTGGCAACGTGCATGCTGTTGCTTCGAACATTGCGGAAGATTCTTTCTTTCCTCCCGGGCCATGTCCGCCCAGAGGTAGTGCGTAGTATCATCTTAAACAGGCTTGATTACTGCAACGCGCTACTTCTGGGCGCACCAGCCACCCTAGTGGGTAAACTACAGCGAGTGCAGAACATGGCTGCTAAGCTGGCCCTTTCCAGACGGCGTCTTGATTCATCTTCCTTAGCGCTCATGGATCTCCACTGGCTGCCAATCGCCCGGCGTATTGATTTTAAAGCACTATGCCTTGTTTTTAGGGCTCTTCATGGTCAGGGGCCATCTTCGCTGCAGACGATGTTTTCCTGGTATACCCCCACCAGATCCCTTCGCTCCTCTTCCGCCTGCCTGGTGGTTATTCCTAAAATCTTGAGGATGCGGATGGGCGGACGTTCCTTCAGGTTTGCCGCAGCTAAGTTGTGGAATGCTTTACCCTTGCCCTTGAGAAGTAAGGAGGATCTTTCCTCCTTTAAAAAAGGATTAAAAACACACCTCTTTCCCAGGTTACTGTAAAGTCTAAAGCAGCATAAAGTTGCGTATGGCTGATCAAGTCAAGCGCCAGGATACCCTTCGGGTGACAGTTTTGCGCTATACAAGTATGCCATACAATAAAATACAATCAGCCAGGATATCTTGACTCCAGTGGCATGGAGAGCACGGGACCCATGGCTGGGCATACCCGTCCTACTAGTGGTGAGAAATGCAAAAAGAACAATTGATGGACAGAATGCAGAACAATGTCATACATTCACCCCAGTACAGAGATCTGGGCCTAAATCCATAGTTTTGTTTGCTACCATGCCATTCCAGTTTGGACCCAGCCATATGCAAATCAGTCTTGAACCTGGGCCCAATGGGGACAGTCCAGCCAAAACTGCCAGGCCAGGTCCTCCTGGGGCTGGAAGCAAGCAAACTAGGTCCAGTTTCGGGGTGTTGAGTTCAAAGCTCCATCACCCACATACTTTCTCCCACAGAAGCACCTGACTGCACACCATTGTACTACTGATAGTCAAGTGCTCAAAGGGTTGTACTTGGCCCAGCATACACTGTGAAGGAAAGTGCCCCTTTTTGCCTGATGTTGATGGTCTTTGATTTAGTGTGCCTTGGCCCTGCCAACCAGGTACACAGGGCCTATGTTCTTTCCCTAAAACTGTACAATTGCACAACTCAATTGGCAACTCTCTGGCCACATTTCAAAGGTACCAAGGGCACTGTAACCAGGGAAGGCCTTTAAGAACTGTAGCACATATTGTGCCACCCATAGGAGGCCCTGTACCTCCACACCCACACACTGCCCTAGCAGGCTGTGTGTTTTGGTGCAGAGCAAAGTGAAGAGTCAACATGGCACACATCCCTGTGTGCCATGCCTGCAATCCACTGCCTATGGCATAGGTAAGCCACTGCTCTAGCTGGGTGCACTATACCACTGGTGAGGGTACATGTGCATGAGCCCTGAACCCCGATAGTGTTCAAGTCCATTCTTAGACATTGTAAGTGCAGTAAACCATAAAGAGTATATGGTTGGGGAGTTTGTCAGTACGATCTCTACAGCACCATAATGGCTTTAATGAAATCTGGAAAGTCTGATATCAAACTTCTCAGCATATTATACCCACAATAGTGTCCTGGCTGACTGGCTGCTAACCAGCTGCCACCCCCAGACATGTTTCTGGACCCCTGGGTCAAGAGCCTCTCGCTCTCTGGTGCTCAAACAAAGCACATCCTGGGCAGAGGTGCTAAGCCTACTCCCTCAGGATGAGCAGGGTCCACAAAGGGGAAGCTTCAAAGGCTTGTCACCTTCGTGAGCTGACCTAGCCATTTGCTGCTTCCTGCAACTGGCCCCCACCGGTTCTGACCCTCACTTTGGGTGGGTGAATCGACAGGAAGACCAAGATAGGAGGAGAGGTGTGCCCACCTTTGCCAACCCTAACCCTCAGGTGTTGGAGGTGAGGCGAAGCACAACTCTTAGTCCCCGCCATCTTGAAGATGGAGGGACCCAGCCAACCAGAGTGAAGGGTCGCATAATAGAGGATGACCACCCCAAGGAAGGGACCCATTGGTCCCAACCTGTACCTACCTGAAACACCTCTAAATTTCTACATTTAGTATTTAGGGGCTACCCTGGCCCTTGCTTTCTCAGACAAGCAAGAAGAATGACGAAGATCTGTGCTGAAGGAAGAAGAGGACACCAACTGCAATGGCCCCAGCTCTACTGGCCTGTCCCAACCTCCTCCAGCGAAATCACGGCATGTCCTGCAGCCAGCAGCCTCCCAGAACCTGGAGGACCTACCCTGCCTTCCCTAAAAAGACTTTGTCTCCTGTGAGCACCGGACTTGCTCAAGAAACAACTCTAGCTATGGCCAAATCTGTGAGTCAGCAGCCGACATCAGAGGCCAGAGTTTGAGTGGTCAAACACCATGAGGAGGTCTCCCCGACAATCCTGAACTGGGTTCTGGTGATCCCTGACCTACCTTATGTCTCCCGACAACGCCTGCAGTCTCTATCTGGGGGGATACCCCACCCCCTGATCACGACCGGACCAGGTAAGGAAAACCCCAATGCCAAAAGACACCCCTGCACATGACACCCCACAGCCTTGTCTCCTGTGAGCACCAGACTTGCTCAAGAAACAACTCTAGCTATGGCCAAATCTGCGAGTCAGCAGCCGACATCAGAGGCCAGAGTTTGAGTGGCCAAACACCATGAGGAGGTCTCCCCGACAATCCTGAACTGGGTTCTGGTGATCCCTGACCTACCTCAAGTCTCCCGACAACGCCTGCAGTCTCTTATCTGGGGGGATACCCCACCCCCTGATCACGACCGGACCAGGTAAGGAAAACCCCAATGCCAAAATACACCCCTGCACATGACACCCCACAGCCTTGGGCCCAACTGACAGTGTCCCGGCATCCCTTGACATCCTAACTTACCTATCCAACCAGTGGTCGCCTCCAGAAGATCTTCGTGCCCTAGTCTGCAATGTTTGTCCTTACCCGAGCTCCCCCACTGCAACCAACAAGGCTCTCGACAAGTCGATCTAGCAACCTGCAGCTAGCCGCCCCTGTGCCGCTGTGGGTGCTTGTGTGCTAACTTTGATCCGCCATTGCCCTGAGCTTACCTCCAAGAGCTTTGCTCCCACATCCAAGTGGTGTGTCTGTGAGCAGCCACTAACCCGAAGACCCCCTATCCCCTATTGGATAACATTGGGCCTCAGCAGCCTGGCCGCCTACTGCCGCTGAGGGTGCTCTTTGAGTGCATCCTTGACCCTGGGGGAATCCTTTAACCCAAGAAACTCAACTCTCAAGACTGATTACTTACCTTCAAAACAATAACCCCATTTTCTCCCCTATGACTTCATTGACTGTTTTCCTGTGAAAAAAGTTCGAAGTGTGGATTGAAAATTGTATGAAAATCGAAACAACTGTTTTGATGAAAAATTGAATTACTTACCCTTGTCTAGGAAATGTCTCAGTGTGTTATCTAGGCATACCACACAGAGTAGAAAAAGTAATCCTGAAAAGTAATCAAAAGTAATCCAAAAGTAGTTACAACTGAATTTGCACAAGTACAATCATATTTACCTGTACCGAGTCCTGCTTGGTTCTAAAAATAAAAAACAACAAAGAAATATTTTTGATACAAAGAATGGGTCTGAGTTCAGTCTTTGAGTGTGTGATATCATTTCTTGCGTGTAACAAGAGGGAGAGAGAGGACTAGATAGCTAGTCCGAGTCCCCGAGGGTTTATATGTGATTAAACAAAGAGGACTAGCTTAAGTTGACCAAAGTGTTGCAGTACTCTAATTAGTTCTGTCACGGGCACCTTGTTGGTGTATTCATGAAGCCCTCACCCACCAACCTAGTTGGTGGCATGCTTCATCATCGGGCCCACCCAGTGACACCTAGTATGTCCCGGGTGTGCTACGACGCCTGATTACAGCGGAGCTGGTATATTGCTGAGAGTGCAGTGAGTGAGGTTGAATGAGTTGTGATTTAAAACGGCTTGGTGGTGGTCCCAGTACCCGAGGGTAAATTAAATTTTAATAACTGAGCCGTCACCAGCGGTTAAAAGTAAGGCTACAGGACGCGTGAGGGTGGCGAGTTACTGCCCCCTGCGTCCTTCAGATGGTCGACACGTTTCAGCCAGTGCCTTAGAGTATTCTGGCTTTCCTCAGGACCGTTTTTTAAAAAGGTGTAGTGAAATAAAACAGACTTAGTGTTGTGGTACAGACTATGTGATACACTCACTAAAGCGTTTTTCTATATGTGAGAGGGGGATTCCCTTCTCATGCATACCTGTACAAACAAACATTAAGGACAAGGACAAAACATTTATAGAGAGAGTCAGTAGTCAATTTAGACATATGGTCAACAATGCTTTGGTGGCCGGATCTATAGTGCAGGGTGAGAGGACTATAGTCGGCTAGGTGTGATGGTACTGGTGGTGCCATCAGAGTGAAAATACGTGACTAATTATCATTTCTTGCCTGAGTGTGTAAAATAAATGCTTAACACTACCCTCTGATAAAGCCTTGCTGCTCGCCGACACTACCACACATAGAGAGTAAGGTGTTATCTTTGGGATCCACTCTGGACCTTATTTTGGTATACTATATACAGATCCAGCTTCCTACATGAGTGGATCAGTGGTGGTGTCTACAACTTTGCGTTTGTTAGACTGACTTGGTCAACACCTGATCTTACGACAGAACTCCTAAATTGTCTTTAGAATTCAGAATTTTATGAATTGACAATTTTTTTTCAAATTTCTAAAAGCCTTGTTAGGGCCTTGGTTAAGTCCCTTTAGAATTTATTTTTTTCAATAAAAACTCACCATAGTTAGGTGTGAGAGGATTTAGATTCTTTTAAAAAAATGTCTCTTAACAAGAACCCAACTATTAGTGAAAACATGCCAAATGATCTAGAGATCATGGTTGAGGAGCTCGACCTCACCCCTTACCTCCATCTAGAATTTAGGAAGTTAGCGTCTCTGTGCAAACGTAAAAACATTGTCATGGAGTCCCATCCCTCCAAACAAAAGCTCCAGGAGCTGTTGGCAGGGTATACTAAGGACCACTCCTATGACCAAGATGAAGACCTTTCAGATGGGGAAGAAGGAGGTGGGGATGAGGCTAACTTCCAAATCCCCCTCACTTCCTAGGGAGGACAGGAATACTCACAGCACCTAGATCCCACACAGGTGGATCAGGTACTTCTGAGATCATTAAGGACAGCCTCAATGATGAGACCAACCTTTTAGTAAGGCTGGCCAAAATATTGGACTTAGAAACCAGATTACTGGATCTAGAAAAAAAGAGCAGAGATGGGCCTAGCTCCATTAATGGTGGCAGCAACTTAGTAAATAGGGACAGAGAGCAATCTTATGATCCCAAAATCCCCAAAGAGATTGTCCTCAAATTTGAGGAAGGTGATGACATCACCAAGTGGTTCACAGCTTTTGAGAGAGCTTGTGAAATGAGAAAAATGAAGACATCACACTGAAGGTGCTCTCCTTTGAGAACTGTTCACTGGTAACTGCAGGGACAGACTCCTGCCCCTTACTGGGGCAGATGCTGGGTATTATGACCTCATGAATAATATTCTGATTGGGCTTTGGGCTCACAACTGAGAAACATAGGATTAGACGCAGGGGGGCTCATAAAACCCAGAGCCAGTCCTGGGTTGACTTTAGTTTAAGACACTAGATGGATGGTTAACTGGAAATAATATGCATGATTTCAATGGACTTCACAATCTGTTTAAGAAAGAACATTTTAACCCCTTCCATGCTCAGCTCATCATGCAGTACACTGCTTGTGTGCTCATGACGAGCTGAGCTCGTCATGAACAATGGGATTTCAAGAAGTTCAGCACCAAGGATGAATTGCTGTAGCATTGATGTGGTTAAGTAATTGCACTAATGAAAAGTTGCATCAGCATCTGGTAATTTCTCCCCAAGAATTGGAAAAGAATGCAGCCCACTGGGTCAAGACTAGGGTAAAAAAAAACAGCCACTGTGGCGTGACCAAAAGAAAGGGGTTACCAAACCTCCACCAGAGGAAAGGGGGTGAGAACCCCAAAGACAAAAAACAAAAGTCAACTATAGGGTCCCAAAAACCTGCTCAGGGGGGTGGGTCCCATAACTCTTCCCAGTCCAATGGTAGGTACAAAGGGAAAACTTATCTCCAAAAGGCCTGGTGTTTCAACTGTAAGAAGTTGGCACACTTAACTGCAGATGCTACCAACGCTGATAGTGTTACTACCAACCATGCCATGGTTATGGTAACATTAGATGGGAGTGGCTAGGGGTACTGGCCTGAAACAAGTAGTGGTCTCTCCAAAACGACATCAGGATGGGCTCTGGTAGAATTGAAAACCCATGCAGCAATGCTGGACATCCCTGAAATTGTGTGTGGCATGATTAGAGCACAGAGATGAGCACAGGTTGGAGCCTGGAAGAATGGCCCAACCTTCCAAGATAAAAGGCAAGAAGACTAGGGAACCATATTCTGGACAGCAAATGTTTCGGAACCTTTCTTCCCAGGGAGAGGGCTTATCCGCCCCAGAGGGAACCAAGTCCATGGGACTTGACCAGTACCAGGTTGAGCTCTTATGCCCAAGGGGGGCCCACTAGGAAACAGGTGTGCCTCGGACAACAGACCCGTCCAACTCTTGAAAGCCTGAAGCAGCAAGCTGCTGTACAGGAAAAGGGAGATGTTTGTGGATCCCACAGACCCTATTGGGAGGAGGGACTCCTGTATACTGAGGCCAGACACCCCCAACCCTAGTGCCAATAGGAGAGTGGTAGTGCCTAGGATGTACAGAGAGTTTTTACTCACATTGGCTAATGACATCCCCTTAGCTGGGCATCTTGGCCAGACTGGCTATGTTTCTCCTGGCCCAAGATGTCATAGAAAGTAAAGGAGTTTGTCAGCTCATATGTCACCTGCCAAGCCAACGGCCAGACAGGTTTAGACCCAAAGGCCCTCCTAATACCACTACCAGTGGTTGAGGCTCCCTTTGAAAGGGTAGGTGTGGACATAGTGGGTCCACTTGAACCTCCCACAGCCTCAGGCAACACATTTATACTGGGGGTAGTGGATCATGCCACCAGGAATCCTGAAGCAATTCCCCTTAGGACTACTATAGCTCCTGCAGTAGCCAAGGCCCTATATGGTGTCTTCACCAGGGTAAGGTTTTTTGTGTCACAGGGTCAAACTTCATGTCTGCATACTTAAAACACATGTGGAATGAGTGCGGAGCGCAGTACAAGTTTACTACACTCTACATCCACAAACCAATGATCTTGTTGAAAGGTTTAACAAGACATTGAAAGGCATGATCATGGGACTCTCTGAAAAACTCAAAAGGAGATGGGATGTCCTTTTGCCATGCTTGCTTTTTGCCTACAGGGAGGTGCCTCCGAAGGGAGTAGGGTTTGCCCCCTTTGAACTTCTGTTTGGTCATTCTGTTAGGGGACCACTCTGTCTTCTTAAAGAGGGTTGGGGGAAGCCTCTCCAAGAACCCAAATAGGAAATTACGTACTATGTACTAGGCATAAGGTCTAGAATGGCAGAGTACATGGAAAAAGCTCCCAAGAATCTTGAGGGTTTGCAGGAGCTCCAGAACCACTGGTAATACCCAAACGCTGCATTGATACAATTCCAACCAGGGCAAAAGGTGTGGGTTTTGGAGCCTGTGGCACCAAGGGCCCTCTAGGAGAAATCGAGTGTACGTTACCCCATCTTAGAAAAGAAAAGTGAGCTTGCCTACTTGGTGGACCTGAGCACAAGCAGGACAAGGGTGATCCATGTGAACCACCTAAAACTTTCCCGTGGGCTGACAATCATGCTGATGTTTACTGATGAGGATCAGGAGACAGAGTGAACCTCTTCCTGACCTCCTCTCTTACAGCCTCACTACCCAACAACAGGCTGACTGTAGTAGCCAGGTCTTACAGCAGTATGCTCAGCTCTTTTCCTTAACCCCAGGTCAGATACACTGGTGTACCCATGATGTGGACACTGGCGACAGTGTACTCGTCCAAAAATAAAATCTATCGGCTGTCTGATCAAATTAAGGAGAGCATCAGAGCTGAAGTCAGCAAGATGCTGGAGTTAGGGGTTATTGAACGCTCTGGGAGCACCTGGGTCAGCCCAGTGGTCTTAGTTCCCAAACCTCATCCACAGGGTGGAAAGAGAGAAATTAGGTTTTGTATGGACTACAGAGGTCTCAACACTGTCACCAAGACAGATGCTCTTCCCATTTCCAGGGCTGATAGATAAAACATGGGGGTATCGTAATTCCTTAATATCTTTGACTTAACTGAAGGGTACTGGCAACTGGCATGGCCCCAGGAGGCAAACAAAAACAAACACTGACATAGCCAATAGGTCTCGCCTTTGGGACCTGTTTTAGCCATGCAGCACATTACTACGTGAGAGCTGTTAGCTTTGTCTATTTGTTTTAATCATGTTGTATAGCAGCGTGGCTGAAAGTAAAGAGAAACAAGTACTCGTGTTACAATGCTGTTGTTGTATAGACAAAAATATTTACAAAAAGAAAGAAAAGAAAAACGTTCAGGAAAGGCCCAATGAGCCCTGAATATCCTTTATAAACTAGCACATGGCAAGAAACTAGGATTAAAAACGAAGATTGTGAAGACAAAAGAATGCTTCTCGTGATAGAATCCAAAGAAAAACCTTTGAGCGCCCGTGAATAGAGGAATGAACGAACAGAATGGTGATGGTGTGCTCAAACAATACCTTGAACCAACCTCATGTGTAAAAGTCAGATGTGACTAAATGCTGCACAACACAAAAAAACCAAGACGGTGCACAAACCCCATATCCACAGACAACACTCACTGGTTATTGAAAGCCGATGACCAAAATGTACTACTGTACTACTGCTGCTCGAGCTCTGGATCTGTGGGAATGTTGGTATGCTCAGTACCCTATCTCTATACAATCAATACAGACTCTGTACTATGTAGTAGACAATTAAACAAAATCATCATTGCCTCACAACTGAAGTAAACTCAGCCCAATGGGAAAAATGTCACAGGAAACACCAGAGTATCTACCTACAACAAATGATAGTGATATTACAAGGCTATATCCACCTTTGTGATTAAAAACCCTTCAACCCTACACCTCCTCTTTCAGATAAAATAGAAACTACTATTTTACCTCAAAATCCTCGGATTGTGGTGAACATGCAGAAACTAATATCCGATATGTGCGTGTACTCTTCCTTCTTCCTGCTTGTAGTTTCTAAATAATTTAATAAGAGCTCCACGTTACGAGGTCATTCCAAAATCAATGTCGGCCCCCTTAAAAAACTCACTCTGTATCACCGCCGAAACTACACTGCATGCTTAATGCAATGTCAACAATTTAAACAGCACACTGTAAAACAGCGCTGCTGGCCACCTACCGAATCACGAACTTTGGTACTCCAAATTGCTTGATCCTCTGTTGCAAGTTCCAACCTCAAATCATACCATTCGACACTAAACCCTGTTGTGTTAATAATTAAAGCTCACGCGATCTTCACCAACGCGTGTGACGCTTACAGAAAGAAAGGTCTCTATATTTCAGTGACATCTTAGATTAGTCAAAATGCTGCTGTCAAAGCAAACTACTGATGCAGACTAAATGTGTGGCTAGATATCACTCGATGCCACATTTAAAAAACTCAATACTGCCACTACAGTGATCCAATGATAACTGGTACGCGCTAAAGGTCTAAAAATAAGATAATGATGCCCCAAAAGTTGACGATGCCATCTGTAGCCAAAATAAATGTAACTGACGACAGTTGCAGTGAATAAGACCTGCCCCTCATTGCCAAATACTCACTACCGTGAAAGAAAGACTGCTCACTCAAAATCCGTAGATAAAACACGTCATCACTCTAAATCGCACGGCAAGGTGCTACTCGAACTGCACATCACTTTTTAAAACACAACACGATATCAACAATAGTGAATGCGTAGCGATTCTATCAATAAAGTTGTAAATCCTCAAAGCGGTCTGACAAAGGTTACTTAAGCTGCTGCATGCAAAGACAAGCATTGGCCGCGCGGCCGTGAAAGTGATGGCAGGGACGGGCTCTGTGGTGGGGGAGGGGCAGAGTGAGGCGCTTGGGAGAGCAAGGCTTAATGAGCCATTAAAGCCACATGGCGGCTGCGCACGTGCACACGGGCGTGACCGCAAGCTTGAGACCAGGAAAAGATTGTGGTAGCACTTTGAAAAGCCATTAACTAAATGTCTCACAGAGCAGCGCATGCGCAAGCTCAGGCGGGCCCTGAAAACTGTATTCTCCACACTTGATGGGCATTATCAATGTACTGTTATGCCCTTTGGTTTAAATAATGCCCCTGCCACCTTCCAAAGGTTGGTGAATCAAGTCCTTGCTCGATTGGAGGCCTTTAGTGCAGCATATCTTGATGATATTGCTGTCTTTAGCTCCACCTGGCAGGATCACCTGGTCTACCTAGGGACGGTTTTACAGGCCCTACAAACTGCAGGCCTAACTATCAAGGCATTAAAATGTCAGATAAGGCAGGACACAGTTGCATGCTTGGGCCACCTTGTTGGTGAAGGTCAAGTGCAACCCCTACAGCCCAAGATCCAGGCTATTCTGGACTGGGAGCCTCCAACTACTCATACCCAAATCAAGGAATTCCTTGGCTTGACTGGGTATTACAGAAGGTTTGCAGAGGGGTATGGATCCATTGTGACACCCCTCACAGAACTCACCCTCAAAAAAATGCCCAAGAAGATAAACTGGACAGTTAGCTGTCAAAAGGATTTTGACACCCTGAAAGAGGCATTATGCTCAGCACCAATTCTTAAAGCCCCACACTACACCAAGCAGTGCATTGTGCAGACTGATGCCTCTGAGTTAGGGATAGGAGCGGTCCTATCCCAGACCAATGATAATGGCCAAGACCAGCTTGTTGCTTTTATAAGCAGGAGGTTACTCCCCAGGGAGCAGCGTTGCAGTGCCATTGAGATAGAGGCCTTTGCTGTGGTTTGGTCCCTGAAAAAGTTGAGGCCATACTTGTTTGGTACTCACTTCACAGTTCAAACTGACCACATACCTCGCAAATGGCTAAGGCAAATGAGAGGTGAAAATCCCAATGTTAGACCTGGCACCTTGGCGTGAGTCTCCCTTCCACTTTTTGCTGATGTGCCTCAGATGTTTTGCTGGTGTTCGATGCTCAGGTCACTGCGCCACGACCAATCCGTGCCGCAGTGCAAGTGCTCCCAATATAAAGTGTTTCCATAATTGACTTCCATGATTGGCTTATTTGGTTTACTGTCAGTCCCCAGTAACGTGCACGAGGAGGCTTGTAGACATAAATGCTGCTAGTGGGCCTGCAGCGCTGGTTGCGCCACCCACAGAAGCGGCCTCGTAAAATGTGTCTTGGGTCCGCCATTGCAGACCCTGCGTACAGTCTGATACTGTCACGCTGACTGCGCAAGTGCACACACTTGCCAGTCCCTAAACCTTCCCTTAAACTTCATATCAGTCACCCCTATGGTAGGCCTACGGGCAGGGTGCATTGTAAGCGTAAGGTAGGACAAGCCATGATGTGTGTGGCCTGTCCTAATAGTGAATTACCGCCCTTTTCGTTCTTCACTATTGAAGGGCTGCCTGTTCTCTTAGGCCAAGGTGAACTGCTGGAATTATTACACGCTATAGTCCCGACAGGCTCAGGGAACACGGTGGCACGTCAAGTTTAGTATGCCTGAACTCAGAATAATAAAATACTTCCTTTAGCAAGGTTTATTTTAATATCCTGTGTTTGCAAATGCTACTTTTAGAAAGTTAGCCTTTGCTTGCCTAACTATTTCAGCTTGCCTCTGCCAGGATGTGTATCTGCTGTCTGGGTTTGTGTGAGTGACAGGGCTGGGGAATTACCGGGGACAGTCGGGGTTACCAGGTGGTGAATAGGGTGCTTACACCAGGATGGGTGGGCGGAGTAGTCCTTGACTCTGAATAGGGTTGTGCTCCACCACCACAATGCTGGCTCCACCTCCTGCGGAGCGTCTGATGTCCCTGCCCGGCACCCTGAAAGAAGACGGCAGCTTCCTGTCAACAGAGTGCTCCAAAACTGGGTTGAACCAGGCTCAGGCCCCCTGGCCTGCAAAGACAAAAGAAACTGAGTATAAATATAGGAGCCCTGCTCCTAGCAAATCAGATCCTGTTTTGACCACGTCGAACCTCTGCCTGACTAGAAGGACCAGGAGAAGCTGAAGGAAGGAAACCGGTCTTTGCCCTGAAGGACTGGCCTGCAGTGGTGCCTTGCTGAGAACGGAGAGGAAAAGACCAGAGAGGACTTTGAAGACTTGTGCCTGAAACGATCTCCAAGGGCTTGATCTCGAGCTTGCCCCTGAACGGAACCCCAGGACCATTGGGTTCTATTCTGCCTGTGCCCGTCTGCTGTTGGGCCTTTAGTTCTTATTCCCTCGCCGGAGTTGTGACTCGGGTGCCTTCGCCCCTCCTAAGGTCGTGACAGCTCGGAGCTTGGCCGCCCCGTCGCAGAGAGCCCCGCTCAAGCTTGAGTCGCTCTCCGCTTCAGTGCCGGGCCGCCCGCTCTCCTGTCACCTCGCCTGCTACGGAGCGCGTTGTGCGCCTCTCATCTTCTTCGCCGGAATCTGCACGGAGCGCATCTGATAGCCTCGGACGGTCCGTACGTCGTAACGTACCCGACTGTCTCGCTTTGCCCTCCTGCATACCAAGGCTCGTGCCGCACCTCAAGAAAGGCCTTCCGTACAGTGGTACTGGAGGCCCAGTGCTGCACCCGTCTGCCCAAGAACGCGACGCCCCTCATAGATCCACAGGTACGACCTAGCGTGCTAAGAAGTAGTACGCCCCGCAGGCCTGAACAGCGCCTCGCCCCGTGAGCTGCATCAGCCCCTGGATCGCCACAACCCTCCACACCGTCCCGCTCACCCGCCTCGCACCTCGAGGGGGCTCCGAGCCAGATAGATCCTTTGGAGAACCGACGGCCTCGTCCCGGGTCTGCCCTCACCAGTAGCCGCGCCTGAAATGCCTCGGACACTCAACGCAAGGTACACCTGAACTCTATCCCGAGTTCGCATCGGATCCAGGGTCCCCAACGTTTGTTTTCCCTGTCATCGTACCTTGCTGACCAAGAACACTTAAGAACAATTGCCTATTTAAATCTGGTTTCCCTCAATCGCTAAACGTTATATGGTCTTGTGATAATCCTGCATATGAAGTCTATCTGTTACATAAAGTCTACGTATTTGTGATACAACCTTACGACTGGTGTCTGTTTGTGGTGGGTCAGTAGATTTACTGTATGTGATCATGAATGCTTAACTAACTATCGCCCTGAGGATTAGCTTTGTCTGCTCGCGCCACGCAACCTAGAGGGTGAGCAGGGGTTATTCTTACGGAGTAGTTCTCTTGCCCTGACTAGAGGAGAAGGTCCCTGCTTGTCACAAGTGCATACCTGTGCCAACCAGAGACCTCCGATTCTAACATTGGCGGCAGCGGTGAGTATTTCGAATTTGCATTTATGATTTATGTACAGTGAATTACTGATCACCACGTAGTGAGAGCACACCTATAACGAAGCCACAGATTTATTGTCTTGCCGAGATATCTCGTATCGTCAAACCATGCCTGGTTCACTCCCCAATAGAGCAGCCTCTATCATCTCTGGATTAGATGATGTCGATTGGGAAGGGCTTGAAAACTACAGAGCCGAGCAGCTAAAAGGTTTCTGCCTAAAGTTCTGAGTCGCCCTAAAACCAAAGCCCAGACCATCAAGGCACTGAGAGCCTGGAAAGAGTCGAGAGAGCCAGAGAATCAGCTGGTGGTGGATCCACCAGATAACCTTGTCGACGTGCACGGAGGCCTGTCACCAGAGGAGCTGGCGGACAGGGCCGCGACCAGAGCGCATGAAGTCGAGATGGCAAGATTGAACGGACAGATGGCGATGGCGGAGAAGAAACTCCAGCTAGAGCATGAGATAGGAATCAAAGCATTGGAGCTGAAATCAAAAAGCTTGGACACAGCTCCTGGTGGCAGCACAACGCCAGTGCAGGTAGAGTCAAGGGTCTACATACCGAAAGATGTGGTGAAGGAATACTTTAAGGGGGATGACATAGGGCAGTGGTTTCGGGCCTACGAGGTTGCCATGTCCTCCCACCGGGTCCCTGAGAAAGATTGGGGAGCGGGGTTGTGGGGGCGGTTCCTTACTGAGGGGCGGGACACCCTGCTAGATCTTCCTTCCGAGGTGTACAATTCCTACCCACACATGAAAGATGCCTTAATGACTAGGTTTGGGTTAACCCCGGAGATGTACCGACAGAGGTTTAGGGGTTGTACTAAGATTCCTGGGGGTACGTATGTGGAGTATGTGACCTTCTTCTGCAGAGCGCTGGATGGTTGGGTGAAGGGTAGCAAAGTGAATGATTTTCAAGGGCTTCTTGATTTAATGGCGTGGGAGCACTTGTCCGCTCATTGTTTTCCTGAGCTACGCCAGCACCTGATCGATAGCAAGCTGTCCAACCCGAGGAAGCTTGCTGAGGAAGCGGACCGCTGGCTCAGCACCAGGGTCCACAAGGGTCCAGTGGGAGACTCAGCCAAAGGTGGGCAGTGTCCCCAGCAGAAGAGTGGGGGGACAGGGGAAAACAAAAAGGGTTCCAAAAAGGCCCCAAAGTAATCCCCAAGGGAACCAAGGGACAGGTTCTCAACCTCCTCCACCCCCGAAGCAGACCGGGGCCCCGACAGGTAAACCTGTTCAGAGAGGGCCCATCACCTGTTACAGGTGCGGCGACCAGGGTCACATTGCCACTGATCCTAAATGTCGCTTATTTGGAAAACCCGCACCCACTGGTGCTCCACCCCGGGAAATGGCTAGCGTTAATTTTGGGGAGGAAGTAGCAGTCCAAGGGGGTGGGGATCCCATACAGATGACCCTAGTCTCGCTAGGAGACAGTGAGATGCTCCCCGAGAACTACCTACCCAGTAACACTAAGAAATATGGGCAGGTAGTGACCATCAACGGTAAGAAGGCGGAGGCTCTTCGAGACACAGGAGCCAATGTGACTGCCGTCCCGCAGCACTTGGTGTCTCA
The DNA here is from genome assembly GCF_964261635.1 of Lissotriton helveticus. Classification (NCBI taxonomy): domain Eukaryota; kingdom Metazoa; phylum Chordata; class Amphibia; order Caudata; family Salamandridae; genus Lissotriton; species Lissotriton helveticus. Next base: position 685,991,084 of record NC_136070.1, on the reverse strand, counting down.
GGAGCAGGTGGTACTGCACGCCTACTGTAGGGTTGTCAATACTGACAATTCTGAGAGCCAGTGTCCGATGGCTCAGGTTCCCTTTGAGTGGGGGGGGGGGGGATCTCTGGTACTCTGCAAGTCGCTGTGAGGACCTCCATGCCTGTAGATTGTTTGCTAGGGAACGATTTGGAGAACTCCCCTTGGGGAAAGGTGGAGAAAACGACTCATCTGCGGATGGTGGGTCTACCCGACGGGGCGTGCGTGACCATCCGGTCCATGGCAGCCAGTAGGGGTGTTGAAGAAATCCTGGAGCCTGAAGGAGAGGCCCAGGAACCAGCCTTAGAGAGAAGGCGCAGGGGGTGCGGACAGCCAGCCCCCGAAGTTCCCACAGCCCAGGAGGAGGCAGACCTCGAGGGGGATGCCCTGGAGCCTACCGGGGAACAGATTGCTGAACTGGGGACCTGCCTGAGCTTACCCATTGGCAGCAAGAAGGAGGCCCCTCCAGGGAGGAATTCTGCAAGGAGCAGAAAGAGTGCCCTTCTCTCGTGGGTATGCGGCAGCAGGCTGCAGACCAGGCCAATGGTGTTCAGTCCGGAAAACACTTAGTCTACTGGGAGAACGACCTCCTGTATTCAGAGCCTAAGGCTGCTGAACCTGGGTCAGCCCGTGCGCAGGTGGTACCCCAGAAGTTCAGAGTCTTCCTACTGGGGCTGGCTCACGATGTGCCGTTAGCAGGGCATTTGGGGATGGACAAGACCTATGACAGGCTTGTCATCCACTTCTATTGGCCCCAAATGCACAGGAGCTCAGATGCTCACTGTAGGACCTGCCAGACTTGCCAGGCAAGTGGTAAGTGTGGAGGGAAGAACAAGGCTCCTCTCCAACCATTCCCCGTCATCAGTACCCCATTCCAGTGAGTGGGAATTGACATTGTGGGGCCTCTGGACCCCAAGACAGCCATGGGCAACAGGTTCATCCTGGTCTTGGTGGACCATGCCACCCGGTACCCTGAAGCCATCCCTCTGAGAAAAGTGATGGCCCCCGTGGTGGGACGAGCGCTGATGGGTATTTTCTCCCGAGTGGGATTCCCTCTAGAGGTGGTGTCTGACAGGGGCACCAATTTCATATCGAAGTATATGAAATCCCTTTGGCAAGAGTGTGGTGTAACCTACAAGTTCACCACCCCCAAGGAAACGGGTTACTTGAGAGATTCAACCGAACCCTAAAAGGCATGATCATGGGCCTAGAAGGACCAATGAGGCGTAAGTGGGACGTCCTCTTGCCATGCCTACTCTTTGCATACCGAGAGGTACCACAGAAGTCGCTCGGGTTCGGTCCCTTCGAACTTTTGTACGGTCACCCGGTCCGAGGACCTCTGAGTCTGGTTAGGGAAGGCTGGGAGCAATCTCCCAGGAAACCTCCCCAGAATGTATACAGTTACATGCTGGCCTTCTGAAACCAGACCCGGCGATTCAGGCAACTTGCTGAGGCAAACCTGGAAGCCAGCCAGGAAGAGATAAAGCTGTGGTACGACCAGAATGCCACTCTGGAAGAGCTTCAACCTGGACAAAAGGTGTGGGTCTTGGCCCCAGTGGAGCATTGTGCACTTCAGGATAAGTGGACAGGTCCATTTGAGGTTGTGGTGCGCAAGAGTCCTGTCACCTACCTGGTGAACTTGCAATCTCCCAGGAACCCTTTGAGGGTCCTACATGTTAACCGCCTTAAGCCCCACTTGGAGAGTTCAGAAGTGGGCATGCTCTTGGCAACCGATGACGGAATGGAGGAAGAGACCGAACCTCTTCCGGACCTCTTGGTAGCTTCCGAGCGAGATGGGTCAGTGGACAGAGTTAACCTCTCACCCTCCCTGACCCCTGAGCAACAGAGTGACTGCCACCAGCTGCTGGGGCAGTTCCCTGACTTGTTCTCCCTGGTTCCCGGTGTCACAGATTGGTGCGTCCATGATGTGGACACGGGACACAGTTTGCCGGTGAAGCACAAGGCTTACCGCGTGACTGACAGGGTAAGAGCCTGCATCAAGGAGGAAGACTTGAAGATGTTTGGTCTTGGGGTGATTGAGTCCTCCAGCAGTCCTTGGGCCAGCCCAGTGGTCTTGGTCCCGAAGGCTGCAATGCCGGGAGCCACACCCGAACTCCGGTTCTGTGTGGACTATCGAGGACTCAATTCGGTCACGAAGACCGACGTGCACCCCATCCCCAGAGCTGATGAGCTCATCGATCGGTTGGGGGCTGCCCGGTATCTCAGCACGTTTGACTTAACGTCTGGGTACTGGCAGATCGCCTTAACTGACGGGGCCAAAGAGAGGTCAGCGTTTTCAACCCCAGATGGGCATTTCCAGTTCCGGGTTACGCCATTTGGGATGAAGAGCGCCCCTGACACCTTCCAGAGGTTGGTCAACCAGGTGTTGGTTGGACTGGATGAGTTCCGTGCCGCCTACCTGGACGACATCGCAGTGTTCAGCGGTACGTGGGAAGAACACTTGCGACACCTTTGGAAAGTGTTGACGGCACTGCACAAGGCAGGCCTCACGATCAAGGCAAGCAAGTGTCAGATCGGGCAGGGTTCCGTGGTGTACTTGGGACACCAAGTTGGGAGCGGCCCGGTGGCGCCGCTTCAACCCAAGATTGAGACCATCCTGGCTTGGGAACCCCCCAAGACCCAAATGGAGGTGAGGGCCTTCCTAAGACTCACCGGGTACTACAGGAGGTTTGTCAAGGGATACAGCAGCATCGTTGCCCCCTTAACAGAGCTGACTTCGAAGAAGCAACCCAGGAAAGTGATCTGGACTGACGCCTGTCAGGAAGCATTTGACACCCTGAAAACTGCCATGTGCACGGCGCCCATGCTCCTGGCTCATGATTTCTCCAAAGAGTTCCTAGTGCAGACAGACGCTTCAGAGCATGGGGTAGGGGCTGTTCTTTCACAGATGACTGAGGAGGGCTGGGACCAACCTGTAGCCTTAATCAGTCGGAGGTTACTTCCACGGGAACGGAGGTGGAGTGCGATTGAGCGAGAAGCTTTTGCTGTGGTCTGGGCATTGAAGAAGCTAAAACCCTACTTGTTTGGGTCTCACTTCCGAGTTCAGACAGACCACAGGCCCCTCAGATGGTTGATGCAGATGAGGGGTGAGAACCCGAAACTGTTGAGGTGGTCCATTTCCCTACAGGGTATAGACTTCACGGTGGAACACCGCCCTGGCATAGACCACGCCAATGCTGACGGTCTGTCAAGGTTTTTCCACCTTAGTGATGAGAAACTCCCAGGGGTAGGGTAGTTCTCCTCACGTTTCAGCTGGAGGGGACACGTGTTCGACCTGGCACCTTGGCGTGAGACTCCCTTCCACTTTTTGCTGATGTGCCTCAGATGTTTTGCTGGTGTTCGATTCTCAGGGCACTGCGCCACGGCCAATCCGTGCCGCAGTGCAAGTGCTCCCAATATAAAGTGTATCCGTAATTGATTTCCATGATTGGCTTATTTGGTTTATTGTCAGTCCCCAGTAACGTGCACGAGGAGTGCCGGGGCTTGTAGACACAAATGCTGCTAGTGGGCCTGCAGTGCTGGTTGCGCCACCCACAGAAGCGGCCTCGTAAAATGTGTCTCGGGTCCGTCATTGCAGACCCTGCGTACAGTCTGGTACTGTCACGCTGACTGCGCAAGTGCACACACTTGCCAGTCCCTAAACCTTCCCTTAAGTTTCATATCAGTCACCCCTATGGTAGGCCTACGGGCAGGGTGCATTGTAAGCGTAAGGTAGGACAAGCCATGATGTGTGTGGCCTGTCCTAATAGTGAATTACCACGCTTTTCGTTCCTCACTATTGAAGGGCTGCCTGTTCTCTTAGGCCAAGGTGAGCTGCCGGAATTATTACACGCTATAGTCCTGGCAGGCTCAGGGAACACGGTGGCACGTCAAGTTTAGTATGCCTGAACTCAGAATAATAAAATACTTCCTTTAGCAAGGTTTATTTTAATATCCTGTGTTTGCAAATGCTACTTTTAGAAAGTTAGCCTTTGCTTGCCTAACTATTTCAGCTTGCCTCTGCCAGGATGTGTATCTGCTGTCTGGGTTTGTGTGAGTGACAGGGCTGGGGAATTCCCGGGGACAGTCGGGGTTACCAGGTGGTGAATAGGGTGCTTACACCAGGATGGGTGGGTGGAGTAGTCCTTGACTCTGAATAGGGTTGTGCTCCACCACCACAATGCTTGCTCCACCTCCTGCGGAGCGTCTGATGTCCCTGCCCTGCACCCTGAAAGAAGACGGCAGCTTCCTGTCAACAGAGTGCTCCAAAACTGGGTTGAACCAGGCTCAGGCCCCCTGGCCTGCAAAGACAAAAGAAACAGAGTATAAATATAGGAGCCCTGCTCCTAGCAAATCAGATCCTGTTTTGACCACGACGAACCTCTGCCTAACTAGAAGGACCAGGAGAAGCTGAAGGAAGGAAACCGGTCTTTGCTCTGAAGGACTGGCCTGCAGTGGTGCCTTGCTGAGAACGGAGAGGAAAAGACCAGAGAGGACTTTGAAGACTTGTGCCTGAAACGATCTCCAAGGGCTTGATCTCGAGCTTGCCCCCTGAACGGAACCCCAGGACCATTAGGTTCTATTCTGCCTGTGCCCGTCTGCTGTTGGGCCTTTAGTTCTTATTCCCTCGCCGGGCCTTTAGTTCTTATTCCCTCGCCGGAGTTGTGACTCGCGCGCCTTCGCCCCTCCTAAGGTCGTGACAGCTCGGAGCCTGGCCGCCCCGCCGCAGAGAGCCCCGCTCAAGCTTGAGTCGCTCTCCGCTTCAGTGCCGGGCGCCCGCTCTCCTGTCACCTCGCCTGCTACGGAGCGCGTTGTGCGCCGCTCATCTTCTCCCGCCCGAATCTGCACGGAGCGCATCTGATGGCCTCGAACGGTCCTTATGTCGTAATGTACCCGACTGTCTTGCTTTGCCCTCCTGCATACCAAGGCTCGTGCCGCACCTCAAGAAAGGCCTTCTGTACAGTGGTACCGGAGGCCCGGTGCTGCACCCGTCTGCCTGAGAACGCGACGCCCCTCACAGATCCACAGGTACGACCTAGCGTGCTACGAAGTAGTACGCCCCGCAGGCCTGAACGGCGCCTCGCCCAGTGAGCTGCATCAGCCCCCGGATCGCCACAACCCTCCACACCGTCACGCTCACCCGCCTCGCACCTCGAGGGGGCTCCGAGCCGGATAGATCCTTTGGAGAACCGTCAGCCTCGTCCCGGGTCTGCCCTCATCAGTAGCCGTGCCTGAAATGCCTCGGACACTCAACGCAAGGTACACCTGAACTCTATCCCGAGTTCGCATCGGATCCAGGGTCCGCAACGTTTGTTTTCCCTGTCATCGTACCTTGCTGACCAAGAACACTTAAGAACAATTGCCTATTTAAACCTGGTGGCCCTCAATCGCTAAACGGTATATGGTCTTGTGATAATCATGCATATGAAGTATATCTTTTACATAAAGTCTACGTATTTTTGATACAACCTTACGACTGGTGTCCGTTTGTTGTGGGTCAGTGGATTTACTGTATGTGATCATAAATGCTTAACTAACTATTGCCCTGAGGATTAGCCATGTCTGCTCGCGCCACGCAACCTACAGGGTGAGCAGGGGTTATTCTTACGGAGTAGTTCTCTTGCCCTGACTAGAGGAGAAGGTCCCTGCTTGTCACAAGTGCATACCTGTGCCAACCAGAGACCTCCGATTCTAACACCCAAACTCTTGAGGTGGTCCATGTCCCTACAGGGAATTGACTTTACAGTGGAACATAGACGTGAGACTGCCCATGCCAATGCAGATGGTCTTTCCAGATTTTTCCACTTACACAATGAAGACTCTCTAAGGAAAGGATAGTCTCATCCTCTTTCGTTTGGGGGGTTGTGTAGGAAAGTGCCCCTTTTTGCATGGTTGCCCTCTACTTTTTGCCTGATGTTGAAGCGCCTTGACTGAGTGTGCCCTGGGTTCCTGCCAACCAGGTACCCAGGGCCTATGTTCTTTCCCTAAAACTGTACTGTTGCACACCCATTTGGCACCTCTCTGGCCACATGTAAGTAAGTCCCTTGTAAAAGGTACCAAGGGCACGGTGACTAGGAAAGGCCTATAAGGACTGCAGCACATATTGTGGAACCCTTAGAAGCCCTGTACCTCCACACCCACACACTGCCCTTGCAGGTTGCGTATTTTGGTGCATAGCAAAGTGAAGAGTCGACATGGCACACATCCCTGTGTGCCATGCCTGCAATCCACTGGCTATGGCATAGGTAAGCCACCCCTATAGCTTGGTGCACTATACCACTGGTGCATGAGCTCTGTACTCCCACAGTGTCTACGTCCATTCTTAGACAGTGTAAGTGCAGTAAAGCCATAAAGAGTATATGGTCCGGGAATTTGCTATTACGAACTCCACAACAACATAATGGTTACTACAGTGCGCATGGGCATCGGCTCCATCCCCAGATTGTTTTTCGCCATTGTGGCAGAAGATGGAGTGAAAAGTGTAAAGGATGTCCATGCTAATAAGTGAATACAATAGTATATCTGCAGCTGCGACAGGCACCGGGGAGGAGGGTGGGCGATATGAATGTTAGCAGCCCTACATGCCAAGAACAGATGCATACTGGTAAGTAGCATATTCAGTTCGAGGCATGTGGGCTGCTAAATTCATATCTTAGCATAGAATACATAGCAGTCCCTCCATCAGCGGCGGTTGCCCGTGCCAGCTGCAGAAACCTGAAAGAGTGTCTTGAGAACAGCCTGTCCTACAGCAGCTTGCTGCTTGGAATGTACGTCAACACAGTAGTGTTTTGTAAAGGTATGTGGTGTAACCCACGTGGCTGCTCTGCAAATATCCTCTAAAGGAATGTTCCCTAGGAAAGCCATGGATGCCCCCAGTTTGCGTGTGGAGTGCGCCCTTGGGGGTATCGTTAAAGTGCGCTTGGCCTTTTGATAACATATTTGGATGCACTTAACAATCCACCTGGCTATTCCTGCTTTGGAAATAGGGTTGCCTTTGTGTTGTGGTGCGAAGGCAACAAAAAGTTGTTTTGTCTTTCTAAAGGGTTGTGTCCTGTCCATGTAGTACATCAACGCCCTCCGTACGTCTAACGTATGGAGCATTCTTTCCGCCACCGTTTGTGGGTTTTGGAAGAATGCCGGTAAGTCAATAGTTTGGTTGAGATGAAACTGTGACACCACCTTCGGAAGGAATTTGGGGTTAGTACGTAGCACTACCCTATTTGGATGAATCTGAATGAATGGCTCTTGGATTGTGAGCGCTTGCAGCTCACTAACACGCCGTAGCGACGTGATAGCGATTAGGAAAGCTACTTTCCACGTTAGGAACTGGAGTTCACACGAGTGCAGTGGCTCAAAAGGTGGTCCCATTAGTCTGGTGAGGACCACATTGAAGTTCCACACCGGAGCTGGTGGTGTTCTTGGGGGAATGACTCGCTTCAGACCTTCAAGGAAAGCCTTAATGGCAGGCACTCTGAAGACAGAGAGATGCTGCCTGTTCTGAAGATAAGCCGCTATGGCGGATAGATGTATCCGAATGGAAGTGTACGCTAGATTGCACTTGTAAAGATGCAACAGATAGCAAATGATGTTAGGGATAGATGCATCTAGCGGGTTGATGTCATTGGCTGTACAGTAAATGACAAAACGCTTCCATTTCGCAGCATAGCATGCTCTGGTAGTTGGCTTCCTAGCCTCCTTGATGATGTCCATGCATTCCGGAGGTAGGTTAAGGTAGCCAAACTCTAGGACTTCAGGAGCGAGATTGCCAGGTTGAGCTGTTGCGGATCTGGATGCTGAATTTCTCCATGGTTCTGCGTCAAAAGACTGGGCGTGAGGCGCAGTCTTTGATGCGGCACCACTGAGAGTTCGAGGAACGTGGTGTACCATGCTTGGCGCGCCCACGTTGGAGCAACTAGGATGAGAGTCATCGCGTGCTGCCTTAGCTTTCTCGCGACCAGCGGTATCAGAGCGGCTGGTGGAAAAGCGTACGCAAATTTGCCTGACCAGTTCATCCATATCGCATTGCCCTGCGACTGTGGGTGAGGGAACCTGGCGGCAAAGTGTTGGCATTTTGCGTTTTCTTTTGTGGCAAACAGGTCTATCTCCGGATGACCCCACTGCTGGAAGTACGGGTGGAGTACAGATGGGTGTAACTCCCACTCGTGCATTTGATGGCTGTATCTGCTGAGCAGATCCGCCATCTGATTGTCCTTGCCCGGGAGGTGTTCCGCCATGAGGAAAATGTTCCTCTGAATGGCCCACTTCCACATGCCCTGAGCCAGATGAGACAGCTGTGGCGAGTGGGTGCCCCCCTGTTTTTGAATGTAGTACATCGCGGTCATGTTGTCCGTCGGACTAACACTACCTTGTTGCACAGATGTACAATGAAGGACTTGAGCGCCATGAAGATTGCCATCAGTTCCAGATAGTTGATGTGCATCTTCTGTTGCTGCGTCGTCCATAGTCCCTGCACTGTGTAAGTGAGCAGATGAGCTCCCCATCCCTGGAGAGATGCGTCCGTTGTCAGGATAATTTGTGGCACTGGCTCCTGGAACAGTCGGCCCTTGCAAAGGTTGTGTGGAGTCCACCAATGCAGAGAGTCGTATGCCCGACTGGTAACCAACACTAGGTCTGTCAATTGTCCCTGAGCCTGTGTCCACTGATTTGCTAAGCATTCCTGGAGCGGACGCATATGCAACCGTGCGTGAGGGACTATGAAGATGCAGGAGGCCATCATGCCAATCAACTGCATGAACACTCTCGCTGGAAGTGAGTGTTGTGGTCTGAACCTTTGGATTAGAGACTGCATGCTGTCTATCCTGACTTGGTTTGGCTGAGCCATGGCCGTCAGGGTATTGATCGTCGCACCTAGAAACTGCCGGACATGTGCCGGCTGAAGATGCGACTTTGGGTAGTTCAACGAGAAGCCCAGATCGTGAAGGAGGTGAATGGTAGTTGACATGTCCGCGGCGCACTGTTGTTCCGACTTGGCCTGAACGAGCCAGTCGTCTAGGTAGGGGTAGACATGAATGTTCTGCCTCCTGAGGTGCGCTGCTACTGTCGCCAGACACTTGGTAAACACTCTTGGGGCTGTGGTCACTCCGAAGGGTAGGACCTTGAACTGATAATGCTTGCCTTGGATAGTGAATCTGAGGTATTTCCTGTGGGACGGGTGTAGTGGAATGTGGAAATAAGCATCCTTGAGATCTAAGGTTGCTAAGAAGTCCCCTTGGTTTAACAAGGGAAGAATTTGTTGCAGTGTAAGCATATGGAAGTGTTCCGATAGTATGTACAGGTTGAGGGGACGTAGATCTAGAATGGGTCTGAGAGATCCGTCCTTCTTTGGAATAAGGAAGTACAGGGAATACACCCCTGTGCCTTCCTCTCCCACCGGCACGAGCTCGATTGCGCCTTTTTGCAGCATCACCACTACTTCCTGCTGCAATAAGTGCAAGTGCTCTGCGGACATAGGCCTTTGCCTTGGCGGGATGTTGGGTGGAGTGGATTTCAACTCTAGGCAATAACCATACTGGACTAGTTGTCGCACCCACCTGTCTGTGGTGATGTTTCTCCAGACGGGCAGGAATTGCTGCAGTCTCCCCCCGACAGGTGTTAAGTGGTCGGGGGGCAGCGACAGAGAGTCACTGTTTGCTTGGGGTAGAGGAGCGGGAGCTGTTGTTTCCTCTGCCGCGACCTCTGTTGCTGTTATTCCTGTAACCTCCCTTGTTCTGTTTTGTGAACGAGGATTGTGCTCCACCTCTTGAGAACTGAGATTGTTGACCCATTTGTCCTCTGGTGACTCCACGTACACCTGAGCGACGAAAATTGCTGCCACGAAACTGTTGTGACTGTAGGGCCCCCATGGACTTAGCAGTTTCTGTGTCTTTTTTTATTTTTTCTAGGGTGGTGTCAACATCTGGACCAAACAGACTATCAGGATTGACTGGCTGATTAAGAATGGTTGTCTGAATATCTGGTTTAAACCCCGAGATGCGGAGCCACGCCTGTCGTCTCAGCATAACGCTAGTGTTGATAGCTCTAGCAGCTGTGTCTGCGGCGTCAAGTGCACACTTGATGGCTGCGTTTGAGATTAGCTTCCCTTCCTCAATAAGCAGTTTGGTGCCTTCTTGGAACTTTGGAGGCAGGTGTTGTATAACCTGTTCTAGGGTGTCGTAATGCGCCCTATCGTAACGTGCTAAGAGTGCTTGTGTATTGGCAATGCGCCAAAAGTTTGCGGCCTGTGCAGCTACTCTTTTGCCCCCTGCCTCTAGCACTTTGGACTCCTTATCCGGGGGAGGAGCTTCACCCGTCGTCTGGGAGTTGGCACCTTTCCTGGCATTGGCGACCACAAGAGAGTCCAGTGGCAACTGTCCCCGAATGTATGCTGGGTCTGCAGGTGCAGGTCTGTACTTTTTTTCAATACGTGGATTGACCACTCGTGCTCTGGTAGGCTCCTTAAATATATCCCCAGCATGCTTGAGGACTCCTTTAAGCATAGGCAGCGTCTTTACTGTCCTTTCAGAGACTGAAAATGTGTCGAAAAGGAAGTCTTCCTCTATCGGGTCAGCATGCATGTCCACATCATGATTGGCTGCTGCCCTCTCAATTAGCGCATGAAAACCCGCTGAATCCTCAGTTGGGGATGCACGTGCATTAAAAAGCTGCGGGTCCTGCCCCACACTTTGGTTGCCCTGGTCACCAGTGTCATCATATGAATCCGGTTGTGCATCTGGTTCATTGATAGGGAAATTGTATTGCTCGTCCTCATCATACCCCTCACCCGCAGAGTGTTCTGGTGAGGGAGTAGGGCTCCGTCTCGGAGGAGGCTGTAATGGTTCCATGAGGCCTGAAGCGTCAAGGGGCACCCTTTTCTTTTTCAGTGGGATGACATATGAGTCCACTGACTCTGAAGTGATTTTTCTCTTATAGAGGGTCAATTTGCCTGTGTCAGCGTCGATGAAATGCTCTGAATCATCCTCTGATTCGAGTACCCGACGTGGAAGTGGGCCAGCCGTTGAAGAAACCGTCTTCTTCGGTGCCGATTTGGTGGAAAAGGCTTTCGGCGCCTCCTTTGGCGGCAAAATAAAGAGAAGTTTGCCAGAAGGCTTTGCTGGATTGTCCTTTTGCGCCTGCGGCGATGATATCGGAGCCGACGGAGCAGAGGCCTTCTCCCTGATTCTCTGTAGTGATTCGGCGATGAGGGACGTCTCACTCCCAGTGGGTTTTGGCGCCGACGAGGATGTCTTGACCTTTCCCTCGGATCCGACGTCTTTGTGGGCCTTGTGCGCTTTCGACGCGGATCCCGCTGTCACCGACCCCGAGTCCTGGGACCGGTGCGCAGACGTGCCAGTCTTCGATCCGTGCGCCTGCGTAGCCTCCGTGGAGCCGGCTTTGGCGTGCTTGGACGGCGTCGCCGCTGTTGACCCGTGCCGACCATCTTTCTTAGAGGACCCCTCCTCTGGCGTCGATTTTGATTGTGCAGCAGCGGAATCGACGGACTTCTTCGACTTCTGCGGACCGGAGGTCGACGGAGTCGATGGAGTAGCGGGTACAGTTGTTTTCGCCGGCACGGCAGCCATCTTAGGGACACTCGAGTCCTTAAGTTTCGGTTTCGTTTTCGGGTCGGCCATCTTAGATGTAGTCGATCCCGATGCTTTCGGTTTCGGTTTCGATACAGTCTGCTCAGCAAGTAAGTCCGTGGCCGGGCCAGAAGGCGGGGCTGTGGCTTGCGGCATTGGGTCTTGGGTAAGGCCTACAGGTGATCCCGTGACCCGGTCGGTATCCTCGAAACCTTCGGGGCAGAGCTCGTCCCCTGAGCTATCCGCCGCGGCCCCATAAATCTCTTCGTCGTCTCCTACCTCGTCGACGTATTCAAGGCCTTGACCCACGACTCCGTCGTCGTCTACCGGATCCGCCTCGACCTCCGTCTCGGGTGGGGAGATTTGAAGATGATGACCCTGGTCCTCTTCTTCTTGGTCGCCGAAGATGTTTTCCGGATCCGGGGCCGCTTATCTAGCTTCCATGCGCACCGCGCGCCGAAGCTTGAGAGTCTTCTTAGACCGGAACTGTGCACAGGCTTTGCACTTGCCGTCGTCGTGGTCAGGCGAAAGGCATTTGTTACAGACGGGGTGTAGATCGATGTGTGGGTACTTGGACCCACAGAGCGGGCAGTACTTAAACGGGCTCCGCTCCATGTTCAGAAAAGTTTTGCAGTCGTGTCGCGATGAGAAGGCCTCAAAGTCCGAAGAGCGAAAGAAAACTCCGCTTATTCCGGCTCCAAGAGACGGAAGACTCGAGACCGTGCGCAGACAATACCGACGCAAAAAAAGCGAGGCCTTTTGGCCGCTAAAAGTTAGTTTTTCTCGGTTTCGACAGAAAGACGTCGAGACCACATCCGAACCCAATGGCGGAAAAAAACAATCTGGGGATGGAGCCGATGCCCATGCGCACTGTAGTCCAGGGGAGGAGCCACCTATCTCAGGATACTTCGAAGACTCTTCCAGGACAACAATGTGCGATCATCCGGACCCAACACTAGGCGGCGATCTAATGCTAAGATATGAATTTAGCAGCCCACATGCCTCGAACATATATTTGTTATCGCCTCCAGCACACAGGAATCGTTTCTCCCAAGAGACGAAGCGTACCAAAGGTCGTGCTAAATTTTTTATTTATATTTTCCGCCCAACACCACCGCCATGACGCGTTTCGGTCCCTCTCGGACCTTGATCACATGACACATCACACGGGCAGATCTACTCCTTTTAAAGTGACAGTGCAGTTGCTAGTACAATAAATATGGATGACACACTACGTTCCTGCTTAAATGCAATTGTAACTGTAAAATACAGTACATTGAAAGTGCAACACTTACAAACTCCTGTGCAATTCTAACTGTGAAATACAGTTCATTAAGAGTGCAAAACTGCAAGTTCATGTGCAAATTACAACCATAATAAATATTCACAATAAATAAATATTTACAATACCGGGTAAAATACATCAATAAATATTTATGATAAGACTATTCCATTATTAAAATCAACCGATTAAAAGGAATTTTCTAAAATATTTACATGATTTAAAAAAAATCTATGCATAAAAATTCCTATACAGCTGCATCAATAATGAGTGTTCAAAACCCGGGGTTGTGAGTCACGTCCGTGACTAGTACATGAAAGAAATGGCAGTAACCCAAGTGGGCATATTCCAAGTCCTCCACAATCAATAGTGCTACTGAAATTGTGTATCCCCACCCTAAACCTAAAATTTCTAAGTGCAAAATAGTGAAAGTTTCAAATACTTTAAATAATTATTTTTGTGTGCGGCATCCTGACTTATTCATTGCAGATGGACCAACAAAGATATATACAGATTTTAAAAACCATAAAGATCAAATATAGATTATAAAAACGTATGAAAATCTTCAGTGGAATTTAAACCAGTCGGACTCTTGGTGTCCATCTCAAGAATATATTTAGTTTCCAGTCTTCTTAACCTAGTATTTCTATCACCACCGCGCCTCAAGGGGGGAATGCAGTCCACCATATAGTATTTCAACAGGTCAGGATCTTTGGCATGTACTGCCGAAAAATGGCGAGCCACCGGATATGTCTCATCCCAATTCTTAATTGCACGAAAATGTTGGAGTACTTTCTTGTGGCACTGGGGTTTTGTACTCCCTACATATTTTAAGCCACAAGGGCACTCCAAAACATATACCGCAAACTCGGTCTTGCACGTGAGTTTCTTGTCAATTTTCATGGGTGTACTGTGAAAGGGGCTCAGATATTCAGTTTTGTTTACACCCTGTCTGCATGCTTTACACGTGGCGCACTTGATGAATCCCTTGCTCTTCATCAACCAGTCTGGAGAGGTTTTAATTTCAGGGCTACTGGGCACCAGTGTGTTGCTCATGGAACTGGCCCTCCTGAAAGTCAGGTTGGGAGAACGTGTTAGTTTCTTTCCCAGAGCAGGATCATTCTTAATCAGAGGCCAATTCCTGGTGATAATTCTCCTAATAGCCTGATGCTGATCACTGTACGTCAGTATTAATCTCAAGGGTTTTTCATCGATAGGAATGTCTCCGGTTGTCCCTCTAGTCACCAAGGCCTGTGTTCTACTTTGTGCATTAGCTCTGCTGATCGCTTTGTCGAGGACTATACCCTCTTTCTATAAATCTCATGCGACATTCTGTCTGTGCCTTGAGACAGTCTGTCTCCATGCTACAGATTCTTCTGATCCGCAGCATCTCCCCATAAGGGATACTGCGGATCAGATGGGCCGGGTGGTTGCTGTCCGCATGCAGTACAGAGTTGCCTGCCGTGCTTTTCCTGTGCAATATAGTGTTAAGGGAGTTCTCAAACACAAATAACTCTATATCAAGGAACACAACTGAGGACCTACTAATGTGGCTGGTAAAGTGTAAGTTCATGTTATTAATATTCAGAGAGTTGACAAAATTCTGGGCCTCACTCTCAGTCCCTTTCCAAATGAACAATAAATCATCAATGTATCTAAACATATGAGCTACTTGGTTATTGACAAATACAAGATCATCTAGCAATGTCTGTCTTTCCCATAACCCCATGTGTAGGCAGGCGTAGCTAGGGGAAAAACATTCCCCCATAGCTACGCCTCTGATCTGCTGATATACCTGTTTGGAAAATTAGAAATAATTATTCTCAAGGCACATGGTGATGATTGCTATCAGCATTTTGTTGTGTTCAAAGTAGCACATGGGACGCTTTTGGAGAAAGTAATCCACAGCCTTTAATCCGTCCCTATGATGTATGCTAGTATACAGTAACGATACATCCATTGATATCAGTAACATGTCCTCACTCCACACCACCTTTTCCAATTTCCTCAGTAGGTCACCTGTATCCAATACAAAGGATGGTAATGTCCGCACACAGTCCTGCAAAAAATGATCAACATATTTGCTAGCGTTTTCCATCAAGCTCCCACAGGCAGAAATAATAGGCCTGCCCGGTGGGTTTAAAATGTTCTTATGGACTTTAGGTATAAAATACAATACCGGCATTATGGGATTGTCATTCTTAAGGAACCGATATTCGTCCGATGATAATAACCCCGTGCTTCTCCAAGCCATCAAGCACGAGTAAAATATGTCCCATGATGCTCTCACTGTGCCCATGTCACAGCGTCTGTAGCATTCCTTATCTCCCAATTGCTTATCAGCCTCTTCACAGTACATCTTACGAGGCCAAAGGACAATGTTGCCCCCTTTATCGGATTGGCGTACAACAACCTCAATGTTGGTATTAAGCTTGGCCATGAGTTTGAAGTAAGCATTGTCCCTTGCCGTGTATCTTTTTTTTGCCTCGTTTTGCTTTTTATGCAGGATTTTCAATTCCTGTGTCACCTTGTCATGAAAGATGTCCACATTATCACGAATCATTATGGGACAAAACTTCGATTTCACCTTGAATGTTGTTAAAGGTCCCTGAGCATGGGTTGTTGGCATTTGACTCAGGGTTTCATCAGTGACATTGCCCTCATCACGTAATCTGTGTAGGTCCTGCATAAGGCCAATGTCATGTACTGTAATGCCCGGTATGTCCTCTATTGTACCCATAGTTGCGGTTTTGTTTTTTGCAGTTCCTTGTAGTAGATGAAACTTTTTAGGCTTGATTTTCCTCACAAACTTGAATACATCCACTCGGCAGTCAGCATAGTTAAAATTGCCTCTGGGGCAAAAAGACAAGCCCAATGATAAAATGGATGTTTCATTTTCTGTCACTTGAATGTCCGTTAAATTTATGATGGTTTGTGATTTCCCCTGTGTACCAGACAGTTCCATTACTGATTCCATTGCTTCCTTGTTTTCTTGACATACCGTTTTTTGGGGATCGTACCGCTGTTTGTGGCACTGCCGGCGCTCCCACCTCCTACGGTTCCTTGACTTGGTGTTTGTGCATTTTGAACCCTGGGGCGCAGTGTTTGCCGTCTGTCCTGCCTCAAACAATCCACCTCCTGCGCTAAGGTGTATTTGTGAAAACCCGCTCTCTGCGTTCGTGTTGCCTCGTTATCAGACCCACTTTCAATCGCTGAGCTAAGGTCAGTTAAGGATCCCGCAATAGAGCCACTTGCTGTTGACGGTAATATATATATATATATATATATATATATATATATATATATATATATATATATATATATATACTTGCGTGCACTCATGGCTCCCGCCCGTCCCTCTGAGCGCACCCGCGGCTCTTGGCTGCTTCACTTACCTCACCCGCTGGCATTGCCTGGGGCTAGCATTTTGGGCTTGTGTGCACTCATGGCTCCCACCCGCCCCTCGGTGCGCACCCGCGGCTCTTGGCTGTCTCACTTACCTCACCCGCCGCTCCTCCCTGCGCTGCTGATTTTACCGCTCCACTGCTCCTTCGCTTCTCGCTGCTCCTCACCGCTTGACCGCCGCTCCTCCCCGTGCTTATGTCCTCTGCTCTTCCTGTTGGTCCTGAACGCCGCTCCTCCCCGCGCTCCCGATGTCATCACGCAGACGTCACGGCCGGCGCTACTTGCAAGGCACTACTTTATTTTTATTTCCAATTTTTTTAAACAACGTATATTTTTTATTTTTATATAGCCTATGTCCTTCTGCTTGCCCTGAGGTTTTCAAATATGTCTTGGGTGTTTGGATTGGTGGTGTACTTTTCGAGTTTACCAGGCTCAAAGGACAAAGTTCTCTCTTTATAATAGTAGTATAGATATATATATATATTACCTACTGGCGGTCGCCAGTAGGTAGTTATAGTTAGGATCGTTTTCCATAGGAAATCTGCAACATTCTATTGGGAATAACTTTGGCGCCGAATGAGGGATCTGCCTGTAATTTTCCTTAACTTTGCCTCGCTGCGCTCCGCTCCTTCCCTGAAAGTTTCGGGGGGATCCGTCAAGCGGGGGCCGAGATAAAAGGGGGGTCCCAAAACGTGTTTTCCCCATGTTAATTTCCATAGGGCGGTTGGACTCACTTTTAGCCCGAACGGCTGAATGGATTTCCACCAAACTTGGCAAAATTGTAGGGACTGGTACCCCGATGTGCCTTTGCTATGTCTCAAGATATATGCTCCAGTGGTTTTTACGAAAATTAACTTTGAAAAAATATATATTGGGCTACATTGGGCTATATATATGTTAGAGCCCAAATGTAGCCCAATGTAGCCCAATGTAGCCCAAAGATGGCCACCAGAGACAAAAAAAAACAAATGTAGCCCAAATATCAGCCAGATGTAGCCCAACTATAGCCCAATGACAGAATGTCCCAGAGTGTTCTAAAGAACAACTAGAACGCTAACAGTCTTACTTATGACAAAAGTATGGCACACCTGAAGTCATCTAGAATGGAATAAAGTGTTAACACTTAAAACATTTAATTTGCAAAGGAACAAAATGAGGGGTTTCATTTTGCCATAGAAATTATATATATATATATATATATATATATATATATATATATATATATATATATATATATAGACTGAAAAAACCATAGGTTTCACACCAGTTATAGTTAGGAATTAGCATTAAATTCACTGAAAAAACCATAGGTTTCACACCAGTTTTAGTTAGGTGGAAATTTTACTCGCATAAAACCATTGAAATTCCCACGTTATAGTTAGTTGGACTCACTATAACTTGCGCGTGCAATGCACTGCTGATGACGTCACATATTACATCACTCTTGACATGGTCAGTGACATCACTCATGACATCACTGATGACATCTCGAATGACATCACTGATGACATCATCCAGTGAATGTGTATCTTTCTGAAAAATAAATATTTTTTATATATGTATATCTAAAGGTTGATGGAAGAATAAATGGGTAAATAAATGTCTAAATGGATTGTAAAATTGATTGGCTAACTGACTTATTAAATGTATCTTAGTGAATACATATATTAGCGAGTAATGTTTAAATATTTAAATATCTGTATCTGTGTCTCACTTTGTGTATAAGTGGCTGCATCGGTTGGTGAGTAGCTACATGAGTGTGTATATGGGTTATTAGTTGTTTTTTTGAGTATCAGTATCAGTGTCTGTATGGTTCGGTGGGGGATATTACTTAGAGCACAGATGCATGAATGAGTGACTCACTATTTGTATGTATTTTGAAGACAGCATGTGTGCAAGACTGTATGGGTGGATGATTGTGTGTATGGGTGGGTTAGTGAGTATGTGTTTTTATAATTGATTGTTTAAGAGAGTAAATATGTTTCCGTTTCTGTAGAAGTATGTGTAGTGGTGTGTATATAGCAGTATAATCAAGTAAATGTTTTTTTGATAGTTTATTTGCATGTGTGAATTTGTGTGTGAGTAACTATATGGATGAGTATTAGTGTGTAACAGGATGTATAGGTGTATGAGTACATATGATGAGTAAGTACATGCATGAGTGACTATATAGAACTGTTGGTGAATGAGTGGATGTGTATGTAGATGTTGGAATTACCTAATAAGTTGTAATTGGTATTGGTTTCTGCTGATAGGAGGTCTGCCACTTTGTCACAAGGATGTTGTCATCAGTGATGTCATTTGAGATGTCATGAGTGATGTCATGAGTGATGTCACTGACCATGTCATGAGTGATGTCACTGACCATGTCATGAGTGATGTAATATGTGACGTCATCAGCAGTGCATTGCACGCGCAAGTTATAGTGAGTCCAACTAACTATAACGTGGGAATTTCAATGGTTTTATGCAAGTAAAATTTCCACCTAACTATAACTGGTGTGAAACCTATGGTTTTTTCAGTGAATATATATATATATATATATATATATATATATATATATATATATATATATATATATATATACATATACATATACATACACACACACACGAGTATACTGTAATTTAAAGGAGCTTAAGAAGAGGGCAAATTAAATGACATAACTAAAAAAGAAGGAAGAATGTGCCAAAGCGTAAGGGTGCAATAAAGACAGTTCATCAGATCAGAACCAGACCCCTTTAAAAGTGATAGAATACAAACACGGGCTAAAAAACCTTATTTCCAGTAGTGAGCATAGGAGGGAGGTACCCATCACCAGTGCAATAAAGAATTATGTGGTCTAGGCCCAATGAGAGAACAGGAGAGCCAACCAGAAACGTACTTGGTAGCTGGAAACTCGTAAGTATATGGCTTTGGGCAGGCTGTCAGAGAGTAAGATAATGTCTGAAATACTGCAGATGATAACAGCACAAAACAGAATAATAGGAGGTTTACCCACCCAAAGGAAAAGACCTATTGGTCCCAACCTGTACCTACCTGAAACGCCCCTAAAATTCGTATTTAGGGGCAATCCTGAATCTTGACTCCTCAGACAAGCAAGAAGAAGGACCAAAGATCCGTGCTGAAGGAAGAAGAGGAGGACACCAACTGCCTTGGCCCCAGCCCTACCGGCCTGTCCCGACCTCAACATGCTCCAGCAAAATCCTGGTGTGTCCTGCAGCCAGCAGCTCCCCAGAACCAGGAGGACCTGCCCTGCCATCCCTAAAAAGACTTTGTCTCCCATGAGCACCAGACTTGCTCAAGAAACAGACTCTGGCTGCGGCCAAATCCGTGAGTCTGCACCACTCTCCACCCAACACCCACTGGCCGAATTTGAGTGGCCGAACACCACGAGGAGGTCTCTCCGGCGATCCTGACGAAGGATCTGGTGATCCTTGACCTCAAGTCTCCAGATGATGCCTCCAGTCTCTATCTGGAATATCCCCGACCATGACCGAAGCCGGTAAGGAAAACCAGACGCCAAAAGACAGCCCTCCACCAGACGCTCCACGGCCTTGGGTGGACCAACCAACTGTGTCCCGGAATCTCTTGACATCCCAACTTGCCTCTCCAACTGGCGGTTGTCTCCAGAAGATCTTCGTGCTTGAGCCTGCAGTGTTTATTCTGACCGGAGCTTCCCCATTGAAAAAAAGAGGGCTCCCGACATTGATCCAGCATCTGGCTGCCCCAGTGCTGCTGTGGGTGTATCTTGTGTGCCAGCTTGGATCCCCCTTTGCCCTGAGCTTACATCTTGGAGCTTTGCTTCCACATCCATGTGGCTTGCCTGTGAGCAGCCACCAACCAAAGAGCACCTATCCCCCACTGGATAACATTGGGCCTCAACACTATGCACTCGTCCGCCCTAGTGCCGCTGAGGGTGGTCTTTGAGTGCATCCTTGACCCTGGCGGAATCCTTGTTCTAACCCCAGAAACTTAACTCCCAAGACGATTATTTACCTTTAAACCCATAACCTAATTATCTTCCATAGGACTGTATTGACTGTTTCCCTCGGAAAAAAGTTTTAAGTGTGGAGTTATTATTATTAAATTTCTTTATTCTGTATTTCATAATAGAAATCCATAAAAGCAGTATTATCCATATTAATGCAGTTATGAGCAAAAGATCAGTTATACAGTAAAACTAAACAAGCATTGGAAATGCAATAGGTCTCGCAGCATTAGAGTTAGTGCTTTTAGAATTGTTTATGGGTTTTTTTTGTAAATCTTTAGCATTTTTGTTTCCTGTAGCCAATGCTAAAGAATTACAAATAAAAAAAGCCATAAACAATTCTAAAAGCTCTAACTCAAATGCTCCGAGACCTATTGCACGGTGTGAGGGTGAGGGGTTGAGGGTGAGTGAGGGTGAGGGTGAGTGAGGGTGAGTGAGGGTGAGTGAGGGTGAGTGAGGGTGAGTGAGGGTGAGTGAGGGGTTGAGGGTGAG
The DNA here is from genome assembly GCF_964261635.1 of Lissotriton helveticus. Classification (NCBI taxonomy): domain Eukaryota; kingdom Metazoa; phylum Chordata; class Amphibia; order Caudata; family Salamandridae; genus Lissotriton; species Lissotriton helveticus. Next base: position 685,970,317 of record NC_136070.1, on the reverse strand, counting down.
TGAGGGGTTGAGGGTGAGTGAGGGTGAGGGTGAGTGAGGGTGAGGGTGAGTGAGGGTGAGTGTGAGTTAGGGTGAGGGGTTGAGGGTGGGTGAGGGTGAGGGGTTGAGGGTGAGTGAGGATGAGTGAGGGTGAGTGAGGGGTTGAGGGTGAGTGAGGGTGAGTGAGGGTGAGTGAGGGTGAGTGAGTGAGGGTGAGTGAGGGAGGGTGAGTGAGGGAGGGTGAGTGAGGGAGGGTGAGTGAGGGAGGGTGAGTGAGGGAGGGTGAGTGAGGGAGGGTGAGTGAGGGAGGGTGAGTGAGGGAGGGTGAGTGAGGGAGGGTGAGGGAGGGAGGGTGAGTGAGGGAGGGTGAGTGAGGGAGGGTGAGGGAGGGTGAGTGAGTGAGGGTGAGTGAGGGTGAGTGAGGGTGAGTGAGGGTGAGTGAGGGTGAGTGAGGGTGAGTGAGGGTGAGTGAGGGTGAGTGAGGGTGAGTGAGGGTGAGTGAGAGTGAGTGAGAGTGAGTGAGAGTGAGGGTGGTTGAGGGTGAGTGAGTGAGGGTGAGGGGTTGAGGGTGAGGGGTTGAGGGTGAGGGGTTGAGGGTGAGGGGTTGAGGGTGAGGGGTTGAGGGTGAGGGGTTGAGGGTGAGGGGTTGAGGGTGAGGGGTTGAGGGTGAGGGGTTGAGGGTGAGTGAGTGAGGGTGAGGGGTTGAGGGTGAGTGAGTGAGGGTGAGGGTGAGTGAGGGTGAGGGGTTGAGGGGGAGGGGTTGAGGGTGGGTGAGGGGTTGAGGGTGAGGGGTTGAGGGTGAGTGAGGGGTTGAGGGTGAGTGAGGGGTTGAGGGGGAGGGGTTGAGGGGGAGGGGTCGAGGGGGAGGGGTTGAGGGTGAGTGAGGGTGAGTGAGTGAGAGTGAGGGGTTGAGGGTGAGTGAGGGTGAGGGGTTGAGGGTGGGTGAGTGAGGGTGAGGGTTTGAGGGTGAGGGGTTGAGGGTGAGGGAGTGAGGGTGAGGGGTTGAGGGTGAGGGGTTGAGGGTGAGTGAGGTGGAGGGTGGTTGAGTGAGGATGAGTGAGAGTGAGGGTTAGTGAGAGGGTGAGGGATTGAGGGTGAGTGAGTGAGGGTGAGGGGTTGAGGGTGAGTGAGGGTGAGGGAGGGTGAGGGGTTGAGGGTGAGTGAGGGTGAGTGAGGATGAGTGAGGATGAGTGAGGATGAGTGAGAGTGAGGGTGAGTGAGGGGTTGAGGGTGAGGGGTTGAGGGTGAGGGTGAGTGAGGGGTTGAGGGTGAGTGAGGGTGAGGGTGAGGGGTTGAGGGGGAGGGGTCGAGGGGGAGGGGTTGAGGGTGAGTGAGGGTGAGTGAGTGAGGGTGAGGGGTTGAGGGTGAGTGAGTGAGGGTGAGGGGTTGAGGGTGGGTGAGTGAGGGTGAGGGTTTGAGGGTGAGGGGTGTCCCCAAACAGAAAGTTCCAAACTTTGCCATTGGCATATTCTAAACCTCACTCTTAAACATTACATACCAACAGTCACTATGCAATGCTGAACAAACCCGGCAATTGGTGAAAACGGCCAACTTTCAAAATCTAGAAAAGTTAATGCCCTGTAACAATTTTGTAAAACCCCGGTCAAAATCGCCCAGAAAACAACCCTGAATAAAAAATAAAACTGACAACTAAATAGATTCCTACTTGCCTCCCTACTGGGTCCATAGACTGACACCAAAGGACATCATCAGAAATAATAGTGACAGTACATCAACGAGTCACACTTAACCAGCTGCCGAGGGTACTGGCATCTTGGTCCTAAGAATCCTTTCATTTACCAATCTTAAAACGGAGGGAACAGTCCAGTTATCCACTAACAAGCATTTGTCACAAACCTGATCAAACGACCGATCTCCGGCAAATCAGCGCCAACAACTAACACGCCTATATTGAAGTCAAATAAAATCCCATTCTGCTCGAATTCTCAGTAAGTTTGCTGCTAGGAACTCTACTCAAGTGCTCCAACTGTCTAGGTGCGGGAGGGAAGATTACCATTCCTTACTTCACAATGCATAATGAATCTTTTGTCTGGATCCACGGTCTAACAGTTTGGTGTCTGAAGGTTTCATTAAGGCCTCTAGAAAGGGGTGAAAGTAGATGAGCATGCATGCCACGGTCCCGGGCTGGGAGGTCCCCACGCCCATACTGGTCGGTACTCTATCACACTATTTGCGCACATTTAATAGCCACAACCTTAATACCAGGACATGCATTAAATATCTATCCCATGCTGGCAGCACAAATTCCTAATCAAACATCACTTTATCCAATGCTGGGTTTTTGCCAAAGGTACATTCTCTTGCCAACTGAAGGACGTTCATTCTTGTAAATACTTGCCATCACTGCAACAAAACCCCACAAGTAGACGATGGGAGATGAGGTGAGCCGGAGACTAGACAGATGTATTATCTTGGGGAAAATGTTTAACAAATAAGAATATATAGCTATGTGCTGTAGCATATATGAAAATCTAAAAAGATGTGTTCTCACTTGCACAGCCCCTGCAAAAAAGATACGTGACGTGAAGGCAGCCTGGAAGTCACCCTAAGAAAGCCCCATACACTGGCCCTTCCTACCATCCTTACATATGCATCCTGTTAACCCACCTTATCTGCAGCCGTGGGCTTCCAGGCGCCTTCTTAGCCCGAAAGAGTCTCTGTAGCTCCAACCATTGGCTCTGTCATTTCAGGGGAGTATCTTAATAACTATACCTTTTACTTAACTTTCGAAGTCGAGAGGGAAATCCCGTGGGATCTCGCCAAATGTCACAGCACCCTCGAAGGGAACACGAGAGCAAATAAATCCGGATTATACAGAGACAATGGTAAATCATTTCCACCGTACAGGAGCAGAGCACTGCACTGCAGGCAACTCAACCCGAGCATGTCGGGATTTGGGACCCGCTGAGAGGATTCGGGAAGCCAGCACCGGAGCGGAGCACGAGGGCCTGCGTCTGTCAGCAGTGATGGCGGATTAGACACTGATTGCTGCAGGGGGGGGCACTCGCGGGAGGCACGCTATTAAACTGAGTCTTAGACCATATAATTGTTTCTGTGCTGAGCACAGGCGCCGGCATCATCTATGGAGTGAGCGAGGAGAGGGAGAAAGGCGGGAAAAAAGAAGGAAAACCTGTGACGCGAGGCACGGGGTAAGCAAGAAGAGGGAGGAAGCACAGGAGAGATATGGTGGAAGCAAAAGGATAATAGAGAAAAGGAGAAGCCAAGGAGACATGAAGCAGAGGCGAGAGGGGAAGCGCAGGGCAGAGGGGAGGGGGAGGTAAAACAAGGTGAGCTGAAATGAAGCAAAAGAAAGAGGAATTAAATGAGGAGAAGAAGGAACTGAGTAGAGAGAAAGAAAAAGCATTGTCGAGGCTTTCCAGGCCAGATAAGAAGTAGAATAAACGTGAATGGGGGGAGGAGGGAGGAGAAATGCGTCTCGGCCGGAGCAGGGGGCGGAGCAGGGAGAGCGGGCTTTGTAATGTAATTGACACGGCCGGCCGTGAAACTGAAAGCATGGCCGGCCGGCCGTGAAAGCCTTTGATGCGGCAGGGGAAATGCGAGACGGCGGGGAGGGGGCGGAGCGGGTAAACAAAGACGGACGTGCACGCGCTTTTAAGCTCAATGCGCATGCGCATTGAGCTTAAAAGTCACGGGCACTGCAAGGAATCGCCACGATTCCTTGCAGTGTGGATAAAGAGTGGATAAGTCCCAATACTCTCGCTTGCTCGATGCGCATGCGCATCGACAGGCGAGACCTAAAAAGGAATAGTTAAAAAGAATATCACTTCACATTTCATTAAGTTCATTGTTCTTTGTTTTGGGCGTACTCTTTACAAATTTTTTCTGTGCTTAAAAATACATTTCAAGAAATTTACAACATAATAACAAATAGATTCAGACTCTAAAAACTGAAGGCGCAACATGGCAGGACGGCACTGTCTGAAACCCCACGATTTTAACAATGATAGCAGCCAAACTTTGCGATGATCATGATAAAACTTGCAAAACAGTACAGTATGTATGGTGGTCTGCACTGATTTATCGTCACAAGGACAAAGACCTAAAATTGGATCCCAAGTATTCATCATGGGAAAAGCTACTAGCCGGTGGAAAAGGTTTAATCTGAATCTGGTTAGTAGAAGTCGATCGAAAATACCAATTTCAAGCGTAAGATAAGGCTGGATAGTGATGGTAGTCTGAACCATAATTGCGTGGTGGACAGAGGCTTTCCCTATTTCGCTGGCGAGCCTTAGTCCATCTAAATGGCTCAAGGCCATTGCTTTCAGATCTTTCTTAGGTATCTCGCTGATCTTTGCTGGTGTAGTGTAAAATGTCTCTAAGCATAAGTCTGTGAGGAAATTTCTAATATAGACGAGCCATCTTATTTTTGCCGAATGATCTAGTGCCATTGAGTCTGCCACAATCCCTTTGGTTAACGTGTTTTTATCAGAGGTCCAAATACGCCGCCATAATAGCAACGGTTGGATTTTTGCCAGGTCCTCTATATGTGATACGCCTAATTCTATGTGGGATGCGTATGTAGAAGTTCGTCTTGGTGCTGCAAGGAGGAATCTTAGAAATGAGTTTTCTGCAACCTGTAGAGCACTAACATCCACATGCCCCCAGACGCCAGCCCCATACAGTGCTGTTGTCTGGCATTTAGCATTGTAGATTTTCAGTAGTTCCACAGGCGATCGTTTTCCCAATTTTTGTGAAAAGGACATCAGGGCTGCTATTGCTCTCTTAATGTAATGTAATGTAATGTATGTGGTCTTGTAAAGCGCACTGCTGCCCTGAGGCGTCGTGGCGCTGTAGACCGCTGGGGAACCCGTCCTGGCTATCCCTGTGAGATGGTACCTAACCGGGCATCTCCAAGGTGAAATGAGGCATCCCCGGCGAATGTGGGGGGCCGTTGTAGAGATGAGGCAAGCTAATGCCCAGAGTTGCCGAGTGTGATCCCTGGTTAGAGTAGGCACCGAGGCGAGAATGATCAAGTCCGCTGACCCTGGTCCACGACCCTGCCGCGTCGGGAATTAAACCCTGGTCCCGGGCTGTTCTCTGCTTCCGGGTCTGCCGCCTCTAACCGGTGAGCCACACCACTCCACTTAAAACAATGCTTCCTAGCCTCGACTGCCGGATTCCAGGCAGTGATGCCTAAATAGGGATACTGGGCCGTAACTTCAAGTTTTTGATTATTAAGGAGTATGTCCTTGGGCCGTTTTCTCCCTTTGCCTGCCACCATTACAAAGGTCTTCTTAATATTAATATGGAGGTCAAGACTGCCCATGAAATCCGAGTACCTGGAGAGTGCCTTCTGTAATTCGCGCGGGGTACGCGCCAGTACGACGGCGTCGTCTGCATAGAGCAGAGCGGGAATTGGGCGTTGTTTTACTTGTGGGAGGTCCTGGGCCCCCATCAGAAGCTCCACCTCCAAGCTGTTTGTATAGAGGGAGAATAAGAAGGGGGCCAGGACACATCCTTGACTGACTCCACACTCTACTCCAAAAGGTGCCGACAACTTGCCCTTCGTACCGAAGAGGACTCTCGCGGAAGCCTTAGAATATAGTTCCCTCAAAAAGTCTAAAAGTGGGGGGTCCACTCCCATTTGTGACAGTACAGACCAGAGCTTTGTGTGGGACACGCAGTCAAAAGCTCCGGACAAGTCCACATACACCATGTAGAGTTTGTCCTGTTTTGCGTGAATATATTTTCCCAATATCATGGATAGATTTAGGGCCTGTTTTACTGTCCCGAAACCTTCCCGGAAGCCGAATTGTAGATCGGACAGAACACCCCTTTCCTCTGCCCACTGCTGGAGTCGCTCAAGGACAACCCTGCCAGCTACCTTGCCCAACGAGTCCAGCAGTGAAATAGGGCGGTAACAAGTAGGCTCCTGGCGGTCTCCCTTTTTGAAAATTGGGACCATGACGGACTTGGTCCAAGACTCCAAGAGCCCCTTTTTTGCGGCTGCCGTGTATACCCTGGTAAGTATGGGGGCCCAGAGGTCCACATTGTATTTAAAAATGTCCACCGGGACTCCGTCGGGCCCCTGAGTTTTTCAATTTTTACTTAGTTTTAGGGCCAAAAGGACCTCGGAGATGTCAAATTCTATGGAAATGGGGTATACGGCGGCTGAGTAGGTTACATCATCACTTTCTATATGTGTTTTCCTTTTCTGGAAGATTTTCGAAAAATGAGATACCCAAACTCCTTCTTCTATAGCCACTTCGATTTTAGGAATATTATCGTCAGCCAGGAATGGGGACCTTACTACTCTCCAAAAAGCCTTGCTATTTTTATCTAGGGCACTTTTGTGTAATTCGTCCCACAAAGCCTGTTTTAGTTCGGCTTTTCTCTGAGTCGGCGCGAACAGATATTCTTTTCCGAGTGTGGCAATTAGCTGAGGATCTCTAGCATCGTTGTTCAGGGCCACTTTTAACTTACGAGTGTGCCAATGTGCAGCCATGGTCGAACCAACCTTTCTTATTTGATGTTTCTGCTTTTGGCTTTGCTGTAAGAAGGGTCTTAATAGTGGCTAGAATTGTGGAGAAATTACTTAGAACTTCCTCCTGTCACCATTAGATCTAGGCATTTTATGATATGGGGATAGACTGATTTAATCAGCTCTTCAGTAATTTGCCCAGGATTTATCTTCCCCCATTTTAAAGTGTAACCATTTAGCTGACCCATATGTAGTTTATTCTGGCTCAGGGCTCTTGCTATTGTTAAGGTAAGGGATTGTTGATGGATTAGATTCAGTTCTAACCTAAGGGCCGAATTGTCACTTAGTGTATTTTGTAGAACCTCGAAGTGCTTGGCCCTGTTGGACAGTCCATCCGATAGGAGGAAGTAGTCGACTGTTGAATGATAACCCCTCCCCACATATGTTGGCTCTAACTGCTTGGTGTTATGATTCGAGCTATTGACTATTAGGAGATCCAAGTCTGATAATATATCGTTCATACCAGTACCCAGTTTGGTATGACAGAAGTGGGTAAGGGGGTTATCCTGCTCATTCGCCATCCCACCACAATTTTATTTAAATGTGGGCAAGGATGTAGATTAAAATCCCCCCATAGGAAAAAAACAGCACCAGTACCTCCCTTGGCCTGTCTAAAATTAGAGAGTTTCTCATTAAGATTTGATACCACCCTCAGAAATTCTCCTTCCTCCAAGTTGTTGTAGAAATTAATAAGCAGAACTGTCTCATTTTTGGGTAAGGAAAGGGAGAGAAGCTGGAAGTTAACATCTAGTTCAACAGTAGTTATTTTTAATTGCTGGATAGTGTTTGCTATATAAATGTTTAATCCCCCCTTAGGCCTACCCATGCTCCCTATCAGTGCTGGAGAAAAATACGTCCTGAATCCCAAAAGGTGAAGCTCCGTCAATGACCATGTCTCCTGAAGGCAGATAATTTGTTGTCTACCTAGGAAGCTCATGGCACTCCCATCTTCAATCTTGGAGCGAAGACCGGCGATGTTCCAAGAAACAACGCCTAAGGCTTGGGGGTCCTTGTTGGGAACGTCACCTGTGTGTGGTTCAGGGGTAAGCTCCGGCTCCACTAACTTGGGCCTAAGATTGTCTTCTACCAGTGATGGTCAATCGACTGACTCGAGACCACTATATCTATTCATCGTTGGGATTCTATTCCAGCCCTCCCAACACGGTGGCTCTCTCTCTATAGGAGTCCCTCTGATGTTGTCCTCCCCACTCTTCCCTCTCTCTACCCCGATATCGAGGGCCCACTGTGTGCCAGGATCCATCGTAATGGTAACCATTACGGTGTCTCGGGGGGTAAAAGAAGGAAAGGCGCTTTGTTCCTATACCGCCGGTTAAACTCGGGTGTTCCCATGAGCAGATATGGTCAACCAATCTAGGATCTTCAAAGGTAATAAGGATGCAGTCTCCCTGTATTGTTTTCCTGCCATGCCCTACCCAAGGAGCTCTTCTAACCATCAGGATCTTGGTTGAGCAATAGGGCGGAGGTGGCCGGTTCGTACTGAGCCAATGTTGTGCCTTGGACTTTAGTGACCAATTAGGTTCAGAATTTTGATCCGCCAGTTCTGGGACGCCAGTCATTACGACAACGAAGGGACTAGCTTCTGGTGGCAAGTTGAAGGAAAGTGTGGAGTTGAAAATAAAAAATAAAAAAATAAAAACAAGTGTGTTTTGATGACAAATTGAATTACTTACCTTTGTCTAGGAAATGTCCCAGTGTGGTATCTAGGCATACCACACTGAGTGGAAAAAGTAATCCTGAAAGGTAATCAAAAGCAATCCAAAAGTAATTACAACTGTATTTGCACATTTATACAAACTTTTAAGAAAATCCGTTATTCGTCCAGCTTGCTTTTTAACAATCTGTCTTGAAAAGTACAATCATATTTATCTGTACCAAGTCCTGCTTGGTTCTACAAATAAAATACAACAAAGAAATATTTTTGATACAAACAATGGGTCTGAGTTCAGTCTTTGAGTGTGTGATATCCTTTCTTACCTGAGTGTGTACCATAAATGCTTAACACTACCCTCTGATAAAGCCTTACTGCTCTCCCACACTGCCACAAATAGAGAGTAAGGTATTATCTACTTTTACCTCTGTAAGCCTGTGGGGATCCACTGGACTCTGTGCACACTATACCTTACTTTGGTATAGTATATACAGAGCCAGCTTCCTACACACAGCCAGAGAAAGGATGGGACATCAGAGGCAAACAACCCCATCCCCTTAGGTTAAGGTCCAGTAGTCCCTGCTTGCTGCCAGTTCCCCCCTGAATAGTGTGACAACTGGCATCAAGCAATGCGAGATCCTGCAAAAACCAATTCCTACTTTCAACAAAAGCAACACGTTCACCATGTACATATTAAGACCTGCACATTAATATGGAAAATACAAGATTAGAGGGGCAGACCTTGACAACCTGTACTTGAATCAGTAAAGAGATCTTTGTTTGCATGGGGTATGAAGGGCTCTAAAGAACAAGGTCAGGGAGGTCCTTCTGAATTATATGCAAGACCAGTTACAGAAACTGAAATGGAGGGAAGGAACTGTCTGAACTATGAAGAGTACCATGATAAGAACCAAGGGAGGGATTGCTGTAGTGTCAGGCTCCCTTAGCCCTTTATCACAGTTTCCCCAGGCACAGTCGCGTGTATACTCAGAATTGCTTTTCAGTTTTTCCCCCAAGACAATCACCGCCACCACTGTCGTCTTCCATTGTATTGTTAAGTATAGCTGAGACACTGAACGTGGAGTTGGCTTTTGAGTAAGTTGCAGCTGAGGAAGAAAAGTAAGAAGGTTGAGAGGAACAAACTGAGAATAAGTAGTCAGAAGAAAGTAGGAAGGAGAGAAGGAGAACTGGTCCATGAAGAAAGAAAAAGGAAGCACGATGAGCAGGAAATAAAGGAAATGTCAGAAAAGGGAAAGAGGAGTGGAGCCAGAGAGGATAGCTTTAGAATAAGAGAAGCTCAGAATAGTAGCTAAAGCACCTAAATCTGGGGAAAACAATTTCACTTACAGCTCTACCAGAATACCTGCTAAGGTTCCAAAGGAGCGTGGGCATATGTATGTGGAGGGGCAAGATCGAGTGATGTGCTTAAGGTTGCCACATTAATGATCTGCTTGGCCATTAAAGGTATGGCATTCATTGGAAGGATGGCTGTGGCTAAAGCAAATGAAGGAAACCCTGATCAGATGATTTAGGCTCAAGCCAGCTACATGCCTTCAGAGGTTTAAAGACATTAAGAGAGCACATGTTGTTCCATCTGAAACCTGTATCCATGATGTGCTGCATGATTGGAAGGATTGGATGTGAAATATAGTGGCCAATGATTGTCATGCCCTCAACCAATTGATGGTGACAGAGAAACTCAGGGAGGAATAGTCTACCACTTTTAGACAACACCTGTCAGATCTGACAGAGAGAGATCCAGCAAAGCTTGCAGTGCTGGCTAACAAGTAGTTAGCTAAATGAGTTTAAAAAGGGCTTAAGCAGCATGACTCTAGGCTACAAGGAGAGAATGACTCTCAAAAGATTAGTTCCAAGATGGGAGGTAAGGGCTACAGCAAATTCCTACGGTTCAAAGGGACGACACAAACAAAAAGTGAACTACTTTCAATTCATGAAAAACACAACAAGGGAGGATAGGAAGGTTCTTCCAAGCCCAAAGTGATAACCTGTTTTACGTGTCACAAGGAGGAGCATTATAATAGAGCCTGCTGGGGGGGGGGGGGGGGAAGACCCTATATCAGGTGCACCCATTAGCAAGTTTATCGAGTGTGGGCAAAGACCCCTGAAGGAGCCCTATTGCACTTGAACTAGTAGCCAGGGACATTTGCGAAAAGAACTCAGATGTCTAGAAGCACATTCACCCAAACCCGATGGGGTGTTTGTTAGATAGAATCTATGGGAGGAAGGTTCCATCCCTAGGAGATACAGGAGCTTCAACTACTATGGTTGAGAGGACCTATCTCAAACCTGATAAGCTTCTCCCTGGTGACAATGGCATAAGTTTGGTAGCCAGTGGAGATGACATGGTAGTCCTAGATTGCCTGTGTCGAAGAAGAAATCAGTACCAATTCAATCACGATTGATGTACGAGTGTGGAAGAAGCAAGGCGCTGGATGTTTTTTAAGCAATGCTTTAATTGCCTCTGGTTTAGTATCAGAACCCAACACGGCTTGGACCATGTCAGCTGTGTTGGCCAGAGCATAGGCTATACATAAGTCTCAGAAAGCGACAGGGAGCATTACAGATTTGTCTAGACAAGAACAGGGTGGTAAGTGGGTCAGAGCAGACTCTGAGAAGGCACCAGCTGTGGCATCCCTGGCCACAATTGGATGCTGAACGCAGATGTGTTCAGAATCCAATTTTGGTGGTTGGTTTGTCCAGTACAGGGGTATGGGAGATATTTACTGGATGGCTGGTGATACTGTGAAGATGTGGTTGAGGAAGTCACCATTGGAGTTTGTTGGTTGGGAGAAATACTGCACCACTTTGAGTATGTTGAGGCAATTGAGATGGATATCTTGTTTGCAACCTCCTAGACAACACAAGCATGAGAAAGACACCCAAGAGTAATGTAAGCGAGTCTCTGATAGACTAACTGATGAACTGCTCTGAGATTTCATTAAATTGTTGCTTTACCTGGAAGGCATGTAGATGAGGTGGAAAGTGAGGAGCAGCTCCATGCCCCACAGTTTTGCTTGCCTAAGATTGAGGACTTATGGATGATCGTGGGTCCTCCTCTGCTTTTGGACCATGAGCGTATAATCCGGGGAAATCTGAAGGCAGGCAAATTTAAATCAGATTTGAGGATCACATTTCTATAGTTTAGCACCCTAGCAATAAGAGAATAAGGAAGGGCTCCCACCTGTGGTTGCTGTGCCAGTGTTTGGTGTGCTCTCTCTAGGATAAAGCAGGACGGGAGCTTATACGTCGGTAGCCAAGAGGCGATTCAGTTTTTCAGAACTTTTTCAGGGTGGACATCCTTAAGGAACCCAACAAACCAGAGGTTATTTCTTCGTTGCCTGCCTTCTGCATCCTTCATCCTTTCTCCCACGGTTTTGGACACTAGCAACAGGTAGGAAACAGAGGATTTGAGACCTTAAATTGGGTCCTCTAGCATGGAGATATGGTTTTCAACCTCAGTCACCCTGACCACCACACTATGCACATCTTGCTTGCGCAGCATGAGGTCTCTTTTCCAACCTCTCTAACAGCTTCAAGGACTGCACATGATACCTAGTTTGCTTTACGAATACACTGGTAGATGATTCTCCCAGCAGCTGCTGTGTTGTCACACCAGGAGAGGGGTTTGAAGGTGGTCGAGCAAACATGTGCAGCTTGGTTTTCACTCCAGCTCCTGTGGCCCACACTCTCACCATGTTGTGGATTATTTTAAAGGTCAAAGTAGAAGCATCTCCCACCTCGAGCCTTGGTGGATATGTACACAACACTAGGGTCAGTCAGCATGGATTGGATCCTTTGATGTATAGTCTTTTGGATTGATTAGAGCAGGTCTGATGTCAGGCATGCCACTGTCCTCACCACAAGCAAGTTCTGTAAGGCTAATCAATAATGAGTATCAGATGGGCAGAGTCTCACCACAGCAAGTCCTGTGGATGGCTGTCTTGCCTCCCAAAAATGCTTCGGTCACTGCACCTCCCACCACCATTCACAGGGAGGAGGAGCCTGGGTCCATGGGGCATCCAAACGTGGACTCTCTTCCTTAGTACTGCATTACATTGGAACAGTTTTTTTTCAAAAGTCCATGGCCCTTTTCCTCAAGCCACCTGCCATACTTCAGCATGTATCCTACTCTCTTGCACTGTAGCATCACCTCACAAGCAGTACAATTATCCGGGTAAACAACAAAGTTCTCCTGGCAGGTTTGTCTTGGCCCTCAATGCACTCCATATGCATCTCTACGGGAGGTGGGGCACTGGGGGACCCTCCTCCACAAGTCATGCAGGCCTCTGGTGCAAGATCAGTCAACCAGAACAGAACGGCAATTGGGGGTTAAAGAGGAATTCTGCCCAGTCAACTGCTTACCGCGACCTCATGTCTCATCTGTGGCAAACGCACCAATCAAGTAGACTAAAAAAAAAATATTTGCCAAAATATCCACTTACCCATTCTCAGTTAATTTACGCTTTGAGGCCTGCAGTTTTAAGAGCTTCTGGTGCTCATCATAGGCAGTCAATAAGCTGTAAGGAGACAGAAATGAGGTTGGTAAACCACAACAATCTAACTAAACATGCATGCTCCACTCACATACACCTTACCAAACAACAAATGCCTTTTTGTGTGAAAAAACAAGTTAAATATAGCCTCTGGATGAAAGACCCAAACATATATACACAGTGGTGCTGGAAACCTGAGAGTGCTATAATAGAAACTTACCCACAATGTTATATCTTTGAATTCTGGTGCTTGAAGGTAACCCCCAAGAGAGTAATGTTTGGAGTCAGGAGGGATTTTAGGTCAAATAAACCCTATATGTATAAATGTCAATTTATTCTAACCTTTACCTTTGCACTCCTCTCAGCAACATTCTAAATGGCAACGGGACATCTTTCCGTCTTACAAAAGGTAGACACACTAAAAAGGATTGTGAATTGGACCAGGAAATCATTTGGCAGATGATGCAAACATACCTTTGCAACAAGGCTATCAGAATTAAGCAAGTTGCACAAGTTACTTACCTTCAGTAACAATATATCTGTAAGAAACAGTAGTTAGTATTAGATTCCTTACCTTAGAATATCCCCAGGCGTCAGACTGGATCCGGAAACTTTTGCGTAGCAGAACCCTTGCACGTCGGTAGGCGTCGTCTGCGGCTCCGCGTCCGTCGTCGGCGTCAATATGACATCGCCGGAGTACTTAGACGCCACCCTCGCGCGCGGACGTCAGTTCTTATACACAGCTTTTCTAGAAACGCAGAGCTATGATAAAAACCAACACTGGTGCCATGAAACTAGGGCCCTGAAAGGGGATGACCTTAACCCTAGATATCGGTTCGCAGAGCGGGGAGGATGGGTGGGGTGATAAGGAATCTAATACTAACTACTTTTTCTTACAGATATATCGTTACCGAAGGTAAGTAACTTGTGCATCTGAAAGAAACAGGTTAGTATTAGATTCCTTACCTTAGAATAGATACCCCAGCAATACCAACCCTGGTGGTGGGTCTGCGAACCAATGATCACACCAGAAAGTCCTGGAGAACGGAACAGCCGAAACAGCCATCTCTCTGGACTTGGCTGTCCAGGTAGTAGTGTCTTGCTAACGTGTGCAGGCTCACGTAGCTGCCTGACAGATGTCCTGCAAGGGGACTCCCCGGCCCAGGGTAGTAGTGGCCGCCGTGGCCCGTGTGGAATGGGCACGAAGCCCCACAGGAGGCTCCTTTTGAGCCTAAGAGTAACAAGCCTTGATGCACAAGATGACCCATCGAGAAATGGTTTCTTTGTGCACCGCCCGTCCCTTCTTAGCGCCCACGTGACCAACAAAGAGTTGGTCATCCACCCGGAACTACGTGTGCGATCCAGATAGAATGAGAGCACACGTTTTGGGTCCAGACGTTGGAGCCTCCCTTCCTCTTTCGAGGGATGCGGAGGCGGAAAGAAGGTGGGCAAAGTGATGGACTGCCCGATGTGGAAGGCTGTGACTACCTTGGGCAGGAAAGAGGGTTGCGTCCGCAACACAACTTTGTCCGGATGGACTGAAAGGAAAGGAGGCTTAGAAGAAAGAGCCTGGAGCTCACTCACTCTCCTGGCAGAGGTGATGGCAACCAGGAAAGCGGTCTTCAGAGTAAGGAGGCGAAGAGGACAGTTATGAAGTGGCTGAAAGGGAGCGCACGTCAGAAAAGTTATAACAAGGTTCAAGTCCCACTGAGGCATCACAAAAGGAATTAGAGGAAACATATGAGTGATGCCCTTCAAAAACCTATTTACAATCGGGGACTTGAAGAAAGAGGTAGCCTTAAGAAGGCGGAAATGGCCAAGAGGTAGCCCTTCAGAGTGCCCAGAGCAGAGCCCTGCTGGGCAAGAGAAAGAAGAAAGAGGAGAACCTCTGAAAGAGGGGCAGAAAAGGGATCCACAGCCTTTGCTGTGCACCATGCCACAAATTTGTTCCACCTGCAGGCGTATACCGATTTTGTGGAGGGACGCCTGGCTGCCAGAATTACATTACAGACTTCAGAAGGCAAGTCAAATGGCCTCAACTGCCGCCGCTCAATCTCCACGCATGTAAGTGGAGACTGGATAGGTTCGGGTGGAGAACCGCCCCCTGCTGCTGCGAAAGAAGGTCCTCCTGAAGGGGCAGACGAATCGGGGGATCGACAGACATGCTGAGTAGCTCGGGATACCAGAACCTCCGTGCCCAGTCTGGAGCCACAAGGATGACTTGGGCCCGGTTGCGTCTGATCTTCTTCAGCACTCTGGGCAGAAGTGGTATAGGCATAAAGGCGTACAACAGACCGCAACTCCACTCGCGACGAAAAGCATCTCCGAGCGAGTGCCGCCTTGGAAATTCCAACGTGCCAAACTGATGGCGTTGCGCGTTCTCTTCTGTGGCAAATAGATCTAACCAAGGCTCCCCCCACTGCTGAAAGAGGCCTTGGGCCACGTCCGAGTTCAGACGCCATTCGTGATCCATCATGCACCGACAGGTGAGTTCGTCCGCCCTGGCGTTCAGGGAACCTGCCAGGTGTTGAACCACCAGGGTCACGCCCTGATGTTCCAGCCACTACCAGAGGCGCAGAGCCTCCTGGCATAGGGTCCACGACCCCACCCCGCCCTGTTTGTTGCAGTACCACATGGCGGTGGTGTTGTCCGTGAACACCTGCACTACATTCACCTGGACAGAGGGGAGTAATGCCTTCAGTGCAAGCCGGATCGCCCGCAGCTCCAGAAGCTTGATATGGAGCTGGGACTCCGCCGGAGACCAGAAGCCTCTGATCTCCGCCTCTCCCATGTGGCCTCCCCAGCCCTGGAGGGACGCGTCCGTCACAACTACGTACTCCGGTTGGGGGTAGGGCGAGGGATCTGCTGCTGACCCAATCGCGGTCCGTGAGCCACCACTGCAACTGTCTTACAGTGCCCTCCGAGATCAAGACATGGTCGGACAAGTTGCCCTGATGCTGGGCCCACTGAAACTTCAGGTCCGACTGCAGAGCCCGCATCCGCCACCTGGCGTGATGCACCAGAAGGATGCAGGAGACCATCAGCCCCAGGAGCCGCAGCGTCAACCTGACCGAGACTCGGGATAACGGCTGAAAGATCGGAATCAGAGCGTGAATATCCCGAACCCGCTGTTCGGGAGGATAAACTCGAATCTGCGCCGAATCTAGAACCGCTCCGATGAAGAGGAGCTTCTGAGAGGGACACAGGTGTGACTTCGGCACATTGATGGAGAACCCCAGCAGGTGCAGGAGGTCGGCCGTAGTCTGGAGGTGGCTGACGACTGTCTGGGGCGAGCCTGCCTTCAACAATATGTCGTCGAGGTAGGGGAAGACTGAAACCCCTAACCTGCGCAGATGAGCTGCGACCACCGCCATCACTTTTGTGAACACCCGTGGGGCGCTGGTAAGGCCGAAGAGGAGCACGGTAAACTGAAAGTGCTCGTGGCCTACCGTGAACCGCAGGTAGCGCCGGTGGGCCGGCAGAACTGGGATGTGGAAATAAGCGTCCTGCAAGTCCAACGCTAACATCCAGTCTCCCGGGTCCAGGGCAGCTAAGACCTGAGACAGTATCAGCATCTTGAACCTCTCCTTCCTGAGGAAGCCGTTGACGTTCCGCAGGTCCAAGATAGGGCGTAGGCTCACTTTGCCCTTCTTGGGAACCAGAAAGTAGTGAGAGTAACAACCACACCCTACTCTGGCCGAGGAACGCGCTCGATGGCCCCCTTGGCCAAGAGCGCCGTAACTTCCTCTCGCAGAAGATTCAAGTGACCCCCCCGCAACGCGGTGGTACTGCGGTGGCATGGCTGGAAGGGTCGGCTTGAAGGGGAGGTAGTAGCCCCTTTGGATGATTTGCAGCACCCACCTGTCCGATGTGATGCTGCGTCAGTGTAGGAGGTGATGGCGAACCCTGCCCCCCACTGGCGGACTAGGAGGGTTTTGAGGCGGATGCTGCGGGGGTGGATGTGGACTGGCCTCGCCGTTGTTCCTGGGTACCGCCACGGCGGTTACCACGTTCGCCACCGCGCTGGATGTTAGTCTGCGGCCCGTGGCTGGCAGGACGTGTGGGGGCGCCCCTTCCTTGGCCACGAAAGGGGCGAAAGGCAGCAGATTGCTGGCGCGGGGGCGACAGGCCCAAGGACTTAAGTCCTTAAAGCGCTCAAGCGCACTGTCTGCCTTGTCGCCAAAGAGGCGACGGCCGTCAAACGGCATGTCCATAAGGGTGTTTTGGACATCAGCTGAAAAGTTGGCGGACCTCAGCCAGGCATGGTGACGAATCGCCACCGTCGTTGCCATCGCTCTACCCAGCAAGTCCATTGTATCCAGCCCACATCGGATGGAGTACCGTGGCGCATCTCGACCCTCCGCAAGGGCTTGGGAGAGTTTAGTCCGGGCCTCCTCCGGAAATTGTGGCAGCACGTCCGCGACCGTGTCCCACAGAGAGTGGGTATAACAGCCCAAGAGGCACGCGGTGTTAACGGACCGCAACCCCAAACTCAGTGAGGAGAACATCTTTTTGCCATACTGTTCGTACCTCTTGGATTCGGAGCCGGGAGGTGGCGTCTGGCCACGTTCCTATCTACAGGGGACCTGTAGCGGGCCTGGACCAGGTGCCCAGAAGAACGTCAGACAAGGCCTCATTAAACGGCAACAGAGGCTCCGAAGAGCTTGCTTGCAGTTTAAGGTCCTCAGTGAGGAGGTTAGTCCTCACGGCCGCGACGGGGAGTTCAAGGGATAAGGCCTTGGCCGCCCGCGTCAACACCACACTATAGGCAGCCCCCTCCTCCGAAGCCACAGTAGGAGGGGAGACAAAACCAGTGTCTGGCGAAGTGTCCAGACCACTGGCATCCCCTAGCTCACCTGCCCAGTCCTGATAAAGACTGGCACTCACGTGCCAGAGGGTCCTCAGACCCCTCCCAATCCGCCTCGCCACCCATCTCCTGGTAGTCAGGGTAAAATGATGGGGCCGGATCATAGAAGAAAAAATCTTCTCTCGGTGTCGAATGCGGCGTCGAGTGACGCCGCTCCGGCATCGGAACCAGACCGAGGGGGGGGACTGGGGACGACGTCGTCCGTGGACGGCGCAGGGGGCGACACCCTAGGGGCCGGCGCCGGCGAGGTCGTAAGGTCAACCGACGATGACCCGGATCCGGATCCGGATCCAGCGGGGCCCTGCGGCGCCGGGACCGAAGTCGCCGGGGCCGTAGCACCCGGCCCGCTTGGGCTCCCAGTCGGGGCCGCTTGGCCCGAAGGCGCCGCGGAACCCGACGGAGGAGTGAGCGACCTTATGGCCATGAGGAAGGCGTCAATCTCCTCTGGTGTCGCGTTCTGCTCAGGGACCGGCGGGTATGGAGCAGGCCGCGACGCCCACTCAGCCGCGTGGGTGGTGTCGCCCGAACCCCCGGCCGTGTCGCGCGAG
Source organism: Lissotriton helveticus (assembly GCF_964261635.1). Classification (NCBI taxonomy): domain Eukaryota; kingdom Metazoa; phylum Chordata; class Amphibia; order Caudata; family Salamandridae; genus Lissotriton; species Lissotriton helveticus. Next base: position 685,952,217 of record NC_136070.1, on the reverse strand, counting down.
CATCGGGGGGAGTCGGAAGAGCGATGTCGCTTCTTTGACTTCTTGTGCCTCTTACCTGAGGACTTGGAGCTCGAGGAGTGGTGTCGATCCTCCGAGCAGTGATGCTCCGGCCCCGCGACCGGTCCCTCGACCTCCTTCGGGACCGGGACCTCGAGCGGCACGGGCCGACTGCCGGAGCTCGAGGCGCTTGCGGGACCGCTCCCGCCTACCCTTCGACGTCAAGGCCCGGCAGTCGGGGCACGACTTGTCATCGTGGTCGGGCCCCAGGCAATAAAGACACCGGCGATGGGGGCCGGTAACCGATATCAGTCGGTTGCAGTCGACGCAGGGCTTAAACAAGGGCATCCCTACCGGCACCGTCGGAGTCGTTCGACTTCTAAAAATGATCAAAAAGTTTAGTAAAAAATTGACTAAGGGTACCACAGTTCCCGTATCGCGCTTGCTGGCGCGGAAAAAATAGGAACTGACGTCAGCGCGCGAGGGCGGCGTCTAAGTACTCTGGTGACGTCATCCAGGCGCCAACGACGCCGAACACGGAGCCGCAGACGACGCTTACTGACGGGCAAGAGTACTGCTACGCAAAAGTTTCCGGATCCAGTCTGACGCCTGGGGATATTCTAAGGTAAGGAATCTAATACTAACCTGTTTCTTTCAGATTGTTCAGTTACCTTTTCCACTGGAGTTTAATGCATCTGTGGCTGGGAGAGTTGTAGATTGATGAGCCTCTAGGCTCATTTCTCAACAGACTTAAACTGAAGACCTCAGTATTTAAAAGTATGCTATCCTTCAGAATTGGAAGAAATGGAAACATGGCTGCTCGTTTCTGCTCTTTCTATTATTCTTAAAATTTAAGTAAGGCATTTTAGCTACACCACATTGCTTTTCCTTCTGTACAGAATGAAAAGGCATGCCTGTTCACATAATACCATTCCAAAGCTTCAGTTTTCTCAGCAGGCATGGTGGTATTCGAACACTGATGCCCTAAATGCATAAGGACTTCAATATGGCACAATAAGTAAATGTTTCAATAGGCCACCAGATTATAAAGCTAATGCACCAAGGCCAGAGGAGGTAAACCGAACACCTAGACAGCATCTAAAATTGGTGATTATGAAAACTGTACCAGGAGGGTGAATGGTGTGCTCAACAGACAGTGAGAAAATACAATAGCAAGAGTTTCATGGATTGTAAATCCGGACCCTATTAGGTATTTTGAAACACGACTACGTAGTGCTTAGGCTTAATAAAAAGGATACTTGACAAGGTAAGAACTGTCAAATAACAAGATACCTGTGAAGGAAGAAGAGACTGCTTTCAATTCTAGGTCTCCATTATGGCTGTGTACATTTTAGGCACACCCACTAACATCCCCACCATAGGTGAAATCTTAGAAACCGGTATATTAAAGGGTACCCTTTTTGTCAAACATTTTAAGTATTTTAGCACTGTCTATCGAAATCCAGAATTTGAGGTCATACTAAAGACAATGAAAAATAAAATGAAATCAACAGGGTGTAAGTAACGCTTTCTAATTTACACTTAACAAAAAGGTAGAATACATGGCTAGCTGTGAAGCAGCCTAATCGGGTGAACATTTGCCACTGTGGCTCAAAGGCAGTGGAGTGCTCCAGAATAACAGAATGTAAGGCAGTGACAATTGGTACAAGTTGATTGTGGTAGGCAAGTAGGTAGAAAGATCTTGATCAGTATTTCATCATGAACCTTCCTAGCCCTACACTGGTGGAGGGAGAGTAGTTTATTATATGAAAATACTCCTGTTGGAAAATTAGGATTCCAAGCAACCTTCGCATCGTCGTGGGAAATTAATTTATATTACAATATACTAACCTCATCGATTGTTTGAGGCAGTGTTGAAGTCTGTATAATATACATTATAATACAATTGGGAAAAAGCTACTAAAAAGTCAATTCATAGGGTTCACCAAACAAAGACAACTATTTAAGAGTGAGTTTTATAAGAAATTTAACAAGTACACCCTAGCAAGAACTAGCCTTCACGCTGATACTTTCACAGAAATAAAATCGCTAGATGTTAAATCTCCTTTTAAGAAGGTTTTGTTCTCAATTTAAACATGCTGATTGTTTTGATAGGAGTTCATCAAGTAAAAGCTTACCACTCAAGCTATGGATGACTTCAGTGTTCGTAAGCCTGCACAGACAAATAGAAAACAATGCATGGATTTGACGCCATATTTGCCCGTACAAGGAACATCACAGAGTTGCTTTGATCTCTAGACTTTGTAGAGGTCCTCCCGCAGAAAAGATGTCTTACTTGAAGCTAGGGTAAGATTGAGTCAAAAAACCTGATACAAGTTGCAGGAAAAAGCTAATAATAATACACTTAATAGGAATACTTGCAGCTTTGAAAAAAAGGTGTTCAATTTCCATGGATAAGTGGTTCCCCTAACTGGAGTAAATACTTTCACAAGGACCTCAACAAATGTAACATTGGAATTGTGAATACAGGTCAACTGAAAATGACAGTTATGCAGTAACAGGCATAAAATGTATGTTAATCGATGAAAACTGGGGGCAAGATTTAGCGAGGTAAAGAAGATGAAGTAGAGCATTTTCTTTCTGGAAGTTATCAGGCCTGCCTATCCTTTTCAAAGACATATGAAGACCTTGTGGCAGGACATTTAGCTTCCTTCGGTATGACCATGCAGTCATCCAAAAGAAATGACACCATGGAAGGCTGGTGTTTAACCCTTTAATAAGGGGAACATGACATACCTCTGTAGTGTGGAGAACGTTCTCCGCATTACCGAGATCAGCAAGGGGCATGCTGAAGTCATCATCTGAGAAAAAACAGCCAATGGGAAACAGGCACGTTTTAAGGCCCGTATGACTGGGAATTCATCACCCCACTCCTCCCTGACATGGCACCTACTAGAATGGAAGGAAGGTAAAGGGCTTACAAGGGAAATGTTTTTAAAACACTTATTGAAAAATAATTCTTTACAACTTAATTACAGCAACACAATGATAAAGTACAACATCTTATTGTTCAAATGATTGTCCAAGAGGAGACCATACGAAGCAATATTTATATATAACAATGTGAAAAGAGAAAAGGAAAGAGAATGTGTACATAAGGATATGGTTGAAAAACCAATGTATTTAAAAATGCCTAGGAAATTATGAGGTACACAACAAATAATTTCCATAAATACATCAGCACTGTATCATCACAGTCTAACAAAGCTGAGAATAACAAATGTCGATGCATGAAATGTCCACTCTCATAAACATATTATTGGTCTTCACTGAAGCATAAATAGTCCATAAGTGAAGAAGAGCAATTTGTAAGGAAGAAGAGGTGGACGTATGGTCGACATTTCAGTCTCAAATTAAATCAATCCACAAGACCATCCCAGGACTGAAACGTCGATGATACATCCATCTCTCCTTCCTTGCAAATTGCTCTTCTTCACTTTTGGACAATTTCTTTTTTTGATAAACAAATTTATTCATTTTACAAAAGGAAAGCACCAGCCAAATCACACCATATTTCAATAGTCAAGAAAGAACTAGTTACTTACCTGTACACTATGGTTCTCCAGTATTATCTTTAATAGTTTCACATGCTCGTATCTTCCCCGTCGTCATGGTGGGAGTCTCCCGGTAAATGATAACCATAGCAGTAGAAGAAAAAAACTGCCTGGAACCATAGAGTAGTGAAACCACTAGGCAACCTCTCCTCCTCATTATGTGGCCCAAACTACAGCCAATCAGCAGCCAGCACCAGCCTACACCATTCCCAGCAGAGCCACCATACCTCAGATTTCCTACCGCCCAAGAGTGAGCTATGCAGGAAACCAGAGATAAAAAGGTGGTCTACCTAATGGAAACGGGGAGGCGGGCGGGCGCATGTGAATCTATGAAAGATAATACTGGGAACCATAGTGTACAGGTAAGTAACTAGTTCTTTCTCCAGTATTCAATCTTTCATAGATTCACATGCTTGTATCAGAGTAGATAGCAGTCCTTGTAATTAGAGCGTTTCTAGGCTAGACCCCTTTCTTTTCTCTGGCTGTGTGCCATAAATTCCTTTCGGAAAAAAAAACTCATTACGAATTAAAAGGTATTAACAATCAAACTTTGCTATTCCAGATATTACCATAAAGGGAAAAAAACACATTATATAGAAAAAACAGCAGAATAAAATTCATAAACATGTACCTTATTTAAAGAGATGTCGCAGAACTGCCTGTCCCACTGCCGCATCTGCTTTCCATTCCGTGTCCAGACAGTAATGTTTGGTGAATGTATGAACATTCGACCAAGTCGCAGCTCTGCATATGTCTGGAAGGGGTACTCCTGCTAGCAATGCAGAACACGTCGCCATCTTCCGTGTATCATGGGCACGGACTTTCATGTCGAGAGGCCTTCCTGCTTTCTCTTGACAAAAAACAATGGCGGATGCAATGCATCTGGAGATGGAGGAACGTGAAAGGGCCAGACCTTTTCTGAGCCCCGAGTAGGAGACAAACAGTTGGTTTGATTTGCGAAAGCTTTTAGTCTTTTCAATGTAGAACTTTAGGCATCTGCCAATGTCTAAAGTATGTAGAGCTTTTTCAGCCGCTGTAGAAGGATTTTTAAAATATGTAGGCAGGATCACCGGTTCATTTAGATGAAAAGACGAAGGTATTTTAGGCACAAATTTCGGATTAGTCCTTAGCATCACCTTATCTGGCCTGAATTGTATGAAGGGATCCTGTTCAGAAAAAGCTTGGATCTCGCTGACCCTCCTGGCTGATGTGAGTGCCAGCAGTAATGCTACTTTCCACAACAGGAATTGCAGCTCAGATTTGTGGATCGGCTCGAACGGAGCTTTCATAAGTTGTGACAAGACTGTGTTAAGCTGCCATGGGGGTTGAGGACGCTTAATTGGAGGAAACCTTCTGAATAGTCCTTTTAAGAACTCCTTGATTAGTCTGTTAGACCACAGAGATGGGCATCATGGAGATCTTCTGTATCTAGATATTGCTGCTAAATGGACTTTAATAGATGAGTGCGCAAGCCCTGATCTGGCTAAATGCAGAAAATAAGGAAGAATTTGCTCAGGAGAAGACGTCAAAGGATGCACTGTATGAGCAAGGCACCAAATACAGAATCGTTTCCATTTTGCAGAATATGTCTTGTTGGTAGACAGCGCTGCGGAAGTTTGCAATATTTCACGACATTCCAGAGTGATATCTAATGACTGGAATTCGTGCTCAAAAGGTTCCAAGCCGACAATTTTAGAGATGTCAATTGCGGATGAAGTACTTGGCCTCTGTTCATGGAAATCAAATCCCTGGTTGTTGGGAGCTGTATTCTTGGCTCCACCGACAATTGAAAAAGCTCTGTATACCAAAACTGCCTCGGCCAGGCTGGGGCTATTAGTATTATTTGGCAAGATTCTGATCTCATTTTCCTCAGTAATCTGGGAATTAGGGAAAAGGGAGGGAAGGCATAAGCAAACATCCCTGTCCATCGGAGGTGAAGAGCATTCTCTCTCGAACCCTGTTGAGGGAACCTGCTGGCATAATGTCTGCACTTTTTGTTGCTCTGAGTTGCAAACAGGTCCAGACTTGGCTTGCCCCACACATTAAAAATCCGATTCAGCTGGACTTGACATAGTTCCCACTCGTGGCAAATGTCGGATGACCTGCTTAACAGATCCGCTTTTGTGTTGTCTACCCCTGGAACATGTTCCACTTGCAGCGTTATGTTCTGACACAATAGCCATTTCCAGATCCTTTGTGCCTGAATCGACAGGGGTTTTGATCTCGTGCCACCCTGCTTGCGCAGGTAAAACATTGTTGTTGTGCTGTCCGTTCGCACTAAGACCAATGAACCTTGGATCCTGGGAAGGAAGGCCTGAAGGCCAAGGAAGACGGCTTTCAATTCCAAGAGATTGATGTGAAGTTTTGTCTCTTGAGGAGACCAAAGGCCTTGAATCTCCAGGTCTTGTAGATGTGCCCCCCAACCTCGTAATGAAGCATCTGATGTCATGACGTAGCTTGGAGATTGAGGTTCGAATACCAGGCCCTTTGTTAGATTGCTCCTGATACCCCACCATGACATTGCACATTTGATCTGATAGGTTATGACCAGCTTGTCGTCGAAGGAACCCAGGGCTTGGACCGAACGTTTATCCAGGGCTTCTTGCAGCGGTCTCATCTGTAAACGGCAGTTGGGAATCAATGGGATACAAGAGGACATCATTCCCAGTAATGACTTGAATATTCTGATGGAAGTGAACTTTTTTGTTGCCAGAGATGCAGTCAGATTCAAGATTTTTGTTACCTGTTCTTCTGATGGGTAAGCTTTCATTTTCTGTGTTTTCAAGATTGCTCCTAGGAATTGTAGAGTACAAGTCAGAAGAATAAATGATTTTTCTTTGTTTATCCGAAGGCCTAATCTTTGGAAGAGATCCGTGCACATCCGTAGAGATCTATGTGTTGCCTGGAACGATGGTCCTTTTATTAACCAGTCGCCCAGGTATGGGAAAACCTTGAGACCTTGCTGCCTTAAATGCGGCGCTATTGGAGCCATGCATTTTGTGAATACTCTGGGGGCAGACTTCAGGCCGAAAGGCAAAACTCTGAACTGGTAATGGCGCCCCGCCACCATAAATCGCAGATACTTCTAGTGTTTTTTGTGTATCGGAATGTGGAAGTATGCATCCAACAGGTCTAGAGAGACCATGTAGTCTCCCTTGCGGAGCAGTAGAAGAATTGCCTGTAAGGACAGCATACGGAAAGAAATTTTCTTTATGTATGTGTTCAGATCTCTGAGGTCCAGTACCTGCCTCCATTTTGATGATTGCTTTTTCCTTATAAGGAAGAAGTGTGAATAAAAACCTGTTCCTCGCTGGTCTGATGGGACTTCCTCTATCGCTCCTTTCAGTATGAGTGATAAGATCTCTGCATTGAGAGCTGCTATATGTTGATGAACTCTGCAGAGAGGTGGACGATTTGGAGGCCTTTGTGAGAATTCCAGGGTGTGACCCTGTGTAATGATGTCTAATACCCATCTGTCCGATGTTATGGACTGCCAATGCGGGAGAAACAGAGAGGTAGTGGAACTGGTCGATCTGAAGCGGTATTGGAGGCGCCTGAGAAATATCACTGTCTGCGACCAGAGTCTTGCTTCCCTCTGGCGGCGGACTTTCTTCTTCCTTGTTGTTGGAAGGAAGTGTTCGAGGGCCGGTATTGCTGGTTGGAGGAGTACTGACGGTATCCCTGTTGGTTGTAAGGTTGGTACCGATTAGATTGGTAAGAGGAACGTTGCTGTTGAAAGCGTCCTCTGGATCCTCGGCCACGAAAGGACTGATAACGGCCTTGCTGCAAAGATCCCAAGGATCTAGCAGTATCAGTATCTGCTTTTATTCCCTGCAACGCCTCATCGATCTGTTTACCAAAGAGGCTTTCGCCATCAAATGGCATGTCCAAGATTTTAGACTGGACCTCCGGTCGAAAGGATGTAGCTTTGAGCCATCCTTGCCTCCGTAGGGTTACCGCCCCAGCCATCTGGCGGAAAGCTATAGACGCTATGTCCATTGCCACGTCTATGGACTCCGACGCTGCTCTGGCTCCATCCTGCAGGATGGTAGTCGTCTCCTCTTTCTTGTCCTCCGGAAGGTGCAACAGGAATGGTGCGATGTCAGACCACATCTGTCTATTGAACCGGCTCAGAAGGGCCATCGCATTGGTTGCTTTGATGGAAGCTGCTGCCATGACTGCAAAACGTTTACCTATGCCGTCCATCTTCTTGCCCTCCTTATCGGGGGGCGCCACACATGTTGCCATTGGGTTCTTTGAGTGCTTCTGCGCTGCTTGAGTCACAACCGAGTCCGGTCGAGGATGACCAATAAGACATGCTGGAGCCGTCTCTATAGCGCAATACTTTTTGTCCAGCTGGGGTATGGATGCTGGAACTGAGGCTGGATTCTTCATCAGTTTGAGTCCTTCACCGCAGATATGGTCAATAATAGGAATGGCTCTTACCGACTTCCTGGAGGACTCCTTGAAATCGTAAAGGAAACATTCGCATTCCTTGATTGGCATATCAAGCTTAAATCTTTTAGCCGCTTTTCCCATCAAATCGTGAAAACTGGCTATGTCCTCTGGAGGAGAGCTTGATTGAGGCAAAGGTGACACCGGGGACGTTGGAGCAATATATTGGTCCCATTCATCTCCAACCCCCTCATCCTGAGGAAGTTCCCCTTCCTCCTCTTGATCGTCCTGATCGGAATCATTTAAGTCATCACGAATTGTAATAACATTTTGGACCTCTGTCCGAGGAGGAGGAGGCGGCTGAGCCAGGGGTGTCTCCTTTGCAGGTTGAGAGACTTTTTCAGCGGCCGCGGAAGCATTATCTTCCGGAAAGCGACGATAATAGCTATCGATCATGCTTCTTAGGTCTGATATTAAAGAAGTAGGCACCGACATAGCCTCTTCCCGCACAGGCGTATCCACTTCCTCTTCATCCTCATAGTGGTAGGCCTGGTGAAATGACTCGTATCTCATCTGGCCTTTGACCGGCCGATCTGTAAAAGAGAAGTGCTCCTGGGCCTCCTGGTGGTCTTCCTCATCAGAATCCTGATGTTTAATATGGAGCTGCGAAGGACTGTAAGCAACACCAAAGGAACCTTCCTCCTCTGATTCCTGGCAATCCAGAATGGTAGAGGGCAGTAGAGGTGAAATCTTTGGCGTGGAAAACTCCCCTTTTTTGCTCGTCAACGCTCCAGTCGACGGAGCAATCCTCTTTATGGAAAATATAGGTTGAAGTTATCTTTGTTGGAGATGGCATCGTCGACGATTTTTTCGTCGCCGACGGAACAATCATCCGCATTGTCGACGGGATACTCGTCGACGAAGATCTTGCCGTCGACGAAGGTCTGGCACTCAGAAGCTGTCGTCGTCGTCGTCGACGAGATGGTCGTCATCGAGGTCGTCGACGGCCTCGTCGGCGATCTGACTGGAATTTCGGTAGATTTCGTCGACGGAAGCGACGACGGAGCCTTCTTTTCTGATGAAGGCTTGAGAGGAGTTGGAGGGAGTGAAGTAGAAGGTTCACCTTCCTTAGATTTTCCTGCTTTTTGTTTCCTAACATCTCCCTTTTCCTCAGAGGACCCTCTTTTTAATTTCTTAGAGGTGTGTCCTTTGGCTTCTCCCTCAGACTCCGAGTCTTGAGTTTTCCTTTTCTGAAGCCATTATAAGAGGCGCGCTTCTCTATCCTTCAGAGTTTTGGCAGAGAAGGTCCGGCAATACTTGCAGTCCTTAGGAATATGCTTAGGGTACAAACAGTACAAGCACTCCTTGTGAGGATCCTCAGAAAACAGTCTGGCCTTGCCACAGGACCTGCAAGCTCTGAAAGCTCCAAGAAGAGTCTTTTCAGACATATTGAATGAAATGATGCTTGATAATAAAAAAACAGAACCTGTCCTCCAACTGTGAAAGGTCAAAGGTTCAGTGAAGAGAAAATAAACTGAGCAGAGCTCAGGGAGACTCCTTCTCACACGAAGGCGGTTGGAAATCTGAGGTATGGTGGCTCTGCTGGGAATGGTGTAGGCTGGTGCTGGCTGCTGATTGGCTGTAGTTTGGGCCACATAATGAGGAGGAGAGGTTGCCTAGTGGTTTCACTACTCTATGGTTCCAGGCAGTTTTTTCTTCTACTGCTATGGTTATCATTTACCGGGAGACTCCCACCATGACGACGGGGAAGATACAAGCATGTGAATCTATGAAAGATTGAATACTGGAGAAGTACAGTCGCAGAATCCCGCTACCCAGGGTACAGACATTAATAAAGCAAAGATATGTTTGAAACAATCAAACCCCCCGTGATTAGACCACTCCCCCCCAACCACTTCCCCCAAATTCTGTGGTATTTCTTGGGGCAACCACGTGCTGCGTACATAACTTTCTCCTGTGTGGCGCACCTGTCCACCCCAATTCCCCAACGCCCCATGGTTGGGGGATCAGGACACTCCCAGGAGGCTGCAATGTCCCTTTTGGCTACAACCATGGCTGTAGTGAAGAACAGTTTTTCATTGCGCGACCCGTCTAGCCCATCAATGATGCCCAGAATCGTGTGCTCAGGGTCGTGTGGAACCCCCCACCCCAGCACCTCAGAGAGTTCTTCCTTGATGCCCTTCCAGAATCCTGCCAGGAGGGGACAGGCCCAAACCATGTGGAGGAAGTCAGCGAGATCTTGCCCACACCTGGTACAGGCTGAGGACGGACTAAGCCCCGCGTGATGAAGGCGTACAGGGGTGAGATAGGCGGCATATAAATAGCAGAGCTGCACTAAGCGCAGCCTAGCAGAGGCGGTAACCGTTGTAGGGGCCATAAGGGCATCCCGCCAGTCGTCGTCTTCCAAGGGGCCCACCCAGCCCTCCCATTGTGTCCACAAGCGGTCCAAGGAAGTTGGGGTGTTGTTAATCAGTGTGCAGTAAATGCAGAAAATGCCACCCTTCCCCAGGTCCCCAAACATAATCTGTACTTCAGACGGGCTATGATTTGGCAGCCGCATGCCTGTTGCTAGGTGTGAGTGGAGGGCATGCCGCAGCTGGAGGTAGCGAAAGAATTGCGAGTGATGCAGCGAGTACCTGGTTTGAAGATCTTCAAAGGAACGCATATGATCCCCCACCCTAACGTCTCCAAGCTGTGTGATGCCTATAAGGTCCCAAGCCTCGAAGCCCGGTCACCTCCCTGAGCCAGGTCCCGCGCCACACGGGTGTACATTGGGTCAGTGCGTGTGTCCAGTTGGTGTGTCGCAGTGCAGCCCGCCAGGCCAGTAATACAGAGAGCATCACCTCCGGAAAACGGGATGGAATCGGGGTTCCATAGAGAAAGGATTGTATCCTTTCGAGGCCCAGCTCCCCAAGCTCGAGCCTGTAGGCTGGATCGGACCACCGCCCATTGAACCAATGGAGAGGAGTCGCGTGGCCAAATGGTATAGATCAGCGTTTCCCAAACTGTGGTCCGCGGACCCCCAGGGGTCCGTGAGACATTCCCAGGGGGTCCGCAGGAGGAACATGTTTAGAGAGTGCGCTAAACATCTGTGTGAAAGGGTCTGTCAGTCTCTCTAGTGGTTGAACACAGCTAAGGCATTTAGCACAGAATGCTACATAAACAAGTGGACTAGAACGAGAAGCAGCTTGCACACTCCACCCCTCCCCCTGAAAACTGAGACCCGATCTTTGCCAGGGAAACACTGTAAGGCAGTTCGAACTTTAACCCATTTTTGTGTGCGTGTCACGTGGGCTCGCCCCTGGCCCAGCGGCAACATGGCAGATGAACAGCACCAGGTGAAAACACGGCACATTTGACTTCCAGCCTTTGTGCTGTGGCCACTGATGAGTAACGATTCGCCTCATTTGATATGCACTAAAAGGCCTCGCAACTACATGATGCATCGACGGATCGAGGTTTTTATCAGTGATGTCGGGGATAGGATAAACGGGTCGCCATGCGTGTAATCACTGGTGCAGCTCTTAAAATCCTTGCATCCAGTGTAATATCAGCTTTTACATCTTTAAACCAAGGTGAAAGCAAAGTGGCCGTCGTTGTCACATTAGGGAAGTCAGGAGCTTTATTTTGTTTTAATGTTGTGTACGGACGGAAGCTGCTGCTTGTTAAAGGTATTCTGGCCATTCAGTGTAGGGCTCTGCCAAAGTTACATTCTTAATGGAAAACTGCAGGTGAGCTCCTTCGTCCCTATGAATTGTAATTAACACCATAGTTTCCCAAGTTGAGGGCACTGCCTGTTTCACTGGAGAATGGTTGCATTTTGCTGTCCTTTGCCCATAGTTTGCGCACTGTCTGCAGGAGATTTTTAAATCGACTTAAGCAGTGCACAGACCTCAGGACTCTAGGTACAATAAGGTCTTAATGAGTACAGTAATGTAAGATTTAAAAAAAACGGGAAAAAAAAGAGTGAAGGGCACAAAAACGAGTGGAACAGAGGGCAGAAGGGCACATAAAACGAGGCAAAAACGAGTGGAACAGAGGGCAGAAAGGCACAAAAACGAGTGGAACAGAGGGCAGAAGGGCGCAAAAAACGAGAGAAAAACGAGTGGAGCAGAGGGCAGAAAGGCACAAAAAACGAGGGAAAAACTAGTGGAACAGAGGGCAGAAAGGCACAAAAAACGAGTGGAACAGAGGGCAGAAAGGCACAAAAAACGAGGGTAAAACGAGTGGAACAGAAGGCAAAAGGGGCACAAAAACAAGTGGCACAGAGGGCAGACAGGCACAAAAAAAACGAGTGGCACAGAGGCAAAATACAGAAATATAGGGGCAGCTAAGAACAGAAGGCAGAATGGGTAGAGGGGAACAGAAGGGAAAACGGGACAGAGACACGGGGCAGCGAGGGGTATAGAAGGAAAGACCGGGCAGAGAGAGCGCGGGGACAGCGAGGGGAACAGAGGGAAGAAAAAGGGGAACGGACCCCGTACAGGCAGCGGGGGAAGACAGACAACAGCAGTCACAGACACAACAATGAAAGTACAGGCAATACAATAAAAGCAATAAAGCATTGAAAGGCACATGTGTATAGGTTACCGTTACTTGGCAGGCAGGTAAAAATAGATGCAGCCAGGATCAGCAGTAGGATTTTCGTGCAGTAGTCTGATTGCTCACTTTCCACAAACCCTTGGGTGAATTATGTGTGCTGTCAAGCTTTCATATTCAGACATATCAAGCTCTTATTCTGTGTAGCCTTTGCAGTTTGTTGTTGGCAAGGGACGGGGCAGTGGGCATCCTAACAGGAGAGGGTCATGTCAGGTGCCACGCGAGGCCTCTCTGAAATATGCCTTAACTGCACTGCTCACCCCTTGGTGGTAAAAACAGGGGTTCATGGTAATTAGCATAGCATTGTTCCATGATCTCACTGAAACAATATGCCTCCTGTGCAGATACCTTCCTGCCATCTCTTGCACTTCCATGATGAACTCCTAATGTAGACCTTGAATTTGCTCTGTACACTGGACTCATCGCTTTGTGCACTATCTTGTTAGAATTTTCACAATATTCGTTCCTCCTTGGGGCATTTCTTTATTAAAAGATGCTTCATGATGGTATAATATTTTAGACCTTCTTAAACTATGAATAGGTAAACATGCTAATAATTCACAATCATTCAACCTGTTGCTTTAAGGAAGTGTCACCACTTCAAGGCTCTGGAATGAGAATGTAGAGGTGCTGCTATGGCTGAAAGCAGAAGACTTGTACCACTAAATAATACACTGCTGTATGCATACATGTCGATGCCAATAGACCCAATTCAGGCTGTCTCCCTCTTGAAATTGCCTCTGCTTTAAAAGGCGTTTTTAAAAAGAAATTTAAATTGTACAAATTGCTTGGGGGTCCCCGGCTTCTAGTAGTGATTTAGTGGGGGTCCTCAGGAGTCAAAAGTTTGGGAACCAATGGTATAGATGAAGGTGAGTCCTCCCCAAACCCCCGTCGAATGAGGGGATCCTGCAAGTACTGAGCGCTAATCTGGCCCTACCCTTCCCCCATAAGAACTTGCTGGGTAAGCCGTCAAGTTCACGAAACCAGGACCTGGGAAAGCACATGGGGGTATTCTGAAGCATGTAAAGGAAGCGGGGGAGCACTATCATTTTAAAGAGGGCCACCCTCCCCATGGGGTTGAGGGGCAACGACTACCACCGCTGGAGATCCGCCTTGGCTCGCTTCACCAGTGGAGTGACATTGAGGGTCCAGCTGAGCTCGGGCAGCAGGGTCACCCAGATCCCCAGATATTTGAATGATTGACGGCGTAAAGGTATTTCAGACTGCCAGTCAAAGCATTCCCGGGAGAGGTGAAGGGGAACCAGGACCGATTTGTTGGGATTCAAACGTTGGCCTGAGGCATGCTCGAAGGACCGCAAGATACGAAGACAATGGGGGCCAGACCCGGCAGGATCTGCCAAGTAGATGAGCACGTCGTCCGCGTAGAGGGTGATTTTATCCGGTTCAGCGCTGGGCCATTCCCATCCCCGCACCCGGTCACAAGACCGCAACAAGGATGCCAAGGACTCCATCACTAGTGCAAAATCAGGGGGGAAAGGGGACAACCCTGCCTCCTTCCCCTACAGACCGGGAAGGGCTCCCACAGGACCCCGTTAACTAGAACGCGAGCCCTCGGGAGGGCGGTAGTCTGCACACTGCTGCGAGGTGGGCTGGGATTTCGGAAGGACCACAATGGTGGCTATATCAGTTTCTTGAGGAAAGAAGTCCTTCTCCACAGTGCATCTAGAAGGGGGATGAGAACATCCCGGTAGTGGGCGTAATATTCCTGAGGAAGGCCGTCTGGGCCCGGTGTCTTGCCACATGAAACAAGGGCGATTGCGTCTCAAATTTCCTCACTGGAAACGGGACGGTCCAGATCGGCTTGAACGGCGGCGTCCACACGCGGAAGGCGGCCACCCTCCATGTCCATCAGGTCCGTAAGGGATAGGGTCAGGGCTCGTATAGCCTGGGGTAGTAGGCGGCAAAGGCCTGCGCCATTTCCATTGGGGCACGGCATTGCGAACCGTCTGGTGCCACTATTTCAGGGATTATACTGTTCGTCCTTGGGTACGTAGCCAGGCGATGAAGGTGTGTGCCATTCTTGTCGCCCCATCTGTATACCCAGCCCACGGAGAAGCGCCAAAGGAGTTTAGCCGCGTCCAGCGATAGCTGCTTGATCTCCGACCGGAGCTGGGTCAGAAGTCTTGTGTCGGAAGCATCTGGGGACCAGGCCGCAGCTCGTTCGAGGCTCCAATTGGGGTTGTCACTTGAGTTGGCCCTTGGCGACCCCCCCTAATCATGGCCTTGCCCGCCTCCCACAGGGTGCCCAGGGAGGACACAGAGCCCTCGTTGGAGAGAAAGTAATGTTTGAGCTCCTCCCGCACCACCTTCCTAAAATCCTTGTCTTGAAGAAACCAGGCATTTAACCTCCATGTTTGTCAGATAAAGGCGGGGGGGGGTTGGGGGGGACCCGCACGGATCAGCACTGGTGAGTGGTCAGAGATACCTCTCGGAAGAAGCAAGATGTCCTGAATCAGAAGACAGTCCGTCGACGGAACGAAAATGGCATCAATGGGCGCCTGTTTATGGTGTGCCACTGAGGTGTGTGTAAATTGTTAGAGTAGGGATGCCACAGTCGCCAGGCATCGCACAAACCTAGTGAGGCTGACCAAGACCGCAGCTGCTTGGCTTGTGCAATTCTACCTGGGGATGGCGGGCCTGTCGTGTCGAGCTCCGGTGACGAGACTGCATTAAAGTCGCCCCCAAGGAATGTGGGACCATGGGGCAGTGACGCCAGGAGATCAGCAGACTTAGCTAAAGTCGTCGTCGGCATCGTGGGGGGAGTATAAAGGGACACCAGGTTAATCGGGTTGCCATTTATTGTGCCACTGGTGGCCACGAAGGTGCCCTGGGCATCAAGAGTCATTTGGACAGTCACCAGAGGAAAGGAGCCTCTTACCAGGATTGCCACCCCACGGGAACCCCTGGTAAACCCTGAGTGCCACACTCTGTCATAGCCGTATCACAGTAGGAAGGGGGGAGTGATTACCCAGCAGGTGGGTTTCTTGTAAGAGTAAGATGTCCGCCCCTGAGCGCTGCACGTACTTGAGGACAGCCATGCGTTTAAAGAGGTCCAGGAGGCCATTAAGGTTCCAGGACATGATACGCAGGGGGGTGTTTGTTAAAGGCGTGTCGCACATAGTATTTGAGTTGACAATGGGACTGCAAGTCTGAAGGGGGAGGTCCGGTTTGTCCGTCTTGTCGGGTGTACGTCAAGGTGTTTCATGAATGCTGGTGTGATCGAACTAAGAAACATAAAGTAACACAGAACTAAGGAAAAAACTCGGGACAACTGTCCCACCCCCCACCCTACACTTCAGGAACAGAAGCATCTATCGCCCTAACAACAAACCAGGGAGTGAACCAAACTAAAACGCTTGGGAATGGGAAAGCGTGGAGGACCCCTTCTCATTTCAGGATGCGCTTAAACGAGGCTATCAGGCAAGAAAGGAATACAGTAGAACTAGGTATACCCTCCGGCTGCGGAGCCAGGCCGGGCAGACAGAGGTGAGTTCAAGCAGGATCTTTCAGAAGCATTGGGCTACATGAGAGGTCTGTGTCCGGGAGAACCTGCAAGGATGGTCGGGGTGAGGCGCCCCTATGAGCCAAATGGTCAGATGATCCGGAGAGTCTCCAGGCTGATGGGTCATCAGAGAGCAATATTGAATGAACGGGGCGGACGGGTGGGGAGTCAGAGTGTGTCCGCCTGCGGGAGCGGTTACGTTGGGGCTGGAGAGCGGGAGGTGAAAGGCGAGCCCGACCGCCCCCTCCCCCCCCCCCGCTGCGGAGCCCAAACATCAGTGTGCAACGGGATTTCCTCCGTCGCCTAAGTCCAGGCCTCAGTTGGAATGTCGAGGAACAAGGTCTTGTTGGCGAATACCACCTGCAGGCGTGCCGGGAAGAGAAGACGGTATTGGATATTGAGCGCCCTCAGCTTTGTTTTCACATCGTTGAAGGAGTGGCGTTGGCTTTGGACCTCGCGGGTATAGTCTGAGAATATCATGATAGTGCGATTTTCGTGCAAGAGCCAATGCTGTTTACGGGCTTCCGATAGGATGGCATCCCCATCTTTGAAGTTAAGTACCCGCATTATGATGGGTCGGGGGCTGCACCCGGAAAGGTTTAGGAGCCAGGGACCGGTAAGCCCTCTCAATCGCGAACCAGGGAGAGAGCGAGCCCTCAGGGACCCATGATCTGAGCCATTTCTCCAGAAAGTCCGCCGTGCGGCCCTGCTCCGCCCCCTCCGGGAAACCCATCAGGCGGAGATTATTGCGCCGGGACCTACTCTCTGCATCTTCTGCCCAGCGGTGAAGCTCCTGAATGTGGGATTGACGGCAGGCCACCTGTCCCTTGAGTTGCTGGACGTCGTCTTCCACGGTGGACATACGAGATTCGGTTTCTTTGATCCAGCCGTTGGCGTTTCGTGATCTTGCCGGATAAGAGTCAGGTCCACGCGCACCTCCGCGATCTTGCCCTCCACCGAGGTTTGTGAGGCATGGATGGCTTGCAGGATAGCAGATAACTCAGCTGAGGGCGGCGGCTCCTGTTCCGCGGTCCCCCCAGGTGCACCTGCCTTCAGGGTAGTGAAACGGTCCATTTTGGTTTGGGTGGCAGGAGCCTTCGACGACCTGTCCTTCCTGCCCATGGCAGCACTTCAGAGAGCAGCGGCACCCAGGCTCCCTGCACGCCTCTGTGGGTGGGACGAAGTCAAGCAGGTTGAACAATCAACAGCGATGCACAGTCAGGACCGGATCTCCGCCGCCCGATGTATGCGGCCGACTCCACTGTCCCGGGCAGAATGGGTCCCCAAGGGGAGGGGGGGACAAAGGGGGAGGGGGACGGTGAGATAGCTAAAGGCCTGACTCCAGGGCCTCAGGCAGGGCTCCGCTGATCGGAGTCACAGATCTTACAACGCAGGCGACAAGTCGCCCCGCTTCCAGAGCCAAGAACCCTGGGAGGGACGGCGTGCGGGGGGCCCCACCACCCAGCGCCACAAATGCGAGCCAACAAGCCATCTCTGACAGTCGAACAGTTGCCGACCAAAAGCCACAACAGGAGGTCCTTAATTGTTGATGTGGCCTGGGGGGGGGTGAGGGTATTTGGGGGGATAACGAAATCAGGGTGTAGCAGTAGGGCACCCCCATTTTTGACCTCGTACGTGATGCAATTTTGACTGAAGTGCACTGCGTTCCTGCTATCCAGGTCCCCAGTGCCAGATCTCTTTCCCCAACACTGTACAATTGTTCCTCCAATTTGTAATACCTTTAGCACCCCTTATAAGTCCCTAGTAAATGGTATCCCTGGTACCTAGGGCAAGGATGTTAATGAGGGTCTCTAAGGGTTTCAGCACATATTGTGCTACCCTAAGAGACCCCTCAGCACCAACATGTAGACTGCCATTGCAAGACATTGGTGGTTATGAGTTCCCCAGCTACATGATGGATTCACTGAAATTAGAGATTGTTTGTATCAAACATCTCATATTAATAAGCCTACACTGATTCCAGGGATGGATTTATTAATACAGGCACCCAGACGGCACCATAGAGGTGCTCCTTAAAAACGTAACAACTAGCTGTGTACTGGGTGACTGGGGCAGACCAGCCTTCTACCACAAACCGGTTTCTGACCCCCTGCAGGTGAGAGCCTGCGCTCTTTGGGGGCAGAAACATTGCCTGCTACGGCTGGAGGTGTGCAGGATTCAAAGGTCTCTGCCGCTTTTGATATGCGACTTGAGGCTTCCCCAGAAAGTGCAAATGCCACCCTCTGCCATGGGCCCATTAGGCATCAGGACAGGTGAGAAAATTAGCTAGTCAGGAGGGGTGCTCCCCTCTCAGGCTGCTACCACCCCTAAGGTAGGCTACCTGAAGTGCACACAACTTTTAGAATCCCACTATCTTAGTTTTGGCAGAATTAGACTTTCTGGGTCAGGGTTATGACCACTTCTTACAGGAAGTGGTCATATAGATTGTGTACAGCACAATCAAAACACCTGGGACTAAACAGAGAAAATGAAGGAGAACGTGTTGGTCAATTCATTATGATTCTCACTACTTATGTTTACAGCGTACAACAACCCCCATGAGCCGGTGACCTGTTTAACACTGCTCAGTCTAACTTGGTGCTTTAAACGAAACTTGCAATACAGCGCACTACAACCCCAATGATGCTTAGAGTTAACTCACATGACTCTTCCTTACGGCCTATTTCTTTCAGCACCCAATGCTGGCCTGAATCGGATATGACAATTATCCTTGCAGCTCACTATATCTACAGCTCCCAGTGTAACGTCCAGTGTCCACTGACCTGGCGATGGTAGCATTCGCACCTGGGATAAATATCGCTGAGTTCAGTTTTCTCTTTCTTTTCTGATGGACGCCGGTCATTTTGATTGTCCCTACGGGGATCTTTCACATATTATAAATATCACACTGTTGACCCGAATGCAATTTAATTACAGTTGTGGCCTGCCGTTCCCATTAACATTGTGGCCACGCTGGCACATGAAGCATGTAATCGTTTAACTGATTTTAGCGGGCTCCTGCCTTTCAATGATGTTACATTGTACAAGCAAAATGATTTATGGTCAGTACACATTGTAAAACGTTGTGCAATATGCGTATACACAGCGTACACCATGCTTGACTATGGCTTGATTTACAATAGAAACTCTGTTGCATTGACTCAGTTTTCCTGCGCCTTCACTTGGCCGAGTCAGGAGCTCTTTGGTGTATTTAGTTGTTTTCCTCTGGTTTTTCCTGTGTAGTAAGACAAGTAGAGATCAGTCTGCGCATTCGCACACGACAATATACTACTTGTCCCTATCTGAATTTGTAGCTGCCACTATATTGAGTTATAGGGAGTCATTATACTTTGGAAACTCGAGTCTTGGTATTTTGATTGGTCTACATTTCCTATTTTTTCGCTGTGCTTCCTTCCTCTCTCTTATGATGACATATAGGGAAGACTTTTCCCTGAGCCCCACGTGAGGGCCCGAGCTGAGGCATCACGCCCGACGTGAGCAGTTAAGCCTTAGCATACCGGTGACAATACATACCTGCTCCTTTTTTCCTTTACGAGGGTAAGGGGCAGGTTGCACGGGTGACAAGCAGCAAAACAGACCTACCTCATTAAAATATGTTTTGATAGGCTTGAATTTTGCAAGTTGGTCTCTTTCCTAGCATTTATGTCTCTTTGAGCCTTTTTCCGATTGCGCATACTATTTCTTTCAGGTGATCACCAATACATTCCCTCCTTGAATTCAAATTGGACCACTGGATGGTTTTGTGTCATACATTTATCACACATTATTTTGAGCACTTTCCTGAGCAGAAACACTTCTTATATAAGCCCCGAAGAACACCTCTGTAGATGGTCATAGGCAGAAACATGTTGACCTACTTTGATAGTAATTGGCAGCAGGTATAATATATCTAGATGACCTTGCTTGTTTTAATCCTGACTCAGGTACGCACGAATAAAGATTTTTGCGTACCCAGTTTAGATCATAAATTTTTCCCTACACGCTCTGCTTCCCTCACCACTCCTTGCTTATTAGAAAGGCATTGATAGTACCTCTGAAAACACCCCTGTGCTCCTCCCTCTAGTGCGGTAGTTGTAGCCCGCGCCGTGACTAGGCATCACAGTGTAAGGCGGTTTCCCATGATGAAACATGCCACCTACAGTGGGTGAGGGAAATTGCCCTTGGAAAGGAATATTCCACCCCAGCCAGGTAAATGGATCAACTTGTTCTCCTTCTCTGTCTAGAACAAGGATGTGGAATTCTTATAGCCCGATGCCCGGTACATATTATTTGGGATCAAGGGCAACAAGTTTTCATGTATATTTTGTCCTTGGGACAAGTAGGCCCAACCCCCTACAGCACACACCCTTTGCCTGCCAGTTTACAGTACCACATTATAGATCAGGGAAAGGCATTGCCTGCAGTTAAGGTAATATTTGTGTCCATGTGTTAATGCTGTTCAAAATTCTATTAATGGTCCATTAATGCAATGCTCTAATTAAATGTTCTAAGCTCAGACCGCACTGCTAACAGTGGTTCCAGTATAAAAACGTCTACACAAGTTTTCAATGTTCAGCAATATGAGGCTATGTATACTGCTCCCAGAATGTTCTCTGATTAGATGCAAATATTTGCAGAACATTGAAAGCAAGATCGAGGATTATTTGCTTTCAAAATAAAATGTTCATAAAAAAATGAAAAACATTTCATTAAACTACTGTGAAATTTTAGGTACCGTTTCTTTGCAGCATCATTTAGTAAAATGTGTTCGAAAGTATGCTAGTATTTCCCAAAAATATGTATAATGGAAAAATCAGTGTAACCAATTTTAATAATATGAATTGAAACATAAAAATAAATAAGCATTGGTAAAGTCAGTAGCACTGAAAATGTGTCAGCCTTTTAGTTTTGTCAAAGTGTGACTTGTTTTTCCATGGTTTTTGTAAAAACCTTATTGGTGTGGGAGCTCCCGGGCCCTCACCATTATAACAAACATTGGCAAAAGCAAAAACATGTTGGTCTCAAAAGCACACATTGCCACAGTGTTCCTGACACTGAATAAAACAACTGTGTCGATGTGCTCCTTGTGAAAGAACAGAATGCTGTCGCTCAAAGTGAAGCTAGCCAACAGACAGAGAGAATTCTAATAAACATAATAATTCTAATAAACACAAACAGTCATGGTTAACGCCAGACCTAATTAAGGGCCCAATTAATAAATAAAGTCTCAAAAGGGCACCCATGTCCTTGCATTAAGTGCAGATATACGACTTGTGTGAATTCATGAGTACACAAGTAGGTCAAGAAATAATACTCCTAAAAAAGATTTGGGAACTGCATTTCAGCATAAGCGAATATCCAGGTGTAGATTTGCTCAAGCGAAAACCTGAGTGTTTGCAAGTTCACTTTCTCACCAACCACTATTTCCCCCCAACCCTGGAAGAAGTTTTGTCTGCCATTGTCAGGAGTACATTTTCAAACTTTCTCAGTAGGGGAAAATATTAGAGAATAGTTGGTGAAAACCCTTAAAACATGCAAGTTAGTAGGGAATTACTAGTATTGGAACCCTACTATGCTAGGTGACCACTCTGGCGCTTTCAGAAGCGGTCGCTCCCTCACCACAGCTCCTGCCTGGTATCGTACCCGCGCTCCCTTGCCTCCTACTCTCGCATTCATACTATCTGCATAGCGCCTCCTAACTGCATAGCACTATAGCGCGATTGCCTCTGTCAACTGAAATTGTCATTTGTATCGCTTTTGATATTATTTCACGGCGCTTTGATTGACGCTCGCATAAATTGTTCATTTTGTACTGTTTTTATTTGTACTGCATACTGCATTGCCTGATTGTTGTGCAGCCTTTGCTGACCATTTGTTGACCCAGCCTACCTCAAGTTTACTTTCGGGCCGCCATCTTTGTTGTTGTTGCCTCGGAGCCCGTCCTCCACAGCCCGCCCCGCCTCCCAGCTGACCCTCCCTCGCCCCTCCCCCCCTCTATCCATATATATCAGACGTATTTGCGCGCAGCGTTCACGCGCAGCGGTCGCGCCCCATGCGCGCCGAAGGTGCGCCAAAGGTAAGCCCGTCTGCGCCCGTCCGCGCCTGGACCGCGCCCAGAGCCTGTCCCCCTGGTCCCTGCCGCTCCCAACACACTAGAATCACATATGATGCCGCTACTCTCCTCGCCCTCAATTCCGGACATACACCACTTTGCTGCGAAGCTACTCCAGGACGTACTCACGGCCCTTTCGCCTGCCTTTCCTGCAAGTTCAACTGCATCAGGACCCTCACCAATTCCACGTCCTCCAAACACAACTCCGACTCAAACCGCCGATAGTGCATCCTGCTCAACACCCGCTCGGTCCACAGACACGCAACAGAACTCTGGGACCTAATCGACACTGTGTCACCTGACATCGCCTTCCTTACTGAAACATGGATGAACACATCATCAGCCCCCGACATCGCCATAGCCATACCGGACACTTACAAGATTATCCGCAAAGACCGCACCAATCAAACAGGAGGAGGCATCGCCATCATCCACAGGAACACCATCAAAATCACAACCAGCTCCGACGACAATCTTGCAACTGCCGAACATCTCCACTTTCAGATCCACACCGACCCCAGGACCACACTGAGAGGCACCCTCATCTACAGACCTCCAGGTACCCGCACCCAATTCAGCGATGACATCACGGACTTTGTCAGTCCACACGCCCTAGCCTCCGAGAACTACATTCTTCTAGGAGACCTCAACTACCACCTTGAAAACAAACACGACCACCATTCTGGACAACCTGGCCAACCTCGGACTCAAACAACTGGTGGACACCCCCACCCATGTAGCCGGACACACGCTCAACCCTATCTTCACATCCAGCAAGCACATCTCCTTCGAACGCACCACAGCTCTACACTGGACGGACCACAGCTGTGTCCACTTCAGCTACAAAACCTCCCTAACTCACAATCGCCCTCAACCTATTCCTCGGAGAAACTGGAACAAAATCACCTCCGACCAACTCCTCACATCACTCAATCAAAACCCTCCCACCCTCTCATTGGACCCAAACCAAGCGGCCACCAAACTCAAGGAATGGATCACCCACAGCGCTGACGAATTAGCACCCCTGAAAAAGCACCAGATCAATTCAGCCAGCAAAAAGGCTCCCTGGTTCAATGATGACCTTAAAAAATCCAAGAAGCTATGCCGCACTCTGGAGAAGATATGGAGAAAAAACCCAACCTCAGACAACATGGCCTCCCTCAAGTCAGCCACCCGCAAACACCACCAACTGATTCGATCCGCTAAGAAATCAGCATTCAAGGACCGTCTCGACAACAACACTCATAACAGCAAGGAACTTTTCAACATCGTCAAAGAATTCACCAACCCCACCGCAGCATCTAACGACATCACTCCCTCCCAAGACCTCTGCGACACGTTATCCTCCTTCTTCTACAACAAAATTGCCGACATCCACAACAGCTTCGAGAATTCTCCCAGCGATCAACCCTCCCCACCCCCCTCAGATCCTACTCCGCCAACTAACAACCTCAGCGCCTGGAACCCAATTACCACAGAAGACACCATTCGCCTCATGAACTCAATTCACTCTGGCTCGCCCACTGACCCCTGCCCCCACCACATCTTCAACTAAGCTGACTCCATCATCGCACCCCATCTCCGTGATGACATCAACTGCTCGTTCAACTCTGCCACCTTTCCAGAAAGCTGGAAACACGCCGAACTCAGCGCCCTTCTGAAGAAACCCACAGCAGACCCCTCTGAACTTAAAAATTACCGACCCATATCCCTCCTCCCATTCCCGGCCAAAGTCATCGAGAAAGCCGTCAACAACCAACTCGACGCCTTCCTTGAATCCAACAACTCCCATGATCCATCTCAATCTGGATTTCGAGCCAAACACAGCACCGAAACCGCCCTCATTGCAGCGACCGACGACATCCGAGCACTCCTGGACAACGGAGAAACAGTGGCCCTCATCCTACTCGACCTATCCGCCGTCTTCGACACAGTCTGCCACAACACCCTTATACATCGCCTCAGCAACATCGGCATACAAGGAAAAGCCTTGGACTGGATCACCTCATTCCTCGCTGGGAGAACTCAAAGAGTCCGACTTCCCCCATTCTACTCAGAGGACACCGAAGTCATCTGCGGCGTACCTCAAGGATCCTCACTCAGTCCCACCCTCTTCAACGTCTACATGAGTCCTCTCGCCTCCATCGCACGTCAACACAACCTCAACATCATCTCTTACGCCGACGACACCCAGTTAATCCTCTCCCTCACCAAAGACCCCAACACCGCCAAAACCAATCTTCACGAAGGCATGAAAGAAGTAGCCGAATGGATGAAACATAGCCGCCTAAAACTCAACTCAGACAAAACGGAGGTACTCATCCTAGGATCTTCCCCCTCAGCCTGGAACGACTCCTGGTGGCCTTCCGCGCTGGGCGCAGCACCCACACCCACCGACCATGCACGTAACGTTGGCTTCATCCTAGACTCCTCTCTCTCGATGTCCAGACAAGTCAACGCCGTCTCGTCCTCCTGCTTCAACGTACTTCGCATTCTCAAAAAGATCTTCCGCTGGATCCCCCTCGAGACAAGAAAGACTGTCACCCACGCACTGGTCACGAGTCGACTGGATTATGGCAACACACTTTACGCTGGTACCACAGCAAAATTACAGAAAAAACTCCAGCGCATCCAAAACGCGTCAGCGAGACTCATATTAGACATCCCACGCCATGATCACATCACCGAACATCTAAAAGACCTCCACTGGCTCCCCGTTAACAAAAGAATCACTTTCCGCCTTCTCACCCACGCACACAAAGCCCTCTACAATCTAGGACCCGAATGCCTCAACACTCGACTGTCCTTCTACAAACCCACCCGCCAACTTAGATCGTCCAATCATGCCCTCGCCGCAGTCCCGCGCATCCGGAAATCCACCATGGGTGGTAGATCCTTCTCCTTCCTGGCTGCCAAGACCTGGAACTCACTCCCCACCCACCTCCGCCTTACTCAGAACCACTTCCCTTTCAGAAAAGAACTTAAAACCTGGCTTTTCGACAAATAATGATCTCCTTCCCCCAGCGCCTTGAAACCCTCTGGGTGAGTAGTGCGCTTTACAAATGCCTGAACTTGAACTTGAACTTACTACGGAAGGAGCCCTGGCATAATCGGAAAGGCTATTTTAGAGCTCTTATATATAATGAGATTGCAGCCTTTAATTTGTTGCCCCATTACATGGCACAAAAGGGACAAGCAGATTTTGTCACAGGACAAGTAGATTTATGAAGCACCCTGCCCCATGAACATGTAGATATTTTATTAAATTCCACACCCCTGGACTCTTCCTGTAGCTGACCACCTTCCATGAGCCCCGGAGGACTGCGAGCCTTCGCAAATTGTAAATTAATCTCCCTTGGAGTAGAGGAGCTAGCTACTCCCCCGCAGTCAGCAGGTACTGAAACAAAAACTTCGGTCTACGAGGTTGGTGCTCCCAGGCCAGTCCAATGCAGAAACCCCCTAGGTCGAGGACCCTGTGCTCCTGAAAGTCAGATCTGTCCCTCACCTAGTGAGAGGACACCAGGACCAACTGGAGCCATACAGGACCAACACCCAGGGACCCGCCCCCTTGCAACAAACAGACTATAATAGTCCAATCCGCACTCCAACAACTACACTGAGCAGCCACAGAGGGATGTCACCATCACAGAGACCCACCTCCTGAGTGCCCCAGCAGTCCTGATTTTTCCACCCTTAATCAGTGAGACCGACAACCGCAAAGCTCTAGGGTGCAAAGAATCCAGCTGACCTTTTCACTCTGTACCCAAGCCCCGGTACTGATGAACCGGCTGTGCCCCCTTGTACCCAGGACCCTTGTGACCCAAGCCCTGCATTGGGCGCTCCCGGACCTGTCCCCAAGTCCTCTTCTGCAGCCTGTTTACAGGTGACCCCCTTCTGTCCGCCGGCATATCGTGAACACCTACCAACCCGACCAGCACCTGTGCAACCGGACGCCTGAATAGCAATCGCCCTGGGGCTCTGTATAGCATCTGCCCAGTCATCGTCGTCTATGTCTCCAGCACAAGCATTGCCTAGTTACACTAATGGATCTGGGTATTTGTACATCAGTTTTCTATAGATAGTGGAAATTCCTTTGTCCGGTACAGGATCTGCAAGTAAATGATGTTTTAGAGGGGACGCCGCGGGCAACTGCTCCCCTTCTAGTATATGGCTCCTTATGGGCTGGCCGAGCTGTATTTCTCTGTATTGCTCCGACTCCGCCAGTTCATATTCTTGGTGGAGGACCGCAAACCGCACCAGGGCCTGCCACCTCCAGACATTTCCAGCATTGCTGTGTAAAGATGTATGATATTGAACTATTTTCCTTACCTGTAAAAATTCATAACTGCTAAAGCACTACTTGATAACGAAGTTCTTGGTTTCAGAATTTATATAAAAATACGACTTATTTTTCTAAATTGGTCTCCGATTTATTCTGGAGTGCGCCTTATTTATTGCCTCTCGGAGTACAACAAATGCTTAGCACTACCCTAAAAGAGACTCTTTGGGATATCATTTGTGCCTCTGTAAACCAATTGGGATTTACCTAGAATCTTTGCATGGTGTACCTCGTTTTGGTTCACGATATAAAGAGACCGCTTCCTAAATGTACCCTTTTATTTCATATGAATTTTTAAAAACATTGTTTTTTAAACCATATCCGTATATACGCCTGCTCTTTTCACATTTTTATTTATATATTACTTCATATGGTCTCCTCTTGGGATACTCATTTGAATGTGATTTTGTGTTGATGCAATTAAGTTGTAAAGAATTCTTCTTGTAATAATTTTTTTTTTTTTTTTTTTACAAAATTCCCTTGTAAGCCCTCTACCTTTCTGTTACCTTTACCCAAGCTCACAAGCGGTTATTGGTTTGCACACTTTTGTACTAGCACTGAGGAGACATCATGGAAAGGTGAGTACACCCTTTCAAAAAGTACCCCTACACAAAGAATTCTTATAGGGATCATGGCCACGCTGTGCTCCCTAAGCAGGACTAACCTTTATTAGTCGCCTGGGATATTTTGACTCTTGGGGGCTAATTTTTTTTTAACCTATTCCCTTCCATGTGGGGGCTGATCACACAACCCCCAAGAAGGAATCCTTTTACTATGCCGCTAGAGCTGCCGAAAACAAAATCCCCCATCATAGGAGCTGTCCCCCACAAACCTTCCTCAGTCCTTCCCCCAAACTGCCAGGATAAAAACTCAGTTATCTTTTCCTTTCTCCAGGTGTGCTGACCGAGCCCAGGCCTCCTTGATGTGGCCCTACCAGATCTAAACTCGCCCAAGGAAGGAACATTCACAGGAAGGGATAAGATGTACTATAAACTAGAAAAAATACGGTCTGCAACTGGGGGAATTTAAACACCACTCTGCAGGTCAAAGCTTTCATAAAGAGAAGGACTATTAGACACTAGAGAGTCTCCCTGACCAGAAATCCTTCCACAGGGCTGCTAAGGAGCTTTTATAATGGGTGGGAGCGGTTTCCTTGGCATAGGGGAGACACCCTACATCCTCAAAGTTACACAGAAATGGCTTTTCCCTTCCTGGTAGCAGCGATATGGTCCAACACCTTCTCCTCCCCATGGTAGGGTAAAGCTCCCTAGATGTCACAGATAAGTGATGTTTGCCAGTTTTGTTTATTTTGGTCTATGCCTGGGGGCATAATGCCTCCCACACCTGGCAAAATGTTAATTAAGAGTGGCACCACTCTCCCTTTTCCAATGGTGCCCCTACATTAGGCCCCATTAAAATATATATTTTTTACAATACCCGTGGTACCTTCGGATGAAAGTATTTCCTTTAGGTTTACTCCAATATACTATTGCAATCATCTGGATCTCAGCTTCCTCCAGTCTAAATTTTATCAAGAACTGCCTTGTAGTGCGGATGAGTCTACCCTGGTAGTATCATCTCACCAGGGTGGGATTAGGTTCCTGACGAAGATTGTAACAAAATGTGGGTGAGGATTCCTCAACCAATACATTTGGCTTATTAGCATATCCTAGTGTTCAGGTCAAATGACCAAATAGATAATTTTCCCTATCTACATGTACCTTTAGTAATTTTGTTTGCTAAATGATGCCTGTAATATGAACCTCCTCACGATCTTCTGTGGTATGACCATTATTGTCCTTTTCCTGTTCCGAATTATCATTTGGTTATGTATCCTACATATCATGAGCCTCTTTGCTGCCACTCTTGGTGAGATCACCCATATTCTCTGGAGCGGGCGGTACTAATTAATTTAGGTCTGAAGATGAAAGCAGTGGTGTAGGTTGCTGTGGTGGAGGTTGCGGAGGTGTAAGTAGAGGAATCCAAGGATGTGGCACTAGCCAATAAGACTGACACACATCATAAGCAGACACTGACGTTCAGATGAATTTGCCAGCCTTGCATACAAATAGTTGTTAAATAGAAGCAGTCAGGAACCTGTCTCTGACTGAAAGGACATCCTCTAAGTCTTCTTCATCTTATGTAGTCGGAATATGGGTAAAATGATGTTCCAAAACGGTAACAGGTGAAGGATGCTTTGTGTAGCACAGAGACACCTTCAGATATTCCAGTTGTGCAATGTCATAAAAATCCAAGCTTCGTGGCATGGACAGGGTGGTAGATGGCCAAGCATCCTACGATAAAGAAGCAGCTGTCGACAAGGTGATAGTTGAAGCAATAGTTACTGCAGAAAGAGGGTGACGAATGACCGCGAGATGCTCGTCAACTAAGTGCCCATTAATGACAAAGTAAATGGTGATGTAGTTGATTTTAAGATGCCCACTGAATGGGGTGCGAAAGCCAACAGAAATGTGTTAGAAGACCGTCTTGGGGGGTATTGGGAGTATGGGGGTGGGGAGAGAAGGAATCAGAACCATCCACCATAGATGTTTTTCACATCACTTCTGTATGCGAAATGTCAGCATAATATGTCTCTGTAACAAGAGAAAAATACTTTTTCGGAACAGATCATAATTTAGCAGGAACTGCCTCGGTGATCGCCTCAGGCATGGTCAAATGTTATATCTTCTAGTTTTTTTTCTTTCTTTTAAGTAGAAGTTGCTGGAAGAGCACTTCTCCCATGAGCGGGGATGACACCCAACACTGGTGGCATCTCTCCTGTGTTGTAGCAGGAATAAAGCTAGGCACAGCAGCCTCGCCTAGCCAGACGGAAAAACTCTCCAAAATACACTAACTGCAATGTAGTAGGTGAAATTCAGCCATTGAGGACATCCATGGGAGATCAAAAGTGAATCTTGATTTCTCTGAAGTAAATGTAGTGGATAGAGCACGGCTGCGCCATGGTACACCCTCAAACTCAACAGCTGGTAGAATATCTGAGCTATGGGTCCACAAGGTGGAGATCTGCTCAATGCATTCTTCTTATTGGCTAACCTATGGGTACTTTTAAATGAGGGCAATATCTACAAAATAGACACCATTATAGGGCCTAAGTCAATTCTGTTGGTGTTTATTGATGTTATAAAGCATAGCGATTCCCAGCTTAACAATTAGACATAATTTAAATACATGAGCCTATTAAAGTTTTAAGACTGGAGAAGTTGACTAACTAGCTGATCCATTTTGCAACATACAATCCATATATTGTCTATCCTCAAACCACCACTGGAAGACTCCTTTTTTGACTCTGAGTTGGATATTATCTTTAGTCTGTCTGCTTTGGAAACAGCAACCCCCACTTAATCTATTTTGGAGGATGCTGCAAGGCTGACGGATCAACAATTTGATGGCTGCATTCCTGCAATAAACAAGTCATCCAAGTAGAAAATGTAGATATTGTACCTTGAAAGGATGGAGGCAGCAGATTCTCTACCAATGTTCTCAGTGCCCATCTGAGCCAAGCCAACATATTGCAACTTGCTTCACTTTGTACCACATAAAGCTGAAGCTCTGAGAAACTGAATGAATTATGAAAAAGCAGCTTGAAATAAACTTTTTTCCTTTAAATGAACATCCAAGGGTATGTATCTTCTATGTACCATTTTCATATGTCTATGCCACCTTTGAAATTATTCAATTCAAATTGAAAAATCAAGGAGACAAAAATCACCCAAAGAATTGCCATAGACGATAACTGTATTTCTTTAGTAATTTACATGAGTCAATACAAACATAATGTCTCAAGAATAATGGGTGCTTTCTAGCAAAGTGCTTCATTAGGCTTAGTCTTT
This sequence comes from Lissotriton helveticus, assembly GCF_964261635.1. NCBI lineage: Eukaryota > Metazoa > Chordata > Amphibia > Caudata > Salamandridae > Lissotriton > Lissotriton helveticus. The sequence continues at coordinate 685,921,805 of NC_136070.1, read as the reverse complement.
CTGGAAATAGGTTTTACGTCATTTAGGATAGTCTATCCCAGGATTTCTACCTTAGTTTTCAAATGTAATTAGGTCACAGTGTCTGATGAGAGGGTCACTACAACTTCCTAAACTCCTCCACGACTTTCTACTTTGCGGTGAAAGGATGAGACTAGATTTTAGGCACTCACACTGAAGGCAAGGAACCTAATACAACTCGGAGCAGGGGTCCTGCTGCGCACACTGACTCGATAAAGGCACAAACGCTGTAGAGGCTATCCAGGTTAGAAAGAGACTGATATATGTACACCTGCCTACCTGCACTATTTCAGTTAGGCCCCACAGTGAGTCAAAGGAATGAAGAGCTAGTTACAGCTTTGCCATTACTTGTTAGCATACAATGTCAGGTCAAGATACTAGGTCACGGTAGAAGTGATGAACAAATGACTTAACTTCGGTAACGCTTACCTGGTAGAGAATCTATCTAGCCGCATATTTTTATCTTAGAATATTCCTCAGGCACCGTACTGGAACCAAAAACGTTTGGGCAGTACCCCTGTGTGCTGGTAGTTGGCATTGTTTGGCTCCGCGTTAGCATCATCCGAAGGGATGTGCACTATACCTATATAGGCCCCACCACAGCACTTTTTGTGGCATTTCTGCACCAGAAGCACAGAGCTTCTGGTGCACTACCAGTGTACAGACACTAGGGACCTCCAAAGATTACCTTACGAGGAGAAATATGTTCTCAGAGTGAGGGAATGGATGGGTCGGCAAGGAATCTGCCATTAGAAAGAGTCTCTATCAGATCAGGTATTACCAAAGGCAAGCAACTTGTTTATCTGGTAGAGACTTGTAGCTACAAACTCCTTACTTTAAAATAGATGCCCAAGCAATACCTCCCCAGAGTTGCGGCTGCAAACAGATTTAGACCAGGAAGCCCTGGAGGACCAAGTGAGCAAAGTGCTCGTAACAACGGATTTGACTGTCCAGGCAGCAATGCTTAGTCAACGTGAGCACACACCCCCACGTTACCACATTACAGATGCCCAGGAGAGGGGCTTTGTGAGCGAATTCAGTGGTTGCAGCCTTGGCTCTGGTGGAATGGACACACAAGCCGTCAGGGAGTTACTTCTTGTCAAGGGCCTATTAGATTTTAATGCAGAGCACAATCCATCCTGAGATGGACCATTTCTGCATGCCTATCCTTTTTTCACCAGACAAACCCAATGAAGAGTTGACGTCCACCTGGAACTCTTTGGTACGATCAATGTAGAATGATAATGCTCTTTTTGGGTCCAGGCAGTGAAGTCTCTCTTCCTCTTTTGGAAGGGCGAGGCGGATCAAAGAAGATAGACAGTGTGATGGATGATATGGCCCTCATGAAAAGGTTTCACAACTTTTGGCAGGAAAGAGGCACCTGTTCTCAACATCAGTTTGTCTGGGGAAAAAAAGTCATGTATGGTGGCTCCATGAGTTAGGAGTAACGCCAACTTGAAATATAGTAGCTTGGTGAGCACTGAATTTGACAGAAACAATGACATGGATCAACAGTAATATTGCATATGTTCAATAATTATTTTGCTGGAATTGATTTGTGGTTATTATGCTATGTTGTGCTCATACACAATAAAATGGTACTGTACATCTAGCCCCAATATGGCATCTCCTTGTATGTGAAGTAACGCTAACTTTATATTAAATAGCTCGGGGATCGTAGGATTTTTCAATACCCATGTGCGGATGAAGATTTTTCCATGTCTATAAATGATGGGTCCATTAATATGAAACCCTGCATATATATGTAATAATGTAAAATTAAGTAATTTGGGGGTCACTGCTTTATGTCACTATGACGGACCTTTATACCCATCTATAAAGGAGAACGATCTAGAATTTGATTTATATCTGATAAACTTGCTTTTGTGACCATATGATGGTCTTTTAAATTAATTTTGTATTCATACTTTTATTAGATAATGAGTTACATATGTGACAATAGATAAAGAGGAACAGTCTCTTAATCCGTATCAGTGGACCATGAAATAGTAATGTCCAGAGCCCCTTATGAATAAATACATAGTAATGTTGAGTGATATAGACTCATTGGTAACCTTTAATATATTAGGATTAAAGGACAACATGGTCCATGCAGGATATTAACATTTGGTCGCTGAAATTTCTTGTTGTGAAACCATAGATCGCGATTACAAAACCTAAGGTATGTCCTGCCAAAATATTGGCTACTATATTTTTTGAAGATAGAGTAACACTAGATTTTATCTCTCAAACTATGTTTCTTATACTGTCAATAGTTACTTTGCAAATGCAATTCAACGGTTGTGTGATGTCAAATAATACATCTAAAACATCAAGGTAAAAATGTTTAATTTACAATCTCCTAGTAATTGTCAGTTTAGAGACAACAAAAATTCCCATCTAATAATAATAATATCAATAGTGGTTACATAGTTGCATGAAGAACGAACTAACATCTTATGATTAGTATTGTGACTGTCATGGTTATGTTCTTCCTTGCTTTTCCATGTTCTAACTTTCATAAAGATTGTCGAATCATGTATCACTTGTTTTCAAAATTTATTATGGAATGTTTTCTGAGAAGGAAGGATTTTGCGATACATTGAGTAGGCTAACTAGACTCTTTGGAATTGAATTGTGATTTGTTATAAAAACAAGTGTATCATATGTCAAGCAGCATGGTATCTTACGATTGATAAAGAATCTTGGCTATTAATGGATTGAAAACTATTTCTGAAAAATCTTTGTATTAGGTCTTGCTATAACCACACCAGGATTAGTTTGGGGACAGAGTAAACATAGCTAAACCAATATGTTGTATTTTAATGTTTGTTGTGTGTATGGGATTTTAATAAGCTTATATGTAATTTGTGTCTTTTAATTATAGCCCTGAAGAAGTCTTGTGAAAGGAGACGAAATGCGTTGGCTAGGCTGGTGTGAATATCTTTTATAACTCATCAATAAAGAAAATCTTTTAAACACACGACATGTTTGAAGTGATCTAAGTATACATAAAAGTTTTCTTTTGAGGGACTTTCTGAGAAATTGAATGGGATTTGAAACCGGTGTTGAATTGAACTGGTTATTATTTGAATAAATATATTATGTTGAGAGATATGGATATTTAGAGGGTGCTGATCATTTCTCAAGTATATAAGGGTGCACAGGAGGTGCCTGCAGTTCACTAACCCCCCTGGTCGATTAATTGGCCAGTACAAAAGAAGTTGTAATGATCCAACAGGCATTGAGGGTAACTGTGAAAGGACTCAAAGGTTGAGCATATCAGGAAGGTCAACACTAGAGTCAAATCCCAGTGGGGCATGATGAAGGGTTTACGAGGGAACCTATCTTGTAGTCTGTTAGAAATAGGGGTCTCTAGTTGGCATAGGCTTGCATCTTTGTCCAAGTAGGGACCCTTCTTCCTAGTCAGGATGAGGGAGTTACACTCCTAAAATAACCCCTGCTCACCCCCTTGGTAACTTAGACCTCGTCGAGTTGCTTTTCTTCAGTTGCAGCACAAAACACACAGTCTCCAGTGCTGAGGGCAGAAGAGCTTGAAGTCTTTGCTGTTACTGAGACTTCTTGAACAGGGGGCAAGCTCTACCTCAAGCCCTTGGAGAAACTCACAAAAGTAGATTGCAGAAAGTTCAGTCCAGCCCTTTCACTGCCCAAGACAGAAGCAGCCACTGCAGGCCAACACAGCAAAGCGCACAGCAGAGTGGTAATCCCTCCTCACAGTTTCTCCAGCTCTTCTTCTTGGCAGTCTTCTTGATCAAAAAGAGTTCTAAAGTTCAGGGGTCTGGGCCTCAATATTGATATCCCAAAGTCATTTGATCTCTTAGGCAGAGAGAGTCTGTGCCCAGCCAGAACCAGTTCTGCCTTCTCTGGTGTGATTTCCTGGCAGGAGGTGGAGACGGCATTGTCAGAGGCAGACCAGATCCTTTGAGGTGCAAGGAAATCTCCTCCCCCTTCCCCCATTGCAGCCCAAGTCTATTCAGCCCTTTTCTGACCCTACCTAGACTATCTGGATCACTCCTGCTCCCCAGCTTTCTGTCATCCAAAACCCAGACAGGCAATCCACATTCCAGCAGAGGCACACGAGATGACTAAGCAAGAAAATACCTACTTTCTAAAAGAGGTATTTTCAAGCACAGAATGTAAAAATCACCTTCACTAAAAGATGCATCTTTAGATTCTGAGTTCAGGGATACTACATTTTATTTCCTTACCTAGTTCCCAGGGCCAGTTATGTTTATACGATGTTATAAACAAACTTCCCATTCTATCCTATGGGAACAGGTAGCCTTGCAATAGTGAAAAACGTAATGGGCTGTAATTCACTATCAGGGCATTCCACACACACCAGGGCATGTCCTACCTTTCACATAAACTCCACCCTGCCCAGAGGGGTACCTTGGGCCTACTTTAGGGGTGACTAACATGTAAAAAAGGGAAGGTGGGTGCACGTGTCAAGTCGACATAGCAGTTACCAACTGCGCGCAGACTCTACAATGGCAAGTCTAAGTTACCTTTTTAGGTCTACTCGCGTAGGTGGCACAATCAGTGCTGCAGGCCCACTGGTAGTATTTGATTTACAGGCCCTGGCACACGCAGTGCACTTTACTAGGGACTAAAGTGTAAATCAAATATCCAATCATGGAAACACCAATCCAGAACACACTTTACCAAAGGAGCACCTGCACTTTACCACTGATCAGTAGTGAGAAAAGTGCGCAGAAACACTACGCCAGCAAAAACAGAGTCAAAAAACGGGAGGGCAGAAAGCAAAAACTCTGGGGAAACACTCCAAAAGATGCCAAGTCTAACATAGTCCTTTTGGGAAACGTATCACAACAGGTGACTTGAACAGGGAGGGCTGATCTGGCAGCCACAAAAATGAGGATATGGTAGAGAGATACCCTTTAACTGTGCCCAAAGAAAGCTTTGCCAGGCTAATGAGAAACCAAACAACAAAACGTCAGACAAAGGAGCAGACGGGGATCAACATTTCTGGAGGCATTACAGTCAAAGTTTCAAAGTTTATTTATTTATGTTTTGGCTCTCGCAGAGGGCCACATAAAAGATAAAAGAAAACACATATAACATATTCAGAATAAAATAAAAAAGAAAACACATGTAACATGTTCAAGAATAACTACATGATTCATCCAATAACAAGAGTACCCCAAGAAGGCTGACAACATTTAAATAGCATATTAATAAATATCTAAAAATCCTTTAAAAAATTTAAAAATGTAGAAGCAGAACATTTCATTTAAAGGCGAGTACAAAGATTGTAGGAAGATATTTACATTGGATATACCCAAGCGGATGCAAATTGGTTTTAGCCATTTAAGGCGCAAAGTGCGGAGTACCGGGCAAATCAATAAGACATGCATACGATCCTGTATACTTAGGTTACAAAAATTGCACATTTTCGATGTTCCATACCATTTAGCTAGAAGGATATTCAATGGCAATAGGTCATGACGAATGAGAAACCACAACCTTCTGATGCCATGCGGTATATTCCATAATACGTAGGCTTGGGCTTTCTTGGCAACATATGAATTAATCAGGAGATCACAACCACCTTTTCTTTGTATTTCATTCTTATCTAGTTGAAAGCCTAGTTCCCAGGATGCCTGTTTTAACAGGATTTTTAGTTGCGCTCGAGAGTGCAGGAACAAAGTACTTTCATCTAGTTTCAGAAGAGTCACCGCTTTTCTGAAATTCTTTACAAGTTGTGAAAACTCTTTAAAGTTGCCTAATAATTCGCTTTTAAGTAGAGCTCTCATCGTCCCCGGTTCTGCTCTGGCAAGTGAGGCCACCCAACGTACCAGGGCACATAATCCCTGCACCCAACTGCTCCTTAGGCCAAACTCAAGTCTGCACGCTGCCAAAGAGCAGTTGGTATTTAATGAAGCCAAGGATCTTAATAGTTTCCCTTCAGTTTTATGGCAGAAATCCCAGAGTTTTAACTCAACGAGTTCAATGCCATAAATAAGGGTAGCGGGGATCTTAGCCCTATAAACCTCAAGCATACAAGAGAAATGTCTTTTCCCAGTTGCTACGTATAATGAATTTATGCCTTTACCATGTTCAAGGGCTTTTCGAGAACAGTGATCAATATGGGGCCTCTCGCTCAGGTTGGCCGCAATAATTTTTCCCAAGAAGGTATAAGTTTTGACTACCTCCAGCTTCTGACCGCCAATCGACCACCCAAAATTTTCTGAACGGCACAACTTTTTCCCCCTTATGCACATAATTTTGCTTTTAGATATATTAATCCTCATAAAGTGGGAAACTGCAAAGGCATGAAGTGCTTGCAACCTATTTGCTAAACCTTTGGGTGTTAAATCCAAGACGAGAATGTCGTCAGCATACATCAGGCAGGAGATGGGGCCCCCCCCTAGCACTGGAGCAATGCCCTCACAGACAGTTACGGCTGCAGGTAAATCCTGCGTATATAGAGAGAATAACAGAGGCGCCAGAAGGCAACCCTGTTTCAGGCCGTTTAGAGAAGGAATACGATCTGAAAGACCCCTTTCTCCCCCCTGCAACACCCTACACCAGGTTTCCGTATGTAATGTACGAACAAGTTCCAGCAAGTATGGGGGTACTCCAATAGTTGATAATTTTCTCCACAGCGTTCTACGATCCACTCTATCGAACGCTGTGGAGAAATCGATGAAAGCTGCATACACAACTCCCCCTCTCACCTGCGTATACTTGTCCGATATCACATGAAGGGTGGTCAAATTGTCTAGAGTGCCGTGCTCCCTACGAAATCCCGTTTGTTCGCGTGGTAAAATATTGTTCTCATCGACCCAGTCCGAAAGTAGATTTAAAAGACACTTCGCAAAGATCTTACCGACTGAGTCGAGGAGAGCAATCAAACGATAATTACTAGGGGTATCCCTCGAGCCCTTCTTAAAGATAGGAACCAAGATACTACCCCTCCAGGATGCTGGAACCTTCTTCGAATCAAAACAGGATTTAAATAAAGGATAAAGTATTTTACTCCAGAGGGAGGGCTCCTGCTTCAGGACCGTCATAGGGAGTTCGTCCGGCCCCATTGCACCAGACGAGCGCATGTTCTTTATGGCCGCAGCTATTGTTTCCTCCGATGGATAATTAATTTCTCCATCGGTGAATACATCGGGGGGGCAAGTATCCACTAAAGAACCATACCCCCCGTAAAGATCCCAAATATAGGCAGACCAAACCTCTTCGGTAATAGGGATTGGGCAAGGGGTTAATCTATTGCCACATCCCATCCCGATTATGGACCAAAATTTGCGGATCTTACCGTGCGCTACAGCTTCCCTTAGATTTATCCAAACTAAATCTTCCTTTTCCTTTTTTAATTTCGCTTTTAGTCTAACTCTCTTTCTTTTTAACCTCGAAAGTTCTTTTCCCCGTTCCCCGGATGTACTTACAAATTGGGCACGGACTAATTTATTTATTTCTTTGTTCAGTGTGCACAAGGCACTGGGCATGTATACCCGCTTCGGGGGCCGTCTAACCTTTTTCACATCCAAAATGATGTTCCGCATAAAGTTCTCAAAACTAGCAATTTCCGAGCCATACCAAGCATTCAGGTCTGCTATGGTTTTACATAGAATGACATGCACCCCAGAAATTAGAGATGGATTCCAAAAACATCTACCAGAGGATTTATGAAAGGCTGTATCTTTGCTATTAATCGCCCATGAAGCCGTACTAGGAGGTTTTAAGGAGATAGTCAAGAGTATTACATTATGATCACTCAATGTCGTTGAGACTATCATTAAATCCAGGATACGTGGAAATATATTAAAGTCCGAAATCGCATAATCAATTATAGAGCACTTACTGTGTGATTTATGCGTAAATTTTGCAGGTACGTCCGAGGGAAATCTTCCATTTAGGATAAGACCCTCGATTGCCGAAAGTTCCTCCAACAGTATCTTCCCTCTTTTATTAGTTATTATTTTGTCGGGAAAAAGGGATTGGGGAATAAAGTGCGCCTCTTCTTTGGCTTTATTTCTAAAAAGGTTCATACTGGAGTTAGATATTTTGCAATTTAAATCACCCACAAGTACCACTTCTGAAAAGGGTGATATTTTTTTAACCTGGCCAATATATTGAAAGATCTGCTTCAGCACAGCGTTAAAACCCTCGTCCGGAGGGATATAAACGTTAATAATTATGACAGACGCCATCTTTGAGGGGGTGGGGAGATTGGCTAGAGTTATGGCTTGGAAAAGGTTACTTGGGTCAATATACTGAGAGAATTTCCAATTCCATTTATTTGATAGCAAGCACGCGATACCCCCCTTAGCATGCCCTTTCTTAGAAGCAACCGCCGGGACCTCAAACACAAAATAATCCTTTCTAACATCAATTCTATTAATGCACCATGTTTCTTGAATGCAAATTACATTTGCACCCAATGAAAATAAAAACTCAAATTTCTCTGGACTACTGTGTATCCCGGCAGCGTTCCATGAAATGATTTTCAATTGATTGTTAAAGGTGCTGAAACAGTTTAGGGTTATCTGTGGATTTAGATGATAAAGCGTTATGCAACCAGTTCCACCGATTAGAGTCCTCTAATTGTGAGGGCTTTTGAATCAGTGGCGGTGGTTTCACCTGGGAAACCACACGTTTTCCTTTTGCAACCCAGATCTTTATATCTTTAAGTGATAAGGTAGCCCCACTTTGTCTATCATCCTTTTGGGACAACCCCTGGGAAACATCTTTATAATCAAAATTCACTATAGGTAAAACATCGATACCTGTGCGTTGGAAACTCTCTGCCTGTTGCAAAACCAAATTTACAATTATTTTAGAGTAGAATTTGACCCTTATACTAGTAACATTATTTCCCCCTAGCAAAGAGACTAACTCAATATCGCTTGTTTGAATACGATGCAACTTATCCAATTCACTAAAGCGTTTGAGTAGCCATGATCTATTTAATGGTAAATCAACCTCAAATAATGGAAGAAAGTCCAACACATAAGTGTCCACATAAGCTATGGCCTCTTTTCGTTCAAGAGTGGGAAGTAGCGGTTCCCCTGTCCCAACTGTGAAAGTAAAAGGAGAAGCCAGTGGATTAAGTAGCTCAGAGATAGCCGGATTGGGACTCTTTAAATTTGATTCAAAGGAAGAATTTAAGCCCGAGCCCTCCTTTTGTGTTAAAGCCTCCCTAATCATGAGTGGAGAATTTCCTAGAGTCTCTGGAACACAATAGAGAGGATTGGCTTCCGAAATCACCGTAACGGTAGATGGAATAGGTTCTGTGGCTTTATCTTCCTGATCAATTAGGATTATAGAGTCTTGAAACATTATCCGCCTCTGTCTTTTCTTCTTATGCTTACGCACCAGTTTCCTTTTATTTCCTTTATATTTTTTACATTTTCCATTTTTTCCCCCTCCTTCTTGATTAACCTCGGAAGTAACTTTTTTATTTTCCGAGCAGAAGATTGGAAAAAGTTCTTGTGGTACTTGACAGTCAGGGCTAGGCATAATTTCTTCCGTTATCTCCAAATCCGCCTTCATGATACAGTTCGGTGCAGCAGTTACAGATGAACCTTTAGCAATGCTGTAGTGTGGTTCAGCTGGCACTGGTTCGGGGACCTTTATCTTGGAATTTTCTATATGCACCTCAGCTTCCCCCTTATTTAATTTAGTACCCTGTGAAAAGAGGGGGGTATTCCTCGTTGCCGGTGCTTTTTGCAGTAGGTTTTCCAAGATTTGAGTAACAGAGGCCAAAATACAGTCCGAGCTGCCTACAAATTTTCCCAATAGGAACAAAATAGAGGCTAACAGATGTTCCAGTGCAATCAGGGATTCTGATAAAGGTTTATCTCCAGCCCCGACTGTAGGACAATTGCCGGATAAATTAAAAAATGGATTCCTGGACGCACTTAATGCCTCAGACAAACATTGACTATTCACAGACGGGGTACTACTATAGAGTGGCAGCCCAGACGGAGTCGCCCCTCCTAAAAGATTGTTAGTTTCCGGGACAGCCGGGCTATTCGGCTTCACATAACGGCCACAGAGATCCAAGTCAATGGAGAGAGGCGGTGATGCTTGAGCCTCAAGGCTGTTCAAAGATGACTCCAAAGGTGGCATGGAGTTATTCACTAGCGAATCATTCAGTGAGAGGGCAGCAAGAATATTAGCCTTGCCCTCCTCCGAATGCTCAATGCAGGGGGTGTCCATACATGACACTTTTGGTGTCTCAAGAGGCACAAAAGGAGCATTGGTATCTACAATATGATTATCATTCGCTTGAATGTCTGAAACAGTGATACATTTTACAGCAGCCATTGAGGAAATTTCCACCGGTTTTTCCCACAGTTCAAAGAGCTGACACTGGCCCTTTAACAGCTGTTTATCCACAACCTTATTTCTCAAGGGATTTGATTTTGTTTTGGCACAGGTTCTTCCACCCACCATTCTCCCCGAGCGAAGTTTTTTTGTCATCTTTTACTACAAGCTTCCCACACTCCGGCTTTACGAGATGGTGGTATTGACAATAAAATAATGCGTAGAAATGAATAATCACGATTTAAAATATTAAATTAAGTCAATGCGATCAGCGTTCAGGTACTCTGGGTAATGGAATGGTGCAGGTACAGTCCCGAATTCAACAACATATAAATAAGACAACGAAAATAACGGGGCCCAGCCCGGCCTACCTCGGCCACTGAGGGCCACAGAGGGCCCGCCCTTGTCCCGGGCTTCTCCCGGCGCTGCCCGCGCGCGTCCCGCGAGGCGGGAGGCGCTCTGGTGCTTTGTAGCGCCTCCGGTCGCAGGTGGTGGCGTCGGAAGTGCGACGCGGGTCCCGGGGCACCTGGGGGTTGTAGTTCTCGTGGCCGTTTCCCTCACGGCGCGAAAATGGAGCCGCTGGACGCGCCCGTCCCACAGCAGCAAGGAGAGAGTACTGTCAGCAAAGCCGTTGCCCTCACGGCTGGATTCCGCTACTGGATCTCAGGTATGTCCCCACACGGAGCTCCGGCCGCTCCGGCGCTTTGTAGCGCCTCCGGTCGCAGGTGGTGGCGTCGGAAGTGCGACGCGGGTCCCGGGGCACCTGGGGGTTGTAGTTCTCGTGGCCGTTTCCCTCACGGCGCGAAAATGGAGCCGCTGGACGCGCCCGTCCCACAGCAGCAAGGAGAGAGTACTGTCAGCAAAGCCGTTGCCCTCACGGCTGGATTCCGCTACTGGATCTCAGGTATGTCCCCACACGGAGCTCCGGCCGCTCCGGCGCTTTGTAGCGCCTCCGGTCGCAGGTGGTGGCGTCGGAAGTGCGACGCGGGTCCCGGGGCACCTGGGGGTTGTAGTTCTCGTGGCCGTTTCCCTCACGGCGCGAAAATGGAGCCGCTGGACGCGCCCGTCCCACAGCAGCAAGGAGAGAGTACTGTCAGCAAAGCCGTTGCCCTCACGGCTGGATTCCGCTACTGGATCTCAGGTATGTCCCCACACGGAGCTCCGGCCGCTCCGGCGCTTTGTAGCGCCTCCGGTCGCAGGTGGTGGCGTCGGAAGTGCGACGCGGGTCCCGGGGCACCTGGGGGTTGTAGTTCTCGTGGCCGTTTCCCTCACGGCGCGAAAATGGAGCCGCTGGACGCGCCCGTCCCACAGCAGCAAGGAGAGAGTACTGTCAGCAAAGCCGTTGCCCTCACGGCTGGATTCCGCTACTGGATCTCAGGTATGTCCCCATCACAGTCTTGGTTGCTTGGCTGCCAGAATGACATCACAGACTTCTGTAGGGAGGTCAAAAACTGTCACCTGCTGCTACTCAATCTCCAGGCACTAAGGCGTAACATGCGCAGGTACATTGGAGGGCCCAGCCTGTTTGCTGTGACTGTAGGTCCTTCCAAAGGGGCAGCCTGATTGGAGGACCGAGGATCATGATCATAAGTTCGGAAGACCATACTGTGTTCCTAATTCGGAGACACAAGAATTACGTGGGCCCAGTCATTCCTGATCTTCTTGAGAACTATAGGCAGGAGCGGTATCGGCTGACATGCATACAGGAAGCCTGTGCTACACTCAAGATGATAAGTGTCTCCGAGCGTGAGTCACCTTGGAAAATACAGCACCTAAAAGTGCGAACATTGCATATTGTCAGCGGTGGTGAAAAGATCTATCCAAGGTTCTCCCCAATTGTTGCAAATACCTTATTCGTGATACAAAAGCCATCATCTTCGTTTTTCTGCTCTTGAGGTCAGAGAACCGGCCAGCTGTTGAACCACAGGGAATATGTCCTAACATTCCTGACATGACCAGAGACGCAGGGCCTCTTGACACAGGGTCCATGGCCCCACCCAGCCTTGTTTGTTGCAACACCACATGGCGTGGTGCTCTCTGTGAACACCTGACAAAGTCTTCCCTTAATATAAATGAAGAAAAGCTTTCAATTGCAGGTGAATGACTCAACTTCATCAGGTTGATAGGGAGCCAAGCCTCTGCCGGAGACCAGAATCCTTTGATCTCCACCTTTCCCAGATGGCCACCCTAATTCAGTAATGATGAATTTGTCACTACAGTGATCTCCGGGTGAGGAAGCGAAGAGGTATCTGCCACTGACCCTACGTTGGTTTGTCAGCCACAACTGCTGATCTATTACAGTTCCCTCCAATATCTGGCCCAGGTTCGAGAGATCGCCCTCCTGGCCCCACAGAAGACCCCACATATGCCATTGGGCAAGTAAGGCATGAGGCCCCGCAGCCTCAGAGTCAGTCTCACCGAAATCCAGGATAGAGGCTGAAACATCGGAATCATAGCCTGAATATCCTGAAATCACTAGGCCAGAAACTGCACTGTGTCCAGAATGGTTCTGATGAAAGGGAGCATCTGAGAGGAAGTCACGTGTGACCCAGGTCGAAATCAGAAGAGCTGCTGTAGTCCAGAGGTGGGAGACGACTGCCTGGGGTGAGCTTGCCTTCAACAGCCAGTCGCCGAGGTAGGAGAAGATTGGAACCTCAGACCTCCGAAGATGTGCTGCAACGACCGCCATCACTTTGGTGAATATCCAAAGGGCACCAGTGAGGCCAAAGAAAGCACAGCGAACTGAAATGCTTGTGGCCTACCATGAACGTCAGGTAACACAGGACAGGGATGCAGAAGTAGGCGTCGTGCTAGTCTAGCGCTACCATCTAGTCTCCAGAATCCAAGGCACACAATGTGAGCATCCTGAATTTCACCTCCTTCAGGAGAAGTGGAGAGGGCAATGGTCTAAAATAGGGCAGAGGCCGCCGTCCTTCTTGGGCACCAGAAAGTAGAGGGAAGAGCAACCAGAGCCTACTTCTGATGTGGGAAAACTCTCAATGGCTACTTTGGCCTAGAGAGCCTGTAATTCTTGACAAAACAGTACTTCTTGACAAAACATCAAAAGAGTTGTCCAAAAAATGGACAGGGGTAGATCTACCCGGTTCTGTGGGGATAGCGTGGAAAGAAAAGAACTTCTTTAAGTGCATCGGGGTGGCACCTATATAGGTACCGTGCTTGTCACTTCTGGTGTGGACCATGCTGATACAGATTCGACCAATACCACCAAGTGGCACATAGGGCTTCTGCTTGAAATTTTCCGGATTTAGTCTGACCCCCTGGGAATATTCTAAGGTATGGAATTTGCAGCTAGAAGTCTGAATTAGATACACAGATCAAAACCCTTGCCTAGAACATACTACAATCACAAGCATGTTCACCTACAAGTCCACCTGTAATCACTCCAGATTATAGGCAATTATTATCTCTATACAAATGCCAAACAATACAACAAAAGTAGAATTTAATGTGTACACTTCTACGGGAATTTCTGCATCTCTGTCCAGAGTCTCAAATTACCTGATGAAGAATATTATAAAATTCACCCACTGGCATATATGGGTGAGGCTTTTTGTATGGGAGCACAGAGATCTGAAACTGAACCCATGTGTACTCAATGTTGACTTCGCTTAGGTAAGGGCTGCAGTATTTGGGTCCTGGGACAGCCAGTACTAAGGGAAACCTACTATCTTCAGACATTTCTGAAAGCTAGACAGCGTTGTGAGTCCAAGTCGCTGTGGAATGCCTTGCCAACATCAAGCCTGGGGAATCCAATATGTTTTCATGGGGACTAGCTCTATCTAGCCTCTGGGTCCTAGGTCAGCAGACACACAGGGAACCACACCAATCCAGCGCATTCTCAAAAACTAGAGAACCATAATAGTGAGTCTTGTGTGGATCCTTGCACAATTTCGTACCCAGAATGCCTTGTATATGTCAAAGTAATGTCAAAAATTCCTTTTTTACACTTTTATTAAACAGAAAAACACAGGACTATATGGCAAATGGCAAAATTCTTACCACCGAGAGACCCCATGCTTCGCACAAAGAAAAATATATCATAGGTGTGGATGAGTCTATTCTTTGTGACAAGAATGAACCAAAAGAATGGACCAAACTTGTGACCATTTGGAGACCACATTGACATGACACTGACTTGACATGGTCACAGTTCCCATCTGTTACTGTCCAGTATCATAGGCCTACCCACAAATGTAGAGTGCTGCTTTCATTGGGAAGAGCGTGGGAATGCAGTCTAGTAGATTTGGAATTTCAGTCATTTAAATGTAAGAAAATGAAAGCTTTTCACCCACTATTTGGCCTTTGCAGTACACTTTGGGTAAGAAAATGTACTGGTCACATCATAAGTCATAACACCAGAGTCCCCTGGGTATCAGGTTTTCAGAAATGTCTGGAATTGGTAGGTTACCCTTGGTGCAGGCGTATCCCAGGTTCAAATATTACCTCTGCATACATGGCCAGAACAACTGAAATTCATAGGAAAAATCATTATATTTCTAGTGTTTCTTGGGGCCTTTCTTGAGGAGGGTGGGAAGCCCACACAAACGTGTGGGGCAAACGTTTTGATCAAGTGACGTGTGGAATCTGTGGGTGATATGACTTTTGCCAATGCAAACAGCTTCAAGAACTCCCCCACACAGAAATATAGGCCCTTTTGTGACTTAGCGCTAAAGTTTGACATTTGAAGGACATACGGTTAAGAAAAAGTCGTGGAATTTACCCAAGCCACACCACCCTGTACCCCCTCGGGTGTTTAGTTTTCAGAAATATTTGGGGCTGGTAGGTTGCTATGGATGCAAGACAACCTCAGGCCAAAATACTGCATATTCCCTATAATCAATGTAATTTGATTAATAAATGGGGGTACTGTTTTTGTTTGGAGAAGTGTGGAACGTCAAATAGTAGAACATTTTTGGCTTCCAAATGCAAATTTGCAAGCACAAAATTTTTTTTTAGTAAAACTGCTTCAAAGCCACCAGATATTATGAATAATCTCAAATTTAGGGTACGTAAGAAAAAGTTACTTACAAGTGGTAACGATTTTTCTGGTGGATACTCAATCTACCTGAAGAGTCCTCAGCTGTAGAACAATCCATAACTCCACAATGGACCTGAAAACGCCAAAGCTCTCACATGGCGGGTTGGGGTGCTGGCCTAGTATAAACGCCAGAAGTAGTGTAAGGCGATGTTACTAAAGCCATATAACCCCCCCCCTCCCGAAAACAGAGACGTCCATTTTATCCATTCCCTTTCCTAGTCTTTGTGGTAGGTGGATGGAGAGATATTGATAAGATTGTGCAGAACCACTTGCAATGTGGAAGCATTAACTCTTCTCTATAACGTAGCCATCAAATGAGGCAGGTGGTTCGATGAGAAATCTGCATGTAGTTCCGGTATCCACCAGAAATATCGTTACCACAGGAAATACCTTTTTCTTCTGATGGATACTTCTATCTGCAGATTTTTCACCTGTACAATAGATTATTCCAAAGTAAAGCCCTGGAGGAGGGTTAATGGATGGTTAGACTAGGAAATTGTGCAAGACAGATCTGGCAAAGTGGCCATCTCTAAGCACTTCAGAATCCAAGCAGTAATGATTAGCAAAGATGTGCAGAGATGCCCATGTTGCTGCCTTGCATATCTCACTTATCCATACGCCCCTGGTAAAAGCCACATGTAGTTGATTTTGCTCTGGTGGGATGGGCGTTGACCCTCTTCTAGAGAATCTTTCTTGGCCAAAGAACAGCAGATCCTAATACAGAGGATTATCCATCGGGAAGGAGTCTACTTCTGAACTGCTTTCCCCTTCGTGGACAATATGACATATACTACCTCTGGTGGTGGCAACTGAAAGGAATTCAGATGTTCCAGCTCAATCTCCAGGCATGTAGGTGGAGGCCTCGGAGATTGGGGTGCAGAACCATTGCTTCTGACAGAAAGAAGAGCTAGTCTGAATTGCAGCTTGAGATGAGGAAATATGGAGAATCGTCTAATGGCCCCATACCACATCCTCCTTCGCCAATCCGGGCTGATGAAAATGACTGGGGGCCGGTTGTGGCGAATTTTCCTCAGAACCTGAAGAATCAACGGCATGGGGCAAAAGCATGATGGAGTGAAAAATTCAGTTTCAACTAAAAAGCATCCGCCAAAGCTCCCCACAATGGATACTGGAGGGCATAGAACTGATGGCATTGAGCAGCTTCCAAGGAGGTTAACAGGAGGAATGCCCCACTGGGCAAAGACATCCTGGACTACCTCCGGCAGAAGTTGTTAATTGTGACCTGCAAGATAACGCCGGCTCAGGCTGTCGACCGTGAGATTCGTAGACCTTGTTAGGTGATTGACGGTTATCCAGATTGCTTGGTGGTGAACCCAAGACCACGGTCTCAACTCCTCCAAACAAAGAAAGTGAGACCCTACTCCCCACTGCTTGTTGACGTACCATATCACCTTGGAGTTGTCCTGACCGACCTTGGATAGAGAGAGGAGGAAGGTTTTTAGTGCCAGTTAGAGTGACTGCAGTTCCAACAGGTTGAAATGAAGAACCTTTTCTTATGGGGGAAAAAGAGGACTGATCTCCAGATCCTCAGGTGAGCTCCCCACTCTAGGATAGTGGCATTCATCACTACTGTAGTAGAGGGAGCGAAGGCCATCCAGCAGCTGAGGTTCTCCTCGCTACCCTGTCAAGCAATTTCCGTGGCAGTGTTGTGGGAGACCACAATGAAGTCTGACAAATGTAGCCCCTGCCTGTGGAGGCAACACTGGAAGGCCCGATGTACAAAGAAAGGTGCGGGCGTCACTAGGAGAATGGAGGAAGCAAACAGAGCCTAGAATATGAGGATTCTCAGAACTGGAACTCTTGTGCCTTGCTGGAAAAATGGAAACCTTTCCTGGATGTCGGTTTTCTGGGGGGTGGAAAGGTGAGAAGTGTGATGTCCTGGATGACCCTATGAACTGGAGTAGTGCTACATCTTGTTGCAGGATGACAACGTGACCGGTCGAGGGCATGTAGAGGAAGGCTGTGGCTAAAAAGGGATTGGATCCTGAAAGAAAGGTGTCATTGTTTCTATTCTCTGTAGGGCCCACTGGCCTGCAGTAATGGCCTTCCAGGCCAGTAGAAAGTAGACCAACCATCCGCACTCTCATGGGCTCCAAATGAGTTGGGGAAGCGTACACAGTCTGCTTTCCTGGTGATGCAGGGGAGGAGGGTTGCTGGGCGAATCTTAAGCCCCTTCCTATAACTCTTACTCTATACTGCTCGACCAGCGGATTCTGCTGCTGTTGGGATTGTGGATGGCAGGACTGTCATTGGTGAAAGGAGAGTCCTCTTGAGAAGCCACAAAAAAGCCAAAATTGGCAGTAATCCCTGGTGGGTGCTGGCAATTAGAGTCCCATGGAACGGGTTGTTGCCCTACTGGGTTTAAAGTGCTCCAGCGCGAATCTGCCTTATCCCCCGAACAGACAGGTCCCGTCAAATGGAAGATCCATTAACTATAAATAATTTTTGAGAGGAGGCACTCAATCGACTCCTGTCAGTAAGACAGAACAGTGGTAATATTCCTAGTTTAACTTGGCCCTTACAAGCCAATGTCCTTAATACATTATGTCCATTTAATTAGTATCCACATTTCTTAAGTAAGCTTGGACATCGAAGGAAAAATTTAACATGCATAACCAAGCATGCCTGCAGATTGAGACAGAGAAAACCATGGTTCAGTCTATGGAGCGGAGTTATCCAGTCCTTATTTTATTATGTGATGGGATGCACCCTGGCTATCCTGTACCACCTTTTGAAAGTGTGCTCCCAGGCACATGAGGTACTACCATCTGATAAACAAAGGGGAAGTATAGAGGTAGGGGTGATAGAATCACCCTCCTTGGCTATATATACAAACAATGTGATTCTATCAATGGGTAAAAGAAAAAAAAAATTATTTTATTTTTCGAAAGTGAAGAGAGTGGAAGGCTGATCTTTGCAGATGGCAAAGGCAAGCACTATGTGTTTTTAAAATACCCCTCACACACTATGAATCCCATAGTGTCATGCTTCATCATTGGGGTCTTCCCGTCCCTCTACGGGCGGGGCGTGCTACGACCTACGAACTACGCGGAAGCACTTTATATTTGGGAATAGGCTATGTGTGATGTGCAAATAGTGTAAGTGAAAGGGGGTGTAGAGACTTGTGTAAACAACTTAAAAATTTCCTGGCTAGTGGAAAAAATTATTTAATAACTTCCCTTCTGGAAATATTAAAAAGGGGTTGTGGTAGGGCTGTGATGTGCCCTACTTGGTCGACATGTTTCGTAAGCAGTCCCCTACTGCTTTACTCATCAGGACCTCTATTAGTCCCTACTAAAAAACTCAGGTAGCTCACTAAATGCAGTATGCCTATTGTCCTAAAATAGAATAGCAAAAATCGGCTGTTCTATTTCGCACTAGGGCTTGAGTTGGCCCCTTTTTTTTTTTTTAAAAGTAGACCCAAATTGGTCTCATAGAAAAAAAGGAGAAAATGAAAAAAACACATATAGTCAAAGAACTGTTGACAGACATTTCATGCGATAATTGTTGCTCAAGAGATTTTTATATTTCACCGGTAAAAGAAAACGTGATATATTTTTCTCTTAAAATTCATTATGTGTGTTAGCCTATTTGTGCAAAACACACTGTTGTTTCTGAAAAAATTACTCGTTGGTAGTGATACTTTGTATCATATTGAATCGCATCATACACACACATGAAACACACTCATTTTCGAAGGAACAATTAAAAAATAAATGCGATGAGAAAATGGTGCTGCCACTTGCGAAGGTCGCAGAATGTTAACAAAAAATAGCACACGTATTTAAACGAGGGGGTAGCATTATCGTTTTATCAAAATTCAAGGTTGGGGAATAATTTTTCGTGTACGTCATTCATACAACCTAAGAACGTTAAATATACATACATAAATCAGTTATTTGGCGTGCCCCATGAGCCAGCATCAGAGGATAGTCCTAGCGATCACTGTGGAAGGAATGGAACCAGCGTACTGAGGTCAGTTCTACGGGCGTCTAAATATAGCCATATTTTAAAGACTTCTGGCTGTAGTCTTACTCACTTCACCGCCAAGCAAAATCTCCTCAATCCTGCCCCTGTGCTGCTCCGTGGGATATTGGAGCATGTCTGGGGTTCCCTTATTTATGTACCGAAACTGCTGCGTAAAAATCGCATCTGATCAGTCACTTTCAACCCGGAAGTGATGATGGTAGGTTGCCGGCACTAGAGCGTTAACAAAAAAGGCCGCCAAGATCGGCAACTACACCCACTAGTGGTCGCGTCAGTGTTTTTTCCCTTTCTGTTGTATGTGGACCTCGGGATATTTTTTTAAAAGTACATACTTAGTGGATTATTTGAGAAAAACAAGGGTGATCGACCAAGCCTTCAAAAGTGAACGATAACGATAATACTATCTTTCTCCCTGCGTGTCAAACCTAATTCAGAGCGAAAGAAAAACTCAGCTTTTTTTAACAATAACACTAATATCACCTTCCTCCTTTAGGATCTCATTGTTAATAATAATATACCCAATGAGATGGATGTAATTTAAATTGTCTGCTTTGAGGGGTGAAAGGTTAGGCCTCTTGGTGTACCGATGGTCCAGTATATTGCAGGATATTGTTTTTGCACTAAGGTTGGAAAGAGACAAATACGCGAGGCGCTGTTCTTGTAGATCAGCTATTCAAATAGAGGGGTTGAGTTAATTAGAGGTTTGTGCGAAATTGACATGGCTAGTTGTGCAAGATGATTTTATATGGCCATAGTGACTGTGGCTCGTTATTATTGTCCCCAAGGTATTTCTTCATTGAGGCCCACTTGATTGGTGTTAAGGCGGAACAGCCATCTCTGTTCTTTTTCGAAAAGGTACTTGTCATTGGTCACTTGTTCGATGACGGGCCATGCAATGTCTTCAGGTTTATGTCCCTTCTCTAGGAAGTGTGTCGCCATTTTTGTGCTTGTTTTTCTGCATTTAATGTTACTTTTGTGCTCACCGATTCTTATTTTTACAGCCCTGCTGGTCATACCGAAATACTCCATTTTGCAAGGTCATGTGATGAGGTAAACTACATTGTGACTATTGCAGGTGGTGAATCTTTTTTGATCCCATGAGGTTCCATTTTGGAATTTGAGTTATTTGCTCTTTTTTGTGAGACTACATACTTTCCATCTTCCACAGGGATGGTGACCTTGGACGGGACCTGTGTTCAATAAAGAAGGAGCATCTTCTTTCTTGTGTGGTCTAGTATGGACCAGCATGTCACGTATGCTCCTTCCCCTCCTGTGGGAAAACATGGTTTTAGGAATATCCAGGCCGCCACTGTTTAGTATTCTCCAATGTCTATTTACAATTTTTGTCACCTGGTTTGAATTTGTATTGTATGTGGTGATACAAAATGGCCTTTGTCCTCTTCTTTGGGTTGTTTTTCTTCCAGTAGGCTTTCTCTACAATTATTGCGTGCCCGTTTGTATGCTTGGTTAATTATCTTTTCTGGGTACTGGCGGGCTTCTAGTTTGATACGCACTTCTTTGGATTGGGATTTGAATTCGTCAATCTCAGTGCAATTGCGCCTAAGCCGAAGGAATTGGCTTTAGGGAAGATTATCCCTCAGGTGTTTGGGGTGGAAACTTTGATACATCAAGAGCCAACTCTTGGATGCGGTTTTGAAGTGAGTAGTTGTCATTAATCTTCCGTTCCTAGGGAAGATGTTGAGATCTAAGAATACTAGATTGTTGTTAGTACTGGTGAATTTTAGGAAATCAACCTGTAGGTTGAGCCACGTTATGAACTGTTGTGATGTGGTCATATCTCCGTCCCATATGATGAAAATATCATCGATATACCTTCTCCAGGTCTTAATGTATTTTCTGTAGGGATTACTAGGGTGTAGTATTTTTGTGGTCTCCAAGTGATGCAGCAAAACTAGGAGCAAACGTACTTCCCATGCTGGTCCCATGTTTTTGAAGATAAAGGGTCCCATCATACTCAAAGAAATTTTCTTTTAATGCAAGGATGCAGCAATCCATGATTACATTCCTTGGGGGTTGGTATTCCCAATCATCCTCGAAAAGAACATCCTCGATGATGTTCAGTGTCTCGTTGTGGGGGAGACTTGTGTAAAGACTTTCGAGGTCACAACTTATTAGTAGTTGAGTGTCCGGGTTAAATGTCAGATCTTCCAATAAATTGAGGACGTCTTTGGTGTCTCTGAGGTAGGTCGAAGTCCTCTGGACCATTGGCCTTAGGAAGGCGTCGGCGAACTTGGATACTGGTTCTAGGATAGATCCAATTCCGGACACAATAGGACGTCCTGGTGGGTTGTCTAGGCGTTTGTGAATTTTGGGTAACGTGTACAGGTATGGTATCTTAGGGTTGTTTTGGCATAGAAATTCACCTTCTTTCTTCGTTATCCAATTGTGAGCTAGGGCTTCTTCCACCATGGTGTTGATTCTCACTTTGATTCTGTCTGTTGGGTCAGTGTGAAGTACTTTGTAGTTGCGTTGATCTTGTAAAAGTCTTTTGCATTCTAGGTCATATTGTTGTTTGGTTTGTATGACCGTTGCTCCTCCCTTGTCGGCTGGTTTTATTACTAGTTCGGCGTTGTTGTTGAGTTCTTGTATGGCTCTTCTTTCCTCATTGGAGATGTTCTGGAAGATCCGTCTGTTTGAATCCAGGTCGTTAAGGTCTTTTATTACAGCCTTTTCAAAGGCAAGTAATTCTATTGGCAGAGTATTGTCCATGGGAGTAAACTTGGATTTTGGTTTTAGCCCCGTATCACCTTGTTGAATTTCAGCCTTCTTATCTTTGAAAAAGACTTGTAGTTTAAGACGTCTCATGAATTCTTGTACTTCTTTACAAAGTAGAAATTTGTCCATGTTAGCCATGGGGACACATGCTAAGCCTTTTTCAAGCACTTTGATTTGGGCGTCAGAGAGGTTGAAATCCGTGAGGTTGACTACTAAGTTCATTTCCGGGTGGTTGATGCCCCCGTCATGCTTCTTGTCGATACTTTTGCTGGTTCGTCTTCTTTTTGTGTCCAGTGCACGTTGGATCCTCTCCGATTTCTCCCCTTGTTCCTCCCCTGGCGCGAGCCTAAAAAATGGGTCTGGTCAAAGTAGTTATATTCCTGAGGTTGATCTGCCCAAGGTGGATATGTTCCTTGTGGGTGTGAAAAAAGAGGAGGACCATATTGTGGAGGTGGGTACATTGGTTGGGTTGGAAAATTGTTCCATCCTCTTGGGCCACGTTGATTCGGGCGCCTGTAGTTGTAACGTGTGCCTTGATATCTAGGGCTTCTGCCTCTACTAGAGTCTGAGCTGTTGGAGCCAGTGTCTGATGATTCATCATCGGTTGCGTCACCACGTGGTGATCTGTAATCATCCTCGATATAAGGATATGTTTTTTTCATTGCTCCAGCGACTGGTATCTTTTTTCAGTTTATTATATTTACTTTGCTTCAGTGTCGTCTCAAAATCATTGAGCGTTTTGTTGAGTTCATCCAAATGTTTTTTTAGATTGGCTGGAGATTCATAATTCTTTAAGCGCACCTCAATTGTTTGAATCTCGATTTTTAGTTCTTGTGCTAGTCTACTAGCGGTCTTTATTATTAGTACGATCCAATCTCGTGTACAGCGCCAGGATATCTGTGACCAATCAATTTTAAAGCTTTTGTCATTTAGAAAATATGGGGTTCATTCCGGACCACCAGGCCTGGTGGTGCGGCGTTGACTTTGAGATATTCCGACATTAATAATCCATGTAGGCAGTTTTTATCTGAGTTCTTCTGTGTTCTTCTATTTCATCCCAGTCACTATTACTTGTAGACGGCTCTGCTGTATTTAATCCCTCAAAGGTGCCTAATGATGACATGATGTTCGCAATTTCATCTTCAGTGAAAGTTAGACCAAGGTTGGTGGCCATATTATTTGTTGTTCCCAAAAATTATGAGTGTAGAGGTGTGAAGTGTATTGGCAGATCGTGGAATCACTTCCGCAGCTGCGCGCTGCCAATAATATTCAAATAAACAAAGGGGAAGTAAAGAGGTAATGGTGATAGAATCACCCTCCTTGGCTATATATACAAACAATGTGATTCTATCAAATATAAAGTGATCCCGCGTAGTTCGTAGGTCGTAGCACGTCCCGCCCCGTAGAGGGACGGGAAGACCCCAATGTGAAGCATGACACTATGGGATTCATAGTGTGTGAGGGGTATTTTAAAAACACATAGTGCTTGCCTTTGCCATCTGCAAAGATCAGCCTTCCACTCTCTTCACTTTCGAAAATTAAAATACATTTTTTTTTCTTTTACCCATTGATAGAATCACATTGTTTGTATGTACTACCATCTGAGCCATATGCCATAGGGAATAAGTGGAGGGTGCTAGGAGGCAGTTTTCATTCAGAGACTTCAAGTTAATACCCCCGCAGAGAAGTTATTTTCCTCCAAGCTCCTAAATGCTTTGACGCTCTATTCAAAGTGATAATCGTTGAGGTCCTAGCCTAATGTCCTGATGCCTGCATAATCAGACTCTCTATCGAAGGGTAAGAGGAGAGGAAATGTAGATTTCCCGTAGCAGGAAAGTAGCAGCAAACCACCTGTCTATTAACTGCTGGGTTGGTATCCGGTTTCTCCCACGCTGCCAGCACCCGGTCTAGGAGGGCTTCATTGAAAGACAGCAAGGGTTTTGCTTTAGGAACTGCCAGGAGAAGTACTTCTGCAAGCACATTATATTTAACCTCCACTGTCAAAGATCCAAATCCACTACTTCAGTTGTCTTTTTAACGACTGAGTGGAAACACATTACCTCTGGCGTGGGAGGTCCTGCTGGCAAGTTCATTTCCATTTCTGTGGAAGTGTCCAGATCACTAGCAGATGACAGACCTAGAAATTCTTGGTTTAGTCTGCCAGCGTCATCATTGCCCAAGGCATACACGTTCAGCGTCAGATCCAAAAAATCATGAATCTTCTGCCTATTCTCAGTCTCCTCTTGTAAACTAGGCATTCTCTTCTCAACTTTAGTTGTGGCACGGCGTCAGAGACTTGTACCGATGGCTCTGGGAGTGTAGGTGGTGGCAGTCCATTGCTATGGCACAGCATATTAAGGCGCTGGGTCAAAAGAAAAGCAAGCTTGTGGTGGTCCCGGTGGGATGGAGTCGAGTGGCATCTGGGCCAATGGCAGGAGCATTGGAAGGACTTACTGTGCCATAGGACCCGAAGGTGCGACGAGTGGAGACAACCCTGGAGGACAAGGAAAATATGCTATTACGACATGCTGCCAGATTCAAACCTGGTGCTGGGAACTCAGGGAACATTGGAGTCTGTAATACAGAGGTGGGTTGAGGAGATCGGGCAGCTCAGAGGCAGGGGTTGGAGTAGAGCTGCTAAGAGCAGGGTCAGCAAGCTCCAGAGGAACCAATCCAGCTCAGAAGACAATATCCTGCTGGAGTTGGAGATCTATGAAATGACTTACCTTTGGGGTGTTTTCTTTTCTTACTACCGGAAGAATGTGTCACGGGTGCTCTAGAACGTGGCCAGGAAGGAAAATGCTACTTACTCAGTAGGCATCTGTTCTTGGCATGTAGAGTTGTAGAATCTCATGCTTAAGCACAGATCGCCATCTAGTGTTGGGTCCGGATGTTTGAACTTTGTTTTTCTTCGAAGATGTCATCGTAGTTATGAGGTAGGTGACCCCTCATTTCAGTGATAGTGCACATGTTCATCGACTCCATCTTCAGATTGTTTTCCAGCAGAGGGTGAGAGAATGGAGTAGTATTAAACAATAGAGATGTTCATGTGTTGTATGAAGAGTAACAAGAGAACTACAGCAGCTACAGGTACCCGGGAGGTGGGTGGGTGCATTAGATGCTATAGTAGCTCCTAGCTTATGAGTGGAATGTGCTCTAGGGGGTACCATTAGAGTTCTTTTGGCTTTTGCATAGCAAATCTAAATACATTTAACGATCCACCTAGCAATACCTGATTTGGATATGTGATTGCCCTTGTGAGGTGGTGCAAAAGCGACAAAGAGTTGTTTGGTCTTACAAAAAGATTGTGTTCTTTCAGTGTAATACAACAGTGCTGTTCTAACATCTAAGGTGTGTAAAGGTCATTCTGCTGAGTCAGGTTGAGGGATGAAAATAGGTAATTCAACCAACTGATTTATGTGAAATGCATATACTACCTTAGGTAGGAATTTGGGATTGGTACGAAGAACTACTTTATCTTTGTGTAGCTGGAAACTAGGTTATTCTATGGTTAGTGCCTGAAGTTCACCCACTCTCCTCAATGAAGTGATTGCAATGAGGAAAGCCGTTTTCCAAGTGAGGAACTGTAGTTCACATTTTATGCATGGGTTCAAATGGTGGGCCCATTAACCTTGTGAGGACTATATTAAGATTCCATACTGGAGCAGGTGGAAGTCTTCGTGGTATAACTCTTTTTAAACTCTTTTTAGTCTTTCCATAAATGCTTTGATTACAGGTACTCTAAAGAGCGATAAATGTTGCCTATTTTGAAGATATGCTGCAATTGCAGCGAGATGCAGTCTGATGGATGTATAGGCCAATGATGACTGCTGTAAATGTAACAGGTAACAGATAATGTTTTGTATGGAAGCATCAAGAGGGTTGATGTTATTGTTATTGCAATAGATAACAAAGCGCTTCCCTTTGACTGCGTAGCAGCCTCTTGTGGCAGGTCTTCTGGCCGCCTTAATAATGGCCATACAGTCTGGTGGAAGGTTCAGATAACCAAACTCTATAACTTCAGGAGCCAGATCGAGAGGTTCAATTGTTTGGGATCTGGGTGTTTGATTTCTCCATGGCTCTGTGTGAGTTGACGTGCCCATGTTGGAGCTACCAGTATTAATCTGAGAGTCGTTTGCCTGAGTTTCCGAACCACTGATGGAATGAGTGGGAGAGGCGGAATAGCGAAGGCAAATATCCCTGACCAGTTCATCCATAGAGCATTGCCTTTGGATAACGAGTACCTGGAGGTGAAGCTTTGGCGTTTTGAGGTGTTGCAAACAGTTCTATGTGAGGGACTCCCAAAGCTTAGAAGTGAGAACTTGAGGGTGAAGATCCCATTTGTGTATTTGATATCTCTGCCTGCTAAGGAGGTCCGCAATCTGGTTGTTGATTCCTGGCAGATGTTCCGCTTGGAGATAGATATTGTGGTGAATAGCCCACCTCCAGATGTCTTGGGCTAAGTGAGACAGTTGGAGAGAGTGTGTCCCCCCTGTTTCTGCATGTAATACATAGCTGTCATGTTGTTGGTTCGAACCAAGACAGCTTTGCCAGACAGGTAATCTTGTAAGGCTTTGAGAGCTAGAAAGATTGGCATCCACTCTAAATGATTGATGTGGAGCAACTTTTGCTGGTGGCTCCAGAGCCCTTGCACTGTGTGTTGTTGAAGATGAGCTCCCCGTCCAGTTAGGGATGCGTCTGCTGTTAATACTGTCTGTGGAACCGGGTCTATGAACGGCCGTCCTTTTGACAAATTTTGTGTGTTCCACCACTGCAGAGAACAATGAGTATGGCTGCTTACCAACACTAGATCGGTTAATAGACAGTGTGACTGGTTCCAATGACTGGCTAAGCATTCTTGAAGTGGACGCATGTGCAGCCTGGCATGGGGAGCGATCATGATGTAAGACACCATCATTCCCAACAGCTGCATAAACACTAGAGCTGGAAGTAACTGACTTGCTTGAAACTGGGGAATTAACGCCCAAATGTTTTTAATTCTGGCTGCGTTGGGAAACGCCAGAGCCCTTTGAGTATCTAAAGTGGCTCCCAGATAGTTCTGAGTTTTGGCTGGCTGAAGATGTGATTTTAACACATTGACTGTAAACCCCAGTTGGTGAAGTAACTGAATGGTTACGGAAGTATGCTTGCGGCATTGTTGATAGGTGCCGGCTTTGATGAGCCAATCGTCCAGGTATGGGAAGACATGGATGCTTTATCTTCTCAGATGAGCAGCTACTACCGCCATACACTTTGTGAAAACTCTAGGGGCAGTGGTGACTCCGAATGGGAGTACCTTAAATTGGTAATGTTGACCTGCTGCCACATACCGGAGAAATTTGCGGTGAGCCGGGTGGATTGGCTTATGAAAGTAGGTGTCCTTTAAGTCTAGAGTAGACAGAAAGTCGCCGGGTGTTAGAACCTCTACCTTTGACGTTGTTTCCTCTGTAACCCCCTTTGAAGTATTTTTTTGAACCGGAGGGTTGGTTATTGCCTTTGTAGGTGGATACAGTTTCCGAGGAAGTATCTTTGCGCCCTGCCCGATAGAAAGAGCGCCCGAAAGGAACCACGGCCTTGTGTAGACTGAAGGGCTCCCATAGATTTAGCCACGTCAGTATCTTTTTTCATCTTCTCAAGTGAAGAATCTACTACCGGCCCAAAAAGGTGTTCTTTATCAAAAGGTGTGTTCAATATGGAGGTCTGAACCTCAGGTTTGAAGCCTGATATGCGTAGCCAGGCGTGTCTTAAAAGGACACTAGTGTTTACCGCTCTGGCAGATGTGTCAGCAGCATCTAGGGAGCACCTCATTTGGTTGTTTGAAATTAATTGTCCTTCACGTACCAGGTCTTGCTCTTTAGATTTATGTTCTTGGGGGAGAAATTGAATGAGTTGTTCCATTTCATCTCAATGCACAAGGTCATATCTGGCTAACAACCCTTGTGTATTAGATATGCGCCAGAAGTTAGCTGCCTGGGAGGCTACCCTTTCCCCTGAAGCATCGAGGAGCTTTGACTCCTTATCTGGGGGTGGAGCGTCTCCAGTAGTTTGGGAGTTTGCCCTTTTGCGTGCATTGGACACTACCAACGAGTCTAAGGGTAATTGTCCTCTTATGTAGACTGGATCAAATGGCGCAGGCTTGTATTTTTTATCCACCCTTGGGGTAAGGATACGTGCCCTGACAGGATCCTTAAATATGTTGTCTACATGCCTGGTCATTCCTTTCCCCATGGGCAACATATCTGTTGATTTTTTGTGTGCTGTTCAATGTTTCAAAAAGGAAATACTCTTCAAGGGATTCTTTATGGCGCTCGACCCCAGTGTAATTGGCAGCCCTGCCTAGCAATTCAATATAGCCTACACTGTCGTCTGGTGGGGAGGGCCTGGTAGGATATAGGTTAGGATCATTGTCTGTGGGCGAGTCAGTGCTGTAGTCATCCCACTCATCTGTAGGTCCTGACTGACCATCATTATCATCCCCATCCCCATCACCCTGATTGTTAGGTGTATGTGGTAGTGAGTGCTCAGGTGAAGTTGGCACAGGTAGAAACTGGGGCGAAGGTGGTGATGAAAGAGGAGGAGGAGGGGGAGGAGGGGAAGGGTTTTTTCCAATATTTCTCTTCTTCAATGGAACATGATATTCCTCTTCTTTAGAGTCACTTTAGTTGTAATGTGTCCCGTTTTAGGATGTATGTACAATACTTTCTGTTTTGGGTCTCGTTTTTGAGGCTGATCATCAAAAACGTTTAGGTGATTTCGGCGTATCAGTCTGTTTCGGCACCAAAGTTTTCGGTGCCGACGGCTTCGGGGTTGGTGTTTTCGTATCCGAGGTGGCTTTCGGTGCCCAGTGGTGATGTTCGAAGCCGGACTTTGGCTCGGTACCCGACTTGGCATGGGGCTGTTCGGAGCTGGAAGGCTTTTTGGTAGTGTTCGGAACAGTGCCAAAAGGCGGGGCGTCGAATGCGCAGGTCGGTCCGGAGCCTTCTTTTTCAGTTGACTTGGGATTTGAGGCGAGGTAGGGACTGCGCTTACAGTACATTGTCCATGCGGAATGTCCTCATCCTGGTCAGAGCCGTCGTCGGAAAGGGAGATCTGTTTCTGCTCCTCCTTGGCTCCGATAGTGTCGCCGGCTTCCTCATCAGATTCAGGTCCGAAGAGGTCCGGAATGGAGCCTGTGTGTTGGCTCTGCATGTCGTGTCATCGAGCCCCCTGTTCACTGTGTTCTAGTGAGAAAAAAACAGGTTGCACACTTCGTACGAGTCGGTGCGCGGGTATTTCGCGTGGCACCGAGGACATAATTTAAAGGGAATTAGTTCCATCGACTGCAAGTCAAACCGCGGTCTAGGCCCGAAAGCCTACCACGAGCTCTCCGATCGAAATAGGGGTTTTATCAATAAACACGATACGCAAAGAATGGAATACGTGATCGGAAAGAATGCCGTCGAGGGTGAGTGTTCTACGCACCAAGGGAAACTGAAGGATCGGCGTCGAACCGGAGCGCAGCAAGTAACATCCGAACCCGATGGCGGAAAAAAACTATCTGAAGATGGAGTCGATGACCATGCGCACTATCACCAAAAGGGAGTCACCTACCTCGTGACTAGGAAGACTTCTTCGAAGAAAAACAAAGAGCAAACATCCGGGCCCAACACGATCTATGCATAAGAATGTGATCTACAGCTCACATACCTCAAACAGATGACTACCAGGTTTCTAGTCTCTGGTTCGGGCCATGCATGTTCCGATTGGCTTTGCATGACCAGGAGTCACAGTCTCAACCAATACACCAAAGGCATATTGAATGTGGATTAGTGGTAGACATCTGTCCCTCACAGTCCCTACAGAGCTTAAAGCCCAAAACTTTAGGAGGAGACATAGTATTAAAGCACTGCACAAACATATTGTCTTGTAAGGAAAACTCAACTCTATAGAGTATGCTCCAGATCGGAGTTAAAGGCTTGAAAAAAAGGGAACTGATGTCGCTACGCCAGAGTGGAATCTATATGGCTTGAGTGATGTCATCTAAAACCACAAAGCCAGCACTGCCTACTAGCGACATGAGAGCTTTGAAGTTTCTGGGTCTACTCTGGCGATTGGGATTATTCTATAGGTGAGGAATCTGCAGGTAGAAGGATCCATCAGAAACTCTGGCTCTTGCACAAATTAAACAAACAAACAAAATCAGCTTTACTTTTTGTATTCAGTAGATTCTAACTCAAATTGACGCATAGTCAAAATGCAATGAAAAATCATGAACAGCAGCTCAGTTGATGGCTTTGGATATCGCCGGTATTTGGTCAAGGGACAACTACGCCACAACTAGAAGAGTCTGACGATGTAATGGTATATTACTTTTGTAAATTAATCTTCTAAGCAAAAAATGAAAACATGCAACCTATTTCTAATTTTTGTTCCTAAATTTTCGCTCTGTTTTTAGCTATTAGCTTCTTCTGGAAAACCATGAGCGATGTACACAAATGACTCCTTGCTGTATTTAAAATGTTGTTTACTTTTCAGAATTGCATCATTTTACAGGTACATCTATGACTTTCATACCACTTTGCCCCATACACTGCGGAATTTGGGTGGAAAGTAGTCAATATAAAGTGCAAAAAGAAGAAATATTGACCACCATTTACAAAGTAGGAAAAACTGTGGTGATAAAACCCTTTTTTTTTTCCTAAACAACCCTACCTGAGTTCTGCAAGCTGAGAAGAGGGCAATCTTAGGAAAGCAAACCTTTTGTTGATGACATTTAAAAAGAAACACATACCTTACACAACACTTTTCCTTTAAAAAATGTCTATACAAAAATGTTACATTTTGAAGAATTTCTCGAGTCCCTCCATGGTATATCACAAACCCTGGGTATCTTCAGATTAAGGACGTAAATTTGGGCCTGGATATCTTTTGAGGAATTTTTTTTCACTAAGACGTTTTATTGCCAGTTAACCCCTTGCCTGCTCATGACGGAACCACGCCGTCATGAGCCACGGGTGCCGTGTGCTCATGATGGCGTGGTTCAGTCATGAGCAGGCCGCTCCACCCACGCAGCAGTGATTCCCCGCCTGTGCGGGCAAATTTGGTGAGCGGGCAGAGCCGTGACGGCACCACACCTTCAAGAGCACACGCCGCCCGTGGCTCATGTCGGCGTGGTTCCGTCACGAGCGTGGAAGTGCCGCGATCGTGACGGAACCACGCCGTCATGAGCACACGCCGCCCGTGGCTCATGTCGGCGTGGTTCCGTCACGAGCATGGAAGCACTGCGCTCGCCCCCCACCGCCGCGGCGGAATTCTCGCCACGGCCAAGGGGTTAAATAGAGTTATACATCATATTTGATGGGACTTATTCTCTCTCTGTTTTGCTTTGTTTGTACTGCTGTTTTTAAGAGGGTACATGTTTTATTGCCAAATCCATACTGTCTCTGGTTTGTACACTAGAAATACTTTTTGGGATTTGATTACTTGCCACAAATGTAATTGCCCCCCCTTGGTTTTATTAATTCTCTTAAGTCTGATCTCAGTTCAGTATGCTTTTGTTCGTGTTCCACTTCTTTAAGGTTCCTCTATAGTTTCTCATGGATGAGTGCCCCGTATTCCTCTAAAGTACAGCTGTCAGTGTTTTTTTTGTTTCCTACCATTACTGCATTCATAGCTTACCACAGCATCCCTTGTGGTGAAATGCCAATAGCCAAGTAGTTAATAATCAGTTATCTGTTTTCTGTCGTAAGCAGCATCCCTCAGAACATATCCTCTAAGCATCCACCTTCTATCCCACAGAGCATTGTCTATTCAAGTGAAGGCGCATGTTGAGGCTTTGTGATCTCATTTTGCAATAGTTCCTATCTCAGAGTGTGTATTGTGGAGATTCCCTGAAATCAAAACAATGTTTGTCCTAGAGTTGGTGAGATGTATGTGAAAGTAGTGAACAAGTTACTTACCTTTGGTAGCACTCTTTCTGGTGGATAATCTATGTAACCGCAGATTCCTCACCTTTTGAATATTTCCCAGGCACCCCACTGGATCTAGAAACTTTTCATAGCAGTACTCCTGCACCCTGCTAGGTGTTGCTGTGCTACTCTGAGTACATTTCTTCACAAGATGTTCCACAACCAGAGAAAATGAGAGTCACATCTTGCCCCTCTTGAAGGTGTTTTCAGCAAGGACAACTATGAATCCACTTTAACTCTCGTAGGAGGGTCGGCAAAATTAACACTTTCATTTTTCAGAGAAAATTAAAATCGACTCGGTCTAGATGCTTTCTCCACAACAAAAGATAATTTAAGATTTGTCACGGAGAATCGTATCAGTCATAGTTTTTTTACATATGTAACTACAGCTGACAGTTTCGCATGGGTGTTTCTGCAAATATTAACCCTAAAACCTGATTTATTGAAGTGTAATTTTGCAAGAAAGAAACATCATTTTTCAAGCAAGTTTGAATCTGCTTCTACACAAGTAATTTGAAGATCTGAGATAGCATACAAAATGTTTTTACCTCTTTATGTTGGATCCAAAATCTTCTAGAAATTCCATCCGGCGCTGGGAGAAAACTACTTTGGTATCAGCAGGGAGGCTGCTGCAAAGGACCCGTTCTATGCAGCTTATGGTGTTACGCTCATTGTGGTTCACATCAGCACTGAACTCCATCTCAAGCAGATTCAAATACAGCTTTGCATTCTCCTGCATTAAATGTCCATCAAAAAATGTCTTAGAAATCAAGGTGTGCCTTTGACAGTTTTACAAGAAGGGCATCTTTCCAGTTTTATAATCTTTGAATAATCCCCAGCCATGATACTGGACCCAAGACATCAACATATATTTGTTGTGTTTTTGAATCTTTTCTTGCAGTTTTTTTTTTTAGAATACACAGAAAGGGAAAATATCTTTACTGTTACTGCTCTCTTTTGTAACTTATGTTGATCCAAATGCCTTCACCACATTTAAAACATTTAAAACCTCTTGATATTCATAAACTCCACTGAAGAGGGGCTGAAGATCACAGCAGCTATAAGGAAGGGCCAACAGTAGAGGGACACACTATTTACAATATTCACCTTCCACTCCCATAATCCTCCAGGTAACTATTTCATAACTACATGGGCACTGTTTTATAGATCACCTTGTTTGATACAGTTCTTATCAGCAAAATTGAAGTGATTGCCCCAACCCTCTACTTCTGCTATTCCGCAGTGAGTCATACTTTAAACTACACTGAACAACCTTAGTTTCAGTCTTCTGCGAAAATGAAGGAGCTTTTTAGGTACAAGAGGTATGCCAAATGGTCACGGAGACTAATGCTGGCAAACCAGTGCACACTTTGTCATTGTTCATCTACGACCCCAGGACTTGTGGCAATTTTTTACTGTTCAGTCAACGAGTATGATTATTTTCCTACTGTAAAGGGGAGAACAAAAGAACTGTGTAGGAAGCATAGGTGAGAAATGAGACAACGATCTGGGAGGGCCAGGAGAGAGGTGGGGTTTCAATAACTGAGTTTTAATCGTTTTTCATTGTTACAGCATACAACACCTTAGAGCTCATATGACACAATTATACTGAACAACAAAAAGTCCATCAGGAACAATACTTCAGAAATATTGATGTAAATCCGATACTTGTTTGTAGAAACAACAATCATCAGGATTTAGACAAAAATGTAAGTCAATGGCGGAGAAAAAAATCCACACCAAAATGTAATCATCAGGACAAAAGGTGATTTCTGGAAAAAAAGACATTGAGGTAACTGCCAAGGGGAGGTGAACCCCACAAATTTATAGTGCCTTACTCCATGGGTTACACTCTTGTGAAAAAAAGCTTCAACTCCACTTTCTAACTACATTTCTTGAGCCACAGTCTGCCTCTTGAACAGAGACAGTCTGGCACTCCCTGCTTGGCTCCAGAGGGTGACAGTGAGTGGGTTTCTTTGTGTGCAGTTTTATATAGCGCAAACGACCCAGAGGTATTGGAGTGCCTTACATGAGCACCAGTTACATTACACAAGGACACATTCAAGTTTTGTTGGCAGGGGAGATGGAGTGATTTGCCCAGAATCACAGATCTTGAGCCGATGGGGGAAACTCAAACCTGTTTCCCCAGTTTCAAAGTCGGCAGCTCTGGCTGTCAAGCCACATCCAGTTTTCTGTGGAAATATCCTGTGGACAGTTTTTAGACCCCTGGTCGTGTTTTGCGCAGTTATAGTCTCTCCTTCTCTGCAATTATACTTATCCATGCTACTCTCCCGTTCTCCTTTGACTACTCCTCTTTACCCTCTGCTTGTCTCTAACTCCTCAGCTCTTGCCCCTTCCTCCTTTGTCTGCAAATATTTTTGGGCCTTTGATAAACTCCCTTTCTTGCTTCCCCTCTGTTGGCCAATGTTCTCCATCACCTCTTCTCTTTTCCTACTCTAACCCTCTGTCTGTTTCTGCCACTTTTATGCTCTCACTTTCACTTCCTGGCTGCTCCATGTCTGCAAACACCATCTATTATGCTCTTTCTTCTTTCAGACATTGCCATAAGCTTGTATTGGTTAGGCTTTTCAACAACTGATTCTCATACTTCCTGCTCTGCCCAGGATCTGGTCCCACGGCCAAGCAATCATCAGGCCTTCGTATGGCAATCCTTCAAAAGCTTTAAAAATGGGTACACAAGACTTTCCCGAGATTCAAGTGGTTAAGTAAGCCTGCATCCTTTGGATGAGGGTGTGGACATAAGGAAATCCGCATGTCACAGGGAATAACTATAAAAGCAAAAGTACTGATTCTTCGAATTTTGGGATGCACAAGCTCACCCTACCTGGTAAGTATAGTTTTCTTTTTCTGGGTGTTATTGTGCAGTCTGGATGGGGCAGAAGGAAGGGCTAGGGTTGTAGGGAGGTGACTGACCTAATGTCTGCTCAGTGTCGTTTAGGCCCAGTAGCCCCGGGCCTACATTGTGGAGACACTGGGTCGATAGTGTGTACCTGCACCCTATGTCACTTTAGGTAAAGCTTGGGAGTCTATATTAGGAACGTACTAGATGCAGCAGAGGTTTCTAGGCTACCGGGGCACCCGTAAATCCATGAGCGCCGACACTTGCACTGGGGAGGCCAGAGGCTATTGCACTATCGATCAGTGTAAGCTACTCCTAATTACAGGTTCAGACAGCAATATCTCTACACCATTAAGGGCTATGAAAATGTTTACAACAGATCCGAAAATGAGGAGACCTGATGTAATCATTCGCATGGGACCTCAGGTTAGGGTTTGAAATCATTATTGTGTGCTGCGCAGGACAGTTGTACGAGTTGAAGCAGCTCAGGGTATGGGGAAGGTCAGATGGAGTGTGCTCACCCTTCTTAATTGCTGAAGACAATGTTGTCTCTCTTGGATCCAGATGTCTCCAGGCTCTCTTTAGGTCCCAATTCTAGATATTCATAGTCACCACTATTACACTGATGTGCATGCCCTCTCAGTTGACAAACAGAACAGCAAGATACTTGTTGGAGAGCACAGCACTTATCTTTCCCTAATGGCCAGGCTTAGCCAATCAAGTGGGGTGCACTTTAACATTCTTATGAGCTCCTTTGATTTTGGAGGGGCAGAGCGCTGGCATTATTACCCAGTGTCCTGGTCATGTAGCCCTGCAGCATTTTAGTTTTTGACTGGTTGCCGAAGAAAGTTGAATAGCTCCAGGCAGAAGACCATTTCCAAAGAAGAATAGATATCGAACTGTTTCTTGGCTGTAGAACTGCAGCGATATTAAAGGATTCTAGTGGGATCACCAAGACAACTGGTTTCAGTGTGGTGGAGAGGTGATGTGGACTTGCTGTTCTAATGTCAGAAATGCACTCACGTAGCAAAGCACTGCGCAACCACCATCTTGTCTAACACACAAATGCTTAGTCTAGTGCACTCGACCACACACCGTTTCCAGCATACCTATGAAACCACATACAACCACCCAAAAGCCTTCCAAGCTTTATCCAACAGATACAGCAAAAAAAGGCATGAACACTGTCAGCCCACACACAACATGGATAGAAGAGACAGTGGCAACTTGGTAAAGGGAGATGCCGTCCCTGTGTCCGCTCGACATCAGTCTCTCACACCGGTAAAACAGGAGCATGTCCAGTGGATTTGCATGAAAGTTGAGTTTGTATGGGGAAAACAAATATGCCTATCCTATTGCGAAAAACATACAAAAGCAGGGCAACACAGCTTCAAAAACATATGGGGAGAAATTTTGTGCCAACAGAGGGTCTGAAAATGTCTTCATTGTATGACAGAGGAAAATTACTTTCCCTAGACCACATGGCATAGACAACTTCGCACTGGGGATAAAAGCTTTGCTTACTTGGCGCCGAAATACTGGAACTAATTGCCAGTTGAGCTGCATAAGTGCACCAACCTTCTTCTTTTCAGGAAACAACTAAAGACAGAACTCTTTCGTTACTGATCGCCCTGCCTTAGCATACTCTTCTCTTGCAGCGCAGAGATACCCCTTCCGGGGTGATTTTGGCGCTCTATAAATACCATACAAGTACAAAATGGCTTTATCCTCACATACAGGGATATTTGGCAGAGGTGCTTAATGATATCCCAAAGATAATGAGAGGGGAAACTGACACAGACCCAAAGTAGCTCTTTGTAGAGATTGGGGGTAAGTCTGACAACAAATCAGGCAACACTGCTTTGCTTTCAAAGATGGCTTCTTGCATTCAGAGCTTATGTTTGAGCTTGGAGCTGAATGATTGCCTGTGCTGCCATGAGCCAAGTGAAGACACCTATTAATGCACCAATAGGGTAAACAGTTGTATGCCAGGAAGTTCTGTTCACCATAGACAGTTGGGGGGACATTTGGTAAGTGAGCGCCAGTACTCATGCAGGAGATTTCCAAAACAAGCAGTTGCCAGTAGATCCATGTTCATGATGGCCTTGAACTAGATGCTCAGCATTTAGTGATCTTTTTTGGTGGTCGTGTACATCATTGGATGAGCATGGCAAGGAAAGCCCGGTGCTCAAAAGATCAGAAAGGTGCAGAAGTGATCACTATTGAACTTAAGACAGTGCAAACACATGCAGAGGTGACGAGAAAGTACAGGAAATAGAATGAGACTAAGTGTCCGGATAGATGACAAAGGATACAGCCCATGAGCTGGGACACTGGGGAGGAGATAGAAGATACAGTGCTCCCGGAAAGCGACTCGACGGTGATCTGCGCTATAGTTTTCATTCCTACTCGTGCTGTTCAAGCTGCATAGATGAGGAGATTCAGACTTACAAACATATGCATGCGTGATTTTGGTTACTTCAGGGTGCTGACAGAGAAGAAAATAAAAGCAGCTTAATATGAGAAATCAGTTTAACAGGGTAATGTGAATAACCATGT
This sequence comes from Lissotriton helveticus, assembly GCF_964261635.1. Taxonomy (NCBI): domain Eukaryota; kingdom Metazoa; phylum Chordata; class Amphibia; order Caudata; family Salamandridae; genus Lissotriton; species Lissotriton helveticus. Next base: position 685,884,292 of record NC_136070.1, on the reverse strand, counting down.
CCGAATGTTTTCAGTGGTAACCTATGTTTCAAATGTAGCGGAGTTGAAAGCAAATCTATGTAGCTCAGTGTTTAGTCAACTAATGTGACTGGGTTAGAATATCAAATTATGGTTAAAAGTGTTCCAAAACCTGGGACCTTGTACCCAGTATGTCCGCCTCAGAGTTTCATCATCTTGAAAGATTGTTAGTTAGTCAGAGGAGCAGACACTGAATAAAGATTTCATAATGGGGTTTAGTGCGGTCTCACCTTCTGAAGGTATTCTAGACCTTTGCTCCACTGTGCTTCATGGATCCTGCACGGAAGATTACATATGGGAATGATACTAGTGTCTACAGGAAAACAAAGGAACCCTTTAAGCTATGGCTTGACATGGACCTACTTAAGGAGGATTATGCACATTATCACTGCCAGGCTCTGCAGCCTGGCAAGGTGATTCTTGGGGGAAAAGGGTAGGTCTTACAATAGTTCAGGTGTGCCGTGATAAAAGTGCTCCGCATCATCATCAACATCCTGCGGTTTCCTCTGCTCTGGCATAGGATCACAGAGACGAAAAGATAATGGAGCCTCGACTGGTAGAAAAGTGGACAGGATCACTGGAGGCGTCACTTTCTGGATAACAAGATACTAACAACTCCATAGCCAATGTCCAGACTCTGTTCTCAGATTTATTACAGCCTTGAAGATGAATATGAAACACAACAAGGGCACCCAATCGAGTCAGCACAGGACCTCAGGGAACATAATAGTGGAAGCAACAGTGGTCCTATGCAAGTAGGGAATGTAAACAAGGGATAAATATAGACACAATGGAAACTATATTGTATATTGACTTGCCCAGCCGGCAGAGGTCTAATATTTAATTCTCAACACAATCTTTAGAAAAATACCTTCAACAATTTCTTGGAGATGGGCACAAGCCTGTACCCGAACGTTTACAAATTGTCATGGTTAGCAGAGTAGATAGAGAGTAGAAAGAGGTTTTTAGGCAAAAGCTATTATATTCTGTGCATATAGCAATAACAGAATTCACATTCACACCATTACTGAAGTTATAGTGATTAATACACAACACAGTATATGGTGTAGTAATTGTCGACGGCGTTTCGATCCCATTAGAGGGTTACAGGGATCATCATCAGGACTCAATAAAGCCTAAATATTCCTAGCCACGATAGCCTAAAGGAAAAGGGAGAAAAAATAGAAAGATTTGTCCAAGGGAGGACGCATATTAGAGATCGCTACAAGCTTACAATTACACATGCTCTTAATATAAGACATGAGTGACATTCAGTGTCGCCTTAAGGGTCTATTTCAAGGTGTTGTGCACACGGAGTAAAGTGAAGTTTAAAAATAAGAACTCCCATTATAAGGTATAACCTTGTTGACAGAAGCATTTGTTTATGGCAGCAGCATTCATGCAATGCCCACGTTTTCAAACGGATGTTAATGTAACAGGTATAGTTAATCAAGAACTTCATAATGCCCTGTGCCCTGTGGGCGTGCAACCATAGGATAGTTACAAGATCTTACGGCGATTGTGAATAACCCCGTTAGCGAGACTCCGTTGGTGGTAAAAAGGTTCGGAGTGCAACGTGGGCGGCTGGTGGTGATGAGTGAAGGGTAATAAAAAACGGCACGTCTAGGGATTTTAGAGTGCCTGGGGAGCCCGTGAAAACATGCCGCGCAAGATCTTACGGCGATTGTGAATGAACCCGTTAACGAGACTCCGTTGGTGGTAAAAAGGTTCGGAGTGCAACGTGGGCGGCTGGCGGTGATGAGTGACAGCTCGTCTAGGGAATTTAGAGTGCCTGGGGAGCCCGTGAAAACATGCCGCGCAAACTACTATCTTACCGCAATGGGCAAGACGCACGGAGTTGGTGCCGGCCGGTACAAGGTAAAAAATGGTGGATCGCAGTCGTGACCTACAAGAGACCGGAAGGGTCTGTAAGCAGTCAGGTCTAATGGGAAGGAAGGGGCTAAATCACTTGTTGGAGCGGGTACTTACCCGTGCAGGAACAGAATGTTCCGTATAAATCGGGCAATTTTCAACAGTGGGAAGTGATATTCTGGCAATATTCCAACAATGGGGCGGAGAACAATCTCCTAAAAAAAGGGGGGATTGAAAAACAGCTAATAAGTGTCGGCGATTAAGGGCGAACCATGCAAAGTGAGACGCGCAGGCAAGGAGCTTACCCCGTTTGAGAGTAGACGCGCCAGCGATGGGCTTGGTCGTGTCAGTGGGAGCCTAAGGGGATAAAGGGGGGAAGGCATATTAAAAAGGAACCGGGTAGAATCAACCCGAGGATCGAGGAAAGAGTGCAGCCTGGAGCTTACCTTCACGTCGGACTGCAGATGCTTCCCGGGCCGGTGCAATGGCAGGCCAACCAGGAAGTGAGTTATAGCTCAATGATTGGAAAAGGCAGTCACATGGTTTGGATAAAAATAAAAGAAGGACAAGGGGGCGGCCATATTAAGTGGGTGAGAGTCTTATTGAACTCCTGTGACAGTGATTCGGATGACCGGGTGACAGGGTGAGATCATGCCGTGAAGGTGGAACAAGTGAAAAACGGGTTTAAACATACACAAATTAATAACCCACACATTCCACTTAATAATTGACTGTAAAACCCAAGTTGCAACAGTCTATGTTAGGTTTGTCCAGTTCTCTTGCTGGTTGAGTCCAGAAGTTCGTAGTATCCATTTCAGTTCTTCCTTATTGAGAAGCTTCGACAAATCTCCACCTCTGGGGGGTAGAATAATTTGTCTGATCACAGTCCATCTTAGATCATTCTCGGTATGCCCTTTGTAAATGAAATGTTCGACGAGAGGGGCTTTTTCAGTTTTGCATCTGATCCTACAGCGATGTTGTGAAATTCTCAGTTTGATCTTCTGCTTGGTCTGTCCCACGTAAATCAGATTGCACGGGCACAAGATAGCATATACCAAGTTACAGCTGTTACAATTGGTAAATGTTCGCAAAACATTTTTCGCTTCACCAAAGACAAATTCTTTTGACTCAATGCAAAAATCACACACCACACAATGACCACATTTAGAGTGTCCCTTTAGTGGGGGAAGTTCCCATAAGTCTATGAGGGTGTTCGATGGTTTAGGAGAGGGAAGAGCAGCCCTTACCAGATGGTCTTTGAGATTTTTACTTCTCTTGAAGGCAAACATGGGGGCTTCAAACTTTAGGTCTCCAGAATTAAGGATGTGCCAATTTTTCTTAATACTCTTGCGAATCTTATTGGACACCGCAGAGAAGGTCGTGACACATACCAATTGGTCGGATTGCTTTTTTTCTTTGGGTTCCAGAAGGGATTCTCAAGGGCAATACCAGGCCCTTTTCATGGCATTTTTGACCAGCCGGCGTGGATAGCCTCTGAATCTCAGTTTGTCTGCCAGTGTGTTAGCTTCCCTAAAATAATCAGTTTTGAGAAAGCAATTGCGTCTCAAACGTAGAAATTGGGAGTAGGGTAGGCTGTCTTTCCGGGCTCGTGGGTGACAGCTACTGTAACTCAGTAGAGTATTCCTTTCCGTGGGCTTACGGAATAAGGATGTGAACAGTAGGCCGTCCCTGTGTTGTATACAGAGATCCAGGAATGGAATGCTAGTTTTACTGTGGGTTAGGGTAAATGTTAAGCCATTGCAGTTGTTGTTGAGCCAGTGCTGGAATAGTGGCAGGGCTTCAATCGGGCCATTCCAGATCATATAGACATCGTCTATATAGCGTTTCCATTGTACCAGTCCCAGATGGAATGGGTTGGTGGACGGTAAGATTATGTCACATTCAAGCCAATCCATATAAAGAATGGCCAGGGTGGGGGCAAAAATTGCGCCCATCGAAGTTCCCTTCACCTGCTGATAGTATTCACCATCAAACATAAAGAAATTTTGGGTTAGGCAAATTTCAAGTAGTTGAATAATGAAAAGAGTTGGTACAGTGTGTGGGCGTGGCCGGGTGTTAAGAATCCTTTCCATGACCAGTAGGGTTTCTGTCTGAGGAATATTTGTGTACAGCGATTCAACATCAAGAGTACATAAAGTTTCAATAGTTGGGTCAAATGGATGGTTCTCGATTAGGTTAATCATATACATGCTGTCACGCACATAACAGACAGTACAAGGCACAAAATCTTTCAAGAAATGGTTCACATAATGCCCCAAGGGTTCCAACACAGAACTACAACCAGAGACTATAGGGCGGCCGGGGGGATCCTCCAACCGTTTGTGAATCTTTGGAAGGGTGTAAATGACCGGAATTCTGGGATGGTCCACATTCAAGAAGTTTAGTTCATGTTTGGTAAGGAATCCGGTTTCAAAGGCCTCTGTCGTCACCTTTCTAATCAAAGTTTGGAGTTCTCTCGTGGGATTGGTATTAAGCCTACAGTAGTGGTCTGTGTTGGAAACCTGACGTGACAGTTCGGTTTTGTAGTTAGTTATATTTTGTAGTACAATCCCACCCCTTTGTCAGCGGCTTGATGATTAATTCATTCCTATCACGTAAGGAGGAGATGGCATTTTTCTCCTCAAGGGAAATGTTGTAAGGAATTAATGTGTGGGATTTAGCCAAAGTAGTGATTTCCTTGAGGATGACTTTCTCGAAGGTGGTAATCTCTTTTGGTATCATACCAGATGAAGGAGAAAAAGTAGACGGGGGTCGAAACGGGGTCAGGGCAGCTCTGGGTTGGGCTGGATTGAGGGCAAAGAAGGCTCGGAGTCTAATTTTTCTAAAGAACCCCATCAGTTCAGACTGGAGATTTAAAAAGTCGGGGTAGATTGTTGGTACAAAGGAGAGTCCTTTACTAAGGATGGAGATTTCATGTGATGAGAGATTATGTTCGGACAAGTTAAATATGGGAATAGCCATATCAGATGGAGCAGTTTCAGCTACCACTGATAGAATTTGCTCCTCGTTTGTCTCTCCCCCGGGGGGTTGTGCCATCTCGCTTGCTGCTTTACCCTTGAAGATGAAGAACAAAGATAGAAGACCATTAGGAGGCGAGCCAACATTAGTTGGATGGGATTACTTGGGGAACACTCTAGACCGTTGCACTCTGAGGTATTTCTATAGAAAGAGATGAATTTTGGGCCCAGTGTTGCTCTTGTATCAGTCAGCTTAGTGATGCGCTTGCCCACAATGGGTGCACACACCGATGACTATGGACAAGGAATAGGGTTTGTAACTTTGAGGCAGGAGATCCACGTGAACTAGCATTGACAGGAGCAAACGGTTAGGGTCCGGTATGGTGCAATGGCAAGAGACTTGGTTTTTTTCCTGATGTTAACCCTGTCACCATTACAAAGAGAAACAAACCGTAGATCTTGAGGATGGAACTGGTGTGGAGGGCTGAGGCTACTGTACGTTTTCCAAATCTATCTGAAGGTGGCATCAAATGTTAACAACCTCCAATTTGGTCTGGGACAGGCTCCAAGTAATTCAACTCACAAGGGGGCAGGCAGGGATCTACAAAATGAGCCTACAGGCGTGGCCAGGCTTCCTAATGTTCAGCAGTTGATTACAATGTTCCTATTGATACAGTGCATGTGGGTTTCATCATACTCCGAACATTCTATGATGCCCGATTACTTAAGGGTTACTTGATACAATGAAAGTTTGTTGATTAATGTCATGAATCCACTGCCCACATCGCCCCACCACACTTTTACTCCCAGCAGTTATATAGTCTTTATGATATAACTGTCTTTTGACAATTATTTGAAATGTTATAATTTTTCTGATTGTTGGAGCTATACTTTGTAGGAAGGTAGCTCCTTACATAGGGGAACAAAATGAGATACACTGTGTTAAGAGTCCACACAAACCCCAATTGGTTCAAGGAGGCACAAATGACCCTCCCACGCCTATTATACGAGCTGCAAAGCACACCATTTAGGATCCCGCCGAGATCTTTAGGAAAATTGACAACAAAGACTGAACACTCCGGTGAAATAGCACAACCCTGAGAATTACACTATGAAAGCTAGAGAGCGGGGTATAAGATGGAAAACTAGCAGTCCCAGATATCCTGAAGTATTACTGGGTGACGCAGGTAATCGTGTTTAACGAGGTCTTTTTGGACCAACAAGAACCAGCCTATCAAGTAAACAGAGAAACCATGGGTCACGGAGGATAGGAGGCTATCCTACATTGTCAAAAAAGAGAACGGTCTCCCAACACACACCCAGACAATAGCCAGGATGTGGAGAGAAGGCCACAAACTATTTAGGGTGGTGGGGAAAACTAGCAAACTTGACCCTGTTTTGGCCTAGCACCTGCTACACGAGGTTGGGGACCTAACAGGCTTCTCAAGATGGGAGTTAATAGACATAGAACACCTGGGAAGCGTCTGGAGGGGCAGGCCCTGGTGTGGTTTACGGTCCTCCACCAAGAATATGAACAGGAGGAGTCGAATTAATACAGGTACATCCAGTTCGGCCATGTCATAAGGACCCATATACTGGAAGGGGAACAGCTGTCCAAGGTGTCCCCTCTAGAGGATCTTTTACTTGCAGATCCTATACCCGACAAAAAAGGATTTCCACTATTTATAGAAAACTGATGAACAACTCCCCAGATCCATTAGTAAAGTTACGCAACACTTGGGCTGGAGACATAGGCGACATTGATGATGACAACGACTGGGCAGGTGCCATACAGAGCCCCAGGGAGACAGCTATCCGTTCCAGATTCAGACTAGTTAAACTAAGGATCTTGCATAGGTGCAACTGCTCAAGAATGGTACCACAGAAAACTGGTAAAGCAGATACGCTGCTATGTCTGCAGGGGTGCAATCAGGAGGACACATTCTTTCATATCACATGTGAATATACATGAGTATTAGAAACAAGTAACTGAAGTAATGTCCCAAGTGTTGTTGGCCGCAATTTCTGTGGATACAAAATGGATCCTACGGTGTATTTTTGGAGAAGCCCCGGCCCAAGTACCCAAAAAATTGGCGGATGTTGGCGGTAGGGGTAGCTAAGTGAAATATAGCACGTGCATGGGGCAGGGCAGCTCTCAGAGAATTGAGGATTGGGAATCAGATCTAGATGGGTGCCACAGGGTGTAACAAGGGGTGTACCAGAATAGGGGGTGCTCCAAGAAATGAGAGAAAGTTTGGGGGTGCCTGGTGCATTTTTTGGGAACCTGTGGGGGGGATGTAGGGGGGTGGAATGCACTGTATGAGAAGACAATGGTGTAAGTTCCATAAATAGTAATAGGCCGTTAAAACGCTGTTATCGTGATCTGTCGTAGTTCGCATCAGTCACTTTCCATTGTATTGTATGATGCATTATAATCTGGAATCACTAGCCGTATATGCTGTATGTTATGCAATGGTTTGATCAGAGAGTTAAAAAGTAAATGATAAATCTGAGACTAATTTAGAAAAATAACTTGCATTTGTATGTAAATTTGGCTAGCAAGAACTTTGTTATCAAGTAAGAACATTTTTAGTTATGAATTTTTACAAGTAAGTAAACAGATCAATTCAATGAGTCTTTACACAGCAATGCTTCCCATAAAAGGCATATCTTGCATGTAGTTATTTACCATTGGTTTCTGCAGAGGAGCTCAGAGTGAAAGGGTCAGCTGGGCTCTGTGCATCCTAGAGCCTTGTGGGGGTCGCTCTCACCGGATGAGGGTGCAAAAATGAGGAATCAGGCAGCTGGGCCTCTCAGGAGGTGGGTCTCTGCGGTGCTAACATCCCTCGATCGCTGCTGGGTCTCGTTGGAGTTTGGTTTTGACTCTCGCAGTCTTTGTTTGTTACAAGGGGTACGGTTTCGGTTGACCCTGGTGTTCTCTCACTTGGTGGGGCAGACAGATGAGATCTTCAGGAGCACAGGGTCCTCTTCTGGGCGGGTCAGGGCTTCTGCACTGGGCCGGCCCGGGAGCGGCAACTTGGTAGCATTTCGGTGCCTGCAGACTGCAAGGGAGTAGTTCCTCTACTCCAAGGGAGATTAATCGGCAATTTGCGAAGGGCTGGCAGTCTCCCAGGGTTCTAGGAAGATGGTCAGGTGCAGGACAAGTCACTGGTCACGATTGTCGAGACTTGGTATAGGCAGGCAAGGTTAGGTGCCAAGAGTCCACAGCAGTCTCCAGTTCTCACAGCTCTTCCTTGACCTCTCTGCTTGATTTGTCGAATATAAGTTCCTGGTGTCAGGGGTGCCACCAAATTGACAAGTTACTTACCTTTGGTAACACCTTATGTGGTAGAGCCATGATCTAGCAGCAGATTCCTTACCTCTGAATTTCCCTGGAAGACGTTTCTTCAAGCAATACCCTTGCGCGGCCGTTGTGCGCCAGTAGGTGGCGTTGGTCAGTTCCAGGTGTCGTCGTAGCCTCTGCCGCTGTGACGTCCGATTCACCTATATAGGCGCCACCTCCGCGTGCTGACGTCAGATACTTTTCACGACTTTCCACACCAGGAGTGCGAAGCCATGAAGTTCACTGACATTGGTGTGTTTTGAACAACTAGGGTCCAAAAGGTAACAGCCCTGATGCTAAAAACCTGTCCGTAGTGTGGGGAGAACGGGTGGGTTGGTAAGGAATCTGTATCTAGATCATGTCTCTACCAGATAAGTAGTTACCGAAGTAACTTATCCTTACATTTGTATAGATACCCAAGTAGCACCCTTCCAGGAGGAGGGACTGTGGAAAGTTTAGACCTGGAAGTCCTGCAGGAAAGAGATGCCAGGCTGTAGTGCCTGGTGAACGTGTGCAGTGATGCCCATGTTGCTGCCCGACAAATTTCAAGGTCTGGAACTCCACGTTGCAATGCTGTGGTAACAGCCTTAGCTCTGGTGGAATGAGTCCTTAAGTCTTCAGGAGGCTGCTTTTTGGCCAGAGCGTGGCAAATTTTGATGCAGAGGACAACCTAACGTGAGATAGTCCTCGTCTGCACCATACAATCTTTCTTTGATCCAACATACCCCTAAAGAGTTGGTTGTCCACCTGGAACTCTTTAGTGCTGTCAAGGTAGAAATGACAAAGCTCTTTTTGGGTCCAGATGGTGGAGTCCCTCCTCTTGGGGTATGGAGGAGTGTAGAAAGGGGGCAAATTGACTAATTGCCGCACGTGGAATGGTGTTACCACTTTCACTAAGAAAGAGGCCCTAGTGTGAAGCACCAACTTATCAGAAAGATGGCCAGGCAAGAAGGCTTGGAAGACAGTGTAGGAGAGTGGGGTCTGCAATCCCATGGCCACCCCAGATTTTTGCTTTTTGCTTCACTGGTTTACGACTTTCCCTGGCTGTGGGCCTGCTAATCAGACCCACAGCCTAGCTGTTCTCTCTCTAAATTGACAAGCATGTACCTTAGGTGCATTTACTAATTGGTACTGGGCCACCTTATCAGTCCCTGTACAGTATACCTTAGGTATCCAGGGCATAGGTGTGCCCAGGGGCTGCAGCATGTATTATGCCACCCCTGGCTGGCCACCCAAAACTGACACAACTGGCTGCATGACAGCTGGGGCAAGGTGGTGTAATCACCCTTTGCTTTAGATATAGTATTCCTATATCTAACCCTAAAATGGACACATATATTCCTATCAGTCACTCCTATGGCAGGCCTTATCAATCCTGAAGGCAGAGTGCTTGGAATTATGTGAGATGGTGCTCTGGCATGAGCTGAGCCCGTTTGCAGCTTGCGGAACCAAGTCCTTATAGCTGTTCCATGATAACGCTATATCATATACTCTAAAGTGCATTATGATCCTCGCGGTCAAATGCTAACTTTGGCATAGCATTATCAAAACATGTCAAGTAAGGTGTCATACGAATTGGAATACTAACCCCTCGCCAATTCTGGCGACGGGGTTAGCATTCCACCCTTCTAGAGGGACACGACATGTATGTAACTGTGAACCCCGGTTAAAGTTAACTCAAGCCTCAGCATCACAAAATGGATGCTGCCACCACAGACAAGTCTGACCTCCTGCTGCTGGGAGTCCTTCCAGCGAGGGGGGCTTGGACAAAGGGTTTCCTGCCTTGGGAGGTGCTAGCACCACCCCAGACAGGATTTTGTGTATTAGGTAGGCTCAGGCTGAAAGGAATGAGACATGCCTGGGGCACACAAGGTGCCCTGTGCATACACCGGTTCCAACCAGTTCCTGGGGCACTCCAGCCCCAGCGGGAAACTGGACAAAGGAAAGGGGGTGTAGCCACCCCCCTTCCTGGTCCCACCCAGAGGAGGGACCTAGTCGTAGTGCAGCCCCCTTTAGCCGGATAAAGGTAGGAGCAGGTCCCATTCCAAGTTAGATTACTCTTGACAACTTCCACGAAGAACTCTTGACCTTCGACCTCCTGATCATCAGAAGACTGAAGAATCTCCCCTATGGTCAGGGAGTGACCATCCTGCTTCGCAGGCACCATCAAGCTCCTGTGCGGTTTGCAGCAAGTCCTTCCTTCCAGGAATCCGACGACCCAGCTCGACAAGACCCGGACCTCCAGACCTCTCTGACCTCTACCCACATCCACAGCACAGCTGGGACCCGTGGGTGCGACGAGCAACGTGGAGACGGCCATCTTGAAGAAACCTGCACAGCGCTTCCAGCACGACCCCCGAGGGTTCCTCGAGAGTGCATTGGGGACTGAGAAGCCCCACACCGACACAGCTCCTGCACCAAAGACCAGCCCCCCAGCATCCCCGTGATCTGCGTGGGGCCCTTTTGCTTGGTTGCTGCCCTTCCTGTTGTCTGGTCACTTGCCGGCTGGCTAGTGACCTCTGAGACGACGACCCGAAGATTTCAACACTGCTAGTCTGGTCCCCCAGACTGGCCCTTGCTTCCTTGTAAAAGAGAAGCACCTTGGACCCTCCTGGTCCACACCAGACGCCATCTTTGTTCCACCGCGTGGCTTGCATTAGCCAAGGCCTGTTGTCCAGATCGACGATCCGACACCGCCAACAGCAGCAGACTACGTGGGACAGCTCGTGCCTCCAGCCTGGTCGTGAAGAACAGCTCCTGGTCCGCGCAGCTACAGAGAAGCGACCCTTCCTTCACCTGAACGCGGCGACAGCTCCTGGTTCCCTCCTAGTTCCAGCACCGTCACTGGCTAGTGACCAAGACTCTGTCCCCTTCCTTTTCAGGACTTCCTTCTTCCTAGTTCCATCCTTGGAACCACCGGACTCCTCCATCTGGCTGCCTGCCAGCAACTTCTTGTTTCAGGCATCACCGGGATCAACGCAGCAAACCCGACACTACTTCAGCCCTATGCACCCGCAGCCTGTGGGTTAGGTAACTAAAGCTTCTAGGTCCTGAAGTCTGTGTCCACTATCCTAGTGTCCAGGTCCACTGTTGTTTTCCCTCCATCCAGTCGGGTTCGTCCGGAATCCGTAACTTTGTAAACTGTTGCATCCATAGACGTTGGTACGCATCCCGCGTGAGAGTTTCCACTCTGCACGTGAGTCCCGTGGGCCTCCTGCTCCTTACTTACCTAGTTTGTAGCGTAGTCCCACCGATCCTCCAGCCTCTGGATCTCCTTACAGTATTTTCTTTCCTCGCATTCCATTGTTTTGAGTATATGGTTTGTCGTGCCCCTAAGGCACACGTGTAAATATTGTGCGAACTCGTATTTCCTTTTTAGTATTGTCATGTGCTTAGCCCTCTGATTTCATAAAGAGTTCAGAGGTGTTGGTAATAATAAATATATTGTTTATTTTCATAACAACCTGTGTGGTGTCCTTTCATCTGGTATTCAAGGGGGTTATATTGTGGTAAAACAGCTGGCTTCACATGCCAAAAGAGTTTAGCCTAAAGACTGCTTTTGTCCACGCTACTAGGATAGCTGGTCTATCAGGTTGACTTACAACCAATCACCATAAGAGGTTGTTTGGACTGATACAAGGTGATCACTAGAATTAGTGATCATCATATATCAGGCCAACTTCTCACAGACAGATCCTGCAATTCGCTCACCCTCCTCACAGAAGTTACTGCCATTAAAAATGCTGTTTTGTTGGTAAGCAGCCAGACTGGGCAGTTGTGCAGAGTTTTGAACGGAACACACATCAGAAGGAGAGAACCAAATTAAAGTCTCACTGGGGCATGATGAAAGGGGCAGGTGGGAACATATGTTCAAGCCCCTTAGGAAAACTATTTATAATCGGGGATTTAAATAAAGAGGTTTGGTTTGGCAGCCTGACAGGGCTGAAAGGTACCCTATGAGAGTACCCGGGGCAGAGCCCTGCTGGGCAAGGGTCAAAATATAAAGTATAACTTGAGAGATGGAGGCAGAAAGAGGATCAATAGATCTTTTTGTACAATATTTTCCAAATTTGCTCCACTGGCAGGCGTACACAGTTTTGGTAGAGGGACGACTTGCTGCCAAAATAACATTACAGGCTTTGGGAGGAAGGCCGAATGCTATCACCTGCCACAGTTCAATCTCCACGCAAGAAGGTGTAGAGTTGACAGGTTCGAGAGGAGGACCCTCCCCTGTTGCTGTGCCAGTAGATCCTGCCGAAGGGGCAGCCTGATCGGAGGATTGATGCTCAATTGGTGAAGCTCGGGATACCAGACTCTCCGTGCACAGTCCAGAGCCACAAGAATGATTTGGGCCTGGTCGCTCCTGATCTTCTTGAGCACTCTGGACTGGCGTGGTATGGGAGGAAAGGAGTATATAACGCCTGCGCTCCACTTGAAATGAAATGAAGTGCGTCTTCGAGCGAGAGCCGCATTGGAAACTCCAGCGTTCAAAACTGCTGACATTAATTATCAGCGGAGGCGAACAGATCTAACCAAGGCTCTTCCCACTGTTAAAAAAGACATTGCATTACCTCCTGGTGGAGATGCCATTAGTGATCCGCTAGGCATCGACAGCTGGGTTCTTCCACCCTGGTGTTCAGAGAACCTGCCAGGCAATGAACCACCAGGGATGTGCTTTGCTGTTCCAGACAAGTCCAAAGAAGCAGGGCCTCTTGACAAAGGGTCCGCAACTCCACCCTGCCTTATTTGTTGTAGTACCACATGGCGTGGTGTTGTCTGAACACTTGAACCAGCTTTCCCTTGACAGAAGGAAGAAAGGCTGTCAATGCCAAGCGAATTGCATGGAGCTCCGGCGAGTTGATGTGGAGTCCGAATTCCTTTGAGTACAAAGTCCTCTGATCTCCACCTCTCCTGGATGGCCGCCTCATCCCAGGAGTGATCCATCAGTCCCTACTGTGTGATCTGGTTGAGGAAGAGACAAGGGTCTGCCTCCAACCCAATTGCGTTTAGTCATCCACCACTGCAGGTCCTGTGCAGTTCTCTCAGATCTCGACCATGTTGGAGAGATTCCCCTGATGCTGCGTCCACTGGAACTTTAGGTACCACTGCAGGGCCCACATATGGCATCTGGCATGTGTCACAAGCAAGATGCAGGAGGCCATGTGGCCCAGCAGCCTCATAGTCATGATCACCAAAACCCAGGATAGAAACTGAACCATCGGTATCATAGCCTGAATATCCTGGACTTGTTGCTTGGGAGAATATGTCAGTAACTGCACTGTGTCCAGAACAGCACCGATGGAAGGGCGAGTCTGAGTTGGAGGCGGGCGTGACTTCGGTACATTGATAGTGAACTCCAGCGAATGCAGGAGGTTCGCCATAGTCTTGAGGTGGGAGATGACAGCCTGGGGCGAGCTTGCTTTCAACAGCCAGTCATCAAGATAGGGGAAGGCTAGTACCCCTGATCTGCACAGATGAGCTGCGCACCACCGCCATAACCTTGGTGAACACTCAACGGGCACTGGTAAGGCCAAAGTGGAGCACCAGTAAACTGAAACTGCTTGTGGCATACCGTCAACCGCAGGTAGCGCAGTTGAACCGGCAGGACGGGAACGTGGAAATAGGCATCCTGCAATTCCAACGCTACCATCCAGTCTCCTGGTCTTCCAGTCTCCTGGTCTACGTAGACAAGACTTGAGCCAGAGGGGGCATCTTGAACTTTTCCTTTTTTGAGGAAGTAGTTCAGGGCTCGCAGATCTAGGATAGGGCGTATGCCCTATCCCTTATTCTGGACCAGAAAGTAGCGGGAATGACAATCATAGCTCACTTCTTGCGCTGGAACCCTCTCTGTGGCTCCCTTGGCCAAGAGAGTCATAACTTCCTCCTGAAGCAAAGTCAAGGGATTCTCCGTCAGCTGGTCGTAAGTTGGAGGCACGGATGGAGGGTTAGTCTCAAAGGGGAGGGAGTAGCTCCTTCGGACTATATGAAGAAGCCACCTGTCGGACATGATGTGTTGCCAGTGGTGGAGGTGATTGCTGATCCTGCCACCAGCTGGCCGCCCATGATCTTGAAGGGCCGGACTAGGAGTGTTTGGAGGCAGAGATTACAGGACGGAGTGGGGTGGGGATGGGTGGACTGACCTAACCTCTGGCCGCCTGACCTACAGGATCGGAACGAGCCGCACACACGGGCGTGCACAGGTTGCTGAACTTGCACGGCCTTGAGGCTGGGGTATGGCTGGCGTGGTTAAAAGCCCCTTTCGTAGCCACGAAAGGGTTGAAAAGCAGATGGGGAACTTGTGGCCACTGAGAGAACCATGGACTTGGCTGAAGCCCAGTGAGTCCGTAAACCGTTCCAGGGCCGTGTCTGCTTTGTCTCGGAAGAAACGGGTGCCATCAAAGGGCATGTCCATGAGGGAAGCCTGGACATCCCAAGAAAAGTCCCTGTCATTAATATCGCTCTGCTAAACGAGTCAGTCGTGTCAAGCCCACAACAAATGGCAAACATTGCTGCATCTCTCCCATCTCATACTGCTTGGTAGAGGATGGCTCGGGCCTCCTCCAGGAGCTGTGGCAGCACTTGCACAACAGTTTCCCACAGGGAGTGGGAGTAACAGCCCAATAGGCATGAAGTGTTCACTGACTGAAATGCAAGGCTGGTGGAAGAAAAAATATGTCTTATTCCAACTATCCAGCCTCTAGGATTCCCTGTCCGGGGTGAGGAAGGGACCACACCTTGTGAGGTACTGGCTTGGACCACCCCAAGCTCTCGGGGGGAGAGTGGTTGGTGAGGAAATTTGGGTCAAAGTGCAGGGCGATGGCGGCGGGCGATTGTCCTATTCACTGGAGCTCCTGTGCTTTGCTTGGACCAGGTTACCAGAAGGACATCAGTCAAGACCTCTTTGAATGGCAGGAGGGTTTCCGAGGAGGAGACATCCGGCTACAAGACCTCTGTCAAGCTATTTGTCTTGATTCCACCGAAGGGAGCTGGAGGTCCAGGACCTCAGGTGCCCTTCTCAACACCATAGCTTATGAAGCTCCCTCCTCCATAGCCACGGTGGGGGGGAGCGATCAGGCCAGAATCTGGGGAGGTATCCAGTTCACAGGCCTCACCCAATTCCTCATACCAGTCCATTTCGTGCTCAGGCTGGTCTTTCAAAGGATCCAGACATCCCTCCCAATCTTCCTCCGTTCCTAGCCTTTCAAAATAAGGCTGAGGAACCGACCTACGACCCAAAGGTGCTGTGGGTGCCCGAATTGGTGCTGGTAGGCACCGATTTAGCTCTGAGCAGTCAGGGCTAAGAATGGGACTGGTGCTGCTGGGGGGCGCCGGCAGAGTTAGTAGTTTCGACTCCGGGGCTAGCCCCAGGGAAGGTTGCAGTAGCGCAACCGGCATCGGTCCAGATCCACCACCGGATCCATTTGGGGGCATTGGCACTGGAGCTGCAGGCGGGGAAAGCAACAGAGCCCCTTTGAGCTTCCAGGGCACTTGGCGTCATAAAATTATTTGTGCTGGACAGGGGTTGCTCCTAGGTGGCAGGAAAGCGCGGAGCTGACCAAGTGCAGGTTTCGCTGAATGAGACCTAGAGAACCAAGACTCCTCCATCATGTCAGCAGACGGTGAGGAAGAAGTTAAAGCACATTTCGACTTCTTGTGTTTCTCATGCCTCTTACCTGACCTTCCCGACCACTTCGAGTGGGAGGACGAGGACTTAGGACTTTCGGAGCAATGCCCGGACCGTCCTCTCAGCCGAAAACAAGACCTCCGGGGCGAATGATGCAGTTCCCAAGCGCAAGTCCGCAAGAAGCTTTAGGGACCGCTCCAGCAAAGCTTTCGGAGCATGACTTTGAGTCGTGATCGTGCTCCAGGCACCAAAGGCAAGTGTGGATACGTCTCCAACAAGGCGTGGTGGCAGGCGCCGCATGGTTTGAATCCAGAAGTCGTCTTTGAGATGTTGGAAAATACACAGCAAAAAATGTTTGACAAAATATCGAAAAAAAGCAGTTAAAAAAGTGACAGATGGTAGATCTTTTCAAGGATCAGCACTGGCTGGAGCGGAAAGGAAAGAACTGACTTCAGCGCACCGAGGTGGTGCCTATATAGGTGATGAGGATGTCACAATGGTGGAGATGCTGTCGATGTCATCACGCAGAGCCGACCAACGTCGCATACCGGCGCGCAAGGGTATTGGTCGGAGAAAATTCTTCCAGATCCAGTCTGTCACCTGGGACATTCAAAGGTAAGGAATCTGTGTTAGAGGTCTCAGTCAGATGCTCCATTTAGACCTGTTATGGGGATTGACAGGTAGTAGCCTATGGGCTACTTACCTTTAGGGTGTCTACACCTTCTATATGACCAAGTGGGCATATCCCTGACCCAGAGAGCCTACTGCTGCCAAAACTAAGATAGTGGAATTCTAAAAGTCGTGTCCACTTCATGGAGCCCACCTTACGGATGGTACTAGCCAGAGAGGGGAACACGCCTCCTGAATAGCTAATTTTCCTGCCTGTCCTAGTGCCATATGGGCTTGGGCGGCATTTCACCTGTCTGGGAAAGCATTGGGTCGCATTTGAAAGGTGGCAGGGGCCTTAGAAGCCTTGATATGCAGATTACGTAGCCATCCGGCTTGGAGGAGGTGTAGGAAGCTGGCTCTGTATATACTATACCAAAGTGAGGTATAGTGTGCACTGAGTCCAGTGAAACCCCAAAGGTAGGCAGAGGTAAAGTTAGATAGCACCTCGCTCTTTATTTGTGGAAGTGTGGTCGAGCAGTAAGGCAGCATCAGAAGACAGTGTTAACCATTTGTTGTACACAGACAGCAAATGAATTCATACACTCAAAGACTGAACTTCAGACCAATTGTTTTTGTATAAAAAAATTCTTTCAGTAATTTTATTTTCTAGAACCAAGCAAGCCTGGCACAGGTAAGCAATAAGCACAAGTTACTGTAAGAAACAGTAGTTAGTATTAGATTCCTTACCTTAGAATATCCCCAGGCGTCAGACTGGATCCGGAAACTTTTGCGTAGCAGTACTCTTGCGCGTCGGTAAGCATCATCGGCGGCACCGAGTCCGTCGTCGGCGTCGGGATGACGTCGCCGGAGTATTTACGATGCCGCCCTCGCGCGCTGATGTCAGTTCTTATACACACAGGTTTTCCGCGCCAGAAACGCAGAGCCATGATAAAAACCAACACTGGTGCCATGAAACTAGGGCCCTGAAAGGGGATGACCTTAACCCTAGATATCGGTTCGCAGAACGGGGAGGATGGGTGGGGCGGTAAGGAATCTAATGCTAACTACTGTTTCTTACAGATATATCATTACCGAAGGTAAGTAACTTGTGCATCTGAAAGAAACAGGTTAGTATTAGATTCCTTACCTTAGAATAGATACCCCAGCAATACCAAATCCCGGTGGTGGGTCTGCGAACCAATGATCACACCAGAAAGTCCTGGAGAACGGAACGGCCGAAAAAGCCATCTCTCCGGACTTGGCTGTCCAGGCAGTAGTGTCTTGCGAACGTGTGCAGCGAGGCCCATGTAGCTGCCTGACAGATGTCCTGCAAGGGAACTCCCCGGCCCAGGGCAGTAGCAGCCACCGTGGCCCGCGTGGAATGGGCACAAAGCCCCACAGGAGGCTTTCGAGCCAAAGAGTAACAAGCCTTGATGCACAAGACGACCCATCGAGAAATGGTTTGTTTGTGCACCGCCTGCCCCTTCTTAGCGCCCACATAACCAACAAAGAGTTGGTCATCCACCCGAAATTGGCGCGTGCGATCCAGATAGAATGAGAGCGCACGTTTTGGGTCCAGACGGATGCGGAGTCGGAAAGAAGGTGGGCATAGTGATGGACTGCCCGATGTGGAAGGCTGTGACTACCTTGGGAAGGAAAGAGGGTCGCGTCCGCAACACAACTTTGTCCGGATGGACTGAAAGGAAAGGAGGCTTAGAAGAAAGGGCCTGGAGCTCACTCACTCTCCTGGCAGAGGTGATGGCAACCAGGAAAGCGGTCTTCAGAGTAAGGAGGCGAAGAGGACAGTTATGAAGTGGCTCAAAAGGAGCGCACATCAGAAAAGTTAGAACAAGGTTCAAATCCCACTGAGGCATCACGAAAGGAACTGGAGGAAACATATGAGTGATGCCCTTCAAAAACCTTTTTACAATCGGGGACTTGAAGAAAGAGGGCTGATCAGGTAGCCTTAAGAAGGCGGAAATGGCCAAGAGGTAGCCCTTCAGAGTGCCCAGAGCAGAGCCCTGCTGGGCAAGAGAAAGAAGAAAGAGGAGAACCTCTGAAAGAGGGGCAGAAAGGGGATCCACAGCCTTTGCTCTGCACCATGCCACAAATTTGTTCCACCTGCAGGCGTATACCGATTTTGTGGAGGGACGCCTGGCTGCCAGAATGACATTACAGACTTCAGGAGGTAAGTCAAATGGCCTCAACTGCCGCTGCTCAATCTCCACGCATGTAAGTGGAGACTGGACAGGTTTGGGTGGAGGACCTTCCCCTGCTGCTGCGACAGAAGGCCCTCCTGAAGGGGCAGACGAATCGGGGGATCGACAGAAATGCTGAGTAGCTCGGGATACCAGAACCTCCGTGCCCAGTCCGGAGCCACAAGGATGACTTGGGCCCGGTTGCGTCTGATCTTCTTCAGCACTCTGGGCAGAAGTGGTATAGGTGGAAAGGCGTACAACAGACCGCAACTCCACTCGCGATGAAAAGCGTCTCCAAGCGAGTGCCGCCTTGGAAATTCCAATGCGCCGAACTGATGACGTTGCGCGTTCTCTTCTGTGGCAAATAGATCTAACCAAGGCTCTCTCCACTGCTGAAAGAGGCCTTGCGCCACGTCAGAGTTCAGATGCCATTCGTATTCCATCATGCACCGACAGCGGAGTTCGTCCGCCCTGGCGTTCTGGGAACCTGCCAGGTGTTGAACCACCAGGGCCACGCCATGATGTTCCAGCCACTACCAGAGGCGCAGAGCCTCCTGGCATAGGGTCCACGACCCCACCCCGCCCTGTTTGTTGCAGTACCACATGGCGGTGGTGTTGTCCGTGAACACCTGCACTACACTCACCCGGACAGAGGGGAGTAATGCCTTCAGTGCAAGCCGGATCGCCCGCAGCTCCAAAAGGTTGATATGGAGCTGGTACTCCGCCGGAGACCAGAGGCCTCTGATCTCCGCCTCTCCCATGTGTCCTCCCCAGCCCTGGAGGGACGCGTCCGTCACAACTACGTGCTCCGGTTGGGGGTAGGGAGAGGGATCTGCCGCTGACCCAATCGCGGTCCTTGAGCCACCACTGCAACTGTCTTGCAGTGCCCTCCGAGATCAAGACATGGTCGGACAAGTTGCCCTGATGCTGGGCCCACTGAAACTTCAGGTCCGACTGCAGAGCCCGCATCCGCCACCTGGCGTAATGCACCAGAAGGATGCAGGAGGCCATCAGCCCCAGGAGCCGCAGCGTCAACCTGACCGAGACTCAGGATAACGGCTGAAAGATCAGAATCAGAGCCTGAATATCCCGAACCCGCTGTTCGGGAGGATAAACCCGAAACTGCGCTGAGTCTAGAACCGCTCCGATGAAGAGGAGCTTCTGAGAGGGACACAGGTGTGACTTCGGCACATTGATGGAGAACCCCAGCAGGTGCAGGAGGTCGGCCGTAGTCTGGAGGTGGCTGACGACTGTCTGGGGCGAGCCCGCCTTCAACAACCAGTCGTCGAGGTAGGGGAAGACTGAAACCCCTAACCTGCGCAGATGAGCTGCGACCACCGCCATCACTTTCCTGAACACCAGTGGGGCGCTGGTAAAGCCGAAGGGGAGCACGGTAAACTGAAAGTGCTCGTGGCCTACCGTGAACCGCAGGTAGCGCCGGTGGGCCGGCAGGACGGGTATGTGGAAATAAGCGTCCTGCAAGTTCAATGCTACCATCCAGTCTCCCGGGTCCAGGGCAGCTAAGACCTGAGCCAGTGTCAGCATCTTGAACCTCTCCTTCCAGAGGAAGCCATTGACGTTCCGCAGGTCCAAGATAGGGCGTAGGCCCCCTTTGGAACCAGAAAGTAGTGGGAGTAACAACCACACCCTACTTCTGGCCCAGGAACGTGCTCGATGGCCCCCCTGGCCAAGAGGGCCGTAACTTCCTCTCGCAGAAGATTCAAGTGATTCCCCGACACGCGGTGGTACTGCGGTGGCATGGCTGGAGGGGGTCGCCTCTAAGGGGAGGGAGTAGCCCCTTCGGAAGATTTGCAGCACCCACCTGTCCAATGTGATGTTGCGCCAGTGGAGGAGGTGATGGCGAACCCTGCCCCCCACTGGCATCACGTGGGCCTGAAAGCTCGGAATAGGAGGGCTTTGAGGCCGATTCTGTGGGGGTAGATGTGGACTGGCCTCGCCGTTGTCCCCGGGCACCGCCACGGCGGTTACCACGTCTGCCACTGCGCTGTATGTTAGTCTGCGGCCCGTGGCTGGCAGGAAGTGTGGGGGCGCCTCTTCCTTGGCCACGAAAGGGGCGAAAGGCAGCAGATTGCTGGCGCGGGCCCGACAGGCCCAAGAACTTGGCCGTAGCCCAGGAGTACTTAAAGCGTTCAAGCGCACTGTCTGCCTTGTCGCCAAAGAGTGACGGCCATCAAACGGCATGTCCATAAGGGTGTTTTGGACATCAGCCAAAAAGTTGGCGGACCTCAGCCAGGCGTGGCGACGAATCGCCACCGTCGTTGCCATCGCTCTACCCAGCGAGTCCGTTGTATCCAGCCCACATCGGATGGAGTACCGTGCCGCATCTCGACCCTCTGCAAGGGCTTGGGCGCGTTTAGTCGAGGCCTCCTCCGGACATTGTGGCAGCACGTCTGCGACCGTGTCCCACAGAGAGTGGGTTTAACGGCCCAAGAGGCACGCGGTGTTAACAGACCGCAACCCCACACTCAGTGAGGAGAACATCTTTTTGCCATACTGTTCGTACCTCTTGGGTTCCCGATCGGGGGGAGCCGTCGGGAATGCGGTCTGGGAGTTAGAGGCCTGTATGACTAGGCTCTCGGGAGTGGGGTCGGTGGACAGGAAGCAAGGGTCGCCCGGAGCCGGGCGGTGGCATCTGGCCACGTTCCTATCTACAGGGGGACCTGTAGCGGGCCTGGACCAGGTGCCCAGAAGAACGTCAGACAAGGCCTCATTAAACGTCAACAGAGGCTCCGAAGAGCTTGCTTGCGGTTTAAGGACCTCAGTGAGGAGGTTAGTCCTCACGGCAGCGACAGGGAGTTCAAGGGATAAGGCCTTGGTTGCCCGCGTCAACACCACACTATAGGCAGTCCCCTCCTCCGAAGCCACGGTAGGAGGGGAGACAGAACCAGTGTCTGGGGAAGTGTCCAGACCACTGGCGTCCCCTAGCTCACCTGCCTAGTCCTGATAAGACTGGCACTCACGTGCCAGAGGGTCCTCAGACCCCTCCCAATCCGCCTCGCCACCCATCTCCTGGTACTCAGGGTAAAATGATGGGGCCAGATCATAGAAGAAAAAATCTTCTCTCGGCGTCGAATGCAGCGTCCGTCCGTGGACGGCGCCGGGGGCGACACCCTAGGGGCCGGCGCCGGCGAGGTCGTAAGGTCGACCGGCGACGACCCGGATCCGGCGGCGCCGGGACCGAAGCACCCGGCCCGCTTGGGCTCCCAGTCGGGGCTTGGCCCGAAGGCGCCGCGGAACCCGACGGAGGAGTGAGCGACTTCATGGCCGTGAGGAAGGCGTCAATCTCCTCCGGCTTCGCGTTCTGCTCAGGGACCGGCGGGTGTGGAGCAGGCCGCGACGCCTGCGGCTCCAGCGGAGCCACGCGGGCGGTGTCGCCCGAACCCCCGGCTGCGTCGCGCGAGCGCCGGAGGGAGTCGGAAGAGCGATGTCGCTTCTTTGACTTCTTGTGCCTCTTACCTGAGGACTTTGAGCTCGAGGAGTGGTGTCGATCCTCCGACCAGTGATGACTCCGGCTCCGCGACCGGTCCCTTGACCTCCTTCCGGACCGGGACCTCAAACGGCACTGGGCCGACTGCCGGAGCTCGAGGCGCTTGCGGGACTGCTCCCGCCTTGCCTTCGACGTCAAGGCCCGGCAGTCGGAGCACGACTTGTCATCATGGTCGGGCCCGAGGCAATGAAGACACCGGCGATGGGGGTCGGTAACCAACATCAGTCGGTTGCAGTCGACGCAGGGCTTAAACCCGGGCATCCCTACCGGCACGGTCGGAGTCGTTCGACTTCGAAAAATGATCAAAAATGATCAAAAAGTTTAGTAAAAAATTGACTAAGGGTACCACTGTTCCCCGATCGGCGCTTGCTGGCGCGGAAAAAATAGAAACTGACGTCAGCGCGCGAGGGCGGCATCTAAGCACTCCGGCGACGTCATTCCGGCGCCAACGACGCCGAACGCGGAGCTGCAGATGACGCCTACCGACGCGCAAGGGTACTGCTACGCAAAAGTTTCCGGATCCAGTCTGACGCCTGGGGATATTCTAAGGTAAGGAATCGAATACTAACCTGTTTCTTTCAGATATACTTGACAGTAGTAATGCAGTTTGTAAACAGTTTGAATTGTAATTGCATATGGTTACAGAGAAATTCAATACTTTGTAAATACAGTATATAGACTGGAATGGGCTTTTCAGTAAAATACAAGGTAAGTTACTTTTTGGATTACTTTTCTTACACAGAGTAGTATACCTAGATACTACTCAGGGACATTTCCTGTGAACAGGTAGGTAAAATCGTTTTTGTTAAACAGTATAATTTTACAGAATTTCTTTACGTTTTCAAACTTCACACTTTGAAACTTTTCCAAGAAAAACAGTGAAAGTTATCATATGGAAGAAAATACTGTTATCGGTTTAAAGGTAAGTATTTGGTAGTGCGAGCTGAGGTTCTGGGGTAGACTCAGGGGTCTCCCAGGGTCAAGGATGCACTCTTGTTACACCCTCAGCGGCAGTAGAGCGGCCGGGTGCAGAGTGCTGAGGCCCAATGTTATCCAGTGGGGGATAGGGGGCCTCCGGTTGGTGGCTGCTGGGGAGCAGGCCACTTGGTTGGGGGAGCAAAGCTCCTAGACTATAGCTCAGGGCAAATGGGGAAACAAAGTAGCACCAAAGGTGCACCCTCAGCAGCACTAGTGCGGCAGGGTGCAGGGTGCTGTTTCGATGTTGGGTGCCCTGTTGTTTGCAATGGGGAACCTCCGGTTTGCAAATGCACTGCAGGCTTGGGGACGAAGGTCTTCTGGGTGCGACCACCACTTCGAGAGGTAAGTTGGGTGTTGGTCGTTTTGCCACCCAAGGCCGTGGGGTGTCAGGTGCAGGGGTGCCTTTTGGGGTTGGATCTTCCTACCAGGTCCTGGTTGCGGTTGGGGGACCTTCCGGATTTAGGCTGCAGGCATCAGCAGGTGGCTTGAGGCAGGTCAGCGGTTGCCGGATCTCGAGTTAGGATCGCCGGGGGGACCTCCTAGTGGTGTTTTCCCGCTCGGGACGTGGACGGTGGGTGCAGAGTGGTGTGGACTTGCAGTTTCTGGCTGGGGCCAGAGGTTGCAGATGAACAATCCGATGTTCACGCAAAACAAAGTCTTTGTGGTTGAAGGCAGGCTGGTCCTCTGGTGTTTTCAAGGTTGGTGGCTGCAAGACACACTGGGATTTCGCAGGAGTAGGTTCGAGGTGGAGACAGGCCGGTAGGGCTGGGGCCAAGTCAGAGGGCACACTCAGTCAAAGCACATCAGCAATTCAGGAAAAAGTGGGGGCAACCATGAAGAAAGAGGGCACTGTCTCACAGGAGGTGACACCACCTCTGGCCAAAGCAAGCACTGTTCTGCCCTCAGCCATTGAGGGCTCTTACCTGCAGGAGGTCAAAAACCTGGCTGTGGTGGCAGAATGGTCTGCACTAGTAAACCAGTACACAGGCAGTCTATAGATTTTCTGGGGCACCTCTAAGGGTCCCTCTGGGTGCATGTATTAATACATCTATCACTGGAATCAGTGTGGGTTTATTAATAAGAGTTATTGGATACCAAACAACTCTAGTTTCAGTGAATCTATCATGTAGCTGGGGAACTCGTAAACACCAGTGTACGGCACATGTACTCAAAATGACTTCCCTGTTCACTTGTGATATATTAGACATCACAGGGGATTATCTGCTCATGCACATATGTCCACACATATTGTGGTGTAGATTTACATGCTGTGCATACTTTCGCCATCTAGTGTTGGACTCGGATCTGTACAACTTGCTTTTCTTTGAAAGATGTCTTTTCGAGCCACGGGACTAGGTGACTCCATGAAGGGTGTGACTAAAGATAGAGCTTAGAGATGCAGTAAACTATTAACATGCAAAGTAGAAAGTATGAATATACGAAAAAAAGGATAAAGAGTATCTGCAACAACCACAGGCGTCCGCGGAGGAAGGGTGCGTACATGAGAATCAACAGCAATACATGCCACAAACAGATGCTTACAGGGTAACATTTCATTTGTGGCATGTGTAGCTGTAGATACATATGCTGTGCAAAGACTGCAAAGCAGCTATCCTAAAGTGGTATAAGCTTTAAGATGTTGCAAACGACTGGAATGGTGTACATAGGACAGCCTGGCCAAATAAAGCTTGTTGTCTGCTCCGGAGATCCACACAGTAGTGTTTGTTAAAGGTTGAGGAGTGGACCAGGTAGTTGCTTTACAGATGTCAGCTAGTGGTATAGTACCTAAAAAAAGTCATATAAGCCTCTTTCCTCCTAGTAGAATAGGGTATGAGAGGGGCAGTCAGAGACCTTTTAGCTTTGGCTACTAGGAAAACTACTTTCCATGATAAAAATTGCAATGGGTAAGAGTGAAGTGCTCCAAAAGAGGCCATGACCCAGGTAAGACCCATGCTTAGGTTTCATATCAGAGCAGGGGGAGCCTGGGGCGGAATAACCCATTTAAGGCCTTTCATGAAAGCCTTAATGACGGTTCCTCTGAAGAGCGAAGAGTGTTGCATATTCTGTATGTAATCAGCCACAGCAGCCAGATGCAACCGAATGGAAGTGTAGGCGAGGCCTGATTTCTGTTGGTAAGAGGTAACAGACACTGTCTTGTACCAATGGTGTAAGAGGACTGATATGTTTGGGAAGGCGCTAATGTACAATACCTTTCCATTTGGCTGCTTAACAGGCCCTGGCAGTAGGCCTGCATGCTTCTCTAAGAATAGACATACACTCCCCCAGAAGGTAAAGGTAACCAAACTCTAAGACCTCAGAAGCCAAATTGCAAGCTTGAGCTGCAGAGGATTGGGGTGCCACAGAGTATTGTGGTTTTGGGGAAGATGGTCCAACCTGTTGGGAGCTTCTTGTGGGGGAGTAGAGAGCGCTGTAGCAGGGTAGAGTACTATGTCTGGGGCGCCCAAGTTGGAGTCACTAAGATTAGGGTAAGGGATATCCACCTCAGATTGTGGACTACAAACGGTAGGAGAGGGAGAAGCAGAAAAGCGCAGTCTAACCAGTTCATCCATAGTGCATTGCCCGTGGACTGTGGGTGTAGTAACCTGGCAGCGAAGTTTGGAAATTTTGCATTTTCGGCAGTGGCAAACCGATCTATCTGAGGAAACCCCCACCGCTGGAAGTATGGGAGTAGGACCATGGGTGGGGTTCCCACTCATGGACCGGTTGATATTGGAGAAGCAGTCTTTGACATATAAACCACAGCCAAATGCCCTGGGCTACTGCTTACAGATGGATGGAATGTGTGTCCCCTTGTTTCTGTCAGTAGAACATGGCAGTCATTTTGTTAGTGCATATTAAGATTATCTTGTTCTGAATGAGAGGGCAGAACCCCTGATGAGCGAGCTGAATAGCCACCAGTTCCAGTTAATTGACGTGAGGACTGTTGTGCAGAGGACCAGGATCCCTTAACGGTGACGTGATTGAGCTGCGCAGCCAGTGAGTGAGGCCTTCGCGGTGATGGTGACTTGTGGATCCCGGCTGAGGGAGGCATGCCCTCGCATTGGGTTGTTTGTGTTCCACCATTGCAGTTAGTGATGTGTGCGGCTCCCCAGCATCACTAGGTTCTCTAGATGACTCTCCGCCAGACACCACTGTGCTACTAAGCAATCTTGAAATGGGTGCATGTGCAACCTGGCATGAGGAACTATGGCTATGGACATTATTCCTAGCAAGCGAATCACCGTTCTGACGGTTACTTGGCAGCCCAGCTGAAAAAGAGGCAGTAGGTTTTGGAATGCTTGTACCCTTGGAGGGCTGGGATAAGCCTTTCCCACCTGCATGAGCAATATGGCCCCCAGAAAGGGCTGTACTTGAAGGGACTGAAGGTGTAAGTCAAGATGATGGTAAAGCCAAGCCTGTACAAGGTGTGGATGGTGGTCTGCGTATGCAGTAGGTATTGTTGGTGCTTGGCACTCTTGATCAGCCTGTCGTCCAGGTAAGAGAACACGTGCATGCCGCTCCTCTGGGGATGAGCTTTTACCACTGGAAGACATTTTGTAAAATCCATGGGAGCCGTGATAACCCTGAAAGGGTGAACTTTGAACTGGAAATGCTGTCCACTTACCACAAACCTCCGGTATCTGATGTGCCCGGTGAATGGGGATGGGGAAGTAAGTATCCTTCAGATGGAGGGCAGCCATGGAGTTGCCTTGTTGCAGCAGAGAATGACATCTTTTAGAGTCACCATATGGAAGTGCTCCAACAGGATGTACCTGTTGAGAAGTTGGAGTACTGGTCTGAGGGAGTCATCCTTTTTGGGGATAAGAAAGTGCAGGGAGTACACTCCCATACCAAGGTGCTGGGGTGGATCCAAACAAAATTGGTTCGAGTTCAGTCTTTGAGTGTGTGACATAATTTCTTGCCTGAGTGTGTGCAATAAATGCTTAACACTACCCTCTGATAAAGCCTTACTGCTCTCCTACACTACCACAAATAGAGAGTAAGGTATTATCTACTTTTACCTTTGGGGTTCCACTGGACTCTGTGCACACTATACCTTACTTTGGTAGAGCACATACAGAGCCCGCTTCCTACACTGTTGCATTAGGATAATTTTTATCATACTAAGAGATGAAACCTGTAGTGCATTTCTTAGATGTTAATCTACTACCCGCAAAACGCCTAGTAACCTGACACTGGAAAGTGAGGCCTCCATGTGGTTGTTGGTTGGAGCAGATAGGGCAGATACGAAGGGCAGAGCACTTACACAAGAAGAGGCAATAGAAGGCGTCTCCTCTCACAGGCTGGGACAAAATGCAGATAGCCTTCCAAACTGATGTAAGAGAGGACACTCCCCCCCAGTCCAACATTCAGACATGAAATCTATTACATACACTTATTGCCACCACAATAACACCCTACAGGACACCATGTATCCCTACACTGCTAATCCTCTATGGGCAACATATTCTACACTGACAGCGATGAAACTCCATCTTCAATCAATCAATCAATCAATAAGTGAACTTGTAAAGCACGCTACTTACCCGTGAGGGTCTCAAGGCGCTGGGGGGGTGGGGGGGGGGGGGGTGGGGGGGGGTTGCTACTGGTCGAAGAGCCAGGTCTTGAGGAGCCTTCTGAAGGTGAGTAGGTCTTAGGTCTGCCGCAGATGGGTGGGGAGGGCGTTCCAGGTCTTTGCGGCGAGGAAGGAGAAGGATCTGCCGCCGGGGGTTGTTCGTTGGATGCGTGGGACGGCGGCAAGGGCGAGGCTGGCGGGCGGGGGTGTAGAAGTGGAGTCTGTTGTTCAGGTAGGCTGGTCCGGTGTTGTGGAGTGATTTGTGTGCGTGGGTGAGGAGCTTGAAGGTGATCCTCTTGTTGACGGGGAGCCAGTGCAGGTCTTTTAGTTGGGAGGTGATGTGGCTGCGGCGGGGGACGTTGAGGATCAGTCGGGCGGAGGCGTTTTGGATGCGTTGTAGTTGTTGCAGTTCTTTGGCCGGGATTCCTGCGTAGAGTGCGTTGCCGTAGTCCAGCCTGCTGCTGACGAGGGCTTGGGTCACTGTTCTTCTTGTTTCGGTCGGGATCCATTTGTAGATCCTGCGAAGAGTGTTGTAGCAGGAGGAGGATATGGCGTTTACCTGCTTTGACATGGAGAGGGAGGAGTCGAGGAAGAAACCTAGGTTGCGTGCGTGGTCCGTGAGTTTTGGAGCTGCTCCCAGTGTGGTCGGCCACCAGGAGTCGTCACACGCAGATGGGGTGGGACCTAGGATGAGGACCTCCGTCTTGTTCGAGTTCAGTTTCAGACGGCTGCTCCTCATCCACTCGGCGACTGCCTTCATTCCCTCGTGGAGGTTGGTTTTGGCGGTGTGCGGGTCCTTGGTGAGGGAGAGGAGAGGCGCCGGCGAGGTCGTAAGGTCGACCGGCGACGACCCGGATCCGGATCCAGCGGGATCCAGCGGCGCCGGGACCGAAGCACCCGGCCCGCTTGGGCTCCCAGTCGGGGCTTGGCCCGAAGGCGCCGCGGAACCCGACGGAGGAGTGAGCGACTTCATGGCCGTGAGGAAGGCGTCAATCTCCTCCGGCTTCGCGTTCTGCTCAGGGACCGGCGGGTGTGGAGCAGGCCGCGACGCCTGCGGCTCCAGCGGAGCCACGCGGGCGGTGTCGCCCGAACCCCCGGCTGCGTCGCGCGAGCGCCGGAGGGAGTCGGAAGAACGATGTCGCTTCTTTGACTTCTTGTGCCTCTTACCTGAGGACTTTGAGCTCGAGGAGTGGTGTCGATCCTCCGACCAGTGATGACTCCGGCTCCGCGACCGGTCCCTTGACCTCCTTCCGGACCGGGACCTCAAACGGCACTGGGCCGACTGCCGGAGCTCGAGGCGCTTGCGGGACTGCTCCCGCCTTGCCTTCGACGTCAAGGCCCGGCAGTCGGAGCACGACTTGTCATCATGGTCGGGCCCGAGGCAATGAAGACACCGGCGATGGGGGTCGGTAACCAACATCAGTCGGTTGCAGTCGACGCAGGGCTTAAACCCGGGCATCCCTACCGGCACGGTCGGAGTCGTTCGACTTCGAAAAATGATCAAAAATGATCGAAAAGTTTAGTAAAAAATTGACTAAGGGTACCACTGTTCCCCGATCGGCGCTTGCTGGCGCGGAAAAAATAGAAACTGACGTCAGCGCGCGAGGGCGGCATCCAAGCACTCCGGCGACGTCATTCCGGCGCCAACGACGCCGAACGCGGAGCTGCAGATGACGCCTACCGACGCGCAAGGGTACTGCTACGCAAAAGTTTCCGGATCCAGTCTGACGCCTGGGGATATTCTAAGGTAAGGAATCGAATACTAACCTGTTTCTTTCAGATATACTTGACAGTAGTAATGCAGTTTGTAAACAGTTTGAATTGTAATTGCATATGGTTACAGAGAAATTCAATACTTTGTAAATACAGTATATAGACTGGAATGGGCTTTTCAGTAAAATACCAGGTAAGTTACTTTTTGGATTACTTTTCTTACACAGTAGTATACCTAGATACTACTCAGGGACATTTCCTGTGAACAGGTAGGTAAAATCGTTTTTGTTAAACAGTATAATTTTACAGAATTTCTTTACGTTTTCAAACTTCACACTTTGAAACTTTTCCAAGAAAAACCGTGAAAGTTATCATATGGAAGAAAATACTGTTATCGGTTTAAAGGTAAGTATTTGGTAGTGCGAGCTGAGGTTCTGGGGTAGACTCAGGGGTCTCCCAGGGTCAAGGATGCACTCTTGTTACACCCTCAGCGGCAGTAGAGCGGCCGGGTGCAGAGTGCTGAGGCCCAATGTTATCCAGTGGGGGATAGGGGGCCTCCGGTTGGTGGCTGCTGGGGAGCAGGCCACTTGGTTGGGGGAGCAAAGCTCCTAGACTATAGCTCAGGGCAAATGGGGAAACAAAGTAGCACCAAAGGTGCACCCTCAGCAGCACTAGTGCGGCAGGGTGCAGGGTGCTGTTTCGATGTTGGGTGCCCTGTTGTTTGCAATGGGGAACCTCCGGTTTGCAAATGCACTGCAGGCTTGGGGACGAAGGTCTTCTGGGTGCGACCACCACTTCGAGAGGTAAGTTGGGTGTTGGTTAGGCACTGTCGTTTTGCCACCCAAGGCCGTGGGGTGTCAGGTGCAGGGGTGCCTTTTGGGGTTGGATCTTCCTACCAGGTCCTGGTTGCGGTTGGGGGACCTTCCGGATTTAGGCTGCAGGCATCAGCAGGTGGCTTGAGGCAGGTCAGCGGTTGCCGGATCTCGAGTTAGGATCGCCGGGGGCACCTCCTAGTGGTGTTTTCCCGCTCGGGACGTGGACGGTGGGTGCAGAGTGGTGTGGACTTGCAGTTTCTGGCTGGGGCCAGAGGTTGCAGATGAACAATCCGATGTTCACACGAAACAAAGTCTTTGTGGTTGAAGGCAGGCTGGTCCTCTGGTGTTTTCAAGGTTGGTGGCTGCAAGACACACTGGGATTTCGCAGGAGTAGGTTCGAGGTGGAGACAGGCCGGTAGGGCTGGGGCCAAGTCAGAGGGCACACTCAGTCAAAGCACATCAGCAATTCAGGAAAAAGTGGGGGCAACCATGAAGAAAGAGGGCACTGTCTCACAGGAGGTGACACCACCTCTGGCCAAAGCAAGCACTGTTCTGCCCTCAGCCATTGAGGGCTCTTACCTGCAGGAGGTCAAAAACCTGGCTGTGGTGGCAGAATGGTCTGCACTAGTAAACCAGTACACAGGCAGTCTATAGATTTTCTGGAGCACCTCTAAGGGTCCCTCTGGGTGCATGTATTAATACATCTATCACTGGAATCAGTGTGGGTTTATTAATAAGAGTTATTTGATACCAAACAACTCTAGTTTCAGTGAATCTATCATGTAGCTGGGGAACTCGTAAACACCAGTGTACGGCACATGTACTCAAAATGACTTCCCTGTTCACTTGTGATATATTAGACATCACAGGGGATTATCTGCTCATGCACATATGTCCACACATATTGTGGTGTAGATTTACATGCTGTGCATACTTTCGCCATCTAGTGTTGGACTCGGATCTGTACAACTTGCTTTTCTTTGAAAGATGTCTTTTCGAGCCACGGGACTAGGTGACTCCATGAAGGGTGTGACTAAAGATAGAGCTTAGAGATGCAGTAAACTATTAACATGCAAAGTAGAAAGTATGAATATACGAAAAAAAGGATAAAGAGTATCTGCAACAACCACAGGCGTCCGCGGAGGAAGGGTGCGTACATGAGAATCAACAGCAATACATGCCACAAACAGATGCTTACAAGGTGTAAGTCAAGATGATGGTAAAGCCAAGCCTGTACAAGGTGTGGATGGTGGTCTGCGTATGCAGTAGGTATTGTTGGTGCTTGGCACTCTTGATCAGCCTGTCGTCCAGGTAAGAGAACACGTGCATGCCGCTCCTCTGGGGATGAGCTTTTACCACTGGAAGACATTTTGTAAAATCCATGGGAGCCGTGATAACCCTGAAAGGGTGAACTTTGAACTGGAAATGCTGTCCACTTACCACAAACCTCCGGTATCTGATGTGCCCGGTGAATGGGGATGGGGAAGTAAGTATCCTTCAGATGGAGGGCAGCCATGGAGTTGCCTTGTTGCAGCAGAGAATGACATCTTTTAGAGTCACCATATGGAAGTGCTCCAACAGGATGTACCTGTTGAGAAGTTGGAGTACTGGTCTGAGGGAGTCATCCTTTTTGGGGATAAGAAAGTGCAGGGAGTACACTCCCATACCAAGGTGCTGGGGTGGATCCAAACAAAATTGGTTCGAGTTCAGTCTTTGAGTGTGTGACATAATTTCTTGCCTGAGTGTGTGCAATAAATGCTTAACACTACCCTCTGATAAAGCCTTACTGCTCTCCTACACTACCACAAATAGAGAGTAAGGTATTGTCTACTTTTACCTTTGGGGTTCCACTGGACTCTGTGCACACTATACCTTACTTTGGTAGAGCACATACAGAGCCCGCTTCCTACACTGTTGCATTAGGATAATTTTTATCATACTAAGAGATGAAACCTGTAGTGCATTTCTTAGATGTTGATCTACTACCCGCAAAATGCCTAGTAACCTGACACTGGAAAGTGAGGCCTCCATGTGGTTGTTGGTTGGAGCAGATAGGGCAGATACGAAGAGCAGAGCACTTACACAAGAAGAGGCAAGAGAAGGCGTCTCCTCTCACAGGCTGGGACAAAATGCAGATAGCCTTCCAAACTGATGTAAGAGAGGACACTCCCCCCCCAGTCCAACATTCAGACATGAAATCTATTACATACACTTATTGCCACCACAATAACACCCTACAGGACACCATGTATCCCTACACTGCTAATCCTCTATGGGCAACATATTCTACACTGACAGCGATGAAACTCCATCTTCAATCAATCAATCAATCAATAAGTGAACTTGTAAAGCACGCTACTTACCCGTGAGGGTCTCAAGGCGCTGGGGGGGGGGGGGGGGGGGGGGGGGCTGCTACTGGTCGAAGAGCCAGGTCTTGAGGAGCCTTCTGAAGGTGAGTAGGTCTTAGGTCTGC
Organism: Lissotriton helveticus; assembly: GCF_964261635.1. Classification (NCBI taxonomy): domain Eukaryota; kingdom Metazoa; phylum Chordata; class Amphibia; order Caudata; family Salamandridae; genus Lissotriton; species Lissotriton helveticus. The sequence continues at coordinate 685,851,587 of NC_136070.1, read as the reverse complement.
CGCAGATGGGTGGGGAGGGCGTTCCAGGTCTTTGCGGCGAGGAAGGAGAAGGATCTGCCGCCGGGGGTTGTTCGTTGGATGCGTGGGACGGCGGCAAGGGCGAGGCTGGCGGGCGGGGGTGTAGAAGTGGAGTCTGTTGTTCAGGTAGGCTGGTCCGGTGTTGTGGAGTGATTTGTGTGCGTGGGTGAGGAGCTTGAAGGTGATCCTCTTGTTGACGGGGAGCCAGTGCAGGTCTTTTAGTTGGGAGGTGATGTGGCTGCGGCGGGGGACGTTGAGGATCAGTCGGGCGGAGGCGTTTTGGATGCGTTGTAGTTGTTGCAGTTCTTTGGCCGGGATTCCTGCGTAGAGTGCGTTGCCGTAGTCCAGCCTGCTGCTGACGAGGGCTTGGGTCACTGTTCTTCTTGTTTCGGTCGGGATCCATTTGTAGATCCTGCGAAGAGTGTTGTAGCAGGAGGAGGATATGGCGTTTACCTGCTTTGACATGGAGAGGGAGGAGTCGAGGAAGAAACCTAGGTTGCGTGCGTGGTCCGTGAGTTTTGGAGCTGCTCCCAGTGTGGTCGGCCACCAGGAGTCGTCACACGCAGATGGGGTGGGACCTAGGATGAGGACCTCCGTCTTGTTCGAGTTCAGTTTCAGACGGCTGCTCCTCATCCACTCGGCGACTGCCTTCATTCCCTCGTGGAGGTTGGTTTTGGCGGTGTGCGGGTCCTTGGTGAGGGAGAGGAGGAGCTGGGTGTCGTCGGCGTAAGAGATGTTGTTCAGGTCGTGGTGGCGGGCCACTTGTGCGAGGGGGGCCTTGTAGACGTTGAACAAGGTTGGGCTGAGGGATGAGTCCTGGGGTTCGCCGCAGATGATGTTGGTGGCTTCGGATCGGAAGGGCGGGAGGCAGACTCTCTGGGTTCTGCCGGAGAGGAAGGACGTGGTCCAGTCCAGGGCCTTCTTCTGGATTCCGGCTTCTTGGAGGCGTGTTCTTAGTGTGCGGTGGCAGATCGTGTCGAAGGCAGCTGACAGGTCCAGGAGGATAAGGGCTGTAGTTTCGCCGTTGTATAGCTGGCGCCTGATGTCGTCTGTGGTGGCGATGAGGGCAGTATCGGTGCTTTGGTTGCGTCTGAATCCGGACTGGGATGGGTCTAGGATGTTGTTGTCCTCGAGGTGGCGGTTCAGCTGTAAGTTGGCGCTTTTCTCGTTGACCTTCGCCGGGAAGGGGAGTAGGGAGATGGGCCAGAAGTTCTTGAGGTCTTTGGGGTCCGCCTTGGGTTTCTTGAGGAGGGCGTTGATTTTGGCATGTTTCCAGCTTTCCGGGAATGTTGCTGTGTCGAAGGAGATGTTGATGACCTTCCGTAGTTGGGGTGCGATGGTTGTGTCAGCTTTGTTCAAAAGGTGGTGTGGGCAGGGATCTGATGGAGATCCTGAATGGATGGGGTTCATGACCTTGCATGTCTCTTCGTCGTTGACGTGGGACCAGGAGGTCAGCTGGTTAGTGCAGGTGGCGTTCGGGGTGGGGTCTGTTGAGGTCGGGTCATATGAGGAGATGAGACTGTCGTGGATGTCGGCGATCTTGCGATGGAAGAAGGTGGCCAGTGAGTCGCACTGATCTTGCGAGGGTGGGATGTTTCTGGTGTTGGCGCTGGCATTTGAGAGTTCCTTCACTCTGTTGAAAAGTTATTTGCTGTCGTGTGCGTTGTTGGCCAGTCGGGTTTTGAAGGACAATCTTTTGGCTGTTCTGAGGAGGTGGTGATGTCTGCGGATGGCGTCCTTGTGGGCTGAGTGGCTGTCTGGTGCTTTGTCGTGGAGCCATTTCTTCTCAAGCTTCCGGCATGTTCGTTTGGAGGTCTGGAGTTCTTCAGTGAACCAGGCGGCTTTCTTGCTGGGGTGGTTGATGGAGGGTTTCTTGATCGGGATGAGGGTGTTTGCGCAGTTGTCGATCCATTGTCTGAGGTCTCGGGCGGCGGTGTCTGTGTCGGTGGGGTCGGTGGGTGGGTTCTGGACGAGGGTGGAGGTCAGTTGGTCTTCAGTGACTGTGCTCCAGCAGCGGCGAGGCAGCTGTTGGGTGCAGTGGTGTGTGGTTGGTTTCTTGAAGGTGAAGTGGAGTTCGGTAGTGTGGTTGAAGGCGACGTGGGTGCTTGTGGAGAAGACGGGGTCGAGCATGTGGCCGGCGGCATGGGCGGGTTTGGTGATGAGTTTTCGGAGGCCGAGGTTGGCGATCAGGGTGGCGGAGTTGGTGTCGTTGTTGTTCTTGAGGTGGAAGTTCAGGTCCACGAGGAGGATGTAGTCCGTGGAGGCGAGTGCATGGGTGCTGGCGAGGTCGGCGATGGAGTCGCTGAAGAGGGTCGGGGTCCAGGGGGTCTGTAGATGAGAGTTCCTCTGAGGGTGGTGTTGGGGTCGATGTGGATCCGGAAGTGTAGGTGTTCGGCGGAGTTGATGTGGTCGTCTGCGAGGGTGTGGACCTGGAGGGTGGACTTGTGGACGATGGCAATTCCTCCTCTCATCCCGTTGTTGCGGAATCTGCGGGAGATCTTGTAGCCGTTCGGGATGGCAATGGCGATGTCAGGTGCTGAGGAGTCATTCCACCAGGTCTCAGTCAGGAAGGCAACGTCTGGGGTGGCGGTGTCGAGCAGGTCCCAGACCTCGACGGCGTATTTGCATGAGGAGCGGGTGTTGAGGAGTATGCAGCGGAGGTGGTTGGGTCCGGTCCGTGGGGGTTTGGTGGATCTGTCGCATGTGAAATTGCAGGTGTGGCAGGAGAAGGGTCCGTGGGTGCGTTTCGGGGCGGCCTGGAAGCAGCGTTGGTCCCGGCCGGTGTTGAGCGCGTGGAGGGTACTGGTGTCCTATCGGAGTCTGGCGCCATGGTGGGTGTGAGGTCCACAGATTCTGGTGCTGGGCGAGGTCCAGGCGCGGACGGACGCAGGCGGGCCTGCATTTGGCGCACCTTCGGCGCGCAATGGGTGCGTCTGCTGCGCGTCCGGGCCATCTTCTCACCACACCCCCTGAATCTGCCTTAGATGTTGAGCCCATGGTGAGCACAGCACAATGGTTGTCTTCAACAGCTCTTCCACATTGGCCTAGCTGCATCCAATCCAAATACTCAATAAGATCTATATCCAAGATAGTGGTAAAAGACAGAGTGCATATGTCGCGCTACAGCCCTCTAGTTCATGTTTGGTTTTCTATTTTTTTTACATTAATCTGTTTATACTTATTACTATTAGGCTATGAACTTAAGAAAGCTGCAAGATTCATTGAAATATACGCCTGTGATTTACAACTATACGACCAGAAGGTGGCAAAGAGTGGAACATCGAAATGATGATTGTGGCTTGTTCGTGGTATCGTTTGAATAAGATGCCATAATACTATTAAAAGAAGTTTGCAATAGTCGCCACCTATGGAAAAACTCAATAAAAATGTCTAAAATGTTTTTTTTTTAAATAAATGCTGGTACAAGGGTGTCCCATTTCCTTTCCAATTTGCTTATAGTCATAATGCATTATAAAGTGCCGGTCTACTGAAGGACCTCAGGTGCCAGGCTTTCAGAGATGAGATTGCAGTGGAAATTCCAGTTGCTCAGACATGATTACGGATTATACTGTAGGGAGGTTATATGAAGTAAACCTGTTCCCTCTGGCCCAGCTGCCTCACCCCTTAACTAACTTCTGAAGCTGGAACTCGAGCATAAGCAGCCAACAAACAAAAGAAAGGAGGATAAGTTACTTTACTGTAACAAAAGTTCACCAGTAAGAGACACTTCCCAGTTCAAATCCTTAGAACTATTCACCACAACAAACAAGCATTTGCAATGCAAGAAGTCTCGAATTTGTGAAAGTTAGAGTTAATGGCATTGTAAATTACAATGTTTTTTACTTATTTTTTTGCGGATGTGGGGAGTGTGTGAGGCAGAGCGTAGGTGTATGGTGGGTTGTGAGTGTGTGTATGAATGAGTGAAAGTGACAGAGTGAGAATGAGTGGCAGGGAAGTGAGTGAAATAGAGGGGAATGGGAAAGTCTGAGTTAGAGAAAATAAGTGAGACTAAGGGACAGTGAGATCTTGAGAGTGCAAATGAGTGAGAGCATGTGAGGGAGTGTTAATTAGTGAGAATAGCATTTAAGTGAGAATGAATTGAGTGTGTAAATGTAATTTAGCGTAGCTGAGTGAGAGTGTGCATGTGAGTATGTTACACTTGTGAATCTGCTGCTTGTCCGGCATATGGAAGTTATGGAGCAAAACTCATGTCCTGGAACACAGATTTAATTCTTGGCATAATGGCACCAAGAGCAAAATGCTGACACTGGATGTAATTGTTAGAATAAGAGCAACCCATGGCAAAATGCAGGTACTGATATATTAGAGACAATTCCTTGAATATTGGGCACTCCTGGCAAAATACGGACTGTTGCACAAGAGGTAATGTTTAGATTATGGGACTCAAAGCAAATTGTGGTCCTACTGGATGTAATTTTTGGCATTGATACCAAATTCCCCAGTTTTCAGTAAAGCCATTAGGGTGCTATGGATTTCGTAATGACAAACTCCCAGTACCATATACTCATAATGGCATTACTGCACTTACAATGTCTAATAATTGGCTTAGAGACTGTAGGGGTACAGGGCTCATGCACCTGTACCCTCACCACTGGTATAGTGCACCCAGCTAGAGGGGTGGCTGACCTATGCCAGGGCAGTGGGTTGTAGGCATGGCACACATCCCTCTTCACTTTGTTCTGCACCAAAACACGCAGCCTGCAAAGGTAGTGTGTGGGTGTAAAGGTTCAGGGCCTCTAAGGGTGGCACAATTAGTGCTGCAGCTATTAGAGACCTTGCTTGGCCACAGTGCCATTGGTACATGTCGTACCATTTACAAGGGACTGGCCTGTGTCCAAAGAGTGCCAATTTAGGTTTGTTTTCAATGCAGTTTAGGGAAAGAAATTAGGCCCTGGGTACCTGTTTGGTAGGAACCCAGGGCACACTCAGTCAAAGCACATCAACAGTTTAGCAAAATGTGGGGGCAACCATGCAAAAAGAAGGCACTTTCTTACAGCTCTCTATTTCCAAATGCCCAGAGGGAACAAAGGTCTTAGCAGAAGGAACCCCAATGAGGGCTCTCTAACCTTTAAGGGAAGCATCTGTGATTATAATCATATGATGTTGAACAGGCTCCAACTAGAAGCCCCATCAAAGTGTTTTTCATGTCAAGTATTCTAAATGTACTGACATCTGCACGCACTGAAATTTAACACATCTCAGCACCAATGTCTCGTGCAAGTGCATTTTTAGGATCAGGAAAATGCAGGTGGGCAACACGCTAAATAAATGAATAGCTTCAATGACTAGAGAATGATAGGTTCTGGTCTCCAAGATCATTCTCCGAACCAAGCTGCTCTTCAGCAGAGTTTCTGAAGGGAGACGGAGTCTATCTCTGTAGTCATCCACTGAATTTCACTGCCCTTGTGTACACCAAATAGAACAGAGCCCACAAAAAAGAAGGTTAGCTATGTGTAGAAGAGACTCAGATAGGAGTTCCAAAACATTGATTAGAACCTCAACAACTTCAACCAAGCATGCTTCTAGAGCTGATTCAACAAGTTACTTATCTTCGGAAACAATATATCTATAAGAAACATAGGTTAATTCTAGATTCCTTACCTTAGAATTACCCCCAGGTGTCAGACTGGATCCGGAGAATTTTTTCATCAGCAGTACCCCTGTGCGTCGCTGTCGCCAGGATGACGTCACAGCAGCTACTTAGAAGCCGCCCTCAGTTCTGTACACTTTTAGGTATTAACGAAAGAGCTTTTAGCTCACGCACCCTGCGCGCAGAGGTGATGGCCACCAGAAAGGCAGTTTTCAAAGTCAGAAGCCTGAGATGACAGTTATGTAGTGGCTCAAAGGGAGCACACATAAGGTAGGTAAGAACCAAGTTCAAGTCCCACTGGGGCATTACGAATGGAACAGGAGGAAAAAGATGAGTAATGCCCTTAAGGAAACAATTTACACTAAGGGACTTGAAAAGAGAAGGCTGATCAGGAAGCCTAAGAAAGGCTGAAATGGCCGAGAGACAGCCCTTTAGAGTGCACAGAGCAGAGCCCTGCTGGGCCAAAGAAAGGAGGAACAAGAGAACCTCAGAAAGAGGGGCAGAAAGGGGATCCACAGCCTTTGCTGTGCACCATGACACAAATTTGTTCCATCTGCAGGCGTATACCGTCTTAGTGGAGCGACGCCTGGCTGCGAAGATAACATCACAGACTTCAGGAGGCAATTCAAACGACATCAACTGCCCTCCGAGATCTGGACGCAATCGGACAGGTTCCCCTGATGTTCAGGTCCCACTGCAGAGCCCGCATATGCCATCTGGCATGATTCACCAGCAGGATGCAGGCAGCCATCAGGCCCAGTAGCTTGAGGGTCAACCTGAACTAAACCCGGGATAGAGGCTGAAAGATCGGAATCATCAGCTAAATCCCTCGGAATCACTCTGGACAAGCACTTGAACATGAAGACTCATATTAGCAAAGTTTGCAAGGGAGCTAACCACACGTTGAGGATACTCAGGAAGCTCAAACCTTTCCTCCCTCAAGCTGACTTTAAACAAGTGGTAAAAACACTTGTTTTGCCAAGACTTGAATATGGCAGTGCTACACTCTGTGGTCTCCCCAAATATACCTTGCCCCGCTAAGGGCCTCATTGAATGCGACGGCCAGACTGGTAACAGCTACCAAAAGAAATGCGCACATCTCTGCAGTCTTAAAATCCCTAAATTGGCTGCCATATGAAGCAAGAATACAGCTAAAGATTGCTTGCGTACCTCACAAAGCCCTCCATTTCATGCCCCCCAGTTATCTAGCGCAAAAACTGGAACTATCAGGAGGGGCTAGACCCTCTAGGAGTGCTAACTCTCTCCTCCTGAAACCTCAAATCTTTCGCAAAAATCGAACATGCCACCGAGCCTTCTCTGGCTCAACTCCGAAGATCTGGAACTCACTCCCACCGGAAATACGTCGAATCTCTTCCAAGGATGACTTCAAATTGGAAGTAAAAAGATTCCTTATGAACAAGTTCTTACCTTAATAGGTTGTTGGATCGTCTGCTCTAATGCATTAGACTTAGACCTTTAAGACCTTGCACTGGCGGCTATTCCATCTCAATATGTACCAGTTATGTTCTTAATATTCTGCTGATGCCGTGTACATGTAACTGTTCTTGTTATGTGAGTTCTATTTTGATATGTGATTTTGTCTGGAATCCCATTTGACACATGTATTGCAACTGTTACCTTACATTCCACACAACTGTAAAGCGCTATGATATCCCCCGGGATCATGTCTGCACTCTATAAAACTTTATAAATCAATAAAATAGCCAGAATATCCTGGACTAGCAGTTCGGAGAGGATAGACCTGAAACTGCATTGTGTCCAGAACCGCTCCGATGAAGAGGAGCTTCTGAGAGGGAGTCAGGTGTGACTTCGGCACATTGATGGAGAACCCCAGTGAATGTAGGAGGTCGGCCGAAGTCTATAGGTGGGAGACGACAGCCTGGGGCGAGCCCGCCTTCAAAAGCCAGTCATCAAGATAGGGGGAAGACTGGAACCCCTGATCTGCGCAGATGAGCTGCGACCACCGCCATCACTTTCGTGAACACCCGTGGGGTGCTTGTAAGGCCAAAGGGGAGCACGGTAAACTGAAAGTGCTCGTGGTCTACCGTGAACCACTGGTAACGCCGGTGGGCCAGCAGGACGAGGATGTGAAAACAAGCCTCCTGCAAGTCCAACGCTACCATCCATTCTCCAGGGTTGAAAGCAGACAGGACCTGAGCCAGCGTCAACATTTTGAATTTCTCCTTCCGGAGGAATCGGTTGGCGTTCTTGAGATCCAGGATAGAACGCAGGCCTTTGTCCTTCTTGGGCACCAGAAATTAGTGGGAATAGCAACCACGACCTACTTCTGGGATAGGAACTCGCTCGATGGCCCCCTTTGCCAAGAGTGTCAAAACTGCCTGTTGGAGAAGGGCCAGATGATCCTCCAACATGCGATGGTACTGAGGTGGCATGGCAGGAGGGGTAGTCTCCAAGGAGAGGGTGTAGCCCCTTCCGACTATTTGCAAAACCCACCTGTCTGACGTGATGGTGCGCCAGTGGGGGAGGTGATGGCGAATCCTGCCACCCACTGGCGATTGGTGGCCCTGAAAGGTCAGACTAGGAGGGTTTGGAGGCTACTGCATAGGGTGCTGTGGTGGACTGGCCCACCCGCTGGCCCAAGGAACCACTGCGGTTGTTCCCACGTCCCCAGCCGCACAGTGGCTTAACAGCTTGCGCTGGACTGTGGCTCTGGGCGGGATGTGGCGGGGCACCCCCTCTGTAGCCACGAAAGGGACGAAAAGCAGACTGCGCAGGGCGGGTGGTGGAGAGGACCAAGGACCTGGCCATAGTCCTTAAAGCGCTCTAGGGCGTTGCTTGCTCTGTCACCGAATAGGCGATGGCCATCAAAGGGCATGTCCATAAGGTTGGATTGGACATACCCTGAAAAACCAGTCGACCTCAACCAGGCGTAGCGTCGAAGGGCTACCGACGTGGAAATCGTCCTGCATAGTGAGTTGGCACTATCCAGTCTACAGCGGATAGTAAACTTCGCTGCGTCTCTCCCTTCGGCAACTGCTCGAGAGAGAGTACGGACTGAGGGAGCACTTGCGCAACCGTATCCCACACGGAGTGGGTGCAACAGCCCAACAGACATGCAGTGTTTACCGACCGCAGTCCCAAGCTGAAGGAAGAAAACTTCTTCTTCTCAAGATGGTCCAGCTTTTTGAATTCCCTATCAGGTGGAGCGGTAGGGAACGCGCCGGTGGAGGCTTGGACCACCAAGTTCTCAGGGCTGGGGTGTTGGGAGAGGAAAGTGGGGTCACCCAGGGCCGGGCGGTGGCGTTGGGCAATGATCCTATCCACAGGAATCCCTGGGTTGGGCCTGGACCAGGTGCCCAAAAGGATGTCTGTCAGGTCTTCATTAAACTGCAGCAGGGGCTCCCAAGAGCTCGCTGCCAGTTGAAGCACCTCTGTCATGAGTTTTGTCCTGACTGCCACCATAGGTAGCTCGAGGTGGAAAGCCTCGGCCACCCTATGCAACACCAGAGCGTAAGACGCTCCCTCCTCTGTAGCCACAGTAGGAGGAGACAACATGCCAAGGTCTGGTGAGGTATCCAGACCACTGGCTTCCCCCAATTCCTCTCTCCAGTCCAGTTCATCACTTAACTGGTCAGTCAAAGGGTCTCCAGACCTCTTCCAGTCCTCCTCACCTTTCTCTGGTTGCCAATCTGGTCTCAAAGAGCCTGGGTAGAACAGAGGCACAGAAGTACCCGTTGGCACTGGATTCAGCATCGGTCAATGCTGATCCGGCTCCGTGTCTACATCAAGATGGAGGCCGGGGTCTACGTCGTCTGAGGACACAGCCGACACAGGCTGTGGACATGGTGCTGGTGGAATCGGCGCCGGTGGAGGTGTAGTAAGGTCGACCCGCGCCGATCCGAATCCAGGCTTGGATCCAAGGGGACCCTGCGGTGCCGAGGCCAGAGCCGCTGGCGTCAAAGGCCCAGGGCCCCCAGCCGAGTCTGTGGGCCCGAAGGCGCGCCAGCGGAGTCGGGCTGCTCAAGATGGCAGCATCGCTTCGTAAAATTGACTAAGCTGGGATGGGGTTGCTTCAGGTCCCGGAAAGGGGGGGAAATCCGGAGTCGACCCTTCGCTCTCCACATACGGAGCAGCACTACCCGCATCCCTCGCCGCGTCAGCCGACGGACGGGGAGAAGTCGAAGAGTGACGATGCTTCTTCGACTTCTCCTTGTACTTCGACTTACCTGACCCCAAGTGAGAAGACTTGGAAGAAGAATGATGGTGGCTCCGTGACAGGTACCTCGACCTCCTATGTGACCGGGACCGGGACCTCGAGCTGCACGGAGCAGACTGCCAGGCCTCAAGAAGCATGGGGGACATAGACGTCGGATTTATGGTCCCAGGAAGAAGAGGCACACGCGGTGCGGATCCATCACCGACATCAGTCGGTTACAGGAACCGCAAGCCTTGAAGCCGGGCATCCCTCGTACAACAGGAGTCGATGGACTCAATAACGATGTCGAGAAAAAGTCAGTCAAAAAGGGACTGGAGGTACTGCTCTCTCCGGATCTGCGCTAGCTGGCGCGGAAAAAGAACTGACGTCAGCACGCGAGGGCGGCGTCTAAGTAGCTGCCGCGACGTCATCCCGACGACCATGACGCCAACGATGAAAGCGGAGACGACCGACGCCACCTTTCGATGCGCAGGGGTACTGCTGACGAAAAAATTCTCCGAATCCAGTCTGGCGCCTGGGGGTAATTATAAGGTAAGGAATCTATAACTACCGGTCTCTTTCAGATAGGTCCTCCATCCCTAGCACAGTCTTTTGCAACTGCTGGACTGTGCAAGGCCTCAAACTAAAACATCGATTGCAGTCTAAACTGTTACATAGTAATATCAAACTCTGTTATATATGCAAGGTCAGCAAATTACAAAGGCTCCTTATAGGGGTTTATTTTTAAAGTGGAAAAGGTGCATCCTGTAGATGCTGTCTGGAGCCAATTGTACTCTGTACAATAATGTTCACCAATTGGTGGCAAATCCTCATACTGATCCAGGTCAAATAGGGGTGAGGCTTCATCTACCAAGGGTCCTTAAAAACAGGATGATCACTAGGGGCATGCTGCATAACACTCCTGAGTTAAAATGGCTCCTTTCATGTTGAAAGGGGAAATCCCTATACGCATCTCCAGTCACTCAGCTACTCGGTGTCCCATGACACTGAACAGGATGGCGTAGAGAGGGACCTTGCTGCAAAAAATAACAGCCAAACATACAGTGGGCCGGTGGAAGGCACATGAGCCACTGGCAGGATTCAGAGCCTGCACCTTGGGTAAGATTCAGAAACGGGTTTCTTATGTTGCATTTTTATTTTTAAATATTCTTTCCAGACATATTATTGGGCCTAAAATGTTGAATGGGGCAAAACACTTTGTGAACTTTGAACTGTGTGGTGAGGATAGTTTGCACTTCTCTGTCTCCTGGATCTTGGTCTCATTTCCAAGAAGGACCAACATGCTGATATGCCTTATGCAGAAGGACTATACTATAAGCTCCTGGAGTGTCCATCTTCATTAGTTATCTTGCCTCACAAGCTGAGCGTTAAATGAAAAAGGCTGCACCTCTAGAAGGTAACAGAATTGTATGAAAGTTTGTAATAGTCGCCACCTATGGAAAAACTCAAACAAAATGTCTAAAATGGTTTTAAATAAATGCTGGTACAAGGGTGTCCCATTTCCTTTCCAATTTGCTTATTGTTATAATGCATTATAAAGTGCCGGTCTACTGAAGGACCTCAGGTGCCAGGCTTTCAGAGATGAGATTGCAGTGGAAATTCCAGTTGCTCAGACATGATTACGGATTATGCTGTAGGGAGGTTATATGAAGTAAACCTGTTCCCTCTGGCCCAGCTGCCTCACCCCTTAACTAACATCTGAAGCTGGAACTCGAGCATAAGCAGCCAACAAACAAAAGAAAGGAGGATAAGTTACTTTACTGTAACAAAAGTTCACCAGTAAGAGACACTTCCCAGTTCAAAACCTTAGAACTATTCACCACAACAAACAAGCATTTGCAATGCAAGAAGTCTCGAATTTGTGAAAGTTAGAGCTAATGGCATTGTAAATTACAATGTTTTTTACTTATTTTTTTGCGCATGTGGGGAGTGAGTGAGGCAGAGCGTAGGTGTATGGTGGGTTGTGAGTGTGTGTATGAATGAGTGAAAGTGACAGAGTGAGAATGAATGGCAGGGAAGTGAGTGAAATAGAGGGGAATGGGAAAGTCTGAGTTAGAGAAAATAAGTGAGACTAAGGGACAGTGAGATCTTGAGAGTGCAAATGAGTGAGTGAGAGCATGTGAGGGAGTGTTAATTAGTGAGAATAGCATTTAAGTGAGAATGAATTGAGTGTGTAAATGTAATTTAGCGTAGCTGAGTGAGAGTGTGCATGTGAGTATGTTACACTTGTGAATCTGCTGCTTGTCCGGCATATGGAAGTTATGGAGCAAAACTCATGTCCTGGAACACAGATTTAATTCTTGGCATAATGGCACCAAGAGCAAAATGCTGACACTGGATGTAATTGTTAGAATAAGAGCAACCCATGGTAAAATGCAGGTACTGATATATTAGAGACAATTCCTTGAATATTGGGCACTCCTGGCAAAATACGGACTGTTGCACAAGAGGTAATGTTTAGATTATGGGACTCAAAGCAAATTGTGGTCCTACTGGATGTAATTTTTGGCATTGATACCAAATTCCCCAGTTTTCAGTAAAGCCATTAGGGTGCTATGGATTTCGTAATGACAAACTCCCAGTACCATATACTCATAATGGCATTACTGCACTTACAATGTCTAATAATTGGCTTAGAGACTGTAGGGGTACAGGGCTCATGCACCTGTACCCTCACCACTGGTATAGTGCACCCAGCTAGAGGGGTGGCTGACCTATGCCAGGGCAGTGGGTTGTAGGCATGGCACACATCCCTCTTCACTTTGTTCTGCACCAAAACACGCAGCCTGCAAAGGTAGTGTGTGGGTGTAAAGGTTCAGGGCCTCTAAGGGTGGCACAATTAGTGCTGCAGCTATTAGAGGCCTTGCTTGGCCACAGTGCCATTGGTACATGTCGTACCATTTACAAGGGACTTGCCTGTGTCCAAAGAGTGCCAATTTAGGTTTGTTTTCAATGCAGTTTAGGGAAAGAAATTAGGCCCTGGGTACCTGTTTGGTAGGAACCCAGGGCACATTCAGTCAAAGCACATCAACAGTTTAGCAAAATGTGGGGGCAACCATGCAAAAAGAAGGCACTTTCTTACAGCTCTCCATTTCCAAATGCCCAGAGGGAACAAAGGTCTTAGCAGAAGGAACCCCAATGAGGGCTCTCTAACCTTTAAGGGAAGCATCTGTGATTATAATCATATGATGTTGAACAGGCTCCAACTAGAAGCCCCATCAAAGTGTTTTTCATGTCAAGTATTCTAAATGTACTGACATCTGCAAGCACTGAAATTTAACACATCTCAACACCAATGTCTCATGCAAGTGCATTTTTAGGATCAGGAAAAGGCAGGTGGGCAACACGCTAAATAAAGGAATACCTTCAATGACTGGAGAATGGTAGGTTCTGGTCTCCAAGATCATTCTCCGAACCAAGCTGCTCTTCAGCAGAGTTTCTGAAGGGAGACGGAGTCTATCTCTGTAGTCATCCACTGAATTTCACTGCCCTTGTGTACACCAAATAGAACAGGGCCCACAAGAAAGGAGGTTAGCTATGTGTAGAAGAGACTCAGATAGGAGTTCCAAAACATTGATTAGAACCTCAACAACTTGTGTCCAGAACTGCTCCGATGAAGAGGAGCTTCTGAGAGGGAGTCAGGTGTGTCTTCGGCACATTGATGGAGAACCCCAGTGAATGTAGGAGGTCGGCCGAAGTCTATAGGCGGGAGACGACAACCTGGGGCGAGCCCGCCTTCAAAAGCCAGTCATCAAGATAGGGGGAAGACTGGAACCCCTGATCTGCGCAGATGAGCTGCGACCACCGCCATCACTTTCGTGAACACCCGTGGGGTGCTTGTAAGGCCAAAGGGGAGCACAGTAAACTGAAAGTGCTCGTGGCCAACCGTCAACCACTGGTAACGCCGGTGGGCCGGCAGGACGAGGTTGTGAAAACAAGCCTCCTGCAAGTCCAACGCTACCATCCAGTCTCCAGGGTCGAAAGCAGACAGGACCTGAGCCAGCGTCAACATTTTGAACTTCTCCTTCCGGAGGAATCGGTTGGCGTTCTTGAGATCCAGGATAGAACGCAGGCCTTTGTCCTTCTTGGGCACCAGAAATTAGTGGGAATAGCAACCACGACCTACTTCTGGGACAGGAACTCGCTCGATGGCCCCCTTGGCCAAGAGTGTCAAAACTGCCTGTTGGAGAAGGGCCAGATGATCCTCCGACATGCGATGGTACTGAGGTGGCATGGCTGGAGGAGTAGTCTCCTAGGAGAGGGTGTAGCCCCTTCCGACTATTTGCAAAAACCCACCTGTCCGACGTGATGGTGCGCCAGTGGGGAAGGTGATGGCAAATCCTGCCACCCACTGCCGATTGGTGGCCCTGAAAGGTCAGACTAGGAGGGTTTGGAGGCTACTGCATAGGGTGCTGTGGTCGACTGGCCCGCCCGCTGGCCCACAGAACCACAGCGGTTGTTCCCACGTCCCCCGCCGCACAGGGGCTTAACAGCTTGCGCTGGACTGTGGCTCTGGGCGGGACGTGGCGGGGCACCCCTTTTGTAGCCACGAAAGGGACGAAAAGCAGACTGCGCAGGGCGGGTGGTGGAGAGGACCAAGGACCTGGCCATAGTCCGAGAGTCCTTAAAGCGCTCTAGGGCGTTGTTTGCTCTGTCACCGAATAGGCGATGGCCATCAAAGGGCATGTCCAAAAGGGTGGATTGGACATCCCCTGAAAAACCAGTCGACCTCAACCAGGCGTAGCGTCAAAGGGCTACTGACATGGAAATCGTCCTGCATAGTGAGTTGGCGGTATCCAGTCTACAGCGGATAGTAAACTTCGCTGCGTCTCTCCCTTCGGCAACTGCTCGAGAGAGTTCGGACTGAGGCAGCACTTGCGCAACCGTATCCCACACGGAGTGGGTGTAACAGCCCAACAGACATGCAGTGTTTACCGACCGCAGTCCCAAGCTGAAGGAAGAAAATATCTTCTTCCCAAGATGGTCCAGCTTTTTGGATTCCCTCTCAGGTGGAGCGGTAGGGAATGCGCCCTTGGAGGTGGAGGCTTGGACCACCAAGTTCTCAGGGGTGGGGTGTTGGGAGAGGAAAGTGGGGTCACCCAAGGCCGGGCGGTGGCGTTGGGCAATGATCCTATCCACAGGAATCCCTGAGGATGTCTGTCAGGGCTTCATTAAACTGCAGCAGGGGCTCCCAAGAGCTTGCTGCCAGTTGAAGCACCTCTGTCATGAGTTTTGTCTTGACTGCCACCATAGGTAGCTCGAGGTGGAAAGCCTTGGCCACCCTATGCAACACCACAGCGTAAGACGCTCCCTCCTCCGTAGCCACAGGAGGAGACAACATGCCAAGGTCTGGTGAGGTATCCAGACCACTGGCTTTCCCCAGTTCCTCTCTCCAGTCCAGTTTATAACCTAACTGGTCAGTCAAAGGGTCTCCAGACCTCTTCCAGTCCTCCTCACCTTTCTCTGGCTGCCAATCTTGTCTCAAAGAGCCAGGGTAGAACAGGGGCACAGAAGTACCCGTTGGCACTGGATTCAGCGTCGGTCGACGCTGATCCGGCTCCGTGTCTACATCAAGGTGGAGGCCGGGGTCTACGTCGGCTGAGGACACAGCCGACGCCGGCTGTGGACATGGTGCTGGTGGAATCGGCGCCGGTGGAGGTGTAATAAGTTCGACCCGTGCCGATCCGAATCCAGGCCTGGATCCAAGGGGACCCTGCGGTGCTGAGGCCAGAGCCGTTGGCGTCAAAGGCCCAGGGCCCCCAGCCGAGTCTGTGGGCCCGAAGACGTGCCAGCGGAGTTGGGCTGCTCAAACATGGCAGCATCGCTTCGTAAAATTGACTAAGCTGGGTTGGGGTTGCTTCAGGTCCCGGAAAGGGGGGGAAATCCGGAGTCGACCCTTCGGACTCCGCATACGGAGCAGCACTACCCGCATCCCTCGCCGCATCAGCCGACGGAAGGGAGTAGTCGAAGAGCGACGATGCTTCTTCGACTTCTTCTTGTACTTCGACTTACCTGACCCCAAGTGATAAGACTTGGAAAAAGAATGATGGTGGCTCCGTGACAGGTACCTCGACCTCCTACGTGACCGGGACCTCGAGCTGCACGGAGCAGACTGCCAGGCCTCAAGAAGCATGGGGGACCGCTCCCACAAAGAAGTCGGATTTATGGTCCCAGGCAGAAGAGGCACACGCGGTACGGATCCGTCACCGACATCAGTAGGTTACAGGAACCGCAAGCCTTGAAGCCGGGCATCCCTCGTACAACAGGATGGCGACAGGAAGATGCCAGCCGATGTCGGGTGATTTCAGGTGAGAAGGTGAGCTTGTCTCTTCAGCCACAAGGTCCAGGAGGCGTTGATGACGACCAGGAGCTGGATTTAAGCTGTCCCACGAAGGATCTAGTGGACTGCGGTGTCGGTTTCTGGATTGGACTCAATAAGCCTTGGCAAATGCAAGATGTCAAGATTGGCTTTGGTGCGGACCAGCATGGTCTGAGGAACTTCTCTTTTGGGGAGAAGTTTGAGCAAACCTGGAGTAACCAGGAAAGCAAAGTAAATCAAGGATTGGTCTTCGTAGCGGCTCACTAGCCAACGGACTAGGAACCGCGAAGACGCGTTGAGTGGAAATGCACAAAGCGGGCCCATGGGACACTCGTGGAGTGTGGGACTCAGCTTCGGTGCAAAAGGTGCTCGGGACTGGGGCTTTAAGCACCCCAATGCACAACTTCGGGATACCTCAGGAAGTAAGTGCAGCTTGCAAAATGCAGGCTGTCCAGGAGTTCCAGTCCCACGTCTATGGTGTCCGCCACAGGTCTCAGCTTTGCTGGGAGCGCAGGGCAGTGTCAGAGATATCTGGAAGTCCGTGTCCTGTGTCGCAGATTCTTAGGGATGCGGCGGGAGCCTCGAAAATGCAGCTCGGCAAAGATGCAGTTGGTGCCTGTTTGAACAGGATGGTCACTCCTTGACCACAAGGGAGATTTCTTCCGTCTTCCAGTCGATATAGAATGTCGAAGGTCCAGGATATATGTTGCAGAGTTTCGTCCATGGTACTCTAAAGTCCTATGGGTGGACCTGGGGAGGGGGTGGTTACACCCCTTCTCCTTTGTCCAGTTTCACGCCAGACCTGGGACTGAGCGTCCCAGCAAACGGTTTGAACTGGGAAATGCATGGAGCACCTTGTGTGCCCCAGGCAGTGTCTGAAAAGCATTCACTGAATGCAACCCTCCCTGCCCCAATACACTAAAGCGTGTCTGGGCAGGAAACCTATTGTCCAGGCCTCCCCTGCCCAAGTTTCGTCCAGCAGGAGGGCAGACTCGTGTCTGTGGCAGCATCATCCATTTTATGATGCTGGGGCTCTGTTTAACTTTAACCGGGTTTACCAGTAACTACATGTCTTCTCCCTCTAGAAGGGTTGAATGCTACACCCGCCGCCAGAGCTGGTGGGGGGGGGGGGGGTAGTATTCCAAAGTGTTTAACACCTTACATGACATGTTTTGATAAAGCCAAACCAAAGTTAGCATTAACCGCAAGGATTATAATGCACTTAGGAGTATATGGTATGGCTATATCATAGAACAGCTGTAAGGGGATGGTTCCAAAAGCTGCAGAGGGGCTCAGATCATGCTAGGGCACCCTCTCACACAAAACCAATCACCCTGCCTCCAGGATTGTCAAGGCCTGCCATAGGAGTGACTTATAGGTTACTATGTGTCTATATATAAGGTAGATATAGATATACTATATCTAAGTAAGGGGTGATTACACCACCTTACCCAGGCTGTAAGTGCAGACCTGTGGTGTCAGTTTGGAAGGCTAACCAGGGGTGGCACAATACATGCTGCAGCCCCTGATAGGCCTAGGGTGCACCTATGCCCTGGGTACCTAGAGTACCATATACAGGGTCTCACAAGGGTGACCCAATAATCAATCTGGTATGTACCTAAAGTACATGGTAGCAATTTAGAGAGAGAACAGCTTGGCTGTGGGCCTGATTAGCAGGGCCACAGCCATACTAGAGTCGAAAAACCAGTGAATCACAGCAAAAAGTGTGGGTAACCATAGGAAGCAGATCTACTCTCCTACACTGCACATATATAGAATTCACCATTAATTACTTAGTATGTTGTGACAAAGCTCACTTTGAATGTTGCATGTAGTCAAATACTTCATCACCAGCACTTACCGGATCTTTCGCTAAAGCTTCCTGGAGCACTTCCCTGGCCTTGCTCAGATTGTTTTGGACTTTCAGCACCTGTCGAGCCAACTTAATGGAATAGAATGTAGCTAGATGGGTTCCTTCATTCATCAAGATGGCTTCTCGGAGGAGCGCTTCTGCTGCTTCTAGGTTCCCAACACGCCGTTCCAGGCTCACTCTGCGCAGGCGCACCATGGCAAGTCCAGGAACCGCTTCGTCCAACCTCTTCAAAATGTTCCGGGCCTCTTGCACATCACCTGCAGAGAAGTGATAGGAGAAAATAATAACAATGTCTGGGGTGACGCATGGGACATTAGCTAAATCAAGTGAGGTATTTGGTTTTTTTTTCCATCAAGTATCCACCCATTTGAACACTTATCTAACTATGAGATTTAAGAGCTTAGCAGCTTTTTTCCCCACTCATCTAAACTCTGTTTTAAGCCTTTGAAGACTGAAGGGGATTTCGCACTATCACAGATACAGGTAATAAACGAGCAAGACTTTCCATTCTTTGTTGAGTTTTTAAATTTAATACAGGATGATAAAGACTTGGTCATATAAAACATGGGGATATTTCTCTATTATGTCTTGCAACATAAACATGAGAAACCAAAGAGTTTATGGTTAAGAGTCAGAAACACTAGGGGTCTGATTACGAGTTTTGTGGACAGGTTACTCCATCACAAACGTGACGGATATCCTTCCGTCATATTATGAGTTCCATAATATCCAATGGAACATAATGGAACTTGTAATAAGGCGGACGGGATAGTCGTCACCTTCGTGATGGAGTAACCCATTGTTAAACTCGTAATCAGGTCCTTAGTGTGTCATGTAACCTAATATAGCAAACACGTTTCATCATCTTACAGGTAAGACATAATGTGTTCTTAATGAAACAAGACCTATATGACAAACGACACAGTTTGATTATGTAATGTTGGTTTGCCTTATGATAACTATACAACAATGAAAGGCTTCACCATTGGGGAATTCTGGTTTGATAATGCAGGATGTCTCAGCGTCAGAGGCATAATGCCTGTGAATTACAATACTAAATGGTCAGTCACTAGTAACGGTATGACACGGGGAAGCTGAAAGTTTAAATGTGTTTGGTAGTTTAGGAAATGAGCAAAAAGTACAGATGCTTGACTTATTCAACGATGCAGCATCACATTCACTTGGAGCAGATAAAGGGGACTTTAACATGCTATATGTTTTCATCCTTGTTTAGGTATTATAAGTAGGGCCTAACGGAGATCATTCATAAAAGACAACATACAATACATAAAAACATATAAAAAACTACAGTGAACATATCCCCAAATACCTAAAAGAAAGTTACAAGCATACGACATGTAATTCGTATCATGGCAATTAATTTAAAAAGTGTTCAATTTCTTGGTACGAATCAACCACGCCCAACCCAGAAATCTAGCCACACAAATCACAGAAATCTCAGATCTAATACTACAAAATTTCTGTAGGGCTTCCAGGTATCCCCTACAATCCAAAATTCTACACAATGGTTTCAGCCATTTGAATCGAGGGGCTCTGTATGCTGGGCAAGCAAAAAACATATGGCCAATGCTTTCTACCTGGTCTGGACACCAAAAACATTTGTTACTCACATTCTTCACCCACTTTGTAGTAAAAGAATTAATGGGTAAAGAACCTACACGAAACTGGTGATAGAGTTTACGATCCAGGGTTTTACATATCAAATCCCAATAGGGCTCGAGGGAAGGAGTCACCTTATGAGTTAAAAAAAACCCCGTTAGGTTCTTATCCGAAGAATGGGTGACCAGGATAGATTTTTTCGAGGCCCAAAAAAGATCCTTGAAGAACAAGTTACTTACCTTCGGTAACGATATATCTGTAAGAAACAGTAGTTAGTATTAGATTCCTTACCTTAGAATATCCCCAGGCGTCAGTCTGGATCCGGAAACTTTTGCGTAGCAGTACCCCTGCGCGTCGGTAGGCGTCGTCTGCAGGCGTCCCCTGCGGCTCCGCGTCCGTCGTCGGCGTCGTGCGCCGTGATGACGTCGCTGGAGTATATAGACGCCGCCTCCGCGCGCTGACGTCAGTTCTTTGTACATAGCTTTTCCGCGCCAGAACACGCAGAGCCATGTGAGAACCAACACTGGTGCCATTTGAAACTAGGGCCCTGAAAGGGATGTCCTTAACCCTAGGTATCAGTTCGCAGAACGGGGAGGATGGGCGGGGCGGTAAGGAATCTAATACTAACTACTGTTTCTTACAGATATATCGTTACCGAAGGTAAGTAACTTGTTCATCTGAAAGAAACAGGTTAGTATTAGATTCCTTACCTTAGAATAGATACCCCAGCAATACCAACCCCGGTGGTGGGTCTGCGAACCAATACAATCCTACACCAGAAAGTCCTGGAGGACCGAACGGCCAAAGAAGCCATCCCTCCGGACTTGACTGTCCAGGCAGTAGTGCCTCGCAAAAGTGTGCAGCGAGGCCCACGTAGCCGCCTGGCAAATGTCCTGCAAAGGGACTCCCCGGCCCAGGGCAGTAGTAGCCGCCGTGGCCCGAGTGGAATGGGCCCTCAGCCCAACAGGAGGCTCCTTCCGAGCCAAAGAGTAGCACGCTTTGATGCACAGAACGACCCACCGAGAGATGGTCCGTTTATGTACCGCCCGTCCCTTCTTCGCACCCACGTAGCCAACAAACAGTTGGTCACCCACCCGGAACTGGCGTGTGCGATCCATATAAAATGAAAGCGCACGTTTTGGGTCCAGACGATGGAGCCGCTCTTCATCCTTTGAAGGATGCGGAGGCGGGAAGAAGGAGGGTAAGGTGATGGACTGCCCGATGTGAAAAGCAGATACTACTTTGGGCAGGAAAGAAGGTCTAGTTCTCAGAACCACCTTGTCTGGATGAATGGACATGAAAGGAGGTTTGACAGAAAGAGCCTGGAGCTCACTCACTCTCCTGGCAGAGGTGATGGCAACCAGGAAGGCCGTCTTTAAAGTCAGGAGACGGAGAGGACAGGAATGAAGTGGCTCAAAGGGAGCGCACATCAAGAAGGTCAGAACCAGGTTCAAGTCCCACTGAGGCATCACGAACGGAACAGGTGGATACATGTGCGTGATGCCCTTCAAGAATCTCGTTACAATAGGGGACTTGAACAAAGAAGGTTGATCAGGCAGCCTTAGAAAGGCCGAAAGGGCAGAAAGGTAGCCCTTGATAGTGCCCAGAGCAGAGCCCTGCTGGGCAAGAGAGAGAAGGAAGAGAAGAACCTCGGAAAGAGGGGCAGAGAGAGGGTCCACAGCCTTTGCTGTGCACCATGCCACAAATCTGTTCCACCGGCAGGCGTATACCGACTTTGTGGAGGGACGCCTGGCTGCCAGAATCACATCACAAACCTCAGGAGGCAAGTCAAATGGCCTCAACTGTCGCCGCTCAATCTCCAAGCATGGAGGTGGAGACTGGACAGGTTCGGGTGGAGGACCGTCCCCTGCTGCTGCGACAGAAGGTCCTCCCGAAGGGGCAGGCGGATCGAGGGACCGACTGACATGCTGAGTAGCTCGGGATACCAGTACCTTCGAGCCCAGTCCGGAGCCACAAGGATAACTTGGGCCCGGTCGCGCCTGATCTTCTTCAGGACTCTGGGCAGAAGTGGTATAGGCGGAAAGGCGTACAACAGACCGCAGCTCCACTCGCGCCGAAAGGCGTCGCCGTGCGAGTGCCGTCTTGGAAACTCCAACGCGCAGAACTGATGACATTGCGCGTTCTCTTCTGTGGCGAATAGATCTAACCAAGGCTCTCCCCATTGCAGAAAGAGGCCTTTCGCCACGTCCGAGTTCAGACGCCATTCGTGATCCACCGAGCACCGACGGCTGAGTTCGTCCGCCCTGGCGTTCAGAGAACCTGCCAGGTGTTGAACCGTCAGAGTCACGCCCTGACGTTCCAGCCATTGCCAGAGACGCAGAGCCTCCTGGCAAAGGGTCCACGACCCCACTCCGCCCTGCTTGTTGCAGTACCACATGGCGGTGGTGTTGTCCGTGAACACCTGCACTACACTCCCGTTGACAAAGGGGAGGAATGCCTTCAGTGCTAGGCGAATCGCCCGCAGCTCCAACATGTTGATGTGGAGCTGGGATTCCGCCGGAGACCAGATACCTCTGATCTCCGCCTCTCCCAAGTGGCCTCCCCAGCCCTGGAGGGACGCGTCCGTCACAAACACGTGCTCCGGTTGGGGAAGGGAGAGGCATCTGCCTCTGACCCAATCGCGGTCCGTAAGCCACCACTGCAACTGGCTCGCAGTGCCCTCCGAGATCAGGACATGGTCGGATAGGTTGCCTTGATGCTGGGCCCACTGAAACTTCAGGTCCCACTGCAGAGCCCGCATCCGCCACCGGGCGTGATGCACCAGAAGGATGCAGGAAGCCATCAGCCCCAGCAGTCGCAGCGTCAACCTGACCGAAACCCGGGATAACGGCTGAAAGATGGGAATCAAAGCCTGTATATCCCGGATCCGCCGTTCCGGAGGATAAACCCGAAACTGCGCAGAGTCGAGAACCGCTCCGATGAAAAGGAGTTTTTGAGAGGGACACAGGTGTGATTTCGGCACATTGATGGAAAACCCCAGCTCGTGCAGGAGGTCTGCCGTCATCTGAAGGTGGTGGACAACTGTCTGGGGCGAGCCCGCCTTCAACAACCAGTCGTCGAGGTAGGGGAAGACTGAAACCCCTAACCGGCGCAGATGAGCTGCGACCACCGCCATCACTTTCGTGAACACCCGTGGGGCGCTGGTAAGGCCGAATGGGAGCACGATAAACTGAAAGTGCTCGTGGCCTACCGTGAACCGCAGGTAACGCCGGTGGGCCGGCAGGACGGGGATGTGAAAATACGCATCCTGCAAGTCCAACGCCACCATCCAGTCTTGTGGGTCTAGAGCAGCCAAGACCTGAGCCAAAGTCAACATCTTGAACTTCTCCTTCCGGAGGAAGCCATTGACGTTCCGTAGATCCAAGATAGGACGGAGGCCCCCCTTGTCCTTCTTGGGTACCAGAAAGTAGTGGGAATAGCAACCACGCCCTACTTCTGGCCCAGGAACGCGCTCGATGGCCCCCTTGGCCAAGAGGGCCGTAACTTCCTCCTGCAGAAGTGTCAAGTGGTCCCCCGACACACGGTGGTTCTGCGGTGGCATGGCTGGAGGAGAGGTCTCGAAGGGAAGGGAGTAGCCCCTTCGGACGAGCTGCAGCACCCACCTGTCCGATGTGATAGAGCGCCAGCGGGAGTGGTGATGGCGAACCCTGCCACCCACTGGCGTCACATGGGCCTGAAAGCACGGACTAGGAGGATTTGGAGGCTGATGCTGCGGGGGGAGGTGTGGTCTGACCTCGCCGTTGTCCCCGACCGCCTCCACGGCGGAATCCACGGCCGCCACCGCGTTGAGAAGTGTTCTGCGGTGCGTGGCTGGCAGCACGTGTGGGACCGCCCCTTCCGTGGCCACGAAAGGAGCGAAACGAAGCCGTTTGCTGGCGCTGGGTCGAGAGACCCAAGGACTTGGCCGTGACCCTGGAGTCCTTGAAGCGCTCCAGCGCGTGGTCCGCCTTGTCGCCAAACAGGCGACTGCCATCGAACGGCATGTCCATCAAAGTATTTTGGACATCCGCCGAAAAGTTGGCGGATCTCAGCCAGGCGTGGCGACGAATCGCCACCGTCGTGGCCATCGCTCTGCCCAGCGAGTCGGTCGTATCAAGACCACACCTGATGGAGTATCTTGCTGCATCTCGGCCTTCAATCATAGCCTTGCAGAGCTTTACCCGTACCTCCTGCGGGCATTCTGGCAGCAACTCCGCGACCGTATCCCACAGAGAGTGGGTGTAGCGGCCCAAGAGGCATGCGGTGTTGCAAGACCGCAGTCCCAGACTCAGGGACGAGAAGACCTTCTTTCCATATTGGTCGTACCTCTTGGATTCCCGGTCGGGCGGGGCCGACGGGAATGCGGTCTGGGAGGTCGAGGCCTGGATCACCAGACTCTCAGGGGTGGGATGGGTGGACAGGAACTTGGGGTCGTCCGGACACGGACGGTGGCGTCTGGCCACGTTCCTATCAACAGGCGAACCTGAAGCGGGCCTGGACCACGTGCCCAAAAGAACGTCTGTCAAGGCTTCGTTGAATGGCAGCAGAGGCTCCTGTGGGCATGACTGCGGTTTGAAGACCTCAGTGAGGATGTTAGGCCTCACGACCGCGACGGGGAGCTCAAGGTGTAAGGCCTTGGCAGCCCTCATCAACACCACTGAATAAGCAGCCCCAGCCTCCGAAGCCACAGTAGGAGGCGAGACAAAACCAGGGTTAGGAGAGTCGTCCAGACCACTGGTGTCACCCAAATCACCTGTCCAGTCCACATTGTACTGACACTCACGTGACAGAGGGTCCTCAGACCCCTCCCAAACCTCTCCGTATTCTACATCTTCCCCATATTCGGAGTCAACAATGTAGACCGGCTCCTCGGGGTCCACAGGCCCCATCGGCGTCGGACTCGGCGTCGGGCGACGCCGGTCCGACTCCGCGTCCGGAGTCGGAGAGGTCATGGGGACGGCGCCGCCCGGAGCCGGCCCCGGAGCACCGGCGCCGCGCGGTGGCGGCGTCGGAGCACCGGCGCCACGCGGGGGCGGCGTCGGTGGCAACCTCGATGGAATCGGCGCCGGAGAGGCCGGTAGACCAGCCGGCGTCGACCCTGAGGGTCCCTGCGGCGCCGGGGTCGGAGCCGTCGGCGGCATCGGAGCCGGAGCACCCGACGGCGTCGAGGCAGGAACACCCGAACCGCTAGGACCCCCGGACGGGAGCACAGGGCCCGAAGGCGCCGTAGGCCCCGTCGGAGGAGACAGTGCCCTCATGGCCATAAGGAACTCCTCTATCTCCTCACGCGACACGCCTTGCCCAGGGACCGCAGGGTATGGAGCAGGCCGCGCCGGCGACTCACGCGGAGCCGCGGGGGTGGGGCCACCCGAACCCCCGGCCGCATCGCGCTTGCGTCGGGGGGAGTCGGGGTTACGATGACGACGCCCCGACTTCTTGTGTCTCCTACCTGAGGAACCAGAGGAATGGTGACGACTTCCGGAGCGCTCGTGATGGCTCCGCGACCGCTCCCTCGACCGCTATCTCGACCTCCGGCCGGACCGGGACCGCTCTCGACGTGGGTCCGACACCCGCAGTTCGAGTAGCTTGCGGGACCGCTCCCGCCTAGCTTTACTCGTCAGGGCCCGGCAATCGACACAGTCGTCCACGGCGTGGTCGGGGCCCAGACACCGGAGGCAGAGTCGGTGATGATCCGTGACCGACATGGTGCGGTCACAACCGTCACAGTTCTTAAAACCGGGCATCCTACCGGCACCGTAACAAGTATAATCAAGATTCAAAAACTTTGGTCAAAAGACCGGAGTACTGCACTTCTCGGATCTGCGCTAACTGGCGCGGAAAAAAGAAGAACTGACGTCAGCGCGCGGAGGCGGCGTCTATATACTCCAGCGACGTCATCACGGCGCACGACGCCGACGACGGACGCGGAGCCGCAGGGGACGCCTGCAGACGACGCCTACCGACGCGCAGGGGTACTGCTACGCAAAAGTTTCCGGATCCAGACTGACGCCTGGGGATATTCTAAGGTAAGGAATCTAATACTAACCTGTTCCTTTCAGATAGCTTTTTTAAGGGGGAAACTGGATTGCCCAGGGTTAATCCACAGCTCAGGGAGGTCCATTGTGTGCAATATGTGTTTGACTTCCCTGAGCCAGGGGATGCTGTGAGCACCCCACAATGATTTAACCTCATCCAGTTCACGGGCGAATAGGCTGAGCTCTGGAGTCGTCCAAAGCCGACGCCAGAGTGCCACTAATCGAAACTGTGCCATCTCGTCTAGGGGTCTGCAACCTAGGTCTAATAGCAGTGGTTTGGTGGGAGAGGATTGTGGAAGCCCTACCAAGTTCCGCAGGAACCTATTCTGAGCAGTGGCCAAGACTGACAAATCCTTGTAACCCCAGATGTCAGCTCCGTAAAGGGTTGCTGCATTGACCTTGGCTTCATAGATTTTTAATGCTGGAGTGATGCGTTTAGTCAAGGATTTTTTCTGTTCTTGCAATAAACAACCCGTGAGACGGACAAATTTGAGATTTAGTGCCTCCAACTGGGGATTCCAACTAAGTTGGTAATCAAGTGTCACACCCAAATACGTCATAACCTTGACCTGTTCGATTGGGGCACCATTCAAACTAACTGAGCTTTTAATTGGGGTTTTCTTACTAAAAACCATAAATTTGGTTTTGTCTACGTTGATTTGCCAGTCATTATTCTTACAGAACTCTGCAAACCTGTTCAAGGCTGACTGTAACCCGCTCCGGGTTTTAGAAAGGAGCAGGGTGTCGCCGGCAAAGATTAGCATCGGATATTTTGATCCGCCCAGAGATGGTGCATCAGTCTGTGTTTTGTTAAAAAATTGGACTACCTGGTTTATAAAAAGGAGAAACAGGGTGGGAGCCAACACGCAGCCCTGGCGCACCCCCCGTTGGACTGGGAAGCTGTTGGTCACCTGACCCTGTTTCCCCCACCTTACTCGGGCGAAATTATCCTCATGCAATCGCATGACTAATTCCAGGAGTTCGACAGGAAAGCCCATATGTCTAAGAGCTTCCCATAGTTTCACCCTTGGAACTAAGTCGAAAGCCGACTTAAGGTCAACGAATGCGGCATAGATGACCCCTCGACCCAGGAAGACCACCTTCCAGTAGAGCATGGTGAGCCGGAACACCTGGTCTATGGTGCTAGTGCCCAATCTAAACCCTGCCTGCATAGGAGAGAGTATGTTGTTCTGTTCAATCCACCCCTGGATTCTTGCTAGGGCCATTCTTGCTACTATTTTTTGAAGTGAATCGATCAGGCTTATGGGGCGATAGTTGTTTGGCAATGATCGATCCCCTTTTTTATATATTGTCAATATCTCAGCCCCTTTCCAGGATTGAGGAATCCTTGCCCCTGCTGCGATAGTATTTGCCAATAGGGTGATATATGGGACCCATAAATCAAGATTTAGTTTAAAGAGGTCCGCTGGGATAGCGTCTAGACCCGGGGCTTTACCTGACTGGACAGAACCTAGGGCATGCAACGTGTCTGAGGCGGAAAAAGTGAGTTGGTCTCCAGGGTTTATGGATAGTGCCCCCACTACAGACTCGGTTACCAGTTCTCGCTCGGCGCTCATGTCTTTAAATTGGGCTGAATAGAATTCCACCCAATCCAGAGCAGAGACATGGTTGACTCAAATACAGTCATGTGGGAGAGGCATATGGGGGCGTGGCTAAGCACGCAATGGCGGAGGACGAGTTTGGGTAAAGCTCCGTGCTAAGCTCCCCATCCCCGAGCCAATTCTCAGCTGAAATTACACCGCAGCCGCCGGAAATTGCAGGCGGACACTCGCGGAGCCAGCCTCAACGGACTGGCCGACCCTCGACCGGAGGCTCCAGCGGACCGGACCCCGGCCTGTCCTGGGGCCCCCTTGCGGGACTGGAGGCCTCCTGCCCGGCGGAGACATCAAGAGGCTGACAGGCCGCGCCGTGCCACCTGAGTGCCGCCAGAGGACCACTGTCGCACCGCGGGTTCCCGCCGAGGGCTCGGCGGCTGCACTGCCCTGCCGCGGGGCGCTGGAGGCGGACCGGGCGGCCGGAGGACGGAAGCCCGACATCCCCATTGCGGACCCCCTGGGACCGGAGCCCTGCGGGGGGAGTGACCCGTCCGGGCCCCCCCGCCGTCGAGCAAGGAGAGTCCGAGGAGCGGGGATCGACCCCGGAGAGCTGCGGGAGTGACGGGAGGACCCCCTTCGGGACGCCACGCGACACCTGACGCCACCTGGTGAGTCCGGGGCCCCCAGGAAGGCGGGGGAGAACCGGCGCGGAGGGGCCGCCCCCCCCGCGCCTGCCACAGCGGGCCACTGGCATTTGTGGCCGATCCGGCCCACGGCCCCCCCTCCCCCCCAATGAGGTGAAGACTGTCCAGAAGGCAACGGGGCACACGTGCTGAGGGGAGAGGGCCAGGACGGGGTGACTAGCCAAGCACACAGCACCCGGCCCCCCCTCCCCCTGCTGTGGCGGCGCGCCGAGGAAGGGAGAAGACCCACCTGGCCTCCACTAGACGTGAGGGCGACGGCCACGTTTGTGGGGAGGATTTCGGGCGGTCGAGCCCCTGGCCCGGGAGTGATGTGATCTAGGGGAGGCCCCCAGAGCGGCGGAAGCAGGGACACTGCAGAGCGTACACTACCGCACATGTCCGGAGGGGTGCGGACCCGCACCGGGACAGGTGGGGCCCCGCCGAAGGGGAAAACGGATAAACTGCTCAACAAAATGGCCGCAGAACAATTGGCCACAAGGCTGGACAGTGTGCTGGCGGCTGTCGAACGCATGGAGCAGTCATTGCAGCAGACTAGGACCTCCCTGGAGTCTAAAATAGACGGAGTTTCCGTGGATCTGACCCTCCTACGGGACGATCACAGGAAGCTGTCCGACCGGACCAAGGTACTGGAGGGCGCGGTGAGGGAGATGGAGCCCAAGGTCGCCCAGACGGACAAGCAAGTGCAGGACCTCCTGAATAGAGTAGAGTTCCTGGAGGATAGGGCCGAGGATGCGGAAGGAAGGGCGAGACGCAACAACGTCAGGCTCGTGGGCGTCCCGGAAAAATGGGAAGGGAATCACCCCGCACAACATGTGGAGGACTGGCTCCGGGCCCTGCTACCTGAGGGCACACTATCGCCCCACTTTGTTGTGGAACGTGCACATAGAGTACCGTCGAGGCCCTACACCACCGGTGCGAATCCAAGACCACTGCTCTTCAGGATACTAAACTACAGGGATCGGGACACAGTGCTGCGGGAAACAAGACGAATGGGAGAAATACGCATAGACAATGCCTCGATCATGTTCTTTCCCGACTACACCATCCAGGTACAACGCCTAAGACACGACTTCCTGGAGGTCAAGAAGAGGCTACGCACTGCAGGCCTCAAATACTCCCTGCTCTTCCCTGCAAAACTGAGAGTGGTGGCGGGGGACAACACCTACTTCTTCGAAACCCCTGGGGAGGTCAGCGACTGGCTGGACGGCGGCACGGAAACGGCACCCAGGCACCCTAGAGGAGGCGCGATGAGACCCAGGTCGCGGGGCCCACGGCGCCGCCGCAGACACAGAGCTCAACAGTCTCAGCGGACGGAGGAAGGGTCGCGACACTCTCCCCCGCTGGACCAGATGCTACAGGAACAACGCGATGCACTCCGGAAGGTATCCCAGCTCAGCAATCCGCCATCACAAGACACGGACCCTGGGGAGGGCCAACGGACACTTCCCAGTGATGACGATGAGGCCATTTATGGGATCCCGGACTCACAGGTCTCTGTGGACCTACCGGACGTCACGCCACAGACCTCTGATTTGATTCACTGATTCCACTGGAGGAACGTGTGCAAAACAAGCCGAGGCGGGGGGGGGGGGGCAGTAATGGTCAATTGGACGCTGAGGCGCTGCTGACGCCGGACTCCGTGGTGGGTACATTCTTCTCCCCCCTGCCGGCTGATTGGACTGAGGTCATCTGGAACTGTGAGTACTGCCTCAGTGGCTCTGATGGTTGGGGGGGTTGGTGTTGGGGGAGTCCCCACTTAACTCGTACCTATTCTTAAGCATACCCGGGGGCGGGCTCGGGAGGGAGGAGTGCATTCCCTGACAAGGGCTAAAGACACGTGTAGTGCCACTCTCTGCCCCCCCCTAGCCGGGACTCCCACGAGCGGGCCCCCCCCCCATGGATACAATGGTGGCGAGCACCGGAAAGCAGACGGCGGCCAGCAACAGCCTGCTACGTGAGGCTCGGGGATGGACCTTGATCCCCTTAACTAACTTACCACACTCTTGCCACGACTGTGCTTATGCACATTGCCCCTTAGACTAACACGGTTGTCCCTCTCAGTCGAGATGATGGACGGTGGCCCGTTTCGCCACTGCCCTTTTGGTATTCTAGTGGGATTTGCCCACGGTTGGTTACTGTTGTTCACTGTTTTTCCCCTACCCCAATTCTTCCTGGAACTTGCTGAGTGTGCTACGGGGGGTGGGTACGGGCGTGCTGGAAATGGTGTTATGTGGGCCCCTGGTGGGGCTACTGATTGCAGGACTGTGGGGGTGGAGTGCGAACTGCTGCTATGGCTGCGATAAAGTTATGTACATGGAACATCAGGGGTATGCACACACCTGCGCGTAGATACCAAATATACTCCTACCTGAAAAGGCGGCAAGTACAGATTGCGCTCCTGCAGGAGACACATCTGAGTGGGGCGGAAGTGGCCGCGCTGCGGCGCAGGTGGCGGGGACAACTATACGCCACTGAGTACTCCTCATTTGCCCGTGGAGCGCTACTATGGATCAGACCGGGCACCCCTTTCGCTGTGTCGGAAGTCCTCACGGACCAGGAGGGGAGGTATGTCCTAGTGAAGGGTCGCTTGGACGGGCAACCAGTGCTCCTGGCATCCATTTACTCTCCAAACACAGACCAGGGAAGCTTCCTAGCGCACCTCTCGGCGAAATTGGCGCCCTGGCACGGCGTCCCCTGGGTACTGGGTGGTGACTACAATACGGTGCTGGATTCTGTGCTGGACCGCTCGGCCCCGCCCAGACCGGACGCAGCTTCCCTGGGAGCCTCGAGGGCACTAGCACGGTGGGCGGCACAGTGGGACCTGAGGGATGCATGGCGCGCGCACAACCCAGACACCAGGATATACTCGTACTACTCGGGGGCACACGCACTACATGTCCGCCTAGACAGGTACATGGTGTCAACGGAAATGCTGCCGCACATTACTGAATCCCAATACCTCGGCCGGACGCACTCAGACCACAACCCACACACGCTGAACGTAGCCTGGGAACGCCCTCACCCACCTATCCCCACATGGCGACTCCAACCCGCACTGTTGCTAGATGCCCCCTTCAGGGACTCCCTGCAGGCCTGCGTAGCACAATATTTCACTGATAATTCGGGCACGGCGTCCTCCCCGAGAGTGGAATGGGATGCCTTCAAAGTGGTGGTACGAGGCCACTGCCTGGGCGCGCAGGGGAGTATACAGAAGACACTGGAGGCGGACTTGGGTAGGGTGGAAGCGGACTTGCTCCGTTGGGAGCGGGAGGCGGTGGCCGGAACGAGTGACCGGCTGCGGGAAGCCCGGGAGGAACACGCGGTGCTACTGGAAAGACTGAGACACATTAATTTTGCGGCCCACTCAGCGCGAGTACACCAACACAGTGACAAACCGGGGAGGCTGCTGTCCAGGCTGGTTAGGCAGGAGACCCGCACAGAGCCGGTGTCCGCTATCCGCGCAGCTGAAGGGGAGATGGTGTACACACAAAGTAAGATACATCAGGCGTTTGTGGGGCATTACCAATCTCTGTACAAGTCACAATTGAGGGTCACCGCGACCACCATCGCGGACTACCTTGCAGACATCCCACTGCCTTCATTAACGGACACACAACAAGGGGATCTGGGAGCACCATTCACCCAAGAGGAAATGCGCGAGGCCATTTTCGCACTGTCCAATGGCAAGTCCCCCGGCCCGGATGGCCTACCCGCCGAATTCTTTAAGGCCTGCTCGGACGTGCTGATCCCAGAGTTGCTCAAGCTATATGACACCGCAATTGAGGAGTCGGCACTCCCAGACTCACTCAATGAGGCCAACCTGGTTTCGTTATTGAAGCCCGGCAGAGACGGCACATGCATGGGGTCTTACAGGCCTTTAGCCATGTTGAACACGGACTATAAAATCTTCACCTCCCTGTTGGCCCGCCGCCTGGCATTGGAAGTCCCGGCCCTGGTACACACAGACCAAAATGGGTTCATGCCGGCGAGGAGCACCTCTCGCAACCTGCGCCGCCTCTTCAGGGTTCAAGAAGCGGCCACACAACACTGGCCGAGATCGGGGTGCCTCGTCTTGGACCTGGAGAAGGCCTTCGACTCTGTGGAATGGCCATTCCTGGGAGCTGTGCTGGACAAACTTGGCGTGGGGGATGCGTTTGCCGACATGGTTGGGCTACTCTACCAGAGGCCCTGCGTCCGCGTGCGGACGGGCGGGCTAATATCAGAAACAGTACGGGTGCGCAGGGGCACCAGACAGGGCTGCCCCCTGTCACCCCTTCTTTTCTCTCTGGCCATCGAACCCCTGGCAGCTCTCCTGCGAGATAAGGGAGTGGACTGGGGGATCCCGCTGGCAGATGGGACACACATAGTCTCGCTCTACGCAGACGACTTGCTCCTCTATGTGCGGGATCTCACCGCAGTGCCCGCCGTGTTGTCGGACGTCTTCCGGACCTTCGAGGCGGTGTCCGGCCTCAAGGTCAACTGGACCAAATCCGGGGTATACTCATTCAGCCCCGACCTGGGGGAGTGCGATGTGCACCTTGGAGGCACCCGGCTTACCTGGTACCCGACTACGTTCAAGTACCTCGGGCTCTACATCTACAGAGACCCCCAGAGCATACTGGAGGGCAATCTGGTGCGTGCCATCTCCTCGCTGCGGGCTCAGATGACCTTTTGGAAGTCCCTGCCTCTGAACGTGCCCAACCGGATAGCCCTGTCTAAAATGATAGTGCTGCCCAGGCTGCTATACCACTTTGCGAATATTCCGCTGTATGTCCCCACGAAAATATTCCGCGAGCTGGAATCAATGCTCCGTGACTTGATCTGGAACACGGGGCGCCCACGAGTGGCCCTGGCGAAGTTGTACTCCCCGACGGCAGAGGGCGGGCTAGCAGTCCCCAACATGGAGTTGTACTACCTGGCTGCGCAGCTGCAGTGGGTGGCGTACTGGCTCAGCGACACGCACCTCGACGACACGGCCAACACTGACTACCAGTGGACACACCCACAGGTGTGCGCCCTGTTTCATCCGCTGACCAAGGGACCCCGTCCCCTGCCCTTGCACGTGGCAGTAGCCCGCAAATGCTTCGTCCGCGGCCTGAGGCTGACGCAGGCTGTCAGGCCATATGCCCCCGCCCTCCCCCTGGTGGGCACCCCCCGGAGGAATGGGATGGTGTCATTACGCAGCATGGAGCCCTGGATTGCAGCGGGAGTAGAGACGATGGGCGACCTGTTTGCGGATGGGGCCCTGCTTCCCTTTGCGGAGCTGTCGGAGGGCACGGGCCTGCCGGCGGGGCAATTCCTGCTGCATGCGTCGGTGGTGAGGGCGTACACGGACTCCTGGGGAATATTCCGGGAGGAGCCACCGATCCACCTGCTGATTCAGTACCTGCACGTTATGGGCAGAGGCTCACACATTGTGCACTGGCTGGCGCAGGCACTCCTCACACACACTCAAAGGCCCACACAGCCGATCAGGGACAAG
This sequence comes from Lissotriton helveticus, assembly GCF_964261635.1. Lineage (NCBI taxonomy): Eukaryota > Metazoa > Chordata > Amphibia > Caudata > Salamandridae > Lissotriton > Lissotriton helveticus. The sequence continues at coordinate 685,818,171 of NC_136070.1, read as the reverse complement.
TGGGCGGCCCACTGCGGAAGGGACTGGACAGATGGGGAATGGAACCTGATCCTGGCCAGCCCTGTGAATATCCCGCGCAACTCCCGCTTCCGAACCATTCAGCTGTACATACTGCACCAGGCGTACCTCTCACCGGACAGGATAAACAAATATTTCGGGACCGACACCGCCGCCTGCCCCAGATGCGACCTGCTGGGTGCAGACATCTTGCACATGCTCTGGCACTGCCCGTCTCTGTCCACATACTGGGGAGAGGTGACGTCACTCCTGACACATAGCGCGGGCCCGGGTCTACCTGCATCGTGGGAGGCGTGTGTTCTTGGGCTATACAAACGGACCAAACACAATAAAACACAGGCCCGGTTCTGGGATCTGGGTCTCATAACGGCCAAACGACTGCTCACCAGACACTGGAAGAGGCGTGAGCCCCCAGCCCCCGCACACTGGTATACATCCTTCATCAATTGGGCCAGAGCAGAGGGCACAGCGCTGCGCAGGGAGGAGATAGCGGGATTGCGGCAATTCCCGATCGCACACCAGTGGGATGACATCCTGGGGCTCTTGCAGGGGGAGGGCGAGGCCAGGGGGCTCACACAAGGGCGACTGAGGCAGGCGGGCGGCCCAGGGGGGACGGCAACATAGACTAGGCCGCGCGACACGCCCTCCCAGGGAGCACCCCCGGCCCTTGGCCACGCATGACACAGGCACAGCCAGCCGCCCACACGGGGGCCCTCCACCGTACAATGGCCCGACTCTCAACCTAGGCACCACGCCCACGACACTGCCCCCACGAGTACACTCCCCCCCCCTCTCATCTTCACCCTTTATCCACCTCCCAGTTTACGGTTTTTTGGACTCCGGCTCTTCCCAGCTGCAATTTCAACTGCCACCACGCTGCGATGGGAGGGTGCCCCTAGCTGAATACTCGGCAGCGGCAGCGTCCGTCAAGAACAAAACCAGGGCACCGTCACTGTCAGATGCACACGCCGCGCGCTGGGTTGGCAGTGGGTGAGGCACATTCACACACAGAGGCTGGCCCTCCACAGATCCACGGCTAATTACGCATGCACGCCAAGGTCCCCACGCTACATTACCACACTCCCGATACACATCGCATTATACACGGGGCCATTGGAGTAGTGCATGCCGGAGGGTCCCGATACGGTACTGACACAACGGTAACGCTGGGACACGCTGTCACAAACCGCTTTGTTTATATTGTTTGCGAAGTTAAAGATTTATGCATAGTAAAATTGTAAAACGAGACGTCATCTACAGAGACAATAGAATGCTGTACGAGGAAGGACCGTATGCACCATATGTGGCCTAGCACAACGGAAGGCGCGAAAAACAACACAGGGCGCCTGCTACAGTACACATCTGCCCCAATGGCCCGATGACCTATTGCAGCCGGCCCGCAGGGTTGTAGGCTTTGCTATTTGTACTGCAATTCTTTCTTGAACAATAATAAACGTCTTCAAAAAAAAAAAAAAAAAAAATGTGGGAGAGGCATATGTGAATTCATAGAAAATTCCAACACTGGAAGAATCCTAGTTCTCTCTAAAGGGAATCTCCATTGATAATCATAAATACTGAATAGTCACACCCACATGCAGGGTCCCAGAGCACTTCTTTACAATACATATTTGGAAGTGTAGCTGTTCCACTTTCTTAGGAAGGCTATAACCACTTTATTTATTATAACGTTTTACAACCTATGAATAAGTCTATATTGATCGATTGCTTTAATTTGCATTTAAAAAAAGGCTAATATATTATTAGAGAATCGGGACAATTAGTAGGGGGTGTGTAATTTGCCCGTATAAAACTCATTCACCAACCTTTTTTAAAGGAAAATGGTGAGGAAGGAAGAGGACAAAATAGAATTTTAGACTGCAGCTCTGCAGGTATGAAAAGGGACTCTGTGCCATTAAGAGCTCACAGCCGACCAATATCCCATTATATCCAATAGGTGGCTGTTACCTCGGTTTGTTTTACTGAGCAAACTATATTATTACTTAGGGAAACAGATTGTCTAATAATTGTCTCTGCATACCCACCGGGGAGGAGAGTGGGGTACTTATGATTTCAGTGGAGATTCCCCTGAGACAGAACTATGATTACAGGTAAGAAACCATTCCTTCTCTCTCAGGGGCTCTCCAGTGATAATCATAAGCACTGAATTGATTAGCAAGACCATCCCTACAAACTACAGTGGAAGGGAAAATAGACGATCCATAGAGAAAGTTATGAGAAGAGATTCCTCAGGGAAACCTGTCCTACTTGAGCATCTGTTCTTGCATCCGAGTCCAAACACTAGTGTCTGGTTAACGTGTGAACTGATTTCCACAGATCTGCTTTGCATATTTCAGCAATAGGAGCATTTCTCAAATCAGCTGTAGCTGCTTTTCCTCTAGTGGAATGACCTATTGGTCTACCGGTCATAACTTTATTTGCTTTCTAGTAGCATAACAGAATGCAAGAAACTATTCACTTTGATATAGATTGTTTAAACGTGGCTAAACTTGTATATAAAAAATTGATTAGACTTGCGTATGTCTTTTGCTTTGTCTAGATAACATTTTAAGACTTGTCTAACATCTGAAGTGATGTGAGTTCCTTCTGCTGGGGGTGGAAGGGTGTTGAAAGAAAGGAGGCAAAGTAATAGACTGATTAATGTGAAAATCCTAAACAACTTTGGGTAAGAATTTCGGATGAGTTCTCATCTTACTGCTATGGAATACTGTATATGGTTTGTGAGAACATAAAGCTTGAATCTCACTAACCCAATGTGCTGATGTGATGGAATCTAGGAAAGCAGCCTTAAAAGAAATGTGTTGTAATGAGGCTTTATGAATGGGTTCAAATGGAGATGCCATGAGAAATTAGAGTACTATGTTGCATTTCCAAGGTGGGGAGGGACGGTGTATTGGGGGGAAAACATTCTTTACACCCTCTAGGAAGTCTTTAATAACTGAAACTTTGAAATAAGAGGTTTATTAAGGACATTTTCTATAGGCAGTAATATCTGCTAAATGGATTTTAATAGAAGAGAATTGCAAGCCGGATTTGGCTAGATAAAGCAAGTATGAAAGTATAGCTTCTTTTTGGCACATAGCTGGATTAAGGTTTTTGTAAAAAAAATACAAAAAACATAGAATCTTGTCCATTAAAAAATAGTAAGCTTAACACATTGATGGGTGTTTGCCTCTTTGAAAATGTACATGCATTCCTGTATTAGATTTAAATGTCCGTATTGTACATGCTCAGGAGCCATGCTGCCAAACTCAAGAAGAAGAGACTGGGATGAACCATCTGACCTCCGAATTTCATGATCTGTACAACAGCTTCATGTGTGGACGTTTCAACATGTGGAGAAAGTCTGTGAAAAAACCTTGTCAGAGCCACTTCGGAGCTATCAAAATCATTCTAGCCTTCGAGTAAAACAGCTTGATGATTTCTGAAGGAATTAGTGGAATTGGAGGAAAGGCGAAGAGAAATTTGCTGGACCAGTCAATCCTTGGGGCATTCCCCAATGTCCCAATCTGTTGGTACCTAGGAGCGAAGTTTGGGCATTTGTCGTTTTCTGGGGGTGCAAATAAATCTATGTGAGGAAAACCCCACATGTAGAAGATGTTTTAACGACATTGTCGTGTAGAACCCGCTTGTGATTTTCTTGAAAAATCTTGCTTAGGGTGTCTGCTTGAACGTTCTGTACCTGCAGCAGATGGGTTGCAGTTATTCTCAGGCCCCTGGATAGCAACCAATTCCAAATTGTTTGGGCTTCCAGGGATAAAGCTCTGGACCGTGTCCCTCCTTGCTTGTTCCGATAGTACATTGTTGTGGCATTGTCTATCTGAACAAGAAGGGATTTCACCTTGAAGGGATGGTAGGGAAGACTTCACCTCCAAATGAACAGCTCGCAGTTCCAGGAGGTTAATATAAGTCATTTCCTTCATGGGCCATGTTCCCTGAATTTGAAGGTGATCAGTGTGCACTCCCAAACTTAACAAAGAGGAATCGGTTACTATCGCCTGACAGGGAACATTCTGATGGAAAGGCATCCCATGAAAAAGATTTTTCGACCTGCACCACCATTTGATGGATTGCCTCGTTTTGAGGGAAAGTGTGCTCTTGTCTTCCCAGTTGCCCGAGTATTGCCACCACTGTCTTCCAGACACTCTTGTAGTGGTCTCATGAGGAGACGGGCATTTGGAGTCAGAAATATGTAAGAGGCCATCGAGCCTAAAAGAGATGATACTTTTCTCTCCGTTAGATGAAAGACTCATGAGATATTGATATTTCAGACGTATGGATTAAAGTCTCTCCTCCAAAGGATAAACTTTTGATTTTATGATGTCGATAGTTGCTCCTAGATAATGAATCGACTGAAGTAGCAATGAGGTTGATTTCTGATGATTGACATGAAGACCTAGCCGATTGAGAATAGAGATAGTTCTTCGACAATGATACTGTGCTGCTGTGTTGATACCTGTCGTCTAGGTATGTATAGACAAATATTATGAGCTTCCGGAGAAGTGCAGCGACCACTGCAATGCACTTCAAATAAAGTTCAGGGGCTGGCTTGAGGCCAAAAGGAAGAACTTTGTACTGTTCGTGATCGTTTCCTACTACAAATCTCATTAATTTGCGGCGTTACCTAGCTATTGGTAAGATTTATGGAACGGAGTCAGCCACCTTGATGGATATGAAGATACATTTGATTTAATGCTAGCATACAGAATTTTCTCAGTATTAGTTTGCGACTTTCGGATCTAGTATGGGTCAGAATTTATTTTTGGACCTTTCTTTTACACCAAGTAAAAATGGGAATAAATACCCGCTCCCCTTTGGTTGTGAGGCACAAGCTCTACTTCATGCTAATGCAGAAGGATGTTCACTTCCGTTCTCGGTATTTGTAGATGTTGATGGATGATTTTGGGGGAATATTTGGTGGAGGACTGGCGAATCTAAGACCATAAACATTCCGTACAATATTCAGAACCCAGGCATCATTTGTCATTCACTTCAACTCTGTTACATATCGGGAAATATTTTGCCCTACAGGAGTGGGTAACGGAAGAAGGGGAAACAGAGGCTCATTGTTTGGGAATGAAGGAGGCTTTCCTGCTTGGGCAGATTGGTGGCCAGCTCTTCCCTTTGGTTAATGCCATTGATGCTGCTGGAAAGGTCTTTGCTGCTGCTGTTGGTGGTGTCCCGGCAACCACTGAGGGGTCTGAAGTCTCTGTGGATAGAAACACATTTTGTAAGGGTTGTTTTATTGTTACTGGCGTTTCTCCAGACCAACTGCCTTCAAGGTCTCCATTGCGGTCTTCATTCGAGCCAATTCATCATCTGTATGGCTCTGTTACTACAAAAAGGTATTCTCTGCTGAAATTCCTGCTTGAGCCCCATGAAACAAAGCCAACAATGTCATCTGAGGGCCAATACGTGTCAGTAACCATGGGCTACCAGCAAAAATTAGTTGGAAACAGCGCCAATGACTTGGTTTGAGGTCATCATGACTTCATTCATGCTTTCAATGAAGTCTTCTATGAGGTTGCTTGGGAGGTCTTCAACAAACTGTTGTAGGGAGTCCCATTAGGATCTGTCATACCTGCCTAGCAGGGCCGATGCACTTGCCGCTTTCATGGTTCTGGAAGCTGGGCTATATATCTTCCATCCCACTAAATCCAGTTTCATGTTTTCTTTGTCAGGTGAACTGTGGGTGAAGGAATAGTTGAATGAACTTTCTTTGCAGCCAAGATAACAGCTGAATCAGTAATAGGATCTGACTGCAGGAATAATGGGTCCTGCTCCGGGGGCATATATTTTTTCTGAAGCCTAGATGGGCTGCATAGAGGAGCGTCTTGATGAGGAGTGCCAAGACTGATGACGACAATGTCTGGAAGTCGCTAATGTTCGCGATCTATGGTCAGATCTGGACTGAGGAGACCTTGATCTCCGAGGGAAAGTTGGAAGCTTCGCCAGAGAGGGAGCTCCCAAAGGTGACTCGGTCTGATGAAGAGGCGAAATACTTGGTATAGGCGCTGAAGGAGCTGGCAGAGATGGAGAAGGTGGTGAAGGCTGCGGAGGGTCAGACTTTTCCAGGGCATACTCGCATCATCGTCAGTCCATATTCCGGAGTTCGGAGATGATGGCAATCTTCTTATTCTCAATCTCCTGACTTTCTGCAGGTCAAGAATGCCTTGCGTCAATAGGCTTCTTGGTGTCGATGTCTCTCAATGTTTCGATGTCGACAGACTTTTTGGCAATGTGTGTCTCCAGTGTCTCGACATCAACATCTTGTTTCTCAATTTCTCAAAGTTGATCTAGCTCTTGGCAGTGAGCAAGTAGCTCATCTCGAAGTTGATGTCCTAGACATCGATCTGGAACGACACTGTATTTGAGGATATCCTCTCTTAATGGATCTGCCTCTCCTAGAGTCCTCAGGGGAAGGTGGAAGAGCGCTGGTAGAGGACCGACCCTCTCCTTGCTCATGTGACGTACCACCAATAAGACTGCACCTCCTGTGGTCTGCTTTGCTCTTCAGCTCCATGAAGGCGATCTTCTCTCTATCCCTCAGGGTCCACCTGGAAAAGGTCTTGCAATGCTGACATCTGTCAGGGATGAGGCTCTCAGGAAGGCAGACAATACACAAATATTAAGGGTCTGATTTGGCCTTCATTCTGCCACATGCATTTTATTTGACTAGAAAAATAATGTTCCTGTCAGAAAATGACAGAAAAACACGGAAATTGTTGAAAAGCATTGAGTGAAGATGTTGACAAAAATCTTGGAGAGAAAGTTTTGAAGGAAAAAGCCAACAAAGCCAAGCTCAGTGCTCCAAGATCTTGTCACCAGGATACAGAAAAAAGAACTGAGGTAATTTCCACCTACTGGGCATGATGGTGGGATGTGAGCTCTTAAAGGCACATAGTCTTTCTTCATACCTTCCTTCACAGCTGCAGCATATAAGTCAACATTGACCTCTTCCTCGCTTCACCATTTTACTTTAAAAAAAAAAAAAGGTTTGCAAATGAGATTTATAAGGACAAAATCCACACCCCCTGCTAATTTTCCTGATTTTCTAATGATCTATTAACCCTTTTCATGTGCAAATTAGAGTATTTGGCCAGTATAGCCTCATGTATAGGCTGTAAAACATTTTAATAAATTAAGATCTTATCCTGGCAAACATCTACACTTAACAATATATATTGTAAAAGAAATGCTCAGGGATCCCAGCATGTGGGTGGGACTATTTAGTGCTTATGATTATAAGTGGAGATCCCTTGAGAGAGAACTAGAATTACAAGTAACTAAATTCCAAGAAACAATCCATATAGGGATTGACTATTTGGAGGAAACCTGCGCGTTTGAATGCTGTATAGTTTATAAAAAACGTATTGTCCTTGCACATCTTTGGCTTTTTCTATGTAATAATTCATGGTCTTACTAACATCTAATTCCTCCAAAGACCTTTCTGCAATAGTGGAAGCTGTCAGAAAGAAAGGTGGTATGAGACTGATAAATGTTAAAGTCAAATTAATTTGAAAGAATAGATAGAGAGGGTGCACAGAAACATCAGGGTGAAGAAAGGGGTAGGTTCCTCAGTGAATAGGTCCTGATGCTTACTCTTCCTTCTGGCTACTGCACCAGCAGTCAAGAAATTGATCTCCAAAACATATTGCAGATCCTCCTTATATAATGGTTTGAAACTGTGTTCTATCAATGTAAACAGCGCAACAGTCAATCTCCATGGTGAAGAGATATCTTAGTCTGGGCAAAAACCTAAGACCTTCAAGGAAATTGTTAGCCATAAGGATTGCAGATAAAAAGATGTTGAAGAAGAACATCAAGAAAAAGCAGAAATGGCAGGAAAACAAACTATATAGGAGAACTCTAAACTACAAACAGCCACGTAAATTAGACAGCACTGTCTCTTAATGTCATGGTCTGGGGTTCAACTGCGTTTCCGGATCCCGATGCAGAACCTATTATACTTAAATAATAAGATTAGTATGGGAAGGATGTTTTGTTTCCTTAAGGATATTCTTGCAGTAACCTAGAAGATTTAAGTGACTATACAGTAAGTAATTGGAAACCAGGTGGTTAGGTTGCTGATGATAGGCTAAGAGGCAGGATCTTGCCGGCATCCTGGATACGGGGTCCATTGGCATTGAATTCTCCTGTGTGATTGGATGGATGGGGGAAATCCGGGTACAACCATTGACAAAGTCAACCTGAAAAAACAAGGATCTTCTTCAATTCGGTTATAAGCTTAACTGGAGGAAAAGCATAAATAAATGTCATTGACTGATCTCAAAAATGGTATTCCCCTTGCGTCTAGGCTTTGGGAATATGTACGCTTGAACTTGGTATTTAAAATGTATTGCCTTTGATATCAATATTTTTGGAATAGCCTATTATAAGAAGTGGGCAGTGAAAATTTAACTTTACACATAATCATGTTGCTGTGTCAGGTGTCTGCTGAGCTCATCTACCTTCACGTTTTGAAGGCTATGCAGAAGAGAGTATAGTGATGTAAATGTTCCTCTCTAAGAGCCAGTACGAGATTGTTTCTGCCCCATTCTTGTCATCGTAATACATGTTCGTAGTATTGTAGGCTGGCAACTTGAAAGATATCTGTGAAAGAAATTGGTTCAGAGCTAGGTGAATTGTTCTTAAATCCAGCATATTAATGAGGTACTCATGGTTCATTTTTTTTTACTTTTTCAGGTTTTGTCTCCCTTTTAATAACTTTTCTGCCAATAGCTTCTTGTGGCTGTGTTTAGAAGAGATGAACCTAACCAAGTGGTTTGCACTACTTTCAGAGTTGTGAATATAATATATCGCACCTCCCCTACCTTGCAGGTACTCGGAAATAATTTCTTTCACACATAAGTTGCCAGCCTCCAACGCTACGATCATGTATTACCATGACAAGAATGGGGCAGAAACAATCTGGAACTGATTCTTAGAGACGAACATCTACATCACAACACTTCCAACGTGGAGGACTTCAGCAGACAGAGCAACATGAGTATGTGTAAAGTTACACTTTCACTGACCACTTCTTAAAATAGGCTATTCCAAATAAATTGCTATTAACCCGTTTGCTGCTTCGAACGTTCAGCGCCCGTGCTGAACGTTCGAAGAAACGGGTGCGGCCGCGTCGGCCGTGCGCAGCACCAGGGATGTAGCTCGTCCAACGGCCGACGGCAGCAGCGAACGGGTTAAAGGCAAATATATATATTTATATATATATATATATATAAATATATATATTTATATATATATATATATATATATATATATATATATATACACACACACACACACACACAAACGGGTTTAGGGCTGTGTATGGGTATAGGGCAAGTACAGGGTGATAAAAGTTGTTTTAGGGGTGGGTAGGGATATTAGGTTATAAGGGTGTTTTTAAATTTAAGGGGTTGGTAGGGGTATAGGGTGGTAAGGGTATTTGAGGATTTAGGGATAGTTAAGAGTACAGGGTAGTGAGGGATTTTTTTAGGGTTTAGGGGAGGGTGGGGGAAAGTTTTTTTTAAGGGTTTACTGGTGGGTAAGGGTGTTCTTAGGGCTGATTAGGGTTATATGGTGGCAATGGTGTTTTTATGGCTTACGGGTGAATACGAGTATTGGGTGTTAAGGGTATTTTTAGGGGTCTGGGGTGGATAGGTGTATATTGAGCCAGTAAAGGTATTTTTATGGTTTAGAGTGAGCAGGGCCATAGGGTGATAAGGGAAAATAATAAAAGGAGGTTTGGGTTGGTTTACCCCAATACATTTTTTTTATATTTATTTAAAAAAACTAAGCGGAAGCCGCAGAAAAAACAAATATAATATATATCTCTCAAGACCCGTTACACGGCGGCACAAATTGATCAGAGACCGCACCTTGTGGGGTATGTACCCAATATCTTATTATTTCAGTCTTCAATCCGCCACCAGTTGCATGTTCCAACAATTAATATTTCAAGAATGCAAAATTTGAACAGCAAACTAACTCCCCAAGCCGACGCGTTTCGGCCTCCGACTTCTACTGGACTTATTCGTACACCACAGTGAGTTCTATTCTCTTCTTATCAGCTGTCCCTGATATATATATATATATATATATATATATATATCAAGGCTCCGAGGAGCCGAAACGTCATGCTGCATACTCTGTTTCAATAAATGAGTTGCACAGAACTGGTCCGTGTCCGAGGTATCCTTGCAGCGCTGCGAGAAGGCTAGAGGCTGGCATTGGGACGCGGAAAACCGTGATAGATAGATATATATGTATATATATGTATGTATGTATGTATATAAATGTATAGAGAGAGAGAGAGAGACGAAGAGAGAGAGAGAGAGAGAGATAGATAGATAGATATATGTTTAGTTTTTACTTACTGGTGCGGTAAAAGCATACACGTGGTAAAGGCATGCGCTGTAATGCCGTACATTCATATGGGCATCATGTCTTCAGTCCGCCTTTCATATCCTACTATTTGGCTACCTCTTTGGTATTCTTCCTAATCATGTCAGTCGAGAAGTCACCCCCTATTTAACAGTGAAAACTGTTCCTAGGTCTGGTGAATGGAAATGACTTTCTACCATTGAAAAGTATCAGTTAATAAGGAGAATAAAGCTATGTCCTAGTAAGTGTGTTGGCAATGTTATTTCCAAAGATGCTAGGGTCGTGTTCTTGTGTACAAATCGTTCCCGTGGTGATGCCAAGCAATGCTCCGCTTAATTGCCCTTCTTTGTGGTGAGAAAAGATGGACCAACATACTATGTTGAATTCTGCTTCAGAACGAAGGAGAACAGTTATTTTATTTTGGTCCTGTAGAAGCGGATCATTTGAGGCCCAATTGTGTTCGAAAGCACTGAGATTACCATCACCACAGTTCCCTCAGAGTATGGCTGATGTCCAATTACCCTCTTTGAATGGATGGTGATCAAAATGGACAATGAAAAAAGAAGAGGTGTAACATGCCTCACTTAGGGCTTTGCCGTCTTATTTAAATCCTCCTTTAGAAACACAGTAAAGGAGTTCCAGGATTCAACACATTCTCCTATGGGTGCTGCAGTTTTGAATTCTTTATTTAAAAATTATATTACAAAGTGGAGACCATAAACAAGCATCTAGACTTAATTAAAAAACAAAAACGTTCGAGCCAAAATGTAGGCTTGTCTAAAGTAAAGCCTGGTGGCATGACATAAATCTTTGCTGACAATCCTGTGTTCATATTCAGCAATCCAATGATGGAAAGACAGTCGATTTTAATTTTAAATCATTGTGATCTGAAATCAAAATATTTGGCCATACTGTGAGTAGGTGCTTGAGACAAATTATGAAATTGAGAAAACGTGTGCGGTCAAGATAGAACGACAACGCTCTTTTTAGTCCAGACAGTGGAGTCTCTCCTCTTCCTTAGAGAGATGTGGAGAAGCGTAGAAGGTGGGCAAGGTGAAGGATTGGCACACATGAAGAAAAGAAGTTACTTAACTGTAACTTTGGTTCTCCAGTATAGGAAACTTTCGTAGATTCCCATGCTTGAATCATTCCCCATTGTCGACATGGGAGTCCCCAGTATGCATAAAATAGAAATAGAAAACATTACAGAAAAAAGAAACTAGGCCTAGGCCCATTCTAGTTTTGTAACATATCCACCTATTTTGTAATAGAGACCAAATAAAATGAACAACCAATCAGATTAGCCTCAACCTCTATAACCTTCCTGAGAGTACCTCAGATTTTCGTAGACGTTGTGTAACAATAGAACTGAAGATGCTGAAGGTTGAGCTTTCCCAGGGGAGGAGGGCGGGTCGCATGGGAATCTATGAAAGTTTCTAATACTGGAAAACCAAAGTTACAGGTAAGTAACTTGTTTTCTTACTCCAGTATTGGAACGTTCATAGATTCCCATGCTTGAATCAGAGTAGCTAGCAGTAATGAGCACATTTTTTTAACCTTGATTCCTTATTTATCTATTATTGATTATTAAGATCGAAAGCCATGAGACATTATTAGTTGTATGCTAGAAAAGAGAAGTAGCCAATTCAACATAATCACAAAGGCAATGGTAAATAAACACATTTGTAAACATAAGGAAAAAGGAAGAAACAAGCAAATGAACTTTAAAAATGTGCAGAGCTTAAACAGAAAGACTGAAGGAGGGTTGAAAGGAAAAAGCTCACCACTTAATGAAAGAGGTTCCTCAGGACTGCCTGTACCACTGCTGTGTCACTCTGCGTGGACTAATCCAGGCAGTAATGTCTTGTAAAAGTATGAGTACTGCTCCAGGTTGCTGCTCTGCAGATGTCCCGGATAGGAACCCGGCAAAAAGGGCTGTCGAAGAAGAAATCGCCCTTGTGGAGTGAGCACGGATCCGACCTTCAAGGTGCTTGCCCGCAGCTAGGTGACAATACTGGATAGCGCTGGTAATCCAACTTGCAAACCCCTGCTTGGAAAGGGGAAAACCCTTACGAGGGGCGCTGAAACACACAAAGAGCTGAGGTGACTTCCTGAAGTCCTTAGTACGTTGAAGATAGAACTTCAAGCACCGCTGAATATCCAGTGAGTGGAGTGCTTTCTCCGCTGGAGTAGTAGGTTGAAGGAAAAAAGTTTTGAGTATGACCGGCTCATTCAAATGAAAGTCTGAAGGCACTTTCGATATGAACTTTGGGAAGATGTGCGTCTGATGCGAGAGATGGCAGCAAGATGAGCTTTGATGGATAAGTGAGCCAGCCCTGCTTTCGCTAATGAAACAATGTAAGGAAGAACTTCACGCGATGCAGAAGAGAGGATGAATGCCTTCCTGCTGGCACCAATGGCATAAACGCCTCCACTTTAGCCAGTAGGTTTTGTTGGAACTTGGACCCCGTGCCTGAGAAAGTACATCTCTACATTCTGTCAAAAGTGTCAAACTGAGAAATTCTCGGTGCTCAGGAGCCATGCCAATAACTGCAGGGATCGAGGATCAGGGTGCCAGACTTGGCCGTGTGACATTGTCAGCAGCGAAGGAATAGGCTGCAAAGGAAGTGTACGCTCCAGGGAGAGGAGATGCAGCTCTGTGAACCAAAATTGTCAGGGCCACGCAGGAGCTATCAGAATCATCTTGCAAGGCTCCGCCTTGAGCTTCCCGAGAAATTTGGGAATCAGAGGTTTGGGGGAAAAGTGTAGACAAAGGCGCCTAACCCGGCCATTGAAAGTGTATTTCCCATGATCCCGGATGGTGAAGCCTGCTTGAGTAGAATCAGCATTTCTTGTTCTCCGGCGTCAAAAGAGGACTATGGACGGCCTGCCCCATAGGCGAAAAACCTGCTCCAGAGTGGACTTGTCCAGTTCCCATTCGTGGCTGACTGATTTCAGACTGCTCAGGGAGTCCGCCGTCTCGTTGAGAACACCCGGAAGATGCTCCGCTTTTATCCATATACCATGCTGGATCGCACATTCCTAGACTGTCTGAGCTTTTTTTGACAAAAGATGAGACCTGGTACTGCACTCTTTGTTTATGTAGTGCATGGCCTTCGTATTTTCCGTTCGTACCAGGACTGTAGACTGCTCTATCAGCGGGAAAAAAGCCTGTAAGGCCTGGCGAATCACTCTGAGCTCCAGCAGATTGATATGCTGAAGACGATGTTGGGGTTGTCAATGGCCGCTTACGTGAGGTCTTGCAAGACTGTTCCCCAGGCCTCCAGTGAGGTGTCCGTGATCATGATTTGAGGAGCTGGGGTGACCCTGAAGGAGAGGCCCTGGGAAATGTTTCCCTTGCTTGTCCACCATGATGCAGCATCTCTCATGGACACAGTAACAAATATCTTGTCCTCGAAGGACCCGTCCACTTGGCGGCACTGCAAGTCTAGCTCCTCCTGGAGAGGGCGCATCCGTAACCTGCAGAGGAATGCAGGAAGAAATGGACCCTAGTAGGGACTTGTAGAGGTGAACTGAAAGTGACTGCCTTCTTATAAGTAGACGGGCCATGACCATCAGTTTTTCTTGTATCTCCAGGGACGAAAAGGTTTTGGCCCCCAAGAACCGGGCTGTTCTGGATGAGCACAGAGTCGACTTTTCCGTGTTGAGAGTTAGACCCAGATTGTCGAAAAGGCATGTGCACTCTGCGACTGATTCCTCTGCCGCATGCTTGGAAGAAGCTTTTAGCAATCAGTCGTCCAGGTACGGAAACACCTGATGCTGTTGCTTTAACAGAAAAGCTGCCACATGAGCTAGTACTTTTGTAAAAATCCGCGGAGCAGATCTCAGTCCAAATGGTAGGACCTTGAACTAAAAGTGGCTCCTGGCTACTGTGAAGCGAAGGAACTTCCCGTGGGCTGGATGGTTGGGTACATGAAAATATGCATCCTCTAGATCCAATGTGGCCATGTAATCTCCTGAGTTGAGGAGTCGAAGGATGTCCTGCAAGGAACCATTCCGAATGACTGTTTGATGACATAGGTGTTGAGCTCCCTCAGATCTAGAATAGGGCGCCACTTCTCCATGGTCTTCCGAACTAGGAAAAACCGGGAATAGAAACCACCTCCCCATTGAGAGAGGGGAACCGGACCTCCCCATTGAGAGAGAGGAACCGGGTCTATCGCCCCTTTCAGGAGCATTCGATGGACTTCAAAACGTAGAAGGCGAAGATGTTTTGACTCGGTGGCGCGAGGGGGCTTAGGAGGCGATGCATGGGCAAACTCCAGAGTATGGCCGTATTGAATGATATTCAGAACCCAACGATCCGATGTTATTTGCTGCTAGTTGTGGAAGTAATGTGAGATTCTGCCTCCCACTGATGTTTCAGGAGGAGAAGGAACAGTACTTAGAGCCAGTACGCCGCTATTGACAATTAGAAGAGTCCTTCCCCTGGTGTCCTTGTCGTCCTTGTTAGAAATGGGATTTCTGGTTGGCAGAGGTTTGCGCCAAAGCCAGGCAGAAACCACCACTCTAGTCAGGACAAGGGAGTTACACGCCAAAGATAACCCCTGCTCACTCCCTTGGTAGCATGGCACAAGCAGTAAGGCTTATCCCGGAGGCAATGTGTAAAGCATTTGCACACGAACCCACCAGCAACAACATCCCAAGCCCCCCCACAAAAGGAACTCCACACGAGGTTATATAAAAAATAGCCTTTGTATTCTCAAAATACATCCGATAGTGATCACACCATATACATTATGCCAACTGGCAAGGGCAATATATACAAGGGATTATGTACACCTGACAGGGCCACATGGACCCCTGTCAGCATCAGCACTTGGTAAAAATAGATAACTTGGTCAAGGTGAACTAAATCATAAACATACAAGTAAAAATAGGTCATAGGACGTACAGCCAGTAACCACTGATAATCACTGCACTTGCAACAGTCTGTGCCATGAAATCCATCATGCACAGTATCCCACCAGTCTAACTACATTAGACCCTCACCACCTAAGTAAACCTTACACTAGGGGCGTAAATCACACAGGGAAGTATAATCTCCCTAACATAAACCTAAACATGCAAAACAACCTCCTATGCATAAATCATATTTAGAGGCATCAAACAGGGTGCGCAAAACATACTATACACAGTACATTTCCTAACACCCAAAGCATTAGCACTTAAATCACATTTAGCACATAAATCACAGTAGGGCCTGCGCCCTATAAATGTAACAACCCCCATGGCCAACTGGCCATCTAGAAAGGGGCTCAAATGCCCTATGTCCACAGAGTCAGGGCTGCTGCCTAAGCAGCGAAAGTCCAGGGTGCGCCACTGCGCCAAGTCTAAATATTGCAGCTGCCCACTACTTGCTGGGCAGCTGGGGACAAGAACTGGGGCCTAAACGCTGCAGCTGGCACTAAGTGCTGCGCAGATGTGGAAGGCCAAGGTAGGGGCGAAGGAGTGCGACTCACTCCTGAGTCCAAGAGAACATGTCCCCTAGAAAGAAAGCCCTAAACGGTGCAGCTGCCCACTACCTGCTGGGCAGCTGTGGATCAAAACTGAGACATGGGCTCTCACTAGCCCTCAGGAACAAAGACTGTGCAAAAACATTGGAGCCCTCTGGCTCTGGAAAACCATGCGCAAAACGGTGGAGCCCTCTAGGCTCTGAACACAAATGTGCCCTGGGTTGGGGCCATCTAGGCTCGGGAACAATACTGCGGGGCGTTGGAACCACGGAGGCTCTGGCAGGCCTCTGCCCTAGGGAGCACGCCAGATCCCTGCATCACTTTGTGCCATTAGGGAAGGCAAGAACTTGCCTCCAGACACTGAGGCATCCCAAAGGGATCAGCTCGGGCCCCTTTCAGGAATAGATGCCCCCTGGAGCACCAACGCTCTTAGAACAACCCTACGCCACTATGTTGGAGCATTCTATGCTTTGGGGGAGACACAGGCCCCCGGGACCCCCACGGGCCCTTGGACAGAACGTGCCCATGGTTGGAGCAATCTGGCTCTGAGTCCGATTAGCGGGACGTGGGAGCGGCCCTCTCAAGCGGGGCCGGTATGCGCTGCGCGGGAATCACTCGCGCACTCTCCAACCCACGCCCCCGGGGCAGCTTTACTCACCGGCTGCTCTCCGGAGGCGGCGGAGGACGCTGTCCTCTGGGGGCAGTCTGCCGGGGCTCTCCCTCGCTCACGGGGGCCTCGGCGGACATCTTCAGGGAGCGAGCGCTGCTCTCTCTCACCTCATGGGAGCCCCGCCCGCTCTAGCGCTCGTCTTCACCCGGTCCACTATCTCGGCACCAGGGCTTAGTGGGGAGCCGCAAGGCTCCGGACCAACTCCTTTTCCGGGGCTCCCTCCGGGTCAGGGGAGCCCCGCAGCATTTGGCGGTTCTCTCCTGGCGGCCCTGGGTCTCTCCTCCTTTCATCTGAGCCCCGGGACGCGGGAGGCCTCCCTTTCGCCCGCTTCCTTTTCCGGTCCTGCCGCAGCCCTGCCCCCGTCACAGGCAACCTTGCCTGACTTCCGGGGCGGCCGCGGCGGGACTATGAGGGAATTTTTCGGCAGCACAAAACTGAGGGGTAGGCACCCACAAGGAACAAAATAAAAGTAGAAGCGGGGTGGGCACCCGCTAAGGCTCCTATAAACGGGGTGGGCACCAGTCATACAAATAATTAAATAAGCGGGGTGGGCACCCGCAGGGGAGCCATTTCGGGGGGATCCCCATGCCGGGGATTCCCTCAAGACAACAGTGAGTGCAGCACAGTGCTGCCAAGCCCACGCTCTCCCTCAGCTGGGCAAGTTCAAGAAGCAAAATAGAGCGCTCCTCAGGCGCTGGAAGGCTGTAGCAAGCCTGGGCCAAATCCAAAAGTAATCAAAAAGGGTCCCAAAGAAATCCTCCAGCATCCATGGGCTGGGCAGGGCCCAGGGCGGCACGCCTTCCCCAGGGCCCCAGCAGCAGCACGCCCCTGGTAGATTCGAGTTGGAAAACAAGAACATCATGGGGTCACAGCCCCTCTTTTATACACAGGAATCCTTTGTTGTCAAAGGTGCAGGCAAGAGGCGAACCAGATGCAATTGGTTCTTGAGCACTTTGTTTTGCTCAGCCCCTCTGCCTATTCACAGGATGGGTCAGGGACATCAGACACACCACAGGGGGTGAAGCCAGCATTGTGGAGGGAAGGCCCAGCCCTATTCAGGTCCCAGGTGCTCTCCTCCCTCCCATCAACATGCAGATCTCTCCATTCACCACTGGGGCAAACCCATCCCGACTCCTGGAGCCAGGCACACCAGCCAGCTCCAGCCAATCACAAGCCAGACAGTCAAATCACCTTCACTGCACAGACATGCCAACTTCTAGAAGTGGCACTTCCACACTAGACACATTAAATCTGCACATATCATCGCGCAGCATTCAATCTCACAAGTCCGCACATACCAAACTCGACCCTGCACTCCCCACACATCAGGAACGACCATGGACACACATATCCCCCATGCATTCCTAGGGGAGGGCAGGCCAGTCTCACCACACGCACTCAGACTGCGCACGCACTTTACACTGGAACACAGTGTCAAAGTGCGCAAAGACCAGAAATCACTATAATTATGTAATATTAAAAGGCAAAAAGTTCAAGGGTGAACCTGCCAGAAGGGCCAAGTCCAACAGTCCTCTGTTGTTAGATCTAGAGAAAGAGGATGATTGACCCAGCCGCTGGTTATATTGCGGGCGGTAAAATTGAGAGGCTGATGGATATGATGAATACCGTTGTTGTTGGTATCCTCCTCTGTAGGTAGGAAGGCCTCTGCCTCTGGCCCCAAGAAAGGGAACCTTGCGGTTTTTCAGAGTGCCTAAGGATTTTGCAGTCTCTGTGTCCTTTTTAATGTCCAGGAGCACATCATCAATGCGCTTCCCAAAGAGCGCCTCCCTTTCGAAGGAAAGATCCAAGATCCTGTTTTGGACCTCTGGATAAAACCATATAGCTCGAAGCCAGCGCTGGCGACGAAGGACAGTAGCTCCCACTAGAGAGCGGAATGCAGTCGTTGCAATGTTCATTGCACAGTCAATGACCTCTGAAGTGGTCCTCTGTCCCTCCTAAAGAATCTGTTTAGCCTCCACTCTCGCATCTTCCGGCAATTGATCCAGATAGGGGGACAGGTCACATCACATCTGACGATTGTAGAGACCAAGTATTGCTAAGGCGTTTGCCACCCTGACCATCAGGCTGGACATGGAGGAAAACCTCTTGCTGGCATTATCCAGGCGTCTGTCCTCTTTATCTGGAGGTGTCGTGAGGGGAGCTGATGGATTTTTGGACTTTCTTTGGGCTGCCTAGGTGATGACAGAGTCCGGTTTATCCTCAGGGGCTTTATACTTCTTTTCGAGGCGAGTACTGGAAGCATCGTGGCTGGACTTCTCATCACCTTTAAACCCTTGTCCCAGACATGACCAACTATAGGAATAGTCTGAACTGAATTTCTGTAAGGCTATTTGAAATCATACAGGAAACATTCGGACTTCACTGTGGGCATGGGCAGTTCGAACCTCTTAACAGCCTTTTCCATCAAATTATGGAAACACCCTATGTCTCCAGGGGGAGAATCTACTGGAGCTGGTGAAGGAGAAGCTGGATCAGGAATGATATAGTCATTCCACTCCGTATCTGCATATGGAAGAGTGACGATGCCCTGGTCCTCATCAGAGATCAGGCACGGTGCGTCCATTGGGGCGTGGGGGCGTAGCCCACCCGCCCGCAGCTCGCCCGCAGCTCCCTTGGCGTCTTTGAACTTAAGTAAACTGATTCAGTTTACTTAAATTCAAAGAGGCCGAGGGAGAACTGACAATCATGTCAGTCAGCATGACGTCGGACCGCCCACCCCTTCAGAGACTGAAGGGGTGGGCAGTCTGGCATCATGTTGACTGACATGATTGTCAGACAGTGGGGGGGCAACAGGCAGCAGCACAACACGAGCGCATGAGTGGGGACGGAGGGCGAATTTTTGCACCGTGCCCACGCATGCACATTTGTGTTTTGACCTAATTGCGCATGCCCCTTGGGCTCCTAATGGGCGTGCTGCGGGTGAAGAAAAGCCGTGCCCTGAGAAAATCCTGGCGCCAGGATTGGGTGAGGGGCTGTAGGCGCCAACGGACTCGGGGCAGCGCGGACCTGCTCAGGACGTCCTAAGGTAGGATTTTGAAATTTATTTTAATAACCCCCGTGCGACCTTCCCCCCCTCCTCCCTTCCCGAGCCGCGACTGTTTAAGTGCCCCAATCCGAGTTTGGCTGCTGAGCGCACCTTGGCCCTGGAGGTGCTACCATTACTGGAGGTGTTCCTGCCTCGAACTGCAGCGCTCTTGTCAGTTCTAAGCACTGGAAATAATCAGTGTTACTGTTACTGGATGTAAAGATAATTGAGCAAGTAGCGACCTCAGAAGGATGGTCTGCCCATGACATCTAATGCCAGCAGCGAGTGTTCAAATCTCTAAGCCACCTAGTACTGTGATTGCGTTTGTGAGCCAGTTCTGCGGTTCTGAGTGCAAGCGTTCACTAACAAAGTCACTAAAATTTCAGGTCTTGTTTTTAACACAAAGGTAATTTGAAGTGGAACTGTATGTTTCATATAGTGGCACGGATATTCACAGGCAGGGGCATCTGAAGTTCTGTGATGGATTTGCAAAAGAGACATTCTGTCTCCATTTCATTTCATAAAATTGGCTACGTTTATTGACACTGTTTAAAAAAAAATGGGCAGGGGGCCGGCACACATCTGCAGCTAAAGTGATTAATTTTGTATTAACATTCCTCGTTTCTTGGGGAAAAAAGTCTGCCCAGAACAGAAGTTGGCAGTGATAGGGGTGACAGGTTAGGTTGCGTAGTTTGAAAACAATGCTCCAGGGTCACCAAAGTTTGATTTTGTGCAGTGGCAGAGGGATGCCACAAGAAGGCAGTGCAGATGCGGCAATATTGTTGGTTTATCAATAGCTCATATAGGGCACTGCGATATTTACCGCTCATCTATTATCAGGCATATGGCAGACCGTGAAGTTGTTTCATTATTTATTACATACTCGAATTGGCCTGCGTTATCGATAACGTTACTGTTATTACCACAGGCCTCTGAGGTTCTGTACCAATGATCGTTATATTTATGCTTTAAAAAGAAACAGGGCCCTAGAATAGTGAGTGTTTATCAAACGTGTGTGTAGAGAGAGCGATATTGCAAATTTATTACACATTTAGGCTCAGAAAACATTGTCCGTTTATTACATATGTGGACAACCCTGCAATGTTGTATGTTTATGTTTTTTATACAATATACTGCTTTTTTTATCACACGAACACACACAGTTATGTCTCTAAAGTACACATGTGGAAATACCCAGAAATATAGTTAATGTAATGCAATCACATGCGTGCGATCCTGGGACAATGCTCGTTTCAGTTCATCTATTAAACACACAAACATGCCGGATCTCGTAATAGTGTTCATTTATTGCACACACACAGACACAAACAAGAGCACACCAGCGTGGCACACACAGGCAAGACCCTGGAATATTGAGTAATTGAAGGAATTCTCTGTATATTATTGTTAAAATGGATTCATTAAATTTTTAAAAATAGTATCACAAATACCTAGACAGGCTGTAATAAATTAAACCTATTGAGTGCAGTGCAGCGAAGGGTGAGGGATGTCTGTGTGAGCGCAGGTTGAGCACTGTGCCTGTGTGAGTCCAGGGTGAGTGATGTGCCTGTGTGAGTCTAGGGTGAGCGATGTGCCTGTGTGAGTCCAGGGTGAGTGATGTCTGTGTGAGTGCAGGTTGAGCAGTGTGCCTGTGTGAGTCCAGGGTGAGTGATGTGCCTGTGTGAGTCCAAGGTGAGCGATGTGCCTGTGTGAGTCCAAGGTGAGTGATGTGCCAGGGTGAACGCTGGCTTAGTGATTTGTCAGAGAAGAGTGAGTAATGGGTCTATGAGTGCAGGGTGACTGTGCCTATGTCAATGCAGGGAGAGTGATGTATCTGTGCAAGTGCAAAGAGACTTGTCTGGCTACTCCCAGAGATGTGTTCGCCAAGCCACCTATTTTCTTTCTCAAATTTGTAGAGAATGCAATATTTGCCCACTCTTTTTTTCAAAATTTTCTCGGTGGAGACCCCTGGAACCCCCCATAAGTGGTTTGGGCTCGTTCTCTCGCCAAAGTGCAGTATTTACACCCCACCACTTTCAAATGTCACAGGCCCCTGTCAGAGATATCTTCCTGGATGAGAGGGACGATTAGCGGTGTATCTGGAGCCATGGGCAGTGGCGGTGGCAATTGAGAGATAGAAGGCAGTACAGGTGGAACAGCTGTAACTAGCAACCCAGCCGGAGATTGTGTTGGGAATCTCCGTCTATGGTCCGAAAGCATAAATTATAAGTCCGTTAGTAGGGAGGAAGGCATAGAGACCATCTGTTGCTGGTAGACCTCTTGATGACCCAAGGAAGGGTCATACTGCTGCTCCTCCAAGTATTCTTCCTCAGAGTCTGTGTCCTGGCACTTAATGTGTAACTGAGATGGGCTTTTCGCATACCCATAGGGTCTGTCATCCTCCTCAGACCCCTCCTCTTCAAGGAGGAGTGCAGGTGGTAGAGGTGTCACCCACCTGGGGGAAGTCATCTCATGGGTAATGTGGCGCTTCCTGATAGTTATTGCAATTTTTTCCCTCGTCGACGAGGTCGTTGACGGGGTCGTCGACGATGATGTGAGGGTCTTCGACGAAGACATGAACGCCATTGACGGTACAGTCATCGAGATCGTTGTCACCAATGCAGCAGATGCTGCTGTAGTCGTAGACGTGGCTGCCGTCGTCATCCTTGATGACGCCACCGTCGACATCAGAGTTGCCACCACTGTGGATCCCACGATCGGTGTTGATGCCGTCGGTGCTGAACCATGCAGCGTAGGCAAAGGAGACGAGGAAATCACAGTTGACTAGTCCGTCGACGGAGTCAGATCTGAAGGAGAAGAGGACTTTGACTGTACCTTTGATGTCGTCGTCGATGGAGTCGTTGACAGCGTCGTCGACTAATGAATTTTCTTCACAGGTTTGCCATCAGAAGGCACAGATGAGGGCTTTTTGAAGGCTTTTGGAGCTGCTGGCGAAGATGGAGGAACTGAGCTGGACTTCCTCTCTGATGTCACTCTTGCTGATAGTCCTTCCCTCTCCTTTACACCTCGGTGAGGAGATTTGCTAGGACTGCGCCTTTCAGACCTATCAGATGTCTTTTTCAAGGCTTTACTTGGATGGTCTTTAGAAGGTGAAGGAGAAGACCTACCCCTTTTCTCAGACCTCATAGAAGATGAAGCAGAGGAGGCCTCATCACTGTCACTGGAGACTGGCTCCTTCCTTGACTTAAGCTTCTAGAGCCAGGTCAAGAGACGCCCCTCACAGTCTTGCAAAGTTTTTGTTGAGAAGGTCCGGCATATCTTACAGTCTGCTGCCTTATGGTCTGGGTACAGACAGTAAATGCAATCCTTGTGCTTGTCCTCCATATAAAGTCTCTTCTTAGAACAGGTTGCACATGGTTTAAAGAGTGCTTTCTTCTCCTTGTCAGACATGTTGACATTTAGACTAAGCAGTTCTTGAAGAAAAACAGGTGAAAAAAATGTAGGAATAAGGTTGATGGGAAAAAACTGAGCAGAGCTCAGTGGAGACTCCCTTGCACAAAATGCGGTAGAAAATCTGAGGGTCTAAGGTTCTCTTAGGAAGGTTCTAGAGGGGAAGGCTAATCGGATTGTTTGTTCATTTTATTTGGTCTCTTTTACAAAAAGAGGTGGATATGTTACAAACTTAGAATGGGCCTAGGCCTAGTTTCTTTTTTTTATGGTTTCTATTGCTATTTTATGTATACCGGGTACTCACATCTCGACGACAGGGAATGATTCAAGCATTGCAATCTATAAAAGTTCCAATACTGGAGTAAATGGTGTTACCACTTTCAGTAGGAGAGAGGCCCTCCTAGTGAAAAGCACCAGTTTGTCCCGGATAAACTGAAAATAATGGATGCTTGAAAGATAAAACATGAAGCTCGCTCACCCTCCAGACAGCAGTGACTGCCACGAGGAAGGCTGCTTTAATTGTGAGCAGCCGGTGAGAACAATTATAAAGAAGCTTGAAAGGAGTACATATCAAGAATGTGAGGACCAAATAAAGGTCCCACTGAGGAATAATAAAAGGAGAAAGGGTAAACATACGTACAAAAATCTATTTACAATAGGGGACTATTAAAGAGGGCTGGTTAGGCAGCTGCAAGAAGGCAGACAGAGCGGAATGAAAACCCTTCAAAGTGCCCTAAGCAGAGCCCTGCTGGGAAAGGGTAAGGATAAAGAGCAAGTGAGGCAAAAAGTTGGTCAATAGACTTTACTGTACAATATGATGCAAATCGCTGCCAACAGCGGGCATATAAAGTCTTGGTGGAGGGACACCTGGCTGCCAGAATAACATAGCAGACTTCTGGAGGAAAGTCGAAAGCTATCAACTGCGGCCGCTCAAGCTCCATGCAAGGAGGACATTTAACCAGTTAGGTTGGAAGACCCTCCCTGGCTGATGCGACAGAAGATCCTCCAGAAGGGGCAGCCTGATTAGAAGATGGACACATATTCAGAAGCACGGGATACCAGACTCTCGGTGCCCAGTCTGAAACCACAAGGATAACTTGGACCCGGTCGTTCCTGATCTTGAGAACTCTAGGCTGGTGTAGTATGGGCGGAAAGGCGTACAGGAGGTCTGAGCTCCACTTGTCCGAGCAAAAGCCACCTTGGAAACTCTAGCACACAAACTGCTGACATTGCGCGTTCGGGGCAGAGACGAACAGATCTAACCAAAGCTCTTCCCACTGCTGAAAGAGATCTTGGGCCATCTCCGGGTGGAGACGCCATCTGTGATCCACTAGGCAGAGGGACGACTGAGTTTGTTCGCTCTGGTGTTCAGGGAACCTGTCAGGTGTTGAACCAACATGGAAATGCCCTGCTGTTACAGCCGTATCCAGAGACGCAGGGCCTCCTGACAGAGGGTCCACGACCACACCCAGTCTGTTGCAGTACCACATGGTGGTGGTGTTGTCCATGAACTCCTCCACTAGCCTTCCTTGATGGAGGGTAGAAAGGCTTTCAATGCCAGTTGGATCGCAGGGAGCTCCAGCATGTTGATGTGGAGTACAGATTCCGCCAGAGACCAGAGTCCTCTGATCTCCACCTCTCCCAGGTGACCGCCCACTCCCAGGAGTGACGCATCTATTACTACTGTGAGATCTGGTTCTGGAAGGCAGAGGGGTCTGCCTCAAACCCAATCGCGGTTCGTAAGCCACCACTGCAGGTCCTTTGCAGTTCCCTTCAAGATCTGGACCATGTAGGAGAGATTCCCTTGATGCTGCACCCACTGATATTTCAGATACCCACTTCAGAGCCTGTAAATTCCATCTGGTATGCGTCACCGGCAGGTTGCGGAGGCCATGAGGCCCAGCACCCTGAGTCAGTCTCACAGAAATCCAGGATACAGGCTCAAACATCTGTATCATAGCCTGAATATCCTACTCGCTGCTCTGGAGGATAAGCCCGAAACTGCAATGTGTCCAGAAGAGTTTAGATTAAAGGAAGCATCTGAGAGGGAGTAAGGTGTGACTTCGGCACATTGAAAGTGAATCCAAGCAAAGGCAGGAGGGATACTATAGTCTAGAGGTGGGAGACGACCGCTTGTGGCAAGCCTGCCGTCAACTGCTAGGCATCGAGGTAGGGGAAGACTGGCTCCCCTGACCTGCGCAGATGAACTGCGACCACTGCCATCACCTTGGTGAACACTCGAGGGGTGCTGGTAAGGCCAAAAGGGGGCACGGTGAACTGAAAATGTTCGTGGCCTATTGTAAACCACAAGGACTGCCAAGGGGCAGGCAGGATAGAAATGTGCAACTAGGCATCCTGCAAGTCCAACGCTACATCCAGTCTCCTGGGTCCAGGGCACACAATACCTGAGCCAATGTGAGCATCCTGAACTTCTCCTATTTGAGGAAGTAGTTGAGGATTCAGGGATCTAGGACAGGACAAAGACCCTTGTCCTTCTTGGGGACCATAAAGTAGTGGAAATAGCAACCACAGCCCACTTCTGGCACCAGAACACTCTCTATGACTCTCTTGGCCAAGAGAGCCATGACTTCCTCGCGGAGCAGTGACAAATGATCCTCCTTCAGCTGGTGTTAAGATAGAGGCATGGAGGGAGGCGTGGTCTCAAAGTGGAGGGAGTAGCCCCTTTGGACGATCTGCAGAACCCACCTGTCCGATGTTATGGACTGTCAGTAGTGGAGGTGATGGCGGATCCTGCCACCAGCTGGGCGCCCCTATCTAAAAGTACAAGATTAGGATGCCGTAGTTGCTGGGGGTGGGGGGTGGCTGGACCAGACCGCTGGCTACCTGACCCATGAGGTTGGTAGGAACCACAGCCTCGGCCGCGCAGAGACTGAGAAGCTTGCATGGCTCGGTTGCTGGGATAGGGTTGGCACGGTTGAAAGTCCCTTCAGTGGCCACGAAAGGAGGAAAAGGCAGACTGAAATTGACATGGGGCAGCCGAGGAGCCAAAGGACTTGGCAGTAGCCTGCGAGTCTTTAAAGTGCTCCAGCACTGAGTCTGGCTTGTCTCCGAAGAGATGGGTGCCATCGATGGGCATGCCCATGAGGAAAGCCTGCACATCCCCCCTGTATAAAAGTGCCCCTTTTGACATGGTCACCCCCACTTTTGCCTGATATTTGATGCAATTTTGACAGAAGTGTACTGGGTTCCTGCTAAACAGGTTCCCAGTGCCAGATCTCGTTTCCTAAAACTGTACAATTGTTCCCCCAATTGGTAATACCTTTAGTACCCCCTGCAAGTCCCTTGTAAATGGTACCCCTGGTACAGAGGGCAAGGAGGCTAAAGAGGGTACCTAAGGGCTGCAGCATGTAGGGTGCCACCCTAACGAACCCTACAGAACCTTCATGAAAACTGACATTGCAAGGCTGTGTGACATGGTGCATAGAAAAGTGAAGACACAACATGGCACACCCCTTGTGTGACAAGCCTGCAGACACTGCATGCAGTATAGGCAAGTCACCCCTACAGCAGTCATTCCAGCCCGAAGGCAGGGGGTACTATACTATATGTGAGGACATATCTACATGAGCAGATATGCCCCTGGGATGTCTAAGTCGATTCTTAGATATTACAAGTGAACAGGGAAGCCATATTAAGTACATGTGCTGGACAGTGGTAATTACGACTTCCCCAGCTACATGATGGCTTCACTGAAACTAGAGATGGAGGTACTGCCAAAAGATGCATTTAAATGAACTGTTTACTTACTTGTGAAATTCAATATTTAAAAAGATACCTACTAGATAATGAAGTTCTTGGTATCAAAATGAAGAAAAATACAACTTATTTTTCTAAATTGGTCTTGGATTTATTCTTGAGTGTGTTTCTCATTTATTGCCTCTATGAATACAACAAATACTTAGCACTACCCTCTGATAAGCCAAAACTGCTCGACCACATTACCACAAAAGAGAGCATTTAGTGTTATTTTTGTGTCTGTAAATGAATAAGGGTTGCCTGAACTCTTTACACAGAGTACCTCGTTTTGGTCCAATATATAAAGAGGCAGCTTCCTACAACCCTGAAAAGCCAGACGTTCCCAGCCAGGCAATGGCATCTGAGGCCCACTCCCGACAAAACCGCTCTGCCCAGCAAGTCAGTTTTGTCCAAGCTACAGTGTAAAGTGAACTTTACTGCGTCTCTTCTGTCTGTAACTGCTTGGGACAGAATGGCCTGTGGCTCCTCCGGGACCTGTGGCAGCACTTGCGCAACCGTTTCCCACAGCGTGTAGGATTAGTGGCCCACTAAGCTTGCAGTGTTCACTACCTGCAATACAAGGCTGGCGGAGAAAACATTTTCTTTCTCAAGCTGCCCAGCCTCTTGGATTTCCTGTCTGGGCGGCAAGGAACATGGGAGTGGAGGCTTAGACCTACAAGCTCTCTGTGGTAGGGTGTTGGGAGGGGAAATGTGGGTCCCCTGGAGCGGAGGAGAGCAATCGCTGGGTTTGGACCAGGATCCCAGTAGGACATCTGTGAGGGCTTCACTGACCGGGAGTAGGGGTTCACAGGAGGAGACTCCCGGTTGCAGCACCTCCACCAAGATGTTGATCATGACTGCTACCGAGGGCAGCTGAAGGTCGAAGACCTTGCCACCCTCTGTACCACCATGGCGTATGTGGCTGCCTACTCCATAGCCACGGTAGGGGGAGAAAGCATGTCAGTAGCTTGAGACGTATCCTGTCAGCTGGCATCACTCAGTTCCTCACAGCAGTCCATATCCTGATCATAAGGCTGGTATTCGAAAGACCCCAGCTCTCTCTCTGAAGCAAACTGGCTCTGTATATGCTATACCAAAAAGAGGTATAGTGTTCACAGAGTCCAGTGAGTCCCCAAAGTATAGCAGAGGATAAAGTAGATAGTGCCTTACTCTCAATTTAGTAGTAGCTGGGCTGAGTAGTCAGGTTTATCAGAGCGCTGTGTTAAGCATTTATTGTACGCGCTCAGGCAAGAAAGGATGTCAAACACTTAAAGACTGAATTCAGACTGATTCTAAGCATAAAAAGTTAATATTTTGTGTTTTAGTAAAGAAACAAGGTTTCTTAGTGCAGATAAGTTTGCAAAATTTCAAAGTAATAACACTTTTCAGGAAATGCAATACTGGTTGAAGAATGTCGAAAAATACTTTTACAGCTTATTACTTTTTTTAATGCAGCACAATTCAGCTTAGGCTTTCCAATGTGAAGATAGGCAATGCAAGGTATTGGTTTGGGTTCAATGCAATCCTATGAAGGAAGACAAGGTTAGTAACTTACAGGTAAGTACTAGGGTGAGGAGTTTAGCCTCGGATTTCTAGCACTGGCACGGGACAAGGGTCAGGTAGGTATAAAGATTGCACCCTCATTATTGTTAGGACAGACAGAATCTCCAGTTTGGTGTCCAACCTTCCTACGGGTGCGACACCATGTCTTTAGGGGATCAACATTCTTACCCTTATACCCTCCATGGGCTGGGAAGACTTCTGGGCCCACCCTCACGAACAGGGTTTTGGGGGCCTTTAGAAGCCTCGTAGTGTTTATCTTTAGGTGGGGGGGGGGGGGGGGGGAAGCAGCCCCTTTCCCCTGGAAAGGATTTGTAACCCCTTTCTTCTGGTCATCCCCAGTGGAAGTTTTGATCACCCTAATCTTGACCCAATAGTCAGCCTTCTTTCCCAATTCTTGGGGGGAAATTAGACCTAGGTGTGAAAATAATTGGGGGGGCACTACCAACCAGAATATAAGATCCTTAAGTATTGCCCGGCGGTGTCGCCTCTTGAACCCACAAAGACGTTAAACTATTGAAGAGGCAGGCGCTGGAGACTGGAAGGCAGGAAACAAGGTTTTTATTTTCTCCGGAGGAGAACACAACGAAACGGACAGAAGGTATCGTTCTGAGGTGCTCTAACTGCATCCCTGAGGCCTGGCCTCTTATACACATGTTTATCTGTTTATTGCATGTAACACATTCTCGTCGATACTTTGATGTACGGAAAGACATCCTCAGAATCCCCCCCCCCTTTTCCCAGCCCGTTCCCACGCAAGGTTACAGTGGAAGTCCCCGCCCCGTTCACAACAGGTGATGATCATCGCGCAGCTGGATATTCCGCCGATTCACGGAGTGTGTGGGGTTTGATCGGGTCTCGTAGGGCGGGGGGCTTTGATCAACCCGGGGATCCCTTGCTGGGGGGGAACTTTCTCTTGTACGGGGAGGGGCAAGGAACAGTATCGGCAGAGCTGGGTGTCGGCCTGGGAACGAGGAAGACGAACGGGCACACGGGGAAAAGGGGTTTGCATCAAAGGGCCGGGAATCATAAATGGGAAGAAGGGAGGTGTCGCGCTGGGAACAGGACGAGGGCCTGGGGCAGAGCAGCGCTGAAGAGGGGTTTTATGATTCGCGGCAGGTGCAGGCAGGGGGGTTGTCAGTATGCGGGGGGATGCCGGCGAAGCTAGGAGTGGGAGAGAGGCGCGCTGGCTCTCGGCGGGAGCAGGGAAGCCATGGTGTTCAAAATGGCGGCTGTTTTACGCGCACAAAAAGGTTAAGGAGAGCAAGAGGGCGCCGATAATGTTGACGGTCTCAGTCCAACTTTCAACAGTCCCCCCTTTTCAACATATCTAGCCACCTTGCTTTACTCAATGTCAATTTTCATCAAATTCCTAACTTCGGTATCATACAATGCTCTCATATGTTCGCTTCCAACGTCCACAGTTTTGGGAAAAATACAACTCGCACATAAAGAACACATAGGTGGCAAACATTGAATTCCTAAGCATAGGCCACATATTATAACTACGGGAATCAGGATAATGGTGAGCAGTCTCCAGCCCCAGCTTTTGACGGTGTCCCAGAACCAACCACCAAGCGACCATTCTTCTTGCTCTTGGTGAACTTCCGAAGAGAGTCTGTGAAGATGTTCGATGGCTTTGTACACTGAAGGTGAGTTGTCCGGTATGTATGTACAACAGCTGGACCCAATAATGCGGCATGCTCCTCCACGGTCCGCCAGAACCACATCTAGAACGAGGCGGTTCTGAAGAGCCACCAAACGGACCGCTTGGAGCTCGGCAGTGTTGTTGGCAAAGATGCCCGCTGTGATGTTCATGGTTGTCTCGACTGCCTGAGTCAAATGTCGGATGGCACGGCTGTTTGCCATCGGGCCCCAGAGGGGGACGAGTCCTTTCATAGCATCGAGGAACTGCGCCCCGGTTGAGTCGGCTTGCTCAACGTCTTTGGCTCGTTTTTGCCTGTGGTGATTCGCTGGGGCCACATAAGTTGGAGGAAGGACGAAGGAGATGTAGCAAGTGCCCCCCCAGCCTTTGGGGAGCCAGGTGTAGGCCTTCGTGCCGCAGATGAAATACATGTTTGGGGATGACACAAAGGAAGGTGGATCCGTGGAATCCAGAGTTCTGGTAAAGCGGCAAGCGCTGCGACCCACCAGCTGTGTCCCAAGTCCTTCTACACACATGTGGCCTGTGACGTTGATGACCGTCAGGGCCACAGTCAGAGTGGCAGCCGTTCGTTTCCGCAGATAGGAGAAGGTGGGTCTGGTTGGATTGTTGAACACCTGCATTTCGATTCGTTCTTTAGCCGGGATGTCCATTTGGTTCGAGTCGCTGGGGGTCAGCGGGCAGAAGTGTGTCTTTGTCTTGTTTCGCCCGGCCCCATGAGAAGAATGTACTGCAGTCCTGCTGGAGGTGGCATTGCCCATATAGCTCTCTTGCAGGAGGATCAGCCAGGCAAGGCAGGAGCCGTGGACAGAGAAGGGTGAAGGGATGAATGGTATTGAATGTCCAGTGGCATGGGGTAGCAACCCACAGATCCAGCAGTTGGTGGTATTGGTGGCAAGATTGTGCTGGTGAAGTAGCTGCACGAAAGAGTTGTTCCAAAACTCCTTTCGCCTCTCTCTTAGTTGAGGAGAGAGCGAAATTAGATAATGTTCCTTCATGGTGGTAGGCTGAGCAGTGGTTAGGAATGTTTCGTGAGCAGGTGCGTGTTCTTCCATAATCCAGAGCGTAGTCATGAGGAGAAAACAGAGGAGGATTACGATGAAGAGTGCAATTGTCTTTGAGCTATGGAGTCTGTCTATTCTCGGATTTCTGTAGTGGGTATTTCCTGCTGTCTCCGTCGGCTTCTTATTTGGCGCTTCCATCATCTTCTTATCTGGCGCTTCCATCATCTTCGTCTTCAAGGTGCTCGGTAGTGGGCAGGACCACAGACTTAGTTTTAGCTTCTCTCCGGGTAACCCTTGGTAGTTTGGGTCACCGTTCTGAGATCCTTTAACCTAGTCCGTGGCCTACTTAGCCGAAGCTCCCTCCTTTCGACGCAGGAAATACCCTTCTCGAGATGGCACAGTGGGGTCAGGATGTTTTGAAAGTTCAAGTGTCTCAGTATCAGGGTAGCAGTTCAACGATGGTCGGTCCTGGTTCAGGAGCTCTTCTTGGGTGTTGACGGTGTCTGTCGTGGCCAGGGCTGGAGAGACCTTTTTGCAGTGATGAGCGTGCAGCCAGTGTTTCTTCCCCTCCACTCGAAGTGCGGTCCGAGTGGTGATCAGCACTTGCCAGGGGCCCGTCCACCGGGGTTCCAAACTCTTTGATCGCTGAAAATTTCGGATCAGCACGAAGTCCCCCGGCTGGATGGCGTGACCCGGACCCCTGGAAGCATCGGGGATGGCCTGCTGCACCTGCTGATGAAGGACAGACAAAGTTTCAGTCAATTTGTACAGATAATCGGACATTAGGACATCCGGAACGTCATGAATGGAAGTTGGTTTCGGGGCAGACCAGACGCTCATGGGTCGACCGAAGACAACTTCATAAGGGGTTAAGTGATGTCGGGTGGGGGTAGAGCGCATCAATAGCAATGCTAATGGGAGGGCGTCTGGCCATTTCAGGCCCGTCGTAGCCACTATTTTGGCCAGTTTAAGCTTTAGTGTGGCATTGTGCCGTTCGACAAGCCCAGCAGATTGAGGGTGGAAGACTGCGTGGAATTTCTGTTTAATACCCAGCCCATTTAGGATGAGCTGGATAACTTTGGCTACAAAGTGGGGGCCATTATCACTCCATAAAACACGACAGAGGCCATAACGGGGGAAAAACTCCTTTAACAGAACCTTTGCAGTGGCCATAGCGGTGTTGTCACGGGTTGGATATGCTTCCACCCACTTGCTAAATGCGCACACCACGACGAGTACATATTTCAGGCCTTGGCATCTGTCTAGCTGGATGTAGTCCATCTGCAGGACTTCAAATGGGTGGTTTGGGACCCCAAATCCCCCCCGGGGTACTACAGTTCCTTTCCCGGGGTTGTGTTGCAGGCATATTAAGCATTGTTGGACCAGGCGTTTGGCGGAATCTGGGATCTTGTCATTGTGCCAAACCCTGGAGACAAGTTCGGTCATGGGGGCTGATCCTATGTGGGCAGGGGAGTGTGCCATGGTTAATATGGGAATCAAGTATGAATCAGGTCGCAACCATCTGTTCGTGTCTTTTGTCCGCCAGCAGCCTTCATCGTCTTTCAATCCCACCCGTGTCCATTCAGCCAATTCGTGTTGTGTGCTAGTCGTTTGTATGTCTCTAATTGTGTCCTTTGCATCAGACCAGTTTTCTGCTTGCGACCTGGTCACGTACATATGTGTTGTCGTTCTATTTTCAGCTGTCGTTCGGGCGGTGATGTCGGCTAGTGCATTTCCCTGTCCAATAATGTCTGTCACTTTCTTGTGTGCCTGGCATTTGATAACGGCAAGTTTGTTGGGGAGGAGGACAGCTTCGATTAAGGCGGAGACTAAATCCCCGTGCAAAATGGGTGTGCCGTGTGAGGTCAAGTATCCTCTCTCCCTCCAGAGGAGCCCAAAATGGTGAACCACCCCGAAGGCATACTGGCTGTCAGTGTAAATGTTCGCTGTGGTTCCTGTTGCCAGGATGCAGGCTCGCGTCAAAGCAATCAGTTCCGCTGCCTGGGCAGATCGCTGGGTGATGCGGGCTGTTTCTACTACAGTTCGAGCCGTGGTGACTGCATAGGCAGCGGAAGTGGTACCATCGGAGAGTTTGATGCAAGAACCGTCCACCCACAACTCCCCGTCGGGGTCAGGGAAAGCTGTGTCTCTGAGATCGACCCTACTCCTGGTCTGTTCGTCCGTAAGAGTCACGCAGTCATGTACGGGGTGCACATTGGGATCGTTCTCTGGCAAGGGTAACAGAGTTGCTGGGTTCAGTGTGGTGCATCTTTTCAGGGTGATATGGGGGGCAAGCAAGGTCAGTTCGTATCCAGTCAGTCGTGCACTCGTCAGATGTTGTGTCTTGGTTTGGTTCAGGAGGGTGTCGACTGCATGGGGTACCAGTACCGTGAGGGAATTCGAGAGTACAATCCCCTCACTCTGTCGGATAGAGACTGCAGCAGCAGCTACAGCTCGAAGGCAGGCAGGCAAGGCTCTGGCGACAGGGTCAAGAGTGGCAGAGAAGTAAGCGCACGGTCGTTGCTTAGGGCCGATGGCCTGGGTCAGGACAGATAAAGCGCACCCCTCCCTTTCGTGAGTGTAAAGGGAGAAGGGCTTTCTGTAATCAGGGGTACCCAGGACAGGGGCTGAGCAAAGGGCATCTCGCAGTTCTGTGAAGGAAGTTTGACACTCAGGAGTCCAAGGGAGTGGGAAAGGGACGTCTTTGTTTAGCAGAGAAAGCAGTGGTTTTACAACGAGGCTGAAGTTTGGTAACCATTGTCGGCAGAAGGAGGTGAGGCCTAATAGGGAGCGAACCTGCTTCTGGGTTTTAGGGACAGGGGTATCTAGAATGGTTTGGATCCGATCAGGGGTGAGTTTTCTTCCATCTTTGGACAAAAGGTGGCCTAGGTAAGTGACCTGGGGTAGGCAGAATTGCAACTTCTTCTTGGAGACCTTGTGGCCATTTTCCGCAAGGAAGTGCAAGAGTTGAATGGTGGCGGTAACCGCTAGAGGGGTGGTGTCGGCTGCCAAAAGGATGTCATCGACATATTGTACCAACACCACCCCGTCGGGTAACTGGACTTGGTCTAGTTGTCTTTTGAGGGCCTGGCTGTAGATGCTAGGGCTTTCCGTGTAGCCTTGAGGCGCTCGGCAAAACCTATATGAGCGGGCTTTTAGGGTAAAGCCGAAGAGATATCGGCTGTCTGGGTGGATGGGGATGGAGAAGAATGCGTTCTTGAGGTCGATGACGGAAAAGGTGGTGGCAGTGGATGGAATCAAGGTCAGGATGGTGGTGATGTCTGAGACCACAGGGTACTGGGGTACCACCACTTTGTTGATCTCTCGGAGGTCGATGATGAAACGGTATGCTCTCTCATCTCCCTCTCCCTGCTTCTTGATAATGGGCAAGATAGGGCTGTTGCAAACGTTGCTAACCACTTCCTCTACCACTCCTGCGTCTATCAGTGACTGGATAATCATTACCAATGCCTTCTCGCCCTCTGGCGATATCCGATATTGTGGGAGTTTTGGGAGTGTTGCGTCTGGTCGGACAGTAATGTGCACTGGGTCAATTAACATACGCCCTACGTCCGAATCCGCTTTGGCCCACAGATACGGAGGTAGAGTGTCAAGCAGGGACGCGTCAACGTCGGTGATGGAAAACATGTGTCGGGGGGAACAATGTCTAAGCAGAACGGGGTTGTCGTAAAGAAACACTCGAACTCCATCTTGAGAACACCTAATCGTCGCTCGGAAGTGTTTCAGTAAGTCAAGTCCCATAATGGCGTCAGGGCTATTGGAGGAAAGCAAGAACGTGGTGTCGGTGGTGTTGTTTTATACGTCAAAGAGAATCGGGGCAGACAAAGGGTTGGTGGAGGGCGTTCCATCGAAACCTGTCGATGTTATGAGTGAGCCAGACAAGGGTGCCCTTGGAATCAGTCGTTTAGATAACGCACTACGTGTTGCGCCAGTGTCTACCAAAAATGGAGACTTGGTACCCAGGACCTTAGCAGTGACATAAGGGCCCTGCTGGTCAACATAGAGCTCGACTGGATCCCTCCCTCGCCCTTGGCTGTCCTATGCGAAGGTGTGAGTGTCGTCATAGTCAGATTGTTGATATTGGTTCTGCCTGGGTCGATCGAACGTATTTGGTCTGCTTGATCTGTCATTAGTCGCGTCATTTGGGGGCCCTCGTTGTTGTCCCTTAGGTCTCGGTCCGTTTGCTACATCCCTGGGGTCTTTGTTTCTGATCATTTCCAGAAGAACTGGGCACTGGGATTTCCAATGGCCAGTCCCTTTGCAGAAAGCGCACTGGTCTTCTCTAAGGTCTGTGCGTCCACTGTAGGAAGTCAGAGTGCGGTCCTGGGGAAATGTAGTCTTAGGGACGTTTGTCTGGTAGTTTCCCCGGTATTGGTCTCGTCCTATAGTCACCCCTTGCAGTTTGGCAATCATCACCCTCTCCTTTAAGTCCTTCTTCTTTTTCTCTGTCGCCCTATCGTTTTCATTTTTCTGATGTTCATAATATTGGGCCATTTGGAGAATCGCTGTAGGTTTGGAGGCTGCCCAACTACTCTCGCTGGCCTGTAGTTTCTGGGAGATTTCCGATGATAGGCCCTTAACATAATTCTGGACAAACAGATGGTGTCCGGTTGCAGTGGTCATGTCCTGGCCGCTGTAATCGGAGAACACCGTTTCAAACCGGGAGAAGTATTCCGATACATCCTCCTGGGGTTTTTGGCGACAGGCTGTTACTATCGACCAGTCCACTTTCTTTTCTGGGATTAGGGTTTTTAATTTCTCTACGATTTTATCTGGGAGGTCTAGAATGGATTTCAACGGCTTTTGTCCTGGTCCCCGTTGTTTGTCCAGGTCATCGAGTTGTGACCAGGTATGTCCAAACAGCTCAAGGTGGTCGACTTTCCGGATTTGCTTCCACACATCAGCTGGTAGACATAACCCGAAGAACAAGTCGATGTCAGCCAGGGTCATGATCGTTGAACCCAGGGCTGTACCCAATTCAGTATAGAAGGCAGTGGGGTTTTTACGTAGGTCGGGTAGAGATTTCCGGAATGTCAGTATCTCTTGCCGGTCCCATGGCTGGTAGACCCAGTTGTATACTACCCTTCCCTTCGCATCTTGGTTGTTTGCATCATCGTGAGTCCCTGTACCCCGAGGAGGAACCCAGTAAGGGGCAGCCTCACGTATCGGCATCATGGTGTTAGATTGCTCGGTTGGTGGTTCGGTCACTACGGGGGCTGCGGATTTAGCTCCCGGCTTTCGTTCAGTGAGGTGGCGGAAAACCTCAAGCGTACGCGTAAGGAGGTCCGACACATCACACTCGCCCTCATCCCCGATATCGACCTTCCGGTACAGAGTCCTTAGGCTCTCGGGACCTTTGTCTCGATATCGGTCCTCGTATGCATTCAAGACATGATAACACAGTCGTACGGTAAAATGTCGTCTGTGACTCCCTGTATACGAGCTGAACATATCTGTGATGTACTCTTCATCATCCTTCCTTTCTACCAGTGTCCTTGCTATTTTGTCGATCCCCGCTCGCTCATCTTTGTCTAGTCTGTTTGTTCTTGCAGGGCCAGCCCCTCGAGTCTCATGGTCGTCTAACGTTGTTGTTGATGCGGGTTTTAATACAAGGGGTTCGGCTGGCACAGAGGCCATTGAGGCCGACGCTGTGGCGGTACCTTCGTTTGTACCTGGGGGTGGCGCGTGCTGCGCCACGGGTTGAGAAGGGGCATATGGAGGGGGCATGTAGATGATAGGAGGACCTAACAGCTGGTCCTCATTGGCTTGTCGTTTCGAGGGTAAATCAGGGTAGAGCATGGAGGGGGTTCTAACCGGACACTGGCTTGGCGTTTCCATTTCTAGTTTCTGTTTAGCTTTCTCTCTTTCCTTTATCTCTTTTTCTAGTTTCTGAGCAGCTAGGTGGGCTGCTTTTCGCAGCTCTTTTTCCAACCTACTCTCAGTTTTCTTTTTACGTTGTTCAGTTTCTTTTCGCCACATGCCGAAGCTGTCAAGCATAGTAGGTGTTGTCTTGTTTTTACCCAGGGCAGTTTCTAGCGTTTTTATTTTATCATCATCGAAGGATCCTATCAGGGGCCATTGACTTTCTTGACCCTTTTTTGTATATTTATGCCATAGTTTACTATAGGCTATAGCGGTCAATCCATGCTTCATTAACATGTCCTTATTAGGGGTGCCTTCCAGTGGGGCTGGATGGTCCATCTCTAATAGGCGGTCCGGGCTAAACAGGCTACTAATCAGTGGGGAGAAGACAGACATGACGGCTCGTAACGAGGGACTAAAAAGTCAGCACTGCCTATCTTATCACTAGGTGCAAAGACTGGACAGAATATTTCTATTCTACGTTGTTTGCAGGCAGTGAATACCTCATGGATCAAAAATAACAAAAGACCAATAAATAACAATGGGGAGAATGAGCAGGTCCGCAAAGATCTGCGTTACCTACCCTTTTCACTATCTGCAAAAAGGGTGGTCTCTTCCCTGTTTGCAGACAGGGAATCTCCAGGAAACAATAGTTTTGCGAACAACAGTTCAGTTTCAAGTGATTATTGAGTGGGGGAGAAAAAATAAGCACGGCTGCTGCCCTACCTATCCTCCACTGCTTGCAAAGAGAGAGCCCGTTGTTTCTCCGTTTGCAGACAGTGAATCTCCAAATAAATAAAAAGAGCAATACTAGTATTTTTAAACAAACAAGCAATCAAGCAATTATTTCGCGACTTGTCGTGGTTACACGACCTTACCCGGACCGCATGGACAGTTTCCTGTCTTCCGAATCCAGCGCCCGATCGTCCTCTCTTCTTCGTTATCCTCGCGGCACTCCTGATGGTTCCCAGTCAGGACCGTAGATCACTCGAGAGAGGTCTGTTTGGAACCAGTGAAGTTCGGATGATCGGCTGTCAGACGAGGGTCTATCGGACAGACGCGTTCCCGATCGTTGCAGTCGTTCACTTTGTCGTCAGGACCTCTCCCACTGGATCCATGGGTCGCTGATGGGCCCCACGCTTGGGACGCCAATTGTGAAAATAATTGGGGGGGCACTACCAACCAGAATATAAGATCCTTAAGTATTGCCCGGCGGTGTCGCCTCTTGAACCCACAAAGACGTTAAACTATTGAAGAGGCAGGCGCTGGAGACTGGAAGGCAGGAAACAAGGTTTTTATTTTCTCCGGAGGAGAACACAACGAAACGGACAGAAGGTATCGTTCTGAGGTGCTCTAACTGCATCCCTGAGGCCTGGCCTCTTATACACATGTTTATCTGTTTATTGCATGTAACACATTCTCGTCGATACTTTGATGTACGGAAAGACATCCTCAGAATCCCCCCCCCCTTTTCCCAGCCCGTTCCCACGCAAGGTTACAGTGGAAGTCCCCGCCCCGTTCACAACAGGTGATGATCATCGCGCAGCTGGATATTCCGCCGATTCACGGAGTGTGTGGGGTTTGATCGGGTCTCGTAGGGCGGGGGGCTTTGATCAACCCGGGGATCCCTTGCTGGGGGGGAACTTTCTATTGTACGGGGAGGGGCAAGGAACAGTATCGGCAGAGCTGGGTGTCGGCCTGGGAACGAGGAAGACGAACGGGCACACGGGGAAAAGGGGTTTGCATCAAAGGGCCGGGAATCATAAATGGGAAGAAGGGAGGTGTCGCGCTGGGAACAGGACGAGGGCCTGGGGCAGAGCAGCGCTGAAGAGGGGTTTTATGATTCGCGGCAGGTGCAGGCAGGGGGGTTGTCAGTATGCGGGGGGATGCCGGCGAAGCTAGGAGTGGGAGAGAGGCGCGCTGGCTCTCGGCGGGAGCAGGGAAGCCATGGTGTTCAAAATGGCGGCTGTTTTACGGGCACAAAAAGGTTAAGGAGAGCAAGAGGGCGCCGATAATGTTGACGGTCTCAGTCCAACTTTCAACATAGGTCCACCAGATATTGATACAACTTTCATTAGTCCAAGTACTTAACGTGTTCTTTCATCAAAAGATTATAATGCCCAACATAGTTGTACACATCACTTCCAGTTAACCAACCACCTAGTGTTTTTACTGAGTAGT
The DNA here is from genome assembly GCF_964261635.1 of Lissotriton helveticus. Taxonomy (NCBI): domain Eukaryota; kingdom Metazoa; phylum Chordata; class Amphibia; order Caudata; family Salamandridae; genus Lissotriton; species Lissotriton helveticus. Next base: position 685,779,095 of record NC_136070.1, on the reverse strand, counting down.
CTATAAAGTCAACCCAGGACTGGCATGGGGTTTTGTATGCCCCCTGAATGGAATACTATACTCCTCAGTTATGAGTCCAAAGCCCTCAATCAGGGTGCCCTTCATGAGGTCACAGAACTCAGCAACTGGCCCGGTGAGGGTCAGAAGTCTGTCTCTGCAGTTAACAGAGAACCATACCCAAAGTAGGGCTCCACAGTGTGACTTCTTCACTTGCCTTGTTCCACAAGCCCTCTCAAAGGCTGTGAACCGTTTGGTGATGTCATCACCCTCCTCATATTTGGGGACAATCTTTTGGGGGATTTTAGGGTCATAAGAACTCTTTTTCCCTAGATTTTAAATTGCTGTCACCATTGTTGGGAGCTAAGCCGACCTATGTTCTCCATTTTTCCATAGCCAGGAGTCTCGACTCCAGATCGAATCTTTTGGTCAACCTTGTTAGAAGGCGGTTCTCTTCATTGAGGCTGTCCTCAATGATCTCATCAGGACCTGTCCCACCTGTGTGGGTTCTATGTGCGGTGAGTACTAACCATAACAAGCATTTACAATGCAACAGGTCTCGCAGCATTAAAGTTTGAGTTATTGGCATTGTGTATGACAATGCCAATAGTTTTTAACTTTTGGAAATGTGACACCTATAGCATTTCTGTTGCAATTTGTGTTGTATTTACGCGACTTGGATGTATTGATATTACAAATAACAATGGCTTTTAATTTTTTTAATTCATTAATACTTAAATAAAAGTTATTGTAATTTATAATGACAATAGCTTAAAATGTTGTAAATATCTATTGTAAATTAGGTGCCATGCTTACCAGTAAAAGGCTGGCTCTAAGGGAGTCTGTTTTCGGTAGGAATGTCAACAGGCACCAAAGGCACGCAGCTGCCGAAGATAAAGTGCGGCGGCAGTTGTGCCAATTTTAATTTAAAAAATAAAATCATGATTCTGGGCAAATTAGTTGACCTCACTGTGCATAAAATTGTAAATATGTGTGGAATGTAACGTGATTGTAAATATATAAAATGTAATATCACAAATGTGCAAATCTCCTGTTCATGCTCTGTTACCAACCACGTGGGTTTTCTTCAGATCCATACAAACATACGTACATTATTTGGGGGTGGATGTGTGTGTGGGATTGTGTGTGTGTGTGGGGGTGGGTGTGTGGGGGTGGGTGTGTGTGTGTGGGGGTGTGTGTGTGGGGGTGTGTGTGTGGGGGTGGGTGTGTGGGGGTGTGGGTTTGGGGGTGGGGATGTGTGTGTGGGTGTGTGTGTGTGTGTGTGTGGGTGTGTGTGTGGGTGTGTGTGTGTGTGGGTGTGTGTGTGTGGGTGTGTGTGTGTGTGGGGGTGTGTGTGTGTGTGGGGGTGTGTGTGTGTGGGGGTGTGTGTGTGTGTGTGTGTGGGGGTGTGTGTGTGTGGGTGTGTGTGTGGGGGTGTGTGTGTGGGGGTGTGGGGGTGGGCGGGGCGTGTGTGGGCGGGGCGTGTGTGGGGGGCGTGTGTGGGGTGTGTGTGTGTGTGGGGGGTGTGTGTGTGTGGGGGTGTGTGTTGGGGTGTGGTAGGTTGTGTGTGTGGGGGGGGTGTGGGGTTGTGTGTGTGAGAGGTTGTGTGTGGGTTGTGTGTGGGGTTGTGGGTGGTTTGGACTAGCTCGCTGCGCTCGCTCGCGTTACCGTGTCCCTGAATTTTTTTTCACAAAAAGGTGCGACACCAACATGAAAAGTTTGGAAAGCTGTGAAATAGGCAGTTACAAGTGCTGTTATCTAGCAGGTAAAAGGGCCATGATTTCAATGGTGCTGCATGTGCGGTGACACCAGGGCCAAATGTGGTCATAACTCCTCTAAACACCTGATATTTCTATGACATCAATGAATTCTTTTATTTCCCTCTTTCATTTCATTTTTCAAAATGTTGCTATTACTTACCCACACTATACCACTTGCCTTGTGTGCATAAACAAGTCATAACTCTTTCAGACTTTCTGTAACTTATATTGTACAACTACTCAGCAAGCTGCAACTTACAACACAAAACAGCTTATTATTATTCACAAAGGTGAAATCTAATGCATGTACCAATGCTTGTTCTGTTTAGTGAGATGCTTCTTTAGTGAATGCTGCTGCCAGCAATACTGCTGTTGGCTCACATGGAAGGATGATGAAAATGATGATGCGGTGTTATGCATTTGAAAGTGGCACCATGCTGGGTATGTGACACCCTTCTGCAGCTAAGAGTGCAACAAGCAACCTTTCTAGCAAACACACAAATGGTCGATCAAATGCTATACTCCATTTGACCAGCGTGTGGGCGGAGCCAGAGTCACTCTCTCAATAGTGCTGTTTGAAGCTCATTTTCAGTTGATCAGACAGACCTAAAACCAGTAGTGCACATGTGGATTGACTTCACTTACTTCAGAGGAAAAGACCAAACTTTGAACCCAAATGAAACAAAGGCAGACGATTACTTTTGTTCTGTACACATATAGATGCCACCCTGCCATAGCAAACGACGACTGTAATGCTAGTACCGAAGCACTTTAAGGTAGAATGCGAGAATACAATCTGATACGGATGTTTTAAATTCGTAGTAATTTGAGCCGAACTGGCTCGAGTGTTTAAACCTTGCTCTTGCGCAATCTAAATTAATTACACATTTAACCATTTTAATTCGAGCTGCGATATTCCCTTCCATAGCGGTCAACATCCAATGTACGAGTGTCTGCAGCTTGAAAGGTGTGACCTCACACAGCAGGTCACGGTGTTTTTCAGAAACTAAGGGCAGTAACTAAAGGGAAGTCATGCCGCAGACACCAGGAATCGCTGCTGTAATAAAATACGCTCTTTGTGTAACTCCACCAAGCTCTTTGCGTTACAGCCATTTTACCACACACAAGGTAAACCGGCGATTGATATGGTGCATTGCGATCTATTTTTAGAATGTTTTCTTTTAAGCTCTGATATCTTAAAATAGCGCTATAACACAAGCCAGAAGGAACAATAGTCCCGTGTACACGGTGGCACAGTTTATGCAGCCAGCTGAGTGATCCACAACAAAAACGTGCAAGAATAAACGTATAGAATTTCCTAGATACTTATTTCTGCCTTCCTATTTTTCCCTCTCGTTTGCTCAGTAATTTTTCGCCGTCTGTGACTGGATGAATGGAGGCATGTGCATGCTCACTGCTGCTGCTGAAGGTGTGCATACAGTGAGTGACTTTGTAGTTGTCGGGTTTGGTAACCGCCACATCCTGAAGCCCTCAAGACACCATGTCTCGAGTCTGCATCTTAGTAGTAACTCCTTGAAGTGCGACTTATTAGCAGTGTCTGAAGTATAGCATGCACTGTTTCACAACAAAAGGGCAAGCACAGAGAGCCCACAGTTGAACATTCATGTGCACAATAGAAAGCGATTGAGCTCCGGCGAAACCACGCCGTTCATGTCATGAGTAAAAAAAGAAAAGAAAAAATCAATAAGGAAAGGGTGCGCCGTGCATATTAAACGTATAAGCTGGCGGCCTGAGAAGTGTGCGCCACGGCAATTAAAACTAGACATAACCAGAGAGACAGGAGATTGGGAACGCGCGCGCGCGCGGCCGGCTCCGATCGCTTTCCTGAGCGTGCGCATGCCAGTCTCCTGTCTCCTGTCTCCTGGGAAGCAGACCCGGCAACTATAGTATCGCGCCTGCGCGATGCATATGGCTTTGCCATATGCATCGCAGGCGCGAGACCTAAAAATCAGGGGCTCAAAGACCCTGTTCTCCTTATTTAGTGGGGGAAGTTGGAGGTTGTCCTCTACATCACTAACATCCTCTTCCGAGTTGGAATCTGCCCCCTCAGAAAGGTGGTCCCTTATATATTCTGCCAAGAGCTCCTGGGGCTTGGTCTTTGAAAGATGGGATCCCATGGAAATATTTTTAAGCTTACACAGAAACCTTAACCATCTCTAGATGGAGGAAGGGGGTGAGGTCGAGTTTCTCAACCATACTCTGTGTATCAGTCATTATTTTACTAATAGTAAGCATCTTTTTACCAGAGGATTAAACACATCTATAATACTTTTACAACTACTACAGTAAGTTATTTAACAACTGCTAAAAGGGACTTATCCAAGGCCCTAACCAGACTTCTAAAAATGTTTTTTTTAAATTGTCAATTAAAAAAGAAGTTGAACTAAAGCAAATTTTTGGAATGTAGTCATGTGATTAGGAGTTGACTAAGTAGTTTAACAAATGCAAAGTCGTTGACCCCACCGCTGACCCACCAATGCAGGGGGCTGGCTCTGTATATACTAAACCAAAAAAAGGTATAGTGTGCAGAGTACAGTGAGTCCCCAAAGGTACAGCAGAGGATAAAGTGGATGGTACCTTACTCTTAATTTAGTAGTAGCTGGGCTGAACAGTCAGACTTATCAGAGGGCTGTGTTAAGAATTTATTGTACACAATCAGGCAAGAAAGGATGTCACACACTCAAAGCCTGAATCCTGACCAATTGCAAGTGTCCAATATGTATTCCTTTTTTTTTTTTTTGTTACTTGCCCTCTGACCTGGGAGCCCGTGTGCTCGGTCGTTGCTTTGCTGAGAGGAGCCCTACCGGGAGCGGGACTGCGAGGACCAGAGGTGCTTGCGCAACAACATCACGCGCACCTGGTGCCTCTTCCCGCCCCCTCCTCCCTGGGACCTTCAAAACGACTCGCGGCCCCCGCTCCGCGGGAGCCGCTCGCAGTCGGGTGGTGACTGATTACCTTCCTGCCCTGGAGAACCCACACCTTTTGTTACTTGCCCTCTGACCTGGGAGCCCGTGTGCTCGGTCGTTGCTTTGCTGAGAGGAGTCCTACCGGGAGCGGGACTGCGAGGACCAGAGGTGCTTGCGCAACAACATCACGCGCACCTGGTGCCTCTTCCCGCCCCCTCCTCCCTGGGACCTTCAAAACGACTCGCGGCCCCCGCTCCGCGGGGGCCGCTTGCAGTCGGGTGGTGACTGATTACCTTCCTGCCCTGGAGAACCCACACCTTTTGTTACTTGCCCTCTGACCTGGGAGCCCGTGTGCTCGGTCGTTGCTTTGCTGAGAGGAGTCCACCGGGAGCGGGACTGCGAGGACCAGAGGTGCTTGCGCAACAACATCACGTGCACCTGGTGCCTCTTCCCGCCCCCCTCCTCCTATTTAGCCCAGCCACCTGACGCGAACGCGTGACGCGCGCGCGGACGAAGACCGGGCAAAGAGCGGGCCCTCTGAGGCCCTCAGAGGCCAGAATAGGCTGGGCTGGGCCAGAATCTCTGGCCGAACATTGACCCGGGAAGGATTATCAGAGCAAGCCCACTGGGGTACTATTTCGCTGTTTAAAATGTCTATTGAAGCCCTAACTCCGGAACTTGTCGTTCAAGATAAGCCAGTGAGCTTGATAAATGGGTCACTAGACAACTATTTTAAGAAAACTGTTATGGACACCCCCAGTATTTCTACTCTAGCGGAACGACGGGCTGAGCGCCGACGCTCGGTGGAAAGCATGAAAAATAGGTCACTACCAGACTCACCCTTATTGATCATCTCTACTTTGGAGGGGACTTTAACAGAGAATGATTGTACTTTTTCTCAGGATAATGTTCCATTAATATTTAGAGAGCGATCGCCCATAAACGTTACTGGGTCCCAGGATACTGTGAATGCCCCTACTGATCTTATTAATCCCAGTGTAACTAAGGCCACAATTGTAACTGAGGCACTGATAACCCCTATCCAGAGGCAAAGTAAACCCGCTAGGAGTAGGGCCAAAAAAGTTATGCCTACTAAAACTTATGGCCCCCCACCAAATAAAAAAAGGCGGAAAAAGGCCGATTTACCAAAGCGCAAACTAAATCATGCTGATTTTGGGATTAAAGCTAATATTAAAATAGGGGGAGAGCGGGCACCAGCACCGGCACAGGGAACTATGGCAATATCACCTATACATATAAGCCCCACGCCCAAAGTTGTGGAGGCCAGCCCTGATAATTCATCTGCGGGTGTGGTACCACAGGAATCCCCAAGCCATGCCTTACTGGATAGTATAGAGTGTATAATGAGGACATACACTCTTGCTATCGTAGAAAGACTTAATAAAATGGATGATAGGCTAGGGAAGATAGAACGGGATATGGGTAACAAGTCAGCTACCACTAAGGTTCTTTCTAACCTTGTTCTACAAACTACCCTCTTACCAACCCCTTCAAGTACCCCTGTTGTAATCCCTACACCTGCCCCTGCCCAGACTATGGTCATATCACATACCCCTAGAGAAATTTTACCTAAAGCTACCTCTGTATTGCCAAAAAGTAAACCTACACTGCCCCCTGCTGTACCTGCTAGTGGGCTGACGAGGAGCATAGGACAAGCCCCTGGGGATCAGAAGAGGGATAGGGGGGTTGGGAGGCCTATATGGGGGAACCATAGTAAGGCCCCCCTTCCAGAACTTCCACCGGAAGCAGTGCCTTTCGTGGTAGTCCTTACCGGGGTGCCAGAGCTAGAGGTGAACAGACGCGAGGGTTTTGCACAACTAAAGAATAAAATAACGCATTGGTTGAGCATGTATAGACCCATCCCAAATAACATCAACGGTGATATTGTCCATGTTCGTCGCCTCCCCTGGCTGGGAGGAAGACCCAAGGATGTAGAAGGCAACGTGGTGGTCATAAATTTTAGAGACCAGAATGCTGTCCACTTTATACTTAACTGGTCCCCTGATCAAGATAGTCACCATATCACCCCTCGCCCACTCACATACTTCTATCCACGTACAGTGGTGTTCCCCCCCCTTTACCCATTTCCGCCAGCCCCCCCACCACCTTTACCCAGGCAAATATATTCAAATCCATACTGTCCACCCGTATATAACAATGTGTATCCATTAATAGGTCACTATCCTGCAGCGGCAGCAGACCCATATGGGTGGAACACTGTGGCCCCAAGGAATAATTCCTCCTCCTATAGGAGAATGGACCATCTTAAACCGTTTACGCCCTTGGAGACCACCAATAGGTTTGACCTGTTTAGCGGCCTGGAGGAGTGTGATTGAAGCCAGCAGGACACTGGGGAGGTGGGTGAGGGAACATGTGGAGATGGTGGGGGGGATGTGGACAGAGGTATGGTGGAGAGAGGGTTTATCAAGGATAATCTGTCTACTGGGTCTAATGCTGCTTGTACCATCAGCTGCAACAAAGGGAGTATTGGGCAGCCTCAACGCAACCTGGACCCCCTCACTTTGGAAGATGTCATCACAACCCCTATGGTCTCGCCGGTGAGTGGTATTACCCCCCGGCTACCGGATGACCCCCTGATTAGGGACGTACCCCCCCCCCCCTACACGGGCCCTCCGTCCATTGAGGCCCCAAGATCTCTAGTGGGAGGGATTAAGTTGGGGAGCTGGAATATTGCCGGGTGGAATAATAAGGCGGAACGTTTAGGGTGGCTAGAATTTGTAACCCAATTTGATATCTTATGTCTCCAGGAGACTTGGGCAACTGAAGATGTCCACCTTGATGGCTATGTTGCCTATAACTGCCCAGCCCAGCCCTCTAATAGGGGTAGAGCTAGTGGAGGTTTGGTGATACTGCTGTCTGTGGGGCTGCCGGTGCGAGTGAAAACTCACCTTACTGTTGGCTTGCATTCGCAGCTGTTATGGTTACAACATAGGGATGGGCGAAATGTTCTAGTAATTAATCATTACAACAACGTCTTTAATCATTCTAATATTGTTATAGTTGATGAACTTGATATGGAGGTTAAAAAGTTGTGTGGTCGAATTAGGGTACCGTTTGAAATTCTGTGGGGAGGTGATTTCAACATTCATATGTGTCCTTTTGTTGGCAGGAGGGTATGTGGTTATGGTGGGGAGGACGGGGAAGATCAGGCCCATTTTCTACACTCGGCCTATGGCGATTCTCTCAATACCCTCATGCTTAAATTGGATTTACGTATTATGCTACCGGGGGAAGACAAAGAGGGAAATCCGGTACCAACCTTTATAGGTAGGAACTGTGCGACGGTTATTGATTACCTCATTGTTTCCACCAGTATTACCGCTTTGTGTACCACCCCCCAAATAGTAGACTTAGCCCTTAGCGACCACAATTGCTTAACAATGTATCTATCCATGTGGGGGGACAAGATAAAGGCGTCGCATGGTATGTGTCAGACGTTATTCCACACAGACCCAACGACCCTAGAATCAAATGGGGTAGGCACAATGAGGAACGTCTATTGAGCACCATAGTGTCAGCTTGTCTAGATGAGGTAGAGTATTGTCTTGAGTCTGATATAGATAGTGCCGGTATATTAGTTAGCTTTGATACCATCAATAAAAATATTGCTAAAATTCTAACTGGTACAAAGCCAAAAGGTACTGGGACAACCTGCGGGTGGTTCAATAGGGAATGTACTAAATCCCTACAAAAATTAAAAGCTGCTCTCAATTGTAAACCCAGGGATAGGGAAACAGTTAGGGCCCTAAGGAGGGACTATACATTTCACCTGAAGGCCAGGAAACAGGAACTAAGGGAAGAAGCCTGGGACAACCTGACTAAGGCCGTGGATCTTAGGGATACCAAGTTATTCTGGGCCACGGTCAATAGTCCATTGCTCCAGAAGGATGAATCCCCGGTACTGTCTGCCCAGGTGAGCGAGGAACAGTGGGTGGCCCATTTTTCTAGCATTTTTAACCCTGATGGATTAGATGCTAGGAGCTATAGGGACGTTGTGGCTGACACCCCCTTACCACTTAATATTACAGTTACCGAGGTGGACATGGCCATTCGGTGTAGTAAGGGGGGGAAGGCACCGGGCCCCGACGGGGTACCCGTGGACCTTTATAAAGCCGAGGTATCCCTTTGGAGTCCATTACTGACCAAGGTGTTTAATGCAATTGCAACGAACTCGGCCCCACAGGTCTGGGGGGAGTCCATCATCATCCCTATCTATAAAAAAGGGGAGAGAGGTGAGGCAAAAAACTATCGCCCTATCTCACTCCTTACTGCCTCCCTTAAAATTATGAGCAGGGTGTTATTGAGCCGTTTGGAGGACTGGGTCGAAGAAAAGGGTATCCTTGCGGACTACCAGTTTGGATTCCGCAAGGGGCTAGGCACAATAGAACAGTGCATAAACCTGGACCTCATTATAGGCAAATATACATGCGCTAAGCAAGGCTCACTGTTTCTTTGTTTCGCGGACCTCTCCAGCGCCTTTGATCTGGTTGACCATGGTCTTCTGTGGTCAACTCTGCTGGATATGGGCGCCCCACGGGAAATCATTTATTTCCTGGCACAATTGTATAGGAAGCTATCAGCAAAGATACGTTATGGGCAACTGGGTGAGTGTTCTCCTAATATCTCTGTAGGCTCTGGTATTAGGCAGGGATGTGTCCTTGCCCCTCTTCTTTTCTCCCCTTTTTATCAATTCCATTGAGTCTGAATTACGTGATATTAGTGCTGATGCACCGACTGTTGACGGCATACCCATCCCAGTATTGCTTTATGCTGACGACACGGTTTTACTATCCAGAACCCCTGTCGGGTTGCAGAAACTCATGGATAAATTCGTAGATTTTATTAATGGGAGGAAATTAAAGATCAACAATTCAAAAACTTTTATTATGGCCTGTGGCAAGAAAGTCAAAAATTTAAGACCCTTTACAGTTATGGATCAAACAATACAAGTGGTGGATACATTTTTCTATCTAGGTATTACTTTTAATAGTAGGGGCATATGGGCGTCTGAAGTGACCAATGTAAGAGCTAAAATGGGCAAGTGTGCTTTTGGCATTTTTAAGTTTGCTTCCAGGTTAGGATCCAGGCGTATATCCGACATGTTGTATTTATATCGTCATAAATGTGTAGCCTTGGCCCTCTATGGTTCAGGGGTATGGGGCCACTGTAACCCCAATATGCTTCAGGTGGAGGAAAATAAATTTGTGAAAAAGCTTCTTTGCTTACCACCCTCCGCTTCAACCAACCTGATCCACCAGGAGGTTGGTCTGGAATATCTTTCCGATCTAATAAGCCTAAAACCACTTCTGGTGTGGAGATCCATTTGGTTCAAGGAGCAGACAGGGTTCACAAGAAAGATTATTTTAGACTGTCTCCATATGGACAAGTGTTCCCGTATCCCCTGGCTTAATTACATTACTCGTGTATTTAAGGATGTCTTCAAGCTGCATGTTTGTGATAATCCCTCTAGAGTTATAGACATCCCTAAGAAAGAACTCAAACAAGTCTTTATGAGGGCCAGGATCCTAAAGCGTAATGTTGCCATTTCTCAGTACCCTACACATGTCTTTTATGACAAGTATAACATGTTGGAACCGGGTTTTGCAGGATACCTTAAAACGGTTACCATTCGCTCTCACCAATATGTACTGACAAGACTGCGGATGGGGACCGTTCATACGCTTGTAGCATGTCCGCACATTAAGACTCACACTATTGCCCCTTGCCCATGCGATGGGACTTCAAAGCAAAGCCCGGAGCATTTTTTATTGATATGCCCGTTTTATCTTCATCTACGTAAAACCTATCTGAAACCACTTTTTAAAAGATATAATGTATCCACTATCAAATCTGCCATGAGGCTTTTATTTGCGCTTGATTCACAGGATATTTGTTTCTTCACCGCTGTATATATTTTAAAGTCGGTACACTTGAGGAAAAATATGTCCTTTGTCACACGAGTATTCATAAATCAATCGCATTTTAAAATGTATTTCATTGTATCATGTTTATATGTACTTTTATGATTATTGTCAACAAATGATCGAATAAAGTTTTTGAATTGAATTGTATTCCTTAGTGAAGATAGTTTTGCAGTATTTCAAAGTAACAACACTTTTCAGGAAATGCAATACTGGTTGAAGCATGTCGAAATATACTTTTACAGTTTTTTACTACTTTTGTAAATGCAGCACAATTACAGTTTAGGCTTTGCAATGTAAAGATAGGCAACACAAGGAATTGGTTTGAGTACAATGCAATCCTACTGAGGAAGACTAGGTTAGTAACTTATGGGTAAGTACTAGGGTTAGGAGTACAGTCTCTGGCTTGTAGCACTGGCACGGGACACGGGTTAGGTAGGTATAAAGAGTGCACCCTCAGCAGCACAGAGGCAGCAGAGTGCAGAGATCAAAGGAGAGGTCGGGTGCCCAATGCAATGCTATGGAGAAAGGGGGTACTCCGAAGAGCACTGGTTACAGGTAGGCACCTGTAATTTCAGGGTCAGGGCCCAGGGATCAGTGATCAGTGATCAGCACAAAGATGCCAAACGTAGGCACCCAAGAATGCATCTACAGTGGCACATGGGTGGCAGGGTGCACAAACGGCATTGGGCTCTCAATGGAGGTCAATAGAGATAGTTGGACAGGAAGAAGTGCTGCAGGTTTGAAGCAGGAGACTTGGTGTAGGGTCCCAGCGATGGAGGGTAAATTTAGAGGACTGCTGGACACAGACCCCGGCGGTCGGGCACCCCAAGGCCAGGGAGCTGCAGATGCAGGGGTGTCTTTTGGTGTAAATTTTCCCTCCAACTCCGGCAGCGCTGCTGGGGGTGCTGGGGAGCGCAGCTGGGGGTGGGACCATCGAAGCAAGGCTGCTGGCGTCAAAGTGAAGGTCAGAGGAGGTCATCCAACACTGGATCCCAGGTCAGGATCGCCAGGGGCACATTGTGGGGTTCAGAGTGGTGTAGACCAGCGGCTCTGTCTGGATTCAGAGTCTGGACTTGAGTTTGTTGTTTGACAAATCTGGTGTCTACAGGAGATCAGAGTCTCTTGACGGGCAGGTCTCCGGGGTTCTTGGAGGCTGCGGGCTGCAGGACTTGCAAGTTTCAGCTCATAGGGTCTCTGAAGCAGGAGACAGGCCGGTAGAGCTGGGACCAAAGCATTTGTTGTTGTCCCCTTCTCTGCAGCACAGCTCTTTGGTCCTTCTTCTTAGGTTGTTGAATCTAAGGAGCAAGGTTTAGGGGTGCCTTTAAATGCTTAGATTGAGGGGCGTTACAGGGGTGTGCAGGTTGGGACCAATGGGTACCTTCCCAGAGTTGTCTACACCCCTTCTTATGCAACCCTCCAGTGGGAGCGGGCATGTGCTGCATCCTGATTGGGGAGTCCCCTCATCTTCAAGATGGAGGGGACAGAGATGTGTGCTTCACTTAGCCTCCCCCACCTGAGGGGTGGGGTTGGCAAAGGTAGGCACACCTCTCTTTCTTTCTAGGTTTTCCTGCTGAATTTCCAGCCCAAAGTGGGGGTCAAAACTGGTGGGAGCCAACTGCTGATGGCAGCAGATGTTGGGGGTAGGTAACAAAGGCAGCAAGGCTTTGAAGTTTCCGCTTCATGAACCCTGGCCATCCTGGGGGAGGAGGATGTGCCCAGAAAGCGGAAGGCTCTCTACCTAGGGGTACAGAAACCTGTCTGGTGGTGACAGATAGTGGGTAGCCATTCAGGACCCACACCAGGGCTTGTCATTTTTTCAGTGGGCATCTCTAAGAAACCCTTTAAGTCCATTTTACATTAAATTCAACACTGGTACCAGTGTGGGTTTAATGTGCTGAGACGTTTGGTACCAAACTTTAGTCTTCAGTAAAACCAATATGGAGCTGTGGAATTAGTGCTGAAAAATTCCCAGCCCATTTACTCAAAATGGCTTTGCTGCACTTGCAATGTCTGTGCATGGCACAGACACTATAGGGCCATATTGCTCAGGCAGCTATGCCCTCACCAATGATGTGGTGTACTGTGTCTTTAATAATGTCAGGCCTGCTAGAGGGGTCACTTACCCATACCACATGCAGTGTTGGTGGGCATACCACACAGGGATGTGTTTCTATGGAGATGGAGGGGGGTTTCCCTCCATATCCAGGGCACAGCATTATTTGCGATCATCATCAAATGTTATCAACAGTTGTCGAGTTTCAATAATGATTGTTCCTTATAATCCAGAGATTTATTGTCATCTTATTTATTTTTGTTGTTCAAATCACTCGTGCGACATGTATATTTCAACAGTTTCTCATGCCCAGATATGCCCATCCGAGCCTTTGTCTGGACACGCCATAAAACATAAAACATCCTCAGTTGCGAAATTGTTGTTACCCAATGCATTTTGGGCTATAATCATTAGCCCTTCCTCAGGGGTTCACTACAAATGAAAAAAACATTGCCATTAAAAAGTTGCCTCAAACCGCTATATTCGACATTACATGTTATTTTACACAAACTGCAATACTACCTTCTCAGAATCATCCTTGTTCAGAACTTTCCCTCTAGACGCGGTGCGCTATGCTACCGCTATTTCGCTTAAAAAGAACCATCATTTTAACCTCCTGCCATTCATATAAAGATGTTAACCCTTACATTCACTACAAATCCTTCAGTAAATCACCAATTCTCCCGCCCTAAAATTTTCTAATCTTTTGCCCGATCTTAAACCTCACAACAAATAAATAAGATGACAATAAATCTCTGGATTATAAGGAACAATCATTATTGAAACTCGACAACTGTTGATAACATTTGATGATGATCGCAAATAATGCTGTGCACCTGGATATGGAGGCGAACCCCCCTCCATCTCTATAGAAACACTGTTAATCGCGTGATACCAGGGCAATCGCGCTATCCAGGCAGCACGCGAAAGGAAGACAATTGACTGCAAATGGCAAAACGGAAGAAGATGTTTAAAAAGGTGTGCAACCCTTGAAACACAGGGATGTGTGCCATGTCGAATCTTTAGTTTGGCCTGCACCAAAACATGCAGCCTGCAATGGCAGTGTGTGGATGTTAAGGTGAGGGGTCTTTGAGTGTGGCATAATACATGCTGCAGTCCTCAGAGGCACACTCTGGTCACAAGGCCCTTGATACCAGGGGTACCTATTACAAGGGACTTACAGGTGGCCCAGAGGAGTGCCAATTGTGGAGACAAAGGTACAGTTTTGGGAAAGACCACAGGCCCAGGTAGTCTGATTGGCAGGGACCCAGGGCACAGTCAGTCAAGTTGGCATCATGTATCTGACAAAAAGTTAGGGTGTAACCATGCAATAAACAGGCACTTTCCTACACCCTTTCATTCCTCCCTAAGCCCTAGCCCTTCGTAATAGGGCTTAGGCTCCGACCTAGGGCACTGAGGTCCCGTGGGCGCCGATCGTCGTGGCTCCGTGTTGGATAAAGGGATCATAATGGGGCTGTCGCCACTGGTGGGCGCCAGAAGCATCACGGCTGAAGCAGAGGAAGGGTGGAGCGGCACAACTGATCTGGATCCAATACTGGATCCATAGGCACCCCACTGGGGCTGGAGCCGCCAGAACAGAGCCAAATGGGGCTCCGTCCGATTCTGCACGGTAGGAAGGCACGCCGGGGTCGCTTTGGCTCCTCGAAAACTGGTGAGGCATGGAATCAGCCCAGGCGCAGGTTGTGAGGAATAAGCCCTCGAATGCCAATGTTCCTTCATTGCGTTGGCCCACGGACAGGGAGAAGTTGCAGAGCTTTGACTTCATGTGTTTTATGTGCCACGACAATTTCAAGTGGGACGAAGAGGACTTCAGACTCCTGGAACGGTCCCAAGACCTTGCTTTTGAGCGGGACCGTCACTTCCAGAGTCACCAGCCAAGCTGCTAGCAGCTTCAGGGACTGCTTGCTCAAAGCCTTCGGCACCATGGTCCGGCAGTCAGAACACGACTTGGAGTCGTGGTCACACTCCACCACTCCAGACACCAATCACACATGAAGTGTGGGTCTGCAACTGATAAGGGGCATTGACAAGCGCCACAGGGTTTAAAATGTGTCTTCCTCAGTGGCATCCTCGACACCAGGAGAAACAAGCATTTACAATGCAACGGTTTCGCCTTCGGAAAAGTTAGAGCTATTGGCATTGTCTATGACAAACTTTTTATTTATGTGTTGGTTTTGAAAACAGATAAATAAATGGCATTGTCATTTACAATGCCAATAGCTTACTCTGTCGCAAATGCGAGACGTATTGCATTTGCACACACACACCCACACAAGAGGCCCACACACACACAAGAGCCCCACACACACACCACACAAGAGCCCCCCACCCACACCACACAAGAGCCACACACACACACACACACACGAGCCACACACACACAAGAGCCCCCCACACACACACACAAGAGCCCCCCACACACACACAAGAGCCCCACACACACACACACACACAAGAGCCCCACACACACACACACAAGAGCCCCACACACACGCACACACACTAGAGCCCCACACACACGCAAGAGCCCCCCACACACACACGCAAGAGCCCCACACACACAAGAGCCCCACACACACACACAAGAGCCCCCCACACACACAAGAGCCCCCCACACACACAAGAGCCCCCCACACACACAAGAGCCCCCCACACACACAAGAGCCCCCCACACACACAAGAGCCCCCCACACACACAAGAGCCCCCCACACACACAAGAGCCCCCCACACACACAAGAGCCCCCCACACACACAAGAGCCCCCCACACACACAAGAGCCCCACACACACACAAGAGCCACACACACACACACACAAGAGCCCCACACACACGAGCCCCACACACACACACGAGCCCCACACACACACAAGTGCCCCACACACACACAAGAGCCCCACACACACACAAGAGCCCCACACACACACAAGAGCCCCACACACACGCAAGAGCCCCCCACACACACACACGCAAGAGCCCCACACACACACACGCAAGAGCCCCCCACACACACACGCAAGAGCCCCCCACACACACGCAAGAGCCCCCCACACACACGCAAGAGCCCCCCACACACACGCAAGAGCCCCCCACACACACGCAAGAGCCCCCCACACACACGCAAGAGCCCCCCACACACACGCAAGGGCCCCCCACACACGCAAGGGCCCCCCACACACGCAAGGGCCCCCCACACACGCACAAGAGCCACCCACACCCACACAAGAGCCCCACACACACACAAGAGCCCCTCCCACACACACACACACAAGAGCCCCCCACACACACCACACAAGAGCCACACACACACACACACACAAGAGCCACACACACACACAAGAGCCCCACATACACACACACAAGAGATACACACACACACACGAGCCACACACACACACAAGAGCCCCCCCCCACACACACAAGAGCCCCCCCCACACACACACACACAAGAGCCCCACACACACACAAGAGCCCCACACACACACAAGAGCCCCACACACACACACAAGAGCCCCACACACACACACAAGAGCCCCACACACACACACAAGAGCCCCACACACACACACAAGAGCCCCACACACACACACAAGAGCCCCACAAACACACACACGCAAGAGCCCCCCCCACACACACGCAAGAGCCCCACACACACAAGAGCCCCACACACACAAGAGCCCCACACACACAAGAGCCCCACACACAAAAGAGCCCCACACACAAAAGAGCCCCACACACAAAAGAGCCCCACACACAAAAGAGCCCCACACACAAAAGAGCCCCACACACACACAAGAGCCCCACACACACACAAGAGCCCCACACACACACAAGAGCCCCACACACACACAAGAGCCACACACACACACACACACAAGAGCCCCCCACACACACAAGAGCCCCCCACACACACAAGAGCCCCACACACACACAAGAGCCCCACACACACACAAGAGCCCCACACACACACAAGAGCCCAACACACACACAAGAGCCCCACACACACACAAGAGCCCCACACACACACAAGAGCCCCACACACACACAAGAGCCCCACACACACACAAGAGCCCCACACACACACAAGAGCCCCACACACACACAAGAGCCCCACACACACACAAGAGCCCCACACACACACAAGAGCCCCACACACACACACACAAGAGCCCCACACACACACACAAGAGCCCCACACACACACAAGAGCCCCACACACACACAAGAGCCCCACACACACACAAGAGCCCGACACACAAGAGCCCCACACACACACAAGAGCCCCACACACACACGCAAGAGCCCCCCCCACACACACACGCAAGAGCCCCCCACACACACGCAAGAGCCCCCCACACACACACGCAAGAGCCCCCCACATACACGCAAGAGCCACACACACAAGAGCCACCCACACACACACAAGAGCCACCCACACACACACAAGAGCCCCACACACTCACACAAGAGCCCCACACACACACACAAGAGCCCCCCCTACACACACACACGCAAAGAGCACCACACACACACGCAAAGAGCCCCACACACACACGCAAGAGCCCCACACACACACGCAAGAGCCCCACACACACACAGGAGCCCCACAAACACACACAAGCAAGAGCCCCCCCACACACACGCAAGTGCCCCACACACACACAAAAGAGCCCCACACACAAAAGAGCCCCACACACAAAAGAGCCCCACACACAAAAGAGCCCCACACACAAAAGAGCCCCACACACACAAGAGCCCCACACACACAAGAGCCCCACACACACACAAGAGCCCCACACACACACAAGAGCCCCACACACACACAAGAGCCCCACACACACACAAGAGCCCCACACACACACAAGAGCCCCACACACACACACAAGAGCCCCACACACACACAAGAGCCCCACACACACACAAGAGCCCCACACACACACAAGAGCCCCCCACACACACAAGAGCCCCACACACACACAAGAGCCCCACACACACACAAGAGCCCCACACACACACAAGAGCCCCACACACACACAAGAGCCCCCCACACACACAAGAGCCCCCCACACACACAAGAGCCCCACACACACACACAAGAGCCCCCCACACACACACAAGAGCCACCCACACACACACAAGAGCCCCACACACTCACACAAGAGCCCCACACACTCACACAAGAGCCCCACACACAAGAGCCCCCCCTACACACACACACGCAAAGAGCACCACACACACACGCAAAGAGCCCCACACACACACGCAAGAGCCCCACACACACACGCAAGAGCCCCACACACACACAAGAGCCCCACAAACACACACAAGCAAGAGCCCCCCCACACACACGCAAGTGCCCCACACACACAAAAGAGCCCCACACACAAAAGAGCCCCACACACAAAAGAGCCCCACACACAAAAGAGCCCCACACACACAAGAGCCCCACACACACACAAGAGCCCCACACACACACAAGAGCCCCACACACACACAAGAGCCCCACACACACACAAGAGCCCCACACACACACAAGAGCCCCACACACACACAAGAGCCCCACACACACACAAGAGCCCCACACACACACAAGAGCCCCACACACACACAAGAGCCCCACACACACACAAGAGCCCCACACACACACAAGAGCCCCCCACACACACAAGAGCCCCACACACACACAAGAGCCCCCACACACACAAGAGCCCCACACACACAAGAGCCCCACACACACAAGAGCCCCACACACACAAGAGCCCCACACACACACAAGAGCCCCACACACACACAAGAGCCCCACACACACACAAGAGCCCGACACACACACAAGAGCCCCACACACACACAAGAGCCCCACACACACACAAGAGCCCCACACACACACAAGAGCCCCACACACACACACAAGAGCCCCACACACACACACAAGAGCCCCCCACACACACAAGAGCCCCCCACACACACAAGAGCCCCACACACACACAAGAGCCCCACACACACACAAGAGCCCCCCACACACGCAAGAGCCCCACACACACACGCAAGAGCCCCACACACACACGCAAGAGCCCCCCCACACACACACGCAAGAGCCCCCCCCACACACACGCAAGAGCGCCCCCCCACACACACGCAAGAGCCCCCCACACACACGCAAGAGCCCCCCACATACACGCAAGAGCCCCCCACATACACGCAAGAGCCCCCACACACACGCAAGAACCCCCCACACACACGCAAGAGCCCCCCACACACACGCAAGAGCCCCCCACACACACGCAAGGGCCCCCCACACACACACGCAAGAGCCCCACACACACGCAAGAGCCCCCCACACACACACAAGAGCCCCCCACACACACGCAAGCACCCCCCACACACACGCAAGAACCCCCCACACACACGCAAGAACCCCCCACACACAAGCAAGGGCCCCCCACACACATGCAAGAGCCCCCCACACACACGCAAGGGCCCCCCCACACACGCAAGGGCCACCCACACACACAAGAGCCACCCACACACACAAGAGCCACCCACACACACACAAGAGCCACCCACACACAAGAGCCACCCACACACACAAGAGCCCCACACACACACACAAGAGCCCCACACACACACACAAGAGCCCCACACACACAAGAGCCCCCCCCCACACACACACGCAAAGATCCCCACACACACACACGCAAAGAGCCCCCCACACACACACGCAAAGAGCCCCCCACACACACACGCAAAGAGCCCCACACACACACGCAAAGAGCCCCACACACACACGCAAAGAGCCCCACACACACACGCAAAGAGCCCCACACACACACGCAAAGAGCCCCACACAGAGGTCAGGGGTGCCACAGAAGCAGAGTTTCACCAGCTGAGGCTCGCATGAAGCCTCTAGCACAGCCTCAGTGTCGGGATCTTTGTTTACCTTCAATAACACGAGCCCAGTCACGAGCTCCTCTCCTCCCTTAGCCCCTGCTCGGAGGTCGTCTGATAAACTCCCCACCCGCGCACCCCTGTCACTTGACCTCTTAACAGCCCGGTGCGAAACGACCACCTTCCTGGTTTAGAGACAAATCCCGTCTCGCCCCTTGCGTCCGACCTTCGTCATGTTAACAAAGGTACACAAAGCCCAGCGCCTCAGCATTGTGTTATAGGAGCCACGACAATTTCAAGTGGGACGAAGAGGACTTCAGACTCCTGGAACGGTCCCAAGACCTTGCTTTTGAGCGGGACCGTCACTTCCAGAGTCACCAGCCAAGCTGCTAGCAGCTTCAGGGACTGCTTGCTCAAAGCCTTCGGCACCATGGTCCGGCAGTCAGAACACGACTTGGAGTCGTGGTCACACTCCACCACTCCAGACACCAATCACACATGAAGTGTGGGTCTGCAACTGATAAGGGGCATTGACAAGCGCCACAGGGTTTAAAATGTGTCTTCCTCAGTGGCGTCCTCGACACACCAGGAGAAACAAGCATTTACAATGCAACGGTTTCGCCTTCGGAAAAGTTAGAGCTATTGGCATTGTCAATGACAAACTTTTTATTTATGTGTTGGTTTTGAAAACAGATAAATAAATGGCATTGTCATTTACAATGCCAATAGCTTACTCTGTCGCAAATGCGAGATGTATTGCATTTGCACACACACACACCAACACAAGAGCCCTCCACACACACACCAACACAAGAGCCCTCCACACACACACACACACAAGAGGCCCACACACACACAAGAGCCCCACACACACACACCACACAAGAGCCCCACACACACACCACACAAGAGCCCCCCACACACACCACACAAGAGCCCCACACACACACACACAAGAGCCCCACACACACACACACACGAGCCACACACACACACAAGAGCCCCCCACACACACACAAGAGCCCCCCACACACACACACACACACAAGAGCCCCCACACACACACACACACGAGCCCCACACACACACACACAAGAGCCCCACACACACGCAAGAGCCCCACACACACACAAGAGCCCCCCACACACACGCAAGAGCCTCCCACACACACGCAAGAGCCCCACACACACACACAAGAGCCCCACACACACACACACACAAGAGCCCCACACACACACACAAGAGCCCCACACACACACACAAGAGCCCCCCCACACACACGCAAGAGCCCCCCCACCCACACACACGCAAGAGCCCCCCACACACACACGCAAGAGCCCTCCACACACACACACACGCAAGAGCCCCCCACACACACGCAAGAGCCCCCCACACACGCAAGAGCCCCCCACACACGCAAGAGCCCCCCACACACACGCAAGAGCCCCCCACACACACGCAAGAGCCCCCCACACATACACAAGAGCCCCCCCACACACACGCAAGAGCCCCCACACACACGCAAGAGCCCCCCCACACACACGCAAGAGCCCCCCACACACACGCAAGAGCCCCCCACACACACGCAAGAGCCCCCCACACACACGCATGAGCGCACACACACGCAAGAGCCCCGCACACACACGCAAGAGCCCCGCACACACACGCAAGAGCCCCACACACGCAAGAGCCCCACACACACACGCAAGAGCCCCACACATGCAAGAGCCCCCCACACACGCAAGAGCCCCCCACACACACACAAGAGCCCCCCACACACACACAAGAGCCCCCCACACACACACAAGAGCCCCCCACACACACACAAGAGCCCCACACACACACACAAGAGCCCCACACACACATCCAAAGAGCCCCACACACACACCCAAAGAGCCCCACACACACACCCAAAGAGCCCACACACACACGCAAAGAGCCCCACACACACACGCAAAGAGCCCCACACACACACGCAAAGAGCCCCACACACACACGCAAAGAGCCCCACACACACACACGCAAAGAGCCCCACACACACACGCAAAGAGCCCCACACACACACGCAAAGAGCCCCACACACACACGCAAAGAGCCCCACACAGAGGTCAGGGGTGGCACAGAAGCAGAGTTTCACCAGCTGAGGATTGCATGAAGCCTCTAGCACAGCCTCAGTGTCGGGATCTTTGTTTACCTTTAATAACACGAGCCCGGTCACAAGCTCCTCTCCTCCCTTAGCTCCTGCTCGGAGGTCGTCTGATAAACTCCCCACCCGCGCACCCCTGTCACTTGACCTCTGTTAACAGCCCGGTGCGAAACGACCACCTTCCTGGTTTAGAGACAAATCCCGTCTCGCCCCTTGCGTCCGACCTTCGTCATGTTAACAAAGGTACACAAAGCCCAACGCCTCAGCATTGTGTTATAGGAGCGCTAAAAAGTCAGAAAGCATCTGCTAGTCGCCCTGGCCGCCCACCTCAATCAGTTTTCAACAAATTACACAAGGAGTGGTTTAGTGTGTGGACGGATTCAAACACAGCCTGCCCTCTCCTAGAAGTATTGTGTGTGATCTCTGAAACATATCACAAGTGGCTACTTACTGAAACTATCTGCAGTTCTACAAAAGTCTTAATCACACAAGAGGAAGTAAATGAAGTGTGTTTATTGTTTATGCGACCAGGGGTACCATTGGAGCTTTTTTAATGTTAGGAGAGAAATGCAACGAACCTGCACACGTCTAAGAAATTCACTATTAAACCAAATCTGCGTAGATCACCTGTCGGAGTGCCCGGGGTATTGGCACATTGATGCTTTCCAATACAAACCTCGCAGCAGGGGATAAGATACAGAGGGGGTCGAGGGATCTGAGTGGCAGGCAACTGCCCAGCCCCCGCGGCTCCCAGAAGAGCAGTGAAACGGTGTCCACCTGGCCCACGTCCGACCGGGCAGGATGTTGTATCTGCCGGGCAGTGCCTGCCGTCTGCTCGCCGCTGCTGCTCGTCGGGAGTGACGGAGCGCCGTGTGCGCTCGGCTTCAGATTGAACCCTCGCGTTAGAATTCACCCTGGGACCACCCCGCCATTTCTAACTCCACCATAGCAGCCGCTGAATAACTGGCGAGTGTATTCCACAAATAGGGTGGGTTACTAAGCGTGTTTTGCTATAAAGGCACAACGCTGTGAGTAAATGGTCTTTCAATTGAAACCCTTGTACGGATTGCTATGATTGAAATAGGTTTCTAACCTGAAGTGCTTCATGGACTGCAGTAACTGAATAATAAGGTTTTATATTTAACGAGCGATGTGACCGCCAGTCGCTGCATAAAATTTGCCCGAAGAGGAAGCCCTTTGCAAACAACAAGCATTGATTGATGTGGGACGCTAACACGAAGCACTTCATGAATAACAAATATTGAATGATAATAACGCCATGTAAAGCACACGCCTTACACTTTCACCCACGTCCAGAAACTCGAAAGTTTGAAACCGGCATCCCGAAGCGGCCACGTCCGCTGGTTCAAGGCGGCACTGCGGAGCTTCGCAAGTAAGCTACTGCCCGGGCGCCATCTTCGGAGGAATGACAAAAACAAACCTTGGAGAAAAAAATAAATAAACAAACGCCCACCGCTGCATGACAGAGAAAAGGGGCGGAGCTTAAAAAACACAGAACCGCCCACGAATCTGCTCCCACAATGATTGACACATCTCTCTTCCAATCGCTAGCCTCCATTTATGGAGCTAGCCAATGGAAGAGAGAGGCGGGTTAAAGCCCCAGTACTGGAGATCAAAAAATTTCGCATGCGCGACACTGCTGCGCAGTGAACGCCAGGCGAAACCTAAAAAACCTCAAAAAGGGTGTCAAAATGTCACAAAAAAACAGTCAATAACTGACAGGGGGGTAGCTCTTCTCTCGGATCAGTGCTGGTTGGCGCAGAAAGAAAAGAACTGATGTCAGCATGCCCTGGTTGCGCCTATATAGGTGACGCGTGCAAAAACAACAGTTGATGGACAGAATGTAGAACAATGTCATACATTCACCCCAGTACAGAGATCTGGGCCTAAATCTATCGTTCTTTTGCTCACCATGCCATTCCAGTTTGAATCCAGCCATATGAAAATCAGTCTTGACCCTGTGCCCCATGGGAACAGTCCAGCCCGAACTGCCAAGCCAGGTCCTCCCTGGACTGGAGACAATCATCCTAGGACCGGTTTCGGGCTTTAAGCCCTCATCAGCCTATATAGGTGACGCGGACATCATTTACGGCGCAGACCACTCGTGGAGCAGATCGATGCCCACCTACCGACACGCAGGGGTACTGCTCTAGAAAAATCGGATGGCTTGGGAAATATAAAGGTAATGGATTTGCGGCTAGAAGTCTCTATCAAATACAGGTTCTTGCTTCACCCTGTCTCTCTTAGTCTCTCACTGTAAATGGACTCTATATATTGTAGGCCAGAAGTTCAGTTTGCCACTATTTTCTCACTACATACGGTAACTTGACTATCTCTCGTTGCAAATTCTGTTACAGCCTCACTTACAGTTCAAGAAGGATAATTGCTTTCCGGTTGAACAAGTTACGATATACCTGTAAGAAACATTAGTTAGTTATAGATTCCTTACCTTAGAATTACTTCCAGGCGTCAGACTGGATGCGCAAAGTTTTTCATCAGCAGTACCTCTGCGCGTCGGAAGGTGGTGTTAGTCGGCTCCACGTTCGTCGTTGGCGTCGTAGTGCCGGGATAAAGTCGCGGTAGCTACTTAAACGCCACCCTTGCGCGCTGACATCAGTTCTGTACACGACTTTCCGCGCCAGAAACGCAGAGCCATGCAAGACATTGACCACTGCTGCACAATACTAGGGCCCTGAAAGGATATCCTTAACCCTAGAAATCAGTTCGCAGAACGGGGAGGATGGGTGGGGCGGTTAGGAATCTATAACTAATGTCTCTTATAGATATATGGTTACCGAAGGCACGTAACTTGTTCATCTGAAAGAAACACGTTAGTTATAGATTTCTTACCTTAGAATAGATACCCCAGCAATACCAACCCACGGAGGTGGGTCTGCGAACCAAGATCACACCAGAAAGCCCTGGAGAACAGAACGGCCAAAGAAGCCAGCTCTCTGGACTTGACTGTCAAGACAATAGTGTTTCGTAAAAGTGTGCAACGAAGCCCAGAAAGATGTCATTCAGAGGAACACCCCGTCCCAGAGCAGTGGTTGCTGCCGTCGCCCTGGTGGGATGGGCGCGCAGTCCCACCAGAGGCTCCTTCTTCGCGAGAGAATAGCAGGCTTTGATACACAAAATGATCCATTGGGAGATAGTCCGTTCGTGTACGGCCTGACCTTTCTTGGCGCCCACGTACCCAACCAAGAGTTAGTCATCCAACCTTAACTGTTTTAGCGATCCAGATAAAAGGAAAGCGCACGTTTTGGGTCCAGACGGTGGAGCCTCTCTTCCTCTTTCGAAGGATGCAGAGGCGGAAAGAAGGTGGGCAAAGTGATGGTCTGCCCGATGTGAAAGGCAGTGACAACCTTGGGCTGGAAGGATGGACGAGTCCTGAGAACTACCTTGTCCGGATGGACAGACAGTTAAGGAGGCTTAGATGGAAGAGCCTGGAGCTCACTCACTCTTCTGGCAGATGTGATGGCAACTAGGAATGCAGTTTTAAGCGTCAGAAGTCTCAAAGGACAGTTGTGAACCGGCTCAAAGGGAGCACACATTAAATAAGTTAAAACTAGATTCAAGTCCCACTGAGGCACAATGAAAGGAATAGGAGGAAACAGGGGACTTGAAAAGAGAAGGCTGAACTTGAAGCCGAAGGAAGGGAGAGATGGCCGAGAGATAGCCCTTGATAGTGCCCAGGGGAGAGCCCTGCTGGGCCAAAGAAAGGAGGAACAAGGGAACCTCAAAGAGAGGGGCAGAGAGGGTATCCACAGCCTTTGCTGTGCACCATGCCACAAATTTGTTCCACCGACAGGAGTGTACCGACTTAGTGGAGGGACGCCTGGCTGCCAAGATTACATCGCAGACTTCATGAGGCAGGTCAAACAACGTCAACTGCTGCCGCTCAATCTCCAAGCAAGGAGGTGGAGACTGGACAGGTTTGGGTGGAGGACCCTCCCCTGTTGCTGCGTCAGAAGATCCTCCCGAAGAGGCAGACGGGACGAAGGACTTGAGCCCGGTCGCGCCTGATCTTCTTCAGCACTCTGGGCAGAAGTGGCATAGGCAGAAAGGCGTACAACAGACCGCAACTCCACTCGCGACAAAAGGTGTCGCCTAGCGAGTGCCGCCTTCGAAATTCCAACCCGCAGAATTGGTGACGAATATATCTAGTCAAGGCTCTCCCTACAGTCTAAAGAGACCTTGCACCACCTCCGGGTGTGATCCATCATGCACCTGCGGCTGAGTTAGTCGGCCCTGGCATTCACTGAACCAACCAGGTTTTGAACCACCAGGGATATGCCCTGATGTTCCAGTCATGTCCAGAAGCAGAGAGCTTCCTGACATATGGTCCACGACCCCACCCCGCCTTGTTTGTTACAGTACATGGCGGTGGTGTTGTCCGTGGACACCGGCACTACTCTTCCTCGGACAGAAGGAAGGAATGCCTTGAAGGTTGAAATGGAGCCCGGACTCCACCAGAGACCAAAGGCGTCTGATCTCTGCCTCTCCCATGTGGCCGCCCCATACCAGGAGGGATGCGTCCGTCACCACTGTGTTCTGGTAGGGGAAGGGAGAAGGATCTGCTGTTGACCCAATTCTGGTTTGTGAGCCACCACTGCAATTGCCGTGCAGTGACCTCCTTTAAAAAAAAAAAAAAAGTCTTTATTGAAACATTTTCAGTTTTTTCCCCCTTAGATTTACATAAAAACCCAAATGGAAAAAAATAAAGCAAATATGACCTCCACCCCCCTCCCCCCAAGCTTGAGTATATACAAGATAAAACACGGTAAATGATATATGACATTTTTGTATCCAAATTGTAACAATCATTATATGCAATTCCTTAATATAATTACAAACGAGTTAAATTATGTTATCAGACCAGACTCTGTATCCAACGTGTCAGTGGGTCCCAGATTTCCAGCCCCATCCTTTGTCTCCTTCTACCTTTCCTCCGATATATGGCCATTTCTAAGTTATATGTGGCCAAGAGTCTGGCCAGCCACTGTTGAAAAGCAGGAGGATTGGGGTCTAACCAAGCTGTGGCCAAGCATATTCTAAATACTGCCATAGAAATAAATATGAGCCTTTGAATTTCTTTTGGACGCGTATCTCCATCTAAACCAAGTACTAATTCTGCCGTTGTAATTTCAATTTTTATGTTAAGAATTTTGGATAGAAAGGTGGAAATTTCCCTACGGACTGTACCCAATGTAACACATGTAGCAAATATGTGCACAATGTCTGCTTCATATTGCTTAGAGCATGGGCATTCCGTACCTCTACCCGTCCCCTATTTGGCGATCTTGTTTGGGGTATAATATAACTGAAAATAAGTTTTATAGTATTGGGCTTGGAGATTGGCCGACATTAGCCATAGTTGAGATGCCTTTAGTGACTTCTCGCAGGTTTCTTCCACCACATCCAATTTATCATGCCAATTTGCTATAGATTTTTCAATGTCATCTGGTAGTGCGGATGTTAGGTTATTGTATATTACACAAATCTTTATAGTGGTAGTTAGACTTATTATTTCAATTAAATGTTTTTTTTCTAAATTTGGATGGGCCTCCCCTTTTTTTATTAAGAAGTCTCTAATTTGTAAAAATTTGAAAAAATCTGTTTGGTTTAGTCCAAATTCTGATTTCAGTTCCTCGAATGATTTGAATCCTGTATTGGGAGTAAAAATTGCCACACTGGATGACCCCTGCCCTTTGTCACCTTCTCATGCAGGCGTCCCTAAATGTTTCTGGGAGGTTAGTATTTCCCACTAGAGTTGTGTAATAGGAGAATCTCCCAATGCCCAAGAGCTTTCAAACATTGTTCCATGCCGAATATACACCCCTAAGGGTTTTAAATCGTACTTTTTTAAAGTAGCAATTGTAGGTTAGTCGCCAGAGATGTTCTTTTGCTTTGTTACCTAATATTAATTTCTACGGTGTTGGGATCGCTCCCTCATGTTCGACGGTCTTTTTTGGGGTGAGCAATATATTACTATACTTTATTATCGTGGACCACCAATACACTTTGAGATTGGGTAGAGCGAGGCCACCTCTTTCTTTTGGGAGTGTAATGTATTTGAGTGCTCTACGCGTTTTTTTGTAATTATATATAAACTGAGAGAATAGGGTATCTATGTTCTTGAATTATTGTGGGGTGAAATCTAAACATATGGTCCTAAAAAAATATAAAAATTTGGGAAGATATAACATTTTTATGGCATTTCACCGTCCCACTAAGGTCACGTGAAGATTATCAATTCTGCGGAGGTTTTTACCTGTTTGTTTTATAAGAGGTTCCAGGTTAATTTTGACCAGGTTGTCTAGATGTGATGTTATGTTCACTCCTAAGTACATGGCATCGGTAACTACCCGGTCATCCTGATATGCGATCTTACTTTTAACAACTATCTGGGTTTTGCCCTGGTTAAGTTTGTATCCTGAAACCTCCCCAAATTGTATGGCTTCTTTTTCCATTGCTTTCACTGCTTCGCTGGCATCTACTGTGACTATTGCTATGTCGTCCGCATAGGCTAGGGTCTTAGTATTACCGTTAATAGTTTTAATTGGTGGTATCGCCAGATTTGATTTTAGTCTGAGGATGAAAGGGTTAATGAAAATTGCGAATAATAACGGAGAGCACGAACATTCCCAGACATCTCCCCATTTATCATGACTACCGCTTCAGGATTTGTGTATAACATACGGGTAGCTTTAACGAATCGGTCGCCGATACCACTCTTCGACATTGCTGTCCAAAGATACTGCCAGGAGACCCTATCGAAGGCCCTCTCGGCATCTAAAAGTATCAAGGCCATGGGGTCTCCTGCCACTTCTGAAATGTCGAAAAGTGTGATGGCCCTCTCGACATGGTCAGTGGTGGATCAACCCGGAATGAAGCCATGTTGGCGTGGAGAAGTAATTTTATGTATATGTTGCGCCAATCTGGTTGCCAGTAGTTTAGAATAGATTTTAAAATCACACTTGATTAGTGTGATAGGGCGATAGAATCCCAGTTGTGTAGGGTCTTTGTTTTTTTGGGGGAATACAACAATTTTTGCCCTAGCCCATGAGCCTGGTGGCTGCCCCCCATGAAAATATGTGTCATTAATGTTGTTATGATCCCCTTCAATGGTTTATGAAATTTAGCGTAGAATTCCACGGGGATCCCGTTCAGCCCGGCTGCTTTCCCTGGGGGTAGACTATTAATCGATATCAAAATTTCGACCCATTCTGGACTTTTCGCCACGCTTTCTTGGTCTTCCTCCGATAGTCGGGGTCTAACAGACTGATCTAAATACACTTTTATTTTTCTTTGATTTTTATCAGTTTCCGTGTACAGATCTTGATAGTAATCTTGAAACGCCCTTCTTATCCCGTTTTGGTTTTGTATAAGACCATTTTTGGGGTCGTTAATTTCTTTAATTGTATTGGCCATATTTTCTTGTCTTGTTCGTACCGCCAAGTGGTGCCCTACTTTTTCACTAAGTTCATATATTCGTTCTTTATTCACTATAGCTTTATCGATTGCTTTTTTAGTAAATATATCTGCCAAATTGTTTTTTGCGATAGCCACAGTGCCCAGTGTTTCTTCAATTTTATGCCCCTCTTGTACTGCTCTCATAAGATCTTCCTCGGCAGTTACTAATCTTTCCTGTAACGTTTTCATTTCTTGTTTTGCCGCACGGTTAAGATTAAGGGAGAATCTTAAGGTCTCTCCCCTTATTCCTGCTTTTAAGCTATCCCAGACTATTTCGATTGGTGCGCTCAACATGTTGTCCTCGAGGATCTCTGGGATCCATTTGTTTAAACATTGACAGTACTTTTCATTTAGAAGTAAGGCCCTCTCGAAAGTCCACAAATTCCGACTATGGTCCGGCCCTTCGATATCCATACTGAGCATCAGAGGATTGTGGTCGGATAAGACTCGGGGAAGTTTCTCTATTATACATTTTGATAAAATGTTATGGGAGATGAATATGTAGTCTAACCTCGCCAATTTAGTGTGTGGGTGGGAAGAAAATGTATAACCCGGATCAGTGGGGTGTTTTGCTTGCCAACAATCCCCTAAACCATGTGTGGTGCATATTTCTTGGAGTGTGCTAAATACTCTGGGTTTCCTTCCTTTATATGTGAAGTCTGGCCTTGATTGCCAGTCTGACGGTAGATTCAAGTTAAAGTCACCACACATGATAAATGGAGGTGACCAGTGAGCTAATTTATTTAAGACGAATATCAATAAGTCTGGGTCATCTGTTTGTGTCCCATATATGGAACATATCGTTGCTTTCGTTCCCTGACCATATTGGCATTCTGTTATTGCCCAGCGCCCTAATTTATCGGCTGAAGACCTGATGAACTGTAGCCCCCACCGATTGCCAGGATGGCTACCCCCCTTGTCTTTGTCGCCTGCGTTGTTGATATGATCAGTCTATCTACCATGTTTTTTAGTAATTGTTGCTGCGACCCTTTCACATGTGTTTCCTGCATGCATATAATATTCGGACTCATTGCCTTGAGGCCGATTGCCACCCTTTGTCTTTTTTTTCCGTCATTGAGACCGCAGATATTGATCGTTAAGATCCTTAGCTTAGCCATTTTATTTTTAGATATTTCTGAATAATCCTTACACCAACCTTTGTCTTATGATCTTTGTTTCTGTTTGCAGTGACTTCCAAGATCTGGACGCAATCGGACAGATTCCCTGATCCTGCGCCCACTGGAACTTCAGGTCACACTGCAGATCCCGCATATGCCACCTGGCATGATCTACCAGCAGGATGCAGGAGGCCATGAGGCCCAGCAGCCTCAGGGTCATTCTTACTGAAACCCGGGATAGAGGCTGAAAGATCGGAATCATAGCCTGAATATCCCGGACTCGCTGTTCAGGAGGATAGTTCCGAAACCGCATCGTGTCCAGAACAGCTCCGATGAAGAGGAGCTTCTCAAAGGGAATCAGGTGTGACTTTGGCACATTGATGGAGAACCCCAGCGAATGCAGGAGGTCGTTTGTAGTCTGGAGGTGGCAGACGACTGCCTGGGGCGAGCCCGCCTTCAACAGCCAGTCGTCGAGATAGGGGAAGACTGAAACCCCTGATCTGCGCAGATGAGCTGCGACCACCGCCATCATTTTCATGAACACCCGAGGGACGCCGGTAAGGCCAAAGGGGAGCACGGTAAATTGAAAATGCTCGTGACCTACCATGAACCGCAGGTAACGCCGGTGGGTCAGCAGGACGGGGATGTGAAAATAAGCATCCTGCAAGTCCAACGCTACCATCCAGTCTTCCGGGTCAAGGGCAGACATGACCTGAGCAAGCGTCAACATCTTGAACTTCTCCTTCTAGAGAAAGCGGTTGACGTTCCTGAGATCCAAGATAGGACGTAGGCCCTTTGCTTCTTGGGGACCAGAAAGTAGTGGCAATAACTAAGACACAATTCTGGGAGAAGAATGCACTTGATGGCTCCCCTAGCGAAGAGAGCCGTAACTTCCTGCTGGAGAAGGGCCAGGTGATCCTCCGACATGCAGTGGTATTGCAGTGGCATGGCTGGAGGGGTAGCCTCGAAGTGGAAGGAGTAGCCCCTTCAGACTATCTGCAAAACCCACTTGTCCAACGTGATGGTGCACCAGTGGGGGAGGTGATGGCGAATCCTGCCGCCCACTGGCGTCTGATGAGCCTGAAATGTTGTACTTGGAAGGTTTGGAGGCTGCGGGCCCCCGCAACCATAATGGTTGTTCCCACGTCCCCGGCCGCGCAAAGGTTGGGTAACTTGCTGCGGCCTGTGGCTCTGGATGGGACGTAGCGGGGCACCCCTTCTGTAGCCACGAAAGGGGCGAAAAGTAGACTGCGCAGAGCGGCTGGAGAGGCCCATGGACTTGGCCGTAGCTCGTGAGTCCTTAAAACGCTCTAAAGCGTTGTCTGCTCTGTTGCCAAAAAGGCGACGGCCATCAAGGGTATGACCATGAGTGTATTCTGGACATCCTCAGAAAAGGCAGTCGATCTCATCCAGGCTTAGCGTCGAAGTGCTACCGACGTGGAAAGAGAGTTGGCGATATCCAGCCCACAACGGATAGTAAACGTTGCTGCATCCCTCCCGGCGGCAATAGACTGGGAGAGCACTGTCCGGGCCTCCTCCGGACACTGAGGCAGCACCTGCGCAACCGAGTCCCACACAGAAGCGCCTTGGGACCCTACGGGTAAGTAGTGCGCTATATAAATGCCTATACATTTACATTTACATTTACAGACGGGAGTAACGGCCCAATAGACATGCAGTGTTTACCGACCGCAGTCCCAAGCTGGCGGAAGAGAAAATCTTCTTCCCAAGATGATGCAGCTTCTTGGATTCCCTTTCCGGTGGAGCGGTAGGGAATGCACTCTTGGAAGTAGAGGCTTAGACCACCAAGTTCTCAGGGGTATGGCATTGGTGAGGAAAGTGGGGTAGCCTGGAGCCGGGCAGTGGTGTCTGGCAATCATCCTATCTATGGGAGCCCCTATGTTGGGCGTGGACCAGGTGCCCAAAAGGACGTCGGTAAGGGCCTCATTCAACGGAAGCAGAGACTCCGAAGAGCTCGCAGCCGACAGAAGCACCTCTGTCAGGAAGTTAGTTCTGACTGCACTGCAGGGAGTTCGAGGTTGAGAGCCTCGGACGCCCTAAGCAACACCACTGCTTATGACGCTCCCTCCTCCGTAGCCACGGTAGGAGGAGACAATATGCCACGGTCAGGGGAGGTGTCCAACCACTTTCATCCCCTAGTTCCTCTCTCCAGTCCTGTTCACTACCCAACTGGTCAGTCAGAGGGTCACCTGACCCCTCCAAGCCCTCCTTCTCCTCCGGGTGCCAATCTGGCCGAAAAGGGACCCCAGGAGTGAACAGGGGCACAAAAACCCCTCTTGGCACCAGATCCAGAGTCGGCTGACGCCGGTCCGGATACAGGTCCACATCAGGATGGAGGCAGGGGTCGATGCCGGCCGGGAGCTGACCGGCGTCGAATGCGGTAGTGGAGGAAGTGGCACCGGTGGAGACGTAATCAGGTCAACCGGCGCCGATCCAGATCCAGGCCTGGATTCAAGGGGGGCCTGCCGCGCTGGGGCCAGAGCCGTCAGCTGAGAAGGCCTAGGCCCACAACCTAGTCCGCGGGGCCCGAAGGCACGCCGGCGGGTTCAGGCCGTCCAAAACTGGCATGCATCGCCTCGTAGAACATACGAAGCTGGGCGGGAGTCGCTCCGGGTCCCGGGAAAGGAGGGAAATGCGGAGTCGACTCTTTGGGCTCTGTACGGGGAGCCACGGGAGGGGCACCACCCACATCCCTCGTTGAGTCGGCCGGCCGACGAGGAGAAGTCAAAGAGTGACGATGCTTCTTCGACTTCTTCTTGTGCTTCGACTTACCTGACCCAGAGTGCGAAGACTTCGATGAATTGGACAAATGGTGATGGCTCCGCCACCAGTCCCTCGACCTCCCTCTCGACAGGGACCTCGAAAGGCGCGGAGCCGATGGCCGACGCTCAAGAAGCTTTCGGGACCGCTCCCGCACAGCCTTTGGTGCCATGGACCGGCAGTCGGAGCACGACTAGGGGTGGTGGTCGCACTCAGGCAATAGAGGCACACGTGCTGCGGATCCGTAACCAACGTCAATCAGGAACAGGATCCGTAAACCTTGAAGCTGGGCATCCCTACGTGCACCAGGAGTCGTAGACTCAAAAGACGTCTACAAAAAGTCGCTCAAAAAAGTTCAGTCAAAAACTGACTGGAGGTACCGCTCTCTCCAGATCTGCGCTGGCTGTCACGGAAAAAGAAAGAACTAACGTCAGCGTGCAAGGGCGGTGTCTAAGTAGCTACCGCAACGTCATCCCGGCGACAGGATGCCAACGACAAACGCGAAGCTGACCGACGCCACCTTCCTATGCGCACAGGTACTACTAACAAAAAACTTTCCGGATACAGTCTGATGCTTGCGGGTAATTCTAAGGTAAGACGCCACCTTCCTACGCGCAGAGGTACTACTAACAAAAAACTTTACGGATACAGTCTGATGCTTGCGGGTAATTCTAAGGTAAGGCATCCATAAATAATGTGTTTCTTTCAGATAGAGGTTCTAATCTACCCAGTTGTGAACCTTGTGAAGCTTGTATGCACACACTTATGCTCTGCTCTGCTTCTAGCCACTGACCTGTTAAAAGTGAGCATGCTCGATGCCTAAAGATTAAGAAATGCTCCGCCTTTTTCTCATGGGTGGAGACTAGCTTCTGCTCTATGATCAAGACTGCACAAGGCAGTCAGTCAGTCAAGTTCACTTTATTCGATTTGTTAAAAATCATAAAAGACTTTAAAACATTTATATACAAATTTACAAGTTTACAGGATACATAAATTTACAACGACCAGCCAAAAAACATTATGTACAACACTAGAACACAAGACAATGCAAATGAATGATGATTGAGGTGTAGTTTGAAGAGCTAGGTAAGGTCCCCCAATGCCACCAGATTAGTTTTCGTTCTATGAGCCGCCACCAAGAAGCTGGCTACTCCGAATATGATGGTAGTGCTGCCGAAGGACATTAAGTAAACTAGAGCCAGCCTAACTTGAACAAAGCCGGCTTCTCTTAGAATTGGGGCCAAGTATTTTTTCCTAG
The DNA here is from genome assembly GCF_964261635.1 of Lissotriton helveticus. Lineage (NCBI taxonomy): Eukaryota > Metazoa > Chordata > Amphibia > Caudata > Salamandridae > Lissotriton > Lissotriton helveticus. The sequence continues at coordinate 685,744,688 of NC_136070.1, read as the reverse complement.
CATACGAGTATAAACTGCAAAACATAGTAAAATGCATAGTGTCCTGGTCGGAAAAATCATCGCATTTACACCGAGGGCCCTCTTCTGGTTTACTCCAGGACGGGTAACTGCCTAGGGAATAATGGATTAAATTAAATCTAAATTTTATTAACAGATGTCTATGGAAGGGCTTGGTTACAATTTTGAGATAGGGCTCAAGGGAAGGGGAACTCAGCAACAAATGATGTGATCTAACGGCGGGTTTATTCAGTTCTTGCTCCTCCCGAGCCAATCTGGCCCTATCCATAAAGATTGCTTTAGTCCATTTAATTTCCTCCCTCTTGATACAGGAAGGGGAATTAAAGAGTTCCGACGCCCTAGCTGTAAGAAAGTATGTCTCACGTACTCCAGCCAGGCTATTCTCTTTACGTGATCCAGTGTCATAACATCTTGTAAAATAGCATGGTTGAGGGTTAATTCATCATTTAGCCAGGTCTTTAACCAAAATAATAAAGGAGCCAGTCTAAGTTTATCGGTGACATAGTCTAGGACCACCTCCACATGGATGGAAAGGGTAGGGGTAGACTGAGGGACAGAGAGGAGACGTCTCAGGAACTTGTTTTCCACTGTTTGTATTGTGTCCTGTGAAACGTACCCCCACAATGGAGACCCATACATAACAACAGATATGCACTTGGAGTTGTAAATTTTTAAAAGTGCCTCCATGGGCCTGGCCCCTAACCTGTTTGCAAATCCTAGGAGGGCTGAGGAGGCTCTCGCCAGGGATAAACTTTTGATTTTAATTTGAGGTCCCCATGAGCCCCTGTCATCAAAACTAACCCCAAGATAAGGGAAAACTGTCACCCTGGACACTACCTCACCCTTACAGAAAAAGGATATAGGCTTACCCCTAAGTCTGTGGCGGCCCACCACCATCGTGTGGGACTTCTTCGCGTTAATTTTTAAGTCAAGATGGTCCATGAAGGCCCCAAAGGATGCCAATAAGCGCTGAAGGCCCACCCCAGTGCGGGCTATCAGGACTGCATCGTCCGCGTATAGGAGAGCCGGGATGTTAACTTCTCCTACACGCGGGACGTCCCCCTCCAGGTCCTCGTTTATATAGATGGTAAAGAGGAGGGGTGCCAGGATGCAGCCCTGGCGGACACCTCTCTCTGATTTAAAACGATTGGTGCACCTGCCTTCCTTCGTAACCTGCACTGTGGCAAACAAGTCCTGGTGCAATGATGCCATAAAATTTACAAGTGATATGTCATAACCGGATACCAGTAAGATTTCCCATAGTTTTGACCTGTTCACCAAGTCGAATGCCGAGGAGAGGTCAATGTAAGCCAAGAACAAGGACCCCTCCTTGGCAACCGTGTACTTGCATATTAACAGGTGAAGGTTGGAACACTGGTCCAAGGGGCCTCTTTTTGCCCTGAAACCGTACTGGATATTTGATAAGCCCAAACACCCCTCGATGTTGCCTCTAAGTTTGGATAACAAGACTCTGCCTAAGATCTTAATTGCAGAGTCTAGGAGGGAAATGGGCCTATAACACCCCGGGTCATTGCGTTGGCCCTTTTTGAAAATGGGCACAATAATTGAGGTGGACCAACTACTAGGGAAGATGTTTTTATTTGCAGCTGTAAAGACGTGGGTTAAAACCCCAGCCCAGAATTTAGGGGAATACCTGTAAAAGTCAGCTGGGACCCCGTACGGCCCTGGAGCTTTGTTTTTTGAGGTCTCCAAGGCTATTTGCCATGGGACATGGGCTCAAACATTGTTATCCAACAAGGAGCCGAGGTCAGATGAAGACCAGAGTTCATTTCTCCACATACACACGTGCTGCTGTTCTCTGTAGAATGTATGGTATGTTCACATGTGAATTCTGAGCATTAAAATGTCTTCTGTGATTGCAAAAAGTACGCACATTTCCAGACACCCCAAGGGTTTTCAAAGAGTTGTACCCCTTTATGGTCGAAGCGCCAGGATACCCTTTGGGTGACAGCTGCGCTCTATAAGTATGCTTACAATTACAAGTTGACTGTAGTGCTTTCCGGTCATGGACCCATTTGTTTTAGTGTTCAATTCCAACACTCAAGAGATTACAAACATTTTTAGAACCATTGTTCACTCTTAATCCCTCTTTAGACATTATTAAAAGCATAGTCGGGTTCCAATTACTGCCATTTAGAATCTTCTATTTTGAATAAAATCTTGCTAAAAGGATAAAAAAAAATCCAAAGGTTTATGAAATAAAAAACGTACAAGCAGTATGTGGTTTGGCTTTTGAAATTGTTGTTTGGGATTTTTTGAAAGCACACTGAGAAAATAACATAACACACCAGACAGGGTTTTCGTATACAATGTAAAAATTTAAAGATAGTCAAAATCCAAATAAATTAGTACGATGAAATAGAAAGGGTGACTCAGTGTTAATTGCGCTGGGATGTGACAATTATCAGAATTCAGTCTCTAAAGCTCCAAGAATAAGGTTATGGTCACTCACCATCAACCAAAATGGGTAATGTAAAAAGAGAACCACATATGTCAAGAGAAAAGAATATATCCTGAGCTAAATATGTGCATCAATAAGAGTTCTTCAAATAAATCCCGAAAGATGAGTAATCGTCATATCTTCTTTTATTTGAATAAAAGAAGATATGAAGATTACTCATCTTTCGGGATTTGTTTGAAGAACTCTTATTGATGCACATATTTAGCTCAGGATATATTCTTTTCTCTTCAAATAAATTAGTATGTGTCGACTTTTGTGTTTTTGATACCCTTCTGGTTCTGGTTGTTAAATTTCAAATCTACTTTGAAGCCCAATTAAGAAATAGCTTTTCCCAGGACAAACCTTTGTTGCATCTTATACAGAAATGCTGATTGTCCTATGCATAACTGAAGTGCAAAACAGTGATTTCGGGAAGAACTTCGTGAAAAATGTGTTTAGGTGACAAAGTACAAGTGCTAAGCTCTGCTAATGAAGTGCTAAAAATTATTTTTCATTTACATAGCGTACACCACAAATTAAAATGTGTCTTTAGACTTTAAATCATTAGTAAGCAGTATTATCCAGTTAAATGGTAATCGTATTATAGCCTTTAGAAAGATGTAAAGCCCAGTCAGGATTTCTGCTGACTACACCTATTGGAAGAAGCAATAAACCAACTAAACAATCACAACAAATTAACAAAATGATTATTTTAACTGGTCCGTGTTAAAGGAGGGAGTGGCCTGTGGAAATATTCTACAGGGTCAACATTATTTATATCTCCATGTAATTTACCTTGGACAAGCACACCATAGAAAGAGTATGTGTTGAAGTGAACCTGGGAGTGTAAACTCTCAAAGGGGAAGTGAACCAAGTTTCCAATTAACAAAGTTAAAATTAACAAAATTACAAAGGCCTCTTATCTTGACATAAATTTGAAATATCACTAGGCGCAACTTTGGATCTCCCCCTTTTTCTTCAACTTGCCCACTAAAAGAGGAATCAGGACAAAAGATGCAAGGCAGATTTCCTGTACCTTGTTTTTCCTCAAAGGCTGCCCACAACAAGTGAAGGTTGGGTTTCCTTGGTAGGTGGTAGAGGCAAGAACGCTGAAAAACACTCCTGGTTCCAATTACTGTGTGGTTCTCCAGGTACTTGGCGTACTGTGAGGAGGAAACAATAATGAGGGTGAAATGAAAAACACAGGAATACTAAATAGTACCTGGCTTCACTGTGGTCTGCTGAAAACTAAAAGAACAATTAACGTATTATACTTTAAGGTTTATGGTGTACTCACGTTGAGGATGTTGGATAACAAATCTTCAGAAATTCTTGCACCTTGATATATAGGTTTCAAACATGGGCAGAATAACAATAAACAATCGCAAAGAAGGCAGTAATTAGGATTCAAATGGGATGAAAAAGGACTGCAAAAATATGAGTATGCTCTGCCAAGAACATGTTTGCTCACTCCAATTCCGAGATAAAATAGGGTAAAGGCTGATATTTGTAGAGCTGAAAGTTGGCTGAAATAGCCTCACATCAAAATCACAGTAATTCCTCCTCGCTTTAACCAAGCAAGTTCAAAATTACCATAGTAACTTGCATTCTGAATTCTGCAGCACCTTCAGTCATGTTTTTGTTTTTTAAACGTTATTTTTCACGTGTTTTTACAAACAGTAAAATCAATTAAGCAGAGATTGTCAGGGAAAAGTTTACAATTGAGTAAGATCCACGGTAAAGTGCAAGATTATAAAAACAGTACATGGTCTCAATCCGCTTTACCAGTCATCCAACAACATCTTATCATATTATCATCAGACCATCAACAAGCGTCCTCTGCAGCTGAAAATCCACTAGCATACAAGTCATGCTGATCACTCAAGTACACCTTAAAAACACGTGACATAACTCCCTCCAAGTCCTGAGATCCTCTTCTAGCTTCTCGCCTCTCTTACTAGTTTTCATATGAACGTCCTCCGCCAGGGACCACTCACGCATATCCCTCATCCAGTCATTCAGAGAGGGGGAATGCTACCCCATCCAGGTTATCGCTGCCCGGCGGTTAGCTAGGACCAGGAGGAGTTGTCAATCAATCAATCAATCAGTGCATTTATAAAGCGCGCTACATACCCGTGAGGGTCTCAAGGCGCTGAGCGGAAGGGGGGGGGGGCTGCTACTGGTCGAAGAGCCAGGTCTTGAGGAGTCTTCTGAAGGCCAGCAGGTCCTGGGTCTGTCGTAGGTTGGTAGGGTGGGTGTTCCATGTCTTGGTGGCGAAGTAGGAGAAGGATCTGCCGCCGGCGGTGGCTTTCCGGATACGGGGAACTGTGGCGAGGGCGAGGTTGGCATAATTTGTACTCCACTTTGCGTTTCTTGGGCAGTAGACAATATAGCAGGTTTGTCTGTACCCTAAAACCTGTACCCCTTTTCACCAACTCCACCACCTGGGTCCAGAAGCAGTATCTCACGGCAGTCCCATGACAGATGCAGGAAATCGGCCCCCGTAGCGCCGCGGGCACGCATCCGAGCGTGCAGGGTCGATGTGGCTCAGGCCCATCGGGGTCATAAATAACAAGTTTATTATTCACTCATGAGTGGGACTACATCAATACAACACCCTCTGGCACTGTATGAGGTAGTACATGGAATACAGAAACCAAGGGTCTCATATATATATATATATATATATATGCACATACATATATACACATATATACATACACATATATATATATATATATATATATATACACATATATACATACACATATATACATACACATATATACATGGTCAGACAAATTTCACTTACTCAGCAAAGTGGGAGGTGAGACGGAACTGCTCACATCAGTTGAAAAAGCCTGACAGTTACATTCTTAAAACAGGTGCATTCTAACAGCTATAGGCCCTTCTGAGCTTACACAGAGCTCTGGCTCACTCAGTACTGAAGGAGTTAACTACAGTTGATGACTCAAGCAGAATAGAAAGGCAAGCAACAGTGAAGACGGCAGAATCACATGACTAACAAAATGGATGTGCGATTTCAACAAACGGCCCTTTTAGCATTAGCTGAAGACATCGCTATGCAGTAGAAGGAGCATGGAAGTTATCACGGATATCAATTAACATTAGTTGACTAATTTCTTAGTCTATTACTACTCGGGCATTTACATTCTTGCCATTTTGTTTGGTTGGTATACATGAGGTACAAGTAGAAGCACAAAGGGGACAGAGCATCAGGCCTTAATGAACACACAGATAGCAGGAGAAAATAATGGCTATTATCACAAACAGAACTGTCAATATTTTCCAACCCCAAGCAGAAAGCAAATCCCAAAACCACCCAGTCCAATTCCAAGTTCCAGGGCTCTGATGTATTTCAGTGGCTATCTTATTCAGTTTGGAAACAGCCATCAGCACATGTCTGATGCAATGTCTAAATAAAAACATTATCTTGATAGACCTTCCAGTTTTGTTCTTTATGAGGGCTAGAGTACCAATGATATGTTTGGGGGGGGGGGGGGGGGGGGAGCAGTACTTATCTAAGTGTGCACAAAATATTTTTTCTTGCCGAAAAAACAGTATTCCGAATACAAATATTAAAACAAAAACAATAATTGTTACAAAAACAATCTTTGTTTTGGGGTACCAGGAGGACCAAACGGGCCCGCAAAGGGCTGCTCCTCCTCAAAAATGGGACAACCAAAGGCGTACATTGCTTACATTTTTTTTAAAAAAGGCCTTAGGGAATTTAAACAACTGTACAACCAGCCAGAGGGGAGTCTTCTCCCTGTGCCCGTCTGAGCCTTACAGGTAGACTTTTATCGCTCATCAAGTGTTCACTTCTCGCACGGTGGAGCTGCACAACTTGCAACCCAGAAAAACAATCACGGCCCGGGCTAAGGAAAAAGTCGTCTCTCTTTCAGGATAGGGAAATCACCCTCCAGGGCAAATACCCTCAACGATCCTGTCCAGTGTCTCAGGCAGTGCACCAGTATTCTTCACTGTAATCTAACAGGCACCCGAGGCACAACACCTGTACCCGAGCTCAAGTCTATCCCTAACTCTTGTGTTGCTCTGCTGGCGCACTGCTCTTTCGTCGGGCCGCAGATTGTAGCTAGTGTGCCCAGGCCCCTCCTTATCAACAAAGGTGCAGACTTGCTTTCACTTGGGGACCGGGTCTCGGAGGCCTGATGCACAGAAACTGGAGTATCTGAAGCAACCCTAGTTTCGGAAATGGTCCCCTCAGGCATAACCTCCTTGCTATTGTTATCGGTCTGTGCCTCTTTTAGCTAGGCATCGAAAAACAGGTACAAAGCGAAGAATCAGCTCTCCCTCCTGATTTGTGACCCCGTCTTACACCCAAGAATGATCCAACAGTGGTAGGAGCACACGTTTCATCCGGCCTTCCACCTTCACCGCTGTTATAGTGGCCAACAACCTGGGATGAGTCCCTTCACCTCGGCTCCGACTTGCACTTAGGGAAAGATGTATCAACCGTTTTTTTAGTCGCAAACGCTGCGATTCGCAAAAAAGCAGCGTTTGCGAATACAAAAGTGGAAAAAGGTATGTATGACACAAATTGCATCGCAAAATAAGAAATCGCAAAAATTGCGTTTTCTTACGTTGCGAGAACATGAAATCTGCTAATTATATTGCGATTTCTTAATTTGCGATGTTCTCGGTTTGCAAAATTCGCAAACTGGATATCGCAAATTAAGAAATCGCAATGGTATGTAACAAAAATTCGCAAATTGCGAATTTGTGAAAATCGCTATTTAAGAAATCGCTATTACCACCAAGTGCATGCAGGTGGTAACCAGGTGGAAGGTATCAAAAGCAGCCCACAATGCAACTGAAACTCCCACAATGGCAGCACTATATGTGATAGCCAGGAGGCTGCGTATCCGTGCCCTTGCACAGAGGAGACTGAGACAGGAGCGTATATTCAGATTGCGCATCACGCTGTTCCAGCAGACTGAAGAGGGCATTCATGATAAGTACAGGCTGCACCCACACACCATCTTGGACCTCATTGATGAGCTGAAACCCTTTTTGGAACACCCAACAGGCAGGACACAATCAATTCCCACCCATGTGCAGGTATTGTGCTCACTACACCTTCTGGCCTCAGGGAGTTTTCAAGGAGTCATAGCAGAGGTTGGTGGGGTGTCACAGAGTGCTCGTTCTCGCTTTTTTCATGCCTTTTTGGATGCAATGCTGAGCAGGCTAGTACATCACATATACTTCCCAAGCACCCAACAGGCATTACAAGAAACCAAACTTGACTTCTATCAAATTGCACGTTTCCCCCATGTCATTGGCTGCATTGATGGGACCCATATCGCCATCACACCGCCAGCAGCAACAGAATATGTGTACAGGAACCGGAAATGCTACCATTCCCTGAATATCCAGATTGTGTGCAATGTCAAATACAGCATCAATGACATTGTGGCAAAATACCCTGGCAGCACACATGACTCTTTCATCTTCCGACATAGTGGGATACAAGGACGTCCGAGTGCTGGAGAGTTTGGAGAGGGATACCTGCTAGGTAAATAAATAGCACACATCCATCCATCCATACATTACTCATTTTGGGGGGGGGACGTTGACTTACCTTTTCTTTTCATCCATGCAGGTGATAGTGCCTACACAGTGCGAGACTTCATCCTAACACCATATCTGAATCCCGCAAATGCAAGTGAGAGGAGGTATAACAGGGCACACAGCTCAACGCGCAGTGTCATAGAACGCACATTTGGCATCTTGAAGAGCCGTTTCAGATGCCTACATAAAAGTGGAGGGGCACTGCAGTACAGCCCTGAGACATGTTGTTAAAGAGTGACAAGCTGCACAATGCTCCACAACATGGCAATGAGGAAAGGGACCAAAATTGATGTGAGCGACTCAGACACATCGGATGATGACTGGACACCTTCCCCTGGCAGGGCAACAGCAGGAATAGGGGCAGCAACTTGACGCCAGAGACGGTCTGAGATCACACAGAACTACTTTTAGGTAAGAAATGAATGTATTGTACAACAAATATCTGTGTAACAGGTGATGAGTTTATTCGCACTTCACACACATTTATGTTTTCAGAACCCATGACAAGTTACAACACAGTGATGGCACTGATAAGTAATGTAATGAAAACACTTTAGGTTGGTTGCTTCACCAGTTTAAACATTAGTGTCATTATCCACTTCAGCTCCTACGGTGACGGCTGGGTGCAGGGCGGTGTTCTGCCAGTGTGCCCTCCGTTGCATGGCTAGCTGCAGAACCATGTCTGGCACTGCGACACTGTGTAAGTGGCAATGTAGGAGTGCTGCTGCTCCTACTGGAGGTCTCTTCACTCTCCCCAGAGACCATTCGGGTGCTGCCACCAGAGTTAGCAGTTTGCAACAGTTCCACAGCATTAGTAAGTTGCTCTAGCCCTCTGGCAATGTCTTGGCTGCCGTGAGTCATCTGCATGGTGATGCTGCTGCTGGTTGTTGTGCAGAGGCGGTTCACAGCCTTAGTATAACTATGCACACGTTGTGCAGCCCTGTTCCTGGCACTTTCAGTGCGCTCTAATGTACTACATAGTTTTTCAATGGCACCTGCCATGGCCATCATGCCCTCACCCATGTGACGCTGATTTTTATTTAATGTGGTCAGCTGCCTGTTTATTGAACGCAGTGCCTTATGTTGCAGGCGCTGCACTTGAAGCATGTTCTGCTCCAGTCCTGCGAAAACAGTGCTCTCCTCTACATTGCCACTACTGCTCCTGGACAAGGACCTACGTGCTCCATTTGTGTGAGACCTTTTCTGTGGTTGCTGTTGTACACGACTCTCACATACTTCCGGATTTTCCTGACTATTGTCTCTTGCATCCCCAGTGTTGTCTATGTCATCCTCCAAAGGAGTAAGTGGGGGAACATAGGTACGCTTCCTGCGCATTATGGGTGTGTGGTTTGATTCTTCACTGCTTTCCCCTTCATTGGAGTAGTCCACATTAATTTGGGAGTCCTCTCCCTCAGCCATGTCCCCTGGTGCCCTGTGTTGTGCTGTGGATGTAAAGGGGGACATATGAGTTTGTGTTTTGTCATGCATTTTGGACTAAATAAAGTTTTCAAATTTGAAGTATCAATCCTGACACTAATTTTGCCTTCACTGCAACCCACAATCTAAGCATGTGTTTTATTAGTCTCATTCACAAACTATCCTTCATCCAACTACAACTCCCATGATGCATTTCTACGTGTGTTGTAAGGAGTGGACCAGAGTCAAATGTGTTTACTTCATGTCCCTTATTCTACACAGTGTGCATGCTATGTGTAGCTGTTTAAAGATTATTTGCCATGCATCATACCTTGACTACTGGATGCAGGGTCGGCGCTGTCAATCTCAGCCACTCCACACACACTCTCAGGCAGGAGAGTGGCCTCCACAAGCTCCTCATGGGGTGTTGGTTGTTCAGCAGTTCTCCACCGGTCTTGTGTGCCTCCTTCAACCTGGCTGCCAACCTCTCCTTCGACCTTTGGCGCATGTCGTACCATCTTTTTCGCAGCTCATCAATGGTACAGTTGGTGACTCCCACTTCATTTACCTTATCCTGGATTTCCAGCCATATCTTTCTTTTCCTTGACTCCGGTACCTTCAAGGCTTTTTTCCCCAAACAGGAGTCCATGGCTGCAGACCATTTCTTCAATTAGAATCTCCTGTTCTTTTTCAGAAAACTTGTGTTTCCTTTTTCTTTTTTCAATCTCCATGGCCTCCGGTGGCCTCTGTGACTCCATTGTAGAGCTTGCAATGCTGAGCAGCCTCCAAACACACTCCTAACTGCTACTGGGTGTGGCTCAGGCAAGCAGGTGCAGCTAATCACTCCCACTTCCTGGTAGTGATGTCATCAAGCTGCACCTGTATTGCAGATTCCTGGATTTGCGATTTCTTAATTTGCGAATTTCGCTATTAAGGAATCGCAAAACAGGATTCTGTGATTTTTTTGCGATATTTAAGAAATCGCAAAAATTTGACGATTTATTACATCCATCCCGTTTTTGCGAATCTGAAACTGCGAATCTCAAATTTTCGCAATTTGAACTTCGCAAAACGGAATCTTGATACATCTGCCCCTTAGTCCCCTTGTTGGATCTGGTATCCTGGCCCCTCTGGCAATGGTTGTAGGGCAGCAGATATCTGTTAGTGAACAGAACGGAAATCTTTAGACACAACATACAAATCAATCAAAAGAGGATATTCAATTTCAGAAACGCCCCTATATTATTCATCTAAGGAACCTAAAAAAAGGAATTTCAAAACAACTATTTTTTTTTACGTCATATAAGTCATTGAAATCACGATACAGCTTCTACTTTGTGAACCTTCACTATTGTGCAAAACTGCAGACACCTCTAAAATTATTTTCCTTGCACAAGAACAACCATGTTTTACGCTTATGACCATGCTCTCACATTATAGGTGTAGTGGGTAACTCTAAAACTATGAATGTAATAGAGATCCATATTACATGAATAACTGATATATTAAACATAACCTAGTAGGTACATGAATTTTCAAGCAGAACTTGTTTGTGGCAGACAAGAAAACAAGCAAAAGAACATTTTGTTCTTAAAAATGTGTGCTAAGGGCATATGGGCATCTTTCCTAGCATTGTGAACCATATGCATCATACTTTTCACGATCTGGGCCATGTAATATCATATTCAGAGGAGAAACCTATTCCCCAGCTCTAGCTGGGCTGTCAGCTCAATTACATTGACTAACTAATGAGGGACTCGTGATGCCTCTGCGACTTACGTAGTGCTGTAATAACAAACAATAATGGTGTTGCCACCTGGGAATTTGGAACAAAAACTACCAGCATATAGTTCCCCTTAAAGGTCAAATAAGGGCACATCAGTCTATTCTACCCATCCTTTCATCCTTATCCAATTTCATCAGTTTACTGACAGGATGGGCAGTAACATGGCACATTTATTTATTCATTTTGGTAATTCTAACAATTTGTTCAAACAGTATTACTCAATAGCCAATTGGACGTGCACTGGTGAGGTGCTTTGTCTCCATTTATTCAAGAACATATTCACAGCATCCTGTGAAATGAATGACTAAAGCGAGTCCAACTGATTATCTCATGCCCGTTCCTAGACAGCTTAGACAGGCGAGAGAGAGAACGCAGAATAGTTCACAATACTACACATATGCCAAGACAAAACGACACAATAATACATATACCATGTACAAAACCCGCATAAAACAGTGTGTTTTTGCTTACCCTTAATTTGCCCAGGAGCTAGTCTCCTACCCCCTTCACAGTAGGTAACCTAAGCAGGTGGGCAGCTGGGCACAAACAGACTTGTAGGAGGTAAATAGCTAGGGGAATCCATACCAAGGAGGCCATGTCCAATACTATTGGACTGACCACACTGTAAATTTTGTTGTACAAGCACATTGAGCTAACTAGAAAACATTAATTAAATGACCAACTACCAATTCCTTTAGCTATTGTGCTGTTTAACATGATGGCGCATTAATGCAAACTTAATTTTATTGCCTCCTTATTTAGCCCTGGCACAGCAACCTTAAATTGAATCCATTATTTCTGTATGCATGGCAGAGCTGCTAGGAGCCGCACATGGTCCACAGATGCTGCTGCCCCTCCTTCTCTCATGGCTTCATAGAACCTGCCTGATCTTTGGCAAAGAGAATAAGCAAAGCTTCCTCTCTCTCCCTACGCTCTGGGCCCTTCCTTCGGAATGTCTTCCAAGGTCGAAGTGCCAGAGCAAGCCTGCCAGAAATAAACCCTCCCATGTGGGCATTTTGCTGTCATCAGTGCTAGTCTGCCAAATACAAGACTTGGCCTCTGACCCTTAAACCTGTTGTCCCTCGTCTGAGCAAAGTTATCCCCATGTGGCCATTACAATTCAAAGTAACTCTTCGAGAAGCATGACTAAAGGCATCCCTGCTCCGTGCCTGTGTGCTGATATTTTAAAGGTAGGATGTAAGTTTTGCTAATTAATTTTGTTATTCTTGTGCACTGTGCGTTCTAGCACCAAAAGGACTGGTTCAAAATTTTTGTTTTCAGAACGCCATAATGCGCCCATAACTATTGTGCATTAAGGCGAGCGATGTAATTCACATGTCTCTATAGCTACTCTTTTTGGATAACTTTTAATTGTATTTCAGACTGCAGCCATTAGGCTATACTAGAAATCATATTTTAAGTTTGTCACTAAGATACAGTAATATCGTCATTGCTAGAGAAACTAATACTCACCTTTTTCATTTTGATGCAAAATATATTTAACCATTTAAACATTGAAATCTTAATGCACATTTTGCACAAAGTAATTTTCTACACTGCTAAATATTATTGAATTTTCTCAGTGGTGTTATTAAACATTATAAAGATCATAATACAAAAACGATTATAGTGCAATGACTTAATAATTTTTTTACATATAGTCATGTTTTGAATAATGATCACTAACCCTTTTGTTGTTTCTACATATGAAAAGCAAGCCTCATTCCTTTCCTTTTGTCTTTAAATGCATTTATTTACAACACTTACAAAACGTCTTTAGAAACTAAGCACAGAAGCTTTACTGAAACATAGAAAGTTTGTTCCAGCCTTTAGAAAGTAGTACTTATTTACCATCAGCTCCACAGATGTGCTTCTTAGGAAAGCAACAAGAAAGAAAGTCCTTCCTGTTATCCTTTCTCTTTTATCCACAATAATGAAGTTGTATTTTTAACTTTCAAAATTAGTAGTCTTTAATGCACGTGCTTTTATGCCATTTTGTACTAACTTAAAACCTAGTTGCCACAGTGTTTATTTGTAGCTTGTGCCTGGGTAAAGACTGCCTTATTTATTCAGCTGTATTTTATGACTGGCAGGTGTTAGCTTCCACATTTTTTCAGGAGAGAAGACATTGTGCGCTAGACTGATAAATCCTGTCTGACAATTAATGACATAGGGCCCCTTATGAAGCTACCTGTTTCCAATATGACAGCAATATGCTGTATTCTAATGTACCTCTACAGAAACCCTAAAAAGTTGATTAACCACTCATTACCTCCCTCTGCTCTGACAGACATCTTCCTTCGGACAGACATCTTGAGCAGCTGTTAAAAGCTCTTTTTTTGGTGCTGGAAATAAGGCTCAGTTCATTCTATTAAAAACAAGGCATTCAAAGCCAGTCAAAACCTATCGTTTGCAGTGTGGTAAAAGGAGGACGCTTTTATTTTAGCAGCAACCAATTACTCAAATAATGTGAATGCCTTTAATACTTAATATGATGTATCTAAGGAAAGTGCTGTAACATTTTGCACAGCTGATAGGCAGTACTTACAAAATATGGGCATCTATTTTTTATTTTGTAAAATAGGGGTTTGGAGATAAACTCACTTAAAACTAAATTTATGGTTGCTAATGCAGGTAACACCACGTGACCAAATCCTCTTTTAGATGGGAAACCATTAGAGAAAGTGACTGTCTTCGACTATTTAGGCCTAACACTCACTGATAAAATGGAGTGGAACGCACAAATTAAGGTGGCTAGCCTAAAGCTGGCACAGACAGCCGGGGGGATAGTAAAGAGGTCTAGGAAGAGCACCTAAAAAATGGTCGGTTCAGCAATGGAAATGTACAAGGCCCAGGGAAGGGGAGCAGCCTTGTATGGGGCAGAAATCTGGGGGCCACTGACCATCTGATCCCCTCTCTAAGAATGAGAACTCTTTTATTAGGCAGCTACTAGGTCTCCTTAAAAGTACACCACTAACGCCACTCTGTATGGACCTTGGGGTCAGCCAATTGCAGAGGAAGCTGCCCTTAGGCCCCTTCTCTATTGGAGATGTCTCTGGAGTACTCCAGAGCTTGAGCTCTTTAGAGAAGAGCTAAAGGAGGTGCTAAATTTACAGGGTGCTGGCAAAATCCCATTGCTGTCCTATATTAAAAGCACCCTGGCTGCTATGAGGATGCTTAAACAATTTGCAGGATAACTCCCAAGAAGGCTTTGTCAAAGATTTTCACAGAATTTAAACTCAACCAGATAAAGGCCAACTCCTACACTGGCATACTGACCCTATCTTTTTTAGAGGCCAAAGATCAATATAAGTTAGAACCTGTTCTTGATGTTATACTGCCTCCCCTTGATAAAAAACGGTATTTACAATTTAGGCATGGTGTATTACCGCTGCGTGCCTTTACAGATAAATGGGGAAACACTCTGACTCAGGGCTGTCCGGTCTGTGCAGAAAATCCGGAGACGGATGATCAACATGTACTATTTGTCTGCCCGGCATACAAGAAGGTTAGATACCGATGGCTACAAAAGGTATGCCGGAACCTTGGGACAAAGCGTTGTGTGAAGGCCTATAGACCACAACACAACACCAGTGTGCCCACTGTCAATCAATCAATCAATCAATCAATCAATCAATCAAGGCATTTATATAGCGCGCTACTCACCCAGAGGGTCTCAAGGCGCTGGGGGGGGGGGGGTCCGCTACTGCTCGAACAGCCAGGTCTTGAGCTGCTTCCTGAAGGAGAGGTGGTCCTGGGTGAGGCGAAGGTGGGTGGGGAGGGAGTTCCATGTCTTGGCGGCCAGGTAGGAGAAGGACCTTCCTCCTGTGGTGGCTCTTCGGATGCGGGGGACGGCGGCGAGGGCGTGGTTGGTCGATCGAAGCTGGCGGGTCGGAGTGTAGAAGTTGAGTCGGTTGTTGAGGTATTCTGGGCCTTGGTTGTGCAGGGCTTTGTGTGCGTGGGTGAGGAGTCGGAAAGTGATTCTCTTGTTGATCGGGAGCCAGTGCAGGTCTCTCAGGTGTCCGGAGATGTGGCTGTGTCGGGGATGTCCAGGATGAGTCTCGCTGAGGCGTTCTGGATACGCTGGAGTCTCTTCTGGAGTTTGGCAGTGGTTCCGGCGTAGAGGGAGTTGCCGTAGTCCAGTCAGCTGGTGATGAGGGCCTGGGTGACCGTTCTCCTAGTCTCGGTGGGGATCCACCGGAAGATCTTTCGTAGCATGCGCAGGGTGTTGAAGCATGACGAGGAGACAGCGTTGACTTGTCTGGTCATGGAGAGGGAGGAGTCCAGGATGAAGCCCAGATTTCGTGCGTGGTCTGTTGGTTTGGGTGCGCTGCCCAGGGCAGGGGGCCACCAGGAGTCGTCCCAGGCGGAGGGCGAGGATCCCAGGATAAGGACTTCCGTCTTATTTGAGTTCAGTTTCAGGCGGCTGTTCATCATCCACTCGGCTACGTCTTTCATCCCTTCGTGTAGGTTGGCTCTGGCGGTGTCGGGGTCGTTGGTGAGGGAGAGGATCAGCTGGGTGTCGTCGGCCTAAGAGATGATGTTGAGGTTGTGCTGGCGTGCGATGGCCGCAAAGGGGCTCATGTAGACATTGAAGAGGGTGGGGCTGAGCGATGAGCCTTGGGGGACTCCGCAGATGATTTCGGTGGCCTCTGATTTGAACGGGGGGAGGCGGACTCTCTGTGTCCTTCCGGCGAGGAAGGAGGTGATCCATTCTAATGCCTGCTCTTGGATTCCGACATTGCTGAGGCGCTGTATTAGGGTGCGGTGGCAGACAGTGTCGAATGCTGCGGAGAGGTCCAGGAGGATGAGGGCCGCTGTTTCCCCGTTGTCGAGCAGGGCTCGGATGTCGTCAGTGGCGGCAATGAGGGCGGTCTTGGTGCTGTGGTTGGCCCGGAAGCCAGACTGCGAGGGGTCGAGGGATCCATTCGTCTCGAGGAAGGCGGCCAGCTGCTTGTTGACGGTCTTCTCGATGACTTTGGCCGGAAACGGGAGGAGCGAGATGGGGCGGTAATTTTTGAGTTCGGTGGGGTCCGCTGATGGTTTCTTCAGTAGAGCGCTGAGTTCGGCGTGCTTCCAGCTCTCCGGGAAGGTTGCGGTGGCGAAGGAGGTGTTGATGACGTCCCGTAGGGGGGGTGCGATGACGGAGTCGGCTTTGTTGAAGACGTGGTGAGGGCAGGGATCGGTTGGAGATCCGGAGTGGATGGAGTTCATCGTGCGTTGGGTTTCTTCGGTGTTGATCGGGGTCCAGGCGCAGAAGGTGGTGGTGGGGGGCGCCGGTGCGGTCGTGGGGAGCGTTGACTGTGTGCTGAAGCTGTTGTGTATATCTGCGATCTTGTTGTGGAAGTAGGAGGCGAGGGAGTTGCAGAGGTCTTGCGATGGGGTGATGTCGTTGTTTCCGGCGCTGGGGTTGGAGAGCTCTTTGACGATTTTGAAGAGTTCTTTGCTGTTGTGTGCGTTGTTGTCTAGTCGCTCCTTGAATGCGGTTTTCTTGGTGGTGTGGATCAGTTGGTGGTGTTTTCGGGTGGCGAGCTTGAGGGTGGTCATGTTGTCTGGTGTTGGGTCTCTGCGCCAGGCTCTCTCGAGGGCTCGGCAGTTCTTCTTGGAGCTCTTGAGTTCGTCGGTGAACCATGGTGCTTTCTGACTGCCGGGTCTGTTGGGCGGGGTCCTCAGTGGGGCGAGGTCATCTGCGCAGTTGCTGATCCACCTCGTGAGGTTGTTGGCGGCCTGGCTGGGGTTCGCTGAGCTGGCGGGGGGGGTCCTGGCTCAGGGATGCGACGAGCTGGTCGGCTGTGATCTTGTTCCAGCTTCTGCGTGCAACCTGTTGCTGGTGGTGGTGGATCGTGTTCTTTTTGAAGCTGAAGTGGACGCAGCTGTGGTCCGTCCAGTGGAGTCCGGTGGCGTGGCTGAAGGTGATGTCCTTGCTGGAGGAGAAGATGGGGTCGAGCGTGTGTCCGGCGTAGTGGGTGGGGGTGGTCACCAGCTGCTTGAGACCGAGGTTGGCGAGGTTGCCCAGTAAGGTGGTGGTGTTGCGGTCGTTGTTGTTCTCCAGGTGGAAGTTGAGGTCCCAGAGGAGGATGTAGTCAACGGAGGGGAGGGCGTGCGGGCTGATGAAGTCGGCAATGTCTTCGCTAAATTGTGTGCATGGTCCCGGGGGTCTGTAGATGAGGGTGCCTCTGAGGGTGGTCTTGGGGTCGGTGTGGATCTGGAAGTGCAGGTGTTCGGCGGCTCTGAAGGCGTCGTCGATGATGGTCGTGACCCGGATGGTGTTCCTGTGGATGATGGCGATGCCTCCTCCGGTCTGATTGGCGCGGTCCCTCGGGGTGATCTTGTATCCGTCTGGGACGGCGATGGCGATGTCGGGTGCTGAGGAGGCGTTCATCCATGTTTCCGTGAGGAAGGCGACGTCTGGTGATGTTGTATCGAGCAGGTTCCAGAGTTCCACGGCGTGTCTGTGGACGGAGCGGGTGTTGAGGAGGATGCACTTGAGGTGGTTGCTGCCGATTTTCGGGTTGGCGGGTGCGGGTGCCGTGCAGGTTCGGATGCAGGAGAACTTGCAGGAATGGCAACTGAAGGGTCCGTGTGTGCGTCTCGGGGTGGCTCGGTAGCATCCAGGGATACGGCCGGTGTTGAGAGCGTTGAGGGCGGCGGCGTCGTAGGTCTGTCGGGGCGTCTTGCATCTGCGGGGGCCAGGGGGCCAGGCACTGGGCGCGGTCCAGGCGCGGACGGGCGCAGACGGGCTTGCCTTTGGCGCGCCTTTGGCGCACAATCGGCGCGCCCGCTGCGCGTCAACGCTGCGCGTGCGCGTGGTCGTCATTTATGGCGAAGTGGGAGGGAGGGCGGATCAGCTGGGAGGCGGGTGCGGGGAGGGTACAGAAGAGAAAGGGGGCGTGGCCGTAAGCACGGCGGTGGGAAGCGGGAAGCGGGGCGGGTGGACACAGGGGCAGAGGGTGACGGCACAGGGGAATGCAGCGAGGAAAAAAACAATTTCAATACAATACAAAGGCACAAGGGAGAAAAAGCAGATAAAGCGTCAGAGGGGAAGAAAAAACAGTGAATTAGCGCAACAGCGCCCGCTAGTGCAGCGGGGGTGGGGATGACGAGGCAGGCTCAGCGAGGCTGAGTGCAGCGGCGGGGTGGCACACACTACAGCTGGTGGCCGTGCGGCGCGGGGGTGTCCTGAGAACGGTGTATTCAGTCTCCCGATATTTATTCTCTAGGTGGTGTGTACGTCTATCCATACTAAAAACTGGGTCTATTGGATAATTTTAGCTTTTTAAATGCAAAGAAAACGTATTAATAATGTTTAACTTCCTTTTCAAACCCTATAAAATGTGTATTCTTAAGGAGTACCTTTTTAATATTCATATTCAGAATACTTTTTTAAATACTGCAATGCACCACACTTTATCTCTGTAAGATTTATATGTATAAACTGTGCTGTATTTTTTCTTCTGTGCTTTTATGGTCATAAAGGCCGAAATAAAGAATTCTTTGAATTGAATTTTGTTAAGTCCTAGTTGTGTAAAACACACAAATTAGTTTTTCTCTGTGAGGCCTACTTTTCCCTATTGAGTGCCTTTTTCTAGGTAAATTCAGTGTTAACATTATATAGCTCTAGCTATACCTAAAGGTCTCAAAGTGCTTCATTTGTTGTGAGATAACATCTTCTCTCTTTATGTGGAGTGCTAGGCAATTCTGCCTTGAGTTTTAATTCAAAAGTTTTACCATTGTGGCAATATAATAATTGAATGTTCACACATCCATACTGTGTTACTGCTTTACTTTCCATAGCAGCGTGCAGCTACTTAACATATTTGATCTAATTCATTCTTTGAAATTTAAAGTGTAATTCTCCAATGGCATCTGCAGAACACAATGACGACAAAAAACCAAATTGAGCTCATTACAGACATTTTCAAGAAGGGGCCACACACACTTAACACACAACACAGCTTGCTGAGGCAAGCTATCCTTACACAAAGAGCACAGTCGCTACTCACCCAAACAAGTACTTCACAAGAATTACCACCAGTGTCAGTCCACAAACCTCATAGGCACTCAAACACACAATCAACCCACAAATCAACACCAGGACAAAAACAAGAGGCAGCCCACAGACTGTTCTCAAACCAAACCAATTGTAAAGCATATTTTCAAACAAAAGAGCTCTCAAAAGCAGTCCAGAGACTGCACCAAGACAAGTAAACAGCCCAAAGACTGTTCCATGTTCATCAAACACATATCATAAGGAGAAAAATCCTCAATCGTACACAATCAAACATCTCGTGTTGACTCCTTCGTCCAAACAGACACTGCTCAACATACTGAATCTTTTTAAAATCAAATGACCCATTTATTGGTCATCGTAGATCAGAATCTTTTTCGTATATTTGTTCCACAGTGTACTATGCATTATGGAGGAAATACCATATTTAATATACATAAACCTATTAGGTGTCCCCTCTAGGGGAGCCGGCTGACTACTTTCTAGATCCATATCGGTACCTCCAAGACAGCAACGCATTCTATAAAGTGTGCTAGGAGCAGGCATGCCAAAAATATTATAGTAAAATATAATATTATAGTCAAATAGTATTTACCCCAAGTATATCAAAAGATAGAGACAAACTCTCCTCATTACCTGTCTTTATTTATTTCAATTAACAAACAAACAAAACCACAATCTTGGCCAAGCAAATCTAAAATCAAGAGTGCCGCTTCAGCGACCTTACCAAAGAAGGCAGGCTCTAGCCCCAGACCTTTTTCAAAATACGTCAGACAAATATCGCTTACTCAGTAAAGTGGGAGGGGAGACGGAACTGCTTCCATCAGTTGAAATAGCCTGACAGTTACATTCTAAAACAGGTGCATTCTAGCAGCTACAGGCCTGTCTGAGCTTACACAGTGCTCTGGCTCAGTACTGAAGGAGTTAACTACAGTTGATGGCTCAAGAGGAATAGAAAGGCAAGCAACAGTGAAGACGGCATAATCACATGGCTAACAAAATGGATGCCACAAGAAAAATGGCTTCAGCTTATGCTAATGGAAATTATCTGCTATTTCCACAGCCCGGGCCAGCCCAAAACAGTTACAAGCCTGTTCGTAGGAGATGAAAGTTTTGTTTAGGTACTGGTCCGCCAATACTGGACAACCCCCCTCCCTCCATGCTTGAAATGACATCCCATCCATCATTTTCCGTACTGATGTAAGTATCCATATGGGGAGCTCCCTGTGGAATGGTGTGTTTTTTAATATGCAATTCTCCAAACAATTCACATGCTTTTGCAGTCTCTTTGACCACATAAGGCATGTCACCAGAGATACCAGCACCCTCAATCAGTGCTGTTTGGAGTCTATCTGGTTGGACTCGTCCCCTCAGAAGTCTTTTTTCCCTGTTGTCTCCCTCATAGAGCCACCGGGCCGCATGTTGCAACTGAGCTGCATAGTAGTATAAATCCATCCTGTGAGCTTCAAGTCCCCCCTCATTATACCACCGTGTCAATGTATGCATGGCTACTCTACTATGACAGCCTGCTCAGAATACAGAGACCAACACTGAGTTCAGTTGCTTAAATACACGCATGGGAATGTTACACATCGATTTCTGGAGCGTGTATAGGCAACGCAATAGTACCACCATCTTTGAGACTGCCAGCCTACCCATGAGGGAGAGCGGCAGGGAGTTCCAAAAAGCCACTTATCCCTGGAGAGCTTCTACCACCCAGGACACATTGATGGTGGAGGGATTGCAAGTCGTTGTGCACCACCTGCATTCCTAGATATCTGAAATGCCCTATTTCCCATTTCAGCCCAAGACTCAGAAGCCGCTCCAGCGGCAACGCAGACAATTCAGCCAGAGGGAAGAGCAGAGACTTATGCATATTTAGGTGTAATCCGGAGTACGCTTCGAAGTCTTCCAGGAGTTGTAAAAGCCTAGGTATCGCATCACAAGGGGAGGAGATATAGAACAGGGCATCATCCTCATATAGTGAGATTACCTGCGGACTCCCTCCAATATTTATGCCCTAACCATCAAAGTCTCTGCATGCCCAAACTGTGAGTGGCTCAATTGCCAGTGCAAAGAGCCACGGTGATAGCAGGCAGCCCTGGCACGTTTCCCGCCCCAATGACGCTGAAGTTACTACTTGTGTAACGATATATCTGTAAGAGACATTAGTTAGTGATAGATTCCTTACCTTAAAATATTTCCCAGGCGTCAGTCTGGATCCGGAAAGTTTTATGCTTAGCAGTACCTTTGCGCCCCAGTATGTGGCACAGTGCGGCTCCGCGCCCGTATCTGGCGTCATAAGCGCCGGGAAGACGCCATGGAGGCTACTTAGGCACCACCCATGCACGCTGACGTCAGTTCTGTACACAACATTCTGCGCCGAAACGCAGAGCCATGCAGAAACCGACCTATGGTGCATAAAACTACCTCCTTGAATGGAACAAATTACATTGAAAAAGATGAGTGCCTCGGTCCCTTAATATGTACCCATTCATTGAGTCTTCCATTTAATTAACACACCTACAGAAAATATCCATCTATCTGGGTGGTTGGTCCAGTAGTGACGTTAGGGGCAGGATGTCTCATTGTTCCTATGGCAGTTGTCTGAGGCTGGCACGAGTCTACCTCTTTTCCCCCCCTTAAGGTTTTTTAAAAAAAATCCATGTGCTTACATTATGGTACTGTCTTAATGTGAAGGGTTGTGGATTATAACAGAACCAAGAGAAAACAGGAATTCCTCTTATGATATAACTCTCAAAATAATAAACAATAATGTGCCTCAGATTCATTGAAATATATAACATAACAGCATACCCCACAGGTGACAAATAAAGTTGCGAGGTCTCGATTGAAATCCTCGCGATAGGACACGCTGTGCGTGGTGATTTCAGCACTTCCAAATGAAAACTTGCCATATCCAAGATGGCGGCGCGGATATCGCGAGACTACGCGAGCACAGCCTTCCATATCTCAGAGCCGGGTCGGGCAAACAAACACGGGCTGAGTGCACGGCAGAGGCTTTCCACCATACCGGTAAGGAGTAGGGGCTCCAGCTTCTAACACCGCATTGGTTCTTACAACCAGGGATTACCATTGAGTGAACTCTGTGTAGCGCAGCACACTGAATTGCTTGGAATCTTTATTCGTCAAAAGTGAATGTTGGTGGCGAGTCCTGATTTTGTTGATACGCGATGACGGGGTGCTTTTACAACCAGGTTGCACTCTTACAAAGCAGTCGATAGTCGAAAATCTAGCTGAAGAATCCCCTTATTTAATCTGGAAATCATTAATATGCAACACTGGGGGTGCCTTTGAACATCATGTATAGATATGGTATAATGCTAAGACATACGATAAATGAGTGATATGTAAGCATCAAATTGTTTGGGGCCACCTCTCTAAACACTTTTAATCTATGCTGATTGTTTTCCCGCAGTAAAACCGACGGGGAAATCCCTTTATGAACACTGTAATTACAGTTTCATCAAATAGCTATCCAGCGGCTGGTACGAGCGAGATGGCCGTTAAAGGGTAAATATTAAAAAGGTGTATGCGTTTTGGTTTAAAGTGGCGTGAGCCTCACACGCAGGTTGCTAAATTCGGTGTACCTATTTTATTTTATTTCAGTTGTGCAGACTAAAATGGTCAGTATGCAGTGGCACTAAAATTCATGACGCCCTGAAGAAATTGCCTAAATGTCTATATGGCAGTGAAACATGTTGGCAAGTACAATAGTAGTGGTGGTTGGATAGGGAGTGACCTCACTCACTATTTTTAGATCCCCACACCCAACACAAGCAAAATAATAAAGTGATTTATTTGTGTTGTCGTGTGTTAAGTGTTTTTACACGTTGTTGGATTCTTTGTAGATCACTATTTCTTTGATCTTCCTTTTCCACTGCATATTCTATTTACACAAATCTTTCTTTGTGTTTTGGACACTGTCTCCTTTCTTTTCTGAGCTTGAAAACACCGATGATGAGAACAGGGCAACCCTGGTGAGTACCAGCCAGGTTCCCGTTGGTGGTGCGCCCGTGAGGTGTTTTCTCGCTCTCACCCACATTTTTTTGTCATTTATGTTGCACGGATGACACTAAGGTGTATGAGTGTTTATGTCTCACAACTGATCTAATTTTTGGAACGGGCGTT
The DNA here is from genome assembly GCF_964261635.1 of Lissotriton helveticus. Lineage (NCBI taxonomy): Eukaryota > Metazoa > Chordata > Amphibia > Caudata > Salamandridae > Lissotriton > Lissotriton helveticus. The sequence goes on along the minus strand of NC_136070.1, from coordinate 685,721,234 downwards.
TTATTAAAAGAGGCACCACCCAGGGCTATACCAACTACCCTAAATAACTAAAAATAAGGGAGTTGTTTGATGCAATATTGTTGCAGAAACTGGTATACCCATTAATAGAAGGATAGATCTTTATGTGCCTAAACAGGTCTAGGTCTTGTTTTGTATGTGCATAAAACTAGGGCCGTAAAAGGGGATGACCTTAACCCTAGTAATGAGTTTGCAGAACGGGGAGGATGGGTGGGGCGGTAAGAAATCTATCACTAATTAATGTCTCTTACAGATATATCATTACACATGTAGTAACTTGTGCATCTGAAAGACACGTTAGTGCTAGATTCCTTACCTTAGAATAGACACCCCAGCAATACCAACCCCGGTGGTGGGTCTCCGAACAAGATTACACCAAAAAGTCACGGAGCACAGACCGGCCAAAGAAGCTGTCTTTCCGGACCGGACTATCAAGGCAGTAGTGTTTGGTAAACATGTGCAGCGAGGCCCACGTAGCTACCTTACAAATGTCCTGCAAGGGAACGCCACGTCCCAAATCAGTAGTGACTGCAGTTGTCCAGGTCGAATGGGCACGCAGCCCCACATGAGGCTCCTTCTTGGCCAAAGAGTAACATGCATTGATGCACAGAACGACCCACTGGGAGATAGTCCGTTTGTGCACAGCCCGACCTTGCTTGGCGCCCACGTAGCCGACAAAAAGCTGGTTATCCACCCGGAACTGCTGTGTACACTGCAGAAAGCGAGTGCATGTTTTGGGTCCAGACGGTGGAGCCTCTCCTCCTCTTTTGAAGGATGCGGAGGCGGAAAGAAGGCGGGCAAAGTGATGGTCTGCCCGATGTGGAAGGGCGTGACAAACTTTGGTAGGAAAGAAGGACGGGTCCTTAAAACCACCTTGTCCGGATGAACGGAAAGGAAGGAATATGCTACTTACCAGTATGCATCTGTTCTTGGCATGTAGAGCTGCTGACATTCATATCTGTGCATAGATCACCGCCTAGTTTTGGGTCCGGATGATTGCAATTTGTTGTCCTGGAAGAGTCTTCGAAGTATCACGAGAAAGGTGACTCCTCCCCTGGACTACAGTGCGCATGGGCATCTTCTCCACCCTCAGATTGTTTTTCGCCAGTGTGGCAAAGATGGAGTATAGAAAAGTAAGAGAAGTCCATGTAAATGTATGTAGAAAAAGTCCTGCAGCTGTGACATGCACCGGGGAGGAGGGTGGGCAATATGAATGTCAGCAGCCCTGCATGCCAAGAACAGATGCATACTGGTAAGTAAATGTAAATCGAGGCATGGGGGCTGCTGAATTCATATCTGTGCATAGACTGGATAGCAGTATCTCCTCTAGCGGTTGTCACCTGCAGCAGCTGCAGCAGTTTGGAAAAGAGTTTTAAGGACAGCCTGGCCTACAGCAGCTTGCTGCTTTGCTTGTACATCTACACAGTAGTCAAAGAAATTTATTGCATAATTAATTAAAATCATTACAATTTCCACATGTCGATGTTATGATACAAAAAATAAATGCTACTAAAAAGAAGATTAGACTCTTCCTTTGTTAAAAATGATATTACACAATTTTAAAACAAGATTCCTTAGATGAACTACTATCGGCATTAAGAGGTCAGAATGATTGTTACATATTAATGCAGGGTTTACCAGTCTTAGGGATTAGGGCTGAGTTATTACACCGCTTATTTCATCATGTCCTAGTTCCACAAGACTCAGGCATTTATTCACTTCTGCCAGGAATTTTGTTCCCCGGCATGCCAAAATAATTGAACTCCCTCCTAGCCAGCTAGTTACTGCTTGCCTACAGGTGCGGATGTTTAACTCGTTCCAGATGTTTTTCAATAGTCTTCGACGTTGAACCAGTAGAGTCGGACAGACGCACAAAAAGTGGGCTAATGATTCCGTTTTATAGCCACAAAGTCTACAGCTCTCAATCTGGTGTTTACCTTTCCAGGAAGGTGCTAAGTCTTTCGAACTGTGCATACCCATCCTGTAGGCTGTAAAGGCTCTTTTTAGGTGCACATTAAAATGAGAGGTTAGATAAGCGTGCGGTCGTCCAGCTTTGAAGGAGTTGATTATGGTCCAACCATGTCGGCGCTTGAGAAGTAGCGCTTTGTCATCCTGAAAAGATTTCATCCTTGCTGCCTTATTAGCTAGTCTGCTTATTGTTGCTTTGTCCGTCACAGATTCCCAAATTCCTTCCAACCCCAGCTCTTTCACGCAGGTTTTCAGGTATTTTCCCCAAGGACAAGGGGTTCCAGTTGCTCCTTGATTTTTTATGGCTTCCCAGTTTAACCAATCCATCGAGTCCGGATCTGCAGATCTTAATTTGTGACACAGTTTTATGAAGCCGCTCATGCTTCTATATTTCTGGTTTTGCAGACCGAATTCCAGCCTTACTTGCGGTGCTGATGCACTCTTTGGGAGGTTAAAAACTGCTTTATAAATTTTTGTTTGGAGTTCATTTAGTAGGTCTACTTCCTTGCCACACCAGGTGACGAGACCGTAAGATAATGATGGTAATATTTGTGCTGACATGACCTTCAGGAGGTGACTATAGTTCGGGCAATTCATTTTTGTTTTTAGCAATCGATAAGCAAAGATTAGTCTTTGAGCTTTAGTTCGAGTTGCAGTTTTATGCTCTGTTAGTCTTGCTCCCTGGGATAATGTTACTCCAAGGTATTTATACGAGACTTGTTCATTCACCTTCGTCCCGTTAAATGACCATATATAAGTAAGTTTTTTTGGGTCCACTAATCGTACTACTTTAGTTTTTTCTTTGTTTAAGTCCAGTCCTTCTTGTCTTAAGTACTCTGATAAGATGTTTAAAGCTCTTTGTAGACCCACTGGGGTTTTACTCAGCAGGACAATGTCGTCAGCGTATTGCAGGCAAGGAATTCGCCGGTTTACCAATGACGGAGGGTGCACCTCATCTGTGTCCAACACTGTTGCGAGATCAGAAAGGAATAGATTAAAAAGGGTAGGCGCTAGAACACAACCTTGTTTTAGGCCCTGAAATGTTGGTATGTTCCTTGTTGTATACGCTCCGTCTCCCAATTTAACCTTTGCCCATGTATCTTCGTGCAAAGTTTTTATTGCCTGTATTAATTTTGCAGGCGTCCCCCAAAGCTGCAGTTTTTCCCATAGACGCTCTCGATTTACTCTGTCGAATGCAGATTTGATGTCTACAAAACAGGCGTATAATCGTGCGCCCTTTACTGCTATTCTGTCCATTAGTACTGATAGGCAAGTTAAGTTGGTGAGTGTCCCCATATCCCTCCTAAATCCCGTCTGGAACCAGGGGATTCTCTGAGATTCTTCTATCCAGTCTTGCAGCTTAAGGAGGATACAAGAGGCATAGAGCTTGGCTTCCACATCTATCAACGATATAAGTCGGTAATTTGTAGGGTTACCATGATCACCTTGTTTAAATATTGGGTGTATCACGTTGCCCTTCCATGATGCAGGAACCTGTAAATCTCGATAGATTTGGTTGAACAAAGGTGTCAGGATTTCTGCCCAAAATACCGGGTTATGTTTAAAAATGGCATTGGGCAGTCCATTCGGGCCCGGTGCTCCTTCAGCCTTTAGCCTAATAATGATTTTACACAGTTCCCCACTAGTAGTCAATTCAGGGTCTATCATTTCCTCTTTTGCACAATCCTTTGTCATCGTTCTTTCTGTGCCTGGATTGTAGATTTCCAACTGGCCATTCTCTACTGTATTTATGGCCTGCGTATTTTTTCGAAGGCCTACTGTTCTTATGCAGTAAAGGGATTGCACATGTTGAGACCAAGCGTCCGCGCCTACTCCCGCTTCCTGGTAGAGTTTTTGTCCTTTGTTTAGGTCGTTGATGATGCCCCAAAATTCACGACTATTGGGATGTTTTCCGGCACTTAACAATCTATTCCACAACTTCTCTTTATAGGCAGATTTTGCAATGTTTAAAGCCTTCCTGTAGGTGCTTCTGGCTTCCGTCAGAACCCCCCTATTTGTTGGTAACCCCAGCTTTTTGTTCCATGCAAGGTGACGAACCGCATTTGCTACCCTCCTTTTCTTTGTTCTTAGTTCGTTGGAAAACCAGGGCTCCTTTTTAGCGGTGGACTTACTCCGTACACCTGAAGTTGCAGGAAATTTATGAAGAAGGTCCAAGACCAATAGCTCCCAGTTTTTTACCAGATCCTCCTTTTTTTGCAGCCCTAACTCGGATTTGCGAGCCACTGCGGCGCACTGAATTTTTTCCAGTGTTTCTCCTCTCCATTTTAGTTTCTTTAAGTTAAATTTGGTGGCTTGGTGAAGCAGGCTTGCTAATTTCGGTGCCAAGTTGGGCGCAGTGTTTAGGGAAGTTATTTGGGGGAAATGGTCACTTTCTGATCGTTGGACGATTTTGAAGGTATCAATGTCTGGGATTAAATCGTCACTTTCTATTGTATAATCTATTGTTGAATGGACCCTACCGCTCAGGAACGTAACGCCTGCCGGCCTGTCCCCCGTCGTGTTGCCATTTAGAACTGTCAGACCCAGAGCTTTTGGGTCGAAGGCTAACCCAGGGCCTCCTTTGGGCAGTCGCATGATTTCTTTTGCCCTCAATTTTCCATTGAGATCACAGTTAAAGTCCCCTGAGATTAATAGAGGACATCCTTTGTAGGTTTTTTGCATCGTTTTAATCAGCGACGTCAGACACATTTGTTTTCCTTGTTGTAACTTACGGTCAGGATGGATATAAACATTAAGGATTATAATTTGCCATTTTTTGTGCCCGACTGACATAGATTCAGTGATTCTGATCACTTGTACCCAGTTTAATCCTACATCCAGTGCTTCTGAAGACCAGTCAAATTTTTGAGTGATGTGAGTTGATAAACCACCCCGGGGGTGGCCAAAATTTGAGTGTCTTTCTGCGGGGATGTAGTGGGTCTTGAAACCTGGTATAACACTTGGTGCTAATTTCCACGTCTCCTGAATCAGGATTATATCTTGGTTGGAAAAAAAAGAGTTGGGTTTCATGGTCCAGCTCCATTTCGTGGAAACCATGTACGTTCCATGTACATACTGAGATTTTTGTTGAAGTAGTTTTAGCACTTTGCGCTTCCTTCCTCCTACATGGAGACCGGGAGGAATTTTTCTCCGTGTTAGGGTTTCTTTTTACACAGGAACCTTGGGACCCAGGACCAATCTGTTGTGTCCCGACCGGGCTGCCTATTTGGATGATTGTAGTCTGTCAAGTTTACCTCTTCCGCTACGCTTGCATTGGCTGGAGAGGTAGTACGGGCTCCTAGTAGGCAAGAGAAAGGCGGACATTTTTCCCCGATACCCTTTGTTTCTTTATGGGAGATTTTTTGTAACGGAAATGGGTATCTTGGGATTGTATTTCTTAAAAGTGAAATTCCCCATGCTTCAAAGTGATCTCTTGTGGAGAATATTTTGTCAGCAGTGGCTTTTGAAGCCCACGTTGTGACGGTGACTTCAGATTCTATGTGCTGGGGGATTCTTTTAAATTCAACGGACCGAAGGTCCTGAGAGGTTATCTCGTTTAACTCCTCTATTTCCTGGAATAATCTTAGCAGATTGCCCCGGTTTAAAAAGTCCTGAGGCCCCTTTGATGAGTATTCCGGGATGAATGTTAATTTGTGAGGTGTTATTTCGGAATGGAGAAGGATTTTTTTATCGTCTGTAGACTGTTGGGGCTTTATAAAACCATTGGGTTTGGGAGATGATGCGGAGGACTCTTGCCCCTGGTCCATAATTGCTGACGGCGTCAGATCAGTTGTGCTTTGATCTGTACCTTGATTATGGTAACCCTTTGCAGGAGAATTATGTCGAGTTTTTGTTAGGGCACAGGTGCGGTGTTTTTCCGAAATAGTAACACACAAGCGGGAAGGTACGGTTTTTAGCTGTGGTCCATTAGATTCTCCTGACTTATTTTTTAGGATGGATCCAGATTTCTGACGACTAGTCTGTTTTCCAGTGGGCTGCGGACTATTATTGTTGGGCAGGTTAAACTGCCCTTGTCCCCCTATGTGGTCGCCCACAATTTTACTGGCCGTTGTTTGCTCTGGTGATCCATTTTCGGTGATTCCTTCCGTATGAATCCAGATGTTTTTCGGTACTGACGGATTTACCGTTAGGCCGCTGGGAGCTTCAAATAATACCAAATTCGTTGTGCTGTGATGGTTAACCGATGTTGTGGGTGAACTCAGCCTGGGTTTGTCCACCCTCCGTTGAAGTTGGGACTCTTGATTCGCAGGCGTCTGAGTTAAGCTTACCTTGCCGTCTTGAGACATAGCGGGACAGTCAGAATTAGAGACCTGGGCGGAGTTTACGTTGAAAATTGAAAACAGCTTCCCTGGATCTGAGGGTTGTTGCTGTTTGTACTTTAGCCTAGCTTTCCTGGCCTTTTTCTTTTGTCTCTTGGTTACTGTTTTGGCCTCTTTTACGGCAATGTTGTCTTCTTCACTTGTAATTTGAAAGGATGATGCTAATTCCTGTACTTGTACTGATCTTTCTAGCCCCGCTTCCCTTAAAATGTGGTCTGAGACTTTCAGGTGATTGCTGATTGAATGCTCCTTTGAAATTGACCTGTTGCAGAAGCGTAATTTTTCTGGGGGAGATTTTGTGGTCTTTTCAACTGTGTTGTGATGTTGTCTTGCTTCCTGCAAAATGTCCGTCAGAATTGTTGGCAAACTTGCTAGTTTTTCGATTATTGGACCACAACCGCAACAGAGCTGTTTTTTATTAAACTCAGGTTCGGCTACTAGTTTCCCTTGGTTTCTTAATAGGGAGGTAAGTGCATCCATTTTTGAGTTTATGCCCGCAATGTGGCCTGCCACCAAGGTAATAAGATCTATCTGCACCTCCATTTTATTAGATTGAAAGTTCAGAGCTTTTATAGCTTGATCTAAAGATTTTAGCAAGGACTTAATCCAAATGGACGATTGATCTTCTTGGGACTCAATTGCAACTTTTGAATCAGTGTCCGTCGGACTGCCCGACGAGATGGTGATTGGTGCAGAATGATTTATGTATGGGTCATTTATTGTCATGTTGATACTGTTATTTATGGTGCGGTCATGGAGGTTTCTTTTTTCTACTAGCCCTCGAGGAGTAGACATCGCCAGACCTAGACTCGGATGTACATTTTTTGGACTTGGCTCGGAGTGTAATGCTCTACCTTGGGTTTCTAAATACATTGAGATCCTTTCCGTTAGTTCTTCCAATTCTGTATCATTTGATAAAAACAAAGGTTTTTGCCATGGATCACTATCGAACATGGATTCTGCGTGTAAATTGGCCTGGCCTTTTGAGCCCTCCTTAAGACTTGTCTGACTATTAGGATCTTTTACTTCCACCATGTCCGTTGATATTGGGCTGTCCTGGGGGCTTATTGGTCCTTTTGAATTTTTTACTTCCGCCACATCATTTGGTATTATAATGTCGGTTGATATCCTACTATGGACCTTTATGGTATCTACCTCCATAGTATGATTTTGAGCTTCTAAGGGATTGTTCTCCCCTGCGTGGGCAATTGAGTGGTGTACTTGTGCAGCAATTGTCAGTTTGCTTCCCTTAGCAGAGAAGCCATTTGGTAGTGTACTGGGGTCGCTCATACTTGACTTGTTGTTATCTCGGGAGGATAGAGCATTAATTGGAGAAATTGGATTTGGTAAGTTGCTTGCTTCGACTGATGACGTGTAGATCGCTGCAATTGGATCCTTTAGGTAGAAGAATTTTAAAAGCCCTGACTTATTTGAGTATTTTGACGTTTCTTCCGGGGTGGGTGCTGAAACCAACCTCTCCCTTTGGTTGGCTTGTGCCCCCGAAGGTATATCCTCTATGTTTGACTTTTTTAACTTTTTCGTGGACTTCTTATTTTCCACCGGGCGCCGCGTTCTCCCCGACCTCATTGCGCCCCGGTTAGGGGTCTTGGACCTTTTCTCCGTTCGACACAATTATTCACTTGATCGCCTTCTTCCTGCGTAGATGTACTACAGGGACTTGCCGACTGGAAACCTCTGTTTGGCACACCGCGCTCCGCGGAACTCCTCCTCGTGCTACGGCGAATGGCACTGGCTCCAATGCTCCCTGCCCCCCCGGCTGACACACCGGCGCCTTTTCTCGGCTTTCTCCTACCGGGTGCCTGGATCGAATTTCCGGGGTTGTAGGCTATTGGTCAGGGGGCCATGCAAACTGGGCGATGTTCCCCTTCCACCTTCTGCCGTAGGACTCTGCAGTCCAGCGTGGCAAGGACAGGCGTTGGGCGCGCGGTGCTTTTGAAGAAATCTATGCCTTGCTGAAGGATTTTAACTGGAGGCTTGTGGTTCGTAGTTCGAGGTACAGAGACAAGATCTAACAATAGGTTTTTTTTTTGGGGGGGGGGGGCGGCAGTGCAGTGGTGTGTCAGCGACAGCATAGGACCGTGTTGGCTTGTTATCCCAGCTCAATACAGCGCTAACACCCAACGTCGGCTCACCCACACCGCAATCACGCAAACGCCCCTGCTCACCGGCTGCCACCGCAGGAGACCGCAGGAGTCCGCAGGAGTTCGCGCTCGTCCTCTTGCCCTTGCTCTACTGCCTTGGTGAGCACCACTGGTTGGAGACGGGGTGATGCCTGGGATGATGCCAGGACGAGGATAGTAAGAGGTGCAGTCACCTACTCCCGTCAGCACCGGTCTGCTTCCGACTTCTGCTGGCGTGTCCTGGCGGTGTCCCGGCGGTCAGCACACTCACTGGCTCCCTCCTCTGGCCGCTGGCCACTGGCCGATGTCACTCGAGCCCTTGAGCCCTACCAGGGGCGAGCCCCGCTACCTCCGCCAGGAACCGAACTCCACTTGCCACGGCGACGGGCAGTGACGGGTGAGTGGCTCCGGGGGCTCCGGGGGCTCCGAAGGTGCAAGCGGCCACAATTCCCCAAAGTTTTTCCCGGACCGCGAGCACCACGACCAACGCAATCAGCAACCGGCGTCCAAGCGTCTCCTCTCTGCACATGCGCAGAAACACCACTGCATCTACACAGTAGTGTTTAATGAAAGTGTGTATGGTAGACCATGTAGCTGCCTTACATATTTCTTCAAGGGGAATGTTTCCTAGGAAAGCCATGGATGCCCCCATTTTACGCGTTGAGTATGCTTTTGGGAAAACTGTTAGAGTGCGTTTAGCTTTGTGGTAGCATATCTGAATGCATTTGACTATCCATCTGGCTATTCCTGATTTTGAGATGGGATTCCCTTTATGTTGTGGTGCAAAAGCAACAAATAGTTTTTTTTTTTTCTGAAGGATTAGGTTCTGTCAGCGTAATAGAGCAGAGCTCTTTTTACATCTAGCGTGTGTAGAGCTCTATCAGCCACTGATTGCGGGTTTTGGAAGAAAACTGGCAATTCTATAGACTGATTGATATGGAAAGTGGATATAATCTTTGGCATAAACTTAGGGTTAGTACGAAGCACTACCTTATTGTTATGTATTTGCATGAAAGGTTCTTGAATGGTTAATGCTTGTAGCTCACTCACTCTCCTGAGGGAGGTAATGGCAATCAAAAATGCCACCTTCCAAGTTAGAAATTGTAATTCACATGAATGTAGTGGTTCAAACGGAGGTCCCATAAGTCTGGTAAGTACTATATTTAAGTTGCAGACTGGTGAAGGTGGGTGCTTTGGAGGGATTATTCATTTAAGTCCTTCCATAAAAGCGTTGATTGGGGGTACTCTAAACAAAGACATGTGTTGTCTGTTTTGGAGGTAAGCTGCAATGGCAGCAAGATGTAGTCTTATGGAAGAGTATGCCAAACTGCATCTTTGAAGATGCAACAGGTAACAGATAATGTTTTGGATGGAAGCATCTAACGGGTTGATTTGGTTATTTTTGCAATAAATTACAAATCTCTTCCATTTAGCTGCATAGCATGCTCTAGTAGTTGGACGTCTCGCCTCCTTGATAATGTTCATGCAATCAGGGGGCAAATTAGGTACCCGAACTCTAAGACTTCGGGAGCCAGTTCGCTAGGTTCATCTGATTGGGATCTGGGTGCCTGATTTCTCCATGGTTCTGAGTTAAAAGATGTGGCGAGAGGTGCAGTATTTGGTGGGGAACCACTGAGAGTTCTAGGAACGTTGTGTACCATGGTTGTCTTGCACATGTGGGAGCAACCAGGATCATTGTGAGTGACTGTTGGTGCAGTTTGCGTGCCACCAGCGGAATCAGTGGGGCTGGTGGAAAAGCGTACACAAATCTGCCTGACCAGTTCATCCATATCGCATTGCCCTGTGACAACGGATGTGGGAACCTGGCGGCAAAGTACTGGCATTTTGAGTTTTCTTTTGTGGCAAACAGGTCCATCTCTGGATGCCCCCATTCTTGGAAGAATGGTTGGAGAACTTGAGGGTGAATCTCCCATTCGTGTAGCTGCTGGCTGTGTCTGCTTAACAGTTCTGCTACCTGATTGTCTTTACCCGGCAGGTGTTCTGCTAGGAGAAAGATGCCCTTTGGAATTGCCCACCTCCATATGCTCTGTGCTAGGTGAAATAACTGTGGAGAGAGTGTCCCTCCCTGCTTCTGTATGTAATACATGGTAGTCATGTTGTCCGTCCGGATCAACACAGTCTTGTTGTACAAGTACTTTTGAAAAGCTTTCAGTGCTAGAAATACTGCTAGCAATACTGCTAGCAACTCTAAGTGGTTGATGTGCAGTGTTTTTTGTTTGATTGTCCAGAGCCCTTGAACTGTGAATTGAAGTAGGTGGGCTCCCCAACCTGTCAGTGATGCGTCCGCTGTTAGTACTACTTGTGGAACCGGCTCTTGGAACAGTCGTCCCTTGGAAAGGTTTTGTGGGCTCCACCACTGCAGAGAGTTTAAGCACGACTGTCCACCAACACTAGGTCTTTTAATTGCCCTTGAGCTTGGTTCCACTGCTTTGCTAGGCATTCCTGCAGTGGACGCATTTGAAGTCGGGTATGAGGAACAATGAATATACAGGAGGCCATCATGCCTATGAGCTGCATGAACACTCGAGCTGGTAAGGGGTGTTGTGGCTGAAACTTTTGTATGAGAGTTTGCATATTGGCTATCCTGGCTGGATTTGGATATGCTTTTGCTACTGAGGTATCTATTGTGGCTCCCAGATATTGCTGTATGTGGGAGGGCTGTAGATGTGATTTTGAGTAATTTATGGAAAACCCCAGACTGTGCAGTAGCTGGAGTGTCTGGGACATATGGCTTGGACACTGCGCGTACAAGTTGGCCTTTATTAGCCAATCGCCGAGGTATGGAAACACGTGAATGTGTTACCTTCTGAAGCGTGCTGCCACAACCGCTAGGCATTTTGTGAAAACTCTTGGGGCTGTAGTTACTCCGAAGGGGAGAACTTTGAATTTATAATGTTGTCCTTCTATAGTGAACCTGAGGCATTTTATGTGAGCTGGGTGTATAGGTATGTGAAAGTAGGCATCCTTGAGGTCCAATGTAGCAAGAAAGTCGTTCTGCTGGAGTAATGGGAGTACTTGCTGTAGAGTAACCATATGGAAGTGCTCTGAGAGTATGTATTGATTTAGCGGTCTGATGTCTAGAATGGGTCTGAGGGACCCATCTTTTTTGGGAATTAGGAAGTATAGAGAGTATACTCCTGTCCCTTGATGTTGAAGAGGGACTGGCTCTATGGCTCCCTTTTCTAGCATGGACGCAACCTCTTGTTGTAACAGTGTGATGTGTTCTTTGGACATAGGACGATGTTTGGGTGGTATGTTGGGTGAAGTAGAAGTGAGTTCCAGGCAGTAACCATACTGGATAGTTTGTCTCACCCACCTGTCTGTGGTAATGGCTTTCCAGACTGGTAGGAATTGTTGTATTCTGCCTCCGACCGGTGTTGGGTGGTCTGGAGGGAGTGTGATAAAGTCACTGTTTGGCGGCAGTGTAGGCTCTGGTGTTATTGCCGCCACGTCCCCTGCCCTTGTTATTGTTTCCCCTATAACCACCTCTGTTGGAGCCTTTATTAAAGGTAATCTGGGTTTTACTCTTGTATGTAGAGGAAGTCTGATGTGTTGCCTCTTGCGGCGCCTCTATAGGACGAAAGGAACCTCTATTTTGCTGAAACTGAAGTGCGCCCATAGATTTAGCTGTTTCTGTATCTATTTTCATTTTGTCTAAGATTGAGTCAACTGCTGGACCAAGCAGGAAATCTGGGTTAACTGGTTGGTTGAGGATTGTGGATTGCACCTCGTTTTTAAAACCAGAGATGAGTAACCACGCATGCCTGCGTAGTAATACACTAGTATTAATGGATCTTGCTGCTGTATCAGCTGCATCTAGCGCACATTTAATAGAGGCATTCGTTATGAATTTGCCTTCCTGAATGAGGTCGTTAGCTTTAGCTTTAAAAAATTCTGGTAAATGTTGCAGCAAACCTTCAAGTTCATCGTAATGCGCTCTATCATAGCGTGCTAATAAAGCCTGTGTGTTTGCAATCCTCCATGAATTTGCAGATTGTGAGGTCACCCTCTTGCCTGAGGCCTCTAAGATCTTAGACTCCTTGTCAGGAGGGGGAGCATCTCCTGTTTGTGAGATGGCTCTCTTTCGGGCGTTTGCCACTACGAGAGAGTCTAAAGGTAATTGGGATTTGATATAGGCAGGGTCTGAAGGGGCCGACTTATATTTCTTCTCTACTCTGGGATTGAGTACACGCGCTCTTGCTGGATCTTTGAAGAAGTCAGACGCATGTTTAAGTACCCCTTTTAACATAGGAAGTATCCTGACATGTTTCTCAGAGGTAGGAAAGGTGTCAAATATAACGTCCTCTACTATGGGGTCAGTGTGCATGTCCACATTGTGATATTTTGCTGCCCTATCTATTAATTGATTGAAAAGAATGGTGTCGTCAGTAGGCAACGGTTTTGTAGGGTATGTGGAGGTGTCTGGGATGGGCTGTGGATCATATGGATCGTTTTGGTCATCCCCTGGGTTGTCTTGTGCATCAGGATCTTGTGGCTCATCAAAATTGCCATGAGGATCTACTCCCATGTTCTCTTCCTCATCATACTGTGAATGTGTAGGAGAGTAAGGCACAAAAGGCATATTAGGATAGAAAGGAGGAGGAGTAAAAGGTCTTGAGGGAGATGTACCAAAGTCTTTTTTCTCTGGAGGAACAGGGGAAGGAGTGTCCGTGTCCAATGGTCTCTTTTTTCGATGATAAACTGTAAGCTTTCCTGTTGCAGGGTCTATGTACAGTTTAGACTGTTGCTCACTCACAGGATCAGGATGGAAGAGTTCTTCCTCAACTGTCCGTGGCCTTGACGCCGATGTTTTTGGCTTAGTGACTAGTCCGTGACTTTTTGGCTCGAGAGCCTTAGGGCGTGGAGCTTTTTCTGGTTCGACTGTTGTTTTAGGCTCGAAGACCTTTTTCGGTTCGACAACTTTGTCCTGTCGACATTCTTTGGTATTTTAACAGTCTCTTTTGGTCCGGCGACCTTATTTGGATCGACGACCTGTTTTGGATCGACCGGAGTCTTTGGTTCAATACGTTTGTCTTGTTTCTTGTGCTCGACGACCTTTTTCGGCTCGATGTTTTTGCTTGAGTCGACGGCCTTTTTTGTGTCGAAGGGCTTTTTCTTCGAGTCGAGTATCTTCTTTGGATAGACGACCTTCTGTGGCTCAGAGCTCTTTTTCGGCTCTACAGGCTTCGGCTCGATAACTTTCTTGGGTTGGCCGACCTTTTTTTGTTCGAGAACCTTCTTCGGTTCGATGATTTTTGGACTGACAACCGTCTTCGGGTCGACGACCTTCGGTTTGAGAACCTTTTTCGGGTCGACAACCTTCTTAGGGAGAGTGTTACTCGGGCCAGGTGTATCAGAAGGCTTAGTCTTTGGCTTCGGAGCTGAGCCGGAAGTCGGGGCATCTGAAGTAACTTGTCGATCTCGGCTAAGGCCTTTATGCGATGCATCGACCGGAGCCTTTTCTTTTGGGATAAGCGGGGTCGGGGGCTGAGTACTCACTTTTTGCCCCGTCGTGATCTGGTCATCGGAGTCCGACTGGTCCTCAACGGTGACTATTTCTAGATCCGAGTCCGCCGCTTCAGGGAGGTCGTGTTCGTCCTCAAAGATGTTCTACGGTTCCCGTGCCTGCCACTGCATCTCCTGCCTAGCGGCCCTTCGATTCCGGATGGTTTTCTTCGAACGGAATTGGGCACACGCTGGGCAAGTTTGCTCGTTGTGATCTGGCGACAAACACCTTATGTGCGTGAGGAAAAAGAACTGCAGAAGCTGATGGTGAGGTCTCATTATATTTCAACCAATTCCACTTCCATGGAACCTTACCTCAGCATTGTCACTAGCCCTTTTCACAGATTTCTTTTGACCAAATTTAGATTTAATCTCATTCATTATCATTTGGGTAACTACCATTCCTGGGTTAAACCTGAATTAGCCTCCCCCTGTTCCTGTGACTTCTTTTCAACCCAGGATACTATGCATTTTGTTATGTTTTGCTCTTTATTTTCAGTTCCCCGTGACAAATATTTGTTACCAATGCTGAGGGAGGCTGGCTTCACCCAAGTTAGACTGGCACTTCTGTATCTTCTGTCTATGTCTAACATTCGCACCATGTTTTGTATGGTTAATTTTTTGGCAGCAGCTTCACAGATTAAATCGAGCTATGAATCATCAGCTAGCACCCAATGACTGTTCACCCCCTGAGCCCTACCTTATCATTTTGCACTGCACACTGCTTTTTTGCACAATTGACCTTATTTACTGCCTTGCCAATTGAACTTTTTTAAATACCTCTGAATATGTTTTTATTAATTTTATTCAAAATCATGTACCTGAAATCATGTCTGTTAAGGTATCATTGCATTTTAAAATGTATGAATTGTTTGTCTTTTTATGATTTTATCAAAATCGAATAAAAGTATTTTGACTGACTGACTGACCTTATGTTTGTCAGTATGAGGGAATTTTGCGTGGCATTGTGGGCACCTTTTGAACGGACTACTTTCCATCAACAGCAGTCCCACGTGGCGTTGAAAAGGCCCAACGGCCCGCGTCGACGACCGGATCGAGATGGAAAGTTTGATTGAGTCAAGGAGTACCGAACGAGAACAATACCGGCGAGTTAGACGGCCTTTTGGCCTTAGAAAGTAGGTTAGTTTCGATTCCGAAGTTGGAGTATAGGAATAACATCCTAACGCAATGGCGGAAAAATACAATCTGAGGATAGAGAAGATGCCCATGCGCACTGTAGTACAGGGGAGGAGTCACCTATCTCGTGATACTTCGAAGACTCTTCCAGGACAACTAAGTGCAATCATCCGGACCCAACACTATGCGGCGATCTATGCACAGATATGAATTCAGCAGCCCACATGCCTCGAACAGGAGGTTTAAAGAAAGGGCCTGGAGCTCACTCACTCTTCTGGCAGAGGTGATAGCAACCAGGAAAGCGGTCTGAAGAGTAAGAAGACGCAAAGGACAGTTATGACGCGCTGAAAGGGAGCGCACATCAGAAAAGTCAAGACAAGATGTACGTCCCATTGAGGCATTACGAAGGACACGTGAGGAAAGGTGTGTGTAATGCCCTTGAGAAAGCGGTTAACAACTGGGGACTTAAAAAGAGAAGGCTGATCAGGGAGCCTCAGGAAGGCGGAAATGGCAGAAAGATAGCCTTTGATAGTGCCCCGAGCAGAGCCCTCCTGGGCCAAAGATAGGAGAAACAGAAGAACCTCAGAAAGAGGGGCTGAAAGGGGATCCACAGACTTTGCTGCGCACAATGCCAAAAATCTGTTCCACCGGCAGGCGTATACCGTTTTTTGTGGAGGGCCGCCTGGCCGCCAGAATGACATTACAGACCTCGGGAGGAAGGTCGAAAGCCGTCAACTGTCGCCACTCAATCTCCACGCATGGAGGTGGATGCTGGACAGGTTCGGGTTGAGAACCGCCCCCTGCTGCTGCGACAGAAGATCCTCCCGAAGAGGCAGATGAGGAAAGGTGTGTGTAATGCCCTTGAGAAAGCGGTTAACAACTGGGGACTTAAAAAGAGAAGGCTGATCAGGGAGCCTCAGGAAGGCGGAAATGGCAGAAAGATAGCCTTTGATAGTGCCCCGAGCAGAGCCCTCCTGGGCCAAAGATAGGAGAAACAGAAGAACCTCAGAAAGAGGGGCTGAAAGGGGATCCACAGACTTTGCTGCGCACCATGCCAAAAATCTGTTCCACCGGCAGGCGTATACCGTTTTTTGTGGAGGGCCGCCTGGCCGCCAGAATGACATTACAGACCTCGGGAGGAAGGTCGAAAGCCGTCAACTGTCGCCACTCAATCTCCACACATGGAGGTGGATGCTGGACAGGTTCGGGTTGAGGACCGCCCCCTGCTGCTGCGACAGAAGATCCTCCCGAAGAGGCAGATGCATCGGGGGATCGATGCTCATACTGAGTAGCTCGGATACCATACTCTTCGAGCCCAGTCCGGAGGCCCAAGAATGACTTGGGCCCAGTCGCGCCTGATCTTCTTCAGCACTCTGGGCAGAAGTGGTATAGGCGGAAAGGCGTACAACAGACCGCAGCTCCATTCAAGACGAAAAGCGTCTCCGAGCGAGTGCCGCCTTGGAAATTCCAACGCGCAGAACTGATGACATTGCGCGTTCTCTTCGGTGGCGAATAGATCTAACCAAAGCTCTTCCCACTGCTGAAAGAGACCTTGCGCCACGTCCAAGTTCAGACGTCATTCGTGATCCATCATGCACCGGCGGTTCAGAGAACCTGCCAGGTGTTGAAGCACTAAGGTGATGCCTTGATGTTCCAGCCATGTCCAGAGGCGCAGAACCTCCTGACATTGGGTCCTGGACCCCACCCCGCCCTGTTTGTTGCAATACCACATGGCGTTGGTGTTGTCCGTGAATACCTGCAGGACACTGCCCCGGACAGAGCGAAGGAATGCTTTCAGTGCAAGCCGGATCGCCCGCAACTCCAGAAGATTGATATGGAGCCGGAACTCCGCCTGAGACCATAGGCCCCTGATCTCCGCCTCTCCCATGTGGCCTCACGATCCCAGAAGGGACGCATCCGTCACCACTGTGTACTCCGGCTGGGGAAGGGAGAGGGATCTCCCCCTGACCCAGTCGCGGTTCATAAGCCACCACTGCAACTGTCGTGAAGCGCCCTCCGAGATCTGGACGTGATCGGACAGGTTGCCCTGGTGCTGTGCCCACTGGAACTTCAGGTCCCACTGCAGAGCCCGCATATGCCATCTGGCATGTGTCACTAGCAGGATGCAGGAGGCCATCAGGCCCAGAAGCCAGAGGGTCAGCCTGACTGAAACTTGGGATAGAGGCCGAAAGAGTGGAATCATAGCCTGAATCTCCCAGACTCGCTGCTCGGGAGGATAAACCTGAAACAGCATCTAATCCAGAAGCGCTCTGATGAAGGGAAGCTTCTGAGAGGGAAGACTGACAAGACGGACCTGCGCTGATGAGCTGCGACAACTGCCATCACTTTCGTGAACACCCGAGGGTCGCTGGTAAGGCCGAAGGGGAGCACGGCAAACTGAAAATGCTCCTGGCCCACTATGAATCGCAGGTAACGCCGGTGGGCCGGCAGGACGGGAATATGAAAATAAGCGTCCTGCAAGTCCAATGCTACCATCCAGTCTCCAGGATCCAGGGCAGTCAGGACCTGAGCCAGAGTCAGCATCTTGAACTTCTCCTCCCGGAGGAAGCGATTGACGTCCCTCAGGTCAAAGATGGGGCGCAAGTCCCCCTTTCCCTTCTTGGGAATCAGAAAGTAGTGGGAATAACAACCACTCCCTACTTCCTGATCGGGAACGTACTCTATGGCCCCCTTAGCCAGAGGGCCGTGACTTCCTGACGGAGAAGGGCCAAATGATCCCCCGACATGCGGTGGCACCGAAGTGGCATGGCAGGAGGGGAGGACAGAAAAGGGAGCGAGTAACCTTGGCAGATTATCTGAAGCACCCACTTGTCCGATATGATATCGTGCCAGTGGTGGAGGTGGTGATGGACCATGCCTCCCACAGGCGTGTGGTGCCCCCTGAAGCTTGGATTAGGAAGGTTTTGAGGCGAAGCAACGGGGTGGAAGTGGACTGACCCGCACACTGGTTACCAGACCCGCCCCTGTGGAACACCCGTCCACGGCCTCGCTGAGGCTGGTTCTGCACAGGCTTGCTGGAAGAGCGCGCCTGGGTACCCCTATCCTGGCCACGAAAGGAACGAAACCCCAGCGTGGCAGGGTTTTTCGAGGAAAGACCCAAAGACTTGGCCGTGGCATGAGAGTCTTTAAAGTGCTCCAGGGCACTGTCAGCCTTATCACCAAAGAGGGGGGAGCCATCGAAGGGCATATCCATGAGCGAACTCTGGACATCGGGTGAGAACCCAGTGGAACGCAACCAGGCGTGGCGCCGCAACACCGCAGTCATGGAAACTGCCCTCCCCAACGAATCAGCAGTGTCAAAACCACACCTGATGGCAAACTTCGCTTGGGAAAGGACAGCTTGGACCTCCTCAGAGCACTGAGGCAGAACCTCTGCAACCGAATCCCACACCGCGTGGGAGTAACCACCCAATAAGCAGGCCCAATAAGCAATTAACCGACCTCAACCCCAAACTGGCAGAAGAGAACAACCTCTTGCCATATTGGTCCAGCCTCTTTGAGTCCTTATCCGGCGGAGCCGAGGGAAAAGCACTCTGCGATGTCGAGGCTCTCAGGCGTGGGGTGAGTGGTCAAGAAGGTGGGATCACCAGGCGCCGGGCGATGACGCCTAGCGACGTTCTTATCCACCGGTGTCCCCGAGGCCGCCTGCAACCAAGTACCTAAGAGGACTTCGGTAAGGGCCTCATTAAAAGGGAGCAGTGGCTCCGACGGCGTAGACGTCGTCTGGAGCACCTCCGTAAGGAGGTTGGTCTTAAGGGCCACCGTAGGGAGATCGAGAATGGAGACACTCCGCGGCTCGATGCAGCACCATAGTGTAGGAAGCGCCCTCCTCCATAGTAGGAGGAGGCGAGGCAATCCCCGGGTCAGAAGACACAACAAGTTCACCCGCTTCTTGAAGGTCATCCACCCAATCCTGCTCGGAGTCACACTGCCGCGCAAGGGGGTCCTCGGAGCCATCCAATCCTGCTCGGAGTCACACTGCCGCGCAAAGGGGTCCTCGGAGCCATCCCGATCCTCATCCGGGTCCAGAGTAGAAGGAGGCGGCCGCGACGGCTGGGCCGGAGCTGGAGAGGGGGCAAGCGGCGCCGGCCGGGGCCAAACTGGAGCCGCATCCCAATGTGGATCCCAGGTCCCAACGAAATGATCTGAGAACCGAGGTGGGATAAACGGCACCCAGTGCGGCGCCTGTGGCGGAGCCCGGGGTGCTGCACCTTGTGGCGCCGGAGCCGAGGGCGCTGGATCCAGTGGCTACGGGGCTGGTGCCAGAGGGGGTGCGGCCAGGCCAACAGGATCTGGACACGGGACCGAAGGGCCCGCAGGCATGCTGGCGGGAGCCCGAGGCCTAAACAGGCGGTCCATGGCAGCAAGAAACTCTTGCACCTGTTCAGGAGTCTCTGACGGACCAGAGTATAGCGGGTAGGCCGCGGGACTGCCAGGCTCCGAAGGAGCCGCAGAGGCGGAGCCCCTGTCCCCCACGTCCACTTCCGGGGAGATACGGGGGGACGTCGGAGAGCGAACACGCTTGTTTGACTTCTTCTTATGGCATCGCTTACCGGAATCTGAAGGTGAAGACTTAAAGCCCGAGAAGCGATGGCTCCGGTCCCGCAAGCAGTCCCGCAAACGGCCCCTAGACCTGGAGCGGCGGTGAGAGGAGTGCCGGACCTCCAGCAACTTCCGGCGCCGTTGCCGCAAGTCCTTAGGAGCCATGGCACGGCAGTCCCGACAGTCCCGGGAGTCATGCTCCAGGCAGTAGAGGCAGACATCATGGGCGTCCGCCACCGACATATTACAGCGACAGGCCCCACAAGACTTAAAGCCAGGCATCCCTACGTGCACCATGAGACAAGAAAAGGAGATAAAAGACTAAAAAAAGTGGTAAAAAAATGACCGAGGTACGTGCTCAATCCGGATCTGTGCTTTCGGCGCGGAAAAATAAAGAACTGACGTCAGCGCGCATGGGTGGTGCCTAAATAGTGACTTCATCCCGGCGCTTACGACGCCAGTGGCGGGCGTGGAGCTGCACGGCACCAGCAACTGGCACGCAGAGGTACTGCTAAGCAGAACACTTTCCGGATCCAGACTGACGCCTGAAGAATATTCTAAGATAAGGAATCTATCACTAACGTGTCTCTTTCAGATCAAATCGTTAACTGGCATGGGTCCACCTGCACCTGAGCACTTGGGTCAGCATAGAGAAGTTTAACCCATCTGCATAACCATGGGCGGAAACCAGAGGACCTCAACACTTCCTGTAAATACCCTCAGTCAACGGTATCAAATGCTTTCTCGAGGTCCACAGCCACTAGAGCCAGTTCCTCATTCAAGCCGTGAACCTTGTGCATGATGTGCATTAAACGCCTTATGTTCATGCCAGTGTTTCGGCCGGGTATGAAACCACATTGAGCTTCATGTATCAAGAAGGGCATATATGGAGATAGACGCCTACCCAGTACTTTACAAAATATTTTGACATCAGAATTGATCATGGTTAATGGGCGATATGCCGCTGGGTCCCGATCCTGCCCCCCCCCTGTTTCAAAAGCATACAAATCTCCTCCTCCTGCATGGTTGGGGGTAAAACTCCCTGCTCAAAGACCTCCTCATACACCAGTAACAGGTTGGACCAGCTTTTCCGAGAAGGTTTGATAAAATCCCGTTAGAAACCCATTTCCCCCTTGTGCCTTGGCCCTGGGGAGCTCCCGCAGAGATTCAAGAACCTCATCTAGCATCAGCTGCGTGTCTTATTACTTCATCCGTTCAGATGGGAGGCGTATCTGCACCACTCCCTGCAGGAAGAGGACATAGCAGTCCGCACAAACAGCAGAATCTGCTGTATACACAGTCTGTAAGTGCGGTTTTAACACTTCCAATATGCCTAACCTGGTGTAAACCATGTACCCAGTGGAGCTACGCAGACAGATCAGCAGAGGTGGAGCCTGTTCTTTCCGTAGTATCTAAGCCAGTAGGCATCCAGATTTGTCCCCTTCAGCATGAAGCCAATGGCGAGCATATATTTGCCCAGCCTGACCCAGATGTCACGTATCCGTTCCAGAATCTCACACTCGCGACCGTCGGCGGTGGGGAGTGCTAAGTCACCTGTCTGCACTTCTACTAATTGGTCTTCTCCTTCTCTTAATTCCCGTTGCATAGGCGCCTGACCCCACATGTAAATCCCATGGCCACACCCCGAAACACAGCTTTTAGTGCCTCCCACTTCGTTGCTCTATTGGGGTTCACCTTCCAATTGTGTGAAATATAGTCCGTTGTTGCCAGAGAAAGTGTCTCCCTCCCCTCCTGATCCTCCAATATGTCAGGTGGCATCCTCTAACTCTGGGGGGTCCCTGTACTTGGGGGTTCCATTGAGCCACGCAACTTACCAGAGCATGGTCTGACAGGAATCTGGCCAAGTGGGTTACCTCCAACTCAGGAAAGGCAGTCAACCCAGACACCAGTGCCCTGTCTAATCTACTATGCATATTGTGCATGGGCGAATAGCTAGTGAAAACCTTCTGCGTTGGGTGCCGTTCCTGCCAAGCACTGTGCATGCCCAGTTCCCCACCACAGCTTGCAGTTTTAGTCAATTGTGGTTTTGTATCGCCTAAAGGCGGGTGTCTATCCATGTCAGGATCTAGGACGCAGCTGAAGTCCCCTAGCCACAGGAGTGGCATATCAAGATCTGTGACTACCAGGTCTAGTATTGCCTGATAAAAAGAAGGCTCATCTGTGTTTGGTGCATAAGTGTTCAGTATAGCAATATCATGACCATCAAGGACACCGCGTAGTAGTACATACCAGCCATCCACATCGGCCTCCATGAATATAGGGGTAAACAGGATCCCCAGAGCCACCCACATTAAAGTACCTCTAGCATATGTTGAATACGAGGAGTGAAACATCTGACCCCACAGTTTTTTAGCCACTCTGTCAGCCCCCATATTGTCTAGATGTGTCTCTTGTATGCAAGCAATCGAAATGCGGTGGTGTTTTAATAGGAGAGCACCCTGTGACGCTTTGTGCATGTACCTACACCTCGGACATTCCAACTGAGAAACCTAACCTCCACTGTCATACTGCCTCATCATGTAATTCGCACTGTGCGTAGATCCCCAGCCGCTATTAACAATCTTAACCCAACACACTCTCATGGTGCTCACAACAAAGAGCAAACTGGTTAACAAAACTCCCCACCCACGAACAATGTACGTGATACCACACTATCATTATAGCCCTCCCCATGCTCGTGCCAGGACGTGCACAGCTTCCCTATATGCCCACTGGAGCTGATAACGAGGCACTTCAGTGCAACAAGCCTCCCCGCCCAGCCCACCCAGTATCAGACCAGCAACTACTTATAGGTATGTCCTTGACTCAACAGTGCCATGCTATTGAGAGCAATCAGACGTAACTTACACCACCACACATTGCACCCAGTCTTCTTGGCTCTGACACAACCCTCACGCCCACTCTAAGGGCCGCCACATCCGCCCCACCCCCCAATCAGGCAAGCGTCAAGCAGTAAGCAACGCTAATGTACACATGCAAAGAGCAAACCATTCAGGTGATCCATCTTTTAGTACCCCGGGGGGGCCACATCCATCAATGTTTCAGGAACAATGTCTATAGAGGGGCCCAATGCCTGTGACTGATGATCAGGATCCAATGTTTGGATGCAGTAGGAGAACTCAGAACCTCATCCCCAATGCGTCCAGCTGCATGGTACCATCCGCCCCCACGGTGACCCTCTTAAATTGACCCCTGTGGTAGGACAAGCAGCAGCATTTCAGCGGTGTACACCGCGGAAGAAAGGTTAACAGCATGAAAGGGAAATGGAGTTGCTGACGAGAGGTTGACACAGAGATAGACTTATTCATGCCACGGCATACCCCCGAAAAAGGGAACTTTTCCCCAAAATGCATTGGGTGACCAATAAAACGTGACATGCGGAAATAAACGGCATTCCTGGGCCTTTTTTGAATAAGATTGAACGGCTAAGAAAATGAGTAAAATGAATTAACAAATATTGAAGAGTCAAAATGATGAAGTCATATGGAAAAAATGTGGAAAAAGTTACAAGGTTCATGAACTCGATTCATTGGATTCGTTTTGGCAGTGCAGTTTGAAAGGGGATCAGTAAAGTGGTGGCCACATGTTCAGGATTGCTATTGCAGCGCATTGGGACAGAGCGCGGAGTAAGCTTGCACGCCTACAAAGCTTAAATGGAAGAGTACATAGACGTTAACATAATATTGAACAGTAAAGTGGTTTAAAGGAAGGTGTGCATCTCACTACCCCGTACCTGATGCTGCTTGACTCAACAGTGCCATGCTATTGAGAGCAATCAGACGTAACTTACACCACCACACATTGCACCCAGTCTTCTCGGCTCTGACACATCCCTCACGCCCACTCTGAGGGCCGCCACATCCGCCCCACCCCCCAATCAGGCAAGCGTCAAGCAGTAAGCAACGCTAATGTACACATGCAAAGAGCAAACCATTCAGGTGATCCATCTTTTAGTACCCCGGGGGGCCACATCCATCAATGTTTCAGGAACAATGTCTACAGAGGGGCCCAATGCCTGTGACTGATGATCAGGATCCAATGTTTGGATGCAGTAGGAGAACTCAGACCCTCATCCCCGATGCGTCCAGCTGCATGGTACCATCCGCCCCCACGGTGACCCTCTTCTGCTCCTGTGCGTAGTCGTCCCCCATCGCTGCCTGTCCAGTCCTACGCTATGTTCTTTTGCTTGAAAGGGAGCTCCATTTCCGTCGTTGGCCACGTTGTTCCAGCCGGGGGAGAGCGTCACCCCAAATCTCCAGCCATTTCCAGACCTCGCCTGGGGGCTCAAAGAAGAGAGCCCTACTCAGCGACAGGACTTTCAGCTTAGCAGGATATAGGAGCATATATTGCAATTGAAGCTCTCATAGCCTCCTTTTGACCCCCCAGAATGACTTTACCAGTTCCTGTACCTGCCTGGTATAGTCTAGGTAAATAGTGATTTTATTGTTCTCATAACAGAGGTCTTTCTGTTCCCTAGTATACAGTCTCTGTCCCGATAATTCAACACTTTTGCTATGATGGACCTCGGTTGTGCACCAGGTGTGGGAGGCAGCACCAGGGCCCTGTGCGCTCTCTCCACGATAAATACCTCTGAGAGCCCCCGAGGGCGCAGCTGGATCTGAATCCACTGTTCAAGGAATTGCTCCACCAAGCCCTGCTCCACTCGCTCCCGAAAGCCCAGCACTCAGATGTTGCTGCATCTGGCGCTGCTCTCCGCATCATTGGCACGGCGTTCCAAGGCCTTCGTCAATGCGGACATAAGGGCCACCTGCTGTTTAAGAGTTGCCACCTCTCCTGTCGAGTCTACGATGTGGCCCTAAGTTGTGGTCACCTTATCCGCAACTTTACATTGGTTCGCCCTCAACAGATTTACATTCATGAAGACAGTCTCAATCTGACTCTCCAATGCCTTTCTAGACTCCTAGATGGTGACCAGTAGCACCACGCGGGAGGGCTCTCCCTGCTCCTCACCTGCCTCTCCAGTCTGCCTCGTTATGCGTTGTGGCAGATGGCGGGGTGTGATATATCGAGTTATTGTGTTGGCACCTGACGTTTTTGCAGCCTTATCCTTGCCCATTGCAGCAGTCAATGTTACTAACTACCGCAAGGCCCTGTGCCCCCCCACACACAGACCAGCTTCAGGGGGCCCTCCAGGGACCCCCGGCACTGACCCTTTGCTTTGGTCTTGAAGCGAGCAGGGATATTAGGCAGCCCTGCCCCCAGGCAGTGAGTCTTCCCACATTAGGCGTGCTCCCCCATCCAGCAGTATGTCCTTATTGGGATGGGGGGCCTCAAACCATCACACTGTCCCTACGAAGCGCAGTTCCAATAGTGCTTATTCTTGATGACACTCCATCCTAGGTGTCCAGTATATTTCTCAGAGGGGGAGGGTGGTCCAGGTTGTGTGTTGAACAAAATGCGGGCTGAAGCCTCAGAAGAATCACCCCTCTGCCCCGAGCTTTCTATCCTGGGGGGCTCCAAACCCCTCATAGCCAATGGTTCTTCAGGGCTTCTCTGTAAGTAGCACAGAGCTCACAGTGCTCACGAGAAGGGTGCCGCAGAAGACCACCAACAGTGGTAAGTAGGCCCGGCACTGGGCGGGGAGAAAGCACCCCAGCAGCAGAACATGCACAATTCCAAACTCCCCGGCCGGTACCTGAAGGGGCTCCGATGCGTCCACAGTCTTCACCTCGAAGGGGGGAGGAGAGAGTCTCCCGATCAGACGCGGCGTGAATCAGCTCTCAGGAGATGCGCCGCGAGGCCAGGACAATCCACGAGCTGCAGTCAGGCCCAGGCAGTCCCTCACCACAGCGCCAGTCACCACCACCTCAGCCATTGTCGAGCCCCAGTGATTGCCACAGGCCCATCCAGGAGGAGGCCCAGGAACAACATCAAGGGCAGAAGGCTCTACTCTCCTCCTTGGCAGGCCGACCACGGCTCCCTCCAGCCGTGTCACCGCTGTCGCAGAGGCCATGACCTAGACCAAGTGTCGGGAGAGCGCAGCGGACTCAGCCTCTCAATGCCGCAGGTTTCTGCCCCCAGATGCAGCCCATGGCGCTCCCTCCTCCTGTACAGCAGGGAAGGCGACTAGCACCAGGCTCAAATACCTCACTGGGCGGTATGTGCTCAGTAGGACGCAAGCGCCTTGCCTTCAGCTACTCATCATTTGGGCATGGGTGCAGTCCAAACTGCTGACGGCCCACCAACCAGCTTCATGCACCGGATTCTGGCCAGACCCACAGGTGAGGCGGCAAGGCACAATGTTTCTGGGTTGAAATTGTGCTGGTTCTATGAGTAGTGAAGCAGGATAGTGCAGGATTCCTGGGCAGGCCGGCGGAGAGCCCAAAGGCTCACGTCCTGTCGGCCAGGTTGCTTGGCCACTTCAGTCATGTTAGTTAAGGCTAGCTTTTAAGTTTATGCCTACGCAGGTATGTTATTATGTTATTCCCCAAACACTCAATTGCATTATCTCACCACCCCCGGTAGTACTAGGAACACCGGTGACTGTAGGTCCGGGGTGTAGAAATGATAGGCATTATTAAGGGCTTAGTCGTAATAAGGGCCTTAGAGTTTAAAAGCTTAAGTCCAACGATTCTTCCTCATCTGCAATTAAAAGTATATTACAGCCTTGAATTTTCTTGAACAGAAACTGCTTGAATATAAATAACTTGGATTTTGTCCTTGTAAATCTGTTTTTCAAATTTGCATGTAATAAAACTTATGGTTCTTGTCATATGCACTGCTATGGAGCAAGATTTATGACCTCATATCAGTAAAATGTAATTAGGTATAAAATGAAACTTGAGGTAGTTTTACTTTTATGTGACTTGGTTCACAGGATCTGTGGAATCTCTTTAATCTAGCAGAGAACAGATGGGCCTATCGAACCAACTGTGTTTGTGAAGGGAAGGATGCAACATATTGTTATATGCCCTGGGAAGGCGAATATAAACCATCCAGACAGCAATCCTGCAAAAAATATTCTTTGAGGACACACACATTTTTTAGGAGGGCACTGAAATTAACTTCCACTGGGTAGTGATTATATCAAGATTGAAGAGCAGCCCAGGTTGCTGATCTGCACACCACATTACTACCCTCTATGGAATGATGGTACTGAACTGTAAATCAGAATACTTAGAAGGCTGGCACTAACTACTGCTAGCCTGCCTCCTAGATTTAGTGCAAAGGTCCTGAAAGGGACAAAAGCAGTGCCTCCATTGCAAGAGGCCTAGGGAACGGGCTGGTACCCCCGAGTTACAAATACCTGTACTACAAATAACTTCAGGGGCAGTAAAAGTCCAGTCAATTAAGAGCTGACCCCTCAAGATTCACTAAGGAAATAGGGAATTCCCACAGGAATGTGCAATTCCTGGCTCGATTTCCATGGTAATTTATAATTTTGTACCAGAATTTCAGATCTATGGTGTCCCAGTATATCCCACAGTTTCAATGGGCCAATAACTGCTGATATGGGGCAATAACTGCTGATATGGGCCCTATCAAAATGAATTTGCTACTTGTAATGAGGAACAGTGAGCTTGTTTTTCACTTGAGCTGGGTAAGAGTAGGGGGGATCCTAACAGCCTTATTTCTCACATGCAGTTTGGTGTTAACACTGGTTAAATGCCCATCACTTCATGATGCACTTTCAAGACTCAGGACTACAATTTCAAAGCAAGCAGTTAGTTACCATTCTAGGCAGAGGGCACCAACCACTCAAAGAATGTCACGAGAAGAAGGCAGTAATGCATAATTAATGGCAATATGTTTCTGAAAATTGGATCTGACCTGGTGATGGGGTTACCTGAGCAGTGCGCATCTCCACGGCGCAGTATTTATATGCACAATCTTAATGCTGAGAGTGACCCTCAGGTGACTAACCTCGGATCAAGAAATTTAAATGATCTGGTCAGACAATGCTTCGAACATCTAGATTACAGTAATTGCTCTCTCAACGGTCAGAAAAATTCTGAAAGAAAGTTTTTTCTTTCAAATAAAAAGTGGAAACAACATTAAATTAAAACAAATAGAAGTAATAAGAACAACTTTAACCCTTTCACCTACATAAAATGATAAACCTAACCAGTTGACGCACAAGTTACTACTTGTGTAACGATATATCTGTAAGAGACATTAGTTAGTATTAGATTCCTTACCTTAGAATATCCCCAGGCGTCAGACTGGATCCGGAATTTTTTTGCGTAGCAGTACCCTTGCGCGTCGGTAGGCGCCGTCTGCGGCTCCGCATCCGTCGTCAGCGTCGTGGGCGCCGTGATGACGTCGTCGGAGTACTTAGACGCCGCCTCCGCGTGCTGACGTCAGTTCTTAGACACAGCTTTTTCGCGCCAGAAGCGCTGAGCCATGTTAAAAACCAACACTGGTGCCATTGAAACTAGGGCCCTGAAAGGGGGTAACCCTAACCCTAGATATCGGTTCGCAGAACGGAGAGGATGGGTGGGTCGGTAAGGAATCTAATACTAACTAATGTCTCTTACAGATATATCGTTACACAAGTAGTAACTTGTGCATCTGAAAGAGACACGTTAGTATTAGATTCCTTACCTTAGAATGATACCCCAGCAATACCAACCCCGGTGGTGGGTCTGCGAACCAATAATCACACCAGAAAGTTCTGGAGGACAGAACGGCCAAAGAAGCCATCCCTCCGGACTTGGCTGTCCAGGCAGTAGTGTCTTGCAAACGTGTGCAGCGATGCCCACGTAGCTGCCTGACAGATGTCTTGTAAGGGTACTCCCCGGCCCAGGGCAGTTGTAGTCGCCGTGGCTCAAGTGGAATGAGCCCGCAATCCAACAGGGGGCTCCTTTTTAGCCAAGGAGTAACATGCCTGGATACACAAGATGATCCACCGGGAGATGGTCCTCTTGTGCACCGCTTTCCCCTTCTTAGCGCCCACGTAACCAACAAAGAGCTGGTCATCCACCCGGAACTGGCGTGTGCGACGGTGCAGCCGCTCTTTCTCTTTAGAGGGATGCGGTGGCGGAAAGAAGGTTGGCAAGGTGATAGACTGCCCGATGTGATAGGCCGTGACAACCTTGGGCAGGAAAGATGGCTTAGTACGCAACACCACTTTGTCCGGATGGACAGAAAGGAAAGGTGGAGTACAAGAAAGGGCCTGGAGCTCACTCACTCTCCTGGCAGAGGTGATGGCAACCAGGAAAGCAGTCTTCAGAGTAAAAGGCGGAGAGGACAGTTATGAAGTGGCTCAAAGGGAGCGCACATCAGAAACGTAAGAACTAGGTTCAAGTCCCACTGAGGCATCACAAACAGAACAGGAGGGAATGTGTGAGTGATGCCCTTTAGAAATCTATTTACAATAGGGGACTTGAACAAAGAAGGTTGATCAGGCAGCCTCAGAAAGGCTGAAAGGGCAGAAAGGTAGCCAGAATGACGTTACAGACTTCAGGAGGCAAGTCAAATGGCCTCAACTGTTGCCGCTCAATCTCCAAGCATGGAGGTGGAGACTGGACAGGTTCGGGTGGAGGACCGTCCCCTGCTGCTGCGACAGAAGGTCCTCCTGAAGAGGCAGACGAACCGGGGGATCGACTGACATACTGAGTAGCTCTGGATACCAGTACCTTCGTGCCCAGTCCGGAGCCACAAGGAAGACTTGGGCCCGGTCGCGCTTGATCTTCTTCAGCACTCTGGGCAGAAGTGGTATAGGCGGAAAGGCGTACAATAGACCGCAACTCCACTCGCGACGAAAAGCATCTCCGAGCGAGTGCCGCCTTGGAAATTCCAACGCGCAGAACTGATGACATTGCGCGTTCTCTTCGGTGGCGAATAGATCTAACCAAGGCTCTCCCCATTGCTGAAAGAGGCCTTGCGCCACGTCCGAGTTCAGACGCCATTCGTGATCCATCATGCACCGACGGCTGAGCTCGTCTGCCCTGGCGTTCAGAGATCCCGCCAGGTGTTGAGCCACCAAGGTCACGCCCTGGCGTTCCAGCCATTGCCAGAGGTGCAGAGCATCGTGGCAAAGGGTCCACGACCCCACCCCGCCCTGTTTGTTGCAGTACCACATGGCGGTGGTGTTGTCCGTGAACACCTGCACTACACTCCCCCGGACAGAGGGGAGGAATGCCTTCAGTGCTAGACGAATCGCCCGTAACTCCAACAGGTTGATGTGGAGCCGGGCCTCCGCCGGAGACCAGAGGCCTCTGATCTCCGCCTCTCCCATGTGGCCTCCCCAACCCTGGAGGGACGCGTCCGTCACAACTACGTGCTCCGGTTGGGGAAGGGAGAGGGATCTGCCCCTGACCCAATCGCGGTCCGTGAGCCACCACTGCAGCTGTCTCGCAGTGCCCTCCGAGATCAGGACGCGGTCGGACAGGTTGCCCTGATGCTGGGCCCACTGAAACTTCAGGTCCCACTGCAGAGCCCGCATCTGCCACCTGGCGTGATGCACCAGTAGGATGCAGGAGGCCATCAGCCCCAGAAGCCGCAGCGTCAACCTGACCGAGACCCGGGATAACGGCTGAAAGATGGGAATCAGAGCCTGAATATCCCGGACCCACTTTCGGGTGGATAAACCCGAAACTGCGCCGAGTCGAGAACCGCTCCGATGAAGAGGAGCTTCTGAGAGGGGCACAGGTGTGACTCTGGCACATTGATGGAGAACCCCAGCTGGTGCAGGAGATCTGCCGTAGTCTGGAGGTGGCTGACTACTGTCTGGGGCGAGCCCGCCTTCAACAACCAGTCGTCGAGGTAGGGGAAGACTGAAACCCCTAACCTGCGCAGATGAGCTGCGACCACCGCCATCACCTTTGTGAACACCCGTGGGGCGCTGGTAAGGCCGAAGGGGAGCACAGTATACTGAAAGGTAGCGCCGGTGGGCCGGCAGGACGGGGATGTGGAAATAAGCGTCCTGCAAGTCCAACGCTACCATCCAGTCTCCTGGGTCCAGGGCAGCTAAGACCTGAGCCAGAGTCAGCATTTTGAACTTCTCCTTCCAGAGGAAGCCGTTGACGTTCCGTAGGTCCAAGATAGGGCGTAGGCCCCCGTTGCCCTTCTTGGGTACCAGAAAGTAGTGGGAGTAGCAACCACACCCTACTTCTGGCCCAGGAACGCGCTCGATGGCCCCCTTGGCCAAGAGGGCCGTAACCTCCTCCTGCAGAAGTCGCAAATGATCCCCCGATACACGGTCGTTCTGCGGTGGCATGGCTGGGGGAGTCGCCTCGAAGGGGAGGGAGTAGCCCCTTCGGACGATCTGCAGCACCCACCTGTCCGACGTGACAGTGCACCAGTGGAGGTGGTGATGGCGAACCCTGCCCCCCACTGGCGTCACATGGGCCTGAAAGCACGGACTAGGAGGGTTTTGAGGCGGATGCTGCGGGGGAAGGGATGGACTGACCTCGCCGTTGTCCCCGACCGCCACCACGGCGGTTCCCACGGCCGCCACCGCGTTGGGTATTACCCTGCGGAGCGAGGCTGGCAGCACGTGTGGGTACACCCCTTCCGTGGCCACGAAAGGAATGAAAGGCAGCCGATTGCTGGCGCGGGGCCGAGAGGCCCAAGGACTTGGCCGTAGCCCTGGAGTCCTTAAAGCGCTCAAGCGCTTGGTCTGCCTTGTCGCCAAAAAGGCGATGGCCATCAAACGGCATGTCCATCAGTGTGTTTTAGACATCGGCCGAAAAGTTGGCGGACCTCAACCAGGCGTGACGTCTGACCGCCACTGTCGTTGCCATCGCTCTACCTAGTGAGTCGGTGGTATCCAGCCCACACCGGATAGAATATTTGGCTGCATCCCGGCCCTCCACAAGGGCTTGGCCGAGTTTGGCCCGTACCTCCAACGGGCACTCTGGCAGCACTTCCGCAACCTTATCCCACAGAGAGTGGGTGTAACGGCCCAAGAGGCACGCGGTGTTGGAAGACCGCAGTCCCAGACTAAGGGATGAGAAGATCTTTTTACCATACTGCTCATACCTCTTGGATTCCCTGTCCGGCGGAGCCGACGGGAACGCGGTTTGGGAATTGGAGGCCTGGATAACCAGGCTCTCTGGGGTGGGGTGGGTGGACAGGAAACATGGGTCGCCCGGGGCCGGGCGGTGGCGTCTGGCCACGTTCCTATCTATGCGCGAACCCGTAGCGGGCTTGGACCAAGTGCCCAAAAGAACGTCGGTCAAGGCCTCATTAAACGGCAGCAGAGGCTCGGCTGAGCATGACTGCGGCTTAAGGACCTCTGTGAGAAGGTTAGACCTCACGGCCGCGACGGGGAGCTCAAGGCCCAAGGCCTTGGCCGCCCTCATCAACACCACACTATAGGTTACCCCCTGCTCCGTAGCCACGGTAGGAGGCGAGACAAAGCCAGTGTCAGGCGAAGTGTCTATACCAATGGCCTCCCCAAGTTCACCTGCCCAGTCCTCATGAGACTGGCATTCACGTGCCAGAGGGTCCTCAGACCCCTCCCAATCCTCCTCATCACCCATCTCCTGGTACTCAGGGTCAGCAAAGGATGGGTCCGGTTCATGGAAAGTAAACTCTCCGAACGGCGTCATAATCGGCGCCGGAACGGGATCGAGGGGGGCATCGGAGACGGCGCCGCCTGAGGACGGCGCCGGTGGTGACACCTGAGGGCTCGGCGCCGGGGAGGTCGTTAAATCCACCGGCGGCGACCCGGATCCGGATCCAGCGGGGCCCTGCGGCACCGGGCCCGAACGCGCCGGCGGCGTCGGAGCCGAAGCACCCGACGGCGTCGGGGCCGGAGCCCCCGACCCGCTAGGACCCCCAGACGGGACCGCTGGACTCGAAGGCACCGCGGAGCCCGTCGGAGGAGAGAGGGACCTCATGGCCATGAGGAACCGCTCGATCTCCTCCGGCATCGCGTTAGGCCCAGGGATCATAGGGTATGAAGCCGGACGCGGCGCCTGCGACCCCGACGGAGCCGCTTGGGCGGTGCCACCTGAACCCCCGGCCGCGTCGCGCGAGCGTCGGGGTGAATCGGAAGAGCGATGACGTCTCTTCGACTTCTTGTGCTTACCTGACGACTTCGACCCTGAGGAGTGATGTCGACTCCTGGAGCTATGATGGCTCCGCTCCTGCGACCGGTCCCTCGACCTCCGTCCGGACCGGGACCTCTCTTGGCGCAGGGCCGACTGCCGGAGCTCGAGTCGCTTACGGGACCGCTCCCGTCTAGCTTTCGAAGTGAGGGCCCGGCAGTCGGAACAGGCCTTGTCGTCGTGGTCGACGCCGATACCGACATCAGTCGGTCGCAATCCTCACAGGGCTTGAAACCAGGCATCCCTATCGGCACCGATCAGGAGTCGAGGACTCGAAAAAGAAGATCAAAAAGATCAAAAAGAGTTAGTCAAAAAGTGACTGAGGTACCACTTTTTCCGGATCTGCGCTGCTGGCGCGGAAAAAAAGAACTGACGTCAGCACGCGGAGGCGGCGTCTAAGTACTCCGACGACGTCATCACGGCGCCCACGACGCAGACGACTGACGCGGAGCCGCAGAGGACGCCTACCGACCCGCAAGGGTACTGCTACGCAAAAAATGTCCGGATCCAGTCTGACGCCTGGGGATATTCTAAGGTAAGGAATCTAATACTAACGTGTCTCTTTCAGATGCAGCCTGCAGCTTTCTGAGCAATGGAACTGTTAGGACTGATACTAGAAAGTCTTCTTTTAAATCACCAGTCAAGGGTAATTAGAAGCTATGGGTCATACGACGTTAAATCAGCCCAATCAAAATAACATTTAAATATCTCTATAGATGTAGTTTGTTGATGGGAATAAATAATTATTGGGATTCTCAAAGGAATATCTGCTAACTTAGCACTGTAGCAATTCAACCTGTCCTGCACTGTGGTGTAGATTTTAAACACAATGTAGCGGGACTTACTAAAAACAACTTATACTTCCGAAGGCACAAAAGAAAAATTAAAAGGTAAAACATCTAAAAACAAATCTGCTGCTCTAAGGGTGATAACAAAAAGCTAGGTGGCCACTCACTGCTTTCTGGTGTTTTTTTGCCGTCTTAATAAAGGCATTATTCACGTCAGAAGACAGGTGATAGTTCAAAGAAAACTTAGATTAAGTTGTTCAGGTCATCTTTTTATCAAACACAGATTGGAAATACACTGCATATCAGTCAACCAAATTCCATCCGCATCCCTTGAACGAAATGTGCTTGTTTAATTAATGTAGGCTCAGCTTTATGCAGACATGTTATTATTTTGAATAGACCTAAATTATTCTGGTTACCCCTTTTCTCTTCATTTATCTTTAATCTTATTTCCTTATCAATCAATCAATCAATGACACTTATAGAGCGCGCTACATACCCGTAGGGTCTCAAGGCGCCGCGCATGTTCTGCTCCAGTTTCCATTTCATATCTTTTTCATCTCCCATATTGCCGCATAAGTCTATTTAATCAAGGAGCTAAGCGCCCTAGCACTCCGGTTTTCATTGAGTGTGCGCAACTACGGCAAGGGCATCTCTTGGGTATGTTAATCTATTCCCTCTTTGACAAATAAAGGTTCACTTCAGAGGGGACATACACAGCAGCCCCAAAGAAAGCCAGTGTGCATGGGTCCACAAAAGACTGGGTAAAGGGCACTACACCTTTGAGAGTGGAAATACCGCCAATATGAATTGATAATCAGGATGAATTGTCGCATGCTTGTAGATCCCCTGATCTCACCATTTACTTAGACGCTGCCTCCCAGAACTTAAGCCTGCATATAGTACTTCAATACAAAGGTCTAAAACCTCTTGAAAGGTAAACATAGGGCTTTACAGCCTCTGAGCAACACACCAAACAGACTTTTAAAAACTTTTCTACTCTTTTCAAGCCTTCAAAGTGACCTAGATGGCGAAAAATGATGGATTGTAATGCATGTCCAGCTACTATCAGTGGCTATGAGTTGTGCAAGCATTCCAACCATCACCTTTGTGTTTTCCTCAGTGCAAAACCCTACGCGAGACAGTATGCCCAGACACGGGTCCCATGCACGCTGTGCCAAGAGAATCAAGCAATACCGCATTGATGAGGCCTTACTAGGCAGAATCCAGAAAGAGGTTGCTAATGTTGCCTCTCAGAAGGGGTCTGCCTTGACAGTACAGAATGGACTGTTCCTACTGGGGCAGGACTAAGTGATATAGTGGTTGAAAATGATGGATTAGACCCTTGTGCTTTGATCAGTATGCCAACGGTGGCTGGGCGGGAATTGGCGAGGCTGGAAGCCCCTTCCATAGACACAAAAGGAGCAAAAGGCAGATTGGGGTGGACGTGGGGCTGCAGAGAGGCCTAAAGGCTGCAGCACAAGAATCCCTAAAGCACTCGAGCACTGAATCTGCTTCGTCTCAGAAGAGGCAGGTGCCATTGAAGGGCATGGCCAGTAGGAAAGCTTGAACATCCACCGAAAAGCCAGTTGTCCTCAGCCAGGCATGGCGCCTAAGGGCCATTGTTGTGGATAGTGCTCTGCTAATTTATTGGTTGTGTCAAGTCTGCATCGAAGTGAACTTTGCAGCGTCTCTCACATCAGTGACAGTTTGGGAGAGTACAGCCCAGACCTCGTCTAGAACCTGTGGCAGGCCTTGCACAGCTGTATCCCACAAAGGCATGCAGTTCATGGACCGCAATGCCAGGCTGGAGGAGGAAAACATCTTCCCAAATGAATCCAGCCTCATCGACTCCCTATCCGGGAGAGCGATAGGGAAAGCGCCTTGGGAGGTGCAAGCTTGGACCCCCAAGCTCTCAGGGGTAAGGTGTTGCGTCAAGAAGTTTGGGTCCCCGGGTGCAGGCGATGGCGGGAAATCATCCCATTTCCAGGAGCCCCTGTGCTGGGTTTAGACCAGGTACGCAGAAAAACGTCACTGAATGGAAGTGGGGTTTCTGACGTGGTCGTAGCACCTCAGTCAAAAGATTAGTCTTGACAGGAGGGTAGCTGAAGGTCAAGGACCTCAGCTGCCCTTCTTACCACCCCTGCGTAGGATGCTCCCTCCTCTGTAGCCACGGCAGGGGGAGAAAGCAGACCAGCATCTGGAGAAGGATCCAGGCTGCTTGATTTACCCGGTTCCTCACACCAGTCGATACTTTATTCTTCCTTATAGTGCTGGTATTCTAAAGGGTTCAGCAACCGTGCCTAGTCTTCCCCGAGGCCTAGCCCATGAGAATAAGGCTCAGGCGTTATTTTAGGATGCACGGCTCCTGTCGGAGTCGGCATCGTGTGACGCCCATCCAGCCCCGTGTCAGAGTCAGGATGACAATGGGGATGGCGGCGCCAGGAGCAACGGGGAAGGTCAAGATGGCACAACTGTCGTCGGACAAGATCCTGGAATTGGTATACAACCTTTACCACGCAACTTTTACAACGACCTACCTTTACCACGCAATTTTTACAACGCAGGATCCATTACAACGAAGTACCATTACAACGCATGTATTTACAACGCAGGTACCTTTACAACGCATACCATTACAACATAAGTATTGGTAAGTATATAATTTTATCAAAAATATTATAAGTTTGGGTTTTTGGGTAAAGGGGTATTTTTAGGGTTCAGGATCAAGTTTGGGTTTTTGGGTAAAGGGGTATTTTTAGGGTTCAGGGTCAGTTTTGGTTTTTTTGGGTAAAGGCGTATTTTTAGGGTTCAGGGTCAGTTTTGGGTTTTTGGGTAAAGGGGTATTTTTAGGGTTCAGGGTCAGTTTTGGTTTTTTGGGTAAAGGGGTATTTTTAGGGTTCAGGGTCAGTTTAGGGTTTTTTGGGTAAAGGGGTATTTTTAGGGTTCAGGGTCAGTTTTGAGTTTTTGGGTAAAGGGGTATTTTTAGGGTTCAGGGACAGTTTTGGGTTATTGGGTAAAGGGGTATTTTTAGGGTTCAGGGTCAGTTTTGGGTTTTTGGGTAAAGGGGTATTTTTAGGGTTCAGGGTCAGTTTTGGGTTTTTTGGGTAGAGGGGTATTTTTAGGGTTCAGGGTCAGTTTTGGGTTTTTGGGTAAAGGGGTACAGGGTAAAAATTAAGTACAATAAAATGTAAATTACATTAAATTAAATTGATTAAATTAAATTAAATTAATTAAATTAAATAAAATTAATTAAATCAAATTAAAATAAATTAAATATTAATTTTAATTAATTTACATTTAAAAAAATATTATAAACTTACCAATACTTACGTTGTAATGGTATGCGTTGTAAAGGTATCTGCGTTGTAAATACATGCGTTGTAATGGTACTTCGTTGTAATGGATCCTGCGTTGTAAAAATTGCGTGGTAAAGGTAGGCGTTGTAAAAGTATGCGTTGTAACGTCATACATCCCCTGGAATTGATCCCTGGGGTTCCACCGGAACCACCTGCACGGAACCAGGTGGGTCCCCTACTGAGCCCACGAGCCCGAAGGCGCATCAACCGAGTCAGACCACCAATATGAGGCGCATGGCCTCACAGAGCTCCTTTAGTTGGGCGGTGGTCGCTCCGGCCTTCAGAAAACCGGGGAGGCATGGAGCCAGACCAGGTACAGGTCCCAAGGAACGAGACAGAGAATGCCGAGGCTCCCTTGTCTCGTCAGGTGACGGGCGATAAGTCAAATGGCATTTCAACTTCTTAATCTTTTTCTTGTGCCGCCTACCAGAGTCTCCCGAGGACTTCAAATGAGAGGAAGAGGACTTCGGGCTCGGCAAACGCTCCAGTGACCTTCTCTTTGACCAGAACCTCGACTTCCATGGAATCGCATGCAGAGCTGCTAGCAGCTTCAGGAACTGTTCCCTCAATGCCTTCAGGGCCATGGCTTGGCAATCGGAGCAAGAGTTGGTGTTGTGGTTGCGCTCCAGGCACCACAGATAGAAAAGGTGCGGGTCTGTCACTGACATCAGTCAGTGACAGGTGTTGCAGGACTAAAAACCCCACCCTGCGTGAAGACATCTCGACACATCAGGAGGTAAGACCTCAAAAACAGTCGACAAAACGTAAAAAAAAACAATAAAAAAAAAAAATAGGGGTAGCTCTTTTCCGAGTCAGTGCTAACTGGTGCTGGAGAAAGGAACTAACGTGAGCGCGACTGGGTGGTGCCTATATAGATACTGTGATGTCACTTCCGGTGCGGATGACACCACATACAGGCACGCAGGGGTATTGCTTATGAAAAATCTTCCAGATCCACTCTGACACCTGGGGAAATGCTAAAGGTATGGAATCTGCAGCTAGAAGTCTCTATCAGATAAAGACAGTACCTGTGGTCAGAGACCCTTGCAAGAAAACAAAAAAAAGAAAAGTGGCTAGTGGGCATAGTACTTCATTTTGGTTGTTAAGAGGTATTTAGCTGCCTTATATGATTTATAGTATTGAGTACTTAAGTCCTTTTCATCTCATCTGTTTATTTTTTACTTCTCGTCCCCATCTCATTCAACTGACTGAATATAATATATGCTGCAGTGACTGTTGTTACTTTTGCATTCCTATTTTCCATTGTTAACGAAAAGACTAATACAAACATGTAATTGTGAATATTAGGATTATCTTTGATTTTAAAGTCAGACAGAGGTCTATGTTTAAATAATATGTTTAAACAACTTGCACTTGGGTAGAAATGTTTATAAGAAAATCCCATGATGGAGAAGCGTACTTTAACAATTGAAGACCACTGAGTAGTGACCCCATCAGAGTACCGATGTGTGAGAAGCAACTGCAACATAATGTCATATCTCATGAAGCAGTATAATCAAATAGGAGAATAATGATAAACAATATCAGCTTCAGAAAACCCATCGTTTCGGAGTAGACTTTGAAGGTTTAGGGACACCACTCAAAATAGGTTTGCACCTGCGAAGCTCACCTTCAGCCAAAACTCCTCATAGAGGGCACAGGCAATAACACAGCGCTCAAACAGCACGATTGTGCGAGAATGTGAACCGTTGGAGATTTCAAAGTCAAGGTAGTCACGCCAGTTGATCAGTTGGGCCCTCTCTAATGGCTTTACATGGAAGTAAGGCCTCCTGATCTGAAAAGAAAAAAGGATGGAGTCATAGCACCTTTACAGATTTCATTGAATCAATTTTAGGCACAGAATAAACATGATCAACATCACAGGATGAATAAACTGAGGAAAGAGTCAATATTAACACAAATATATTTAAAATGTTGAATGACGAAATGCTAGGAAAGAACAATATGCTTTGTAAATGTTTTTTTACATAAGTATTATCAAACAGCTTGTCAAAAGGACATGGCAACTTTAATTAGTTAATTACCTTAGGTAGCTTGCTTTCTGGTGGATGCTCTGTTAAATGACAGATCATCCTCTTATTAATTTACCCTTATACTGGTTTGGATCTACGCTGGTGACACCATCATCCTCCATGGTGACAATGAACTGCATAAAGGTGCCAACTGTGCACCCCTAGACATTCCACGCCCAAGAAAGTGGAACGTAGCTAAGAGAATTGATCTTTCACATGCAGTCTACAAAGACTAAGTTGGGACCACATTAATACTCAAACGTTAACGCCTGAAAATGGGTTGAAGGGCTTGTGATAAGGAATCTGCAGTTAGATAGAGTAATCACCAGAAAAAAGTTATAGCATGTAAGTTATTTTCCAATAGGTATTTCTAGCTGAAGATTCCACAATGTGAATCAATACCAAAGCAATTCCCTCCTCAAGAAAATGGGTGTGGGGAGCGGACTTTAGACCACAATGACCACAAAAG
Source organism: Lissotriton helveticus (assembly GCF_964261635.1). Lineage (NCBI taxonomy): Eukaryota > Metazoa > Chordata > Amphibia > Caudata > Salamandridae > Lissotriton > Lissotriton helveticus. The sequence continues at coordinate 685,681,852 of NC_136070.1, read as the reverse complement.
GTAAAACCACTCTTTCCAGACTTCTGAATTAATTCAGTAGTACCGGTTGCAAGTCTGGACAGAAAACCACATGGCTGCCTGGTAGATTTAGAAAAAACGGAACACCGAAGCTAAAGCAGTAGTTGCAGCTTTTTTTTATGGAGGAATGAGTCCGAAAGAACTCAAGATCTGTTTTCTTCTTAACATAGTTTGATGTAGAAATATATTTATAGGCACAAGGTCTATTTCTGGACTGTGTTTCCTTTCTTCGTACTAGGAACCCAGCAAAGAGCTGAACATCCATGAATGGAGAAAATAGGGACACACAAATAATCCAACCAGTGTAATCTCTCCTCTTTATATGGATGTGGTAAAAAAATAATGATACAAGAAGTGGAAGGCGCAGCTCCAAGTGGAAAGGTTACACCACTTTCAGGAAAAAGAATGCATCATCCTAAGCACCAGTTTGTCAGGAAAAAAGGTAGTGCATGGAGGGTGAACTGACAAAGAATGCAACTCACTGATGTGATACGCAGAGGTGACAGCAATGAAAAACACAGACCTGAGAGTTAAGAGTCGCAGAGAAGAACTGTGAAGAGGCTCAAAAGCACACATCAAGAATGTTTCAAATATACTAAGATCCCACTGCCACATAATAAAAGGGGAAGGCAAAACATATTAAAGCATCACAAAAGATTAATAATGAGGGCTGGTTAGGTAAAACAAGGAAAGACTGAAAAGGAAAAGCCTTTGTCAGACCAAAGATAACACAAACAAGTATTTCAGACAATCTAGACAGTAGAGGGCTGTTTCCTTGCAGTAGGCAACAAACACAGTCTGTAGTCAAAATGACATCAAACACCGCCGAAGATTGATCAAAGCCTTTCATTTGGTTCTGCTCAAATGTCCTGCATGAAGGTGCAGGTTTGGTGCATCATCCTGCTGTGCTGTTCTATCAAAGAGGAAGTCAAAGTGGAGAGAAGATGCTCAGAGTCAGCACTTGGGAGTACTACACTCTCCTAGCCAAAAGCTGAGTCACCAAAATGAGCTGTGCTCCAGCACCCCCGACTTTCCTCAGGACCTGTGGGATCAGTGACAACACAGGGAAATGATTACAGGAGACTGGAGTCCCACTAAAGGCAGAACATGTCTCCAAGGGACCCTATAGAGGAAACTTCAAAGCACAAAATGCTGGACCATGCGCATATTTGGAGGCAGCAAATAGTCCCACTTGACTAATATACACTGTGACATATCCAAGTGCAGACAGCACTCCTGATTGGCAACTCCCTTCTGAAGTTGTCTGCCCTGACGTTTAGGGACCCTGCTAGGTGACTAATTGTCAAGAAATCTTGTGAAGTGACAGCATCAGATCCTAGAGACAGAGGGCACAAGATTCCACTCCACCCTACTTGTTGCAATAACACATGACTTTTGTATTGTCAGTTTGCATCTGAATCGGCCATCCCTGGATGGAAGGAAGAAAGGGCTCTATGGCCAGCCTCATGGCTTTCAGGTTCAGAAGATTTATGTAGTGGTGCTGCTCTGATCTCTGATCACTACCTAATCAATGCAGAGATGACACATCAGCTACTACTCTATGTTCGGAAGGGGGCAAGGAAAATGGCTTGTTGTATGTCAGATTAGTATCCACCGTCCACTACTGAAGGTCCTCAGCCCAAAGCCCACTGAAGGACCTAGGTATACCAATGGGTGAGGCATCAGCAGGATGCACACACCCCAGACTTGTTCAAGGGCTGGAAATCCTTAAGGGCAACTGTGACCTGAACAGCACCATTAAAGGGAGTCTTCTGCAACAGCCGGAATGGAAGGATTATGTTACTTGCATGTAGTGCTGTAGATTCACATAATTTACATAAGTCTGCCATCTAATGTTGGGCTTGGATGATTACAAGTGTTTTTTCTTTGAAGAATTATTTTCAAGTCACAAGGCTCTGTAAATCCTTCCTTCAGTAACAATGCACATGGGCATTGACTCCATCTTCAGATTGTTTTGTAGCAAAAGGGTGAGAATGGAGTTCTTTTTTGGTGATGATGCCTTGCTGGATCACGACTCCTTCACGCGGATTACTGGTGCTCCTCCATGCCTTTATCTGTTACACGCTACGGTGGCACATTATATTAGGACCACATGGGCACCACAAGGACTCAAACCTACACAACACGAACTTGTACACCTATTATATTACATGGGACCTGGGGGACACCTTGTGCGGTGGTTGAACACGGGGATAAGGGCACACGCTGCGATTCTGCTCATAACCCTCAGAACACGCTGGGCAGAGGACTCTGAAACTAAACTTACAGACAAGGCGTGGAAGGTCATACTAGAACATCCCAAAAGAGTGTCACGAAATGCTAGGCTCAAATTTATCCAGGCAATGGTGCTCCACAGATCATATCTCACCCCCAAGAAAATACACCATATGTTTCCGGACTCCCCCCATAGCTGCCCTCGCTGTAGAGGGGATGAAGCTGACTTTATCCACATGATGTGGTCTTGCCCACAGCTGCAGGGATATTGGGCCAAAGTTCGTCGAGCACTTACTACTGTGACACAGCTGCCGGTCCCTGATGAGGCCCTAAATTGCCTTGTGGGACTGCGTAGACGGTCAGGAAAACAAAGTCCGGCTGAAATTTCTGGACCTTGCACTCATTTTAGCGATCAGGGTCATAACGATGAGATGGAAATTCCCCAGATCCCCCGTGGTGGCTACATGGCGGGCGGACTTAGTGCAGTGGGGACGGGCGTAGGGAGCGGCCCTCTGGCGGGAGGAGGAGAGCGGACGACGGAAACATTATAAAAGTGAAGATGTTCCCTGGGTTTTTATATATTTGTACATTTAAGTACTCAACTCAACTGTTCTCCTCTCATCCAGCTTAACCACTCACTCTATATGTTCTGAAAACCACATCTGCTGTATTCCTTTATTACTCAATATGGGAAAGTAGAACCACAAAGGCACAAATTCAAAATAAATCAACAATTCCAAGTATACATTCTATTACATTTATAAAAAAGTTTTTATAATTTTTTTTGAGTTTGTTGATTCAAGAATGTTTTTTTCAAGAAATTTGATATGCTATTATAAATTCTTTGGCATCAACATTTCATTTTTAATACAGTGCCTAGTGCCAATTATACAAACAATAAAACAAATAATCATAAAGAAATATGTATATAAAAAGCAAGAAGTTTGTTTGTCGACGCGTTTTGGTGGATTCAGCTTATATGCCCCACCTTCCTCAGGACAGTTAAAAACACAGTAGTCTTTTATCCAGCCTCTCAACGTATCTTCCTATTAATTCAGATACGGGGGGCCACAGAGTTGTTGCACCAGTATTTGGCACCTGTTTGAAATTAAAACCTTTTTGTAGACGGTCAGTCTTTTATGTAGGTATAGTTGCTCTTTATTTTCAACTTTTAAAGATGAGGGCCCGATAACTTTAGACCTCTTCCGTTTTGTACAGTTTTCACTGTACAAAACGGAAGGATTGATTTGGGCCGTAAAGACAACCGCTCAAGAAAAAGACATGGATAATTGAATAGATCCATTCGAAAAAGGAAGAGGTCTAAAGTTATCGGGCCCTCATCTTTAAAAGTTGAAAATAAAGAGTGAATCCTGCTTCTGATATTAATAAGGAAGGCAAGGTGAAAGGGAACCAAACCTTCACAGCCTCTTATAAAATACGCTAAGATTCAAGGGGTTGAATAATTGAATATGAAACAAGTGGGTGCAACTATACCTACATAAAAGACTGACCGTCTGCAAAAAGGTTTTAATTTCAAACAGGTGCCAAATACTGGCGCAACAACTCTGTGGCCCCCGTATCTGAATTAATAGGAAGATACGTTGAGAGGCTGAATACAAGAATACTGTGTTTTTAACTGTCCTGAGGAAGGTGGGGCATACAAGCTGAATCCACCGAAACGCGTCGACAAACAAACCTCTTGGTTTTTATATACATATTTCTTTATGATGATTTTGTTTTATTGTTTGTATAATTGGCACTAGGCACTGTATTAAAAATAAAATGTTGATGCCAAAGAATTTATAATAGAATGATATGCTGCTAAAAATTTCTTGAAAAAGTAATTCTTGAATCAACAAACTAAAAAAAAATGTATAAAAACTTTTTAATAAATGTAATAGAATGTATACTTGGAATTGTTGATTTATTTTGAATTTGTGCCTATGTGGTTCTACTTTCCCATATTGAGCAAGAAAGGAATACAGCAGATGTGGTTTTCAGAACATATAGAGTGAGTGGTTAAGCTGGATGAGAGGAGAACAGTTGAGTTGAGCACTTAAATATACAAATATATAAAAACCCAGGGAACATATTCACTTTTATATTGTATCTTACCCAGTTCCTGTTGGGTTCAAGGGTGACTCTCTTTCTTTTAAACGTATTGACTACGGAAACATCCCATAGCGTTAGAGAGAGAAGCCACGCTGATCGCCCTAGAGGCGCTCGACTTAGTCCCTTCACAGGTGACGGTATCCCAATGACAAGCACGACCCTGCAAGTCCTTCTCAGTGTAGGGCTCTTTCAGCGACAAGCGGATGCATTGTTTTAGCTGTACATATCCTATAGTCTGACAGCCTTCGGAACCTCCCCAGTAGTAGTAGGATTGCTGATAACTGAATGACCAGGAGTGGGAGAGGGTGGGTTAGGGAGGGTTTGGGTTGAGGGTTTTCTATATTTCTTGTTTTTTTGGTTACTTATGTAAAATGGAACTTAATACATTCGTATCCAAATTGGGGGGGGGGGGAGGATGGAAACCAAAAAAGACTGTTCATATGGCATGATGCTGTTAATACCAATGTCAACTTAGCAGTCGATAATAAAGTATGTTTTAAAAAAAAGGGTAAGAATGGAGTTGGAAATAGTGTAGAATATGTGATGAGCAGACCATGCAAGTAAGGTCAATAAATGTTACCATCTCTTTGAGATTGGGATGTCCTACTTCTCCATGGTTCTGTGTGAGAAGGTACGGGTGAAGAGGAAGCTTCTCGTGTTGCACCTGAGAAAGTTCCAGTAGGGTGGCAAACCATGGTTGAGGAGCCCTTGTGGGTGCCACTAGTATTAATGTGAGTGTTATTTGTCGTAATTTTCTGACCACAAATGGAAGTAGTGGGAGAGGGGGAAAAGAGTATGCAAATATCCCTGGCCAATTGATCCACAGGGCATTGCCCTCGGATAGAGGGTCTGGGAATCTGTCTGTGAAGTTTTGGCATTTAGCGTTTTCTGCAGTTGCGAATAGGTCTATCTGAGGAAACCCCTATCTGTGAAAGTATGTGAGTAGGACTCTGGGTTGAAGTGCCCACTTGTGGACTTGATTCTGCGCACTGCTGAGGAGGTCTGCAACTTGATTGCTCATTCCTGGGACATGTCCCACTAAGAGATAGATGTTGTGAAGTAGAGCTAAACGTCGTATTGTCTGTGCTAGGCGTGGGAGCTGAACAGAGTGCCCCCAGTCTTCGTAAATAATACATTGTTGTCATATTGTCCATCCAGGTTAGGACAACTTTGTTCTTAAGGTTAATTAGGAATGCTAGGTGAACAGCTCAAGCTAGTTGATATGGAGACTCTGGCGTGGTATATCCCATGCCCCCTGTATTGTTTGATGTTTCAGATGGGCTCCCCAACATGTACGAGGCATCCGCTGTAAGAATGACTTGGGGAACAGGGTCTAGAAATGGCCGTCCCTTGGATAAATATTGTAGGTTCCACCAAAGTAGCGAGAGTTGTGTGCAATTGTCTATCAACACTAGATCTGAAGGTGACCCTGTGACTGATTCCATTGACGTGAGAGGCATTCTTGCAGTGGTCTCATATTCAATCTGGCATTTGGAACTATGGCTATACATGATGCCATCATGCTCAGTAGTCTTAGCACTATTTTGACTTCAATGTGTATTTCTGTCTGAAATTGTTGCGCTAAGGCCAGAATATTTTTAATTCTGACTGAATTTGGAGTTGGTAGCGCTAGTTGTGTGTTGAGAATGGTCCCTAGACATGGCTGAATTTGTGCAGGTTGCAAATAGGATTTTGGCAGATTGACTGTGAACCCTAACTGGTTTAGAAAAGTTAGGGTCTGGCGAGTATATTGACTGCATAGTTTTTGGCTGTTTGAATCATCTAGCCAATTGTCTAGGTAAGGAAAGACATGAATGTTTTCCTTTCTTAGATGCGCTGCTACGATTGACAGACATTTTGTGAATACCCTTGGAGTTGTGGTGACTCCGAATGTAAGTACTTTAATTTGATCATGTTTGCCTTGAAAAAGAAAACGTAGGCACTTACAATGTGCTGGATGAATGGATATATTTAAGTAGGCGCCTTTGAGGTTTAATGTGGCCATGAAATCTCCCTGAAGAAGTAGAGGTATAACCTCCTGAAGGCTGACCATATGAAAGTGTTCTGGCAGAATGTACTAATTTAATACTCTGAGGTCTAAAATGGGTCTGAGTGAGCCATGCTTTTTTGGGAATAAGGAAGTAAAGGAAATATCCTCCTCTTCCCTGTTGTTGCATTGGAACTGGCTCTATTGCTCATTTTGATAAATAAAAAGCTGCTATGTCTTGTTTTAACAGACATTGGTGCTGAACAGTCTTTGTTTTGGAGGAGGAATGTTTAGAGGAGTGGTGATGAGCTCCTGACAATAACCATGTTACATAATATCCAAGACCCATTAATCTGTGGTGTTGTTTTTCCATTGTGGCAGAATGAGTTGCAAACGTCCCCCTACAGGTGTTAAATGTTCGGAGAGAACCGGACTGCAGTAATTGTTTGGAATTGTTATTGGCTGTCCGTGTGGAATTTCCATGGCCCTTGAAATTATTTCCTCTGTAGGATCCTCTGCAAAAAACGCTTTGAGGGCGAGGACAGTAGCCAACCCAGCATTTCCTGTAAGACGCCGCTGCGCAGCCAAGCAGCAGCACCGGAGCAACGCTCGGAACCAAGAACTGGGAACCCACAACAGTGAGAGAACCAAGGGCGTCCACCCTCATTTCACTCGGGGCAAGCAAGAGGGGTTACGGCGGAGGCTGCATAGGGTTAGGGAGCAGAGAGAAGCAAGTGCGGCAGATGTAGCAAGCTGCTGCAAAGTGTGGACCCCAGGTGCCGCGGACACGACCCGGTTAGACCGGGTGCAGTTTGCGGCACCTTAGGAGCGCCACCACTTGCTTGTCGGCCTCTGACAGCACCCACTCTACTATGCGAACCAGCTAGCAGCGGGCCAAGAGGAGCCCTTAATCAGGCCAGGGGCAGGTCCAGTCCTTGCACCAGCCCCACTGCCAGCCTCTCAACCAAGTATCAGCAGTGCAGAGTCACCTGGAAGCTGAGTTGAGCGCAGAGAGGAGCGCTGAGGTGTTGTGCACAGCTGGAGGAGCGCGAAGGCATCAGCATCACCACAAAACTAACCTTGGACACGATTCAGAGGAATGATCACCCCCGGCATCTTTCTAGTTTCAGCGCATTTTCAGCTACTGACTATACCACACCAGTCCAGGCCAGACAGCCAAAGCACTATCCTGCACTTTCTTTAGCAAGATGGGACCTAAAAAGAAGGATCAACCACGCACGACCCCTGAAGGACTCGCTAACAGACAATCGCCAACAAAAAGGATCACAAGAAGTACATCTCTATCAGAGAGCCCAAATGAAATTCCACAAGACGCTCCACAAAGGGGGTCGATTAGGCACTTCTTTAAAATAAATGGCAACCTCAGCACCATCCAGGGCACCATTCAGGGCAGGCAAAATGATGAATTCCAGGATGCACCACTTTCTGGCTATGATTTGTGCATCCCACAGGAGATCAGCACCAAAAGTACAAGCAGAAAGTTCTCCGACTGCTCGCATACCCTCAAAAGAGGATGGCTCACCATTACACCCTCACTCAAATAAAAGGTCCCCGACGCCACAATTGGCAGGAAACATGACAGCATTGTCTAAAGAGGATTAAGTCCCTATGACGGTGGCTTAAATTCACTGGACCAAATGCCATGATCAAGACATCCAGAACGCGGTGAGCACTAAGCTCATCCAATCAGCCACAAGCCCAGTGTCGCTTCTAGATGACCAGATCCAAGAGTCTCCAGTGGTAGGGGACCTCACATCCTTCCTTCAAAAACTGGGCCAAAAGATTGAAAGAACCCTAGAGTTAACCCCAAATCTGATGGGCCTACCAGGGCCTCCACAGGACTCTAAAGCAGATCACCTTACTTCTGACAACAGTATAAATAAAGACCTACAGAAATTATCTACAAATGAGATTTCTACAAATAGAGCCCTACTGTGGCTATCATCAAAGATGGATATCCAAATAGACCTCCTGCAATCGATTGCAGCCTGCCTAGTCAATTTAAGCTCCAGGGTGGAAGATCTGGGAAACAGGATTGTCCAGTACCTGGTTTCCAACCCCAGGGAATGCTCCTGTTCAAACCTTATGGAAAAGTGGGTGTTTCTCCCGGAGGTCCTAGCGGATATATATGAGATAGTTAAAGGAAGCAGGGACACGCTGACTTCCAACACCACTGACCGTAGGGCGACTTCAAACAATTACCATCCGGCTCACAGGCCGAAAGCAGTTCATGGTACACAAAGGGCTAACAGCAGAGGAAGCAGGGGAAGCGATGTTCCGGCAAATGATACGCAAGAACCCACTCCTAGAACAACAGACAGGTCTGATCCTCGCCTATCAAAAAAAGCAACAAAAAAAGAGCTGAGGAAACAACTGAAAACAACAAAAGGGAAACTATCGCAGCTATGGAAGACAGACCACTCACCCCCAAAAGTAATGCTAAAAACAGACCGTTCTATCCAATATTTCCAGGCAAAAACTGGGGTAAGAAGGACGCCTCATCTGTCTCGTCTCAAGGAGACCACCAAGTGCAGATAAACTTACCAAGCCATTCCATTGCGAAGGACCCAAAGACACTTTTAAGACCAAGTACGTCGTCAAGGCAAGAATTAACAGCTGGAATAAGCACCACACTGGAAGATATAACTTCCCAGGCATTGACAGCTGTTACATCACCGCAGCTGGACGGTTCAACACAACCCCAGCCAAGTATCAAGAAGCAGACAGGCACAATGAACAACAAAGTATGGAGAATCAAGGTCCAAGTAGGAAATACCCAGAGTCATCAAGCAAGCTCAAGCTCTGCGTTAAGCCCTGCAGTGCATGCATCAGGAACAAGAAAAGTGGTTCCAACCTCAGATCCCACAACAAATGTCCATGAGGTGGGTCTCACCCCGAGATTTCACATTACGGGACAGCATGATATTCTGAATCGGAACAACATTCTCTGCCTTTTCAAACATCTTGCCACCCTGGACCAGATACAAACAGGGGACCTGGAATGGGTGAGATTCTTGAAAATCCAGGGAGATACTAATGGTGAATCCACAGTTGTGGGTCTAAAGCAAAAGAAACTACAACAAGCCGTTTTGAACGAATCGCCATAGCTCGCTGAGTGGAGCATAGATGTCCAGATTTTGCCACACGCAAAATATCCACACATCCTAGCATTAAATAGCGGGGGCAAGGGATCCTGGTCGGTCCTGCATGGGACAAATAGTCTTGGGACCCACAGCAGCAGTTGGTCGGGCTCCAAGGACCCCATGGGCATTAGGATTTCCTGTCGAAACAACCATCGGGCCCATTTATACAAGTCCCCATGCTCTGGACTAAACAGGAACTCCAAGTTGACGGCAGCACTAATCCTAACAGCTGTGGCACCAGGCCAGGCAGGGCGAAGGCCAGGGGAGCAATTCAATCTAAGCAGCAATTAACCATAATTTCATGGAACATTGCAGGGATCAGTAAAATTTCAGAAAAAGAAAATACGAAGCAGTTTCTATAAAATGGAGATATACTGTGCTTCGAAGAGACATGGGCCCTGACGAGTACTCCATTTGCAGGGTATTACGAACACCATGTACCAGCAATAAATAGGAATCTCTTAGGTCGACCGTCTGGCGGTCTATCAATTTTCATAAAACATGCCAGTAGCCTTGTGGCCACAGATGTCAAACTGACCACACCCGGGATACAAGCTTTACAGATTAAAGGCCTGAATCTTAACTCTCATCCGTTCCGCATTCTGCTAATACACCGTTATAGCAACCCAGCACAAACCACAATGAAAGACTTCATGGATGGCCTGTCACGGAAACTAGACGATCTCTTAAACAAACATAAATTTTATCAGGTCATTTTAGCAGGGGACTTCAATCTGAGGGACCTCGACAAAGCTAAATCCCCTCCTCGGGGGAAGGGCCAGGCAGAACCCCTCTACAATCTCCTCAAAAATCATAAACTATCTACAACTCACACAGTGAAAGAAGTACGAACGACATCCTGGCAGCCGCAAAAAACCTTCCGGGATATCTCGAGTATTTACTATATTATAGTCAGTGAAGCAATCGCAGCAAGATTGAAAGACTTTGAAGTCGAAAATAAGACGGAATTTGACCATAGGCCATTGAGAGTGGTGATTCAGTCGGAAGTACCAACAGCCACCATCTTTCAAGCCATCGGAGAGTCAAGAGGGGAAGAAAAGCATAAAGTCCTGGCGAGGATAAAATGGTCAGAAAAAAAAGGCAAGAAGATGCAAGTCTCGTTGGAGCAGAAGCAGGAAGGAACTCCAACAATGCACTTATCCATAAAGGTTTGGGAGAATATCGTAGAGGACCTCCAATTCAAGCTGGGAAACCCTCCGCTTCATCGCTCCAGTATCAAAGCGCCATCAATCGTAGGAAGCAAACGCCTAACAAAAGACATACTCAAAGGCAAACGAGACCTCCGCAAGACCTTGAAAGCAAAAAAAAGAGGGAACAGATAAACGGAGGGACTACAGGTCACAACACTGAGGTCTGCCAAATGAAAGAAATTGTAGGAACACAAAAAAAAACACACAGAGAGGGAATGGCTTAACGTTTTCTCTCTGCTTAAGGAAAAGAACCTGGCTGGGCTATGGAGGCTCATCAATCAGCTGAGTAGTCGAGGTGTAACAGGAGAAAACGGAGTAGCAAAGCATGATTGGCTGAATCACGTAAAGCAACTATATTCGCACGCTCCTTCAAATAAAGGTTGTCAAAAGAAATTATCTGTGAGGAGGGGCAGAGCCTGCCAAACAATTTAAAGTCTCATCGAACAGAGCGCCTGAGTAGCGGAGCATCACAGGTCGCCAGGCCTGATAAACTCCAATATGGTCATCAAGACCATCAAGATTATGAGGAACGATGGAGCTCCAGGGCCTAATGGGATACCTGCACCGGTTTTTAAAATTGCCCCAGACTTTTGGGCAGCAATCCTAACCCCTCTTGACAACCATATCCTCTCCACAGCCAAGACACCAGATTCTTGGATTGGCTCCATACTCCATACTGGTCCTCATATTTAAAAGAGACAATCGTTCAAAGCCATCAAACTACAGGCTCATAGCCCTTCTCGATCTCGAAGCTAAGACCTATGCTCGCCTCCTTTTGAAGGATCTGGAGTCTTGGGCGCAAGAAAAAGGCATCATTCCTTTTTATAAGTCAGGCTTGAGGTCAAAGTCCTCGACCCTGGACAACATTTTGGCGTTAGCGTATTTATCATCCCAGGCAGTAAAGAAGAAAAAAAACACTGTTCTGCTGTTTCATTGATTACAGCACAGCTTTCGATAAAGTTGATCACAGAAGGCTATGGTGGAAGTTAGACAACTGGGGAATTCGATCTAAACTCCTGAAGGCAATCAGATCCCTATATGAAGATACCTGGGTGGGGGTCAAAACAAGCGCCTGTACAGTGTCTTATAAATTAACTACGAACAACGGGCTCAAACAGGGCTGCGTGCTGGCCCCCATCCTTTTTAATTTGTACACTGCGGACCTGGGGGTCGCTCTGAAAGGTGCCAAATAAGTAGTGTGAGGCTGCCAGTACTACAATATGCTGATAACACAGCAATAATGGACCACACTAAAGTGGGTCTACAAAGAGCCTAAATGTCCTGACTCGCAAGGATAACTTCCTGACAGTCAACCAGGGGAAGACCAAGGTAATCATCTTCGGGAGCTACAGTCTCAAAAGGAAACCACAGTGGCTATTGGGAGATCTGCAAATCGGCACAGTGGCTTCATACAACTAACTGGGGGTTTGGCTCTCAGAACGGGCCAAGGCGAACATCCATCAGAAACATCTGACCATCACGGCCAACAATGTTACGCATTTGCTAAAACAACTGAGCCAACATATAAAGTCCTTCGGCTGGACCAACACTGACTGTCCTAAAAGCGAAACTGCTTCCAGCTATCAGCTACGGCCACCTGGCCTTTCCGGAGTCTTTGGACGCCTTTTTAAACTCAGCCCAAGCCAAAGCATATAAATCAGTGCTCCTCATCCCGAGGTCAGCTAGGAAATCAAGGCTGAGATAGGAGCTAGGTCTTGCGAGGCCAGATCGGTCGTGTCATGGGGAGCTTATAAAGTTACACCTAAGGACCTTGAGGGCTCCAGCCGACTCCTTAAGATACCGACTGAGATCCATTTTCTAGGAGACAGGTTTGATTTGGCAAATCGGCCTGGGCGGAGCCATCAACATACTGAAGATAGAGGAAGCAAGTTTACAGTTACTGGAAATTCCACTTAATGCTTGGAAAAAAGCGATAGACAAGTGTGTGAAATATCCTTTGCTCAAGACACTAAGCCCCTCCGCTCAAGTTCTAACCTTGATCCATTGAATAAATCGTACACGTCAGGAAAAGCCCAACCCTACCTAAGTGAGGCCCTAACACCACAAGCCAGCAGCAAAAAATTTTTTAGGAGACTTATCACATTATGTATCGCTGACTTTAATCCAGCATGGGCCCGCAAGAGGAAAAACACAGAATGTAGGCTGTGCTCCTACACAAGGGAATCCTGGTTGCACCTCCTATGCTGCTGCCCCAATCTTTACAATGAACGTCGGCGACTCCTTCGCCCGATCTGTATTGTCAACGGAGCAGTGACCTGCAGCGAAGCGTCAGCCTTGTGTTCTTCCAAAACAAAAAGTATGACCTTAGCAAGATTGGGGAAATTCACGCATCTGATCAGGGTTGCCTTAAAGGCCTCGAATGAAGGTAATCCAACTTTGGCGACTGGTACACCAAACCCTGCGGAAGCAAGCAGACTGGTCCCTGATCGGCACTGAGGATTGGACCACCTTTTTTTTACCAGTTTTTTGAAGACCGTGCTTCTTAAAATTTCTAATGAGGTGTTTTTAATCAAAATGAGTTTTCAATAACATTGGGGACTGCAAAACATGTTTAAGGGCACATGGCCAACTATAAAGCCAGGTTTTGGTTAGAACGGGAGGGTGCCGGGGAAAGGAGGGCAGCATTTTGCTAAATACAAATATGATTTTTTAAATTTATTTTTTAACACAGTCTGTTTTTACTGTAATGATTTTAATTAATCGATCAGTTAATACAAATTCAAAAAATTACAATCAGGATTGGGTTTGGCCCTTGTATGAGGATGCTGCTGTGTCACTAGTGGCAGACCTAGTGCCTTGGGAACATGGCTGTGTCAACTTGCGGTCCAAAAAAGTGTTCTTTATTAAATGGTAAATTTAGGACAGCTTGTTGCACCTCCAGTTTAAAATCAGATACCCCAAGCCAAGCATGTCTGCGAAGTAAAATACTGCTTGTGATACTTCTAGCTCCAGTATCTGCTGCGTGAAGAGCACATTTAATAGAATTATTAGTAATCAGTTTGCCTTCTGTAACTAATTCTTGTCCTCTTTTACTGAATTCTTGTGGGAGATGTTGGAGGAGTCGTAACGAGCCAGTAGGTAGGGCTTGACTTTTTGCTATTCTCCCTTGGTTTGCGGATTGTGCTGCAACCCTCTTGCAAGTAGATTCAATTAAATTGAACTCCTTGTCTGGAGGAGGAGCATCTCCTGTAGTCTGAGAATTAGCTCTTTTTCTAGCATTTGCAACCACTAAAGAGTCTGGTGTTAGTTGACAGACCTTCAATGTATATAGGGTCTGAAGGGGCTGCTTTATACTTATCTATTCTTGGTATGATAATGTAAGCTTTAACTGGGTCTTTAAATATTTCTTCAGCATGACATAAAACCACTTTTAGCATTGGCAAGCATTGTGTTCCTCTTTGAGCATAAGTGAGAGTCTCAAAGAGAAAGTCATCCTCATTGGGATCTCTGTGTAACGGGACCTGATGGAAGGCTGCTGCCCTAGCAATTAAATCTTGAAAAGTTGAGGCATCATCTGGTGGTGAAGGCCTTGATTGACATAAGTCAGGATCAGTATTATCCTGAGGTTCAACATCAAAAGTATCCCAAGAGTCTTGTTACTGTGGATGATCTACCAAATCATCATCTGTGCCTTCATGTGAAGGGGAATGATGTGGTGAGATATCTTCCTCCTGGGGCTGAGGTGAAAAATGAGGAGGTGGAGTTACAGGTTGTGGTGGAGTAACAGGTTGTTGTACAGATCTATGTAGATTTGGTTGTGCATGTCTAGAGTCCATGTCCTTTTGTTTTTTAAGAGGGGGTGGTGAAGTGTCTAGGGCCTCTTGATAGGACACAAGGCTTCTTGGAAACCTGACTCTTTGCTGGCTGCACAATGATTGTCTTTGCACCATGATGTATCTGTAATGTCTTGTTTCGGGTAGAGTATAGGGGCATATGTAGGTAGCCGTCTGCCATTCGCAAACGCCAAAATTCGGCGAATTTTGGCGTTTGCGAATCGCAAACGGCGTTTTGATATGTAGGTGCCACTTAGCAAAATAAGGAATCGCAAAAATTGCGATTCCTTATTTTGCTTATAGCATTTAAGGAATCGCAATTTTGCGATTCCTTAAATGCTATGTAGGGGTGCTTAAACATTGCGATTTTTGCATAAGGAATTGCAAAATACCACCTCTCATAAATGTTTTGTGGTAACTCTACCATGACACAAAGGCAAGGGTTCATTACTGGGTTGGCAAGGAGTGTACAGTGCCATTCAACGTACGTAGAGGGGTGAGACAAGGCTGTGCCTTGGCACCCTTCCTATTAACATTATATATAAACAATCTGGGACAGGTATTGGCGAACGAGTGCCAGGTTTGCCATAAATTGTTAAGCGTACCCATACCTGCCCTAATGTACGCGGATGACACTGTACTGATGTCACAAATGCGCTGGGGCTCCAACAGGTAGTGTCAAGTTTCACCACGTTTATGCACAACTTGGGTCTCACAGTAAACACCGTAAAAAAAATTATAATGAAATGTGGGTGAGGTAGTAATATAGAATTTACAAAAACCTTTTCCTACCTCGGTATTCTTTTCGACCAGAAGGGGGCTTGGACCCAGGCAGTCCATGCCAGGAAATTATTGTTCATGAAAGCGACCGCCGCTTTAGCAACTTTTGCAGAAAACTCAGTAGACGTCCACCCGTAGAATTACTGCAAATCTATCTGGCAAAGCGTGTCTCAATGGCTATATACCGTGCAGGCATTTGGGGCTATGTAGATTCTCAGCCCCTACAGCTAGCCGAGAACACTTTTCAGATTCCTGCTGGCAGTCCCAAACAGTACATCCACTCACATTTGTCACGTCGAACTAGGAATGCCGTATACACCCAACATAATACAAATATAATCTGTATTACTGTGGCATAGGATATGGACTACCGAAAAAACCTCCCTTAATCAGGAAATTTTAAATGACAGTTGCAAACTACAAGGGGCCCTGAATAAAGTATGTAAAAAATTTCACGACAAATCTTGGGCATCCTGAATATTATAACGATCCTAACACCATGAGAGCAGTCGTGAGGAAATACCTCAAAAGAAGATGTCGGTCATTTTGGGCGACAAGTAAATCCTCTATAGAGATGTCAAAACCAACAGTTCAGGCCCATCAGCTAACACCGGCTACATACATTATTCAACCGTATCTGAGAAACACTTTAGGTGGTTATAACAGATTTGTGTAAACACGTTTAAGATTAGGCATCGTGCACAGATTAATCAGTTTCCCCTACATGAACGACTGGTCCGGATTTATGAGTAAATGCGATGATGTGTCCCAACAGTCGACACTGCATGTTCTTTTGTTTAGCATATTTTATTCTTTTGTTTAGCATATTTTATTCTGTTGAGAGAAGGAGGTGGATTTTGCCGATGTTAAGAATACTTGGCCTTAGTCAATGTCAGCCTGCGTTATTGGTTATGCAACTACTAGAGTACGAACTTTTAACCACCTCAATAGCTGTGCTTTTAAAAAACATTATAAAATGTAGGAAAACTATTTTAATATGCGTTATCGACTACTATGACGTGTGAAAGATATAGATGTGTATTCATGTACGGATTTTTAGATTGTATTTTTATATGGCTTTTTCTAAATTATGAATTGCTAATTACGGTGTATGATTTTATGTGTTTTTATGATTCTTTTCTTCAAGAAATTGAATAAAGCTTTATTGTATTGTATTGACCCAGAATCTCGGTGCCTGATTTCTCCATGGTTCTACGTGAGAAGGTCGGGCCTGTTAAGGATCCTCTCCTGCAGAACCAGACCGAGTTTGAGGAGAATTGTGAAGCATGGCTGGTGAGCCCATTTAAGAGCCCCCAGAATAAACATGAGGGACGTCAGCCGAAGCCTCCGTACCACAAACGGAAGGAGAGGTTGAAAAGCGTAGGGAAATATCTGATAAGTTCCTCCATAGTGCATCGCCCAGGAACTGTGGGTGTGGGAACACGGAGGCAAAGTTTGGGAAGTGTTTGCTGAAGTTGGCGAACAGGTCTATTTCTGTAAAGCCACACCTGCAAAAGTAGTGGAGGAGGAATTGTGGGTGGAGTTCCTGCTGATGGACTTGCTGCTGTATCCTATTGAGGCGGTCAGCAAAGTTGTTGTCCGCCCCTGGAAGGTACTTGGACAGCAAACGAATTTTGAGACAGATAGCCCACTGCCAAAAGCTTTGGAATAACTGCGAGAGTTGTGGAAAGCGTGTGGCCCCCTGTATCCGGAGGTAATACATGGCGGTCATATTGTCCAAATGGCCAAGAACAACCCTGCTATCATGAGAGGTAGGAAAGCCGTCAACACTAGATGGGTGGCTAGACGTTCCAAGTAGTTGATATGGAGACCCTGCTGTGTAGACTCCCATTGCCCTTGGACAGTCAGAGTCTCTGTAAGGGCCCCCCATCCCATAAGGAAGGCATCCCTAGTAACAATCTTCTGTGGAATAAGGTCGAGGAAAGGCCGCCCCTTCAACAGGGTGTTGGTGTTGCCCCACTGCAGAGAGCGAAAAAGTACGTTGGCCTATCAACACTAGATCGTCCTAATGACCTTAAGCTTGAGGTCATTGTTGTGCTAGGCACTCTTGCAAGGAACACATTGTAACCTTACAGGGGGTACTATGGCAATGCAGGAGACCACCATATCTAGGAAGCTCATGACTGTTCTGATTGCGACTTGTTGATGTGGCTGGAAAAGAGGGAGCAGTGCTTGAAAAGACTGAATCCGAGCAGGATTTGGATAGGCATTTCCTACTTCTGTGTTGAGAATGCCCCCAAGTAGGCCTGGATCTGGAGGGGTTGAAAAGATTTTGTGTCTTTGATGGTAAACACTAGTCTGTGGAGCAGGTCTATTGTGACTTGTGTGTGCTTACGACGTAGATGGGGGTTGCGCTCTTGATCAGCCAGTCGTACAGATAAAGGAAGACGTGTGCGCAGCCACTACCGCAAGGCACTTGGTGAACACCGAAGGTGGAGTAGTAATTCCAAAGATGCAGTTGGACCTCCGGTTGCAAGCCAGCCATGCTTTCCTGCAGAGGAGGACATATAGGTATAGATGCATTAAAGGAAAAACCGTTCGCAAAGGGGCAGATTCTCAGAAGCTGCCCTTTTGCTACCAGTATTTTTGCATTTGGGATGCATCATCCTAAATGCAATAATCGCAATTTAAGAAATCGCAAAATTGTGATTACTTAAATTGCAATTGCATTTAAGGAAACTTTGATTGCAATGTATCAAAGTTAAAAAAAATAGCGATTTCGCTAATAGGGGGAGCAAATTACCATGAAGTTGAACTTCATGGTAATTTGCAAAACCTTTGAAAAATGCACTAAAGTGCATTTTTCAAAGTTCCCTTTTACACACAAACATGCCCTCGGGGCATGTGTGTGTGTGCAAGATGTTCTCATATGCAGATTTCAGGGGTACAACAGGGTGTCCTTTTGACACCCTGGCACCCTTGAAATTGCATTCTCAATTTACGATTCTCCAATTGAGAATCGCAAATTGAGAATGTCTTCCCATTCATTCCTATGGGCCTCTAGGCCCATAGGAATGAATGGGGAGGTATTCCTTAATTGTGAGTCACAATTTGCGAGTCGTAATTAAGGAATGTTTAGAAATCGCTATTTTTTGCGATTTCTACATGCATAGCCTTTTGCTATTCCTTATTAGCGAATCCTTATTTTTCGCTAATAAGGAATCGCAAATGGCATTGTTGATGCATCTATACCATAGTATTGACTGCACTTGCAGCGGTGTCCGCTGAGTCTAGTGTGCACCGGATGTTGGTGTTTGAAACATTTTTTCCTTCAGCCATCAACTCTTGCCCACATTTCTTACATTGCTCAGGAATATGTTGAATTAGACCTTCCAGTTCATCCCAGTGGGCGCAGTCATACCGAGAGAGCAGGCCCACTGAATTGGCAATCTGCCAATGTGTGGCAGGCTGGGCGGTGACATGCTTGACAGCTGTGTCAATCTTTTTGTTCTCTCAGTCTGGAGGGGGAACATCACCTTTACCCTCAGAATTAGCAAGCTTGTGTGCACTATCAATTAGTCTGGTGGAAGCGGACCCCAGATGTAAGGGGGGTCAGAGAGGGAGGCCTTATATTTTTTATCCAACCTGGGGGTGACAACATGCGCTTTTACTGGCTTCTTAAAAATATCTTGTGGGTGTCGAAGTTTACCCTTCAGCATAGGCAAGTACTGCACTGACCTATGTGTGGAAGAGAGGGTCTCCAAGTGGAAGTCCTCCTTTTCAGGCTGATTGTACGTTTCCACCTTGTGAAAGGTGGCTCCAAGCTGGAGCACGTCATGAACTGAAGAGGTGTCTTCTGGAGGCCTAGCCAGATAAAGATCGGAGTATGTATCAGCTGGAGCTTTACATTGTAGTCATCCCAGGGGTCCCTCATGAGGGTGTGTATAATAAAGCAGGTCATTTGGGTCACAGGAGACCTTAGACTTTCCCCACCAGCAAAAGAAGAGATCTCTGTGGTGAGTGTGGCATGTGGTAATTGAGAGGTGGGCCTCGTAGGAGGCGAAGCGTAGTAGTAGGTGAGGTGTAAGAAGCTGGCTTGTTATATACTGCACCCGGCCAACCCGGACCGATGAGAAGAGGACCAAAGGTGTCCTCAAGTCCCAGAGCATCGTGAGACCTGAAACCCCTTGTTGGTCCAGCAAGACTGGTCTCCCCAGTCCCAGCTTGCAGCCTCTTTCTAATGGACCGATCCCCATTGACTACAGGGTAATAGACGATGTAGTACACCTCTGCACCCGGCCGTCCCAGTGCTGCCCAAGGTGAGCTGTTGGTGCTGCCTTGGACCTTGCCCCATACTTACCTTACGTCCAGGAAATTGGACTTGTACGTCGCTGTGAAGTACTTGTATGCAGTATTTGTTTTTCCTCTCTAGGATAACATTGCTGCTTCTCAAAATTGACTATTAAAAACTATAAACATTTCTATCTTGAAACGCACTTACCTGATTTTGATGCCAAAACTTATATAAAGATACGTGTTATTTTTATACATTGGTGTGGATCAGTTATTGATCGTGTGTATACTGTGATGTCTAACATTCCTCTCGGATAAGCCTACGGCTGCTCAACCACACTACCCCCTAAGAGAGCACCTTGGGATTGCTACAGCAAGCCCTGTCCACTTATAAGGAATACCTGGACTCTGCACAGTATACCACTTATTTGGTATACTGTATAAAGAGCCAGTGTCCTACACTTATATCACGCAGTCGGCATGATTTTGATGTTGGGTCCCCTAGAGTGGCACAAGATATGCTGTAGCTCTTAAGGACCCTCTTTAGTACCTATGCCCTAGGTACCAGGGACACCACTTACCAGGGACTTACAGAGGTGCTAAAGGTCTGCAGGTTGGTGATTTGGTGTCGGGTGCCCTGTTGTTTTCAATGGGAGTTATCGGTGTTGGCTGCAGGCTCGGTCCAGGAAGTCTTCCGGGAGGAACCAACAGCTGGGCAGGTAAGTTGAGGGCTTGGGGATGCAGGTCCTCTTCTCCAGGGCGCAGGGCATCCGGATGTAGGGGTGCTTTTGAGGTAGGATTTTACCTTACCGGGCCACTCCTGGTGGGGGAGGGGGGTCTCTGTGCAGGGAAGCAGGCCCCTTCTTGTCTCACCCCATTTTCGGCGGGAGGACTGGCGGGAAAATTAGAACAACCCAGAAAGTGTGCCCACCTCTGGCAAGATGAAGCCCACTCTATAGTGCCTGCCATCTTGCAGATGGCAGGCACTCTCCAATCAGTGTTAGGGCTGAATGCGCAAAGTTGCTCTTGCGGTTAGGGTCAAACAGCTGGCAGGGGCAAAATCAGGTCAGCTGGGCCACTCATGAAGTGGCTGTCAGAGATGCCAACATACCTTGATGGCTGCTCAGTCCCGGATCAGCGGTAATCCGGTCTGGACTCACACTGTTGCTGTTTGAAGCAGGGCGTAGGGTACTCTGGGGTTTGGTGCTGCCTGAATCTGGTTGGTCCCGGTGCCTTCACACTAGTAGGAAGATAGATCTCACCTTCTAGAGTACGAATACCTTCTCCTGGTTGTTTGCGGCATCGGTCAGGCTGTGGAGCTGCAAGGCGATGGACGGAACTCTGCTTTTTGGTGATTGGGGGCTTGCAGGGGAGTAGCTCCTCTACTTCAAGGGAGACTGGAGGCAATTTTTGGAAATGGGTTCAAGGGTGTCACCTAAATACTCAATCTAGAGGCATTAAGGGGAGTGACAGGTAGTAGCCGATGGGCCGACACCCTTTAGGGTGTTTACACCCTCTATATGAGCACTTCCTGTGGGAAGTGGGCTTAATCCTGACCCTAGAAGGCTAATACTGTCCAAAACTAGAAGGAGTTAGTCCACCTTAGCGGTGGTGCTGGCTTGATGAGGGCACCCTCCTAATCTTACTAATTCTTCCATCTGTCATGCCACCAAAAAGCAGAGTTAGGATGGGGGGGCATCTCCACTATCAAGATAGGGGAGGATCGCATAACAGGTGGCAGGACCTTTGAAGCTTCCTGCCCTGGAATGCCGTCCCTGCTTGGAGGAGGTGTAAACACCTCTGCCCAGAGCAGGCTTTGTTCCTGACCTCCGAGACCAAAGGCTCCCACCTCAGGCGGTCAGAAGAAAACAAGTTACTTACCTGTAACTTTGGTTCTCCAGTATTGGAAACGTTCATAGATTCCCATGCTTGTATCATTCCCCCGTAGTCAGAATGGGAGTCCCCACTATACATTAAATAGCAATAGAACCCATTACTAAAAACAGGGCCTAGGCCCATTTATGTTTTGCAACCTATCCACATCTTTTTGTAAAAGAGACCAAAAAATGAACAACCAATCAGATTAGCCTCACCCCTTAGAACCCTCCTGAGAGAAGCTCAGAACCTCAGATTTTCGTAGCCATTGTGTAACCACACCACTGAAGATGGAAGAGGCTGAGCTTTCCCAGGGGAGGAGGGTGGGTCACATGGGAATATATGAAAGTTTCCAATACTGGAGAACCAAAGTTACAGGTAACTTGTTTTCTTACTCCAGTATTGGAACTTTCATAGATTCCCATGCTTGTATCAGAGTAGCTAGCAGTTATCAGCACATTTTTGTGAACCATGAGCAATATCAAACCAAGAACAAAGCCATAGCATATTAATCTTATTGACATTTTCAATGGTTAATACATACTTAGAAACTTTGAAACAAACACATGAGGTTCAAAAAATGTGCAAGAGCTGATAAAACAGTAACATGGAAGGAGGGATGAAAGGGAAAGCTCACCACTACTGAAAGAGGTTCCTCAGGACTGCTTGGCCGACTGCTGTGTCACTCTGCGTTGCAGAATCCAGGCAGTAATGCCTTGTAAACGTATGGATACTGCTCCAGGTCGCTGTACTGAAGATCTCCCGGATAGGAACTCCAGCAAAGAGGGCTGTAGAAGAAGAAATCGCCCTCGTGGAATGAGCACGGACTCGACCTTCTAGGGGCTTGCCCGCTGCCTTGTGACAATATAGGATAGCAATGGTAATCCAACGAGCGACCCCTTGCTTGGAAAGGGGAAAACCCTTACGAGGGTCACTAAAAGACACAAACATTTGAGAAGACTTTCTGAAGCCTTTAGTTTGTTGAAGATAGAACTTTAAGCACCTCTAAATGTCCAGAGAATGAAGTGCTTTCTCTGGCGGAGTAGCCGGTTGAGGGAAAAAAGTCTTAAGAATTACCAGCACATTCAAATGAAAGTCCGAAGGAACTTTAGGTATGAATTTTGGGTTAGTACGTAGAATCACTGTTCCTTTTTTGAACTAGAGAAAAGGTTCCTGAATGGTGAGAGCCTGCAATTCTGCCACACGCCTAGCTGAAGTCAAGGCTAGAAGAAGCGCTGCCTTCCAGGAGAGGAATTTCAACTCTGCCTTGTGAATAGGTTCGAAAGGAGGCTTCATAAGATGGGCAAGAACCAAGTTCAGATGCCAAAGAGGAGGAGGCTTGACTGGAGGGAAAACTCTGAAAAGTCCCTTGAGAAACTGTTTAATGATTCTTGCCGACCAGAGGGAAGGGCCTGAAGACGGGCGTCTGAAGCGAGAGATTGCCACCAGGTTCACCTTGATAGAAGAGTGAGGCAGTCCTGCTTTCGCTAGTGATAGAATATATGGAAGAACTTCATGCGGCTCAGACTTGAAAGGATGGAGGCCATTCTGCTGGCACAAAATACAGAAAGGTTTCCACTTCAACCTGTAAGTCTTGTTGGTACTTGGGACTCTTGCCTGAGAGAGCACCTCTTTATATTCTGCTGAGAGATTCACACCAAGAACTTCTCGCTGCTCAGGAGCCATGCTGAGAGCTGTAGAGACTGAGGATCCAGATGCCAGACTTGGCCCTGGGACATCGTCAACAGCAAAGGAATCGGCTGCAGAGGAAGTGGAAGGTCCAGTAAGAGAAGGTGTAGTTCTGAAAACCAAAATTGTCTGGGCCACGTAGGAGCTATCAGAATCATCCTGCACGGTTCGGCTTTGAGCTTCCTGAGAAGCCTGGGGATCAGAGGAATAGGGGGGAAAGCGTAAACAAATGTGCCTGACCAGGCGATCCAAAGCGCATTCCCCAACGATCCCGGATGGTGAAGCCTGCTTGCATAGAACCGGCATTTCTTGTTCTCTGGAGAGGCAAAGAGATCTATGGAAGGTGTGCCCCATCTGTGAGAAACCTTCTGTAACGTGGAGTTGTCCAGGGCCCACTCGTGGCTGACTGACTTCAGTCTGCTGAGCATGTCCGCTGCTTCATTGAGGACAAGTGGAAGGTGTTCCGCTCGGAGTGATATCTCCTGATGAATTGCCCACTCCCAAATTGCTTGGGCTTCTTGTGACAACAGTCGAGATCTGGTGGCTCCTTCTTTGTTCATATAATGCATGGTCGTCGTGTTGTCTGAACGTAGAAGGACGGCGACTGTTGTATTCGTGGAAGAAAGGCCTGCAAGGCCAGGCAAATTTGCTCTGAGCTCCAGCAGATTGATATGCAACAGACGATGCTGGGACCGCCACCGGCCGCTTACATGAAGGTCTTGTATCACTGCTCCCCAGCCTTCGAGAGAGGCGTCCGTAGTGATTATGTGTGGAGCAGGGGCGAGCCTGAAAGAAAAGCCCTGAGAAATGTTTTCTTTGGTCATCCACCATGATACAGCGTCTCTCATGGCCTCGGTAACTGAGATTTTGTCGAAGGATCCGTCGACTTGGTGCCACTGCAAGTCTAACTCCTCCTGAAGTGAATGCATCTGCAACCTGCAGTGAGGAATCAGTGGTATGCCGGAGGAAATGGACCCCAGCAGGGATTTGTAGAGGCAAACTGAAAGTGACTGTCTTTTTAAGAGTCGGGAGGCCATAGACATCAGCTTCTCTTGCCTTTCCAAGTTTGGGAAAGCTTTGTTTATTGACGGGTCTAGAATGGCTCCCAGAAATCTGGCTGTTCTTGATGGGCGTAGAGAAGACTTCTGTTCATTGAGCGTTAGACCGAGATTGGCAAACAGGCGTGTACATGCTATGACTGATTCTTGTGCTGCCTGCTTGGTAGGAGCTTTCAGTAACCAATCGTCCAGGTAAGGGAAGACCTGAAGCTTCTGTTTTCGAAGAAAAGCTGCTACCGGAGCTAATATCTTTGTAAAGATCCAGGAGCGGA
The DNA here is from genome assembly GCF_964261635.1 of Lissotriton helveticus. Classification (NCBI taxonomy): domain Eukaryota; kingdom Metazoa; phylum Chordata; class Amphibia; order Caudata; family Salamandridae; genus Lissotriton; species Lissotriton helveticus. The sequence goes on along the minus strand of NC_136070.1, from coordinate 685,657,403 downwards.
TCGAAACCCAAAGGGAAGAACCCTGAACTGAAAATGGTTCTTGGCTACTGTGAATCGAAGAGACCTCCTGTGAGCTGGATGTATGAGTACGTGAAAATAAGCGTCCTCTAGATCTAGAGTGGCCATGAAATCCCTCGAGTTGAGAATTTGAAGGATGCCTTGAAGAGAAACCATCCGAAAGGATTGTTTGATGAGATAGGTGTTGAGCTCCCTCAGATCTAGGATAGGGCACCACTTTTCTAACGTCTTCCAGATCAGGAAAAACCCGGAGTTAAACCCTTTTCCCCTTTGAGAGATAGGGACCGGTTCTATAGCTCCTTTGAGAAGCATTAGTTGAACCTCCAACCGTAGAAGACGGAGATGTTTCGATACAGTGGCACGAGGGGACTTGGATGGTGGTGGTTGGACAAACTCCAGGTTATGGCCGTAATGAATGATGTTCAATACCCAGCGGTCCGATGTTATTTGCTGCCAGTTGCGGAGTAAGAATGAAATTCTTCCTCCCACTGATGTCACAAGAGGAGACGAGGCAGTGGTCAGAGCTAGCAAGCCGCTATTGGTGCTTAGAGTAGTCTCTGCCCTGGTGTCCTTGTCTTCCTCTGTTATTCGAGGGAGAGAAAGAAGAGGATTGATTCTGCTGCTGATTGTAGTTTGGCTTGTAGGATTGTGACTGGGAACTGTACGATGAGTAACGCTGTTGTTGATAGCCTCCTCTGTACGTAGAGTTACCTCTTCCCCTCGCTCCCCGGAATGGGAACTTGCGGTACGCAGAGTCCCTAAGGATTTTGCGGTTTCCGTATCTATTTTGATATCCTGGAGCGCATCATCTATATGCTTTCCAAAAAGCGCTTCCCCATCAAAAGTCAGATCTTAAGATTTTATTTTGGACTTCTGGGCGGAACCAAGTAGCCCGCAACCACCCTTGTTGACGAAGGACAGCCATGCCAGACAAGGAGCGAAACGCAGTCGTTGCAATATCCATTGCACAATCAATGATTTCTGCCAATGTTATTTCGCCCTCTTGGAGAATCCTTTTCGCTTCTTTCTTCCCTTCTTCCGGCAACTGATCGAGATAGGGGGAGAGGTCGCACCACATTTGGCGAGTGTATCGTTCCAGTATAGCCAAAGAATTAGCTGCCCTGACTAGCAGACTGGACATAGATGAAAACCGTTTACCTACATTATCAAGACGCCTGCCCTCTTTATCTGGAGGAGTGGCAAGGGGAGCTGAAGGATTTCTAGATTTCCTCTGGGCGTCTTGCGAGATGACGGAGTCCGGTTTAGGCTGGCTGGTCAAACAGGCTGGGCTATCCTCCGGAGCCTTATATTTTTCTCCAGGCGAGGTAGAACTGGAATGACAGTGGCCAGATTTTGCATTACCTTTAAACCTTCATCCCAGACATAGCCCACAATTGGAATTGAACAGACCGATCTCTTAAAAGGTTCCTTAAAGTCATAAAGGAAGCACTCCGATTCCACCTTGGACATGGGCAGGTCAAATCGTTTGGCGGCTCTCTCCATTAAGTTATGGAAACCCCCTATATTTACAGGGGGAGAATCAACAGGTGTTGGCGCAGGAGAAGCTGGATCTGGTATGACAGTCATCCCACTCCGCATCTGGATCTGGAATTGTGACGTTGCCTTGGTTGTGGCCAGAGGTATCGTCTCGGAGGGGGGGGTGCAACAGGTGGAACATCCTGAGCTTCCAGTATTGGCTGAGGCTGTGGTAATTGCGGGGCAACAGGACGAGCTGGAGGAACAGTAGTAACAGGCACCCCTACAGGAACAGGAGGCTCTGTTGAGAACCTTTTCCTGTAATCCAACAGCATAGCTTGTAAGTCTGAGAGTAAGGAGGAGGGCATTTGGACCATCTCCTGTTGGTAATCTTGTTGATAGTGTGAGGGAGGACTATACTGCTCAAAATCCTCATATTCCCCTTCAGAATCTGTGTCCTGACATTTAACGTGTAGCTGAGAAGGGCTATCAGGATACCCAAAAGGTCTATCCTCCTCTTCCAATTCCTCTTCTTCGAGGAGGCGTGCAGGAGGTAAAGGAGTCACCCTCATGGGCGAAGTCATTTCTGGTGTAATTCGATGTTTTCTGAGCAAAATAGAGTTTTTTCCCACCGTCGACGAAGTCATCGACAAGACCGTCAACGACTAAGAAAGAACCATCGACTAAGAAATAGATGTTGATGCAGCCATCGTCGATGCAGTATTCGATATCGTCGACATCCCCGCAGCCGTCGACGTAGTAGGCGTCGTCACACTCGTCGACATCCTCGTCATCGTCAATATCATCGTCGACGATACAAAAACCACATGCGTCGAACTCGTCGACACAGAGCCCTGTGCCAATGCCGGTGACGAGGAAACCACCGTTGACGAGCCCGTTGACAGGGTCATAGATGAAGAAGACTGTACCTTTGGTGCTTTCATCGACAGAGTCGATCACTGCGTCGTCGACAAGTGAGCCTTTTTTGATGATTTTACCTCAGAATTCAACGATTAAGGCTTTTTGAAGGTCTTTGGAGCTGAAGGAGGAGAAGTTGGAGGAACAGAACTGGATTTCCTCTCAAGACTTACTCCTTTTGAAGTTCCTTCCCTCTCCTTTACACCTTGGTGGGGAGATTCAACAGAACTTAGCCCTTTAGACTTATCAGAGGTCTTTTTCAAGGCCTTACCAGCCACTTTTCTCAGAAGTTGAAGGGGAAGCCCTACCCCTTTTTACAGACCTTCTGGAAGAAGTCGCAGAAGATGCTTTGTCGCTGTAACTGGACACTGGCTCCTTTCTTGATTTTATCTTCTGGAGCCAGATCAAAAGACGCCCTTCATGGTTTTGCAGAGTCTTGGTATAGAAGGTGCGGCGTATCTTAGTCTGCAGCCTTATGGTCTGGGTACAGACAGTCTTTGTGCTTGTCCTCAATATATGACCTCTTTTTAGCACAAGTAGCACAGGCTTTAAAGAGGGCCTTCTCCTTAACCGACATCCTGAAGAAGTTGTTGAAGAAAACTGGTGAAAGTGTTGTAGAATTAAAGTTGTAGGAAAAAACTGAGCAGAGCTCAGTGGAGACCCCCTTGCACAACGTACGGTAGAAAATCTGAGGTTCTAAGCTTCTCTCAGGAGGGTTCTACGGGGTGAGGCTAATCTGATTGTTTGTTAATTTTTTGGGGTCTCTTTTACAAAAAGAGGTGGATAGATTGCAAAACACGAATGGACCTAAGCCTAGGTTCTGTTTTTAGTAATGGTTTCTATTGTTATCTTATGTATACTGGGGACTCCCATTCCGACAACGGGGAATGATACAAGCATGGGAATCTATGAAAGTTCCAATACTGGAGTAAACTTGTCTAGGGTGGCTGGCTCGTCGAGACCCGTCACTCAATGTAAATGTATTGCGACTTATATAGCGCACGTATCACCCGAAGGTATCAAGGCGCTTGCTTAGGGAACCCGTCCTGGTATTCCCCTGTGAGATACCCCGGCAGGGTATCCACAAGGTGAAAGCCAGGCATCCCGCCGCGAGGGATCAGTAGGTGCCCTCTAGGTGCATTTATTAAGATATCTGACACTGGCATCAGTGTAGTTTTATTAAGATAAACTGTTTGGTCCAAAACACATGGGGGCGGGGGGGTTAAAGTGAATCCATCATGTTGCTGGGGAACTCGTAATGACGGGTGTCCAGCCCATGTACTTGTTATAGCTTCCCTGTGAACTTGAGGTAGCTAAGGGTGAACTAAGATATCACAGGATCACATCCATTCTTGAAGATATGCCCACACATGGGTACATTGCACCCTGCCTTAGGGGTGTAAGGCCTGCTTTAGGGGTGACTGACCTATAGAGTTTTGCAGGCATGGCACACAGGGATGTGTGCAATGTCGACTGTTTGTTTTTCTCTGTATCAAGACACGCAGAATGCAATGGCAGTATGCCTGAGCTTGGTGAGGGGTCCCCTAGGCTGGCACAGTTCATGCTGCAGTCCTTCGGGACCCTATTTAGTCCCAATGTCTTAGGTACCGGGGTACCATTTACTAGGAGCTTATATGGGTCCTAAAGTGGTGGCAATTGTGGAACAAAGGTACAGTTTAGGGAAAGAACACTGATGCTGGGGACCTTGTAAACAGGAACCCAGCACACTTTCAAAGTTGAATCAGATACCAGGCATAACGTGGCGGGCTACTTCAATAAAAACCCAGTTTCTTATAGAGGCACTGAAGGATTGGCTGTTCAAAGTCCTCAGAGGCAGCGAACAGGCAGGCGTGGATGGCACCCTTTTCGGAGCAGACTGTTTTCGAGGATCATGCAGCACCGAACTTGCTTTCGAATTCAAAATCTTCTGCTTAGAAACAGGCCTCGGGCTGGAGCATATACAGCTGCTCAGGTGAATGGGTGAGTCATGGAGGCTGACTTCAGTGCCAAAATGAGTGAGTGCATCAAGCCCAAACCTCCATTTGGTGCCGATCATGGCCTTGTGGTAGTGGTGACCGAGAGGCTTCATGAGTTGTGTGGAAGCTAGAGGCGCTAGCCTCCCAAAGAGATAAATGACGGCAAGGAGCCATCTATTGAGTGGTAGTACTGACTGAGACCACTCTGGATTATTGTTGAACGTGCAAGAGCTTCTCCTCCAAGTTGGAACCCTTGATCGACGAGGTCTCCTGCTGCTGGTCGCCTTCAGTGTATCACTCCCCGAAGAGGTTGGTGGACAAACAGAGATCACAGACTTGATGGAGGTCAGTCCTAGGGTACTTCAAGTGACACTTGGGGAAAATGGAACAGGGTTCTTTGCATCACAAATACATTCTTGTGGGTTAAAGATGGCGCAGAAGGCCTGAGGTAGCCAGGACCCAGCAGGGCATCGAAAAGTGTCAGATCCGCAGAAAACCGTGTTGAAAGGAGTACACAGTAGGAGCGACCAAACGCGTGACAGCAGACTCTTCCGACAAGGAATGGATCCGAGCGGACCCTGGGCGAACACAATACGGCGTCGAACCAGAACTCGAAGAGACATATCTGTACCCAATGACAGAGAAAAAACAGTCCAAGAATGGATCCGATGCCCAATGCGCATTATAAGCAATAGGTGGAACCACAGTACCTCATGACTCAAAAATACTTCTTCAAAGAAAAAACTTTCAGACGTCCAAGCCCAACACTAGATGACAGGAGTATGCACAGCATGGGTATCTACAGCTGCACATGCCTCACACAGATGGTATATTTATAGGCTCAATTGGTGAACATGTGAGCTTAGAAAAGGACACATGTTAAGCTCCCAAGGTGGAGACCTAGCAGGAGAAACACTTTCAAAAACCCTCCAAGAAATCTTTTACTACAGGTATTGTGGAAAAGTAAATTTTGTCATGTTCTGTGTCTCTACGTGTCATCCATCATATGTTATGTGTGCATGACCAATATGCATATGTTATTCCCCATGTCCGATTCAAGACGCAATTACAGTTGTGTCCTCCTCTAGTATGCCAGTTTCCAGTCCTCGTGAATACTACGAATATCAGGCCTATGTAAAGCTACGTTGCCACGTTTCTCAGTGTGCACGTTATTCTATTATAAAGTTCCCGTTTCTAGGCCTCAAAAGGGCCTGGACACCAGATTCAGCTCCTGTCTCCTGAAGCCTTGCTGAGGAGCGATCCAGCCCCCACCTGTATCCTCGACCCTTCACTTACTTCCTGCCTCGCAGTGCCCGGTGCAGCTTGGCTCTGCCTCTGAGTCTGCCAAGACTATGTTGTGATTCCAGCTATCAGTTTAGTCCTCCTTCTCTGCATTCCTAAGCTACTGAACTGCATCAATAGTTTCCGTCATTGTCTAGCCTATTCGGCTCCATGTTAAGAGAAATACTGTATTTAATGGTCATTTAATATTCTTCATCACGCACTACATATAGAATAAATGCATGCTTCAGTCTTAGAGTCAGTTAGCTTTTCCCCTCATGACTTCTAGTTTATATCAACATGTTCCCTAAACATCAGATACTAGATAGGGTTTAGGTACATGTCGCTCCGACCCTCCAGACTTCAGTCTCTGCTCCTAGCACAGAGTTCATAGCCCCCAGCTTCTCCTCGTAACACGTCATTACCAGTTTGCGCGCACCACCAGGTTAGAGGTCCCGGCTCCTTAGGTAGCCCCCTCCTATGTTTCCGCCCATTCATGACATATTCTGTTACGTTTGCATCACATGTCTGAGTTACACCTTCTTTTTACTCTTATCTTTCGCGACTGCTACGCGTCACGCCTTCTGCTCCACCCACTGCTACGCCTACTGCAATGTAATGCTATGTGTTTGCGTTATGTATATATGCTCATGTATTGTTATTAAAAGTTAGCGCGCTCATTCCAGACCCAGCCCCAGCAGCTGCTGGGCCCTGTCATCCTATTCCTATGCAGGTTGTCCTGTTCCTGTCCTTATGCTGTATTAAACCTGCAAAACTCCTACTACCTCGAATTTTGACTCTTATTTATTGAGCTATCTGTCATTTATTCATTCAAAAATAGATCCGGTATTATTTATTTATATACCACATAATGGCGCCCGAATAGGGACTTGCCCTTTCCCCACGCGTCGGTGAAGCCACGCCGACCCCCTGACCCTCTGCAGTCGTGACGGAACTCTTCTGCGCAGTGGCAGATATTTCTGCTCAAGTATCCCTCAGGCCCACGGAGGAGACGGAGGAGGCGGTCCAGCATCCAGACGAGACGGTGGAGGAACGCGGCGAGTCCCGACCAGAGCCCAAGCCAAGAGTCCAAGGTCCGAGGTATCCGGAGGTCCACCCGTAACTGAAGTCCAAAGTCCGAAGTCCGTCGTCATCGTCGTAGCAGTCCAGTTCAGTCCGAGGCCTTCCGTTCTTGCTGCCCGGTGAGTACCGTTACTGAGGTAGTATCTAGACAGGGTCAATTTAATTGACTCTGGTCTGTGGGTTGGTGGTACACAGTCCCACAAACGAAGTGTTCACTTCGGTGGATACGGGTCCTGACGTGTCTCTTTAAGAGACCGGTAAGTTTCGTACTGTTTCAGCAGTGCATCTAGTTTCTGTTCTAGTCAGTTTCTGTTCTCGAGAAAATTCATGTGTTCTGTTCTCAGTATTTCCAGGTAGTATTCTGTCCGAACTGTTATTTTAAATGTTTTTCATGTATTCTAATGTCGTGGTATGAATGGGAAATAAGTATCGTGTTTATTGTGTATTGTATTGTGTCTAGATTACAGTTCAGTCATGCCCATATTTTCCAAGTTACGTCAGTTAAAAACTAGAAAGGGTCTGCTGGAAGCAGCAGTTCCCGTCCCGCCTAGGGACAGTCCAGGTCACTTTATGTATCAGAAACATGGCATAAGTGCCATATTGTATCTAGATTTATGGGTAGAATATACCAAACAGTTAGAAGAAAAGTATAGATGGCCCGTATTGGGTACATGGGATGCCGAATGCATCATGCGAGTAGAGGAAGCATTATGGAAAAAGAAAGCCAGACAATCACAGAAAGATGCCATCGAGTTATGGCGCAAAGAAGCTCATAAGAGAACTGAAAAAGAAATCAGAAAGTCCGAATTAAGTAGAGAATCCTTAGAACGAGCCCAAGAAAGAGAATTAATCGAGATAGGTGAAAGAGTCAGAACTGAGCAATCAGACAGACAGAGGAATGCCCTTATTAAGGGTATGTATCCTCTTCTTGCCGAAGGCTTGCCAAAAGCGACCCCGGAGGCATCCAGTAATTTCCCGCCACCGTTAGTTCCGACCAAGCTACGTCACAAACCGACCGCAGCTGATATTTTTATTTCGTCCTATCTGGACGACACAGTCCCCGAATATGCAAATCCTGTTCGCGCTCCGCCAGTCCCTGTAAATCAGGTAATTCCTGCTCCTCCAGACACCGGGGTGCCCTTAACAGCCCCCCCGGGTCAGCCCGCCATACAAGTCCAGCCCACGTTACAATTACCCACCCTGCCAGGACGAAAAGCATCAGTTGATGATTCCAGTTTAGGGGCCGCAGGAGGAGGTCTTCCTCAAACTCCGCCGCCATACAAACGTTTATCAGCACTCGAATTACATGCTCAAGCATCACAGCGTACTCCCAAGAGTAATAAGTCTGTTGCAGAAATCAGGCAAACCCTTGGCGAATGTGTCTATGACCCAGTTCCAGGCGAGTTTAATATGGTTTTATATTCCGTACGCGTAAGGAGAGTGACCGAGTATCTAGTCACCCTGCCAAATATGAAAGAAGATCTAGACAGGATATATCGTTTCATCCGTACAGGGGATGACCCACAAAGTATTAGTGATGCCATGTCTCAAAGGAAAGCCGAGATTCAGCGCATGATATTAAAGTTCTTAATTAACTGTCTAATAAGAGAACAGGATTACCCGTCTAAAGACCCGGAAGAAATGAAAACTCTGACAAAATGGAGTGATAATATAGCCGAAGGAAAGCACAATACCATTGGTGCCATGGAAAGTATGTACAAGAAAATCCGTAGAGAGATAATAAAGATACACGAACAGCGTAAAGCTGCACAAGTAAGCGAGAAAGAAAGTACCTCTGATCCTGAAGAGGAAGACGACGAGAATACCGCCAGAATAGCGTATGTAGGAAAACTTAGATTTCCAGATCGCCATTTACGTCTAGAACACAAGTCTACTTTCCATCATTCAGCACCAGAACAAGGTTCCCTAGAACAAGTATTTCAAGCTACCGATCACATTCTGAAATCACGAATCGGTTATAGTGAGTTAAGTACTATGCATGAACAGGAACTAGTCCGATCAGCAGTCAGATGGATTACTGATCCTACCACTTTTCCAGATGAAATAGTGGCACAAATGTTTCTGAAAATGCCCCCAGCCGAGCAACGACTGGTGGGTATGTATATGATTCAGCACCTCATTACACTGTATGAGGGTCAGCATTCTGATCCAGGCCCGTTACATGATATCCTGAACGAATTACTCCAGTACAGATGGAGAGGTCTAGGTACCGATTTAATTAGTGTAATTCTAGAACAGCGCCACAAATATAGAACATTCTTGAACCCGCATTTTGTTCATGTCTCACCCCCAGAAAGTAAATCATTCTACATAGACAGACAGAATCCGTTACGAGAAGTCCACCCAGTCAGAGGAGCGGGTGGCGAAATGCAACGAGTGTTTGTATACACTCCGATCACAAAGATGGAACTCCTCGAAATGAAGAAATTAATTCCCTGTCATGACAAAGATCCAGCAGGGTTCCATAGAGAATTAAAAGACATGCTCCGTATGGGAGAATACACTTACCCAGATATCATTAAAATGTTAAAGGTTCTGCTACCCGCAGGGGTGTATGAAAAGCTAAAGGAAAAAGAATGGGAGGTGGGAGAGAAAAAGATAGATTGGGCAGTCCTAGAAGCTGAAGATAAGATACGAGTACCAGGTACTGGTCTAGGAGAGAAATGTAAAGAATTACCAGAATTATTAATTCAAGTTTTACCCAGATTATTAACAACGAGAAAAGAAGACTGGGATGCAATCTCAGCCTGTAAACAGAAACAAGATGAAGATATTAGTGATTTTTATTCGAGGTTTGAAAAGTGCTTTAGTATCAACAGTGGTCTCAAGACAAGTAGTGAGTCATACCCTCACCTTTTTGTTACTAAATTGGTCGAGAATTCAAGCCCACAAGTTAAAAACCGAGTTTTGAAAGTCGAAAGCACCTGGCAAGCAAATACTCCGTCCCAGATGCTCCAGATGCTCCAGTATCACCAGAATAGAATCAGGGAAGAGCAAGAACACGAGAGAAAACGTATGAAAGACACGAAAATGAAAGTGCTAGTTGCACAATCTGTTCCTCAAGACAGTCAGAAGAGGGGTCCGAATCAAGCCAGTCATCCTGCCGCACCCGTTAAAGGGAACTGCAATTATTGTAAACAACCAGGTCATTTCATAAACGAGTGTACGGTTCTGAAACATAACATAGCTACTGGTAAGACTAAAGAAAGACCACGTCCGCCTAGACAGGAACAAGTTTCACAGATTCCTCAGTCACAGAATGCACCACAGACAGTTACAGCACCGCAGCCTATTGCTGCAACACAGCATGTTACATCGCAGATGTACCAGTATGCACAGTCTGAGTATCCAGAGTACCAGCCATATTCATGAAACAGCCTAGAGAGGGAGGTAGGCTTGCCTCTCATCGAGATACCTGTAGATCAAGAAGGTCCCTATGTTCACAGTCAAGTATTAGGGAAAGACAGAAAGTTTTTGATTGATACAGGGGCAAGTAGGACCACAATTAGTCATGCCGAAGTTCCAGGGGCTCCGCTCTCAGGCTCAAGAAATGTTTCCCTTGGATTTTCAGGAAAGCCTATCGTTAATGAGATTTCAAAGCCAGTCACTCTAGAAGTAGGTCCATTGTCCCGCACTACTGATCTGTTACTTACTAAATCATGTCCAGAAAATCTATTAGGCATTAAAACACTGAAAGAGTTCGGTGCAGTTATATGTTGTTCCCCAGAGGGAATACGTCTGTTCCTACGTGACTTTAAGGGTCACTATGTATTACGAGATTTTGATTCAAGACTGTCTAATGTCCCGCTGCATTTATGGGCGCAAGGTCCAACTGATGTAGGTTACATGCAAATCACACCCCATCGTGTGACTCTCAAACCAGGTGTAGTGTTACCACGAATCAGACAGTACAGATTGCCACCCGAGGCTGTAGCAGCCTTATCCAAAATTATAGACGAGCTCATGGCTCAAGGAGTAGTTGTAGAAACTGACTCCAACGTATGTAACTCTCCGATCATTCCAGTCATGAAACGTACTGATCCAAATGCACCCCCAGTATATCGATTAGTGATTGATTTACGAGAACTTAACAAATGTATTATTCCTCAGTACCCAGTTGTCCCAGATATCTCTTCCCTATTGACAGCCATTGATTCCGAAGCCACGTTCTTCACTGTCATAGACCTCAAGAACGCATTTTTTAGTGTTCCCATCCATCCAGACAGCCAGTTTCTTTTCGGATTTTGTTTAAATGGAAGGAGCTATATGTTCACACGCGCTCCTCAAGGTTTCACAGAAAGTCCTAGTATTTACAGTCAAGCACTCAAGAGACAACTAGACAACATTCACATGCCAACTGACACTGCCCTGCTCCAGTATGTCGATGATCTACTGATCACAGCCCGTTCTGAACGTGACTGCGAGCGAGCGTCACTGACGGTTTTGTATTTCCTAGCCGAGATGGGGCACAAGGTGTCCCCTTCGAAGCTTCAATTCTGTGTCCAGCAAGTGGTCTACTTAGGACACTTACTGTCCAAGAGGGGTAGGCAGTTGACACCAGACCGTATCCAGTTGATAGCGAGTCTTCCCCAGCCCAGAACCCAGAAGGAGGTACGTGCCTTTATTGGCCTTACTTCTTATTGCAGACAATGGATTCCTCAGTATGCATTCCTAGCCAAACCACTGATACAGTTAACGACACAGGAGGCAGCCGTATCGACTGTTCTCCCTTGGACATCTGAACATACACTTAGTTTCAACGAGTTAAAGAAAGCTTTATGTCAAGCTCCAGTTCTAGCGACACCGAACTACAGTAAGCCTTTTACACTTTTCGTTACTGAACGTGAAGGTACAGCATTATCTGTTGTCACACAAGATCAAGCAGGACAATACAAGCCCTGTGCTTATTTTTCTAGCACACTAGATCCAGTCGCCCAGGCTCTGCCTGTGTGCCTCAAGTCAGTTGCAGCCACAGCACTAGCTATCAGACAAAGTGATTCCATAGTTTTAGGACACTCCCTGACAGTACACGTCCCACACTCCGTGGAAGTTCTTTTAAACCGAACACAAACTCAGCACTTGACAATTGCACGTTTAACAGGTTATGAATTGACACTGTTCCAGCCACACATAGAAATCAGACGCTGCAACGTTCTGAATCCTGCTACACTGTTGCCATCAGTTAATTCAAATCCAGCCACACATGATTGCGTGGAAGTAGTTAACATTACGACAAAGCCAAGACAAGATCTGACAGATATTCCGTTACCAGATCCTGACCTGACACTTTATGTGGATGGTTCATGTATGAGAACTAGTACAGGAGAACTAGTCGCCGCGTATGCAGTGACTACTGACACTGAAGTTATTAAGACACACCGCATTGACACTCTGTCCGCTCAAGCAGCAGAGCTAGTTGCTCTGACACAAGCCTGTATACACGCCAAGAACTTGAAAGTTAATGTTTACACAGATTCACGCTACGCATTTGGAGTCGTTCACGACTTCGGAGTGCTCTGGCAGGAGAGAGGTTTCATGACTTCTCATGGAACCAAAATTCAGCATGGTCTCCTTATTCAAGCTCTGTTAGATGCCATACACTTACCGACATCTATTGCTATCATGAAGTGCAAAGCACATACGAAAGTCACTGACATTATTTCTCAGGGTAACGATCTAGCAGATCGCACAGCCAAGCTTACAGCACAGACTCCAGACACTCAAGTTAATCTAACACAGACACATACTCCAGATCCGACTACATGTATGACAGTTAAGGACCCCACCCAGGATGTCATAGATATCCAGTTACATGCTACTCCCGATGAAATCAAGAAATGGTCCGAACAAGGAGGGGTCCAGACAGATCAAGGATGGTTAACAAAGGGTAGAGCCACATGGTTTCTCCCCGACTCTATGGTTCAAGTCATCATTAATACCGCACATAGTCCAGCACATTTAGGAGAAAAAGCAATGTTAGACAGTATCCAGAACATTTGGTTCAACAAGCATTTACGAGCTGCAGCCAAGCAGAAAGTCCGTACCTGTATGATATGCTGTCAGTTTAATCCAGGTAAAAGTGTCCCGGTGGAACAAGGTGGTTTCCAGCCTCCTGACCACCCTTTTGAGGTCCTCCAGATGGATTATATTCAGATGGAGCGATGTCGAGGTTTCAAGTATGTTCTTGTAGTTGTATGCGCTTTGTCCAGATGGACAGAAGCATATCCAGTCCCAGATTACACAGCCGCGACCACTGCCAAGCAGTTGGTTCGTGAGTTTTTCCCTCGATATGGACTCCCTAGAGTCGTATATTCTGATAACGGTCAGCCATTCTCATCTGAGTTGATGAAGCACGTTTCCCTATTGTTAGGGTACCAGTGGAAGTTTCATTGTGTACGCCATCCTGAAGCAGCTGGTCTTGTCGAGAGACATAATCAGACTCTGAAAATCCGAATTGCCAAAATATGTAAAGATAAGGGTGTGGACTGGCTAGTAGCTCTGCCAGTTGCTTTGTTTTATATGCGCATGGTCGCACATTCCAGATCAGGTCTGTCCCCGTATGAGGTCGTATTCGGCCGCCCCCCTAACATGTGGGGTACTCCTAGACCCCGAAGTATTACTGATGTTTCATGTAATATGCTGACAGATTACCTAGCTTCCTTGATGTCTGCCCTCAACTCATGTCGTTCACAGGTTGCCGCCACATTTCCAGACAATACCGAGGTGGCACCGCATGAAATCGTTCCAGGTTCGATGGTGCTCGTACGGAACTTCGACAGATCAAGTCCGTTGGAGCCTCGTTGGAAAGAGCCCCGTCAGGTCCTCCTCACCACCCGTACAGCCGTGAAATTGGAAGGACGCCGCGGCTGGGTGCACCTTTCACACGTCAAGAAATTCTACGGATTAAAGCCGGTCTCCAAGAACATTTCCCAGGATATCAAGACTTGTCAAAACATTGTTCCTAAGGACTGTCCCGCAAATGACATTGATACAACCCCTCCCTTGGTAGAGAAAACTCCGCAGCAGGAGTATAAGCAAAAACTCCGGTCTAGTAAAATAAGTCAGTCAGTTTGATTGTCTAAGTCGTCCCCTAGGTGAAACGGTTAGACTGTTTCTGACATGTATAAAATGGACCCCCATAGTGAGAGAGTCAGTCAAAACTCAAACCGATGTATCGTTTTTCTAAGTTTCATATTATTTCTCAGCCTTTTGATTTCCTGCACTAGTTACGCATTTTTCCTGTGTTTTCCAGTTCCTCATGTAAATAAGCCTTCTAATGTTACAGTAGAGCACACGTTTAGTGATCTGCCTCCTCACGAATATTCATACCGCCTCGCTATGCGTAACAATACATTTATCCGCATGTTGCATTATTCACATCAAACCAGCAATGCCACTAATTGTTGGGTGTGTGGTCGACTTCCCCCTTTTCAGACGTCAGAGGGAGTTCTGCCACTTTTTCCTTATCCTTTTTCACATAATGGTTCGTGTGGAGCATGGTCCACGTTAACGTCCTCCTTAACAGATATGTCTTTTCTTAACAGCACATGTTTCCCAGACAAGCAAGGTTTCCCCCACAGAACAGGTATAGATCTAGAAAATGAAGTGTACAATTTAGGTAACTATTCGTCGAATTTCATGGTCCTGAATGTTCAGTCTGATACTACTCCAGACTCACCTGCTATTTCAGTATTACCAGTCAAAGGCGAATTATGTGTCCGAAATCATGGTTCTGTACACGTAGGACATAGTGATTGTATTACTATTATCAAGTATAGTGACAGTGGGAAATCTATTTTTAAAGCTTCACGTCATTCTTATTTTGTTTGTGGTCAAACCGCATATGTTCGTCTGCCCCTCGATTGGGAGGGAACCTGTTACATTGCCTTCCTACTGCCACCTGTTTTCCTAGCCCCACCTGACTACCATAGGAATACACATCTAGTACATACTAGACACAAGAGAAACCTCCCGATTGTCGATTATACTGAAACTGCTGCAGAGCAATTCATTGATATTGATAAAGGTGTGTTCCCTTATTTAGGTACAGTTGTAAACAGTAAGCTAATCCGTAGGTTAACAAGAACCCTTGAAGCTGTAGTAGATGAGACTGCCTCCGCTCTAGGTAACTTAACCGAAGAACAATCCTTTATGAGAATTGTCGTGCTCCAGAATCGTCTCGTCCTTGACGTCATACTGGCCGATAGGGGCGGGGCCTGTAGAGTCATCGGATCTAGTTGCTGCATTTTCATTCCAAATAACGCGCCGTCTGTTTATTCAGCTATAACCAGACTTCATAAAATTGCCCATCTGTTACACCAAGATCCAGGCACCTGGACATGGTCCGGTTGGTTCTGGAATATAATTTCCGCATGGGGATGGAAAGTCCTGTCCTTTCTAGGTATCGCAGTAGCGATCATATTCAGCTGCTGCCTCTGTATACAATGTGGCCCTGCGATTTGCGGCATGTGTGCTACCTCTTGTATTCCTAGTCCCAAGCCCCGTTCTAAATCTCGTTCCAAGACAATTCGAGATGAGCAAATGGTACTGTATGAAATGATAGATGGTATCATGAATATTGATGTTTCCTGATGGAAACGTAGTGACAAGGAGGGAATGTGGAAAAGTAAATTTTGTCATGTTCTGTGTCTCTACGTGTCATCCATCATATGTTATGTGTGCATGACCAATATGCATATGTTATTCCCCATGTCCGATTCAAGACGCAATTACAGTTGTGTCCTCCTCTAGTATGCCAGTTTCCAGTCCTCGTGAATACTACGAATATCAGGCCTATGTAAAGCTACGTTGCCACGTTTCTCAGTGTGCACGTTATTCTATTATAAAGTTCCCGTTTCTAGGCCTCAAAAGGGCCTGGACACCAGATTCAGCTCCTGTCTCCTGAAGCCTTGCTGAGGAGCGATCCAGCCCCCACCTGTATCCTCGACCCTTCACTTACTTCCTGCCTCGCAGTGCCCGGTGCAGCTTGGCTCTGCCTCTGAGTCTGCCAAGACTATGTTGTGATTCCAGCTATCAGTTTAGTCCTCCTTCTCTGCATTCCTAAGCTACTGAACTGCATCAATAGTTTCCGTCATTGTCTAGCCTATTCGGCTCCATGTTAAGAGAAATACTGTATTTAATGGTCATTTAATATTCTTCATCACGCACTACATATAGAATAAATGCATGCTTCAGTCTTAGAGTCAGTTAGCTTTTCCCCTCATGACTTCTAGTTTATATCAACATGTTCCCTAAACATCAGATACTAGATAGGGTTTAGGTACATGTCGCTCCGACCCTCCAGACTTCAGTCTCTGCTCCTAGCACAGAGTTCATAGCCCCCAGCTTCTCCTCGTAACACGTCATTACCAGTTTGCGCGCACCACCAGGTTAGAGGTCCCGGCTCCTTAGGTAGCCCCCTCCTATGTTTCCGCCCATTCATGACATATTCTGTTACGTTTGCATCACATGTCTGAGTTACACCTTCTTTTTACTCTTATCTTTCGCGACTGCTACGCGTCACGCCTTCTGCTCCACCCACTGCTACGCCTACTGCAATGTAATGCTATGTGTTTGCGTTATGTATATATGCTCATGTATTGTTATTAAAAGTTAGCGCGCTCATTCCAGACCCAGCCCCAGCAGCTGCTGGGCCCTGTCATCCTATTCCTATGCAGGTTGTCCTGTTCCTGTCCTTATGCTGTATTAAACCTGCAAAACTCCTACTACCTCGAATTTTGACTCTTATTTATTGAGCTATCTGTCATTTATTCATTCAAAAATAGATCCGGTATTATTTATTTATATACCACAGTATCCTAAAGTAAAAAGTTAGTGGAGGAGATTTCCTATAGATAGTGACTATCGCAAGAAGCACCTTAATTGATGAAATGTGCAACTCATATTTTGTTAAAGCAGGAAGATTCTTTCAATATCTGGAGGGATCGTCGTCGTTTCGGATGAACTAGAAAAACTTCCATTTGAAAGAGGATGTTTTGGTGGAAGGACGCTTTGCTTCTTTCAAAACGTACATCCAGATCAGTGGAAAATGTAAATGCTCATATTATAGGAGTTCAGGAGCCAAGCCACTAACTTCAACTAAGGAAGGGTGGCATGTAGGATTTACAGCTAGATGCATCAAACAAAAATCTGCTCGCAAAGGGGCAGATTCTCAGAATCTGCCCCTTTGCGACCGGTATTTTTGCATTTGGGATCCATCATCCCAAATGCAAAAATCGCGATTTGAGAAATCGCTAATTTGCGATTATTTGCATTTAAGGAATCTCAAATTGAGATTCCTTAAATGCAATGCATGAAAGTTTTAAAAATAGCGAATTCGCTAATAGGGCACGCAAATTACCATGAAGTACAACTTTATGGTAATTTGCAAAAACTTTGAAAAATGCACTAAAGTGCATTTTTCAAAGTTTCATGTTGCGCACACACATGCCCTAAGGGCATGTGAGTGCGCAACATATGTGCACAGATCAATTTCAGGGGTGCAACAGGGTGTCTTTTGGACACCCCCGCATCCTTGAAATCGCAAACTCAATTCGCAAATTGAGATTGTCTTCCCATTCATTCCTATGGGCCTCTAGGCCTATAGGAATGAATGGGGAGGTATTCCTTAATTGCGACTCGCAATTTGCGAGTCTCAATTAAGGAATTCTAAGAAATCGCTATTTTAGTGATTTTTTGATGCATTCCGTTTTGCTATTCCTTAATAGCGAATCGGTATTTTTCGCTATTAAGGAATCGCAAAATGGGTTGTTGATGCATCTGGGGGTTAGTCCCAAACTTTTTAAGTAGCCCGAGACGGCACTGTAGCTTAGTGTTGGGACAGAAAAGTCGGCTGCATGGTAAGAGATGTATACCCCTACCCTGAGAGCCCAACTATACTGCTGTGCGGATCCCTATTGCTGATTGTTTGTCATAGACAAACACGGATCATGTGTGTGCGCCATGACATAGGCCCGTCTCACCAACTGCGGTCTTGTTGGACCTGGAGGGGTGGCCACAGCGTTGCCCTCATAGTGGTGAAAGGCTACCACCTTCACCAGGAGTTAAAAGGCACAAGAAAGGCGGTGGCAGTGTAGTGATCAGTAGTAGTGAACAGGACCTTTTTATCCTGAGTCACTGTAGTGAGGCCAACAGACTTCATCGCTTTTTTAAAAGATCAGCTGCTGTTTTCTTAACTCACCCCTGACCTACATCATACAGATGTGGAAGAGTGTGCGTGATGGAAATGTGATGAGTGCATGTGAGCTCAAAAGAAGTAAACTACATAAGGGGTTAAGGGCGGTACAGTGGGCATATGATAAATGTGTGTATGCCAGCAGTGTGTGTTTTAGAAATAACACACTCTAGTACAATACAGAAAGGCTGCAGTACTGAACTGAATGAATTTGCTGCATGTAGTTATGCTTGAGGTTGCATAATGCCATGAGGACAGCAGTGCAGTAAGTGTGCTGTGAATGTACAGTGATTGCAAGTGTGCCTGCACTGGTAAATTACATGGAGCAACTTGGGTTCCATTTTGAGAAGCCCAGGCTTGCCTGGTAGAAAACATGAGGACTCCCCCCACAGAGAGATGTGTGTATTGCTGCATTCCTGGAAGCTGGGAGGGACGTGCACAAGAGGAAAGGGCTATTAGATTTAATGATAGATAACAAGGAATGGGTCTGGGTCACATCTCATGAAGAGAGAGATGGGGCTGATCAGGGAATCATAAAGAGTAGGGCTGGGGGCCCAGGATTAACCCTTTGATGCACATATCACTGTGGCTGACATCCAGGTGTGAACTTTGGTCACTCCTATGAATCTTGTTGTGGGTTAATCCGCTTTGGACAGCTTACTTGCTGTGACAAACATCCTTCAGGAGGAAGAAGAAAGGGGAATAATGTCAATTTCAAAGAAGCAGAGCCCCTCAATACAACTTCAAAGACTCAGACACTAAATGTAATGTTGTTTTTAGAAAGGGACTATAAGTAGGGTAGTTTGAGACTCCAAACTTTGTCATCTGTCAGCAGCCAGACGGGCTGTGTGAGGAGGGAAAGCTCTGCAAGACTTCTGCCTGTGACGAGAACAGGCGTTTCAGGCCTGCAGGTCTCCCTACTGGGTAAGGGAACATCACCCAGGGAAATGAAGACCGTCTGCCCTAGAGTCTGGGCAGATGGTCTTGATTTTTCCTGGAGTCTGCCTGCTCGCCAAGACCAATGTGCCATGTAAGGAAGAGGAGAGAGTTGGAAGAAGCAAGTTCCAGGGAAGAGCCCTATTGTGATTACTTCCAGTGCGAGGTGTGAGGAATCAACTTCTGCACCAATCGGGCAGCAGCGGGTGTGCTGGATTGTTTAGGCGACCCCGTGGGCTAGGAGGGGCGGCCATGGACTTAGCAGAGGAGCGAGGGTTGTGTGGAGGGCATGCCAGCCCTGCATTACCTTGTGGTGGGTGACCCCCTAGGCCAGAGAGGGGGACACCGAGAACATCAACGTCACGTCAGCGCGACCAGACTTATAAGTGCAGTGGCTGGGACCTCGTATGCCAGGAGGGCCAGCCGGAGATGCTGAGGCCAAGGGTACGAGCCATCGCCTGGGACTGAGAAACTGCTGCTGTGACCAAGGCGGGTCTGGCCCGCATTCTGCGAACTGCACCAAAGGTACTCTGAGGATCGAAAGCCTTCGCCAGAGCCTCGTCAGAGCAAGGAAATCAAACATCCCCCCCCACCCGTGAGGGAAATTGTGATTCACCGCTGGATCACAGGAGCGCCGCTAGAACCAGCCGGTAGCATGGGTCGCAGGATAGAGCTTGTGCCTGCCGGGTGCTGCCAATTGTGACCATGCGCAGCCCGAATTCGCCAATCCAGAGCAGGACTTCACTACGCCGCTGATGGGTTCCATATTGCCTGATCAGGAAAGGCATGAACTGAGCTTTTGGGGCTCAAGGGGACATACGGCAATCAATAATGTGACCCAGTAGACTCTTGTGACTGAATTTCTGAAACGAGTCAGAGGGGAGGACTCTTGAGTAGGGCCTAATACTTTACATTTCCTGGATGTAGACATCAGTGAATGGCGAAAACATCAAGCATTTTGCACTAAAGTTAGTGGGACAAAAAGTGGAACGACAACTAATAGAGGCCCAACCTCAAGAAGGATTGTGTTATTGCTTTGAATGTCATTTACTTTTGCATGCGTAGAACTAGAATCACAAAACTTTTTTTATCTGAAAACAAGCTTTTGACTTGACACTGATTTATTGTTCACGTTGCTTGCACATTGATTTAGAAGTCGTGTTCACCGATCTGTTTCTGCATCCCCTGCCAACCCCCTCCCCCTCCCACCACACCAAAGGAGCCTTGCCAGCTCATCCAATGCTACCAAACTAAGAGCCAGGTGCAGAAGGGATGCTCGGCCCATTTGAGTAGGATCCGTAGTAAGTCGGGCCCCAGGAATCGAGGGTAAAAGGCTTCAGCCACAATGGATGGGTCCAGTAACTACTGCTTGCCCCGTGACCCACTGACAGGGATTCTCACATTTACTGTGTGGTTACTCCAACAGGTCTAGAAGATCTGAAAACCACCACGGCTGTGCCACTTCAAGCTATGGGCATCATTCTGGCTTTGCAATGAGACACTCTGATCAACAGAATGCAAACAAATTTGTAAATAAACAATTTTGCCTAGTCTATAAAAAGGGCGTTTCCCTTAGACCCCAGTTGATAGTACCTGGAGGCACAGTATAGGCATTTTCAGGGGAAAGCCCCAATTATGAAAGATGCTTCACAGAACTCACCTGTTGAGGACCCACTCTGGATTTTTCTCAAAACAATATGCACAAGGAAGGGGAACCACCATGATTTGTTAGTCCCTTGCTATGGACCATTTCTAGATTGTTTGTACTCCCAGGGATAGTGGTTTGTAAGTCCCTATATGCTTGTTCGGATACATTGTTGTTGTGTTGTCCATGCAAACAAAAAGGGACTTTACCTCAACGAAAGAATGGAAAGACTTTACAGCCAGATGGACTGCTCTCAGTTCCAGTAGTATATACGTTAACATATTTCATAAAACTCTAGATGGTCCAAGTTAGCGCTCCATCCCTGAGGAAGGGAGTCTGATGATTGTCTTTGTTAGAATTTCCTGATGAATAGGAACTTCGTTTAACAGATTTTGAGACCAGTACCACCAATTAATGACTAAATGGCAGACTGGGATAGAGGAAATCCATCTTCCCTGCTGTCTATTAGCTGGCACCATTGGTCTTTCAGACATTGCTGCGGAGTTCTCATGAGGTTGCAGAGCGGAAAGATGTAAGATGTCTGAATCCCAGGAGAGGCAAGATGTGGCGTGTTATAGGATAAGGAGTTCATAGCTTATTATAGTAGTTCAGATGAATAGAAGACAGTTTTTAATGAAGGATTTACTCTTGCAGACAGAGTCTCAAGAATTGCACCCAAGTAGTCTGTTGATTTAACTAGTACAGCAGTTGACTTCTTGAGCCTGACATTCGGGCCCAGATGCTAAGGGTCTCAAAAGAAGTCCTAAAATGGTTTAGAAATTCCACTTATAAATCCAGTCTAGATAGGAATAGGCAACGATTCTGTGTTTCCGGAGATACGCCCCAACCACTGCTATACATTTAGAAAATATGCTTGGTGCAGGCTTAGCACAAATGTATGGATTTTTAACAGGAATTCATCACTGCCCACTATAAACCTTAGTACCTTTCAATGTGGCTTTAAATTGGAATGTAGAAGCAGGCGCCGTGAAGGTCTATGAAAAATATCCAGTCCCATTGAATAAATGTGGTTAAATCTAATGTAAAGGCAACACCCTGATTTTTCCTATCCATTTCTTTGTTGTTCTCAGATCGAGAATAGGGGTGAATTTTTGTTTACGTACCCTTTTTTAACTAGAATGTAAGAAAATAAGTTACTTACCTGTAACTGCAGTTTTCCAGTATTTGTATCTTTCATAGATTCACATGCTTGAATCATTCTCTGTTGTCGAAATGGGAGTCCCAAGGTACCATAATAAAGCAGTATGTATCACAATCATAAGCTATAATGGCAATGAAGTATAGAGTCAGTATAGAGTCAGTATAATAGCCTATTTCCTTTTTTAAACAAGGACCGACCTTGAACTATGTAGCCAATCAGGCGACAACACCCCAACAGAGGCTGAGTCCCTCAGATTTTCAAGCACAAGTGGGAATAAAGAATCCTGAGAAAAAAGGGGAGCCTTTCAGGGAGGAGGGTCGGTTGCATGTAAATCTATGAAAGATACCAATACTGGAGAACTGCTGTTAAAGGAAAGCAACTTATTTTCTTGTCCAGTATTGGATCTATCACAGATTCATGTGCGTGAATCAGAATAGCAAGCACTTACTATATTTGTATATCTTGTGGTATTAGCACAAATAGCGGATGGTGGGTAGAAAATATATACATAACATTCCTATGCAATTTGATTTTATATATATTTATATTCACTTAAAAAACCATAGGTTTCAGGCCTTATATAGTTAAGAATTAGCATTTAAAAAACCATTGAAATTGCTCCTATATAGTTAGTTGTACTAACTATATTTCGCGCACCCGCAATCCACTGCTGATGATGTCACATATTACATCATTCATGACATGGTCAGTGACATCACTGATGACATTACTGATGACATCTCAAATGACATCACTGATGACATCTCATTTGACATCACTGATGACATCACTGATGACATCATCCAGTGACTGTGTGTTTCTGTAAAGTTTAAATATGTTTTACATATTGAAGAATGAGTGGATGTATAAGTGTCTGGAGGAAGGATTTAGTAGGTGCGTGACTGACTGTATGAGAGTGATTAAATGTGTCTTACTAAAAGCATAGGTTAGTGACTAAACTGTCTGAATGTGTGCATCAGTATGTCTGTTGTTGTGTACGCTGCTGCATGTGTTGATCAGTAGCTATATGAGTGGCTATATGGGTTATTGATTGGTTTCCCAAGTATTTGAATGGGAGACTGAGTGTGTGTGGGTGGCTGGGAGGTGTGTGACTCTGTGCATAGATGTGTGAGCAGTTGATTCACTAGGTGTATGAGTTCAAGAGTGCATGTGGAAACAGCTATATGGACGGTTGACTGTGTGCATGGGTGTGTTGGTGAGTGAATGGATATCTCAGTGCTACATGTCCAAGTAAGTACATATGTAAAACACAGTGCATGTGAGAGTTGGCATATATAAATGACTATACATGAGAGCCAGTGAATGTGCGAGTGGCTGTATGGATCCTTGTGTACTTGTATCAGTGATTGTATAAGCGAGTAAGTATGTGTTAGTATGTGTTTGAATAAGTAAGGTGTTGTGTGTATAACTGTATAGTTGAGGAAATGGAAGTGTGATTGATTCTTTGCATGACTGGACTAGGTGTGTGAGTAACACCATGGATGAGTGGCAGTGTGTGAGTGTCTGTATAGGTGTATGAGTGCATATGATAGTGTTGTATTGATGAGTGACTGTATGTATGAGTGATTCTATGGGTGAATGAGTGAATGTGTGTGTAGACCTAGGAATCAGTGAGTGCGTATGTAGTAACTGGTATTGGTGTGTCAATTGTTTCAAGAATGGTAGTCTGTATTTAACACTGGGTGTATCAAAGGTTATATTAGAGTGTGAGGAGGTGCATCGTATTGTCACATGAATGATATCATCAGTGATGTGATCAGTGATGTCAAATGAGATGTCATCAGTGATGTCATCAGTGATGTCATTTGAGATGTCATCAGTGATGTCATCAGTGATGTCATCAGTGATGTCACTGACCATGTCATGAATGATGTAATATGTGACATCATCAGCAGTGGATTGCGGGTGCGCGAAATATAGTTAGTACAACTAACTATATAGGAGCAATTTCAATGGTTTTTTAAATGCTAATTCCTAACTATATAAGGCCTGAAACCTATGGTTTTTTAAGTGAATTTGCAAGGTTTTTAAAATGCTAATTCCTAACTATATAAGGCCTGAAACCTATGGTTTTTTAAGTGAATTTGCAAGGTTTTTTAAATGCTAATTCCTAACTATATAAGGCCTGAAACCTATGGTTTTTTAAGTGAATTTGCAGGGTTTTTTAAATGCTAATTCCTAACTATATAAGGCTTGAAACCTATGGTTTTTTCAGTGAATTTGCAAGGTTTTTTAAATGCTAATTCCTAACTATATCAGGCGTGAAACCTATATTTTTTTTCAATAAATTTCAAAGGTTTTGTAAATGCTAATTCTATTAGCAGATAACGTTTATATATGTTATTATCCTTCTGGGACCACCTGAGCAGCCATCTTGTTTCTCAGGAGAAGTGAGGCACAAGAGAGCACAAAACAAGAGTGGAAAACGCGAAAAGGGGGGAGGGTTGAGACCCCCTGACCCCCTAGACCTTGTCAGGGGGTCCAGGAAGGGCAAAAAAAAATTTTTAATAAAAAAAATCGCAGGGTACGCGCACCGTACACGTACAGTACGCGTATCGTGCGCGTACCCCGCGATTTTTTAAAAAAAATACTTTTTTTTGCCCTTGGGGGTCCTTTTGGGACCCCCTGAGAAGGGCTAGAGGGTTGGGGGGTCTCTACCCTGTCCCCTTTTCGTGTTTTCCACTCTTGTTTTGGGCTCTCTTATGCCTCAGTTCTCCTGAAAAACAAGATGGTGGCCAACACTTCCTGGTTTGGACAGTTTGGAATGTTGACAGTCGACTGCCAGCCAATCAGAAACTCGCTCGCGCAAGTAAGGGTACGCGCAAGTACGCGTACGGAGCGCGTACAGTGAGCGCATATAGATATATAATTTGCTCAAATTCAATTTTCTCAACAACTACTGGAGGGATTTTCACCAAATATAGAAAAGGCACTACTGCATACCTGTCCCTACCATTTTGCCAAGTTTGGTGTAATTCCGTTCAGCCGTTCGGGCTGTAGCCGTGTCTAAAGGTCCCATAGAAAATGCCATTTGAAAAATTTCAAATTCAATTTTCTCAAGAACTACTGGAGGGATTTTCACCAAACATAGCAAAGGCACATCTGCATACCAGGCCCTATCATTTTGCCAAGTTTGGTGTAATTCCATTCAGCCGTTTGGGCTGTAGCCGTGTCTAAAGGTCCCTATGGAAATTAACATGGGGAAAACACGTTTTGGGACCCCCCTTTCGGCCCCCGCTTGACGAATCCCCCGAAACTTTCAGGGAAGGAGCGGAGCGGAGCTGGCCAAAATTCTGGAACATTACACACAGATTCCTCAATCGCGCCAAAGTTATTCCCAATAGAATGTTGAGCGCATATAGATATATAATTTGCTCAAATACAAATTCTCAACAACTACTGGAGGGATTTTCACCAAATATAGAAAAGGCACTACTGCATACCTGTCCCTACCATTTTGCCAAGTTTGGTGTAATTCTGTTCAGCCGTTCGGGCTGTAGCCGTGTCTAAAGGTCCCATAGAAAATGCCATTTGAAAAATTTCAAATTAAATTTTCTCAAAAACTACTGGAGGGATTTACACCAAACATACAAAAAGGCACTGCTGCATACCAGTCCCTACCATTTTGCCAAATCTGGTGTAATTCCATCCAGCCGTTCGAGCAGTAGCCTTGTCAGAATGTCCCTATGGAAATTAACATGGGGAAAACACGTTTTGGGACCCCCCTTTTTTCTCGGCCCTCGCTTGACGAATCCACCCGAAACTTTCAGGGAAGGAGCGGAGCGCAGCGAGGCAAATTTAAGGAAAATTACAGGCAGATCCCTCAATCGGTGCCAAAGTTATTCCCAATAGAATGTTCGGAATTTCCTATGGTAACTAGGCCGCCCTGCTACGAAGCCGCCGTATCTCCTGGTCGTCTAAGTAGTGAGTTGGCTTCCGGGTGGGGCGGGGACGGTCACGTACATCACGTACTTTGCCTTCCAAACTTCTTGGGCCGTACTCGGCTTCCGTAGAACTAGCAACACAACGGTTACCCTAGCAACAGTCATGTGACCGTCCCCGCCCCACCCGGAAGCCAACTCGCTACTTAGACGACCAGGAGATACGGCGGCTTCGTAGCAGGGCGGCGGGGGGTGCACTTAGGTATTCGGCAGTCCCACCTCCAGATAACTGTAAGTAGAAACCTTTAAATCCACAGGATGCACGATCACCACGCTACCGATTCGCCCACCGCATCACGCGGCGCACATGGGTTGGAATCGAGCCTCCGTGCAAATTTAAATTAACTTCGTATTTCCCACAGAATACGTTACAAACAGAGGAGATACCCCCTCCGGCCCTCCAATGAACTAAACACTGGAATCAGAGTAAGCCCAGAAACCGCATCTGATGTGTGTCTGTCTTTCATGTTCTATGTCAGTAAGTCCGTGTATGTTGAATGTACGACATTAGATAATCTATGCACTTTTAACCCCCCTATTTCTCGCAACCACAATAATGGCAAGACGCGAGTGTGATACCACATCACCCTGGAGATACGATCAGTACGCAAGATTGTATAAAAGAAACGAAAGGTAGCGATTATGCACCCACCTAGCACGCACCAATTGATACGTTTGCGTGTTATAGTTCTATCACAACGTGATAATTTCACATTGACATTCACAATACTTTCCAAATACGAGTGGCAGTGAGCATGAAGATATAAAAAGACACGAAACTGCACAACGTAACAGGCATGTAAAACAAGTTTACGTCTGATTTATGTATGTCTCTTCTTTTCCTCCAACAGGTTCTTCTTTTTTATTGGCTCACCAAACTGGTTAGAGTCCCTATACCATTTAGCGATTTTTGCTAACTTGGTTACAGTGAACTAGGATTGGGTGTGCCTTTTAGGGGGCACATACCGTCCAGCTCCCTGTTATAGCGGTCCTGATGATGAAAACCTGGTATATCCCTTTCACGGTTGAAACATGTAGACCAGTATAAACATAAGAGATACTTTTGGCCTTAATACACCCTCATAGTGTCTCGCCTCACATTTTTAATATTGTCCAGTTGCTTGTCATTAAAATTTATTCTCCCACTAAGTTAAACCAGGACAATTTTTAACACACTTTTTTGCACCTACACGCACAACCTGCTCCACTGTAATTCAGGTGTTGTAGCACACCCTGGTGACACTAGGCCACCAGGGTGGACCCCGATGATGAAGCATGTCACCACTAGGTTGGTGAGTGAGGGTTTTTTAACAAAAGGATAAATTCTCTCCTTTTGGCAGCTCACTACCACATTAGGAATCTCTTCTGATTTCCGAATGATGGTACTTCCTTCTTTGTTTATATAACTTGAATTAAGCCGCCTGGACTACTGCAACGGTCTGCTGATATCCGCCAATGAGGCCTCGCTCAGCAGACTGCAGGTAGTCCAGAATACGGCAGAGCAATTGGTCCTCAATGCCCCCCCTAGGACTGCCTCCCGCCCTCTTCTCTTGCAACTTCATTGGCTTCCTATTCGCCAACGGGGTAGATTCCAAGTTTGCTGCACCATCCATAAGGCGTTGTTTAATCTTGGTCCGGAGAAATTTACACTGTACCGATCTTCCAGATCCCTCCGCTCGGGCTCGAAACATCTTCTTGTGGTTCCTCGAGTTAGGAAGGCTAGATTGGGGGAAGGGCCCTTTCTCCTCTAGGCCCCCGCTATTAGAACGAGCTCCCCCTACTCTTGAGACAATGCCCTGATCATTTGCAATTCAGAAAGTTGCTCAAGACATCTTTTTCTGTTCCTGATCCAGCTGTAGTTGCACTACATCCATGCTGCCCATCCAAAGCGCAGAGATACCCCTCCGGGGTCGATTCAGGCACTATATACATAAATACATAAATAAATAAATAAAATAAAATAAAAGGACCACTTTCCTTGAATTTGTAGGTTCTGTAGATGACCACCCAGCGGGAACCAGAGTTTACATCGCATGCGATAGAACGCAGGCAATTACAACGCGGTCGTTACAACGATGGGGAACCTCCGGTTTGCAAAGGCACTGCAGGCTTGGTACTAAGATCCTCTGTGTGCGACCACCACTTCCAGAGGTAAGTTGGGAAGTTGGGGGTTGGTTAGGCACTGTTGGTTTTGCCCCCCACGGCCGTGGGGCGTCGGGTGCAGGGGTGCCTTTTGGGGTCGGATCTTCTTAACAGCTCCTGGTTGCGGTTTGGGGTACCTTCCGGATTTAGGCTGCAGGCGTCGGCTGGAGACTTGAGGCAGGTCAGGAATCACTGGATCTCGGGTCAGGATCGCCTGGGGGACCTCCTCGTGGTGTTTGCCCACTCGAGCTCAGGCCGTGGACAGCGGCTGCAGAGTGGTGCAGATTCGCGGTGTCCAGCTAGAGCCATTGGTTGCAGAAGAACAAATCCAGTGTTCACGGGAGACAAAGTCTTAAAGGTTGAAGGCAGGCAGGTCCTCCGGGATTTTCGAGGTTGCTGGCAGCAGGACACATCAGGATTTCGCAGGAGCAGGTTCGAGGGGGATACAGCCCGGTAGGGCTGGGGCCAAGTCAGTAAACATTTTCCTCTTGTTAGCTTTGGCACAAATGTTCGGTCCTTCTTCTTTTCTTGTTGCAGGTTCTTGTCTGAGGAAGCAAGGTTCAGGGGTGCTCCTAAATACTAGATTTAGGGGCGTTACAGGTTGGTAAAAGGTAGCGACCAATGGGTCCCTTCCCTTGGGTGGGTACACTCCCTATTATGCCACCCTCCAGTGGGAGGGGGGCATGAGCCTGTCCCTGGTTGGCTGAGTCCCCCCATCTGCAAGATGGCGGGACTGAAAGTTGTGCTTCCCCTCACCTCCCCACCTGAGGGGTGGATTTGGCAGAGGTGAGCACACCTCACTTCCTCACTTGTTTTTACCACCAGTTCTCCCGCCCAAGGTGGTGGTCAGAACCAGTGGCCGGTCTCGAAGGATGCCGATTAGGTGTACCAGCTAGGAAGAGCTACGTAACAAATGGTTCCACGGACTTCCTCTTTTTCCCTTGAATGTCCCAGAGGCCAATTAGAGCCTTAAAAAACATACGCCACTGAATTGCAGAAGAGTCGTATGTATAAATATTAGCACATGCTCATTGGTAGGCATACAATTCACTTTTTTGGAGTGGTACTCACAGGGCTGCACCCTGCGACGTCCTGAAGAAGAGCTGAGGGGTACAGCTCGAAACTAGTTGGCTTTCTACTAGGGTCCTGATCTCATAATCGGACCAGCTCTCCTAGAGAACCACCCCACTTTTAATATATCTACTAGGAGCACGAATAAAGTCTTTCCCGCCCACTAGTAGGATATTTTTAATTCACACCACTCCACCCACTTCCCTTTTCACATGACACCACACATAGTCCTCAATTAAAAAAAGTGCTCCTACGTAGTGGCGCAAGTCGTAGCACGCCTCAACCCGCAGCGGGTTGGGAAGCCCCTATGATGAAGCATGTCACCGTGAGGAAACTCCGGTGAGTGAGGGGACTAAAGAAAAAGGATATTCCTCCCCTTTTTCTTCTTCCTTTGTGTGAGCCACATCCAATGCTGAAAGTGACTCTTCTTGAGAGCTAGGTTTTTTTGATCTGATATTTCGGATTGTTTTTTGACTTATACTTTGCTGTGGAGGGCGAACCTAGCTGTTTTTTCCTCTACCTCCCCCCTTACTTTTGAATTTCGGGATATGCGTTCACCATTGAAGTGCATTCTTCATCTGTGGAGTTATCCAGATGATATCTTCGAAGGACCCTGAGATCTGTAACCATTGACTGTCTAGTTTCTCCTGCAAGGGTCTCTTGTCCAAGCAGTAGTTGGAATGAGGGGAATGCCGGAGGACAGCATTCCCAGTAGCGATTTGTACTTCTGTACTGAAATTGACTTTTTTACGAGGAGTAGAGCTGCCAGCCTGCATATCTTTTCTTGCCTTTCCTGTGAGGCGCAGGCCTTTGCTTGTCGAGAGTCTCTAGTTGCCCTTAAAACATTCTGACCCTCGAGGGAATTAGATGAGACTTTGGAATGTTGATGGACAGCCCAGAGACTGGAAAAGAGACAGGCATTCATGAGTATAACTGCTTGCTCCCCGGGGGGAGGTATGTTGTGGTCCAAGGCAGGTTAGACGGGAATCCGCTCGTGCTGGCCTCGGTGTACGCGCCCAACACGGGCCTAGCGGCTTTCCTCGCACAGTTATCTACCACGCTAGCTCCCTGGCACGGTATCCCGTGGGTGATGGGTGGGGACTACAATAGCACATTGGACCTGGCCCTGGACCGATCCCATCCCCCACGCCCAATTCACAGGCACAAACTGCTGCGAGCACTCTACAGGCGTGGTCCGCGCAATGGGACTTGCACGATGCGTGGCGCAGCCGTAACCCACGCACCAGGGCCTACTCGTACTATTCTGGGGCACATGCTCTACACGTGCGTCTTGATAGGTACATGGTCACCAGTGAGGTCCTGCCACATATCACGGACACCTGTTATATGGGTCGCACACATTCTGACCACAACCCTCACACCCTAAATTTGGCATGGGACAACCCCCGGCCCCAATACCTACTTGGCGACTACAACCTGACCTGCTACTGGATGGCCACTTTCGACACTCCATAAGCGCACAAACAACACAATATTTTGAGGACAACACTGACACGGCATCAACCCAAAACAAACCAGACTAGGTAGGGGAGGGCCTGAGGGGAGAAGTGTTTAAAGACTAAACGGTACCTTGTCCCCCAACTACGGGGTACGGCATCAACCCCGCAGATCGAATGGGACGCATTCAAAGTGGTCCTCAGGGGGCAATGCCTAGGCACGCAAGCTTGCTCACGGCGCCAACTAGAGTCAGACCTGAGGCGCCTTGAGACAGACCTATTACAGGCGAACAGGAAGCGACTGACGGCGAAGACGCTAGATTGTTAGAGGCGCGAGCGGAACATGACAGGCTAATAGATAAACTGAAACATGTTAATTACGCGGCACACTCGGCCCGCACGCATCATACTGGCGATAAGCCCGGTAAGCTGTTGGCCTGGCTGATACAACGTGAGGAGCGAACGTCACCCGTGACGGCGATACGACCACCTGTCGGCCCTGTGGTGTACACCCAGGCAAAGAGCCACGAAGCCTTTATAGCACATTACCAAGAGCTGTATAGGTCCCGCCTACAGACCCCACTCCCGGACATAGCCGCTTACCTCGACGATGCCACACTGCCCACCCTTACGGCAGACCAACGTGACGGCCTTGGGTCGCCATTGGAAGCGGATGAGCTATGCGACGCCATCTTTGCCCTCTCGAATGGCAAGGCTCCCGGACCAGATGGGATACCGGCCGAATATTATAAAGCATGCTCTGATTTACTGATACCGGAGCTCCTCAGGGTGTACTCGGTGGCACTGGACGACCTGGCCTTACCTCAGTCAATGAACGAGGCGACACTAGTGTCTCTTCTCAAGCCAGGCCGAGATGCCGCACTCCTTGGATCGTACAAGCCCCTAGCGCTCCTGAACACGGACTACAAGATCCTAGTGTCAGCCCTGGCCAGACGACTGGCGCCACTGGTGCCCTCCCTGGTACACAGCGACCAGAACGGCTTCGTGCCCGCTAGAAACACCTCCCAAAACATCAGGAAACTGTTGCGGGTACAAGAATACGCGGTGCAGGGATGGCCGAGATCGGGATGCTTAATCTTAGATCTCAAAAAAGCGTTCGACTCGGTCGAATGGCCCTATCTATTGGCAGTGTTACGCAAGTTCAACCTAGGAGACGACTATGTCGAATTGGTTGGTCTGCTGTACAGGAGCCCCGAAGTACGAGTCCGCACAGGTAGGCTATTGTCCCACGCCATCAAGATCAGACGAGGCACCAGACAAGGCTGCCCGCTGTCCCCATTACTCTTCTCGCTAGCAATAGAACCCCTCGCTGAGATGTTGCGCGGCAGAGGCGCGAACTGGGGCATACCGCTGGCAGATGGAGTGCACGTTGTCTCGCTATACGCTGACGACCTGCTCCTGTATTTCAGTGACCTCGCCAGCTTGCCGCCGGAACTATCAGAAATCTTCCGAACCTTCGAGACCATGTCGGGCCTCAAGGTGAACTGGGCCAAATCGGGGGCATACTCATTTGCCCCCGACGTCCCAGACCCCGGAATCAGTATCAATGACGTAAAGCTCCCGGGGCACGATACCACATTCAAGTATCTGGGAATATACATATACAGGACGCCCCTGGACATCCTAGATGGCAATCTGACGCGCGCCATCGCGTCCATCAGGTCACAGATAGCCTTTTGGAAGACTCTCCCACTCAATGTACCGAGCAGAGTGACGCTGACGAAAATGATTGTGCTGCCCAGACTCCTATATTACTTCGCCAACATCCCGGTGTACGTCCCAGCCCGCACCTTTAAGGAACTAGAGACAATGATCAGGGAGCTGATCTGGAACGCTGGCAGGCCTAGAGTGGCACTGACCAAACTGTACACACCGGTAGAGGCAGGCGGCCTCGCTGTGCCACACCTAGAGCTTTACTACCTAGCGGCACAACTGCAATGGGTGTCCGCCTGGCTCACAGGCAGGAGCCTGGAGGACACAGCTACGACCGCGGACACGCTGTCCCTCATACAGATACACTCGCTATTCCACCCGCTGGCGCGCACGAAGGCTCAACCGCAACTCCACGTCGCTGTGGCTGTGAAATGCTTCACCAGAAGCCTACGGCTCACAAGAGACGTCAAACCGTATGCCCCGGCGCTCCCACTCCTGGGCACCCCCAAAGCTACATCCGTTGTCACGGAGGCCGCGCTGGAACACTGGACACGCTCGGGAGTAGACACCATGGCGGACTTATATGCCGACGGAACACTGATTCCCTTCGAGACGCTAGTCAGCGACACGGGCATCCCAGCAGGACAGTTCTTGCAACACGCCTCTATAGTAGCGGCATACACGCGACAGTGGGGTAACATCACTGAGGAGCTCCCCACACACCAGCTGATACAACACCTACACGTCATGGGGAATGAATCACACGTGATACATTGGCTGACTCAAGCAATGTTGTCGCACACACAACATACTCTACAACCTTTGCGCGACAAATGGGCAACCGACAGAGGGAGGGTCTGGACGGACAAGGAATGGGCAAAAGTGTTAGCAGGCCCCAAAAACGTCCCCCGTAACGCACGCTTTAAACTGATTCAATTTTATATATTACATAGAGCGTACCTCTCACCGGCCAAAATCAACCAGTACTTCCCTGGTGCCACGGCTAGCTGCCCGAGATGTGCGCTCGATGGTGCGGACCTGCTGCACATGTTGTGGCTATGCCCTCAGATACAAACATATTGGCAGACGGCACTACTGATTCTCAAGCGATGCACGGCCATGCCGATACCGCACACATGGGAGTCATGCCTACTGGGCCTCTACAAGAGGACCAAACAGAATAAAGTCCACTCCCGTTTCTGGGACCTTGGCCTCCTCACGGCTAAAAGGCTGCTCACTAAACATTGGAAACGTACAACCCCACCCACAGCGCAACACTGGCGTGCCTCTCTGGACACCTGGGCTAGAGCAGAGAGCGTCATCCTCCGCAACGAGGAAACAGCAGGTTTGCGCCAATTCCCAATTGCGACTCTGTGGGACGATGTGCTCAACGCCTTCCATAGAGAATGCCAATCACTGGGAGACCACGCACCTGACACTTCCCCCAGGAGGGATAGAGATGCAACAGAGGGAGCGGCCGAAGTCGACCATGAACCTGATGCTCCTGACCAAGATACACATGCGCCACCAGACGGGGAGACTGCTGCACTCGCAGGTGACACCACACTATAACAGGCGAGACGCCATAATCCGCGACTGACATATGTCCCACACCACCCGCAAACGCCCCAACATTATCCCGAGACCAGACAAACAGAGGCAGACACACCTGAGGACTCCCCTGAAACCTACCGCTATCGAAGCGCACCCACCACGACAGCTACACCACGCCACCAAGTCTACTGCCCGCAACTCGCCACTCCCCCCCCCTCTCCCCCCCTCTTCCTTTCCCATACTCTCCCTATGGAGTACACAGAGCTGGAATGACGGCGATGGGGACACACTATGACTTACCGAGTGCTGCGTCCCGCGACCATTACCTACACCCCGGGGCTATAGAATGAATATGCTACTTACCAGTATGCATCTGTTCTTGGCATGTAGGGCTGCTAACATTCATATCTATTGCATAGATCGCCGCCTAGTGTTGGGTCCGGATGATTGCACATTGTTGTCCTGGAAGAGTCTTCGAAGTATCACGAGATAGGTGGCTCCTCCCCTGGACTACAGTGCGCATGGGCATCGACTCCATCCCCAGATTGTTTTTAGCCATTGTGGCAGAGATGGAGTGAAATAGTCTAAATGATGTCCATGCTAATGAGTGAATGCATGAAGTATCTGCAGCCGCTACGGGCACCGGGGAGGAGGGTGGCCGATATGAATGTTAGCAGCCCTACATGCCAAGAACAGATGCATACTGGTAAGTAGCATATTCAGTTCGAGGCATGTGGGCTGCTAAATTCATATCTATTGCATAGAATACATAGCAGTCCCTCCATTAACGGCGGCTGCCCGTGCCAGCTGCAGAAGTCTGAAAAAGTGTTTTGAGAACAGCCTGTCCTACAGCTGCCTGCTGTTTGGAGTGTACATCTACGCAGTAATGCTTTGTAAATGTATGTGGTGTAGACCATGTGGCTGCTCTACAAATGTCTTCCAAAGGAATGTTCCCCAGGAAAGCCATGGAGGCCCCCAACTTACGTGTGGAGTGCGCTCTTGGGGGGACCGTTAAAGTACGTTTAGCTTTTTGATAACAAATCTGAATGCACTTAACGATCCATCTGGCTATTCCTGCCTTGGAAATAGGGTTGCCTTTGTGCTGGGCTGAGAAGGCAACAAAAAGTTGCTGTGTCTTTCTAAATTGTTGTGTCCTGTCAATGTAGTACATTAGTGCCCTTTTGACGTCCAACGTATGGAGCATTCTTTCTGCTAGTGTTTGTGGGTTTTGAAAGAATGCGGGCAGTTCAATAGTTTGGTTGACATGAAACTGTGACACCACCTTCGGAAGGAACTTGGGGTTAGTGCGGAGCACTACCCTGTTTGAATGAATTTGTATGAATGGCTCTTGTATTGTGAGAGCTTGCAGCTCACTAACACGCCTGAGAGATGTAATAGCAATGAGAAAGGCCACTTTCCATGTCAGGAACTGAATCTCGCATGAATGTAGCGGCTCAAAAGGTGGGCCCATCAGTCTAGTGAGGACCACATTGAGGTTCCACACAGGAGCTGGTGGTGTCCTTGGAGGAATGACTCGTTTCAGTCCCTCCAGGAAGGCTTTAATGGCAGGCACCCTGAAAACAGAGAGATGCTGTCTGTTCTGGAGATAAGCTGCTATGGCGGATAAGTGTATCCGAATGGAAGCGTAAGCTAGATTGCATTTGTAAAGATGTAACAAATAGCAGATGATGTTAGGAATGGATGCATCTAGCGGGTCAATGTGATGTTCCGTACAGTAAATGACAAACCGCTTCCACTTTGCGGCATAGCAAGCTCGGGTAGTGGGCTTCCTTGCCTCTCTGATGATGTCCATGCATTCAGGAGGCAGGTTGAGGTAGCCAAATTCTAAGATCTCAGGAGCCAGATCGCCAGATTGAGCTGTTGCGGATCTGGATGCTGAATGTCGCCATGGTTCTGCGTCAAGAGCCGGGGTGTGAGGTGCAGCCTTTGATGCGGTACCACGGAAAGTTCCAGAAACGTGGTGTACCATGGTTGGCGTGCCCACGTTGGAGCAACCAGGATGAGCGTCATCGAGTGTTGCTTTAGCTTTCTTGCCACCAGCGGAATGAGAGGCGCTGGGGGAAAAGCGTACGCAAATTTTCCTGACCAGTTCATCCATATCGCATTGCCTTGCGATTGTGGGTGAGGGAACCTGGCGGCAAAGCTTTGGCATTTTGCGTTTTCCCTTGTGGCAAACAGGTCTATCTCTGGATGACCCCAGTGCTGGAAGTACGGGTGGAGTACTGATGGATGTATTTCCCACTCGTGCATTTGATGGCTGTACCTGCTGAGCAGATCCGCCATCTGATTGTCCTTGCCCGGGAGGTGTTCCGCCATGAGGAAGATGTTCCTCTGAATGGCCCACTTCCACATGCTTTGAGCCAGATGAGACAGCTGTGGAGAGTGTGTACCTCCCTGCTTCTGGATGTAGTACATGGCTGTCATGTTGTCCGTCCGGATCAACACGACCTTGTTGCACAGATGTACTTTGAAGGACTTGAGTGCCATGAAGATCGCCATCAACTCCAGGTAGTTGATGTGCATCTTTTGTTGCTGCGTTGACCACAGTCCCTGCACTGTGTAGCGGAGCACATGAGCTCCCCACCCCTGGAGAGATGCGTCCGTTGTTAGGATAATCTGTGGCACAGGCTCTTGGAACGGTCGGCCCTTGCAAAGGTTGTGTGGATTCCACCAATGCAGAGAGTTGTATGCCCGACCGGTCACCAACACTAGGTCTTTCAACTGTCCTTGAGCCTGAGTCCACTGATGTGCCAAGCATTCTTGGAGCGGACGCATATGCAACCTTGCGTGCGGGACTATGAAGATGCAGGAGGCCATCATGCCTATCAACTGCATGAACACTCTCGCTGGTAGGGAGTGTTGCGGTCTGAACCTTTGGATGAGCGACTGAATGCTGTCGATCCTCACTTGGTTCGGCTGAGCTGTAGCAGTCAGAGTATTTATTGTCGCGCCCAGATACTGCCGCACGTGGAAAGGCTGGAGGTGCGACTTTGGGTAGTTCAGTGAGAAACCTAGACTGTGAAGGAGGTGAATGGTGTGGGACATGTGTGCGGCGCACTGGTGTTCCGACTTTGCTTGAACCAGCCAGTCGTCTAGGTAAGGGTAGACATGTATATTTTGTCTCCTGAGGTGCGCCGCTACTGTCGCCAGGCACTTGGTGAACACTCTGGGGGCAGTGGTCACTCCGAAGGGTAGGACTTTGAACTGATAATGCCTGTTTAGGATGGTGAACCTGAGGTATTTTCTGTGGGAGGGGTGGAGTGGTATGTGAAAATAAGCATCCTTGAGGTCCAAGGTTGCCAGGAAGTCCCCTTGGTTTAGCAGGGGAAGAATTTGCTGCAGTGTTAGCATATGAAAATGTTCTGATAAGATATACAGGTTGAGGGGGCGTAGATCCAGAATGGGTCTGAGGGATCCGTCCTTTTTTGGGATGAGGAAGTACAGGGAATAGACCCCTGTTCCTTTTTCTTCCACTGGTACGAGCTCTATTGCGCCTTTTTGCAGCATCACGATAACTTCCTGCTGCAATAAGTGCAAGTGCTCTGCCGACATAGGACGTTGTCTTGGGGGAATGTTGGGCGGAGTGGATGTCAACTCCAAACAATAACCGTATTGGATAAGTTTCCTCACCCACCTGTCTGTGGTGATGGACGTCCAGACTGGCAGGAACTGCTGGAGTCTCCCCCCGACAGGTGTTGGATGGTCGGGGGGCAGTGACAGAGAGTCACTTTGTTGGCGGCAGAGGAACGGGAGCTGTTGTTGCCTCTGCCCCTGCCCTTGGCACTGTTTCCTCTGTAACCCCCTCTACCCTGCTTTGGGTACGAGGATTGTGCGCCACCTCTATTGAACTGCGTCTGCTGTGGCAAGTGTCCTCTGTTAACACCACGTGCACTTGAGCGACGAAAAGTGCTCCCTCTGAATTGCTGAGACTGAAGCGCCCCCATAGATTTAGCTGTCTCATTGTCTTTTTTAATCTTTTCGAGGGTGGTGTCAACGTCTGGGCCAAACAGTTTGTCTGGATTAACGGGCTGGTTGAGTATAGTAGTTTGAATGTCAGGTTTAAACCCTGAGATGCGAAGCCAGGCTTGACGCCTTAACATCACGCTAGTGTTAATCGCTCTAGCCGCTGTATCTGCAACGTCAAGCGCACACTTAATTGCAGCGTTTGAAATGAGCTTGCCCTCCTGTATTAGCATCTCAGCTGCCTCTTTAAACTCGTCTGGAAGGTGTTGAAGGAGCTGCTCTAGGGTGTCGTAGTGCGCCCTATCATATCGTGCCAACAGGGCCTGTGTGTTCGATATGCGCCAGATATTGGCTGCTTGTGGAGCCACCCTTTTACCAGATGCTTCTAGCACTTTTGACTCTTTGTCCAGGGGAGGAGCTTCACCTGTCGTCTGGGAGTTCGCCCTTTTGCGGGCATTGGCGACCACCAAAGAGTCCAGAGGCAACTGGCCCTGAATATATGCTGGGTCCCCAGGTGCCGGTCTGTATTTCTTTTCTATACGTGGGTTTACTACCCTTGCCCTGGTGGGTTCCTTAAAGATTTCAGGTGCATGCTTAAGGACCCATGTTGGACAGGCCACATGAAGGGCCGCTCTCCCCCGGCCCAACCAGGCCCGAACCAGCCACGCAAGTACCACACACCACCATTACACGTCCACCGTCCCCGCAGGGACCCCTACACTCGAACCTGTTGACCGCGTAGGCCGACCCACTACCGGCCTGCGCGCCCATCCTGGGCGCCATCTTGGACACTCCACCACGAGGCCGCCTGGCCCCCGATCGACCTCAACCCTGGGCCTGGCCAGGCCTCAGACATTCCGGCACCAACATCCACCCAGGAGGTGAGCGAGCTACTTGGTCAGTCAATGGGAGCAAGAGGTGTCGATGGCTCTCCCCCGCCAAGTACCGCTCGCCCATCGCCTCCCCGGGCGCTGGCTCCACCCCCCTGCTGGGTGTCTGAACCCCCTCATCCCGGACCTCCCGACCTCCAAGTGCGAGGGTCCGGACATCAAAGCACACCAGCCCTATAACTGGGGCAGCTCCAGAGCCGGACGGCAGTTGTATCTTGGAGTCGAGAGACGCAAAGAAGAACTCATCCTTGACGGACTACTGGCGCTGCCGTAGCTCTGTCTTGTGCACCCTCGTCTTGCCTGCTGGCGCTGCCGCGGCTTTGGGAACCACCCTATCCTTCATCGTCGTCGGGACCTGCTGGCGTGGCCGCGGACCGTTTGTAACCACCACCTTCATCGGGACCTGCTGGCTCTGCCGCGGACCGTCGTCTTCCTTCATCCATCACGGGACCTGCTGGCTCCGCCGCGGCCCGTTCATCTACACCACCGAGCTCGAGGATTGAGAGCCATTTCCATCTCTTTGGTAACAAGACTGTCCCGCTACCCTTTTCCCGAACAGAGACCAGAATAGAGGGGACCCCTGAGTCCAGACCTCCTTGTACCATTCTACCGTACTTGAAGAATTGCCTATAAAGTATCGTTGAACTTTATCATTGTGTGGTGTCCGTCTGTGGGGGGGGAGTTACTTGTCTGTACGATTCACTGGAGACGGCTCTCCCCGGAGACCTCTCCCCTTATCCTCGGCCGACCCTCCCGGTCCGTCTAACATTGGTGGCCAGCGACGGGATCCGAATCACCGCATAAACCGTACAGAGAGTAGCTCACCCCACGGCGAATCACGATGTCAACTAAAGACAGCGGATCAACGGAGAAATTCCAGATGGAGAAATTGGACGAGTACAGCCATCGTGAACTTAAACAGTTCTGTATCGAATTAGGTATCGCTACCACCGGACTAAATACCAAAGATGACTTTAAGCAGGCCCTGGAATCTTGGGCAGAAACCGGGGCTGCCGGAACCCCCGATCAAGACATCGCAGCTCAAACCCCCATGGCCCCTGAAGAACGAAGAACGGGTCTCTCGCCAGACGAGATCCAGGAACGAGAAAGAACCCGACTACACGAGCTGGAAATGGCCCGGCTCAAAATGGACGTTGAACTAAAGTTGGCCGAACAGAAAATCAACTTAGAGCACCTGCGTCTCCGAGAAGAAAGAGAGGAGAAACAGAGACAAAGGGAGCTCGAGGAAAAGAAACTGGCATATGAACATGAGCGGAAATTAGCTGAAATCGACCTACGCAAACAGAATAAAGAAGCAGGGGTGCCCGAGCAACCCCACACTCCAGGGGCAACAGAGAAGAAGGTACACATCCCCAAGGATGTCGTTCGAGAATACTTCCGAGAGGACGACATCCAGCAATGGTTTAAGGCCTATGAAATCGCTATGACTGCACACCGGATCGATAGAAGCGATTGGGGGGCCGGTCTGTGGGGGAGATTCCTCAATGAGGGCCGCGACGCCTTGCTGCAACTCCCGGACCACCAGATGACCTCCTATGACCATATGAAAGCTGCACTCCTCACCCGCTATGGCCTCACACCCGAGATGTACCGTCAGAGGTTCCGAGACTGCACCCGCATCCCAGGTACAACTTGGGTGGACTATGTCAATTACTTTAGCCGAGCCTTCGAGGGCTGGATCAAAGGAAGCAAGGTCACAACCTACGAACAACTGTTCAATCTTATGGTATGGGAGCATCTGTCGAACAATTGCTTCATTGAACTTCGTCAGCACCTCCTCGACAGCAAGTTAACGGATCCCCGGCAGCTCGCAGCCGAAGCAGACCGGTGGGAGATCACCAGAGTGAGTCGAAATGGGTCCTCCGAACAGAACCGGAACAACAATGGTCAGCACCGTCCCCGAGGAGGTGGAGGCCAAGGACGCGGAAGAAGCAACGCTCCGGTCACCCTCACTACCAGCCCCACCCCCCCGGCCAACCGGGGCAGCACCCCAGCGCGACCGGGACATCGAGCCAATGTTACCTGCCATGGATGCCAACGAGTCGGACACTATGCAAACGACCCAAACTGCCCCCAGTACCAGAGCCCAAGACCCCGCCAAGTAGCCGCTGCTGCTCTGGGGGAGGAACAGATCTCAGAGGAACAAGACGAATATGAACAGGAACACCAAGAATGGGAGCCAGCCGCCATGGCTCTCGCCTGCCTAGGGGGGAGAGACATGGTCCCGCGGGTCCCCCTACCCGCTAATACCCAGAAGTACAGCCAATGGGTGGGCATCAATGGACGCCGGGCTGAAGCCCTTCGTGACACTGGGGCCAGTGTAACAGCCGTCCGCTGTCACCTGGTGACCCCCGAACAATACTTACCAAACATTCTCTGCCCTGTACGTTCAGCCGATAACTCAGAAAGTCTGTGTCGGATGGCCTGCGTCCCCTTCGAATGGGGAGGGGTCTCCGGCATGTTGAAGGTGACGGTCCGAGATGATGCCCCCGTAGACTGCCTCCTGGGTAATGACCTGGAAAGCTCTCCATGGGCAGCAGTCGAACGAAAAGAGCACCTGGGGATGCTGGGCGTCCCGGACTGGGCGTGCGTCACCACCCGGTCCATGACCGCCCGTGCAAACACCCGCCCAGAGGAACTCGAATGGCCGGCGCCACCGCCTCCGGTCGCCCCCGCCGAAACCACCGACCGTGACGTCCCCCCCGAACCAGCTCAACCTCCAGACCTCGCTAACCTCGACCAGTGGCCTCAAGAGGGGGGGCCCACGCAAGAACAATTTCGCCAAGAACAAAAGACCTGTCCCTCCCTCGAGGGACTCCGCCAGCAAGCGCTAGCCCAAAGCGCAGGGGATACCTCCGGAACTCACTGGGTCTACTGGGACAATGATCTGCTGTACAGTGAGCAAAGAATCGCGGAGCTGGGGGCCAGCCGAGTCCTAGTGGTACCCCTCCGTTTTAGAGACTTTCTGCTAAACCTGGCCCACGATGTCCCCCTGGCAGGACACTTGGGTCAAGACAAAACCTATAGCCGCCTGGTGACCCACTTCTTCTGGCCCAAAATGAGGGACAATGTACACCAGCATTGCCGATCTTGCCCCACGTGCCAAGCCAGTGGGAAGAGCGGCCGCAAACTGAAAGCCCCCCTGCAACCTTTTCCCGTGGTCACCACCCCGTTCGAGAGGGTCGGAATCGATATCGTAGGGCCCCTGGACCCGCGCACAAAACAAGGCCATCGATTCATCCTGGTGCTAGTGGACCACGCCACCCGCTACCCGGAGGCTGTTCCCCTGCGGACTGTGAC
Organism: Lissotriton helveticus; assembly: GCF_964261635.1. Lineage (NCBI taxonomy): Eukaryota > Metazoa > Chordata > Amphibia > Caudata > Salamandridae > Lissotriton > Lissotriton helveticus. Next base: position 685,615,638 of record NC_136070.1, on the reverse strand, counting down.
AGCCCCGGTAGTCGGCCGGGCTCTGATGGGGATCTTCTCCCGGGTGGGCTTCCCCCGGGAGGTCGTCAGTGACAGAGGCACGAACTTTATTTCGAAATATATGAAATCTCTCTGGCAACAGTGCGGGGTTACCTACCGGTTCACGACCCCCTATCACCCTCAAGGAAACGGCCTCGTAGAGCGGTTCAACCGCACGCTCAAAGGGATGATCGGGGGGTTGGAAGAGCCCCTCCGTCGCCAGTGGGATGTGCTGCTGCCGTGCCTCCTCTTCGCATATCGAGAGGTTCCCCAGAAGTCCCTGGGCTTCAGCCCATTTGAACTGCTATATGGACACCCCGTGCGCGGGCCGCTCAGCCTAGTTAAGGAAGGCTGGGAGATGCCCCCTCTAAAGAACCCACCAGATGTTTTCCGCTACCTCCTAACACTCCGCAACCAGACCCGGCGATTCCGAGGACTAGCAAAAGCCAACCTAGAGGCCAGTCAAGAGGACATGAAAAGGTGGTATGACCGGAATGCCTCCTCCATCGAATTTGAACCTGGGCAACAGGTATGGGTGATGTCCCCCACCGAACCCTGCGCCCTACAAGACAAGTGGACAGGGCCCTTCAAAGTGGTCGAGCGCAAGGGTCCGGCTACCTATCTCATCGACTTGGAATCTTCCCGGAACCCCCTCCGGGTCCTCCACGCTAACAGACTGAAACCGCACTTTGTACGGACAGAACTCAGCCTCCTGATGGCCACAGACAATGGGGCTGAAGAGGACTCCGAGCCCCTCCCGGACCTCCTACGAACGCGGGAGAAAGATGGTTCCGTAGAGGGGGTCCGACTCTCAGAGGCCCTCACCCGAGAGCAACGCCAGGAGTGCCAAGTTCTCCTGTCACAATTCGCCAGCCTGTTCTCCCTCACCCCAGGTGTCACTTCCTGGTGTACGCACGATGTGGACACGGGGGACAGCCCCCCTATCCGCCACCGGGCCTACCGCGTGCCAGATCGGGTACGGGCCTGCATCCAGGAGGAAGTAGCCAAAATGCTCACGCTCGGGGTCATCGAGCCCTCAGACAGCCCCTGGGCCAGCCCTGTAGTACTGGTCCCCAAAGCAGCTGCCCCCGGCACCACACCAGAACTCCGGTTCTGCGTCGACTACCGGGGCTTGAATGCGGTCACCAGGACAGACGCACATCCCATCCCCCGGGCAGATGAACTAATCGACCGCATGGGAGCTGCCCGCTACCTCAGTATCTTCGACCTGACGGCGGGCTACTGGCAAATCGGCCTCACACCCCGGGCACAAGAACGTTCTGCCTTCTCCACTCCCGATGGCCATTACCATTTCACAGTCATGCCCTTCGGCATGAAGAATGCCCCAGCAACATTCCAACGACTCGTCAATCAGGTCCTGGCGGGGCTCGAAGGATTCAGCGCCGCCTACCTAGACGACATCGCTGTATACAGCAACCAGTGGTCCGAGCACCCCCGCCACCTCCGAGCAGTGCTGCACGCTCTTCAGCAAGCTGGCCTCACGATCAAGGCCAGCAAATGTCAAATTGGGCAAGGGTCTGTAACCTACCTCGGGCACCAGGTGGGAAGCGGCCTGGTGGCCCCTCTGCAGCTAAAAATTGCCGCCATCCAGTCCTGGCAGCCCCCCATTACCCAGACCGAGGTACGGGCCTTCCTGGGCCTCACGGGCTATTACCGAAGGTTCGTGAAAGACTATGGTACTATCGTGAGGCCCCTCACAGAGCAGTGGCTGATGCAGATGCGGGGGGAAAACCCGAAGTTACTACGCTGGTCCATCTCCCTACAAGGGATGGACTTCACAGTTGAACATCGGCCTGGGCCAGATCACGCCAACGCAGATGGCCTGTCCCGGTTCTTCCGCCTCGACGAGAAGAGTCCCCAAGAGAATGGGTAACTCTCCCCGCCTTCAGCTGGGGGGGACGCATGTTGGACAGGCCACATGAAGGGCCGCTCTCCCCCGGCCCAACCAGGCCCGAACCAGCCACGCAAGTACCACACACCACCATTACACGTCCATCGTCCCCGCAGGGACCCCTACACTCGAACCTGTTGACCGCGTAGGCCGACCCACTACCGGCCTGCGCGCCCATCCTGGGCGCCATCTTGGACACTCCACCACGAGGCCGCCTGGCCCCCGATCGACCTCAACCCTGGGCCTGGCCAGGCCTCAGACATTCCGGCACCAACATCCACCCAGGAGGTGAGCGAGCTACTTGGTCAGTCAATGGGAGCAAGAGGTGTCGATGGCTCTCCCCCGCCAAGTACCGCTCGCCCATCGCCTCCCCGGGCGCTGGCTCCACCCCCCTGCTGGGTGTCTGAACCCCCTCATCCCGGACCTCCCGACCTCCAAGTGCGAGGGTCCGGACATCAAAGCACACCAGCCCTATAACTGGGGCAGCTCCAGAGCCGGACGGCAGTTGTATCTTGGAGTCGAGAGACGCAAAGAAGAACTCATCCTTGACGGACTACTGGCGCTGCCGTAGCTCTGTCTTGTGCACCCTCGTCTTGCCTGCTGGCGCTGCCGCGGCTTTGGGAACCACCCTATCCTTCATCGTCGTCGGGACCTGCTGGCGTGGCCGCGGACCGTTTGTAACCACCACCTTCATCGGGACCTGCTGGCTCTGCCGCGGACCGTCGTCTTCCTTCATCCATCACGGGACCTGCTGGCTCCGCCGCGGCCCGTTCATCTACACCACCGAGCTCGAGGATTGAGAGCCATTTCCATCTCTTTGGTAACAAGACTGTCCCGCTACCCTTTTCCCGAACAGAGACCAGAATAGAGGGGACCCCTGAGTCCAGACCTCCTTGTACCATTCTACCGTACTTGAAGAATTGCCTATAAAGTATCGTTGAACTTTATCATTGTGTGGTGTCCGTCTGTGGGGGGGGAGTTACTTGTCTGTACGATTCACTGGAGACGGCTCTCCCCGGAGACCTCTCCCCTTATCCTCGGCCGACCCTCCCGGTCCGTCTAACAACCCCTTTTAGCATTGGAAGTGTTTTAACAGTTTTTTCTGCGGCAGAGAAAGTGTCAAACAGAAAATCTTCTTCCACCGGGTCCGCATGCATGTCCACATTATGATTTGCAGCTGCCCGTTCAATTAAGGCATTGAATGCCGCTGAATCCTCAGTTGGGGATGTCCGTACACCAGAAACCTGTGGGTCTTGTACCACTTGTTGTCCTCCCTGGTCACCAGTGTCCACCCATGAGTCCTGCTGCTCATCAGGGGCATCGTTATCTGGGAAATTGTACTGTTCATCCTGGTCATCGTCATCTCCCCCATAAGCATTGGGAGAAGGTGATGGGCTCCTCCTTGGTTGAGGATGAATAGTTTCAACAAGGCAGGAAGGTCTTGTTCTGGCCTTTTTTTCTTCAGAGGTATGACGTAGGAATCCAAAGGTTGTGAAGTAATCTTTCGCTTATAGAGCGTCAATTTCCCTGTATCGGCGTCGATATAATGCTCAGATTGTTCTTCTGGAGCTTGATGTCGACCCAAATGTCCACTTAGCATCGAGTGTTGTGAGGCTTCTGTGTCCTTTGACACCGATCGGGGTGCAAAGGCCTTCGGTGCCACCTTCGGCGGCAGAGTGTAGAGGATCTGCGTGGAAGGTTTCTTTGGTGCGTCCACCAATTTTGGAGCCGACGGCGTGTGAGTTGTCGACGGCAAAGTTTTCTCCCGAATACGTTTGAGGGAGTCGGTGACTTGCTTTGTGAACGAGGCGGAGGGTTTCGTTACCGATGACTCATGGCCGTCACCATCGGAGGACCCTAGCGTCGACGAGGTGTCCGTGCGTACCCGAACCTCAGACGCATGTTCGACCCCAATGGTCTTGGCCTCCTTCCTAGGCTTAGGCGCCGATGCCGTTGGTTTCGGACCGGCATCTTTGTGCCGTTGCGTAGGGCCTTCGGACTTCGGCTCGGGGCTCTTTGTGGACTGCGCTTCGACCGGGCGTTTGCCTGTTGGCGCCGCAGTCGCGACTGATGGTGGTTCGACAGTCTTTGTGGACTTTGGTGGAGCAGCCGTGCTCGACACGGGGTCGACGACCTTCTTAGAGGTGTGCTCCTTGGGCACCGTACGTAGCGGTGGTGGCTCGACAGCCTTCTTCGGCTTCGGAGCCACTGAAGGCGACGGAGTCGATGACGTAGCAGGCTTCTTCAGTTTCGATTGTTCGTCGGCCATCTTTGTTGGCGTCGAATCCGAAGGTTTCGGTTTCGATATGCGCAATGGCGGTTCCGCTGGTGTGTCCGTGGCCGGGCCAGAAGGCGGGGCCGGGGTTTGCTGTGCATGGTCGTGGGTAAGGCTGAGTGGCGATCCCGTGACCTGAGCCTGAGTCATGTAACTTTCGGGGCATAGCTCTTCCTCTGAGCTATCTTCCGCGGCCCCATAAACTTCTTCGTCGTCCCCTACCTCCTCGACGTATTCAAGGTCCTGGCCCTCGACGGTTTCTCCGGAATCGGCCTCGACCTCCGTCGATGGTGGTGAAATCTGCAGACGATGGCTTGGGCCTCCTGCTTCGGGGTCGTCGAAGATGTCGTCGGGTGCCAGAGCCGCCCGCTGGGCCTCAAGGCGCGCCGCGCGCCGAAGCTTGAGCGTCTTCTTTGACCTGAACTTTGAACAGGCCATACAGCTGGCCTCGTCGTGTTCCGGCGAGAGGCATTTGTTACAGACTGGATGCACGTCGATGTGTGGGTACTTCGAACCACACACGGGGCAGAACTTGAACGGACTCCGTTCCATCGTAGTATCGTCGTGGTCTTGCTGCGACGACAGGGCCTCGATGTCTGAAGAGTTACTCGACTCCGCAGAAGACCGACTCGTAGAGTCGAATGAAGCACGAGACCGAACGCGAACAATACCGACAAGGTAACGAAGGCCTTTTGGCCTTAAAGAAGTAGTGTTTTTCGATTCCGACTAGGAGACGTCGAAATCACATCCGAACCCAATGGCGGAAAAAAACAATCTGGGGATGGAGTCGATGCCCATGCGCACTGTAGTCCAGGGGAGGAGCCACCTATCTCGTGATACTTCGAAGACTCTTCCAGGACAACAATGTGCAATCATCCGGACCCAACACTAGGCGGCGATCTATGCAATAGATATGAATTTAGCAGCCCACATGCCTCGAACACATATCTGCTGGACTCTTCGCTCTCTCTCTCCCCATGAGTAATTCACGAGAGCTTCATAAACGGAGTGGACAATGCCACGCCTATAACAGCCCATAATGACGCCTTGCCCCTATGCCGTCTCACTGGATACACAACCACTGCACACGACGAGCCACAAACGCATGATCTACTCCACTGCTTAGATCACCCAAGGCCATCTCTATCCGGGCTGATGGTTAGTGGCTCTGCAGGTACAGATGACACACCCTAGTGGGGAACACAGTTAGGAACAGCTGTTTGTACCATGTACTGTTTTTCTTCCTTTCAGCAATGACGGTTAAGGAAGGTGAAGATTGCAATGTCTAATGCTGTCACTGTCCTTGCTCTTTACTGCACGTTGCACAAATAACCTAAACTTTACCCTCCATCCAATATAGCTTTGTATTGTTATCATATGTTGAAATATCAAACAAAATATTCAAACAAAAAAAATGAGTATAACTGCTTGCCACTGTAAAGGATTTCCCCTTTATGAGGCAATCATCCAGGTAAGGGAAAATGTGAATCTCCGCTTGTCATAGATGAGCCGCCATCGGTGCTAGAACCTTGGTGAACACTCGAGGTGCCAAACGAAGGCCAACGGGTAGAACCCGGAACGGATAGTCCATGTCAGATAATCTGAAGCATAAGAATTTCCTGTGTTTGGGGTGAATGGGGATGTGGAAATAGGCGTCCTCAAGCACCTCTTTAAGAGACAACATATCAAAAGGTCTTTTTTTCAGGAATTTGTTGAGGTGACGTAGGTCCAAGATGGGGCACCATTCCCCTGATTAGTTTCTTATGAGTAAAAATCTTAATCTTAAATATAATCCTGTCCCTCGCTGTGCACTTGGTACCACTTCGATCCCTCCCTTGTGCAACATGATGTTTATCTGAGAGAGTAGTTCTGTTTGATGAAAGGGCGAAGAACCCCGGGGTGGGCAATTTGGAGGAATCTGTTGAAATTCCAAAGTGTGACAGTTGGAAACTACAACTAGGACCCATCTGTCTGTTGTTATCATAGACCATTTGGGGAGGACACAGGAAATCCTTCTCCCAACTTCTAAGAAAGTGGTGTGATTTGTGGCAGACGCTAGGGGTTTCTCACTGTTTCTTCGAGGCATCTCTGCCATTGAAGGCTGTTTTCCTCTATAGTGCTTGCAGGAGGCGGCAGGAGCCTGCTTGTACAACTGCTGATGATGAGGTTGTGCTGATGAGTATTGGGATTGTCCCTGATACGGTTGGAACTGTTTGTATTGTCTATAACTTGCCTGAAAGGAAGACGAGCTGCGTCCTCTAGCTCCACGAAAAGGCTGTCTTTTAAATAGCAGGATGCCTAACGCCTTCGCTGTATCCATATCCTTCCTAATCGTTTGTAGCACTTCATCAATATGTTGGCCAAAGTTTGTGCTTTGTGGCAGAAAGAAATAGCTCTCAACCATCCCCGTCTTAGGACTGCCGCCCAAGCCAACTGACAGAAACCTGTAGACGAAAAATCTACAGCACAATCAAATAATCTCTGCAGAGATTCTCTCCTCTCTTGAAGAATTTTTTTTCTTCTGCCCTTGAGTCTTCAGGCAACAGATCAATGAACGGCGAAATGTTCGACTACGTTTGGCGGTCATATCTACCTAGAATAGCGAGTGAGTTCGCTGCTCTAACAGTGGGTGCTGCCATTGTAGAGAATTTCTTGCCAATGGTGTCAAGAGGTCTCGCGTCCCTGTCTGGAGGGGCAGACAGGGGTGAAGCAGGATTTCTGGCACGACATTGAGCCGCTTGGGAAATCACCAAATTCATCTTTTGTTACCCTGTGCGGCAGGTAGGCGAGTTGTCAGGTGCTTTGTATTTCTTTTCCAGCTTAGGTAAGATTGCTGTAATTTAAGCCGTGTCCGCATTACCTTCAGACCTTCCTCCGATATGAAATCCACTATGGGGATTGAACAAACACGTATTTGTAGAGAAAACAATCAGATTGGCTGGTGAACATGGGAAGCTGAATTATCTTTGACGCTCTTTCCATAAGTGTATGAAAGCCTTCCATGTCTTCCGGTGGCGAATCAATCAGAGGTGGGGTTGACGGAGATGGCATCTGTATCTGATAATCGTCCCATTCGCTAGGCAGAGATACTTTTTCCAGTTCTCCTGCCTCTCTTTCATCGTCCGTAGTGTGATGCTTCGGACCCTGCAGTTGCGGTGCTGTAGGTGGTGAGAAAGAGGAGGAGATCCTACTATCAAAGACGGTCAAACAATCAGAGTTTGAGGAACTGAGGTAGCCGGTTCTGATGGTGGGAATCTGCGATAGTAATCTTCCACCATGCGCTGCAGTTTTGATACTAGGGAAACAGGCATTTGAATAGTTTGCTCCCTCTGTCTATCTTGGTTGGGATCCTGAGGGTAGTAATTACACTCATAATCATCCTCCTGTTATTTTATCCAGAGGTCAGAAGGGCTGTGAGTCACACCAAACATGCCTTCTTCATTTGAGTCCCCTTCCTCTTCATCCCCATAGTCAAAAACGTTCTTCTGGGGGGAAACCTTACTAGGAGAAGTGTGAATAGACAGGATTATTTCTTGTGAAGCTCTTTGTTTCGGCTGGGAAACTGTAGATGAGAAAACAGTATCCTAGACTACTTGTACCTTCGTCAACGTAGAATCAGATCTGTTACCCTGTGCTGCGGACAAGATCATCGACGAAGAAACAGTCGATGGAGTAAACAATGACGAAATAGTCTATGTCAAGCAAACCGGAGACGAGGCTGTTGATGACAGTGCCTTCGCCTACGATTCATCGGTTGACGTCTTTGACGCCAATGATGTTTGTCGATTCAAGTTTGTATACATAGGCCTCCGTCGATGGAGCCACCGTCGATGGAGCCGTTGAGGCTCCCTTCAACGAGAGATTCTTGTTCTTAAGGGCCACAGACAACTGCAGTGGCGATTACATACCTGACGACGAATCCTTCGACGGTCCCTTTTTTTGCGATTGTTTTAGTAGACAATGTTGTCGACATAGAAGGCCTCACCTTTACTGAAACTATGGTCGATGGAGACATAGATAACGACATTATGAGTTTAGTCTGAGGAGATGAGAAGGTTGACTTCATCGTCGTAGTTGTGGCAATGGAAGCTTTCGCTGACGAGGGCTTCGTTGATGGTGCATCTTTCTGAGGTGATGAAACTGTCTCCAGTAGCGACTTGGAAGTTGCCTTTACCCTATACGAGGAAGTAGAAGGTGTAGAGGGCACGGAATGACCCTTGTGAGAGGCAGGCTCCCTTGTGAAGGAAGAGGGCCGATCATCAGGTTTCAATGAATGATGCTGTTTCTTAAGCATCTTTGCAGCCTTAGGGGAGACCATTTCTACCACAATTGTCCTCTTTTTTGAAGAAGTAGTCTTGAGGGAGGAATCACTGTTGTCGTCAGACAGAGGATTGTCTTTGGTCGTTAACTTCTGTAGCCACAGAAGAAGCCGTCCCTCTCTAATTCTCAAAGTTTTTTTTAGAGTAAGTTCTGCAGATTTTACAGTCTCTCACCGGTTGGTCAGGGTGAAGGCAGTAAATACACTTCTTGTGGGGATCATCTGAGTGTAGTCCGAGCTTGCCACAGGTGTCACAATGACTAAATAGAGACTCTTAGTAGAAGACATGCTGATCTGAAGAAAAAACCTGTTCAGTAGGCCAAAAGAGAAAAGTACTGAACACCTTCACACGATGTGCCGTAGAAAATCTGAGAGTATGGAGCCTCTGTGGAGAGGGTTCTAGAGGGTGCTGTCACCTGATTGCCTGGAATTTGGACTATTCCTTATGACTAGGACAAGATATTTAAGTGAATGTTTTTTCTCCATTCACTTCAATGTTAAAGTCATTACTTACTGCTTTTAATGTTAAGTGGGACTCCCACTTCGACGACGGAGAATGAAGTAAGCATGTGAATCTATGAAATATCTAATGCTGGAGAAACACATTTTATAGCCCACGATTTCACTTACTATTTTTAATTAACATTTTCCAGTTTAGAAAAAAATACATAATAGTAATATGTTACTATATTGCATTCTCATGGTTCTGTTGACACTTACAAACCACGCGGCGCTTCATTAGTTGATTATATATTAGACAGTAGCAATGTACTTATGGTTCAGACTCACTTTCCATTGAAAGCCATTTTTTGATTTGCCTTTAACATTTGACCCCCCCCTCCCGGTACAGATTTGCACAAAATTTGGTAGTTCACTAGCTTAGTCAACTAAGCTGCGGCACACCAACTTTCATGAAGATCTGGCTGGGGTAAAAGAGTCAAAGGGATGGGTGCAGAGGAGTTTTGGGAAAAAAACCAATATGTTTTCCCATTTTAGCTCCCAGTGGAAATTTTGTTCCCACCCGAATAAAATTACGCCAAATTTGGCATGAAAGTAGAACTTTAAGCAAAATGTGCTTGTATTGGTTTGGAGTAAATCTGTTTAGTAGTTTTTGAGATATTAGCATTAAAAAAAGTTTCTGAGTAGCCTTTCAAGAGTTGACGCTTTTGTAGATCTGCAGTTTTAGCTAGCAAGTCACAACTTGCTTCTCCTGTCAATTCACCATTTTGAATCTTTTGACAAACATGATTGACAGACACTAAAAAAAATTGTTTTGTCCATCTTAAAACTCAAGTGTCTGCACAGACTAGCATGCTTCATCCTACGGACAACAAATACACAGCAGTGGGTGGCCACCATCAAAGGGACCCAACCCTGGTGGAGTGCTGAGGTGAACCAAGAGGCATGGTAAAATGAAGTTTTAAAAAAAAAAACCTTTGGAAAAAAGTGAATGACTAAAGAGTCAGAAGAAGATCACACAAGCTGCCATTTTAGGTAGTGGAATTGACTGCCGCTTTCTGAAGAATTGTGGGTTGCATGTCACTATCGAGAAACACAGCATGCGAGGCCATTATATAAGGATGTGTAGAGAAGAAAATATGCACCCATTACAGAATGGGAGACAGCCGCACGAAGCAGAGGCTGAAAATTACATACATCATTAAACCAATTAAGTTCCTTGAAATAAACCACAATTATGAATCTGGCTCAAAGGCGACAAACCCCTGAAAGTCTCCACTTATGGTTAGAAGCACACAAAACATATCAGAACTCGTCACACTTCATGCTCATAAGACAAAAACCACTATCCACATTACAACATGGCGGGTGACACAAATGATGGTGCATGTTTTGAGTGCTGATAACCATACCTGGCGAATTTCAGTGGTGTCTCAAATTTGAGCCAGAATCATAACTCAGTTTTTATCTGTTTGTTTCAGGCAATATATGTTTCCAGATAGCTGTATCTTTACATATATTCTCGAAGAAACTAAAGTTGAGAGGGAGCTAAAGGTAGGCAAATTTGTAAAAATCGGACTACCATAAAAACTAAAATAACACGAAATTCATGAATTATGGTTATAATTTCACCTCTAATCCCAACCCTAGAGCGAAGTCAAATTTAACTCAAACCTTGAATTGATGTGTTTGAGGCAACCGTTGAATATATTTTTACGTGTGATGTTGTGATGACAGACTAATTTATGGTAAACAGTGAAAAACAACTATGTTCTGAAGGTGCATATGCCACCTACCGCTTCTTCAAAGGTCCAGCGTCTGCTGACTTCTGCTTCATTCTGCTTGAACAACTGATCCCGAAGAGAAATAATGAGCTCCCGCATTTTTTGCAGGTCCATATCACTCTGGCAAGAAAAGAACAAAACTGGAGGTTATGTCAGAACATAGGTGGACGTTCCTAAAACTGTTCTGCAGTAAAAATGTACAAGGCAGTTTTCTGAAATTTTGTCACTTAAGCAGTTCACGTGCTTAACATTTACACACATCTGTGGAAACACCAGAACAAGCGAATCTAAAACAGGTACATTAATAAAAAGGCATGCATCTTTGTAGGAAACTGGCTCTGTATATGCTAATATCACTAGGCCTTAATTCTGTGTACAGATTCCAGGGGTTCCCTAAAAGTGTACAGGGCTCAATGCAGAACCCAAAGTGGTCTATTCATGGTAGTGTGGGCGTACATCCTTAGGTCTAACACAGAGGAGTATAAGACATTTGTTGCACAACAATGAACAATAATAGACACAACTCAAGAAGTAGATCCAGACCAATTTTCTAAATGTATACTTTGTACTTTATTTTATGATCCAGGTCTTCATACTAAGCGAAGTATGTTTTTAAATAAAAAAACTTTTCACTGAAATCGACATTTAGAAACTTTCTCGCACTGTCTAATATTATCCTAAGGAAGAAACAATATTGCAGTTAAACAGGTGAGTATCAAACTTTAATTTGTTTTCTGAGCCAAAAGCCAGCAAGGGCCAGGGGTCAGGTAAATACCAAAACTGCATCACCAGCGGCACGGTTGGGTGCAGAGGTCCAAAACGGAGTTTGACCAAATACTTTCAAACTGAGACAGGGTCTGCCTAGACCCACATTGCTTGCAAGTAGGTAAATCGGTTGCAGGGGCCAGGCTATGGGTGATAGGTTAAGCACAGGGAGAAGGGGGGCACACAAAGCATCACCAAACGTACAGCACTCACAGCACAGGGGTGGGCAGGGTGCAAATTCAACATTGGGCGCCAAGTGCTTTTCAATGGGGATTTTTCTTAAATGTAAAGAGACTGAAGGTGTGGTACAGGAGATTGCAGGAGGAAGACCAGCGACCAAAAGAGGTAAGATGGGATGTAGAGGTTCATAGGGGAACTGTCGGTTCAGCTCACCAAGGTCAGGGGCTTCAGGTGCAGGGGTGCCTTTGGACATCAGAATCTTCTTACGGAGCCGGTTGTGGTTGGGAGCAGCCTCTGGATTCACACTGCAGGCGCCATCATGGAGGGCAGGTAGAGGTCAGCCAATGCTGGATACGAGGTCAGGATCACCGGGGAGACTTCACTGCATAGGTGAGCCACTCTGACTCGAGCCGTAGGCATCGGGGGCAGTGGGCTGGGGATGTGGATCCGGAGTCTTTGGAGCCGGTTTCTTCTGGTCAGGTCCGCTGTCCTCAGGAGATTGGAGTCTTTATTGAAGGCAACAGTCCTCCCAGGAGGACGCTGCTGCATGACAGATCACAGGGTCGAAGCTGGAGACAGGCCGGTAGGGCCCTGGCCAAGGTAGTTGTCATCTTGTGGCGTCTGCTGCAAGGTGTCTTTTTTCCTCTTAGGTCATCGCAGATCTGAGGGCCAGGTCTGGGGGAGCCACCTAAATACTAAATTTAGGAGTAGTTTTAGGGGATTAGCAGGTAGGACCAATGGGCACCTTACCTGGGGTGACTACACCATCTATTAAGCCACCCTCCTGTGGGAGAGGCATAGGTCTAGCCCTGATTGGAGGGGTCCCCCCCATCTTCAAGATGAAAGGGACCCAAAAGTGTGCTTCATCTCGCTTCCCCCCACCCTAAGGGTGGGGTAGGTAGAGGTGGCACACCTATCTTTTTAATTTTCCCGCTAGTTTTCCCACCCAAGGTGGGGGTGTAAACCAGGGGCTGCTATCTGCTGCTAGCAGCATAGGCTGAGGGTCGCATTATAAAGGCAGCAAGCCTTTAAAGCTTCCCCTCTTCGAGCACTGGCCCATCCTGGGGGAGGAGGCATGACACCTCTGCCCAGGATGGGCAATGTTTCTGGTCCCAGAGAGCAGGGCCTCTCTCCCCAAGGGTCCAGAAACATGACTGGTGGTGGCTGGCTGCCGACAGCTGGTCAGACACCACCCCAGGGTTGGTAGGGATTCAGGGGGCACCTCTGAGGTGCCCTCTGGGTGCACGGTACAATAAATTCCACACTGGCATCACTGTGAGTTTGACAGGAGTAGTTTGGCATGAAACACTCCAGTGTATCCAGTGAAGCAATCATTATGCTGTGGAACTAGAGTTGTTGAGTTCCCAGCCCATATACTCTCTATGGCTTCAACGGCACCTAAAATATCAGGAAATGGTGCCCAATATTGCAGGAACATATCTGCTCATGAAGATATGCCCTCACCTGTAGTATAGTGCACCCTGGCTTAGGTCTGTGAGACCTGCTCAACAGATGACTTACCTATGCTGCCAGGAAGAGCTAATTGGCATGGCACCCAGGTAGAATGCCATGTCGACTTTGTCATTTTCTCCCTCACAGGGGCATGCTGGCTGCAAGGGCAGTGAAACGGTCCCAGTGAAGGGGCGTCCCAAGGAACACTCTTCAGCTCTCAAGCCCTAGATACCCAGGGCATCACTTACAGGGGGCAGAAGTACCAATTGGGAGTTTGTTTTAGGAAAGGATCACTGGCACAGGGGACCTGGTTGACAGGGACCCTGTGCACTACATTTAAATCCACATCAAAAAAAGGAAAAAAGTGGGGGATAACTGTGCAAAAGAGGCACTTTCTCACAATCTTACATTTCACAAGACCGCTCTTTAACTAAAGATAGCTTCCTGCAGCATAAACTGCTCATGGTACCTTCACCTATGGTCCTAAAACGCCTACAGAGAGGAATAAGTAAAAAGCAGAACTAACTGTAAGGTAGCAGGATCCATCGTTCAGTACAGAGACTCTGAAGTGGCGGAGTTGGAAGGGTAGGGATTAGAACTCCACAATGGAAAGAAATATGGTAAGAGAGGGATGACAAGGAGCAGGCTTGTGAAGCCTTTACCCTGAGAGACCTGTGTAGTTATTTGTTGAAGCTGAACGAGTGAAATCTCGAGACCCGCCAACTTAAAAGCAAAATATAGCTGCGCAGCATGACAAAGACTAACAGACAGCAAACTGACCCAAGAGTCCTTCGTCTGATGGCCTCCAACACTAACCATGTCGAAGCATACCTACAGGATGGAAAAGCAGAGTTTTTCATGGCTCTGTCAATTCCAAGTACAGACATAACCGGGATACTTTGGGATTTCTTTACCCAATAAATGCACCTAATTTGGGGGCAGATTAAGACTGGAAATGATAATGATTGCCAGCCAAGGTCCCAGCTGTTGACAGTGAGGGTGGTGGAGAGAATTATAATGATGCTAAAAGATCAAGGATACAAGAAACTGTACTTAAACAAGGTGTTGGAAAGTCATCCTGTGCCCTGGGCACCCACCCAACATTTTGCTGACTGTTACTGGTGGTAACTGACTCTGACTGACCCTGGACTCTGCTTAACCAGACCCAGGGCCAGTGATATGCTGAAAAACAATTAAAATACAGTGAAAACACCTACATACACTAGGTTACACTATGGTTAAGGACCCCCTTTGACTGCCCTTGTACATAATAGGACATGGGGATTGAAACTACCTTTAAGCCCCTAGTATGGAATAGGGCAGGACAGTTTAAAGTCAAGCAGCCTTTTCTGCACTTGCATGTGTGCACTGCTGGAGCCGGAGGTCAGTTCAAAAGCAGCCCTGTGTTGCAGGACTGCTTTTAAAATGCAAATTGTGGGGAGGTCAGGTACCAATAAGGAGAATCCTTATAAAAAGGTTTTTATATGCCCTGGTGTTAGTAAACTTGTAGATTTCAATCCCCACATTGTAGTAAAGTGTTTACCAAAATCGGCTTTTGTGCTAGGAGCACTGTGAAATGAGGATTGGCAATATTTTTATATATTCAGAACCCCTTAAGTCTTTCCTAGGTGTTCCAGGGGTGGCGAGTCATGTAGCTATAAGCAGGGTCCATATACAACCTGTTTTATAGGCCATGGTATTAGAGAAATTGCCCAGTTCATATTTCCATTGCAGATCCCAGCTCATAGGTTAACATTGGAAGCGGTTGTTAGTTAATAACTGGAGAATGAAAAGCCATAAAACTAGGATTAAAGTAGAACGGTAATGATAAATCCAACAGTATGGTATTGTTGAATTTCTTCTAAAATGCACAGAGAAGAAGTTATAAGACTTTCTTGTCTGTAAGGCAAAACTCAACCCTGTAATGCTCTGCCCTGATTGGTCAGAGAGAAGTGGATTAGCCTGGCTGCTTTGAAGAGGTGATAAATGACCCCTGGGGTAGGAAGCCTCTCGGGAGTAGAGGTTGGCGGACAGAGAAATGCCAGAGCCAGGGGGAGGGTAGTAAATAATGCTCTTCAAGGGAAGGAGTAGACAAGCTAAAGACACCTGTTTCATTTACAACTCTCCTCTTTGAACCAAGGCAGATGCTAGACTTACGAAAGAGGAATGAACAGATGCAAGTGGGAGAGACTATGGAGATTGGCAATCCTAGGGGTGTGTTTAGCCAGTTCTTCCCTCCCTGCTGATAATCTGACATACTGACATTTGCAAGAATAGTGTTTTCTGGGTTAGCATTGAGCCATACTTTGGAGGAAGTGGTCATGCTCTGGGGTGTTGCCCTGCACCTCATTTGACAGGTGTGCCCTCATGCTTGACCCTAGAGAACACTGAAGAATTATCTGAGAGGAGCAGTGCCTCTCAGATCTGCTTTTTGAAACCTAAGAGAAACAGAAGAGCCCACGCTGAAAAGTTTGATGTGCATTCACCAGGCCCAGCACCCTGAAGATTGTGACTTATGCACCATCTGAAATAAAGCCCTGCAGATCAAATTTGCTTCAAAAGGACTAAAGAGTGGACTCCCTACAAGCTACAGGTTAACAGAGCTCACCTGGACCATTGTCCCAAAGAATCCTCAGCCTGGAGTACTACCAGTGGATTTGTAAGGGTTTTGTCCAAGTGACTTGTGGGAACAGAAGTCCCAAACTTTCAGAGACCCTCTTGGAGATTTCAGACCCTTGAATTGTGTTTTGGACACTTTTGAACCCGCAAGAGGAACTGAAAGGAGGAGTTCTTAATAGGTTCAAGCCTGCTGGCTGGAGGAGGCTGCACATGCCTGGTGAGAAATCCTGCAGAACAATTGCTAAATGTGGATGTGACCCGGCCAGAGGCAGCCAAATGTTCAAAAGTGGCACAGTTGGTTTCTAAGCACAAGAAAGTGACTAAACTTAAAAAAACTAAAAACAAAACATATCTCTGGTCCCTACAGAGGATTTGTTTTGTTTTTGTGTCAGTTTAAAGATAAAAGTATTTCCTATTTTTATAATTATGTGATGTGTTTTAATTTTATACTGAATTTGTGTGTTTAAATGCTTTACATACCTCGCTTTGAGGTTAAGCTTGCCAACCCTGGGTGTTGCCTCAGCTCCAAGCAGTTGGTAAAGAATCTGGGTGGATTCGGCTCTCAGCTTTCAGGCCCACATCAAGAAAGTGGCAGGGACCTGTATCGGTATTTTGTGGGGCTTAAACCATTGCTGGGATACTTTGACCCGTTCACTCGGCAGACTATTTTACAGGCCGCTATTTTGTCGAGATTGGATTACGCCAGCTCCCTCTACTTGGGGACCAACAAGTCAGAGATCTCGAGACTACAAAGGGTCCAGAATGCGGCGGCCAGAACTCTTCTTGGCCTCCCGAGAGCCTGCCCCACCTCTGCTGCCATCCGCCAACTACATTGGTGGCCAGTGGCCAGATGTGTGGAGTTCAAGTCCCAGTACCTCGCTTTTACAATCTTGAATTCATCTTCGCCTGGCATTTTAGCTACCTTTCTCTCACCCTACATTCCATCCCATCAACTCCGTTCTACGGACTAACATCTGGCGGTGGTTCCGAGGGTGAGGAGAGTACAGGCCAGGGGGCGCACTTTCCGCACTCGGGCAGCCAAATTATGGAACTCTCTCCCTTTGCCTATTCGCAGTTTGAAAAACTACTTGGCGTTCCATAAGGCAATAAAGACTTCTCTTTTCACGTCACCTTAGGTCCCCGTGCCCTTCTAGTGGTCTCTCCATTTGACTGTGATTAGCGCCGGGACGCCCCTTTGCTGGGGTAGCTACGTGCTCTACATGCTATTTAACATAACATTTAACATAACTCGCAGCCAAGTCACCAAGGGTTGAGCATGGGAATAATTTTCTAGGACCTATTCAGAGCCCTATATCGTGGCAGTGTATTATTGCCAGTGGTAAATGCATATCTGCCACAAGTATTAATAATCTTTCCAATACAAGGAGTTAAACATAAGATATTCTTAGTGTTCCCTACTGGAGTACTGCAACGGTGGCCAAAAGGAAGATGTTGGTGGCCCACAATGAGTTATTTAACCTTAGTGTGCTTGCAACAGTAGAGCAAATGGCTATCCTAAAGAGAGGTTCACAGAAAAAAAACATTTGGCCTCATCCAAGTCAAGGCAGCTAGGTCGTTCTTCGACAATTTTAAAACTAGCATAGAAAATGATTTCATGTCGTGACTGAGCTGGTGGAAGGTTTCTAATTATGGATTGGTATATGAAATTGTCCTCTTGCTGGACATTTTCTACATTTTTCTAATGAGAGAAATCAGAAGGATGAAATGAAAGGTGTATTTCCCATATCAGGGAACTGAAAATGCCTCACCCCCAAGGACATTACTGGGCCTTGTAAAGAATGAGCATTTCATGTTGTAAGACATGGCAACTGATCCCACTCAGGGGTGTCCCAGTGTTGAACTACCAGTTTCAATGGTCTAGCATCCAGCCCTCTCTTACGGGGTGCAGACTTTTCTCTGCTGAAGTCATCTACCAAGTTGCAGCTGGGTCAAGGAGCATGTTTGACTGACATAGGTTTTTTACTTCTGTGCCCATATGCTGCCACAGCGGAGCTTTGTGGCTTTTTATAGGCAGATGTAATATAGGCCTATCATATTGTCTGTGGTGATTTTGAGATCTGCTCCTAAAATGCAGCTGAGGAAGTTCTTGCGAGACAAGCACAGAGCCCTAAAATTCCAAGATGGACAAGTAAAAAACAGTTTTCTCCCTTTTTCAATGACCATTCGGGGACGCACTGTTACTCTGCCACCAGTTGCCAGCCGTGACGGGGACTCCAAGCCCCAGGTTGCCTCACTGCAGGAGGGAGGAGCCTGCCTGACATCGCGCTTCAAAAGCACCAACTCTGCTTCGCAGCGCGGGCCGCCCCAGTCATTGCCAGGAAGAGGCAGGGCCGGGCCACCTCCCTTTCACCCAGTTTTTATCGTTGTCACGTGGCCACTCCAGTTATCTAAGGTACTGTGCGTAACTTCAAAATCATATAGGTGTAGTTTGTAGGCAGAGGACTTGGCGATACTCCTCGTCTGGAACTATAAGAAGGGCTTTAATACTATCAGCCTACCAGTACCATCTATTTGTTTGACTTTATCCTTTAATTCGATTTTCACGTTTTATCCAACCTGTTCCATTTCCTCTCTGATACTAATAATTGTGTTATATTTGCATAGTTATGGTCAAAAGGAAATCAATGGAGGGTGCTGGGGGGGAGGCAGTGGTAATGTTTGGGCTCAGAAGGGGAAGAAGGCTAGGAAGTCACTTAAACACGCAGGTAGCAACTGCGTGTTTGATCGTACAGACACCCTCATCAGTGAGTGCGAAGGCATCCTAGAGGCCAAACCAACCAAGCAGAACATCCCAGGCCAACCCTCCCCACAGCGCCAGCACAGAACACTAAATACATCAAGCCCAAACACTATTCCAACTATGTGCCAGAAACTCACCTGTAGGGGAGCCACTACATCCAACAAAGAGGCACCATTACAAATGCAGGCAGACCCTGTAAGGATTCCTAATAATCTCCTTTCTCCCCTTAGCATTAATACCATGGGCTCCCAGTTGGAAATAGTAGTTCCCTGTACAAACATGTTCCTACCACTGGTGGATGTGTCTAACGAGTCAGGTGAGGCATCGCCTCAGTCACCTCCCACACATAGCGCTAGATCCAACAATGACAACATTACAGAATCCGACTATCTTGGTCAAATTGATATTAAACAAGGAACCGCCCAGCCAGCTGTGTGTAAATAGCCAAATAGAGCATAATCAACAATCCCACGAGGCACATACTGTACCTACTGAGAAGAGGGTTATTCCTGTACACGATGTACTATCACCATCCCTTGTGAGCCCTTCCCATAGCCATACCTCACTCTACCCTACCGTTAATCACCCAAGCAACGTCAAAAATAGGGCCTCTAAAGAGCTCTACAGCACAGTGACTTCACAATCTTCTGCAACCTGTACTAACCAGCGCCCTTTACCCAAGACTCAACACCAGTCAAACCGTTCAGAAACCCCCATCTGTCCCATCCTCTTAAAATCTATATGGTCAACGTCCCCAAGCTTGGCCCCAAGAGTAGCCCTGAAAATGAATTCTCCTTGACCAACAAAGTTATCCATTGAATTCGCCATGCAAGGTGCTGTCGATCAATAATACGGGACGACATAACCAGGGCTCAGAGACGTATGTCTCCATTCCAACCATTCGACTGCATTGAGCTCACTATGAGCAGGGCTGATCTGGCTACCAATCTGCTTGTGTTAGAATATCGTACTTGCTCTCCCGAAACCTCATCTATACAGTTTAGGCGATCCTCACTAGCAACACGGGGCAACCAACCCACCATGCAGTCATCATCATCACCAGACACAGGAACCTCACTAGATGCTATCGATTGACTACATTCTACACCTCCTAGCACTAAGTTCATCCAACATACCGCCACACCCTCAAGTACGGAACCTGAACCATCGAAAGACAGTAACGAGGGGGATATGATCTTCAGTGGTTTTTTAACCACTACAGGAAGGGCTCAGGAAGCTGAAGCCATACTACCCCCAGACTCCCAGGCATTGCCCAATCTCCTGGCCTCGCACAGTCAATGTACCCCAAACAACAGTATTATACTAGGAGCTGCCTCAAGCCATCAACAAACTAATATCCTGGAATGTGGCGGGTTTGAGAAAAAAAAAACCAGGCAATTCCCCATTGGAATAAACTTATTGAAGGCTTTGATATATGTATTTTGCAAGAGACCTGGAGCTTGGCACCCCTGTACAAATCAGGATACATGTGCTTCCATTTCCGTGCAAACAACACAGGGAAAGGGCGCCCATCAGGGGGTCTGATTATTTGGGTGAGTCTTGCCCTTGGTTGCGGAATTACTTTGCACACAAGTTCGAGTCCGAATGTCCTAAGACTCACTATCAGGGGACCGAGAGGAAGGGAACCCTGGATTTGTTTAATGTTTACATAAGGAGGACCAAAGGGGGTAGACCTTCGCATATAGTCACAGTCTTAGAAGAAGCTCTAACTAGCTGTCCGTCTCACTCCAGCATCGTGGTCGGAAGAGACTTTAACTGTACCTTCGAACCCCCTGGATACAGAGGGCCGAGAAGCTTGATAACAAATATCCTGCCCCCCGTTCAACCTACCCCATGTTAAAAGATGGACTCAGCTAGTTCTCCAACTTAACACTCTCACGGTGGAATTTGGTTTGAGAGCGGTAAATGGGAGAACACCATCAGACACCATCAGACAGCCAGGGTGCTAACACCTAAAACAGAGTTAGTTGTCCTTCAAGGATAGATTATATTCTACTTGATGTAAAGCTATGGGCAGATCTTATAGATAAGAAAGTTGGCACCACTACTGAGAGTGATCATACTCCCCTTTGCCTTTATAGGAAACCACTATGGCCAGTCCTCAGTCATGTTGAGAGGGTCCAAAACTTAATAACTAAAGAAGTTGCCACTTCTAATTGTAAAATATTTTTTAAGTGGCCCAATATCGCACTCCAGGAAACTAAAAACGCTGGAATTCGGAAAGTCTTAGCCTCTAGCACATCAGCACTTCAGGCTGGAGTCTCAGATCTAAGGGGACCGATAGATGTCTCAAATGTCCACTCTCACACAGTGGCCGGAGTAGGTGCTTACTTTCTAGCCTCGACTACGGGTAATAAGCCCAGTGTATCAAATAAAGGGTCCAACTCGTGGTATACGAAAGATTGCAGGCAAAAACGTCAACTTCTACCCAAAGCAATCAGATATAAGAACTGCCCTTTGATTAGGATGGCCAACAAAAACTGTAGAGCAGCCCTTCGACAAGCAAAGGCCACTTGGGACGAGTCACATTGGCAGGAACTTAAAGAAGCAAGCCTAGCCAAGAATAACAAACCATTCTGGACCCTAGTCTCACAGGGTAACAGGATGTCTGAGCGTGCACTTCCAAATCATATCCCAAATCAATCCTGGTATGATCATTTTGAGAAGTTATATTCTACACCGGAGTCCAGGATGCTCGAGAAGCTTCAAACTAGTCTCGAGTCGCCTAGTACTGACAACAAAGGCGATTACTTTTGCCTGGGCGAAATTGAAGCTGCAATAAAGAAAATTGTTCCCGCCTAAGCAGCTGGCCCGGGTGGACTCCCTGCAGACCTCTTCCCAGCAGATGTCATTAACTGGGCACACTATATTCTTCTACTTGCTAATGCAATAGCCCGTGGAAGCCCAATACCGGAATCCTGGAAAGGTGCCAAGGTAGTAACAATCTACAAGAAGGGGCCAAGAGTAGACCCCTCAAACTATAGACCAATTCGTTTGATAGACATAATGCAGAATGTCTTCGGCAGTGTCCTGTAGCAAAGAATCCTAAATTGGGCAGAAGATGAAGACATTCTTTACCAGTACCAGGCTGGATTTAGGGCCAGCACAGGAACGATTGACCAGGTCTTCAGGTTATTTTTAAAATACTGGAAAACAGTGACAATTGGCAAGGGCAGTCTGTATCTTGCATTTATCAATTTAAAGACTACCTCTGACCTCATACCTAGGAACAACCTGTGCCTAGTGCTTAGAGACATCAGCTTTCCCCTTCCTATTCTCAATCTATTGATTAGGCTTCATGAGGGCAACTATGCCCAGGTGAGGTGGGGATCACAAGGCCAACTGACGGAGCGGATCCCTGTTAACAGGGGAGTCCGCCAGGGATATTGGCCTCTTCTGGTATCTCTTCCAGAACTCATTGAGAAACCTCTCTTTTCATTTAAAAGAGGCTCTAATCTCAGAGATCGCTTAGTGCATGCCTATCCAAAGGAACAAGCAAATATAGTACAGGACATGAAACAGCTTAGTCCCTTGACAGGTCACTACAAATGCAATCATTGCACTGCTTGTAACACTACCACCAATCTCAAAGAATTTGATCTCAACGGTGCCAAAATAACACTACGTCATTTTTCTAATTGTAACACCACTAATGTTGTGTACTGCATCCAATGCCCGTGTGGCCTCAAGTATATTGGCAAAACCACCCAGCCAGTTAAGAAAAGAATCCTCCAACACCAATCCAGAGTAAGATGCAAAACTGAGAATGCACCCTTGGTTGATCACTATAACCGGATGAACCATACAGAGAAAGAAATACTGTGGTGGGTCATTGAGGTAGTCAAATCCAACGTTAGACAATCTAATGTCGACAGGGAACTGACATTAATAGAACAACATTGGATTTGTTGTGCGGATAGTGTTAAGAAGGGCATGAACTCTTATACAGAATGGCACGCTCTTGCGTGTCTGTAGGTTAGCCATCTTTTGCATCCAATCCCTAACACAGCCTCTATATCCATCAAAGAGCGTTACCTTGCTTGCTTTCACTAATAAGGTATTAATTCGTGTTTTTATATATAATCTGTGTTATAAGACATGACACCTGTGATTGCCACTTTATGAAACAATATGAACTGTTTTTCATTGACTGCCGAAGTATAAAACTTGAGCTTTTGTCATTGTCTTTGTGCATTAATTTTGTCTGTAATCTGATTTGTTTTGCTCGATAGACATATTATTGTCGAAGCATTTATGTTCAGAATGGATCTGTCTATGCAGGATGTAACAATGTAATTGTTCCATTTTTTTTAAAATCTGCACTAATTTGATTTACCGATTTATAATTGTGATTACATGTAGCACGAAGTCTCCATCATATTTAATGTGAAGAACTCATTTGAATTAATACATTTCTTTGCATAAATGCACACCGCACTCACTTGTAAATTTGGACTTCGTATTTTTAGGCTGTATTCCAGCACTTGAACCGACCGATTTGCATGTTGCTCCGAGTTCTTTAAAATGAACAGCATTGTGATCCACCCGTGGGATAACACTATGCTTAGACTGTAGGATACATAGAGCAGTAAGACCTTTCCCCCGCCCCTCTTTTTAAATAGCGTTCTGGTTTCGAGTCATGCATTAACTCAACTGTGATCTTAGTAACTTAACAGACTTCTTTACTAAGTCTGAATAACAGTAATCCTGACATTAATAAAGAGAATGTAATTTCTACACCTAATATGTGTGTTTTTATCTGTCTTTTAAACACTATCCGCTAGCCTGCTCAGAGTTTTCCTAATGCAGTCCTGACCTATGGGTCTTTCCTTCCAGATTGCACTTACCAATCATCAACTAATATAAGCTGCATTCAGAATCGTTAATGACTGAAGCGCCCAACCTAAATGATCCATGTGACAAATATAGGTACATTTTTCATTGAGTGGCAATATCCACTGTATATATAATTACAGTTAGCATTGATGAGCAATTTCCTTGTTCTTTTCCCCACAGACAGCAACTGCTGCAGTGATAAACAAATAAACATTCCCCCACGACAGTGTTCTACTGTCATCAGACTGTAAGCATTTTTTGTAGATTCTTTCACGCATTCTGATTTTTTCATGCATCAAAATGGTGATGGTGTCATCCTCTTTTACTTGGGTCTGTGCATGAAAAGATATGTGCACCATTTTTCTTCTCCTACACACGGGTCCTTGGTTCCTTTGAAATTGTGTTACGTATCAAGTATTTACATGCAAATCGATACTTTTTATGTTTAATATTAGGGTTTCCCTGTCCGCTCCAAAACAAATTGTCCTGAAGATGGTCTGAAAGACGAGAACAGAACGAAACGTCGACCTCTGCATCTATATCCAAGTGGAAATTTGTTTTTCTCAAAGTTACATATTTTCAGTTTTTGATTTTTGTGACTTTTGTTATATATGTGGAATAGTGCTTTTACTTATGTACTGTTAGCACAATTTGATTTTGGCTTCTTTACATAATATTGTTGCTGTGAAAACTCTTTATTCTTTCATTATTGTGTACCCTATTTTTATATTGAATGCCCAAATAAGACTGACATTCTTTTTCAAATACCAAAGGTTTCCCGGGTTTTCATTCATTTTTCTGTTTCCATTGTTGTTTTGTTGTCTGTTGACACTAAGAAGTTATCTCCAGTTGGAGTGACATTCCTGACTAAGCCCTTTAATTCAGTAGAATCTTTTGCTTTAACAAAATCCCTTGCAGGTATTGTTTACTTCATCGTATTATTGCCCAAACCTACAAGGGTTGATTGGGTTTCCCTCCTTATCATTCATCAGGGATGTGTAATGGCATCCACCCTGTTCTCTTTTTACATGAACAGAGTGGTTAGCTTCCTTAAAGAAGACCCAGCAGACGCACTCACCCTCGCAGGCGACAAAGTACCAACGCTCTTGTTCGCCGACGACACTTTATTGGTGTCAAAGACCCCAGCAGGCTTACAAAGGTTGCTCTACAGATTTCAAACTTTCTGTGATTCCTAGGGATTCACCATTAATGCCACAAAAACTAACTTCATGACATTTAATCCCACAAATCATTTAGGAGCCATCTTACACTCTGGTGGGCAAATTTGGAGAGAGTCTGGACCTTTGATTATCTTGGCATCAGACTCTCTGACCAAATGTCCTAGAAGTCCCACTCAGCTAAGATGCTTTTGGGTCATACACTTGTGACCGGAGCACCGTTTCTCACAAAGCAGACTAGTCGCTCCGGCCCTCACGGCACATCACGCCAAGGCAGTAAGCACAGCTCTTTACGGTGCTGAGCTGTGGGGATTTGACAATGTTGAGGACATTTCCAGATCTGAACACAAGTTCCTAAGGAACCTGGTTATGCTCCCATGTAGCACACCTCTGACACCTTTAAAACTTGATCTGGGTAGATGGTCATTCCACGATATAGCAAAATTACGTCCATTGCTGTTTTGAGCTCGCATTAAACGGACCCCAGAACTCTCCACATACACTGAAGTATTCACTGATGTTATTAATTTAGGATGTCAACTGTAAAATTAAATGCATTTCCGACATTAAGAAATCTCTGATAGCACTGGGACTCCAGGGACACTGAGATAGGCAATACCCACCAAGCAAAGAAGAAATCGAATTGTCACACTGGGACAGGGTTACCAGCCAGGAAGTTAGCTTGACCAAAGTGGGCAGACTAACAGAAGAATTCCTCCAGCATAAGCAGACCAGAGGCCTTGAGCCCTCCCTAGATTTAATTCCCATATTATGTTTGTTTGCCCAGCATACAAAGCACCAAGGTCCAAATGGCTAAAACCTATTTGTCGTCAACTGGGCACACTGGATCATCGGGTAGCCTTGCGCATTCTTAGATCGGACCCAAGAACATTGTTTGTGTGCGGCATGGCCAAATTTGTCGCCCAAGCATGGCTGATTAGGCAAAAAGCACTGAAAAAGGAAGTCGAACTTCACCGGGCATGAGACAGTGATGCAGTAAAGTAACATCCGCTCCACACAAAGATTGTTCGATCCAGTTACAAGATTGTACCCCACGCACTGGCACTTTATAACAGACCACCTAACACCAGTAATAAGGTTTCAAAGTGGGCAGACTAACAGAAGAATTCCTCCAGCATAAGCAGACCAGAGGCCTTGAGCCCTCCCTAGATTTAATTCCCATATTATGTTTGTTTGCCCAGCATACAAAGCACCAAGGTCCAAATGGCTAAAACCTATTTGTTGTCAACTGGGCACACTGGATCATCGGGTAGCCTTGCGCATTCTTAGATCGGACCCAAGAACATTGTTTGTGTGCGGCATGGCCAAATTTGTCGCCCAAGCATGGCTGATTAGGCAAATAGAACTGAAAAAGGAAGTCGAACTTCACCGGGCATGAGACAGTGATGCAGTAAAGTAACATCCGCTCCACACAAAGATTGTTCGATCCAGTTACAAGATGGCACTGGCACTTTATAACAGACCACCTAACACCAGTAATAAGGTTTCAAGTAGCTACCAGCATCTCTGCCTCTGGGGCATTATGTTATGCTTATCAAAACGTTGCATAAGGCAGATGTTGAGTCCATATTCTTTTGAAATGTTTTCTAAAAAGTTCATCATATAATTATTTATATTTTTTTGTATAGAAATTTTAAATTGAAAATCCGACAACCCTATCATTAATGGTGCATGTGAGCACTCTTTTAAAACAACTGTTTACATGTTTGCCTCACCATGTATTTTTAAATGAAAATTGTTGTATTGTAAATCCATGGCTAAACATCTTTTCAAGCTTTTATGATACATGTTGTTGAAATAAAGCAATAAACAAACATTTGATGATTTCACTTGCAGGTGAGTCTCTCACTCTTTTAGGAAGGCTTTGTTGATCAGATAGAATGGAGGTTAATGTTGGTGCTTGAAGGGGTGAACCAAGCTGTCCGGCAACACGTGCATCTAGAGTGCTCCACTGTCACAATCCTGCAGTTATCCTGTCACATCCTGGGCACCCATTAGGGACCGACACAGCTGCCACTTTGGGACCGCTGTTCCCTGCTCCGTGGATGGGTGATCAGAGGCGTGGGTGCCCCTTCTGCTGTGTCACAGATGGAGATTTGGGGTGTGAACTGGGATCTTCCACGAGCCACACGGCTGCTAGGCCTGGGCTTTGGTGTGGTCCTGCAGCCCTTGGAAGCCTCCTTTGATAGAGCAGAGGCTGGTGTTGGCGACTGAGTTAGCATCGGAGTGCCCCCTTGCCGAGTGGATCTGGGGGGAGGGCTGCAGATGGAGCAAGGCATCCAGTGCCCATTGGACAGAGGAGGAGTGTAGGTCCATGCACCCTGTGAGCAGCTGGCAGGACCCAAACGGCGCGGTGCCAGGACCCAAATGGAGTAGTGCGCGATCCTCCGACGTTGCCGCACCTGTGACTAGGGTGAGCACTGAGGCCTGGAGGAAGCGGTTCCTGCTGACACGGCCTTCTCATCCATGGGCCTGCGTTCAGGGCCTCTGCTGTTGGGCCCCAGCAGAGATGCGGCTGTGAGCGTCTTCTCATTGGCCTACAGAGTGACTTGGAGGTAGGGTGCGGTGAGGGTCTGTGGACTAGTGAGGCCTCTAACTGGTCAGGAGAGTGTGTTGGGGGCTAACATGTTTGGTCCCGCTGGTGGGGCCGCTGCCCTCCTCTGTGTGGTGCAGCCCTGACAAACATCCTGCTTCAGAGCCTCACGATGAAGACAATATTGGAAAGAGCAGGGCATTAGGTCTCAGCAGGGCAACACCATCAAGCAATACACTTTGCCTCAGGCCCCTGCATGACCAAAATAGGAGGGAGGTGAAGCCCCCTCCCAGGGAGTTAGCCTCCACAGGCAGAGGAGTCCACCTGTGCAGATCTGCTGGTGGCAATACAAGGATGCAGAGCTACGATGAAGAAGATTGAATCGGTTTCAGTTGAAGTCAACCTCCTACGGGCGGATCTGAGAAAAGGGTCAGACAAAGTCCATGCAGCAGAGACCACCATTGAGGGCCTCCAAGTTGAGGTCATGACTCTCAGGGCACAACTGGCTACCATTACAGAGATGACATGGATCCTTGAGAACCGGACGGAAGATGCAGAAGAGAGATTCCGCCGTAACATACGCCTCTGAGGTTTTCTGAGGGAGTGGAGGGAACCTCTGCGGAACGCTTTCTGGAAGAATGGATACTGCAGGTGCATAGTGCCCTGCCAGCAAGACCTTTGCTATGGGCTACACCCCTCAAGCTTTAATTGCCCCTCAGGGCTCCCAGGGAGGCAGTATCATTGCACTAAGAGAACCACTAAATAGCCATTTATCCCGATTATCCCCAAAAAGTGCAAACCCAAAGAAAGTCATTCCTGGAGGGGAAGAACAAGTTACTTACTTTCGGTAAGACATAGTCTAGCTGCAGATTTCGGACCTTAGAATTCTCCCCAGGCGGCAGACTGGACCCGTAAACCTTTTCAGCAGTACCCCTACGCATTGGTAGAGGGCACAATGCAACTACGTACAAATATCTTCCACATATGCCACGTCTGACTTATGTCAGTTTCTTCTGTGACTATTTACTGATCCAAAACAAGGACCCATCATAGGAACTGGTTGTGGAAACAGTGTGCCATAAAAGATAAAAATATATTTGAATTAACAAATAAGAAGTGGCAATACACAGAATGCGAATACCAAGAAAGGGATCTTTTAGGTAAGATGGAAGCAGTTCGCAGACGGGGAAGATGGATGGGTGTAAGGAATCTGCAGCTAGACTATGTCTACCAGATAAGGGGTTACTGAAGGTAAGTAACTTGTTTATCTGATAGAGACATCTAGCCACAGATTCCTTACCTTAGAATAGATACCTAAACAATACCATTCCCGAGGGAGGGTCTACGAACTGATCGTAGTAAAAATCCTTGAATAGAACTAGCCGGTCTGTAATAAACAGATGAGAATGGATATTCTTAGGAAGTTAGGTGAGCAAGAGCATACACTTGACCCTAAGAACTGTGGCAAGAACCACAGGCAAGTAAAGTCAAAGACAGTGAAAAGCATGGGAATAGTTACCCATGGCAGAGGAACAGAAATGTGTCCGTAGACCATATTCAATATAAATACAACACTAGGTCCCTCCCTAGGTGGGATCTAACTCATGGTTGGCCCTGACTTTGCAACAGACAACGCCATTCGGTTAATGGGCCTTGACTGAGAAAACCATTATGTCAGTCAAACGTACTTCGCAAAACACTGAAAAAATGGGCCCTAGAACCGAACCCATGGGCCTGTGGGGCTCGGTGGGCCAAAGGCAATGGCGAATGCATTAGAGGGAAACCTGTCCTGAGAGACACTGAGAAAGGAAGCTTAGAATAGATACACGATGTAGGAGCATGGATGAATGCAACCACAGAAAAAATTGCCAAGAATAGGTATTGGCAAGTGCACCAGAGACAGCACAACACCGATGGGATCATTCAATGCGTAGAACCCATAGAGGTGGAAAGAATAGTAAGTGCATACATAGCGACTAAATAAAGATGAGACAGCAAGATAAGAATGAAGGATACATCCACGAAAGCTGTATTGTAGGCCCTCATTACAAAATGTAGTATAACACACATATCAAGAGATGCACAATATATATGCACTGCTATATATACGCACATAGAAAATAACCTCCTTCCATATAAACATATCGATGACTGCGCTGAAGCTGAGAAACATAAGAAGTATGGGCGGAGTAATCAGCAACATAGTACTAACCATAAAATGGTGATAGAGAGCAAGAGGAAAAAAAATAAGACTATAACTATGCTCAGAAGCAGGCCAAGGTGAGAGTGGTTAACCCCTGGAGGCTTAGAAAAAGGTATTGAGCCTTATCATCCAATGGTAAGGCACATCTAACAGAGCAGAAGCCGACTGAAGGTCGGACGAAAGTAAAACATAGTCTCATAGGGACTACATCCCCACTAGGGGAACAGTTCAAAAACTGAACCAAGCAATGAAAGATAAGCAACAGAACAGATGTCAGCTAAGGAAGAACAACAATTGTTGATGGAGGAACAAATATCCCACAGGAAGGGGGGGGTGTGGACATCCAAGTTACCAAAGGTATAGGGCAATACTCCTACAGCCCTGATTATACCAAGGTACATAGGTGAAGAAAACCCAGAATTGGGTTAAGAAATGAAATACACGATAGAGGAGGATATTCTTCATGAATTAGAAACCCCAGCAATGAAAGAGAACACATTGGTGTAATGACAAACGTGGGAAAGCAGGATATTAGGCACCGATCAGAACAAAATAAAAACAGTTGACCATAGAGAGTTACTGAAGGGGACCCTTGTCCAAGAGAACAATACCTTAATGTTCTAGGAACAGTAACAAGGAATCCTCCGAAAGGTGGATGAGCCATTAGCACACAAAAAAAAAGACCACATAGTGTCTGTGCAAGGATAAAAAATGTAGACACCTTGATGCCAAGCGTGTGTATAAACCCCTAAAAAGGATGTGTAAGTGATAATATATTCAATAAATGAGTATAACAAATGTCCTAACAGGAAAAGTCAGAGCAAGGACAGCGAGACATGTGGTAGAAAAAAGTAGGTACTTAAGTACTACCACACAGTCAGTCAGTCAGTCAATCTTTATTCAGGTACCACAGTACCAATAAAAGCACAATATAAAAATACATTACATACATATTAAAATTTTAACCGGTCAAATAGTCTAAATACATTCATTATACAGATCATAAGTGACTTAGTGCAAAATTTAGGATCATCCCAGTACAAAACTATTTACATTACTCTCAGTCTTCAACCATGGATCTGCGTGCCCTTACT
This sequence comes from Lissotriton helveticus, assembly GCF_964261635.1. Lineage (NCBI taxonomy): Eukaryota > Metazoa > Chordata > Amphibia > Caudata > Salamandridae > Lissotriton > Lissotriton helveticus. Next base: position 685,585,209 of record NC_136070.1, on the reverse strand, counting down.
GCCGTTTTTAGGAAAGTGCAAGTGTGAAAAATAAGGTCCTCATCATCTAAAGTTAACATGGAATCAAATGCTGCCTCTAAACTAATTGGTCTTCTCTTATTAAAATACGAGCATAAAAACTGTTTAAAATATTTGATATAAAATCTGCAGGAGAATATAAAATGCTTTACAGATTGCTCGCTCTTCCCATCACACGGACACGGGATTGAGTTTAAATTAGAACAATAACCAAGTGGGAAGGAGAGTACAAAACGAATTGTGCCAGCCCTTAAACGGAACAATAAACTTGTCTCCCAGCGAGCCATCGGTAGTAACAAATAAATGTGGAGTGGGTGCCTATAATGTTCAATGGCCATATAGTTACACACAGTAGTTTTGCTGACCTCTACTGACTCACGGTCGGTCTTATATAAGGAGTACAGAGCATTCTGCATATACTTTTTTGCGACTAAAGCAGCGAGTAAAGGGTCCCAAAAAATGCTTTCCATATTTATACTGCGCAAACTGCTCAACACTCCACCCAACCACGGGATATCTAGGCCCCTAGCACAACCTAAGCAATCCTTAATGATTGACTGGGTCAGGGTGGCTGCTTCGTTCTTCCATACAGCAATCCACATAAGTGCTGGGCGAGCCCTGATAAAATCAGAAATAAAATTAATATTGAGCTCTTTATGAGATATGTAATGGGAGGTTGAAATAGGGACATTCAGTATTTTTCTGCAGAATCTATTCTCCTCCTGATGTACACCAGAGCAGCTGTCCGTCCCCCATATCTCAGCGCTATAGGTCGATACCGGGGTACACTGATGTTTATAAATTCTTTGGACAGCTAATACTGCACCCATCGTCTTAGGGCGAGGGATGCTTAAAATCGAGTTATTGGCCTTTGAGAACTTGCTCTTGGCGCGAGCTAAGTGCTCATGCCAGGAGCTGTTCGCAGCAAAGGCCAAACCCAAATATACAAAGGATTTTACCGCAGTCATCTTATGGCCGTCTATTGCAATCGGGCGTATAGCCCGTTTGCCTGGGCCACTGCTCATTAAAAAAGATTTTTTTTAAACTTGTAGGTCTAGATTTTTCATAAAAATATTAAAATCTTCGACAAAGAGGCGTAATGAATTTGATGTGCGCCCTATTAAAACTTTGGCGTAGAGCAACGCGGGAATGGGTACTTTGTTAATATATGGGACGTCTTGGGTGGCCAATTTCAGGGAGGCATTCCGGTCATTGATATATATAATAAAAAGCAGGGGGGCCAGAACACAACCTTGTCTGATCCCCCTGCCAATATTAATAAACCCTGAGACCTCTCCTCCCACCCTCATTTTTACTTGGGCCTTAAGATCTCTGTGCAGATAAGCCAGGAAATTGCCAGGAAATTGACCAGAGTTTCGTCCAAACCCTTGGATAGAAGGGTTGCCCACAGCTTAGACCTATTAACTAGGTCATAAGCTGTGCACAAGTCCATGAAGGCCATATAGACAGGGGATTTCTTAGCGATAGCTTATTTACCAATAATTAAATTCAAGTTGAGGCATTGCTCCCTTGTTCCCACCTTACTCCTGAAGCCCAGCTGACAAGGGTCCAAGATGTTAGTTTCCTCTACCCAATCTAAGATTTTGTTATAAAGAACTCTACCTAAAATTTTAAGGGTGTTGTCTATTAGGGGGATAGGTCGATAGTTACACGGTAGTGATCTATCACCTTTTTTAAAGATTGGAACTATTACACTTCTTGCCCAAGTTTCTGGGATCTTCGCCAGGGTATAAATATTCAGAAGTAAGGGGGCCCAAAACGCCGGATTCCATTTAATTAAGTCTATTAGCAGCCCATCCGGGCCAGGGGCTTTGTTGCCTAAACTTTGGATAATTGCTTCAGTTACGTCTGAAATGCCGATGTCTATAGGTGTAGGATTACCAAAAATAGGGGTTGGGTCAGATGGAGGTGGGCACAGTAAATAGTTGCAAAATGGGCCACCCAGGCCTCACTAGTTATATTGCAACTGATAGTTGTCAGTGACTGCCCCATGGAACGCACTTCCCTCACTGCCGCCCAGAAGATGTTAGCATTATTTAAATTGGTGGCGTCAGACAACTTGTCACAGCGCTCCTTTGGGACCTAATTTCTCCTAATTTTGGTTAATACCTTGTAATTGTTTCTGGCCTGCCTAACCGTTATAGGGCATCTCAGGACAGTAGTTAGGGCCCTGCAAAGATTCCTATTTGCTTTCGAGCAGTCTCGATTAAACCAACTAGGGACAGGAGCTTCCTTTTTCGGAGGTTTGGATATAAGACTTTTAACAGTCAGACATATCTTACCAAAATCCTTGATTATCTGTTCAGGTGTTGAGACAAGAGAAAGGCAGGACTCGATCAGAGGCATGTTGTTTTCAGTCAGTGCCTTAAAGACTTCTGCATTGTCTGCCCCTTTCCAACATAATCTTAAATTATCTGTTGAGACTGATAAATTTGCCGCTACACAGTCGCTATAAGCGATAGTCCATCTGGTTGCTTTTAATATTAATTTAATCGGGTTATGATCTCCAAAATCAGACGGTGTCACCGCTGCAAAAGTCACCCGTTTTTCAATTAGGGGGCATACAAAAACATAGTCTAATGTAGAGCCAGTCCCCCTTCCTCTATATGTCTGGTGGTTAATCCTATGAGAACTTACAACTAAGTCCATAACATTAGATAGGTTGTGCGAGTTAATAAGTCTTTTAAGTTCTCGGCCTCTGGTATAAGACGGTTGTGTACAGAAAGATGTTAACATATCAGTACCTTGGCTTTGAAATTTAGCATTAAAATCGCAACCTAATAAGATGCCTACCACACAGATAAAGAATGTGGAGGAAACCACAAACAAGACGATCAGCAGGGCTGAGGAAGAAAACCTTTTTTTCGGGGGAAAACACCCTTCTGAAAATCACAAGTGAATGAATTGTGTGTCTTCCAGAGTAGTCCCTTAAAAGTGCACCCTGCTGAAGAAGAGCGAGAAGCTCTCTAAAGAAATGAAGGACACAGAGAAAAGAATGTCCTAGTGGGGCATAACGGCCAGGCCAGTAACAAGGAGAACAGAGTAGAGACTGTGGCTTGTTTCCCACTGCTCAAGTGGAAATCTAAAGCCTTTGGCAAAACAGAATTACATAAGAAGAGTAGCAGAAAGGCTGCTCCTTGTATAGAACAAGGATAAACTAGAGATGCACGAGAAAGGAAGCTCACTGAACAAGCTATATAGCAACTCCCCTATGGGGAGAAATGTGAAAGATCCCCATAAGGGATACTAAACGTTATTTATCAAAGTGAAGTGCTGGGGTAAAAAGTGCCAGTAGTTCGAATGTGAGTCTGAGCTCGTAAACGCTAGACCACAAATGGCTCTCATAAGTAGTGGAGAACCACAACCTGCAATCGACAGTGTAAGAAGGATAAGAATAATACCTGCAGGAAGTGTCACCAGTAGGTGGGATAGACAACCATGCCATGGAAAGCTCAATCGAGAAATAAATGAAGGACCAACATCCCCCATACAAGAAGAAACGGGTGGATTTAGGGAGATAGGCAAGAGCAGAGCTAAGTTTCTATTCCACTACGACTGCTGTGAAAACATGGCAAAGCAGAGTTGGCATGAGCAACGAAAAGGTGGGTGGTGCCATCAAAGGAATGTCAAGCAATGTGGTTTGAACAGCCTCTGAAAAGGCAGAGGTGCATACCCAGGCACGATGACGTAGCGTCACTGAAGAAGCCATGGCCTGACCTACCGAAGCAGTGGTATCCATTCCATATCTAATGTGTAATATAGATGCCTGTTGCCAATCTTGGAACAAATGGGTTAGCTCACTCCGGGTATCATCCAGAAGCGATGGCACAGACATGTCAAGGAATCCCGCAATGTAAGGGAAAAGCATCCAAGAACGCATATTGCATTAATGGAATGCAAAGCAGAACTTGTGGAGGAAAAGATATGCCTGCCACAGGCATACTGTCTTCTGGAATATCTGTCTGACTGAACATGAGGAAGAAAGTAGATATCATATAAGGCCGAAGCAGGCTGTACCATCAGCTTATGAGGAGTAGTGTGCCAGGAGAAGACAGGCCGGATCATCAAAGGCCAGAAGTTGTCTGAGATATAGAATGATCCACCAGCGCATCCGTATCAGGTTTAGCCCAGCTCCTGACAAAATACCAAATAGGGCATCACTATAGGGAAGCACCGGCTCAGCCAGTTTGGCCCTGATGGAGAACGCCAATTAGGGGATCAGTAGATTTTCTTTTCACAGAAGGAAGAGTTACATCTAAAATCAAAGCAACTCGCCGTAGCATATTAGCTAAAGAGGCGCAAGCCTCTGTAGCAAGACCAGGAGGGGAAAGAAGGCCAGAGGTTGTGGAAGAATCTAATACATTAGCGTCACCCAGTTCAGTTAGCCAGCTATCATGCACAGGAGGCTGAGCAGCATCAGCTATGAGGCGCAGGAACCCTGACTCGTCCCTATCACCTTTTATACAGGGTTTCTCAGAAGGAAAAACACAGGAGGGCTCCACAGAAAGTGGAAGAAGGGTGTCCGAGATAGGCGGCACAATTTGCTCTGCACGCTATGTCAACCGGCACCAAGTTAGCAACGTCTTGAAGTCAGAAAAGGGAAATGGCACCATGTAGATCGGCACATCAGTCATTGAAGTCGGCTGATCGGATACAAGCGCCAAAGGCCTATGCACCGGTGCTGAGACAAAGTCGACCAACAAACCCTAGGGCCTAATTGAAGCCAAGGTCAAACCCACTGGCGTGGACACAGTCGAAGCACCTCTCACCTCCTTGGGGCCTGAAGGCGGCTCAGGGGAGGGTAATGACCCAAAGATGGCATGCAGGGCACAATAATATGCTCACATCTGGGTCAGAATCGCCTCTGCTCCAGGGTAGTCAGGGAGGCGAAGGGTGAACACGTGTACGGAGTCCTCAACCAGCATGCGGGAGGAGGCGTGAAAGTTGGAATTACTACAGGGTGTAGTCTGGAGATGATGCAAATTCGTTCAATGTTAAAACTTATTCTAGGACGACAATCACGAGTGAAGTCCACGGGAATGGCTCCCAGACCAAGCCTGCAAATGGACTGTGCAGTGACTGCAAGAGCCGCACCGACAGGAGATTCATCCAACGTTCCTGCAGTGCCTTCAGTCGAAGTAGACAGGAGTCGCACTCCTCAGAGTCATGGTGCCCTCCACCGCACTATATACAAATGGAGTGAGGGTCCATGAACGACATTCGCCGTCCACAAGACCCACAAGAGTTGAACAGAAAAGTATACTGTCTCAACTATGAAAACAGGTAAAAGCCTTTTCGGATCCGCGTTGTAAGCATGGAAAAGAAGAAACATATGTCGGTGCGTCAGGGAGATGCTTATATGGACTCTGGTGACGGCGCATACGTGGACGACGATGGTACGAAGTAACACTACGCCCTTTACCGATGCACAGGGGTACTGCTGAAAAAGTTTCCAGGTCCAGTCTGATGCCTGGGGAGAATTCTAAGTTAAGGAAGCTGCAGTTAGGCGTCTGCATCAGATACAAAAACTTTGAGACATAGGTCTCAATTACATGTTGTTTTATCCTGCTCATCTGATAGCCAAATTTTTTGAGCACCCTGAGGAAATGTGGACCTGGCTTGACATGGCACAGGTACTGAAGCTCAGCAGGGACGTTTGCTAGACGTGGATCAGAGAAGAGGTGTTAGGGGAGCTACCGTGCCCCATGTCCAATTAAACTTGGGGGTTGACTTAGCCCACGCATCTTGATTCAGGATTACAGAACTACATGTGAGGATGAGGTGTTGTCTTCCAGAGAAGTGGAGGAACTGCGTGTTCCCTTGGTCGGTCTGGGCAAGACACAATGGAGCCCAACAACATTACCGCCTGAACCGCACATGGCCCATTCACACACTGTGGTTGGAGGTCACTGATTAATTGCTTGGAACTGGCTGATGGCCGCTAGAACAACAATGCTTGCTAAGCACTAGTAGCTGCCATCTGCGAGCTTGATGGGCAGGGGGTGGATGCTGCTTGCTGGAAGGACCTGATTCATCACTTAAGCAAGGCAAGACATAGCTGATTATATTATTTGTATAACTTACTAAGATATACTCCAACAGAGCATCTACACCAAAAAGGTACAGGGTAGCTGGAGTGTGGCCCCATCAGCCACCTTGGGGACTTCCTGGTTCCAGGCACCGAGGTGCGGACAGGCCTCCTGGACATTTTCTTTCCTAGTACGACATCATAACATTGTTTTAGGTACTGTGGGGGTACTGAGCTCGACATTTAGGTGTAGCCAGACCTGATGGGCAGATATGTCCGGTTCTGTTGCACTATGTCTATCCTGGCGAGGGGGATAGGTTGGGGGGTCTATTATGGGTTATTTTGTAGGGTTTGTTTTTATACATAAAGTTGTTTGTCGCACTGTTTCTACCCCATTGTGATGTGTGCTCTTCCCATTCCAGAAGACTGGCCCAAGGCCCCATAGTGGTCAGGGGGGTGTCAGGGGTATCTTCTTACGCGTTCCATGTCTCCAGAGGTACACACAATAGTAGGGTGTAGAATTAACATGTGGAACATGTGGGGGCTGGGCAGTTTCACAAAATGAGTGCTGTTCTTTTTGAGGCACAATATGATAGACATATTCTGCCTAAAGGAAGCATACCTTACAGAGGAAGAGGCCACAAAGCTTACCAAAAAATGAAGAGGCCAACTCTACTCTGCACATATTCATACTACACCATGGGATTACTGATATGGATAGCCCCAGGTGTTCACTTCCATCTCACCCACACTGTAGCAGATGTGGTGGGCAGGTACATAATGTTGGGGGAGGAAGAGAATCTTGGATGCCAGGAAGCTCTGCATAGTCAATTATTATTCTCCCATACATTGACGATACACTCTTCTACCAGATTCAGAATCTGCTGACTGATTAGGTGGATGCCCGATTGGTATGGGCCTGGGACTTCAATTGTGTCTTAGATGGTGAGTTTGATAGACACCCACTGAAACTAAACACATAGCCATGCATGACAGCAGCCCTTACCAAGATAATGTCCAACATGGGACTCGTAGACATATGGAGGGATCTGCACACTGCAAAGAGGGAATACTCCTGCTACTCCCTTACCCACAATAGTTGGAGCCGTCTGGATCGGATGTTGTAAACCATTGTAGATGTATTGGAGGTGTCCACTGCACAATAACTGAAAGGTTCTCATCTTACCACTCGCTCTTACGGTTGGACTGTGAATGGGGAGGGCATGCAGATCAGTGGCTTGGTGAAAAATGTCACCGGAGCTACTGAGGGACGCAGTGTCTTGCTCCTGGTACTGCACTTGCCTCATATTGAGGGCAATTGGGACTACAGTGCCACCAGGCCGACTGAATGTGAGGCAATGAAGGAGGTAGTCAGACATGTATGTCTGGGCAAAGAATATGGGAGTGAAAAAAACAATTACAAGCTGACCCCTGTAGGCAAAAGGAAAGATTAGCGGCATTACAGAGTCAAAGTGCTACTAACGCTGAGGTTCCAGATTTACGTACAAGGTTCTATAGGGGAAGCGTGGGACAGACTGGACCAGTTCACCCAGAGGAAGCATCAACACGGGCTGCATAGAGAGAGAGACTAGTCGAGCAGGCTATTAGCCTGGATACACTTTGCCTGGAAATTGCAGCCACTCACTTCTGTCCTCTACCGGAATTGACAGGATGGTACAACCGCAGTGGGCAATAAGGAATATGTTACTAACAATGTAAGCATCTAATAACCCTGTAAGTGTGTAGTGACAAAGATTCATATGCTCAGCATACTCCTACCAACTAGTGTTGGGCTCAGACGTTTGTAGCTTGTTTTTCTTCAAAGAAGTCTTTCGAGTCACGAGGTCTCCATACTTCATAACTCGAAAGACTCCACTCCTCCTGTAGTCTGTATTGCGCATGGTCATCATCTCCTGTGGTTTGTGGCTCATTGGGTGCTTTTAGAATAGGAGCAGTAGAGTGACAGTAAGGATGAACATGCAAGTAAAGTTTTTGTCAAAATTCTTTTTATTGAGCATCAAATAAAGCATAACACAAAGAGTAATGACCTCAAGGGCACCCAATTACCAGCAGGTTTCGGGATTGCGATATAGACAGCTATGGTGGGCTCAGCTTCACACGATCCCCAGGCCTGCTACATCACTGTACAGAGTAATTGATGCGAAGTTACGGTATATAGAATATTCCCCCCCAACCCCCCAAAAAAAAACACCCCCCCACCCGGTGGTGACTAAAGTATAATGGAAAGAAGGAAGAAAATAAAGCATAGGGGGCCAGATTCTACTTGGCAGTTTGGTTAGTGCAGAGATTGAAGACAAGCCCTGAATACATCTGAGGGGCCCCAGAGGTTTAACGCACCAGGAGGAAGACCTACAGTTGGAAGAGGCGCATGGCCCGCACCGTCTGAGGACAAACCGCAGCAGGCAGACCCTGTGACAGAAATGCTACCAGCAGGCCCCAGCTGAGCACAAAGTCCTCATAATTGTCCCGAAAAATGTCCACTAGCCGCTCCATAGAAAGTATTCTCCATAGTTGGGCATGCCACAGCAATGTCGCCGGAGTATCTGTCTTCTTCCACGCAGATGCAACAGTGAGCTCGGCTGTCCCCAGACATGCCCACAAAATTGCCTTGTCAGATTGAGTTTGCCTGACCAAGGAGAGCAAAGTCAATAGAGACCGGGATTGGATAGTCCAAAATGTCTTTGATAGGAGATACAACTTCGGCCCAGAATGGTCGAATCTTGGGGCAGTCCCACCACATTTGCCTAAAATCCACCCGCATCCCACAACCCCGCCAACATAGATCTGAGGTGTCCGGGATAATATGTCGAAGCTTAGTAGGGTAGAGGTACCAATAATGTAGTGTTTTATAGTGTGCTTCTTGAAGAGCTAAGGATTTTGTTGTGTTTGGCAATATCCCTCCATAGGTGAGCCCATTCCCCATCTGATATGTCCCTACCTAGAACTTGTTCCCAGAAAGTCATATAACGTGCCCGGGGGAGTGGAGGGTGTGGAGCAACATCGCATAGAGAGCAGCGATAGCGCCTTTCATGGAACCCGCCCTATAAACCACAAATTTCTCCATTTCTGTAAGATCTCTAGTAGCCGCCTCCCTAATGTGAGGTGTTGTAACCCAATGCTTGAGTTGGAAATAGTGGTAAAGTTCACTTTGCGGGAGCGCAAATTCCTTTCTACATTCCTCAAAAGTTAAGACTTCCCCATACTGGAATAAATTAGATATTTTGAGACAGTCTCCCTCCCTCCAACTATCAAAGGAGCCCTCATGTAGCGCCGGGGGAAAAGCTGGGTTAAAATGAATAGGCGTGTAGGGGGAGGGGAAGGAGCTCCAACTGTCCCTTTTAGTAACCTTATCCCAGATGAGTAGAGTCGTGCGGGTGGAGGGGCTAAGGTATGCATTGGGCGGGCGGTCTCTTGTGGGTTTCCACAGCACGTCCCATATATAACGTCCTATTACGGCACGATCCATATGGAGCCAGTGCTTGTCAGATTCCCTGGCGGACCACTCAGCTACTACCCGCAGCTGAGCAGATTGGTAGTATAAAGTAAAGTCAGGCAAGGCCAGTCCTCGCATATCACGAGGTCGCCTGAGCACATGGTGGGGCAGGCGTGCCCTTCCCCCTTGCCAGATGAATTTAGTGATCAGAGTGTGAAGATTCTATAACATAGAGCTCTCTAGTTCGATAGGAAGTGCCTGGAAGAGATATAAATATTTAGACAGAACCGTCATTTTTATTGCTTTAATGCGCCCCAACCAAGAAAGATAAAGAGGCGACCATTGTTTAAGGTCGCGCTGGAGCCGAGTCAGCAGGGGAGGGTAATTCGCTTTAAACAGATCACCCAACCGCGCCTTGAGATGCACTCCCAAATAGAGTAAAGAATGTTTAGCCCATTGAAAAAAGTGTCAGGAGTTTCAAGTGGAGCACCTCAACAGGAGGAAGAGTGAGATTAAGTATGAAAGATTTTCGTAAAATTTATCTTGAAGCCCGCTACCTGCTCAAAGACGTGCAATTACCGTTGCACCGCCTGGAGCGAGGTCATCGGGTCCACGAGCGAAAGGAGAATGTCATCTGCAAAAAAAGAGGTCTTATGCTCAGTGCCACCAAAAGGAATGCCCTGGATCTCATAGTTGGACCGAAATCGAACCGCTAGGGGTTCAATACTAAGAGCAAATAAAAGGGGCAAAGGGGGCACCCCTGGCGGGTGCCTCTGCTCAGAGCAAAGGGGGAGGAGGAGCACCCATTTACCGTCACTCGGGAGGTGGGATGGTGATAGTTGGCTTTCACCATATTAAGAAAAGTGTCTCCAAACCCAAATTTTCGCATGGTTAAAAAGAGGAAAGCCCAGTCCACCCAATCAAAGGCTTTCTCCGCATCGAGAACCACTAAGATTGCGGGAAGCTTAGACCTAGCTGCCTTCTCGATCAGGTGGACTGTACGCCTAATGTTGTCATGTGTTTGCCTTCCTTTTATAAAGCCCGACTGATCGGGATGGATTAAGTCTGGCATCAAATTCTCCAAACGGGCTGCTAGGATTGCGGAGTATAGCTTAGCATCCAAATTAAGAAGCGCTATGGGTAAGTAGGAGCCGCATAGGTGCGGGTCCTTACCAGATTTGGGGATCACCGCAATCACTGCCTCCGCCATAGAATCTGAGTCCTGTTCATCTGAGGCGATAGCCTGAAATAAAGCCATAAGATGAGAAATTAGCTCAGGCGAGAAACACCTGTAAAAATGGGCTGTAAGGCCGTCAGGCCCCGGAGCATTATGTAATTTGAGTCTGGAGATAGCCTCCCGGACCACCTCCTGCATTATAGGGGAGTCTAACGTTGCAGCTGATGCCCTGGATATCTGTGGGAGGGCAAGGGTGTCCAAGAAGTGTTCTTGTTGTGCCGTGTCTGGAGTAGTGCCCTGATAGAGCTGACCATAGAAATCTCCAAATAGATTGGCTTTAGCGGAGTCGAGTGCGTGAGATGGCCCGGACGATCTAAAATCCCCCCAATAAAGTCTTTTTCCCTTTGGACCCTGAGCTGGCATGCCAAGTGCGTGCCCACTTTAATGCCCTGTGTGAAAGATGCCCGACGAATCTCTGGCAAAGTGAATTCCGCCCGATTTGAGTAGATGGACCGTAATTTACCCCTGAGCGTGGTGAGTTGCCTCTGACGAACTCGGGTTGGATTGGCTTTGCGCGCTTGTTCCACAGACTCGAGTTCCTTCTCAAGAGCCACCCTTTCCCTCGCCCTTTGTTTGTTTAATATCAAATTAAGTTGAATGCACTTCCCACGAATCACGGCCTTAAAGACATCCCAGGTGTTCTGCGGGGATGTGTCCTGTGGGTTATTATGCACGAAAAATTCAGCAATAGCCGCTCTTAAGTCTTCTCTGGCCTCTGGATCTCGGGTGAGAACTAAAGGAAAATACCATTGAGGAGACCTCGTGAGTCCTCAATCCAAGAAAGGCCCAGGGAGATCAGGCTATGGTCTGAAATTGCTTTCGGGAGGATCTGTAGCAGCCTAGAGATTGGCTAATAAAAATATAATCAATCCTGGAGTACATCCTATGTACATGGGAGAAATGTGTATAGTCTTTCGTAGTGGGATGTAGGGAACGCCAGGCATCAAGCAGCCCCAGATCAGTGAATTTCTGTTGTATTCTGCTGGAGAAGGTACTAGTGGAAACCCTACTGGAACTGGAACTATCAAGAGCCCCCTGGCAAGTAAGATAAAAGTCTCCCAGCAGCACTATGAGACCTTCGGCAATCCCCCTATTTGATCAAGAGCGCGTGAAATGAAGGCAGACTGCCCAGAGTTAGGTGAGTATAGCGAGACAAAGGTGCAGAGCTTACCCTTCAATCGGCCTTTAACTAACAGCAGCCTACCCTCCCTATCAGACTTAACAGCCTCGAGTTGGAAATGTGTTGAGGCATGGAAAAACAATGCCACCCCATTGTGTTTCGTGCGGGCAGAGGAGGTATAAATCAACAGATAGCCCCAGTGACGTAACCTAGTGACCTCATCCATTTTGAGATGGGTCTCTTGTAGCACTACCACCTCAAATTTGCGGTCATTCAGGTATTTCCACACTTTTTGGTGTTTCTGTGGTGAGTTCAGTCCCTTAACATTTCAGGAGGCAACGTTAACCATCAAGAAAGAAAAACACCTCTCTCCCTCCCGGACCGCCCCATTGACCACCCTCCCTTCGAGCCAGCCATTTTACTGTGCACACAGAACCAACTCCACCTTTCTCCCCCACCATTAAAGGATATGGAACCTGCCCCATGCAAATGACAAAATAATGTGCAAAAAGACCACCCCCCACAGTCACCACCGGGATCCGCCCCCCCCACAAACCCGGAAACTCAAAGCCGGTGGGCCAGAAGGACCTCGGCCCAAACATCATCCAACCCACCTGGAGGAATAATGGATAATACGGACAAGGCCAGTACTATAAGAACTCTCCCTCACGACCCATTTATTTTAAGGATCCGTTTCTCGAATTCCACCAAGGGCACTAACAAATACCAAAAGCCATGTAATTCATTTACTTTCTTATTTCATTTTATTTAGTTATCTTGTAAAATCATTTTGGTAATTTTGTCGTTCTTTTTTCATTCTCTTCCTCTTTTTAAAGATTTTAAAACATACAAAATGTATAAAAAAATACACAATATTACAAACAATATTTTTACAATGTAGAATCCACTTCTAGTAAATTTTGTACACACCTGGGTAGAGAAATCATGCAACCAACATCATACATACACACTACATACACATTCTATTCATACAACACACTCCATCTGCACGAGTGTGGACGTGTGCGGTGCTATGGGACTTAGATAAAGAATACAGCTGAAAGAGACAATGACCAATGAGCAGATTGGAAGAAGTACTGTATAAAAAGGAAAAAAAGAAAAAGGAGACTGATTCCAGGGATACGCTAACAGAGGAAGTTAATATAAGTAATAAGGAAGATACACTTTGAATAGAATGAACATTTTAAGAAATTTAAAAAGAAAAGCAACCCGTGTCCACCCATGATCAAACAATGAAAAGCTTGCAAAAGTTATAAAGCACACAGTCATGAAGTAATTGTGAGCATATGGAAACATTCTGTACAGATTCCCTGTTTGTAAGACTACAGAGGCGAAGAACAAAATAATACTCCTGGGTGTAGAGTTTTCTATGCAATACTCGGACGGGTCCTGAAGGTGGCTCCAACTATCGTTTATCCCACCGAAACGCGTTGACCAAGTCTATTGTTAAATGCTACGGAACGTAGTGAACCAACTGTGATTACTAGACAACCAACTGAAACGTGTTAACTCGTGGAGATGGAGTGTGTTGTGTAAATAGTATGTGTATGTAGTGTGTATGTATGATGTTGGTTGCATGATTTCTCTACCCAGGTGTGTACAAAATTTAGTAGAAGTGGATTCTACATTGTAAAAATATTGTTTGTAATATTGTGTATTTTTTTATACATTTTGTATGTTTTAAAATCTTTAAAAAAAGAAGAGAATGAAAAAAGAACAAAAAACTTACCAAAATGATTATACAAGATAACTAAATAAAATGAAATAAGAAAGTAAATGAATTAAATGGCTTATGGTATTTGTTAGTGCCCTTGGCTGAATTCGAGAAACGGATCCTTAAAATAAATGGGTCGTGAGGGAGAGTTCTTTAGTACTGGTTATTGTTTTCCCCTCTTCTCCCTGACCCACAAATTAAGTGTTTCAGAGGGGGTCCCCTTTTCCTTTAGAGTAACACGGACAAGGCCCCCATCCCCCGATGGGATAGCCATAAGAACTAGAAAACAGTGCAGTAGCATATAACCAAGAAAATAAAAACCTCAGTGTCCTTGGTACATCACTTTGGGCGACCATCACCGTCCCAGTGGCCCCTCCTGCCGCCGAGCCCAACAGCTGTGCAGTCGTCAGCCAGTGCGCCATGGAGAGCCTCAAAGCCACACGCCAAGCAGGTAGGCGAACAGAACACCTCAGTGGGAGCAGGGAACAAAAATAAAGTCTCAGGGTCGGCCGGCAATAAATGGAGGCACCCGTTTCCTCTGGGTCTCCACACGACGAACAAACCATTCATAGGCCAGCTGACAGCAGAGCCCCCCCCCCCCCCCCCCGGAGAGCCCATCAGTCACAAAACTAGCATCCGTGAGGCCAAAAACTCCCCAGGAGGCCACAAAACGTTAGCGATTTCTCGAGACGGTGTGCCAGTAGTTGGGGCTACCTGTTGGTGGCGCTGCCTCCGCTGAAGACCCCTCTGGAAGAGGAAGTCCCAGAATCCGCAGCCCCTCCGAAAGGTCAGAGATGTGGTGAGTTTTGTTGCCATGGTCAAAGATGAGACCAAAGGGGAAAGGCCACCTGTAGCGAATTTTATCCTCTTGCAGTTTGGCGGTAATAGGTCTCATTGCCTGCCGGCGGGCCAGGGTCGCAGAGGCCAGGTCTTGAAAGAGAGAACAACTATGTCCTTGGAAGGACACCTCTTTCTTTTTCCTGGCAGCCGAGAGGATGGTCTCCTTCACCCGGAAGGAATAGAGCTTGAACAAAACATTACAAGGGCGTTTGCGGCTCCCTCCCTGAAGCGATCCCACACGATGGATTCTGTCGATTTTGGTTTTAAGCTGTTGAGGAGCAAGAAGCTCAGCAAAGAGTGCAGATATAAAGGCCTCCAGATCCAGCCCTTCCCCCCCCTCTTCCAAGTTTCTGATTCGAATGTTTTCCCTCCGGGATCTGTTCTCCAAGTCTTCCGCCTTAAGTAGAGGCTGCTGAAGCTGGACTTGAAGTGCCTGTTGTTTATCCTGTAGTTTGGCTTGAGCCGCCACTAAATTCTGTGTTTGCCCCTCTACTTCCAGAATTCGGGTTCCCACTGCGTCGACGTCTTGCCGAAGAGTGGTAAGCTTTTCAGTATGGTCTGCCTTCAATTGGTCTACTGAGGATCTGAGGTCCTACTTGAACTCGCGACATAACTCCACCTTGAAATCACGGAGGGTGGCCACCAGGTCCTCGTGCATGAGCGCCATGTCGGGCGGGTGTGCTGTGTCTCTCAGGGTAGCCGTCCTCTCAGAGGCCTTAAAGTTTTGGGAGACCTTGTTGGAATTCTTCTTAGGAGGCATAGGACCCTCTCCGCCGTCCTGTAGTCTTCTCAATGAACCCCAAGTCTTGGCAGATGAGGAAGCGGCAAGTAAACCGTGTCTTGAGGGGAGCGCTCTGTGGTCAAATAAAGCAGGGCCACTTTGGATGCACCAGGTGGGGGCTCTCCAACAAGCAGCGTTATGGGGCCCCCTACGTTGCAAGCAGAAACCCCCTCCGATCCCATATAGCCCTTCAAAGAACAGTGAGCGGTCCCCCAGGCAATGCCCGCAGTCTCACCGCCTTGCCGTCAGGATTGTGCTGTCAAGGCCATGCTCCCCATGCCGCCGCCTCCATCAAAGCCAGAACTTCCGCCATCTTAGGGTCAGGCATATGAGAGCGCCCCCCTTCTAACTAGCTGCAGGCGACATCAAGCAACTCCGTGTGGGATCAATAAAGGGGGGGCGAGGGAACACAGCCATAGTGACCAACCGTCTCTTGAGATGTCCTCCGCAGCCTCCCCACCCCGCCGGAGCCGCCACAAGACGGGACCACAAAGACGGCTCTCCCGCCGACACGTGACTCTCTCTCTGCCGCTACATCCACCGGCGTCCAGCAGCACAGCGGTTGGTCGTCACCGCAACGATCAACAGGGGGCCCCCCTCCGATGGCATACGGGGGCCCTCCAATCCACTCAAATACTCCAGGTCCGGTATGGGACTCCCAGCAAGGCACCTACAAAATGGCGACCGGGGCCCGGGAGCTCACCCGACTTGTCTCTGGGCCTCCTCCGCTTCTGCCCACCAGCCCCGGAAGCATCGCTCGGTGACCGGATCACTCTCACGAGGCAACAGACATTTGTGAGGCGAAGAACACCGTCTCCAAGCACCAAGTAAGTCCCTTACCTGATCGGGGGTGTGCCGAGCTGAGAAAGTTCACGACTGCTCCGCCATAATACTTGGCCACGCCCCCGCAAGTAAAGTTTTGATAAGGCTGAGTATTTTAGTACAAAGGTGTGTACATCAGCTATTAGTGTCCGGGGACGAGGGTGGATGCATATGAATCTACAGCACTACACACTACAAAATAGATGCTTACAGAGTAAGTAACATATTCCATTCGTAGCATGTGTTGGCCGAAGATACATATACTTAGCATTGGATGTAAAGAAGTGCTCTCCAAAAGTGGAGGCTAGCTAATAGTTGACATAGATGTTTGAAAAAGTATATGTCCCAGCAGCGCTGACAGACAGAGGCTGCTTGCTACTGGGGGGAGTATGCCCTGGGGAGTCCTTTATAATGTTCTGGGAGGCTCAGGAGTTGATTCAGGTTGTCCCAGGATAATTTCACCAGTATGCCAAAATATCTGGCACAGACAGGAAGATTTGGATAGGTTTCCCTAATGCACCTGCATTGTCCCGCACCCAGGAAGGGATCCTTCAATTTTGCTTGGGCAGGGACCTGATCACTCTAATCTATAAAGCCTTAAATATCGATAGAGGAGGACCCACATTAAAAGCCAGGCAGGCATGGCAAAATGACACAGATGGGCAGTTGAAAGACAAAGAATGGGCGATGGCCTGCGAGCTGGTTATAACAGTCTCAGGAACGCATGTTTCAAATTAATCCACTTAAACTTCTTACACCAAACCTACTCGAAGCCGATTATGTAAAATCTATTTAACTCAATCTGCTGAGTGTCCTAAGTGTGGTAGAGATGCAGTCTACTTCATACATATAGCTTAGGCCTGCCTAAGAGTCTCGGAATACAGGATAGATGTCACTGAGCGCCTGACCTTCACACTGAGTATTACGGTGCCTCTCTCACCACAGGTGTGCCTGTTGCGAATAATCACTTGCCCATAACAGATAAAAATGGAATACAAATTCCTCCTTCTGGCCCTCCTGTTTGCAAAGCGACTCATTTCTATCGGCATGCTGAGAAAGCCGCCCCCTTCCCCCCCAATGCCGGGCTGTGGTTGAATGTTACCATGGAATAAGGTCTTGCAGAGGAAATACGTATTCGTAATGTCAGTAAAGATGAAAAGATAAGAGATAAACTTGGGACATGGGCTGGTGTGATGCAGGAGTTCTCGATCGAGGGAGAAACTAACGCTCTGTAGATGGCCCTCACTCTAACTTTATGGGTGGCACCTCAAACAGTGCGGGGGAGTAGTGTTGTGTGTGCTGTGAGAACCTAGTTGTGGTTCTCGCAAGAGCAAGTACAACACATATAGGAATGCAAATTAACACACATTTGGCAGGATAGGACTCGGGGGGGGGGGGGGGGCGGGACAGGTGGAAGGAGTGAGGTGGGAACGCAATATTACCTGTAAACTGCCAATGATGACATGAGGGGTAATGAAACATGTTGTTGTTACAAATGGCAGCTGTTTGTGCTGTGGATGCACACTGGTCTGCATTGTTTGTTATTGTAGAAAAATACAAAATACTTTGATTAGCATGCCGAGCCTGATGTACTTAAGCACAAAGTTCTTCCTTCATGACACGTTCATAAATGGCATTACGGATCAGAGGAATTCAGGACAACATGCATCCTTGCACAGACTTCTATTTCTTCATCTGTGCAAAGCATCTGAAATTGTATTGGGCTTATAAGTCATGCAAGCTTGTTGCCTCTATCTTTCCATGTTTACAATCTGGTGCATTGTGCTGATATTGGGGGGTGCAAATATTTACACAACAGACCAGAAAGTTTTTGGGGGAAAAAGCAATAGCCAATTTGTTGACATTGAGGACATGGGCCAACTTGTACACAACTGAATGGTGCAGAACTAACATTGTCTTCTGCTTTGAGGCTAGGTAATAGATATCAGTCATTTAAGTATGCCTAAATTTGGACTCCAAGATGACTGAGGAGCACCCACAGTTGTGATGCATTTTATGAAAGTATAAGTTGCTGATCTGAGGCCAAGGGCCAGAAATCACTGTCTACTCTGTTGCAAACTGGTAAGATATAGGCAATGCTTTGCATGGAATGGAGCATGGAAGTGTAAGCAGATCAGATCTCCGGAAGTGAGAGTCCTCTTCTGGTCCAGGGATAGAAACCTGTCCACGCATGGCCCTTTAAAACCTTTCCTTCCTCAAAAAGCAGTTCAAATGCCAGAGATCTAGGATAATGCAGGATCCTTCTGTTTTCTTATACATCTGACAAAATGTGGAGCAAAACAGCGTAGCCTTAAGTTTTAAGACACTTGTGGAATTTCATTTTTCAAATCTACTCTTGCAGTGCAAGGAGACCTTAATGCTCGTCTTGTTTTAGATTTGTGAAGTGTGGTTTTGATGCAAGTTTCAGACAGTCTCTGAAATTTATACATGTCCGTTCAATGTTATGTATGTCAGATTATGCTGATTAGTTATATAGATCATCACCAGAGAAAATTGTGAAACTGTTTTAGTCACGAAGGGTGACATCTGTAGTTTCTGCACCAGAATCAAGGCTAATGGTATGTTTGGCAGCAAATAAGACTGCAGCCAACAGGCGGCTGCATATGGTGCGGAGGCTGACAAATGTATTAATTGAACTAAAGCTCAACTTGTTCCTGCATTTTGGTGCTCTTATCTGCAACAGTATGCCTGGGACTCTTGGTCTCATGCCAGAACTCTGATCTCCACCTCTCCCATATGGTCACTCCAAACCAGAAGCGATTATTCGGTCAACCCTATCACCTCTGGGTGAGGATGGGAGAAGGGTCTGCTGCTGACCTGTGGTCAGTAAACACTGCAGATCTTTTGGGGTCTCCTCCAAAATCTAAATTGGGCAGAGAGGTCCCTTTGATGTTGGGCCCACTTTAGATTCCACTGCATGTGGCATGTTCGGCCAGAAGGATGCAGGAGGACATCAGTTCCAGCAGTCTCAGAGTCGTCCCCACTGAAATTCGGGACAGAGGTCAAAAGATAGGGATCACAGCCTGAATTTCCTAGACTCTCTTTACCGGGGGAAAGACACTTAACTAAACCGTGTCCACAATGGCTCAGATGAAATGGAGCACCTGAGAAGGAGTCAGGGGTGACTTTGGCGCATTGGTAGTGAAACCCAAAGATGGCAGGAGGTTCAGAATAGTTTAGAGGTGGTTGACGACTGCTTGGTGAGAGCCCACCTTCAACAGCCAGTGGTCGAGGTAGGGGAAGATTGGGACCTGTGACCTTTGAAGATATGCTGCTATACTGCTATCACTTTTGAGAACACCAGGGGCACTGGTGAGAACAAAGGGGAGCACTTATGGGCCAGTAGGATGGGTATATGGAAAAAAGTGTCCTGCAGTTCTAACACCACCATTCAGTCTCCATGTTCGAGGTCATGCAAGACCTGGGCCAGTGTGGGCATCTTGAAATTTTCCTTCAAGAGGAAGATGTTAAGAGGGTGCATGTCTGAATCAGACCAAGGCCTCCGTCCTTCTTGGGCAGCAGAAAGTAGCAGGAATTAAAAACATACCCTACGTCTGGCGTGGGCACCCTCTGAAAAGCCCCTTTGGTCCCAAGGTCTGGGGGGGGCAGTAGAATGTGCAGCACTGGAAAAATGTAGGGCATAGACCTTTCAAATAATTTGCAGGGCCCATCTGTCTGATGCTACGGCCAACAACCTGGCAAAAATCATCTGGATCCTATCTCCCACTGGGAGACTGTGCATAACCAAGAGAATGTCAAAGGGGTTTTGCAGATCAGAATGCAGAGGGGCAGTGGACTGGGTGGCCCGTTGACCTTGACAACGGGGGCAGTGGACTGCCAACTTCTAGGTGTCCTAAGGGGCTTGGCTGGCAGTATGGGGTACCTCTGCTAAAGCTGCAAAAGGATGTGATTGATACAGTAAGACAGATAAAGCCCAAGGTGCATGCTGTGGCCCTGTTCCCTTTGAACCGCTCCAGAGCCGAGAATGCCTTATCCGCAAACAGATGAGTCCCATTGTACAGCATGTTCATAAAATATGAGTGGACATCATAAAAAAAAAAGAAATTGGAAGACCGCAGCCAAGCGTGGCAGCAAATGGTGACACTGGAACCAATAGCCCACCCGATGGGATTGGTGGTGTTTATGCAATGACGAATTATGAACTAGACTGCGTCACGCTGTCCTGTAAGGCCTGGGCAAGGACTATTCGGAGATAGTACTGGACACCTGGGAGCAGCGCTTAATTTGTAAAAGAAAAAAAGTAGCCCCATTGTTCGCGTCAGAAGGCCACTGCAGCTTGTACCACACATTGCCCCTGTTATGCTGCCAATTATAGTAAGAACACACCTACTAACCATCACACTCCTACAAGTGTGACAATTCGGACTATTTCAGGCCCACAAAGTTATAAGAATGGCTTAGATGGCAGGTAATAGTCATCTCTAAATTAGCCAGACAGCGCCACCTTGTGGCAGACTGTCACAAGCGCCATGGGTTGACAAATGAGGGTCAGTCCCGAGCACTGGAAACCACAGGCTCAAATTAAGCACTGCCTGGGAGGACTTGAGCCACTGACTCCCAAAGTGCGTGATACTAGCACCCCAGCAGGCAGCTTGTGATAACTGACCTTTGCCTTGCCATTGCTGCAGGGGACTTCAGCATCCAGAATCCTGTGCTCTCCCAGGAGGGAGGTGCCAGGCGCTTCAAAAGCACTCGTGACACCCACGGCGCGGGATGCGCGAGGGCCGCGACCAGGCGAAGCCCAGGCCAAGGGCGGGCCCGTCCACACCCATCAGAGCCCGGAGGCTCCAGAAGAACAGCTAAGGTAAAAGTGCCCACTTGAGATTTACCTAGTGTTTACCTGATATTATTATCTATGAATAGCCGTCATAGCCCGCCCTTACCACACTGACTGTGCACACTGGGATTATACTTCAGAGTTGAGCAGCAATCAGGGATGAGTAAACAAGGGGATACATGCATAGTAGGGACTCTAGACTCTTTCCTGACTTGGGCAACATCGAATCTGGCACAAACAGAACGCCGATTATCGCTGGAAACCCTAAACCATAAAAGACTATGACTGGGAGGGTCAGAGCCCAACATCATCCTATGCGAAACCCTGGCACTAGATAGGGGTAAAGAAGATACTGTAAGCACGGGATTCATACCCCACGATGTGGCAGTGGGTGGCACCCAACAAAGAGTTTTCTCAAGGGTGGCAGCCACGAAAAAACCTGTGAAATCTAATACGGATGTCGTGCAAAAGAGAAAGAGGGGCGGGGGGCCGCAGAGACCGGATCCATCAAAAGCCCCGAGGACAAAGACAGGATGGGGAGGTAACTCCGGATATGACTCAGCAAGATAAAATGGGTACAGAAATAGCGGACTTGGCCCCTTTGCCTGAAGAAATGTGGCAGAGACTTGAAACACTTGTTTGTTCTATGGTAAACCCTAACTTACTAAAATTAACTCAGATGGAGGAAAAACTGACTGTATTTGAACGTCAAGCCACAGATAACCGATGCGCATTAGAGGCAGCAATAACAAAGTTTGAACAAAAGATGGACAGACAGCCCCTAACATTTCAGGAGAGGGCTAGAACTGATCCTAGCATAACACCACTAAACCATAATCCCGTAATGATAAATAGGGATCAACAGATAAGAGATAATCAGGAAAGATTAACACCAAATAAACCACAAGGTACACATACCCACAAGGTGTGCAGCAACACAGGGTTTTTCTTACCCAATAAAACGAACAATCCAGGTGAAAACAGAACTTAGGAAGTGGCGAATTCGAACGCAGTACCTAGGGGGGCAAAATAGCATACGGACAGGTCTGGGCAGTCATAAAGAAATAAGATTGGGCCCGAGCAGCCAGTCAAGTGATAAACACAGACTCTTCACCTATCTCAAGCAGCTGCGCCTTTGGTGTTAATTTTGGGGAATGTGCCACCACTGTGTAAGGGGCAGATAGAATCAACATCCCAACTAATGTCCAAAGCGCTACACTGGCTCAAAATTTGGAGGTGGGGGGGGAGGGGGCACATGAAAGAATATTGCATGCCAGATGATTATGGCGAGAAGAGTACATTGGGTGGGTGCAGCTAGGAAAGTATTATTGGGAGATTGCGTGGTTTTAAAATTTAAAAGGTGTATCTGTTGTGGGGTTTCTCCTGAAGGAACTGGACAAAAATAACTCGTGTATCACCGCTCTACCACTGGACAATGGGGGGGCACCCCCGGGGGAAATAGTGAGACCATGGACTGGAGGTTTAAGAACAGATATGCTCCCTTGTCTGACCTCGATGCTTGTGACTGACTATACCCAGCACTCACAAGCCCACAGCCATGTAATGAAATTAAATACTTACCCAGTCAGGTTAATAATCCCCCACAAAAAAGGAGAGAAAAAGAAATGTCTTGAACATAGCCTCATGGAATGTGGCTGGTATCGCACATAAGTTGAGTGATACCAAATGGTTAAAGACATGGCAGGATCAGGAAATAGCATGTTTCCAGTAAACATGGGCCATGGAACCTGTATTCATAAATGGCTATCTATCCTTCCAGACCCAGGCAATCCCATCCACCCCAGGTAGGGCAAACTGGGGAATCCTGACTCTAATAAGGAACGACGTACCAATAAAGGCAAAGATGAAATCATATCCCAATCGAAATTTTCATATTTTGATATTGGAGATACACCAGGAAGGGGTATGGGTTCTGATACATTTTTATAATAACAGATTTGGCCCAAAGATGCATACGATTGTGGGGGAAGTCGACAAAGCTATTTTAGAGATCATGAGTAATAATAGGACCTCTAATGTTGACATCATATGGCTAGGTGACTTCCATATTCACCCTTGTAATTACAAAAATTCGCCAGTATGCGGGGTAGAGGAAATGAGGGGGAACCCTATATATCACTTCATACACAGCGAATACGGTAATGGTTTAAATAAGTTAATGGGCTCATTAAACCTAGAAATAATCTTTGATCCAGATCCTAAAACAGATAGTCTCCAGAGTTCCTTTTTACGGATTGGGGTGGAGTCCATGATAGATTACATACTCATGACTCCTTCTTTAGCTGAGAGGGCCGTAAGGACATATAACTCCTTCACGACATAGTGACCATGCTATGGTTTTGATGGAGCTGAAGGTATTGACATCTGAGGGACAACCTCTTAGAAATGCTGAAACGCCAATTGTGTCAAGGAAAAATGGGATACAGCTTAAATGGGCCCACATTGATGTAACAAAGCTCGTCCCTGAACTTATATCAAACATACAAGATGACTTCCAATTATGTCTAGACCCGGAAGAAGAGGCAGGGGTAGTGGTCCCAGCCTTTTGTAATATCCTAATAAAAATAAAATTGGCCTTAACTAAAACAAAAACCTCAAATAGTGGGAAAGGTAGGGGCTGGTTCAATTCCCCATGCACAAAAGCTAGAAAGGCGCTGCTGTCTGCCTTAAAAGTTAAGCCTAGGAATCATGATCAAATAAGAATGCTCCTGGCTTCATATAAATTGGCAAGGAAAACAAGAGAAAAAGAAATCGGGGATGATCTATGGGCTGATTTGGAAAAGGCAGCCTGTTCTGGAAATAGCTGTGAATTTTGGAAAATAGTGAATGCACCATACTTTAAAACCCCTACTGACCCTACAACGGATGTAAACTTAGATGAAGATTCTTGGGTCACTCATTATGAGAACATCTTTTCTTCAAATCCTGATACTAATAACCATCATGTGACTACCCAGGAAACGCCTCATGTACCAATATCATTCACACTCAATGAAGTAAAGGTGGCGCTGAACTAGTTCAGGAAAGGCCCCAGGACCGGACGGGGTTCCAATCGATTTTTTCCAAACTAACCCCGACTTGTGGATCCCACTCTTAACCAATTTCCTAAATAGCATAGCCTTGATAGGCCCGCCCCCTACGTGGTCTTCGGGGGTTATTGTACCCATTTATAAAAATGGGGATAGGGCCGTCCCTGAAAATTACAGACCAATATCCCAGCAGGATACAACATCAAAGCTCATGGGCCGCCTCCTCCTCTCTACATTAGAGAGCTGGGCCACAGGAAATAATATTCAGGCGCAGTATGGCTTCCAGCAGGGGAGGGGGACTGTGGACCAATGCTTGAATTTAGCATTGACCATTAACAAATACACCAGCATGAAAGACGGCAAATTATACATGGCGTTCATGGACCTGAGTGCGGTGTTCGACTGTGTGGTCCATGATAAATTATGGGACATAATGGAGATGATGGGCATTGAACCCGCTATTTTAAATTTTATTAGGCAATCGTACGTAAATGCAACGGCTCCAGTGCGTTACACTAAATCGGGAGATTGCACACGTCTTTTTTGAATTTCCAAAGGAGTAAGACAGGGCTGTATATTAGCCCCATTTCTCTTCTCCCTATATACAAATGTTGGGGAGAAGGCTCTTACAGTGGCTACTAGGGACGTTCCTCTCTACGAAAACCAAATGCTACCGATACTGTCCTACGCAGATGACACGGTTTTAATTGCAAGAATGGGGATCGGGCTAGAAAGGTTTATAACAGCGTATGTCTCTTTTATGGACTCATTACGGCTAAAAGTAAATCAATCGAAGTCTTTTATAATTATAGCTGGGGGTACTAAAAGAGTCAAAGTCCCACATTTTAGCGCGGACGCTGGAAAAGTTAGGTCGTAGACTCTTTCCCCTATTTAGGTATTCTTTTTGACAAAGATCTGTCATGGGCAAAACTGATGGAAGGAAAGAGGCTGGTGATGGAGAGGGGTATCACTGCCATAAAAATCTTTTGCAAAGAAATTTGGCGCCAAACCCCTATTGCCAATAAAAAACATATACCAGGCTAGAGTAAAAGCAGCCGTGACCTATGGAGCCGGGGTCTGGGGCACGGCCGCATCTACACCATTACAAATTATCGGAAATACATTTTTTAAATCTGTAGTGGGCCTCCCTTTGTCCTTCACGAATGGGATCTTACACACGGAATTGGCCCTGCCTTACATATCAGATCATATACAACTAGCCCCACTCCACCTATGGCATTCTATTTGGAGGAGAGAGACAGTACCTCTGACCCAAATGGTAATTAAGAGCTGCCTAGAGATGGATAATTGGAAAAGATCTAAGTTATGTGGAGACAGTTTTATAAGAGATAGGTCTCCACAAACTCTTTAAAGATCCTCTGGTTTGTAAGAATGTGTCCAAGCAGAAAGTTATTGCCATGTTTATGTTGATGGCTGAACACAAGCTTAGGGAACATTATAAAGAGAAACACGCAGCACAGGTTTACTACCTTAACCCACCACTAATGGAGGGAGTTTTCTCCTACCTAGCCAACATAAACCGTGCACAACATAAGATTTATATTGTTAAGATTCCGCACTAATTGGATTCCTCTAATGCTTGGTTATCCTGAAAAAACTTATAACCACTCCAATCGAAGCATGTGCCCGTGTGATAATCTATCACCCCAAACTGAACTGCACCTGGTTTTATTCTGTGGCTCTATGAGAGCGAAAGGAAAGCCCATTTGAAACCAATTTTGAAGAAGATGGGCTTTAAGCAGTGTCGGGTAGCACTATTCTTTCTAAAAACATTGCCCGACCCTTTGGTTTGCTACTCTGTAGCAACATTCTTATGGGCCTGCATGAGGAAAAGGAAGGGGATGGCATGTAGCCCACTGAGTTTGATCAATAATCATAATGTAACGAGATCCGCGATATGAAATGTCTTTATCTTTTATATTTTTATGCATTTTCATCTTATTCCAGGATTGTGAAGAAATATTTGTAATTTAAAAGGATAATATTTTGTAATAATATCTCCTTTTTGATGTATTTATATGTGCTTTTATGGTTATTTTTAATATGATCGAATAAAGATGATGATGATGATGACCTAAGCATCAAGTGGGTGGATGTGAAAACTATCTTCCCAAACTTGTCTACCCCTTTGGATTCCCTAGTGGGTGGAATAATAGGCAATGTGTGGTGGTTAGTTTTGCTTACAGACGCCTGCACCACCAGGCTTTCAGGTGAGGAGACAAAAATGCTGGAATGCGCAGGGCGGTGGCGGTGTGCAACTTGGCGGTTGACCGGAGGTATAAACATGCCAATAGAAGCACTCTCCTCAGTGGTAGAACCTGGTTGAAAGAGGATTTCGGACTCCGGGAAGGTATCAAGGTCCCTAGCCTTCTGCAGGTTGTCATACCAACTCTCTTCGTGATAAGGTTGGCCAATCTAATCACTCACATCATTGTCCTAATCCAGGCCGAACAGGGAACTTCAGAGTGTGTATTGTGGAGGTAGGTCAAGTGGCAGACATGGAGCCTCAACAGCAGCCATGTGCGGCTTTGATCGAGGTGAAACCAGTGCTGAGGCAACACCAGATAGGACAATCGGGGCCTCGCTTTCCGGTGTCAATGGAGTGGTCATTGGTGTCGAGGGACCAAAACTGGCTTGGACCATGGAATGGGAAGTGGAGTCGAGACTCAAACCACTGAAAATGTGTTTTACTAGTGCTTAGTATGCCTCAGCTAGCATTTCTTCTACTTTAAGGCACGTGTACGACTTCCTTTTCTATTACTTGTGATATGGGTGAGAACCAATTAGTAATTTTTTTCCCATGGCTCAAAACTGTGCTAGCTGGTACTATGTACTTGGGGGATATAAAATAAACGGAGAGACGAAAATCCAAAACTTGGCAAGATGAGAAAACCAGGACTGAAAAGCCGACCAGGATATGTGGAGAAATAAATGCAGCATAACAGGCCATTTACACTGCTGTGAAGGTTTGGAGGAATGCAGTGATGTCATGCAGTCCACCCTGGTACATTCTGTGGTAGCGCAATCATATTTACAGCTCTTCATTCCAGCTATGTGTACCCAGCGCAAGCGGCTCAGCATAAGCGGAATGAAAATAACAGGCCGGTTGTCCTTGTGTTAGATAATTTCCCCAAAAACGTTTTTCAGTCATGTATTTGGAATAAGCAACAGGGTAATTTAGCAGTTTGTAAGGACATGGGGCTCTGCGTTTTCATTTACTTGAGACCCAATCGGACACTTGCCTATGGTGGTCACTGTACACTAATAAAAAACAAGTAGCCTCCTGCAACTCGCTGCACAGCAATAATGATCCCCCATTGACCGTGGAAATGTGCTGAGCCCAAATAAGATATATCATTAGAGTTATAGAAGGTTTAAGGGGCTGATAACAGATTGAAAATTGGGCAAAATAAATTCACTATCTATGTCTGCCATGTTCACCACTGGAAAAGAAGGCCCACACATGCGCACGACGCACTTAACAATGCTGGCGAAGTAATTCAGAAGTTCCAAGTCTATTCCACACAATGCATTAGCCAGCCCAAACTCAGGCAAGAGAAGTAGTCTAGACTGCTGATAGTGGAATTGTGGCCGTCATCGTAAGTGAGGCTATGGATCCCAAGTTTTTACAAAGAAAGTGCCATCGTATATCCTCCAGTAAGAAGAATGAAAAGGGTGAGTCACTGAGTTTGTACAAGGCAGACACATTGAAATGTTCAGATGTGTTCGGGAGGTGAAAATAATCACTTAGAGAATTACATCTACAATAGTTACCATACTCCTTGCTCTGCGACCCTTCGTGGTGGAATCAGCCGCCACGCAGTGTCTTTGTGCAAGTGCAATCACAAACACCACATGCACACAGGGACAGAAAGGACACAGATGGCCTGGGAGTGGTTTGCGGAGACGAGTGGAAGGAAGCAACAATAAAGACATGCTTTCACAAACAAGACCCGCAATCCAAAAAGAAAATAATGCAGAAAATAAACAGATACAAAGTAGGGTTAGTGGGCATTGGCCAGTGCTCCAAGGATGAAGAGGAAAAAAAGGGTGGGACAAAGCCAATGGATTACCCAGTAGCAAAGAAGCTTTATTGGCCAACAAAGAAGGGACCAATCAAAAGGCAATGGGCAGACTGATTACAGCAGGTCTCGGAGAGACAGAACATGTGCTGCCTAGGCTGGACCTAAAAAGGTGAGGAATCTGCAGAAAGAAGTCTCTATCAGGACATAATTCTGTTTTAAGTAAGTGAAAACACAGACCTCCTTAGGCTCAGTTTCCACAGAAGAAGGAAATCTGGGGAAGCTGAAAGTAAAATAATCCAGAGTCTCAGCTGACTCTTGAAAGCTTCGTCAGTGGAAACCTATAAAAGATTACCCCTTTGCTTGACGTGCAGTACAATATCACTGCTGGCTAGTATTTACATTTCACAATGAGGTGGCTTGAAAATACGAAGTGTAATGTAAAACGAAATGTTTACTTTCAACCTTTAAATTTATTATCGCTGAAATCCAGCCTGACAACTGGTAATTAACTCAAGCATGCATAAACTATTCAATGCTGGAGATGTATTTGATTTAAGTATATTTAGAATACTGTCACTCTGTGGGATGTGTTTTCATAACATAAATATGTCTTCGTAAAATAAATGAAATATTTGAGAAGAGAATGGAAATAAAACATTTACCAATACACTACCCATAAACTTGTTATAGTTCAAGTGGAATACCAAGACAAATATTCATTGAAAGGAGGACAGATGCAAAGAACTACCTGACATTCGGGGCTGGTCGGAGAAAAGACTAAGAATGCAGATAGAGTAGGGCAGAAATATTAACAATCCAAGCTAACCCTTTGATACTGATATGTTACATTTGCCTACTATACATTAGTGGTATTCTATGCACTGGAGAACTTGTGGATGTCGCATTGTTTGGTTGCTTACATTTGTAAAGTTTTTATGCCTCTATGCCTTAAAAAGACAATAACAACGGTTATAAATACAATGCACGCTAACCTGAGTTAAGTAAATGAGAATAAACAAATTACAAATTAACATCTTTTCGTCCTTACAAGAAGGAAATTGCGTTCCTTTTTTTAATGGAAAGGTGAATATGGTCACAGTGCCTTGAGACCCTCACAGGTGATGCAGCCGCACTCTACAAATCCTGATTGACTGATTGGCAACATTTACCATCCAGATCGCTCAATCTTTCTGCTCTGTAACATATTAGCAAGAGAGAGCACAGGTGTACCTGTTTATCAGGTTCTGCTACTTGGGCAGCTTCCTCACTTCCTTCGTGCCCTTGAACCTGGTCTCCAGACCCCGTGTTTGTTGAAGCAGATGTTGCCTCGGGCGCAAGCTTTGACTTCAGCCACATATACTCTTCTTTGGATAGGATATCCACTGGAGAGTTACTGGTCACATGCTCCTTAAACCTACCATACAAAGAGTAGTGAAAGCTGTAGTTTTCAGGAGCACACATTACAGAGATTTTAATAGCAACATATTTGAAGCACAAAGAGCATCAAAACAACAAGTTTTTCACATTGGACTACTGTAATCTGGAAATTTTTACCCTCCAGAACACATCTATTCTATCATGTAATCCAAGAAAGCTTTCTGCTACGTGTAATTATAAATGTATTTAAAGAGAATGTACTTGCATAATGATTCTGCAGACCTCTACACCACTGAACAGTCACTGAGATATGAGATGGGGCTCTATTCTCCATGTGACTTGACTACAGGAAGGACTTCATACTTATTGTCTTCATTTACTGACTGGATTATTCAGATTATTCTACTTACCTTGATTTCCTCATTGGCATTTCGACTGCAGTAACACTCATTGCTTCACCGTATAACAAGGGTCTAGACACCTGTACAAAATTCAGCACCTTGTCCAGAGGATGGTCTTATGTACTTGTTAGACTACAGGAGATCGAAACGTTGACGTATTAAACACCACAATTTACAAACCCAACCACAAAGAAATTTCTCTCCCCAAAAAAACAAAACAAAGGAGGACTATATGGTTGGGTGGCCACCGGCCTATCTCGGATCACTACTGGGACTTCAAAAACAACACTTTGGAGATCTTGGCTTGACAGCGGGAGAGAAAGATTTTTTTTACCCTTACTTTATTTGCTTATTGTTTACTAATACATTCAAATTTATGATGACATACAAAGTACACATACCTTCTTTACATTCTGTAAAATGCACTGTTTTGCTACTTATTGCGCATTGTGTAAAGGGGGTGCAGATATATTTTTACAGTGTGCCTTAAATAAGACACTGAGGGAGATTTTTCTGCTTCATGACTTTTTTTGTTGCTCATGCAAGCAATGCATGTTCAATGAGTTCAATGCAAAAGACCACTTCTTTTAAAGTGAAAGGAAGGACAATTGGATAGTGCATTAATGCAAGACTATCTTTTTAATCAGGACACTGCTTGACACAAGGCAAGATGGCAATTTGACTTTGAGCTCTGCCTCACCCGGTGACGCCATCCTAAAATATCCTGTTAGAGAAGCCAAAAAACATACATGCTGAACCTACTCCAGAGGGCGAAAGCGATCTGAAGCGTGCTGGCAGAGATCAAACACCTGCTTTGCATCACCACCCACACTAAGATCTTCTGTCTTGCCCCCATCCTCATACTGTGGGAGTCAAGTAGGCCTATGAAGACAACGAATCTGGCTTGGATGCATGCCGATTCTCTCCACTTCTCTTTGCTTATAGAACCAGTGGCCGGTTGGCTATGAATAGATCCTAGACTGTGAGGGTTTAAATGGAGGAAAGAACAGAAGATGGCACCTCACTTAAAGCTGACGGCATTCTATTATTTGGGGCAGCTCAGAGTACCTCGTTTCTCAGATTTCTGAAAAATTTCAGACCATATGGAGTGTACATCTGCTTTCTTTCCCAATCTACACTAGTAGAACAACCCATCAACCCCTCAACAAATAGTTATTTATTATTACTCAGTGCTGGAGTTTTCAGTATCTGGAGATGGAGGTGACCAGCAACAGACTTTCTACAACTCGGACCACCAAAGAGTATTACACAGTTCGATATATTCATTTAAAAAACCAAAAGGTTAAAGTAAAGCTACAGTTAGGTGACTTTGTCAGTGACAAGATTAACATTTTGAATAAAAAAGAAAACACTTAAATTCACCTGTTATCTTTAGAGCAAACTGAAACTTGCGCCCCGCCAAGCACTGCTTATGACCTCACATATTACATAATTCATGACATGATCTAGGACATCATTTATGACATCACTAATTACATCTCAAATTGCATCATTGTAACATCACTGAAGACATCATTCACTGAGTGTGCTAGTTTAAGTTACAATTTACATAGTGGCAGGTAACAACCATATTACTTTTCTATCTAATTTCGTACAGCCTGTGTCCAGTTAATGGGTGTAAGTGTTCACAAAACGCATGTGCTTCTAATGCATCATAGGTGTGTAAATGTGAAATTTACGTATTACTTGTCATAATGCAAAACTTGAAAATGAATAAAAACAGATTAAAAAATGAATCATGGGTGTGTAGCGGTACTAAACACGTTATAAATGTTTGTATTGAAGACTAACTCTGAGTGCAGAGGACAGTAGACAACTTGTGTCCTGTATGTTCCTAGCACGTTTTTTGGTTCTGCAGAAAAAGTTTCCAACAGAGCAAAGATTCTATGTAGTAGATACTAAGTATAGTAAGCAGCCTAAAGTTATTAGACAGAATCGTTGAAGCATGACAATTTCGACATCATAACACAGAAGACTAAGTGCACCAGGTACTAACCAAAGTACATGTGCTTGTTTAGCTTCAAAAGATGGGTTATCTGTAACGTTTTCACCACAGTATACCCCCCCTCGATACCCTGCCCGCTTTCCAGCTCACTACTCAACCAGTCACCAATCGCTCTCACCACCAACCCCATCCCCAATACACCTCCTGACCTGACTTTATCCACCCTCCAACAAGTCAAAGAGGATATTCTACAAATCAAAAAAGATGTACACGCAATCAAAGACCTTCTCTCCTCACAGCCCAGTCTACCTCCCACCATCCCTCTACCATACAAACGACGCACCCTCCCTACATACCCTCGCCTCCAACGACACCCGCGCTGGTCGACTATCCCCGTTCGCAATAACTCCCACCGCCCCCTTCGCGTCCCCAACCCACTGTCGGACCGCGACCTATGCTCTCTCCTATGCTCTTATGGCCCAGGTCCGGTAAAACACATACCCAACACACACATCCCCATACCCACAATTCTTACAAACCCTCTGAGGCTCCCAACACTCAACAACAGAGGTTCCGTCCCTAACAACCTCAGAAAAGTTCCACTCACTCTAGAAAGCTCGACCACCCTTCTCTCTCCCAAACTCAAATGCATCCTACTCAATTGCAGATCGGCCCAGAGACACTCCTCCGACATCGCTGATCTCGTCTCAGCTATGGATCTGGACCTAGCCATTCTAACGGAAACGTGGCTTACTGAAGCCTCTACCCCGATTATGGACATACTAGTCCCCCCCAATTATCACATCATTAGGCTGGACAGGTCCCCTGGCAAGACGGGCGGGGGAATTGCATGCATTTTTAAGAGCAACCTCTCCATTACTAAAGTCAACTCCCCCTCCCTTTCCTCCTGTGAACTCCTCTGCCTCGATATCACCAGCGAGGGCAAACAAGTGTGTGCTTTACATCTCATATATCACCCGCCTGGTGACAATCTCATATTCACCCAACAACTCATGGACATGATAACTTCCAATGCCGGTCGGCAGACCACCCAAGTCTACCTGGGTGACTTCAATCTCCACTGGAACGATCAGAAAGACACAGTGGTGAATAGTCTCAAAACTTTCCTTAATGCGCTTGACCTCACCCAATTATGAGATAGACCAACACACGACAAAGGCTCGATACTCGATCTCATCATTGCCAAAGAGAACTCTACACAACTGGAGGCGATCCAACCCTGCGACTGGTCAGATCACCACATTATCACCTTCTTTATCAATGAAAAAGTTAAACCTAATCCGGCTCAACCAATCAAATCCAAAACATGGAAAAGGGACATGAAGAATCTTAACCCCTCTACCCTGCCTCCCCACATCGGCAATCTCCTCCTTCCCCCTTCAGGTGCCTCGGATGTTCAATCACTGACCGACCACTACCTTGACTCTATGAATACAATAGTCAATGAAGTCGCCCCACTGCAACTGAAGAGAGTCTCCACCAAAATTTCTAACCCCTGGTATGACGATAGACTCAATGACGACAGGCGTACTATGCGAATGGCAGAGCGCACCTGGAGATCAGACCCTTCAGCACTGCACCTCAAAAGGCTTAAGAACAAGAGAAATGCCTACTTCAGGAAAATAAAGCGCACAAAGTCGGACTTCTTTAGCCGCCAGTTGGACCAAGCAAAAAACAGGCCAAGAAAGCTGTTCGAACTAATCAAGACCCAAACAAAGACACAACCCTTACAATCAAACAGCACAACAAGCGACACCCCGCACTGTGAAGCCTTCTCTGCTTTCTTTAAGCTAAAGTCTGACAACATAAGAAATGACCTCATCATGGATGTAAGTCGATTCCCCAACCACACCAGAATGTCTAACAATCAACCTAAAAACAAGGCATCCTGGCTATACTTCGATACCTACTCGGAAGAAGCAATACACAAACTGCTCTGCACCGTGAAGCCCTCTAATCACCTCACAGACCCTCTACCTGCTAATGCTGTAAAATACTTCATCCCCCTGCTCCTCCCTCTCTGGACCAAAATAATCAACAGCTCCCTACAACAAGGCCTCATTCCAGACTCCCTCAAGGTGGGGCAAGTCACGCCTATACTCAAGAAACCTACAGCTGATCCGTCTGACCTAAACAATTACCGACCCATCACCAATATCCCCACCCTGGCCAAACTGCTGGAGAAATGTGTCCAACTCCAACTAACAAAACACATTGATCAATTTGACCTCCTCAGCCCTCATCAATCAGGCTTCCGAGCGAAACATAGCACGGAAACAGCTATGACACACATAATTGATGACGCCCTCCAAATTCTTGATCGCAATGAGTCCTGCCTCCTCATCCTTCTTGACCTCTCTTCAGCATTTGACACGGTCAAACATGAGAACTTGCTGGAGCTGCTAAGCACTAGAATGGGTCTATCGGGAACTGTTCTCAAATGGTTTTCGTCCTTCCTTCACAACCGGTCTCAGAAGTTCAAGATTGACAATGTGCTATCTACACCTGTGCCTGCAGATCAAGGTGTCCCACAAGGATCCTCCCTCTCCCCCACACTGTTCAACCTCGTCATGGAACCACTCGCCACCTTGCTCCAAGCTTCCAATGTCCAATTCCATATGTACGCCGACGACACACAACTTTACCTAAAGCTACAATCCCCGGAAGATATAAAACATCTGAACTCCACACTTATTAACACTCAATCATGGCTGGCCGATAATCACCTCAAACTAAATGCTCTGAAAACTGAGTTCCTACTCATCTCACCCCCGGCGAAAATTTCCACCACCCAAACCTGGCTCAATAACCTAACAGCACTCAATGTCCAACCTACCATCGTGGATTCGGCAAAATCCCTAGGCATCACACTCGACGCCAAGCTCAACATGCAGCAGCACGTTAGCAAAGCCACAAAAGGAGCTAATTTCCAAATCAACACACTGAGGAAAATTAAACCTTTCCTACCTGCTGAAGACTTCCAAACTGCTGTACAAGCTTTAGTCATCCCTCGAATAGACTACGGAATTGTGGCCCTCAGCGGACTCCCACTATCCACAACAGCACCCTTAAGAGCCTCACTGAACGCTGCCGCGAGACTCATTACTGGCTCAAGAAAACACTCGCATATATTCCCAGATTTAAAGTCCCTAAAATGGCTGCATTTTGAAGCCAGAATACAGCTAAAAATTGCTGTTATGATACACGCGGCCTTGCACCACAAGGCACCCAACTACCTCGCTCAAAAGTTGTCTATATCAGGAGGTTCGAGATCCAATAGAAGTACAAAAAATCTACTCCTGAAACCTCGTAGATTCCGGAAAGAGAAAACATACAAGCGCTCCTTCTCAGGAATGGCACCCAGGATCTGGAATGCGCTCCCTCCTAAAACCAGGCTTATCTCCTCCACCGCACTCTTCAAGAAAGAGGTGAAAACCATCCTTCTGGCCAAGATCTCCTGATCCTTATAGGTGCTGGATCAGAGACTCTGCATTGCTCTGTATCACTGTTCACCTTGTCCTTTGGCACTATACTTCTACTTGATGGGGGACACTCTTACGCTACTTTCTTAATACCGACCAATATATGTTACACTTTGGTTTACTGATTCACTCTCCCGATGCCCCCACTCAGTGTTCTCTATACACTAAGACATTGGTATAAGCCATCCACACACCCAAGGTGTACCTGAACACCTCTGTAGTGGGATCAATGACTGGTGCCGTCTTATATTACTTGTTTACCTGTTTGTATATGGATATGTTTTATGTATGTTATTATTATCCTACCATGTCAGTGACTATTATATTGCTTCCATTATCTCTGTTCATTCCTACTGCCCCTACCCTGTCTTTGTGAAGCGCTCTGATATCTGTAAGGATCTTGTTCGCGCTATATAAAACTTTGAATAAATGAATAAATAAATAAATAAATAGTATGAAGGCTGCAGGTAGTAGGATCTTTAGCACCTTCAGACCTTTGCTATTTTAAGTGAATAGTGTCTTTTTTGGTGTACACTGTTCTAAATAGATACTTTCTCTGAACACCCTGCATAATGAGGGTTTCCTATATATCTGTGGTTGGTTATTAATGTGAACTAGGCTACCAGTGAAGTATATAGTATGGGGTCAATGTTGCATATAACACATGCTTGCTACACCTACACGAGTTGTATCTATGATGCTATATATTATTCTGAGCTATTATGTACTTACTTTCAGGCCCCTGATTCTATATTAGTTTTTAGAGTAATGTCATCAGTGATGTCATAGAACATGTCATGAGTGATGTAATATGTGAAGTCATAGGCAGTGCATGGGGGGGCAAGTAATAATAGCTCTGCTAACTAGAGCTTGTGAGTTTCTTGTTTCTTTTTGTTTTCTTTAAACAAAACCAGAACTTTTTTATCACAGCCAACTATAAAATTACTTTAACCTTAGATTTTTTCATTGAAAGCCAACCCCCTGTGGCACACAGACTTCGGCTGTGCGCGGTGGGGGTTTGGTCACAGGGTCTTATGTTTTTTAAATGGGAGGGGGGCCATGTGGCCACCCACCCGGAGACCAATTATGCCCATTAAGCCCTGGGGACCCCAGGGACTTATGTTTTTAAAGGGGAGGAGGGGCTAAGTGCTCCCGCACTCCCAAGCCTTATTAGGCCCTGGGGACACCATCCCACAGGGCCTTTTTTATTTCTTTCTTTTAAAAGAAGAGTGGGACCGCGTGTTAGATCCTGGAGACTCCCATCCCCCAAGGTTGTTACTAAAATTAAATGGGAGGGTAGCAGAGCAGCCCTCCTGCCTGAGCCTTGTGACCCTTATCTCCAAGGGACACCTATTTAAATAAAGGGTCAGGCCTTCAACACTTAGAGGTGAATGGCCTGGAGCCCACCCACGGGACCCACCATATAGTCATTGCGAGCCGCAGGGGAAACTCAAGGCCCCTGAGGCCCCAGCCCGCATCTCGCATGCAGCTACTAATGCTCCTCCCTCGAGATGAGAGCAATATTTTGATCTGTTACCCTGACCACATGAGTGTGGGCAGGGAAACAGATGAAAAGGCTGATCCCTGCGGGCCGGAGCATTTTTAAAGCGCCTGCCCGCGGACTTTGTGTTTGCTCCCACTTGGTGGGAGATTCAAAAATGCTTCAGCCAAGAGAGAGCAGATGCAAATTTCCCTGCCAGCGCCCGTGCGGGCAGGGAAACCCATATGTCCCGGGGCTCCCCGGGACATAGCATGTGAGCCGGCCCGAGAGAATGGGGTCTCCAGAGCCATTGATGGCTCGGGGAGGGAGGGTGCATGTCTCTCTCCCCATTTTAAGATTTGGCCATGAAGGCCCTTCCCCATGTAAATTAATTTTAGTGCCTGGGTGGGTTCTCCAGGGCTTCTGGTTGCTCATCGAGGGAGGCCACGTGCCGACCCCCCTTCCCATATGAATTCATTTCAGCCCTGGTAATGGGCTCCCTGGGGCCTCTGGTGGTTCGGGAGGGGTGACTGTGCAACCACTCCCCTTTATAAATACAGCCCTAGAAGTGGGATACCCAGGCTATAAACTTAATAAACATGGCCTGACCGCAATTTGTTTTCCATATGTCTTGTGGGATCGCAGCATTTCTTGCCGATTTTTGGTTTTTGGACCCCCTTGGATCTAGGGTTCCTTCTTTGTCTACCCCATGGGGCCTAGGGGCTAAGGGTTTTGCAGACCTGCCAACTCACACGGCGTCACCGTCTGTCACACGATTTTGGCTCCTCACACGGTCACCCAGTGAGGAGACGAAAACGCACAGTGGCAGGGAAAACAAGCTGAAAACCACTGTAAACAGTGGATTTCCAGCTGGTTTTCGGAGACAGTAAGCAGCCTATGTCCCTTAAAAGGTGTGAAAACACCCCAGGACAACGGTGACAGCTTTGATGATGCTTTGATTTGTTTTTTTGGGAGGGGGTGGTGGGCTTGGTGAGGGGCAGAGTGCTTCTTAGATAGCTCTCTGCACCAGGCCCTTCCTCACACAGTGAAGTTATTTTGTAAATTGGCAGGTTTGGTATTCCTACCATGCCCCCTTATACTATTTTTCGTTTCTTTTTTCAGAACAAGGGACTAAGTCCCCGAGTCCTGTAATGACTGCCAGTAACATTGAGCTCATGCTGCTTGAGGCCAATCAGAGCACTCACTCCTGTTGGAGTAAGATGGCCCTAAGAAAATAATGCTCCTTGGGCAGTCAGAATGATCCATTTTTAATTTAGCGCTCCCGCAAGAGTCTCTCGAGACACTTGTGGACCCAACTGTCCAGATAATACGATTGTTTTTTACCCTTAATTTCTCGAAAACAACTAAACGGATTTACAGCAAATCACAAAAGCACAATCTGGGGACCAAGATTAGCTTTCTGCCAAATGTGGTGTGATTCCGTTCATCAGTTTTTTCAGTACCTTGTCTTGGAAAATGTATGGGGATTTCGTGGATTTTCTCGGCCCATGCTTGACAGATATCAAAATATACAAAAATACTAAAATATCCATGCACACAATAGTCAGAAGTAGCATCATTTTGTTAAGTTTTGTGGAGATTCGTCAAACGGTGCCAAAGTTATCTGCAACACAAACAAGCAACAGCAAAGCCAATAGGTCTCGCCTATGCAAAATCTATTGTCTTGGTCAATGTTTGTTTGGTCATATTGTACAGCAGCACAGCGAGGCAAGAAAAAAAAACGATGACGTTTTACAGCGCTGTTTTTACTTTCAACCATGCTGCACAGCAGTCATGGCAAACAAGACATCGACAGAGTCAAATAGCTCTCTATTTGGCTTTTCAGTGTTTAAGTCATGTTGTACAACTGTGTGGCTGCTATAGAGCATGGCTGACAGTGGAAACAAGCACTTGCAATGCAATAGGTCTCGCATTAGGAAAGTTTGAGCTATTGGTATTGTAAAGATAGATAGAGTGAGGGTGATAGATAGAGTGAGGGCGAAAGATAGATAGAGTGAGGGCGAAAGATAGATAGAGGGCGCTACATAGAGTGAGGGCGATACTTAGATAGAGAGAGGGCGATACATAGAGTAAGGGCGATAGATAGATTGATAGAGTGAGGGCGATGGATAGAGTGAGGGCGATAGATAGAGTGAGGGCGATAGATAGAGTGAGGGCGATACATAGATGGAGTGAGGGCGATACATAGAGTGAGGGCGATACATAGAGTGAGGGCGATACATAGAGTGAGGGCGATACATAGAGTGAGGGCGATACATAGAGTGAGGGCGATACATAGAGTGAGGGCGATACATAGAGTGAGGGCGATACATAGAGTGAGGGCGATAGATAGATTGATAGAGGGAGGGCGATAGATAGATTGATAGAGTGAGGGCGATAGATAGATTGATAGAGGGAGGGCGATAGATAGATTGATAGAGTGAGGGCGATAGATAGATAGAGTGAGGGTGATAGAGTGAGGGCGATAGAGATGGATATGAGGAATGGGTAAAGAAGTGTGACAAAGATGGTTCTGAGGAATGGGTAAAGAAGTGTGAGAAAGGATTAGTAGTGAATTAGTATAGTGAAATGTAAAAGTATTTTGAGTGGTGGATATGTTAGATTGGTAAAAACAGCACGAAACGTGATTTGGTTTTACATTTAGCACAATGGTGCTCAAAAGAAAGAAGAAAAAGAATGGGGAAGCAGGTTGGGGCAGGGAGTGGACGGTGGGCGAAGCAACATGGGGTGTGGGCAGGGGACAAGTGCTTGGGTGAGAAATCGCAATGTTGAGTGCCGGCCAGAGGGAGAGCACGACACAGGCAAGAAAGAGGACAATGTGGAGCACTGGGCGGGGGAAGAGAAGGGTGTGAGAGAGATCAACGTGGGGAGATCAAAGTGGAGCGCTGCATAGGGATGGGGTGAGGACTCTGAGAAAACAATGTGGACTTCACATCTAATGATAGAATGGGGGGAAGGCACATACATGTGACAGTCACAGGTAATGTAAATCACACAATACATCTACGTGTCCCATGTCCTTTGCGTGTATCTTACCACTGTTCTATTTTGCAAAGGAGGGACGGAGCGGTGAGTCAAAGTGGAGAGGAGCAACAGAGATTCCCGAGAGGAAAAGAAAGGGATTCCTGTAGGGAAGCTTGAAGGGTCAGTGATCGTGGATGGTGAGTAATCCAGGGGAGGAGAAAGCGGGCCTGGGTTTGAGGTAGCGTCTCCTAAAAATGCGGGAGGTCGGGGGACATCGGCACTTAAATGTTGCTACAGAGGCAGCAGCCAGGGGATAGCTTCTAACATTAAGCGAGATACACAGTATGAAGGAGCATACCAATTTTTTATTCCAATAGAGAGGGGCCTCATGATTGCCAAGGGGGAGCAGTATGGGAGTAGGAATTGCCGAGGGTAATTGATACATATAGCGCAGTAGTCAAGACACCTCTCCTTGTAAAGTTTCAACCCTCACTTTAATTTAAAAGAAGCTCTCGGCATTGCGTGGTGGCGGGGAGGGGCAGGGGATCGGATTCCTTTGAAGTCTGATGGGGGTGCGGGGGAGGGAAGTAAGTGGCTGGACAGAAATCACATTTCCTGATGCAATCCCAGGTTCAGCGTCTGTGAGCCCTGGGGGCGTGCTGCCGAAACCGATCTGTCGGTGTCCGTGTGAGAGAGACAAGCAGGGGAGGG
The DNA here is from genome assembly GCF_964261635.1 of Lissotriton helveticus. Classification (NCBI taxonomy): domain Eukaryota; kingdom Metazoa; phylum Chordata; class Amphibia; order Caudata; family Salamandridae; genus Lissotriton; species Lissotriton helveticus. The sequence continues at coordinate 685,544,815 of NC_136070.1, read as the reverse complement.
GAGTGATATAAAGAAATGCAGAAGAGAAGGGAGGCAGGGAGTGAGAGAAAAGAGGAAGTGGAAGGACGGCAGAAGGGATGATCGAGAGGAATGAGGAAGAAAGGCGATGAAAGAAGTAAGAATGGGAGAATGAGTGAGGGAAGTAAGGGGTGAGCGAAAACCAGGAATGTGAGGGAAGAGAACAAGTGGAGGAAAGAGATTGAGGAAGATAGTGAAGGGGAAGAAGCGAAGAAAAAGGGGAATGTAACAAATTAAAGAAGGAAGGCATAATGGGAACATAGAAGGAGAGAGGGAGAAAAGATGGGAAGGAGCGTGAGAGAAGAAGGAAAGGAGAATGTGAGGCTAAAGGACGAAGGGAAGGCAGGAGGAGAGACGAGAAAAAAAAGAACTGTAGCTGAATGGAATGGAAAATACAAGAAGGGAAGGGAGGAAAAGAAACAAGCTCTTGGCATTGCGTGACGGAGGGGGGGGCGGGGGAGCGGATTCCTTTGAAGTCTGATGGGGGGAACGGGGGAGCGGATTCCTTTGAAGTCTGATGCCGAGGCTCAGACAAATGGTGTGCGATGTGGCTGGCGTTGTTATGCACGCGCCTGGCTCATATGAACTGTACCTTATCCGCAGTTTGGGTACACTTTTGAACGCCTTACTATGATCTCGCCAAACAAGCATTGCTAAAGCAATGCATGAGGCTCAACCTAAAAAAGTGCTATGATGCGGCCAGTGAAGACTGTCATAGCACTTTTTAAAACTTTTATTTACTTTACTTTTAGCCTTGTTACACAGCAGATATGCTGGTAACCAACATGGCTAAAAAAAGAAATACTGTGATGAAGTCAATAGGTTTCAAATGGACGAGACCTATTGGCTTTGCCAGCACCCCTATTCTAACAAGCAGTGGAAATGCAATAGATCTTGCATTTGTTGGAATTGGAGCTAATGGCACTGTAAATGTCAATGAGCCATGCTGTATTGGAGTATGTCCTTGAAGGCCCGCCCACTCTCCACCCATATTGGTCATTGGTTTGTGTCCTTGTCCTTCGTAAAATCCACTTTCTGATTCTTTAATAGGCTTGCTACATCCTCTTTATTACCACTGTGTCTTCATTTGTAACTTCCCAGGAAGACTGGCCCTTTTACTTCGGTTGTTACACAGTACATCTTCTTTGGACTGTAAGCACTATTTTCTTTATTGGTTTCTCCTACTACAGGAACTACATGCGTTCATGCAACATTCAGCACGCCATGTACGCTTTCAAGGGGTGTTTTCACAAAAAAAAGCATTTGTTTGTCAACTTGAGTAACAAATGCTTTTTTCGGTAAAAGCGCCCCATACTGCGCATTCACCTTAATAGTGGCCGTGGACCTTTCTTTAGACACGGCTCGTCTAAGGAAAGGGACGTGGCCTCTAACTTGAAAGCCCAGCATGGGGCGCTTGTAAACAACAAGAATTAGCAATGCAATAGGTCTCGCATTTTAGACACTTTGGCCTATTGATATTGTAAATGACAATGCCATTTATTATTGCAGCTTTTGTAAACACAAATAAAAGGCATTGTCATTTACAATGGCAATAGTTCAAAATCTCGCAATTGCAAGACATACTGCATTTCATTTCATTTATAATCTTTATTTCGGCACAACTGAGCCATAAAAGATACATAAAAAACAACATACATAATACATTTTGAAAAATAGAGGGGAAAATGATTTTACAAACAGTATGGGTGCAATTCGGAGATCGGTACATTAAAATCTATAAATTAATGTAAGAAGGCATAATTCTACGAACATAAAACATTATGTATAAAAATTATTTACCAGTTCCGTATTTAGATTTTGCTATCAAATTCATATATATACAAGCAATTTGATAGAATCAAAGTAACAGCACCTTAGATTTGGACACAGAAAGATAGATCACATTACAGTTTCACTTATAAGTTTAAGCCCATCTTATTGCGTAAGAAGCTTACTGCAAATAGGAATCTACTGACACCAAAGACAATCACTGCATTTCAAATGTTTGTTTACGGAAGCAATAGATATGCCCTTCTGGCGTTAATAAAATAAAGAACTCAGATGTGTTTTTTTCTGTAGTATTTTGAATAGCATGAAGTACCCATTATTTTGAACAGCTCTTCTGTTTTATATATACTTTAAGTAATGCAGGACAATTTAAATATGTAAAATAAACAACATAGTCCTCTACTCTGCAATGTGTAATGCTATTTGTATAAAAAACATGCATTATGGCAAGTGAGCATACATTTCTTAAAAGCTCTGCTTAATGTGGAAGACAAACATTACTGCATTTTAGCACATGAAAAAAGGTCTTCAAAACGAAATGTGCCAACTGAAAAAAGATGAACTAGAGCCAATTTTAGGAAAAAAATCTATCAATGAGGCAGTAGACTAACAGTACACATCACCTTAACATGGCTCTCCGTGGGACGCTCGTTGAGAAAAGAAAGCCATGGCTAAGACTGATATTCCAGACTCAATGCCTCCTGTTTGCTTCAGGGGATTTATAGTGAAAAGACTGTGGCTTCTCCGTTACTATTGTAGCTGGAAAGTAGGAACAGTGCCCCCTAGTTAGAAATGCAGAAAAACCTTAATAAAAGACCTACCTAATAGAACAGTTTATGGAAGGCACAGGTAAGTTTGGTGGTTTCTATTAAAACAAGCATTAGGCATTGGATTATGAGCTGGAGAGTTTTGTAAGAGAGCAAAAAAGAAAAAATTAAGAAAGACTACTTTAAAATTAGTCACTGGCAAGGATTGGCCACATGCTTACACCTAATGTCACCCTAGCCCCCAGGGCCAGGCAATCTACAGAGCACATCTTATTGCAAAAAAAAGGAATAGGTTTAACAGACAAATCCACTCACTGAGGTCAGCATTTTCAAATTTAGAAAGAGAGAGAAGTGATGAACATAGCAAAATGAGGCTGCAGTACTAACTTCAACCATTGTCTCAATCATTCAAAGGTGAATGCAAATTTTATAAAGTGCCCTGAGAGGAGGCACTGCCGCCACCGAAAGGAACTCGTGGATGAAAGATTCGACGTGACTATGCCACGAATTAAACCCCCTGACCTGCAAGCTGAATGCAGAATACTCTGAATTTGAGGAGTCATCTGAAAGTCTATCCTTAAGGGGCCATTATTACTATAATTACAATGGCAAAGTACCATCATCAACTCCAGGGTAATCACAAGTGCAAGTAGTTCAGGAAGAGCACAAAGTTTGCGCAATGTAAGAGCAGTAACTTTCTGAAAACATGAAATCTGCTCATACACAAAGCATTGAGCTACGCCTTTAATTTGCAAAAGGAGTCAGCTCCTTTGTATTATCAATGAAATTGTCCTATATGTTAACACACTTTTGAAAAAGTTAAAAATGATCTAGTATTATAACAAATGAATATTCAATAGATCGACTATAAAAAGTGAAATAATAACAAAACAAGCATTGGCATAGCCAATAGGTCTCGCCTTTGGGACCTTTTAAGTATTTATTTATGCAGCACAATATACTTGGTGCAAAAACATCAACTGTTGCATGGCTAAACACTTATAAGGTCCCAAAGGCGAGACCTATTGGCTATGCCAATGCTTGTTCCTTCATTGCTAACGTTTTGAACTAAGATGTCTTTTATAGGGATCGTATGGCACAGATCGAGAAACCTGGTATATCCACGACCACAGAAAACGATGAAAACAATTAAGGCTGATACACCCTTAAAGGGAGTGAGAGGGGGATCCCAACCCGGCACAACTGAATGTTTTGGAAGATAAGTGAACACCGAGCGTTTGCAGTTTTTATTGTTGTATTATTCAATGTCGATATTCTTTTAGATGTAACTAGGAATATGGGCAATAAAAAGATATTTTTAAAAAGTACCAACATGTCTTCTGTAAGACTTCAGCAATCTAATTATAACTGGTGATTGTGAGTTCGGCCATCTTTTCTACTGTTTAATGTATTGGCAGCAATTATCGCAAATCCCACACAGAAAAAAACCTGCACTAAAAACATAAACTAGTTCATTAATTTCCCCATAACATTTCATAACAGAATCCTAACACTAGTGATACTGAATTGCAAGACTTAAAATACTTCGACAAAGAGGGAAGAACTAGAGGCCATTACGAAATCTACCACATAAAAGACTCCCATATGTACTTCTGTCATGCTAACGCAAAGTCATCCAACACCTTCTCTATATCTTGTGCAATGCTCTCAAACCCCTGGGATCGGCCAATGAGAAACAAGCGACAGCAATCCCAATTCAGTGTTGTTGGAAATCGTGCATGACTAAAGAATGTGACTGCAACATTTCCTGCACTGCATGAAAAATCTCACAATGAAGGAGCTAAAAAAACAGAGCCTAGTGTGTCATTGACAAAAACCCTTAGGGTAGGCATATGTTCACAATGCAGTCTTTTTCTTGCACACTTCTTAGAATATGTAAGCACCAACTGGTAGTGGCTTTCCCAAGCATGTGTAAATAAAATCTAACAATTACGATACCTGACTTAGAAAAAATACGGGCGAGTGACATTCCTACCAGAATAAGAGGTGCATACTTTGGGCTTCTAGGTCGGGTTTAGGAAGCAACTCAACTACTGGCAAGTATGTTCTTGCTGACTTCTCATCCTGGCCACTAGTGTTCCAAGAGAGCTCCAGGGTGACATGACTGAAGCCAGGTGGAATAGGTAACTGTTGAACTGATGAGTTGTTACTGGAATAGTTTAGGAGGTACTGGTGTTCAGACCAGTAAAACACAAATTTATATCAAGAGGCCGTTAAATGGCAGTGCGGTATATAAATACAAGTCAGTAAGGAGCATTTGCAATGCAATAGATCTCACATTAATGACTGCTTGAGCTACTGGCATTGTAAATGAAAAAAATAGTTAACTAAAGAAATTCTACGAAGCAAGGAAATGGTGTAGTACCACAAGCTGTTAATAAGTGTCCCCATGGAGTTGTAAAGGTATCTTTATTACCCACATAAGGTATTGCAACCTTAGTGCAATTTTCAGCTGCAATCTTTGTTTATAAATTGCCTTAAGAGTGCAGTACCTTATGTGGCTAATAGAGGTCCCTTTACAACACCACAGGGCTACCTAGTAATAGGAACAATGACCAAAGTTGTATATTTTGTTGCTGTAAGGTCACTTTGAACACCAGTACTGAGAAAGTGTGCAGCAATAACAGAGGTCAGTGTAAAAGTTTACTCCAAAGATCAAGTTTAGTAAACGCACTGGTGAAAATACCCCTTCTGCAGAAGAAGCCTAGAACTGAGGGACTAATGCAGGTGAAAAGTGATAGGGATGAGGTAAACTATTCCAATCCTCTGTCAGAAAAGATACCCAGGCTAAGAGAGGGGAATACGCTCCTGAGGAGGCGAGGGGAAAGAGAAAACAGAGACAGTGGAAAGGAAGCTCAAAAACAGAAGAGACAATAATTGCAGGGACTAGAACCTATAAGCAGAAAAAAGTTCTGACAGAGGAACAGGAAAAGAGAAACCTCCAGGAGAAGACCGGGAGAACAGAGGTGCACAGGGAACAGACGAAGAGGAAAAGGAAGTATTGGAAGTGCAGGGATTGTCTCAGATCTGGAGGAGAAAAACATACCTGAGGCATATTGCGAGAAGAGCACCATGAAGTCTTCAGGTAATGAAGAGCTCTGAAAATTAAATAGATTGAGAGGGGAGAGGGACGACATATGGCTGAAGACATCGCAAGAAGGAGAGGTAGAGCTATGGTCAAAAGAAATCACCACATCATAAAAAAAGAGGGAAAGATGTCGCCTAATGTACAGGACTGTAGAACTGAAATGAAACCGAGGCATTGTAGTTAAATATTCCCATCAAGAAGCAGCTGGGTAGATCCAGAGCCTGGGGGAGGGGTTAGTGCAGGAGTTACCAAAGGACACTAGGCACATACACATCCAGCTAAGTCAGACAACCCCGGAAGAAGGTAGACTATTCCTTGCCTGCAAAGCATTGAACAATGGGAGCAGGTGGGTGTGTGAGGTCAGTGAAAACGGACGCCCTTGCAGTGAGTTCACAGAAGCAAACACAACAGCCCCCGAAGATAAGTAGAATAGATAAAAGTAATGACTGCCCCAGCAGTAAGTTCCGAGCATGCCCAAAGTGTGCTCACAAAGTGTAATGTGTATGACGCCCTCACCACCACGCACTGTAAAGAAAAGTGAAAGTCTTTGCAGCGACAGATAAATGGAGAACCCCAACATTGGTCTGATTTCACGGACGTTCGGTGTAGCTAGCAATGTAAGTAGACCTAAACTTCATTGGCATTGTTGGAATAGTAGTACTCTCTCCTAAAGTATGAAACTAGTTTTGTTAACTTGCAGCATTATTAGAGAAGTTACAACTTTGTCAAATTCATAGTGTTATCAAATCCACGAGTTGTGTGACATTGTTGTAGAACCATAAAGAAACAAGACTGGAGCAGTCTGAGCAGACAGGCTGGCGTCTGCCCTTCCACACTCCACCGCCCGCCCATCCGCTGCCTGCGTCGAACAATGGCGCAGCCAAGTGGCGGCAAAAGTGGAAACAGCTGCCGGCCAAGTGGCGGCAAAGGTGAAAGTAGCTGCAGCGTCCTGCGGGTGTTGAACGCGCTTGGGAGAGCAGTCTTCACTTGCTGTTTTCAAGCACACTCTTGCTTGTGGCAGCATCCGCCTTGTGGGAGCGAGCAACAGCCAATTAGCATGTGCACCGCTGCTCGCTCCCGCAAGGTGGATGCTGCCACAAGCACAAGTGTTTGCTTGAAAATGAGCAGAGCGACGGCTAAAGGCCCTACTATGTAGCGCACGCGCGGTGCGTAGGCGAGACCTAAACATATATTTGTATGGTGAATAAAAGCTTTTTATATGTCTACTTGAATAAATATCTATTTTTGAATAGAATAATTGGTGAGTGATTGTCAATGGTTTAGTCACATTTCAATTGTGTTGCCCGTATTTGTTGTAATCAACCTTGCCCAGGTTTTTCTTTTCTCACATTTGTCAGCTCCTTTGTACACATTATTCCCATAACTGGTAAACGAACTCTGCCTTCAAAAGCAATGGTCTGAAAGCATAGTTAAATGAAAACCTCATGTTTGCATGTTTAGTTATTTGTAGAGAGCTAACCTAACTACAGAGAAACTGAGCAGTAAAAGGGAGGAACGTAAGAGTGAATAAGAGTGGGGACCATTACAAATAAATCAGGATTACAATTATTCGGATTTTGTATTTTGCTTTTTTTTTTTAAAGCCCGTCAACAAAGTAAACAACGCTAACATAAAACACCTGCTATGGTGTGTAGTGCTGGGAAAGAAAATGGCAGTGTAGACTCCACATTAAAACAAGCAGTGTTGTGAGGGTGCAGTACCACAGGATGTCACTGGGTGTCACTTGGGATCTCTTTTTAGGTTTCGCTGGAGGGCGGAGCTCTTAGCTCCGCCTCCAGAGAAATCTCTTGATTTCAGTAAGGACTCTGGAATACGCCCCCCTGTCCCATTGGCTAGCTCCATAAATGGAGGCTAGCCATTGGAACAGAGATCTGTCCGTCAAGGCCGGACCAGATTCGGGGGCGTTCCCGAGATTTTTTCCCAGGGCGGAGTTACGTTTTTTCCCGTTCCCTCCCCTTTCACTGAAAGTCTGTCCATTCCCGCCCCCTCCGTGTGCCTTTCCGCCCCCCCCTCGCTGTCCTGTGCACGTTTCCCGCCGTCCGTGTCCTCTCCCGCCCCCTCCCGCCGTCCGTGTCCTCTCCCGCCCCCTCCCGCCGTCCGTGTCCACTCCCGCCCCCTCCCGCCGTCCGTGTCCACTCCCACCCCCTCCCGCCCCCTCCCGCCGTCCGTGTCCACTCCCGCCCCCTCCCGCCATCCGTGTCCACTCCCGCCCCCTCCCGCCCCCTCCCGCCGTCCGTTCCACAGGTTCCGCAGTGGAGAAACTGTCAAAAACGGCAGCTCCCATTAAGAGAGGTCAGAGCCGCATTTGTGATCCTGCAGAGAGATAAAGTGCACTGATAAGAGAAAGAACCTGGTCCCAGGGCACTGGCAATGGCCTGAGAGAGAGACCCGGGTAACACTGGAAGAAAATGCCGAGCGACACCCGGGGAATCCCCAGAGACCCCGGGGAATACACACGCAATCTGCACCATTGGGACGGTACTGGAAGAATCTGCACAACAAGACCTCAAGCAGCCCTAAAGCAGGATCTCCTAGCTGGACATCGTCCAGGGTAAATCATTGTGACACTGGCAAAGTTACTCCCGCCCCCTCCCGCCGTCCGTGTCCTCTCCCGCCCCCTCCCGCCGTCCGTGTCCACTCCCGCCCCCTCCCGCCGTCCGTGTCCACTCCCGCCCCCTCCCGCCGTCCATGGATTTACACAGTTCTACCTATGCTCTTTCTTTGTCTCACATTCCTCGTGCTGCCCTCGTCTGTCTTGTTCAGTCGCACCCTGCATTCACTGTGAGGGAGTCCGTACTGGAAGAGCAGGGAGCCCTGCAGCTCACGGGGCGTATTAGCGGGAGGGTGCTGAAGTATCACAAACCGATCTGCAGCCGGTGCTGCTTCTTGGGCAGAGGAACATTGGCAGAGCTCTGTGGGGTGCGCACCTCAGATATAGCACGAGTTGTAGGGTAAGGGCTGATAGAAGGTTGTGTAAAATTTAATAGAGAGCCGGAGGGAGAGGTGCAGGCGTAGATTGGGGTGCATTGGACGACCTGCGTGCGGGTGGCTGCCGTTGACTGGAAAAACAGTAGGAATGACGCAGGTGAATACTGAGGTGCCCTGATAGAGCGCGCGCCTGTGCCTGGCCCTAGCAGCTGGCTGGGGCGGAGGGGGAAAGGGCTCATCAAACATTCCATCTCGTGCGGACCTTTGCCCTGCACCTCTACCATTGGCTGCCGTGCCGGAGTTCCCACGCATCACTCTGCTGCACACCTGTGTCAGGCATACGTCATCAGCCGTGGCCTGCTCCAGATTGCCAGAGCATCTCGGACACATGCGTGGGTGTGAGTGAATGAGTGTGTAGTGGGGCTGGGGGTGGTAAGGGGCAATGGGAGTAGGGAAGAGAAGCTTCTGATTCCCACTGGTACCCAAACCCCTTTTTGCACCGACAGGAGTTTACTACATTCTCAAATTGAGGAGGTGGGATTGTGGATACCTTGAAGAGCAGTATTTTTTCCCCCGCCACATTCCCACGGGGGTAGCCAGGCCCCCGCAGATGCCCAGCCGTACTGTGCTCCCCACTTGCCGGCACCTCACCCTTCCCTTCTATGCACACACGCATATACCCTGCCTCGCCCCTCCCCTCCCCAGGCTGCTATTTAAGCCGCCTCTGAATTATTCATGGGGGCGATTGACATGCTAAAACATGAACTCCTGCAAGGAAAGAGACTGCAGGGCCTCTCGTTGTACAACAAGCTCTCTGCTGGGTTTCCCCTCCGGGCTCTACCCCCACCGCTTCAGTTTTTATAAGAGATTTCCAGCCTGACCCCAAATGGAGCAGGAGTGGACTAAAGCCGTGCTCTTAAATTTTGCCCCAAACCTTTATTTTCATTAACTGTGAGCGGGCTGAGCAGAGATATGCACTATTATTTCTCCACAATTGCACGCGTCGAATGTACAGTGCCCAAACCCCTCCCCCACAACCCTACTCATACAATGCCAATTACATGCATTGAGCCATCTGGAGCCTGGGCCCGCAAAGGCTAACATATCGCAAAATTGCGACAAGACCCTAACTCCTAAACCATTTAATGCTTTCCTCGAAAGGGCGGTTTCCTTCATTTCCCCAAACTGTCCCCCAATTAATGACCATGATTTTACCAGCAGTTACCACATGTCGTTCTGTAGAAGCTGCAGTGAACTGACACAAAAGACCATTTTTTAAAAATATTCTACAACTTTCTTTCTAGACGCCTGAAAAGGCTTTGGTGTCCTTCCGAGGACAAACACATCCCTTTCTCATTACTGTTGACTTATTGCTTTTGAAAGCTGCTTTTATAGATGGAAGAGTTTGGGGGAAACCGCACATGCATTGAACTAGTGTTTGGCTGGGAAAAACCGCAGGGGGTTGTCTGGTAATCGAGCTACGACGAGCAATAAAGCCGGAGCAATCGCTGAGTCAGCATATCCAGCTCTACAGCGCCCCCCCTTTCACATCTACGCCACCCGGATGAGGACTCAATGTTAGTAACTTGGAATACTGGGGCAGTTTCCTGCCAATGTGTTCAGTGTCCTGAATAGGAAATTTGCCAGTGGCTGACGTAAAGTTTGTCTTAATTTGGCAGCTAGAATTCTCCCGCGACTGTCCAGCGAGTTGCTGCTCTTGCTTATGCAGTAACGTTTTTCCTGCCTGACTCCTGGTCTATTTTGTTTTATACTGCCAGTCTAAGGCATTTATTCTGCTGATGAGTCCTCGATTGTATTTGAAAAGTCGGCGCCCTATGCCTGCTTGTACAAAATACATTTTGCCTTGCTTGTTCTGTGAGAGAGAGAAACCAGCACTGGCGTTGCCAATAGGTCTCGCATTAGGAAAGTTGGAGCTATTGGTTTTGTAAATGACATTTTATATTTATATATCGTTATTGGCATTGTCAATAACAATATATAAATATAAAATGTCATTTACAAAACCAATAGCTCCAACTTTCCAAATGCGAAACCTATTGGCAACGCCAGTGCTTGTTGCCACATATGGTACTGCACCCTGCAACATGACATGGGAAAGGATATGGCGAAACTGAGAGCTACTGACTGTGGAGCTGGGCATCAGTGTTCGAGTCTAGAGTGGGCTGATTGTTTAATTTCCCCAAATCGCATGGATAGGTGTGCTACATAAATGAAAGCGATTCATTTGAAATAATATAAGAATTAGGTTGTAAAGCAAATTTTAGAAAAAAGCAGGGGGGCGGAGCTTGCTCGCAACCAAGATGACCGCTTGAGCCTTGAGCTCTGTGACACCGCCTCATAATCCTTCAATTATCCGACAGCACTTCAATAACCAAACTGTTCCCGACAAATTACTGGCATCGGAACATGACCGCTAGCCGAGAAGCGAACCCTGGAGCTGCTCTGACCAACCGCTCTGGAGCTATTGCAGTGAGTAGCTGGCTGGCGACTAGGCCAGTGATCCCCAGACTGGAGTGGGGCTGAGGGCGGAGTTGCGTCTGCCGACGTGCGGCGCGGCGCCCTGCGACCCTGCAGACACTGGAGGAACCTCGGACTCCCAACGGTGATTGCCGGCCAGGTCTGGCCCAGGACCTAGGAGCGACGTTGGAGGGTGCATCGGGGCCGTAAATCGAAGAGGCGGGGCAGCACCGGCGGAGACGTGCCCACGGCGACGGACTGCCACCATCGCCTCCCACCCAGCGATCACGGGCGCGAACATGAACATGTTTGGGGCATGCGGCGTCCGCATGGGGGGGCAAGGAGGGGCGCTTGCCCCCCCCTGGAGTGAACCTCCTTGCCCCCCCCTGCGGACGCCCATGAAAACCGTGACTTCAAGACGGGGTTCTCACTCTCTTTTCTCTCCTTTCTTTTATTTGCTTCCCTGTGAAATGGATCCAAAAGATAAAGACACTTTTGCTGGAAATGTCATATTTTTCTGACATTTTAATTCTAAAGTGCAGAATTGGGAATAAAAGGCTAAAAATATGAAAAATAGATAAATAACTAAATAAAGTAAGACAGAGTGGTAGCAAACTGGCCCAACTGATTTTATTCACACTGAAACACATTAGCGCCACTTTTACAGAGTTTGCCAGTGAAGTGCTATTTTTGTTTTCTTGTCTTTGTTTTCCCTGGTCTTGGAACTAGTGCACCAATTCTGGAGGTACTGCAATGTGTAGATTGGAAAACAAAATGTGTGCTGCGGCTCTGCGTCCAGGGACGTGGTCTTTTTACCCTACTGCTTAGGTTTTGTAAGGATATAAGCAATGGCCATTGAAATGGGTCCGTTCAGGGACCTGTAGTCGTGTCCTTAACTTTTCAGGCAAAAGCACTCACTGATTTCTGAATAGTGAGTGTAAAAGCATTAAGGTAACCATGTTGTTCCTGCTTACATTTCCCATGGTTTGCTAAATTTTGCATTCTCTATAAGTGTTTGCTTTTTCCAGGATGTTGTTACTTTTTTTTTGTAGACCGCATATTGCTCTTGTCTAGTGCGTAAATTAAATTGAGCCGCATCCAGGTGTTTATAGCGGGCAACAATTGGGTTGTAGTTGAAGACAGTGGGAGTTTTTCTCAGTGGGGCAGTACGGTGTTCAGTGGGGGAGAGTATGTGGCACTATGGTCAGAGCTGCTGAATTTGGAACTGGGAACCAGGTTCAGCCTTAATAACCAGTCCATCAGACCACTCTCCTGCGAGAGCACAATCACATGCTAGACCTTAGAGGGCTTCGCAACACCTTAGAAGTCCTGGTGTCTTCGCACCAGCAGGTGGACCCTAGCATGACAAGTGTAGGTTAACCTTCAAGTCTTGTCCACCACTATCCATACTGAAGTTCACCTCCAGTCTTGCGGGCATGCCTATGAAGCAGCACACACTAGAACAACAGTCACTGAGGTCACAGGACCCTTGAGAACGGCCAGCTCTAGGGCAGTGCAACCAGTGTGACCGCACCGGGTGCTGACTTTAGGTGGAGGCATCATGTTTGCAAGTATTTTATGGTTTTAAAAACGCTTGCTGCCTCCTTCCTGGACTCCAGCAATTTTCGGCAACAATAAAAATGTCATGATGACTCTGGTGATTAATGTTCTTCCTAGAGAGAGACAGGGTATGCTCAGACGTGAGTCCCTTGCTCACTTTGCCACTGGAGTCAAGCAAGCCCGGCTGAAGACGGCTGTAATGCCAGAAACCGTTCCTGGGAAGCTTGATTCCGGTCCAGGGAAGACATGGCTTGGCAGTTCGGGCTGGACTGTTTCCATGAGGCACAGGGTCAGACTGATTTGCATATGGCCATGTCTGAACTGGGGTTCTAAAGAACTAGAGCTAAAGAACGGTGATGGATTAAACCCAGATCAGTTGACTGGGGGTGAGTGTTTGTATTTGGTTTTTCTTCCTAGAGAGAGATCAGAATTTTGTCTAGTGGAAGTTTTGACTCATGGAAAGGTAGCTCAGAGGGTTAATGTACCAGCTGCAAAGAACTTGCGCCATGCAGATCACAAAGTGCACATAATGTAAATAGGTCAGTGGGCTACTGCTTTTGTCAGAGAGATCCTTTTGTTACTTGCAGTTTATAAATTAAAATCCTAACTTAGAACAGTGAGCTATTAACTGTCATCTAAGAGCTGCATACAAACTGCAAGGTATAAATTAGAGCGTTATTCCCCCCCCCTCCACTCTCCCCCCAGTCTTTGATTATCCTAATGTCTCAAAAAGTGTTCTTTTGGACAGAAATCAATTCTGATTATTAAGGAGAACCCCCAACCATGGTATTATGTTTTAAATTCCGGGTATTGTGTTTCTCCAGACCAATCACTATAAAACTATATGGGCTACTAGTATGGTTGTCATGTGACTCCTACACCTTGTAGTCCTTAGACTTATGTAACATTTTCTTTACATTGATTTACACGCATATTGATTGTCTCTGTGTAATGTGTGTGATGTAAAGTGCTCTGACACCCTACAATGGTATGAGTGGCGCTGTAAATCAAATTAAATGCATCTGAGAGAGAGTGGTTATGGAAACTTGGGGGGCACAGTTAAAGGGTGGTAGTGAGGGAATCTATGGCCGAGGTGGTCATTGGGGGGCACTAACAAACATTAATGCACAGGACACCACCAGTGCTATGGCTGGCCCTGCCCTTGAGGCCATTCTGCCTCACCCATAGGTACCTCCATTGGCCTTGTTCCAGCAGTAGTAGCTGCAACTCACCAGGGATTGGCAATGCAGGATTTGCACGCACACCAAACAATGGGGCCGATTAGGATGGCGGACGGACTTGCGTCCGTCCGCCACCCCAGAGGTGGAGGGACCGTCCGCAGGGGCAGCGGCGGTCCCTCCGTGCAAATTAGGATGTGACCGCCACCCTGGCGGTCACATCCTGGATATTTAACATTGCGGCGGGTGCTGCTTCAAGCAGCACCCGCCGCAATGTTAAAAGTGCATGTGTTACATTTACATGCACAAAGCGGCAGGCACTGCGCGGTGCCTGTCGCTTTGTGCATGTAAATACTGGGGGGTACCATAGGTACCCCCCATGTGCACCCCCCACCCGCCAACACCCTGGGAGACCGCAACGGGCCCCCAAATTCAAAAGTACACATGCTTTTCCACGGCGGAAAAACCGCCGCGGAAAAGCATGTTTACAAATGCTTCCTAATTTGGCTGGCGGTGTCTGATAGACACTGCCAGCCAAATGAGAGCTATTCCGCCGCGGTTGTAATCCGACCGCGGTGGAAAAGCAGCGGACATAAACCAAGACCCACCAGCCATCGTAATGCGGCGGTGGGTCTTTGGTGACTCCGCAGAGGATTTTCCGCCTCCTCCGGGCCGGAGGTGGCTTCCGCCGGCCCGGAGGAGGCGGAAAATCCTCCATCATAATCGGCCCCTAAGTTCGCAAACTTACAGTCACCCGGCTTCATTCACAGGCACTTTTAACATGTGCTGCCTGCTGTGGGGCCACTGGAATTAATTATGCAGCAAAGGATGACAACATTATGCCGTAGTGTTGACTATTATGCATTAAAAAAAAAGGCTGCAGCGTAATGCAGTATATTTTCAGATATTTTATTATTTTGACGTCTGTACACATGCTAACAGTCTCTGGAATGATTTTGCCCTATTAGTACCAGTGTAACATACAAACTCAGCAGTGAGAAAGGTGACCAGTCAACCTTTACAATAGGATATCCACTCCGCAGCAACACAAGTCACATTTTATATTAACTTTTGATATGTTTGAGCTACAAACAATTTATTAGTTTAAATGGTCAGATCATGCAGCAGATCTTGCATTATGAGGCAAATATGGCAGAGCCATAATTTTAGAGAAAACATTTGCAAACTAGGATATTTTGCCATTCATGTTTGAACTACTGTTGTGGAAATAGAGAGTAGTGCTGATGACAGAAACTCCATGGCTCGGAGACAAATGGCTTGTGTTTCCACATTTTATCGTATTTGGTACATTCTGTGATTAGAAGCATATCCCACTTTGTGAATATATTTTAATGTCAATAACTCATTATAACCTTAAATAATCATGTATATCCATTGGTTGATTAAACTGGGCAGTGAAATGTCAAACAAATACTAAAAATTGGGATGTCTGCGAATTCTGGCCACACCTCTGGCTCCACCCACAGATCCACTCCGTGGTAATTCCCACCCTTTGATTCAACGCCCACTGTTCCCCTAATTTTTTTCCCTCACTTCGACCACTGTGTAAGACTCAGCATCCCTGGACCTGTGAAGTGCCGCCGCTGCGGGCGCCGCATGTGCCACACGTTTACGGTGCCGGGCTTCCGCATAAGGGAGCTGGCCATTATTGTATCCCTAAACGTGGGCACGGTGTCAGTTTGACATTGACTACACGTAGAGGGACTCTAAGTTTCTTTTAAAAAATATAGCTAACATTTGGACCTATACATTTTATTTTGTATAAATGAATTGAATGTGTGTAAAATTTAGCACTGCCCGGGGAATTCTTGTAAAGGGAGCACCCACTGGCGAATCACTAGAGTTTGTGATTGCTGCATTATTTATTACTAACTTTGACGTTGTGCTTAAACTTTTGATAAAAGTTATCATGAATTCTAGCACCAAGAAGCCAATACAAATAATCCCTAATATACACTGTGCATACAGTATATGTAATCTGGTGCTTTAATCATAGGCCGTTTTAAAGTATTCTGATGAAAATCGAATCGTGCTGAAGACAGCCTTGATTGGTGTTGGATCGAGGACCCGGAAGTCTGCAAACCTAGCAGACAGAGATAAAGCACCTTGTCAGAAAGTTTAGCGTTTTCCCTACAGGTGGTGTTTGTTGGCCTGTGGCAGGGTCAGTCACATGTCCTGGACTCCTGGCATTTAATTGAGTCTATCTCAGTTCTGCGCCCCAGTGTTTCTTATGCCCCACCTGGCACACATCATGTCGGAGGATGGTGATGACGTTAACATTTTGCCCCCCCCTGGAAAAATTTCTGCGGACGCCCATGGTTTGGGGGGTGGGGTGAGCTAAACGTGTGCCCAATACAGAGAAGGTGCATTGCCCATTAATGTCCAAAAAGAGAGGTTTCCAGGGGCGCAGGGTATTACTGCAGTGATGCATCTCCATGCAATCTTCAGCACAAGTGAGTCACGAAGCAGCTACATGAGGGTATCTCCCATCTGTAGAGTCACTACGGCAGGTGTACGCAAAGCTGTGGGACGCGGTTGAGCTCGGGTGGGCCCGCCCGGCGAGGAGGCGTGTAGCGGCGCGCGGGCATTGGAGAGTATTATGGTTAGCAGGGACCTTTGTGATGTATGGCGAAAGCGCTACCCCAACAAGGGAGGGTTCACGCATTATTCTGTCTATTACAATCTGCACACTCATATAGATTACTGGTTAGCCACTGAGTCGCTTCAGGAGCAGGTCCGTCATTGTCTGGTACTCCCTCGTACGCTCTCGGATCACTCGCTGCTGCTGCTGGCCACTCCTAAGATAACTATACCGCCATACACATGGCGCTTTCCCCCTTATTCATTGCTTGACCCCCCTCTTCAAGGAGGAACTGGCAGACGCCATAGATACGTTTTTTACTACCAATATCGATCAGTGGATAGCTTCCAGACCGTTTGGGAGGCTTTCAAAGCATATATCCATGGGGTGGCCATGGCTAAGCACTCGGGGTTCTCCGATCAATACGGCAGAGGCCAGCGGACCTATAACAGAAAGTGGGGGACTTGGAATCGCGTCAGGTCGCAGGTGAGGGCGGGGAGCTTGCAAGTGTAATAAAAGACACGCTAGGTGAATACTAGGAAGCTGTAGACAGCGAAGTTAAACACGTGGGCAAGTACGCTACAGCCCGTACTTATGGGGAGGGGGACAGGCCGGGCTCGGTATTGGCACAGATTCTGAAAGCTAAGTGCGACAAAACGCTGATCAGTGAACTTAGGTCTACAGAGGGAGCAATGTTAACCGAAGAAACAGACAATGCGGATAGGTTTAAACAGTATTATTCAGAATTATATACTTCTCGTTCGTCAGGCACGGACGAAGAAATACTTGATTATTTAGAACATATTAAGTTGCCATTCCTCACCAACATGCACAAAGAGTTTCTCATGCACCCCATTGAAAAGGACAAAATAACGGAAGCACTGGCGTGATTAAAAATCACTAAAGCCCCAGAGGCAGACGGCCTCACAGTGGACTTCTATAAAATGTTTCTCAACTTGCTGCTCCCCCTTCTTTCTGCGCTATTCGATGATATGTGTATATCAGGTACAATGCCCCAGACTATGAGAGAGGCAATCATAGCTGCCATCCCCAAACTGCGTAAGCCCCCGGAGGAATGCAGCTCTTACCGCTCCCTCTCACTGCTCAATGTGAATATCAAGACATTCGTTAAAATACTACCGCACCGCCTAGCCCCCCTATCTTCGGTGCTGGTAGCGCCGGAGCAAACTGGGTTCATCCCGGATAAAAATATTACCTATAACTTGCGTACTGTGTTTGGAACCATGCAACACGTTTTTTTTTTGTTTTTTGCAGAGTTTTATATAGCGCGAACTAGACCCGAACCGAATCAGGTATCAGAGCGCTTTACATAGCACCAGTTACGTTACATGAGGATACTAAGCAAGATACTAAGGCGTTGCGGTCTTCCTTGATATGGAGAAGGCCTTTGACTCTGTAGAATGGCCTTTTATGCGGCAGGTGCTAAACAGGATGGTTCTGGGGTCGGTCTTCCTCCAGCTGATCGGCGTATTGTACAATGCACCCACAGCGCGGATCCGGCTCGGTAACCTGGTTACGGTTCCATTCGAAATAACTAGGGGGACTAGACAGGGTTGCCCGCTTTCTCCCATACTATATGCCCTGGTCGCTGAACCTCTGGCATGTGCTCTCAGAGAATATCATGGACATAAAGGTATTCGGTTCCCGACCTATAGGATTGTAGTGTCTACATATGCGGATGACACCTTATTATATGTCCGCGACCCGGAACATAATCTATCCTCAGGGAAGCAGTTCACCGCGGGGCGCTATCGGGGCTCAGGGTCATTTGGCCTAAGTCCATTGTCTTCCAGCTCGCCCCGGTCTCGACAAATTTTGAAATGGACTACCCTCTACAATGGACCACAGATTTGATTTGTTACCTAGGTATTCAGCTACACACAGACTCAGAGATCAAATTTAGAGAGAATTATGGCATTGCCATAGATAAACTGGAAGACTATGTTGAGACCTGGATCTGGTTGCCGCTGTCGCTCATCGGCCGCGTTTCCATTATGAAAATGGTGATACTGCCCAGATTCCTGTTCCTTTTTACGAATATTCCTATAGTCTTACCACGCTCCTTTTTTCACAGACTTCATAAATCAATGATAAAACTAACTTGGGCGGGTAAACTAGCGAGTGTGCAATGTTACCATATCAGATGGGGGGCTTGGGAGCGCCAGATTTTGACTTATATTATAGGGCAAAAAACACAGTTGATGGACAGAATGTAGAACAATGTCATACATTCATCCCAGTACAAGGATCTGGGCCTAAATCCATAGTTTTTTTGCACTTCACACCACCCTGGGTTAGACACTGGCTATATGCAAATCAGCTCTGACCCTGTGCCTCATGGGAACAGTCCAATCCGAACTACCAAGCCATGTCTTTCCCAGACCGGAATCAAGCATCCAAGGACCGGTTTCTGGCTATCAGCCTTCATCAGCCTGGATAGCTTGACTCCAGTGGTGTGGAGAGCCTGGGACTCACGTCTGAGCATACCCAGCCCACTCGGGGTGAAAATTGCAAAAAACACAGTTGATGGACAGAATGTAGAACAATGTCATACAATCACCCCAGAACAAGGATCTGGGCCTAAATCCATCGTTTTTTTGCACTCCACACCACCCTGGTTTAGACACTGGCTATATGCAAATCAGCTCTGACCCTGTGCCTCATGGGAACAGTCCAGTCCGAACTACCAAGCCATGTCTTTCCCAGACCGGAATCAAGCATCCAAGGACCGGTTTCTGGCTATCAGCCTTCATCAGCCTGGATAGCGTGACTCCAGTGGTGTGGAGAGCCTGGGACTCACGTCTGAGCATACCCAGCCCACTAGGGGTGAAAATTACAAAAAACACAGTTGATGGACAGAATGTAGAACAATGTCATACATTCATCCCAGTACAAGGATCTGGGCCTAAATCCATCGTTTTTTTGCACTCCACACCACCCTGGGTTAGACACTGGCTATATGCAAATCAGCTCTGACCCTGTGCCTCATGGGAACAGTCCAGTCCGAACTACCAAGCCATGTCTTTCCCAGACCGGAATCAAGCATCAAAGGACCGGTTTCTGGCTATCAGCCTTCATCATCCAGGATAGCTTGACTCCAGTGGTGTGGAGAGCCTGGGACTCACGTCTGAGCATACCCAGCCCACTCGGGGTGAAAATTGCAAAAAACACATTTGATGGACAGAATGTAGAACAATGTCATACATTCATCCCAGTACAAGGATCTGGGCCTAAATTCAATCTTTTTTTGCACTCCACACCTCCCTGGGTTAGACACTGGCTATATGCAAATCAGCTCTGACCCTGTGCCTCATGGGAACAGTCCAGTCCGAACTACCAAGCCATGTCTTTCCCAGACCGGAATCAAGCATCCAAGGACCGGTTTCTGGCTATCAGCCTTCATCAGCCTGGATAGCTTGACTCCAGTGGTGTGGAGAGCCTGGGACTCACGTCTGAGCATACCCAGCCCACTCGGGGTGAAAATTGCAAAAAACACAGTTGATGGACAGAATGTAGAACAATGTCATACATTCATCCCAGTACAAGGATCTGGGCCTAAATCCATCGTTTTTTTGCACTCCACACCACCCTGGGTTAGACACTGGCTATATGCAAATCAGCTCTGACCCTGTGCCTCATGGGAACAGTCCAGTCCGAACTACCAAGCCATGTCTTTCCCAGACCGGAATCAAGCATCCAAGGACCGGTTTCTGGCTATCAGCCTTCATCAGCCTGGAGTCAAGCTATCCAGGCTGATAGCCAGAAACCGGTCCTTGGATGCTTGATTCCGGTCTGGGAAAGACAATTGAATATTTGGGTCACCATATTTCTGGAGAGGGAATTAGACCCAGACAAGGACTGTTAGATGTGATAACTCATGCCCCTGTTCCTGTGGATAAAACAGGAGTCAAGTCTTTACTTGGTCTACCAGAATATTATTCAAAGTTTATTCTCAACTATGCCTCCATAGTGCGACCCATTAGTTTTCTGCTCCGGAAAGGTGTTGTTTTTTGTTGGTCAGATCAATGTGCATCAGCTCTGAGTCATGTTAAAGAGTATCTTGCCAACAGTGGTGCCCTTAAACCATATGATCCAGCGTTACCCTCCTGTATTATAGTTGATGCAAGTCAGGTAGGACTGGGGGGTGTGCTGACCCAAGATTCCTGCAATGGTGAAAATACTGTGGCGTTTGCATCTAGAGTTCTGAGGAATTTGGAACTTCAGTACTTTGTTATAGAGAAGGAACTTTTGTCTTGTCTATGGGCCATTGAAAAGTTCCGTCCCTATGTCTGGGGAAGGCGTTTTTTGTTAAGGACGGACCATAAACCACTCATCAATATACTAGATGCTGGCACCAGTAAATGCTGCTCTCCAAGAATTCTCAGGATGGTGTCTCGCCTGATGCAATACCAGTTTGATGTTGTCCATGTATCTGGGGGCAGAAATGTCAGGGCGGACTTTTTATCCCGGTTCCCCATGAGGGATAGCGGAAGGGAATCTGATGTCACAGATTGTGGAGAGGAGAATTCAGATGATTGTCTAATTGCTTCAATTGATTTACCCGAGCAAAGTCTTGGCACTGAAGAGAGTTGGGTGAAAGCTCTTTCTAATGATGAAGTTCTCCAAAAAGTGAGTGAGTTTGTCAGATCTGGTTGGCCCAGAGAACGTGCTTTCCCTCAATACTTGCAACCTTTCTAGAAAGCCGAGTCAGAAATTTCGATGGAGGGTGGTGTTTTGGTAAGAGCTGACAGACTTAAACCTCCACAGAATCTTAGAAGAGGTATTATTGCTGGAGCTCATGAGGGTCATTTGAGATCAACTCTTACTAAGCGACGAGTTTGTGACTGTTTTTGGTGGCCCTCCATGAACAGCGATGTGAATGACGTTGTTGATATGTGTTCCATTGACCGGTCAGCTGACAAGGGGCTGAAGTTAGCCACCCCACCTCTTCTCCCTATTGAATGCCCTTCTGTACCTTGGCCTAAGTTGAGGTTAGACATCACAGGTCCTTTAGAAACTTTATCTGGAGGATTTTGTTTTATTATGGTGTTGATCGATTACGCATCAACAAGTCATCAAACCCAGTGGGTGATAGTCGTATGGTATACACCAGGGGTCCCCAACAGACTAGCCACCATCAAGGGATACATGAAAAACTTAAGATACTTTCCTTGAATGTTGCTGGTCTGGGTGCCAAACTGGATGATCCCGACTGGACTAACTATATTAACACCTTTGACATTTGTATTTTCCATGAAACTTGGCTAACACGGGAAATTAGCTATTCAAACTTCGCTATATACTGAGCTAAAGCCAGGTATGCTTGGCAGGGGAAGACCCTCTGGGGGACTCTCGACCTGAAATGGGGTGCATGCGGGATGTAAGGTGCTGGGGTCAGAAATAGTTGCAGAGGACATTCTTTGTCTATCTATTAAACTATCTAATGGATGTTTAGGCAACAGCTACAACATTTATTTAAGACCTTCCGCCAAGCGTCAGGAATCGCCCACCATAGAAGTGTTAATCTCACACATAACTGGCCTTCACTCCGAAGTGCAAAAATAGTGGGGGCGATTTTAATTGTCAGTCAAACCCCTGAATTTGTTTAATCTTTACTCTCTGCCGGAAGAGGACAGAATTTGTTACATTCCTGCACTTATTCCCCCAATTAAAAAATGGCCCCCCTTGGCGATACAACTAAATGCCCCAACCTTTAATTGCATGATATGAGCATGCAACAGATGGACCAAATCTGACAGAAAAGGCAACAACACCTTTCAAAGGACATGGTGGTGGCACAGAGGCATGATAGTGATCATAACGCCATTGAGGTGGAGCTGGAACTTCCATCCCTACAAACCTAGCTATCGCACTCACAACCACTCAACAAGAGGTGTAAGCAAACAAACAATAAACAAAGAATCCAGTGGTCAGCTGTTGCTAGGTCTGAGTGGGCCCTGAGATCAATATATAACAAGGTGGACCAAGTTCTGGAGATTTTTGGCACTCTGAAACCTGTGCCTTTTGAGGAATAGGCCACACCAGAGGCTGAAGTTGTACGTAATCCCATCTTCATTAGTTTAAAGACGGACTTTTTCCAGAGAAGCCAAAAGCCGTTGGCCCAGGAGTAGCACACCATCCTGGTTCAACCAATGTATTATGGCCAAGAGCACTCTGATCATTGCAAATAAGTCCTGGGGCAGGAGAGTCATCCAGGAAAAGAGACCGGTGTACAAAACAGCCTGTGTAAGGGTACAGAGGGAATGGGATAGTCAAAACTGGGGACTCCTCTTAGCAGCAGCAAGGGATAACAATCAAAACTTATTTTGGAATTTAATTGCCACGGGAAACAGGGAAGGAAGATCCAAAATTGATAATGTGGTGGCAGAGGTAGCCCATTTTACCAATCTATAGGTAGGTAAACCGGCTGAGGTCCCAGTTCCTGAACATTCAATTATCCCTCTGCATTCAAGGACAGGAAGTGTTAAAGACGACTTTCGCCTGATAGAGTGTATGGAGGTAGAAGAGGCCATCAGAATGATAGCACCATGTAAAGCGCCTGACACTAACATGATCCCAGGTGACTTGTTTTTTTATCGGGAAAAGACATTTTGGTACCCTATTTTACTGTGGTTTTTAATGCTAATCTAAATGGGACCAGCATTCCCAAAACGTGGGCCGAGCAGAGATTTTCCCCATATACAAGAAAGGTTGCCCTATGGATCCTGCCAACTATAGGCCAATTAGCCTTCTAAACACTACGCAAAAACGTTTTAGTAGGGTCATATTAGGCAGGCTTCAAAAGTGGCTTGAGGAGAGCAACTCACTTTGTCCCCTCCAAGCGGGCTTTCGAGCCAACACTTTCATGGCCGACCAGGTCTTTAGACTGCAGTTGATTTACTGGAAGATCGCAAGCTTTGAGAAAGGGAGGCTCTATGCAGTCTTTGTGGATCTTAGATCTGCATTTGACCTGGTCCCCAGATTTCGACTGTGGAATTGCCTTGCTGAACTTGGTATCCCGGTTTACCTGCAAAAATAATATAGAGGTCGCACCAGAGAAATTACTTGCAAATCAGATGTGGCAAGCTTGCGGAAGTTACAGAGCCCATTCTGGTTTTGCGTAACATTTACACAGGGTTGTGGTCTGGCACCTACCCTTTTTACTTTGTCTTTAAATGATCTAGTTTTTTTTAAAATACATGTGACAATGATGCCCCATGTCTAGCAGGCATGAAGGTACCAGTCCTCAAGTTTGCTGACAATACACTTTTATTATCAAAGATACCATTGGGGCTCTAGAAATTGCATGATGGTTTTCGCAGATTCTGTGAGATGAGGGGGCTGGAATTTAATATTAGTAAAACCAGATTTATGTTTAATAATCCTCGTCTCCCCACAATGTCTAATCCCACTTTGGATGGTGTTCCCCTAGAGAAGGTAAACCGATTTGACTATCTGGGGATCACACCAGATGAGAGGCTAGACTGGTCATCGCAAGTTTCTATAAGACGATAGAAACTAGAGCAGCAAAGTGTGGGGGTGGGGGGGTTAGGGGGTTGCTGAACATATATAGCAGGGTCCCAAGTTTATTTCGCCTGATATTCAACTATACATGCACCATGCCCTTGCAGGAACCCTTTATGGGGCTGAGATTTGGGGTCACAAAAACCAAAAATCTTTGATAATGGCTGAAAATAGAGTTATAAGGCAGCTTTTGTGTCTAATAGTCAGCACTCCCCTATTACCCTTGAGGCTTGACTTGGGACTCAGGCCGATTACAGACAAGTCAGAACTCCGCCTTCTTATTTACTGGAGAAGCATCTGGGTTACCCCTGAACTCACGTTATACCGAAATGGGCCATCTAAATAACTTTAAACTCTCCTGGATCAAATTTGTTAAAGTCTCTATTAAGGAGATTGGCTTGTCAAAACTTTGGCATGATCAAGTGGGCTGCTACCCAACAATCACTGCGAATGAGCTGAAAACTCTATTTAAAAAACATGAATGTAATAATCTTTTAATGCATGCACAAGGCACTTTATCTACCTCATTTCTGTGTTTAAGAATAACTTCCAGTGGGAACATTTCTGTGATGACAGAGCCGAATTTAGCTAAAACACTTTATGTGCAATTTAGACATGGAAATCTCCCTCTCAACAGTTTTAAGTCAAAATAGTCACAGATACCGACCACTATAGACCAGAAGTGCCAATTGTCTGGCTATAAGAGGGAGGATCCACCCCATCTGTTATTCTTTTGTCCAGTCTACAAAGGACCGTGTGTAAAATGGTTGATACCCATTTGCAGAGAATTAGGCACTTTAAGGAATGAGGAAGCTTTTAGAATCCTTCAACCGACACAAGAAAACAAGTTACTTACCTGTAACTTTGGTTCCCCAGTATTGGTAGCTTTTATATCATTCCCCGTCGTCAGCCTGGGAGCCTCGGTAAATAGACAATACCATATCCGTATGTACAAAAGAGAAAGTAAGGCCTAGTCCTCATCTAATTTTGTAGCCTATCTACCTCTTTTTGTAAAAGAGACCAATATTTTGTAACAACCAATCAGATCAGCCTCACCCCATAGAACTCTCCTGAGAGAGCCTCAGATTTTCGTAGCCGTTGTGTTACAGTAACCACTTTTGCTAAAGGCTGAGCTTTCCCAGAGGAGGAGGGTGGGCGCATGGGAATCTATGAAAGTTACCAATACTGGGAAACCAAAGTTACAGGTAAGTAACTTGTTTTCTTGCCCTAGTATTGGGACTTTCATAGATTCCCATGCTTTGTATCAGAGTAGCTGGCAGTAAGCCACCAGTGCACATTTTGCTACAAGTGTATTACAACATCACAGCATAATTGTATCCCTATGACCATATATATATATATATATATATATGGTCATAGGGATATGTGTGAAACAATACATACGTATGTAACAATACATCCGTAAAATTATGTGATACAAAATTTGCAATTATAGGAAGGAGGGATAGAAGGGAAAGCTCACCTCTCATTGGAAAAGATTCCTCAGGACTGCTTGTCCTACTGCCGCTTCGCTTCTCATGAAAGAGTCCAGGCAGTAATGCTTTGTGAATGTATGGGCACTGCTCCATGTAGCCGCCCTACAAATGTCTTTTATAGGGACTCCAGCGAAGAGAGCTGCTGAAGATGAAACTGATCTTGTGGAGTGAGCCTTCACATGTCTCTCCAGCGGCTTTCCTGCCGCTTTGTGGCAAAAATGAATTGCACTTGGAATCCAGGGTGAGATCCCCTGTTTTGAGAGATGAAGTCCTTTCCTGGGTGCACTAAAAGCCACAAAAAGTTGAGATGATTTTCTAAAATCGTTTGAGCGTTCAAGGTAAAATTTGAGATATCTCTGGACATCCAAGGAATGCAGAGACCATTCTGCAGGGGATGTAGGCCGAGGAAAGAATGACTTTAGAACCACTGGCTCGTTCAAATGGAAATCCGAAGGGACCCTTGGAATACATTTTGCATTGGTCCTTAAAATCAGTGTCCTTTTTGAACTGAAGAAAGGGTTCTAGAATGGATAGATCTTGGAATTCTCCTACTCTCCTAGCTGAAGTGAGGGCTAAAAGGAAAGCTAATTTCCAAGACAACATTTTTAAGTCCACCCTTTGGATTGGCTCGAATGGAGGTCTCATGAGATGAGCCAGAACCAGATTGAGATTCCAAGTAGGGGGTGGTGGTCGTACTGGAGGAAAAACCCTGAAAAGACCTTTCAGGAACTGTTTGATAATTCTGGCCGACCAGAGAGAAGGACCCAAAGCTGATCTTCTGTATCTTGAAATAGCCGCCAGATGGACCTTGACAGAAGAATGAGAAAGACCTGGCCAGCTATAGAATGTAAGGCAGTTTCTGATGAGGAACTGAAGAGAATGGATGGATGTTTTCCCGATGACACCACAGACAGAAGCGCTTCCATTTAGCACGATAAGTTTTATTTGTACTTGGTGCGCCTGCTTGACTTAATATCTCCTTACATTCCTGAGGGATATTTAAGCTGTGGAATTCTCTGTGCTCAGGAGCCAGGCCTTCAAATGAAGAGAGCCCGGATCTGGATGTACCACCTGTCCCTGGGACATTGTTAATTGAGATGGAATGGGACACAGGTGAAATGGATGGTCCTGAGATAGTAGAAGAAGCTCTGTGAACCAGAATTGGCGAGGTCATGCTGGTGCCATTAAGATCATCCGGCAAGGTTCCATCTTTATTTTCCTGAGAAGCCGTGGGATTAGGGGAATTGGAGAAAAGGCGTAAACAAATGCTCCTAACCAAGACACCGTAAGAGCATTCCCCAGTGATCCTCGGTGGTGATCCCTGTTTGCATAGAGACGGCATTTCCTGTTCTCTGGAGTCGCAAACAGGTATATTGTTGGAGTTCCCCCAGCGTTGAAACACTTCCTCCAGAATGACTTGATCCAATTCCCACTCGTGACAGGTCGATTTCAGACGACTCAAGGTGTCTGCTGTTGTGTTGAGAGTGCCTGGTAGATGCTCTGCTGAAAGAATTACCTTTTGGAGAATCGCACATTCCCAGATCTCCTGGGCCTCTTTAGAGAGCAGACGAGATCTCGTACCTCCCTGCTATGTAATGCATGGCGGTTGTGTTCTCCGACCTGACCAGCACTGTTGCGTCTTGAACCTTCGGCCTGAAAGCCTGCAAGGCTAGCGAACCGCTCTGAGTTCCAAGAGATTGATATGAAGAAAACGCTCTTCTGCGCTCCAGTGACTGCTGACTTGGAGCTCCTGTAAAACAGCGCCCCCACCCTTCCATTGAGGCATCTGTGGTTAGAATCAGAGGGGATGGAGCCATTCTGAGAGACCTTTTGAGATGTTCTCCTTGATAGCCCCCCAACCAGCAGCTTCTCTCATGAGAGGAGTGACCCTTATCTTGTCCTCGAAAGAACCTTCCACCTGGCGCCATTGTATGTCTAGCTGTTCTTGCAAGGGACGCATTCGCAGTACGCAATGCGGAACTAATGGTATGCAAGATGAGATGGATCCTAGGAAAGACTTGTATTGACGAACTGTCAGGAATCGTCTCCTCCTTAAATGGTTGGCAGAGAAGATTAGTTTCTTCTGTCTTTCTTCCGATGGAAAAACCTTGCAGCTTCTTGTATCCAGAATGGCACCGAGGAACTTGACCCTTCTGGATGGAACAAAGACTGATTTTTCCTTGTTGAGATTTAGACCCAGGTGATTGAAAAGTTGGATGCAACTTTCGACTGCCCTTGTCTTAGCTTGAGAAGACGGAGCTTTTATTAACCAATCGTCTAGGTAAGGGAAAATTTCTAGCGATTGTTTTCTTAGGAATGCTGCTACCGGGGCCAACACCTTCGTGAATATCCGCGGCGCGGATCGGAGCCCGAACGGTAGTACTTTGAACTGAAAGTGTCTCTTGGCTACTGAGAAGCGTAAATATTTTCTGTGAGCTGAGTGGATCGGGACGTGGAAATATGCGTCCTGGAGATCCAGGGTCACCATGTAATCTCCTGGATTTAGAAGACATAAGACGTCTTGAAGAGAGACCATTCGGAAAGAGAGTTTTCCGAGATAGGTGTTGAGCTCCCTCAGATCTAAGATTGGGCGCCACTTTTCCTCCGTCTTGTGAATGAGGAAAAATCTGGAATAGAACCCTTTTCCTCTTTGAGTGGCACTGGTTCTATCGCTCCTTTGTTGAGCAGATGACAAACTTCGAGACGGAGAAGATGCAGATGTTTTGATTCTGTGGCGCGAGGGGCTCTCGGAGGCGGGAGGTTTTGAAATTCTAATGTGTGGCCAAATTGAACTATATTCAGGACCCACCGATCTGTTGATATGATTTTCCAGCAATCGAGAAAATGTGTAATCCTGCCCCCCAACGATGTCACAAGGGGTGAAGGTCCAGTAGGCAGAGCCAGGAAGCCGCTATTGGCGTTTTGAGGTATCTCTCCGCTGATGTCCTGGTCTACCTCTGGAAGATTGTCGAGAGAAAGACGCCGATTGTTTTTGCCGCTGAGAGTACGAAGGCTTGAATTATTGAGAGGACTGTAAATAGGAAGAGTAGCGTTGCTGATAACCTCCCCTATCTGTAGAGAATCCTTTACCTCTTGCACCGCGGAAAGGTACTTTTCGATACTGAAGTGTGCCCAAAGAGTTTGCTGTTTCTGTATCTTTTTTAATGTCTTGTAAAGCATCATCTATATGCTTGCCAAACAGCATATCCCCATCGAAGGGCAGATCCAGAATCTTATTCTGCACCTCCGGGCGAAACCAGGCACATCTCAGCCAACCCTGACGCCTCAGGACCGCTGAACCTGCTAAGGCGAGAAAAGCCGTTGTAGCAATGTCCATTGCACAATCTATAATCTCAGATGAAGATCGTTCACCTTCTTCCAGGATTTTTCTCGTTTCCGCCTTGGCACTCTCTGGAAGCTGATCAATGAAAGGAGAAAGATTGCACCACATTTGGCGATCATATCATCCCAAAATCGCTAGTGCGTTCGAGGCCCTTACCAGGAGGCTAGACATAGAGGAGAACCTCCTGCCTACATTGTCCAGGCGCCTGCCCTCTTTGCCTGCCGCTGCTGTCAGGGGTTCCGTCGGGTTTCTTGATTTTCTTTGGGCCGCCTGAGAAAAAACAGAGTCCGGTTTAAGTTGCCCAATAAGACAGGCAGGACTGTCCTCCGGAGCTTTATATATTTTTTCCAGCCGCGGTAGAACCGGAGTTACAGTAGCTGGAGACTGCATTACCTTCTTGCCATCATTCCAAACATGTTCTACAATGGGTATGGAACGAATAGATTTCTTGTAAGGCTCTTTAAAATCATAGAGGAAACAGTCTGATTGTAACACAGGAACAGGAAGGCCAAATCTTTTAGAAGCCCTTTCCATCAGACTATGGAAACCTCCTATGTCCACTGGAGGCGAATCCACCGGGTCTGGAGATGGTGAAGCCGCATCTCGGATAACAATCGTCCCATTCTGCGTCAGGATTTTGGATATGCTCCACATTCTGGTCCTCATCTGATGAATCATCATCAGGCACTGTAACCACATCATGCCCTTCTATCAAAGGCTATTCTCCCTGCCTTTGAGAGGTTGATGCCACAGAAAAAGGTGGAGGTTGCTGAGGTGGTGGCGGAGGAGGTTGTATTGCTCCGGAGGTTTCTGATGGGAACCTCTTATTGTAATCCAACAACATCAGTTGTAGATCAGTTATAAGTGAAGATGGCATGGCACCCATACTTTGTCCTGATGATTCCTGATGTGTCTCACGTGGAGTGAATTGAGTTTCTGGATGATGCTGATCCAGGTAATAGTCATCTGAATCAGAGTCCTGGTACTTCACCTGAAGTTGTGATGGACTATAAGCATCCCCATATGGACTCTCATCCTCGTCAGAATATTCCTCCTCCAGAAGAAGAGGTGGAGGCAATGATGATGTCATTTCCGGAGTAATAAGTCTTTTCCTGCTGGAAATTTTCACTTTTTGGATCGTCGACGGTGTCATTGACGAGGAAATCGACGTCGACGGTGGAGTAGCCGTCGACGGAGGGCTGATCGTCGACGGTACCGTCGACATCAGGATCATCGTCGCCGTAGTCATCGACATCGTCATCGTCGTCCTCCTCGCCGTCGACACTATTGTAGGCGATGTGAGAAGTTAGCCTGGCATATGATGTCCACTATTCTAGTGGGCACCTTGCACCAGTCTAAAGGACCCTATTGATGGTGGAAAAAAAGTCAACCTTATAGACAAGCTATCCTAGTGGTAGCATGGACCAGCAGTCAGAGGCTAAGAATTCAGAGAGCATGTAAAGTAAGCTGTTTTACCAATTATAATCCTTGAATACCAAATGAAAGGACACCACACAAGGTATATATCAGATATATATGTATTTATTTCTAACACAACCCCTCTGCACTCTTTATGAGGTCAGAGATCGAAGTACATCACAAGTTACACAATTAGCATACGATAAGTTGCACAAATACAGTTATGTCCTAGGTGCCTCACAAACCATATACTAAGTAAGTGGTATAAGAACCACTACAGAAATAGTGAGTAGGCCTAGGGCCTGGGGAATCGCTGGGACTACACTAAATGACCAAAGGTTAAGAAGTAGGATACCCACGGGAGACGCGTGCAGTGTCTAAACACAGTCGCGAGTTACCATTGACTTATAATGGATAACGAAGAAGTTACAAAGTTACTGTTTTAGGGCACCTCCGGATGGACTACGACAAAACCCCTTTAGACTAGGACACTTCGAGAGTCTAGACCCACGGGAGCACCGGAGTACTCGTGTTACCTCACCCAGGGAAGCCGGGTGCATAAGTGCCTTTTGGTGTCTGGTTTTGTTGATGCTTTCAATGGAGATCTGCAAAGAAGTGCTGCAGGAGGCCAGAGGAAGAGTGTCCGGGTGGATCCAAGGGTGGATCAAGGAACTGAAGAACCTGAAAGCAGAGGGGACAGAGTCTGGGTCACTAGCCAGTGAACAGGAAGGAACCAGGAAGGAACCAGGCGATGTTGCGATCATCTCAGGTGAAGAGGTGAAGCTTGTCTCTGCAGCCACATGGACCAGGAGGCGTCGACGATGAACAGGAGCTGGATTCGAGCTGTCCCACGAAGGATCTAGTTGACTGCGGTGTCGGTATCTGGACTGGACCCAACAAGCCTTAGCAAACGCAATCCACGCAGGAAGTGAAGATGGGCTTCAGGTCAGACCAGCAAGGTCTGGGGAGCTTCTCCTTTGCAGGGAAGCTGGAGCAAGCCTGGAGCAACCAGGAAAGCAATTTGGTTTCAAAGGTTGGTCTTCAGGGGGCTCATTAGCCAACGGGCTAGCAACCGGGAAGACACGTTGAGCTGAAATGCAAGAGCGGATCCCAAACGACACTCGTGGAGTGTGGAGGGCTGAGCTTCGGTGCAAATGGCGCTTGGGTCTGGGGCTTCTCGTACCCCAATGCACAACTGCGAGGGTACCTCGGTAGTCGAGCTGTTAGCAAAATGCAGGATGTCCAGGGTGTCCGGTCCCACGTCTCTCGTGTCCGCCACGGGTCTCAGCTTTGCTGTGGATGTGGGTCGGAGTCAGAGAAGTCTGGAAGCCCAGTTCCTGTGTCGCTGAGTCTTCGGGTTCTGGCGGGAGCGTCGACAAAGCAGACCAGCAAGTTACTGGTGGTGCCTGTTTGACCAGGGTTATAGACAAGGGGGTATACCCAAATGGAGTCAATGGGACCTGGGTTCAATATGTACTAAGAGGAAGTGGTCCCAGTGAGAACAACGAACAATGAAACAATATTAAATCTGATTTAAAGAAATCATCAAAAACAACATATGTATCCACAAAGTTTATAATCACTGAGGGATGCAATATAATGAATATACATAGTCAACAATCAGATTATTTGAGGTTGTACAGTGCCCCGGGAGGGGAGGGAAGGGGATGTGATCGTAGTGAGGATGAGGAAGTAATAGGAATGAGTGACAGTAAAATCAGACATTCAGAACAAAATTGGCAATTATTTATATAGCCAAAACAGCCAAAAATGTAATGGCAAACATCAATAGAAAAAACATGCGTCACAGATTGTAATTAATCTTTATAATCGTGGCGTGAAGCTGGCATAGAAGAAACAAATGTCAACGTTTTGACCCTCTTATCAATGCAGGGAATGTTTGTGTCCTTGCTGTGGGGTCTTCATCAGGACCAAGGGGGGGCAAGCAACCTAATGGACATGAATATAAAAACTGTATTTACTGGAGGGGTATCAATCCTGCCTCATTGGTAATCACAAAGGTGGGTAGAACAGTATGGCTGTGGACAGTGATTCAGTTTATAATCAGTTATTCTTAAAAACACCACATTAATTAGTACAAAGAAAAATAGTGTCTGTTGACAAATGCATTGAAAGCGACATGAGCGTTCTATGACATGAATGTATCTCAACCATAGTGTGAGCTACATATAGTGCATCCGTCGAGCGTGAGGGTCAGAGAACCAATACTTATTCGTAATCACAAAGGTGGGTGGAACAGTGTGACTGTAAACAGTGATTCGGTTTATAGTAGATTACTTTTGAAATCACGATGTTAAACAATACAAAGAATTATGTCTAATAACAAAAGCATTAAAAGCAACATGTGCGTTCTGTTACCCAAAGGTCTCACACCATAAGAGTGAAATACATATGGTGCACCGCTCGAGCGTGAGGGTCAGAGAACCAGTACGAGGGGTTTTTTTTTGGCCATAGGTCAAGGCAAAGGGTTCTGAAAGAGTACCTGGGAAAAATTAATTCTTGGAACTTGATGGACGAAGTTGAAAACAGGTCGACGATCAACCAGGAGTTATCTGCAACAATAACATACCTATTACAACCAACTGACTGCTGTGTTGGAAAAGGAGGGGGAAGGGTACTAAGCCTACCTGCAGATTAAGATCTTCGGTTGGCTCTTGGGTATAATTAATGTCGAACGTCTATGGTTGCCATCCCGCATCTAAAGACCGACAATGAGGCATTCATTATAATCGTGACATCACGTAAGGATTAGGCAATAGGAATCCCTTGTTCAGTGAGGCTTACCGATACAACGTGACAGGCTAGTCAGGTACCGGACATATTTCAATACGGCGTCTGGAACATGAGGTGTAGATCCACCGCTCGAATCTATTAACAAAGGGACTACGTTAATTCGGAAAAATGCCGCCAAAACGATGTTCGGGCGGAGTTGCGAGCTGAGACTACTTACTGCTGCCGAATGAATCGGATGGCTCCGTACACGGTAAACGGCCCTAGCCAGGTTTCCGGGTTGATAAAATCACCTTGGTAACCTAGTCACATGATGTTAGTGGGGATAGAGGTGGAAAGAAGACTACGGAGAGTCTACTCAATAGTCGTCTATATGAATTACAAGACCTGATGGAATCCGGACTTGATCACGTCGATAAAATGTACAACTGCACATCAAAACATGGTTGGTAAAGTGTGACGACCTAAACAAGAGAAAAGATTGCACACTACAAATTTTTATAGAACATGGCTGTAAATGTTGCGTACCAGTCAGACATGGGGGTAAAGCACATTAAATACATATTAACATGGAATTGTTGAGCAAGTACATATGTATATGGCGTACCTCTCAAACATGAGGGTATGGCCAATTAAACATGGACCTAACGAGTGCATACGCAACCTGAGTGACGGGTGTCATGACAACAGCGTACCTCTCCAACATGAGGGTAAGGCCATTAGTCTAGTGATCTCTTGGAAGGAATAATCACTGTTAATGGGTTCTCAACACTTATATGAAGTAGAGGATACGATTATGACAGTAGTCCCAGTGTCATGATCAAGATTAATTTCAGGGTAAAAGAGCCAATTGTGAAAAGGAACTGTCATGTTCGTTCAGGCCGGTATTCATTGAGTCAAAGAAGTACATCCACTTCAGTTCACGAGTATTCAAAATGACTGAGATGTCACCGCCCCGTGGGCCCAGCGTTGCCTTCTCGATTACCACCCATTTCAGACTGTGTGGAGGATGGGATTTAGACTTAAAATGATCCACCAGGGGGGCACCCAGTACCTCACACCGGATCCTGCTCATATGCTGTAAGATCCTAGCTTTGACTTTTTGTTGTTTGCCCTATGTATATTTTGTGACAAGGGCAGACAATAGCATAGATGATGTTATTTGAGTTACAGTTACTGAAGGTCTTGAGCTTAATTGACAGATGGTGATGTTGGAATTCCTTCGTTTTGATAGTGGACTCGCAAGCTTTACATTGTCCACATCTAAAGTGACCGATGACAGGGGGCAGGTCCCATAAACAGCTAATGGTAGGTTGGTTGGCTGTGGGTAGAAGGGAGCATACCACGTAGTCCTTAATGCTCTTGGCTTTTTTAAAAGCATGTAGCGGTGTCTCAGGTTGTTGGATTTCATCAGATACCAAATGCCAGTGTTGATTTACAATTCGTTTTATCTTGTTGCTTTTTGTATTGAAAGTGGTAACACATACCATGCGGTTCTCTTGTTGGCTGATTCGGTCTTTGGGTACAAGGAGTTCTTCCCTAGGATAGAACCACGCTCGTTTGCGAGCTTTTTTTATCAATCGTCTTGGATATCCACGGTGAGCCAACCGGGAGGAAAGATCTTCTGACTCCAGAAAGTAGTGTTCCTTACTGGAACAGTTCCTGCGGATTCTTAAAAATTGCCCAAAGGGCAAGTTGTCACGGAGGGCTCGTGGATGATGACTTTGATATTGCAATAAAGAGTTTCTCTCAGCAGGTTTGCGATACAGTTTGGTGGAAAGTGATCCAGACTCATGGTAAATGGTGACATCTAGGAAATCAATATTTTCATTGTGTGACTGATAAGTAAATTTCACATGTTGTGATTGTTGGTTCAGCCATGAAAAGAATGAATTCAGATCGTCTTGGTTACCCTTCCAAATTAGCAGAATATCATTGATGTACCACATACTCTTTATTGCAATATCAAAGTCATCATCCACGAGCCCTCCGTGACAACTTGGCCTTTGGGCAATTTTTAAGAATCCGCAGGAACTGTTCCAGTAAGGAACACTACTTTCTGGAGTCAGAAGATCTTTCCTCCCGGTTGGCTCACCGTGGATATCCAAGACGATTGATAAAAAAAGCTCGCAAACGAGCGTGGTTCTATCCTAGGGAAGAACTCCTTGTACCCAAAGACAGAATCAGCCAACAAGAGAACCGCATGGTATGTGTTACCACTTTCAATACAAAAAGCAACAAGATAAAACGAATTGTAAATCAACACTGGCATTTGGTATCTGATGAAATCCAACAACCTGAGACACTGCTACATGCTTTTAAAAAAGCCAAGAGCATTAAGGGCTACGTGGTATGCTCCCTTCTACCCACAGCCAACCAACCTACCATTAGCTGTTTATGGGACCTGCCCCCTGTCATCGGTCACTTTAGATGTGGACAATGTAAAGCTTGCGAGTCCACTATCCAAACGAAGGAATTCCAACATCACCATCTGTCAATTAAGCTCAAGACCTTCAGTAACTGTAACTCAAATAACATCATCTATGCTATTGTCTGCCCTTGTCACAAAATCTACATAGGGCAAACACAACAAAAAGTCAAAGCTATGATCTTACAGCATATGAGCAGGATCCGGTGTGAGGTACTGGGTGCCCCCCTGGTGGATCATTTTAAGTCTAAATCCCATCCTCCACACAGTCTGAAATGGGTGGTAATCGAGAAGGCAACGCTGGGCCCACGGGGCGGTGACATCTCAGTCATTTTGAATACTCGTGAACTGAAGTGGATGTACTTCTTTGACTCAATGAATACCGGCCTGAACGAACATGACAGTTCCTTTTCACAATTGGCTCTTTTACCCTGAAATTAGTCTTGATCATGACACTGGGACTGCTGTCATAATCGTATCCTCTACTTCATATAAGTGTTGAGAACCCATTAACAGTGATTATTCCTTCCAAGAGATCACTAGACTAATGGCCTTACCCTTATGTTGGAGAGGTACGCTGTTGTCATGACACCCGTCACTCAGGTTGCGTATGCACTCGTTAGGTCCATGTTTAATTGGCCATACCCTCATGTTTGAGAGGTACGCCATATTCATATGTACTTGCTCAACAATTCCATGTTAATATGTATTTAATGTGCTTTACCCCCATGTCTGACTGGTACGCAACATTTACAGCCATGTTCTATAAAAATTTGTAGTGTGCAATCTTTTCTCTTGTTTAGGTCGTCACACTTTACCAACCATGTTTTGATGTGCAGTTGTACATTTTATCGACGTGATCAAGTCCGGATTCCATCAGGTCTTGTAATTCATATAGACGACTATTGAGTAGACTCTCCGTAGTCTTCTTCCCACCTCTATCCCCACTAACATCATGTGACTAGGTTACCAAGGTGATTTTATCAACCCGGAAACCTGGCTAGGGCCGTTTACCGTGTACGGAGCCATCCGATTCATTCGGCAGCAGTAAGTAGTCTCAGCTCGCAACTCCGCCCGAACATCGTTTTGGCGGCATTTTTCCGAATTAACATAGTCCCTTTGTTAATAGATTCGAGCGGTGGATCTACACCCCATGTTCCAGACGCCGTATTGAAATATGTCCGGTACCTGACTAGCCTGTCACGTTGTATCGGTAAGCCTCACTGAACTGGGGATTCCTATTGCCGAATCCTTACGTGATGTCACGATTATAATGAATGCCTCATTGTCGGTCTTTAGATGCGGGATGGCAACCATAGACGTTCGACATTAATTATACCCAAGAGCCAACCGAAGATCTTAATCTGCAGGTAGGCTTAGTACCCTTCCCCCTCCTTTTCCAACACAGCAGTCAGTTGGTTGTAATAGGTATGTTATTGTTGCAGATAACTCCTGGTTGATCGTCGACCTGTTTTCAACTTCGTCCATCAAGTTCCAAGAATTAATTTTTCCACGGGAACTCTTTCAGAACCCTTTGCCTTGACCTATGGCCAAAAAAACCCCCCTCGTACTGGTTCTCTGACCCTCACGCTCGAGCGGTGCACCATATGTATTTCACTCTTATGGTGTGATACCTTTGGGTAACAGAACGCACATGTTGCTTTTAATGCTTTTGTTATTAGACATAATTCTTTGTATTGTTTAACATCGTGATTTCAAAAGTAACCGACTATAAACCGAATCACTGTTTACAGTCACACTGTTCCACCCACCTTTGTGATTACGAATAAGTATTGGTTCTCTGACCCTCACGCTCGACGGATGCACTATATGTAGCTCACACTATGGTTGAGATACATTCATGTCATAGAACGCACATGTCGCTTTCAATGCATTTGTCAACAGACACTATTTTTCTTTGTACTAATTAATGTGGTGTTTTTAAGAATAACTGATTATAAACTGAATCACTGTCCACAGCCATACTGTTCTACCCACCTTTGTGATTACTAATGAGGCAGGATTGATACCCCTCCAGTAAATACAGTTTTTATATTCATGTCCATTAGGTTGCTTGCCCCCCTTGGTCCTGATGAAGACCCCACAGCAAGGACACAAACATTCCCTGCATTGATAAGAGGGTCAAAACGTTGACATTTGTTTCTTCTATGCCAGCTTCACGCCACGATTATAAAGATTAATTACAATCTGTGACGCATGTTTTTTCTATTGATGTTTGCCATTAAATTTTTGGCTGTTTTGGCTATATAAATAATTGCCAATTTTGTTCTGAATGTCTGATTTTACTGTCACTCATTCCTATCACTTCCTCATCCTCACTACGATCACATCCCCTTCCCTCCCCTCCCGGGGCACTGTACAACCTCAAATAATCTGATTGTTGACTATGTATATTCATTATATTGCATCCCTCAGTGATTATAAACTTTGTGGATACATATGTTGTTTTTGATGATTTCTTTAAATCAGATTTAATATTGTTTCATTGTTCGTTGTTCTCACTGGGACCCCTTCCTGTTTGACCAGGGTGGTCACTCCTTGACCACAAGGGAGATGTCTTCGGTCTTCTAGTCGAAATAGAAGGTCGAAAATCCAACAGTTTGTATCAGAGTTTCATTCCAGGATAATCTAAAGTCCTGGGGACACAGCTCCTATTCTTATACTAAGAATGGGGGCTGGATTACCTGCCTAGGTCCCTCCTATGGGTGGACCTGGGAAGGGGGTGGTTACACCCCTTTCCCTTTGTCCAGTATCGCACCAGAGCTGGGGCTGGAGTGCCCCAGCAACTGGTTTGAACCGAGCTATGCATGGAGCACCTTGTGTGCCCGAGGCAGTGTCTCGTTTTGCAGCCCTGCCTGCCCCAATACACTAAAAGCCTGTCTGGGAAGGTGCTAGCACCTCCCAAGGCAGGAAACCTATTGTCCAGGCCTCCCCTGCCGGAGTTTCGTCCAGCAGCAGGAGGTCAGACTCGTGTCTGTGGCAGCAGCATCCATTTCCATTTTGTGATGCTGAGGCTCTGTTTAACTTTAACCGGGTAAAGCAGTAACATACATGTCTTTTCCCTCTAGAAGGGTGGAATGCTACCCCCGCCGCCAGAATTGACGGGGGGGGGGTAGTATTCCAAAGTGTTTGACACCTTACACGACATGTTTTGATAAAGCAAAACCAAAGTTAGCATTAACCGCGAGGACTATAATGCACTTAAGAGTGTATGGTATGGCTATATCATAGAACAGCTATAAG
Organism: Lissotriton helveticus; assembly: GCF_964261635.1. Taxonomy (NCBI): domain Eukaryota; kingdom Metazoa; phylum Chordata; class Amphibia; order Caudata; family Salamandridae; genus Lissotriton; species Lissotriton helveticus. The sequence goes on along the minus strand of NC_136070.1, from coordinate 685,506,120 downwards.
GAGATGGTTCCAAAAGCTGCAGAGGTGCTCGGCGCATGCTAGGGCACCCTCTCACATAAAACCAAGGACTCTGCCTCCAGGATTGTCGAGGCCTACCATAGGTGTGACTTTATAGGTGCATATGTGTCTATATATATGGGTAGATATAGGTATACTATATCTAAGTAAGGGGTGATTACACCACCTTACCCAAGCTGAGTGATCAGCCTGTGGTGTCAGTTTGGATGGCCAGCCAGGGGTGGCATAATACATGCTGCAGCATCTGGTAGGCTTTGGATGCACCTATGCCCTGGGTACCTATGGTACACTATACAGGGGCTCACAAAGGTGACCCAATACCCAATCAGGTATGTACCTTAAGTACATGGAGTCCATTTTATAGGGAGAGCAGATAGTTGGCCTGGGATCCTGAATAGCAGGATCCCAGGCCAACTAAGTCGAAATCCAGCAAAACACTAGGCAAAAAGTTGGGGTAACCATATAGTCAGATATCCACCTTCCTACAGGCGACATCACCGTCGAGGTTGTTAGTCTCGTCGACGTAGGATGTTACGTCGACGAAGTCATCGTCGAAGCTCTCGACAATGGGCCCGTTGACGGAGCAGAAATCGAAATCACTTGAGTCTTTGACATAGTCGTCGACGCACCTGAGGAAATTGTCGTAGACGGATGAATTTTCTTTTCTCCTTTCGCTTCCTGAGGTGTACTCAAAGGTTTCTTAAAGACCTTCTCTTTTTACGACGGCGAAGAGGCAACAGAAAGGGCTTGGCTTGCCTTTTTTCCAGATGACACCTTAGGAAGAAGTCCCTCTTTCTCCTTTGGGTGGTGAGGAGATTTTTTGGGACTAAGCCTTTTAGACCTTTCAGAGGTATTTTGAGAGGCTTTAGCAGGAGGTTCGGCTGAAGTAGAAGGGGAGGACCTACCCCATTTTGTTGACCTCCTCGAAGATGTTGCTGAGGAAGAATCTTCACCATCACTAGACAGAACCTCCTTCAGAGACATTTTCTGTAGCCAAGTCAGAAGTCTTCCTTCCTGGTCGCTCAGAGTTTTGGTCGAGAAGGTCCAGCAGTTCTTACACTCTGTGGCCTTGTGATCTGGATATAAGCAATAAATGCAATCTTTATGCTTATATTCGACATGTAGCCTCTTCCTTGAGCAAGTAGCACAGGCTTTGAATAAAGCTTTCTTTTCAGACATCCTGAAGAGAAAGAGGTGTAGAAATCCAAAGTTGAAGAGAAAACTGAGCAGAGCTCAGTGGAGACTCCCTTAGCACAAGGTGCGGTAGAAAATCTGAGGCTCTGAGGCTCTCTCAGGAGGGTTCAACGGGGTGAGGCTGATCTGATTGGTTGTTGCAAAATCTTGGTCTCTTTTACAAAAAGAGGTAGATAGGCTACAAAATGAGATGAGGCCTAGGCCTTACTTTCTTCTTTGTACATACTGCTATGGTATTGTCTATTTACCGAGGCTCCCAGGCTTACGACGGGGAATGATACAAAGCATGGGAATCTATGAAAGTTCCAATACTGGGGCAACCCCACATTTGGTATTTGCACTGTCCAAGTTCTTGTTTCATGCAAGGTTGATAAGAAATAGGGAAAATGCTGCTTCAAATTAAATTGGCACTTTTATGTTATTGTCCTACACCAGAATTTATTATTTATGCTAATATGTATGCTTATCTTGGATCTATGATTTTATGTAGTTGCGCGGCCCATGCATGAATTCGAATTGTATTTTTATGACTTGGTGGTTTGTTTTATCCTTTTTAACTCGTTGATGCGGATTTTAACTTTATGTGGCTCTTGCATTTGTATCTTTAATATGTATATCTTTTATGGCATTTTGGTGAAATACAAATTATTGGATTGGATGAAGAGCTTTTCACAGTAGTCATTTCAGCTACTAAAGTTACTGATTGTATAAAGCAAATCCACCCTGCCATGACAATGCAACAACATTATTTTAGTAAACAAATTGTTGAAAAAGTTATCTGGTCAACATACTTCTCAAAATGGTGGCTATAGAGCTGTGTGGGTGTGGACAGGACTCGATCATAAATTACAGTCATGGCCTGCAAGTCGCATTGTGTCTTCGCCCACTCCACATACATCTCCCACAGTTTGTCCGAACGAAAATCCATTCCTGCTGCTGCCAACGCCATCTCAAAAACACTGCAACAGAAACAGCAAGACAATTTTAGTATCTAGAACAGTGTCCCATAGATGAATTTTCAGAGGGGGATAATTGTGGATTAAAGCTATTGGTTCCTAGCAATGAAATCATTGGGACGGGCAATAACTCAATTTTTCATGTGTGAAAGAATTAGCCTTTTTTTCTTTTTAGAATGAAGCTTAATTATTTCACAAAAAGTAGTGTTATGGGACAAGATGATGTTAAGAGAGGGACTGGTACCTATCAGGTAAATGGACAGAGGAAAAGGATCACTACTAATAATTGGTACCCATGACTCTAATTTAAAGGCATCCATTAAATATAATTTACCTCACTGAAACCTTATGTTTGTATTGTGTCAAAATAATTTGCATTTTTGGGTCTTGGCTTACAAGTATTCTGTCACAGACCATGGTAACAGAAATTACTCTAATCATACAGTGTAACAGAAAAGCAACTAATTATTTTCCTATTATTTGATGCATTTAACATCGGTCCCGGTATAGTCCATCAACCAGGTTTAGAATGACTGTGTTCTCAACTCAACCAGTAAAAGCAATGCACTTGTTTTTTCATTCTTGCAAATAAATCAATTTAGTTTGCCCTTTTAAAATGTGCAGTTGGGTACAATAAAAATTAATCAAGTCAACATTCACTTAAAAATACACTCAATCGGTGTAGAATTAGGCAAAGAATGTGCCTAGGGTTTTAAGCAGAAAAGTGGTGAAGTGCGTGCAAGGCGTTCTGCAGTGTTCATGCACTATGGATACACAACAACCTGTTGTGATACTACAATATGATGAATCTGGGATTAGGATAATGAGATAAGCTACCTTAAGGGTCCGCAGCCTGATTTCGGAGGGGTTCCACAGTAATTGTATTTATATAGCGCTTACTGCCACCTGACGAGGCTCTGAAGTGTTAGGATGAGTCAGAGAGTGGAGGTAGGGGATATTTTGGAATAGGATGAGTCAGTGTACAGGTTTGGGAAGATTAGTTAACTTTTTCTTTTCTTTGCAGTGGGAGGAAAATATATAAACATATAGATATATAACAAAACATAAGGGATTATACATACATGAGGTTTTTAACAAGTATATGTAAAAACATTAGGAGATATAAAATTGTACTAGAAAAAGCCCCATTTGTGCATGCAAGGATAAATATTTACCAACTCGGGCTTTCCATTTTTTTTGAAAAATATAGTTTAAATTTTTTTTTATATTAGTCCACCAATATTTTAGTGGCGAAGCACTTAGATACAATTGGTATAAACATATTTACACATTGTGACAGTTATGTATTATAGGAAAATAACCCATAAGCGTACAATCACCTTATTTATTGATGTACTTATAAATGGATATGATAAAGTTGTACATATATATTTATTTTTTTAACATTTTTACTTTTATTTCCGTAGTGAGTATAAAAATATATATATATATATTATTAATATTAACACTATTTATAAAGCGTGAACTGTTACCCAAAAGGCATCCTGGCACTTCATACCAGATAACTAATTTGAGACACGGGCTAGAGCTTAGACAGCCAGGTCTTTCAAGCTTTTCTGAAAGCAAGGAGATTATGTATAGACCTGGCAAGCTGTTCCATAGGGTGGTGACCGGTAGGGAGACCTAGATAAATGCAGAGGTTTGCATGTCATGTTATTTTTGCAGTTTGTGTCGTAGTGGAAGGGGGCCATCTTCATAAAAGGCTCTGTGGGTAGTGTATAAGGATTTTAAAGTGATGGACTGGTTGACAGGAAGCCAGTGAAGCGAGTCAAAGCTGCCGCAGTGGGAGTGTCAAGGTAATGAAAGCACAAGCTTTGCTGCCCCTGTCGGAATACACTGTAAGCACTAAAGATATTTAGTTCCACCTAGGAAAAGAGTATTCCCATAGTCTAGTCTGCATAAAATCGTATTTTGGAATACCAAATACCGACAATGAGTGGGCAACAGAGATAGTATCTTACGTAAAGACTTCATTATTCCAAAGCACATAGATGATCATTTGATTACATGAAAGGTAAGAAATATGTAATATATAAAAAAGACATCATTGGGTCAGAAGAGGTACAATCCAATGTCAAAATTAGCTGGGTGTCATCAGAATAGTTTACAAATTTAAGGCCATGGGATCTAATCAGACTGGTGAGAGTTCTTAACCCCTTCACCGCGGGGCTAATTCCCCTGCGGTGCTGGGGGGAGGGGGGCCGCGTGCGGCGCCGCGGTGCTCATGACGAGCTCAGCTCATCACGCTGCATGGTGGTGCTGTGCTCATGACTACGACCGTTTCTTCAGAACGCTCAGCACAGCAGGGCAGGGGAATTAGCCCCGCGGCGGTCATGATGAGCTCAGCTCGTCATGAGCACAGCGTCACCGTGCCTCATGACGAGCTGAGCTCATCATGAGCACGCAAGGTGTTAAGTAAATATTAAACAGTACTGGACTTAGGGAGGAGCCCTGAGGTACTTCCTGTTTTAACTATTCTGAAGGATGAGAAAAAGGTGTAAAGGCAGGCCGCTCGCATTCTTCCATCCAAAAAGTAAGACAGCAATTTCAGCACTCCTCCCTTTATCCTTACTTCTGACAACCTTGAGAGTAAAATACTGTGATCTATTGTGTCAAATGCTGGAGACAAATGAAGCAGCGCCAACACTGTGTGATAACCCTCGTCTGTTGCCATAAGTAGATCATTTAAGGCCATAACCAAGGATCCTTCTGTGCCAATTAACTACTCTGGTTACTGAAATTGAGGCCGATAAGCTCACATTGAATTCTAATAGCTCAGCCGGCAAAACATCCTTCATCTCAAAAGTCCTTAATTTGAAATGGGGTTTACAAATAATAGTCAATCCTCCGCCTCTACGTAAAGGGCACGGGAGATGAACAATATTATACCCTCCCGGGCATACTTCTCCCAGATCAGGGTTCAAATTAAGGGTTGTCCAGAATTCCGTGACAAAAAGAATTTCCAAGCACGTAGTTGATATTGACAGATTGATCTCTACCTCATGCTTCATCAGTGAGCATGCATTAATAAGACTGCATTTTAAGGTCAAGTTACACAGATTAGAGAAAGGTAAACTAGCATTCGACTGAGGGGTATCAAGATCATCTGACAAAAGATTGTGTTGAAACCCAAAAGTTGACTTCACAGAAGGACAACAACGGAGATACTCTGATGTAATCTTGTAAAGCTGAGTTCTAGCATAAGTAATGTTGGAATCTGTTTTTACCTAAGCTTCAGATGTATGCAGGGTGGAGAAACGGGCCGCATGAGTGCGACTGGAGCACGTAGGGATGGGCTTGTCTTAGGTGCACCATTGTTGCGGCTGCACTGTAGGCCAACTTAAGTTTTGTGCCATAAAAGAAAAACTGGAGCACTAACCAGAATGGCATCCCTGTTTGGGGAAACAGAACAGAGGAAAAATGGTGTCTGTTCCCTGAAAGTGCAAATAGTAAAAAGTTATTTAAAAACCTAATTTCCCCTCTTCTGATTTGGAACGAAGCACAAAAAAGATAGATACTTCCCCCTGATTAGAACTCAATACACCACTTAAAAAAAAAATGTAATCTCTTGTTCTATACAGTGCTTCATGTGCTAGGAAAACTGGTATTTAACGCAGCCGCCTGGCAGGTAAACCTGGGTATTGTGCCATAAAAGAAATGCTGGAGTGTAGGAAGCTGGCAATGTATATACTATACCAAAGCAAGGTATAGTGAGCACAGAGTCCAGTGGATCCACAAAGGTAGGCAGAGGCTAAAGTAGACAATACCTTACTCTCTATTAGTGGTAGTGTGGGCGAGCAGTAAGGCTTAATCAGAGGGTAGTGTTAAGCATTTATTGTACACACTGAGGCAAGAAATGATTTCACACACTCAAGACTGAACTCTGACCAATTTGCTTTGTATAAAAATAATATTTAGTTGTATTTTATTTCTAGAACCAAGCCAGGCCTTGTGCAGGTAAGGGAAATAATACTTTACAGGCATAATGCAGTTGCATGTAATTGGATTGAATACAGGTAGGTCAATTATTTAGAAACAATTGAAATTACTTTTCAGTTACTGTATGATTACTTATTAGATTACTTTTCAAGTTACTTTTTGTACTAGTGTGATATGCCTGGATATCACACTGGGACATTTCCTAAATAAAAGGTAAGTATACAGTTTCTTAAGGTTTCATACAATTTTCCAACTCCTCACTTCAAACATTTTTCACAGAAAAGCAGTCAATACAATCCTATGGGAGGAAATTAAGTTATCGGCTTACAGGTAAGTACTTGGGGCCAGATGCATCAAAGGGTTTTGCCCATTCTGGGTCTATGGGAAAATGTGTTCATGCATATGGCACTTAGTTTTGGGAGTTGGTTTTCTGGGGTTAGAACAGAGGTTCACCCTAGGGTCAAGGATGCACTCCAAGAGCACAAGAGCAACGTCAGCAGCACTAGGGCAGCTGGGTGCAGAGTGCTGAGCGCCCAATGTTATCCAATGGGGGATAGGGGGCCTCTGGTTGATGACTGCTCACGAGCAGGCCACAAGGTTGAGGGAGCAAAACTCCTCTACTTAAGCTCATGGCAAAGGGGGGTTCAAGTTAGCACCCTAGGTGCACCCACAGCACCACTAGGGCAGCAGGGTGCAGGGTGCTGTTTTGGCGTCGGTTACCCTGTTACTTTCAATGGGGATTCTCCCATTTGAACAAACACAGCAGGCTGTGGGACGAAGATCTTCTGGAGGTGACACCCAGTTGAAGAGGTAAGCTGGGATGTCATGGGATGCCGGGACACCGTTGGCTGGGCCACCCAAGGCCGTGGGCCTTAGGGTGCAGGGGTGTCTTTTGGCATTGGGTTTTTATTACTGGCTCCGGTGGCTGCCAGGGTGATTCTACAGAAAGGGGCTGCAGGCGTGGTCAGGAGACTTGACGTAGGCCAGGGATCACAGATCCCAGGTCAGGAGTGCCAGGGTGACCTACTCGTGGTGTTGGGCCAATCGAACTCGGGCCATGGGTGTAAGGTGCAGAGTGGTGCAGACTTGTGGATTTGGCTGAAGCCAAAGTCTGTTGGTGAGCAAATCTCGTGCTCACAGGTGAGAAAGTCTGGTCTGGGAAGGCAGCGCAGGTCCTCCGGGTACTGAGGGGCTGCGGGCTGCAGAACACACTGGGATTCTGCTGGAGCAGGTCGAGGTTGGGACAAACCGGTAGTTCTGGGGCCAAGTCAGTTGGTATCCTCTCTCTTCTTCCTTCAGCATGGCTCTTCGGTCCTTCTTTTTCTTGTTTCTTTTTGTCTGAGACGGCAAGGTTCAAGGTTGACCCTAAATACTAAATATTTGGGCGTTTCAGGTAAAGGCTGGGACCAATGGGTCCCTTCTTGGGGTTAGTACATCCCCTATTATGCAACCCTCCAGTGGGAGGGGGGCATAAGCTTTAGTCTGGTTGGCTGGGTCCCACCATCTTCAAGATGGCAGGACTGGGAGTTGTGCTTCGCCTCGCCTCCCCCCTTCCCACATCCCCCGGGCAAAGGTGGGCACACCTCTCCTCCTATCTTGGTTTTCCAATTGATTCTGCCGCTCAAAGTGGGTGTACGAAACGGTGTGGGCCAGTTGCCTGGAGCAGCAAATGGCTGGGGTAGCTCATGAAGGCGGCAACAATTTGAAGCTTCCCTTTCGTGGGCCCTGCCCATCCTGAAGGAGGAGGCTTGGCACCTCTGCCCACGATGTGCGTTGTTTCAGGACACCGAGAGCGGGAGTCTATCGACCCATGGGTCCAGAAACATGTCTGGGGGTGGGAGCTGGCGAGGAGCCAGTCAGCCAAGACACTAGAGTCGGGTCGTTTTTCAGGGGGCATCTCCAAGTTGCCCTCTCAGTGCATTTTACATTAAATCCCACACAGGAATCAGTGTGGGTTTAATGTGCTAAGAAGTTTGATACCAAACTTCCCAGATTTCAGAAAAGCCATTCTGGTGCTGTGGAGTTCGTAATGACAAACTCCCAGACCAAATACTCTTTATGGTTTCACTGCACTTACAATGTCTAGGAATAGGCTTAGACACTGTAGGGGTACAGGGCTCATGCACCTGTACCTTCACCAGAGGCATAGCGCACCAAGCTAGAGGGGAGGCTGGCTTATGCCAATGCCAACGGGTTGCAGGCATGGCACACAGGGATGTGTGCCATGTCAACTCTTCACTTTTCTCAGCACCAAAACACTCAGCCTGCAATGGCAGTGTGTGGGTATTAAGGTACAGGACCCATGGTATCTATGGCACCTTTTACAAGGGACTTACATGTTGCCAGAGAGGTGCCAATTTGGGGATACACAGTACAGGTTTAGGGAAAGAACACAGGCCCTGGGTACCTGGTTGGCCGTAATCCAGGGCACACTCAGTCAAAGAGCATCAACATCAGGCAAAAAGTGAGGGGCAACCATGCAAAAAGGGGCACTTTCCTATCTGGAGCCCTAACCAGAATGGCGTACTAGTTTGAGGAAACAAGACAGAGGAAAGATGGTGTCTGTTCCCAAAACAGTAAACAGTATAGTGTAATATAAAATATGCAATTCTCCACTGTTAAATTGAAACAATGCCAAAAAATGTAGTTGCTTCTCCCCCAATTAAAACTCCAACACACCACTTCTAAAAGAACAACACTTTCAATCTCTCATCCCATATAGATATGTAGTACAAGTAGAAATCAATAACTCGAATGAAGCAGTTTCACAACATAGATCATAAAACTGAACAAGGCAAGTGCAACTGACCGAATTGTCAAAAGAACAGAGGAACAAAAAAAGGAGAGGCCCTGTGTTTTATCCTGAGATTGAAAGCAAGCTTCAGATTCCTTCTTAAAAGACTCCAGTGATTTAAATGGGGGAAACCCCCCTGAAAGGCATCCTGCCTACCTTCTACAACACCTGTGATAGATATCTGGAATATAGTTTTGCAGGCTTTAGTCCACATACATCTTGAGCTTACGGCTAGAACAGATATTAAGTTCAACTCTTGAAAACCACCTTTTTCTGTTAGCTACATCAGGTTAACAGAATTTGCAAGCTGAAGGCTGTAAAGGCTCTAGAAACTTGCACAGGAATTATGAAATATACAGTAGGTTTAAGAGAATGTTCTACTTTCCTGACCAACCCAGTCCTTGTGTTTCACACAACCCAAAAACTTAGCCTACCCAACTTTTTGGAAAATGCATTTTCGGCAGGAAGAATAATCATTAACCAAATTAAAAGGGCGGTAGGTTTTCCTCTGGATAAAACCAAATTATTAAACATATTAAACAATGTTCTGGGCTTCTGATTCATATGAAAGATCCTGGACATGCCACCAGACTTCAAAAGCTTTGATAGGAATGTTCAACCAATGTCAATTGCGAAGCAGCAATCAAGGATACTCCTCTTGCCTTTCTAAAGCGGTCTTAGAATGCTAGAACTAGGCCTCACTCTTGGTTTATCTATGACATCCTGAAACATATTGGTCTTTAATCCTTTTTAGGTCTCGCACCTGGCGACGCAGAGCGAAACGCTGTCGCCAGCGAGACTTATTGTCAGCGACTTGCCTCTCAAGTGGTACAGACCAGGGCACGCGCAGGCGATTGGGGTCTGTGGACACGCACATACAGGCACGCGCACATCTCCTGTCCTGCTTCGCAAGCAAACCAGCATGAAGATTCACTTTCACCCCTCACTTTCGCCCCATCGTTGGAGCGGCTCGCAATGGCGGGTCCGCTCAGGAAATAAACAATGATACTGTGCCTTCATCGGCACAAATTGAGAATCCCCCACTCACCCGGTCTGCGGGGGGAGGATCCTCCTCAACGGTGGCTAGCTGCACGACGCGGGGCTCTCTCCATAGGCATGGGAGCCCCGCACTGCTGTGTGCCGCTCTTCCTCTTTGGTGCCGGGGCTCTCTCTTTAGCACGAGAGCCCCGGAAGCGGTCAGGCGCTGCCTGCACCGGCTGCAGGCGCCGCCACTGGTTACATTTGATTTACAATCGTTAACGCCAGACTTGGTTCAAAGCTGTATGTATGCGCGTTAGCCGCAGAAGTTAGCTAAGTGCTTTTACTTTTACTTGCTGTCCCGAAGCTGCTCTGGCCTAACCACTTTCACCACATCCTCTGCTCCGCCACGGCACTGCAATAATCATAGCGTAGCCCATTGTATACATCGTACGCCCACCCCTCCGATGATTGCAAGCCAGTTATGTGAGGAGGGGGAGATCTCTTCAGAGCTCCACCCCGGGGAGGGTCCAAGGGCGGTCCCTACCCCCAAGCGACCCCGGCCTGCACCACCTCTCACTGTCTGCCTGTGCTGGACGTCGCACCGCTACATACCGGTGATTACTGAGAGGGCAGTTCTGCACGGGGGCTATTTATACACAGAATGCAAAGCAGCGGCTACAACTGCTGCTTGTTCCTCACCCGTGGCCAAAACCTTACCTTCATGTGTCCGCCTTGCTTTCTGCGCACAGTGACACAGGCACCCATCCAAGGACAAACACTGCAATATGACTAGCAGAGCCTCAGGTCGTCGCATTTAGTGAGCCGGGAGCGAGCCTCCACTGACAGCGGACGCCTGAGAGTTGCCCCCACTATCCAAACACCTACCACCAGCTGACACTCTGAACCCCCGCTGACACCTCCAAACCTCTGACACTTTTCAAAATTACAAACCCGGACTTCACCACACCTACTATCAGATGACACTTCTAAACCACCCCTGACACTTCCAGACTCTTTTAAATATACCAAATCTTAACTTCTCCATAACCCATAACATCTGACCACTAGTGACGCATTTGCGCTTCTCCACAGAAGGTATCTGTATGTCTCTGGTCCTGGATAGCTCCCCCACTTTTAATGGGGACTAAAATCTGCTTCCCTCCTTCGCCCCTCTCGTACAGCAGCAGCAGGGACTCAACCCTGGCCGAGAAGAGGTCCCAGCGCCTCGCCGCCTACACGGGCCCCTCACGGAACTCTGTTGGGTTCGGATGGAGATCCGAGGAGCTGCCGGTTCCTCAGCCTGTAATTAGCAAGCATCTCTTTATTAACGCCGCCATCAGTAGCACTAACGCATGCGTCAAGGAACACGGTGACCCCGCCTGAGAGAGCGTGTTTGAATGGCCGCATTTGCATATGAGCGTGTTAACATGGTCTGTCTCCAACCGCACAAACCACACGAGTGGGGGGTGCATGATTTTTTAAATACAATTATGTCTATTTTCTTTTGTTCTGCATTTTATTTCGGTATTAATGCAGATGCGATACTTTGGAAAAAATCAAGCCAGATTGAGAAATAGGTGGGTGAGTGGGTCCATATAGATGAGATTATAGCGACACAGACAGCTGAGAAAAATAAAGATAGCTGAAGTCCTGGGTAGACATGCACTACTTTCTCTCTTAAAAGTGAGAATGCTTGGAGTGATGGGCTTGGGGCGGAACACCTGCGTGGTTGCCTCTGCTGCACTCTCCGCCCCCTCCACCACTGGCCCAACCCCTCTTGTAGCAGCCGCTTCTCACAGATCAGTTGCTAAATGCCTGAGGGGCAGTTAGCCCTAGCGTGCGCACCAGCAGCTAATCCAGAGGAAAACAGCTCTGCCGGGGCTGGGTGGGGGTCACGAGGTATGAGCGTCTAAACTGATATGGACTGGGAGGCTGGTGCGAGCTTGCAGTGGACGCATTTAAAAACGTCTAATGGACATTTGCATTTCATTACCCCTAATGGGGAGTGACATATGGGTCCTTGAAGGGACGACATTAATGAGTGATGCAAAGACGGAGCCCTAAAACCCAGCTGGCAAGTGTCCGCGCAGTTTTTCTGAAGCCTTTATACTTTGCCACACACTCAACCACACACACAACCAAACACACACAACCACACACACACACAACCCCACACACACACACACAACCCCACACACACACAACCCCACACATACGACCACACACACACACACAAACACGCCTTCAGTGAATACTTTCACCAGACACAGACACCATCAGTCGTCAGTGCACGCTTTCACCGGGCACAAACACCACCAGCAGTCAGTGCACTATTTCACCGGGCACAAACACCACCAGCCGTCAGTGCATGCTTTCACCGGGCACAAACACCACCAGCCGTCAGTGCACGCTACCACAAGACACACACCACCAGACGCCAGTGCACGCTTTCACCAGGCACACACACACACCACCAACCGTCAGTGCACGCTTTCACAGGCACACACACACCACCAGCTGTCAGAGCACGCTTTCATCAGGCACACACACACCACCAGTCAGTACACGCTTCCACCAGGCACACACACACCACCATGCATCAGTGCACGCTTCCACCAGGCACACACACCACCAGCCGGCAGTGCGCACTTCCACCAGGCACACACACCACCAGCCATCAGAGCACAATTTCTACAGGCACACACACCACCAGCCATCAGTGCACACATCAACTGTTAACGCATCCACAATTAACTATTGTAGCAATCGCAGTATGGCGCACTTTACTTTTAAGCATATTCATCTAAAGCGCAGCATGCCAACATTGCTACAAAAATAAATACACATTTTTTTGGCCAACAATTTATAGACTTTTGTTGCAATTGGTGGTGCAATATTTAGCAATGCCAATAGCTCAAACTTAATTAATGCGAGACCTATTGCATTGCAAAAGCTTGTTTAGGAACTCTCCTCCCTTCTCATTTATTTATTCAAACTAAAGAATCTTCTCGTTTGTATGCATGAAAGGAAACGGCTGAAAGAATAGGTAAATACGGCTGCTGTAGCAACTTATGTAATTTTACACCTCCAGGGTCTGAGCCTACAAGTCGCTCTCCTTCACCAGCACTACATCCTAGCCAATGCAAGCACTGGGATGTAGAAATTTACTGGATAATGTGGTCAGAGCATGAAAATCGGCAGAAAATTCCTTTCTCAGACATCCAAGCTCTCGTTTCTTGGGTACTGTTTAAAGTGAGAAACCATGAGTATAGCTGAAGGAACTAAATACAAAAATTACTATGAGTAACTCACTCTTTTCAAACCCACCTAATGATGTACAATTTCTTACTTCTAAATAAGAGTAAACCTTTCAGAAGCAAAGAAGCCTACTTGGAAATTCTCTGGAGCGACTCAATCTGAGTCATGTCTGCCGTTTCCTGGAGGAAAGTGATGAAATGGATCCAGAGATCGACACTGAGCGGAATGAACTGCACTCCCTGTTCATATACCTGCAAAGCAGCATAACAAGAAGATAAATGTACATAAAAAACATATTATATGTCAATAGTAAATTCACAACTAGACAGCCAGAAATATGATCTAGAATTACAAAATATGATACAAATGATCTAACACCAACATTTCGGACTTTTTAACCATACAACAGTTGCACAGAAAACTTTTCCACAATGACAGGAATGATACAGCAAGGATTGTGGCTTCTGAATTTACAACGGACCATGACCTTTCACCAACAAAAGTAGCACAGCATGGTGGCCTCTCTCTACTCAGCATGAGTGCTGCTGATATGAAACTTGGCGACTTTGAACCACAACTTTCACTGAAGACCAAGTTACTTGGATTCACCTTGCACATCAATCTCACTCTCTGTCCACACACTTATTTAAAAAAAAAAAAGAGACTTCCTGGTACCATCTCTTCCTTCTAAGGAAGGTGAAACACTTTCTTCTAGAAAGCACCCTTAGAACTGATTTTCGATCCCTCCTGCTCTTGCATTTGGAAGGTAATAATGCTCTCCCCCTTGCATTTGGAATGTAATAATGCTCTCCCCTTTGCATTTGGAAGGTAATAATGCTCTCCCCCTTGGCATCTCAGACTTCACACTGCCCCCCTTAAGGGCATCTACACACCAAAGGATGTCTCATCCAGGGCCTGTGGGAATATATAACATCACTCCCATCCTGATGAAACTCCACTGGTTCCACTCGCCACCTGCATCATCTTAAAATCCAGCAGCTTCATTTACAAAGCCATCGCGACTAGTATCCCCCCCCCTCCCCTCCTGCCCCTTATCTTGCAGATAAGCTCACCATCTCTTGACTGGAAGTGTAATAAAGAAAAAACGAAGGCAGCGAGCCTTTTACATCTATACACCTAGGATGTGAAACAACCTTATCCATTATGATCTCACCAATGCTGCTCCAATTTAGGAAATAGTTGGGGTTGCTCCACTTTAAAGAACAGATCACAATGCAGTAACAGTACACTTCTGCTCTCAGAACTATGCAACCTGTCCTTTCAGTTGTTAAATGTAAGCTTGCCTTTAACTCTGTACAGGACTATGTTGCCTTTTGGTCAGGTTCACGCTATACAAATTACACAAACTTCTATACATACTGCTGAGATACGTGTACAAATACATGTGAATAAATACACACTGCTAGAAATCGGCAGGTGGGAAAGAAATTGTTTGCAGACTCCCAAGCATTCATTTACAGGTCACACATACGTAACAAAGAAGGGTGACCTAAGAACTGATCCAGACCCTTGCACAATCCTTACCTGCTCAGCTTCTTTCAAGTAGCCAAATCGCCGCTCCATGTCAGCATATTTCTTCCAGTATCCATAGCAGTAAGGATAGCGGGTGAAAAATGCATTGTAGGCTTTTCTGGAAGCCACAATGCTATTCTGAAAAAAATAAAAGTTTAAAAACTTTTAAGATCATGTCACATGGCTGAACAGGAAAATAATGTATGCAAGTTCCCCGAAATTGCATATATGTTCCCTTACTTACGGTTATTGCAGAGACCGGGTCTCGAAACAAACCTGTTTTTTTACCTAGTCGCCTAGGATTCTCGCCCTCGCTCACTCCTTTACTCAAATTCTGCTCCACAGCAGCAAGCAAGACAAATGCTTAGAATATTTTATCGAACTAGACATAATGACCAAGTCTAAATCCAGGATACAGTAAACTATAGCTTCCACAGACAAACTAACAGCATTGAATAACAGACTACATGACAAACTTTCCAGAGATTTTTTTTTACTGTGGCATATAAAAACCTTTATTCAGAACAGTAATTTTTCTTGGCGTGTACCCATATCCTAGAGAATGTGCCACTGCTTTAATAGTAGGCTCAGTGAGCTTCTAAATACTTTTCATTAACTACTGAAAGCAATAAGGAATAGTATTATTTTGTAATAACTGTGTGCAACAGTTTATTTTCGAAACACAATAGCTACAGCACAGCCCCTCGTTCCAATGCATTGCACTTGAGGCAAAAATATAGTGAACCTGGAAGCACAATTTACAAAAGATCTCATTTGATGTCCTTTTACCGGATAGTGAGTAAATAGTTAACTTCCTAAAAATGCTACTTTTGTTTACCCATTACTTTTAACACAATATATGTGGAGACATGAAATAAAAAAAGTACATACATGTCTAAGGTAACAACCTACCTCCTTTTCAACATACTCCAACAAGTTGGTCCACGCTGTGAAATCAAACGGGTTCTCCTGTGCTGCTTTCCAGTGCTTCTCAAACTCCACTGAATATGGAAAGGAACCATCATCTGACTCAACCCCAAGACTAAGTGTGGCTCCATGGTTGAGATAGCTGGTATATGCAGATGTGCCATTGCAAACTTCCGTTACCACACTCTGCTGCTGGTTGTTAGTGATGGCTTTTGTAGCTAGTATGCCCTGGCCTGTTACAAGGATAAAAAGACAAATGCCAACTTAAACATTCACCATCCCTGCCACATCTTAACCTACTCAACCTTTACCCGACTGTACCATAATTAATTCTTAAAACATTACCTATATGACTATCAATCCAACTCTGCAAGCATCCCCACTGATGTACCTCACTGTAAATGTTGCGCTCTTCTAGCACTAGTTCTCTGTGATGCCCTTCTTAGCCACCCCGATACACCCCTTTTCACTTTCACTCCTCTGAGCTAAAGCCTGGAATTCAGCATTCCTCCAGAACAAAGCATAAAGGCTATGCAATACACTATGGCAGTTACTAACATACCTGTAGCCTATACCCATATCTGAAACCTTTATCTAACTAATGAGTTTCAGAACTGTACTAAGGCATAACCTAATACATGATTGCAATCACCTCCAAAATGCTGCTGATCATAACATTGGCACATATATGGGGAGTCCAGGTGTCTCCAACCAGTTGACTGCAGCTACCAGTAGCTCAAAGACACCTTCGGAGTAGCTCCCAGCCTTGAGTTCATTTTCAAATAAGTTAAAGGAAGGCTGTGTTTATTCTACATTACCATCAGATACCAGGGCCTAATAAAGAGCAGTGATGGAATCAGATTTATGAGCCAGGGTCAGGCGCAGAATCTAGAAACTGAGGTATTTAACTCTTAAATAAAAGTCATTGTCAAATCAATATTGGAGCATGAGAGCAAAATTATGCTTCTGAATGTTTTTAAAAGGTAGAAAATTAAAATGAAGACTTAATAATTAAGCTAACTTTTCACTTTAATTTTCTCCCATTTCAAAGTGCGTATTTACAAATAGCAGGCCTCTTGCTCCCGGTGGCCAGTAAACACTGTGCCATATTTATAATTGAAAAATACAGTCTTCTTTTTTTAATGGGAGAAATTTAAAGTGAAGAAAAATATTTCTATGAAACATTAAGTCTTAACGTTTTTCTCCACTTACGTTTAAGCCAATTACTTCCCAATATTTTATGAAGCATGTTACTTTCGCTATAAATTCCTCCCATTTCAACAAATGGCTGTATTTTTCTGTTGTAAATATGGCACTGTGTCTACAGGCTAATGGGTGCAAGATGCCTGATGTTTGTAAAAGCAAAAGAGAAATGGGACAACATTTAAATGAGTTTTATGGAATCCATATAATCATGAAATTAACTCTTGAGTTTAATTTACTCCCATTTCAAAGTGTCACATTAACACACAGTAGGAATCTTGATCCCGGTGGCTAGCAAACACAATGCCAGATTTATAACTGAAAAATGCTGCCATTTTTAGATCTTGTGCCTAGTGTTGCAGTGCGCAGTACTGCTCGCGCAGCAAGAGACCTCTTGTATGGGGTTCTGAAAGCTGACCACACACTTGTGCGTGTGGTTTTGCTTTCGCCGGCTGCCATTGGCTTTAGCGTGCATTTTTTTATAAACTACATCACATAATTGGGCTAAGGCGGGCGCATGTCCCACCTTTGCTCCGCCCAGTCCCACCGGTGTCTGTTACGCACATCAGTCTGTAACGCAGTTATTCTAGCCAGAGCAGACAGATTCACTCGAACTGCTCATTTGACATCGAAGCGATTACATGAGGTATTACCCTCGGTAACGATCGCCCCATTTTGGGCCAAATCAAGCCTTCTGGATTCATTCCTACCTTTGTGACTACATCGCGCTCCATCCCTAAGCGCCCCCACCTTGACTACATTCATTGGCCAGTCGCTTGTACCAGTGAACCCGGTTGGGTTCCCTGTGAGTACTATTACTTCACCTTCACGCACAGGGTTGACACAGCACACCACACGTGACCTTCACTGTATATAGCAGATGTCCCCCTACCATTGGTCCTGATGAGACCCTCTATTCACCACAGGGTCGAAACGCCTTTGACGATAAAAAGGAAACCGAACCTTGCAAACAGCGGTTATGATTGTGTAAAGTGGCTGTATATCTCTCCTGTACATATTCAGAACGGCCGCTTTCCTTGAAAACAATAATTGCACAGAAACCTTGTAAATACAGTCACCAGTAATCACTCAATTGTTCTTTTGGTTCTTCATATATACACTGGGGACACTTTTTGCACTGAAATATTCTTGTAAATGTATATATCTTGATTTATTTATGTAAATAGAATTGCATTATCAGAATTCTTCGCTGTGATCCTCCTTTTCTCTCTTTGACATCCCATACAACCCTCGTTTATTAATGCTATTATGCTCTAATGTTACCATACAAAGTGATTATATTACTCCACTGGAACCTCTGTTTCCTATATAAAATATATAATATAAACGCGCATCAGCGCGGCACAGACAACAGGCTCCCTCAGCCCGCTCCTCTGTGGTGTGCGTGCACCACTGGTTTCATTTCAGCATGGAAGGGGCGGGGGAGGCGCTGCTGGAACCGTCTCTGCGCCTGTGGTACTGTAGTTCCCAGGGGGTTGGGGCAGGCTGCCTCTGCTTCCTCACACACTGGAGACAGCGCACCATGCACACTGGGGACTCTACGTGTTCGAGCAAGGCGGCAAATACATGGGGACAGTCGTGCTCTGTGCACAAGGCTATTCTTCATGCATGTTGACCCCCCGCCCGCATAAGAGGAAGATGTGGGGGGGTTGGCCTGCACATGGGATCTGTCACTATTAGTAAACTACTCGCCATTGCTTGTTTAGGAAGCACCACTATGCGTGTACATGTACCACTAACAGCCTTTCCCCATGCAACTGTTCCTTTAAACTGTGTCTTCTTTCCCTGTACAGGAGACAATGGTGACTGCATGCCGAGGTAGGTCTGTGTGTGTTCTTGTGCCAGGAGCTGTTCTCTCTGTTCGCGGGGTGTCTCTGGCATGCGCTCACCGTGCCGCCGAGCCCGGTTGTTATGACATGGTGGGCAACCTCTGTGGTTCTCCTCTTCCAGTCAGCACTGACTGAATGACTAGGGATAATTTGCATTGCACCAAAGACGTGCACGTCAACGGCGACTGTGTGGTGTGGGCTGGACTTGCTAGCTGCTGCTTTCTTCGTGCACTCCGAGGCACACCTCCCATTCACCAGGCTCTATTTAGCACTGAGCAGCCCGCGCTGGACACTTGCAGCTACACAAGGGAAAACGCATAGGACGAGAAGCATAAAACAAACCTCGGGCTGTCAGCATGGCGGGCTTTACAGCTTGAATGAACACGCCACAGCTATATGCAGACCGGACAGCTTATCAACACGCTCCCAAAAGCACACAAACACACTACGTGGATGGGAAAGTACATTTCAACGATCGTTGGGACGTAAACATAGCACGTAATAGTAATTTACAGACCAGAACACCAAACACACTCCATAGACAAGGACATCGAACTTCACAGGAAAGAACACCACAGGTCGAACTAGCGCTATATAAACTTTCAAAATAAATAAATGTAATGGACGCCTAAGGCCATGTACATAGGGTAGAACTGGGTAGAATGGGCTTGTGTGAAGGGTCTCTTCAGTTGCATAGGGAATGTTTAGGTGGGAAGAGGGTTCTGTAAACAACTATGGAGGTTCATCAGAGCTGGAATGAAGGCGGAACCCACCAGATCCCCGGTCCAACAGAGATTAGTCAGCCAGATCGGGGATCAATTGGGCCCCAGTGAAATTTGCTGACATGGTCTCGGTGTAAATTGACAACACGTGGGCACAATTCAGCTGCCTCCGCCTGTTCTCTGCCTGGCAATAAGGTGGCTTTTTACGACCTCTTCTGTCTTGGGCGCAAAACGAAGGGCAATATAAAGGGCCATCAGCCCTCTTTTTGTTGGAGTACAGTCCTGTCTGGGAGCTATCTGCAGCCTTACACATAGGTGCCAATGCACCCTGTGAAACAAAGCCACACAGCTTGCTATCACCTCACGAGTACTTAAGAGAAACTTAAGACATTTAGAGTCAGGTTTTTGACTTTGTGCAACCCACCCCCTGTGAAAGAGCTATGCATGCGCTGTAAAAGTGTCACATGCATCCTTATGTGTGAGTATTTACACGAACAACAATTTAAATGGCACTCACTAATTTGTTGTATTTAATATTTTTATAGCGCTAACCATCCCACTGTAAGGTGTCAGAGCACTTTACATCGCACGTATACATTATACATTGACAATAAATCATGCAACTGTGTAACATAAATCAATGTACAGGGTGTTACATAAGACGATAAGGGTTATCAGGGTTAGAAGTCACACATCAGCTTCAATGTTTGGGATTAGGAGCTAAGATTGTATGGCAAGGGAAAACAAAGTCCGGATTTAAAACGTAGCATAGTGCTTGGCGTTCGCTCTTCTTACTACCCAAAGATACCTTTTTAGTAGCCTTATCATAACAAATTGAGGAAAATAAATACAGTTTTCAACCCATGGCCTGCAGTTTACGTGCAGCCTTTGTTGCCGGTTCACTGCTCGCCATATCATGGCTCTCCGCCATGATATGGGCAGTGGAGATGCAACTCTAAATATGCTCAGTGGCACCACCAGAATATTCCTGCCCCTTTCCACTGTGGCACAGCTGCAGGATCTGGCATCCCGACAGAGGCAGCAGTCCAACTGCCACACTCGAAATACGGCAGATGACAGCATCTAACATTCCTCACCATATATGGTACACCGGAAACTTTTTATTACCGATTGTATTCTGTATATAACCCCAATCGAATGCAAGTTGAGACAGTCCTCAGACCTGGTGCCTGTAACTCTTTTCCCAACCGAACTGTTTAATTAAACAAATTGTTCCTGTTATGCAAAATACATCGTCTTCTGTTCTTTAAGGAATCCTACTTCAAGCAACATTTTAGCGAACCAGATAGGAGGATAGGGACCTCGTACCAGACTGAAGCCGAAGGAAGGTGACTCTGCCAGGACTGATTCACATTTTCCCAACGAGAAATGTGGGTAGAAAGAGCAATTGATTGAAAGTTCTGCTGAATCCCCGGGGCGGAGGTCTGTCCTGAAGCAGCTGTCACAAAGGGTAAGAGACTACATTTGAAACTAAAATATAGTCTAAAGCATTTGGCGTAAGGCAAACTAGGGAGAAGTGTAAAAAGATAACCTGAGCACCCTGCAACTGACGGGATCTGGCAGATCACCTATTTTATATTTCCTAACTGTATCAGTCATATGGCGGCTCTGAGGAGTCCCCACAGAAGTCACCTTTGTTCAATAGTTGACGCTATCTAAGGTGAATATAGTGTAATAATGTGTATAGCCCTTGATAACTCCCTTGACGCAAATTTTTGGGACATAGCTATCCTCATTCGGCGGAGTTCACACCTCAGTCTCATAGTTTTTTAGTTCAACGGTTTCCCAGTTCTAGAGCAGTTTCTTAACACCCATATAGTATCTGGAAGGAGTGTGGGAGGTGCATCTAGCTTGACCCTGAGCGATACAGGGCGGAATTCGGATAGGGAAAATTTGGACCCAGGAAACTGAGCGTAACTCGTTATTACTGTTATTACTAAATGGTTTCTATGATTACCACCTAGGAGCGGAAAGTGGCAGACTATCCAGTTCACTTAGGAACATATTACACGCTAGTCTACTCTTGCTAGAAGGATAGTATGTGATGAACGTACTAATTTTTTGACAACGTAATTTTTTCTGTCAACAATTATTGAAATGTATTATTGTTTGTGATGATATTGCATTAATTGCCTTTGAAAACTGTATTGTGTGAAAATTTAAGATTGTGCAGATACTATTCTAACATTGCATATTCGCCCTGTGTTACAATACGACATATGCAGTCTTATCTTGTTTTATTGAAACACTAGTTCGAACAGTCTGATGTAAAAATTGTAAGCACTGTGCTCATAATAAGTATTGCCCCCGCGATTCAACAAACAAAACTAAGAAAATGACATTTGAATTGTGTTATCTAAATTACAAAAATTGCCATGAATTCCCTACTACAGCATATGGAGACTAAGTTCCCCAATCAGATCAAAAGACTGCAGTTTCGCCAAGACTGGCATTTACACACAAAGGCACACACATTTCCCTAGCCTAAGGGGGAGAACATATGACACAAATATAATTGAGAACACTAAAACATACATAACATGTGCACAAGGCTACCCACGCCAAGGGGCATATTTTGGACCAGGTCTGGACCTCTAACATAGAAATTGCACCTCCTTTAGTTTCCCCCTGCACTTGGTCTGATCATTATTGTATTTCTTTTACTATGTCCTATACTCCTCCCACTATGTCGCCCCCGGCCGGCAATTTCTTGGCCAGAAACTGGAAACGGGCTAACTTGGACGATTTCCATGCATTCCTTACAGCCACCTCCCCCAATGAACAGGCCCCTATCTCTCTTCAGGCTTCTAACCTTGACCACTAGCTGAAAGTAGCCAGTGACAAGGTGGCCCCTTTGAAAAGAATCTTACTTAAACGCCCCCACGACGCCAAACGCTGGTTTTCTGACGATCTAAAAAAGAAAAAACTGGCACTCAGACAGGCAGAGCGCTGTTGGCGGTGACCCTATGCTTCCAAGGAGAGAGCGGTTTATGTAGCCCTGTTAAAAAATTATAAAGATTCCATTCTCCAGACCAAATCTGCTTACTTCTCTCAAAAAATCACAAATTCATCCACGAAGGCTAAAGACATTTTCTCAATTGTCAATGAGCTTGTACAACCCGACAGGGTGACTGCTAAATCTGTCCCCTCACAAACACTATGTGACTCATTGAACTCGTTCTTCATTGACAAACTTACCCTCATCAAGAATAATATCCCCATCCCCACTCCCCCTTCCACCTCCCCCGTATTCAGTAAAAAAAACTTCAAGTTTGATCAAATCCCCCTGATCTCTAGAGAAGAATTCCTGACCCTACTGAGCAAAGTGGGATCTGGTTCCCCTAATGACCACTGTCCCCCTCATATTTTGAAAGAGGCCTTTATTACCTGCCCTGACCCGCCGCTTTCACTTCTTAACAACTCCCTTAAATCAGGCACTGTCCCGGATATCTTTAAATGCGCTGTAGTTGTCCCTATACTAAAGAAACCCAATGCAGATCCTTCGGTGCTGAGCAATTTTCGTCCTATTTCTCTGCTCCCCTACCTCAGTAAAATACTAGAGGCTCACGTTACGAACTGCCTCAGCTCATTTATTGAGCATTCCCAGTTTCTTGACCCTCGGCAAGCGGGTTTTAGGCCTGCTCACTCCACGGAATCTGTCATTCTGGCAGTCATGGATGAGCTTAGGAGAGGAACTGATAAAAACATCACCCAGGCCCTGGTGCTTCTGGATCTTTCGGCGGCTTTTGACACTGTCGAACAAGAGCTTCTGATCGGCCGTGTCAGCAACGCCGGCATTCAGGCCCTGGCCCTTAAGTGGATCACCTCCTTTCTAGATGGGCGCTCCCAGGCAGTCCGTTTGGGCAACTTCTCGGCGGTGCGAGAAAGTGCCATCTCTCTTGCCTTGGTATGCCCCCACTTTTTTAGGTCTCGTGACCTATCAATGCGAGCAAGCGCATTGAGGGAGCGAGAATTCAAGTGCTCAAAACAATCGTGAAACCAAGGGTTTCGTTCGTGCGGTTTTCTTTAAGTTCACGTGAATCACGTGAGCAAACAAGCACGCGCATTCACGGCCGCACAGCACATCAAAGGGCTTCGCCCAGCGTGCGCTCTGCGGCTTCTCCTCCCCTAACACGCTGGCATTCACGGCCGCACAGCACATCAAAGGGCTTCGCCCAGCGTGCGCTCTGCGGCTTCTCCTCCCCTATCACGCTATCTCAGCTCTCCTGCCCCCATCCGGCTTCCCTCCGGCCACTCTCTAATTACCCACAGCCACTTTTACCCAAGTATTTTCTTTATATCACAATACCGACAGCATTGTGCTTCTACGTTTTTCATGCTTTGTGAAACTTTATTTAAGTCACACCCGTAGAGACTGTTACATCTGCACATTTTTTTATTTAAGTCACACCCGTAGAGACTGTTACATCTGCACATTTTTATCACATGTATTTGGCCATGTGTTTTTTTTAAATGTTTTCCTTTGGAAACTAACCATACAAAACGTCGCTGCACCACTATTCGTTTTATAAAGACGAAATGGTGTTTTCTCCTTCCTTCTCTAGTAGGTTAAAACGTGCACCTCGCATGGTATGCGGTTCTTTTTTAAAGGATCGCCCTTGGCCATTTACTACTTAATAACCATCCTGTGTAACAGGAGCTGCAGCATGTCTTCACGTGTCGGGACAGGTTTGTCAGGCTGCCCTCACGCCCGCACTTTACTCGTGGAATGCTTCTGTTTTTGGTCTCATGGACGCCCATGACTTTGTCTGGTTGCAGCAGACTCGGCCACAGTGGGGCAGCCTCGAAGTGATGGGCAGCTCTCAGAACGCCTGCATCCAGAGGCCGCGTGCCAGCTGTCCATAGGAGCTGAAGCGATAAGACAGCCAGAGAGGCGATGGCAGGGGCGAGGCTAATCGGGGCGAGGCTAATCGCCCTGCTAGAGCAAGAAGGATGCACTGCATTCTACGAGACCTACTGGCAACGCCAGTGCTTGTTCTGAACTGCTGAAGTGCTTTGACTGAGTGTGCCCTGGGTGCCTGCCAATCAGGTACCCAGGGCCTATGTTCCTTCCCCATAAACTATGCAGAAACGAAGTACCCAATTGGCATCTCTGGCCACCTGTCAGCCCCTAGTAAATGGTACCCCAGGTACCCGCATGGTGACCAGAGAAGACCCCTGAGGGCTGCAGCACTGATTGTGCCACCCTCAGGGGCCCTGTACCCTGGCACCCACACACTGCCTTGGCAGGCTGAGTGCCTAAGTACAGAACCAAAACAAGAGTCGACATGGCACACACCACAGAACCCACTGCCCTGGCATACCTCAGTCACCCCTCCAGCTGGGTGCCAGAGGTGAGGGCACAGGTGCATGAGCCCTGTGCCCCTACAGTACCCAGGACCATTCCTGGGCACTGTAAGTGCAGTGACGCCATTAAGAGTATATGGTGCTGGGAGGTTGTCATTACGAACTCCACCGCATCATAATGGCTACACTGAAGACTGACAAGTTTGGTATCAAACTTCTCAGCACATAAAACCCGCACTGATGCCAGTGTGGGATTTAATGTAACATGCATGAGAGGGCATCTTAGAGATGCCCTCCAAAACCAGAACCTACCATCCACGTCTGGGCTGAGTGGCTGCATAGGCTGCCACACAGCAGACATGTTGCTGGACCCCTGGGCGGAGAGCCCCCCGCTCTCCTGGGTCTGCAACAAAGCACATCCTGGGCGAGGTGCTATGTCTCCTCCCCCAGGATGGACAGGGTAAGCTTCAAAGGCATACCCCCTCTGAGAGCTTTTCCAGACTATTTGCTGTACCCAGCAACCAGCCCCCCACCAGTCCTACCCCCATTCTGGCGGGAAGACTGGCGAGAAAAACTAAGTCAGGAAGGGGGGTGTGCCAACCTGTGCCAACTCCACCCCTCAGGTGGGAGAGGCGAGGTGAAGCACGACCCCGGGCTCCGGCCATCTTGTAGATGGGGAGCCCTGCCCAATCCCAGCTAGGCTCCTGCCCCCCTCCCACAGGAGAGGAGCAGGCCAGGGGGTGTACTCACCCCAGGACAGGGACCCATTGGTCCCTGCCCTTGCCCTACCTGTAACGCCCCTAAAATTAGTATTTAGGGGTCCCTGAACCTATGAAAGAAGATCAAGAAGAGGAAGACCCACCGTGCAGCTGCTAACAACAGACAACAACAACTGACTTGGCCCCAGCCCTACCGGCCTGTTGATCCTGGAACCTGCTCCTGCCTAAAACCCGCGACCTCCGCGGACAGCAACCTTGGGACACCCAGAGGACCGGCCTGCCTTGACCCTCTCGACGATTGGGACTCCCATCAGCAGAGACTCTGCTGCCCCAACCCACCTGGTGCCCACCAGGAAGCTCCGGACCAGCCTACTCTGCACCTGCCGAGCCCAGGCCGGGCCAACCTGAACCAAGACCACGAGGACGTCCCCCCGGCGACTGGGACCCGAAGTCCAGTGCCCAAAGACCCTCCTCGACGAACCAGCCGACGCCTGCAGACTCAGAACCAGGGGTCACCCCAACCGTAACCAGCCGAGGGTAAGCTTTTCCGACACCCAAAGACACTCCTGCACTCGGCGCCCTACAGCCCCCTGTGCCTCCCTTTGGGGTACCTACCTGTGCTCCAACATCCCAACTTACTTCTCGAAGTGCTGGTCGCCCCTGGAGAGTCACCGTCCCCGAGCCTGCAGCCTTTCTTCCTTTTTCAAGATCCTCATTGGATAACATTGAGCGCCCGACGGCTCAAAAGCACCCAGCACCCAGACGCCTGAGTGCCGCTGGCTGTGACCTCTTTGCCCTATCCTACTTCCCCC
The DNA here is from genome assembly GCF_964261635.1 of Lissotriton helveticus. NCBI lineage: Eukaryota > Metazoa > Chordata > Amphibia > Caudata > Salamandridae > Lissotriton > Lissotriton helveticus. The sequence goes on along the minus strand of NC_136070.1, from coordinate 685,479,865 downwards.
CTTGCCCAGAGCAAGTGACCAGGAGCCCAGCTCCCAGAGCCGCGTGGCCTGCTAGCCAGCAGCCACCAACCGAAGGCCCCCTTTCCCTCATTGGATAACATTGGGCCCACCTACCTCTGCACCTGGCCGCCCCTGCGCCGCTGGGACTGAACTAACTGTACTCACCTGACGCTGGGGCCCCCTGAGTCTATGCCCAGAGCCCTATCTTCACCAACCAAGTACTCACCTGGAAACCGGTAATTCACTTACCTGCCATTGGATAACATTGACCCATTTTTTTTTTTACTCGAAAATGTCCTAAGTGTGAAGTTTTGATAACTGAAAATATTCTTATAAAATCAGCCAAAGTCCGAATTCGAAAATACTCACCTGTGGTCAGGAGAGAAGCCAGTACTGTACCATTCAGCCCAGTACTGAACCACAACAGTAATCCCTAGCGGCTTTACTAATAACCTGTATTTTCTCCATAGGAACCCATTGTCTGCTTTTCTATGAAATTTCTTTTAAGTGTCTACTTTTGAAAACCACAAATATTCTCCCAAAAAAAAAAATTGCACGACATACTGAAACGTAATTACCTAACTGTTTTGAGTTAAGCCCCCAGTGCTGGCCCTAGGAGACTAGTGCTGGGGTACAAAAGTAATGCGATCGTACTTTACCTGTAACCTGAATTTCCTCCCATTGAATACCATTGTGAGAATCACCTTGAAAAGTTTCTAAGTGTTAACTTTTAAAACAGCTTTATAGTCAGGAAAAATCATCACTGTAACTAAAACGTTTTTGCTAATCTTGATTCTATCAGCAGTTTTATACGGAGCGGAATTGTGGGGTGGTAGTAACTTGGACCCACTAAGACATGCTCAAAATAAATTCATAAGAATGTCAACGGGTCTGCCCCAGTCAACTCCATTAATTCCCCTTCTTTACGATTTGGGGTGCCAACCGGTAGTGGACCTAGCAAGACTTCGCCCCCTAACATTCTGGTGTCGTCTCTGGACAACGCCGGAACTCCACCACTATGCTAAAGCTTGCTTGGAGGTAAGAAATAGCCCCGGTGCCACAAATATTAGTTGGTTCAGAGATCTTAAGGCTACCCTAACAGCTTTGGTGTATGGTGACCTGTGGTCTACACCGGAAACAGCTAAATTCCCTCCAAAAAAGGTTTTCAAACATAGTTACTGGGAATGGGTGCTACATAACAGGCTTTCTAAATCGAGTTCTAATAGCCTCACAGGCCTGTTCATGGTATTTAAGGATAAGCCCAAGTTGGAAGGGTATTGGGATCTAATAACAAAACCCGCGGATCGCAAATTATTCTTCCAATTTAGATGTGGCTCGCTTCCTCTTGGGGATTTTACCAAAAAGTGGGGTGCAGAAAGGTCGGGGTTCTGTCCCAAGTGTCATGGTACTGGGGAAAACCTGAGCCATTTTCTATATGTGTGCCCACTTTATTCCGCCCCCAGAGCCAAATGGCTTAGGCCGGTATGCAGAAATCTGGGCACAAGATCGGCGGGGGAAGCAAATAGATTGTTAATGACCAACTTGGATCCTCTGATAGTTGTGGGTGTGGCCAAATTTTTGAGGTGGGCCTGGCTGACTAGAAGTAGGCTCATTAAAAGTAATCTAATGGGGTCTTAAGGTTGTGACTCCTGATATGGAGTCCTGTATTTTGTTGCATTATGTTGCATTTATGTGTCTCTGTAATTTTGTATATATATGCAAGAAGCTGATTAGCTCGTTAATGCTTTAATACTTGTTTTAACTGTTCATATGTTTTAATGTATTTTATGTCTTTTATGATGAACTAATCGAATAAAGACTTCTTGAACTGAACTGCTTATCTGGTTTCAGCTTGGACCCCAGGACTGAATCCAAGATCTAGTCCTGGAACTACCAAAGTAATCCATAAAGTAATCAACTGTACTTTCCTATGAAAACCCATTGAGCTCAATGCTAGAGTGTGTTTTAGAACTGTATTGCTATTAGCTAACCTGTGATTATTGTGTGTACAAACTTGTTGCTCCTCTGCAAAGTAATTACCTGAGAGTACTCGTAATATGGAAAGTATATTTTGAGAACTGTCAGTTCTAAAAATAAAACAACTATATCTAAGGATATAATAATAATTGGCCTGGAGTTCAGTTCTTGAGTGTGAAACCTTTTGCTGACTGAGTGTGTACAACAAATGTTTTACACTGTCCTCTGGTACTGCCTTACTGCTCGACCAAGCTACCACTTTGGAGAGTAAGGTCAGTTCTGACTTTAACCACTGTTAAACCTTTGGGGTTTGTGGACTCTATACACACTGTACTGCCTAATTGTCCAGTATATATAGAGCCACCGTCTCACAGACGGGAAACACAAAACTGACCTGTGGGGTCCCCCAGGGCTCTGCCTTATCGCCCCTATTATTTAATTTATACATGCAACCTCTGATCGTGTCTCTACATAATAGCCCAGCCACAACCTTCAACTATGCAGGCGATCTTCAGTTGGTATTTAACATAGATCCCTCCAATACACCCATTAGTAATTTTCAATCCACTATGACTTTCATTAGTGAATGGATGTATTCTAGCCAACTAAAACTTAACCCCGATAAGACAGAGCTTGTTATAACTGGAGGGTCCACCAACCCCTGGAACCCCAGCTTCTGGCCGTCACCGCTGGGCACCCCTCCTCGACCAGTAAATTCTGTAAAAAGTCTTGGAGTTATCATCTGTAGCGACTTGTCTTTGAAGCCTCAAATCAATGCGGTAGTTTCCTCCTGTTTTTTCCATCTCATCAGAATTCGGAAAATCTGTAGGTTCTTGACCACAGAAGCCCTTATTCTTGCCATCTTGGCCCTGGTCACCTCTCGCATGGACTATGCGAATGCTCTCTATGTTGGCATTCCAGCATACCAACTTCATCACCTACAGCTCGTACAAAATCAGGCAGCTAGGCTAATTTTTCGCCAACCCAAGCATCAACATGTTAGACCCCTGATGAAGAGCCTTCATTGGCTCCCGGTAGCCAAACGCTGTGTATTTAAATTAGGCTGTACCATCTTTAAAGCCCTTGCTGGTCAAGGCCCTGCCTTCATTTCGTCCAGGATCCAACGCTATGTCCCTTCACGTGAACTTCGTTCCTCTCACCTTCACTTGCTCACTATTCCCACTTTCAAACGGAAAAAACTCGGTGGTCTCAGGTTTTCTTTTTTGGCCCCCCGTTTCTGGAACTCCCTCCCTAATGAGCTGAGATTGGTAACATGCTATACTCAATTTAGAACTCTTCTGAAAACGTTCCTGTTCTCACAAGCTTATGAATAATACCCTAAGACTCTCATTGCCACAGTCCTTCTGTTCTTAGCGCCATGAAACCGCTTGGTGTAAGTGTGCTTTAAAAATAATTTTAACATCAACATAACATAACATGAAAGCTAAATATACAGGACAGAAAAGAGACAAAAGATAAACAGTGTTAAAATTATGAGCCTGATTTAAATAAATTCAAGCTCCAGGTGGCCCCCTCTGCACAGTACTCTGGCCGGAGAGCTCCCGATTGAGTCCGGAGGGGGCCACTCCACATGCCTTGGAGGGGTCCCTTCAAGTTTCGTTACGCCAGTTCAATAACCCCACGATGCAGATAGTGAGCAAGGAGTCAGTACCTCCCCCACCATATGCAGGGATGAAAGTCCTCACACCAGGTCCCCCCACATTAGGATATTCTAACCCAATAGTAATAGAAGCCAACGAGCCCCCCACCGAAAGGTCAGTCAGGTCAGCACCAGCATAGTCCATGTTCCTGGGAAGGTCCCCAAAAGCTTGGCTCCCTGTACACCACAATCGATGTGACACCTCAAAGGCGGGTAAAACACACATTCCCACTGGGTCAGGCGAGTGCAAACGGGTGTCAGGGAAGTTTGTGCCAGTTCGATAGCGGCTCAGTCAGCTCGGACGAAGGGAGCTCCAGTCCCCCAGGAACCAATGGCAAGGGTTAGGCTACAGGTTTTGCCCGGGTAGCCAGGTTGGAGAGCGAATTTGAGGGTGAAGCCAGGCTAACTAAAGCAGCGCAAAGCTCTGAGTAAAAGGGTCAGGCCAGATGGTGTGAGGATGGCTTGACAGAGAGAAGGCGTGTAACCGGGAGTTAGAACTAGAGTATACGACAGGCCCTCTCCTCATGAGAAAAGCGAAGCAAGGTACAGGGCGCCACGCAGGGAAGACTCAGAGGTCGATGAAAACCTACTAGCTTGACTCAGAGACACTTAAAACAAAATTGCACCTATGCGTGCACACGGGGGAAGCAGCAATGAGGATATGCGCTGCTCCTTACAGGTGCACAACGAAAATAGACTAATCCAGAGGGAGATAATAGCTAAAAGGGAAGGCAAGACCTATCTGTACCCGTTTTGCAACCCATTAGCAGATTGGACCTTTCTGTACCCGTTTTGCAACCCATTAGCAGATTGGACTGAGAAGAGGGGACAATATGAGAGGCCTTGGCCAAGGGAAGGATCATTTGAGCTAGAGGACATGGCAGTAGCGAAGGACTGCATCAGACATGAAGGAGGAAACTTCATCTACATGCAATGATACCTAGCAAGATGGGAACGCTATGTTGAGGAGAAACCCGTAGAATCACCTTGCGGGAGTATGTGCCCAATACTACAGAAGGAGGCTGCAGGGATTATATACATCCCATGGGCCCAGATGGACAAAGTGGACAAAGTTACCGTCATTGCTGGATGGAGCAGGGAAATAGATTACCTGCTTAGAGAAAAACACAGCAGGTATCAATCTAGGAAAAGGATACATTAAGAGTTTGCTAAGCAGTCTAGTTGGGGAGCAAACTAACACTGTGTTTCGCCCAAGATCGCATTCCAGCAATCAGGCTAACAGATACCCAGCATGACAGGTCTGCATTTAATACACACAGGCACCGGATCTGGACCACCCTGTGAGAGATATTCCCTGAGCGCTCAGATGTAGGAGGGATAATGCAGAGACCATGAAGCCAGAGGAAAGCATAAACGATTTTCTGAATAGAATGAGGGAAATATAAGGACAAGAAATGAGACAGCCGTGGACAGATACAGACCCAACAGGGACAGCTGGCCACAGGTAGGTCCCACATGGGCACCTCACTGACACAAATTGGTCACCCTCGCAACTTGAACAAGTTTACGGGCTTGTCCCTGCTGGGGCATCATTACCTTACTCTTCCGGGGCTACCTTTTTACGGAAGGTATTATTGTACCTCACTTATGATTTGTTTTTTCACACACTAGAACTACTAGGGAATCCTGTCATAAGGGGACGTGACTTTGACCTCTTTCTTCCCTTACACTACTTGCCGCCTCCTTTTGAGTAGATGAGGAGTATAGGTCCTGATGAATGCCGAGATCCTTACGGACTTTTTTATAGGCAAGAAACAGGTTGACACTTTGCACAACCCACTAGAACTGACACAGGTCTAATTTTCCCCTCTCAGTTAACGACTTTTCAGTCTCTCATGGCCCAGGTAATCCTTGAATAAACTCTTTTTGGAGAATCCAGGAGCCATTTTTAAACCACACTAACACAGTGCCACTGCTACACAACACAATCTAGCTTCACGACGGCAAAAACCATGAACACCTCCGGCAAAGAGCTCCCCTGCGGGGCCCGTTGGACATTGCAGCGCGGTCCAACGAGGAGCTGCCCGATGATGAAGCATGACACCCCTCGTGAGAGGGCCCTTGCTCCTTATTGGTGCTATCCCAGGAAGAAGAATAACTACCCTGTCCTGCCTAGCACCTTCTAACAACTGCCATTACCGACGTGATCAGACACCCTCTTCCTCCATCCAACTCCCTAGGAACAGCATACCATTGGTCTTTAGCTTACAGGCCCACAAGACACATATTTCTACAATATGCTTTAAAAGGGTTATCCAACAAGATACATAGCAGGCTGGACAGTGTATTCAGTTTAGATACCAAAACCTGGAAGGAGACAAAAGCTCATATCACTACCATAAAAAAAAAGCAAGAGAAGGATCTAGAGAAGCAGGGGCAGGCCCAAAGAGACACAGCAAAACTAGTTCAACATAAGTTCAAAAAGACTGCCCTTGAGGGGGCAGCAATGGCCGCAACCATGCAGGTGACACCAGTCTCGCAAAAACGTTAGAGGGTTCCGAACAGGCAGTCCAGGATCCCCATCGGAAATTTGGTAACTTTGGCTGGGCGTTGCGCATACCGCATTATACATATCCCAGCCACACTGTAATTTAAGCTTGTGTTCCACCAGAGCTTGAGTCTCAAGCCTCTCTGTCACCCCAGCCAATCCAGACGCGATTTAGCTATCGCTTCTTCCAACCTCCGGTGCAAACAAAACAAGGCGAACTCCGCCCTTTTCCAACTCGAGGCTTACGTGTCATATACATGCCTCGCTTTCGAAATCACCCGTGAGTCTACCCGACGCCCTTATTGGCTCTAACCAGGCGGGTCCCGCCCTTCTCAAACTCGAGGCTTGCGTGTCATTGCAAGCCTCGCTTCCTAATTCTCTCGCGAGACGACGCGAGCCCCTTACTCCCTCATTGGCTCAGCGTCCTTTGTGCTCCAAGCCTCGTTTCCAACCCAGGCGCCTGATTGGTCCACTCTCGGCCACCGCCCTTCATACGCCTCGCTCGCCCATCGCAATGGATCCACGAGATCCAGCGAGGGTGAAGCTAGGTGCCGAGCGGGTGCCGAGCGTTGCGGGCGTAAGAGACCTTTCCCTGAAGACTCCTTTCTAACCAGATAAGTTGAATGCTTGGAATTCTGCCAGTTCTAAAAATCCTCCTCTGTGTGTATTTGTTTCCCTTTCTCCCTCAATTACAGGGTGTGCCATTGTCGCTCCCACCCCCCTCCTGTGTTCTATGGGGCGTGGATCTATTTCTTTACAAGTAAGGACATTTATCCTATACTCTGTATTGAATGATTGTGTGCTTGGGTAATATATATACCACGGCCAGCAGTGTCACGGCGCTTTTGCACCGGGACGCTGTTTCCTCGCATTGTCTTCCTTCGGGGTTCAATCCCTGACACCCCACTATAGGTAGCAAGATATATCTTGTATTTCCTCACAAACAGACTTATAATTGTCTAGTCTGCTCTTTGAGCCACTGCTGCTATACCACATATATGCAACAGTCTGCGCTGAACAGTTTGAATCGGCGTTAGTTGAGGTCCCTCCACTTCGGATTTTGGCATGATTTCAACTACGCAACCAAGGCATACCGGCCACGGCCCTTGATATGTATGCAAGCACGTGTCGAGCCACAAAGTCACCCTTTATGGCCACTGTACATATGCACAATCCAATGACTCGATATTTCTGTGTTTATGTTTGTGTTTGTCTGTCTGTCAATTTTTTTCCTACAGACTCCTAGGTTCCTCACAAAAGAGGTAAACCCCCACTACTTATGAGTTTGTTTTCTTTTTCTTTGTGCACCAATTTTACACATAGTGCTATTTTTAACTTTCACGACCATTGGCAGGGCGGGCCTTAGCGTGCCCCTCCTGTCATTGGCACACTCTCTTACCGGTCCTGATGAAAGCCCAGTAAATTTACACACATAAATGGGCAGAAACATGTTGACCTTCTTTACAGGGTAAACACCAGTATAAAGTAATTGGCTAGTTTCCCTTCACATATCTTATTTTTAATATGTCAGGTTAACCAGTGAATAAAGTTTTTTGGTACAACCTCTGACATTTTTAAACCTTATAATTTTTCACACTTCATCTTCACAAAAACCTGCTCCGCAGTCTCCTGGCGTCGCAGCACACCGGGGAGGTACTCGATCTCTCCCGGTGGACCCGATGATGAAGCATGTCACCACTAGGGTGAGTGAGGGTTTCCTGAAAAAATAGTGCATTTTTTCTTGAAATTTGGTCCTACCATCGGATCACTAACAACTGGCCTCAGACTTCACGTGCGACACCCACCTCTTTTTATACACCTTACCTGTATTGGTCACTCTTCTTTTGATTACTTGTATATTGCTTGGGGACTAAGAGTGCCCTAAAAACCCTTTCTCTCCTTTTGTTGAGACATATTTAGCTGCGCACAGCAGTGAGAGTTTTCTCTGGTTACACACACCTCTTTTTCTTACAAATATAAAAATTCTTTATATTTTGTACTAATAATGGCAGCAAATTTGGGACTCACTTTCTCTACGGAGGAGGTAGACGAACTTTTGGCAGATCCTAATATGTTCGCTGATCCAGCAATAGCTCAGGCTATTTCACATACAGCGGAATGGGAACAACTCACTGAACTAAAGCGCGACCGAATAAGAACTATACTTCATGGTACTATCCTGAAACAGTATCTCACCTCTAATTCAGCGCCCAAAGGGCTACTAGTTACGAATGCCCCGAGGATTTTTCTCAATGACGCCACATTTAGAAGAGATTGGGCCATGATTGCCTGGCACTGCACCAGAGACTGGCTGGTACTTATTATCAAGACAGCACTACGCCTATCCGAAACTCTGCTAATTGAAATCCAACAAACAGAAGCCCAATATAAAACTACAATAACGGGTTATAAAAAGAAGTTGGATGAAATTAATAAAGATCTTACGGAGTACAAGGACAACCTGATGCAGGCGAAACTCACAAAATTCCAAAAAGACCTCAAAAAATTTAAATTTGAGAACGTATATCCCTACTCCGATCCAAACTACAGTGTTCCAAAAAAGGACACAAATAAATCAGATGACTCCGATAGCAACTCCTCAAGAGGGAGTACAGATAGCAATCAGAGTCCAAGACAAAGAGGACGGAGAGGAGGAAGGGGCAGATCTAATTTCCCAAACCAACAACCTAGATGGCAGAACTATGGCCAGCCTAACAACGGTCCTGTACCGTTGTTTTACCAACAACCCCAGTTCCCCATGATGAACTGGAATCCGTACATGCACCCCCAGTTTCCCCTCAACCACCCACCGATGCCTTTTTTAGGGAGGGGCGGGAGAGGACGCGGACGGAACAGAGGCAACAGAGGCAACACACAAGTGACCTGGGAAGACGAGGATGCAGTGGGGAAACACACCCGCAGCAGAACAGCGACAGCCAGCACCAGCGCAGTGTAAGCTTGGTCACAAACCTCTCTAAAAAAGTCCTAACCCAAGAGGAGACTAAAGTCTTGGAAAAAGGCTTGGGATTTGTCCCTACCAGTCGTCCCGACAAATTCCTCTTACATTGTGAACTTTCGCAATTCTTTCGGAAATTAAAATTAAAGGCCTTCTTTGAATCTAAGGATCAGCCATTGACGGAAGAAGAAGAGTTTGACACTAACTTCAGACTCAAATCTACATTTATGCCACCTCCGCATACGACTCCCGCGGCAATTACCGCCTTTGAACAGGCAGTAATACAAGACCTGGAAAATTGTGAAGAACCCAAACGATTCCACAATTTTTCCGCTGTGGAATACAAAGCCTTGGACAACCTGAGAAACAACAAGGAAATAACCATTAAACCCGCCGATAAAGGCGGAGGGATAGTGATTCAGGACACCACTGAATATGATAAGGCCTGCATGACACTTCTGAATAACAGAACAAATTACTTGCTCCTCAACACAGACCCTACCACAGAAATGAAGGAACGAATTCGGGCCCTAGTACAGGAGGCGGAGACTGAAGGTCAGGTCTCCCCGCATGAAGCAGCATTCCTCATGGCAGGGGGACAAACTATACCCTATTTTTACACCCTGCCTAAAACACACAAAAATGTGGACCCTCCTCCTGGCAGACCGATTGTATCAGGGATCGGGTCAGTTCTAGAACCCTTATCCACCTTTTGTGACCACTACTTGAAACCATTAGTACAGAACTCCAGCACCTACCTAAAAGATACCAAAAGCTTACTTAAATTACTGAACGATACCAGTCTACCCGAAAGCACAGTAATATTGGTAACAATGGACATAGAGAGTCTGTACACCAGTATCCCACAGGAAGACACACTACGGGTACTAGGGGAAGCACTAGACAAAGAGGCTTGGGATTACACCACCCCCAAAGAATTCATCCTGAAATGTGCACGGATGGCACTCAAAGAAAATTACTTTGAGTACAAAGGCCAATTGTACTTACAATGCACAGGGACCTCGATGGGGAGTACCTTCGCTCCTAGCGTAGCGGGGTTGTATGTTTATGACTACGAAACAAAACATATCTTACCACCTACCAACCCCTATGCCTCCTCCATTGGATTATGGAGGAGGTATATTGATGATATCCTCCTACTATGGACAGGAACAGAAGCCAGTCTTATACATTTCCTGGAATGGGTCAATACTCTGGATCCTTTCTTAAATTTCACTAGCAACTTCAGTAGGGAATCGATCGTCTTCCTTGATGTGGTAATCAAAATAGAGGGCACTACTTTTACGACTTTGACTCACCACAAACCAACGGCAAAAAACAATCTCCTGGACTTTAGGAGTTTCCACCCAAGACCTCTAAGGGAAAACTTGCCCTATGGCCAATTCCTTCGACTGAGAAGAAATTGTAGTAAAATTACCGACTACAAGGAACAGGCCAAGGAATTAAAAGACAAACTAACACAAAGAGGGTACCCTAAAGGAATATTGAAAAAAAGCCAAACCAGAGCACGAAACCAACCTCGAGAGGGATTACTAGAGGACAATGTAAGGACAACCACGGAAATACCACTGACGTGTGTAACCACCTATAGCACCCTCTCAGACTCAGTGAAAAAATCCATCAATAAAAATTGGAGAACTATCAGCAGCAATTTCAGCAACTGGGAAAAACCGCTTTTTTCTTTTAAAAAAGGCAGAAGCATCAAAGATGCCTTGGTGCATACAAGACCATTAACAACCCCCAGTGCAAACACAGCAACCAGGTCTGTCACTGACGCTTGGCACCTTCCCCCAATCACAGGCCATTTTCCATGTACAGACTGTAGTGTCTGTCATCTGACCACTCACTCAAAACAACTCAACTTGGAACCAGGAAAAGTGTGGACACAAAAATCCCACACTAACTGTAATTCAACAAACGTGATTTACTTGATCACATGTCCCTGTGCGAAACGTTACGTAGGGATGACCACCAGGAAAGTCAAGACACGCATCGGGGAACACCGCAGCAACATTAGATGCAAAAAAATCACCACCAAACTCAGTGAGCACTTCCTGCAAACCAACCACACTCCAAATGACATGACCTGGACAGTGATCGAACAGGTCAACTGTATGAAAAACAGAGAAAATATTCTATTCGAAAAAGAGCAACGCTGGGTCTATCGACTCAGCACCCATATAAATGGGCTTAATGATCAGATTCCGTGGACCAGTGTCTTGAAACATTAAACTTTTACCTTTCTTCTTGAATGCAGATACCATGACCACACATGTCAAGTGGTTTATTCACATCCACGCCTTTTGGACTCACTTGAATACATCCTCATGTCAATAACCATGTTACTTACTCTATTCAGACTTATGTGGTTTTATTCATCCCCATCGGAAATTTGGTAACTTTGGCTGGGCGTTGCGCATACCGCATTATACATATCCCAGCCACACTGTAATTTAAGCTTGTGTTCCACCAGAGCTTGAGTCTCAAGCCTCTCTGTCACCCCAGCCAATCCAGACGCGATTTAGCTATCGCTTCTTCCAACCTCCGGTGCAAACAAAACAAGGCGAACTCCGCCCTTTTCCAACTCGAGGCTTACGTGTCATATACATGCCTCGCTTTCGAAATCACCCGTGAGTCTACCCGACGCCCTTATTGGCTCTAACCAGGCGGGTCCCGCCCTTCTCAAACTCGAGGCTTGCGTGTCATTGCAAGCCTCGCTTCCTAATTCTCTCGCGAGACGACGCGAGCCCCTTACTCCCTCATTGGCTCAGCGTCCTTTGTGCTCCAAGCCTCGTTTCCAACCCAGGCGCCTGATTGGTCCACTCTCGGCCACCGCCCTTCATACGCCTCGCTCGCCCATCGCAATGGATCCACGAGATCCAGCGAGGGTGAAGCTAGGTGCCGAGCGGGTGCCGAGCGTTGCGGGCGTAAGAGACCTTTCCCTGAAGACTCCTTTCTAACCAGATAAGTTGAATGCTTGGAATTCTGCCAGTTCTAAAAATCCTCCTCTGTGTGTATTTGTTTCCCTTTCTCCCTCAATTACAGGGTGTGCCATTGTCGCTCCCACCCCCCTCCTGTGTTCTATGGGGCGTGGATCTATTTCTTTACAAGTAAGGACATTTATCCTATACTCTGTATTGAATGACTGTGTGCTTGGGTAATATATATACCACGGCCAGCAGTGTCACGGCGCTTTTGCACCGGGACGCTGTTTCCTCGCATTGTCTTCCTTCGGGGTTCAATCCCTGACACCCCACTATAGGTAGCAAGATATATCTTGTATTTCCTCACAAACAGACTTATAATTGTCTAGTCTGCTCTTTGAGCCACTGCTGCTATACCACATATATGCAACAGTCTGCGCTGAACAGTTTGAATCGGCGTTAGTTGAGGTCCCTCCACTTCGGATTTTGGCATGATTTCAACTACGCAACCAAGGCATACCGGCCACGGCCCTTGATATGTATGCAAGCACGTGTCGAGCCACAAAGTCACCCTTTATGGCCACTGTACATATGCACAATCCAATGACTCGATATTTCTGTGTTTATGTTTGTGTTTGTCTGTCTGTCAATTTTTTTCCTACAGACTCCTAGGTTCCTCACAAAAGAGGTAAACCCCCACTACTTATGAGTTTGTTTTCTTTTTCTTTGTGCACCAATTTTACACATAGTGCTATTTTTAACTTTCACGACCATTGGCAGGGCGGGCCTTAGCGTGCCCCTCCTGTCATTGGCACACTCTCTTACCGGTCCTGATGAAAGCCCAGTAAATTTACACACATAAATGGGCAGAAACATGTTGACCTTCTTTACAGGGTAAACACCAGTATAAAGTAATTGGCTAGTTTCCCTTCACATATCTTATTTTTAATATGTCAGGTTAACCAGTGAATAAAGTTTTTTGGTACAACCTCTGACATTTTTAAACCTTATAATTTTTCACACTTCATCTTCACAAAAACCTGCTCCGCAGTCTCCTGGCGTCGCAGCACACCGGGGAGGTACTCGATCTCTCCCGGTGGACCCGATGATGAAGCATGTCACCACTAGGGTGAGTGAGGGTTTCCTGAAAAAATAGTGCATTTTTTCTTGAAATTTGGTCCTACCATCGGATCACTAACAACTGGCCTCAGACTTCACGTGCGACACCCACCTCTTTTTATACACCTTACCTGTATTGGTCACTCTTCTTTTGATTACTAGTCCAGGAGCACAACCAGGTTATGGTAGTAAAGGCCAGGAAGGCTGGTTGCAACCAGACCTAGAGAGTGCTACTACTGCCATAGATGGGGTCACCTGGTAGAGAGGTGCCGGAAAAAGGCATACCAGGAGCAGCAAAAACAGCAGAGGTCAGTGAACTAGGGCCATCGACCACAAACCCCCCACGAACGTCCCTCCTCAGTACCAAGCACAGGGTAATCAGAATGTAACATATGCCCAGTCACAGGGAGGACCGCCAGTCACCAAACAACTGCAGCAAGGATGCAGCAATTAGGCGAGCACGTAGTGGCTGAAGACACAGACAGGGAACCCAGTGCAGAAGGGACCGGGGTCACAACCCCGTCAGGGAGGGGTGACAGGGTGGGGAGGTAGCGTCTTCACGCAATCACAGAGACAAAATACACTCTAAAAGAGGCCCCCTCAGTAAATATAGGAAATAATAATATCAACAACCTAACCTCCAGTAGCTCACATCCAATAGTAAAGACAAACAGCATACCCTTCCCCTTTTTCAGAACCCTGTCCAAGTAGGGATCACAATCCTAGTCGGGGGAGTCAACACAATCCTAAATTATCATGTGCTCACCCCCTGGTAGTTTGCCACAGACAAGGCAGGCTTAACATGTATTAAGTATTTGTGCAATAACCAATGCAACAACAGTAAATACACCACAAAAAGTCTCCACAACAGTTTCGAAAAATAGAGAATATGTATCTGTGTAAAACAAGACCAAAATGATCAAAATGCATCAAGTAAAAGTCGAGATATTGAATGTTGAAGAAATAAATGCAATAAAACGCTTGGAAGCAGGTAGCGCTAAAAAGGCTACTTCAGGTCGTGAGAGACCGGTGTAAATCCAAAGTTCAGGCCGAAGGCGATGGAGCGTGGGCCGGCTATAGGGTCCCACTTGGGCCGCTGAACACAGTACCTTGGATCCTGGGGCGCAGTCGGCAAGGTGAGGTTTTGCGCTGTCTGGCGTCAGTTTCCAAAGGGCTGTGAGGCGAGGCTTTGCGAGGCTTCGTGTCGTCCGGCGTCAGTTCTAAGATTGGTCAGCTGTGCTGCGAGGCTTTGTGGGGCTTCGCATAGCATTGCGTCGGATGTGGCAGAAGCTCAGCTGCAGAACCCACTTCTGAGGCGCAGAACTTGGAGGGGGCACCTCAGGCAACAGTAGGACTCACAGAAGGCAGAGTCCAGCAGCACCAGTAGAACTGCAGGAAGTCTTCTGTGTCCCTGAGACCTCAGAAACGGGAGGCAAGCTAACAAGCCCCTGGAAATCACTTTGGAGGGAATGTAGAGTCAGCTCTCCTTCCAGCAGAGCCAGGACACAGCAGTCAGCACAGTGACAAGCAGGTAAGCAGCTCTTCCAGAAAAAAAGTCCAATTGAGTACTTTGATCAGCACTGCAGTTCTTCTGACAGCGATTCAGTGTAGGTCCAGAAGTGCCTGATTCGGGAGGGTCAGGGATCCAGTACTTATACTCAAGTGCACCTTTGATGTGGGGGGACACTTCAAAGAGTGGTTTTGAAGTGCATGAGCATCCCTTTCAAGCCAGTCCTGTCTGCCAGGTTATCTATAGGGAACACCGGCCATTTGTGAGGGGTCAGATCATTACTCCTGATGAGCCTCCAGTCTACCTAGGACAGCCATAAGAATGTAGATTTATGTAGAGGGGTATTAAGCTGCCCCTAGCCTTCCTGGGTTTGTGGCTGTTGGGGAGGAATGTGTGACTGGGATCTGTCACCCCATCTAGATGAGTATTGGAGACAGCCTGTAGGTCACATAGAGCCAAGTTAACAGCAGAAAATGCCCACTGTCTGAAAGCGGCATTTCTGCACTAGTAGTGTTAAATCCAACCTTACCAACAAAGCGCATTTATCACTTCTATTCCACCCATATCAAACATGATAAAGCTACTCCCCTGGGATCTGGAATTACAACTTAGAAGCACGTAAGGGAATACCCGTACTGAAAAACGAAATAGGCTGTTTTTCACTACCAGTACATGCAAAGCATACAAGCACATGTCCTTCCCTTTGCTTACATAGCACCCTGCCCTATGGGTTTTAAAGGCCTGTCCTTAGGGCTGACTTATATGTAATAAAAGAGGAGGTTCAGGGCTTTGCAAGCCATAGTGACAACGAACTGTACATGCAGGCCCTGCCATGGCAGGCCTGAGACATTGTTAGGGGGCTACCTGCCTGGACGACACAATCAGCGATGCGGGCCAACTAGTAGCAATGAATTTACCGACCCTGGGCACCTGTAATGCACGTTACTAAGGACATCTAAGTAAATTAAATATGGGAATTAGGTACGACCCAATGTTACCATGTTTTAGGGGAAAGAGCACAAGCACTTTAGCACGGATTAGCAGCACTAGAGTGCGTAGAGTCCTAGAGACAGCACAAAAATGGGTACAGAAGATGGAGGGAGGCAGGCGAAAAAGTAGGGGGAAGAACCTCCCACGGCGGGTGTTAGGTCTAACAGACATGGACAATGGAGCATTGACACTTGCCATCCAAGCACTGCATAATCTAGAGAGAAGCATGCGTGAAGACGGTGGTGCCCCCGAGCAGGAGTGGGTTACGAATTGGTTCTCCTGGCTCCCATGATGGATATCCAGTTTATGTAAATCAGTTACCAATTATCATTGCGTTTGTATTCGTTTGCAGGATTATACAATTTGGGATCACATGCTGCAAAAATGCAGTGCTCAAATTGGGTAGAATGCAAGTAAATAGGGAGGTAGTGGTTGTCAATAGCAAACTTAGGAAACCACAGGGCCCAAGTACAGGAATTGTCGAAATGCATGAGTTAGGTAGTGCAGCTGAAACATCAACTGGGTGGGGGGGGGTGGCCAGAGTGGGTACCCCCGCTCCTAAAAACACCATAAAGTCAGATGCCACATTAGTTAGAAACATATAGCCAATCAGGAACTAGCACACATAGTGATCACGCGCTCACCATGCAGGATATCTGTACACTTTCACCAGTTGCCACACTGTGTCCACGTGAAGTCAAGACCCACCCGAATAACCACTGACCATTAATTTATGACTCTAAAGGCAGCAACCAACATTCTTCACCATATATGGTACACTGGAAAGTTTTTATTACCTATTGTATTCTGTATATAAGAAGAAGGACACTAATCGAATGTAAATTGAAGCAGTCTTCAGACCTAGTGCCTGTAACTCTTTTCCCACCTGAACAGTCCAATTAAACAAATTGTTCCTGTTTTGCCAAACACCTTGTCTTCTGTTTTTTAAGGAATCCTACTTCAAGAAACATTTTGGCGAGCCAGATAGGAGGATTGGAACCTTGTACCTTACTGCAGGCGAAGAAAGGTAACTCCACCCAGACGGATTCACGTTTGTGCAATGAGAAAGGTGGGCAGGCACAGCAATTGATTGTAAGTTCTGCTGAATCCCTGGGACAGAGGTCCGTCCTGAAGCAGCTGTCACAGAGGGTAAGAGACTAAATCTGAACCTAAAATATAGTCTAAAGCATTTGGCATATGGCAAACTAGGGAGAAGCGTAAAAAGTCCTCAGACCTACTGCCTGTCATGTAGTTCCAATAAATCTGTATAGGATATGCACATTTTGACAACATAAACTGTGGAATTGGTGTCAAGACTGATTTGAGACACCCCCACCGGTTTGTCTGTATACCAGCTAGATCACAGTGCCACTATGAACTCCTTTCACCAAGGAGCGAATAGTTTCCGGTAACTATGGAACATGACAACCCTGTCCCCTCAGGGATCGCAGAAACAGTACAGTACTTTTCGCTCAGTCACTCGTGCTCACTTTCTCTCAGAGAGATACACAGAATAAACGGTGGGGAGTTTTTAATAAGTATTTATTGAACCAACGTCATCCTAGTGAAAAATGTGTGTGCTGCAACAACCATATGGCAAATGTATACTGGTATAAGCACCAACAGGGTAAATAGATGGTAGAATGCTACAATAATGCTAAAACAATGGATATATACTGTCGTATAAATACATGCCAGTAATAATGCGTACCCCTACGATGCTATCCCTAACTAGATGTACCTAAATGTATCTAGCATTTATGTAGGTATATAGCTAAGAATCCCCTTAAGATGGAGCCAACCGCATTACCTAATGTGGGAGAGCGAAGGACCACGCCTTGGTCTCCAGATAGACACCACGCAAGAGATGTCAGACCACTGCGTACTGGAGTGTCTGCGTACAGGAACCTCAGTGTCTCGTATCACAACCACACAACATTTATGAAGCACCTAACTAGGTAAAAGGACAACACCATCAAGCATTTACAATGCAACGGTTTCGCCTTTGCCAAAGTTAGAGCTATTGGCATTGTATCCCGAGCTACTATAAGTGATGTGATAGTCCATCAAAGACTGTCAGCAGTAAATACATCAGTGCATTAGGCAGGGTTG
Source organism: Lissotriton helveticus (assembly GCF_964261635.1). Taxonomy (NCBI): domain Eukaryota; kingdom Metazoa; phylum Chordata; class Amphibia; order Caudata; family Salamandridae; genus Lissotriton; species Lissotriton helveticus. Next base: position 685,462,087 of record NC_136070.1, on the reverse strand, counting down.
CCAGCAGTAAAGTAAATAAACACTATACACTTGCATTGCATCTACATTGCTTATGCATAACAGCCATAGCAGCAGTCACCATGCACCAAGGTAACAATATGAGTGATACATCTCTCCAACTTAAATAACAGCTTTAAATTTATTTTGAAGATGTATATGCTTTTTCTCCAAACATCACCCTGTCAGTTCTGAAAACACACAAATTTTCGTCTCAAATATATGCATTTAAATTTTGACAAACTAATAATATTTCGACCAAGCAAAGGCTTTCATGTTTAGTAGGCTGCACATAAGAGAACTACTCCTTGGTAGGCGGCAAGCTACTGGTAGCTCACAAGCCACTTGATGGAGACGCCAGGTTTAAGTAGAAGGGAAAGCACTGTTGTGGAACTTGGCTGGTTCAATGGACTATGGGAAATAGGGTGGCCGCTGTCAGTCCCGGTCTGAGGCTAGATTTACAGTACAAAGAAAGGGGAAGTGAAACGCCAGGCCATGGCTATTCTGAAAAAGTTGCACCAGGGGTTACACGCCCTCTGTATCACGATCACCCGTCCCCTCACTCTCTTGTTCACTCTCTCTACACTCCTACGAATCTCTTCCGTTTCTATCGCGATCTCCCATCTTCTCAACCCCCTCTCCAAGTCTTTTCCCCGTCGCTCTCTCTCTTCCCCTCTATTCACTCTCCCCTCTCTTCCTCGCCGCCTCTCTCTCTCCGGCGTTATTCTATTTCTATCCTGCAAGCCTCTCTTCTTGTTCCGCGGTATCCATCGGGGATTCACCTGTTATCGAGCGAAGCTGGCCTGTTCAAACCTTTTGGATTCCAGCGTACCGCAGCAGCCCAGTGAGTACTGACCAGCGGTACCAGTGGGGTCTACAGTATGAGCACAGGAGCACTTGCAACTCTAGAGTTTGATTTCACACGCCCAGGAGCGCGCTGTCAATACTACATATTGTCAAGCGTAGGAGCGCTTACATTCCTGCATTCATTTTCACACCTGCAAGAGCGCGTTGTCCTTTGTTGCCAATTGAGTGAGCACAGGAGCGCTCACCTTCACACATTTTATTTCTCACGCGCAGGAGCGCATTATCATATCTACCTATTGTGCAAGCGCAGGTACTGTAGGGCTGCAGGGCTGGTACTTATTTAGAATGTCATTATACCTTGCCAATGCTTGTTTCTATCGTTGCTTCTGTTTTTCTGTTCTGGGACATCCTGCTTAGTCCGCCAGATAAAACATTAATTACATTTTTCATTTTCAAGCCGGATTGTCATATTTTTTCCTACAGCGAAAGGCATATCAAAATGTGTTTATGTTTTCATCGGGTTCGTATGCCTAACAAGGAAATGGATGAATGGATTTGAACTGGCACCTGCGGGTAAATTCCGTGCCAGTTGGTTGAATGTGCACATGTTTAATATCTAAAATTAAAACATCGCAAGCTTTTCGGCACGGGGTTGGGAGGGGGAAGAGGGGAGTGATGGCTCAGTGACTTATAACACGTACAGCAAGCATCTGTGTAACTGTGTTTGACACCATCAGGAGATCGAATGCAAGCAAATCAACTCATGACTCTATCCTCGCAAGGTCGATAACAATAAACCTCAGCGATTTCAGCGCCACGAACCCCTTTGGGGCGATCATGGCAAATCCAGCAAAAGCGCCTCCTCCCTCCATGCCTCCTGGTTGGCGCTATGCAGACCTTGCAGCTCCCATTCCAGGACGCACTTCCATTCGGGGCTTTGCGGCAGGGGGGCTGGTGGTGTAATCTCCCCCTGCGGAGCGGGGGAGGCGCTATCTCTGTCATGGAATTAATGGCCAAGACCAGCAGCCTCCCATTACCAGGCACAGAAGACGAGCCGAGCCAGCGGGTACCCTCGGAGAACAGATGTTCGAGGGGAGCAGAATCAATGAATTCCATATGAGCTTGATTATGACCCACCCACACCCGGCTCCGGCGTCGTTAAAGCTAGCCACCCATCAGCGGAAGCGGCGGTGCCCGGGATGCGGCGCTGTATGGAGTCCAGGCGCTGCGCCGAGCGGCTGCGGGGGCTGGCGAGCTGCCAGGAGGAAGGGGCTTCGGAGATGCTGCGGCACGGAGCCCCCAGAAGAAAACTTCCAGAACTTTCAGACGGGTTTTAAGTCACTTCCATAAAACCTCCAAATCTCACCCTCTGCTGAGTGGGCAGGGCTAGCGCAAGACGCGTGCCCACCATACGCAGTCATATTTTGCCACCACCCTTTGCTGCCACTCAGCTGGTGGCATTTGGGCCTAGATGGAAGTCTACCCCAGTGGCACCTCAGGCAGCCATGTGCAACTTTTTTTTGCACTAATACCAGCTCAATAGGAAATAGTTTCAGGATGTTAAGGTCAGTTTATCCAGTTGCAGGACGTGACATCATCAGTGGGGCAATACGAGACTTGTGAGATAGTGATCAACAGAGCATTTGAAAATGCTTCAACACTTAGGTGTGCTATCGATCTGGGTGTTTGGAAAAAAAAACGTAAAAAGGATCGATCAAAAAGATAACAAGAAACAAGTCAGGTCCTGGGCTGGCAGCCAATCACAGCGCGGCCCGGGAAATGACGTCGCAGGGGTGTCCCGGGCCGGCAGCCAATCACAGCGCGGCCCGGGGAATGACGTCACGGGGGTGTCCCGGGCCGGCAGCCAATCACAGCGCGGCCCGGGACACACAGCAACAAGGGGCGGGACTTAAAAAAAGAGTCAGAAACGCCGACGATTCGCGTTCTGACCGGGAAAAAGTGATTGACAACGATGTCTTCCAATGGCTAGCCTCCATTTATGAAGCTAGCCAATGGAAGAAGGGGCGGGTTCAAGTCCCCCATACTGTTCTAACATTAGATTTCACCTGCGCGAACGCTGCTGCGCAGCGGATCGCCAGACTAAACCTAAAAACACAGGTACCTTAGCTTGTTGGTTGCTAATCTCCCGGATGTTAGGTGGTTTTAAAGGTGATGCTGGCTAGTCGTGGGTACTTGCTGTTAGTGACGTAACGTAACATTAGGCACCAGTGTGTGGGGGGTGGAAAGAGCTGAGCTCCAGGGGGGGCTAGCCTGAGAGCTCCTGACTGCGTCCGGGGAGGGAGTGTACTTTGCAGGGGGGCCCTTTCACTATTGGGGTGGGGGTGTTGAGGTAGTACTTCTAAAGTCTGTTGAAGCATGCAGGGTGCTTTTCAGTGCACCCCAAGAAGAGGAACTGATTCAGGCGGTGAGACTGTTCCCGCCATCCAGATGGGAAAAAAACTCTGCGCGGATGAGGTGTTCTCAGTGCAGTTAGGGAAGGTATTGGAAGTAACTTACATTACCGCTATTGACGCAGTCAGCTGACCTGCCCTCATGCTCTTATTTCACGAATACCCTGCACCCAAATCTGCTTTCTTCATAGCTATCCAATGACTGTTAAATGCCACTAGATATTGCTGAATTTAATTTACGTTGAGTTGGTCTCTTTATAACCCTTTAGTCACAGTGGTACAACTCATCAATTTTAATTGTCGAGCTCTGATTTGAAATGATATTTAAATGCCATTTACCCTGAACTATACATAAATATGATTTACCTGCTTTTCGGCTGTGCTCAGCACACTATCGAAGAAGATCCTTAACCCAAATACTCTTCCTGCACTCCAGATCCTCTCAGCCCATCTGAAACCAGAATACAAATGGGTCCTTGCAGCCAGCCTATCTGTTACCTTTCAGACTTTGGTGGTGACCTTCAGGCCTTCATTATGTGGAAGGTGGTAGCTGCAAAACAGAGGCCAAGAAGAAAGGGCAGGCTTCTTCAGATATCTGCCTGCTTTACAGAGCTTATTTAGATCTCTAACATGAGTGTACGTCCAGGCTGAGGTGGGTCAAAGGCGTCTCCGCAAAGTAGCAAGCTGTGCGCGAGCACTTGCAGGAGAACTGGTTGAGGGATTCACAGTTAAAGGGCCCATAGCCTGCGTGCCCATAATAACTGAGAACTGCCTTCATCACAGGCCCCTAAAGTACTATACAAACCGTCCACAGGGGTTGCAGTGAGACCTTCTAAAGTGACTGAGGAGGGGGGGATCCCTTCCCAGGAAACTACTTTAATACATGATGCCGTGGGTTTGAAAAGCAGTAGACACACTCCAGGTGAGGCATTGAGACTTAGAGAGTATTAAAGGCGAGCCTTGCAGATGGGACACGGTTCTTCGGCAAGGTCTTATTAGTGATGTGTGCGCCGTGGCTCCCTTTCACATGGGCCTATTACTGCATCCCATTCCCTTTAATGACCATGCAGCCTTGTTCCATTGTTCCCCACTTTGGGCTCTTCGCTATGAGAACTCAACGGTGCTTATGCAGCTTGCACTGTTGCTTGTGCTCTGATAGTTCTGTGTGCAGGGGCTCCTGGCATTGCTGCTGCTTGCACTGAAACTGTTCTGTGAATGCACTTGAAGCTTCCCAGGCAACCATACTTGCTGTATTGATGTTTGTGAGACCCTGTAGAACTGTAGCGCGTGCACCAGTTGTGTGTGTGGTGGTGGTGGGGGGGGATTTTATTGCTATGTTACACTGTTTTTTATTGCGTATGCCCGTCAATTACTCGGCCTTTAGCACCAAATCGATCAGATTTGTGTCTGTGGTTATGGGTTTGCTCACGGAGGACTGTCCTGTCCGTGGGCTTTACACGGACTGACTATGCCTGGTATAATGCGAGTGACGTGCGCGATGCTGGTGTTTCCCCGGGTTAGAATTTGGGATAGTTGTGGGACTTTCTGAACTCTCAGGCAAGCCTGTTTGAGAATGATAGGTTTTTAGGTTCTCGATCACGGGGGGGGGGTTATTTGACCCTCCACCTAGCCAATGTCAGTTCCGCTGCATCCATCTGCTTGGTGGGGGAAACGGCAATACTGTTTCAAGTGTTACTGGAGTGAGTGTATTCTTGATGCCCGGAATTTTTTTTTCCACTATGCAAAACATAAACCATAGTTTTGTCCTTTCTTATTTCACAGGGCTCGTGCATTCTTCCTTTCAAGTTAGTAAATTGAGCGGTCCCACTTTCGTTTCAATCTCACCTGTGAGGACTATATAGCATGCCTAAATTTGGGAATTACATCAGCCGTGCAAAGTTTTTCGAAAATATAAAAGATCAAGTTTTTGACCGACAGTACTAATTGGTTTACGTTTGCAAATAAAACGCTGGTTTAATCCCTGTAGTCTTATTTGTAATATCAGTGTGTACACTTCTGTGGCGATTACAGCCTGTCACTGATTTATTTAAAACCTCCTCGTCAGAGCGGCGCTCGCATGTCAGGGAGTAAATGATTCAATCACTTCACAGGTGGTTAGAGACAGAGCACGTAGCACGTCAGCGTGGAACGTCATATTCTTAAAACGGGGGGAAGGGACGACGGGCCAGCTGGTAGTAATGGTTTTCCCAGAATCGTCTGTCCCTAGGAGAGGCGGCTCCCGTTTACGGCTCTTTAATAATAGGGGCAGCCTGAAGTGAGTGAGGTGACGTTGCCGTCCTCAGCTCTGCTTTTCATCTTCCATCGTTTCTGGTGTTATTCTGTGCTTGCAAAATTAGATTATCTTTCCAGATGGGAGGGTTTGTGGAACTAATTCTTACTGACATAGTTAGCTACCACTTGTACGCAGAGGCCGTGTTTCCCTTTGGCAGAGCTCACTCAGTAAGATTGGGTTCCAGTGCCATTCTCGACTTACCACTTTTTCCAGCACTGGTCTAACCCAACCCTTCAGCATGTCAACCAGGGCAGCATCCATGCTCCAAATCATTCTTAGGAGAATGGAAGGATAGTCCATGTAAGGAGCAGACCAGCCTCCAGTGAACTAAAAATTGCTCCGGCTTCAGCTGTTTCATATGAAGACAACAAAGAGAACGTAAGCACTTCATTGTAGAGAAAGCCATGTTTTTTTCAGCTACGATTATCCAACAGTTCTAGATAGCCTTGAGCCAAAGTTAGTCCTAACAAGAAACAAGTCAGGTCCCGGGCCAGCAGCCAATCACAGCGCGGCCCGGGAAATGACGTCATGGGGGTGTCCCGGGCCGGCAGCCAATCACAGCGCGGCCCAGGGAAAGACGTCACGGGGGTGTCCCGGGCCGGCAGCCAATCACAGCGCGGCCCGGGACACACGGCAACAAGGGGCGGGACTTAAAAAAAGAGTCAGAAACACCCACGATTCACGTTCTGACCGGGAAAAAGTGATTGACAACGATGTCTTCCAATGGCTAGCCTCCATTTATGGAGCTAGCCAATGGAAGAAGGGGCGGGTTCAAGTCCCCCATACTGTTCTAACATTAGATTTCACCTGCGCGAACGCTGCTGCGTAGCGGATCGCCAGGCGAAACCTAAAAAACTTTATTTAGTACAATGGCAGGGTAAATGTAGGTAATAGGTTAGGAGACTACCCAAGCATATATTGGGGTACATTGCCATTCCGACTAGACGATATACTACAAAAATAAAAAGGGAATGTCCTTATAATTGTCAGACGTGGCATCTTTTGGCGTGTTTCCGCTGTCTTTTTGTTTTCGGACATCCTGGTTTTGACTCTGTTTTTGCTGGTTTAGTGTCTCTGCGCACTTTCTCACTGCTGTTCAGTGTTAAAGTGCAAGTGCTCCTGTTGTAAATTGTGTTATGGATTGGTGTTTTCATGATTGGCATACATTTTTTACTAGTAAGTCCTAGTACAGTGCACTGAGAGTGTCAGGGCCTGTAAATCAAATGCTACTAGTGGGCCTGCAGCACTGATTGTGCCACCCACAGAAGTAGCCATGTAAAGGTAACTCAGACCTGCCACTGCAGAGTCTGTGTGCAGTTTGTAACTGCCATGTCAACTTGGCAAGCGCACCCACTTGCCAGGCCCTAAGCTTCCCCTGTCTTACATATAAGTCGCCCCAAGGTAACCCTGTGGGCAGGGTGCAGTGTATGTTGAAGGTTCGATCTGCAACACATGTGACTTCAAGGGCCCTACGACTCCTGCACTGACCTCCGGAACGGAAGCCTGTGGACACCGGCTCTTCGGAGCTCATCGAGCGGTCACCGACGCCCTGCATTTGTAAAGGTACTGTTTGTGTGTCTTCCCGACACCGTAGCTGGCCACCACGGTCAGCCAGAATTATTAAGGATTTGTTGTTCACGACGCCGTGATAACCCTAGACGGAGCTATCGACTTCAAGGAACTATATTTAAAGTCTATTTTTGATTAGTGAGAATTCCGAGAACTGTATGGTGCATTTTTATCGATATTGGTCCTGTTTTGCATATGTATAAATATTGGATATTTTTTTCTAAACTGGTGTGGTGTCCTTTTGTAGTGTTTTCACTATATTACGGTTGGTTATGTGCAAATGCTTTACACACTGCTTCTGAGATAAGCCTGTCTGCTCGTGCCAAGCTACCAAGGGGGCGAGCAGGGATTATTTTAGAAGTGTATCACCCCTCAACCTGACTAGGAAGAGGGGTCCTTACTTGGAGAAAGGTACCTACCTCTGCCAACTAGAGACCCCCATTTTTACATTGGTTGTTAGCGATGAGGAATGGACTTGTGTTTGCACTTGACTTACAGTGATTGGTGTGCACTACTACCATATTGCATACTATTACGTGCCACACGCGGTTTTCTTTGGTCTATTTTTATGATCCTATCATTTTGGAACTTTAACTTCCTACTGTATCATACCCGGTACAGTAGCAGCATCAATTGCATCCCTAGAGGTGGCTTTTGAGGAGGAAAGGTTGGAAACCTACAACGTCAAGGAGTTGAAGGCTATTTGTAAAAACCTAATGGTCCAAGTCAGAGGCATCACCAGGAAGGAGGAGCTACAAAAGGCGCTGAGGGCCTCTGTAGCAGCCAGGCAGGCCAGTGAGCAGTCTGGAGATTTTAGTAGGGAGGCGGAGGAGCCTATTCCTAGGGTGGATGTACTGTTGGGAGGGGGTCCCTCCAGGCCTGGTAGCAGAGGTTTGTCCCCAGAGGAGCATAAGGACAGAAAGGAAGCTAGGAGGCATGAGATCAAGCTTGAGAGGCTCAAGATGGAAGCACAAACAATGGTATTAAACCACGAGTACGGGCTCAAGGAGCAGGAATTGAAGAGCAAATCCAGCACTGATGGTGGCAACATTTCATCAGTGCAGTCGCATAGAAGTGTGCACATCCCCCAAACTCAAAGCAAGGAATTCAATAAGGGGGATGACATACAAAGGTGGTTTCAGGGTTAAGAGGCATCTATACACATGAATGGGGTTCATGAGAAGAATGGGGGGCCAGATTGCCAGGCGAATGGTAAGAGTGTGAGGAAGGGTAAAGCTCCTCTCCAACCTTCTCCAGTTGTTGGAACCCCTTTTGAAAGGGTTGGGTTGTATATTGTGGGGCCACTGGATTCCAAGACAGCCATGAGCAAATGGTACATCCTGGTCTTTGTGGACCATGCCACCCGGTACCCGGAGGCAATCTCTCTCAGGACAATGACGGCACCAGTTGTGGGCCGGGCATTAATGGGGATCTTTTCCCGCGTGGATTTCCCCAGAGAGGTGGTTTCTGACCGTGGAACCAATCTCATATCGAAATATATGACATCCCTGTTGAAGGAGTGTGGTGTAACCTACAAGTTCACCCCCTTCTTACCACCCACAAGGTAACTGTTTGGTGGAGAGATTCAACCATACCTTGAAGGGCATGATCAAGGGTCTAACAGAACCCATGAGCAGTAAGTGGGACGTCCTCTTTCAATGCCTTCTCTTTGCATACAGCGAGGTACCACAGAAGTTTCTAGGGTTCAGTCCCTTTGAGCTTCTGTATGGGCACCCTGTGAGAGTATCTCTTAGTTTGGTCAAGGAAGGCTGGGAGGCAGCTCCCAGGAAAACGCCCCAGAATGTATTTAGTTACATGATGGCCTTCAGAAACCAAACTGCCCGCTTCAGGAAACTCGCTCAGGTGAACCTGGAAGCAAGCCAGGAGAAGATGAAACGCTGGTATGACCAGAATGCCCCTCTGGTATAGTTTCAGCCTCGCCAGAAAGTGTGGGTTATGGCCCCAGTGGAACCTTGTACCTTGCAGGACAAGTGGACTGGGCCTTTTGAGGTGTTGGAACGCAAAAGTGATATCACCTACCTGGTCAATTTGCGGACTCCCAGGAACCCTTTGAGGGTCCGCCACATGAACCGCCTCAAGCCTCTCTTTGAGAGGTCCAAAGTGAGAACGCGCTGGGCGACAGATGATGGGGTGGAAGAGAAGAGTGAACCTCTCCCTGACCTCCTGTCTAGCAAGGACCACGATGGGCCAGTGGAAGGTGTGCTCCTCTCCCGTACACTGACCCCAGAAAAGCAAGGGGACTGTCACCAGTTGTTGGGACAGTTTGCCATACTGTACTCTCTGATCCCAGGTGTTACTCACTGGCACACCCATGAGTTGGACACTGGTGACAGCCCTCCTGTAAAAAACAAGATTTACATGTTGACTGACAGAGTCAGGGCCAGCATGAAAGAGGAGGTCTCTAAGATGTTGGCGTTAGGGGTGATAGAGCCCTTCAACAAACCTTGGGCCAGCCCAGTGGTCTAGGTCCCAAAGGCTGCTGCACCCAGTGCCACCCCAGAACTGCGGTTCTGTGTGGACTACCATGGGCTTTATGCTGTAACCAAGACTGAAGCACACCCCATCCTCAGAGCTGATGAGCTCATTGATCGGTTGGGAGCTGCCAAGTTCATCAGCATGTTTGATTTGAAACCTGGGTACTGGCAGATTGCCTTAACGGATGGGGAGAAGGAAAGGTCAGCATTCTCAACCTCAGGGGGGCATTACCAATTCTTGGTGATGCCATAGGGATTGAAGAATGCCCCTGCCACCTTTCAGAGGTTGGTCAACCAGGTGTTGGCTGGACTAGAGGATTTCAGTGCCACCTACCTGGACGACACTGCAGAGTTCAGTTCCAGCTGGAAAGAACACTTGCAGCACCTCTGAGAAGTGTTGAAGGCTCTGCAGAGGGCAGGCCTCACAGTCAAGGCAAGTAAGTGACAGATCAGGCAGGGCTCTCTGGTGTACTTGGGACAACAGGTAGGAAGCGGCCAGGTGGCACCCCTAAAGCCTAAGACTGACACCATTCTGGCTTGGGAGCCCCCCAAGACAGAAATAAGAGCCTTTTTAGGTCTCATTGGTTACTACAGGAGATTTGTTAAGGGCTATGGCACCATTGTTGCCCCCTAACAGAGCGGACTGACAGGAAGTAACCCAGGAAGGTGATCTGGACTGTTGCCTGGCAGAATGCTTTTGATGCTCTGAAGGCAGCCATGTGCACGGCGCCCTACCTCAAGCCACCCGACTTCTCCAAGGAATTCGTAGTGCAGACTGACACTTCAGAGCATGGTGTGGGAGCAGTGCTCTCACAACGTAAAGTAGAGGGCCTAGACCAGCTTGTGTCTGCCTTAGCATGAGACTACTCCCCAGGGAACAGAGGTGGAGTGCCATGGAAAGAGAAGCTTTTGCTGTGGTCTGGGCACTGAAGGAGCGAATACCCTACCTGTTTGGGACTCACTTCTGAGTTGGGACAGACCACAGGCCCCTCAGATGGTTGATGCAAATGAGGGGTGAAAACCCAAAATTGTTGAGGTGGTCCATCTCCCTACTGGGAATGTACTTTACAGTGGAACTCCACCCTGGCACAGAACACGCCAACGCTAATGGTCTGTCCAGGTTCTTCCGCCTTAGTGAAAAGAACTCCCAGGAGGTTGGGTAGTTCTCCCTACTTTCAGCTGGAGGGGACATGTGTTAGACTTGGAATCTTTTGGCGTTTTTCCCCCATCTTTTGCTTTTTGACCTCCCGGTCTCTGTGCACATTCTCGCTGCTGTTCAGTGTTAAAGTGCAAGCGCTCCTGTTGTAAATTGTGTTATGGATTGGTGTTTCCATGATTGGCACATCTGATTTACTGGTAAGTCCCTAGTACAGTGCACTGAGAGTGCCAGGGCCTGTAAATTAAATGCTACAAGTGGGCCTACAGCACTGATTGTGCCACCTACAGAAGTAGCCCTGTAAAGGAAACTCAGACCGGCCACTGCAGAGTCTGTGCGCAGTTTGTAACTGCCATGTCGACTTGGCAAATGCACCCACTTCCCTTTTCTTACATATAAGTTGCCTCTAAGGTAGGTCCAAGGTAACCCTGTGGTTAGGGTGCTGTATATGTTGATGGTAGGACATGTATTGGTGTGTGTGGCATGTCCTGGTAGTGAATTACAGTGCATTTAATTTTTCACTATGGAAGGCTATCTGTCCGATAGGACAGAATGGGAGCTTTGCTTATAGCATCTTATAAGCATAACTTCCCATTGGGACAAGATAGAAAAATGGAGTTTAGTATGCCTGGACTCAGAAGGTAAAAATGCATCTTTTAGTAAAGATGATTTTTTTTTCTCTGTTTGAAAATACCATATTTAGAAAGTAGGTATTTTCTTGCTAAGCCATCCTGTGTGCCTATGCTGGGTTTGTGGATTGACTGTCTGGCTTTGGAGTGACAGGGGCTGGGGATGTGCATTCTCTTCAGACAGCCATGGTGGGGGGTTGAAGTGTATTTTGCCTTTCCTGGGTGAGTCAGGGCTGGTCTGAATAGACCTGGGCTGCATTTGAAGTAGTGGAATGAGTTTTCCTTGCACCTGAATGGGCACAGTCTGCTGTAGACCATGCTGTCTCGACCTCCTGCTGGGATACTGGGCCAGAGAGGACCAAACTGGTTTGGACTAAGCACAAACACTCTCTGCCTGAGAGAACAAATGAATTTTGAGTATAAATATTGGGACCCAGACCCCAGGACTTTAGAAAGCTTTGGAATCAAGAAGACTGCCAAGAAGAAGAGCTGGAGTAGCTGTGAGGAGGCATTACCACTGTGCTGTGTTGGCCTGCAGTGGCTGCTTCTGTCTTGGGCAGTGAAAGGACTGAACTGAATATTCAGCAACTTCCTTTTGTGAGTTTCACCAAGGGCTTGAGGTAGAGCTTGAACCCTGTTCAAGAAGTCTCAGGAACAGCAAAGATTTCAAGTACCTCTGTTACCAGTACTGGGGACTGTGTGTTTTGTGCCACAACAGAAGAAAAAGCAACCAGACGCCGTCAACAATGCCACTGCCGGAGGAGCCTAGCTCGAGGACGTAATGGCCGCCTTTTAGCTCGGCTACGTCGGCCCTCCGGCTAACTTCGACTATCCTGCCATATATCCTGCACTGCGACGCTACTTCCATACAGAATTCGAACTTTAAAGACCCACTCTTACTCACCGTCTGGTCCGGAGGTCCCTGTGTGCTGTGGATCCGCAGCTGTGCCCTCGGTGAGGTTGAGGCCTCCGGGCACTCGAGACCGGGACCTCGCCTGCGGGACCCGACCGGCGGAGAAGAGATTCCTGCGGGACCCGACCGGCGGAGAAGAGATTGCCGGCCCCGGCCGCGAAAGTGAGCCACTGGTGGGAACCGTTGTGCGTGTGCCCCGGAGATCCTGGACCGGCCCCGACGACTGAGCCGTGCAGCTGGAGGGGGACGAGATGTGCTGGGGGCTGACCGTGTGAAGGGGTCCCTTCGCCTTTGTCCTGTCCGGCGGTCCTGGACCCCGCGCCTGGCTCTCGCCTGTGGGGCCTGCCACTGTTCGGAGGGGACCCACCCCCCCCCCCCATCGGGCGCTCGCCCATCCTGTGCCGGTGAGGCCGTTGTGGGGAACCTCCGGAGGTCTGTAAAGTCCTACATTTGGGAACTGTTTGGGGGCCCACGGTGGAGTGTGGGGCGGCGACACTCACAAGATGGCTGCCGACAACGTGGGGAGTGCTCCGCTCTGCACCGACGCTCCTTGCCGGCCGGATTGTGCGGAGGCCTGGGTGTGTGCTCGGGCGCCCACGCCCGGAGATGTCCTGGACGCCTTGATGTCATTGCACGCTGTCTTGGCCCCCGGTGCCTCTACCGACCCCATGCGGCTCGCCGCCATTTTGGGCCGCCGCTCTTTCATGCACCCCTGTCGTCCTGATGCCGCCATTGCTTCGCCCCCTTCGGCTGCGCCAGGAGTTGCTGTTGTTGTTCTTCGGCCGCTTGATGGGCCGGTGACTTTTGATCCTCTGCTTCCTTGCCGCCTGGATTTCGAGGACTTCCACACGACGCGGAGATCTGCTCCTTCCCGGGTACCTGGTACTCATGGTGGGCCGCTGTTTGCTCCCGCTACGTTGGATTCGAACTTTTGTTCTGAAGGGGTACCTTTGTATTGTCGAATTGCGCACCTGGACTCCGGCTTGCCTTTGCTTGCCCTGTCGTTACTGCTACAATTGACTTGTTTAATTGACTTTTTGTATTCCCTCCGTACGAAGGCTCTACCTGATTTGTATCACTGCCGTGACTCTGGACTACGTTACGATTATTTTGTGCTGGGTGGTACGTTCCACATTATCCTTTATTGGGTTGGTTTCGTGGTCAGGAAGGGTTGGGGGTGAGTTGCACGACATGATAGTCTGCTGGTCTACCTGCTCGTTGTATTGATGTTTGTACTCCCGACACGGTGAAACGTTACAATCTCTCCCCCCTCCCCCTCCCTGTGGTTCTTGCTGTATGTGAAGGTGTAGTACTGATTTGTTACTTCTTCATTTGTTGGTCGGGGGTGGGTCGTGGCCAAATGTGTTTGCTCATATCCTCTGGCTCCTCCCTCACATTTTCTTTTTGTTTTGTATTTCCTTTTCTCCTCTTTTTGTCTTTTTCCTCTACCTTTCTTTTCCCTATATTTCGGGTTTCGGATTAGGGCGACAGGCACGCTGTTTGGAGGGTAGGCCGTAGCCTTCTGCAGGGGTGCGGGGTGGGACGGGTGGGTGGGGTCTTTCAGATGTTTTCTTTTGGTTCTATGGCCCTTTTCTATCCCTTTATAGCGGTGCCGCTTCTGTCCTCGCTTCTCAGGCATGGGTGGGTTGGGGTCTGTTGCTCTGCCACTTTTCTCGGTTTCGATGCTTCGTCGTAACTGCCATACCCTTCTTTTCGCCAGCTTCCAATTTCTTCCGTACTATTAGCCGTGGGTCGCCTGGCCCGGGGTGGCGCCCATCTCGCACGATTGTGTTTCTCCTTTTATTTTTCTTTCTTTTGTTCTTCTCCCTTCCTTTCCCCCCCTTTCTGTCCCTTTTTGGTTTCTTCCCCCTTGTTTCCTTCCTATTTTTCCCCCCCTTTCCTTCTTCCCCCCCCTCCCCCTTTTTCCCAGGCTCGTACTGAAAGAAGTGGGCTCGATTCGTACAGTTTCCCGCTCCCCTTGCCTCCGTTAGCGTGTTATTGGGTGGGGGTCATGAGATCTTGGTAGCACTTGTATGCTTCTCCACTATATTTTGCGTTTGTTTTGTGCTACGGTCATATCGTGCCCTTACAACCTCTTCCCCCCCACCCCCCCCCTCCTCTCGTTTTGGCATGGGTGTAATCCTGTTTCTGGGTTTTTCCGTATTTGTGAGTCAGCCATGAGCCTTGTCCCCTTATTATAAAACAGACCTCACTGATCCTGATGTTGGGCCGTTATTGCCGCTTATCCCATCTCTAGCATTGTCCAATTAAGTTGGCTTGCCTGCCAACTGGCCTTGTGTCGCTTATTTTGATCCTTGATCGTTTTTGACTTGTGGCCGGCCGGATTGGTTGTAGGCCCATACATGTTTAACCTAATGATGCAAATAAAGGTCTTAAAAAAAAACAAAAAAAAAAAAAAAAACAATGCCACTGCCAAATCAGTGTCCTGAAGGCACTGCAGAGAGTACCACCACACTTTGCACCGCAACCCTGGTCTCACCGATGATGCCACTCGGCAATACCACCGAGCCGCCGCTTGCACCGCCACCTGTGGGCACCGCACTCCGCAGCGCCTTGCGCCGGTGCCCTGGTATCCCCAATGCCGCCGCTACACGCCGATATCGACGCCACTGCTTGCACCGTGGTTCGAGGATCCCTCCCGTAAGTTACACGACGCACCGTTCTCATCCCGCACCGCAGCCTTGGTCTGCCAGCAACATCGACTCCAGTTCGTCAGCCGACAAAAGCTCCTCAGCGAGGACAACGCTGCTGCTTGCACCGTAACCTGTCAGCACCATGACGAGCGCCGCATCACTTCGCACCACAGCCCTGGTCTCACCGACGCTGCTGGACGCCCGTCACTGAGCCGCTGCTCCACCGCGACCTGAGGGCACAGCACACTGCACCACTGCACTTTGCACTGCAGCCCCGATGCCAGCGCTCCTGACTTCCACTACGAGGGGTTCGATCTGCAATGCGTATGAATTCAAGGGCCCGACGACTCCTGCACTGACCTCCGGAACTGATCAATGTAAATGGTTAAGGCAACAATATTGATAATATACACAAAGATAAATGACAATCAATCAACAAGGACCAGAGAATTAATTAAGAGCAAAAACCAACTAAATTATTTATGAAAGTGCAAAATATATTTTATTAATAATCAATTCAATAATGAGAAAATACAATCATACAAAACCAGTCATGTCTACAGTCAAACTGTGAAACATTATTGTGCCACATTGTTTATCTAAACAAATATCCAAATAGTTTTTGTACAATTGTTCATCCATGATATGTTGCTTTTAAATGTCAATGTGGATTATGTGAGAGTGTGACTGTAGACATGACTGGTTTTGTATGATTGTATTTTCTCATTATTGAATTGATTATTAATAAAATATATTTTGTACTTTCATAAATAATTTAGTTGGTTTTAGCTCTTAATTAATTCTCTGGTCCTTGTTGATTAATTGTCATTTATTTATCTTTGTGTATATTATCAATATTGTTGCCTTAACCATTTACATTGATTATTATAGCGCTGATTTAAGGAACTTTCATTACATTAGCAGGGAGCCTCTTTCTTTACACTGACCTCCGGAACGGAGGCCTGCGGACCCTGGCACTTTGGGCTCATCAATAGGTCGCTGATGACCTGTATTTCTAAAGGTACTGTTTTGCAGGTCTTCCCGACACCGTAGCTGGCCCGCAACGCCTGGTCAGCCAGAACGGTTTAGGATTTGTTGTTCACGACACCGTGACAGCCCCAGACTGAGCTATCAACTTCAAGGAACTGTATTTCAAGTCTACTTTTCGTTATTGAGAATTCTGCGAACTGTATATTGAATTTTTATCATTTTTGATCGTTTTGGATATATAAAAATATTGGATTTTTGGAGGAGGGGCAAAGCGTCGGACCATGATGGCTGCTTGAGATCTCGGCTTCGTCCCGACGTCTCTCCAGCACCAGCATCCTGCCAGATATCCTGCTCCTGTGGTGAACCGTAGGTTAGCGGCTGGCAAGCGGCGTCGCCCGGAGGGTTTTGGGGCCCGTGCTACACCCAGCGCCAAAGATACTGGTCCCGTTTGTTTGGGCCTGCGCGATCACCACAAGCCGGGGAGTCGAGTAAATTGATAGCCCGCGGGAAGTGCAGCCGATCCGGCTACTCGGGCCGGAAGTCGCCGGTCGGAGTGGGCCCCGCGGACCTGCCTTCCCCACAACGCCCGGGCGGGGTGCCTCCGGTAATCACACATCTGCCGGAGCAGCGCCCTCCCCCTCCAGCTCTGTGTAGTGGCGTCTGGACCGGCTGGGGCGAATTGGGGGCAGAAATACCGACTTGTGAAGACATCGGTTCCACACACTGTTTTGCCCTGGTGGACAAAGCCGCCCCATCATCCCTGCTCCCGACCCTGCACAATCTGCCACAAGGTGCGCTCAGAGGTGTAGGAGCACGCACCTCGTGACCCGCTGGCATCTGTGGCCCTGTGGCTACCGGGTCTGTGCACATCAATACCGCAGCTCACCCTGGCCCACAGACAGCCCTTTGGGAAGCGGAGACACCGGCCCTCATTCACTGCAGGGAAAACCGGAATAGGACGATGGAGCATGCACTGGTGCCCCAGCCTTCCTGCTGCTGATCATCATCAATTCTGAAGTGCTGCCGCCTTATATCGGAGGCCTGTCCGACCTGGCCAGAGTAAGAGCGGCCGAAGTGTGGCGGAAATTCCTGGGGGAGTGGACTGAAGAAGTTGTCCACCGCCTAGATCGTGTCCCACAGTGTGCTGCTGGTCTCCTGAGCCCTACATGCCCGGTCCTGACATCTGGTTAAACAGACAGCCCGGAGATCGACAGTCTTCTGCTCTTCACATCTTCCCTCAATATCAGCGGATCGGTCTCCGGCGGCGACACAGCAGGAGGGGTCAACGATGGCAGGAAAACAGGATGCAGACAAGGGCTCGGCTCGGGGTCCCAGGACCATCAAGTAATCACAGTCCAACAAACTTGACCGATACACCCTCCACAGGAGTTCATCGCCTGACCTGCGGCAAACGCCTAAAGCAGTGGAAGACCCAGAAAACGCCACCCCAGACCTAACGCTGCAAGACGTCTTTAGCAGCCATCAACGGGGTCAAATCATCCTTGGAGCAAAAAATGGACACAATCTCCATTGACTTTAATGTCATTCGAGTGGACCTTAGCAAAATGAATGAGAAAGTAAAAACCCTGAACATGTAGACTGCCAGCCTGACGGAAGACGTGTCCTTACTCCAGCGAGAAGTTCAAGATCTCAGATCCTCCTGTGAGGTGGCCGAACACAAGCTGGACGTTTATGAAGGTCATTCCCGGCGCAACAATGTCCACATTCTCGGAGTGCCTGAAAAATGAGAGGGGCCAGCGCCAGACCGGTTTGTGTAGGACCTCATTCTGAACCACCTCAAACCTAAGGGCCTGGGGGAATTTTTCACAATCGAGCGCGCACACAGAATTCCGGGTCCCAAGCCGGGTGCACCGCTGTGCCCTCTAATTCACCGTGTCCTGAATTTCAGATACAGGGACGCAATTCTTCAACACGCGAGATCCACAATCCCTCTGTATTATGAGAATGCCGCACTGACTTTCTTTCCAGACTTTACACAGATGGTGCACAGACAGCGCCGTACGTTCATGGCAGTTAAGAAACGGCTCAAGGAGAAGGGGTTCAAATACGCCATGATGTTCCTGGCTCGCCTCCGTGTGGAGTCCGGGGGGGGGGCTTGGTTCTTTCACGACCCGGAGGTGGTCTCAGACTGGCTGGACAGGCGAATCGGTAGTGACTCTGGAGGAGAGGACAGGGATGGTGCTCCAGTCACAGGATCGGGGGAGAGAGGCACTGGGTGCCCCAGCCACTCACTCAATCTTGGTCAGGTAACGGGGCCCTGAGACCTAGCCTCTGGACAGCATTTTATCATACCTCGCCCAAAGGCGAAGACTCCGTACAATCGGTCTCACAGTTAATTGGTTTTAAATAGTGTAGGGGCTGGAGGGACGGAGTGTTGGCCTTTCTCCTCTTTTCTTCTTTTGGTTGTTTTGTAGCATGTCCAGAGGGCAGGGCAGTGGGGTGGGGGGGGATGGACGGGGGGTTTCGAAGGGATTTTTCTTTGTTGTTTTCCTTTTATCATCGACACAGAATTTCATGCCCGGTAGGACACACCACATTTATCAATACGCCAATGCACACACACTGGGATAAAAGTATCAAAATATTAAGTTGGAACGTCAATGGGCTTGGGGATAAAGTCAGGCGAAGTGTTGTGCTGCAATATATCAAATAACTGGGTCCTGATATTGTGTTTCTTCAAGAGATGCATCTCATGGGTCACTCCTGCAGAGCGATGAATCGGTGCGGCTATAAACTAGTAGCACATGCAGGTTTCACGACTGGCTCCAGGGGTGTGGGCATTATGGCTAAGAATACATTCCCCTTCAATATGGACTCCACCTGGATCGACGACAGGGCTAAATATGTGGTAGTCTCTGGGTCTTGGGGGGGCCGGGACCTCACATTGCTATCTGTTTACGTTCCGCTGGGCCTTCAAGCGGTATTGTTCCGGGACCTCCGTACTTCCCTTCTCTCTCTTCCGGAGGGGTTGTTGGTGCTAGAGGGAGATTTTAATTCAGTATGCTCGGGTGAACTGGACCGACACCCTCCTCGCGAACTAGGGCCTGCTTCCGGCTGGCTGCCTTGCTTCCTGGATGCCATGGGGCTTATAGATACATGGCGTACACTCAACCCAGAGATAAAACAATACACGTTCCACTCTGGTGCCCATCACAGCTTCTCCTGCCTAGACTATATTTGGGTCCCTAGCTCTCAAGCCTCGTACATTCATGAGTCCCTCTATTTAGCGAGGGGCATATCCGACCATTCACCGCTGTGGGTAAATATACTTCTAGATCGCATTCGGGTGGGTAGGATTACACCCATTAACCCGTGGCACCTACGTAACCCCAAAATCTGCAAGGGCCTTTTACTCATCACGAAAAACGACTTCACGGAAAAAGCGGGCACCGTGGCCTCTGGCCAAACGCTCTGGGAAGTCTTTAAAACCGTGATCAGGGGGAAGCCCTGTCTTTAATAGCAGGTCACAACCGGGAGTGGTAGAGGGCAATATCTGACATAAAAGATGACATTCCAAAACTTGAGGGGGAGCTAGAGGGGCGCGACTCTCTTGATCTCATCCACTTGCTAAAGCTTAAACGGGATGAATATAAAGCAATAGTCACGGACGCGGCCCGATCTCTGGAGCGTGAAAAACTTGGGAGAATATATGACGTGGGCGACAAAGTGGGGAAATTGATTGCCTGGCTAGATAGACGGGAATGGGCAAGTAGACTAGTCCTGGTCCTCCATGAGGCATCAAACTCCAAAATCGTGGACCCTCAGGCGATAGTTAATCAATTTGCCGAGCATTTAGGTGCAGTATAGGATAGAAGCGTCCTACACTGAAGAGGACTCCACTGAGTTCCTCACAGATGTTGCCATGCCCACCCTCACCGTAGCAGATAGGGAGCTAATGGACAGTCCTCTAAGAACAGATGAAATCGCCCTGGCCATCAGATCACTTCAATCGGGAAAGGTGTCTGGCCCGAACGGAATCCCCATAGAATTGTACAAACTGCACCCGGAAGCCGTGGCAATCCAGCTTAAAGTCATGTTTGAGGAGAGTAGGGAGTTAGGTGAACTTCCGCCAGATCAACGCATTGCTAACATTGTTCTTATTCACAGAGACGGCAAACCCAAAACAGACTGTGCTTCCTATCGGCCCTATCTCCCTTCTCAATGCCGAGTCTAAAATTCTTGCGAAGGTCCTGGCCAACCGCCTGGTCAAAATTATATCAACACTTATTCACCACGACTAATACGGCTTCATCCCACACCGAAACACAGCGCTGAATCTGCGTTGTGTCCATGGGGTGCTTGGCAGGGCGGACACCATACGTGAACTGGACGTCTGGATTTCCCTGGACGCCACTATGGCGTTCGACTTGGTCCAATGGCCTTATCTCTTTGCAGTCCTCCAGAAGCTGGGATTTGGCTCCGATTTTATCGGTTGGGTTCATCTCCTCTATGCAACACAGCTGGCGAAAGCGGTAGTCAACAACAATCTGACACCTTTACTTTGAGTCGAGGCACCTGCCAGGGCTGGTCACTCTCCCCTCTCCTCTTCGCCTTGGCACTAGAGCCGTTGGCTGCCTGGATCCGGCAGGACCTAATGATCCGTGGATTCCGCTGGTCTGCAGACTGGGAAGACCGGATATCACTTTACGTAGACGACATATTACTCTATCTTACCGATCCCAGAAAGTCTCTAATAGTCTTATTAGATATCTTGGCAGTGTTTGGGCGGTATTCCGGATTTAAATTAAACTGAACTAAATCACATCTATATCCCCTTCATGAAGACATGCCTATTGTGCCTTCTAACTGCCCGATTCAACTCTCCACATCAGGGTTCAAGTATTTAGGTATATTGGTCTCCCTGGTTCCCGCGCTCCGTTATGAGAACAATCTCCTCCCCCCCTCCAACGCCTGCGGCACAATATTGCCAGCTGGAAAACCCTTCCGCTGTCTCTCCTAGGAAGGGCCGCACTTTTTTAAAATGATGTCCCTCCCTCGCATCCTCTATGCCTTGCACAATTCGCTCGACGCCGTCCCTGCTTCTTATTTTAAAGAAATTGAACAACTCCAAAGGGAACTGCTATGGAATGGCCCACCGCGTATAGCCCTTAGTAAATTAATCTTGAAATGGTATGATAGAGGTATTGCCCTTCCCGATATTAAGAAATATTATTGGGCTGCCCTCCTGGCTGGCATTAATCATGGCACCTACGGGTCTCCCGACGACCCAGGCTAATGGACAGATGGCTCCTGCCGGGTGGGAATTATAATCGAGCACTGTACTCTAAACCAGCGAGAACTCTGCTGACGGGCCCCACAGGGCACTCGATGACCGTTTGACGGGCTGCCCACAGATCTCTAAGTTGGGAAGGTAAATGGACATTGGCCACCCCCTTGTGGGATTCCGAGAAACTGGGAAACCTGTGGCGAACAAAGAGATTTGACAAGTGGGACATAATTGGGATCTCCCGCATCCAGGACATGTGGGAAAAGGGGGACATCAAAACATCCGCCTCCCTTCAGGTACAATATGAGCTGGCCGACTCAGAACATTTCCGCTACAGACAGATAAGACATGCCTTGCGCTCCGCAGACTGGCAGGATGCTGTGTCCTCCCCTAGAGTGGTGGCCATCCCCGCGAGACTGCGATTGGTCCAACTAAAAATCCTGCATAGAATATATATGACAGGGCCTACGTTGGTGTTGATGGGGAGGGCGTCCAAGGGGGACTGTCGTAGACGGTGTGGCCAGCTGGGTACGTTCTTACACATCATCTGGGAGTGCACTCTCATTCAGTCCTACTGGAGGGAAATTCATGGGTAGTGGGGTAGGTCCTGGGAGTCCATATTTCCCCGGAGGCACATAGGTGTTTGCTCAACATATGGGAGTCAACTGATTTAAACACACCCCAAACACAGTGGACCACACTTGGATTCATGGTGGCCAAAAGGAACATTGCTACGGCTTGGGGAGCCTTTGCCCCTCCCACTCTGAAAGACTGGAAAACAAGCATGGACTGGTGCATGTTCCGTGAGAAAACAGTCTACCTGACTCGTGGCTGCCCTAAGAAATGGTCCAGTATATGGGGGCCTTGGAATTCCTATAGAGGGAACATTTGCACCCCACAGCACTCCATAGCGGCTGATGACTTACTTTCTCCCTGAACTGTCCCAAAAGTGTAAATTGTGCAACATGGTTATCATATGAAAACTATTGATGAGAATTGTCGTGTCATTGTAAGTTATGCTGTTTGTCGATGATTGTTAATAAAAAAAGAAATTTAAAACAAAATATTGGATTTATTTTAAAAACTGGTGTGTCCTTTTGTAGTGTTTTCACTATATTACTGTTGGTTATGTGCAAATGCTTTACACACTGCTTCTGCGGTAAGCATGTCTGCTCGTGCCAAGCTACCAAGAGGGTGAGCAGGGGTTATTTTAGAAGTGTTCCCCCTTACCATGACTAGGAAGAAGGGTCCTTACTTGGACAAAGGTACCTACCTCTGCCCACTAGCAACCCCCATTTCTAACAATAATCAATCATAAAAACATTGTTAAATGTTCACAATAGAAACTTCTAAAAGTATAAAAATGTTTAAAAGCGTTACAAGTCCTTTATATATGGAAAAAACTATAAGTCCTCTAAAATATATTCATATATAGTTTGAGCAACTGAGTATGCCTGAAAGCCATTGTACTCAGTCACAGCGAGAAAGGAAAAATGTGTTTAAAATTCTAATTACGGTTGTTTTGGAAAAGAGGCTGAAGTGTTCTGAGCCCACGGAGAGCCAATTTTTTATGTATCCTGTGTGGGAGATGCAACATCACTGCTGCTTGCCTTCGCAGAAGATGGTCCCTGTAACACCTCACACCTCAGGTCAATCGCGCAAAGGTGATCTTCTCCAGTTCCCACAGCCGATACTGAGGAAGCATTTGAAACATCCAAAGCCTGTGTGCCTGTAGTAGAGCGGGTATCCAATCCAACAAGAGCTGAAGCATCCCGTGTTGGCTCTAAGAATGCAGACATCAACATGGGAATACGCTGAGGAGATTGCACTACCTGTGCCATTAACGAGCCCAGCAATACATCCAAGTCCATAGGCGCAACCAGTGGAAGTGTTAGACAGAGGTCCAACACGCGTTCTTGTCTGCAGAATAAGCAGTGGAGCCCAGGCAAAACACAGTCAATCCAGACTGGTCGATATGATAGGAACCAAGACTCGCTTAGATCCTGAAGTCGAGGTGTGTCCTCATGGAGTACCATGCGGTCACTGTAATGTCGCTCCAAGAGCATTCTTTCCATCTCCTTGGTGACTGGGACTTCCATTGCATAGCAGAAAAATTTAAATCAGGATACCCACTACCAGTAGCAGGTTTAGCTGAAGCGCTCCAAAAACATTTCCCAACACAGAGTGTATAAAAGCTGGAATCACTCCGAAGACTGTCTGAAAGGTGCTTAACAGTCTCAAACTTATGGTCTTAAATAGGTGTACTATACCCTGCGTATCAGACATGTTAAAGATACGTTGTACCAGTTCTCTGAAATGGAAAGGGCAATTTGTTCATACCAGTTCCTGTATCTCAGCTGAGAACCTGGCAACCTGAAGATCAAAAGTCTCTCTGCTGAGGTTAAGGGCACATCCTTTTGTAAAAGCATGACTTTCAGTCGGCTCAGAGAATCAAACCGTATAAAGGAAACATTCAACGAAGGACATAACGGTGCCTTCCTGACGGTGTGGGTCGGTGGAAACGATACTTGCATACAACAAGTAACCCTGGAACTTACTGTGACTAGATATGCGAGGCCTGGAAGCATCCTCCAACAACCTTGATCATTCAGCATTAAGTAACTCCCATTCGAGAGCATCCTGAACACTGGATTAATCACAGCAGCCGGGGATCCCTTAAAATGACAGGATAAGTTTGCGACTGAACCATTACAGGCCTCATGAACCATAATATCCTGGCAAATTAGAGACCCACTTAATGAAGTCTTGCAGTCTGTACCGCTGAGAAACACTTCAGCGTCCCCATTCCTGCATCTAAATCTATACGGTAACTCCCAAGATTCATGGATGAAGTCCTAACCCATTGATTCCTATCTGCCTACCTGGTGGTATTCTAGGCAATATTGAAATTGGAACGTTGAAACTGGCAATGTAATATGGCCATGAATTAACCATTCTGTGGACTGCGACTCTGCCACAGTGAAAGGTAATTGGTCCAATTTTTCAATGTGCAGCATTGTATATTTTGCTTCTCTTTGTGCCATTGTTGTCTGCCTTTCTGTTAGATTATAAGCAGAAAACAGAGACATACTGATAATAGATCGCCAGAGAGCAAGGATTGTAGCGTCCAGCTCAAAAGAATTGATCGTAACAGCGATTGTCCATGTTGTAGTATGGATAGACCCTGTTCCATTATATCTATAAAAGAAGACACAATGTTGCCCAGTGAATAAATCCTGGTTGTTAGTGTTGTCATTCCATTATCAACCACTACCAAAGTTTTTTTATAAGTTGACGCTGTCAATTTCATGCAATCTCTCCGCAGCTTCCTGTTGAGTCATTTTCCAAACTTCATTGTAAATAGGGTATAAGGAAGGTTTACGATGTGGCTTCCGGGAACCTAGCAAAAATCCTTACGGTCCATGTCATCTGAGAGTAAGGGCAAGTGCTGTTTTACCTGGGACAATGTTGTGGTTCTCAGCCAATCTAGGCGTAACTTCCCAACACTGTAGGATGTCACCACCCCGGATGCTCTCGTTGTACATATCGTAGGTCTGGTCTATAGATACTTAAATCCTCGGTGGTGCCCTTGAATCTTGACTGACACTTATTTGTGTCGATAGGTCAAACTAACCATCCCTTCCTATTTGTGTCTGATGAATTGCATGAAACTTCATGCATGAGGTCATCTAATGTACCCTTACTGTGTTCTGTATAATTTTGCCATCCCTCAAAGTGTAAAGGCGAGGGAATACGAGATGTGTTCAAGTCCTAAATCTTGGCTAACCCAAGACAATAAGTCTGTTGTACATTGTCGTTCAGGAAGATAATCTGCTGTGGAATGAGGAATACTCTAAATAGTGCCTCAGTTCCCTGAAGCTGCCATTCCTTAGTCCTGAAGACTGATTTTATGTCTAAAGTGTCTTTCCATAAGTCGAAACCCTGTTCAGACAGTTGGGAAATAAAGGATGCAGAGTATATCTGTTTTGTGTTAGTAAGCATATTTTTTCTCACAGATGCAGGTGCAAGTTTGTAATAAAATGAACGTGGATCTGATGTGTTAAACACAGAAAAATAAGCAAACCTTTGTGGAAACATTTGTGAACTACCTTTCGGTGGTGTTGGGCAATGTTCCCATTGGTGGTATGCAAAAACATTATGTGTGGTACTCGCTTTATGCATAAAAATGAGGACCATAATGATGGTAACAATACATGGTGTCAAATGTCAACATCAGATGTATGATCATACATTTCTTTTTTAGGTCTCGCTGAGCCAGCGCATGGGCTGCTCTGAGAGAAATTTAGTGAGTGGCTTTTGAAAGTGCTACCACAGGCTTTTCCTGGCCACGCGCACAGCTGCCATGTGGGTTTCTGTCAAGGCTCATTAAGCCATGCCTCCCTCTCTCCGCGCTTCAATTCCCTCCCACTCCCCCTCCCCCGATCGCGTAACTGTGCTTTAAATGTTCTTTTAGCGAGCGCACGCACACACAAATCCCGGGCCCAATGCTTGTTTTCTTTGGGGGGTTTTTAGCGGCTCACTTTTGCCGCCGCACCGTGCTGCTTTTTTTTTTTTTTTTTTTTTAGCGCGCCCACACAACTTGAGGCTTGTCAATCTGGGTGCTACTTTGGGCCCGTATACTGTGCTGTGTTGGTGGGCCTCCAGGGTTTCCTCACCCTTCCCGCACCGTCTATTTCACCGAGTTGCACTATCCTGTCAGCACACTCACACTTCGTTGCCTCTCTGATGCACAGTCAGACACTTCTCTTATAATTGCGTTAGCCCTGTTACAATGATGCGCCCCAGCGTCAATTGTGTATTCTTTATACGCTTTGTAATCTGGTCCGCAGTTCACTTTCGGGGATCGGCTGATCCTGAGTGCTCTGTCCTACAGCTGCCGGCTTCGGAGGCTGCCCCCGGCCAGCCCTCCCGGGGATTCCACCAAACAGGAACATTGCCTTTCATGTGGATCAGCACTATTAGCTGTCACGAACGTGAAAATATACATCAAAGGGCGTCTTTGGTGTGCTCGAATTACTCATCACTCTGATGCGCGTCCCTCAGCACTTTCTTTTATTTGACATCAACAGATGCAATCAAATGGCTGCCGGTAGAAGCCAGCCCCATCCTGCACTCGCTCCTTCCTCGTGGTTTTGGTTGGGAGAGGAGATTTCAGTCTCCTATTAAAAAACAATACGGTGTGCTTCTCATGAGGCAGACTGATGTATCTCCGTTATTATTTCCGCTAGAATGATCTTATAAATATGCAATGGCCTGTTAAACATTTCTTTATAATAAATGTATTCTGACGTCCACATTTGCGTGTAATGCATACTGTATGTAGCAGATTTCAATTCATCAGGAAATTCAATAACCGTGTAGCGGCTAGAGACTTTATGAGGTCATTGAAATCGTGGACGACAGGCAATATCCTCATTCGGTACATTTGAGGGTATTTTTTTCCTTGTTATATATGATCCAGCAAATACTATATATGGTGGGGCGTGGTAAGCAGTACAAAATAGTGAACGTCATTTTTTAACGTTCCCACATTGAGCAGCATAAGTCGTCCTCAAACCTGCTTTGATGTCCCACCAAAATACACCATAAGCCCAGAATGTTTGGCTAATAGCCCAGCAGTGCAGCGGAAGTTTGGTTCGACAACATAGCACAACATGTTCAACATAGAACATGAAAAGCAAGGCAGAAGACTTGAATGTGAATTGAAGTATGTGTGTTTTTAAAGCACTGCATATCCCCGTAAAACCACTTCAAAGCGCTTTGTTAAAGTGCAGTAAGTAAAATGGTGATATTGCGACACAAAGGGGTTAGGCACCGATGTTCTTGAAATCAAAGGCGCGTCATTTCAGGATGGGCGGAGCTTCTTGGCATCTGAAAGCATAGCGAGGAGCTGGAATAATGCTCGGATTTCCAGCCTATCAGACAAAAGAGAAGGTTGTTGCTAGGTTGCCACACTACTCCCCACACTGCCCCCCCTGCACACAAAAACAGGTTGTTGGGCCTTTAGCCAGACAAATATGCCACAGAATGTGCTGTGTAATTAGTCTGTACATGAATATTATACCCTTATACATTGAATATCCTTGCCATCTAGGTTGTCTCTCCTTGATACATCATTTTATCAATCCTGCTGTATAATTTGGTTTGTCTCAAAGAGGAGAAAATACCAGGGTTGGACTGGGACATAAAATAGGCCCAGGCACCAAAATAAAAGCAGCCACCATTAGCAATTCAGATAGTTAAAAAGTGGCCCACATTTGCAAAGCAGGCCAGCTGTGAACTTCTAAAGACACCCTGAATGGGTGTTTTGCAAGATATGGGAGACTGCAAGCCTTTTTCTTTGTTGCAGGCAATGTTTAGGGCAACATCAGGTAAATTACATTAAAAACTGGCTGGTTAGGCCATACAACAGGCCCGGAAACTGTTAAAACAAGCATTGGCATAGCCAATAGGTCTCGCCTTTGGGACCCTATAAATGATTAGAAATGCAACAGTTGTTGTTGCACCAAGGATATTGTGCTGCATAACTAAACACTTATATGGTCCCAAAAGTGAGACCTATTGACTATGCCAATGCTTGTTCTTGAATGCAGCAGGTTGTTCTAAATCAGACAGCATACTATTTACAGTTTCAAAATCCCAATCGTCAGAGAATGTACTAGAAGTGATATCATTAAAAGAAGTTTTCAATACATGTAGTATTTTCAAAAGTTTAGTGGGACCAAGTACATCATATGAAACTCTATCCCTTCAGGAACTGGAACTGCTGTAATGTTCACAAAGGACAGGTCCCCTTGTTCATGGTGAGATGATGTATGAGGTTTCAGTACCAAGTTCACATGTGATACTGCTGAGCGTTCTGGAAGTTAATGTCCATTCAGTAGCAAGGAAAAGACAGTCACTAAACCTATCCAAAGGACTAGGAACAGTAGACCAATTGCTATCCAAAGCTGTAGCCAGGTGAAACAAGGTAAGTCTTTTTCAACCAAAGGTAGAACTCCTGAAGTAGTTTTTTTGCAGGAAATTGGCGCTGGTTCACTTGGCTCCAGAGAGAAGGTATCAAAATTCATGAAAATAGCCAGATGCAGTTCAATCTATCTTCGGTAGGTCAACAGGTCTTGTTGAACTGGCCGATGGCTCGTTTTGAGGCATATTCACATATATGTCAGTATTAGGCCGAATTGAGATCGGTGTTTCATTTGTGTTTTGATGTTCAATTTCAATAGGCACAACCTTCATTCCATTGTTGGCAACTTCGTTACTTCGTAGAGTTGATTCTTCAAATGTTATAATCTTTCTGTCTGAACCTCCTGTATGGTAGTGAGAGGAGATCGGCGGCTACCCAGGAACCCACGCGGCCTGCTATTCAGTATCTGCCACATATTGTGGTTTGATCAGATCAATGGAGACAAATCGTCTTTCTTTTCTTTTGGCAAGAGGTGGAAGTAGTATCGTTCTTGTTCCCTCGACAGCCAGGACAGGTATAGGCGTTCTGTAAGATGGCCCAAATTCCTTTTTATCTACCTTACCTGGTGATCGCCTGCAGCTCAGTTCCTTCGCCACACCGCCCCGGTCCGACACGGTGTTTCACCGTTGCGCGGAGGGCGTGGAGGCAGAGCCAGGCACTTCCGGTGAACGCTGACGGGTTAGCGGTCTAGCGCTCACGCAGGGAGGGGATTTAACCATCAGCTGAAGCGGCCGCGCAGAAGGCGCGCCAAATACAAGCCCGTCTGCGCCCGTCCGCGACTGCACGGGGCCTGGGGTCAAAAACCCTGGCCGTGCTAGACCATCTATAGGGTATGGTGCCCAGGAACTTCTTGGCCTTTGCGGGCCAACACCGGAGGTATGTAGACATAGTGCATTGGGGGGGAAATTTGGCTGGAGATGCAGGCACTGCTTATGGGACGCTTCTCCTGTGGAAGTGGGTTATGACTACCTGAATTGCTGCCTGCTAAACTGCCGCTCCTTAAGGAAGCACAGTTTAGAAGTCTTTGATCTTCTGACAGATTGCCAGCTGGATGTACTTTTCCTCACCGAGACCTGGCTAGACATAGACTCTGAGGCAAAGATTGTGGAGGCGCTTCCGAGCAAGTATGCTATTACTAGGTTGGATAGGACAACCGGCAGAGGTGGGGGAATAGCGCTCATTTTTAAATGTACCCTCCAATGTACACTGGAGTCAATTGACATTGCCGAAAGTGAGACGGGGGCTTTTTCGATCCAAGTGAACGCTAACCTCACAGTGATGGGTCTCCTGGTCTACAGACACCCTGGTTCATCTACACGGTTTTTACCAAGTCTGCTCGAAAACCTCACCCAGAGAACACTACGCCACAATAGATTCTTAGTCCTAGGCGACCTCAACCTTCATTTTGAGGAGCCCAGGAGTGGTACGGTTGATGCGCTATGTCAAGAAATACTGACGCTTCAATTAAGGATCGTTTCGGACCTCCCTACCCATCAGGGGGGCCATACCCTTGACCCCATTTTTGCCAACTGGCAGGACATTGCAACAAAGGTTCCTCTTCCTGTCCCGTGGTCTGACCACTTCTTGATCCATTTTGACATACATGTACCTGAGCCGATTGCCCAGACGAAATTACCGTCGGCAATAAGAACCCGGAACTGGGTGGGTTTCTCCCGGAAGCAATTCAACAGCGCCCTCATTGAGGGAGGCTCCCCGGGAGGTATGGACATCGATAGCGCCTGCACTAACAAATAGGCGCATAACGAAAGCTCTGGATAGCACGGCTCCTTGGGTAAGGAGAAAGAGGCAGGGTAGGGCTAAAAAATCTGCTCCCTGGTTTAATGATGAACTACGCCTCGCAAAAAAAGAGTGTAAACGGCTGGAGAGAAGGTGGAGAAAGGGTTTCTCGGAACTGGAGGGGAAAGAGTACCGTGCTAGGCTACACACATATCATGGGCTCATTAGGAAAGTGAAGGCTTGTTACTATCAAGAGAGAATTGGGGCTGCAGAGAATGCGGCCAAAGACCTGTTTAAGATTTATAAGGAAATCTCTCTGGATAGCCGCACTCCCTCTGTCCTGGGCTCAATAGAGGCTTGCAATCGGATAGCTGACTTCTTTTCTAATAAGGTTGACAACATATATTCCTCTTTCCCTGGTGAAGCTAGGGATGGTAGAGGTATCGAGCGGCGTAAGAGAGGTGCTTGGGAGGGGGAAAAGTATGAACAATTTCCAGGTCCCACCTCCTGAGACACTCATTCAAATATGTCTAGATGTGAAGTCAGGCTCTCCCAGGGATCCGGCGGCCCCTAAAGCTCTCAAGGAGAGTATCTCTGTCCTGGAACCATATATCAGACACCTTTTGGAGATCTCTTTTTGGAGTGGCGTGGTACCCAACTGCTGGAAAGAGGCAGTGGTCCTGCCTCTACCCAAAAAAACCATATTAGCCCTGAACGACTCGATAATCTGCGTCCTATTTCTCTTCTTCCCTACTTTGCTAAAGTGGCGGAGAAGGTAGTGAATAACCAACTGACGACGCATGTGGAGAAATTCCATCTTCTTCACTCTTCTCAATCGGGTTTTCGGGCTGGCCATTCCACCGAGACGGCTCTGCTATATGCCGTCGAAACAATCAGGCAGAGCGTGGATGTGGGCAGACAGTGGCCTTGATACTGTTGGACCTAAGTGCCACCTTTGACACTGTGGCATATCACACCTTGCTACAGTGTCTAGAGGCGGGTGGTGTCTCTGGTCTTGCCTTGAAGTGGCTGGGTTCCTTCCTGGCAGAGCGGAGCTTCCAGGTGAGACAGGGCTCCTACTACTCTAGGAGCATCAGGCTACGTCAAGGAGTGCCGCAGGGCTCGACCTTGAGCCCGACCCTTTTCAATCTGTATGTGGCCCCCCTTGCTAACATCGCCGAGCGGTTTGGGATCAGGGTCGTGTCATACACCGATGACACACAACTGGTGGTGTCCCTTACGCATGATCTAGACTCGACGGCCCTCAACTTCAAGGCATGTCTGCAGGAACTGGCATCCTGGATGTCTGACAATTGCTTGAAGTTGAACGGTAATAAGACCGAGGTGCTGATTGTAGGTCGCACCCCATCAGTTTGGTCGTCGGCATGGTGGCCTCAGATCTTGGGTCCCACCCCCAGGCCAAGCGATCAGGTGAAGAACCTGGGCGTGTGGCTTGAACCTAAGCTCTCTTTTGAACATCAGTCCAGACGGTTGGCTGGCACTTGCTTTGGGGTCTTAAAAGGCCTCCGTAAGACTCTGGACTTGCTGCCAGTGCCTGCCAGGAAGACTATGGTGCACGCCCTGGTAACCTCCCGCCTGGATTATGGCAATTTACTGTATCTGGGTGCGACGGGGCATGCTTAAATAGGCTCCAATGTGTGCAGAATGCCGCGGCTAGGTTGGTTCTCATGCTACCTAGAAGGGCGTCTTCCAAGAAGGCTCTGGTGTCGCTCCACTGGCTCCTTATCAGAGAGAGAGTGACGTTTAAGGCACTCTGTGTGTGCCATCGCATTTCCCATGGCAGGAGCCCTGCATACCTGGCGGAATTGGTCTCTCACTATGTGCCCACCAGGCAGCTGAGATCCTGTGGATCGGGTCTGTTGATTGTCCCTAGGATTTCGAAGTCCAGGATGGGTGGCAGATCGTTTCGTCGCCTGGCCCCTCAAAACTGGAATAAACTGCCACTGAGTCTTAGGTTGGAGGCAGCGGAAACCAAGTTCAGGAAGGACTTGAAAACTCACCTCTTACGTGTGGAGCTAGGACACTACTAATCCCTGCACTCGCTGTTTAGCTCTGTGCGGTCCT
The DNA here is from genome assembly GCF_964261635.1 of Lissotriton helveticus. Lineage (NCBI taxonomy): Eukaryota > Metazoa > Chordata > Amphibia > Caudata > Salamandridae > Lissotriton > Lissotriton helveticus. The sequence goes on along the minus strand of NC_136070.1, from coordinate 685,430,115 downwards.
CCCACCACCACAGCGCGGGGACACACCAGCTGGTGTAACCAGGCGCTCTACAAATCTCTTTTATTATTATTATTTATTATTTCTCTGACCAGATCCCCAACTTTTGGGACCCAGGCAGGTCTTGCCGTAACTGATTTTACTTCCCCAGTGGTGGTGCGTTTTACTTGGACATTGCTTTGTAGTGCCCGGAATTCATTGAGTTGCTGTAAAACAGCCAAACGATCATTTATGTCAAATCCCTTTTCATTTGTCACTGTGCTGCCACAATCGAGGTTGGGAACCCACAGTCTCGTCCCAAACAGGACTTCATAAGGAGTACGGCCCCCGAAGGAGCTTCTTGGCATGTTATTAAGGTCGCTCTGGACCCTAAATAGGTGATGAACCGAACTGCCACCGAGCCGAATATACTTGCTGTTATGGATTGCTTTAAGTCTCGTTTTTTCGCTCCACAATCAAATTTCCCTCAGGATGATGCAGAGATAAGTACCGCAATGCAACACCCAAATTTCCCATGGCTTCCTTGTAAGCCTGAGAGCTAAACGCGGGCCACCTTCAGAATGTAATGGGCTAATTGAGTATGTCCCTATAAAGACTCGCAAATCCTTTATAACAGTTCAGGCATCAGCCGAGCGCTGAGGCCTAACCCCCAGGAATCTAGAGCATGAATCAACTGCCAGATATACTTGTAAGCTCCATCAGATTGTAAGGGGCCGCAGTGGTCCAAATAGACACAAACGAGAGGTCAGTCTGATATCAGTAATGGTGTTTGCAGTGGATGTGCTACAGGGGAACCCTTAATCTGCTGACAGGTGACGCACTTAAGGACAAATGCTTTTGTCTGTTTTGTTAAACCTAGCCACCAATAGTGTTGTTTCAAAAGTGAAACATTTGCAGTAATCCCTGCGTGTGCTGAACCCAGAACTTCATGTGCAGCTAGAATTAAACCTAATCTGCGATGCATGTTTGGAATTACTCTATCCCACACTTACGGAATTTGAGCATACAGTACATTTTGTGCATCCAACTTGTAGGAGTACTTGAGTAGAAAGCCTTGTGGCAAGGCTGTGCTGTTTTTTTGAAAAGCGATGACAGCTACCATTATCTATCCGTCTATCCCCGTTCTTTGGACGAGTCATTGCAGCTAGGCAGCAGTTTGCACTGTTGCCTTGGCGGCTTCATCAGCCAATGAATTCCCTTCAACGTGCACCTCCAAACGTTGATAACACAGCGTATCAATCACGCGAGTAAGTGGCAAGCCTTTTTTCAGCTCTACCACTTGTTCCCAAACCAACTTGTGCTTTATTGTGAAACCTTTTGAATCTTTAAACCCTTCCATGCTGCCAGGATTCTGCTCCTGTGCTGGACATTCCAAGCGCGGGTGTGGTCATGACGGCCCCCAGCCGTTATCAGCACACGAGCACTGTAGTGCATGACGGCTGGGGGCCGCCATCAGCATGCAAGGGGTTAAAACCATTCTGACCCCAGTAGTGAAGAAATTTACTGTATGGCTGGACACAATAAAACGAATCGCACACAATAAGTGTAGGGAATTCACGATCCGTGTTTTTTAGTGCCAGTTCTGCCAGCTGAGTTGTGCAAACTCCTAGACACTGCGTCTGCATATTGCTAGGACGGAACTTGCCGTCCTGCATACGACCCTTCACAATTGCACATGCTGTGCTGTATTGCTGTTTACTACCTACGACAGGCTGAGCAGATCCATCAGTGTAAATAATGTATTCATAATGATCTAGAGGCATTATTTCATTCGGGAGAGGATATTCTTGATTGTACTGCAGAAATCGTTGAGGTTTTTAGTGTAGAATTAAATGTGTACTCATCTGTTTCAGTAAGAGAATTAGCCCATTGTATCCACAGTGGATGTAGTGCTTTTGCGTTTGGAACGCTAGCTTTTGTAATAGCCTCTAGGGTTGGTACTGGGGTTACAACAATTATTTGTTTCCCAGGAGCCAGTGCTCTCTCTCTCACTACAGCTGTCTGTACTGATGGTAAAACCTTTTCAATTGATGCAAAATACATCTCAGCATTTTTGTGCAAATGAGATTTGTATGCAATTGGTACAGTTTCGCCTTCCTTGAAGGAGAGGTAAGTGTACGCGGATTGACTAGCTATTATACGGACCACCAAATTCATAGTGTTTACACGTGTGTTTAAGTGTTTGTCATGTCAGCTTGAAAGGAACGTAGTATTTCTGTATATTCCTGTGTCCAGTGTTGAACTGAGAAATCAGGTCTGATTAAGTCGTAGAAAGGTCTTACTCTTTCTGCGTAATCCAATATTTAGGTTCTGCCAACAATGTAGGAATCCTAAAATAGATTCTTTTGAGATTGGAGCAATGCACACTTTTCTAAAAAGTTAGCTGCCAGGCTTTTCCCTTCACTTGAAAGCTCATATCCCAAAAATAGGACATTGAGGTGGGCAATTTCAGATTTTTTAAAGTCAAATTTGTAGCCCTTCGAGGCGAACCCCAAAATTATGTTGTTCACGCTGGTCAAGTGATCCAATAATTCATCATCCGCCAGATAAATTTCATCTACATAGGACAATGCCTCTTCATCAAAATGTTTAAGCAACTCTGTTACTCTTGCTGAGAATGCTGTCAAATATCTGCTCTCAGGTGCTATATTTTGGCAAAAGAATCCATTTGAGATATAAAGTGCTTTGTATTTTTTCTGCAAGATGTTATTCATCAATGCAGCACTGTGTGCATTTTGTACTGCAAATATTTTTGTGCATGTGTTTAAATGCCTATAGTCTAAAACTAGATGTTATTAATTATCGGGTTTCATTATTGAAAACAAAGGATTATTCATGGAAGTTGTGCAATTTTCTATTACACGTTGATGTTCAAGTTGATCTCCCCGACTTGTTTCTTCGCATCAGGTTTTATTGGGTTTTGTCTCTGTGGAGTTGGAGTAGTTTTCATTGGGATTATATGGTTAGGTGATTCAGCATCCCACCCTACATAATTGCAGTATAACGCAGGAGCCAATGCTACCGCCCACTCCTGCGCGTATGAATGTTTCAGTGATTGTGGAACAAGGTCAGAGAAGGCTGGTAAAATTACCGTTTCTCCTTTTGGACAATCCATAACAAACTCAGGCGGCCAATATTTTTCTGCTAAAAGAATGTTGTATCTAAAACTTCGGGTTCTCCCAAAAGAGACATTTTACATTCCTTGTTATGTCTCCCTCCATGTGGAGTGTTATTTCGTATAACTGGTGTGTGACACTTACCATAGTATCAGGTGTTTACACTGTGATATGTTCATTCAACACCGCTGTCACCAGAAATTCCAACAGGTTCTGGCGAGCTATTGTTACTTCTGCTGTGCGGTCTAGTATCGTCAGAGCCCAGTCCCCGTTCAGAAGCGGAGTCCTCAGTAGCCTGGGCTTTCATATTTTAAGTCCTGCTACCTTCTTCTTAAATTGAGTTTTCAATTTTGGTTTATCTTCTTTTTTGATTTTAAAGTCTGAACTGCGGTGCGTCTCTTGACTTTGTTCGCTCTTCTGATCTGTGTTCTGACCGTCCTTCCCTCTTGGAGTTTTTTGATAAACCCTGAAAGGAACAAGAGGAACTTGTATCAGTATCCTGATACTCGTCAGATTTTTATTGTTATCACAATTTCTAAGGTTATACCTCCTTTCGGAGGGCTCCTGTTGAGGAGACCCACCCCTAGATTGTGATCTATTCTCTCTATTTTTTTGTTTTTTATCATCCCATTTATTCTGCGAAGGATCAGGTGCTTTCTTGGTGTTATCCTTTTCAGGACTACCCATTACTTTTGGTTTTGTAGCTCTAGATACAAAATTATCTCTACCTAATTTGGCGTATGTATCTTCGATCATTTTTGGTAATTCTTGCTCCTGGTGTTCAGGAGATGCATTATCTCAAGTGCTGGCATATAGCCACAGCTGCTGCCTCCCCTTTTATGTTTGCTAACAATCATGGATACCTGGGAAAACTGCCTAATAATCCCATCCCCAAGTTTAGAGCGGGTTCTGCTCCATACTTAGTCCTTATTTATCTTGATACTACTGGTATCACTGCTACTGAAGGGATTCCATGAGTTCTGGTATAACCCTCTATCGGGGAGCTATCCACATTGGCAAGCAAACTGTCAGTATTCTGTGTTTTTCTTCTGGGCCTGTGTGTGGAAACACTGCCTCTAACTGTGCTATCTTCTGTGCTATCCAGAATGACATTTGCTCACGTTTAGTGTTTGTACGGTAATTTAGTTGCAGCTACTTGTAGTTGACCCGTTGGTGTAACCCTTGTAGGTTGAAGTGTGAGTGTTCTCATAATGAACTGAGTCAGATTTCTGTAAAAGGTTTATTATTTCTTTGTGAAGAGGACGTAGGTATGCTATTGGCAATGTGTCAATGTCTAGATGTGTCATGTAAGCCGATAGAATCAGCAAAGTCACTCGGTCTCTGCTGAGCGGACTGAGTCTCACTTTTTCTGTGGTGTGTGGGAGGATGCCTTTAAACCAGGTTACATGCTCCTGGTAACTAAGCGGATCTACACTGTCCTTGTACGGATAGTAATCTTCTGGTATTTCTTCCGGAGTGTAAGAATGAAATATATTAGTGCATGCATTTGCAGGTGGGAATTTAACCCATGAATGTATTCTATTCCTGGGTTAAATTCCCACCTGCAGATGAACGCACTAATATATTTTATTCTTACACTATGGATGAAATACCAGAAGATTACTGTCCGTACAAGGACATTGAAGTTCCGCTCAGGTACTGTTCTAAATGATTTATGTGCCTCAAACACGAATGTTACAGTCCCATCTAACTTCAAACTCTGCTAGTTTTAAAGTAAGTGCATTTCTGAAAGGTTTATACCACCTTCCTGCTCCCCATCCCCACTGCATTCGCATGTAATGCTGATGCAGCCTTCTCATCGACAGACCTTGTTGGAAGAATTTCAAGGAAAGGGAGATAAGGTTTTATGCACAATGTAGGGAACTATAATCCTTCAAGCTTGAATAACAGCCAATACATAGAGTATGCCTACTCAGCTGTGGCGGATTTTTTCCGTCCCGTTCCAGACGTCTCTGGGTAGATGTGAGTAGGTGGTCTCTGAGAAAACACGACTGAATTACTCAGATATGACCGTTAAATAGGAACCAAACCAACGTTGGCGGCACCATGTTGTGTACTTCCTATAAATCTATATAGGATCTGCGCGTTTAGACAATATAAACTGTGGGATTGGTGTCAAGACTGACTCCAGACACTCCCACCGCATATGTTTACCTGTATACTAGCTAGCTCACTGTGCCACTATGAACTCTTTTTACCAAGGAGCGAATAGTTTCCGGCAACTATCGAACAGGACAACCCTGTGCCCTCAGGGATCGTGGAAACAGTACAGTACATTTTGCTAAGTCACTCTTGCTCACTTTCTCTCAGAGCCCATGGTAACTCCCAGGACTCTGGTTTTTGTGAAATAGCTATCCTCATAGGGCAGAGTTGACACCTCAGTCTCATAGTTTTTTAGTTCAATGGTTTCCCAGTGCTAAAGTGGTTTCTTAACACTCATAGTATCTGGAAGGAGTGTGGGAGGTGCAACTAGCTTGACCCTGGGCGTTACAGGGCAGAATTCAGATGAGGGAAAACTTGGACCCAGGAACCTGAGGGTAACTCGTATGTGGCCATGAGGGGCTGGTGAATCCATATTTCTTACTAAATGGTTTCTTTGATTACTACCTTTGTCTAGGAGCGGACAGTGGCAGAAAATCGAGTTCACTTACGGATGTATTTCACACTAGTCTTTTGTTAGAAGGATAATATGCAATGAACGTACACATTTTTCGACAAAGTAGGTTTTTTTGTCAACCATTATTGAAATGTGTTACTGAATGTGGTGATATTTCATTGGTTGTCTTTGAAAACTGTATTGTTTGAAAATTTGAGATCATGCAGATACTATTCTAACATATCGAATATTTGCCCTGTGTTACAAATCTAATGTAAATTGAGACAGTCTCAGACCTAGTGCCTGTAACTGTTCTCCTGTAATGTAGTTCCTATAAATCTATATAGGATCTGTGCATTTGGACAACATAAACTGTGGGATTGGTGTCAAGACTAATTCCAGACACCCCCACCGGATATGTTCGCTAGCTGCCACAGTGCCACTATGAACTCCTTTTACCAAGGAGCGAATAGTTTCTGGCAACTATCGAACCTGACAAAACTGTCCCCTCAGAGATCGTGGAAACAGTAAAGTACTTTTCGCTCAGTCACTCAAGATCACTTTGTTTCAGAGAGATACACAGAATAAACTGTGGGGATATTTTCAATAAGCATTTATTGACCCAGCGTCATTCTAGTGTAAATTATATGTGCTGCAACAACTTTATGACAGAAACAGATGTATACTGGTATAAGCACCAACAGAGTAAATAGATGGTAGACTTCTACCATAATGCTTAAACAATGGCTATATGCTGGCATATAAATAAGTGACAGTAATAATGCGTACCCCTACAATGTTAACCCTAACTATATGTACCTAAATGCATCTAGCATATATGTAGGTGTATAGCTAAAAATCCCCTTAGAATAGAGCAAACCCCATTTTTTGATGTGGGAGAGCTAAGGACCCCGTCTTGGTCTTGAGATGGGCACCCTGCAAGGGATGTCAGATCACTGCGTGCTGGAGTGTCTGCGTGCAGGAACCTCAGCGTCTCGTGTCAGCATGGAAGTCTTTCTCCTCCATCTGCCCCAGCAAAGATATGGTGCTTATATTTATTATGCAGAAGATGGTAATCCTTCTGTAATTCTGAGAATCCTCATGCATAATAAATTAGGCTAGTTTTTGGGGAAAACCACACAACATTGATGCAACACCTAACTAGGTAAAAGGTCAGCACCAATAACCGTTATGTAGTACAATGGCAGGGTAAACGCAGGAAAAAGGTTAGGAGACTACCCAAGCCCATATTGGGGTACATTGCGATTCATAACGCTCCCAGTCGAAATGTTTGATTAAACAAACTGTTCCTGTTTTGTCAAACGTCTCGTCTTCTGTTTTTTAAGGAATCCAACTTCGAGCAACTGAAGTTGCAAATAAAGAGTTCCAGTTCCAACATTACTCTGTTCCTGGTGATAAGTGAACAAAGACTTTGCAAGCTACAGACAGGTGTGAATGATTAGACTGCATGGACCCAGATTAGGAACAGAGTAGTCTAGACTGAGCTATAGTCATGATGCCCTCAATAGTGTTCCATCTCCTTACGCTTGGTAACTAATTGGTCAAGAATATGCCTTCCACTTCATATTAAATATTTGATATAACATGAGGATGTACTAACAGACCACAGTGGCCACCTGATAAGGTATTTTCGGCAACATTAATGTATCCTTCTCCAAAACATTTGTATACTACCATCTTCTGTATAATAAAGCAAATACCGTAAAATAAGAACACTATCCTTATTCTGCTTAGTCACTAATTCTTTCAACATTCTGATCATACACCCATGCTGTGTAATTTCTATGACACATAACATGCCAAAAGCATCTTTCTAATTATTCTACATTTTACTGACTTCGGTTTATTAAGAGAATTCCCTTAATTTAAGCAATAGGGTCCACAAAACTAGGGCAATTGCACATTAAGACTCATTAGCTCTCCACCCCATGGGGTACATATTACCCCCACTTAAAGTATGCCAGGACCATTGTTTTTCACATTGTTTTGATGGGTGTAAATTACATGAGTGAACGTGCAGTGAATCCAATGGTGTCTGGATGTTTCTTTTGGGATAAACAAGAACTGGGCAGGTTATACCTCTTGTATCAATTACGGCAAGTAATAGGAGACCAATCATATAGATCTGTGCTCTACAAAAAGCAAAAGTATTTCTTGTAATGTCTGTTGAGTGTAGCACTGCCCCGCTTCACCCTACATGTTCACATATTAGGGAAGGCTGCTAGATATTTGGGACCAGAGTCATGAGGAAGGCCACTGACCTATGAGGGCTTTATTGGTGGCGCAAGCATATTGCCTCATTTTAAGATGCAGGAATAATTGACATCCCTTTGCATTCTCCTGTTAGGTTTGAATTTTACCAGGGGCACCATCATTAAAACTTAGGTTTGGGTGACCTACTACATCATTTTATATTTTGAAATCCCGATCCTTCTAACCCAACATCACTATACAAGACCTTTGAAGAGTGGTTGAACCCATTCAAGCAAGACTGGCCCTCGGATGAGGACGAGACACAATGTTCGGGGCTCACTGTGCCACTGGAATCAAGCTATCCTGGATGAAGAGAGGTGAAACCCGGAAACCAGTCCTAGGATACTTGTTTCCGGTCCAAGGAGGACCTGGCATGGCAGTTCGGGCTGGACTGTTCCCATGAGGCACAGGGTCAAGACTGATTTGTATATGGCCTGGTCTGACCTGGGGTGGCATGGTGAGCAAATGAATGATGGATTTAATCCAGATCTCTTGACTGGGGGTGAATGTTTTGATTTGTTCTGCATTCCGTCCATCTATTGTGTTACAATGTTGAAGTATGCCACAAACTGTAGATGGGGGTCCTGGTCCCAAAAAAAAAAAAAAAAGAAGAGGAAACAAAACGTTAATTGGGAACAGTGTATCTTAGGAGTTTTTTTTCTTACGGAAGGCTTTACTGTGTAGTTGTATATTTTCTATCTAGGGAGGACGGTATAGGCTACTACGTTTGCTCACTCTCGCCCTCATTCATTTTGATTGGATGCAACAGAGACCACAATTATAATGCTTAGGGAGCAAATTATTTTTTCAAAGTATATTTATGTGTAGATGGATTGGCTCCCGGTTATCCTGTGTAAATCTCTGACTGGTGCATGCTTCTGAAATTCTGGCAGGGGAAATATAAGAAATTACATTTTTATTTGGGAAGAATCATAGAACTTCAGGGTGAACTCTCAAAGTGAATTAAACTGATCTTAACCTCTGGGTAGAATGGCACAGAGCAGATAGGCTTAATTTAGGGCAATGTCTAAATAATTTGCTCAGCACCAAAATAATAATACATTCAAACTACAACACAATAAATAATTCCAAACTAAATTAGAAAATAGAGAAAAAAGTAATAAACAAAATAAAACTTCAATGAGTGGAACCAGAGATATGTTTTTTAGTTTCATGCAAAAACAGCATCACAAATCGCCAATGTCATGGCACACCAAGACCTAAGTTCAATTTGAGGCCGACCACATTGGAGTCCGGGTCGGATACACCAATCAGGTTTATCCTGGTCAAAGATTTTACATTCTGATTCTTATAAATACCAACCAACCACAAGAGTACACTTCTGAGGCCCTCTGACCTCAATGGAGCCACATAGAGACTCATAGGATCTCAGAAAGAGCAAACAGCCAGGTCCAGATGCCTCTGGTCAGCTGGGTCCTTACAGGAAAAGAACTCTTGTTTTCTCCCTGTAACCACAGTGGATGTCAGCCAATTGACCCTTGAAGTGCACTTCATCCTGGGTAGAAAAAGTAGAAGATCCAGTACTTCAGGGCTCCATTTAGGTCACGGACAGCACGTCCCATCCTCTTCTGGTCCTTCGCAGGACCACAAAGGGTTCTAAAGAGGGTACCTACAGAAGTCAAATTTATGCCTGGCACACACCAGTGGGTTTGGTTGACTCCTGGTCCATTCCTAACCAATGGAGTAAAAGTTCCCAGGGCCAACCCTATTTTCCCTATTCAGACATTCTTGTTCGCGATACTGGAAACAAGCCCAAAAAGACATTGGTCAGGGCATTTTCAAGACGGCAAAAGTCTTCAGATGCATTAAACTTGGGCTCTGATGCTAGGGGTGTGAATGGGGCATGAACTATGCTAATCATAGTGTATTCCCCTATCTAGCACTAAAATCCAGTTTGAAGTAAGCACTGGTAGGAAAAAGCAGAGAACTTCAGCATCCAGATAAAGAGAATCCACAAGAAATGTTTTGGCATCCTATGGTCTCCAATTCAAGTGCATAACAAGTGGCTCAATATGACACTGTGCTGTCAAAAAGAGGCCCGCAGCCTCTACACTTCATATTTTGATATGCTCAGAAGAGTCACTCTGCCCGTTCAGGTTAGTCTATTGTTTGCTCCTGGGGGGCATTTCACATCTCATTCATACCTACCAAGGCCTGAGAACAGTCTGATTAGCCTTCTGACAGTTCAAGGAGGTTTACATTAACTTTCTAAAAGTGACTTTTCCTCAATATTTATTAAAAGTATGAATTCAACATTGAATTAGATTTTGAATAACTATTAAAAGTAGTTGTTTAATTATTTTGTCTAGCTTTCCAGAGATGGGGGTATTAGTATTTTAATCTGGACTCAGGTTTTCTATATACAACAGTTAGGCCTGTCAAAGTAAAAATTGCGTTTAAGACCTTGTAGCAGATATGGTAATATTAATTTTCTACATGTCCCACTTTTAAATCTCATTCACCCTATCTTGTGAGGTACAAGTCTTACATACGGCTGACTTACTAATATTTAAAAGGTTGGTTTTAACCTGTTGAAAAGCGTAATTTTAACAGGTCGCCCTGCAGGTTTACACTTCAGTCAAGCTACACAGAGTATGCCTGAAGCCATGTCTGCACTGCCACTGCAGTGGAAAATAAAATCGGTGCTGCAGGCCACAAGTGGCAATTTAAATTCCAGGCCCTGGGTGCACTGTCTACACCATACACTATAGATGTGTAGGCAAGTTGGAGGTCCCAATTCGGAATAGACCAAATTTAACCACAATTCATGGGGAAGCATAGGCACTTTGCTACTGGAATTATTAGATTCTGTGGTCGAGGTGTTTTTTCGCATAATTATCAAACACATAATCAATCATCTGCTGCATAATCTGTAGATTTTAACAAGCATTTTTTTCCAATATTAAATGGATTAAAAGTTACTAAAAGTGCAGTGACCTGTGTTGCCGCGAAGTGGAAGGCCATATGTAAAGGTTGACTGGTTACTTTTCAGTTGCTTATTTCAGTATTTAGATGTTAAACATGTATTAATTAGTTGAAACATTTGCCCAGAAAGTGTTGAGGTGTGAAAAACAGGCACAATTATGAAGTAGTACTATAATAAAATGTGCTGCATTAGGTCGCATACATGTTTGTGTAAAATTATTTGAAAAAGCGTCACGCATAGGGTCAAAAGGGACTGAACTAGCTGTGCATTCCAGCCTCGCACACATCTATAAACGTGCATGAACCAACTCAGCTGTTACTCCATGCCCAACACGTGAAACATAGTGTCTCGCAGGTCTTACCCGAGGAAGGTGAGGGGTTCACCGGTATCCTTGTTCCACGCCGAGGGGCAGCTCATGGTCGCTGGTTCCCCGTCTCCTACCCTTGAACCTGCAGGTCCCCCACTCTAGAACCTGTGCTGTGGAAACCACAATTCGGCTTTCTGCTCTGGAGTAGGCACTCTGTGTCCAAGTGCTGGAACCCATGCTCTGGAACCCAGACTCCCTGTATCTGCCCTGCAGCATGCACACATAGCTAGGCGCTGCAACCCATGCTCTGGAACCTACACCCCGGATCTTCGTCCTGCAGCATGCACCCTATATCTAGGCGCTGGAACGCACACTCTGGATTTCCGCCCTGCAGCACGCACACAGTATCTAGGCGCTAGAGATGCCTGTGGGGAGGAGGACATGCTTGCAGTGGCGTGAGAGGGCGCCAGCGTTTACTTCCCACAAAAGTGCGAGAGGCGTCGAGGGCAGGAATGACAACAAACTGATCCAAAGGGGGCGTAAATGTTATGTTTCTTTAGATTATGTTATATTATGTTATGTTAAATGGACACAACATTAATACACGTGATTAATTAGAGGTTACATAAAAGCGGACTGACTGATAAGGTAAAAAAACGGAACAACTTTCAGCAAATCACCATAGTCCACAAGCGAATTTGAGGAAGTTACCCCTCGAAAGGACAGATGGTCCTACCCTCCACTGAGTGCTTTCTTGGCGCTTTGCCATTCCCCGTACATGAAATACAGAAGTCTCGCCTGAAAGTAAAATCATGAAATAATATGATAGGATCATATGGATACATTTCTTACAATATGCCTTGCTGTCGAGTGGGCTTTGTGAACATGCACAGATGGTATTCCGTCGTCTGGGACTGTAAAAAAAATACTAAATATCAAAGTCATATATTCTCTATGCGAAACACAAGACACGGTATATCCACTAAATGTATGCGCTGCTTAAATATCCAACACAGTGTCTGCGGAATCATGGCACCAAGAGCTTGAAGGGTGTAATGAAGCGGTTTAGCAATGTCTTCCTATCCGGGGTTGCAGCCAAGGGTAGCAAGACTGCCAGTTAAGCCCTGAAGAGGGGCCGGACGGGCCTAAGGTTGCGATACAAAGCAGCCATCTTGGGCCGTGGGGGGCTCGAGGCTGCGTTTCATGTTCAAATGAAGAGCGACAAGATTTTGAGACCCTAAATGGACTTAGCTTTATTTTGTCTTCCGGCAGTGAGGCACGGCCATTCTGCCCCCTCTCCAGCAGCTTGACAATATGATTGGCAAATTATCAGGCATAATATGACCACGGCCGACGTTAACCGCGGTGGGAACGGGGCACGGTTTGTACAGAACTCTGCTTAGAAAAGTCCAACCAGAAGGGATGCTGAACTGTATCCCTTTTTAAGCTGCCCTACGAAAAATGAGCGGCGAGCTGGAAGTGCAAATCCCTCCCCGGGTAGAAAAAGCGTTGGCGCAGTGGTACTGGTGTAAAATAAATAAATAGAGCGCGGTGTCCCTAAAGTGGGCGCCTCACTCTGATGTAAAGTTAACAAGCATACAATGCATTCCACACTCAAACGCATGCACTAGTTTAAAAAAAAATTTAAAGTGCGGCAAGAAAATAATAAACCTACTGTGTCATGCCACCGGTAAGAGATCCAATCGCGCAGGGCGTGGATAAAAAGAGACAGGGTGGCAACAATCAGAGATTGACATGCCTTCAGTGCAATCATTGCACTGCCTTTGGCATAATTCGGACGCAAAACGACGCGCACGAATCAATACCTAAGGCGGAGCTGGGACGAGGCGTTTGCAATCGTATTGATTCCAAGAGGCCTCGTATGACGAGAGCAGCGCTGCTTACGTCCGTCCGAGACCGAACAAGTGATGAGGGACTTAAGTAACCAAGAGCAAAACCTTTTTGGTTGAAATGCGTTGGTGGTGGTTGTGGGGAGAATTGCACTTATGAAACTAAAATTTAGGAAATCTACTCTACCGGAGTGCGGTGAATCTTTGCTGATAAATTGATGTGACGTACAGTCCACCCTCGACGCCGGCAGCTGCTGTGAAAAGAGCGCACTACTGACAGACTATATTGGTGGAACATACACACACACACACACACACACACACAAATAGATTTTGTACATCTTTGTGAGGAAATTCTTTTTTTTTTACAATAAAAGCAAGCAGGGGGCTATGACTGACTGACTGAAGGTATTTGTAGAGCGCACTACTGCCGAGGCGTCTTGGAGCGGAGTAAAATAATTGAACATAACGCCGACAAGTTTAAAGCTGAGAAAAAAGTCAGGTTTTAATTTCCTTCCTGAAAACCAATTGATTAGGTATCATTCTCAGATGTGCAGGAATTTAATTCCATAGCTTAGATGCCAGGAAGGAAAGCATTTTCCTCCCCACCTTGCTCTTTTTAGCTTAGGAAGTTTGACCAAGCCAAGAGTGGCTGACCTCAGGGAACGCGTTGGCAAATAGCGGGAAATCAAGGATTGTACATCCTTCCCCACCACCAAACAAGGCTTTGTGTACCAGACAAGAGTGTCTTAAAATCGACACAACGTCGTACTGGGAGCCAGTGAAGGAGGAAGATTAGGTGCTAGAAAGAATAAAGGAAAGGATGAATTGCGAATGATCACAGGATTCAATGCATATCTTGCGATGGTGAGAGAGATAATGACTAGGCATTGGCATTTAATCAAGAGTGATGCAATATTAGGTAGAGAAACATCTCATAAACCTTTGCTGACCTTTAGACGTGCTAAATCAATGCATCAAGAGCTAGTCTTAAGAAGCCCTGAAGTGACAGAACCAGAAGGTTAGCTAAGAGCCAGCCCCAGAGTTTCTTAGGTGTCACCGGTGCAAAACTTGCAAACATGGTCTAAATGGAAGAGATGTACAATCACCACTGTTGAAAACCCCATGGAAGATCCATAATCCCTACAATTGTAGGAGTGACCATGAAGTGTATATCTTACAGTGTTCCTGCTCTTAACTTTACGTAGGAAGTACCATACATATGGCACATGTGAGAATTTTGAAAAATCTCAGGGCGGGGAAAAATTGTGACAAGAGCTATCCTGTTGCCAGGCATATAAACAAGATACATGGAGGTATTTTGAATGAATTGGTTTAGTATGTTATTGACTCAGTCCCTAGGAATAGACAAGGTGGGAATCGAGAGCTTAAACTATGGAAAATAGAATCAAAATATTTGGTGATATTAAACACTAAAATACCATAAGCCTAAACTCTGATGAAGAATTATACGTACATATTAAAACAGGATTCTTCTCTTGATTGACAAAGAAGCTAATAGGAGCAATGGACTGCATGTGTGTATTTTGGGAAATCTTGTTTTGGAGATTTAATTTGTATCACAGGTATTGAGCACTTAAGAAAAAACTGAAAAAAAGTAAACAAGCATTGGAAATGCAATAGGGCTCGCATTAGGAAAGGTTGAGCTATTGGTCTTATAAATGATTTTTTTTTATTAATGTGTTATTTTTTAAAATAGCTAAATTAATAGCTTTGTCATTTACAATGCCAATAGTTATAACTTTCGCAAATGTGACACCTATAGCATTTGTAATGCAACATGTTTTGTATTCAAAACAATGACGAACTAATTTGGGCGCGTAAATGGGACTTACTAAAGCAATGCAAGTAAATAAATGTAATATACGCAGGCAACATGTTCTATTCTATTCTATACGGAATTTGTTAAGCGCGCGGACACCCAGGGGTTTCATGGCGCTGAAGAAAGCAGAAGGTAGAAGGTAAGTGAGGGCGCAGATGGTATAGTGCCCTAACCGTACGCTAGTTTAAATAGCCAGGTCTTCAAGGCTCGTCTGAACTCAGTCAGCTTGGTGCAGCTCCGGATGAACAAGGGCAAGGAGTTTGCATGTAAAACAATGATCGAGTTTCTGCGAGTACATGTAAAAGGAAGTACGTAACTCCATGGAAGCTGAGAGACGCGTGGGTGGAGAGGAGCCAGTGAGAAAGTGCGGCGGAGATCAAAGAAAACTCTAGCGACCATATGGAGAGGGAGGGGGTGTTGTTCTTCGTGAGTTTAATGTTTGTGGTAAGAGAGTGAGAGATGGGCGCGTCGGCGCCACCACATTTGTAGACTGCAACGTCCACGTGCACTTATTGTAAAATGTAGTTATACAAAAAAGAATCATAAAACACATAGCATCAACAGGCATTTACAACCCCCTACAATTCAAATTAAAATGTAATGACGCCTTTTGGAAACGCTGTCATCCTGTAACGTGTGCTTTATTGTATAATTTGAAAAAAAAACATACTGACATCGTAAGAAAGCAGTGTGTGAGGGTGAATTGTATATGGGCAAAGTGTAAGTGTATAAGGCAGGGATGTGGAATTCCTATAGCCCGACGCCCAGGACATATTGTTTGGGGTTAAGGGCAAGAAGTTTTAATGTGCATTTTGTCCTGGGGACAAGTAGGCCCAACCCCCTGCAGCACAAACCCTTTGGCTGCCAGTTTGCAGTAGCACATTAAGGGCCAGGGAAGGGCACATCCTGAAGTCAAGTTATTATTTGTGTGCCTATGTTAATGCTGTTAAAACTTGTATTTATGGTTCATTAATTGAAAGCCTTTATTATTAGGGTGAGTGCTCTAAGTAAATGTAAGTTCTGACTGCACTACTGACAGTGGTTACAGTATAAAAATGTGTACGCACGGTTTTAAAGTTTAGCAATATGAGGCTATGCATAATGCTCCCAGAATGTTCTCTGATTAGATGTAAATATTTGCAGAAGCTTGAAACCAAGATTAATGACTCTTTGCTTTCAATATAAAATGTTCCTAAAAAATATAATAGAAAAAAAATACATGTTGCTAAACTACTGTGAAATTTCAGGTACCGTTTCTTTGCAGCATCATTTAGTAAAATATGTTGATGCATGCTAGTATTTCGCAAAAATATTCATATTGGAAAGTCAGTGAAAAACAGTTTCACTAAGATTATGAGAAACATAAAAATAAACAAGCATTGGCAAAGCCAGTAGCTCTGAAATTAGTGTCAGCTTTTTAATTTTGCCAATATGTGACTTGGTTTGGCATGGTTTTTGTAAAGCCTTCTTGATGCGAGAGCTGCCGGGCCCTAACCATTATAACAAACATTGGCAAAAGCAAAAAAAATGGTCTGAAAAAGCACACACTGCCACATTAGTTACTGCCACTGAACAAAACTACTTTGCGTGCCAATATACTCCGTGTGAAAGAGCTTAATGCCGTCACTCACAGTGAAGCCATCCGATACAGAGAGAGGGAGAGAGAATTTTAATAAACACAAAAGGTTGTGGTTAACGCCAGACCAAATTAGGGGCCCTATTATTAACCCCTTCGCTGCGGCGGCTATTCCGCCGCAGCGCTAAGGGGGCAGGGCGGCGGCGCTGCGGTCCCGTGCTCGTGACAGAACCGCTCCGTCACGGCACGCGGGTGAGCTGTGCTTGTGACGGAACGGTTCCGTCACGGCCCTGCCCGCTCAATAGAACGCGCCGCGCAGGCGCGGCGGCAGGGCCGTGACGGAACAGTTCCGTCACCAGCACAGCCCACCCGAGGCTCGTGACGGAACGGTTCCGTCACGAGCATGGGAGGGGTTAAAGAAAGTCTCAAAGTGCACCCTTGGTATATGTCCTTGCATTAAGTGCAGCTATATGACTTTGGTGAATTTACAAGAATTAATAGAAGTAGGGCAAGAAATGAACTCCTGGAAAATATTTGTGAACTGCAGTTTATCATGAGCAAATATGCATATGTAGATTTGCTCATGCTTAAACCCGAGTGTTTGCAAGGTCATTTTCCCATCAACCACTTTTTTCCCAACTCTGGAAGAAGATTTACGTCTGCCATTGTCAGGACTAAATTTCCAACATTTCTCAGTTTTGGAAAAGATTACAGAAGAGTTGTTGAAACCCCTTAAAACATGCAAGTTAGTAGATTTGCACAGACTTAAAGGGCATTCCAACCCTGGAACCATTGCTTACCACTACATTCAGTCCCAGTATGCAGATCTGAAGAAAAGTGGCAACATAAAGGGATTGCCAGAATTCAAGAATCACTATGGTAGGAGCACTGGCATAATCAGAGTGCCTATATAAGCTCTTATATCATGAGATTGCTGCCATAATAACCACATGGCACCAAAGGGACAAGTGGATTTTGTTAAGGGACAAGTAGATTTATGAAGCAACTTGCCCCATGGACAAGTAGATATTTTAATAAATTCCACACCCCTGATAAGGGTGCGGGCTGTGTGCGTGCGCGGGTTGTAAGTGTGCAGTGTGTGGCCTAAAGTACTCTGAGTGGCTAATGTGTGAGAGAGTAGTGAAATGGGGGCAGTGTGTGAGGAGGGGTCAGTGTATGTGGGTGTAGTGTGCATTCTGAGTTCCCGGGTGCGTGAGGCTGGTGTGGTGCGTGAGGCAGAAGAGTGTGTCAGAATTCTGAGTATCTAACCCCACCCCGCCTCTCTTGGTAAGTCGTGGACTGCCCAACTTCGCTACCGTGAATGTCAGATGCTAAATATACTTGCTAATCAGTTTTGGGCTCAATAGTAAGGTTAATCCCCTGGATACCATTGGTAAAAGGTTCCTCTTGTTAAAGTCTGAGCCCAAAAGTCCCCACACATGGCTTCCCAGTATTGCAGTTCCAAAGTTTGTAGCTATTAAACGGGAATGTTATTTTTTTTCCACATGGCTCCGTGTTGCCAGTGATTTCATTAGAGGAGAAGAAGGAAATAAAGGGGGAGGGAGAGAAAGAGACCAGGAAATACAAAGGGAGACTGACCTAGGAAGGAAGACTCAGAGAATGTGGGTTGAAGACAAGAACGGTAGAGAAAGGTTAAACATTACACAGAGAGCAAGTGCATGTCTGAATAGTAGTAAAAGTGTGGTGGTATGATTAACAAGCCCTCGGCATTGCTGTGGTGGGGAGGGGTGGCGGGGAGAGACAAGAAGGGAAGAGGTGTGGCGCCGCGGCCAGGGCGACTGACGCTAGAATCTGGGGACCACGGTTCGATCCCCGGCCCCGGCGGCAGGTTAGCCCAGCACCATGTGACTCTGGGCAATAGCTCGCTTAATCTTCCCGACGGCCCCCCAGCGCCTAGAGACCCTTACGGGTGATTGTGCGCTTTACAAATGTGGACTTTACTTTACTTTAAGAATAGGGGCCGGGAGCAGCAGCCTTTGATGTGCTGGCCGGCCGTGCAGTGAATAATTAGGGGAGGAGAAATGCCGGCTGGGGGAAGCTTGAGATGCCTGAGGAGGCTGGTGGCTTTGATGTGCACGCGCTTTTTGCCAATGCGCTTGCGCATTGAGCTTGTTTTTCTCGGGAACTGCAACAAATCGCCGAGATGGTTAAGCTCTGTTTAAGCCACAATATAGCTCGCCAGCTATGCGCAAGCGCATCAGCAGGCGAGCCCTAAAAATGGGTAACCAGTGCATGCATCTATACAACAGGCTGTGTTGTGTGCTAAATTGAGTAGAGAACAAATTAGGGAGAGGGGTATTCTTTGTGTGATAGGGCACTAACTAGAGAACTATTTTCTCCTAAATTGATATTGTCATTCATCTTTGTAAATTGGGTTTATATCAAGTGACATTCAATGGGAGCATGAGAATGATTCGGCACTAGCCGCTGATATTTATTTCTCCATGGGCACGAGCTAGTGAGGTTTACTACTAATTTTTTTTAGAGAGTGTATATGAATTAACATGGAGGTATAACATCCTGCTTAATCAGTTTTAGAAATATTATAACATCTCAACAATTCTTAAATTATAAAATTGGTGGTATGAATAGAGTAAGTACATGTATTCGATCAAAAAAGAAATTGTTCATTAACAGAAATAAAAATCATCATAATACAATATAAAAACAGTTAAATAAAAATGAATAAAAGCGTCATATTCCAAATAGCAACAATTACAATTAAAAAGATGTATCGCATATTCTCAAATCAGGATAAGTTAAAAAAAAAAAAAGCAGTAGTAACAGTTCATTTCAATCAACACTATTTTGCATGTGCTAGGGTTAGATTAATAAAATCTTCAAACGTTTTCGCCACGCATACAAGAGATACCTAGTTAGTGCAAATACAAGCCACCTGGTATTATCAGATGTAAATATCCTAATGGCATCAGAGGGGCGAATACAAGATAAAATGCGGCACACAGGGATCATCCATTTTTTTCGATGTTCATTATATACAGGACAGAAAAAGAGAAAGTGTTCTATAGTTTCTGATTTATCCAAACACACAGGGAATATAGATGCAACAAGTGCATTGGCCCAGGAACTTCTTCTAGTGTGTAATGGTGAAGTCCCATATCTGAACTGCAAAGATAAAGATCTAGCCTGAAGCGGCTCAATGTCATCTAAAAACTGTTCAAAGGCAAGCTCGCATTTAAAATGAAGAACATTTATTGTAAGCGAGCCATTGGCATTTTTTATCTAAAATTCCTGGTCCATAAAAGCCCAGAACTTTTTTTTAAAAATCGGAATAGTCGCCTTCTGGATAGACCCTAGATCATCCCATAAATAACGCATACTAAGCTTAGTGAACCAGTCCCTCAGTTGTTTGAGCCATTTAATGCGCCCCGTTTTTTTTTTAATGTAAATCAAGAAGTTCGCCCATAGCACATCTTAATGGTACCTTAGTGCTGCTCACCCAAATTCTTAATCAAAAGGTAAGAGCCCTCAAGATAGCATATTGTCCTATACATCTTAACCCTAAATCAGATCTGAGGGGTATTAAAGGTGTGCACCCTGGGAGGTTAACAATTGCCCTTGCAAACTTATTTTCAGCCCTGGTCAACTCTTTTACATTGTCCAGACCCCATAGCTCTGCCCCATAGAGGGCCGCTCCTAAGCCCTTTGCCATATGAATTTCTAATATAGGAGCTAGTGGTCTATAGGGCGAATTTCAAACCTTGCACAATAGCGCTCTATCAACATGCTGAAGAGTCAAAGTACTCTTTCTAATCTGATTTGACCAGGATACATCATCACTTATCCTGATTCCCAAATAATCAAAAGCTTTAACCTTCTCTAGAGACTGGGAGTCCAGAAACAAAGACCCTGTGCTTTTCTTATACGGGTTGAAAACAATGTATTTTGTTTTACCACTGTTTATCATTAATCCTCTACTCTGGCATGCCTTTTCAAATCTATTTAGTAAATTTTGGATGCCACTAGGAGTTTTTGCAATAAGTAACGTGTCATCAGCAAAAAATAAACAAGGGATCTGTTGACCAGCCAGTTTTGGGGGGTCCCCACCACAATTTAAAAAGCTCCCCTATAATGCTATTTATGAAGAGTGTGAAAAGAGTGGGTGCCAGGACACACCCCTGACGTACTCTTTCTGTATAGATATTTTCCCAGAAAGGGCGGCCTCACTGCTCCATCTCACCTTTGCATAGGTTTCATAGTGCATACGTATCAAGATGTTAACCAAATGAAGCGGCATCCCCATGTCCCTCAGGGTGGCCCACAACTGTTCCCGATTTATAGAATCAAAAGCTGTCTTCATGTCCACGAACACAACATACAAGTGGCCCCTGTTGATGGTGACCTCTTTCCAGATCACCATCATGAACCTGAGGACCTGGTCTGTTGTGCTCGTGGATTCCCTAAATCCTGCTTGATGGTATGAATATTTTAATACAGCACCAGCATTTATAAAATTGTGGCTGCGCGGGTAGATGCCATTTGCACATCAATCTAACCACTAATGGTAGACAGAGCTGCGACAATAATAATATTGCTGCACAGCACTAGAACTTTAAACCCATTTTATCTAGATATGATAATTAGTGATTGTAGTGAATTATGGTATTGCACAGTAAAAGCACTTTATATGTAAATAACTAAAAAACTAAAAACCAGAAGAGCAGAAGTCGAATAAGAAAAAAAGACTATGTTGTAATTTTTGCAAAAGTGTTTCTACTATGTTTACTATGTGCAAACATCATGTGTTCCATCATTTATATGGCAGGAGCAATAGCGCCTATTGTGTGTGATCAAGGCAGCACGAACAGCCAAAACGCATTACATCCAGGGGGATAGGGAGGGGGATAGGGAGGGGGATAGGGAGGGAGATAGGGAGGGAGATAGGGAGGGAGATAGGGAGGGAGGGAGATAGGGAGGGGGATAGGGAGGGGGATAGAGATAGAGATAGCATTTCCTGAAGCAACAATAAGTTGATCGATTAAAATGCTTGAGCCAATGTTTGGCCACCAGGAACGCTTACATGTGGCACTGACGTCTATCATTTTAGCATATCTGTGCTATTGTTATGTTATGTTATTGAAGCTTTTAACGTGCACTTATACCCAAGGGTATCCTGGCGCTGAATGCTGTCTCACTGGTTCCATAGGTAAAAATTTTATTCAGAGAATAGCCATGTCTTCAGCCCCTTTCTAAAGGAGACGAGCTCGGTGGCATTCCTGCGATGCCCTGGCATGTTGTTCCAGGCTTTTGCCGCAAAAAAATAAAAGCTGCTGCCACCCCAGTTGGCTTTTTTTTGCATCACAACTATCACTTGTTTTCCTTCCGAGGAGCGCAGCACTCTTCTGGGAACATACCATTTAAAGCGTCTGCGCAGATCTTCAGGACCATTGCCCATCAAAGATTTAAAAACCGTGCACAGTGCTTTAAATTGTGCATGTTTGGCTACTGGGAGCCAATGTAATTGACAAAGACCCTGTCGACCTGAGACAAACCTTGGTACGCCCGTTAGCAACCTAGCCGCCGCGTTTTGCACTAGCTGGAGTCTGTGAAGATGTTTTTTCCTAATGCACAGTTACAGACTGTTACAATAGACCAGCTGTGAAAAAATGAGGGTGAGACTGCAGTCCTAAAACAGTCCACTGGTAAAAAAAATTTTATCTTCCTCAAAATTCTAAGAAGGAAAAAACTTGACGACACAACTCCACTGACCTGATCTCCAAAAGCCAGTTTGTTGTCCATAATTACACCCAGGTTCTTAGCTTTGGACGTGGGCGCTCAGAACCTACCCATTTCTGCGGGCCACCAGTCCGGTGACCGGAGGTTTTGCAGAAGGATTGCAACTATGTGCCGTAACAGTTAGGCCTCAGCACCACTGGAAACAACAAGCCAACGTATTTAGCCCTTAGAAGGCTTATCAATGAAGTGCAGCTTGAAGTCCCGGGCACACAAGGCTCAGAACGTACTTCATGGTGAAATCTCCATCTTTGACTCAATCAGATATCAGAGGGCATACGCTGCCTTTTATCTGTGTCACTTGCGGGAGAACTCTCACTTGCATTTACTCAGGACCACAACCTTAGCTAAAAAATCATTACAGGGGGCGTGGCCAAGATGGCGTCGGAGTGAGACGCACTTTCGAGTCCCTCCGGCGCCTGACCATCTCAGCATTGATTAGCATTGTTCCCGGGGCGCTGACCAGCCTCAGAGGGCTAGCGGAGGCCGCTGACAGCAGGTGGTGCGGTCCGGCGCTGCCGGTGGAGCTGCAGACGACCTGCTTCAGCCGGGGGAGGAGAGGCGAATTTCGGCCTGTCGGCGCGGCCTTGCGTGAGGAGGAGGCGGGCCCGCGATGGTGGTGACGCCCGTTCCGGACGAGGAGCAGAGCCGCGGCCTTGCGAGTCATCCCGGCCCCCCCTGCCCCCTGCGGGCTCGGCAACGCATCAGCGGAGGCGCTTCGGCGGCCCGAGGCACTCGGCAGCGGCTGGAGGAGGAAAGCTGGTGAGCCCGTCCGCCTGAGAGGGGAGTGCGCCTCGGCCTATCGGCGGTGCGGAGAGAGGCTGGGCGCGGCCTTTCGTGGCAGGCGCCGGGGGCACTGAACGCGGCTGCTGGGAGGGGGGGGTCGGCCCTGCTGCGGTGGGGTGCGCCCCGGTGCTACCTGCTGTCCTGAGCACCGCGTGACGGGGTAGCAGCCCCCGGACTGAAGAGCGCCGGCCTAACGTGAGACGGACCCTGGCCTTGGATTGGCGACGCTGCGGAGCCCGGCAGTGGGAGGGCCACGGCGAACTCGGGGGCTTCTGGTCCGATTTCCTGCCATCTGAGGCCGTGCAGCGGAGTTGGGTGCCCCGGGGAAACCGGGAGACAGAGGCCGGGGGATCTAGCGGCCAGGGACACACCGAGGCCTGCAGTGGCGGATCTGCCTATGTCGCCTCACGGACCGGGCGGCTGATCTGATCCAGGCTTCCGGCTTGAGGTGGACCGTAGCTCTCAGAGGGAGTGAAGAGGGGAGCTGCCGGAGCCGGGGGGTTCGGGCTGGTGACCCCCGATCGGCAGTGGCGGTGGACCCGAGACCGAGCTGTAAGCGTCCTGCGACCTTGAGCTGCCGGTCTCAGGAGGCGCAGCATTGTCTGTCAACGAGGCACCTCTTGGCGGGAAGCTCCCTCAACGCCATCTTGACTGGGGGGCTACTGATTACATCGTAGCTCAGTTGGGTCGGACAGGCTAATCTGGCCTTCTCCACTCCTCTGAGACCTGGGCTGGCTCTTGGGTGAGGCCCTGCACCGCACTGGACACCTCTTCTTTGACTTGACGCCGGGGTCCCGTGGAGACTGGTTCCCCCCCCCCCCCCCCCCCCCCGCTGCCTGGTGTGGAGGGCACCTCGGAGGAGCTTTGGTGAGGGGGCCCACCTGCGGAGAGGACTCTGTTGGACTCCCGGGCGGCGAGGAAGAGGCCATACCCCTGGGTGGCTTTGGTGAGGGGGCCCACCTGCGGAGAGGACTCTGTTGGACTCCCGGGCGGCGAGGAAGAGGCCATACCCCTGGGTGGCCTGGCTGGAGGGAGGTGCTGTGTGTCTTGCTGCTCCGGAGACCCCATAACGGTGTTCCACCTTTGGTTCCTGGAGTGAGGGGGGCCGCCTTGACCCGCGCCGCTATCGGAGCTCCAAGATGTCCAACGCACTACGTAGGGGGAAACCGGGGAAGGATGGCACCTCTAAATCTTCGCAGCAGCCGGCCTCTCCCGGGGCAAGTGGATCGTCTAGGCAGTCGGATGATGAGGCACCCGCCACCAAGGCCTTTATGACTGAGCTGTTCGCCGCTATCAAGGAGGACATCTCGGAACTCCGTGCTCAATTGGCGTCGGACCTACGTGAGGTGCGGAGAGATGTGGATGGAATTGGCGAACGGGTGGCGACGCTGGAAGACCATGATCTGAGTGTGGCGAACGACGTGCACCAGCTTCAGCAAGACGTCATCCGCCTCACTGAACAGAATCTGGATCTGCAGGCCCACTCAGAGGACTTGGAGAACCGAACACGGAGGAACAACATCCGAATTCGTGCGGTCCCTTGGGAGGGTGAAGATGGGGATCTGCGTGGCTATGTGCAGGCCCTGTTCTTACAGATCTTGGACGAGGAAGATGTGCAAGAAATAAGAATGGATAGGGTGCATAGAGTCGGTTTGCCTAGGAGAGGAGGGGGGCCCCCTCCGGACATCCTCGTTTGTGTGCACGACTTCCAGGTGAAGGAACGCATCCTGCGGAAGGCCAGAGCCATCTCCTCCTTTTAATTTAGGGACCATCGTCCACAGCTTTACCAGGATCTGGCGGCGTCGACGCTTCAGAAGAGAAGGGAGTTCCGCCCAGTGACTGCCTTTCTGCGGGAGCGCAACATCTCCTACTCGTGGGGGCACCCCTTCCGTATCATATTCCGCTGGCAGAACCGGCTGGAGCAGATTCACTCTCTTCAGGTGGCAAAGGACCTGCTGGGCCTGGACGACGTTCCTCCTTCCCAGGAGGCACGTACCTCCACATCGAGGAGACGGCGTCGGTCGTCCTCTTGGCATAGAGTTGGTGCGTCCCCGAGCCGGCGGTGGCCGGATAGCGCTGCTAGCGTGCAAGAACGAGGCGATGCAGTGGCATCGGTGGCCTCCGCTACGTTAGCTGCTTCTCAACAAAGCTCTGGAGCAGCGTGATCCCGGATCTATGACAGATTGGCGCCGGAGGGGCTCTGACCCTAAGGTCCCGGGGGTGCGTTTGTACTTTTGGAGAAGACACCCCGGACCGTGGCCCTGGGGGTCACCAAGTTGGTGCCCCCTCCCCATTTCCAGTCCAGAAGGGTTCTTGCGAACTGTGATCTACTGGAACTGTTGAGGACATTGTTCAGGTTCAGTGCCTTCCGTTATTTTCTATTGTTGTTCTGTTTGCGGGAGAGGGGCGGGGGGTGGGGGGTCCTGGGGACAGGGGATGCGGGGGGGTTGGGGTTTGGGGTGGGGGGGGGGGTGGGAAGGTGGTGGCGTCCGAAAGCTGTGTGTGCGATGTGTCGTTTGCCCTGGAGGTGTTATCCTTTAGCGTCTGTTGCAAGTGCCCTTCCTTTGGAGCGATCTCTGCCTTATGCCTCACTGCGGGTTATTTATTTATTGCTGGCTGCTTAGAAATGGGAGACCTGGAACTGTTGGTTGGGCGGTGTGCTGCTTCCCGGGAAGGGACATTGGACTGGTCATTGGTATTGGTGTTTCTACCCGGATGTTATCAGTGTGGACTGCTTTGCGGGACGTCGTGTGTGCCTGGCTCTGAGAGGCTTGAGAGTGCGGATCTGATGGTGAGAGGGGGAGGAGGGGGGGCTGGTGGGGGAAGCTTGGAGATAGGCCTGGCCCGGTGGATGTGGAGTAGTGGTGGCACTGGTCGGGGAGTGGGAGCGGATCACGCTGATAGGCTTACAGAGCGGAGACTCCCAACATCACTATGCCTATTAGTGTAGGAACCTGGAATGTGAAAGGTCTCAACTCCCCGCAGAAGCGCCAAAAGCTCTGGAAGTACCTGTCGGATCACCATCTTGATGTGGTGGCCCTCCAGGAAACCCACTTGGCTAGGAAAGATGAACTTAGACTTCAACACAGACAGTTCCCCCTCATTTATAGGGCATCAGCGTCCACCAAACATAGGGGGGTGGCCCTCCTGTTCAGGGCGTCCCTTCACTTTCAGCCTCTGGGGGTGAGCGGTGATAAGGAGGGTCGTTGGCTTATGGTGAAGGGGTCATTGTATGGTCGACAGTGTACGTTTGTGGTTGTGTATGCCCCTAATGCTGGACAGAATGGTTTTTTACAGGAGTTGCTGGACAGGGTAGGGAACTTCGTGGAGGGGCACTTGTTCCTCTTGGGGGACTTTAACATGGTGTGGGACAGAGACATGGACAGTTCGGGAGCACGCAGGGCAGACTCGGGGGTTTTTTCGGATGAAACGCAACGACAAATAGAGGCTTTGGGGTTGGTGGACAGCTGGCGTTTTACACCCGCATACTAGGGACTATACATTTTTTTCTTCTGTCCATCGTTCTTACTCCCGTATAGATCATGTTTTTGTTAGTCAGGCCCTCAGGGGAGATGTCCGATTGTCCAGTGTCTTTCCACTCTCGGTATCTGACCATAGCCTGGTGGTTCTTGGACTGCAGTGGCATGTTGGGGGGGACGGTTGGCTAAAGTGGTACTTCCCGGCGGCGTTGATACGGGATGAGGTGTCTTGTAAGGAGCTGCGGAGGGCTATAGGAGACTTCATGGCACTTAACCCGCCTTCTGATACCTCAGTGTATGTCACTTGGGATGCATGCAAGGCCTCCTTCCGGGGCACCTGCCTCGCCCTTAATGCCAACCTCAATAAGCTTATGAGGAAGGAGAGGGAGGCCCTGGAGGCGGAGCTTGCTATTTTGGAACAGGCACACAAATCAAACCCGTCTAGGGTGACCCTCCGACCGTTGACGGCGGTGAGAGGGAAATTGAGGGCCCACTATAACAACCGGGCTGAGTTCACCCTCCTACGCCTCCGACGCGTCTCCTACTCTCAAGGGAACAAGGTGGGGCGGCACTTGGCCCGGCAACTTCGCGATAAGCGCGAGAAGGACTACATTGGGGGCATAAGGGACCGCGCGGGTTCTGTGCGGCACAGTGATGCAGACAAGGCGGCTCTTTTTGGCCGCTTTTACGCTGATCTCTATTCAGGCGACACCCTTGACCCAGAGGCTCAATCCGCGTTTTTGAATGGTCTCCCAATACCTCAGGTCTCCAGAGAATGGAATGACTTGCTGTGTTCCCCCATCACTAGGGAGGAGGTACTGGACGCCATCAAGGCTTTGAAACTTCACAAGGCCCCGGGCCCAGACGGTTACACTGCCCTGTTTTACAAGACGTTTGCGTCGGACCTCTGCGACTACCTGGTCTCCCTCTTTAATAACATGGCATCGGAGGGAAGAACGTCTGAGACTATGGCCGAAGCCTTGATCACCGTCCTCCCCAAACCGGGGAAAGATCATACCAAGTGCGCTTCTTATCGCCCGATAGCGCTCCTCAACCTGGACGCTAAGTTATATTCGTCTATAATCGCAGGGAGGTTACAGGACTTGATGCCGGCCCTGGTGCATCCGGACAAGTCCGGGTTTATAAAAGGTCGGCAAACTCATGACAACTTGAGACGCGTGATCCATCTGATCGAGAAGGCTAATAGATTTCATATCCCGGCGGTGTTAGTGGGGCTCGACGCGGAGAAAGCTTTTGACCGCGTCGATTGGGGCTTTCTACATCGCACCCTGGAGGCCTTTGGGTTTTCACCCCACTTCATAAGAATGATTGAGGCTAATTACAGCAATCCCACGTCTAGGGTGATGGTTAATGGCCATAGATCCGGGCGCTTCCGTCACTCGCGTGGAACACGTCAGGGATGTCCTCTCTCCCCACTCTTTGCTTTAAGTATTGAACCATTGGCTCTTGCGATTCGGGAGAGCGAACATATCTTGGGCCTCCCTTTCTCAGGTGAACAGCATAAGATTTCGCTGTTCGCGGATGACGTGCTACTCTCGATCAGAGATCCGGCGCTATCGTTGCCCTATGTCCATACGGTGCTCTCTGACTTTGAGATGGCGGCGGGTTTCAAAGTCAACCTCGACAAATCGTATATTCTGAACTTGACTCTTCCTCCCGAGGAGGTGCTCCGACTTCGAGCGCTTACCCCCCTGTCGTGGTCGACTTCATCCTTGCTGTATCTGGGAGTGCATCTGACATCTACCCTAGGCACCCTATTTTCGGCCAACTTTCCACCGATGTTGACAGCGATACGCGCAGAGCTAGAGAGGTGGAAGTCGAAGTACATTTCTTGGTTGGGTAGGATTCACGCGCTCAAGATGGTCCTCCTCCCGAAACTTTTGTATCTTTTCCAGGCACTGCCCATACCGGTGGAATTAGACTATTTCCGTCGGCTTAAGACCCTGATGTTGAAGTTTGTTTGGCAAGGCGGCCGGGCGCGACTTTCCTATGCAGTGCTTCGCCGTCCACGAACGGAGGGGGGGGTGGGGTTCCCAGACGTGCACTTGTATTATAAAGCGGCACAATTGAGGATACTAGTGGAATGGTCCCAACAGCTTTCAGAAAAGCATTGGCTCCATATGGATCGGTGTGTGGCCGGAAGATCCATTTGGGATCTGGCCTGGAAACCCAAGGCTGACCGACCCAGGAATGCATATATTAGCACTCCAACAAGCACGGTATTAAAGGTCTGGGACACACTCAGTGGTGATGACCGGTGGACTACCTTCCCATCTCCATTTACTCCTATTCATTTCAACCCGGCTTTCCCTCCAGCCTTGACTGACGGACCCTTTGGCGTTTGGAGGGAGGGTGGTTGCCGAGCCCTTACTCACCTGTTTCATGGGGCGACACCTCTCACCTTTCAAAATTGTATGCGAGATTATGGTGTTCCGCCCACTGAACGCTTTCGACACCTTCAACTCTTACACTGGGCGACATCGACAGAAGTGGGGAACGCCGCTACTAGACCGCTGACGAAGTTTGAGGCTTTTATTCTCCGCACGTCCACGATGAAGGGAACGATTTCCTTCATTTATGGGTTGTTACTGGACACCGCAATATCCCCCCGCCCTCGTTACATGGACCACTGGGAGGCTACCCTTGGTAGGGACATTTCTGACAACGAGTGGAGGAGCCTCTGGCGGGATGTGGCGGCACATAATCATTCAACAGATCTCAGGGAGGCTCACTTAAAGCTTCTGTTTGACTGGTATCTATACCCCTCTAAGTTGCATCGGATCTTTCAGACTACCTCGGATAGGTGTTGGCGGGGCTGCGGTATGTTGGGTGATTTCCGCCACATTTGGTGGGATTGCCCCACCATCCGACCTTTTTGGTCCGAGATCCTGTCCCACATTAAGGATGTGCTGGGTTATCCGATTCCGAATTCAATAGAGTATGTGCTATTGGGGCTTAGGGGCCCGTTGCTGGAACATCAGACTAGAGCTGATAAACGCATGGTATGGCTGTGTTTAGGGGCGGCCAAGTTGACCTTGGCGGCCGCCTGGAAAAACCCGTCTGCACCGGCCATCTCGCTATGGCACGCGCGGTTGTTGAGTATGGAGAGAATGTCAGATATATTTTTGGGGAATTTTAAAAATGTCATGTTTAACTGGGGTCCCTTGGTTAGATTTTTGTCTCGAGGTCTACCTTCTGCGGTTTGCCCCTCAGCGCTTCGTGCATTACACCTCTTTCAAATTTAACCGCCTACATGTATGACGTTGTGCTGAATGGATGCTGGTCGCCGCCACCGGGGGAAGGGTGGGGGGTGGGGGGTTGGGGGGTGTGAGGGGTGTTGGGGTGGGGTTGTTGTTTACTCTTAGTTGCGACTTACTACGCATGTGGAGATGACCTGCGTGGCACTCCTGTATAACTGTGATCCTGGTTGGGGACCCCCCCCCCCTTCCCTTGTGAACTTTTGGTCACCTGCTACGGAGTTGGCGCACCTTCCAATCAGTACTGGTTGGCGAACAAGGACATTGCCATGGGCGTCTAACAGCAAAGTGTGCCATCTTCTGTTATATGACTTTGATTTCTACAGCAATATTTTCAGCAGCCCCTGTGTGGGGATATGTGGCGGATTGTCGCCTGTTCCTTTATTCTTATTCTCTCTCTCTTTCTTCTTCTTCTTCTTCTTGCTCTTTCCTCGCTTTTTCTACTTCAAATCTTGAATAAATAAAAATTAAAAAAAAAAATAAATTACAAACTATAGAACCATCTGCGTAGGGGATGGAGCTGAGCTACCTAGCTGCCTAGACTGCCGGAAGGCTCCCCTGCATGGATGATCTGCAAGCTGCTTTATTCCAGCCTGAACCCCTGCGTGAACTCCTGGGTCCTATGTCGCGGTGTGGAACGCTGCTTTGCAGGATGGGTGACGCCGATGCATCGCGGCGTGGAGGATCTAACCGGAGGACACCACAGATGCCACATCGATCAGTGGAATAAAGGACTGCTGCCTCGGAGCGCACTCTCTTCATGTGGCTCCGCTCATCTTCATCGGAATTACTGCTGCTCTTTCTCCCGCTGGGTCACAGTGAGAGTCCCGAGGCGGCACCAGGAGGATCCTTTCTGCCAGCCGGTAAGCCTACGCAGCGGGTGCTCTCCCGTTTATGCAGTGACCCGCGGGGGCCTAGTACACTGCCGACGTGACGTGAAACTTCAGCACGGAACGCTGGCTTACAGTTTGAATGGAACTGTAAAACAGCCAGGACTTGCCGGACTCTAAAATGGCGCCCAGACTCAATTTCTTCAATGTCCCCATGAGTGGCCTATTGAGGACTTATCTTGGTTGAAGTTTCAGGCTTCTGTCCTCTACCCCTCTTCAGTCTATGGCTACTAAACCACATTCCTTCTCATTTCCTGCCATCCTCGCCAGCTCCTACCGCCCGGCTTTTGATTCTAGACTTTTGATATCCTCCTGTTCCTCACTCTATTCTGGCAGAGCCTGAAATGCATACATGGCCGACTCCCGGTGGAGCTGCTCTGACAGTTATAGGGGAGATTGGCTCTGGCACACCACTGTGGCCATCACCTACCCAGCCGGACTTAGGACATCTGTCTCGTTTTCTTCCCCGCTGCTGCCTCCTTCCTGTGGATTACCAGCTTTCCCTGGTCTTTCTGATCCTTATTTTCGTCTTTGTTAAATTAACCCTGTATTGTATATGTATTAAATCTGTAACTATGGTTAAACTTTTGCAACTTATAACAAGCTGTTTTCCTCATGTAAAGCGCTCTGATACCTCTGGGTCTAGCCAGTGCCTTAATCCACTATTTCTGACCTGCCTGGCCTTAAGATGGCAACTATCCACGGACTCCTCTTCAGATTTGCTCCCGCCAAGAGGGCTGTTTGCAGGAACGAGGGGTTGCTCACAATTCTGCAGACTTTGGAACTGTCCCCTCCATTCTAAAACTATTTTACAACGCATTACACCATTATCCCTAAAGTTACCACCATGGTGTGTGCCCTTTACCAAAGCACTCCTTTGTCCCCTTGTTGGGGAGGGATCCAGCATTTATCCCCTGGAGTCTCAGAGACCCCTCCTGAGAGAGTCCACAGCGTCAAGGGAGCCACACACAGCGGTGGTGTGGGAATGGCGCCCCTTGATAAAGCACTCCTTCTCCCCTTGTTGGGGGAAGGATCCAGTATTTATGCCCTGTAGTCTCAGAGACCCCTCTGAGAGAGTCCACAACATAAAGGGAGCCATACACAGTGGAGTTGTTGGAATTACACCATTTCCCCCGGGACCACAGCACTCCGGATGTCAGACACTGTTTTCCCCGTTTCCCAGGTTCTGTTTCCTTCACCCCCCCTACCTCTTTCCTTCTTTTCATTCTTTGTCTACCTCCCATGCTCCTTTCCTCTCTCCCCTAAATCTTTCCCCTTGCCTACTTTTTCCCTTACGTATATGTTTTTAACTCATGTAATGACGCTCCATCATCTTGTAACTATGCTCTTTAACTGTGTAACTTGTAACTATGTAACTATGCTCTGATAAAATTGCTCGTCCTCATGTAAAGCGCTCGGATACCTCTGGGTCTAGCCAGTGCTATATAAAACTTTTCAAACAAATAAAATAAAATAAAATAAATAGCTAATAAGTCTCTAAATCCACCAATTATGGTTTATGAAGACCAGCCAGGTGAACTTATACAAAGCCGAACATGCCTTTGCCTCCTCTATCAGAGGTGTAACAGAGACAGTCTCATAATGTATGCTGCTATGTCAGACCCATATTTTTTCTTTTTCCCCTGAAACTTACAAGCTTTTCAATTTTTTGCACATTTTCGCAGACTCTTTTGGGCCACCTTTTTGGATTTCTCCCTAGTTAATTATAAACATTTATTTACTAAGACTCACTGTTGGAACAACATGCCCTACTTCTTTAAGCGAGTTCTTTTTTTGCTAAGTTGTTTGGCGGGAATACACTATTTCCTGCTAAAGCAGCTCTCTGAAAGGAAAGGTCAACTGCACATAGACAATGTCTGCTGTGATTTACTCTGAGAAAAGAAGCTTCCGAAAGGCACTTTCGTTTCAGACCCGGGACTAACCAGACCCTGCTGCTATTGGTACATCTGGAACATGCATCCGAGTCTGTTTCTTCATGGGTAAGAACAAGTCTGAATCGTCCTATTGAAATAACAGTGGCTTGTAGTGTCAGAGTCAGACATAAGGAATCCACAGGCATGGGCACATAACTTTGAAGCGTTTTACCTCTCACCAAAGACTACAGGATGGCCAGGGAAGAAAACGTATTGATCAGTGATGATAGCCTTAGTTTTGACTGCCAAACACATGCCATCTCTGAACCACCTTTTGCAATTTTTGCTTCTTCATTGACCCATTGCGGGGTCCACCACTTGGTTGACGTACCAGCTGGCCTGATTCAAGATTTAAAAATATCTTTGGGATGAGACAAACGATTCGGGCCTGGGGACTTTCAACAGTTTCTGTGGATTACAATGCCACATGACTCCGGTTCATCATCTATTTTGGTCCCAGATGAGTGCGGAGCTGCTGACCGCATGCTAAGGCACAAGTCAGCAAGCTGTGCCCATGTTGGACAACAGACACCACTAACCCTAAACTTAGAAGTGGGCTAACCTCATTAGAATTAGCAGACAAAAGTTCCGGATACATTGTGTATAGATTGTCCTAGAAGTTGCTTTGTTCCTGCATTAAGTGTTTGCGTACAGTTTGGTCACAATCAGTATAGTTTTATGACAAGTAACAAAGTAACTCAGATTAGGCAGGACAATTACGAGCTTGCTTTCAGCATTGTCTTGATTACAGTACTTAAGTGATGATATTTAAATATTTCTAACTATTGCTTACCGTACCAATGTTTACCTAGTTGATGTGTTGTAGTATTGTTGTGTTCTTTTTCTTGACTGTGCTATGTTAGTGAATATTTAGTAACTGAACAGCATTAAGCATGCATAGCAAGAGTCCATGTTTTAACACGTATACTGAGTTATATTACAGTTTTCATTCTCAACTTATATTTTATGTTATTGCAGTGTTGTGCAAACATCTGTGCAATGACAACTACATATGTATTGCAACTGTGATAATATTATTGTAATGTACCTAGATTCACCCTATTTCACCTCCCATGAGCTCAGCCTTGGCTGTATGCCCAAACATGGCTAGGAGGCAAGAAGGGTTAGTGAGGTCAATGTTGTAATCTTCCTTCTCCTCTTCCCATCCTTTTCCCCTATGGTACATTCACCTCCCCCTCCTTCCTTGGAACGCTCATGAGCTTGCTTTGGAATGTTGGTTGATGTCCGTTGTTCAGTTACGGAGAGCAGATGACGAGAATAAAGACGCACTTAAACTTACCTCGCCTCAGTGTCTCTTCATTATAATAGTCAGGCAAGTAGATGATGATATGGTTAACAGGGAACCCTTTCAGTCCTTTTGATAGTGCTAGACAGTCCCTACGCCATCAAATACAGGAGAAAATGTTTGCTCAAATCCTGCGCTGTATCCAACTAAATAATTTTATATTTCAAGAATTAAGTTGCTGCTACTGCCAACATAAGCTAGACTCAACCACAATTAGTGTTCATTTGGTTGCCAGGTCCCAAGCCTTACATCCTTTTGATCACGAGGTGAACACAAACTGGAAACTTGCCTGCATTTCAAATGTCTATCAAATCAGTATCTGAAGATTTAAAGACTGGGGAGATCGAGTTTCATTACAATCACTTGCTGAACCTTTAGATTTAAGCCTCCCTCAAAATTTACTGAGAGAAGGCAGGTTGGAGTTGAACCATTTAACAAGCTCAACCAAAGCACAAAAAGGCTCACAAGCTGACCCTCTGCCCCTCCCTCCCTAAAGCAAAGAGCCCAACGCTTATGTATTCCTAACCCAGCACATCTAGGGCTCCTTCTAATAGGCATTTGATAGAACATTCCACAACAGATATATATCCAAACATCTCCTTGCCTACAAGGCCACTTATCCATACACCAAACTATAGTTAAAAACATTTACATGCAAACATGCTCTTCTGACAGCTGTTATAGTGCCGCAACACAGCAAAAGTCAATAATGTCACAGATGATATACTAGCTCTCAAAAACTAGGATACCCAATACATTACTATGATGTGCTGCTTAAATATTTATACTATGAACAAAGCAATGTTCCCTATCCATGCCAATCACATGGTCTTCTCTAGCTAGTAATGACGATGCTAAAACTGTCACGTTGCACACTGTGCTCTCTCCTATAGGACTATCACTCCCCTTCAGGAAGCCTGATGAAAATCAGACTTTAATATCTGCAGCCTCTGGATCAGAACAGCATTGCCAGAAATAAGATGCACACATCACTGCATCCCAAGACACCACACATGATCACACTCACACTATAAACCATCATGATCACACACGCCCTCTACATAAATATGATAGCCCTTAATCAAGGTTCCATCTGAGTCCCAACAGCACTTGATGGAAGAATGTCATAACACATTATAATTCCATATAAACCTTCAAATGGGATAATAAAATAGCATATGTGAAAACAGACCTATTATATATTGATGCGCACAATATATCAATTTAGCCCCAGAGTTGACAAAATGCAGCCAAACTAACAGCACTATAACTCACCACAGTAACATACTGTAGGAGTACTCTGAAAATAAACCATAACACATCACAACATCATGTGCATCACAATTACCAACATATACTGGGATGCCTAAAAAGAAACTTCTACTCCAGCTGAGTAATGAATAACAGACCACACCAACTGCAGCAAAAATGCACTGGCCATCTGTATAGCAATTTCATGACAAAGGACACAAATCATTCCCAAGATCTAACGTAATTTACCATCACACTATTATACACAAACCACTTCTAGACCTAAATGTTATACCTGCTTACTACTAATATATGACAAACTCCAACAAACATCAGATTCAATCGAATCAATGGCATTCCCAGTGTCATAAGACAAGGCGCCAAGTCTGAAAATGTGCTAGGATTCCAAGGAAGTGGCCATTAGTGACATACAAAAAGTTTGAAAAAACAGAAAAGCATGGATCTAATGTGATGTTCAGAATATTTGATTTAGGGGTGAAAATCAAAACAGTCCACAAAAACATTAACCTTGGCATATCAATTTCAATATCTGAATGAGAAAAAGAAAGATTATTGTCCGTAAAGTCCACTTTAATCAAGGTCAATATTTTTACACCATAAAGATGGAACAAACAAATGGTGAAGATCTAGTAGATTCGTGTGGACTTGGCATGGACATGTATTCTATCTTCTACATGTTGACTGATTCACAACAGCGCTGTTTCAGGATTTTTTTCCCAAATAAAGTTTTAATGATTTTCCAACTTGTCACTGGAGTCATTCTGGGTATAAAATAGAATAAATCATATTTTATTATGAGGGCTATCTTTATCAATTGTATAAATACATAGCAGTCAGCTGTGTGTTTCAAATTTATTACAGTGGTCCTCAGGATGGTCTCGCAGACTAGGAACAATAGAGACCAAAACGTTGATGCCAAGTCCCACGCTTCCCATGTGAATCTACTGGACCTTCATTTTTTTTACCCTTATTGTGTAATGATACTGACTTTGATTAGAGTGGACTTTATAGACATTAATCCAGATAAGATACGGTTCACGGAAGAATTATAGTTGCATTTCTACAGTGAGCAACAACTGATGCCTCCACCAACAAACTCTTTTTTCCCCTGTAACCCACCATGGACTATCTAGTCCAAGAAAAGAGAGACCTGAACCAGACCTGGACTCACCTCCTGGGAGCACAGAGCCAGTATCCCCCACCAGCAGGTTTTCACTTGTGTTTGCAGATTCATCATCGTCCAGGTCCATTGGGCTGCCTGGATACTCCTGAGCACAGTCCTCTTGCTCATCTATGGTGTCAGTCTCTGGTAAAGCCAGTGCACCCCAAGCAGGAGTTCCAACTGCATCTGTTCTCAGTGACCCTTCAATTCCTTTAGCAGTTACTGAAGTCAAAGTCCCAGATAGCATTTGCTGATCATTCGCTGACACAGATGTAACCAAATTACAATCCTCAGGTGCCAACTCCTCGGAACCAGATGGGGCCAAAGTACCCTCCTCTGCCTGCTCTTCTGAAACAAATGGCACCAAAGGGTCTTCTTCAGTGACTTGCTCCTTCAAGCCAGCAAAGTTCTTCAAATTCCTCGCTTCTTGTTTTCTGAGCAATAATGGGGTATTAAAGCTTCCTACAATCATCTGGTTACCAGGAATGGCCTTTCCCAACACACTATCCTCTGCCACTTTTTTATGGAGACTGGGCGTGGCTCTCCCAACAACCTCTTCCGCTTTCAAAGCCTCCTTAATCACCAGTTTTTGGGAACTGCCAAAGGAATCTGGTAGATTATTTGTGGTTTGATTCAAGGAACTGGCTCTAGCAGCCAATTCATCGCAAACAGTAACGTTTTCCGGTGCAGATTCTGCCTCTTGATCATCTTCTGTCGTCATATGACTGTTAAGCACTTCCAGCTCCTCTTCCACTGTACTCTTTCGGAGACTCGCAAAAGCAAACCCCCCTTCTTCTACTGTGTGCTTATTAGTTTTGCGCAGTACTTCCGACTCTTGTGTTGACTGGTTTTTAGGGAAGATACTGCATTGCGGTTTTGCTTTGACCACTTGCTCGCTAGAGCCGACTGGGGTCTCCTTTGGAGCGCCTGACGTAAAAGTGCCTGAAGACTGCAGTTTGTGTACTGCTTCGCGGTTCAGAGTGACAGGCACCTCTGGAAACGTTTCCACTGCATTCTTCTTAGACCTTGCCAGATCTACAGAACCCTCTTCTGCTGGGTGGTTTACAAGATTGATTGCTGTTCCCTGCCCCTCTTCACCTTTATAGTTCTGGAGACTTGTCAAAGCAGGCTTGCTGTCTATTTCCAAGACCCTTTGAGGACTGGCTAAAGCTGGAGAGAATGTCTCTACTGTCTCTTTCTTTGGACTTGCTAAGATATGTGGAGGGTCCACCTCTGCTGATCTATTAATCAGATCTGCAGTGTTCCCTAGTTCATTCCCCATAGACAGTTTTTGTGGAGTTGCCTGTGTTTGCAAAGAATGGGACTTTGCCGTAGCAACGGGAATCACGGTGAGCTTTAAGGCATCTGCTTTAACTGGACTCATTGAAACTTCAGATGACAGGGTTTCTCCATCACTCCGAAGCTCTGTAGAACTACAGAGGGCTAACAAGACCACCCCATCTGCTGTCAGCTTTCTGGACCCTGAATCAGTCTGCAAATAAGAAGAACCAGACAGCCCTGGTGTTTGCAGAGGTTCCTGCAAAGACTTATCCATCACTAAATTTGAAGAGCCTTGCATAACCACTTCCTTGGTCCCCTGCTTAGGCATTTGTGGGCCACTATGTTTAGACTCCACCTTTAAGAGACATGCAGAGTCTTTGCTATCCGGTCTTGGTTCATCTTCTTTTGCAACATGGACCATATCAAACGCCATCTGATTAACATGACGTACTGTTGAGACTTTCTCTTTTTCCTGATCTGTTAGCAACTTTATAGGACTAGTTGGGGCCATCTCAGCTTCCTCATCTGCCACAAGGTGACTCTGAACTGGTTCTACAAATCTTGCCACAGAAGTCATTGGAGCCACTTCCCTTTCCTCTTCAGACACGTTTATGTGGCTTTCATAGTTGACAGGACTACCTGGAGCCATTTCAGCTTCTTCATCTTCTTCATCCTCTTTATCAGCAGCAGGTTTCACAGCCCCTGATGGCACAAAAAGTGCTCTTTTCTTCTCCTTTACATTAAAACCCATTGCCAGGGCCAACTGGGAATGTTCTGCACTTGCCACGTTTACTGAACTGATTGGGTTTGAAGCTAGTAGAGGCACCTTAACAGGGCTTCCAGCTGCTGAACCTGGAACCACTTTCATGGGACTGGCTGGGGCGGACTGCGCCTCTTCGTCTTCAGCTACCATCATGAGACCCCATTGAGCGAGAGGTTCAGTATCTGCTGATGCCATCTTCACACAACTAGTCGGAGCCTGGTGCAAATATTCTGTTCTTGCAGGGGCTGATTGGGCATCTTCTTCTGATCTTAACTCGATTGATTTTGGCAAAAGGACATATTTCTCGAGGGACCTCGAATGATCATCCAAGCTTCCTCTATTTTGGCATTCTTCCTCCTGGTTTTCCTCCACAGCAATACTGCTGGAGCCGATTGCATCTTGCCCTTCTAGCTTTACGGTGCTCAAAGTGGCTTCACATGTCCCCAAATCCTGAGTGCCTGAGCCACCTCCATCAAACTCCTCTTTCGTCAGCCCTCCTGCAGCATTAGCAGGGGTCATTTCAACTGCCGCTGCCTGGCACCCCTCCAATACAGCTGGAGGCACACCTAGTTTATGCAATTCTTCCTGGCGCCTCTCAGTAAAACTGGCTGTAGTCAATCCTTCAAGCCTTTCATCAGACCCTTCCATTACTTTAACTACGATCGCTCCAACCCCACTTTCCTCCACTGGATTTATAGTTCCTTGTTGCGCAGCACCATCTGGGGTTATCTCTGTTTCCTCCTCTTCTGTGGACCCCAGGACCTCGACCTCTTCCTCTTCCGAGACTCCGGCCGCCGTCATGTCTCCTAAGCCTTCCTTTTCGCAGGGTTGACCCCCAGACCAAAAGGCTGTCTGTTCACCCCGATTAGCCGCAACTGAGCGCTCGTCCTCCCTCTCTTCAGCCATCTTGCGAAGACCAAGCAGTAGCTCGTCCCCTCTCCCTAACACTCATGAACCACCGAAAGCACGGGGCTGTAAAGGAGCGGAGACCGAATGGGAGACAGTGGCGGCTGCGGATGAAACGTCACGAACAAGCACTGACAAGGGGACGGAGAGATACCGTACCGTGTTAATGAGGTGGATAAACATGGCGGCCATTTTAGAATGTTCAGAAGACTATTACATAAATATATAATAATAAACTGAAAACGTAATTCTGAGACTCATGTCCAAAATATAATGTGATATAACTATTTTTAATTGTTAAAACGTAATGTTTGACAAGTAGTGTTATATCTTAATCTAATTAGTGAATAGGTTTCTTGAAAACTTATCAACTTCGGTGTGGTTTACCTTCGAACAAGACTTAATATTCGCAATTTTCTTTTTAAAATCTTGTTTCTTTCTTATTAAACGATACCCTAACAAGATGGCCGGGCTTTTGCCTGCGGGAGGGGACAGTCTACACTACAGACTTGCCATTTCACCCCTTAAACGAGGAGAATATAAGCCATCTGAATCTCACTTGGTCTGCCATGTTCCATTGGGATGATGTACTTTCATTTTCCTTTATTTTCTGACAATAACACAGATTCCGGCGCTGCTTACTGTATTGGTTAGGGTCGGAAACAAGAAGTTAATAGTGAAATAGCTGGGGAATAATTTCGCTATTGCCATTGGCTACTAGGTTAGTCGCTACTACAATAGAAAGAGGACCAGTAGTGTGCATGGGACTTTCCTAAACATTGCGGAAGAAGCACTGATCTAGAGACTGTTTTATTGTAATGTAGATTTTCCAAGTAATTTAAGAAGGAAAGTCTTAATTGTATTAAAACGATGGAGGTGAGTATTATGCTTCTCTAATCTTACATTTATTTCAATAGCAGCAGTAGTCAAAAAAAGATAACAACTACAAATCCCATAAAGATTCGAAACAACTAGCCAATGAGAAACAAAAGCAGTTATAATAACAGCCAATAGGGTGACAGCTTTACCTATAATACCAAGCCTTTTTTAAAACATTTTTTTTTATTTAATGCATTTTTATAAAGCGAGGACTTTATCCGAAGGTTTCAGAGCACTGTACAATAGAACCAGTTACGTTACATGAGAGAACTGTTTGGAATGGAACAAACAAAAATAGCATGCCATAGAATCAAAACGACACAGGCATAAGGCACATAATCTCAAGCACAGCAAGCACATGTACAAGCAAAAATATGAATATATATGACAAATTTTACAATGACTAAAGAACTTCCTGGCGAAAAATAGTAGGCCATAGAATCAAAACAATGCAGGCAAAAGGAACACAATATCAAACGCAGCAAGCACAGGATGTACAAACAAAAATATAAATATGAGCCAGAGGTTTTTAAATATTTTTATTTATGCTTTTATTAACATTGCATATTCAACTTACCATTCCATTCGATAACTTTATTTCTGTCACCAAGGACCATAAAAGTACATATAAAAATACAACATAAAAAAAATAAAAGTGGTTATATACCATTAGACACTACAAACAATCAAGATCATCTATATACAAATTATTCAAACTGTAAAATTAGCGAATTATTCATCAGTTAAAACTGCATTAAACATTGAGAAAGTTATCGAGGAAGTTCTTTGCATACAATACGTATATTCCTCCTGGACAATCAAGTTATTAAAAAACTCCCACGTTAATGCCACATTCCATGAAGGAAGCGTGAAACAGCGAAGACAATGGGAGGATGGGTATCATATCTTAGGACTCGAAGAGCTTGAGTACAGATTCTAAGTCCTACATTTCTACAAATTGGTAGGACCCAACGTCTCCTTGCAACCTGGTAGGCAGGGCAGGAAAAAAGGACATGGATTTCATTTTCGAGATTATGATTACAAGCTGGGCACACGGTGCCCTTAGTCGTGTCCCATTTGCTGGTAAAAAACCTAAGCGGAAGGTTACCCATCCTAAATTGTATATATAGCTTTCTCGCTAATGCAGGGTAAACTATATCTAAAAAATCTTCCTTTATGTAGCCTTCCTTAACTTGGAGAAACTCGATAGTTAGTCTACCCACCGAGGAACTTGCATACAAGGACAATAGATTATAATACCTGTAGTGGGAAACCAAGTCCGCCCTACTTAACGCTGGGCAGGCTACACCAGGTCTTTCCCAGAGTTCCGGCAACCCGATCTTTAGCATAGTTGCCTTAATATGGATTAGCCATGGGATTTTCTTTGTATTCAATGCTGCCCAAACCTCCCAAAATTCATTTTTATAGGAAACTAATTCTGGGACTGACCATAATCGTCTCCA
Source organism: Lissotriton helveticus (assembly GCF_964261635.1). Taxonomy (NCBI): domain Eukaryota; kingdom Metazoa; phylum Chordata; class Amphibia; order Caudata; family Salamandridae; genus Lissotriton; species Lissotriton helveticus. The sequence goes on along the minus strand of NC_136070.1, from coordinate 685,388,414 downwards.
GTACAAAAGTGGTAGTAGTGCCACTTCCTCTTCAATGGGGAGTAACCCAAGGTCCATACGAAGAGGAACCAACGGAGTGCTCATCGGTAGACCCAAAATATTCCTCATAAATGTGTGTTCTACCTTCATCAGGCTAGATGGCTTTTGATGCTCCCACAGTTCTGCCCCGTACAACGACGCTGCTGTGGCCTGTAATTTATCATTTTCAACTTACATAACACTCCAGGAATATCGCAGTACAGCTTTCATTTTCCGGCATCATAGTGCATCTGCTCTCCTCCCTCAGCCCACCACCCCCCCATCTGTCTTTTTTATTGCTATCACACTCATGATTCAGTCTATTTATTCGTGCAGTGGTGATGAGCTCCCATCTTGCAGTGCTAGCAGATAGGCTGAGACAGGGTCCCTTACATCTTTGGGCCTTGAGGTTGTCTGCAATTCTTCCACATATATATTCAACTCATCTCTACAATACGCAGCATCCTTCAGACATTATTCTACCTTAGGAGCTGCCTTCTTTCCCTAGTGCAGAGTTCTTCAAACTGTGGGGGGCGCCCCCCAGGGGGTCTGTGGATGCATTCCCAGGGAGGCGCAAATGGCTCTTGAAGTATTTGCAAATAAGGAAGCCCTGGAGGAGCGAATTTATTCGCTTGCCTTTGACGCGTTTCCAGGCAATCTTGATTTGCCTACAGCAGCTGAAGGGCTTTACCAGGGAGTATAAACAGTGATCCTGGATGCCCTGAGGCAGGATGTTGGGGAAAGGGCAGTGATTGGTGTGGCAGGGTCAAGGATGTGGCAAAAAAAGGGCAAAATATTCTGTAACAGGTTTATTTTTCTAACCTTCTATTAACTGCATACCAAAAATATAAATATGAGCCAGGGGTTTTTAAATATTTTTATTTATGCTTTTATTAACATTGCATATTCAACTTACCATTCCATTCGATAACTTTATTTCTGTCACCAAGGACCATAAAAGTACATATAAAAATACAACATAAAAAAAATAAAAGTGGTTATATACCATTAGACACTACAAACAATCAAGATCATCTATATACAAATTATTCAAACTGTAAAATTAGCGAATTATTCATCAGTTAAAACTGCATTAAACATTGAGAAAGCTATCGAGGAAGTTCTTTGCACACAATACGTATATTCCTCCTGGACAATCAAGTTATTAAAAAACTCCCACGTTAATGCCACATTCCATGAAGGAAGCGTGAAACAGCGAAGACAATGGAGGATGGGTATCATATCTTAGGACTCAAAGAGCTTGAGTACAGATTCTAAGTCCTACATTTCTACAAATTGGTAGGACCCAACATCTCCTTGCAACCTGGTAGGCAGGGCAGGAAAAAAGGACATGGATTTGATTTTCGAGATTATGATTACAAGCTGGGCACACGGTGCCCTTAGTCGTGTCCCATTTGCTGGTAAAAACCCTAAGCGGAAGGTTACCCATCCTAAATTGTATATAGAGCTTTCTCGCTAATGCAGGGTAAACTATATCTAAAAAATCTTCCTTTATGTAGCCTTCCTTAACTTGGAGAAACTCGATAGTTAGTCTACCCACCGAGGAACTTGCATACAAGGACAATAGATTATAATACCTGTAGTGGGAAACCAAGTCCGCCCTACTTAACGCTGGGCAGGCTACACCAGGTCTTTCCCAGAGTTCCGGCAACCCGATCTTTAGCATAGTTGCCTTAATATGGATTAGCCATGGGATTTTCTTTGTATTCAATGCTGCCCAAACCTCCCAAAATTCATTTTTATAGGAAACTAATTCTGGGACTGACCATAATCGTCTCCAGTACAAAAGTGGTCGTAGTGCCACTTCCTCTTCAATGGGGAGTAACCCAAGGTCCATACGAAGAGGAACCAACGGAGTGCTCATCGGTAGACCCAAAATATTCCTCATAAATGTGTGTTCTACCTTCATCAGGCTAAATGGCTTTTGATGCTCCCACAGTTCTGCCCCGTACAACGACGCTGCTGTGGCCTGTAATTTATCATTTTCAACTTACATAACACTCCAGGAATATCGCAGTACAGCTTTCATTTTCCGGCATCATAGTGCATCTGCTCTCCTCCCTCAGCCCACCACCCCCCCATCTGTCTTTTTTATTGCTAGCACAGTCATGATTCAGTCTATTTATTCGTGCAGTGGTGATGAGCTCCCATCTTGCAGTGCTAGCAGATAGGCTGAGAGAGTGTCCCTTACATCTTTGGGCCTTGAGGTTGTCTGCAATTCATCCACATATATATTCAACTCATCTCTACAATATGCAGCATCCTTCAGACATTATTCTACCTTAGGAGCTGCCTTCTTTCCCTAGTGCAGAGTTCTTCAAACTGTGGGGCGTGCCCCCCAGGGGGTCTGTGGATGCATTCCCAGGGAGGCGCAAATGGCTCTTGAAGTATTTGCAAATAAGGAAGCCCTGGAGGAGCGAATTTATTCGCTTGCCTTTGACGCGTTTCCAGGCAATCTTGATTTGCCTACAGCAGCTGAAGGGCTTTACCAGGGAGTATAAACAGTGATCCTGGATGCCCTGAGGCAGGATGTTGGGGAAAGGGCAGTGATTGGTGTGGCAGGGTCAAGGATGTGGCAAAAAAAGGGCAAAATATTCTGTAACAGGTTTATTTTTCTAACCTTCTATTAACTGCATACCAAAATATGGGCACACTTCAAATGGAAAATAAACGCGAGTTAAACTAAGCAATTTTACTACAAAACCTCAGTTGCCTACTGCAATCAAAGCAAATGTCTGTTTGTGGCCAGAAAGCAGCACCAATAGGTGTATGCAGCAGGAAAGGACCAAAGTAATGCGTCTGGGTTAAATGAATTATGTTTTAAGAAAATGCAAATAATACGACCTAATGTGGCACATTATATGATAGTATTTCACTATGTTTCCATTTGTACACATGTGAATACTGTCCGGGCAAAGATTTCACTTCAATAGTACCAGTTTACCCCCAAAATACACCAACGAGCAACTGAAAGGTGTCTAATCACCTTTTGCGAAGGGCTGTCCACTGCGTGGCAACATGTCACTAAATTTTTAATAACTTTTAATCCGTTTGAGCTAGAAACATATTTTGTTTGTTAACATTCACAGATTATGCAGCAGATGACTGATTAAGTGACGAATGCAGCAAAATCCATAACTATGCAGAAAATGACGCAGAATGGCATAATTTCAGTGGTCCTACCAGAAAATCACAACGCTGAATCCTTGCTGACGCAGTGGGAAATAGTGGCATGTGTATATATAGTGGTAAAAAATCAAACCCTGTGACAGAAAACATAGAAAATATGTAAGTCATAATTTTTACCTATATATTTTAGTAAAAAGTAATCAGACTACATCTGGAAACATTTTGATGAGAGTTTGTTAAGAAGATGCACTTAAGAAAAATCAACTGGTGACACCCTCACAGTGCAAACAAAATAAGATGAAAGACCGAGCACTGAAACTTTTCAGACACTCTGCCCCAGTCACATTAGATCTGGGTTGAATCCATCTTTGTTCTTTTGCTCACTTTGTCATCCTAGCTCAGACCCAGTTATACGCAAATCAGTGTTGACCCTGTTCCTCATGGGAACAGTCCAGCCCGAACTGCCAAGCCCGGTCTTCCCCGGACCGGAAGCAAGTATCCTGGGACCGGTTTCGGGGTAACACCCCTCATTAGCCAGGATAGCATGAATCCAGTGGCAAAGTGAGCAAGTAGCCCACGTCTGGGCTTCCCCTGTCATTTTAGGGCAAACAAAGGAAAGACAATAAGTTGATGGACAGAGCGCTGAAACTTTTCAGACACCCTCACATTACCTCTCAATATTAAGAAACATTCCTAGAGCTACAAGTGGCTTCATTAGTTCAAGCCTATGTTGGCTCCTGATGTTGACTCAACGTCCCGTTGGCAAATCACTTAATCTCCATGTGCTTAAAAACAAAACAAGTAATCTGACCCTGTGTAATGTAACTGGTGCTTATGTATAGGAGCGCTGCAATACCCTTGGGCCAAGTTTGCGCTGAATAGAACACCCAAAAAACAAATGGTACAGAGCCTGTTTCAAGACTGTAGTGATTATTAGGCATTGATGGGAGACAGGTGAAAGAGACAGAAGAGATATCATTTTACTCATGGCCGCTGCTATCTATCACTAGTGCAACAGGTGCAGTTGCATTGGCGCCAGATGTGCAAGGTGAACACAACACACTGATTATACGGAGCAGAATTTGTTGTCCAATTTCTGTTTTGGTTTGCTGAATTTGCTCTTTGTAGGTTTCAGATTTATTGTGGATTATGGGCTACTGAAAATGTATCCATGAAATTATCTCATAAGCCCCCACCCCCTGCGCTCATTCCTGCCACTCAACTCGACAGTCATTGTCATAGAGTTCTGTAAGGGGGGCCCAACTTTAAAATATTTTGATTTGGGGGCCTCAGGGAAAAAACTTTTAAAGACCTCTGCCCTAGTGTATAGCCATCTGTCTCTTGGTTAGCAGTGTAATGATGTTTACTAATTTATGATTTCCTGGCTGGATGGTGTTAGCTATTCCTAGTAGACAGAGCTGTGGGGTACAGTCTGTTTGCTCTACCACCATTTCAGACGCTACCCGAATTACCTGTGCCAAGAACCGATATATAGATGTACAGGTCCATGCTAAGTGTAGAAAATCCGCTTCCATTGCTCCACATCTTGTGCATCTAGCGCATGGGTACTCACAAACTTTCTCTCGGGAGCCAAATTTACATTGTGGTTTGTGGCCGAGGGCGCACTGTTAGGGGCGGGGTCAGTGGGGGAGGGGGCAGGGCTAGAGCAGCCAAAAAAACTGTGACCATGAGGTTAAACACAGGACCCCGCACCGGACGCCTACGTCTATTGAGCCACCAGACCCAGCATACACACATATCTCTCTCTCTCTCTCTCCTCTCTCTCTCTCTCTCTGTCTCCCTCCCTCCCTCCCTCTCTATCTCTCCCTCTCTCTGCCTCCCCCCCTCTCTCTCAGTCTCCCTCCATCTCTCTCTCTCTATCCCTCTCTCGCTGTCTCCCTCTGTCTCACTCACTCTCTGTCTCTCTCTCTGTCTCCCTCCCTTTCTCTCTCTGTCTCCCTCGCTCTGTCTCTCCCTCCCTCTGTCTCCCTCTGTCTGTCTCCCTCTATCTGTCTCCCTCCCTCTGTCTCCCTCTATCTGTCTCCCTCCCTCTGTCACCCTCCCCCTGTCTGTCTCCTTCCCTCTGTCTGTCTCCCTCCCTCTGTCTGTCTCCCTCCCTCTGTCTGTCTCCCTCTCTCTGTCTCCGCCCCTCTGTCTCCCTCCCTCTGTCTCCCTCTCTCTCCCTCTGTCTGTCTCCCTCTCTGTCTCCCTCTCTCTCTGTCTCCCTCCCTCTGTCTCCCTCCCTCTGTCTTCCTCCCTCTATCTCCCTCCCTCTGTCTCCCTACCTCTATCTCCCTCTGTCTGCCTCCCTCTCCCTCTCTCTGTCTCCATCTCTCTGTCTCCCTCTCCCTCCCTCTGTCTCTCCCTGACCACCTTCCTCTATGTCCCTCTGTCTCCCTCTCTCTCTGTCTCCCTCTCTGTCTGTCTCCCTCTGTCTCCCCCTGTCTCTCTCTGTCTCCCTCCCTCTGTCTCCCTTTGTCTGTCTCCCTCTCTGTCTGTCTCCCTCTCTGTTTGTCTCCCTCTGTCTCTCTCTGTCTCCCTCCTTCTGTCTCCCTCCCTCTGTCTCCCTCTGTCTGTCTCCCTCTCTTTGTCTCCCTCTCTCTGTCCCCCTCTCCCTCACTCCGTCTCCCTCTGTCTCCCTCTCTCTCTGTCTCCCTCTCTTTGTCTCCCTCTATCTGTCTTCCTCCCTCTGTCTCCCTCCCTTTGTCGCCCTCCTCCCTCCCTGTCTCCTTCTGTCTGTCTCCCTCTCTCTCCCTCCCTCTCTATCCCACTGTCACCCTCTGTCTTCCTCTCCCTCCCTCTCCCCCCCTCTCTCTCCCTCTCTCTCTTTCCCTCTCTTTCCCTCTGTTTCCCTCCGTCACACTCTCCATCTCCCACTCCGTCTCCCTCTCCATCTCTCTGCCTCTCTGTATGTCTCTGTCTCTGCCTCTATCTGTCTGTCCCTGTCTCTGCCTCTGTCTGTCTCTGTCTGTCCCTGTCTCTGTCTGTCCCTGTCTCTGTCTCCCTTCGTCTCCCTCTCCATCTCTCTGTCTCGGTCTGTCTCTGCCTCTATCTGTCTGCACCTGTCCCTGTCTCCGCCTCTATCTTTCTCTGTCTGTCCCTGTCTCTGTCTGTCTCTGTCTCTATCTCTCTCTGTCGCTATCTCTGTCTGTCTCTACCTCTATTTGTTCCTGCCTCTATCTCTGTGTCTCTCTGTCTCTGTCTCTCTCTCTCTATCGCTGTCTGTCTCTGTCTCTCTCTACCTCTATCTGGCTCTGCTTCTATCTGTCTCTTTCGGTCACTGTCTCTGCCTCTATCTAGCTCTGTCTGCCCCTGTCTCTATCTGTCTCTGCCTCTATCTGGCTCTAGCTCTATATGTCTTTACCTGTCTCTGTCTCTATCTGTCTCTGCCTCTTTCTGTCTCTATCTGTCTCACTTCACCCGGCTCTTACTCCCTGCTGCCCTCTGGCACCCTCTGCCATCTCACCCGGCTCTCACTCCCTGCTGCCTTCCGACACCTCACCTGGTTCTCACTCCCTGCTGCCCTCCGTCACCTCACCCGGCTCTCACTCCCTGCTGTACTCTGTCACCCTCTATCACCTCACCCCGCATGTGTGTCAGCCGGGGCTGAGACAGCTTCCTGGTCACACACACAGCTGCACCCGAGTACTTCACAGGTCTTTAAAAGACCATTTACATGTTAATGAGGCTTTGCTGTATTTCACCTCTTCGTAGCGCCCCTGCAGCTCCACTCTGACTATTGCTGGATTCACCCGGCCCCCATAGAGCAGAGTCTCTTGGAGTCCGCGATGCTGCAACCGGCAGTGTTTGCTGACACTCTTTAAAAAAATAAAAACACAGGTACAATTGTCTGCAAAGTCCAGGGGCCGCCAAGGAAGGCTTGCCGGGCCGCTGGCAGTCCGCAGGTTGTACTATGAGTACCCGTGACCTAGCGTCGGCATGGAGACCAATTTTATATAATTTCAGTGGTGTGTGATAAAGTTGTTGTACGTATTTAAAATGTATTATTCTAAGATTGCAATTATCAGTGAGCTTTCCCGTGAGTGTGCAGCAGGCCTCCCAATTCTCCTGTGACAGGGGCAAGTCTAGCACTTCATTCCACCTGTTGAGAGAAGCTCCTAGGTCCTCCTTCGCTTGTCACCAAGAGGCACGGTAGAGTTGTGTCACCAGGTGTTTACGCGAGCTGTTAGTTAGCATCATCTGTAGCGCTTCTAGTGTACCCATCTCTTCTAGGAACTGAGGATTTTACGAACTTAGCGCTGCACTGACTCTAATGTATGTATACACCATTAGCAAATTTTCTGGAAAATAACAACATTCTTCATCCAACCCAGAAGGGCTTCCGTACCCACCATAGCACGAAAGCAGCACTTCTGGTGGTCACAGAGGAGCTCAAAGCTATAATCAATAACGGAGGCTTAGCCGCCATTCTACTACTGGATTTAAGTGCGGCCTTCAACACAGTGGCTCACAAGATCCTAAGAGATAGACTTGGTAAGGTGGGAATTCAGAGCATAACATTAGATTGGCTCACCTCTTCTCTGGAAAACAGATCCTACCAAGTCATGGACAAAGACTGCCTCTCTGACAGCTTTCCAACGATTTGTGGTATCCCTAAGGGATCGTCTCTCAGCCCCACGTTGTTCAAAATATATGTGCACCAGCTTGCCACCTTAGTGCAGGACTTTAACCTGTCAGCTGTCTCCTATGTGGATGACACCCAGCTGGTTGTTTCTCTTACAGAAGGTCCTAATTTAGGAAATAAACATTTGGCACCCTGTTTGGATTAACTGCACCGCTGGATGTCAATCTGCCCCCAAAATCTGGATGGTGATAAGACAGAATTAATGATCCTTGGAAACCAGGCCATACACAGATCTCTGACCAACTGGCCTGTTGACATGCTCCCCCCCCCTGTTCCCAAACCTGTGATAAAAAATTTGAGAATCTGGTTGGACAATTTGCTAGTAATGGACCACCAAGCAAATAAACTGTCTGGCATCTGTTTCTCTTTACTCCGAATGCTCAGGAAGATACTGGTATTAATCCCAGAACATCTAAGGAAAATGCTCATTCAATCTCTCATAGTTTCCCGTCTGGATTATGGCAACTCACTTTTTGTGGTGGCACCCAAATACGTAATAAAGAGACTTCAGACTGTGGAAAATGCGGCAGCAAGGCTCCTACTAAAGGTTCCTAGTTATGTGTCCACATGAGAACCCCTCAAACAGCTACATAGGCTCCCAATTGAGGCAAGGATTACGTTTAAATCCCTCTGTATTGCTCATAGGGCCATAGATAACAAGGGCCCAGTAAAGCTCAGAGAGTTGGTAACCACTTATGTTCCAACTAGACAGCTCAAATCTTCATTTCCTCAGTACAACCAGGGTAAAAAGGATGAGATGGGGAGGAAAATCGTTTGCACACATAGTTCAGAAGTTGTGGAACGATCTTCCGCCCAGTCTCACAGCACTGGGAAATGAACTTTCCTTCAGGAAGAAACTTAAGACATGGCTTTTTCCCCGTTAATGTACCAGAGGCCCTACTCTCAGCACAGTACTCACCAGTGCGGGGAAGCCTTTGGGTAGCCATGCGCTTTACAAAACATAAACACCATCAGAGCAGTGGTGGTGCGTCCATTGGGGGCGTTGGGGCGTTGCCCCACTAATGCCACATGGACAGCATGGCCACATTTCCTCGTCAGGTCACTTACTTCACCGTCCTCACCTAGCTCGAAATCCACACCCGAGTCTGTCAGTCAGGACGACGCTGAAGGGGGTGGGACTCAGGGTTGGGTTTATGTAGTGCTTGAGTTTGACTGACACACACTGACAGCAGGCAGGCCCAGTGCGCATGTTCGGGTTTGGGCTGGTCATTTATCTGACCAGCCCAAACATGCGCACTAGTACTAGTTTGCAGTGCTGCTGCTGCACATTTGGAGAGAGAGCAAGGGCTGCTACTGGTCAGTGGCCACAGCCCCGGTCTCCTATGGGCGGGGACCGTCCCTGCCCGAGCCAATCCTGGCACTGCTGGAGCAGCATCTGGATTGGCTGAGAGGGGTTGCCACCAGCCACTTACGCACGCAGAACAGAAGACCGTGAAGCAAGGCGCCATTTTGCCAATGCGGGCTCAGGAGCAGACAGCAGAGCGGCGCGACCCGGCAGGTAAGTTTTTTAAAACTTTATATTTACACCCCCCACCAACCCTCTCCCCGCGCTACCCTTCCCCCTGCGAGTATTGCGAACCACAGCAGCATGACACAACACAGGCGTCACTGCTTCAGTGCTCCTCTGTGCATATTTTAGATAACATCGAGGCATATAATGAACGCAAGTGCTTTTTGCCCTTGGGTTGCCAATACCTCGTTTATAGAGTGGAATGAAAGCATGCTGGCACACGACAGGCTCTGGGAGTGTGTACAATGTACGTAGCCATCACACTGTAACTGAGCAGCACAGGCCGAGACCAGCGAGCGGGAACACCTGATAAGGATCTGAATTATTGAAGCCCTGCTTGATAGATGTGACCAACACTGCAGGATTACCTGTGTTGGATCGCATTTCTGCCCTGAGCCTTAAATATCGAAAAAACAAGCTTTTTGGTCTATTATGTGGAGACATCCACGTATAGCACCACATGACCGCGGACATTCTGCCCAAAATTATCCAAAGTGCAGGTTGTAAAAAGGCAATTGAAACAGCTACAGAAAGACACCAGTGATGTGTGTAACGGTGCATTGCATTGCTAGAGAAATGCAGCCAACGATTAACTGGATACAACAGTGTTTATATGTCAATATTTACAAGGAACACAACCTTAAAATCCACTTTAACAATATTAAACTCTGGACGTCGCTACCCCTAACAGTCATGGGTAGAATAGCCGTCTCTAGGATGGTGATGCTCCCTCGTATACTATACTATTTTGTCAACCTACCAGTTCTTATCCCTCGACAAGACTTTAATACGCTGAATACGCTCCTAACCACGCTGGTTTGGGGGTCCGGAAGGAGGAGAATTAGTCTCCGGAAACTGCAACTGAGTACCAAACGGGGAGGTCTGGGGGTGCCGGACTTCCGGGGGTACTACTATGCGAGCCAGCTTCAGTGGCTGGCGAGATGGATTGCAGGTAGGGATCTACACGAGATTGACCTCACGTCTGACAGACTGGCACGGGGCGAATTACACTCTCTGCTCCTGCCTGGAGCCAGGATTCCCCGGGACTGCCACCCACTACTACGTACTGCTCTACTGTGCTGGAGGAAAGCACTGGCGTACACGTCAGAGGCCTCGCCCTACGCTGACAACATACCTTTGCTGGGCGTGCCGACGCCGCAAGGACGACTGACACGAAACAGACTGCAACCCTGGACAGATACAGGGGTAGACACGGTGGGGGATCTTTTTGGGGACGACACACTATTGGATCATGACTCCTTTCTGCGCGTCACGGGGGCACCCCCGAGGCTCTACATCCTACACGCCACACTGTTACATTATGTACGAACTAACTGGGCCCCACAGCGAGTTAAACCTCCACAGCACGAACTAGTTCACCTTCTTTATTATATGGGTAATGGGGGACGACTGGTACACTGGCTCTAGACTGGGGTTAGGGAACACGCTGCAATATCCCTTAACTCACTCCGGGAATCCTGGATGTTAGACACTGGCGAGGTGCTAACGGAGGGAGCGTGGAAGGGTGTCCTAGAACACCCTAGAAAGGTGTCTCGGAACGTTAAGTTTAAGTTCATACAAGCCATGGTGTTGCACAGGGCATATCTTACCCCCCACAGAATACATAAAATGTTTCCAGACTCCCCCCACTGCTGCCCTAGGTGCGGAGCTGACGAGGCTGGCCTTCTCCATATGCTGTGGGCGTGCCCACGTCTGCGGGGCTACTGGGAAGGGATATGCCAGGCCCTTAGTACAATCACGGCCCTCCCGGTCCCGAAAGAGGCATTACCATGCCTGATAGGGCACCGGAAACGCCCTAAACACCACAAGGCCCAGGTGAAGTTCCTAGACTTATCATTGTTGTTGGCGATCAGGGTACTAACCATGAGGTGGAAATCTGCCAGGTCTCCCGACCTAGCGGTGTGGCGTACTGACTTACTCAGATGGGGCAGAGCAGAGGGAATGGTTATGCGTAGGGAGGAAGAGGGAGGGCAACGGAAATACCCGATTGCGCAGGAGTGGGAGCAGATGCTCCTGGAGGTAGAGGAAATGGAGGGAGAGCAGGAGCCGATTCATGCAGGTGACCCCTAGGAGTGACAGGGCAGGGAGCGAGGTGGGTTAGTTGTGAAGCGACCCAGCCCGGATAGAGTACAGGTTGGGCAGCTGGGCAGGACTACACTAATTGAGAAACTGATGATTGCGGCCATGGTCGATATACCAGGTACTTGAATGGACCAGGAGACGTACGGAAAAGGGGTGGTGGGAGGGGGTGGGAGGGGAAAGATCAGACCGAAAAGATCATGGGATATTGGTACACATCTACGCCGAATGCACAGTAATGTCAGTGGCATTGTAATGGAGATGCGCGAAATATATTGTTTTAAGACTTAAGAATGTGCACGAATTATACGATCTGTTGGTAACAAGCGCGTACAGATGCAAGTTGAAGGTCTGGAATTACTAGTTGCGGGAGTTAACAGAAAAGACTGCTTGCGGATAGCATGTATTGATGTATACTGTGATGATATGCAGTTGCTAATAAAGAGTTAAAAAAAAAAAAAACAATATTAAACTCTATGCCTTCCCTGAAACAGGGAGAGAACAATCGTATGGCTTAACATTGTTCAGGTAGTTAACATTGCATAGATTGGTCATAAAACAGACCAACAACAACTATAAAAATTGCGTTTTAATACACAACGGTGTGTGTTTGTACTAATGGCGGCTTTCAGCATTTTGAACAGGTAGGCCACAGAGGCTGGGATTACACTGCGTCCAGTGTGCTTACATTCGAAATCTTTATAAAACACTAGGCACCTGTGTTCCTGAAATACTTCCCTCCTTGCGTTTGTATGTGTATTAGGGAAAAAAAGAGGAGAAAGTGAAAGTGCCTGTGAGAAACAGGAGATGAGAAACAAATACCATGAACAAGAGAAGGCACGGTGTAGTGGAAGATTATTTAAAGCATAATGACACAATAAGTGTGACGGTCTCGCATCCCAGCTGCGCTGACACTAACATTAGCTCTCGGCCGAGATGATAACAGCCATGTTTGTCACTGTTGGCGTTCAAGATAAAACCTGACGTAGGCACATTTATTGCATTTTGAAAACTGCTCTGCGCCGCCAAATTCCCTATATTAACTAAGTCCAGTTTCCGCAGTCTGTAGCCTGCTGGTTGTGTAACCTGCAGGTGAGAGAGGCTGTAATTTCATACAGGGTTGATGTGTATTCTCCAGAGCTGTGTGCGTGCTCTGCAGTTCATAGATTTCAATCCTTGTCATGTGGCTCAGTAGATGAGTGCGCAACTCAAAAAATCGGAATTATAATATATATAGCCCCCACCTATATAAACCCCATGCAGGTTTCACTTCTGTGCACCAGACACCAGCTTCACACCTAGGGGCTCTATATACTCCGCTGTTTCCAGCTCGTGGCCCAGGTTCTCAATAATGCAAAAAGAGCACTTTACCTGCATCCAGTGTATGGAATTAGTCGGAACTCCATGTTTAATGTGCCCTGCTGCAGCAGCAGTCATGGTGCGGAATAGAAAGTAGGCCTGCCGTCTCTCTGGTTGTGCAGACACCAGACAGCGCTGGCATGGTGTAACACCAAGTTGTTGAAAGTGTCTCAGACGCACGAGTCCGTGCCTTGCCCCTTTGATTCATGCTTTGCTTTGTTCTCAATGAATATGCGTACCATGATTTGGCTTTCTTTAGAATCTAACAAATGTTTCACCATGTGTGTATGTTGTATTTTTTTTAAAATCGCACAGTGGAATTTAGTTTTTTGTTTGATTAATGAGACAATGTTTTTTTTTTAATTTCTGTTCCTGTTCTGTAGCTGTCTGGGTCGGTCGTGGTGTGAGAATCAGAGGGGGGAAAACAGGGGAAATTATTATTTTAAACAAAAAACAATGTCAGAGAATCTCTGCTGTGTGACATTAGGCCATTATTTTACACAGAGTCCAGATGGTAATGAAAGTTGGTTTAGTGCTTGCTGGTTTGGAGGTCGTAGGTGCTGTACATTAAGACCCTGCTGCCTTCTTTTACTGGGTGTATATATGAATGGTCACATGGCAAGCATGCCTAAATATTGTTTACTGTATTATCGAGTGACATTTTGGTTTCTTCCGGCTGGCTCTGTAAAGGGGTAACACCATGTACCTCGAGATCTGGTGCCATTCAACTTTTTCTGTGCATAGGTAAGGCAGTTCTGAATTGTGGCATACATCGTTTTTCAAAGGAGACACTGATTGGTGTTGCAACTGTATACTGTTCACATGACAGTCAGTCTTCTGACGTCTTCTGACGCTGACGGCTATTTGCTTCTCCAGAGAGAGTTGGTGGGCCATTAGGGGAATGCTATGCCAGGCAGAGAAAGGTGGAAATGCATCAAACTTTAAATGAATGCACTTGATCTGATGCTTTTTCTCGCACCAGCGAGAAAGCAAAGTAAAAAAAAAATTCTGTGCTCAAATGCAGTGTCACAAGGTAAGCAAGCACAGTCGGTGATGCTAACAAGCATAGGTGGTCCTGTCATTCTAAGTTACAGTAGTGGAAATTCCTCAGTAAGTCTTGGGGGTTCCTCTGAAGTTTATGCTGAATAGCCTGCCCACATGTAGCTCTGTACTGGACATGTCTTTGGGAGGAATCTTTATTAATGTAATAACTGCACTTTCACCATTACTTTATTAACCTTCCGGCTTTCTCAAATTTGCTTGAAAATGCAGCATTTGTCCACTCTTTTTTCAAAATTTTCTCGAGGGGGGAACCCCCCTGAACCCTCCCTAGGTTTTTACGGCTCGCTCGCTGCGCTCGCTCGCTGGGGTGCAGTATGAAAATAGTTGTACGCCTTACCACTTTCAAATGTCACCAGCCGTTACTGCATCAGAGGTGTCAGGGACTGTGCAGTACCAAATTTGTCTAGTGTCAAAAACGCCCCACCCCTGAAAAGGTACCCCGCGTGTCCAACCCTGCCTTCCCTACAATATCTAGTGGCTTTGGTTCTTGGGCCGCTTATGTGTCCGGATGGAATTGCAACGGCAGCACCGCTGCATACATTGGTGTCTTTTTCACCCTATCGCACAGTGCCCGCAAGGCTTTAGATGTGTTACAATTATATTGATTGATATGGATTTCTAGTCTGGTGATCTCTGGTCGCTCATATAGCAACACTGCCATAAGAGGTGTCTGGTGTGCATCACCGCTTTCTACTGCCAGGTGTGGCAGATCTTGTGTAAGGAAATGTCAGTGGTGTGCGAACTGTGCTCGTGCACAGAGGTAATACAAATACATATCTGGGTCCCCAAACCCCCTCTGTTCGTATGGTTTTGTCAGAGTTGCCCACTGTGCCTAGACTGTTTGCCCGCCCACGCTAGGTGATTATGTGTGTTTTAGGGGTTTAAAAAAATCGAAGGTCAGTGCTATGGGAAAGTTGGTAAACATGTACAGAAACCGGGGCAGTACAACCATTTTCTTGATCGCTATTCTGTTAGCCAGTGAGAGAGGCAAACGTATCCATCTGCCCACTTGTTCTGTCAGTTTAGTGATTGCCCTCCCATAAATTAGTTTTATCACCGTCTCTGGGACTCTATGTTCCCACACTGCCAGGTACTTAACTGGCTCCAGGCTCCACTCCAGAGGATATTCTAGTAAATGCAGTTCCGTGACTTCTGTAAAAGGGAACACCAATGATTTTTTGCAATTTATGCTTAGCCCTGCGCACCACTCATACAGTATGTAGTAGCGCATGAGCAGTGCCAGATACGTTTCCGGATCGCATACATATAGACCCATGTCATCCGCATAGAGGGAGATGGCCAATGGACATTGGTGGAACCGCAGAGCTGCGTCCGCATGCCACTGTCATATCACTCACCAAAGGCTTTAATGCAAGCACAAATAAAATTGGCGAGAGGGGGCAGCCCTTCCTCGTCCCCAGTGAATGACAATTGGGTCTGAAATCCCACCATTCATCCGTATCCTTGCTACCGGTTTGTTATAGAACAGGCAGATCCACTGCAGGATCCTCAACGGCATCCCCATGTGGCGGAGCACCGTAAACATAAATTCCCATTGTATTGAATCAAAAGCCTTCACCGCATCCAGAAGTACCGTTGCCGCTTTAAGCTTTGGACCCAGTTGATGCAGGACGGCCAACAAAGTACACAAATTATATGTTGTTCAGTGGGCGGGCACAAAACCCAACTGGGCTGGTAGTACCAAATTGGGCCACAGTGGTTGCAGACGCGTAGCCAGTATTTTTACCAGTATGTTTGTGTCCACATTTATGAGTGATAGTGGTCTGTATGAATCACACCTGTCCGGGGCCTTATCTGGTTTAACAGCTCTATTATAAGAGCTTCATGAAGGTTTGGTGGCAAAATTTGTTTGCAATGTGGTTCAACATACATAGCATGCAGGTGTGGTATGAAGGTGCTGGCATATACTTGATAAAATTTACTGGGGAGGCCGTCCCCGCTGCATGCCTTCCAATTTGGTAAGGTACGTATAGCATCTGCCACTTCTTCTGTTGTAATTGGCTGCACCAGAAACTCTCTCTCTCCTGATGAGAGCCATGCTAGTGCTATATCCTCAAGATATGTAGCAGTGTCCTCCTCTCTTGCTGCTCATGTGGCCAGTACAGCTGGCCATAAAACTCCACAAATTTTGACAGGATGGTCTGGGTGTCATAACACCTATCTCCGTCTGCAGTCTCTATTTCCATAACATGTGTTTGCGATTTGGGTTTCGCTAGTTTTGAAACTAAGGCATGACCCGGCCTCCCGCCCTCCCCATATGATCGTGCTTTCCATCTCCTAGCCATATGCAGCACTTCTTGCTCAGCTGTGCTGCATGTTCTGTGTGGTATTCTCTCATTTCCGCTAACAGGCTGTGGTTTGGGTTCCCCGCATACCGTTGTTCTAGTGTTTTCAGTGTGCCTTCTATGCTTTCCAGCCACGTGCGTAACAACTTCAAGACCCCTGCCTGCACCCCCATTCACCACGTTTAGTAGCTTTAAAAGGCTCCCACAAGGTCACTGCCTCCGCCACAGATCCCATATTTTCTTGGAAGTATCAAACAATTGGCTCTCCTATGCTGTCTCTGAACACCAGGTCCAGCAAGGACGAGGCCTGCAACCGCCACTGGAATGGTTGACACGTGCGTGTGGGAATTCGAAGTCCTAATAAAACTGGGGCATGGTCCGACAATGTTATAGCCATGTGAGTCTCCTCCACTGTCCATGTGCACACTTCCTGCGACACTAACCAATAATCTAGGCGGGACCGTGTGCTATGAACTGCCAATATGTGTGTCCCTTGTGCCTGGGTTATATGTCCTCCACACATCCACCACCCCAAAGTCATCCATGTTATCTCATACTACCTTGGCTGCCTGCTTTCCCTGCCAGCTTTCCCTGCCAGTCTGTTGTGGCCGATCTGTCTAGGTCAGATCGATGTACATGTTGAGATCCCCCTCACAGCAGCACCTCCACATGTAGGGTATTTAGGCGCAACCAAATCTTTGCATAGAATTCCGTCTCGTCAACATTGGGGTTATATGTATTTGCGATCATCACTCTAGTGCCTCCCAGGCATCCCTGAATTATAACAAATCTCTCATGATCATCTGTTTCTGAGTGCATGAGTGCAAAGGGAGTGCCCCTCTTTATAAGCAATATTACTCCTCCAGAGTACAATGAGTAGGATGAAGCCACTCTCTCTTCTGCCCATCTAGCCCCTATTTTGAGCTCCACCGATCTCACCAGGTGCGTCTCGTGCTGTAGTGCTATTTGTATCTTGTTACGAAGGTACACCAGGACGTTTCTGGTTTTCTTTGGGTTGTTGAGGACTCGCACGTTCCAAGTTAAAAGTCTAACTTGGCTCAATTGTCGCGTCCCCATAGTTAGTTTTGCTTTCGTTAGATTTGGGCTGGTGTGTCGGCCAGTGGAGAGAGAGGCACCACAGTTTAGTGTAATGTCGTACGGCCCCTGCAACAAACAACTACAAACCCTTCCCCCTCCTCCCAACCACATCATCACCCCAGTCATACTAAAGCTATCCCTTTTACCCTAAACAGACCAACAATTTCTCATAAACAGTCGAGGTGCACCCTCTGCGGTTCGCTAGAGACCATGTTCCCCTCCTGGTGGTTGGAGGTGGCCGAGTTCCAGTATTTACACTGCACAAATACCGAGCGTCATCTAAAGGGACATCTTTAATCCCCTTCCGCTTGCTCTTTTTATTCATTCCGACATGCATAAAGGATATATTTAGCCTCCTTTAGCATATTACTGTCTTTTCAGGGCAGGAGCGCTTGGGTCCTCCCGGCGCCTTATTGCATGTGTTAGTCTGTCGAAAAGTCATCTTCTCTGATCGAGGTCAGCATCCGACCAGTGTTCCCTTTATCACAAATCCAAGTGTGGTGTGACCTCGTGTCCTTATATACTGCTTGTTTCATCTTCAATCCCCGGCTCTTTCCATTTGCTGCATTTGCTTGCTTGCATTTTAATATAATCCATTGCCGCTTTGGGAGTTGTAAAAATTTTTTGTTTATCCCCAAACTCTATATGCAGATGCGCCGGGTACAGTATAGCATGAGGTATATTCTCTGCATGCAGCTTATTTTTCACCGCCATAAATTCTTTACGTGCTGTCTGGACTGTCGCTGCGAAATCTGGGAAAAAGGCAATGCTATTTTCTTGATATTGTATAGTTTGCTTCTCTTTTGCCAGCCTTAATATGGAGTCATGGTCTCAGTAGTTTAGCAATTTGGCCGCTATGGGGTACGGGGGCTCACCCGGGGGTGGGCACGCCATTAGTGTTCTATGCACCCTCTGAACAATCATGACAGTAGACAGTTGCTCAGCTCCAAAGATTTCTCATAGCATTTTTTTGCCATACCGCTCCATCCTGCCAGTATTCGGTGATTCCAGTAGTCCGGTGATGCGTAGGTTATTGCAGCGTGATCACACCTCTAAATCTTCATTTTTGGCCTGTATTACAGCTAGCCCTTTTTCCATGTTCAGGTATTTTGTGGTTACAGTTTGTAGGCCATCTTCTGTTGCTGACAAGCGCTGCTCTACACCACCGATTCTAGCACGCTGTTTGACCAGTTTAGCTGCCATATTGTCTATGCGTATATTTAATGCATCCATTGTCCCATCAGTTAATTTCAGACTTTGCTGAATTGCTAGTAGCGTAGCTTCCTGCGCCGTGGCTCCCTGAGAAGGGGGTTCCTGCTCCGAGTCAGACAGTGCGTGAGGGTGTGTTTTTGCGTACCATTTTGCCTCAAATGTGAGGCGAGTTTGCGGTTTCTCCATTTTCCCCACTGGCCCTCAAGCTCGTGACAGTTTATCATCGGTTTACCCTCTGGGTTCAGGCAGCGGGGTACGGGCACGCTTCAGTATCCGGGCTCCCCCGGCTCATATACCTGTCCGACCTGCCACATGTAGTCTCCTCGCAGAGGCTCGACTGGGGTATCCTTCAGTGCACAATTTTCCCTTGAGTTAGGCAGTTGTGCCCTCAGTCCTTTATTTTGGTACGGAGCTAGTTACCACGTGCCTCTATATGTCTCTGGCACTCCTTATTTGCAGGCTTCGATTGAAGTTTTCATGCTTCTGGCCCTAAAATCTCCATTTTGTTCTACTTGCAGGTATCTCCTGATCTCGTAGTGATCAGTCTATGGCTCTCATGCTCTTGTGCTTTTTGCACTCCAGCTTCTAGCTGTGCGGAGTCTCTACCCAGGGCCCAGTTTATTTTCCTGCTGCAGAGCCCTATTGCGTGACGCATACCCTGCAACTATTTATGGACAAAGTGCTGGGTAGTTTGTTTGCCTCATTCTCTCTGCTGCAGCCTTAGATTGAATTGTGCTTGTTCTTCCCCAGTTGCAGCGCAACTCCACCACCACTGTTTTTTAGGCTGGCCTCCAACCCCTTTCTCTGCTCTTCCACCGCACTGTGGGCTACTCACCTCATTTTTCCCACAGTCATATCCGTATCAGTCTCTGCGAGCCGTGCAGGTCCTAGCAGCTCAGCGTCTCCTGCTTGGGAGGCACTGCTTCCTCCATACGCCTCCGGTGGATATGGCCTTCACCTCCTCGTCACACGCTGTAACTTTGTAGCTGCATCTCCTCCGGCGACTCGCCCCTCTCTTCCCGAGCAACGCGGTCCTCCCACCTAGCTGTCCCTGCCCCCAGGAGCTATACACTTACAGCAGGGGTTCGGGACGTCTTGCACTGATGAAGTGTGGCACCGACCAGGCGGGCATCATTAACACGGTTTCAGCTTGGGCATCCATGGTAGGTCATTGCCATTTTGTTCAGCAATCTGCCAGGTCACAGCTGCCACCCGTGTCGGCAGCTGTTTCAGCCCCCGGCATGTTTAGTGATAGCATGCCCTGCTTTATTTCACTGGATTCTTTCTCCAACCAAACAATGACCAGATAGGTTGTTTAACAAATTACTTTTGAATTAACTTAGGCAAAAAATACTAAGTTCATGTGATTTATTTCACGACATTTGTGACTTATTTCTTGCACGTGTCAGTTTAAAATATTCATTGATGTCATAAGATAGACAACACAACATTCAATATACCATGCTTATCACATTATAACAAACAGTTAACACTACAACAAAAACACAATCTTGAAAAAATTAATTTGGACATGAACGCCAAAAAAAGAGAGTGTCCTGCAAATATTTTCCCTGTTATTTACCTGGAAGGCAGTTATTACTGAGGACAGATGAAAGATTAATTTACTCGGCCAGCAGAGCTGCACTAATGTGCGGCCATCTTTGAACAGGCTCTCTAGTGACCCCCTATAGCGTGAAGTTAAGCATAATTATTAACTAAAAGAAAAATAGAAAGCACAATGGAAAATAAACAAACTGTTCTTTAAAAAAATCCATAAAGCTGGGTCCAAAATGGAGATCTGGAAACTTGGGGGAATAGGACACACTAGGAAGATCCGCATCTAAAGATTTTGCAGGTGATGATTGATGGCATGCTGGATTGTTCCTAGGCGGATGAAGGCGATGGAGAAGCAGTGACTGTTTGGGCTGGGAAAACACTAGATTAGTACTGTGTTGGGGAGGGATAATATTTGCCACTGTGTCTTTAATGAAATTAAGACGTTCCTCCATAAATTTATTGGAAAATCTACATTTTATTGCAAGACCAGAGACTCCTAATATGCTTGTTTAAAACATGTTAATTGCAACAGAAGATGCAGTATGTACATGTTTTCAATAAAATGTGCAATAAACATTATCATTAGACCAATCAGCTGATCTCAGACAATCCTCTAGACTGGAACCTGCCCAGATGGTTTTAGATGCCATAGCACCCATGGAAGAGTGAGCACCAAAAATGGAGGTATCACTCCCCGCAAGAGACATTACCCACCTGACCTAATGGGTGAGAGTAGGGGAAGAAACAGGTTTGTGAGCTTTTCTGAAGGAAATGAGAAGTTGGGTTTCTGAGACCGTTCTGAGATGAATTGTGTTTTGCTCATAAACCGTAAGACATTTTTACAACACTGAGTTGGGTTGATCTGGAAAATAAGGACAAACACAGTAGTTAGCTTAGCTTTTGTGCGCTTACTTATGGAGATAAGGACACCTGTGGGAGTAAAATGGCGAGCTGGTACATCCATCAGACAGACGTTTTATTGATATCAAACATAATAGCATTGTTAGTTTTGCAGAGAACATTTTCAGTGAAAGATCATTATTATCTGGCCAGGAGATAAACAATTTCAAAACAACATTTAAGTCCCACAATTGACTGTATTTTGGAATAGGAGGGTTGCACAATTTTACTCCCTTTAAGAGGTGATAGACAAGCAGATGTTCTCCCACAGGTTCTCCATTGATGTGAGGATGGTTTGTGGAAATGGCTGACCTGTAAAGGTGTATAGTTTGATACGTTTGTCCTTCACTAGCTTTGTCTGAATAGAAATTGACAATGAACGTGTTGTAAAGTTGCTTTACTTCTTAAATGACACAGTCCACAGATACATTAGAGGTAGAAGTGTGGTTTAATTAGATGTAGGTCACAGGAGAAACATCCCAGCCATCTTCATTAACCAGACACCAGTTACAATTTAAAGCATCACATTCTTATTGGAATATTCTCGACATATAGGTTCAAATGGAATGTGACACAATCACATTCAACTTTGACTCATGTGAGTACCAAGTTCCCCCACACCTCGCTCTCATATAATTAACATACCGCTCAGTTTATACCTGAGTATGTACAAGAGCATGAATATAATAAAATACGCAGTTATACAGGAATACATATTCACCTGACCTTTAAAATGCAACTACAAAACCTGTTAGACAATTATAAAATGTAATAACATGTTGTACTGTTTCCTCCATTTCTTTCATAATCCTGCTGGTACTTGGGAATCGATTCAGAAAAGGGGGTGGTGATGAACAGAGTGTCTGAATTAAGCAGACCACTCTTACCCAGTCCAAAGATCAGGGCTTGATCCATCACCGTTGTTTAGCTCACTGCACCATCCCAGCTCAGAACCTGGCTACATGCAAATTAGTCTGTTCCTGTCCCAGTGCATGATGGGAACAGGGCAAACCAAACTACCAAGCCAATTCTTATACTGGGAAGGAAACAAGCTACCGGGGACCGGTTTCTGGCATTTCAGCCGTCGTCGGCCCGGCTTGCTTGAATCCTGATGGTGCAATGAGCAAGGGACACACATCTGAGTATACCCTTCCACGCTTATGGTGGACAAAATGATTCAGAAAAGGGGGTGGTGATGAACAGAGTGTCTGAATTAAGCAGACCACTCTTACCCAGTCCAAAGATCAGGGCTTGATCCATCACCGTTTTTTAGCTCACTGCACCATCCCAGCTCAGAACCTGGCTACATGCAAATTAGTCTGTCCCTGGCCCAGTGCATCATGGGAACAGGGCAGACCAAACTACCAAGCCAATTCTTCACCAGAAAGGAGACAAGCTACCGGGGACCGGTTTCTGGCATTTCAGCCTCGTCGGCCCGGCTTGCTTGAATCCTGATGGAGCAGTGAGCAAGGGACTAATTTGCATGTAGCCAGGTTCTGAGCTGGGATGGTGCAGTGAGCTAAAAAACGGTGATGGATCAAGCCCTGATCTTTGGACTGGGTAAGAGTGGTCTGCTTAATTCAGACACTCTGTTCATCACCACCCCCTTTTCTGAATCATTTTGTCCACCATAAGCGTGGAAGGGTATACTCAGATGTGAGTCCCTTGCTCATTGCACCATCAGGATTCAAGCAAGCCGGGCCGACGACGGCTGAAATGCCAGAAACAGGTCCCCGGTAGCTTGTTTCCTTCCCAGTATAAGAATTGGCTTGGTAGTTTGGTTTGCCCTGTTCCCATCATGCACTGGGACAGGAACAGACTAATTTGCATGTAGCCAGGTTCTGAGCTGGGATGGTGCAGTGAGCTAAAAAACGGTGATGGATCAAGCCCTGATCTTTGGACTGGGTAAGAGTGGTCTGCTTAATTCAGACACTCTGTTCATCACCACCCCCTTTTCTGAATCATTTTGTATATAGCCAGGTTCTGAGCTGGGATGGGGCAGTGAGCTAAATAACGGTGATGGATCAAGCCCTGATCTTTGGACTGGGTAAGAGTGGTCTGCTTAATTCAGACACTCTGTTCATCACCACCCCCTTTTCTGAATCGTTTTTGGCCAGTATAGGTGTGGCAGGGTATACTCAGACATGAGTCCCTTGCTCACTGCTCCATCAGGATTCAAGCAAGCCGGGCCGACGAGGCTGAAATGCCAGAAACCGGTCCCCGGTAGCTTGTCTCCTTTCTGGTGAAGAATTGGCTTGGTAGTTTGGTCTGCCCTGTTCCCATGATGCACTGGGCCAGGGACAGACTAATTTGCATATAGCCAGGTTCTGAGCTGGGATGGGGCAGTGAGCTAAATAACGGTGATGGATCAAGCCCTGATCTTTGGACTGGGTAAGAGTGGTCTGCTTAATTCAGACACTCTGTTCATCACCACCCCCTTTTCTGAATCGTTTTTGGCCACTATAGGTGTGGCAGGGTATACTCAGACATGAGTCCCTTGCTCACTGCTCCATCAGGATTCAAGCAAGCCGGGCCGACGAGGCTGAAATGCCAGAAACCGGTCCCCGGTAGCTTGTCTCCTTTCTGGTGAAGAATTGGCTTGGTAGTTTGGTCTGCCCTGTTCCCATGATGCACTGGGCCAGGGACAGACTAATTTGCATATAGCCAGGTTCTGAGCTGGGATGGGGCAGTGAGCTAAATAACGGTGATGGATCAAGCCCTGATCTTTGGACTGGGTAAGAGTGGTCTGCTTAATTCAGGCACTCTGTTCATCACCACCCCCTTTTCTGAATCGGTACTTGGGAATCTGCACCTTTCTCAAACTTCGTCTTACTACCAAGTTTCCATTCTCTTTATGTTTTGTTCTTCTTCTCCATTCTCATTATTTTTCCTTTTTTTCCACCTTTCCTTCCACCCCATATTTCGATACTACTACTCTGTTAAGGTTCCACACCCTAGTATCATCTGTCTTAACCACATTCTTAACATTTTTATCATCAATATAGGATCTGAGAACTTTCTGCTGTTTCCCAGCATCCTGATTCTCACCCAGTCTCCTACATTCACCTCTGTTTCCTTTCATCAAACCATTTTTCCTTCTTCTCTATTTTCTTTTCCACTCTCTCTTGAATAGTCATACTTTCCTTTCTCTCCTCACTTTTTAAATTCACCCAAGAAGGTGTCCTTATACTGTTTGTTCTTCATTTCCTGAAGAGCTCAAATTTACCAGTCACTGAATGTGGGGTTAAATGATACACATCAACTTTCCTACACTCTTCTTCCCTCCATTCCTCAGCAGTATCCTTAGCCATCCTGATGGTCTCCTTCAACACCCTGTTAAAGTGTTCCACTACGCTATTGGCCTCTGGGTGATATAAAGCACATTTCCTGTGCTTAAATCCTTTCTCACCTAAAAACTCCTCCATATCTTTGGAAACTAACTGTACTCCATTGTCAGTCAACAAAACCCCAGGGATTCCATCCCTACTAATGAGTTCTTTGAGAAATGCCACCACATGTCTGATTTCTATTCCTTTAGTAAACATTATTTCTGTCCACTTTGAAAATAGGCCTATTAACACAATTACATAAGTGGCCACTACTGGGGGGGGGGGTTTGCAGCCAAGAGTAATGGCCGCAACCTAACCGAGCTCCGGCCAGCACAAGAGCATCCCCAACTAATCCGGACACTAATCCTGCACAAAACGACCTCCTAAGACCCTTTCCCGGTATCGGAGCATTTGCGGCACGTTCCGATCAAGTTAGGAGCGGACCCGACGCGGTATTGCAGATCCACAGGCGCCAGACAAAGAACGGCCTACAGATGTGCACGGAGCCGCGGTCTCGCGCAATTGGAAGACCACTCGGCTCAACAAGACGACTCAGCACTGGTGAGGAGCGTAGGATGCCGAGTTGGTGGGGGACTACGCCTGGTTGGCTGTTTGGTGCGACACCCATGAGGATTAGGGGAGGCCCTGTGAGGCAAGTAAACACGGTGACAGTTTCCGGCACCCGGAGAGTTCCGGTTGCGACCCGCAACTCCCGCCCGGTGAGCCATCTCAGCTCCTCCTCAGGAGGAGCCTGCAGAGCCTTGACACCGGCGGTGCCCCTTCCTCAGCAGCAAACGGGACACTGAGCGTCTGCCCCCCAGATGAGACACAAGAGAGGGGGACATTGAGGCACGGTGCACTGAAGGCCCCCGGGGGACCAACTGTATCACGCACCTAGTGGACCACGCTACTGGAGGGAGAGGGGCACAAAATATAACGCAGAGACTCTCCAGTGGGGGGCCCACGCCCTGGTGGTGCACTGGAGGGTCCACGCTGCCTGTCTGCTCTGAGTGACTCCACCTTTGGGGCTCTAGAATACCTGGCACTCCAGCGCCACTATCATCTACAGAGTTCCCACGCAAACCTCCCCCCCCCACTGAAACCAAAAGGTAAAGGGCACACGGGCACAGGCGGGAAAGACCAGAATCCCCCGCGCAACTCAGAGCTACCGGAGGCACCGAACTGGGACCATGCCGATACACGCGGAGAGGCCTCGTGACCCTCATATTTCAAGAGACCCCCTGCTCAGGGCTATGAATTCAGCACCCTACAAATCGCTACAGCCATTGACCCAAACTACATTGGGCTTGGAATAATTCGACCTACACCGGAACCAGAGGCACCTCACAATCAAGCAGGGGACCCAACAGGCCGCAAGGTGACACGCTGTCACGTGGCAGGCGGTGGTGAGTACTGCGAAATACCAGCAATCCCGCGAAGAGGGCCCAATGGGGGGCCGGGGTCCACAAGCGACCCAGCAAGGCAAATTAGACAAGTATGCTTTTTCCAAGGACGCGACGGACGCGACCACCCAGCGGACACCCATGGAGGTCGGTGCCACGCCAGAAGGCCAACCGGAAGTCACTTTGCTAGACATAATGTCCGCCCTGATGAACGTCCAAACAACAGTGGGGTCCATTTCCTCAGATGTATTGTCCCTCCGAGCAGACTCAAGAATGACTGAAGTTGAAACCAAAATGGCGTCTCTCACGAAGGACACAGTCACTCTCCAGCGACAGGTCCAGCCATTGGAAGCTCAGAACCGCCAGATGACAGCCAAACTGGACGACCAAGAAGGCAGATCGAGACGCAACAATGTCCGTATCACAGGAGTCCCGGAGTAAAAGGGGATGCCAGCCATGGACCTCGACGTGGAAGACCTCATCAAGAATCACCTCCAGCCAAGGGGTCTCTCCGGCTTCTTCTCGGTGGAACGGGCATACAGAATACCCGGGGGTAAGCCGAAGCCTGGAGCGCCCCTCGACCGATCCTAGCCAGGATCTTCAATTTCAGGGAGTGCAACACCATCCTCCAAACAGCAAGAGTGGCTCCACCTCTGCGTATTGAAAACTCCGTCATCTCCTTCTTTTCAGATTACACGGCGGCAGTCACCAAGCAAAGAAGGAGTTTTCTTGAGGTCAAGAAGGAACTCCAACGCAGAGAACTTCCATACTGAATGCTCTTTCCCGTGAAGCTTCGAGTAGTAGCGGACAGTTAGACCTGGTTCTTCGAGAGGCCGGAGGACGCCCACGACTGGCTGGAGGGTTGGCGACCGGTCAACAGATCTAAAAACGGGCGACAGCAACGCCACTCAGCAGAAGCAGCATCCCAAGACCAGAGACACATGGAAAAAGAAGTAGACCAACATCAAACGGACACAGAGGACTGACCCCCCATTGGATGGTGATCGCCGACTTGGCGGCGCTGAGACTTCATAGACTGGAACCTCCACTCACCCCATACCAAGAGACCTGGCCACGGCCCGGATCGCCAGTGGAGGTCCAGAACTGAACAGCTAGAGGCCTACTACTACGTTTGAACATTTAATGATGATGCCACGTTTAGCGTAATATCCTGACCTCTTCAATGTCTTGGAGTGACGGGATGTTCGGAGTGCTCCGGATGTCCTCTCCCCCCACACGCAAGTACTGTTCATGGGACTAAAGTGCTCTGCACAGTTGGGGTGTCGGGTAGTTGGAAATCCATCTAGCAGGGAGGCAGGGAGGGGGGGTGGAGGGGGGATGGGTTTGATTTAAGTATTGTTAGAGTTTGTGCTTTTTTTCTTTTTGGAATTGTTTATTGGTTTTCTGCTGGTACCACACAATTCAAGGTTAGGCACAGGGAATCCAGCAACTCACGCACACGACTCCAATGTCGCTAAGTAGCCTGAACGTCCTGAGTGACATAATTCCTGACCCTTTGCAGTTAGGTCCGGACGACACTTGCAAGGCCTGCCCCCCCCCCACACTCTCATATCGTGGAATGTTAATGGCCTAGGCAACAAAATTAAAAGAGGGCTTGTACTACAATATCTTAAGAGACAAACTCCATCCGTAGTCCTCTTACAAGAAACTCAGTTGGTGGGAGCCGCCACTAAAGCACTAGACAGATCGGGGTTCAAAATGGTAGCGCACTCCGAATTCACTACGGGATCATGAGGGGTGGGGATACTGATAAGAAAGAGCTGCCCGTTAATCATACATAGCACCCAGAAGGATGATCAGGGGTGATTTGCGGCACTATCCTGCCAATGGGAGGGATGATTCTACAACCTAGTCACTGTATATATCCCCCCGGCACTCCATAGCTTGGCCCTCCCGGCTCTCGTTAAGTTCCTGATCACCTTACCCCTTGGGGAACTGGTTATAGGAGGCAACTTTAATGCCGTTCTCGACGCCTCCTGGGATAGATTACCACCACAAGACCGGGGGAACCCCCTCACACACCTGCGTGACTTCACTGAAGCCATGGGACTTGTTGACGTTTGGCGTGCACGACACCCCACGACACGCCAATACACATACCACTCTGGAGCCCATAATAGTTTACTACACAGCTCCCCCCATTTGGAGGAAGACTCCCTGGAGCACAGCGCAAAATTGACTGAAAAGTCTACAACATCATATTTTGTTGATCCAAAAGTTAAATCCACAAGTTTGAGAGGTGCCTCATATTTTTAATCCATATTCATTGTTATCATGAACAGTTCATCGATGCTCAAAAGAGCTCAAACGTCATCAAAAATGAAATGTCATCCAATCATAAATCCTCCCAATGCATTTCGGGCAGATAACCCGCCCTTCCTCAGGGGACAGCTGGGATGATTACATCCGTGACGCATTGTGGTTAGATTCTGTATGTACCGAGGAGTTTGTGGAGGGTTCCTCGCTGGGTCTGGCTGGCGAAATCCTTCACAATAGCTCTCCCTCGGTGCTGATCCTGTGGCTCTGCTTTCTGTCCTGCGCTGGAAACCGCAACCTATTGTGAAGGATTTCGCCAAATATGAGGAACCTCTCAAACTTGTGGATTTAACTTTTGGATCAACAAAATATGATGTTGTAGACTTTTCAGTCAATTTTGCGTTGTGCTCCAGGGAGTCTTCCTCCAAATGGGGGGAGCTGTGTAGTAGTCTTTCGTGGATCACGCTGATAGGTACAGACAGCGTTTATCTCTGGAAGCACGCCACAGACCTTAACAGTAGTTTACTTTTTGGTTTCACACAGCTGTGCAAGTCCTCCCGCAATTCTTTGTTAGCCCATAATAGTTTGTCAAGGATAGACTATATCCTCTCACCCCCGATGAGCCTTGCAGCAATCACAGAGATCACACACCTCCCTAGAGGAATATCTGACACTCTCCCTTGTCAGTATCTTACACATCGCACCACAAGGGACGTAAACGCATCTATCCGATTTACCCGGGGTACTTGAAAGTCCAGACTATCAGGAAACAACTGCGCAAAACAACGAAACACTATTTCCAAGAAAAAATACACACTCATTTGCCTCCCCTGGTACTCTATGGGAGGCATACAAGACGGTCATACGAGGGCAGGCAATATCCGTAATAACCTCACACAAACGAGATAAGGCACAACAAGTGCAGGAACTCGAGAGAGCAGTTAGCTAAGCCGAAGAAGAACACACAAGAGCACAGACTGAAGAGTCAACGCACACTCTAGACTTGGCCAAACAGGCATACAGGCTCTACACATGGGAGGACGCTAAGGCGAACTTCCGAAAAACGCAACACACGATATATGAGACAGGGGACAAGGCCGGTAAGTAGCTAGCCTGGTTCAACAAAAAAGAACGCGCTATTCGCTGGATGGCCCACCTACACTTATCTTCGGGGGAGGACATAACGGACCCACAAGACATAGTAACAGCCTTTGCACGGCACTATGAGGCAGTTTACACACCCGCCACAAACGCCACAGTGGAAGAGAATTTGGACTTTCTCAAAGACACCCGCTTGTCAATTTTGACATTCCAAGACGCTGACAAATTAGACGAACCACTCACAGTGGACGAAATTACCGCTGCACTCAAGGGGCTACAATCAGGTAAAGCACTAGGTCCCAGCGGCATTCTGGTAGAGCTCTACAAAACAGAAGCAGAAAGGCTTGGACCCCACTTATTAAAAATGTACGTAGACAGTCTAGAGAAGGGAATACTTCCCAGGGATCAGAGGATAGCGACTTTAATGACAATCCCAAAACCTGGCAAGCCCCCACAGGACCGCACCTCCTACGGTCCAATTTCCCTCCTCAATGCAGAAGTGAAAATCCTAGCCAAAGTGCAGGCCTTCAGGCTACAACCTCACCTCGCATCCCTTATACACCCGGATCAGTCTGGTTTCATGCCAGGCTGCAACACAGCAATGAATCTAAGACGGTTACACGGAGTGATGGCCCTAATGTCCACCATCCAAGAGGAGGCAGTCATTCTATCGCTGGACGCTAGTATGGCCTTTGATCGGGTGGAATGGCCATTTATGTTCACGGTGTGCAGCACTTTGGCTTTGGGCCCAATTTTAGTGCGTGGATCCGATTGTTGTATACACAACCCATGGCACACGTAGTGGTCAATGGACGGATATCTGAGGACTTTCCTTTGGGGACCAGACAGAGTGGTCCCTTGTCCCCGCTCCTATTTGCCCTAGTGCTTGAGACCCTCGCGACCTGGATACGATGAAACCCAGTGATACGGGGACTGAGATAAACAGAAGGGTGGGAAGACCGTATATCACTGTACGCAGATGATTTATTACTATACATGACCTCCCCCAGCCGCTCAATTAATTGTTTATTTGATATCTGTGCATCATATGGCAGATACTCGGGTTATATGATTAACTGGGCAAAATCGGTCTTATTTGTCCTCCACGGTTCCCCTCCGCACTCTCCCAAGGGAGTAACAATACAGCTTGGGAAAGACGGTTTTAAATACCTAGGCATCCATATTATTCCTGACCATACTCAATTCTATGAACGGACTCTCGTGCCCCCCATCCTGAGACTTAAAAACGACGTCAAACACTGGCATGCACTACCCCTGACCCTCTTGGGCTGCGCAGCCTTGTTTAAGATGATGGCTCTCCCGCGGTTCCTGTATGCTCTGCAAAATACACCCACCCTGGTCCCAAACTCTTATTTCAAAGCCTTCGAGGCTGAAGTGGGACTGCCCTCTGGGGTGAAAAACCCCCTCACATAGCCCTATCCAAACTCACTAGAAGATGGCATGATGGTGGAATCGCCTTGCCCAGCGTACAATTGTATTACTGGGCCTCGCAACTTATTGTCATGCCCCGAGGTCCCACTCGCGAAGAAGTTCTAATTGCCTTGGTCACTATATAAGACGCACCACAGCAACAGAACGCCGCTTTGCGTTCTAGCATCTAGCTCTCACTTCCGGGTGTTCTGTCCCCGTAGGATTTGCCTGACTTCCGGTTTTTGGTCGGTTGTGTTTCCTGTCTGTATTCTCCGCGTCCTTCGTGAGGGCGTTCTGTTCCGTTGTATCCTGTGGCCCTCCTTGGCGGTCCCACTACCGCGCTGACACTCTTCAATCTTGTGGCAGCATTTCTGTTACCTTCTCGGGTGTCTCCACAAACACGTTTGGAGCAATTCGTGTTTGCTTTACTTATTCTTTTTTCCGTTCATACTCCCCTGTTCCTGGTGCTCCGCCCGGCGGCCGGGTCTTTCCCCGCCGTCCGGCCGGGTACTGCCTATTCCAGGTTTCCCTATTCCTGGTGCTCCGCCGGGCGGCCGGGTCTTTCCCCGCTGTCCGGCCGGGTACTGCCTGCTGCATATTCATCTTGGTTCATTGGCCGGAGCTGCCTCCCGTTGGGTGAACCACCTAACCAGTCTTCCCAGCTGCATTTTGGAATACTTTTTGTTTGGGGCACTTGCGTGGACCAGTGTGTGGTGTGTTTCGAAGCTCAGCTACTAGAATCACGATAACAGCGCGTTGCGCTGCCTATCTTATAATATGGTATGTGGTTACTGTTGTAGTTGACTAAGTTGTGACATTGTCTGGCAGATTATACCTTGTACATACTTCAGAAGAAAGACTTGCACACGCGCATCTCACCTGGGAATAGAGTTGGGTGCTCTTCAAGTATTCTCAATAAGAATAGCGGGTGAGATTCACAAATCACTTTCTTGTATATGCTAGTATAGAGTGGAGTAGAGTGCTTACAATCTTTGCCCTTTTGTTGTACAGAGAGCGGACACCAAATCTACCCACCAGTAGTATTTCAAAGTCCAGACTATTAGCTGGGGTAGGTGCTGTATATATATATATGTAGGCATTGTGTATGTACACTGTTTTGTAACAAGGTATAGGTAGTAACATATTCCTTCCTTTACAGCCTTTCTCCTCATCGAGTGTCCACACTGAAGTTCCACAGTCAAGACCTGTTATTTCCCCCGCCTTTCCTTGTTTTGTTTCCCTGTTTTCCCCTGGCGTGCCATTCGATACTAGTCTGATAGAGTCAGAAGGCCGTAGGGGAAGGCTGAGGACTATTCTCCGGATTCCTGACGCTCCTGCGGAACAAGCCTGGAAATCATTACAGAACGCAAAGCCCAAGTGGTGTGTTCTGCCCGAGCGTCATGGAATTGTGAGCAGTTTCCCTGGCGGATATCGCCGGTATGATAGGAAATTTGCAGGCTGAAACACAGGCTTTGACTACCAGAGTGGATACTCTCCAGCGGCAACAGACTACAGGAGCTTCGGGAGGGGGATCGAATGTGGAGCCACCAGTAGTGCAGGTCACTACACCTCCCTCCATTCCTCTAGCACCCCCTGAGAGGTTTTCCGGGGACGCGGCCCGGTGTGCAGCATTCCTTAGTCAATGCCAGCTGCATTTTTCATGTAAAGCTCATTGTTTTCCGTCTGACCAGTCCAGAGTAGCTTTTATTATATCATACCTTAGTGGTTCTGCGGCTGAATGGGCCATTCCTTTGGTGGACAGAGACAACCCACTGTTGTATAGTTTCCCAGCTTTCAAGAGGGAATTCCGTAAACTGTTTGATAGGCATATGTATACACATTCCTCTGATACTGAGTTATTAGGCCTTAAACAGGGTAATCAGGATCTTGTTGCATACATAACATCATTCCGAAGACTGGTGGTAGAGTCCAACTGGCCTGAAGAGAAACGCAGTACGCTGTTTTACAGGGGTCTGAGGGACGACTTAAAAGATGCCCTATCCCAAATAGTTGAATTATCTGAATCCTGCACAGATCTCATTGATTTAGTAGTTAAGATAGAACACCGAATACAAGAAAGGAAGAGAGAGATAGGGAAGTTTGAATCTCGGTACGTCACTACCAAGGATAAAAAGAGTAATCCAGAGAAGGCTGTTGAGGACAGTGAGCCCATGCAGATAGGCATATTAAGGGGTCCGCTAACGCCCGAAGAGAGACAGCGAAGAAGAACGCTTAGACTCTGCTTATATTGTGGCAAAGTGGATCGCTTCCTAAAGTCATGTCCAATTAAACCAACTCAATCAAAGAACTTGGGAAACTAGAAAGCCCGGGGTCCTGTGAGACAAGAATCCTGGGTAGGTCTGGCCTTACAGTCTCTTCCTCTGACTACAAAATAAAACCCACTAATCATTTATATGTTTCGGCGTACCTTACACATGGGCAGTATGGGCTGCATGTTTCCGTGATGATAGATTCCGGTGCATCCGGTAATTACATGGATAAGGAGTGGGCAAGAGAAAACATGATACCCTGTACAAAAAAGGAGTTAATCAGTAATGTCACCATGATAGACGGCAGCTCTCTTGTCTCTGAGCCTGTAACCCATCGTACAGTACAGCTTCACATTAGAATGGACCCGAATCATCAGGAAGACATAGAATTTGATTTAATCTGTTCTCCGCAATTCCCGGTGCTCCTAGGCATCCCTTGGTTGAGGACTCATAATCCCAACATAGATTGGGAAACTTCTACTCTGACGTTTCATCCTACTAACTGTCCGAATTCCTTAGTGGCGGCTGTCGAGGAGGTAACCAACACAAATGAGAATGATGATTATGTCTCAGAATTACCATCCTGTTATCAAGATTTACAGACTGTCTTTGACGCCAAGGAAGCTGAAATTCTTCCTCCGCATAGGGTCTACGACTGCCGGATTGATCTTGAGATAGGAGCGAGAATCTCATGTAGTAGGGTTTATGCTCTCACAGAAAAGGAGAATTTGTATTTGAGAGACTTGTTAGACACCATGCTTGAGAAAGGCTTTATTCGACCTTCACGCTCCCCAGCTTCTTCTTCTTTGTTTTTTATCCCTAAGCGAGAAGGGGGTCTTCGCTGTTGTATTGATTACAGGAAACTGAATGACGTCACCATCAAGAACCGTTATCCTTTGCCTCTTATCGCCTCCCTCCTTGACAGAGTACGCAATGCCCGGTTTTTCACCAAATTGGACTTGCGAGGTGCCTACCATCTTGTACGTGTCAGGGAGGGGGACGAGTGGAAGACGGTCTTTTGTACTAAATATGGTCTTTTTGAGTACTTTGTGATGCCCTTTGGGTTTTGTAATGCCCCTGCGGCGTTTCAGTTCTTTATAAATGAAGTGCTCAAGGACATGCTTGATGTTTATGTGATCGCGTATATTGATGACCTGCTGATCTTTTCTCCTTCTATGACGGAACATGTGCAACATGTACGGAATGTGTTGGAGCGTTTACTTGATAATCGCCTGTATTGTAAATTGGAGAAGTGCACCTTTCATACACAGAAGGTCCCTTTTTTAGGTTTTGTTGTCTCTCCTTGGGGCCTCAGCATGGATCCGGCTAAGGTCGATGCCGGTCTCTCATGGCCAGCACCCCGTAGCATTAAAGAGATCCAAAGTTTCTTGGGTCTAGCCAATTTCTATAGGCGGTTTATTCACGGTTTTTCGGACCTGGTTGCTCCCATTACGGCCTTGTTAAAGAAGGCATTCGAGGAGTGGAGGCAATACTTACTAGGCGCTCGATACCCAGCAGTGGTGTACACCGACCACCGTAACCTCCAATATATCAAGTCAGCCAAAGCTCTGTCCATGAGACAATTACGCTGGTCCCAATTCTTCAGTGAGTACGACTTTACCGTCCACTACAGTCCAGGGATACGAAACTGCAAGGCGGACGCTTTTGTCCCGACTGGGTTTTGATCATTCAACGGGATTAGTAATTCCGCCCAATATTATTCCCAGGGAGAACATCATAGGAGGGGTACTCACCGAAGAGGGATTTTTGAATCAGGTTAAGACAAGTCAAGCCACAGTGAACATGCATGACTTAGTGGGTTCTCAGGGAACTTCAACTAAAGTGGGTTATGTTTGCGTTCAGGGATGAGTAGTATTGCCTGCCCGTGAGTTGCAAGAGCAGGTCTTGGATTGGTATCATACACATCCCGTGGCAGGCCATCCAGGAATCAAGAAGACAACTAAAGCAGTGCGTGAACGTTTTTGGTGGCCTACTATGCTTAAAGATATACAATCCTTTGTGAAAACTTGTCATGTGTGTGCTAAAAGCAAAGTATCTCACCAAAACCCAGTAGGATTACTTATGCCCCTAGCTTCTCCACCAGGCCCTTGGCATACAGTGTCACTTGACTTTATAGTGGAGTTGCCACTCACCAAGAAGAAAAACAACACCTTGCTAGTTATTGTAGACTTGTTCACGAAAACGGCTTACTTTGTTCCCTTGGGAGGGTTACCCACAGCTGTTGAATTGGCTTCAGTGTTTATGCAGCAAGTAGTCCGCCTCCATGGTTTCCCCTCTCTCTTAATTTCGGATAGGGGGGCCCAATTTGTGTCTCGTTTTTGGAGGTGTTTATGTTCTTTACTCCAAATAGATGTTAGACTGTCCTCTAGCCACCACCCTCAGTCAGATGGGCAGACAGAGAGGGTTAATCACTGCTTCGAACAGTACATTAGGAATCAGGTCCTACATTCCCTCGTAGACTGGGATGACCTAGTATGGGTGGCTGAAATTTTGTACACCAATAGTCCACATACCTCCATTAACGCCACCCCCTTCTTTTGTTCCTATGGTTTTCACCCTAAATTGTTGCCTTCAGGGATCCCTACAGACAGCCCAACCCCAGCAGCAGCTGATCTGGTTGCGATATTACAGGAGGTACATAAGAGAACACTAGAAAACCTAGAGATGGCTAAAGTAAGATAAACGGAGGGAGCGAATCTACACAGGAGAGTGGAACCTATCTATACACCCGGGGATGAGGTATGGCTGTCCACGAAATACATCTCACTTAGTGGTCCTCGCAAGTTCAACCCCAAATTTATAGGTCCCTATAAGGTGATAAAGATGGTTAACCCAGTGGCCATGAAACTAGAATTGCCTGCTTCTTTCAGAATTCACCCTGTATTCCATGTTTCGTTGTTAAAACCGGTGGAACCAGGCACCAAACTGCCAAAGAAACCCGCTCCAATAACCATCCAAGATTCTGAGGAATATGAGGTTGAGTCTATTTTGGACTCGCGTAGAGTGGGGAGGAACCTCCAGTACTTTATTCATTGGAAAGGTTATGGAGTCGAGGAACGCACCTGGGAGCCAGCTCATACCGTACACGCCCCAAGGTTGGTTTGTTTATTCCATCAGGGACATCCGGACAAACACAAACCCGGGGGGGGGGGTGCATTGTGGGGGGAGTGGGCTGTCATGCCCCGAGGTCCCACTCGCGAAGAAGTTCTAATTGCCTTGGTCACTATATAAGACACACCACAGCAACAGAACGCCGCTTTGCGTTCTAGCGTCTAGCTCTCACTTCCGGGTGTTCTGTCCCCATAGGATTTGCCTGACTTCCGGTTTTTGGTCGGTTGTGTTTCCTGTCTGGATTCTCCGCGTCCTTCGTGAGGGCGTTCTGTTTCGTTGTATCCTGTGGCCCTCCTTGGCGGTCCCACTACCGCGCTGACACTCTTCAATCTTGTGGCAGCATTTCTGTTACCTTCTTGGGTGTCTCCACAAACACGTTTGGAGCAATTCGTGTTTGCTTTACTTATTCTTTTTTCCGTTCATACTCCCCTGTTCCTGGTGCTCCGCCCGGCGGCCGGGTCTTTCCCCGCCGTCCGGCTGGGTACTGCCTATTCCAGGTTTCCCTATTCCTGGTGCTCCGCCTGGCGGCCGGGTCTTTCCCCGCCGTCCGGCCGGGTACTGCCTGCTGCATATTCATCTTGGTTCACTGGCCGGAGCTGCCTC
The DNA here is from genome assembly GCF_964261635.1 of Lissotriton helveticus. Classification (NCBI taxonomy): domain Eukaryota; kingdom Metazoa; phylum Chordata; class Amphibia; order Caudata; family Salamandridae; genus Lissotriton; species Lissotriton helveticus. Next base: position 685,351,930 of record NC_136070.1, on the reverse strand, counting down.
CCGTTGGGTGAACCACCTAACCAGTCTTCCTGCGGCATTTTGGAATACTTTTTGTTTGGGGCACTTGCGTGGACCAGTGTGTGGTGTGTTACGAAGCTCAGCTACTAGAATCACGCTAACAGTGCGTTGCGCTGCCTCTCTTATAATATGGTATGTGGTTACTGTTGTAGTTGACTAAGTTGTGACATTGTCTGGCAGATTATACCTTGTACATACTTCAGAAGAAAGGCTCGCACACGCGCATCTCACCTGGGAATAGAGTTGGGTGCTCTTCAAGTATTCTCAATAAGAATAGCGGGGTGAGATTCACAAATCACTTTCTTGTATATGCTAGTATAGAGTGGAGTAGAGTGCTTACAATCTTTGCCCTTTTGTTGTACAGAGAGCGGACACCAAATCTACCCACCAGTAGTATTTCAAAGTCCAGACTATTAGCTGGGGTAAGTGCTGTATATATATATATATATATGTAGGCATTGTGTATGTACACTGTTTTGTAACAAGGTATAGGTAGTAACATCTTCCTTCCCTTACAGCCTGCCTCCTCATCAAGTGTCCACACTGAAGTTCCACAGTCAAGACCTGTTATTTCCCCCGCCTTTCCTTGTTTTGTTTCCCTGTTTTCCCCTGGCGTGCCATTCGATACTCTAGAGTCTGATAGAGTCGGAAGGCCGTAGGGGAAGGCTGAGGACTATTCTCCGGATTCCTGACGCTCCTGCGGAACAGGCCTGGAAATCATTACACTTATCATAGTGAACCAATGGCTCCATGCCCTGCAGGAAGAGTCGGCCCTCCGGCTGGATAGGCACACTCTTGGGACCGAAGCACCCCTATTGGTGCTTTACCAAAAAAAAGGGGGCACGTGGATAGGTCCCACTGCACATACAATGCACATATGGTTCATAACGCAGTGAGAGCTTGGTTGGGAGGGAGTTCTCACCCAACTTACACCACTGTGGGATACGCCAAAACTAGGTACGCTCCGCTACAGTAAAGGTTTTGCACAATGGGACCTTATTAATATCTCAAGAATTGGGGACCTCTGAAAAAAGGGAGAAGAAGTGGCGTTCGCTCACCTAAAAACAATATATCAAATGGTTGACACTGAACTGTTTCGCTGCACACAAATTAAACACGCACTTACAAGGGCCATACCCAGAGGCACTGATCTCTCTGAATCATCGCCACTCAAGGACCATCTCCTTACAGACCATCTAACTAAGAAAGCCATTTCTCTCACTTACCGCAAACTAATTAATAATCAGAAAGATCCCACACAAACCTTATGGGACAAATGGCGGGCTGACCTAGGAGACATGGACGACCAGGATTGGCAAGAAGCATTGGCTTCCCCACGAGAGGTGGCAATCCCGTCTCGACTACAATTGGTGCAACTGAAGATCCTACATAGGACGTACTACACTAGAACCATGCTCCACAAAATAGGTCGAGCTGAGACACCTCTCTGTCTGCGGGGATGTGGAACACCGGGCACATTTTACCACACGCTTTGGGACTGTCCCCTCATAACACTCTACTGGGAGGTGGTCATGGAGACAATTACTCAGGTGTGTGCCAAAAAGGTGCCTTCTCAATATATGAGAACCAACCGACCTTAATCACGCGACACAGTACTGGGCGACCCTGGGGATCTCGTTGGCCAAATGCAATATCGCACAACATTGGGGCGCACCCACTGCCCCCCAACAACGACACTGGTACCAAGATATGGATAGATCAATGGTGTCTGAAAAGGCAGTCTTCATACACAGAGGGTGTCCCAAAAAGTTGGAGTGGGTGTGGGGCAGGTGGAATTTGTTCCGGGGCAATATTTGCGATCCCCCGGCTGAGGAATTAGACCCAGACTTAAGAGACTAGCCCACAAGAACTATTAAAGGGACAAATACACGCCCGAGATCAGGGGCCTGGACACTTTGATAATCAGAGATGTAAATTACGCAACTATTTAAAATGTATTACCTGTGTTAATAACCTAAAATGTATTTGCCATGATACGTGACATTAAGAAGTGTAACCAGCTATGTTTGGTGTTACTTTTTTGAATAAAAAACAAAAAAAGGTTTAAAAAAAATAAATAAATAAGTGGCCCCTACTTGTGAATGAATAGGACCTAAAATATCCAGGGCGACTTCCTCCCATGGACCTTTTGGCAACTGCTAATTTTAACCATGGGTTGAAACCTAGGCTTCAAAATGTTATCACTCGCCATACATTGATTACACTCGCAAACCAATCTTACTGCATTGGTGTCCATCCCTGGCCACCAATAGACAGACCTTAGTCTCTCCTTTGTCTTGGATATTCCCAGGTGCCCTTAATGCACCAGATTTAGCAATGATTTCCTCAGGATAATCAGTGGCACCAATTTCATTCCACAAAATAATAGTAATTTTTTTCCCCAATAATTCCTCCCTTTCATTTCAGAACTTCTGACTCTCCTTGTCATCACACCCCTTCTTACTCCATCCAAACTTCAACTGCTCATAAACGTCTTTGATAACTCCATCATCACAAGAAGCTTTTCTCCACTCCTCTGTTGAAATTGCCAATGGCACAAACACACTCTTCTCTTCATCTACATTATCTTCTTCACCCCAATTTCATTTTCGTCTGACACTAATCTGGATAACGCATCAGCAACAGCATTTCTCGCTCCTGGAATACACTCTACCACATAAACCTGCAGTGCCACAACCCACTTAGTGATTCTTCCTGACACTCATCAATACCTTTCTTCTGGAAAATCCCTTTCAGAGGCTTATGATTGTCTTGATTTTAAATTCACTCCCCCATAAAAACACCCTAATTTTTCTTACAGCCCAATAAATTGCTAAGGCTTCCATCTCAATTACGGAATATCTGGGGGCGTGGCTTCGCTGTGCTGCGAGATGGCCGCACACTAGAGCAGCTCCGTCGGCCGAGCCTCAATAATCCGTCAGAAATCCGTACAGATTGCTTGAACCCATGGACCACACAAGGAGAAATATGCAGAGACGGTGTCCGTGTTCTAAAACTGCGGGTTAAAGGAAAGATTAATCGCACAGAAGGAGAAACTGGTTGATATAAACTACGCGACAACAAGAGGCCTACTCACGAGGCCTCACAGTGAAGCCGGGACCCACAGTGAGCGCCAGACCAGAGCACAGAGGGAGGAGGACCGTTAGGTGTAGGCGGAGTTCTCCGAACCAGGTCAGTCGCTGCAGCCCGACAGAGGGACATACTGCACTTTAATATGGGCGGAGAAATGCAACACAACCAGGAAAGGGTATACATATATGCTTTTAGCGGAGGAATACCGAAGACGAGCATAATTAGCGATCGCCGCTCTCCAATCGCACAAGAAACCGAGTTACTGGACTTCCACCGGAGGGTGGTAAAACAAATACCGGTGCTACTAACTGGGGGATTTTATGCTTAGGACTGCAGGACCACAAAGCTGCGAGCATAGCAACACCCCGACCCCTAGAGATGTGGGAAGACGAGGCCTGCGACGGACCCGCCATTTTGCGAAGGTCAGCCGTGGACAGACGGCACAACAGGCACAGAACCCAAGCGTGGCGAAAAACTGCCCAACACGCAAAGAAAGCCCAGTCAAAGTGACTCCAAGGAAAGACCACGGTCGAGAGCTCAAGTTTGCGGGAAAGCTGCAGGCAAACACAGGAGCAGAACGGTGGGGAGAACCAAAAGAGATAGGGTTCCCGCTTCACACGCGTTATATTGGCACATGTGATCCGCAAGCACGAGTTAGGTGGAGCATCCTACACGGCGGACCATCGAAATCAGAACAAGTGTAAAACAATAAAACTAAGGAGACAGAGTCTATTTTCTCGCTTGTTGCGGTGGGGAACAGCGGACTGACACTCATAGAGGTCGCAACCGAAATCCTGTAAAGTAGCCATAACATGGAACTGTCGCCAAAACGCAGGAAATAACTGTTGGTGTCACTAACTGGGCATCTGGAGGCTGTAACTTACAGGAGCAGGTGGTCGGGCCGTGGGTCGCCTCGTGCAAAGGAGAAACGGAAAGACGCGGCTGGGAGCAAATCCGCCTTTTGTGTGCGAGACAGCCAAAACATTGGTCGAATCAGGAGTAGCAACAACCAGGCCCAGTGGAGATCTACACGTGATAAGTAACTTGTGACTCGGTGCTACCACCAGAGGTAGGAGAGTATGGCTGAAAGAATACATACATTGGAACGCTACAGGCAAAACAAGGCGGTGTTGATCCAAAATTAAATCCACAATAATAGTGAATCTGGACCAGATACAGGATACGAGCGGCGGACAATACTGGGAGGAGAATACAGCTCCCAGGCGCAAGAAGGCCAGGAAAATGTAGACCCAGAAAGATGCCTGACTACAGTGCCGCATGCGGAGGGCGCAGCAGACTGGAACGCAAGCTACACTAATGCAACCATCATTAGTAGCGATGGGGAAACCAGACACAAGGCAACCCCGGATACATTTTGATAAAAAGTCCAGCAAATCAGCGGAGGGAGATACCGGCCATCAGGAACATGCCGAAGACACCACCACAAGCCAACCGTCGGACGAAGACATTCGGATGATGTTCAGAGAGCTGAAAACATGCCTACAAGGTATAGACTCGAAAATGGACACGCTTGTGGAGCGAATGGACAGGATAGCTCAATGGTAGGAAAAACAGGAAGGTCGCTTGGACACACTTGAAACAAGAGTGTCGGAGACGGCGGATGGGCAGACTGACATGAGCAAGAAAATGCGGGAAATGGACGGGGTGCTGAATGTTATCCAACAGAAGAACGAGGACTTGGAAGCAAGGTCAAGGAGAAATAACATAAGGGTTACAGGCATTGCGGAAACATCTAACATTCCAAACATGGAGAAATATGTAGAAACTATGATGACTGACCTCTTCGGTCCTGACCTATCTAACATGTTTCTTATCGAAAGGGCACACCATATGTTGGGACCCAGGCCACAACTTGGCGCAATGGCAAGACCGATACTGGCGAGAGTGCTCAATTACAGAGATCGGGACATGATACTTCGGCTGGCCAGAGAGAAAGGACCTATACAATATCAGGGAAACAACATAGCTATGTATCCAGACTTCACAATGCAATTTCAAGCTGCCCGCAGAGAATTCTTGCCTGCAAAGAAAATATTTCAACAGCTTGGAACCAAATACGCACTGATATACCCAGCTAAGCTTAGAATTCAAGGTCCTGGTAAGCCCACGTTTTTTACGGATGCAAAAGCAGCCCTGGCTTATGCAAAACAAATGGTCAAGGAGCCTGTGGAGTTGGGGGTTGGGCGGACCGGAATAACAGGCGGGGAGGCCGGATATAGTGTGCTATGTTCAATGGTTTTTATTGGAAGTTCTGGACAAAGTCTGGTTTGAGGGTAGGGTTGGCGGATGGGTTCCGGCTGGATGTGCAGGGCGGGGTTGCTGGGATGACGGTCTGGCGTGGTGGGGTCCTTTGGATGGGGTACTTCATCTCCTGGCTGCTGTCATCCTCTCCGCCGTAGGGTACTGGTACTCCTCGGAGGCATACAAAGGAGAGAAGAGTATAGGGCTTTAGTCCGGGCAAAAGGATGTCTGAGCACTTCCACCTACACCGGGGAGTGAGGGGGTCGGAAACTGACCGTGAGGAAGGGGCGGCAAGGAGGGGTGGAAAAGGCGAGTAAGAGAGGGCAGGGGAAGGGGGGTGGCGTGTGGTGGGGCGGTGCGCAGGGTTCTTTACAGTGCAAGTGATAGGAGTCAATATACAGTGCCTTCGTGCTCGTGAAGCTCTAACTACACAATGTACAACTAATTACAAGGGGGGGGACACTGAGAAAGGATGAAGTGTACTCACGTGCCCCGCCGCAACTCTCCTCCGAGTTGCGGCCGCTCTCCAGCCACCTCCAGAGGACGCTACCAGTCTTTGGTCCAGACGTCCTCCTCCTCGTCCTCACTTCGGGTTTGCTGCTCCGCTCCGCTCACTGTCGGTGGTTCTTTGCTTGGCGCTGCCTCCTGCCACGAGTCCGCTGCTTGGAACCCCCCTTCTTCTTTCTCGACGGCTTTTCTATGTTCCGGGCAGGCATCCGGGCAAACACTTCCGGGGTTAGAGGCGGCCGTTTCCGGTTCCTCAAAGGGCGTCACACTTCCGGGGTCGGGGTCGGGGAAGAGTGCTTCCGGTCCTCCGGGCTCGGCTGTCGTCGCCGGTTCCTGTAGAGAGGGAGAGAGAGGGGAGAGTGGGGGCGCTGCATGACCGGCCGCGGGAGACAGGGCCCCCAGGCTCGGACGTCGCTCCGGGGAGGTAAGGGCCGCTTCGTCTCCACAGAGCCAAAACAACGAAAGATGGCAAGTGATACACAATCAGAAAACAATATGAGCGAAATGATTGAAGAGATAGGACATACGCACTGGACTTGCAGATAAGTGACTTGATCCGCACACTGGTGCCCCAAGAGATGGTGGTATACTGCTTTAAAAAATTAAATGTTATGAGAAGTTTCTTTGTTCATAAGTGTACTGATAGTCCTCCCGGACATCAAATATTGACTTTAAGTAAAGCGTGGTCCTGTGGGTTTAGGTGTCAAGTATAAGGCTCGGCCACCCTGCCATACGTGCAGGGGTGTATGCCAGCGGACCCACGTACCCCCATGGGATGATTCCCTTACATTTAACAGTATGGATAGTTTGTGCATGGTTAAAGGGTGGGAGGGTGGGGGCAGCACAACCTGAATGGGGGGTTGGTGTGGGTGGGGTGGAGACAAAGGAAATGTTCTATTTTGCTGGGATGTAACAACGAGTACAAATACGCTATCATAGAAGGAGACTGAAGCGCACCAGGTTATATACCCCTAAATGTCAGGCGACAAGGTTTATCCTATTAAAGTATACCAACATGCTGTGAAGGCACTACTCTGAAGCGTATGGATATAGCAGACCCATTCTTTCCACAGGACCACGTCACAAAATAATGTCACAAAATCCCTCACATGCCTCACCTGGAACGTTAGAGGCCTAAATGATCGTAGGAAGGTCAGATTGATCCACTCATACGTCTTGAGACATGCGGTAGACATATGTCTATAATAGGAAACACATCTGACAAATGCAACAGCGGGAATGCTTAAAAATAATAGATGGGGTGAGATAGTGGAGGCCAGATACTAGAACTACTCCTGGGGAGTCGCAATACTCATACGAAAGGGGCTACACGGGAAGACACATCACACGATAACAGATAGGGAAGGGAGATACATCATGCTACAAGGTGAGCTATACAACACCCCCGTGGTGATAGTCAATGCATACGGCCCAAACTCAGATAGTCCAGCATTCTTTCAACACCTTTGGCAAAAGATACAAACAATGGGACACATAGAGGTTCTGTCGGAGGGATATTTTAACGTAGTGCTCTCAATGATGGCGGATAGACAGGGAGTGACGCGAGAACACCACCCGAAGGCAGAAGCAATTTTAAATTACATTATCGAGGATCTCCAACTAGTGGACTCCTGGAGAGCTTTACATCCAACAGTTAGGGAAGGTACCTGTGTCACGCACCACTGAAATGCATGGTCGAGACGGGACTATCGGCTAGTCACTAGCGACCTGCACACCTGGATAATAGATGCAGCACACTATCCCCTCACTTTTTCCGATCACGCTCCTACACAGATAAAAAGAAGTATACCAAAACCATACATCCAACCATTCTCCTGGAGATTACCGTCAAGTGCCCTCCTCGACCAGGTTTTCTGAAAAGAGCTGGGTGATAAGATCGTAGAATATTTCACACTGAATGAAGGCACAGTAGACTCACCGGGAACTCTCTGGGAAGCATTTAAAGTGGTCACGAGTGGGAACTGCATAGCCCTTAAAACTGGAGTTTTAAAAGACATACGGCATACAATCACCAGACTAGAGCCCGAAATCAGAGAGTTAGAACAAATGCAACTTACTGGCCCCTCCCCTGATATAACAGCACAACTGAGAACAAAACTAATGGAATTCCAGAAGGAAGCGGAGAGGGAAATGACTTACATGAATAAATACGTACAGGCGCGACGCTATGGAGAGGGAGAGAGACCAGGGAAAACACTAGCGGGTTTACTCCTTACACAAAGAGGGTCAGCATACATAACCGAACTAAACACGGACAGAGGAGAGATAGTCAGAACGCCGTCAGACATACTATGCACAATGTCCCAATTCTATCAAAAACTATACATCACGCAGGCAAACCCGTCACAAACTGACATAATAGACTACCTAGACACCATGGCGCTTGCCTGGTTCAACAGAGGAGCCAGGGAATATATGGCGTTGCCAATAACGGTGGACAACGTTAAGCAAGTAATCAACAGCAAGCAGGCGGATAAGGCCTCCGGGGCTGACGGCTTAACAGCAGCTTTTTACAAAGAGTACGCAGAACTACTTGCCCCAACGCACTTACAGGTGTATTTGGAGGCAATGGAAACAGGTGTGCTACCCCCGACACTGCGTGAGGCCAGTATTTTCACAATACTGAAGCCAGACAAAGATCCAACACAACCAGACTCGGATCGTCCATTATCTCTAATTAACCTAGACGGCAAGATATATGCTAAATTAATAGCCAATAGGCTACAACCGATGCTTCCTATGATAGCAGTTTCGGACCAATCAGGGTTCATACTGGGTCGCTCAACTGCGCACAACTTAAGAACAATATTTGGCCTTCTGTATTACTTGGCTCCACATGTACACACGGTAGCAGCTTTATTAGAGGCCACAAAAGCGTTTGATTCATTAGAATGGAAATTCTTATTTACTTTACTGACCCGAATGTGACTTAGCCCCATCTTTATCAAGCAAATCCAACTGCACAGGGTATACCGTACGCCACCTCAATTGAACTGCATGGGACTGCACCCTGACACTAGATGCTGGAGATGTGGAGCTCAGAGCGCCACGTTTACACACTTAGCATGGGATTGCCGACCTATAGCCCAGTTTTGGTCGGAGGTATTTAGGCACTTTGGCCACATAATCAATAATCTGCTGCCTGTTACACCATTGACAGCACTACTGGGATATGTACAACAGGTACCGAAGGCTCAACGTAAACTCACGGCAATGTTATTGTTGTTGGCAAAGAGGCAAGTTGCAATTTATTGGAAAAAGCTAAATCCTCCTATGATAGCCGAATGGTTGAGTGCAGCCACTTACTGTAGGGATCAACTGTCCCATTACTGGGAGCTAATGGCGAGCAGATCCAGACAGGAAGACATATGGGAGCCCTTCGTTGTCTGGCTGAGACTGGGTGGGACAGATCTTCAAAATGTCCGGGGGTGGTGAAATAATTGTAATTTCCAGAGGGTAAGACATCCTCAAGTCTACAATGGGCTGAATGGGTCAGACACTCTGCTACACATGCAAATGGGAGGTGGAGAATGTTGGTAGAAGCAAATGCAGACAAGGAACTGTCAAACATACAAGAGTAGATGAATCACAGATAGAAAAGATGCTAAAAGAATGATTTGTACGAGTGACGGAGGGGGGAGGGGGGGATTGTTTGTTTGGAAGTTTATGAATTCTAGGTTAACTTCAGAGAATATTTGCATGCACGACGTATAAGCATGTTGGGTTAATAATCGCTACCTGCCCTTTGGGATGTTGGCAAAGAAGCTGTGTTAAGAATTCAAGTGACATGCTGTCGGCCCCAGGGTTGTAGGCTAAAAGCTGTGCAAATTGAGAACTATGCAATAAAGAATAAAAAAAATTTTTTAAATACGGAATATTTAGTTTCCAACCCCATCAAACCTCTAGACATAAACATGATAGTTTTAGTATTGGATCGTTTACCTTGCAATAATACTCATCCCAATCCCTTGATATCTGTAAGCAATGTAAATTTCATTTTGGGGTCAAAACTTCGCAAATTAAGAGCTTCAGCAAGTTCTCACTTTAATACCTTGAACTAAGTTTCACAATGTTGGTCACAAACAAACTCTTCCCTTTTCTTTAACACATTCCTCATTATAGTACTCTTCGTGGCAAAATTGGGTATGAACTCACAATAAGATTTTGGCCATCTGAATAAACTTGAGTAATTCCTGTTTGTTCTTAGGAAAAGAAAGCCCATTTATTGTACTGACCAAACTTGTTTTAGGTTTCATTCTACTACTAGATATCTGATGTCCTAAATACTCTATATGTGACTGCCTAAATTAGCATTTTCCCCTCTTGATGGTTAAGTTTACTGCTTCCTAAGAACTGCTTCCTAAGAACTGTCCACACTCTCTCATCATGCAGACTTACATTGGAGCCATAAATAAGTATATTGTCCTGATATATCTTGAGTCCCTCCAACCCTTTTAAAACTTCCTCTATAGCTCTCTGGAAAATAGAGGCTGCTGACACCAAACCAAATGGCATTCTTTTGTACCTAAAGGTGCCACATTGTATTATAAATGCAGTAACATCTTTTGATCTTTCTGGTCCTATGGCGATTTTAAGTCAATCGAAGAAAACACTTCAGCACCCTTTAACAACGTTAACACATCTGCTTTGTTAGGAATGGGATACTTATCTACTACCACTCCTTTGTTCAACTCCCGTAAGTCCATGCACAACCTCACTTCTACACTGCTCTTTTTAGCTACAACAACTGAGGTCTACCATTCCGTTCCTTCCACTTCTTCTAGCATTTCGTCCTTTTGCAATCTTTCTAGTTCCAGTCGCATATCTTCTCTCATCACAAGTGGTACATTGCGAACATTACCACATACTGAATGCACACCATCCTTCAATTAAAAAAGTGTGAGTGTACCCTTTAAGACATCCTAATTCAGGTCTATATACTGATGGAAACTCTTCCAATAGACTCTGAGCAAAATAATCAGACGGTGAACAAACCCTTTTTTGTGTTACCACTTGAACAACATCCTTCACAATTATAGGTGAATCACTGTTAGGATCAAGCATGATTCCTAGATCTCTTTGATCAAACCGGCTCCAGATGCTATCAACTTTTGCTTAGACATAAATCTTGCCAGCAACAAATCTTTTCTTATGTTCAATCATACCTATGAAATAACCTTTCAATTTTATAGGCCTATCTCTGCATGCAAAAGGTTTGATATCTGGTTTCATCAATTTCACACTTCCCGCTAAATGTTGGTTAAAAAACAAAAAACAGTTGTCTGTTTCCCATCCACAAAAATATTGTCAATAGGAAATGTTTGAGCTCCTCTTCCAACTTTAAAGACTATCTGCCCACACTCAAATTCAAAATCATTGTCATTATCTACAACTACTTCTTTTGACTAAACATTGTTTTTATCACTTTTGTTCTTACATGTACTTCGGTAGAAACCTTTCTTACCACAACCCCTACACATTGCATTCAATGCTGGACATTATTTATGAAATGCTAAGTAGTTTTTACTCCCACACCTGAAGCATATCCTTGAATTCTGCCTAACATATTTGTTTTGATCTCTGCCCCCCTTTCTAATCTAAAGACCATCCTTGTTTGTTTTTTACCACATTAATGCCTGGCACCGTGTCTTTTTTAAATACCTCCACACATTACAAAGAGTGCTCAATATTTTTAGCTGTCATCAAAACATCTTCTAAAGTGGGATCGTTTTTCTGCCAAAGTTCATCCATGACTTTTTCAATGCCGCATCCCAGCATGAACTGTTCCCTTATCCTTTCAGACGTGGTATCAAAAATGTACACATGATGCCAATTTCCTCAAATCTGTGATGCAATTCTCTACAGAGACACCTACCTTCTGCACCCTCCTGCCAATGTTATATCTCTCGAGAATGGTGGTAATGGTTGGACAAATAATGATTGGCTAACTTTCTTATGCATAACTCATAGTCATTCAACTCTGCTGCATCACAGTCATTAACAGCCGGAAGATAATTGAACACCTCCTGCCCTCGGGACCCACACAGTGCAATAAAAGAGCTGTGTTACATTCAGAGCTCAATGATGCTCCACAAACTCTAGCGTATCGCTCAAATAACTTCATCCACATGTTCCATGTTATTGTTGGTTCCACTGGCAAGGACAGGAAAACCGGTGGTGCAGCCACATTCTGTACTGTGGTCACAACTCTACAATGATGCCAGATAGCACTAGGTTTATGTTTATGGCTCTTACTACTCCACCACACTCTTTAAAGTGAGGTGTGCTTATCGCTGTGATTGTGCAAGCACTATTTTATTTCTGTACTGGCTACACAAGTGCCTCTAGCCAGAAGTTCACAAACACGACAAATAACCGCAACTTAATTTGTTCCTTTCTTTACTTACAAGGCTTGCAAGTCACTGTATAGTTGACCAGGTTTTCCAGGTTTCCAGGTGCGCCCAGAGAGCAGAGCAGAGTGCACCGAGCGGCGGAGGTGCTAACAAGGAGGCGGGAGGTAAGGACCGCTTTAGTTTTCTCGGTTCCCTTCACCTCCCTCCACCTGGCAACTGGCAGAGGGCAGCGAGCAGCGTGTGGCGAGGTGCCGACAAGCGGAAAGAGCTTACAAGCGGAAGGCAAGCAGGAGGCAAGGACCACGCAAGGACCACGCCAGGCCCCTCTAGCAACTGGCTTGACCGAAGGACCGAAGGTCCTTGCGCCGGTCCAAAGGACTTTGCACCGGCCGGGGGAGGGGCTGCCTGCCTGCCTGCTTGGACAGATGCTTGGACTACAACCCCAGCCGAGGTGACCGGGCAGCGGGTAGCCCAGGCAGAGAAGGCAGAGGAGTAGCGGCAGCTCTACCGCCCGGCTTCCAGCCTCCCAGTTGTTAATCCTCTTGATCTCCCAACCGTACCTTTGTTTTTAGTGACTGGTGTGAATTGCACAGCCCCCGAGCTGCAGCACCCGAGTGCAAAGAACTCTGGCCGCACGGCCACCTTTAGCAGTGTGGCTTCTGGCTTGTGGCGGCACCACGGAGGTAGTTTGTAATCTTGCAATTCTGCCTCGAAAGTCTTGCTTGGTCTACCCCCTTTCACTCCATCCCTGTGTGGTCAGCCTGACTGACCAACTGACTGGCCAGCTTTCTGGCGCTACATTGCTCCAAGTGCATTGGGCATGCAGGGCGTGCAGGGTGGTGTGATTACTGGGAAGCTGTGTGGGGCCGCAAGGCACAACAGAGCGCCACAGTTTAGGCAGTCCACACAAACAATCAACCGACGCTGAGGCCAGGGAACCATGAGATCGGGTCGAGTAAGAAAAGCACCAACAAAAACAAAGCAACAATTACAAACCAAAGCCACCAAACGGAAGAATGAGGGAATGAAAGGGCCCAGAGACACTAGCCCACAGGATCTTGGCCCAGTCAGCCACAAAACAAAATGTGGGAAGGTCGAAGATACCCAAGAAACAATGATGGCCAAAGCAACCTTTAGTCCCTGCAGTAGTCTGCACCCCAACGCCGCAATCAACCACGTTTTTTTTACTCCAGAAGGTAGCTTCTCTTGAAATGTTGTGGCAGGAGCAAAGGATAAAGCAGTTAACACGAGGTTGGATACAGAAGATCAGGATATAATCAGACCACAAGGGTCTCTATTAAGGAAAAATCTGTGCTCCTTCCAGCCCAAGATATACTCAAAATTCTCCTTTCTGAAAGACCCAGGCTCAACAATATTCTCCAAAAGCGGGACTATAGAGGGGCTGCAATCGCCTCTTCTACCTTTAGCATCACACAGCCTCGATCAAAAACTATATCCAACAACAACGAAGGATACTGTCGCAATGATTCATACTAATGACAGGTATCACGCAAGCACTGAAAATAATGCCAAGGGGTCTTCCAGGGGAGACGAGACTTTTTACCAAGTAAATCATGAACAAACACATGGCGTACAGTCGATGCAATGCAAGCAGCCGACGACATAGCTGCGCTTTGCACAAACAAGGAACATAGCTGTGAACAACTGGAACATCAATTGGCCCTCCAGATGGATAACAACACAGAGCAAGTCACCTCCTCAAAACACATCACTGGATAGCTTAAGTAATGCTTCAAACTTTATTCCGGTTCCTCATTTGTGCAGTCCAGCACCTGAGAACTCAATGGATTCATCAGTCCCAGCAACTTCAATACCCCAGCGGCAGGAGGGCCTAATATCAGGTTCAGATTTGTCAGATCCTCTGCATCCTCATGAGACCCCTTCTGCAGCTGCGACAACTCCAATCGAGGAAGTTCAAACTCCCTCACAACAAATAGACTCCTAACATAGACTAAAGGAGCCTGGACCACACTTAAAAACCTCCCCCCTTCAACGTTCGGCAACTATTAGCCTGGACGCAGCAGTGCTAGGGTCTCAGGCAGGCCTGTCGCCAATGGAAAAACCCTTGGCAAATCGCAAGAAGGGAATAGACAACCGCTCCCCAATGAAGATCTGCCCCCTTCCAACGGAGACATGTCCTTTTTAGCTTCCCAAGAATGGGAGGACCTAGTTGCCTCTTATAGTCAGGACTCCAATAACCTTTCAAAAACACTACAGACAAATAGAACCAACATTAACTACAGTAACAAAAACCTAATATGGGAATCATTATTAAGTACCATGCAATATTCAACTGCAGTTTTACAATACCAGTCTCACAATCTGGACCTTCAGCTTACAGTTCTCCAAACACTAGCTGCCTTCACCTCTGGGATTAACAGGAAGTTAGCCGATTTGAACAGCCTAATAAGGAGAGGGCAAAAAGCGGCCTTCAACACACTGCCTGTACAACAAGAATGCTCTTGTGCCCCAATTGTGGACAAACTACTAATGCTCCCAACAATTTTGGGAGACCTACTAACTGCCCTGAAACCAACAGCTATAACCTTGAATACTGCTACCAAGGATAAAATGAGGGTAGATAATACAACACTGGGCCCACAATTGACAGGGCCATCACCGTTAAGTAGCAATTACCCAACAGGAGGAAGTGCTCCCTTGCAAGGCTCTAAAACAGGATTACAAAACGGAAATGATTTCTCATTAAAAACTGGCCGCTAGCTAAAAAGGAAAGGCAGGAAAAAGACACCAACTACATAGGTTCGGTATCCGGCTATCCATCTCCAGCCGGCTCTAGCCTTAGCGAACTGAATAAGAGAGGAAACTCCAGATTCAGCAGCTGCAGTGCCTGCCACAGGGACAAAAGACCCAGTGAATGAAAGACCCAACCTCTCAAAAACACAGTATAGGTCTTCCTGCCCCCAGTTACTGCCAGCGCCAATCTTGAAGTCGACTATGATTCAACCGGGAAACTATCTGGCAGCATCTCCTTTCTTAGCCCTTCTACTCAAGGCACCAACCCGGCAAGAACCAATTCAAGCCAAGAGTCACTCACAACTATTTTAGACAGAAAGGCACCTGCTGAGGATTCACAAGTAACAGATTTGAAAGGCCTAGTCAGTCGTGTTGACCCTCCATCATTCTTAAGGCAGAATCGTGAGCAAGACGTCAGCATGCAAGACAAAGGTCGGTCCTCTTCTGGTCAACCCACATCTTCCCACCACAGTTACAACCGAGGAAGAGCTAAATTGTTCATCTACAGTCTACATCAAGGGGCCCTCATACATACATTACACAACAGCACTGCCTCACAGCGTCACCATAATGAAACATCTGCTTATACAGCAATTCACAATGAAGGCACAATGCTTCAAGATCAGGACTCAAAAAAGGAAGTAGAGATTGACACCATAATATTCATCCCTCAATATAAATCACGGGGGTGTGAGGACACATTAAACAGAGGGAACGTTCTACGGCTCTTACACTCCATCACATCTTTAGCCAACATTGATACCTCGGATTTACTGTCAGTTGAATTTATGTCTTCTAACAACAGCCAGAGCTCTGAAGCAACTAAAACAATATGGCAAACCCCGGAGGTTACAGGCAGAATCTTGTGGGAAAGAAATAGATTTCAAAATTGAGGAATAATGTTGAAATCAATTCCAAAGCTACTATATCCAACTCCTTTTCTTAAGATAGATGCCAGCAACCTACACAGACTACCTTTTCAGTTCTGAAAGGAGCAAGGAGCAGAACACCAGGCACAACGACAGCAGCAAATTTGACTATTGCAGTACTACCAACTCAAGGTCAACCTGCCCCAAATAATCCTTTTACAACTGACAACTGGACAGGCACCCAACGACTAATAACCTCTGCATTACTAAATTGACAACAGATGGCTGCAGCACAGCCAATTCATACAGCACAAAATGGCACCTCAATTTGCATCTGGAACATTAATGATTTGGCTTCTAAAACAAGTGACCAAGAGATTCTAGACTACCTGAAATCTTTTGATATAATTTTGCTCCAGGAAACCTGGGAAGATAAGCCTTACGATCTGCAAGGCTATACCTCCCACTCACTACCTGCAACCAAGGGATCCGACTTTGGCCGGCGCTCGGTGGGGTTACTGTTCCTAGCTTCAATAACTGAAATATGGGACCTTCTTCCTATCACAATTCACTTAACACCTCCAAACTGTATTCAAGCCGTAAAAGTAACACTCAAGATTAACCAGCTCAACCAGGACATAATAATAATGAACGTTTATGTGCACCCCAAACAAAAATCAAAGGCAGCGAAGGAGTTGACAATGGAGCTGAAGAAAATAATGGATGAGGAGACAACAGACCTCTTTATCCTGGCCGGAGATTTCAATATGCAACTTCTAGGGTCCACCCAGGCCGATGATACAACACAGGCCCTTTCGGACGCTTGGGAAATTCCAACACAAGGTCAATTAGAGACCAGCAAGGCCTCAAGAACAGCAAAGAACTTGCTCCAGGAATTGGAGCACTTAAATATTAGAGCTTTAAACGTCCGGTTTAAGGAGGATAACCCCCCAATTGCAACGTATCATTCGACCATGGCATCATCTCATCTAGATTATACCTTCACGACTCTGACTCTGTTCAACAAAATTGCAACTTTCAAGATCGGCAAAAACGAATTCAGTGACCATCTCCCACAAGAGCTGTGTCTCCAAAAAAAATCATGCGATCCACCAGAAATTAGTCGATCAATTGTGACGAGAGCATTAATCTTAAAAGAATAAGGTGTAACTCCAGTAACATAGACAAAATAACAACAACAGCTAAAGCCCTATACAACCAGGTAGGAGCAAATTTAGAACAGCCCATGGAAAGTTGGGTAAAATTTGTCACATCCTCAGGAGGTAAATTCGCATCTAGGCAAGGCCCGAATCAGAGGAAAGCCACAGCAACCACTATTAAAGCAGTAAAGAGCCCTGTTTCTAAAAAATTAAAGCAATCTATAAATCGAACTTTAAAGCAACATGGCAAATTTCCAAACAACCTGAGCCTGCAAGGCACTCTCTGGGAATTAAGGACATCGCTTAAACGGCGGAGATGGGTGAACAAAAGAGCAAACAACTCTTCATGACGCAAAACAGGGAAATAATGCCAAATTTTGGCAATCAGTAAACAAACTGCAGCGGCCTAACCACCTTGGCATAGATTCCAATATTACAGAGGCAACTTGGGCTGATTATCTTTCTAAACACGTTAATGACCTGGAACCAGTCCCCGTCACCCCTCTGGTCAATCCTAGAAAAGTCAGTGCCGATAACTCAACAGGGGCAGTAGCAATCCATCAGCACTTAAGTAATGGCGATAGCGTACAATTAGAGCCCACTCAGGAGGAGATGGCATTGCCACCAGATCCACACTACCAATTCAGCGCAGTAGACGAGCAAAATGCCCCCCTGGCTTTAGCAATAAGGAAACAAATAGCCAGAAGAATAAGGGTGGGTGCATCTGGCCCTAACGGCATACCTTCAATGCTGTACAAACAGGACCCTGAAATTTGGAGCAATGCACTAGTTCCAGTGATAGGACAGGCTTTAAGAACCTCTGCATGTCCAGAGTCATAGAGAGGCTCAATCATCAGCCCAATACATAAGCAGGGGACAAGGACTGCCCCAAACAATTACCGCCTGATAGCCCTCATAGACACTGAGGCCAAATACTATGCGGGCATCATCTTAAACAATCTGGCTAGCTGGTCCTCTGCGAACAACATCATACCCACAACTCAAACAGGTTTCCGCCAAGGCCACGGCACTGCCACTAGCATTATGGCCTTAACCATGCTTATGGATGCTGCGAAGCAGGGTAAATATCCTCTATACCTCTGCTTCATAGACTACTCAGGGTAAATATCCTCTATACCTCTGCTTCATAGACTACTCAGCGGCCTTTGACCACGTTGACCGAACCAAGCTCTGACATAAGCTGGACAGATGGGGGCTACCAGCATCCCTTTTACACCAGCTCATTAAACTGCAAACTAACACGTGGGTAAGCATTGAGTTAGGTGCTGGGACGCACCTGTCAAGCAGAATTACAACAACAAAGGGCAAAAATGAAGGATGTATTTTGGCCCCCCTGTTATTTAGTCTTTTCCTGGTGGATTTACCGGGCGAGCTCAACAGCTGCTCTTCACATGCACCGAAATTAGGCGGCATAACATTGTCAAATTTGTTATATGCTGATGATTTAGTCTTGATCAGCCGGAACCCCATCGGACTTCAGCGCCTTTTAGATGCGACTCACAAATTCTCGCAACAGAATGGCCTAAAAATAAATTTCCAAAAAACCAAAACCATGGCAGTAAACTATCATAAGAAGGGAAAGCCTAGCTGGTATCTGGCCGACAAACGTCTAGACCAAGTAACAAGCTACAAATATCTGGGCGTGTTGTTGGACCATAACAACTCATTTAAGCCGTAGCTGAAATCCTTGCGAAGGAAGGGAGTCACGATCTATCTAGTGCTGAAATCCCTGAAGAAGATGCTCCCGGATCTAACTCTCGACTCTTTTTTAAAAGTCCTCCGAATCAAACTGCAACCTACAATCACTTAAGGAAGTGAAGCTTTGACCGGTAGAGACGCTGCAATTCTCGATAGCATAATGGCATCCTCCTACAGAGCAATTTTCCACATTCCCAATTATGCTTCACCGGCTCAAATTAGGCTGGAATTTGGCCTTCAAAACAGGCGGTAGAAAGAAAGGGAGCCTTCATAAAAAGTTGGCATAAAATTAGAGCTGCTGAAATAGGGTCCTGAAATGACCATCTCTGAGTAGAGCTGCACCGCACTGGAAAATTGCCAGCCAACGTGTACCTCCAAGAATCCATTAAAACCCTAGGCTTGACAGACACCTGGAACACCTCAATCGGTCACTCGGAGTTTAAAAAAATAGTAACAAAAACAACAAGATTAATATAATCAATAGAGGACAAGAATGCATTGTCCAAACGTGCAAAGGAGGTGACCAGCGTTGCCGTCTGTGCACCTGCGGCACGGAGAGTCTTATTCACATCATATGTATCTGCAAGAACTTAAAGGACATACGGATCTCCTTGTTGGAACCATTCTTTAATCTGCATGGCATTAGGTCTTGTAGACAGGTGGTGATGCTGTGCTTTAATCCAACTTTAGTACAGCTAAATTGCCGTCTTGCAAAATTCTTCCAATTGACTGGAAAAAGGCTGAAAAATCTACCTTCAGTTGTCACGGCCTAGATCCGTTTAATGGCCCTGGCTCCTCAAGATCTTGCCCAGTAATGCTACATTATGGTTTCCCAAATTGGCATCATGAAGCTACAAGCAGGGATAGCAGGCAGTCATCTCATGCTGCACGGGAGCATCACATCAGTTCAAACTGATAACCCTGATCAAACTGACTTTTTACAGACTGAGCATTAATTGCATCAGGGATTTTAGCACGTATGATTCAATTAGTAATGTAATTTTAAAACAAATTTTTCATGGATAACACAATACAGTTATTTTAATCTTGTAAATTCTTCATTTACCGTAATCTTGATTTTATTGTTCATGTATTATATGCAAGGTTTTAATTAATAAAGCACAATAAAATTTACAAATTTAAATTTATGTATAGTTGACCAACACCAAATGTCAGGTTACTGCAAAATTACCAAAGTGTGCCTGTCTCTGAACATTCATGTGAAGACAGCGTTCAGGGAAATTAAAGCAAAGGTGTGCCTGTGGCTATACTTGACAACATTAAATTGCTTCTAACAATATGGGGTGTGCCTGTTGCTAAGACTCCATAAGTACAGACAAATTCAGTAAAGTGATGCCTATCACCGAGAACGTTGTGCCGCTTATGCAATTCAATGTGATTTGTCCCAACTATTCAAAATGGCTGCTTCAACTTCAAAATGCTTAGATTTCTAAAAATACATATGGTTTATTTAGAATGCAATGCACAAACAGTGTGCAGGTTCAACAGCAATCGTAGAAGGAGGTTGTGCTTGATTCATAAGCGCATGCGCACAAAGCTTCATACCACCCTCACACTTGACGGCTTCCCTCGCACTCGCCCACCAGCCGGAATCACTCTGCTCCACTCACAATCAAGAGCTCACAATGCTTCACAGCTCCCTCGCGCCTAACCATGAGCTGGACTCGCGTGTCTCCATTTTCCAGGGAGATGCTGGTAAGTGTTAAAGCTCGTGCTACGGTTCACATGCCTCTCAAATGATGCCTGTGTGCAGAAGGATCCTGCAGCGGTGTGAGCGAAACTGCTTAGGTGTTTTGGGGGGATAATTAACCACACTTCACTCTTACCCTTTCTCTTCAGAGTACCACTACACTTGTAGCATAACCTCCAGGCGCACAATGTTTCCAATGTCTTGTTTCTAATGAAGAGATGTTTTCTCTTCCTTGACTGTCCTTTCTGGATTTCCACCTTGTTAGAAATGGGGGCCTCTAGTTGGCAATGGTTTTCACCTTTGTGCTAGTAGGGACCCTTGCTTCTAGTCAGGGTAAGGGAGTTACTCCATAAGACAACCCCTGCTCATCCCCTTGGGAGCTAGGCATGAGCAGACAGGCTTAAATCAGAGGCAGTGTATTAAGCATTTGTGCACACATACAGTAACACAGTGAAAACACCACAAATGGACACCATACCAGTTTAGAGAAATATATATATTGTTTATCTAAACAAAACAAGACCATAATGACAAAAATCAACCATACATATATCAAGATATTACCAAAAATAGGTTATTCACAAGATAAAGCTTGTAGCAACAACTAGCTCCACCTGGGTCCACGACGTCATGGCCACTGAAAATCCTTAAATATGGCACCAACCGCGAGGTGCACGGTGTCGGGCCCGAAGTCACATGGACCCCAAAGAAGAGTATCTTAGTAAAACGATTTTAAAAAAGACAGTGCACAGCGTCATGGAGGTGATGCTTCATTGGCGCCGGGTGGCGTTGGTTCTTTACGACCACAGGGAAGGTGAGGTATCAGTTCCGGATGTATGACGTTACAACGCATACTTTTACAACACATACCTTTAAAAAGCATTTTTTACAACGCAACATCCATTACAACGCATTCCATTACAATGCATGCCATTACAACGAATTTTTAAAAACTACCTTTACAACGCATTCCATTACAACACATACTACCTTTACAACGCATACCATTACAACGCATACCATTACATTGCATGTATGGTAAGTATTGGATAGTGTAGGGGTAAAACTTACTATTCTAACTCCAGGGGGGTGCAACAGTAGGGTAAGTGTTGGATAGTGTAGGGGTAAAAATTACTATTCTAACTCCAGGGGGTGCAACAGTAGGGTAAGTGTTGGATAGTGTAAGGGTACTATGCATTTTAATGGTATGCGTTGTAATGGAATGCGTTGTAATGATTGCGTTGTAATGACATGAGTTGTAATTGTATGCGTTGTAGTGTCATGCGTGGTAATGGTTGCGTTGTAATGGCATGCGTTGTAAGGGATGTTGCGTTGTAATGACTGCATTGTAATGGTAGTGCGTTGTAAAAGTTGCGTTGTAAAGGTTGTTTCCCATCAGTTCCTTACTGTTGCCGGTGAGGAAACGTTGCGGTGACGTCCAGGCATTGTTCCTTATGACAATGCAGGGTCCATGGGTTCGGGAGGTCACCCACGTCAGTTATCGGCTCCGAGATGATAAAGCACCAGTGTCGGTGAGGCCGGGGCTGCAATGGAGTCGGGCGGTGCATCGTGAGCATCAAGAGCGGTGCCCTTGGCTCAGGTGCAGGCAGCGGCCTCAGTGACAGCGTCAGAGTCAGTACGGTGCGGCGTTGGCAAGCATCGGGGCTGTGGTGTAAGTAGGGGAGGGGCATCATACTCTTCACGAACGGTGCCCACAGCTTCATTGCAGGTTGCGGCATCACTCGCCGGCGTCAGTTTTTGTATTTCCCTCTGTGGCAGCTGAACCAGGAGTTTCAGGTGCAAGATGACAGAGGAAATTACATCTTTGTGTCCCTGAGATTTCAGAACAGGAGGCAAGCTCTACAACAAGCCTTTGGAGATTTTCTTCAAGCCATATACACAACACAGTTCAGTCTTTGTCCTCTCCTTGGCAGAAACAGCCACTGCAGGTCAGCCCCACACAGCACACAGCACAGGGGCAGCACTTCTCATTCAGCTTTCCCAGCTTTTCTCCTTGGGGGAGGTTCCTCTTAGTCCAGAAGTAATCTAAAGTTCTAGGGTCTGGGCCCCAATATTTATACCACATTTTCCTTTGTTTTCTTGTGGCAGAGAGTCTCTTAGCTCAGTCCAAATCAGTTCTGTCCTTTCTCATCCAGCTTCCTGGCAGGAGGTGGAGACAGCATTGTGTAAGTCAGACAGGGCCTATTCAGGTGCGAAGAAATCTCCTCCCACTACTCCAAATGCAGCCCAGGTCTATTAAGCTTAGCCCTGACTCATCCAGGATAGGCAGGACACACCTCAACCCCCCCTAGTGGCTGTCTTCAGTGAATGCACATACCCAGCCCCTGTCACTCCAAAACCCAACAGTCAATCCACAACCTAGCAGAGGCACACAGGATAGGTAAGCAAGAAAATGCCTGCTTTCTAAAAGTCAAACCAAACAACAATGCCAATACTGATAATCAATTAGTTATTATTTAGAAGGCCCATAGAAATGAATCTAGGACAGCCTAAAGTCATACTTGAACTCTTCACTTTATTTCAGAATTATTTTTTTCTTTTGACTTAGTGAAAACTTTTTTTTCAATTCAGGACAAACTTTTATATAAATACAATATACAAAACCTCAATCAACTTTCTATCTACAGACGCCATACTCTCACTTCATCATCTACTTCTCACATTCAATAGCCTCCGTTCAAAACCATTTATAACCCACAATACATTCCAGCCATACACAACAATCCCTTCCTGGTTCAACAGACCTATTTAATATTTTGAAAACCAGAGGTAACAACCAAACAACGGAGAAAATTCTTCACCAGTCTTTCTAGTGCACTATAGACCGAAGTTTACAATAAATTCCCGAAGTGGCAAAATATTTACAGTGCACAAAAGCAAAATTATTACTAAAGGTTTGTTTGGTACAAAAACGCAAGGTCGACTCGTTTCAAACCCACTTCTTTTGGAGAGTTCTCCTCAGGACCACAACAGCTTTACTTATCGTAGAAGAGCCTACTGCTCTCTGTGTCTTTAAGGGCAAGTAGTAATGGTTGAGGTATCAAGCTCTTGACTGTCCTGTATGAACTCTATGTCTTTGCAAGCAGGGGCTTTGTATATTCAGCCCAGGCAACAGTGACTGCTTTTTTGTGGATAACGGCTGGCTTCTCCGTATTTATTTTTCTTTTAAACAGTGGGAAGGGGCAACGATGGTTGCTTAGTTAACGGCTGACTCTTACTTGATTGTACATTTCTGTTACAATCGCAGTGCTTGTTTAAATTGAAGGCATGCCAGCTCCGTATGCATGTCTCCGTGGGTGACAGGCTTACTACGGATGGAGCGCTGACTTCTGCCAGGAGATTAAAACCGTTAGACAGGGCGAGGTTAGCCGGAAGAGACATGCATACGGAGCCGGCATGCCTTCAATTTAAACAAGTACTGTGATAGTAAAAGAAATGTACAATCAAGGAAGAGTCAGCCTTTAATGGCATCTTTGAATGCCAGGACTTCTTTTTCTGTAATCGTATAGTTATATTCCGCAGGGTGGAGTTTGTGGGACCGATATGCCACCGGGTGTAACAGTCCCGTGTCCTTGTGCCTCTGAGAAAGTATCCCTCCGATGGCTAGGTCCGATGCGTCTGTCTCCAAATAAAAAGGGTCAGAGGGATCTGCATGAAGCAACACCGGTGCTGTGGTGAAACTGTTCTTCATCAACTGAAAAGCTTCTTCTGCTTCTTCTGACCATTGGAACGGAACTCCCTTCTTCAGAAGACGAATCAGCAGAAATATCTTATTGGAGAATCCATTAATGAATCGTCTGTAAAAATTAGATAATCTGATAAAGCTTTGAACCTCTTTGGCACTGGTAGGAGATTTTCAGTCCGTTATCGCCTTTACTTTTTGCTCATCCATTCGAACTCCTGCAGGTGACAACACAAAACCTAGGAATTCTACTGTATCTGTGTTGAAGAGGCATTTCTCCAATTTAACGTATAGAGAGTTCTCTCGTAGACGTTGTAAAACTGCTCTGACCTGGTCGTGATCTTCTTCAACAGTGTTGGAATAAACAGGATGTCATCTATGTAGACTATAGCGCATCGGTCAATGAATTCACTTAAAACATCATTGATAAAGTATTGGAAGGCTGCTGATGCGTTACAGAGACCATATGGCATCACAAGATATTCATAAAGGCCACATTTGGTCCTGAACGCAGTCTTCTACTTGTCGCCTTCCCGTAGTCTAATCAAGTGGTACACTCCTCATAGGTCTAGTCGAGTGTATATCTTTGCTTCCTTCACTTGATCAATTAGTACTGAAATGAGAGGCAATGGATAACGATTCTTCACAGTTATCCTGTTAATCGCTCTAAAGTCAATACAAGGCCTGAGATCTCCCCCTTTTTTCGGCACAAAAAAAAGTGGGGAAGAGACAGGGGACTGCGCCGGTTGGATAAATCCATTCTCCAGATTCTTAGCTAGGTATTCCTTCAAATGGATGTTTTCCTTCTCCCTTAATGCGTAAACTCTGCTGCATGGTAGATTAGCCCCTGGTTCAAGATCAATTTTGCAGCCATAGGGCCTGTGGGGGGGGGGGGGTTAACGTCTCTGCCCTAACCTCATCAAAGACGTCTGCAAGGTCTTGGTATTTATCTGGTATCATGGTAGTTTGGATCACACATACCATCGTACATTTTATCCACATTAAATAGTGACATATGGTACAATTAGTGTCGACATTTCGATCCCTGGGCCTAGATACATGGGATCATCTTCAGGACAGTAGATTATAGCGTGCCTGCGTGCAAACAGTAATCTATTTGTCAAACCAGGGAGTTCCTGGGGGCCTGCAATTCCTGGAATAATGACCAGACTCTGGCCGGAGTAATTCTTGAGAGTGAGGAAGGGCTTGTATTTGTCACTATTTTCATTTACAAAGCTTATTTTCAAATAAACTCTGTCCGGCTGGACAAAGAACATAGTGTCTATATAGCATATGTTGATAAGTTGCTCTCTACCTGATTTTGTCTAGGGACCGCTGTCTTCACACAACTGGGTGGCAGCGCAGATTACAGAAGAATGTTTCTGGTCGTCGAAACAATTTTTGGTGCAGTAGTCTAAATTTCATTGAATAGTATGCGCTCCCCAATCAATTAACGGGTTTTGTTCCGTTAGCTATGGTAAACCTAGAATCAGTTGAAATTGGGGGACATCTATTAAATTAAATTGCAAGGTATCTTGGTGTCCTTCAACAGTAGTCATGTGTACCAATTCAGTATGACTGGTTATGGGCCCTGAAGTTAAATCCGTACCATCCACCGCTCTGACCTTCTCACTTTTCTCCTTCTTGATAGCTTATAAACCGATCAGGCTAGCGAATTTGTGGTTGCAGAAATTACCTGTTGCCCCTGAATCTACCATGATGATGATTCCAGTTAAAACCACATCTCTAAACCTTAAAGTCACCGTCATAACCAAATAGGGAGAGGAGATTTGTAGTGTGTTTGACCAATTGGTGATTTGTTGGAGTCGTTTTTCCATTCGCATCCACAGGTCCAACTCCACTTACCTGTGGTGCCTCTAGTTTTCCTTCTCCTTAGCCAGCAACTTTGGTCTTTTTAAGCAATTCTTGACAAAATGTCCACTTCTTCCACAATATAGGCACAGTTTGTTCAGCCTTCTCTTTTCTTTTTCTTCTTTAGAGAGTGGATCTCTGAATACACCGATTTGCATGGTTTCCGCTCACTTTGCCTATAATCAATCTCTAAGAATAAATCCTCTAAGGCAGCGATATCGGTGGGGCGATTATGGATTTGAGATAGAGCGTCCTTCAGTTCCTCTTGCAATCCTCTATAGAATACTGCTGCTCTTTTATCCTCAGGCCAGTTGGTCTCGACCACTAGTTTATTAAATTGGGCTAGGTAAGACACAAGTTCTCAGTTTCCTTGCTTTAGCTCCAACAGTTCGTTGTCTGAAGCTTGAGATGCTGTTCTCCTATCGAAATTCAGAGAAATTCCTTCTTGAAGTCATCTAAACTGTACAAAATTGGGTCAACATTGGTTACTAGTGGCATGGACCATGAGGTGGCATCCCCACTAAGGTAGGACAAGATAAACACCACTCGGGATTGAGCATCGGGGAAGATCGTTGGGTGGCACATAAAATGTAAAGAGCATTGGATCAAAATAATTTGTGCTTTCTGCGGTTCTCCATTGAATCGCTCTGGAGGGGCAAGAGGAATTACTGGGGCTAATGAGTGGATTACTTGTGTGGGGGCAAAGGATGAAGTGCTGATGTTAGAATTCTGGGTTTCAAAGGAGGTGGTACTTGGCCTAGATCCCAAAACTGGTGTTCCCGTTTTAAAGGTTATTTTCTCCAGTCTTCGCATTTTATTTCCCTCTCTGACTGCCTCTAAGTCCCTTTTATATTAATCAAAATCTCGCCCAAATTTTTTAAATCAAGTCCTTCTGCCATTCTACTCAGGTGCTTGTACCAACGTGGGCACTTCACTCTGTCAGGGTCTAAATACTTATTGCTGTCTGAACCACACAGGAGCAGAATGACACTAGGTCCCAATACCCTTCTCAGAACCAATCCTGCTAGGTCTTTTAGTATTCAATTGCAGGTAAGTTCTAAGGGGGGAAAGGGATTGGGGACAGAGAAGAGACTGCTCCAATATTCTGCCTGTTCGCCTACGTCTTCTTCTTCTTCTTACAGGACTGCAACATTAACATGTAAAAACCTTTATTTACTGTGCCTTTTACCTTACTGTTTTTTCTATGGTGTATCATTAACCTATCTTATCAGAATGTTTACTGAAACTTACTTCTCTTCTACTTCTCATGTATTGTTTGCTAGGTTGTATGAGAAGTCTTCACTCAGATCTCTTTCCTTTTCATTCTCAGGTACAATCTGCACTTGATCCTGCTACTTCTTAATGTAAGAAAGATAAGGTAAGTATTTATTTCTGTATTCCTAATTTATGTATTATTTGGGTTTCTCTTTCTTTCTATTAACTCACTGTTAAGAGACAGGAGTAGGCCTTGAACTGGGGTTTCCGGAGTAGGATGACTGGTTTTCTGTCTTTAATTAGTTTTTAAATAATGCTTCAGAACTTAGGTTAAATGTTAAAAGGAAGTGGTAGTTTTATTCTGCCCCGGTTTTAATGTTTGCTGAAGAGTTAATTTATTCTGGCCATACGTAAGGAGAACATCACTGGAGTTCTTTAACTGGGCCTTTACCTTATTTATCTTCAAAATTAACACATAGCATGAGAAAGAAATATGCCGGGCTTTTGACCCTGACTTCACCTTTTAATTAATTCTCAGTAGAGTGAACAAGTTTTAGTCAAAGAAGACACAGTGTCTGACAGATTCTGGAACAGCTGAAAAAGACAGCTGATTCAAAAAGCTTTTTTATTTAATCTTCTGTGATAAGGAAAGCAATTACTGAAAACTGTTTCCAGTTTTCAAACAAAGGAAAATATATTCTGACTTTGTTTCCTTTGTAAATAGAAATTTACCTCTGACACAATAACCTTTTCTCACAAAATGTTTTATATTAGCTACATAGTTTAACACAAACCTGATTAGTGAGGGAATGTAGGGCCCGATGTAGGTAGAATAGATTTACCGATTCTTAATTACCGAAAATGACCGAATTTTACCGATTCGTTAATTAAGAATCGGTAAATCTAAGGGGTGGATATGTAGGTATTCCAGATGTGCTGGAATACCGAATCGGTAACATTCGGTATCGTGTTTCGAGACTTACCGATTCGGTATTGACCGATTCGGTAGATACCGATTCGGTAATGGCAATATAACCGTATGGTCCAAAAGTCCCATAGGAATGCATTGGCAAAACCGAATCGGTATTTACCGAATCGGTAGTTCCCGATTCGGTATAAATACCGAATCGGTAAATACCGATTCGGCAAACACGGAATCGGCAAGCAAGAAAGTGAAACTAATGAAAGCAGCCAATGAGGTGAAAGCACCCTCCCCCATCCTAGCAGGGAGTGGCAACCCAGGCAGGTGCAAATCATCAGAACCTTCTGGAGAGGCAGCCAGAGCTGAGCAGTGAGAGTGAGCAGCAGAGAGAGTGTTTGGAGATCTGTGAACACAGTGGAAATGGCAAGCAGCTCTGAGAGCCAGAAGGCTGAGAGAAAGCGCAAGGTGAAGTTCAGCAGCATGGAGCTGCAAGTATTGGTGGAGGAGGTGGTGAGGGTCCACAGGCAGCTGTATGGGAGGCTGTCCCTCACAGTCCCTGAGTCTACAAAGAGAAAACTGTGGAGTGCCATCAGTGAGAGGGTCAATGCTGTTGGTGTGACCCCCAGGAGCATGGATGACCTCAAGAAGAGGTTTTATGATATCCGGAGCCTCACCAAGAGGAAATTGGCGGAGCTGCACAAGCAGGCAGGACTGACCAGTGGAGGCAGGAACCCCGCGCCCCCCTCACTGAACTGGAGGAACTGGTGTCCACAACGATTGAGACTGCGAGTGTGGTTGGAGTTGGGGACATGGACAGCTCAGCCAGAGCCAAAGCAAAAGGTAAGAAGCATGCACAGCATGACACACCCTACCAAACACCTCCCCATTGGCCCCAATGTACAGCCAAACCCCAGTCCAGTACTGCTAGCAAAATACATGAGCAATGCATGATGGAAAATGTAGACAGCTAATGTAGGAACAATTTACAGTGCACATTAAACTGCAATGCACTTTAAGAAAGAAGCAGAGTAATGAAAATGACATGTGCAATGCATTTATTATAGTGACAGTAAGACATTTCCGCTCAGTTGACAAATGCTACTTTATTCCTAGGGGCGCCATCAGGTAGTGGAGCAGCAGCTGCACAAGTCTCAGCTCCAGCAACAGCAAACAGTGCGGTGGCAGGGCCAAGCAGCATGGATTCCTCGCAGGAGGTGGAGGACAGCAGTGCCATGGCCAATGAGGATGACTCAGGACATGCCCTCTTATCTCCCCACTCCCCCCAATTGTCACAATCCCCACCATTGCAGTTCTCATCAGAGAACTCACCCACACGGTCCCAGCCAGCACCTGCCACTGCTCTAGCCAGGAGGAGTATTGTGGCCCCATTGTCCATCATGGAGGGAGCTGCGGGTCAGGCACCAGCACCCACACCTGTGACACCTGTGGCACAGCAGGACACCCAGCAGACCAGCACCAATCGCCGCCACCCACGCACTTCCAGCAGTGCAAATCCATCACGGAAGGGCACCGTCTTCCAAGGGCTTGAGGGGAGCATGGTCCGAATCCAGCGGATGCAGGCCAAGTCCATCCTCGCTTGCCACCGGCAATTGCGTGAGCATAACCTGCAGATGGTGGAAATGACAAAGGGATTTGCAGAGTTTGTGGCAAGTAACCGGGAAATTGCAACAGGAATGGGGCGCATTACAACTGCCATAACACAGCTGTGTGCCAAGATGGACCGGCATGAGCACATAAGGCTCAGGGATGCCCGTGTACAAAACCGGGCAATTAACCGGCTTGCCGCAGCAACAGCCCTGCTATGCCGCCGAGGGGCAAATATGGAAGAGTGCCTCACTCAAAACACTGCGGAGGTGACCAGGGGCATGGCCCGCATCACCAGTGCCATGGAGACACTCATCATTTCCAATGCAGTGGTGAATCCTGCCCTGGACGTGGCCGAGGCTGGGGACAGCAGCAGCCGCAGCAGTCCGGCCAGCGCAGTGTCCGAGCCGCGCCGGAGCTCCAGGTGCTCCGCAGAGGCAGCCGGACATGCAGAAGGGGGGGAGCCGCATCCCAGTGGGTCTGCAAAGCGCAGCAGGAAATGACACTGCCAGTGTGGGTGAGGCAACCCGGCCCATTTCCTGTCCCCACATTGTAGTTAATCATTTCATTTGTTGCACATCAGTGCTGTAACGTTGTACCACAATTTAAAAAGTTTCATTTCTTTACATCCATAACGTGTCTGTGCATCTGTACTCACTCAGAAATAGTTGTCTGTTATCTCCTCACGTCTGAACCTGCCATCACTTGGTGTAGACACTCCAGCAGGTTGTGTTTGTGGCACAGCAATGTCATCGTCAGGGTCCTCGTAGTCAGACAACTCTACCTCTGTGCCCTTCTTGACTGCAAGGTTGTGCAACATTGCACAGACAGCAATTATCTTGCAGCAGGTGATGGGGGTATATTTCCTTGCACCTCCGCTCTTGTGCAAGCATCCGAACCTGCTTTTCCAGGTCCCGAAGGTCCGTTCTACTACATTCCTTATGCTTTTGTGCGCATGGTTATACCTCCTTTGGCTGGGTGTTGAGGGGTTTAGGTAGGGGGTGAGAATGAATGAGCGGAGGGCATATGCACTGTCGCCTAGAAGGAAAAGGGGTAACATTACTCACATGCATACATGTACTTCACACTGCTATTTAGGTTATGGGGGTCTGACACTGTGTCTTACCTAGGAGGTATCCTTCACCGAATTCCCCTGCCGTCAGCCGTGCATATATTCCGCTATTTTGGAAAATGTAGGAGTCGTGGGTACTCCCTGGAAATTTTGCTATCACGTCAGTGATGACACACTTCGCATTACAAATCACCTGCACATTTATGGTGTGCCATGACTTCCGATTGCGGTATACGTATTCCGTGTCAGCAGGGGGGCAAATCGGAATGTGTGTGCCATCTATGCAGCCAATGATGTGGGGGAATCCTGCCATCTGGTAGAAGTCTGCTTTTGTCTGTACCAGTTCTGCATGGGTTGCAGGGAAGGAAATGTATTGGTCCATCCTTTGTATCATGGCGTCAAGGAACTTGTGGAAGAACCTTGACAGGCTGCTCTGGGTCACCCCTCCTACCACAGCTGCTGCACTTTGATAGCTGCCAGACGCAAGCAGGTGTAGGCTGCATAGCACCTGCACGTGCACTGGGATTGCGTGTGCCCTTGGGGTGGTGTGCTGCAACAGGGGTTGGAGGTCCCTAATGAGCTCTAAGATGGTCTCTGGGTCCAGCCTGTACCTCTGTAGGATCTCTGCATCTGTCAGCATGGACAGGGTGATCCGCTCTCTATACACCTGCTCCTGTCTCAGCCATTCCCTCTCTCCTTCCTGCTGTAGCCGTAGCCGTCTTGCTATGACATAAAATGCAGCCATGGTGCAAGAAGAAATGCATTTTGGGTCCATTTTTATAGGTTGCACCTGGTTGCCACCTGATTCCAATCTATGGTAACTACCGACTCTTAAATACAGAATTTGAAGCTAATTCGGTATTTCAGAGCTTTCCTACATCTCAATCTTCAGTTTTACCGAATCTGTATTTTTAACGATTCGGTTTGTTAACGAATCGGTATTTTTTTCCGATTCTGTGGTTTTTCCGATTCGGTATTCTACCGATTCGGTGATTTTTCCGAATCCCTATTTTTACCGATTCGGTTCGTTAACGATTCGGTATACTTACCGAATCTGTGTATTTTCCGATTCTGTATTCTACCGAATCGGTAACTTTTCCGATTCGGTATTTTCACCGATTTGGGCGGTTTTCGGACTGCTACATCCCGATGGCTCGATACCGATCGGTAACGGCCGAAAATACCGATTTTCGGCCGTTACCGACCGACCTACATCGGGCCCGTAGTTCTGATGAAGCTAACCCCGATTTTATCGCAACTACCCTAACTGACTTTCACGACGCTGGGGCAAACAGGTGCTCTTCCAGTTATTTCTTCAGTGGAGTGCACAGTGGAATGTTGAAGCACACTTCACCAGATGTCATGAAACCTAAAAGACTAGACTGCTAACAGCGGTGTGCTGTCGCAGTATGTGCATGTTGGCAGTCATCTCGGAATTCCATCTGTGCCAACAAGCACTCCAGCTTGAGGGATTACCTGACTTTTGGTAAGTTTGTAGGGGGAATATGGTAGCCAGCATAGAGTTAGAAGGAGGAAACCTCCCGTGAGTCCTGACAGTGTTGCAGGAATGCTAACAGTCGTAGTTGTCACAGACGGCGAAGACAAAGAAAGGAAAGGAGGTGCCGTGGCCAAGGCAGTCTGATCAACAGTAACAGAAGCAGAAACAGCAGAGACAGAAGAACTGGGTAGTTGGGCCTGTGAGGGAAGGGCGGGATATACTCTCTGCGGGGTATACGGAGGTGGGAGTCGAACATCTAGCAATTCTTCCACAAAAGTTTCATTTTCTTCTCTGGCTACATAGGATTTATCAATATTCAGTCAAAACCTCCAATCTTCACGTTCAACTTCTATCTCCTGCTTCTCTCTATCATACACTACAGCCTTCTGATTCAATATTTGCATTCCCCCCTTCCGGGCCTCTTTCTCTGCTTTCATTCGCCTCTGTTTAGCCACTTTTTGCCATGTTCTGGGGCAATCATACATAGACTACCTACTTCTTCTTGCATACAACTTCTCCTTTAAAAACCCATTTTTTGTTCATCAAAAGTGGCCGTCAATGGCCACTGCAACTCAGCATTGTCCCTCGTATATTTGTGCCATAACGTACTGAACATAACAGGGCCAAGGCCATGTTTTACATACATATCAAAATTCGGGGTGCCTTCCGGAGGAGCTGGCTGACTTTCTTCCAGCATGGTACAAAAGGGGGTGGTGATGGACGGAGCATCCGAACCAATCAAACACTCACACCCAGTCA
Source organism: Lissotriton helveticus (assembly GCF_964261635.1). Classification (NCBI taxonomy): domain Eukaryota; kingdom Metazoa; phylum Chordata; class Amphibia; order Caudata; family Salamandridae; genus Lissotriton; species Lissotriton helveticus. Next base: position 685,318,796 of record NC_136070.1, on the reverse strand, counting down.
AAAGATCTGGGTTTGATCCATCAACGTTCTTTAGCCCACTCTGCCACCCCAGTTCAGACATGGCTATATGCAAATTAGTCTGACCCTGTGCCTCATGGGAACAGTCCAGCCCGAACTGCCAAGCCATGCCTTCCCTGGACCGGAAACAAGCTTCCGAGGACCGGTTTCTGGCATTCCAGCCGTCTTCAGCCCGGCTTGCTTGAATCCAGTGGCAAAGTGAGCAAGGGACTCACGTCTGAGCATACCCTGCCACACCCATGGCGGCCAAAGCGGTACAAAAGGCGGTGGTGATGGACGGAGCAACCGAACCAATCAAACACTCACACCCAGTCAAAAGATCTGGGTTTGATCCATCACCGTTCTTTAGCCCACTCTGCCACCCCAGTTCAGACAGGGCTATATGCAAATCAGTCTGACCCTGTGCCTCATGGGAACAGTCCAGCCCGATATGCCAAGCCATGCCTTCCCTGGACCGCAAACAAGCTTCCGAGGACCGGTTTCTGGCATTCTAGCCGTCTTCAGCCCGGCTTGCTTGAATCCAGTGGCAAAGTGAGCAAGGTGACCAGCCTGACCTCGTCAATGTCGGTCGCTCAACCCGCCGCGTGGCTCCTCCCGAGGTCACCCGGTCCCCCTGCCGCCACCACCTGCTCGCTGCCTTGCCTCCGCTGCGCCCCTGACTGCGGGTGTGAGCTCTGCCGCCTTGCCTGCGTGGGTGAGCTCTGCCACCTTGCCTACGCTGTGCCCCTGACTGTGTCGTGAGTGCTTGCCTCCGCTGTGCCCTGTCTTACGTCCGTAGCGTGTCCGTGTTGTGTGTGTGTTTCCCGCTGCCCCCTGACTCTGTGCCCCGGATTGTCCGCCGTTTTGCCCCCTGCCTTGGTTGTACCTTAGCCCCCAGCCCCTACCCCGCTCCCTGCCGCTGCTCCCTCGCGGCCCCACCCCCTCGACATCTCGGCCCTCCCATTCGTCACCCCGCTCCCACCTCCCAGCTGCTCCTCCCTCCTTCCGCCCCCCCCCCACTCTCCATTTATGGCAGAGTTCACGCGTACGCGCAGCGTTCACGCGCTGCGGGTGTGCGGATTGTGCGCCGAAGGCGCGCCAAAGGTAAGCCCGTCTATGCCCGTCCTCGCCAGGACCCCTGGCCCCCGCCGATGCAAGACAACCCGACAGACCTACGACGCCGCTGCCCTCAACGCACTCAACACCGGCCGGACCCCAGCCTGCTGCCGGGCCACCCCGAAACGCTTCCACGGACCCTTCACCTGCAAAACCTGCAAGTTCACCTGCCTCCGAACCTGCACCGCACCCACCAAACCTAACACCAGCAGCAACCACCTCAAGTGCATCCTGCTCAACACCCGCTCCGTCCACAGACACGCCTGGAACTCTGGAACCTGCTCGACACAACATCACCAGACATCGTCTTCCTCACCGAAACCTGGATGAACGTCTCCTCAGCCCCGACATCGCCATCCCGGACGGGTACAAGATCATCAGGAGGGACCGCGTCAACCAGACCGGAGGAGGCATCGCCATCGTCCACAAGAACACCGTCCGCATCACCACCGACTCCAACGACACCTACGCCACCGCGGAACACCTCCACTTCCAGATACACACGGACCCTAAGACGACCCTCAGAGGCACCCTCGTCTACAGACCCCCGGGACCACGCACACAATTCAGCGAAGACATCACGGACTTCATCAGCCCGCAAGCCCTCCGCTCCGCTGACTACATCCTCCTAGGGGACCTCAACTTCCACCTGGAGAACAACAAGGACCGCAACACCGCCTCCCTGCTGTACAACCTTGCCAACCTCGGACTCAAGCAACTGGTCAACACCCCCACCCACTACGCCGGCCACACGCTTGATCCCGTCTTCTCGTCCAGCAAGCACATCACCTTCAGCCACTCCACCGGACTCCACTGGACTGACCACAGCTGCGTCCACTTCAGCTTCAGAAGAACCACGACCCACCACCACCCGCAACAGGTTCCTCACAGGAGCTGGAGCAAGATCACCGCCGACCAGCTCACCACCTCCCTCAGCCAGAACCCACCCGCCAGCACAACGGACCCCAACGAAGCAGCCTGCAACTTCACGCAGTGGCTGACCACCTGCGCCGACGACCTTGCACCGCTGAAGAACCCTCCCAGCAGACCCAGAAGCAAGAAGGCCTCCTGGTTCACTGACGAACTCAAGGACTCCAAGAAGACCTGCCGCACCCTCGAGAAAGCCTGGCTCCGCGACCAGACCACAGACAACATGACCTCCCTCAAACACGCCATCCGCAAGCACCACCAGCTTATCCGCACCACCAAGAAGAATTCACTGAAGGAACGACTGGACAACAACGCCCACGACAGCAAGGAACTCTTCAGCATCGTCAAGGAGTTCTCCAACCCCAGCACCGGCAACAACGACATCTCCCCTTCACAAGATCTCTGCGACTCTCTCGCCTCGTTCTTCCGCCGCAAGATCGCCGACATCCACAACAGCTTCGGCGCACCATCCACACACCCAACTGTCGAACCAACGCCCCCCACCGCCAGCTTCCGCACCTGGACCACGGTGACCACCGAAGACACAGCCCGCACGATGAACACCATCCACTCCGGAATCCCAACCGACCCCTGCCCCCACCACGTCTTCAACAAGGCCGACTCCACCATCGCACCCCAACTCCGGAACATCATCAACACCTCCTTCAACACCGCCACCTTCCCGGAGAGCTGGAAGCATGCCGAGCTCAGCGCCCTTCTGAAGAAACCAACAGCGGACCCCACTAACCTCAAGAACTTCCGCCCCATCTCGCTCCTCCCTTTTCCCGCCAAAGTCATCGAGAAGATCGTCAACAGTCAGCTTGCCGCCTTCCTTGAGACGAACGGATCCCTTGACCCCTCACAGTCCGGTTTCAGAGCCAACCACAGCACCGAGACCGCCCTCATCGCAGCCACCGACGATATCCGAGCCCTGCTCGACAACGGGGAAACAGCGGCACTCATCCTCCTGGACCTCTCTGCAGCGTTCGACACTGTCTGCCACCGCACCCTAGTTCAACGCCTCAGCAACATCGGCATCCAAGAGAAGGCACTGGAGTGGATCATCTCGTTCCTCACCGGAAGAACACAGAGAGTCCGCCTCCCCCCGTTTTGATCCGAGGCCACCGAAGTCATCTGCGCCGTACCACAAGGATCATCACTCAGCCCCACCCTCTTCAACGTCTACATGAGACCTCTTGCAGCCATCGCACGCCAACACAACCTCAACATCATCACCTACGCCGACGACACCCAGCTGATCCTCTCCCTCACCAGAGACCCCGACACGGCCAGAACCAGCCTACACGAAGGGATGAAAGACGTCGCCGAGTGGATGAAGAACAGCCGCCTGAAACTGAACTCGGACAAGACAGAAGTCCTCATCCTGGGACCATCGCCCTCCGCCTGGGACGACTCCTGGTGGCCCCCCGCCCTGGGCACCACTCCCAAGCCAACAGACCACGCACGCAACCTGGGCTTCATCCTGGACTCCTCCCTTTCGATGACCAGACAAGTCAACGCCGTCTCCTCATCATGCTTTCACACCCTTCGCATGCTCCGCAAGATCTTCTGATGGATCCCGACCGAAACCAGGAAGACGGTCACCCAGGCACTCGTCACCAGCCGACTGGACTACGGGAACACCCTCTACGCCGGAACCACAGCCAAGCTACAGAAAAGACTCCAACGCATCCAGAACGCCTCCGCCCGACTCATCCTGGACATCCCCCGATGCAGCCACGTCTCCGGCCACCTGAGGGACCTGCACTGCCTTCCCGTCAACAAGAGGATCACGTTCAGGCTCCTCACCCACGCACACAAGTCCCTCCACGACCTGGGCCCCAAGTACCTCAACGACCGCCTGACCTTCTACACGCCCACCCGTCAGCTACGATCTACTAGCCTTGCCTTCGCCGCCGTGCCACGCATCCGAAGAGCCACCGCCGGAGGCAGATCCTTCTCCTACCTGGCGGCCAAGACATGGAACTCCCTCCCCATCCACCTTCGGCTGACCCAGGACCATCTCGCCTTCAGGAGACAACTCAAGACCTGGCTGTTCGAGCAGTAACAGACCCCCTCCCCCAAGCGCCTTGAGACCCTTCCGGGTGAGTAGTGCGCTATACAAGTGTTATGATTGATTGATTGATTGACTCACGTATGAGCATACCCTGCCACACCCATGGCGGCCAAAGCGGTACAAAAGGGGGTGGTGATGGACGGAGCATCCGAACCAATCAAACACTCACACCCAGTCAAAAGATCTGGGTTTGATCCATCACCGTTCTTTAGCCCACTCTGCCACCCCAGTTCAGACATGGCTATATGCAAATCAGTCTGACCCTGTGCCTCATGGGAACAGTCCAGCCCGAACTGCCAAGCCATGCCTTCCCTGGACCGGAAACAAGCTTCCGAGGACCGGTTTCTGGCATTCCAGCCGTCTTCAGCCCGGCTTGCTTGAATCCAGTGGCAAAGTGAGCAAGGGACTCACGTCTGAGCATACCCTGCCACACCCATGGCGGCCATAGCGGTACAAAAGGGGGTGGTGATGGACGGAGCATCCGAACCAATCAAACACTCACACCCAGTCAAAAGATCTGGGTTTGATCCATCACCATTCTTTAGCCCACTCTGCCACCCCAGTTAAGACATGGCTATATGCAAATCAGTCTGACCCTGTGCCTCATGGGAACAGTCCAGCCCGAACTGCCAAGCCATGCCTTCCCTGGACCGGAAACAAGCTTCCGAGGACCGGTTTCTGGCATTCCAGCCGTCTTCAGCCCGGCTTGCTTGAATCCAGTGGCAAAGTGAGCAAGGGACTCACATCTGAGCATACCCTGCCACACCCATGCCGGCCAAAGCGGTACAAAAGGGGGTGGTGATGGACGGAGCATCCGAACCAATCAAACACTCACACCCAGTCAAAAGATCTGGGTTTGATCCATCACCGTTCTTTAGCCCACTCTGCCACCCCAGTTCAGACATGGCTATATGCAAATCAGTCTGACCCTGTGCCTCATGGGAACAGTCCAGCCCGAACTGCCAAACCATGCCTTCCCTGGACCGGAAACAAGCTTCTGAGGACCGATTTCTGGCATTCCAGCCGTCTTCAGCCGGCTTGCTTGAATCCAGTGGCAAAGTGAGCAAGGGACTCACGTCTGAGCATACCCTGCCACACCCATGGCGGCCAAAGCGGTACAAAAGGGGGTGGTGATGGATGGAGCATCCGAACCAATCAAACACTCACACCCAGTCAAAAGATCTGGGTTTGATCCATCACCGTTCTTTAGCCCACTCTGCCACCCCAGTTCAGACATGGCTATATGCAAACCACTGGAGTCAAGCTATCCAGGCTGATGAAGGCTGATAGCCAGAAACCGGTCCTTGGATGCTTGATTCCAGTCCAGGAAAGACATGGCTTGGTAGTTCGGGCTGGACTGTTCCCATAGGGCACAGGGTCAAGGCTGATTTGCATATGGCCATGTCTGACCTGGGGTGGTGTGAAGTGCAAAAAAACGATGGATTTAGGCCCAGATCTCTGTACTGGGGTGAATGTATGACATTGTTCTGCATTCTGTCCATCAATTGTTTTTGCATTTGTCACCCCGAGTGGGATGGGTATGCTCAGACGTGAGTCCTATGCTCTCCACACCACTGGAGTCAAGCTATCCAGGCTGATGAAGGCTGAAAGCCAGAAACCGGTCCTTGGATGCTTGATTCCGGTCCAGGAAAGACATGGGTTGGCAGTTCGGGCTGGACTGTTCCCATAGGGCACAGGGTCAAGGCTGATTTGCATATGGCCATGTCTGACCTGGGGTGGTGTGGAGTGCAAAAAACGATGGATTTAGGCCCAGATCTCTGTACTGGGTTGAATGTATGACATTGTTCTGCATTCTGTCCATCAATTGTTGTTTTTGCATTTGTCACCCCGAGTGGGATGGGTATGCTCAGACGTGAGTCCCATGCTCTCCACACCACTGGAGTCAAGCTATCCAGGCTGATGAAGGCTGATAGCCAGAAACCGGTCCTTGGATGCTTGGTTCCGGTCCAGGGAAGACATGGCTTGGCAGTTCGGGCTGGACTGTTCCCATAGGGCACAGGGTCAAGGCTGATTTGCATATGGCCATGTCTGACCTGGGGTGGTGTGGAGTGCAAAAAAACTATGGATTTTAGGCCCAGATCTCTGTACTGGGTGAATGTATGACATTGTTCTGCATTCTGTCCATCAATTGTTTTTGCATTTGTCACCCCGAGTGGGATGGGTATGCTCAGACGTGAGTCCTATGCTCTCCACACCACTGGAGTCAAGCTATCCAGGCTGATGAAGGCTGAAAGCCAGAAACCGGTCCTTGGATGCTTGATTCCGGTCCAGGAAAGACATGGGTTGGCAGTTCGGGCTGGACTGTTCCCATAGGGCACAGGGTCAAGGCTGATTTGCATATGGCCATGTCTGACCTGGGGTGGTGTGGAGTGCAAAAAACGATGGATTTAGGCCCAGATCTCTGTACTGGGTTGAATGTATGACATTGTTCTGCATTCTGTCCATCAATTGTTGTTTTTGCATTTGTCACCCCGAGTGGGATGGGTATGCTCAGACGTGAGTCCCATGCTCTCCACACCACTGGAGTCAAGCTATCCAGGCTGATGAAGGCTGATAGCCAGAAACCGGTCCTTGGATGCTTGGTTCCGGTCCAGGGAAGACATGGCTTGGCAGTTCGGGCTGGACTGTTCCCATAGGGCACAGGGTCAAGGCTGATTTGCATATGGCCATGTCTGACCTGGGGTGGTGTGGAGTGCAAAAAAACTATGGATTTTAGGCCCAGATCTCTGTACTGGGTGAATGTATGACATTGTTCTGCATTCTGTCCATCAATTGTTGTTTTTGCATTTGTCACCCCGAGTGGGATGGGTATGCTCAGACGTGAGTCCCATGCTCTCCACGCCACTGGAGTCAAGCTATCCAGGCTGATGAAGGCTGATAGTCAGAAACCGGTCCTTGGATGCTTGATTCCGGTCCAGGAAAGACATGGGTTGGCAGTTCGGGCTGGACTGTTCCCATAGGGCACAGGGTCAAGGCTGATTTGCATATGGCCATGTCTGACCTGGGGTGGTGTGGAGTGCAAAAAAACGATGGATTTAGGCCCAGATCTCTGTACTGGGGTGAATGTATGACATTGTTCTGCATTCTGTCCATCAATTGTTGTTTTTGCATTTGTCACTGTCACCTTTGAGGGTGCAAGAAGGAAGGAGCCAACACTTGGGCGACAGTTCTACAGTTTTTTTAATGTTTTTAACACAGGGTTGCAGGTGTATAAACGCAGGCAAAGTCCAGGATCCTATGCTTCAGGCGTAGTTTCCCCTGGGTGGAGGCATCCGGACTCCAGCGTATGCAAAGAAAAAGAGAATAACGGGCTTTTAGTGGACTGTCCTAATGTCTATGGTTACAGTCAGGGTAGGGAGTGAGGGAACAGGCAACCACCACCGCTTAGCAAGGACATCTATATAGAGCGACCCGTGAGTATGTGCACAGGGAGTTTGTAGTGCCCCAAACAGCGCCTCGCTGCCTACCCGGTCCCTCCCCTCTTCCAATGAAACAGTGCACGCAAACGCCCACGCACCTGAAGAAGCCACGCGTCCTCCTTCGCGTGGCTGGGCGGAACACAGAACCGTTGGCCTCCTGGCTTCCTTGCTTCTGCTACGCCGTCCGTCGGGCTCCCGTCTCCGTCGTCACTCAGCAGGGGCACCTCCACGTCCTCTTCAGGTCCTTCGGTGTCCTGGTCGGCTTGCTTCTCCTGGCGTTGCACGTCGGATTCCCACGACGTGATCCTCCGCGGCTCACAAGCGCTGGCGTCTTCCGCATCCACCTCCTTAAGCCGCGAGGCCGGCCCTGATAGGCCGACAAAGTCAGGTGGTCCGGGGAACTGCAAGGCCAGGCTGTCCTTAAAGGGCCCGTAGCAACCGCTCTGTGGGGAAGACGAAGAGTCGGTTAGCTCAGCCTGCGCCGAGCAGGGGACCCCCTGACAGTCACCCCGAGTGGGATGGGTATGCTCAGACGTGAGTCCCATGCTCTCCACACCACTGGAGTCAAGCTATCCAGGCTGATGAAGGCTGATAGCCTGAAACCGGTACTTGGATGCTTGATTCCGGTCCAGGAAAGACATGGCTTGGCAGTTCGGGCTGGACTGTTCCCATAGGGCACAGGGTCAAGGCTGATTTGCATGTGGTCATGTCTGACCTGGGGTGGTGTGGAGTGCAAAAAAACGATGGATTTAGGCCCAGATCTCTGTACTGGGGTGAATGTATGACATTGTTCTGCATTCTGTCCATCAATTGTTGTTTTTGCATTTGTCACCCCGAGTGGGATGGGTATGCTCAGACGTGAGTCCCCTGCTCTCCACACCACTGGAGTCAAGCTATCCAGGCTGATGAAGGCTGATAGCCAGAAACCGGTCCTTGGATGCTTGATTCCGGTCCAGGAAAGACATGGGTTGGCAGTTCGGGCTGGACTGTTCCCATAGGGCACAGGGTCAAGGCTGATTTGCATATGGCCATGTCTGACCTGGGATGGTGTGGAGTGCAAAAAAACGATGGATTTAGGCCCAGATCTCTGTACTGGGGTGAATGTTTGACATTGTTCTGCATTCTGTCCATCAATTGTTGTTTTTGCATTTGTCACCCCGAGTGGGATGGGTATGCTCAGACGTGAGTCCCATGCTCTCCACACCACTGGAGTCAAGCTATCCAGGCGGATGAAGGCTGATAGCCAGAAACCGGTCCTTGGATGCTTGATTCCGGTCCAGGAAAGACATGGCTTGGCAGTTCGGGCTGGACTGTTCCCATAGGGCACAGGGTCAAGGCTGATTTGCATGTGGTCATGTCTGACCTGGGGTGGTGTGGAGTGCAAAAAAACGATGGATTTAGGCCCAGATCTCTGTACTGGGGTGAATGTATGACATTGTTCTGCATTCTGTCCATCAATTGTTGTTTTTGCATTTGTCACCCCGAGTGGGATGGGTATGCTCAGACGTGAGTCCCCTGCTCTCCACACCACTGGAGTCAAGCTATCCAGGCTGATGAAGGCTGATAGCCAGAAACCGGTCCTTGGATGCTTGATTCCGGTCCAGGAAAGACATGGCTTGGCAGTTCGGGCTGGACTGTTCCCATAGGGCACAGGGTCAATGCTGATTTGCATATGGCCATGTCTGACCTGGGGTGGTGTGGAGTGCAAAAAAACGATGGATTTAGGCCCAGATCTCTGTACTGGGGTGAATGTATGACATTGTTCTGCATTCTGTCCATCAATTGTTGTTTTTGCATTTCTTCCAGCATCAGCAGAACAACAATGACAACAAGAAACCAAAAAGCGACCGAACACCGGCATTTTCAAAAGACAAACCACAATGGTCCCATATCCACAAAGAACCAAAATAAACTCACCTGGTGCACACAGGTCAAACAAATTTATTCTCCACTGCGACTCTTCAGACCAAACGGTCAAATCCAAGGTTTCGCCGTTCAGGAGCCCAGTCTGGATGACTGCTGGGCGAGGCACCAACTGGCCAGACAGACGTGACAGCTGCGAGATCAGGACTCTCTCGTGCAGGGATCCCTGGTCCACCTGTCGGACCAGATGATGGCCCCGACCTCCACACCCGTCCTCGGGCGAGGACGGGTCACCCCATGGGTCAACTGAAGGAAGTGACCCGATTAGGGCCACCCGGATTACTCGCGACCAACTCTCAGCCTTCCATACAAATGAAGACTCAGTCAGACAGTAGAGAATACAAACCAAGTATATCTTATTCAGGTACACTTGAGTGGAGTCCAGTCTGACTAGCCTCCTAGGATCGCTGCAGAGGGACTGACTTCAGCCAACATAGAGATACATTATGTACATTTCTAAACCAAGGAAACCCCGCCCATAATGGAATTCTACAAGCAAATGCAGCTGGAACAAAGAAGTACAGTAGGATGAGTTCCGATTCTCAGACCAGGCAAACATTATCTCAGTGCCAAGGTCGTTCTGTGGGTGCCTACCACTAGAATGGTGGGAGAGGGCCTCTATCTAGTGGGAAAGGTATGCGCTAATAAGATCAGTGCATTCATTAGTGTGGCACAACTCAGCTCCAAGGATACATAACCTAGAGAAGGCTGTTTCTCAGAAATGGCAAAGGATTAGTTTAGATCATGACACAAAATGGCGCCTGTACATAAAATGGCGCCACAAATGCTAACTTATGTAAAACAATACAAGAGCATAATTGTTTTTCCTACATGGGTTCACCCCAACGTACCGGGGAGCGTGCTACAAAAACTTCACGAGGGCGACAACCTTTATTACTTTTTTGTAAACTTCGAGTGGGTCGCCACCACTTGGCCCCAAGAAAGATGAAGATAGAACATAGCCCCCTGCTATCGGGTAAGCTACAAGCTGCGTACCAATCGGGTAAGCCTGCGAGAACAACTGCCTATCAAGACATAAAACGGCTATTCTGGACTGATTAGGTTGTGACCAAGATTATTACTGCAGTCGGTTCTGGAAGGAAAGATGGACAGCAGGAGACAACCCTCTGCTTTATATTACAGGATATGAGACTTAGGGAATCAGTGGCTACAACCCTCATCCTCCACCATAGATGACCTCAATGAGAAGGTCTACTTGGAACAATACTTGGAAGCTCTCCCCCTTAACACCAGGACATGGATCAAACTCCACCCCAATCTAATGGTCACTATGGCAGTCGACCTGACCTCTGCCTATTATAGATCTCCTGAGTTTAAGGCCCATCCCCACCATTTCCCTGTAAGCCTACCCAAACCCGTAAACAGGGCCCCACCTCTCCCTACAGAGAATAATATCCTGCCCTTACTAAAACACCATCCCAGGTCCGCCGAGGGACTGGATCTGTACAGGGACCCAGTGTTTCAACTGTACAGAGTGGGGACACATTGCCCGACATTATCCTATGCGTAACCCTCCCCAGGAACCCATGGAAGTAAGGTATACTCGAGGACGGATATTGGTAACAGGAGAACCCGCTGAGATGTATAAAAAGAAACTACACATTAATGGGAGACCCGTAGTAGTGCTTTTGGACACCAGGTGTCGTCACACGGTCGTCAGCAAAGAACTCATACCAGACACCCTACTCTTAGGGGGGAGTATATACAGGTCACCTGTGTACACGGGGAGAAAAAAATTATCCCCTCGTGGAGGTTTTACTTGACATTGGTGGGGAACCACAGTTATGGAAGGTCGGGGGTAACCTCGCTCCCTGAAACCGTCCTGCTAGGCACCGACCTCCCTAGATTTCATGAATACCTCTCGTCACTCACACCCTCTCCCCTTTGGTGAGTTGGTTGGAAAACGCCCTGTTTGTCAGTGAAGAGCTAGATAGGTCCTCCCCTAAAATCCCTAAACCCAGAGGGAGAAAAGGAAAGAGGGTATTGTGAGATCTACCGTACCCTGCCTAGTCACGTCCTTGTTTCCCCAGATGTACCTCAAACACCAAGCCGGAGTTCCCGAGCTGCCCAGAGGGACAATGGTACATTGCAGCATGCTTGAGACCAGACACAAGAGGACCACCGAGAGAAGGTAGGCCCCTTGTTTTGTGAGATAAAAAGTTCTGTTGTATAGGATAACCCGTGAGAATAAAAACACTAAGGAACAGTTGTTGGTCCCGAAAGTTTTTCGAGAACAGGTGTTAGACCTAGCCCATAGCCACACAGGGGGTGGTAATTATGGTAAGGAGCATACCCTGAAGTACTTGTTAGACAGGTTCTACTGGCCATAAGTCTACCTGGAAGTAGCTAGGTTTTGTGCCTCTTGTGTTAGATGTCATCTAGTTAACACACCTTCTCTTCCCCGTGCTCCTTTACAACCCCTCCCCATAATCGATGTCCCCTTCAAGTGGGTAGGAATGGACCTTGTAGGCCCTTTGCTCCTCTCTGGCCATGGACACAAGCACATACTGGTGGACTATGCTACTCGGTATCTGGAGGCGATACCCTTGGCTAGTACAACCACCTTCCCGTGTAGGCTTCCCCCAGGAATTACTAACTGACCAGGGTACCCCGTTTATGTCCAGACTGATGAAACAAATATGATACCTCCTGGGGATTAAACAACTATGCACAGCAGTGTATCATCCTCAGACCGATGGTCTAGTCGAGAGGTATAATAAGACTATCAAGACAATGCTCAAAAAGACCATAGGTAAGGCAGGAAGGGTCTGGGACCACCAACTGCCTCTAGTATTGTTTGCCATTTGCACCCTTCGAACTGCTGTTCGGGATGAAACCGCGCACACTCCTCGACACGGCGGTCGAACAATGGGTCAAGGAGGAAGATGAAACTAAACCCCTGTTACAGTACAGCACAACCCTAAAATATACCCTAGACGCACTCTGGGAGGAGGTCCACTCTAATAAGGAAAATGCCCAAGCCCAACAAAGCCATTATATGACCACAAAACCAAATCACATGAGTTCAAGGTGGGAGACCACGTATTGATTCTTCTACCCAGTACAGAATAGAAACTTCTAGCCACATGGCAAGGACCCTACCGGGTTCTAGACAGGATCACTCCTGTCACTTACCACAATCCGTCCCCCCACAAAACCCAAACAGGCCAAGCCTATCATGTTAATCTTCTGAAAGCCTGGGAAGGCCCTGTACCGGTGTCCCTGTGTAGGGACGTGCGTATCCACCAGGTATCTATCGAAAAAACCCTAGAAATCTCCCTAGCCCCTGAATACCCCACAAAGAGCGAGCCTGTTCACTTTGGGAAACAGTTAACGGGGGAACAAAAAACCAGTTGCATAACCTGTGTGACTCATTTTCTGCTGTAGTGTCCGAGATACCAGGATGCACGACCATGGTTGAACATAAAATCGTCACAGAAGGGGTGGGTTCAATACGGCTGAGACCATATCGTATTCGAGCCGCAAGGAGGCAGGCCATAGACAAAAAAATAAAATCCATGCTGGAAGCAGATATCACAGAACACTCCCACAGTGCCTGGTACTCCCCATTTATCCTTGTCCCCAAACCCGATGGAAGCATAAGGTGCTGCATCGACTTCTGTCAACTGAACGTTATTTCCAAGTTCGATGTGTACCCCATGCTCCGGGTCGATGAACTTACAGAATGGTTGGGAGACGCCAGGGTGATGTCCACAATCGACTTAACCAAAGGGTATTGCCAAATTCCCCTCTCGCCTGAGGCCAAAGTAAAGACAGCCTTTTCCACCCCTTCTGGCATATACCACTTTAAAGTTCTTCCCTTTCGCCTTCACGGGACCCCAGCCATGTTTCAGAGGTTAATGGATGTCCTCATGCGTTACCATCAGAAATATGCAGTCGCTTATCTGGACAACAGAGTCGCATACAGCCCAGATTGGAAGACGCATCTCCTCCACCTAGAGGAAATCCTATGCACGCTTCAACAAGCAGGTCTCACTATCATTCCTAAAAATACCACTTTCGGTATAGACCACTTCGAGTATCTAGGGTATGATATACAGGGAGGAAACATCAGACTCCAACTAAACAAACTTGAGGCCATTACTAAAATCCCTTGTCCCACTACCAGAAAAGACCTTTGTTCCTTTTTAGGGCTTCTGGGTTATTACTGGAGATTTATCCCTCATTTTTTGGACATAGCTAACCCCTCACAGACCTGATGAACACATCTATGTCAGGAAAACACATTCATTGGTCCAGTACACAGGAACACAGTTTTTGTCAATTGAAAGAATCCTTATGTAATGCCCCAATCCTCACATGCCCTGACTACCAGAAAACCTTTATTCTCCAGACCAATGCCTCTGAAAGGGGCCTCGGCGCCGCTCTATCGCAACCTGACTGTTAAGGGGATCTACGTCCTGTTCTTTTCCTTAGCAGGAGGCTGTTCCCTAGGGAGACCCGGTATGCCACAATAGAGAAGGAGTGCCTGGCCATTAAATGGGCAATGGAAGACCTTCAGTATTGTCTCTTAGGTCACCCCTTCCTTTTGCTTACAGATCATGCCCCTTTGACCTGGCTTTCCCTGCATAAGGACTGTTGTCCTACAGTGCTTATCTGGTTCCTTGCCTTACAGCTATTTACTTTTCTGACCTTTCAAGTTCTCGGTAAGCTGCAGACAAATGTGGACTTTCTGTCTCGATACCCTGTCTCTAAATGGCCCTCATGTCCATTCCTGGAGGGAAGGTAGTGTGAGCAATCTGAGACGGTAATGGTGAGCTGTCCCCATAATTCCAACATGGCGGCCTCCCTGCCCTGGGCCGGAAGTGATGGTAGCGTTCCAGCATTTCCAGCAGACCCCGGAAGTCTCTTTCCAGCAACACGGAATCAGGAGGGTAGAGCCGAGACTAACGATAAGGAGGCAGCAACAGGGAGAGAGGGGAGAGAAACAGCAATGGACGAAAAGTAAGAGATGGAGAAGCTCGAGGGAGAACGAGAGACTGGCCCGCTACAGTAGGAACTAGACGTACCAGAGGACTTTGGAGCCATTCCCCATGAGGAGGATGATCACGCCACAGTTGATCGCTCAGTGAGCATCGTGTGCAAGTCCAGTACTCCACGGAAGGAAACGGGGGCTGCAACTCCCCTCCCACCACCCTGGAGGGTCATAGGTTCAGGCAAGTGTCTAAAACACATTTAGGGCCAGATGTAGGTAAATCTATTTTCCCGACTCATAAATACTGAATTTCACCGATTCGGTATTTATGAATCGGTAAAATAGAAGCAGGGAGATGTAGGTACATCCAGATGTTTTTTTACCGAATCGGTAAAAATCGGTATTTACCGAATCGGTAAATACCGACCGGTAATGCCCATTCATCCTATGGGCTTTGAAGCCTCTAGGAATGAATGGGCATTACCGATTCGGTATTTACCGAATCGGTAAATACCGAATGTCACAAGGGTGCAGGGGGTGTCACTTTGACACCCTCTGGCCCCCCCAAAAGAGGTTCGGGTGCCATGTGGCAGGCATACCTGCCCTAAGGGCAGGTCTGCCTGTCATATGGCACAGGTGTGCATGCACACCGGAATCGGTATTTTACCATCAAATTGATTTGATGGTAAAATACCGATTCTGTAATGCTTGTGGGACTCAGAAGAGTCCCACCTACATATCAATTTTACCGAATCGGTAAAAAATACCGATTCGGTATTTTACAGAATCGGTAAATTTACCGATCGGTAAATTTACCGATTCTGTAAAATACAGGGCCCTACATACCATTTCTGACATACCGGTCGGTAACGGCCGAAAATACCTATTTTCGGCCGTTACCGACCGACCTACATCGGGCCCTTATTTCCTTTAAAGGGGTGGTGGGCTGGTTTACGGGCTGCACCGCCTTAAAATGTCACGGATTACTCCTCCACCTAGGCATGACACAAGACAGGGCACTGGTGAAGGGTGCACACCCCCTTCCCCTTGTATATGCTAATAGGGCCATTCCTTGACCCTGTCCTTTTGTTTTCTTCCCAGGTCCCCCCTGAGGAGACAACCCCAATTTTGTGGAAGGCAGGACAAAGACACCGGACGATGACAACATCGGTTCCCTCCTCTGAATCTACCCTTTTGTGCCGGTTCATGTCTGACGTTACTCCCTGGTCTGGGATAAAGACCATAGTTAAAGACAATTGTCTTATTTCCTTCTCTTCCTTCCCCTCCGTTATTTTGTTACACCAAACACCCAAGAAGTATTGGGACTATGAGAACAAGAAGCAAAAAGTTCAATAAACAGCCCTTTCCCTGATTCCAGAGTCCTGTGTCATTGAGGAAAGGAGGGGTCTAGGGACGTCTGGCTGGGCCACGCTATTACAGGCCACCTTATTGCTGCTAATGCGTCAGCTCAGGTAGGTCCCCCAGTTCAGCCACTTGCTCCCCTGTAGGCTCTCGGGCATTCCCCTCAAGGTCTGCCTCCTCCTGGACCATGGGAACTTTGGGGGTCGGTTTCCCACTCCCCCTGCCTCTTCTCTTTCTGTCCGGCACTTGGGCCACTCTTTCAGGCTCCAGGTCTGCTTGATTGCCCTTACCAGCCACCATGGACCGAGTGGCCACACACGCCCCCTCAGGCAGACCCAACATGTCCAGGTGAGACCAGTGCTCCACCTTCTCCCAAGGGGAACTCTCTAGGTCATTAACGAGCAGACTGTCAACAGGCATGGCTGGTCTCACAACCAAGTTCAAGGTACCTGACACCCCCCACCCCTCATCAAAGGGAACTTGTGCCACTTTGCAGAGGCACTCTTAGTTGTCAGCTGACACTACTGGGTGATGTACATTGGGGATCACCTGCTCCTCAGACACCAGCCGACAACTGACAGCTGTCACACTGGCCCCGGTGTCTCTTAGAGCCTGAACCCTATGGCCTTTAAAGGTCATCCACTGCCTGTATTTCTTAGTATTTGTGGGCAGGTGAGTCCTTGGGACCATCTCACTGTTCTCTAGTTGGGAGCCAGCAGAACTGACAAGGGTCAGTTCTACTGGCTCCCAACCTTCATGTGGACCCAACGCCTCCCCCATCGCTACACTAGTCAACCCACGGGGCGGGGCACCAGTGGGTGCAGGTGTGGTCTTGGGACACTTAGAATCCCGAATGAAGTGACCCACCTGATCACGCACATAGCATTTGCGGGGGCCCTTCTCTGCAGGCTTCCCTGTAGGGACCCATGACTTCTTACCACCGGGGGGTTGGAAGCCTTTCCCTTGGGAGCTATTTGGGGGCCCTTTCTGGAACTTCTTTTGTTTTCCCTTGTCCCCCCCATTCTTCTGCTGGATACCGTGCCCACAGTTGGCTGGGTCTCCCGCATACCGATTGTGGACCATGGTGCTAACCCAGGGGTCCGCCTCCACAGCAAACTTCATGGGTCATCAGCTTTACTGTCAATCAAGTACTGGCGTAGCTCTGGAAAACTAATAGCAGACAAGTGCTCCCATGGCATCAAATCATAGAGCCCCTGAAAATCAGTTACCTGGCTACCCTTCACCCAACCATCCAGAGCTCTGTAAAAGGAAGCAACATATTCAAACCAAATTTGTGACTCAAGTTTCCTACAGGCCCTGAATATCTGCATATACAGTTCTGGAGTCAAGTCATACCTTCTGATCAAGGCCTCCTTCATGGAAGCATAAACCATCTTATCCTCCTCGGGCAAGGCTTGCAAGGTGTCCCTCTCTTCTGCAGTGAAGCGGCTCCCCAAACCCCAGTCTCTCTCAGGGACTCTGTGTGACCTCATTGCTAACTCATACCTATTAAACCACTGACTAATGTCATCACTAAGCACAACATCCTTGATCACCTCCTTGTGAATATGCATCATCCCATCCAGATGCACTGGAGACAAGCTGCCACCACTGGAACTTGACTCCACACTCTTGGCTTTTATGTCCTGCTCCTTCAAACTTCTCTCATGCTCTAAGGGCATCCTCTTTTCCTCCATGGGACATTTCTGCCTCTCTAATTCCAATTTCTTTTCCTCCATGTCACTCTCCCCAATCTGAGCTTCGTGAGCTCCATCACATGCACCCTGCTTCTCTCTCTGTCCTCCAGCTCCGCTGGAGACAGTCCCATTGAAGACACTTGCTGCCCTCCCAGGAAAGCATCCTCCCTTCAGGCAGAGCCAATAGTCCATCCTGCTGCTCATCTAAATTCTCTGCCTCCACCATAGGCTCCTTGGTATGCTCACTGACATTCCTTGATTCCAACCAAGCCCTCAGCGCCTTTTGGTATTCCTCCTTTCTGGTGAGGCCTCTCACTGAGATTTTAAATTTCTTGCAGATGGATTTCAATTGTGGCACGGCATAGGTTTCTACCCCATCCTCTTCAAACTCAATATCCACAGAGGTCATTGATGCTGGTTTAGAACTGAATTTCACCAAATAGTATGTGGTCGCGTAATGGTCTTGGTCTGAACTATACTAGTAGTGTACACCAATTACTGTATGTTAGGGGCAAATGCAAGTCCTAATCCTCACCGCTGACCATCAATGTTAGAAGTGGGGGTCTCTAGTTGGCAATGGTTTGCACCCTAGTCCAAGTAGGTACCCTTGCTCCTAGTCAGGGTAAGAGAGTTACTACCTTAGACAGCCCCTGCTCACCCACTTGGTAGCTTGGAATGAGCAGGCAGGCTTATCTCAGAGGCAGTGTGTAAAGCATGTGTGCACACATACAGCAACACAGTGAAAACACCACACATGGACACCAAACCAGTTTAGGGAAATAGGAAATCTTTATCTAAACAAAACAAGACCAACACAACAAAAATCCACCATACATATATCAAGATATCACCGAAGGGGCGTGGCTTGAACACCGACGGGAATGGCGGCGTGAGCTCGGAGCTCCGCGCCCGATCCCCGTTTTATCCTGTGAATTAGGGCGGCGGACCATGTTGAAGTGTCCGGCTGTACTGTTGAGTAGACCGGGACTGCAGCGGCGCCGCCAGACACGAGTGCGGATGCTCGGGAAGCGGTGGGAAAGGAGCGTGGTGCCGACAAAGCCTGTGGCCGGCAGAGAGACAAAATGGCGGCTGACCCTCGTTGGTGTGCAGTGGCCCTGGAATATCGGGACAAGTGACATCAGACACCGAGAAGTGCAGGCGCCGTATGATGAGCGGGGGCCGGGGCTGCGCTGTGGAGCTGAGAAGGAAAGCGCCCCGCCCGAGGCTGGTTCTCGGTGCATGACGATGTTCGGCTTGGGGAGTGGGCGGAGAGACGGAGCGGTTGGCGATGGACCGAGCGGTGGTGGCCCTTGAGACACCGAGGACTCCCGCGCTGAGGTGAGCGGGTGCGGCAGGACCCTGTTGCCGACTGTGAACTGTGGCGGGGGGACGTCGAGTATACTAACGACGAGACAGTGATCCGCCCGGAGTGCGGACGGTGGAGGGGTGCAGTGGCACGGAGCACAGCCTAATCACCAGCTGAGAGGCCTTGCCTCTGACAACTGCGAGCAGGAGGAGCGTCAGGCTGAGATCTCTCTTGGGCGCTCGGTGCCGGGGTAGGTTTAACTGTTGTGCTGGAGCATTGACCGATGTGGAACCCTGCATGAGGAGAGCTCCCGAGTGTGCCTGGCCTGTGATTGGAGTATGGTGGGGCTTGCCGGTGGGGGCCAGGTGTCTAGGCGTGACGCCTTTGGTGATGGTGATGTGCTGCCGATGCTCGGGGATGACCACTGGATGGACTTGTTATCAAACCTGATGAGAGCCTACGATTGAGTGAGTCTGGCTGGGCTGGAGTGCCCTTTGATCCCTGTCCCCGAGGGGTCCCTTTGTCACTGGCGATCTCCATGTGCAGTGAGCGGGCCCACTGAAACACGCTGTGCGAAGTCCAGCAGATTATCCGGGCTTCCCATCACCGAGGGTCACCTGACCTGGTGTCGGCGGGGCTGGCGGCCTGGGCCTTCTACGGAGGGATACCGAGGGGGGAGCTGCAATCGCTCCAAAAGGTTGGAGAGTGTTTGAGTTGGACGACGCCTGTGCGTTCGGACCTGGTGGTCGCTGCCGTTGGAGCTCTCTAGGGGAGCGAGAATTGGGAGTACCATACAAGCCGTGGGATCAGCTCACGGCCCCCCCATACATCTTCCGACTAGTACTGCCCCTGCGTTCTTGAAGGTGTTCTGGTTCTGCAGGGGTTCCAGCACCATGGGCAAACCTAAGGGGAAAACGGACGGCGCCACAAACACAGAGATGCAAGAACCCACCAAATCGGGGCCCACGGACCTCCAACAATTGCAAGACCGCATACTAGAAGCCATTGCAGCTACCAGAGATGCACTGCAACAAGATATAGCACAGGTGGCTTCTGGGCTGAGGCTACTCCGCGCAGATCACGCCAAGTTGACGGACAGGGTCAAGCAGAACGAAGTCACGCTGCAGGAGCTGACTCCCGCAAACTCAGCCCTAGAAGTGAAGGTGGAAAATGCATTGGCGCGGATGCAAACACTAGAGAGGAGGGCTGAGGACGCTGAGAACAGGAACAGGCGAAACAACATCCGCTTGGTCGGCCTTCCGAAAAAAATTGAAGGAGGGGACATGATCGGCTACCTGGACTCATGGCTTAAAATACCCGGAGGGTCTGTCGCCCTTTTTCATACTCGAGCGCGCACACCGGATCCCTGCTAGACCTCCAAGGCCGGGCCAACCACCCAGACCGGTTATAGCTAAGCTGCTCCACTACAAGGATCGAGACCTGTTGCTCCAGAAAGCCCGGGATTCGGGGCCATATCAAGTGGACAATAGTAAGGTGACCTTGTTTCCTGATTACACCTACGAAACACAAAAGCTCCGTGCCTCCTTCCTCCCTGTGAAACGGGCGCTTAGAGATGAAGGTATTCGATACTCCCTGCTCTTCCCGGCCAAATTGCGGGTCGAATTAGATGGCACCGCTCACTTTTTCCTTACACCAGAGGAGGCCTGGACATGGTTTGAAACTTATAAGGCGGGAACAGACCGTGCACATCACCGGGAAGAGGAGATACAACGACCGACGCAGGTGCGAAAATCTCAGAGGCTACGTAGGAGGCGGCGAGGCACCCGAACGCCATCGGTGTCTCAAACTGTGGAGGAGCGGAAGGCGGCACTGCAAGCGGTGGTGGCGCTTTCGGGCGCCAGTCCGACTCCATCAAAACACAGCACGGAATCTGAGAGCCATCACACGGGCTCGGAGACAGATTTATCAGAGACGCATAGCGCCAAAGGCCCGAAGCTGACACCGAACTCGGCGGAAGACATTCTAGATGCCTGACACGTGAGACTTCGGTGATTTGCTTTTGCGAGATCTGTTGGGAAGTGCTAGTGGTGGGAAGGATGATCTTGGTAACGCACAAAGGACTGCTGCAAGCTTATTATGGGGGATTCTGGGGGCTGGAGGGACGGGTTGGCGGGGCTGCCTGTCGGTCTGGAGCCATCCCCATTAGGCCCATACGGCCCCTGCAGTGACGACTGCAGGATAGTTGGGAGTTTGGGTGGTATGGGGATAGTTTGGACGGGGGCTGATGGGTTACTGTTGGGTCCTGTTCTGGGGAGAGGAGGGGAGGTTATTGTTGGGGTCGTTCCTCTTTGGTGTCCATTGACATTTGTTGTTGGGTGGGGGGGTGGGAGGGGGCTAAAAGGGAAGGGTTGGGTTAGTTCCACCACTGATGCAAGGGCGATGACCTGTTTGACCAGCTGTATGATGGAGTGGGATAATGGCTGAAACTGTTAACCTGCGCTGTATGACCTGGAATGTGCGGGGAAATGTGCGGGGACTCCACACGATGACAAGGAGGCACAAAGTTTATTCCTATTTAGTTCACAGAGGAGTCCAGATTGCATTCCTTCAGGAAACGCACCTGACGACAGCTGAGGGACTAGCGCTGCAGCGCAGATGGCGAGGCCAAGTTTTTAATACCACCTATTCCGCATTCGCTAGAGGGACACTGATCTGGATAAGGGCTGGAGTCCCATTTCAGGTTACCCGACGGATGATTGACCCCGAGGGTAGATTCGTGGCTGTGGCAGGTAAACTGCGGGGCTGCGATATTACACTATGCAGCATTTATGCACCCAACACTGAACAGCTGGCTTTCTTGGGGAAACTGTCGGGGACACTGGTGCATTATCTGACAGGCCCGGTAGTAGTTGGGGGGGACTTCAACTCGGTGGCGGACACCTCACTAGATAGATCTCACCCACCGCTTGGAGACTCCCCGGTACATCGGTTGGCCAAGGGTAGGCAGGAATGGCAGGCGCGCTGGAATCTGGTGGATGCTTGGCGTGTGCAGCACCCGACTGATTGGGATTACTCCTACTTCTCTAGTGTGCATGAGCTGCATGTCCGGTTGGATGCAATGTTATGCTCCCCATTGGTGATCCCGACTGTGGTGCGCGCTGAATATCTTGCCCAAACAATCTCGGATACCAATCCCTTATTGATCACCATGGCCTGGATGTCTGAGACCCTGTGCGTTCCCACTTGGCAGCTGCGACCTGACACTTTAGATGACCCACTTTTCCACGCTGCGTTAGAGGAGGGAATCACCCAGTATTTTGCTGACAATGCTAACACGACAGCGGCCAGGACAACCAAGTGGGACGCTTTCAAAGTGGTCATTAGGGGACTCTGTAACACTCCCCCATTCCAGCATTAGAGGGAGATGGCGGAACTATGGTATATACTCAGGCCAAAATACTGCAGTGCTTTACACATTACTATGAGAGGCTATATAGGAGCATGTTGGAGAATGGGGATCCTGATCTAGAAGCCTTCCTAGATTAGCTAGAATTGCTGCAAGTAGACCATGATCAAGCGGAGGATCTGGGGAAAGATATAGAACTTGGGGAGATCCGGGGAGCTATCAAGCGTATGTCCCGCAACAAAACGCCAGGAATGGATGGTCTGCTAATAGAGTTCTATAGTAAATATATAGATCTATTGGCGCCGAGGCTTTTGGAGGTGTACATGGAAGCCAAGGAGGTGGGCCACTTGCCCCAATCAATGAGAGAAGCGCTAGTGATCCCACTGCTGAAACCGGGGAGGTAGAGTGGCAACGTGGCATCATACAGGCCTCTGTCCATGTTGATGACTGACTACAAGATTCTCAGTAACATCCTGGCGGCCCGTCTGCTTCCCTGTATGACCTCGTTGGTCCATAACAATCAGTCAGGTTTTATCCCTACGCGGAATACCACTTTGAACATTCGCAGGCTTATACGACTCATGTGCGACGACGACTGTGAAGCACAATTGCCCTTGATACTGTCCGTCGATTTAGAGAAAGCTTTTGATAGCTTGAAATGGGACTACTTATATAGGGTTTTGAGGCGATTCGGGCTTGGAGAAGGCTATATACAGTGGACGAGAGTCTTATACACTTCAGTGGTGGCGAGAGTTCGAGTGGGGAAGCTAATATTGTGCCAATACCCTGTAGAGCGTGGGGCGAGACAGGGGTGCTCGTTGTCCCCCCTCCTATTTGCTCTGGCAATAGAACCTCTCGCTGTCGAGATCAGGAAGGGGAGGCATTATAGGGGAATGAACAGCAGAGATGGACGACAACTTATCTCCCTCTATGCAGACGATCTTTTATTAATCCTTGAAGATGCAGGGGATGCCCTGACTGGAGCGGAGAGACTGCTTCAGCATTCTGGAGAGATCTCGGGCCTCAAAGTTAATTGGTCCAAGACGTGCATGTTCCCTAAGCGACAGGCGGAGGTCAGACCGGACGGACACCCATTGATAAAGTGGGAACCCACCTGTTTGAAATACCTCGGGGTGTATATATACCATACGGCGGCGGACATGTTGGATGGAAATGTGGGTAGGTGTCTGCGAGCACTAAAGACCAGCATGGCCTTTTGGGCGACTTTACCTCTCTCATTGATGGGCCGAATTTCCCTTTTGAAAATGGTGGCACTACCGCGACTCCTGTATTATTTTCGCACACTTCCTGTGTGGATACCTTGCTCCTTTTTTAGATTGTTGAAATCGCACATATCCTCATTTCTTTGGGGCACGGGGAGATGCAGGGTCGCCCAGACTACGCTCATTCGCCCGAAAGACGAGGGAGGACTAGCAGTCCCTGATTTCGAACTCTATTATTTGGCGGCTCAATTGCAGCTCTTCACGCAAGAAGTAGCGAGAGTGTTCCATGGCCCGGAGCAGGGGAGAAAGGGGGGAACGCCGCGACATGTTCTGGCTTACATAACACTACAACGGAAGCTGGATCTACGTGACCTTACTATGGAGGAGCAAACGTTCCGCCTTTGCTGGAACCGATCCCAGCGCCGGGCGGGAGTACGCCACCCGTATGCGCCTGAAATACCTATCGGGATGGTGACGGCGTTGCCGCACGGTGGAGACTGGTCGCGGCTACAGGATTGGGAAGAAGCAGGACTGCATGTCATAGGAGATTTGTACGAAGGCGGGACGCTTTTGCCCTACCAAACGCTCCAAGAGAGGTTTGATTTACCGAGGGGGGTTACCTATTGCATGCCGCAATCACTAGAGCCATGCAGACGCACTGGAAGGAGGGGTTATTGGAACCTGCGACGACCATGGCCTGTCAATACGCCATGATGGCAGCGGGCACTTACAAAGCGGTCACGTGTCTCTACGCTAGGATGCTCCGAGTAAACTTGCCGCCTTTGACTGGGTTGAGAAACAAGTGGGAAGCTGACTTAGAACAGGAGATCCCTGAGACGGTTTGGGCGCAGATAGTGCAACGAGCCCGGAAGAGCACTATGAATGCACGCTTCCAACTAGTGCATTTTTTCATAATCCACAGGGCGTATTTAACACCAGGGAAAATTCGCAAGTACTTTGGAGTGAATGAAGCAGCGTACCCTAGATGCACCAGGGAGAGTGTCGAACTAGATCACATGTTGTGGACTTGCCCAATGCTGGGAGACTACTGGAAGGGGATAGGAGATACACTGAATGAGGTGACGGGAAGGCAACTGCAGTTCGACATGGCCATCAGCGTATTGCACTGGTTCCCTCACACCCCCAAAAATAGGAATACTAGCAAATTTATTGACATGGGACTTATATTGGCCAAGCGCGAAATCACTAGACATTGGAAGGCAACGACTGGTCCTTCGTATAGACGGTGGGCGAATTAATTCGTGAAATGGGCTACCAGCGAAAGTTCCCTTAGATATCAGTTGGCACGTAGGCGCCAGGACGATAAAGCACTGGCCGCAGCGACAGCATGGGAGGTGTTAGTACAGGCCCTACGGGACCGTGAGGGACATGGTGAAGGGGAAGAGCAGAATAATGAAGAAGAGCCCCACCGACACATCCAGGGTACATTGCACACCTAAACACTTAACACTCCTGGCACATAATCATAGATATCTGACAGAGGTCACAAGCAGAGGTGGTGGGACACTGGGGAGGGTGGGTGGGAGGGCAAACCACTGAAAGCAGACGCAGAGGTACAGAGGACGGTGTAGCGACACTTCATAGGGACACCGTAGAAACTCCCTCGAGATATCACACCCATTATTGCACGGCTGGTGAGGGACACTCCCGCTTGATCATACGGAGGTCGCTTCTTGGATATTGAGGGAGGGGAGTTCCCGGTTGCTATGGTTGTTCACCTGAGGGACTGCAAATCTTAGGGGGAAAAGCGGTTAGACGTGGCATAGTTAGCCGCGTTAGGACGCTCCTGGTCGCTAATACTAGCTTCATAAGGTTGGTAACGGGTGGGGGGTTGTTGGGGAGGAGGTTTTCTTGGGAGGGATCGTTAAAAAATGGAAAAGCAGACACATGGTCTCCCTACTAGGTGGCTGCGATTGACCCCTAATGCAAGACCCTTTCATTTCTCATGTTTCACGCCGCCCGACCTCCGGGATGTGGGCACATGGGCTGTGTGATGAGGTTTGAGAATATTGTACGCTATATCCACCGGGTCGGGAAACATGGAATGTAGAACTTGTAACTTTTATATTGTCTGCAATAAAAATACATTAAAAAAAAAATCAAGATATCACCGAAAAAGGTTATTCACAAAGATAAAGCTTGCAGCAACAAAAAGCTCCACCTGGGGATATTACAACATCGTGGCCACTGAAAATCACTAAGTATGGTGCCAACCGCGAGGTGCGTGGCAGCAGGACCGGAGTAACACAGACCCCAAAGAACAGTACCTTGGTAAAACGATGAAAACAAGGACGGTGCACAGTGTCGGGGGAGGTCATGCTTTGTTGGAGCTGGGTGGTGTTGGTTTCTTACAACCACAGGGGAGGTGAGGCATCTGTTCCTTACTGAGATGTAGGGGAGGTGAGGCATCGGTTCCTTACTGTTATCGGGGAGGTTCCTTACGGTGATATAGGGTCGATGGATTTGGGAGATCTCCCATGTCAGGTATCAGCTCTGCGATGATGAAGCACCGGCCTTGGTGAGGTCGGCAGAGACATTTTAAGGCATGGGCAAAGTGGGCTCTGGCCCATTGCCCAAGCCTTTTAGGGGGCCCCATGAAACAGTCAGCCCTGTTCTGCAGAGTCTTGCCCTGATGTACTTTAATAATTCTTAAACAGATTTTTTCAAATACCATTTCCTTTAATTTTTTTTTTTAACGTCAGTGATGTGTGAGTCTATTACAGACATTTTACAGAGAAATGTTGGGTTTATTTTTTATGCAAAGTCCATCAAATAAAGTTTTTAGATCAAAATAGGACCACGCATATGAGAAATGGGATGGTGTCACAGAGATTATTTTTAGAAATATTAGTGAGCTGCTGCTGTGTTACAATATTGAAAACGACCACTATCCCTTGTAGAAGTGGGCCTGTGCACGGTGGATGTATGACGTTATAACGCATACTTTAACAACGCATACCTTTACAACGCTATTTTTACAACGCAGGAACCATTACAACGAATTACCATTACAACGCATTTTTTTACAACGCAATACTTTTACAACGCAATACCTTTACAACGTAAGTATTGGTAAGTATATAATATTTTTTAAAATGTAATTAATTAAATTTAATATAATTTCTTTTAGTTTAATATTATTTTTATTTTATTTTTACCCTGTATCCTTGTATTGGTAATTATATAATTTTTTTTTTAAATGTAATTAATTAAAATTAATATAATTTATTTTAATTTAATATTATTTTTAATTTATTTTTACCCTGTATCCATGTACCCCAAAACCCAAACCTGGCCCTGAACCCTAAAAATACCCCTTTACCCAAAAACCCAAACTTAGCCCTGAACCCTAAAAATACCCTTATACCCAAAAACCCAAACCTTGCCCTGAACCCTAAAAATACCCCTTTACCCAAAAACCCAAACCTAGCCCTGAACCCTAAAAATACCCCTTTACCCAAAAACCCAAACCTGGCCCTGAACCCTAAAAATACCCCTTTACCCAAAAACCCAAACCTTGCCCTGAACCCTAAAAATACCCCTTTACCCAAAAACCCAAACCTAGCCCTGAACCCTAAAAATACCCCTTTACCCAAAACCCCAAACCTAGCCCTGAACCCTAAAAATACCCCTTTACCCAAAAACCCAAACCTTGCCCTGAACCCTAAAAATACCCCTTTACCCAAAAACCCAAACCTGGCCCTGAACCCTAAAAATACCCCTTTACCCAAAAACCCAAACCTTGCCCTGAACCCTAAAAATACCCCTTTACCCAAAAACCCAAACTTAGCCCTGAACCCTAAAAATACCCCTTTACCCAAAAACTCAAACCTAGCCCTGAACCCTAAAAATACCCCTTTACCCAAAAACCCAAACCTTGCCCTGGACCCTAAAAATACCCCTTTATCCAAAAACCCAAACCTAGCCCTGAACCCTAAAAATACCCCTTTACCCAAAAACCCAAACCTAGCCCTGAACCCTAAAAATACCCCTTTACCCAAAAACCCAAACCTTGCCCTGAACCCTAAAAATACCCCTTTACCCAAAATCCCAAACCTAGCCCTGAACCCTAAAAATACCCCTTTACCCAAAAACCCAAACCTAACCCTGAACCCTAAAAATACCCCTTTACCCAAAAACCCAAACCTGGCCCTGAACCCTAAAAATACCCCTTTACCCAAAAACCCAAACGTATAACATTTTTACTATAATAATATACTTACCAATACTTACGTTGTAAAGGTATTGCGTTGTAAAAGTATTGCGTTGTAAAAAAAGCGTTGTAATGGTAGTTTGTTGTGATGGTTCTTGCGTTGTAAAAGTTGCGTTGTAAAAGTAGTCCGTTGTAAAAGTTTCGTTGTAATTGTGGTTTACCGTGCACGGTTAGAGACCTGGCAATAGAGGGCATGAAAGAGCTGAAATTGAATTATAAATTCAGAACGGTTCCGAACAGGGGCCCCAAAAATACATCTGGCCCAGGGCCCCCAAAATCCTTAAGATGTCCCTGGAGGTCGGGATGCGGTGCGAGTCGGGCGGTGCTTTGTGCATTTCACGAGTAGTGACCACGGCTTCATTGTAGGTCGCAGCGTTGCTTGCCGGTGTTGGTGTTGCTATTTCCCTCTGTATCATCATCATCATCAATACCTTTATTCGGTATTTAAAAAACACCATAAAAGTACATGATTATCCAATTTTTAAAAACATTTAAAATAAAGTTCATGAACATCACCTGCCCACCACAAATTCCAGTAAAACAACATTTGACAGAGAGTTCCTTCAACACAGGCCTCTTGTATTTCTTAGCCTTATAGCGACCTTAATAAAACTCATAATACAAAGCAGCGTGTGAGGATCATTAGCCCTTTGCAAGAATAATAGTGCAACCATAGCATGTCTAAACTTAGCCCGTTTTAAAATGCCCACTAAAAAACTGTGCCTAGGTAGTGTATAAAATGAACATAATACAAAATGAAGGGTATCCTGCAGAGACCGATTGTCGCAGCCGCAGGGACCCTTCTGCTCAACAGTTAAAGTAAAACCTGGCGGATCCGCCAGTAAGTGGTGTAAAAGGTTGAGTCATTAAAAATCTGTCCTGAGCATTAAACATGAGAGCAAGATAAGGTTCCATGCCCTCCCCTGTCTTTACCATACCATTGGCGCCGACAGTTGGTTTTACTCCTTCCACTACTGCTCTACCCGAGGCTGCATGGTCAAGGAAAATTCTCTTGATTCTACATTTATCTTGAGGGATAATTTCCATCGGATTTGTGAAAAGATCTTTACAGCCAATTCCCTCAAGCCTAGTCTTCACGTACCTTATCCATGGGATACTCATTCCTTTGTCCCTATCGAGGCAATCTCTGATGATTTGTCTATTTAGGTCTGCCTCTGTATTGGTCCAAATCTTTAGCCAGGCCATACGGGGTCTAACCTTAACCAAATCCTCAATGTAAGCCCTACCCAGTTCCTTGTGAATGATGTATTCGGGTGTGCTTTGGAGTGTTTTGAGGACTTTTCTCAGGTATTTGTTCTGCTCCAACTGTAACTGCCCTGTATTTACAAAGCCCCAGACTTCTGCCCCATAGACCACTTTTGAGCAACATATTGAGCTGTGCAGGTTCATTATTTGTTCCGGGGACCACCGACCCAGCCTACGCCCATAATTCATTATAGCTCCTGTTTAGGCCACTAGCATGCTACACCGCTCTTCAACTAGTGTTTTGAAGTTTAGGAGCCCGTCAAGTAACAGGCCAAGATAGGGAAAAGTCTGTACCTTCCCTAGTTTGTGTGCACCTATTTTATAGGAACATTTCTTGCAGGGTTTAGTTCTAGCCAGCATAACATAAGACTTGGTCAAGTTGGCCGAAAGGTCTGGGGTGTCCATAAAACTGACAAACCCGTCTATCAGACACTGCAGACCTTTTGGGGTACGGGCTAATAGTACCGCGTCATCTGCGTACAGCAGCACTGGAACGGGCCTGGTCCCTACTCTTGGGCAATCCACCTTTAGTTTGCATAACGCCTGGGCAAGATTATTAATGTACTGGGAGAACAGAAAAGGGGCCAATATACATCCCTGTCTGACCCCACTAGTGCAGGGGAAGTGTGCCGTGGTGCCCCCCTCCAGATTGTATCGCACTTTAGCTGAGGTGTTCCAATGCAGTGCTCTCAGGATGTTTACTAGGCTCTGGTCAACCCCCAATCTACTCATCATGGCCCACAGCTTCTCTCGGTTAACGTGGTCAAATGCTGCGGCAAGGTCCATGAACCCTAGGTATACAGCTTCATTGCTGGCGATGGTGTATTTCGCCACCAGTAAATAAAGATGCGCCACGGACTCAAATGCCTTTACCACGGAGGGCCCCTCCACCGAGATGTCTAAACACTCTCCTATCGCTTCCTTTCCTCTAACCATTAGGGATTTATAAAAGGCCTCTCCATTGATTTTAGACCATCTCAGTCATCTACCCTGATCTGTTTGCTTCTCGATCCTGCCTACCACCGCCCCTCTCGTTTCTCTTCTAGGGTGGAGTTCTATTAACTCGAGAACTAAGGGGTTGTGGTCGCTAAATACGCTCCACTCAATCTCGGCCCCCTTTATCCGATCCTTGAATAATCTCGAAACCATAACATGATCTATGAACGAGCTGCACCCTCTACCCTTAAAGGTTGAGTTGACAGCTCCTTCCCTTTCGATGACAACCAGATCAATAGTATGTTCGAGGGCATGACTTTTCAAGACCCTGCCTAGTTCATTCCCCTCACTTGTATGCTCAAGGTGTGGGCCTTCCTCCACCGGGCAGCGAGACCGGTCTTCGCCAATAGGTAATAAATTGGGGCACAAGTGGCAGTTGAAATCACCCATTATTACCACAAACGGGGCCACCGCCCCCTTCCTCCGAGCTATCGCTGCACTAAGTCTGTTATCTAGCTCACCTATTGTAGAACCATTCCCCTTAGCTGCTATGGCATTATACAGGTTAATTAATATCACGTTTAGCCCTTTCATATGAAGCCCAATAGCCTGCAAATTATTTGTGTTCCAGTTTAAGTTAGTCCACACTCCCTCCATCTGCAGATCCACAAATATACATAGTCCACCTCCATACGAGATGAGGGGATGGAGGTTCAGCTTGGGAGATGTCTGGGAAACAGCCCCCTTCCTGAGGGGCGCTCTTGGAGGGGGCTCTATTGCTCTGTAGTCAATCCATCTCCTCTAATGACGTTAGGGGGTCAAATCTATTCCTCCAACTTAAATTACCCTGGTTTCCCGGCAAAACTCCTGGTACTGAGTAGCAGGGACCCATCCCATCATTGGAACTATACATTCTTCTTTGTTGTACGTGACCTTGTCCTTGACTCGGGGTACCCCTCCAATTAAAGTAGCCCAAGGGTAGTGGTCTTATGTTGCTTGATGGATTTACGGTGCCCCCTCTTAGTATGTGGTCCACTACTCTGCAATCCTTAAAGTTTACTACTACACAGTCACCTGTGATGTCCTTGTGTCTGCTCCCCACCCAACTCACCCTCCTAACAAACAAGATCTCCCCCTGTTCACTCCCAACGAGCGGCCTATTCTTGTTCAACCAAAACGTTGTTTTGTTCTTTAATTCAACAAATGTTTCTGTTCGGTCTGGCTTCAATTCCGGTTGCCCCGTGAGTATAACTACGTATGGAGATGCTTCCGGTGGTAAGTTTATACAAGGTGGTTGATTGATGTTCTCCTTAACGTAGGCCCTCTTAGTTGGTGCGGCAATGGGGGATCTGGGGTAGTCCGCATGTGGATTGCTATTTACTAGGCTGTGCTGCAGAAAATTCACCAGGGTAGTTACAGGAACATTGGGATTTATTTCTACATGAGGGGGTATTGTGCCACCCAAGCCCCCCCCCCCCCTCGTTTTCAATAGGGATACCACTTTGTCTAATCGACTCACAATTGACTTCATCTGCGTATTTATAAGCTGCTCAAGATGACTTTGCAGATCATTAATCAATTGGGACGCCCAACTAGGTGGTAATTTCAAATACGACGTATGTCCCATGTGTTCCCCTACATCTACACTCTTTGCTTCAGGTGGGACAGGAATAATATTACTCTTCTTGCGCCTCAGTTACCTGAGACTCACCCCCTTCTTCTTGGCAGTGGTTTCCTTTCCTCTGGCTTTGAGCTTCCCCATGTCAACATTAGTCGCTATCTGGGCGCAAGGGATCTCCGTGGTTGGCGACACTAATAAGTTAGGTGGGGAGATAGCGGTTGCACACATCTCAGGCTCATGGGGCATAGAGGGGAGATCAATTGGTGGGGTAAGCGATAAGCGTCTTTCAGTACGCTCTTTTTCGCTAGATACTGCACCAATGGCCTTTCGTAACATTCTATCAATTGCCGTGGGCTATGCGGATGTTGAGGGGAGAATACCCTTTTGTTTGGTAGCCATGCGTGAAATGGGTGAGGTAGTAAGACCCAGTTTAGATGACCTTGTTTGCACAGTGCTAGCCATTGTGTTTGCCTACCCGACAAGATAACTAAGATATACACCCAACCAAATGCACCTCTGAGCCACAATAACAATCTGTGTAACTGCTCAAGACCACCTCAACTAACCAATTTAATAAACAGCTCACCTCCACCCCCCTATTTATATCAAGAACGGAAGCTTTTGGAATAGTGACCCAGTCCAGACACTCACGGGCACTAGCACCACCTCTTCTCTTATTGTCCGCGGACCAAAGGTGCAGGAGCCTAACTCCCACCCAATGTTCCAACAGCTGATCTCAGGGGGGGGCCCAGCCCGGCCCCTTCCGGCCCTAGACGGCCACAGACGGCCCGCCCTGTGCCCAGGCTTAGCCCGGCGCCCGCCCGTGTGCGTCCCGCATGGCGGAGTGGGCTGGTCGCTTAAATCCTTCCAGTTACAAGGGGGGGGGGAGGGGCAGATGGTCCAGTGATAGCCCCGCAGCTTCCTGGGGCTTGGAGTTCCTTTCACGGCCCCCACTGGCTCACAGGCAGTCCTTGCAATGCGAAACGTCTCCCGCTTTTGCGAGAAGGTTTTAAAGCCCCCGAGTACAGGGGGAGGGGCAGAGGGTCCAGTGATAGCCCCGCAGCTTCCTGGGGCTTGGAGTTCCTTTCGCGGACCCCACTGGCTCACAGGCAGTCCTTGCAATGCAAAGCGTCTCCCGCGAAGAGGGAGACGCAAGAAGTTTTTAAACCCCCCGATTACAGGGGGGAGGGGCAGATGGTCCAGTGATAGCCCCGCAGCTTCCAGGGGCTTGGAGTTCCTTTCGCGGCCCCCACTGGCTCACAGGCAGTCCTTGCAATGCGAAACGTCTCCAGCAAAGCGGGAGACGCGAGAAGTTTTTAAAGCCCCCGAGTACAGGGGGAGGGGCAGAGGGTCCAGTGATAGCCCCGCAGCTTCCTGGGGCTTGGAGTTCCTTTCGCGGCCCCCACTGGCTCACAGGCAGTCCTTGCAATGCGAAGCGTCTCTCTTTATCAGCTAACACAGCAGTTCTAGGTGCAGGAGGACAGAGGAAATTAAGTCTTTATGTCCCTGAGACTTCAGAACAGGAGGCAAGCTCTATGCCAAGACCTTGGAGATCTTTTTTAAGCAGGATACCCAGCACAGTTCAGTCTTTGTCCTCTCCGTGGCACAAACAGCCACTGCAGGCTGACCGCACACAGCACAGGGGCAATACTTCTCCTTCAGCTTTCCCAGCATTTCTCCTTATCAGAGGTTCCTCTTGAGTGCAGAAGTAATCTAAAGTTGTGGGGTCTGGGCCCCAATTTCTATACCACATGTTTCTTTGTTCTCTTGTGGCAGAGAGTCTCTTAGCTCTGTACAAACCAGTTCTGTCCTATCTGGTCCAGATTCCTGGTAGGAGGTGGAGACAACATTGAGTCAGGCAGAGAGGGCCTATTCAGGTGCAAGGAAATCTCCTCCCACTACTTTAAATGCGGCCCAGGCCAATTCAGCCAGCCCTGACTCATCCAGGAAAGGCAGGCCACACCTCAACCCCACAAGTGTCTGTCTACAGTGAATGCACATACCCACCCCCTGTCACTCCAAAGCCAGACAGCCAATCCACAACCCAGTAGAGGCACACAGGATGGTTTAGCAAGAAAATGCCTACTTTCTTAAATTGGCATTTTCTAACACATAATTTAAAAATCATTGTTACTAAAAGATGTGTGATACATTCAGAGAGCCTAAACTCCATTTCTCAATCTTGTCCCAGTGGGAAGTTATACTTGGAAGCTGTTACAACACATCTCCCATTCTATATTATGGGACAGATTGCCTTTCAAAAGGAAAAAAACAAAATACACTGTCTTTTACTATCAGTACATGTCCTATCTTTCACATACACTGCACCCTGTGCAGGTGGGTACCTTCGGCCTACCTGCGGGGTATCTTACATGTAAGAAAAGGGAGGGTAGGGCCTGGCAAGTGGGTGCACTTGCTGGCTGACATGGCAGTTTTCAATTGTGCGCAGACACTGCAGTGGCAAGTCTCAGGACCCCTTGCAAGCCTGCTTGTGTGGGTGGTACAATCAGTGCCGCAGGCCCACTAGCAGCATTTGATTTACAGGCCCTGGGCACACACACTGTACTAGGGACTTACCAGTAAATCAAATAAACCAAACATGGAAACCCCAATTCATAAACACAATTTACATAGGGAGCACTTGTCCTTTGGCAATGATCAGCAGTGGCAAAGGGCCCAAAGTATCTAGAACAGCAAAAACAACATCCAGCACACAGCAAAAATACAAGAGGTAGAGGCAAAAAGATAGATGAAACCACGCCAAGGATACCAGGTCTAACTCACATCTTTAAGAGTTTCCCTTGTTACCAGTGTTGTAAAGTTGCTTCACTTTTTCTTAAATGACACAGTCCACGGGCACATAAGAGGTAGAAGTATGGTTTAATTAGATGTAGATCACAGGAGAAATATCCCAGCCATCTTCATTAGCCAGGGACCAGTTACAATTTAAAGCATCACATTCTTATTGGAATATTCTCCACATAGAGATTCCAGTGCAATGTGACACAGCTACATTCTACTTTGGCTAATGTCAGTACCAAGTTACCACAGAAAGTTATATCTGCTAAAAAATGATAGATAGATTTGAACACCATCTTGTCCATAAAGACCGGGCTGATTTGTAAGCCTTAGTGGTACCTGGGGCACAGGTTTATTGATGTACTCTATAGATTCTGGCAAAATGAAAGGGAGAGACTGGGAGTGCCCACTATTTTACCGGCAGAGAGAGTGAGGGAGTGTTCTAGTACTAGTGTGTGAGGAAGACCCTGTTAGTTCAGCAGGAGAATGGGAAAGGAAGGTAGTAGAACTCAAACACGGATTGCACGTTCTCTGAGAGGTGGGAACCATACCTGTGATTGCCGAGATGAACTACGAATACTAAGCTTGCTTGTTGTCATCTGGCTTGAACCAAATCCTAGTTTATCAAAAGAAAAGAAAGGAAGGCATAGTTGATTGCTTTGGACCAGTCCTGTAAAAAGGCATCTGAACCTAAAGCTAGGGGGTCTGGGCGCCAGCTGAAGAATTGGGAAAGGTGAGAATTGAGTCTGGTCGCAAACAGATCTATTTGGAACTTGAATACCGAAGGGTGAAGCCCCCAATCGCCAGAGACACGAACATAACAAGAATGCTAGTCAGTTATGGTAATGAGATCTCCTGGCAGATATTCTGCACGGACAAATATACTGTGGAGAAGATAGAATTCCCAAAAGCTCTTTGCTAGTTCTGCTTGGGTCTTGGATCTGGTGCTGCCGAGATGATTGATGTACCGAACTTCAGTAATGCTGCCCATGCAGAGAAGGATGGAGCAGTGCACCTTGTTTTTTGCTTGGCTTCTGACTGCAAATAAACCTGCAAGCATCTCTAAACATTTTATATGCAAACTGGACTCCTCGCATGAGACTATACCCCCAGTCGAGATCGGGCCAAACCGGGTGCCCGAACTTGTCCAGCTTGCATTGGATTCTAATACAAGATCGAGGGCTAACACGAAGCTGGTGCTGACTATACGAGGCATCTAAATGGTCTATCTACCATTGGAGTTCTAGTTATGATTCTGGATCTAGACTGATGGAATCGGAGTAAGCAAGGCCCCTGCGTAAGTTGCCAAACTTTAGCCTTTTGTATGCTTCAGTAGTGGAGAGGACCTGCAAAAATGGTCTGGATTGAGGAAGAGAGAATACCCACGATTCTCGCCAGAGATCTGAGAAAAATGAAAGACCTTCGAAGAGTCTGGATATTCTCTAATTTGATGGCTTTAACTGTGGACACGGGTAAGTGAAGCATTGTACTGATAGAGTTTATCAGAAATCCATTGGAGTGTAAGGAACTAGAATACATTTTTCTGTGTTGATGAGAAAACCTCGATCTGAAAGCAAGGCGAACTTGTGATTGGAGTGGTGTAAGTTCTGATACATTAAAATAATATTGTCTAGGTAAATGATAAGTCTGATATGACCCACAACCGGCTTCATTAGTTTTGTAAAGCACCACGGTGCTGAAGAAAGTCTGAATGGAATAGAAGAGAATGTATATGTTTTTTTATGCCATTCGAACTAAAGACAATTCCTGTGGTTGTGATGGATTGGAACTGTAAGGTATTCATCCTGAAGATCTATCCTTACTTTCCAATTGTGTTGAAGTAATGAGTCCCTGAGATGGATGATCATCTCCATCTTGAAATGACGGTAAATCACAAACCAAACTGGTTGAAGTGTCTGAGATTGATAACAGGTCTCATCTCTTTGTTTTCTTTTGTACTAAGAAAAGAGAAAAGACTAAACCTGAGGCGTTAGGAGAGGAAAGTTGGACTGCTTTTTTTGAGTAAAAGCAACTTAATTTCTAGAGATATTAGGTTGGATATTTCGGATGAAAAGTTTGGAGGGAGGGGAAACACAGTTTCAAAAGGCATTGTGTTAAGCCTAATGGAATAACCTTGTATGGTGTTTAGGACCCAGGGATCTGAGGTTATAGATTGCCATTTTGTTACCTACAGGAAGATGGCTAGAAAGAAGATTTGCCTTCTTGGGTTGAGTATCTGGTCAGAAGTGCAACATTAGGTTTGGGGACTGACTGAACATTTTTAGCGAATACGGGAATCGCCACAGCTCTGGGATTTCTGCTTTCCCCCAAAGATTGGGTCAAAATAGTCTTGACACCAGAATAATGACTGGATTTTCAATATTCTTTGTTACTTTATCCATCGACACTGCAACAGTCTGTTCGCCGGGGGATTGAATGAATCCATTTAAATTATATTTTAAATTTCCCCATCCTCATTCTTTTCATTACATCTTGGGGATCTATACAAATTCCACGTTTGAAAACTGATAAAAAAGACATGTTCAGTAATGCAGAAGAAGACAAAGAAAGCCAAATGGGTTAATAAAAATGTGGGAAAAGAAGGAGCACGGTCTACTCCCAGTGGGTGTGTACGCACAGAGAAATAGCGGAAGAAGTACTGGGAGAGGCGGAAAAAAGGCAGTGCCCCTGGGAGTGTCTGAGCTACGAAAGTTGGTAAGTCTGAAGACGTCGACCGGAGGTCCGAAAAGAGGCTGCAGATGAGAGCGAAGCATGAAAGGGAACACAAACAGAAATGGGGCAGAGGTGGAGTGAATACAGCATCTCTTTTGCTGCACAACCAGAAAATGGCGGACGTGGTCGGGGACACGAGCCCAGAACTCAGGGGGGTGAAGTGCTTGTGACTAAGCAAGGGATGACCTTAAGGAGATGCCAATGCCCATGTAAACAAAATCAAAATTCACTAAGTAAGTAATAAATCACTGGCTAATAGCAATATTAAGTAATTAAAACACGGAACGAGAAGGCAAAAATACTTATCTTGACTGCGAGCAGCAAGAAATGAGGACTATGCGCAGTCAAGATAGGTATTATAGGTAATGCTGTCACTTTATTGGCTGTTATTACTACTACGGTTTGTTTACCATTGGCTAATTGTTTCAAAACCTCATGGGAGTTGCAGTTTTTATATTTTCTTAACTGTTGCTATTGAAATAAATGCAAGATTAGAGAAGCATAATAGGAGCCTCCAGTCTTGCAATAAAATTGCTTTTTTTATAGTGCTCACTACCCATGACGAAGCGTTGAAGCACTTTATGGCAGATAGCTGCTACTCCATAGCCCACAGTTAATGATTAATCCAGTAGTTATTAATTATAGTGCTATATTTGTTGATTATTCAATTAGTCTTGTGCTCTAAGAAAAATGAATGAAACAGAAGAATTTCCTCCACTTTCAAGTTGTGATGCATTATATTAATAAGAGTGTTCGTACTTTTCTTGGTGCTAATTTTGGAGACCATAAGTGTTATCAGATGGATTGAGATTGACAGTTGAGCAGGGTCAACAATACATTCAATAAATGTGAAGCACATAAGGCTCCACAAGAATGACAGGGAATGAGTATGTTTTCAAACCATAAAAGTTTATTACAGATTCAAAGTTTACAGAAGGCAAAATTCCATTAGTATCAAATTATCAAAATGCATATGCTTAGATTAAAATGCAATTCAAAACTAAACCAAAATTTGATATGTCACATAATACGGGATCTGTCTCCACGCAGAGTATCTTGTGGGACGCCGTTAAAGAATGTATTAGGGGAGTGTGCATCTCTACGCACACTGGGGTGCTGAGGGACTTACAGCGCAGACTTGCTAGACTAGAGGCAGATCTGACCAAACTCAACAGACTGCATGGGCGTCCGCAGGGGTGGGGCAAGGGGGGGCACGTCCCCCCCCCCTTGGATCGCCAGTGCATCCGGTGTGGGTCCAGTCAGGGCCGGCCCTAGTCCATCATGCTTTTGAAATGGTGCCATTGTTCCAGGTGGCAGCCCCTTCCATTGGGTGGGAAGGGTGCAGGGGGATGGCCGAGAAGGGTGCAAGGCAGAGGAGAGAAGGGTGCAAGGCAGAGAGGAGAAAGGTGCAAGGCGGAGGGGAGAAGGGTGCAAGGCAGAGAGGAGAAGGGTGCAAGGCGGAGGGGAGAATGGTGCAAGGCAGAGAGGTGAAGGGTGCAAGGCGGAGTGGAGAAGGGTGCAAGACAGAGAGGAGAAGGGTGCAAGGCGGAGGGGGAGAAGGGTGCAAGGCAGAGGGGAGAAGGGTGCAAGGCGGAAGAGAGAAGGGTGCAAGGCAGAATGGAGAAGGGTACAAGGTAGAGAGGAGAAGGGTGCAAGGTGGAGGGGAGAAGGGTGCAAGGTAGAGAAGGGTGCAATGCGGAGGGGGAGAAGGGTGCAAGGCAGAGGGGAGAAGGGTGCAAGGCGGGAGAGAGAAGGGTGCAAGGCAGAGTGGAGAAGGGTGAAAGGCAGAGAGAAGAAGGGTGCAAGGCAGAAGGGAGAAGGGTGCAAGGCAGACGGGAGAAGGGCGCAAGGCAGAGGGGAGAAGGGTGCAAGGCGGAGGGAAGAAAGGTGCAAGGCAGAGGGGAGAAGGGTGCAAGGCAGAGAGGAGAAGGGTGCAAGGTAGAGAAGGGTGCAAGGAGGAGGGTAGAAGGGTGCAAGGCAGAGGGGAGAATGGTGCAAGGCAGAGGGGAGAATGGTGCAACGGGGAGGGGGAGAAGGGTGCAAGGCGGAGGGGAGAAGGGTGCAAGGCAGAGGGGAGAAGGGTGCAACGGGGAGCGGAGAAGGGTGTAACGAGGAGGGGAGAAGGGTGCAAGGCAGAGGAGAGAAGGGTGCAAGGCAGAGGGGAGAAGGGTGCAAGGCAGAGGGGAGAAAGGTGCAAGGTGGAGGGGAGAAGTGTGCAAGGCAGAGAGGAGAAGGGTGCAAGGCAGAGAGGACAAGGGTGCAAGGTATAGAAGGGTGCAATGTGGAGGGGGAGAAGGGTGCAAGGGGGAGGGGAGAAGGGTGCAAGGGGGATGGTGATGAAGTTAAACATTTGCCCCCCCCGGAAATATTTCTGCGGATGCCCATGCGACAGAGAGAACATGTTAGGAATAACCCGGGACAACACGCGATATATGCGCCGCAGGGTGACGCTATTGGCAGAATATACAGAAGGGCACTACTTAGGGAAATATGCGAGGGCCTGAAGGTACGGCTAAGGGGAACGGCCAGTTCGCACTCGTGCGCGCCTGCTCTGGCCACTTTATAAACATAGTTATATCACCAAAATACAAGATACGGATAATCAGATGTCTGTGGGAACAACTGCCATTGAGCAGATTCTATTACAATATCACACAGATCTCTATACCACAAGGGCAACAAATAGTGCAGATGTGATTAAGGAGTACTTGGGAGAGATTGGTATGTTTTGGCTTCCTGGCGCGCAAAGAAATTTCTTATGTGGGGGGGCGTGGCTTGGCGCCCGAGGGTGATGGCGGCGTCCGTGTGAGGCTCCGCTGCTGTCCCAGGAGACTCCCGTTCTGGGACGCTCTTCTCTTGTTCCGTGGTGTTGTCTTTTTGTCGGAACGCTTCTAGATGACTTGGTGATGCTCGGAGACTCTCCCCGCACCCACAGGACGAGGCATTTTGCTGAGGTGTGTTTCGGCGGCCCCACTGTCAGCGCGGCTGCCATTTTGTGCTGATTACGAGCCGGCGAGCTACGCACCCCTCACCTTTACACAGAGCCATGTGTAGACTGTGTCAACGGCGGATGACCTAAAATCGCTCTGAGGCCTCCTGTTTGCCCTCCAAATGAAGCATTCTGCAGCAGTAAGTTTTTAAGCGGGTCCGCTGCTCACGCGGCCGCCATTTTCTATTAACTGCGCACTTTTTCTCCTTTCACCGGCGCACGGAGTCCTCACTACGTTGCAGCTTACCTTCCTCATGGCTTCTCTATTGCTGCACAGGATCATGCCTCACTAACGTCCTGCAGTTTTCAGGCTTTCCTCTTTTGCCTGGTGTTTGCAACTGAGTACTTGTTACCTCATTGCCATTGTTATTGTCGCCTTGAGGTATCACAAGTGCTTCCTCAACATTTCTCTCTTTTTCATGGCATGTGAGGTTTTAGGACGATGGAGGCTGTTTTCTTAAATGTCTGCTACTGGCTGATGACGCTTTAGACCCGTTGACGACACAGTGAATTACAACTTTGTTTTTCAACGTATTATTGCGCTGCCGTTGTTGCTGTTTGAGGATGGACTTCGCCTTATTTTAGACTTTGTCGAGTGTGAGCACCTCACGGTCCCTTATCTTTTTATTTTTCTTCCTTTTTGCACAGCCCTGGTGCCTTTCCCTTTTACTGCAAGAAATACCTTTGGGCTGCATTTGTTTCACATTTTGCCCAGTGAACATTGCTTTCTGAATTCAAAGGACATGTTTTCTATACTCAGTTTGCAGCTTCCTATGCCCTGCCTGCTGTGACGTGTTCTTATCTACAACGCGGCACGCAATTGATTCTCATTTCTTCAGTTGCATGCTTTAAATTTTGCTCTCCTCATCTATTCTGCAACATGATGGATGCCTTGTTGGTGGCATACGCTTGATGTCTTCTCTAATAATTGCACTCTCATTGTGCTACATTTGACTTCTTTTCCACTCTGGATACTCTCTCTGCTTTTGCTGTACTACATTTGTGAAATCACCTACCTTCCACATATCCTGTGCACACTGAGTAACTCCCATGTTGCAACTTCTGCTTTATGGGTAGGCTTAAGCCTATGTCGCACTTGCCTCATACAACAAAGACTGCTTTTGTTAAGAACTCTAAAGTCTTTTCTGCCTTCTCTAAACTAGAGAATTCCCTCACTTTGTCAGGGTCAGATACTGCAATGGAGTCCTCCCAACCCTCCTCGGGGAAAACTAATACTAAGAGACTGAAAAAAGATCCCCCTTTGCCACTCAAACAGTCTACGCCCGTCTCTATGGAGTTATTACTGGACGAAATTAGATCTTTTTGCCCTTTTCTGGATGAGATTCGGTCCCTCCGGCCTTTTATGGAGGAAACTAACGTCAAACTTCAAGCTCTAACGGATAACTGGTCTCAAATGGAAACTAGGGTGTCTTCTGTCGAACACTCAGTCACGTCCCTTCAGGAAACCTGCTCCACAGTATCCCATCTGAATTCTCAAGTATCTACTCTTCAGCGGCAGGTGGAGGAATTGGAAAACAGAAATAGGCGGAATAACCTCCGCATTTATGGTCTGGCAGAGGGTCTTGAGGTCTCAGATTCCCGTACCTTTTTCAAATCGTTTCTTCCCAAGTTACTCCGCTTGCCAGAGGGCACTACTCTCAACATTCATTGCACCCATAGACTGGGTAGCCCATTTACTTCTGCTTCCCCCACGCAGAGACCTAGAGGTGTCATTCTTTATTTTTTGGAGTATACTGATCTGCTGAAGGTCCTGACAGCTGCTAAATCCTCTCCTAAGCTGACATGGTCTGGCTCCTCCTTGTTCTTTGCCCAGGACTACGCAAAAGCTACTGCCAATCGTCGTAAGGCCTTTCTGGGCATGAGAGAAGACCTCCGTTCACTAGGAGCAAGATATGGCCTATATCATCCTTGTTTGTTTAAAGTCACCTATAACAACAGGACAACCACCTAAGAAGATCCAGTTCGCCTGCAGAGTTTCATCAATGTGCACAAGACCTCTGCCATGGACTCCTCTGGACTCTCATCTTCTGCCCCTGGCTGAGCAGTAGTCTTCTCAGTTTTCTTATGTTGTTGCATTTTGCCTCTCTTACTCTTCGAGGAGTCTTGATATTTTGCCTCTTACCTTCTTAAATGGTATTGTTGTTTATTGCTGTCTCTGTATAAGATTCACTTTTGTCCGTACCCTAACCCCTTGTTCTTCTTCTTCATCTCCACAGGAATCCTTCCCTGTTCAATGTTGTCTCCCTGGTTTCCCGCCTAGCTGACCTCGGATGTGTTGACTTCCCCGTGTGGCCCCATCCCTCCTCAATTCCTTCTCATTCTCTCCTCTCG
The DNA here is from genome assembly GCF_964261635.1 of Lissotriton helveticus. NCBI lineage: Eukaryota > Metazoa > Chordata > Amphibia > Caudata > Salamandridae > Lissotriton > Lissotriton helveticus. The sequence continues at coordinate 685,276,471 of NC_136070.1, read as the reverse complement.
GAGGTATGTGTCTTTCCTGCTTCTTTCTTTGTTCCTCTTTTTGGATCGCACCCTCCACTTTGTGTTGTTTCTTCTTCCTCATTTATGCATTGGTAATACCCTCTTTCTCTCAAGATTTTTTCATTTCTCTATCTTTGTTTCTTCTACTCCAATATTCTTCTTTCTCTTCGCCGTTCTTACCTTGCTTCCTCTACCCTGATCTTCTTTATTCCGGCTTGCTTTCTCCTGTGTTCTTCCTTTCTTCACTTTGTTCCCTATCTCCCTCTTTCTCACTCTTACTCTATTTCTTGCTTCCTCTGTTCATTTCATATTTGCTACTTCTTTTTCTCTTTTCTCCCTTCACATTTCTGATATGCACTTATTTCCCTCTCTTTCATCTTATTTCATGGGTATTTTCTCTAATTTTGTTTCTTGTATTTACTGTAAATGACTTTGTATAGAATGTCACTGAATATAATTTCATGGAGTGTTAAGGGTATTAACTCTCCGATCAAGCGTCAGAGAATTTTGTCCCACTTAGCCAAACTAAATGTTGACGTAGCATTTCTCCAGGAAACTCACCTTTCCGACACGGAATCTGCGAAACTTAAAAGAGGCTGGGTGGGTGAGGTTTTTTTATTCACAGGGCGATGGTAAACGTAATGGCGTTGCAATTTTATGTCACAGTTCTCTCCCCCTCGCTCTTATTTCTCACGAATCGGATGGAAACGGCAGATGGACGCACGTCAGACTATCTCTTATAGGTGTTCCAATCTCTCTCCTTAATGTCTATGCTCCCACTAGTGGCGAACCTCTTTTTTGGGCTGAGCTCTCTCAACTTATTACCCGGTTTATGGATGATAATTTCATCTTCGCTGGGGATTGCAATCAACCCTTGGATCCTTTTGTTGACAGAAACTCCAGTGCTCATTATATTCCCAACAAATCACACAAGCTATTTACTCAAGCTATATCCCAGCATAAGCTTTTTGATTCCTGGCGGCTCTGCAACCCGACCTTGCGGGAGTTTACTTTTTACTCTCCGTCTCACCAGTCCCAGTCCTGGATTGACTATATTTTTGTTTCCCACAATATTGCTCAAACCCTCACTAACGCTGAAATTGGTCCGATCTTACTTTCGGACCATGCCCCTGTTTTAATTCACGTTGATATACTCCCTAAAGTTGATGGACCCAAAAGATGGCGCTTTAATAAGACTCTTCTTTTGGATCCCAAATTTACCTCCTCCTTTGCTGGCTTTTTTGATGAGTTTTTCTTAATTAATGAAACCCCCTCTGTCCCGAAACATACTCTTTGGGATGCCTTTAAGGCTGCAGTGCGAGACTTTATTATTAACTATGTGGCAAAGAAGCGCAGGGTTGCTCGTAACTTTACTAGGAATCTTCTCTCTGACATTAAGAGATTGGAACACGCCTATTTCACATCGCATTCACAAGATAGTCTGACGGCTCTTGTCGCTGCCAAGATGAAGTTTAACGAGAAATCTACGGAGGATGCTTCATTGTAAATCCAGTGCTAAGTTTTATGGGGGCAGAAACAAAGCTGGGAAGATTCTTGTCAATTACCTGAAGATCAAGCATAATAAGTTAAACATTGAATGTATTTACGACACTAATTTGGATCTCAAACATAAGGACGCAGACATTCTTTCTGAATTCTCTCTTTTCTACGAAACTCTCTAATCATCTGAAACTCAGCCCTCCCTCCAATCTCTCACAAATTTCTTTTCCACCATCCAAACACCTGAACACCTTCCCCTTGATCTCTCTCATTTAGAGTCTGACATCTCTCAGGGAGAATTACTTACTGCACTCCAACACCTCAAATTGAACAAAGCTCCTGGGCAAGACGGTTTTACCGTCAAATTTTACCTTCATTTTTCAAAGCTACTTATCCCAAAACTTCATTCTCTCATAGATACGTTCACCGCTCTGGGAAGGTCTTCAGGGTCCTTCTTCGATGCTCATATTTGCTTGTTACCCAAAGAAGGGAAAGATACAAAACACTGCAAGAACTATAGACCAATTTCCCTAGTGAATATTGACTACAAAATATTCGCTAAGTCCCTGGCAGCACGACTTGACCTTTTGCTTCCCGATCTCTTAGGCGAGGAACAGTCCGGTTTTGTAAAAGGTCGCTTCATTACCGACAACACTAGACTCCTGTTTAATATCTTATCTAAATCCCCTCAATTGCAACACCCCCTCGCAGCGATCGCCTTAGATGCTGAAAAGGCATTCGATAGGGTTGAATGGTCCTATCTCTTCCACACTCTTGAATGGTTTGGCTTCGGCCCCAGATTTATTTCCTTGATCTCTCTGCTGTACTCTCGCCCACGAGCAGCGGTATGCGCAAACGGCCAGGTTTCTAATAAGTGAGGGGTCAATAGATTCTTGTACGTTTTATAGAAAGCTACGGAGAAGCCATCCAGGCTAGGGGCCTTAGAACCATCCAAGGCCTCAATAGCCTGCTCTGTCTCCTCAGAGGAGAATGGTTCACATAAGAAATTTCTTTTTTAAGTTTGAAAAGAATTTTATTAGTTATAGTCAAGTATCAATACATAATACATAGGTAACATAAGATCCTGCCTCCCCATGTCCCCTATGGGTTAAGGTTGAGCACCTTTTCCTTTCCCCATTCTCTTTTGCTGAATATATCCCTTTCTCTCGTAAACCTTCCTTGATTCCTACTCCCATCCATAAATTTACGACCAAGCTTCTCTTATCTTCTAGTCCTCCCCCTCCTGCTACCGTCACGGACGTCCTCTCCTCCACAATTTGGCATAATGTGCATCTTCTGATTCACAACAAACCCTTTTATTGGAGGTCCTGGAGACAAAAAGGATTAGTCTGGGTATCGCAACTGTTCTCAAACTCCACATTGTTATCCTTTCGGGCTCTTAGTTCCTCCTTTGACTTACCTGCGTCCTTTGCTCCCAAATACCTCCTACTCAAGACAGCGGTAATGGCAATCTACACTCGACTTTCACAAGCACAGGCTCCCCCCTCCGCTCCCACCTCTGCTTCACGACTCCACTCTCTTCTACGTGCCACTTCCACAGCCTCTGTTATTTACAAACACCTCCATGCTACTGATTCTATCAGGCCTAAGTCCAAGGTGGAGGAGCAGTGGGATCATGACTTTGCTGCAACGTGGCCAGTATCCTTATGGGACAAGTTATGGTCTAAGGTCCGCAAATCGTCTAGGGTGGCGACCCTAACGCAATCTATGTTTTTCATATATAACAGGCTGCTCCACACACCCTTTTCCCTAAATAAGCGGTTCTCCACTGTTCCGGATGTTTGCTGGTCCCGCTCCTCTCCACATGCCACTTTATTTCACATGTTGTTCCTTTGTAAATCAGTGCATGATTTTTGGTTACAGGTATGGGCCCAAATTAATGTTATTTTTCATACATGTATTCCCTTTTCTCACACCCACATCTTCCTGGGGAGTCTGTCTTCCTGTTGGGAGGGAGTTGAGCTTAATGTTCGTATTGTTGATTTGCTATTAGCTGTTGCTTTCCAACAGATTACCGTCAACTGGAAAGTTTCATCTAACATCTCCCTCAAAGCATGGTGGTACAATGTTTGTCATAACCATAGGTTGGATACTGCTTTCATTTTCCCTATTCAGATGGCAGCGAAGCGTGTGGACTTGTGGTTTCCTCTTACGTTGTATCTGGATAATTGTGTTACTCATTCATTCCGTCCATCACCTGCCCAACAGAAGGTCTCAAACCCCCCTGAATGCCCTTGTCATTTCCTTGTTTTTTCTGCATTAATATTTGGTATGTACACATTCTTACTTTAATTTGTCTTACAACCAATGTATTTCCCATTTTCAACTCTGTTACCCATGATTAGCTTATGTTAATGATTTTCTTACAATGCTTTTCACGTCTTTTCTTTTTCTTTTTACTCTCTCTTGTTTTTTTATTATTCTTATTTCCCCCCTCAGATACTCTTACGTTACCTATGTATTATGTATTGATACTTTTTTTTTTTTTTTTTTTTTTTTTATTTATTTATCAAACAATAGCACATTACATTGCAAACAGGGCCCTTCACCTACATCCCTTCTCGGGCCGGCGTTAGGCCAGGTCTTCTTAACAACGAGACAGTAGTGTTTACAACAAGGGTACCAAGAAGAAGCTCCCAGCTTGGAATTGTCCAGTGTACAAGCCGGTCGGTGAGGTCCCAGGATGGTATGCCAGTGGTATAGCATCGTGCTCCGTGCATAGTAGTCATATCTATAAAATTTTTATATTTTCTCCCAACTAACAGCCCAACCCCCAACCCCGCCCTCTAGTAACCGGTCCCTAGTCTGCATGTTCCCTGTGGTGTAAGGTGCAATCTGTTGGAGAGGTGTGTGGAGTGGTGGCGTGCATCCCCTGCTGAGCGCCCAGGTGCGTGTGTGGTCCCTCTTGACTGGGAATGGCCGAACTTCTACCCAACCTTGTAGCGCTGTCTAGCAAGCGGCATTGCCGTTGGAATCAGGGGGGATCTATGTTCGCTGCACCCTCCCGGCCCTCATCCCCTCCCGAGGCCAAGTCGTCGTCGTCCGTCCTGGAGTAGAGATAGGTGCGATAGAGCTCCCAGAAGTTTTTGGGGCGGCTACGGGGAGGGAGCAATTCGCTATATGTCTCCGCCTGCGTGTTACAGTACAGCATGTCGTGAGCCCACCGCTTGAGTGTCGGGAGCGGACCCCTCATCCAACAGGAGGCCACGACCCGTTTGGCAAGTAGTATGCCCATGCTGACCAGTTTACGCACCGGCGCCGGCACGTCCCTCGTATAGCCCAGCAGAGCGAGTGCCGGGTCAGCGTCCAGCTCCTGTCCCGTTATTGTGCTTAATTCCGAAAAAATAGACGTCCAGAACTTACTGATTCCCGGGCATAGCCAGGCCACGTGCATGAAGTCCGCTACTGGGGCGCGGCATCTCTCGCATCGGGGAGAGTCGCGGAGCCCATAGCGATGCAATCTTTCAGGTGTATAATATACTCGTTGCAGGAATTTGAAATGAAGAAGGCGGTGTCTCCCATTCAGAGACACTTATGTATTGATACTTGACTATAAATAATAAAATTCTTTTCAAACTTAAAAAAGAAATTTCTTATGTGAACCATTCTCCTCTGAGGAGACAGAGCAGGCTATTGAGGCCTTGGATGGTTCTAAGGCCCCTAGCCTGGATGGCTTCTCCGTAGCTTTCTATAAAACGTACAAGAATCTATTGGCCCCTCACTTATTAGAGGTATATACGGAAGCCTTGGAAGTAAGAATACTTCCGCCCTCAATTTGAGAAGCAGTCCTCATATTGCTGCCCAAACCCAGAAAGGATCCTGAAAAGTGCTGCTATTACCGACCGCTCTCACTACTCAATTTTGATTATAACATTTTGGCAAAGATGATGGCGACCAGGCTATCCTTACTATGGAGCTGATTATAGCGCCAGCGCAAACCGGATTTATCAGGCACAGATCCACTGCTTTAAACCTATGGACCTTTTTTCATCAGTCAACAGAGTAAACCCAGCTACCCCTTCGGTAGCAGCCTTTTTAGATGCCGAGAAGGCATTCTACTCCGTGGAGTGGCCCTTCCTACATGCCTTATTGGCTAAGATGGGCGTCCCGAAAGGTTTTGCCGACTTTGTTAAGCTTCTGTACACTGCACCCTCAGCCCGTATTCGATTCAACGGCACGATAACAGAACCTTTTGCCATAACTAGAGGCACTAGGCAGGGATGCCCATTATCACCCTTACTATTTATAATTGCAATGGACCCACTCATACGCTATTTTCAGAAAGACCACTTACATAGAGGGCTCCAGTTCAAACATGGTCTGGTACTGGTGATATTGTATGCGGATAATGTGGCGCTGTATGTTAGAAATCCAGAGGTCAATTTGCAACCACTATTAGCGGAAATAGTGCACTTTGGAGCCCAATCCGGTCTCCGTATTAACTGGCGTAAATCAGAAGTGTTTCCACTGACAGCTATACAAGACCGTACATGTGGAGACTTCCCCCTACATTTGTGTGAGGCTAAGACCAAATACTTGAGAATTCACTTGCACAGAGACAAAGAACAGGTGTTACTTCTCAACTATGGCTCGGTGTTAGAACTCCTACAAGCACAAGTAGAGCGCTGGGTTATATTGCCGCTGTCAATGGCCGGGCGGATAGCCATCACTAAAATAGTGGTATTGCCACGTCTACGTTATTTTTTCACAAATATACCCATTCCACTCACAAATGCTTTCTTTGCACAGGTTCGCACGCATCTAATAAAATTGGTGTGGGGAGGGAAACAACCAACGGTGAACTGGGACACGCTCACCCTTCCTTATGATAGAGGGGGCTTTGGGGTACCCGATATGCAGTTGTATTTCCTGGTGGCGCAGTGTGAATATGCCCGTCACTAGTATCACCCTGATGCACGAATACCCTATGCTAAACCTGAAAGGGACCTAGCTGACCCAACTCCATTGAATGCTGTGCTTCCCACAGGGATTCCACGTGACCCACACAACATACAGACACTATCCACCACTTCTGGGCATGGCAAAAACTACTTAGAAAGACAGGGGGGAGACACTATATTTGCCAGCACTGTCAAAATTAGCAAACCCTTGGCTACCTCCGACTCTGGAAGCTCTGACTAGGCACACTCTGTCCCGCCTGGGGTTAAACACCATAGGAGATTTGTTTCCTGGCAGACACGCATTCTCCCGGACAGAAGACTCCTGCTTCCCGACAGCTACATTTATGGATCAGTTTGTACTTGTCCAACTACAGAACACACTTAGGGATATTATTTCAACCTATCCTATAGAACCTGGGGAGTTCGGCCTGCTCATGTCAGTCATCACAGATAGCAGTGGGGAGCATATTACGTCCAGACTATACAAGGCATGCCTTGCACTGATGCCACAGCATGACACCAAGGTTAAGGACACCTGGGCAACTGATATAGGGCAACCGCTTATCGATAAGATATGGACAGGATGCTGTAAACAAACTAAGTTGGTCTCATGCAACCACAGGCACAAATGACTCCATTTTAAGATAGTTAGACGTGCTTATGTAACACCACCACAGCAGATGGCCAGGGTAAATAGCGGCAAATGTACACATTGTCCTAAATGCAATACACAAGCGGCATCATTCATACATATGACCTGGTCATGTAACATAATAAACACCTACTGGCAGGAGATATATAGTACAATACAGCAAATGATTGGGATACAACTAACCCCTTCCCCATTGCTATCACTAATGGGATATGGGGATATGCTGCCCAAAAACATGTGAAGATTTGTAGCAGTGGCAGTGCTCTTAGCGAAACACAAAATAGTTATTCGCTGGAGCACCAGGTAGAAATCCACAGTTAAAAGCTAGCTTAAGAGCATGTCATATTGTGACACCATGAGTGAGCTATATGCTGAACTTCAACTACCCACATACTGCCCAAAGGGCGTATGGGAGCCCTTACGGGAATATCTCCGACAGCAGGAGGAGCGAGGCACACTACCCAGTCAAGGGAGACAGATTTCGGAGCAAGGTTCATGAATAACGGGGAAGTACTTTACATGAGGAGACAGTACCAACAGTCTGTACGGGGGCCAGCGGCTGGATGCAGGGCAATGGGGGTAGTAGAGTAGGGGATAAGTAGCGTAAAAGTATAACTGACATGAACTATAACGGTGAATATTTATTTATTTATTTTATTTATTTATTTATTTAATCCATTTATATGGCGCAACAACTACCCAGAAGGTTTTCCGGCGCCTTGGAAGTCAATCAATACCGTGGGGAGTAAAACAGAGTCTTAGTCTTGGTCAAATAGCCATGCCTTGATGTTTTTTCGAAAGGTTCTAAAGTTTGGTTCCAGTCTTAATTTAAGCGGAATAGAGTTCCATAAGGTTGGTGCCAGATATACGAAGGAGCGTCCGCCCAATCGAGCTCGTTTAAATTTCGGAACCACAAATTTCGCTAAATGGGTTGATCGAAGATTACGGGTAGGGATATATTTTTGGACCAGCTTGCATATATATGCTGGTGCTTCTCCAGTGTTTATCTTGAACATGTAACATAGTGCTTTGAACTTTGTTCTGTTGGCTATTTTGAGCCAATGGAGATTGCGTAGATGTTCAGAGACATGCGCCCTCCTAGGTAGATTCAGTAGTATCCTTGCTGTCGCATTTTGGACGACTTGTAGTCGTCGTATGATCTCTTTGTTGGAACCAAGGAGAAGAATGTTCCCATAATCCATCCTTGACCCAATCAGGGCCTGCACTACCGTTCTTTGTGCACCTACAGGAAGTTGCCATAGGATTTTTCTTAGCCATTTTAGAATGGCGAAGCAGACTGACGCTGTTTTGGCTATGTGATCCTGCATAGTCAATTTATTGTCAATCAATATTCCTAAGTTTCTAGCTGAGGGAACATCTATTGGTGGGGGTCCCATTTCTGTTGGCCAGTGTGTTTGTCCCCAAAGCTCTTTGTGTTCTCCAAAGATTAATAGTTCAGTTTTGTCACCATTTAATTTTAACTTTTTGGAGTGCATCCACTTTGCTATATTCTGAAGCCCTAGACGTAGGGAGGAGGTGTTGCTATTATCAGTAGTTGATAGGGAGAATACTAATTGAGTATCGTCAGCATACGAAAAAATAGTAAGGCCAAATTTTTCTGCAATACTCGCTAGCGGGGTGATGTAAATATTAAATAGGAGCGGGCTGAGGATTGACCCCTGTGGAACTCCATATGGTGAGGACATAGTCTTGGAGGTGTTGCTTTTGGAGAAGACCTGGTACGAACGTTCTGTTAGAAAATTCCCAAGCCAGTCCAAAGCTAATCCTCTGACCCCAATTCCCTCTAGGGTTTCAAGTAGCATTTTGTGGGATATAGTGTCAAAGGCGGCACTCAAATCTAAAAGAATGAGTGCCACCGTACCACCTGTATCAAGCTGTTGACGAATCGTTTCCGTTACTCCTAATAGGGTGGATTCTGTTGAATGCCCTGCTCTGAAGCCAGATTGTGAGGGATAAAGAAGATCGTTGGAATTAATAAATTCTGCTAGCTGTCGGTTAATATGCTTTTCTAATATTTTGGAAAAAATCGGGAGTAATGAAACTGGTCTGTAATTGGAGAAGATTTCAGGGTCACTATTGGTTTTTTCAGTAGTGGTACTACCATAGCATGTTTCCATTCGGTTGGTAATACAGCTTCTCTTATCGATGCGTTCAACAGAGTTCTAATGACATTAAGAGTGTCAGGGTCGAGCTGTTTTAAGATTTCCGCAGGCATGGGGTCTTTGGGGGATCCTGATTTAATACTGTTAAGAGTTTCTAAAAAAGTAGTTTGATCTAGAGGCTGCCAGACTGTCAGGGTTTTTTCCAGGATATCTATCGGCTCATCAAGCTCATTTGGTCTTGGGTTTATCAATGTGGGTAGGTTGTTGGTGTCTTCCGCACCAAGAGCAGAGTAGATATTTGCTATTTTCTCATTAAAGTACATCGCCAGGCCGTCACATTGAGTTAAGGACAGCGTAGGGGGTTCTGGGTGTGTTGTGGCTCCCGCTAGGTCTTTTAGCACTTTAAATAATATGATGCTTGTCAAATGTACCAGATGAATCATGATCATGGATTGAGAGAAGTTGTAACTGCATATTAATGTACCTTAAGTTGCTTGTGTATTGTTAATAAAACATTTTTTTAAATTCATATGTCAGATGATGAACCAGCATGAATTTGCCTCAAAGTGAAAGACAAAGGAAAATGAGTTCTATCACTTGGGGGAACACACTAAAAATCCCCTGATCTCCTCTGCTCTGTTCCAAGTTTGAATCTGAATCACAGCCTGAACTCTAATCTATTCTGAAGTAGCTTAAATCACACAATTTTAAACTTTTACACTCTTACACACAGCTCTCACAAGACAATACAATCAGTTTAAGCAAGATAATACCATTATATGATCTTTGGGATTCAGGATTCCTCATAATGTAGCTTCTCTCAGTCCACTTCAAACTTACACTTTCCGTAACAGGATGCAATAGAGGGACAAGCACGTACACTGCAGGTGTCTTCGTGAATGCGCTACTCAATAACAAATTCCATGATCATCACAAAAAACAACAACATTTCTTTACAGGGGAAAGAAAGAAAAATAAATTGCATTTGATAATTAGGTCTCCAGCATGACCTTGAAATAAAAAGTTCACATATCACAAAGCAAGATGGCAGACTTCAGAAAAGGTTTTAAAATTCAGACCTATGTTAGCTCTGGTCAATCTAAACATAATGAGCAGGTTTTCCCTACAGGAAAGTTAGCATTTTTATGTGTTCATGTCATATTAAAGCAAAACATTTAATATGTAAATAAAGAGTCACGAATTCCTCCCTCTGCTGATTCTGGAAATCACCACAAACCATATTTTCCTTGAATTGAAATCTCCCATCACACTGAAATTGTCGATTTTCTTAGCTTTTGCCTGGACTCGTACAACCCTTTAAAATCACAATCTTCCTTATCTTTGATGTTGTCTATTGTCACAGAAAAGTCCTCCACATGGTAGTGGACGTGCAACCCTGCCTTTATTGGCCCAACTGTTCAGAGGTCTGGATCTCCAATTCTGATTTTTGATGTCGTAGGCAAACACGCATCATGCGTGTGCGCCAAGACATACGCCTGTCTCAAGGATTGCGGTCTTGTAGGACAGGGAGGGGCATGCATAGGGCTCCCCTCATACTGTTGAAAGATTATTACCTTTACCAGGAGTTAAGCAGCACGAACACGGAGGTGGCAGTATACCGTGCAGTGACCAGTAGGAGTAAACAGTTCCCTTTTACCCCTGTCAGAGTGAGGCCTACAGGCTGTTTGATGAACTCACCCTTGGCCTACATCTGTTTTATGTGTAGTGCCGTGCAGTGCATTTGTGATGTACATGTGCTTGGTGTATGTGTTCCTGTGATTATGTTGGTACAATATAGTGATAATGCAGTACTGTGCAGTGAATGTAAGTTACATGCATTTGCTGGGTGTATGTGTGTGTGTGTGAGAGAGGTACAGTACATGATTTATTGTTGCGAGTGTGTATGTTATTTGCATATGCTGGGTGTATGTGTGCCTGTGAATTGTACAATACAGGGATCACGCAGTACTGTGCAGTGGATGCATGTTATATGCATATGCTGGGTGTATATTAGACCAGGCCCTTTTGACAGGTTTTTCTCCAAACATTTTGCTTTTTGTCTCCTATTTTTCTGACCCTGTTTTCGTTGGCTATAGGATTCTGGGCACTTTACCAATGCTGATCAGTGCTAAAGTGCATTTGCTCTCTGTATAAATTGAGACAATTATTGGTTATCCATGATTGGCATATTTGATTTGCTGGCAAGTCCCTAGTAAAGTGCACAGTGTCCAGGGCCTGCAAATCAAATGCTATTCATGGGCTTGCAGCACTGGTTCTGCCACCCACATGAGTAGTCCTGGAAATGTGTCCCACTGTAGTGTCTGTGCGCGCAGTTGTAAACTGCCATGCGGTCCTGGCAAGTGCACCCACTTGCCAGGCCTAAATCTTCCCTTTCCTTACATTGAAGGCACCCATAATGTAGGCCCAAGGTACCCCCATGGGCAGGCTGCAGTGTATCTGCAAGGTAGGACATGTACTGGTGTGTGTGACATGTCCTGATAGTGAAATAACGTGTATTTCGTTTTTCACTATTGAAAGACTCTGTCTCATAGGCTTATCATGGGGTTGCACTGTACCATTTTTACATGTGTAACTTGCAATAGAGGCAAGATAGGAAAATTAAGTTTAGACTCTCTGAACTCAGAATTTATTAACACACCTTTTTGGTAAAGGTGGTTTTTAAATCCCGTGTTTGAAAATGCCACTTTTAGAAAGTGGGCATTTTCTTATTTTACCATTCTGTGTGCCTCTGACTGTTTAAGTAATCAACATCTGGTTTGTGAATGACAGGAGCTGAGATGTGCAATCACTCTAGACAGTCACTGGGGGGGGCGAGGGGGGTTGAGGTGTGCCCTGCCTTGCCTAAATGACTCCTCACAGGGCTGAATAGACCTGGTCTGAATTTAAAGTGGTGGGAGGAGTTTTGCCTGCACCTGACTAGGCTGTGTCTCCTTTTCCACAATACTGTCTCCGCCCCCTGTGGTCAAGTTGCACCAGGGAGAACAGGACTGGTTTTGACTGGGGTCAGAGACCCTTGCCACAAAGAGAACAAATACATTTTGGGGTATATGTATTTCACCTCAAACCCCAGGAGTTTAGATTACTTCGAGGAACAAGAGGACCCTGCCAAGAAGAAGAGCGGAAGGACTGTGTAAGGAGCGCTACCTTTTCTGAGTTTCGGTTGGGTTGGCCTGCAGTTGCTCCTTCTGTCTGTGGTGGAGGAACAGGACGGACTCTTTTTGCCCTGCTGTGGTATCCTGCTTGTGAAGAATCTCCAAGGGCTTGTGTATGCTGGCCTCCCGTTAGAAGTCTCAGGGATACAAAAGACTTCATGGAAAAAGATCCTTGCTGGATCTCAAAGGAAACCTGTAGTGGAAGGACTGGACTGTTCTTCACCCATTTATTTCATGCAAAAGTGCTAAGGAGCAATTTGTTTTCAAGCTCAGGCCATGGAGAGTACTGATTGAAGGGCCCCTTGTGTGTGGAGAAGCAGGAGGAGAGAGCTTGTGAAGGAAGTGCTCTCCTCCTCCCTCCTGGCAGCATGTATGGGTGTGCACCCACGGAGACACTAAGTGCCCTCCACAGTAAAAGTGCGTGGTGAGCAGTACTCTAATCAAGCACGTGGTGAGCGCTTTTCTTCTGATGCCCTGAAGTGACTGGTGGGCGTTGTTGCCCGGAGAAGCCGTGGAGCCTTTCTGCTTTCCCGTGGTAGCGAGGCGATCTGCCACCACTGTTCAGCAAAACCACAAAGACGCCATATTGTGAGGCACCGAATAAGAGCCTGGGAGTGAGGCTCCCACACTAATCCCAGAAGCCTCCTGTGACTGCACATGCAGCTGCGAGATGAAAACCCACGATGTGGCAAGAAGAGAGCCAAGAGGCCTGCACTGACGTCAGTGGTGGGCGGGCCTCTGGCCTGAAGAGAGACTGCAATGTGTGCAGCCAAAGTCGTCAACGACCCAAGGAGAAAATGGAAGAGCTCCGCTGCCGTCCTGCTGTGGGCCAAGCTGTGGAGGGAGGCCCGCTGGCACTGTGGTGACTGGGAGCCCTGCGAGGGCTCACAGCCAGTGCACACCTTTGCCCCAGGGACCGGGCTGCCCAACATTATGGCAGCCGCCCTGGGGCTCCTCACTTGTCTCCAAAACATGGCACTGCTTCTCTGCTGGGGTGCGAGCCTCACAGGAGGAGCAGCTGCCCCACCCATTCGCAGGCCACAACCCTTCATTGTTTACAATACTGGGCCCAGCGAGAAAACTGCTGAACCTGCCGTGTGCAACACCACCTCCTCCTGGTTTTGCCGCACGTGGAGGAGCATTAGCATTCATGAATCGGGTGGGTAACACAGTGAGATGAATTCGCCACAGAGAACCTGACCACAAGTTTATTCCCAGGTAAACCTGCCAATAATATACTGGTAAGGCCGGAATATGAGATTCTGCACCACAGCATAACACAGAGACACACTTGATACAAAGCAGAAACGCTAATGACAGTGACAACCAGGTATAAAGAAGTTCTAGAAACAGAAATGATCAGTAACAAAGAAGAGCTAAAGGCAGTGCTAAAGACAGTGACAAGCGGATATAAAAAGTACAACTCTGCTTACCAGAGAGAATGAGAAAAGTGCCACCCGACCTCAAGCACAATCCCAAGCATAAGCATGGGATTGTGCTTACGAAGCCGTTGGACCCCGCATGAGCGATCCAGGTGCAGCTGGTGGCTCTAAACGCAAATCAAAAGATCTTCGAGCTTTGAAGCTCTCCAATGGCTGTTAGAAAGAGCACCAAGTATGGCGCCACCTTGTTATTGAAACCACCACTACCATTCGATACTGCCAAAAAAGCAGAATATTGCCACCAGTTGGTCTGCCTGGATTGAAATTTTTAATGACTTTATAGATGCTATAGAAGAAGCAGATGACAAAAAGATCATCAAATACTTAAGGAACCTTTGAGGTAACAAGAGTTAAAGAGGTGATAAAGAAGATATCACAAGCTGGTGAAATATCATACCATCAAATCAAGAAGACATTGGAGGCCAAGTTCAATCCAATGCTGAATGTTGACTATGAAAGGTACACTTTCAACCAAGCAAGACAGCGACCTGGTGAGATGATGAATGAGTTTATTGAGAGACTTGAAACACCTATAGAGCGCTACAAGTTCAATGAATTCAATGATGAAGAAGCCATGTGTCTGAGAGTTATTGATGGTTGCCTCTCTGACTCATTTCGATGATGCATGATGAGAGAAACGCTCAGTTTGGAGAAAGTGCTCATGGCTGCAAGAGTGGAGGAACATGCTGATCGGCAAGCTGTAAATATGGAAGCGGGAACAACCCAAAATGAAAAAGCACAGAGGCCTATGGAGTGATGTCTCCAAAGAAAAAGAAATTGTGTTTCAGCTGTGGATTCTTCTTTCCACATGAAAGTAAATGTCCTGCTTATCGGACAAATATTTAAAGGCTGCGGGAAGGAAAACCATTTCATAACCGTTTGCAAAGCAAAAGAGAAACTAAGTGCGTCACAGAGTGACAAGATGATGGCTGGCAGAAAGTTCTAGAACCACTCTAGCCACTCCCACCAGTCCAAATGGCAACATCGACTAAGACAAGTGGAAACAAAACAAAGTCGACCATTATCAAATTCATCATCCAACGGTTCATTGATGTCATCATTGAGTGACGATGAGGAGAATGGATGTGCAATAGTAATTGCAGTCACAGATCGACGGGCGCATGTAGGTTTGGCCACTTGCACGAAAAGACACAAGTCTGAAAAGAATCACCACATGAAGCAACAAAGTTCCTTTGGACCTAGTCTTAAAAACATGCTCAAGGTGAAAGGGTGCCCTACAATATTCATTATGGAAAGGTGTGTGGATAAACATCATGCCGGCAGAAAAGTAGAAAGAGCTGTCTCAGATTCCAAGTCTCACACCGTCAAGAACTAAAGTGTATACCTGCATAGCTTTTACACCCTTGCGGACCATGTGGCGACCATGCGACACAAGAAAACAACAGTGCAAGCACCGATTCATGTACTCCTCAGTACTTCATCAAGTGCATGCTTCTTAAGTTTCGACACTGCTGCTGACATGGGGCTTATTTCTATTAACTACAACTTGAATGTCCATTCTGAAATAGTGAGTCAAATCCTGACATTGTTTCATGGACTTGATAAACTTAAGACAATGATGGTACAGCTTCACATTAAAGAAGACATTGGCTCCGTTGCACAATAACACTGTCTAATTTCTTTTTACTTACAGGAAGCCATTGAGAAAGAACTAGAAACACTGTTAAAACATGAAATCTTTTTCTTTTTTACTGAACAGCAAACAGAAAAATGTGTTACATCATAGAATTTCATTAACAATATAAAAATAGGTATATTTCATTATTAAAATTAGAAATGGATGTATGGCTTTGGTATATTATTGCCTAGTCTCTCTTAGACATAATAAAGGGCAAAGTGCTGAAAATAGCTTTAAGAGAGCATATTCTGACAATAAAGAAAAAAAACTGTATTGTTCGAGGATTCTAGGCCAATAACATCCAATCACTCTAAATTACATTGGGTCTCTATCTACTCCCTCCAAATATGTCCAAACCCGCAGAAACCTTCTAGTTGCTCCAACCCTTGTTGCGTAAGCTTCTTCAAATTTCATTGTGCGGATCATTTTATTATACCATTGGGCATATGTAGGTACTCGGGAAGACCACCTATTATGAAGAATCAGGGAACGTGCCACTAAAGAAACTATTGCAATAAAAACGTCCCCCCCTTTTTTTGCTTTTAAGACATGTTGACTCAGTTTAGAGATCCTAAAGAGAACCAAGGGAGCCTCACCCGTGAGTTGAATCTGCAGACCATTATTAAGAGCCCCAAATATTGCATTCCAAAACTGGGTCAACATTGGACAAGCAAAAAAACGTATGGCGCAAGTCGCCTGCTCCCAATTGCTGGCAGCGAAAACATTTGCCCTCCAAGTCAGGGTATAATAAGCCATTCAGCGTGACAAGAATGACATTCACTTAAAGCTGACCTCCCTTAAAGACTTGCTGCCAAGTTGTGCTATCGTCTGCCACTCACCCTCAGTAAAGAAGCAATTTGATGTCTTGGAGATTTTAACCAAAAAGATTTTATTAAGTGATTTTCCCCTTGATTCCGCAAAAATCTATACCAATTACTGACCCTCTTTTTTTTTTTAACAACTTTATTTATTAGGTTTTATTACCCAACTGGCCAGTTGTACACACATTTGCTATACCCACATCAATAATCTTTTTCTTAAAGCATGCAGATTTCCAGCGATATATTGTTCAGATACATTAAACATAGCGAGAGGAAATAGATGATACCCAAATCATGATAACGAAGTCGGACACCTCCACCAACATGTCACATTCCGACACAACAATAAGATTATTACATTACTTTGCACCATAAGTTTCTGACGTGTCTGCCTGCTCACTTCTGGGCCCCGGTATATGGAGCAATATCCTGCTTAGTTCTCTCCACTCTACTAGGTCCTCTTACTGACCCCTCTTAACTTTGTTCTAATGAGAGAAGTCGTAAGGGGGTTCAGCCTGCACTAGCCACAAAGCAACATTTCTTCATTGGATACATTATCCGCAAGTATCCAAAGAAAAATAGCATACACTATGACTGCACCTAGCTTGGCGTTCATGCCAGGTAATGCATCTCCCTCCCATCAGAAGGTGACCCAATTCTCTGAAACCGTGGATATTCCAAAATCCTAAATGACTAGACTGAATATGCTGCCCCACAAGTTTACATTCCCTGAGCTGCAAGTATTCATATTCAGCAGACATAATATTCATGGAGTATAAAAACTGAAGTCGCATGCGTATTTCTTGTAGTGTCTTGTGTTAGGTCATTGCGGCGTGTGCCGTGCCACAGACATTGACATGTGGTTAGGCAGGGTTCCCCACTGTCCGTTTACACCCATTCCCTAGACTTTCTGCACAAATCGTGTCCTTTGCAGACGGTCCATAGCAGACGTAAGAGACCCGTCTGACCGTAAGCCAATGCTTGGTTTACTATTCATTACCACGCCCCCTCCTTGCTTCTTGGTTGCGAGAAACGCCATTCCCTCGGCGTCTCTGTTACGCTCCCGATTCCTTTCCTCCTTGACAAATACCTCTTTTTGGACTTCTTGGGGCTTACCGAGTCCGTGCTCAGGTGCCGTCATCTAGCTGCAGAGCCCAGACGAATCCCTGGACTCCCGCCTCCCCTCCGACGAAGAGCCTCACCTGTGCTGCTCCTTTTTAATGCAGAGTCTCGCCTCTAGTATTAGCGGGAGGTTCTCTGAGCTCTCAGTTCTCGCTAACATTGAGTCCTCCCGTCCTGCTTCGGAGGCTTTATCTCTTGGCCGTTGTGCATGATATTCCCTGTTACCTGCCGGTGAGGCTTTGGCGGGAACTTTCTGGCAAGTCTGCACAATCCTTTGGTTTCCTTTTTCCCTATCGAGCGAGTGTTGCTCTGCTTGATAAGAGTTTGCCGGGCCGGGCTTCACCTCTCTTGAGCGTGTTAATGCACCGCTCTTTTCCCCCTGAAGAGCCGGCCATTGCACCTCAACTCCATTCCCCCTATTATTTATTTTGGTGTGAATGGTGTATGAATGCGTCCTCTTTCTTGAGTCCTCCACTACTTAGCCTGGCATCACAATTCCTGGGCTATGCTTTCTTATGAGGACAACCTGCTTCAAGGACGCTCTTGGACACGACTGGGGTAAGTGAACCTCGGTTCTAATCACATGTCAATGTATACTTATTGGGTGAGAGTGGTGGACACTCCTTGGAATTTTCCCCCATACCTTTAGAAAACAGTCTTCAGGAGTGTGTGCAATCTTGTATTCTTGTCACTGTTTTTTGTAGGTTAAGGAGATTTATCTTCACTCCTATGAAAACTTGGCACGTATCCTTTCAGGTCCGACAGAAAGCCAAGCCCACATAATTTTTCTACCTGAGTGAAGATGAATCCTGAGAATGTTGATGTTCCGTTAGAACAGGGTTTACACCATACATTACAAACCCATACTATGGAAGATCTAGCTGCAGCATTAGTAGACCTTCAAGCAGAAGTGGGGAGGTTACGTCAGGAAAATCAGAGATTGCAAGCAGAAGTCATGCAGTACAAAACACCAGAATACAGAGACACAGGCACTATTCCCAAAAGTAGAAAAAAATTATATCCAACCCGCTCGATTTTCCTTGCCATCATCCACTACAGGGGCAGGAGCTAGATTAGAAGGCGACATACCCCCAGTGCAGGTTACTGTCCTTACTCCCAGTCCGGTTCCTCTGGCCATGCCCGAAAGGTTTTCAGGTGACAGTTCAAAATATAACATTTTTATGAATCAATGTCAGCTACAATTTTTATGTAAGGCAGCAGCTTTTCCTGATGACTCAGCCAAAGTCGCCTTTATCATCTCTTACTTGGCCGGTAATGCTGCAGAATGGCTGTCCCTTTGGTAGAAAATAATGACCCCCTATTATACAATTTCCCGTTGTTCCAGGAAAAGATGAAAAGCTTATTTGCCAAACATACGTATATGCAGGCAAGTGACAACGCACTTCTGAATCTCAAACAAGGATCCAAAGATCTCTTGCCTTATATTACTAGTTTTAATAGACTGGTCGCAGAAACACATTGGCCTAAAGACAAAAGGACCTCTCTATTCTATAGAGGTTTGTGTGACGCATTAAAAGATTTGTTGTCACAAATTGTGAACCCTCCCGAGGACTGTCCCTCGTTTATTGAATTAACGGTGAAACTGGACCATAGATTACACGAGAGAAAAGGCGAGAAGGCTCGTGTTGTAGGGCCCAAATATGTCATGATACATGCAGAGAAAAAGGAACCCAAGGACACCTCAGAGCCCATACAGATCGGTGGGGTACAAGGGCCATTGACTGCTGAAGAAAAGGATAAAAGAAGAAAAAATATTCTTTGTTTATATTGTGGAAAAGGGGGACATTACGCTAAAGATTGCCCGGTTCGACCCAAGGTCTCTTAAAAATGTGGCCAGTGGTACCATGGGGCAGGAAAACTTGCGCACTTGAAGAAAGACGAGGTCGTTTCTTCAAGTGACAAAATACAACAGATCTCTCCTAACAAGAAAGTGGTGCAAAGAGTGGTAAAACATTTTACCTTGAATATCACTCTAATTTACACGGCACAATGCAGATATAATATGTCTATACTGCTCGACTCAGGAGCCACTGGTAATTTTTTTGATTAGCAACTCGCAAAAAGAATGGGCATCCCTTTTGTCCCTAAAGATCACCCTGAGCCCATAAGAGCGGTAGATGGTTCCGAATTATCATCTGGGTTAATTACATACCAAACGCCACCCCTGGTTATTGTATTAAGTAATGGACATTCAGAGCAAATCATCTTCAATTTGATTGATGTTCCCAATTTTGGAGCAATCTTAGGCATTCCCTGGCTACAGGTGCACAACCCTTTGATAGATTGGTCTAGCAGGACGGTAGTCTTAAAATCTCAATACTGCCTGCTTCATTGCTATCAGGAAGCCAGAGAAGAGATCAACCCATTATCCTGTGCCTTGCACACTGTCGCGGCGGCCTCTTGTGTTCCGGACATATACGCAGAGTTTCAAGGGGTATTCAATGAAATAGAAGCCACCAAACTACCACCTCATCGCAGTTATGACTGCCGCATTGATTTAATTCCTGGAGTAGACTTACCCAGTAGTCGCATTTATGCCCTTACCCCTTCAGAGACCGATTATTTGAAACAATATCTAGATGACATGCTAAACAAGGGTTTTATAAGACACTCTACCTCCCCGGCATCTTCTCCTCTGTTTTTTATAGATAAGAGGGAAGGGGGCCTCAGGGCATGCTTGGATTACAGAGCCTTAAACAAAGTCACGATAAAAAATAAATATCCGCTCCCACTCATTCCTGTTCTACTTGACCAAATAAGAGGGGTTAAGATATTCACCAAAATAGATCTCAGGGGCGCTTATCATCTTATCAGAATCAAACAAGGGGATGAGTGGAAGACGGCCTTTAGAACAAAATTTGGGCTATATGAATATTGTGTCATGCCCTTTGGCCTCTGTAATGCCCCGGCTGCCTTTCAGTATTTTATCAATGATATCTTGAGAGAATATTTGGACATCTTTGTAATAGTATACATTGATGATATTCTCATCTATTCCCAGAATGAACAAGACCATATTGAACATGTAAAAAAGATATTGAGGAAACTTCAAGGGAACCACTTGTTTGCCAAGTTAGACAAAAGTACCTTTCATACCAAGGAAATTGACTTCTTAGGTTTCATCATCAAGCCAGATGGCATAGTAATGGATCCTCAAAAGATTAAAGCCTTGATTCAATGGCCAAGTCCTTCGTCCGTCAAAGAAATCCAGTCCTTCTTAGGGTTCGCCAATTTTTATCGCAGGTTTATTGATCATTTTTCTGACTCTGTAGCCCCCATAACTAAGTTGCTAAGGAAAGGTGTTCCCTTTGTATGGTCCGAAGAAGCGGAGCAAGCCTTTTGCTCCTTAAAGAACAAATTCACCACAGCTCCTGTCATCAAACACGCAGACAAGACACAGCCATTTTTTGTAGAGGCCGATGCCTCCCAATATGCCGTAGGGGGAGTGCTTTCGCAACGAGATAAAACCTCCGGACATATGCATCCCATTGCTTACTTCTCTAAGACGCTGTTACCTGCAGAACAGAACTACACCATTGGAGAACGAGAACTGTTGGCTATTAAGTTATCCTTCCAAGAATGGAGACATCATCTATTGGGTTCTCCCCATACTGTTACAATTTATTCTGATCATAAGAACCTCCAGTTTTTTAGATCAGCAAGAGCCCTCACTCCCAGACAGATGAGATGGGTATCCTTTTTTAGCAAATATGACTTTATCATTACATATCGTCCAGGGCCCCAACAGGGCAAAGCTGATGCGTTATCTTGGTTAGGACAATCAGCAGAGATGGCTAGTGACTACTCTCTCCCTATCATACCCGGGAATAAAATCATTGGAGTGGGAGACAAGGATAAAACCTTCTTCACTGAGCTAAAAGATCTGTATAGTGCCATCCCTCAGGAGTAATGGGAAGCGACATCAGCAAATACTATCAAAGATGGGTTGTATTACCATGATAATAAATTGTTTATACCCACTATTGCTCTACAACAGCAAATCATGGAGTGGTGCCATGACAGTGCTCTAGCAGGACACCCAGGGAGTGTTAAAACCATAAATATTTGTCAAAGGTGGTTTTGGTGGGAGAACATGTCAAAAGATATCGTGGCCTTTGTTCAAGCATGCTCAACCTGTGCAAGACAGAAAGAGTCTCATTGTGCACCCACAGGATTATTGAAAACTATAGCACTCCCTCCCTCGCCATGGCATTCGATTAGCATGGACTTTATTACTGATCTTCCAAAGTGCCAGGGTTATAACACCATTTACGTGGTAGTCGACATGTTGTCCAAAATGGCCCATTTTGTCCCCTTAAAGAAGATCCCCTCTTCAAAAGAATTGGCTCAAGTATTCTTAGACCAGATTGTACGTCTCCATGGGTTGCCCTCTGTCATTATTTCGGACAGAGGCCCTCAATTTGTATCTAGGTTTTGGCAAGGATTGTGTTCAGTTCTAGATATTGACCATAGGCTTTCAACAGCTTACCATCCCCAAACAGATGGGCAAACCGAAAGAACCAATCAGACTCTTGAACAGTACCTGCGTTGTTTATTAACTACTCTCTCTTCCACTTGGGTTCAAGCTCTTCCCATAGCAGAATTCGCTTATAATAATTCTCAACACTCTGCTACTGGTATTTGTCCCTTTTTTTTAACTATGCCCAACACCCAAGAATGCTTCCCTTAGTGCTGGCCCATAGAAAGGAGACCGTACCTGCACTTGAGGAACACCATAAAAAGATCATGGGGGTATGGGAGGAAGCAAAAGGAGAATTAAGTAAAGCCAAAGAAACCATGAAAATACTGGCAGATAAGGGTAGAAGACTCAAACCCACATACACCGTAGGAGAGAAAGTCTGGCTTTCCACCAAAAATCTTAGATTGGAAGGATCCAGAAAATTTCATCCCAGGTTTATAGGACACTTTCCTATACAGAAAATTATAACTCCTGTTACCTTGAAATTACAACTACCCCCTCAAATGAAAATACACCCTGTTTTCCACTGCTCCTTGATCACGAAATACATACCCCCTCTGAAACCTGACAAACCACCACCTCCTCTGATAATTAAGGGAGAAGAGGAATATGAAGTTAAGAAAATATAGAACTCCCGAAGAATCAAGGGTAAACTCCAGTACCTCGTGGATTGGGTGGGATATCCCCCTGAAGACAGGTCTTGGGAACCAGCAGAAAACATCCATGCTGCTAGGTTAATCAGAGCATTTCACACCCTCCACCCAACTAAACCCGCCCACTTACTAGGCCTTTGGGGAGGGGTACTGTTAGGTCATTGCGGCGTTTGCCGTGCCGCAGACATTGACATGTGGTTAGGCAGGGTTCCCCAGTGTCCGTTTACACCCATTCCCTAGACTTTCTGCACAAATCTTGTCCTTTGCAGATGGTCCCTAGCAGACGTAAGAGACGTGTCTGACTGTAATCCAATGCTTGGCTTACTATTCGTTACCACGCCCCCTCCTTGCTTCTTGGTTGCGAGAAACGCCATTCCCTCGGCGTCTCTGTTACGCTCCCGATTCCTTTCCTCCTTGACAAATACCTCTTTTGGGACTTCTTGGGGCTTACTGAGTACGTGCTCAGGTGCCGTCATCTAGCTGCAGAGCCCGGACGAATCCCTGGACTCCCGCCTCCCCTCCGACGAAGAGCCTCACCTCTGCTGCTCCTTTTTAATGCAGAGTCTCGCCTCTAGTATTAGCGGGAGGTTCTCTGATCTCTCAGTTCTCGCAAACATTGAGTCCTCCTGCCTGCTTCGGAGGCTTTATCTCTTGGCCGTTGTGCATGATATTCCCTGTTACCTGCCGGTGAGGCTATGGCAGGAACTTTCTGACAAGTCTGCACAATCCTTTGGTTTCCTTTTTCCCTATCGAGAGAGTGTTGCTCTGCTTGGTAAGAGTGTGCCGGGCCGGGCTTCGCCTCTCTTGAGCGTGTTAATGCTCCGCTCTTTTCCCCCTGAAGAGCCGGCCATTGCACCTCAACTCCATTCCCCCTATTATTTATTTTGGTGTGAATGGTGTATGAATGCGTCCTCTTTCTTGAGTCCTCCACTACTTAGCCTGGCATCACAATTCCTGGGCTATACTTTCTTACGAGGACAACCTGCTTCAAGGACGCTCTTGGACGCGACTGGGGAAAGTGAACCTCGGTTCTAATCACATGTCAATGTACACTTATTGGGTGTTAGGGAATAGTGCATAAGATCGTTACCACTTACACTGTTTTCTCTACAGCCTTCTCTCCGCCCCACAGACCAGCTTCATTCATGTTGTTCCACCCTATGTATGGGGAGAGTGGTGGAATTTTCCCCCATACCTTTAGAAAACAGTCTTCAGGAGTGTGTGCAATCTTGCATTCTTGTCACTGTTTTTTAGAGGTTAAGAGGATTTATCTTCACTCCTGTGGAAACTTGGCACGTATCCTTTCAGGTCCGACAGTCTTGTACCTAGTTTTTATGGGAGTGTTGATATCTTTATAAAGTCCCGAAGCTGGGACCCTGCTTCTTCTACCATTTTCTCTACAAAGAAACTATCTAAGGATCCCTGGAGGTCAATTATGTGAACAAGTATATCTCTAAGAGAGGCTTGATAATACGTACAGATCTGGGGCAGAACGAGTCCCCCTGATTAATTTCCAGTTGAAGTACCGGATATTTAACCCTGAATGCTCTTTTATTCCAAATAAATTGGTGAAATAATACTTCCAGTTCTATAAAATATTCCATATTTACTTTTAACGGGACATTAGTAAAAAGAAAGATTAATAAGGGTAAACCTGACATTTTGATAAGAGAAACCCGACCAATTAAGGTGAGAGGCAGGAATGTCCATCTATCTAATAACGCTCTAATTTTCTTCATCATGGGGACATACAACTCTGCATTGGAATTAGTAATATATACTCCAAGGAACCAAATTGGATTGCTGGATAGAACTTGACATTGGAAAGTAGCGGGAAGAATATTCGTTGAGGTGTTACAAAACCTCTGTGTTCTTTTGATTAATTTTATACCCTCCAATTGATTGAAATTGGGCAAACTCCGTGAGCATCGTCCTTAGATTTTGCTCTAGCAGTTTTAGGTGTAGAATGATATCGTCCGCGAAGAGCTTTAATTTAGTCATGCCCTCTATAGGGGGTTCTATACCTACATTTGCCCTAATCCTGGCTGCCAATGGTTTGATGAAAAAAGTAAATAAAACAGGCGATAAGGGACAGCCCTGACAAAGTCCACGATTTATACCTATAATTCCGGCTAAGTTGGAATTCACGAAAACCTGAGCCTGGGAGCCATGATATATATTGCGCAGCATGTTAATATTACATTAGGAATTCCCACGTTATTAAGACCATAGAAAAGGGTCTCCCAATTGTCAGGGTCAAAAGCTTTCTCAGCGTCTAACATCATTATAAAAGCAGATATATGATTGATGTTAAAAATATCTAGTGCATGAATTACGAAAGCAGTATTAGATGACATTTGTCTACCTGACAAGAACCCAGTCTGGTCATTATAAATATCTTTCTGGGCAACAAGCGTAATTCTATTGGCCCAGATTTTCATTTAAATTTTGTAGTCGGAATTTAGTAATCTGATAGGTTGGTAAGAATTTACCTCTCTAGGATTCTTCCCCTTCTTGACGAAGCTAACTAAAGTAGATACTTTAAATATTGCTGGGAACTCACCACCTGCTTTTACAAAATTAAAAAAGATCTACAAGAAAAGGTGTTAACTCTTTTTGGAACTCTTTGTAGAATTCAGTTGGAAGGCCATTGTTTCCACAGGCCTTGCCAGATGGCATTGAAGCTAAAGCCTGCCAAATTTCTGATGCAGTGATATCATCTACTAGTTCCTTTGTCTGGGAGCTTGACATCTGTGGGAAATTAATTTCTGAGAAATTCTGACATATTGCTTCCCCCGAAGCCGTATATTTATTTGCTTAGAGGTTATTATAGTGCTCAAAGAAAGTTTTTGCTACTCTTTCCTTTTCGGAGACCAAAACCCCCGTTTCTGAGTCCTCTATTTCAATAATTAAAGCTGCCTCCTGCTTCACCCGTGTTGACCAGGCCAAAAGTTTATACATCAACAGGTTTTATTCATACATTCGTTGATGAAACATTTGTGAGTTATTCAATTCTTCAATTATAAAAAACTCCCTTAGTTCCTGTTGGGCTACAGCCAACTGCCTGTCAATCCCCATACGATCGCCCAAGGAACTAGTCCTTGCCTTCAAGGGGGTTGACTGCTAATTGAAGTTCGGATATATGTGCTACCCGTATTTTTGCTCGTGCTGCCATAAAGGCAATAATCTGGCGACAAATCGACGCTTTACACTTTAAAGACACCCCAAACCAAAAAAGATGTCGTAGTGCCCTTTTGACCTGAACAAATTATTTAATCCAGTTTTTCATGGTTGACATCCACTCTTGATTAGAGAGCAAGAGGCGGTCCATCTGCCACCTGGACAGGTCCCTTCACATGACTTCTAATTCTATCTTTAAACTAATCAGTGAATGATCCAAAAAGGAATTAGCACAAATTTGAGAGTCAATGCACCTAAGGGAATGAGCCACAAGAAAAAAAACTATACGAGAGGCAGACTGGAATTATCGAGAATAAAAAGTATATTGCGACATGGCTGGGTGAGCTCTACGCCATGGATCAATCAACTGATGATCTTGTATCAAAATATCTAGTGCTTTTTTTGTAGTTAGCTTTAACAGTTTTTTCGTTTTATTTGAAGTGCCTCATACTAAGTCCTGAATGTAGTTGAAATCCCCCCAAGAAGCATGACATCATCCAACTCTCTTTAAAAAAAACAAAAATGTAAATTGTGTTTATTGAGTTTTTAGATATAAAATACAATAACACATATCATTGTACCGTGAGGATGGAACATGTCTTCTGACTACAAACAAAACTGAGGTCTATACAGATCTACTTACATCGTCATGTATAATCTTTTAAGCACAGCTAAACGTTACTTTGTACTTCCAATGGGTTTTGGGGGTTCTTTCCGTTTTTCTAAGACATTGTGCACCTTTGGAGCTGAGTGCTTCCTGAATGGTTCCAAGGCGAATTGGAGTCTCTGCCAGCATTTCATGTGTGCGAAATTCTTTTGGGTTTGCCAAACCCCAGGCGCTATCAGTAACATTGCCATTATCTTTGCTTGTTTATTTATCTCTTTCACAGCAGGGGCTTGTCGAGCATTTCTAGGAGGCAGCACCGGACCCCCTTGTTAAAATCCACTTATGGTTCCATTGGTATGTTGCACTTATTTCGTTTATTACTTTAATTGGGTAGAATTGCTGAGAATAGTTATTGATACTATTGCTCCCTCCTTAGATCACTAGTGGCTCCACATCGTACTGAACACCTGTTTAAGGAATCCAAACAGGTTTTTGACTTTACAGTTATTAGTGCCAGACAATGCAATGTAGAGAGGTTTTCTTCTCCTGCTACTTCATCATAAAAAAGCTGAGAAAAATCTTCCCTTTTATTGGCCAGGCTTTGCAAAAGACAGTGGTAGTAGGTCTACTGCTGTCTAAACTAGATTATTGTAATGCGCTGCTTCTGGGAATGGATAAAGCCCAGAATAACAAATTGCAGTCCTTGCAAAATGCGGCGGCTAGGCTGCTGTTAAATATTCCCAAAGGATGTTCCACGTCTAAGGGTATCAGAGCCCTCCATTGGCTTCCCATACAGCAAAGGGTGGAGTTTAAGATCCTATGCACGGTTCATAAAGTGGTCTACGGAGGTGGGGCCAAGGATATGCAGAGATTATTCAGGCCCTACATCCCAGGGAGGACTTTGAGATCGAGCAAGGCATGCCTTATGCAAGTAGATGAAATCAGGAGAGCCAGATGGGGTGGAAAAGCATTCTCCCATTGTGCAGCGAAGTTATGGAATAAGCTGCCATCTGCCACACGACGGCAGCCCAATCATCGAATTTTTAGGAAGATCTTGAAAACTTTGCTGTTCTCACAGGCATAGTCTGACATTTGTGTGACATCCTTTTACTTACATTTAGCGCCAAGACGCTGTTTGCATTCGTGCGCTTTACAAGTGTATATCCTATCCTATCCTATCCTTCTTGTGCATCCTGGTGATTGTATTATGAATTCATAGTGATTTGCTCTTGTTACAGATCTCCCTCCCTGCTGTTACCGTCCTTCCCTTCCCTCACTTGATAACCCCTCGAGTCTGTTGGTATACTTAGACCTTGGGGCTATCAGGAGGTGGACCTCATTGAGCATTGTACGACTCTGAGGATTCAAGGCCTAGACAGAATCAACGGCCCATGAATTGTTAACCTCCCGGTCATACGTTGATATGGCCACCTTAGAGGACGTTATAGCTGCTATGGCCTTGGTACAGGCCAAACCTGCTGCCTCTAGGGCAGAAACAGCTACCCTACAGGCTCAGGTAGATAGGGTGAATAGAAACCCTTTTGATGTGGGGTTACCACACGCTTCCCAAGCAGCACCAGTGGTAGTGGAGGTCCCTACGCCCATTCCTCTAGCTACACCGGAAAGGTTTTATGTGGAAAGTAGCAAGGGGGCATATTATCAAGCAACAGCATTAAAATTATCGCCGTTTTAGCCGCAGGAAACTGGGCTTCTATTGGAATTCTCTATGGCATATTATCAAGCCCATTATCGCCGTTTTAGTGGCAGTTTCCTGCAGCTAAAACAGCGATAATTTTAACGTCGTTGCTTGATAATATGCCCCAAGGTTCAGGTGTTTCTCACACAGGTATTACTGCACTTTATATGTAAGCTTAAAGCATTAAACTCCAACCATGCTAGAGTAGCGTTTTGAATAT
Organism: Lissotriton helveticus; assembly: GCF_964261635.1. Taxonomy (NCBI): domain Eukaryota; kingdom Metazoa; phylum Chordata; class Amphibia; order Caudata; family Salamandridae; genus Lissotriton; species Lissotriton helveticus. The sequence continues at coordinate 685,248,220 of NC_136070.1, read as the reverse complement.
CTTATTTGGCGGGGGATGCAGCTCAATGGGCGGTACCACTAGTAAAGGGGGATGACCCCTTATTGTACAAGTGGGATTCTTTTATCAAAGAATTCGAGAGAACGTTTAATCGCAGAGCAGCTACACTCTCAGCCGACCGAGATTTGTTGGAGTTGAAGCAAGGGAACCAGGACCTAATTTCCTACCTAAACAATTTTCGGAGACTAGTAACGGAAACAGAATGGCTGGAGGCAAAACAAGCAGCTATTTTTCACCAGGGATTGCGGGTGGAAATGAAGGACGTCTTGGGCCGATCGATCCACCACCCGCTTCTTGTGAGGACATTGCAAGCCTGGTCCTAAGGTTGGATCATCGCCTTAGCGAACAAAAGGGAGAACACAAGAAGAGGGACAGATACGCATCTTGTTTTGATCAACCACGGACACCTGACAGCAGCCAAACCTCTAAACATGAACCTATGGAGATTGGGACAGTTCGTTCGCCTCTCACCACCAAGGAAAGAGATTATCGGCCAAAGAAAGGACTGTGCATTTATTGCGGAAGAAAAGGCAACTTCATTATTGAATGCACTCTGAGACCAAAGTATCCAAGGGTGGACTTTAAGAAGGTGTCTACGGTTACATATGGACCCCAGATGGGAAATATTGAGCTTGAAGAAGGATGAGGGGACCACTTCAAGGCATCCCTTCACTAGAAGGTGACAGCATGAGGGCGAAAAACCATTGTAATGTGGAAATACACCTACTGATTCGAGAAGAGTGGCACCTTGTTGGGCCATGCTGGATTCCGGCACCACCGGTTGTTTTATGGACCAGGAGCAGGCACTAACCCTGGGAATCTCCCTACAAGAGAAGGAAACACCGGAGGCTGTGTTTGCAGTGGATGGAAGACGATTGGATTCAGGACCCATCAATTTCCAAACTGGGGCCCTAGATATGTTACAAGGAACTCACCACAGGGAAAGCTTGGCCATTACCATTATCCAAGCTTTCCAATACGGTGTGATACTAGGATTACCTTGGCTGAGAAAACACAACCCCCAGGTGGAGTGGGAGGAATAAAACCTTGTATTTACTTCAGACTACTGCAGGAATCATTGTACCCAACCTTGTACCAACCCAGCTAAGGCCATGGCACTGTGTCATCACGTCGTTACCGAGGTAGAACTTGATCTGACCTTACCAGATGAATACCAGGAATACATGGAGGTGTTCAACGAAACGAAGGCAGAAGTATTACCACCACACTGACCTCTATGACTGCCAGACCTAGTACCCAGTGCTATCATACCAGCAAGGAGAGTGTACACTCTCACGGAACCTGAGAATGTTCATCTCCATGCCTACCTGGATAAGCATTTGGCGTTGGGGTTCATACGTGACTCCAAGTCCCTTGCAGCTTCTCCTTTGTTTTTTATACCCAAGGCGAATGAGGAGCTACGCACCTGTGTGGACTTCAGAGCGTTGAACGACATCACCATTAAGAACAGCTATCCGCTACCCCTGATCAACGTATTGTTGGAGCAAGTCAAAAAGGCCGTGATATACACCCGTCTGGATCTAAAAGGGGAATATGACTTAGTCCGTGTGTGCAACGGGGACGAGTGGAAGAAGACGTTCAAAATATGTTTTGGACTGTATGAATACCATGTAATGCCGTTCGGCTTATGCAACACCCCTGCGTCATTCCAATTCTTTCTTAACGATGTCCTGCAAGAGTACCTGGACCAGTTTGTGGTGGTTTATATAGATGACATTCTGATCTATTCGTCCAGCGTGGAGATTCACACACAGCACACATGTACCATCTTACAGACCCTGCAAGACCACCATTTGTACTGTAAGAGCACCAAATGTGAGTTCAGCGTGACCTCAGTTGAATTCCTTGGTGTGATATTAACCCCTTGGGGACAGGAAATGTCTAAACGGAAAATCATCACCGTGAAGGATTGGCCTAAACCACTGAATGGCCGCGAAATCCAGGGTTTTCTAGGTTTTGCCAATTTCTACCGCCGGTTCACCTATCACTTCTCGGACCTGGCAGCTCCCCTTACACGTTTGCTGAAAAAGAAGGCCATCTTCCAATGGACGGAAGAGGCTCAAAAGGGGTTTGAGGCTTTGAAACCTCCTTTTTTTATCAGCCCCAGTGTTAGTACATGCGGATCCCGAATGACCGTACATCGTCAAGGCAGGCGCTTCTGACTCAGCTGTGGGAGCGGTGGTCTCTCAACACCATATGACAACTGGCCAGTTGCACCCTGTGACTTATATGTTGAGGAAGCTCAATCCTGCGGAACGTAATTACGCAGTTGCAGAAAAAAAGCTACTGGCGATAAAAGAGGCCTTTTTGGACTGGAGACACTTTCTGATGGGGGCCAAGCATGTTGTAACCGTGTTCACCGACCATCGTAACCTCCAATTCATGACAACAGCAAGACATCTGACACTACGACAATTGCGATGGATGTTATTCTTCGGAGGGTTCAACTTTCTGGTAACTTATCGACCAGGAAGCGAGAACAAGAAGGCGGATGCATTAACCAGCCAAACTACTGCTGTGTGTCCCGTTGAAGGCCCAAAAAACTCCATTATCAATCCACAGAATCTGATACGTGCAAACTGTACAGACACCTTCCTTAGGAGTATCGCACATAACATCCTCAATGAAAAGTGGAAGGACTGGTTGGAGAAGAACCAGGACTGGAAGGTGACCACAGGTCTCCCGGTGCGCGGAAATCAGCTTTTGTTACCTATTAGTTCCCTATGAAAACAAGTCTTCAAATGGTGTCACATCTTATCCAGTGTAACAAGAGAGGTTGTACAAAGTTCCCCTAGATTAAAGCCTGTAACGGAGTCTCTCTCTCAGTGGGGATAGTGGAGGGAAAGGAGGTATGGGAAGCCAACAGGTCCCTTGTCGGAACTAAGAAACCTCATACAACTACAGGACTGGATGACATGTCTCATTCAGCCCTTTGTGATGTTGTTTGCATCATCGGCTTCCTGCTCCTGCGTCAAGCCGGCGCTGCAATGCTTGACGGGTAACAACGTGTGTTACTCTCTGACGGAGATCTTTTGTTCCTTGCCGTGATTTACTGGTGTGTGAGGTACAAAAACAGGTGAAGTAGTGAGCAAAATGTGGGTTTAAAAAAAGTTGGATAGTCCACTAAGAGACCTTTATTGGTGTGGCTAGCCACTTTGTTAAAAAGTGCAAAGAGGGGTATAGAGGCCCAGGGTAACCATTAGTATGGCCTCATTTCAACCCTCCGACATGGTCAACATGTTTCATGCCCATAAAAGGCAATTCTTCAGGACCAGAAAGTGCTCATATACTTATTAAGTGCCCTAAGGTGAGCTCAGGAGTATGGTTTATACAACCTGGTTGGTCTATGACCGGAGCTAGCCAAAAGTACTGTCACACCGTCAGACCTAAGGATTAAAACGGAAAACATCAACATTGTATGCAATAGCCGCTCAAAAATTAAGCGTCTTGAGTATCCCAATTTATAATACAACACCCAGGCATCAGTGATTCACTCGGTCCTGGGACCGTTAATTTAGTGTGAATTCGTGCAGGGCGAGAGAGAGAGAGAGAGACTCTCATTACAATACGGTCCCAAGTAATCTTTGGAACACGTGAGAATGGAAATGAAAATAACAATAAAACTAAAGAGTCTTAATCATTGCAAGAGGTATGTTACTTGTTGGTAATAGCGCCTCTCGTGTCAATAAATAGGTAACTAACATTGAACAGCCAGGGACCGCCGTGGGGGAAGACATGGGCTTTAAGGGAAGGCTACCAGCAAGGGTAACTGCCAGCAGTCGGGGCTTACCATTGCCAATGCTGTCTCGGTCAGCGCGGCTGTTTCAGGTGGGGCGTGCGCTGGAGATAGTACCCTGTGGAGACAATCGGCAGGGGAAAGAGAGACAGAATAGTCATGCCCAGCTCATGGACAGGGGGAGCATGAGAAAAACGGGATCGCCAGTAGGTCACATGGGGTCCCGTCACGTCAGGCTGTGCCGTACGGTAGGGCTGGATCCCAGTCCTAGTCCGTGACTCTGCCCGTCGGCGCCCGTCGGCGCCGAACGAGTGCACCGGTGGTCGGGAGTGCGACCAGTGGTTTGGTGAGGCCGTGGGTCTGGAATCAAAGTAGCGGCCCCCGGCCGGCAGAACAAGCAGAGCCGCAGGACCTGACGGGGGCAGTCACCATTGACCGCAGCCCGGCGGAACAATAAGCCCCACGTGGTCTCCTGGGGGGACCGTCACATGTGCAGCGGCGGAGCAGGGATGAGGGCCCTGATTGCTTACCTTAGCGACGGAGTGTCTGCGCCATTCGTAACCTCTTATCCAGTGAAGGACACAATGGCCAGGAAAAGACTCTGGAACTGGTGCTGCGTCAGTTCTAGTGACCCACCGTAAAAAGGATATATCCATCTGAGTTAACAAATGTATGACTTGCAGCCAAATGAAACCCTTGCATGCTTGCCGGGCTGCAGTGCGCTGACGCATCGGGGGAAAGGTGACAAGAACGCATTACCGGCGGAGCCCCGGGGGACAGGACTGTGCTGGTGGAACCCTGTGGGGCAAGTAGGTACGGGGCGCCCCCCTCCCCCAACCCGCCAGACATTCATAACGGGCCAGAAGACGACCTGGGGGAGGTGTGGCCGCCATTTTATACGCATAACACAGGGCAGTCCCACATTTTAGCTGCCCTATTCACTTGTGGACCTGGCTGCAGCACCCCCGCCAATTCTAATAGCTGCAACCCCCACCATCCACAGCGAGTGTTAAAGGACACTGATCTGTCCCCAGATAGATCTAGAGAACGAGGGACAGTGACGACTGGGGACAGTGAGCGACCCCACCCCTGAACCACGCAACTTACTGGCCTTAACTGAGTGGCAGCCGTGCTGATCAACCTGCTGTACTGTTTTGCACTCTGGAGAAACCGGCACGTACACAATAGTGGGAGACAGATACCTGTGGCTGATAGCTGTGTTTGAACCCGCGGATCATACCTAGAAGCAAGCATAAGAAGGTACAAGATCCCCCCTCCTCTCACGTGGTGGATTGCCACTTCTGCTGTGGTCAAATAGGCACCCACACAGTACTGTATTGCCCACCTTAACAGATGCGACTGGTGCCCTTCGGTGCTGTTAAATCCTGCACTCCTTCCTCTTCAGCCTGACTCCACCCCGTGACATAGCCGGGAATCTGCCGTTATGGGGCGCACAGACACAAAACAGTCTAAGATTCCATTTGAAACCCGCAAGGTGCCCAGATCGCAATCCGCTGAATGCGGGGACGTGGGTGCCGCGGGCGAGGTGGAAGAAGATTGGAAATCGCTGCTACTGAGCATGAGACAAAGCCTAACTTCCATAGACACTAAAATGGATACCATGAATTCAAGGATGGAAGCAATGGTCAACAAGCTAGATCAACATGATCATCGCATTAAGGAGGTCGAAACCATAGTGTCCGACCTGGAAGATGGCGCTACCACCAATAAAAGTCAACTCACACAGATGGACAAACTGCTCCGCGTCATAGCCAAAAAGAATGAGGACTTGGAGGCGCGCTCCAGAAGGAACAATGTGCGAATTCTAGGCTTGGCAGAATCCACCAATGTGGGCCGGATGGAAGATTTTGTTGAGAAACTAATAACCGACCTATTCGGCAGGGAATCCTTCTCGGCCAACCTGGTAGTGGAACGGGCACACAGATCTCTGGCGGCACAGCCTCCCCCTGGAGCGGCACCGCGACCGGTCATAGCTCGCTTCCTCAACTATCGCGACAGAGACACAGTCCTCCGTCTCGCTCGTGAGCGTAAGCAAGTGCACTTTGAGAACACGACGCTGATGTTCTATCCTGACTTCACTCAATCAGTACAGGAGGCCCGACGCAAGTTTACCGCAGTAAAAAAGAAGCTACAAATGCAGGAGATTCCCTACGCAATGCTGTACCCGGCGAAGCTGAAGATCACCCACCTTGGGAAGCAACAGTTCTTTCAGAACCCGCAGCAGGTGGAATCAATCAATCAATCAATCAGAGCATTTGTATAGCGCACTACTCACCCGGAGGGTCTCAAGGCGCTGGGGGGAGGGGGTCCGCTACTGCTCGAACAGCCAGGTCTTGAGCTGCTTCCTGAAGGCGAGGTGGTCCTGGGTGAGGCGGAGGTGGGTCGGAAGGGAGTTCCAAGTCTTGGCGGCCAGGTAGGAGAAGGACCTTCCTCCTGTGGTGGCTCTTCGGATGTGGGGGACGGCGGCGAGGGCGTGGCTGGTCGATCGAAGCTTGCGTTTGGGAGCGTAGAAGTTGAGACGTCTGTTGAGGTATCCTGGTCCTTGGTTGTGTAGGGCTTTGTGTGCGTGGGTGAGGAGCCGGAAGGTGATTCTCTTGTTGACCGGGAGCCAGTGCAGGTCTCTCAGGTGTCCGGAGATGTGGCTGCGGCGGGGGATGTCCAGGATGAGTCGTGCTGAGGTGTTCTGGATCCGCTGGAGTCTCTTCTGGAGTTTGGCGGTGGTTCCGGCGTAGAGGGAGTTGCCGTAGTCCAGACGGCTGGTGACGAGGGCCATGGTGACCGTCTTCCTGGTCTCGGTGGGGATCCAACGGAAGATCTTACGTAGCATGCGCAGGATGTTGAAGCATGACGAGGAGACGGCGTTGACTTGTCTGGTCATGGAGAGGGAGAAGTCCAGGATGAAGCCCAGGTTGCGTGCGTGGTCTGTGGGTTTGGGTGCGCTGCCCAGGGCGGGGAGCCACCAGGAGTCGTCCCAGGCGGAGGGTGAGGATCCCAGGATGAGGACTTCCGTCTTGTCCGAGTTCAGTTTCAGGCGGCTGTTCGACATCCATGTGGCAACGTCTGTCATCCCTTCGTGCAGGTTGGCTCTGGCGGTGGCGGGGTCGTTAGTGAGGGAGAGGATCAGCTGGGTGTCGTCGGCGTAGGAGATGATGTTCAGGTTGTGCTGGCGTGCGATGGCTGCGAGGGGGCTCATGTAGACGTTGAAGAGTGTTGGGCTGAGCGAGGAGCCTTGAGGAACGCCGCAGATGACTTCGGTGGCCTCCGATCTGAACGGGGGGAGGCGGACTCTCTGTGTCCTTCCGGCGAGGAAGGAGGTGATCCACTCCAGTGCCTTCTCCTGGATTCCGACGTTGCTGAGGCGCTGTACTAGGGTACGGTGGCAGACAGTGTCGAAGGCCGCAGAGAGGTCCAGGAGGATGAGGGCCGCTGTTTCTCCGTTGTCGAGCAGGGCTCGGATGTCATCTGTAGCTGCGATCAGGGCGGTCTCGGTGCTGTGGTTGGCCCGGAAGCCAGACTGCGAGAGGTCGAGGGAGCCGTTCGTCTCGAGGAAGGCGGCCAGTTGCTTGTTGACGGTCTTCTCGATGACTTTGACCGGAAACGGGAGCAGCGAGATGGGGCGGTAGTTCTTGAGGTCGGTAGGGTCTGCTGATGGTTTCTTGAGTAGAGCGCTGAGTTCGGCGTGCTTCCAGCTCTCCGGGAAGGTGGCGATGTCGAAGGAGGTGTTGATGATGTCCCGCAGGTGGGGTGCGATGACAGCGTCGGCCTTGTTGAAGACGTGGTGTGGGCAGGGGTCTGTCGGAGATCCGGAGTGGATGGAGTTCATCGTGCGGATGGTGTCTTCGGTGCTGATCGGGGTCCAGGCGCGGAGGGTGGTGGAGGGGGGCGGTGGTTCGGTCGTGGCGTGCGTCGGTTGAGTGCTGAAGCTGTTGTGGATGTCTGCGATCTTGTTGTGGAAGTAGGAGGCGAGGGAGTTGCAGAGGTCTTGCGAAGGGGTGATGTCGTTGTTTCCGGCGTTGGGGTTGGAGAGCTCTTTCACGATGTTGAAGAGTTCCTTGCTGTTGTGTGCGTTGTTGTCCAGTCGTTCCTTGAATGCGGTTTTCTTGGTGGCGTGGATCAGTTGGTGGTGTTTTCGGGTGGCGAGCTTGAGGGCAGTCATGTTGTCCGGTGTTGGGTCTCTGCGCCAGGTTTTCTCGAGTGCTCTGCAGTTCTTCTTGGAGCTCTTGAGTTCGTCGTTAAACCATGGGGCTTTCTTGCTGCCGGGTCTGCTCGGCGGGGTCTTCAGCGGGGCGAGGTCGTCTGCGCAGTCGCTGATCCATTTCGTGAGGTTGGTGGCTGCTTGGCTGGGGTTCGTTGTGCTGGTGGGAGGGTTCTTGCTCAGGGAAGTAGTGAGCTGGTCTGCAGTGATCTTGTTCCAGCTTCTGCGGGGAACCTGTTGCTGGTGATGGTGGAGCGTGGTTCTTCTGAAGCTGAAGTGGACGCAGCTGTGGTCCGTCCAGTGGAGTCCCGTGGCGTGGCTGAAGGCGATGTCCTTGCTGGAAGAGAAGATCGGGTCGAGTGTGTGTCCGGCGTAGTGGGTGGGGGTGGTCACCAGTTGCTCGAGTCCGAGGTTGGCGAGGTTGTCCAGCAGGGTGGTGGTGTTGCGGTCGTTGTTGTTCTCCAGGTGGAAGTTGAGGTCTCCGAGGAGGATGTAGTCGGCGGAGGGGAGGGCGAGCGGGCTGACGAAGTCGGCGATGTCCTCGCTGAATTGTGTGCGTGGTCCCGGGGGTCTGTAGATGAGGGTGCCTCTGAGGGTGGTCTTGGGGTTGGCGTGGATCTGGAAGTGCAGGTGTTCGGCGGGTGCGAGGTTGTCGTCGGTGTTGGTCGTGATGCGGATGGTGTTCCTGTGGATGATGGCGATGCCTCCTCCTGTCTGGTTGATGCGGTCCCTCCGGATGATCTTGTAGCCGTCCGGGATGGCGATGGCGATGTCGGGCGCTGAGGAGGCGTTCATCCAGGTTTCCGTGAGGAAGGCGACGTCTGGGTCTGTGGTGTCGAGCAGGTTCCAGAGCTCGACGGCGTGTCTGTGGACGGAGCGGGTGTTGAGCAGGATGCACCTCAGGTGGGTGCTGCTGGAGTTCGGCTTGGTGGGGGCTGGTGTGGAGTGGGTCCGGTTGCAGGTGAAGTTGCAGGAGTGGCAGCTGAAGGGTCCGTGGGTGCGTCTCGGTGTGGCTCGGCAGCAGCCCGGGGTTCGGCCGGTGTTGAGTGCGTTGAGTTCGGTGGCGTCGTAGGTCCGTCGGGTCGGCTTCCGGCGGTGGGGGCCAGGGGTCCTGGCACTGGGCGCGGTCCAGGCGCGGACGGGCGCAGACGGGCTTACCTTTGGCGCACCTTCGGTGCTCAATCGGTGCTCCCGCTGCGCGCGTCCGCTGTGCGGTCTCTCCGGGGGCGTCATAAGAAGGGGGACGGGAGGGCGGGTCTGCTGGTCTGGGCGATCGGCTGGGCCAATGGGCCGGTGGTGGGCGGGGCCTCAGGGGGCCAGCGGCGGGAAAAAGTGGCGAGCGGCGAGCGGGCGGCTCAGCTGAGGCTGGGCCGCTCGGGGGTGCTGGGGGGGCGACGGTGTCGGCAGACAGGCAGGCAGGCAAGGAGGCTGGCTGGCAAGGAGGCTGGCTGGCTATCAGTTCAGCAGGCGAGGGAGCAAGGGGGTGACCTGGCCTCGAGAGGCACAGTGGTCACTCCCGTGCGCAGCCAGGTAATCCCCTTAAGAAGGGGGACGGGAGGGCGGGTCTGCTGGTCTGGGCGATCGACTGGGCCAATGGGCCGGTGGTGGGCGGGGCCGCAGGGGGCCAGCGGCGGGAAAAAGTGGCGAGCGGGCGGCTCAGCTGAGGCTGGGCCGCTCGGGGGTGCTGGGGGGCGACGGTGTCGGCAGACAGGCAGGCAGGCAAGGAGGCTGGCTGGCTATCGGGTCAGCAGGCGAGGGAGCAAGGGGGTGACCCGGCCTCGAGAGGCACAGTGGACTACCTAAACGCCATCGGAGGGCTACATCGGCGGGTTTGGGTGCACGGGATCGCTCTAGAGCTCCCTCCCCTCTATTAGAACAGGACTAAAGGCTCTACTTCCTTTATACATTTCGCAGGCCTCCGGGTTGTTCCACAGCAGATGTCCTGAACTGCAGGGGTGAAGTATGAAACTGATTACTACATATGTTGCCTATGACTCTGCCTGGCAATCTGCCCCCGTCCCGCTGATCTGACTGTTGGATACAGTTTAAGAGGCGGGTGAGAGTATGGGAGTCAGTGGGCAGGTTGGGTGCCCCTGGTGTTCCCCTAAGTGGGCATTCCCCATATCAAAATGTTAACATGGGGATGTACGAGCAATGTTAGTTGGGTTTTATGATTGGGTGGGATTTGTTATTCCTGGCAAGTTGGGGATGCCGGTGTGGGAGGGGGGAGACAATTCCTTAGATATCACATTACTACCTATTCTTGCAATGATGGCAGAACTAGCACGATTGAATGTGAGTTGTATGCACAGGAGCGATGGCTGACAACTTAAGTGACAAGCAGAATGTTAAAATTTTGTCATGGAATGTGCGTGGACTGAACAATCTGAGGAAAAAGAGACAGGTGCTGGGATACCTAGACCGCCACCATATTTCAGTTGCCATGTTACAGGAAACGCACCTGTGCCCTGAAACCACACCCCAATTTGCATCGAGATGGGCATCCCATTGCTCCTTTGCTTCCTACTCATCCTATGCTAGAGGGGTCACGATCTTAGTAAAAAAGGGAGTGTCATTTGTACTGGGCGGGACAGAAGCTGATACGGGTAGACGCTATTGCCTCCTGTGGGGAAGACTGAATGCATATGGTGTGACCTTTGCCAATTATTATGGCCCAACTTTGATAAACCCACACACTCCTCCAATTATGGAACAAGATTCAAGAAATAGGCACGACATACGTGGTGTGGGGCGGGGACTTTAACACGGCGATCCAGCATCAACTAGACAGGTCTAATGCTTCCTCTGCCCATTACACTAATACAAGTCAGATGCTACAGGATCTAGTAATAGATAACTACCTGATAGATTCCTGGAGGCATTTGCACCCTGAGGGGAGAGAAGGTACCCATCACTCGGCGTTTCATTCCTCTTGGGCCAGATTTGATTATATATTTTTATCGGCAGGAATGGCGCATTGGATGGGGCACGTGACACATTTAGCCTGTACATACTCCGACCACTCACCTTTCATGGTAGACCTAGAGACCCCGACGCAGCACTCCCCTTACAGGAGCTGGTGCCTAAATCCCCTACACCTGCAAGATACAGTCTTTAAGACGGAACTAGAACAGGAAGGATATGCAGGATTTTTTCGAATGTAACCTAAATACGGCCTCTAGTGTCACTATAGTATGGGAGGCCTTCAAGGTCACAACCTGGGGGTGGTGTATTTCCAAAGGTGGGGGGTCCTAAAGACGTTACCCAATGACCTTAACAAACTGGAGAGGACACTCAAACAGCTCGAAGCTGACGTTGCAGCGAACCCCGACGGACACACGGTTAGGGCCAAAATGCGCGAAAAGCTTTCAGAGTACGAAGAACTGGCTGATAGGGAGAGCAAGTTCCGGGGCAAACTGTACATTGCGAGCGTGTATGGGGAGGGTGACCGACCTGGAAAAGCTCTGGCAAACGCAATTAAGCCCCCGAAGTTTTCTAACTATGTAATGGCCATACAGGATGCGCAGGGCAACCTCCATAGAAACCTCCGGACCTGCTCAATATATTCAAAGACTTTTACAATACACTTACTCCTCCCAGAGGGGAGACCCATTGAACCTGGCGACCTACTTAGATGATACAGCCTTGGCGTGGCTGGGTGATACCCAGCGTACATTTCTAGACCTTGAGCTTGAACTGGACGAAATAACTGAGGCAATAATGCAAATGAAGTCAGGGCGGGCCCCGGGGTCGGACGAGTTACCTATTGAATTTTATAAAACGTATGCCCCCATACTAGCCCCTATTCTCAGAGAAGTTTTCTATGCAGCACAGGAGGGGGGTGCCTGCAAGAGTCCATGCGTGAAGCAATACTTACTTCCTTACTAAAACCAGGGAAACCCCCAATAAGCTGCGACTCCTACCGTCCTCTTTCTTTATTAAATTGTGATGTGAAAATACTTGCAAAAGTTATAGCGACTAGGCTTAACTTGCTAATGCAAAGACTTGTGCTACCCGACCAAGCGGGATTCATACCGAATCGCATCACAGCACATAACCTCAGAACCTTGGCCTCAGTGATGCAAGATATAGACCCCAAGAGTGCTGCAGTGGCAGTTTTTCTCGATGCTACCAAAGCGTTCAATTCCCTGGAATGGGATTATCTGATGGGTATACTGTGCCGTATGGGTGTTCTCCAATGGATACAGCTAATATATCACCGTCCAATGGCATTGGTACTGTTAAATTGTGCCAGATCCTCCTCCTTCTCCATTTCCAGGGGAACACGCCAGGGCTGCCCTCTGTCCCCCATCCTATTTGTCCTGGCCATAGAACCTCTCGCTGCAGAGCTATGGCAGCATCATAATGACAGGGCATTGATCTACCCGGCCAGGCAGCTGCTGATCTCCCTCTATGCGGACGATCTGACCTTATATGTTAACAAGCCACAGGAAAAGTTTACCCCATCCTTAGGGAGATTACCAAATTCAGAGCCATATCCTGAATTCAGATTAACTGGTCCAAATCTGCAATCTTTCCCCTAACAGAGTCCACCGAACCACACCACCTCGACTACCCATTGGTCTGGGACATCAGTGATGTTATTTGAGATGTCATCAGTGATGTCATCAGTGATGTCACTGACCATGTCATGAATGATGTAATATGTGACATGATCAGCAGTGAATTGCGGGTGCGCGATATATAGTTAGTGCAACTAACTATATATGCGAATTTCAATGGTTTTGTGTGAGTAAAATAAGGTTTTGTAAATGCTAATTCCTAACTATATATGGTCTATAACCTATGGTTTTTTCAGTGAATATATATATATATATATATATATATATATATATATATATATATATATATATATATATATATATATATATATATATATATATATATATATATATATATATATATATATATATATATATATATATACATGTATGTGTGGATAACGATACCTTTGCAGTGGCAAAGCATTGAAGTTCTCATATATATCTGCATTTGTGTGGACTGAATAATATTGTTGATTCTTATATATTCCTGTAATCATTTGAATACTATTCTGCATTTATTTTATAACTGAAAATGTATCCATTTGAATGGTACTCCACATTTATATTATAAAAGTATATGCATCTCTAATCATGCATTAAAACATATATTGAGATGCATGCCACACTAACTTGACCAAAGGCCTTAAGCATTTGGATATCTTGGTGTTTAACCTTCAACATGAATGTTTGCTTTGGATGCAATCTTTATCTCTCATCAGCAGGTGCGGTTGTGTGATTTTATGACTAGAGAAGGCACATTGTGTGAGAAAGATAGTGAGGTTCGAGAGAAGTCCTAGGCTGTTCTGATGTGTGGACCAAAGAAAAGGAGTTTCAAGTGCAGTTGGCAAGTTTTACTGTTTGAAGGTGGAAAATAATGAGACATGGGATTCTCAAAGGTTCTTTTTGTGGGTAGAATTGATGATCACACTTCAGTTTATTCAGAATCCTGGTAGACTTAGAGAGGTTCAGAGCTCTTAGCGACATCTCTGTTGTGTGGCTTCATGCTATACAATATTCCTTCTCTTTAGAGAACTTTTACAAAGGCTCTGCTATGCTGACACCTTTCTCCTTTAAAGGATCTAATTAGGGTTCCTTCATCCAGTATTATTTAGAAGTAGATTTAGACTAGAAGATTTAGATTTTCCTTATGCTTTACAGGCAAGAGGACCTCAAATCATATACTGAACATCAAATCCGCTTGTTAATAGTCTGATTTGCAATTACAGAATTTCTCGTACGTTTTATGTTGCTAAGGCTAAACTACATTTGTCGGATTGGACTACCTGTAGTAATCCTATATTGTTACAACATATTCCTGAGACTGGCGTATATCAGTTTGGCTTTGAATTTGTAATAAATTCATATTCAACCCCTCAAAAAAATGGAAAAAAAAAAACCTTTTGGAGGGTGTGGTGTTTGGCATTAGGCATAGCTTCCAATACATCCACCAGCTTCCATCCTCAAACTGACGGTCAGAGGGAAGGGTAAACCAAACCCTAAAACAGTACCTTAGGTGTTACGTGGATGTTTCCACTGAGGCCTGGGTTGACAGGTTATGGTTAGCCGGAATAGCATATAACAGCGCTACCCACAGTTCAACGAAGCTCGCTCCCTTTTACTGCACTTATTTTTTTTTTTTTTTAAAACAGACCTTTATTGTCCAACATACATTGTACACAGCATTTAGCTTACAACCCAGCCGGGCCAGCTGCGAGGAATGAAGCAGTACATTGGAAATGGTAAGTAAACACAGCTGTAAGGCCGACAACCCTGGGGTTCGGCAGCGCACGTTAGCATTTCACGACATTATGCTGTCATATAACCATACAGTGTTACAAAAGTGTGTGGTCTACTCAGTTTTCCATATGTAGTCTATGAGGTCAGATTGGTGAGTTTGGGCTGGCACTCATCAACTGGTTCAGTTACGGGTGATGCCACCATATCTTTCGCACGTCATTTGGAAGGGCATCAATGTGTGTCAGCCTTCAAGTGAGCAGGGTGTTATATGAATGAGTGACTAGGTTGCACAGTATCCAGGCGTGTTGGAAGCTCGGGGGCACCTTGCTCGCCCACCCTGTCGAAAGGTACCGCCAGTGTTTGCGACACATAGATAATGCGCCTAGGCCCTAGCTGTGACGCCCGAAGGCCATATAAAGCGTGAAAATGCAAAGTGGTATCGGTATGGGCATGGTCTAAAAGAAAATAGAACTGGATCATTAATGAACTATAAAACAGTAACAGAAATTATATAGAAGGCAGGTAGGGGTGAATAGGGGCAGAGATAGCCATATTGTCGGGAGGAGGAGGTGTGGAGCTAGTGTGGTAGTCGTGTCCGATGAGGCGAGTGGGCGGGAAACCGGGGGGGGGGGGGGGGAAGGGCGGAGGAGGCCAGGTCCGAAGCGTGGCAACGGTACAGGGGGGGGTCCGTAGGGTCTGCTGGTACGTTAGTTCAGTGCAATCTCACAGGATTCGGGTCTATGTTGCAGCGCCGCGCGTGTCGGCGCATGACTGGGGGGGTTAGACAATCGCCAGTATGACATAGCCAGGTATGTGACGTATTGTGAGTAAGGCACAGTAGCCATGTGTGAGACAGTTCGTGTATTGTGCGGGATTCGCAGGTTCCGGTATTGGGAATGGAGGGGGGCGTAGCATGCAGGTCTCTACGTGATCCCCTGGTCTATGCAATTCTGCAGAAAGGACTGTAGGATGTCATCCCAGTGCTGTGCAATAGGAAACTTTCTAAGCCCTGCCGTCTCCTCACGCCTCAGCACAGAGCTCTCCGCCCGTGCCCAATTCGTCAGCGACAGGCTCCAGTGCCGGATGTGTGGGGGTGTGGCAGTCTTCCACCGCTTTGTTAGCAGTCTCTTGGCCGTGATTAGTCCGAGATCCCAGTACCTGGTCTGCACCTTGTTCAGTCGTGTACGTTTATACAATCCCAGTATGCCAGCCTCCCATGTGTTTGGCACCTGCTCCTGAGTGCAATTTCGGAGCATCATGGTCACTCCGTCCCAATACTGCTGGAGGGCAGGACAGAGCCAGAGCATGTGGAGGAGGTCCGCGCCTACTTGGGAGCAGCGCCCGCAGGCGGTGTCTGTGACCGAAAAATACTTATTAATCTTGTCCGGGGTGAGATATGCGCGGTGTAAAATGTAAAGCTGTATGACTTTGAAGCGCGGGTTGCAGGGGATGTTCACCGGGCCAGCCAGTATCACAGCCCACTCCTTGTCCGTCCAGTCCCTCCCCCTGTCCACCGCCCACTTCTCTCTCAGTTGTATAGTCGTCGGGTGCGTATGGAATAGAAGTGCCTGCACTAACCAATGTATTACGTGTGTGCCGTTGCTCATGACATGAAGGTACTGCATAAAGAGGTGGGTCGGTGGTTCGTCAGACATGTCTCCCCAAGCAGTGGCCATCGCGTGAATGAGTGAGGCGTGTAATAGAAACTGTCCGGCCGGGAGGGATGCGTCCCTTGCGAGATCCGCAAAGGATAGGAGGACGCCATCGGAATAGAGGTCACCAAGCGAATCCACTTCTGCGGTGGTCCAGTTACCCAACTGTGCAGCGGTCAGAGTCCCCGCCGCTGTTGGGGTACCCAGTAATGGCAGTATCGGTGCATAAGGTGTTGTCGCTCGGGTCAGGCGTAAGCAACGGAGGAAGCATCTGTGTGCCACCGCGAGCAGTAGCTGTGATGGTCGGGGAGTCCGTGTCAGTGGATGAAACAATACGTGCACTTGTAATAGGGACCAAACTGTGGCGTCCGTGGCTGTGTCTCCCAGTTTCTTACCACCGAGCCAGCCCGACACCCATTGCAATTGCGCTGCTAAATAGTATAGTTCCATGTTGGGAACAGCTAGGCCGCCTTCTGCAGTGGGCATGTAGAGTTTAGTCAACGCAACCCGTGGCCGACCCTTATTCCAAATCAGGTCACGCAACAGGACTTCGAGGTCTCGGAACACCCGGGCAGGGACATAAGTTGGTATATTCGCAAAGTAATACAGCAGCCTCGGTAGGACTATAATTTTTACAAGGGCGATGCGGCTCGGGACATTCAATGGCAGTGTCTTCCAGAACCCAACCTGTGCTCGGATAGATGCAATTGCTCTCAGCAGGTTTCCCTCCAAAATATCTGTAGGGTCTCTGTAGATGTGTATCCCAAGGTATCTGAACGTGGTAGGGTACCACTGCAATCTCTCACCCCTATACGTATATTGCATTCCGGAACATTCGGATTGAAGGAGTAGACCCCTGATTTGGCCCAGTTCACCCGCAATCCCGACATTTCCTCAAAGTCGCCAAAGATAGCAGTGAGGGATGCCGGGACATTACTTAGGTCGTTAACGTATAAGAGAAGGTCATCTGCATACAGGGACACCACATGTGGACCATCCGCCATAGGTATGCCCCAATCCATTCCCTGCGACCGAAGTTTCTCAGCCAGGGGTTCCACTGCTAAAGAGAACAGCAGTGGAGATAGGGGGCAGCCCTGTCTGGTGCCTCTCCTCACATTAATTGGGTCGGATAGCAACGGTCCTGTACGAACTCGGACTGTGGGTCCGCGGTACAATAGCCCAACCATAGTTTGGTAGTCGACCCCCAGCTCAAATTTTCCATGACCGCTCTCAGGTAGGGCCATTCCACTGAATCGAACGCCTTTTCCAGGTCCAGTACCAGACACCCAGCTCGCGGCCACCGCCTCACGGTGTATTCCTGCAAGCGGAACAGACGGCGGATGTTGTGGGACGTATGCCGTGTCGGTACGAACCCGTTTTGGTCATGATGTATCAGTGCAGGAACCAAAGGGGCTAGTCGGCGAGCAAGCGCGGAGGCGAGGATTTTGTAATCGGTGTTGAGGAGTGCTAGAGGGCGGTAGGATCCCATCTGTGTGCCATCCCTGTCAGGCTTGAGTAACGATACGAGGGTCGCCTCATTGAGTGTTGGGGGCAGGGCAAAGTCATCTATAGCCGCAGAGTACATCTTTGCCAGGTGTGGGATTAAGATGTCCGAGGCGGCCTTGTAGAATTCGGCCGGTAAGCCGTCTGGTCCCGGAGATTTGCCATTTGACAGGTTAAAGATGGTGTCACGAAGTTCCTCAGAGTCCAATGGTGCTCTGAGGTCATTCTGCTGCGCCGCCGTCAGGATAGGCAGCGGCATGTCAGATAGGTATTCAGAGATGGCATCTAGTGGGACGAGTAAGCGGGAGCGATATAGTCCCGAATAGTGGCCCGTGAACGCCTCGTGTATTTGGCGTTGGGAGTAGAGTATTCCGCCGTCTCCTGTCTGTATGGCTGATACGGGGGCCGAGCGATCCTCACGTGCAATTAGCCAGGCCAATAGCTTGCCTGGTCTATCACCCTGTCTATGGACCCGGGCGGAGTGTGCTGCGAAATTGACGTTTCGCAACTGATCCAGTAGGCGGCCGTGTTTCGCCTTGGCTTCAGTCAGTTGGGTTGTCGCTACTCCCCCCGTGGCGCATTCTAAATCCAGTAATTCAGTTTCTAGTTGTGTCAGGTCTCGCTCAAGTTCGCGTCGCATGTGCCCCTGTGTTCCCAGGCAGAGTCCCCGGATCACTACCTTGAAAGCATCCCATTCAGTCTGGGATGAGGACGCTGTGCCAGTGTTAAGAGCAAAGTATTGAGCCGTCTGCGTTAGAAGGGAGTCACGGAAGGTCGCGTCAAGTAATAGGTCCGGTTGTAGGCGCCAGGTGGGTATGGGAGGATGTGGATCGTCCCAGGCGATGGCCAGCGTGTGTGGATTATGATCGGAGTGGGTGCGACCCATGTATTGTGTGTCCCGAATTAATGGAAGGAGATCAGAAGAAACCATGTATCTGTCCAAGCGTACGTGTAAAGCGTGCGCACCCGACCAGTAGGAATATGTGCGCATTGTGGGGTTGCGTGTTCTCCATGCGTCATGCAGGTCCCATTGCCGGGCCCAATTGAGGAGGGCTTTCGTGGTGACGTGTACCTCCGCGGCGGCTGGGGGTGCGGTAGACCTGTCTAAGTTCACATCCAAGACACAGTTGTAGTCGCCTCCAAGGATCCATGGGAGCCCATGCCAAGGCGCCAGTGTCGTAGAGAGGCTCTCAAAGAAGCCACCTTGTTCAGTGTTTGGGGAATATAGGGAGGCTAGTATTACAGGGTGGCCATCAAGTCTGCCACGTACCATAGCATATTGGCCCTCCAAATCTATCTGTGTGTCCATGACCGCCCAGGGAGTGCCCGGTCGTACCCATATGAGCGCTCCTCGAGCATAGGAGGAGTACTCCGTGGCATAGAGCTGTCCGCGCCACCTTCGGCGCAGTGCATGTACCTCAGTTTTGTTTAGGTGTGTTTCCTGTAACAATGCCACTTGAAACTTATGTCGTCGTATGTAAGAGTAAATTTGGTATCGTCTCGACGGTGTGTGCATGCCTCTCACATTCCACGTGCATATCTTAATCTCAGCCATATTCAATGTCATGGTAAAGAGCACCTGTTCCACCCACCAGCCACCCCCCAGGCGTACACCCCCACCGCCCCCCCCGTCCCCCCACCCCGCCCACCCCAGACACAGACAACAGCATAATGATAAAGGACATAGGCATCTCTCTGAACGTAAGGGTGTGAAATGGAACAAGGTGTGCTAACATTGCTAAACAGCAAGAAATACCAAAAGGTCGGCAACGGAACATGTCGCCGTCCAAACGCGCCAAGAAGGCAAAGAGCAGTATTTAAGGTTAGGGGGAACTAGATCCAGGCGCGGTTCTGGCAGATCTCCAAAACCAACTAAGAGAAGATGATTAGGGGCCCTTCCCCAGGCCATATGTTACACACACCACGTAGTCAGAGACAGCGGTCAGGTAGGCAGCGCCTACTCTAGTAATGTGGTCTCGCGCAGGACCTCTTTCGTGCAGGGGAGAGAGGCAGAGTTCACTCCCAAAGTGTCTGGATTGGGAATGTCGCCGGGCGGCAGGGGCAGATGGCACGGGGCAGAGAGAGGGTGAGGAGAAACCACGCAGTATGGTTCCAACAGTTTGTCAGCTGCGCAGCGTCCATATATCTGGTTGAGTACTCACTGCGTTAAGTCCACACCCTCCGTCACCAGGGCAGCGAGGGGCATCCCAGGCATTGGTGTCCAGTTGCAGCATCTCAGTTATTGTCCGGGTCCTGACCTTTCCTCCGCCGCCCCGGCAGCATTCGACAATCAAGCATGCAGTACTTCAATGAGGCATATCAGCTGTTTGCGGTGTGACATCTGGCAGCTCCACAGAAAGTTGGGAGTCTGAGATCCCATAAATAGCCTCATCATCACTCGGAATCACCTGTGGACTGGTGGCTTGAACGTTGTCCGAGGTCGGTGAGGCGCTCAACTGGGAGACTCTCCGGAGCGCGTCTTGTTGCTCTTGGATCATTTGGTCCGTCGACGGGGAGTGGCGCATCGTGTCCTCCGGATGGCTGTTCCTGCGGTTTCTGTTGCGGCGTCGGCGTCGCCGCCCACGGCCTCTTGGTCTCGTCTCAGGATATTGTGCCTGCCTGGGCGCTGTGTCCGTCCCGCTGTCCAGCCAGTCGCTTACTTCCACAGGAGTATTGAAGAAGTAGGTCTTGTCCCGCGCCACCACTCTCAGTTTTGCAGGAAAGAGTAGGGAGTACTTCAGGCCAGCCTCACGCAGTCGTCGTTTCACTTCCAAGAAATCGTGTCTTTGACGTTGCACCTGAATGGTGTAGTCCGGGAAAAACATCACAGCAGCATTGTCAATGCAGATTTCCCCAAGCCGTCTCGTTTCCCTCAATATAGTGTCTCTGTCTCGATAATTCAGGACTTTGAAGAGGAGCGGTCTTGGGTTAGAGCCGGTGGTGTGAGGCCTCGTGGGCACACGGTGTGCTCTCTCCACCACAAAATATGGTGATAGTGTACCTTCCGGTAATAGACCTCTCAGCCAGTCTTCCACTCGTTGCGTCGGCCGGTTGCCTTCCCATTTCTCCGGGACCCCAACGAGCCTGATGTTGTTGCGTCTCGCTCTCCCTTCCGCATCCTCAGCACGATCTTCTAGGAACTCCACTCTGTTCAGTAGATCCTGTATTTGTTTATCCGTTTGGGTGACTTTGGGGCCAAGTTCTTCTACTGTACCCTCTAGTGTCTTGGTCCGATCAGCCAGCTTCTTGTGATCCTCACGTAGGTGGGTGAGGTCTATGGCAACGCTGTCTATTTTGGATTCTAGAGAAGTCCTGGTCAGTTGGAGCGACTGTTCCATTCGTTCCATGGAGGCTAACACGCTGTCCAGCCGCGCGGCAACTTGGTCGGCAGCCATCTTTTGCGAAGACTTGTCAGATTTTCCCTTCGGCGGGGCCCCTCCAGTTCCAGTGCGGGTCCTCACCCCTCCGGACATGTGCAAGGTGACTTGGCTAGTAGCGTAGTCCCGTGTGGTTGGGGGACAAGGAGGTGGTTGTCGCCCGGTGCCGGTAGCGTCTGCGGCTCGTAGTATTTTGTCGCCTATGTTTGGCGTCGCGTGGTAGATCAGTCGGCCCCTTGTGCGTCCCCCGTGCTGGCGGTAAGTCCGTGTGGTGGTACGCCTTGGCAAAGTGCCGGCCACGATGTTAGGGGTTCTGTGGTTTCAGTAGTTGTCTGTGCCTTCCAGCCATGACATAGGTGCAAGGGCCCCAGCCCTTCTCTGGGCAGACAGGGCGTGTCAGTCTTCACCTCGCGGGTTCCGGAGTGCCTAGGGCAACCAGTTCTCGGCTGCTGCGTGCGCCCAGGAAGTGTTGGGAAGGTGAGGTTATGCAGACATGTGCATCCGTGTCGCAGTGCCTCCTTGTACGTTCTCGGCGCTGTCTCACCACTATTGGCCTGTATCTGTTGCGCCGTGACCCCCGCGGTGTTCACGAGTCAGATCCACACCGGGAACAGCAGGTGTCAGCCGCCTCCGCGCCTCGCAGGTCTGTCCGCCTCGTGGGGCCCAGGGGGGGTTGTGATGCCTCAGCGTCCGGGTACAGCCGTCGCCATCGTATTGGTATTAGGCGATGACGGGGTCGTAGTGCTGTGGACGACCGCCTCTCCCCGCCTCACCACATCCACCAGGAGATTGGCGTCACGTTGGGGGGTGAGGTCGTAGCCTTTCCGCACTGATCGGTGTGCGGCGCCCACTCACCCCGACCCTCCGGTCCCGCCCGCAAGCACCAGCCGTACCTTCTGGGATAGTCTGGCAGCCTCGACTTCAGGGCCGTGGCTGCGGTATGTTGGAGACGCTCCCGGTTCCTGAATCTGGTCCCCCACTATCTCTCTGGGGCGTGGGGGGGAGGAGCAGCGGCCGATGCGGCCAGGCGGTCTCCCAGATCCGGTTCCGTCTCAAGGTGGGATCACGTGTGGCGGGTCGTTGAGTCTCGGTGTAAGGCCCAGGCGGTTGGTCCGAGCCTCGGTCGTCGCAGTTGTTTTTCCCCTGGTCAGGTGGTTGTAGGCTTCCCGGGATGGCGTCGCCCACAGTCATGCGAGTAGTCAGTCCCGCAGCTGCGTTCTCGGGCCGCACCGCCGCCAGCTCGATGGTTCCGGCACATCGGCCGCGTCTCCTCAGTTCCCCATGCAGGAATATTCAATCCTCTCAGTGCAGAGGGGGAGAAGCAGGGGCCAGATCGTCCAGGCCGCCCTCCGGTCGTTGATTCGATGGACGTGGGGGCCGCCGAGGCCAAGTCGCGGGCTGTGTGTCTGGGCCTGGCTGGTAGGCCCGGGCCGCGGCCTTGTGTAACTGTTCCTGCCGGCCGGATGGCAGCAAGCCTTGCCAGAAGGTCTCAGGAGAGGCCGGTGTCGGAGCTCCGGTCCTCCGATCCGAAAATCGGCCAGAGTGTCCAGAACTGCTATCTGCAGGTCCGCCTATGGTTTCGGGTGATTCCGATGAGAAATGTCGGAGAATTGGCCCGGGGAAGGGGAGCTCGGCTCGGAGCTCTACCCGGGTGCGACCTTCACCATTGCGCGCCAAGCCACGCCACCCCCTTTTACTGCACTTATGGGTTTCATCCTAGTTTCACCCCCTTTTTACACCCTTTACATTCTACACAGGTGCCCGAGGTACATCAAAGAATAGCCCATATACAGAACACCTTGAGGGTGGAGCAGAAAAGCTTGAGAGCAGCTAAGACACAGTACAAAGCCTACGCTGACAAACACAGACGCCCAGGGCCGGTGTATAGGAAGGGAAATTATGTAGGTCTATATACCAAAAACATCAGGTTCAGAAGATATAGCGTCTTCAATCCCAAATACATAGGTCCCTACAGAGTTATCAAGCTCATTATTCCTGTGGTGGTTAAACTAGCCTTTCAATCCAACTTGAGGATACACTCTGCTTTCCATGTGTCCCTTATTAAACCCTCTCATACACAGATAAGAAGGGGCCCAATGCCGGTTTTGGTAAACAATGAGGTAGAGCATGAGGTGAGGGGTATCGTAGATTCTAAAATCTACCGAACTGGGCTGTGGTATCTGGTAGCCTGAAGGGGTACGGGAACGAGGAAAACTCCTGGGAACCTGCCACAGGGGTTCTGCCCCTCGATACACGACCCTCTTTCATAAACGCTTTCCTAGGAAGCCTTCTCTCTGTCAGTGTTCTTCGGGGGAGGGATGTACTGTTGCGGAGCATCGTGGTGTCCTCCGGAGAACACTGCAGAGACATACTTGCATCGCCTCTGCCAGGTGTAAGAGGAGGGACCACACTTCCCATGAGGTGCTGGTTAAGTGACACGTGTGACGTCTCCACGTTCCACGAAGCGGAGATTTGAGGGCTTCCGGGGCACCGGTCACGTGTCGTTGATTCCACGATCAGAGCTGTATTTGCAGAAGGACACAAGGAGGACTGGTAGGGGTGCACTCTGCACCATAATCTCATTGTTCCTTGTTTGATACTTTGTGTTGGCTCCGCAGTTCTCAGACGTGCGGAAGCAAGACCCGGTGACTGTTTAGCCCCTTCGGATGAGCCATGGATTTAGCTCTTGCGGGGCTAATCGATGGGCCTCTTTATTCAATCTCTGTGTGTGCATAAGATTCAACAGAGCGGTAACTCTGTTACGGGAATACCGCAAACTATATACTTTGGAATACCGCAGTACGCGTTTGCACGCTGCTGCCTGCACTGTGCCAAGCATTCAGTAAAGTCCAGTGTTTTCCTCTTTTTGAGGTATTGAATTCCAGCATTAGCCGAGAAGGTTACATCTGCAAAAATCTGCTGGATCAGGAACTCTGTCTGGCCGACAGATGGCCTATACGTTACTTTGTACTTCCAAGGGGTATTGAGGGTTCTTTTCATTTTTCTAAGACATTGTGCACCTTTGCAGTTGAGTGCTTCACAAATGGTTCCAAGACGGATTGGAGTCTCCGCCAGCATTTCATGTGTGTGAAATTCTTTTGGGTTTGCCAACCCCCCAGCACTATCAGTAACATTGCCGTTATCTTTGCTTGTTTATTATTATCTTTGCTTGTTTATTTATCTATTTCACAGCAGGGGCTTGTCAAGCATTTCTAGGAGGCAGCTCCGGACCCCCTTGTTAAAATCCACTTATGGTTTCATTGGTATGTTGCAATTATTTCGTGTATTACTTTAATTGGGTAGAATTGCTGAGAATAGTTATTGATACTATTGTTCCATCCTTGTATACCTAGTGGCTCCACATCATACTGAACACCTGCTTAAGGAATACAAACAGGTTTTTTACTTTACAGGTATTAGTGCCAGACAAAGCAATGAAGAGAGGTTTTCTTGTGCATCCTGCTGAATGTATTATGTATTCATAGTGATTTGCTCTCGTTACAGATCACCCACCCTGCTGTTCTTGTCCTTCCCTTCTCTCACTTGATCTCTCCATTGAGTCTGTTGGTTTACTCAGACCTTGGGGCTATCAGGAGGTGGACCCCACTGAGCATCGTACTGTGAAATGTGGCTCTTAATGAGCTCACCGGTGTAGGGTTCACTCTTATCTTGTCCACGGGTCTATAGACCAACAAAATAGAGATTGGAACTGAAGCTGGATTTCAAAGAACAAGTTTATTAATCACTCATGAGTGGAACTACGTCAACACAGCACTCTTGAGTGCTGCCTGAGATAGTACACTGAATACACAGACCATGGTGCTTATATACAGGGTTTGTTGCACAGTAAGCATATAGTTACAAATAGAAGGTACAAGCATACACAGAAATAACTACCAACAATCATGGGCAGATGGGAGATCACTTAGTCAGCAAAGTGGGAGGGGGAACAGAACTGCTTACAACAGCAAAGAGTGATTGACAGTTACATCTTTAACCAGGTGCATTCCAGCAGCTACAGGCCTTTTCTCAGCAAATACATTGCTTTGGCTCAGTACAGAAGGAGTTAACTAAAGCTGATGGCACTAGCAGAATATAAAGGCAAGCAACAGTGGAGACAGAAGAATTACATAGCTAACAAAATGGATGCCACAAACAAGATGGCTTCAGCTTTTGCTAACGGAAATTATTTTTGATTTCCACAGATGACCCTTTTAGCATTGGCTGAAGACATCTCTATGATTTAGAAGGAGCATGGAAGATATCATGTACATCTATTCTCGTGAGTTCATTAATTTCCTGGTCCTTTGCTAGGCGGGCATTTACATTCTTGACATTTTGTTTAGTCTGTATACACGAGGTACAGGTAGAAATACAAAGGGAACAGAGCATCGGGCCACATTGGATACATAGGCAACAAGTGAAAAGAATAGCAACTAATATACATAGAGCTGACAGTAATATCCAGCCCCAAACAGTAAACTTTCTCCATAGCCATCCAGTAAAAGTCCATGGATTTCAGTGGCTATTTGGTTCATCTTGGAAATTGCTTCAAAAACAGAAGGTGCGTGGTCAGGGATGTATACGCAGCAGCTGCTCCCAATGATGCGACATGCTCCACCACGGTTGGCCAGGATCACATTGAGGACCATCCTGTTTTGGAGCGCCACATTTCTTGCAATTTGCAGTTCTTTTCTGATATTTCCAAGTGCCATGGCTGTCTGATTGGTTACAGCCTCTACAACACGTGTCAAGCATCTGATGTTTCTGTTGTTTAAGGCCGCACCAACAAAGAAGAATAGACCAGGGTTAAAGTCAATATACTGCTGCAGTGCAGTATCAGTTTGATCCACCTCATCATTATTTATTGTCCTCTTGAATCTGCTCTTAGAAATGTCATTATACAGTTTATAGTCTTTATGGTAGGATGCAAGTGCCAAAAACACAAGTGGAAGTAAAAAGGAAACTTAGCAGCTTCCAGACCAACCAGTAGATATATGATAATAACCTTTACTTCCGCAAATAGGTGTTGTGTGAAAACAAAAAAATACTATTGTTTATTCCAGTAATATTCAACACTAAAGTACAGTCACTTTTTCCCACAGGTATACTGCCAATACTGCTCACACAGAGATCCGCTCAAGCTCTAGTGACAGCACAACAGGAGGCCAATTTCCCTTGGTTGTTCGAGTGTTAGGGAAAACATAGCGCGCTGAAGAATTTCCTCGACGGTACTCCTCCATTTCCCATACAGTTCCATTAGTTTGTGGCTCTCCTTCCTTATCAGGGTAACAGTTTTTTTTCAACTGAGCATTTAGTCTTCCTACAGCAGCATAGGTAATGTTAGCAACTTCAGAAGCCCACAACAATGCAAACCAGGCTCTGCAAGAGCCATTATGTGAAAACGGAAAGGGAATAAAAGGCGTTCCTCCCTTTTTCTGATGAGCTGACATCATTCCACATACCCAGCAATTGGTAACGCTCGTAGCATTGTGTGTATGGTGCAACATCTGAATGAAAGTTTTATTGAGGTAGGACATTTTGTGCTTCTTCTCATGATAAGGAAGAGTAAGTAATGGTGTTCAATGGGGACAGGAGTAGTAGCAATAATAAAAACAATCAAAGTGAGTCCTGTAGCAATTATTGTTATTTTGCTACAAACTCTTGCAGCAGTTGGTTTCTTCTCCTTAGGCATATTCATTTAATTGACAAACATCAAAAACAGATGGGGCCCTCAGGTCCTAGGCGGACGTTGATTCCTTCACTGAGGTTGAGACGAGCAGTCACTAAAAGGCTACCCCCCTTTGCAGTCAGGCTTTAATCACCCAGGACAGTGGCTCAAACTGTCTTTTTCAGCAACAAAGTGTCTTTCTTCCGGGTCGCAGCTGATATCGTGATGCACCAAGGATCGTGTGGTCCAGGAAGACTTCCTCAGGTCCTTCAGATGACACAGCTTGTCCTTTCTCAGTGACCAAGATATGACGGGGTTCTGCCAACGCAGCTGGGCTCATTAGGTCTTGCAACACCTTCCGGCAGTGTGTCGCATGGACCCAGTTCTTCCGGTTTGTCACTCGAACTGCAGTCCTGGTAGCCAGTAGCACCTGCTCAGGGCCTCGCCATCTCGGTGCTAGGGAGCTGGCTCTCTGGAAGGACTTTGTGACAATGTAGTCACCAGGGTGCAAGCAGTAGACCTCACCTTGTGACCTGTCTGGAAGAGTCTCCCAAACCTGTTGATAAATAGAAGACAAACTGTCAGTCAACTAAGACAACTAGTCATTCATCAATACATAGGGTACATCATGCATTGAGTGTGGCTTAGGAATCCCCCAAATATTTATTGGCCTTCCAAAAACCACCTCAAACGGTGTGAGGCCAGATCGTGTATGTGGTATCGATCTAATAGATAGCAATGCTAGAGGCAGTTCATCAGGCCATTTCTAAGATGTGGAAGCCTGTATCTTTGCCAATTTTAATTTTAGGATAGCGTTGTAACACTCCACTAGTCCTGCTGATTGTGGGTGAAAAGCAGCATGAAACTTCTGCTTAATTCCCAATCCTTTCATGAGATACTCAACAACTTTCCCAATAAAACGGGGTCCGTTGTCACTCCACAAAACTCGACAAATGCCGAATCGGGGGAAAAAACTCTTTTAGGAGCACCTTTGCTGTAGTAAGAGCTGTGTTATCTTTCGTAGCATATGCCTCCACCCATTTACTAAAGGCACAAATCACTGCCAGAACATACTTCAGAATATTACAGCATTCAAGCTGGATATAATCCATTTGCAGAACCTCAACAGGTGCTGTAGGTATTGCAAACCCTCCTGTTGGAGTTCGTTTTCCCTTTCCAGGATTATACTGGAGACAGATCAGACAGGACTGGATGATTTTCTTAGCCTTACCGACAATCTCTGGATGATCCCAAACTTGCATAAGTTGCTTGGCTATTGAGGATGCTCCAACATGTGCCGGCCCATGTGCCATGTGAATCATAGGGTGTAAATAGGCTGCAGGTAACTTCCATTTTGCCATTTCTTTATTACTCCAACAGCCCTCATCATCCAAAATCCTTCCTTGGACCATTGGTCTCATTCATTAACAGAGGCAGAATGTTGCATGTCCAGCACTTCTTGCCTAGAATCATGCCAACGTTCAGCCTGTGACTTAACTACATACGTAGATGTGGTACTTCGCTGCATTGTGGTCTACCGAGTTGTACAATCCGCAAAGGAATTGCCTGCTCCTAATTTATCGATCACTTTCTTGTGTGTACTACATTTAACAATTTCCACTTTCTTAGGAGAGGTCAAGCAGTAAAGAGATTATGTACTAATTCCCCATGCACTATTTGTGTCCCATGCGAAGTGAGAAAGCCTCTTTCTTTCCAGAGCTGGGCAAAGCTATGTACCACACCAAAGGCATATTGGCCATCAGTGTAAATGTTAACAAGCAAATCTATACTAAGCTCACATGCTCTTGTCAGTGCTATCAACTCGACTGCTTGAGCTGACTTCTGTGGGATACGAGGTGTCTCAACTACTGTCTGAAGTGTCGTAATTGCATAAGCAGCAGATGTAGTACCATCAGGCAACTTCAGGCAGGACCCATCAACCCACAATTCCCCATCAACACTAGAAAGAGATGTATCTTGTAGGTCAACACAACCCTTTGATTGTTCTTCAGTAAGAGATATACAGTCATGTAGTTCTTGTGACTGAGACTGAGTAGCTGGAAGTGGCAATAATGTAGCAGGATTCAGAGTCAAACATCTTTTCAACGAGATATGACGGGTCAAAAGTGTCAATTCATATCCTGTCAAGCAAGCACTAGTCAGATACTGCGTCTTTGTTTGATTTAGCAAGGTATTGACAGAATGAGGTACTAACACAAGCAATCTATGTGATAAGACTATTCCCTCACTCTCACATATAGACATAGCTGCTGCCACCACCGCTCGAAAACAACCAGGCAGCGCGCGGGCAACTGGATCAAGGACAGCTGAGAAATATGCACAAGGAAGTTGTTTATTACCATGTGTCTGTGTTAAAACAGAGAGAGCACAACCTTCCCTCTCATGTACATAGAGTGTGAAAGTCTTAGTGTAGTCTGGAGTTCCTACTAATGGTGAAGAACAAAGAGCTTGACGTAGCTGTTGAAAGGCATACTGGCATTCAGTAGTCGATGGGAGAGGCACCGGAGTGTCTTTAGTCAAAAGGGCCAACAAGGTTTTAATAATGTACGAAAAGCTAGGGATCCACTGTCTACAAGAGGAAGTAAGGCCAATCAATGCACGGATGTCCTTCTGAGTACGGGGCACAGGAGTGTCTAAAATGGTCTGAATGCGATCTGGTGTGAGTGCACGTCCCTCTTTAGACAGGAGGTACCTAAATAGGTAACCTGCTGTCTACAAAATTGCAACTTCTCCCGAGAGACTTTGTGATGATGAGAAGCAAGGAATGATAACAAGGACAGTGTTCCTTCTTTACACTGTTCAGGGGTATCGGCAGCCAACAAGATGTGATCGACAATTTGAATAAGAGCCACCCCTTTCCGAACAGGAAAAGAATCAAGCTGCCTTTTCAATGCCTGGCTATAAATGCTAGGACTCGCTGTATACCCTTGTGGAGCTCTATAGAATCTGTATGATCTATTATTCAAAGTGAAACCGAACAAATAACGGCTGTCAGGATGGATGGGTATTGAAAGAAAATAATTTTTCAAATTAATGACACTAAATGTAGTGGCAGTAGGAGGAACCATAGTAGGAAGTGTTGTGATGTTAGAGACTACCGGGTATTGGGGCACCACAATTTTGTTAACCTCTCGTAAACCAATAATGAATCTGTAAATTTTAGTATCAGTGTCTTTTTTTCAAAATAGGAAGGATAGGACTATTACAGGTATTATAAGGGACTTCTCCCACAACCCCCACCTTGATCAAATCCTGAACAATGTGTGTCAATGCTTCTTCGCCTTCCTGAGATCTTTGATATTGGGGCAGTCGAGGCAATGAAGCACCTTCCTTCACTTGAATATGTACTGGTGGGATAACCATTTGTCCCACATCGGTATCTGATGTAGCCCACAAAGTACTAGGTAAAGATGCCAGAGCGATATCTTCTTTAACTAGACAAGACCTCTCAACCATTGGATAGTTATCATTTAAAATAACACGGACACCTTCTGGGTAACAATACCTATTGTAGCATGAAAATATTTGAGCATATCGATACCCACAATGTTATCCGGCGTGTTAGAGGAAAGCAAAAATTGACATTCTGCAGTGAATTTATCAAGACTAAATGCAAGTGGCTATGACTGTGGGCTAGATGTAGGTGTCCCATCGAATCCTATCGATGTTAACATTGCACCAGACAGGGGAGCTCTAGGAACCAATTTTTTAGACAGAGCACTACGAGTAGCTCCTGTATCAACCAGAAACTGATCAGTAGAGCGCAAAACATTTGCATCAGCATAAGGACCTTTCTGATTTTACCCCATCCTAGGCATTCCTATGCATAATTAGAATCTGCAAGACCAGCAGTTGAATAATCAGACATTTGATATTGATTTCGTCTATCAAAGGTATTAGAATAATTTGGTGTATGTTCAACTGCCTCAAACCAGGGACGATTTCCTATTCCTCCCCTTTGTCCTGAATTCCCTGGGCGTCCTCTCATGCTTCCTCTACCCCGTTGATACTACTGACCTCACAAAAGGGGACACCCAGAACGCCAAAGGGGGTACACCAGGGGTATATACTGTACGTCCGCCTCTACCACTACTTCTGAATGGTGGATCATATACTTGAGCCAACATAACTTTCGTCTTTAAATCCTTAACCTTCTTATCCTCTTTGCCTTTTGCTTTCAATCCTTGACATACTGGGCCATAGTCAAAAGGGACACTGGGGGAGATGTAGTCCACGAACTCTCGTTGGCCTTTAGGCAACTAGCTATTTCTGGCAACATGTTAGCGACAAATTTGTCGACAAACAGATGCTTACCCATGTCATCTGTCAATGACTGCCCACTAAAATCATGGACTGACTCTTCAAATCGTGTAATGAAATCAGAAACTGACTCATCCGCTTTCTGTTTACAAGACGCTAACGTTGTCCAATCTATTTTCTTAGGGGGTATGAGCGTTTTTAACTTAGTCACAATGGCTTTGGGCAGAGCTAATATCACCTGTTTAAAGCAGCAGGATTTTTCCGCGGATCGGGCAAAGCAGCTTTAAGAGCCGTAACGTCTGCTCTACTCCAAGAAGTATAGACCCAATTATAGACAAAATATCCCTCTGCATCATCTGAAGTTTTATTGTCATTTGTGCTCGCACCCTTCGGAGGAACATATAGGGGGGCAGCTTCACGCATCGGTTTCACAGGAACTACAGTTTCACTAGGGTCATTGTCTTTTCCCGTAACTTCTTCTTTTTGTGCTGGGGTCTGAACTGTTTGCGCAGGTTTAACTTTACTAGCTGAATTTTGCTCCGCTTTTAAACGTAGTGTATCATGTTGTAATTTAACTACTCGCCTAATTAGATTAGATGTAATTGAAAGAAGGAAAGTTCCATCACTTAATTGTTTATAATCAAAATTAATATCCTGGTGGCCTACTAACATGGCCGATCGGACTTGAGACCGATCGGCTCCGTCCCGGGCCCTATATCGAGTAAGGGGCAGGAAGGCATCGTAGCAGCTTGGCTGCCGTGGATTCTGAATGCGGCAGTAGCGCTTTCTGGTGTGGTCTAAACCATGGACCTTGAGGCTTAGGGAGACGCTTGGTAGAGTCCCGAGAAGCAGAAAATGGCGGACTCCCAGGCTCGGCCAGAGAGGGCACGGGATTGACGGGCTCCCGCGGTGCCCATTCCGGAGTCATTGCGGTTGGCGCTCACGGGGGTGTGCGCCTCAATATCCTGCCCCGCAGATCCTGCTAGTGATAACCCTCAGTGCGAAACGAGACTGCTCTGGGCCGGCTGCGGAGTGCTCCAAGATAGCGGGCGGACATGGAGAGCGGACTGCGATCGTGCAACCCAGAAAGCTCAACTAAGGACGATCACCATATTCACAGCCAAAATACTCCTTTAATGAAGTTGTTAGTGGTCTGCTAACGAGCACTGCATCCAGCGAGACATCACCCTGCAGACCGAGTGAGTTCTACAAGCACCCTGGGGTCCTAGCAGTGCCCCAGGCGTATATCTGAAGGACTTGCTTGCCCCGCTTCCCACAAGTGTGAGCTTGCAGCGGAGCTAATGGGGGACACCGAAGCCATAGAGCGGGGCTCTTTGATCCATGCTGAGGCTGCTGAGCAGAGTGGTGTCTGACCCAAACATGGCCGCCACAAGGCCTCCTTGGATGTGTAAGTGATCACTACGAGGGGTTTATAAGCAAGAGTAATCACCCAAGGGGAGAATTAACACAGAGCATGGCGGCGAGTGCTGGGAGGCATCGTTTCTTGACCCTGTTGACTCCTGTGGGCCATGGGAGATGCGCAGAAAGTATGCTGGGCATGACGCCTGGAGTGGGGGAATAAGGTGATTCCAGGAACGGAAGAGAGAGCGTGTGGGTCTCTGTTAGCGATGTCCAAGAAGGAATAGATTTCAAGTGTGTGAGGGGCGGCCGCACCCTGACCTAGTGGAGGGCCCCCTATGCCACACAAGAAGAATCTTAATAACAGGGTTTCCAACTATTTCACGTCAGCTGGAAGGGGGACGACGGAGGAGGGAGCGACCATGGCACTGACCGAGAGGATCGCCTGTCCTCCTTGCGCGACTTCAAAAAAGAACTACACACCGAGCTTCAGGCGAACATCAAGGCAGACATGGAAGCCTCCTTTGAGACCTTTCGCATGGAGGTGCGAGGAAAACTGGTCTCTATCCAGGCAGATGTTCACTCCGTGAGTACACGTATGCTTGATCTGGAAGCGCAGCAACAGGAGGCGGCGGGTAAGATCCAGCTTCTGGAAGACAACACAGCTGACCTTCACAAGCAACTAAGCGATTCACTACTCAAATGCAAAAATTTGAAAAATCGCTCACGTCGTGATAATATAGGAGTCCGAGGCCTTGAGGAGGATTGCGAGGGTCCAGACTTAGAGGTGTTCATGGTGGGCCTCTTCTCCTCTGCCCTTGGAGAAGACGGCCCGGAGGTTCAGCTGGAAAGAGTGCATAGAGTTGGCCCACGTCTACCAGGGGAGAATCGGCGCCCACGTGATGTCTTGGCTAAATTTAGCTCATTCAAAATAAAGGAACTCGTCCTGCAGAAGGCCAGGGCCACTGATTCACTTACCCTCCAAAACACCACGTGTACCCTCTACCAGGATGTAGCACAAGCCACTCTCATGCGTCGTCAGCAGTTCCGACCTGTCACTGAATACCTAAGAGAGAAAAATGTCAGGTACCGTTGGACATACCCATTTGGGATTGCCTTTCTGTGGCAAAATAAGCAGCAACACTGTGTGGAACTCTCTGCAGTGGCAGCCCTGCTGGGCTTGGAACTCTCCAAAACCTCATTGGATCACGACAGTGATGGCCGACCTGATCGTTGCAATGGCGGACAATGGCGTAGAATGGGCAGGAAATCTACCAAAGCTCCAGAATGAGGCTTCGGATCTCAAGGACCAGCGAGATCCTCAGCACTTGGTGCGGCTGGAGTGATGGCATTTCTCACTTGTTGCTCTCTTGTGCCCGCGAGAGGGTAGGGTTGGGAGCTTCGGGGATCTGGATGGAGCGGAGGACTTGCAGCTTCCACAAGTGGGGGTGATTGGGCTGCACTGACGTCAAGTAAGACTTCACTCTGGTGCCAGACTTTGCATCACGTGAGCTATATGTCTTTGTTCACTTAGGTTGTGGGGTGTCTTACAACCACGTGGAGATGGGAGGCCTTCGGGGTTGATCGGTGAAGGCCAGGACCTGTCCAGTACTGAAAGTTGAAGTTGTTCACCCAGGATATTGTTACGCTTACTCGCTGTAGGGCTCTATATATTTTCGTTAATGATTATGCAGAATGGGGGGGATAATATCAACAAGTCATGAATGCCTTGTTTTTTCAGCTGTGACAAGGGCGGGGGGGACGGGATTTGGAAATTGTTCCTAGAATGTGATCTAGTTCGGGAACTCCCCTCCAGGAGGGGGTCTCTGCTCACTCATTTTACTCATTTGTTGTGGTTTTTACTCTCCGTTCGATGTCATGGTGCTTTTGTTTTTATTCATTTTGGGTGGGGATGGAATAGGGGCTCACTAGTGAGTCGGGTCGATAGAGACTGTCATTTCTAGGGTAACAATCTTCCTCACGTACTCATGGCGGTTAGGGTAGTGTCATGGAATGCTAGGGGGTTGAATTCGCCCAACAAGAGGCAGAGATTCTGGAAGTACATGATTGACCAAAATGTCCAGATAATAGCTCTTCAAGAAATATACCTCAAAAAATCTGAAGATCAGAGATTGCGGCATAAGGCTTACCCTAACATATTCAGGTCTTCACATTGCACGAAACAAAATGGGGTGGCACTGTTGTTCCATGCAGGGGTTCCATTTCAGGCTCAGGATACCAAAATAGACAAAAATGGAAGGTTAATCATGGTCAGGGGGAGCTTCCTCATGACTCTTGAACAGTTTGCTCAGGGGCACTTACTGCTCCTGGGGGACTTCAATCTAGGCTGGGATTTGGACAGAGACACGTCGCACTCACACCGAGCTCCAGGGGGGACATTTGGTAAGGCACTGCGCTCATAACAACAGTGTTTGGGGTTGGTGGACATATGGAGAGATGCCCACCCCACAACGAGGGACTACTCATTCTTCTTGCATTCACATAGAACGTACTCTCGTTTTGATTACATCGGACCATGCCCCCTTGGAGTTGACGATTACTTGGCCAAACCTATGCCCTAAGCATGTTCATTGGTTCTTTCCCAACTTTTTATGTAGGGACATACTCCTTAGAGACAAACTTAGACAGACTATTAAAGGGTATCTCGAGACGAATGCCCCAGACACCTCTCACTCCACTACTTGGGATGCTCTTAAAGCGGTAATCCGGGGCAAATGCATCGAAATGGGCATGACGTTAAGTTCCCAGCAATGTGTGGTAGTCTCCAGCTAGAAAGTGAACTAAAATCCACGGAACAGGCACATAAGGCCCAACCCTCAGCTCTGACCCTTCAGAAAGTTACTGCCCTAAAAGGGAAGTTACAAGCCATTTATACAAATAGAGCTGAAAAATCTATCTTAAGGTTACATTCCAAGGGCTACGAGAGTAGGAAAAAGGTGGGCACCTTTTTGGCTCGACAATTACGGGCCAAACAGGAGCAAGAATACATAAAACACATCGTAGATGCCAAAGGCACTTCCCACAGATCGGAGGAGGGTAAAGCTAAAGCTTTTGAGGATTTTTATAGGGCCCTCTACACCTCGGAGTCCTTGGGGACGAATGACCCCTCGGGCTACTTGGCCTCATTAGACCTCCCTCAGGTAGGAGAGGACACCAATGAGGAATTGACGCAACCCATTTCAGCTGAAGAAGTGCAAAAAGCGATTGATTCCCTAAAACTCCAGAAAGCCCCCGGTCCAGACGGATTCTCAGCCCACTTCTATCGCACCTTTGCACCGGAGCTTGTCCCCTTTTTGACTACATTATTTAATTTTATAACCTCCTCGCAGAGGGTGACTCCTTCATTGGGAGAAGCAATAGTGGCTGTACTACCTAAGCCGGGTAAGGACCCGGCCCTATGCGCCTCTTATTGCCCAATTGCCCTGCTAATTTTTGATGCAAAAATCTACTCAATAATTTTGGTGACCCGTCTCGAAACTATCTTACCCGCTCTCATAGATCCGGACCAGTCGGGGTTCATCAAGGGGAAACAAATGCACGATGATTTGAGGAGTATCACATTATTGAAAAAGCTCGCAAGAAGAATATTCCTACATCACTTCTCTCGCTAGATGCGGAGAAAGCCTTCGATCGTGTGGAATGGTCCTTCCATTTAAAGTGCTTAAGCGATTTGGCTTCAGCGTCACCTTCATTGGAATGATTCGCGCTAACTATCACTCTCCTAGCTCTCGGGTCCTGGTTAATGGAGTGGCATCCTCCCCCTTTCCTCTGACCCATGGGACGCGACAGGGTTGTCCCTTATTCCCCCTTCTCTTTGCCTTGAGCATTGAACCTTTGGCACACAAGATATGGGGTAATGCAGAGATCAGGGGTATGCGCTTTGGCACAGATGATCATAAGATCTCGTTGTTTGCCGATGATGTGCTCCTTCGGTGACGGAACCCCAGTTTCCCTCCCGGCCATTCAGTCGGAGCTGAAGACGTTTGAGGGGGTGGCGGGTTTTAAGGTAAATTTGACAAAGTCCTTTTTAATGAACCTGACAATACCCAAAGATGAATGGCGAAGGATTGAAGGGATGTCGCCTTTCCGATGCACCTCCAAAGAAATCACCTATTTGGGAGTTAAGCTTACCCCACGGGTGCGGGACTTACATCAGGCGAACTTCTCCCCCCTACTGCGTCAGCTAAAGAGCGACTAGGCAGGATATATATATATTTTTTATTTAAACTTTTATTGTGACAAATTATTACTGAGATACACAGTCTTACGCCTACAACCCAGAGGCCCATATAGAAAACAGTGGTCCTCAAACCAATTATTATAATAAGTAATGGAATTACAATATCTTAATTTTGAGCTAGAGTGAATTCATGCTCTTCATGGATAAATCGCTTCAGTATAAGACAAATATATACATATACACATATAGAAGAATGGATGTGCAGAGGCTTAACTTTGTATGAAAACATATACATTTATTTTCATTTTTTCATTTCTTCACTAAACATTTAGTCAAGGGTTGCTCCAGGGGAAACGTGCGGAGAAAAATAATGCTTGAAAATTGAAATAAGTGATTAGGGAAATATTTCCCGGGTGAAAATGGAGAGAAATAGGAAATTTCAATGTGGGATTGATCAAGGGTATCAATCGTAGTATCCTGGCCCAGCTGTATTTTACATGGTCTATTTACATAATTGTTTACAATCACAGACTGTAATCATCTGCGGCACGTCATAGGTCAGGGTTGGGTGGGTCTAGGTGCATGAGAAAGTGTTCGTTGACATTTCGACTAGACTTGTGGCATATGGGACAGTAGAGCCTTTGCCTGCGAGTCTTCCTCAGGATGGGAAGGTGGGGAAAGGGAGGCAACCAACATGTGGTTTTAACACATCATCTGCACGGGAAACATTACGGGAGGGTGTAGCCGTGTCACTGGCACATGTTTTTATTCCTTTTGATGCCCCAGGGTCAGTCCGGTAACCAATTGAAGTGTACAGGTTCTGAAAAACCAGCATGTTCACACAGTCACAGAGGGCAGCGGCTTATTAGTATTAGGTCAATTACACAGCTTTGTGGCCAACATCCCATTGGGAAGACAGCATAACTCCTCCAATGCAATCACCCATATCACTCAGCGATCCATGCTTCCTGTGCTCCTGCTATCATATACTTTTACAAAAATCAAACAGATAAAGCATTTTTCAACTTAATGTGCTACTGTCAGGAAGGCCTACTTTCTGCATTTGTCTATAACTCGTTACTTGGCAATAAGTTCCCCCTCCGGTCTGTGACTTCCAAGACTATTGATGCTCCTATTCGGGCCACTTAGACTGGTTAGTATTCCGAGAGCTCCCCTGTACCCTGAAGTATATGTGCAATCGTGCATGCATATCAGAGACTGTCATCTACTGTGTTGGGTCATTAGCATTATCTGCCGACTCCCCAGTTATGTCATTAGACCGATCCTCCCCCTTAGTAAGCATATAAGCGGTGTATAGCCCCCAGAAATTCTTCGGTCTGCTCCGAGGGGGTAGCAGTTGTCTGAAGATTTCCGATTGTGTGCAGCAATATAGCACGTCTTGTGACCACTGTTTAATTGTAGGAAGGGGTCCCCTCATCCAACACATTGCTACCCTACGTTTTGCCATAAGCAGCCTCATATCAACTAGTCTGTGTGTCGCCTTAGGTAGTTGTTTAGAGTAGCCCAACAGCGCAACCGCTGGGATTGGAGCAATCTCTACATCTACTATGGTTCTTAACTTCCAAAAAGACCTTTTCCCAGTAATCAGCTACTCCCGGGCATCTCCACGCTAGGTGCATAAAATCTGCTTCCGGAGAGCGACACCTGTCACAAGTTGCGTCCTCCCTCAGCCCGTACCTGTGCTGCCTCTCCGGTGTATAATACACTCTGTTGATGTACTTAAAGTGTATGAGCCTATGCCTGCCATGCAATGAGATACGTCTAGTGTTAGTGCAACTGTAGGTCCACATTTCGTCCTCAATTGTCATTTTCAGATATCTCTGCCATGCCAGCCTGGCTTTAGTATACTGGTTTGCTCTGTACGACATCGACAGTTTATAAATGTGGGATAACATTTTCGGGGTGACTTCATTTTTATGATGTACGACAGCTCTTTCACTCCTGGAGGTTCATTCAGATCTTCCCCTAGCTGCTGATGTAACGCTCTACGTACTCTGTGGAATTGAACGCGCTGCATTAGGGTAGGTACTGTAGCAGTGTCTGTTACCTCCTCCCATGACTTAGCAACTCCGTCTGTAAACAGGTTTCCCGAGTTTGTTATGTTTAACATGTGCAGTGCTCGTATGACCCCTCGATCTCTGCATGGAGCCAACCAGACCATCCATTCTAGTGGCATCTCTGGTGAATATAACAAAGCCCCCGCCTGTTGCTGTAGCAGGCTATGCCATGCGTGTCTTGTCGAATTGAGGGTGTCCAGTATACCCGTATGACGGGCCACTGGCTCAAATATCGTTGTGGGGAGGGGAAGCGGATCGGAGAATAGCTTTTCCATACGTAGAAACGGTGTTGTTGCCGCCCCGTGAATCCAACTATGGGCATGTGTTCCTTGCGCTGCTCTGTAATACAATTCCAGGTCCGGTGCGCCCAGCCCCCCTAGGTGATATGGTAAGCTGAGTATCCGCCACTGCACTCGCGCTTGTTTGCCTGCCCATGCCAATCGTATCAGTGATTTATTGACTCTGGCAAAAAAGGATTGTGGCAACACAATGGAGATATTGGCAAACAAGAATAGGAAATGTGCCACTATCACCATTTTCATAATGGAGGCCCACCCAATTAGGGACAGTGGCAGCTTAATCTAAGTTTCTATATCGTCTTCCAATTTTGCTACTGCTATGCCATAGTTCTCTAGAAACACAATCTCCGAGTTAGTGTGCAGTCTGATACCAAGGTACCGGATCGAAAACTCTGACCACTGCAAGGGGTAATCCATCTCAAATTTTGTCGTGACCGGTGTAAGCGGTAAGACTATAGATTTTGGCCAGTTTACTTTCAAGCCGGATAGCGCTCCGAAATGTACCACCTCTCTAAGGATCGGGGAGAGGTTGCTTTCGGGTTCCCTCACGTAAAGGAGCGTGTCGTACGCGTACGTACACACCACACTGTCGTATCCAGGGAAACTGACTCCTCTGTGGCTTTGGTATTCTCTTAGAGTGTATGCCAATGGCTCGGCGACTAGGGCGTATAGTGTTGGCGACAAGGAGCATCCTTGCCTAGTTCCCCTGGAGATAGCTGTGGGGTCTGTGACTAGATTCCCCAGTCGTATGCGAACCATGGGGGCTTTGTACAACACTCCTATCAGCTGTAGGAAGATGGAGCCAAGTCCCATCCTAGTCAGCACCTGTCTCATAAAGGGCTACTCTACCGAATCAAAGGCCTTCTCCATGTCCAGGAAAACCACGATAGCCTTTGTGTCTTGTTTGACATGTTGCATGGTTCCGAATACAGTTCGTAGGTTGTATGTGAGGTTCCTATCTGGTATAAATCTTGCCTGTTCCGGAGCAACCAGCTCCGGGGTAAGCAGTGTCAAGCGATTGGTTAGGATTTTGGCGAACAACTTTGTGTCCACATTCAATAACGAGAGCAGCCGATAAGAGCCGCATTACTCCCGGGGCTTTCCTGGCTTAGGGATGGCAACTATCATAGCTTCCCTAATGGTCTGTGGCATCTTGCCCGTAATACATAAGTCATCAAAAAGCATAGATATATGGGGAAGTAGCTGTTCTATAAAGGCCTTATAAAAGCCCACGGTGAGACCGTCCGTCCCCGGGGCACTGGATGCTCTCATACCTGCTAGTGCCTCCACTATTTCGTCTTTTTCAATGGGGAGCATAAGAAAATCTCTATGAGTGTTGGTTAGGATGGGGAACTAGGCTAGGCAGGATTAATGCAGTTAAAATTAATGTTCTTGGGGGGAGGAGCCAAGATGGCGATCGGAACGGTCGCATAACCGCCTCGCTCCGTGATCTCTTCCTCCCCGCCACCTATCCTGTATTTCATCCTGTTCGGGGTGTTCCGAATTTGGTCACTGAGGAAGAGCCGTCACTTACCATCCTTCTCCGGGTCTCTGGCGTGCAGTGATTTCGGCGTTCTGCCCTGGTCACCTTGTTGGCCTTCCCGGCCCTGACGCCGGGGCCTCGAGTGCTGTGCCTGCCCGGAGATGTTCGGAGTGCCGGCGGTCCGGAACCGGTGGAGAGACCCGATGGTGGGAGCCTGAGAGCCGCGGGCCGGGACCCCCGGGGCGGACCCGCCCCCGCTGGTGGGCCACCCCGCATGTCCGTTCGCCTACCGGCCCGAAGAAGAGAAGCCGCGCTGTCCGGCACCCCTCAAGTGAGAAACCCACTCCTGTTGTTAATCCCGACCGGGATCCGGTGCTGGGCTCCCCCCGAGTGCTGTGGGGAGCACGCCCGTTCTTCTGGTGACTTTCCTTTCTCCGCCGAGCGCCTTCCGCCGCGGTTTGGCGGTGAGCCCTGGGGCCGCCGGTGCTCCTGGTGGACTTGGAAGAACCTGTGGCGATGGCGGAGGGTGCTGTACTTAAGATGGCGGATGGCACCTCGGGGTATCGTTCTCCTGGAGACAGGGAGGCTGCCGCATTTGCTTTCTCCAGCCCTCGCGTGGTTTGGGCGGCCCCTACTCGGAGTGCTATCTTGTTTGCCCTGTCTGCTCTGCGGATCGACCTGTCCTTGAAATGTCGAGCCATGGAATTGCGGATAGCTGCCATGGTGGCTCCGCCATTTTGTGACGAAGTGTCGTCTCCCCGAATTGTACTGCCTGGAACTTCGCCGGCGGCTGTGCTGGGATCTCCGGCTGGGTGCTCGATTCTATGGGATCTAGCGGACCCGGTGCCGATGCTGCAGTGCTTTCTACATCCTGTTTTCTTTGCTTCGTGCTGGACGGCTCAGATACTGTGCTTGGTCACATGGATCCTTGAGGAACTTTTGCATTCTGACTGCTGCCGAGTTCTCCTGGTTGCTTCTGGTTTGCCGGGACGGTGTTTTGCGGAGATCCCACCGGCTTTTCCTGACTGGTGTGGACCCACTGTGTTCTGCTGTTTTTTGGCTGTGGCGGGGTTGGGAAGCTCGACTCTTCATAAAAGTGGACAGAGGTGATCGTGCCCGGATGCCTGTGGGACCCTTTTTACATGGCATCTCCGGGCCTCGTTATTCTGGATGGTTCCTGTTTACATCCCGGTGTAGGCTTTTCTTGACTCTCCTTTTCGACCTCGATTAGTGCATTATTGTTGCGGGGGGGTAGTGTTTTATGTCTCGGTCGCTGGCTCCTCTCCTCTCTCTTTCTTCCTTATCCTTTGTTTCCTTTTCCTATTCCCCTCTCTTTCTTCGTTATAATTCCCTTTCTCTTTTTCTATATTTCGGGTGACTCTGGGCAACAGGCACGCTGTTTAGTGGGGTAGGCCGTAGCCATTACAGTGATGTAGGGTGGGGGGGGTGTTTGTTATTTTAGTTTGTTTTATTCTATGGTCCCTTTATTGCCCTTTTTCTAGGGGGTGGGCTATGTCCCTTGGTGTTTACTCCTCTGTTTCGCTAGCGTCTGCACTTTCTCCTTTTTCGGGGCGGATGGGCTGTACGTGTGGCGTCCACTTTATTTGTTTGCTGGTATTCTTCCTCTATTCTGCACCTGGTATGGGCGTGTGAGGTCTTTGGGCTTTGCCCTACTGTGGTCGTCTGCTTGCGTGGGGGGCTATTTCCCTCCCGCCCCCCCCCTTCTTTTCTGTATATGTTGCATGACGCGCTGGTAGATATGGTTACTGCCTCCTTTATATAATGTAAAATGAAACCTCTTTTATCCTGGCGCTGGCGATGTAACGACTTTATTTGCATCCATCCTGTATTCTCCCTATCGTATACATTGCTTTGTTATTTTGATTCTCCTGACTTTGCGGCCGGCCCCTGTGGTTGTAGGCCAGCGCTTGTACTTATACGTGTCTTTCAATAAAGGTTTTTAAAAGGTTCTTCCCTGATTACTTTATCTTTTCCAAGGGCTTCCTATTCCAGTGGAGAGAGGGCTCTTTAGAGAACTGCGAATTATGCTGAACAATTTCATATGGCAGGGAAAGAGAGCAAGACTTCCATATAAACTCCTCATTAGACCCTGCAAGGAGGGAGGCCTAGCGCTACCGGACTTCCAATCCTACTTTTTTTTTTTTTTAAATAGGTTTTATTGATTTTCATTCAGCATCTTACAGACATGTATCAAGCAACAATCCCCAACTCCATGGTCTGGTACAGGATAACCCCTTCATTGGTCCATAATAGCCATGCCCTATCTATCCCCCCCCGCACCCCCTCTACCCC
The DNA here is from genome assembly GCF_964261635.1 of Lissotriton helveticus. Lineage (NCBI taxonomy): Eukaryota > Metazoa > Chordata > Amphibia > Caudata > Salamandridae > Lissotriton > Lissotriton helveticus. Next base: position 685,205,710 of record NC_136070.1, on the reverse strand, counting down.
CACCCTCCCTTGTCAGTGTACCCCCCGTGGCCCCTCCAATAGTACAGCATAAACCTTCGTGTGACAGCAGGCAACTTTTCCTCGTACTCTCATAGACCCGGCCCCCCAGCCAGTGGAGGATCCAGAACTGCACAAGGTCCTGCAAGGTGTCCAGGCCACCCCTCGTACCTCGTCAACATAGGTAATCCAACCCCCGCGTACTGCAAATTGCCCTGGTCTAATGGGCCTCGTCCCCGTCCGGTAACCCAGGAGTCTCCGCCCTAGTCTCCTCTGCTTGGCTCGCCGGCGCATCCATCCCCTCCTCCTCATTAGCTTCCGATAGGGAATGTAGGTCCGCCACTAACGCCCCCCACGCTCTGGCTGCATCTAACGCTTTATCATGGGCAGTGCGCCTGGCTAGTTGCAATCGAAGAGTCCCCTCACTAGCCGCCCACTGCAGGAAACACCCCCGCCATCTAAGGTAGCTGGGCCCCCCCCTAGATTTCCAGTGTAACGTGAGCTCCCTTTTGGCCAGGATTAACTCCAAATCAAAGAATTTACTTGTAATTTTCGTGGCTGGAGTGTGTGGGAACCAGAGTAAAAGGCAAGCCCCCATATTCGCGTCTACTTGACGGCCCGTTACCTCATTTAAGCAAGATATAATATCAGTCCAGTAGGTACCAAGCCCCGCGCATGACCAGAACATATGACCAAAGTCAGCGCCCTCCGCGCTACACCGAGGACATACCGAGCACGCTCCTCCAAATATCCGCTGGATCTTGGCCGGCGTCCAATACGCCCTGTGTAGTGTAAAGTATTGGACCATCTGAAACCGAACATTACGCGTGCCCTTCCAGGCCCGACGCACAAGCTGAGCCCATGTCGTCTCCGATATCCGCTGGTCAAGCTCTCCTTCCCAGCGCTCCCGTAACCTATCGAGGGGGGGCGGTCCATCCAACGCCAGCCTCCTGTACAGACAGGTGACGGCCTTGAAGGTGCCAGCAGCCATCGTGACGTACTGGCAGCCCGGGGACACGGGAGGTTCCACCAGGCCCATCTTCCAATGTTTCTGGATCCCAGTCACCAGGGCCGCATGGAGCAAAAAGTCGCCCCTCGGCAGATCGAAGGCCTCCTGCAAGTCATGAAACGGCAGCAACACGCCATCCCTGTACAGGTCCCCCACCATATGGACTCCGCGGTCCTCCCAAGCAGCCAGAGCCGACCAGTCCCCTCCATGTGGGTGTAGTGTAGTTCCTATATTCCCAATAGGCTCTGCGCATTGGAATAATATCTTCAATAGTATAGACGTAGGACAGAGGTTAACTAGGTCTTCTATTGACGATATTAGACTTAAGTTTTGTGTGCCAGCTAGCTCAGAGTTCACTAGAAACTTTCTCGAATAAGCGAGGAGGAGTTTAACCTCCCTGGATAGACAAGAAGGGATTTAGTTTCTGACAACCATAGAACATGACAACTTTGCTCTCCCTGATCAAGAGTATATCTCTAGAGTCGTGTGAAAACAAAAGACAGCTATTTTACTCAGTCAATACGTGCATACTTAGTTTCACCAGATTGTAGAGAAAAGGAAGAGACTGGCGTTTTCAATAAAAGGTGTTATTTATTGATCAGTCTCTTTTCTCATACAAGAGAAATGAATCGCTACGATTGCAATACTTATAGTTAAGTAAAGTGCATACAGTAAAAGCAGGATTATAAAATAATACTGTAAAAGCATTGATATGGTTTCTTAGCCATATGATACATAAAATGGATAAAAGATATACATACATATATACATTGACTAATCGTACTCAACTGGTGCTTCTAACTACGCCTACCCCAGTGTACCTGACCTAAGCCTAATACATGGGAGGGAGTAAGTAAGTAGCAGTTTAAGTTAAGTTTGTTTTGCCAAGAATCTGACTCAAAAATTCTCTGTAAGGGTTTAGTCAGTTCAGTACCTGGGATTTAGAAGGCTGGAGGGCTGATATCTCTTTCTCAGGACTCGGTATCCCAGTCACCCGCGAAGGTGGGCTGGAAACGCTGGAGGCTGGATTTCTCGGCAAGAGAAAAGACAGCGTCTTCCTCAGCGCGTCAAAAGGGGAGGGGCAGCGTCCGTGGGCTCTCGCATCAGCTGGGCTCTCCGGCAAGTAGTCACTGCTCCAGGTTCATCACCACCGTGTCTCTGCTTAGGGCAGCGTTGGTATATTTATACCTGAGAGGTGCTGGGTTTGACGTAAGGATGGACATAAGACATAAATAAGGATGTCACAAGAACTGAGCGTTCTTGCAGTGCTTTACGGGAGTTCTTGGACTAAATCAAAACATAGCAGGCGGGGATTTCCCAGGTTTGCTCGAGGCTTGGATTTGTTTAAGAACTCGGTGTGCTTTCTAGGGGGCTGGAGGAGTAGTGCTTGCTTAATGTGACAGCATGCTTTATGACTAATTTATGAAACGGGTTTCAGTGCCATTGTATGGATATTAGTGAATTATAACCGGACAAGGGTCAGAAATAGGAGTATCGATACAGGTCCCTAGATGAACATACTACACCCACTCCACGAATTCATGTCCATAGTTACTAACCTAAGCAATAGTAAACATAACTAATAGTGCATGTGTATACCGAACCACCCCAAAATACATTTTGTGCATTTGAAAAATGGCATATGCGAAATACACGAAAAATGAGTATAGGTACTGTATGCATTCAAGCAGTGTAATCATTCAAAGAGATGCACATTTATATCAGCATGAATGATTTGCGAAAATTACACATGAAATGGCTCTTAATACAGAAAAAAAATGCGAGACCACTTCATCACATATAACAGTTACTTGTAAATATGCTAGAGGCTGAGGTAATGTATTGTCTCTAGAGTTCCTAAAAATAGAAGCTCTGTTCTCTAAGAATAGTTCTACTTTAAGCAGAAGATAAGTGCCAAAAGGGTAAATATTTTGGATTTTGGAAAAAAGTTTTTCTTTTTCAGGGGAAGAAAAAAATAGTTCTCAGTAGCTTTGTTTTCTAAAGCTGAAGGCCAAATTCAGAGTTCAGGGAACGCTGTGTGTTCGTTTGCTTAAAGTTATTCTTTCTGTTCGGGTGAAAACATCATGTCAGACAGACTTTCAAAAAAACAGTCTACCGCCTCAGGTTAAAGTTCGACCAAGTTGGAAAATGTCGCTACCATGCAGTCGTGCGCATGTTCGCTTTCAGTGATGTTTCGATCAGCATTGCTTACAGAAGGTGGTACCTGGTTGATGCTGCTCTCATCTTGTACTTCACTACCCTTCAATCGTAGTGGTGAAGTCTCCACGAATGCCGTCATCAGGATAGGTAGCCGCTGGGGACAGCACGATGCATGAGCCTTTACTGGACCCAACAAAGTATCTGTATCCAATGGTACTTCTGATTGTAGTGTAAGACAGGTGTCCAACACGCATTCTTCGCCGCATAGCATGCACCTCAATACAGGTAAGACACAATTCTGCCATATGGGTCTGAACGAAAGAAACCAGGTCATATTCAGATCTCTTAGCCGGGCTAATCCAAGGACTTTAGTTATGCGGTCCCGATAGCGTATAGCTAGGATCGTTTCTTCCATTGTTGCTGGAGTCTTGTCTGTGACATGGCTTGCCATAACGAAGCAGGAGTAGCAAAAATAGGATGCCTGCTACGAGTCCCAACAGGAGTGGAAGTCCGCCAAAGACAGAATGGACAAAATTGGGAAATATACCCAGGACTGCTTTGAATGGGGTTAACAGTCCCGAAAAAACGGTCTTAAATACACTCGCGATACCATTCGTATCAGAAATGTTTAAGATTTCGTTTAGCATTTCTGCGAAGTGTAGGGGGCAATTTTGTCGATAACAATGCATGTATCTCTTCCGTTGTCCTTGCAACTTGGAGATCATACGTTTCTTTTGGCGACGTAAAATGAACTGGTGTCTGTAGGAGCACAGTCTTCATTCTGCTTAAAGTATCAATTTGAATAGAAGAGATTTTCAAACTGGGCCAAATTTTTCCCTCCCTGTCTGGAGTGTCGCTTGGATACAATACTCGCTCACAGCAAGTGACCATGGAACTCACGCTTACTAGATAAGGTTTTCCTGGCAGCAAGCCACAACATCTGTGATCCACAATTAGAATGTAGCTCCCGTTAGAAAGCCGTCTAAAGAATGGCTCTATTCGCGTTGCAGGTGTACCGAGCTGGTGACATGAAAGGTTATTTGAAGTCCCCTCACAGGCCCCATGTAAACTTATACCCTGACACAGAAGTATACCACTCAGTGATGTTTCACAATTATTACCACTAAGAAATACACTCTGTCCTGTTTTACTATAACATGTGTGTGCATTAGGGAGGTTCCATGTTGACTTAATGTATCCTTTACCCAACCTTTCATACTGGCCTGCCTGTATATATTTTTGGAAGTATCGAAATTGGAAAGTCGTTATCGGAATAGTTATTATCCAATGTATTATCCATTTAATGACAGGTCGTTCTGACATTGTCAATGGTAATCTCTCAAGTTTTTCAATGCTCAGAATTGTATACTCTGCACTCTTTTGTGCCAAGCTGATTTGTGTATCAGTAAGGTTAAAGATAGTGAATAATGACGTTGTGTTGATTAAACACCAAGGCACGTAGCCTGAACGCAGATTTTGTAACGTCCAGCCAAGCTGTACAATAGAACGTAATTGGGACTGACCGTGTTGCAACATCAGTAAGTCTTGCTCTATTATATCGATTGCAGATGATACAATATTGTCCAGTGAATATATTCTGGAAGACAGAGTCATTAACCCATTGTCCACAACAGAAAGTGATTTTTCCAAATGAACACGGTCAATTTCCCGTATTTTCTCTGCTGTCTCAATTTGAGTTTCTTTCCAAGCTTCGTTGTAAGCTGCATATATAGAGGCCGCTATGAAACGTTTTTGACGCTGTTTGCGTGGTCCCATAATGAAATCACGCAAGTCAGCACCTTCTTTAAGTAAAGTCAAGTGTTGCTTAATTTCAACCAGTGTGGATGTTTGTAGCCATTCGAGGCAGAGTTTCCCTACACTGTAAGTTGTTATAATCCCTGGATGTTGTCTCTGGGAGTATCTTGGGTCTGGCCTGGTCAATTTGAACCCCTGTATTTTGTTCAGGAATCTATCTTGACAGTTATTTGTATCTGTGGGCCAGATCAACCATTTTTTCCAATCAGGATGTGTTCTGTTTTGGTTTAAAATATGGGATACGTCTATCTCAACATCTGTAGTGCTATTACTGTCAGGTGTTGGTTTTGGAATAGACGGTTTGTTCAAGTTTTTAATTTTGGCTAGGCCAAGACAGGTTGTCTGTTGAATTGTGTCATTCAAGAATATAATTTGTTCTGGGATCATGCAGGCTCTAAATAATGATTCTAAACCTTGCACCTGCCAATCTTTTGTACCCCAGATTGTTTTCGTTTCAATATTTTTATTCCAGAAATCAAAACCGAATGTATTCATTTTTTCAAAAAAGGATTTTGAATAGATTGATTTTGTATTTGTAAGCATGGTTTTCATTCCTGTCTTATTTAACAGTTTGAAATAAAATGTTTCTGCATCATTTGTGTTAAACCCTGAGAAATATGAACATTTTTCATAAAATGTTTTTGAACTGCCTTTCGGTGGAGTTGCACAATGTTCCCATTGGTTATAATTAAAAACATTTCTAGGTTGAGCAGATTTATGCAGATAATGGTTACCATAGTGGTTGTAACAGTACATCTGGTCATAATTAGATATACCCTGTAAATATTCATGTTCTGTAAATTTAGCTGACATCACTAGATCTGACATCATATCATTAATACTTTCAAAGTGCCAATCATCAGCGAATGTGCTCGGTTTTACAAAGTCACTTAATGAAACCTTGAATTGATGAGGATACTTCAGGAGCTCGACCGGGCCATAGATTTCGTAATCAGTTTTGTCCCATGCTACCCCACCGGCTATAGGATTGGCTGTGAAGTTCACTGAAGAAAGTTCTCTTTTCTCGATGTGTGAAGACTTGTGTGGTTTCAGGACCAAGTTGATATTCTGACTTGCTGTGTCCATTGTAACATATTTTCCCTCAATGAAATGTCCCAAGCATAGTACCATGATGAGCCAAAGTATGAGGACAAATACACCTTGTGCCACCCAAAATTCAATCCATGGAGAAATCAGATAAGTTTCTTCTAGTTGATGAAAGAGTTCCTTTGCTTTGTTTTTAAAAGTCTTTGTTGTTGTCAGCTGTTCCTCAGGTTCACTCGGATCCTCAGAAAAATCATCGAAGTTGATAAAGTAGCCTGATGCTGTTCTGTCAATTGTTTCAATTGCTTCTGGATTCCTTTTTGTTTTTGGAATTTTCTTTGTTTTATTAGCATAGTCTGTGGTTACATCATTGTAGACTGGTGTTTCTTGATGTAAGATTTGGATTTGGGTTTCAAGAGGTTTAAGTTCCATGGCTTTGTTGCATAGTCCTTGTTGATTCACTGTAGGTTTATCAAATGTGATTAGTCTCTCAGTTTGAACCTCTGTGTTTGTAGCAAATTTTGGTGTTCTGCTACTTCTTGGGAGTTCACTTGGCCTACTACTTATTATCGGCCACATGATTGTGGTTTAACCAGGTCGATGGATACAACTCGGTTCTCCTTTTTACCAGCAAGGGGCGGTAATACAACTGATCTTGTCCCGTTGATAGCCAAGACAGGTACTGCTTTTCTGTAAGAAGGCCCAAATTCCTTCTTTACCGCGATCTTCTCTCTGACCAGATCCCCGATTTTTGGAATCCAGACAGGCCTTGCTGGGACAGGTGGTTTTTCTTCAGTGGTTGTTGGCTGTTGTTTCAACTTTATGTTGCTCAGGTCTTTTCTTTTTTCGTTTAGGTCCTGTAAAATAGCCAAACGATCTTTGATATCAAAGCATTTTTCTTTAACCACTGAAGTTTGACTATCGAGGTCCTGGATTAACATTCTAGTCCCAAACAATAGTTCGTACGGACTGAGACCTCTCAGAGAATTTCTTGGCAGATTATTAAGACTACGTTGGAGACTTATTAAATGTTTGACCCACCCAGCTCCCGAACCTAATACCTTTGCCGTTATAGATTGCTTTATGTCACGGTTTTTTCTTTCCACAATTCCGTTTCCCTCAGGATGAAAGGGACAAAAGTACCGCAATGCAATGCCCATGCTGGTCATGGCCTCCTTATAAGCTCGAGAGCTAAAAGCAGGACCCTGGTCAGAATGTAGCATGCCAATTGCGTATGTGCCGATAAAGACTCGCAAATCTTTTATAACAGTTCTGGCGTCAGCCGAGCGCTGGGGCCACATCCAAATGAATCTCGTGCATGAATCCACTGCGACCATGATATATTTATAGTTGACGTCCCTTTGTAAGGGACCGCAGTGGTCCAGGTAAACACATGCTAATGGTTTATCTGAGATTAGAAGGGGCGTCTGTGCTGGTCGTTTCACGGTTGATACCTTCATTCTTTGACATATTTCACATTGTAGAACATAGTTCCTGGTTTGTCTTCTCATTTGTGGCCACCAGTATCTCTGTTTTAATAACGATACTGTGGCTGAAACACCAGCATGTACAGAAGCAAGCCCTTCGTGTGCCGGTATAATGAGTCCTAACCTATATTCCATGTTTGGAATTGCCCTATCCCCCACTCCAGGGATTCGAGCAAATGGAACGTTATTCGCATCAGTTATGTATGAGTACTTTACTGGAAAGCCTTTCGGGAGTGTTTCTATCGCATCTTTTATTGTAGCGTTGACAGCCTGTAATATTTCGCTGTCTATTTTTGTTTTTGACCGGGTGATAGCGGCTACGGAAGCCGTTTGCACTGCTGCCTTCGCTGCCTCATCAGCCAATGAATTCCCTGCAACGTGAAAGCCATCACGTTGATGACTCAGTGTATGTATCACATGAGTCTTTTGTAGTTCCTTTTGTAAAAGAACTACTTGTTCCCAAAGCGTTTTATGCTTGATTGTGCCACCTTTTGCATCTTTAAAACCGTTCTGAACCCAGATCTGCAAATATTCATTGTAAGACTGAACGCAATAGTAAGAATCGCACACTATGAGTGTGGGGAATTCGCGATCGGTATTTTCAAGTGCCATCTTAAATGCTAGTAGTTCAGCTCGCTGAGCTGTGCAATCTCCTAGAGATTGCGTTTTAGTGACAAGTGGTCTAAATTTTCCTCCGTGCCAGCGACCTTTAACAATCGCGCACGCAGCACTGTAAGCTTGTCTACCCCCAACTGCGGGCTGTGCTGATCCGTCCGTATATATTATACAGCCGTAGTGTTCAAGAGGCAGGATTTCGGTCGGCAGAGGACATTCAAATTCATATTGGAGAAATTCTTGTGTTTTTAAATTGGGATCAAATTCGTATACCATGTCTGTTGCAGCAAGAGAATTAACCCACTGTATCCATCTTGGATGTAGTGCTTTAGCATTTGGAATGCTTGCCTTTGTTACCGCCTCTAGGGCTGGTATTGGTGTAACAATGATTATTCGTTTACCTTGTGCTAGGGCTCTTTCTTTCGCTACAGCAGTCTGTACCGCGGTTAGTATTTTTTCCGTTGGGCTAAATTTCATTTCAGCTTTTGTGTACAAATGTGATTTGTATGCTATTGGTACCGTTTCTCCCTCATTAGAGGTCAGGTATGTGAATCCGCATCTTCCTGGGATGACTCGGATTACAAGGTTGCGTGTGTTATCGCGTGTTTGCAATTTTGTTTTAGCTAACATGTCTTTTTGCAATGATCTCAAAATTTCTGTGTGTTTTTGAGTCCAATTGATTGTTTTAAAATCTGGTCTTATTAGGTCATAGAGAGGTTTAACCCTCTCTGCATAATTTATAATGTAAGTTCTTCCGAAATTCAGGAAACCTAGAATTGATTGTAAGTTTTCAGCGTTCTTGGTGCTTGGATTACAGCACATTTCTCTAGGAAATTGTCTGCCAGGCTTTTGCCTTCACTTGATAATTCATATCCTAAAAACAGGACAGTTAGATGGGCAATTCTTGACTTTTTGAAGTTGAATTTATAACCCTCTGCTGCAAACCCAAGTATTATGGTGTTCACTCTTTTCAAGTGAGTATCCAAGTCATCATCTGTTAGATAGATGTCATCGACATAAGATAATGCCTCATCATCATATATTTGTAGTAACTCTGTTACTCTCGCTGAGAATAATCCTGGGCTGTTCTTGAACCCCTGTGGCAAACGACAGAAATTTTTCAGCGTGCCATTTATTGAGAAAGCGGTCAAATATCTGCTTTCAGGTGCTATATTTTGACAAAAGAATCCATTAGAAATGTCTAATGTTGTTTTGTATTTTTTGTGCACTATGCTATTCATTAGTGCTGCACTGTGTGAGTTTTGTACAGCAAAAGTTTTGCAACATGAGTTAAGGTGTCTGTAGTCCAAAACTAGACGATATGAATAGTCTGGCTTGGAGACAGGAAACAAAGGATTGTTCATTTTTTGAGGTGCAAGTTTCAATCACCCCCTGGTATTCAAGTTGATCTAAGATCTCCCTGACCTGTTTTTTAGCTTCTTGCTTAATTGGGTACTGCCTTTGTGCAGTTGGTTGAGATTTTAACTGGATTTTGTGAGGAGGTGAGTCCTCATCCCATCCTACGTGGTTTTTATATAATGCAGGAGCTTGGGCTACTGCCCACTTTCTTGCAAGTGTATATTTTCTATGTATTGGAATGTGATTTGAGAAGGCAGGCATAATCATTTCTTCGCCATGAGGGCACTCCCTGACAAACTCCGATGGCCAGTCTTTTTCAGCTAAAAGGATGTCATAGCCTTTGGAGAGATTATCCCAAAATAGACCCCTTATTTTCCTAGTCTTATCTCCCTCTATACGTATTGTTATTTCGTATATTTTATGAGGTTTGCTAACTCTGGTATCTGCAGTTTCCACTTGAATGTATTCATTTGTGTCCACTGTCTCCAGATGATTCATCAGGATCTTGCGAGCTATGCTCACTTCTGCTGCACTGTCTAGCATTGTCTGAGCCCACTCTCCGTTTTTCAGCTGTGTCCTCAGTATCCTCGGCATGTTTGATTACTTTAATACTGGCTACCTTTTTCTTTGGAAATTGTAACATTTTACTTTGATGAGCAGGTTCCTTGTCTTTGGACTTGAAGTGCTCTTCCCTTTGTTCTGACCGTCCTCTTCTTTCCGATTTCTGCGAGGAAGTCTGAAAAGATCGAGATGAACGTGTATCAATATCTTGATATCTATCAGGTTTCTTCAAATTATCCCTATTTCTAAGGTTGTATTTTTTCTCAGAGGGCTCCCTCTGGGGAGACTTGTGTCCTTGGTCCGGAGATCTCTCTCTCCGCCGAGGAGACCTTCCTCTGGACTGGAATCTTTTTTCTTTGGGAGTGGATTGTTTATTTCCATCCCAGCTCTTTTTTGGAGTGTTTAGATTATTTTTAATAAATACCTTTTCAGGATTTTCAGTTAGTTGGGGTTTCACTGGTTTCCCACCCAAACTATCTCTTCCTAGTTCTTCATAGGATTTTTCTATGATTATGGCAAGTTCAAATGGTTGTTCTGCTATATCTGTTTCTTTCAGTTTCTGGCGGATCGCTACAGATGCTGCATCCCCTTTTATGTTGGCTAGTAATATAGCCGAGACCTGCTTGAAGTCTTTCAGTAATTTCATACCCAGAGTTAAAGCAGGTTCTGGACCGTATTCATTTTGAATCTGTCTTAGTACGTCTGGTATTACCGCCATGGACGGAACACCATGTGTTTTTGTGTAAATGGAAGCAAAGACTGTGCCCCAAGTGTCACAGTCCTCCACATGTGGTGCGGTCCCCATTGGAAGACAGATAGTCAGAATTCTGTGTTTCTCCACAGGGGTAGTATCCGGAAATACCACCTCTATTTGAGTGATTTTTGTGCTAACCAGAATGGAATTTGTTCCCGTTTTGCGGGTACTTTACCTAGACAGGATTGTATGTTCTGTGGTGTGATTTTATTTGTGTTCCCCTGATGAGGGGTCAGCTGTGGAACATTAATAGTTGGTTGGACTGTTGAAGTCCGCATTACATATTGGACTAGTTGTCTATGTATTTTAAACAGTATTTTAAGCTGTGTTAAAAGTTCTGGTATAGACATTTTTTCAATGTCTGGATGTGGTGTGTAGCTGGCTAGAACCGGCCACGTTGCTCCTGGTCTACCTAGTGGACCGAGCCTGGTGATGTGATTATTATGTTTTAGGGCGCCTTTAAACCAGAGGAGATGCTCCTTGGTATTTTAATGGTATTTCCACCTCCTCGAAAGGAGTGTACTCTTCCGGGGGTTCCTCTATCTTGTAATAGTGGAACTCCTTTGTTACAGCGTTTGGTGCTGGAAAGTTTATCCATGAATAGAATACCTCTGTCTGCCGATATTCATGTGCCTCAATTACGAATATGACTGTACCACCTCTCGATGTCAGTCCATTTTCTATAAGTTTTAGTGTTATAGTTTTTCTTATGTTGACCGGGATGAGTATTGCGTTAGGGTCAGTTTGCAGGAGACTTGTGTCATCCGTTAGGAGTTGAGCTGCTAGTCTAGGTGCCTCCCTTTCGTCGTCACTTTCTGACATTGTTACTGACAGAAAAGTTTTGTTTGCAGATCAGGTTTCTAAGGAAACAAAGATTAGGTGCACAATATTTTGGAACACTGTATCCTTCAACGTTGAAATAAACCAAAAACCATACATAGGAGTCTCCTCCTACTAAGTTTGGCGGATTTTAACCTTTTACCCACTCCAGACGTCTTTGGAGTATTTATGGGAGAAAGGGTCTGTGTGAAAAAGCACGACTGAGTTACTCTAATGTCTTGCGTTAGATTTATCGCCTTACCAAACCGTTGGGCGTCATGTAGTGTAGTTCCTATATTCCCAATAGGCTCTGCGCATTGGAATAATATCTTCAATAGTATATACGTAGGACAGAGGTTAACTAGGTCTTCTACTGACGATATTAGACTTAAGTTTTGTGTGCCAGCTAGCTCAGAGTTCACTAGAAACTTTCTCGAATAAGCGAGGAGGAGTTTAACCTCCCTGGATAGACAAGAAGGGATTTCGTTTCTGACAACCATAGAACATGACAACTTTGCTCTCCCTGATCAAGAGTATATCTCTAGAGTCGTGTGGAAACAAAAGACAGCTATTTTACTCAGTCAATACGTGCATACTTAGTTTCACCAGATTGTAGAGAAAAGGAAGAGACGGGCGTTTTCAATAAAAGGTGTTATTTATTGATCAGTCTCTTTTCTCATACAAGAGAAATGAATCGCTACGATTGCAATACTTATAGTTAAGTAAAGTGCATACAGTAAAAGCAGGATTATAAAATAATACTGTAAAAGCATTGATATGGTTTCTTAGCCATATGATACTTTAAAATGGATAAAAGATATACATACATATATACATTGACTAATCGTACTCAACTGGTGCTTCTAACTACGCCTACCCCGGTGTACCTGACCTAAGCCTAATACATGGGAGGGAGTAAGTAAGTAGCAGTTTAAGTTAAGTTTGTTTTGCCAAGAATCTGACTCAAGAATTCTCTGTAAGGGTTTAGTCAATTCAGTACCTGGGATTTAGAAGGCTGGAGGGCTGGTATCTCTTTCTCAGGACTCGGTATCCCAGTCACCCACGAAGGTGGGCTGGAAACGCTGGAGGCTGGATTTCTCGGCAAGAGAAAAGACAGCGTCTTCCTCAGCGCGTCAAAAGGGGAGGGGCAGCGTCCGTGGGCTCTCGCATCAGCTGGGCTCTCCGGCAAGTAGTCACTGCTCCAGGTTCATCACCACAGTGTCTCTGCTTAGGGCAGCGTTGGTATATTTATACCTGAGAGGTGCTGGGTTTGACGTAAGGATGGACATAAGACGTCAATAAGGATGTCACAAGAACTGAGCGTTCTTGCAGTGCTTTACGGGAGTTCTTGGACTAAATCAAAACATAGCAGGCGGGGATTTCCCAGGTTTGCTCGAGGCTTGGATTTGTTTAAGAACTCGGTGTGCTTTCTAGGGGGCTGGAGGAATAGTGCTTGCTTAATGTGACAGCATGCGCTATGACTAATTTATGAAACGGGTTTCAGTGCCATTGTATGGATATTAGTGAATTATAACCGGAATAGGGTCAGAAATAGGAGTATCGATACAGGTCCCTAGATAAACATACTACATGGGAGGGCAGTGCACATGCCCAGGGGAATCTCCGGGGCATATGGGGTAGGAAAGCCCGCCCGTCTCTGGCTGCGCAGCCAGCACTGGCGAAGAGTACGCTCCTCCAGTGTCAGCTGGTCAAGCCGGAGCCCCCGCTGGAGCACAATGAAGGACAGGACATGTCGCTGAATAACCCTGCCCTGTGGACCGTCCGGGCCCCGGAACTCTCTCGCCACCGCCTGCGTGAGCCATTGTAGCTGTGCCGCCAAATAGTACCATTCAAAATCTGGCACCGCCAGGCCTCCTTCCTCCCGTGATCTCTGCAAAGTTTTCAAAGCCATGCGCCTCCAGCCTGAGCCCCAAATGAACCCTATCACCATCGACCGTAGCCTCCGGAAGAAGGAAAGCGGAATCCACACCGGCAATGAGCAGAAAAAATAAAGCAGACGCGGAAGGACCACCATCTTCAGCAGCGCTATCTGCCCGGCCGCAGATAGCGGGAGAGTACGCCAGAAACTCATATTACCTCTGATGCCTCTCAACGCTCTGCCCACATTCCCTTCATACAAGAGAGAGTGGGTGTGGTAGATGTATACCCCGAGGTACGGTAGACACTCCGACTCCCAGCGCAATCCCTCAAGCTCCACGGGCGGAGCACTACAAGGAGTCAAGGGGAACAAGCAGGTCTTGGACCAGTTTACACGCAACCCCGATAAGACGCCGAACTCACGGAGCATGGTCCGTGGCCCCCGCACCGAGGCATCCGTATCAGTCGTATATAACAGAAGGTCGCCGGCATACAAGGAAATATAGTGCGGTACGTCCTGCAGGAGCACTCCCTCGTAGAATCGTCCCTGTCGGGCCCTCGCCGCCAGTGGCTCAATCGCCAAAGCAAAGAGTAGTGGAGACAACGAGCATCCCTGTCGGGTGCCCCTTTCCACCGCGCATGCCGCAGATATCGAACGGCCCGTACGAACCCTGGCGGTAGCGGAATCATATAGCAGTTGTGTCCAGCGGACGAAACCGTCCCCCAGCCCGAACCGACGGAGTACGCAAAACAGGTATGACCATTCCACGCTATCGAATGCCTTTTCGATATCCACCGACAGCACGGCCACGCCCGAGGGGGCATTCCCCTCCACCCCCATGACCCGCAGCAGTCGCCTCACGCACGCCGAGGTGTTCTGGGTGGGGATGAAGCCCGACTGGTCCGGGTGCACCAGAGTGCACATATGCACAGACAGTCGCGTGGCCAGGATCCTGCTCAACACCTTATAATCCACGGTGAGCATCGAGAGCGGGCGATAAGCCGTTCTCGCAGTAGAAAGCCCGCCCTTCTTTAGCAGCGGCACTATGATCGCCTCCCTCGCCGACGACAGCAACCTGCCTCGTTCCCACGCTTCGCCATACACCTGATGTAAGCGAGGTGCCAAGAGGTCCACGTACGAGGCGTAAAACTCCACCGGCAGCCCGTCACCACCCGGCGTCTTCCTCCTGGCCATATGTTTAATCGCCGCTCTAATCTCCCCCAGGGATACAGCATCCCCTAGGGCCTTCCTCTGTTTTGGTGCCAGCTGTAGTAATTGCACCTCATCTAAGAAGGCATCCAACTCGGCCGGAACGACCGACAGTCTGCTCCGATAGAGCTCCGAATAGTAGGCCAGGAACTGATCATTAATCTCCTTTTGTGAGTAAACGTAGTCCCCCGCAGGTGTGGCCAGCGACAGTATCGGCGTGCCTCTAGATTGGGGGTTGGCCAGCCATGCTAACATTGAGCCGACCCGGTCTCTCTCAGCATGTGCCCACACCATGTACTCTCGGTAATCATGGCAGCGAAGCCTTTCGACCTGGGTGGCCACCCGCTCCCGCGCTACCAGCACCTCCTCCCTATCACTCCCACCGACATGGCTAGCCTTCTCTGCCTGCCGCAGTGCGGCCTCCTCTCGTTCTACGTCATCCAGCAATGTCTTACGTATTCCCGCCGAGGACGAAAGACATGTGCCCCGCACCACCACTTTAAAGGCGTCCCACTCGGTAGCCCTGGTAGTCGCGGACCCTGCATTTTCCTGAAAATAATGCTCGATACACTCTCCCACCTCGGCGTTAAAGACCGGGTTTTCCAGTGCCAGCGGGTTCAACCGCCACGTGGGGACCGGTTGCCGCTGCCTGGACCAAAGGATCGTGAGCAGGCAAGGGTTGTGATCCGAGATGGTTCTCGCCAGGTATTCACTGCTACGCGTTAGTTCCTGAGCCCCTGGGATGCAAAGAACAGAGTCAAGACGCACGTGAAGGTCATGAGGAGCGGAATAAAATGAGTAGTCCCTGTTGGCAGGGTGATGCGTCCGCCAGGCATCCAGGAGACCCCATTGGTTTTGCCATGCCCTTCGCGCTTTAGCCACCCTGCGCACCGCTGATTGCTCCAGTGGAGGGTGAGAGCGATCCATCTCCACATCCACCACCGAGTTGAAGTCCCCTCCCATAAACACAGTGCCCGCCAGCAGTGTAGCTAACCTCCTCGACAGCGCCGAAAAGAACGCGGCCTGATCAAAGTTTGGTACATAAACGCTGCAAAGCGTAACATCCCGGCCATCCATGCGCCCCAGCACCGCCACAAACCTCCCATCTGAGTCCACCACCGTATTCCTGGGTTGGAAGGGGACACCTGCCCGCACCCAGATCAGTGCTCCCCGGGCATGTGCGGAATAGGTAGTGTAAAAGAGCTACCCCCTCCATCGACGCTGCAGCGCTTGCCCCTCCGCCTGCGTTAAGTGCGTTTCCTGCAAGAAAGCCACCTGGACCCCCCTGCGAACCAAATATGCATGCACCTTATACCGTTTTCTCATGGAGTTGAGCCCCCGCACATTCTAGGTAATACATTTAAGTTCAAGTTTGGCCGCCATCTATAGGCCTGTAGCGGAGTCCAATCCCACACATTCCCAATGGCACACTGACAATCCCCTGCAACATGGAACAGCCCCAAACAACCCCCAACCCACCCACCCCCAGAACAGGCGTCAAACAGTTGCTACCCATCCAAACCATACCCCCGTCAACGAGGGAAACTCTGGAATTACCAGAGACTCACAAGTTATGTGAGACAGAGGGGTGACTCCGACCCAGCCAGGCCGATCAGCAAGAGACCCGCCACACCGTGAAAGTCCGACCCCAACTAAAGACGATTCATCCTCCCAGCTGCGCCTCAACCCAATTGAGGCCACATTCCGCCAGTGCACTTTCGCAACCCGGCAGCACCCCGGCAAGACAGTAGAGATCTTCCCACCCAGCGCCCCAGGAGTGGTTCCCCACTATCCCCAGCAATGCCCTGCCCGCAAGCTGAGCATGCCCCCTTACTGCACTGTTCTCAGCTCCCTGATTGTCATTCGTCCATCAGCCCATCGACCGTTTGCGGGGTAACCAGAGGTGGCTCCCCAGGTTCCTTCTCCGAGCCCCCATCTGAACCTCCCGTGTCCACTTCATCCGACCCCAGCCGGGAGCCCGAGTCCACCAATGGAGTCTCCGTCACTGCTCCGGATATGTCCGAGACCGCCTGCAGGGCGGCCTGTCTCTCCAAGTCCGTCTGTGATGCCGACGGGGACGTCCTGGTCTGCACTCGCCTCCGGTTGCGCCTACTCCTGCGCGGCTTCGGCCGGTCCTCCGTCGTTTCCGCCCAGGTGCCAGCGCCATCCTTGCCTGCCCGGTACCGCTCCAGCAACTGCCAAGCGTCGTCCGGTGTGTCGCAGAACGTTGCCACTCCATCTACCATTACTTTCAGGCGTGCCGGGAACAGTAAGGAGTACTGCACTCCTTCTTCGCGGAGGGCCTTCTTGACTGCCAGGAAAGAGAAACGGCACCGTTGGACCTCCTGCGAGTAGTAGGGGAAAAGAGACACAGATGCATTGTCCACCCTATAGGGGCCGGCCGATCGAGCCTGCCGCAGAATAATGTCCCGGTCTCTGAAGTGCAGCAGTCGAGCTATCACCGGCCGGGGAGGGCGGCCCGGGGCAGGAGGTCGAGCCGGCACCCTGTGGGCTCTCTCCAGTGTGTAAAAGGGCGTCAGGCCTTCGGGAATCACCACATCCTGCAACCAGCTTTCTAGATAGGAGATCATGTCGCTCCCCTCAACAGTCTCAGGCAAACCCACCACTCGGATGTTATTGCGCCTATTGCGCCCTTCCGCGTCAGCTGCTCTCCTTTCCAAGTGCTGGACCCTGCGTGTCAGGTCCTCCATCGTAGCGTCCGTCGCCTTCTGTGCCGGTTCTAGTGTCTCCAGCGTCAGCTCCGCAGTTTTGACTCGATCAACGAGCTTATTATGGTCCGCCTTCAGGAGGCCTAGACCCGTGGAGACCTGCGCAATGTCCTGACGTAGCGCTTCTCTGGTGTCCCCTATGGCTTTGAGGATCTGATCCATCTGCTGCTGTTGCAGCCCCGTTGGTTGGCTGTCCGTCGGGTGTTGTCCGTGGGCGTCAGGGGGGTCCTCCGTCGGGTCAGCTGGCACCGCGCCCGCTCCCTTCCGCGGCTTCCCCATGGCGCAGGTCTGGGTCTCACCAGCCGGTCCTGGTGCCAAAAGTCAGCCTCGCGGTGTGCCTCCGGGGATGACGGGATCTGCAACCTCGTGGATCTGGCCAAGCAAGGAGCCAGGACCATGCGCCCTATAAAAGTCCAGGCAGCGCTGCGGGTTCACGGGCACTCGTCGTGGCAAAAGGTCACCGCTGGCCTGGTTCAACGGCCGGCCGTGAGGCCTACCAGCAGGGTGCAGCCGCCACAGGCCCTCGACAGGCACAGGAAGGTCCGGCCGATGGTGTCCGCTCCTGGGGGGGCCCAGTGGCGACCTCAGGGCTTCACCTGCGCGCTCAGGGGGCGCTGTTGCAAGTCGCGGCCGCGGGTCCGTCCCGCTGTCAAGGGTGTCCAAAGGTCTGCCAGAGCCCGGGGCTCGCAGCACTGTCAGCAGCGCGCCACCCCCCGAGACCTCACCTGGCCAAGAATGGTCGCAGTCAAGCTGTTGGCCCGCTAGCTGAAAGACCTGCACCTCAGCGGTGGCAGCCCCCACAGGTCTAGCGCCCCCCACTGCTCTCGATGCCACAGCGGTCCCGCTCCCGGGCTGCAACTCGTGGTTCCGTCGCTCCCGGTAGGCGGCCGCGTGTGAGCGCCACTCCTCTCAGTGGTGGTGTCCGCAGGGGCAGGCCCGGGTAATGCTCCACTCCGGCAGCAAGCCGCACCGCCGCTCGGGCACAAGAGTGGCGCCGCTCCTCCTCACTGATCTCGGTGTTCCCCGTCAACTCCCTGTCGGTGCTCCGAGCGCACGGGTGCTGGCGCTGGTCTCTCGTGTTAACCCCTGCCTGGGGGCCGTCACCAGACCCGCACCGGTCGCCGTTCCTCCGCGGGCTCCGGGCCTCCAAATTGCGCCTCGGCAATTGAGGCCGGGGATCCAATGGCCGCGGTAGGCCTCGGGTAAGATGGCCGACCAACGTAGCTGGGGTCGTTTCCAAGCCGCCGAGATTCAGGCCGCCGGGGGTCCTCTCTTGCTCCCAACCGCCGACGAGGTGCCCCGTACCTCTCAGGGACCGTGCTGGGTCGTCGTCGGCGCCAGGAAAGATCTCTGTCAGGATAAGTCCTGGGATCGGCCCGGAGCTCGGCGCTCAGGCGACCATGCTCAGCGAGGTCCAATCCACGCCCCCTCTTCCAATCCTACTATAGAGCACCGCAAATGCGAGTGATCACGGAGTGGTCATTTAGGGTCTCAGAAAAGCATTGGCTCCTCATTGATCGACAGATAACTGGGCGCACTATCTGGGATCTCCTCTGGAAACTGAAACGGGACAGACCACCCAATGCCTATATTAGCACCCCCACCTCCACCACACTCAAGGTCTGGGACACTTTCACCTCCAGACTACAGCTCACGACTTTTCCCTCCCCTCACATGCCTATACACTTTAACGCTGCATTCCTCCCTGCCTTAGAGGAAGGGCCCTTTGAGGCTTGGCGGGAGGGGGGATGCCTCATGATCTCACACTTGTTTGATAGGGGGAAACTCCTCTCCTTCCAGGATTGCAAAACACAGTTCACATTAACTAATAACAAAGAATACCACTACTTGCAATTGAAACACTGGGTGCAGCAGGCTCTGGTACGGCAGGCCGCTACCAGGGAATTGCTTCCCTGTGAAAGGTTCACTCAGTCAGGGTCCTCTTCCAAGGGGAGTATCTCCTTTTCATATGCTCTTATTCAAGCATTTAGTCCCAGGGTTACACCGCGCTATAAACAATTCTGGCATAACCTGTTGGAAGCCCCGTTAGAAGATAAGAAATGGGAACATTTAGGTAGGGTTATAGTAAAATTCAATTGTTCTATGTATCTCCGGGAGGCACACTATAAAATGATGTACGATTGGTATCTGTACTCTCAGAAACTACTCTTGATTTTCCCGGGAGCCTCCGATAGGTGTTGGAGGGGATGCATGCTTCTAGGCGATTTCCGACATATCTGGTGGGACTGCCCTGTCATCAAACCTTTCTGGAAGGAGATACTGTCCCAAATAAAAATTATTCTAGTTTATCCCATTCCACACTCTATGAAACAGGTTTTGTTGGGGGTTCGGGACCCACTCCTGAAAAGACAGACAGTGACGAATCCGTATTGTGACTTTGCATAGGGGCCGCCAAAATGGCAGTAGCTGCGGCCTGGAAGAAACAAGAGGCACTTTCCCTAACCCAGTGGCATGCAAGATTGTGGCGGGCTTTGGCTCTAGAGCGACTTACTGATATCAAGGAAGACACCAGGAAAGGTTTTGATTGCATTTGATCACCATTGGTCAGCTAACTTTCAGAGGGGCTCCCTTTGACAGCTTGCAATCCGAGGCTTAGGGCCCTCCATTTATTCCTCATCTAACTACTCAACACAGAAGGGAGGTATTAATACTGCATCACTCTGACCACCTGAGCGATGACTCCGACGCCCCACATATCAGGCCCACTCACCTTCGCTTTTTTATTTGAACCATGACATCGTCGAATCATTTTTTTTCTCTTTTCTCTTTCTCTTAGGGTTAATTAAGTTTCCTTTTCATGTTCCTCTCTAGAAAGGGTTGCAGGCTATTAGCTTACATTTAAGGATGTACAACATGTCCTGTTAAAACTGTGTTGTGTATTTCAATGCTCATCTGCTTGGACCCTAGAGAGAAATGTAGTTTTTATGAACAATCTGTACACCAGGGCGGATGATTATATTGAGAATTGTTGCATATGTAATGCTTTCGATGTTCTCTCTGAGAAAAATTTCAATAAAAAACATTTTGAAACAAAATGAATATCCTGGGCTGTACGTTTTTAGAAACGTTTCTAAAACCAAGTATTACTTCCCAGGTAAACTTCTCTGCAAAATATAACTGCTCTACATCTTTCCACTGCTGTACCATCGTTACAAGATCTGGAGAAGAAGTAGTCCCACAAGCTTCTTTGCGAGCAGTGGATCTGATATTGGCTTTTTCGTCAACAGTCAAAGTAGAGCGAGTCTGCCGCCCATCTTGCTTATCTATGTCTTTATCATCTGAAGAAAGATTTTCTTCTTCAGAAAAATCATCCTCAGTGGCAGAGGGAAATTTATATGGGGCGGAGGTCGATCTAACAAGATGGAATAATCCTGAAGTTTATTAAGTATGGGATAAATGGGACTCTTAATAGGGTGCTGGCCAGTTACCTCTAAACAACGCTCCCTTTCCTCTTTTTCTTTTATTGCCTTCATCTCTTTATTTCTTAATTCCAATGCTTATTGATATATTGTTTTACGCTGTTCTTTTCTGCTATAGCTTCTTCTTTCCTCACTCTCTCTTGCACTTCTTTCTCCCACACTCGTACACAATCAAACATATCTTGTCGACTTTTTCTTTTAAACAAACACTGTTCTACATATTGAATCTTTTTAAAGTCAAATGACCCATTTACTGACCATTGGAGATCAGGATCCTTTTTGGTATATTTGTTCCACTGTGTACTATACATTATGGAAGAAATACCATATTTAATGTACATCTGCCTATTAGGTGTCCCTTCTGGGGGAGCCGGCTGACTTCTTTCTAAATCCGTTTTGGTACCTCCAAGACAGCAACACAGCCTAAGGAGTGTGCTGGAAACAGGCATACTACCACGTTTTTGTAAAATAATACCTTTTAAAAATATTCAAAAGTAGAGAAAAAGGAGGAGGAGCTTGGCGGGCATCCGTGATGGCCGCGTGAGCACAGCGCTCTCCGGACCCTCGCCACTCCCGGCATGATATCCTGAACATATCCTGATTTCTCACAAGGATTAATGGAGAGGAACCTGGGCTGATCTTAATATTGTTTTCGGATTTTGAATTGGACAAGGGGCACCGAACTACATCGACTCAAACTTTCGGGGCCCGCCTTGGTGGCGCGCCCGGGTCTTGGTGAGGTTCTGTTGCCGTGTCTGAGTTGAACAACAGCGGCAGGGGGACTCGACTTATGGGTCCCCCTCTTAACTTTCGGTTTCGATTCTGACTCAGGCGACGTCTTCCAACGGAGGGGTCTGGCCGGTACTGAGTCCAGCGGAGCGAGATTGCAGTTGAGCCTTTTGTATGCTTTGTGTCCCTCCGGGCCGGCTCACACCTCGACTTGCCCTCGCTGCTGACTTCTGGCTCTGGCGCCCTGTCTTCCTGCGGCCATTTTCACCAGGTCGCGTGGGTCCCGTGGGGACGCGGTCTCCGATATGACTGGCAGGGGGGACCAAGAGCGGCGGAAGACCAAGACGCCCCTTCGCGGGGGCCCGGTCCAGTCTAATATCATGGACCGGTACACACAGTCGAAGGTGTCCCCCGGTGCCGCCTTGTCTGGCCCGAGTGCAGTGGGGCACCCTTCGGAGGCTTCGGCGGAGCCGTCCCTGCAGGACATCATGGGCGCCATCTCGGGTATGAGAGAAACCATCGGCCAACAGTATGAAGCTCTGGCCCACAAAATTGATACTGTGGCTATTGATGTGAACCTGATTCGGGCCGACTTATCTAAAACCAATGAGAAGGTGAAGTCATTGGACCTCAAGTCATCTAGCCTCACGGCCGACGTCTAGGAGATACAGACGGAGATCGGCAACCTCAGAAAGGTGAACGATTTCATGACTCAGCGCTTGGAGGATTTTGAAAACAGGGCACGGCGTTGTAATGTACGTGTTATTGGTGTCCCGGAAAATCCTGATCCGCATTCTGTTGATCTCCTGGTTGAGGACTTTATACAAAACTACCTTTCTCCATCCGGATTGAGCAAATTCTTTGCGGTGGAACGTGCCCATCGTGTTCCCGGTGGCCAGGGCAAGCCGGGCGCCCCGCCGAGGCCCATTGTCGCAAAACTTTTTTATTATAGGGACCGAGACGCTATCCTGCAGGCCTCGAGAGCTAAGGGCCCGGTGGCCTTCGAAAATGCCACGGTGAACTTCTATCCGGACTTCTCACAGCTGGTGCAGAGGCAGCGAATGGGCTTCCGTGGAGTCAAGAAACGTCTTCGGGACCTGGGTCTGCGATACGCCATGCTTTTTCCCACCAGGCTGCGAGTGGAGTACAATGAACGGACCCTTTTCTTTGATCGACCTGATTCGGTAAATGACTGGCTGGACTCTCTGCCGGATCGGCCTAGTTTCGCTGATCCCACCGAGCACCCGGGTGATGCCGAGGGTGGCGTGGAGAGTTGAACTTGTTATCTGGGCCCCGGTGTCCGTATCATGTAATTTCTTCCTGGGTTCTGTACATGAGTGATCTGTTTTCTGTGTACTCTCTTCTCCCCTTATTTCTGTTGGGGTGGCGGGTGGGACAGGGACCTTTTCCTCCTCCGGGGTCTTTTTGTAGAATGGGGGTTTTCGGGCGACAGGCACACTGCATGTTGGGGTGGCTTTTTTGTCTACTGCAGGGGTGCAGGGTGGGGGGTGTTTCCTTGGGTGTTGGGGGGGGGTTGTTGGGGCTTTTGTAGTTTGTGTTTTGTTTTTTCAAGGCGATTCTATTTTGCTAATTGTGCTTTCAGTGTCATGCTCATTGGGGGGTGGTTTCTGCATTACTTTGTGGGATGGGGGGTAGCGGGTTGAGGTTTATTTCATGGAATATCAATGGTCTAGGGGATCGTATAAAGCGAGGGGTGGTGTTGCGATGCCTGCGACGTTTGTCTCCCGATATTGTCTTTCTGCAGGAGACACACCTAGTGGGCAATACTTGTCGCGCGATGAATAGGTGGGGCTATCGTCTTGTTGCACACTCAGGGTTTACAACGGGTTCTAGGGGGGTAGGCATCCTTGTCCGGGCTTCTCTTCCCCTTGCGATAGATGATGTGATCCTCGATGATCGGGGGCGTTATGCCGTCCTCGTGGGACGATATGAGGGCAAGACCCTTTCCCTGTTCACCGTCTATGTGCCCCCTGGCCTGCAGACCTCTACCTTCTCTGATTTGGGCCGAGTTTTGTTGGGACTCCCTGATGGTGCTCTTTTCATGGCTGGTGACTTTAATTCTGTTCTCTCTGGTCTGAGTGATCGTTACCCCCCTAGGGATACTCCTTCGACCCATTTATGGCTGGGTGGCTTTTTGGATACCTTTGGTTTGGTGGACTGCTGGAGACTTATGCACCCCACTCAACTTCAGTATACTTTCCACTCTGGGGCCCATGGGAGTTTGTCTAGATTAGATTACTTCCTCATGCCAGCTGAACAGTCGTCGGCTGTCCGTAAGATTAGGCACCTCCCCCGGGGCATTTCGGACCATTCTCCGCTCTGGCTCTGTTTTGATGTGGGGGTGGAGGCGGCGGGCCGGGTGGCTCCTATCAACCCTTGGTACCTGACCTCCCCTGACACCCGTGGTCACTTGATTAAGTCCCTGGACAATTACTTTCTGGAAAACGAGGGGTCTGTCTCTTCTGCGGTGTCCCTATGGGAGGCTTTTAAGACAGTAATTCGTGGGCAGGCCCTGTCCCTTATTGCTGAAACCAAAAAGACAAGGAATCGGGAGGTGGTGGATCTTGAGATGGAAATACTTGAGATGGAGGCAGACCTGGAATCGGGTGTCACTCGTGCCAAACTCCATGCCCTGGGTCTGAAGCAATTTGCCTATAAGTCTCTGGTCACAGATGCGGCCAAACTGATGTTTAGGGAGCAACAGGGTCGTCTGTATGATGTTGGGGACAAAGCGGGTAAGTTGCTTGCCTGGTTGGACAAAAAAGAGAGGGCGAATCGAGTGGTGCCTGTGATTCAGACTTTGAATGGTGTGCGTGTAACGGACCCGGTTGGAATAGTGGAATGTTTTGCGGACTATTTTCGTGCGGTTTACTCCCCAGTGTCGGTAAGGGATGAAGACGATTCTCGCCTCTTGTTGCGCGACATAGCTTTGCCCTGCCTCTCCGACCTGGAGCGGTCCTCCATGGAGGCCCCGTTCTCTACGGACTAAATCGCGACTGCTATTCGCTCTCTCCGTTCGGGCAAGGCTTTGGGCCCAAACGGTTTGCCAATCGAGTTATACAAACTGCGCCCTGATCGGATTGCGCCCTATCTTCGAACGATGTTTTTGGAGTCCCGTGAGCGGGGTGCTCTCCCTTATGACCAGCGTCTGGCCACGATTGTGCTAATTCCTAAAGATGGTAAGCCCCGGGATCTTTGTTCGTCATATAGACCCATCTCCCTGTTGAATGTCGAGCCTAAGGTTCTTGCCAAGGTCCTGGCTACTCGCCTCCTAACGGTCATTAGTGACTTGATTAATCCGGACCAATCCGGATTTATCCCGCACCGTAACACAGCTCTTAATCTGCGTCGTCTTCATGGAGCCATCGCGAGGGCGGGGCTTCTGACGGAGCCGGCCATTTTGGCTTCGTTGGATGCCTCGATGGCCTTCGACACGATAGAGTGGCCCTACCTTTGGGCGGCTCTTGAGAAGTTTGGTTTTGGCCCGGGGTTCATCGGGTGGGTGAAGCTGCTGTATACCGACCCCCTGGCACAGGTCGTGGTTAACGGTCGAGTGTCGGCTCCCTTTTCCCTTGGTAGGGGGACAAGACAGGGGTGCCCCTTGTCTCCACTACTTTTTGCTCTCGCGTTGGAGCCGCTGGCTGCGTGGATCCGCTGGGAACCTTCTCTCAGGGGTATACGTTGGTCCCCAGATTTTGAGCACTGTGTTTCGCTTTATGCGGACGACATTCTTCTTTATCTTACTTCCCCGCGTAAATCTTTGAATGTCCTGTTTGACATTCTCGCCTCGTTTGGTAAGAATTCTGGTTTGGTTATAAACTGGGCTAAATCCTGCGTCTATGCTATTTCGGGCGATCTGCCCCCGTTGCCGAATAGATTTCCCATCCAGGTGGTTCAGTCCGGTTTCAAATACTTGTTTTTTTTTATTACATTGGATTCGTCGCTCCGATTTGAACGTAATCTCCTTCCCCCGCTTCATAGATTGAGGCTGGACGTGGCTCGCTGGCGTAAATTACCCTTGTCGCCGCTGGGCAGGGCCGCCCTTTTCAAGATGATGTCCTTGCCGCGATTCCTTTACGCGCTCCAGAATTGCTATGACGATATCCCCGCTACTTATTTCCGAGAGGTCGAGAGTCTACAAAGGCAACTGATTTGGGACGGGCGCCCACGTATTGCACTTGCGAAGCTCACCATCCCTTGGTATGACGGGGGCATAGCACTTCCTGATATCAGAAGATATTATTGGGCTACGCAACTGTCTGCCATTAACCATTCGATCTATTCCCCGGGTCCAGCTCCGGCCTTTGAAATGGACAGACTCCAGCTACCGGGTGGTGACTTTAATAGAGCGCTTTACTCTAGGTCGGCTGGGCGCCACCTTACGGGACCGACTAGGATCGCGGTTCGTGTGTGGCGCGCTGCGAATGTGAGCTTAGGGTGGGATGAACGAGTGACGCTGGCGACTCCGCTTTTCGCGTCTGAGCTTTTGGGATGTCTTTGGACAACGAAGGGGTTTGACCGCTGGGACATGATTGGGATCTGTAGAGTGGGTGACGTGTGTGCGAATGGAACGGTGAAGTCCTTCGAGGCCCTTCGGAATGATTATGACCTGAGTGATAGGGAATTTTTTAGATATTTACAGGTCCGTCATGCCCTCACTTCTGTTCTGACTTCTGGTACCGCTGTCCCCGAGTCCTCCCCCCTCGAAGATCGTATCCTCGATGGTCATATCCCTGATAGCGCTATCTCCTTGATTTATAAGAAGCTTATTCACAATCGCACGGACTTGCTCGTTCGACTTCGGGAGGCATGGGTCGGCGACGGGCTGGAATTGGATGATGAGGATTGGCAATTGGCGCTGTCTTCTCCGAAAGAGGTCGCCATTCCGGCCCGTCTCCGTCTGGTTCAGCTCAAGATCCTCCACCGGGTGTATGTTACTGGTCCTCGTTTGGTTGTGATGGGTTTTTCCCAAGATGGCCTCTGCAAGCGTGGGTGTGGGATGAGTGCCACGTTTCTTCACATTCTTTGGGAGTGTCCGAGGGTGGCTGCCTATTGGACGGGAGTGCTTGCGGTGATGGCTGCTGTGACTGGAATTGCCCTGGTGCCGGAGGCAAGGAGATGTTTGTTGAATGTTTGGGAACCTACCGATTGTTCGGTGGCCCAAACCAGGTGGGCGACCCTGGGGTATATGGTTGCGAAGCGGGACATAGCGCAACTTTGGGGCTCGCACAGGCCCCCCACTGTCTCCGTGTGGGAAGAAAACATGGATTGGTCTATGTTCCGCGAAAAGACTGTCTACACAGCCAGGGGCAGACCTAGGGCATGGACGAAGATCTGGTGTCAGTGGAATGCCTATCGCGGGAATATTTGTGCTCCTCCCCTGGTGGAGGCCCCTGATGTTCCCTTGTCACCCTAAGTTGGCGTTCCTGTACTTTCGTATTCTGTCCTTTGGTTTGATATATTTGTGCTCCGCCCCTGGTGGAGGCCCCTGATATTCCCTTGTCACCCTAGGTTGGCGTTCCTGAACTTTCGTATACTGTCCTTTGGTTTGATTGACCTCCCCGCTGTCCCCCCGCCTTGACTTAGCCTATTGATTGTGACTTTGTATTCCTGCTTAGTGAAGTTTCCCCCCCCTCCAGGGCTGACTCTCTGTGTATTACTCCTTCGCCTTGTTTTTGTTGTTTGTTGTTTTTGGTGTGCTTTCAAATAAGAAAAATGTCTTCTCCTGTTCCATATTGTGGGCGACATTTTGTATCCGGATTGTGCCTGACAGCCAGAGTGGCATCCATTGTTTTATACCGTGATATGCTCCGATCTTAGCGGCCAGCCCGTGCGGTTGTAGGCCCATCTCTGTACACATGCTTTTGTTGCTCAATAAAAGTTTTTAACCCAAAAAAATAAAAAGTAGAGAAAAATCTCCACATTACCTGCTTTTATCTCCTGTAAAAAATAAATCAAACAAAGAAAACCAGAATCTTGGCCAAGCAAACAAGAGTGCAGCTTCAGTGACCTTACCAAACAAGAGTCTCCAACTTCCAACTGCCAATCTCTTGGTGGACCTAATGGTCACTGCAAAAATAATGCCAAAGGATACCTCAGTCTGAACCGGCCACCAACCGGAGGGTCATATAAATAAAATTACGGAAAAATCCCTTTGGCTGCAAAGACAAGGGTCTCCTCAAGCAGGACGTCTCCTCAGCAAAATTCCACTCTTCTGTCAAGACCACTCCTTTGGATGGCCGAGTCTCCGATGAAGACCCACAAGTCGGGCACCAACTGTGGAAATGTGACTTTTAATGAGCACACTGGTGTAGGGTTCACCCTTATCTTGTCCACGGGTCCATAGACCAACAAAATAGAGATTGGCACTGAAGTTGGAATTTAAAGAACACGTTTATTAATCACTCATGAGTGCGACTACGTCCACACAGCACTCTCGAGTGCTGCCTGAGGTAGTACACTGAATTCACAGACCATGGTGCTTATATACAGGGTTTTTTGCAGAGCAAACATGTAGTTACATATAGAAGGTACAAGCATACACATGAATAACTACTGACAAACATGGGCAGATGGGAGATCACTTAGTCAGCAGTGGAAGGGGGAACAGAACTGCTTACAACAGCAAAGAGTGATTGACAGTTACATCTTTAACCAGGTGCATTCCAGCAGCTACAGGCCTTTACTCAACACATACATTGTTTTAGCTCAGTACAGAAGGAGTTAACTAAAGCTGATGACCCAAGCAGAATAGAAAGGTAAGCAACAGTGAAGACGGAACAATTACATAGCTAACAAAATGGATGCCACAAACAAGATGGGTTCAGCTTATGCTAACGGAAATTATTTTAAATTTCCACAGTACGACTCAGAGGATTCAAGGCCTTGACAGGTGGATGCAAGCCCAGTGGGGTTGGGAGTGATTTTTGCCAAACATAATGGACAACCCCATTCTCAGAGGCACATTGTGGTCTATGCTAGCCAGATTCTATCTCAGACTGAGCGTGCTTATTCTCAACTGAAGACGAACGCTTGGCTGTAGTATGGGCATGTTAATACTTCCAATTGTTTCTGTACAGAAAGCATTTCACCCTTGTAACAGATCATCATCAAGCGTTACTCACTATTTTCAGAAATCTGTAAGCCAAGATGTCCCCTTACATGGAGAGGTGGGGGTGGTATCTGTAAGAGTATGATTACACTATTGTGCATAAACCGGGGAAAGATCAAAACCCCGCAGACTACTTTTCATGAGTGTCGCTACAGCGTCAAAGCACAACGTCCAAAGCGGCTGAGGCCTGCATCAATTTCTTAGTAAAGTTAAGTGCATCTGCAGTTCTTTCTATTGAACAAATTCTGGCAGCTACTAATATTGACAAAGACATGTTTAAGCTTAAGGAAATTATTACAACACAATCATGAAGGAAGCATACCCGATCCCTTACAGATGATGTTGAGTACCAGAAATTCAAAAATGTTTGGTAAGAATTTTCTGTTACACATGATGGTGTCATACCAAGAGGGGCAAGAATAGTTATCAACTAAAGCCCTAGACAGCAAGTTACAGAACTGGCACACAAAGGACATTGTGTCATAGCTGCAACCAAAAGAGCCCTTAGGGATCGAGAGTGGTTCCCACGTCTTGATGAAAGTGTTGAAAGGGAGCTTAAGGCTTGTAATTTCTTAAACTGTCTATCTCCTAAAATGACTCAGCACACATTGAACTTGTCTGAGCTACCAAGCAAGCTTGGGAGAGGATTGCTGTTGACTTCTTTGGACCTTTCAACAATGGACATCATCTGATGGTAGATGTCAATGAGTGTTCACTTTTTCCTCTAATGAAAGAGTTGTTATCAACCACAGATGAACGAGTCATCGAAAGGCTGGATGACATTTTCATAACATGTGGTGTTCCCTCCATTCTCAATTTTGACAATGGTCCACCATCCAATAGCAGGGAGTTCAAAGTCCTTCTTAATTGTTTGAACATCAAATCAGAAAAGTACCTCTCTCTGGCCGCAGGCAAATGTCACTGTTGAATGATTTATGAGTACTTTGAAAAGGGTGGTTCCACGTGCTGCACTTGAGCGCATCAACCTCAAAACTGCTCTGAACCCAGCCCTTTGCACATGTTGTTCTACTGCTCATTCCACAACAGGAGAAAGTTCTACCATTTTCCTGTTCGGTAGAGCTCTTGGACTGAAGATACCACAATGAAACACTTGCCAGTCAATAGACCCTCAAGAGATACGTATCACTTACACCTTTCACAAATGCAAAATGAAGGTCTTCGCCAGCAAGCACCGACACAGTCGAGACACGTTTTTCAAGAAAGGAGACTGAGTTCTTGTAAAGAAAAAGCGGACACGCAATATGGACATATAGAGTTGTGTCGAGCAAAGGACATATGGTAACTGCCCAATGACCTGGAAAATCTATAACCAGAGACTCGTCACAATTTAAACCTTTGCTTTGATGTTTCTCAGCTCCAGACCTCGCGAGTGACGCAAGTCCACATAAGTGCCCAAGCCAGGCATCCCACTCTTCTCTGGAGATGCCAGATGAATGCTTCCTTCCTCTACCTTGTATAACTAGACCACAATGGCTGGTGCGAGAACCTCAATGACTCATCAAGGAGTTGTAATATGTATATGTGTATATATTTTGTTTTTACCTTTTATTCAACAAAGGGGGAGATGTTGTGTCCTGTGTTTAGGTGCATGAAGACTCTTATGGTCCTCAGCAGATTCCTTTCAAGTTTTACGTAATCGCATGGGTGTTGCTGGGTGTGGTTAAAGTTTTTGATGCAGTGCGTTCAGTTAACAGTTGTCTGCTGAAGAATAAAGATGGGCAAATCAGAGCTCCGTGTGTGGCATGGTCTGTTACATGCCCTGGGCTGGGGAGAATGCTACACATAACACTGTGGCTGACATCCAGGTGCGAACTCCTAATCACTCCCATGACCTGTATTGTGGAGCTTTCAGCTTTGGAGTCACTCCTGCCGTGACAGACTACTTTCTGGAGGAAGAGAGGGCAGAGGAGAGGGCACTTGAAAAAGAACCAGACCCCCAATTTAAACTTCAAAGACTCAGACTTCAAATCACTTTTAGTGTCTGGAAGTGCACAATAAGAAGGGGAGCTTGAGACCGCAAAAAATTTCAACTTTCAAACAGCCATTTGGGCTGCACAAAAAGCAGCTTTACAAGACTTCTGCATGTGATTAGGACTGGTGGCTAAGGCCTGCTAGACTCTCAGTGGAGTGAGGGGTCATCACCCAGGGAATCCAAGACCACCTGCCCTCGAGTCTGGAGCACCAGAGTGAGGTCCAGCGGGGAATCCTGTCAAGTGGATTCCCTACTGAGGTTTGAGAAGATAGCTGCTGCACCGATCATGTTGTTTTCCGTACGCAGGGAAAGTCAGCAGCCCGCGTATAGCAGAGGAGGGCTGCCATGAAGTGAGCTGTGATTGTTGCTGTGCCAAGCCGGATATCACCCATGTGCTGTTAGAAACCAGTGCCACCATATGCCAGGAGGAATAGCGATGAAGAGATTGCCATAATGAGTGGGCCGTGGTCCATGTGTGGTGGAAAGCCAGAAGTCCTGTATGCCAAGAGGGGCCACCGTGAACAAATTGCTGTGCTGAGTGAGCCATGTGCAGTGGTGGGCTGGCGACTGCGTATTCCAGAAGGAGCCACTGCAAACAAATATGCTGTGCCAATTGGGTCAGAACCCTGTGCAGTGGAGAGACAGTGACCCTGTATGTCACGGGGGCCACCATGACCAAACAAGACGTGCAACCTGGTCGAGATTATCATGGAGAAGAGAGACTGCCCTGCTGACGCCTATGTGCATGAACCATGACAGAGGTAATCTCTGACAAAATATAGTTTTCAAAAATATCTACCTACAAAAATATCTCAACAAAAATATCGATTACAAAAATATCGACATGCTATCTCTAACAAGGTAAGTACAAAAATATAGAAAAAAGAATATCGATGTCAAAAATATCGTAATATAAATAAAATAATACTTATAAATGTAATAAACATAGTTAAAAAGATGCTATACCATTTTAAATTAATAAATAATACATAATTTAATAACAAAAATAATTAATAATATACATATAATACATAGTATATACTTCCTTGATACTAACTTTTAAAAATAATTTTAATAACTTATAAATAAATAAAAATATTCTACATTACAAATAAATGTATACACATAAAATAATAATAAAAATAAAAATGTATAAAAATGTTAAACAAATTTTAAAAAGCAAATAAATGTTGGATAGCGTAGGAGTAAAAATTACTATTCCCACTCCAGAGAGTGCAACAGTAGGGAAAGTGTTGGATAGCGTAGGGGTAAAAATTACTATTCCCACTCCAGAGAGTGCAACAGTAGGGAAAGTGTTGGATAGCGTAGGGGTAAAAATTACTATTCCCACTCCAGAGAGTGCAAGAGTAGGGAAAGTGTTGGATAGCGTAGGGGTAAAAATTACTATTCCAACTCCAGAGAGTGCAACGGTAGGGAAAGTATTGGATAGCGTAGAAGGTAAAAATAACATACTTATAAATAAATTAATAATTTAAAATAATAAAAAAATGTATTATTAAATAAATATAAACTATTTACAAATACCAATACATAATTATTAAATACATGATTAGCAATAAATAATTGAGTAAAAATAAATGAATAATAAATACCAATTATTAATACTACATTACAAATTAATAATTAATTAACAATAATATAATTAACAAAACAATAAATTATTACTTAATTACATTTAAATTACTTCCCACCCTTTTCCCCTATAAACCCATACCCTGCTAAAGAACATAATTATCAATTAATCAGTTAATTAAAATTAATTACCAATTAATAAAAATTAAATACCAATTAATTAAAATTAATTTATATTTCCTAAAATTAATAATTAATTTAGTATAATTAAATTACTTCCCACCCTACTCCCCTATAAACTCATAACCCGCTACAGAACATAATTATCAATTAATCAACTAATTAAAATTAATTACCAACTAATTAAAATTAATTACCAATTAATTACAATTAATTTATAATTCCTAATAATTAATAATTAATTTACTATAATTAAATTACTTCCCACCCTATTCCCCTATAAACCCAGGACCCGCTACAGTACTAAAATACAAAATTTACTAAAATTACATAAATAAAAATTAAATACATAATAATATACATAAAAATCATACAAAAATCGATATTAGTAAAATCGATATTACTAACATCGATATTAGTAACATCGATATTAGGAACATAGATATTACTAACATCGATATTAAACATATCGATATAACTTACCTTCTATATTATGTCACTTCGATATTTAAACATCGACATTATTGTATGTCGATATTGAAAACTCGATATTTTGTCTGCCTACCAACTGAGGATCAGCGTCAGGACTTGCGCACTTCCCCATACCCAACATGGGAAGGACCAAAGAAGTTACCCAGCTTGGAGGAGTCACGATGAACCTCCAGTTGCTGTGGCTGCACCACGGCGTGTGAGGAACTTGAAGTCCGTTGAGCGCAGCCCGCTTAGCCCCATGCACAAAACATAGCATAGACAGCCACTGCAGCTCCATCTCCCTTGGAGGGGGTCTGCTCAAAGGCCTGCAAATGTGGGTAAGACTGATTTCGGGCCAGTCGGCCAAGGGGTAACTTGCTCGCCAGATATCTCTTTGGTGCTGGAACACTTTTGACTTTTATACAGAGTCAGGGTGGGACTCCTGAGACTCAGACTGGTGGGGCTTCACCTGAATATAGCATACAATGAATGGGGAATAGCCACTACTGCTGGAACTGGGAGGATTTGGGACTGAAGGGAACTGCCTTAGAAACACAAAATTCCTGAGATAAGGAGACTGTGGAAGTTGTTTGTGAATGTCGTATTTCTCTTTATGGTAATATCTGTAAAATAAAAATTATTTTTTCAGAAAAGCAAGTATTTTACTGGATAGTCATTTATTGCTCCGTGTATTTTGAGTTGTGAGCCTTTGTTCACCCCACTGTATCCCCCCAAGAAGCCTGGACCTGCTCAACCCACGTTACTTATGAGAATCAAGTGCAAAAAGGCTACTTGGCCCAGTTGCTCAGGATCAATAGTAGGCCACGCCTTGGGACATCAGGGGTAAAAGGACTCAGACCCACAGCTGGGCCCTGTAGCTCCTGATAGCCCCGTGTCCTTCTGAACGGGGTTTTGACATGGTCCACTTCAGTTCTTCACATTTTCTTTTTATTTTCTCTCATTTCTGATAGCTGCTTTTCTCCCATTGCAATTTCACCTACCCTTTGCCAAAATCAGTTTACTGCCTCTTATAAAAAGAAATACACATATTACACAGACCAAAATGATTAGTGTATGGGTTAAGTAATTTAAAGTATTCCTCCACCAATATCACTAAGCCACTCACCAATCCTTGAAAATCAGTTCCCTATTGCTTCCCAGGCACCTGTCCCCTCAAAATCCTTAACCTCATGAGAAATGTCTGTCATGTTAGTTATAAACTTGATAATCTGATTACTTGTGTCAGACACACACGTACAGCATTGGTGAAAGCTCAGGATTTATTACGGTTTAAGCACCAGCCGTGTTAGAAGTCAAATGATCTACCAAGGTTGACAGCTTTTTGACCTTGAAATTATTTAAAACGCACCTACAGAAGGTATCATAGTAACAAATATATCACTTACTATTTGTGAAGGACTATGCTTAGGCATTCCAGGAGCCACTACTCTCTTATAATCTATGTCATCTACATGAAACACTTTTAGAACTACTTAGCCAATTGCATGGAAGCTGAAAGTAAACATTATTCCTGGATACATATCACACTCCTCTAATAACAGGTTCCTTCTCTGACAAAACTTGATCACCTAAAACTTTAAACTTTATAACACAGTCACTCCGACAAACCATTTTTGGCCTTTAAAGCTGCTATTTTCCTCTTTCTACACACAAGTTTCTCCTCATTTCAAATCCAGGCGAATTTTCGGATGTATCCCCAACTCTCTGTTTCTTCTTCCTTTTCCCAATCAACTATCTCCTTTCTTTACTCTTTTCTCTGTCTTCAGTTTCTTTCATTCAATTCTTCAATAAAGTCTTTTTTCAGCTCTATTTAATTTACATGAAGCCTTTAAATTAATTGGATTATTGATGCTTGTTTGTGTTATAGGCCTGACATAATGGAACATGCATGTCCTCTACAGATTTCACCACAGAATACAGATTTTTACATTTTTTATTTTTATTTAAAAGAAAAAACAGGCATGTTGACAATCAGTTCACCAAAATTGCACAGATGGTCCATAGCAGTACATTTAGCAAAAACATCAAAAGCTCATTACACAGTATAATATAAAGGAATCATTAGAAAACACATCCTATTCAACATCAGCAGCATCGTCCTCCGAGCTCCTAGACGGTTCACATATGTTACCCCGAAACGAGTTCCAAGCCCCCCATATGCGTGACCATTTCTTTGGACACCCCCTAGAGACATATACAGGAACTTCAGTTACCATGCACCAGTCCATGTCCATGGCCCACTCTGTAATGCTGGGGGGGGGTTCGGGGCTCCCCACACATGGGCAATATTCTGCTTGGCCACCATGTAGCCCAATGTGACCCAGGTTCTCTCTTTTGCAGTGAGATCCATAGGGTCCTATATATTCAATAAGATCAATTTGATATTCCAGTGTATCTGTTGCCCCAGCACCTCCTCCATGTTAAGTGTCACCCCCTCCCAATATTTCTGTATGGTTTCACATTCCCAAAGGGTATGGATAAAGGTGCCCTCCTGCCCACATCCACGTACACATTCACTGTCTTGGGTGTAGCCATATGGACCAGTGAGGGTCCTGACAGATATGTTCTGTGAAGGATTTTTAGCTGGACTAGTCGGAATCTAGAGGAGATGGCAACCTGGCGCAGAGATGCCACTGCAGCCTGCCATTTCTCATCATCCCGCCCAGCCACGTCGTGGTCCCATTTACTTCTTAGGCAGTTCACGGGATCTGGCGTGCTGTTCAGGAGCTTTTTGTATATGAGAGAAATGGCCTTTTCTGGCAAATCGCCGTCAAGAATCCTATCCTCTAGTGGGGAGGATTCAGGAAGATCGTCACCCTTTGGGAGAACCGCCAGCAGAGCGTGTCTAATTTGAAGATAGTGAAAACGCTCAGAGGCGGCCATCTCATACTCTTTCTGTATTCGGGAAAACGGTATGACCTCGCCCGACTTCCAAAAGTCCCGTATGCTGGAGATTCCTATGGTATCACATTTGTCAAAACCCAGGGAACGCAACAACCATACCAGCTGATCACAGTGCCAAAGCGGTGTAACTCGAGTGAGCTTGCCCTCCCAACCCAGGCTTCTATTGGCGTCTTTCCATGCCTGCACGGCCTGTCGGGCAAGAGAGGACGGGCGACACCGATTTTTTATACAGCGCCCCCTTAAATCCGCCTCCAGGGAGGAGCCAACGGTCTATCCGAAAGGCTGGGTCGTTATGCCGACGATACCTGCATTGGTTGCCAGCCACAAGTTGCAAGGCGCAATAATATTTTTTCATGTCAGGGAGCCTGATGCCACCGTCGAACCATCCCAGAGTGAGTTTCTGTGTGGCAATGCGGCACAGCAGGTCTCGAACCGTAGACTCAAGCTCTTTGAAGTACGACACCGCGACCGAGAGGAGCGTATTCTGCAGCGCATACAGCAGCCAGGGGAGGGACATCATCTGAAACAATGCCGCTCGCCCCAGGAGAGCTAAAGGGAGCGACCTCCAGTGCTGAATTTCAGATTTCAGACGTGCCAGCGGAGGCCGAAGGTTAGCATCATAGAAGCGAGATAGGTCCTTGGAAACCAATATGCCCACATACTTGAACCCGTCCTTGGCCTCCGTCAGTAGGCAATCCCAGGGAAGTCTGAGCCACCGCCCACTAAGTACATAAAGCACCGATTTGAACCAATTGATCCTATAACCCGCGAACTCGGCGAATACACAGAATATGACAATTAAGACGTTGAGTGACTTTGGCAGGGAGGCAAGATAAAGCAGGATATCATCCGCATACAGTGATATACGGCCCATGTAGGGCCATTCAATAGTGTCAAAGGCTGACGCGGCATCCAGAGACACCTCCACTGTATCTTCTCTAATCGTATCTGCCCTGCAGAATACTCCATGTAGGCGGCGGAGATTAAGAGATGTGTTCCGCGCCGGCATAAACCCGGACTGATCCGGTGGATCAGGGTAGGAAGAACCTGCAACAGGCGAGTGGCAAGGACCTTCGCAAGGATCTTAGCCTCGCAGTTAAGCAATGAAATAGGCCTATACGAAGAACACAAAACTGGGGGTTTGCATGTTTTATGGATCATGATAATAGTAGCTAATCTATGATCCTCAGGGAAAATTCCAGCCTGCTTACTCTCCCGGTACATGCCAGTGAGAAACGGAGCGGTCCTGGCCGCCGTCAGCTTATATAGTTCCATGGAGATTCCATTGGGGCCCGATGCCTTCCCCCCACGTAAATCGTGGATGGCCTTTGAGAGAAATGTACAAAGAGTGGAAGTGTCTTCTGAACGCATCCGCGATATCTTGCGGAGCAGTAATACGGGAGTGCTGGTCAGTGACAAGTTCTACTACTACACGCCGTGCCCCCTCTCTGCGGTCAAGCCATGCCAATAGTTTGCCTACCTTATCACCCATATCATAGACTCTACTAAGTGTAGCCCTATAATGAGCCTTAGCCGCGTCAGTGGCCAAGTCCGAGAATTCTTTCGTCTTGATACGAAGCTGTTGGCATACGTCCTCCGAGTCCTGCTGGCAGACCACGGGTTCCAATTCTAGGAGTTCACTCTCTAGGCACACTAGAGCCGCAGATGTCTCCTTACGTTGCCCAGCAATTTTCCCCAACACGACCCCCCGGATGACCGCTTTATAGGCCTCCCAAAGGGAGCAAGATGAAATGACCGAGCCCATGTTTTCCTGGAAATAAAGATCTGATTCTTTCAACACTTTCTCTCTGATGGTGGGAATAGTAAGATACCACGGGTTAATCAGTTCAACACGGCCTGCCGCGCGTTCCCCCACTTCCACCCTGCACATTATCGGCAAGTGATCGGAGATCCCCCTAGCCAAGTGTTGGATGTCTTTAACGTTGTGGATCTGCTGCGTGAGTGTAAGTATGTAGTCTATGCGTGACATGCAGCGATGGAGTCCGAAAGGTGTGTGTACTGAAGTTCCCTGGGATGCATGTACCTCCAGACATCCACCAGGCCCATAGCCCCCATAAAACTATAGATACGTTTGCGTGAGACCGGCAGATCTTTTTGGGGCCATCGATCCAGTGAATCAGAAACAATAGAGTTAAAATCCCCCCAATCAACAATCTCCTGTCCGGTAGACTCAGGAGGAGATCCCCCAGGTCACTAAATACCTGGTTGAGCAGGCCCGGCGGAATGTACACTGACACCAGATTGAGGGCTGCACCCTCCCAAACCCCGGACACCGCCACAAACCTACCCGGTGGGTCTGCGTGAATCATGTTGACCATCAAGGGGAAGGACTTGCGAACTAAAATGCCCACCCCTCTGGAACCAGAACCAAAGGCGGAGTGGTCGACCATCTGGAAACCCCATCGCGACAGGGCTTTGCAACCATTTCCCAGCAAGTGGGTCTCCTGCAATAGAACAACATCGGGCGAGTGCTGTTTCAGAAACTGGAGAACCACCCCTCTTTTAATTTTGTCCCCAACCCATTACATTCCAGGATAACAAGTTGAGTTTTTGTCTATGCGTGGCACTCATCCTCTAACGTCAAAGGTGTGTGGTA
This sequence comes from Lissotriton helveticus, assembly GCF_964261635.1. Lineage (NCBI taxonomy): Eukaryota > Metazoa > Chordata > Amphibia > Caudata > Salamandridae > Lissotriton > Lissotriton helveticus. The sequence goes on along the minus strand of NC_136070.1, from coordinate 685,167,193 downwards.
CTCCCGAAAGGAGCATATCCAAGGGGGGAAACAAAAAAGGAGTCAATTGCTTTGTTGAATACTGTGACCAGTAAGAGCATATCAGCTACCCCATCTGTCGCTATCTGCTTTCGTGACCACTCAAGAAGGACATGCCTAAGCAAAACCATTACTAAAATCAACACACCCAAAAATCCTCCCCCCAAGCACCACGCTACCCCAACGTGCATACCCCCAGACCCCCCTCCCTGCCCGGCAGTGACAAAACCTCGTGCCCCCAAACTAGCAGAGTGCCTATCGCCCACCTTTCCTAAAATGTACAGGGCCGTATGTCTGAACCGAGCACTCATCCCTAAAATACTCATTTTTTAAAATTATTAACCAGAATGGCCTTAATGTGTTTGTGGTGAGAGCATCGTCAAGGGCCAACCAAATATCCAACATTACCCACAAGATCAACAGGGAACAAACGAAAACAGAAAGTTTGAGGCAACAGGAACATCTATGACATTCTATCACAGAATAACAAATATCGAACACAATGTCCACGGACGACTCAGACCCCATTGCTCACCATCCACCTGGAGTCTTTGCACCCCCCAAAGGAAAAACATACAGGCCAATTATTCGACTCCATCCGCTACCTCAGTCAAGTCCGTCTGTTGCGACCCACCACCGGAAGCCCGGGTATCGCCGTCTCTCCTCACATCCCGGGCATGGTGAGTGCGGTGGCCCGCTGTACGCCAACCCTCAAGTCAGTCCCAGGTCTCCTCCTGAGTGGTGAAGAACCAGGATTTCCCCTCCGATTCCACCCACAACTTGGCCGGAAACAACATCGCATATTTCAAGTCCTTATCACGGAGTGCCGTCTTAACCTCCAGGAAACTTTGGCGTTATCATTGCACCCTGAGGGTAAAGTCCGGAAAAAAGGTGATGCAACTGTTCTGATATTCCACTGGCGAGGCGGATAGGGCACACTGCAGAATAACATCCCTGTTGCGGAAGTTAAATATTCTGGTGAGAAGCGGTCATGGGGGGGCTCCAGGCCTCGGTCTTCTCCCCAGCACCCGGTGCGCTCGCTCCACCTGAAAGTTGGAGAGTCCACGTGGCTTGAGGTAGTTAGTGATTTAATCCTCCACGAAAAGGTCTGGAGATGGCCCTTCCGCGCGTTCGGCACCCCAATGATGCGGACGTTGTTGCGCCTGGAGCGCCCCTAATAGTCGTCCAGCTGCGTCTCCAGCCTCATGGCATGTGTTTGTAGGTCCTCGACCTTTTTTTGCAACTCGGACGTATTTTACACCAGGGAGGTAGCCTTAATTTCAACGTCCTTTAAGCGTGAATTCATGGAGAGCATATCTTCCCTGATAAGAGACACCTCGGTGGAAAACTTGGCTATATGTGACTCCAGGATATGGGGACAGCAATAACGGCGTCGAGGATATCCTGCAAGGATGAATCCTTTGGCTTCAGTCTAGGCTCAGGTTTGTCAAAGGTGTCTGACCTTCCTTTGGGGCTCATGCCGGGACCCCCGGCCCATGCATATTTCGACTGTTTAGTCTGGAGGGCTGTCTTTGAGCTGCGGCCCCCAGCCATGATGACTGCTGTTCTCCCAGACCGGGCCCTCTTGTGGTTGGTGTGAAGGACAATGTAGAATGGCCGGGAGTGGGGTCACCAAAATCCTCCCCTCCGAACTAAACAGCCCGAGAGCAACCAGTGCCATATCACTAATGCCACGCTGCGTTGGTCTCCCAGCCCCCGAGCGCGTTCTAACTTTCGCCTGGGCCGCCGCAGGTATATAGCTGAACCGCCCCCGAGTCAATGTTAGGGGAGGAACGCGGCAGGCTACATGCACTTGTACACCAACAATGGCGGTTAGTTGTGCAAGGCCTCAGAGCACTGCTGCCAGTCGCTCCCGGGGGGCCACCACGTAGTCTTAGCTAATGCTCCATTCACGGAGCAGAGCACGAGTCAGGGAGCCATCCAACGCTGTCCACAGTCTGTGAGGTATGAGTGTGGAATATAGGCCCAGAACCAGGTACCCTGTATTCGAGTCCGCCCTTCCTCGGTATTGCTTCCGCGATATCTCCCACACACGGGCCGTGCGAGGTGCAGCAGGAGGGGGGTCCAAGTCACTACCCAATGCCGTATTGCATGCCTAACTTGCACGGGGAACCCACCTCATTTCTTTCACACCATGATGTCGGCTGATAGTGGTGGAAGCAATTTTCAGCGCCGCAGCCGAATCAGTAAAGACGCACCCTCCGGCCCGCCTGGGCTGCCCGTATCTTGCGGCCTTTCTCCACACTGGGTCGTCAGCGGCTCTCACTCTGCAGCACTGAGATCGCGGATCTTGGCAACCAGGACCTCTCGCCTATCTCAGTGGGGTGTCTTCAGCTGCCGCCGGTGGTGCCCCAGGCCGGCCGGCTGCACAACCTCTCTCTCGTCTCCGTGCGGCCCAATGTCGCAGATCCCGTCGCCGACTCTCCATGGCCTCTCCATAGCCTCTCCATAGCCTCTCCATAGCCTCTTCTTGGCCACAGCAACGTCGCTGACATCCTTAGCTCTTCCGCATTCCGATCCTGGCAATTCAGCGTCAGTTTAGGCAGTAAGGAGCAGATAAGTTACGGATTTTGTGCTCAGGTCGGCTAAGCGGCCATTTTAGCGCTCGGCTTGGCCACGCCCCAGAATACAGATTTTTAAGATTTAATTTTAGGCACATCATCTAAAGACATGTCAAAATTCGAAATATAAAATCCAAACATTCTTAACAGTAAAACAGATTCATGATTGTATGTCAGGACCGGACCGCTTATGCTGTACTTTCTTTTATTTATTTAGCTCAGTAGTCCAAAAAATTAGAAACAACCATAGCAACATGTAGGATTTCCCTATTAGTTCCAGGGACTTTAAAGTCCACCAATCAGTCAGGTGGTTCAAGCACCCCATAAAACCATCATCAAGGAATAGCACTTTTTCTTTCTTCACTGCTCAGCAGTCAGATAAGCAGTTTTCTTTAGGAATGTTTTAATGGATTGTGTGTTTTACTTTGTGTTTGTTGATTTGCAGTGAGCTAGTTTAAATGCATTGTGCTTTCCACTGTTTAAGGTTTTTTTTTCCTACCAGGGGTTGAGTTTTGCCTTTCAAGCGGTCCCTGATGCTTCCAGCAACTAAGCAGCGGGGGCAGTTTTCATCCCTTGGCTTTGACGCTGCTCACGAGTGGACGGGACCTCTCAGCGGAGTCCCCCCCAGTAGAGAAAACAAACATGAGCTGCAGTACTGATCGGGGGCTAGTCTACGTTCCCCACGTAGGCAGAATATTGCATGTGGTTGCCGCCTCGCCATGTGGTCCTCCCATGCAGTGACAGTTAGACGCCTCTAGAGGGCGTTTCAGGCTCGGAGATGCTCGCTCTCCACTTGCCTCTCTATCTTCTCCCTCAAGAATGATGGGAAGAAGAGCGCCGCAAACGGAGACTGCCCCAGGGCCTCTCTTGAGACTTTCCCCACTTCTACAGGTTTCCCTTGGAAATTCCTGTTGCGGGACAACACGCTAGAGAGCTGGTTATGTGCTGTGGGTTTTTGTTTGTTTTGGGCCTTCCAGTATAAAGCCCAATAGACTCAAGGCGTATTGCTTATTCAAGGCGTATTGCTTATTTGCTTTGCCCTTTTATTTAGAATTCCCTTATATTACCTTGCCAGTATAAAGGATATCAGGTGGGCCTGATCAGAATTGGCAAGTGCCAGGGTGGGTAGCCCCTCTGGGATTGGAGAAGAACAGTTTCCCCTTGCCCTGGATGACAAGTTTGTGGAAGCAGTGGATGCCACAGTCACTGCAGAGGGCTATGTCCTTCGCCACTGAGCCCTTGAGCAGGCAAACATTGTTCAGGGCTGCTTAGTGCAGCATGAACCGCCACTGAAGCAAGTCCTGGCTCCTTCCAGACCATTAGAACCTCAAGAGGCTCTCAAGGCAAATGATAAAAGCAAAGCTAAAGGCATAGCAAGGGCCAAAACCCGGGTTCCGCTCCCTCTGATGCTTTTGAAAGACTCAGACAAACATCCCTGAGATGCCAAGCCTCTACACTGGAGGATCTGAGCGATCCGGATCAACTTGGGCTTATCCCCATCGATGATAAAGGGCTGCCCCTCTGTGGAGATGGAGATGATGGGAAAGATTTAGGTGACCTGGGCCAGGATGACGACTCGTACATTGAGCTGGGGCTGCGACTCCCTGGAAACCAGAAGGCAGTTTCAACTATGCCAGGTTGGAAAGCCTCACTGCTGGTGGGGCATCTGGGTTCAGTGACGCAGAAAGTATGTTAGATGTGGACAATTATTTACCAATAATCAAATAAGGGAGTTATCTCAAAATAAAGGAAAGAGGAGATACAAGAGAAAAGGGCCCTCAGTCACCAACCTAGTTGGTGACATGCTTCATCATTGGGTCCCCAACCGAGCACCCGAATGCCACTCGGGTGTGCTTCAACGCCTGATTACAGCGGAGCAGGTTGTTTTGTGACAAAAGTGCTAGTGAGTGAAATGGAAAGTGAGTTAAAATTGTCTTTATTGTTCCCCAAAGTTTAATATGGAGCAATAAGACAAGATTAAAAAAAACATGAGATGCCTAACTAGGTTAAATTGACCTAAGGTATCTGAATAGTGAAATTTGTGAGACAAGACACGGTCTACATGTTTCAGCCTTTTGACGACAGTGCTAGGCTTTCTTCAGGACCACAATCGGGACACGAGTGGTATGCACTCGCTAAGGTGCACGCGTCTCTGAGTCACACATATAACATACGCGTACTTATGGTATGCCTTTCACCCTTCTGTGAACGGTACTATATATAAAAGACTAAAATCCGTTTTGCCCCATGGATACCGTGGGGGGCGCATCGGTTATTGTCAAACCATCATCAAACCGGACTGCCCGCCTGTGGGTGTTCATCAAGCACGTTTTTGGTGAGTCTCCTGAAGGGTTATTCCAAGGCTCCCAGAGATTCCCAGGCAGCTGCCAACATCAATACCAATACCAAGACAAGAAGCGGTTTGGTGTCTTTTTCTGATCCATGTCAGGGGTCACAGAGGCAGAAGGTGCTTCACGAAGCAGCTAACGCCCCACGTGGGACATCAGGTAAGGAGTACCCCTTCTTCCCAACCAAAAGTGGGTGGTTGACAAGGACTGTTCTTTCACACTTGGAGGGAGCTGACGGGGGATGCATGGGTCTTGCAAACCCGTTTGGGTTTCCAGATAGAATTCTACTGAGCCACAGTTATGTTATGTTATGTTATGTTAGGCTCCATTTATAACGCGCACAGCTACTCTGAAGTGTCCCGGCGCGGATGCCACATGGTGAGAAAGGAGAGGAAGGATGGCCTAATGAATGATTACTTAAATAGCTGAGTTTTTAGCTGCTTTTGAAACAGCCTAAGGCTCTCAATATTCCGAAGTCCAAAAGGCAAGGCATTCCAAGCCATGGCTGCTTTAACCGACAGGGAGCTGCCACCTAATCTAATCAGGCGGTACCTAAGAACAACAAGGCATTGGCCTGTAGATCGCAGCTGTCGAGACGGTACGTAGAATGAAAAGCGCCTCCTAAGATAATGAGGCCCTGTCTTATAGAGGGCGCCATGAACAAGTGTGAGAGCCTTAAACAAAACCCGCTGCTCAACCGGGAGCCAATGTAGATCACGAAGGTTCTGACTAGCACTAGATCTGCCAGGCAAACCCAGCAACGCTCTCGCTGTCACGTTCTGCGCAATCTGCAGCTTTTTCAGCTGGTATGCCTGGAGACCAATGAACAAGGCATTGGCATAATCTAGCCATGACAAAATAAGGGCACGAGTCACCATCTCCTTGGCCATTTGAGGCAGAAGAGGCAGGAACTTCTTTAAACGTTTCAGAGTGCCAAAGCACACACCTGCCAACTTGTTAATCTGGGGGGGAAATGTCAAATCCTCACCAAACCAAACCCCCAGGTTTTTCGCCAGACACCCTGAGGAGCTGGGCATAGGATAGCCCACAGGCCAGATGTCCTCCCTGAAATGCGGGGGGAAGGAGCCATAAGTGAGTACCTTCGACTTCTCCCCCTGGCATTTCAATTGCGCCTTTGCGAACCACTTAAAAACTTCAGCAAGGCAGTTTTTAGCAATTGATGGAGAGGAGTCAGTTTTGTTCCACGTGAAGAGGAGCTGAGTATCATTGGCATACACTATGATTTTAGCACCCAGCTCCTCTGCCAGGTAGACTAGGGGTGTCATATAAATGTTAAACAAAAGAGGGCTCAGTGTAGAGCCCTGAGGGACTCCTGTATTTAGACTTCTAAGCCTAGGAGAGAAAGGAGGCAGCCATACTTGCTGAGATCTATTAGCTAAAAAGGATTCAATTCACTTCCATACCTGTCCCGAGATGCCAATGTGAGACAACCGTGCCATAAGTTGTTGATTAGGCACGGTGTTGAACGCGGCAGAGAGATCTAAAAGCACTAGCACTGCTCTGCCGCAGGCATCCAGACACTCTCTAATAGCCTCCGCCATCTCAACCTATGCCGTCTCAGTGCTATGGGAGGCCCTTAAGGCCGACTGGGCGGGCTGTAGGGTGCCAGATGACTCAACAAACTCCGAGAGTTGCTTAAAGGCAACCTTCTCACACACCTTCGCCACAGCCGGGAGGAGTGAGATTGGGCGGTAGCTAGTTGGGGTGGTAGGATTGAGTGAAGGCTTTTTCAACAGTGGGAGGAGTTTAGCCTGTTTCCACTCCAGTGGTATCGTAGCAGTCAAGAGGTATATATTAACAATTTGATTAACTTCCAAGTTGACTACATCCACAACTGCTGCCAGTAGCCTTGCGTGGCAGGGGTCAGTTGGAGAATTTTAATGATTTAAGAATAGTGAGGGTATCAGACAGCGGGGCGGGGAGGAACATCGCCAAAGAGGGGGGCACTAAATCTAGTGCGCCAGCTATATGATGGAAATAAATCTCCTGAGGCTGAATGATAGACCCAAAGCTATTCTGAATGTCTTTGATTTTATCAATAAAAAACTCCGAAAGCTGTTAGCACCACACCTTAGAGCTCGGCAGAGTCCTCTATTCAACACGGGGATCCAGAAAACTTTGGACAATGGGAAATATTTCTTTCTAATTATTTTTCGATAGAGCAATACGTTCTGCGAAAAAGTGGCCCTTGGCCACCTTCACCATGGAATAATAGATATTCTGAGCTTTTCTAAGAGCTATTTTGGCAAGAGGACAATACTCTTGTCTCCATTGCCGCTCAAGCTTCTTACATGACGATTTTTGTTCCTTTAGCTCCTTAGAAAACAAGAGTTGGGAAAGGGACTTACGCACTCTTTTATGGCATGGTGGAACAGAAAAGCTCTCCACCGCGTTGGTCAACAAATTCTTGAAACTTCCCCCAGCTTCCAATAGATTTCCTGCAATAACAGGACATGTATCAGCCAAAACCCTACCAAACGCCACTGGCTCGATGGGTGGGCAGGGTCTGGCCGCCGTCTTGATCATAGAAGAGGCAGAAGGTTTAATGGACCAAGAAAATTGGATTAAAAAATGGTTCGACCAGGTGACCGGAAGGGGATCCCAGACAGTTAGCGGAAAATTAGAGCAAATTCCATCAATAGTATGGCCTCCCCTATGGGTGGGCATGCTAATCCACTGTGTCGATTGGGCAAGCTCCAATGACTCATTAAAGGTACGTGTGTCAGAAATTTCCCTACAATCCAAGTGGATGTTAAAGTTGCCGAGCAATAAATAATTGGTATAATCTAAGGCTCTCTGCACACTGTTTATTCAGCTGCAGGCAGTCTCCTGATTTGCCAGGTGGTAAGTTCCCTCTTGGACAATGGATCGATCGTTCCCATAGTCTTAGAGCCACATGGTTTCCTCAGCAACTAGTCGAAAAGAAAAACAACGGTATGCAGTCAGTGATAAATTTAGGGGTCTATCGCTATTTCAAGATGGAGTGCCTTCATCTTCTACGGGATAGTCTTTTATCAAACAATTGGATGGTGAGGCTGGAGCTCATGGATACATATTTCCCCATTCTGATTCTCTCCCTACACAGCAGATTCCTGCAGTTTGTCTGGGATAATCAGGTTTACGAGTTTGTTGCACTACCTTTCAGTCTCTCATTCACTCCTTGGTGTTTCACCATGTGCATGCAACCAGTGGTGGAAATTTAGTTCATGCAACCAGTGGTGGAACATTTACATTCCAGGAGCATCAGACTGGTCATTTATCTGGATGATATTCTGATATTAATTCAGGATCCGTCGGCCCTCATTCAACATCTGGAATTGTCTTGGTCTCTCCCACAATCTCTAGGTTTTATTATTAACAACCAGAAATTAGAGTTCACTCCTTCACAATCAATGTGTTTTCTGTGCTTTGTCATAGATTTAGTTCAGCAGGCTGAGACGTCTTCACAAAAAACGTTTTCGCTCATATGGAAGGAGACGAGGTGCATCAGGGTGAAGGACTTTCCCTCTCTTTACTATCTGGCCAGGCGAGTAGGACTCCTGGAGTCCTCTGTTCAGGCAATCTTTACAGGCCTGTTGCACTACAGGACCCTTTCAGAGGCTGAAATCGGTTCATTTATGGAAAGGAATGTATTATTCAGCCCTAGTTCAGCAGAAGCCAATAAGGTGATTCAGTTGTTGCTAAACCATATGATGGCTTGGAACAGCAGAGCAGTTTTTGGTTTGGTACCTGATGTAGTCATCAAATCAAATGCAAGCCTCTTAAGTTGGGATGCTCAGTGCAGAAAGGTCCCTACAGGAGGCTTATAGAGTATAGGAAGGTGCACCAGAAAAGAGCTAAAATCCAGTGGTGTAAATTTCGAATTAACTTCTTTATTATTATTCTTCAATACAAATGTAAAAATCCAGGAGGCCTGTGGGCGTAGCAGGAATGAAAGCTGAATATTAACTTCTTATAACTGCTTGCAGGTTCTTTTGTGGTGCAATCTATCACAGGAGACAAGGTGATGTGCTCCATCCTGCTGAAGATCAGCAATGGGTCAACAGTCTAATACACCAACCACCGCGGCTAAACAACATAGAAGGCACTAGCAGAACTCACAAAGGATTTCTGGCACTTTTGTTTGGATGGGAACATAGCGGTCTGATCAGAGATTCTCCCGGGGGAAATTAAACCACACTGCGGATTGGAACACCTGGCATTTGAAGGACTTCAACTCCTGAAAGTTGGATCCAGCAATATTCAAGGTGATCATAGGCATCTGGGGACCTTGCGATGTGGGCTTCTTTGCGTCTCAACCTAGACCATCAGCTTTTATGGTTTTCTAGCTGGAAGCCAGATTCCCTAGGGATGGCAACGGATACCTTTTTGCAGGACTGGAGTCAGATCTGCGCTATGTGTTCTGGCACTTTACAGTGATCACAATGATTACAATGAAGGTCATATGCCAGAAGGCTTATGATTTTGGTAACTCCGATATGGAGATCTCAAGCATGGTTTTCAGTTCATCTGTAACTTTTGATGAATTCTCCAATCTGACTTCCCCAAAGTCAGTCCATGCTTGCGGGCAGCGAGGGCAACTTACACCATCTGGTGCTGGATGGGCCGTTCAGTGTCATAACTTTGAGGATTTTCAGGGACACTTCGGTCGCCCGAGCCTTTGGAAACAGGCTTCGGATTTCATCAAGAGAGCATAACAGATTCCATTTCTAAAAAGTATGGCTCTTTTAGGTGCAGATGGAACATTGTGTTTGTGGAGGGGGGGGGCAGTTGGAGGATACCCTGATGGCAGGGGAATGATCAGACTCAACATTTAAGAAGTATGGCATATAAGATGGTATCTAAGCTTTAAGCAAGCATAATCTGAAGCCTCTGGTCCTGACAGAGAATGTAAAAATTCCTAACTATTGTGAAGGAAAGTCTTGATTCTATTAAGGACATGAAGGCAAATATTATCCCACCCGACAGGAAATCAGAGTCAATCTTCCTGCCTTCATTTATGATTGTACCTTGGCACTCAAATATTTATTACACATAGGAGCAAGTGCTTCAATGGAAAAAATGTCTCTGTCCTAACTTTCTTAAAGAATCATGACTGGCAATGATCACAATGTATAGTCCAAAAAGATTGCAGCTGTATATAGAGAACATCCGAGACAAAGATATCTTTGTTAATTTAATGTCATTGTTGATACAAATAAATAGATCTTGTCCAATTCTGTAGTACAAATTGACAAAACTTGTTTGTAGAAATTCTTCTGACAAAAAATACAATGGGCAGCCGACACGTGTTTCGTTACTCAGAAGTAACTTCCTGAAGGATGCAAACAAGAAATACGTTGGTAAACAATCATGTTTCGTCATCAATTTGACATATTACATTTTGTGCACAAAAACTTTCCTTTTTCACCAAAAAAAAAAGGTCAGAGTAAGATGGAGCCCAAAAAGAAAGATCAGTCTGTGATGTTCTCTAATAAAAGGTGGTGTACCAGTGATGGAACGTTTAATGAACAGGAATTAAACGAGTGTATGGAGAGAGATCCAGGAATTCGGTAAATGAGAATAGGCAAAACAAGAGCAACATGCAATAATAAGAAAAAGGAGAGCTTAAAAAGGTGAAAAGCAAACTGTGGGACAAGTGCCCACCGATTGGATTGGAAGAGCTTTGCGAGTCGGTACCTTTTCAGATGGTTATCAAAATCCAAAACGTCCTAAAAGCTTTCGCAAAGGTAGAGGTGTATATTGGCCTGTTGAGACAACGGAAGAACAAGCAAGAGACTATTCAACATCTTAGAGTCAGACTCCAGAGGTTCTTCATAGCGTGAGTAAAAATAATATTGCTATGTACCTTGATAAGAGGACCAAGGAGGCCTCAAAGGATTTCATTAATCTTTCTATCTCCTAGGAAACTGTTCCCCCATGACTTCCAACTTTGTAATCCTGAAGAGATGAAGTAAAGATGTTATCTTATTATTTTATTTATTTGATTATTCTTTGTTCTTAGTTCTTATTACGTGGTCCGTTCAAACTGAACTGAAACTGAAACGATTGATGCCAGTAATGTCAGAACCCAAATTACCTGTCTGGAAGAAACTAAGTCGTTTAGTTCTACAATGTGCGTTGTATAGTGTCCAATCCCAAATAGCTGGTGATAGGCCACAACAAATTATATGGGCCTACAAAAGAATTGAATAATACATTAGGAATATAATTCAAGGTTATAAGAGTTATTAAAATATACGAAGCAGAAGCTTCTAGATACCACATTTTACTTTATAATAAAAATCATCTCTCCATCGTGCAAGAGATATTGGCTACTAAAAACAGAAGCCTAGGTACACACTGTTCACGATCTAATGATCGCAATATTTATTGATCGACACAAAACGTAAGAGAAAGATCCAATAAATGATCGGAACTTATTAATCCCATGTTACCTGAAAAATACGGCAGCAAAAAGTGATAACAATTCCCAATATCAAATATCACTGTAGTCCATGAATCCGTCCGTAAAGAACGTGTAAAGTAATGATGTCTAATGAGAAACGAAAGAGAAAAAAGGGTGGGGGGATTCTGGACATATTTCAATGAAGCCAATTATTAAGAACTTGTTTTCATTAATTGCCTCCAAAAACTGGTTTCCTATGGCCCCCAATATGTTGAGGGTGATATATTCCTTTAAGAGCAAATACATACTTGTCGCTTACCAATGGTAGTCCCTTCTATGGGAAGTGGTCAGACATCTAGTCTGTTTCTGAACCAAGCCTGAGAGGGATAACAAAATAAACAGGAATAAACTGATATGATAAGCATTACAATCTACTATGTTAAAAAACAACTGTAGAGATTAGTGAGTAACCCGAATGGCATTTAGAGCAATAGTTGAATAAGCAGAAAGCATGGAATAAATGTAGGGTAACATTCAAAAGATTTTAGTTCTAAAAAGTGATCGTAAACAGTGCCCAAAGTAAGTGATCCCTTAATACTTTCGTGGCATGCCATATTAAAAATATCCATTACAAAATTAAATAAGGGGGTTGTTGGTCATATAGTTACCGTTATAAAGCCAGAAAAGTAATGGCTACGAGCTATGATATGTCCTGAAGAAATAAGAAAAAATAAAAGAACGAATATGTATTGATAATGGGAAAATTTACAAAAAGTTAGTTGTAAAGCTCAAAAAGCAATCAGGCAGTAATGGTACATAACGTCGACATAGCATAGTAACCCCGAATTTAAATGCGCACATAGACGTATAAGACGCCAACGAAAAACGAATGTCTAAGGACTTGGGTCAAAAACAGCAAGAAATCAAGTGGAAAAGGTATGCTGGGGCTAGTTAAATTTGTGTAAATAGGCCCGGTTAGATCTAGTTTTATTAGTAAGACTAGGGCAATTACAGCAACTAAAATTCAAATTGTAGAACTTTTCAGTGTGGATGACATCATGGGTTCTCTTGAGCCAAATCAAACCGAAAAAAATCTATTTGTTGACACTATTGTGGAAATCAGCAAAAGCAAAAGCTAAATTCTACTCTTTTACAGGATACCTATAAGAACCTAAAATCTTCATCCAGATACCTAAGGTACAAAACATGAAATGTCAACGTCTGGACGTATGTCACTTGAACTCAATATTCAACTGTATAATTCAATCTTTATCTGTCGTAGCATCCTTCATGAGAGTTTATAAAAAACACTTCAATGATTCTCAGTTTGATGAGCTCTCAGATGAGGATTGCTTTTACCAAAGTAGGTCCAATCAGGAGATGAAAATCTTTGGTTTTGAACTCTTTGACTCTATGATTTTCAGACTTCTAGATTTTCATTCTCTGTAGCATGCTGTTCGGTTGGCTCTAGTTCAGTGATACTCGGTGATACTGACCTTGACATGTGGCTCCCTAGTCAACAGCAGCACTGGGCTGCTGTTTGTTTGCCTCAGCACCAACAATAAAAATATGTTAAATAAACAGGCCAGCATTTATTTAAAGGTTAATTTAAGTTAAAGAAAGGACGTGATTAGGGTGTCCTGCATAGCTTATAATTTAGCAACACGTTTATTTTGAACGACATCTTGCAGCAAAAGTGTAAAAATATATTAGTCTGTACAAAAATTCATAAAGTGTATAGCATTAACATGCAGAACTGTTTCATTATATCAGTGCATTGAGAAGCATTTTTGTTTAAAGGGATAGCTTTCAAATATAAATTTAGAAATGTTCAGTAGTACAAAGTGATACCTTTGATATCAAGCAAAAAGTGACAGTTATCCTACCCTGGAAGTGACGTCATTTCTGCTACCAGAACTTCTAGGTCACAGGGGGCTCTCCCTGGAAATGATGACACTTCCAGTGGATGGGTGGGAGTGGGGGGTTAACATAACATTATTGGGTCACATGTGTTGTGACATCATCCTGGTCATGTGCTAGTAAGGTTCTTATGGTCCTACCATGTGGTTAGGGTGCTGTCACAACAGTCACAGGCCAATGCCCTGTTTCTAGGGCATTGTCACAGGCACAATTGCAGCATTCTCGTGGTGGACAGTCTGGGAGTCTCTAACAAAATAAGCCAGATCATGCTCAGGCTGTTGCAGGTATGAAGTGGCTTGTGTCTCAACACGCTCCGTGCATGTTTTTGTTAGAGACTCCCCATTTTTATGCAACTTTTAAAGGGGGTTGGTGGGGTTTGTCAAAGAGGAACAAACTGATGCAGTTGTATTATGAAGCGTAGTGGACTGTCCTCGGGGAAGGGGTAAAACAGAGCCACTCGTGGTGGGGGATAGATCCGTATAGACAGCGTTAGAAAGAGGGTTTTTAGGAGAGGAGTGGGTGAGAAATGAACGGTGTATAGAGAGAGATAGAGAGAGACAATAAAGTCACTGTAGCCCGCGGTGACAGATTTTTATAAGCCCCATTCCAGAGCCTCTCTCTGGCTCCTAAGCTACATGCCAGAATCCTTGATGAGACAGAGGGGTGCTTCTCAATGAGATGCGCAGAAAAAACTCACAGACAGAACACCCCAAACTTATCTGTCTCCGCAAGCCATCGTTCTTATCAGAGGTGGTACAATTTTGACTTAAGTAGGTCTTTTATTAGAAACGTCTAGACAAATTCATAAAGGAATCAAAACTGATAGGACATGATCCCCAAAGACTGATGGGTCCTACTCCCCCCACCCCAAAGTAGGACCCATCTCATCAACAAAACACACTTTTTTGACTTAACTAGGTCTTTTGTTTGAAACGTCTAGACAAAATGAATAAAGTTTGAATGGCCTTTGAGGAGTGGAAAACTGCGCATAGTTAGCAATCTATACTAAGTATAAAATGCTGCCCCCTGCCACACCCATCCAGAATCAGCAACAAAATACTTATTTTAAGTCAGTGGACAGAGGGTCTTCCCTATCAACATGCAGAAAAGCTTGGAGCTGTATTGCGGGGGGCACTCGGGTGACAACGGAGCAGTTTTTCTACAGGTAAAACAATGATAGCTTATATCTTTAAAAGACTTCTTCTCTTCAAATGTATTGCATTGCATAGTTTCAGTTTTTATGGTTTGAAAATGTCTATTCTTAAAAAAAAAAGTTACAAGCAAGTGTGTGTTGGCTTCAAGCTCTTAGCAGTGAAAATATGTTAAGTGTTACACTTACTCCCAAAGCCGATCGCCACAACGTGTAGAATTAAAACTGTTTGTGTGTAGATTTCTGTGCCGCATAATGAGAGTTAGTTATGGGGGCTGCTGATGACACAGATGTTGTGTGTTTCTTGCATGGCCTATGGCATTTTCCCTATGTTAGCCTAGTTGTACACGTTGGCACATTTTGCAAGGGTCAGAGAGTTCTGTTACCACATTGAAGAGTGTCTTAGGACAGTTTTGAGCATTAGCGATTTTGTCAGAGTAGAATAGGGCTCATGTTGTTCTACGGAGCCCATGATAGTTCTTTTTTGTTGTTCTATGCTTTATTTTTTATTTTTTTTTGTAACGCTTTTTATTGTTAATAAAGAACAAACAGACAAGGCAATAAAAGCAATACAGTTGGATGCGTGTTCAGGGAGGAAGGAAAGTGCATTACAATATAATACAAAGAATCATTAATACGAAGGGGGGGGCAGGGGAGAAACCAGAGTCAAATAACATAAAAGCTGACTCGGGTCAGGGGGAAAGAGGAACATCCGGAATCTCTGTAAGGGGAGGTGTGCATATATCTCCTCGGTAGGAGTTCCATTGACCCCAAATTTTACCCCATTTCTTAGGTCTGCCCCACGCCACATATACCGTCTTCTCCCTAAACATACACCAGTCCATGCTGTACTTCCATGCCAAGACCGTGGGCGGCGTCTGGGAACCCCACAGCTGCGCAATGTCTCTATTGGCAATCATGTTTCCAAGGGTCGCCCACCGCATCTGCGCCACATCATAGTCATTCGGTTCCCATACATTCAACAAACAACGCCTGGCGTCAGGCGACAGCGCGACACCCGTGACCTCCTTCATCACAGCATGCACTCG
Organism: Lissotriton helveticus; assembly: GCF_964261635.1. Lineage (NCBI taxonomy): Eukaryota > Metazoa > Chordata > Amphibia > Caudata > Salamandridae > Lissotriton > Lissotriton helveticus. The sequence goes on along the minus strand of NC_136070.1, from coordinate 685,151,717 downwards.
ATTCCAGAACACAACCACCTCTGGACACTCCCAAATTATATGGTGGAAAGTACCAAGTAGACCACAACCACGCTTACATAAACCATCCACAGAATAACCCATACGAATCAAGCGAGGGCCAGTCACATAAATCCGATGTAGGATCTTAAGCTGGACGAGTCGGAGACGTGCCGGAATCGCGACCTCCTTAGGTGAGGATATCGCCGATTGCCAGTCCTCGTCATCCAACTCTAAACCATCTCTGGTCCAGACCTCCCTGAGTTGCGCCAGCAGGTCCAAGAGATCGTTGATCAATTTCTTATATATCAAAGAAATAGTGCTGTCGGGCACATAGCCATCGAGCACCCGATCTTCAAGAGGGGAGAATTCTGGGATGTCAATACCCTCAGGAAAAACCGAACTCAATGCATGGTGAATCTGCGCATAGCGGAAGAATTCCCTGTCACCCAGTTTATATTCTACCTTCAGCGCTTCAAAAGTCTTAATCCTGCCCTTGACCCAGAGATCGCCCACCCTACAAAAACCAATCATATCCCACTTCTCAAATCCTTTCGTCTTCCACAGGCTACCTAATCTTTCAGACGCATAGAGCGGAGTCGCCCGGGTCAGTCGATCCCTCCATCCCATTGCCGCATTCGCACAGTGCCACACTCGTACCGCTATCTTAGTGGGTCCCGAAAGTTTCCCTCCAGCAGATTTGGAGTAAAGCGCCCTGTTATAATCCCCACCCGGTAGCAGCCACTTATTCATCTCGAACGCAGGATTTAACGCTGGACCATACATTCCATGATTGATCGCTCCCAGCTGAGAGGCCCAATAATATCACCTGATATCCGGAAGTGCGATACCGCCGTCGTACCAGGGAAGCGTTAGCTTGGGGAGAGCAATACGCGAACGCCCATCCCATATTAACCGCCTCTGCAAACTCTCCACCTCCCGGAAATAACTCGCCGGAATTACGTCAAACGTGTTCTGGAGCGCGTATAAAAACCGCGGCAAGGACAACATTTTAAAAAGAGCTGCACGTCCGAGGGGGGATAGTGGCAACCTGTGCCAGCCCACAACGTCAGATCGTAACCGTTGGAGCGGAGGAAGCAGATTACGATCGTAGCGAACTGCGGGGTCCAATGTTATAAAGACCCCAGATACTTAAATCCCATCTGCGTCACCTGGATGGGATATCCACGCGGTAGAGGAGGGATGCCACCTGTGAGCACATATATGTAGGACTTGGTCCAATTAATCACAAGGCCGGAGTTCCTTCCGAACGAGTTTAGCACATCAAACAATACATTCAGCGACCTTTGAGGCGACGTGAGGTACAACAAAAGGTCGTCTGCATAGAGCGATATGCGATCCTCAAATTCCGGGGTCCACTGAATACCCCTCATCGATGGCTCCCATCGCAACCAAGCAGCTAGAGGTTCCAAGGCAAGGGCAAAAAGAAGCGGAGACAACGGGCATCCCTGCCGCATAGCCCTCCCAAGAACAAAGGGCTTAGAAACCCGACCATTCACCACAATCTGCGCCAATAGTTCCTCATACAGAAGTTTCACCCAGCCAATGAAGCCAGGGCCAAAACCAAACTTCGCAAGAGCAGCCCAAATGTACAGCCATTCCACTGTGTCAAAGGCCATCGTAGCGTCCAAGGAAGCCAAGATGGCCGGCTCACGCAGAGACGCCGCTCTCGCGAGAACGCCATGCAAGCACCTCAAGTTCAGTGCTGTATTGCGATGTGGAATGAACCCGGATTGATCCGGATGAATCAAGTCACTGATTACCTTTATCAAGCGGTTTGCCAGCAACTTTGCGAGGATCTTAGGTTCTGCATTCAGAAGCGAGATGGGCCTGTAGGACGCACAGCGATCCCGCGGTTTCCCTTCCTTATGAATCACCACGATGGTTGCAAGACGCTGATCACGAGGAAGGGAGCCAATGTCTCACGATTCTAGGAACATATCACGAAGATACGGCGCCATTTTGTCAGGACGCAACTTGTAAAGCTCAATGGGAAGACCATTAGGGCCCATAGCTTTTCCGGAACGGACAGAGCGAACAACGAGAGCCACCTCTTCAACTGAAAGTGCCGCATCCATCAATTCCCTACCTGAATCTGACAGACAAAGCAACGCAATGTCTCACAACAGCAGATGGGAGTCTTTCTCAGGTCTGTCGGATACTGGGGAATACACATCCCGAAAATGTTCAGCAAAACACTCAACAATCTCAACAGGGTCATTCACTCGCACTCCATCAGGTCTCTCAATCACTGGAACCACACGACTTGCCCTCTCCTTTCTATCCAACCACACAATCAGTTTCCCAGCCTTATCCCCCACATCATACAGCCGTCCCTGCTGCTCTCTACTCATAACTATAGCGGCGTCTGTTACCAACACCCTATAATCAAGTTGTTTGAGACTGAGGACATGAACCTTGTCACGAGTAATACCCAGATCCAAATCCCTTTCCAGCTCAGCAATTTCGGTCTCGAGGCGGACCACCGCCTCATTTTTGCTTTTCTTGGCACCAACAATTAACGATAGTGCCTGTCCACGGATAACCGTCTTAAATGCCTCCCACAGTGAAACAGAAGAGGACACCGAACCCTCATTCTCAGCAAAGTACTGATCCAGAGACTTGACCAGCTCGGCACGGGTTTTGGGGTTACGGAGATACCAGGGATTAATCGGGGCCACCCGTCCCTCAGCACCCATACTCGCGTCCATCTGAAGCCACAGAGGGGAGTAATCTGAGATACCCCGAGCCAGATGTCTAACCTCCCTAACTGACGAGGCCTGTGCTGCCGGCATCAACACATAGTCCAGTCTGGAGAGACTACCGCGAGCACCCGAGTGGAAGGTGTATTGCGCCTGTCCCGGATGCATCAACCTCCAACAGTCTATCAGTCCCAGTGTCTCCAGAAAGCCACTCAGCCAAGACTGTGATCTCGTGAGATCCCTGGGGGGATACCGATCTTCCCTACCGGAGACAACAGAATTGAAATCTCCACCCATCACCAGGATGTCATCCGGAAGCCCCAGAACTACCCGTCCCAAATCAGCAAAGGTCGTGGTCTGCAGACCAGGTGGGAAATATACAGAAAGCAGCGAGACAGTCTTCCCCTCCCACCTACCAGTGAGGGCAGCATAACGCCCCCTGTTTTCAAGGATTATGTCATCTACCTCCTGGGGGAGAGAGTTCTTAACTAGAATACCCACCCCCCTAGAACCAGTAGTGAACCCAGAATGTACAACAAGACGATATCCTCGCCGATTCATAGCGTAACAAGTGTTTCCAATCAAGTGTGTGTCTTGCAATAACACTACATCAGGGGAGAGGCGTCTCAACAGTTGTAACACTACTCCCCGTTTTATCCTATCCCCCAACCCGTTAACATTCCAACACAGTAGTTTCAACCCCCTACCCCCATCCCTGAAATGGATGCAGAACCCACCCCATAGCGAACACAACACCCAGATCCAGCAGTAAAACAATACGTTGCCTTGAGAGAAAACGAAACACATCCAAACACCCCCCCCACCCCCCAACAGAACCCCGGTACAACTCCCCCCACCCTGCACCCCTGCGTTAGACTCGAAAGCCACGCAGTGTGCCTGTCGCCCTAACATTAAACTAGTATACAAAAAGAAACCCAGAGGAGGAAAGAGTCCCACTCCCCCGCCACCCCCGGGTGTCCACCATAAGTCACGCAAATATAAATGTCATCGAACCACAGTTATATGTTGTACACAGTGTTCGGAAACCGGAAACCACTTCTAATTCTTGCTCCGACAGGCCGCCTTCAGCTCCACCAGAATGTTCTGTGCGATCACGCCGCGTAGGCAATGTATCAAGCCAGTCACTCACCCTCTCAGGGCGGTCAAAGAAAAACGTCCGATCCTCATATTCAACATGCAGCCGGGACGGGAAAAGCATCGCATATTTCAAATCCATGTCCCTCAGTCGCCGCTTCACCCCCTGAAACCCCATCATTTGCTTCTGAACGAACTGGGTGAAGTCCGGGTAGAAGCTCACCTTAGTGTTCTCGAACTTCATGGGGCCGCCCACCCGCGATGCCTGCAGGATAGCGTCTCTATCTCTGAAGTTAAAAATTCTTCCGATGATCGGCCGCGGAGGGGCACCCGGCTTCGGCTTCCCTCCCGGCACTCTGTGCGCACGTTTCACCGCAAAGAATTTACTCAGGCCTCTGGGGGCAAGGTGATTTAGGATGAGGTCCTCAACAAGGAGATCTGCAGCAGGTTCTTCGGAATTTTCAGGGACCCCAATAATACGTACATTATTGCGTCTTGCCCGACTCTCAAAATCCTGCAGCCCATGGGCAAAGAGATCGTTGGAGGATCGTAGGTTGCGAACCTCCGTCTGTAGGTCAGACACATCAGTCGTGTGGCTGGAGGTCTTCAAGTCTAAGGATTTGACCTTCTCGTTAGTCTTTGATAAGTCCACTCTAATTAAATTGACGTTGATGGCCACGGTGTCAAGCTTCAGGGCAAGAGCCTCATATTGCTGGCCAATGGAAGTCTTCATACCAGCAATGGCGCCCATGACATCCTGCAGTGTTACATCAGCCAACGCGGCAGGGTCTTCACTTGCCTCTTCCTGAGCCCTATTCGCGCCGCCGGGGGACCCCTTGGGTTGGGTATAACGATCCATAACATTCGTTTGAATAGCACCCCCCCGGTGAGTGGTCTTGGTTTTTCGTTTCTCGCTATCGGGTTTGCTCGCCATATTGGGCAGTATGCCCCCAAGGGGCGTTTGAGACCTGGTAAAAATGGCTCCTCACGATTCACCCACCGGAGTCTCCAAAAGCAGATTTTAGCAGTTATATCGCAGCATCCATAAACACGCTGCCTTCGGCATACGATGGATTCACGGGGTCCGGTTGCACCTCAGGCCACCAGTTCGGTCTCGAGATAGAATAAGGCCAAAGACTCAAAAACGAAACCGAAAGTCAACTCGAGGCTGTGATCGAAACCCCGCCGGCCGTTGTTGTTGAACTACTGCCTGGGCACTTTAACAACTCGAGCCCCGGGTAACTCCATGGGACAGGCCGCAAAAGTTCAAAGTGTCGTAGTTGCGGTTCCCGGAGTCCAAATCAATTTCTGAAAGCAGCTATTACATCAGCTGGGTTGCATCTTCAATAACCCGTCTTCGTAATCAGGATATGATTCAGGATAGATGCGGGAGGTGGCGAGGGTCTCGGGAGCCCTGTACTCACGCTGCCATCTCAGATGCGCGCGAAGCTCCTCCCCTCTATGCTTTATTTTTTAATCCACATCATAAGACTCCATCCATAGTCTTTCCAGGACCTTACAACAATTTTTCGCCAGCCAAAGCGATTCATTGAACAAGGGAGCCGGCTGGAGGGATCTGGCTGAGTGGATAGATGAGGCTGGAAGTATAGCCTCGAGAGAATTAAAAATCCAGCTACATATTACCCCCTGATTCATAACAACACTTTGCTTTAAAGCAGGTGTGATGCAGAGGAGATGATGTCAATTCAGGCCCAAAACATCAAGTTTCGAACAATTCCTGTTGACAGGTCCTTTACGTTAGAAAGAATCAGATCCAAGAGGTGGCTGGCCTCATGAGTAAGAACCGAGTTTCAAAGAGTCAAAATTTGGGCTCCCAGATACTCAATAAGAGTAGTTTCCTGACTGCACATGGTATATTACAAATGAATATTCAAATCACTGAGTAACAAGAAGTTGGCAAATTTCAAATATACATAGCCAATAGGTCTTGAATGGTGGCACACAAATTCCTGGCATAGCCTAGAGGTCGCTAAATCAGAGCCTCAGATACAGTAAATATGAGTGTAAAGGTAAGAGAGTAAAGCAGAGCCTTACAAGCAGGAAATAGAAGTTCTTCTATTTTGTATTTATATTCACTCTTAAATACAATAGCAATCCCCCCCATCCTATCCAGTCTATCTCTCCTAACAATTGAATAGTTAGGAGGGAGTGCAGCGATCACATCAGGCAGGAATCCATCATGAAACCACCGCAGACCCCGGAACCACCACCTCCCCAGAGCTCAAATAATATAATGGAGGGGGCCTGTTGTGGAAGGGTACCAGGGACCGCCACCTCCCTGGGGCTAAAGTAAAGATAGGAGGGGGTCCACGCGCTCCCCCTCCTGGAGCCAAAGGTGGCCCTGGGGACCGCAGGTCCCCAGGGCCAGCTCCTGCTATGTCCTGGGTGCCCACCCCCGGAACATATCTGTTTGCTATGGCTTGGCAGGAGCTTTACAGCTTTTGCCAAGCCATATCAAACTGTGCTCACTGTCAGCAAACAAGAGTGCAAAAAATGCTCCTGCTTGCTGAAAGCGAGCACAATTGCTTTGACAGAGAGGGAGCTGCATATTAGCAGCTCCCTCTTTGTCATAGCAATGCTGGCTCCCGCAGGGGGTGGGGAGCCGGCAGGGACAGGGGGCCCGTGAAGATCCACCCGCGGTACCCATCATTGTCGAGTCGTTGCCCTGGGTGGGACCAGGGCACCCACAACAAAGGCTGCGCCCAAGGTATAGAATCCCCAGGATAGAATTCGGCCTGGGAAGGAGACTACTTGCCTCCCTCCTTTTAATGTAATGAGAAAGATTTTTTTAAAAGTCCAAGCCCAAGGGGCCGGGCCCCGGGGGCTGAAAACGGCCCCCCCTCACCTCATTATTAAAAAATAAAATAAAACGCCTCACCACCTTTTACCACCAATCTGCAAACGTGCCTCCTGACAGACTACTAGTTGGGGGAGGAAGGCCCTTTTCCTCAAGAGCGTCATTGGGGGACAACTACCCCTCCTATTACCTCCAGTAAGTTTTACACAGTGGGATTGTTAAGAGGTTGTTGGAGGCAACGCCCCTTTCTCCACCACTTTACAAACGCGCCTCCTGGTGCACTAGGATGAAGTCCCCTTGGCTGTTGTGGGTCCTTGGGGACCAACTACCCCTGCTGTTACTTTCAGTAAGTCCCACAGAGCCAGATTGCTGAGGGGACTTTCTCCACCACTCTCCAAACAGTAAAGTTCCAGTATATTTCACCCTCCCTACTCCCCTCCTCCCAGTTCATGAGGAGGCCAGCCATCTACATGTGTTTCCAATTGTAGAGTCTCACCATGTGCCGATCCCGTTGTGTGTCTTTCCTGCATGTTATCCAACATTCACCCTCCTACTCTTCTGTGTCTCCAGTATCAAAGGACCCCTAAACCATCTTGTATGTTTTCTCACAGCCCCTGCCCTTATAAACCTCTTTTTCGAAAATTTTACATCGTGCCATGCCCTCTTTTCATTTCCTGAATGATGGTGATATTTCACACTCTCGCTTCGGGCAGTGTCCTTTTTCACCACCATATACCCCAAGGTCCCAGAATCTTCTGGTCTCTCATGAGGTCTGACGGTTCCCATATGCCCAACAGGGTCCTTCGGGGCATCAACTCGATAGCGGCCCCAACTGCCTCCTCTAAGGATTGGACACTTGTTCCCAGAATTGACCTATTGCAGGGCAGTGCCATCAATTATGAATAAAAGTCCCTTCTGCACCATAATTTCAGAGGCACTGAGCCTGTTCGGCCCTTCCAGATTTGGGAATCAATGTTCTGGCATAATATGTCCAATGCAAATAAATAAATAATAGAGGGTAGGAATACCCTGATCCCTCAGATATGGTGGGGGTCCCACAGATTAAAAGTATTTTCTTTTATTCAATTTTGCCGCAAATTTGAGGGAGGGTCCTTGGATCTGCATCACAATTGAAAAAAAAAGATGCACTGGCTCCTACTCGTCTTTTATAGGAAGCCCCAGGGTGAGCCAAATCCCGGGAGCAGTGTATCATAATTATGTGGGTGGTGCCCATGCGGCATCCCCAGTGCCCCGGGGACTGCCAGCACCCGGTACTTTATGAGTGAGCAAAGCGAGGCACTGCGCCGTCCCCTTCACAACCCCGGGGGCCGCCACCTCCCTGGGCCTTTAAATTTGAATAATGCAGGGTTGCTGCACAGCCTCCCTGAAGGGGACTGCCACTACGCTGAAGTTTTAGCCAAAATAAATGCCGGGGGGCGGGGGGCGCACCCCCCCCTGCTGGTCGGGGGACCATCACCTCCTGAGTTTTAACTTTAATTAATGGGGAGACAGTGTGGACCTCCCCAGTCCTGGGGACTGTCACCACGCCTGGGCAATTAACATAGAAATGCGTGGTCCCACGCGACCCCACCGCAGACCTGGGAACCACCCCTCCACAGGATTCAAATCATACAATAGAGGGGCCCGTTGTGGACGTCGGCACCAGGGACCACAACCTCCCTGGGGCTAAAATAAAGATTGGAGGAGGGCTACGCAGCCCCCCTCCTGGAGCATAAGATGGTCCTGGGAACTGCCACCGACTATGTCACAGGTGCCCAGCCAAAGCCATAGTAACTGTGCTCACTTTCAGCAAACGAGAGTGGAAAAAATGCCCCAGCTTGCTGCAAGCAAGCACAATTGCTTTGACAGAGAGGAAGCTGTATGTTAGCAGCGCCCTCTTTGTCAAAGCAATGGCAGCTCCTGCAGGAGGTGGGGAGCCGGCAGTTTCCTTGAAGCTCCGTGGTCTCTATCAGTGTTGAGTGGTTGCCCTGGGTGGGACCACGGCACCCACAACAGAGGCCGAGGCCCAAGGTCTGGGGTCCCAAGGGTCAAAATCGGCCTGGGAAGGGAACTACTTGGCCCCCTCCTTTTAATGTAATGCACTCAATATCTTTATTCATTTAAAAATCATAAAAGATACAAATTCCAATATTTCGCATATGTCAGGCAGAAATATGACAGGTATATTGTACAATAAAAAATGACCAAGGCCCGCGCGTGGTGTACTAAAGGTATTATCTAGCATCTGTTTCAGATTTTATTGAGATCTGTCTAAAGATATGAAAAATAACAATAAAGTACAATCAATATATAAAACAGTACAAATTGGTTTAAAAAGGAAAGAGCAAAAAATAGCAGCATGAGATTTATAAAATGCAAATGCTTTGGTTGTTTCCCTCTTTTCCAGTTAGTCACTTCTTCTCAATACAAATGGCCATACGCCTCTTCTATTTAGGATATTTAGGATAATAAACTGCATAAGTAATCATATAGATTAAAAAAATTATACAGTGCTAAAGCGTTGGCCATATACGTGGTCTAGTTGAAAACGGTAGGTAAGGTGCATAATCAATCATATGTTTAGTAAGGTGCTAGAACGTCTGGCATCAACCATGTGCCTCATCTATTTGAAGGCAGTGAGGTACATAGTCAATTATATGTATATTAAAGTGCTGGTGCATCTGTCACACTATCAATGTCAAGCACAAAATGCAGGTTAATGTAAACAATGGATTTTATATCAGTATACGGTTCTAAAATCAATGATTAAAATAGTCAATTGTGATTTAAAATTTCTGTGCGCTTCTCTTGCATATTAAGTTTATAGCAAATAAATATCTACTGAGGCTAAAAACAATTTTCTGCCATGTTTCTGTTTTTAAAATGCGAAATGCTCGTAAGTGTAGCCTAAATCCCATATTGATGCAAATTGGTTTGATCCATTTTTTCCGTGGAATTATTTATGCTGGACAAAATAATAATATGGGTGTATCGTTTTCTGTAGCATTTAATGTGCATAAGGGGCAGGTAACCTCCATGTTGTCAGGATTGTTTCTCATCCACTTGGATGTATTACATCTAATCTGTAGAACATCAATTCGAAACTTCATATATAAAGACTTTGCTAATTGAGGTTGTATTTCGTCCATATAACCCACAAACTAAGGAGACGGTTTTGTAGTTAGAAACTGCGTGGTTAATCTGCCCCATTAGGGTTATGGTGTATACTGTCCAGTATGATTTTTTTCAGAATTATTTTTGAATGAGATGTCAGTGATTGGGGATGATCCGAATAACTATTTAAACTTAGCTTGTAAAACCAACTACGCACATGTCAGAACCATGGAAGTGTTACATTGTGATCAAGAAGTATTATCTCAGTTAGCCGAGCTTTGTAGTGCTTAAGCTCTTGTGTGGTCCACAACCGAACTCAAAGTAACAAAGGTCTTAATATGGCCTGGGGCTCGATTCACCTGAGTTTTAAGTCTTGAATAATGGGGATCATGGGCGTACGTGCCGGGAGCTGTAAAAACATCCTTATGAATTTATTCTCTTCGACTGTGAGTTTATTTTGGTTATTGATGCCCCAGAGTTCTGCTCCGTAGAGAGTTGCTGTTTGCGCCCTACACTCATAGACTTCTAGGTCCGGAGATATTGCACAACATCGTTGACATATAATGAAAAGAGGGTGGGTGCCAATACACAACCCTGCCTTACTCTTTTTATTGGAATAGCTTTGGTGAGTTCGCCACTGGGTCCCCATCTGACTTTTGCGTAGTTATCTGTATGAAGCCGTACTATTTGACAGAGAAGGTCATCGGGGACACCCTGGGTTTTTAGGGAGTTCCACAATAAACCCCTGGGAATGAGATCAAAGGCAGCCTTCAAATCTATGAAGGCTATGTACATGTGGCCTCCCTTGGGTTTGACATATTTCCATGTTATACACAATAGTCTGAACACCTGGTCAATTGTGCTTATTCTTGCTCTAAACCCGGCTTTATATTGAGACATAATATCATTTTCTTCTAGCCAGGTGTTGAGCTTGATTAGTAACTGCTTGGCATATATCTTTTGTAAAACATCAATTAAACTAATTGGTCTGAAATTGGCCGGGCCCTGGCGATTTCCCTTCTTAAAAATGGGTATTATCTTGGCCCCCCTACCATGTTTTAGGTATTGGTGAACCTGCAGCAACTGCATTACAAAGTAAGTTTACATAGGCTGCCCAGGCCTTGATGTCATGTCTCAGAAGGTCACCTGGAATCTTGTCCGGGGCCTGGAGCTTTCCCTGGTGTGAGCGCTTTTATTACTGTCACTGTCTCGTCAAGAGTGAAATGGGGACACTATTTTGTTCATACCTATCAGCTACCCCAATACTTGTTCCATTGGTGTATTCATCAGTTATCAATAGTTCACCAGGTTCCGAATATAGGGTTGTGAAGTGATCTTGCCATGTACAGAGATCCAAACTAGCGTTTCCCATTTTGCCACCCTGGTCTATCATTTTCCAAAATCCCATGTGGTCCTTGTTTTTTGCTGCCGTAAGTAAGTCATTTTAATTATTATCCTCCCAATCCTTCTTTGCCTGAGCTAATATTTTCCTATACTGCGTTCTAGTGGCTCTTAGTTTGGTTATATCACTTGACCGAGCGGCCAGTGCCAATTGATGTTTTGCCACAAGACATTCCTTAGCAAACCAGTAATTGTGGGAGGAATGGTTGGTGGAGGCAGAAGGTTTTTTCTTACAAGATGGATACAGTACATTGTAGTATTAGCAATCCTATCAATAACTTCAGTGTCTTAACACTAAGTCACTATATATAATATAATTGTCCCGTAGGGTCCACATTCAAACATCCATACAAATTTCTTCACACACATCTCAGGGAGGGGTGACCCATTGCAACCACTATACTCCTCACGCTGCAAACATGTTATTGCTATTAACGTCCAATCCATCTTTTTAATTCCAGGGGTTGATCAGAAATGTATGTCCTTCAGTCTTAATGTGCGGTGCTCCGTAGGGCTCCAAACGCAAACTGACACAATCTCTTTAAGTAAAGAACACATTCTTTAATATAAGGCCCATTTGTACAAACCAATATATAAACACTTAGCTCTTAATCGGCCCCCTATTACCATGGGGAAACCTACCTACTTTGTTGACAATGCCCTATACAACCGCTTTTTTTGATGGCGGAGGTCCACTCCTATGCTCACTTTAAACTTGATCCTTATCTGGCATCCTATAGGCATAACAATGAAGACACGGGTACTCAGTGGATATCCTTTCTATCCCCATGACTATAGTACATTGATAAACAAAGGCACTCACCAAAGGTCCATTTAACATAGATGAGCAACGATGTTGGAAAGGATCTATAGACCCGTTTGCTCAAATATCTAAGATCCCCAGTATCTTCCACTTCTGGTGGGACCTATAGGTATATAAATAAACAATACAACCTATATGTTGGAGATATATTTTGCATTCAAGAGTTATCAAATATTCTTTACTCAAATGTTAACCGGCTTATAGTCTGCATTAGATCTTCTCTTCTATAGCGGATTCCTGCTATTATATAATAACATGGCGAGCCCTGTCATCTTTTTCACTCTGCATAGGGTACAACATCTCCCCTCTCTTAGTCCCCAGCGTTTATAGGGAATCTCCCCATCATTCCCCATATAGATACTCGGATTTCTTAGTGATAAAAATATATTTCAAATCCTGTACCCCTACATTATAGTATCAGTGAACTATCGTGCCACAGTGTTAATGCTTCATTTGAGTTACATAGTCCACCATTACTCTGGACCGCATATGCGCCCTCCATTCGGCATGTGGTATACATACCATGAGGTATGGTGCAAGTGGGGACCCTGTCTCACAGGTCACTGTATAATGCTAAAGTTGCCCTTACTTATACTAGCACTGGCTGGCTTCAGCTAACCACCCGATTTCCTCCCCGTGTGACTGATCATTTAAAAAAAAAAAAAAAACAGCGTAACGAAAAACGGTACCATACAAAGCATCGGGTTGTTTTAAGCATAGTTCTCGTCACATTAAGTGGGGCTTGATCAATCCTTCCCTTGTATTAAAAGCCCGCCTTGACAGCTCTTACTTACTGCCTCCAAATGACGTGCGCGGTTACTCCGACCTTAAATGGTTAAACGTGTAAACGGAGACCGCACACGCCATCCATTTAAATACGGTATTGTATTGACAACACCTGTGTTGCCATTCACGTCACTCCTGTCCACACGATCGTTGTGAATACGTCAATGCTGCCGGAACACTCCCCGGTTCTCCCTATCCAAAAATGAATTAAAAGGGCAATCCTCGGACAAAAGCGGCTGTGTCTTCTACACGTGATTAAAAGGGCAACGGCCTTTCTAATCCATTTTCTGGGCCCCATCGTTGACTTTGCGGTGACAAATGCTGTTTTTATTTAGAACTGCCTCTGCATACAGATTATTTATTATTCTTTTGACGACTGATATTCTTCAGTCCGCTATGATGGTGGCACCAATAATGCCGTTATCGTTCAGTCGACCCGTTTAGAGCGGGCTGGATCTTTATTTTTGTCTTTTTATAATGATGCTTTCAAGAACGTAGCTTTATACCCAAGCTATCTATTTTGCATAATAATGATTGCTAACCAATAATATTAATGAATATCGGGATAAAGTCCAATAACTATATCACCTGACTAGTTCATAATTGATAATTGCATATTGTATGAAGCCAAACTAATTAAGGGGTGAATACATGGGGACACCCACCCAGTGGTGGATGTACGGTGGGTACGTACCTGCCATCAACCTGTAATGAGTGCCAACCACGGATCCACCCCCCAAGGGATTTTTTAATAAGAAGGAAAAATGAACTACTAAATATAACCTAAATTCCTCTTTGCCAATGCTACTAATTAGCCTTCTATTATATGCATCCAATCTTCCTTAGTGTTCAAGCCTTCTCTGATGGTGTTGAGGGTGGAGATGTACCATGTTTTATTCTTTTAACAGTGGGATCACCTCCTCTCCTGTTGCCCTCCATGCGTTCAATGATAAACCATTTAAAGTCTGAAAGAGAATGTTCTTTCTCCTTGAAATGATCCACCAAAGGGGCATTCAGTTTTTGATTTTTGATGGCTGATCTATGTTCCAGGAGTCTGACACGAAGTTCTCGTGCCGTCTCGCCAACATATCCTAAATTGCATGGACATATAATCAAGTGTACAGCATTTTTGGTCCTGCAATTATTAAGTGTTCTCGGTCTCAGTGTATGCCCATTATGGGTGTACTCCTTACCCAGAATACATTGATCGCACATAAGACAGCTACTGCATTTATAATTGCCTGTCGCTGTATTACCCGCGATCGTTAGTTGATGTTGTAAGAGAATAGTCTTTGTTAGTCAATATTCCAATCTTAGTAACAAGATTAAGTATGTCAACAACTCTGCCTGGAGCATTCTTAATGATCACCAGTAAGGCAAACTGGGCAAACCACTATTCGCCTTTAAAAGAAATAACAACTTAAAACGTGATTTAGTGCATACATACAGGGAAGGCCCTAAACAACATCAACTAACGATTGCGGGTAATACAGCGACAGGCAATTATAAATGCAGTAGCTGTCTTATGTGCGATAATAGAGACATTATTATGAGAATCACAAGAATTTCCCATGAGTGTTAACTTCTGATTTCCAATGTATGACCCAATGCTCAAGCTGTCAGAAGCAGGTACTCCCATTTTCAGTGCCCATTCAGACAGAGGTGCCATGGTCTCCTTGTGCTATACAATGGGGCCACAATCACAGGATTTAATCTCTAAGGCTGATTGATCCGTAGATTCAGTTTTCAAGCAATTCTACTATGAACCAGTAAGCAACCCATTTTCAATTGTTTTTGATGAACTTTGCACTTGTGTAATCAGAGCCACTGTGCAAGACACAACATCAAACATTTTCTATTATTCATGACCAAGAATGTTCAATTAAGGACAAAGAAGTGAGGACTATCCCACCCTTTATTATGTACTGTGATGATGTTGATATCTGAAGAAGTATCATACATTTAGTGATTCCATTACTAGGCATTCCGTCTTAGTATTATCCCAAATTGTTATTTGGATGGGATTGCTTGTAAAATATTGGTGTTTACTCCTTTGTTTCGTTGTACATCAAAGGCAAGAGTAAATTTCATGAGAAGTAAGTACTAATTGATGAAATCCTCCCTGCAAGTAGAAGTGTTCTTTCAAGGCTTGTTTATAAAGATATGTACATTGACATTGGTGGGTAGATTCTTATTCATGGGAGTTGCTTTGTGTTCTCAAAGTATTATAGATGTTCTGGTTTCTTTGATTTAATATTGATGTGTTGTTAAAATGTTTAACATGGCTCCTTTTTAATAAATGCAAGTAATAGGATCCACAATCCACGTCTTTGTGTACTTAATCGATTTGAAGGTTCTTATTTACGAATGCAAGACAATTTCTGGCTGTTGTGGTCTATGGCAATTTCATCTATGCTATCAAGAACTGCTTCTGCCAAGTTCCCCTTCAGTAGGAGTCCATTTTGTTTTTGCGGAATATTGTCACTTTTTAGCAGAAGATCCTGCTAGAGCTTTCTGTTCTGGACCATATCTGCTCGAGTCCCGATGTCAGGATTTCCCAATGCCGCTCAAAAATTCTTCCATTCTGCGATAAACAATCCTACTGTTCCGCTTCTCTTTGGAGAATCTGTTCAAGTATACTGCAGGAATAGGAAACAGCATTCATCAGAACAGTTAAGTCTAACTTACAGTTACAGAATAGCTGTGATAGTATGTCTTGGGTCAACAATGAGATAATCCAGTCTAGGAATCAGATTTCTCTGATTTTTTATTCACATCCTGCTGCTTTATGCATGGGTTTCCCTCTCCTGTGCTTTGAGTTGCAGTTTCGGTGGGTGTGTACCCAAGGAAACTCTGTCCAACAATGTATATCTTTCCAGTATAATTGTAGGAAACCATATCATTTTCTTGTCCCTTTATATGGTAGCAAGCCAGTGGTGTATGGCCAAGAGAGCTGCGTCACTTTTAATATTGAGACGACAAATTGCAGAAACTGGCTCAAAGTTCCCAACTAAAGTAATCCTCAGAATGTGAATTTATTTGAGAACTTATAATAAAACTGCCATAGTGGAGGTTCCTATGTAGGATAGTGTACTATTTGCAAAAACCCTTTCCTGAGTGCCATACTCTTGAATAGAAGGTGCCATTCCTGCCATTTGAGGGTATAATTTGATGGCTCCTAAGAGAGTATATTAGCTCCGCTTACTTTGACATTTTTTCAACACTGCATTTATCGTTTATAAATATTAGAGCAGTGAAGTAGCTGGACCTCTAGTCTACACTTTCATCCAATTGTATCAGTTTACTCGTGAAGTATGTGGAATTTCAGAAACTCAACAGGACCGATTCACAAAGCTAATCTGAGCCAAAAGTCTAACTTTATGACTTTTGGTATTCCCAGAAGTCATTTACGGCTTTTGGTATTCACAAAAGACATTTATGAGTTGTATATTTTCGTCTGCACCTGGGCCGGAATCTCTGCAGTCGCGCTGGATGGTCATTATCTTCAATGTCAAACACCTATGTAAGTGCTAACCACCCCACTTGGGCTGGATGAAGTCTAATCACCTACACCTGCAAATAGTTGACACCACCTGCAAGACCTGCACTGCAAAGCATAGAAAAGCAGCACACAAAAAAGGACCAGGGTTGGCCACATAGAGTTCCTGCTTGCCTGCTCTGCGCCTCACTTCAAAAAATGCTGCACGAGAGGAGAAGGAAAAATTATACTGAAGAGGAGACCACCATGATCTTGGAGTTTATTGTGAGGCACCACAAATGGCTCCATGTTTTCCACCCTTACAGCACCGGTGCCACACAGAAGGCAGCCCTATCGCAGCATTTAGCCACTGCACATAGGGGGAGGATGTCCACACTGTCAATGACAAAAAGGAGTGGCAGGACGAGAAGAGCTGAGTGTGAGTGAAGAAGAAGTTTGCCTCACTAGTGTACAATCCTAACCCGCCCCGTCTCATCCCACTAGACGAGGATGTCCTAGAAACCATACACCCCCACATGCTCCATGGGCCGCCTGTGAGTGATGTCCGCAATGTGGTACCAGGTAAATGTGATGACAAGAACATGGATATGTAATGTCTGTCTGTGTAACACCACAGTTGTGACTATGGCATGTGTCCCAAGTATGTGTAAAAAACGTAGTGAGTCAGACCCTCATGTGGCTCCTTCTGTACATTGCACTACAAGTCCCAGAATCCTTTGTGATGGAAATGGCAAATCCATTCCCACTATCAATAACAGGGGCCCAGAACTGCTGGCGTATATACCTAACACTGGTATATAGCAATAGACAAAATGCACTTCCACTTAGCCAGCAGTGGCCGGGGCAGGTAAGAGCGGTGGAGGGTTGGGTATGGGGGGAATTTGACAGAAAACACAGAGAGCAACGTAAGTGGTTACCTTACTTTTATAATTTTATTTTCCCTATTCCGTCGCCTGTTGAATTCCCAACCCAGCCCCACCATGCCCCCTCAGCGTCACACCACCCCACTGCTCCTACCTGCACTGGCCGAGGCTGCACTTAGCATTGTTGTTAGCATATAGATGCAGGAGGACATTTCTGACAAGTTGTATATGTACATTTTTGGTTTGCTGAATTTTCTCTGTTCTCCCCAATTGACATATTCAGCCAGAGTACAGTCATCCACTGTTGCAGAGGTCCCTGAATCTGCTGGGAGGAAACAACATCACAGCAATCCATACCACCATCACAAACTGGTAAGTAAAAGTGATCAGGAGAGGGTCTAAAAGCCTACATTGTTAGCAGGTAACACATGGACATATTACTTGTATTCCATCAACAGTGCCAGAACTGTGAACTGTACTGTGAAATCGAGAGCATCACATGTGGCAACTGGAATGTTAACTGACAAACACACATATCTTTGTAGGCCCAAAGATGTTGTCCAGGATTCCAATCCCCACAATAACATCTGCTGTGACATCTGGTCAGGGACTACACACTGGGCAGATGCAAGACCCTGGTAAGTAAACCCTAGAATCACGTACCCGAATGCTCATGCACATAAAATGTGGATTTAGTGCCCACAGTATGTTGCATGTGTTCAGCATCATTGTTGTCCCTCATCTGAATATGGCCACATTTAACATTTTACTGCATACTAAATCACACCATGGTGGCTAGTGAACGGATGACACTAAATGTATGGCAAGTGAGTGCAGTATTACATAATAGACTATATTGTGTCATATGAAGTGGAGTAGCCACAACTGGATTTTCAATGAATGAAAACTGTCAAGGAAAATCACAGGGCACAAAATGTATGGAAATTGATGTGGATGAGGATCGCACTGATGGCAGTTAGGTTGTGTTGTTTTGGGAGGGAAGTGTGGGCTGATACGTTTTTTATGCTGCAATTGTATTCAATACATTTTGAATCAATTTTTAATAGTTCCTTTCCCTCTTGTCTTGTACAAGCAAATTATATTGAGGAGAACAAGTGTATATCTTTTTTAATAAACTTTGTACTTATTTCTACATTTTACGTGTTTTGAATTTACTGTTTGGGCTTCATTATAAAAACAATATTTATGAATTTGTGTTTGAGTGACTTGGCTTGTGAGTGCGTAGTGGTTTATATAAGTGAGTGTGTAGAAACCAAGGTAAAAATCATTTTTTTACTTGCTAATAGTACCCTATTCCTTTGGTGAAGCGAAGCGATCCCACCAGATTTTTAATTTGGTATAAAAAGTTACATACATACTGTATCAGTTATGTGCGTGTCACATGTGCCTGTTAGCATATTAGTCATGCAGATCATTAAGTATGGTGTCACTTCCTTCTCAAGCTGTGGGATCGAGGAGCACATTTTCAGCTACACCTATGATGAGCCAGGTTCAGCATTTTACATCGGGGGTATCTCAAAGCAACACTGAGCTGTGGCTGGTGCTGGTGAGTTTGCTTGTACATTTTACATCTCCATACAACACCTCAGTGATATGACGTGAGCTGTCAAGTGTAGGTGTACCCAAACCAGGTCACATGTGCATCCTCCATTGATTCAAAGTACAGTAGAATAAACCAGTGTATTGCACCACATCATATACTAGGTCAATTACTGTTGCAACCTCTGTCTTCCAGTTGATGAGGACACCAGTGGTGGGCGACGGGTAATCAAAGGGTCTGATGAATTGAAGGATGACGGAGACTATCTGGCCCTTCTCACAGAGGATGAGGACTCACATGCCCTGACCAGACCATAAAGTACACTGGACAAAATGTGTAAGGCCACCCGCCTCCACCCAGCAAAGTGCCTCATGATCCAAGGCCCATGATTTCCTGTCCTCAGAATAGCACTAACCAGCCACAGCTCTCACACACCCTAACACAGACATCACTACCTCACAGCCCTCAAATCCAGGAAAGACGAGGTGGTTCCCCTACACACTGCTCCCAATACAGTGCATCCCAGGCATTCTCTTTACCATCTGAAGGACATACCACCCCATGTCCGGTGCAGGTATACCCTGGGCATCAATCTCCTGTCCACAGACTACCACCTGCCACCCTACCCCCTGCTGGTGGACCAGAAGGTCTTATCCATGGCCATCCCATGTAGAGGGGGCTAGCAGACGGCTGTGGTGGCCAGTGGGAGGAGGAGTTCTTCCAACAGCAGGCTGATGTGAGGCAGGACATTCATGCCATAGGGGTTACTCTGTCAGACATGTCTGAGGCACTGCAGGACATGCACCAAATCTCTCAGGTGGTGGACAGACTGACCCAAGTGTTGGACTGGATGGATAGACATGTCCAAGAAGATCAATGACATCATATCCATCCATAGGGAAGAGAGTGCAAGGCACAATGCTTTGGCCATGAAGTTGATGGAGGGTATGCTGAAACTTATCTGAAGTCTCCCTTCAAGGTCCACGCAGGAAGGGGAGCCATCACATCTACCTGCAGCACATCACACCAACACACCTGTCCCACAAACTGCTCAGGCTCGCTGCAAGAGTTCACACCCACTACCCCATCCAGGCACTTCCCCCACCTGCACATCCACCACCACCCCCTGTCCAGGCATTTCCCACCCTGCACATCCACCACCACCCCTGTTCAGGCCTTCCCCCCACAACTGTACAGACACCATCAGGCCCTGTCCAGGAACTTCCTCCTGTACAAGCAGATGCACCACACCAACCTGCACCTCGGCAACAACACAAACGCACATACTCACAGCGATTATCACAACCAAATTTGCAAAGTCGCAAGCACAATCCCGCTTGATCACAGGAAAAAATATAATCCTGAATATGTCAAAATAAAAGATAAATGTCCTTACAAGTCAAATCTAAGTTGCATATTATGTACTGATGGCCAATTGTTTACCCTTGTGGTGGCCTATAGAGGTGAGGATGGATGTGTGTGAATGACACATGTAAATGTGTAACCCCCTCAGTGCAACAAGCTATCACTTGCAGAGCAAATAACTACTCCCAAGGTATATGTCCATACTTTGAACACAACATTTACAATGAAGTTAACAAGACAGAGAAAGTTTGAATCTAAATATGAATGTATGTAAATTAAATGGATGGAAAAAAAGAAGCAAGAATCAGTCCATTTGGAAGGGAGAAAGGAAAGCAAATAATGTTATTTTTTTATTTTTTATTTTTTAAAACCTTTATTGAGGCAGTTATTAAATACACAGCTGTTTTCGCCTACATCCTGCAGGGTGCAGGCCGGCAGCAATCCCGGAGTTCACAGTACATAGTATTTATTGAGAGGGTCATATCTGACACAGCAAGCCGCCTACAACCCCTCAGGGCCGGCCGCGTTGAAGACTATAGGGAGCTGTATTTGGTAGCATTCAATAATGTCGGAAACTACGACATACATAGAGCAGAGAACGCATGAGGTTTTCGATTTTTCTTTTTTTTTTCTTTCTTTCCCTTATGTATGAACAACAGTCAACAACAACTTAATTATGTGGTCTGACAATCTGGTGTGTCTAGTACGTCTGGTCTACCCTCCTTGCCCCCACCCCTCCGTATCGTGAGGAGAGAAAAGGAGCTTCTAGGCGTGAGATCGAGCCCCCTGCGTTTACTGGCCTTGGCCATGAGGGCCGCACGTTAACACCCCTATATCCTGTGGAGAAGTGTGTAGTTCGGGGAGGAGGAGAGTTTGGGGAGGTGGAATCGAAAGCTAGGCAGCTAGAAGATGAGGCGTGGTCAGTAGTCTGTTTGCCAGGTCTTCACTCGTCAGGAGCCGCGGAAGGGGCATACGAAACAGCCATACGGTGCGGAGTGTCGTGGTACGCCATGTGCCCAGCCTATAAATTGGGAATGAGATGCAAGTATTTCATATCATACGGGCACGCTGAGCGCTATTGAATGTGGCACAAGTGAGTCAACAGATAAGGGGCGCGGTCAGCAGTACACGCTACGGACATGGTCCATGGACAAAAGCGTGATTCGCAAGCGCTATGCATTAAGAATGAGGTGCAGTGCATGATGTTGCAGAGGTGTCCCCCTGGTCTGGCGCGTCTGTGTCTGGCTGTGTAGCGGTTTGGAGACGCAGAAGGTATGCAGTAAGTGGACCCCATACGTCTTTGGGCCTTGATTTATGTGGGAGGAGCTCTGCATAATTATGCAGTTGGTCTTGCCAAGTGGACATTGTCGTGAGCCAATCCTTAAACTTGGGTGCTCGTCCACATCCCCAGCGGCATGCCACCTGACGTTTCGCGAGAAGAATGCCCAAAGCAAAACATTTACGGTGTGTTTGCAGCGCAGGGCACGCCTGCCCCAGCAATGCGACTTTCGGGCAAGGTGACACATTTACCCCGACCATGTCCGATATAGCTGCCAGCGCCTCCTCCCAGTAAGCCGCTACTCTGCGGCACGTCCACGCAAGATGGAAAAAATCCGCACCCTCTGCCCCGCAACGAGCACACCTGCCATCCTCCCGGAGTCGAAAGCGGTGCAGTTTGGCCGGCGTATAGTAAAGTCTATGCAAAAACTTGTAGTGTATGAGTCTAAGGCGCGAGTTACCTGTCACTGCCGCAGTGTGTGCGCAGCTTTCTTCCCATTGTTCGTCCGACATTTGGGCATCTAGGTCACAGTCCCAGTCACGTCTCGCTCTAAGAGAGGGTGGGGACGGAGCCGCCTGTGTGTATTTATAGAGCATTGAGACAACATGTTTCGGTGCGTCAGATTGGAGTAGAGAATGGAGGGGCTGTACCGTGTCCGGTTCGTCTGGGAAGGCGGGGGTGATTGCCTTTACATTCTGCCTCAGACGCACATATAGAAAAGTATCCATGATGGTTGGGGAGTCATCGCCAAAGAATTGTGCTGATGTTCGGAAAGTGCCTTGAAGGTACAGATCGCCCCACGTATGAAGTGCTAACCTCGCGAGCATTTTACGGCCTATTTCCTCACAGGCGATCCGGAGTCGAGGGTCATGAGCCAGCGTCATTAGTGGTGAGTATAGGAACGGCGTACCCATAGCGTTCGCTATGCGCCTCCAGGCGAGTACCGTGCAGTCCACCGTACTGGGATCCCGGTCTACAATTTTGGAGTCCATGTAGAGGTAACCCGATGGTTGCGTTGGCTTCATGTAGCCGTCTTCGACTGCCAGGTGAGCCATAAAGGTGGGGGGGGGGTGAAGCCAGTATGCAGCAAAGTGGGCTTGCGCACAATCATAATATCTCCGGAAATTAGGTACGTCGAATCCCCCCTGATGATAGGGGAGCATCAGTGTGTTCATGCCAATCCGAGGTTGCTTGCCACCCCATATCAACCTTGACATTTGTGAGGTAAGTGCGTGGAAAAAATGGGAGCCCGGGTTATACGGGATGTTGGTGAAAAGGTACAGCAGTTTAGGTAACAATACCATTTTAATTAGGGAAATGCGCCCTGCCATCGACAGTGGGAGATGGATCCATCTGGTGACTTTTTCAGTCAACTTGTCCAGGACCGTGCCGTAATTAGCTCTGATAAGAGTGTCACGGTGTCTTGTCACATTTATGCCTAGGTACTTGATCTCCTCTGCCTCCCAGATTAGAGGGTAATCAAGGGGGAATTGCGTGGTGATGTCAGTCAGCGGGAACAGGGCTGATTTCGACCAGTTTATTTGTATCCCTGCGAAACCACCAAATTTGGTAATCTCTCGTAGCAGGAAGTTAAGATTCTCCTTAGGGTTATGTACATAGAGGGTCATGTCATCGGCATAAAGTGCAATAAGCAATTGTCTTTCCGGGTATATGAGGGATCGGTGGTTGTGGTGCTGTCGCAGCTTGGCCGCTAAAGGTTCGATTGCGTTTGCAAATAGGACCGGGGACAGTGGGCATCCCTGCCGCGTTCCACGGTGGATCTCGAAGGGGGGAGAACGGGAGCCATTCAGTAGCACTGAAGCCACCGGCTGACGATATAGCAGTCGAATCCAGTCTAAGAAACTAAAAGGAAACCCCATCCGTTCGAGCAGCGCTGGTAGATAATCCCACTCTAGCGAATTGAACACCTTTGTGGCGTCTAGAAAAACGGCGGCTGCTTAACACGTGGGGGTAATGTCCTGTATCACTGCCTGAAGTGTGCGCAGGTTATGGGAGGTAGCGCGATTTGGGACAAAGCCCGCTTGGTCAGGTAACACCAGCCGTTCCATCAGCAGATTAAGGCGCGATGCAAGTACCTTCGCTAGTATTTTTATGTCCGAGTTCAGTAGGGATAGGCGTCTGTACGAGTCGCAGGACTCCGGCGGCTTGCCCAGCTTCAGCAGCGATGCTATGAGAGCTTCCCGCATAGTGGTCGGTAGGACACCTTCCTCCAGAGCTGCGTAGTATACTTGTTGTAGTATCGGGGCAAGAATGTGCATGTAGGCCTTATAAAAGTCAATTGGTAAACCGTCCGAACCCGGCGATTTTCCCGATTTCATGGACATTATAGCGTCTGTGATTTCTTCCAGTTCGAGTGTGTGATGTAGGAATTTTTGTTGAGATGGACCTAACCACGCAAGCACGGTGTCTTCTAGGTAGGCATTTAGATTCATTGGGGTGGACCGCAGGGAAGTGTAGAGTGTGGAATAATGGTCAGCGAGTATCCGAAGTTGTTCCGGTATATTACGTTGGGGCGTGTTATGCTCATCTAGCAGTGTAGTGATATAATTATTATATCTAGGGGGGTTCACCGCGGATGCAAGCGCCTTGCCAGGCCTATCACCTTCACCGTATCTACGTGCTGTGTGCGGCTTCCCTAGGAATTTACATTCTTTTTCTGATAGGTCTGAGTAGTCGTTCAGCTTCTCACGCAGTTGAGCCCTAGCTGCATGGTTGGGTGTGGTACTATCCGCATCTTTTCGTGCTGCTTCAGCTCTAGTTCAAGCTTTCGCAACTCGCCCCGAAGGGATTTGAGGACTCCGCCCCCTTTAGCAATACACCATCCCCTGACGGTGACCTTAAAGGCCTCCCAGACTGTTGTTATGCTGGAAACCGAAGTTATGTTGCGGTCAAAGAAATCTGTTATGTCTTGTTCTAGTTCAGCCTTAAAGGCCGAGTCGGTTAGGTGTGCTGGGTTCAGGCGCCAATTCAAGTAAGGAGATACGTCATGTGGGATACGCAGCGTCACTAATACTGGGGAATGGTCGGAGAAGGTGCGAGCTAGGTGGGATGCTGCAACTAACCAGGAAGAGAGCCCCGCGGAACAGAATATGTAGTCCAAACACGCCCAGGTGGAGTGTACCGCAGAATAGTGGGTGCCCTGTGTGTGCGTAGGGTGGATGTGCCTCCAGACGTCAGTCAGGCGGTATTCTTCAACAATATTCAAGAGAGCGCGTTGAGTATGCGTGTAGTGCATCGCCTGTGGATGGGATCTGTCCATGTTGGGACGAAGTGCCGTGTTGAAGTCCCCACCTAAGACAACATGTGCAATCCCCAACGACTGAACCTTTCCCCATTACGTAAGGAGTGTGGATATGTCATCTGTATTGGGTCCATAGTAACATGCAAAAAGAACCTTATGAGAGTATAGTCTGCCCCATACCATACAGAACCTACCAGTCGAATCTATTTCAGTTCCTTCAAGGATAAAGCGTACTCCCCGTCTGACCAAGATCGTCACCCCTCCAGCGTATTTGGAGTATGATGAGAACACTCTGCCGGAGGCCCAATGGGCCGTAAACACTGGAGGATTTCCCGACATTAAGTGTGTTTCTTGGAGCATGGCGATGGAGACTCCCTGCCTAGTTAGGTAACCCAAAACTTGTCTCTTCTTCCACGGGTTGTTGAGCCCACGGACATTCCACGACATCAAGTGCAGTTGTTGAATAGGCTGCACTTCTGCTACGTCACCCATCCCAACAAGTGCAGAAATGTGCATTGAACGAGCATGAAGTAGTGATACATACAAGAAGCCATGCTATCTATGCATGTAAAGACCTTCAGTTCCAGTCTGACCATTTGACCCAGACCCACTACGAAGTTATGATGATTATGATTGTGATGTGTCGGAACCCCATCCCACCCATGCCGGCCACCCCAACCCGCCAGGTAAAGAACACCCCCCAGCCCACCCAACATCCTGCAAAAACAAAATACAGTAAACCAACAGTTCAGAGCTATCTCTCCCCTGAGGGGGAGAGGTTATAAAGGGGATCACCCATTGGGGAAGCAATTCTAGGGGCGCCCGACCTGCCTCCCACCTCACAAGTCACACCCAACAGACGCCAGTAGTCAACCGGGTCGTCCGTCTTGGGATGGAGGTGGGTTGCCGAGCCCAGTTCATTGTTCAGACTGGTATAAAGAAAGTCTGGAAAAGTACCTCACCGGGAATGTAGTGTCTGGAGCAGCGTGGTGTGGACACATGAGCCGCTGCCTCACAGCATAGTCCCGGTCAATTTCAGTCTTGTTGCTCCATCGGCGATCGTGACCTGGAGCAGCGCCCTACCTCGTCGTCCCCGGCGCGGTCGCGCTTCTGCTGCTTCAGGAAGTCCTCGACTTGCTGTGGATTTGCGAAGATATGTTGTTTGCCATGATAGGAGAGTTTCAGTTTCGCAGGGTAGAGCATGGCATAGGAAAGTTCCAGAGTTTGCAATTTCTTTTTAACGGCAGTGAATTTACGTCGAGCTTCTTGCACTGCAGGGGTAAAATCCGGGAAAAAAGACAAGGTGGCGTTGCCATAGTTCACTGAGCCAAGTTCTCGGGCGCGGCGTAGCACCGCGTCGCGGTCCCTGTAATTCAGGAAGCGTGCAATAATGGGCCTGGGAGCAGCTCCTGGGGGAGGATGAGCAGCTACAGACCTATGTGCCCGCTCGACTATGAGGTGCGGGGAAAAGGATTCCCTCCCGAACAGTTCAGTAACCAGGGTTTCTACGAAGGGTTACATTTTCCCAGTGTTTGTTCATTCCGCCAGGCCTAGGATGCGGACGTTGTTTCGCCGGGACCTGGCTTCCAAGTCCTCATTCTTATCCGTGATGACTTTGAGGAGTCTGTCCATTTGGGAAGCTTGGCGATTCGCAGTGGCGGCTCCGTCCTCCAGTTCAGAGATTCTGTCCTCGGCTTCTTTGAGGCGCGTGTCATGTTGATCTATTTTCGCCACAATCCCATCCATGCGCGAGTTCATAGTGTCTATTTTGGCATCTATGTTGGAGAGGCTTTGTTTCATGCCCAATAGCAGGGATTTCCAGTCTTCATCTGGAGGCGTGAGAGTGGTGGGCTGTCGTCCGGCCCAGGCATCGTTTTGGTCGTTTTCCTGGCCTCAAACGGGATCTTGGATTGTCTGGCGTCGCCACGGCCCATGGCACGCCTCGGCGTTCGTGATGCCGCGATTTTGAGATCTTGTGAATAGCTAGGCTAGCGTTGAACCCGGGACAGGGAATGGGGGGGGTACGAGCCAGAGAGGTTGCGCTCAAGCACGTTGGGCCTCCGATGTGATGGTCCCCACAAAATGGCCGCTTTGGCGGGAAGAATAATGGCTCCTACGTGCCCCCCCAGCAGTTCTGTGCTGAGAGGAAAGGAAGTTGGGGGCCTCGTGGTGAGGAAGCAGGCTCCGGCGCGTTCCCCCGTCCGTCCGTTCAGCAGAAACAGCAGAAGGCTCAGCCGCGCGGGAGCAGGAGGATGCAGGACGGCTGGGTCTCCCTTCTCGCCTAATGCCTGTGTCAATATGGCAGCGCCCGCGTCGGTGTGTCCCTGCGGGGCTGCTAGGATAGCGGCGTTTTCAAATGCCTTCGGCGCCTATCCAGGCAGGCAGCTCTAGTTTGATGGGTAACGCTGGGTCCCGCGCCAGGGGTGCAGATGTGGCAGCAACTCGCAAGTAGAGGCGCCGAGCCGCGTCTAAGTGCAGGCGGGTGGGGGTAGGGGAGGGGGTGGCCTGCAGGGGATGCAGCCAATCGGGGGCCCCTCACCTCTACAAGAATCTGCCGTTGAAGAGTCAGGAAGGTCCCACTGTCCGACAGACATGCAGCCGCGGCTAGGCCTCAAGTCCCCGGTTTTGCGTAGTTCGTCACCGCAGAGGGGCCGGATCGCAGAAGAGCGCGA
Organism: Lissotriton helveticus; assembly: GCF_964261635.1. NCBI lineage: Eukaryota > Metazoa > Chordata > Amphibia > Caudata > Salamandridae > Lissotriton > Lissotriton helveticus. The sequence continues at coordinate 685,124,459 of NC_136070.1, read as the reverse complement.
GACGCCGCTCGCCGGTTCAGTGGCAATTATCTCCGGTTGTAGAGGCGTGATTCGGGAGATATCGGTATCGGAGCAATCAGCTCAGCAAGGTGAACTTGTTCCCGTTGCAGGCAAGACGATTACCACCGGTCAGGATGATATTTAGGATCGTTGTAGGCTCGACTAGGTGAGAGCCTCACTGTAGTGCGGCCATCTTGGTCCGGCGCCACCTAGCGCCCCCGCAAATAATGTTATTTGAACAGAATGGACTAGGGGACTTGGAGGAAGTTGGCCAACATGAATAAAAGATGTCAGGGAGTGTCTGGGGAACCAGTCTATATACAAGGGGCAAAGTAAATTTCCAAATGAAAGTCATAGTCCAACAAGTCAACTGTCCTACTTGCCATCCGCAATCTAAACAGTATTAACATCCTCCAAATCAGATGCAGGCTCCTGGCTGGCCGGTGCAGGACACCACACGGTTTTGGAACACAGGAGTAGTACAGGGGGAAACAGTATTGGGCAACATACAGGGGGAAACATTGAGGGTGGTTTCGGAGGGATGTTGGGCAAGGACAGACAACATGGCTGCACCCAAGAAAGTGACACTGGCAGTGAGGGTGTCCATCGATCTTGCAAGTTCCTCTCGCAACATACGCACCTCATCACAGATCTGCAACATGATGCGAGAGGACATATCTGGCTGACCCTCACTTGTTCCCATCACTTCCTGAGATGCAGCCATAGGAATCACAATACAGGGAAGGGTTTGAGTTGGACATGAGTCGTGTGGTGTTTCAGGATCAGAGCCATTGTTAGGGTCTTCCTGGCAGCCAGTTGGAGGGGGACTAGTGACAGGGGATGCAGCTGGACATCCCGATGGAATGGGGGCCTCTAGGGTCAGGGAGAGGTTGATGGCAGGTCCAGGTTGTGGTGTGACCTGCCACGGGGACACCTCGCCAAATGAAACTTGTGAATTGCCAGAGGAGACTTAGTCTCCCCCCCCACCCCCCCGGCAAGAGGTGTCTTTCTTACCTACCCCTACAATGTCCTCAGCCTCCAACTGGTCTGTAGCACTTGAGGTGTTGTCTTGCTCTGTCCGGGTGTGTGCATTTCCCCTACATTCTGATGTTGACGATCCCTCTCTTCTTCGGTTGTGGAGAGAGGTCATGGCCACCGGTACCCCAATGATGACCTGCTATGACCTCGGTTCTTGTTCTCTTGGCCAGCTGGGCCCACTAAAATGGAAGACAAATCATAATGTAGTGGTTGTACACATCAAAACGACACACATAACTACATGAAGCAAGTGCAGACTTAGTTCTCCTCTGATCACACGATACAAATATGTGTGACTTGGAGCCTAAAGTAAGTGTACGTTAACTGTAATGTTCTGATTTGACTCACACATTGACATCTTTTTTTAATTTTGATGGCTTGCACTTCTGCACTGACCAACCCTCAACTTCTGCATTCTTGTAATCTGTGTTTCCTGTCATTGCTACATAGGCATCTTCCAATGCCAGTCTACAAAAGGAGATCAGAGACAGTCCGGATGGTATTGGACTGATCCTGTGATATGGAATCTCTGCACTCTTACACTTTCTAACAAATAGCATCTGCAGTGTAGCATTGTATGAGACAACACAAACATAATAGAGAAGGAGGCAACCACGAAGACGGGGGAGCGCATAGCAAACACATGGCTAACTAAAATAAAGGCATCAACCAGAACCCTGTTGGGTCAAGGAGTTCTTATCTTTTGCACACTTATGCACTGTGTCCAAGATCTCGTCTAACAATAATACCAAGGGCAAACTGCTTATTGGGATAGAACTCCTTTCTGGTCCTTCTAAGGCCATTGAGGAGGACTTTAGCTCGCTAATGCATAAAGGGTCAAAAATCTTCTCAAAGTGGTCAACCCACTTGAGGGGACAAATTATGTTAGAGCAGGATAGGGCTCGTTCTTAAAAAAAAGGGGACACTTACAGTGTTCCAGAACAAGGTTACGTCGTTACTCTCCGCAGCCTGTACCAGCTTAAGTCTTTCCCCTTAAATCTACTAGGGCTTCTTATACTGCTTTCTTAAAGGTTTGACAGAGGATTGATCTCTCGGACCATGATGTAGGGCAGCCCTCAATTGTTTTAAAGCCTGCCTGCAAGCTTGATTGAACCAGCCCAGTCTTACAGACAGCCCTGTTTAGGCCAGGGTGGACCAAGGGGAAATTAAGGGCCTCGGTAAGTTTAAGTTTAAGTTTAAATCACTTCTAAAGCGCACGTACACCTTGCGGTTTCATGGCGCTGTGGTTCACTGAGCCTCAATTAGCAGGGGGGGGAGGGGACCGGGAACAGATGAAGATTATAGGGGAAAGGCCTGTGAAAAAAGAAACGTTTTTAGAGCTTTTCGAAACTGAGAATATTCAGTCAGAGACCTAAGGTGAAGCGGGAGTGAATTCCAAAAACTGGGGGCAATGGTGGAGAATTTGGAGCCTCCCCATTTTTTCCGGCGAAATTGGGGGACAATAAACAGATGTTGGGAGGATGATCTCAATTCCCTCGCAGGTGTGTAGGCTTTTTTTTTTGTTCAAATCTGTTTTTATTGTGAACACAGCGATAAGCCTACAACCCCATTTCAGGGCCGGCCGCGCACAGAAAAAAAGACCAGTAGGCAGTATTAACCAGGGGAGGCGGAACCATTAACACAGCGCTCTGCCTACAACCCCTGGAGGGGCCGGCCGCGTGGCTTAGGGGAGAGTATAACAAGAGGTGGTCAGATGACGGCAATGCGTCGGTGTGCGGGGGAGGCGCGCATGTAAGAGAGAGCAATGGTGCCACATTTTCAAAGGCCCAACAGGGACCGAACTGCCCCAAAGAGGGGTGAAAGCCAGAGTGGCAAGTAGGAAAGAAGAAAAGTCAGAGGAGGAGTGAGCAGTAGCGAGGTGGAGAGGGATCTGGGGGGTGTGTCTGCAGTCGCCAATATGGGATGGAAAGCGCAAATCGGCACTGGGGGAAGCGATTAGGTGGCTAGCCTGCTCGGGTCAGCAGGGATGAGGGCATCCTCAAACAATTGCAGGGCGCGGAGCCTGGGAGGCATGTGGCGGGCATAGCTGATGGAGCACATGTATCGCACGAGGGGTTCCCACACTGCCTTGAAGCGTATCCCCCGTGATTGTATCCGCGCCGTCAGTAGCTCCATAGTCAGGACGTGCCAGAGGCGCACGAACCAAGAGGCTATCGGCGGTGCCTCAGCCCGCTTCCAGTATAGAGCAATGAGTTGCCTGGCTGCACCTAACATGTGGAGGGAGAGGATCCAGTCGCTGCGCGTGAGGGCCCTAAGTGTGGGGGGTCGAATGCCCAGCAGGAGTGTGCAAACCTCTTCAGGGAGGGGAAAACCCAGCACCTTCTTAATGTGACTAAGGACCTCCTTCCAAAAGACAGCTAGGGTAGGGCACGACCACCAGATGTGTACGAAGTCGCCAGTCGCAGTGCCACACCTCCAGCACAGCGGCGAGGAAGTGGGGAACATTTTACTGAGTCTCAGGGGAGTGTAGTACCATTGTGTTAGCATCTTGTACGCGTTTTCCCTCTGCGGGATGCTGCGGTAGGTTTTGGGGATGTCGTTCCAGAGCCGAGTCCATTTGAGATGGCGTGATATCAGCGCCAGTCACCGACTGCCACTGCCTCTGATAAGGATGTGCAGGCGGAGCGACGGGGTGTTGCAATATGTTGTAGATCTGGGAGATGAGCCGTTTCAGTCCCCCGAGGGAGCGTGCTAACTTCTCAAACGGGGTATATGCCCTGGTAGCAGCCTGATACATGTCGTCTCCCGAGAGCCAGTGGCGTAGCTGCGCATACTGTAAGCTAGCGGTGAAAGGAAGGCCAAATTCGTCCCTGCAGTCCAGCCACGATTTAGGCGACCCACCAAGAAAAAGATCCCCTGCGACCCTGCAGTCTCCTAGTGTCCAGCTCTCGAAGGCTCGGGTCTGGGCAGCAGGGGGAAAGTGCGGGTTACCTGCAATGGGGGTGTGTGGAGAGGGGAACGTGGTTAGACCCTTGGGCACTGCCACTCTGTCCCACACTTCAAGAACCGTCCTTGTGGGGACCGCCATGTATGCACTTCTGGAGCGCGCCACACGCGGTAGCCAAGGTAGGTCCCATATGGTGCGTCCCGTGACCACTCGGTCCATGTGGAACCAGTGCTTGTCGCTTTCGCGTGCACCCCATTCGATCACAAACCGGAGATGCGCCGCCCAATAGTAGTGGAGGAGATTCGGGCAGGCCAGTCCACCCCTGTCTCTCGGCTCCATGAGGACTTTCTGTGAGAACCGGGGCCGTTTGCCCCCCCATATGAAGGACGTGAGGTCGCGTTGGAGGGTTCTGATGCAGTGAATCGGGATCGGGGTGGGGAGGCACTGGAAAACATACAGGATGCGGGGGAGGACCGACATCTTGACAGCGTTGAGCCGCCCCAGCCAGGAAATCATCAAAGGTTTCCATTTCCGCAGGTCCGCCAGAACTTCCTTGCGGCAAGAGGCCCAGTTCCTCGGAGACCACGAGTCGAGGTGGGGTGTGAGGTCTAGACCCAGATATTGAATGTGGTCATCCGCCCAATGGTAGGGTGTGACCCCCTTCAGGAGGGAGACCTCCTCTTCGGGGATGGTGAGGTTAAGCGCCCAAGATTTGGTGTGATTAATTTTAAGGCCGGACGCCTGCTCAAACAGTGAGAGGGCTTCGTGCACCGCTGGGAGGGAGACCCGAGGATTCGTAAGAGTAAGAATCAGGTCGTCCGCAAATAGCGCTACCTTGTTAGAGCGCCCTCCGTGGGGGATACCATGAATATCAGGAGTGCGCCTAATCAGCTCCGCCAATGGCTCGACCGCAAGAGCGAACAGGAGCGGCGAAAGCGGGCATCCCTGCCTCGTGCCCCTGTGAATCGAGAGCGGCGATGTCAGCTGACCGTTGACCCGAATTCTGGCCTGTGGCCCAAGGTAAGGGGCCATGCACCTGGAGATCATGGTAGGGCCAAGACCAAGTTTCGTGAGGACCGCCCGTAGGAAGGTCCAGTCGACCCGGTCGAATGCCTTTTCTGCGTCCAGCGAAAGGAGGCAGGCCGGGATTTTCCAGTGGTGCACCTTTCCCACTAAGTGTGCCAGCCTACGAACGTTGTCAGCTCCCTGACGGTCCCGTATAAATCCCACCTGGTCCGGGTTCACTAATCCCGGCATGTGCGGGTCTAGCCGCTTGGCCAGGATCTTAGTGTAGATCTTGAGATCGGTGTTAAGGAGGGCGATGGGGCGGTAGGAGGCACATAGGTCGGGATCCTTCCCAGGCTTGGGGATCAGGGCAATTTCCGCCAGGCCCATATCAGGGGATGGGCCAACGGTATCAGAGAAGGAGCTGTAGAGCCGCAGCAGATGCGGGCGAAGTTGGGTCAAGAACAGGCGATAGAAGGTCAACGGCAGGCCGTCCGGCCCCGGGGTTTTCCCCACAGGGAGGTCTTTGACCGCTTCTGTTATTTCCTCCTCCTGCAGGGGCCCCTCCAGCGTGGCCGCACAAGCAGGGGACAGTGGAGACCCCCCGAAGTCTGCGAGGACGGCCTCTCGCGCCTCCGCAGAGGTGGGCTCCTCAGCATACAGGGAGGAGTAGTAAGCGACAAATGCGGCCTGGTTGGCCTTCTCTGAGGTGGCACTGGTGCCATCCTGCCGCTTGACATTGGCAATGTGGGCCCTAGCTGCGCGTGCCCGCAGCCTGCCGGCCAATAGACGACCAACCTTGTCCCCTCCCTCGTAATACCGTTGCTTGAGCGCTAATAGGGAGTGTTCCGCCTTGTTGGTGCGCAGGGCGCGGAGTTGCCCCCTGAGAATGGCGAGAGTTCTCTTTGACGCCCGTGAAGGGGAGTCCCGGTCCCGAGACTCCGCCTGCTTGATCTCGCTAGCCAGGTCGGTTTCCATCTGGAACGCTTCCTTCCTCCGCGCCGCCGCCAGGGAGGTGATATGGCCCCGAATGGTGGCCTTGAAGGCATCCCAGACCGTATGAAAGGGCAGGTCGGGGGTGTCGTTAATGGCGAAGTAAGAGTCTATGGCGTCTCGGATGCTGGCGACGTCATCCGGATCCCGGAGGATCCTCGGCGGGAGCGCCCACCTGCGCTCACGAGTGGCACGGGTCAGGGGGTCCTGCAACAAAAGCTCCACGTGAGCGTGGTCCGACAGGGAAATGTCGGAGATAGTGGCAGCCAAGGAGTCTCGGGCCAATTCAAGGGAGGTGAAGAGATAGTCGATTCGGGAGTATGTCCGATGGGAATGCGAATAGAAGGAATAGTCCCGGGTCCCCGGGTTGTGGTAGCGCCACACGTCCACTAGTCCCAGGTCTGTAAGCTGCGTTCTAAGGGCAGAGGACATTGCTCCCGCGCCGTTAAAGGGGGTTCCCGCCCGATCTAGCTCAGGGTCCCAGACAAGATTGAAGTCGCCGCCCAGGATCACATTACTGTCGCCCGATGGGAACTGTTCCCGCAGAAGCGCCTGGAGGTATTTGTCCTGCGACTGGTTGGGTGCGTACACACATCCTAGAGTGAACTGTGCTTGTCCCATCTGTACCGTGGCTCGGAGGAAACGCCCGTCAGCGCTTTTGAAGGGTTTCACGGGTCCCCGCCTAACGCCAGCTCTACAGAGGATCGCCACCCCCGCTGTCTTGGTGTCAGAGGATGCCCAGAACTGTGTAGGGTATCTGGGGTGCGCCATGCGTTTGATGTCTCCCCTGAGAAGGTGCGTCTCCTGGAGGAGGATAATGTCAGGGGAGTGGTGTAGGAGGTAGCGCCATATCTGTTTACGCTTGTTAGGGGAGTTGAGCCCTTTGACGTTGAGGGAGAGGACCTTCAAGGGCGTAGGGATGTTCGCTGTCATAGCACTAAGGGGGTGTGGAGTCGCGCAAGACCCAACATAGCAGACCCACCCGCAGACAGGACAGCGGCAGCCTCATCTCGCCTCCAGCGCGCCAACCCCCGCGGGACCCACCCCGCCACCCCTTCGCAGGCGCGGGGAAAGAGTGGTAAGAGAGGGCAGTGAAGGGTAAAGTAGGAAGAGGAGAGAGAGAAAAAAGAGAAAAGGCGCAGAGAAGAAGCAGAACCAAAACAGGCCAACAGGGCCAGTGTACATTGTCCCAGATACCGGACATCCTCTACCCGAGGGTTTGGATGAACTCAGGAATGTCACTTCCTACGGGACAAAGGGGGGGAGCGAAGATCTGGGTAAGTGGAGTAATATTGAGTCGTCTCAGAGCCCGTCCACCCCGCTGCTCCAAGGTAGTCCGGGGGCGTGTCGGGCCGTGGGGCCACTTGGTCCATTCAGGCGCCAGTGGGGCGCTGGGGCTCCTTGATGCAGTACATGGCCCGGAGGAGGCAAAGGGTATCGTCCATTCCTGCAGACCCCCGCGGGTGGGGGGGGGAGAGCCACGGATGTGGCCTGCCAGTGAGAGGGGGAAAGCCCCTCCTCCAAGAACAGTGGGGTGAAGTCTCCATGATGCATGAGGACACATCGGGGTGCCCAATGGGCGAGCGTATGCTCAGGGCATCTGTGAGTAAAATAGCAAAGGTCAGTGTTCTTCCTCAGCCGAGGGGCGATCCCCACCCTCAGATCCAGAAGCGAGGAGCTGGGAGGCCTGTTCCTCGTGGTCGCCCTCAAGAGAGCGGATGTGTGCGATGATGTCCTGTTTGGTCTGTGAGGCAGAGAGTGCATCCACCGGGGGGTACCGTCGACGTTTGCGCACAGTGGACCATTCTGAGCGTGGAGGGGCCTTCTCCAGGTGGGGAGGTCGGGTTGGACTGTGATCCGGGGACTCCGGCATGCCTAGCAGTTGTGCCGCTTCCTGATAGGACCTGAGTGCCCTGCGCTTGTCCTCCCACCTGAAGATGAGCGCGAAGGGGTGGCCCCACTGGTAAGAGATGTTGAGGGTCCGGAGTCTCTCCGTGATCGGGCGGAAGACCTTTCGTCTGTAGAGGGTTGAGGGGGCCAGATCCTGAAAGATCTGGATCTTGTGGCCTTCGTACCTCAGGTCCGGGTTGTCTCTAGCCGCCTTCAAGATGGCCTCCTTCTCAGTGAAATAATGAAGCCTGGTGACGATGTCGGGCAGGAGACCCGTTTTTCCTCCCGCTCCAAAGACTCGGTGTGCGCGGTCGAGGCGCGGCGGGGGGGCGTCTTCCTCGCCCCACACCGCTTGCAGGAGTAGGGCCACATAGGCCATGGTATTAGTCCCCTCTTCTCCAAGCGGCACACCCCGTATGCGGAGGTTGTTGCGGCGTCCCCTATTTTCCAAGTCCTCCTGCTTGATCTGAAGCTGGATATGTTGTTCCTCGAGGTTCGCCACCCTCCGCCAGATCTGCTCCAGGTCTTCAGTGCGGGAATCGACCGTCTTTTCCAGGCCGTCGACCCGGTCGCCAAGGTCGGTGACTTCCTTGCGAAGTTCTTTGACGCACGTATGGACCTCCGACCTGAGGGAGCCAATCTCAGTCTTCAGATCAGCCATGAAGGAGGACATGAAGGCCTGTGTCACCGGTGGGGAGTCGGCTGGCGGTGGGGGTTTCCCCCCTGAAGACGATGATGGGCCCCCGGAGGATGATGGCGAACCCGCCTTGCCCCACATGGAGGCCACTGATGCTCCTCTGGTCGTCGTGGGCGGGGGGTCTGGCCTGGTCCCCTTGCCGCGGGTCATGGTCCACTCAGGGCGGCAAAAGGCGGTGGGGGGCAGGGTCAGTTGCTGTGGACGATCCCTGGTCAGCGGCGGGGGATATGCTGTGTGAGGCCGCACTGGTGCCCCGCGTTCCAGCCGTCCGGGTCTCACGATCAGGGGTTCAAGACCACGAGGCTAGAGAGAGCGGTGCGCGCCGTGGCCCTCACGAGTCCAAAGCTTGGACGGTCCGCCAACGGGACGCGGAGCGCACTCAGGCAAGAGAAGGCCAGGCTGTAAAGAGGTCGCAGGAGCGGAGGTAGATGGCGCAGCCGGGGAGGCAAGGCAGCGTGGAGGTAGAGGAGGCGTCAGGGGGGCGATGGCAGCAGGTGCTCCACTACAAGCAGGACCCGGGGCCTACAGGCGAAGGGCCTCCTATGGCTCGTGGCGTGGCTCAGCCTCCCGGTTTCGACTGTGTCAGGGCCAGTCCCCAGCGCGACCCCCAGCCGGCTCTGCAGCGGCAGCCGAGGAGTGATCAGGGGGGCCCTCCCCAGCGTCCCCACGTCTCAGCAGTAGGAGGCCCAGTGTCTGGGGGTAGAAGATAGCGGGTCCGCCCGCCCGTAGCAAGGTGGTCGTCCGGGCTGCAGCTCACCAGGCTCAGCAGGGCCGGGTTGTGGCGGAGAGGCGGCCAGGGGATGTGTCCTGTGGTACAGGGGCCCACCAAGGCTCAGGCTGCGCCAGCATGCAGCGTCAGGTCCGCTCCCCAAAGCTCTGTTTTATGCGTCCGGGGCAGCGGGGAGCGTCCAGGTAGGGGCTGTCCGCACGGGTGAGACTGTCCTCCACCCAGGGGGCAAGATGGCGGGTAGGCCCGCGGTCGAGCCCCGCTGTCGCCGGGTCCCCCCCGGGAGTTGGAGAAAGGGGGGGGGGAAGGGCGGCGCGCTGCAGCTCACCAGGTGTGTCCAGCGACGGGGTCGAGGTCAGGCCTCACGGGCAGGGGGCCTCCGGCGACTCCTCCGGTCTGGGCCTGCTGTTCCCGCCAAAGCCGGGGGCTCTCGTGGATGCGGCGTCCAGGCCGCTGCTGTGCGCCCCGCCGGTGGCAGCTCAGTTCAGGCAGCGTCAGTGCACCGCAGCCGGTGTCAGGCTGGCTCCGCCGGTGGATCGGAGCCGCAGGCAGGGTCAGGAGCGCTCCGGAGCCTCACCCAGATCGCTGTGCCGGTCTCCTCCTCGGGAGCTAGTCCAGATGTCTCGGCAGCGGGCCCTGCGACAAGATGGCGGCCAGCGGCCTAGCCGGGGACCCCAGAGCCGTGCGCTGTGGCCGCGTGAGTCCTCACAGCCGCGATTCGTCGCCAAGAAGGATCGCCAGCAGGGTCGGCAGTGCACCGGGGGTCCTCAGGAGCAGATGACCCCCGAAACTACGCTGAAACAGGCTCAACAGTGCAGCGGGGCGACGGAGCTCGATCGAGACACGTCTGCTCACATCGCTGTCTTGGCCACGCCCCGGTGTGTAGGCTTTTATTTGAGAGGATATGAAGGCGGGAGTGGATCCTGACTGGGCCTGAAAGGTAATGCAACCCATTTTGAACAGTGAACGTTCACGGATAGGAAGCCAGTGAAGGGATTTTAGGAGCGGGGTGACGTGATGAGACTTGGGCAGTTTATAGACTAGGCGAGCGGCCTGGTTCTGCACCAACTGAAGCCTTCGAGTATTGTAAGCTGGCATACCACAGTATAAAGCGTTGCCGTAATCTAGTCTAGAGACAACCATAGCCAATGCGATGAGTTTTAGAGCAGGGAGAGAGAAAAAGCGGGATACCTTGCGGATAGAGCGGAGGGAAAGGAAAGAGGAGGACACCACGGAACTCACCTGGGAGTGCAAAGTGAGTTGATCATTAATCTTGAAACCGAGCGCTTTGACAGAAGGAGACGGGGAGGGGGGGGACCCTAAAGAAGGGGGCCAAAAGAGAGATGACCAGGGACTGGAACAACCACCTGTCAGAACCAATTCGGTTTTATCCGGGTTCAGTTTCAGGTGGTTGTGGCTCATCCAGTCCCGGGTAAATGTCATAACAGTGTGAAAATTGGATATAGAATCAGAGGATGAAGAGAGGGAAAAAATAAGCTGGAGGTCATCCGCATAGTTAAATACGGAGACCTCCATTTGTTGGAGGGCAAAGATAAGAGGGGCAATATAAAGATTGAAGAGTAGTGGGGAAAGGGAGGAACCCTGGGGGACCCCGCAAGGTACTTTACAGGGCTCAGCCGAGACGTCGCCCAGCCGCACTGCTTGGGTGCGGTCCCTTAGGAAGGAGGACAACCAGACCAGGGCTACCCCGCCGACCCCGGCCGCCCCGACACTGGAAAGTAAGATGGAATGGTCCACCGTGTCGAAGGCGGCGGACAGGTCGAGGAGGACAAGGGCCTGGGGAAGGTTGGTGTCCATGCCTTCTCTAAGGTTGTCAAGAACGGATAGCGCCACAGACTCGGTGGAATGAGCAGGGCGGAATCCGGCTTGACGAGGGGCCAAAACCTGGTTCTCCTCCACAAAGATGGTAAGAGCTTGGGTCACATGCCGCTCCAGTACCTTCCCCAGAAAGGGGAGCAAGGAAATGGGACGAAAGTTGACTGGAGCAGAGGGGTCAGCACCAGGTTTTTTTAGGAATGGAAGGATGATAGCTGCTTTTAATAATGGAGGAACAATGCCCTGAGATAAGGAACAATTAAGAAAAGAGAGTGGGGGTAGCCAGCAAGTTGTGAAAATGAGTCTGAGGATGTGGGCGGGGCAGGGGTCTCGCGGGGAACCTGATTTGACCAAGGAGAGGAGAGAAAGAAAAGATTCTTCCGTTAAGGGGGGAAATGAGTCAAAACGGGCCTTTACAGAGGGACTGGGGGGGCAATAAAAGGAAAGGGAAGGAGGAGGAATGTTGGCTTTGATTTTATCAATTTTATCCAAAAAATAAGAATTCAAGGAATCACAAAGAAACTGTGAAGGTGGGGGTTTAAGAGTGGTTCTATCATCATAGGCGAGATTATGAACTATGGAAAAAATTTCTTTGGATTGGTTCTCAGCTGCTAAGATTTTAGAAGAGAAATATTCTGTTTTGGTGGATAAGATGGTTTTCTTATACTGCGACAGGAGGGAAGTGTACTGGGTTTTAAGGTTGGGGCAATAGTGACGTCTCCAGGCTCGTTCAGCATGGCGAACTGCGAGTTTCAGCATCTTGAGTTCCTCACTGAACCAGCGATTGGAGTCATTAGGCCATTTGGAAGAGACTCGTCGGAGAGGTGGGATCGAGTCACAGCCTGACTGGAGCCAGGAATTAATGGCGTCAGCTTGGATTGAGAGCGGTAATCCTGATAGGTCTGGGCAACGGGGGAGGAGTGTGAAAGCCACTAAGGATGCATCAATCCGGCCCCAGGAACGTGCCCAGATATTTTTGGGAAGAGGGGGCTTGGAGATTGGGTCAAGAGGTAAGGAAAAAGAAATCAGAAAATGATCGGACCAGGAGCAGGGAGAGATAGAGAGAGACTCTATAGGACAGTTAAGAGACCAGATCTGGTCAAGAGTATGACCCAGATTATGAGTGGGAGAGTGAACATAGGAGTTAAAATTGAGAGAGCGGAGGGTATCTGAAAATTCTTTAGAATTAGAGCATTCTGCGGGGTCCGAGGGCCAAAAGTTAAAATCACCTAGCACCATGACAGAAGAATTGTTTACCGCTAGGGTGGCCACCAACTCTTGGAACCCGGGGAGAAAGGCTTGGGAAAGTTGTGGGGGACGATACATAAGTAAGCAAGTGAGAAGAGCTTTGAGAGAAAGAGAGCGGACAACTAGAAAGTCCGAGGTGCCAATGGGGGGAAAAGTAAGAGGCTGAAAGAGAAGTTCTTTCCGGGCAATCAAAGCAACGCCCCCACCCACTTTATCCGCGGGTCGGTCTGCTCGAAGCGCGCGTAATAAGAGGCAGGGAGAGCCGCTAGTAGGGAAGGAAGAGAGCTATCTCGAAACCAGGTCTCTGTGAGGAATAAGAGATCAGGTTTGTGTAGGTCTAAAAGAACAGAGAGCTCATGGTAGTGCTTAACAGCAGAACGCGTGTTAAGGTAATAGATAGAGAGAGAAACAGGAATGGGTGCAGTGGAGTGCTGAGAACGGAAAATAGGGGGATGCAAAGGGGAGTGAGACAGGGAGGGAAGAGAGGTGGGGTGTGTGGGGGCTGTGAGTCCCAAGTTGTCAATGTGGGAGATCACTGAATCATTAATCAGCCAGGGGCCTTGAAGACTGTACAGTTGGGCCGACGAATAATGTCTCAGTGGGACAGGGGGGGTGGCCCTTGGTCCGGTCGGTTGTGGACGGGCGCAGACGGGCTTCCATTAGGCGCGCCTTTGGCGCGCCCGCTGCGCCCGTCCGCTGCGCTTCCGGAAATGACACATACTTTATACCAGTGACGCTGCGGGTTGGAAGGGGGCGTGGCCTACGCAAGTGGGCGTGTCCCGCCGGTCGCGGGGAATGGCGGCAAGAAGGTCCAGACACCTCACCCGCTGCAGCGCTATTTCCGCTGTGCGGGGGCGTCAGTGCCTCAAGCAAGATGAAAAGCCCAGGGGGTAAGTGATGACAGTTAAAAAGCACACAATTTATACAATTTTTAAAATTAAACGCAAAAAGCGCTGCTCCCGGCTGTGCCTCAGGAGGAATCAGGTATGGTGGCTGGCGCTTGCAAATATCGGTAATATGCTTGAAGGCCGTGACCAGGGTGTCGTTATACACAACATGAGCTAAGCATATGTCAAACTCATTTGAGACAAAAGCCTTCACATTATGGACATTGAGTCAATTCCTGACCATCTAATATGTACTCCATTTGGTCTAATTAAAGCAATGTGTGAGATCTTGGTGGGAATTGCAGAACAGTCAGGGCCTTATTTATGAAGGCCTTGCGCCGCCGGTGCGTCACTTTTTCCCATGTTAAAAGTGACGCACCGGCGGCGCAAGGCCTTCATAAATAAGGCCCTCAGTGTATAAAATCACAGATAGCACTAGCGGGTTGTGATCGCTAACTGTGGTTTGTTTAACTCTGATAATAGAAACCGAACAATCAAGGGTTGATCTTATCAGAATATGACGAATCGTTGAGTGAGTACACCCACCCACAAACGTGTAGGTCTGAAGATTGCTCAGACTAATAAATTCTTCCAACAACAATAAATCATATTTGTGAAGTAAAGTATTCAAACACTTTCCATAATCGCTGTGTTGAAAATGTAAGGAACCCTCTTCAGCCCAATTAGTAAAACCACGCACCCGCCTTGCCGAATGGCAACATCTTTGAATATTAAAATCCCCAACCCATACAATTGGACTAATGTGTTTACATCAAAGTCAGCTTCCACAGCTCTAACAACCCCACAACAAGTGGAATCAAATACATTGTTATAATAATTGACAACAATCACATCAGTCCCCCCTTAAACGTCAACCGCACAAATTGATAATACGGAGAGGACAAAACAGATCTTCTACTCATAACAGGTACTAAGATGGAGATCAATATCTGTAAACCACCCTTTACCTGGCGGGGAACAGGGTTGCTGGTGTGAACAGGGAGAAAAAGCCCTCAACATGTAAAGGTGTCACCTTCCAGGATTCCTGGATACAAACTAAATGTGTAGTGAGGGTAATATTAAGCCAAATATGAGAAGTTAGGTTGTTCCTAAGCACGGAGATATTCCATGAAGCAATAGCACATTACCCGTTATAGCCCGGTTGGGCTAAAAGTGGTTGAATCAGCCTGACTAGGGCTCCTGTCCGGGCCACTACTACTGAAAGAGGAATGATTAGATAAGGGTTGGGGCAATAGCAATTGCTGCAGGAGCATTAGTGTGGCAGTGATAAGGGTTAATAGGATCCAAAAGGTTAATTGGGCTGCCCAAATGATGGGTGACCTCGATGGCCAGGCATCAGTCTAAATCCTGCAGATAGTATGGGCATCATATCTATGTTACAGTGTAAGGGGGAAAACCTGGTCACCCGCTAAGGGCGGTGAACAGGACTAAAAAGGGCTTGGAATAAATGCCTGTAAAAGAAACATAAGGGAAGGAGCAAAATGTTATCCTCCATTGAAGGATGAAATGATTTGTCATGCAAAATCTTCCCTGCAAACCAGGACTGCCTAAAGTGTATAATGACACAGTCTCCAGCAAATAATTTTTAGAGCTAACCAATCCAACCCACTGTCCATGTTAGCAGGATTTGATCTGCATCTGAGGTTGGGAATATGGACTTAGACTTTAACCAATGCAGACCCTTTTTCCTTAGTTGAATGGATGATTCAACTGAGCCCTCAGTTAAAGGTGAAACATTTGCCATAATTACCACATAATGACAACAAGCAGAGGGTAAATTAATCCCTTCCAGATTAGGCTGCCCAGCCAGATGAGTCAATTCTGGAGGTATGGGATTAATTATCAAAGTGTCATGAATTGCACATGACATACATTTACAGTCCAGCTCTGCATGACAAAAGTTACATACAATTAGTGTCAGAGACTTACCTCCGGTTGCGCACTGACTGCTCTCGGCGCGTGAACCAGGAAGTGCGAACCTCTCTAAAGACTACAACTCCCGGCGAGCAACGCGCGAGTCACGCCCCTCGTGACTCGGGCGCGACGCCAGACAGCTGGTATAGGGCGGCTATGACACCCAAACACCAGGGTCGGCGCTAGGCATGGGCAGCATGGGCCCCTGCCCAGGGCCTTGCACTCAGCCCACCAGCATGGGGCCACACACTGGTGATGTGTCCTGTTGTTTCCCTGGAGATCTATTTCAAAGAAAGGTGTCGCCTTGCAATTAAGGTCCTTCGGAGGGGCCCCCCTCGCCGGGCCTCTCAGGGATGGTGTCTGGAGGCACGGGGAGGGGAAGCTCCCTTCAATTGTAAGGAGACCCATTCACAGATACTGTGGGAGGCCCATTATCCAGCATTTTTTGCTCTCCACAGTTTTAACTTTTAGCACACAAGCAATTCTCACACCTATCGGACTGAAGGTGTGAGAAATGCTTGTGGGCTGAAAGTTAAAACTGTGGGGGGCGCCAACATGCTGGACAATGGGCCTCCCACAGTGACTGTGAATGGTCTCCTTGCAAGGGGCCACTTATCTACATTAGAGGGGCCTCGCACATTCCATTTTAGCCCAGGGCTTCGCAAATCCTAGAACCAGCCCTGCCAAACGCTGCCGATTATTCAGGCTGTTTCTTGAAGGAGGATTTCCCAACTGATTTCAGGACATTGAGGCGGTAAGAGTGCATTTGTGCACTATTTTGGTCCATCTGCTTGTGTTTACGGAGGCTGGGGGTTTGTTATCCCCCCTCAAGCTCTTTCTCGTTCTCTCCTCTGTTGGCTGAGAGCCGCTTTCAGGCGGTCTCTTGTAGAGGAGTGTTAGTGGATCACGGGGGCACTTTTGCCTGACATCTCCCTGTTGGAGAGACCGGTTTCTCGCTGCGGTCTCATGCGGGGAGGTGTACAGCACCAAATGTGATTAAGCCGTTATTTTATGGAACTTTGTTATGTTCTGATTGCAACGAACCAGAGATCCTTCTTAAGGAATGTTTGTTTAAACAACCGATACATCAAGAAGTGTTGTGGATTGTACAGAAGTATTTACATGTACCAAAGGATCGTAGTGCAAGCGATATTGCTTAGGGTATTGTGACACCCAACCTACCCCCAACCTATCACCTTGGGAAAGTACAAGACATTGATTGTAGCCTGGCCCTTTTTCGTTTCTTTGCATTTGTTTGTTCTTTATTTTCCCAATACTGTCCAGGGGAGAGAGACCAGAGAGGGTTTTCAGAACGCCTCTGCCTTGCATATCAAGAATCGACATGTGAATTTCGGTAGGTGATGCAGGGGACTCTTCTCTCTTCTGAGCAGGGCATCCGATGTTATGATATGCAGAAATTGTGTCCAATGTATGTTCTATCTTCCCATTAGTTTGTGTTGGGGCCTTGCAACCACCCTCTGCTCTCTCTTGGCATCCGTTACTCACCTCCTTATTTTACAAGTAGTGTGTTCTAGACTTTTGGGTAAATCAAGGTGTTAGTGCTTTCTTTAACTGTGCTACAGGAATACCGAACTATACTTACGTTGTGTTACCTTGTTATCCTCAGATCTCCCTCCACGCAGTTCCTACCCTTTCCTTCCCCCACTTGACTATCCCACCAGTCCGTGTGTATTATATTCCGGACTTGGGGCTGTCGAGAGGTGGACCCCCTTGAGCATCAGCACAATCCTGAGGATTCTGGAAGGAGGAACCTGACAGTTAGATCATTACAAACATCAAATCTGATTTCTACAATCAGATGAATAGCAAGTTTTCTTCAAGCAACTTTTTCAGTTTTTTTTAACACATCAATTATTTTTGTTTGTTTAGTATGTGTTCTTCGCCAGCAAATTAATTTTTTATTTGGCATTTCCTAAACAGTTTCTTGAAATTGCCATATATCAAATTGATAGTTTTGTAAGTCCATGATTGCATTTTCTATTGTAATTTGAGAGTACACATCATCTGGACACACAGATTCTTCTGATATACCACCAAAGTATTTTGATTCTGTGTACTGTGTGATTGAGGGTACCTTTCGAGAATTTGAGTGTAGTGGAGCATTATTAATTTACTCAAATTGTATAGCTTGTTCTTTCACAAAGTATAAAGTCTGTACAAGTTGTCTTATACCTGCGTAATGGGTGGAAAGCATTTTAATATCATGGAAGGTGGAATTACACATCTCATTTTGAAGAAAGGCTAAAGAATGTCCTTGTAAATTGTTTATATATCTAAAAGGACAAGTCAATTGATTGCAACATTTACATTTTGCCCTGGAGATGCGATTTATTAAATGAAATAAAGGAAGTCCTCAGTTTGTGAAGAGATTTATTTTGAATATTGCAAATAGAAGTATAATTCAATTGGTAGACAGGATTTTTTGTAATTCTGTCCTTGAAATGTTGTAGAGGCATTTCGGAAATAATTTAAATTCTTTTTTTCTAAGCCTATCACAGACCCATGTGAAACTTCATAGCAATGTCCTTTATCAGTGACAGATTGTATCCAATTAGTGTATGGATGGTAAGTCTCTTGATGAAAGCATGGCTCTGGCTGAAGATATGACTCTAAGAGCCTACAAAAATATTACAGAATATATATTATATTTATCCATTTGTAAAGTGCCTGGTTACACGACCGGTGTGTCCCTGCACTATTAACAGACTCTCAGTGAGGTAGCAGAGATCTATTCAAGGGAATCTAGAGGCATGTGACAGTAGTACTGGTGGATCAAGCTAGTTTGACGGTGGAAACAGCCATGTCTTTAGATTTCTGCGAAATGTAATTTTGCAGGATTCAGCTCTTAGGTCTGCAGGCAGTGTGTTCCACGCCTTGGCTGTGAGGTATCTAAAGGAACGCGTACCCATCCTAACTTTCTGTATTCTCGGCACAGTCACCAGTGCCATGCCTTTAGATCTTAGGTTCTGTGTCGGCGTATAGGATGTTATCATGGATTGAAGATAACGCAGACCTTTTTTATACATGATTCGGTGACAATAGCACATTGCCTTAAACGTGATTCTTTTCTTCACAGGCAGCCAGTGCAAGCTTGCCAGAGCCTTCCCAACAGATGCTCTTTTTGGGAGGTTCAAAACTAGGCGAGCTGCCACATTTTGTATTGACTAGAGCTTGGTCAGACCTTTTTTGAACGCACCCAGATATAGAACATTACCATAGTCCATCTGGGAGGTGACCAGAGCATGTACTATTGTCTTCCTCGCATTGGTAAGTAATAGGCCAAGGAGTTTCCTCAGGACTTTAAGGGTCCTGAAGCATTTCCCCGCCACTATCCGGATTTGGCTGTCAAATGTAAGTTTTGAGTTGAACCAAACTCCAAGGTTTTTTACTTTTGCTTTCGGGGTTGGTATATGATCTATGGGTTTAGGCCACCAAGCAGATGACCAAATTGAGGGAGCCCTTCCCACTATCAGCACCTTTGTTTTATTGCCATTGAGTCTCACTCAGATAGTGGTTGGACATCCACGCTGCTAGCTCCTCCAGACACCGGGAGAGTTGGTGGGCTGTCTGTTCCAGGTTCTGAAACAGCGTATAAATCAGATGAGTATCGTCAGTGTATGGCACGAAGGTCACATTATGACCTTCTACTAGCTCTGCAAGTAGTCCCACATAAAGGTTTTGGGGTTTAGAATTGAGCCCTGTGGGACTCCCTGCGGCAGAGGGATGCTCTTGGATGTATGCGTATGTTGTATGACTTGGAAACTCCGTGAGGAGAAAAAGGACATTATCCAATGTAGAGCAGAGCCCCTAACGCTGCATTTCTCTAATCTTTTAATGAAGAGGTGACCATGGGAGACGGTGTCAAATGCCAAACTGAGATCCCGGAGGATCAGTGCAACGGTCAGCCCTTAATCTGCATATTTCCTCAGTGTTTTAGTGGCCAAGAGCAGTGCTGAATCCGGTGAGTGAGTGGCTCTGAAACTTGATTGTGAGGGATGAAATAGGCCATTCTGGTTAATATGGTTAATTAGTTGCTTATTTGTTACTTTCTCTGCGATGTTTGCAAAGAAAGGTTATAACGAGATGGGGTAGATTTTCTAGCATGGAATGATCTATTCTTCCATTTATAGGGAATTTCTACCAGCTGGAAGGAGTGTGCAATTAACTCAGAGATATACAGGATAATGACGCTTGCATTAGGATCTCTGGACGAGCTGGATCTAGTGGAGATCCTGATATATTTACACTAGCTATGCTCTTCAGCTCTTCTAACTCTGGCACTCTGAATTCATCAAGGGTTACTCCCTTGAATGCTGTTTCCGACATACATTCTGGGTTCCTACCCTGACATGCTTCCGCTGGAAAAGCGTCATAAATTTTAGCCACTTTTTCTGCAAAAAATCTGCCACTTTATTGCAGTTCTCCACTAAGAAGGTTATTGGGTTTTGTTACGTTTTCGAGTGATTTGAGGGATTTCAAGATCGAGAAAATTTGTTTTGAGGAGTTGCTGGCCTTTTTGATCTTTTCGGTATACAAATCACATTGTGTTTTTTTGATAATCGCGTGATATTGTTTTAGTTTTTTTTAATAATTCTCCTTACTCTTGGTACAGCAGTCCTTCTTCCTCCACCTGCGCTCAAGCTGTTTACACTCTTTTTTTGCCCTCATTAATGATTCATTGAAACAGGGCGGCAATGCTCTTGACCTCTTACTGTTCATTGTGGTCCAATGTGCTGGTTCATCCAGTGCGTTTGTTATTCATGTCTCAATTTGCCTATTACCTATGTTTAAATCATTATCAAATTTAGGATCGGCCTTCAGCAGTGCCTGCGAGAATGTCTCCGGGTTGAATCTAGTCCACTTCCTATGTGTGATTTTCTGCTTAGGCCTCTCAGCCGTGGGTCTGTGGGACGTTATAGTGAAGGAAACTAAGTGGTGGTATTACCAAGGAACTGGCCATGACGTCCCAACCTCTATCTCAGTTGAGTTGGTGAATATTGAATCTAGAATATGCCCTGCTTAGTGAGTTGGAGTGTTCACTTTTTGCACTAGGTTAAATGCCACAAGGTTCATACATAATGATCGTGCTTCCAAGTTCTCCATATTATCAAAATGTATGTTAAGGTCACCTAGGATTAGGAGATTGTTGTAACGTAGAGCTGGTTGGACAACTTTCTCCCCCAGGATTGCAGCAAATTGAGCTGCAGGGCCTGGTGGGGGGTACATAAAAAAACCTGTTGCAGAGTGGGTGAAAAAGAGAGTCTCACATTTCTCTAGGTTAGTTTCCTTTATGCAGCACTTCATAGAAAAAATATAAATTATAGCAATTCTATCTCCTCTTTGTCCTGACCGATCCTGTCTCAGTATCCCGTAGCCTTGAGGAAGCACACCCAGAATATCTGGAGTGGTGTCCTTGTTCAGCCACGTTTCTGTGAGAAACAGGGCATCAGGCTTTTTTCCATCAGGATCTCAAAGATCTTGTATTTATGTTTTATTAATAACAGACAGTTCAGTAGAAGCAAGTGTAATCTTGCCACCTGATATGTCATTTGTTTTTTTTGGGTTAAAGTCCTTGTTACAGTTCTCACATTTCAGCGACTCATTGTCTGCCTTTATATTGTGCCGACAAGACTTTGGGATAGCCAGCGATATATTATGTAAATCGGCCGCTGTGTACTTGATAATTTGTTGGATTAATTTGGAGTGCATACTCACCCAAATCCTCTTCTCTCCAGCAGTCTCTGACATGAATCCCTTCTTTGAGGTCTCCCCTATACCTGAGCAGCTGCATCCTGATGACTATGATACTGTGGACGCTGGAATTCAGGTAGTCCTTATGCCGAATGTATCCCCACTGACTGGACTGTTCACATTCCGCCACACTCCAGCAATGGAATAAATGGTGCACAAGATATTTCCACACATATGTTATGCCTGTGTGTACAATCCACATGTTTTTTGTGATTTTACAAGCATATGCAGTGACATAGTTGAGGATATGTGCTCCCCTGTAGATGCGACCGCCGTGATAGCAGCAGTTGCATCTTAATACGGCAGGGGAAAACTTTCTGGCCTCGGTGATCAGAAACGGCCTACAAAGATGGCGGTTGGACAATCGGTCCGACTGGATTCATAATCAAGCCCACAATGTTTTGAACTCACAAAAACACAGAAATTCAGCATTTATAGTTTGCAAAACTAATTATATCTTGCACACCTGCCACACACTGCTTTTGACTTCACATATTACATCATTCCTGACCCAAGACTTGAACTTGTTTTAGTGAATTTCTAAGGCTATTTATTAATATAAATTAAAATATGACAACAATTCCCAATTATAATGTCACTTAACCATTGTTCTTTCAGTGAATTTCAACTTTTTTTTACATAAAGTAATATTTTATTACCATACGTAAAGCCAACTCCCTGCCTTGCATAGCTCATGCAAAATTTGGTGTAATGCCATTCAGCAGTTTTTGCGAAAACGCTTCTGACAAGGGTCTTTAGCAAATACATGGGGATTTTATGTTTTTCTCAGCCCACGCTTAACGGATCACCCCAAATCTTTCCATGCACAAAGTAAGCTAAACAGATCACTTATATAGAAAGCTTTGTGAACATTCAGCAAACAATGCCAAAATGATAAGCAAAACAAAAAAAGATATTTCCTATGGAAACACTGACCTAACTATAATCACGCAGTGGCAGCCAGCATTTCCTATGGAAACGCTGACCTAACTAGCATTTCGAAGACTTCTCTTCTTGTTCACGGGCAAAAACGTCTGTGGTAGCTTAATCATTAAGCACTCCCCTTTTAAGGCATATGATGTCACCGCCTCCAGGTAGGGCATTGCATTGTTGTTTGCTGCTGTGCTGCATGCTGGGGTGTGTAGTATACAGTGCCTCCTTTTCCAATAGTAGGTTTTAAGCTGCTGCAGATTTTTGACGTTTATTTTCTTTCCTTTTTCTCGGTCCACAGTGGGCTTCAGGAAAGTGAAAACCAGTTCATTAACAAGCCAAACTGTTCTCCCATGCACAGACTGCGAGTAGTTCTGTGTCTGTGTGGCCTCTTGACTTACGAGCAGGGCTTTCTTCACGACTGGAATCGCCGTCAATAATTTTGTGTCACAAAGCTCCTGCATTCGAAGACGCACACCAGAACAGTACTTTAGGGCAACCGGCATTTCATTTTCCTTTTAATTCCATTATCGAGGCCCTACACGTTTCGAAGACTTCTCTTCTTGTTCACAGTCAAAAACCTCTGTGGTAGCTTAATCATTAAGCACTCCCCTTTTAAGGCATATGATGTCACCGCCTCCAGGTAGGGCATTGCATTGTTGTTTGCTGCTGTGCTGCATGCTGGGGTGTGTAGTATACAGTGCCTCCTTTTCCAATAGTAGGTTTTAAGCTGCTGCAGATTTTTGACGTTTATTTTCTTTCCTTTTTCTCGGCCCACAGTGGGCTTCAGGAAAGTGAAAACCAGTTCATTAACAAGCCAAACTGTTCTCCCATGCACAGACTGCGAGTAGTTCTGTGTCTGTGTGGCCTCTTGACTTACGAGCAGTGCTGTCTTCACGACTGGAATCGCCGTCAATAATTTTGTGTCACAAAGCTCCTGCATTCGAAGACTCACACCAGAACAGTACTTTAGGGCAACCAGCATTTCATTTTCCTTTTAATTCCATTATCGAGGCCCTAAGCGTTTCAAAGACTTCTCTTCTTGTTCACTGGCAAAAACGTCTGTGGTAGCTTAATCATTAAGCACTCCCCTTTTAAGGCATATGATGTCACCGCCTCCAGGTAGGGCATTGCATTGTTGTTTGCTGCTGTGCAGCATGCTGGGGTGTGTAGTATATATTTAATACAATATAATATAAATATATTTAATATAATATAAATATTAAGGCAAGACATTATCTGAGCTAATCATAAAAATAATATTCTTTTACTTTTAATAAAGTTACATTACTTTTAAATGCAATTTTGCGAAGTCACGCTGGGTGCGAGCTGCGTGCGCGCACCCTACATGGAGCCCATGTTACCAGAACGAAAGAGAATTGATAGGTTCATACCTTTTCCCATTGTAACTATTGAAGGACCCCACCCATTTCCATCATTCTTCTTAGAGCTTCTTTGGCAACAGATCTCTAAACTGAGAAGAACTTCTTTTGGATTATTTCTTTTCTGATATTTTCCAATTTGAGGACAAAATGGCTTCAGGACAACAGCCACCACAAGAATAAGACCATTCTTCGGACGAAGAATTTGTTGTGGAACATCCACCTCCAAAAAGACCTTCTTCAGTGGTGTGGACGTTTTTTACCTACCCTGAAGGACAAAAGAAGTTGAATGCCACAAAAGTCACCTGTAAAATCTGTGGTAACGTTCTTTCAAGAGGCAGTGCCGATAAAAAGTACTCTTGCGGCACTGCAAGTAAGTACAAACACCTAAAGAGTCTGTATCCTGTGAATCTGTCTCAAGAGGAGTGCATGAGACTTCGAGACAACCCTAAAACTGCAGTCCCAAGTATTTCTGCCAGATCCTCTTCGCCAGCATGTCCGGACATACGTTCCGAATTTGCACACATAAAAATACACTGCATCAAGTGCAACCAACTTCTGTGTTACGGGGAGCAGTCTGTGGTCTTAGTCTGTACAGCACAACAAAACCACAGCTGTTAGACTTTTTTTTTTCTGGGTTGTTAGTTCCTGAAGTTCACCGTTTTTTTCGTCCTTTTTTCTTTTGAAAAAACAACATAAAAATAAAAAACAATAAAAAAACTACAAAACAATATTTAAAAATAAAAGTTATTTTCAGAACTAACTTCTCTGGTTAAAGATAGAGCTATATTTGTATGAAAGTTTGTTTGAATGTATGCATAGTGCATGATAGACTGAAAGAATGCATTATACTGTATGGTGTATGTATAAGTGCAGAACTATAAGGAAGTACTGTGGGATGACACTTTTAGCTCTTTAGCTGCAGTGTGCTGTAGTACTTCCGAAGCACAGGGATGCAACATATGTACATACATATGTTGCAAGTCTATGCTTCCCTCTGCACTGCTGCTTAAACTGCAGCCATGTGATGACACAGGCACCCTGCACCATGGCGTAAGGATATCTGTCATGCAAAATTTGTTTTTGTGCAGGAAGACACACCGTCCTGCACAAAAACAATCTGTAAAGGCATTTTTCTCCTTCAATGTATGCTGTGCATTTTAGCATACATTCAAAGAGAAAAAATGAGGAGAAATGAAAGTCATTCTCCTTGTTGTGCCTTGTTACACCGATTGCAGGATGGTGCAGCATTCACACACATGTCCTGATTTATGATTTCTAATAAATCTGGAGATTTGTCTTGTTCTATGAGTGGTGTTCTGTGCAAACGTACATCTATGGAACACCCCTTCAACATAGGAGTTTAAAGCACTCCGTGCCCTAAAGCCTGGCTCACTGCATGAATACATGAATACTGACTTAATGATAATACTACTATAAGCAGAGACACTGGGTGAATTCATAATTGGTTTAGTTTTACTTTAGTTAATAGATTAGTACATGGTACTGAAAGAGTAACTATGGGATTGCAAGAGCAGTCACAGGGTGTTTGCTGGAGTGTATGGATACGGACTGTTGAATTGTAGGCCTGAAACACAATTGTGTACTTAGTTAGTCAGAGTCCTGCACCCTACACGTAGAAGTCGTGCACCAAACGCGTTGCAGTCACGCACCCTACACGATAGGGGTCGTGCATCCAACGTGTGCACACCAGGGGGCCGCACGGAGCGCTGCACTGGGTACGCGACTCCTAATTTTACCGTAAAAAAATAAATAGCCCCTGTCACTAATTTCCATGATCCCCAGGGGACCCCATCCCCCGGGGCTTATATAAAACGTTGGGGACAATGGGGGGAGCCCCAATGCCCCCATGGTCCCAGCCGGCTCCCCCTCATCCTTCGGGTGCCGGCATTGCTTTTCGACATGGGGAGCTGCTAACATGCAGCTCCCCATCTGGAAAAGCAATCTGGTTTGGATTTTGAAAGAGAGAGCAGGTTTCCTGCTCTCTCTTTCAAAATCCAAACCAAGTTTGCTATGGGAGGGCAGGAGCCGCGAGACTCCCGCCCTCTCATAGCAAACTGCAGTGTCCCAGGGGTGCAGAAGCCGGTCCTGGGGGCCAGAACAAGGCTCCAGGAGGGTGGACACACAGCCCCCCCCTCCAACAATACACAAAGCCCCGGGGGGTGGTGGTCCCCGGGGCTTGGGGGGGCCATTGTGCCCCACCCACATATTTTGCTGGGGGGCCTTGGAGCCCCCTCAACTATTTATTTTGTAGCCCTGGGGTGGCGGTCCCCGGGGCTGGGGGGCCCATATGGGCCCCTCATTATATTTAATAATTTTTCCCCCAGGATATGGCCCCCCCGGGGGCTAATTATTAAAGAAGCTCCGTTTTTTTTTTTTTTACGGCAGGATCCACGCACCCTGCGCGCACCCTGCCGTTTTGCACACTTATTCTACTAACTTCCTCAGCCTCGCATCTACCGAGGCACAAAATGGCTGCCAACACTTCCTGGTTTCGAATGTTGACAACCACTTGACAGCCAATTAGCATTCAGCGTGCGATCGGGATGGTGCGCTTAGGGTGCGCGCAGAAGGTGCGGATCCACCGTGGCCATAGATATATATGTACTTTTCAATGTCAGGAACTACTGAACGGGTTTATACCATTTAAGCAAAAGGCACAAGTCTGAACTAAGGACTACCTCTTTGCCAAATTAGGTGTAATTCCGTTCAGCAGTTCGGGCTGTAGCAGCGATGAACGGTTCATATGGAAAATTGCATGGTGAAAACACATTTTGGGACACCCCCGAGACTCTCAGGGTAGGAGCGGACCAGAGCTGGCCATTAGTTTTTGAAAAGTTTGCGAAGATTCGTAAACCGGCGCCAAAGTTATTCCAAATAGAATGTTGCTGATTTCCTATGGAAAATAGGTCCTACCATATTCGTAGAGTCATAACTTTATTTGACTATACCAAGGTGACAGGAGACCCTATGGCGCTAATTTTACTTGATGCTGAAAAAGCTTTTGATAGGGTCTCCTGGCCTTTTTTATGGGCAGTAATGAAGCACTACGGAATCCGAGATGGGTATATCCGGGCAATTAAAGACATGTATATAGAGCCCGTAGCTAAGATTGTTTTAAAGGGCAGCTATTCTGGAGAGATCAGTATAGAGCGGGGCATCAGGTAAGGTTGCCCCTGCTCTCCTTTGTTATTTGCAATATATATCGATCCCCTAAGTAGCTTGATACAAGCTAATCAGGCAATCCAATCTGTCTCGGCAACAGGGGGTGAGGTACAAATTTTAGGTTATGCTGATGACGTAGCAATAGTGACCCCAGTTCCACAAGAGACTTTAGCTGCGTTAGGAGTAATTACATCTAGATTTGGGGACATTTCTGGGTATTATATGAATGAAGGCAAAACCTAAATAGTGATAAATCAGAAGGTAGCTAGGGTTGATTCACAGATAGTGCCCCACGCAAGGTATCTTGGGGTGGAGATTAGTTCTGACCCGGCCACGATAGTTGATATAAATCTGGGTCCTCTTTTAGGAAAAATGAAAACCGACTCCAAGAGAATGAATGACTTACACTTGACACTGATGGGCCGGGCTAACGACATTAAAATTATGTTTTTGACAAAAATGTATTATTTCAGGGCAATCCCTTTGGAATTCAGTAAAGATTGGTTCCGGAAATTGAACCAACTCATTTCCTGGTTCCTTTGGGCGGGGCAGCGCCCAAGAAGGGCCTTATGATTTATGACCTTACCTAGAGATAGGGGGGATGGTCCGTTCCTAATTTTCAGACATATTATTGGGCTACCACTTTGAAATATTCAGCGGAATTGATCAATGGCTGTAGTTTAGATGATCCCGGATGTTCGATCTTTCAACTCTTGTGTGGGGCAGAGGCCCAGGGTCTGTTGACACATAGATTATGCATATTTCAAGAGGGTCAAGTTTAAGGTTCTTATTAGTGTTTACAAAGTGTGGACAGCAATTAGGAAAAAGATGGGAATCCCTCGGGAGCATCGGTATTCCCCTCTTGGTAGTAATGCCCTCCTTTGCTCTGACATTTTTAGCGATGGCTATTTTCGCAGGTGGAAGGAGAAAAGTATCTATTGTATTGGGGATTTTCTAGCGGGGGATGGCATAATTTCTTTTGATATTCTTAAAGATCGGTTTGAGATGGGTAATATGGACTTCTTTAAATATCTAAAAATCCGGGATGTTATAGACAAAAAATGTAATAATTGGGCCCAAGTCCCCTTGCTAGAAACGTTTAGCAAAACTCGGGTTCCACAAACAGCTATCATCTATCAACTTATTACGGCAGGTATGGGGGATGATCTACCAAAACACTTTGAACGATGGCAATTACAGGTACAGGCCGGGCAAGGGGACTGTGAAGATTCTTTGCATTATAGTAAAACGACATGTATATCTGCTAACCTACAAATACAATGTTTTAAAACCTGGTGTAATCTATATGTCACCCCTGCTCGAATGCACAGGTGGGGCAGTCTCAACCGGCATTTGCTGCCCACGCTGTGGAGAGGTAGCTGCGGATAGCACGCATATGTTTGCGACATGTTCAAAACTTTCTTTATTATTATCCAAAATTGAAAGTAGGCTGAGGGCAATGTTGGGTTTTGCGCTGGTACTTACCCCACTGTCTGTCATGTTGGGTGTCTTTGAGCAAGGGATGGATGAAAATAATAAGAAATTTGTGTTTGTGGCTATGGCCGTGTATCGTATTTGTATAGCCACAGTATGGTTGGATATCACTCCTCCGAGATAGAAAATGACAAAGTCTTTTGCAATTTATACAGCAAAGTCTTTAAGCATAGGACTAGTACAGTGGGCTGAGGATAGTGGTGTCCTCGCGCGTTCCCAATTTGGGTTCCGTAAGGGGCTTGGAACTATTGAACAATGCATAAATCTAGATCTCATAATAGGGAAGTATACACGTGCCAAGCAGGGTTCGGTCTACCTCTGCTTTGCAGATCTAAGCAGCGCGTTTGACTTGGTAGATCACTCCCTACTATGGACGACCCTATTAGAACAAGGTGCCCCTGCTGAGATTTCCTGGTGAGACTGTACTCTAAGCTATCTGCCTGTGTAAGGTATGGCCAAGGGGGTAAATGTACTGACAGTATTAGAGTTAACTTAGGCATAAGACAAGGCTGCGTACTTGCACCTCTTCTTTTCTCTCTTTTTATTAATGCAATTGACGCAGAGCTTAAGCTGGTTAACTCTGATGCCCCTCAAATAGATGGCCAGCCCATTCCAATTTTGTTGTACGCTGATGATTCTGTACTTTTATCACGAACCCCCTGTGGCCTACAGAGACTAATGGATAGGTTTGCGGGTTTTATTAAGGACAGAAAATTAAAGATTAACAATACTAAAACTTTCACCATGTCATGCGGAAACAAAACGAGGAAGTTGAGATCCTTTTTTATTGAAGGCCAAAAGATAGAAAATGTTAAAAAATTCTGTTATTTAGGTACAACTTTTAGCAGTAACGGTACGTGGTCTAGTGAGATAACCAATGTTAAAGCCAAGATGTCCAAAAGTGCTTATGGAATATCCAAATTTGCAATTAAGCTGGGGGACAGTCGTTTATACAACATGTTGTACATATATCATCATCATAGATGTGTCTCAATCGCACTTTATGGTTCTGGTGTATGGAGGCATTACCGTCATGCGGATTTACAAGTTGTGGAAAATTGTTTTATAAAAAAATTGTTATGTCTGCCCGCGTCAGCTTCCACTGAGATAACACACCAGGAGGTGGGGTTAGAGTATTTGTCAGATTTACTTAGTTTAAGACCATTGATGGCTTGGAGAGCAATCTGGCAGAAGGAAGAAACCAGTTTTACAAGAAGTATTATTGGTGACTGCCTTCGCTTAGATAAAAGCTCACAGATCCCATGGATCAATTATGTTGTGCCAACCGCCAGGGACCTACTTAATATAAATATCTCGGATGATCCCACTAGTTTATCTGACATCCCCAAGAGAGAGCTTAAGTGTATCTATCTGAGGAAGAAAGCTCAAGTACGTAGAGACGCCAGCATGTTGTTAACGATCCCTCAGTATTCTTATTCCAATATGATTACATTTGGTTTTCAGAATTACCTAAAGGTAGTTACTAGACCATCGCACCAGTTTGTCCTCACTAGACTAAGGCTCGGCATTGTACACCATCTGGTGGCATTCCCTCTCATGAAAAGCCACCCCTCTATACCTTACCTATGTGATGGAATTACGAAACAGAGTTCTGTTCATTTCCTGTTAATTTGTGATCTCTTCCTACATCTCCGTATTGCTTATTTAAAACCCCTATTTAAAAAAAATGCAATAATAACGGTGAAAGCTGCTATGAGGTTATTGTTTTCTTTAGAGGAACCAGATATTTTTTTTTTCACTGCAACCTACATCTTGAAATCAATTGCTATTAGAAAAAGCATGGTCTTTTAAACTTTCCCGTAGCCCTACTGTTACATGAATTTGCACTGTATCCGTATTTCTGCAAACTTTTATTATTTTTATCAGTGATACTATGTTAGAATTTATGGATGTATACTGTATATATATCATGTGCTTTTATGATTGTTTAAATAATCGAATAAAGTTTTTGAAACTGAACTGACTAGTACAGTGCTGTCTTCGCCGAGCTGTAAAATTACAAAAGCTGTATAAATTGCAAAAGACTTTGTCATTTTCTATCTCGGCGTGGATAGCACTGTGCTAATCCTATGCTTAAAAAACTTTGATATAAAAACAGACATTTGAGGTGAGCAGATCTAGAGTGCCGCTGGTGTTGAGAGTGCTCTAACAGGGGCTGCTTTCCACCTAAACTTGAGAACTACCCAGAGTTCTCTCCTTCTTTTTTACATAATTTATGCGGCACTCTATGCCTGAAAGGGTTTTGTTTTGACTTAATACTGGGTGCTCCCTTGTGTCTGGACAAAGCTATACCTCTCTGAAGAGCTCTAATTAGAGCGAAACACTGTGTCAGGGGTTGCTTTTACTCATTTCAGGTTGGCTTGAGTTGGTATTTCACTAATTCAAAGCTCTAATATTGTGCCTGGAGTGATAAATGGCTTTTGTAATTCTACAGCTCGGCAAGGACAGCACTGTACTAGTCCTATGCTTAAAGACTTTGCTGTATAAATTGCAAAAGACTTTGTCATTTTCTATCTCGGCGTGGATAGCACTGTGCTAATCCTATGCTTAAAAACTTTGATAGAAAAACAGACATTTGAGGTGAGCAGATCTCGAATGTCGCTGGTGTTGAGAGTGCTCTAACAGGGGCTGCTTTCCTCCTAAACTTGAGAACTACCCAGAGTTCCCTCCTTCTTTTTTGCATAATTTATGCGTCACTCTATGCCTGAAAGGGTTTTGTTTTGATATATATATATATATATATATATATAATACACACAGAAAGCACCCCTTTTGGAAGAGCCACACTTGCAGGTTGGTAAATATTCTGTGTTTATTCAGCAGGAAACAGCGCACTGGGGCAGGTGTAAAGGATTCAAATCAGGCTGGTGCTCCACGCAGAGTTGTAAAAAGAAGCCTCTGAGGAAATGCTAGAGCAGCATGAAACGCGTCAGGCTTACAGATTTCTTTGGACTTTGTTCACCTTCACTGCGCTGTGTGGCTCTTCCAAAAGGGGTGCTTTCTGTGTGTATAATATATATATATATATATATATTACCTACTGGCGATAGCCAGTAGGTATATATAGTTAGGATTGTTTTCCATAGGGAAATCGCAACATTCTATTGGGAATAACTTTGGCGCCGGTTGAGGAATCTTCCTGAAATTTTCCTTACCTTTGCCTCGCGGGGCTCCGGTCCTTCCCTGAAAGTTTGGGGGGGATTCGTCAAGCGGGGGCCGAGATAAAAGGGGGGTCCCTAAACGTGTTTTCCCCATGTTAATTTCCATAGGGCGGTCGAACTCACTTTTAGCTCGAACGGCTGAATGGATTTTCACCAAACTTGGCAAAATTGTAGGGACTGGTTGCCCGATGTGCCTTTGCTATGTCTCAAGATATGTGCTCCAGTGGTTTTTACGAAAATTAACTTTGAAAAACTATATTTGGGCTATATATATGTTAGAGCCCAAATGTAGCCCAATGTAGCCCAATGTAGCCCAAAGATGGCCACCAGAGACAAAAAAAAACAAATGTAGCCCAAATATCAGCCAGATGTAGCCCAACTATAGCCCAATGACAGAATGTCCCAGAGTGTTCTAAAGAACAACTAGAGTGCTAACAGTCTTACTTATGACAAAAGTATGGCACACCTGAAGTCATCTTGATTGGAATAAAGGGTTAACACTTAAAACATTTAATTTGCAAAGGAACAAAATGAGGGGGTTCATTTTGCCATAGAAATTATGATTAGTGCTGAAGAACGAAAAATTAGGGCACATTTTGAGTGACTTCTCAAATCCTCTTATATTTCATTAAAAAAAATTCTGATATGCAGTCTCCCAAGATGGCCACCAGAGACAAAAGAGCCTGTGCTTAAAAACTCTGTTAGAAAAGCAGGCATTTGAGATTTAAAAAACGTTTTAATATATAAAAACGTTATCCGCTAATAGAATTAGCATTTTAAAAACCTTGCGAATTCAATGAAAAAACCATAGGTTTCAGGCCTTATATAGTTAGGAATCAGCATTTAAAAAACCTTGCGAATTCACTGAAAAAACCATAGGTTTCAGGCCTTATATAGTTAGGAATTAGCAACATTCTATTGGGAATAACTTTGGCGCCGGTTGAGGAATCTTCCTGAAATTTTCCTTAACTTTGCCTCGCGGCGCTCCGGTCCTTCCCTGAAAGTTTGGGGGGGATTTGTCAAGCGGGGGCCGAGATAAAAGGGGGGTCCCTAAACGTGTTTTCCCCATGTTAATTTCCATAGGGCGGTCGAACTCACTTTTAGCTCGAACGGCTGAATGGATTTTCACCAAACTTGGCAAAATTGTAGGGACTGGTTGCCCGATGTGCCTTTGCTATGTCTCAAGATATGTGCTCCAGTGGTTTTTACGAAAATTAACTTTGAAAAACTATATTTGGGCTATATATATGTTAGAGCCCAAATGTAGCCCAATGTAGCCCAATGTAGCCCAAAGATGGCCACCAGAGACAAAAAAAAACAAATGTAGCCCAAATATCAGCCAGATGTAGCCCAACTATAGCCCAATGACAGAATGTCCCAGAGTGTTCTAAAGAACAACTAGAGCGCTAACAGTCTTACTTATGACAAAAGTATGGCACACCTGAAGTCATCTTGATTGGAATAAAGGGTTAACACTTAAAACATTTAATTTGCAAAGGAACAAAATGAGGGGGTTCATTTTGCCATAGAAATTATGATTAGTGCTGAAGAAAGAAAAATTAGGGCATATTTTGAGTGACTTCTCAAATCCTCTTATATTTCATTAAAAAAATTCTGATATGCAGTCTCCCAAGATGGCCACCAGAGACAAAAGAGCCTGTGCTTAAAAACTCTGTTAGCAAAGCAGGCATTTGAGATTTAAAAAACGTTTTAATATATAAAAATGTTATCCGCTAATAGAATTAGCATTTAAAAAACCTTGCGAATTCAATGAAAAAAACCATAGGTTTCAGGCCTTATATAGTTAGGAATTAGCATTTAAAAAACCTTGCGAATTCACTGAAAAAACCATAGGTTTCAGGCCTTATATAGTTAGGAATTAGCATTTAAAAAACCTTTTAAATTCACTGAAAAAACCATAGGTTTCAGGCCTTATATAGTTAGGAATTAGCATTTAAAAAAAACCTTGCAAATTCACTGAAAAAAACATAGGTTTCAGGCCTTATATAGTTAGGAATTAGCATTTAAAGAACATTTGAAATTCACTGAAAAAACCATAGGTTTCAGGAGTTATATAGTTAGGAATTAGCTTTTAAAAAACCTTTGAAATTCACTCAAAAAACTATAAGTTTTAGTGGTGTTATAGTTAGCTGGACATTTTACTCATACAAAACCATTGAAATTGCTCCTATATAGTTAGTTGTACTAACTATATTTCGCGCACCCGCAATCCACTGCTGATGATGTCACATATTAGATCATTCATGACATGGTCAGTGACATCACTGATGACATTTCAAATGACATCACTGATGACATCACTGATGACATCATCCACGTGACAATCACATACACCTTTTCATACACTATTACAATTTTTCATCACTCTTTGTAAAATACAGAGTATCATATTTAAATCCATTGTCACAGCAATACAAGTATCTAAAAATCCACTCAGTGATTCATAGATGTATACACACATCTAATCACTTACCTATGGATTCACTCATACATGCTGTCAATGAACAATAGAACACTATCAAAAATACTTATACATCTATATCGACATTAAACAACAGCACGCATCCTATTCACATATGAAGTCATCCTACTCACTTATGCAAACAATGGATCATACTTACATATTTACTTAGCAAAACACTTATACAAACACCACTTCTTCTATTCATTTAGATAGTAAGTCATACTTAGTGAATTATAAAATCATTATTACAAGTATACATTTATCCATACAGTCACTCACACAATCATTGTGTCTTATGTATACTTATTTATATACAACAACTGACACATACACTGCCTTTTGTTTTTCTAGTTTGTTGGTCCTGTACCATTGAGAAATATATTTGCTCATCACCACACCCATAAAGATATTCACTCACCCAAACAACTGTTAGAACATGTAGTTTTAACTTCATATATCTACTGAATCAACTATTCCCACATCTTTGGACAGTCACACACCCCCCACCGAACCACACACACTTTCACACTCCCATACAAATACTCAGTTAACTAATCAATATCTAATATAGACTTTCACATAGCTAGTAACCAACTGTAGAATCAGTTTACACAACAACTGACAAAGTGATACAAATATTCACACAGTTTAGTCACTATCCACTATATTTAGTGAGACATTATAAATTGGTCAAGTAAACAGTCAATTACACTGCTACTAAATCCTCCATCCAAATATTTATTTATATATATCCACTTATTATTCAATGCAAATATCTATATATATAATGCATATTTAAATAACGAAGCAAACCACATTCACTGGATGATGTCATCAGTGATGTCATTTGAGATGTCATCAGTGATGTCACTGACCATGTGATGAATGATCTAATATGTGACATCCTCAGCAGTGGATTGCGGGTGCGCGAAATATAGTTAGTACAACTAACTATATAGGAGCAATTTCAATGGTTTTGTATGAGTAAAATGTCCAGCTAACTATAACACCACTAAAACTTAGTTTTTTGAGTGAATTTCAAAGGTTTTTTAAAAGCTAATTCCTAACTATATAACTCCTGAAACCCATGGTTTTTTCAGTGAATATATATATATATATATATATATATATATATATATATATATATATATATATATATATTCGAAAAAACATTTAAAAAGACTGCCTCTTTAAAGTAATGGACTGTTGTCCCTCTTCAGTGTTCTAGCCACGTTTCAAAAGACTAACGAACCCACCCCAGAAACCATGCATATGATTAAGAGGTAACTGACCTCGAAACGCTTTATGCTGTCCTGCTTGTGAATATCTCCTTGCCTGGAAATAAAGAACCTTGAACATGCTGGTGTGGCCGGTTATTGCGCTGCTGATGGCTGTGCGTAATTCCTGTTGGATTTATTGGGCTGTCTGACACATCCCGTTACCGACCCCGACTCGCTAGGTGGTGGCGCTTTTCCTGTCAGATTCTTGGTTCTTGTGAGAAACAAATTAAAAAAGCGCCCGCCGGCTGAAACATTAAGAACGGAAGAGGCTGAGTGAAGAGGCCACACTGAGAGGCCCGCCTCACCATGGAAGTGAATTTCTGCGACAGCTAGAGTTTGCCTAAAGGACTTCCTTAAAGCACAACATGTAAAGGCAATTATTTTACATGAAGGCAAACAAGTTTAGTTTGGATGACGGAGTGGTTGTAATCTGTTCCAGTGTTGTTCCGGCCATCGGGTGAAACGAAGAACTAATTCGACCGATCAAAGCGTCTAGCAACTGGCTGTGAATACACTGTGGATTGTTTACCAAAACCGACACTGAAGAAAACATTAACGCTGTGAATGCAGTAAGAGGCATTGTGGACCTTGCAGTCCGAATAATGGAGAACATTGGGAGTTAAAAAGAATTAAGGTAAACCGAAATCATTTGAAATGACTGTTTGCATCTAAGCACTATAAAAGAATGAAAATGGGTACTTTTACCTTTAATTCGACCAACATTCGAAAAAACATTTAAAAAGACTGCCTCTTTAAAGTAATGGACTGTTGTCCCTCTTCAGTGTTCTAGCCACGTTTCAAAAGACTAACGAACCCACCCCAGAAACCATGCATATGATTAAGAGGTAACTGACCTCGAAACGCGTTATGCTGTCCTGCTTGTGAATATCTCCTTGCCTGGAAATAAAGAACCTTGAACATGCTGGTGTGGACGGGTATTGCGCTGCTGATGGCTGTGCGTAATTCCTGTTGGATATATATATATCATGTGTCAAATGCAGGCGGGGTGAGGTGAATAAAAACAAGCAATTACCACATGCAGGCTTGGAGTTCGTTTTGTTCACGCCCAAGATGAAGGGGCAGCAAGCCCCGAAACGCGTCGGCGAAAGTAAAGAATGCCGGGGAAAATGGATGCGAAGGAGCACATCTAGCCTGGAAGGCGGGAGGTGACGTGTGCCTTCTTGAATGCTTAGGGCAATTGGTATTGAGTTTAACGACACGGCGGCCCGTCCGTGGAGAAGAGCACCGCCGGCAGCAGAGGGAAACGCCCTCCATCTGTTGCAAGGAGCTGAGCTTGGAACTGGTCCGAACTACAAACAGCGTCACGTCCCCAAGTGCATAATGAGTTTGCACCCATCTTTCCTGGAACTCACTTAGAGACAAAAATTAACTTTTGAATTGAACCTATAGACTCGAACTACTCACTGCATGAAAGACTATATGTCCCACAACACCCCGCGAGTCTTCACCAACCATGTGACAAATGCAGGCGGGGTGAGGTGAATAAAAACAAGCAATTACCACATGCAGGCTTGGAGTTCGTTTTGTTCACGCCCAAGATGAAGGGGCAGCAAGCCCCGAAACGCGTCGGCGAAAGTAAAGAATGCCGGGGAAAATGGATGCGAAGGAGCACATCTAGCCTGGAAGGCGGGAGGTGACGTGTGCCTTCTTGAATGCTTAGGGCAATTGGTATTGAGTTTAACGACACGGCGGCCCGTCCGTGGAGAAGAGCACCGCCGGCAGCAGAGGGAAACGCCCTCCATCTGTTGCAAGGAGCTGAGCTTGGAACTGGTCCGAACTACAAACAGCGTCACGTCCCCAAGTGCATAATGAGTTTGCACCCATCTTTCCTGGAACTCACTTAGAGACAAAAATTAACTTTTGAATTGAACCTATAGACTCGAACTACTCACTGCATGAAAGACTATATGTCCCACAACACCCCGCGAGTCTTCACCAACCATGTGACAAATGCAGGCGGGGTGAGGTGAATAAAAACAAGCAATTACCACATGCAGGCTTGGAGTTCGTTTTGTTCACGCCCAAGATGAAGGGGCAGCAAGCCCCGAAACGCGTCGGCGAAAGTAAAGAATGCTGGGGAAAATGGATGCGAAGGAGCACATCTAGCCTGGAAGGCGGGAGGTGACGTGTGCCTTCTTGAATGCTTAGGGCAATTGGTATTGAATATATATATATATATATATATAAAAACACAAGGTTGTCCCCAACTGGCGAAGCCACAACTCGGCGTGGTATTCCATATACTCAGGTAAGTAGCAGCCCAGCGATGTACACAAATGATGCCATACGCGTTTCGAGCTCGTATCAGCTCTTGTTCACTGGCGGCAAGGAGACAGGAAACGGGATTCAAGAACATACAATTTTATTTAAATAAAGAGTCCCGCCCTAATAGGCACAGAGGCATGCTGGTCATTGTAGTCTCCATAGCTGCCATGACTCCTCAAGTGTTCATAAACCAAGTGGCTCCGTACCTGCCTCCTTAAAATTAGGTACCCGGTTGGGCATGTGCTCATTGCCAGGCTTGCAAAG
This sequence comes from Lissotriton helveticus, assembly GCF_964261635.1. NCBI lineage: Eukaryota > Metazoa > Chordata > Amphibia > Caudata > Salamandridae > Lissotriton > Lissotriton helveticus. The sequence goes on along the minus strand of NC_136070.1, from coordinate 685,087,034 downwards.
TTCCATCTTGCCTGTGTTGGCCACGCTGTCCCTCAATGCCTCTCAGTATCCTGCACAGAGGTCCCGCATGTGTCGCGATGGGGCTTCGCCGCGGCTGGACCAGCCGCTTAACACAAAAACACAAGGTTGTCCCCAACTGGCGAAGCCACAACTCGGCGTGGTATTCCATATACTCAGGTAAGTAGCAGCCCAGCGATGTACACAAATGATGCCATATGCGTTTCGAGCTCGTATCAGCTCTTGTTCACTGGCGGCAAGTAGACAGGAAACGGGATTCAAAAACATACAATTTTATTTAAATAAAGAGTCCCGCCCTAATAGGCACAGAGGCATGCTGGTCATTGTAGTCTCCATAGCTGCCATGACTCCTCAAGTGTTCATAAACCAAGTGGCTCCGTACCTGCCTCCTTAAAATTAGTTACCCGGTTGGGCATGTGCTCATTGCCAGGCTTGCAAAGTTCCATCTTGCCTGTGTTGGCCACGCTGTCCCTCAATGCCTCTCAGTATCCTGCACAGAGGTCCGCATGTGTCGCGGTGGGGCTTCGCCGCAGCTGGACCAGCCGCTTAACACAAAAACACAAGGTTGTCCCCAACTGGCGAAGCCACAACTCGGCGTGGTATTCCATATACTCAGGTAAGTAGCAGCCCAGCGATGTACACAAATGATGCCATACGCGTTTCGAGCTCGTATCAGCTCTTGTTCACTGGGGGCAAGGAGACAGGAAACGGGATTCAAGAACATACAATTTTATTTAAATAAAGAGTCCCGCCCTAATAGGCACAGAGGCATGCTGGTCATTGTAGTCTCCATAGCTGCCATGACTCCTCAAGTGTTCATAAACCAAGTGGCTCCGTACCTGCCTCCTTAAAATTAGTTACCCGGTTGGGCATGTGCTCATTGCCAGGCTTGCAAAGTTCCATCTTGCCTGTGTTGGCCACGCTGTCCCTCAATGCCTCTCAGTATCCTGCACAGAGGTCCCGCATGTGTCGCGGTGGGGCTTCGCCGCGGCTGGACCAGCCGCTTAACACAAAAACACAAGGTTGTCCCCAACTGGCGAAGCCACAACTCGGCGTGGTATTCCATATACTCAGGTAAGTAGCAGCCCAGCGATGTACACAAATGATGCCATACGCGTTTCGAGCTCGTATCAGCTCTTGTTCACTGGCGGCAAGGAGACAGGAAACGGGATTCAAGAACATACAATTTTATTTAAATAAAGAGTCCCGCCCTAATAGGCACAGAGGCATGCTGGTCATTGTAGTCTCCATAGCTGCCATGACTCCTCAAGTGTTCATAAACCAAGTGGCTCCGTACCTGCCTCCTTAAAATTAGTAACCCAGTTGGGCATGTGCTCATTGCCAGGCTTGCAAAGTTCCATCTTGCCTGTGTTGGCCACGCTGTCCCTCAATGCCTCTCAGTATCCTGCACAGAGGTCCCGCATGTGTCGCAGTGGGGCTTCGCCGCGGCTGGACCAGCCGCTTAACACAAAAACACAAGGTTGTCCCCAACTGGCGAAGCCACAACTCGGCGTGGTATTCCATATACTCAGGTAAGTAGCAGCCCAGCGATGTACACAAATGATGCCATACGCGTTTCGAGCTCGTATCAGCTCTTGTTCACTGGCGGCAAGGAGACAGGAAACGGGATTCAAGAACATACAATTTTATTTAAATAAAGAGTCCCGCCCTAATAGGCACAGAGGCATGCTGGTCATTGTAGTCTCCATAGCTGCCATGACTCCTCAAGTGTTCATAAACCAAGTGGCTCCGTACCTGCCTCCTTAAAATTAGTTACCCGGTTGGGCATGTGCTCATTGCCAGGCTTGCAAAGTTCCATCTTGCCTGTGTTGGCCACGCTGTCCCTCAATGCCTCTCAGTATCCTGCACAGAGGTCCCGCATGTGTCGCGGTGGGGCTTCGCCGCGGCTGGACCAGCCGCTTAACACAAAAACACAAGGTTGTCCCCAACTGGCGAAGCCACAACTCGGCGTGGTATTCCATATACTCAGGTAAGTAGCAGCCCAGCGATGTACACAAATGATGCCATACGCGTTTCGAGCTCGTATCAGCTCTTGTTCACTGGCGGCAAGGAGACAGGAAACGGGATTCAAGAACATACAATTTTATTTAAATAAAGAGTCCCGCCCTAATAGGCACAGAGGCATGCTGGTCATTGTAGTCTCCATAGCTGCCATGACTCCTCAAGTGTTCATAAACCAAGTGGCTCCGTACCTGCCTCCTTAAAATTAGTTACCCGGTTGGGCATGTGCTCATTGCCAGGCTTGCAAAGTTCCATCTTGCCTGTGTTGGCCACGCTGTCCCTCAATGCCTCTCAGTATCCTGCACAGAGGTCCCGCATGTGTCGCGGTGGGGCTTCGCCGCGGCTGGACCAGCCGCTTAACACAAAAACACAAGGTTGTCCCCAACTGGCGAAGCCACAACTCGGCGTGGTATTCCATATACTCAGGTAAGTAGCAGCCCAGCGATGTACACAAATGATGCCATACGCGTTTCGAGCTCGTATCAGCTCTTGTTCACTGGCGGCAAGGAGACAGGAAACGGGATTCAAGAACATACAATTTTATTTAAATAAAGAGTCCCGCCCTAATAGGCACAGAGGCATGCTGGTCATTGTAGTCTCCATAGCTGCCATGACTCCTCAAGTGTTCATAAACCAAGTGGCTCCGTACCTGCCTCCTTAAAATTAGTTACCCGGTTGGGCATGTGCTCATTGCCAGGCTTGCAAAGTTCCATCTTGCCTGTGTTGGCCACGCTGTCCCTCAATGCCTCTCAGTATCCTGCACAGAGGTCCCGCATGTGTCGCGGTGGGGCTTTGCCGCGGCTGGACCAGCCGCTTAACACAAAAACACAAGGTTGTCCCCAACTGGCGAAGCCACAACTCGGCGTGGTATTCCATATACTCAGGTAAGTAGCAGCCCAGCGATGTACACAAATGATGCCATACGCGTTTCGAGCTCGTATCAGCTCTTGTTCACTGGCGGCAAGGAGACAGGAAACGGGATTCAAGAACATACAATTTTATTTAAATAAAGAGTCCCGCCCTAATAGGCACAGAGGCATGCTGGTCATTGTAGTCTCCATAGCTGCCATGACTCCTCAAGTGTTCATAAACCAAGTGGCTCCGTACCTGCCTCCTTAAAATTAGTTACCCGGTTGGGCATGTGCTCATTGCCAGGCTTGCAAAGTTCCATCTTGCCTGTGTTGGCCACGCTGTCCCTCAATGCCTCTCAGTATCCTGCACAGAGGTCCCGCATGTGTCGCGGTGGGGCTTCGCCGCGGCTGGACCAGCCGCTTAACACAAAAACACAAGGTTGTCCCCAACTGGCGAAGCCACAACTCGGCGTGGTATTCCATATACTCAGGTAAGTAGCAGCCCAGCGATGTACACAAATGATGCCATACGGGTTTCGAGCTCGTATCAGCTCTTGTTCACTGGCGGCAAGGAGACAGGAAACGGGATTCAAGAACATACAATTTTATTTAAATAAAGAGTCCCGCCCTAATAGGCACAGAGGCATGCTGGTCATTGTAGTCTCCATAGCTGCCATGACTCCTCAAGTGTTCATAAACCAAGTGGCTCCGTACCTGCCTCCTTAAAATTAGTTACCCGGTTGGGCATGTGCTCATTGCCAGGCTTGCAAAGTTCCATCTTGCCTGTGTTGGCCACGCTATCCCTCAATGCCTCTCAGTATCCTGAGAGGGACAACCTTGTGTTTTTGTGTTAAGCGGCTGGTCCAGCCACGGCGAAGCCCCACCGCGACACATGCGGGACCTCTGTGCAGGATACTGAGAGGCATTGAGGGACAGCGTGGCCAACACAGGCAAGATGGAACTTTGCAAGCCTGGCAATGAGCACATGCCCAACCGGGTAACTAATTTTAAGGAGGCAGGTACGGAGCCACTTGGTTTATGAACACTTGAGGAGTCATGGCAGCTATGGAGACTACATAGACCAGCATGCCTCTGTGCCTATTAGGGCGGGACTCTTTATTTAAATAAAATTGTATGTTCTTGAATCCCGTTTCCTGTCTCCTTGCCGCCAGTGAACAAGAGCTGATACGAGCTCGAAACGCGTATGGCATCATTTGTGTACATCGCTGGGCTGCTACTTACCTGAGTATATGGAATACCACGCCGAGTTGTGGCTTCGCCAGTTGGGGACAACCTTGTGTTTTTGTGTTAAGCGGCTGGTCCAGCCGCGGCGAAGCCCCACCGCGACACATGCGGGACCTCTGTGCAGGATACTGAGAGGCATTGAGGGACAGCGTGGCCAACACAGGCAAGATGGAACTTTGCAAGCCTGGCAATGAGCACATGCCCAACCGGGTAACTAATTTTAAGGAGGCAGGTACGGAGCCACTTGGTTTATGAACACTTGAGGAGTCATGGCAGCTATGGAGACTACAATGACCAGCATGCCTCTGTGCCTATTAGGGCGGGAATCTTTATTTAAATAGAATTGTATGTTCTTGAATCCCGTTTCCTGTCTCCTTGCCGCCAGTGAACAAGAGCTGATACGAGCTCGAAACGCGTATGGCATCATTTGTGTACATCGCTGGGCTGCTACTTACCTGAGTATATGGAATACCACGCCGAGTTGTGGCTTCGCCAGTTGGGGACAACCTTGTGTTTTTGTGTTAAGCGGCTGGTCCAGCCGCGGCGAAGCCCCACCGCGACACATGCGGGACCTCTGTGCAGGATACTGAGAGGCATTGAGGGACAGCGTGGCCAACACAGGCAAGATGGAACTTTGCAAGCCTGGCAATGAGCACATGCCCAACCGGGTAACTAATTGTAAGGAGGCAGGTACGGAGCCACTTGGTTTATGAACACTTGAGGAGTCATGGCAGCTATGGAGACTACAATGACCAGCATGCCTCTGTGCCTATTAGGGCGGGACTCTTTATTTAAATAAAATTGTATGTTCTTGAATCCCGTTTCCTGTCTCCTTGCCGCCAGTGAACAAGAGCTGATACGAGCTCGAAACGCGTATGGCATCATTTGTGTACATCGCTGGGCTGCTACTTACCTGAGTATATGGAATACCACGCCGAGTTGTGGCTTCGCCAGTTGGGGACAACCTTGTGTTTTTGTGTTAAGCGGCTGGTCCAGCCGCGGCGAAGCCCCACCGCGACACATGCGGGACCTCTGTGCAGGATACTGAGAGGCATTGAGGGACAGCGTGGCCAACACAGGCAAGATGGAACTTTGCAAGCCTGGCAATGAGCACATGCCCAACCGGGTAACTAATTTTAAGGAGGCAGGTACGGAGCCACTTGGTTTATGAACACTTGAGGAGTCATGGCAGCTATGGAGACTACAATGACCAGCATGCCTCTGTGCCTATTAGGGCGGGACTCTTTATTTAAATAAAATTGTATGTTCTTGAATCCCGTTTCCTGTCTCCTTGCCGCCAGTGAACAAGAGCTGATACGAGCTCGAAACGCGTATGGCATCATTTGTGTACATCGCTGGGCTGCTACTTACCTGAGTATATGGAATACCACGCCGAGTTGTGGCTTCGCCAGTTGGGGACAACCTTGTGTTTTTGTGTTAAGCGGCTGGTCCAGCCGCGGCGAAGCCCCACCGCGACACATGCGGGACCTCTGTGCAGGATACTGAGAGGCATTGAGGGACAGCGTGGCCAACACAGGCAAGATGGAACTTTGCAAGCCTGGCAATGAGCACATGCCCAACCGGGTAACTAATTTTAAGGAGGCAGGTACGGAGCCACTTGGTTTATGAACACTTGAGGAGTCATGGCAGCTATGGAGACTACAATGACCAGCATGCCTCTGTGCCTATTAGGGCGGGACTCTTTATTTAAATAAAATTGTATGTTCTTGAATCCCGTTTCCTGTCTCCTTGCCGCCAGTGAACAAGAGCTGATACGAGCTCGAAACGTGTATGGCATCATTTGTGTACATCGCTGGGCTGCTACTTACCTGAGTATATAGAATACCACGCCGAGTTGTGGCTTCGCCAGTTGGGGACAACCTTGTGTTTTTGTGTTAAGCGGCTGGTCCAGCCGCGGCGAAGCCCCACCGCGACACATGCGGGACCTCTGTGCAGGATACTGAGAGGCATTGAGGGACAGCGTGGCCAACACAGGCAAGATGGAACTTTGCAAGCCTGGCAATGAGCACATGCCCAACCGGGTAACTAATTTTAAGGAGGCAGGTACGGAGCCACTTGGTTTATGAACACTTGAGGAGTCATGGCAGCTATGGAGACTACAATGACCAGCATGCCTCTGTGCCTATTAGGGCGGGACTCTTTATTTAAATAAAATTGTATGTTCTTGAATCCCGTTTCCTGTCTCCTTGCCGCCAGTGAACAAGAGCTGATACGAGCTCGAAACGCGTATGGCATCATTTGTGTACATCGCTGGGCTGCTACTTACCTGAGTATATGGAATACCACGCCGAGTTGTGGCTTCGCCAGTTGGGGACAACCTTGTGTTTTTATATATATATATATATATATATATATATATATATATATATATATATATATATATATATATATATTCCTTTGACTCCTCTCGCCTTCTTCCTCCCAGCAAAAAAGGTCACGGCACTGCAGCAGGCAGGTTTAAATTAAGGATTTAGTTTTTTCAACACCATGTGCAAAAAAGTGCAAAATTACAGGACGGCCTATGTGTTTCGGCTACAGCTAGCCTTCAACTGGACCATAGAGTCCTTAGGCGTCTAGAAACAATTTAAAGTGTTTACGTGCTAGTACCCTTCTCTATGTCTCTAAAAACACTAGACAAGTATCCTCCTTCACAAATTATGGGTCAAATTCATCGCCATTTTGTTTTCACATCAAAGTAAAGTACTATTAAAGTGCAAAGTACGATATCACCATTTCATTGTACATTTCCTGTAAAGTACTTAAACAGTTCGACATGCGATTTATAACGACTTCCAAGTTGTAACCATAATGTTTTCTCTCTCTCAATAATATTGAGGTTCAATGTGCACATTTCATCAAATTTCGAGTTTGTGATGAGTAGTCCAATTGTCAAAAAGATTTTCTACAATTTCTACAAATTTGTACAAATCTATACAAATTTCTACAAATCTTTACAAGTTTTTTAAAATGTAAAGTACATTTTCAAAAATGCTAGATCTATCAAGTTACTAGCTATATATGGACTATCTACAAACTCCTCTGCTATGTACACCCTAAAACCCATGATCATTGCACCATTGTGGAAACATCTGTACATATATCTCATATAGGAGCTCTTTTCTACAAAGGACTCACGCCTCCACTCCATTGGCTAACCAGTTTTTCCCATGTGATCCCTAGGTAGAAATCAAGTATGTAACTGCCTAGGATGTCGTTGTCTTCTGGGTCAAGTACCCAATCACATTTTATCTTCCTCATATGTACACATGGGTTCCTTATTCTTAAGGTCCTAATACCAGGGTGTTCATGATTTCTGTAGAAAGTTTCCTTGTTGATGATTCAAGATTGTTATTGTCCTCTAGAGATTGTGTATACAGATTTCACGTTCCAGGGGGAAGGTCAGTTCATATTTACACTCTATATACAACTATTTATATCTTGCAGGGAAAGCTTTCCTTATTCTTTGCTGATAATTCATGGTTCCATCTTATTTGCAAATGTACATACAGTTCTGCATCCAAATTATGTCCCAGTGGGTATTCTGTCCCCATTCCCAAAATCATCCTTGATTCCATTTTGCGTAGCTTCAGTGTTCGATCGCCGCCTCTTTCTGTTGGTTTTATGATTTTGATACCAGAGTCTCGCAGCTTGCTGCAATCACTTTGATAGAATTCATTGAAGTGCTTTGCCATTGGGTAATTGGGGTCTTTGTTTTTTTATTGCATGTAGATGTTGTAAAATTCTCAGTTTCAGTTTGTTAATTGCGCTCCCTATATAATACTTCCCACACGGGCACATCAGTCTATAAATCACATATTTAGATTCACAGGTAATGTGATCCATGATCTTCTCCGATCTCCCATTTAGCAGTCTGTATTCTGATATATTTACACCATGTTCGCAAGCTTTACATTTCGGGCACTTCCAGAACCCTGGGGTGTTTAACCAAGATGTTGCTTTAGGTTGTTTTATTTCAAGATGGCTTTGTGTTAAAATATCCCGTAAAGAAGCTGTTTTCCTGTAGGTGATACTTGGATGTGATGTTATATTTTCTTTCAAAGTTTCATCTAATAATAAAACTTTCCAGTTCTTACTTATTGCTTTCTTCAGATCCTGACTTTGATTGTTAAAATCCATGATTAGGCGTGTTGTACCAACCGTTTCTTCTTTTTCCACAGGTTTCAGTAAATCATGCCGATGTTTCAGATTCATTCTTGATTTTGCTGTCATAAGTACATCTAGGGGGTACCCTCTTTCCAGAAAACGACTACTCATCCTCTCTATCTCCAACTCCAAGTCATCTGTCTCCGAACAGTTCCTTTTAGCCCTAAGCATTTGCCCATAGGGTATACTCCATTTCAGCTTTATTGGGTGTCCACTATTAGCTTGAAGGATACTGTTACATGATGTCGGTTTTCGATGTATCTTCCTACTCAGTTTGTTGTTCTTAATAAAAAACCTCGACATCCAGGAAGATGATATTTGTATTGCTTATAGTTGACGTGAAGTGGAGATTGTAATCATTAATTTCCAAGGAATTGATGAAAGTTTGTAGGTCTTCTGGACTACCATCCCATATTACGAATAAATCGTCGATAAATCGACACCACGTTTTTATTCTTGAATCCTGTCCATTCTCTTCCTCCACGATTTCCGTCTCCCATACAGCCATCAAGAGGTTGGCATATGTTGGGGCAAAAGATGTCCCCATTGCCGTACCTTGTTTTTGTAGGTACAGGCTGCCCAGGAATAGGAAGACATTGTGTTTCAAACAGTAGCTCAACATGTCTATTAACATGGCCGAATGTTCCAAGTAACTGATGGATCTTCTCTCTAGGAATTTCTTTACAGCTCCTATGCCATCTTCATGGCGTATAGACGTGTAGAGTGATGATTCGTCTATGGTTGTCATCTGATATCCGGGTTTCCACTCAATTTGACTGATTTTATTTTAAAAAATCCATCATATCTTTCAGGTAGGAGGGTAGCTTAGTCACATAATTCATCAAGAAAATATCGATGAATCTTGAGGTGTTTTCCAATAACGACCCAATTGAGCTCACTATCGGTCTGCCTGGCAGATTTTTAAGAGATTTATGTACTTTCGGCAGAAAGTATATAGTGACTATAATTGGGTTGTCTGTTTTGAGTTACGAGTATTCATCGAAGTCTATTAGACCCTTATCTTTCCATTTCAAGAGGAGTGAATGATATTCCATTGCCCGCTCCTTAGTTGGATCGTTCTTCAATTGCTCATAATGGTCTTCATTCCCCAGTTGTCTTTTTGCCTCACTGATATAGTCTGTGATGTTCTGGACCACAATGTTACCTCCTTTATCCGAGGATTTGATTATTATGGTCGGGTCTTTGTTTAGTTCTGTAATTGCCCGATATTCATCCGGTGAGAGGTTCATTGCTTTTTTATTGAAAAATTTGTTTTTATTGGACGCAGATTTTCCTGATATTTTCGTGATCTCATCCACCATCATCTCATGGAATAGATCAATTTTATTCCCTGGTGGTAACTGAGGGCAGAATCTAGACTGCTTTTTAAGACCACTTTCACCTCTTTTGTTTGTGATCAGTCTTGTGGCCCTACAGAATTCAATATCTGCTGTCAGCGAATCTTGGTTGTTTTCTATATCTTGTTGTTCATCATCTTCAAGTGATATTAGTGCTTTATATGCCAGTAAATCTCTTTGGGTGATTGTTGATGGACCTATGTCTTCAGGTTTGCGCACATTCAATTAAGGTTTTTATTCTAAAAAATATTTTTTGAGCTTGATTTTCCTGCAGAACTTATGAAGGTCAATACGTGCATTTGGGATATCAATGTCTTTATTTGGACAGTAGGACAATCCTCGATTTAAAAGTTTTACCTGAGTTGTTGTTAATTGTTTATCTGATATATTTATAACCAGATTTCCATATATATATCTCTCTCTCTCTATCTATCTATCCAAAGCCAGCGTGTTTCCTTCAGACACGGGAATACAACACAGCGATCAAGGTATCTTGCTCCAAATTATTTTATTGGCATACCTGGGCTAGGACGCATTTTGGCAGGATCCCCTGCCTTGATCACATTATATATATTACCTACTGGTGATCACCAGTAGTTAGTTATAATTAAGGCTCCCGGTTTTCCGTTTAAACGGATTTTTACATATAAATGCAGACGGAAAAATATTTTTCCTTTGTCTGCATTTATATATAAAAACGAAAAAATTACAATAAATAGGGTTAACTTTGTTGTGGTCTTCCAGGCCAGTCTGTCCAAGCGCAGGCGGGGAGAGGGCTCCTGGCTTGGAGCAGAGGTGCAGCGGGATGCACACTGTGTGGCCTCCTCTATAAATTACCTTGAAGTGCTAATAATGTGGCACCTGTTGCGCAGCTTCTGGGTCCGTTGATTACATGGCCCCAGGAGATAAAGGATGAAAGGTGCAGGGAAGATTACACTACTTCGTCTCATCTTTCAGTAAGAAGGGCTTGGTGTAGGATAGGACTATCGCAAGGGCACTTAGGAGTTAAACAGGGAGAAGTGATTCTCAGCAGCACGCCTCAGCAGCACGCCTGTTAGTTTGCTACCTGCAAAAATATGGCAACAAAAATATTCATGTTCTGTTATCCTGAGTTTTAGAACAACTGTTGGGAACCTGAATTATTAGTTCAGCACGAATTGCAAAACCAAGTTCGGTAGCGCTGGGGAACTACTTTAAACGTACATGTATGTAAACAGTATAAGGGGTTCAACAGAAACATGTTTTTTCAAACGGTGTAATGTCTGGAAAATCATTTTAGTACTCTTTTTTTACTTGTCACATCCTGATTTAATAATAATATTTGCTATTGCGATAGAAAGATTGTCAGCTCTCTGCCTTCCAATAAACACAAGTTAGTGTGGCACACCAAGTGTGGTGGGCACAGTTTAACTAATGTTCTCTTTGCCATGTTCGATATGTAGTGCTTTCTCTAATTCAGTTTCATTCTGCAGTGTCGCCTTCTCTCTCTCCGGTTTCTCCATGGGGGTCTCAGACCAACATATCCTTCAGTGACACTGAAACAGAGGCGCAACTGGAGTGAAATTTCGGGATGGGGGGCTAATAAACATTTCGGGGGGCGGGGTAGGGTACTTGTTCCAGCAATTGGCAGACTGAAGATGCAGGGGCTCTAAGAAGGGGTAAAAGAACAACAAAGCCTCGAAAAAAGTAAATGGTCTTTTAAAGACCTGTGAAGTACTCTGGTGCTTCTCAGCCCGGGCTGTGTCAGCCTGACACACACGCCGGGAGGTCACGTCGACTGTGTTAATAGTACTGCTTCTTTCAATTGTATATATTATTGCAGTAACTGTTGGTTTGTGCTTACACAAGATTGCATTGTATTCTAAGCCGCCTTTTGCTCCTTTTCCTTTGCCTGTCAAACCCTTTTTCTTATTTTTCCCTGTATTGTTCCCTCTCCTTCACTTGGTACAGGCTTGTGCCCAGTTTCCTGATTCATGTCGTGTTTCACGCATCCTTGAATTTTTGTTCAATTTTGAAAATAAATAATTCCCTGTCCGGCTGGACATTGGAAAAAAGAGCCATAGTTCTTATTTAAGTCTATGTTCGCTATTTATGAATTGATCTGATAAGCTTAGGACCTTTGTTCTTGTTAAAAATACTAATCACCCGAGGTCCGCAGCTACCTAGACGGGTTCCCTTGTTGACTATACCACACACGCCGGGAGGGGCAGAAGCCCTTTGAGGCAAATGGGCATTGCGCGCCTGCACTGAAATAAGGTTCTCATCTGAGAGAGTTTAGATTACTGGTTACTGAGAGGTCACTTACCTATCTTTGCGCCCAGGAGCAGTTTCTTCACTGTTGCTCAATCTTAGGATGCAGGTGAAATCAGCAAATGTGAATCATCAGTCCAAAGGTTCAAAATGAGCCTTTATGTTGACATTTCTAATATGTTTTTATGAAGAAGACTGCATTTCTTTTAATACTGCTAGGTCAGTGACAAGACATTATGCATGCGTACCAATGGCAAAGAATGATTTTATCCAGTCTAAAACGAAATTATTTCACCTCTAGTCAAATAATATTGTTTTCCTGGTTGTTTTAGTGACCACCACGGAAAGTCATGCTATTCACAATCCCTGATTTTGTGAGTTAGTTCTGGAATAGCTTGCTACTGGATAAAAAAGTGCTTCAATGCCTTGTCAAGGGTAGTAAGCACTATATAAATGCAATTACAATACAATAAATCATGTGTAAATCAATGCATAGGATGCATTACATAAGACAGCGAGGCTTACAAGGCCCTTCATAGCTCACTGTCTTACATTAGAATGTTTGCAATTTATTAACAGCAAGTAACAAAAGGATCTCTTTGTTAAAAGCAGTAACCCCTTTACCCATCTGCATAAATCTATCTGAACTTATAACAACCAAGCGTGCATTGCCTTTTTAAATAAATGTGAATAAATACTAGCTACAGTGCTTTTTTTTGCTCGCAACAAAATAAATATGGATAAATACAGGAAAAATGAACAAAAAATAAATATGGATAAATACATACGGAAATGTTAAAAAAATAAATACCATAAAACCAGGAGCCCTAGTTATAATTAGGACATTGTTTCCATAGGAAAATAGGAAAACTGTTTTTTAACTTGCCTATATTTTTGGCGCCAGTTGATGAATCTTCCTGAAATTGTCCAAAAGAAGTGTGCCTGTGAGTCTTATTGTGCATTAAAAGGTTTGGGCCAATCCATCAAGCGGGGCCCATGAAAAAGGGTGGGGGGTACAAAAAAAGTGTGTTTCCCATGTTAATTACCATAGGGATTTTAGACATGACTACAGCCCAAACCACTGAACAGAATTACACCAAATTTGGCAGTAAGATAGCTCTTGGTCCAGAAAGAGCCATGTTCTAAGGTGATTTTACCCTGTGATCAAGAAATCTGCTGGGATTTCATGAATCATGTTTGAGAGAAAACAATGTTCTCATGATTTTCCAATAGAGGTTATTGAAAGTGCTCCAGAAGTTAAAATGAGAGGATATTTTCTGTAAATCTTTTTCAGTCATATGAGAATGAAGTCTGAAATTCTTAGTAAAACATGTACTTCCAACAGGAGCAGCCTCTCGGTTGATTCCCTTGTGTTTTACTGCAGCCTCCCAGAGTGTGGCATACCTGAATCCATCTTAATTGAATCAAACTGCTAAAACTTAAAACATTTAATTTAGAAAGGGACAAAATGGAGGGGGGGTAATTTTGTCATAGCTTTACTACAGTGTGATAATCAGCAACTAGAGCACTACCATTCTGAATATACACCAAAAGTGAGACACATCTGAACACCATCTTGAAGGAATTTAAGTAGAAAACTGTAAGCATTTTCTACTGAGGATACTGTAGTAAATGATGAGAAAGGGGGCTTCATAACAAATAACTCTCCCAAGATGGCAAACTGAGAAAAAAAAGCCAAAATGTAGCACAAATATCACCTAAATGTAGCCCAAGTATAGCCCAATGACAGAAGTGTGTAAAACACTTAGGGCCTAATTATGATGCCTGTCGGAGTTGCCTCTGACCAACATCTCTGCAGTTTTGGGAACCGACCGACCTCGCATACATATTGGGGTTGCAAACTCTAATTTCCCTATAGGAGCTTGTGCGGCGGTCGGAAACCAGCCGCAGCATAATGTCCCATGGAGAAATAGGAGCTACTGTAAATCCCTGCACCGTATGGCAGGCACCTCAGGGTGCCTGCCAAACAGTGCAGGTATTCCGGCCCACAACCATAGTCCGCGGTGAGATGGGGGCCCTGCTAGGGTCTGCCGAAATCACTTTATGACAGGCTCTCCATGTTGGACATCACAACAAGAAAAGCCTGTCGGAAACTGACATCATAATTCGACGATGGAACAGCCGTCCATAAGGGATTATGATTGGTTTCCGACTGACTGACGGGCTGAAGGAGCCTGCCGGAAGCCAGTCGGATTGACTGTCTGGTTTAAACTCTGACTGCCTTCTTTGTAAGAAGGCATGGGAGTGGAATGGCGCGAGTTATAGTTACTTTAGGGAACGAGTTATTGTTACTTAAAATTACTCCAACTATAAAGGTGAATTTCTTTGGTTTTGTGCGTGTGAATTCTGAACCTATCTAAAACGTCTCTGTAACCTTCCTTTTTTTAGTAAATATATATATGTGTGTATATATATATATTCTTGCTCTCTGTCCCACTTAGAAATCGGGGCACTCGCGGGTGGGTGCGGCATGCGGTAATGGGCCACCGCAATAACACAGCGCTCAACTCCAGAATTTTTTACTTTCCAAAGAACCGCACTCGTGGAGTCAAAGTTTCTTGTGCTCACACCATCAAAGTTTAATCACACGGATCAACAGACGCGTTTCAGCATAAAGCCTTCGTCAGTGTCAATTACACTGCGAGGGTTAGCATGGGTATTAAAGCAAAACGTTCATAGACATGGTTGACGGACTATGTGTTTTGTAGGTCGCGCCATCTTGGAGTGTGTTTAATACATTTCTGCATAATAATACGCTGCGCGATCTATATTTATTCAAGTATTCCTTGAATTACTTTCATCTTGCCGTGTATCGGCCTTGCTCCCCATGATGATCGTGGGGAGATACTGTGAGGGGGATTGTGAAGCCTCGCAATCCCCAATCTCAAGGTTCATACTTGTCCATCATGCCATGTATTGGCAATAATAATATACTTGTGCACAGCAGTCAATTAATACCAAGTGCAGGACAACCCTCCACCTGTGAAAAAGTTATACAAAATTATTCAAAATTACTCAAAATTACAGATTCGGATTACTCAACCAAGGGGCAGTCACTGGTAAGTTCATAAATTATTTGCCCAAATGAACTGCCAGTTCTTCTCCGCTGTTCAATCCCCGTGGGGCCTTTGTCATGAGGTCGATGATATACCTGGATTCCAGGCGTCTCAATTTCTTTAGTCTATCACCACCTCTAGTTCCCCCTGCCACAAAATCAATTCCAAAATATTGCAGTTTGCTTCTGTCTCTCTGGTGCACTTGATCAAAATGTCTTGCCACAGGGTATGCCGGGTCTGCTTTCTCAATGGCCCTTTGATGTTCAAGTACCCTTATCCTTAGTTCGTGGATGGTGCTCCCAATGTACTTTAGGCCGCACGGGCAGACTAGACAGTAAACTGCATAACTGGTACTGCATGTCATGAACTTTTTAATGGTTCTGAAGATGTTTGTCCCAGGGATTCCATATTTTCTCATCCTTTTACTTCCTGCGCAAGCCTTACATTTTCCGCAGGGGTAGAATCCTCCCATTTCAGCGATTTTCCCTGTTCTCATGGGGACCCGTTCATAATGGCTATTCACCAGTGCATCTTTCAGGGATCTTGCCTTTCGGTAAGTTACTAATGGTCTCCCTGGGAGGTCATCCTTCAGGATTGCATCAGTCTTTAGAATATGCCAGTTTTTTTGCAATATTCTTTTGAAGTTCATGGATTCGCTGGTGTAGGGAGTGATCAGACGGAATTTCCCTTCGTTCTCAGATTGCATCTTTGTAGGTCTGGGTTTAAGGAGATCCTCTCTTTTGATTTTTCTGACCTTTTTGAGAGTTTTGGATAGAGACACCTGATTATATCCTCTTCTACCAAATCTTTCTATGCAACCCTTTGCTGCCACCTCAAAGTCTTGTTCCCTGCTACTGTTCCTTTTTATCCTGAGTAGTTCCCCATATGGGATGCTCTGTATCAACCTTGTGGGGTGGTTACTGTCTGCTCTTAGGATGGAGTTGCCAGCAGTGGGCTTCCTGTATAGTGCTGTACGCAGTCCCTCCTCATCTACACTCACCCTTAAATCAAGATAATCAACTGTAGTACAGCTGATTGTTCCTGTGAAGTGTAGGTTACAGTTGTTATCATTCAGAGTTTCTATATATTGACGAGCCCCCTCCACCGTCCCCTGCCACACGATGAAGAGGTCGTCAATATATCTGAACCACCTGACCACTCTCCCCATTTCCTGTCCCTCAATCTGTAGCGCCATGGGCACCCGCTCCTCCCACCAGCCTACGAACAAGTTCGCATAGCTGGGAGCAAAGCAGGTGCCCATCGCAGTCCCAGATGTCTGTGTATACAGCTGTTCATCGAACAGGAAAATGTTACTCGTCAAACAGAATTCCACAAACTCTAGAAGCATTTGGTTATGCAGCGCAAACCTTGCAGGTCTCTTATTTAAGAAGTGTTCCACTGCACTTAAGCCCAGCTCGTGCTTGATATTAGTGTAAAGGCTTGTTATGTCTAGGACTATTAGGAGATAGGACGGATCCCAAACTAGGTCAGCAATTTTCACAAGAAAGTCTTTAGTGTCTTTTATGTGGGATTTGAGTTGCGTCACCATGGGAAACAGGAAACCGTCTATGAACTTTGACATATTTTCTGTTAATCCGTTGATAGATGAAACTATAGGGCGACCAGGTGGTTCTATTGCATTCTTGTGTAATTTTGGTAGATGGTAAAATGTTGGGATTGTGGGATTATTGCTTCGTAAGTACATATTTTCATCACTTCCCAGCATTTGTTTCTTATACCATTTGTTGATCAGTTCATCATATCTCCTTATTCCCTCTTTATACTTTGCTTCATCTGTTCTCTGATAATATTGTTTGTCTGAAAGTTGTCTCAGTGCTTCTTTGTGGTAATACTCCCGTGTGAGCAGCACCACATTACCGCCTTTATCTGAAGGCTTGATGATGATATTTGTATCTTTTTGTAGGTTTATTAGAGCATCTCTTTCTTGAGGATCGATATTATCAGGTTCCCTTGTCACCACTCGTTTGTTCCTTAGGGCTACAAGATCTTTTAAGACAGTCTCAGAAAAGGCATCTATCGCATCCCATGGCATAATAGGGTTAAATGTGGACATCGGTTTTAGTCCACTTTCTTCTCTCTCTTGTGTGATGTCGTTCATCATAGCTCTGTCCATCACAGTATTGCCTTGTGTTGTTTGTGTGTTTCTTTCCATTCTGAGACTCTCTAGGATTTCTATCCCTCTCAAGTCTTCACAGGATAAGACATCAGTCGCGGTCAGTCTTTTGGTGGCCAGTTTCGGCCCTTTGGTAGCTTTCCTTAGTTGGTGGTATTTGTGTAGCTTGAGCTTCCTTACGAATGTGTATAGGTCGATCCTTGTCTGTGTATATTCACTTTTGTTGTTGGGGCAAAAGCTGAGTCCCCGGCTTAGTAGTTTCTTTTCTACTTTTGTCAGAGTTCTCTCAGACAGGTTGACCACTGTAAGATCAATCATATGTTCGTTGGTCATTATTTGTTCGTTTTCCTTCTGTTTCTCCATGTCTGCGCTCTTCCTCTTCCTGCCCCCACCTGCCCTCCTTGTTCTCCTCCTGCTGTGTTTTCCGGTGGTTTTGTCTTTCCCCCTCTCAGCCAAGCCTGG
Organism: Lissotriton helveticus; assembly: GCF_964261635.1. NCBI lineage: Eukaryota > Metazoa > Chordata > Amphibia > Caudata > Salamandridae > Lissotriton > Lissotriton helveticus. Next base: position 685,069,432 of record NC_136070.1, on the reverse strand, counting down.
CGGATCACTGTGCATTCGTTGTGAAAAGGAGGAGGGATCGGAGCTTGTCCTCCTTTCTGCCTTCCTGCTGTCGTCTTTTTTCGTTGCTCCTCCACAGCTTCGCTATCAGTCACTTCCGATTCTGATGTGTTCACTGGTGATACCGTGCCCTGGGCTCTTCTTTGATCCACCTCTCTTCTTGGTGCGTCGTACTTTTTAGCGAATGTAAGTATCCTGCCGCAGAGGTAATCGTTCTCGTCCCGGGTATATTTCTCTTGCTTTCTTGTTTTGATTTTTTCTTCGTATCTCGCCAGGCGGGTCTTCAGTTGTTCCTTCAGTGTTGCCAATTTCTCTGGCTTCTCCTCCCTCGAGAGTTCTTCCTCCACTGCCTGGATTTCTGCTAGCGTCTTCTCACGATCGCTCCATGCAAATTTAACAAGTATCACCAGTGTGCCTTCACAATACTGTGCGGTGTGTTCCGCCCACTCGGTTAAGAGTTGAGGATCCGGATTTTCATACGAGGGGATGGTGTATACACGTAGACCTCTTGGTACTCTTTTATCGTCTATATAGCTCTGGAGGCTAGTAGCCTCCCACCATTTGCGTACTTCACGTTCGTGTAGTCTCTCAAGTTTCACTAGTAATTCGTTCAGTTTTGTCTTTGGTAGTGGGGCTGTACTTGCACTCGCACTTGCCGTTGCTGTGTCTTGCCTTTTAAACATTCCTTTTGCTGCATCCCTGCGTGTAGTCTCGCAGTACATATCCTATCATGGATGTTCACTCGTTACCGTGTGATACCTGGTGTGAGCACCCGTTTGATCCCCCACTGTCGCCCTGCTGCTAATGCGCCGCTGCTCGTTTAAATCCGGGCTCGCGCTCTTACCGTGAAGGTCGCGTTGGCTTCGCTGGTCATCCGATCTACAGCGCCTTGGCCGCTTCCTTACTTCACGTTTTTTCTTTATTGCACGATTGCGGTCCAGCAGTGGTGCCCGTCTCACAATTCTTGCTCTCTGTCCCACTTAGAAATCGGGGCACTCGCGGGTGGGTGCGGCATGCGGTAATGGGCCACCGCAATAACACAGCGCTCAACTCCAGAATTTTTTACTTTCCAAAGAACCGCACTCGTGGAGTCAAAGTTTCTTGTGCTCACACCATCAAAGTTTAATCACACGGATCAACAGACGCGTTTCAGCATAAAGCCTTCGTCAGTGTCAATTACACTGCGAGGGTTAGCATGGGTATTAAAGCAAAACGTTCATAGACATGGTTGACGGACTATGTGTTTTGTAGGTCGCGCCATCTTGGAGTGTGTTTAATACATTTCTGCATAATAATACGCTGCGCGATCTATATTTATTCAAGTATTCCTTGAATTACTTTCATCTTGCCGTGTATCGGCCTTGCTCCCCATGATGATCGTGGGGAGATACTGTGAGGGGGATTGTGAAGCCTCGCAATCCCCAATCTCAAGGTTCATACTTGTCCATCATGCCATGTATTGGCAATAATAATATACTTGTGCACAGCAGTCAATTAATACCAAGTGCAGGACAACCCTCCACCTGTGAAAAAGTTATACAAAATTATTCAAAATTACTCAAAATTACAGATTCGGATTACTCAACCAAGGGGCAGTCACTGGTAAGTTCATAAATTATTTGCCCAAATGAACTGCCAGTTCTTCTCCGCTGTTCAATCCCCGTGGGGCCTTTGTCATGAGGTCGATGATATACCTGGATTCCAGGCGTCTCAATTTCTTTAGTCTATCACCACCTCTAGTTCCCCCTGCCACAAAATCAATTCCAAAATATTGCAGTTTGCTTCTGTCTCTCTGGTGCACTTGATCAAAATGTCTTGCCACAGGGTATGCCGGGTCTGCTTTCTCAATGGCCCTTTGATGTTCAAGTACCCTTATCCTTAGTTCGTGGATGGTGCTCCCAATGTACTTTAGGCCGCACGGGCAGACTAGACAGTAAACTGCATAACTGGTACTGCATGTCATGAACTTTTTAATGGTTCTGAAGATGTTTGTCCCAGGGATTCCATATTTTCTCATCCTTTTACTTCCTGCGCAAGCCTTACATTTTCCGCAGGGGTAGAATCCTCCCATTTCAGCGATTTTCCCTGTTCTCATGGGGACCCGTTCATAATGGCTATTCACCAGTGCATCTTTCAGGGATCTTGCCTTTCGGTAAGTTACTAATGGTCTCCCTGGGAGGTCATCCTTCAGGATTGCATCAGTCTTTAGAATATGCCAGTTTTTTTGCAATATTCTTTTGAAGTTCATGGATTCGCTGGTGTAGGGAGTGATCAGACGGAATTTCCCTTCGTTCTCAGATTGCATCTTTGTAGGTCTGGGTTTAAGGAGATCCTCTCTTTTGATTTTTCTGACCTTTTTGAGAGTTTTGGATAGAGACACCTGATTATATCCTCTTCTACCAAATCTTTCTATGCAACCCTTTGCTGCCACCTCAAAGTCTTGTTCCCTGCTACTGTTCCTTTTTATCCTGAGTAGTTCCCCATATGGGATGCTCTGTATCAACCTTGTGGGGTGGTTACTGTCTGCTCTTAGGATGGAGTTGCCAGCAGTGGGCTTCCTGTATAGTGCTGTACGCAGTCCCTCCTCATCTACACTCACCCTTAAATCAAGATAATCAACTGTAGTACAGCTGATTGTTCCTGTGAAGTGTAGGTTACAGTTGTTATCATTCAGAGTTTCTATATATTGACGAGCCCCCTCCACCGTCCCCTGCCACACGATGAAGAGGTCGTCAATATATCTGAGGATAAGGGTACTTGAACATCAAAGGGCCATTGAGAAAGCAGACCCGGCATACCCTGTGGCAAGACATTTTGATCAAGTGCACCAGAGAGACAGAAGCAAACTGCAATATTTTGGAATTGATTTTGTGGCAGGGGGAACTAGAGGTGGTGATAGACTAAAGAAATTGAGACGCCTGGAATCCAGGTATATCATCGACCTCATGACAAAGGCCGCACGGGGATTGAACAGCGGAGAAGAACTGGCAGTTCATTTGGGCAAATAATTTATGAACTTACCAGTGACTGCCCCTTGGTTGAGTAATCCGAATCTGTAATTTTGAGTAATTTTGAATAATTTTGTATAACTTTTTCACAGGTGGAGGGTTGTCCTGCACTTGGTATTAATTGACTGCTGTGCACAAGTATATTATTATTGCCAATACATGGCATGATGGACAAGTATGAACCTTGAGATTGGGGATTGCGAGGCTTCACAATCCCCCTCACAGTATCTCCCCACGATCATCATGGGGAGCAAGGCCGATACACGGCAAGATGAAAGTAATTCAAGGAATACTTGAATAAATATAGATCGCGCAGCGTATTATTATGCAGAAATGTATTAAACACACTCCAAGATGGCGCGACCTACAAAACACATAGTCCGTCAACCATGTCTATGAACGTTTTGCTTTAATACCCATGCTAACCCTCGCAGTGTAATTGACACTGACGAAGGCTTTATGCTGAAACGCGTCTGTTGATCCGTGTGATTAAACTTTGATGGTGTGAGCACAAGAAACTTTGACTCCACGAGTGCGGTTCTTTGGAAAGTAAAAAATTCTGGAGTTGAGCGCTGTATATATATATATATATATATATATACACTGAAAAAAACATAGGTTTTACAGACGCTATAGTTAGGAATTAGCATTTAAAAAACCTTTGAAATTCACTAACAAACCATAGGGTTCAGGGACGTTATAGTTACTTGGACATTTGACTCATATAAAACCATAGAAATTCACCAGTTATAGTTAGTGGAGCTAACTATAACTTGCGCGCCCGCAATGCACTGGTGATGACGTCACATATTACATCACTCATGACATGGTCAGTGATATCACTGATGACATCTCAAATGACATCACTGATGACATCACTGATGACATCATCCAGTGAATGTGTGTTTCTGTAAAGTTTAAATATTTTTCATATATATCTAGGCCAAGGAGTATTGAAGAATGAGTGGATTTACAAGTGCCTGAAGGGATTATTTAGTAGGTGCGTGACTGACTGTATAAGTGAATGATTGAACGTGTCTTACTGAATGAATGGGTTAGTGACTAAAATGTGTGAAAGTCTTTATTAGTCTCTCAGTTGGTGCGTAAGCGGCAGCATGAATTGGTGAGTAGCTCCGATGAGTGTCTATATGGGTTATTGAATTGTTGTCTGAGTATCTGCACGGATGCCTGAGTGTCTGTCTGGGTGGGTGGGGGTGTGTGTGACTCTGAGCATAGATGTCTGAGCGGGTGATTCACTGGTTGTATGAATTCAAAAGTACATCTGGGAAGGGCTCTATAGGTGAGTTAGTGTGTGTATGGGTGTGTTGGTGAGTGAGAGAATGTCTCAGTGGTATTTGTGTAAGTAACTACATATATTTTAGGCAGTGTATGTGAGTGTTGGAGTATATAAATGACTATACGTGAGAGTAAGTTATTTGAAGAGTGGGTGTATAAATGAGTGTCTGCTTGTGTCAGTGGTTGTATCAGACAGTAAGTATGTGTTAGTATCTGCATAAATAAGTGATGTGGTGTGTGTATAAATAACAGAGTTGGTGTGTATAACTGTATACCTGAGTAAATGGGTATGTGATTGATTCTTTGCATGACTGACTAGGTGTGTGAGTAACTCTATGGATGAGTGGCGGAGTGTGACTATATGTATAGGTGTATGAGTGCATATTATAGTACTGTTTTGATGAGTACCTGCATGTATAAGTGACTGGATGTGTGTGTAGACCTACAAAGTAGTGGGTGGTATGTAGTGTCTGGTATTGTTGTGTGTATGGTTTAAAAAATAGTAGTCTGTATTTTAGAGTGCGTGTATCAAAGTTTATATTAGAGCATCAGATTATCACGTGGATGACATCATCAGTGATGTCATTTGAGATGTCATCAGTGATGTCACTGACCATGTCATGAGTGATGCAATATGTGACGTCATCACCAGTGCATTGCGGGTGCGCGAGTTATAGTTAGCTCACCTAACTATAACTGGCGAATTTCTCTTGTTTTATATGAGTCAAATGTCCAAGTAATTATAACATCCCTGAAACCTATGTTTTTTTTGTGAATTTCAAAGGTTTTTTAAATACTAATTCCTAATTATAATGTCTGTAAACCCTATGGTTTTTTCAGTGAATATCAATGTTTTTTTAATATTAATTTCATATTTTGATATTTACAAAACCTATATTCTTTCTATTTTTTTTGTAATATTTTGAAACTCTATAATCCTTTTTTTAACTTTCAAAATAATGTAATGTTTTATATCTTAAAAAAAATATATGTATATCTTATTTATTTTTGGGGGGAGGAAACTGGAGTCCCATACCGGTAGTGTACCAAGCTCCATCAGTATGCAAATCCTAGCCGGCATATTGCTAAAATCGGAAAGGATGCGCATTTCGTATCCGACAGGTTCATGGGAGCATGTCCCGCGTAACATCATATATGTATGAGGTCGAGCCAGCTGCTACTTTGGTATGCAACGGGTACGCAGTTCCAAGCCGCGCGTTACGTCCTGTATGTATGGGGTCGTGCCCTCTGCGCGTTGCGTATGCGACGAGTGCATGCTGCCAGTCCCTGTGTTACGTCATAGACGTATGGTGTCGCGCCGGGTACGCCATTCCCTCAGTTTTAGGTTTCGCCTAGGCAGCGCATGTGCTGTCTCGGCAAGAGAGGCTGTATACAGTATTGTGGGAGAAGCTCGGCCCACTTTCTACCCATGCTTTTGATTGGCTCAAATCTGAAATGCTGCATTCTAATTGGTTGCCGGCGTAGTAGTTCCGCCTCCTTACTGCCATGACGTTATTTTTATCCTTCCATGGCTATCAGCCCCTCTACTTCAGCAACTCTTTTGTTCCCCTCCCTCCCCCTGTTCCCTCCCAAAGTCTGTGACTTCTTTGACCACCACCACCCCCCCCCACCCACTCCCGGTCCTGCCTTCTTTGGCGCCCGCATTTTGGTTTACAATACAATAGGACTCACGTAAATACGAGTCCTATTGCAGTTGTAAATGCTTTTTTTTTTCCATATGATTACCTGCCTGCATTCGCACTTTCTTTTGCCTGACCTGTCCAGACTCTCGCATGCGCACAATGCTTTACATCGTGCGCATGCGCGCCAAAAGTGTTACTCTGTAGAGCAGCGGCTGCCTCCGGCTCGACACGCAGTGACTCGAACCACGCTTGGCTGGCTGGCTGCAGGCGTGTTTGCCTCACGTCTCTTTAGAGCGGGTGCCGAGACCCTGTGAACGAGCCCCTGTATTACCAGCTGTCCTTTGACACCAGACACTTGGCCTGCCTGCGCAAACAGAGGTTTAATGACTCTCGCATGGGCGGAGGCCGCTGGTTATGGATAAGAGATCTGAAAAGGTGGCAGGAGGGGTTAGGTTGGGGACAGCGGGCCCGGCTCTTGTGATAAGAGACGTAAATAGGTCCAGTGAAAGGGGTCGTCTCTTCAAACAAGTGTTATCTGCCATCTCTTATTGGTACAAAAGGGGGTGATGATGGACGGAGCATCTGAACCAATCAAACACTCACACCCAGTCAAAAGATCTGGGTTTAATCCATCACCATTCTTTAGCCCACTCTGCCACCCCAGTTCAGACATGGCTATATGCAAATCAGTCTGACCCTGTGCCTCATGGGAACAGTCCAGCCCGAACTGCCAAGCCATGTCTTCCCTGGACCGGAACCAAGCTTCCGAGGACCGGTTTCTGGCATTACAGCCGTCTTCAGCCCGCTTGCTTGAATCCAGTGGCAAAGTGAGCAAGGGACTCACGTCTGAGCATACCCTGCCACACTTATGGCGGCCAAAAGCGGTACAAAAGGGGGTGGTGATGGACGGAGCATCTGAACCAATCAAACACTCACACCCAGTCAAAAAATCTGGGTTTAATCCATCACCGTTCTTTAGCCCACTCTGCCACCCCAGTTCAGACATGGCTATATGCAAATCAGTCTGACCCTGTGCCTCATGGGAACAGTCCAGCCCGAACTGCCAAGCCATGCCTTCCCTGGACCGGAAACAAGCTTCCGAGGACCGGTTTCTGGCATTACAGCCGTCTTCAGCCCGGCTTGCTTGAATCCAGTGACAAAGTGAGCAAGGGACTCACGTCTGAGCATACCCTGCCACACTTATGGCGGCCAAAAGCGGTACAAAAGGGGGTGGTGATGGACGGAGCATCTGAACCAATCAAACACTCGCACCCAGTCAAAAGATCTGGGTTTAATCCATCACCGTTCTTTAGTCCACTCTGCCACCCCAGTTCAGACATGGCTAAATGCAAATCAGTCTGACCCTGTGCCTCATGGGAACAGTCCAGCCCTAACTGCCAAGCCATGCCTTCCCTGGACCGGAAACAAGCTTCCGAGGACCGGTTTCTGGCATTACAGCCGTCTTCAGCCCAGCTTGCTTGAATCCAGTGGCAAAGTGAGCAAGGGACTCACGTCTGACCATACCCTGCCACACTTATGGCGGCCAAAAGCGGTACAAAAGGGGGTGGTGATGGACGGAGCATCTGAACCAATCAAACACTCACACCCAGTCAAAAGATCTGGGTTTAATCCATCACCGTTCTTTAGCCCACTCTGCCACCCCAGTTCAGACATGGCTATATGCAAATCAGTCTGACCCTGTGCCTCATGGGAACAGTCCAGCCCGAACTGCCAAGCCATGCCTTCCCTGGACCGGAAACAAGCTTCCGAGGACCGGTTTCTGCCATTACAACCGTCTTCAGCCCGGCTTGCTTGAATCCAGTGGCAAAGTGAGCAAGGGACTCACGTCTGAGCATACCCTGCCACACTCATGGCGGCCAAAAGCGGTACAAAAGGGGGTGGTGATGGACGGAGCATCTGAACCAATCAAACACTCGCACCCAGTCAAAAGATCTGGGTTTAATCCATCACCGTTCTTTAGCCCACTCTGCCACCCCAGTTCAGACATGGCTATATGCAAATCAGTCTGACCCTGTGCCTCATGGGAACAGTCCAGCCCGAACTGCCAAGCCATGCCTTCCCTGGACCGGAAACAAGCTTCCAAGGACCGGTTTCTGGCATTACAGCCGTCTTCAGCCCGGCTTGCTTGAATCCAGTGGCAAAGTGAGCAAGGGACTCACGTCTGAGCATACCCTGCCACACTTATGGCGGCCAAAAGCGGTACAAAAGGGGGTGGTGATGGACGGAGAATCTGAACCAATCAAACACTCACACCCAGTCAAAAGATCTGGGTTTAATCCAACACTGTTCTTTAGCACACTCTGCCACGTCAGTTCAGACATGGCTATATGCAAATCAGTCTGACCCTGTGCCTCATGGGAACAGTCCAGCCCGAACTGCCAAGCCATGCCTTCCCTGGACCGGAAACAAGCTTCCGAGGACCGGTTTCTGGCATTACAGCCGTCTTCAGCCCGGCTTGCTTGAATTCAGTGGCAAAGTGAGCAAGGGACTCACATCTGAGCATACCCTGCCACACTTATGGCGGCCAAAAGCGGTACAAAAGTGGGTGGTGATGGACGGAGCATCTGACCCAATCAAACACTCACACCCAGTCAAAAGATCTGGGTTTAATCCATCACCGTTCTTTAGCCCACTCTGCCACCCCAGTTCAGAGATGGCTATATGCAAATCAGTCTAACCCTGTGCCTCATGGGAACAGTCCAGCCCGAACTGCCAAGCCATGCCTTCCCTGGACCGGAAACAAGCTTCTGAGGACCGGTTTCTGCCATTACAACCGTCTTCAGCCCGCTTGCTTGAATCCAGTGGCAAAGTGAGCAAGGGACTCACGTCTGAGCATACCCTGCCACACTTATGGCGGCCAAAAGCGGTACAAAAGGGGGTGGTGATGGACGGAGCATCTGAACCAATCAAACACTCACACCCAGTCAAAAAATCTGGGTTTAATCCATCACCGTTCTTTAGCCCACTCTGCCACCCCAGTTCAGACATGGCTATATGCAAATCAGTCTGACCCTGTGCCTCATGGGAACAGTCCAGCCCGAACTGCCAAGCCATGCCTTCCCTGGACCGGAAACAAGCTTCCGAGGACCGGTTTCTGGCATTACAGCCGTCTTCAGCCCGGCTTGCTTGAATCCAGTGACAAAGTGAGCAAGGGACTCACGTCTGAGCATACCCTGCCACACTTATGGCGGCCAAAAGCGGTACAAAAGGGGGTGGTGATGGACGGAGCATCTGAACCAATCAAACACTCGCACCCAGTCAAAAGATCTGGGTTTAATCCATCACCGTCCTTTAGTCCACTCTGCCACCCCAGTTCAGACATGGCTAAATGCAAATCAGTCTGACCCTCTGCCTCATGGGAACAGTCCAGCCCTAACTGCCAAGCCATGCCTTCCCTGGACCGGAAACAAGCTTCCGAGGACCGGTTTCTGGCATTACAGCCGTCTTCAGCCCGCTTGCTTGAATCCAGTGGCAAAGTGAGCAAGGGACTCACGTCTGAGCATACCCTGCCACACTTATGGCGGCCAAAAGCGGTACAAAAGGGGGTGGTGATGGACGGAGCATCTGAACCAATCAAACACTCACACCCAGTCAAAAAATCTGGGTTTAATCCATCACCGTTCTTTAGCCCACTCTGCCACCCCAGTTCAGACATGGCTATATGCAAATCAGTCTGACCCTGTGCCTCATGGGAACAGTCCAGCCCGAACTGCCAAGCCATGCCTTCCCTGGACCGGAAACAAGCTTCCGAGGACCGGTTTCTGGCATTACAGCCGTCTTCAGCCCAGCTTGCTTGAATCCAGTGACAAAGTGAGCAAGGGACTCACGTCTGAGCATACCCTGCCACACTTATGGCGGCCAAAAGCGGTACAAAAGGGGGTGGTGATGGACGGAGCATCTGAACCAATCAAACACTCGCACCCAGTCAAAAGATCTGGGTTTAATCCATCACCGTTCTTTAGTCCACTCTGCCACCCCAGTTCAGACATGGCTAAATGCAAATCAGTCTGACCCTGTGCCTCATGGGAACAGTCCAGCCCTAACTGCCAAGCCATGCCTTCCCTGGACCGGAAACAAGCTTCCCAGGACCGGTTTCTGGCATTACAGCCGTCTTCAGCCCAGCTTGCTTGAATCCAGTGGCAAAGTGAGCAAGGGACTCACGTCTGACCATACCCTGCCACACTTATGGCGGCCAAAAGCGGTACAAAAGGGGGTGGTGATGGACGGAGCATCTGAACCAATCAAACACTCACACCCAGTCAAAAGATCTGGGTTTAATCCATCACCGTTCTTTAGCCCACTCTGCCACCCCAGTTCAGACATGGCTATATGCAAATCAGTCTGACCCTGTGCCTCATGGGAACAGTCCAGCCCGAACTGCCAAGCCATGCCTTCCCTGGACCGGAAACAAGCTTCCGAGGACCGGTTTCTGCCATTACAACCGTCTTCAGCCCGGCTTGCTTGAATCCAGTGGCAAAGTGAGCAAGGGACTCACGTCTGAGCATACCCTGCCACACTCATGGCGGCCAAAAGCGGTACAAAAGGGGGTGGTGATGGACGGAGCATCTGAACCAATCAAACACTCGCACCCAGTCAAAAGATCTGGGTTTAATCCATCACCGTTCTTTAGCCCACTCTGCCACCCCAGTTCAGACATGGCTATATGCAAATCAGTCTGACCCTGTGCCTCATGGGAACAGTCCAGCCCGAACTGCCAAGCCATGCCTTCCCTGGACCGGAAACAAGCTTCCAAGGACCGGTTTCTGGCATTACAGCCGTCTTCAGCCCGGCTTGCTTGAATCCAGTGGCAAAGTGAGCAAGGGACTCACGTCTGAGCATACCCTGCCACACTTATGGCGGCCAAAAGCGGTACAAAAGGGGGTGGTGATGGACGGAGAATCTGAACCAATCAAACACTCACACCCAGTCAAAAGATCTGGGTTTAATCCAACACTGTTCTTTAGCCCACTCTGCCACGTCAGTTCAGACATGGCTATATGCAAATCAGTCTGACCCTGTGCCTCATGGGAACAGTCCAGCCCGAACTGCCAAGCCATGCCTTCCCTGGACCGGAAACAAGCTTCCGAGGACCGGTTTCTGGCATTACAGCCGTCTTCAGCCCGGCTTGCTTGAATTCAGTGGCAAAGTGAGCAAGGGACTCACATCTGAGCATACCCTGCCACACTTATGGCGGCCAAAAGCGGTACAAAAGTGGGTGGTGATGGACGGAGCATCTGACCCAATCAAACACTCACACTTAGTCAAAAGATCTGGGTTTAATCCATCACCGTTCTTTAGCCCACTCTGCCACCCCAGTTCAGAGATGGCTATATGCAAATCAGTCTAACCCTGTGCCTCATGGGAACAGTCCAGCCCGAACTGCCAAGCCATGCCTTCCCTGGACCGGAAACAAGCTTCTGAGGACCGGTTTCTGCCATTACAACCGTCTTCAGCCTGGCTTGCTTGAATCCAGTGGCAAAGTGAGCAAGGGACTCACGTCTGAGCATACCCTGCCACACTCATGGCGGCCAAAAGCGGTACAAAAGGGGGTGGTGATGGACGGAGCATCTGAACCAATCAAACACTCACACCCAGTCAAAAGATCTGGGTTTAATCCATCACCGTTCTTTAGCCCACTCTGCCACCCCAGTTCAGACATGGCTATATTCAAATCAGTCTGACCCTGTGCCTCATGGGAACAGTCCAGCCCGAACTGCCAAGCCATGCCTTCCCTGGACCGGAAACAAGCTTCCGAGGACCGGTTTCTGGCATTACAGCCGTCTTCAGCCCAGCTTGCTTGAATCCAGTGGCAAAGTGAGCAAGGGACTCACGTCTGAGCATACCCTGCCACACTTATGGTGGCCAAAAGCGGTACAAAAGGGGGTGGTGATGGACGGAGCATCTGAACCAATCAAACACTCGCACCCAGTCAAAAGATCTGGGTTTAATCCATCACCGTTCTTTAGCCCACTCTGCCACCCCAGTTCAGTCATGGCTATATGCAAATCAGTCTGACCCTGTGCCTCATGGGAACAGTCCAGCCTGAACTGCCAAGCCATGCCTTCCCTGGACCGGAAACAAGCTTCCGAGGACCGGTTTCTGGCATTACAGCCGTCTTCAGCCCGGCTTGCTTGAATCCAGTGGCAAAGTGAGCAAGGGACTCACGTCTGAGCATACCCTGCCACACTTATGGCGGCCAAAAGCGGTACAAAAGGGGGTGGTGATGGACGGAGCATCTGTCAATCAAACACTCACACCCAGTCAAAAGATCTGGGTTTAATCCATCACCGTTCTTTAGCCCACTCTGCCACCCCAGTTCAGACATGGTTATATGCAAATCAGTCTGACCCTGTGCCTCATGGGAACAGTCCAGCCCTAACTGCCAAGCCATGCCTTCCCTGGACCGGAAACAAGCTTCCGAGGACCGGTTTCTGGCATTACAGCCGTCTTCAGCCCGGCTTGCTTGAATCCAGTGGCAAAGTGAGCAAGGGACTCACGTCTGACCATACCCTGCCACACTTATGGCGGCCAAAAGCGGTACAAAAGGGGGTGGTGATGGACGGAGCATCTGAACCAATCAAACACTCACACCCAGTCAAAAGATCTGGGTTTAATCCATCACCGTTCTTTAGCCCACTCTGCCACCCCAGTTCAGACATGGCTATATGCAAATCAGTCTGACCCTGTGCCTCATGGGAACAGTCCAGCCCGAACTGCCAAGCCATGCCTTCCCTGGACCGGAAACAAGCTTCTGAGGACCGGTTTCTGGCATTACAGCCGTCTTCAGCCCGGCTTGCTTGAATCCGTGGCAAAGTGAGCAAGGGACTCACGTCTGAGCATACCCTGCCACACTTATGGCAGCCAAAAGCGGTACAAAAGGGGGTGGTGATGGACGGAGCATCTGAACCAATCAAACACTCACACCCAGTCAAAAGATCTGGGTTTAATCCATCACCGTTCTTTAGCCTACTCTGCCACCCCAGTTCAGACATGGCTATATGCAAATCAGTCTGATCCTGTGCCTCATGGGAACAGTCCAGCCCGAACTGCCAAGCCATGCCTTCCCTGGACCGGAAACAAGCTTCCGAGGACCGGTTTCTGGCATTACAGCCGTCTTCAGCCCGGCTTGCATGAATCCAGTGGCAAAGTGACCAAGGGACTCACGTCTGAGCATACCCTGCCTCTTATGGCGGCCAAAAGCGGTACAAATGGGGGTGGTGATGGACGGAGCATCTGAACCAATCAAACACTCACACCCAGTCAAAAGATCTGGGTTTAATCCATCACCGTTCTTTAGCCCACTCTGCCACCCCAGTTCAGACATGGCTATATTCAAATCAGTCTGACCCTGTGCCTCATGGGAACAGTCCAGCCCGAACTGCCAAGCCATGCCTTCCCTGGACCGGAAACAAGCTTCCGAGGACCGGTTTCTGGCATTACAGCCGTCTTCAGCCCAGCTTGCTTGAATCCAGTGGCAAAGTGAGCAAGGGACTCACGTCTGAGCATACCCTGCCACACTTATGGTGGCCAAAAGCGGTACAAAAGGGGGTGGTGATGGACGGAGCATCTGAACCAATCAAACACTCGCACCCAGTCAAAAGATCTGGGTTTAATCCATCACCGTTCTTTAGCCCACTCTGCCACCCCAGTTCAGTCATGGCTATATGCAAATCAGTCTGACCCTGTGCCTCATGGGAACAGTCCAGCCTGAACTGCCAAGCCATGCCTTCCCTGGACCGGAAACAAGCTTCCGAGGACCGGTTTCTGGCATTACAGCCGTCTTCAGCCCGGCTTGCTTGAATCCAGTGGCAAAGTGAGCAAGGGACTCACGTCTGAGCATACCCTGCCACACTTATGGCGGCCAAAAGCGGTACAAAAGGGGGTGGTGATGGACGGAGCATCTGTCAATCAAACACTCACACCCAGTCAAAAGATCTGGGTTTAATCCATCACCGTTCTTTAGCCCACTCTGCCACCCCAGTTCAGACATGGTTATATGCAAATCAGTCTGACCCTGTGCCTCATGGGAACAGTCCAGCCCTAACTGCCAAGCCATGCCTTCCCTGGACCGGAAACAAGCTTCCGAGGACCGGTTTCTGGCATTACAGCCGTCTTCAGCCCGGCTTGCTTGAATCCAGTGGCAAAGTGAGCAAGGGACTCACGTCTGACCATACCCTGCCACACTTATGGCGGCCAAAAGCGGTACAAAAGGGGGTGGTGATGGACGGAGCATCTGAACCAATCAAACACTCACACCCAGTCAAAAGATCTGGGTTTAATCCATCACCGTTCTTTAGCCCACTCTGCCACCCCAGTTCAGACATGGCTATATGCAAATCAGTCTGACCCTGTGCCTCATGGGAACAGTCCAGCCCGAACTGCCAAGCCATGCCTTCCCTGGACCGGAAACAAGCTTCTGAGGACCGGTTTCTGGCATTACAGCCGTCTTCAGCCCGGCTTGCTTGAATCCGTGGCAAAGTGAGCAAGGGACTCACGTCTGAGCATACCCTGCCACACTTATGGCAGCCAAAAGCGGTACAAAAGGGGGTGGTGATGGACGGAGCATCTGAACCAATCAAACACTCACACCCAGTCAAAAGATCTGGGTTTAATCCATCACCGTTCTTTAGCCTACTCTGCCACCCCAGTTCAGACATGGCTATATGCAAATCAGTCTGATCCTGTGCCTCATGGGAACAGTCCAGCCCGAACTGCCAAGCCATGCCTTCCCTGGACCGGAAACAAGCTTCCGAGGACCGGTTTCTGGCATTACAGCCGTCTTCAGCCCGGCTTGCATGAATCCAGTGGCAAAGTGACCAAGGGACTCACGTCTGAGCATACCCTGCCTCTTATGGCGGCCAAAAGCGGAACAAATGGGGGTGGTGATGGACGGAGCATCTGAACCAATCAAACACTCACACTCAGTCAAAAGATCTGGGTTTAATCCATTACCGTTCTTTAGCCCACGCCTTATTGGGTCTTCAGTTAAAGGACAGACCCTCACCTCTGAACAGAATAACAAAGTTAACAGCCCCCTTATATTTATTTATGTAATATATTTTGTAGCATCGACTCCACCCAGCGGGGCTTTTTAGCGCAGTACGACGCACTCTTAAAGACGGCCGGTCAACCATTTATTGACTGCTGTAAACATGCTCCTAATGCAGCTGAAATCAGTGTTGCCTTTCTTTTAAGAAATACGTCCTAAACGCTGACTGTGTGCTAGTTTTTTATGTCTGAAAACTATATCTAAATAACTTTAAAGTGTATATGAGAGCAAACGATAATCTAAAATATTTTAAACATTTATATATTTCTAACTGTAATAAACTTATATTATGGTAAACATATTTTCTCAAAATTGCGTCGGGTACGGTCTCCTTGCTCGCTGGGTGCGCGATTGCAATGTGACCCTAAAAAAAAGCATTTGATTAGTTCATGACATTTCCCATTGTTGCAGTTGGAGAACGCCACCCATTTTTAGTCATTCTCTCTACAGCATTTGATGAGACACACCTCTTCTGCTTAGAGAGCTTTTTTGAAAACGTTTTGCTATGTACACATATCTTACACTACACACAACATGCCACCATCATCTTCATCAATATTCATGGTCTGTAAAGTAGCCTTCCACCTGTGATTGCCATGCACCTAAAAGTTACATAACCAAAGTTTTCACCATTGCCAGAGGTAACATGGTTGCATAGGCTGTCCACAGCACAATGTAATGTGGTACTGTCCAGGGGCAGTATCATGCATAGATAATGAACGCACAGACACAGATGGATAGTGGAAGTAGGTATGCGCACGTGCGTATGACTACTTTTTATTACCAGGGTCACCTATCCAGTGACATCTGTGCTGGATGCGTGTGGGGTGAGTGTAAACAAGCCCTCAGGGAATGGTTGCTGCTAGCATCAACTACAACAGTAATCATTGGATCACACACAGAGATTCAATAATAAAAGGGTCAATAGTTTGTGCTGCAGTAAGGTAGGGACAGTAGATGTGAAATAATACACAAAAGATTCTATTATAAAAGAAACATTCCTTGTGGTACACTGAGATACAGGCAGTAGATCTGAAATAATACACAAAAAGATTGTATCATAAAGGGTCCATCAGTTCTAGTGCACTCAGATAGCCACATCAAAAGCATTCAGCATGTGCACAGACAGCGAGGATGCGTGCTGCAAGTGGGCCGTACTAGAATCAATGTCTGTTGCCTACAGGACTGCATCATCTGCAATAGCGACTCGATCTGATTTGTGAACACTGCTGTCAGCAGTGTAGGCCAGAGAGAGCGGTCAGCAAGGGCCCACAGCCACGTGGCGTTGACTTGAGCTGCCTAGTTTGTAATACACGAAGCAACTGTGTCATCTACAATAGCGACTCCATCTGAATTGTGAACACTGCTGTCTGCAGTGTAAATTGAAGACAGTAGTCAGCACAGACACCCATGAATACTTTTTTTTCACTTCCTCTTCACAAAATACAACAATATAAATTACAAAAAACTCTGCAATAAATAAATCAAAACAAACCGAATTGCGATCTCTGCTGTCCACAGTGTAGACTGTTATTCAGTGTTCTTTTCCACTACCAAGAATAATTTGGTCATTGTACTAAACCTATAACTCATCTAAAAAAAGGTTCTTCAAGCAAGTATACTAAAAGGATATTGTGTATATTTAAATATACGTTGTAGTTAGTTTCCTACTGAATTCTGTAATTAAACAATCACCACTCGATCTGAATTGTGAGCCCTGCTGACCGCAGTGTAGGCCAGAGGCAGTGGTCATTAACGCCTCACAGTCACGTGCCATTTGATTCCAAAGCACGGAGTTGGTTGCACCTGATCGGAGAGGGTACACAGAAATCATCACACACTTTAACTTCTGACATCCTCAATCATAGAATCAAGAGCGCGTTTCACTGTTTGGACCTGCTGTACCGCTGTGTACTCCACCGACCACTGTCAACCAAGCACAATAATCATGTGCAGCAGTCAGCTACGGAAGCACAGAGTCTGATGCACCTCAACTGAGGGAGTTGTGTAAAACTAAGCAGCAAGTAATATCGGACATCGTTCATTGTGGGATCAAGACACCGTTCCACTGTTGGCACCTAGAGTTGGATGCATCTGGTTGAAGGGTGTACCTTCATCTACACTCTCAGATGCAGTTCTAACATCGTCCATTGTGGGATCAAGACACTGTTCCAATGTTGGGACCTAGAGTTGGTTGCACCTGGTTAAAGGGAGTACCTTCATTTCCACCCTCAGATGCAGTTCTAACATCCTCCATTGTGGGATCAAGACACTGTTACACTGTTGGTACCTGTTGGACTACTGTGTTAGTAGTATACAGAGCACTCCACAGTTCTGGGCCTCACACTGGGCGCTGTGTGCCTGTGTCGCGGTAACCTGCATTGATCTCAGGAGTCTTCCGAACTCACAGACCTCGGCCCGGGAGCTTCTGCCGGCACGTGGTGGGCCCTCTTTCACATACAGCGGTGTCGAAAGGTGAACTATGGGGCATATGTGCATCGCAGCGGCCATGACAGTTTCTTGGTGCCAGCAGGCTGAGAGCATCATTCACGCAGCCACCTTCGCTCACGGCGTCAGCCTTGTGGCGGTGTAAGCTGCCCAGACCTGGCAGACACGTTCGCCATTCCGGAAGAGCACCACACCCAGAGAAACGTGTCTTTTATTCATACCCCTATGCTAGCCTTGCATTCGCCAAGCCAGCCCACTATGCTAAAGATTTGGGGGGGGAAGGGGCACATATGCGCTATGATTCCATAATCTTCCCAACTCACTGTACTATCATGGTTGGGTCCACTATCCACTTCACTCAATAAACCATCAGTGTATGTTGACATGTACATGTCTGTGCTCTGCATACTCAAGTCTGTCTGGCACATCCCCTCAAGACTTTGCATTGTATACTTTTATAATCGAGAATCACTTGCCACCTTCGCACATACTTTGCTCCCATCTCTCCCTGCATTCTGCATTCTGTGGCACAGGTGCCATGCCATGTTTGGTTTGTGTACATGGCTAGCCACAGTTCCCACAGTACGTAGTGTCGTTGTGTCTGCTAGGTGTACATGTTGTTTTTCATGTTGTATGTGATTATTCCCACCCACACAAAGTAACTCCCAAAGTTCAACTTGGCCTTCAATACCTACTTTGAAAACAGATTTCATTAAACTGAGCAAACGGAAAGCGCTTTTGTTTCAAACAGAAGTGTCCCTCACTTCTGCAAAAAGAATGTATCGACTGCAGATAGCACGAACTTCAAGTAAAATACAGTCCCTTTTAACCACTTGGATGCTAAGCCAGTGGCTGGACATTCAATGTAATTTCCATTGAAGTCAATGGGCATTCCATGACGAGCTGAGCTCGTCATCAGCATCCAAGTGGTTAACCACTTGGATGCTGATGACGAGCTCAGCTCGTCATGGAATGCCCATTGACTTCAATGGAAATTACATTGAATGTCCAGCCACTGGCTTAGCATCCAAGTTAAATACGAACCTCCCATTACACTTTGTGAATTGTTAGACAAGGCTACAGGTCAAAAGGGTGAACGGAATAACCCCAAATTTGGCAGGGAGAAGGGTTACAGTGCTCCTACACTCCTCTTTCCTACTTTTTCTTGCCCTTTTTTCCCCTTACTCGCTTCAACAGAATTTCTAAATATGAACCTCCCATTACACTTTGTGGATTGTTAGACAAAGCTACACGTCGAACGGGTGAACGGAATAACCCCAAATTTGGCAGGGAGAAAAGTTACAGTGCTCCTACCCTCCTCTTTCTTACTCTTTTTGCCCTTTTTTTCCCTTACTCACTTCAACAGAATCACAAAATGGCTGCCAACACTTCCCAGTTGCAACCGGTCGCCCCGCTTGCAGCCAATAAGCAGCAAGCTCGTGCTCGTAACGCCTCAGCCCATCAGATGGCAGAATTCCCACATATTGATATCGGTAAATTTTTATATTTCTCCAAAACTGCTGAACGGATTTACATCAAATAAACAAAAGCGTGCTTTCTAGACCAAGACCCTTCTCCCTGCCAAATTTGGGGTAATTCCGTTCACCCGTTCAAACTGTAGCCCTGTCTAAAGTTTCCAATGGAAAATAACATGGAGAAAACATGTTTTGGGACACCCTTTTTTCTCTGCCCCCCCCCCCCTTGACGAATCACCCCCAAACTTTCAACATAGGAGCTGATATGAACAAAGAAGTAGTTTGGAAAATGTCATGACAATTCATCAAACGATGCCAAAGTTATGAGCAAAACAAAAAATGCCCTCCCTATGGCAACTTGGTCCTAATTATAACTACCTACTGGCGACCGCCAGTAGGTAATATATATATATATATATGTATATATATATTTTTTTTTTTCAAACAAATGCCTGTGAGCTCTGAGGAGGCACTCGACAGCTTGCCCACCATCCAGTGTTCCCAATCAGATCGCCTCGACCTTCCAGTAAAAATTCAATAGTCTGACGCGTTTCGAGGCATGACGCCTCTTCCTCAAAGGCATGGCTTCTTTCACATATGGCGCAATGACGACTCTCTTTGAATCAATTGTTGGGCATGCTTTGATTCCCTGATGGCCCCCAGTGGGCTGCACGGAGTGCGCTTACATCTGTGGGGCACACTGGGACATGTAAAAATAATAATAATAGTAATAATAAAAATGAGGGTCCCAAAACACTCTTGGACTCCAATGCATTTTACATAGACTTTTGGACTTCACATAGCTCAAAACCGGTCAGTCGGATGTTGGTGAAAATGTGTTGGTGTGAAGATGATTTTTATTTGTGGTTGCGCATAAAAAGGGTATTTTTAAAGTTATAAGCATTTCAAAGTGATATCTGATAGTATGTTAGTTTCGAGGAACTACTGTGGTTCATAGTAATGACAAGTCATTATCTGATTGGATAATGACTGTCTTTACACAAATTGCAGACAGCCATTTTGTTTTAAGGAAACTTTGCCAGTGTTGTAGGTTAGGACACCAAATATAAGTAAATATTAGGTTTTGATCAGGGGCGGCTCCTCCACTAGGGCGGAGCAGCGTCACCCCACTGCCTTCTTGCAGTGCGAGAAGAAGAAACATAAAATGGTAATAACTGAAAGTTATTACCATTTTATGTTTGGTTGCGGGCAGGGCTGCTCTGCGAGCAAAGCAGGGAAGGAATGGTGTGCCTGTCCACTCCCTAGTGTGCAAAAGCTGTTTGGTCAGCCACCTGGGGCCGCCCAAACCAGTCATGCGCACTCTGCCCTTCTCCTTCTCCATGCAGGCTGCAATGCAGTCTGCATGGAGAACATCGTCTCCCCATAAGCCCTTGGCTGGGCGGTGTCCCGGCCAATCACAATGCTGCTTGCAGCGTTGTGATTGGCTTAGGGGAGGGAGCCTGGCTGCCTGCTTCTGCTTCCTGGAAAGGTATGTTTAATTTTATTTTCTCTTATTATTAAATTAAAGCCCCCTTGCGAGACCTCCCAGTGCGAACCCCCCTCCCAGCGCGAACCCCCTCCCCCCACCCGCGAGCCATACCGGCCACGACTGGTTTTGATATGTTTTGTCTACCTATTACCACCTACATGAAGTGGTAATAGGTAGGGAAATATATTTATAAGTTTGTATATATTTAAAAAAAATATTACGCTGTACCTAGGTACTAGAAAGGTAGTATTGGCGTACCTTCAAAATATATATATATGTATAAAATAGAAAAAACACTGTAATACACAATGTTTCACAAACATCGTGTACTAAAGTGTCTACAATTTTGTATTTATTTTATTATGTCAAAAAAAGTCTATGCATCACTGTGGTAATAACTAAACACTACTGCTGTACTGCATCATCTGGTTAACACCTATTTCCATTTTTTTTTAAAAATAGGTTGGGAAGAACAATAAAACCTACTACTTACCTATGTTTAAAGTCCTAAACCACAATAATCCAAAGGCTTACTAAAAAGATTATGGCTCCCTTTTAAACTTGTAAAGGCAGACATTAGCCAGTTATACAATGCCTTGTTACCGCTATGTACTGCGGTACACCGTTATCTTACTGTGGTATACCGTGGCACATTATACCACTTGGGGTCAAAATTTGGATTCCATGCATTACCTTTGTATTAAGCTATAAACTAATTGGTTGTAGTGTTTTCCTCTAAAGAAAATGGAACCTGATTTAGCGCCTGCGCGGTGTGTTCCATTGAGTGAGTGGGGCCATGACGGAACCGCTCCGTCACAAGCACAGCCCACCCAAGGGCCGTGAGGGAGCGGTTCCGTCATAAGCATCGGAGCGCCGCACGGCCGCCCCACCCTCTTAGCGCTGCGGCGGAATTGCCGCCGCAGCGAAAGGGTTAATCTTGTTGGTGTTACATCCAGCATGTAAGACAGTGATTTACGGCATACATCACTGTCTTACATGCTGCATGTAACACCGACAAGATTAAAAGAAAAATCTCATTGAAGAACCGTAATTGATGTGTTATTTAGTCCATTGAAACGGCAACTAAATAAGGCAATATTCCTATTGTATTACACTGGTCAGTCAAACTATTATTTTATAGTTTGCTTCATCAGATAAAACAGTTTGTTCTCAATAAATATGGATTCATAAATATGCATAAATATATAAATAAATAGGCATAAATACCCGTATTTACACACATTTAAATAATACAAACCCAATAAATATACATTTAAAAAGTCATCCTCTCAAATATATAAATAAAAATCATCAAGTCAGTATTGCCCAATTGTGTGAATTACTATATAAAATAGCATGTTAACACCATCTCATTGGGCCCATTTTTACACCACTTCCTACTCCTTGTTTTTAGTTTTTGTGCGGCGTGTTGGGATAAATCCTCTTAGACTCATGGTGTCTGATCTTTATATTAAGGTCTTAGGAATATGCCCAGTTACCTGATCTCTTATGTCAATTCGCTAAGTTGGTATTCTCGTAGCTGGATGTTAATGTGCAAAAAAGTGCTTGTGCTAAACAGGAAAGAACAAAAAGTGCAAGTTGTGCCACGTTAAAAAAGATTAAGATAGCTTAAAAGACTGTAGGGGGAATCGTTTTTTTATAGACAGTATGGTTACATTTGGGTGGTATTTGAATCATCTTTAGTTTGTTAAATTGTATAGTACTTCATACTAGCGAACATAGTCGTGCTATGCGCATTCAGATGTTCAAAAAAAGTTTCTATAGCTGGTCAAGAACAGTAACTGTACATACAGGAAATGAGGTTGCCACCCTAGATTTCATAGGCTTGCACATAGTTCCTCTGAACTATCCAAAGCATTAGGATGCTTACTGTCTAAACTTAAAATGTAATGCATGTCTAATAGTCTCAGAGTTTTCTCTCTGTCGCCTCCTCTTTTATTTTTTGAGACCGAATCAATAAGGAAATATTTACGGTCCTTGAGGTTACCCTCATGTTTCGCTTGAAAATGGCGTGCCACAGGGTATGACTGATCATGGTTTTTGATGGCCCGTATGTGTTGGAACACCCTTTTATGCCCTGGTAAGATGGTACTTCCGATATATCTTAATTTGCATGGGCACTCCAACACATACACCACATAATCCGTCTTACAGTTCAACGCCTTGTTTATGTCACTGTTTGGCCCACCAAAGGGGGTAGGGTAGTCTGTGGTATTCACCCCATGTTGGCAGGCTTTACAAACCTTACATTTGTAAAATCCTTTCCTTTGCGTCAGCCAAGAGCCCTTGGCTGGAGGACCACAGGGGGTCATTATCCACTAACACATCTTTCATAGAACCCCCCTTCTATATGTTATAGACGGCCTTTTGGGGACAGTTCTACCTATCACTGGATCCTGTTTAATGAGACACCAATGTTTATTGATAATCTTTCTCACTGCAGTTTCTTGTCGGTTGTATTCCAGAATGAATATATATATATATATATATATATTTTCAGCCACGCAGTTGCATGGGGCGCGCTGAGCCTCATGAGCAATCCGTGGAGTTCACAAATGATCAAAAATAATTGGGGGCATTTTCATGGCCCTGATACACCCTAACCCCTCATTTTAAGCATACACTAGGGGTCCGGATACTCTCACACCTTCTCACATAACCATACAGACCTCCTTTATTCTGATTCACATTTTTATACTGACTGTGAAACTCATTTACATAAAGAGACTCTCACACCCACTTACATACCCATACAGATACTGTAATGCCCATTCACATGCTGATAGAGTGAGTCTGACATCCTCTCACATACCCATGGACTCTCACACCCTCTCACATACCCATACATAGACAGTCACACCCTCTCACATACTAATACAAATAGTATCTTAATCATGCTCATACCATACAGACTCACACACTTTCAAATACCCATGTAGACACCATTATGTCCATTCACATACTCAGACACAGACTATCACACCCTCTCACATACCCATACATAGACTGTCAAACCATGCTACATACCCATACAGGCACCCTTATACCAATTCACATTCCTATACAGATACTCGCACACTCTTTCACGTAGCCTTACAGAAACACTTATACACATTCATATAGCTATTTGTAGACTCTTACATCCTTTTACATACTCATTAAGACCTCTTTTATTCACATTCACATACTTATACAGACTGTGTGTCACAAATTCAGTCATACAGACTCTTACACCCTCTCACATGTCCATACAGAGACAGTTATAGCCATTAACATACTGATACAGAGACTCTCAAAAATCCATAGAGAAACGTTTACACCCAATCACATACCCATAGATAGACTGTCATACCCTCTCACATACCCACACACATGGTGTCATACCCTTTCACACACCCATACAGAGACCCTCACACACTCTCACATACACATGTAGACACCATTATATCCATTTGCATACCTATACACAGACTCGCACACCCTCACACATACTCACACATAGACTGCCAGACCCTGTTACATACCCATACAGACACCCTTATACCATTCACATACCCATAGAGAGTCTCACACCAGCCGCGGCCGCTGCAGGTAAGAGTGATGGGGCCGGGTGGGGGGGATTTTGAGAGACGACGAGGGAAAATTAATTATTTATTTAATTTTTCCTTGGGGTCGTCTCTTGAAATCTCCTCACCCAGCCCCACTGCTCATACCTGCAGCGGCCACAGCTGTCTCACACCCTTTCTCATGCCCATTGATAACTCTTTTTTCCGAATCACATACTTATATAGACAGTGTGACATCCATTCACAAATCATACCGAGACTCTTACACACTCTCACATATCCATATAGACACTGTCGTACAGACCCCCAAGGATATTGCGGCATGGACTAGCAAATTTAGCAGCACAAATATGGAAATTTAGCAGCACAAATATGGGTATTTTGCAGCACTTTATTTTGTCATTTTTTAAACACCAAACGCAGAGATCTTATTTTTAGGAGGTATTGTACAACATAAAAGTTTACACCAAAGCACTGTGTACAGTATTTTGACTGCCAGGTTACCTACTGTGTGTATCATGCAGTATTTATGTTCACATTAATTTTATCTTGAGTACTGTGCCATTGTTACTCCATCCATCATCCCCTTTGGTTTTGCTTTGTTCACCCTAAGTTGGCAGGGTATGTCCAGACGTGGGTCCCTTGCTTACTTTGCCACTGGATTCAAGCTAGCCTGGCTGATGACGGCTGATTAGCCAGAAACCAGTCCCAGGATGCTTGTTTCCGGTCCAGGGAAGAAATGGCTTGGAAGTTCGGGCTGGACTGTTCCCATGAGGCACAGGGTCAGACTGATTTGCATATGCCCATGTCTGAACTGGGGTGGCTGAGTGAGCTAAAGAATGATGATAGATTAAACCCAGATCAGTTGACTGGGGTGTTATGGCCCGATTTTTGCCAATAATCAGGTCATGCAGGCACATCCCCCCTCAGGACCCAAAAATACAACACTCTACAATACTCTACAATACTTACCCAAGGCAGGAATACTACTTATACCTTGTCTCTTGCTGAGAAGACTTATACAATAACAATCTTCCTAGTGACAGGCGCTGTGCATGAGGCAATTTGCCGATCCTCTCTGCTACAGAATACTCGCCTAGGAAGAACCACATAAAACAGGCACAGTACCTCTCACCACAAGAAAAAGAAACCAATTGGTATATTCTGGGGTGTATTTATTATTGGTATATGATACACGGTAGGCCAATTTGTACCATTTTTAGCCAACAACCAACTAACAATTAGGCAATTACTAAACGCAATCAGAAAAACATAAATAGAAATATATGTCTATAAATGTATGGAACCTGAAAACAGAAGAAATAGATAAGCAAGAATAGTAGGAGTATAAGAATTAGTGGAACACCTCACCAACTGTCTGCTCATCCTGTTTCCACGTCCGGTTCTCCGCCCGAACAAGGAGACAAAGTGACACTATATGCCCACAGCCACAGCTGCATGTCTGCCCTGTGCTGGACTTCCACATAACAGAACCCAGACACCTCCTTTAGTACTGGTGTAAATGTAAGACGAAACTCCTGTTGAGCCTCGCCCCCTTTTCCTATCAGAATCCGTACCACTCTGCACCAAGGCCACAGCTTCAGCTGGCCAGGAGTCTGTTATGGCTTCAGAGCAGAGCAAGCACATTCCTCTGACAAGAACAAGTTCTCTGTAGTCAGTAAAGTGGGAAAAACAAGTGAAAAGGAAAACATGGCCTCCTCACCTAGTGAAGCTCATAAAAATGGCGACAGCTTAGAAAATGGAGTCGCTCAAGCATAGGCCACTATTCAGGAAAAAGATCAAAATTAGTATACAAGATGCCAAAGCCAATAGCAAGCACTGCTGTTAAGCAAGATAAAGTCGGAAACAGAAAGGGACATAATCAAGCCCTGCTCCGTAGCTTATTCTTACTAGGCAGGCCTACACATCACTATATTATGCTAAAATATGCTAAATAAGACTGAGATGGCGATGGGCGACGGTTATTATCAGGCCATTTATCCACATAAATGGCACATTCATTACACTGGGGGTAAGTGCTTGCAATGTTCAACACTCCGTCCATCATCCCCTTTTGTTTTGCTTTCTTCACCCTAAGTTGGCTCAGTATGCCCAGACGTGGGACCCTTGCTCACTTTGCCACTGAATTCAAGCTAGCCTGGCTGATGATGGCTGATTAGCCAGAAACCGGTCCCAGGATGCTTGTTTCCGGTCCAGGGAAGACATGGCTTGGCCGTTCGGGCTGGACTGTGCCCATGAGGAACAGGGTCAGACTGATTTGCATATGCCCATGTCTGAACCGGGGTGGCGTAGTGAGCTAAAGAATGATGATGGATTAAACCCAGATCAGTTGACTGGGGGTGAGTGCTTGCAATGTTCAACACTCAGTCCATCATCCCCTTCGGTTTTGCTTTGTTCACCCTAAGTGGGCAGGGTATGCCCAGACGTGGGTCCCTTGCTCACTTTGCCACTGGATTCTAGCTAGCCTGGCTGATGACAGCTGATTAGCCTGAAACTGGTCCCAGGATGCTTGTTTCTGGTCCAGGGAAGACATGGCTTGGCAGTCCGGGCTGGACTGTTCTTATGAGGCACAGGGTCAGACTGATTTGCATATAGCCATGTCTGAACTGGAGTGGCAGAGTGGGCTAAAGAACGGTGATGGATCAAACCCAGATCTTTTGACTGGGTGTGAGTGTTTGATTGGTTCAGATGCTCCGTCCATCACCACCCCCTTTTGTACCGCTTTTGGCTGCCATAAGTGTGGCAGGGTATGCTCAGACGTGAGTCCCTTGCTCACTTTGCCACTGGATTCAAGCAAGCCGGGCTGAAGACGGCTGTAATGCCAGAAACACCGGTCCTCGGAAGCTTGTTTCCGGTCCAGGGAAGACATGGCTTGGCAGTTCCGCCTGGACTGTTCCCATGAGGCACAGGGTCAGACTGATTTGCATATAGCCATGTCTGAACTGGGGTGGCAGAGTGGGCTAAAGAACGGTGATGGATCGAAACCAGATCTTTTGACTGGGTGCGAGTGTTTGATTGGTTCAGATGCTCTGTCCATCACCACCCCCTTTTGTACTGTACAGATACCAACAACTAAATACCGCTCAACACGCTCAATACTCAGAGGATCCAAGATTTTGTCAGTGCAGTCCATACAAATTTCATCTTCTGTTTCAGAGTGACTTTTCTAGCCTTTCTTATGCTTTGAATCATATATTGAAGACAGGGTCAAATCTACAAAATTTGTCTGCAAGGGAGTTTGTTGAGAACGTTCAAGAAAAAGATGAAAACTTGCAATATAACTTAATGAATTTGATGGCATGTCAATGGGGAATGAATGAGTATTGGTATTATCGTCATGGAGAACTCAATTGTATGTTGAGAATCCTAGGAGTACCTACTTGGTTTGTTATACTTAGTTGTACTGAATACACACTGGATGATCTGCTTGAATTTGTGAGAGACAAATTCAAATATTTAGGACATTAATGTAAAGACAACAGGAGAACTTTGCTTGCTGGATTCCGCTGTTTGCATATTTTAACGACATATTCCAAGTCATGCTATCTTTTATTTACCACTTTTGATTTGTTTGGCATAAAGAGTACCAAGCAAGAGGTGCTAGATAAAAGATGCTCCAAAATTTGGAACAAAAAGTGATGAGTGTGTGCTCTCTTTTATAGAACAGTATGTAACTTGTGCTATCCCGAAAAACACTACTGACATAGGCCTGAGATAACAAGTTATGTGGTTTAAAACAGGCAGAATAGTCTGCATGGGACCTGGTGTGCCCTAATGTCTGCCCTGCCTCACTGCTTTTCTAATATCCTGAATCCGGGACAGCGACTGGTCGGCTTTAATTTCAAGTACTGCCAACCTCATTTTGATGTCAGGCACCACCTTCAGAATGTTCCTTTCATATTGCCCTTGCCCTCCTGTGGGGTATATGTGCAGCCACTTTTCGAGCTTATACCACTGTTTTGCATATACTCCTGACAGCAACATAACAAGACATAGTTTTGGATGGTTGTAGTGTACCAGAGCACTGCACTAATAACACATTTTATATATATATATATTTCAGGAAAGAAACTGCACCCCCACAGAATGGAAACCTTTGCACATTCGTGCTAACTAGGTCCTGGTAGGGTGCAGCTGTATAATGAATTTTTATGTTTTCGTTATTTGCATTTGTTCCGTTTTTTACAGTAGCGTATATCAATCTTGGTCCTGACGAAAGCCGGGTTATTGTTACCTAGACGGCTGAAGCATGTCGACCTTTGTCCCTATTGCTATAAGATAGTTATTTGTTCAAACTATCAGCTCATGTTTTTAATCTTGACACTAGGATAGCCCTTATTAAAGATTTTTTGTGTGTCCTTGTAGTCATTTTAAATCTTCACTTTTCTTTTGCACTGCAAACTATCAGCGCCACTGATTGAGATCCCATTTTGGTCGGGTTAACCACCAGTGATGAACCAAGTGCAGTCAGGTTCCCCCTAGTAAGGGGTGGATTACACCAAGTTCGGACTATCATTCCCAGATGACGATGCTCCGCCAGAATGGTGGGCTGATGGGACTCATCTCAATTCAGAGAAGTTGGAGTTGTATTGCTCTCAGTTTCACGATCTTCTATCCAAACTCTGCTGTCTTTGCACGTTTTGACAGGTAGTCTCCTCTTTTATTGTTTGCATTGACCCCAAAGAATGCGGAAATCCAGCAATGGCCTAAAAGCCTTGCTTGTTGTCGTGTTGTTGCTGCACAGTGTTGGGGAAGTATAGGTACTGTGGCATAAGGCTTATAATGGCATCCAGGAAGGTGGGGAGGAACCTGGAGAACTATGCCTGGGATACTCCTGCCACTCTGGGGGTGGTGGGTTTGAAAGTTCTTGATTCCAGCATGTGGAGGGCAGCGAGTAGCTTGGCCTGCAGAGGGATGTTGGTGCAGCGCTGGCATATGGGCAGCAGCCTTGCACAATTTGGTTCAGGAGGTGGCCAATGGACCCCTTCTTGAGCCTGTACTGGACAATGACCTCCACGTGCCTGAGGTCAATGAGGGTGATCCTCTGATGGTATATCTACTCCTTTCTCCGGCGTTGCCTTGATGGTGGCGGTGGTTGTGGTCTCCTTGGTATCCTAACTGCAATAGCGGAAGATCGATAGCGTAGGATGATGTGGGTGTGTTCTACTTTTATAAAAGTATGTTAGCATCAATTTTAAGACCAGCTATTTCCTAGCACTAAAATTCTGCTGCTAATGAGACCCAGCCCAGTTTTTCAATTTTTGTGACGTTCAGAAAACTACTTGTCCATATGGCGTTGTGTGTTTTGCAGGTGTTTTACCGTGAAAACGATTACCTTGCATATAATTTTTGGTAAGTCTCGCTAGCTGAACTGGCATTGTTTAAAATCTCCACTAACTATGGAAAAGTGACACTAAAGGGGTCAGGCGGCACTTTGTAAATATGGCAATAAAAAAAATGCTGTAGCGTCAAAATAATAATGCTACAGTGCCGTTAAATCCTTGCAAATATGCCCCTTAGTTGCCAAACTCAGGAGAAAACATAGTTTTTTCTATTTGGCACTTCTTCAACTTTTTTGATCTTGTTGTGGGGAATCGGAATTATTAGAAGGCTATCACTATGATGAAGATTCATTTAATGCTGTAAAAGACAGTGTGCAGTCTTTAAAAATTATATGCAAATGCTAAGTGATGAGATTCCTCTATCCTACCGGTATATTCGCGTTGGAGACCGCAGGCAATATGGTCACCTATGATGGCACATTACAGACTTCGATGACCATTTAAATAATGCACTCCGCATTTCTCTGGGGACTACCCAGCCACGGGCGCTGTTATCTGGCCTGCCATAACT
Source organism: Lissotriton helveticus (assembly GCF_964261635.1). Lineage (NCBI taxonomy): Eukaryota > Metazoa > Chordata > Amphibia > Caudata > Salamandridae > Lissotriton > Lissotriton helveticus. The sequence continues at coordinate 685,039,524 of NC_136070.1, read as the reverse complement.
AGGCGCCAGTTCAGGTTATCTCTTTCGTACCCCTTTGTCCTGATGAGATTCACCAAGATGAAGCAATTGTCGCCGAGGTAGCTAGGGAAACGTCTTAAAGCAGTCAAAGTTCTCCACCACTTAGTCAAGATCCTCTTGGAGCACCTATTATTCAAAATGGAGCTGCAATAACAATAAATGAGGTGGAGACTGCAAAGGAGCAAGCTAGGCAGGAAACTGAAGATCTAGAACAGTTAGTTGCACAACTCAACAACGAACAGAAAGACATATATATGGAAGTAAAAGAGAAAGTAGGACATGGATATCTCCATGACAACAATGGATGCAGTTGCTCTCCCCTTACACCAATTCTATTATATATTAGTGGTCAATCTGGAACTGGGTAAAAGCTTTTAAATCAAAGTGCTGACCGCATACCTACAGAGGAAAACACAATCAAATTTGTTGTGTGTAGTGACAGCACCAGGATTGGCTGCATACAATATTAAAGGAATTACTCTACCTCGACTACTGATACTACCTGTAGAACATGACAATAAACTGGAATACCAGAAGTTATCTGGTGAAGCATGGCATGAGGTGGCAAGAGTTTTGAAGAAAATGAATTTTTTAAACATTGTTGAGGTAAGCATGGTCTCAAACTTAATGCCTTGCTTTCATTCACTTATGTATGCAATAAATTTAAAGAGCAGAGTACGATGCTCTCTTTGGAGGAACACATTTAATTATATTTGGTGACCTTCTGCAGCTAACCCCTGTGAAAGGAGAACATGTTTTCAAGACTCTTGTCCATGAACAAACAAATAATTCATTAGGAAGTTTTGGAAATATAAGCATTTGGCTGAATTTCCAATACCGAGAACTGTTGAAAAATATGTGTCAACGTCTGATGAAGTATATGGAAATATTCTGGAGGACTTTAAAGTTGGAGTTCTGACCAAGGAAGGTAAGAGTACCTTACAAAATTGACTTATCAAAAACTATTCAGCTCTAACAAGGTACCAACACCACTCATGTTCAATTTGATTGAAGATGGAAAATCATTACTCTGATAAATGCCTACATCTCAATATCCCTGTGAGTCACCGATGGGAGAGGAGCAACTCTTGTTTCAGCTGCATTTGCGAGATTGACTTTTGTGATTTTTTCAGTTTTTCAATTGACTTCCCTAATTTGATGGATGTCACAGCGAGTGCCTAACTCCCTCTGTTAGCCGTCAGGCCTCCTGCACCCTTTCCCTGCCTAATACCCTTCAAGTAACTACTAGTCCTATAATGCACTGTGAGGGTGATCGCCTTGTATGCCTTCCCATACTGCATTAGTGGAGGTCAGCTGACCTGTAACAGCATATAGGCTGTCTGATCCCTGTATCAGGTGCTTGGCTTTCCTTTCTGGATGGGACCACGCCCCTGTTTGCTGGTTCGAGTTTAGGATTCCTTCTGAAGTCTGCTGCAGAGGAGCTCTTTCTTGCGCACAATCTAGAGAAGTCTGATTCGGATTTTCCCCTGTTTCCTAACCTGCCTTGACTTGGATTAAACTCCCTACCTTCCGCTGCTTCATGTTTTGTCCCGAGCGCTAATACGTGCTGTTAGCAGTTTTGTCCTCTTGATGCAAGGTCAACGCCTCGGACGCGAGGCATTTCCTTTCTTTTTGTTTATTGAAGCTTTAGGCGCAAGTCGCGCCATTATTTCAACCTTTTTTGTTTGTGTTGATTGTTGCGCTTTTGAGTGCTAGGACACTGCTGAGGAACTCCGAGGTACGCTGACAAGCTGCTCGGACTCGGACACGTTTTCAAGTTAATTATGAGCGCATTTGTATTCTGAAACCGGCTTCTGCTATAACGCTCTAAATCACAGCGTGTGTAGGTCGCTGATTATAACTGGCCTTTTTTTTGGATTCCTTAACTCTTTCAGCCTTTTGCTTCTCGTGAAGACTGTTTGTTCAGACGCCCAGTCGACTGAGGATTTTCTTTACTTCCGGACACACATAAGGATGCCTGATTTTATTTGGCTTTCTTTACCTTGGATGCCATTAATGAACACTGCCTACATTTCCTTTACCTTGGATGTCACTAAAGAACACTGCCTACATTTCCTTTTCCTTGGAGAGACCTATTCACGTTTTAAGGTAAGCAATGTGCATGTAAGTAGGGCTGGCATACGATGCGAATTCCTGACCTGTATTTGCTATATATTGCATGAGCATTCATCACCTGATAACCTTTCTTTCTTCTGTTCCTTTTTACATCTGCAGGCTTACCCGTCCTTCAAACCTTTCCTTCGTGGAACACGCCCAGGTGGTTCTTTCCGGTCTCTTCACTCCCTGGGGGTATCAGTGTACCTTCATTGTACTTACCTGATTTGGAGGTGGCTATACCCTAAAGGAATGAAGAGGCGGTATCTTCGCTCCCATGGCTCTTGGTTCAGTTGGCCTTGGAATTGGAAAGCACAACACCCTCCTCCCCATTTGAAGTCCTCTATCCAACCGGTATATTCGCGTTGCAGACCGCAGACAATTTAGTTACCTATGACGGCACATCACAGACTTGGATGACCATTTAAATAACACACTGTGCATTTCTGCGGGGACTACCCAGCCACGGGAGCAGTTACCTGGCCTACCATAATTAGGCACCAGTTACGGGTTGTCTCTTTCGTACCCACTTGTCCTGATGAAGATTCACAAGCGGAGGTTGTAAGTTACCCTCTACGCATCTAGTTGGGTCGAAACATCAACACACATTCCAATCCAGGGCCTGTACCACCTCTCCCCAATATTAGGTGATGCATTTGGGAGTATGCCGGCACCATCCTAAAATAATGGACACTAAAGATTGAAGAACTAAAATTTTCTTGTAGACAGGGCCATCTATACTGGTGTACTCAGCCAGTGTTCCTTACAAATTGTGATATTGTATTTTTCAAATTGCCTTCCTTTGAATTTTCCCTCTCTCATTAACTTTACACACAAGCACTTTTTCTCTGCACCCATTCTCAAGAGTGACCTTATATAGATGTATTGTTATATTTGGCGATGAATTTGCTACTTTCTTTTTCTTTTGTGTGAACTAAAGAGCATTTATTTCTCTACTGTGCAACTATTGTGTTAAGACATTTTTCGAGAGACTTACCTGATTAATTTAGAAAAAGTCACAACCTCTTTGGTTTGTCTAAGGAGGAACATTGGAACCAATTGTTGTTCTTATTACAGTATACTCAGGTCCTCTGACGTTTATTGGGTTACCCCATTAGTTCTTAATGGGTACATCTAAAGATGTGCAGCAACTTCAATGAAGAATTACTGAAACTGGATAAAAGGAACTTTTTGAACTAACAGCTATTGATAAAATGGAGCAGGGATACATCCTTTACAACGCAACTTTTACCACGCAATGCTTTTACATCGCAACTTTTACAACGCAAACCATTACAACGCATTGCGCTGGGGGCGCGCTAGGATAGGGAATAGATTAAATTTACTATCCAAAACCTTCCCTACTATCCACGGGGACTGGAGTTGGAATAGTAAATTAAACTATTCACTATCCAGCACCCCAAAGTGCTATGCGTTGTAAAGGCATGCGTTGTAAAACTTGCAATGTAAAAGCATGCGTGGTAAAAGCATGCGTTGTAATGTCATACATTAAATGGAGCATCATGGAGTAACAATAATGCTGACTGAGAAACTGCAAGCAAAACTTGATTCTTTAGAAAAATCTATATCCAGGACTGCTGGAGTAGAAAAATGTTTACGTGTTTGAAGAAATTGTAGAGTAATTTTGTGGCAAAATTTAAATGTTCAGGAAGGCATAGTAAATGATACAATAGCTTAGGTAATTGATTTTATTAATTTTCATAAATCTCAAGGTTTAAGTGTAGATGTAGCTTTTATTAGTATTGGGAGTAGTGTATTCAAAGAAGGTGTGCCATACGTTGTATTGTCATGAGTTAGAACACTGTCCGGTTTGTTTTTAGTTGATTTTGATAAAAAGAAAGTTAGTGCTTACACTGAGTTGAGTTAGGGAGTAAAACCTGTTGAGAAGTGAATATGCTTCTCACTTAGGTCAGTATCCTATTTATCAGAAACAGACAATTTGTCCTGAGCGCAAACTTGTTAAGCAATCAATGAATGTTGTGCAAAAGAAAGATACAGATGAGGATAAGAAGAAGAAACAACTAAATAAAAGAGAAATAGTAGGGTTTCAGTGGGAAAATAGAAATGGTATCAACTGCTATGCTAATGTAGTTCTGACTGTAGCCTTTCATTTACCTCACATCTTGTAAATGCAATTGAGCATATAGGAGACAGCCGGTTCTGATCAGAACCATATTGTTTCCTGCAATGTTTAGTTAGTGGTAGGACTGTATTACATTCTGCTTCATGAATACTACATAATGGACACAATCAGTGGATCTGCACTATTTTCTCTGAACTCTCAGTAAGACCCACAAGAGTTTAATATGATTATCCTTGGACTTTTGGAACAAGAAAAGGTGAATATTGAAGAGTTATTTGGTTTAACTTACAAATGGGATCAAGATTGTGTAGATTGCTCTTTCACATCTACTAATAATTCAAATTCTGAAAGGTTCCTCTATTTCACATTACTGGTTTCGAAAACTGTATCATTTGACACTGATAAGAAATGCGAACTAGAGCATGACTTGCCCAAATTGTAGATATGATTGTTTGTCTACATTGCAGATACACAGAAGTGGTAAATACCGTATATTGATGCATCAACAATGTAGAGTAGATAGATCAAAACTAGAAACTAAAATTTCTGACTTTAAAGCCAGAAACATTTCAATTTCTGGAAGAACGTACACAACGCTATTGTTTTTAATGAAGGAGGACATATAACTTCAGGACACTACGATGTGTACTTAAAAACTCTAAGAGGATGGATGGAATGCAATGACAGTAATATCACATATAAACATAAACTGCCTTTTAAACTTCCAAATTCATACCTTTTCTTTTTGCAACTAAAGTTCTAAGAATGGTTTCTCTTTAAAAAGTGGTTTACTGTGCTTGTACAGTATTGAATATTAGTTTTAAAGACATAATTTGGCCAACTAAGGGGTTTTCAAAATGGACTTTTACATATGGATATATGTTACATCTATTTTCATAAATGGACTACTTAAATATTATACTATGTTTTGTTTGTGGATATGTTTATTTATAGTAGTTGAGTAGGTACAAGGGAAATGAATTTTCAACGGTTTGTAGTGAGTGCATGCATAATATAATGTCTTGTGCAAGTCTGTTTTTTTTCTACAATCTATGTGATTGTTTTTTCCCTGCTGATCAATGATGAAACTTCGCACATTGTTTAAGTTGTACCGGTATTTTTTATAAATGTTTAAGATTCATGTTTATTTGCGTTAGTGATTTGCAGCTCTGTAAGGTTCTTTATTAAAAAAGCTAGTTTATTTGCAGAAACCTAAACTTTACTATGTAAATCTATACTTTGTAACATTAACTTATCTTCATGTTTTCTCTCTTTTATCACAGGTTCAAGGAATGCTTTATTACTGTAATGTAGGTGCCTAAGTATATGTTTAACTTTATAGTAAGAAAAAAGGAGTAAAATTAATAAAAGAGACTCGTGTGTTCCTTCAACAAGAAAATATTTCCCACATATTTTTAAATGACATCTTAGGACAGCTACTATTTAAACTTCAATGTTGGCTGATAAAGTTTAAATGTACAGAGATGGTTGGCTGATGATACATCTTCCTGCTTCTCCATCACTTGAGGAACTTCCAGTGTCTTTAACAAGTGTAAGTTTAGCACATGTCTTTGTGCTTTTACACCGAAACTAAATAAAAAGTAATTAACAATGTCTCTTCACCATCTTCATTATGGTTATAATGTCATATTTTCTTTTAAAACAAGTTAATAGCATTTAGAACAGTAAACAACCATTTCTTTAAACTCTGCGCAAGTTGGTGCGAAGCTGATATTTGCAGAAAGTTGATTGGATGGAGATGACGATGCTCCTGCATCACTACAAGATGTTGCTTTCTCCTTCAGCTTTCTAAAATATGCACGTTCGTGGTTGCTCTTGATGGGCTTCCACATCGAGGATGTGCCGTAACTGAAATTTTCATAGTACCTCTAGAAAGCTGCTTCCCACACATCTTGCATTCAACATACCTGGCAATGGTTTTCTTTTCTCCAGCTGGTACAATGAACCACTACCACACATCACTCTCCTTTTGTGTGGAAGTAACTTCTTCTTATTCCACCACTCCTTCTTCCTCTTGTGCAGCTAAAGCAGCTGATACCTTTGCTTTTGTCATAATGGAAGGCACCTATCGGATTTGCACCTTTCTCAAACAACAGCCAGGTTCAAATTGACTGTTTGGGCCTGTTCTCCCAAAATGCGGATGTGGTTCAAGAGGAACCAATTGAAATAAAGCTTTGGTTTTTATTATTGAGTGAGTCCGTGGATTATGACGCAAATCCTCAGATTCGTGTGATAATAAAATAGTTCATTTCAGCAGGAACTTGAAAAGAACCAGTAAAAAGTTTTAAATCTGTTTTGCCTAATACTATTATATAATTGTAAAGTTCCAATACCCCCAAAGAATTGTTTAGTATTTCAGCGAATCCGCAAATCGTATCCGCAAGTTCGTTGCTACCACGTGATCAGAACAAAAAAAATAGAATTGAAAGCAGAAGAGCCTAAAGTTCCGCAAGAAATCTGCAGATACTAAGTTTCATTAAAATAAAAAAATTAATGCAGTTATAATACTTATATATGAAATGTAACTAGTGTTTAATTGTTTCGCCCAAAAATGTACTATAATTATTTACATTTTACTATGTTTTTCACTCGTGTCTCATCTATTTTTGAACTCTATGTACTATATTGTTTCCTACCTTTTTGCATCATTGTCACTGCTTTCACTTTACTATTTTTGTATTATTTACACTCTTTTCTGATAGTTTTTTCTAAAATATTAAAATTAAAACCACATTTTTTTCATATTTTGTATTTGTTTATTGTAAACTAATATTAATCTATGGGATTGGCCAATGACTGTAGTTGTAGCAGACTCACTGTGAACAATCTACCACACACTACAAAAATAATAAAAAATTACTTTAAAAAAAAAGGAGAGAAATGTTATACTTAGGGCCTAATTAGGAGTCCGGCAGTCCAAGCACTGCCAGACTTGTGGTGGCTTGGTGGTCCAGCGACCGCCGCACTGGTGGTCCGACCACCCCACTAGGACTTGGGTGGTTGGACTGTAATTAAACTGCTGGCTCCGCAGTGGCATGGTGGTCAGAGGCTATGTAATAAGCAGGTGATGCTACTGCAGTACAGCCATGCGTATTATAAGTTTCAGGACCGCTAGCGGTTCCATGGAGGTGCTGAAACAAAGGGTCCCTGTGCCCCTTAACCCTGGGGATGCATGCAGGGGGTCACAACATGTATACCCCTGTGTGAATGCACCCAAGTTCCTGCATGGAGCTGTGTATAATCCAGGAAGCAATTAAAGTCCCCAGTCCACACTATAGGGACCTCCAGATATCGGACAAGTTCCTGTTCCAACTGAGTAAAGAGAACACCATCATCTACAATAGGGGCATATCCATTCAGGAGGCACACCACCATGATATTCAAGGCTCCATACAAGAGCAGATACCTCCCCTCAATGTCTGCCTTATACCCCCAGGACTAGAACAGGACCTGATGAGCAATCCCTATGAATACACATTGCACATAACTGGAATACGTTGCAGAATGCAACTGACCCGTTCACTTCTTATGCAACTTCTGCATCTTGCCGTGGCGTATGTGTCTCCGGCAACATTGCGATATGTATTCCCTGCCTACGGAGATATGTCTGCATCCTGTAAAGTTTGACATAGGAGTTGAGACTATTTACATTTCACGTTAGTCACCTAGTACAACCACGCATGGCAACTGTGTGTGTATGAGTTCCATCACACCCAGCTGTCCCTTCCCCTGTCCCAGGACTACAAGCCCCGATCACGTAACTTCAGATCCACCACCACAGAAGCAACCCCAATGGTATTGCTGCACCTATTAACTTGAAAAGATTTCCCCCAAACCCCCAGGGTAAACATGACAAAGAAACAACGTGTCAAAGCATTACCATGATCCGCTCCCCTGGAATACTTGCACTTATGCACTCGTAAGTGCCAGTACAGGCAAATGCCTAACAGAAAAACACCTCAATCCGGTACTCCGGGTAGTATGACGGGGCAGCTTCACCCAGTGCCAGAAACAACCGCAGTCGACTCTGAGTTCTTCCCAGCCCAGTTCCACTTTCACCCACACACTTCACACACTATTCCATCCACCAAAAACACACTCACAACTCTAACGGTGTTCCCATCATAAACCAACTCACTCAACGCACCGCACTACAACTCAGGGGCTAATCCTCGTCTACTAGGCTCTTGCTGCACTGCCAAGCAGGGTATTAGAATGGAGGCACGCGGAGGCATCATGAATAGCCCCTGAGCATCCCCCCAAAGGGAAGTGTCAGGCGAATACCCAAGATTCTCGCCTCCGCCAGGCAGTTGGACCCCTCTATGGCAGTCTAGAACAACAGTTCTGTGGCCCACAACCCTTGCAAAGGAATAAACATTACCACTTGAGCAGCCCCATAATTTTCCCCTCAATGCCGGAGGGTCTTCCACAGTCTCGGAGCTACTTTTGCCAGAGTTAGTGGCCGTCACGACCTCCACCAGAACCCTCACCTCAGCCCGCTCCACACATTGGAGCTCCATGTCCAGTATGCCAGCAGAGGAAAGTAAGTTAGCAGTAATTTCAGAGATTGGAGATTATTGAATAGTGTACTGTGATGAACTGAAGTTAAATACAGCAGTCAACATTATACTCTGGAGGAATAAGGTGGTGAAATGGATGGGCATGAAGACTACAACACAATATTTTGAAACGAAGAGGGGAGTCACAGGTACATTGATATTACAGGCATTGGACACTTTACTGGTAGACTGAGAATAAGCGTAAATTTGACAGACCATCCAAAACCACTCAAGTAAAAATAGATGGTGGACACAAGGCAGATAGAACTTGTAAGGCAACACCATATTAGGAAGCTTGATAGAGGACAGATTAAAGTACCTATATGAACAATATCTAAATAATGAAAGGAAATGAGGACTGCAGAACCACAACAGTGGAGAGGTTTGTCCATCCCTATTGATGGAGGATGCAGTGACTTGTTAATGTAAGATGCACAGGAGATGCTTTTCTTCTAAGCATTTATTTGGACAAAGTGTTCACTATTTGCTAAAACCAATAAAAAAGGTTTAAAAATGATCTTCCCTCACATAACCCTGTTCAATCTCTCAGTCAAATGCATATAGTTTTGAAAATGAAACTCGTGCTGACAATCTTTCTAAATGTGTTGCCCCACTCAACCCTGCCAATTAACCTCTCTATTGAAAAATGTGTACAGTGAAATAAATTCAGTTTATGACCGGTCCACAACAACCTGATTAAAATATTCCACTCTTTCTTTTCAGATACTTTGGTGAATAACACCTTCAGTGCTCACTAGTTCCTTGGAAAGGCAAGAAGCTTCTGCAGCTTAAAATCCTAATGAACATATACCAAAACATCCAGAAAACCCTGTACATTAGTAAATGGTATAGGATGTCATAATGATCTGACTCTCTGGATTGTGTAGTGAGTTCCCTATAGGGCCCGCTGTAGTTCTCCCCTATATTTGCCTAACTAGGTTGTAGGCCACTTTTGCTTTGCATGTTACAAAGTAACATATTTGTTTTTTTGCCACATTATTATTGTAGACATATGCTGCACATGTTTAGTTATTCAGCTCTTCTGCTGGGATTCATTCTAAAAATTTTGTAAAAGGTCGAACAATATTGTGCCCGGTTTTTCTCTGTGGTCGGTCACTTACATTTACCTGGAAATCTCCTCTCTTAAAGACATCCAGAGACTCAATGATGTCCTAAATGAAGTTCAAGACTGGCTGACAAAGAATCACCTGAAACTCAACCCCGATAAGACAGAAACACTCCTCATCTCAAACAAAGAAGATAACCCTCAAATCACCGAGTGGCTAAAGTCGATCGATGCTCTCAAGGGTAACCTCACGCTAGCCGACTCCGTTAAATCCCTGGGCTTCACCTTAGACCCTAAACTAACCCTGACAAATCACATTAAGAACTCGGCAAAAAGCGCATTCTTCAACCTCAGACTTTTGAACAAAATTAAACCTTACATTCCCAACAAGGACCTCAAACTAGCCACGCAATCTCTAGTTCTATCAAGACTGGACTATGGGAACTCAATCCTAACAGGCATCCCCAAATCCCACCTGGCTCCACTAAAAACAACACTTCACGCGGCAGCAAGAATGATCACAGGCTGCAAAAAATATGATCACATCTCCCCGGCTCTGAAAGAACTCGAATGGCTCCCCGTGGAAATGCGAAGTACCTTCAGAACGGCCTGCCTAACCCACAAGGCCCTCCACACCGGCAAACCGGAATACCTGGCTAACAAGCTCAAAAAAGCAGGCCAAGCCAGAAATTTGAGAAGCTCTAATTCCCTGCTGCTCATCCTACAAAAAACCAGAAGGAAGAGAACTGCGGACTGCTCTTTCTCAGGAAATGCCCCCAAAATATGGAACGCCATCCCCCCGCACATCAGAACTCTACCGTCCTATGCAGAATTCAAGAGCCAACTTAAATCCTTGTGCCTGATCCGCTCCCTTGGTTATGGATAACTTGGAGCTGCAAACGTCTCAGAATCCATGCGGTATTGTTGAATCCAGTACTGAGAAGCCCTGCTGTCCGAACTTTTCTTCCTTCCAAATTGTCTGTCGCCGATTGCTTTTATTGGGTTTGTTTCATGTTGTTCTCTTTTTCATGCCCACTACTGTGAAGCGCTCTGATACCTTTGGGTCTTGTTAGCGCTATAGAAAACTTCTAAATAAATAAACTTACACATTCTAACACATAGAAATACCAAAGTGACCCAGCTGCTGTTTTCTAGCATGCAATTTTTTATCATATAAGCAGAGAGTTGCTGTTTTGAAAATAGAGAGGAGAATTTCTAGGAGAAGAAAAATCCCAGGGTGAGTGTACCAGCTTTGTGCAATCTGAGATGCAGCCCAACTAATGACAAATGCCAGGTATGGGGCCTGGCTCTAATTACAGAGATCTCTGCTATACCATTGTGCTCATGTTGTGAGGTTAAGCTTGGGCAAGTATATAATTCCCCTAGATAGGGCTTTTCATTGTATACAGTTTATTAATAATGCTAATTGCTCTGCTCACTTGCATATGTTTTCTAATTGCAGCACAGTTGCTACATGATACAGCACGTTAGTTTCAATAAATATTTTAAACTTTCCTTGTGTCTGTCATTTGCTTAATAAGGACATGCATAAGTGAGAAAACGAAATGTGCTGGTCCGTTACCATGGTTCCCTGAGAGGATCAGACTGTTGTGTTCTGGGGTGTCAACTTACCTGTTACTCTGGGAAGGTTAGGAGGGTAGGTATGGCACTATGAGCTAGTCGTATTTGGGCCCATAGGTACTAATGTGGTATGGTGACTTAGTCCCCATATACTTACGTTCTGCGATCACAGACGTAGTTCTGTTCCTAAACACATTTCATGCAACACGGTACCGCCTAAGTTTGGTCTGGTACTTATTCACGGGTCTCCTGAGTAGTGCTTGTGCGTTTGCATAACACCCTTATACTAGGGACGTCCATAGTGTTGGGGATTAATCCTCTACAGTGTTTACAGGAATCACCTAATTCTCGATTCAGTTTGTTTCACGCATCTTGTTGGCACAACCACCAGGAGTTGGCTTGCCAGGACAAGCCCAGTTGCCTGCAGTGCCTACAATGTAATTCTTCATTCAGTTACAGGCAAAGCTCCCACAAATCATGAGGAAGTTCCATTTTGGATTGCCCCAAAAAATCAACCAAATTAAAGCTGTGTTGATCCTCACGGGACCACAAGGCAAGTACAGAATTCTAACCATGTGCTTTCCCAATGGAATGGTTCCAGCTATAGGGGACCGCAACATTTGCGGAACGGTCTTTGCTGCTGTGTATACCATCAGTCATAGCATTCCATCCACGTCAGTCTTGGCAGATGTGTTAAAACAAATACAGAATGAACACAATTCATCTGATGCCCTGGATTTGGGGATGAAACTATTGGGAAATTTTCATGCAGTGCCCGCAATGATTCTGTCTAACATTAAAGGCAAAGAATCATCTCTGGTTATACATCAATGGCTCCCACTGGTTGCACAAGTCGACGTGAACATGAGCTGAATATTAATATTACTGGTGTGTACATATCCTTAGGATGCAATAATTTGGGAACTAAACCTACTAAACCACTTCTTGGCAAACCTAGAACAGAAAAGGAAGCCAAGCAGCTCTGTGAGTTTGTTAACAAATTATGGTATAAATCTTAACAAACACAGAGGATCTCCACCCCTGTAGCCCTCTGAGAGGCACAGTGGTTTCCACAATGACACTAAAATTAAGGCTCCAGATGACAGGTATCAGATTTCTGATACACGTTCTCCTAATTTCTTATAGGACTCATCTGACAAGCAGTACGTGAGAGTGAGGCAATATGATCGCAGTCAAGAAGAGTAACTGAAACCAAAAAGCAAGACACAACGCTCGCCTGACGTGAAGATGAAGGAGGAAAATCCTCCTCAATATAAAGCTCCATTTCAGAAAAAGAAAGTTGCACCTATAACAGCAAAAAATGCCTCAGATACAGAGAACCCTCCTCCTGAACAGGAGTTGGACAGTGACTCTCCTCAACAATGCAGCAGAAGTCACTATAGTGCACAGGAGTTTCTGGCATTACAGTTAAAACCCCATGTATGCTCCTAGCTCTTCCAGATAGGTTATATGACTAGGATATACAAATTGAGGGTGACATACAGCGCACCATTAAAGCAATATTCTGAGCAAATGTAACTTTGTCTTACGACATCCTTTTAGCAGAGGTAAATTTCCCCCCACTCTTTGTTCAAACATCTTGTCCCTGAGGAAGTCAAAAAACCCTATGCTGCAGGATGGGCTCTAGCACAAGCCCCATCTTTATACCGCAATCATGTCGGCTGGGATAAGGACTCTCCTTATCATATCATACCCATACGGTCCAGCCTGCAGGTGCAACCACAATACCCTATTAAAGGTGATGCCAAGGTACATATTAGAGAAATACTCTCACAATTGGAGTACAGGGACTAATGGAACCCTGTGTCTCTCAGATGAATAATCATCTTCTTACTGCTTTGAAACAGGATAATTCATATCGCATAGTCTCAGGCTACAGACATTTAAATGGTCATACGTGAACGTTTGCTATACAAAACACACACAGAACGGCATTAAATAACAATATAGTCAGTAAAAAATACAAAATCAGAACACACAGATGAGCTCAAATCTTTACAATCTGACTTGCTTGCAATACGTCACTTACATACACAAGTAAGTACCACAAACCTGGTTATCTGAGTCTTACCGGGTGCAGTTGGATTTATCTATATCGCTTTTAAAGTAGGTGAATCAGTGCTGATAGAATTTATATTCCAGAGCAGAAATGTGTTTTCCTTCCACTGAAACATTACTCATTGATGTGCAGATGGCAATTCTTGAAGTTGACCTGTCTTTACATAAGAATTTCTTCAGTAAGAGCATGTTTGCCCCATGCCCACCTCTGTCTTACCTCTTGAACAGTATGAATATATTTTCTACACTGATGGTTCAGCCCAGCCTGCCATAGGTTATAAACAGCAATATTCTGCAGCATGCGTCACCGTTATTGGTGTTATGTTGGACGGAAAATTCCAACCACAAGAAACACAGTTGCTCCATGATTGAGCATGATAGTTTCAATAAATATTGTAAACTTTCCTCGCGTCTTTCATTTGTTTATTATGGATATGTATAAGTGAGAGAACAAAAGGTGATGATCTATTACCAAAGTTCCCCGAGGGGGCTAGTGTGTTGTGTTCTGGAGTACCAACTTGCCTGTTACTCTGGGAAGGATAGGAAGGCAGGTATGACATTATGAGCTAGTCAAATTTGGGCCCATAGGCACTAATGTAGTATGTGAGTAAGGGTCTTATTACATCTGCGGCAGTCCTGGGACCACCGTACTTGCGGTGGCAGTTCGACCACCACTACCCATCCTCCGTAGCACGAGTGTGGTTGGGACCACCACAAGACTGCTGCATCCGCCGGGATCAAGGATCCCACTGTGGCGACGGTCTGACAATGACCTGAATATGCTGGAGGTGCTGATGCTGGTACGCCGAATATATTCCGACCTGCATAACCAGTGCCTTTTTCATGGCGGGGACCCTGAAATGAAAAGGGTGGAAACATGCAGGTAAGGAGGCCCGAACAGAACCCCGGCTGATTCTGGGCCTGGGGGTGCATGTGAGGGGGTACATGTTGTGCACCCCTGGAATTGCACACTCGTTCCTGCACGGTGCGGAATGCACAAGTGGTACATGCCACACCATGCAGGAACGTGCTGCGGGCACTCTCACGGCAGCGGTATGCTAGTTAGGCTCTCCTATGAGCCTAACACAGCCACCGCCATGAGACCACCGCAACTCCACCCTGGATTACACTCATAATCCGGTGGCCAGGCTCACCATGGCATTGGTGGTCTTCCTGGGACCGTTGCGGTGGTGGTCTCAGAGGTAGACTGCCAAAGTCATAATAAAGCCCTTCGTCCCTCCATACTGATGTTCTGTGATCCCAGCCATAGTTCTGTTCCTAAACAGAATCCCTGCAACAACGGTGAATGCATTAGCAGGTGAAGAGTAAGAGATGCGCCTACACCGCATTCTAGTTATTAGTTTGCAAACATACCACAGCTCACAAGGCAATGGTGCACATTTTTACAACCAGCCAAGAGACAAGACTGTCCCTTTTCGCTGTAATCAAAAACAAGGTACAATGTCGATATTGTACTTTTCGACAAAGAGTGTTCAGTCCAAGGATTTTAGCACAATATGAGCATCCTTTGGCTTGGTGACTTTGTGAAAGTGCACCAGAGTGCTAGTTATGAGACACATACTGTGGAAGTGTTATATTCCTATTGTGTCATGGAGACAGCCTGCAGTACTATGGGTGAATGGCCCCTGCCAACATATATAGAACGTGGGAGCTCTTCTACCATAGATTATGTTTTTGTTTCCTCTCTACTTGTGGATTGTTTAGCTAGTGCAGATGTTCCCAGTACCATATATAGTGATCACAATCCAATTTTGACTACTTTTAACTCTGTTAAAAAACTGGACAAGCGACAAGAAATAGGGGCAACAAATCTAATGGTATCAATTGACAAACTTAGAGTCGTTTGGAAGGGAATTGATAACAAGGGACTTTTAGCATGTATTTTGAATAAGCACCCCCAATTGAACGACACTTGTTTGTCTATTGATGTTCCTGGCCCCGAAATTATAGTGGCTTTTACCCGCCTGTGCGTAGCTTTTAAAGAGGAGATCTCCAAACCAGTCAAATGCTCCGCTAAAGAACCTCGGTGGTTTGACAGTACTTGCTCGAAAGCAAATCGGGAATTAAGGGAGGCACTTTTAGCAAAACCTAGAAACCAGCCCCTAATAAGATCATTAAGAGTATGTTACAAACAAGCCACTAAAACTCGGACAGAAGAAATTCTGAAGGATAAGTGGGATTCTCTTGCCCGAACAGCAACTTTAAAAGATGTTGCCGGTTTTTGGGGTGAGGTTAAATCTTTGAGGTCTATAGGATCAAATATCACCCCCATTAATTGCAATATATCGAGCAAAACGTGGGAAGATCACTTCTCTAGCACCTTGTACACCAGTCGATACTTATCCAGTTATGGGTCTTAATTTTTCAATAATGGAGGTGGAAGATGCGATAAATCAGAGTGCTGGCAACAAGGCCCCCGGTCCTGATGGGTTATCTATCGATCAAATCAAATCAGAGCCCGAATTCTGGTCTCCACTATTGTGTAATGTTTTTAATAACCTGTCTGACTCCCCCACCCCGGAAACCTGGTCTAATAGCATCATTGTCCCCATCTTTAAGAAGGGTGACAGACTTAATCCTAGTTGCTATCGTCCGATATCTTCAATTGATAACACCTTAAAGATTCTGGGCAGAGTCATCTTTAATAAGATAAGAGTCTGGGGTGAGGAGAATAGGATTTTACATCCTTGTCAGCTAGGTTTCAGAAGCAATGTGGGGACTGTGGAGCAATGTCTGAACTTGAATCTCATTATGGGCAAATACATCATAGCCAAAAAAGCCCCTTTGTATTTGGGCTTTATGGATTTAAGTTCAGCATTCGATTTTGTTAATGGCTCCAAATTATGGGTGGCCCTGTTGAATTATGGGCTGGATAAAGCTCTCGTACATTTTCTTGCTCATTTGCACAGCGATTTAAAAGCCCGAGTGAGAGTAAACAGTGAAGGAGAGGTTTCCTAGGACATTTTAATTGGTAGGGGGGTCAGACAAGGTTGTGTCTTGGCCCCCCTGCTTTTTATTTTGTACATAAATGAATTAAGTAGTTCTCTGTCCAAGTTAATCAGCGATGTACCCAGTATTAATGGCACCTTACTTCCTTGCCTCTTATACGCAGACGATGCGGTTCTTATGGGCCGCACCCCAAAAGCACTGCGCACTTTAATAACTGGTTTTGTTTCCCACATGGCGGACCTCGGGCTCTGCACTAATTTTAATAAATCTTATATAATGTCGTGTGGGCCTAAGAGACATAACATCCAGCGCATCGTCACAGGGAATGATGCCCTAAAAAGCACTTGCACTTTTCCTTACCTAGGGTTAATGTTTTCCAACACATGTTCCTGGCAGCCTCATGTGGTTCACGGGAGGAACAAACTAGCTAAGGCAATCAACTCCATAATTAGCCTTCAGCAACCCAAACGTGCTGAGGTAGTAAGCCCCTTACTGCAAATCTATAGAACCCAATGCCTCCCAACGGCAACTTACGGCGCAGAGGTATGGGGATACTCTAATAGCGCCAATATTCAGATTGAAGAAAAAAGATTTTGCCGGAAGATCCTGGGGGCTTCTATCTCAGCACCAACTTATATATGCCATAGGGAGCTGAACCTTTTTTATGTGGAGGACTTCATTAGGTCGAGACCAGCATTATTCTGGTTAAAAATATGGCGGAACCAGGCCGCCTCTTTGACCCAAGAAATAATCCTAGATTGCCTACAGTGCGATAGGGCACATGACATACCCTGGCTCAGGGCGGTAAAAAACAGTTTATTAAGTGTTGGTATGGGGCACTTATTTACTTCCTGTCTGGCCACTGAAAAAATGCAACATAAATTGGTAAGAGGGGCGCTGTTTAATCTATACCGGAAAGAGCGAGAAATATCTGAGTTAAACAAACCTACCATCATAAGATATATTCCCCTCCTGGTCCAGGATAGCAGGCCTAACAACTTGCCGCAGAGATACCTGACAAAGAACTTGGGCAGGTGGAACAGACGTTTGCTTTTTCGTCTTAGGGATCGTAGCATCAGATTTTTCTTATCTTTTCCACTGGGCTTTAATAAAAATCTGGAGTCTATGCAATGCCCCTGTAGCCATGTTAGTAAGCAATCTTTGTTGCATTTCTTGTTCTTTTGTGGTTTCTATGCTAGATATTCAAAATTCTATTTAATCCCTTATTTCAAAAAACATGCAATAACGGATTTCAACCTAGCATTTAAGGAAATATTACTTTTAAATTGTGATGAAATTATTTTTAGAATAAGTTGCTTCCTGTTATCGGCTACTCGTTCCCGCACAACTATGAACATGCCTTGAAATTTGATTCTTTCTTTCCCTATGATGATTTGTCAGTGGCTCGCACATGAATTTTAATACTTCTTGCACTTTGCACTTTCACAATCAACTGTTATTTTAATTGTTCTATACTGTTTTTAATCATTTATTATTGGATTGTGTGTTATCTTGTACTTTTATGGATGTTTTATATGTCCGAATAAAGATCATTTGACTTGACTTGACTATTGTGTCATTATAACACACATTAATATATTAGTGATGCCAATGCTATGCAAAATACAAAGCATTCTCAAAAACAAAATACATAGATATATACTCTCAATCTTTTTTAAAATGTTATTCACCAACAAATACCAATTTGGCTTGTTTTGTATGCACAATATTTTATTAACACTGTGCATTCTAACTCCCAGGGTAAAATAATGTGTGTAAAACATTGGGAGGGCTATTCACAAATTACATTTTCTTGTATGTTTTGTACTGCGAAACGTACTACAAAATGCCACTCACAAAGCTGTGTGCCGAGTTTGTGCCTTTGCCTCTCCTATACCTATATTTGCAGAGACTGCAAAGTCTTAGCATTCACAGATATACATCTTAGTGGCAAATGTGGAATGAACACAAGAGAGGGGCTGGAAAATGGGGAATATACATGAATAAAGAGAGGGGTTAAGAGAGGAGAAAGAGAGGTGTTAAGAGAGGAGTAAGGAGGGGTTTAACGAGGGTCAGGTAGGAGTTTAGGGAGGGACATCAGCCCACTCACAAAAGAGTAAGTCTATAGCTATTCACTAACTGCACTTCTATAATTGCTACAGCCGAAAAGGGACCAAAAACACTAGTAAAGCGCGCCAGCTCAGAGCGGGAGTAGGTCTAACATCATACAAGGCCAATTAATGTTATTGCAACCCACTCTCACACGAAATAACTGAGTTAGGTCTTAAAATAAAACCCGTAAGAAAATAATAGCTCTGACAGTGCTGAACTCTGGAAAAACACTTACATTTGCACACAATGTAATGAAAGTTGGCCTCCCCCCTTTTCCTGCATATCATGGTTATCTTTAAAAAAAATATATATTATACCCGAAGAAAGTCATCTTTTCATTATAATGTACACTACATATACTTATTGTATGCATCTCACTTGGAGGCACTGTAAAATCCAAGACATCAAACCTTAATCTGAAAACTTAAAGAAGAGAAGATAGAAAATCTCAAATAGTTGACTTCTGAGTGCCTCATGTATAATAACTCCTGTTTGGAGAACAGTGTATGTGGAGTAACATGAATCGGCACAAATAATGATGTAGAACATTTTTGTGACAAAAATTGAATCATTATTCCCTTTCTGTATGAGTTAAATTTAATAACCCACAATGTTACTAGTTAGTCTTTTTAAAGTGTATACACTGCAGCACTGCAAGTGACATTTTTTGTTATCTTTTGATCCATTTGAGCTAGAAGCATTTTTTGGTAGAAATCTGCAAATTATATGGATGACTGTGGAATATGTGGAAAAAATGACAAATTTCCATGTATGTGGCTAATGAAAGGGCCATACCATTAAAAAAAATTCCAGTGGCCGCTGTTTTAACAATTAAGGGAGACATGTTTGATGAAGGGCTTCTACTTTGTTATTAAATTGTGCCCTATCGTTTGGCCCCCCAATTAAAAAGAATTACCAAAAGTCTCAATTTAATCTTTTGATTTTGAATATGAACACAAACAACACCGGTAGGTTGATAGCCACACTGCGCTTTGACATGTTTGACGACACACTAAATCAGCGTTCTCCTTGTCCAGTCAGATTTGGGGCCGTTTTCTTCTCGTTTACGGGGTTTAACTCCTGGAGATATCCAAAGAATCTATGTAACGTATACAGGGCATGGTGCATAAACTCTTCACTCACCCATCCCTGTGAGAGTAGAATAAGGTCTTCTTGGTCCTGACGAAATGCTTAGATGCACTAGGGACTCCTATAGGCATGAAACATGTTGAACCTTGTACTCACACCTATTGCAGATAAATAGACCATTATATCTATTTCAAGCTCAAACTACGTTTTTATACTTGACAAAGGGATCCCACCATTAAAATGTTGTTCTTGCTTGGATCCCCAGTCAATTTTTAACTCACTCAACTCTCATCCATTCTACTCACACATTCCTACCCCTCATCCCACATCGGTGGAAAAGAAAGGTCTCCGGAAAAGAGCCCCCTCGAGGAGCCTGTTGGGCATTGCAGCACCGGCTCAACTAGGAGCTGCCCGATCATGAAGCATGACACCCCTCGGGATGCGCGAGGGCCCTTGCTCCTAAAAGGAGCTCTCCCCTCCGCTCACCAGTCTCCCTACCTAGATATTTACTTAGATATTTACATAGGAACAGTACACTCCTTCTTCACACAACTGTAAGGGGCCAGTGTATCGGACCTTCAAAAAGGCCCCAGTCCCTCCATCCTTGTTTTGTATGAACACAAACAGACACAGTTTTCTTAGTTTACATATTTTACTGTTACCTATAGCTTTATAAAGCCAGGACAGCCCTAGATCCACTTGTGGAAGCCGCCACCTCGGACTATGAACTGTTTCTGTTACAATAAATAAATATAAAGAACCCCTGCTCATAGGCCCTCTTAATTCACTTTGTCCCCCCATTCCCTCCCAGGCTGGGCATGATAGGTTTACTGATTGCCATCCCACCCACCCCCACCCCCAAGAAAATGTGTCCATGGATAAACCAAGGTCATTAATGGCACGTTCTTCTTGGTGGACTGCAGCTTTGTCCTGGGGCATCAAAACATTGATCTCCAGTGATTTTCTTTCCCTTGTGCTCTTTGCAAAACGCTACTGCTTTTAGAACCCAGGGGAATGTGCGTGCCCACTTCTCCATGTGTGGGCACCAGCTGGTATCCATATTTATGGTGGTCTCCCTAGGGTTCCCAACAGTAGGGTCCCACCGGCCGTGGCTACAACTGATGCATCACAGAGTTGCCGGACGGTGAGGACCAGCCAAAGATGGTCTGCTCTTGGATAATGGATTCTTTCCTGCAAACAGTTCCCCTCTGGAAGGGACTCTTTTGGCAGGGAGTTCCCCTCCATGCATACACAACGTCACTGGAGCCAGCATATTGATGTTAGACCTAGAAGAGAAGTGATCATCTGCTGTTGTTGTTTTCCGACATCCACGTGGGCCTCACTTTCTCACTCATTTGGCACAGGAAGGGACGCAGGCAGCAGTGGTTGGGCGTAAGTGGCGGTGACATAGTGGGGGTTTCTGTGGAAGGTGGTGGGTGCCGGTAACTGCTTAGCTTTTACTCCCACTCTGCATGCTGAGGCTGTTCTGTAGGTTAAGTCGGTTCATCTGAGCCTCCTCTAGGCTGCGCAGTCGCCGTAGCTGTAGGTCATCCAGCTTCTTCCACAGCTCCTGGCGCTCCTTCTCTTTTTTCAGGTCTCTAGTAGTTAGGAAGAAAGTAATAAAATACATGAAATATGATAAAGAATTGTTTTCCATAATCAAAGCCAAAATAACTTGTTTGGTGTGTTTGTGATGTAGCGCGATGTAGGGGTGTGCATATTCAGCTACTCCTGTTTGTTTTCCTACTGCCAATGAATTAGCTGGCCATTAAGGCGACCCATTTGTGGGCATTTCATGTAATTAACTTAGACTCTCTTCCAATATAGGTGTCATAACATCTATAATCTGTCTTACATGGGCTGCGGGTTATGCAGCCTTCACTGTAACATTTTAGGGGGTTCTCTGAGCACGTTGGCATTTGCAAAGTTTTAATATATATGTCCATACTTCTCAATCAGTACAAGGAAATTCTTCTATTACAAATCCCTTACATCGCACGGCGGCCTACTATGGTATTCAAGGGGACCACTTAAGAGCCTTTTGGGACAATAATGGCCCTTTCAATGAGCATCATACCCAGGTAAACACAAGGAATCACATAGTGCTCCCTGGTTTCTTAGGACATGAAAGGATAATTTGTATTTATTTGGTTAGGAATATGGATGTGATAAAGGCATGGCTAAATTGTGCTTTTAATGATAATTATTGTATTGGAATAATTCTAGTTTCCAGACTTGAGCTCGTTTTTTGTCAGGGGTGGATGGGTAGTAGTACATTTAAATTGAGTACGGTAAAGACAAAACTTTTGATTGTTAATGACGGTAATGGCTTATGGCTAGACACCTAGTGGCCTGGAAAAAGAGTGAATAACTTGGAAGTTAAAATGAATAATTCGTTCTGAAAATGCAAATATTGAGAAAAAATGTCCCGCACATGTCCTTTGTAATAAGGCATATTGCGGTGGCAGCATCAAAAGTATCTCATCTGGATTATTCAAATGCTCTTTATCTAGAGCTATCTGACGCTCTGTTTTTTACACTCCAGATTTTCCATAGCATGGTACTTACACTAGCGACAGCTGCTCCCCACTTCATCCATGCCAAGACTATCCTACAGAAGCTCCACTGGCTGTTGGTGAGGCCGAGCATGTGCTTTAAATCCTTGTGCATAGTTCATAAATCTTGTTCCAGGGACCTCCCAGTCTTTATTCAAAGGCGCCTCCAGTCATACACACCAAGAATAACCCTGAGATCTTAGACAGCCAATTTGAAGCTTGTACTTAAGATTTGTAGTTTGGATGGGAGGACTCTGTGATTATACTATCACTACAAAACATTTTAATTATCATCCACCCCCCAACCTACGCCCACAAACACTTTTACTTCAATTTTGGAACCTGCGGAAAATGTGGCTGTTTGAGCTACTTTTTGCAGATCCATAATGAATGAGTTGTCTGAATTATCACTCTTCCATTTGGAGTAGCGCCTTGAAACCACTTGTGATACAACATTTTACAAATGCTTGATAACATAACAAAGAAAATATTTCCCAATTCAGGAACCTACTAGTTCTAGAAATCCACTGTTAATCCATAATGAAAGCGATTGACCTTTCATACAAATAAGGTTTAAATAGTCCTACTATCCCACAGCTACACATATAAAGGTGTCTGTGGTGTATTGGGTTTGCCTTTACTCTCCTTATGCATGTGTGGATCTTGTATCCGGGAATTCTGCAGGCAGGGTGCAGGCTTATGGAGGCATAGGTGTGACCGCCATAAGCTCATAATGGGACACAGGTACCTCTGACATGGAATGTATTCTGCGTCTTCTTCGTAGTACACCTTGTGGTCACTTAAGCAAACAACAACTGATAGGTGATTTCTATGACAATCTCTGTGCTAGTCAGTACTCTCTTTGCTCCTGAAATATTCCTGCCTGGCCTTGGCTGAACTTTATATATTATCATTATTATTTTTTTTTTTACAGGAGTTGAGGAAAACATGGAGGAGCAGAAGATGCCACGTCAATGAGGTAGGTGTGTTACGGATTTTAAGTAATGAGGAACCATAATGTTGACTATGGAAAATGGGCTTCTATTTGAATGGAGACTTCCAATAGTCTATAGCTTCAGATTTGCGTGTCTAGATAGGACACTTTAACGCTTCCCGCCAAATAATTGCCTTCCAATAGAACAATAATACCCGGAAGACCAGTGGCTGAATTAAGGCCAGACTGGCAAAGAGTGAGACTGCAATCTACTGTGTAAGAATCTGGCACAAATCGCGAGAACGTGTGTCAAGATGCAAGACTGATACCAAATCAGTGAGTTAAAGTGCATAAATGATTATTCTGCAATGATGTCTGTTTCTTTCGCTGATACCACTTTTCGTGGGCCTCAAATTGCAGCATATGAGCATACTTACTGTTGCTTTTCTACTTTGTATGATGCTGTCAGGTCTTCAAAGAGTTTTCCATTCATTTCCATGAAGGTCTTGAGCACGTTATAGATCAAGGAGACAATTGTCCTGTGGAAAAGGATAGGATGTGATGAGGCAAGTGAAGACAGGAGAAGAAACACATGTGAAAGGGAAGACACTGGAAGATATGTGAAGGAGCAGGAAAACTGGGGGTTGAAGGACAGAGCAATGGAGACAGAAGAGAAGCCACGAGGGTGTTGAGAGGCATCAGGTGAAACACCTACTGTTCAAATATAAATATCCCAAATTGTATATAGTACCTAATGATGGAGTTCAGTTAATTCTATGCACTCAGAACCTTGGCACATAGGGCAACTGAGACAGGTGGACACACAATGATATGACGGCCCCCAGCGCCTTGACACCCTCGGGTGATTGTGCTTTGCAAATACTGGACATTTACATTTACATATGTCTTAGTTCACAATATAGGTTCCAGTAGGGAAGATGGGATTCTTAATCCGAGTCCCTCGATTCAAAACTAAAAAACACTAGACCATTAGAGCACATCTCAACCTAGCCTCACCTTAACTTCCAAGCTAGAATATATCACACGTCAACTTAGCTACTAGAATATATCACCTACACGTGGCTCCTCAAGAGAGTAAAAATGTTTAGTGGGGCCTCAGCTGCACCATCCATCTAAGGAACCAACCCCTGTGACTGTAAAATCCTTGAAATGAACATCATTTGCGATTCCACTCACATATAAAAATATCTTAAATCAGCATAAGACAAACAATGCTCAGGTGGGAAGCTAATAGAGGTAAGAAAGAAAGGATTGAAAATTCAGTTAGAAGCAGAAATGTATATTGACATGCTGAATCCTATGAGATAGGAGTGATAACAGTGAGGATTGTACTGATAACAGTGAGGATTGTACCAGAGGGAAAGTATTGTGCCATCTGTAAATCTTCTGGGAGAGTGGGTGAGGATATGATTTTTTAATGAATATGTTTACTTCTTGTTTTTTTGTGACAAACAATCTATGCAATATATAGAATTACAGACGAGTAACTGTGAATGACAGAGGTGTTTTTAAGCCAGGGGTTCCACGTGATATCCAACAGCCTATGAGAGTTGTCTATGATGTCACTGCAAATGCCTTGATTAAAAATATACCGGTTATTCACTGTGTAGACATCTATAATGTTATGTTATATGTGAGACCGAAATCATCATCCCCTGCTTTCAAAATATTTGCAGGTGAAAATAGGGGGGTATACATAAGTGGCCTGCCCTCCAACCATAAACATATCCTGAGGTGCCTAGTTCTTAGAGGTTATTATGCACCTCAAAGGTAAAATGCCAGAGGGTCCCGTGCTCATTGGAGGTGACTGGGATGGGGTAATTGATGCCTAAAGGTCAAGGGGAGAAGACGGACCCTATAAAGCTCCTACACTAATGTCAAATTTCACAGAGACACTAAGACTGTCCAATGGCTGGTGCGTGTCTCAAGCACAAGAGAGGGGCTATACCTTTTACTCGGGGACCCAGACTGGACTAATTTTTGTTGCCTAGGACAGCGGTGTGTAGAGGTATCGAGGTCCAAATTCTGGATATCAGGCTCTCTGATCATTCTCCAGTGGAGCTCTCTCTTTGGACGTCAATGGCCTGTGATGCGATGGAGACTAAGCACATGGCCTCTTCAGGACAAGACATGTAGAGCACACATAGACTAAGCAATTTATACTTACCTCAAGCACAAACAGGCCTTAGTAGATTCTACGGGAGTCCTTTGGAAAGCCCTGATGGCGGACCTCAGGGGAGATGATATACGCCTCTTCATTGGACATAAACGCTATCAACAGCAAACCGCAATAGATCTTGAGTTCTAGAGTTCCAATACCTTGCTACCCAATCACCTGACCTTCATAGAGACATACTACACATGCAAAGACTGCTGCAGCAGGTCATGATGAATGAAATCAAGTCAGTGTGGCTGGCAGAACAAAGCCATATTTACCAATGGGGGTTAAGGCAAGAATATTGTTCTATCTGCTCTGCCAAGACATCAGACACTACACCATAACAGCATACATTTCTGGACCAAATGGCTTAAAGATCACGGGTGACAGGGAAATAGCTCAGTAGCTCATGCAGTTTTGTGTAGTGCTGTATTCTAGGAGGGAATCGTCCCGTCTGGACATAGAAACGTTTGTGTCTGACCTTCCTCTGCGGGGGTTGTTCGACGAAGAGAGCATTACTCTTGAGGATGACCACCCAGAGGCAGAACTCTTGTCAGCCCTAAATGGTTTCAGTTGGGGGAAGGTGCCGGGCCCTAATGGGTTCCCAATGGATTCTTCAAATGAAACACCAGCAGACCTACTGACCCCCTCTAAAGACACTCTCCGGTAAGCAAGAGATTAAAGACGGCTGCCACCTGACTTGTGGCTAGCTAATATTGTGGTGATCCCTAAAGCAGGCTATCTGCTGGAGCTGTACTCTTCTTATTACCCCATTTCCCTCTTAAACACCAAGGTAAAGATAACTGCGAAAGCGTTAGCAGAACAGCTCATTTCAGTACTACCCTCTCTGATCCACAGAGATTAGGCTGGGCCACGCTGAGCTATGAGACACAATATACAGCGGTTGTATAATGCTCTTGTCCTGGCAAACCGGCTGGAGTGCCTAGCCACGGTCCAGTTGACAGGCATTGAGAAGGCGTTTTACTCCGTGGGGTGGGAATTTCTATTCGCCCTCGTTAGTAGGCTTAACTTTGGACCAAGATTCATGTCACATGCACGATGACTCTACAGAAGCTCATCGGCTGAGTTTCCAGTGGGTTGGCGCTGTTGGACACCTTTCCAATTCAAAGAGGAAAGAGGCAGGGTTGCCCATTATAGCCCCTTCTGTTTGTCCTTACCATAGAGCCACTAGCGGCTACGGATTGATGCTTAGGTGAAAGGGTTCGACTGGGATGTTGGCGTTTCTGAGAAGGTGTCCCTCAATGGTGAGGATATTCTTATTTTCCTAACGGATCCTGAGAGATTGGGTCACTGTACCCTACAGATATGCCACACCTTCTGTGAGATTACTGGCTTATAATTAAATCAGGCGAAATCGTCGATGTTCCTGGCCAGCGCATATTTCCAGGACTTAAGGTGGGCCCGGGAGTTCCAAATAGTTAGCTCCAAATAGTTACACAATGGTTCAAATACTTAGGAGTATACTTTAGGATGATGCTGCGGTGACATGGGAATGAAACATTCAAGCACTGATAGATAAAATGAGAACCGGCATTACGTTCTGGTCGATGTCCCCTTTATCCCTTGTTGCCAGGTCTATCATTTTTAAGATTCAAAACTTTTCAAATGAACTGCCCTACTTGTATTTCACTAGGATACATTCCCCCGTTGGAGCACCCTGTGGAACTGGGGTTTCCCACTATTTTCCCTATTGAAATGTTTTAAATCTACATAGGAGGGAGGAATTGCGACAGGTGAGATACAGTCTTACTACACAGCCCCTCAACCGCTGATTGTAAATGAATGGTTGTATGATTTCCAGGGGATCCCTCTGGTGCATCTGAAAAATGGGCACTACGTGGGAAACACAAACAACACTTGCTATATGGAGGCAAGGTATATTCAACTCTCACACACTGGCCACCATAAATATGATACAGATTTCGAGAGATACCCTTATGGTACTGGGCTGGAATAAGTGACTCACTGAACAGACACCGCTTTAAGTAGGAACAGTATTTAAACAAGTAACCAAGTTAGAGGGTTTCCAAAAGTGGGATACTATTGGGATCGCTACATAGGGTAATGAGATGACTGGACTGGTGCCTAAATTCTCTAGGGATCTCCAAGCCAAATATGAGTTACACTGCAGCCAGTTTTTCCAATACCTCCAACCGCGGTCTGCTATTAAACCGTACATATCTGGCCTGAAGGCCCTACTGGAATCCAATCCCCTAGAAGCGAAGTTACTCCTGGGAGACCTAGGAGATCACACTTTGACCTGAATTTACTGATCACTACCAAATAACACTACAGATCCATTGGACTCATTATGCTTGGTTTGGGAGAAAGACCTTGAACATCTAAGGTACGATGAGTAGGTTGTGTCTAGAATAGCTCCAAAAGAGATGGCCAAATTGAGTAGACTGCAGCTGATTTAAATAAAGTATTTGCACAGAATCCACCTTACGAGACAAAGATTGTGGTAGTTGGGATTGGCTGCCTCTCCCTCCTGTCTCCAGTGTTCTTTGCATGAGGGTGACCTAACAATTACAATCTGGCGGTACCAGGTTGTGGGCAAGTCTTTCTTGCTATGTTATACACTGCGACCCACTCCAAAGATGGTCACCCTACACATAAATGTTGATTTGGACATTAATACGATTAAACAGACATTCCTTTGGCTAGGATTAGTGGTTCCAAAACGAGACATAGCCCACCATTGGAGGAAGCTGGGTCCCCCTCGATGGAGGAGTGGTGAAGGGGGCTTGATCATTGTAAGGCAGAGGAAAAACTGATCTATGTTGCGAGAGGCTGCCCATAGGAATGTCAACATATTGGGGAACCCTGGGGGCAATATCGAGAGATCAATATAGATTGATTGGACACACCAAATCCTACCCTTGATGATGAAATTTGTAGCTACCAAGACTGAAATTGCTTGCATAGAATGGGGAGTCTTGGCTGTAGCTAAAGACAGTTGTTTGTTCTTGGTAGTCTACGCAATGGGGGATCAGATGGGTGATGGGGAGGGTTTGGTGACTCCATTTTTATGTTAAATTAAAATTTTATTTCCTACTCCACTGGTGACTTAAAATCAATCAAATGTATTGTAAATATTTTTTATCCTGGCAGTCTGTAACCTACCCTCTTTACCCTCTGATAATAACTCTCCCCAGAAATCTAAATGTAAAAAGAGATACCCAGCATCCTGCCACCCACCACCACCACCATCACCGCCACGACCAGTGCCTTCCTGCCAAAAGGAGCCAGCTCTGCTCTGCACTGACTGGAGTTCTGTGAGAGCTTCTAGTCCAGATGAGTTGTTTTCTCCTGTCAGTGTGGGCCTACAGAGATCTGTGCTGACAGGAGAAGACGGTGGTTGGCACAGCATCTCCTGCGATCTCTCGCCTCGATCTTATCTGTGAAAGAAAGGGATGTGTCTATCAACCCTCCCTGGGCCCATGTCTCTTAAGACCCAGGTAAGGTGGTAGAGCAAATGGAAACTACCAGGCTTTCAATGGAAACCATATAAACAGAAATTTGTCCAGTTGTCTCACTTTTGTACTACTATCTTGGCTTGACTTTAATGAAATTGTGTATCTCCCAGGAGTCTTGCTGTCATAGCCCAGAGGAAGATATGCTTACTGGTTCCAGTGTTCTTTGGATACTCGGTAGAGTGTGCTGAAGATTATCGGAAGGATGCTGTGGCAGTTATCTTCAATCAAGCTTAGGATATATTCGTTATTCCAGAAATACAGAGCCCGCTCTGCAACCTAAAAGAAAAGGAAATCCAGTCAGCTTTGGCAAGTTACATTTCTAAGCTTTGGAAACCTCTCTTCTGATTGTCTTATTAACAAAGTTGACCCCAATGTTCAACCACTCTATTTTTCTGATATTTGTGTTCCTGTTTGGTGTTTGTAGGTCAAGAAATTATATAAAAAGATATGCCAAGGTTGTGGTCTTAGAGAGAAAATATAGATCTGTTTCTCCATAATCAGGTTTTACTATATGTTAATGTAATGGTCTACAATCATGTAAAACTGCATCTTTAAAGCTGTACTTCTGATTCCCATAGAGCCCCCCAACATAAAATGGAGGATATGAACAGACAGTTATGTTCTATGGTCAGATATGATTCAATGCAAGGAAGACTACTTCGGGATAGCCATCTAGTTGGAGCAACTAGAAAAAAGACATCACTCCACAGGGTAGATGCTCAGGTTTGAGATTGACTCTCTTGTAAAATCAATAACCCTAAACACTCTTTTCTATTTCCAGGTTCTGTGTTGTTATGCTACGGTGCGTGATGTTATATGCTCTGTGTATTGTGCTTTTAGTAACCAAAGACAGCTTATAAGCACTGAAGGCCATTTTAACTCTAAGGGTACAGAGGTAAGTCATTCTTTTTTCTGGTATGCTTGGATTCTGCCAATGTTAGTGTGTATTACATGCTATCAGCTTGGGTTACCGCTACATACCTTGCTGACACCACGCTGCATCACAGAGGGAGAAGCCGCCACCGCCAGGAGTCAACCGCCCGTAGAACTCCGCGCCGCCGCTCCGGGAACCACAACACCCGGCAGGCCTCGCGGCGGCGCGTAGAGTGACGCGCACAGGGAGCGCGAGCGGGTTCAAAGGCGGGCACGAACCGGCAGAGCGGGGGAAACCGCTACATACCTTGCTGACACCACGCTGCACCACAGAGGGAGAAGCCGCCACCGCCAGGAGTCAACCGCCCGTAGAACTCCGCGCCGCCGCTCCGGGAACCACAACACCCGGCAGGCCTCGCGGCGGCGCGTAGAGTGACGCGCACAGGGAGCGCGAGCGGGTTCAAAGGCGGGCACGAACCCGCGTCGCGGGACGCGAGCGGGACGCCCGGGGCTAAGCCCGGGCAAAGGGCGGGCCCTCTTAGGCCCTCTGAGGCCCGAGGAGCCTGGCCTGGGCCAGATACCCTGCCCGTTTGTAAATAGCCAAAGGACATCGAGACTGCAAAACTGTAAGTTGGCTAAAAAATAATAAGTTGGTGCCATATATTAGTGTGAATATCTGAGAACCTGTTGTATTGAAACAGGGACTGGTCTTTGTTCATAATTCTTTCCTGTTGTATAGTGGGTCATTTGTGTGACTCGCTATGAATCACCCAGAGACCAGAAGTAGGGCAGCCGCTGGGGCAAAGAAATTAACCGGTACCCTAGATGACTTTATAGTACGCACAAACGCCCTTATCGATGAAGGGATCATACTGATGGACAGAAGGGTGTCCCAAGACTTAGCCATGGCAAAACGTTCCTCTCTGGGCCATATTGCTCAAGCTTGCACACCTAAAAATGTATCCGCTCCAAAAACACTAGTAATGGTACACAAGGATCAGGGTTCTGATTTATCAGCCTCACAGGAAGGCCTGGAGGCAACCCCAAATCTTTCCTTGCTGCTGGAAAATGGCCCTGCGGCAATTGAAAATGATACATCAGATAGTACCCTAATTGAAAGGGGGAGGAAGGAGGGGGCAATCCCTAAACAAAAGCCCACTAAGACGACCACTCGAAAAGGTAATAAACCCCAGACTATCAAAATCCACGACCCAATTCAGCTGGATCAAACATTGCCGAATGAGAATACTAACTTAGATGCTGCCAGTAATATTAATGACACCGTAGGGGGACCTCGGGTAAGCATGGGTATAACATTAAGCCTGCCAGATGAAACTATACTGGATAGTAGTTTGGAGGGAATTTTGGACCAAAGTGGGGTAGTTGAGAACCAAGCGGGAGGGGGAGAGGACTGTAGTAGCCTAAGCATGGCTAATAATAACATCTTTGCTATGCTAAAAACTCTTTTAGAACCTATTGAGGTAAGGCTACGATGTCTGGAAAGAATATTGACTAACATCCATAAAGATATTAGTGCCCCTAGCTTTAATGTGAACAATAAAGCTCCACAACAAAAACCAAACATGAATAGACCACCCACAGCTGCAAAAAATGATGTCACGATCAATTTACCATCAAAACCTACCATCAATCCACCTCCAAAACCCACCAATAATCCACTTCCAAAATCTACACCTATACCCAAAAATCCAACCACAATTAATAAAGTAGCGTCACCCAGGCAAACTCCCAAGGATAAAACTAATGTTGGAAAAAGGGAGACACGTAGAAATATACATCTACCACCGGAAGCATTTCCATACGTGGTGGTCCTTACTGGAGTCCCACAACCTGATAATCAATCATATGAAAATAATGGGGGACTTATAAATAAAACAATACATTGGCTAAACGATAATTACCCCTTGCCACCAGCCTTTAAAAGCAATATCCTCATGGTTGAAAGGGCTCCTTGGGTGGGCTATAATAATAATAATAAAAAAAGGATACACGGTGATTGCGTGGTGATAACATTCGAGAATCCCCGCACCGCCAAATTCATTACATCGAGGCCCCCAAGAAATCATGGTTTGTCTATTGTGGCTAGGTCATTATCCTATTTTTACCCTGAGGGTGAACAACCGGACAATAAATGGAGCTGGACCAGGGACAAACGATACCATGGTGGTAATAGCGGTCAGGCTTTTGACAATAACCACCACAACATACAGTGGTCTGGGAGGCATGAAGATGGTTGGAACACGGTGAAATATAAAGGGAGGCCCCCTTACTCTTGTCCTCAAGGTTATGATTTAGGGTGCACAGGCATCCCGCAATTCCCTTCATTTTTCCCGTGTTACAACCGGTATGATTGCTTAGAAGGAGTGGATTGACTCCCCGAGACCAAGGAAGATGACTTGTTGCCAAACAACGCTTTGGGCTTGGGTCCTATAAGCTGTCTAGGGTCTGAGGAAACCTTAGAAATACAGGTGGGGGATCAGTCTATACATGGGGACCTGGTCAGTAGACTAGGGGACAGTGTAGATATTTCACCTACTGAAAAAGATTACTGTAAGGTGCTTTTTTGGAACGTGGCTGGGTTAAAACAAAAGATCACTAATCCAACCTGGGATGAGGCCATTACCGACGTGGGAATATTAGCCCTCCAAGAAACTTGGGCTATCACCCCGATACATCTTAATGGCTATAAAACATACTTCACCCCGGCGGTGGGTAGTATACATGGGAGACCTAAGGGGGGGTTGATTGTATATATATCTAATCTTCTAGTATACGATAAAATCTCCTTCTCCCCTGGATCCAGCTTTTATAAAAAAATAGTAATCTACACAAGGAAGGGTCCAAAGATGGTCCTTCTTAATTTTTATAATAATTGTCCAGATAGCATGATTAAGGATGTACTTGACACATTAACTACAGAAATGCAAAACGAACTCGATAAGAGCAAGAGGGCTGAAGTTATGTTATTATGGGGGGGTGATTTTAATTGTACTCTCTGCAAAAAGGGCCAAAAGGGTATTTGTGGCCTAATGCTGGAACAAGATGTAAACCTGACGCATTTTGAACACACCCTACTAGGCGACTCATTAAATGAGATGATTTTTAACTTCAATTTTGGGTTTTCTAATGAGCTAGCACACTATACAACGCCATTTGCTCCAACATTTGTGGGGCGGGGTGCCTCATCTACTATTGATTTTAATTTATGTACACTTAGCTCTGCGAGTAGATTGATCAAAGCAAATGTCATGGATTTACCATTGAGTGATCACCTGCCACAGGTATTAAAAATGGAGAACTTATTTGTTGCAGCTGATACTAGAGAAGGTCCGGACCAAATGGTCCAGGACGTGAGGTTGGGTGCTCAAAATGGTTATAACCTTAAATGGAGCAGATTGGTTCCGGATGACTTTCTGTATAAAATATTGAGGAAATGCATGAGTAGTTTCTTGGTTTGTTTAGACGAATACGCAGAGCACGGTGATATAATAACCCATTTTAATACCATCTCTAGTACAATTAAGGAAGCTTTGTGGGTTGTAAGGAAAAACTTCTTAAAGTCCAATAGGAAATGGTTCGATAGGAACTGCACTCGAGCCTTAACAAAGCTTAGACTTGCAATTCATAAAAGACCACGGGATGTAATCTCAATTAGAATTGCTAGGAAGGACTATAACTTAGCACTGAAGGATAGGAAGGCCTCGATAAAAAGGGAGGCCTGGGATAATCTATGCGCTGCC
Organism: Lissotriton helveticus; assembly: GCF_964261635.1. Classification (NCBI taxonomy): domain Eukaryota; kingdom Metazoa; phylum Chordata; class Amphibia; order Caudata; family Salamandridae; genus Lissotriton; species Lissotriton helveticus. The sequence continues at coordinate 685,006,008 of NC_136070.1, read as the reverse complement.
TCAAAATCAAATGATCCGACAGCTTTCTGGAGGGTTATTAATACCCCCCTTTTATATGAACAAAAAGCACGCCTAGAAATCGCTATCACAGAAGATGAGTGGGTGGATCATTTTTCTTCCCTTTATAAGGCTGTGGAACCAACTCCTGACACAGGTCAGGATGCGGGGATGTTAAGGTTAGTTACTACCGGTACCTTGACTGTAACCCTTCCAGAAGTTATAGCTAGTTTGAAGGCGACTAAGGGGGGCAAGGCAGCAGGGCCAGACGGCATACCAGCTGACCTCTATAAAGCTAACATTGAACTATGGGGGCCACTGCTGGTTCAGCTTTTTAATGCCGCCTTGGTAAATAGCCCAATTCCTACCTGGTTTACATCGGTAATAGTCCCAATTTTTAAGAAAGGGGACAGGCTTAGTTGCACTTGCTATAGGCCAATTTCCTTATTGGACTCCTCTATAAAAATTTTGGGGAGAGTGATTTTAGCAAAACTACAGAGCTGGGCTGAGGATAATGGGGTGCTAAGTGATTTCCAATTTGGGTTCCAAAAGGGTCTGGGGACCATAGAGCAAGGTTTGAATCTCTTCACCTTGCAACAAAAATATATAAAGGTTAAAAAACAACGTCTATACCTCACTTTTGTTGATTTAACATCAGCTTTTGACTGTGTGTCACACACCAAACTATGGTCAATTATGGCCGAGTTGGGGGTAGACAATGCCATTATATGTTTTCTGAGAGAGCTTTATTCTGGGGCCACTGCTAGTGTAAGATACGGAAATAGTGGTGAATGTAGCAGACAATTTGGGATTGGCCGGGGTGTGCGCCAAGGGTGCGTTTTAGCCCCCTTTTTATTCTTGTTATATATAAATGGAATGGAGAAGCATCTCGTGCAGGAGGGCCGAGACATGCCTATGGTGAGAGGTAGGCCTGTCCCGGCATTAATGTACGCCGATGATGCCGTTCTGATGGCACGCACACCAATGGCTTTACAAACTTTGGTGACAGCCTTTAACACCTTTATGCTTGGTTTAGATTTGAAAATTAATTGCTCTAAAACTTTATCTATGTTCTGTGGGTCCAGAACAAGCAAGCATTTGAAGCCAATCTTTATAAATACTAATCCCTTAGAAAGGACCCCTACCTTCCCGTATCTAGGGATACTGTTCCATGAAGGTGGCTCTTGGACTACAGCAATTCATGCGAGGTCTCTGCTATTCTCTAAAACTATTATGGCCCTAAAATGCTTTATGAAAAAAATAGGAAAAAAACCCATAAAGGAGATTTTAACTGTTTATAATGCAACCTGTATATCTGTAGCTACTTATGGTGCTGGATTATGGGGGTATTCAAATGTTAGTGTGATTCAAACCATGGAAAACAAGTTCTTATGTCACATTCTGTCCGTACCCCAAAGTACTGCAACGATGATATGCCATGTTGAATTGGGTATACCCTATATTACAGATACTATTAAAATTCAGCCAGTTCTTCTTTGGCATAGGGTCTGGACAAAAGAGGAATGTGCTGTCAATCGGGCCATTTTAAAGGACATCATGGTTTTGGACAATATTAGCAACTTTACATGGATAGGCTTCGTCAAAGAATTTCTTCGGAAAATAAATTGCCCCCAATACTTTGAGGACCCTCAATCCATGGAATATATATCTAGAAGGGATTTGAAAAATTTATGTATGGTGCACCTCAAGGAAATGAGATATATGGAAGAGGTGAGAAAAAAGACTGTTTCTGCCCACCAGGACATTCTATGTGGAGAAAAATTGCAGCCATATCTCTCATTGTATATGCCTAACCATGAACGTTACCTTCTGACCCGTTTTAGACTGAATATTGTTTTTAGGACACTATCGTTCCCCTTGATGAATTGTTGGTCGAAGGATTTATGTCTTTGTCCATGCGATGAAGTATCCCATCAATCAGATATACACATATTATTTTTTTGTAAATTTTATACTCTTCCTCGAAAGAATCTTATCATCCCTATCCTCAAGGATCTAAATGTATATAGATGCCGCCTAGCGTTTACAGAATGCCAGAAAATGGAAACTGTTTTTATGGTTGCTTCAATTGCAGAATTTTTAAAACTGGTTTTTAAGTGCCGTAAATCAATTCAAACGGACTGATCGTTTTTTTATTGTATATATGAATTATACTTTGATGTTTTCTTTTCTTTTTGTGTTCTTAAAATAAGCTTACTTCACCTCTTGTAAACTGTATTTGTCATGTTACTTTCATGGTTATCTTGCTTTTTTAACCGAATAAAGTAATTTTGAATCTTGAATCTTGGGTTATACTGTCTCCTACTGTAGACCTGATATCACATGGTGGGGAACTCCTGCACCGTGTTGGTCTCCTGCTCTAGTGCAGAGGGTTTTGAAACCTCCCCAAGACATCTGAAGCATCTGTTTCTTTTGATGGGGTGAAGTGGAGTAGAGTGTCCCTTAGGGCAATGCTCAACATAAAGCCCTGTCCCCTCTGCAAAGCTATGCTCCCTTTGAAGCCCCTTCATGACTGGTGAGAGTAATGTGCCCAAGTCCCCACCACCTCTCTTCTTTCACACCATGGCACCAAGGTGGCTAAGAAAGACTTGTAGGCAGCTTCATCATGCCTGTCTTTGATACTCTTGCATGCCTGATCGATGAGATTGACATCTGCTTGGGTTCTGGCAACACCACTTCACTCTTTCTCTCTCTTGCTCTCTCCCACAGTCTTTCCTGCTTAAAGCAATATTTGCAGACAGTGTCATATCCTAGGATAAGGCTGTCAACTCCTCAAACTCCACACTATCCTAGTATTCCTTACTCTCTAGAATGCCCATGTTCTGCACAAATGGTAGTCTGGTGTGAGTAAGGAGCCTCGATTGAGAGCAGGGTTCAGTCTATGCATCCTAGGAGTGTTGTGCTGTAAACCTGGCATCCCTAGTGCCCTACTCAAACACATTTTGGGGTCTCTATGGCAGTGTGGGTACTTGGCCTCTCTAAGTTGACTCCAAATTTCTTTGGAATTCATCGGTATAAACTTGCCTTTTCCATCCCACCTCCTCTGTTGTAGTTATATTTCTCTCATAACAGGTAACATCTGGATGAATTAGGAACACTGGAGAGACTTCACCAGGATATGGTAGAAGACTCAACTTTCACGTGCATTTTGGGGATACCCAAAAGTATAGCTTTTTGTGGGTCAGATGATTACAATTTTCGGGACTGAGTCCAAAGACGGCATTTAAAATGATCACTCTGCATTGAATTCTACAAGTACAGGATGGAGAGTACATGTGGTTACATTACACAGTATCTAATTGTCTACATATGCAAGTCACAATGCTGAACCTAATTAGAAAGTAGCTAGGAAATGTTAGACATGGTGTACGGTATGCGATGAATGGCTCTGCTTGACAATAGATTGGGGCACTCACAAACTGGAATGGAGTAGTGTGTTCCATAAAAACTAATAATGTAATCAAAAATCAGAAGTTGTAATATAGCACCTTCTACAGCATGGGGCCCACCTGAAAATGTGGACTGGCAATACACCGAGCGATCTGCTTGAAGAGGGGTTCCTGGATCTTGATGAACTGAGAGGGCTCAATAACGTCCAAGATCTCCTCTATTTCTCCCAGGAACATCACCTTTTATGGAAGAAACAGACATTAATGTTAGCAACAAAGGGAGAGGGAATAGTGTAAGAGATGGGGAGGCGAAGGTGTTAAAATCAGGTTAAGTGACATGATTAGGAGAGAAAAAAAGAGATGCATTTGTTTAATAGTGAACGAAAAAGGAGTCTAATAGGAAAATGAGGATTAGAGCATGGAGGAGTAATCTGGAGATTAAGTCTATAAATAATGTAGAAGCATTGAATTTTGGGAATAAATAGAGTAGAGCAGGGTAAAAACAATAAAGTATGAGAAGAATTGGCTGGATAGACTGCAAGAACGAGGTTGGAGAAGGGAGCACTATTTAAGTTGAGAAGAAGTAAGGTAGAAAGAAAGGACACGGTTGGGAGAATATGAGTTGTTTATGAGTTCAGTAAACAAATTAAAGGGGCAATTAAAGGGCTGCAAAGAGAAGTGCTCAATAAAGTGAAAAATAATTGGTAAACGAAACATGAAATGTTATTATATTCTTTGTTAAACAATTTAGAAAATAGCTGTATTCAGTTTGCTTAACAATGTCCAGCCATCCACACGGTATATATTACCTTTGTATGTAACCTGCTCTCTTTCAAGTGGCAAACAATCTCTCCACTGCAAAATGAGATGCACAGTTTTCAACCCACAAACCTCATTATACACTAATGGCAGCATTGTAAACAGAAGTCTGACCTCAAAAAGAAACGCGACTAGCTACTTAAGATTGGTGTGATATGGTCACATACCCATGCAAACCAATATCAAATGTGTTACAGCATGAAACATCCCCTAAGCCTCAAGGAATGAAACAGAGGATTTGGCAAAACCAGCTTAAAGATGTACCAAATTCAACCATGGACGCCAACAAAGCTTGCACATCTATCTATCTATCTATCTATCTATCTATCTATCTATCTATCTATCTATCTATCTATCTATCTATCTATCTATCTATCTATCTATCTATCATCCATCTATCCATCTATCTATCTATCTATCTATCTATCTATCTATCTATCTATCTATCTATCTATCTATCTATCTATCTATCTATCCAAGAAAGAAGTGACTGAAACAGATTGATTCTCCAAAGAACAAAAATATATTTCCACTACAATGTTTCAGCTTCCGCCTTCCTCAGGTAGTACATGATGGCAACTATCTTGTATTCTAAAGAGAATTACACCAAATTTGGCAGAAAGGGAGATCTTGATCCAGAAGACATGCTTATTATGATTTGGTGTAAATTCTTTCAGCACTTTTGGAGAAATTAAGGCACAACATTTATGTATATTTCATGCCATTAAGGGTCAGTGGGGGAGCCGTGAGGGATTCACAGACCTGCAAGCTCAAACATGCATTGTGATTGGCTAGCCACAACCGGAAGGAAAAGTTACGGCTGCCATCTTAGGACTCGGTGCCCATGCCCTAATAAAATAGAACAAAATAAGATATAACGGGGCAGGGTACGCTAATCCCCTGAGCCTTGTGGGGTCGGGGGCCCAAGGGAACCCCAGCCCCTAGGATTCACATTTTGTTTTAAAAATATTTTAGGGGGTTCAGTGGATCTATAGTGATGCTCAGCATAACAATCTGGGAGAACTGCGGAGGATTCGCGTATATCGATAGAGTGCTTACAGCACTCTAAATTGTATGGGTGCATTATACTCCTGGTTTACACATATATTTTTATAGTTTGCAGTGTTTTATGTTTATTACGATGCACTTATTCATGCTATATAAGTACTGAAATGTAGTGTACACATTCAAGCAGGATTTTACATGTATTAGAGACTATTATAATTCCTGTATGCATAATGTGCAGGATGACATTATACCCATATAATGTAACTGTGTGTCATTTAAGTTGCCAGAACTGTAGGTTGTTGTTGGTTTTGAATCCTTGGTTGCTCAAGAAATAATTAAATGAATCCTTATGTGTGCGAAGACAGTATGTTCTCATCCTTCTGCAGGTGCAGGAATTCAACCTCGTTATTCTTAGATTTAAGGAAATACCTGGAATGTCTTTAAAGAAGACTGAAAGGCAAGAAGGGAGGATGCCTTCCGTGCCTGGCCTATCTGAAACCCAAGGCCACTGGAAGACAAGAAGAACTTAATTATAAAGGTTCTATGGAAATCTACTAGAAAAATATTACAAGTGAAACAGTTCATCAGGTGGCGCATTTGGGAAGGGCCGATCTTTGTCTTTTTGTATGATGCCCAGGGACAGAGTAACGAGACTTCTTGCAGTTTACGGAGGAGAAGGAAGATCTTAGAGCGAGCTCCATAGCCTTAAGCTGTTAGACCCATTTGACTTGAGTACTTCTTAGGAAGTCAACATGTGCTGATACCTTTGGGTTATGATGTAAGGGAAATAGGCAGGACCCTCAGTGAGAGCAGTGTAGGGAAAGATAACTTTTGTTTTCCTTCCTCATGAAAAAGAATTTGGACTCAGCTTCAATTCTATGTTGCGTTTTGATTTTGGAGTTCATCACATTATGCCGTTTATGCCGAATGAATTATGTTTGTAGACTCAGCTCTGCATTGATTTTCATGTACCTATATTCTAGCGCAGCTTCATAAGCATCGTGCTGATCTCAAAAAGCTGAAATGGGTAATCAAAAGAACCAATGATGAAGACTTCTGGGCAAAACTTCACTATGCTTCCAAGGTCAACAAGGGCGCCCAATTTTGGTCCATTATAAACAAAATGTTAAATCCGAAAAGTAATGGCATAACATCTTATATAACCAAATCGTCTTGGGAGTTCTTTCTTGACGAACACTTCAATCAACTGGTCGCAAAGACTAGTGAGCCCCAGGTTCTACTGGAGGGCCGACCACTACAAACAGTCTCACCACTTGAAGATGCCAAACTTGAAACTTCTGTGGCTCTAATCGGGAAATTAATTTCCAAAGGTAGGAAAGACGGCGCAGCCGGGCCCAATGGAATTCCTCTGGCCCTCTTTAAACTTGAACCGGAATACTGGGCTGATACGTTGACCCCCCTTTTTATGTCTGTCAATAACTCGGGGCGCCTTCCTGCCTCATGGAGGGGTTCAATCATTTCACCGATTTATAAGGCGGGGGATAGAACACTCCTAGACATTGAGGCTAAATACTTTGCGGGCCTCTTACTGACCCAGCTGCGAGAATGGGCAACAAACCATAGCTTAATACCATCCAGCCAAACGGGATTCTGCAGAGACACCGGAACAACAACAAACCTGGTTGCCATTTCATTACTCATCGACAAGGCAAGAGCGACCAAACAGGCTCTCCATCTCTGCTTTGTGGACTTTAAGGCGGCCTTTGACAATGTCAACAGAGGAATCCTCTGGCGAAAACTGGCCTCTTGGGGGATCCCCTCGTCTTTACTAAGTCTCCTGATTGAACTGCACACGAATACATGGGTCCAGGTAAAGCTCGGGAATGGCTCGCACCTCTCTAGGCGTATTCCAACTACAAAAGGCCTAAAGCAGGGGTGCGTGCTAGCTCCTACCCTTTTCAATCTATTCACAGCTGACCTGCCACCCGCACTAGAGGCTTGCAATTCCCATGCCCCCTGGTTAGGGGGCAAAGCGCTGCCCAGCATATCTTATGCTGATGATGTGGTCCTGGTCAGCCACACGAAAGTGGGCCTTTAAAATCTGATTAACAGGCTCCATGGATACGATGATGACAACCGATTAGAAGTCAACATCCATAAAACCAAAGTCTTGTCCATAACTAGGAACTAAACGCTGCCCACTTGGTCCCTTGGCACAAAAGTAATCTCCAACTGCTCGGAATATAAATACCTTGGGATCATAGTCGACAAAGGCGGCCGCTACCTAAACCAATTAGAGGCCATTAAGAGGAAAGGGATGTTAATAACCATGACACTGAAACAGCTAAAGTCCAACTTGAGCAGTGAGACTCTACTGCCACTGCTTCAAGCGGCCAAAATTAAAATAGAGTCATCAATCACGTATGGCAGTGAGGCCCTAAGAGGTACCGATGCAAAACTTCTAGACACAACCATATCAAAGGCCTACAGACTTCTCTTCAATCTGCCATCCTACACCTCACATGCTCAGATTCGTTTAGAATTTGGTCTGATGAGCCAAACGCTTGCACGAAGAGGGTCATACATAAAGTGCTGGCACAAAATAAAGAATTCACCAGAAAACACCTTGAATCAACAGCTCTGGCAACATCTGATTAGCTCCTCTAGAACACCAGCGAAAAAATACTTAGAGGATTCCCTGAGCATCACAGGTCTAAAAGAGCTATGGGAGATTCCTCTATCGCACGCGCAATTTAAGCACGTAGTGAACAAGAGCTTAAAGAGACACTCGCATGTGGAGGACAAAGCCACCTTTTCTCATAGGCTTCATGCCTGGATGACTCTGTGCACATACAAAACACCGGGGCTACAAGCATATTTTGGTCTAGGATATGGCTGGAAAACAAAAGAAGCCTTCTTAAAACACAGGCTAGGGATCCTACCTGCCATTCCACACCTACCACCGTGGCTGAGAACGAACTATGGGACTAGATGCCGGCTGTGCGGAACAGGGGTCGAAGACTTAGAACATCTACTATGCACTTGCTCGAGGCTGAACGAGGAGAGAGCAGCTCTGTTAAAAACAGCCTTTAACGAACTAAGCATCCGCTCACGCAGACAAGCAGTCCTTGCTTGTTTCGATCCTGGTCTTCCGCCGCTAAATGGGAAGCTGGTGAAATTCCTGAAACTAGCAGAATGGAAACAACCATGCCAGGTAATTGGCAAAGAGAAAACCGCGGGCCCTGACCAGCTGCTATGAACAATATGCCATCCTTATTTTTGACTGATCTTAGTACTGTTACCTTTTAACTAAAACTTCTTGCTTTTATATTTTCTCTTTTTACTTCTCTGTGGAGATTTGTTTTAATGCATTTTTTGTATTGGTTTTAATTAACCCAAACAATAAAAGTACTTACTTACTACGTACCTATATTCTCTGATATTAAGGAGTGTTTATATTCAATTATTTTTGGCCTTTTAATAAAATCCATAAACGGAAATTCGCAGTCTGTGGTCTTTTAAGCATGACTACATTGTAAGTATAATCTTGAATTGTTTACTCCCCACAACCACTTTCAGCGGGCAAATAAAAGACCATCTGTGCTGAACTTAGTAGGGAAGGCAAGGACTAAATTTAGCGTAATCAATATGCAGTGCACAAAAATATGAAAGAAGGGAGTTTGGCTTCCGCAGGGGGTTGGGTGCAGGGCTGGATTGCAGTTATAGTTAATTTAGGGCACAAGCTATAGTTACTAGAGATAACTGTAACTGGTGAATCTCAGTGGTTTTAGTAGGTTATAAAGTATTTTTTTACTGTTTCTCCCTTTGACCTTTGTTTTTCAGTTCAAAATACACACACACGAGGCACAGAGAGAGAGAGAGAGGGAGAGGGAGAGATAGAGAGAATTTCAGACCAGAGTCCAGAGTAAAACAAGGGTTATTTGAAAGTAGGGAAATATGTTGAGATACCACCAAGAGAGAGTTTCTGCAACCATGCATTGTCTTTGCCAGGTTCTGCAATCCATCAGCTGTTTTATGTGTAACTCTGTGCCACTTTCATTTGCTTTTTAAGAGTGCAGGTGGGCATTGTTTAGTGCAGGGGTCTCCAATGAGTAGCTCGGGAGCTACTGGTAGCTCCCCAGTACCTTCAAAGTAGCTCTCAGAGATGAAGCCAGGCCCAGTATCAAATTCGGAGAGTAGATGCCTATTAAAGAAGGCAGCACTGCTGATCTCAAGATCCTAAGAGTGACAGCCAGCCAAACCTATGGCAGTAACTTATACTAAACACTCAAACACTATCGGCCTATAGGGCCTGCTACTTGACAGTCTGTATCTAATCTCAATATAACTAAGCCACAGGGGAATTGACCATCTTGTATCCCTGCTTTATCAGTCACAACATGTGTGTGACCAGTGAACCATAAAAGAAGTACGACAGTAGTAGCCTGAGCAGTAATGCGTGCTGACCCACCAAAGTGTGGGACTGCAGGCGTCAGAGTGAAAATGTGTCAGTTGGGTGTATACCCAGCTCAAGACCTGAGGAGAACAGGGCATGATTCAGACCAGAGAAAATGAAGAGACTCATCAGCATTGATGTGCAGCCCTAATAAACACTATTGCTTCCTGATAGCTACGCCTGGTGTCAATGGCCACCAAATGTCTCTGCTAACCCCCATCATAAGGGTGTTATTTCTGACATAATACCTGCTCATTCCTGGCATAATAGTGCAAATGGAAAAATAATGGTCATCCTTGACTATTTGGGGTATTTTTGGTCTACTTGTGGTATACTGGCAGCCATCATTTACATACTGGGAGAATGACTGGCCTACATTTACGTATCCCTGGTATAATAATGGTCATGGCTGATATATGGTCTCTGCCTTGACCCTCATGGTTTCAAGCTTGGCCCAACAGTGGCCCTAGTACAATGGTGGGCATTATTTGCATGATACAGACATCCATGTTTCCGGTCCAGGGAGGACCTGGCTTGGCAGTTCGGTCTGGACTGTTCCCATGAGGCACAGGGTCAGAGCTGATTTACATATGGCTGGGTCTAAACTGGGGTGGCATGGTGAGCAAAAGAACGATGGATTTAACCCGCATCTCTTGACTGGGGGTGAATGTATGATTCATTCAGCATTCCGTCCATCATTTGTTTGTGTGAGCATCTGTGGCCCAAGACTGTAATACCTGGGTATTCAAAGTAGTCTGTCCATATGAGGCATTTGTACATGGGAGTACTTGATGAAAATGAAAAGCTGATGTTTTGGGACCTTGCATTTCCTGAAATCTGAAAACGGATTTTTTAAAGGCAGTTTTTGTTTTCAAAAATGGATTTTCTTCTGTTAAATTGAGTTTGTTTGCCCGCAGTGGAAAGTGGTATTTGATAGAAAGAAGTGGACTTTCAGAAACTGATGAATAATAATTCAAGCTGAGCTGGGGAGAACAACTGCTGTACGTATGTACTTTGTGCCATAGGGCATGTCTAGATTTGAATGTTACTTCATAAGTCAGGTGGAGGCATTTTATATTGATGAATGTTTTCCTGGCATTTCTGATGGTAACCGCACCAGGAATACTTGGGTGGTAACTACTGATAACCCTGCTTAGGGTGGTCATAGCGTAGTCCCTATTTTACAGTTAATAAATGTTGCTAGTAGCTCAGGACGACTTTCCTTGAGCAGAAGTAGCTCTCGCTACAGAAAAGGTTGGAGATCCCTGGTTTAGTGGAATGTGTTGGCCTCTCTTATCAAAGTTTATGAAAAACACTGACAAACATAAGACAATTTGGAGATGCGTGAGACACCTAATATGGTATGAGGGTTTAACATATGAATAAAAATAGCTTCTTGTGGATAGTATGTCTATATTAAGGGTCAAATATCAAAACTAATGGAATTAAAAATGTAAAATAATAAATATATATACAACTGAGGATAGTTTAAAATGGAAAAACAAAACAAAAATTAGGTTAAATATTCGAAAACATGTTCTAATCATTAGAAAAGTAAAAAACTGGAATAGCATGCGCTGCAAGGTGATTGGAAGCCCATCACTACATGCCAGGAAACGAAACCTTGATTAAAAAAACATATATAACCACATTTGTATGACTAGGGTTCATGAACTAGAACAAAGGGTGGTGCTCAAGAACATACGTGTCCCTATATAATAATACCACCTGCATCAAAGCAGGATGTTGAGAAGGGGAATCCAAAGTTGGGTGGGCTTGAATAACGATGTTTCCCAAATGCAGAGGATAGGTAGAGGGAAGCTGAGATCCTAGTGCACCAGGATAGTGATGGTTCCTGCATGAGAGCAGCAGATGGATAAAGGGATCCACAGGTCTTTGTTAAACTCTGCAGCTCTTAAAATATTACATTTGGAAATTGTCAGTGCTTGAATATGCAGAGAAGCGTAGGATGCGGCTTGGAAATAGCAAACCAAGGAATTAGAGACACATCTACTACATGGGATCTCTGATGAGGAACAGCTAGCTGACATTTTGCCACACTGCATGAAGGGCAGAATTATAAAAAAGCCATAACTACCTGTAGCTACTGTTCAAAATATATGTTAATAATTCCTTTGAGAAACCCTAATGCTTGTGGAGCTCGCGTTCAGCTGTTCCTAAGCGTCTCTATACAGCACAGTTAATTTGCTGAACACACATGCACAGCACCAATAAACACACTTGTTCCTGGCTGCACTGCTGGATAGTGCACACTTCAAGCTTAACTAATAAATCCAGGTTGATCCCACAGTACCTCCTTCTGGGTGCATGTCTTTGGCCAGTACTTCAGCAGCCCTCGGATTACCTAATAATAAGAGAGGACAGTGTTCATTAGTGGCCCTTCTGACGCACACGCTAATGGTAAGTTCACACCCCGTTGTCCCACTTAGGCATAAGTAAAAACAAGACAAATAAGTACATTTATTTCCATCATCAATGGTTTTGAAGCCACATTCACCTGACTGGAGCATGGAGGGATGATGATACCTTGTACCTTCTCTATTTTTAGATATTGTTACTCGCTACAGTATGATGAACTTGACATGGTTTAGGAATGCGTTGGTAACCCTTCCCAGACCAATGGGCAGCACCACTTCTTTCTGAGACTGTCACTGATATCCTTTGACATTGGCATCATGTGTACCCACAATCCTGAATGCTCGAACTAACAAAGTTTCTGATTCCTATACAGGTGGTAACCCTTGCTTATCATCCAATAATCATCTGCGCTCGTTTAAAAGTGCCCGATGAAAGCGGTCTACTCTACTGATTTGAAAGGAATAAGGGAAGTTCTGAGCCTTGCTTGTGTACAACCTTAGAAAGGTAACCAGTGTGGTTGTCAAGCTAATGGTTCCTATATGTGCTCGTACAAGATAGGGGTGTCTTGCATTCTCTGCCTTGCTCCTAACCTTTACACTGTTTGTGCCTGCTGTTTCCTGGTGTAGGCTGATGGCTGCTCTATTTATCAATACACTGATTCAGTGCTCCGTAGTCTGATATTTCTTGAGTTTCGGGCTGCTACCCCAGAGCACCATATCAGGAAACACTAGGACCTGTCAGGAAAATGAAGGCAGATATTGCTTCGAAAGAGTGGACCATCCTAAGTAAGAAGGCCCGTCCACAAACATGTCGGCCCTGGGGTTGCCATGCTTAGAGGGTTTCCTCATTGCTTTGCCAGGGGAAACAACAAAATCCCTGACCTGTGAATGAGTCAAGACACGCAACAGAGGAGGGCAGATTGGACAGATGTCAATTTTTGGAGGACACTTCAGAATTTCCCTCCTTTACATTATCTCAATTGAAGGGCAAGAAGGTAGCCAGGGTAATTGTTTAGACTTCCCATAGGTAAAATCCGCATTTCACAAAATATATCATCCCCATGAATTATAGAAATATGTATCGATATACCATCAAACTATGAATGACTATTTGTTAATCCAATTATAATTGTGCAATAAAATGTCAACAAACGTAAAACACAGAGGGCAAATAACAAGTGTCTGAATATAATGGCATCAATGTGTTTTTGCAACAATACTATCAAAATAAATCTTGTAAATGTATTTAAACAGCTGATTGTGGAGAAGCCATAGCAGCAACCTGGTATGCAGCACATCAGTGGGATTAGCAGCATGCAATACACACATTTCCTCCGTTCATTCACTGAAATGATAGCCTAGCTGAAAATTACTGAAAACATGGATGTCTGTCCACAACTCCAACGCATGCTTGTCCTTCAATCCACTTGTCAATCTATATCTTTTCGTACCCAAAGTTACATTGTTCTTTTGATAGGATGTTACTTACATGCTCTGTCAACGTAGCATCTTTCTCCAAGAATTGCACCACACAGTATGCAAGCTGAGGAAGACAAGAGACAGAAAGCACCAGCTATTGACTCGCAATCAAGACGAACACAGACCAACCACGTGGGGGAGAGAGGCAGAGCGAACATGAGGGCCTATGGAAGCAATCTGGGGGATTGGACTAGCACAGCAGAGTGAAATACAAGAATCATTTTTGTAGCAGATAAGAAAGGGACCATATAAGTGAAACACAGTAGCTACCTTATGGAATGTATGCATTGTCCAATATTAGCAAGTCATAGCATTACCTTAGTGCTATTTGGATCGTAGCCTTCTAGTGATGGGCTGCGGAAAAAGATGTTACTCCCAATTTACATTATGTTGTCTGAACCTCAACTGTCAATTGTGTAATTATCTCTAAATTGTTAAGTCATCCTTGTCCGGGGAGTTAAAGTGTGTCCTGTATGTGTGCACTTCATTATTTCTTGTGATGTGATATGTAGGGGGAGTTTGTTTGGTATAGGCTGTTGGGTAGAGTGTTACTGGAGTGGGAGTCTGGAATGGCGATAAGTTCGATGGTATGTTGTGGTGATGAAGTGGGTGGGGTATGTCTGGTACTCATTCCGTGGTTGGTGTTGTGGTATAAGTGGTGTGCTTTGCAGCTGAGTCGGTGTGTTGCTTTGGCACCTGGTATAGTGTAATGTGGTCATGTACTGTGATGGGTGACAAGGGCTTGGTTATTTGTGTGCTATTTTTTTTATTGTACTGTGTTTGGATGGTTCTATGCTTCACTTACTTTGTATGGTGTGTAGGAAGCTTGTGGCAGGTATTGTGTGTTGTATAAAGAGGAGTGGCAGATTATTACAATAAAGGGCTTTGGGTAATCATGTCCACTTTGCTGATTTTTTTTAATGAGCTTTACAGAAATTGGTTGAAGATTATTTTACTATGTGGCACAGTGTATTTTTGTGTGGGTTGATACATGTCATGATTGTGTGAGATATTGTGTTAGCTGTCGTATGGTCAAATGTGATGTGTAGTTAGGTGGTTTTCTTAATGTGTGCACTAATGTCTAGCGTTTTTCTTTAGTTGAATGCTGGTGTATTGTTGATGGTGCACGGATGAGTAGTATGATTAGAGTTGGCTTGGTCGTATGAGGTGTTGTCATTAGTGGTGTTATTTTAGATATTCTTCTGAAGTGTGGGAATGTTAAATGTGATGTAATCTTGGGTTGGCCAGTGTTGTATGGTGGTGGAGCAGGATGACCTACTTTTGTTCAGTGGATGCAGAAGGTTTGGTCTCTGGCATCTTATCATTTATAATGTGGTCAGTTGTGTTGTTACCAAGTGTGTGACAGTGTAATGCAGGGTTTTGTCTGGGGTGCTGCAGTCTGATATGATATACTGTAGCTGCGGCTGAATGAACCGTGCCAGAGAAATTCTGAAAATGAGCCGCCAAACTATTTGTTAAACAGTCAGTCAGAAGGAAATATAATTCCAATATCAGTAAAATCAAGGGGAGTGTCTTTCCGAGCAGAAGTGATGTGAATAAATCAGCCAAACCATACCTGTGCGTGAAATATTGAAAGCGATTTGACTGAGTGCAGTGGCAGCAGTACCCGCACTAGAAATTGTTTATGTTCTGCCTTCAAAGGAAGTGCAAAGCCATTGATAATGCTGTAAAAGAAAGGCATGAAATGTTAGTTTGCCGCAAAGCCTAAAGGCTGATCAATGAATTGCTTTATTCTTGGACTTAAAGAAATAAATGCACAAAAGATAATTGCTATATTCTCAATATAAAAGTCATACAATGCTCAGAGTCTGCTGAATAACCTAGAAACGGTTGGATGTCAGAACAGTACGTACAAAAATATCGTCTAGCATAAATATGATGCCCTAAATATAATTTACAATAATATCGTCCTATTGGGTGTACATTTTCCATTATTAAGTCCCATGAGGTTATAGTTCTGTAGAACATATTTAGGGCACGATTTTATGTCGGAGGATATTCTGAAAATAAGGACCCACAACTTACAAATACCATAAAACTGGAAACGTTTCAGCCATGTTCCTGAGCTAAATGTGCCATGTAAACCATCGCAAAGGTTTGAGTCTTGTCAGAGGAGTGGATTGAGGGATGAATGAGCTACATTATATTATAGCCGTGAAATCGTGGATTTGCTTACTCTTTTTCTCCAAAATACTTGTATGCAGTGATATTGGTCCATATTTGGACAAAGATACTACCATCAAAATGAATAAGTACATAAATTACATAGGTAGAAAGATCAATGTTAAGTATGCTATAGCGTAATAGAGGGTTGCGGAAAACCTAATATGCCAATCAATGAATCTGATGTGTTTTATTCTTGTTAAATAAACAAATTAAAATACAAAGTACAAGTAAAATAATTGATAAGTTATAAAACGCCAACAATACAGAAACACAAGGTATGGTTCTTAGATATGACCCAGAAAAGATTCATGTCCCAGTGAACAACCTGCACTTATTCACTCAGATTGTAGATTGACAGAAGCCACAACAATTAGAAGATACAAAATGCAAAGGCATAAGCTATCTTTGCTTTTCAAAGTCAAATCAGACTTATGGGAACCATATCTCCGAGCCCCCATTCAACTCTAGGTCTTTCATACATCTAGATGTCAGCAATGTTCTTCTCAGCCTTTCCCCCTACCACCACCTACCTGGCACCAATGTGGCAGCCATGAAGACAAGTGATTGCCTTTTGAAAAGGCAATGAAGATTCAATTACATAACATTGAACTTGAGCAACCTACACTGGTTGTTCTTTAAATCCTATAGATTCAGAAGAATTGCTGCAAGCTGCAAAACACACCTGTGGTGGTCACTAAAAACACCAGGAAGCAAGCTTCAAATATGTGAGCAAGTTAAAAAAACCCTGCAATCAATCCATCTCAATGTATGCACCGCGACTATTGAATAACCCCCTTACTTTAACTCAACCACATCTGTGGTGCAATTCAAAAAAGAGCTCAAAAGTCCCACATTGTGCTCTCTGCATAGGAATAATGGCCTTAACTACTAGGATCCCTCTCTACAATAGCACCCTTCTAAGGACTTCGCAACTTGTACACTTTTTCAGAATTCTTCCTCTACTCTGCACTTGTGCAGCGTTATGTTAGTCTTTGCTCTAATCACTGATGAATATCAGATAGGATTCTGGCATGTGACATTATTATTACATGTAAGTAACATTGACTACATTGATTGGACTGTGACCCCAAACATGGTTAACAGATACCAGTTCAATCAGTACATTTAGTAGATCCTCTAAGGCGAATAGCTCTCTAAGGACATTGGTGTTGTATCTCTACAGTGGATGAGTGTCTAATACATTAGTCAATGTGTGCCAATAAGATATAACTGCCATTGCAAAAATATTCACTGTACCATGCAATGTTAAGTTATATGTTTTATTTATACTGCGCACAATTGCAAAGCCTCTTGAGACAAGATTATTGAATACAGCAGATTAAAAGAATCATAAGGTGGGAAAAGAGGGAGGATGAGGACAATTAAAACACATGATACAAGTGAAGCAGCATGGAACCAAATAGCCAGAAGATACAACAAGATGAAAAAAATCGGTAATGAAAAAGCTAGTGTTAGAAATTTGCCCTTTCTGTAGACCCACTCTGAATTATTTGCCTCTTTTGCTCACTATCAAACTCTGATCTTTACCCCTGCTAACCAGGGGTAAAGTGCTTGCCCCCTTTCTTTCAACACTTTGAAATTGGAAAACACCTGATTGGCATATTTAACTTACCTATAAGTCCTTAGTATATGGTACCAACTAGATATCCAGGGCCCGTAAGTTTAATGTCACCAGGGGGCTGCAGCACTCATAGTGCCACCTACTGCATTGACAATAAATTTAAGACTGAATGAAATGCAGATAGTGACCATAATCCACTTTTAGAGGAGTTTAAGTGGTGTGAATCTGGGGAGGAAAACTCTAATAGGTATAAGGAAACTCTTGTAACTAAGGAGCAGGGTCACAGAATAGGTTAGGGTAAGGTTATTCTAGAGGACTTTTTGAGAAATTTGATGCAAACATGCAGAACTGACTTTGAAGTCTGCTTTTGGTTAGAAACTCCTGACCAAGTTATTTTGGACTCCTTCACGAATATTTGCAAAGAAGTACAGACTGCCCTCATTAGGAAGGAGAGAAGGGTAGATAGACCTGGCCCAAAATGGTTTGATAAGAGTTGGACAGAGGTCCATAAACAGCTGATGATGGCCCCTCATCAGAAACCAAAATCCAAAGAGGCAGTAAATGAGGCTAGAAGGCAGTATTATAAGACCTGCAGAAATCGAGAAAGCGTCCTTCAAAGGGAAGCCTGGGAGCAGTTAACTGCTGCTTGCCTTTTGAGAGATAGCTCAGCCTTCCGGAAAGTAGTACATCAGCCACTCTTTAATGAGGTAGCCATTCTAGATATGGCCTAATCAATTCCAGCTCAGGAATGGGCAAATCACTTTGAGTCCATCTACTCGAATAATAGTAATGCCCCTTCTATTTGATCATTTGATAGAGGGACAAAACAACAGTTTGACATGGCTGAAGTGACATAAGCAATAGTGGCCCTTTCATCAGAAAAAGCCCCTGGTCAGGATGGAGTGCCTGGGGATGTTGTTAATCATGTGTTCATCTCTGAGTCCCTTTTGTTACCCAACATTTGAATGCAGCAGCGAGAGGTCATATACCACCATCTTGGCAAAAATCAGTTATTGTCCCGGTCTTTAAAAAAGGGAACCGAGCGGATCAAGCGTGTTATTGGCTAATTTTCTTTCTTAGATGCTGAAGTGAAAGTTATTGGCAGGGTCCTGCTTAACCAATTAATTGATTGGGTAGAAAATGGAAAGAGAATGTCGGAAATACAATATGGCTTCAGATCGAGACGAGGTACGAAAGAACAAAATCTGAACCTTTATTTATTGATAAATAAGTACACTGTAGTTAGTGAAAACATTCATCTAGACTTTTGGATCCCAGCACAGCCTTTGATACAGTAGACAAATCAAAGACTGGTCTGTACTGGGGCAAATGGGGGTAGATGATGTAACCTTTCTGTATGAGTTGCCTGCAGGGCTTGAAGCTGCTGTAAGATTCAGGTCCAATGGAGAATGCACCACACACTTTCAGCTGGGGAGAGTAGTCCGTCAGGTTGTGCATTGGCTCCCATACTTTTTATTCTTTATATTAACCAGTTGGAGCAGTTTTTAGGGGAATGTTGTAAAGATGTCATGAAGGTTGGGAACTGACAGGTTCCAGCATTACTTTACGCGGATGATACTATACTTATAGCATGTACTGCAAATGAACCTCAGCTTTTGCTAGATCGATTTCATGGAGAATTTAAGTTTGTAAATTAGCCATACAAAATCGTATACCATGGTGCTTGGACCGTACCACGCTAAAACTAAAACCTATTTAATTAATGGTCAATGCATCAGTTAAGTGGAAAATGTTTGTTATCTCAGCATTTTGCTAGATCACAAAATTAATTGGGACCTTTTGATGAGTGCACATGTACAGCCCTTTAATAGAATAGCACATAGAACTGATGCATTCTCTAGGCACCTAGGTCATGTTCATATTAAATCTACTATGGACCTTTATAAAACTAAATGAGTGCCAACAGTGTCATTTGGTGCTTAGCTATGGGGATGTAAGCCTTGTCACCCTATACAAGTTGCAGGGAACATATTCTTCAGGCGGATTCTGAGGCACTCCCAGGGTGTTCCCTCAGAGATTGTGCACGATGAATTGGGTGTAGGGTTTATTTCTGATTATATAAAAATCAATCCCATATTATTGTGGTCCTCAGTTTGGCTGAAAAGGGATCTGGAATTCAATAGGGAGCTCTTAAGAGATTGCTTGGGTCTGGACCATTGACATTGGGTAGCATGGGTGCAATATGTTAAATACATTTTGGGGGATCTGGGTAGGCCAGAATTATTATTTAACCCAGGGTTGATCGCCCAATCAGAAGTGTATGGGTGAAGGAGCCATTTAGTGCACATATTCAAGAAAAAAAGGGTTATATGTTCGTTGTCTAAAGGTTCGTGCGCACATTATGTGATGGTGAAATTCCACGAGTAAAACCGAACTGTATTTAACTTTGGATATGCCAGTTCTGTACAGACAACTTTTAACATATTTTCACCTGAATTTGTTATCACATCTTGAAGGGGGGGTGGCATGAACCTACGGATCCCCCGCTTTGCACACGAGAAATGGCTGTTGCACTGGCAACTTTACACAGTTATTATCTCTCCCAAATTGTCTTGTTTACATTTTAAGTATATTCGTCCCCTCCTTTTGCCAATTAATGTGTGCAAGTGAGGCCTGCTATGATGTATCTTCATTTTTTTAGATAGCTATAATGTCTGATTTTATTTAGCATGGTTCCTAGTGGTAGTGGTTTATTCTTTTTCATGAATTGTAATATTTTGTTTTTAAATGATCTTAAGTGATGCTATTGAAATATTTTTTATGTACTTTTTATGATTTACTGAGTTAAATCAAATAAAGTTATTTTGACTGACTGACATCACAGTGTCACAACCTGTTTGACAAGTCTGCTAGGTTTACATATAACATTTGAGGCGCACATGAAACGTGAGAAAAAGAGTGCCAAAACACTTTGTGTGTATCCACTGTCTTATTGCTGAAAGCTCAGCTTTGATTTTACCAGACTTCTGTACCTGAGTTTGTTGGGGGTACAGGGACTACCTTAACCTGGATTTTAGTCTTATATGTGTGAGGACACCAAGATTACTATAGTATACTCCCCACGGACACTACCAGCCTTTAGAACTCAAATTAAGTGAGGCCATCTTGAAAATGTCACGAGTTAGTAGGGATAGCCCCAAGAACTTTTACCCCATTGGCTTTGGCATCCCTAAGGGTCATTCCCATCCAGTAGTCCAGGTCAGGCAAAAATGTGGCATCTTCAGGCACCCACTTCAGAAAACTCCTGAATCTGTGGAAGATCTGAAGAGGACTGAACCTTCTGTCTGAGACATGAGAAAAGCCTAGAAGATTGGACTTGCTCTCCCTCTTGTATGTATGAAAAAGAAGTGGACTCCAAGAGTCAAAAGGCTGACCTCCGGTTAAAGCTACAGGAACAAAATAAACTACAAGAGGATATCTTTCTGCAACTGCCCAGCTGACCAGTGGCAACTGGACCTTAGCTGGACCCTCCTGTTGGCCTCTGACAGCCATGCTGTGAGTCTCTTAGGGCCTCTTTCAAGGTCTTTGTGGAGGGGGGTGCTTTAAAAGTGCATTGTCGTGGTGGGTTGGGACTTTGCGCCTAGGTTCTGTTCTTCCGCGACCGTTGACTATTGATCTTTTTCATTTTGGTGTGTCATTTTGGTGTTAATTCATTTATTAAATTTGACCCCTTTCTAATCTGTTTTGAGATTATTATTGCTTTACATTTTGGCTTTATTACAGTTTTAGTACTGCATAATACACACTGCCTCTAAGATAAGCTTGTGTGATCTATGCCATAGCTACGAGATGGCTGAGCTCAGGTTTATTTTGTGACTTTAGTGCTTCACCCTGACAAAGATTGTGATTATTACTTGAGGTGGTTATTTACGTACCTCAACTAATAACCCAATTTCCTACAGCCAGGTTTTCAAGAGCTTCATAAAAGTACTTTGATTTGGTTTAGTACGTGTACTGCAACATAGAAATTTCAAAAGTTTGGAAGTGGCTTTGGGGGACGCCTAACATTCACAAGCCACTGTTCTAGTTTTAGGTGCCATGGGCAGGACTTTTCTTTAAAGAATAAAGGGACTGGCATGGGCAATACAGAGCAAACTTCAAGTCCAGAAAGTTAATGGAGTTCTGGTATGCTGCTCTATGAACAATTGCCATGAAGAGACCCTGTGGCCTATGGACAGTCATTGAGGGGTAACATATGTAGAAGGCTGCAGGTAAACTGTTCTCATGTCTGGTTGCACCAGAGAGAAGGTGTGCTGTGGCATTCCAAACTGGTTGAAGGCTTTTCTGGAGCAGCTAGACTTACAAGTTGGCACATCTAGCCTTGATAAAAAGAAGGTCTTTACAACTGAGACATGAAGATTACCAAGTTGGTTGAAGCAAGGACTTTCCACTTTTGTCACCTGTTAGAGAAATATTAGGTCAGAGTCTTTAAGGACGCTCAAATTGCAAATTACTTTTGCTGGGACTGACAACAGGTCCAATATTTCTGGCTTGAGGATGTTTTTCCATACGGTGGTGTCCTTCAAAGGGAGCAGAAACTCCTGCTTTGTGTGATTCAATTAAAGAAAATTAGTGGGCGTCCACAACTATGTGGCAGCCAAGCAGTTTTTTACATCTCCAGAGTTTTGAAAAAGGGAGTAATTTATCGTTCAAATGGGACATGCTAATTATAAGCTTGGTGTCATTAGCTTACATTCAGGCCACAAACAGAGTAACATGGTGAGGGTCAGCAAGTACAGAATGAACAATAAGGAGGGGGTGGGGGGTACACAATCTTCTCCTGCGACACACCACCACTCAAAATATTGGCTTCACACATGAAAGAGGATAGGGCCACTACTTGACCTCTTCCTAAAAGGAAAGGATGAATGTTATGTGATATTGTTTTGTAAAGTGCACGGCTACTCAGCATAGTGTCCTGGCGCTATGCCATGGGAGATCACAGGCAGCTGTATTAGCTGTTACTGAGGCAGGTTTTTAGTTTCCTCTTCAGAATATCCTGGCTGTGTACTAACTGAAGGTCTAATGGGCGTCTATTCCAGAAGAGAGGTCCCAGATAGGAAAAGGATCTCCCACCTATTCTGAGGCGACTGATGCGGGGCACACATGCCAGGAATGTCGAGGAAGAGTGAGGGGTGCGTGCAGGGATGTATGCGCTGATCCTCTCGCTTAGATAGGCCGCGCACATCCAGTGCAGGGCCTTGTGCCTAAGGACCATAGCCTTAAAGAATCCAACAAAACAGAGTACTGAAAGATCTAACAAAAGCTGTGCTCTGACACTACCATTGTCAAAAAGCCACCATAAATTGTCTGCTACAGACAATTTCACCGGCTCAGTGTTACTTCCGAGCAAGAAGAGAAGAGACATTATAACATTTTGCCTCTCCAATTTTTTGTAACTGGTTTAATGCAATTTCTACACAAATTCTAATAGGTATGGGAGGAGTGGAATAGGATGGACTTTTTTTTAAATCCAGGAGATTCAAGAAAGATGTTTTGAGGAGTGAGTGGCTTTACCAATGCAAATTGTTAGGCTTTTGGAAACATTATGTGGGCTAGGGAGCTGGTAAATAGGAGGTAAAGCTACTTTTTTCAGACTGGGAAAAACTGTTTTATATGCGGGATTGGACTGTGGTCATTTGACATACTCCATCTTCTGCTTGAGGGTATAAACTCTTCGCCACTTCCTTCCTGTGGACCACACGTTTCAGAGCTTTTCTTTTTTAAACTTTATTTTTCAGTTTTATACAACAGTACAATAAGAAAACAGCAGCCACTGGTGTGTATGTCGAAGGACTTTGTAAAGGTTACACAATATGACATTTAAATAATCAGTTCC
Organism: Lissotriton helveticus; assembly: GCF_964261635.1. Classification (NCBI taxonomy): domain Eukaryota; kingdom Metazoa; phylum Chordata; class Amphibia; order Caudata; family Salamandridae; genus Lissotriton; species Lissotriton helveticus. The sequence continues at coordinate 684,982,871 of NC_136070.1, read as the reverse complement.
AGAGACAAAGGATTGCCAACATTCAACTGGAAACATCGACTTTCACTAGGAATACATGCCACCATACTTTCCAGTTCTAGTACAAGAGAGATTAATCCCTTTTTCGCCTTAATGCCTCACCTTACCCTGTGTCAATACTATCACTTTCCATAGAAGCTGTGTCGTAGTCTGGGTCGAGGAGTGTGTCACAGAGGTCTCTCCAGGCAGAGGTCCTTTTCTACCCTGTCGTCTCGTTTGCTAAGCCTTATGTGGACCTCTTCCCCCAGGGTCCATTCCCACACATCCTTATGCCAGTGGGCAATTTTGAGTGCCCTTCGCCCCATCCACAAATTGGCGACTCTTCACCTAGCCAAGACCAATACCAGATGCACACATTTGTATGATATCTTCCTGCTCTTTGGATGCTTACTGTTATCAAGCAGACAACATTGAGGGGTAAGTTCTATCTTCAGATGTGCAGTCCTTTGTAACTACCCGGGTCCAGTAAGTCTGATACCAGTCAACACCGCCAAGCTAAATGCAGAAAGTTGCCTCCGCTGGCTTTGCATCAGGGACAATTATCTGAGCGAGTTGGAGTCACAAGGTGCATGTCCCTGGGAGTAAGAGAAGTCCTGTGAAGGAAATTGTAGTGCACCAACTTAAAGTGGTTGCTACAGGAGATGGAGTGTGTGAGTTCGCTGACTCTCATCAAGTCGACATGGTCCCATGTTTTAGATCTTTAAGCTAAGGGGAGAACCCGCAGTTACTTTTTTGTACTATAGCTCGAAGGGGTTTCTGTTTGGAAGTGGCAGAATCTCACCTAGGGTGGCAGATAAGGTTAAAGGTTATTTATTTACAATATCACTTTGCCCCTCTTCAGTGAAAGAATGGTTATAGATATAAAGTTTAATGTGCCCTTTCCAGGCTTATTGGTGTCTATTGATATATTCAGTGTGTTCTGCAAAAGTAAACGATTGCCAGTTACATCATTTTTTGTGAATGCGTAAGCTGATTGACTTTTTATAGCAGTCACCTTATCAGTCAAATAATTGTCTGTGGGACATTTACTGGGTCCCTCTATGGTGAATGGCTTATCATTGGCACCTCATTTTCTGTGTCCCTCTAATAGCATGAGGAGCATTTTGGTACATTCACTGTGTCTATCTAAAGTGAATTATTATTTATTGGAACATTGTTTATAACAGCCCCTCAAGGTGAACGACTTTCCATTTTCTGAACGAAGTGATGAGCATTTTTGCAAGAGCTGCTTTTGGTTCCCAATACAAGCTTGATCACAAATTAGCAAGGCTTTCTTTAATTTTCAACAATATGCTGAACTAGTGTAACCGAAAAGAAAGAAAAGCACTTAACATTATAGAAAGAAGCCCTTTAGGTTAGATCATAGCCAATGAGCTCCAGTGTGGATATAGGCACATCTAACCCTCAGATTCATCATTGTCATGTTTTGCGAGTCCTTAATAGCGATTATTAAGGAATCGCTATTAAAGACTCGCAAACCGGGATTCATGTAGAAATCGCAATATTTTTTGCGATTTCTACTGCTTCCTTATTTGCGATTCGCTAATTGCGAATCGCAAATAAGGAATGGCTTTCCCATTCATTCCCATAGGAATGAATGGGGAGTCATTCCTTATTTGCGATTAGCAATTTGCGAATCGCAAATAAGGAAGCGATTTCAAGGGTGCCAGGGTGTCCAAAGGAAGTGATAATGTACACTGATGTTGGGCACACACATATCCAAAGGACATGTGTGCGTGTAACATACAACTTAGAAAAATGCACGAAAGTGCATTTCTTCTAAGTTTTCGCTATTTACCACGTAGTCAGACTTCGCGGTAAATAGCGGCCCCAGATTGCAAATTCGCAATTTTAAAATGTGTCATGAATTGCATTTAAGGAATCTCTAATTGAGATTCCTTAAATGCAATTAATCGCAATTTAGCGATTTCTAGAATTGCGATTTTTGCATTTGGGATGATGAATCCCAAATGCACAAATTGCGCTCGCAAAGGGCCAGATTCTCAGAATCTGGCCCTTTGCGAGCCGATTTTCCGTTGATGAATCTGGCTGTAAATGTATAATGAATCAGCAAAACTGCAATAAAGTTGGGAAAATGTATTCTAATAGTTTTCACAAAGGTATATATGAATTTAAAATCTAGATACTCTGTTTTAAATGAGTTTCTGGGGCAACAACATGTACATTTTTACGCTGCTTAAGTATGTAGAGACAGGCACTGAGGGTGGGCAGAGAAAAAAGACTGAGATTCTTTGAGAGTGAATGCTGAAAAAGGACAGGCTGTTGGAGGGGAGGGGGTGTTAATGAAAATGTACACTGTGATACATCCCATCAACTGCTTCAAACCTTTTCGCTTAAAGATTCGAGTTAGAGTGGACATTTTCAGAATCCTACCATTTTATAAAGAGATGGACCTTCACAAAGCCAAGCCATTTTGTTGTGTTTTATCAATGTCATAGTATTTTGTAAAGTCTGCACTGCTGCCAACAGGCATATTCAGAAAAGATACATTCCCATACAATCAATCAAAATCAAACTCAGTGACACAGTAAGTTACTACCCTGAAACCCTGCCATGGATTCAGCATTCATAGACTTAATCTGGACACCCCCATCTATAAGTACTGTCACCAATGTCTTGAGACTTGTAATATACGGTGTGTCAGAAAAACTATTTATTCTGAAAATATATATTTGTTGACATGGACTCTTAAGAGTTCTTTGGCCACATGTAAAAAAGGTTTTAGTGGTCGCAAATGGAAAATCGGGCTAAATACCCTTTTGGCATGTACTAATCCTACTTTGTGAGTGTTTAACCTATTCCCAATTCACAAAATAGGATTTGCAAGTCGGTATTATGAAGGGGCATGTCAAGGGTGTCCCGTTTTAATAGCGAGTCATATGGGGTTGTATGAATGTTTTGCGACCAGAATGCAGTTGCAAAACATTTGCAGTTTACCGCCTACTTCAAGTGGGTGGTAAGCCAGTCGCAAATGGGAAGTAGGTCACCAGGGCACCCCTTCCCCTGTGTGAATGGTTGCGAAAACGTTTTTAAACAGCAGGAAGTGGACCCACGGACCACTGCTTACTTTTATAAAATGGAAGTGAAACATTTCATTTTTGTTTTTGAAAAGCATCCTGTTTTCCTTTTTGCTTTATTTAAAAGCAAACACAGACATGGTGGCATGCTGAACCCAGAAGGCTACCATCCCTTTGTTTTTAGCAATTCTCAATGGGTCGCAAATTGCAACCTACCTCATGAATATTGATGAGGTAGGCCAATTGCGACCCCATTAGGAATCAGTAAATGTGTCTGAGACACTTTATTCATCGCATTTTGCGACTTTCTAATTGTGAGTTGAAAAAAGTCTCAATTAGGAACTCGCTAAATGAAGTGGTAGTGCATGTGGCCCCTTGTTTGTAACAAATATGCTTATATATGAAGGAACTTGACTTACCTCCCGAGTATTTCCAGCAGTTCGGCCACTCCGTTGAAGTGTTCCGTCTCATAGACAAACCTAAGGGATGATGGGTGTCATTAGCATTTTCTAATTCTCTTTCAAAAAATGAGTTTGAACATGTGAATACGATGTAATACACAAGAAACCAAAGCAAGAATATACTTGCTGAGGGAAAAGGATGTCAAATATTCAAATCATAGAGTTACCCAAAAAGCTACATTGAATATGTAACCATGTACCAATGGCAGTGACCTAGCAATCAAGGACTCACCAAATTCTCATCCTGCAAGATGGATTGTCATATGGCCCAATTTGGAATAGCTATGAATCCCACTGAATTTGGACGTACATATCAAGTTAATGCTTCCTGTGCTGCTCCATTGACTATTAAATGCAAGTTGTAGATGTTTTTACTTTAATGTCTGTATGTTGCTGTGTTGAAATGATTGCAGAGCTGCGCAACCAAGCAACAAACAAGCAAATATAAAGCTACACAGACACAGGTGGATGAATCACACACACACATACAAACACACGCTAGGTGGATGAATGGATGCACGACAATGTGTATGGATGGTTCAAATAATGCATTTACAGGGGTGGGCAGATAGATTTAACAATTTGTGTGGGTGGAAAACTGGAAGAATGAAAGTTTGGATGTGGTTCGATGAATAAATAGGCCAAGAGGGATAATTGGTGATCCAAGAAAGAAGTAAAGCTCTCACTCGCCAGTAAGTGACTCTCATCCACGAAAAAGCAGTATTTAGAAAACTGCCAATACCAAACCTGTTTAAGAACCAAATATACACAAAGGAGCGCTTCCAAATGGAGAATGCATACTGATTAAGAATACTCAATAACATTACCCAAAAAGTTTAATCACGCAATTGGGACCTTGTCATGTGTTTGCCTTTTTGTAAAGCAGAAATTGCTATTTTCATTCTGCATGCCAATCTAAAAAAATCACTGATTTCAATATGTTTTAAAGCATATTCACAATATGGTATCATGTGAGTGTTACAGTGAAAGAAGATGTGTTTCCTTTAAAGCAAATGCAGCATACTATGCCGACCAGCAAACCGAGAAGTTCTGATGAGAAGGCAGATGTGTAATAATGCAGTGTTGCTAAAGTGCCACTATGATCAACCTGTCTTGACTTTGTTCTGCCTGTTTTGATGAATTCAATCGGCTGCTCTGTAAATGAAGCCCTTATTTCTTTATTGTTACAATACCTTCCTTTCCTTCTCTCCCAGCCATGTACACATGCTCTTTCACCCAATTGGGGGAAACTCCAAACTCCGAATGATCAGCTATCTAGTTTGATCCATGCAAGAAATCCTTCATCTATGAGCAAATTATTGTTGTTCAGAGAATTTTTAATAAAAATCCATTTAAGATGTGGGTGGAAGGGTGTATGTTCAGAATGCAATACTTATTTTTAATAGTAGGGTTCTTATTTAAAAATGTTATTCAATCTAGTTCTGACGGATAATACTTGTATTGGGTGGTCTAGATGCAATCCTTTCTGTGTATTACTGAATCTCAGATTACATTAATTCACAATTCGAATCTTTAAGCATTCAAATAACAAGGATTCTCCTTCCTTCCAGGTTATTGGCAAATCGCCTATGAATCATAATTAGTTTCTACATGCACTAAATGTGGCATGTAAGAGAAATTATTACAGAGAAAACTAACTTACTACATTTGTTTATGTTACTTTGGTCGAAAATACATCAGATCACTTTATGATGTTTTTATACAAATGGGGATATTCGTCTAGTGTCAATACTGTAACTTAACATTCAATCTTTCTAATATTTCCAATAGAAAATTCAGCTTTTTGTTTGTTGCAGAACCGAGTATTTATAAATTCTTGACATCCTTCTTCCCAGAAACATCAATATTCAATATGGCCAAATGTTCCCCTATATCGGATGGTTTTACTACTGCATGAAAAACACTCAATAACCACATAAATGCTGCATCTTGTTCTTTATTTAGATGATCAGAATGTCCTGTAAAGTGGTTCATAAAACATTCTCAGATCACTAGAATGAAAGAAATTAACATGTAGAAGATCGACCACTTTACTTTTTAACCTATTTCTTTGACAAATATATGAGGATCTTTAAATAGTCAGTGTACTGACTTTCTTCTGATGCACATTCGAATCATATAATCTATAAGGATTGTAAACAGGATAGGCTGTCTATTTACTCATTTTATGTTTTACGTATTGAACGGTTTTGAAGTGATATAAAGAATTATTTTCATTTTTAATGCTCAAATGAAAAGATAAATATCAATTTCATGTTGAATTATAAATCATCCATTTAATCCATGAAGGTGATATCAAAACCCTCACTGTAAGGTTTCCAACTCTTCCTTGCCAAGTACTCTAGATAACAAGATGATAATACTAAAATTCAGTCATGGTTACTTGTGCCTTTTGTGTCCAGAAGTCCTATATCTTATATAGATCTGTGCCTGATGTTCTTTTCTGTCCATGCCCCCTCTACACCCGCTTCATTGTCTGCAATTCTGACACCCTCCTTCCTTGCTTTATCAAACCTAAAGTAGTACCATCAATTCTCTGAGAACAAGTCTCTCTGTTAGTGTCATTTTATATTTTGAGATGGACATCCTGGGTACGGTATGCATTCTCGCATGGTGGTTCTCCAAAAGATTCTATTTGAAGTGACAGTCGTTTTTTACCCTTGTCTTCTTGCTTTTTTCCGAGTACCACTATTACTAATTGTAGTTTTTAATACCATCATTCAATTTACCTTGGTGCCTTTTGGCAAATCTAATTAGATTTACAATTAGCTTTTTAAAATTCATCTGCCCATGTTTTCCACTACTGAGATACGTCAAAAACAGGACACAGATGTGGATGGCTACATTTCTTAAATCTTTTGTTACACAGTCAACATCCAAATAAGATTGCAAGGTAGTATGTTCCCACTATTTTGACACTTGTTTACAGAGGATTGATGATGTTAAAAGTTTTCTCTTATTTTTCTTGTATGATCCGCAAAAAAGATTATTTTAAATGTTCAAAATATAATTTCATCATCTATTGCTTCTTGCTCATTAGTTCAATCTGGTTTTATTAATGATACATCTGTGGTGGTATCAATGTACTGGGAGATCATGAAAGCAGCCTGTCAGTTGGTAGTCTTTTGCACATTGACTGCTGTGTAGGAGGAGCAGCTTTTAATGTTAAGACTAATATCTGTGGGTGCGACGGTGCTAAGCAGACAGCTGTTTCAGAGATCTGTACTTGCTGCCCGGATGTCCTTTCACAATCATCCACTTTGGGCATTGCGAGTTTGTGCAGTACCAGCAATTTGTGAGAGCAGAAATAGATGTCTGCTGACCCATGCAGGCTCCCTGGTCACGAGCATTCACAGAGGGAATCCTGCTTTGAGAATGATAATGAGGCAGGATTGCTGTGAATCTTTGTGACCGGACAATTCATGTTGTGTACGACTAGTACATTCAGCGGAGAACAGCGCAATAAGTTGGGCACGCCACATTGTAGACACTGTTCGTACACAAAGCTAGTTTCCCATATGTGCACAGTCAACCAGGTTTCCTGCCTAGTTACTCTCTCTATGAAGTTCCTGTGCTGTGTAGGCTGAAGTCATTAAACAAAAACTTGTTGCTGCTCTACAACAAGGACAAGACAGCAACCTTCAGGCCACCTCATCCCAAAGGGGCAATTCCTTAGCCAAGGCGACGTTACTCTCATATGTGGTCAGGACAGAAACTAACATATCAACTCATCTGTATATTGCATTCCACAACCTTGTGTTTGTTACAAAATTTCAAGTTAGGGATTCATATTTAAAACGTGAAGGAGGGATAAATGCATCGTGCAAGAAGGTTCCATTTTAATATATATGTTCTTTTTCAAAGGACGGATGATTCCAAAATTCCCTTGTTCTTTTAAAACAATCTACTTGTCCCTTTCATTGCCATTCAGAGAGGTGACAAATGATGGCAGCCATCACACTATATGAATTCTCGATAGTAGAGTTTCGGATTATGCCAGGGCTCATGTAATCTCTGGGTTTGAAATACAGAAAGGTTATATTTTTGTCATCATTCTTCAAATCTACATAGGCCAAGGCCATGAGTTTAGCGTAGGTGAATTTAAATACAGAATTTCACTCCGCTCTATCAGGAGTGGGCCCTTGGAACAACAAACCAGATTTTACTTGCTGGAAAAATCAGTTTGAGAACAGGCTGAATTGCAGTCTGGTCCGGTTCTCTTACCCCTTATTTTCTCACCCAGCCTTCAGCCAAGTCACATAAGGAGCATGAAATTCTTCCGCCTGCCAAAGTAGTCTCAGGTACCTTTCATATCATCCCCCCTCATCCTACTCGCCCCACAGTGACCCCCTGCTCAGGTTTACTACCTATCACAGCAGGAGATAATTGTGCGTGATAAACCACCAAAGAAAAGGCATAGAGTGTGGAATTGAGGATGGTAAAACTGGGTCTGCATGGTTATTACCCATTCCACTCAGATAAACTCACAATTGCCCTGTACTGTTGGGTGTTACCGTATGTTACCATTTTCTACGTGTATGGATTTACTACCCCATCAGTACCATACAACTTGTAATCGGGCCACTGAAGGGCTGGCTGTAGGCAGGGATTGGTAGATTCAGAACTGAAAGGACCTGTGAGCCTGAGCACAGTGACAAGCTTACACGTTTAGGGGTATCCACCAACTACCCTATAATCTTGTTCCATACTGGAAAAGGCTGGAAATGTACTGCGGACATTGACAAAGGCAGGATTAAAAACCTTTTTCATGGCGGGATAAAGGCGGTTTGCTCATGCGAAAATGGAAACCACAAACGTTTGCCAGGAGTACGGTTCCAGGTTTCTATTTGTACACTGTACATTTGCATGGACACTAGGGCATATATATACCTGTGGGTGCACCTAGGTGAATTTGTTTTAATCTGCCATGCATTTAACACGGTTTATTAAATGATGGCTCAGATAAATGTTATTTAAAGCTGCACAACAATTTAGCAAAATATTTTTCAAGTTGAACTTTCTTAGTTATTTTATTTTGAAAGCAATCCCCCAAATTGCTTCCATGCTTCTGCATATACTAGCATATCATCAGGTATCAATCTGTGGGCAACATAAGTGACTTCAAATTGTTAAATTTTGCGAACATTTGTACACTTTTTGTTTTACTGGAACTCCTGTACGTAGTGTAAGCTGAGCTCACAACTCACGGCATTTCTGTAGAGCATTCACCTTAATAGTAAAGACTTTTGCATTAATGAATCATATATACAAGTTTTTACAACTTATACATATTGATAAACATCTTGCCTTAGTGGCAGACAATCCTCTTTCTCCAGTCCATACTTTGGTCATGTAACCTGGCAGACAAAGAGGTTGTGCTGCAGTGTGTTGGGTCTACTAGTCCTGTGGACAAAATAAACATGAAAACGTGCTACCCTTGACCCCAAACAATATGTCCCGAATATCGGGCAATATTAATTCCACATCTTCAATTGTGCAATAACACTAAACTGCACCAAGCTAGAAAGATGCACAGCCATTGGGTTGAGGCAAATGAAAAAGAAAATGTCAGAGTTCTTCTGAGTTAATATTTGTCTAAAACACAAACTAAAGGGGCAGTCGGGACTGGTTAAATGTGCAATAACTGGTATTGTCACAGAAGTTTATTTTTACGCCAGTAGCAGTGGATACAAATTCCTTCCTTCTGTGGTTTGATTCTTTCCATGAACTGTGGGTTTTATCCACTTAATACTATTGATTTGAGAGTCCCACTTCTGGGTTACAGATGGAAGCAGGGAAATCAAAGAGTCAGTCAAATTAGGACATCCAGGATAGGAGAAGGATGACAGCCAAAATCAAGATTCAGGGTTCAGAATAAAACTCAAACCTGTGATTGGAATACGGGAAATAGTCTTTGTGGGCACAAAAGCAGGCTGAGAGTGGATTGTTAGAATATCTTAAATTCACACGGACAGTGAAGCTAGAAAGAAACTTGGGAGGAGGAGCAAAACCTCTTTTTAAGGGGGGTGAGTGCACCACACATTGTATACCATGAACAATAACAATAATCACCATCATCATTTGAAAAGCCATCCTCTATACTACAAATTCAGTTAACTCCTCCAGTGACTGGAATTGGAAGTAACTGGGACTCTTGGTTTGATATTGTTTTGTTATCCCATTGCTGTTATGCTGTTTAGAATTACCATTGGCAGGATTGGGGATAACAGGAGAGCATATGGTCCATAGAATGCTCATTGACACAGCATATTATTCCTATTTGGACACTTGCAAATGTCTTCCCACCAGTGGGCTTCTAGCTTGCTTCATGGGAAGTAGAAGGACCATTTTGCTTTATCTTCTTATAAAGTATTAATTACCATTAGATACCTTGGTTCGAGACTAAATATGTTTGTTTGGTCCATGTCTTGCACACAACAGTGAACTTTAGAATACACACACTCAGCTTTAAGATGCAATAAGCAATGTGGAAGTCTTTGCAGCTTAGGCCATTACAGCCTAGCACCCACTCCATTCTAGCTAATCTATTGATAAGAAGAGACATTCTTGTTGCCCTTCCTGAAGGGTTTCAAAATGTTTGTGTCTTGTCTGGACCTCCTCCGAATAGCCATGTCTGCACATTGTAAAATGTTGCTTTTTGTAGTTCTCCCTTTGAGTTTTTGTATGCCTCCACACAGGGCCTGATTGAGAACACAAAGCAGTCCAGGCAGTGTTATCTTACCAGCCCCACTGCTGCTTGACTAAACCGTCCCCCATCATTGCTGCTGTTGTTATTTTGGGCCGATATTGCAGAACTGCAGCAAAACTGACCACGGTAACAAAACCTGTCCCCAACTCTTCCAGCCTCCCGGGGAAATGGCCGATGGCCACTACAGCCAATCCGGCCCTGCCTCTACATTGTGTTATTGTGGACGTTACTCTATAGAGGTCCCAGACGCCTTCAGGCTAAGCCTGATCTACATAAACTTGCAAAATAAGGAACTAAACAAATACAACCGTTGCTTCATTCAGAATACAATATCTTATAGCAGATAAACTGAACTGGAAACTGAGTAGTGTTTTTATACTTCGCTTATCAAGAGGATGAACTTAATGCACACTTCTGCATGACACCTACCTGTCGGCTGCCATTCGATTAACAGAGTCCCCTGCTTCTTGCCTCATTTTTTTTTTTTTTTTTTTAAGAAAGACCTTTATTCGTCCAATGCACAGTGTACACATCTGCATTGCTTACAACCCAGTCGGGCCAGCTGCAGTCAGCGGAGTTCAGAGCATATAAAGAGAGTAAACACAGCTTCAAGCCCGGCAACCCTGGGGTCCAGCAGCGTATAACAACATTTCACATTACATCATGACGTGTACATCGTCAGTGTTCAGCATGTGTGCGGTCTATGGGTTTTTCAGCATGGCTGCAGTGGTTCTAGGTGGGTGCGCTGAAACTACCCCTATCTGTGTCTATAACGATGATCTTGTCCGTCGCTACCAATGCTTATCGGTTGCGAGTGTTCCTATGAGAGTCGGCAGTAGGACGGGCGTATCATCGTGTGAAGGAGCATGGAGGGTGTTTAGCGACTTAAGGTGAACGGGGCGTGTAACCTCCATGTGTGTCCGCATCAGCGGGGAGAAATGTACTGCGCCTCAGTGCCCATGTGGGGTGTCCATTCCTCGGCCGCTACACCCGAGGGTGTCCTGTGACATGAAATGATATAAAGCATTGAGTTGCGTGCGTATGGACATGGTCTAAAAGAGGATGAACTCAGATCAACAACCAACTATGAAACAGGGGGGACAAGGGTTTCGCGGGAGGTGGGTAGGGGTAGGTGTGTGTAGAGTTCGCCATAGCGCCTGGTAGGTAGAAGCCCGTGTTAGTATGCCAACCGCGTCTCGCAGGGTAGGCAGGCGGGGGGGGGGCCGGGGCCCAGGGGAGCGCGTGTCGTCCGTGGAGCAAGGCCATTAGTGGGGGGGTCTTCCGAGCGGTCGGAGGGTGTGGCGTCGCGGCGTATTGCCCGGGCCGTCACCGCCGTTGTCAGGTGGCGGCGGGGCATCGGGATTGGGGTGGGTGGTGGCAGTATGAAACATGAAAATCCCCAGTCAGACAGTGTGCCAAGACCGACGGCAATAGGAGGTCATATGGAGTGTCAAGTGTAATCAGAGTGGCGCCATATCAGGAAAGGGGGGGGAGTGGGAGTGCATATGTCTTCACGTGATTCCCTGTTCCACACATTTCTGCAGGAAGGAGTGTAGTATGCCCTCCCATTGGTGTGCAATGGGGAACTTCCTGAGCCCCGCCGTTTCCTCCCGCTGCAGAACAGCCTGCTTCTTGCCTCATGCCCTGTTTCAGTTCACATTCCAATGCATAGGAAATCAGCCTCTCATGCCACTCACAAACAATAATATGCTTGTGCATAAGTCAAGGTTTTCTGCACTACCACAAAAAGGCACTTTGGTGTGTCGTACTCCTCTTTTATCCCTGTCATCATACCCATCACCCCCACTGGTAGGGTACCAGAACACTAGTGTTACATATTGTGGTACAAAGAGATGATACCCCAAAATATTGACTACCAAAATATCATGCAGGTAAGTACATGTAGGTAACTAAATAGTTACTCCTCTTAACTTCACATAAATGTAATGTACCTTTTTTTTAACTCCAATAAACATAAAAGAGTCATACATGTGGATTTGAGAATAGTGAATTTTTACTTGCCTATATACTTACCTCCACAATATTTTGGTAGTGAAAATGCTGGGCACAATATTTTTGCAGTTCAATATTTGTGTGCTCAATATTCTAACTACAACCTCATCTGCTCTAACCCAGGGCATCAGCCTACTCCGGTTACTAATACTTTGTACTTCCTAGAAATTACATTCTAATTTGTTCCTATATTCCTGTTCATTTTGTTCAACAATAACACTGCCCCCTACCCAACAGCCTTCCTGCAGTACATAGCATACATCTGGGCAAGGGAGAAGGAAGCAGACATCTTCAATGCAGATCGCAGAATCTATTGGGCAGGTAATCCTCTGTGTTTTTAGAATCATACTTTCATTACTGATTTAGCTTTAGCCTTTCACAACATCCGTCCATTTTACAATCAGACCAAGGATCAGCCGTAGCAGAAAAGAAACTCAATTGAGCTACTCAATAAGATTTTAGAGTGGCTAACGAAAAAAAAGTATGTGTTATACACTTGTAAGATTTCCTGGACCCATCATATTGATTATCAAGGATGATAAACAGGGACTTTGCATGGACTGTTCACATGTATTATATGATAGTTACCTGAGAAAGATGTTGTTGCACTGTTTCCTAATGTATGCCCGCAAGCCCAGGAACTTGCCGTAAACTCGATGTAGAATGGTCTTCAGGTACTCACGTTCCCGAGGGTCTTCACTGTCAAACAGGTCGAGGAGCTACAGAAACAAGAGGGGGAACCAATTAAACAAATTAGAAGAAACACAAACCTGCCAGCTGATTTTAAGATGTTACTACCTTGGGAAATATCACCTATGTAAAAGAAAGCCCAAAAGGCCTAGAAAGACTCACTAGAAAGCTCAGCAGACCTGGAGGTGTCACTCATAAAAAGTGATGCACAACAGGTCTAGGAGATCTCACGCATGAAGGTAAACTCAGGACCTGTAGTGCCATACTCATGTCTGTGAACTCAACGCGCCTGGGAATTTCAGTCATGAAGGTAAGCTTCTAAGGCTAGGGATATTTAACTCATGTGAACTTAGCGTTAGCCAACGGATGGGTTTCAAACTCAGCTGACCAGGGAGGCCTTACTTACAAAGAAATCTCACTATGCCAGGGGTCTTAGACATACCCTTTAAGACCAGAAGCCTAAGGCTCTTTCATGTAGGTAGGCTCAAGGGGATGGGAGGTTTCTCCAAATAAAGCAAGGTCAGCTGATCTGAGAGTTTTTATACACTGAAGTGTGACAGGCCTGTAAGGGTTCACTTTATAAAGGATCAAGAGCAGTTCTAAATGGTCTCAGAAGGCAAGATCACCACACCTGGGCCGTCTCACTTATGGGGGATTGGTAAACAGGTATCAGGGGCCTGACTCACTAAGTGACAATAGGTGGTGTGGGACATGTCATCTACGATCTGCCCAGAAGGTAGCTGTTTCACTATTATGAAGATACGCCATACAGGTTAACAGGTCTCAGTACTGAAGGTAAGCCCAGCATGTGTTTGTAATCATATTCATGAAGGTACTCTAAGTAGACATTTAAGGTATTACAGATGAAGGGGAGCAGGGCAGGTTTAGGAGGTCTCTTTCAGTTGAAAGAAGGTCAGAATGCCAGGGGCCTTATAAAGGTATGGTCAGAAATATGATCAGGTCCCCTGGCCTGGGAAGTCTCGCCCATGGTAAGTAAGCTCAGCTCGCTTGTGGTGGGAGGAATGTGTTGTGCATATAATGGTAAAATCAGCTGACCTTCTAGGAGATATCACTTGTGAATGTAAGCTTCATATAACTCAAAGGTCTCACTTATTAAGGCATACCTGCCATCAACAAGCTACCTTCTTTTCACCGCTAAGTTTCGGTCATGGCACAGGCTGCTTAGGCTTCACTCTCTTTAATAACAATGAACACTTTAAGAATAAAACCAGCTCTGTTTTAGATGACCTATCACCCACCATTGTTGACAGACTAAATGTGAATCAAGGCTTTGGAATGGAAACCTACATTTAGAACATGGCAGTCCTTTAGCTACAATAGATCTACCTGGGACTACAAAGATATGCCGAGATGGTGATAATAAATGTAAAACACAAAATAGATCTCAAAGCGCTTTCGTCTGTGCACAAAGGCTACGCCACAGTAATTACTGTTCTCCGCAATGGTATCTCCTCTGTGGTACATATAGGAGAATATTAAATCTATGTTTAGCATAATTAGGTATGCATTATCTGCAATAAACACACGAGAATTAATTCGCCATAAGCATTACCAACAATTTTATGAGTTTAAAGAGAGGCACTGAACCTTTAATCTAACAAGGGCAGACAAACATGATTCAATATAATCGTCAACATCACCTTGAGAGAAAAGGGAAGGAATATGGACTGTGCTCCTGTGAATTGCATCTGTTTATTTTCATTGACAGTCTAAAAAGGTTAAAAACATTTATTTACAATGTAACAAACCTGTTACAAAATTCATAACAAGCAAGATGATCAGTCTCTGCAGACAGGGCCACCACCGCTATTCAACAGTACTTTGTAGCCACAGGCCATTGTTGTAAAGGCTACTGGTGACCTTCATTTATTTTCAAATACATTCTTGTAAAATATTGGCTTGTTAGTTGACTGGGGTGCGAGCCCTGACTGGCATGTAAGCCCTTTTCAAGTTACAACCACAATCCTTGTCAGGGTGAGGCACAAGCCAATCCGAAATTAGCCTGTGCTCAGGCCCCTGGTAGCTTACCACAGAGCACTCAGCCTTAACTTAAGAGGCAATATGTAAAATATTAAATATTAGTGCAGTGCCTCAAACAGTAATAAAGTGAGAACACCTGACAAAAAGGATCCCACAGCAAGTTAGAAAATAGAACTTTAATAAATACAACTTGAACAAAATGACAAAAATCCAATTAGTGGAACTGGAGATATTCAAGAGTAAAGATTTTAGTTAAAAAAGTGCCAAAAAGCACAAATCGACAACTGTGGATATCTAGTCACGTCGGCCCGGGACAAAGACACAAGTTGAGGCTGACTGCGATTGTGTGCGGGCTGGGTACAGGGAACCAGTTGGTCTTGCTGAACAAAAGTATCTTAAATGTTGGTTTGCGGAGCATACCGTGGATCCACATCAAAGATGTGTTGCGCAGCCGAAGCAATGCATATGGGGAGATGCGGCAAGGCTGTGGTGCCAGGGTCTGCATAGTCAGCAAGAGTCCCATCAATAGGGCTTGCGCTACAAAGTCCAACGTAGAGGATGCAGTACGGGATTGGGGCGATGCATCGGTTTCGGAGAACTGTGACGCTGCGGTGTGGAATCTGTCCTCGTTGTCGAGGCTGCTGTCGATAAGGGAAGCGAGGACCTGCACTGAGGATGCATCACGCAGTGGTGCTTCTGAAGGCATTGCGGGTTGCAGAGGTAATGCAGGTCTTTGCGACGGTTCCAGTCAATGCAGCAGAGGAGAAGCATCTATTCTGCTGGTTCCACAGGGGCTGGCAAGTACCTTAGACCCATTTCCAAGGGTCCTTGGCTGGAGTGGAGCCACTTGGCAGGAGAGACTCACAGATGGGAGGGTGCAGAAGCAGATGCAAGGTTGTTGGCAGCCTGCTGTTTCCCTGAGGCTTCATATCAGGAGGCCATCCAACTAGCCCTTGTTATCACTTAGGGTTTTGGGTTGTTCAAGAGATGCAGGTCCAGTCCATTTCACCCAAGCAAGAAGGTAGCAGGTCAGCACAGCAGGGTAGCTGCTCCTTTAGAGCAGCAGTCCTGCAGTGTGGTAGTCCTTGTAGCAGCACCGCAGTCCTTCTTCCTGGCAGAGTATCCATAGGTGCAGAAGTATACTGAAGTGGTGGTGTCTGAGATCCAGTATATATACCTAGTTGTGCCTCTGAAGTGGGGAAAACCTTCCAGAGGCATGCCTTTGGAGTGCAGAGGTGCCCTGTCTGTCTGGCCCTGGCTCCAGACTAACTACAGGGGGTATGCAGCCCTTTGTGGAGACAGGACAAAGCCTATTCAAGTATAAATGGGGCTTAGCCAGCTCCTCCCTCCCATTCAGCCAGTGATGGCCCATCCAGTAACATCTGAGCTCCCCATTGTGTGGCTGTCTAGGAGGAAACAGCAAAGCCCAACTGTCACCCACACCCAGTCATGTGACCCTCAGTTAGGCTGCAGGCACCAAATGGATAAGGCAAGAAAATACCAAATTTCTAAAAGTGGCATTTTCAGAATTGCAATTTAAAAGTCGACTTCACCAACAGTTCGAATTTTAAACTATGATTCCAGGGACACCAAACATGAAATGGTTACCTGTTGTTATTTGGAAATGACACTTCTTAAATGTAATAAGATCATTTCAATCTTATCCTATGGAAGGGGTAGGACTTGCAGTAGTGGAAAACGAATGTAAGTGTTTTTCAGTACCAGTACATGTAAAACTCCAAAGTACATGTCCGCCTTCCTGTGTGCCTTTGGAAACATTGAAAATGCTAAATACACTCGATATTTCACCATCCCTGAACAGTGTAATTGCAGCTGGTTTAAAGAGGAGAAGAAGGCTCTTTTTTGCTGTGAAGAAAGCTCATTGGAAATATTGCCTCACAGACATGCCGGAAGAAACAAAGGTTTAGCTGTTGCCTGTAATTCGTCACTGTTGATGTCCAGTGTCCTTGCCCTGTCAACCCAGTTTTCCTTTCTTGGTCTGTGGCTGTGTAGGCTGCTTGAGGAGGCTGTCACTGCTGATATTGCGGGTGAAACTGCTGTGATCCAGAGTGGTTTTTCGGCGTACCTGTTAGTTTGGTCTGTTCTGAGAGCAGTAGCGTTAACGGCGGTAGTGGGAGCAAGCCGCAGAGGGTGCATCGAGCTGGTGTGACCGGCAGTTTATCAGCAGCTTTCAACTTTTGGCTTCTGGCTCCCGGCCCTCGGTCCAGCTGTGCTTGTGGCTCAGAAGGCGGGAAGGCAAATTTCCTGGCAGCTTGCTCCGCAGCCGGAGAGAGGCTGGGGAGAGGTTGGGGAGAGGCAAGTGAATTGATCCGTAGTTGGCGGCACTGGTGGCACCGGCCCGGCGTTGAAGTAACATTCTGTTATTCTTGCCTTTTTTCTATTTGCCTCCGTGCCCCTCCCATCTGGGCAGCCGTTCAACCAGCTTTCACCGCGACTTCCACTGCCATTCTCATCACTGCCTTTATCGTGCTCTAATTGCCGTCTTTGTCACAGCTTGGACTATGCCGACTTTCTAACTGGCGAGAAAGGTGAGAATGCACGCTGCAAACTGTTATTACAAACATTATCACTGTCACTGCGGAAGAGGTGTGGCGCAGTGGCCAGGGTGACTGACGCTGGACGCTGGGGATCACGGCTCGATCCCTGGCTCCGGCGGCAGGGGTCTGTCCAGCACCATGTGACTCTCGACAATAGCTTGCTTAATCTTCCTGACGGCCCCCAGTGCCTTGACACCTTCGGGTAATTGTTTGCGCTTTACAAATACTGGACATTTACATTTACATGTACTGCCGCTATTGCTGAGAGGTGAAGCCATGCCACCTGAGAGGCGCATAGGACTGAGCGCAGGAAAGAGCTCCATTGGGAGGGTGTAAGTGCAAGGTGCAAGGTGCAAGGTGCAGGGGGCCCCTTCTTGGACCCCTCCAGAGACCCTGGCACACCTTGCTTGCCTCCCGAATTCCACTGACCCTCTGATTAAACCTCAACACTTCAGTTGCCATAATTTCCTGGGAAAGGAAGTTAGTGGAAATTCAGCCCATCACCTGGCTCTGCATAGGAAGGAAGGGAGGGAGGGAGGGAGGAAAGGAAAGGAAAGGAAAGGAAGGGAAGGAAGGAAGGGAAGGGAAGGAAAGGAATGAAAGGAAAGGAAAGGAAAGGAAAGGAAGGAAGGAAAGGAAGGAAAGGAAGGAAGGAAGGAAGGAAGGAAGGAAGGACCTCAGACAATTCTGACTCAGCAAGCCAGCCACACCTGCGGGTACATCAGTGGGTAGGGAAATAATGAGGTTGGGCAAAGTAAGAAAAGCCCCAGCGAAAGCCAAATCGAAACCTCAACCTCAACCCAAAGAGAAAAATGGAAGAGCGAGGATAGGAGTAGGGTTAGGGTTACTAGCCCATCTGACTTTAGCCCAGGGAGTCCCAAGACAAAACGCGAAAAACCAGAAGGGCTAATAAACAATTTGGCGCCCAACATGATCCTCAACCCCTTTAACAGACTGTCACATAACGTGTCAACCAGCAATGACTTTCTATGCCAGGAAGAAAGTAAATCTCTTTCCATAACTCCTAGTGCAAATGGAACTTCAATGGGAGAGCATGCTGTAGCCAACACAAGGCTTGGTCCTGAGGATCAGGCCCTAATTGGAATTGAAGGGTTGCCACAGAGGAGATTCCCTTGTTCCTTTCAGCCTCAGATTTACACTAAATTCTCCTTTTTGAAAGATCCTGGCACAGCAATCTTCTCCAAGAGCTGCACTATTGCAGAGCTGCAAACTCCTCTTTTACCCATATCAATAGGCAGTTTTGCTCAAGCTCCTCAATCAACCAAAAAGCAAACCACAGCATTAATTCACTCTAACGAAAGACATCAAGAAGGAGCAGATAGTTTAAACAGGAACGCACTTTCTGGCTGTCCCGACCAAACTGTACACCAAACAACAAAGCCAACTCTCGTACCAACTCATTCCGGTGACAGACGTAAAGATAAAGTCAAAGGAAACATTAGGTCCTATATGTCAAACCCCTTTGTGGTCCTCAACGTGCCCAGTTGTTCTGAGTCCCACAAGGGGGTGGCTAATGTGAGTTTCTGATCTCATCCCAGGCTTGTATTTGCTGCGTGCCACACCAGAACTAGGTGTTTAGTTGGTCCCGTTAAGGGGTACTCCAGGGGCCTGGAGTAGATAGCCCGGTTGTAGTTGCCACCTGGCAGTAGCCATTTGCCCATTCTGTACCCAGGGTCGTCTCCCTGTCGATAGGTGCAGTGGTTAATGGCAGCTAAGTGGGAGGCCCAATATCTTGAAAAATGTTATGACAAAAGCAGTAAGCTCGACTTACTTATTGTATAAAGCATCTGTTAATGCCACTAGGCCTTTAAGCATGGATTATTATTAGCCTGTGGACAGGTAATTTGCTCCTTATAGTAACAGAGATTACATTAGTAGGCACAGGCATTGGTTAAGAATGTTGACAAACTCTGGGGGTTGAAGATTTTCACAGTGATATGTCAATGTCAGATGTTCTTGTAAAGCGCACAACTCACCGGGAGGTCTCATGGCGCCTGATAACAATCATAGCAGGGTCAGAGAGACTTAGTTGCCTGTCATGAGCTTGCAATATAAAAAGAAGCATTAAGAAGCAAATACATACCTATACATATATGCACATACCTAGAGGGAACTTAAGACAGCCCTTTTCTGCCATTGGTCTATTTGTGTGCCATTTAGATCCTGCTTCCAGCCATGACAGCATATCGCATGAGGCAATGTGTCAGTCCACTTCAGCGATTAGCTCCTTTGCTCTGTGAGTGACAGCACTGTGCCTAATTATAAGAAAAAATCAGCCTGGTACTGAGTGTGCTTCAATGCCAGGGCTAGTGGACCTGCACTTTAACTTTCTATTCTCTCCTTTCATATGAAACCTTTCATTTCTTCCTTTCTCCTTTAGTTATTTCATATGTGTTTTATTAGAGCACCCAGCAGCTCCTCAGACACCATAACTGGGGTGCTAACTTGGATGCACCATGATCCTTGCCTTTGCCTGGAACCAGGTGCACAATAGAGCAAGGGATTCTTTTTTGTGCCCTGCGTCCCACCCCTCGCAGGCAGCCAAAGCCACTCCGCTCACGGCCATGCATGGTGTTGGCAGTGGGACAGGCCCTGCGCCCAACACCTGTGGGTGCCCAACCCCCCTCCTGCGCACAAGCTATGTGCAGCAGGGTGTTGGGCGCTAGGCTTAGCACCCAAACATCCGCGGGCAAGCGCGCTTTTCCTATAGAAACATAGTCCTAGCTATAACTACCCAGTGGCAATCGCCCCAGGGAAATATATATACTTATATACACTCACATCAAGAGGACAATCGGGGGACAGTGGAAGCTGTATCAAAATGGGTGTTTTGAAAAGACTTAAATGAAGTAAGCAATACAACTCCTGTATGTATGAAAAGAGATTGTAACCTATGTCCAACTAGGAGTTTAATCCTCCACATATTGGAGGCTCACTACTTGTAATCATTTAAGTTCAATGAAAAACAATCTTTGCATGGAGGGGTGGGAAGGAAGGAACGGGTAGACCAATGTATCATGCATCTAGCACAAATTAGACCTCGTTTTTTTTTAGGCCCTGGCGAATATTCATTATGCAAGTATAATCTTGCGTAGTTTCTGCCATTTTTAGTTTTGTTTATCTTTAATATCTTTTTATTAATTTTCACAGGACAAAAATTGACATCATGAAAATCATCAATATATCCACATATATTGAATTCACATTGCGTACGACAAAAAGAACAGTTTCCCAACAGTCCCCTCTCCCCACCTCCACTGCTCTCGACTGTACATAATAAACTATTGACTACTACCCAGTAAGATGGCAACGAGGTATGACAGTCCAGCCCTATAAGGCTCTAACCGAGTGCCTCAAACATTGCTGTAGCTTCCGCACTGGACGGGCTGGGATCGAACCGAAATAAAATACGTGCAGCCATGAAACAGTCTCTGCTATATAGAACGCCATTTAGTCTGCCAAGTGGACGTTATTTTCCATTCATCCAGAAACCAACGCAGTCTAGGTAAAGGGTCCAATTCTATGCTGGGCACTTATTCCATACTCAACCAAGACCCCGGGGTACCTTGTAAATCCGCTAGCATTGCAGCCCACGCGGCCAAATCATCTATTAGTTTTTTTATCCTGCCTCACATGTTTAATTTACACTTCTTCTGCCACCGTCCATTCGGACACATCCCGGAGAGAGTGGGACTATCTCGTGGGGAGAGGACATCAGCCATTTTATCGCGATACCTCTTTTTGCAAGTAAGAGACCCAGTATCAGGAACTTCCTGCTTATTTTCTGCAGGAAGTTCCTGATACTGGGTCTCTTACTTGCAAAATACATCTATCCGAAGAGCTCAGTAGAGTAGTGACATCAGTCTCTGCCCTCCTGTCAGCGCTAAGAGTGATACTAACATCTGTGAGGTTTTGGCTCCTCTGGGAAGCAGGGCCATATCTCTCTTGATAAGGAGATCTTTAAGTATTATAATACTGTCTCGTACCGGGTGCAAAGGAATGTATTGCATCTTCTCTTGTTATAAATTGACCCCCTAAGTATAGGTCTCCGACTATGTACAACCCCCGTCCTTCCATTTTTATACAGACATTACATTCACAATTTGTGAAAACAGTTTTATAACCCATACGGCTTTTCCCTTGCATATGGAGAACGTCACACTACTCTTTTGACTGTTAGTTCCCATATTTGGCATACCTGTTGAACGATAAGGGATATATATGGTGGGACTCAAGCCTCAATCATGAGCAGCAAGAGGAGCGGTTGTCCTCCATAGAGCAAGCTTTTCTCCCAGTTATCTGCTGGGTTTAGCCAGTGGATGGCATTTTTGAAGTGTGCTGCCAAGTAATACAATTCTATATTATGTGTCTCCAAACCGCCCCTGTCCCATGTTTGCTTAAGCATAGCCAGTCCAACGAGCTTCCTCTTCTGAGCCCACAGGAGGTCAACAATCAGTCGGCCAAGTTCGATAAAGTAATGTCAGGGAATGTCGTAAAACGTGGCCTCCAGTGCATATAGACACCTGGGAAGGAACACCATTTTTACAATTGTAGCCCAGCCCGGCTGAGCCACCGTCAGAACATCAGACAACGACCCCAATGGGAGGAACAGGGACTTTTTAATGTTGACATACAGGCCCAAGGCTTCTCTGAATATTTTTAGGTCTTCTATAAGTATTTCGGCCGCCTCCGAAACACTAAGGCATCATCTGCATACAAGATCTCATGTGAGACATCTCCAAACATGATACCCTAGTTTCGCAGTACCTGCCATGTCAACATCGCCAGTGGCTCCATAGCCAGTACATATAGGAGGGGGGGGAAGAGGGCAGCCATGGCATGTGCCTCTATACCACGGGAATTTGCTGTGAATGTGCACTTTGAGCTTTTGTAGTGATGATACTGCCTCTAGTAGTACAGACATTTCTCATTGTAGAGTTCCCACATTATCTTCCGGGAAAGTGACCCGGTAGGCCACTTTCCAGAGATCTGTTTGGAGGAGAATAATATCTATGACCACTGAGTCCATTTTTGTGGCTAGTTCAGGGCTGGAACTATTGATGGCTACCATGACATCAGACAGTGATGGGGTCAGCTCAGGAGGATCATCGAGACCGGACATAAGAGTTCTTAGGCGCCCCCTCCCTAGAGTTGTTGTGTTGTAATTGCATTTATAGAGTGATCACCCGCTGAGACTGGGTAGGTGTAATTGATGATTTTATTGGACTGACCAGGGGGCACTACCTTGTCCTTCACCAAGATTGCAATTTCAGGCCACAGGAATTTTGCCACCAGCCGCCTCCTTTAGACTCCCAAAGAACTGGCTATCCCTCTGATAAGCCAGGTCTCAGGGTCTTCCCCGGTCTCACAGCAGCACTGGGGGCTCCTCCACGGTGTCAAGTGGGAGCCCAGAAGCCGTACCCAGGGGCCCCAGCCATTGGTGTTTTGTCAGAGCAAGATCACTGCCAGGTCATTTGACACTCCACACCCCCGCAAACCAGGACCACGGGGGCAGTACAAACCAGCAGCCAGGTCCTCCAGGCCATTGTACTCCATCATGCATCCATTATATTATAAAGTTATAGGGAACAGAGGGGAGTTGTGGTACACCCGGAATTCAGAGGGCCACAGGCTTTCGGAGTGGTATGCCCCTGCTGGGGTCTCCATTCCATGATAGGGGGTCGGCAGGCCTCTCAGGGTCATGATTCAGAGTAATCTTCCATGGCCTGTCCTGTTGTTATTGGCAGTAGGGCCCCTCAGTCTTCTGGGCCTCCCCAGGCAAGCAGACAGAGATCGCGGCCAGCAACCCCGTCTCCAGAGCATCGTAATGTCACCAGGCCAGACAGGGACCCGTAGATAGTCCCGGGGATATCTCCCTCTTTCACCACTCTGTGGCAGTTATGGGTCATGCCCATTAGGTGGACGAGTGGTTGGTTCAGCACTGTCCACCCAGCTCTTCACTGAGTGCTTCCTTACCGGAGCAAACAGTGGGGCCCTATGCCAAGAAAGTCCTCCACATGTCCGTGTGGCCCAAACAGGGTTTCCCGGGTACGATCAGCTGTCACCAGCCATCCGGTCCTCACTTTGCCATCATGTTTGTGACAGCAGAACAGGACGGGCGCAGCACGTCATGGTGGTGGTTAATCAAAGACCCAGCTATCTCTGCCAGGTCCACAGCCGGTGTGGCCTCAGACCCTCGGTGCAGCGCAGTGCCGGGGCACCACTCAAGCCCTGTCTGTCCGGGGGCATCCAAGCATGCGCCAGGCCAAGGCTGCCCACCGGGGCTTTACTTGGCCAGCCTCCCAGTCATTGACTACCATGCGGGGCAGGCGCCGCAGACCCCAGACACCTCCAGCAGCGTTGTAAGTGCTTGTTTCAATGAGACCGAGTGCCCCTCTGCTTCCCCACACAGTGCAGGGCTGGATAGGTGGAAAACGAGTTGTTAGAAGAGTGCATGGTACAGGATTTTAACGGATGCCAACAGGAGCTCAATGGAAGGCGACTAGACAGCCATATTGTTGGCTACGCCCCATCTGCCATTTTGAGTTACTCTTGTTAATGTGAAACAACATGAACAATCATAACATGAGCAGCTGTTGTTTGCGGCATTTGTGGTTTTTTTGCACTTTTTTTGTGTGAAATGTGTCCTCATGTCCAAAATGAACGCAAAGATACAATTTGCAATAAAATATAGCTTTAGGTGCTGGATTTTTATATTCTCAAATGTTTCTGAAATTTTGTGAAACTACGTAAAATGAAATTATGCGAATATCTCACATCCTTATTATTTTGTAATCCTTGCTTGCCTAAGAGGGATTACAGGCACTGCTTCTTGAGAGCTTTTCCTGATGAATACACCTGCATCAAGCCTTTCATTAAAGCCAAAATGCATCAATGTTATCTCACTGCACATTTGTGCACTGGTCAGCTGAATTAATAATAATTGCCATCATTCAGAGGCATTCCCACATGCACTGTTTCCTGAACATTAGTTATGGTGCTTGTTTTGATACCACTGTGTTATAGGTAATAGTGACATATACATTAATTAGAAAAGATTTTTTAATTTGCCTGTAGAAGGATATAAGGTATCTTTCTATCTCCTAATTTGCCATCATTTATGTAACTTCCATCAGCCGTCAAATTAAAAAGTGCGACGAGAGCTATCTCAACTCATATACTCACTTGTGCTCCCTATCATTGTGGAAAACATATCTTTAGATACGTTAGATAGCAAAATGAAGACATTTCTATAGAGTCAATGCGAGTGTTGAATGGTAGGGTGCTCCATTCCTCACTACCCTGCCTTTTCCATACACACAGTGATCAGCAGTGCATTAAATGGATCATGACTAACTGGGTCTCTTTATTGCAACATTCATTTGTCCAGTTTGAGTATCAGACCTTCTTTACAAAACATTGTATCGATTCTGGGCATAAAAGTCAGTTAATAGTTCAAAGGGGTAGTTCCCAGATCAGGTGTTTACCACTCGGTTTTTACTTCCCGGGATACTGCAACATAGGTCAGTAGGATGCAGGTGACTACCACGCAGGCTCTTTTGGCCTGTTTACAACGCAGCACTTTACCATGCAGGTATGTTTTTTAAGTTACATATTTTTAATACTAATTTAAAAAACGGGATATTTAAAAGCTAAGGCATTTTTTTTACGATTTAACAGTGGGTGGCAGTTAGGGGCGGTAACAGTTATTTAGGGTTCAGGGTTGGATGGAGGTAAAGGGAGGTACAGGTTTTTAGGGGATGGGTGGAGATAAGGGTTTTAGGGCTCAGGTGTGTTGAGAAACAATGGAGGTTAGAGGCTTTTCTGGATCATTGGTCGGTAGAGGTAAAGAGAGGTTTGAGTTAAGGGGAAGATAGAGGTATGTAAGGCATTTTATCCCGAGTATGTGTGTGTATACACACACACACACACATGCACATCTAGACAAATACACATTATCTTACAGGTACAGGTAAAAACAACGGGATGAAAAAATATGTTTGGAAGCTAAAACTACTGTCTTGTCTTTTCTCCCGAAAATGTAGTACGCCTCCAGAACATGAAAATGAAACAATCACAGAGCCAAGCACAATGTCCCTAACATAAGTCCTTACCCGTCATTAAGTGGAAGTCTGCCTCATATAAGCAACACATACACAATCTAGAACCAAAACGAGTTTTTATTTGATGTCACATAAGTTTGGGAATGGACGAGATGGGACCAACACAGGCTTGTGAAGGCTGGGGTGGGAGAGTTTAGCCTCTCCGCACCCCCAACAACATAGACGGAGAATGATAAACTAATTGAGATATTATGCTTCTTGGCCATGGGATTCTTTATTTTCACATATATTAGGAAAACACAAGGAAATTGAATGTGAAAAGTCTAGGGAGGAGGTCTCTGTGTCTTCAGCCCAGGAAGTCACCAGACCACGAGTAGAGCTTCCAAACCCAGAGAGGTGACCCAAAGATCAAGGTCAGTTAGCAACTATAGGTCAGAGCTCTGTGGCCCACCTAGGCCAACAAGTGAGTATCGATGAAATACAGTCCTTCCATATCAGAAACTACCCAAGACGCATAACAACGTAGAGTCTTTTTATGCCTCACGTGCTATGCTATTGTGTATTGTAGAGTTGGAAGTCCTGGGGCTTGTTAAGATATCGTTCCCTTGTTCTTCCTGCTCATAGACATGTCACATTCCGACTATCTGGAATTTCATTATGGAAAGATTTATTGAACATACTGTTGACATAAATATGCATTTTTTTTTACTGCAAACTGCCATCATGTTTGGAAACTGAGCCGTAAACTGCTATTGAGTGCTTCCGGGTCAAAGAGTATGAAAGACCTGTCATCTTGTCTTTGACTTGAAGGTTGGTTGTGTCTAGCTCTGGAAGTATATACAGTGTGCCAACCATGTTACACCAGATGCCACTGCTTTTGTTGCTACTGATGTCTTGGGGTTGCGACAGATGGAGAATACAATTCAACAGTTTCTGGATTAGAGGCACCTTTAAAGTCCGCAACAGAAAGTTGTATTTTATAGTGGTGGTAACAGGAACTAGATAAAAGGGAAGTACCTGAAAACGTTTCAGGGTACTCTTCCTAAGGCACTTTGAAGTAATATTCTTGGCAAATAACGCATTTATTTTTCTTGTTTTTACAGGGTATCTTTTCATGAGTATTTGTTTCACAGTCACAGGGTGGGGAGAACTTCCCGGGCAGAATTATTAACCTAGTGGGAGTCCTCACACCACACTGTTGGGGGACACATCAGATCTTGTATGCTTTGGTCCTGACACTTTGCAAGCCCTTAATATGTCCTACATCAGGGCTTATGGAGTTTACAATTGTTAGCAAGGTCGAAGTGCTGAGAAGAAGACCGTGATGAGAAATGTATTGGGAAACGGCGATAAACTGAACAAAGCGATAGCCATTCTCACAAGTAAATGATGACTAGCTTAACAGTGGGATATTCAGAAACTAGACATGGGCGGCATATTCATGCTTTCAAACCCTATGGCAAATACACTTTTACATTGCCTCTTATGCTTCCCAAGGAGCAGGACAAAGTCAAATGCATCGTTCAATATCTAAAGAGGGATGCTGGACTATGGCCACACCCATTCTCCAGAGAAGGTCTCCTCTTTACTGAAATTATAAAAGATTTAATGAGACATTAAGGATCATCTCTGCACAGATACATAAGACCCACTCACCGTGAGCCAAGGTGCAAACAACTTATCAAGTGCTTGAGATGCGGTCAGATGTGTAACTTTATGTGATTAGTAATGAGTATGCATTAGTCAAAGATGCCCAATTAAGTGCATTTACTTTTCATTTGAGGGGAAAAGACTTGAGTCGTTATTGGCTGGACTTTAGTCATTCTGTTCCCCAATATGTTGCCCAAACTGACTGAATTGCCTCTGCTACTCGATCAGCGCCAATCTGAACTAACAACAGCTGCATTTCCTCTAGTCACAGTCAGAACACTTGAGCTGGTACTAAGCAGGTGATGCTGAAAAAGTGCTACAACGACTCAATACTGAAGGGTTCCTTTTCCTCATGGAACCGACATGCTGGGAGAAGCTGCTAAGCTTCTACAGTGACAAAAAAGGACAGTCTTTAAATAAAAAAACAAAGGCCCATTCTGATGTTCGGAAGGGAATATTGATGGGAACAGTTGTGGCAGTAGTTACTTTCAGTGAGAATATCGGTCGTAGACGTCCTCACTTTTTTAAATGGAAGTTCAATTATGTACGTTTGAGCAGTCAAAGGAGTACTAGTACTTTTAGTATCAGGGTAGTAGGAACATTTACCAATATGAGGTGAATAAAGCTAAAGGTTGCAATAGAAAAGACAATACAACCTAATGGTAAGAAACCTAACTCATGGCAGATTTTTACTACAACAATGCACAATGTAAATAAGTTCTATTTAAATAAACTCTTGTAAAGTTATCTTGCTTACATAACCTAAAAGTCTAAAATGCGTCCAGTCCCCTTTGACAGAAGTAGAACACCCATGTGGAAATGAGAGTACCAAGTGTTGTAAGGTAAGTGTTTCTGAATTCTCTTTTGGTTTAGGGACATATCTTGCTAAGCAATTGAAAACAAGAGGGAATTCCCACCCAAAGACGATACATTCTGATGCGATTGATAACCTAACATTTCAAGCATTCCATGGCTAACCATAAGCAATGCTGTGATTCTTTGGAAAAAGCCGATATTAGGATGAATTCTCTTATTGTTTACAAAAGTGTCCTCCAGAAGAAGAAGATTGTACTATTCACAGTATGCTCAGCGATTCATTGGAAGTAGGTATGAAAGTGTGGGCAGCAGATGTATAGTTACAATTTTTCAATGGGGTAGGAAGTTCATTGTTTCCACCTCATGCAAACTTATTTGAAGGATTGCACTGATTTCTACAAAGGAGAAGCCCTCGCGGGAAGATCTATTGGTTAAAACATAAAGAATAGGAAGAGATCTTATATCCATACACTGAAGAAAGTTTACAGGAGAGTTTTGGCGAGTCGACCACATCACCAGGAGGCGCAATCGTGTTTTTCATAGGGAAAATCAATATTTACTCCCTTGCATTAACTGATGGTCAACGGCTTCCTCACACAATTAATAGGTTGAAAATGGCTTTCACATGAAGTCGCTTACAGACTTCTAAGACATAGTTTGAAGAATCCAGAGGCGCAAAAAAAGGCTTGAAGTGCAAAGTCCTTTAGTGTTTTGCAAAGCCTTCAGGGTTTGAGACCACAAAAGGGCTTTTTTCTATAAGTACAAAAAACTTTTATGATTTGGAAAATACTTTTGGATTCATGAAAGGACTTTTGCAATCCGTTCCAAAATGCAAATAGAATGAGGTATGAAAGGGGCGTCCCCTCCTATTTCGGAAAGGGATGTATCAATGGTTTACAGCCACAATTGCGATTGCAAACCAATGATAAGTTATGGACACCTTAGTTGAGTTGGGTTCGCAACAAATTCTCATGGGGGAAGGGGTCCCTTTACTACTCCTTCTCCTTTGGGACTTGTGTTGTCAGCCTCAACAAGAGTAGGCAATGGTCCAGAGGACCTCTGCCAACTCTCACTGAAGTTTTCTTAAAAAGGAAAACTTCTCCGGGTGTTTTGGAATGCAATCATATAGAGGCGGCCTGCTGTCCCTTCCACGCCACCATTCTTGAAATTGCAGCCAATCACAGGGGATAGCTAATTGTGACATGCTTCAGGAATATTATTAATCAGGCAGGACCCCCTATGATTTGGTATTTTAGTAACCAACCTATTAGTACATAAATCTGTTTGCAAAATACTATTCCATTCACAAACACTTCTTAGGCATATGGCGACCACTTCCTGCAAATGGTATAGTAGTACGGCAGGTCCAAAGACGGCTGTGTGAGGAATACTAGCGATCTCTAATTCTATACATAGACGCAAGTCATATCTAAAGTTAGTATGGGAAGGAGTTTAGATAAAGCAAAAGATTTGTGGCAATCCACTAAGGTGGAAGAAAAGAGGTTCAATTATTCTACGTATTACTAGAAAGGATGACAACGCAAACAGCACACTAACCTCTAGTCAGCCTCTGTTAGTAATCTTAACCGTGCTCGGCATTGGTGCACCTAAAGATTATGCCATTACTCTGATATTTATAATTGGGCACAAAAAGTAATTTTTGGGGGATTGGAAGAGGTCTCAAACTCATGTGCGAAGGGGAGTGCATATGTGCATGTCTCTGTTGCATGTGTGAGAAACCTTCTCTGTGATTGTGCAATTGTGCGTGACTTGTGCTTTTAGTATCTATCAGGCTGGCTTTGTCCTTCCCTGCTACCTTAGCAAACAAGGCTTTCAACAGTCTGTGATGGCCTCCCAGGTAAGCCACACTCATGACCGGCTCTTCAAGAGGCCCGCTCCTGATCAACTGTAGTGGTACTTGACACATTGAGGGCATTCCTTCTTAAATCTATAATAATCCTTGTCATAATTAAGAGAGTTCTTTGGGGAACGTTTACCCTGACATAAAGGAGGAAATCCTTATTAAGGAGACCCTCCACACGATGGTGCCTAAGCTTGCATGAAATGTACATTTACTCAAACTAAAAATAAACGGTTCATCCAGAACAAAAATAGCCTTCTTTCATGAAAATGCCAAGCTACCGTTTAAGACAAATTAAGTTGATTGCTTTTTCATGCAAATGCCAAGCTACTGTTTAAGACTTTACAAAGTTGATTGTTTTACATGAAAATGCCAAGCTACTGTTTAAGACAAATTAAAAAGCTTGCATTTGGCAACCAAATGCGTCCATTTTCAGAAAGTACACGCTGCTATTTTAGGAAAAATGACAGCCTTTTCAAAATATATTTAGAACTGATATTTTTGTAATAATTCAGGCTCGTTTTGGGAGACTTGGTACAGATGGTTCCTTGGTAGCAAACGACTGCGGTGGCTTTTATTCATGACTCACATATAGACATTGCATTATCTATATTGCTAAAGTTTTTAGGATGTTATTACTGTCTCTCTGAGTCCAGAGTCTTTTTTTTTAAGTCCTCATCAAGCAAATTCCCTTGAAGTTTGGAGGAGTCGAAAGCCCCAGTATCTATTCAGAGCTTTGGAGTGAGTGGCCCGGATTTGCCCTGCGTGGAGTACTTTTTAACCTTATCCTTTTGGGGCCTTCTTTTGTCCAAAACGGAGGGCACACGATTTTCGGCGGTAGGGGAGCTAGTCATTATGACTACTCGGGTCAAGAATTTAACTGGAGATCGTTGTTTCCTTTGCCTTAATCATTGGACCCCCTAGTATTTCTCAGGTTGTACCTTTCCCACAGATTGCAGAATTTGTTTTTCTTAGAGCATTTCCTTTGCTTCTCTAGATTATATACCCTTAATATAGAGTTTAGCCAATCTGTATGCTTTGGTGGTGATAGTTTAACCCAGTTTATGCAGATCTCTCTTCTAGCCAGCAGGATCAAAATAAAAAGAATTCTTTCTTGGGCTTTAGATAATGGCAACGATATTTCATTGTATCCCAAAAATAACCATTTCTGTGCTTACCTTTATATGCTGGTCTACCACGTTAGAGAGAGTCTTACCAATCTGGTCCCAGTAGTCGTTAGGCATTATGCAGGCCCGGAACATGTGTAGATCATCGGCTCTTTCTTCTCCACATTTAGGACTCTTTTTTGGTTAATTACTGGTCATTTTAGATAGTCTTTTTGGGGACCAGTATGATCTCTGGATCGTGAAGAGGTGGTTTTTCTCCAAGGGGGTGGATTTTACTACTCAGCCCATGATAGCGTTAGAGGTAAGCCAAAGGTTTGGGTGGTCCAGGCCGGGCATGTCTTTCTCCCAGATGTCTTGTGGGGTTTTGTACTCTAGCTCCCCTGCTCTTATAAGAGCCCAGTACCAGTAAGAAACCTCCTTTTTGAAAGTGTCCGGATTCAAGAGTTTTTGTTCAATGATCTCGTCACCTTGTAGTTTTTCTTTTAGGGTATTTATCCAACTGTTTAGTTGATAGACTTTAAATCTGGATATTGACCCCTGTGTCTCTTTGTATAGGGTTTCCCATTTCACAATCCGGTTGTTCTCTATCAGCTGTCCCCAGTAGTCTATAGTATGCTTCCTTAGCGGAATCAATAGTGCGTCTTTTAGACATTCTGGTGTGCCTGGTGAATCCCATATTGGCGCATATTTGCTATAATATGGTATTTTTAGGGTTCTTCTTATTTCAAGCCAGGATCTTGCTGCAGCTTTTATAGTCTTTAGTTTTATTTTTTTGAAAAATGTTGGGTTGCCAAATTTGTACAGATAGTGGTCTTCTTCAGGGCCTATGAGTGCTTTTAATTATGTGGGCCAGTTACCCCATTTGGTCAGAAGTATCCTAATGTTCTTGAACTGGAAGGATCTACAGTATTCCAGTATGTCCGGACTGGCGATTCCCCCTTGTGCTTTGTTTCTTCTTAGTTTTAGTCCAGAGCCTTTTAACACAGAAAAGAGAGCGTGGTCACGAGTTGCATGGTGATTATCACCCTATTACTGTTCTGTGCTGAAAGATTGTGACAGGTTAAGCCTGAAAAACTTTGTTGGAAGGGGGATGGTGGGGTGAGGCGGGTAGGCATGGAAAGAAAAGGCAAAGCATATACACTTTGGTGTGTTCAATACCGATTCTCCACGCTGTGCCTTATTTCCAAGCTGAAAGGTCGAATAGTAGGCTTTCGCTACCCTTAGTAAATAAATCACCCCAGAGTAATATTCACCCAGTGTGGTAACTATCCTCCTCTCTTCCTCGCAACTTGTAATGAGGCCATAACCTGTAGGGTAAATTTAGTGGAGGCGCTGCTGTATAGTCAGTGGGATCTATATAACTCTACTATCAGCAAACTGTGCCTTAAATTTTTATTATTTCCACCACGCCCTTTCAAAGTTGATTTGCTTTATTCACAGAAGACTGGGAATCTACTAGCTAGAATGGGACACAGAAAGATCGCAGAGTGAATGAAATGAAGAAGTGAAGAAAGACGTAATATATACTCTTAAAATATAAATGATTACAGGAAATTTAATGTCCGAGATATTAAACTTCCTGTATAACTATGGATGGTAGCCATTTTTATGGAACATGTGCTAATCAATGTTCTTCTGTGTCACAATTTTCAAGATTTTCTTGAACAAGATGAACTCTCAACCCCCCTGTGACGGGGAAGGAGAAGCTTGTTTCGCAAACCTAGAACGAACTGTACATTGTATGAGCAACCCTAAGGGTTTTAAGCCAATTTATTTGAAGAATGTGCTCTAAAAGAACAAGTTACTCCAGCTAACCTTCTCTTACCTTACCTTAGAATATCCCCTAAGTGCCAGACTTGATCCAATGATTTTTGGAGCATTGCTCCCGTATGCTAATAGGTGGCATTGTACAGCTTTGCGCTGACTCCATACAGCCCCAGCAGTGACGAATGGAGATGCATGGACGTGCCACTCCTACACGCTGATGTCAGTCTCTTTTCTTTTCCCTTTTCACACCCACAGACATAAACAATAAAGTGGGACTTTTTAGAGGTCCCTTCACAAAACTGGGAGGCAGGAGTAGTGAGGAAACTGCAGATGCAGTATCCATCAGAAAGAACATTATCGAAGGTTAGTAATGTGTTCTTTTGATGGATACTTCTAACTGCAGATTCCTCTCCTTAGAATAGATACCAAAGCAGTGCATCCCAAAAAGGAGGGTAAGTGGGGTGGACATCAACCAAAAACTCTAGCATAACTGAGCGGGTGTAGTATCTTTCCCACCAGACCTGGCTGTCAAGGTAGTAGTTCTTTGTGATTTTATGTACCCCTGCGGTTACAGCGGCCCTACCCCGGTGGAAGGGCTCTCGGACCTTTCGGTGGTTGTTTCTTCATCAATGCATTGCAAATCCTAATGCAGAAGGCTATGGGGAAGAAAGTGGGTTATTGATTGTGGGGAGTGGAACTCCACTCCTGCAATAACCACAATCCTTGTCTGGGTGTTAGAAATGGCCATTTGTATGGGAACGTTTAGCTTTTTTCTCCAAGTATTTATCGACTCTCTCAGCATGACCTTAGGAATCTGGGCTCCCTCCCCATGTATTGCAGAGGGAAGGTGCGCATGCCCGCCTAACCTGTGTTAGGCAGGGGGTGGGTACATGATGTGTTTAGGTACCGTACCTGTGTGCCCCATAACCACCTGGTCGTACCGGGGTGGGTACAGCATTGGCTAGTAATGAGACGTAGCACTGAGAGTGACACCCACCGGTAGTGGGTGCCCCTTCCTCCACAGGCTAGGAAGAGGCGCTGACCCGGTGTTCTGCAGACCGGGGAGTGCACACTTACACCTGTGGGTGTGTGCACCGGCCCTCATGCTGTTTTAAATACATGTCCCACCTGCCGGTGAAGGCCCAAGGATATGCCCTGGCATGTATGGCATTTTGGATAGGTGCCCGGCTTGTTGGTGGGGGCATACCTGCATCCCCGGTGTGTCACACCAGGGTCAGGCCAGCCGTCGAAGGCCAGGTGTGTGCAATCACACCCGTAAGGGGTCAACCCATGTCCAGAGGGTCCGAGCAGGGTGGTGTGCATGCACTCGAACCTAAGGTGCTAGGGCCTGGGCAAGCCCATGTGCCCGACCTGTCATTGCTGACCGGTGATTGCGCACTGGCATCTGTTGTGATTAAACTCATGAGCAGCCTGCCACTGCAGGCTGCCGTAGGTGCCCATGATTGCATGTGCCACCTGCCATCGCAGGCTGGTGCATACAGACTGACACCCGTTTAGTCAAAACTGTGTCCGGTCTGCCATTGCAGACTCGGGTGGGCGCATTTGCACCCCTAGCGCTGGGGACTATGAGTTCAACCTGTCATCACAGGTCTGTGTACGAACTAGCACACATGCACCCAGGTAGAGAGGAATACCTCTGTGTGTTTTTACTACCTATGAGGCTTGCTCTTCCCATAAGTTAACACAGGGAAGTGGTTGACATTACTTCAGGCTGCAACCGTGGATTGCAGTGGAGCAGCCCTATGATGTTTCCTATCAATGAATTCAGTGTGCCAAACCCTTTTCAATGGTAAAGGGGAGTTTGGCATACTCGCTTAGAAATGTCATCTATAGAATATGGACATTTCTATGCTCTAAGAGTCTTGTTTGTCATGGCGCCGGCTCCAGTGGACACCCGAGGTAGGGGAGCACATCTGTGCATTCCCCGACGACTGTAATAAACTATGGGCATACCACTAGAATGACAGAGTGCTGCCATTGGAGGGCCGCATGGATAGATTGGAAAGAGAGGTTTTAACGCTTAGCCTCTAAGGGCCAGATCATGGACTCACTTAAGATTAAAATCTACATTCCACAGCCCCATGGCAGACAGGCCTACAATTTAGGGAAGACATCTGTGGTTCAAAGGGAAACCCCTTAAACAACCCTAACATCATAGACACACAACAGTATAACTAGGGGTACCATCCTTCAGCAAAGGTGGAGATATTTTTATAGGGACGATGGACTGGAAAATACGGAATGCGTGGTGCACATTGCCAAAGGACTCTGTTGTGCTCATGTAGGATTAATGCCTGTGAAGGGGATTGAGTGCCCTTTCTGAACAATGGCTGGCCTGGGCCGAAGACCTGTTGAAGTGTGGATCTCTGATATGTGCTCTGGAATGGCCCGTTGCTGGGCCTCTTGTTCTCCTGGAGATCTCAGGACATCAAAGATCTCCCGCAAGGGACCTACACCATCTACCTGTGATATCTGGAGAGTGGTGCCCTCTCTATTGCCTACTTTGGCTATGGAATCTCATCTGTAGTGCGGTGTTAGCGTGTAAGTAGGACTTGTGTCTGGAGACCGCATTGTCTAGTGTGAAGTCCCAGAAATCTTGCCCGCATATAAGGTGTGTGGTGCCTATACTGCAGGGAACCTGACACTCACAAGCGTATAGTTGGTGGTGTGCGGATTCACCGGTTGTGGGACCCCGTATGGCCCGCTTTGTTGATCATGCCGTATCTGTCTCGTGCAACACGCCAACTGCATGCTCATTATATCCGGTGTCTGATTTACAGGGTGTGACACTTGGAGGTGGGGGTGTACCCATAGTAATGCCTCATTCTACTTCATACAGGTCTGCTGAACTTACACCAGTGTGTTTGACCGGACTGGTCTGGTGCAACCTGTATCATCGTGCACCAGATGTTGTGTCTCAGTTCCAGGTATGTACGGAATTTCCAACTCTTCATTGTATGTGACCAGAATTACCTGGTACAATCCATCTCAACGTGCACCCAACATTGTGCCTCATTTCTAGGGGGCTACAGAATTTGCAGCTCTCCGTGTTTGAGACCTGAACTGTCTGGTGCGAATCATTTCAACACACATCAGACGCTGTGCACGGATTGTCTGGGCACAACCCTGATTATCGTGGACTGCTTGGGGTGCCTCCTCCTACCGAAAGGCTTCCCTATGTTACTACCCATTTATCGGCTGTTCCCTTTTGACCCTCATCGCAGTGGACCACCTACATGCTCCACACCTGGCCCCTCCCGAAGACATCTGGGCATCAGGTAGTAGTGAAAGAGATGGACTGGGTTGAAGGAATGCTTCCGACACAGTTTGGAAGCGGGTCAAGAGACTGCGTGACTCCAATTTGTTTGTAGACCTCTAGATGAACTTCCAGAGTGGCTGCTGTATTCCCCTTGTTTATGTCTAACTCTTAATTAAAACTTGCAACATATACCCACCTGCTTCCCGAGGACCTAGACTAAGTGTGACTTTGGCTGCTTGTGGCCTAGTATCCATGAAGCAGGCTGGTTATCTTCCATCTGGGGGCTATAGCACCTTTGCGGTGCTCCAGAGGTTGGAGGGAGGCTGAGGCCATGGAATCTGCAGGGTGTTATCCATTGACCTGCTAAGCACCACTAGCAACGCATTAGGGTGCTGAGTGCATATGTGTGTAAGAGCATTCCATACCGACTGGGCTGATACCTGTCGCACCGTGTAGTGGTGCGGAGTGAGTGAGTGGGAGTGATAATTTGCAGACCACCTGTGATTCACGACAGTGGCCGGCGGTGCTGCTTCATACGTTGATTTCATGCCAAAAGAACAATACATTTGACATTGAGTTTACCCATGTGGCTCCGGCCAGCGGTGCTGCTTAAAAGTGTTCTTGTTTCATGTATGCACATATCCTTTATATCTTGTGATCCGGGGTATACCCTATAACTGTGCAGGACTGTATTATCAGGATTGCTAGGGTGGGCCTGGGGTGGACGGCGTGTCGCACCGCTTAAGGGTGGTGTGTGTGTGTGCATGTGTGTGTTTTTGATTAGGAATTGTCCACAGTGTGCATACTATTGATATCATAATAATACGAGTGGGCCTAGTACGTCTAGTAATATTTCCAAATGTGCTTCATGCCCGAAAGTATAGAAAACACTAAATGAAACCAGAACAACAGAAATATCAGCAGAACCGGAGATATTCATTTTTAAAGTTTAAGGTAAGTGTAGTTCCTAAAAGCACAAAGTACCACTCGTGCTCATCTGGTCGTGCTAGACTGGGAGAAAGTCACAAGTTCAGGCCGACTGAAATGGAGCTCATACCGTATATAGGGTCCAGGTTAATCCTACTAAAAGTCTACCACGAAAAGTGCAGTTAACTGTGCAGGAGGCCGCGAGGAGCAGGAAAAGCGTTGTGGATGCTCTTCGTTGTAGCACGAAGATCCACTTGATGTAGCTGTAGCTTCATGTAGGCCTTCTTCGTGGCTGTCGTTATTGTAGCATTATGTGCAAATCTTATGTTTCTGGTCGTTGTTGGCAGTCGCTGTAGTGCGAAAAGTCCAGGATTCCGGAGCCTTGCATTGGTGGTCACAGCGAGCTACACAGTCTCGGCGCAAACTGGCCTGTTCGC
Source organism: Lissotriton helveticus (assembly GCF_964261635.1). NCBI lineage: Eukaryota > Metazoa > Chordata > Amphibia > Caudata > Salamandridae > Lissotriton > Lissotriton helveticus. The sequence goes on along the minus strand of NC_136070.1, from coordinate 684,945,413 downwards.
AAACAGACCAAAACTTTACAATTTCAAACTTCTTTACAGAGTAGTACTCTGATGCCAGCCAAGGGTCCATGGCCTGGGAGGGCAACTCTTGGGGATCAGGGACTCACTTTCGCAGAAGCCAGAAGGGCTCAGGCAAGTCCAGTTGCAGGTCTAGTCAGCAGGGCAGGTGCACAAAAAGGTCTCTGGAGTTTCCTATGTTACTGCAGCTCACAGAGGAAGCTGGCAAGCTAGCAGTTGGAGTCACTATGCTGGTCTTAGGATCAAGGGGCTTCCTTCCTCAGGCAGCATGCAGCATTGCAGCAGGACAGTCCTTCCAGCAGCAAGGCAGTCCTTCTTCTGAGTCTTGGACAGGTCCAGAAGTAATCTGATGAGCAGTTCTGGGGGTAAATATTTACACCCGGTGCCAGATGTTGAAGAGTATGCTACCCCCACATCTAGTTCTAAGAAGTTCTTCCCTTCTCCTGCCAAGGCTCCAAGTAGTCTGTGGTGACAAAAGACTCATGTGAGGTCCCCTTGTGTATGTGCTGGAGGCAGCCTTCGAAATGTAAGTGGGTCAGGGAACAGCTCCACTCCAGCCATCCTGGCAAGTCGGCTCATCCTACCAACACCTAGTCCCCATTTTTCACAGTGTCTGGGAGGAATATGCAGTGGCCAACAATCAAACTATTTACAGTCTTGTGCTACAGGACACAAGCAGCAGGCACCAAATCTTTAGGACAAGAAAATGCCACCTTTATAAAGGTGCCATTTTCTTAATTTTGACATAAAATCCTACTTTACCATTAACGAGGATTTTAAACTACACTTAATTTGAGTGTAAACATAATTTTCTTTTTGCTCCCAAACTTAAATCAACACTTATTAAGTGTAATAAGGTAACCAAGAGGTATGCTATGGAAAGATAGGCCTTGCATCAGGGATAAATGACTTTAGGAGTTTTTCACTATCAGGACAAGTAAAACTCAAACCCACAAGTCATACTTGTTCAATATAATGCAACCTGCCCTCTAAGACTTTAGGGCCTATCTGATATGTATTTGAAAAGGAAGGTTTAGGCCTGGCAAAAGCTTTATTTTGCCAGGTCGAAATGGCAGTTTAAAACAGCACTAAAGGCTGCAATGCCAGGCCTGAGACATGTTGTAAAGGCTACTTTAGGGAGTGGCACAATGAGTGCTACAAGCTCACTAGTAGCATTTAATTTACAGGCCCTGGGTACGTGCAGTTCAATTTACTAGGGACTTACAAGTAAATAAAGTGTGCCAATTCGGTGTAGGCCAATTTTACCATGTTTGAGGGAGCAAGTACATTTTCAGCAGTGGTTAACATTGGTAAAGTGCACAAAGTACTAAAGCCAACAAAAATGAATTCAGCAAAAACACGAGGGGTGAAGGGAAAAGGTTTGGGTTACTACCACGAAAGTGTGCCAGGTCCAACATATCCAACTTGACAGGGTCGTCCTATGCACAGCCCCTCCTTTCTTTACTCTGCAGAACCACCCAAAAAATTGATCGTCCACTCAACGGCCTTGGTACCATCTATGTCAAAGCTTAAATCCCTATTGGGGTCTGACAAAAAGAGCCACTGCGCCTCTTTTGAGAGATAGCACAAAATGCTGGTACAGTGATCAACTGGGCGAATGAGGAAAGGGGACCTGATTTTTGTCCATCTCAGTTCTCAGCACCAATTTGTTTGAGAAAAAAGTGGTGTAGGGCACTGAAATGGCCTGAGGTTCACATTTGTAACAAGCTCATGTAATCACAATGAGGAAGCCAGTCTTCAAGGACAGGAGGCATAAGGAGCAGCTACTTAGAACTCTAAAGGCGGGCATGTAAGAAATGTCAAGAATAAGTGTAGAACTCACAGTCGCAACATAAACAGTTAGGGAAGGACAACCCTTTAATAAAACTCAACACAACAGGTGATGTAAAGAAGGATGGTTAGTCTTGCAAACTTAGAAAGGCAGAATAGGCTGGCAAATAGCCTTTTACATTGCAAACTACACAGCCTTGCTGGGTTAAAGACAAAACAAACAAAAGTACATTTGACAGCTTCACGATTAAGTGGTCAGTGTCCTGGTTAGCTCAGCTCGTCATGGCCCGTGGAACGCTCAGGTGCGGGGAGAATTCCCCTGCTGTGCTGAGCGTTCCACGGGAGTCAATACACCTGTGACGAGCTCAGCTCGTCATGAGCACCGGAGCGCCGTAGCTCATGATGAGCTGAGCTTGTCATGAGCATGCAGGCGCTGTGCGCGCCCCCTTCCCCCCCAGCACAGCGGGGGAATAACCCCCGCAGCGAAGGGGTTAAAAAACAAAACAAAACAAAACAAAAACAAAGAATGCCCTCATGACGATGCCAGCAGGATGGACCACAGTCTTAAAACTTGACTTCCTAATATAGTTTTTACTCAGTACTCCAAATGAACGCTAGAGATCATTGTATAGTGACACCGACAGAGCATCTGAGAAAAAATATGTGCCATGCTGCTTACCGTCATGACGAATTTCTGGTCCACATATCTCTTTGCCACAGATGGCTGAAAGTCAGGGCTCTCCAGGAAGCGGAGAAAGAATTCATAAACCAGCTGTGGGCGGAAACAGAAAGAAACTTCAGAAATGAGCTAAGGGCTCTCTGTTACCTACAATAAGCAATTAAATTTCTTAAAGATAACAAGAATACTTGAATATGGCTCAGCACATTAGCCTGCAGTTTTGACAGGGTGAAACTGCTGATGCAGTCTCTTGAGTACTACAACGTTCAGCAGAGAATAATCTTTCCCCACAGTCATTTACAGTCCACCAAGAACCCATCATTTTGGATTGCTAGGTTTTAGTCTTTTTATTGAGATTCCCGCGGCATTATTTATTATGATATTGGCAGATTACAGTGTTATGATTGGTGGTACCACAACATAAGTTATAAAAGGAAAGGAAAATGCTGCTCACCAGTATGTATCTGTTCTTGGCATGTAGAGCTGCAGATTCACACACTATGCATAGATCGCCATCTGGTGTTGGGCCCAGATGTTTGCAGTTTGTTATTGTGTTGGAACAAGTCTTTGGAAGTCACAAGATAGGTGACTCCTCCTTTGGGCAATAGTGTGCATGGGCATCGACTCCATCTTCAGATTGTTTTTTCGCCAAGAAGGGAAATTATGGAGTTTTGTGAGAAACAGAAAGAGATGTCCATGAATGTTGTATCTAATTAAGATAATACTGGAACAGATAAAGGTAGCCAGGGAGGTGGGTGGATGTGTGTTAATCTGCAGCTCTACATGCCAAGAAAAGATGCATACTGGTAAGTGGCATTTTCTGTTCGAGGCATATGACCTGCAGATCACACACTATGTATAGATTGCATAGCAGTACTGTCCCTTTAGCGGTGACCACCAGTATCTGTTGCAGTAGTTTGAAATAGTGTTTTGAGTACAGCCTGACCCACACTACCTTGTTGTTTTGCTTGCACATCTACACAATATAGTTTTGTGAATGTGTGCGGTGTAGACCATGTAGCTGCTTTGCAGATATCATCTAATGGAATGTTTCCCAAAAATGCCATGGAAGCTCCTATTTTGAGTGTGGAATGGACTTTAGGGGGAATAGAAAGTGTATGTTTTGCTTTGTAATAGCAAATTTGTATACATTTGACAATCCACCTTGCAATTCCAGACTTTGATATGGGATTGCCTTTATGTGGCGGTGAAAAGGAAACAAAAAGCTGTTTTGTTTTGCGAAAAGGTTTTGTTCTGTCAATGTATTAAAGAAGTGCTCTTTTTACGACTAATGTATGAAGAGCTATATCTGCTACTGTTTGTGGTTGCGCGAAGAAGACTGGTAACTCTACAGATTGGTTGAGATGGAAGGGAGTAGTAACTTTTGGAAGGAATGTGGGATTTGTTCTGAGAACTACTTTGCTATGATGGAGTTGTAAAAATGGTTCTTGAATAGATAGTGCCTGTAGCTCACTGACACTTCTGAGAGATGTGATAGCCACAAGGAAAGCGACTTTCCATGTAAGAAATTGTAGCTCACATTTGTGCAGAGGTTCAAAGGGAGGACCCATTAACCTAGTGAGGACGATGTTTAGATTCCACGCTGGAGAGGGTGGTACCCTGGGAGGAATTATTCTTTTAAGGCCTTCCATAAATGCTTTAATGGCAGGTACCCTGAATATTGACAGATGTTGTGTATTTTGCAGGTAGGCTGCTATGGCAGCAAGATGTAATCTGATTGATGTGTATGCTAGATTACATCTTTGGAGATGCAGCAGGTAACATATGGTGTGTTGAATGGACGCATCTAGAGGATTGATTGGGTTATTGGTACAGTATATCACAAATCTTTTTCACTTGGCTGCATAGCAAGCTCTAGTTGTGGGACGCCTAGCTTCTTTGATGACATTCATACGATCAGGTGGGAGATTGAGGTAACCCAATTCTAGGACTTCAGGAGCCAGATCGCTAGGTTGAGCTGTGTTGGATCTGGGTGTCTGATCTCTCCATGGTTCTGTGTTAAGAGTTGTGGGGAGAGATGTCGTTTTTGGTGCAGGACTACTGATAGTTCGAGCAACGTTGTGTACCATGTTGGAGCAACTAGGATCAGTGTTAGTGATTGTTGTTGCAGCTTGTGTACCACTAATAGAATGAGTGGGAGAGGCGGAAAAGCGTAGGCAAATCTGCCTGACCAATCATCCATATCGCATTGCCTTTGGACAATGGGTGTGGATATCTGGCAGCGAAGCTTAGGCATTTTGTGATTGAATGTGTGGCGAAGCGATCTATCTCTGGATGCCCCCATATTTGGAAAAACGGTTGAAGGACTTGTGGATGAAGTTCCCACTTGTGAATCTGTTGTGTCTGACGACTTAACAGATCTGCCATCTGATTATGTATTCCTGGAAGATGTTGGGCTAAAGGGAATATGTTTTGAGGAATAGCCCATCTCCATATGCTCTGTGCTAGTTGAGAGAGCTGCAGAGAGCGTGTCCCCCTTGTTTTTGTAGATAATACATTGCTGTTATATTGTCCGTCTGGACTAAAACAGCTTTGCCTGATACGTGTTTCTGGAATTCTTTTAATGCCTGAAAGATTGGTAGTAGCTCCAAATGATTGATGTGGAGTAGCTTTTGCTGAGGTGTCCAATTGCGCTGTATGGTGTGATGTAGTAGATGAGCTCCCCAGTCAGTGAACGATGTGTCTGCTGTTAGAACGATTTGTGGAACCGGCTCTAGGAACGGCCGCCCTATGGAAAGGTTTTGGGTGTTCCACCACTGCAGAGTGATGTGAGCGGCCGTCCACCAACACCAGATCTGTTAGCTGACCTTGAGCTTGGTTTCACTGACGTGCCAAACATTCCTGTAAGGGGCGCATCTGGAGTCTTGCATGAGGTACTATGAATATGCAAGAGGCCATCATCCCTATTAGCTGCATAAACACTCGAGCTGGAAGTGAGTGCTGTGGTCGGAATTTTGTTATAAGGGCCTGCATACTTGTTATCCTGGCTGGATTGGGATATGCAAGCCCTTTTGAGGTGTCTATTGTGGCACCTAGATATTGTTGGATGCGGGACAGTTGGAGGTGAGTCTGGGGGAGGTTTATTGTGAACCCTAAGTTGTGAAGTAGTTGGATTGTGGTGTGTGTGTGATTTACACACTGGGTATGTGACTTGGCTTTTATGAGCCAGTCGTCCAAGTATGGAAAGACGTGAATTTGTTGGCATATAAGTGGGCTGCTACCACTGCTAGACATTTTGTGAATACTCTGGGTGCTGTGGTGACTCCGAATGGGAGAACCTTGAATTGGTAATGCTGACCGTCCACTACAAATCAAAGATATTTCGGATCTGAAGGTTGATTACTAGTGGTTTTTGGAACCGGTTGTTTCCTTGTTTCTGATTATTTTTTCGGAACTGAAGGTTTAGTGTCTGTAGATTTCGGTGCCGAATGCACCGACGTGGAACCAGGCTTCGGCGCGGATGAAGACAATGGCTTCTCTTTCGGTTTGTTTTTTGTTGTCGGTGCCAAGGATGGGGTTTTGGCACAGACGGGAGGCTGGTTCGATCCCGAGTGGCCTGAAGGCTTATATGTGGACTTCTTTGCTGGGACCGAAGGCAGGGCGTAGGACATTTTATCCCGGTGTGGACCTAGGCCTGAAGATGAAGTTGTTACGGAAACCTTTGAATGAATGGGTAGAGGGGAGGGGTCGACGTCAGTACTTACGACCCATCGACCCGGAGTGATGTCTTTGATGTCGGATTCTTCGGCTTCGGAGGTGCTAAACGCGCCTTCTTCCATTTGCTCCTGCTCCGGTACATTGATGGCTTCCTGGAAGATATCGTCCGGTATCGATGTTGAAGATCAAGCCATGCTTCTTCGAGCTCGACGATCTCTTATGGGTTTTTTGGAGCGGAAAGAGGCCCAAGCTGGACAGTCTTTGGCCTTGTGCTCAGGTGAAAGTCAGAGGTTACACACCTCATGAAGATCGGCGTCTGGAAACTTGGATCCACATTGAGGACACTTTTTAAAGAGAGTCCTTTCCATGAGCCAAAAGGCCTGTTGGCGCAGATAGGCCCGAAGACCTGCTTTGACGACTGGAACCGAAGAGTTGAAGTTTGTAGAGATGTGTGTCGAAAGGGAAATTCGATCGAAAACAATACCGAAGAGAGGGTAAGGATTGCCCGTCGAAAGTTAGATTGGTAACAACACCGAACTGGTACACGTCAAACACATCCGATCCCGATGGCAGAAAAAAAAATCTGAAGATGGAGTCGATGCCCATGCGCACTATTGTCCAAAGGAGGAGTCACCTATCTCGTGACTTCCAAAGACTTGTTCCAAGATAATAACAAACTGCAAACATCCGGGCCCAACACCAGATGGGGATCTATGCATAGTGTGTGATCTGCAGCTCATATGCCTAGTACACATTATATTGGCCCGACCCAGGCCCCAACATCACTCCCAAACCTCTACCTCCTAGGCCAATTCCAATAAACGACTCCCCATTTCCCTTCCTCTTCACCATTCTGCGGTTCATAAACCTCCCTGAGGTTGCCCTGAGATGATCCTGTGTATGGTGATATACCTCATGTTTGCTTATCTCTGGCACCCGCCGCCCGTCCCCAAAAGTACGTCTTTCTTGCCTTTACCACTCTTCATAAAGCAGATTTAGCGCCCTAGGAATAATTTTCAAAAGCCATTTGCAGCAGTGGCAGGCAGGTTCCCTGAATTCCTGAGCTAGGGATGTCAGGAGTCATTCCCACTCTACTCAAACACTTGGTCTCCCTTCTCAAACCCTGACTGCAGTTTCCCCATTCCTAGTACATTTAGGAGTTTTAACACAGACTCCAGGCACAAGCAGAAGATGCAGGCTTGCCTATGTTCGTTACAGAAGGCCTACTGGTGCAACATTTCACACCTGCACCTTCTGCCTTGGCCTTGATCAAACTGCATGGCACTCCATACATAAATCATAAAAGATTCCCTGGAGGTAATATGATATTTAACAAGATTTAGCCCCAACGCCCCATCTCATTTTTCGGGGATATCAATTTTGTATAATTTGAGCAGCCTTTTTGCTCCCTGTGAACAAATTATGCCCTTTCATCTCCTTGTGTTTTGATTACGGCCCAATGGACTTAAAAAACTAGTGTAAAGAGGCACGAAGAGCATGAGCAGATGAGAATGGACACAGAATCACGAAGTTGCTGTTGGGCAAATGCTGTTAGTAGGGTCTCTGATGCAGCTACTCTCTGGGTTTATCAGCAGTGCATAGCCCTGACAGTTCATCGTGGACCTCTCGGGGTAGACACTGCCACTGGATAAAAGTATTTCTGGTGGTGTGAGACCAGGACCTTGAGTTTGGGACCCGCGAAGGCCTGACCTTACCTGGTTTGGGGTGGGGGTCCCCCAACCCAAACAATTCACCAGGCCTTGGTATATGAGGTCCCCACGACCATTCTAAGGCTCGGGGGGAGGGCCTGCCCCTTCACAAAATAATGACTTCATACCCCCACCAAACCATACAAACACTTATACTGATACTAAGAAAAACATCTAATAACCCATATACCTACACATGTAGCTACTCACCAACCCATGCAGCCACTTATACACAAAGTGAAACATTAATACATAAATTTAAATATTTAAACATTACTCACTAATATTTATTTTTCAGAAAGACACACATTCACTGGATGGTGTCATCAGTGATGTCATGAGTGATGTCACTGACCATGTCATGAGTGATGTAATATGTGACGTCATCAGCAGTGCATTGCACGCGCAAGTTATAGTGAGTCCAACTAACTATAACGTGGGAATTTCAATGGTTTTATGCGAGTAAAACTTCCAGCTAACTATAACTGGTGTGAAACCTATGGTTTTTTCAGTGAATTTAATAGGTTTTTTAAATGCTAATTCCTAACTATAACTGGTGTGAAACCTATGGTTTTTTCAGTGAATTTCAATGGTTTTTTAATAGCAAATCTCTATAGGTATAAAAAGTAAAAAAATGTATAATGAATTTTATATTGTATAATTATGTAATATTTTTTTTTGCCATGGAGCGCTCCCGGGGCGCGTACCGGTGAACGCACGGGTAAGCGCAATGTTGCGGCGCGCCCCGGGGCGCGTACCGGTGAGCGTCCCGTTAGCGCTATTCTCGCGAACGAAAACAACATCGTGACGTTTCGTGTAAACGCGTGATGCGTCATATGACGCACTGCGTAAGCGCACCCGGAAGCACGCGAGCGCATAAGATCGTGCAACGTCCTGACGCACTTACGCTACGCGCCCCCGGGCGCGCCACGGGGCACGACTACGGGCGCGCCCCGGAGCGCGCCCGGGGCGCGTAGCGTAAGCGCGTCGGGTCATGTGACCTGAAAATAAAACTTTTTATTGGTTCATTTTACTTTCGGTTTCCTAATGATGTAAGGCCAGGTCATGTGACCTAAAAATAACACTTTTCATTGGTTCAGAACAGTTTTCTTTTCTAAATGATGAAAGACCCCACCTTTTTTCCTCATTCTACTTTTGTGCTTTGAGAGAGGTAGACCTGCAGTTATTTCAGTAGAAAATGGCTACATTAGCTGCAGCTGCTGGAGCTTCTGGACCACCACCACCACCACCACCACCACCACAAGGACCACCACAACTTCACAGTGGTGGAGATGAAGAAGAGGAGGAAGATGAGGAGGAGGAGGAGAGGAGATTCGTCCGAGAGGACAATATTACATACAAACCTAAAGAGCACATCATCTGGCAGTTTTTTTCAATCCCCAAGGACAAGAAAAAAGTAAATGCGCTTAAGGCAACCTGCTTAATATGTCATCAGGAGCTGTCAAGGGGGAATCCCAACAAAAAATACTCCTTTGACAACCACACGATGATCAGGCATATGCGACGCAGGCATCCAAATAACTATGCAAGGGCAGAGCTCAGGGAACTGGCCAGAAACCCTGTCCAATCTTCTGCCAGCACCTCCCAAACTAATGTTCCCACCCCATCGGGACCGGAAGTTAGGGAGATATGCTCCACCATACAACCAAAATTTTCCAATTTTAAAATGGTTTGTATTTTTTATGGACAAACGATATGCTATGGAGAGCAAAGCATCACACTTATTAACCGTGCTTGGGATAACCACAAGTGTCCAAGAAAACATAAATTTTTTCCGCCTTTTTTTTAGCTCATGTTGAGCCTTTTAGAATTCCCTGTTTTTTGTTTCTCCCCTTAAAAAATACAAAAAAAATATAAAACTGTTCAGAAAAGTAAAAAATGTTCAAAAAAACAATAAAAAATTATAAAACAACAAAAAGAATAAAAAAACAGTTCTTTTTAGAACTACCTTTAATTTATAAAAATAAATCTATATTTTTGAAGAATCTCTCTCAATCTTTTTTTTGAAGGGTACGCGTACCGGTACGTGCACCGGGGCACGCACCAGGAAGCGCTCCCAAAATTTTTTAAAAGTTAATTTACATAAAAACCACTGGAGACACTTTCACCAAATATAGAATAGGCCCTACTACATACCAATCCCTACCATTTTCCCAAATTTGGTGGAATTCCATTGAGCCATTTGAGCTGTAGCATTGTCTAAATATCCTGAGGTAAATTACATGACAAAAACACATCTGAAGTGTTAGAATTTACAACCAAGTAAAATGTTACTTTAATTTTCTACTTTTTTTTCCTGACATTTGATTGGTTATGTACATGAATATAAATGAAAAATGAGAGGGAAACACGGCCATTTTGACTACAACTACCTGAGGTACACCTTGAAAGGATTTTCGTATTTTTTCTTCTTCACCTCTCTGTAAAGTAAGTTGTTAATTTGTAAGGGGCACTTTAAGTTAATTTGTAAAAACGTTTTCTGATAGTTATTTACTGTCCCTCTGCTATAGTTATAGATAGAGATAGGCTCCTCTGTTATATTTATGGATTGACTTAGGCTTCTCTGCTATAATTATGAATTTACTTACGCTTCTTCACAGGCACTTTTTTATATTTCTACTTCCTGCCTGTTACCATACACTGCCCAAAGTTAACTTCACTGTTAAAAAATCAGAACTACCTGTCTGAACTTAAACCCAACAGTGCCCTAACTCTACTGATATAGTTATTTTTTATGCAATTTACAGCAAGAAAATGGAAGATACACCACAGACCAACAATATTTCTTTCGAAATAACTGATGAGCAGATTCATTTCGAAATAACTGATGAAGAAGATTTATTTGACTTCCTGGATGAGTCTCTTGACCAACAATTCATAGACTGTTTAGATAATATGGAATCATGCAGTACAAATTTGGAGGAGATTTCGGATAATGAAATGTTGCAAGTGTTATTAAATTATGAAAATTCAGAATAATAAATTAATATTTAATAATTAAAAATTGTTTGAGACATTATTCATTTTTATATCTAATTCATGAAGTACTACCAAAATGATTATGTTTATATTATAGTATAAAGTGAAACTTACAGTATACTGTGCAATTTTAAAACATCATAAGGGTGTGTGTGTGTGTGTGTTGGGGGGGTGAGGTGTGTGTGTGGGTGTGTGGGGTGTGTGGATGTGTAAGGTGTCGGTGTGGGGGTGTGGGGTGTTTGGGTGTGGGTGGAGGTGTGCGTGTGTAAGGTATGTGTGGGGAGTGTGTGGCTGTGGGGGTGTGGGGTTGTGTGCGTGTGGGTGTGTATGGGACGTACTTGTAGGTACCTAAAACAGCCACAGAACCCAAAAGCTCTTTTCAGAGCTACCCTACCTCTAATCACTCAAAATGATTTTTTACACTACTATTTTCACTATTTTTCACCAAAGTACGCTCCCCGGTACGCTCCCCGGTGTGCGTACCAGGCGCTCCCCCGCGAAAATCGAAAAAAAATTTAAAAAATGTTTCACCCGCGGGACCCTTTTATGGCCCCCACATCAAACCTAGGGGGTCAGGGAGGGTCTACCCTGCCCCCTTTTGGTTATTTCCCCCTTTGTTTTTGCCACCTCTTGTGTCTCGATCCTACCGAGACACAAGATGGCGGCCGCTCCGGACTGTTTGGAATGTTTACAGACACCCGAGAGCCAATCAGCTTTCCGTGCGCAAGTCGCGTGGCACGCCCGGAGCGCTCCCCGGTGCGCGTACCGGGGCGCGCTTATAGATATATATATTTTTTTTAACCTAAATTACTCAAAATCCTCTGGAGCACATATCTTGAGACATAGCAAAGGCACATCGGGCTACCAGTCCCTACAATTTTGCCTTTGGTGAAAATCCATTCAGCCGTTCGAGCTAAAAGTGAGTCCGACCGCCCTATGGAAATTAACATGGGGAAAACACGTTTTGGGACCCCCCTTTTATCTCGGCCCCCGCTTGACGGATCCCCCGAAACTTTAAGGGAAGGACCGGAGCGCCGCGAGGCAAAGTTGAGGAAAATTTCAGGCAGATTCCTCAACCGGCGCCAAAGTTATTCCCAATAGAATGTTGCGATTTCCCTATGGAAAACAATCCTAACTATAACTACCCACTGGCGACCGCCAGTAGGTAATATGTGTATATATATATATATATATATATATATGTATATATATATATATATATATATATATATATATAATAATCTTTTTTTTAATGAAAACCATACAAGTACATCACATAAATACAATCATCATAAAAATCTTAAAATTCATAAAATAGCTTAAAACATACATTTTTACTTCAGGTTACAATCTCACCCATCTCTTTGTGCCTAAAGTGCATATGTGCTAGCATTTCAACAGAAGTACAATTTATGGACAGCCCAGCAGGGACTGCCTATTTCCATTTGTCTCTAGTTAACCTCTAGGTATAACATAAAGAGCATACATCTTTTACATTTTGATCACATTTCCTGATGATGTAAGCTATTTCCAAATAATACATCTCCACAATATTGCAGTCAAGGCAATTATAGTTGACCCCTTAGTATTGTCCTGTGGGGACATGAAGTGCATGGTGCATTTAGTTTTAGCAGCAGTCAAAATGTAATTATAAGCCTTCAACATCTTACAGATTTCCTATAACTATAAATATTCCATTAAAAGGGACACAGGAGATACAGTTCACCAAAATAGGATAGTCAAATTCATGGTCTAGAAACTAGTCCCCCAAATTTGTATCTCAGCTACCAAGCATACAGCAGATACCTAGACAAGGCAAACACCAATCAGTCCGTGCTGTAGCTCTTAAGGATTCTAACAGTATCCTCCGAGTGTCTTTAAGATAAAATGTGACAGACCGGGATTAGCTATGTTTTCCTGATTGCAATGTACTTTGGATAGAAAAACAAAAATTGATCTAATGTTTCAGGATTAACCAAACATACAGGGCAAAAGGAAGAAATGTTACAATTCGTCCATCTGCTGCGGTAGTCATTTAAATGCAAAATGCTGTATCTAAATTCCAAATGCAAAGATTTGGCCTGAGAGGGCTCAGTGCGATTTAAAAGCTCCTCACAATTCATTTTATCCTTAAAATCCAAAAATCTGCCACTTAACCCCCTGCAGTGTTATGGCATAACCAGTTTTTAGGTCTCGCCTAGACGAAAGCAAAGCGAAGCTTTGCTGTCTAGGGCGAGACGACTTATGTTGTTACTTCTGGGGGAATGAGGACAGCAATCTTCCACGCGCTTTTTCTTCGATATTGTACCTCGTGAGCGCGCATGTCGTCACTCACGCATGCGCACAAAGAAAGCCATACACACACTGCATATACACACACGCACCCCCCTTAAACAGACACACGCGCACACAGACAGACAGACGCACGCACAAACACACTCAAACAGACACACACACACCCGTACACCCCACCCCCACTCACCCCTCCTCTCACTCAACACACTCACCTGTTCTGGCGGTGCTCGGCGGCGGATCTGCATCTCGGGCGGCGGTAGCGCTTTGCGGGGCTCTCTCACCACATGAGAGCCCCGCCTTCCCCATGCGCCCGCCCGCTCTTCACCCGGTCCCCCATCTCGGGACCGGGACTCAATGCGGAGCCTTCGTGGCTCCTCGGGCAGCTCTCTCTCCCTCTCGCCGCGATGGGGCGGGACTTCCGGTTGGGGCCGCGCTGTGATTGGCCGGCTTCCCAACCGCTTCCGGGTCGTCGCAGGCAGCACGGCGGCCCGGCGGGTATTTGTTTTATCTGCCTCCTGATCATGCCCCATCGCCGCTGAACGAAAGTATGTGTTGGGGCACTTCCTCATTTAGCATTACTTGTATATTTTCTCGTGCTTGTAGCAGGGAGGCTTGTCTGCAGTTTCCTCGTCCTTCTGTAGTCTGGGAAAAGTTTGACCAGGCCAGGATGCCAATTAAATGTGTGTGCCCATGGTTCTAGAATTTTCAAGGTGTGCCAGGTTGGATGCAGGAGCCCAGCAAGTCCTGGTCTAATAGTGCGGTGCCTGCAAGACCTTTTCAAACTTTTTTTTAATATACAGAGCGGGCGTTGGCTCTGCTCATAGGAGTTTTTTTCTCTGCCTAATGCTATTGAGTGTTAGTGTCATTTTGCCTGCAGTGGAGCGCTTACATTGCAACACCTGAGAGCCCATGTTACATCTCATAAGTACTTTGAGTCATCTCACATTAAATACCTAATCTTCCAATGCACCCATATAATAGGGAAACTGCGATCTCTACAGACTCTGGAACAATGGGGTTGCAGTGGTGTGCACTGTAATTAGGAGTGCAGGTTGTGAGTCCTAAAGGTTGAGCTGAATGTCTGCTGTTAGTCAAGATTGAGGTGCATTGGCAGATCCAATATTGGAATGGTGGAGGGTGAAGGATGTCAGGATAAGTTAGGGTGCATTATCGCAGTTGGTGCTTGAGGAATATGATATAGCAGCTTCTGTTTCGTGTCAGGGTGTCGAGCCACTCTAGAGATTTGTGTCCGTATGCCCCAATAATTGAGTAATAGAGGGTGCTGCAGGGCATGAATAAGGTGCATTTGCACAGCTGTCCAACGCATATAAATTATGCGGGCTGCTGCATGTCAGGGTTGAGGTGCATTGGCAGAGATCTGTGGGCCTCTGCAGTAGAATGGCATGTGTGGAACAGGTCTGATGTATTGGCAGCCTATGTGTGTATTCCATCAATGGATTAGCGAAAGTTGGTAGAAACTGAGGTGCATTGACCAAACAGTGGAATATCTGGTCAGGACTGAGGTACATTGGCAGAGCTGTGTGTCTTCCCCTGCAGTTGAGTTGTTAAAGCTCTAGCAGTCATGAATGAGGTGCTTTGTCAGAGCTGTGTGGGTTCCTGCAGTAGAAAACTGTTCTGCAGGGCAGGATTGGGGTCCCTTGGGAAATCCATGTGCACATTTTATCTAAGGCCTAGCGTTCACTTTGGGGTGATATATGTGCAACCCCCACTCTGGCCCAAATTCCTGAAATCTGGTTCCTGTTGGTTTTGTAGATTTCTCATACAACACATCTTTGTTTTAGAAGTGAAAGGAGGCCAGCGCAATCTTAATCTGGGATTCCATTTAATGAAGCTGGGGTGTCTTCTTTCTGCATGTGAAAGCGATGGGGCCTGGCTGTGAGTAAGTACAATAGGTCTCGCCTTTTATTTAGTTAAAGCCATTTGCTTTGCTAATGGTATTGTATAGCAAAGCAAATGGCTTTAACTTAATTAAGGGCGAGACCTATTGCATTTTTAATGCTTGTTGTTTATGTGATCCCAATATCACTTTTTAACAGGAATTTGAGATTTCTTCTGGATGTGCTCAGGGTTAGACCACAATTCAATCATCCCTAGACTGATTAGCCATTTCATGACATAGTTAAGCCACAGTATAATTCCTTTAGTGTCAAGCACAATTATCTCATGGAATGATTGTCGCACTCGCAGCAAGAGTGGTGAGTTGTTAGCCCATATTCTAATCAAGAAGGCTAAATGTCGAAATGCCACCACAAATTCTATAGTTTTTAAATCGAGATCCAATTGTATTGGGCTTAAGGCGCATTATGAGGAAGTGGAAGCACAGATCTCTTGAAGGTATTCTCATTTTTTTTAATGCCCCCTAAGTTACTCAGACCCCCTATTTCAGTCCCATAGAACGCTGGTCAATATATTTTGCCCAATAGATTTTACTTGCCGATAGAACTGGCCTGAAATCTGATGTTTATAACCTTTTTGATAAATCGAAAAGTACATTTTGTAGTGCCAGCTGACTCTTGGATATTTGCGGGGTCCATGATAGTGTGTTTGAGAACCTGACACTCAAATAGTAAAATTGCTTCACCTGCTCTAAATAAATGTTGCCCAGTTTGACCTTACTTCTAAAGGCTCTACAAGGGTTGGAACTCATAAATTTTGTTTTCGCTACATTGATTTCCAACTCAAATTTTTCTCAGTACACTAATATACTGTCATCCGCAAATAACAATTACAAGACTTTCTGCCTTGCAATCACATGGGAGTTGCCGTTACAGTCATCCAGAAATTATATTAAGCCTTGAATGTATAGGGTGAAATTGGTTGGTGCCAGTACACATGGGAAACATCCTTTACAACGCAACTTTTACCACGCAGTGCCTTTACGACGCAACTTTTACAACGCAAACCATTACAACGCATTGCGCTGGGGGCGCTCTAGGATAGGGAATACGTTTAATTTACTGTCCAACACCTTCCCTAGTGTCCACGGGGACTGGAGTTGGAATAGTAAATTAAACTATTCACTATCCAGCGCCCCAAAGCACTATGCGTTGTAAAGGTATTCGTTGTAAATACCGCGTTGTAAAGGCATGTGATGTAAAAGTATGCGTTGTAACGTCATACATCCAGTACACATCCTTGTCTCACTCCCCTGTCAACCCTAAAACCTTCAGTCAGCTCTCCCTTCAAACTCCATCTTACTTGAGCACAATTGTTTGTGTGGAGCCTTATTATAGTATGCAATATGTTCTGAGGGACCACCGTCTGCTCAAGGACTGACCACAGTTTCCTACGAGGACAAGATCAAAAGCTGCGTGCAGATCTATGAATACTACATATTTGTGTTCTCTTATGAGGGTCATATACTTCCATAAAATAAATAAGAACCTAGATACTTGATTGGTAGTGCTCATGTTCTCTCTAAATCAAGCTTGAAAGGGTTATAAAGACTGTTCCTTATTCCATCTTGTAGCCTCTCTAACAGATGCCTGCAAAACAATTTCTGTGAAATGTCAAATTATGCGTATTTGCCTGTAGTTTGAAGGGTCCCTGTTGCAAAGTCATCCTGTGCCCTGGGCACCCCCTAACTTTTTGCTGACTGGAACTGGTGGTAACTGACTCTGACTGACACTGGCTCGGTTTAACCAGGCCCAGGGCCAGTGCCAAGCTAAAAGGAACACAGAATACAATTGACACCCAACATGCACTAGGGTACACTATGGTTAGGTGTTTGTAAGTCCAAATTCAGCCTGTCAGTGGTCTGCCCTGATTGGTCAGAGTTAAGTGGATTAGGCAGGCTGCTTTGAAGAGGTGATAAAGTACCCCTCTGCTGGGAGGGCAGTTTGCTGGTCTATATGAATGCCAGGCAAGGGGGGGTGGAGTCGTAAACCATCCTCTTCAAAGGCAGAGGGGAGGCCTGGGTTTCAGTTTCACTCTGACACTCTAACCCAGAGTCAGGGCTAGGCTTAAGGAAGGTATGTGCAGATGGTAGGGGAGAGTCCATGGAAAAAAGCCATCCCAGGGGGTGTGTTTAGCCAGCTCTTACCTCCTTGCTGGAGAATCAGCCATTATGGATTTGGAAGAATGATGCACTCTGGAACAAACTAATGCCACACTCTAAAGAATGTGGTCATAACTATGAAGAGTCGCCTTGCTCTCATTGGTCAGAAGTGACCTGGTGCTTGACCCAGAGAATTTTGAACAAGTATCTGAGAGGGGCAGAGCACTGCAGATCTGCTGCTTGAAACTTGCTGAAGCAAGAAGTGCCCTGCTGAAAAGATTTTGCTGTGCAAGGAACTCTAAGGCCTGACCTCTGAAGACTGTACCAAGTGAAGCTGCAGCCCTGTGGATTACCTTGCTGCCAACGGACAAGAGTGGAACTCCCTGCCAGCTACAGGTTAACAGAGCTCACCTGGACAGCCCCACAAAGAATTCAAAGCCTGGAGTACCAGTGGATTTGTAAGGGTTTTGTTCAAGTGGATTGCGGAATTGAAGTTTCTCACTTTCAATGACCCTCTTGGAGATTCCAGAACCTGGGATTGTGTGTTGGATACTTTGGGACCCGCAAGCAGAATTCCAAGAAGGTGTTCTAACTGGACCCCGCTTGCTGAAGAAGGCGGCCCACCACAATGGTGAGAAAATTCTTCAGAACAATTTATAAAGGAGGATGACACCGTTCCCATTGTGAGTAGTGTTAGCCAGGTGAATCAAGGTGGTGGTGGGAGTGGGGAAGGGTCCCCTACTCAGGTACCACTACTGTCCCTTGCAGAGAGACAGCTTCAGGCTCAATTAAATTTGATTGCCTTGGAAAAGGAGAAATTTGAATTGGCTAAGAGAAAATGGGATAGGGAGGAGGAGAAAAGGAATGGTAGCAGCGAAAGTGAAGAAGATGCTGATATATACAGGGGTGGTAGATTTTAACCTAAACTTCCCAAGGGCATAGTACCCAAGTACACTGAGGGGGATGACTTGACAAGTGGCTAGCAGCTTTTGAGAGGGCGCTTAAAATGAGTAGGGTCCACTCTAGGTATTGGGTTGCACTCCTGTGGGAGTTGATTCCAGTAGCTGGGAGGGATAGGCTCCTGACCCTGAAGGGAGAGGATGCAGAATCATACCAGCAGATGAAGGCATGCTTAGTCAAGAGATTTGGTCTGACTCCAGAGCACCCAGAAATTAAGTTCAAAGTCTTGGATAGACTTTGGGGATGTTTCAGTAAAGGCACTGGAAGGCTGGATTGTTGGTAACAAAGTTTACACATATGAGGGATTGTATAGTTTGTTTTTGAAAGAACACATTTTGACTCATTGTGCAGAAGAGAAGTTACACCAGTATTTAGTGGACTCTAAGCTGACAGACCCCACGGATCTGGGGGAATCAGCAGATGTGTGGGTGAGAACCCGGGTTTCCATTCAGCACCAGGGGGGTGACCAGAAGAAAGGAGGACAGGTCCCTACCCAGGGGAAAGCCCAGGGAAATGAAGTTCAAAAACCTAAGGAGTCCTCCAAAGACCCACAAAAACCTGCACAAGGAGGGGGGCCCGAGCCAACCCAAATTCAAAGGGAGGGGGTTTCAGGGAAAGCCTGGTAGGTTCTTTGATCCCTCAAAGGTGGGTAAGTACTTTGACTGTAGCCAGCCAGGGCATAATCAGGGAGATGCTATCTGCACCAAGAATCTCCCCCCAAAGGGCCATCCACAGGTATTGCCAGTGTCAGTGTAGGGGTGGAGGGTGGTGTACAGAACAGGCAGGTGGTGGAAGCAACCTTAGTGTCCCTGGTTGGGGAGAGTATTGCCACCCTTGCTGTCTTACCTCCAAACATGGACAAGTACAGGCAGAGGCCTAAAGTGAGTGGAGCTCAGGTTGAGGCTATCAGAGACACTGGGGCTAGTGTAACTATGGTCCTGGATGAACTGGTGCCTCCAGAGAGGTTGTTACCTGGTGAGTTTCACCCGGTGACATATGCAGACAGCACTACCAAACTCCATCCCATGGCTGTGGTGGTTTTAGAATGGGGAGATGTGACAGGCCCTATGAAGGTAGCTGTGTCAAAGGTGCTCCCAGTCCAGTGTTTACTGGGCAATGATCTTGAAGCCTCTGCGTGGTCAGAGGTGACGAGACGACTCCATATGAAAATATAGGAGCTCCCTGAGTGGGTATGTGCTGTGACTAGGTCACAGGCTAGCCAGAAGGGAGGGGCTGGACACTTGGACCCTAGAACAAAGGGCCAAGCATCCAAGGACAAGGGCACTGGGCCTGGTGAGCCATGCCAGGGAACTATAGAGGTGCAGGAAGAATCTAACCCTGATGGGGAAGATCTGGCCTCTGAGGGAGGGACTCCATCCCTGCCAGAGCTGTCAGATTTGGCAGAACTGACAGGAGCAGGTGGACCCTCCAGAGAGGAGTTCAGTCAGGGACAGCGTGAATGTCCCACCCTTGAGAGCTTGAGGTGGATTGCTTCTAAGCAAGAGGAAGGGGATGACAGAGGGTTTCACAAACTCTACTGGGAAGATGGACTGCTTTATACTGAGGCCAGAAACCTCAAGGAGGGGGCCACCAGGAGGCTGGCGGTGTCCCAGAAGTACAGAGTTCATCCTGACGTTGGGTCACAATATCCCCTTGGCAGGACATTTGGGACAGACAAAGACATGGAACTGGTTGGTGAACCATTTCTACTGGCCCCTTATGTTTGAAAAGGTAAAGGAGTTTTGCAGCTCCTGTGTCAACTGTCAGGCCAGTGGCAAGGCAGGGGGCAAGACCAAGGCTCCCCTAATACCACTGCCAGTGGTTGGGGTTCCTTTTGAAAGGGTGGGATGGACATTGTTGGTCCCCTGGACCCACCTACTGCATCAGGGAATAGGTACATCTTAGTGGTAGTTGACCATGCTACTAGATACCCTGAAGCCATACCTCTTAGAACCATTGATGCTCCTGTAGTGGCTAGAGCACTGCTTGGTATGTTAACCAGAGTGGGTTATCCAAAAGAGGTTGTGTCAGATAGGGGCACAAACTTCCTGTCCAGCTTTATGACTGCTATGTGGGATGAGTGTGGTTTCAACTACAAGTTCACAACCCCCTATCACCCACAAGGAAATGGTCTCGTTGAGAGATTCAACAGAACCCTGAAGGGCATGATAAATGGGTTGTCAGAGAAACTCAGGAGGAGATGGGATGTTCTCCTCCCATGCTTACTGTTTGCCTACAGGGAGGTGCCACAGGAAGGGGTTGGTTTCAGTCCTTTTGAGCTGGTGTTAGGACACCCTGTGCGGGGGACATTGAGCCTGCTAAGAGAGTCTTTAGAGAAGCCTCTTAAAGAAGCTAAGCACAATGTGCTTGAGTATACTACAGGACAGTTGGCGTGGGTGTTGGAGCCTGTGGCTCCCAGGGCCCTCCATGACAAGTGGAGTGGGTTCTATCCAAGCTTAAAAAAGAAAGGTGAGGTTACCTATTTGGTTGACCTTGGCACCCCCAGGAACCCTCACAGAGTCCTGCATGTGAATAGATTGACACCCCACAATGACAGGGCAGACATGACCATGTTACTGGTCACTGATGAGGGTGTGGAGGAGGACACTGAGCCTATGCCCGACCTCCTCTCCACTAATGTGCAAGATGTGTCGGTGGAGGGAGTTGTACTCTCTCCCAAATTGACAGACCAGCAGCACAGAGACTGTAAGCAGGTGCTGGAGCAGGTTGCTGCCTGTTCTCTCTGACCACAGGCATCACTGAGTGGTGTGTGCACCAAATTGACACTGGTGACAGCCAACCTGTCAAAAATAAACTGTACATGTCATCTGACCACGTCAGAGCCAGCATTAAAGCTAAGGTTGCTAAGATGCTGGAACTGGGGGTAATTGAACCGTCTGAAAGTCCATGGGCCAGTCCAGTGGTACTGGTACCTAAACCTAATCCTCAGGGGGGACCCAAGGAGTTAAGGTTCTGTGTGGACTACAGAGGTTTGAATGCAGTCATAAAGACTGACGCTCCCTTCTTTCATACCCTTTGGGGGTGCCGGATAATGCAACGATATTGGATGAGAGTAGTGCACTGTATGCAGGAGGTGTGGGAGGTTGAAATTAGACCTGAGGCCAAAAAATGTCTACTCAACATTTGGGAACCCACTGACCTGACTCACAGAGGGAGGCTGTGGGTGACTCTTGGGATGGTTGTGGCTAAACGGAACATCGCAAGGTTGTGGGGGGACCCTAACCCGCCAAAACTGAGAGACTACGCAATGTGATATGGACTGGTGTATGCTGCAGGAGAAAACGGTGTATGTCTCAAGGGGATGTTCCCGCAAATGGGTGGAAATATGGACAAGATGGAATGAATACAGGGGGAATATATGCGAGCCTCCTCCAACCACGCAATCTAGCTCCTTTGATGTATGACACTGTCCATTGTTGAATGACTCATTTCACTTGCTGAATTCGAGCCTATACAAACACACCAGCACTGCCTTGATCCTAACACTAATGTACACTGACGACCAGGATACCGGGGGGTTTGTTTTTGGGGTTGTTGTTTATTAGTTAGCCTCTTTTTCTAGATACAGAACGTAGGTACTATGGACCTTCTATCCGAACTACTATGTACATATGACCTTCCTCCTTCGCCACTATCCTCAGAGATCCCTTGTCCTTGAAATCCATTGCGCCGCCGTACCCCCGGGTTGACGGCATGAGGCTGTGTTATCATACGGTTATAATGTAATGCTTACTGGAGAGCCGGCCCGATGGGTTGTAGGCGAGAAATGTGAAAGTGATCTAAACATTCAAGGTCTAAATAAAAATAATAAAAAAATAAAAAATAAAAAAAAAAGACTGACGCTCACCCTATACCTAGAGCTGATGAGCTCATTGATAGGTTAGGGGCTGCTAAGTACCTGAGTACTTTTGATTTGACTTCAGGTTACTGGCAGATTGCCCTCACTGATGGAGCAAAGGTCAGCATTCTCCACACCAGAGGGACATTATCAGTTCAAGGTACTGCCCTTTGGATTAAAGAATGCCCCTGCCACCTTCCAAAGGTTGGCGAACAGGTTCTTGTCTGGGTTGGAATAGTTCAGTGCAGCTTACCTGGATGATATAGCTGTATACAGTTCTACCTGGGGGGTCACTTAAACCACCTAAGGGAAGTGCTTTAGGCCATGCAGCAGGCAAGTCTGACTATTAAGGCAAGCAAGTGCCAAATAGGGCAGAGTTCTGTAGTGTACCTGGGCCACCTGTTAGGTGGGGGCCATGTACAGCCTCTCCAAGCTAAAATCCAAACTATTTTGGATTGGACAGCTCCTGTTACCCAGACTCAAGTCAGGGCATTCCTTGGACTGACATGGTACTATAGAAGGTTTGTTCAAAATTATGGTACCATTGTGGGGCCCCTAACAGAACTGACTTCTAAAAAGAGGCCCAAAAAACCAAAAAAGTGATTTGGACCCCAGAGTGTCAGAAGGCTTTTGACACTCTGAAAGCTGCTATGTGTTCAGCACCAGTGTTACTGGTCCCTGACTACACAAAATAATTTGTAGTTCAGACTGATGCTTCAGAGCAAGGGATTGGGACAGTTTTGTCGCAGCTAAATGAAGGGGGACTTGATCAGCCAGTTTCCTTTATTAGCAGGAGGCTTCTTCCCAGAGAGCAGAGGTGGAGTGCCATTGAGAGAGAGGCTTTTTCTGTGGTGTGGTCACTGAAAAAGTTGAGACCATATTTGTTTGGGACTCACTTTTGTGTTCAAACTGACCACAGGCCCCTCAGGTGGCTCATGCAGATGAGAGGGGAGAATTCCAAGCTGTTAAGGTGGTCCATTTCCCTACAGGGAATGGACTTTACAGTGGAATACAGACCTTGGGTTGCCCATGTCAATGCAGATGGACTTTCCAGGTTTTTCCACTTAGCCGATGAGGACTACCAGGGTATAGGTAAGTAACCCATCACCTTTCGTTTGGGGGGGGGGCTATGTTGCAAAGTCATCCTGTGCCCTGGGCACCCCCCAACTTTTTGCTGACTGGAACTGGTGGTAACTGACTCTGACTGACACTGGCCTCTATTTTACCAGGCCCAGGGCCAGTGCCAAGCAAAATGGAACACAGAATATTATTAAGACACCAAACATACACTAGGGTACACTATGGTATGGTGGGTACCCCTGTAATTGGCATGACCTACCCCATAAGCCCCTAGTATGAAATAGGGCAGGGGTTTGAAACTACCTAGAAGTCTCAAGTATCCTGGGGCATGGCAGTTTAGAGGCCAGCAGATTCTCTGCACCAGCATTTGTGCAGTGCTGAAGCCTGAGGTCAGTTTAAAAGCAGCACTGGTTGCCAGAACAGCTTTTACACCTTATATTGTGCCCAAACTCGACTTTGGGGGTAGGGGCCCTTAAAAATGAAAAACCTACCATGTTTTTGCATATTAGGAGCCCCCAGGGTCACCCCTAGGTATCCCAGGAGTTGGGGTGAGTTAGCTATAAGGTACACCCTTATAAAATGAGTTTTTATATGCCTGGGTAAAGTGAAATTTTACATTTCACTCCCCCACATTGTATTAAAAAGCTGCTCAAATTCGACTTTGATGCTAGAAGAAGTGGGTATGGCGAAACTGCAATATTTCTGCAGATTCAGAACCCCTGAAATCACCCCTAGTTGCACAGGGGGTGGGGGTCCTGTAGAAATTAGGGAAATACTGATGCTAGAAAAGTAGCCCAAGTCATTTTTCCCATTGCAAACCCCATGGTCCATAGGTTATCATGGTAGGAAGTTATTGATTAATAAATATTAATAGGAGAGGACTAGCCGGACCGTTCAAAGACTTCCCAGAATGGTAGTAGTAAACCCAACAATATGATATTGTTGAATTTCTCCTAAAGTGTACATACAAGAAGTTATAAGACTTTTCTTGTTTGTAAGTCCAAATTCAGCCTTTCAGTGGTCTGCCCTGATTGGTCAGAGTTAAGTGGATTAGCCTGGCTGCTTTGAAGAGGTATAAAGAACCCCTCTGCTGGGAGGGCAGTTTGCTGGTCTATAGGAATGCCAGGCCAGAGGGGTAGAGTCGTAAACCATCCTCTTCAAAGACAGAGGGGAGGCCTGGGTTTCAGTTTCACTCTGACCCAGAGTCAGGGCTAGGCTTAACCGCATGCGTGCGGTCGATATTCTTGTCCTGCGCTGGGCTTTACAAAAACCCATTATTCATGACGAGCTGGGCTCGTCATGAGCGTGCGAGGAGGCTACCTCATGACGAGCCCAGCTCGTCATGAGCGTCAAAGGGGTTAAGGAAGGTATGTGCAGATGGTAGGGGCAGAGTCCATGGAAATAAGCATTCCCAGGGAGTGTGTTTAGCCAGCTCTTACCTCCTTGCTGGAAAATCAGCCATTATGGATTTGGAAGAATGATGCACTCTGGGACAAAATAATGTTACACTCTACAGCATAGGTCTTCAAACTGGAGGGCGTGCCCTCCTGGGGGGGCGCGCACTTCTCCCCACCACTTCACCTTTGCGAGCCGTGTGTCTCTGCAGCTCCAGCTGCTGGGGGCTCGGCTGAGAGTGTCTGGAGTCACAGGTGAGAGGCCAGAGGGGCAACAGTTGGGAGGGAGGCTAATTCTTCCAGCAATAGGAAGAGTATATATTCAGGGGCTCTAAGAAGGGGTGAGAAAAAACAAAGCCTCAACGCGAAATGGTCTTTTAAAGACCTGTGAAGTACTCGAGTGTGGCTGTTTTAAAGTGCTAAATTCAATTGAATAGATGTAAATTGCAATTTACGACTGCGTTAAATTATTACAGTAACTCGATCCTGGTGTAATTGGAAGCAAGTGCTTCATGGTGAAGTAGGTTGTGGTTGATATTTGTATAGGTGGAAACTTGGGTATCTTATATTTTGGAGTCTATTTTTCGTGAATAATGCTTTTGCAGTTTATGTTTCCACATGCTACGAAAACCACTCCTCTCTGATTAGGCCATGAGGCAATCTAGGTTCTGGCCCACCTTTGGATCATGACTTTAAATCCTAGTCACAAAGGTATAGCAGAATTTAATAACACAGAGTAAAACTTTGCTTTTATACTTTTAACAGAATGTCTCAAGATGAGGGGCACCATGACGGATAAGGATGGGAGCAGACCAGAATAATTAGCACAGGTAGATGTTGGGTTCAGAATTTATTGAAATGGAGACTTTTAAATTATTTGCTTAGCTTGAGTAGATTGCTTTCTGTCAGACCTTGGGTCAGTCTTACTATAGGACCCTGTTCTTCACAAAGTGTGTGATAACAGTACATGCATGTGCCTTAGCAGGGTACAGCAAGATCTAAACAGCCTGTGCAAAATTTGTATACACGCCGCTGTAATTTTATGCAACTTGAGTAATTGAGTGCATATTATCTAATTTCTGTTTTTCCTACGCTTACACTGGTCTCGCAATTTACATTGGTAGGAAAATTGTTTTGAGCAGAAAATGTCTTGCGAGAAGTGTGTAGCTGCATGTGTGCTGCGTCTGCATGTTCTGTGCTGGTAAAGTTCACCATTTGAATTTAAAATCTATACGGAAAATACATTAAGCAGGTTTCTCGGATGACTTCTGTACCGAATTACATACCTCCGGGCATATTTATGAAATTAGTGGTGCAGGGCAACGCAGCGAGCCACCTTGCTGCGCTGCCCTGCGTCACTGGGAAAGTGCCGGAATTTGCCGTATTTATCCAGCATGGTGCATTTTTATCCTTTTCTGTGGCGCTGTTGCCAATTTGTCAGCCTAGTGCCAACACAGGTACCCGTGTAAGGATTTTTTTTGTGTAGGAAGGGGCACCTTCCTGCATAAAAACAATACTGAGAGTCTTTTTCCTCTTTCTATATGTGCTGCAGAATTCGGCACATATAGAAAGAGGTCTCATCAGTACGCCTCTCTGTGGGAGCATATTTTTGAATCATTACCATGTTTAGAAGTCGTTGTAAATCTGGGAATGTGTCAAAAACCATGGGAGCTGTGTGGGAACACTCACCGCAAGCCTATAGAACATAGGTCTTCAAACTGGGGGGCGTGCCCCCATGGAGGGGCGCAGCATCCCTTCAGGGGGAGCGCACTTCACCCCACCACTTCACCTTCGCGAGCCGTGTGTCTCAGCCCGGGCTTCTGCAGCTCCAGCTGGTGGGGGCTCGGCTGAGAGTGTCTGGAGTCACAGGTCAGAGGCCAGAGGCGCAACAGTTGGGGAGGGGGGGGTGGAGGGGGGGGGCTAATTCTTCCAGCAATAGGAAGAGTAGACATTCAGGGGCTCTAAGAAGGGGTGAAAAAAACAAAGCCTCGTTAACGCGAAATGGTCTTTTAAAGACCTGTGAAGTACTCGGGCGGCTGGCAGCTCCAAAACTGTCTGTGTGTGCCCGGGAAGCTGTCTCATACTGGGCTGACACACATGACGAAGCACTTTTGAGACCTATGGGCGTTGCACACCTGATGTGAAGGCATTTGTATCCCCCAGGTCTTAGTCAGAAGCCCCTTTATGGGCGACACCTTATCTGGTCAAAATACACCACTGGGCCCAGCAGCTACCTCATCCCTCTGGTCTTCGCAACTGAAACTTGTCTAAAGAGTATGCCTTTGTTCCGGATTTCTCTTATCTCTGATCCACACTTTGGGGACCCTCCTGCACCCACAGGGTTTGTCCGAACTGAGACCCTTTGCAAGTCGAAACTGGTCAGACAGGAGGTCCTGTATGTTTTTTAAGGCCTTTTACATGGCTGCCGCCACCGATTCAGATACTGTCAATTCTCTGATAAAATCCGTGTCCATAACATATCTCACTGTTGTGACCTGCCCTATGTACCCATGCTGTGAAGGTGAGTGACAAAGGGGGACTACAGATTATCAGTGTTTAGCAGTGCAATCAGACCCCACGGCCCTAGCTGCTATTGGAATTTGCAGGGAGGGCAGAGATGGAAATGGGACAGCTCACAGGGGCGACTGCCCGCTGGAGCTCTCCTCGAGCCATGTGACGTCTAAAACCGGAAGCATGGCAACACCTGGCCGTGCTCCACATAATCAATTTTTCAATTGTGACAGAAAGCATGTTATGTGGAACTTCTTTTTCTGATATCTTGTTTAGGGGCAAGGATGTGGCACAACAGCCAGAGCTGATGACTGTAGAGCTGGGAAACCAGGTTCAATTCTTGATGTCTGCTCAACATCCTGTGATTCTGGGCAAATCACTTAATTTCCCTGTGCTTACAAAAAATGAATGTGTACTTGTGTAATGTAAAAGGTGCTCCTGTAAAGCGCTCCAATACCTTTGGGTCATGTTCCCAATATATAAAACTGCAAAAAATATATTACAACATGTTGTGAGCACTCCTGTTTCAAGGCACTGCTCAAGACTGGAAGTGGAGCTCAACCTAGGAATGGCAGAAGCAAGAATCCATCCACACATTGTCTCTGTGGAGAAAAACATGCACTCCCACGCCTGTGTTTTGGGAGTGTTTTTGCTAATCTATCCTAAGTTTTGTGTTTAATGTGAAAAATAAAGCAGCAATGTAATTTATTGTGCTAATTTGTTTCTTGGAGACTTTTCATTTAAACTTTAGAATACGCACATGGACTACCAAAACTTCAGTTTACTAAAGACTCTACTTTTATTTAATATTATTTGTCCTATACGACCTGGGCTCTGCAGGAGAGAATGGCCATCAATGATGCAGAGTACCAGCTGCCAGAACTTTTTTGTCAGGTGGTGATGACGGTGGGGGGGCTCGACGTGTAAAAAGGTTTAGATTGGGAGGCTCGGTTTGAAGACCTCTGCTCTACAGGATGTTGTCATAACTATGAGGAGATGCCCTGCTCTCATTGGTCAGAAGTGACCTGGTGCTTGACCCAGAGAATTTTGAATAAGTATCTGAGAAGGGCAGGGCCCTCCAGATCTGCTGCTTGAAACTGGATGAAGCAAGAAGTGCCCTCTGAAGATTTTGCTGTGTGCAAGGAACTCTAAGGCCTGACCTATGAAGACTGCACCATCTGAAACTGCAGCCCTGTGGATTACCTTGCTGCCAAAAGACTGAAGAGTGGAAACTCCCTGCAAGCTACAGGTTAACAGAGCTCACCAATCAGCCCCACAAAGAATTCAAAGCCTGGAGTCCCAGAGGATTTGTAAGGCGTTTTGTTCAAGTGGATTGCGGAATTGAAGTTTTCACACTTTCAAGGACCCTCTTGGAGATTCCAGAACGTTGGATTGTGTGTTGGATACTTTGGGACCTGCAAGCAGAACTCCAGAAAGGTGTTCTAACTGGATCCCGTTTGCTGAAGAAGGCGGCCCACCACAGTGGTGAGAAAATTCTTCAGAACAATTTATAAAGGTGTGTCCCTGACAGAGAAAACAAAATGACTAAAAGGGGCACTGTTGGTTTCTAAGCACTACAAAGTGACTATTCGTTAAAAATTAATATCTCGGGTTCTCTACAGTAGATTATTTTTGTTTTGGTGTCCTTTAAAATATTAAAATATTACCTATTGTTATAAATTGGTGTTGGATTTTTATTTTGTGTTGTGTCCTAATTATTTACTTAAATGGTGTTTTTAAATGCTTTACATACCTGTCTTTGAAGTTAAGCCTGTGTGCTCGCAGCCACGTTACCAAGGGTTGAGCATAGGAATAATTTTCTACGACCTATGCTGAGTCCTATTATGTGTTAGTGGCCTTATTGCCAGTGGCAGACCTACATTTGCCCCTACAAACAACCCACTTTCCAACAGTCCCCTTTGTATCCTTTTTTAATACAGGGACCACCTCTGCTCCCAGCCAGGAATCAAGTACCTCTGCCCCCTTTATAATTACGTTAAAACCTTGATTTTTAAAAAACGCTTCACTCTTCTGGTTCTGATAGCTAGAGGTCACCTGATATTTTGTTGAGACCCGGTGTTTTGTCCTTTTTTAATGTGGTAGGGGGCGTCCTAGTGTCATCCAAACTAAAAACAATCTGGTCAACAGAACACATATTTCAAAATATCTCAGAAAGATCACTATAATTTTCTGCCTCTGGATATTGAACTGATCCAAATAGAGTAAACTAAAGTGAAGTACCCATGACTGCGGTTGAATATGGAGCCCTTCTTCAATAATTTGATTCCTAATTCCCTTGGCTATGGGCCAAAACGGTGCACAGTCAAAATATCGACTCCAAAATATCGACTGGACATAATATCGAGTTTTAAATATCGACTCGACAAAATATCGACAGGACAAAATATAGACAGCAAAAATATCGTTTTTAAGGTAAGTAAAGTAATATCGACTGTTAAAAATATAGACAGTAAAAATATCAAAGTATATAATATAGGTTATAAAAATATCTAATTTTTAATAATATTGATTTTTTTTATAGTGTGTTTTATGTTATTATATGTGTGAAAAGTGTGTATTTATGTTATAAATAATAATAATTAATGAAATTTGTATTTTTAAATTGTTTTGTTATTTAATTCTGTAGCGGGTTGTGGGTTTATAGGGGAATAGGGTGGGAAGTAATTTAATAATAATTAATTAAACATGTAAATACATTTATTGTTATAATTTTTTAATTATTTGTTAAGTAATTTTTTATTGGTAATTAATTAAAATTTAATTGGCAATTAATTTAAATTAATTGATTAATTGTTAATTATGTTAATTTTTCTAATTTACTTTCTGTAGCGGGTTGTGGGTTTATAGGGGAATTGGGTGGGAAGTAATTTAATAATAATTAATTAAATATGTAAATTAATTTATTGTTATAGATTTTAAATTATTTGTTAAGTAATTTTTATTTGGTAATTAATTAAAAATTAATTGGCAATTATTTTAAATTAATTGATTAATTGTAAATTATGTTAATTTTCCTAATTTCTTTTTGGTAGCGGGTTGTGGGTTTATAGGGGAATTGGGTGGGAAGTAATTTAATTATAATTAATTAAATATGTAATTGCTAATTTAATTTATTTTGTAATTTTAATTGATTAATTATTATATTATATTAAATTCGTAATTACTTTTAATTACATTTTTACCCTACACTATCCAACGCTTTCCCTACTGTTGCACCCACTGGAGTGGGAATAGTAATTTTAACCCCTACGCTATCCAACGCTTTTCCTACTGTTGCACCCATTGGAGTGGGAATAGTAATTTTTACCCCTACGCTATCCAATGCTTTCCCTACTGCTGCACTCTTTGGATTGGGAATAGTAATTTAAACCCCTACGCTATCCAACGCTTTCCCTACTGTTGCACTCTTTGGAGTGGGAATAGTAATTTTTACCCCTACGCTATCCAACGCTTTCCCTACTGTTGCACTCACTGGAGTGGGAATAGTATTTTTAACCCCTACGCTATCCAACTCTTTCCCTACTGTTGCACCCACTGGAGTGGGAATAGTAATTTTTACCCCTACGCTATCCAACGCTTTCCCTACTGTTGCACCCACTGGAGTGGGAATAGTAAATTTTACCCCTACGCTATCCAACGCTTTCCCTACTGTTGCACCCACTGGAGTGGGAATAGTAATTTTTACCTCTACGCTATCCAATGCTTTCCCTACTGCTGCACTCTTTGGATTGGGAATAGTAATTTAAACCCCTACGCTATCCAACGCTTTCCCTACTGTTGCACTCTTTGGAGTGGGAATAGTAATTTTTACCCCTACGCTATCCAACACTTTCCCTACTGTTGCACTCACTGGAGTGGGAATAGTAATTTTAACCCCTACGCTATCCAACGCTTTCCCTACTGTTGCACCCACTGGAGTGGGAATAGTAATTTTTACCCCTATGCTATTCAACGCTTTCCCTACTGTTGATCCCACTGGAGTGGGAATAGTAATTTTTACCCCTACGGTATCCAACGCTTTCCCTACTGTTGCACCCACTGGAGTGGGAATAGTAATTTTTACCTCTACGCTATCCAATGCTTTCACTACTGTTGCACTCTTTGGAGTGGGAATAGTAATTTAAACCCCTACGCTATCCAACACTTTCCCTAGTGTGGCATCCACTGGAGTGGGAATAGTAATTTTTATCCCTACGCTATCCAACGCTTTCCCTACTGTTGCACCCACTGGAGTGGGAATAGTATTTTTTACATTTTGCTATTGTACGTAAATAAAATGGTATATTAGTTAATTATATTATGTTAATATATATATATGTTTTAATAAATATGATTGTTAATTTTTTTATATAACTTTAATTAAATATTTAATTATTATAATTTAATTTAAGTCTTTGTAAGTATATTTTAGTAGTTAATTTTAAATTTAAATTTAATTTAACACTGTTTTTAATAAAGTCGATATTTTTTACATCTATATTTTGGTAAACGATATTTTGTACTCAATATTTTTGTACTTACCTGTTTGTACATACAAACTCGATATTTTGTCTGTAGATATTTTTTCCTCGATATTTTGGGTAGTCGATATTTTGGCAGTCGATATTATTTCAGTGATCCGGCCAAAACGGTTTGCTATCCTTAGGTTTAGCTGCAATAGAAAGATCTCTCCATAGGGCCTCTTCCCATTTCCTTTTAGCTGAGGTTTTGCACTGCTTTATAATTTTTCCTTTTTTAAGCCACTAACCTCTTATGACCATTTTTTATATCAGCACTCAGCTCAGCTGGAGATTCCTTGCATTGTTCATTATATTACTCAACTTTATTACTAATCATCCCACCCCTCTTCTCCTTGTAGAAGATTATTTTTAGTTTTACACATAGACTACTGAATATCTCAATTGGTATTTGGGTCTCTTCCTTTTGCTTTTTAAAGTCATATAACGATTGCACAACAGTAGTGTACATTTGTGCTAAGGCAACTGCATTTTCCTCAATGAATGCCACTTGACCCTTCTTCTAATATTACTAAGGGTTATTGGATTAGCTGTATTCACCGTTGCTTGTACCTGGGTGGGGGTTAAATGAGTAGTTTAATTTAAAACCAAAGTGTTGTGATCGCTATCTAAGCGTGCTGTTACCGGCATATCAATCAAGTATTGGTAATAGAATTCATCCAACTAAAAATAATCAATTCTTGTTTGACAATTTGCTCGTTTAAAAGTATTGCTAAGAACTTTGTCTCAGCAAGTCCGTCCATTACATGCTCTAAGGGCGTGTTTTAATGCGTGGGATGCTATTTGAAATGCCACTTTAATATTTCTAAGAAAGCCAGCCTGGCTCAATTTAGGATTCCCCCGCTCCTCAGCCTCTTCCTCGCGAGATTTGTAACGATTTCAAGAGGTTCATAGGTAGAATTTAGGTCTTCAGCCAGTATCAGGAAGCTAATTTCCTCTTACTGCACAAGAACTCATCAAGAGTTAAAATAGTTGGCGGGTCCTGGTTTTTATATTTTACCCAGTGGCAGTTGCCACTGGGTAGTTATAGTTAGAATTGCTTTTTCATAGACAAGGTGATTCTTTTTTTTAAAAAAAAATTTGGTGCCAATCTTCACAGAACTGTCCCAAAAACAAAATCATTATAGCTCCTTACTGGAAAGTTTTGGGGTAATCAGTCAAGTGGGGGCCTAGAAAAAAAAGGGGGTCCCAAAATGTAAATTCCACATGCTCTTTCCATAGACTTCTTTAGGCAGCACTATTGCAAAAACTGCTGAACGGAATTACACAAAATTTGGCAGGAAGCCAGATCTTGGCCTGCAGATTGTGCTTTTTGGGATTTGATGTACATCCATTCAGTAGATTTTGAGAAATGAAGGTTAAAAAATATTTGTATATCTGGATCGTTGATAGCAGAGCATTTTAATTACCCTGGGAGCTTTTCTCCACTTGGGATATCTCACTACTGCAGAAGTCAGACTCTAGCAGGACCGACTGCTTTGATTGTCTGCCAGCAATATGAGAAACTTAGTACCCTGTCCTGAAGTTTAAAATAAAATGATATAAGTGGACAGGGTAGGAATACCCTGCTCCCCAGGCCCCATGGGGGCACCCACAGGGACCTCCAACGAGCCAAAATGAAAAATATCTTTGAATGTTGCTGCAATCCTGGTTCAGGTGCCAGAACAGATGCCCCTACAGAAAAAGGAATACATTCAAGCACGTCCAAAAAAGCCTTTGACAAGATGGCACTCTGGATGGGACCCTCTCTTCAAAGTACTTCAGCGTCAACAGTGTCTTAGTCAGTAAAATAAGTGTTTCAATTTGATGTTCTCTGTCAGACAATATTGCAAAACTGAAGGAGTCCACTTCTCTGCTGCCCGGTCCGCACCCAGACTTTGGATGCTACAACTTTGTTGTTTTTCTGTGTGTTCGCCGCCAGGTTTTCTAGTCTTGTTTTCAATTTGATGGTACCTCAGAATTCCACTCTTCGGTCTTGTGATATGCTGTACTACCTTACTTTCTCTGGATTTCGGAAGACCTCTGTGTGTCACTGTCCTGCCTCGGGTGTTCGGCAGTTACTTCCTCTGGATTTCTGTAGACCTCTGTGCGTCACTGTCCTGCCTCGTGTGTTTGGCAGGAATCTAACACTGATGAAATCAAGGGAGCCATCGACATATTGCATTGCTTGCTTGCTCTTTGACTGTATCAATGCCGATTAACAGGCCTCCTTTATTAATTCTCAAATTCCTAACTCCATGTCATGTACCCTATATTTCCTCCAGTTTCCTTCACTGGTTATTATTGCTCTTATCTCTTACTATAGGTATAGGGTAGATGCTGGAACGGACTTTGTGTACCAACATTCCTCAATTAATGACACTATAGTCAAAAGAAAGTTGTGAGGGAATCGGAGTGTGAGTAAGGATTCCTTTCATTATAGTGGAATGACTTGCACAGGGATGAATTGTTATTGCAGGTTAGCAATGTTTCTATTTAAGGTATAAAGATGTATAGGCGTCTTGGCTCACTGTTTTAATATTTTCTGAATATATTTTAATTATGTTCGATAGTATAATATTTCTAAGAGTGTACCTCCATTTTAAAACTGTTGTGTATTTGATTATGTGCGTTTATGATTTGCTTGATGAGTCGAATAGAGCTTTGTTTGATGATTGACTTGCACAGTATTGAAGGCAGAGGCAGTACGGATAACAGGATGTCTAAGAGGAAGCCCACCAGACCCCAGAAATACACTTATGCACACAGGAATGCACGTTCTCTTTTGAAAAATGCAAATCTCCTCCTCTTTGTTAATACGCATGGTTCCTGGGCTCTTTCAGAGATTTTCTTCAACCTGCCTGAAGCACAAGGAGGGAGTGTGCAGGTCCACCATGTACATAAATAGGATCAAACTTGTGTGGTGCGGATTTTCAACAGAAAATGCGGATTACCTATTATTAGCATGCTAATTTGGGAAATTTGAAAACGGTCCACAAACATCAAAGCAATCAGGAAGCATATGGAAGCTTCAGAAACGGAGGAGGAACAGTCAGTATCAAGGAGTGTGGTAAGTTGTGGAAGATATCAATATAAGCTAACATTGAGTGATGTGAGGTCCTAATATATTTTAATGGCAGCAGAGCAGCTGGTCCGGCTGAGCACAGTCCACTCGTTTAGAGAAGACGTCAACAGCTTCTCAACCACCACATGGAATCCGTGCCTCGGATGCTCTCTTCTTTCCCTAGCTACTAAGTAGTGATAAGATGTGTGAATTGGTGGAAGCAAAGATTGTTGCTCAGATGCAGTTAATGCGGTGCAGAGAACACCAGAATCAGGAAGCTGCTTCAGAAGATGCTCAACCTCCCTGTGAATGCTCTCTCCTTGACCCTGTCACTTAATGTGGTAAAGATGCGTGGTCCCATAGGTTGAAATTCTTGAATAGGTGCTATGGGGAGGGGCAGGGGATGCAGCCATGTCTGGATGCACGGAAGTTGATCAGGCAAAGCAGCTGCTGAACCAGCCCATAGATTCGCTCTTTTTATTAACCTATCACCAAATGTGGAAAACGTGTTCGTAGGGACACAATTAGATACTGGGGTATCAAATTAAATCAAGTGTATTTATTTATGTTTCCTGAATTAAAATCATTACATATATTTACCTTAAAAGTAAGAAAGAGGAAAAAAAGAGAAATATGCAGTACACAAGAATGGTATTGATAGAGCGTTATGAGATTTTGAAAATCATAGGGGTGCATAATAATCATGGATAGTCCGCACCCGCATATATTCTTGTGTTGAATTAAAAAAGTGATCATTAGAAATGTAAACATAATAATGAACCGTGTAACAGTAATGATAGATAATTAGTTTGTGTTAGTTGAGAAGGTAAAACGAATTTGAAAATGTAACTGCTTATTGCAAATTGCCTAATGAAGTAGTTTGTGTGTAATGTAATGCATTAGATTTAAACGTGTATAATATTAAAGTCGACACGTGTAGGAATGATCAAACATATATTGAATGTAATGGTTTATAGTGCTTGCAGATGCAACATTTATTAATGTGAGGAATTCTTGCTGTGTAAGTTCTAACCGAGTATTCATGTTTTGCTATGAAAGGCCTATTCGTATTTCTTATGTAATCTGAATTGTGTAGGCCCGAAATGTGCTTTCTCTGGAAGGGCTCTCAGTTGAAGGCAGTCAGCAAAATTCATGTGCGTACAAGGTTGTTTTGTTCACATGCTTATGTTGCAGGTGCAAGGACATCATTCTCATTAGCTAGACTGATGCTCTTAGTTTTAGGAGTTAGGTGTGAAGGAGACCTGCTCCATAGTTTCCAAGAATGCCAATAATTAAAAGCTCACTGAAGGAGCCCGAGACCCAAGGACAAACCAACCGTTGCAGGACTGAGTACAAGTTTCGGTGGAAAGTTACCTACGAGAAGGTCCCTGGCCAGAGGAGGTGTTACAGGGGTGTGTCCTATTGTAAATTCATTTTTCATTAGGGACAGTGCCCCGAGGGATGAGTTAGCAGAGAGCCGTTAGGAGGGTAGAAGAAGGGATTGATTCTTAGAAGGAAGCCTTAGCTTTGCCTATTGGTCCTTACAACTTCTTAGGAAGTCTTCACGAGCTGACACCTTTTCTTGATCTTGCCTGGGAGATGCTAAGTAGTGATGCCACCTTAGTGATAGTGTAGGGACAGAATTATTGGATTTTCCTTTGTAGCCATCAATGAAGACTGATTTAGATGTTGGAGCAGTCGTTGCCTGTTTAGTATTTTTGGAGTTGTTTATTCTTTTTATGTTACACAGGATCAGATTGGTGCGTAGGATGAACTTTGTATTAGTGCCCATCTATTTCTTTAACCTAGTCATGAGGTGCCTGTATGTCCAGTTATTTTTGGCTTTGTAATAAAACCCCTAAATTGTAATTTGGAGTTAGTGGTTCTTCCCGAGTCTAAGTAAATTGGTCCATATGGTTGCTGGTGAATGTATTGTTTTTCTACCCTTCACACTTTACAGCAGATTAAAAGATCAGGTCGGCTGAGGATTCTTAAGATGGTAAGTTAGGTAAGATGAGGTAAGAATCCGGTGCAATCAGTATAAAAAAGCTTAACAGTTTGTGAGGGGTTTTTGGGGTGGGGTGTGATGTTCCGGGGTGCAGAGAACCATAAAAATCAGACACAGAGAGGATATGTGTGTGAGACTACACATCTCCCCGCAATAATTGACATGGAACTAAACAGACGTGATTCTGTGTTCCCTGCTTGTCTGATTAGTTCTTTACCGTTTAAAGAGAAATTCAGCCTCGGTTCAGATAATGCACCTTTATTCCCCACAAAGTGACACTGGATAGCGCCGCACATGTGTGAACCTATACAAATGCACAAAGGAGGAGGAGAGATATGCAGCATGGGGCTGGCTGCTTACCCATAACCAAGATCTGGGTTTTACACTATCGAGCTGACCTGAGCCAGAACCAGAAGTGACGTATCACTACCTCGCGGTGAAGCGAGTCGGAGCACGCAGCTTGCTGCATCACCTTCCGCCGTGGTGCAGAATAGAGAGTAGAGCCACACAGTGCTGTCTAGCACCCACAGGAAGAAGGTGAAAAAGAGTGGGACCAGGAGGGGTAGGGCGCAACAAGTGTGGGCGCGGGCACAGGCTTCGACCATGGGCTCCGACCAAAGGTCGGCTCCGCCCACTGGGAGCGCGGAGAAGAAGAAGGAAGGACCGGCGATTAGCGGTAAGGTCTCCAAGGTGACGATCGTTGATTGTATATCGGAGCGGCTCGCCCCAGAGGGGGAACTGCCCCTGCTCCCTCTCCTCTCACTCCCCTTGACAGCTTAAGCCCAGCCAGGGAAGTGCAGTACAAGGCCTGCTACTCAGACCTGCCACACACAGTCACCAGAACACCTGCTGTGTGATGGTACACTGGCCACCCAAGCCTTGGAATACGGGAGCCTGAAAGCAGGGTGGGGACAGAATTTGCCTGAATTGGATCAAGCAAGGAAGGAGCCTATCCAAGGAGAAAGATTGTCATCCTCATATTTACTGGGGGTCAATACCCGAGTCGGGAAAGTGCATACAAAGTCCATCAGAGCCTAGTTCGGTTCATGTCAGAAAATGGGAAGGATAGGGTACCCCAGCGAGGTAGCTGCAGGTCTAGACCCTGTAGTGTGGGCATCGACCCGGATGAGCCCCAGAACAGGGAGGCGGCCCAGCTAGGCCTGGGTGTGGCTTGTGGCCTTGGTGCGCTCCTTGCCGCTGCTGTAGACGATCCGATTCTGCATCCTCCAGCAAGAACAAAGCCACGTGGCACAATATAGGAATCAGTACGCTAACATACAAATGTCATCAAATCCACCCCAGAAGGACTAAGTACGCACAAAATACGGAGTAAAAACTTTTGACAGTGTAAAAAGAAAGCAAGGTGCCTTTTTTCATCTGAAAACTGAACTACAGATTACCGGTCAAGTTATAAAACAAGAAACGCCTTAAGAGGCATAAACAAGCAGGGTCCCAACAGAGGCAGATGACAAAAAAATTCAGGGGAGAAAGGGAAAACCATGAGCAATGCCTACTCTCTGCAAGGATCAATGAAAGCATCTCATGCCCGTTGCAAGCCAATATCCATCACTTCCCCAGCCCCTTATGCTGCGAGAATTACCAGGTATTTTACTCCAGTCCCTAACTTGCAGAGTAGTTCAACGAAGGGCCAGCTGCGAGACAATCCAGCCCTGCCCCGAAAGAATCCAGACAAGCGGGAGGCAGATCCAGGGCTACACCAAGAAGCTGAGCAGGTACAGGAAGTACTAGAGTTTATTGAAATATCATCGGACCTTGCCTCCCCCGCAAATTAACTCTAACACTAAAAGCAGAAAAAATGACAAATCTCTCTAAGGCCCAGGTTGCGGACCCCATGAGCTGTCTCTTACACAAAGCCTTCTTTTTCAGGAATTAGAACACTGGGTCAGGGATGAAGATATACTTCCAGTATACCAGTCAGGCTTCATGGCTGGCGTGTCAACACTGGTCAACGAGACAGCCCTGGCATATTGAATCGATCGAGCTACACTTGAAAGACAATGCCCTCTTTTTGCCTGGTTCGTGGATTACACTGCGGCATTTGTCTGTGTTAATAGAAACCTACTGTGGGCCAAGTTACAAAACTGGGGGACCCCGAGTATGTTGCTGAATGCAATCATCGCCCTTTACACAAATCTTGGGTGCGGGTTAAACTCACATCAAGCATTGTGACAAAAAAGGTGTTTACGGATCAAGGGCTCATACAAGGCTGTGTGCTGGCACCTCTACTTTTTAACGTGTACACCGCAGATTTAAATAATATTTTAACAGCGGCCAACTTGTCTATTCCAAAAATGAGGCGTTCCCGACTGTTCTTAACCCCTTCGACGCTGATGACGAGCTGGGCTCGTCATGAGGTAGCCTCCTGCTACGCTGATGACGAGCCCAGCTCGTCACGTAACATGCGAATGAGTAAATCTCAGCGTACGGGCGGAATTCCGCCCGCACGCATGCGGTTAATGCAGTATGCAGACAACATGGTCTTCATGGACCATACACGAATGGGACTGTTGAAAGCACTAGAGGCGTTGAGTAAGTAAACACTACTAACAAATTAGTGGCTAACGCAACAAAGCAAAGTTTGTGATTTTTGGAACCTTCACTAATAAACGTAAGCAATATTGGAGGCTGGGCAACCTGAAAATAAGCACCACACCCAAGTATAATTATCTGGGCGTGCACTTCACGACCAAGTGCAGGCCCACCATCATATCACTTCCATAGAAACAAAGGCTAAGGCGCTGACTTACGTCATGTGCAAACTAAACGCAAAAATGTACAGCCCATCTACTGTGGCAATATGAAAAGTGATAAAAGCCAAACTACTCCGCTCTATTTCATATGGACAACTGGCCTTTCCAGGGGTATTAAAAAAACCTTGGAAACTGCACATTGTTGGGCTTTTAAAAGCATTTTTCAAATACCCCACCACACCAAGAATGCACTGATAAGACTTGAGTTCGGATTAAATAAACAAACATATGAAAACGGGGCCTCTAGTGTGCAATACTACAGCAGTATCTGTACAGCGCCCCCAAATGGTTGTATGACGATACTTAGCATGCCATTACTTCGCATGCTTTGAGTTTGAAGTTTTTACATAGCAAATGCCTTTACTACACTACCATACACCCAAATACACTACCCTACACTACAGTAACCCCACAACACTACCCTAAACCCTTTCCTTACACTACCTAAACACTACCCACAAGACTACCCTAAACCCTAAAACACTGCTCTAAACAATAACCTTACACTACCTAAAGACTACCCTCTACACTACCCTACACCCAAATACACTACCCTACACTAACCCCACAACACTACCCTAAACCCTAACCTTACACTACCTAAACACTATCCCCTACACTACCCTACACCCAAATACACTACCCTACACTACAGTAACCCCACAACACTACCCTAAACCCTAAAACACTACTCTAAACACGAACCTTACACTACCTAAACACTACCTTCTACACTACCCTACACCCAAATACACCACTCTACACTACACTTACACAACCGTCCCTACTCCCAAACACTACCCTGCACGACACAACCCTGCACGACACAACCCTAAAACAGTACAACCCTAGACAAGTACACAACCCTGCACTCCCCTACACAGTCCCTACATGACCCTACACAGCCCCACTTACCTCTTTCCACGCGTGGTTCCAATTTTCTCCCCCTTCCTGCTTCCTCCGGCTTCCTACGTCCTCCGCAGCAGCAGCAGACCCAGGGAGCAAATGGCCGACACAACGACATCCAAAAACGTTGTCCGCCCACTACGCATGCGTTGTAAGTACGCTTGCGATGTAACAGCTAGCGTACTAAAGCTGACGCCTTGTTACATCGCATGCGTACTAACGCTTGCGTAGTAACGGTACGCAAGGAAAAGTCCGCACAGTAACGGATGTCCCCCCCCTCCCAAATACTATGACGGAAATCCTGAAGGAAATCTTTATAGAAGAGAAAAACTCCTGGTCAGAGTACCTGCGGACTCCCTGTAGCAAATTACACCTAATTATGACAAACTGGAGCAGGTGTATCCATTAACCTGGGATCTTAAAAATAGTACTGAGGGACCAAGTCTGACTTTTATCTAGACAAAAAGACATGCAACACATTGACACCTCTGGAGGTAACATCCAGGTAATAGTCAACTCCTACAGGGACACATTATGCCAGCCATACCGAAATAGTGCACTGAACAAACCAATTTTAAAACATATTTTAATAATTCGGCTCATGTCGCTTCCAATAAAAGATATAAACGTCCACTGGAAAGTCCTGGAGACAGTTACCGCCTGCAGACTGTGAAAATTAAACGATGCATCTCTGGCCCACTTCCTCTGCATCTGTCCAATCTTGATGAACGCATGCCGCACTTTATTAAAATCCCTGTTTTTAAAATATGGCACCCGCACCTGAACAGAAGCAATGGAACTTCTTTTTAATTGGCAAGGCTAGCCAAATTCGCACGTCAGCTTCAAAACGTATTAATGGGAAGCCACGCACATACTGACAAACGCTGAAGAAACTTAAAGTAGTTTCAAGTTGGAATATAAACCTTAGTTCTAGTGGTGGTCTTATGAACTCTTTTAGCAGCATTATGACATGCACCGATTCAAATGAAATGTGGTAATTAATAATGTGATAATTTTTGCACGACCACGCAATGGCTTTGTAACAATTTTTATTAATTAAAACAAATAAATGTATCATTCATTCAAACGCACAAACACATACACCTTTGAATCTTTGTGTGTGAATTGTGTGGAATTATCCCTATTGTCGACTATCCTTTCCTAACATTTTCAAAATACACAAATAAAAAAGTAAATGTTAAGAAAAAGGTTCTAGGAACTTGTGTTCAGGTTCTCAAGTGCAATCAAGAGCCAACAAACGCAGAAGCACCAGCACAAACACAAACACCCCCGCCCCATGGTTTTGATAACTTCTACAGTAGGAGGCCTTTCATGTTTAGAGATATAACGTGTGTCACCCCAGGCTCTGCCTGCTGGGTTAAGGGGAACAGCCTACCTTGTATTGGGCATTTCCAATCAGAAAATCCCGGCGCCAACAAAAACAGTGTTTATGTGAGACAAGGGGCTGTGAAGTGGTTCTGAAGGAACACTCCAGAAAAATAAATGCAATGAATGAATAAGAGTAAGGTCTCAGATAGAACAAATACAGAGAATTACAAAAAACAGGAAAGCAGACGGCTGACTTTTAACTTGTTTCTCACTGTTTGCTTACCCCTTACCTGCAAGTGAGGCCAGGAGGGTTCGAGGTTAGGCTCGTCTTCTTCCGGGTCAAACTCCGGGTTCTCGCTAGGAGGCAGTGTTCGGAAAATATTAACAGAGATCTGGTGAAAAAATAAGTGGACAATCATGAATCAGATACTAGTATGGAGGGCAACGGTGACATATGTTTAACTGGAAAGGGCAGCTGCTACCGCAATAGCTGTTGCAGGGTTGACCGAATAACCCCACAAACTAAGCATGCGCAGCCACCTTGCGAAACAAACGTTTATGAAAACTATTCTTATCAAAACAAGAATAAATAAGATATGAATTCCTCTGTGTTGCGAATGTACTCGGAAGGTTATCAGTGCCAGTTTGCATTTGTTTGCCATCTCCCGACCATGTCCCAGGCAAAACAGCTAGAATGACTTCTACCCCCTACCTACATGTAGATGGAGAGAAAATGGAGGTGGTTGACACCTTTTCCTATTTGGGGGTCCTTTTTGACAAAGACTCATCCTGGCTAAACCTGCTGGAAGGTAGGAAGAGGGGAATGAGAGGAGCCTCTCAGCATTAAAAAACCCTTGCACAGAAAATGGGTGTAAGACCACTGATTCCCTTAAAAACATTTATCAAGCCAAGGTTAAGGCGGCAGCAACCTATGGGGCGGGAGTATGGGGCCGGGTAACATCAAATATCCTCCAAACTACTAAAAATAATTATTTCAAGTCCCTGGTAGGCCTTCCCTCCTTTTCTTCAAACTATACCTAACATCAGGAACTGGGCCTCTCGTATATACAAGATGCAATCCAATTGGCCCCAATTCTTTTGTGGCATTCAATTTGGCAC
This sequence comes from Lissotriton helveticus, assembly GCF_964261635.1. Lineage (NCBI taxonomy): Eukaryota > Metazoa > Chordata > Amphibia > Caudata > Salamandridae > Lissotriton > Lissotriton helveticus. Next base: position 684,902,707 of record NC_136070.1, on the reverse strand, counting down.
AGGGGTACAGTGCCACTCACACAACTTATACTAAGGGATTGTTTAAGCATGGAAAAAAGCAGAAATTCACTGTGACTCGGCTATGTGGAATCAGTCTAGAAGGAGCTTGGCCTCCATGGTCTATTTAAGGAACCCTTAACGTGCAGAAGGGTCTCAAAGAAAAAGGTCTCCCATATCTTTATTGCACAGGTGGTCTATAAGAGGGAGGAGCACTACAAAGGAAAAGCTGCAGTCGTTACCTACCACCTGAACCCGTCATTGTCAGAGAGAGGGTTTTACTATCTAGCAGATGTCTCCATTCCTCAGCACAGATTCATACTGTTGAGGTTCCGTCTGAACGTGATTCCTTTAATGTTAGGATACTCTGAGATAAAGTATAACCATGCAGAGCACAGCTTATGTCCATGTGACTCCCTCTCAAGACAAACTGAACTGCATTTGGTTTTATTTTGTAGGCTCTACAAGAAAGAGAGGTATCACTTTCTTAAGCCCCTTTTAAAGCAGAAGAACATTAGGCAGTGTTGAGTTGCACTCTTCTTTTTAAAATCATTACCCGACTTTTTAACATGTTTTTCACTAGCTTCTTTTCTTTGGGCCTGTATGAGAAAAAGGAAGAGGGGGACGGCTTGTATCTAAGGGCCATGGAAAAGTTATCCACTACTGCATCTTAGAGAGTGGCTCACATAAGGTCGAGGTTAAACGGGAACCTATATTATATTATCCTCTTATCTTTTTTATTCTTATACAAGGGGCATGAAGTATTTTATGGACATGAAATTGTTACTTTGTATTTATTCTGTGCTTTTAAGACCTTTTTAAACTGATCGAATAAAGAAATGAATGAATGAATGACTTCTGTAGGGAACACGTGCCAATGTGATACAGTGGTTTAATCATGGCTTTCCAAGTTGCTTAAATTGTGTGATTCTGGGTCACTCTCTTTATCGTGTTGTGCATTTGTTTTTCTTCAGGAAAAAAAAGTGACTGCTTTTTAACATGCTAAATCTCATGACTTAGATTTATTTAAATGCTGGACGATTTTATTTGATAATTCAATCGTCGTAACGTTTTTCCAAACATAGGTGTAACTGGACATCCAAATAACAGCCTAGACTAAGGTTTGAATGCCCAATGAGATATTGTGCCTAATGCATTTCTAGGAGTCAGGAAGGACAAAGCTGACTTCCCTGCTGGCCGGCCTGGAGCCTGAGAGTTTCCTTTCAAGGAAGCCACTAATTATCTTCTCCAAAATACATGCTACCTTTCTTTGATGTATTATGCCAAATTACACCCGAGCTGTAAAGTTACCAGGTCGTGTTGGTTTGCAATTATACATATACATGTCCTTCTTGAGACCAACTTGCAGCAAGGCTCTAGCTGTCTCTCCACTGTCATATCTTGTGTTTTTTAAGATTCTGGATCTAAAATTTAAATTTAAACAGCCAGATCCGTACGGCTTCAATTTTTCTTACTGTTTGCCCTAAACCACCGGACCATACTATTTTACAATGTTGTCTACCTCAAAAGTGACAGTACGCACCAAGGAAGAACTCCAGAAAAAAATAACTGAGGAGTGGTGGTCGTACGCTGTTGATTTTCAATATGCAACAAGTCCCGCTGTCGCCTAGAACAAACATGAAGACACTTGAATATGCCAACTTTTGTCATTGTCTGCCACCAGACACCACTATGTGGTGGCTTACAGACCCGATAATCAAAAATTGCGATTCCTTAAATGCAATGCAGGAAGCACCCAAGTTGTGCAATTTTGCCCAAAGAAATCTCAAATTACCACCACCTTCAAGTTGGTGTTAATTTGAGATTACTATGAAAAATGCACTTTTGCAGTTTTTTCAAAGTGGCATGTGGAGCACATACAAGCCCATAGGAATGAATGGGAAGGTGTTCCTTAATTGCGAATGGCAATTTGCGATTCGCAAATAAGGAATATTAAGGAATCAAAATTATTACTGTGAATCCTACTTACATAGAATTTTGTGAGTCCTTAATAGCGATTCACTAAAAATCGCTATTAAGGAATCACATGTGCTTTGTCCATCTTCTCCTTGTGTTAGCCAGACAAGACACTAAGACAGCAATGAAACATGAGATAGACACCATGGCCCAAGGCATGGGACTCTTGAGAGCTGACCATAAGAAATTGGTATCCATGGTGGCTGAGATGGAATCTACCATGGCTCAGGTTCAACCCACTCTAATAAGAGTAATCCATGCCTGCGAGTGCTCGAAAAAAAGTGCTCACCCAGCAGGAAAGTTAGATGAGGCCAAGGGCAGCTCTCACAGTAACAATGTCTTTCTGGTAAGGGACCCACATCTGGGCATACCCTGCCAACTTAGGGCGAACAAAGCAAACACAAGGAGATGATGGACGGAGCGCTGAAACATTTCAGACACTCACCCCCAGTCACAGACCTGGGTTTTATCCATCATCGTTCTTTAGATCACTTCACCCCCCAGTTCAGACAGAGCTATATGCAAATCAGTCTTGACCCTGTGCCTCATGGGAACAGTCCAGCCCGAACAGCCAAGCCATGTCTTTCCTGGACCTGAGAGAAGCATCCTGGGACCAGTTTCATGCTAACAGCCCTCATCAGCCAGGCTAGCTTGAATCCAGTGACAAAGTGAGCAAGGGACCCACGTCTGGGCATACCCAGCCAACATAGGGCGAACACAGCAAACACAAGGAGATGATGGACGGAGCGCTGAAACTTTTCAGACATTCAGTCACAGATCTGGCTTGAATCCATCATCGTTCTTTAGCTCACTTCGCCACCCCAGTTCAGACACAGCTATATGCAAATCAGTCTTGACCCTGTGCCTCATGGTAAAAGTCCAGCCCGAACAGCCAAGCCATGTCTTCCCTGCACCAGAAGCAAGCCTCCTGGGACCAGTTTCGAGCTAACAGCTCTCATCAGCCAGGCTAGCTTGAATCGAGTGGCAAAGTGAGCAAGGAATCCACGTCTGGGCATACCCTTCCAACTTAGGACAAACAAAGCAAACACAAGGAGATGATGGACGCAGCATTAAAACTTTTCACACTCACCCACATTCACATTCCCATTTGCAAGTGCTTTACCACCCTTCTGAGAAGTGTGGTAAACTGTGACTGTTTTGCGACCGCGATTGCAGTTGTAAATTAGTCTGACATAAGGCTCAGACTTGCTATTAGGAAAGGACACCCCTTCCTAATAGTGAGTCGCTAATCCAATTTAGCGAGTCGCAAATCATTTGCGACTTGCTAACTAGGTTTAGTACATGTTCCATTTGTTTTTGTCATGCGCAAACTGGGGGCAAACCCGTATGCGCATGCAAAAAAGGGTCGTACATCTGTCCCCAAATCTTTTTTAAAAAAGGACGTTTTTTAGCATATAAAACTGAAAGAGCTTTAGACCTGTTTTAATTTGGTAGAAAGTAATGATCAATTTTGGCATGCTTCAGTTAGAATAACTAGGGTGCACCAGGCTGTATTTCACAATTATTAATAAAATGCTGCAGAAAAATGCATGCTTATTTTAGGTGTATAAGCTTTCCACATGCTTGTGTCTTTCTCTCTTACAGAAAATCAATGAAAACGCAGTTTCTGCATGGTCTCTGTCTTTAATGTATAATAATTAGCTCTGTTCTCTGGAGGGAAGGACATGTTTCTGTTACGAGTTCAAGGTCACTCAGCCAGCTCTGCTGGTAGATAAACACGCGTGCTGCACTTCAGTGTTTCATATGGTATGATTTCATCTCCTTAATTAAATATGTACATCTTTAGTCAAAAAAGACGCGTTTATAATATAGGAGTTTCCAGGGGCGTTGTGCCAACTAATAGATTTGTTTGTCATGGTTTGTCAAACCTTCTAGTCATGTCATGAAAACTAATTTTGCTTTCCGTAATTAAATTTTTTTGTACAAAAAACACAAGATTGTTAAGCTAGAGTCATGTCCAGGTTTTAATAATAAATGAAAAAAGACAGAGTTACCTGTGGGGGGAGGTTCTTTGGGAATTTCCTATATGGAAGCACCTATCAACATGAAAGTGTATGTCTTGAAATATTTTTAAAATTTTAAGACATACTTTTACACACTAACCCAGCTCTCATGCTCCATCATAGGGTTGTCTCACCCATCCGACAGATTTTTAGGGGGGGTGAGCTTATCCAATATCTTCGAGCGCACTTTGGGGTTTGTAATGAGCTCCCCCCCTTGAGGAGGCTAAACCAAACCCACCTTACGGTAAAACCTATCCTCTCCGGGATATTCTACGGCAAGATTTTTAAAATAGCATATATTGGATTGCAGGGGTTGTCACATCTTCCTTGTACCTTATTTCTACATGTTTGGGCCAAACATTTGGACCTCTAGTGTGCCATCAGTCTTCCGCAGGACTGAGATCTCTCAGTATGTGCAAAAATCACCCAAAATCATGCACAATCAAACATTCAGAACATTTGAGAATAAATATTTTCAAAAACATGGTACTCCCTAAGGAGGGGCACCTGAAAGATACAAAGGGTAACACATGCGTAAGACACAAAGAAAACTGCCCGGATGCACCATGGTTCTTGGAGTACAGTGTCAAGTGGCTGTGATAGGGAAACATTGTGGCAGAAGGGAGGAATTGGCACAGCTGCTCCATTCAGCACTAGTGATATGTAAAACACTTAAAAAAACAAACACCAGTGCATGAAGAACTGCAAAAGAGAAAGATTAAAATGAACAAACACTATATCATGTGCGTCAACACCATTGCTCGCATATAAGCAAACAAGCATCTTATGCATTCTTACACTAGTAGTGTGGTATAGCCCCTCATGGATGGCGGACCCTGGCTTGCCCTGTAGTCACAAGCTAAGTGACAGAAAATAATCATTGAGAGCGGTTGGATCAAAAGAAACTGTTCAGTACAAAGGGCCTCATTAAGATGTCGGTCAGATCACAACCGACAGGCCAACTGTTGAAGTCGGGCTGACATCTGCTGCCACAGTTTGACTGCCACATTAAGATGCGTGGTGGTAGGATGCAGTGCGGAGGCACCGACCAATGCTTCCGATGGGCTCAAGGAGCCTGGCATACCGTAGGGTGGAATGTAATACCCTACAATAAGGGCGGTGCCTACTCAGGGATTATGATGTTCCAACAGCCTTTAAATGGAAAGGCTGTCGGAAACTGACTTTGGGGGCCCATAGCAGGGCCTCTGTCCCTCCATGGCCTCCGCTACGATCCCTGGGGGGGCACTTGTGGTGCCCCCCCAAACATCCATTCCGCGCGTCTCAGGCACCACATGTTATGTTATAGACATTTTTGGAGTGCATTGGTTACCCAAGGGTGTCCTGGCGCTGGTTACCTATCCTAAGAGCAACAAACTGAAGTTTTGCTTGTTAAAAAGCCAGGTTTTTAATCCCTTCCTGAAAGCCAAGCGATCAGTAGCATTTCTCAGGTGGAAGGGAAGGTCGTTCCAGGCTTTTTTCGCACAGAAGAAAAAGCTTCTCCCACCCCACATTACGTTTTTTTGTGAATGGTACTGTAACCAACTTGGCTCCCAGCGAACGAAGAGTTCTTTTTTTTGTATGTACCATTGAACTGTTGTTTTAAATGGTCAGATCCTATTCATTGAAGGGCTTTAAAAACGGTGCGGAGAGATTTAAACACACCCAATTTCTTACCGGGAGCCAGTGCAATTTTTAAATTTCTTTAGAGATTGAAGAAAACTTGGTAGTAAGTAGTCTCGCGGCTGCATTTTGCAGCATTTTAAGTTTATTCATAAAACGTTCTTGAATGTTAAACTAAAGACTATTACAATAATCCATCCTTGATATGACCAGTGCAGTAACCACTGTTTGCCGGCTAACAGGTGGTAGAAATGGCAGAATTTTCTTGACTGTTCTGAGAACATACGCTGTTGTCGATGCCACTGCGTTTACTTGGTCACCAAAGTTAAGTCTGTCGTCCACTATTACTCCTACATTTTTTTGTTTTTGTGTGGGTGTAGGAACAGTGCCTATAGAGTCCGGCAACTAGTCTGGGGTCCAGAAATTGGCTTAATTCCCAAACAGTATGACTTCAGTTTTGCCCAAATTAAGCTTTAGGCAATTTTCCGACATCCATCTCCCGACTGACTCCATACAGTCTTGGAAGTGTTTGTCCATTCCCACCTGCTGCCCTGGTAGCAGAGGCACCACGATTTGGGTGTCATTCGCATACGAGGTGAGGCCAAAACCAAAGGCACTAATAAGAGGGGCCAGAGATGAAACATACATATTAATAAGTGTAGGGGTCAGTGATGACCCTTGTGGGACTCCACAGGGCAGAGCAAAAGATTGGGAGTGGTATTCACCCAGAGATAAAATGTGTGATCTGTCTGTTAAAAATGATTCTAAAAGTTCCCATGATTTAGCCTGGATCCCACATGCCTTTAAACGATCCATCAACAGGTCATGATGGACTGTATCAAAGGCCGCGGACAGATCCACTAAGATCAGGGCAGCCTTGCCACCCCGATCCATGGCTTCTCTAATCTCCTCTGTGGCTTTGATGAGGGCTGACTCAGTACTATGTCCCTCTCTAAAGCCATTTTGGGTGGGATCCAAGGCTTGGGTTTCGCCTAAAAAGGCACTAAGTTGTAGATTAAATGTTTTTGCAATAATTTTTGCTGGAAGTGGAAGACGCGAAATTGGGCGAAAGTTATTTGGGTCCTTAGGGTCCATGCTAGGTTTCTTTAGAAGGGGCAGTATCGAGGCCACCTTCCAAAGGGGGGAGGGGAAAAAATGGAAAAATTGAGGTTGTTTTCAGTGGATTTGAATGTGGCAAGATCCTGCATTTCTGGTACTCTTGTATGCTTTTTTGCATATATATATGTAATTTAAGTATTTTTGAGTTTAAAACTTCTGTGTTTCTTTGTGTTTCTTTGTGCAAATTAATGATGGCCCATGTCGTCTAGGATGGAGCTGAAATTGATATCCTTTAATGTGAATGGTCTGAATAATGCCAGAAAATTGCGTGCAATAGAGTCTTGGATTAGAACTGAAAATCCTACAGTGATTATGTTACAGGAGACTCATATAGCGGCTGCTAAGAAAGAGGATTTTAAGATGTTTAAAACGTGGGCTTCTTTTCGGGGGTTTTCGTGCGCCATGGGTTCACAACGAGGCGTTGCTCTATTCATAAATAAAAATTTTGAGATTGAGATAGTCCAGACGGAAAATGATTCTTCAGGTCGTTGGTGTTGGGTTTCATGTAAAGTCAAAAATCATCACTCCTTGATTACTTTTGTTTGTTTTTATGCACCTATAGAAGATAACCCCCAGATTTACGACGCTCTGTTTCAATCTCTTTTATTGGTAGGTGGAGATATCATTATAGGTGGCGATTTTAATATACTTATGAACCCTAGTTTAGATTCTACATCAACTCTTAAGAGGCAGTCTAAGCCTAGATCTCTTAAGACTATCCTAAATTATATATCTTTATTTGGTTTATGTGACCCATGGCGTGTGAGAAACCCTCTGAAAATGGAGTACACCTGCTGGTCCGGAAGGTTTAAATCCTCATCTCGTATAGATTTTTTTCTAACATCCAGACAGCTTAAATTTAGTTCGCAGAGATTCTACCATAATGGCTTTTCAGACCATGCTATGATAGTGATTAATTTCGATTATGTAGAGACTATAAAGGCTTCGAAAAGATGGATGTTTAATAAAATGTATTTACAGAATTTGAATTGGATATCAGCATTAAAGGTGGAGATAGCAGAGTACATTAACCGAAATATAGGCACGGCCCCTCTTCATGTTATCTGGGACTCGTTAAAGGCTTTTTTACGGGGGGTACTTATTAGTAAGGATGCGGCGGAGTGGAGCGCTGTGAAAAGTAAAAGGAACTCCTTGCTCCAAAAAATTCAGGATATAACATTTAGCTATCAATGTCAACCAAATTACGAAGTGGCAATCCAACTGAGGGAAGCTAAGCAAGCGCTTAGCGCTTATTATTATGAGCAAAGTGAATTGGTGTTCCAGAAACAATCACAAAAAGTGTACGAAGAGAGTAATTTCTCAGGGAAATTCCTAGCCTGGCAAGTAAGAGAACAAGCGGCTTCAAACTTGATTCATTCCTTAAAAGACCCTCTTACTCATTTCGAAACATCTGATCAGGTTGAAATAAATAATATTATGTTTAAACATTATGAGCGTATTTACGCAGTAAAACATAATTTTAATCATCAAAAACTATCAGAGTTTTTGGACCATTATGAGATTCCGAATCCACCGCTCGAAGATCAGCGGCATATGCAGAGACCTTTTACTAAAGCAGAATTGGAAGAAGTTGTTAAAAATCTACCATTAGGCAAGGCTTGTGGTCCTGACGGCTTCCCTTCTGAATTCTTTAAAGTTTTTTTTTTGCTCCTTTAGTGACTTATTTCTACTTTTGTTGAATTCTATGCTGGAAGGAGGACAAGTCCCGGAGTCCTTCCATGAAGGTACAGTCATTAGTTTTTTAAAAAAAGGGAAAGAATCCAAAGATCCGAATTCATACAGGCCAATCACTTTATTAAACTCCGATTATAAAATAACCACTAAGATGTTATCATTACGTCTTAATGATCAAGCGGTGGATTTGATCCATCCAGATCAAAATGGCTTTATAAGCGGCAGACAATTATTTACTAACACACATTTTTTAGTTGAAGCATTAGATTATTTTGAAGCACGTGGGATACAGGCCTTGGTCTTACTGTTAGATGCAGAAAAAGCTTTTGATTTGGTGGTTTGGGACACCCTTTTCATTATTTTATCTAAGTTTGCCATTCCCCAATGTATCATTAATTTGATAAAGAATTTGTATGTAGGCGCTAGAGCAAACATAATTGTTAACAAGTCATTAGCAGGTTCAATTTTAGTTCAACGCGGCACTAGGCAAGGCTGCCCTTTATCTCCTATTCTTTTTGCCTTTTTTATCGAACCATTAACTATTGCTATCAGGAATTGTTTCCAGATCAAACCTCCAGTTACCTCAATGGCCAAAATTAAACTATACGCAGATGACATTATGCTACTTATTAAACCTGATTTGGAATCACAGACCCATATTTTTCAAATTTTTGAAGAGTTTGAATCTCTAGGAGGTTATCGGATTAACAAAAAAAGACAGAAATATTGGTTTGTGGGGGTGGAAACCCAGTGTTACACATAGATTTACAAGGCTGCATTAATTTAAAACCTAAAAGATATCTAGGAATTTTGTTCTCTTCAAATATTTTGGATTTATATACACTTAATTTTGTTCCATTAATTAAAAAAGTCCAATCAATGTTCACTCGCTGGGATCCTCTGCCCTTAACTATTCTCGGACGCATCAATTTAATTAAAATGTCAATCCTCCCTCTTTTTAATTTTTTGTTTGCATCAATTCCAGTCTATTTGTCGGGTACTTTTTTTTCCAAAATAGAATCTATGTTCTCTAAATTTATTTGGGCAAAAAAAACACCTAGATTAGATATACGGACATTAAATGCAGAAACTAATTACGGCGGTCTTTCTTTACCAAATTTGAAAGATTACTATTTTGCTTACTTTGCACAGTACTTAGAGAGATTTAAGAACAGGAATGCAGTAACTAGTTGTTTTATAAATATTTTTTTTGATTTGATATGCTCAGAAATACAAATACCATCCCCGTTGTTTGTATTGAAATCCCCCAAATTTGTGCGGTATAAAATCCTAAATTGGTTTTTTAAACGGCGTAATGCAATGCTTAAGAGATATTCACTTCCACACTTTCATTTACTAACTCCCTTAATCGGAGTGTTTTCTTTTTTAAAGATTAAAATCAATCCCATTGTAATAAAAAACTGGGGTAGGTCTGGGTTTAAAACATTATCTGATTTTTTGGTAAGCGGGACTTGGCTCTCAGTTACGGAGATGTCAGCTCGAATTGGTGGCAATTTTTTGCTAATTGGTTCCTACTCTAATTTAATTTATCCTATGTTGGCGCAATTAGATCCCGGTACCATTGCGAATGATACTTCTAATCTTGTTTTAGATCTTTTTATTAATAATGTGGAGAAGAAACCAGGAGTATGGAAACAGTGTCTGACTCAAAGTCGGGAGGTAGAGTTGACTGCTAAAGTTATCCGAAAATGGTACACTCAAGAAAACTTTATATTGTCGCCGGAAATCTGGAAAACCATTAATCAATTTAATTTCTGCGTATTGCGTGGGGCCAATTGGCGTCGCATGTTGTATTTTAGCAAGTGGCTATTATATCGTACACCAGTAATAATTGCTAAAATGTATAACGATGCGTCTGCTTTTTGTTTCAGACATTGCAATTGTGAACAAGCCAATTGGTCTCACATTATTATGTCTTGTCCTAAAATTAAGCATTTCTGGGAAGGAATTATTAGTTTTTTAAAGACTTATTGTTTGTTATCTGTCCCATGCAATGCAAGAATGTTATTATTTGGATATGACCCTGATTGTATATTTTCCAGTCACTTGGCAAAATTGATTTATATTATAATGGCTGTGGCTAGATCTTTATTACTGCAGAATTGGCTTTCATCCTATATCCCGACGCTGCAGGAATGGTTGGAAAAAATGAAAAGGGTCAGGAAAAGCGAAATCTTATATGCTCAAAGAGTTGGGGGTATTAGAAAATTTGATCAAATTTGGGGATGCTATTTTGAGTAAATGGGTTTAACATTTTGTTGAGTCGAAACTAAATGTAATTGTTATTTTTCTGTGTTTTCTTATTTTTTATGTACGCTGTATATAATCTGAATACAACTTCAATAAAAAAAAAAAAATTAAAAAAAAAAGAGGCCACCTTCCAGAGTTTAGGGACGTGTCCTGTTTCAAACATAGCATTGTAGATAGATGTGAGTAATAGGGCAACTGGGGCCAGTTTGATCACAGCAACTGGGCATGGATCATAGGGCGACCTTGATCTTGCTGCCATGAGGAGTCTAAGAGTCTTGTTCATGGATAATGGCACGAACTTATCAAGGGTATGGGGAAACCTCAGTAGACTTATGTTCCTCTCTTACCGTAGTCATCCCTACTGCACTTGGGCCGCTGAACGCAGAGAAAATGATCTCCACTTTATTCAAAAAGAACTTAGCGATGTCTTCGCATAGTTCCTGACTAGACTGAAATTTAGCTGGGTACAGGGAGGCCAGGCTAGATACCATTTTAAAGAGCTCTTTTGGCGAATTGTTTGCTAAATCAATTCCGTTTGCGTAGAACTTTTGTTTTGCTGTAAAAAGGAGTTCTTTATAATTTTGGAGGCTGTTTTTATATAACTTTTTCTCTGTTTCTTTGGAGCCTTGATTCCAGCTCCGCTTAAGGTGCTTACATGTTTGTTTTTGAATTCTCAATTCTTCTGTAAACCATGGGGCGGAGGGTTGTAATCTTTGGGAAAAAGAGTTTTTACTGGGGCTAATTTACAACAGGCTTGCTCCACCCATTTTGTATATGTGGTGGTAGCCTCCTCCATTCCCAAAGGCATTTGGCCCGCCGTTGTGGTGAGGAGTTCCTGTAGAGCAGTGCCCTCAACTTTATTCCAGGCTCTGATTTCTATCTGTCTCTTAGGACGTTCCCCACTCATGTGCTGGCCCGTAACTTAAATTGAACAGCGACATGATCTGTCCAAACAAGAGGCAATAAACGAGTGAACAAGAGGCAAGGGTGGTTAGAAAAAATATCATCCAAGGTATGTCCTGCCACATGAGAAGGGCCTATTACGTGCTGCCTGGGGTCTGCGTTATTGATCATATCAATAAGGGTTATTGTATATGGTTCGGTGAGAGCCTTGATAATAGTTAAAGTCTCCCATAATTGTATAGCCTTCTTCCAGCAAATTTCCAATTGATGCTATGAAGGGGTTCCTAGCTCCCGGCGGTCTATACAATAAGATACCTTTAAAGGTATGATGGTGGGATAGGCTAAGGTTAAAAGTCAATGCCTCACAGGCTGAATTGGAGGCGGAGCAGAAGATTGCCTTAATTGAGCTATGATCGATAACTGCCAATCCACCCCCTTACCTGTTAGCCCTGTTTAAAGTATGGCAAAAGAACCCTGGTGGGGTGGCTTTCACTAAATCAGGGCCAGAAGCTTCGTCAGACCTGGCCTGTGTCTGGCACATGCCGCATGGATGTTTAAAAACATCAATTTTACCAATGTTGCTTGTGCTGAGGCCCTTTTCCGACCCCAGCACAAGCCGCAATGAAAAAATGGATGTTTCCAACAGCCTCATGGGTGATCGCATTCGAAATTGTCAGATAGAACCGCGACTACTAGTCATGCGGTTTCCATTCCGACACGATGCTGGTTGAACGCACGACTGACTGGTTCATAATAAGCCCCAAATTGTTATTGTATTTGTCAAGGGAATCATTGTCATGTAGCCTACTGTGTGACCGCCCGTCGGAAACTTGCAGTAAGTGGCATGTCGTCAGCTTAAAAAGGGAAGTAGCCGATGTTTCTGCTAATGAAGGCCCAGAATGTAATGCCATCACATGTGTGATGCTGTATACTTCACGTAGGCAATTCTCAGAAGAGCTGAAATACGTTGCCGACGGTTGTGGTGAAAGTGACGACACAAAGCGCATGTGCTCTTGTGATGCCTGAGCCCTAATAACGTCTAGGATGTGTCATTATTTAGATTACCACACAAAATTATGTGAATATTGGGAGAAACTCATCCCTGGTAAAAAAGTGAGGGAGACGACAGTATTAGAATCCCTAAGCTGGCCATATCTGACCACCCATCAGATTAGCATCTATTGTGGTAAGGATGCATAAGTATGCTTGATCTTCATATGTGAGAGATTATGTTAATGCAAGAGCATGTCTTCCTTTTTATCTTTCTGTTTTGCAGTTCTTTACCCACATGTGTGCTTTTTTCCAATGTTTCACATATCAAGAGTGCTGCACGGAATTGCTGTGCTGTGCCACTTCCTCCATTCTGGCACAATGGTATCCTAATGCCAGCCAACTGATGGTGTACTCCAGGAGCCATGACAGATTTTTGGCAGTTGCCTTTGTATCTGTCTGCCTTAAGTATGCCTTAAACATGTTTTCTTTTAGGTACTACACCTTAGACAACAGTGATGCATCCACAGAGAGTACCATGTTTATGAAAATATAATTTGTTCTCAATTAATTCGAATGTTTGATTTTACATGATCATAAATGGGAGTTGCACATACTGAGAGGTTTCAGTCCTGAGGAAGGCTGCAAACTCCTTAGGGAACCATAGTTTCGACCGAAACATGTCAACTTAAGGGACTTGGCAGCTGTGATAACATATACAGTTCCATAGATTCCGTTTTTTAAATTTTGCAGTGGATTATCCCAGAATGAATGGTAGATGATGGGTTTTACTGTAAGTGCATTTTTAACCTTACACACAGACTCTGACATCATCAAGAGGTGAGCTCTTCACTACCACACAAAGTGCACTTGAAGACATCCGATGAGACCACCTGATGGCTAAATAACTGTCAGGCAGGTGAGATGACCCGATGATGAACATGACACCTTGGTTGGTGTGTGAGGGAATCTTACAATTTTAGAAAGAATTCCATCCATGGACTCTAATGTTAGTAGGTTCTTCCAAATTGGAAATTACCTGAGAATCTTAACTCACATAACAAGTAAAAAACAATTCATTACTTTGTTTGCGAAGTTTTTATGCTGGGTATTCCCACACTCTCCTGCCCCTCTTGTTTTTTTCAGATTGTAACTTAGACTAAGTCTATGAAAGGCTCAGATAGTCCAATTACTGCCTAAATAACCCTTTAATTTCTTAATTAAGATGCGTAACTGTTTAGTGGCCTATATGGGGAATGGACTAATTAGGCTAGTTAGTGGATATTTATTGGTTGTCAAAGACTTGGAGAATGCGGGAAATGTTTGGAGTATTGCCAGTATACCTATTAATGTTTCACAACGTTGACAGGTACACTGGCAATACTCCAAACAGAAGTTTTATTGGATGAGTATTATTATGCTATTGCACTGTTTGTTTTGTGACTTGTGCTGTATTTTGGTGATTGTGGCTGTTTTATTTATGTTATGGAATTGTGTCAAGCATGGTTTGTTATTATCTGTTGATGATGATACTTTATTACATTTTGTTGATATTTTATTTGTTGTGATATTGTTTATTCGATTTGAAGATTTGTGGATTTTGAAGAACTTGACTTAGATGAAAAAAGTTAAATCATCTTTTGAGGGTTGTTGAGAGGGAACGCTATATTTCCTTTGTTTTCCTACCAGGCAGTTCATTCTTGCACTCTGGCGTTTTCCTTTTTGGGGTGCAGGCTAGGGGACTGCTTTCAGACATGGGTGGGCTGTGTGACCCAATCATGAAGGAACCCATAGTGCCATTCTAGTAGCAGCTTTTTGCAGTGTGGAATTGCTTTGAACAATTTTGCCAGGCTGATTTTTGTTTCCAGTCCAGCCCTGAAAAACACTTCCATGACAAAATCACATTACAAATATGGCTATTTCATCTGTTACATTCATTTTTTGTTATGTCAAGGCTCTGTGTTGTGCCCCAAAACGCTAGGCTGCAGTCTATTTGTTTAGGTTCTTTTGAAGCATCACAATACTTCTTTAATTTGCCATTCTTTAACCACTTTTTCAAAATGTTCATTTGAAACTAAAACAATTATTTCCTGGCTGTCTGGTTAATTTTTAGTTGTTCAAAAATAATGATAGCCTGCACTCCTTTTTATCTCTATGTAATCAAAACTTAATTTCTTATATTCACATTTATAATTGGTGCAATCCCATATCTTGACCAGCCCTAGTCAAGTGGAGTATACAAATCCAAAACAACAGAAACTGTAAAATGGGATGCACTGTTCACTAGCCCCTAAGGTGCTCTATCTATTGGTACAATAATTCAGAACATATTCAAAAATATTCATACGTATCTCAAAAAGACTGTAACATTTATCTGTGTGTAGACACTAGACAGAGATCAAAAAACAATCATTCAAAACATAAGACATTTTGCATTATATCTTTGTCTTTTATTCTTCTCAATTCGCGATGTCCATAAATTAGGAACAGTTCTTGCGTGACAGTATTTGCAATTTCCCTGGCAACACCCAATGCATTTCGGTATCAACCTTCGTCAGGGGAATAACTGTAAATAACAAATATAATCTATGACTAATAAATCATTCATTTACAAAACAATTGATATGCAACGAAACAAGAGATAAACCGACCAGTTACATCATGCTGGGGACGAAGTGTTTGTCATGCTCACAAAACATCATTGCAAAAAAAAAACTACACATGTGCATAGTGAGTCCACTAAACTATGTGTGCACCTTAACTCCCAATAATTATATCATGCTTAAACCATGACGGCTCTCCCTACCTTGCCTTTATGCAAATAATGTCTGAAACACTCGTGTCTCAAACACCTTCAAGTCACTCTGTGTAAAAAGAGCCAAAAGTTTCAATTAAAACAAACCACTATTAAAATAAATCATATCCATCTCGAACAGCTATCTACTTCAATCTCTTACCTCACAAGCCGTGTTCAAACCCTCCTGAGTAATCACCGTATCACTATAATAATAATAATAATCCACATTTGTAAAGCGCACAATCACCCGTAAGGGTCTCTAGGCGCTGGGGGCCGTCGGGAAGATTAAGCAAGCTATTGCCCAGAGTCACATGGTGCTGGGCTAACCTGCCGCCGGAGCCGGGGATCGAACCCTGATCCCCAGATTCCAGCGTCAGTCGCCCTGGCCGCGGCGCCACACCTCTCCTCACCAAACCCTGTTTGCGCGCTTGTTCGAAACACGGAAACGTGTGCACGCCTCCTGTTAAGTCCCCCTACTATTTCACTAGCAACTAAATGAAAACAAACAACGGACTAAATGTTCTAAATCGTACTGCTCCAAGATGGCCCCCTCCATATCACTGTGGTTACTATTAGGATATAAACAATGTTAGAATTTGAACACCCAGTTAGAAAGAAATACGAAGACCAAACCGGAATTAAATAATGCAACAAAATTAAAAAATAATGATCAATGAAGAATAAAATAATGCACTACCCCTTTCGCCTACTTATAATAATGATACCCATGTAAATATGATTACAGCGAAAGTGCGATAATCAAAGATCCAACATGAATATATCTACCAATGAGGGTATAACCAACACTAAGTGTGCGCCTAGGCTAATATGTGTTCATTTAAATATTTTGTGAGCTTGAAAAACCGCATGTGTAAATATATCAATACAGTACCTATACAAAACAATACATTTTATGCTTGATACAAAAACGACAGATTTATAAGAAACATGACATCTCAATCTTATCATTGAGCCCATAGGGTGTAAGTGTTCTCAGTGCCCGTATCCAATAAGTTTCTCTCTGTGACAATAGACGGGTAACATCAACATGTCTTGATTCCAACACTCTCTCTAATACTGTGAATTTCAGCTGAGGTATAGTGTGACCGTGTTCTTTCCAATGTGCTGCTAAACAGGAATTCATGTTAGCAGTTCTTATCATACTTTTATGTTCTGTCATGCGAACCTTTACTTTTCTTGTTGTCCGCCCAACATATACAAGCCCACATGGGCATTTGATTGCATACACCAACATCTCGGAGTTACAATCGGAGGTGTGTTTCAACGTTATTTCTTTGCCTGTATGTGGATGTGTAAACTTGTTCCCTATTAAAACGTTCCCACAATGGCCACAATTTTGACACTTCATCATCCCCTTCTGTCCCAAATTAATTAAAACCTGTTTGCCTTGTTTAAATATCTCTTTCAGATTCTTAGATCTGGAATGTGCGAACAAAGGTTTGTCAGTGAATATTTGTGTAAAGTCAGGCTCTTGTTCTATCAATTCCCACCGTTTCAAAATAAAAAAATTTATGGCAGTTGCTGCGGTAGAGAATTTCAATACACATACTTCTCTTTTTGCTGATGCTTTGGGTACTTTCTCAAGCAATTTCGACCTTTGCATAGTACAAGCCTTCTCTTTAGCATTGTTTAATACAGTATTAGGGTAACCCCTTTGCACATAATCTTGACACATGTTCTCAATAACCTGCAGTCCTTCACATTCATCAGAACAAATTCTTCTAGCTCTAATAAACTGTGACAGTGGCAAATGTTTTTTCAAAGATTGCGGATGAAAACTATCAAAGTGCAAGGCATTATTCCTATCAGTTGGTTTTTGGGCAAGTATGTGTATTGAAATTCTCTACCGCAGCAACTGCCATAAAAAAATGTATTTTGAAATGGTGGGAATTGATAGAACAAGAGCCTGACTTTACACAAATATTCACTGACAAACCTTTGTTCGCACATTCCAGATCTAAGAATCTGAAAGAGATATTTAAACAAGGCAAACAGGTTGTAATTAATTTGGGACAGAAGGGGATGATGAAGTGTCAAAATTGTGGCCATTGTGGGACGTTTTAATAGGGAACAAGTTTACACATCCACATACAGGCAAAGAAATAACGTTGAAACACACCTCCGATTGTAACTCCGAGATGTTGGTGTATGCAATCAAATGCCCATGTGGGCTTGTATATGTTGGGCGGACAACAAGGAAAGTAAAGGTTCGCATGACAGAACATAAAAGTATGATAAGAACTGCTAACATGAAATCCTGTTTAGCAGCACATTGGAAAGAACACGGTCACACTATACCTCAGCTGAAATTCACAGTATTAGAGAGAGTGTTGGAATCAAGACATGTTGATGTTACCCGTCTATTGTCACAGAGAGAAACTTATTGGATACGGGCACTGAGAACACTTACACCCTATGGGCTCAATGATAAGATTGAGATGTCATGTTTCTTATAAATCTGTCGTTTTTGTATCAAGCATAAAATGTATTGTTTTGTATAGGTACTGTATTGATATATTTACACATGCGGTTTTTCAAGCTCACAAAATATTTAAATGAACACATATTAGCCTAGGCGCACACTTAGTGTTGGTTATACCCTCATTGGTAGATATATTCATGTTGGATCTTTGATTATCGCACTTTCGCTGTAATCATATTTACATGGGTATCATTATTATAAGAAGGTGAAAGGGGTAGTGCATTATTTTATTCTTTATTGATTATTATTTTTTAATTTCGTTGCATTATTTAATTCCGGTTTGGTCTTCGTATTTCTTTCTAACTGGGTGTTCAAATTCTAAAATTGTTTATATCCTAATACTAACCACAGTGATATGGAGGGGGCCATCTTGGAGCAGTACGATTTAGAACATTTAGTCCGTTGTTTGTTTTCATTTGTGTGCTAGTGAAATAGTAGGGGGACTTAACAGGAGGCGTGCACACGTTTCCGTGTTTCGAACAAGCGCGCAAACAGGGTTTGGTGAGGAGAACGCCGTGAGGAGAAAAGATTGGAATTTTGGCTTTTGTACGACGGTATGTTTATAGAGTGCGATGCACACGGAGTAGTACAAATATTTTTGCGCATAGACAATCACAACATGGGTAGTTTACTTGGTTTTTTTTGGTTTTGGTTTTTAATAGTGGTTCATCAGTACACGCATTACATAGAGATACAGTGATTACTCAGGAGGGTTTGAACACGGCTTGTGAGGCAAGAGATTGAAGTAGATAGCTGTTCGAGATGGATATGATTTATTTTAATAGTGGTTTGTTTTAATTGAAACTTTTGGCTCTTTTTACACAGAGTGACTTGAAGGTGTTTGAGACACGAGTGTTTCAGACATTATTTGTATAAAGGCAAGGTAGGGAGAGCCGTCATGGTTTAAGCATGATATAATTATTGGGAGTTAAGGTGCACACATAGTTTAGTGGACTCACTATGCACATGTGTAGTTTTTTATTTTGCAATGATGTTTTGTGAGCATGACAAACACTTCGTCACCAGCATGATGTAACTGGTCGGTTTATCTCTTGTTTCGTTGCATATCAATTGTTTTGTAAATGAATGATTTATTAGTCATAGATTATATTTGTTATTTACAGTTATTCCCCTGACGAAGGTTGATACCGAAATGCATTGGGTGTTGCCAGGGAAATTGCAAATACTGTCACGCAAGAACTGTTCCTAATTTATGGACATCGCGAATTGAGAAGAATAAAAGACAAAGATATAATGCAAATTGTCTTATGTTTTGAATGATTATTTTTTGATATCTGTCTAGTGTCTACACAGAGATAAATGTTACAGTCTTTTTGAGATACGTATGAATATTTTTGAATATGTTCTGAATTATTGTACCAATAGATAGAGCACCTTAGGGGCTAGTGAACAGTGCATCCCATTTTACAGTTTCTAATTTGTATCTGTGCCATAGAGCAGAAAGGGGCAGTATATAAAACAGCATCATCATGGAATCTGAACAATATAAATATTATTTCCTTGCAAAACAAAGGTTTTCATATTTATGTCTTTTTCTCTAGTTTGATAAGAAAGCAAAAGATAGATAATGCTGCTGGGAGTAGAAATAAGCATTCGTCTCGCTGTTCAGCATGGCTAAAAGTTAGTGGGGTAAAGGAGAGAGGCGTGGAGTGTTGTAAAGTGGAGTAGAATGGAGTGTTGTGGAGTGATGTGGAGAGGCGTAGAGTAGTGTAGAGTTGAGTGGCGTGGAGAAGAGTGAAGTGGAGTGGCATAGAGTGGAGTGGAGTAGAGTGGCATAGTGTGTCGTAGAACACAGTGGAGTAAAGTGGCATGGAGTTGCATTGAGGGAGTTGCTTAGAATGTCAGAGTGGAGTACTGCTGTAGTGTGGCATAGAGTGGAGTAGAGTGTTGTAAAGTGGAATAGACTGGAGTAGAGTTGAATAGCGTAGAGCGCCATGGAGTGGAGTATTGTACAGTGTAGTGTCATAGAGTGTCCTAGAGTGAAAAGGCGTAAAGTACAGAGATGCAGAGTAGATTGGCACAGAAAGCATTGGTTTTCAGTAGAGTGGCGCAGTGTGCAGTGGTGCAGAGTAGAGTGGTGCAGAGTAGAGTTCAGTGGCATAGAGTGCAATGGCATAGAGTAGATTGTTTCAGAGTAGAGTGAAGTGGTGTAGAGTAGTGCAGGATAGAGTGTAGGGTGTAGAGTAGAGAGCAGTGGTGTTGTGTGGATTAGAGTGCGTGGTGTAGAGTGCTGTGGCATATGTTATGTTATGTTAAGGGGGTGCTTCTATAGCGCACGGCTACTCCGAAGAGTGTCCCGGAGCTGTAAGAGCCTCAGCAAGTCCAAAAGAAAGACAGACGGATGAGTGACAGAAGCATAGCTCCGCATGCGGTGTTATTGCAGAAAGAGGAAGGTCTTCAGGTCTTTTCTGAAGGCCAGAAGATTAGGGCTGGATCTCAGAGAGAAAGGGAGATCATTCCATAGCTGCGGGGCGAGAAATTTAAAGGAGCGCCCACCACAGCGGGCACGGCGGATCATGGGAGTAACTGCTTTGGCTTGAGAGGAAGAGCGCAAGGATCTGGCAGGAGAGTAGAAGCAGACCCATTTCTCAAGATAGCGGGCACCCGTACCATGCAAAGCTTTAAATGCAATGGTTAGGGCCTTAAAGATGATACGCTTCTTCATGGGGAGCCAGTGGAGAGTCTTGAGAAGCTCACTGGCCCTTGCTCTCCTGGGGAGGCCAAAAATGGTACGAGCCGCAGAGTTCTGTACCACCCGAAGACGCGATAGGAGGTAGTCAGGCAGACCAAGATAGAGAACATTAGAATAATCCAGCCTGGAGCCAATCAGGGCCTGAACGGTGATCTTCCTGTGTTCCAGGGACAGAAACGGTAGGAACTTCCTCAGCATCTTTAAAGTGGCAAAGCATTTGCCAACTAATCCCGACACTTGGGCCCCAAAGGAGAGACGGTTGTCAAGCTGAATACCCAGGTTTTTTGCAGCCCCTGAGTCGCCAGTAGGAGGAAACATGGCTGCCGGCCACCAATCATTCCATTTGGGGTCGGCGGGGCAGCCGAAGAAAAGAACCTCGGATTTATCGGAGTTGCACTTGAGACTGTGCCGAATAAACCAGTCAAACACAGCCCCAAGGCAACCCCGGATGGAAGCCCCGTCGAAGTCCTGTCCCTTGTCACAAGTGAACAGGAGTTGAGTGTCGTCAGCGTACGACACAATCTGAGCCCCAAAGTTCTCCGCAAGTGCCGCCAGAGGGGTCATGTAGATGTTAAAGAGTGAGGGGCTCAGAATTGAGCCCTGAGGCACTCCGACCTCCAGAGGCGGCATCGCGGCAGAAAAACGGTGGAGCCCAGATCGTTTGCTGAAGGCCAGTGAGGAAAGACCTGAACCATCTGAACACCGTCCCCCTTAGACCTATCCCCCAGAGTCTAAATAGGAGGCGGTCATGGGGGACGGTGTCGAAGGCCGCCGATAGGTCAAGCATCACCAGCATGGCTTTTCCTCCCCTGTCCAGGATCTCTCTGATCACCTCAGTGACCTCGAGCAAAGCTGTTTCTGTGCTCAGATTTGAGCGGAAGCCAGACTGGGATCTATGCAGGATGTCATGAGACTCCAAAAAGTGGGACAGGGTGGAGTGGACATGTTTTTCAGCCACTTTCGCCACAGCTGGCAAGAGGGAGATGGGTCTATAATTAAGATGAAGATCCGGGTTCAAATTAGCTTTCTTCAGAAGGGGCAAAATGAGGGCCTGCTTCCAAGCTAGGTGGACTACCCCAGTGCTAAATGAGAGATTAAGGATAGGATTAATAAGATGATTAAGGATAGGGGCCATAAGTGCAAGAAATTTAGCAGGGCACGGATCTAGAGGGGAACCAGATTTTAATTTGGAAAGCAGGTCCAGGGAAGACTGAAGGGATAATGTAGGGAAGTTCCAGAGGGAGGGAGTGGTCGGTATCTGTGAAGGGTCAGGGAAAGTAAGAGAGGAAGAGGGATCCTGAGTAGAGGTTCCGAAAGAGACCTGGATAGTTCTAATTTTAGTAGTGAAAAAATTTGCCAATTCAATGATCCAGGGCTCAGAATGAGTGAGTTTGGGAGTGGCCCAGGGAGGGGAGGTGAAGTCTTTAACTATTTTAAAGATTTCTTTACAAGAGTTGGAAGCAGCATCAATTTTGCTGGCCAGGTATGATTTTTTACAAGCTGCGATATCATAGTGATAGTCCCTGATCAATGCCCTGTAGGTTTCTTTAGCACTGGCGTCATAAAATTTGTGCCAGGTCCATTCGGCTTGTTTGCATTGTCGGCGTTTGACGGCCAGTGCCGGCGAGAACCAAGGGGCAGAAGACCTCACAGAGCGAGGTTTAGGCTGAACAGGGGGAGCAAGGATGGCCAGTTGCTGCGTCAACCAGTCCTGAAGAAGATCAAGATCGGAAAGTGATCCTGTTAGTGGGCAGGGGTGAGTCTCGAGGGCCTTGGACAGTATGGTTGGAGAGATATTCTCAAAAGCCCTAGACGGAAGCGCATCACGCCAGTGTCCATTAGCAGCTTTCTTAATAATACGGGGAGCTCAAAGTCTGCTAAAAAGTGGTCTGACCACAATACAGGGGCGAGGGAGATGAGGACGATAGGGACAGTGGAAAAAATTTGATCGAGAATGTGTCCTTTGCAGTGAGTGGGTAGGTAGAGGTACGGCAACAACTGAAGGGTAGAAGTGATATCATTAAATTTAATGCTGTCTGGGTCGTCCGCCTTATCCATATGGATATTAAAGTCGCCCAACAACAGACAGTGGTCAGCTCTAAGGCACAATATGGAGATCAGTGCGTGAAGTTCTTCAAGGAAGGTGCCAATGGGGCCAGGTGGTCTGTAGATGAGCAGTCCAATACAAGATTGGTGAGAGGAGAGAGAGAGGGAGAAGGCAAGAACTTTGCAGCCTGTGATGTTGTCCACTGGAATAATGAAACATGCAATGGTCCTGTCAACGACCAGAGCGACACCACCCCCCTTCCCCTTGACTCTATCTTTCCTGTGAATCACATGGCTCGGGGGAATGGCGCTGGCAATGTCTGGGCCCGCGCCCTCTCCCAACCAGGTTTCAGTCAAGAATTGACACTGGGGACTAGAGTCTGTCAGAAGGTTGTAGATATCGACCGCATGCTTACTTAAAGATCTAGTATTAAGCAACATGCACCTAGTGCTAGAGGAGGGAGGGGTCGGAGAGGCGATGCAGCGATCACCAGGTTGCCAGCCACAGGCTGGACATTTATTGATCGACCTGGGCGGTTTAGGAAAGACCGCAGTGCAAGAGCCATTAGTCTGTCTCAGAGCAAGTAGCTCATCCCTAGTAAAAGAAATCATCCTAAGGAGAGCCCCAACGAAAGTGGCCCGCGCCCGGGCGCCTCCGGGACGCTGACGGGCGCAGACGGGCTTTCCTTCGGCGCTCCTTAGGCGCCTCCACAGCGCGCGTCCGCTGCGCGTAGAGGAGGGTACTTAGTTTTATGGCGTCGCTGGCCGTCCGGTGCGAAGCTGCACCACTAGACTGCCACCCGTGCCACTGCCTACCCCCAAGATGGCCGCCACCAAATGCGCGTCAGCAGGTCCCCGGGAATCCCTAAGCACCTCTCTGTGCCGTTAGGAAGACTGGGAAGGCTGCAGGCAGGGTAGCGCGGCGCGAAAGGGATGAAGGTAAGGAGGAAATAATTACCAGTGTAAAGAGCTCTAAGGTCACCCGGCTTCCGCCTCAGGTGCCTGAAAGTGCGAGGTGCGAAGGAGAAAGCAGTAGTACACAGAAGCTAGTAGTCAGCTTAAGAGCTATGCATAAATGGCATCACAATAATAAGTAGGAACAGTTAAAAACACGTGCAACAATATTAGTTAAGAACCGCTAGTTTTCAGCGCTAGTCAAGTCACTCGCATCCGGCTTCCGCCTCAGGTGAAATGAGCAAGCAAGGGTCTGCATAGATTGCAGCAACATTATGTGCAGTGGTGCAGAATAGATTAGAGTGGAGTGATGCAGAGTCTAGTGGTGTAGAGTGCAGTAGAGTGCCATAGAGTTGAGTGGTGCAGAGTAGTGTGGTGCATAGATGTCTGGTGCATAGAGCACTGCCCTCCAGTACATTGGTGCAGAGTAGAATAGAGTGGTGTAGAGTGAAGTGTTGTAGAGTACAATGGTGTAGAGTACAGTTGTGCAGAGTAGAATGGTGTTGAGTTCAGTGGCAGAGAATGCAGAGTGCAGTGGTAGTGGTGCAGAGTAGAATAGAATGGTGCAGCTTGCAGTGGCATAGGATGCATTCGTTTTGAGTGTTGCAGGGTAGAGCAGAGTGGTGCTGGGTAGAGTGCAGTAGTATACAATAGTGGCGTAAAATGCAGTTGCATAGAGTGGTGTACTGTGCAGTCTCAGAGTAGATTGTTTCAGAGTACGTGACGTAGAGGTTAGAGGTGCAGGATCGAGTGCAGTGGCATAGAGCGCAGTGTTGCAGAGCAGAGTGACATAGATTGGATTTGGGTAGAGTGGAGTGGTGCAGAGTAGAGTGGACTGGGCTGGACTGGTATATAGTGCAGTGGCGAGGAGCGAGTGCAGTGGTGCAGAGTAGAGTAGAGAGGTATAGAATGAAGTGGCGTAGGGTGTCGCACCAGACACCAGCAATGCTAATGCCTGCCCTTGTGGTAGGCTGTTGTTGTTTCGGTGGACATGTTCACCTATTCTATTGCTGACAACACACACATCCACCAAATAGTATAAAAACTATGGTTTGACATGGGCAGGATGTTTAAGGGTGTAGTGTAAATAATGTAGTTGTTTCCAGGCTCCTGTTTGTTGTTTTTTGGAAAGCAGGAATCTGTGCTGTCTGGGTTTTTATGGCATAGTGCTACTGCATTTGTGGCACATACTGCAGGCCTGTTCTAAGGGTTATATTCCAGCCTTGTAAACTGGAGCACGGGAGGGGCACGAACAGGTTCCATGGGGAGAGTAATCTGCATTCCTCTTGCTTTCCTATAAATTCTCTCACTATGAAGTCACTGAAAGAAAAGAAATCCCCAAGCTCCCGTGAAAGAAGGAGCCTAACATTAGACCTTTGTGTTTAAATGCACAGAAAATGTGACAAGATAAGAACAAGATTTAAAGGGCTATTTACAGAAAGTGAGATCTTGGAAGGATATATTAAACAGGTTTGGGCAAGGGAAAGGACAAACCCAAGCTGGACAGCCCAAATCAAATACAGCAAGCAAATAGAAAGCAAGGAAATGTGAGTTACAAACCAAAAAGCCAATGGTAAGCAATAGTTAGAATGCAATCCCAGGGAAGCTTTCTGAATGTCCCAAAGATGTCTTCAGAAAGCCAGACACCTGCACTGCCTGGTAGCCTTCGGCCTAAAAACTGGCCTGGGGGTTGGTCTACATTAAAGAACTGGTGACCTATCCTCCTACCACATTTCCTTCCTCCCTCACCCCAGAAGTGATGATCATAGCAAGACCTTAACCTTGGCATGATTCCGGTGGAGGCTTCTGACAGGCCGCCCTATTTTGTAGGATATGTGTATAATGCTCTTACCATCTTGATGATCTCAGGGTACACGGGCTCTATGAGGATCCCTCGGTTGGTTGCGATGCATTCCACCAGCTCGTTGAGCGCCGCCCTTTTGATTTCCTTTCCCTTCAGGTCAGCCACACAGTCCAGGAAGTCGAAGAGTACGCAGCACTGCTGCAGCTTCTTGCAGAGCAGATCGTGCAGCTCTGACACAGGCACATCTATAGAGGCAGGAAAGAGAGAGAACACCTGTTGAATAGTTCTGCAAATTAGACACAAGGGCATTGGACTTAGCAGTGGATGAAGACAGAAGGCCCACGAGGTCTAGACAGTGGATCTGTAAAGGCTTTGCTCTCTCTTCCCACTCAAGGAATACACGTACATGTGGAGACACATAGAGTGCCATTTATTACAAGGTAATTGGAAATTATGTACATAAATCAATAATTCAAACCTAATGTTAACATTGAAACTTCTCTAAACATGCATTATTCAAGATGCTAGACAAAACCACCTGGTAACACGGATAAGAACAACTGCTTCCTAATAATTGTGCTCAAATTGCTGCACCTCTCTAAGCACCTGTTTGAAGGCTTTTCTGGGCAACTGTCCAAGAGACACCATCTCTCTTCCACCCCCTCCCCCCCAATCTTATGGATCATAAGGGTCGCTGTCAAAGAGTCATGGGCGAGATAACCCTAGCCCCGAAGGAGTCAAAGCACCATGGTCCGCACTTGGGGAAAAATATGCCAGTTATTCCTCTTCAAATAACCATAAATCGGTAGGTTCAAAACCAAGAATGGGAAATAGAGTTCCCAAATTAATAAAGAGCGGGGAGCCCAACGTTCTAAAAAACGGCTGTGTGGTTGAAATACAGGCTTTTTGAGAACAACACTCACATGCAGCAATAGTTATGGTGGGGGAAGAAAAATAGAGCCCCAGGAGCACTTGAAATAAATCTGGCACTTAAACCACGCTTCCCATTACCTTTAAACAAATCAGTGAAGACACTGGGCCATCATCATACATAACATTAAATTGAATCAATATATTTACATCTTCATTAATAAACAACTGACACCACTGCTGAGCTCTGATTGTGCTTGATTTCTCTTTTGAGTGGGTGGTGCAGTGTTTTAGGCTTGACTTGCTACCTTTGAAACTACCAATCTGCCGGCTTTCACAACGCTTTGGCCACAAGTACCATGTCTGGCCACGACCACCCCAAGCAGAACTTCTCGTTTCCCCTGGTGCCATTTAGCATCCCAAGACTCATGTGTCTGGGCGACCTTCCATATGGTTGTGCTTGTGACCTTGACCTTGTTTTTTTGGTGAGATCTGACCGCCATTGTTAGTGCTACGCTGCTAAGGGGTATTTGCCACTTAGTGGCTCCCCCTTTTAGTCTTTAGCCTCCTTTCTTTTGGCTCCTTGTTATGAGCACCCTGCCAATTCCAGAGCCTTTGATAGGTGAACCTTGTGTTGTGCATACTAGGCTTGCATTCTCAAATGAATTAGCCTTTGCCTTATGAAGTCCCATCCTATAATTTCCACTTGTGGCTACTGAAGTTGAGGGTTTGCCTCCAGGGGCGGCTCCTCCATGTGGGCGGAGGAGTGTCGCCTCACTGCTTAATCGTAGTGCGAGAAGCAGTAACATAAAATAAATACCATTCTATGTTACTGTTTCTTGCACTTCGAGAAAGCAGAAGGGTTTGGTTGGGGGCAAGCGGGTGGGCAGTCCTGCTACAGGGAAGGAGAGGTGTGGCTAGCCCAATGTTGTGGGCCCTGTCTGTTTAGTCGGCCCTCTGGGACTACCAAACCAGTCATGCGCACTATGCCATTTTCTCCATGTAGGCTGCATGCAGCCTACATGGAGAAAATGGCCTCCCCATAGGTGCCTGGCTGGGCACCATCCCCACCAATCACAACACTGCCATTGCAGCATTGTGATTGGCTTAAGAGAGGGGAGAGATACTGCCTGCTTCCTAGGAGGAGCAGAGAAGCTGCGATGACGCTGGACCAGATCGGGACGGCTAAGGTAAGTTATTTTTTAAAAATTATAATTAAAATGAAACCTCCCTCCCTGCGCGACCGCCCCGACCCGCAAGTCATGCCAGCTGCAACTGTTCGCCTCTTAAGTTCACATACGGCCAAAGGCACAACTAAAACCAAACTTTGGAGGAGGGGGGGGGGGTAACAGGGGAGGTTAACAACTCAACCAAAGAAGGAGAGGCTAACTCTTCAAATTATAGGATGGCGTTATCCTTAGGGTCAATACAGAAAAATAGAGTCATAAATTGTGCATTTTATACGTGTTGGTCAAACCCAATATGATTACAACAAAGATGGTTTAATGGATTTGATAATGTTTATAGGCTACTGACAGAGACCTGTAAAAAGGGTAATGAGTGATTTGACAACTAAAACTTAGTTTCTACTGATTTCCGTATAAAACACTAGAACCAGTTTTTTGAAAGCCTGTTCAAGACCATGACACTTCAGAACGATGCTCCAAAAAATGCCTTCAATGAAATGACAATTACGTTATGAAATATTTTTAATTTCATTTTCAGAAATATGCTCCTGCTTGACTACTGACCAAAAGGTTGTTTTCAGTGTGCTCACCGGGATGCTTCAAAATATGCTTGTTTGAGGCCATACACATGTACTTGTCACAGAATACTGAAATTATTGATATTTGGATGTGTGACTGGCAAATCTTGAGTTTGGTTTGTAATCCTTCTGAGATTCAATACCCGAGTGTCAATCAGTTGGCAATATAACTGCCTGTTAAATACTGTGCCAGGAATATTCTCTAATCAAAATCAAAATAAAATAGATGTTAGCGCCCCGCGTTGGACGATTCTCATATGAGATGACTGAGCCACAGACATGCAAGAAGTCACCAGGTCCCAAGAAGTGGTACAAAAAAATTTAGTTGGCTTGAAATAACTTTGCACTGATAGCAGGAAATGAGTTAGGGTTTCCTCTTCTTGCCAATGCCTGGACCACCAAGGTGTAGGGTGTTGGAAAAGGAAGGGCAGATCACCAGGAGCATATTTGTGTCATCTGTTAAATGGTGGCCCAGGTGCCCATTAGTGAGCCCGTCAGGACTTCATTAAAAGGAAGTCGTGTTTCTTTGAAAGGCTGTCCAGGCTGCAGGACTTTTGTCAGGACGTTAGCCTTGACTTCGACAGACAGAAGTCGATGATCAAAAACTTCAGGAGCTCTCCTTATTTCCACAGGAAACGAAACAGAATTCTCTCTGGGAGAACGAGGGGGAAAGTTCAACGCAGTACCTGTAGAGTTGTCTAATCCACGGCTATGTTCGAGGCACATAACCAAATTTTCTTCAACCTAATAGTAAAATGCTTCATCCCCGTCATCAGCATCATCATGGTGACTGTGCTGAGAATCAGAAGCAAAAGGAATGTGGAGTGTTCTCTCTGAGTCAGAGTGAGGTTGAGGTTGAACTGGTTGTGCCCAAGGTTGTGGAAAGTGTGATTTTGTCGATATTGTGTCAGATTAACTTTCGAGTCTAAAAAAACAATGGGTTATTCCTCAAAATGCGAGGGACCAGTGATGATCATGGCCCAGGGTTGAATTTAGGTTGGGGACGGTCCTGGAGTTGGAGGAAACTCGGTGGCAGATAAACGGCCAGCATGAAGGATAGATCTGCTGCCAGTAAACCAACGGGAATGTTCCTGCGATCCTTGGGGCCCGAAAATGCCTCAGAGGGAGTCTTAAGGGTGGCAACGATGTGCATCAAGGCCCTGTGAACACTGTCAGGAGAAACTGCAGAATGTGGTAATTGATGCACTTCAACTTGTTACGCTGTAGTCGATGGAGCTGCGACTTTGGGTTTAATTGGTATAAAATGTACCGACCGAGAGGCACCTTGAAGTTCACGTGACGGGAGTGGCGGTAAGAGCCAGATGTACACTTCGGCTTCTTATGTTTCTTTTTCAATTAGTAATTATCTGACAACTTAGAGGGGGAGAGGACCTGTTGTGGAAATGGCCTTGAGAACAGGAACAAGGGCACATCCTTGACTATTATCAACCCTTACACTCCTGCCAATGGTGTTCAGTTACATAGAGCTTAGCCTTGTATCCCGGATAACTTTGGGATTCATTTTGGCACAGTCCTTGCAAGCCTTGGAGTCATGCAAGGACCCTAGGCATCAGAGACATACCTGATGAGTACCTGTCACAGACATCTGCTTGTGACAGTCCTTGCAAAATGTAAACATTGTAGACTGCAGAGTGAACATGGTCCCTTGCACACTATAGAAAAAATTTAGTATAAATACCTGCCAAAATGGCAACAAAAAGTTGAGGGAAAGAGCTATGGGTCCACGTTCAAAGGCGCAGAAAGAAAGCAACTCACATCAGTGTGTGAGGGTGGTGCCTATACCTGGCTTCAGGACGAAGCTGACGTGGAGTCGCATGACTCCACCTACCTGTGCTCATGATGAATGATCAGAAAAATCTCCGTATCCAGTCTGACGCCTGGGAGCATTCACACGGGGAGGACTCTGAGGTTAGAAGTATTCATAAGAAAAACTTTGCAAGAAAGCCCATACATAACACAATAGGAATATTAAAAAGGGAATTTTAGATTTGAGTTAGTCCCCAAGGAAGGGCTTTTTTCCTATGGTGCAGCGGTAGAGTATACCATAGAGGGGAAGCAATAAAAAAAATAATAATAAGTTGCTCTTAGTTTTTTTGCAGATACAATTTTTAATGTTTGATGCCAATACCATACACTATGTAAGTTGAACAAAAGAGTGCATACCGGTTGTGTTACTCCTTTCCATAAAGTTAGATCTGTGTAGTTCTGTGTTTGGTGCTAAATATATGTTTGTGCAGGGCACAAGTCCTAAAAAAAGAAGTGGGGCGACGCTGACGTCATGACAGGAAGTGACGTCACGAAAGGTGGCTTGCACCATCAGACTCATTGCCTCCCCCTCGCTTACCCCTTAGATGCGATTGCATCAGAGAAGCCAGCATGTGAGCAGCGTTTTGAATGAGCTCCGATCTCGCCCCAGAGAGGCCAAGAGTGAATGTGTGGCTCCATTTGCTCCAGTTATCGAGCTCCCGGTAAAATAAGTGGGGGGGCGCTGTACACCCGCGTGGTACCCCAACTCGAGCCCTGTGTGTGTGTACTTGTACATGTTTCAGAGGGTGTACTTGTACTTCTAGTTGTGAGTGTGTGTTGGGGTTGTGTGAACATATCTTAGGTTATGTTTGTAAGTCTGAAACTGTGTGTATGTTTGTGTATGGTGTTCGGCTGTCAGCATGTCTGTAGGGCCTTATCTGTCAGAAGATGTGTGTGTATTTTACAGACTGTATATGTTTCCAGGGTCGGATTGGTAACCCGGGCACTCAGGAAATGGCTGAAGCGCCGGTATCCCAGTTCCAGCTGTGGGCTGCTTTTTTGGGGCAACCTGGGGGCTGTCTGTGCTGTTCAGATGCCACCAGCGACCCAGTGGGTGCCTGAGTGGCCTTTCTAGAGGCAGATGGGCGGAGGTATCACTCCCTTTCTCTCACTGTGCCGGCCCATTAATGTAGGCTGATTGAGGCAGGGCAGGGGGCCTGAGCAGAAGAGGCCTCACTTGCATTCATGTCGGGCTCAGCAGGATGAACTAATCTGTGCATTTTTTTAAATTTAAGTGATGTTAATAAAACATGCCCCCTGCCCCCTTTCTTAATAAAACTTTGCTGAAGCAGTGTTTTGCCGAAAGGCAACATGCAAATCTGGGCCACTTTTTTTGGTGTGCCCGGGCCGATTTTTGATCCCAATCCGACCCTCTATGTCTCTGTCTATTTATATAGGTACATACATGTGGTGTTTAGGTGTCCGAAGATGGCTAACCGTTTATATACGCGCCAGGCTTTTTGTATGACTGTGTATGTGCTTGTAAATGTCCATTGCGTTGCGCTGTGTCTGAGGCTATCCATGCGTGTTTGTACTGGCGTGATGCTGTGTGTGCCTGTGCGTGAGTGCCTGTGCTAAGTGTTGTGTGTGACCCAGGACCGGTTCTAGCGGGTGGGCCGGGTGGGTCAGGCCCACCCAAACATGAGCCTGGCCCACCCAAACAGGAGCCTTGGCCCTCGCAGTGAGGGCTTGAAGGCAGGCACGCAACGGCATTGGTCTCAAAGGGCTGTCTGTGTGTGTGCGCCGGGGCTGAGACAGCTTCTCGGGCGCACACACACAGAGACAGTTTTTGAGATTATCGCAGCCACACCCGAGTACTTCACAGGTCTTTAAAAGACTATTTACATGTTAAGGAGGCTCTGTTTATTTTTTCAACCCTTTACCTCCACATGACGAAAGGCGACAAATCCTTTCTTTGACAACGGTAACCTTTGCCCACTGTTCTGCTGCGTGGATATGTCTTTTTCTATGCAGCGCAGGAGAAAAGAAGTTTTTTATTCCTATTCACCTTTCCTGACCCCTGCAGCTGCTTATCACATCAGGCTGTGACACAAAGTTTGACTAATGGAGTAGTAGGTAAGAGAATGTGTTACTATTTGGTTTTCTTTTTAAAATCTGCACAGGCCCAGCAGGACACAAACTTTGTAAGTGCTTCATTTAAACAGTTTTTATAATTATCATGGCTGATGCAGGACAACAATAAGACAATACAAAATGCCCATATAACGCTAGTGATTAATGATCCTGCTGGAGAGCAATCATTTGTCTGTTAGCAGTTTTTAAATGCAGATGAACTGTATTTTATGTGGAAGCTCAGTGGGTTACTGCCTTTGTCACAGAGATCCGCGTTTTACTTGCAGTTCAGTAGTTACAATCCTAACATAGGACAGTGACTTATGAACTGTCATCAATGAGCTGCATACAAACATGAATGGTATAGTTAAAACTTCGCTCTTTTTGTTTTGTGATATAGTTAGAACTGTCTCAGTCTTTCATTATTCTAATATTGCTAAAATGAGTATGTTTGGGCAGATATACATTTTTATCAATAAAGCTGACCCCCATGAATTACTCTTTAAATCCTGAGTATGTGCTTCCCCAGCCCAAACCCTCTTAAAAGATACTGCCCACCAGTATGGATGGCATGTGACTCCTACACCTTGTAATCCTCATTGGTTTATGTGACATTCCCTATAGACTGATTTACATACTTGTATGATTCCTTGTGTCTGTATAATGTGTGCATGGTGTAAAGTACTGACACACACTACACTGATATGAGTAGCGCTATACAACAAATGAAATGCATATGAGGAAGGGGCTAGGTAAAGATGAGGGGCACTGTTGGAGGGTGGCAGTGAGGGAATCCGAGGAAGAGGTCATGGGGTGGAGGGGGAGCTAGGGAGAGATGAGGGGCACTGGTGGAGGGTGGTAGTTAAGGAATCCGAGGAGGAGGTCATGAGGGGGAGGGGCTATGGGAGATAAGGGGCACTTGTGGCATGTGGCAGTGAGGGAATCCGAGGAGGAGGTCAATAGGGGGGCCATGGAGGGATGAGGGGCACTGTTGGAAGGTGGTAGTAAAGATATTTATGGAGAAAGAGGTTATTGGCGTGGCGCCAAAAAAGACTTTCGCATCAGTGCTAAAGCCGGCCCTGTCATGGTCTTTCTGTTTTTGTTTTTTTAATTAGCAGTCGGGTCATAAGGGCTACTGTGGAACATACTTTAAAGTGTGTGCTAATTATATTTACTGCTATATTCAATGTTTTAAGTTTGAAGGTGATTTTACTATTCTTTTTAGTGGGAAAAATGAAAGTGGAGCCCGATGGTGCCTGATATGGGGCTGTGGCCCAAGGTCAGCTGTGAGATAAGGTGCACTGGAGAGTAGTAGTGGATAATCAAGCCTGTAAGGGTGTCTGGGGTCAGGTGGAGGTAGTAATGAAGAGGGATTCTCCCTGAAGGCTCGCACAGAGAGGAGTTTGAGAAGTGTCACTTGCCTGATACTCCCACCTCAGAAACCTCCTCTTCCCATCAAAGGAACATTACTTCCCATCAAAGGAACATTACATGGAAAAAACACTTTTTGAGGGTGATAACAATTTGAAAGAGATTTGGAAAAGAGTGTGTTTTACTGGGCCTTGTAAGACTAAGAAGAGATAAAGGAGGGCCCTGAAGCAGGCCTGTCCAGACATATATCCGACAAATCGAGCCTGCAGTGGCCCACCCAAATGCACCCTTGGCCCACCCAAATAAAAATTCCTGGAGCCGGGCTTGGTGTGACCGCCAGTGTCTGACGCCGTATGTGCATGTTTGCATGTGTTTATCTGACCCATGGCATGTACATCTGACCGTGGCTCCTGGATTCCCCGATGCCACCCCTCACAGTTTGACATATGGAGGAGCACTTTCTGGTAGGCAGATCTCGGCGGATGCGACGAAAGACAGGCCACCTCCCTGAGACTGGCAGGGGTGACAGCTCTTTTCTTGGCTCACAGCTCGACATGATGTACAGGACACGTTCTGCAGCTGACGCGGTGACAGATCCACTCGGAGGAGCCTGCCAGACGCCCACTGTCTTGAATTAATGCAGTGCGGTGAATAATGCCAAAAGGGAGCTCGTTCGAAAATTAGCCTTTCTCCCTCGCTCACAATTTACAATCATGTATCTTCCTTCTTCTCTTCTCTCAAATAATTGAGCGACTTGCGCCTATATGAATGCAGAGGTCACGTGCCCCAATGAGTCATTAAAATGGTAGTTTAATGGATTACTGCATGTGCTGCAGAACCCGGTGTTCTGTCTGGATGTAATTGGCCTGTATTTTGAATCCTGGGTTTTTGTAATTTCGGGGTAAAATACTCTTTGCTTCTAGCTTGTGGTATCACCTGCAGAGATACTTCTCTGCACGACTTAAAAGGAGAACTTTGGAGACTGTGACGTCTACACCGACAGGAACCACGCGCTGATATCTCGCCACTGATAGGAAACCATAAAATAGGAATTGCTCAGTGAGTTAAACACCCGCAGCCAAGAACTGTACAATCAGCAGATTTCAGTTTAAAATAGCTCATGGGACAGAGCATTTGCCAGACAGAGGCCAGAGACTCCAACACAAGCGGTCTTGGAAGTTTAATGCAAGTACTGCAAGGCAGGGCAAGCCTGTGAGTGAGCATATGTGTAAAAAACCTACAGAGTTCACGTTCCATCCTGGTACCGCTGCAGCTGATATCTTTGTAACCGGCAAGTAACATTGTACCATCATAGTGGCATAGCTCATGTTGTTACTGTGCATACTGAAAGGGCTGCTTCACCCTGCAGGGGGCAGGTTCCACGTTCTAAAAAGTAATGATTATAGAAGATCGTGGAATTTCTCCAAGCACTTAGATGTTTGTTAGTTCTTGTGAAAATCTGGCATTAGATGGGAGTTCAGCGTAAATATACCACGGCGACTGTGACAAATGAAGATTCCATGCTTCAATTGGAATGAGTTTCCGATTGAAGCCTGTAATATATAATCTATTGCTCAATTTAGGAAGTAGGGTGCATGAGCCTGAGGGCAATTGACATCTTACTGCCCTTGATCTGCTTACCAACAATAGATGTCTTCCATTACTGAAATAATGAATAAAAAATAAAAAAGGATGGAAAACACATACATTTGACAAAGATAAGTCAACCTTGTTTTGCTAAAGGAGGGACAGTTTGGAGAAATGAAAGGATACGCTGAGGGTTAGTAACACATTCCATACTTCCCACTGTAGAAATATCAAAATTCATGATGTTTACATTTGTCGTGGCCTCCCACTCCACCTTGCTCCTCCGAAAAAACATATAAGAGCTGCTGAAGAGGGGACCAGTGGACCCCTGTTTTCCTCTGTCAGTGACAAAATGAACAACCCAGAATTTCCTTCAGAGTAGAAAAGGTAGGAAACACACCTTTAAAATATGAATTGCTTCTCTGCGGCAGGTCATAACAGAGATATCACGTCCCAATCTGTGTTAATGATCCTCTTTGATCCCCTACCTTGTGTTCTAGGATGGAGGATTATGTGTATCCGGGTAACGGAACTCTTAAGGGGTATTGTGATAACACTGTTTTTTGTGTTTGGAGACTTTTGTAAGAGACCCGCCCCCCTCTGTTCTAATAGTGCTACTTTGGGCTTATGGGTTCCGGAGTAGTGTGCTACTTGCCGAAAAAGCGCTTCAGCACCTCATCAGAGATCGCAAGCACTATATAAATGTAAACCTTTTCCCTCTTCTATCCCGCCACTATCCTTCTCAATCCAAATAAGTGACTAACATATCCACCACTCAAATTACTTTTATATTTTACTATACTAATTCACACTAATCCTTTATGGGTTCCAGAGTAGCGTGCTACTCGCCGAAAAAGGGCCTCCACACCCCATCAGGTTTAGCAAGTGCTATATAAATGCAAACATTTGTCCCTCTTCTATCCCTCCACCATCCTTTTCAATCTAAATAACTGACTAACATATCCACCACTCAAATTACTTTCATGTTTTACTCCACTAATTCACCACTATTCTTTTATGGGTTCCGGAGTAGCATGCCACTCGCTGAAAAAGAGCATAGACGTCTCGTCAGGGGTAGTAAGCACTATATAAATGGAATTACAAAACAATACAATACAGGATTGCATGCACTAAAAAAAGAGCTGCTGATACCAAAGGACGCAGACACTGGCATAGCTGACACACCACTCTGGGAGTGTGTCATCATTACTAACGTCAGAATGGGTATCCTCAGAGGGCGATAACCCCTCGCCTCTCCTCATGATATATCCATATCTGTGTAACATTTTTTGAGGAAGAGATTTGTGGGTAAACCCAAAGTCAAATGTATTGTGCTTTTGGCATGCAATCAACGTATAAAGCGGCACTGCCAGCCAGTGCCATAAATCACAGGCGGTCAGCTGACGTTTACTCCTACTCACACACTCACTCCGCACCCCTTCACAATGCGACAGGTATCAGCCCATTCTGTACCGAACACTTTCACAAACACACCCACTCAGCAACCTAATGTGGTGCTACTGGTACCTAGCAGGTCAATGGCTAACACCCTGCAGACTCCGTGGTCCCAGCCTCCCTTCACCCTCTCGTTCACCCTGATTGTCCTATACCCCCGGATTGAAGATAACCAGCCCCTCCTCCCGGACACTAGACCGCATACGGCCAAAGTCACACTTAGTCAGGGTCCTCGGGAAGCAGGAGGGGATATGTAGCAGGTTTTCATTAGGAGTTAGACATAGACAAGGGGAAGCATAGCAGCCACTCGGGACGTTCACCCACAGGTCTCAATACACAATGGAGTCACACAGTCTCTTGATCCGCTCCCCAATCATCTCAGTAGAGTTCCTTCAACCCAGTAAATCTCTCTTGCTCTGGCATCAAATTGTCTTAGGTGGGGCCAGGTGTGGAGGGGGCAGTTGGTCCGCTGCGATGAGGGTCAAAGGGGAACAACCAATGAATGGGGAGTAACACAGGGGAATGTCACTGTAGAAAGAGGCACCCTGACTGGCACACGTTGAACACGGTCGTGCCAG
Organism: Lissotriton helveticus; assembly: GCF_964261635.1. Taxonomy (NCBI): domain Eukaryota; kingdom Metazoa; phylum Chordata; class Amphibia; order Caudata; family Salamandridae; genus Lissotriton; species Lissotriton helveticus. Next base: position 684,865,768 of record NC_136070.1, on the reverse strand, counting down.
GGCACAGTGTCTGGTGAGGTTTGGCATGGATCGCACTAGACACTTAAGGTCTCAAACACAAAGAGTTGCAAATTTGGTGCCTTCCTGAAAATGATGCACAATGAACGGTGCTCATTGAGATGTGTTTCACCAGGCAATTCTGGTCACAAACAGCAAAGAGTTGCAAATTCCAATCCTCCCTGGAAATGAGGTACACAGTCCGGTGCATGATGATACAGGTTGCACCAGACCAGTCCAGCCACCCACACAGGCACAAGTTTAGAAGAGCCACATGAGTTAGAATGAGGCACTACTATGGGTACACCCCCACCTCCGAGGGTCACACCCTGGGAATAGGACACTGCACGCACTGAGCACATGATGCACAAGAGGGATGCAACACAATCGACAAAACGGGACACGCGGGGTCTGGCAACCGGTGAATCTGCTAGATACTTATGAGTGTGAGGGTCCCTGTGGTACAAAAACCACACACCTTAGATGCGGAGAAGATTTCTGGGGCTCTGCACTAGACAATCCGGTCTCCAGGCACACGTTTTAGTTCCACACTCACACCACGCTACCCGTTGGGATTCAGTAGCCGATGTGGGCACCTGAGATGGCACCGCTCTCCAGATGTCACAGGTAGATGGTGTAGGTCCCTAGCAGGAGTTCTTTGATATCCCTGACATCTCCGGAAGAACAGGATACCCGCAGACGGGCCCTTGGAGAGCACACTTCAGGGCTCCACACTTCAGCAGGTCTTTGGCCCAGGCCAGACACTCTTCAGAAAGGGCAAGAGGTCCCCTTCAAGGGCACTAATCCTCCATGTGCACAACAGAGCCCTCTGGCAATATGCACCATGCAGTGCGGGTTCTCCTGTCCCGCGTCCCCACAAGCGTTTCTCACCCTTTGCTGAAGGATGGCACCAGTAGTTATACTATCATGCATCTTTGAGGTTAGGGGTGGTTTAAGGGGTTTCCCTCTGAACCACAAACATCTCCCTGAAATTGGAGGCATGCCTGCCATCGGGCTGTATATTGTAGAACTTAATCTTTAGTGGGTCCATGATCTGGCCCCAAGAGGTCAAGTGTCAAAACCTCTCCATCCATTCTATTCCATTCGGCCCTCAATTGGCAGAGGTTTGTTGTTCTAATGGTATGCCCATGGTTTATGGCTGTCACTGGGGAATTCACAGATGTGCTCCTCTGACCCCTGGTGTCCACAGGGGCCAGGCACTATGGCACACAAGACTCCTAGATTATAGAAATGTCCATATTCCATAAGTGCCATTTCTGCACAAGATATGCCAAACCCCCCTTTCACACTGGAAAGGATTTGGCATCAGTAATCCATTGATAGGAAATATCATGAGGCTGCTCCACCACAAGCCACTATTGCAGTCTGAAGTAATGTCAGGAAGTCTCATAGGAAGTGAAAATGCACACAGGTATTCCTCACAACCTGGGCGCATATGCGCTAGTGTGCACACAGACCTGCAATGGCAGGTTGAGCACATAGTCCCCAGCACCAGGGGTGCAAGTGTGCAAAGGCAGACTGGACATGGGTTTGCTAAAACGGGTGTCAGTGGGAACTCACAGGCCTGCAAGGGCAGGACGCACACACAATCATGGGCACCATAAGTGCGGGTGCCCACATAGAGCAGCCTGCTATGGCAGGCTGCATGTGAGTTTAATCACGATAGATGCCAGTGCGCACACATCAGTCGATGAGACGAAGCCGGGCACATGGGCTTACCCAGGCCCTAGCACCTTAGGTGCGTGTGTGTGCACACTATCCTGCTCTGGCTAGCCGGACACCGGTTGACCCCCTTACGGGTGCAATTGTGCTCACCCGACCTGCAAAGGTGGACCAGGCTCCTTGGCACAAGCACCATGGGTGCAAGTGTGCGGACACAGACCTGCACCAGCAGGCCTGACCCTGGTATTAGACCACTAGTGGTGCAGGTATGCACACTCTGGCCCGCGATGCAGGCTGGTCACCTATCCAAAATGCCTGGGCAGGGAACAGCCATGTGTACCCATCCGGCTTTTAGCCTACGACCCACGTTGCACCTGGCGAGACTTCGCAGGAGGGGGTGACTTCATATTATGGGATGATCCACTCAGGCTTGGCTGACACATAAGTGATGTCAACTTAGGCAGGGGCACAATGGCACCCCACAGGTCAGCAATGGCAGGCATGATACATAGTTGACAGGCTATTCGGTGGGTGGCACACTCAGTGCTATGTCCCACTACTACCCAGAGCCGTACCCGCCCGTGTATGTGGTGTTTATGGGACACATGGAGGTACCGTTCCTAAACCCATTTCTTAAGCTCCCCCTGCCTACTGCAGGCGAGGAGTAGGAGTGCACCTTCCCTCTGAAGTACAGGGGGAAGATGCCCAGATTCCTAAGGTCATGAGGAGAGAGTTGGCAATGCCTAGGAGGAAAAAGTGAAACATTTTGTGGTTAATTCCTCTTAAAAGGGCCATAACCAACACTTACCTAAGTACTGTGACCTCGATGTGGATCAGTCACGGAAGTTGCCTCAGGAGCATGTCCACGTCCTTGACTTCGACTGCGACCATGTATCTTGAAATTCGACTGTGAGCGCTTTTCGGAACACATAGTTAGGGCTCTCGGTTTTATGGTATTTCTTTTTTTAACATTTCCATCTGTATTTATCCATATTTATTTTTGGGTCATGTTATCTGTATTTATCCACATTTATTTTTGTCGCAAGCAAAAGAAGATGCTGCAGCTATTTTTTTTCCACATTTAGTTAAATAAGCACTGCACACTTGCACTCAGTTGTTATAGGTTTACATATATTTATATATACATCAAATTAAGTAAACACAATACATTCACCTGAAAATTTTGCCAAAATAATTTAAAGAGAACATAGGCCGAAACAGGCCTTGAGTAACTTGCATGAGGAAACCTTTACTGTGGGGCTGTACAACTAAGGGAACTTCAAATCCTGTTCGTATCTTGTCACATTTGATGTGCATTCAAAGACAGAGGTCAAATGTCAAGCTGTGTCTTTGAGGGAGCAACCCATTCTTTTTTCTCATTGCAGAACAACTTCCCTGAGAATATTTAGACCTACATAGGAATTATTTTGACAGATTTTTCTGCAATTTTTTTTTAAAAGAAGGAGATCATTTTCCAGCGTGCACTATAATAAATATCTATTTATAACTTGCTAAAACCCAGGGTGAGTGTTCATATTTTTGGGGGAGGAAGGTGCAAAAAGCTTTGTTTCAACATCGGAAACATTCTTCCCCTGGAGCCAACATAAAGTACAATGGAACTGAGCCTGGAGGTATTGGAGAGCTTTACCCGAGCACCAGTTCAATTTTACCTGTTCATATGCTTTGGGCTTCCACTTCCTGGGACAGCCTGAGGTACCATGCAACCAGAGAGCCCCTTCCGTCTATTCAGCCCCGAAAGCAGCCAGTGCAGGGTACATTGAGAACTTCTTCAATATGCATGGCCACTGCATTCCTGGAGCTGAGGGGCACTCTCCCTTATGAAGATGGGATCAGGCAGAGAATAGGGGTAGGGGATTCTTCCCGGACATTGTGAATGACGAGAAGGGGATGGCTTTGCATAAAGATGTCAAAAAAAAGATGAAGCCCTCCAGGGGGATAGTTGGGAATATCTTTCACTTAGGAGAATATAAGGTACCACCCTCCCCAAAATGTTTAATGTTGTATTATGCTGCATATCAAACCCAATTATCTCTTTTCTCTTGCCACCAGGCGTGCAACTATCAGGAAAGCAGCAGGTGCAGTGGCACTGCTAATGGATGTGAAAAACCCATTCAACCCCAGTTAGTACCAAACATGTTTTTTGGAGCTGGAGCATTTTCCTTGCTTCCATAAGGTCAATGCTACATGCCACACCACTGCTCGCCAATCTCCTAGTTCTGTTGAGTGGGGGCGTTCTCAGTAGTGTTGTAATGAAGATTACTGTGTTGTAATGAAGATCACAGGTAAGCAATTGAGTTGTTCCTTTGCTGCTCCCGTATTCAAATCAAACACATGGAAATGAGGGACGGAGCGCTGAAACGTTTCAGACACTCACCCCCAGTCACAGATCTGGGTTGAATCCATCATCATTCTTTAGCTGACTTCGCCATCTCACTTCAGACCCAGCTATATACAAATCAGTCTTGACCCTGTGCCTCATGGGAACAGTCCAGCCCAAACTGCTAAGCCAGGTCTTCCCTGATCCGGAAACAAGCATCCTGGGACCGGTTTTTGGGTAACACCCTTCATCAGCCAGGCTAGCTTGAATCCAGTGGCAAAGTGAGCAAGGGACCAACGTCTGGGCATACCCTGCCAACTTAGGGTGAACAAAGCAGACACAAGGAGATGACGGATGGAGCACTGAAACATTTGTCACCCTGAGTGGGACAGGTATGCCCAGACGTGGGTCCCGTGCTCTCCAGGCCACTGGAGTCAATCTATCCTGGCTGAAGTGGGGTGAAACCCCGAAATCGGTCCTAGGATGCTTGTTTCCAGTCCAGGGAGGACCTGACCTGTCAGTTCGGGCTGGACTGTTCCCATTGAGCACAGGGTCAAGACTGATTTGCATGTGGCTGGGTTCAAACTGGAATGGCATGGTGAGCAAAAAAACGATGGATTTAGGCCCAGATCTCTGTACTGGGGTGATTGTATGACGTTGTTCTGCATTCTGTCCATCAATTTTTGTTTTCGCTCCTGTATTCAAGGCCACCTATTTCAGCCTCCTAGTAGTCCAAGTTTCCAAACTGTGAGGGGAGTGGTTCCTGTAGACAAGGGGCTGCTGAAAGCGCAGACCCAAGTAAAGCAATGCACATTCCATGGGGGGGGGGGGGGGGACCCGGAGGCAGGAGCAACAGTCTTCAACAGTGCCCAAGCTCAGCTTAATAAAACGAAGCACTCTCAGACAACGAGACGCTTCACACACCCAGAAGTGATATGGGGAGAGCATGCCAGATGGTGATGACTACCCCAGAGGTCCTGATGAATGACCTGTGATGGGAGAGTGCCAAATGCGGCACTAACAGTCCGCCCTCATAGTAGGGCACCTTTCATGTGCAGAGAGCAGCCTGTATTCCTCTATGCATCAGATTAGGCAACCCTGAGCAGCACTTTGTCTGGTTTGCCAGTATTTTTCAGTTTATATTTATAAATAGAGACGGAGGAAAAAATGTTTTCTGTCTGCATTTATATGTTAAAATCTGTTTAAACTGAAAACCGAGAGCCTTACACATAGTTCATCGAAGAAGCTTAATTTTGCCATCTTGGATACCTTTCTTGTTCATTTTAGCAACCCAGACACAACTTTGTGTCATATTTGGAGCCGTAGCACCATAAATAGATGTCATGGGTGTCCGTTAACGACATCTATAGGTTGCAGTCACAGCCTGGTTTGAAACTTGTAGTCTTAGAGGGTGACGTTGCCTGCAAATTTGAAGAATTTAGAGGGAATCTTTCTCTGTCAAACATGATAGGAATTGAGCTCTGGATCCATGTCAGCAGGCACAGAAAGAAAGGCACTGATGTCAGAGCGCAGAGGTGGCACACGTATAGTGGCCCGACATGTCCGGAGCAGGACAAACCGGACGTAGAGCCACATGATGCTATCTGTCGACACACGAGGGAATTGCTACAACAGTTTCCATATCAGGTCTGGTGCCTGGGGAAAATTCAGAAGCTGAGGAGTCTCAGTTAGAAGTCACTATCAGAAAGGGTGTGCAATACACAGAAGATAATTCCTACCCACTTCAGCCCTTATTCCAAGAAATCAATTTTGTGCCTGTGTGATTAATCTACTAGTTGATCAAAAAGTAACAGAAATGCTTTACCCTCTCCAATCAGGAAGCAAGAGAAAATGTACCTAATACTGCAAAGGTAGCCTCACAATAGTCCAGTGTGATGCAATAAACCACTGTGAATGTGTTTGAAGATGTGCCTCTTCGAACATTTCGTCTCCTCTTCCTAGGGGATAGCTTCATTCACCTGCACAGTGCAAGGATACCCTCATAATGAATGTGCATTTTCCAAATACGCCTAACATAACATAACCTAATCCCTTGCTTTCTTTTTTGAGTCATGCTGTTGTACTAGAGGCAGAGAATCTCACATCAGGGTACCCACTTTGAGCAGGGAAGGAGGTCTGGGGGCTGAAGGCTGGCTGAATCCCCCACAAACACCATAAATTACCAAGTTGGAGAATACAATCACCACATATGCTGCTCAAATGGCATCCAGAGCTGACCCTGCTGCAAACAGAAAGTGTGACTTGCTGACCACAGCCAGCTCTTTCAAGCAAGCCCCTCAACCTCTAGAATGTTTTATCCTTATGGTCTACAAGGTGTGGTGCGCCTTTTTATGGCATTGTCATAGTAGTTGGAACACTCATATTGTGGATGTGAACTCACTGACGTCTACACCAAGCATCTGGTGGCATGGACCCCAACATAGAGTCATGGCAATTTTCTTTTCAAACGTTACCCATAACACATGTTTGAAACCTTTGGTGAGATTCATACGAACAAGGGAACTAAAAGCCAAAAAGCAAGGCCCTGGAGGCATATTGAGGAACACAGGGTGGTAGGAGCTTATATCTTGCTGTATCTCTAAGTTTCCTTAAGATTTCGTGGGCATCTCCATTGCTCACCAAACCAACCCCTTGTTTTTTATTCAATGGGTACACGGTATGTCTAATATTGTTTAGTCACAAGGCTCAAAGTTGAATGTGTTGAATGCTGAGCTCCCAGGTATCCCAGTTTCATGAGGGATATCAGACCCAGTCCAGGGGTTAGCCTGCTTTCATACTAGTACTTGTAGCACTGTTTACCCATTCTGCATTGAGGTATACACAAACCAGAACACAAAGGCAAAGAGCTACTAATGCATAGAACCAGAAAGTTTGACAGATCTGCATAAGTAAAATAACTTGTATTGTGATCAAATATCAGATTATTGAGTTACAATAAAGGTGTATAGGAGGAAAGGTGCGGCTGGTTGACTCAATTGTGCTACCTGCTGTGCGAGCCAAGCGGAACAGCTTCTTCTGTATCTAGAATGTGGGTAAAGTTGTATTGCACTAACAGTTAGTCTTCTAGCTTCCACCTGGAGTCTTAATGCACACTGGGCAAATGTGGAAGAAGGGTACAGGCTGGGTTCAATCATGTGGGCTTTAGCCCTGCTTTACTATTAATCTTGTGTCTCTGGCAGTGAGCTAAATACGATGCCTGCTGGGAGGCATACCATTCTTTTAAGGGGGGATTATTTGTATTTACCACAGCACAAATGAATTTGCAATTTAGAGAAATGTTTTTTTAAAAAACAATGGTAACAATCCAAATTTAATCCTAGCACAGCATAGGGTTGAATATTCCAAACCGACAAAATCCGACATTACATATGTTAGATAACAACTCATCCCACACTCAAGGATCACTGACCGAGAGCTCATATGTCCTAAAAAAATCAAAGTACAAGACTGAACCATGCCCTATAGTACCCATGTTTGATGATGGTTCTGGGTCTCTCCTGAACTTAGACCTTGTCCACACCAAAAATGTAAAGGGAGTCACTGTGGATCTAACAGGCGCTGAAGCAGGCCACCTCTAGAGACCCAGCTAATCCCAGTAGTAAATAAGAGAATACAATAAGGCACATGATCTGATATTTTCCAACATGAAATATGTATATGCCCAAATAAACAGACCCTGGTCACCACCCTACTACCAAGCAAGATGAAACACACCTCAACAGAAAATCTATTGCTTATCAACGTGCAGGAAGACAACCCTGGATCAAAAATGTTTTAAATTGTATACTACAATAAACTAGCAATAAAATCAAGAGCTGGGTCAGTGAAAAAAGAAAACTGTGGTATCTCTAAGGCTGCAGCAGCTTAAATGACAGTGACCAAATATTGTTGAGGGTTTTTAAACCCTGGTGTGCTCCTACTGCTGCCCGAGAGCAGTCCCATTAGCCCCTCAAACTATTAGCCACCAGGCAGCTCTCTACATGGAAGCGGACACTGCACATTTTTGCCCCTCTGCCGGCAGTGCACTGGGGCAGTCGGATGAACTCGGAGTATTTTTGTAATTGCACATGCAAAGTTTTGGATCCTAGAAATAAGATAGGGTGTATAGTGAGAAAGCTTTATAAGTGTGTTGTTTTGGTCTTGGGGTAAGCAGAAATCTAACGCCTTATAATCTTTACTAAACATAAGTTAATCTCTGAGTTTATGTGTGTCTATACACATAAAAAGAAGCCACATTTTATGAATGTCTGACAAAATATCGAGATTCACAATATCGACGTACAAAAATATCGGAGCAAAAATATCGAGGACAATAATATCGGGATCCTATCTTCATAAAGGTAAGTACAAAAATATCGAAAAAATAATATCGTAGTACAAAAATATCGAAATTAAAAATATAGTTTTTTTAAATGTATTAATAATAATGTAAAAATAATGTTAAAATACATATAATTTAACAAATATTAATAAAAACATTAAAACATAATTAAATAATTAAAAGTAATACATATACATTTAAAATAAATTAAAAATGTAATAATTTAATGTAATTTTATTTCTTTTAATTTCATTTAATTGATTTAAATTAAATTTAAATTTATTTTATTTTTACCCTTTACGCCTGTACCCCAAAAACCCAAAACTGACCCTGAACCCTAAAAATACCCCTGTACCCCAAAAACCCAAAACTGACCCTGAACCCTAAAAATACCCCTTTACCCAAAAACTGAAAACTGACCCTGAACCCTATAAATACCCTTTTACCCAAGAACTGAAAACTGGCCCTGAACCCTAAAAATACCCCTTTACCCAAAAACAGAAAACTGACCCTGAACCCTAAAAATACCCCTTTACCCAAAAACTGAAAACTGACCCTGAACCCTAAAAATACCCCTTTACCCAAAAACTGAAAACTGACCCTGAACCCTAAAAATACCCCTTTACCCAAAAACTGAAAACTGACCCTGAACCCCAAAAATATCCCTTTACCCAAGAACTGAAAACTGACCCTGAACCCTAAAAATACCCCTTTACCCAAAAACTGAAAACTGACCCTGAACCCTAAAAATACCCCTTTACCGAAGAACTGAAAACTGACCCTGAACCCCAAAAATACTCCTTTACCCAAAATTAATTAACATTATTTAATTACCAATTAATTATTAATTAACAATAACAATAAAGTAAATATATTAGCACATTAGCTATAATTAATTTAATTTACTAATTAATATTAATTTTTCCCAAATAATTAATTAACAATAAAAAAATTATATATATTAAAAAATTAATCTAATTAATGTAATTAACTAATTAATAATAATTAATTCCCAATTAATTATTAATTAAAAATATGTACAAAATTATATTAATTAATTAACTAATAATATTAATTAATTACCAATTAATTATTAAATAAAAATATGTACACATTTATATTAATTAATTAACTAATTAATATTAATTAATTACCAATTAATTATTAATGAAAAATATGTACAAAATTATATTAATTAATTAACTAATTAATATTAATTAATTACCAATTAATTATTAATTAAAAATATGTACAAACATATATTAATTAATTAATTATTATTAAATTACTTCCCACCCTATTCCCCTATAAACCCACAACCCGCTCTAATACTAAAACGCAAAATGTTAACAAAATGACTAATTTTCAAACATACATTTCTAAACATATTTAGCAAACATATAAACAACAAAATAAAATACATAACACTAAACAACAAAATTTCGATATTACTAACATACATACCTTAATCTCGATATTCTGTCTGTCGATATTATGGCACATCGATATACTGTACCATCGATATTAAAACATCGATATTATTGCATATCGATATTTTATTTTCGATATTTTGTCTGTGTACCACATTTTATATAATCAAAGCACAATTATTGCGGCCAGGGCGACTGACGCTGGAATCTGGGGATCAGGGTTCGATCCCCGGCTCCGGCGGCAGGTTAGCCCAGCACCATGCGACTCTGGGCAATAGCTTGCTTAATCTTCCTGACGGCCCCCAGCGCCTAGAGACCCTAACGGGTGATTGTGCGCTATACAAATGTGGATTATTATTATTATTATTATTATTCATGTTAACCAAATGTGTATTCTTAACCCTGGCCTAAGTGTGAGTAGGCCTCATTTTCTCAAAGACTTTTTCTGTGAACATAGTATTGATTTTGAAATATGCTTTCATGTTTTTTCTTCTTGCTGCAGAAGCAAAATAACCTTTACTAGCTAGAAGAGTAGCTCATTGTTTTGCTTTTAGAATTGCTAGAGAAGATAATAGAAATTGGTATTCTATTGTCATTTAAACCATGCATGGGGGTGAGAAAGATCCTCCTGTACCATGCAATCCGGACAACTAATACATTCAAGGCCGTGCAGCTGTGTGCGCCATTGTCCCATGATGGGAGCTAGGGGAGTTTTCCTGCTCCGGGGATACGGCTCAACCTGATTGGTATACGTTTTGTGAAGCTGTGTTCTGGAAAAAATGCAATGCATTTTAACTATGTGTCTTAGAATATTATGGGATATCCTGCCCTGACTTTGCTGAGGGAAGATCTTCCCATACTCTGCTATTTGAGATCCCATATTTCTAGTTCTTGAGTTAGATTCTTATGCCATTTTGCCTTGAACCATAACTTGGGTTTATTTCAGACTGACACCTTCTGCTTAGGAATTCCCCTTGATATCTTTTGATGTTTTATTTAGATTAGGGTAGTTCCTTTATGGAACCGATACTTCCTTTGCTATGCATTTTTTACATTATAATGATTTTCATTGTGGTCTAGCAGGTGTATATTGGTAGATTTATTAATAATATTGAATTTTATGCTTACCTCATAAATTGATTTACTAAATGAATACTGCCTGTAACTTTGATTCATTTACTAATAAACCTTTATGGTTTGGAAACCATCCTCTCTGTCGCTCTTGTGGAGCCAAATGAGTTTCACTGTAATTTGATTTGTTACACTGATGTTAGCTCCCAGAATACACATTAAGCTAATAACCAACCATCCATACGACCAGAAGTGCGATCTGTTTGACAATTACAACAGAGCCTGAAGATATGGAAAATTGTCCTGCATTAGTCTTATGGAAATATTGAATACAGCACGACCTTAGGCACCACTTGTTGGGATTAGTAATGGGGGAGGTAGCACCTCACTGTTTCCCAGTAGGCACATGAACTCTTCAATCACATTAATTCCTTTCTGCGCTGATGAGGGACTTAGAGTTGTTCTTGATTGTTTTCTCAAAAGTAATTGTCACTGAGGAATATGGTAACGTATGGTATTGTATCTCTAATAAGGTTGAAAAGGTTGAAAAGTGATTGATTTGCATCAAGTTCCTGGGAGCCGTTTCCTGATACATGGTTGATATGGTGCTGGATGTAGTTAGGCCGATCTTTGATAAATTGGGTGAGGATGGGCTTCACTTGTTGGGATTAGTAATGGGGGAGGTAGCACCTCACTGTTTCCCAGTAGGCACATGAACTCTTCAATCACATTAATTCCTTTCTGCGCTGATGAGGGACTTAGAGTTGTTCTTGATTGTTTTCTCAAAAGTAATTGTCACTGAGGAATATGGTAACGTATGGTATTGTATCTCTAATAAGGTTGAAAAGGTTGAAAAGTGATTGATTTGCATCAAGTTCCTGGGAGCCGTTTCCTGATACATGGTTGATATGGTGCTGGATGTAGTTAGGCCGATCTTTGATAAATTGGGTGAGGATGGGCTTAGTGCTCCGAACATGGTGGTGAACTGGTACCGGCAAAAGAGTGAGGCATTGAAGTGTGGGAATAGACCTAGTCATGCATTGGAATAGCACCTGCTTTTTTAGAGTTATATTTGTCATAGATTTATGTGATTAGGAAAAGTCTGATTTTTAATGCTCTTGGGTATTTGATTTGGTTTGCAATTTTTCTTACTGTAGCATGAATTGAGTTCTGCATCTTAACTGTATGAACTAAGAAAGAACTTCTGTTAGAATTACATTTTTTGATGAGAGAAACTGCCAAGAGGGAGGTAGGATACAGTTTGTACTGGCGGAAGGGTGGTCATTTGTACTGGATGCTTGATGTGCGATAAACATTACTTTGGCGTTAACAAGTCTAGCCACAGCAGCCAATGTAACAATTGCAGAGCTGGTGAAATACGAGCCTGGATATGTAGATTAAGGATCACACATCTAAATTCCATAGAGGTCAGAATAAAGCTGGTAAAATGCTAGCTTTTAAAAAATAAAAACAGAACGTAAAAATATAGGCCATAATTAATCTAATAATACCACTGTGATCTCAGATTCTGACATCTCCAGCTTCTTCCAATCCTATTACAAATCAGTATATACAGAAGATATCACCGCATTAGAACCTAATATACACCATTTTTTCAACAGTCTTCCTACACGTCCTTTCCTTTCTAAAACATTTGAAGAACTAGAAGCTAGGATTGCACTCCAAGAAGTTTTAGATGCTATCAAATCCCTAAAAAAAGAAGGAACCTGGCCATGATGGATTTTCTATCGAACAAATTTCCTCCCTTTCCACATTTTTTGTTCCTCAATTATTAGAACTTTTTAACTCCTTTCTTTTGACTTTGAAGGCCTGCGACTCTTTTTTGGAAGCCTTGATTGTTAAATCCCCAAGCCAGATAAAGACTCCACCTTTTATAAAAAACTATCAACCCATTTTATTGATCAAGTATGAATGCAAAGTTTTTGACAAAATCCTAGCATCTCGCCTAGAAACTGTTGTACCCCTTTTTGTCAAAACTGATCAATCTGGCTTCATTAAGGGTATAAATGCTGCAAACAATGCCAGGATGTTTTCTAACATTCGTGCGTTGGCTAGAAAAAGCAATACTCCTCTTGCAGCTCTATCTGAAGTTAATACGGCTAATGCTGAAACAGCATTCAACTGCATTAAGTGGTAATTTGTGTTCCCCACTCTTCACTGGTTTGGCTTTGGCCCAAAATGTATTTAATTCATAAAATTATTATACTCCGACTCTCATGCTAGCATTTTTGTTAATGGTCATTTGTCTCCTTATTTTATTTCACAGAGAGGTATTAGACAAGGTTGCCACCTTTCACTTTTGACTCTTTGTCTTTGTCTAGAACTATTCCTTGAACATATTTGTTGCAATACACTTATCTCCAGATTTAAACAAAGTCCTCTAGACATTAAGTTATCTGCCTTTGCACAAAATGATCATATCTACACGTCCAATCCCTTGACCTCCCTGTACCCTTTCATACAAGAGATCACCATATATTCTGGTATTTCTGGATATCAACTTAATTTTTCTAAAACTGGCATTTCATCATTGAACTCTTTCTGTTATCAATATATGTTCACCAATACTAATTTAACATGGTGTCCCTCCAAAATTAAATACCTTGATGTTTGGTTTTCTCCCACTATCATAATTTTACTACTTTAAAATCGAAATTTCAAATATTACTTCCATCTTGGTCTCCTATGCATTTATTATGGTGGGGTAGACTTGATACCATTGAAATGACTGCAGTATATGTTCTTTTTACAATCTCTATGTTACCTTTCAAGATGCCTAATTATTACTTTTCACAAATTAACTCTGTTAGACCTGACATCATTGGCGTGAGTCTCCCTTCCATTTTTGATGGATTACCTCCTCTGTTTTGATATGTTTTTGCTGGATTTATGCTTTGGGCACTCTGCCACTGCTAATCAGTGCCATCGTGCAAGGGCTCCCTATGTCAAATTAATGTACTCATTGGTTGTTCCATGATTGGCTTATTTGATTTATCTGTCAGCCCCTAGTACAGTGCACCATGTGTGCCCAGGGCTTGTAAATCAAATGTTGCTGGTGGGCTTGCAGCACTGGTTGTGCCCCCCACAGAAGCAGCTTGTTAAAGTGTGTATAAGGCCTGCCATTGCAAGGCCTGTGTGCAGTCTAGCACTGCCATGTCGACTTGGCCAAGTGCACCCACTTGCCAGTCCCTAAACCTTCCCTTTGCTTCATATTAGACACCCCTATGGTAGGCCCAAGGGCAGGGTGCATTGTAAGTACATGGTAGGACATGCTCTGATGTGTGTAGCATGTTCTAATAGTGAATTACAGCCATTTTCGTTTTTCACTATTGAAGGCTACCTGTTCTCATAGGCCAGAATGGGCAGTTAAGATTATTACATTCTTATAATCCTAACTGACTCAGGGAACATGGTAGAAATTCAAATTTAGTATGCCTGAACTCAGAATAATAAAGTACATCTTTCAGTAAAGTTCATTTTAATATTCTGTGTTTGCAAATACCACTTTTAGGAAGTAGGTATTTGCTTGCCTAACCATTTGAGCCCGCCTCTGCTGAGTTGTGTATTCCTTGTCTGGGTTTGTATGTGACAGGGCTGGGGAATTCCAGGAGACGGGCTGGGGCAGCCCAGTGGTGAATAGAGAGATCTGCATCTAGATAGGAGGGAGGAGTCACACCTGGGACCTGAATAGGGTTGGGCCTTCCCTCTACAATGCTGGCTCCACCCCCTGTGGCTTGTCTGATGTCTCTGCCCTGCACTGTGAAAGGAGAGGGGGAATCATGTCAACAGAGTGCTCCAGAGCTGTATCTTCCCTCCCCTGTGCTGGCTCCACCTCCTGTGGGGCGTCTGATGTCTCTGCCCTGCACAGTGAAAGGAAGAAGAGAGTCATGTAAACAAAGTGCTCAGGAACTGGGTTGGACTAGGCAGAAGCCTCTCTGCCTTCAGAGAACAAAGGATTTTGGGGTATAAATATTGGGACACTGATCCCAAGAAATTAGATCACTTCTGGAACAAGAAACCTTTCTGCCAAGGAGAAAAACCAAGGAAGCTGCAGGAGTTTGGACTGCCCCTCTGCCAGTGTGCTGTTTGCTGGGTTGGCCTGCAGTGGTTGCTTCATTGCCAATGGAAAGGAGAAGGAACTTTGTAAGGACTTTCATCTACAGAATATTCTCCAAGGGCTTGATCGGTGCTTGCCTCCTGCTGAAGTCTCAGGGACAAAAGACTTCACCTCCAGCTCCCTCCTGAATTTCCTTGCTGGGAATTCTGACTC
Source organism: Lissotriton helveticus (assembly GCF_964261635.1). Taxonomy (NCBI): domain Eukaryota; kingdom Metazoa; phylum Chordata; class Amphibia; order Caudata; family Salamandridae; genus Lissotriton; species Lissotriton helveticus. The sequence continues at coordinate 684,850,616 of NC_136070.1, read as the reverse complement.
CAGTCACTTGCGTGCCGCTGGGAGCTGGAAGCGCGACGCATCAAGAAGAAGCGTGTCGCCGCCGCAGCTGAAATCGTCGCATCGCTGGTTGAAGCGAGCCTTCGCTGCATCTCCCTGGAAGCGTGTGTTCATCGAAGCTGTCTGCTGTCACCGGAGAAGTGTGACGCCATCGAGAGAGTCGCCATCGCATCACCGGAGAAGCGTGTCACAGGGCCTGTCGCGGCTCCAAAGTACAGAGTCGTCACAAGGCTGCCAGGGCGTCATTGCATCGTCATCGCATCGCCGCATCAAGGGCGCCATCTTCTCCCACCACAACCGGATCACCACATCGCATCAAGGCGCCATCTTGCGCACCGCATCGGGCACGCAGGCCGAGAATCTACGCATCACCTCCGCACCGGTAAGGCTCACGACGAGTCCCCTACTCTGCGCAAGCATTGAGGAAGGATGCAACCGTCACCCCGGGTCACGGAACCAACGCATCTCCCCTTCTGCGAGTCTTTTTGTTTATTTTGCGTTACGCATCCAGGTACTTTGTTGAGAACTTTGTCGCATTGACAACTTGAACTAAGAGACTTTAATCATCTTTTAAGTAACCTTAAGTGTAGTATTGTGGATTTTTGTAGTTTGGGGTCTTGTGTTAAGTCTATATAAAGAATACTTATTTTTTATAAAACCTGTGTTGTGTCCATCTGTAGTGTTATCACGGAATTACTGTGTATATTCACAAATGCTTAACACACTGCCTCTGAGATAAGCCTGTCTGCTCGTGCCAAGCTACCAAGGGGGTGAGCAGGGGTTATTAAAGAGTGTAATCCCCTTATCCTGAGTTAGAAGTAATGGTCCCTATTTGGACAAAGGTGATAACCATTGCTAACTAGAGACCCCCAGTTCTAACAAACTCCATTTGTAAAAAATTCCTATAGAACAATAGGCATCCACGTATTGCCCTCCCTAAACTTAAACATCCCAAAACATGAAGGGGGGACTTTGATCCCCTGATTTTAAGCTTTATGTTTTTGCTTTTTTGATTCAACAATTTCATGCCCTAATTAATGATTTTCAAGACTCACTCATCCCACAATGGACTATATTTAAACGATTGTTACTGAATGATTTCTCATTCATAGATTTTATTTAGATGTCTAATTGTACTTTTATATCCAAAAATTCCATTTTAAAATACTCCCATCATTTGTTGCATACACTAATTTCGGCTGCTCTTGATATTACACAATGTTTTTTATCCTCCTCAATTTGGTATAATACATTTCTCAAATGTCATCACAAATCTTTTTACTTTAAACACTGGAAGGAGAAAGCCATTATGGGCCTGATTATGATGTTGGTTGGAATCCGACCAACATCTCTGCGGTTTCAGAACCGACCGGCCTCGGGTTTGCGGTCCAAAACCGCAATTATGGAGCAACCGCACATGGTGCGGTTGCAAACTCCCATTTCCCTATGGGAGCTTGTGCGGCGGCCGGAAACTGGCCGCAGCACAAGGTCCCATTGAGAAGTGGGAGTTACTGTAAAGCCCTGCACTGTGTGGCAGGCACCACACGGTGCCTACCACATGGTACAGAGATTTACAGGGGGCATGCCCCCGGCCCATAACCAGACACCGCGGAAGGAGCGGGCCCTGCTAGGGGCCCCCAAAGTTGCTTTCCATGTCGGAAAGCCCGATATGGAAAGCCTGTCGGAAACCGACATCATAATCCTGACGGCAGAAACACCGTCCGTAAGGGATTATATGGCGGTTCTGACTGGCCGATGGGCTCCTTGAGCCCAAAGAAAGCCATTCAGATTGACCGACCAGTTTGGACTCCTGCCGCCATCATTGTAATACAGCAGTTGGACTTCGAACCAAGGATGTCAGTCGGTAAGCCTCCGACGAGCAGTGGGAGGCTTACCGACCGACATCCTAATCATGCCGTATGTTTGTTCACCAATTGGTGAAGGATAATTCTGTCATGCCTTTTCCCCAATTACAAATACAATATCACTTACCTAACTCTTTTTTAAAGGAATAAAAACGAATCTCCTCTGCCCTCCATGCATCTTTTCTCACTCACAAATGCCCTCCTCATCCAGTTGCACCTCTGCCTTTCACACCTTTGGATATCATTTACCATGAATCTTTTCCTACAGCTGCTTGTATATATGAAACATTAAAGTCACAAACTTCCGTTAGAACTAAAAACTCCCTTGAAATATTATGGGAAGCTGATCTTTCCATATAAAAACTCCCTTGAAATATTATAGGAAGCTGATCTTTCCATATAAAAACTCCCTTGAAATATTATGGGAAGCCGATCTTTCCATATTGTTCTCTGCACAATTCTGGGACAAAATCTGGCTTAAAATATGTAATACCTCCAAAGCTGCTCCACTTACACAATCTCTATTTTTTGTTTACATTAGAGCTGCTATTACCCGAGGGTAGATGAGTTGGTCACTTGTTAGATCCCACAAACACACAGCAAAAAAATACGGACATGGGAACGAGATGTGTTGCACGCAGTAATTAGACCGACTGTATTGCTGATAGTTCCCCGTTTAAGAATACACTTGACAGAGTGGGTGGTTATGGTTGGGGGGACATGAAAAATACCAGCTGATGTAATGTGGACGCCTATTGCACTGTCATTGTTCCGATGATACAGCTGTGAATAAAGAGTTTTTTTTAAAAAAAGAACTGATATTACCCCAGAATGTATTTCTAAATTTGATTAATCTTCTTCTTAACTATGCTGGTCATGTTCCACATGTAATGGTTCTCTGACTAATTTATTATATTGGGGTTCTTAACTTTTGGAACTCTATTTGGTCTAAATGCTTAAAGATCTTCAAATGTATTATACTGTTAACTTTCCAAAATGTTTTCATAGGCTCTTTGTCGCCTAGCTTTGAACATATCTCTGCCAAACCTCTGCTGTTTGATCTTTTTATTGCACTTGCTTTCAAAGTTATACTTTCTTATTGGAAAGATGCTTCTAAATTATCTGTGTTAACATGATTGAATTTTATGTGATGAACATAGAATACACACTTTCTTTTCATTAACATTACATCAGAAGATCAAACCGGATTTATATTGGTCACCTTTTACTACCTACCTTTTCTCACATTCATCAATATCTTTATCAGTTATTTCTCTCTTCCTTTCTTTGCCCCACATCTTTACTCTTATTATATCCTGCTTCCCCTCTCATTCTCTCTCCTTTTATATCTTCTTTCTTTTTTATATAAAATGATAAAAACGTGTACCTATTACATACGTTTTTCTTTCTAAATTGCAACAATATTGATGTATAAGTTCCATAGCAAATGTGACTTCTTTTGTTATTGCTTTTTGAATCTTCAATAAAAACCATTTAACAAAAAAAAAGGATCACACAGAAGCAGATGTATGTGTAAGAGGCGCAGTACACATATCCGAGGTACCAATGTCACTGCTGCCATGTGACCTTAGTTCGTGTATGACAGTGTTTTGCATTCAGGGGCTTGGAGTTTTCATTTCCCAGAACAAGTATGGACTCAGAATTCTTTGGACCCGATCTCCTGGATCTAGGCTACAGCCACCAGCTTCTGAGCAAATGAGGAGCAGATGACAGCATCAGCTCGCCTTGGCCTGAGCACTGTTGTCTGCACTAGAAGGTGACGGGAGTTCAGTGATCAATCCAGGGGCGGCCTTAGGCATGTGCAGGCTGTGCACATGCACAGGGCCACCAAACCCCAGGGACCACCATGCCAATATATATCCTTAATATAATAATCCTCTGAGGATGGATACATATTTGCGTGGAGGCCCCTGGCAGGGATTTGGCGGCCTCCGGCTCTGTTCCACTTCCAAACACCCTGATCCAAACACCCTGACCCCCCCCCCTCTTCACTGGCCTCCGTGCTCCGCCCCGCCGGACCCCCTCTTCCAGGGCCGCCTACCTACACTCCCTGCCCAGGGCCGCCATGAGCCTAGAGCCGCCCCTGATCACTGTGTTAAGTCTGCTCTTCACTAGCCTTTTATCTCGGCACTGCTGTGCTTCTGGAACAGGTTGCTTCTGGACTACAGTTCATCTCCCTTGCAAAACTCTGCTCCCTTCCTTTGTACCCAGCGGCTTCTAATGTTAGTTTCCTCTGCGGATTGAAAATCCTGCGTCAGATGCCAGGGCACCTGTTTCACTCTCTGAAGCTCCATCATATTTAGACTTCAGTCCAGTATCCCTTGTCTATCAGTCTTGCTGAAAAATAGAACATACATCAACGAAGAACGAGGAGGGCAGACACTATGACACGGCAATAGGAGACATTGTCGAAGAGAAGGTAAAGGCAGGGCAGCACTGAACAGGCCGCATCCTGCAGACAACAGGGAGGCAATATGAGTGATGGGGTATCACAGCAGTGGTATTAGACAGAAGACATTGGACAGAACGCATTGGAAAGCAGTAGCAGAGATGAGTATCGAACAGAGTATCAAACGAGTGGGTTCAGATGGAAGTAGATTCATACAGCAGCTATCAATACCATTTCAGCCTTGGAGAATCAGACAGAGTCTAGCAAACTGGTGGTTTCTGACAGAAGGTATCATGCAGAGAGTGCTGAACAAACTGTTACAAACAGAATGTAGCAGACAGTGCTTCCTGCACACACTATACAGCAGACAATATAATGAGGACACATACATTATGGATCAGACAGAATCACAAAATAGGTACCGGATAGAGCATACATGCTACATAATTGGATGCAATACAATTATAGATAAATATTGTTGACCTCGATTTAGTGCCATAAAACCACAATAACACAGAGAGCAATAGACAGCAATAGGGGACAGTCAATATCAGAATGATTCAGGCAGAATATTAGACAAATCGATGACACGAGTGACCGGACAGGTGGTATGAGGCAGAAGGCACTAGACAGGCAGTATCGGAAGGGCGTTATCATTCAGTGTCATGCAGGGAAAAAAACCAGGCGAGAACATACAGAAGGTATCGAAGAAGCAGTACTGCATAGACAGCATCAGACAGAGGGTACTGGAGACTTGTTTTCAAACAGAGTATTTGGAACACTAAGGCAGTATTAGACAGATCGTACCAGATAGAAGGCACCAGGCAGATATTGTACAACAGAGAGTATCAGAAAACCTACCACAGGTAGTATCCGACGTACAATGTTAGATAGCTTGTATTGGACAGGTAGCAGTTGTAAGAGTATCTGAATATATCAGCAGAAACGTTGTAAGGCATGGGCGATTGCCCACAGCCCCCTGGGAAGGTGATCTTGCGCTCTATATATCACAACTATTCCTCTAACTCAATGTCTTCCTTTTCCAATGCAATCTTAGGATTGTGCCTCCCACGGCAAGACAGACATCATCTGTTTTTGTGTGATTTCATTTCTGAAATTTTAACATTGCCTAATATTTTTGAGGGTATTGTGCTAGCTTCAATTAGCAGAAAATGGTTAATAAAATATAAAACCGTTTCGACAGCAGGCCCAAGATATTTTTTGAACAGGGCCCCAAATATCTTTAAGATGTCATTGGGTATCTGGCAGACATTAGCAAACAGTGTGAGATGTGTAGTGTTGGACAGATGGCAGACAGACCGTGCATACTGTACAAAGACTCACAGACATGCAGGACCGCGTAGACTATTTTAAGGAGCCATCGCTGCACAGACAATTTAAGACTAAAATTGCCAGATAGGATCAGGCAGACTGTATCAGATAGTCCACACCGTTAAGGCTGATGTTAACATATATGAAGCCAACCATTCGTCCAAGGTCAAACTTGGGCAAGTGTCTTTTTGGGATGAATGAAACTCCTTTGTCCACTCATTGATTGTGTACTTTGCCTCACTGTGGGAAGGAATAAATAAATCATTACTATTGAGCCAAGAATGCCCAATTTCAGGTAGCATGATTTCACCTTGTATCTTTTGGGAACTGGAGCACCAACGGGGTTAACTGGTACAGAAGCTGTAGAGGTAGGCCACATACGGCTCACTTGCAGGACCCGCCCACTAAAGCACTGAATTAAACTGCAGGTACCTAGGGCAGGCCAGGCCTTATAGGGGCAGATACACTGAATTACAAATTGCTCAACAGCCTAATGTGTTTAGCGCACAAGGCTATCGGAAAGCGGCAGAAACCTGGCCCCGTACTCCCTGAACCAAGAGCCTCCATGTCCTGTGACCACACAATATATGTCTGGCAGTCACTGAAGTCACCACCACAGATATAAAATGAATGGCAGCTACATTTTGCGAAGTTCTCTTAACACTCACCTGGAATTTAGGTTTGCTTTATGGAAATCCCAAAATAAATACATATATGACAAGAGTATGAAGTATGCATACCGAATGAAACTTCTCTTTCCAGAAACAGCTGGCAGCTCTTTAGGGGGTTAATGCATCTTGGCCAGTCGCCAAGAAGAATGCTCTGTGGACAACAGATTGTGAGACGCTGTCTCACACCCCAAAACAAGTAGGCTAGCATCAGAGCCTTATCAATGAATACATTTCCGATATGCACCTTCTATATCTCTTCAGAAGTCCCTTCTATCTCTCTTCAGACTTCGGTAAAACTTGAGAACAGGGGACTTGTAAAGATGTGGCAGAGGTCAATTTCAAGGTGGGCCAGAGTTCAACAAAAGTCCCTCTCAAATCGGGACTAAAGTAGCCCGTCAGCGCTCTTAATTAAATTAGGAGAATCTACTTTTTTAGATTAAAAAGTATGTTGTTTTAACTTTCTCCTGCCTATAAATTGCTGCACTCCAATGGAGGTGTAGGAAATCCGCCTTTTCTGCTTGGTCGCCATGAATTTTTCGGCTTTTGCTCAGCCGTATATTTTATCAGTAGTCAATCAATCAATCAATCTGGATTTATATAGCGCGGTTAATCACCCATGAGTGTATCTAGGAACTGAGAGTACCACGCAGGGGGGCTCAGTTGAACAGCCATGTCTTGAGTCCTTATCTGAATTCCCGATGAGAGGGTAAGGTCCGTAGGTGGAGTGGGAGGTCGTTCCAGGACTTCGCAGTGAGGAGTATAAGTGCCTGTGGTCTCCCTTTAACATGGTTTGAGGAAAGCGTTTTATTATTTGGTGTGGTTGTGAGACATCACCGTGTAATAAACTAACCCCCTGTAATGGGTCCAGTCAGATTTATTTGAAAAACCTTAGCTCAACCCTGGGTAGCTGTGGTTCAAAGCAGTCAGGCTTTATCAATGGGAAAAAAGTGTAAAGCATTAAGAAGTGCCAAAACAGTCAAGGCACGTCAAGTCAAGTCAAACAAGTCTTTACTTGGCCGGAGCCACAAAAGCACAGCAAGAGACTTACAATACATTTAAACATTTCAATATTAAAATTACATTTTAGGGTTTAAATCCAAACATTTTAATTTATGATACACTTTTAAAAATAATTTTCACAAACAAGTTAGAAGCTAGCCTTTCTTTGATAGCACTAAGCACCAGGACCAATGTAATTTTAACAATAAAGAAAAAGTTAAACGGATACGTATCTATCAATTAAAAATGATCCATCAAATTATGTCATTTGAGTTCATATCTTTTCCTAATGTGAAATGCTAATTTGATTAAATGAATTAACACATAACAAATTTCTAGGGACTTTAAAGACTGTAGAAATATTAGTCCTTCCTTATAATGTCTAAGGTGTGAATTACGCAAAATCGTGGCAAAAAAGAGCCCTGAGTACAAGGTACAAAACAAAATAAAGTGACTAGTGCATTGCTCTGAGATGTTATTGCAGACACAAGGCGTTAAGTCCTGCATCCATGACCCTGACATAGTCAAGGTGAAATTAAAGTGCTGCATGCGCAGACTAAAAAGAATTAGGGGCTTATTACGAATCTGGAGGTCCATGGATCGCCAGACTCGCGGTGCACGGTGATGGCAGTCTTTCAACTGCCTTTTTAAGACCAGGGTAGTAAGGCCACCCTGGGACCACCTCAACAACCAGGGATCAGAGATCCCTGGTGGTGTCCTAGCGGTGTTGAGTGTACAATATGCTTGATGGGGCTGCTGCCGCCAGGGTACCTGGGTGCCACTTTTATACTGATGTTGTGCCCTTGGGGGATGTGGCGAATACTTTCCCATGGGCTACTAGGTTCCCTGCCCCCTAGTGATGACTTCCTGTGAAGTGTGGCATCTAGCTTGACTAGAAGGCACTATGCTGTCCACTCCCAGGATGGCAGAACCGTTCTCCTGGTGTGTGGGGCTCCCTATTCCACCCCAGCGGTGTAGCTACCAGAGAGCTACACGTTGACAGAAAAAACGGTTTGACAACTGTTTTGCCTTCTGTTCTGACGCCAACCTGTCTGCAAGAACAAAAGAGCACTGTCTCTCATGTTTGTCCACCATTTGTCCTGAAAATGTGGCTTCCAATTTGAAGCTTGCCTTTTGGGTTTGCACCCTGAATGGTCTACCTGCTAGAGAGAGATCACACCTCTTTCAACGGCAGGCCCTTTGTGCTACAGCCTGAGAGTTGTTCACACCTGCCCCCAGGAGGGCTGAAAGGTGTCTTGTGGTCAGCAACTGTAAACTGTCACTGGAAATCTTTGAGCAAAACGTGGCTACTTATTAAAGTTGCCATTTGGCCACAAATTACTTTAAATTCAACTTGACCATCAAGTCGGGTTTAATTCAATAATTATTTTTGGTCCTTTAGATCAAATTTAGTATTCAGAAGTAGTTACCAAAGCTGAGTTGTCATGGTGTAACTCTGCACTTGTCAATGGGGCAACTAGACTTTCTACTATAAAAACAACAAAAATACTTTTTTACTGCCAGGGCCTGTAAAGTTAAGAAACACATGTCGAACCTTTTAATATAATGTACCCTGCCTTTAGGGCTCAGTAGGACTTCCTTGGAGTACTTATAAAAAGGAAAGATTGGGTTTTGCCATTACTTTAAATTGCAAAGTTGAAGTTAGCACCATTGCTGCCAGCCAGCAATGGTGGCTTGGGAGTCATTATTTGCTTTGTGTCACTCCTGGTGCCACAATAAGTCCTTTACCTTACATGCCCTGGGTACCCCTGATACCATATATTATGGACTTTTAAGTAAGTTAAATTATGACAATTGTGGGTGTACCAATCAGACATATACTTTTTAAGGGTAAGAAAACCGTCACTGAGTCCTGCTTTGCAGAATTCAGTACACTTTTAGCGTTGAAAAACCAGCTGCATCAGTCCAAAAACCTGGAGGCAATGATTCATGAAGAGGCATTTGCTTCCACATGGTCAAACTCACATACTCTTAATTTGTTTGTTTAACATGCCTATAGGTCCCTAATATATGGTACAAAAAGCACCCAGGGCCTAGTCTTAAATGCCAGTCTTGGACTGCAGCAGCTATTGTACAATCCACTACAGTGGCAATGCAAACTTGGCTTCAGGCCTAGTTGTGCTATAAGGCAGCGGTTCCCAAACTGTGCGCCGCAGCACCCCGGTGCGCCGTAATGAGGTGCCAGGGGCGCCGCGCGCATGATGTGGGAAATTGCAGGCGCGTGTTTGCTGCCTGCTGTGCTCTGCCGTGCCTCGTGGGACCCTCTGCACAAGGAAATAGGTAAGTGAAGTCCTCCAAAATACCAATAATTAGCTGCAGCATGTTAGCGAGTAATGCTGCTAAAATCTGCGTGTAATGTGAAAGCCTAGCAACGGGCCAGCCCGGATTTTTCAGTGACGTCATCCTTGTCATTATACCTTTGTGCCGTTTATTCGTTTGTTGGTACAGCGCGGCAAACGGATGACAGCAAACAAAACATGGAGAGGGCGTTGCACATGGTGCGGATTATTTAAAGTATCTCTTGCAACACTTTACCCAGAGAAGTGCTGACATTTAAAAGAACTGTTTGCAGATTTGAACTTCCCACGAGGCTGCGCGACAGTTCTTAAACTTTGCTCAATATTTTTGAATGTTTTAATAGCCCCTGGCGACCAAGTAGAGCCAGAACCTTGCCAATTTACTATATTAATTAATTATTTGTATATCTAGCTCTTGCACATATCCTGAAAATATGTCTGGATCCAGCCTTCCAGGGCCTGTGTTGGACACACCTGCACTAACAGATGTTATGATCCGGAGGTGTGAGAAGTTGCGTTTATGTGACATGTTTATGATACTATTTATTAAAAATATAGTTTGCTGGTATCTTGCTGACTTTGTTTTCATGCGCAGGCATTCTCAGCGTAAAAACGTAATGCGAGATACTGCCAGGGGGCTGGTTTGAGCAAGTCATTATCTACCTGAACTAGTCTCTTGCCTGTGGAAAATCAGAAGATAAATCACGTATTGGAGAAATTCGCAAATTGTTTTAATTGCTCTGATATAATTAACATTTCACGCCTAATATTATCCGAAACTTACAGAAAAAACGTTCTCACTTGACAAGGGAATGAGAGTGACTGAGCATTATAGTAGAGAGGTGCTTGTGCGTGTGAGAGTATTGTAAGGGATGGGATGATAGTGAAGAGTACAGCTGAGCAAAGACCATGGGCAAGGAAAGAAACTGATGACACTGCAGAATTTGGCCCAAGCCTCAAAGTCTGCACCATTTGAGAGCCAACAAGTAAATCCAATCTAATTGTTCTTTGTTTTTAATTTACGTGCCACAATAATACTTTCATATGCTAATATATTTACACTTCAAATCATACATTCTGATGCTTGTCGAACCAGATACCTAATACTGGAAAAACAGCAATTAAAAACAACTATTGATAACAAGTATTTAATTTATATAAAAAAGGGCCTAGTTTCCAAATTGCGTCCTAATTACTTTAAGGAAGACAACAGGAAGTACTCCCGAGGTTGGGCTTACATCTCAAGGGACCCTCCAACCGGAAAAAAAATGGTGGGGAGCCACGGCCAACTGCCGATTAGGTCAAGGGAGCCACGGGTCAAAAAAGTTTGGGAACCACTGCTATAAGGGGTAAAGACCTGGGGCTACGCCTCCCTTTTAAGTGGGTGAATTTCCTGAGTACTGTCTCAACCTACTGTGGGCCAAACCCCTCATTTGGAACAACATTGAAATTGAAAATTGAAGTGGAAAGCTTCAAACTGTGTAGGAATATTTTGGTAAATTTTGTCTCCAATCAATCTTATTTATTGAAGTAAATTTTATTCAAAGTGAAAGAGTTCTTGGTTAATTCTGAATAAGCCAACACATAGTTCTTTTTCATGGCCAAAGTATTGTGTATATACCTTCTGGTATTAATAAAGAAACAGGTAAAAAGTGAATACTATTAAGCTGATTATTGTGTGAAAAAGATGAGGTCTCTGTGGTCGGAAAAAGCAAAAGTGTATATGTTGGTTCTCTAAACAAGAATTCACCAATAACTTTTTGATTCTGAACAAAATTTATATTCATAAATAAGGTTGACTGGAGACTAAATTGACCAGAATATTCCTAATCACTGTTTGAAACTGTCCACCTCAACATTTAGTTTCAATGGCTTCAGACCTACCCGTGCAGCCTGACTGCAGCAGTGTAAAAACTGCAATTTAACATGTCAGATTAACCTATTTTTACAGGTAAAAACATCCCATTTAAATATTAATACATCACCTCTATGTAGCCTTGTAACTTTCAATGCAGGGAGCATAGTATTCAAAAGTAGGACATGGAGAAATGTGATGTTTACATGTCCTTACAATCACTAGCACTGAAAGCTATGTTTCACTGTCCTAGGTCTAGGTGTCCTAAATTGAAAACCAGAGTACAGATTAAAATCCTAGTACCGTATCTTGGGTATAAGAGTGGCTAGAAAAATAATTAAACAACTATTTCTAACAGTGATTAAAAACCATTGTGAAGTCGGGTTTTTTAAAAATATTAAGGAAAATGGTATTTTATACATTTCTCCCAGGAGCTACACAATAGGTCACTGTGATTGACAAGTCAACTTCAATGGCAGGTCCTCTGAGTTCAGTAAAGGGTGGGGTCTGTGAGCATTCTTTTTTCACATTACAGGGCCAAATCCTTCTTGAGTGACAAATCCTGCTTGACAGGTCTGCTGGGTTTGCATATAACAATGGGGGTGCACCTGAAAGGAAGGGAACAGGATGCTAAGACAATTCTTGTTCATCCTCTTGCTAAAGAACCCTGCCTTTGTCTAAGCAGATTTGTGTCTCTGGGTTTATGGGTTATTGTGAGTATGAAATTAAATCCCCCCGATTTATGTCTTCAAATTGTCTTCACACTTGCTTCCAAAATTGACAAGTATTCTAAATTGTGTAAACTATTGATGAATAATTCTCCTACTGCGTGCTGTAAACACAGAAAGAATGCTAGGCCTGGTCTGGCAGCTCCAAAAACTGTGGAAAATAGCATAATCCAAGATAGGTATTGCACCGAAGGAGGTCAGCAAGTCAAGGCATACCATATGCAAATGGTCAAGGGTGGTGGTCACTGGCATATATTTTTGAGGACCTGTTTTTATTTTTCATTATCAGACGTTGGCCCTTAGCAAGAGAGAGAAAAATTCTGAAATAAAAGAAAAACGGAGAACGAGAAAGAGAAAGAGAAAGAGAGTAAAACAGCGACTAAGGGGGAAACATGGATGAAAAAGAACCTTCAAGAGTGAGATTGAGAGGCAAAAGTGTAGGGTGGTGGAAGAAAGAGAGGAGGTAGAATCAAGGCTGCTCAGCCTTGGTATTTATTGACCCTGGTATTAGCCAGTGTCAGCAGCGACCTCTGTTGAGGCCCTGCAGGTATCGCTTTTACAAATGAAACAATCCATAGAGCAAGCAAAAACTTTACCAGAAGATTAAGATTCTCTCTATTCAAGAATGTATATTTTAAATGGAGACACATAGGTACTGGTGTTGTAAATATAGTGTCAAAAAATATAAAGGTTCTGCAGGCAGTTATTGTAGAGCCATTCTTGGAAATCCCAACACTTCAGGGTGTGGCGCTATACCAGGGAGTATGATTTATTCACAGTAACCAGTCATCCATGTAGGGTGACCAATCATCCGTAAATTTCACGGACCGTCCGTCATTTTAGTATGTTGTCCACAAGGCGTCCATAATTTGGGGTTCCCAAATTACGGACTCCTTACAGACATCATACTAAAATCGAAATGGGAAATTTCAGTAAGGAATGCTGTTTCCCATGCGAGAGGCCCCATGAGTTTAAAAGATTTCACTCAGGGCCTCTCGCAATTATCTTTTTAACTGAAGAGGCTGCCTTCAGCGACCCCTCCCGGACCTCGTACAGACTGTGGAGTGGCCCATTGTCAATCTGAGACTGCAGCTGATTGTCATTCTATAAGTGCTAATGGGCCCCATTGTAGTGACAGCATGTAGTATGCCTTCTCCTGCAAGGGACTAGGGCAAAGCATTCTGCTTTTGTCTTTGTGCCATCCTGGTGAAAATAAAAATAAAATAACTAACAGCGTATTCACTGTACATTTAAAAGACAGATTTCAACATGCAAATAAAAAAATACTATTTAATGTTTATTGTTACATTAGCACAAAGGGCCCGATGCCGCTTTGCAAAGCTGCACGCATACTGAAAAACTGAGAAGTGCACAATTGTCTCAACCTTATATAAACTTATTTTGACTTACAATTATTTTGGTTGTGTATTTACTTACTTATATATTATTGTGCTACCTCCTCTGATATGTTTGTAAAACGTATATTTTGTCCCAAATTTTTGTCCTGAATTTTGACCCTTTGCGCTGAATTTTTGTCCTGAATTTTGACCCTTTGTCCTGGATTTTTACACTGACTGTCCTGAATTTGCACCCATGCCAGTTGGTCACCCTACATCCATGTGCCTAACAACGAGTGTTATTGCAACAGGATTACTTTGGGACTGTGGGCCAGAAGATCCACCAGTCGTGTTTTCTTTCTGGGTGTACCGGGACACTTCATGATAACGATGACAGAGAATTTTCTCTCTTTTTCTTTTTTAACGGAGTTTAATATAGCGCAAACTTGACGAAGAGTATAATATCAGAGCGCTTTACACAAGCACCAGTTGCGTTACATGAGGACACATTCATTTTTAGGTCTCGCTGAACCAGCGCGCATGTGCTGTCAGCGAGACATTTAGTAAGCTTAAAGCGGGTTTCAAAAGTGCTGACCACCACAAGCTTGTAGGCGACCAGCTTGCTAGAACACGCGACGTGCACAGCACTTTTTCCCGTCGCGCGCGCGCACCACTCACGTCACCAGCCGCGATTACTTTCACTTTTGCGGTGCCGCGATTATTTTCACTTTTGGATTTAATGTGATAAACAGCTTTTTGTGCATGCAACACGTGTAAACAGCATTGGTGATTGCTTGTGTTAAGAGTATTGGCACATTGCAGTCAGAAATTGTGGGTGTACCAATGCTTGCTTGTTTGTTTTTCTTTTCACTGCAGCAGACTTTAATGTTTAAAATCATGAATCATGTGTGAGCCAAACAGCATGTACACACATACGTTTACATACACACAAAAAATGGTCACAAAATCTAGCTCCTTTAAAAAATAAAAATATTAATAATTTTTTTTAAAAAGCATTGGGACAGACAACCTATCTGTCTATAATGTGACCCTCTGTGGATTCACGTGCATGCACACATGCAGTCTGCACGCATTAGCACTTTAGGGCAGACCCACTGGCTTTGCAAACTCCTGTTTGCTATTTTTATCACGGGTAGGGGGGAGGGCAGCAGCATCGCCACTGGGCTTTCAGGGATTCCATGAGCACAACCCTGCCTCCCCCCATCTCTCGCTCCCCCACACTGGGCAGTCAGTCCCTCGTCACCTCCGGGTGAAGCCACAGCAAGGGTCCGAACCCCTCTGCACCCCTAAAAGGGAAGGACACCTCGCAGTGCTCACCCCTGCAGCAGCTCACTCGTCACAGGCCACTAAAGGCCTGTACTCGGGATTCTGCTGCAGGTTCAAGGGCCTGTGACATCTGCATGTGTCTGCTGATGCCCCAGAGAAGGGGTCAGTCACAACAGGCTCGGCTGGCCTGCTTACATCACTGCTCCATGAAAGGGGGAATCTTAGGTTTGCACGCCTTTGGGTGCGCACGAGGATACACACAACATCATATTGTCTACACACAATATCAGACATGTCATGCATCCATGTGAACTGGTCTCTTGCACCGCCCCCTGCTGCTTCAGTCACAGAAGTGAGAATCGGAGGTTAAAGAAGGTGAAAACCAGGAGTTGACCTCCACCGAGCAGACTGGAAAGTGACCTTGGAAAGTCTTCTATTCCAACTCAAAGACAATTGCATGCTGGGATCTGTAGTTCACGCACATTTTCTAAAGTGTGCAAGGATGTTTGATTGAGTTTGCCATGTTACACTTCACGTCTAGTGCTAGTTTTCCACGCACAGTGGAAAAACATGTTTTATTTCCTTTTGAAAATAAAAAGTTAACATTGCGCACATTTTTCAACAGTAGAAGGTTAGAATCAAACCTTAGAGTTTCAGATTTAGCTGTTTTTTTTTTAACCACTGTGGTCAAATGTGAGAACTTCCACAATGCTTGCCCTTTGTGAAGTTTACCCAGTGTTGCTTTAGACCTTTGCTTAGGCACCTTCACTTTTGTGGGACATCACTATGCGTTACCACAGCATCACTGAACGCCACAGCATCACTGAACCCCACCACAGCATCAATCTGTGCAACCATTCAACAACAACTGGTTCAAATATGTTCTCTCAATGTTTCAAGCTTTATTACAAATGTCACAAAAGATGTTAATATTTCACTTCTGTTCTTGGATTTTACTCACAATAAAATACACCAAACAAAATCTTCACAAAAGTTATTTACAAAAGTTTAAGCTATTGCCATTATAAATTACAAAACTTTTATTTATGTATTAATTATTAAAAAAATTAAAAGCCATTGTTATTTGTAACGTAAATACAACACATATTGCATTACATTGCATTGTAAATGACAAAGCTATTAATTTTGCTATTTTAAAACCAACACATAAATAAAAAAATTGTCATTTACAATACCAATAGCTCAAACTTTCCTAATGCGAGACCTATAGAATTGCAAATGCTTGTTTTGTTAGGCACGGGGAGATTACGTGATTTTCCCAGAATCGCAGGATGTTGCACGTCCTTGCCGAGACTTGAAACCGTTCCCCAGATGTGAGGTCGACCGCCCTAGCCGTTAGGCCAACTCCTCGCCTTCTTTTAACAGCAAATTAGAATTTACGGGATTGTAGAAACCATCAGGGACTGGGAACCAAAACCGGCCCTGGCAAAGTGCCAGGGGGGGTTAGAGGTGCCGCCGAGCTTTTTACCGGGACTGGTTTGATTTTGTTACAGGGCCGATTTTGCAGCTATGTTGCAAAATCTGCCCTGTTACAAAAACGGCCCCAGGGGCACAAAACCGGCCCCCACCCGTGGGGCGCACCAGGGGATCGCCCGGTGCCCGCTACGGCCAGTCCGGCCCTGGAAACCATCCATGTAAAAGCAAACTGAGCATTGCATTATCAGTCCAGCCAAGTATCACGCATCATGTGTGACACTAACGCATTTCAGTGTGGTGTTCCGCATCACCGTACTGAAATGCATGGTCACGCATTCATAGCGCCTTCTTAGTAAGCCGAGCCCAGCACTAATTACAACACACACTGACAGGGTACTTTACTTAGCAGGCAGCAGGCGTCCCTGCGCTGCTTGCGGCAGGATTGGGGGCTGGCTCATCTGGCTACACTGACTGTAAAACATTCCCGGGTCACGTGACCCCAATGCTGCAGCATATTTTATTCGCTCTGAAAGTCTTCGTGAGTTGAGTACGTTAAACCCAATCAATAATGTTGAGTCATCCTGCCAAGACAGACTGTGAATCCCGCGCACCTATAGGCTGTGGGAGAGCGAGGGCGTGGCATACTTTAAACTTTGGAAGCCAGCGCACGCAGCCGGGACTCGAGCCCGCCTCTGCTGCAGCTCCGACCACGTTGTGCTGCGCTGCCGCCGGGGCTCCCAGCCTGGTAATGAACACTTATTACAAGGCTACCAATCCCCGGCAGACTCGTGGGGTGGCCGCCGCTGGAGTTGTGGCCTAGTGCTGTAGTACTGCGGCCTGGTTCCTACTAGGTATGTAAAACTAACTTAAGAGTTCCATGCCAGTCACAATGTATTTGCGGGTGAGTTTAAAGTATAAACATATGCACGGTAGTCTGCCTCAGGTGTCCTTTTACACACTCATGAGCCGAAATCGTCAGAGTATTTGTGTGCCTACTGCTCACTTCTGAAAAGATGCTGCCACCACTCCGCCACAATCCTAGCTTCGGCACTTTTTAGACTGACACATTGTTAAATGTAAGAAAGCGGCGTTTCTGAAATAGCTGTTGTAATACAGAGCAGGATTCATAATTGTTGGAGTTGCCACTTATAACGGGTGCAAGAGTATATTTTCAAGGGAAGAGAAACATCTAGAAGGAAAGCAGCGGCACGAGAGGAAAATAGGGAAATTAGCATGCGGTTCAAACAGGTGCATTTGCCTTGTGTACTTTTACAATGATGAGATGCACACCTCTGTACTCTTATTTTATCAATCTTTTTTTGACTCAGTTTCGCTGCTTCAGACCTATTGTGGCGTGCAATGCTAGATACGCGCTCCGTCCAATTGCGCTTGCGAATTATAAACGAAAACACGGGGACCCAGGTAGATCCCTTTACTAGCAGCACAGCCTAGCCCGTTGCTCCAATGAATCCAATAAATCAAGTTAATCACTGTATATGCTTCAATTTACAATTAATGTACTCTTTGAGACTGTTCCTTTTCTTCTTTTTCATTTCTCATTTTAAATCGATTTATTATATCCATTCCCAAAATAATTCCACGAATATTTACAAACAGGAGGTATTTCCACATGTCATTTATTGTGAATGCACCCAATGCCTCCTGTTTGTAAATATTCGTGGAATTAATTTGGGAATGGATATAATAAATCGATTTAAAATGAGAAATGAAAAAGAAGAAAAGGAACAGTGTCAAAGAGTTCATTAATTGAAGCATATACAGTGATTAACTGATTTATTGGATTCATTGGAGCAACGGGCTAGGCTGTGCAACCCGCATTTGCCTTGTGGCCTGGTGAGGTATGCTCCACGGAATAAAACGTGCCAATGGCACTTTTGTACCCAAAGCCTCCCATTGCCTTACCCCCACAGGCCCGTCAATCCTGCAGTGCGGGCCCTCCGTGCAGCGCATGCATATATTGGGTCAATACTTAGTGACTTCTTTTATACAGTGTGTGCCACGCACGTTAACTTCTGATGTTTTATTTTTTGTTGTAACTGCAGCTTCAGTAGGCCCTACTTGTGACTGCACCAAAAGTAGAAAGAAGGTATCGGTGTGTTCTCTTTGAAGTAAAGGACGAACCACACTAGACATGACAGACACATGCTGCTGTCTGGTCTGACTGCACTCGATGTGTGCAAGATCATGCTACAGAGTCGTACGTCTCTGGGGACATCCCACCTTATTCCAATACTTTGGCATTCAGACCAGTGTTTCATGAAACCAGAGAGTTTCCTGCCACACAGCACGACAGGATGGATGAGGGAAGAATGTCACCTACCTCATTTTTTCAGGAGGTTGTGACAACACACTAAGACAGAGAGAAGGGGAGGGGGAGACTAGTCAAGAAAGGAATAAGAACATTATATAATAGGGCAGCGGAGTACGATGAAGTTGCAGAGGTATAGGAGAGAGAAAGGGTGAAGCTGAGAGGGAAAATGGTGAGACTTCGGAGAGAAGATAGAGCAAGGGAAAGCAGGTGCTGAGCAGGAATGAGGAAGAGACATGGGGCAGGGGAGAAACAGGCACTGAAATATATGGGACAAACATGGAGAAGAAGGCACATGGTAAGCAAAACGCTGATAACTGGAAAGAGACAACTGTGCAATATGGAAAGGGCCAGGAAATAGCCAGAGAGCAGAGCAACAAAGATGAGAATAGCACTGATTTACTTAGCAGGAATCTGTTTATAATTGGACACATTATCATGTATACTTTTTCATAATATAATGGACACCGTCACCTTTAGCGAACTACATCAGGGAAGCATTCTCCAATAATATTGAATTGCAAAACAAAAAGGCACACACCCTATTGTGCATTATTTGAAATGATATGCAATTATGGGTTATAATCCTTATATGACTGAATAACTTTATTTACATTGCTTTTTATGTTTTGTTTTGGAAGACGCCAGCCTGTCATCAATCAGCCTGTACTATAAGTAAAGTTACAGCTCGTCTGCATTAATTGCAGTCACTGTCTGCCAGTCTGTATCATGATTATACATTTGTTTAACAGTAAAATCAGTTTACAAGGGCCCTAAATTAGTGCCTTTCATTTTCTGGTGCTTTTCAGCAGTTGTAAGGTTTTAGAATTTCTCATTCCTCAAATGGGTATAATTTCTAATATTTTAATGTTTCCCTCATCTTCATTGCTTGATTTTGCTCGCGAAAAAGTGTCACTCTTAGTCGTTGAAATGTCACTCATAATTTCTCTGAAATTATGGAAATGTCACACACAGCAATCTGAAACCTTGGCAGCTATGCATTATTGGTAGCTGCATTCTTGTAATTATACACAAAAAATCTTTCACAATGTTTTCTTAAGATACAATTTCATAGATTCGAGGCCGAATTCTCCTACCTGCAGTATCTACAGCTGTTACTTTCACTTTCTGCCCCAGGTTAGCCTGCTAAACGATATACTTTTCTTTCCAAGACCGGTGCTGTCTCACACCTTTTAATGACTACACTCTCTTCCAAAGTCAGCAGTCTAAACAACGAACATATTTCGGGCAGAGGCACAAATCACGTAATGGACAAGTGACAGATCCCGAGGACAGAAAAATGCAGATTAAGTGCATTCCTATTATCAAAAGACCTTATTTATGCACAAGGAAGATAGCACTTTTCAGTCAGACATACACAGTTAGACTCAAGACATGATTAGACAGAGACTGAGAGAAAACGGGCAATTTAAAGAAAGGAGTGAAAAGGAAGTTTGATGATAAAGAATGGAAAGACGGGTACTGAAAAGACAAAGAGAGAGATTAAAAGAGCACTGGTGAGCGCAAAAGATACAAAACAGCTAGAGGCTGGGGTTGTATGAAAAAGAGAGCAAAAAAACGGGGCTGAGAGGTTGATGGCAAATTACGAAATGACATGTTTTGTTCATGATGCTGACGTTCTCTGGTAGCTGAGTGAAATGGAAACTGTGTTTGCCTTGTGGCTAGAAGATATTGATTAGTTACATAGCTGCACAGGCATTGAGGTCATACAAGGACTGCGACGCAATTTCCCTTCCTCTGCTGACTACAACACCCTCCAACAATACTGAAGGTGTGATGTGGAGTCTAGTGATGTTGAATAA
This sequence comes from Lissotriton helveticus, assembly GCF_964261635.1. Lineage (NCBI taxonomy): Eukaryota > Metazoa > Chordata > Amphibia > Caudata > Salamandridae > Lissotriton > Lissotriton helveticus. Next base: position 684,830,207 of record NC_136070.1, on the reverse strand, counting down.
CTGCCTGACGTTGGTGGGTGGAGAAAACACAGAAACTGGAGAAACCAACAGAGGAAATTCCTCGAGTGATGGAAGAAATTCCACAAGTGGATTTTCTTCTTGAGTTAGGAGTTACTCAGAAAACCGAGGATTTTCCATGTTACGAATCAGGTCTTTAGTCTCTGGTTCTATCTTCTTTCTATTTATAATGCAGTTCCACATTAAGAAACCAGTGCTCCGGGGACTCTCTTTTTGGAGACAGCCTATTCCAGACAGAATCTCATCTGCCACAGCAATCAATGCCAGGTACCTTCACCATATAAATAAGCACTTTCATTATATAGCAGGCATAGGCCGATCTGTTTAGCTACAGCCCGCTGTGGCCAGACCCAAATTCATATGCACCGATACAGCCTCGCATGGCTAAGTGGAGCTATCATATGCTAGTGTTAGGCACAATCTTGATTCCTCATGTATTGCCAGCCTACACCAAGGCCTGTGTCCTGCGTCTAACTACTGGCATTATTTGCACAGTTTCATGCTCTCATGATAAGTAAAAAGTACATACCCAAGAGTTATCATATACCAAGATTGGCCTAGATATATCAGACTAATGTCGCAATATAATCCACATACCAGATATGACCTCAAATGCTAGGTACAGTCTACATGTCCAAATACTACCATCGTATACCAGATGAAGAGTCATCTGTCCAGCGACATCTATCTTATGCCGAGCTACAGCTCATTTGCTAGACACATCCATCACATGCTATCTATAGCCTCACAAGCCCAGGTACCATTTTTTATGCACAGCCTTTATAAACATGCCCAAACTGTTAACACATGCCTGCGTCTAGTCTAGGTGGTACATATGCCTATGCCAAGTTTTATACCCATCACATTTATTTTTCAGCATGACATCCTAATGGTGAGAAGTATTACCAGACATCTCACATTTACCTGTATCTGGTCTGTGTCTGGCTACCATGCCAAGCTCTCGTGTATCCACTCCACCTCTGGCTATGACCCCAGGTTCACAGCTGGCACCTATACCAAGCCCATGAAAGAGGACCCTGGCCTGAGGATTGTTGCTGCAAGTTCCTTGCTGTGCTGGTGAAAGGGATGATAACTAGGACCCCAAACAATTGTTTCTCTTTCTTGCACCATCAGCCCTTTTGCTAGACTCACCTCATGGCCACTCGTAAAATGGGTGAACAGTTCAACTCAAAGGAACTAAAGGGGAGCAGATGTCCAGACATCTCTCATCGGCTGCAGTGTGACCTTGGCCTTGCCTTTCCCTTTTGACTTGTGTTGATGTCGGTCTCCTGATGTTTTCCTGTTAGCTGCTCGTTCTGCTTACGAGTCTGTAACTACTCTTTGTCTGTGCTGTCTGTTCAACCTGCCTCTGTCTCAGTTTAACTGCACCTTTTTACATCCTTTGCTCCCCTCTATTGCCCCTTGTTGCATATTTTGCTCCTCTTACTTTTTTGTTTTGTTTCTTGGTCTCTTATGTCTTTCTTTAACGCTCGACTTGCTTGGGGGATAGCGATTTCCCCACCTTGTTAACCCCTCTGAACTTTTTCGCTCTTGCTAAGCTCGTCTCCACCCCCTCTGTGCTCTTCTCACTCTTCAAGGCCCTACTTCATGGAGAGCGCAGCGTGCGACATGGGCACACCACCTGTGCACTAAAGTTAGGCCAGTCTGCCCCTGGACTGCGCCCAGGAACCCTGGTCAAAACGCAGCCTGCAGCTACACCACTGATGAACTCCACCTGTTCAAACCTGGATGCCACCATAAATGCTGCTGCAGATCCATACCTCAGTCCATGGTGTGCCCCTTTGCCTGCTTGCATTGCCACTTCCCATGCCTCCACATGAACACTCCCACCACCCACATGCACACTGCACCAAGTCAGAACTCAAGACCCACACTTGCACAGCACCACACATCCACCCTGCACAACTACACTCAATCACATGCATGCTCCTCAAAACAACTTGGTAAGCACTCCACCGAGATTTGGGACCTAATCGACTCCAATGCACTGGAACTCTTCTTCCTCACCGAAACCAGGCTCAACCAAACATCAGCGGCAGATATCGCTGCAGCCATCCCTGCTGGATACAAAATCCTGCACCAGGACCGACCCCATAAACCAGGAGTGGGTCTTGCCATCGTCCACCAAGATACCATCAAGAATACCTCTCACAGTGACCCAGAAGCCACATTTTATTGAACAAATGCACTTCAAGGTTCAGACAGACAGTAAAACTACTGTCAAAGGTACCTTCGCCTACAGGCCCCAAGGACCACACACCCACCGACCTCACCACACCCCTCACCATGGGCACCAAAGATTTCATACTCCTGGGCTATCTCACCTTTCATCTCAACGGTCCCACAGACTCCAACTCCATGTACTTGTTCAAAAGTCTACCGAATATTGTCCACAACCAGCTCATACATGGCCCTACCCACATCGCTGGACACACCATGGACCCATCTTCTTCTTCCGCAGCAAACTTAAAGCCAGCCACATCACTCCACTCATATGGACCAACCACTCCATCGTCCATTTTCACATAACAGGGCCACCAGCCCATCCCTATGGAGGCTAGCAACACTCTAAGCCACTGCTGGAAGAAAGTTGCAGAAACAGAATGGATCAACAGCCTCCAACTAAAATACTCAGACCCCCACCAACAACATCATCGATGACACAAACAACTTCAACAACTGGATCGCCACCTGCACCAATAAGCTGGCGCCCTTAAAAAACACCAAACCCAAAAGATCTAACAAAGAAGTTAGCTGGTACAATGCTGACCACAGAGAATCCAAGACAGTTTGCAAACAACTCAAAAGGAAATAGAGAGTCACACACACTATCAACATCAAGAAAAAGAGACTAAGAAAAAGCCCTTGACCCTTAGAATGGAATCTAGCTCCAACAACTACAAGGAACTTTCCCCCATCATCGATAAATTCACCAACTCATCAGCTACAACCATCACCTTAACACAAGAACTTTGCAACAACCTCTAAGACTTCTTGTACGAGAAAAATCACCAAGACCTACAGCAACTTTGAACCCCAGCCACCCCTCACCGGCTTTCCTAGCCTGCTAACCTCATCAACCAAAGACTACCAACTGACAGCATGGAATCCTCTATTCATTGAGGACATTGCAGCAATATTGAAGACAGTCCACTCAGGGGTGATCACAGACCCTTTCCCCCAATTATATCTGCAACCCAGGAACAGCCACGATCAGCGCTGCACTCAGTTCCATCATCAACACATCCCTCAAGACAGCCACCTTCCCATATAGCTGGAAACACGCTGAAGTCACTGCGCTTCTCCAAAAACCCTCGGCCGACCCCAAAGTACTCAGCAAATTCTGACCTATCTTGCTGCTGCCCTTCTCAGCCAAAGTCATTGAGCCTAAAATCAACAGACAATTCTCTAACCACACAGAATGCCACAAACTCCTGGACAACTTGAAATTAGGATTCCAAAACAACCACAACACCAAAACAGCCCTCATCTCTGCCTTAGACGGCATACGCACCATTCTCAACCATGGACAGACCGCTGCTCTCATCCTCATTTCTTCACACTTTAGACACCGTCTCCCACCCCACACTCGTTGTCAAACTACACACAGTGAGAATACAAGGACCAGTATGCAAATTGATAGCTTTCTTCCTCTCCAGAAGAACACAAGTCAGGCTCAGAACTTAAGGACCTCATCTGCAGAGTCCCACAGGGATTATCACTCAGCCCCACACTTTTCTATATGTTATGATTCCTCAAGCTAACATCCTATGATCCCATGTAATCTTCATCATCTCCTATACTGAAGACACTTTATCTCCTACGCTGATGACACCCACTCAATATTTCCCTCTCAGACGACACCATCACCACCAAGAAAATCTTCAAACTATACATGATCACTGTGGCCAATTGGATGAAAGAAAACTGTCTCAAGCTGAACACTGAAAACTGAAGTGCTGATCTTCGGAAATAGGAACTCACCTTGGGACTCCACCTGGTGGCCTCGAGAACTCTGACCAACACCCATCCCAACTAACCACACTAGGAGCCTAGGCTTCACCCTGGACGCCAACTTCATCATGACGTTTTAGGTCAGCGCAGCCACCTCCTCATGCTTCTACATCTTCTGCCTGTTACATAAAATCTTCTAGTGGCTCCCAATGGACACCAGACGTACCATCATGTAGGCCCTAATCACAAACAGACTGGACTATGGCAATGCATCTATACTGATGAAAGATGGGGATCCGCTGCACTCCGAAGGTAAAATGCGAGTTCAAAAAAAGGTGTGCCAGGAAAGATGAGTCGTTTAGGGTGATCAGGATGTTGCCCCTACTGTCCAGTAAGGGCAGGAGATGAATAACAAATGCAAGACCTTGTAGGTACAAGGTGGATAACCTGAGCACTCCTGTGTGCTAATAAAGCAAAGGTACCCGGTAGGTAGAGTTGTTCAAAGTTTTATTCACTTTGTCTCATTTGTTTCAATTGTTGTGTAATCACAAATTGTAGTTCAAATAGTCTCCATGTGGAAGAGAACAAAACAAATCTTTTATCCCATCATAATATCCAAAAGTTCCATGAGTAACATCATGTACATAGTTCAATTCCCCAATGCATTTCGAGCGGGTTGCTCTTCGTCAGGGGGTTGGATATAATGCTGTAAGTAATGGAAATAAGGTACATCAGTCAGGAGCCGAGTACTTTTGAGTTTTCCTCTGAGGATACCGAACGGATCTACACCCTTATTCAGGAACCCGAGTGCATCACTTCCAGCACAGGATCAGTACAGTCCAACGTACGACAACTTTTATATGCAGCCAAAAGAGAGATCAACCAACGCCTACATGCGAGCACATTGATTCGCTATCACAAAGTGTCGAGAATTCCGAGAGGATTACGTATACCATTGAAATCTACCCTATGCAAGAACAACATTAAATTTACCGAAAGGTGGTACGGAATACTTAACAAGTGTTCACTTGATCTTATCTTGCTTATAGTTGAGGAACTATCCAAAATGCTTGAAGACCTTACCACAGAAGTAGCTCAGCTTAAAGATGAACTTAGTTCCAAACTCAGTTCTGATGAATTGCGTCAAACTTTAGAAGATGTAAATATCCAATTGGAAAAATAAACAAAAGAGATCAATGAGCGCAAATTGCGCAAATTCAAACGGGATACCGTGGACTACAAGCTTGGGGAGATATATAACTGGGCCGAAATCTACGCGGCCAGACGACAACAGAGATCACAATACAATAAATCAACTGAAGGTGATACATCTTCCTCAGATGGTTCAACACGCACTCGTCAACCAAGACAAGACACCAGACAACCTTCACGTCCAGTTCCACCACAACAAGGAGGCATCCCCTCCAGTCAACCGACTCATAGTGAGGCATCCACCAGTCAACCTACGATCTCAAGCACTGGACCGGTGCCTTTTTTAGGGGTAGGCACAGATGCAACCAGAGATCCCGGAGAATGAATATGCTACTTACCAGTATGCATCTGTTCTTGGCATGTAGGGCTGCTAACATTCATATCTTAGCATTAGATCGCCGCCTAGTGTTGGGTCCGGATGATCGCACATTGTTGTCCTGGAAGAGTCTTCGAAGTATCCTGAGATAGGTGGCTCCTCCCCTGGACTACAGTGCGCATGGGCATCGGCTCCATCCCCAGATTGTTTTTCGCCATTGTGGCAGAAGATGGAGTGAAAAGTGTAAAGGATGTCCATGCTAATGACTGAATACAATAGTATATCTGCAGCTGCAACAGGCACCGGGGAGGAGGGTGGGCGATATGAATGTTAGCAGCCCTACATGCCAAGAACAGATGCATACTGGTAAGTAGCATATTCAGTTCGAGGCATGTGGGCTGCTAAATTCATATCTTAGCATAGAATACATAGCAGTCCCTCCATCAGCGGCGGTTGCCCGTGCCAGCTGCAGAAACCTGAAAGAGTGTCTTGAGAACAGCCTGTCCTACAGCAGCTTGCTGCTTGGAATGCACATCAACACAGTAGTGTTTTGTGAAGGTATGTGGTGTAACCCACGTGGCTGCTCTGCAAATGTCCTCTAAAGGAATGTTCCCTAGGAAAGCCATGGATGCCCCCAATTTGCGTGTGGAGTGCGCTCTTGGGGGTATCGTTAGAGTGCGCTTGGCCTTTTGATAACATATTTGGATGCACTTAACAATCCACCTGGCTATTCCTGCTTTGGAAATAGGGTTGCCTTTGTGTTGTGGTGCGAAGGCAACAAAAAGTTGTTTTGTCTTTCTAAAGGGTTGTGTCCTGTCTATGTAGTACATCAACGCCCTCCGTACATCTAAGGTATGGAGCATTCTTTCCGCTACCGTTTGTGGGTTTTGAAAGAATGCCGGCAAGTCAATAGTTTGGTTGAGATGAAACTGTGACACCACCTTCGGAAGGAATTTGGGGTTAGTGCGTAGCACTACCCTATTTGGATGAATCTGAATGAAAGGCTCTTGGATTGTGAGCGCTTGTAGCTCACTAACCCGCCTCAGTGACGTAATAGCTATTAGGAAAGCTACTTTCCACGTTAGGAACTGGAGTTCACACGAGTGCAGTGGCTCAAAAGGTGGTCCCATTAGTCTGGTGAGGACCACATTGAGGTTCCACACCGGAGCTGGTGGTGTTCTTGGGGGAATGACTCGTTTCAGACCTTCAAGGAAAGCTTTAATGGCAGGCACTCTGAAGACAGAGAGATGCTGCCTGTTCTGAAGATAAGCCGCTATGGCGGATAGATGTATCCGAATGGAAGTGTACGCTAGATTGCACTTGTAAAGATGCAACAGATAGCAAATGATGTTAGGGATAGATGCATCTAGCGGGTTGATGTCATTGGCTGTACAGTAAATGACAAAACGCTTCCATTTCGCAGCATAGCATGCTCTGGTAGTTGGCTTCCTTGCCTCCTTGATGATGTCCATGCATTCCGGAGGTAGGTTAAGGTATCCAAACTCTAGGACTTCAGGAGCCAGATCGCCAGGTTGAGCTGTTGCGGATCTGGATGCTGAATTTCTCCATGGTTCTGCGTCAAAAGTCTGGGCGTGAGGCGCAGTCTTTGATGCGGCACTACCGAGAGTTCGAGGAACGTGGTGTACCATGCTTGGCGCGCCCACGTTGGAGCAACTAGGATGAGAGTCATCGCGTGCTGCCTTAGCTTTCTTGCCACCAGCGGTATCAGAGGGGCTGGCGGAAAAGCGTACGCAAATTTGCCTGACCAGTTCATCCATATCGCATTCCCCTGCGACTGTGGGTGAGGGAACCTGGCGGCAAAGTGTTGGCATTTTGCGTTTTCTTTTGTGGCAAACAGGTCTATCTCCGGATGACCCCACTGCTGGAAGTACGGGTGGAGTACAGATGGGTGTAACTCCCACTCGTGCATTTGATGGCTGTATCTGCTGAGCAGATCCGCCATCTGATTGTCCTTTCCCGGGAGGTGTTCTGCCATGAGGAAAATGTTCCTCTGAATGGCCCACTTCCACATGCTCTGAGCCAGATGAGACAGCTGTGGCGAGTGGGTGCCCCCCTGCTTTTGAATGTAGTACATCGCGGTTATGTTGTCCGTCCGGACTAACACTACCTTGTTGCACAGATGTACAATGAAGGACTTGATCGCCATGAAGATTGCCATCAGTTCCAGATAGTTGATGTGCATCTTCTGTTGCTGCGTCGTCCATAGTCCCTGCACGGTGTAAGTGAGCAGATGAGCGCCCCATCCCTGGAGAGATGCGTCCGTTGTCAGGATAATCTGTGGCACTGGCTCTTGGAACAGTCGGCCCTTGCAAAGGTTGTGTGGAGTCCACCAATGCAGAGAGTCGTATGCCCGACTGGTAACCAACACTAGGTCTGTCAATTGTCCCTGAGCCTGTGTCCACTGATTTGCTAAGCACTCCTGGAGCGGGCGCATATGTAACCGTGCGTGAGGGACTATGAAGATGCAGGAGGCCATCATGCCTATCAACTGCATGAACACTCTCGCTGGAAGCGAGTGTTGTGGTCTGAACTTCTGGATTAGAGACTGCATGCTGTCTATCCTGACTTGGTTTGGTTGAGCCATGGCCGTCAGGGTATTGATCGTCGCACCTAGAAACTGCCGGACATGTGCCGGCTGAAGATGCGACTTTGGGTAGTTCAACGAGAAACCTAGATTGTGAAGGAGGTGAATGGTAGTCGACATGTCCGCGGCGCACTGTTGTTCCGACTTGGCTTGAACGAGCCAGTCGTCCAGGTAGGGGTAGACATGGATGTTCTGCCTCCTGAGGTGCGCTGCTACTGTCGCCAGACACTTGGTAAACACCCTTGGGGCTGTGGTGACTCCGAAGGGTAGGACCTTGAACTGGTAATGCCTGCCTTGAATAGTGAACCTGAGGTATTTCCTGTGGGACGGGTGTAGTGGAATGTGGAAATAAGCATCCTTGAGATCTAAGGTTGCTAAGAAGTCCCCTTGGTTTAACAAGGGAAGAATCTGTTGCAGTGTAAGCATATGGAAATGTTCTGATAGTATGTACAGGTTGAGGGGACGTAGATCTAGAATGGGTCTGAGAGATCCGTCCTTCTTTGGAATAAGGAAGTACAGGGAATATACCCCTGTGCCTTCCTCTCCCACCGGCACGAGCTCGATTGCGCCTTTGTGCAGCATCGCCACTACTTCCTGCTGCAATAAGTGCAAGTGCTCTGCGGACATAGGCCTTTGCCTTGGCGGAATGTTGGGTGGAGTGGATTTCAACTCTAGGCAATAACCATACTGGACTAGTTGTCGCACCCACCTGTCTGTGGTGATGTTTCTCCAGACGGGCAGGAACTGCTGCAGTCTCCCCCCGACAGGTGTTAAGTGGTCAGGGGGCAGTGACAGAGAGTCACTGTTTGCTTGGGGTAGAGGAGCGGGAGCTGTTGTTTCCTCTGCCGCGACCTCTGTTGCTGTTATTTCTGTAACCTCCCTTGTTCTGTTTTGTGAACGAGGATTGTGCTCCACCTCTTGAGAATTGCGATTGTTGACCCATTTGTCCTCTGGTGACTCCACGTGCACCTGAGCGACGAAAATTATTGCCACGAAACTGTTGCGATTGTAGGGCCCCCATGGACTTAGCAGTTTCTGTGTCCTTTTTTATCTTTTCGAGGGTGGTGTCAACATCTGGACCAAACAGTCTATCAGGATTGACTGGCTGATTAAGTATGGTTGTCTGAATATCAGGTTTAAACCCTGATATGCGGAGCCAAGCTTGTCGTCTAAGCATGACGCTAGTGTTGATCGCCCTAGCTGCTGTGTCTGCGGCGTCAAGTGCACACTTGATGGCTGCGTTGGAGATCAGTTTCCCTTCCTCTATAAGCAGTTTGGTGCCCTCTTGAAACTTTGGAGGCAGGTGTTGTACAATCTACTCTAGGGTGTCGTAATGCGCCCTATCGTAACGTGCTAAGAGTGCCTGTGTATTTGCAATACGCCAAAAGTTGGCAGCTTGTGCCGCCACTCTTTTGCCCCCTGCCTCTAGCACCTTGGACTCCTTGTCTGGGGGAGGAGCTTCACCCGTCGTCTGGGAGTTGGCCCGTTTTCTGGCATTTGCGACCACAAGAGAGTCTAGTGGCAACTGTCCCCGAATGTATGCAGGGTCTGCAGGTGCTGGTCTGTACTTTTTCTCGATACGTGGATTGACCACTCTCGCTCTGGTAGGTTCTTTAAAGATGTCAGCTGCATGCTTGAGGACTCCCTTGAGCATAGGCAGCGTTTTCACAGTTCTTTCAGAGACTGAAAAAGTGTCAAAGAGAAAGTCCTCTTCCACTGGGTCAGCATGCATGTCCACATCATGATTAGCAGCTGCCCTCTCAATGAGTGCATGAAAACCTGCAGAATCCTCTGTTGGGGATGCACGTGCACTGAAAGCCTGTGGGTCTTGCCCCACACTTTGGGTGCCTTGGTCACCAATGTCATCATATGCATCTGGATGTGCATCTGGTTCATTGATGGGGAAGGTGTATTGGTCATCTTCATCATATCCCTCACCCTCAGAGTGTTCTGGTGAGGGAGTAGGGCTTCTTCTTGGAGGAGGCTGGATAGGTTCTATGAGGCTAGAAGCGTCCTGAGGAACCCTCTTCTTCTTCAGTGGGATGACATAGGAGTCCAGAGGCTCCGAAGTGATCCTCCTTTTGTATAGTGTTAATTTGCCTGTGTTGGCGTCGATGAAGTGCTCAGAATCGTCCTCTGATTCGAGTTCTCGACCTGAAGGTACCCCTGCCGTAGAAGAATCCGACTTCTTTGGCGTCGATTTGGTAGAAAAGGCCTTCGGAGCCTCTTTCGGCGGCAGAAGGAAGAGAAGCTTACTCTTAGGCTTTGCCGGAGTGTCCTTCGGCGTCTGAGGCGACGGCAACGGAGCCGACGTAGCAGCGGCCTTGTCCCTGATTCTTTGTAGCGAAGCGGCGATGGGGGACACTTCACTTACAGCGGCTTTTGGCGCTGACGAGAATGTCTTGACCTTCCCCTTCGGATCCGACGTCATGGTGGCCTTTTTGAGTCTTGGACGCCGATGCGGTTGCCGCCGACCCAGAGTCCTTGGATCGATGCGCAGATGTGCCAGCCGTCGATCCGTGTGCTTGTGTCGCCTCCGACTCCACTACGCGACCGACGAACGGAGTCCCAGTCGGAACCGGAGCCGTGCCGCTGGCCTTGGCGTGCTTAGACGGTGTCGCAGCGGTTGATCCGTGCCGACCACCCTTCTTAGAGGATCCCTCCTCTGGCGCCGATTTTGACCCTGTGGAATCGACCGACTTCTTCGACTTCTGTGGACCGGAGGTCGACGGAGCCGATGCGGCGGGTGCAGTAGTTTTCTGTGGGCCGGCCGCCATTTTAGGGACGCTCGAGTCCATAAGTTTCGGTTTCGTTTTCGGGTCGGCCATTTTAGGTGTAGTCGATACCGTAGGTTTTGGTTTCGGTTTCGATCCGGCCTGCCCAGCAAGTATGTCCGTGGCCGGGCCTGAAGGCGGGGCCGTGGCTTGCGGTACGGGGTCTTGGGTAAGGCCAACTGGCGATCCCGTGACCCGATCGTGATCTTCGAAACCTTCGGGGCATAGCTCGTCCCCTGAGCTATCTGCCGCGGCCCCATAAATCTCTTCGACGTCCCCTACCTCGTCGACGTATTCAAGGCCTTGATCCACGACTCCGTCATCGTCTACCGGATCCGCCTCGACCTCCGTTTCGGGTGGGGATATTTGGAGATGATGACCCTGTTCATCTTCTTCTTGGTCGCCGAAGATGTTTTCTGGATCCGGGGCTGCTTGTCTGGCCTCCAGGCGCACCGCGCGCCGAAGCTTGAGAGTCTTTTTCGACCTGAATTGTGCGCAAGCCTTGCACTTGCCGTCTTCATGGTCCGGTGAAAGGCATTTGTTACAGACCGGGTGAAGGTCTATATGTGGGTACTTGGACCCACAGAGCGGACAGTACTTAAACGGACTCCGCTCCATGCTGGAAAGTCGTGGTCGTGTCGCGATGAGAAGGCCTCGATGTCCGAAGAGTGAAAAAACTCCGCTGAATCCGACTCCAAGAGTCGGAAGAACTCGAGACCGTGCGCAAACAATACCGACGCTATAAATACAAGGCCTTTTGGCCTTAAAAAGTTAGTTTTACTCGGTTCCGACAGAGAGAAGTCGAGACCGCATCCGAACCCAATGGCGGAAAAAAACAATCTGGGGATGGAGCCGATGCCCATGCGCACTGTAGTCCAGGGGAGGAGCCACCTATCTCAGGATACTTCGAAGGCTCTTCCAGGACAACAATGTGCGATCATCCGGACCCAACACTAGGCGGCGATCTAATGCTAAGATATGAATTTAGCAGCCCACATGCCTCGAACCGCAATTTAACAGAGCAACAGCGTCCCATCGCACAATCGACGAGGAGCCACAGAACCTAATCATAAACATCTCTAGCACAAATATTTCGACCACACAAAACAAGGTTTTACAAAAGGGGACCTCGTTTGTACCCACTTACAGCACCAACGATCTCGAAACACAAATAAGCTTCTACAAGTTCATGCGAACTTTACGTCTGCGTCACTTTTTTTCTAACGTTTGTGCAACTCCTGCAATTACTGAAGAAAATACCATCTTGGACCTACGTCCTAAAAGCACTTTCATGGCCCCCGTGAGCCATAAAACTTTGGATATATTTGAAGCCTTAGTGCACAAAGATCTTGATAACATTCGCCAAACCACGGTACGACACAAACAAAACTTAACTAGACAAGAAAAAATTGCTTTGAACCAACTAGCTACCAACAGCGACATCATGATCTGCCCTGCTGACAAGGATGGCTCCTTGGTAATCATGGATACTCAATTTTACCTAGATAGTGTGCATACACATTTAACAGAAGCCAATACCTACATGGAAATAAACTCCGATCCCACCAAAGAATATGCTGCCATTCTCCAGATTCTCGTTGACAAAGCTGTATCTTCAGGAACCATCACTACCAAAGACCGGAGTTATCTCATCAAATCTCATCCCAGCATTCCATATTTATACATGATTCCCAAAATCCATAAACATCCGACCAAACCTCCATTCAGGCCCATCGTCAGCACACGCAACTCAATTCACGAACCCATTGGCACTTACATTGATCGTCATCTACAACCTTCTGTTAAACAAATGGCCAGCTACCTTCAAGACACCACAGATTTCTTATCCAAACTCAGTTCCGTCACCATTGATCCACAAACACCTGTTTTGCTGTGCACCATAGACGTGAACTCACTGTACACTTCCATCCCCCACAATCTCGGTATTCAGGCCGCAGAAGCGGCATTACTCACAACCAACAAACCCCACGACCTGCAAGTTTTTCTGATGGAACTTATCGAATTCACTCTCATGCACAGCTACTTCAGATACCAAACCAAATTCTACAGCCAACTTTCCGGAGTAGCAATGGGCAATTGCGCTGCCCCATCATACGCCAATCTCTTCATGCAGGACTTTGAAACTGAACACATCTTGTCGGTACCACACTGGAAAAACCACCTTCAAATTTATTATCGTTACATTGACGATATTTTCCTAATATGGACCGGCACGGAACAACAATTGACATTTGCCATCAGTCATCTCAACAGCGTCAATGAAAGAATCCAATTCACGCACCATTTCAACAATACCAACATAGCTTTCTTGGATGTAAACATCACCATGAAAGATCATAAACTTGAAACAGCCATTTACATCAAACCCACACCGAAACAACTACCTGCATTACTCCAGCTTCCATCAACCCAGCCTGAAAAAACATTTACCCTACTCACAACTACTAAGAGCCAAAAGAATAGCTGCCACTGAACATTCATTTGCACAGGACAGTACTAACATCATGACTAAATTTTCCAAAAGGGGTTACCCGCAACAAATCATTTCTACAGCTTACAAACGAGTAACTTCCACTGATCGCTCTTCATTACTGCAACCCAAAGTTAAACCAAGTTCCAATACACAACCCAATGTATTCGTTTCCAAATTTTCAACTAAAAGTCACTTAATCAAAAAAGCATCAAAATCCATTGGCAAATACTACAACTGGAACCCGATTTCAATATTCTATTCAATGAAATGCCTATTTTCGCATACCAACGTTCTAAGAACTTACGCTCACTAATAAAGCCACGCACCATTGAACCTGTGATATACAAAGGAACCATTCCTTACCACAATTGTCAAAATTGTCACAACATCATTCCAGGGATCAACATTAACCATCCTAGTTCTGGCAAACAAATTTCACTCAAAACTAATGCAACTTGCGACACCACAAATGTGGTGTATCTCTTGAAGTGCCCCTGCGGATTACCCTACGTAGGGAAGACCGAGCGTAAGATAAAGACTCGTTTGAATGAACACAGGAGTAATATCAGAAATAAGAACCTTAAATCCTGTGTGTCCGCCCATTTCACTCAGTTAAACCACAACAACAGCCAAATTTGTTTCCTTATTCTTGAAGTTGTTGAAAAACCTGAGGGCACTGATCCCAAAAAACATTTGCTCCAACATGAACTATTCTGGATTTTCAAACTTGGTACCACCGCACCTAAAGGTCTCAACGAACGTCTGGAATTTAGCAGCTATCTTTGAAACACATGATACACCCGAGTGTACATTGATTGTTGGTTGTTCAACTTTTTGTGCATGCATTCTTTAATGTACCCTAGTTTTTGAATTGTACACCATTGTATAACCTTTTTTCAATTTTTCCACTTTTCCCATCCTTCACACACCTTCCCGTATATTCCTTCATTTCCCTAGCTTCATTTTTCTAGCATCATCTTTATAATTGCTTTTTTCCCGTTTTCATTTTCTTTCCAAACAACTCGACCCTTATCTCCACTTTAGTATCTCCCCCGTTTGTGCTTTTTTCTTTCTTTTACACTCTCACGCACTCATTTTTGTGGTACACTTGTTTCACAGGCATCAGTTCATGCCTTCACTCTTAGCCGCTCCGCTTTCTTTATCTGTTGCTTCACGCTCTTTCGGAGTTAGTCCGTTTTCTATCTCCACCGGTCTAACACACTTAGACGCATGCGCAGGGTCACTGACTTTTTCCGCGTCTTACCGATGGCGTCTTTCACCCGTGATTCCAGTTACTAATTTCGATTATCTAGGTAAGCACTTTTTTGTTCTTTAACACCAGTTTACCGTATTTTCAGACTTCACAGTTCTCGTGGTGACCTTGTTTTTGGGCTTGTTTTCATCACGACTCAATATCGTATCACATGATGTTACGTCACCTATTCTTTTCGTTTCTTGGTGCACCTTTTGGTGTCTATAACCTAGTTTTTTGACCTGTTTTCTTTAAACCGCCATCTCCAGTCTTTCTTTATTCCACTGTTACACACGGGTGATTTATTTGCCTTGATACCTCCAGTGCCACTGTTTACATCAATGTTTTGGGCTCTTTATCGCTTCCCACTCACCCTCCTACCCAGCACCGGTTTTTTAATCGCTGATCACACGAGCTCTTTTATTTCATTTTCCACAACACTCGGCTCCTGACTGATGTACCTTATTTCCATTACTTACAGCATTATATCCAACCCCCTGACGAAGAGCAACCCGCTCGAAATGAATTGGGGAATTGAACTATGTACATGATGTTACTCATGGAACTTTTGGATATTATGATGGGATAAAAGATTTGTTTTGTTCTCTTCCACATGGAGACTATTTGAACTACAATTTGTGATTACACAACAATTGAAACAAATGAGACAAAGTGAATAAAACTTTGAACAACTCTACCTACCGGGTACCTTTGCTTTATTAGCACACAGGAGTGCTCAGGTTATCCAGCTTGTACCTACAAGGTCTTGCATTTGTAATGCATCTATACTGGCATCCCAACCCATCTTCTTCACCAACTTCAAACCATTCCAAACGCCACTGCCAGACTCGTCCGACACCTCCCACGCTGAACCCACACCACTTCTCAGAGAACTCCGCTGGCTCCCCATCCCGAAGTGCTCTCAGTTCAAACTTCTCACACCTGTATTCAATTCACCACACAACACTTGTCCCGCATACCTCAATCAACGGCTTAACTTCCAACAACCCACCAGACTACTTTGCTCAGCATCACTCTCCGTTGCACACACACCCTGCATCCACAGATGCAGAATAGGAGGTCAATCATTCACCTAGTAAGCCACCAAATCCTGGAACTGCCCCCCCCCCCCAACAAATCAGGGCCTCCTCCTCACTTCTTGAATTACGCAAGAAGCAGAAGACTAGGGTTTTCAAATAGTCCTCTTGCGGAACCATTGAGACAGCCTGCACTCATGCATAGCCTCACCACACGCCTACTCACTCCTACTCAGTGCCTGGATACCCTCACAAGTGACAAGCAGCGCTCTACAAATCCACCTTACAGTACATTACAATGCTATATCCCTTAAACCTTTATCTAGCTAAATAACCTCAGTAAACTGGGCATCAGTGTGTTTTAAAAATTGGGCATTTAAGCATGTGCTGCTCTGAAACTTGGAATTAGGTATGTAAAAATCTTTACTCAATCTTGTATGCAATATGCTGCTGAGTTAACTCTTCCACAATCATCCATGCACTGCATTTTTTTGTTGATTGTTTCACACCAGAATTAAACCATAGAAGAAGCTATGATGATGCTGGTTTTTTCTCAAGCTGTTCCCATAAGAAGCAATGTGTACTAGTTTGCATGCAACAGGACTCTGTCTTGAGTGGCATGGTGAGTGAAAAACGATGGACTACAATAAAGCCTGTGCAATCTCCAGTGGCTCAAATTAATTCAAGATTTCCGTCCATTATCTTGTTGTTTGTTGTTTTTAAATTTGAGTTAGGTCAGATGAAAGTTTAAGAAGGAGTAAACTGGAAATATCATTTTTTACTATCAAAATCAGGAGTTTCACACCTAAATCATAAGCGATGTCATGTATGCTGCACTTATATCATTCTGCACTTTGGGAATGCCAATTTCGGAAAAAGTCAGAAAAGACAACAAAATAGTGGATGGATGAAGGTGAAGCGTGTCACACAGGTGGTACATTCATTGTCTAATGGATCTACTAGCACTGGAGCTGGCAAATAGGAGTAATTATTGACCCTTTTCAGGGCATAATTTGAGACAGTGGTTGCAGGTGTGGCCCACTAGCACTCATTTTTGTGGACCGGTACTTACCCAGAGCAAGAGAGGGATAAACACACAAGGAGGAAAGATGGATTAAGCGTTATGCAGGGCACAAGTTGGGGGTACACGCGCGTGGACGGTGTCCATCCCATTTTTTCACAGGAGGGACAACGTCCATCCTGCCAAGCATTTGAGCCCCACTGAATTTTGTGCTGAACTTGTCCCATGTAATTTCCAAACACCGGGACACTTACAGCAGCGCCTGCATGTTGTCTGCTTTACATCTGCAACAACGTGCAGATGGGGACGGGGCTTTCTAATTTAAGCCTCCTGCTGGGCCCATAACAAAGGCCGAATTTGAGGGTCATCAAGCCTCCTTATGTTCGAGTCTCTTGGCTGGGAGCAGTCAGGAGCCTCACACCTGATGTAAATGAAGCAGAGGGGAAACAAAGGCTCACACCTTGTAAGCACTTCACACATACTTAAGAGAGGCAGCTTTTCACTTTGTTCAGCCTCTGTTTAGGAGATATGCATGCACTGTAAGAATATCAGATGTGTTGGTCTTTCCTAGTATTTACACAAAGCAAATAAAATTTATATGGAGTGTACTTTCCCTGAGGAGGTGTTGAAATAATTTAAGTACCACTATTTTTTCTTGTACAGCTCTACTCATTACAATGCAGGGTGTCAGAGCGCTTTACAACCACACATGCATATTACATGTAAAATAAATTATGTAGGTTTGTAAATTAATGTACAGGATGTGTTACATAAAATAGGGGGATTGCAAGGTGTAGAAGTCACATATCATCTTCCATAGCTCACTGTGCTATTATCCTCGAAATGCGCTCAAACGTACACATGAGAGACCTGCTAAACATATATGTGAGGGCTTTAGATCTGATGTCACGTTTTTTGATGCCACTTCCTGTAAAGTCGTGGCTTGTGATACCACTTTCTATGATGTCAATTCCTGTGTGTGATGTTATGCGCCGTAATGTCGTGTGCCATGATGTTGCGCGCCATGATGTCGTGCGCCGTGATGTCACTTGCATACTGCTTAACTAGGTTAGTCCCCCAACTTCTTTTTTAGGACTTGTCCCCTGGAGTTAAGGCAGACTAAACAGTGAGAAAGGGAGAAAACAGGCATGAAGAAGAACCTGCAACAGTGAAATAAAGGGCAGGGAGTATCTGTTGGTGGAGGAAAAAGGCATGAGGTACAATCCAGACTATGCAAAGTTGGTATTCGGCAATCCTGTAATTCGTCTGTGCTGGCTTGAGGGCTTCTGAGAAAAACTGTGGGCATTGCCACCTATTTTACGAACTAAGCACTGACCTTACCCTCCTTCTGCTCCAGCGCCTGGCCCAGAAATAAGGCATTGATCAACAAATAGCAAGAGATTATATTCACTGTCAATTTTATGTGTATATTTAAGGTAAGAAACAATACCTACCCTCTGACAAAAAGTGCTATAAAGCGATTTAGTCAAGGGTCTGGATACCCTATGAAGTGAATAGCCGCGCTTTATAAGAACCCTGATCGATTGATAGTCTGTGGTGCTCATTCAATATCTTTTCCAAAAGCAGCCAAAGACATGCATGAAACAGCTCTTTGGAGATGGCCTGAGAGATGCCCAGGATAAGCAACCAGCTCGCCACAGGCCCATGCCTAGCTAGGTGAGCCTAAAATAGCTGCGAAGCTGTCTGCTTCAACAGCGATCGAAATAAATGAGAAAAAAATGTAATTCACAGCCGCATCCTCTTTTACTTTCACAATTGAGGTGCCCCTCCACCGGAAATCCCACAGCTGCAAGCCTATTTTTAGTTGGTTTTTTTGCGCTGGGGAAGGGGAGATGAAAGATAAATAAAACCTTTGGCGGAATTTGCTGACAGAACCATCTAGAAAAGGCAGGACGCATCCACGCGCCTCCTTGCAATGACTGCGACGAGAGCTGCACGCGCGAGCCGCGAGAGAAGAGGAGAGACAGGAGGAAGGAATGGTGGCTTGGGATAACCACTTGGGAAAGGGGAGCAGGTGGCGCAGCCTGCAGGATCCGCACTGCGCGGATAGCGAGGGATGTCATCAGACTAAGGGCAGAGAGAAGGTGGATTCGGCTCGGCACGAAGGAGGGCGGCAAAATAATTAGCAGACTATTGCAATGTCAAATACAAAGATACGTGTTTATAAAGCGCATGTTTGGCCCGGGGGCCTCGGTACAGAGTCTATCTTGAGAAGATGAAATACTGGTAGAGCCAATGGCCAAACTCCACGGAGCCATCAAAAAAGTCATTGGGTACCAGCGTATAATGAAATTTGCAGGTCATCTATTTAACCGAAAGACATTTTGCTTTATCTTAATTTTTTAAGCAGGAAAGTGGGAGTGGTAGAGGGTAAAAGTATTGAACCTCGTTAGTACTACAATGAGACACATTTTGAGACTAAACAAGAGAACTATCCTGAATGTAGCTTGCAGTTTAACAGAATAAACAGTTGTGTTAGGAATACAAAATATTAAAATGTTTTGAGAAAATCTCTTTATAAGAATAGCCAAACGTGAAACAAAAGAAAAACATCACGAAACGGCTCAAAACCTGGGTTCAGAAGGCAAGAAAACATTTTTAGAAAATGCACTAAATCTTAAAAATTTTTCGAAAACCGGCATTAGCAAAGCGAGTAAGTGTGGTGGCTGGCAGCCTTTTGGTTTTGCCAATACTTGTTTTATGTTGTCATGTTTTTTTAAAAAAACGTTATTGATAGGGGATTTGTGGGCCCCCCACCAACATAAAAAAAAACACACATCCTGCCTAAAAGCAAAAATAGCACACATACTCATTAGTTCCTGGTACCAAAGTGAGATAGGTGTGCTCCTTGTGAAAAGACTGAAGCCATCACTCGCAAGATAGCCATGACTGGTGCGGGCTGACCCACAGCCATGGCTGGAGTGGGTGAAGGAAATATCGGGTATAGAAGGACAACACCAGATATAGAGGGCTGGCTACAAGCTCCTTTATGCAAGTATATTACATAGATAATTTTAGTAAAATCAAAAGGTCTTGGCAAACACTGACCTAAACAAGCATTGGCATAGCCAATACGTCACGCCTTTGGGACCTTATAAGTGTTTAGCCATGCAACAGTTGATGTAGTTGCACCAAGGATATTGTGCTGGATAAGAAAACACCTATAAGGTCCCCAAGGCGAGACCTATTGGCTATGCCAATGCTTGTTATTGATAGGTTTGCTTTGCTCATTCATTCCAGTCCTAAAACAGGACCTAAATGATAAAATGCCTTTGTCTGCTTAGCAACTCGGATTAAGAGAATGCTTCATAAAAAAGAGACAGGAATGCGTGCTACAGCTGGGCTCCTCAACTATAGCTGACACGGCCCAGCTTTAGCAAGAGAAAGAGTGAAGATGTCAACGGTGGTGCGCTAGAACATGTCCACTCGTGCCAATATACAAAAATATAGACATTATGAAAACATTATCTTAAAACATAAAAATATATAAAGAATTACACATACCTGTATTCACAGGATATCTGTAAAGTCACGAAAAGAACAGGAAGTGATGGGGATTGGGCAGGGTATTATGGATAAGGATAAAAAAATCTATGTTTTTCTTTTGCAGATTTATATAGCAGGGAACTTGACCCGAATGTACTGGAGTGCTTTACATGAGCACCAGTTATGTTACACAAGGACACATTTGGTAGGCACAGAGAGATTAAGTGATTTGCACAGAATCACAGGATGTTGAGCCAACCCCGAGATTCGAACCTGGTTCCACAGCACCTAAGTCGGCAGCTCTGCCTGTTACACCACATCCTATCCCAAAGTCTTATCCTTGAGTGAAAGTCTTTCTTCAGATATTCTTTCAAAGGTTATTGTCTCGAAGTATCGAGCCTTAATATGCGAGCACTGAGATGAGGGAAATGGACTAAAAAATAATGGCTGCTCAAAATGTAGGCAGAAGCCTGGACACTCAATCAAGCCTGTGTATTTGACCTATTGATGATGAGAAATTAAAACCAACGATTACCAGTTATAACAGCCCAGAGGCAATAAGCGATGTTTTATGTGGAGATGTGTGAGGCTTTGAACGCGCATATAAGATCAATCAGAACAGCCAAAGATGACACGGAGCAGCGCGGACGAGCTGACACTAGATAGAGTGCTCTATGAAACACTGCCGGCATGAAGTAAAACACATTGCTATCTTTACAAAAACACATTTCAAAGAAGACGATAGAAAAAGATGTGTTTGGTGTAAGAGCATGGTGTACATTATTCTTATCTTTCTCGGCGCAAACAGGAAAAAGCTGTCACCCTCCAGACGGATGACCTCGTGTCTAACCCAAATTTCCGCCTCATAAAAATGTCTCTTTACCTAATGCATCACTCTCAGATGACCCAACGCATCCTGACAATATCGGATACAGCACAGCAAAACACAGAGAGATTGTTAACACGTCACATAGTATCTAAAAGCAGCTTCTTCCTTTTCTCCTGGGAGCTATAATACTTGTGGTAAAAGCTATTGTAACATACGGCGATTTGGGTCTCCCTCGTGATGAGATCAAGTTGGGATATATCCATTTACAAGAAAGAATGCACATGTACAGCCCACGGAGTGCAGTCGCCTCTCGTTGTAAATACATCTTTATAAATGTTAGCAGGAGTTTCTTTGAAAGTCCTTAGCTTTTTAATAGCTGTAGCCGTTGTTGGCACAGGAATGTTAAACAAACAGCACTGGTTGGCTGTTCTCTGCTTGGACAGGGCCGCAGGCTGGCTACTCAGGCGCCAGTCAGGGAAGCTGGCGAGAGAGGTTGTGTCGGGGCCCGGGGCTTAGTGACGGACGGAGAGTAGTGGCAGCTCCGGTAAGACCAGTGCATTTCTGGGAGATAATTCATGCGCAGCCACCATTGTAAAGTTAAAGCGCAGCATAACTCAATGCAACAAAAAAGATACTGTTTTAAAGCAGGCACTCTTACTAAGCAGTGCATGTGAAGGAACAGAAACAATGAAAACAAGGGATGCGCACGCAGCAGCACGTGTCATAGCAGGAATGACGCGAGTGGTGTGCACGAGCGTCACCGCAAGTGCTACTTTGCCGGCGAGCAGCTTGCTATAACGCGCATGCTCGTGTGCGCGTTCTAGCAAGCTGATCACCGGCAAAGTAGCATTTCTCAGAGCTACTAAATGTCTCAGCCGAGTGTAGCGCATGCGCTGGATCAGGCCGAGACCTAAAGAGGGAATTAGAAGACTAACCCCCAGATTCATCATTGTCCTCTTTTGCGAGTCCTTAATAGCGATTATTAAGGAATCGCTATTAAAGACTAGCAAAACGGGATGCATGTAGAAATCGCAATTTATTTTGCGATTTCTACTGCTTCCTTATTTGCGATTCGCTAATTGCGAATCGCAAATAAGGAATGGCTTTCCCATTCATTCCTATGGGCCTCAAGGCCCATAGGAATGAATGGGGAGTCATTCCTTATTTGCGATTAGCAATTAGCGAATTGCAAATAAGGAAGCGATTTCAAGGGTGCCAGGGTAGAACCCCTGAAATGCAAATGTACACTGGTGTTGCGCACACACATGTCCAAAGGACATGTGTGTGTGTAACATACAACTTAGAAAAATGCACTAAAGTGCATTTTTATAAGTTTTCGCTATTTACCACAAAGTTACACTTCGCAGTAAATAGCGGCCCCATATTGCGAATTCGCAATTTTAAAAAGGTTCATGAATAGCATTTAAAGAATCTCTAATTGAGATTCCTTAAATGCGATTCTTCGCAATATAGCGATTTCTAGTATAGCGATTTTTGCATTTGGGATGATGAATCCCAAATGCAAAAATAGCGCTCGCAAAGGGCCAGATTCTCAGAATCTGGCCCTTTGCGAGCTGATTTCAGTATGATGAATCTGGCCGTATATTTTGGGAAGTTAAAAAAGTAAAGTAAAGAAAGAAATATATTTTGGGGTCACAAAAGTCTTTTTTCTTTTTCCATAAAGGCCCTAAAAATAGAGAAAAAAAGGAAGTCATCTACATTACAAGGAAAACTGGTTTAGAAACAAGCAATGGTAAACCCAATAGACTTTGCCTATGCGCTTTTCACATGTTGCACAGCAGTGCAAGCTGCTGAGCAACATGGCTTAAATTAAAAAAAAAAAAGCGATATGATGGGGGAAGTACTGACTGCATCATAGGGCTTTTCTCCACTTTAAGTAATTGTGCACACCAGTTGACGCTGTTGAGCAATATGTCTTAAAACTGTGCTGGAAGGTGGGGGCGCAAGCAACATGAGCAAGGAGGGTGGGGAACAAACAACGGACAGTGGGAGAAGGGCGAGTGAGGGGGAGACAGGAGACAGCAGGAGGAGGGCACAGGTGTGGGAAATAGAAGGGACAGCGGGAGGAGCTTGTGGGCTGGGGAAACAGAAGGAACATCTGTATGGGGAAACAAAATCAACAGTGGGCGGGGTAGGGGAATAGAAGGGACAGTGGGCGGAAGACAGGTGTGATAGGTGTGATAGAAACAGAAGTGACAGCGGGAGGAGGGCAGGAAGGTGGGAGAAACAGAAGGGAGAGCTGGGGAGAGTGGGGTTGGGGAAAATGGAAGGGACAGCGGGAGGAGGGAAGAGGAAACAGGAGGGACAGTGGGAGTTGAGCAATGGTGGGGAAAACCAAAGGGACAGTCGGAGCAGAGCGGGGATGGGTACAGAAGGGAATTCAGTAAGATGGGGGAAAGGGTGAAATAGAGATGACAGCTGGAGGGGGCGGGGAAACTATGTACAGGGGGAGGTGGTGAGGGAGAGGGACTGCACCCGCACTCACTCTTTAAGAGTGCATGTGAAAAAAAAAAAGAGTATGTGCAGGAGCCTGTGGCCAGTGGAATCACACTGGCCGTAGGCAGGAATCTGTACTTGGTCCATGCTCGACGGCCGGGCTATACCCGAAGTCCCGGGAAGCAGTCAGGGGCAAGGGGGAAGTACTGACCAATAAGAAGCAAGAAATTAAGAGTGTCTTGGAAGCCAACCAATAGTAAGTAATAGCTCTAAGCCTGTTTTGTTTTTGTTTTTTGTAGTCACTAGAGATTTTGCAAGCTCAGTGCAATCGCTGTGCAGGTGAAACCTAAAAGGGCAAGTACAAAACAGGATGGCAGGGCAAGAAACAAAAACAATTATGACATGAAGAAATGGGCTACTGAGGGTCAGGGAGAAAGGTAGAAGATGGTTGGGGGGCTTTTTTGGGTGTCTTCAACCAAAAAAAGGCAAAAAGAAGAAAGGCAAAGAAATTTTAAGTTTGGAGTAAAGTGAATGAGAAGTTAAGGGAGAGTGGACAAAAAAGAGGCATTTTGAAAGTTTGAGAGCACTAGTTGCGTGACAAGGATTCCACACATGGTATTCTACAAGCTCGTTTTTCTCAGAGATCACATACTACTGTGCATAAGGAGTATCTGAAACAGGTTGTATGTCATTACAACTATGGCTTCATCATGTATGCCTTTATCACGCGGCCTTTATCATGCATCCTTTACCATGCACGCAATGCTACCACGCATTTGTCTTTACCACACATGCCTTTACAACTAAAATGTAAATATGTATCAGGTAAGTGAAACTCCCGTTTTTCGATAAATATATATACATATGTGAATATATATAGATAACGCTGAGTCACAAGCCATAAATAAAAGGAGGGAGGACCTGCTATATCCCAAACAACTGGCTGGCAAAGATGAAAGTAAAGATGACCTAAGGTTTATAAAACAATTCAACACCTCTCGTGGAGCAGTTAGAAACACCCTACAAGAATATTGGAAGACACTCCGACATGATGCAACCAAGACTATCTCAGCATCACTTACAGAAAAGTCCTCTTTTCGAGTGTCATTTTAACACACAGTTATTTCGAAAAACCAAAACAGAGAGATACTGTTGGCAATTGGCTAAGTACGAGTGGGTTCTATAAGTGTCATAAGTGCAAAGCCTGTAAGTATGTATGTAATCACCAGAGAAAACGTCGTTTACAACGCGGTCGTTACATCGCGATGCCATTACATCGCGGTTTTTAGAACGCAAGTCGTTACAACGACTTGCGCTGGATGGCGCTCTAGGACAAGGATTAGTATAATTTACTATCCAACACCTTCCCTACTGTATGTAGATTGGAGATGGAATAGTAAATTATACTACTCCTATGTCCAGCACCCTCCAACGCAAGTTGTTGTAACGACTTGCGTTGTAAAAACCGTGGTGTAATGGCATGCGATGTATTAGCATGCATTGTAATGTCATACAACTATCACCAGGATGTAGAAACCTTCACCGGAGAGAAAAGAAAGATGAGAGTAAGAATCTCGTGTAAAACATCCTGGCATTGCAGTGCAGGAAGAGTTATATAGGCCGTACCATAAACAAACTAAAATTACGAATTTTGCAACACATAAGAGCAACAAACAATAAAGATTTATCGTATTCCATGGCAAAACATCTATAGAAGGCCATTGAAGAAGATTTAAACATGTTATCATTTTATGGAATTTAACAAATACCATGGAAAATAAAAGAAAAGCAGAGTCCACATGGATTATAACTATTGGAACAGAGATACCATGGGGACTTAATATGGACGCACAATTTCCTTTAAATCTCACAGCCCATAGCCACAGTGTCCCATGATATTTGAGTATTAGCATGTTATATTGATGGCTCTTATGAAGAAGGAAGTAACATGTATTCGAACAACCTTTAATGTCACTATAACACTTTCCATCTGGGGCAATGTGAACAGATATTTTCTATGAAACTATTGGGCTGACTATACAATATCAGATTGACCGTAGGATTCCTTTCCACGGAACATAATCGATTAAACACAGTGGACTTTAATACTCTGGGTACAAGTATAACACTCAGTAGCCCATTTTAAGCCTAATTACAGGCCTTATGCGATAACTAGCATACAAATAGGAGAATAGCTATCCACATGCTGTTTACAAATGCAACTCCTGGCTGAGCACGGTACATTTTAATATTTTTTGCCACCTTAAAGATTTCTGGGCTGCTCCTATTAACAAAAAAATTGTTTACATCAATCCTGTAATCAAATAATCAACTTAGCACCTTGCACTTTAACATTCACGGGAATATAGTACATTGCCGTTCATGGAATTAACATTTGGGCATCCAACTGATCTCCTACATGAGCGCCTACCAGCCTAACACTATTAACATTTTACCTCCAGAGAGAAAATATATATGATAATCTCTTTCTTGGAGCCTATTTTAGCCTAGAACTGTGCACTTTAATAATAACCTCTTCTCTACAACTTCCAAAGTTTCTGGTATCAACAGTGTTGTTACAGTCCATATCCTGTTGACCTGAGTCATAATTTAATCTAATATTATGCATCTTAACATCTTATCACCCCATTAAAAAAGTTATCAGCTCCCGGTATTAACTATGTCTCCTAGTCCGTAAACTTTTCTAGAGTCCAATATCACGCACCTCAATAACCTGCTATGTGCTTCAATGGTTCCTGTTACAAATGAGGTCCTAAATAGTCCAATTTTCTCATTATATTTTTTATATTTTGTTTTATCTTTTCCCTTTTTCTTTATGTTTAAAGCCTTTCTACTACATTGTGATTCTTAGAAGCTCATTTGAGCATATGTGACAGAAGTCTGTTGGACATTCACAACCTGCCAATAGTATTGATGAAAAATCAATTCAATTTCTACTGTTGATGTCAAAACAAGCGCAATAAGAGTGCTCTTTTTTGAATCATGGGGTACTTCACCAGGATTTTTGAAGCACTTGATTTGCATATTGTTCTGTATATTACATACATAATGTCACATATAACAAAGTAGACACTAGGGGGTACTTTACCGCAGGTGGGAGAAAACATGATTTATACTGTTGCTCACACGAATATGTCAACATGTGTGTAAATATATTAAATATGGCTTTTTGCAACATTATTACACCACTATTGTCATCAAAGAGAACAAACAACTCATGTTTCTATAAATTCTGCTTTTAATGGTTGTGCGTGGGACCATTTGAGTCCCTATTTATGGACACTGTACTTATTAATTAATAAATATACAGTAGCTAGAGGGGGGGCTATGTATTTGGGTTTCATGGACCTGTCCACAGCCTTCGATCTAGTTAACAGATCGAAGCTGTGGACAATTTTTTTGGATATGTGGATTGACCCCAGCTTGGTATTTTTTATTGCAGATATCCACCGGGATTTATACACGACTGTCAGGATGACCCAAGACGATACTTGCTCAAGGCACTTTAAATCAGGGAGAGGGGTTAGGCAGGCGTGCATCCTGGCCCCTCTACTCTTTACATTATATATTAATGCACTAGAGAAAACCCTGGAAACTGCTAACCAGGACGTCCCGCGTATAGGAGGCAGTACCATCCCAGTTCTCCTATACGCGGATGATGCCGTCCCATTAGCACGTACCCCTATAGGTCTACAGAGGCTGCTGCACTCTTTTGGAGAATTCATGACCTCATTGGACCTGGTGGTTAATACTACCAAGTCCCATGTTATGGCCATGGGCCCCCGAAGGAGTAAAGAAAAAACTTTTTATTGTAGAGGGGTTGAGGTCCAAGGAGTGAGGGCTTTTACATACCTAGGGGTCCTATTTGACAACTGCTGTACATGGACGCCCCAGAGGTTAGCAAAAAAGAACGCCTTAGTACGAGAGGGATCAGCCTTGTTAAATCTGACACAGCGCTTAGGGGGAAGACCATTTGAGGCAATTCTTGCAATTTATAAAGCAAAATGTCTTGCATTGACACTATATGGTGCTGCGATATGGGGATATACCCCGATGGAAGATGTGCAAAGGGCCGAAAATAAATTGTTTCGTTGTCTTTTATCCATCCCCCAATCTACCCCAGCATTTGCTGTACATCAGGAGTTAGGGATGGGGTTTGTTGGTGATTTAATTAGTATGGCCCCCCTTATTTGCTGGTTGAAAACTTGACTTAATCCAGAGCTAATATTAAACCGTTGTATTTTAAAAGATTGTATTAGTTTAGATCGGGGAGATGAAATACAGTGGCTCTCATATGTAAAGGGAATGTTTCTGAAACTAGGGCGTCCAGAAATCTATGAAAGCCCTGAAACCATAGTTAAAGGAGACATACCGTGGGTCAAAAATCATTTCTTGTCCCTAAGGCTCCAGGAACGAGAGACAGAGGAACTATTAAAGCCCACGGTGAGAGCCCATTTTCTTTTAGTTACCTCCCCATCTATAGAACCGTATCTAAAGATCGTAACAAGACCATACCATCGCTGGTTGCTTACTAGATTTCCGTTCAATCAGATACACCTTTTATTGGGAACATATCAGGGATGGTCTGTACCTGAAAAGGCACCATCTTGTGACTGTGATAACTGTTCTATGCAAGATTCTATGCATTTTATGTTCTTTTGCAAACATTATTCTACAATCAGGAAAAAGTTTATTATCCCACTTTTAAGAGGTTTGGAGTTCCATCAGGTTAAACCTGCTTTAATGTATTTGCAATTGTTAAACAATACATGGAACATTTTTAATATTGCTAGTTATCTTGTGGCAGCCATAAGATCCAAGAAACTAAGAGGCCTGAGTATAAGCGAACCATGAATTTTATTGTACCTTTCCGCATTTGCATATACCTGAAATTTGTCAACATTTATTATAAGGACTCTCTGTCTTCACTGTTTTATATTGTATTTATTGAATGTGATTTACATGTGTACTTTTATGATTTTAATTAATCGAATAAAGTGATTTGAATCGAATCAAGTCCCTATTTATGGACACTCTTACAGCATACTCTATGACCCTGACGAAGGCCTCAGGCCGAAACGTGTTGGTCTCTAAAAAGAATAAAAGCGTTTTCAGAAGAATAACGGATCCGCTTGCCTCTTTGACCTGCTCAGTGCTGTCTTCCTGTGCCCTCGATGAATATATATGTATATAAAATATAAAATAAATATATACAGGGCCGGTATAACTAGGCTCAGGTTTCACTCCTACAAAACCAGTGAAATTCAGCCGTTATAGTTAGTGAGCTAACTATAACTCGCACCCCTGCAATGCGCTGCTTACGACCTCACAAATTACATCACTCATGACAGGGTCAGTGACATCACTGATAACATCTCAAATGACATCACTGATGACATCATCCAGTGACTGAGTGTTTTTAAAAAGTTTAAGGGGCACATGCATGAAACTCCACATTTGTGATGACCTATAGCAATTTTTAAGGAATCGCTATCTGGTAATTGCAAATGCCTATGCATGTAGGAATCGCAATACATTTTGCAATTCCTTAACATTAACTAATAGTGATTCAGTAACTGCGAATTGCTATTAGCTAATGTGATTCCATTCATTCATTTGGGCCTAAAGGCCCATAGGAATGAATGGTAATGCATTCACAATTTGCGATTACCAAATTGGTAATCAAAAATTGCGAATGCAAACCCAAGGGTGCCGGGGCCTAAGGCCCTCTGAAGCACCCCCCAAAAAGGGTAAGAGTGCACATGTGTAGCACACACATGCCCCATTAAAAAAAAATGCATTTTTGTGCATTTTTCAAAGCATGCACAAATTACCATCAACTTGAAGTAATTAGTGTTTCCTAAATGCACATTCGCATTTTGGAAAGGTTACATGCATTGCCTTTAGGGAATCGCAAATTGTGATTCCTGAAATGCATTTGCAATTTAGGGAATTGCAATTAATTGCGATTCCCTAAATTACGAATGGAAAAAAAAGGTAAATGCATCAGAAAAGGCCCTTTTCCATTCGCAAATGGTCCGATTCTGCAAATCGGCCCACTTGCTTCTGGAAAAAAGCTTGATACATGTGCCCCTAAGAGTGGTAAATATATATAAACCAAGGTGTACTGGTGAATCAGTGGGTGTATAAGTGCCTGTTTGGATCCTTCAATGGGTGCATGACTGACTGTATAAGTGAAGGATTAGGTGTCTCAGTGAATGTATGGCTGAGTAACTGGTAGTGTGAATGTCTGTATCAGTCTGTCAGTTGGTGTATAAGTGGCTTTATGGGTGTAAGTGGGTTCGTGAGTGGCTGTATGGGTGATTGACTGGTTGTCTAATTACCTGTATGGCTGTCTGAGTGCCTGTGTGGGTGTATGAGGGGGGTGACTGTCTGTATGGATGAGTGAGTGGGTGAGTCTGTGGCTGTATGTGTTAGTGAGTGTGTCTGTGAGGGGCTGTATGGGTGAGTGTGTGTGTATGGCTGTGAGGGTGAGTGAGTGGATGTGTCAGTGGTATATGGGTGAGTAACTGGGTATGTGAAAGGCAGTATAGGTGAGTGATGGGGTATATGAGTGACTGTATGAGTGAGTAAGTGAATTGGAGAGTAGCTGTAAGGGTGAGAGTGTGCTTGTGTTAGTGTCTGTATAGGTGAGTAAGTACGATTTAGTATCTGTATGAGTACGTAAGTGTGTGTGTTTGTGTAACTGTATGGGTGGGTAAGTGGATGTGTGATTGACTAAGGGTGAGTGAGTAGATGTGTAAGTAGCTCTATGAGTGACTAGTGAGTTAGTGGTTGTATGGGTGGATATGTCAGTGGTTGTATTAGTGAATGAGTGGATAGGCGTATGAGTGGTTGTATGGGTGAGTGAGTGGATGTGTGTGTTGATCTATGACTCAGTGAGTGGCTCTGTAAGTACTGGTATGGGTGGATGAATGGGTTTGAGAATGGTAGTGTGGAAGTTGGAGTGGGTGTATGAAAAGTCATATGGGGGTGTGAGTGGGTATGTCAGAGATTCTGTGGAAGAGATCATCAGTGATGTAATTTGAGATGTCATCGGTTATTTTATTAGTAATCTCACTGACCATGTGATAAGTGATGTAATATGTGAGGTCATAGGCAAAGCATTGAGGGGGCCCGAGTTATACTTAGCTCACTAACTATAAAGGCTGAATTTCCCTGGTTTTGTATGAGTGAAACCTGAGCCTAACTATGTAGGCCCTATTTGATTTCCTAACTATAACGTCCCTGTAACTTTAGATTTTTTCTGTGCATTTCTATGTTTTAAAAAAAATGCTAATTCATAACTATAATGTCTTGTAACCTTTGTTTTTTTCAGTGAATTGCTAAGGTTTTTTAATTAGTAGTCGCGTTTGCAGAGTGATGGAGAAAGGTGACGGGGCTTCCGACCAGATCTCAGGAATCCAGCTGCGTAGGACTTACAGGAGGTCCCAGGAGGGCTTCTTGGTCCCCAAGGTCCCTCAGGAGTAAAGTGGAACTTCATCTCAATCCAGTATTGTGCCAGGAGCCACGTTTGTAGAGTGGTGGAGAAAGAGGGCATGGCCTCCAAGGACCTCTTAGCATTCCCGCTGTGTGGGACTTACTGGAGGTGACAGGAGGGGAGGGAGGTTTGCCCCCCAAGGATGTCCTTGGGGGCCAACTACCCCTCCTGTTACCTCCAGTAAATCCCACATAGCAGTATTGATCAGAGGTTATCGGAGGCCACACCCACTTTCTCCACCACTCTGCAAACGTGTCTCCTGGTGCACTACTAGTTAGTGGAATTCATTTCCAACCAGCAGCATGCCAAGAGTTGTGTTTGTAGAGTGGTGGAGAAAGGGGGCGTGGTCTCCAAGTCCTCTTGGCAATATCGCTGTCTCTGACTTACTGACTTACTGGAGGTAACAGAAGGGGTTCCTGGACCACAAGGACCCTCAGCATCTAAGGGGACGTCATTCCCCCAACCACCACTGCACCAGGAGATGCGTTTTCCGAGTGCTGGATAAGGAGACATGGCCTTCGGCGACTTGAAGGAGTTGTTTTACCCTGGGGGCCTGGCCTTTTCTTTTTTGTTTCTAAAGTGAGGGGGTCCAGATCCAACTCTACAACCACATAGATCATTACCAACTCCTTGATCAATACCAGTCTGGTTTTCGCCAAGGTCACAGCACAGAAACAGCACTCATAGTGGATGACTTATTCTCAATGTTGGATCAGAACGAAGAATGTCTTTTTATCCTCCTTGACTTATATAGTCTGCATTCGATACTATGAAACACGACAATCTACTAAACCTACTTGAAAGAAGAATGGGGTTATCAGGGACCATCCTTCAATGGTTTACTTCATTCCTCCATAACAGAACCCAAAGTGTTATGGTCAACCAATCTATGTCCAAGCCCTCTGCGATCACCCTGGGGGTCCCACATGGATCTGCCCTCTCTCCAATTCTCTTCCAACTTATTCATGGAAACTTTAGCAAACTCTGTGTCCCCCTCTAATATTCATTATCACATGTACGCAGACGACACACAGTTATACTTGTAAATCTCCTTCCCAGATGATTTCACGACCCTCAACACTATTCTACAAAATACACAATTAGCTTACTCACAACTACCTCAAACTTAACACCATCAAAATGGAATTCCTTCTCTTTACTTCACCTAAACACAATCTCAAGATCGACCTATGGATGAAGCATCTAACTACCTTCAATTGCACTCCACAGCTTATAAACTCTGTGAGAACTCTAGGAATTATACCAGACCAACACCTGCATTTGCAGAACCATATCAGTAACACCACTAAAGGAGCGAACTACTAGACGAGCATCCTAAGGAAATTAAAACCCCTCTTCCCCCAGGACAACCTCGAATGTGCAGTCCAAGCCCTAGTCATTCCCAGGCTCGATTACGGAAGTGCTACACTTAGTGGCCTGCCCAGATATAAGCAGGGCCCATCTTCGGCCCTCTCCTAATTCTGCAGCCAGATTTGTCACTGGAACAAAAAGAAACAAACACATCTCCCCTGATCTGAAATCCCTAAACTGGCTCCCTTATGAATTAAAGAATTCAACTAAAAATCGTATGAATGACTCATAAAACCCTACATATCAATACTCCTAGGTGATTGGTATAAAAACTAGAATTATCAGGTGGATGTAGATCATCGAAAAGTACCAGTTCCCTGCTACTGAAACCACATATTTTCCACAAAAAGCTAAAGTGCAACAGAGCGTTTTCGGGTTTCGCATTGAAAATTTGGAACTCTTTGCTGAAGGAAATCCGTCTTATTCCGTATATCGCCTCCTTCGAAATAGCAGTGAAAACATTTCTGATGAACAAATAGTTGGCCTAAAATCATACCCTGTGTCAATTGATCCTGCCCTGTATAGTCTCATTTGTTGATGATGACTACTATCCTAATGATTTCCTAGGTAGGTCCCATCCCTCAATTTGTTATTCATCTATGATTGTATTTATATCGTGTTAGACTTGGCCTTTTTGGCGGGTTCCCCCCACAGACTTTTTGCTTTTTGGCCTCCTGTGTTGGACCCGGTTTATGTTGGTTTTAGGATTCTGTTACAGCAAACAAATGATGGACGGATTGCTGACAATGCAAACCTTCTACCCCAGTCAAAAGATCTGGGTAAATCCATTGTTCTTTTGCGCACTACGCCACCCCAGTTTGGACCCAGCCATATGTCCAGACCGAACTGCCAGGCCAGGTCCTCCCTGGACTGGAAACAAGCATCCTGGGACCGGTTTCAGAGTATTTCACCCTTCTTCAGCCAGGCTAGCTTGAATCCTGTGGCACTGCGAGCAAGGGTCCCACGTCTGGGCATACCCATCCCACTTAGGGCAAAAAGTGTTACCGCAAACAAATGATGGACTGAATGCTGACAATGTAAACATTCTCCCCCCAGTCAAAAGATCTGAGTTAAATCCATGGTTCTTTTGCCCACTACGCCACCCCAGTTTGGACCCAGCCATATGCAAATCAGTCTTGACCCTGTGCCCCATGGGAACAGTCCAGACCGAACAGCCAGGCTAGGTCCACTCTGGACCGGAAAGAAGCATCCTGGGACCAGTTTCAGGGTATGTCACCCTTCTTCAGCCAGGCTAGCTTGAATCCAGTGGCACAGTTAGCAAGGGACTCACGTCTGGGCATACCCATTCCACATAGGGCGAGAAGTGTTACAACAAACAAATGAAGGACGGAATGCTGACAAGCAAGCATTCTCCCCCAGGCAAAAGATCTGATCTATTTATTTTCCAACAAACTGCCTTTGTATATTGTAATACATTGACTGTATCCTGTAATATGCAACGGCTCAGCTAGTTTTTATGATTTGGATAAAGTTAAACAGTATAGTCTACATCTTCAATCAAAATATAAACAGTCAAATTTGTCAATTACATTTTTTTTTCAAAGTGCGCGCAATGTGCGTGTAACTTGTGATTTTCTTTTTTTAAAAATGTTTTTTTTAATTTGTCAATGACATTTTTTTTTCAACGTGCGCGCACCTCGTGATTTTTTTAAAATGTTTTTTTTGCCCTTCGGGGTCCTGCAGAGACCCCCTGAGAAGGCCTAGGGGGTCAGGGAGTCTCTACCCTGCCCCCTTTTCACGTTCTCCACTATTGTTTTTGACTCAGGTCTGCCTCGAGGGTGCAACTAAGGTGCGCGCACCTCGCGATTTTTATTATTTATTTTTTTTGCCCTTTGGGGTCCTTCAGGGACCCCATGATTCACGCTTTTAAAAGCTTTTACGAAAATCGGGTAAAATGTCATTTATATGCGATGGTCGCGCAACATGCACACATGCGTGTCATGTGACATGAAAACAACACTTTTGATTGGTTTATAGTAGTTTCTTTTCCAGAATCTTGAAAAAACTCACCCACTTCCCTCACTATCTATTTTGGTTTCCTGAGAGAAGGATCTCTGCTTTGTTGCAGCTTTTTTCATATCAAAATGGCAGAACAGCAGCCACAGGATTCTTCTGAGTTTATGTGTAAGTAACTCTATAGATGAGTGTCCGTGTGTAATAAGATGTATAGGTGTATGAGTACATATGTATGAGTGCCCATATAGAACTGTTATTGAATGACTGGATGTGTATGTAGATTTTGGAATTACTGAATAGGTTGTTCTAACTGGAATTGGTATCTCCATTTTTTTGAAAATTTTAGTTTCTATTTTTGAATGTGTGTATCAAGGGTTATATTATGCTGAGAAGAGGTGTGCCACTCTTTCACAAGGATGATGTTATCAGTGATGTCATTTGAGATGTCATCAGTGATGTCATCAGTGTTGTCACTGACCATGTCATGAATGATGTAATATGTGACATCATCAGCAGTGGATTGCGGGCGCGCAAGTTATAGTGAGTACAACTAACTCTAACGGGGAATTTCAAAGGTTTTTAAATGGTAATTCCTAACTATAACGTGGCTGAATTTCAAAGGTTTTTAAATGGTAATTCCTAACTATAACGTGGCTGAAACCTATGGTTTTTTCAGTGAATTTCAATGGTTTTGTAAATGATAATCTTTAAATGTATTAATTGTTATATTTTTATACTGATTTACTACATTATTTTAAAATATTTATTTTTAGATATTTTATTTTTTAAATTACATTACATATTTTTAATATAAATTGAAAAAAATTAATTTTTACACCTCTCTGCAACGCAGCCCCCTGGCGCGTTTGCAGAGGGGGAACTAATTCCCCTTGCATACTGGGGTCCCTGGGGGCCAACTAGCCCACCAGGAACCTCCAGTATTCCCCAGGGGGCTGCATTGCAGAGAGGTGTAATGAGCCAACACCCTTTTTTACACCTCTCTGCAGCGCAGCCCCGGGGCGCGTTTGCAGAGGGGGTACTAATTCCCCTTGCATACTAGGGGTCCCTGCGGGCCAACTAGCCCACCTGGAACCTCCAGTATGCGCAAGGGGGCTGCATTGCAGAGAGGTGTAATGAGGCTATGCCCCTTTTTACACCACTCTGCAACGCAGCCCCCTGGCGCGTTTGCAGAAGGGAAACTAATTCCCCTTGCATACTGGGGGTCCCTGGGGGCCAACTAGCCCACCTGGAACCTCCAATATGTGCCAGGGGGCTGCATTGCAGAGAGGTGTAATGAGGCCACACCCTTTTTTACACCTCTCTGCAACGCAGCCCCCGGGCGCGTTTGCAGAGGGGGGACTAATTCCCCTTGAATGCTGGGGGTCCCTGGAGCCAACTAGCCCACCTGGAACCTCCAGTATGCGCCAGGGGGCTGCATTGCAGAGAGGTGTAATGAGGCTATGCCCCTTTTTACACCTCTCTGCAACGCAGCCCCCTGGCGCGTTTGCAGAGGGGGGACTAATTCTCCTTGCATACTGGGGGTCCTTGGGGGCCAACTAGCCCACCAGGAGCCTCCAGTATGCGCCAGGGGGCTGCGTTGCTTTGCCCCGGGTGACAGCGGTCCCCGGGGCAGTGTGGGGGGGGATTGGGGCCCCCCACACTTCTTTATCACTATGCCCCCGCGATTTGGTCCCCCAGGGGGGTAATTTGGAAAAAAAAGACCGGATTTTTAAAAAACATTTTTGGGGCCTTGGGGGTCCTTGTGGGACCACCTGGGCAGGCCTAGGGGGTCAGGGTGTTTCTACCTTGCCCCCATTTTGTGTTCTACACGTTTGTTTTTCTGATTTCTTGTGCCTCGGTCTACCGAGCACAAGGTGGCTGCCAACACTTCCTGGTTTGAAGTGTTGAAAGCCAATGAGCATGCAGCTCGTGCTGATTGGCTGCCACTGTCTGTCAACACTCCAAAACAGAAATTGTTGGCAGCAATCATGTGCCTCGGTAGACTGAGGCAAAAGAAAGCAGAAAAACAAACGTGTATAACTCAAAAAGGGGGCAGGGTAGAAGCACCCTGACCCCCTAGGCCTGCTCAGGGGGTCCCACAAGGACCCCCCCAATTTTTTTTTGAAAAATCGCAGGGTACGTTATGGTGCGCGCACAGTGCGCGCACGGTGGGTGCACAGTGCGCGCTTATAGATATATATATTTTTTCTCTTTTGATTTTCTCAGGAACTACTGGAGGGATTTACACCATTTGAGCAAAAGCGTGATTTGTGCATCAGACTCTACCATTTTGCCAAATTTCTTGTAATTCCGTTCAGCCGTTCGGGCTGTAGCCGTGTCTAAAGGTCCTATGGAAAATAACATGGGGAAAACACGTTTTGGGACCCCCCTTTTTTCTCAGCCCCCACTTGACGAATCCACCCAAAACTTTCAGGGAAGGAGCAGAGCAGAGCGAGCGGGCCATCTTTTTTGAGAAATTTGCGAAGATTCATCAACCGGCACCAAAGTTATTCCAAATAAAATGTTGTGGATTTAGTATGGAAACTAGGTCCTAACTATATCTACCTACTGGCAACCGCCAGTAGGTAATATATATATATATATATATATATATATATATATATATATATATATATATATATATATATATATATATATATATATATATATCTCAACGCTCCACTTTCTTTCACTGCGGTAAAAGAATTGACGGCACTCCACAACTCATATTCTGCAAGACTCTGTGTTTATTTTCTCACTGAAAATTCACTGAAAAAACCATAGGTTTCAGGCCTTATATAGTTAGGAATT
The DNA here is from genome assembly GCF_964261635.1 of Lissotriton helveticus. Lineage (NCBI taxonomy): Eukaryota > Metazoa > Chordata > Amphibia > Caudata > Salamandridae > Lissotriton > Lissotriton helveticus. Next base: position 684,793,029 of record NC_136070.1, on the reverse strand, counting down.
AGCATATAAAAAACTTTTGAAATTCAATGAAAAAACCATAGGTTTCAGGCCTTATATAGTTAGGAATTAGCATTTAAAAAACCTTTGAAATTCACTCAATAAACTATAAGTTTTAGGGGTGTTATAGTTAGCTGGACATTTCACTCATACAAAACCATTGAAATTGCTCCTATATAGTTAGTTGGACTAACTATATTTCGCGCACCCGCAATCCACTGCTGATGATGTCACATATTACATCATTCATGACATGGTCAGTGACATTACTGATGACATCTCAAATGATATCACTGATGACATCACTGATGACATCATCCACGTGACAATCACATACACCTTTTCATACACTAGTAAAATCTTTCATCACTCTTTGTAAAATACAGAGTATCATATTTGAATCCATTGACACAGCAATACAAGTATCTAAAAACCCACTCAGTGATTCCTAGATGTATACACACATCTAATCACTTACCTGTAGATTCAATCATACATGCTGTCAATGAACAATAGAACACTATCAAAAATACTTATACACCTATATCGTCATTACACACCAGCACACAACCTATTAAAATATGAAGTTATCCTACTCACTTATGCAAACAGTGGATCATACTTACATACTTACTTAGCTACACACTTATACAAACACCACTTCATCTATTCATTTACATAGTAAGTCATACTTACTGTATTATAAAATCATTATTACAAGTATACAGTCATCCATATAGTCACTTACAGAATCATTGAGTCTTATGAATACTTATTTATATACAAAAACTGACATATACACTGCCTTTTATTTTTCTACTTTTTGGACATGCACCAAAGAGAAATATATTTGCTCATCACCACTCCCATAAAGATATTCACTCACCCAAACAACTATTATAACATGTAGTTTTAACTTCATATATCTACTGAATCAACTATTCACACATCTTTGGGCAGTCACACACCCCCCACCGAACCACACACACATTCACTCTCCAATACAAATACTCAGTTAACTAATTAATAACTAATATAGACTTTCACATAGCTAGTAACCAACTGGAGAACCAGTTTACACAACAACTGACAAAGTGATACAGATATTCACACAGTTTAGTCACTATCCACTATATTTAGTGGGACACTATACATTGTTAAAGTAAACAGTCAATTACATTGCTACTAAATCCTCCATCCAAATATTTATTTTTATATATCCACTCATTCTTCAATGCAAATTGCTATATATAATGCATATTTAAATAACAAAGCAAACCACATTCACTGGATGATGTCATCAGTGATGTCATTTGAGATGTCATCAGTGATGTCACTGACCATGTCATGAATGATGTAATATGTGACATCATCAGCAGTGGATTGCGGGTGCGCGAAATATAGTTAGTCCAACTAACTATATAGGAGCAATTGCAATGGTTTTGTATGAGTGAAATGTCCAGCTAACTATAACACCCCTAAAACTTATAGTTTATTGAGTGAATTTCAAAGGTTTTTTAAATGCTAATTCCTAACTATATCAGGCCTGAAACCTGTGTTTTTTTTATTGAATTTCAAAGGTTTTTTATATGTTAATTCCTAACTATATAAGGCCTGAAACCTATGTTTTTTCCAGTGAATATATATATATACATATACTCATATATATCTATATATATATATATATATATATATATATATATATATATATATATATATATATATATATATATATATATATATATATATATATACATATACAAATATACATATATATTTATATATATCTGGAACGCTCGTCTGCTGCTCTCTCCGTGGAGAAAAACGAGAGTGGACCCAATTTGGTGCGTTAAAGTGTTTATTTAGCACTCAACCATACCGCCATAACGCGTTTCGGCCATTGTTGGCCTTGATCTCCCCTTTTAAGTGACAGTGCTCAATAGCTGTAATGCTAGACATAGAAGACATACTGTCCTATATAGCCTAGTGTCAGCCTAAATGCACCAATAATATCCAGTATAAATACATTATTGAAACTATAAACAATACAAACTGTATAATTATAAACCTGTCTGTAAAGTTTTTGAAAGAAACAGATTTTTATGTGGAAAATTCCCCATAGACTGATATTGTAATAATCGTCCAAATGCATTCAGCTATTGAAAAAATTAAAGTTGACAGTGCCTGAGTTCACACAATAGTGCAAGTCAATAAAAAGTGCATAGTGCATAATATTGTGCAATATAAACTCTATCTGAATTAGCAGCAAGAGTCTATTGTTTGGAGTTACTCTAATGTAACAATATTACTCATGGATAAATCCCTGGTAACTTTTCCTATTAATTTCTTAATCAGTGCCTTTGGAATACCATCACATTATCGAATTCTACTGTGTTACAGTTGGTTCCCACTAATATAAATATAAATACATGAACATACCACATTTATATGATATATTTACACATCCTTATTAAATATATTCCAACTGCCCTAACTCTTGAGGGTAAAATTCATTATAACGTGCTTAATTGTGTTGATTTCCAATAGTAATGAAATTACTCGGATAAATCTATATTTACATAATAGTGTCCAAGAGTAATACCAATGACATTAAAATATAATATTCATCCATTTTGCTCAGTTGATTCCCACTAATGAGGATATAGATATAAATATATAAACACATGATATAAATATATTATAAAATCATTCCAACTGCATAAAAATAGATACAATTTGCTAAAATGTATTGCTAAAAGGATCTAGTGTGTATATATATATATATATATATATATATATATATATATATATATATATAATGGTGTATATATATTTTGTGTTTTGGTGCTAAAAACTTGCTTTTAAGATACCTTCTCCCCCTCTGCACTTACCTTATCGGTCCCTGGTCCATCACGGCGATTTCGTGCCGCTTGTACGGAGGGACGCGACTCCTCCCCCCTGCTGCGTCACTTCTTGGGTCGCTATATGGGGGAGATAGTCACTCGGCCGTGCAGCGGACGAGCGCAGCGGGCACGCCGACGGCGCGCCGAAGGTGCGCCTAAGGTAAGCCGGTCTGCGCCCGTCCGCGACCGGCCGGGGCTAGGGGCACTCCACTCTGCCCCTTCTACCAGGTATTCGGCCCACGACCTGACCCTTCTGCAGGCTCATTGGCCCCTCAGTACCATCACTCAGTCCAAACTCCACTCTTTGGGGCTGCTTTGCCCAAGACGGGTTCTCCCTGAGGTGGCTTTTATTCTGCCCATGGATCCCCCCTCCAATATCCCACCGCGCCCGATCCCTCCCCCCTCTTTTACTAAATTTACTGTCAACTCTGAGCTTACCGTATGTTATTTGAACACTCGCTCCTTACCCAAACATCAGCTGGAAATATTCCAACTTCTGGACTCTGACAGGCCCGACCTTCTATTCATCACTGAGACATGGCTCAATGAGGAATCCTCCCCGGATATTCTTGCTGCGACCCCGCCTGGCTATTACATTCTCCAGGCTAACAGGGCCTCAGGCAAACCGGGTGGTGGGGTAGCAGCTATCATCAAGCACCCCACCCGCTTTTCCTCATTGGCTGTGGATGATATCAGTTCGGTTGATTGTCTTATTCTTAAACTTGAATCGCCTGCAGCACCACTTGTCTGCGCTTTGGTTTACCGGCCTCCCCAGTATATGCCTAGCTTTCCATCCAGGTTCGGTGACATGCTCTCCCAACTGGTCATCAACAACTCCAAAGTTCTAATTTTGGGAGACTTTAACTACTGGCCCTTTGATGACAAAGAGAGTGCATGTTTACTGGCCTTTACTGATCTTATGACAGGCATTAACGGTGTCCAACATATCAAGTCGGCCACCCATGTAAAAGGCCATATACTGGACCGGGTATGGACTACCAACTTAGACATTTCCACCCCCTGCATTCTCCCCTGCCTTTGGTCGGACCATTCCATCATTACCTTTTCTCTGACTATTGGGTCAAACTCCATTCGGACACCTAAGTCCAATTTCTCAGCTAGGAACTGGAATAAAGCTGACGGCAGCAAATTCATATCCTTGCTCAAAGCCTCGCACCCCCCGGACTGTGACTCCTTAGATGCCCAGGCCCTCGGCCTACATCGCTGGCTTGACTCAGCCTGCGATATCGTAACCCCCTATAGACAGGTTAGACTCAAGCGTCCCCATGACGCGCAAAGATGGTTCTCTGAAGAACTTAAAGAGAAGAAACTTAGACTCAGACTAGCGGAGCGTCGTTGGCGCCGCGACTATGCCACTGATAATAAGTCGGCATTCACATCTCAGCTCAAAGAGTACAAATTAGCCATCCTGCAAGCTAAGACTACCTATTTTTCAAAAAAGATTGTTGACTCTGCCTCCAAGGCCAAAGATATCTTTTCTATTGTTGAGGAGTTATCTCACCCAGATAGGGTAACTATTAGACCCCTCCCCTCGCAGGAGCTTTGCGACTCCTTAAATCAGTTTTTTATTGATAAAATAACATTAATTAAACATAGCATCTCCCCTTCTGTCATTGTCAACCCTTCCCTCCCCGTCGTCACCCTATGTACCCCCAACACCCAAGTGATCACTCAGATTCCCCCGATCACAGAGGAGGAATTTTTGATCCTTCTGAACAAAGTGTCCTCTGGTTCCCCCACCGACTGTTGCCCTCCCCATATTTTACGTGAAGCCTTCTCCGCTTGCCCTTCTCCCCCTTTGACACTGTTGAATGATTCCCTTAAACGAGGCCTGGTTCCCAGCTCTTTTAAATTCGCAGAGGTGGTGCCTATCCTCAAAAAGCCCAACACAGATCCCTCAGTCATGAGCAATTTTCGCCCCATTTCTTTACTTCCCTATCTTAGTAAAATCATCGAATCCCACGTCACCAACTCTCTCAGCCTCTTCATTGAGGGCTCACAGTTCCTCGATTCCCAACAGGCGGGCTTCAGACCCGCCCATTCCACTGAGTCGGTCATTCTCTCAGTGATGGAGGAGCTGCGGAGGGGAGCCGACTCGAACATCAGTCAGGCCCTGGTACTCTTGGATTTGTCGGCCGCCTTTGACACGGTTGATCATAAGATCTTGATCGACCGTGTCAGGGAGGCAGGCATCCAGGGTTTAGCCCTTAATTGGGTTCGCTCCTTCTTGAGTAACCGTTACCAGGCCGTTCGTATCTCCCAGTTCTCCGCGGAGAAAGTTGGGATGACATGTGGTGTCCCACAGGGCTCTTCTCTTTCTCCCCTCCTTTTTAATTTATACCTGACCCCCCTTATCCACTCCCTACGAAACAGCAATGTCACCGCATTCAATTATGCGGACGACATTCAGCTGATTTTTTACATCAATTCATCAGATCAATCTGTTCATAATTTTCAATCTACCTTATGCCATATCAGTGACTGGATGGGGGCAAACCATCTTAAACTTAACCCCGACAAGACCGAATTGGTTCTTGTCGGGGGTGCCTCTAACCCTTGGAGGCCTTACTTTTGGCCTACAAGTCTAGGCCTTCCCCCCCATCCCCACAAACTTTGCAAAAAGTGTTGGGGTGATCATCAGCAACGATCTCTCAATGAAACCCCAGATCAATGCTGTGGTCTCCTCTAGTTTCTTTCATCTACGCAAAATCCGAAAAATTGCGCGCTTCCTTACCACCTCGGCTCTCACCTTGACCCTTCTGGCGCTAGTCATCTCTAGAATTGATTACGCCAATTCTCTTTATGCCGGCATTCCTTCTTATCAATTGAACCGCCCCCAGCTAGTTCAAAATCAAGATGCACGGCTAATCTTTCATCAGCCCAGACATCAGCATGTGCGCCCCCTCCTGAAGACCCTCCATTGGCTCCCGGTAGGAGAACGCTGCTATTTCAAACTGGGCTGCACTATCTTTAAAGCCCTAGCTGGCCTTGGTCCTCTTTTCATCTCTTCTCTTCTTCATCACTATGTCCCTCCCCGCAATCTTCGTTCTTCTCATCTTGCCTTACTCAATGTCCCTGTTTTCAGGCGCAAGAAACATGGTGGGCTTAGATTCTCCCTCCTGGCCCCCTCCTTTTGGAATGCACTTCCTTTAGAATTCAGACTCACTGCTTCCTACCCCCACTTTAGGTCCCTTTTGAAAACCCATCTGTTCTGCGAGGCTCGTTATTACGCTCCCCTTCGATCTGTCCCCACACGCCCACAGCGCCAAGAAACCGTTTGGTGGAAGCTGCGCTTTACAAATACTTTTACATAACATACTTTTACATAACATATATATATATATATAAATATATATACATACACTAAACCATTTTACCAATACATTTTAGCAAATTGTATCTATTTTTATGCAGTTGGAATGATTTTATAATATATTTATATTATGTATTTATATATTTATATCTATATCCTCATTAGTGGGAATCAACTATATATATTACCTACTGGCGGTCGCCAGTAGGTATATATAGTTAGGATTTTTTCCCTATGGGATTTTTGAAAATTCTATGTCTAATAACTTTGGCGTTTGTGGACGGAATTGGCTGAAATTTTCTGGAAAATGGAACATTTTGTTTCTGAGCAGCCACTGGAAATTTGGGGGGAGTTGGTCCAGGGGGGGCCGAGAAAAAAGGGGGGTCCCAAAACGTGTTTTTAACATTGAGTTTTCCATAGGGCGGTTAGCCTCACTTTTAGCCCGAACGGCTGAATGGATTTGCACGAAACTTGGCAAAATTGTAGGGACTGGTAGCCCGATGTGCCTTTTGTAGGTCTCAATATATGTGCTGCAGTGGATTTTGAGAAAATAACGTTCAAAAAAAGATATATATCTGTAAGCGCGGACCAGGCAGCGCCCCGGTACGCGTACTTGACGCGTAACGGAACTTCGCGTAGCGAAGTTGATTGGCTCTCCGGTGTCTGTCAACATTCTAAACAGTCCGGAGCGGCCGCCATCTTGTCTCTCGGTAGGATCGAGAGACAAGAGGAGGTCAAAAGCGAAGGGGCAAATGACCTTAAGGGGGCATAGTAGATACTCCCTGACCCCCTAGGTTTGATGTGGAGGCTTTAAAGGGGCCCCGCTAAGCAAAAAAAAAAAATTTTTTTTTTGTTTTTTTTCGTGGTTAGCGCCCGGTACGCGAACCGGGAAGCGTACTGGGGAGCGTATCACAATAAAAAATGAATGATAGACTTTTCAAATGCTGTATGTTAATTGATTGTTGGTTTTGTTGATTATTTTATTTTTTTTTTAAACTTTTTTTATTGTGTTTCATAATTTATTAAACTTTCTGACCATGTCATGAATGATGTAATATGTGACATCATCAACAGTGGATTGTAGGTAACAGTATCCTTAGTTTACTCCCTAGAGCTGTCTTTCTTTTAACATAACTGTGTATTTCCTTCCCTTATAGTTACTGTTCTTTTTTAAAAAATATTTTTTTGGTTAGCTTCCGGTACGCGTACCGGGTAGCGCTCCGGGAGCGAACTAAGAGAAATACAGGTTGGCAGAGTTCCAAATATTCTACCAATTTTTTTATAATGGGGAGTTAGTTCTGAAAAGAACTTTTTTTTAATGTTTTTGTTGTTTTATATTTTTTTTAGTATTTTTTGAACATTTTTTTACTTTTTTTGTATTTTCTGAACGTTGTTAAAAAATTTTTGGTTTTTTTGGGGGGGGGGGGAAACAAAAACGATCCATTATAAAGGGCTCAACAGGAGCAAAAAAAAAAAAGAATTTATTTTTTGGTGCGTCTTGTGCAAACATTAATATGATTTTGAATTGCTCGCAAAATCAAAGTGATGCTACTTTCTCTGTAGCAGATGAAAGCGCCACATTCCACGCACACTTGTTTTACGTGCCCAAACAACATTTGGATGTTTGCAATCACCTCCCTCGCCTCTGGTCCCGACACCTCTGGAACCACCGATCTTCTTGCCATTTGGAGGGGATTTTGTTGTTGGTCACGTAGCTGGGCAGCACTATAATTATTTGGGTGCCACCTACTCATATGCCGATGCATAGTATGATTGCCATAACTATATTTTTTATCAGTGCCCCTTGACAATCTGTCACCGCATATGCGGCAAAACACGTAACGAGCATTCACTTTCTTTTGCCCCTCAGGAATTCTGTAGAATTGCCAGATATAATTCTCCTGTCGATTGTACCTCCTGGGCTCCTCTGGCAAAAACTCATGCTCTTCCTCCTCTTCCTCCTCTTCCTGTTCTTCCTCTTCTTGCAGAATTACTTCTGCAGGTGGTCCTCTCTTTCTTGGATTTGGTGGAGGTGGTGGGCTAGCACCAGCTGAAGCTACTAATGAAGCCATCACAAAGTCTCAATAAAGGGTCTTTCTCTCACCAAGATGAAAGTCAGAGTGATGAAAGAAGGAGGGGTTTTCATCATTTGGGAAAAACAAAAGTTCTAAACCAATGAAAAGTGTCCATTTTAGATCACATGACCTTGTATTACATCATTAGGAAACCAAAAGTGAAATGAACCAATGAAAAGTGTTATTATCGAGTCACATGACCTGCTATGTTTACATTACGCGGTCGGCGCCGCGCCGCGGATCGCTTCCGGTTCGCGTACCGCTGCGCTTCCGGGTACGCGAACGTAGCACGTAATATGACGTATTACGCGAGAACGCGAAACGTCATGCTGACGCGAAGCGTCGCGATGTTGTTTTGTAACGCGAGAGGTGCGCTAAAGGAACGTTTACCAGTTCGCGTACCGGGTCGCGCCTCCGGATTGAGCTAACGGGAAGCTAACCGGTACGCGTACTGGGAGCGAAACAAAAAAAATACAAAAAAAATTGTATAAAAAACATGTAAAAAATATTTTTCTTTTTAAAGAATAATACATTGTAAAGGTTTTGATATTAGCTATTAAAAAACCAATGAAATTCACTGAAAAAACCATAGGTTATAGACCATATATAGTTAGGAATTAGCATTTACAAAACCTTAAAAATTCACTGAAAAAACCATAGGTTATAGACCATATATAGTTAGGGATTAGCATTTAAAAAACCTTATTTTACTCACACAAAACCATTGAAATTCCATATATAGTTAGTTGTACTAACTATATATCACGCACCCGCAATCCACTGCTGATGATGTCACATATTACATCATTCATGACATGGTCAGTGACATCACTGATGACATCACTGATGACATCTCAAATGACATCACTGATGACATCACTGATGACATCTCAAATGACATCACTGATGACATCACTGATGACATCTCAAATGACATTACTGATGACATCACTGTTGTGATAATACGATGAACCTCTTCAGACTCTAATATAACCTTAGATACACTCAGTGTAAACACAGACTCACAGATTGTCACTCATCCATGAAGTTACACACACACCTAGACAGTCATGCAAACAATCAATCACACCTCCATTTCCTTAACTATACAGTTAAACACACCTTACTTACTTATTCAAACAAATACTAAAACATATTTACTCACTTATACAATCCTGGATACAAGTTCACAATGATCCATACAGCCACTCACACATTCACTGGCTCTTATGCACAGTTATTTATATATGTCAACTCTCACATGTACTGTATTTTACATATGTACTTAATTTGACATGTAGCACTGAGATATCTATTCACTCACCAATACAGTCATGCACACAGTCAACCGCCCATACAGCTGTTTCCAACATGCACTTTTGAACCCATACATCTATGCACAGAGTCATACACTTCCCAGCCACTCACACACACACTCAGTCTCCCATACAAATGCTTGGGCAACCAATCAATAACCTATATAGTTACTCATATAGCTACTGATCAACACATGCAGCAGTTTACAGAACAACAGACATAATGATGCACAAATTAAGACAGTTTAGTCACTAACCCATGCACTCAGTGAGACACATTTAATCACTCACTCATACAGTCAGTCACGCACCTACTAAATCCTTCATCCAGACACTTCTACATCTACTCATTCTTCAATATGTAAAACATATTTAAACTTTACAGAAACACACAGTCACTGGATGATGTCATCAGTGATGTCATCAGTGATGTCATTTGAGATGTCATCAGTGATGTCATCAGTGATGTCACTGACCATGTCATGAATGATGTAATATGTGACATCATCAGCAGTGGATTGCGGGTGCGTGATATATAGTTAGTACAACTAACTATATATGGAATTTCAATGGTTTTGTGTGAGTAAAATAAGGTTTTTTAAATGCTAATCCCTAACTATATATGGTCTATAACCTATGGTTTTTTCAGTGAATATATATATATATATATATATATATATATATATATATATATATATATGTATATATATATATATATATTTATATATATATATATATATATATATATATATATACATATATATATATAAGCAACACTCCTGGTTTACTCTCCTTTTCATGAAATAACCAGAGTCGAGGCCCCAATGCAGTTTAAACGGTGCTTCAGGTTTATTTAGGTGAGAAAAACCCAACGCGTTTCGAGATCAGCCGATCTCTTGCTCACGGGTGGAGCTTACGTGTACCGTCATTCTTTTAAACTGAACATTACCGTGTTTACACACTCACACGTGATCTATAGACATAAAAGAGTTATTTTCATTGCTACAATGTCCTCGATAATTAACAAGTGGGCTAGTGTCACATATTTCAAACACTGCCCTGCGGGTAACTTGGGCGATATCTTGAAATCATAGACACTATGTGACTGATGGGAGTATGCTATAATACTCACGAGCCCACTTGGGTACATTGTTGCCTTGGATATTAGCCCATATGGACGATAATTTGACACCAGAGACATTGTGTTAACATACAGAGCAAGCTCGAACACTGTTGAGCTTTGAGCCCACTTGGGCCAAATGTACATTGTTGCCCTTCGGGTACTATAATTTGTATCTATTTCGTTCTTTCATGACAGCATGACAAAAATGCTAAGGAAAGTTTTGAATGAATTAAAATTCTTAATTATCGAGGACATTGCAGCAATGAAAATAACTCTTTTATGTCTATAGATCACGTGTGAGTGTGTAAACACGGTAATGTTCACTTTAAAAGAATGACTGTACACGTAAGCTCCACCCGTGAGCAAGAGATCGGCTGATCTCGAAACGCGTTGGGTTTTTCTTTCCTAAATAAACCGTAAGCACCGTTTAAACTGCATTGGGGCCTCGACTCTGGTTATTTCATGAAAAGGAGAGTAAACCAGGAGTGTTGCTTATATTAGGGGTTGGCGAACCCCGTCGGGAGCCCGCTGTTCCAAGAGGCAGAAGCACGCCATCATAGTGCCTGTTTAATATATATATATATATTGGACAGCAGGAGTGGAGAAAGAAACAGGGACATCTTAAGGATTTTGGGGGCCCCTGTTTAGAACAGGTTTGAACCTATGATTTAATTTCAGCTCTTTCATGCCCTCTTAGGCCAGGGCACTGACAGTATACAGGTGCAATTGTCCCAAATTCTAAATGTGTTTACATCTAATGTTCAGGGATAGTGATGTGTGTTATCAATATTGTAACACATCAGCAATTCACTAATATTACACTGCAAATAATATCTGTGACACTCGAAGATGAAGCTGCTGCGGTTGGAGAAGAGGCTGCAGGAGGAGAAGAGGCTGTGGGCGAAGAGGACATTGTCATCAACACGGACACAGGAAGCTTCCCAAAAGGCCCTTTAAAAGTCAACTGTGAAAGCGCTTACAGCTGACTTTTGTAGGGCCTTTTGGGAAGCTTCCCACTGGTGCCATGTGTGACTTTACAGAGACAGGCACAGAGGTCGCCAGTAAATACAGAAGATGGCCGCAGGAGCATATGTAGTGAATACATCTTCTTTGTTTACTGCCGGCCTCACTGGAAACGGCAAGGCAAGGTCCGCGGGCCGCCAATGAGTACCACAGCTTTACACATTACCTCTGAGATAAGCCTGACTGCTCGTGCCAAGCTACTAAGGGGGTGAGCAGGGGTTATTTTAGAAGTGTAATTCCCTTATCATGACTAGAGTGGTGGATTCTGCCAGACTTAGGTGCAATCCCTAGCAAACCAGAAATTCAATTTCCAACATATCGTAATTGTGATTATTCCTCTGTCTTTACCTTTTTCTCACTCCTTCCCCCTGTAAAGTGCTCTGATTCCCTCACGGGTCATTTCGCGCTAAATAAAATTTTATAAATAAATAAATAAAAATTCCATGATGGAGAATGTCAATCTTGTACAGTTCATTTTTTTTAAAAGCTGCAAAATCACATCAAAGATATTGGAGAGGTGTAGTAGCAAATTAGAGATCCCAGGGGCTCAAACCAAAAAAATATCATATTAAAAAAAAAAAAAAAAAGAGGGGACAGGTATTAGCGGGGAGTAATGGATAAGTGAATAGGGGGTGCAAAGCAATGCTACTGTAGGAACAACGTGGAGCAAGGGAGCTGCTAAGTTTGGGTAGGGGACTGAAGAATAAACAAAAAGAAAAAATAATGTGTTAGGGAAGCAATGGGTGGACTTAAAGGACAAGTGGGAGCAACCATTGTTTAATTTGAGCTGGTCATTCCAGGTAGACCCACTTGCACTCATTTTTGTAGACCAGCACTTTTTTTTCCTCACAGGATTTTGACCAAGAGCAAGGGAGAGAAATCCACAAAAAGTGGAAAAAAAGGAGGACAAGAGACTAAAACAGTGAGAAATGCAAAAGCGTTTCACCATATTACATCAGATTAAATCACTGCATTGAGAGGCATTCATTAGAAATTAGAGTTTTCAAACAAGAACTTAGAAATATTCATGCTTTCCCCTGCCTGGACAACAATGCCATTAGTAAACCATGAGGCAAGCCATTTGTCATGTGCACCCTCTGGGTGGCGTACGTTGTTATTATACATGGAAGAACATTATAGTTGATTAAATCAAGAAGGTTCTGTATAGCACACATCCCCAATTTATGTATTTTAAGGTGCTCCTATATGTGAAAATGAAGATTTGAAATAAAATAATTGCCTAGGATGACATAATTTGGTCAAGTGGGGAAGCTGGGATTGATTTTAGATTTCCTGGTTTTGCATTGCGCAATTCAGCCACTAGATGGGTATCTCTTTCCATCTCTCATTTTAGATCCAAAGTATATGCTTTGCCTTTATTTCTTGTTACGTAAGGTTAAAGTGTAGGTGACGGACAGATACTGTACGGAGGTTTGATTCTTTTAAGCTTGGGGATCTAAGAGAATCTTGAACTGGGATAGAGCCAGGCATATGGATCGAGCCTTCAGTGACTTACCCGCCTCTATCACATAATGGCAATTAAAGGGAGCAAGGCATAGGAAAGATATTATTTGACTATCAGCAAACAATTTGGTGAAGTGAGAGTACCAACATCACAGTATAGGACTTCTTGTTTCAAGATTCATAACTTTCCCACTGCACCAGATTTTAGTGAGTGAACTATGAGGCGAGGAGTTCTGAGGGTATTATCAAATGTTTTTTTACCAGTGTTTACTTTGATTTAAGTTTTTCCCAACTGTCATAAAAAAAAGAACAGAGAAATATGTTTAGAAAGTGATTACCCAAGGGCGCACAATTTGTCACAAGTGGAAACCGAGATTAATAAACAATATACCTTCTGGTTCAATAGTTTCCATGTTGCCGACTAAACAACAAGGGAGGGTCTATGGTTCTGATGGTGAGATTGAGGTACTGCACTCACCACAGAATGCCACTGTGTGGTGGAGCCTGCCCAGACTTTAAGCGCACAACCCACATATTTTGGCAAGGCGGTACAGTCGGGATTAACCAACAAGTTTCCCTAGCGGCATGGCTAAATCTTCCAATTGACTTTAATCTAGTGGTGGAGGTTGGGTATTTTTGCTTGCCCACCTCTGTGAATTTCACCCTTTGTTGGGCGTTCTTTGTCAAGGACTGTTTATAGCACTCATTAAATTCACCCCATCAGGGGAACAAGCGCTATATAAATGCAAACCTTTTTCCCTCTTCTATCCCTCCGCTATCCTTCTGAATCCAAATTATTGACTAATCTATCCACCACTCAAATAACTTTCATATTTCACTATACTAATTCAACACTAATCCTTTATGACTTCCAGAGTAGCGTGCTACTCGCCAAAAAATCGCTTCGACTACCCTCAGGGGTAGTAAGCGATATATAAATGCAATTACAATTACATTGATTGAGTCTGTTGCTAAGCACTCCTTATGTTAACAGATAACAGACTAAAGGCATAAGGAAATTGTGAGGCCAAAAATTCTATTCCATTATAATTCAATAATCTAGTTAAGTTCTTTGTACGCTGACTCACCAAAAGTAGCAATAGCAAGCAGTGGAGGCTTACAGCCGGGTGAGGCAGAGGGATAGCAACTCAGATTTTACAGTATTGTGTTATGCTGGATCTATGTCTGTTCTACAGAGTATGGGCTTCATTTAGAGGGCAGTATGGAATAAAACAATCAGTATTACCACACTACTTACCATGTAAATGCGGTTCTTCCCCGATGCCAACCTTACATCCACACCCCGCCCTGATGTCACCCAGCCCTGAAAGTAGCCCCTTTCTTTTAACTCACCAATAAACTCAACGGATATGTTCAGTCGAGCCCTAGCCGGTTCTGCAGAGGCACCAACGAACTGCGAAGGTACATTCTGCGAACACAGGGCCAAACATATTTAACACCAATCTTCAGCTATTCCTCATTCAAAATTGCAATTCGCACATCTGATTTGCCCGGGCGATGGCGCCGAGTTCCCGTCCAAAGAGAGCCTTCTTTCAGGTCCTTGGAGGCCTGGGCGCAGAGCTGGGAGCAGAGGCGGTCCCGGGCCTCTTCATTACCGCGAGTGTGCGGCTGCCGGAGTCCCTCTACGGGACCGACAAGGCCTGGAGGCACTTCAGGAAGACAAAATAGAGGGCTGCAGCTAGATACACAAAATAAACTAGCGTTTACCAATTCACATGCTGCCTCCCCCGCCACAGCCAGGACGCTTTGAGGCTGCGAAGCGGCGGGCCCAAAAAAGCCATCACTGAAGTGGGAAGAAGCCTAAACACGTCTTTAACAGTGAAATAATTTTGAAAGTACTCAAGTGCTGGACCACAGCGATCTTAAGAGGTCGCGGCTGTTCCCTCCGGTGCCAGCGCTGCCCAGAGGCACCACGGGTGGCATCACTATCTTTGTGCCTTTCCTATGCCCTAGTTTCTATGGTGCTACCTACACTGCTTTGTTGCTCCTCAGCTGAGTTCTCACAGTGTATAGAAATGCTGGTAAATGAACTGCTTTGTGCCATTTGTTCAAATATTATTCCACACTTATGCAGAGATAGATTAAGCCCAAATTGTTGCAAGTATGTAAGGCATGAGTGTTTTTGCTTAGTATTTTGGCATTTGCAGAACAACAATTATAATGGTGAAAGAAAAACAAAGTGCCTCAATTCAGTGACAAAACTGGGTAAGTTACTTGCCTTCTGTCCTGTTTCTTTTGTTTGAGCTTCTATATCTGGCCACGGCCATGCCAGACCACCCAGTTTCTGCCACATTGCACACTGGTTCATTTTGGGGTATGCAGGAATAAGACAGCCAGACTGGCCTGCTTTTCCTTCTGCTTGAACAGACGTCAGCGTAGACTTCTAACTGTATATACAACTGAAAGCAAAAGTGAGTATCCCTCATGGGACAAAGGTGAACCACTGTTTCTTAAATGTCATGTATATAGCCAGGTTCCCTTTGGGCAGATTGGGTCACCCTTGTATCCCTTATATACATGTCAGGCTGGGCCGCGGTTAGGTATTTTCTTGTTGGAACTGAATTGTGGTGGTGAAGAGCCTTCACCGAGCTAAATCACAACCCCAAGACACCCAGCTGAAAGCTTTGCTTGCTGTAGCGCTGCAGACTTAAAGATGGACATGGGGAAGCTGGGGCTCGGTGGGCACCAACCTGGGGCTCGCAGATGTGAAGGTATCTGTGAATGTTGTATAGAGATTGGACTTCAACTGGCGGGGAGGGATGAGTCTATCATAGGAGAGAGGGGCGTGTACACCGTGGAAGAGATGGCCCTAGGAAAGGCCATGAAGCGTGTATGCGAAGGCTGGGAAGTTGAATGGTGGGGTGTGATGGTTTGGCAAACTGGGAGGGGTGGGCCTGGGAATGGGGTGGAGACACAAATACGTTTAAGATGAGGGAGTGAGCAAAACAAAGACAGAGCTAAAGGCCAACCATGAGGAGTCCACAATGTTTTAACAGGCAGGTCAATTTTCACACGTGTGCCTTGTGGTTCTTGTCAACCATTCGTACCTGTGTGTATAACTGATTTTGAGAGGACTTTGTGTCTCAGAGCCAGTATCAGTACACGAATGGATGGATCATCGTTAGTCAGGGAAACGGTTCAGTGCAGCAAAAAGTTTAAGAAAAAGGGGTGCATGCTTCGACTGCCCTAAAAAGGGCGCTATTTACAATATGCCCATTTATGTTATTGGACTGGCTTCCTGACAAAATGAGCCCATCTAGAGTACTGTATATTTGCAAGGGCCAGTTGACAAGTGCTCTCATCTTCGTCTATGATGACAGGGAAGAAAGCCTGGTTTCTCCTTTTGAACGAGATTGACTACAGCTATGTCACGGTCTCCAGATTACACCAAGAATATGGATTTGGCAGGTCTAATGTTCATGGATCAAGTTGTCTTTACATTTCCACTATGGCCCAAAAGTAGGCTTCAGAAACTCGAGCTGTACCTTTCTAAAAAGACACAAAGAATTTTTCTTTTCAGCAAAGACACAGCCTCTGAGCATACTGGGCCCTAATTACAACGGTGGTCGGTCGGACCGCCGAACGACATCGTTTCAGGCACGAACTGTCTGACAATGAGTCAGCGGTCCCACTCCGCCCTCTTAGGTTATGACCGCCATACAGGCGGTTATAAAATGCTTTTTTCTACTGTAGCTAGTGCTGCCGCTCAGGAAAAGGGCCAAAGCACAAACTGCAGTAGAAAAAGACACGTTGTAAACATCCATGCACTGTGTGCCAGGCACCATGTGACCCCTGGCATGTGGTCCATTGATGTGTGTGGAGGCATTGCACGTGCCCCCCAGGCAACTTAGCAGTGGCCCACAGGGGGACGGGGCCCTGCTTTGGGCCCCCAAAGTCAGTTTCTGTCTGCCTTTTCATGACGGTTGGACCGCCATGAAAAGGCAGTTGTAAAGGGACATCCTAATCCCTACTGCTGTGCCTGTGCAGGCTCCCCCTCCATTGTAGGGATTAGAGTCCGACCACCACACCGAAAAGCTCCTTGAGCCTGTCGGAGACGATGGTCTTTCCCCCTGACATTATCGCTCTGACCTCCTGTAACATAATGCAGGAGTCCTACCGATGCCCTGTATGTCAGGAGGACCGCCACCGACGGTGTTACGGTGGCATTCCGCCCGACATCATAATGAGGGTCATAGTTTTTTTCAGGCAAGTCATTTCATTGTTAAGAATATCCTTGTTTTTAAAATATTTTTTCAATAAAATAACTGTATTTTTTTTAACTATCTAATGTGTTTTTGTTGATATATTAATTTTATGTGTATTATTGTCTGTATAATTGTTAACAGTATTTGTAAATATTTTTTGTAATTTAAAGTGATTTTTAATTGTTAATTTAAATAATGTATAGTGTCCTATCAGGTTTTAGGGGTACAGGATGGGAAGCTAAATAAGTAATAATTAATTAACAAATAATTATTAATTTAGTATTAATACATTAATTGATTAATAACAATTTAAATTGTGCAATAGTTATATTTGTTAGTAATATTTTAGGTGTGGGTTGCTGTGTTTATAGGGGCATGGGGTGGGAAGTTAATTAACAAAGAATTAACTATTGTTTATTAACTAATAATTATTATTTTAATATAAATTATTTGATTGACTTATGTAAATTGTGTAATTATGTTTTTAGTTAGATTCTAGGACGCAGGTTACTAGCTTTGTAGAGGTCAAGTGTGGGAAGTTAATTTATAATTCATTAAAAATGTATTTACTATTAATTATTTAATTGATTAATAATTATGTAAATTGTGTAAAAACTATATTTTAGTTATTTTTTCAGTGTGGCCTTTTAGGTTTGTAGGAATATAAGGTGGGATGGTAAGTAATAATTAATTAACAAATATTTAGAGATTTTTCAATTTCTTTTTCTTGGTTAATTATTTATGTTAATATTATTAATGCTATATTTGTTCTAAATTAATAGGGTTATTCAAATGTATGATGTGTTTGAGGTTAAGTACTTTCTCTACTCTTGCTTGGACTGGAGTGGGAATACTAAATCTTACCCCATGAAGTCAAAACCTTTCCCTACTATTGCACAGACTGGGCTGGGAATAGCAAGTCTAACCCTCCGAAGTCCAGCACTTTCCTTACTGTTGCACAGACTAGAGAAGAAATATTAAATCTTACCCCTCCGAAGTTCAGCACCTTCCCTTCTGCTGCACAGATTGGAGTGGGAATAGTAAATCTTACCCCTTTGAAGCACAACGCTTCCCTTACTGTTGCACAGACCGGAGTGGGAATATGAAAATCTGACTTCTCTGAAGTTCAACGCTTTCCCTACTATTGCACAGACTAAAGGTTAATAAATAAATCTTACACCTCCTAAGTTTATATAAGTATATACTTATATATAGTATTAAATATTATTTACATTTATTTAATTTACAATTTGTTATATATTAAAATATTTAAGATTTACTATTTTGAACTATATATATATATATATATATATAAACCACCAAATGCCCTTGAGCTTTTGAAAGGGCACACCACGATCCTCTGCCATCCGGCCTGCCAGCCCCTGCACAGCTCCTCACCCCCTCTCCGCAATTATCACCAGATCCGACGCGTTTCAGGGCCATCCGCCCCTTAATCATGGATTCATAACACAAGAGGCATCAGAAGCTCACCTTTAGTATTCAATTGGGTTTTATTGAATTTCTCCGCCCTCAGTGGGTGTGGCTAATTTTCCGTCAACCAGCATGCTGGTTAACGTAGTCCGTAAGGTGGCAAAGTAATGTCCTTAAGTAGGTTTCTGCCTCTTGTGCTCAGTGTAAAGTTATACCAGTACCTTTAGTAGGAAAGGACAGCAGGGTGGGGAGCTGTATTTGTCGCGCTGAGTCTCGTGCTGCAAGGCAAACAGTGTAGCCTCGTCATGGTCTCCTCACAAGCAGTAACATCCTGCGTGCAGAAGCGGTGCTCCTTTCCACGGCCAGGACCGCCGTGCATATCCATAAACCACCAAATGCCCTTGATCTTTTGAAAGGGCACACCACGATCCTCTGCCATCCGGCCTGCCAGCCCCTGCACAGCTCCTCACCCCCTCTCCGCAATTATCACCAGATCCGACGCGTTTCAGGGCCATCCGCCCCTTAATCATGGATTCATAACACAAGAGGCATCAGAAGCTCACCTTTAGTATTCAATTGGGTTTTATTGAATTTCTCCGCCCTCAGTGGGTGTGGCTAATTTTCCGTCAGCCAGCATGCTGGTTAACGTAGTCCGTAAGGTGGCAAAGTAATGTCCTTAAGTAGGTTTCTGCCTCTTGTGCTCAGTGTAAAGTTATACCAGTACCTTTAGTAGGAAAGGACAGCAGGGTGGGGAGCTGTATTTGTCGCGCTGAGTCTCGTGCTGCAAGGCAAACAGTGTAGCCTCGTCATGGTCTCCTCACAAGCAGTAACATCCTGCGTGCAGAAGCGGTGCTCCTTTCCACGGCCAGGACCGCCGTGCATATCCATAAACCACCAAATGCCCTTGAGCTTTTGAAAGGGCACACCACGATCCTCTGCCATCCGGCCTGCCAGCCCCTGCACAGCTCCTCACCCCCTCTCCGCAATTATCACCAGATCCGACGCGTTTCAGGGCCATCCGCCCCTTAATCATGGATTCATAACACAAGAGGCATCAGAAGCTCACCTTTAGTATTCAATTGGGTTTTATTGAATTTCTCCGCCCTCAGTGGGTGTGGCTAATTTTCCGTCAGCCAGCATGCTGGTTAACGTAGTCCGTAAGGTGGCAAAGTAATGTCCTTAAGTAGGTTTCTGCCTCTTGTGCTCAGTGTAAAGTTATACCAGTACCTTTAGTAGGAAAGGACAGCAGGGTGAGGAGCTGTATTTGTCGCGCTGAGTCTCGTGCTGCAAGGCAAACAGTGTAGCCTCGTCATGGTCTCCTCACAAGCAGTAACATCCTGCGTGCAGAAGCGGTGCTCCTTTCCATGGCCAGGACCGCCGTGCATATCCATAAACCACCAAATGCCCTTGAGCTTTTGAAAGGGCACACCACGATCCTCTGCCATCCGGCCTGCCAGCCCCTGCACAGCTCCTCACCCCCTCTCGGCAATTATCACCAGATCCGACGCGTTTCAGGGCCATCCGCCCCTTAATCATGGATTCATAACACAAGAGGCATCAGAAGCTCACCTTTAGTATTCAATTGGGTTTTATTGAATTTCTCCGCCCTCAGTGGGTGTGGCTAATTTTCCGTCAGCCAGCATGCTGGTTAACGTAGTCCGTAAGGTGGCAAAGTAATGTCCTTAAGTAGGTTTCTGCCTCTTGTGCTCAGTGTAAAGTTATACCAGTACCTTTAGTAGGAAAGGACAGCAGGGTGGGGAGCTGTATTTGTCGCGCTGAGTCTCGTGCTGCAAGGCAAACAGTGTAGCCTCGTCATGGTCTCCTCACAAGCAGTAACATCCTGTGTGCAGAAGCGGTGCTCCTTTCCACGGCCAGGACCGCCGTGCATATCCATAAACCACCAAATGCCCTTGAGCTTTTGAAAGGGCACACCACGATCCTCTGCCATCCGGCCTGCCAGCCCCTGCACAGCTCCTCACCCCCTCTCCGCAATTATCACCAGATCCGACGCGTTTCAGGGCCATCCGCCCCTTAATCATGGATTCATAACACAAGAGGCATCAGAAGCTCACCTTTAGTATTCAATTGGGTTTTATTGAATTTCTCCGCCCTCAGTGGGTGTGGCTAATTTTCCGTCAGCCAGCATGCTGGTTAACGTAGTCCGTAAGGTGGCAAAGTAATGTCCTTAAGTAGGTTTCTGCCTCTTGTGCTCAGTGTAAAGTTATACCAGTACCTTTAGTAGGAAAGGACAGCAGGGTGGGGAGCTGTATTTGTCGCGCTGAGTCTCGTGCTGCAAGGCAAACAGTGTAGCCTCGTCATGGTCTCCTCACAAGCAGTAACATCCTGCGTGCAGAAGCGGTGCTCCTTTCCACGGCCAGGACCGCCGTGCATATCCATAAACCACCAAATGCCCTTGAGCTTTTGAAAGGGCACACCACGATCCTCTGCCATCCGGCCTGCCAGCCCCTGCACAGCTCCTCACCCCCTCTCCGCAATTATCACCAGATCCGACGCGTTTCAGGGCCATCCGCCCCTTAATCATGGATTCATAACACAAGAGGCATCAGAAGCTCACCTTTAGTATTCAATTGGGTTTTATTGAATTTCTCCGCCCTCAGTGGGTGTGGCTAATTTTCCGTCAGCCAGCATGCTGGTTAACGTAGTCCGTAAGGTGGCAAAGTAATGTCCTTAAGTAGGTTTCTGCCTCTTGTGCTCAGTGTAAAGTTATACCAGTACCTTTAGTAGGAAAGGACAGCAGGGTGGGGAGCTGTATTTGTCGCGCTGAGTCTCGTGCTGCAAGGCAAACAGTGTAGCCTCGTCATGGTCTCCTCACAAGCAGTAACATCCTGCGTGCAGAAGCGGTGCTCCTTTCCACGGCCAGGACCGCCGTGCATATCCATAAACCACCAAATGCCCTTGAGCTTTTGAAAGGGCACACCACGATCCTCTGCCATCCGGCCTGCCAGCCCCTGCACAGCTCCTCACCCCCTCTCCGCAATTATCACCAGATCCGACGCGTTTCAGGGCCATCCGCCCCTTAATCATGGATTCATAACACAAGAGGCATCAGAAGCTCACCTTTAGTATTCAATTGGGTTTTATTGAATTTCTCCGCCCTCAGTGGGTGTGGCTAATTTTCCGTCAGCCAGCATGCTGGTTAACGTAGTCCGTAAGGTGGCAAAGTAATGTCCTTAAGTAGGTTTCTGCCTCTTGTGCTCAGTGTAAAGTTATACCAGTACCTTTAGTAGGAAAGGACAGCAGGGTGGGGAGCTGTATTTGTCGCGCTGAGTCTCGTGCTGCAAGGCAAACAGTGTAGCCTCGTCATGGTCTCCTCACAAGCAGTAACATCCTGCGTGCAGAAGCGGTGCTCCTTTCCACGGCCAGGACCGCCGTGCATATCCATAAACCACCAAATGCCCTTGAGTTTTTGAAAGGGCACACCACGATCCTCTGCCATCCGGCCTGCCAGCCCCTGCACAGCTCCTCACCCCCTCTCCGCAATTATCACCAGATCCGACGCGTTTCAGGGCCATCCGCCCCTTAATCATGGATTCATAACACAAGAGGCATCAGAAGCTCACCTTTAGTATTCAATTGGGTTTTATTGAATTTCTCCGCCCTCAGTGGGTGTGGCTAATTTTCCGTCAGCCAGCATGCTGGTTAACGTAGTCCGTAAGGTGGCAAAGTAATGTCCTTAAGTAGGTTTCTGCCTCTTGTGCTCAGTGTAAAGTTATACCAGTACCTTTAGTAGGAAAGGACAGCAGGGTGGGGAGCTGTATTTGTCGCGCTGAGTCTCGTGCTGCAAGGCAAACAGTGTAGCCTCGTCATGGTCTCCTCACAAGCAGTAACATCCTGCGTGCAGAAGCGGTGCTCCTTTCCACGGCCAGGACCGCCGTGCATATCCATAAACCACCAAATGCCCTTGAGCTTTTGAAAGGGCACACCACGATCCTCTGCCATCCGGCCTGCCAGCCCCTGCCATTTGGTGGTTTATATATATATATATATATATATATATATATATATATATATATATATATATATATATATATATATATATATATATATATATATATATATATATATATATATATATAAACATCTTTGAATGTTTTTGACTAAGGGCGGGGGTCCAATTCCCTGGAGAAAACAGGTTTTAGAACGAGCATACTAGAAAAGAAATAACTGGTAAGGAGGTACAGCTTCCCAACTGTGTGAGGACCTCAGTTGCTACACACTCAAACTTAAGTCACTTGAGAGCTCTGCTCAGAGGGCGCAACATACATGAAGAGCTGATTTATAAAGGGTTGCCCGCACTCTTTTAATACTCCACTCCAATGCCCTCACCAAATTAATATTTACCAGCGATAAAGGAAAGAGAATGGGTTTATGTATCACACATGTTTGCTCAAGCGATTGACAAACACTGAAAACTCACAGACAAGAAGAGACAAGTAATACAAATGTTGATAGACTTTTTGCAAGAAGAAACATGCAAATTATTGCTGTTTGTTAAGGCCAGCATAAACTGAGAATCTTAAAGAATTCTGTTACTTCAGCCTGATTTTCCCCTCTAATTAGTCATGTACTAAAAAATTTAAAACATTGAAGAAAGTTATTTTGCTTACAACCAAACATGGTGATTCAGGCGTAAATTATGTGAAATTCAGTGCTCAGCTTTGCAGAGCTTAAAAACTGATCCCTTAGCGTCAGGAGTGGTTGAAGCTGCAAAATCATTACATTTTCAAAATGTAGGACTTATTTTTCCAAAGCTTTGCCATGTTCACAAAGGTTGAAAATACATTTTTTTAAAATACTTACGGGAAAACAATTCTCTCAATAGTAGGAATTACAGAATAGAATCCATGCAGAGGTACCGTTTATCAGGAGAATTCTCTTGCAAGCAATCATTTTCCCTGGAAGGAAAGTTCTTGCTCAAAAGCTTTTTTCTGTGAACACTTTCCCCAAAAATGTTTAATTTCGCTCACCCAGCCGCCTTGATACTAGAAAAGAGATAGAGTGGAATAAACTCGGAAGTGTAAACATTATATACTGAGCCAAGTTTCATTTTTAGAAAGATCTTTGATCAAATTTATGGGGAGCAATGCAGGCTTAAATAAGCCGTGAAGAGACCTTATTTTAAGATGGCAACAAAGCGACTGTTGTAACAGATCAGGATGGGAAACATCAGTAGCACTGGCCACTTGCCCAAACAAATGTGTTATTGAAAGTGGTATTAAGAAGGTAGGGAGGGAACATGGGGACCCAAGGGTTATAGAGAGATTACTTCTCCATGACGAACTGTGGGAGAATTGGGGACTTACCTGAGCTGAAATCTCTCAGGGGAGAATTGTGAATATTCCCAGAGAAGACTCCATGCGGAATAATGGAAGCTTAAGAGAAAAGCTGATCTACCCAGAGGTCAAGCTGATGTTTTATCTAAACAGGCATCATTTAGGAGAATTGTGAATCTACCCAGAGAAGACAAGATGAGAAAAATACTTAAAGAATTAGAGATATCAGGGGCCAGGCATTATTTTGGATAAGCATCCTGTGGGCCAAAAATAAGTCCATTTGACCTTACTTGTAGACGTGAGCTACAAAGATTCTACCAAACATCTGTACTGGTACTATTATAATCAAGAAAGCGAAGAATATGGCCCAAAAGAATTGAGAATAAACATGGTCGATAATGTGGACGCTACCAGGAAATGTTTTTACTACAAGGAACAAACCCAAGGGTCCATCATAAAACCCTTAATTGTATGAAAGCACTCAAAGTAGAACTGCGATATTGGGAGGTTAAGCTCTTTGAATATCATCAAGAAGAAACCGTACACACAGTTAGTAAAAAGAGCAAGAATGGGAACATTTATGTATCCTGTTTTATAGTTTTATTTACTATTATACATTTTTATCGTAAGAAAGTAATTGCAAAAATAAAAGAATTTGGCTAAAAAAAGATTCTGAATTATTAAGTGTTGCGTTCAGTATGCCAACTAAGCTGATAATGCAGCTATAATGATTCATGCTGCTGTAGCAGAGATCTGTGTCCTGGCAGGATCCAACCCACCTGGGATAACTAAGCCTTTCATTTTGCAAAATCCATTAAACCAGGGTCATTGTGTTGGATAATAATGAATAAGTGCCTTTATATGGCAGTTCTTTTGTTGGATGATAAAAAAAAAAGAGTTTTTACTATGGCAGTTTTGCCTTTTGGGTGCACTGAAAACAAAAAGTTGTTACTGCTGCCCTGTTTAATTGTATTCAGTGTACTGGCATTAAAAGGAAGACAGACTTAGAGGGCCTTTCTTTAAAGTTGTGAACTGCAGGGTAACCACAGATGTCAACGGCGAGCGCTTATCTCGCTGAGTAATGTTCAGGCCTACTTCTGTGTGGTACACAGCAATACCTGCCACTTACAGCACTGGAGGAGAAGAGATGAGATAGACACATGAGAGAGAAGTTGAGGCAATGAATGAGTGAAGAATGAAACTCTACAGCACGCTATGCAGGCGCCGTCTCTCAGCGCTTTGTTATGCACCGCCAGCAGAACATGTACTTAAAACTCACTGCTCAATGAGCAATTAGGGATGAAAAACAGATTGATTTTAAATATTTGCCTAAATTACTGGTGACTTGGCTCCCTCCTAATAGTCACCTGAAAAGAGTTTCATAGCTTTTCCCTCTGATACGACAATTTAGGGAAGGTGGTGGGGTGGGGGAGAGTTTGAGGTTGAGGCAGTTTAATATTTTCACTCAAGACTGCTGGTGTAGCATTGGAGAGACATTTAGACAACAGAGAAAGACGTCCACATTTGACACAATTCCAAACCCGAGTCACTAACGTCCGTCGTTCAATATCCAGTCTCTTTTATGTATCCTCGGGCCAAGTGAACTCCTGCAGCCTGGGTGATTTATACCTCTTTAATATCTTTTTTAGATGTCCCCAAATGGAGGGCAGGTACAAAGTACAAGGAGCTGTAGATTTTTATGGATGACATAAAGATCCGGCTTTAGCTTTGTCAGCTGGAATGAAGATTTCAAGGGTGGTCCCTTGTGAGGTGTTTTATGTCGCCACAACAAAAGACTACCACACGTAAGTCATTAGGAACTGCAATTCCCTGTGAACCAGATTGTAACCGGCCCCTGCTCCAGATGTACAGGCAGAATTGGTGCAGTGGCTTCATCTTGTGGTCAGGATCTTTTTTCAATCAGCTTGAGCTGAGGGGGGTTATGGGGTCTGGGTGTGTGCCAAAGAGAAGCCCATTCACTCCGGTGAAGTGTAGCTTTGTTTATTTATTTATTTTATGAGTTTTATATAGCGCTGGCTAGACCCGTAGGTATCAGAGCACTTTACATAAGGTTACACAATGTTACAGAAAATGATAACAATTACACATAACATCAAGAATAAGCAACATATTGAGAGAGGAAAGGAAGGTGAGACAAATAGAGCACAGGGGGGGAAGGGGAAAGTGTGAAGGGGAGGATGAGGGAAAAGACGGCAGGAGAGACGAAAGGAAGTCTGCCCAACGACCGACTAGGTAGGTGACATCCGAGGAGGGAATCCACAGCCCATCTTCCCTTTAGCTAAACAAGGTAGCTCCATCGGGCATCAGTCAAATAGCTAGGTCTCTACTGATGAGGGAAAGCTCACAGAAGAGAGTCCAGTTGATAATCAGGGTGGGAACTATGAGCAAGGACGGGTGAGGGCAAAGGTCAATAGCTGGAAAGAGGAGAAGAGTAGAGCGGAAAGGGGTAGGGTGAAGGGGGAGGAGGGAGATAAGGACAGGAGAGACGCAGGAGAGTTTGCCCAAAGACTGGCTGGGTAGGTGATGGCCAAGGATGGAATCCATAGTCCATCACCCCTTTAGCTCGCGAGGTAGCTTCACTGGGCATCAGTCAAAAGGGCTAGGGCTCAACTGACTAGGGAAAGTTCTCAGAGTAAATGTCCTGGTCGGAGAGCAGGAACAGGGTTGGGTGAAGGCTGATCAAGATGGCAGGTACTACAGTACTTTACAGGGAAGGATGGGCCTGTCTCCCTTTGCTCTTAAAAGGTCACAAGATCTCCCAATGACCCATAGGCGATCAGGGGTAGCGCAGTCCATTAAAAACCAACCTGGACGTATCTCCCAGCGTGGTAGGAGCCACCATTTTGCCTCACGCTGGGGGAGATCCACTCACCTCTGCCTTCAGCTACAAGTGAACAATAGATCAGCCACAACAATAATGACAGGTCTTTAGGCACTGTGGTTAAATGGTAGGTGGATGGCAGGGCATCCGTGGGATATTTGAAATGCTGATGATCCCGGCCGTGGGGGCATCTTGACAGCTACAGATCGGCGGCCATCTTGGAAATGAACGACTAAGTGTTGAAGGTCCTTGAAGTTCAATGGACCAACTCTGACTCAGGCGTGCAAGTTTTAGGGCAAGACCCTGGAACAAGTGGAAGGGAATTGTGCGACTGCGGAGTAGCTCTCATGACAGGTCACAAGATCTGTCTGCGGAAAAGGGAATTGTGCGACTGCGGAGTAGCTCTCATGACAGGTCACAAGATCTGTCTGCGGAAAAGGGAATTGTGCGACTGCCGAGTAGCTCTCATGACAGGTCACAAGATCAGTGATGACCCTGATTTTGTGAATGGCCCGGGAAGCGATAATCCTACCCTAAAACCCCTGCATCTCATCTGTCCCTTGAGTGGACCACGCGTGTGATAACCTACATGCACCGAGAGCGCAGAAGGGTGTGTTTGCCTGGGGAATAGAAGCAAGTATCTGGGGAAGTTGTGGCCACTTACGTATATATCTGCGTTGTTTGCTGTTCTTTTAACCTTTTTGGATGATAAATGTGTTTTGCCAATTGTGGTGTAATGGTTAATCGTGTCAATTTATATTGCATAATGTCATATATATTTGCTTTGTGTGGATGTTTAGTATCCCCTTTGTTCAGCTGGTCCTCTATTATCTACCTAGGTACACTTTCTTTATTTGCTAGCTATATTACTCTCGCGCGGCTGAGAGCAAAGCAGGGAATCCTGTTCGAACACCCATGGAGACACCATGTCTTGTTACATAATCCTGGATTAGTATTATGCCTATGTACAGTGCAGGTGTAATCTAGGCTTCTCTAACAAGCTACTGGTAACTCTCTGGCTACCTGTAACAAGCTCTCCAGTATGCGCCCTATCCTACACAATTTTTAGTTTGTGCTTGCTTGAAATATTTATACCAAAATTGAAATTGAAATATGAGTGTGCAAGACAAAAGGAGTGTATTTTCAGAACTCATCTACTGATCTTTGGAGAAAAATGGCTGAATTTCTAAAATCTATTTGAAGATGATATTTGAGTTCAAAATCATGTGTTACTTGGGAGACTTATTACAAATATCATTGCCTTGATGCCTGGGGGTTGCAGGTGTGGCCGCTCTGTATTGCCCAGTTATGTAAATGTACAGGAATTTATATAGCGCAAATCACCAAGCGGTTTCTAAGCGCTTGCTTAGGGAACCCGTCCTGGTATTCCCCTGTGAGATAACCCCAGCAGGGTATCCGCAAGGTGAAAGCCAGGCATCCCACCGCGAGGGGCTGTTGTGGAGATTAAGCAAGCTATTGCCCAGAGTCGCAGAGTGTGAACCGAGTAGGCACCGGAGCGAGAATTGTCGAGTCCATGGACATTTTAGGACTCAAGACCCCGCCGAGCCGGGAATTGAACCCTGGTCCCGGGCTGACCTCTGCTTCCAGGTCTGCCTCCTCTAACCAGTGAGCCACACTTCTCCACAGTTAGAGGCTTCCCATGCTTACAAAACCTTTTTTACATTAATTCTGGCAATCGTGCCTAATGAACTGAGGGGATTACTGTTGGCAATCTTACACTGGGTGACCACTAGTGTAACCTTGTCTATTAGTAGCTCTGAATGATTTTGATTTAACATAAGTAGTTCTGATTACTGAAAGGGTTGGAGGACACCGCCTCTACACCCAACCACACCAGGCAGCCAGCCCCTGCCGAGCACAGCTTTTGATCAAGTGCAGCAGGGATTGACCACATGCCTGGCTGCAGCCAAGCCCGGGGCTCAACCCAATCTCTATCTTGCTGTGCTTTTGTTGAATAATTCTTTTTGTTAGGTACAGTGATGCCGTCAATGATGTCAGTGGTGGTGTCATAAGTGATGAAATCAATGTCAATTGTGATAGCGGTGTTATGTGTGATGTCAAACGCAGTGCCGGGGGGGGGGGGGGGGGGTTGCCACGAGTAATGGTTTGCTCTGTGAACCATAATGAGCGAATTTCAGTGAGTTTGCATGTCTGAGCCAGAACCATAATTCAGTTTTTAACTGTGATGTTTTTCAGTGATTTTCTTTTTAATATATGTATAGAGTAAGAGAGAGAGAGAAAATAACTTGTGAGAGATGGGAAACAACACAGATTAAACACAACATGAGAGACTGGAAGGGAGAAAGAGCTTAGGGGCACAAATAGAAAGACTTGTTGAGAGTGAGTGAGAGACAGACTATGGCACGATAGGTCCCTGGGCTTTGTTTTGCCCAGTGAGATGCAGGTAGCTTTTTGTCTGATCGGTTGTGATTCGCAACACTGCCCATGCTCACGGAATACTGAGTATTCCTTTCACATCAGCGAACAAGCCGAAACCCTGAACCTACACCTCCTCATTCAAGCCTCATCAGGCAAATCCAATCCCAAAGGAGACCTGGGAGCAGAATCCCCAACACCAAGCACTGAGTGCCTCCATCAGGAAGAACAGATTCAGACCTGCCTGCGCTGTGTATCTGCAACCAGGCGTCATCGAGATAAAGCCTGCCTTTTTTTATCCCAGACCGCAGCTATGATGGAAATCAGCACAGCACCTCCAGTAATAACAAAAGTCCACTTCTTTGTATTGCGCGTTGTGGTATATTCCACTCTATATGGTTGTGGGACTCTGACGTAGACGGATCCCTGTGGTGTGGGGTTCCATGCTGGGGATTCTGGGGCCCTGCCTGGGGATGCACAGTTTGACTGGACTTTCTGTTACTCTTCAATAAGCTCCTCTTTATCGAATAAAACGATGTTGGATCCCAATACACTTCATACTGGAAGCTAAGCCACACGGTTAGGAAGCGGATTACCCAAGATCAGACATTTTTGGTTAAGTAGGCCCTTTCAGGATTGTGAATCTTTCTCCACAGCTTGAACTGTATGCGCTAGATTTCATATCCCCTGTCAGAGGCATTTACCTGGATTATGTAACCAACACACAAAAGAGTATTAGAGCATTTCACTTGAAATACATTTGAGCAATAGAGAGAGGAGGATGTCATCTTTCATTAAAATACAACTACTGGTACAGAAATGTGTCTGGCCTAATGCACATCACAGAAAAATATGATTGTTATTGGTACACAAACTGTTCTGTTGGCTGTGAAGTACTGCAAGTGAAGACACAATTGAACCACAGAAGAGTAACTACAAATAAATTAAACAAATACAGAACAGAAAGAAAAATGCATTGGCAGAAATGAAGTATTGGCCCACAAGCCCTGGCACTTCTTTTCAGGCAGATGTGCACAAGTGTACAGATTAATGCTTTTACTCACATTGCAAGAAAGTCAATGGCTGAAGAGGACTGACCAATGAATGAGGATGTTTGGTTTCGTTTTTTTTTCATTCACGAAGCCTGCGAGACAGCTAAAGCCGTCTCATGGCCGATTCTAAAAATAAATCGAAGGACTTTAGAGAGTAGATCAGGGCTGGACTGGCCGTAGCGGGCACCGGGTATTTCCCCGATGGGCTGCTGGGGTTGGGGCCGGTTTTGTCCCCCTTGGGGGGCATTTTTGTTACCGGTGGCCGGCAATAGAGGCCCCCTGTAACAAAATCGTCAGAATACCGGCTTTAGAAAAACGCTTGGTCGCACGCCACCCTCTCCCCCGGGGTGGGGTGGTTGGGGGGGGGGGGGGTCTGAGCAGTTTGCCAGGGCTGGTTTCGGTTCCCAGTCCGGCCCTGATCAAATTGACAGCTAGCCTGGTACTGTTACACATATTCTGGTTCTTAATGAACCCTGTCTGCTGTGGGGATATTATATTAATTAGGCTATATGTAATGTAGGTGTTGTATATTATATTAGGCCATAGGTAATGTAGGCGTTGTACTAATATAGACAAAAATCTTTTAAAATCAACATTTGATACTGAGATTGGCCTACAGGAATGGCAACACTTTGGGTCTCTGTCAGGTTTAAGATGCAGGGAGATTATATAGTGAGACATGTTTTAGTTATCACACATGTAGTCAAGGGGGTCCTACCAGGATGTCCTCATAAGCCTTACAGAATGATGTCCTGAACCATGGAAGCCAGAAGCCTTATTCTTTGCAAAATAGGCAACAGTGGGTTCTTCTACTGTGTCACAATCTAAAGACTTCCTCTTTCAGGACTATACATGTTTGCAGATAAAGATCTTGAAAATATGGATCTAATGACATTGAATGGTACAAGGTTGCATAGTATGTGTGGAATTCATTTAAAATATCTTGTTTGTCGCTCACTTCCCTCCCACAGCATCTTCATCATTGTGATCCTATTTCTAGATCATTATTGTTTTAGTTTATATTCTAGTTCCTGGTCAGTTTATTGCCCTTTTCATATTATTTTTGGTTTATATGAAGTATTTTTTCTAGATGTAACTTTCATAACAAGTTCTTCCAGCTCTCCTTTGTCTTTCCTTAGTTCTCTTAGATCTTGGGTGATGAAACTCTTTTGTGTTGTGTTTCTAACTGGATCAAGAGTGTTTCCAAATCTGACTTACGTTGCGCAGCAAGTTTAGTACAGGTTGCTGAGTGTGAGAGAAGACTACCCTGATCACTGATTTAGTGGCATATCAGACAACATCACACGGGACCTCTACATTGGTGTTTTCCTGAAAGTAATTCTCGAGAATCTCCCATATAGATGATGCTCTTAGTGTAATGCCTCTCAATGCTCTTTGATTAATGACCAATGGAAGTCTGAGTGAAGGGAGGGTTGCGGCAATGTTTACTGTGATGACCACCAGTGCAGGGGCAGACAGCACATAAGCCGCCAACAATGATGATGGTATTGATGTTGCTCTATCTCTATTCCCTAGAAAATTATCCTTTCTTAAGTGTGTTTTGTGAATGCCGGAACAAAGTTAACAGTCCCTTTCACCTGTGGACTGATGCCTCCAAAGATCAATCAAATGTAAGTCAGTGATTCTCTGCATCAATACTGGTGAGGTTGATTGCTCATGTTGTCTCTGAAATGGATCTATCTTTGGTCGGCTCTAAGATAGCATTAAAGACTTGTAAAAACAATCCTATCAATGTTCGTGTTGTCACTTTATAAACATGTGAGTATGTATGGCGCCAGTGTGGGTGACGACACCGGTGCATGCCTTATAACACAAAAAATGCATAAATAAGCTTCCAATTACTAATGGGGACAATGAAAACAAAATATTGCTATACTGGCATGATGCAAGTTTTGAGGGGGCACGCAACCGGCACACTATTAAAAAAGAATGCTACATTGTTATTGGCGATACCTCAGATTTGCTTTCTCTGTTTGCAGTCAACTTTTCATTATTACTGTGTGACTACGGAGCAGACGTCCCCCACACTCCGGCATGACGGCTGTAGTTTATTATAACTGGGGTAGGTGACAAGCTATCTATGCATACGTATACAGTATACATTTTTTCCAGCACTGTAAAAAACATATATATATATATATATATATATATATATATATATATATATATATATACATATATATATTACCTACTGGCGGTCGCCAGTAGGTATATATAGTTAGGATTTTTTCTCTATGGGATTTTTGAAAATTCTATGTCTAATAACTTTGGCGTTTGTGGACGGAATTGGCTGAAATTTTCAGGAAAATGGCACATTTTGTTTCTGAGCAGCCCTTGAAAATTTGGGGGGGGGGTTCGTCAAGGGGGGGCCGAGAAAAAAGGGGGGTCCCAAAACGTGTTTTTAACATTGAGTTTTCCATAGGGCGGTTGGCCTCACTTTTAGCCCGAACGGCTGAATGGATTTGCACGAAACTTGGCAAAATTGTAGGGACTGGTAGCCCGATGTGCCTTTTGTAGGTCTCAATATATGTGCTCCAGTGGATTTTGAGAAATTAACGTTTAAAAAAAGATATATATCTGTAACAGCGGACCTGGCAGCGTCCCAGGACGCGTACTTTTCGCGCAACGGAGCTTTGTGAAGCGAAGCTGATTGGTTCTCCGGCGTCTGTCAACATTCCAAAAAGTCCGTAGCGGCCGCCATCTTGTCTCTCGGTAGGATCGAGAGACATGAGGAGGTCAAAACAAAGGGGGAAATAACTATAAGGGGGCATAGTAGATCCTCGCTGACCCCCTAGGTTTGATGTGGAGGTTTTAAAAGGGCCCCGCGGGGCAAAAAAAAAAAATAATAATAATAATCGAACGGCTGAATGGATTTGCACGAAACTTGGCAAAATATTAGGGACTGGTAGCCCGATGTGCCTTTGCTAGGTCTCAATATATGTGCTCCAGTGGATTTTGAGAAATTAACGTTCAAAAAAAGATATATATCTGTAACAGCGCTCCGCTTCGCGTAACGGAGGTTTGCGAAGCTGATTGGTCATTCTGTCACTGGGCTATAGTTGGGCTACATCTGGCTGATATTTGGGCTACATTTGTTTTTTTGTGTGTCTGGCGGCCATCTTTAGGCTACATTGGGCTACATTGGGCTTCATTGGGCTACATTGGGCTACATTTGGGCTCCAACATATATATAGGCCAATGTAGCCCAATATATATTTTTCAAAGTTAATTTTCGTAAAAACCACTGGAGCATATATCTTGAGACATAGCAAAGGCACATCGGGCTACCAGTCCCTACAATTTTGCCAAGTTTCGTGGAAATCCATTCAGCCGTTCGAGCTAAAAGTGAGTCCAACCGCCCTATGGAAATGAAGGAAATGAATGGGTAATTTGTAATTAGCAAATAGCTAATCGCAAACTAGGAATGGTAAAGAATCGCTATTTATTCCTTAAAGTTCGCTATTTAGGAAATGCAAAAAACTTTGATGATACATATGGCGGTTCATCTCTAACAAGATAAGAAGCATAGGGATACATTTATGATGACTGGCGCATCACCAGGGATGTGTTAGTCATTCTGTGCCGCTGTTCCGTCACCTATGGTGTGCTGCATTTACAATGCGGCGCATCATGGGGCAAAAACAGCACAGATGCGTGATGTATCTGTGCCGTAAAGGTGGCGCATTGCTGGAGTTGTATCGCAAGTGTGATGAAGCTCCAGCAAGGGTCGGGGGTGCCCCTGTCGCAGGGTTTCTGTTCTCACACAGAACTGTGGACAGAGGATTGGAACCTCGGCGAATTAGGGTGTCCCAAAACTCACGTTAGTAATCAAAAACTCCTTAGCAAGCTAGGTACAGTGTCACATTGGATATAACAAACTCTCAATGTTTAGACAATCCAGAATATGAACTTATAGTACCTCAGGATACGTGGAACTCATGAACAGTCGGTCGTTATATATTTCTTAGAAACCAGAACATGGAGTTAAGAAGAACACATGTGTATTTGAAATGTTTATTTACTAATGCCGTCTTCTCAGGCGTAGTATCTTAGATAATACAAGTACACATATTATCAGTAGCAAAATTACCAGCATAGTTACTAGTACATAAAAAGCGAATGGTGATAGTATGTTAACATGCTGTAAATGAATAAGAGTTAGCAACACTTATAAGCAGCCGCGGGCCGTGGAGGGAGTTACGGTGAGGCAGGGAGGCGGGGAGGGGGAGAAGCAGGGTGGAGAATACAAGTACACATATTATCAGTAGCAAAATTACCAGCATAGTTACTAGTACATAAAAAGCGAATGGTGACAGTATGTTAACATGCTGTAAATGAATAAGAGTTAGCAACACTTATAAGCAGCCGCGGGCCGTGGAGGGAGTTACGGTGGGGCAGGGAGGCGGGGAGGGGGAGGGGCAGGGTAGAGAGGGCTCCACCCTGCTTCTCCCCCTCCCCGCCTCCCTGCCTCACCGTAACTCCCTCCACGGCCCGCGGCTGCTTATATCTCACCCTCCCTAATACACATATTATATTATTTGCTAAGAAGGTCTCTTTGTGTTGGTTTAGGGCGTGCCCATACTTTAGTGTCTTAGATTTGAAGGAATCACATCAGCATACACCAGCTCTCTCTTCATGTGAACCGCATCAACTGTTGTGTATGTGTGTTCGGCAAAGCAATATAAAACCCGCCTCATGCCCAGAATTGGCAGAAGTTGCACTTATGTTATGAGTATGAAGTCGTGGAGATCAGACCTCATAACAATTCTGTATCGTGTTGTTCTTGAAACTTTAGCACTCGCTGTACAGATATAGTTTAACAAGCAAAGCAGATAGTAGAGCAATAACATAATATTCTCATGTAAACCACGATGAACTACTAGGTGGAAAGCTAAAGCAACAACTAAGTGTCGTGTGCAGAAGTTGCAAAAAAGGAAAAATGGCGTTTAAACCGGTAATGAGCCCATGCTAACTTAACACGGTGTAAAGATATCCAGGACCTAGATGACACCTCCCCATGATCCGGAAACGAACTGAATAAGATAATAGAAGTGCCATCTCATGAGAGCAGATTGCAAGTTTATATGTGGACGGTCCTCAAGGTAAAGCATTAAAAACTAGGAAAATTTAATGCTAAAGAAAAATAAAACAGCCAAGTACTTTATCGAGTCTTAAGCCAATAGGCAAGGTAAATAATAAAAACTTGACAAATAAGTCAATGAATTGTCAATGAAATGCTAGTACTCAGCATATCAAACATGAAAAAGGTCTATGACATAACTGTGTATGCAAAATAAGCTGCAACAGCCTCCAATAGGAAGTCACCGTCTTCATCCGAAAACAGTTCAGCCATCCAATTTAAAAGCGGAAAAGAACATACGTGCTCTCCCAGCACCGGATCCTCTATCACCATCAGAGGACAGCTCGGTGGGTTTTCAAGAAAGCTCTGTTCCAAGAAAGACTGTGCTGCCGCCAGTAAATTCCAGGGACCAAGTAGTCCATGCATCAATGCCACAGCCATAATCCTTTCGCCAGGACAAACCAACTCGTGAGTAATGATAGGAGTCATCAGCTGATTAAAGTCGACGTCAGGAGAAACCGGTCCGCAGAGACACAAATCAATGGCCCAATCGAAATCACAGGTCAGGCAGTGAAATACAGGCTGGACACAGGTGAAGTAGGAGAATCGAAAAGATAATCCATATGCCGTGCTTAATATCGCCAACGGCATTGTGCCATAATATTCTAGCATGCGATTGCGGAACAGTGTCAGCAGCTGCAGGGTGGGAGGTTGCATAGGAGGGACATCCATATTTAAAAATGTAAAAAAGCACAAGAGCGTCCGCTGGTAATGCAAGTAAAAATGCCAATCCACGAAGCAGAGTGGAGAAAATAGAATGAAAGGAAGCAGGGATGACTCCAAAGATTTTCTCAAATGAAGTCACGAGACCACTGGTAACAACTTTAAAAAAGTGCGCCAGGGCCTTTGTGGAGGATGCGTTAAAGATAGTCGGAACCATCTTGCTGAAATTGAAAGGCAAATCTGAATTGAAAAGGGTCTGCACCTCTGTACGGGTGTTCGCTATGTGAAGCACGAAAGTTTCACGGGCCGAACTCAAGGCCACCTCTCTCTGAGACAAAAGAGCTCTTATTCTTGCCATGCCGTTGAAATCTGTCCCAAGGTTGGTATTTGTGGCCAGATTGAAAACTCCCTATGTTCATGTGTGGGAGGAAATAGAACATTTCTGCAGCAAATAACCCGTTCACTTACTGTTACGATAAAAGGAACACTTTTAATTAACTCAGAACAATCTTCATTATTGAGCATCAAATAACTACCATTTTCCAACAACTTGAACGTGGGGATGATAGCAGGAACTGGCGTGCCTTGCAACACGCAAGCCATATTTGGTCGGTGTTTGTTGCATGAACCGTGTAACTGTATGTGCCTACACATTAGTGAATGATCTGGCGTCTCAGTGCATTCCTCTCCATTCAGATAAACTTCTTGATCATCTTTGAAACATCTGTATGTGTATGGAAGCGACCAGACCTCATGAAGAAAAGCACTACCTAAAGGTTCATAACGACCTATTGGTATATATTTCATACAATTTGAAAACTTATATAAAGCAAAAGGCAGCGTTATTAAACCGTGGATAAGGCACGTTGCCAAAAAACCCGCAATCCTCTGCTGATGATGTCACTGAGCATGTCATGAATGATGTAATATGTGACATCATCAGCAGTGGATTACGGGTAATAGTATCTCTAGTTTACTCCCCTATAGCTGTCTTTCTTTTAACATAAGTGTCTGTTTCCTTCCCTTATACTTACTGTTTTTGGTTCGCTTCCGGTTCGCGTACCGGCGAGCGAACTGGGAAGCGAACTAAGAGAAATAGAGGTTGGCACAGTTCCAAATATTGTACCAATTTTTTAATAACGGGGAGGTAGTTCTGAAAAGAACTTTTTTTTTTATTGTTTTTGTTGTTTTATATTTTTTTTATTATTTTTCGGAATTTTTTTTTACTTTTTTTGAATTTTTCTGAACAGTTTTATATTTTTTGGGGTTTTTCTTGGAGGGGGCAATGAAAACGATTCATTGTAAAGGGCTCAACAGGAGCAACAAAACAAAAAAAGAAGTATTTATTATTTTGGGCGTTTCGTACAAACTTGCATATGATAGTCAATAGCTCTGTTGATCAGAGTGATGCTTCTTTCTCCGTAGGAAATGAATCCATCGCAAAATACGCAGATGTGTTTTACTTCACCAAATTTCATTTGTATATTTGGCACCATCTCCCTGCCCTCTGGTCCCGTTACTTCCGGTACAACAGATCTTCTGGCCATAATAGGGAGATTATCTAGGTCGTTCCGAAACTGTGCAGCACTGTAGTTGTTAGGATGCCACCTAGTCATATGGCGATGCATTGTGTAGTTTCCGAAACTATTTTTTCTCGGTTCCTCTGGACAGTCTATCTTGACATATAAGGCAAGTTACGTATCTTGCATTTACTTTTTTCTGACCTTTGGGAATTTTAAAAAATTGCCAAATGAAGTTTTCTTTCCGGTGAGACGTCCTGGGCTGCTCAGGCAAAAACTGCCTCTCTTCGTGCTCGTCGTCCTGTTCCTCTTCTTCCTCTTCTTGTTGAATTATAACTTGAGCAGGTGGTCCACTCTTCCTTGGATGTGGTGGAGGTGGTGGGGAAGCACCAGCTGAAGCTACTAAAGAAGCCATTGCTCAGTGATCACAAAGGGTCTTTCTCTCACAATGATGAAAGTCAGAGTGAGGAAAGAAGGAGGGATTTTCATCATTTGGGAAAAACAAGAGTTCTCAACCAATCAAAAGTGTTCATTTTAGATTATATGACCTAGTCTTACATCATTAGGAAACCAAAAGTGAAATGAACCAATGAAAAGTGTTATTACCAAGTCACATGACTTGCTGTGTTTACGTTAAGCGCTTTGCAGGGCCTCCCGGTTTGCTTCCAGAAACCTGCGCTTTGCGACTCGCTTCGCGTACCAGTTCGCTAACGTAGCACGTAATATGACGTATCACGCGACAACGTGAAACGTCATGCGGACGGGAGGCGTCACGATGTTGTTTTCTAACGCGGCACTTGCGGTAAAGAAACGTTTACCGGCTCGCGGTCTATTTCGCGGCATCAAGGTCAGCTAACGGGAAGCTTCCCGATTCGCGAAGCGGGAACGAAGAAAAAAAAATATTTAAAAAAAAAATTATTCATAAACATATCAAATATATTTTTGGATTTAAAGAAGAATACATTTTACAGCTACATATATTAGCTGTTAAAAAACCAATGAAATTCACAGAAAAAACCATAGGTTATAGACCATATATAGTTAGGAATTAGCATTTACAAAACCTTGAAAATTCACTGAAAAAACCATAGGTTATAGACCATATATAGTTAGGAATTAGCATTTAGAAAACCTTATTTTACTCACACAAAACCATTGAAATTCCATATATAGTTAGTTGCACTAACTATATATCGCGCACCCGCAATCCACTGCTGATGATGTCCCATATTACATCATTCATGACATGGTCAGTGACATCACTGATGACATCACTGATGACATCTCAAATGACATCACTGATGACATCATCTAGTGTCTGTGTGTTTTTGTAAAGTTTAAATACGTTTTACATATTGAAGAATGACTGGATGTATGGAAGACTGAGTGTGTGTGTGGCTGGCTGGGAGGTGTGTGACTCTGTGCATATCAATGTGTACTTGTATCAGTGATTGTATAAGAGAGTAAGTATGTGTTAGTATATGTGTGAAAAGTATGGTGTTCTGTGTTTAACTATAGATGAGGAAATCGAAGTGTGATTGATTCTTCACAGGACTGACTAGGTGTATGAGTGCATATGATAGTGTTCTAATAATAACTGACTGTATGTATGAGTAATTGTATGGGTGAATGAGTGAATGTGTGTGTAGACGTACGAATCAGTGAGTGCGTATGTAGTAACTGGTATTGGTGTGTCATGATGTCATCAGTGATGTCATTTGAGATGTCATCAGTGATGTCATTTCAGATGTCATTAGTGATGTCATCAGTGATGTCACTGAAGTATGGTGTTCTGTGTTTAACTGTATAGATGAAGAAATGGAAGTGTGATTGATTCTTTACAGGACTGACTTGGTGTGTGAGTAACTCCATGGATGAGTGGCAGTGTGTGACTGTCTGCATAGGTGTATGAGTGCATATGATAGTGTTGTAATAATGAGTGACTGTATGTATGAGTGATTGTATGGGTGAATGAGTGAATGTGTGTGTAGACGTAGGAATCAGTGAGTGCGTATGTAGTAACTGGTATTGGTGTGTCATGATGTCATCAGTGATGTCATTTGAGATGTCATCAGTGATGTCATCAGTGATGTCATTTGAGATGTCATCAGTGATGTCATCAGTGATGTCACTGACCATGTCATGAATGATGTAATATGTGACATCATCCGCAGTGGATTGCGGGTGCGCGATATATAGTTAGTGCAACTAACTATATATGGAATTTCAATGGTTTTGTGTGAGTAAAATAAGGTTTTCTAAATGCTAATTCCTAACTATATATGGTCTATAACCTATGGTTTTTTCAGTGAATATATATATATATATATTTTTTTTTTTTATTCTCCTTTTCGCCTAATTAAATGCTACTGTTAATGATGGTCAAATGATATATTCCAATTTTTTAGGCTAATAGCACTGGGATTCATCCAACATTGATTGCCTCCCTTACACTGTTTCATACTGCATATTTTTACACTCTGTTTTGGGATCAAGGGATGCACTATGATATTAAGAGATAGAAAGCTAACACACTTAGCACTATGAAGGGGTATAATGAGGTAGTTGGTCACACATATTTGCGTTTATCTCTCATATCTTTTGTCTTTAGGTTCACCTATCCAATTGAGGGACCTGTAGCATTTTAGTATTACCTTATCTGCATGGTTTGATTGGCTACCATAGCTAGTAAGTCCTTTACCATGAAGAAGACCTGATATCCTGATAGCCTGATGTAGCGGTCGAAATACGCTGGTGACTGCAGTTTTTTTCTGGTCAGGTGATTTATTGAATGTGACCTTATGACCAATTTTTTTATGTTTTTCAATATATCACAGGTATACACCAATTAAGGAAATCTTTGAGAATACCTCTAGGTATATTTTATATTCGTCTTGCCAAAAAACAGGACCCAAGAAACTGCCCTGAAAACAGATTTATAAGAACTCTCAGGGTTAAAAATAGTTATCCCACAGTTGAGTTGACTGGGGTGGCACTGCTCCTATACCAGTGTGAGAGGTCATCAAATGATGAAGCATGCCGTGATACGTTATAACCGTTGTGACTTCATTAGCTTCATGTAGTTGTTTGTGCTTATCTTTATGTGGGGGGATATACTTGAGGATTCATCTCCATTGCTCTCTTACGGGGACAGATTAAAGTCTCCACCCAGGAGTAATCACAAGTTCGGGAAGCCAGTAATTCTTGGAAACAGTACCCTGTAAAATCGTTCTTCGTCATCATTAGGGCAGTATATTGAATATATAGTTAAGAACGCAAAGTTTGCCTTTAACTGCCACACAACAGCCCTGTTTATCTGTGTACTTAGCTTCTAAATTGAACAGTATTACTGCGACCCCTATTCACTATAGCATGGTGTTGAGTAGGGTACCAATATGAATAAAGGCAACTTTTATGCATACAATAGGGGTGCCGCCTGGATAAGTACTAAACCTACTTTCTTAAGTTGTAACCTTCGCAAAATAGCTTTTCTCTTAATTGATAAACTCAGGCCGTGCACATTAAGGAAGATTGTTCTAAGAGGGTGCGTTAAGATATCTGGTTGTGTTCCTTTCGTATGTGGTGAACTATTGTATCCTTGCGGAGCCTGGCTCTTTGAAGCTGCTTAGCCAGGGTGGCCAGAATGCTATCACTTTCCTGTTGGTTTATGTGCCTCTTGCCCTGCTGTGGAACGTGCTTCGCGTGCTGGATGTTCAACCATTGTAAAGAAATAAATATAATTTAGTTCGCTTCTTTAGATAAAACCGTACAAAATTCCATAGCTGCCATTGCCTGAACATTTTGGCAACCTTCCCAAGATGGGTAGGTGTGTCATTTTGCTCCTCAGTCATATGAAGGGGCAGATATCGTGAGCTATGCTTGACCCACGACACCCCCACCCATCTTTTTTCTTATATATAGAACATCTTAGAGTTCAGGTACTTGACAATTGTTTGTTCAGAATGTGAACTTGCAGAAAGTTAATGGAGAAAATCGACTTTATCCATCGCCACAGGAACCATCTGAATCTTCCTTCTTGTGACAGTAAATGTAATAAAAAGAAAATCAAGGTCCCCTAGAAACAGTAAATTTATGAAGTCTCTGCTGCGTTGTTCTTTGGCTGTCTTACGAGGCCTCCTCGTCCGATCAGTCTGCGGAAGGGGCTTCTTCTCCTGCTGTTCCTCGATTCTCGCCTCTCTCCTGTCTCGAGCAGAGCACAGAGTTCTCCAGTGGGTTCCCGGTGCTTCTTGTTGTGACCCGGCAGTCTGTGCCGAGGTTCCGGGAGGTTGGATAATCAAAATGTCCGTGGCTTCTTCCGGTCCTTTTACTGCCTGTTGTTTGTCATTTGAGGAGAACGGCAGGTGGAGTGGAGCCCTCATTTATCAGTAATTTCGTTTGGTGCAAGTATTGTGTAATGCATTTAAAAGTGTCACTTTCTAGCTATAGTGATGATGAAGAAGTCATCCTGGAAGACTGTAATCGCGCCATTTCCAAATACAACAGCCACAGCTCCATGCAGCGTTCAGGACTTCTTCCTTTGGGTTGAATGAGTGCAGTCTGGTGATCTGAATTATGTGTACGTTTCTTCCTTTGTTCAAATCTCGAATACACTCTTTGTGGTTCGTCTAATGTATCTTTTTAACATCAGTGATTGGAGGCAGATCGTGGAACTGTGCTTGAACATGTTTATTTACAACAAGGGGTCGTGAGGGACAGAGTTTCTGAATTAAGCAGAATACTCTCACCCAGTCAAGAGATCAGGGCTAGATCCAACACCGTTTTTTAGCTCATTGCACCATCCCAGTTTCAGAAC
This sequence comes from Lissotriton helveticus, assembly GCF_964261635.1. NCBI lineage: Eukaryota > Metazoa > Chordata > Amphibia > Caudata > Salamandridae > Lissotriton > Lissotriton helveticus. The sequence goes on along the minus strand of NC_136070.1, from coordinate 684,750,395 downwards.
CTGGCTGTATGCAAATTAGTCTGTTCCTGTCCCAGTGCATGATGGGAACAGGGCAAACCAAACTACAAAAGCCAATTCTTACACTGGGAAGGAAACAAGCTTCCGGGGACCGGTTTCTGGCATTACAGCCGTCTTCGGCCCGGCTTGCTTGAATCCTGATGGTGCAATGAGCAAGGGACTCATGTCTGAGTATACCCTTCCACGCTTAGGGTGGACAAAATTATTTACAACAAGGGGTGGTGAGGGACAGAGTTTCTGAATTAAGCAGAATACTCTCACCCAGTCAAGAGATCAGGGCTAGATCCAACACCGTTTTTTAGCTCATTGCACCATCCCAGTTTCAGAACCTGGCTGTATGCAAATTAGTCTATTCCTGTCACAGTGCATGATGGGAACAGGGCAAACCAAACTACAAAAGCCAATTCTTACACTGGGAAGGAAACAAGCTTCCGGGGACCGGTTTCTGGCATTACAGCCGTCTTCGGCCCGGCTTGCTTGAATCCTGATGGTGCAATGAGCAAGGGACTCATGTCTGAGTATACCCTTCCACGCTTAGGGTGGACAAAATTATTTACAACAAGGGGTGGTGAGGGACAGACTAATTTGCATACAGCCAGGTTCTGAAACTGGGATGGTGCAATGAGCTAAAAAACGGTGTTGGATCTAGCCCTGATCTCTTGACTGGGTGAGAGTACTCTGCTTAATTCAGAGACTCTGTCCATCACCACCCCTTGTTGTAAATAATTTTGTCCACCCTAAGCGTGGAAGGGTATACTCAGATGTGAGTCCCTTGCTCATTGCACCATCAGGATTCAAGCAAGCCGGGCCGAAGACGGCTGAAATGCCAGAAACCGGTCCCCGGAAGCTTGTTTCCTTCCCAGTGTAAGAATTGGCTTTTGTAGTCTGGTCTGCCCTGTTCCCATGATGCACTGGGCCAGGGACAGACTAATTTGCATACAGCCAGGTTCTGAAACTGGGATGGTGCAATGAGCTAAAAAACGGTGTTGGATCTAGCCCTGATCTCTTGACTGGGGGAGAGTACTCTGCTTAATTCAGAGACTCTGTCCATCACCACCCCTTGTTGTAAATAATTTTGTCCACCCTAAGCGTGGAAGGGTATACTCAGATGTGAGTCCCTTGCTCATTGCACCATCAGGATTCAAGCAAGCCGGGCCGAAGACGGCTGAAATGCCAGAAACCGGTCCCCGGAAGCTTGTTTCCTTCCCAGTGTAAGAATTGGCTTTTGTAGCCTGGTCTGCCCTGTTCCCATGATGCACTGGGCCAGGGACAGACTAATTTGCATACAGCCAGGTTCTGAAACTGGGATGGTGCAATGAGCTAAAAAACGGTGTTGGATCTAGCCCTGATCTCTTGACTGGGTGAGAGTACTCTGCTTAATTCAGAGACTCTGTCCATCACCACCCCTTGTTGTAAATAATTTTGTCCACCCTAAGCGTGGAAGGGTATACTCAGATGTGAGTCCCTTGCTCATTGCACCATCAGGATTCAAGCAAGCCGGGCTGAAGACGGCTGAAATGCCAGAAACCGGTCCCCGGAAGCTTGTTTCCTTCCCAGTGTAAGAATTGGCTTTTGTAGTCTGGTCTGCCCTGTTCCCATGATGCACTGGGCCAGGGACAGACTAATTTGCATACAGCCAGGTTCTGAAACTGGGATGGTGCAATGAGCTAAAAAACGGTGTTGGATCTAGCCCTGATCTCTTGACTGGGTGAGAGTACTCTGCTTAATTCAGAGACTCTGTCCATCACCACCCCTTGTTGTAAATAATTTTGTCCACCCTAAGCGTGGAAGGGTATACTCAGATGTGAGTCCCTTGCTCATTGCACCATCAGGATTCAAGCAAGCCGGGCCGAAGACGGCTGAAATGCCAGAAACCGGTCCCCGGAAGCTTGTTTCCTTCCCAGTGTAAGAATTGGCTTTTGTAGTCTGGTCTGCCCTGTTCCCATGATGCACTGGGCGAGGGACAGACAAATTTGCATACAGCCAGGTTCTGAAACTGGGATGGTGCAATGAGCTAAAAAACGGTGTTGGATCTAGCCCTGATCTCTTGACTGGGTGAGAGTACTCTGCTTAATTCAGAGACTCTGTCCATCACCACCCCTTGTTGTAAATAATTTTGTCCACCCTAAGCGTGGAAGGGTATACTCAGATGTGAGTCCCTTGCTCATTGCACCATCAGGATTCAAGCAAGCCGGGCCGAAGACGGCTGAAATGCCAGAAACCGGTCCCCGGAAGCTTGTTTCCTTCCCAGTGTAAGAATTGGCTTTTGTAGTCTGGTCTGCCCTGTTCCCATGATGCACTGGGCCAGGGACAGACTAATTTGCATACAGCCAGGTTCTGAAACTGGGATGGTGCAATGAGCTACAAAACGGTGTTGGATCTAGCCCTGATCTCTTGACTGGGTGAGAGTACTCTGCTTAATTCAGAGACTCTGTCCATCACCACCCCTTGTTGTAAATATGAACATGTTTCTCCAGCACATCATTAGGAATCGTGTGTTGCCTATTCCGCTGATTCTTAAATTGTTCCTTCTTGATTTGTTTACCAAATCCGCCAGTTGGTCATCTAGGAATTTCTGCTGGGATTCTAAGGCCACCAGCTGAGTTTTTAAATCATTTCTCTAATGTGCTTGTTTAGCCATTGTTGATTCAATATGATCCAAACTTGTTTCCACCTTCTGAATCGAACAATCCAGCTCTCCTAACGCCTGGTTGAAATCCTGGCAAAGGGAGGTCATATCTTTCTTAAACTCACTTAACAGACATTTTATGTCTCCTTTTGCTGTTGGGGATTGGTGCGCCAAAACGTTGCCAGCAGTCTCATTGCCATGCAGTTATCCATTCATGTCTGCGCATTGGATAGTATGGAATTCTATGATATTCTGGGATTCAGGTTTTATTTGTGCCAATGCCTTGGTCAATAGTGTTTGTTTCAGTTCTTAGTTAATTTCTCCCATGTAGCGTCACTGACTCTGCGGTAAGGAGCTTTTGCCCTCAGCTCTCTGTGCATGTTTAGGGCCACTCAGGAAACATAGCCACGTTGTTTCCATCTATCTTGCCTCTCTGCCCTCTGCAAGTGCTAATTGTCTCTGGGGTATTAGTCCGTGTTACTCAGTTCCACTATGTCTTTAGTCCTCACTTGGGGACTTGCTTCCTTACTTGTTGCCTTCTTAATTATTTTATTCTGATGTGGCCCAGCCCATATCAGTCCCCTGCCTACACTCTTGATTTGGATCACTAAAAGTTGGGTGCCCACTCAGCTGCCTCGTCCACTCCCGCAGGTCTTGTCTCAACATAAGCTTCCTTTTGTGGGTGCGACTCCTCGTTCCAGGAAGCCCACTTTTCCAGCACCTCACATCCTGCGGCTCTCCTCTAGCAGCTCACCAGCTTTCAGGCCACTCACTCAAAGTATTGCTTTGGCATAGTCGGCTGCCATTTTGGAAGTGCAGCTGCGTCATCACAAGAACTGCTTTTTCCCACGGTTTTGTACCACTTTCTGCAACAACATTGGTGATAACTGGTCCCCTGCTTTAAGGCCTTCCTAGTGGCATTCTGTTTCCCTGATATAGAAGGAGGATGAGTCACATGGACACTATATTGGGGGCCCTGGCCTTGTAGCTCAGCAGGCACCTGTTCTTGCGGGTCACTGCCCCCGTTCCACCCCGCCTTCTTGAAGTCTGAGAAGTCAGACAGACACTGGCATAACGAAACTAGAGGGGGCACTCTGCAAAGTACATTGAGGGTCTCCCCTCTGCACTCACTCTGGAGCTCCCAGGCCAGAGTACTGTGCTGAGGGGGGAGGGGGGGGGCTCTGAAACACCAAGGACAGAGCTGGTAGCTGAGAAGGATGGGGTACCATCTACTGGCTTAGGCAAACTTGAAACAAAAAAGAAACTCTGCTAAGGCGAGACAAGCCAGCACCACCCCAAGAACATTGACGTTTGGAAACTGTGAACTCTGCCTGCCTACACAAGGCAACTTATTCTCATCCACTCAAACCTGCATGACTGAAGGCAACAAGCAGTCTGCAGCAGGGAGCCTACTTTGTGACAGGAGGAGGAAAATCTCCAATTGCCAAATCTGAATGCAGCACAGGAACTTTAAATTGACGGTCTGTGTAAAATGGAGAAGCCATGTGGAATGCAACTGTCACTTTAAAACGCTATCATTCTGCATTAACTGACCCAACGTGTGTCATTTTGGCCTTATCTTAATCATAAAATAGGTTTTAATTTAACCAGCTAGTCATTTGAGCTGGTGGTTGCTGGTGGGCTTCACTGCACTTATTTTAGGGAACCAGGCACTTTAAGGAGAGCAACGCAGAGAAAAACACATGTAGGCAAAAGAAGAGAAAGATGGAAAAAAGTCACAAACAAGGGAGAAAGTAGGGACCTACAAGCAGGGATGGCTTTAGCGCTGGTGGCGCCCGGTGCAACAATCATTTTTGGTGGCCCCACAACCCATGGCCACCTCCTCGGATTCTCTCACTACCACTGGGCAAAAGTGCCCTTCATCTCTCCAATCATAAGTTATTGCTAAACACAGCGCACCCCCCCCCCCCCCCCGAAGTCAGCGCCGCTCCACAGGTCAGCGCCCAGTGCGGCCGCATGGGTCGCACTGCCCTAAAGCTGGCCCTGCCTATAAGAGAGAGATAAAGGGGGCACAGCCTTTGAATCCAGCGCCCGGATATTCAATAGCTCTGGCTGCGGGCTTCTAAACAGAGCTTTGGGCACCGGCACTCTTTTTGGTTTATTTACATAATAAGCACTGGATGTAACTAAATGGATCTGTTAGCTTTGTGGAGCGGTTTACCTGACCCATGTGTTGTGCTGGTATTCTTAACCCTGAACACACGTGCTCTGAAATCGTGTTTAGTCTTGGTTCAATAAGGGGTAATCAAGGCTGTCTCAGAAAAACAGCATTTGGCAGACTAGGAGCTAGCCTTGCACGTAGAAGGAGAAATTTGCCCCATTGGATAACCCAGCTCCCTACAGTGATATACTCTGCTATGGTTACCAACGCCATGGATACACCTGATAAATTGAAAACTCAAAGGGAACTGGATCTTGGCAGCAGTGGGAGACAGAATGTGAAGCGGCTTTGCAATACCAAACAGGTAGTAATCAGAGAAGAATTCTGTTCAGTGCAACTCAGATATCTGCGTAGGGTGCGTAAACAAGAGAAGTCTAATACTGATATTGGCAACAGAGGTTGTGGAGAGGTAGAGACTTGCATTCGCATCATTTTGTCAGTTCTGGACTGATATTAAATATCAACTTACTGCTGTTGGTAATCGTGAAGAACCTCTAGACCCAAAGACGACGTTAGGCGTGTGGGAAGACGCTGCCCAAAAGGGATTTGGGTCAGAACGGATATTCCATCAGTGAGTGTGGAAGGTGGTAAAATGGAATCGTGCAGGAACACTGGAAAATATGTAAATGACGTCAGAGGATGCCCAAAGAAGGTCTAAGAAATCAAGGGACCACGGAAAGAACAAAGAGAACTCCTAGAATAATATAAGTCAGGAAATACCCCATCCGTAAGAACGCGGCTCTCCCCTGGACGGAGCTCTCCAACCTCCGGCCCATCTCCCTCCTACCATATCTTAGCAAGCTGGCCGAGAAACATGTTAACGCACACCTGTCAAATTACATCGAGGCAGCGGGCGGCCTAGACCACTCACAATCTGGTTTTAGGCCCAACCATAGCACCGAATCAGCCCTCCTGTCAGTGACAGATAACATCAGAATGTCACTTGACAGGGGGAGCTCAGTGATTCTGGTGCTATTGGATCTGTCCGCTGCCTTCGACACGGTGTCGCACAAAATCCTTCTCGGCCGCTTGAAGGGAGTGGGAGTAAAAGGGACCGCCCTTGCGTGGCTTGAAAGCTTTCTTGCAGATAGACAACAGGGTGTCAAACTAGGCTCCCATAAATCTATCTGTAGGAAGCTCACTAAGGGTGTGCCACAGGGCTCATGCCTGAGCCCCACGTTATTTAACGTATATGTGGCCCCCTTAGCGGAGATTATAAGATCTTACGGGTTCTCCCCAATCTCTTACGCTGACGACACTCAGCTGTTGTTTCCCTTCCAAACTATCACACCTGCAGTCATGCAATCCTTTCAAAATGGCATGAGAGCTGTGGCAGGTTGGATGGCCCAGAACTTCCTCCAATGCAACGTGACTAAAACCGAAGTCATGTTGTTTGGAGGGGCCACCCTGCTCTGGTCTCTGGATTGGTGGCCACTTGAGCTAGGACCTGTTCCTGCGCCCAAACAGACCATTAAAAACCTGGGAGTACGACTTGACCAAACACTGATTTTAAAAGACCATGTCAGTCAAGTCACGGGAACATGCTTCCGAATAATTGGTCTTCTACGGCGCATTTTCCCTTTCCTGCCAGACATCCACAGGAAAACGCTGGTACAGGCACTAGTACTCGGGCGGGTAGACTATTGCAATGGTCTACTCATCTCCGCCAACCAAGAACAACTTTGCAGACTGCAGGTGGTGCAGAACACCGCAGCAAGACTCATCCTGAATGCCCCCCCCGTACCCCGTCACGCCCTCTCCTTTCTCACCTTCACTGGCTCCCAGTGCAACAACGGGTCAATTTCAAACTTTGCTGCATAATGCATAAATGCATTTATGGGTCCGGTCCCAAATACTTAAAAGACATCTTTGTCCCCTACTCTCCTGGACGTGCTTTGCGCTCCAGTAACACCATGCTGATGCATGTACCCAAAGTCATCAGAGCGAGACAGGGTGGCCGTGCACCCTCTCTCAAAGGCCCCTTGCTATGGAATTCCCTCCCACCACAATTGAGACACATCTCTAATCTCTTTTCTTTTAGAAAAAAATTAAAAACATACCTATTTACCCAAGATTAATCCGCCTCTGCTCCCTACACTGCTTTGTCCCTCAATTAGCTCCTTCGACTCATACAGAAGCTACGCGCAGAGATACCCCCTCGGGGCTGATTCAGGCGCGCTACAAGAATATAAATAAATAAATAAATAAATACAGGTGGGCAATGCAAGCAAAGGTTAATTCGGAGAGACCACTGTGCTAGACAGTTGAAGAAGTATGTATGTTCTCACAGAGTGTCGAACATTAGTTAATTAAAGGGGCGAGCAGTGGCTTCCACCTACATTACGTCTGATATTTTTCGTTCCGTACATATATAGTTACTCAAGTTATTCGTTGTGTTTTTTTCTTCATGATAAACTAAAATCCAGACAAATGACTTTGAAAATTGACTTTCTTATTGCGAACACAAGTAGGTGGCAGCAAGACAGCCTCTTCATATGAATATGCGTTAAGGGCTGTGATAAATATATGTGTAAATAAAAGAAAAGGATAGAAAACAAGAGATGACAGTGTGAAGCATAAGGAAGTGGAAGTGAGAATAGAAGAATGAACAGCTTAAAAACACTGAACAAAAACTAGGAGAACTAAAGAATTAAGTAAACTGGTCGCCCTTCGGCATGCTGAAAAAAGCAAAAACAAAGACTAAATTGTTACTGTGGTACAAAAAACCTGGATTAAGGTCCTTGCATTCCCGGACTATCCTACTGTGAAAACCTGTATAAATTACTGAATTTCCATGTCTAAAACAAATGACAGTGCTTATGAAAATGGTATACTGTATAATGTAATTATCTATATATTTACATTTACAAGTAGCCTTAATGCTTCCCTTTAGCAACCTGAAGCTGGCCCCTTTTATCAGAGAGGCACTCAGTTGGGTTGTGAAACCCTAAAAAGCAGTTGATAAATGAGCCCCCACCTTGCACTGGAGGATCCGACGCAGCGGGCTGCAGCTTGGGACCGCAAAGCCTCCTTAGATGTCAGTCCCAGGAGTGGGACTCGTGCACTTTGAAGGGAGATGAAAGGCAATGCTTTCATCATGGTGAGGTTTGCGTCCATGGTAAATGAAACAAGGAACCTTTAAAAGTAAGCTACTCCGCCATTAGTAGCGAGAGGGGGCACAAGCCACTGTGCTGTGTCATTTATTAGTTGCGCTGTTTCTCATCCAAGGCGAGTCTCTCCTTGATGATCAAGTCACAGCTTTAGGCCTAGTTGATCTTTTGATGCTTGCAAATCCAGTCCTTCGATAGAGCCGACATTTTAAAGTTTCAAAAATGAAGCTCATTGCATGCTTTTGTATAGCAATTCCATTTATTAGCATTCAAAATCCCTGAAGAGGCACTGAAGTGCTTTATGGCGGATACTCCGCAAAACCCAAAATTAGTGGTTAACCCAATAGTTTTTAGTTATTGTTCCATATTGTTGGTTTTTGGGTTAGTGTTATGCTCTCAGAAAACTGTTTGAAGCATTGCCTTCAGTATTGGGTTAAATTATCAGGAGTTGAGTGTGACTACTAGGGTGAGTTGATGCAAGTAGAAAAATTGGATGAGTAAATACAGGGATTTTAGATATTTTGAGACTGCGATTGATTACAGACAGAATTTGTGATTTATGATGAGAGTGGTATGAGTAGATAGGCTAGAAAAGTACAGGTATTGCAACAATGGGTAAACAGATTAGCTAATGATATGCATAAAGAGATGTGGTTAGTTTACTGCAGTGTGCTAGAGTGTACGGCAGTACGGCCTGCAATAGAACAGGATACACTCAGAGGCACTAAGACAGGCAGAGGATGTAGCATACGGAGAGAATCATTCAAAGGTAGAAGAGATAATAATTCCTAGCTTTAAATTATATTCAATTTTCATGGATTGTTTTAGGAATATGGTGGAGGTAGGATATTGAGATATGGTTGCAATCTGGAGAAGTATAAACAGTAGAACGAAGAGCTGATTACCTGTAGGCAGGTGATAGTGTTGTGTCTTAGGTTGGTCTATTTGGCTATTGATGGTGTTGATACAGTCTGGTCTTTTTCACATAGTTATTGAACATTACTGAGACTGTTTGACTTTGCAGCTGTTTTTTAGTATGAGGTACTGAATTATGTGCAATATCTGGACAGTGGGCCCTTTAGGTTTATCTGGTAGGATTCTCAAGAGTGGACAGTCACAGGAATGTGTACTGATCATTCTGTAATGCATTTGTTTGATACTAGGTGGTATGTTTATAGGGATAAGTGGTTCTCCGTTATAGAAGGGTTATTTGTACAGTGATTCTACTGATTTAATTCTTCTTTGATCTTAAGGGGCCCTGGAGGGTGTTTGTCATTAATCAGAAATTGGGCTCATGTGGATTCTTTGTGGAATCACATTGAGAAGTCTTAACCACCCTTCCAAACTAACAGTGATTCTGTGCCTCTGACCTTTGAAGGTAAGAAGTCCATAGTTCTGCGGCTTCAGTGGAGAAAGTAGTGCCTCCAATGGTTTTCTTCCTCTAAGCAGGGATTGTTAAGTGGGGTGCTAGGCTGGACCATAAGTCCTGCGTTGGGAGTATTCTGTCATTTTTGCTCGAATAAATTGTGGTATTTTTACATGTATAGCTTGTGGGTGATGCACACTAGTTTGAAAGAGGATCTTCTTGCAACAGGGAGTTGGTGTCCAGCCTTTAGGACCAGAGAGATGTGGGTTTGTATAATTACATTTAGTTGTTTTGCTGCTAAGTTTTGGATTTTCTGTAGCCTTCAGATAGTTGAGAGCTGAATGCTGTGGTATAGTCTATTAACATAATCAAATTTGGAGAGGATGAGTTATGATGTTGCTTGTACCTTTTGAGATAATCCAAGAAAAGGGAAGATGCATATAAGTGCTTTCATTGTGTAGAAAGGAGATAGACACAGCCTTTCTGCTTGATTTTTCATGGAAAGTATAAAATCAAAGAATAGCCTAAACGTAATCACATCTACAGCTATTTTGATGGTGGTCACAGTTTATCTGGCCAGAAATATAACTTTTTTCCACTCACCACAGGTCAGTGTTTTAGGTTTTGAAGTATTCAGCTTGTGGGGATTCCAAAAGGAACCCAAGCCCTAAACCCCACAGCCAATAGAACCACAGCTCTGGGAACCCAATAGGAGCCCATATCTTAAAGCCTGCCGAACAGAAATCCAACCTCTAAGAACCAACAAAAGCCCACATCTTAACCTTTACAGCCAATAGAACCCTAGCTCAGGGAACCCAGTAGAAGTCCAGGCCCCAAACTATAACCGGAATGATAGCCCTGGGAGCCAATAGGAGCTCAAACCCTAAGCCACAGAGCTAGAAGAGCCAAAGCTCTGGGAACCATCAGGAGCCCAACTCTAATCCCTACAGTCAATAGAAAGCCTAGGCCCTTTCAAAAGTCAAAGGCCTGACACCTAGTATCAATCAATACCCTAGGCCCTGAAGCCTAGGGCCAAATATAGTCTCTGAGCCCTGGGAACTATTTAGGCAATAACACCTAGGGCCCTGTCAACATAAGCACTAGTAGTTGGTGATTCACAGGAAACGTTATCACTAGCTCTATAGATCAGGTAACCTTCTACTTAAGGGGAAGCGCAAGGTGGTAGGCGAAGAGTAAGACCTTATTCAGGTAACTCAGAGCCCAGTCGAATCAATTAGCGTGCAACTGATGTGAAGAGGGGGCTGGGAGCTGCTGCTCAGTTCAGAGTCTCCTTGGTTGCGATTGGCCCAATGCACTTTTCTGCTCTTGCTTAACACTGCACGCAAAGCTCAATTTAATAATTTGGAATGCTATCATGCACATTAAATTCCTTCTCTAAATTCATTACAGTACTATGCAGAGTAGGAAACACAAGTTAACATAGGAAAACAGATTAAACTACACATTTAAACTAGTTTTTTTTATTATATTTCGTGTCTTTTCATCACTTTAATACAGATTGTAAAAGGAAACCCCATTCAGGAGCAGAGACACACAGACAACAGATTAAATTACAAACGCGCAGTTAAAAGCCACTTGCTCTATCCAACGTTTCTCTGGCACTGCTTTCTGGGTTGCGAACTGTGCACACTACCTGGGGCCCATGGGAAAAAGATTGGCTACCTTGGTTGCACTTTCCAAACCTTGAGGGGCTGTGCAAGTTGGGAGGGTACGAGGAAGGCGTTATTCAGTTGACTCTGATTACAGCTAGCAAAACCAAAAGGTCTGGGTCAGTGTTACCAGGCTTAGTAAATTTGGCTAGAAGGGTGTGGAGTTTTGCCTTCAACTAGTCTACAGTTTTTGAAGGAAAGGGTGAAAAATTAAGCAGGAAAGGAAGGACAAATGAAGAGATTAAATGAGGAAGAGAGGGAAGAATGAAAGAAGACATGGTGGATGACAGGAAAGAAGAAAGGCAGGTTGTCAGGAAGGAGAGGAGAGGAGAAGAAAAGAAGCCCAATGGGATTTACGGAAGGAAGAAAGAAAATAAGTCAAAGGGGCACCATATATTTAGTTCTTAGATTTCATTTGAAAAGCCAGTGCATTCTGGTACTTATAGTTCCAGCGGATGTACGTCAGTACAACGCGATCAAAATGATCGCGGTACTTTACGACGCAGCCATTACAACGCAAGTCGTTACAACGACTTGCGTTGGAGGGCGCTGGATTGTGATTAGTTTAATTTTCTATTCCAACTCCAGCCCACGTAACAGTAGGGAAGGTGTTGGAATAGAAAATCAAACTATTCCTTTAACAAGAGGGTAGTAACGACTTGTGTTGTAATGGCTGCGTAGTACAAGACGCATGGTGTAAACACTGCGTTGTAAAGGATGTTTACCGTTCCAGATTGCTTCCATTAACCCAATCTGGACAATGCACCTGATGATTTGTAAGAGAGGCGAGGACTGAATACATGGTTTCCTCCAGACATGAAGTGATACGTCTGCCTTACGAGAGCCAGGCTCATGCAGCATCCGTTTAGATTTAAGGCTGAGGGAGGGAGCTGCTATCTACAAGCCTAAAGATCACAAGTGCTCTCAGGTGGCTCTTTACATGTGTGTTCTGTGCGTTAGCAACATTGTAAATTAAATCCAAGGTTCATCCCCTGTAGAAGGGTGATGACGTTTCCCATCCCCTGCACAGCACTTCAATATTGCTGTTATTTGTTGTGCTATTGTGTTCAATTCCTGAGCCATGCTGCCCTAGGAACATGTGCTTTGTAAACCATTTGGTAAAACTGCATGACTGTAGTGTTCACGTCTGCAGTCTGTGTGGACACGCCGCGGTTCTACAACAGTGTGCCACATGTGGTTATATGGAAGACTTGTATACTTAAATAGTGTCTGCAATAAATAAATTGTCCTAAAAATTGATTACAAAAATATTGTCCTGCTGGGTTTAGATTTTCTATTGGTTCCAACGAGACAACATGTGTGTAAACATTTAGAACAAGATATTTATGTCCCAGACGACATTCTGACACTTAGATTCTTTATTAATTGCATATACTTCACCAAATGCTGAAGGCAATTCAATTTTGATGTGGTGCACATCGCTAATTTAATTTTCACTATCATATTTCCTTAGGCTTTCTAATAGATATGGGTAGGTAAGAAACTTCCATATCCCTTTTGTAGTCATAACTGAGTTGTGGTGACTTTCAAAGTGTGCTGAGTTCAGTGACTCCCCGGCTGTCCGCTACAGTGTATTGTGAAGGCAGTTTTCACACTCTGGATGTTTTCATTGTTGTTGCTTGACGCAGCTTTAAGGTTGGAAGCGGCGCTCTCAATATTGAAACTGCACATTCTTGGTGCCACCATTTCCCTACTGCAATAATGATACCAACTGCTCCATGGGTGTGGCATTACTCCAGGCAGTAACTCTGCCTAAAAAAATTACATAAGGTTTTCGATGCAGCAAGAGCTAAACTTGTTTTTTCTGGCTGGGGAGGCACTCACCCTTCCCTTCTACCCCATCACTTCATCTCACCCTCAGACAGAAGCATTAATGTACTCCCAGCAGGTAGTAAATGTATACATAAAATCTCACGGAATTGGAGCTTCCATGTAGTTTTAAGATCTATAAATCTGGTCCTACCAGGTAATCCCTCATTCCTTTGGCCTTAATTTGTAATTAGATAGTACTGGTGCGGATTTACCACACAGTAACTGTAATAGTGTATGCAAATGAACACCCGGTAGTAGCGTGCAACATGGAATCAGGGCTGTAGTAAGATTAAACTCAAGGAAAGCACAACATATTTCCCGTGCACTAAACTCGAAATGCTGCATTTCTGTAGCTGATACGTCAGCGGTGCTGTTATTTTTTCATAGCATGGGGCTGCGATTCTGTCCGTTTTAAGTGATGAGCTGCTGAGTTCATCTTTTCCGCCATAGCCCTAATGGGCTGCGATTGCTCTGACCCGGCCCGCCCTTCTGAAGTGCTAAATGCACATCTGTAAATAGATAACCCAGACGCAGCATTTTTGAGGATGTTGTTCTGGAAGCCCTTTCCGGAAAGGACGTCTCCATCTTCTCATTACGCCACGCGCACACCTGACGCCTGAGCCCTGGGAGGGAAGGAGTCAGGCTCGCGCATCCGCAGGGAGCGGTAACCAAGACAGCAGCATCCCGTTTCCAGCAGGTGAGTCACGGGTAGCAGGGGAGCTGATCTGCGTGGAGCGCTCACTGGAGACACGGGCGGCTGCGGAGACTCGGCCAGGCCGCAGGCGGGCCTCGCCTGGAGCGGCTCGAGAAGACAAGAGGCGTCATAGCAGGGCCAGTGACGTTACAGCAGGGCCAGTGACGTCACAAGGCAGCTCTGGCAGGCCGCGGGCCTGGATCAGAGCTAGCCCAAGAGCTGTGCATATGTTTCTGGATATCTTGCACCACTACCAGGGCTTGAGTCGGGGTACCACGCGGGTGGACGGCGTCCCCCCACTTATTTTAGCAGGAGCTCGATTACTGGAGCAAATGGAGCCACACATTCACTCTTTGGCCTCTCTGGGGCGAGATCGGAGCTCATTCAGAATGCTGCTCACGTGCTGGCTTCTCTGATGCAATCGCATCTAAGGGGTGAGCGAGGGGAGGCAATGAGTCTGATGGTGCAAGCCACTTTTCGTGACGTCACTTCCTGTCGTGACGTCAGCGTCCCCCACTTCTTTTTTCAGGACTTGTGCCCTGACCAGTACTACACATGAACGCGATGCACTCATAATGCCATATCAGCTGTAAGGCCGGTGCTTAACGTGCGGACTGTGGCAGGTGGTGGGCTCTGGCGCTCACATTTGGTAAAGGGGTTTATTTTTCGTTACAAAGGAGTGAGAGAAAGGTAAACAAGGGAAGAAACAGAGGAAGATGGGAAAACAGTGACAAAAACAGAACTCTGGGATGAAAAATAACCCACAAGAGTGAGATAAAGAGGCAGGATGTGGAAAGTGACGGAGAGATAATGCATGAGATAGAATCAAGACTAGAGAGCCTTGGTATTTAGCAGCCTCGGCAATTTAGTGGGAGGGCTCCAAATTAATACTTTGGACTATGCCCTCATTGATTTACCAATTAAGGACTAACTCGGGCCATGACTCAGTGCCAACTTCACTATAGTGAGAAGCAAGGTGTGTCGACCCTGTCCTAAAACATGCGTGCGCCAGAGACCTAAAAATGTAGAGCAACTCTTCACATGGGCAGACACTCTTTGCTCACATCTTAGAGCAGAGATACTCAAAGTATGTTCCTCGCCCCATGCGGCCCTTCTGACCTTTACATGCGGCCCCCTGAGCAACAGCAGCACACCTCAGCACTAACATTAAGCATTTATTTAAAGGTCAATTGCAGTTAAAGAACAGAAGAAACTAGGGTGCAATGCGCAGCTTAACTTTAGGAACACCTTCATTTATAAAGACTGTAAACGTGTAAAAAAATGAAAAGGCATCTTCAAATTTGAAACTTATATTTCATTAACCTGCAGAACTGCTTCACCTTAGTAAATCAGATTATATCAGTACATTCAGAAGTATTTTTTTTTTAAAGTGATAGTTTTCAATTATGAATTTAGAAACACTCTTGCTTTCTCACACCCTGACAACAATGTCGATAGTGATTAAATGCAAACACAGGAGAAGGTTTTATACAGTGCACATGCTTGAAGTCATGTATTTTGAGGTCCAAAGTGAAATAAAATAATTGCCTGAGATTACACAGTTCGGTCAAGTGGGGAAGTCAGAATTCGTCCCAGGTTCTACACTGTGCAATTCATTTCAGCCACTGGATGTACATGCCTAGTTTCTCCAGCACCCAGGGCTTTAAGTGGGATGAAGAAACTGGGGGATCTCTCAAAGGGGCGTGGCCAATGCAATTAAGGGCATGGCTTAAAACACGTAAACTACAAATCTGTGCTTAGCTTAGTGTGTCGCCCGACTTGTATTTTGCTGTTTCTGTCATTGCATCCAGATATATGATACAACAAGTAACATCAAACCTACAACAAGTCAGGACTATTGCCTTTGGCAATGGTTGTTAGGTACACAAGATAAATAAGCAGCAACTATGGTGTGTATATTATTGAAAAAGCTTCCACTTAAAGCCCGGGTGACACCAGGACAATGTTGCTGCGCCTCAATTTCAAAAAGAGAATGGAAATCCAGAGAGAAAATGACTCTCTTTAAAGGATTTCCATTCCCCTACAATGCTCCCCTGGCATGATGTAACTTCCCCACTAGTGAGAAGTGAGCAGTGTAAGCACATGCACATCCACGTGCACGTGCCTGCGGTCACTGCAGTCCGGGAAAAAACAGACAGCCTGTGTCAGGGCACAAAACAGAGGCCGATAGAGACCTGTTTCGAGCCCCCTTTAAAAAACTGCCGGCGCTCATCTACGGTGAGACCCGGCCCACTTAAAGCCCTGCCAGCACCCACTTTACAACCTATCCAGCCAATACCCTGCTGGCATCAGTGCGGCCCTCAGTGACACCACAGACCAAACATTTTGGCACCCAGGAAAATGGTTACGATTATCAAAGGCATGGAGGGATTTCGGAAAGTGATGAAGCGTATAGCCAACTCTGAAGAGCATTGACAAAATCTAAAGAGTGACTTCAATTAACCTTGCAGCACTTTCCAAACTGACAGTGATACTGGTACAATAATCAGCAGGTGGCACAGAAATAGAAATGTGTACCCTGTCAAGGCTACATTCAAAAGGATACTGGTTTGCAGACATCAACAATCAATTACAGAATGATGTAAACAATGATGGAATTCCTGGACCTTGAATATTTCAAGATTTGCTCTGGAGCTTTTAAGATAAAAGTATATGCCTCCCTCCAGACTAATGTTAGCAATTTCTTTTCAATAGTTCCATATGCTGCACCTCTTTTGTCCCTTGAGATTATCAGCTAGATGCATCAAACAAAAATCCGCTCGCAAAGGGGCAGATTCTCAGAATCTGCCCCTTTGCGACCGGTATTTTTGCATTTGGGATGCATCATCCCAAATGCAAAAATCGCAAATTGAGAAATCGCTAAATTGCGATTATTTGCATTTAAGGAATCTCAAATTGAGATTCCTTAAATGCAATGCATGAAAGTTTTAAAAATAGCGAATTCGCTAATAGGGCACGCAAATTACCATGAAGTACAAGTTGCAAAAACTTTGAAAAATGCAAAGTTTCATGTTGCGCACACACATGCCCTAAGGGACACCCCTGCACCCTTGAAATCACAATCTCAATTTGCGAATCGCTATTTGCAATTCGCAAATTGAGATTGTCTTCCCATTCATTCCTATGGGCCTCTAGGAATGAATGTGGAGTTATTCCTTAATTGCGACTCGCAATTTGCGAGTCGCAATTAAGGAATTTTAAGAAATCACATTTTTTTTTAGCAATTTCTTGATGCATTGCATTTTGCGATTCCTTATTTACGATTCCTTATTTTTCGCAAATAAGGAATCGCAAAATGTATGCTTGATGCATCTGGGGGTTAGTTCTTTCATGAACTATGTAGAAATAGCGCTATACAAATGCTATTCCATTCACACGTACATAGAGTTGCACTGTAGTTTTATCTGACTATGCTGTTCAGTCTAACTAAGGGTTATTACCCTGGAAAATGCTGTGACAAGGCTTGTGTTGGTTGAAACAAAGGTAAAATGTATTCATTTTATTTCAGTGCACTGCATATAATTTAAGACCTTGTCCAGCAAGAAAGCAGTAGAGTACATACTTTTCAATTCAGGTTACTCTGCAGGCCCTAATAACAAGGGAGAGAGTAAAATCTGGTCCCAGTGAAAAATGCAGGGATCCGATTTCCGAGTGGAGTGATAATTATTTCATCCCCTTTGTTTTCCTCAGACATTCACCAAGTACAACCTAGAGAAATTTATCTTGAGAAAAGCCCCTATGAAAGGCAAAAGATTCCGATTTTGCTGCAAAAAAATGCAGAAACTACAATGTATGTCCTATTTACAAGGCTAACACTCAGAATACCCAGCACATACTTTAGCTCAGAGGAACAGTGTTTACCAGGTGCTATAATTACAGTACATATTCCAACATACTCTTGATCATGGCTGTAGTAGGTATTATAAAATTTCTGCCTCCAATATTTTAGATGTCACCTATCTTTAATGAAAGTGTAAATGGGTGCTGTGTGTCAGATCGAAACATGGCCCTTCCACTTGAATAAAGTATTTAAATCGTTCAGGATGACACATACAGGCATATGCATCAACGGAAATACCTCCCGGTAAAACAGCGATTCGGAAAAACAGGCCGATACCGACCGCAAAACCATAAATTGCAATGCATCAAACCGAAAATCGGAAAAAAATAAAGAACCGCTAAATGGCCCCGCGGTAAATTACCGAATCGTTAAACAGACATTCGGAAATACCGAACCACAAAGCAATAGTTCGGAAATACCGAATAGGCAATAACGAATGGAAATGGTATGCATGAACAGTCGCTAATACCGGAAATCCCCAAAATCGCTATTTAGCATGAGCAAAATAAGGGGAATCACAATCAGGAGGTAAAGTTAACAGAAGGACAGAAAAAAAAATTTAAACCCCATCAGCAGGTGCTGACAATCAGTTACCCTTCATAAATGCCCTGGGAAACCCCACATGTACACCAAAATGGCTGCCCTGTACGTGCTTGCTAGGAGGTGGAGGATCAACGCCCAGGCCCAGCGCAGGAGGATGATACAGGACAGGATCTTCAGGGTTCGCATCACTTTGCTGGGGCAGACCGAGGAACAGGTGTACGTCAAGTACAGACTGAACCGTGCCATGATAATGCACCTAATAGCAGACCTGACACCCTTACTGCAGCACGAGACCCGTCGGACCAACGCCATACCTGCCCATGTGCAGGTGCTATGCTGCCTGCACCTGCTTGCATCTGGAAGCTTCCAGGGGGTAATAGCTGAGACAGGAGGCGTGTCGCAAAGTGCCTTATCACGCTTTTTCCACCGGTTTCTAGAGGCCATGCTGACATTTCTCAATCGCCACATCACCTTCCCCAGAACCCCCCAGCAGCTAACCCGCACCAAACGGGAATTCTACCAGGTGGCACAATTCCCCCATGTCATCGGGTGTGTCGACTGCACGCATGTCCCCATCTGTCCTCCATCAGCCACCGAATACATTTACCGCAACCGGAAATCGTATCATTCAATAAATGTTCAGGTGGTGTGCAATGCCAAGTTGATCATTACCGACATTGTAGCCCAATTTCCCGGGAGCACACATGACGCCTACATTTTCCGTCACTGTGGCCTCCACAGGCGCCTGATCAACGGAGAATTCGGAGAGGGACACCTACTAGGTACAAATAGCTGCATCATCGTACTCCCCATCCACTCCTTCCCCACATGTATAATTCCATTAATGCTGATTACCATTCTCTCCCCATCCTGCAGGTGACAGCGCATACGCATTGCGTGAATATCTCCTCACGCCCTATCTCAACCCAGCTACCCCGCAAGAGCAGCGCTACAACAGGGCACACATCAGTACTAGGAATGTGGTTGAGCGAACATTCGGCATCCTGAAGAGCCGCTTCCGAATACTGCACAAGACTGGAGGTGCTTTGCAGTACGACCCAGTGACCTGCTGCCAGATAATTGCTGTGTGTGCCATCCTGCACAACATCGCCACGCGCATGGGGATACACATAGAGGTGGAGGGAGAGGAAGAACTGCGTGCCCAGCAACCCCCCCCACAACACCAACAGGCACATGTGCCCAACACAGCTGAAGGGCAAAGGAGACGGGCATACATCACACGTAATCATTTCTGAGACAGGTAAGAGAGTGACTTGACAACAGGATCAGTTTTGCAAGGGTTTAATGGGCATGGACACCTGACTGGTGCAGAAAAACGTAACACAAACAAGCTGCTGCCGCAGCGAAAAAAACTAGCAATGTCCCTTCTCAGAACAGGTGGCGCGTGAGGCACTTTGGTCTGTCCATGGTTACCTCACCAAGGACAGTGTGACTATGCCACATGTTTACTTCCGTTTGCCGCGTACCCCCAGTCTCTTGTCCTGTGACTCCTCGGGTTGTACACGATGGGAGTCAGTGGCAGTTGCACTGCGGCCACTGCGCCTCCTCACGCTGGTGTCCGGCAGGGAGACGCTGCTGACACTGGAGGCTGCCTCACTCCCCTCTTCCGCCCCCAGACTGCTGACACTGGCTGACCCTGGCTGCAGTTGCTCCACTGCAGTGGTCACCCTCTCAAGGGCCTTTGCCACATCCCCACATAAATGACCAAGATCCACTTGCAGGGACACGGACCTGCGTGACAGCACAGCCGTGCTGTTGCACATCTTATTGATGGCCTTGTTTGTGGTATTCACTGCCAGCATGACCTGCCTGTGACGCCGGCGCTCACTCCTTTGGCCTGCGAGTATGGCACGTGTCAGTTCTTGCAGGCACAGCTTGATGTCTTTGTTGCCCGCAGATACGGCAGTGGTGTGCTCACGCACTGCGGCAGTCATGTAGCCTAGTTTGTTGCATAGTTGTGTCATGCTGAGTTTCATGGCACCCATGTGTCTCCCCTGCAGGCGCTGGACACGCAGCATCCGGGCCTCCACTACTCCGTACCCTCCGGACAGATCGACCGGTCTTGCAGCAGCCCGACCCGGGGACACAACCCTCTGCCTGATGCGCTGTCGGCCTGCAGTGTGGCTGGTTGGAGTGACGACAGCCTGGCGTGGAACATTTGGGTGTGATGAAGATTGATCTGACTCCATCACGGACAGGGCGGCAACATCTGCTCTGTGGCTCTGCGGAGTGGGCAGCACTGGTGGTGGTGGTGTCTTGGTCCGCGAGGGTGGTGGTGGTGGTGTCTTGGACTGGGAGGATGGTGGTGGTGGTGGTTGCTTCGGCCGGGAGGACGGTGGCGGTGGTGGTTGCTTCGGCCGGGAGGACGGTGGCGGTGGTGGTTGCTTCGGCCGGGAGGACGGTGGCGGTGGTGGTTGCTTCGGCCGGGAGGACGGTGGAGGTGTTGTCCGGCGTGGTGGTGAAGGGGAGGACATGACTTCAGCTCCCTCTGAGCACTCCGCTTCTGACAACACTGGCGTCTCTGAGATGACAAGGTGGCCACTGTCGTCTGAATCGATGGGGGATGCATCTGTGTGTGAAACAGTGCATAGTTAATATCATGGTATGGTATGTGACAATAGCTGTGGCATCTCACAATAAATTACTTTTGTTGACTGACATTTGACCCTTGGCAGCTGTATTCATCTCTGGGCTCAGGCATGCACCCATTCATGTATTGACTACATCTCCCATGGTGCAACACAGTGGTGAGGGTGTGTGTGTAGGGCAACGCTACATGTGCACTGGGTCTGGCATGGGGGAGTGGGCAGGGACTACGTACACGCTGCATCGTTACGCTGGCATGCCTCTTACCTTGTCCTCCTTCCGCAGCACCTGAGGTGTCCAGACTTGTGACCCCCACAACAGCTTCACGTTCTATGGTGGCCTCCACTAGATCCTCCAGGTCAGTGTTAGGCGTCACGTTTGATGGTCCCCCTCCTGTGCCAGCAGCATCCCTGACCCTCTGCGCAATCTTCTCCTTGGCCCTCTTACGCAGGTCGTACCATCGTTTTTTGAGGTCGTCGATGCTGCGGTGGGTGACTCCGCAGGCATTCACCTTGTCCATGATGCGCAGCCACATCTTCCTTTTTTCTGCCTCTGGCACCTTAAGCGACAACTTGCCAAATATGCGATCATGGTTGCTGCTCACACTCTGTATGAGGATTTCCAGCTCCTTATCTGAAAACTTTCGTTTTCGCTTTCGGGATGTGTCCTTTCCATGCTGGGGGGCCTCCTTCTCCATCCTGTCCTGCTACCTTTTTCCTGCTTGCTTCTGGTTCAGTGTGGGACCTCAGCTCCTGAGCTCTGCCTCCTCCTCTGTGCAACTCCGGACACTGAATGCAGCGTGGGTGTCCTACTTCCTGGTTGTGATGTCATCAGCCTGCTTCCGAAGCGTCGCGTTATTTTCCCGTTTTCGGTATTACCGATTCCGCTATTACCGGATCCGGTAATACCGACTCGGTATTTCCGATTACGGTTTTTGTTACTCGCGCTGGCGTTTACTCGTTCTTTATTAGCGATTATTACCGACTCGGTATTTTTTACCGATTACTTTGATGCATCGCGGTTTGCATGTTCATATTAGCGATTCGTTATTTTTCGGTATTACCGACTGGTATTTACGAACGTTGATGCATATGCCAGATAGTTTCTATATTTCGATGTGATGATTTATTTTGTACGAAAAATTAATAAATGTATAGATTTTGGATGTTTAGTAGTTGATGTACATTTGGCTAGCCCTTTGAGTTGACTGACGATTTAGCCCTATAGAAAGGACAGAAAGACTCGAACTCAGTGACTATAACATAATAAAGAGATAACCTATGTATTGTTTATGTTTGATGCAAATTTGAATTGAACAATGATGTATTCTCATATAGCCACAAAAAGGCACACACAAATGAACATACATACATATACAGAAATATTAGTGCATACAGGTAGTTAAAAAGGTGCGCAATAACCGTCTATATGCATATTACCAGGAAAACTGGGAACTGCTGCCCCGCCCCGGGAGGGAAGATGCGATTTCCATGCTTCTGCGTTTTCTGTTGGAATCCTTGGGCTTTTCAAGCACAGGCTCTCATGGGAGACCGGAGTAATTGGGCAAAGAGCAGCTTGAATCCTGTCAGTCTGCACCCAAGGCAGACTGAGTGCTGCCAATCGACAGAAGGTGCCTTCTTCCCTGGGCTTGCCATAGGAGCCAGCGTGGTGGGCTGTTCTAAGTCTCTCATTAATACTATAGGTATATAAAAAAATAAGCTATGCACTGTGCTTGTGAAAGAAAGAAAAGAGAAAGGGGATACAATAATGTACTATATGTAGGGATAAGGACATTTAGTGATTGGAAGGTGCCTTTGGGGAGGAAGGGTATAGCGAAAGACAGTGGGAAGGAGGAAATATTTTGTGATCATCAGGCACACAACAGGCAGCTATGAATATCACTGCACCTGTTGTGCCACAACAGGCTTAGCACTGTAGGGTTAGGCACTTAAAGTGGATGATGTGTTGAACAGATCTAAAGTGTTTGCTTAAAAGCATAAAAAAACCTTTGGCAATGCCAATAGGTCTGGCTTATTAATGAAAGTGTCTTTTGTGTTATTGATGGGTTTAGGCACTCAACGCATCATCATACATGCACTAAGTCACTCATGTTTGCACTCATGCATCAATTCATCCATCCATTAACTCATTCTTGCATATTGAAGATTAATTGTGATACACTATGGACAAACACATTCGATAATAGTTGCCTGGCCTAGAAGAGGTGTCTACGTGGTATGTGGGGCACTGCAGATGAAATGAGTGGCAAGCAAGCAAACTGTTAGCACCACCTGGAGAGCTGTGGAATCCTCTTAAGAAAATAGGAAAACAGGAGAAGCAAAGAAATGAAAGGGGAACTATGAAAGAAGAAAACTGGAAACTAAAGGATTGGCCAACCAGCCTTGACACCGAAGTTTATTAATTTTCTGGTGGATGTGCACATGTGATCAGAAAATGCTATCCTTTGCAAAGCAAGAGAGCCAATGATTAATATGGAATGGATCATTACCCCAGGCAGTAATCTTGTCATGGAAAGTAAAGTGTAAATGACACTCCGACAGGCCAATGGCAGAAGAGGGCTGGCCCATAAATCTTAAAATCCCCCAAAAAGCATAATAAGGATTACTTACAGGGCAATCAGGCAGTGCCTGATGGGTTGGTCTGCCAGGTCAGTGTGTGGGATTTATTTTGGCCGTCTTTGGGCCTGATTTATGGTCTGCTAGGCATGATCTACTGCTAATCTGCCTGATATTAAAACAAAGATTTCAGTAAATCCATGCAGTCCTCCATACCTTGTAAAACCCCATAGAGAGTGTGTGTTTACAATTTTAAAATAACCCCATTTATGGGGCACTTTTTTATAGTTCTAATTCACTAATGGGGGCCTCTTTTATTTTGGTGCCTGGGGTTATTTTCCGTCCAGTCTGACCATGTGAAAATCCTCTATCCCGATAGTTTGTTCAGGAGTGTAACCAAAACTCTTTCTTACTAAGGTAATCTGTGAGATTCTAACATAATACTAGACCCCATGTGAAATTTAAATTATGCTTTCATAATTACAATACTTTTGGGAATTTCATGTTAAACTTTTAAGACAAATTCCCGAAATCATGCTAGTTCGCCACATCATGTAATTAGACCAATATTGGTGGCTAAGTGGAAGTTCAGGAAAATTGTGAACAACCAGAACACGGTTGGCTATGGTTTGCTGCATTTGTTTTTTTAGTGCAAAATGCTTTTTGTGTCAACAACTGATGCTATGACACATTTGTTACAGAGATAAGGGTATACCCATAAAGTCACTGGGACCTGGGTGAGGTACAGTACATATATAGGGGGTCCAAGTGCAGAGTCTTAGAGAGGAAAATAGGATTCTCAAGGAAAGAAAATTATTCACAAGGAGTAAATAGATTCACTGTTATTTAATCACAATGAATCTACATGAAAAAAATACATAAATGCATAGTCAACATATTTCACACATAAACTTTGTTATGAATAGGTGCCCCAGGGAAGGGTGGGGGGGTTGGTTGGTGGGAGGGTCGAGTACAAGGAAAATGAGTGAGATTCAGGAATGGGTGGGATAGTGTAGGTCAGAATGTCCAAATCGCAAAATTAATTGTGTGTGTTGGCTCTAGAAGTATACAGCCACACTATAAACAAGAATGTTCACACAATCACATTACAAGCCATCATGAAGAAAAACAACCATAATGAATCAGGTTTCAAGTCTTTATTTCGATTTTTAACAAATCATAAAAGACACAATAAAATACAATAATGAATCGAACAGTAACATTTTTAAAAGAGAAACAATTTAGAAAAAAAAGATACAAAACAAAAACTAAATATATTTCAAACAACCCAGCCAAAAATAGTTAAAAAAAGCATTAAATGTTGATAAGAGGAAAACCTGCGAGATAGCTAAAAGACACATGATATTTTGGTAAAACATTACAAATCATATCAATCTATGGGAAACCATTTCTTGCCTGGTATGCAAAGGAAGCAGATGAAAAAATCCAAAAACAAATGATTTAAGCAATATACATTCTTTGTCACTTTTGTGAGACACAACATGTGGGCTCTGGAAGCTATGACATATGTTTTAACCTTAAAAGCCAGGCCCAACCCAGGTATTTGGCCAAACTTACAACAAAGAGCTCAGAAGTGTTGGTCTTTAATGCCCGAATAGCTTCAGCAGATGTTTTAAATGGTAATCTCTGAAACAGCGGTTTTAACCATTTCTTTCGCGGTACAGCATATCTTGGGCAAGCAAAAAGAAAATGTCCCTCTGATTCTTTCTGTCCCGGGCAACCTTTACAGTGTATCGATGTCCCTGTGGGCCATTTATTTACAAAAGAGTTCAAAGGCAAAGACCCCACTCTGAACTGGTGGTACAGTTTCTTGTCTAGCGGTTTGGTTATTACATCCCAATATGACTCTCGGGATAGGTCTAGCTTGAATGTCAGAAACCTGCCAGTAAGGCTATTATTGCTAGAGAATGAAACTCTTTTTAGGCGAATCGAGGCCCAATACATGATTTTGAACTCTTGTTTAGAGGGAAAAGCGTTAGATAAGGGGGATGACCAGAGTTGTTCTAAGCCCATGTCAATGAGTATGTTTTTCACAGCTAAGAACCATGGGATTTTTCCAGATCCGCTAATTGACCTAACTTCAGCTAATTCTTTTGCAAAATGAGACAGGTCAGGGGAAGTCCATATTCGTCTCCACAGGGCCACCAACCTGAATCTAGCCATCTCGTTGATCGGAGGGCACCCCAGGTCTAGACAAAGGGGAGTTGAGGGGGTCGACTGCGGAAGGCCTACTAAGTTCCGAAGGAACTTACATTGAGTTTTAAAAAGGTTGATCAGGTACATATGGCCCCAAAGATCTGCGCCATAAAGGATGGCAGTAGTGATTTTGGCGTCATAGATCCTGAGGGCTGGGAGAACCCGTTTGGTAGTAGATCCTTTTTGCTCTTTTATAAGACAGCCAGTCAAACGTGCTAGCTTGAGATGTTGGATATTAATTTGATCTTTCCATCTCAAGCGGCTGTCAAGGGTAACCCCCAGGTAAGTCATAGTCTCGACTTGTTCGAGATTGACTCCATTCAACCTCACGGAACTCCGGACTGAGTGGTTTCTAGTAAAGACCATAAACTTTGTTTTCCCCACATTTATCGCCAGGTTGTTGATGGCACAAAACTCCTCAAAGCGGTCCAAGGCCCGCTGCAGCCCACTGCGTGTTCTTGAGAGGAGTAAGGTGTCATCGGCGAAGATGAGTAGCGGGAATCTCGTCCCAGCCAGCATTGGGGCATCAGTGGGGGTATCCATAAAGAATTTCACCACTTGGTTGATGAATAGGAGGAAGAGTGTTTGTGCCAGGACACACCCCTGACGGACACCTCTAGTTACGGGAAATGTTTCAGTCACTTGTCCCTGGTCTCCCCACCTTACCCTCGCGAAGTTATCCTCATGGAATTTAATAATAAGGTCTAGTAGTTCTGATGGACACCCTAAGCTTTCCAACACCCCCCACAATTTGTCCCTTGGCACCAGATCGAATGCGGACTTTAGATCAATGAATGCAGCAAAGATGGTGCCGCCGCCAAGCCAGACCACCTTCCCATAGATCAGGCAGAGTCTAAAAACCTGATCTATGGTGCTTATTCCCGATCTAAAGCCCGCCTGCATGGGAGATAATATGTCCTCTGTTTCGATCCAGCCCTGGACCCGTCCCAGGACCATCCGAGCGATGATCTTTTGTATGGAATCGATTAAGCTGATAGGGCGGTAATTCCCTGGCTTGGACTTGTCGCCCTTTTTATATATCGGAATTATCTCAGCTCCCTTCCATGATTTTGGGATCGTGGCTCCATTTGCTAAGGAGTTAGCAATCATAGTTATGTATGGGAGCCACAAGGCTGGATTAGATTTAAATAGGTCCGCCGGTATCAAATCCATTCCTGGAGCTTTACCTCGCTGGGTCAGGCCCAGGGCCAGCTCGGCCTCTGGAACCGAGAAAATTAATTTCTCCCCGAGAGTGTTTAACGGGGGTGACCTACCGGGGGGTTTTATGACTTTGGGATCCTCAGCTCTGAATTGGGCAGAATAGAATGTTACCCATTCGTCTAGGGGTACATGGTTAGCCGGCTTAGATAAATCCGGGTCCTTCCCCACTTGACTAGATCCCAAAACTTTTTTTGGTTATTTGAGGTAGACGCCACCAGTAGATCTGTCCAGAACCTGTCCTCCCACTCCCGTTTGGATTCCCAGAGGGTTCTTCTATAATGGAGCCTAGCCGCCCTGACTGTGACCATGTCCCGGGATTTTATTGTTGAGATGAGATCCGAATGTGCCTCCCTACATTTTTTGTTGTACCATTTTTGGGGCAAGGAATTAGTTTTGGCAGAAGCACTACGGCACGGAAGGGAGAGTAGGGACTTTACCTGGTCAAAGCAAGTAATATGAAGATTCATAACATTATTTGCCAGGCCCCGGTTTGCCCCCAACAGATCAATTTTCAACATCTCGTTATAGACATTATTAGCCATTGTATTAACATTATCCCACAATGAATTGTCCTCCATAACCCGGGACCATTTCAATCTTCTCCTATCGTTAGTTATCAAAACGTCCCCTGTATGTGAGGTGGTAGGCTCCTCTTGTCTCTTCAAATCTGGCAGTTTCAATGATAGTGACAGCGGGTTATGGTCACTTTCCGGACGCTGTATTACTGCCATGTCCACTAATAATGACCAGTATTCCAATTTTAACAGAATGTAATCAATACGGCTCTGCCTTAGACCATTATCAAAAGTGTAATTGGCTTCTCTGTCCGAGATTGTGCGACCATTGCAAGCTCTGAATCCCCTGTTTAGACAAAGTGCCATCCAATTCACTGCTGCCTCAGTTGCTTTAGCCCTTTTGTCAACGATTAGGTCAGGGATATCCCAAACAAGATCTTCAGCCGTGCTCCAACAGTCTCCCATGTCGTACAAAGGCTCTATAGTGCAATTTAAATCTCCAGCTAAAATAGTGATATTCCCACTGGCCATTTCGGCAATTTTATGATCGACGATATTCAACAAAGGCTGGGTACGGCCACCGGGCAAGCCTCTGGTGTAAATATTAAAAATATGCAAGTCCCGTTGTTTAGCTTTGCTTAGTTTGATTACAAGGAGATCCGGATGCTGAACAAGGAGCTCAGTCGGATAGAGACCCAATGTCTGCTTCACCCAAATCGTTAGTCCTCCTGAGGCACGCCCTTTGCCCCCTTTGATCGCAGGTTTAAAGAAATTTATATATCCCAGCTTAAAGACTGGATCGGTTGCCCAGGTTTCTTGGAGCAGGATGATGTCGTATTTATCCACAAAGTTTAACCAGTCTGTAGAGGAAATGCGGGCCTTGATTCCTGCGATATTCCAAGACAAGATTTTCATATTGTCATTAAGTGGGACCACAGGGGGGGGTTTCAAAGGTGTAGCTAGGGTAACTGCCTGTGTCTGGCCTCTGTCCTTCTTGGCCATCATGGGCTTGGCAATAACCATGGAGTTTTCGTTTATCATAGCCTCTTGGACGTCTCTGTGTATAGGTAGATTGGGTGCCCTAATCTCTAGGCCTCCCCCGGCTGCCGCTAGGATGTTAATTTGATGTTGACTCACCGTGCAATACCCAGTAGGCTCATAGCTAACTACTTTGGCAGGTGAAGACTCGCTAAGTGTAACGTGGAGTCAATCTATGGCCTCGAGGTCAGAGAGAGGGCCAAAGTGATTAAAAAGGAATGGGCGTTGTAGGTCAAGCGGAGTTAGTGCCATAGGGCGTCTTGTGGGTGGAATAATGAATCAATCAATCATGTGGTTGACGTAAGGCACGTAGGATGATCGTCGACGTTTCGACCCCACTTTATCTAGGTAGGTATTAAACCTTAGGCCGAGGTCTTCTTCAGGACAATGGGGTGAAGGACAGGGTGGGGGGGTGTATCAACTACCTGGGAGACGAATAGCAATAGTCAGTATGTGACTAAGTTCAATTGAAAGATGCAACACATGTTAAAAGGGTTTAAAAACAGCAAATTATTTACCGTGATCATCAATGTTCACTGAGAAATTTCATGGTTGCAGGAGGGCCCGGAGGCTCCAAACAAGCGAGGGAATGAGACTCATATGGGTCTGGTGGAGGAGAAATAATCATGTATGAATACAGTTCGTGATTACCTAGTAGCATGTTTCAGATGCCGAAGCTATCAAGGATACTCACTATAGGATGGGTGCATAAGTCACATGAAACTGAGAATTAATTAGTAGTGACGCCAGAGGTCGGTCGATAGATCCAGGGATCTATGGAAGAAGAGAAGAAACCAACACTTAAAGAAACACTGATCATGGTTCAGTGTGTGCTAAGTACATTAAACTCACAGCGCACATCCATGCAGCCGTGTGGAGGCAGAGGAGAAAGAAATACTCACTCGCTACTTCGAAAAGATCATTTACTAGGAGTCGAAGAGTTTCACAGTCACAGATCCAGGTCGGCGCGCAGCCCGATCTGTGAAAAAAAAACGGGCTCGTATTCAGACAGAAACCAGAAAGCTGGCTGTAGTATGTGCTTATTTAATTATCCCATTGTATTTCCCTATTAACTGTGTATTGTTATAATATGTATTTCTCTTTAAGCGTGTAGTGTACTCATTTGAATTATAGGTTCTTTGTTCTATTACGTACTTGTGGATTCACTGGCAGGCAGTTCCTGCAGACAGCTGTTGTATTAGGACGTGCTCATTTGTAAGGAATAAACTGTACTGCATTAACTTGAATATCTTCTTCTTGGAATCCATTGCTTCTACAAATTGGCGACGATTGGGATCATTAAAGAACAAGGATCTTAAACCTACTATTTTTTTTTTTTACCATTTAAGAAATTTTTAAACCATTCTTAACAAGGAAATTTCCGGACAGACTATTATTGCTGGTTACTATTTTAAGACCTTTTCCTACGAATCGTGAGTAGATTGGAGTTTTTCTCTCACTTTACAGCATTTCTCGTTTGTAAAACGGACTCACCCTGCTGTTTGTTTTTCTTCGAACTTCTTCTATGCTGTCGCGCGCGGTCTCGAATCATTCCAGCGCTTAGCAACGCGTGCTGTGATATCAACGAACGCTTCTGTTTCCGCGCTGGTGTTGCATAGCAACCTTGGGGCACAGGAAGTGAGCGCATGTCGGAGGTCACGTCGCGTAAATCGCGTGTGTACGTTCCTCCATTTCTGGATTCTTCAAAAAGGTTTTAAGGCATTTGGGCACGTCAGTTCTTCGTTTCTTCAGTTCCTCTACAAATGTGAACAGCGCTTTCATTAATTTTACCAGCATTGTAAGTTTATTCCGGTTATTTCGTTTTTATTTCAATAAATTTTTTTTTTTTAATTACTTCTACAGATTTGAACAGTGTTTTCAATGGTTTAACCAGCATTGGTATTTGTTATTCAAGTTATTTTGTTTTTACTTCAATTATTTTTCAATTTCTTCAACAAAATGAGTAATAACAATTCTAGTGGCAATTCTGCTTCCACTGGTTCTACTTCAAGCAGCTTGTCATCTTCTTCGTGCATAAATATTAGTATCAGTACTCCAAAAGAATTTTTGACCTCTCCTGGTGAACCAATTATAAAATGGTCTGAATGGAAGGATTATTTTCTAAATTATATAGCCACTTTGGAAGATAATGTTGGAACTTTAACTCCTGAACGTAAGATGAGGATGCTTTTGCACAGTCTTGGTCCAGAAGGATTAAGGATTTACAATCAGATGCAGAAACCGGAGAGATCTGGTGATATTGACATTTTTAATGCAGCTCTATCTGATTTAACTGAAGATTATTCGCCTACGGTATGTATTGGTGTTACTAGGCGAGCATTCTTCAAGAGGAAGCAATTGGAGAATGAATCTGTGGAAGAGTATGTTTCACAATTAAAGCTTTTGGCCATGCATTGCAGATTTGGTGTTTTACACGATGAACTCATTTGTGATCAGGTTGTTGTTTGCTCTAGAAATAAAAGTATCCAGGATAGACTTTGAATTGAAGGAGAATCTTGTTTGAAGGATGTAATTACATTATTGAAGAAGGCTGAACTCTAGGATAGGAGTTCTAAAGCTCTTTCTGAACAATCGGAATCCTCGATCACCCCTACTTCCACTGTTAGCAAAGTGTCTGTCAACGAAAACAGTGGTGATGTATCTAAAAAGAAGAGCTACAGAAATTTTCAAAGTAATAAGAGCTTCCAAAAGAGATCCTTTAATCAAAAACCGTTCTTTAAGCAAACCTACAATAAAAATGAATCTTCATCCTTTGCATGTTATCGTTGTGGGGATAAAAATCACAACGCTGGGTTTGACAAATGTCCTGCTAGGTCAGTGAAGTGTTCTAATTGTGGAGTTTTGGGACACTATGCTAAAGTTTGCAACAGAAGTTCTTCTCAACGACCTAAAGTGTCTTGTATTAATGACACCGATTCTTCTGACTATGATTCTGATCTTAATAATTCTTCATCTCATTCCGCAGGCAAAATCCACTGTAATATTGTTTTGAGAGTGGATGAGAGTGTTAAGAGTAAACCTTTATGTATTGTTAAATTTGGGGGAATTCCAGTGCAGGTGGAAGCAGATTCTGGTTCACCTTTCACAATTGTTAATAAAGATGTGTGGGAGAATGAGTTAGTTAGTGGTTTAGGCCCTCATCTTGAACCTACTGATGTTTCACCTGACAGCTTTACTGGTAACAACATTGAAATGTTGGGATTTCGTTCTTTAGTGTTTGAGTTTAAAAGTCGCAACGCTTTTTGTAAATTGTATATTGCTGTTTGTGGTCCATCCGTTTTGGGTTGGAGGGATCAGAAGTCATTGCATATCATTCTTGATCCCAACAGCCCTGAACAAGTTCTAGTTACAGGTGAAGGTGTGATTACGAAAAATTGGGTATTAAAGGAGTTTCCCGATGTATTTTCAGGTAAGATTGGCAAATGTAAAGGATTTTCGCATCTAATCAGATTAAAAAGTGATGCTATTCCTAAAATTCATAAGGTTCGCAATGTTCCTATGATTGTTAAGGATGAGGTCAGGAATGAATTGTTCAAATTGCAATGGAATGGCATTATTCAACCCATCAAATCTGCCGAGTGGATTTCTGCATTGGTCGTCGTGAGACGTGCCAATGGGAAAATTCGCTTGTGTGTTGATCTTCGCAATTTGAATAGGAATATAATCATTGATCAGTATCCCTTGCCCCGGATTGACGAGTATTTTTCAACGCTAGACTTATCCTCTGCGTACCACCAAATTTCATTACACCATTCTTGCAGAGATTTGACAGCATTTTGCACTGCTTTTGGCTGTTTTCGTTTTCGTCGAATGCCGTTTGGTTTGGCTTCTGCCGCCGTGGTTTTCCAAAGACGTATGACACAGCTTTTTGGGTACTTGCATGGAGTTATTTTTTTTCAAGATGATATACTCATCATGGGGAAGAATGCTGCACGACATGATTCTAGGTTAAGGAATGTTCTATGTATCCTTAGTGAGAGGTGTCTTACTGCGGAAATTTCAAAATGCAAGTTTCCTGAAAATAAAGTGGTATACCTAGGACATGAAATTGGGGAGCAAGGTATTAGACCTAAAACCAAATTGATTAGAGCCATTTTGGATGCTCCTTCTCCTAAGTCCAAGGATGATTTGAGATCATTCTTGGGCTTAGCCGAATTCTATTCTAAATTCATTTCAAACTTTTCGGAAAAAACATATCACATGAGGGGTTTACTAAAAAACAAGGTTCCTTTTGTATGGTCTCAGGATTGTCAGCAAGCTTTTGAAGTTATAAAGAAAGCGGTGTGTTGTGCTCCTAATCTGCAAGGTTTTGATCCAGTTGCCACCACATTTGTTACCACAGATGCTAGCTCCAGGGGGTTAGGAGCAGTTTTGAGCCAAATGTCTGAGCGTGATTAGAAGTAGTAATTGCATTTGCTTCTAGGTGTCTGACGCCCACGGAAGAAAAGTATTCCGTAATTGAGAGGGAAACATTGGCTGTTGTGTGGGGACTGGAACATTTTAGGAAATTTGTGTGGGGAAAGTTCTTCTACGTGAGATCTGATCATAAGCCGCTTACAAAGTTACTGACTACTGATGGTCTTTTGAGAGCTACTGCTAGGATAGCTAGGCTTTCTATGCGTTTACAGGACTTCCTGTTTGAGGTTAGGTATGTTCCAGGGGTAAAAAACGTGATTGCAGATTTCTTGAGTAGATTTTCTTTACCTATTTTTGAGGCTGATAGGAATTCTTGGAATGATTTTTCCGTGGTTAATGTTGTTGCCAATGACAAAGTTTTTGAATCTATTTCTTCGGAGCAATGGTCTGTTGCTGATTTGAATGACAGTGTTTGGAGTATGGTCAAATCTAAAGTGATAAATGGTTGGAATGACTTTTCTAAGAAGGATTTGAATGATGTCATGAGAGGTTTTTGGGAGGTCAGGGACAAACTCTCTGTGTCTGATAATTTTCTCGTTAGAGGTGATAAAATCATTCCTCCAGAGTCTTTAAGGGATATAATTATACAGCTGTCTCATGAAGGTCATCCTGGGATTTCTCGGACTAAGTCTAGAGTAAGGGATCAGTATTGGTGGCCAGGAATGGATTGTAAAATAGAGAAGTTTGTCAGGGCGTGTGTCAATGGTGAGATTTCAGATAAATCTAAGAAGACCTTTAATCCACCACAGGGAGAGGTGACTTCTCCGAATCTTCCTTGGGAGGATTTGGCAATGGATATTATGGGTCCTATCAGTTGGTTTGATCAAACAGTAAAATGTATTATTGTGTTGGTGGATCTGTTTTCGAGGTGGTTTGAGTTAAAGGTGGTTAACAAAGCTAATGCTGTTAATGTGATTGAATTTTTGGAAACATTTTTTGTTCAAGAAGGTTGTCCATCATCTATTCTTACAGATAATGGTGCACAATTTAAATCCAAGGAAATGCATTGTTTCTTCATATCCAAAGGGATTAAACATAAGCTATCTCCACTGTATCATCCTTCTTGCAATGGAGTTGTAGAGAGACTTAACAGAATTATTAAGAGTACTCTACAATTGTGCATCAAGTCTAAATTAGAATGGGAAAGTGAATTGTTGAAGATGTTATGGGCTTATCGTATTACACCCCATCCATCTTTTGGCATGAGTCCATTTTCTCTTATGAGATGTAGGAAGCCTTTGTCTAAAACTAATCCTAGTTGGATGAAGAAGAATGATATGTGTTTTTATGACATTGATGAGGTAAAATCCAATCTTGTTCTGTCGCAAGCTAAAAATAAGGTTTATTATGCCGCCAAACATGGATCTAAACCTGTTAAATTGCGTGTTGGGCAATGGGCTTCTATTAAAAATCCTAGAAGAGTTTGTAAGGGGCAGAGTAAGTTTGGTTCTCCAAAGAAAATTGTTAAGATTCACCAGAATTCAGTCACCCTGAATAATGGTGAGAAGTGGCATCTTAGTCGCTTAGCTTTAACACAACCTTCAGTTGTCATTAATCCTTGCGATTCTGGCCATGTTTCCATGGACGAATCTCGGGGTACTTTTGGTGTTTTGACAAACATAAGAGTGATATGGAGGATGTGCGTTATGATGAGAATCAAGTAAATCTAGAATTGCCATCCAATTCTCTAGAAATTTTTTTATTTGCAGAGCATTACTTTTGTAACAACAGGTCTGTCTCCTCAATCAATTCTGAAACAAAATGTAAAATTAAGCCCATCCATTTGCCTCAGTCCGAAAGCCTGGTTTCCACCAGCACACCCTGAACATACTCGGCTAGACCCCAAACAACTCCTCCCGCTACTTCAGAATGGGAACATCTTGGAGGGAGAGTGGCAAGTCATGACTGACACGAGCAAAAATTACTTTGAGTTTTGGAATTACCCCTAAGAATGTTAAACATTATCCATTCACCTAGTCTGTGTTCTGAGTTTTTATTTTAAGAGAAACACCCAAGCTAAAACAGCTGTGACAATAATAAAACTGCACAAATACATTCATAGAAAATCCAAAGCTTTAATGACGCACTCTATTACATCATAGTACAAGAAACTTTTGATTCTCAAATATCCTTACAGTCAAAACGCAGGAGCCTACATTTGAAAAAGTGGATGGAAATGCCCATGTTTCTGCTCTGAATATCTCCAGCAGGGCCAGACTGGCCGTAGCGGACACCGGGCATTTCCCCGGTGAGTCGCGAGGGTGGGGGCCGGTTTTGGACCCCTGGGGTTAGGTTTTTGTTACAGAGGGCCGGGAATTTCGGCCCCCTGTAAGAAAATCGGCCGAAACCGGCCCTGGCAAACAGCTCGGCCACACCCCCACGCTCTCCCCAGGGGGCCGGCCGAACAGTTTGCCAGGGCCGGTTTCGGTTCCAAATCCGGCCCTGATCGCCAGTAAAGAAGCACCCTAAGACTCTGCCATAATGACGCAATACCAAGTGTGGGACTACCCTGCACTCCGAAAGGGCAAGGATTTTTAATGAAAAGACTGACTTTACCCAATGCTCTAAGATCTGATCAACAGGTTTCCCTCCCTTCTTAGCAGAACCAAAATTCACAAACAGTGAATCAGAATGAAGGCCACTATCTCAATGTAGATTAGAAAGCTCTCCAAACTTCCAGGTTATGTAGCTCGCACTCCCGGAAAGAAGAAGGAAAAATCTTTTGGAAAAACGATCCACGCTGCAAATGGAAAGGGGAAGTCACGTTTGGTATAAAAGAAGGACCTAACTTCAACAGCAACCTCTTTGGGAAAATATATAAAAAAGGTTGTTTTCAGGAAAGTGAGCCCACCTCTGCCCATTCTTCTGGCCAAAGTAATGGCCACCAGAAAAATTGTCTTCAAAGTAATCGTCTTGAGACTGACCTCTTTGAAGCCACAAACAATAAAGACTGATCCCAACTGTGCACTAGAAGCCTTGACAGTGGCGGCTCTTTCGCTAAGGCAGCGGAGCGTCGCCCTACTGCTATTAGAGCAGTGCAATTTTTTTTAAATACAATTATAATAACTCGTTATTATAATATTATTTTCTGGGAGGGATTTAGTCAGGTCGGGACTGAGCACAGTGAACGAGTGGTTCTTGCACTCCCAAAGTGCAAATGATTGTTTGGCCTGCCCTCTTGAGCTGGCCAAACAGTCATGGGCACATAGTATGTTCTCCAGATAGCTCTGTTGCACATTCCGCTAGAGAACACGCCCAGGCTCCCAGGCACTGCCTGAGCTGCAAAACAGGCCCCTCAGACCAATCACGACACTGCTCATGCAGCGTCGTGATTGGTTGGGAGAGGCTGGGAGCCTAGGTGCTTCCGGTGCTGCAGAGTTGCCACAAAGAAGGTAAAGTTAAAAAAAAACATTTATACTATCTTGCGCCTCACCACCCCCTCAGGCACTTCTCCAGAGCTAGCATGATTGCCAAAATTATTCCTCTCACTTTGAAGTAAGGGAAAGAAAAATAAACACCACGCTCCCTGAAAGACACAGTCTAACATTCTATCTCAATCTTTGAATACATAGCAAATGTGACAAGGTAAGGACAAGTTTAAAGGCCAGTTTACAGAAAGCGAGTTCATGGTAGAATACAGTAAATACGGTTTGGGCAATGGGAGGGACAAACTCGAGCTGGAGAGCCTAAAGAAAATAAAGGCAGCAAATAAAAAGCCAGAATTACAAACCTCAAAGCCAATGGTAAGCAACAGACGGAATGCATTCTAAGGTCAACTTTCTGAATGTCCCCAAGACGTAATTAGCAAACCAGACAGCTGGGCTGTCTGGTATGCTGCAACCTAAAAAGACTACTTTATTTTCTATAGCATCCACTCTTCAGATGCTTTTGTTAGCACTCGCTTCCCACTGCTTTAGGCTGACCGATTTCAGTTGTAAAATTGTAAAGTAGCACTTTGTGTATTCCATTGGAGGCCGAAGGACAGACTCCGTCAACAGAAATACAGTCAGACTAAAATATTGCTTTGGGCTGATCCAAGATATGATTGGCAACGTCCTTTCAGTAAATAGAAGAATACAATAGTTTTGCCATGAATGGCGTAACCACTATACACATCAAACCTAACAATATGGACACAGGGCTAGGACGCAAAATACAAGCAGCGGCAAGGTCATTAGCATGTGATGGATCAGCAAAATCACCACTAAGATTGACATATGCCACTAAAATAGTAGGTTATAAAGTTCAAAGGGTAAAAGGATATTCTTATAAGTCATTGAGAAAAGACATCCCAGTGACCTGGATACTCATAAACTGAATAAACAATCCGTCGATAACTTAAACTACTTCCTCCTGTGGCGTAATTTGGCACATTTTAGTTTAACCAAAAAACCAGAGGAGCTGCATGTGAGTTTTTGCAATCAATACCTGTGTGACAGAGGTACATACGTCTAGCTCGGAGCCTGCAATGCTTAATTTCTGCCAGTAGTTGCAGGTAGTGGGCAATGGCACTCATTTTTCAAGACCAGGACTTGTATTTCATCATTAGTTTTGAATCAGAGCAAGAGAGAAAAATGGAGACAAGCGAGAATGAAGGAAACAGTGACGACGAGAGAAAGCAGGGATTAAAAGAATCTGCAAGTACAAGATAAAGAGACAATGAGAGTCGTTTCCAGAAGGCCATGTTTATGTCACAACCCTGACACTACATGCTCCTCCACTCCATTTATGGACAGGTTCATTTTTAACAGACTCCATGGTGCCCAGCGCTCCCAGATTCTGGCCTATTCGCTTGCCAATGATGACTTCACACTACTTACCCTTCTGATATCAGACCCCGATAGTTCCCACCTCATCACTAAACTTTATCGTGCATGCATGGTCCTAAAACGGCCTGCCATGGAGGGAGTGCGGAGGCGCTGGGAGGAGAACGTCGGACATCCACTCACTGACAAAGACTGGGGTTTCTGCTGTGCACAGACCAGACTGATCTCACCCAATCACAGACAAAATCTTTTACAATTCCGCTTCCTCCACAGGGCCTATGTTACCCGCCTCAGACTGGCCCACATGGGCCCTTCTAGAGCCGCTCTGTGCCCAAAATGTCACGACCCGGATGCAGATTTTCCACATTGAACCTGGACCTGCCACCCGGTGGCCTCCTTCTGGGCCGAAGTGTTTCAGGTTCTCTACAAGATGGTTGACCCCTCCCTGCTCATGGCCATCCTGGGTAATGTCGCCCCTCTCCCCACTGCTGTCCGTAGAATTGCCACCATCTCTTTACTCTTGGCTAAGTGCGAGGTCGCCCTGGACTGAGGCCGCGATGTGTGCCCCACCGTGACAGCCTGGCTTTGCAGCATGACCTATTGCGATCTGACAAGTGAGGTATACACCGCCCTCCTGCCCCTCACTTCCCGTCCGAAGATATATGGCAATGTCTCAGACTGTATCCCCTAGTGCAAGCTCCGGACTCCCCCCTACTCTCCAGTCCCCTCAATGTGCCCCTGACGCTTCCAGCCAAGATACAGATGCATAGTGTCCCGCATACAGTTCCTCTCTCCCACCCCATACAACTCCTTCATCATGTCAGGTCACCTAACCCCCTCCATAAACGTCAGCTGGCCGGCTATGCCTCACTATGTTTTTTTCCAATAATTTCCTGAATGTTTATAACGAATCCTACAATACCTTATATTGTTCTAAGTTATCTACTGCTCCTTACTGCTGATGTCTGTTCTGTATTATTAAACTGAAACTAATTAAAAAACATTTTTTTTAAAACGAGACAAGAAGAGTCAGAGTTGGAAGAAGGAGTCATTGAGTGAAATCAAGACTAGGCAGCATTGACATTCAGCAACCCTGGCGTTCCGCAGCACAAGGGTCAGGGTCCTAAGAAAACGCTTGTCCTCTGCATTTTGGTTCACAACTTTATTACAAGATACACGTTTGCCACATGACGAGCCAAGCGGTACTAGTTTTTAATCTGGATCTAAGGGCATATCGCGCCAGAGATCTCTATCTAAACAGACCAAATATGCTGCTAAAAAATTGTGTTGAAACTGGATGCATAACAAGCATATAGGTTTCTAGCTGTTAATGTTTCTACCTTTCATCAAATCCTTGAAAACTCATCTGTATGGATTTGTTCCTTCTGAACTGTGCTTGTCGAGCACGTGGATGCCTCGGCGTTTGTAGCACTTCAATACCATGATGATGATGATGATGATGATGATGATGATGATGATGATGGATGATGATGATGATGGCTCCAGAAGGTGAGCAGGGGTGGATGAGCTGATGACGATAAATCACATTATCCTTCCTTCTTCTTGAATATGCTCCTTTGGCAGCATCTTTCGTCAGGGCGCACAGGTGATCAACTCGGATGTGCTAATTTCAGGGCTGGGGGCTTTGCCCCAGCCCTGCACAACCTCCTTATGTTCTATTAAGCCAAATGAGGAGCCTTAGAGCTGATGAAATAAAGCCGTCAACTGAAACCCCCCACGGGAACAATTCCATAAACGAGTTCTTTTCCCTAGGATCTTACCTTCAAGGACACTATTTAATTGGAGAAATTAAAAAAAATGAACAAAACATGCCTCAGGGACAGACCAAATTCTTCAACAATGGCAGAGAAGTTTAATTCTGCTCTTTTTTACTAAGTGCCCAATTCCCGCAACTCTTGTCACCGTCGGTCTCTATTGACAGACACCAAACTATCTGCTGGGATAGCACAGCTGGAAACGTTCACGGGAAAGTGGAAGGTGTAAATCTGTCTTGGTCATATACCCCATTTAACAAGGACTGCTACATTTAATATTTTATTTTTTTCTTTAATTGGGGTTTTAATATTTGTTTTTTTTATAGCAGCCCTCAATTAATAATTTGCAATCATACGTTTTGGAATTGCCATATTGAATCAAGCACAACGCTTGGGGACCTGTCGTAGTAATACTTTTCAAACGCACAAAGTACCTAGGCACTGAACCGTAATGTACGTTTTCATTTTTTACGGCCTCTTTGGCTGGGTTTTCCATCCCTTACCAATCTAGTTTTGATATTAAGCATGCTAAGACTGCATTTCAATGACTGCATGTCAAAGCATGAAAAAGAAACAAAAATCTTGTCAAATAATTGTTTTAACTAAATGTATTATGCTGATAATCGTTTGAGGACATGGCCTCCAAGCACCTAACTATTATGACTTAGAATTAAAACAGTTCTTGTCTATTACTAGTCACTCTAACTCCACAGTGTATTTTTGTGATTGTGAGATGTGTTGCCCCCACCACTGCAGTAGGGCGTGTTCCAATATGGCGGAAACTTTTGTATCAGAAGTATTCAAGTGATACCCACACACTCCTTTACCATCCTAACACACGGCAAGCGTTTGTTTACGGAATGATGAAATGTGTTGCCACGTATTACACAAGCAGCTGAATCTTGTATCTATATGTATCTCCATATTTTTGCAAATCAGTCCTGCCGCAGGTTAAATGAAAATGGAGGTGCAAGGGCAGAAGGCCCTCCTCCCCTATGACTCATGTCATTTTAATTTGGGCGGCAAACTGTGGGTTTATTATTAATAATGCATGCAGATTGTTAATAATGCTGTTGCTGACCAGTTGAACTAAGAGGATCCAAGACCCAACCACAAACCCTTCCCCAGTATACAAATGACATGGGTTATCAGCATCCAATAGTACCATACCCAGCTGCAACACGTTCATAGGAAGCATTTCTAATCTGTTCCAACACATACAGAGTGTTAACAGTTATTTACCATCCTGGAATAAACTCATTTTGGACTGGGATGCCCACTAATCATCATCAGAACCTCATCTGGCATGAATACTATGTTGTAAATACAGTCTGCACAAATATTATCACGTTAAGGTTATTAATAGAAAATCTACACCCATCAGGACAATATTTTTGCAAAAAATATTTTGGACCCAATATTTATGTCAGCCGATATTTCTGAATATGATACTCTGTCACACCACACTTTAACAAAATGATTGACTTGAACAGTCTGCAAAGCAAATTGAACAATCTGGGAAGCAGTTTTTTGCCAGAACGGGTCGAATATAAGAAACCTTTTCATTAAAACAGTTTGGACTTTTTTACTCTTGAAATACTAAATAAATAGAACAGTAAATTTTTATACTAATTTAATGTTGAATATTATATACCATTTTTATTCATAGTTTATATAGCACAAACTTGACCCAAAGGTATGAGGTATGAAAGCAATTTACATGAGCACCAGTCTTGTTAGACAAGGACATATTCATTTTTGGTAGGCACGGAGAGATTAAGTGATTTGCCCAGAAACACAGGATGTTGAGTGTCATTGCCGAGACTCGAACCTGGTTTCCCAGATTTTAGATCGACCGCCTTAGCCGTTAGGCCACATCCTCTCCCTAAGGTGCCATTCCTTAGCAAAGATGTTCAAGCCGGAGGCTTCGCCAGTAGGTGATGAACTAATAGCATTTTCTAACTTCTGCAAAGTAATCTCACTGTTCAGGAGGTGCTTAGAAGGTCTGGGAGTGATGGTATTTCCAACTGAGAGACACATAGCTCTGCGCTTCCATACTGGCAAACGATAGCATGATTTATCGTCTCATAGCAGCCTAGAGGATGAGTAGTATTGAGGCTACTTGTTGGACACCTTCTAAGGAGCTCAGAAGCTGTTCTGTAATATCAGTCAGGGCAGTCTACCTCTTTCTAGGCCTCAGTCATGAGCAGCAGTCATGGGATCGGTGTGATTATTTGCACTAATGTAGTTGATACATTGCCCCCGCTTGGCCCAAATCAGGTGGTCGTTTGTTAGTTTGTTCACAACATTTCTGAGGTTCTTCGTCTGCGGAGGGGTTTAGACTCTTCTTTAATAGGTCATTTGCAGCGCCATGTTACATTGAAGCATTGGTGAAGGCTAAACGCGGGCAGACTTAGTTTTGTCTGGGTTGGTTATGGATTGCTCCCGCACCGGACTCAAAGGCTCAACGGGTGAGTCAAGCATGGTTGGTGAGTGTGTGTAGGCCAGAGTCACAAGTTGACTCTCTATGTGTAGCTTATCACTGTAATTGACTCCTTTCCATTATCTTCAACTTTCGTTTCTGGCAACTATAATATATGTATATTTTTTTCGAGTTTACACAAATTCACAACGTTGTAGCAGCTGACACGGCTTGTAAGGCAAGGAAGCATATACACACTATACACATCATTATCAGGACAAATTATGGTTCTCAGGACCATACATCGCCACAGGCAACTACAATTTTAACATGACTAGAGTAATGCGACTAATGCCTACTTAGAGCAGCAGGGACTGGTCTGAATTGAGAAACAGAGATCCCATACAGGGCAATTATTCCAAAGGTAAGCAAGACACTGCCAAAGCTACGTCTTGAGGTGTCTTTTTTTCTGGCTTGCAAAGGCCATGCGAATGCAGGTGATGAAGCACTATACAGGAGTTTTGCATAACACTGTTAAATTCTACACAATGACATAGGTTTGGTCAGTGCTTGGAAAGGAAATCTTAAAGTACTGCTATTCTCTATACCAGAGTGCCTGTTTGCTGCCGAGAAGTGTTACAAATGAGTGTGATTTATTTTAGCAATGCTTGAAACAGAAATAATGAAGTACAGCTACTCAGTTTCCAACTGAGAAGTGCAGGTGGTCTCTCCATAAAAAGTATGGCACAAGCCAGGGCCGGCTTTAGCGCTGGGGGCCCCAGTGCGACAGCCATTTTTGGTGCCGCCACACCCCATGACCGCTTCCTCGGATTCTCTCACTACCACCAGGCAAAAGTGCTTCTTATCTCTCCAATTATGTTATTGCTAAACACAGCGCCCTCCCCTGAGGCCAGCGCCGCCTCCACAGGCCAGTGCCCAGTGCGGCCGCACCACATGGTCTGGGACTACCGGCCACCCCCCGCCTTAATACACAGACTACATTACTTAATTCAACCAGTCAACACATGAGTCTTTGGAAGGCAGGGGGTCAGGGACCCCCTGGCCGTATTTATTAAAAATATGAAACAAAATTAAAAACTTTTAATAAAATAAAACCTTTATACAATTATTAAATGCACACTTCAGAACATTAGATTAACATCCATTTTGATATGGTATGATGGGCTAACCTTAACAAGTAGCTAGTACATCGTGGTTCCTAACCGAATCTAACATCCTGAAAAATAACTGTGCATTCTAATAATTAAGTCGTACGGCAAGGTCGCTAACCGGTGTCAGATCCTTTTACAGCTACGCTCTCACATTCGAGATGCGCATGCGCAACCCAGGGCACGTTTCACCCACGTGCGCGCGCAACCCAGGGCACGTTTCACCCACGTGCGCTCCATGAACTCCATTTAACCATAACAGGAGGGCCCGTACACTCGCGCACCTTGATGACGTCATAGTGTATGTGAGGGGTGGCTACCAGCCTGAGGAAAGCGTAGACTCCCTCCCCCGCACCCTTCTAAGCGATGGATATCCTGCCCCTGAAGTTCTGGGAGAGACCAGTGGCCCCTCCCGCTGGGCGGCCCCTTTCGTGAATGGGACCGCCCCCCCCTAAGGACCTTAAATTGCTGCTCACCGATTATGACCTTACCGCCACAGGCCAGCATAGTTGACCGACTATCTGGCCCCCCCCCAACCGCCTACACTGAAAGGTCATATCTTCCTAATCAACAACCCTTTACCCCTTCTAGTTTGTTCCCTATCCATAGGGCATTCCCTGACTCTGTCCACTGGACCCACACCCTGCGAGTAGAGACAACCCCTCCAATAATTGTCAACTCTTTTTTATCAACCGACTGTTAGTCTACATTGTCCCTCTCAGATGCCCCCCTGTGGGATATACTGTAATTGAGGTGTTTGAAATAGTTTCTCAATCCAAGTGTTGATCCTCTTTACCGAGTGATTCTTCACCGAGTGACTCCGTGCACTCGCCGATTCCCCCCCCTTTCACCTGTAGCCTGGGAGCGCCCTCCCCTGAGGCCAGCGCCGCCTCCACAGGCCAGTGCCCAGTGCGGCCGCACCAGTCTCACTGCCCTGGCACCAGCGCTGAAAAGTCTTGATACGCTTTCTTTCGCCTTAAGGAAGACGAGTACTCCGTACCTGCCAGTAACAGTCCATTGAAAGCACTCTTCAATAAGCATGCAGGAAACCACAGGTACAATATTTAATTCCTGACCTCTTTACAACCAAAATCTCAAACTATATGAGAATGTAACTTTACACTGGAACACGACTG
This sequence comes from Lissotriton helveticus, assembly GCF_964261635.1. Classification (NCBI taxonomy): domain Eukaryota; kingdom Metazoa; phylum Chordata; class Amphibia; order Caudata; family Salamandridae; genus Lissotriton; species Lissotriton helveticus. The sequence goes on along the minus strand of NC_136070.1, from coordinate 684,706,609 downwards.
TCACAACAGGCAAATTGCTAGGATCGAAGGCAAATCCATAGCTGTTTTGAGTCAGTTATGAGGGACAACTGAGATATATTCAACTTGATATTTTATCTATTCTATATGTACCTCATGTCATGTTCCTATGCTTACTCTGTAAAGCGCTCTGATGCCTTCGGGTTAAGTAGGCGCAATATCAATTTTGAGGTGGTGCTAACTCTGTAAAGTGCTCTGATACCTTCGGGTCAAGTTAGCTCTATATAAAACTCAAATGAAGAAAATATATATATGTAGACTTCTTACAAAGCAAGTGCAGAAGTGCTATAGGCCCTTCTCTGATATTCAATATTTTCAGCACATTACATGGGAAAATAGCATGTCTCTAGCATGGACACACATCTAGGTATCTGTTCTCATCTGTGTAGTTTGGAAGATGCTTATGAAATCATAATTAATTAGCGAGAACATTTATGTTATCGGCTGTAACTGGGAATACAAAAGTTCCTAAACCCAGATAATTTAAAAAAATAGTTTAGACATGTTTATTTTGCGTTAGTCATATGAAACATGCTTGAAGATGTTTATGAAAATTAAGTAAAACAGTGATGGTGTGTGTGATTTAGGCCACACTGTAAATGTCGCAATTCTACATGTGATCTAAATATTTTGAAGCATCATGGTAAAAAAAATACTATCACGGTTGCAAAGCTGAGTAATTAGGCAAATAATCATCAGCGCTGAGGTAGTTATGCGTTAACAATAACCGTAATATTGGTGAATTATATCTTCTGCACTGCTCCTTGTGAAGGTGATGGAGAGAAACATGTGCCCTCAGTGGCAATAGGCCACAGCAGCAAGAAAAGTGAACAGACTTTTTTGGAAGGAAAAGTAGATACTGGCCACGAGGGTGCAACACGTCAGCAACTGGTCGCTGCTAGTTGTTACCGCAAGGAGGGGGAGGGACTGGTAATTATCACAAAGAGCCCTAAGAAGCCCAAAACTACCAAAGCCAAGAAAAGTCCAACCAAGGTAGTGAAACCAAAGGCAGCCAAGCACACAACAGCAAAGCAGCAAGGCAGCATGGTCCGCAGCGTCAGTAATACTGCCGCAGCGCATGTTTGAAGTAACGGTCATGCAATCTGGCGGTTGCTCGCAACACCATGCCACAGCCCCAATGGGAGGAAGAACATTAGAATTACAGAAACAAGAAAGCTGAATACATATTGGCCAGAGAACAGAGGCACACGTGGAGAAGCAAAATTTCCCAATGAAAGGAGTACTATGCACACCCTAGGGGCCGTCTGCTGCCACCCCAAGCAAGAACACAGCCACAAGCCCATGGTGGTGAAAGGCCACCACCGCAAGCAAGAAGTGCAAACAAGGACAGCGCCAGCTAAGGGCGACAACAGAGAGACAGTTTGCTTGCCCCACCACTGCCTGGGGGGTCACCTGCTCACAAGAACGCACCATGCATAAGGTGTGAGACCGAGAGCATGAGATCAGAGGTGAGCAGAGGGCTGCACCTGGAAATCTAACATCACGAGCAGGAGCCACGAAAAGAGAGAGCCCTCAGAGAGTAAGAAGTAATGCTGCACTAACAAGGCAGCCCCAGCACCAAAACGCCACAGTTGACCCATTGTTGAGCATGTCACACGGAGTGACCGACCCTGCAAGGTACGCCAGCACTTAGGCAGGACCAAGTGCTGTACCAGCGCAGCCTCGAAGCGCAAGTACTATGCCAGCGAGAGAAGAGGAAAAGACATAAGAAAGGTGACCCTCCGTCCGTGCAGTGGAGTGCCAAGAAAATCAAGGGACTGAGTCTTTGAGAGGTCCACAAGGAAGCGAAGATTCACATCCTACTGATAGGACAGGACCTGAGAGGTCCACTGCAAAGAAGAGAAATAGTCCTATGAACAGTACGCAACATGTGAGGGATCCACAGTGAAGAAGAGAAAGAGTCCTATGAACGGGACCCGACAGGGAGGTCCATGTGAAGAGAACATCATAGTTTAGAGGCCTGGTCAGAAAAGAGAAGACCTTGGCATGATGCCATATCGTAAAAGAGTTGAAAAAGAGTAGAGAGTGACACAACACTACTTTGTTAATGAAAGCTGGAGAGGGAAAGAAAGTGGCACAACGCCACAGCATGAAGAAGAAGTGAAGAGGAGAGAAAGGTGTGTGAAAAAACAGTCACACAGAAGATCCTGATAACCACAGCTGCACAGGAGAAAGAAAGAAGCACAAGACCGTGGACTCCTGTCACTACTGGAGAGTGCATCCACCAACACAAGCCAGCCACCGTAGTGCAGCAACGTCACTGGAGACAGCTATGCGGGAGGACCAATAGTATGTCACCAGCAAGTGCAAACCATGTCTCTGCCCCACGCTTCACAGTGCGACGGTCAAGCCACCTGTCAACGGCTGCTTGAGATAGATGGCATCCCTGTTAGCAACTGCACATGCCAAAGAAGAAGAGTAACCGCGAGTGGCTACGAAGTCCCTCCAGTCCTGCTCACTCCAAGCAAGACATTGCTACCTGTAGCACAAGTTGTCAGATGGTAAAATCGTCCTCATTATCATGTGCATCACTAAAACCACATTAGGAGCATTGTACCACCAAAGTGAAGCCTTATGTCTGCGAAACATCTGCAGACCAATGAGGCATTCCTGGCACTGTGGGAGACTAATCACTCAAAGACCATCTGTTAGAGCCCACGTGCACCTGAGTCCTGCTCAAGAGAGCATACCCGACCATTGCATCACCTACACTTGTGATTGCACAAGCGACTCGGACGTGGCCCTGTTGGGAGTTTTAGCGGCAGCCCCTAAGCGCGGCCTAAGTGAGACACTACACAGCCCATGCAGTCCAGGAGCAACCCACAAGTGGTAGTGCTGGAGCTCATGCTGGGAACCACAGTGCCCTGTGTGGCCGAGGAGGAGCTCCGCCGGCCGAACTGGCCCGATCGTGCGGTGGCTCCGTACACTGGGGGAGCTGCCGCCGGAAGCCGTGGGACGCTCCCGCATTGCTTGGCCGGGGGGCCGTTTTAACATTTGGCGCTAGTGACCCCCCCCAACGGGATCTACTCGGGCTGCCCGTATGCCCCGCACTGCCGCCTGCCCTTTAATCCTGGGGCGGTGACAGGTGCCGCAGGTGCCCATTGTTGACCATTTCCCCCCTCATCTCCCCCCCTCGCTGCAGCTGTGAGGCCTGGCGTATGGAATCGCGCCTGAGCCCGCACTGAGACATGGAGCTGCGTGGTTGCTCTATGGGACTTGGCTTACGCTTCTGGAGGCGCTACAATTAAAGGGATTTAACCCCAGACTGGGAACCTCATTGCCCTCTTGTCGGACTGAGACCCCCTGCTTCAACAGCATAGCACAGTGGCCTGGGGCTGCCTCGGGGGGGCAGGCGGGCTGCATAGAGATCCTGGGTGTGTTTTGCTCCTGCCCAGCACTCATTTGAGAGACTGTGGGTCAGTGCTCCCCCCCCTGGTTGCGTCTTGGACCGGGCGCTGCAGGGGGAGAGTGGCTTAATCTGGGGACACGGGACTGCGCCAGTGCCGGCCTCCACGGGGCTGGGGCAACCCTTGAAGGAGCATTCAGGGGACAGCTGGACCCTCCGGTGAAGCAGACATAGCCATTGGGCTCATGAGATCGGGGTGAGGACTGCCTGCGCTCGTTGGGAGCCTCTGTGAGTACACATAGACTTTATGGTTGGGCGGGACCCCTTGTTAGCCCTTGACAGCACTGGCGGATAACGCAGAGGCGTATCTTCTTTCTGACTTCCCTGCGGAGGCTTTCTTCATCGCATCCGGGGATGCTTTGTTGCCCCCATTGTCGAGTGGCTCTGGGCTTGTGGCTTGGGGTGGTGTCGCTGCTGCGCTGGGACAACTGAGGCCGGTCTAGCGGAGCGCTAAGCAGGTCAAGATGGACCGTGTCAAGGCGGCGGGGGCTCGTGGATCTAAGGCTACGCAATCGAATAAACTGGACTAGTACACTGTCCCGAAAGATGCGCAGCAGTCCCGAGCGCCCAGAGACTCCGGAACCGGGGGGCTGGGCGAGGAGGAGCAAGAAGTCTCGCTGAAGGACGTCATGGCTGCCTTCACTGGTATCAAATCTCATCAGGGTCGATATGGGGAAAATGAGCAAAAAGGTCAAGCAAGTGGAACTCACGTCCGCCAGTCTTGTTGAGGATGTTTCTCAGCTCCAGGGAGAGATCCGGGACCTTCAGGACTTTCATGGACTTACGGACCTCAAGCTGGATGACTATGAAGGTCGCTTGCGTCGCAACAACCTGCACATCCTGGGGGTTCCGGAAATATCAGAGGGGCAGACCCCGGACCTTTTTGTGGAGGACCTTATCCTGAAACACCTGCAACCCAAGGGTCTCAGTAAATTGTTTGTTATCGAGCGTGCCCACAGGGTCCCGGGTGGACGTCCCAAACCGGGGGCTCCCCTGCGGCCTATGTTGGCGCGAGTCTTGAATTTCCGCGACAGAGACATCATCCTTCAAAACTCCAGAGCTAGTGCGCCCCTGAGTTACGAAAACTCGGACATATCCTTCTTCCCGGATTTTACGCAGAGGGTGCAACGGCAGAGATGGTCGTTTATGTCGATCAAGCATGTCCTCAGAGAGCAGGGATTGAAATATTCCATGCTGTTCCCGGCCCATCTCTGGATTGAGGCGGCGGGGAAAGTGTGGTTTTTTGAGCGTCCTGAGGCCGCAGCAGACTGGATCGAGAGTAGAGGAGCGAGAAGTCCGGCTGACCGTGGCAGAGGTGACAATGAGAACAGACAACCGACCTGAGGTGGTACCTATTCAGTGGGTGTGTTCGGACTAATTACATGGTGTAGTGGGGTCGGGGATGGGTGGAGGGCTACTATTTTCATTGTCTTTGGGTTCGTGGACTTACACAGACTTGAGTTAATTGCTTTTGGGTGGGTGTATGTTAGACTTTCGGGGCCGGGGAAGGGTATGCTTTGATTCCACCCTGTTTTTTCTCTTTTCTTTCCTGAGCACTTTTCTAGGGCGACAGGCACTCTGCAAGTTTTCCATGGGCAGTTTTAAGCCCAGAGTGCAGGGCAGCGGGGAGGGGGGTTGTGGGATGGGAATTTTTGGTTTTGGTTTTGAAGTTTTTATCGCATCAGCAACTGTTATTGCTACATTGAGTGGGGGAGTGGGACACATTCTGCGAATTTACAATGTATATTCTGTCATGGCACCAGTTGGAGACAGCGGGGTTAAACTGTTAAGTTGGAATGTCAATGGGCTGGGGGACAAAATTAAACGCAGCCTTGTTCTGAAAACTCATCTTGTGGGGACTGCATGTAGGGAGCTGGACAGAACGAGTTATGTGTTGCTGGCCCATGCAGGGTTCAGCACGGGCTCCCGGGGAGTTGGCATACTGATGAAAAAGTCTTTCCCCTTCGTAGTCCAGAATACCTGGTCGGATGTTAGAGGGAGGTATGTTGGAGTCTCAGGCACTTGGGAGGGCCACCCTGTCACATTTCTCTCGATATATGTACCTCCGGGCCTTCAGGCAACTACTTTCAGGGACCTGGGTACGCTATTGTTGAATATCCCGGAGGGCCTTTTGGTGTTCGGCGGAGATTTGAATTTTGTGGTGTCTGGTGGCTTAAACCGTCACCCTCCACGCGACCTCGCTCGTTTGCAATGCTGGCTGCCTGACTTCCTGGAGTCCATGGGGCTGGTGGATGGATGGAGGGCCTTTCACCCTGACACGCTTCAGTACACCTTTCACTCCGGGGCACATGGGAGCCTATCTAGAATTAACTAATTTTTGGTCCCCGCATCAAAATCACCCATGTCCGGGAGATAAAACATCTAGCGAGAGGCATCTCTGATCACTCACCGGTTTGGCTTCAGCTAGCGCTTAATTATCAACAGGTGGGACAGGTGGCCTTCATCAATCCATGGTATCTCCGGGATCCTCATATTCGTCGCGAACTCCTTGCAACCATTGATAACATTTTTTTGTGAGAATGAAGGCTCGGTGGAATCCCTGCAGGTGCTCTGGGAGGCCTTTAAGGCAATGATTAGGGGCCAGGCCCTTTCCTTGATTTCGGGAAAGAAGAAGGAACAGAGGAGAGAACTGGTAGCACTGGAGGCGGAGGTGGGAGGATTGGAAGCAGACCTGGAATTGGATGTCACGTCTGAGAAGCTCCACCTTCTCAAACTTAAACAACAAGACTATAGGGCACTGGCGATGGATCAGGCTAGGGCTTTGGGAAGAGCGGTGCAGGGGCGGCTGTACGATATGGGCGACAAGGCTGGGAAACTTTTGGCCTGGTTGGACAAAAGAGACTGGGCGAGTAGACTAGTACCCGAGCTGCGAGAGCAAGACGGTAAGTCCCTGACGGATCCGCAAGCTATTGTGAACCGCTTCGTGGCCCACTTTGAGGCAGTATACACCTCGGCTGCCCCATATCCCATAGACGACTCCCGCCAGATGCTCACTGATATTGTCTTACCCAAACTGTCAGTGGTCGAACACGACTACATGGAAAGTAATATGTTGAACGATGAAATAGCGGCAGCAGTGCGGTCCCTCAAGCCGGGTAAAGCATCTGGCCCTAACGGGCTGCCGATTGAATTGTACAAACTTAAACCAGATAAATTGGCCCCGTATCTGAGAGCCATGTTTGAGGACTCCAGGCAATCGGGACTCTTACCAACGGACGGCCACTATTGTTCCCATCCATAAGGATAGGAAACCCAAGACCGATTGTGGGTCCTATCGGCCAATATCCCTGTTGAATGCGGAGCCCAAGATCCTGGCTAAGCTCCTTGCTACTCGCCTTTTAACGGTGATTGAGACCCTGGTCCACCCGGATCAATCAGGCTTCATACCACATTGCAATACCGCACTGAACCTGCGCAGAGTTCACAGGGTTTTGGGCCGGGCAGCCTCTATATTGAAACCAGCGGTTATAGTCTCCTTAGACGCTGCCATGGCGTTCGACACCATCGAAGGGGCATATTTATGGGCAGTTTTAGAGAAAATGGGGTTTGGTCCTAAATACATACAAACGGTGCAGTTACAGTACTCCCGACCTATGGCCCAAGTGGTAGTTAACAACAGGAAGTCAGCCACCTTTGAGTTGGGTAGGGGGACCCATAAGGGATGACCCCTTTCAAAAAAAATAATACAAAAAGAAATCTACAATTGTAAAAGCTGCTCTGGGGCCAGTATCGGGTTAATTGATGGAGTCACTTGAAGCTTTCTGAGACAGCGATATTTTCTTTTTGAGCTGTATTGTAAAGGTGTTCCAAGCTGAGCTGTGGAGTGCGTACTTTTAATGGAAAGTTATAAAAAATGTTTACACTAGGTATGATCTATATAATAATGAGATCTATACTTTAGAAGCACTTTTTATTTTCAACCTAAACTTACGTGCACATTTTGTGGCACCATATATTATATTGTGTGTAATGCACGTTGAAAATAATGACTTACACATTCACAGTGCTTTCAGATACCTTGCAGTACTAACAAGACACAAGTCACTTTTCCGTGATGCACCAAACAGGATTCAGTTCTATGGGCCTCATGTTGCACACATAGACAACTGTAGTGATCGCATTAACCAATAGAGGTTTCATAATTTAAAATAGTGCATTTCCGACTGAATAGTTTAACTTTATGTATTTTTCATTAAAGGTGTGCGTTATTCATATGTATTTACATGATGCTGAAAGACCAACAAAATAGTTACAGAATACTTTGTTCTTTTTAGTCATTCCTTTGACTCGGTCTCTGCACTTACTGACCCCATCCCCATTGCAGTATTCATACTTTTTGATGCACTTCAACTGCTGCTTTGAATAGTTATGTAGACCCCGATTTAACATTTTTTCAAGCAATGCAGCAAGTTAACTTGCTGCGCTGCGTGAAAGGAACGGGACAGTAATGTGCCATATCTATCAAGATATGGTGCATTCCTGTCCTCTGCATGCTCTGGTGCACAATCTGCAGCCTAGAGCCAACGCAGGCACCCCTGCGCCATGGTGCAAGAGTGCCTGTGTTACAGGCAGGATTGTTTTTTTGCAGGAACAGACACCTTCCTGCACAAAAACAATTCTTAGAAGCCTTTTCCACTTTCTGAGGTGCTGTAGAATGCAGCACACTTAGGAACAGGAAACCTATCAAGGAAAAATAAATATATTTCTCCTTGTTGCCCCTTCCCTTGGAAGGCATACAATTCTGCTTCATTCCCAGGTCTACCAGTGTTGGCAAGTCTCAGAATCCTTAGTCGACATGGGTGGAGCATTGGAATATCCACGCTCCACCCATGTAACGCCTTTCTGGCGTAGTTTAGCACAAGTGAGAAACACTGTCTTCTGGTTTTAAAAGGGATTGTGAAAAAGAAATGCATCTAGTGAGTGGCTGAGGTGCACTATGTGTGACGGGGAAGCCTGGGTTCAAATCCCGGATTTCCTGCATAACTACATTTTGTAATCTAAGTCAAATAAATTTACTTCATGTATCTAATTTACCTGATAGTGAAATTTGAGAGCACTTTCATGTAATTCACTTTAAGGTCGATTACAGTGGGAGGGGGGCAATCTACACACATCTGAAACATCGCCATCCTGAACTGTAGCGTAGCAAGTATGCCATGGGATGCGATACAAGCAAGTAAAATTGCCCCTTTAGCTGCTGTTAGGGAAGTAAAATACAGCATTTGCTGGATTCATAGGACCCTCAGGACTCTGGTGCCGCTGCACCTCTGATAGCTACACCCCTGATGCAGAGCACTGTGCTCAGTGATGCATGATGTGAACCCAAGGATGCCTATCAGACTGGATGGGGCCACGGTGCACTTCAGAAGACCTCTAATCCCTGCTAGACGGTGCAACTGTCCTGCTTGCATATTCTACCTCCACTCTCTCACTCATCCCAAACCCCATTCTACTACTATGATCCCCAAAATAACCCTTTCTAGACTCTTCCCTCCTATAGACCTCCTTGCATCATCTCATACCTCTTTTACTATTCGGATCTCTCAAACAAACCTTTCTTAACCCTTCCCTCTGACTATACCCTCCTCCACCTCCCCTTTACTCATCCCAAACCCCCTCCTACTGCCATGAACTAAAAGAAAAACGTTCTAGACCCTTTCCTCTTCTATCCCTCAACTATTCCTTTCCAATCTAAATAACAGTTTAACATGTCCACCACTCAAATGAATTTCAAATTTCCCTATACTAATTCCTAACTAATCCTGTGTGGGTTCCGGGGTAGCATGCTTCCCGCCAAAAACGCTTCAACACCTCATCAATGGTAGCAAGCACTATATAATTCCAAATCCTTCCCTCTTCCATCCCTCCACTATCCTTTTCAATCCAAATAGCAGACTAACATGTCCACCGCTCAAATTAATTTCATTTTTCCCCACACTAACCACCGCTAATCCTTTTTTGTTCCGGAGTTGAATGCTACTCACCTAAAAGCGCTTCAACACCTCATCAGGGCTAGCAAGCGCTATATAAATGCAAACCTTTTCCCTCTTCTATCCCCCAACTATCCTTCTCAATCGAAATAACAGACTAACATATCCACTGGTCAAATTTATTTCATATGTCACTATACTAATTCACCACTAATCCTTTATGGGTTCCGGAGTAGCGTGATACTCGCCGAAAAACGCTTCGACGCCTCGTCAGGGGTAGTAAGCACTATATAAATGCAATTACCAAACGATACAATCTGGACTCATATGTGGTGTAGCCATTGATCTATGGGATATACACACCTGTTGACTGCTGCGAGCGATTATTGCATTGCTGTTGTCAATTTGCGTTGCAAATGTCATCCGAAAGATAAACTTGGCTCTGAAGCAAGGTCAAGCGTCAACATGTTTGACAGAAGTCATGAGATGTGTTACCAAGCAGGGCTGATGTAGAGCCCGTCACTTCCCAGGCTTCACGCTCCTCCACGGAAACAGTACGGTCAGCTGTGGCGTCATCCCCGAGTCTGGAAACGTTCGCTTGAGGCTACGTCCTGAAGCAGAAGTGTGACTGGAGACTGGAGGGTTTTCGGAGCGCGCTCCTGGGAACGATTGTAAACTGACTAAAACTTTCGGTGTCGCGCTTGAATCATAGATTATGCTCTTTTTTTAGAAACGACTCAGCTGATTTCATGATTACACAAACTAGAATAATTCTATGACATATTTTTCACAATCTGCCAGACACGGCCCAGTCCCACCTCTTCACTCCCTGCAAAAACCACATTTTCTATGTAGTGACTGTAGAATCAACCACAGTTTTTTTTAGCTTCTTCTGTCAGATAGCATGAAAATAGAAAATATTATTTGGTTGGTGTACCCGTTGCAGCCGCTCCCAATTGTATTCAATCATACACTGTGTGTGATTTTATACATTACACAAAGTCAATTAATATTTGTCTCCGTTTTTTAAGACATGTGGAGATTAAGTGACTTGCCCAGAATCACAGGATTCTGAGCCGCTGGTGGGACTCGAACCTGCTCCCACATTTCCAAAGTCAGCCGGCCTGGCCATTAGGCCACATCTCTTTAGAATTGATCTATGATGGGAAAAGGTCCCGTACTTGGTTGGGGCAGATCTATGGAGTCTTATGGAGTCCTATTTGCTGTAACATTAGTTGCGACATGAAACTAGTATTGCTAGACACTAGTGGCAATATCTGATCCGATACCTGATGACAAACCAATTTCCACCATTATAACACACTTACCAAAGAGCATCCAATGACGCTCTTACTGACTCAATAAAGGTAGGGGAAAGAAATTGATTCACAACTGTCAGATACTAAATGGGATAAAGTTTTAGTATATCCTAAAAAGGCTATAAGTAATGCAAGATCCACCTCAACCAGTTTCATTTTTTTGCAAAGGACCCGCTTTAAAAAACAAAATAAAAAAATAGGCTGGCTGGCCCCTAACATTACACGAGGAAGTCCAGTTGTATAGCTAGAAGGACCGGACCTACATTCTGTACTGATTGCATGTGATCCATTGTAGGCCCAGTAGACCCTGATCCATGCCACATTCTCAGGATAAATGCCTTTAAAATTATGCCCATTTAGATTCACTGAATGGAAATTCTTCTTATGTGAATGTTCTGTAAATCTGGAATGTACTAAGCCTCCTGGACCAATGTTGAAAGCCCTTGACATACATTATGATGACACTCCAGGAAGGTGTCCTCGGCTTAACGAGTATGCAGACACTTGCCCAGGCCGATTAGTTTTAAGTCCTCATTGGTATGGGAGGAACAAAAACAGTCCTGTGAGAGAGTCTTTGGGCTCATTGTGAAAGGACCTGGAGAAAGAAATGAGTAGCTGCTGGGTTTCATCTCTCCTGCATCGGCTCCTTGTTTAAACCTACTGGTATCTGGCTGAAGGCTAGCTGAAGAGGATCAGCTCCAGCCAAGGTTAGGCTGCCTATCTCTGTGAATTCCTTCAGCCCGGAGGCCTGAGAGTACTTGGCACCCATGTCCACCTCCATCAATCTTGCACATTGTTACAGAATCGTTACAGCCTCTTCAGCTCAGTAATATTTGCATTTTTAAACACGGTGAGGCACAGTGGGTTCAGAAAAACCATGACAAGAAGATCTTGCTGAAGGATTGCCCATCCGGCCTAGGAAGCCCCTGATTGAGCTTAACTCAGTTGAAGTGTTTATTGGGGGATAGTTATTCAATGGAATGAACTGCTGTTGTTGCCGGAACATCATAGTTGATAATAGTTTTGTAACTTTTTCACAGCAATTTATTTTCACTATAGTTCCAAGGACTCCTCGCAGTTTCTGCAGCTTTTTGTTTCAGGACAATCTGTACTCCAAATCCCAACCTGCTTTTCAGGGGGTTAAATTTAACTCATAACTGTTTATTTGTGCTCTGCACTGCACTGCTCTGCCACCTCCCTGTGCAATGACTCCACTAGGAGTCCCATCTGTCCTACTTTATGCAGGAGTTCAGTCTTTTACCAGTCATGCACAACTTTTTGTCTGTCAGCTGCTTTATCAGCCCCAGGGATTGCACTAGTAGTGCTCTAGGGACAATCTGTGGGACACTTGCCCTTGTTTTGCAGCAGTCTACCTCGCCATTATAACTGCTCATTGTTACCTTTTATGGTGCTCGTTCTTGTTTAACTCATTTCCCTCTCTGGGAAAACGAAGGAGGCAAAAACAGCAAGACACATTGCTGTAATTTACCCACTTATTGATAATGTTATTTTTGTAGGCACTGCTATATTTCCCAATGGTATAAAGTCATACATTGACTTCTCACCTGGATGTTCCCTGCCCATAACCTACCCGTGTTACCAGTTCCCCAGATCTAGGAATTATTTGTCACAAAACAGGTGAAGCATACACATCTAGAACACTTGGGCCTTTCCCAAATAGCAAGGTATTTGGCTCCAGGGGATGACGTCCCCAAGGATTCTTATGTCTTTGGGAGTGCAGGCCACACGCCCCACTCCCCATTAATTAAGATATAGTCTGGGGGATGTGTCCCCCGGGGTCCATTTGGGCTTGTGGGGGGGCACATGCCCCCCCCTTCCCTAGCTCAGGAAGGGGAGGCTACAGCCCACTTTCCCTATAATTAAAACATTTCCAGTGGGATAGTGTTCTATTTTGTACTTACTTTCAGACCTTTATTGCCATACTCGTTTACAGAGTAATGTGTACAAAAGAAGCTTGGATGATGTCATCAATGTTGTGTTCAATTATGTCATTTGAGATGTCATCAGTGATTTCATAAATTATGTCATAGAACATGTCAAAAGTGATGTAATATGTGAAGTCATATGTAGTGCATGGCACTGGCACAAGTTATAGTTAGCTCTGTTAGAACTAATTTGAGTTCAAAACGTTATCTTAGCACTGACATGTTCTCCTAACTATTGTGTCACTATAACCTTTATTTTTTTCTGTGTGTATATATTTACATGAATTTAACTTTGCTGGGTCCATGCGGGTCTCAGACCCATTGTAATTAAACAAGCATTTGTAATGCAATAGGTCTCGCATTTGCAAGAGTTTGAGCTATTGGCATTGTAAATGACAAAGGCTTTTCCTGATTGTGGTTTACAATGCCAATAGCTCAAACTCTCACAAATGTGAGACCTACTGCATTGCAAATGCTTGTTATTTAATGAAAAAGGTTTCAGCAGAAGTTTTCTTTTTTCTTATCAAACACCATAATCTTTGGTTTGCTGATTTTTATTATCAGATTTTATGTCCACTGTCATCCGTAAGGACGGTTAAAATATGTCCACGCTGAGCCGGGCTGGTGTTCTGCCTCTAGGGATAGGATCATCCACATGGGTCTCTGTATTTGTGTAGCGCTTACTACCACTGATGAGGCACTAAGTGCAGATGTTTTTTACTGGGTTTCACCTTGGAAGAAAAAAGCATTGGCACAGCCAATAGATTTCGCTTACCTGAAATATATTAGATTTGTCAATGTTGTTTTACATATGTTTTTCTTGCAGCTTTATGCAGCACAAACTCGACCCCAAGGTATTGGAGTGCTTTACCTGAGCACCGGTTACAGTACACAAGATAAGTCTCATTTGTAAAGAGGCACATGGAAATTAAGGGATTTACCACAAAAAAAACTCAAGCTGGGAAACCAAGGTTCGAGCTTAAGGGTCAACTCCATATCCTGTGACTCTGGGCAAATCCCCATGCCTACCCATTTTTTTTATTTTTTATGAATGTGTCCTTGTGTAACGTAACTGGTGCTCATGTAAAGTTCTCAAATACGTTCAAGCTGAGTTCCCGCTATAAAAATCTGCAAAAAAATAATAATAATTATTGGTAACTCTGGCCACTGAGCCACACCCTGTGCATGCCAACATGCAGGACCTTGATATAGAATCCCTGAGGCAGTGGGCAGTACCTCTAATGGGCACAAGGACACAAGGAGGTATTGGGTGAGGACACCAAAATCACTGGCTAGGGACAGTACACAGAGTGTCATTGAATAGTGATGACACCAGACCTGTCCAACGTGCCTTCGCTGCATTTGAAGGACCAAAGGGACATAGATGACTGTCAAGAGGGTACACGTAAATACTACAATACCGAAATACCAACAGCCAGACAGCACAGCAACAACACCAAGTCGCAAAATGGGCGTAATTAGTGGGAGCAGTATTTATTTATACAAGGCAGGCGTCCATGTGTTTCCCCCTCCACAGCTGGAGACTATAGTATCGATTAGAGGGGTTCGATTCCAGCAGCAGTTGGCCAATCACCCTGGGCAGGGCTGGTCTGGCTCAGAGGCCCAGAGATAGAGACCAGCTATGCCTGCCCTTTACAGCCTTGAGTCAAATTCTCACGTGGAACGGGGCTGTGTGCCGTAGGTGGTGGAGGGCAAAGGGCGAGGTAGGTAGGTGTGTACACAGAAATGCCAAGTACGCAGGAAGGAGCAGTTTGCAAGCCTCTGGTATACCGCACAGCTGAGCAGAGGTGGGCATCGATGAGGCTCTTCTGAAACTGCCCCCCTCCCCACCCCACTTAAGGGTGCACTGCCCTCTGAAGGTGTCCTGCTCAGGGTCACAAGGTGTGACGCTAGCAGTAATGCTATACATAAGTAGGCGCCCAGCTCTAGTAAAGAGCCAACAGATCACCTCGCCATTCCACCGCTATTGACACACTTCTTAAGCGTGCATTCCCAAAAACGAACACAAAGCTGACCGGTGGAAAGGGTCATGAAAGGGTTATTAACAAGCCCGGGAGTGGTGCGCGCGCGCGCTGCAAGGAATGTAAAGAATGCAGCTGGCACACTGCGGGCCGTTGCTCGATCCCGAGACCCCTAGGCCATGGGAGTGAAAGTTTTGAGGACAGGCGGGACATGCACCCATCTTTGGCTATTTGCGTGCTTTCATTATTGAAAGCCATGTGTGGGAGGAGGCAGACCCACACGGAGAAGTCTCTTGGAAGTCTGAAGTGATTCTAAGAGGCCCTCTCCTAGAGTAGTGCATGTGCGCTGCGCTAGGTGAGACCTAAAAAGAATATTAAAATGGGTCTCTATCAGTCTCTACGTTCATGTCCCTAACTTTATTGGCAAAAACGCGGACTCATTTCTGAAGAACGAATATAAAAAAACGTTACAGTAATCTATATCAGCGATTAAGTTCCTGTTTTTATTTCACATGTTTTAATTAATTTTACATTCCCTCAGAGTGTTAGCTATTGTCAGGATGTGTGTTTGTAGTTTTTAATGTAAGCATATTAATCTTGTGCAGTGCATATGGTGACTGAGTTGCCTCCCAGTGTGTTAAGGGGCTACGATGTAGAGCTCTGGAGTTGATGATTAAGGCAGCGCGAGTCTCTCACAGTTTCTGTCCATGTGTCAAAAAGGTGTTCAAAATACACAGTTATCCCAGCCTTGTCCTCTCTGCAAAGCAATGTTTGTGTACTCCAGTTGCAATTATGAATTTGTGCAAACGTGTGCAAAGGAGGAACACAGTTGTCAAACTATTGACCATGTAAATATAAAAAAAGTAAGCAGGTAAACATGCAGTTCTTACAGGAAAGTTTGTGCTGTTCTGTGTTGGGGGGCTAGTGAAGTGAAGGAGATGTGAAGAAATGAATTCAGGAGAGAGTGAACAGTGGTTGCTGAAGAGGAAACAGATAACGTGCAAGATATGAAGACGGACGAGATGTGGAGAGGGAAAAGGACGTACATGTCTAGCAGAGTAAACATAATAAGAGTGATTGACACACTCTGAACACCCCACCCTTTACACAGATATCAGTAATGTTTCATTCACATTCTCAAACTTTCAACACTGAAACATTTTCACTATTATCTACAACAAAAACATTATTGTTTCTCATGTATCTTAAACAGCTAACACCTATTGTCAAAGCCAATAGTCCTGTCTGGTTTCAGGAGTATGTCAGTTGTTGTGTTATAGATGTGGATGCAATAACAGAAAACTCAGAGAAATCGAAACACCAGCCGGGTGATACACTACCGGAATCACAGAAATGTAGTTTGCGTGTTTAAGCCACACCCTTAATTACATATGCTGTGCCCCTTTTAGAGACCATCCACCCTATGTTATTTACAAAACTTGGGTCAGCTGATCCACTCCGGGCCCTTCACTCACAAAAGCATGGCTTGGGAACTTCAGATCATCAAGAAACAGCAGCTACTACTACAAGCTTCTCTTTTCTTTCACACTGCAGCTCTCTTCATCCACTTGCCATGCTCCCATCTGTGCATTCCTCTGGTTTTGCTCCTCCATCCTTTTCGCCTCCCCTAACAATCTTCCACCCACCCCCTGGCTTCTCTTCCATCTGCTCTATGGCTTTGTGCCCTGATCCTGCATTCTCACTACTCAGCAGCGTAAACGCATTATCGCCACCTGCCCCTAAACCCACCATTGGCCCAGGAAACCTGATCTTGCTATTTGGCCTTGCTCGAAATTGCACAATTACATTAATACCAGCCTTTAAAAAAAGAGAAGAAAAATCAATATACATTACAGGCTACCATCATCAGTAAAGCATCATCTCCAACTAGCAAGTGAACAGAATTCCCAACAGTGGAGGCTGCTCGAGTTTCTGGCTTCCGTAGTCTCCATCGCGGCCTGCACCACCCATCTTTCTCATATTGCATCCATGGGACAAGTCTTTGCCAAGGTACAGGGTCCCGCTTTCAAATTCTGGGATTCACATCTCATCCTTGAACTCCCACAGCAAATAACCCACTATCCACATTTCTAAATATGAACTCAAAAATATTCTTATAGAGAGGTGGCTTCAAGCAGTTCCATTTCTCCCTGGCATGTTAGCATAAAAGGACATGAAAGGATCACGTGTGAAAACACTGTATTTTGCCCGTAATCCTGTAATATTTATGACCAGTTTCTGATTAGTCTATTTTGTTAGAGACATCTAGGGCCTGATTCTGAGTAATGCAGAATTGGGTGAGTAATTTACTGCACCTGGAACAGACTGATAACCCAGAGCGTTTTTTTTTTACCAGGAATGATTACATGTATCCTGTTCAGAGTTCCCCACTTCGGAATAAGGCACAACACGCGAATTAAGGTTTTACTACTATGCATTTCTCCCCTGATAAATGTTGCCAGATTTTCCCTGGCGAAAACTATGAGAAACATGGGGTGCAATAATTATCATACACCCTGAAATGTCTTTGCCTTTTGGCAACGTATGGTATTTAAAAACATACGAAAATCCATATTTGGAAATCAGCCGAAAGCAGTTCAATGCCACCATAGCATAATGAGTTCCACCTTGAATGCAAAAGTAAAGCAGGATAGCAGATAGTACCCGGACTGCAACCGGGTGCAAACAGCGTCAGTGCGCCCTATTACAATGAATGCGCTGGCTGAATCCACTGCCCTGGGGGCAGCACATTCAGACAAACACAGAGCCAGTCGCGACCGGGGCAGGCAAGAGCGGTGGGGCGGGTGGGGGAAGAGGGCAACAGACAACTGAATAGGGAAAATAAAATAAGAAAAACACTTAGCTAGTGCTCCCCAACTTGGCGATGAGCAAACATAAGGTAGGTGGTTTTATTTAATTTTTTATTCTATTTTGCCTATTCCATCTTCTGTCGACCAGCCCCCCAACCCCCGCAATTGCCCTTACTAGCACCGGCTGCGACTGCATGGAGCAACTCCTTCAAAGCCCCTCCATATTTCACAGTGCAAGTGGCATACTCCCTGCCCTATATGGGGGGGGGGGGGGGGGGAATCTGCCTGCAGGTGGGTGCAGTGAGTGACTGAAAGTATGCACTGAATACAGCACATGCGTTAGTTATAAGAGCAGCATGGTGCAGGTATACTCATAATGGAAAACTGGATATGAACCAGCAG
This sequence comes from Lissotriton helveticus, assembly GCF_964261635.1. Classification (NCBI taxonomy): domain Eukaryota; kingdom Metazoa; phylum Chordata; class Amphibia; order Caudata; family Salamandridae; genus Lissotriton; species Lissotriton helveticus. Next base: position 684,688,754 of record NC_136070.1, on the reverse strand, counting down.
ACTTCCGGGTCACATAAGCTGTGCAAGGGAGGACATCTTTTACGTAGGAAAGGCGCACGAGGTGTTCCTTCCAGAGCAGGCTATTCCCAGCTCTTTACACTGCCGCCCGTGCCAGCTCCTCACTCTGCCAACCATATAAATGGCACGGATATGGTTACAGATACACGAAAGAGCCCTGTTTGCCGCAGTCCAGTTCTATGAGCCGAGGCTGAACGGGCCGCCATTATCGGCGCCTTGGATCAGGGCCAGACGGTAATGAGAGCACGCTCTGGCCTGGGCTCGGGTTTCATTTCATTTTTCTACATAATGATTTGGCATTTCTCACAGATGGATCGGATATCGGACCTACACTGGCAGCAAAAAAAAAACACCTTTCACTAGGCCGCAGGCTAAATCAAAGCAAAAGCTCCTCTGCTCAACGCCCAATCTGCTGTTTATGAGGGGAGGGAGGACACACGCACGCGCACGCACGCACGCACACTCTCTACCTCTCGCTCTCTCCAGTCCGATCTCCTGATTTCATTTAAGCAAAAAAAAAATAAAAATGAAAATACGAAAATTAAATCTTGGTCGTGCCTTTTAGCACTGTTCAGCGTGACCGAGTTAATAGCTGTGTACATTGTCACTATTGCATTTGAAAAAAGGTCGAGATATAGTGAAGCTTAAATAACTGTCTATTAGCACCTGCGCTTTTACAAAAATGCCAATGTCTTCAAGTGAGTGCATTATTTTACTTAGCTCAGGGCGAAAAAGAATGGGAGCAGATTTAGCAGTTAAAAGTCTGGAAATATACTAATTGCAACTTTCATTTTTCACTGGACAAAAAAAGAAATATGGAGAATTACCAATAAGCATCGAAAAATAAATATGGATGAATACAGACAGAAATGTACAAAAAAATTAAAACCGTAATGTTGGGTCTTTTAATTATAAGGCTAGAAACATGCACAGAGAAAGAAAGCAGCTAGAGTCTCAACATTATGACACTTGACTATTTATATTCCAAGACTAAGCTCAAAATGTACTGAAAGCCAGGTAGCTGGTTGATAAACAAAAATGGAAGATGCAAGACTTGAAATTGAAGTACGTTACTTAATGCCGTCAAACTCAGGGTGCTAGATAACACAAACTTTTTTTAAAGCCTCCTTGAAATTCTGTGACAGGGTTGCAATACCCCTAGTGAAGAGCTAAGAGGAGGTGTTTTCTGTCGGTGTGTCAGGGGCTAAGCTTGAAACACAATGGATTTAAAAGAAATACGAGGAAATAAGGTGAAATGGGAGTAGAAGCTCCGCATCCGTGGAGGAATGCAAACAGACCAGATGATGAGGATAATACTGACATCGATGGTACTGCATCCTATAAGTAGAATGATGGATCCAAGGGAATGGAGTGAGCTCTACCATTTACAAGACAGTCCTAAAGTTATCACTGACAGTAGACTCGAAGCAAAAATATCTTGTCGACAGAATATCATGTAAAAAATATCGAGGACCAAAATATCGAGAAGGTATGTGCAAATAGGTAAGAACTGATTTACTATTCTTAACTCCATATCTACATACCTTGATATATATATATATATATATATCTATACTACTATTATAAAGAGAGAGCACAAACCTTTGAGCAAGGTAAACTCGGGAACCACAGCGCCAATCCACACACCCGATACATCGTAGAAATTGTCAGGGTGTGCAGATGGACATAGGCTATAAAAAATAAAAATTAAACGTAAATTAAAAAATATAACTTAAAAAAAAAAAGTAGTCCCCTGAAAGTAGCGCCGGCCGCGACGTAGCGCTGGCCACGACGAGCGTGATGACGAGGAGGAGCGGCAGGACATGGAGCAGCGGTGAAGTGAGGAGCGAGGGGAGGAGCGGCGGCTCAGGTGCGTGATGACGAGGAGGAGCGGTGGACATGGAGCGGCGGTGAAGTGAGGAGCGCGGGGAGGAGCGGCGGCTCAGGTAAGGCAAAGGGACACGTAAAATGTCGGGGCGGGAGGTTGGCCCTGAAGAACGGCGGCTGAGGTAGGCCCTGAAGAACGGCGGCTGAGGTAAGGTTCAGGCTCCGGGACAAAGAACAACAGAGTCCCTCTGCCAGAGGAAAAGCTATCACTCGCCACAGAATCAATGCCTTCACTACAAACCTGCCCGTCCCTTCTTCCTTCCTGGATCATGGCAGCACTGACTCACCTGTCTGCCCCCTCCCCTGGCAAATCCTTAATGCCCTGACGGTAGCCATTTAAAATTATGCTGGTGATTGTAGCTGGTGAACACTGGCACTCACTTGGAGACTGGCACATATTTTCCGTTATCATGCTTTGTGCCAGAGAAAAACAGAAAGGTAGGGAAACAACAAAGAAGGAGGAAGGAAAAGATAAGAAGAGAGTGACAAAGGGAGAATCATGGACGTAAAACGGGCCTTTTAGAGTTTGCTAAAGAGACAAGAAATGGATGGATGTGGAAGAAGGAGTCCTGAAATGGAAACAAGTATAAGCAGGCTCAGGCTCCGGGACACGGACAATGTCGGGGTGGGCGGGGGCCGGGGCGGGCGGGGGCCTGGGCGGGCGGTTGGCCCTGAAGCCTCATTGCCCCCGGACAAAGTCGGGGCGGGCTGCTAGTATACATATATATACATATATATATATATATATATAGTCAAAAGTACATATATGTTGAGTTATATATAGTAAAATGCGCTTACCTATAGAAATGTACCTTCACAATATTTTTGTCCTCGATATTCTTGACACAATATTTTGTCCACAATTTATTTTTTCTCTGATATTTTGTCTTCACTCCTCCTAAAGAGGTGGTACAACAAACAGGAGTAGGAACCAGATGTCGTTAAAGAGGGAGGGGAGGCAGGATAGAATTCATAAAGCTAGTGATTTAATGATTTATTGGCAAAAGGGGTGCAGAACAGGCTGTTTGACGGAGGTTGGAGATCCGTTCAGTGGCAGAGGTAAGTCAAATAAACTGAAGTTTGCGAGTCTACAAATTGGAGGTTGGGGCGCTTGAGTATAGAAGTAGCACACTGAGGAGCAGTACTCAATTTGTGCAAGTGAGTACAGAGTGTCAGCAGCTGCATTTATGTTTGCTGACAAGTACATATGTTTCATCATCAGCCTTTGACCACAGCAAGAGCGAGAAAGAGAGGAACTGGAGAATGAAGAGGGAAGAGAAAGATCGGAAAATGGAGACAAAGGGAGAGAACAGGGAGAGAACCTACAACAGTGCAATAAACAGACAGGAAGAGTATGGGAGAAGAAGAAGGCAAAAGATAGGAACAATACTAGGCATTTTTGATCTTGGCATATCCAGCATTTGGCAACTCTGACAGTGGTCTCCTTAAAAATATTTGGGCCTTAAGGCCGGCGGTCCAAAATGTCCTGACACATTGGGGTACCAAGATAGTCCCCACCCGACTGGGATGGCTCCTTCATTTGTGGGCCATCCTGGGGATGGGAAAGATTTCCCTCTCCTTGACCAACCCGGGGGCTTCCTTCCATGATTTATGGGCGCCCTCTTTGGAATTTACGGAGCTTACCTGTCCCAAATACCTAAGACTCTTGAGACTAGTAGAGCCCCCACACAGACAGCCTCTAGTATGTCCACCGCATAGTAGGCCTTAGAAGGTCCCTTTCCAGATTATTGTCCATTCCCTTCGTATATAGGATTACTTATTTTCAGGGAGGAGGATGGGTTATTTCTTTCTTCGTTCATATTGTTTATGACAGCCAAACTTAGCAATACGAATTCTGGGTTGCATACCGATGACTGTGGAGCACACTGGCTTGTCAGTATTCCGGTTTCTCTTAAAAAAATAAAGAAATGTAAACAGAAAAAAAAATATTTGGGCCCTTGCACCTTTGCAACTTAAGCACTGTGAGGATGGTGATGATCTTGAAGGAAAAAACTGAAGCAAAGTTGTGAGCAAAGCCTTGGAGAGCTGGGGGGCGTACAGTGTATACGTTACCAAGCCCTCAAATGTAGGGCAAGGCACATTCATTGTTTTTTTTTTTTTTTTTTTTTGTCCTCATCTCACCTTTCAAGCCTCTGCGGGTCTTATGAAGCCGCCTTCGTAATCTGTGGCCCTCACGGCTTACCGCACTCGCTTGGGTCGTCCGACCGGTCCCCATATTTGTAAGGGACCCTGGTGTAATCATTGGACCATTTATATTAAGTTAGACTTAAATTCTTACCCCAGTTCACAAAGGGGTGCCAGATGTTCAATGTCTTGTCCTCCACACCATCATAGTCTAAGCGAGCCATAGAAAATGCAGCCTTGAGCCAATCCTCTCTTTGCGGCGGTAGAGGGTCCCTCCACTTCCTGCACATCTCCCTTCTGGCCAGCAGGATCAAGTAAAGTAATAGCCCTCTGGCCTTCTGGGGGAGGGTTGACTAAGGCCGCCGTCATCCCCGAAAAACACTAATGTCATGTTAATCACAATGTTGATGTTAAAAATATCTCGAATGTTATCCCCCACCTCATTCCAAAATTTTTCAAGAGATGGACACTGAAAAAAAATGTGTAGGTCATTTGCGAGAGGGGTTCCACATCTAGGGCATTTGGGAGCTGGATCTGGGGCGAATTTTGCGATTTTCGCTGGGGTATAATAGAGTCTATTAATCACAAAGAAATGATTTTTCTTTAAACAAGCAGGCTTAATATATTTGTATAGGGTCAATAGGGATGGCTCGTACAATGACTCTATTGACTGTCCGAGGGGGGTTCCCACCCATACCAACGCTGAGGGGGGCATCTCGTGGTCCTCCATCTCCAACATATTTTTATACCAAACAGAGATTTCTTTATTTATTGGGAGAGTGGATTTCCACAAGGCTTCGATCTCTCTATTCCCTCTGATCTCCCCCTTTGCTGCCTCATACCAAGATGTTAGCTGTATATATTTAAATCTTGAGAGCCCTGGCCCGATCTTTGCCCTCAGGTACTCCCATGGATGTATCCCCCCGGAGTCTAACAGTTCAGACCATACTGTGATGCCTGCCCTTCTTATCGGCAATGCCAAACTGTCCCGTAGGCAGTCTGGCGTTCCCGGCGCATCCCAAACCGGAGCATTGTCAGAATAGTACCCAATGCCCCAGCACCTTCTAAGTCTATACCATAGCTCCAAAGCTGCCCTCAATACCTTCAGGCGCACCCGCTTGAAGAATCTGGGCGAGCCAAATTTGTACAGAAAAGCCTCACCGTCTCCACCCCCTACTACTCGCACCATTTCACCCAGCAGCCTCCCCCAGGCTGACTCACCCGGCTTAACCAGAAGCGTCCGTATGCTTTTAAAATGAAATGCTGCAGCATATAGCCTAACATCAGGTAGGGCTAACCCGCCTTTTTTTAACCTGCGTCTTAATTTTTTCCACGCCAGACGGACTCCCTTATTACCCCAAATGAAGCTCCCGATTTTACTCTGAATCTTCATTAAACTTTTGTTATGAAATGTTAAGGGTATAGAGGAGAAAAGGTATGTCAGCTTGGGTAGAATGACCATCTTTACCAGGTTGGTTTTTCCGTAAATAGTCAAGGGGAGGTTCCTCCATCTACTGAAGAGACTATCGATCTCCTTCGCCACCCTGTTTAAATTGAGCTCAGGTATCTTCTCCAATTCCTTTACTACACAGATCCCTAGGTATCTCAGTTCTTTACTTACTCTTCCTGACCACTCTAAATTCCAACACATCACCTCTGTCTTGGTCTTATTGACAAGAAACCCGGATAAGGACCCAAACTCACTCATACACTCCTCCACCCTGGGGATTGCTACCTCTGGATCGCTTGTGTACAGTATTACGTCGTCGGCATACAGAGCTAACTTGGAGCTATATTGTTCTGAACTAAATGGAAGGATTGTATCATCCAGTCTCAACATCTGCGCCAGGGGCTCCACGTACAGGTTGAATAGGAGGGGCGAGATCGGGCACCCCTGCCTAGTTCCTCTCTGGATGTTAAAACTCTCCGTGAGGAGCCCGTTTAACAGTATTCGAGCAGAGGCACCCTGATAACAATTCTGCAGGGTATGTATGAAATTTGGACCAAACCCCATAACCCTCAAAACCTCCCAGAGGAACACCCAGCAGACTCTATCAAAGGCCTTGGCCGCGTCCAAAGCGACGACGGCCAAGGGCTCTGCTTTCTGAATGGCCAGATCTATATTTCCTATTAAGAGCTGCGTCTGTTCCTGTATGAGCCTCCCTGCGACAAACCCTTTCTGATCTCTTAAAAAAATAAAGAAATGTAAACAGAAAAAAAATATTTGGGCCCTTGCACCTTTGCAACTTAAGCACTGTGAGGATGGTGATGATCTTGAAGGAAAAAACTGAAGCAAAGTTGTGAGCAAAGCCTTGGAGAGCTGGGGGCGTACAGTGTATACGTTACCAAGCCCTCAAATGTAGGGCAAGGCACATTCATTGTTATCTGTCGCAGTGCGATAACAGGAGGGGCACATCTTATACAGGAGTACTTATCAAAGGGAACAGCAAGCACAAACGAGAAGAATAGCTTATTACAGGGGCACGTTCATATTATTGAATTAAGGGGTATATTAAGGTCCGGAGGCACTATTTGCAGGATACACCAAAAGCTCAAACGAGGACCACATCAGAGCACAAGAGTGCGGCTAGCAATATTTATCCTAATTTGAGGCATGGGTACTCACTTACAGATACACCGGTGCAAGGGGACACAATGATTCAAACCGGAGAACATCTGAATGCTGGGGTATAGTTTGTCGGGTCATACCACAAGAGTGAACACCATGGTATAACCTACAAGGTGCAGTGGGTTCCCAAGGCAGCCAGAAGATGCAAATAAGAGGAGGCTCTCCTCACTTAGTGAAGTGAGTACATTCTGACTCTGTGTGGGCATACTCGCGCATTGCCTGGTGGAGATGCGGATACCCAGGTACTCACAGTTCATGTCCAGCTCATCCTCAATATGCGATGCATGCCTCTGAAAGTCAATTTTCTAGATGGTGGGTAATCAAGACAACTAAGGTATGGGCTTTAGGGATTTCCCTCTACAATTGGCTGCCTCCCCCTAAGTCTCTGCTGGGCTGATACCACAAATATCCTGCCACCGTGGCTATTGCCGACTTTGGTAATGATGAACTGTTCTTGGCTGTTGGGGAAGTTGGCAACTGCAGAACGGTGGGTGCTGATGGGGTTGCAAGCAGTTTGTAGGTGCGGTGGTTCATCCAGGATTAATTCAGTACTGAGAAAGCAAACCAGAATTTGTGTGGTGACAACGGTGCAACATTTATTCCTTTCAATAAATTGCCGAATCCATTATAATGGTGCACTGATGAGTTATAACAATTATTTAAATTTGGAGATATTTTATATCATTGCTATGGTACAGCCTCATACTGCTCAGTCCTCAAACTGTAATTCTTTTATGGTTATACGTTATAACGTCTCCTTGATTTTATGGTTACCATTTTATAACAATTGTATAAAGAAAAGAAGGCACTGCATGGTGTGAATTGGGACCACTCACTGTCATGAAAAATTGCACTGGAGACATCCAACTTTCAAACAGTACAAGCCCTTGGGCAGGCAGGTGGTTCCTCATTAATGTTTGACTGCTCGACTGCCCCTAACGCCACTCACTTCATCTCTCTCCACCTTCACTGGCCCGTGGGCTTCCTGTCAGATCAGGCTCAACGACTCTGTGTCGATCGTCCAGCTGTGCAGGCAAGCGCATGAAAATTGCTTTGTCAGGCTCATTTAATACAAATAAATATCTCCCAGCTTCCTTGGTTGTCGCTTCTCCAGACCCTCGCCCAGCGTGCTTCCATGTACCTGGAGGGTGACGACTTCTTCTGGGGTTGGTTGGTGCTGTCTGGATTCGTTAGGTGGAAAATGGTGGATGGGTCGCAGATGTTGCACAGGGTTAGAGAGGAAAATGATGTATGAGCGAGCAGCAGCGAGCATGGTCAGTCATGTCCTGACTCTTAGGGACCTCGAACCTCCCTGCCTCGTTGTTTGTTGTTTTCTTCAACCCGTAGAAACTTTGTGAGTTCCCATTTGGTGCAAATTACAGTCACTGACAATGGTTATATTCAGGGCCACGGGAAATATGTTATTTTGCAGTGTTTTCTGGACAATTATGAATTTGCTGCAAGTTGTCATATAGTCCATCATCTTTGCATATTTTAATGTTTCAAGCTCAAACAGATCAAAAGTTACTAAAATGCTGCCACACGTGTTGCGCACATTGGTCCCCCTATATAACACAGTGACAGGTCACTTTTTTAAAGTCATTTTCTCAAAGAAAAATATTACTATCACGTGAGGTTTCTTTCCCTTGTTAATATTGTTAAAAAAAATAACAAGAGTGAAGCAACAGGGCCACATAATTTGCCGTTTCTCGTTGCGTTATTTAGTTAAACCTGCCTGGTTAATATGTTTCTCCACCGCTGCGTAATTCCAGACGACTTGATTGTGGCTGAGTTGCCTGTAATACAGCAAAACCTGGAGGAACCCAAATGCTTTCGCTTTTTACAGGTTAACGGCCCATTTGTCTGGAGGGGGTACAAGGGAATCAACGGTAGGCCAGACATGGGTTTTGGGGAGTTGAGCACAAAATTCAGTCCTAGTTATCGGTGTAGAGGCGGAGTACCTGCATTTTAACTCACTGCCTGGCGAATGCTGGTAACTTCTTCCATTTACTTCTTTTAGTGCACTCTAAAGTTTCTTCACCAATGTTTCACCTAATGTCGTTTTAGGTTCCCCATTACGATATTTCTGAAATCATCAAAATTTGCACCCTACTTATTTTCCACACAGTCGTTATATTTAGAGGGAGGTCTTAATTGCCTATTTTTGTTCTCAGGTGGCAGCCGAGTGCAGGAGGCCAGTTTGCAATAACTGGGACAACGAGAGAAGCGTAGAATTTGCATACTGAGAAGACAGCAAACAACATAATACAAAGTTATAAATGCCTTTCGTATAATGTTCTATAATGTATCGCAACATTACCCCCAAACTAAAAGGAAGCATATACATAAATTTAGCAGATTCAGTAAATTATCATAAGAAGTCTTACTTGCTCCAGAAGGCCAGAAACATACATTAAACGTACAACCCCAAAGCAATGGGACACTTTAGAACGACTACATAGCAGCCTTGTGTGAAAGCGAGAGCATATCAACATCACTCCTCAATCCACACACAACTCTCCCTTTTAAAATCAAGGAACTGGCTACAGAGATCACATCACAAAGTCATGCACACACCACACCTCAACAATATAGTTGGCAAACTGATACTGCCCCAACAGCATATTCCATCCCTAGGGCAATCATTTGTCGCACAATCTAAAGACGGGGTTAATCAGATCATATGACAAGCTCACAAAACAGCACTAAAGTCATTAACTGATGGTGCCCAGGGCCGGCTTTAGGGTAGTGCAATCGGTGCGGCCGCACTGGGTGCTGTCCTGTGGAGTGAGGCTCTGACCTCAGGGGGGCGCTGTGTTTAGCAATAACATGATTGTAGAGATGAGGGGCACTTTTGCCTGCTGGTAGTGAGAGAATCCGAGGAGGCGGTCATGGGGTGTGGGGGAGCCAAAAATTACTGTCGCACCAGTTGCCACCAGCGCTGAAGCTGGCCCTGATGATGCCTAGGCAGTAAATTCCATGCCACTCCACACAACACCTCACAGTCAGACCTCTGCTTGCCTCACACACAAATCGTACCACTGAAGACATATAAAGCTGTGCTACCAAACAATAGACCCATTACACACACACACACACACGCTCACACACAGAATGCAAATGACAACAAAACACATTATAACGCCCATCAACACCTTTGTGTACAAATCAGCCATGTAGTTAGTAAAGTGATGCAGTTGCAACACCACATCCCTTTCCTCCCACACTCATCCCTTCCAGAATCCACGTAATTCATTAGTTATACTGTGCACTACCCTCATGCACACATCACAACACTATCAACATATCACTAGTAATAACCTTCCTCCTAACCACACAACTCACAAATTCGGCTCGACAATAGACATCTGTTCAACCTCGGAGAACAAAAAAAGAGGCAAGGTTCTTTGCACCATGATCCCCCAAAAAATCTGCATCATGCGTAGACACATTGTGGCCAGCCAACCCAACCAATGCAAACCATCGCTATTCACTATTTTGAACTTAAAGCTCATTATATACAGACACAATGACAACACGTCACCAGGACTACGGCCAATGAGAAATCCCAGAACCATGCACATAGGCATACTGTAACATCCGTGAGAGCACAGAGAGTACAAGTAAATGGCATAAATCCACTATACATGCAAATATAAAAAAGATGTCCAAAGTTTTAGAGTTCTATATTGAGATATAATTTGAAGCATGCAATTGTGTTCCTAGATATTCCTGGTGGTCCAGGATATTCAGCTTAATAGCATGCAGAACTTTAGTATTTTACCTGAATTCTCAACTCTTCAGGAAATAAAGTGTTTCCCCAGGGATCCTTTCCCACTGCTGTCACCACTCGGGTCAATGTCCGCATTACTACCACTTCTGATAAATCCATTTAGTTGAGCGTTCATCTCTTGGACCAGTATTGCCTTTCAGCCTCGCTCTCTTTTCAGCTCTGGCTTTAGCCAAGACATTTACATTTTGCTGCATCAGTCACATTTTTCTTCTGCACTCTACAGCATTGGGCACAGGGCTCGCCCACTTAACTACTGGCTAACTTCACTGTGTGGGATGCCATTCTGCCCCTTCACCAGGAGCAAATCACACAAAAAGCAACTCCTGTTAATTGTAAGGACTGCTATTAAAACGTGTGCTTTCGGAGTCCAAATTAAACAATTTTGCTTTTAGCTAATGATTTTTTTAAGAATGCTGAGTGCTGCCACCCAACAAAGTTTATAAAAAAATATTGACAAAATAAATCAAAGCATTGGCAAAGCCAACAAAAAGGAGTTAGCCAACACAGTACCTTTAATAATTGTAAAACAAAGGAAAACCATGGAATGGAGTTATGCCCTATAGGTCGCCCAATGCAAAAGTCATTTGAGTGTCTTTCTGTGTATTTATTTGTTCACTCAGGGATCAGTCGTCCTCAGCATACAGAGACACATTCATATGGCAGATGTTTTTTTGCTGGAGGGGGTAACGACGGGTTCCTTCAGTCCTGGTCCTTTGAGGGAGAGGACAGCAAACACGCCAGAGAAAGTGTGGTAGTGGATCTGAAGCTGACCTCTGTTGCCTTCACCCACAACACTCAAATCCCGAAACCACATTTTCCTTGCAGCAGCGGCGAACGCCTCATTTTGATCACATACGGCGATTCCCTTGAGAAAAGAGCCTCGGCAAATTAAATTCTCAATTGCAACACCCAAAGGCCTGGCATAAATGAAACGTGACGTGCCACAACGCGGGCTCATCAGCATAGCCTCGTGTAGGGGCCAGCCTGTGCACGCGGCGAGAAAATGCCAATACAGAGTAGATCTCGATGCAGAATAAAATCTCATAAACACAACAGTGTCAGGTGTGAGTCACTTTCTGCTACAAAATGGGAACGTCGATTTGCATCAGTAGCTGGAGCACCGGCAGGCCGTCGCCAAGGACACCTTCATGCAAAAATAAAACACGGAGAACCAACCCAACAAAGTCACATTCAAAATAAAACATTTTTGGAGTTCATTCCGCGTCGGCCGGGTATGAGGTGTGCAAGATTCCTGAGTTTGAATACTTTCATTTTGGATGGCCTCCTCCCGTCGAAAACTGGTCACTATGAGTCGAATAGACTGTGGTATTTTACAGAATCGGGGGGCACAGCTCTCCTCGCCTGCCACGGGCCACGTGGGCAGCTGAGCGTTGCTGGGGGTCGGGAAGCCGGCAGGCAGCAGGTCGGGCTTCGGGGATGCTGCGGGAAGCGCTGCACGATCGATCACCCGTGCACTTAGAGAGGTTTTAGCGAGACTCTGCTCTGGGGTTGTACCAGGAGCGTTTCTGCACTCTGCAAACATAAGCCCAGTTTTTCAACAGCCAGAAACCCCAGGCGTGGGCACAGCAGGCACATGGAAGGAAGCAGGTGGAATCAAGTCTGGGGATACCCCTAGGCCTGACTCGTAATGGGTCCATGGGTGTGATCCTAAAATGCGATATTCCTTGACTGTGTGACAATTAGGGGCGTAGCTTGGTCAGTAAAATAGCGGGTGGGGGGAGTGGGGCGTTTGAGGTTTTGATTGCCCAACAATTACGCTGAAATGTCCTGTTAAAATACATTACAGGAGAAGCAGGGCATGAGGGGCAGTGGAAAGGGAGAGGTGTGCGGATTGTTAGGAGTACTTAAGCCACAATATTGATCAAACTGACAAGAGTATGTGCGTGTTTTTGTCTGTGTGTATGTAACAAAACCAGGTAAAATCCGACAGACACATGTGCCCAAATATTCATTACAGAATACATTTTTTAGGGGTAGTAGCACCCCAAACCCCCCTATGAACAGGGCCGGACAGGCCGTAGCAGGCACCAGGCGCTTCCCCAGTGCGCTGCCAGGGAGGAGCTGTTTTTGCAGCATAGCTACAATATGGACCCCCCTGTAACAAAAGCAGCTGAAGTGTTTTCCATGCCACCCCCTTACCCCCCACAGCTGGTCCAACTCAATTACCAGGGCCTGTTAGCGTTCTCAGTCCAGGCCTGTCCATGAATCTGCGCGCCTGGTTACAGCTAACCACAATCAGTGTCGTCTTAAGTAGTTTTTGTGGCCTCCGGCCATGCCATATTTTGGGGCCCTCTGGTAGAAACAATTTTGAATTTTTATTACCCATGTTGTGCGAATTGAAACCCACACAATGGCTATTAATTAATGTTTATATTAACATACACATTTAACTTTCGGAAATGGGAATCATGCAAAACAACTGAAATATGTCAATCTTGGTTCCCCAGAAATCACCAAGATGACAGTGGATTGGTTGAGATAAAGAAATAGACAAAGATGAGACAGATGGAGGCAGGGCCCACCTTCTTGGGGGCCGGCCTTTAAAGGTAAAGTCCAAGGCAAATACCCGCTCTGCTCATGCCTTAAAACGCCTCTCATCGGGGAGAGCGCGCGGTGACGGCTCCAAGATGGCTGCGCCTTAAGGAACTCCGGAGCATCGAGTGCCTTTTTTTAATCAAAGGGACCCTAAAACCAAAGTGAAGGTTCCCTCGAGGCGGTATGTAGCGTGGGAAGTGGCCAGTAGTATTCAGGTCGCTTTTTTGACGCAAATTATGCCGCATTAGCTTTCTATTTTCAACTTTATTCTACTACCTCAGCTTTCATTATTACGGCCGCCATTTTGCGATTTTCAACTGCGCAGAGCACATAATGGAATGTATTCTCCTCAACAGAAGGTGCTATGTCATTAAATACGCCACATTATTCGGTCAGATATAAAACATTGACTGTTTTATATCATTATTTGCATTCTTCTGACTGGTGTGCCTCAAATAAAGCCTCTTCCTTTCAAGATGGTTCCGTCATCACCCTCATTTTACTACTCCTGTTCTCCCAATGGAGTAATTTGACAAAAGGCTGGGTCTGCTTTCACTGGAAGTGCATGCTGTTTTTTTAGTTGGTTTTTTTGTGTTATGCTTTCCTGAAATGCTCTGTTTTGCTCAGCTGGGTCTCTCTAATCATCAGTAGTCTGCCTTTACTTGCTTGCCGTTCACGCAGTAGCTGAACTGTTTTTGGCTGTGTTTTTTATGAATATCAACGTTGCTGGGGCTGATCATTACGTGCCTTTATTGACTTTGTTCCTTGCTACTCATTTTTGGTGGTGGTTGGTGCCCACTCTTTGTCCTTATAAGTAATTATTTGCGAATATCGTATCCTTTTTGTCTCATTATGGATCATTCGCAATATACCAAGCAACATGGGACCGCAGGAACTTCTTCAGGAGGTCGCAAGGATTCGACAGCAAACACCAGTAACCATCTAAAAAAAGATTCCTCCCCATCTAAATCGCCTCTTCATCTCACGTTAGAGGATATTATGGAGGAGTTAAGTCTTCTTCGACCCTTTATGTCTGACACCTCAGCTACGCTTCAAAGAATCGAAGAAAAATGGTCAGGTTTGGACTCAAGACTCTCCGATGTGGAACAAAAGATAAGTGATGCTCAAGATGTTATCACCAAGGTTGAAAGTCTCTCCTCAGAAGTCGCTCAACTCAAGAAAGTTACAGAGGACTTAGAAAATGGCAATAGATGCAATAACTTACGCATCTATGGTATCCCGGAGGGTTCTGAGGGATCGGACTTGATCTCTTTTCTGAAGTCTCAAGTCTTGCCAATCGTCGAACTTCCAAAGTCAATGGATCCTAATATTCAGCGAGCGCATCAACTTGGTCCTCAAATTACCTCTTCTTCTACTAAACCTAGAGGTATTACCGCCTATTTCTTGTTGTACTCTGACCTTATGGCTATACTCAACGCCGCCAAGCAATCTAAACAGCTGTTCTTCAGTCAAGATGTATCGAAACCAACAGCCACCAGACGAAAATAATTTCTCGATCTTAAACCAGCATTGAAATCCATCAACGCACACCTAGGGTCACACAAACCCCCGTAGACAGACAACCACCCATCTCCCGTCACAAGTACCTACTGCAGACTAGAGGAGAACCATCATGCTAAAGGTCGACCCCCCCTATCTTCTATTTCCTACTCTCTCTTCACTTTACCTTTCCCTTTCTCTTGGGGCCTACAGATACCTCATCTATCAACATCAGCCTACCCTGCGGTGATGCCTAATGTAACCACAAGGCATTTGTATCTCACTTGTATCGCCCCCGCATTACCACTGTACTGTATTATAAAATGTCTTCAATAAAACTCTTTGAAATAAAAAAAAAAAGAAATCCATGACCGCCCGATATGGTCTTATACACCCCTGTTTCTTCAAGGTGAACTATAAAGACAGAACATTTTCCTTTGAAGATCCCGCCGACCTTCGGAAATTCATCCATACTCATCGAGCAGAACTTATGGAACTTAGTAAAACCTAATTGTCTATTTTGCTATCTACTAACCTTTCCATTTTATATTTTTGGGTGTAATTTGTCTTGCTATGTTTTCTAACTGTATTATGTTTGTTCCTTATTCCTTTTATATAGACCACTCTGTGCTGTTGTTTGAAGACCCCCATCTCCACCATCCGTCTGATCACACTGTCTGACCCAAATCGTTGTTAGTCGCTCTAGCGTTTGGTAAGACCCCTTCCTTATTGTCACTTTTATTCATGATCTTTTTACATATGAGGGTTTTCTTTTCCCTTCTATTTTCCCTTTTAATAGCTATGTAAAGTTTTATGTTATTCCTCGTGCCCCTTTTTATGCGATGGTTATCTCTGTCTGTCTCGTCCCCCCTCTCGCATTACTGTTTTTCATTTTTTTGCTTAATATGACTGAAGCCCTGGTGCTTTTTGTCATCTCTTCTTCCCTATCTTCTTCTTCTTTTTCTGGACACCTGTGTTCCTGTCCTTCCCTGTTTCTCTCCTGCCCTTTTTCTCCCCTTCTCCCCTCCCTTTTCCCTTTTCCTTCTCTTATGTGGTATTCATCTCTTCCTTTTCAATTTTCTCATTTTATCATGTTTTTGTGGTGGTTGTACCTCTTTTTCTTTCCTCTCTCTGGTAACACTTTTCTTACTTGCCCCTTTCTACATTCTCTTCTTTTTTTATTTCAGCCTAGGATTTTTTTTACAGTTCTCTCGATCTGTTCTGGTTCTTTTTCCAATGGTGGTCATATGGATCATTTTCTTCTCCTTTTGCTCTTCTTTGTTCTCAACACATTTTTGACAATTTTTCTATCTTTTCCTGTTTTTTCCTACTCTTTTCTGGCTGCTCTACATTCTTTTGCCTATTCTTATTCTACTTTAAGGAATGAGTGGTCTTCACATTATCTCTTGGAATGTTAAAGGTATGCGAAATCCTATCAAAAAGCAATGTATTTTATCTCATTTAGCGTGATTGAAATGTCAAGTAGCTCTATTGCAAGAAACGCACCTTACCTTACAAGATCTGTCTTCATTGCGTAAACAATGGGTAGGAGACAATGGGTAGGTGTTTGGCGATAGGGCGCCAACGTTGTGTCAAGAGCACCAAGAAATACCCGCAGCGCCAGTCAACAGCAGCGGACAGTAACAGGATTCAGGTGATAGCACATTGACGAACGTAATAGCAACCTGGTAGGAAATCAGGACTTAAATGAAACAAGGAGAAGTCAAAGCAACACATTGCAGAATCCAACGACCACTGAAGGAGAACCACACGTCCCAGCAAGGCCGGCCTGGATTCCAAAGATTGGGGATCTAGTCAGAGAAAAGATTGCGGACAAGAAGGAATTTGAGCCTTCTTACAGACAACCAGTACCTGTGCTAGCAATCCACGGATCGAGAACAGTGTTACTGCCGCCCCTTGCTGGAAGGAGAACAGGTTTGTGTCCATCGACCTGGTAAAACCACATCATGTGGCCAATCATAAGTAGTAGGCCCAGTGGACTCCAAAGATGCTCTTACGCGCAGCGTACACGCGCAGCATTCGCGCCCCATGCGCGCCGAAGGTGCGCCTAAGGTAAGCCCGTCTACGCCCGTCCGCGCCTGGACCGCGCCCAGCGACATACCCCCTGGTCCCCGCCGCTCACAACCCCCTAGAATCACATACGAGGCCGCTACTCTCCTCGCCCTCAACCCCAGACGTACACCACTATGCTGCGAAGCTACTCCAGGACGTACCCACGGCCCATTCGCCTGCCTCACCTGCAAGTTCAACTGCTTCAGGACCCTCACCAAACCCACTTCCTCCACACACAGCTCCGCACCCAACGGCATGAAGTGCATCCTACTGAACACCCGCTCGATCCACAGACATGCAACAGAACTCTGGGACCTAATCGACACTGAGTCACCGGACATCGCCTTCCTTACTGAAACATGGATGAACACATCTTCTGCTCCCGACATCGCCATCGCCATAGCCATACCGGACGCATACAAGATTATTCGAAAAGACCGCACCAATCAAACAGGAGGAGGCATCGCCATCGTCCACAGAAACACCATCAAAATCACAACCAGCTCCGACGACAATCTTGCAACCGCCGAACATCTCCACTTTCAGATCCACACCGACCCCAGGACCACCCTTAGAGGCACCCTCATTTACAGGCCTCCAGGCACCCGCACTCAATTCAGCGATGACATCACGGACTTCATCAGCCCACACGCCCTCGCCTCCGAGAACTACATTCTTCTAGGAGACCTCAACTACCACCTTGAAAACATACTCGACAGCAACACCACCACCCTTCTGGACAACCTGGCCAATCTCGGACTCAAACAACTTGTTGACACCCCCACTCACACAGCCGGACACACGCTCGACCCTATCTTCACCTCCAGCAAGCACATCTCCTTCGATCGCACAACAGCTCTCCACTGGACGGATCACAGCTGTGTTCATTTTAGTTACAAAACCACCCTAACCCACAACCGTCCTCAACCTCTTCCTCGGAGAAACTGGAACAAATTCACCACCGACCAACTCCTCACAACACTCAACCAAAACCCTCCCACCCCCTCAATGGACCCAGACCAAGCGGCCACCAACTTCAGACAATGGATTATCCACAGTGCAGACGAATTAGCCCCCCTGAAAAAACACCAGTTGAAAACAGCCAGCAAAAAGGCCCCCTGGTTCAATGATGAACTTAAAAAATCCAAGAAGCTATGCCGCACCATGGAAAAGAATTGGAGAAAAAACCCAGCCTCAGACAACTTGGCCTCCCTCAAGACAGCCACCCGCAAACACCACCAACTGATTCGATCCGCCAAGAAATCAGCATTCAAGGATCGCCTCGACAACAACACTCATAACAGCAAGGAACTATTCAATATCGTCAGAGAATTCACCAACCCCACCGCAGCATCCAACGACATCACTCCCTCCCAAGACCTCTGCGATGCGCTTTCCTCCTTCTTCTACAACAAAATTGCCGACATCCACAACAGCTTCAAGAATTCTCCCAGCGATCAACCCGCCCCACCCCCTTCAGATCCTACTCCCCCAACTAATAACCTCAGTGCCTGGAACCCAATTACCACTGAAGACACCATTCGCCTCATGAACTCAATCCACTCTGGCTCGCCTTCTGACCCCTGTCCCCACCACATCTTCAACAAAGCTGACTCCATCATCGCACCCCAACTACGCGATGTCATCAACTGCTCTTTCAACTCTGCCACCTTCCCAGAAAGCTGGAAACACGCCGAACTCAGCGCCCTTCTGAAAAAACCCACAGCAGACCCCTCTGAACTGAAAAACTACCGACCCATATCCCTCCTCCCTTTCCCGGCCAAAGTCATCGAGAAAGCCGTCAACAGCCAGCTCGCCGCCTTCCTTGAATCCAACAACTCCCTTGATCCATCTCAATCCGGATTTCGAGCCAAACACAGCACCGAAACCGCCCTCATTGCAGCGACCGACGACATTCGAGCACTCCTGGACAACGGAGAAACAGTGGCCCTCATCCTCCTAGACCTTTCCGCCGCTTTCGACACAGTCTGCCACAGCACCCTTATACATCGCCTCAGCAACATCGGCATACAAGGAAAAGCCTTGGACTGGATCATCTCATTCCTCGCTGGGAGAACTCAAAGAGTCCGACTTCCCCCATTCCACTCAGAGGCCACCGAAGTCATCTGCGGCGTACCTCAAGGTTCCTCACTCAGTCCCACCCTCTTCAACGTCTACATGAGTCCTCTCGCCTCCATAGCGCGTCAACACAACCTCAACATCATCTCCTACGCCGATGACACCCAGCTAATCCTTTCCCTCACCAAAGACCCCAACACAGCCAAAACCAATCTTCACGAAGGCATGAAAGAAGTAGCCGAATGGATGAAACAGAGCCGCCTAAAACTCAACTCAGACAAAACGGAGGTGCTCATCCTAGGATCTTCCCCCTCAGCTTGGGACGACTCTTGGTGGCCCTCCGCCCTGGGCACAGCACCCACACCCACAGACCATGCACGTAACCTTGGCTTCATTCTAGACTCCTCTCTCTCGATGTCCAGACAAGTCAACGCCGTCTCATCCTCCTGCTTCAACGTCCTTCGCATTCTCAAAAAGATCTTCCGCTGGATCCCCCTCGAGACAAGAAAGACTGTCACCCATGCACTGGTCACGAGTCGACTGGATTATGGCAACACACTTTACGCCGGAATCACAACAAAATTACAGAAAAAACTCCAGCGCATCCAAAACGCGCCAGCGAGACTCATATTAGACATCCCGCGTCAAGATCACATCACCGGACATCTAAAAGACCTCCACTGGCTTCCCGTCAACAAAAGAATTACTTTCCGCCTTCTCACCCACGCACACAAAGCCCTTTACAATCTAGGACCCGAATGCCTCAACACTCGACTGTCCTTCTACAAACCCACCCGCCAACTAAGATCGTCCAATCAAGCCCTTGCCGCAGTCCCGCGCATCCGGAAATCCACCATGGGGGGCAGATCCTTCTCCTTCCTGGCTGCCAAGACCTGGAACTCACTCCCCACCCACCTTCGCCTTACTCAGAACCACATCTCCTTCAGAAAAGAACTGAAAACCTGGCTATTTGACAAATAATGAACCCCTTCCCCAAGCGCCTTGAGACCCTCTGGGTGAGTAGTGCGCTATACAAATGCCCGAACTTGAACTTGAACTTGAGACGCCTTTTGCTCTCCAGCTGTTAACAACAAAAATGGTGTTGTAATTTTGTTTCATAAATCGTTGACTGTTCAGTTACAAAATGAGTTTCATGACACTAATGGTAGATGGTTGTTTTTAGATACTAGTGTTAATAATGTACAACTTTCTTTTTGTAATGTTTATGGCCCTAATGGTATTGATTTAACTTTTTGGAATGATTTCTCCTCACTTCTTTCTTCACATGCAACTGACAATTAATTTTTTTTAAAAGTATTTATAGAGCGCACGGACACCAAGCGGTTTCATGGCGCTAAGAACGACAGAGAGAAAAGGGGGTGCGGAGTTACGCATAAGCCTGCCGAAACAGATAAGTTTTGAGTGAACACCTGAAGAAAGTGTAGCTAGGAGAATGTCTGAGTTCACTCGGGAGTGTCCCTAATAAGATGCAAAAATCCTTTTATAAAACCATCTCTTCCAAACGCCTTATAGATTTCTGGAGAATATCCCTTCCTGATTCACTTGAATTCTCCTTTTTTTCTCCAGTGCATGCATCACACTCCCGCATTGACTATATTTTCCTTACTCAACATGCCTTCCAATTTATGACTAATACAGAAATAGGACCTATTCTTATTTCAGATCATGCTCCTGTTATTTTAGACATGGATTATCTCTCACCTACTCCCGCCTCTCGACGCTGGCGCTTTAACAACTCTCTCCTCTTAGATTCCCAGTTTACTGAACACTTTAAACTTTTCATGGAAGGATTCTTCCACAATAATCTTAACTCTACCTCTGATTTTCACTATATTTAGGATGCCTTCAAGGCTGCTGCTAGAGGTTGTATACTTGACTTTGTATACCGAAAGAAGAAAAAGGCCCTCTCACAATCATCTCAAATCCTTAAACAAATGAAAGAACTTGAACACCTTTACTTCACCACTAACTCCTCTGACACACTATCTTCCCTTATCAAAGCGAAAATGCAATACAATAAACATTCCTGAGATTCTGCTTCCAATAACGTTCTCAAATTTAACGCTAAAATGTATGGAGGGCACAACAAAGCAGGCAAATCACTTGCGAACTATCTTAAAATTAAAAAGCAAAAATCTAAGATTGTTGCTATCACTGATTCTCAGGGAGTTCGTCAGTCTACTGATGCTAAAATCCTTGACTGTTTTGTCCAATACTACTCTTCCCTATACACTCCAGAATCTAGACCTTCTTCCGCTCAAATTGACTCTTTCTTTCAATCTATCCCCAAATCCCTTGATAATCCTGTGGATCTCTCATCCCTTGATATTCCTATCTCGGACAAGGAAATATTTAATTCTATTACTCTTCTGCTCAAAGACAAAACACCTGGTCCTGATGGCTTTACTGTGCGTTTTTATCTCCACTTTAAAAATGTTTTAATACCACATTTACTTTCTTTAATCAAGCACTTTCTTGCTAAAGGTGAATCTAGGGGATCCTTCACACAGACAATGCTTTGCCTAATTCCTAAAAAAGACAAAGACCCCTCCCTTTGCAAAAATTATCGGCCCATCTCTTTAATTAATACAGATTGTAAAAATTACGCCAAAATTTTAGCCACTCGTATTAATAAAGTCATCCCTGATCTTGTCAATATCTGACAGTCTGGGTTTGTCAAAGGTAGATCTATTACTGATAACTCGAGAACTCTACTTACCATCATACACCTTGCTTCAAAGATGGACTCCCATGTCGCAGCTATTACATTAAATGCTGAAAAAGCCTTCGATAGGGTCAGTTGGGATTTTATGTTTGGAGCGCTGAGATAGCATGGTTTCAGTCCCCCAATTATTCATTATATTCAACAGCTGTATTCTGATTCTTCTACTTCTATTTGGGTCAATGGCGCTCAATCTCAATATTTCTCCCTTCACAGAGGAACCAGACAAGGTTGTCCCTTCTCTCCCCTTCTTTTCATCCTCGCATTAGAACCTTTCTTGGAAAAAATACGGCGCTCATCATCCTATACTGGCTTCACATATAAGAATATTGAGATTAAGTTTACTGCTTATGCAGATGATATTTTGCTATATATTTCTAATCCGGCCACTTCTTTACCTGCACTTTTCTATTTACTACATGATTACTCTTTAGTCTCTGGATTCAAACTGAATATAGACAAATCTGAAGTCCTACCTCTTAACAAATTCTGCCTTTCTCATATGTTCCAGGGTTCTGGCTTTGAATGGAATTATTATTATTATTATTATTATTAGATCGGTTTTGTACAGCGCACGGTTACCCTGGAGCATCCCAGCGCTATGCCAGAAGGAGTAAAGGAACAAACAGAAGAGGGGGAAGGAGGTTTAGCAGAAAAGAAGGGTTTTCAACTGTTTCCGAAAACGCAGGATACAGGGTTCTGCGCGTAGGCCTAGGGGGAGGGCATTCCAGAGGGCGGCGACATTGACGGAGAATCTCCTTCCTCCTGAACGGGCCCTTTTTACTCTGGGGACACAGATCAGGTGTTGCTGGTCCGATCGTAGGCTTCTGCCGGCTTTATATGGGACCGCCAACTTTAGCAGGACTGGGGGACCTTTGCCTTGCAGAATTTTGTGCGCAAGGCAGAGGGATTTGAATTTCACCCTTTCCCGTATGGGCAACCAGTGTAACGCCCTCAGAATTGGTTTAGCCGAGCGAGACATAGGGATGTTATGTAACAGTCGTGCGGCCGCGTTCTGAACTTGTTGGAGTCTGTTCAGGGTGGCCTCAGGGGCCCCAAGGTAGATCGCGTTGCTAAAGTCCAATCTGGACATGATCAGACCCTGTATTAGAAGTTTCCGGGATAGATAAGGAATCAGGGGCAGTATTTTGCGTACCGATCGGAGGAGGCCAAAACAGAGACCAGCTAGTTTGGAGGCCTGGGTCCTAAAGGAAAGGTCTTGTTCCAACCAGATACCCAGGCTCTTGATCTCAGCCTTGGGTTCGGGAGGAGATCCTAAACAACCAGGCCAAGCCGAACAGGGGAGAGAGGGGGATTTAGGACCCAACAGCATTATCTCCGTTTTAGACCCATTCAGTTTCAATGCTGAGTCCCCCATCCAAGAATGAATTTTGGAAAGGCACGCATGAAGTGTCTGAGAGTTCTCCGTGGATTGGGAGAGGGCGAACACCAGTTGGGTGTCGTCAGCGTAGCTCACGATCTTGATGTCAAATGGAGCCACCACATCCTCCAAAGGGGCCATGTACACGTTAAATAGTGTGGGGCTCAGGGATGAGCCCTGAGGCACACCACAGTGGAGGTGGGTGGATATTGATCGTGAGCCTCCTTCCCAGACCTGGAAAGATCTTTCGCTGAGAAATGATCTGAGCCAATTCAGCGCGGTCCCCCTTACTCCGGCCGCTGACAGTCGCTGGAGTAACACTCGGTGGTTGACAGTGTCAAATGCTGCACTGAGATCCAGGAGGATCATTGCCACTGATCCTCCTGAATCTAAAATGCAGCGTGCCTCCTCAGTGACTGCCAGCAAGGCGGTGTCAGTGCCTTGGCCAGGACGGAAACCTGTCTGTGACCTTTTTAGCACCCCGTTGGCCTCAAGGAAGTTGGACAGTTGATGGTTAACCAATTTTTCCGTCATTTTGCTGAGTCCCGGAAGGAGCGAAATGGGTCTATAGTTAGCCATGTCTGAGGGGTCCAGGCTTGGTTTTTTTAAGAGAGCTTTCACTATTGCCCTCTTCCAATTGGGAGGGACAATACCCGCGCCCAATGAGGCGTTGATAACTTCAGTGACAGGCTCCACAACAGAGGGGGCGATCATTTTCAAAATTCTCATTGGGACAATGTCCCGGGGGGAGCCACTCTTAATAGAAAGGAGGACTTTGAGAGCTTCATCTTGAGTAATGGGGCCAAAAGATTCCAAGGTCTTCTGGGGCAAGCTCTCGTTCTCCAGGGGCTCGGGTCCTGTCTTGGGTTGAGGTAGGGAACTCAAGATTTGTCAATTTTCAAGTGGAAGAACTTTGCCAGATTGTTACATTTATCCTCTAAGTTCTCCGTAGGGGCAGAAGGCGTGGGAACCCTCAGAAGTTCTTTAACCACCAGGAATGTTTCTCTTGCAGAATTTGAGGCCTTACTAATTTTCTCCTCAAAGAACTGAGTTTTGCCTAGCTGGATAGAGAGCTTATAGCTTCTTATCGCTGAACGATATTCTGTCTTACTGGCTACTTCCCAGTTTTTTCTCCAAGAGCGCTCTAGTTTTTTACATGCCCTCCGCATCACCCTCAACTCAGGTGTATACCAAGGGGCGGTGTGTTGTCTTTTCTCCTTTTTTCCTGCCGCTCTCCTAGGGAGGACTGCATCTAAGGAGTTCGATATCCACTTACAAAGATCTGCTTCTGCTACGACAGGGTCTTGTGAAAACCGTGGGCGTGAGGCTACAAGGCTTCCTGAAAGTTTTTCAACAGATAGCCTGGCCCAGGGTCTGTCAGATACATCGACATTAGAGGGAGGGAAGTTCTTAGATTCCGTTTCCCAGGTGAAAGGGATCAGGAAGTGGTCCGTCCATGGTAGAGGGATGGGAGGGGCTGCCTTCATGGTGGGATATTTACGAAGATAGGGTCCAACAAATGGCCTTTGTTGTGAGTGGGCTCCAAATTTATAGGGTCAACCCCGCAGGTTCTAAGATCATGCAAGAGGGCAGTCGCCAGCCGATCTTCCTGATCGTCGAAGTGGAGATTGAGGTCTCCCAAGATAATGAAGTTGGTGGCAGTGGCGGCACAAACCATTGCCGTTTCTATAATTGAGTTGGCAAAGTTTCCAATGTTTCCTGGGGGGCGGTAAATTAACAGCCCAGACATTGCGACAGTGTGCGAGATTTGGAAGGAGAACTTGCAGCTCTCGCAGTCTTCCACCTCCCCTCTCTGGATTCTGCAAGTAAGTGGATTTTTATATAGAATGGCGATGCCTCCTCCTCGACCCAATGGCCTGTCCTAGGTCAGGATTAGATAATCCGGGGGCAGGCATTCACCATATCTGCTTCTGAGCCCTGCGTAATCCATGTTTCCGTAAGAAACAACACGTCCAACTCCTGTTCGGAAATGAGGAGGTTAACCTCAAGCGAGTGCCTGGGGAGTGATCTGCAATTCAATAGACCCAACCGCTAGTCGGTTGGGGGGGCGACAAAGTGCACAACAAGTGAAAGGCGGAGGGTTCGCTTGAAATGAGGTGCAATATGAAGGTAGCACAGAGCGAGCACCAAGTAGTGCATCTCGGGAGTAGATACGGGGAGCAATAGTACGATTAGGCATAGTGACTGGCCCTAGGCGCGTGTGGGCGCGGACGGGCTTGCCTTTGGCGCGCCTTCGGCGCGCCTTCGGCGCGGACGGGCAGGCTGCTTGTTTATATCCATCCAAAAGGGTGGGAGGAGGGCAGAGGGGCGGAGATCTGTACCGCGAGCCTTCCCCAGGCCAAGATGGCGCCTGAAGATTCTCGAGAGGTGCCTGGCGCCTGGCAACAGTGGCGCAGCAGGACACGAGAGAGGGCCCTGGGGCGATGTGACTCTCGCTCCAGGTAGGGGCTACTAAAAAAGCTCCTTTTTAAAATATATACAATTTTTTAAGACACGAGTGAATTTAGTATTCAAATAGCACCCACTGACAATACAATGTTAGCAGCGCGCAAGAGAGCGCAAAGAACCCCCGGCTTCCGCCTCAAGGGTGAGTAATTAATGGCAAGTATCACGAGCGCTGAAGATTCCAACCTTTAAATCTCCTCGGAGGGCGGAGGGGCGGAGATCTGTACCGCGAGCCTTTCCCAGGCCAAGATGACGCCTGAAGATTCTCGAGAGGTGCCTGGCAACAGTGGCGCTGCAGGACACGAGAGAGGGCCCTGGGGCGATGTGACTCTCGCTCCAGGTAGGGGCTACTAAAAAAGCTCCTTTTTAAAATATATACAATTTTTTAAGACACGAGTGAATTTAGTATTCAAATAGCCCCCACTGACAATACAATGTTAGCAGCGCGCAAGAGAGCGCAAAGAACCCCCGGCTTCCGCCTCAAGGGTGAGTAATTAATGGCAAGTATCACGAGCGCTGAAGATTCCAACCTTTAAATCTCCTCGGAGGGCGGAGGGGCGGAGATCTGTACCGCGAGCCTTCCCCAGGCCAAGATGGCGCCTGAAGATTCTCGAGAGGTGCCTGGCGCCTGGCAACAGTGGCGCTGCAGGACACGAGAGAGGGCCCTGGGGCGATGTGACTCTCGCTCCAGGTAGGGGCTACTAAAAAAGCTCCTTTTTAAAATATATACTTTGCTCCTTTTTAAAATACTCCAGTGCACGCACGCCACGTCGCACCGCCTAGCATAGTAGTGATGATGGTGCGATGCGCGGCGGCGGCGTACCCCAGACATATTAAGTCTTTAGGTATTCTTTATGCCAATACTATTAGAGAAACCATTAAACTCAATCATAAGGATATCCTAAAAAAGGTCTTTTCACTCGTAGATGGTTGGTCCCCCCTTTTCATATCTTGGTGGGGAAGGTTAGCAACTGTTAAAATGATGATACTTCCTATTGTCAACTTTTATCCCTCGATGCTTCCTATTTCTCTCCCGCATTTTTTCTTCAAAACCATTAATCGTCTCCTAACAAAATTCCTATGGAATAATCGCAAAGCCAGAATTTCTCTCTCTCGCCTCCAACAACCCAAAGTTTTCGGTGGGGTTAATTTTCCTAATATTTCTAGATTTCACTCGGCCTTTACTCTAAAACAAATTTGGCCTTTCCTAACAGACTCATCTTCTCCTCCCTTAACAGCCTGGAGCTCAATAGAACGTGCGCAACTCGCTCCTTTTTCTTTCCTTACAGCTACTTGCTTATGTCAACCTCCGAAGCGATTTCTTACTCCCGTATTTAAACACTCTAAAGCACTAGCTCTTTCACTGTTTCGTTCTTTTCTCTCACAAGCTAACCTTTACTTTTTAACTCCGATTTGGTTCAACAAATCCCTAATGATTAATAACAAAGCGCTTTTCTGGAAAGAATGGATTGACAAAGGTATCATCACTTATGATCATTTACTTAAAGATAATTCCTTGAGAACTTTCCCAGACATCCGTGACGCTTTCCATCTTTCTAATGCACGCTCTTCCCAATTTCCCTTGCTTAAACATGCCCTAACCTCTTTTATTTTTCAGAGTAATTCCCTGACCACCACTGTCCCGACTCTCTCACCTCCACCAGATTTTTCTATTCCTTTCAAAGCTGCTGCTATATATAAAATACTTTCCCATCCCAATACTGATAGGCTCAAATCTAAACTTGAGCTCTTATGGGAAATAGACCTTGCTCAAGAATTCTCTCTACAGGTTTGGGACACTTTTTGGTCTAAAATACATACTGCCTCCCGTTTCGCCAGCACCACACAGACTTTTTATTTTTTACCATTAGACTTTTTTTTACTCCTTCTGATTTACATAAATTCAAGTTACTTGATTCCAAAAAATGTTGGTCCTGCTCACATGTTAATAGTGATTTTATTCACATGTTTTTTCATTGCCCGTTGGTTAAGTCCCTTTGGTCTCGCATTTGGTCCAAACTAAATGACATTTTAGCCACGGACTATCCCTTTGAGATTGTGCATACGTTTTTTGGGTGGTTCCTCCCCTATATGGAATGATCATTGTAATGTACTTAAGTTCATAGATCTTTTTATACCTATTTACTTTCAGATAATTACAACGAACTCGAAAGATACTTCAGAGATTTCATATACTGCTTGGTGAAACCTGTTATGTCACCATCATAGGCCAGATCGTGCCTTTGCCTCCACTGTACCTTTATTAATCAAAAAAGACTTGTTATGGTTGCCTTTAACTTATTTCCTTTCCAGACATGTTCCCTGAATTTTACCTCTTTATTCCCTTATCTTTCATTGATGTTTATTTTTTCATTTCATTTTTATTTTCTTGTAGCAATTTCAAGTATTGATTTTGTACTCTAGATTCCCTTCCTTTTCTTCCTCTATTTCCCCTCTCTTTCCTTCTCTTTCTCCTCTCCCTCCCACAAAACAAAATACCTTTAAAAAGCTTTGTTCCTTGGTACAGTTTTTATATCCCTTTTGGGGTTTGCATTACATATTGTTAGATTTTAATATTTCTATCTCTTTTCATTGCCATTTGTTTTTCTAACGATATTTTACTTTGTATATCCTACTTAATAAAGCTTTCTAAACAAAAAAAAACGCGTCTCATCACTATGCACCTATTCAGACCCAATTATTGAATGTCATCACTAACAGACTTCCTGGCCCTATTTTCAGCTGACTCGTATGACGAGATCTCTTGGGAATCAATAAACCCAGTCAAATCATAAAACAGTAACCGAGCATACATGCAAATAGTAATACCATAAACTACCTTTTGCCTAAAACAGCTGAACACATTTTTGTGGTTTGTGCACAGCGGCATTTTCATTTTGCGATTCGACAAAGTACTATTTCAGTCATGAATAGGCTGCAATCTTGAGAGGATGTGTAGGATTTAAAGGATGACATTCTGCGTCCCTTTGCAATACGAAGACGCCACTAAGCATCTTCCTTTTACATGAGTTCATCTGAAGCTTGAAAGGTATGGTACCAGAAGAGTGTAAACAAACAATCCTCAGACGTAAATACTGTGTCAGAAATTTAGTTTGGAGAAACATTGCCCCGCTTGAGTTAATGACAGCAAAATCTACACCTAATTGGATATTTTTGTAAAAGAGATTTAGGATACGATATTGCTGTTAGGCGATATTTTGGTAACAATTTTCTGACATACAACCTTTTGGAAAGGTCAATCCCTTATCAAGCCTCAATTTTCACATACCAAATTTGAATTACACAAAGTAAGCTTATCTGTAGTGAAGGCTGAAAGGATCCAAACGTATGTACAACAGAAACTCTAAAAAGACAGAAAAAAAAATCCACCTCTTGGGGCAGTAGGCTGTCCTCATTTCCCACCACTGTCACGAGGAGTCACTGGTTGTATGCTTATGTCAATAAGAGTTAGTGACGTGTGGATGAGGATGGTAGAGGTTCAGCAATGGAGACTGAGGTTCTGGTGTGAGAGATGAAGTTAATAGGTAACTGCACAATTATTTCTTTCTGTGCATGAATGCTATTATTTAACTGAAAATCATGGACACGGTCGCCAGGTTTGTTTGTATGCTGATCACGTCACGCTATGCCATTACATTTTTTCCGCTCCTGAATTTGGCTTTGGTATTATATGGTGGTAGTCTACTTCTTTTCCCCCTTAAAATTAGAATCCATTGCTGATTCAACAATAATGCTAGCATTAGTGATTCCATTGATGTTGTTAGGCCTGACAGCATTATTAAATGCTCGTGCTTTCATGGTCATCAACAGATTTTTTTAATTTAACAAATGTACATAGAAGTCCCAAATAAGGCTCTTTTGTTGGTTTGCTGGTGCTGAACACAGGCAGGGCCAAGTGAAAAAATACTGGCATCTGCAAATTGAGGTGTGCAGTTCTGAGATACTTGCTACATGTGATTTAACTAGAGCTATTGAGAAATTAGGGGTACATCATTATGAGGGTGGTCGGACGAACGTCCGACCTCCATTGCCCCAGGATAGAGACCGGCAGACAACTAGTAGGTGGTTCCACCAGCAATACATTTATTATACCGCCATGTAGGCAGTCGGAAACTGTCTTTTTTGACTGTGGCTTGTGCGGCAGTACAAAAAGGCAATTTACAAACATCCATGCACCGTGTGCCGGGCACCATGTGGTGCCTGGCACATGGTGCATGTATGTGTGGAGGAGGCATCACATATGCCCCCTGGCAACTTAGCAGTGGCCCACGGGGGACGAGGGCCCGGTTTGGTGCCCCCAAAGGCCATTTCCTTCTGCCTATTCATTGAGGTAGGACCACCATGAAAAGGCATTCGGAAGGGGACATTGTGATCCTGACGGAGGTGCCTGAGTAGGCACGGCTCTATTCATGATCACGATTCCGACAGCCACCCCAAAGGATCAGTGGATCCTATCAGAGGCGGTGGTCCGACCCCTGGGATTTGAGGGTCGGGCCGTCTGCATCATAATGTGATGGTTGGCCCGAAGTCTGTCTGTCGGTGGGACTGCTACCAATGATGTGTTTAGTAAGGTTACCTACAAAAGCCTAGGTGAAGAGGCCTCGCATGTGGTATAGTACTCTGCACTGGAGGACCACATTTAACCCCCCCCCCGCTTCCCCCACCAAGTGAGTTATTTAGCTTCAGGGACTGTTAAATTGATTTCCCTTCCAATCCTCGAGTGAAAATGTGAGATGGATTTACTGTTTGCAGCTTCCAGGGCAGACTACACCTCATTTATGTTCTGTATTTTTATATTTCAATTGAAATTCTATATCCAATTGTCAAAGTTTCCCACCCAAAAAACATAAATTTTTTAACTACATCTTCTGTGAACATCAGTGTACACAGTGTACAGACATTTCACATTATCTATCAGAGAAGTTTTGAAATGCAGACAGATGAAAGAACGGCCAGCAATAAAGTGTTAAATACGTCCTCTGGGATTGTAAATCCTGTTCTAACAGTAGCCTGTGTCATGCAACCAATACGTTTTAAAACAAAATACCAGCAGAATCATGCAGCCTTAGTAGACAATTAAACTTCATGTGTCACATCATCTATACAACGTCCATGACTTGAAATAGTGATTGGCCTGCACAAAGCCTGCCCACACAGTAGATTGTACTTTTAATTATGGATAGTGCGTAAAGGTCACATTTTGCTAAATAATGGTTATATCAAATTACTAAATGTTAATTGTATGCATTGCATTGCATAGAATATATAGTACTGGCAATATCCAAGGATACTGCTTTATTATTATTATTATTTTGAGTTTTATATAGCGCCAGCAAGACCCGAAGGTATAAGAGCTCTTTACATGTTAAGTGATAACGTTTATAAGAGGGCCGGGAGGGGATTCATAAGAGTCATAGTTGAACAATGCAGCATCAATTGGTTATAAAGTCACACAAGTATAACACAAGGACGCATTGAGAAATGGCATCAGGGACAGAATGTTGCAGGCAGGTGCGCTCCTTGTACCAGTTTCCGATCGTATTCTGGTTGGTGTCATAGAAGAGCTGCAGAGCTTTACTAGGGTCCAACAGGAAGTGTTCCTTTTCTTCAGGTACCAACTCTGCTCAAGTGAACGACAGGGGGGGAACATTTGGTGAACATTGACCTTAATCAGTGTGGAACAAACTGTGTGGCCCTAGCCAAGGAGAAGGCTGGAAATGTTTTCAGAGCTGGACTAAAAGGGAAGGGTCATAACTTTCCCAATAGAAATATTATTCAAACTCCTATGTAACTTGCTGAATTAAGTTATTCTCTATGCTAAGGAAGGGCCCTTTGTACTAAGGAAGGGGCAAGATTAGTTTCAAAGTACAGAATGGCGAAAAAGCTACACTGAAACTGCTTTATCGCCCATTCTGAGGTATGGAACTCAGAATGGGTCACGGGAAGCACAGCGACCCCTGGTAAATTCCACACCAGAGGTATCGCTATTTACTGGGTGTATTGGCATCTCCCAAAAACACCAAGGCACTCGTACAGTGGCCTTTAATGACCAGAGGGTGCAACACTTTGCCTTTATCTAACAGGCATTTACATTTTTTAAAACCGACGCAACCTTACCATAAAAGTACAGATTAACCTTCAGAGTATAGTAGGTCGATATGCACAAATGTATATATTTCTAATTATCCGTTTGCTGATGGTGACTGCTTCACAACACTGAGAGTGAGACCTTATGAGCAAACATTCATGTATGCATATCATCGACTGGTTAGCCTGCAGTACCCAGGGCACAGGGCATATGACTGCGGAATTATCATTAACTAGAAGAGGCTGGCTTGTAAAAGCATACTATTTTCAGGCAATGCGAATCCTACCAACAAATTACAGTTGTCTACAGCCTCGATGCAGACGTCCTATTTGAAGACTACATCAGCATGAGAAAATCTCGTTGTTAATCATGATCAAGCTCAATTTTTGTCTTCACTCCCACATTTTTTTATTACCAAATTCCACGAGTCGCTCATAGTCCAATATGAAGCCTCTCGCACCTGTAGTTGTGCAAAAGATTCGCTACAATTTCCAGGGAATAATTAAGTACCATGTGGAAGGCAGCGCTCGATGTGCAACACTAGGGCAAACATGCCCTTTGGACTTGGCACGTACAGATGTTCCGAATGAGCATGATTCAATGAGGTCCAGAAGTTAAAAGGTAAATCCACAATGTATAATCTACATGTACTCACATGCATACTTGTGACTCATATAAAGTATGCATGACCTAGTAGCAGGGCCGGTCCTAGCCATGGGCGGTATGGGCAGCTGCCCAGGGCCTCGCGCTCAGGGGGCCCCGCCGCCGGCCCCGCATTTGCGGGAATAATAAATGATGATGGCCTGGGGAAAAGCGCTGCTCAGTGGTGAGCACAGCACAGTGCATTCTTCCGTCCGTCTAATAACATCAAGAGTGTGTGTGTGTTTCTCAGGGGGGCCCCGCCGCCGGCCCCGGATGTGATGCCACATGAAAATTAGAGGGGCCTCGCATCTTCCATTTTGCCCAGGGCCCCACAATTCCTAAGACCGGCCCTGCCTAGTAGTATATATGCATTTTTGTGTGAAATTTACGTACCTTGGTCAAGCACACCTATTTCCTTACACAAGCATAATGCTCGCAGTGTAGACCAGTGGCGGCTCCTCCGCTAGGGCCGAGAAGCGCTGCCCCACTGCTTTTAGCAGTGCAAAGAAGGAACAATTAAAGATAACAACACGATGTTGTTATTTTATTTTTCATGTTGAAGCAGGTTTTGGGGCAGGGCGGGGCTTGCCTGTCTATGCAGCCAGCAGGGTTGGAGGAAATATGTGCACTAATTGCGCATGACGGTTTTGCGGGCCCTACTGGGCCGGCCAAACCGTCATGCGCACTTAGCATGTTCCCCACCAGGCTGTAATGCACAGCCTAGTGGGGAACATGCACAGGCTCCCACTACCTGTCTAAGCACCAAACCACGGCGCTCATACTAATCACAACGCTGCATTGCAGCTCTGTGATTGGCTTTTGGGAGTGTCTTTGTCCTTCCTGTTTTGGCTGGACCAAGCAGACGACGACGATGGAGGAGAGGCGGAAGCTTTGTAAAGTAAGTGTTGTTTATTTTTTAACCGCCCCCTGCCCGCCATCCTCGTTTAGTACCAGCAACGACTGGTGTAGACAATAAGCAAGTGTGGGGTTATCAATACTGTGGAATCTTCATTTTTGTACCATTATGTTTTTCCTATACAGATCATTTTACAAGAAAAAGTATCACTTCCTTTCGGAAAGATTTGGGCTGAATAATGCCATTTTCTAAAAAAAAATCTGTACTTTAACTAGAACCCCTTTTATGCATAAAAGCCGCACAGACAAAAGTAGGATAAGACTGGAAGGTCTGTGGTTAATGGTTTACGATTCCTCCAAAATGCACTATTTCACGAGTGGCAACACAAATTATATTCCATTTCTTGAGTCCATCACTAAAATGTCGCAAATTTAGTCCAAGTTTAAGCAGGAATAAATTACCATAATCAGAGCTGCATTGGTTATCAGGCACTGTTCCTTTAATATGCCTAAGGCTCGGGTGTTAGCTTTCACTTCATTCTTTATTAGTTCTCTTTTCAATTCTCCTTAGAGCAGCCTCTATTTCTCCTGAATGACTTCAAGAGCAAAATGGATAAGGAAGTTCTTGAATTAATGATCTACTTTATTTCTTGTAGGCCGTATAGTCATGTCTCATTTTTTCACTCAGGTCGCCCATAATTCAGTCACCTTCGCTTCTCTCTTCTGTCACTGTGTCTGGTTACATGTTGTCATTCTCACTTTACCGCATTTTTCATTTAAGTGTATCCAAAACTGAAAATAAAACTGCTAATCTCAATCAGAATTAACAAGAGGGTTGCAGACTTTTTTGGCCCAATAAAATCCGTGGATCCCACAGCCTAAATTACAGACCTCTTTCAACCAATGTCATTGAACCTGCCTGGTAAATAACTAGACATGCAAAAGTGTAATCACCTCAATCACCCTTACTCTATTCACTTTCTAATATTTAGCATCCAATTTCCTTCCTCTATTGCTTCAGTTGTTTGATATCTTTTCGGCAGTTATTTTTTGCCCTAATGGACACGGAAAAGGCTAATAGACACCTTTCGCTTGATGTAGGAAAGCCCACTAATTAACACCCAATATCTTTGCTCCTTGTGCCCACCAAACCCTTCAAAACAGCTTTTACTTGCAAAGTACAAACTTTGAAGAGACTACGCTGTGGAGATGATCAGCATCTGGCTACAGACAATTGTAACTGTCTGTTGTAAGCGCTAACAACATCAACACAGTGAGTGCCTTATAGTAGATGGCTACTCACTGTACAAGTAGTTCATACAGACCTTTCCTATTTCACATGGTAACATGCATTGAATAACTTTGAAATCCTGTGCCTAACCGTGTGTGTTACAGACATACATCATAATACGAGACGCATATGGAGGAATTGTTATTGCTGCTGCTGCAGCGCACGCAGTGTACCCTCCTAAGAAGGCAACCCCTTAGTGACGCATTCTGGCACTTCACCCGTCTAACACTCATTAGGATGCGTTATGGGAGTCCCCCCTTTGGTGATCACCCTTGTCATTTCCAGCACCTGGTGGGCTGGGGCCAGGTACTTAATCTCTTAACTGTGCCGAACGTTCCGCGCTAGTGCAGAACGTTCTATTGAGCGGGTGGGGCCGCGACGGCCAACGGACGTGCGCAGCACTACCGAGGTAGTGCACGCGACGGCTGTTGGCCGTCGGCAGCAGCGATGACGTTAAACCAGCCCAACCCAGGTGCCGGCCTCTTTGTTTTCCCCCGGAGAAAAGGTCTCAAATTAAAAATGGTAGCACCGAATGGGTTGGCCCACGGTGCTGTTTGGCTCATATCAGCTTAGGTCACTCACCGCTGTCTGTCCTTGGATCGCCCGTAAGTTAACCCACTACGTTGGCATATTTCACTTATAAAATAAACCTGGAGCAAACTGTTTTCACCAAACCATATGTTGTCTGATTTATTTGATTTCTTATTTGCGAAGCAGCTATTTAACATGTTTGATGGGGAAGATTGCCTATATAAGCGCTGTGCTTGTCTTTAGGTTGGTGTATGGCCTATTAAAGGCAATGGTCATCTCTGTTTAATGTAGTCTACACCCCTACCTGGTCTGAAGAGGGGGGCAGAGATCTTTTTAGAGAGGCGTCCAGGCCCTCAGAGATGAATGGCCTTGAACACTAATCAGAAGGATTTAAACAAAACTGTCTCGGTGATGAGGAGCCAGTAAAAGTTGTCCAAGGCCATGGCGGCTGAGGAGTGAGTAGCAACAGCTAAGGAAAGTCCACAGCCATGTTCTGTAGCCGCTGCAATTCCAAAAGAATGTAGCCATGGGTGCCTGGAAATAGAGAGTCGCAGTAGTGCAACCTACTAAGAAAGTAGATTGTACGACTACTGGTAGGGAGAAAACAGAAGGTGGAGGAGGATTTTATATAGAGCTCTGAACAATAGGAAGCAGAAAGAGGCTAATCTGTTAACCTGCGACATTGAGGAAAGATTGTGGTAAATGAAAGGCCAAGTTTGTGGACAGAGATAGCAGGGGTTGGTGAATAGCCGAGGGGAGATGGCCAGAGTTTTAGTGTTAGAAGGTCTATGGATCTACAAGTTGGGCTGAACATTATTTCTGTGTTGTCAGTGTGAAGGTTGAGAAAACTGAGGGACATCCAACTAGTGACCTGTGTCATACAATCCTTGAATTTAGAAAAGCTCACCAGCCAGTGACCGGTATCATACACTGCTGCTAGTGACTTGCGTCATACACTCCTTGAATTTAGAAAAGCCTTGCTGCTGGTGACGTGTGTCATACACTCCTTGAATTTAGAAAAACCCTGCTGCTAGTAACCTGCGTCATACACTCCTTGAATTTAGAAAAGCCCTGCTGCTAGTGACCTGCGTCATACACTCCTTGAATTTAGAAAAGCCCTGCTACTAGTGACCTGCGTCATACACTGCTGCTAGTGACCTGCGTCATACACTCCTTCAATTTAGAAAAGCCCTGCTGCTAGTGACCTGTGTCATACACTGCTGCTAGTGACCTGCGTCATACACTCCTTGAATTTAGAAAAAGCCCTGCTACTAGTGACCTGTGTCATGCACTGCTGCTAGTGACATGCGTCATACACTCTGTGAATTTAGAAAAGCCCTGCTATTAGTGACCTGTGTCATACACTGCTGCTAGTGACCAGCGTAATACACTCCTTGAATTTGGAAAAGCCCTGCTGCTAGTGACCTGTGTCATACACTCCTTGAATTTAGAAAACCCTGCTGCTAGTGACCTGTGTCATATACTGCTGCAATTGACCTGCGTCATACACTCCATTAATTTAGGAAAGCCCTGCTGCTAGTGACCTGTGTCATACACTGCAGCTAGTGACCAGCGTAATACAGTCCTTGAATTTGGAAAAGCCATGCTGCTAGTGACCTATGTCATACACTCCTTGAATTTAGAAAAGCCCTGCTACTAGTGACCTGCGTCATACACTGCTGCTAGTGACCTGTGCCATACACTCCTTCAATTTAGAAAAGCCCTGCTGCTAGGGACCTGTCATACACTGCTGCTAGTGACCTGCGTCATACACTCCTTGAATTTAGAAAAAGCCCTGCTACTAGTGACCTGTGTCATGCACTGCTGCTAGTGACATGCGTCATACACTCTGTGAATTTAGAAAAGCCCTGCTATTAGTGACCTGTGTCATACACTGCTGCTAGTGACCAGCGTAATACACTCCTTGAATTTGGAAAAGCCCTGCTGCTAGTGACCTGTGTCATACACTCCTTGAATTTAGAAAACCCTGCTGCTAGTGACCTGTGTCATATACTGCTGCAATTGACCTGCGTCATACACTCCATTAATTTAGGAAAGCCCTGCTGCTAGTGACCTGTGTCATACACTGCAGCTAGTGACCAGCGTAATACACTCCTTGAATTTGGAAAAGCCATGCTGCTAGTGACCTATGTCATACACTCCTTGAATTTAGAAAAGCCCTGCTGCTAGTGACTTGTGTCATACACTGCAGCTAGTGACCAGCATAATACGCTACTTGAATTTGGAAAGGACCTGCTGCAAGTGACCTGTGTCATACACTCCTTGAATTTAGAAAAGCCCTGCTGCTAGTGACCTGCATCATACACTCCTTGAAATTAGAAAAGCCATGCTGCTACTGACCTGTGTCATACACTGCTGCTATGGACCTGCGTCATACACTCCATTAATTTAGGAAAGCCCTGCTGCTAGTGACCTGTGTCATACACTGCTGCTAGTGACCTGCGTCATACACTCCATGAATTTAGAAAAGACCTGCTGCTAGTAACCTGCATCATACACTACTTGAATTTAGAAAAACCCTGCTGCAGCCTGCTAATGATCTGCGTCCTGCACTACTTGAATTTAGAAAAGACCTGCTGCTAGTGACCTGCATCATACACTCCATGAATTTAGAAAAGATCTGCTGCTAGTGACCTGCATCATACACTCCTAGAAATTAGAAAAGTCCTGCTGCAGCCTGCTAGTGATCTGCGTCATGCACTACTTGAATTTAGAAAATCGCTGCTGCTAGTGACCTGTGTCATACACTCCTTGAACTTAGAAAAACCCTGCTGCTAGTGACCTGTGTCATACACTGCTGCTATTGACCTGCGTCATACACTCCATTCATTTAGGAAAGCCCTGCTGCTTGTGACCTGTGTCATACACTGCAGCAAGTGACCAGCGTAATACACTCCTTGAATTTAGAAAAGCCCCGCTGCTAGGGACCTGTGTCATACACTGCAGTTAGTGACCAGCATAAAACGCTCCTTGAATTTGGAAAGGACCTGCTGCTAGTGACCTGTGTCATACACTCCTTGAATTTAGAAAAGCCCTGCTGCTACTGACCTGTGTCATACACTGCTGCTATTGACCTGCGTCATACACTCCAATAATTTAGGAAAGCCCAGATGCTAGTGACCTGTGTCATACACTGCTGCTAGTGAATGCGTCATACACTCCGTGAATTTAGAAAAGACCTGCTGCTAGTAACCTGCATCATACACTACTTGAATTTAGAAAAACCCTGCTGCAGCATGCTAGTGATCTGCGTCATGCACTACTTGAATTTAGAAAAGACCTGCTGCTAGTGACCTGTGTCATACACTCCTTGAAATTAGAAAAGCCCTTCTACTAGTGACCTGTGTCATACACTGCTGCTAGTGACCAGTGTAATACACTCCTTGAATCTGGAAAAGCCCTGCTGCTAGTGACCTGTGTCATACACTCCTTGAATTTAGAAAAGCCCTGCTGCTAGTGACCTGCATCATACACTCCTAGAAATTAGAAAAGCCCTGCTGCAGCATGCTAGTGATCTGCGTCATGCACTACTTGAATTTAGAAAATCCCTGCTGCTAGTGACCTGTGTCATACACTCCTGGAATTTAGAAAAGCCCTTCTACTAGTGACCTGCGACATACACTGCTGCTAGTGACCTGTGTCATACACTCCTTGAATTTAGAAAAGCCCTGCTGCTAGTGACTTGCATCATACACTCCAGGAATTTAGAAAAGACCTGCTGCTAGTGACCTGCATCATACACTCCATGAATTTAGAAAAGACCTGCTGCTAGTGACCTGCATCATACACTCCTAGAAATTAGAAAAGCCCTGCTGCAGCATGCTAGTGATCTGCGTCATGCACTACTTGAATTTAGAAAATCCCTGCTGCTAGTGACTTGTGTCATACACTCCTGGAATTTAGAAAAGCCCTTCTACTAGTGACCTGTGTCATACACTGCTGCTAGTGACCTGCGTCATACACTGCTTGAATTTAGAAAAGGCCTGCTACTAGTGACCTGCGTCATACACTGCTGCTAGTGACCTGTGTCATACACTCCTTGATTTTAGAAAAGCCCTGCTGCTAGTGACCTGCATCATACACTCCATGAATTTAGAAAAGCCCTGCTGCTAGTGACCTGCATCATACACTCCTAGAAATTAGAAAAGCCCTGCTGCAGCATGCTAGTGATCTGCGTCATGCACTACTTGAATTTAGAAAATCCCTGCTGCTAGTGACCTGTGTCATACACTCCTGGAATTTAGAAAAGCCCTGCTGGTTAGGAAACTGTCATCAAGGGAGAACTGTATGTGGGTGTCACCAGCACACATCAGAGTGCTGAATGAGCACTTGGAACATTCTCTCCTTATTGCTACCATCATGAATTGCCTTGGCATTTTAAGAGTTAAAATGCCACGTGCAAAAGCTTCACCAAGAGGGGACGAGGGTTTCAGGCTTGTGTTCCAGATACAGTTGATTGTAGAGAGAAAACAGAAGTTTCAACCATAAGTTTCTACGCTCACCCAAGTGGTTCAGGATTCTAAATTCACAGTCTACATTGGTTCTATAGGACTCCAATGCCAATCCAATAGTTATGTCCTGCGTGCAGCTGGGGTTGTTAATGCTGGGAAGGCGAATTCAGACTCCTGTCCTATAATATGAAAAGTTCAACTTTCATTTAATATAATCCCAGAGATGTATTTACTATTTTAACTCCATTCTTGGTAAATGTTTGAGAAAAGTTTCAAATAACCCAAGTATTTTAGAAAAGGGCCGAAAAGTTGTAATTCGGCATTGCTAGGAAATGTTTCTCTGACGGTGCTATTCAAGGCAAAAAACTAGGGATAGTTGATATTGCAAACAAAGTGATCACAATCTTTAAAGGGTCAAAGGTATAACGTTTCTTCAATTGCTGTCTGCCATCAAATGTTCTACATTTAAAGCACTGTTCATCGTCCAACAGACAAATAAGATATTTTGATCCGTCTTTGTTCTTTACCCATGGTCAAGACATTTTGTTCTGCAGCTCTATGTCAGCTGCTGATTTGTAAACCAAATAAAGCAATTTTGGTTACAAGCTTTCTCAGTGCAAGCTGCTCAGCAATGGAACACAATTCCCCATAATATCAAATATCCTGATGACCAATAAGCCTTCAGGCGAGCTGTAAAACATGTTTGATTGTTAATTTAAGAACCGAAGTGCACTTTTGTATTGTTTGTTACTTGTTGACAAAAAGGGCATACTTTGGTGGTGGCAGTGCAATAAGAAATTCACTATTCACTAGCATAACAAAAATATTGCTTGTTAATCCTACGAGCTCGTTAATATAATAATAAAACTTGTGAATACCAAAGTTCACCATCCCAGACAGTTCACAAGTTATGACCTCATTCAGTTTTGTTATAACATTGTGTAAGTACAATAAAAACGGTGGCATACCCTTTTTAAATGAATGAGGGAATTCTGAAACAGATGCTCTGCGATGCTTTGAACTACACGGGGCTCGGGGCTCACTTTTATACCTTTAGAAATACAGGGTCACACTCAACTTGGCAACATGTTAAATGAATGTGTCTGACAATTTAGCACTGGGTTTTGGGAGTTTATAATTGGGAAATATAATATAATATAATATATTATAATATGTTACAGTACGGTATTATCTGATATGATTGATATAATATATGTTATAGTATTGTATAATATAATATAATATAATATAATATAATATAATATAATATAATATAATATAATATAATATAATAGCTAATGGAAGCTGTTATTGTCAGAGGTTATGGGTGGAGCATGGACGGTGTCTAGGCTAATGCAGAGCAAGACTACCCCTTCAGACAGCCAGTTTTACCAACAACCCGCTCCGTGTCCATGACATGGGGCGTGGAGCATAGCTTTGACTATGGTCTTGATAATGTTTGCACAGGCCCAAGTCAGTGCACGCAACCCTTATCACAATAGTAGCAGTGACAATGGCTAAATAATTCGGGATCTGTAAACTGTTCCTCATCAGTAATGTTTTTTTCTGCACATAAGAAAGACAGAAACAAATTCCCAGTAAGTGAGAACCCTGTACCTTTGCCAAGGAGGAAGATGGCATCTGCTTGAATATTTAGTTTTGTTGCTTCTGGCTCCTACTCGCTTTATCGGTTTCCTGACTGTTGACTGAGTGAGAGGTGCCATGCTGTGGGTACAGAGAGAGAGGGTGTTGGTGTATAAAGGTAAATCTATCTCTCAGTGGTGGCCGAGCTGAGAGTAAGAGAAACAAGGACTT
This sequence comes from Lissotriton helveticus, assembly GCF_964261635.1. NCBI lineage: Eukaryota > Metazoa > Chordata > Amphibia > Caudata > Salamandridae > Lissotriton > Lissotriton helveticus. The sequence continues at coordinate 684,647,769 of NC_136070.1, read as the reverse complement.
TGGCTGTGAAGTCAAAGTGGGCTTTGAGGTGCGAGAAGAAAATATAATCTTCTGTTGACTAATATAGGTCTATTCTCTGCAGCCAGTACCTTGTGTTGCAGGTGAATTACAAGCAACCGGAATGACCATATCTGTCAGCACCAACCAGTTCAGTGCTCTTTTGAAGGAATATACCACATCACGTTATTAGAGGAAGCAATCACTTCAACATAGTGTCAGACGAGTACTTTATACTAGACCTCTACTGCTTTGGGAGGAGTCAACCAACCCATCACTCTTGTGAAGGAGGAAAGCACACCAACAGGCCTCTGGGAGGAGACAAACTCTCCAGCACTTTCCAGGCTACAGGTACCATATTACCACATCAATAGAAAGGGATGACTAAGTAGCTGTCCAGAGAGGACACCACATCAGAACAGCAGCTGGAGGAAGCAATCACTCCATAACCCTTCCTCCAGCAGACGGATAACCTTGCTAAAGTCATACAGAACTGTGTTTGGAGTGGAAACTACAGCGACACAGGCGGCAAGCTGCTGGATGGGAAGTCTAAAATCAATATTATTAAAAAAAATCAAGAATTCAGCTAGCAAATTTAATATGCATTTTGAAAATTAGGTGCTAGTGTTGAGAGTTAGCGCTTCAATATATATGTAGGAAATTCGAATGGCAATATTTTTTATACCTGGCCTGCCAACGTAGCTGGTGCTTGTTAGATCCGTCAGCCTTACAGTGGTCTCTCTCCAAACATTTTGCTTTCCTCCTCCCTTTTTGCTGAGCTTGTTTTTGCTGGCCTTAGAACTCTGTGCACTTTACCACTGATAACCAGTGCTAAAATGCTTGTGCTCACTCCTTAAAACATGGTTGCATTGGCTTATCCCCAATTGACATATTTAATTTACTTATAAGTCCCTAGTTATTTGGTACTACATGTAATGAGGGCCTGCAAATTAAATGTGACTAGTGGGCCTGCAGCATTTATTGTTCTACTAACTTAAGTAGCCCTTTAAATATGTCTCAGGTCTGCATTTGTAAACTGACATTTTAACACCGCTAAATAAACCTTTTGCCAGGCTCACCATTCCGTTTTAATACATATAATCAACCCCTAAACTAGGCACTAAACAGCCCACAGGGCAGGGTGCAATCTATTCCGAGGAGAGGTGATTTTAAGTTGTACATGTCATGGTAGTGAAACTCTTACATGTGTTTTTCACGACTGCAAGGCCTGCCTCTCCCATAGGATAATATTGGAGTTAGCTCATTCCATTTAATAAGATGTAACTTTTAAACGGGAACAGGCGAACATTCCATGTTTGGTGTTTTTTCAGGTAAGGTTGGATTTTAAATTACAATTTTGAAAATGTCACTTTTGGAAAATTGCTTAGCTGTTTAGTGCCTGCAGCCTGTCTCTGGGTCACATGATTGGGTGTAACTGACAGTTGGAATTTGTGTATTCCTCCTAGACAGCCACACACAATAGAGAGTTTAGGTGTGCCTGGATGGAGTCATCACTGGCAGGATGGGAGGGTGAAGCTGGGCCAGCCCTACTTACACTTGAATAGGCTGTGTCCTGCATCCGCACAAAGGGCTCCTGTAATTAGTTGGAAGCCAGGGCAGGGGAAGCAGGAAACCTGTGCACCTCAAAGAAAAACCTCTAGAAGTTTCTATCACTTCCAAGGAGGCACCTGGTTTGAATATTGAACCTCAGACACCAGCTCTTCTTTACACTACTGGACTTGTGGAGACTTTGCCAAGCAAAGGAGTGCTGCGCTGCTGAAAAGCCTGCCGATCTGCTGGACTGTTGCCCTTCTGGACTACTGCGTTGCTGGACTACTACTTTGTTATGAAGCTCTCTACCCAATCCACAATACATTGTAGCCAAACTAAATTTGTGACTTTTTTCCTCGGTCTGAAAATTGTCAATGTGCAGTTCCTATTTGTGAAGGAGTGTTCAGGTATGCTAAGGATTGCCCTCACACACCCCGGAGGATGTCATGCTTCATCATTGGGCCTGCTCCTCATCAGGCTGGTGCTGCAATGCCTGATGGGCACCAGCGAAGTGCCACTTTAGCTGAGATCTTTTTTTGATGAAGCCATTGGCTGTGTGAGGGTATGTGGACAGGGTAGTGTAGTGAGTGTGAAGTGTAGTTTAAAATAGGTCTAGTACTGCCCTTAGCAATAATTGTATTCTGGGGGTGCACTAACCTAGCTAAAAACCGTGAGCCCTGCCTGGAGGTAATGGTCCTGCAGCTTCTATCTGGTGCAAGTGGTCGACGTGTTTCTTGCATAAGAAAGCCCCTAACGGGTCTGGTGGCAATTCTTCAGTACCGTTGTAAAAAAGAAAAGGTGATCTCGACTCTTACACTACCGCAATTCTGGGTCTGAAAGTCACGGTGTAACCAGCAGTGCTGTTTTCTACCAGGTCATTTGGCCTGGAGTTCTGTGACCTGAAATGAGAGTGACAGGAATTCTAGGTATAGGTATATAAGCCCATATGAGTCTCACCAAACTCCTGGTGAAAGAGAAAGGATTAATCACTAGTGAAGTGCATAAGCTTATTGTCATTAGTGCTTGTGGAGGAACGATCATACCGGCTGCATGCAGTGGCTAACAACTAATTTAATTGAATAGACCGAATCAGTATAGTCCGTCTTTAAGTAGTCTGAGCACATATGAGGCAAGGAAGTACTCAATATTAAAATTCACAGTGTTGAAAAACAAGGGGTGGAAAAACCCGTTTCAAAGTCTTTAAATTAATTTGGGAGAAAAAGGTATTCTCAATTTGTAACAATGTCAACATCAAAAATCATGGTACTGAGAACCATGGGGTAGGTGTACCCGTTTCAAGAGGCTTGAAATTTAAATGGGAGCAAAAGGTATTCTCAATTGGCAACAATGCCAATCGTGATAACAGAAAAACACAGACAACATAACACATATGGTGGGTAACATATAGCGTGATTACCATATAGTTTGTGCCATTTGCCAGTTTACACATTTAGCTTGGGCCAAACAACACCTCTTATCGCAGCAGGTGTGTACACTAACACTCAATAAAGTTATGGGCTTCTCAAATAAATTCAATTTCAGCCCAGTCCATATTGGACTTATTGTAGACACAATCACTACTGTTCTCTGAGGTTGGAGAAGACGGAGGGTGTCAACAGAGCACTGCGTTGCTCGTACCCTGTAAGAAAGGGAGAAAGACGGAGACGCCAAGCGTCTTGGTTTAGGTAAACATGTTAGTTATCTTACCAGAAGGGTATTGCGTAGCTGTACGACAAGTCCCTATGGCTGGTGGATGGCAATACTCAAGTAGGGTGGCGTGGCAACTAGCTATCGTCCTACACTCGCTCCAGTCCCCGTGCCTCTGCCTCTGAAATCTGCGTATACGTAATGGTATGTTTCAGCGTCCTCGCGTAGGAACACTAGTACGCTAAACACGGCAGCCATCTTGATGCTCAACTTTATTGAACCACACAGTGTACCAAGAATCATGCACGTTTGTTATGAAAATCAACTCGCCCATGCTGGTCGGATTTGATATGGCCTGAATGTGCCAAATGGGAGTCAAAAAAGGTTGTTATGTATGGCAACTTAATACGATTGGGTGGTAGGGGGGACACTGTGTATTAAAGTGTCGGCCCATGCCTCAGAGGTTATTTGTGTGTCTCAATATCTTTCATTAACACTGCATAGGAGTGGTCAAATCCCTAAACCAGCTGAAAATGTGGTCTCTCGTGCCCACAGGTTGGATGTGGGTGTGCTGGAGGATAACTGGGTTTGCAGGTGCCTTGCATGGATGGTACTTAGTGTATCTTAAGTACACTAAGCATTGCAAGTCCCAATCGTTGTCAATGTGGGATGTAGGGCCAGGTCTTGCATGGCCAGATAGCCGCGAGTGGCGCTTTGGGCTAAAATTGCATATCTCAGGTTCTACTGATTGGATTTTTGTCGTTCTAGTCTTGATTTATTTATTACATATTGCTCTATTGTTCTAAATTGGTGATGGAATTTTCTTGTAATGTGTGTTTACTTTATTAATATTTGAACTGCTGCATAAATACATTAGACATTGCCTTGAAGTCAAGCCTGACTGCTCTGTGCCAAGGTAACCGAGGGTTGAGCACAGGTTAATTTTGGGTGTGCTTGTGCCTCACCCTTACAAGGGTTGTGGTTGCTGCTTGTGAGGGCTTTATACCCCTCAACCAGTAGCTCAATTTCTTACAGTGGTGTGACCAAGTGATCTGAAAGCCCAGCACGTTCAAGCATTCCATATTGGAAATAGTAAGCTATTAATCTATTTTATGATAGACCCAATCCCTCGAAATGCTAGATGTGAGTATGAAGAGAAACCTCCCATACGCATAAAATTGAGATATATTTAAGAGAGAGAAACTTGGAAAAAAACTGCTCACAGGAACAGGAGGGAAACTGCCGCCCACATCTCCAAGTTTTTTCCGTGGACAGGGTTTACAGAAATCAAAATGCAAAACTTGAGTCCTGCTCCCGAGCAAGGAGTGAATTCAGTTAGTCAAAGAACAAGTCCATAGAAGAGTATTAGTCCATAATCAGTATTCTTCTTTATTTTCAAGATGGCATCATATTCAGAAGACACAAGTGTTTCACAGACAATTCATGTCATCAAGTCGATATAGCTAGATACCCGGACCATCCCGGTGACGTCACTCTGCACCCAACAAGGCGCCACAGTATACACGCAGAAGGCCATCCACGATGCCTTTGTGGGTCATTATACTGATCTTTATCGGTCCCGATTGCAGGCTTCGCCCGCTGATTTGGCAGAGTATCTCGCTGCTTTGCCTTTGCCTGAGATAGACGATACGCAACGAGATGAACTTGGTGCGCCGCTGACGTCAGAGGAGTTGCGGGTAGCCATTTTCTCTCGCTCTAATGGAAAATCCCCGGGGCCAGACGGGCTGCCCGCTGAATTTTATAAAGCTTATTCTATAATTTTGATTCCAGAACTGTTACAGATATATGGGGCGGCAGTCGCCGATGCTGCACTACCCCCCACACTGAATGATGCCCACCTGGTCTCCCTCCTGAGGCCTGACAGAGACGAAACCATGCTAGGATCGTATTGCCCGTTAGCTCTCCTCAACACGGACTATAAGATCTTGGCCTCCGCTTTAGCTCAGCACTTGACCCCCCTTGTGGCCGCTCTTGTTCACTTGGACCAAAATGGCTTTGTACCAACCCGTAGTACCTCGTACAATATCCGTCGGCTGTTTAGGGTGCAGAGTGTCGCCACAAATCAATGGCCTCACTCTGGGTGTCTGGTGCTTGACCTAGAGAAGGCATTCGACTCTGTAGAGTGGCCTTACCTGGTGTCGGTACTGCAGAAATACGGTTTAGGAGACGATTACATCCACATGGTGGAGCTTCTATATCAGCGACCCACTGTCCGGGTCCGCACGGGCAAGCTGTTTTCTGACCCTATCAGAGTGCGTAGGGGAACCCGACAGGGATGCCCCTTGTCCCCTTTAATTTTTTCACTGATGATGGAACCCTTGGCGGCACTACTGCGGACCTCTGGCGCAGAGTGGGGCATCCCCTTGGCTGATGGAATACACGCAGTGTCGCTATACGCTGACGACCTATTGCTGTACGTCAGGGATCTGACTCATTTCCCGACGGCACTCACTGCCATCTTCCGCACCTTTGGGGAGATGGCGGGACTCAGGGTTAACTGGGTTACATCTGGCATATATGCATTCAATGCTGCCACACCTGAAGGTGTCATTAAAGTCCAAGACGAACAACTTGTTTGGTATTCAACCATGTTCCGTTATCTAGGGATACGGGTGTACCGAGACCCCACTGATGTTCTGGAGGGTAATCTGGTAAGGGCAATTTCCTCCCTGCAAGCGCAGATGACGTTCTGGCGGACACTCCCTCTGAATGTACCCAGTCGAATCACGTGAACGAAAATGATAGCGCTACCCAAATTGTTGTACTTTTACGCTAACCTCCCGGTCTATGTCCCAACGCGCATATTTCGCGAGCTAGAGACCTTAACTCGGAGCTTGATTTGGAACGCGGGGCGACCCAGAGTGGCTCTGAGGACACTTTATGCATCCCCGGAGGCCGGGGGTCTGGCAGTCCCCAACCAGGAGCTCTACTACTTAGCTGCACAACTGCAGTGGGTGACCTACTGGTTGAGTGGGAAGAACTTGGGTGACACGGCCACAGATGCCATGATGCAGACACTTGCACAGATACACTCAATGTTTCACCCTTTGGCTAAGGTCCGCTGTCCAGACCAGCTACACCTGGCAGTAGCACGGAGGTGCTATGTGAGGAGTATGAAGCTTACCAGCTCCACGAAATCATACTCCCCGAACCTGCCCTTGCTAGGGATGCCCAGGGATGGCTGTGTACTCACAGAGGCGACGCTGACCAGTTGGGTAAAGGCTGAGGTGGATACAGTTGGAGACCTGTTCACTGAGGGGGCACTAAGCCCGTTCGAGGCGCTGGTTGCTGACACGGGCCTCCCTGCAGGACAATTCTTAACACATGCAGCAATCATACGCACACTGACACGGGCCTGGGGCGACCTGTCGGATGAACCGCCAACCCACTTGTTAATACAATACCTGCATGTGATGGGTAGAGGGTCCCATGTGGTGCATTGGCTGGCACAGGCCCTTCAACTCCACACTCAACTTCCCACCCAGCGCTTGAGAGATAGATGGGCGGCAGATAGGGGCCGAGCCTGGACCGATAAGGAATGGGAAATGGTGTTGCCTAGCGCCGTTAATGTTCCACGTAATTCTCGCTTTAAGATTATCCAATACTACATAGTGCATCGCGCATATTTATTCCCGGACAAGAATAATTGTTATTTTGGACTTGTCACATCGGCATGCCCGAGATGCGGGCTAGTTGACGCTGGCTTTCTGCACATTTTTTGGTCCTGCCCCTCACTGCATGCTTACTGGCGTGCGGTATCAGACTTACTGGCTGCGAGCGTGGGTGGGAATCTACAATGCACATGGGAAACATGCTTACTTGGTCTATGCAAACGGACGAAGCTGACCAGAGTCCCCAATAGGTTCTGCGACCTTGGTTTCATAACAGCGAAACGGCTCTTCACTAAACGCTGGAAGAACAGTGATCCTCCCCACGTGACACAATGGCGTGGCTCCTTCGATAATTGGGCGAGAGCTGACAGCGTGGTCCTGCACAGGGAGGAGACGGTGGGGCTTCGTGCGTACCCCATATCTCAGGCCTGGGATGATATCCTGGCTGCTTTCCACCGCGCATGCCTCCAACAAGTAGTCACTTAGATACACCTCCCTTAGTAGTGCCTTTGCATACGACGCTGACACTGGACATGACATTGAGGCCCTTCCCCCCCCCCCCCCCCCGGGCCGAACTGCCCGCGCCTCCCCCCCACCCCGCCCCGCCGGAGACGCCACGCTAAACGTCAGACATTCCACACGCACGATAGCGCAACACGCACAACCAGCCATTTTCTGTATTTAGTTTCTTTGCTTCTGGTTTTTTTTCTTTTATATTTTCACAAAAGTTCTGTTTTTTTCTGTTCTTGTTTTACAGTTCTTGCATTAGCAAGTAAAATGTTTTGAATATTGAACTGCAAACGTGCCTATATATAAGGCTTGCTATAATAATCGGATGCATGGGTCCAATTGTATTGATGCCCTGACCTGGCGAATAGCTGCTTGACTTTTCATTAGGAAATGTGACGGGGAAAGCACCCCCGTGCAGAAATCATTGGCCTGAGTAGTCCATGCGGGCTGTAGGAAATGTAGCAGGTCGGTTCTTTACAAATTTGTCGGTCACAACATTCAAGTAATGTGCCTCCAGGAACAGGCAAGTACTAGACCTCTTGCATTAACTGTGTAGACAGTTCATCTGTAAAAGATCTGCTATGTAAGCTATACATATGTGGAATTTCACAGGAGCTCACTTTGCAGGGTGTGCGGGTATATCTTGAGCAGTGATATTCTTCCCTTTAGTCGTTGCTGGCTCGAAAATAGTTTTTTTTCCCCAAGAACCTGGATTCTGTCAAGTGTCTGCAGCCCCAGAGGTCTCCCCTTTACCCTGCACACAAGCACTTTCACAGGATCTAATTGTACAGCCAGGCACAGTTCTTCAGAGCAAAATTATAGTCATTATTTCAGATAATTAAAGCTATTGTAAAGCAGGAATTTATTTAACAATTAGATTAAACATACCTTAGTTTGATTTTCCACAGACTGGGTCTTGCTGCCTGGCCTGATATCGGGCGAGTACAGCACCACTCAACAGGGCTCGGGAAGGTCCTGTATGCCTACACTGTATGATAATGGTATTAATGGCAGGTGGCTATGAAGGAATACCCCATCTGCTTTAAATGGTGGGACATTCAGTGTGTGGCAAAGTTTGTGGGAATGTGGCCACAGCCAACTCGCTTTTCACCAACGCCTGTATGTAAGACACCACTATCCTCGCTGCCCCCTGGCACCGTCCCGGTGTTCTCAACAACCAGCACTTCCATGCAACCCATAAGAGGTGAGCTTGCAAGGACTGCACAACAGGCCAACCAACCCTCCTTTGTACATCAGGCCTCCATTTTTTACTTCACATGTCAAGAATGAACAGCCAGGCTCCTTCCCGTGGCCCTGGCAGAGGGATGGAGCCTGGCCTACAAGACTGGAGGGTCCCATGTTTGCATTATATACACCTGAGCACCAATTCCTCGCTCCCACGAGTGCCTATGCTGCAAGGTATCCAGACACTTTCACCCCTTTGAAGGGGTTCATTTATCAAAATAAATAAATACAAATAAGAAACCTTGGCCAGCACTGCTGAATAACAAGGATATCAAAGACCAACTACTTTAATTCAACCTCATGCCTCTTTCTTCTACCAGACTACACTTCCCTTCTCTTTAAGTCACTCTTGCAGTTTCTTTTTTATACTCAGTGTCAAAGTCAAGAGAAGTAAAATAAGTCCTGATCTAGAAAAGGAGCAACGATGCCGACACCTCAGTCAGTAGCACAAATTCAGATCTGCCCAGGATTAACAGACTGCCTCTAATTTCACGATTCATCCTTTTGCTTGAAGGGTCTGAATTCTTTTTTCAAACACAGAGCAAAGTAGAGTGTTTTTATACAAACGTAAGGAGTGGGCGAGTGGAGGCTTGCTAAGTAGAGCTCAGTCACACTTGTGGTAGTTAATACAAAGGGGTTCTTGTTTATCAGGCTCATTTACATTCACAGCTAATTTGGAGCATTGTGAAGTCAGGAGAGTACTTGAAACCCTCTCATTAGCCATGAAGACACATGAGTGTCAGCAAATGAGCCGCCCCTGCTCTCATTTGACCAGGTATGCTTAGACTAGGCACCTCTGCACCTTTGTTGATTGGAGAACACTACAGATTGCTAGCAATGGGATAGATTTTTTGACTGAACGTAGTAGTAGGGAACATTAGTAACTGTATTTTCTGACCTGAGTAGTTTTTTTAATTCCTCATTTTTTGTCTTCACAAATGTAGCTTTTAGCAGATATCATGTACTTAGTGTTACTGTCTGACTAGGTTTGACCTGAAACGTTGGATTTGGGCTCCTGGTGTATTCAAGCATGAGGGAACATCTTCCCAATAGGGACCTATATTGTGTGGTCTAGTAGGCTCTAGAGAAAAAGTAAAGTTGAATTGTTCACCCTGGCTTGATTAATAGATAGCAACTGCGCTCCTCTGGCTCTAAGGCTTTTGGGGGAATGCAAGTGGAAGCCGTCGAGGGAAAATGGTGTTAAGAGAGTAGCCTGCTCCACGAGTATTCCGTGTTTTTTTGATCTTTGGTAGATCCTAGGGCCCAGAGTTAGCGAATGTGTAATGTGTGCATGGAGTTAACAGCGTTCAGTTAGGTGACCATCTTGAAGCTGGTGTCTGAGAGACTCATCCCTTAGGGGATTTAAAAGAGCATTATGTCAGTGACCCTCAACTGGAAACCCAGCCAGGCATTTTCACTGCTACAGTCTGTGAGGTGGAACAAAGACACCTGCCACAAGACCAACAGGCCCTCGTCGTTTTTATTCTTGAATAAATCTTCCTAATTTAGGGTCTCATACATGATGATGGGGAGCATCAGCTGTAGACCTACAGGAGATGTTGATGTGCCTGTCAAAGGTGGTTCAGGGGTAGGCGGAGAGTCTTTGTGGTCCCAGTGGTCAAGGTCTTGCCTCACATATAGCAGTGATCTTTTGCTCCAACCAGAGGCATGTCACAGGAAGAATGTTGAATTTACTTCTCTGCACTAGGAGCCACTTGATAGGAAGCACATTACATTTAATTCACCTTATGATCACCTGTCCTACAACAATGATTGAATCAGCATTTTGTAGTTGGGCAGATGGGTAGATCACCCTGAAGATACTTTAGCTGAATTGTTTTTACATGATTTGAAAAATCTACATAAGGCTGGAGCATTAATTATTCACCAATATGCTGCCGGTCATTAAACCAAGTGATCCGCAGAAGGCTTGGCAAAATGTATGCTCCAGTGATCTGCGGACATCAGCATAACCTGTAAAGGATTTTAAGCCTCGTTAGTATGGAGAGCTCATGGCTGGGGCTGTGATCTATGTATGTAGTTCTGAAGCGGTAGTCCTTTCCTGGGCAACTGACCTACCTTGAGTACTATAATACCTCACTATGCTAAAGTTCCTTCTGGAATAATTTGGGTATAGGATGGTCATCACAACTGCAGACCTAAACTCACCAGGCCCATGCGTAGGTTGTATACATCATTCGGTTAGATGAGTTGCATATAAAATCCTCCACCCAGCATGGCGTCCACAATGAACTACTTTGGTTTTGTTTCAGGAATTCATTATTGAAAATAATGGTATGGGCAGTGCTGGTTCCTGAAAGCATTTCTTGTAGCAGAGATTCTGGCACCTGCGATGTTGTCATCTTCGGGTCAGCCCCAAAGACGAATAGAAATGGCCCAGTTTTTCATAGCACCAGTAAGTCAGAGCAAAATCTGTACCCAGATGAATTATGGATGTTCAGTGATGCAGGAAGTACAGATAGCGAGTGGGTTGTTGCCAGACCCCTATTTAGAAATACAAACTTCTGCAGCAGCAGGGGGCTGCTGGTCCAATAAAAGGAGGCTCGCCGGGCCTGAAACTTCCCTTTGGTTTTAGAAGACTGCTAAGATCACTAGTGGCATTTGTAGGATTGTAGCCACAGTGTGTCTTCTGTGGTCTGGAAAGATAAAATAACTAATTTGAGTTGGCAGAGAGCAGTCAGCAGGTGTTCCTGCATTGTGTGTGGGCACTGCCAGCTAAAAAGCTGCTTCGGCGTCCAGGCCGTTAAGTATGTGCAGGTGATGAGGCTGGTTTTACACAGTTCTGCGTCTTCTCTGGAGTAGCGGTGTCTTCATCATCCCTCTGTCTTCTTGAGAAGTCTATTTCCCAGAAATGCATGTGGGTTAATAATTTCGCTCTGCAGCAACTTAGTTTAAAGCACCAGTGGGGCTCTATGTTTCTAGAGTTGGAAGGTGCTAGTTTTCATTTTGGTTCTGTAGACCACAATCCTGTTGTTTTTCCTTGAGCCTTTGTTTGAATTGTCATTGATTCCTTCTGGGATCTTGGTAAGATTTTTCATATGAATTACATAAAGCTTCTTTTCACATCACTTGATGATTTCCAAGTTGAGTGAGGCCCCGGGATTGGGGCCTCATGTACGACTATGTAGTGGCCCTGTCGTTGATATTGCCTTTTCTCTTGGGATTGTTTGATTCTTTAGTTTTAACATGTGCTGGCCTGCTTAGTATATTTGTTGTGTAAGCTTTCATCTCTGGGAGATCCCATGCCTATTTACCTCCTGCTGTGTATTGTGCGTGTGTAACACTTGTGTTAGTATGTAACCTATGCTGGAAATATTTTTCACATTAAGAGTTATACAAATTTAATTGACAATAACATCTAACAAGCAAATGAGCTGGTTGTGTATTGTTCATGTTTAGAATGACCATAGCTGATGTAGGCCTGCATTTTTGAACAACTGGTTGCCATCTTGTTTCTCATAACGTGTCTTTATTCCAGGAGAAGCGGAGTCCGTGTTTATAATGTGAATGTGGCCAGGTTCATGGTCTCATGTGAAATGTTTTCTTTTGTACAATTACTGCAGAAAGTGTTAATTAGTTGCTAGTGTGCACCTGTAGAGTACCCTTTGATAAGATGTATCTCATTATGTTGCACAGAAGCATGAAGGATGCTTAGAGAAGGCGCATTGTGCAATTGTTTGGGAAAATAATATGCTTAGTTATCTACTTGTGCCTTAACTCCCATTGACTTATTATAAGGGAACCCTCTGATAGGTGCATCAAATGTTAGTATTGTGCAATTCAAGATGATGGTGAGTTGGCGAGAGTTCAAATGCCTTTCTGATGCTTTTCAGAACCCCCCTGTCTTAACTTGATAGGAGAACCTTTCCTGACGTAGCAGAATAGGGTGCTCTCTTTATGTCAGAGCTGACTTTACCTTATCTTTTTGAGACTACTTTATCATAGTTTGTATTTGCTTTAATGACTTTTGAATTGCTTTATAATATTTTTACTATTAGATCCCTGTATTGATTTATAAATAATTTGATTTGACTTTGTAATTTTGCTGATTCGTTAATAAACTTTTATGGTTTGAAACCTGGCCACTCTCTGTATTCCTCGTGGAGTCTAATGGGCTTCAAGTTATTGAAATGTACTGAGTTTTGAGGATTAGCCTCAGTCCGAACTAAAGGTTCATCAGCGAGCGTTTCATGAGCCCTGACTTTGCAGCAGAATTTGCATGAAGAAAAGCGCTCCATCGCCTACAAGCTGACCTCAAACTGAGTATCCAGCCCTGCACTGCCGCAGTACATGCGAGCCACCCCATCAGTCGTACCCGCTTGGTTCTACTCTGATAATTTTGCAAAGCCAGATACAACAGCAATTATGAAACAAGACTTGGGGGCAGATGTATCGAAGCAATTTTTAGCCGCAAACGCTGCGATTCACAAAAAGCAGCGTTTGCGACTACAAATTCGCTAAACGGTATGTGTGAAGGTAATTGCATAGCAAAATTAGGGAATCGCAAAATTTATGATTCCTTAATTTTGCGTAAACATTTAAGGAATTGCAAATTGCGATTCCTTAAATGCTATGCATCAAGCATTCAATTATTGCGATTTCTCCTTAAGAAATCGCAAATTTGTGATTTCTTTCACAAATGCCCTTTTTGGCATTTGTAAAGGTGCCATGTGGCGCACATACATGCCCTTAGGGCATGTATGTGCGCCGTAAGCGCACACATGTAAATTTCAGGGGTGCATCAGGGTGTCCTTATGACACCTTTGCACCCTTGAAATTATTCTCAATTTGCGATTCTCAAATTGCGAATCGCAAATTGAGAATAACTTCACATTCATTCCTATGGGCCTCCTGGCCCATAGAAATGAATGGGAAATTATTCCTTAATTGTGATTAGCAATTTGCTAATCGCAATTAAGGAATTTTAAGAAACCGCAAAAAAAAATAGATTTTTTTAAATACATACCATTTTGCAATTCTCAAATAGCGATTCTCAAAAAATCGCTATTTGAGAATCGCAAATAGGTATTTTGATACATCTGCCCCTTGGTGTCTCTTCCAGTTCAGTGGAGACCCACTTGTCTCTTCTGATGCTCACTTATAACATAACATAACGGTGCATTTGTGTAAAGTACACGTTTCCAAAAGGGCATTTTGGCGCTGAACAATAGAGGTTTATCAGCACTGGTACGAAGTCATCAGCTACCTATCTCTTTTCAGCATTATTTCATTTCTTTCTTTAATATCAATAGACTGGGGTGGCTATTGCCAGAGGAAAACTGGAGAGTGTGGAGGTCGAGAAAAAACAAAGAGATCAGACCGTTACATTTACACGCATGACCAGTTATTGCCGAGTCAACCGTTCTGAGTCGGCCCTGCAATTCGATACAACGTTTTCAAATTCGGTGAGTTCTTTTTGTATCCCTTGCACGCCATTATCCTACTGATACAATGAATCCACTTCTGCTTATTGGTTATTTCTGAATGAGAACAAACCTCAAACAATCCATGTTGATGATCTCAGAAAATACACCCCGGAAATCTACAGTGTCTCTTTTTCTCTGAATACCTACCGGTGCTTGCTCCGATTAGAAGTTTTACATTTATGGATTTGAAACATGGCCCCTTTCGAGAGGCTGTGGTTTCCTCCAGTACTCCACTGGATGGATTAGAACCTTCCATCCTGCAACAGCTCCTTAAATTTGTCTGGATTTGAGAAGCTGTGCAGCACAAGCACTCAGAGATTTAGACCAGGTCACCTCGACTTACGATCTCCTAAGGTAGGGCCGAGGCAAGGCCACAAGAAGATCCGCTGTCCTGGCCTAGTGGGGAGGACCGTCTGGCCCAGCAAGAAGGCCCAGCTATCTGTATCTGCAGGATGGACGACATAAGTGACCGAGTCTGCCCTGGGGTTCCAAGCCTGCGTCCAGCTGTCTCATATGGACATCTGCTTCATAGTGAGCTCACAACGTGCCACTCACTAAATCCACCCTGCTGCGGGGGAACACCATGCCGCTCACCCCTCCCGCCCATTCTGTAAGAAGAAAGAGGAGGCAGACTCCCATGTGTGTGTTCTACCAAGACAGCTATTACAGCCATTAAAATTCAACCAAGGAAGGGAAGGCACTTGCATACATCAGCAATATGGAAAGCAAGTAAATGCATCACACAGATTTCACAGCAAGTGACGCTTGAAAATATGTAAGATCAAAATACATTCCGCCATGATTCAGCCGTGGTACACAGTTCAATACTGAGGATCAACTCCCCCAGTTGCATGCTCTTACAAGTAGACGCATTGCAGACAGCAAAGGATGTTCTATCTACATCCCTCACAGGCGCAGGCACCTCGTGCCAACAATCTCTTTTGTGTACCAAGAATCAGAGGCAAATAACACCATCAACATTCACTTGTACAAGTTCCCGCTTTGACTAACGTAGGAATGAAAAATGACATACAAATTAATACAAACGCACACAACACCAGGGAACAGCATAAAGCACCATCCCGCACCGGGCACCTGTGGCTTGACCAGCCTCCAAGCAGAGTCCCCATCAATAATCAATTCCAGGCAACCCAGGTTAGACCTGAAAGATCCAGGACCACCAGTAGGTCAGTCGCCCCTCCAGCCAACCCTGTGCCCAGATACTCATCACCCCATCACAGGGGAAAAACAGCAAAACAGCCTAATTTGTCAGGTATTTATTTATTTTAAAGGTTGTATATAGCGCTGGCTAGACCCGGAGGTATCAGAGCGCTTTACTTGTGTATCAGACAATATTTGCAGGTTACATCTTTACAAAGGTTACACGGTTATTAAAGCATGGCAACATAGTGACAAGTAAGGTTGAGACAAACAAAAAGGAACATATAGGTAAGGGAAAATCAGGCAAGGGGAGATATTCCGCGGAGTGGGGGGGTAGGAGCAGGGGTAGTAGACAGAGAATGGAGGAGGCAAAAAGGAGGGGAGGGTTAGAACACGGCATGGCAAGAGGAGGGTGAGGGGGACGTGGACACAAACCGGTAGACGAGTCAAAGCTGCGCCCAAAGTCCAGTAAGCTGTGATCCCAGGGGGAGTGGTATCATTTCCCCATCTCTGTTGCGAGAGGCTCCCTAAGCACAGTGGACTCTCTCAGAGGGGTCTCTGAGACTCCAAGGCCTACTTACTGGATCCTTCTTAAAAAAAGGGTTAAGGAGTGCTTTGGCAAGGGGTGCCATACCATACCTCAATTGTGAGTGGCTCCCTTGGCGCTGTGGACTCTCTCAGCGGGTACGCTGAGACTCCAGCGTATATATATCTTGGATCTTTCCCCAACAAGGGGAGAAGGAGTGCTTAGTCAAAGGGCACAAAAGGACAGGGGGCTAGGCGGTGTAGCGGGCAAGGGGAAAGATTCAGGTGAGAGGGGATAGGAGCAAAGGAAGTAGGCAAAGAACAAAAGAATGCTGAATGGGATCAGATAGATAGATAGGAGACAAGGAAAAAGCAGAGTAACAGAAATATGATGGGGGGGGTGGCGAGACAGGGAGATGGGGAGAAAAACTGTGCCCAAAGTCTGGCTGGGTAGGTGACGGTCAGGGGGTGAACCAAGGCCGATCTCCTCAATAGCTGAACAGAGCAGCTCCACCCTTCTTTTCTATGAAAATGTCCAACTCTTGTTCCAAGTGAGGGTGGGTGGGTGTTTGGCAAAACATCTGTCAGCCGTCTCTGAGGTGTGTCTGGATCCTCCACCCACCGAGTCCCGTGGGCGAATAACAACGAGAAGGCTTCTAGATTCTGTGGTGTTTTAAGCCCCCTTAGCGGCACCATCAATGACGTCATGATGTCTCGCATCCACAAAGGGCTCTGGATGGAGCACCTAATAATGCACCCGCTATGACGGACTGCCACCGCTCCGGGCTGTGGAGCGATTAAAGGTGACCCATTGCTAAATGCAGGGGTCGCCATATCTTTTGTTTACATTTTCGTTGCCTGTATGAATGTGTCCCTCTGAGTGTTGTCCCTGTACAAGGGTGCCAGTATGTCTACCGGTCTGTGTGCATGGATGCCTGCATGCATCTTGGCTCGTGTGATGAAGCCACTTGTTACTATTATGTGTGCATATGTCCCTTCATGTCTTTTTGTATTTGTGTATAAACCACTTCATAGTGGATGATCTGTGTGCATGGATGTCTGCAAGTGAGTTGACTTTGTGTGCATTGATTTCAATAGGTGCGTTACTCCATCAGCATGTGTGAATATGCTTTGACTTATTGGAGGCTCTGTACACACTTGTAAATCCTTACAATTTAAGCAAACGCGGTTTGATAATTCTGCCCCGTTGCAAACGGGATACAACATGTATTTTCACTGAATGGTAAGCCAATGCTTCAATTCGCAACAAGCTCTGCCAATGTTCCTCAACCCTAAACTGACCCTCTATTATCCCAATAAAAAAAGTACGTCCAGCTCTGCCAAAGATGGACTGCAGCACACCCGTTATCCAGTGGTGTAGCTAGGGGGAGTTTAGGGGGTGGCGTCCCCCCACTCCTCAATGCGTTTGCAGTACTCGCAACGCCCCCCCCCACCACTCCCCACCGCCGCTCTTTATTGCAGCTGCCACAGGGTGGCAAATGCAGAGATTGCCAGGGGCGCCCATAGGGCTAGCTACGCCACTGCCCTTACCTGACCATAGACCTAAAACACAGTCAAGTTAAGCGCCCCAATCCAGACTTTTAGATTCCGACTACTAATCCAGCACCAGAAAATACATATCTTACTTCTGAGGCACCTACCTTCGGCCACACCAACCAATGCTGTTCTACTGCTGGGATCCACGCCATGGGTCTGATTCACAAAGGGACTTCGCCCTCGTGGCCAAGGACCTGCAGTTGTGGCAGGGCCCCATGCTTACTCATTGTGGAGGTCCCGCCACGACTGTGGGACCCCCGCCACGACAGCGTGGCATCCGCCAGTGCTTAGGCCCTTTGTGAATCGGCCCAGTGTATTTACCAATGCACGTCAATCCAGCCTGGCAACACTCTGAGATTCCAAAACAAACAGCCTGACCCATCCCTGCAAATGCACCTCAACTTTGGACTGCCTCAATACACCATACAATTCCACTTCTGGAACCCACATACAGCTCTGTCAATGCACCTCAAAGTTTACCTACAGCATTCTCTGCTATTCTAGTAAAAGGGAATCACCAAAGCTCCCAGCTGCAGACCCCAATTCTCCAGGAGTGGAGTTTTCCACAGCTCCCAGAAAACACATCAATACTGACCTTAACCCCACATGCTATTATCGCAATCATTGCGTGTTACGATGCAAACCGAGCCTGTTTGCATCACGCCCCCATCTCCCCCCTCGCCCTCTGCTGCCTCCTGTGCTGCCATGCCCATTGTAATTAAGAGACGAGCCAAGGCCCCCATAAGGCTGTACATCAGTTTTAATTGAGGCTGCTGTGTCTTCAGGGTCCTGCAGGAGAGTTTTTTTTCTTTTCTTCCAATTAGTCTGACGTGCAAGAAAAGATTATTTAACAACGAAAAAGTAAGCCTGGTTAAGGAAGACAGACTATGGAAATGGCGGGGGCTGGAAGAACGGGGAAGAGGACGGTCGAGGGAGAGAGAGAGAAATAAATACATATGGGGTATTAGCAAAAAATTAGAGAGAGATTTGACAACATCTGGAAATTAAAGGAGCAGGCAGTAGTCCACGAGTACACGCCAGGCTCATGGATTGACATGTTGCACTGGAAGTGTGTCACCTTGCACTGAGAAAAATACAGAATAGTTATTTTTAGGGAATCTGGAAGAGCATGAGCTTGAATTCGAATAAGCTTTTGCTTAAGATTCTGGGTATTTTCATTTTTTGTTTATCATGGAAGACTGCCTCTGCTTAAATTCATTAATTTACAACGTAAACACCGCAAAACAACTTGTGAAGTAGTTGCTCCTTGGATTTGCTCTTTCAGTTTATATTTCCATGGGGAGAAACACAAGCTTTTCTGATTTTGTTCAATTAGCCCAAGACTAAGATCAGGGTCTTTGGCAAAAAACATCATCCGAGAAAGTGCTTTGCTTAGTTGCACAGGCTGGAGCAGATTGGAGCAAATCCATATTTGGGGATATTGCTTTGTGACAAGCTAAGGTGAGCTGCACATATTAAGGCCAAGTGTGCCCTTTCAACTACATCAGTAGAGTTCTAATTACATTTATTAAACATTAGGTATAGTATCCTGAAGACTATACTTCCAGGAACCACTTCTAGAGCGGTTTGGGCGATTGTTGTTCTTTCCGTTAGTCACTGCTTTTAATGCAATTTTTCTACGTTGCTCTGATCAGTAGGGACTGACAGTCGGTGAACTTTGAAGTCACTAGAACCACACTCCTGGCAGAAAACCTAGCTCTAGGGAGATAAATCCTTGAACAGAACATTTCCGCTTAAGGTAGGTGTTATTCATGCCAATGTACGTGTTCTCGTATGCCTCCATATGACATAGTCTATCCCAGAGAAAGAGGTCTCTTAGCAGCGTTTGGCTCTGATTTATTCTTCAGCGATCTCAGTGAAAGAATCTAAACTTATTGTAATGTGCTCCCAAATATGTTTGATGACAAAAACTGATTTTTCACACTTTCTTGGTTTAAGAATTATCTAAAGAGTGAGATCAGAGAAATTGCAATTATGGTAGATATTGAAACTTTAAGGACAAAAACTTCTTATGCCGTGTATGTTGCTGTTGCCCTCAGGTATAAAGTAACAACTAAAACCAATTATTTCAGTCAATAGCCTTTTGGTCGTTTCTGTCTTTATTCTGAAATTTCTGCATTATTCAACAACTTATACATAGGGTGACCAGACGTCTGTAAATTTCATGGATCGGCCTTTATTTGGGTGTCACATCCATTGTCAGTGCTTACCATTCCTATTACGGACACCTTTTGTCCATAATTTTGAAGATTGCAGCGAGCTGTGCGGTTTCCTCCCAAGAAGCCCCAGGAGTTTTAGAACACTCACTGTTGGGGCAGCTTGCACTGCTCTTTAAAGCTCTAGAGCAGAGGTCTTCAAACTTTTGAAGGTTGAGCCCCCCCAGCAGAATTTTTTTAAATGTCGGGTCCCCCCACCATCTGACAGAAATTTCTGGAATCTGGTACACTACATAATCGACCGCCACCCGCATATCCCGGGCCATATCTGGCAAATAATTTTCAAAACAATGAGTGTTTCCTCCTTCTCCGTGAATTCCCTCACTACCACTCACCAACAATGCACCTCATCTCGCTATAGCACCTTTCCCGTTCGTGTGGGGGAAGATTGCACTGCTAACCAATGCCCCATGATGTACATATAATTGGGGAGATCTTGTAATGTTCTCTGAGTGTGAAGGAAGCTTGACCTGCTACAGTCTGTTTCATATCTGCGCTGCATGCATGAAGGATACTAGTACTGCTGTTGCCACACCCCTGGAATCCCAGCTCCGTTCATGTGGGGGAAGCTTGCACTGCTGCCCCTATGTTCCATGATGTATATGTATTTGAGGAGAGTTTGTACTGTTCTCGGAGTGTGAAGGAAGTTTGTCCTGCCGCAGGCTATATCATATCTGTGCTGCATGCAAGAGGAATAAGTGTACTGTTGTCGCAACACTAAAGAATCCCTTCTCTGTTTCTGTGGGGGAAGCTTGCAGTGCTGATGTGTGTGGTTTGCCTTTTCTCAGTTTGTGAGGCTACCACGCACAGCTCCCTTTCTGTTCTTGCTTTGTACTTGTGACCACGTTTACACTGCTCCTGTCCCTGTGTGTGAGGAAGGCCTGTCACAGTTTCCAGTATAAGGAAAGCAGTGCTGCGCTATAAGGTGTGGGTCTGTGCAGCAAGCTTCCACTGCTGGAGACTGTCACACCAGTGCACCATGTGAATGAAGGACGCTTGTCCTGCTGCCAGCGGTGCCACTCATGATTCACATCTGTGTGTGAGCGGAGCCCGTGCCACTGCTCCTTAGACTGAACTTGCTGGAACCACTAATGCATGCAGTGGTTTGTGCAAAATCCACAGATTTAACTGCGCACAAAATGTGGTTTAATTGTAGGTTTCCGTTGCTGAAGGCCCCTAAGCCTGCCATTTAACAGAGACACCCTTTTCCATGTGTTGAGTTGTGTTTGCGCCTCACTGAGTCCGCTTCTCGTGGGGCTCAGGCACCAGATGTGAGACGAAGACAGGTGCAGTGGGAGTGCTTTCACTTTAGTATCTCCCCACTATCCCTTGAGAGGCCCCGCTGCCTCTCTCCTCTCTCCATACATATAGATGCTGCTGTGAAATATACTCCTGTTGTCGAAATCCCGGCATAACGTGTTAATCACATCTCAGAATCACGGCAGGGCCAACTCAGCCTATTATCCTTTTCAACAAAGGTAGCACTGTAGAACTTGAGATGTACACGTCTGTCATTTAAGGTGCTTAGAAGGCTCAGTGCCGCGACAGCGTGCTGTACTCCTCTGGTACATGCCTGCCTTGTGCAGCAGTAATAGTGGAAACAGAGCAGTGGGGTCATGTGTGCGGTAACATGTGACGTTAATGTTACTGCCTGTACATATCTGACTCATTCAAATCCGGGTGAGAATCCAAGGTGCGGGTGTGTCATGTGGCGCGTGGGAAAGAACGCTAACCTATGTGTGCGGGCTTCCCTCTGACATGGAAAGTAATTCTGGGCCGCGAATAGTGCAGTGTTCAGGGTGTACTGCGCATGCGCACTGTCCTGCCTGAGTGACTGATCCTGTTGGCATTACCCCCTTTTGTTTGCTCATTACTGTTCTGCTCCTGTTACGGGACAATGTGTATCGACAGTTGTATTTCTTTGGTGTGTTTGCTCTTGTGTGCTGTTTTATACGTCTAAGTGACCAGGCTAGTAGTTTGCGCACTGTGTGTATCTCCTAAAGTTGGGAGCATAAGGTGGGCAGGGAGCTAAGAACTTCTAAGAATCCAGGGTTTCCGAGGGTGGCTGAGAGAAGGGTTTCCAGATGCCCAAGGCTTCGAGGGTTAAAGGGTGTCCTTTCACTGCTGAGGTTGTGTGAAGGTTGAGCATGTCTGAGATATAAGTTTGCTGTGATTCGCGCTGTGTCGTTATCCATACATAGCATTTCAGCTGTAGGAATTAACCTGGTTTTCTCGGGTGAAATTGCAACAGCCCCTACCCCCACCCCCACCCCCTGTGTGTCAGCCTGGGCTGAGACAGCTTCCCGCACAGCTGCACCAGAGTACTTCACATGTCTTTAAAAGACCTTTTACATGTTAATGAAACTTTGATGGTTTTCACTCCTTCTTAGGGCCCCTGCAGCTCCACTCTGCCGTTTGCTTGAAGAATCAACCCCCTCCTCCCGCAATTTGACTCTAGGTGCGCCTCAGACATCTGGTGAAGTAGAATTGCAACGATGTGGGACAGTAGAGGACAAAGGTGAGATTTATGGGTGGAGTGCGTGCCCCCCTTGAGACGGTGTCGCGCCCCCCCAGGGTGGCGTGCCCCACAGATTGAAGAACTCTGCTCTAGCGGCTGCAGCAGCCCCTCCCTGACCTTCCACAAACTGTGGACCTGCTCATTGTCATTCTGTCTGCTGCTGATTGTCACATACAAAATGACAGTGGACCAAATTGCACTTACAGTGTCTGGTGGGCCTCCCTTTGTACTGGCCTAGGGCATGGCATTCTGCTTTTCTGGAGGGGTCAGTGTTACTGCACCAGGGCAATGCTTTGGGGGGTGGTGTGCGCTGCATTTTTGAAATATCAGGGTTAAAGGGAAACCATTTTCAGGCCATAATAAAAATGTCAATTTAATCAATGTATCTCTTGGAGAGAACTTTTATCTAATCCCAGTTTTGACTCACCATCAAGTATCCCAGAGGGATAGTGTGTCTTTGCAAAGCACAACGCGTAACATGCAGATCAAAGAATTGTTTTAATGGAGATAGTTTAGTGGGTTCCTTTGGATAATAATAAATATTTGTTAGTGAGGACAACCTAACCACTTTTATGTTATGTTATGTTATGTTATGTTATAACAATTTGTTATGCGCACAGCGACTCCAGCAAAGGAGCATCCCGGCGCAGAGACACGGAGCAGTCATAACACAACAAGGCAGAATGCTACAAAAAAGTGCTAAAACAGAAGGGCTAAAATAGGAAGGTTTTTATGGCTCTACGAAACGACAGCAAGTCCTCTATCAGCCGAATTTCAACCGGGAGGGTGTTCCAAAGTGACGCAGCTCTCACCCTAAAGGAACGGCCTCCCATCCGGCTGAGCCTAAATCTGGGAACAACAGCAAGGGCCTGACCTTGTGATCGAAGGTTGCGGGTAGGGACATAGAAGGAGATCGAGTTGGCCAAGATCTCGGGACCTATGCCTCTAAGGATTTTAAAGGTCAGACACAGGACCTTAAAGAGGATACGCTTCCTAACCGGGAGCCAGTGCAGGGAGCGGATGACATGAGACACCGGGGAGAACTTAGGAAGTCCAACAATGGCTCTCGCCGCGGCGTTCTGCACCCGCTGCAGGCGTGTTAACTCAGCCTGGTTAGCCCCCGCCAGCAGAGAGCTGGCGTAGTCCAGACGAGAGATGACGGTTGCCTGGACCACAAGCTGTCTAGTCGGGGCATCAAAAAACTTAAGCACCGGCCTTAACCCTCTAAGGAGACCGAAGCAACAGGCTGCGATTTTTTTGGTGTGCCCTATAAATGTCAGACCCGCGTCTAGCCAGACCCCAAGGTTCTTCACCTCCGGCACTGGGGTCGGAGTGGGGCCAAGCTCCGAAGGCCACCACTGATCGCCCCAAAGCTCCACTCCCTTCCCGACAACCATCACCTCTGTTTTTGTGGCATTAAGCTGGAGACAGTTACCTGTCAGCCAGCTGGCCACCGCCTTCAGACCGGACTGAAACCTGGGGGCATCCTGTTCCGCATCCCCGCTGAGAGTAACCGCCAGCTGTGTGTCGTCGGCATATGAGACCATGGTTAGGCCCCACTGCCTAGCGACATCAGCCAGCGGTCTCACGTAGAGGTTGAACAACGTGGGACTCAGCGAGGATCCCTGTGGAACCCCCATGGCCAGAGGCTGGAACCCGGACTTGAACGGAGGGATGGCAACACAGAAGGAGCGGTTGTCTAGGAAGGAGCGGAACCATTGCAGCGCCGAGCCGCCGATACCAATCTCCTCGAGCCGCCCAAGGAGGATGCTGTGCGATACAGTATCAAATGCGGCGCTGAGATCTAACAAAATCAGCGCCGACGTCTGTCCAGCATCCAACCTTGCCCGGAGATGTTCCACCATCACCAGAAGGGCAGTCTCCGTGCTGTGGCCAGCACGGAACCCATTCTGTGTGGGATCGAGGGCATTGGACCGGGCTAAGTGTTCGGACAGGGCCAGATTGACATGGGCCTCTGTCAACTTAGCTGGCCAGGGCAGCAGCGAGATGGGACGGTAGCTTTCCGGCTTAGACGGGTCAAGAGATGGCTTTTTAATAATCGGAGACACCACCGCCTGTTTCCAGCTGGTAGGAACGACCCCAGTCTCTAAGGAGAGATTAACAAGAGAGCGAATAGCCACACGTCCCACAAAGGTCTGATCTCGAAAGAGGGCAGGCCTCACTGGATCAGTCGGAGAACCAGATTTAACTTGCGTAGCAAGTTTATCAAACCCTTCCATGGTGAAAGGGGGAAGAGTGAGAAGAGCGGGCTGGTAGGGTGTCCCCTTTGGGCTACCCAGTGCTATACCCGTACTCGGGAAAGTCCGATAAATAGACTGGACTTTACCTAAGAAATAGGAAGCAAGGGACTCACAATGTGTGACAGAACTCTCAGTCGTAGAAATGGGCCGCTTAGACATAAGATCTTTCACCGCCTTGAAGATAGCCTTCGACGGGTTAGTGCTGTTCCGGAATTCCTCGGCATAAAATGCCGCTCGGGCACGACAAATGGCCCGGTGATAGAGCTTGACGGAAGCGACATAAGTAGCTTTTTGCTCAGCCCCATATGTCTTCCGCCAGGCCCTCTCCGCCCGTCTACAGGCTCCCTTCAGGGCGCGCAAAGCGTCGTCATACCAGGGGCTTGACACACGAGGGTTAATCTTCGTTGTTACAACAGGTATCAAAACATCCAGAGCCCTAATGAGCCAAGAGCAGAAGAGATCATATCCCTCCTCTACGTTGTTAAATGGACCCAGAGGTTCCATTGACAGGAGATGGTAAAAGTCATCCAGCCTGAGTTTACTCCAGGGTCTCCTGGGTACCTGCTTGGCTGGAGAGATGGAAATGTTGGAAGTCATAGGGCAGTAGATGGAAACCAAAGAATGGTCAGACCACTCTACAGGAGCCACCAACGTGACTTTAGCCTCGGTCAAGTTGGTGAAAAAAGGGTCAAGAATATGTCCCCCGGAATGAGTAGGCTTAGAGACCTGTCTTTAATCCCGATTTTAATTTCTCCAGACCATGCACTCTTTACATATAAAGCCTACCAGTATGGATGCCATGTTAGTCCAACACCTTGCAACCCTCGTTGCATTAAATAATATTTCCTATATATTGATCTACACACCTATATGAGGCACTGTCTCAGACTAATATGTTTGTGCTCTAAAGCACTCCACCAGCCTACATATGGACGAGTGGAGCTATAAAAGAATTTAAATACACATTAAAGAGGGTCTATGTAGAGACATGGGGCAGCATTGAAGGGTGGTAGTGAGAGAATCTGTGGAGAAGGAGGTCTTTGGTGCAGGGGCATAACGCAGGCCCTATAGGCCCTGCAGCGCAAGGGATTCCCCAACCATTCAGGAAACCCCAAGTCTTCAGAGGGCCCCATTCAGCACATGGCCAATTTATATCTGTGAGAGATAGGAGACTCAAGGGTCCCATCATTTTGTGTTTTACCATTGCTTTGGTGAGTGGGCCCACCAACAAAGATTTTTGCACCCAGTGCCACCAGCACTAAAGCCGGTCCTGCCAGGGGCATAGCTACGATTTTTGCAGCTTGTGCAGTTCCCCTGGCCCTGAAGTCAAAGCACTTCAGGAGCTGATTGTTGGACGGCCTAGTAGGAAGGCATAGTCTAACAATGGAGGGATTTCATTCTATTATAATCTATGTTTCTGAACAGTTTTTATTTCAACATTTCCAGTCAAGGGAGAATGAAAAGCACAATTAGAAATGTCTGACATAACAAGACTGGTGTGCACTAATCCCAAAATCTTGTAGTGCCACACTCTAACCTGCCAGACAAATGCTCCGAGCTGGAGCCTTGGATGGATTTCTCCTTTGTTAAATAGCATTTTCTTAACAAGCTATGATGTTCTTTCTATATGTATGTATTTGTTATTTATTGAGCATGACCCTAGCCAAAAGGCAGCAGAGCGCTGTACAAGAAAAAAAAAAAATTGTTAGCTTTACGATGAAGACAAAAAACCAAAAAAACAAACGAGGACATTGGGTTTCCAGATGTGCAATCCCAATACAGTCCCAGGGGACAAAGCCTTCCAGGGCCGAAAGCTGACGAAACCACATTCCCCGCCTCAAAGAAGTCATCTCAGTGAGGCAGCAGTCCCAGCCAGTGATGCGGCAGTCCCAGCCAGTCAGACGTAAATCCGCCATCCAAAAGGTGAGGGACACCCGTGTGCAGGATGGTAACATGGCAGGCAGACATGCTCCATGCGGAAGGTCGAGCAGACCATTCTGTCCCATCCAGGGAATCTCCAGGCAATACACCGGGTTATTCCACTCAGGTGTGAACCAGTCATTATTCGGTACTAGATGTGCTGCGAGATAATACAGATAGATATCTGATAATCCCAAGCCACCATCAAAATGGGATCAGCGCAATAACTGAAACGCTACTTTGTGCCTAACACCCTCCCACACAAAATTGGTGCTTTTGGTACTCAGGGAGTGAAACCATTTTCAGAGATGGGGTGTGGATAGTTGCCCAGAGTATGTAAATTACGTGGCAAGCATACCATTCTAAAGAGGGCGATTCGCCCCATGGGGTTTAATGGCAAGCAGGACCTGCGACTAAGATCCCGGTCAAGCAGCAAGTATAGACTACGGAAGTTAAAGGCCCAGGACAAATCTGTAGGGGGGGCACATGAATCCCTAAATACTTGAAAGAGTGATGTTAGGTAGGAATGTTGGGACACCAAACCTACTCCAGGGCGTCTCCCTTCTCCTCAACAAGGCAAGACTTGCCTTTCTTAACCTGGAGCCTGGACGCCTCGCCGCATAGTCAAGAAGTGTCAGGCATCGTGGGCCAGAGCACTAAGGATCCCTTAGAAACAGAAGAATATCGTCTGTATATAAAGCTATGAGGTTTTCAGAGCCACTCCCTCCCCCGCCAGCCCCAAACCTGAGCGTCGCAATGCATATGCCGCGCCAGGGGTTCTATTATCAAGGCAAATAGCAGTGGAGACAGCAGACACATGGTGTCTATTTTTTAATCTTGTAATTTAACATTTCAAGATGGTGTGCACCAACCTTGGAGAAATGCATTTTTAAAAATGGATGCAAATCTGCAAAGCTAAACAGTGAGGTAACGTCATTGAAAGACAAGATGTATTGGCTTTGCCAATGTTTATTCATTTTGCTTAAACCAGAGCTGAACAACCAAGCTTGAACTTAAAAAGCAGGGACTAGTTCTAAAAAACACAAGTATCACTTCCTCAATGGAACAACTTATCTAGAAACATTTAAGTATGCATGTAATGTTAATAAAACAAACTGGGGACAGTTAAAACTAAGAAACTATGCACTGATTGTATCCTTTTTATTTGGAATTAAGCAAATTACTATCAGGTATGGGCATCGGGTCAAATACATAATTTTAGTAAATTATTTTTAAAAAGTGCGGGTTTAAATGTAGGTATCTCAGAAGTTGGTGATCGGTATGCTTCATTACTGCTCCTGACTATGTATGCTCCATACAAAAACACAAATAAACTAGTATCAATTAATGGAAAAGTGAAAACAACAATTATAATTGATTTTACTTAAGGTAAATGCTCTGCCTTTTTTGTCTCATTCGGTGGTATTTGATCATATAAATAACTTTAAAGGATTCAAGGTCTTATTGGGTGGTACATTTAAAATTGACTGATTTCTCAATTATTAAAACATGTTCTAAAGTGATAATGCTTATAATGCTTTTCTGCAACACTCTGTTAATTGAGAAATGGCTTGCAATTGCACTCATATGCTTCTCTTACTCTGACAGCATTCTTTAGATATTCTACTCACTCTAACATCTGACAAGAGTAAGAAGAGACTCTGCAATTCATCGAGATTGAGCTCTCCCATCTTGTTTAGGGGCCCTAAAGCCACCTTTTCAGATTATAGCGCTTCCCTGTCAGCCCATTCCATCCAAGATAAACAAGTATAAAGTAGTGGTCTGACTCTTAGGTTCCTACCCATAAATAACTGCAAGGGTCTCGTTCAAACTGGCCCTTATTATCTATCACCTGCGGTGAATGGACCCTAGCTCAGGGGGTGTTCAAATTCCTATTAAGGAGATGGTGCGCATGAGTAAGGGATCTGTTTCCATACTGACAGTGAGCTAAGCCGCGCGTTAGCTACAGGTACTGTAGAGCAGGATTTGAATTCAGGAGTAAGCAAGGCTGTTCTCGGCTTGCAATGATTCCAAGGGCCGTCTCTCAGGTGAAGAGCCAGAAGGCCTTGTTAGTGTTTAGCTCACCACAGTGGACAGCACACGCATGGTTCCAAGCTCTCCTGGAACTTTTCTTTGATTCTCAAATCTTTTTATCCAAATTAAACTTCTTTTCATGAATCCTCATGAACATCCTCAACTTGACTTGGAGGATGAAGTCCCCTGGTAAGCTCTTGGGCTGTGGGGGCCAGCGACCCCAAAGTTTATCCATGTTGTGTACAGCACAATCAACTGGAGTATATGAAACAGGACACTGGTGGGACTTGGTACACCATAAGGATCACAAAAGGGTTAGTACTTCATGCTGTCTAGATGTACCACATGCTCAAAGAGAGAAAGAATAAGATTCAATCTAGAACCTTATCCAAGAACATACACTGCCAAGTGGGCTAGACATAAGCTTGGTGATGGATGTCCATGTAAATATTATGAGACTCATCTGTCTTGACGGTTGTAATCATTGCTCCTGTATACACAAGGGACTGCTTGTGCGGGACTCAATGTATATGTGCCCCCCCCCCACAACTAAGTTTGTAACAATAAAGACACAGTTCTTGCAAATAACCTGCTGTGTAAGTGTGTTTCTGCCCTAATGTATTAAAGGTGCATAGTTCTGGGTAACTAAGGTGAGGTACAATTATGTTTTTAATCAGTGATGGTAGGGCTTATCTGGAGGTTCCCACTAATAATAACTTACAAATAGCATCTCACCAAGGATGGACCTTGACCATTATCCCACTCCTGTTTTAAGACCACAGGTCAGTGCTGATACATACATGAAATATGTCCAAACCAAAAAGTCGGTGATAAGTGTGAGGGAAAAGAAGGGCTAGATACTGATCAGGTAAACTTGTTGGTAGTAAGGAGGCATTGAACAAGCAAAATGCTTTCCTCCTAACCTTAAATGGAATGTACATTTTTCTATCTATGTCGACAGAAAGTCCGGATCCTCTTACTAAGAACACAGAGTTGAACATTATCTCCCAGTTGGTAACAACAGAAATACATGATAGTAACATAGAAGACAACTGTGCACTAGAATGCTGTAAAGCTTACACCCTATGAAGCACATGGCAGAGAGAGGTCATGGGTGTGGTTTAGACATTGCCAAATATTTTGCAGGTCTCTGAAACAGATGAGTTGCACTGAAGGACGAGGAATGGTTATTTGCTCAAGTGATCCTGTGATCTTAGTACTTAACTCTCAAGCTTTCTCCAGATTTTATGCCTGTTGGACATTTAAGGCGTTGGACACTACAGCTGTTGGAAGCAATATCATGAATAATCATGCTTCTGCGAGTCCTGAAAAGAATACCGACCTATCACGAGAGCTGAGGAACACCCTAATCATGCGGTAAACATGTTCATACTGAGATACATGTTTGAGTGTGTCCTCTCTTGTTTACACTTTCCTATGATTCTGCCCTAGTGGGAAATGTTAACCACACCCACCCCTCTGTCCAGATTGTGTCCACCAGGAACAAGAAGCACCAAGGGCTCCATCTGTGGTCCTGTTGGCTCTACATTTGATGTGTATATCACTGAAGCAGGTGCTGCTGCCGCCCATGCTATACCTGGTATGTGCATGCAATGGAAGCTTGGACTGAGCATGCTATCCCTGTTCTGCAGATGGAAGGACTTTGGACTGCACTGCTGGTGCCCCTCCCATTCCACTCCATTCTATCTATTGTAGTCTGCATAGACAATAGCTATGGGCTTTTCTGTAGAGTGTGCATCATGGCGGTCTACATAACCGCAGTCCTTGTTAGCCTTAAAGTGACTATGAGGGAAGTTTGCTCTGATGCTGCCCATTTAGTACATATTCTATGTGAGCGACGGAAGCTTTAACCGGGACTGTTGGTTTTGTCCTAAATGAAAAGAGAAATATATGCTGCTGCTTCCTGTGCTGTACTTGCGGTGTATCTGACAAACACTGCATAGGTGTGGTCTGTGCTATATTTGTTCTATAGCTGCGTGCATGTCTGTTCTTGCCCAGGGAGTAGCTGCTGTAAGTGTGTGCGTCAAGGTTGTCCTGCAGCTGTGTGCTATGTACATATTGTGCACATAGTAAGCATATAGTAATCTCAGCTGGCTATATGGGCTATGTGTTAGGGCATCCTGCAATGAGACCCTCTACAGCAGATATTTTGTGCTTGCATTGTTGCGGACTGTGGTGTACCTCGTGTTTTGAGTGAGCGACGGTTGACCATTTGGAGCCTGCTCAAGAGCTGTGCTTGCACCTGCTAGGAAAGCTTGCACTTCACCTTCCCAGGCTATGCCTCAGCTTGGCATGATGGAAGCTGGCACTGCTGATGCATACACTATAAATATTGTGTGTTATAGGACATCTTGCACTGCAGTTTCACATGCTCTCTACTCGTTCTTGTGTGAAATAAGCCTGCATTGTTGCCACCCGCACTGTATCTTTGGTGTGCATGAGTGAAGTTTGCACTGCTGCAGCCCCTGATGTACCTACCGTTTCGGGGTGTTTGCATAAAGTTTGTGAACAAAGATTATCTGTATGATGAGAGAGAGAGAGACAGACAGACAGAGAGAGAGAGAGAGAGAGATTGTGTGTCATTTGTCTGTTCTGCACGTCCTTCGCAGAGTCAGTAAATCCGTTTTTTAGCACAGTCACCAAGTCACTTATTATTATTTTTATTCTTATATTAGACTGTACATGTCAACAGTATGTCTAGGCACTGAACATAATGCCCGTGTTTCTAGACACCTTCGTAAGTATTCTGGAAATCTGAAGGGCAACTGGGTCATTTAAAAAGGCAATATCTTTACATTTTTAGGAAGCCTAGGTAAGAAAGAATTTCCCACAGAGGAAATTTGACGTCCAATTCGCAAATGTAAAGTATATGGGCCCGATTCACAAAAGTAATCCGATACCAAATCCTAAACATACTACTTTTGGTATTCATAGAAGGCATTTAATAGTAGTAAAGTTAATATTCCTAACTTTACTACTGCTAAACTGAGACAAAATCCCGACTTTACGACTTTCGGTATTCACAAATGGCATTTAATAGTAGTAACGTTAGGAATCCTAACTTTACTACTACTAAATGCCTTCTGTGAATACCAAAAGTAGTACGTTTGGGATTTTGTCTCAGATTAGTTCTGTTTTTTGACTCTTCAAACTTCAGCAGCACAATATCCATGTATGTTAGTACGGCCTTCAAGAGACCAAAGTGGCCAAATTTACACTGGATCCTACGCTGGACAGTGAGCCAGCGAAGCTTACGCAGCAACGCGGAGACATGGTCTCATTTAGTCGACCTTCTATCAGCCAAACATCTGCACTCTGAGCCTTTGGAAGGCACTTAATAGAATAATTAGGTGAATCTGCCTTTAGTGCATTGCTGTATTCCAACCATGCTTTAATGGCTGAGTCCACCACTTCTGAACACTAAGAAATTAAATTTACTAATCTAGCTACTTGAAAAAAATACGTATTTTACAAAAATTCAATAGGTACCTTACACATTTGAACTCAACTATTACTCCTATGTTGCTTTACCATATCTGAGACCTAAAGGTGTTCCCCAGATTTGAAAGTCACAGCCCTGGGGCCGTATTGTACAAAGTGCCCCGGGGGTGCAACGGGTGCTTGCGCCTGCTTTGTGCGGCCCTGGGGCTCTTTGGTATTACAGAAGGGTCCACAGATGCTTGTGTGACCCTTTCTGTAATACAGATAGAGCTGGCGCACCTATAGCGCCAGTGCTATCATCAGAGGGTGTTCCCTCAGTTGCATGGGGGCGTGGCCCCATACAAATGACGTAATCCCTTTGCCTCTGCACCCGCCCAGTATTATAGACATGGGCGCAGAGGCAAAGAAGCAGTCAAGAGGCACACTGAGAGTGTGGCATATAAAGGTTGGCGCACTGTCAGTGCGCCCCCTGATGGCAGTCCTCTAAGGGGGGATAGGGGTCCTACATACCCCTCCCCCAGACATCCTCTTCCAGGCAGGTGCAGTCAATTACTGCACTCCCCTGCAAGGAAATCTCTAATCCCCCTTAAAAGTGCAGGTGGGTTGCCCCCAGCACAGTCATGGATGGAGCGGCTGCTTCAAAGTCGCTCTGTTTTTCACTTGAATGCCTTCGCCCAGGGAAGTGCAAGTTTGCGGCTGACCTGGGAGGGGTCCACATACAATGTAATAGGGTGTACTTTTTTTGGTTGCACCCGGCGCACCTGATTTTAAGGAGCACCATAGTGCAAGCAGGGAAAGTGCACACGATCCGTTATTGGGCCCCTGGTATTCTTCATGGCTTGGAGCCCTATTAATGGAAGAAAACGGTCTTGCCTTTTGGCATCAGGCCTGGGTTTTGAAACAAGTGCCGAGATATATTTTAAAAAGAGAACTGGCATATGGGGTGACAGCCAATGATACAGTTGATGGATACACAGGCATATCCTTGCAAGTGTACACTAAGAATTAAACACAACCCTGGGATTGGTGAGTTGCAAGTGTTCCCAACAGATTAGCCACAAGCTCCATAGGAAGGACTGGAGCTAACACATTACTTTTCCAACAGTACTGCCACGACTAGTAGGCTGGTACCTTCATGAAAGTTTTGCCAGAACCTGGTGGTCCAACTTTAGAAGCGCCTACCAACCATTCATGAAGGCATTGTAACATAAGTGAGTACTTTGTATCCGTGCAGGTGATCATTCATAAATACTGTGAAAATGGTCCGACTGAAACTCAGCTTGAATTTGAAGGAGTCAGACTGAGGATCAGTTTAATGTGGAGTCGGGGGAGAGAAGAGTCATTGTCAGAGAAACAGTACCTTCTGCAGTCATAGGAATTAGACAAAAGAGAAAAGCATCTGAAACAGAGGATGGTGCCATGGGCAGTGGTGATGCATTTGGTACGAGCTCACAGACAACTCCTATCTACATATCAAAAATGTCAGTTATAAGGGAAAAACGAATTTATCACATAGCTCTTGTGTTAGTTGAAAGTGGCGGAGGAAAGTGTAAAATCTGATTGAAAGACAGGTAGATAAAAACAGACTTTTCCTAGTTTCTGTGCATATTACTAGATATTAGCAAAATACGAATTGTTGGGGTGTTTATGGGTCTTCGCTACTTCATCATCTTAGTGATTACTATTTGGTTTTATGGCGTTAGATCTTTCGTCTCTTCGGGCCTAGGAGGGTCAGAGTAAACTTAGTGAATGGGATTGGTTGTGTGATTGAATGCAAAAGAAAGTATCTTTGAGGATGTTGATGTCTCTGACGAAAGCATAAACTGTACTACAGAAAGGGATAGATATGCTCTCTTGTGTTGATGAATCTATTCCAAGCAAAACATTGCCATAGTTTACGGGTATGGTCATTACAGCAGAGTCTTTATTTATTTGCCCCACCCAGGGTCAGCAGAGCACTCTTACATTGCAATAAGATATGTCTCACGTGAGAGACAAGTAGGTGTGTTTACAACAAGAAGTCGGGCAATACGAGTTACAGCATAGAAGAACATCTTAGTATCATGGAGGAAATTTGAGGGAGTAAAGATGCTGTCTACAAGGTTAACAAGGTTGCAAAGAGGTAGTTTTCAGTCTTACCTAGGGTTCACTGGTGAGGCAGTAAGTCTAATGTGAAGAGGTATAGTATGCTAAAGTCTCGGAAAACACCTGCCAAAAAAACATGTTGGCATGTGCTTTCTCTGTCAGTCATTTGGAGGTATAATCTCCCAGTAGCACCACCAGATGCCTCAATCCAGAAGCTCAGCAGTCAGGTTTTCTCAGGTGAAGATACTCAAAAAACTTTAAAGTGGAATCTGGCATGGACAGGAAGTCTATACAGATCTTCCAAAGAGGGGAAATGAGCTCAAGCTTTCTTTGACTGGTGGTTAATCGAACCTCTGCCTGAAAAACACTTTCAATTGGAGAATTTATAGATTGGGAGACAAGTTAGAAGAGCATTACTTCCACTTATGTACGAGAAGATGAGAGGCTGGATTGTTGATCAAACATGTATGGATGGAAAATTATCATTTTGCACAGCAATGGCAGCTTCTAGTGACTCTTTTCCAAAGTACTCTCGGGATAGATAGGAGTATAGGAGAAAGCTCTGAGATTTGGCAGGGGATGAAGGACTGGAAAAGGAGCCATTTAAATCCATGTTGCTGTAGCCACATGGGTGGTCTGGTCATAAAGAAGGCAGAGAGTACACCATTTGTGAAGTGTGGGCCGTGGGCTGCATTGGACCCTGAATGGGCTAGGAGACCGTTGCGGTGTTCAGGTATCCAAGTGATGATGTGGGGTTCTGTAACCTGTGCATTGTCACCCACCTGGAATGTAAGGGGCTCTGGAATGTAAGCTGGTGGTTGGTGGAGACTGGACAAGGCTGTCCTGCCTTTGGCTATTCCTGTGTTTGGGGCCTATACAGCTGGAGCTACAATAAACCTTTTGTTTGATTGTTATATTGCCTCCTCTGCCTATTTCACTTTTGGAGACGAGCGACTTGTGATCTTGAACCTCATGCTGTGTAAAACTTGGAAACACTGTTGGACAATTGCCCAATACAAAGAAACAAAATTTGAAAACTGAGGGTGTTTAGCTTCTCAGGCACTGTGCAGCATACTTTCGTTTTCTACAGTTATTCTTACTACTATTACTTATTGGTCATCGTGGGAGCACATTTAAAGGTACGTCCGGAATTATCGTTGCTGCGGGAGCTTGGGAACCACCGCAGGGCGTCTGATATACAGCAGGTGCAGGCGTGAGTTGCCACAAGCACTTTTCAAGGTCATCGGGTCGTCAGCGGATATGCAAACCTTGTTGGACATCCTGTGACGTGTGTCACTGTGACGAGCAAGGTGCATCGAGGTGTGGTAGCGTTTGAAGACTGTGAGATACCGACGTGGGACAACCCTCTGTACTGCATCATTGCCTTGCAACCTTAAACAAAGCCTAATAGCCACTGGAGGCTGCTTTACGCTGACATCGGGAGCATGCAGTTGTGCACCGACAAAGACGTTCCCCTCAGAAGCTCTGGCAGCTTCTTACTTTACTATAACCGATCAAAAGCCTCTTAAGGAGGTCTTTTTCAAGAAAAGAGATTGAGTTAGTTTCATATTGCATCCGCAAATGTGTGGTTGTCCTTCAAGAATTTGATTATGAGATATCCTTTGTGCCTGAAATATGTAATGTTCAGGCTAATTGCTTCTCGAGGTTATATCACCCACATGAAGACGATAGTGTAAAGTATGGTGACCAGTTTGCCAGGGAAGATTTTTAGGAAGCAGTGAAGGTGTTTTGGTTATGGAGGGTGTTATCCAGGAGTCAGAATGGAAGAGTGAACTTCAGAAAAATGAGGTACTGCAGAAGGTGGTGGGAATGGTTTTGGGAGGTTGGTGTTCTAAAAGCAGGTGTGACCAGGACATGTTGGGATATTGGCAAGTGAAGCCTGATTTGGGCATTGCCAACGGGTTGGTGATGAGAGGGAGTAAGTTGGTTCCACTGAGTGACATCAGGAAAAGATTGGTAGACTATGCCCACGGCAGTCACATTGGAATTACAAAAACAAAGGTGAGAGTTAGAGAGAACTATTGGTGGCCAGTAATGATCGGATTTGATGATTGAGAGGGAAGTAAGAAATTGTCTATAGTGTGTCAAGAGCGATAAGGTGCTTAAATGCAGGACTCACCCCTTGGTAGAGGGAGAAGAGGCTACTGGGCCTTGGGTTGGCATAGCTTTGGACATCCTAGGCCCTGTTAGACTGAAATCAGGTATGTCATCGTTTGCACTAACATGTATTCACAGTGGCCAGAGATTAAGATAATAAAGTCTGTGGAATCCAGAGAGGTGATAAAGCTTTTAGAGGAGGTATTTAAAAGGGAGAGTTTCCCCTCCTCTATACTTCCTGATAACGGAGTTCAATTGACCTCGGAGGTGGCGGAGACATTTTTGAAGGACAGAGGAATCAGGCATAAGAAGGCAGCTTTGTACCACCCTGAGCCCAATGGCATCACGGAGCGTTTTATCAAAGTGCTTAAGGAACCCTTCAACAGTCTTTGGTGCCTGGAGCTGAGGGGGAAATTAGTTGAGAATTAAAGTGTGAGAAAATCACTTGACACAACACTCTACTATGGGAATCTCACCCTTTCAGTTGTTTAAGGGGGGTACCCAGTTGTGAGACTGTTCCAGGGTGGGTGTATGAGAGAAGAAAAGAAGTGGATGACCAGGTTGGCAGTGTTAAAGGGTGGAGAAAGAGAGAACATGAGAAGAAGTTGGAGAGGAAAAGACTTTATGATTTGGGAAAACTGTAAGGGAGACTGATGTGCAGGTGGGGGACTGGGTAAAAGTCAAATCACCATGCAAAGAAGAAGGAAAGTCTTCCAAATTCAGCCAACCATTCATGGTAATAAAATTGTTTAAAAATGCAATGAAAACTAGTGATCATAGGATATGGAACCTTAACAGGGTAGCTAAGTTTTATCCAGTGGAGAGAGAACTTGCTACTGATCCTGTGGGGGAGGCTTCATTATTGAACCACAATGTGAGACCTCAACGGGATCGGAAGAAGCCCGAGTGCCCTCAAGACTATATTTAAAAAAGAAAATGGTGCTTGTAATTTATATTGTGATCACAAGGTTATTCTTGAGTTGTATAATATCTTGCTACTTATATTTTTAGTTATTTTATTACCATTTCATTTGTGTGCACTTATGTAGCTTGTCTTTCATTTCATCATTTGTTGTGGGTTTGTATTGTTGGTGAGGGAGGTGATGTGGTGTTCTGTATCCAAGAGATGAAGTGGGGTTTGGAAACCTGAGCATCACCACCTAGATTGTAAGGGGCTCGGAAATGTCAGTTGGTGGTTGGTGGAGACTGGACACGGCTGTCCTGCCTTTGGCTGTTCGCGTGGTTGGGGCCTATACAGCTTTTCCCTACTATAAATCTTTTAATTGAACACTATATTGCCTCCACTGACTTCTTCACAACCTTCAACTCAGAGAGCCTCAAAAGCAACCCTGTAGGAGCATTGCACTACTTAATTATAGACAGATATATGACTAGCTGATGGGAGAAAATAAATCTCCTGGGAAACTGTGCTACCCCAAGCAGTCATATTTCATGATTTTCTCATCGGGCCTGCCGTAAATCTTTATATGTGGAAAATTGTGCATGAAAATAATGTTCCCTGTTTTTTAGTTCTTCAAGGAACCCCTTCCAAAACATTGGGGAGGGTATCAAATTGTCTTTTCACTTGCGTTTTGACTTGGATTATGCATAATTGTAGAACTTTTTTATGTCTGCGTTTTGTGGTTGCGCACTCTACTTCCTTTGTCCACTATGGGGCCTGTACTAAAACAATATCCAGGGCTCAGTTTCGCTCTCAATCCGACGATTCTGAGACCTATGCAAGCCCATTCTGCAAGAGATAAAAAGGACTGAAAGAATAGAGCACACTGGAGATGACATCTTACGTACCCAGACAACTTGTTTCCTACGTAGGCATTCAGTTATCACTTCCTTTGGCAGAGGCTAGCATACTTTTGGCCCACAGGCTTACAAAGTGATGATTTTGTGCATGCTACAGTAGTTTTTAGAGCAGTACCTTAAGCACAATTGCCTCCTCGATGTTTTATAATATGGTATATTATTAATCAGCTCAATTAAATGTAGTGTATCTACTTTGCAAGGATAGTTTTTCTGCCAATAAAGAATTAAAACTGGTGACGCAGAAGATACATAAAGATGTCTGCAGTGATTACTAAATCTTTTGAACCAGTTTACATCTGGCCAGGTGTTGTGAACATTACACATGCAATTGGAAATCCAACTGGGAAGTAGTCTGTGGATAATGAAGGGCCATGTAGGCTTGTCGTTGAATTCGCTTCCGATACAAACCCTCCAGAGGCCATTAGCCTGGAGTTGCGAACTTCTACATCAGTGAATCCTTTATGAACAGGAATAACAAAATTCTACATTACCCAGTTCATGGTAATATGCAGCTGTGAAGTTCTAGATCACTGCGGCTCCATGAAGACTTTTGTTTATGAAGAACCAGAAGCAGGAGATTGTGGATGAGCCCTCCCAGACGTCATGGCACATGTACCTGATGAATTTAGGCTGTAATGGTATTGGATCTGTGTTGGACCTGGCCTCTCTGCAGCGTTATCCCAAACGTATTGCCTTCCTCATCCTATTTTTCTAACCTTCTTTTTGTTGGCTATAGGACTCCAGGCACTTTACTACTGATAATCAATGCTAAAGTACATGTGCTCTCTCCACTAAACAAGGTGTAATTGGTTTACACTTGTTTGGTATATTTGATTTACTTGTAAGTCCCCTGTAAAGCCCAGTTCCATATACCCAGGACCAGTAAATTGAATGCTACTACTGGGCCTGCAGCACTGCTTGTGCCACCCACTGAAGTAGTGTTTCAAACCTGTCTCAGGCCTGCCACCGCAGGGTCTGGGTGCGTAGTTTACTACCACTTTAACTTTCCATTTAAAAGTACTTGCCATGCCTTAAACTCCCCTTTTATTACACACAAATCACACCTGAGATAGGCCCTAATTATCCCTATGGGCAGGGTGCTGTATAAGTAAAAGGTAAGTGGCATGTCCCGGTAGTGACAAACAGCCCATTTTGTTTTCGCTACCGTGAGGCCTACTCCTTTCAAAAGCTAGCATTGGGAATTCCCTTACATTGTTTTAAGTGGTAATTCCGGATCTAAAAGGAGTGGTGCTGCCATGTTTGGAATGTTTAGAATAGTGATAATAAATCCTACTTACAGGTGCAGTTGGATTTTACATTACTATTTTAGAAATACCACTTTTAGAAGGTGGGCATATCTCTGTGCTTATGACTCTTTGTGCTTTGCAGCCTGACTCCAATACACATCTGAACTAAGTGACAGCTACACTTGGTGCATGCTTTCCAGACGACCACCACATAGGAAGGGCTGGAAGGGAATACATCTACGTTTATCTGTATACTGACAGTTTTCTGGGCGGAAAGATCATAAGAAACCACGATTCGGCAAACTAAGAGGTCCAATGATTAAGCGCATCAACAGTTTTGAGTAGCGGGTCCAGGTTATGGCCTGCGAATGGAGTGGGCAAGAGAGATGCCTAATAACCTGGAAGGATACCCCCACGATGATCAAGGTGTGATCCTAGTGCCGGGGAAGGGACATGGATGGTATAGTTAGCCAGAAAGGCTCTCTCTTGGTGGTTTTTAAATTGCAATAACACACTATTATTTGAAACTTTGTGTGATGAGGACTAAAATAAAAAAAAATTAAAAAAATACTGACAGTTTTCCTGGGCTAGGAGAGGGAGTGGTGGTTCATACTTTACATTTTTATAGGTTGTGTCCTGCCCTCACACAAATGTCTGATTTACCCCCTATTGATCGTCTAAACAGAGGACTGGATCGAAAGGGGTTGTTGCACACTTTTAAGGGTTGCTCTGAAGTCACTCCCTCATCAAAGACATTCTTGAGTATAAGTACTGGGGCTCTGACCCCATGATTGGAGAACTGTGTGGAGTTGTAACCAGACACTGCTGGCTCTACAAACTGCACATTGCCAGAGGACTGCTGTGCTGCCAGGAGGATCCACCATTTGGACTTCCTGCTTTTTTGTTCTGGCATGCTGCCTGCTGGGCTGCTGCAGGGGCTGCTCCTCTGCAATCTGCCTTATGTGCTGCCCTGCTGCCTGCCCACCTCTTTGTGCCCCAGTGCTTTCCAAGGGCATGTTGGCTTCCACCCTGTTCGATCAGAGTCTCAGAACCAGAAACAACTCTGCCTCTTGGTCGTGGGACTCTGAGTCCGGACATTACCAATTCCTACGGGCAGTGTGTGTTGAGCTTTTGGCTCCCCGGTGACAAGAAGCGTGTGTAGAGCGATTTGCCCAAGGTGGAGCAGTGTATGTTGAGCACCTCTTTGGTTACAGGGGGTGGAGCGTTTGTTCTGCTCCCACAATGATTGCAGCGCTGTAGGAAGCCCAGTGTGGCTTATCCCCCTTCCCCAACCAGCTTCCAAAGGAGGGAACGTCTGTGGCCCAGGTCCCGTTTTATCAAGATCGCGGTGCCTATGGTCGGCCGAACACACCCTGTCTGTGTCTCCGAGCTTACCCCAACACATAGTTCTCACCGCGGGCGCCGACAGTGAAGGAGGCATCACCACGCTTATCTCCTGGAGAGGGAGTGCCTTGGCATTCTGATCACTGTCTCAGTTCCCCTCTACAGGTACGTGTACGGAGAACCACAGAGGAGACACCTCTGTCGTGCGTTCCTTCGCAGGCCGCGAGTTTTCATACTTGGGAGCGAGACCGCTCGTGTGCCTGTAGGCTGGTGCCCGCTCCCCCGTAGACTTTCCTCGAAGGGGGCTGCCTGGTGTGCTTGGCAGTTGCAGCGCGTGCTCAGGGGAAGCTGCCTTTGACTTCCATGCAAACAGGGGACCCAGCGAGGTCTCCTCACTGAATCCTGCAGTGCGCCCCTCTGTGGGATGTACCTGGGGGAACTTGTTCTTTGAATGAGCATTACAAGGCGGGTCCACAATGGAGGCCTCAATCGCCACAGGGAAGTTATTTTATTTGAAAAGCTGTGAATTACTGGTAGTAGGTATGCAGGTGCTTCTGTGCCCCGCGTTTGGATGCCTGATGACCATAAGAAGTGCAGTAGGAGTGCAGGTGCACTACACCTTAAGCTTATTGTGATATTTTGTGATCCTTGTACTTATGGTGGCATTTGGTGATTCATGCGTTTTCCCTAACCTTACTGGCATTACATGCACTAATGTTATGATGTATGTCGTTTTATAACTTACCTTGTTCAGGATAACAAGTACTATCTCAGTATTAGCATCGTATGCATAGTATTTAAAATGTGGGGTGTTTTGGCCTTATTTTATGTATCATATACTATATATTTTGTATATAATCCTGTGTGCGGAGAAGTGTCGCCCCACTGCTATTTCAGCAGTGCATAAAAGAAAAAAGAAAATGATAATAACAGGACGTTAATATCATTTTAGTTTTCTATGTGGCATTCAGAGTCGGCGCGGGCTGCGGTCTGTGATGCCAGAGCAGAGTGAGGAGTGGTTTGCCCTCCTCTAAGTGCCCATGATGGTTTGGCCGGCCCTTTTGGGCTTGCCAAACCATCTTGCGCACTTAGCATGCTCTCCATAGGTCTGCCTTGCACAGCCCAGTGAAGAACATTACCGGCCTCCCAGGAACTGGCTGAGCAGCCAAACAGGCCACTCAGACCAATCACGACGCTGCTCATGCAGAGTAGTGATCGGATGGCAGAGTCCTGAAACCTGGGTGCTTCCGGTGCCTTCAGCAGATCTGAAGAGGAAAGAGGAGAGGCTTGCGGC
The DNA here is from genome assembly GCF_964261635.1 of Lissotriton helveticus. Classification (NCBI taxonomy): domain Eukaryota; kingdom Metazoa; phylum Chordata; class Amphibia; order Caudata; family Salamandridae; genus Lissotriton; species Lissotriton helveticus. The sequence goes on along the minus strand of NC_136070.1, from coordinate 684,606,156 downwards.
AGCATGGCCGCAGAAGGTACGTTTATTTTAATTTTATTTTTTAATACATTTCCCCTACCCTACCACCCCCGTTACCCGACCACCCCCGTTCTGAAGCAGCTGCCAATGGTCTCTTTTGTGGTGTATTCATTGTGCTGCACAAACGCTTTACACATTGCCTCTGATGATAAGGGTATGTGCTCTGCGCCAAGCTGCCAGAGGGTGAGCACAGGTTATTATTGGTGTGTAACTTACTTGCCCTAACTAGAGTGGTAGGATCTGCCGAGCTTAGGTGCATACCCTAGCCAAACAAAAAACCCTTTTCTAAGCCTGATATTGGCTTTCGACATCCTTGTTGCCCCACTTTCTTGTGTAGATTGGATGAGGTGGCCTGGCTTTTTAGAGTCTGCAAGCTGATGGGTTTCCTATTTTTTGTTGGACCGCCAGCGTCTGATTAGGCCGGTGAAGAATCATAACCCTCCAGTCAAGTACTCCGGGGGTAAAACAGGGTTCCGTTTCCCCTCACAATATAGCCTATACGTCCTGCTGCTTCATGATCTGTGTGCATGGAAAGTATCCTTCAATGACTAGGCATACAACACACATATAACCTTTCTGTTGGTATAGGAATCAAGACCTAACCTGGCGAGCCATTGAGGAGACAGCTGAAAAGGACAAGAGTGACAGAATTATCTGAGCTTAAACTCCTTTAAGACTGACCTATAGCTAGTTGACACAAAAACACCTGAAAAGCAGAAAAGGATGCATAAATCATTTTGAGAAGGGGGTTGCAGACATACCATTAAAAGATAAAGTAAAAACCTTGGGAGTCCTGTTTAACTCGAGGATATCTATCTGTGGCCAAACCAATGCAGTAGTAACCTATTCTAATGATCTGATTTCACTTAGGAAGGAATTGCTTTATCTTGGTGAACCAACTTTGATAACAAAGCTAGCTAGGGCCGATGTAGGGCCAAAAGTACTTTTGTAAACCATTATTTGTTGGTCCACTTGAATCTAAGGTTATTCGGAATTCAGCAGTTGTGGCACTAGTCAATGTCCCTCACAGTAGTCACATCTCACCAACCTAAATCTCCAGTCACTGTAATGGCAAGAAATACATTTAAGATACTCACATTAACAGACAAGTCAATATTTGTCTCAGTAAGTACTTCTAGACACCCTTTCAATTCATCAAATAAAAGCGTCCTTTTGGGTTTTGCAACCATGTCCAAGAGCCCGATAACCTACGCCACATAAACAAATACTCCTATTCAGGAATACCTGGAAAACTTTATTATTTCAAAAGAAGTGTGTCTGCCATCTGTATGCAATAGAGCTTATCTGCCCCAGAGTTGCTAGTGCTATGTTAATATTCAGAGGACCTTACACAAAGCTGCCATACAATGGATTTACATCTGTGCATACGCCTTACCTTTGAGAAGGGGCAATGGGGTGAGTTCCTGTTGGTTGCTCTGGTAGCGAAATTGGGAAGAGCTGTGAGACCTTCTCTGGCGATTCCGACGCAGTGACCTCCGGGAGAAACCATCCACCTTGTCGGCAGGTGGAACCGGCGAAAGCCCAGGTGAGGATGGGCTGGTTGGTGTGCCCGCTGGTGGCAGTTTGGTCTCCATGGCTGTTCCTGGAGGCACTGGCCACAAAATGTTTCCTGGAGGGACTAAGGCCGCCTGCAAGGAGGCAAGCCTCTCCTTCTGTTTCCCCTCGTCCTCCAACTTAAAGCCGTGCCACCACGCCCTGGTACTGGGGTTGTCCACAAAAGAAGGCCGCGCAAGGGAAAAATGCCCAAATCAACCAACTTATTATTTTGCCTTCATCCAGTAAACATAGGCACCACACCCTGGATATCAGCCAAAACGACAGGCATCAGACCCCCTCCTTGACACTTCACCAAAGCAGGCCTCAGTCCTCGTACACCGTTGAACACCCAAAGGAAGGCGTCTTAGACAGGGCACCATCAACATGCAACATAAATAAACGCGTGAGCAGAAATCAATTGTCTGTCTGCCATGCATCCACTGATTTTCTGGATCCGATGCCAATTTGAGGTGGTTCTAAAAGAAATTAAGGTGCTTTTCCTCTCTTAAAAAGTGCCACAGCCACTAAACATTCGGCAATATTATCACCTCGAGTTTTGTTTTATCATACAAAAGTGAGTCTCATTCCGTCTTAAAACCACACGTTTGAGTTTCATTCCTTTCGATGATACAAATTCTCCAGATGGGTAGGAGACAAACCAACGCATCACATGCTGTTTGGCTAGGAGGGCTCCAACTAACGGTGGGCGGAGCAAGGTGAAGGGGCTGGAAAAACCTTTTTGCTTTGCAGCAGATTATTAATATTTCAGTCCATTGCTTCTTTGCAAATGGCCCTGCAAGTGTGTTCCTCCGTTCGCGCTTGTCCTTGCAGACCTTGGATTTGGTGGTGCGCTAGTTTGCTTCCCAGTGGAAGATGAACGAAGCAGTACAAGAACACGGAAATCACAAATTTGAACTGGGGTTCTGTCAGTTTTTGGGAAGGGGCAGTGACACGAGGCGCCCCGCCATCAGCTGCTGCATGACTAACCAAAGAGATGGGAGGGGTGCATAAAGTGACCTTTGTTTTACCAAGAATTAAAAAGTGGAGCGGCACTGCCAGGTCACAGCTCTCCTTCTTTTTTGTCAATGGCAGCAGATCAGTAATCTGTCCGCGTTTGGAGGGTGGGGGAAGGGCAGGCAGGAGAGGGAGGGCACCCCTTGGGCTATTTCAATCCTGTGTCATTGCAACAATAGCTCGTGCAGCGCATGCTGATGACACTTCTGTGTACAGTCAGAGGCAGGGATGGGGGCAAATAACACACCGTGACCCCAAGGTGCCAGCTGTGCGGCACGTGCTTGGAAAGAAATCAAATTATTTTATGCGTAGGTAAAAGCAGATGGAATGTTTCTTTTCAAGGACAGCCTAAGGTCCTTTGGTGTGGCAGAAGTAGTGCAGACTGAGCATCTTACCTCACTATCTTGTAGAACCGGCTGCGACAGCCCAGCTACTCCACATTCACCTTGTGATTCTCAACAAGCGGGGACACCCAACCGGGCACAGGACGCCCTGGTAAACATGTAAATACACACAACAATATTTATGTTAAAAGAGGGAGACCGGGAGAAGGGAGGCAGATGTCGCACTTGCTGACAATCTTCCTGCTTTTAATGGTAGAGTCAGATTACTGCTCTGCCTAAATGAAGGGGATTGGGGCAAAGAGAGGTGGTGGTGGTGGTAGGGTCAGATTACTGTTCGGCCAAAATTGAGGGAATGAGAGGCACAACTCAAAAAAATACGCTATGGCAGATGGGGCGTGGAAGGTCCAGTTTCAAGCGCTCGGATGTGATGGGAATATTAGCAGCCAATGGTAGACAGGAGCCGTTTAATTCCGATTTTCGTAGCTATTGTTCCAAAAGTGACTGATGCTGGCATCCTGGTTTTTCACCGCAGAAGGTTGTGAAAGGAGAACTGGAGGACGGTGGTTCTTTGATCCTCGGGTACAGCGCCTGGAAGTCCAGAACTGCCAGCAGAGCGCTACACGTGCCGGTTACTTCCTCCACAAGGCTCTGCACCGGCGCGACCGGGTACCATTGCATGAATCCCAGACTTCCCTCCTAGCCGCTTCCTGGGAAACCCGCCCTCATCAGCACCTGCCGGCGCCCTCTCCCGGATCCCGCCGGGCATCGGCTCGTCTCCTCCCTCGCTGGACGCAGCTGGGACCCGCTCCTCCTGCGCGCGAGCTCCCTCCCGGCCCAGACACCGCCTCGCGCACCGGGCTGCAGTCCCAGGTCAGGCTCGCGGAACGCCTAGTTCTTGCTCCGTTCTCTTGGCGCGGCGGATGCTTATTGGTTGTTCTCGAAGGCGATAGCCCAATGCCTGGCTCTGCACCCCACTTGCGGTGCGACTGCTCCTTATTCCAGGTCCCGGCTGCAGACGGCCGCGCCTGTCCCCACTATGGCTCCTCCCTGGTGCAGCCTCCGCGTCCTGGGCATTTTCCTGAATGCCTACGGCAGGTTGCAGCTCGCCCTCCTTCCTTTCTTTCCTTCTTTCTTTGATGTGCGGTTCAATTCTAGTGACATTCACAACTACCCCTCCTCCCCCGGCGCACGTGACCCAACCCAACCTGCCCAGTGGCTGCTTAAATATAGCACCTGCGTCACCACAGCTATAAGATGATGTCACCCTCCGTAGAGCGAACGCTGGAGCGCTCCACAATTTGAGGCTGCGTGCCAAGCGCGTGCTGCCGCTGCAATGGAGAGTGATTCCGTGGGATTATGAGACGGGCAGGGATATGCAAAATGCACAATTGCGTTATTTTTTCGAGGAAGACAGCTGTGTCGGCTTGAGTGCCTGCCACACAGCGGCTTGAGTGCCTGCCACACAGCTCTTATTGTAACCTACTGGTTTCAGGTCCGATTCCTTTAAATAAATGTCTCTTCCCTGAGCGCCAGGGCAGAGATTTAAATGTTACATCCAGATCACAAGCTAGGAAGGGGAGTACGTTATTTAGCAGATTGTGCGCCTGCTATAGAGGTGTTCGCCAGCGGCCCCTGTGTAACATTTAAGCAGTCCTCTCAAAGTTGAACAGCTTTGTGGGACGCATCGGATCGGAATCTGTCAAATTCTAGGTTCCCAACATTTTTCCCAGCATGCACTTTAACCCGCTGAGATATCTGATTGGATGTTTATTTCTTGTGTATTGTCAGACCCAGATAAGAAGAGATGGCTCACCAATCCTTGATGGTCTTGGTAGCTGACTTGATCTCTCTGCGCAAGAATGAACTAGAGCTAATATAGCACACTGACGGTGAATACTTTACAAGCACACTCACTCCATGGCGTGGTTGCAGACGCCTGAACAGGAGCTGTCCAGCGCCAATGCATCCTGTAAAGGAGAGCGCATTAAAGCCATACAGTGGGAAAGACTCAGGACAGGAACTTCCTGGTATCTGTAGGTAATGTGCTATGGTTTATAATACCTTTGTTTAATTGAGAGGGATTACATGCTTACCTAGACAGTATTTCTTGCATCATCTGAAGAGATGCATATTCTAGAAGTGGCCCACACTGCCCTGCTCACATCACCAGATCCCCTAGAACTCATCCGAACTACACTGGCAATTTCTGACAACTTTGGAAGTCTATACAGTCCTTCAGCAGAAGTTGCTGAATTGAGCCCATGGGTGCCTTCAGCAATGTTTGATTAGTGTCTAGCCTATATTTTTCTCTGGCTCATGTATTCTTAGAGTCCTAATGATGATCCGTCTATCTGTCTAAAGAATCGAAAAGTTGTCAACTACTTCTGCGGACCCAATTTCATTGTACATAAGAATAAAATTAGTTGTGTTGTTCTCACTTGATACACACTCTTGATCACGTATTGTCATATCTATATCACTTGTATGAGAGCAATGAGCATGTTTCTCACCACACACCCCCTGCACTGTCATATTGTTTGGAATGTTTTTTTATATATTATTGAATACATTGATAATTTGATGTATTTGCACATTGATTGTGATAACTTTCTAAAAGTGGCATTTTCAGAATAGTGACTTAAAATCTGGCTTTACCATTTCAGAGGATTTAAAATTACAATTCTTTAGACATTGAACTTGGCATTTCTACTTTTCCCCATTGGAAAGTATCACTTATTAAATGTTATATGGTACCCAAGGTTATCTTATCGGAGAGTTAGGTGTCAGGATTCAAGAAACCAAGGCTCAACTACATTTGCCATTATTCACAAAAATAATTTTTGCCAGGAGAAAAGGAACAAATGCCACAGTTGGAGAGAAGCATGGTACCAAAGGAATTCCAAGATGGCCGCCCAGCAATACGTTAAGAGCCATACTAGTTATTTACCCATTTCCATAGCTTAAGATTCTAATGTGAAGCGCATGCTTTCCAGAAACTATGCACTACACTGAAGTAAAAATTCGGAGCACACCTGTGACCTGGAGGTCTGTCGTGAGTAAATAGTGAAGGTAGTGCTGTCTCAGACGTGTTGAGTTCAGTTTGTTTATTATGTTCATGAAAGAACTACTGCACAACGTATTTGAAGGTGGAGTTAAAAGTCTTGGAGAAATTAGTGTTCAGTCACGTGAAGGAAGTGACCCGAATAGGGTCACCCGGGTCACTCCTGACCACCTCTCAGCCTTCCAAACAAATGAAGAGTCGGTCAGACAGTAGAGAATATAAACCCAAATTATTTATTAGTATTGCACTGCAGTGGAGCCCAGTTTGACCAGCCTCACAAGATGGATGCAGATGGACTAACTCCCTCCAACAGAACATAAGATATTATACATTTCCAAATCCCTAAGAACACGCCCAGGTTGGAAAATTCCGGTCCAGGCACTAGCAAACAAAGGAGGTACAGAAGGATGAGCTACAATCCTGGGACCGGGTACATGTTATCTCTGCTCCAAGGTTACTCTGCCCATGCCCGCTATTCTAGAGGGTGGGAACGAGCCTATCTAACAGCAAAGGTATGCTATAATAGAGAGTACATTCATTAGTGCAGCTAAACTCAGCCTTGGAGAAACACGAGGAAAGATGCATGGAGGTAGTTTTCGGCTGAGGCAAGCAATATGAGGCAGGAGCTTAGCTTCGATCTTAGAACAGAATGGCGGCTACTAATACAACGGCGCCATGAATGCTAACTTAACACAGAATCAAACATGAGCAATGGGACAATAACATTTTTAATTCTGACCCTCCCTTTAGCATTCATTGCTAATTTTTATTATTGCCATCGGCAAGGGCCTTACAATTCTAAAGGAAAGGGAAGAAAATGCTCAAGCATGGGCAACATTTGCTAACTCATTTGGCTATCAGCGAAAGCTAAAACCTTGTGCGATATGCAATGGACACATTACAAGGCTAGGTATACATGATTAATATTCAAAAAGTGCTCTAGTCAATGCAAAACATATCTTGGATGTCCTGTATCATCATGGCCTTGCTGTTAGAGTCATGTTCCGAGTGATTAACTCTTTATTGATTGGTTTAGCAAACCATTTACAATTTAAAACATGGCTAAATCGAACAATAAAATGACAGTAGTAAATGTTAAAAGTGGTGGATTTAAAATTACAAAAAATTCGGTGAACTATTATGGGCTAATAATGTTCTGCTGGAAGACATCGCTCTAGCTTTCCGATGGTCTGGACTCCGATTTAATTATTGAGTCAGTTAACTCGACCGCCGTACTAAGATGGGTAGTGTTAGATCTGGCACCCTTGGCGTGGGTCTCCCTTCCATTTTTGCTGTTGCCTCATGTGTTTTTCTGATGTTAGATGCTTTGGGCACTGTGCCACAACTGTCCAGTGCCACAGTGCGAGTGCACCCTACTGTAAATTGATGTATTGATTAGTGGTTTCATGATTGGATATTTGGTTTACTTGTCAGACCCTAGTACAGTGCACTGAGTGTGCCCAGGGCATGTAAGTCCAAATGCTGCTAGTGGGCTTGCAGCACTAGTTGTGCCACCCACAGAAGCGGCCTTGTAAAACATGTCTAAGGTCTGCCATTGCAGAGCCTGCGTCCAGTCTGGTACTGTCATGCTGACTGGGCAAGTGCACCCACTTGCCTGCCCCTAAACCTTCCCTTTTCTTCATATTAGTCACCCCAATGGTAGGCCCAAGGGCAGGGTGCATTGTAAGTATAAGGTAGGGCAAGCCCTGGTGTGCGTGGCATGTCCTAATAGTGAATTACAGCCATTTTCGTTTTTCACTATTGCAAGGCTACCAGTTCTCCATAGGCCAGACTGGGCAGTTAGAATTATTACACTTTATAATCCTAGCAGACTCAGAGAACATGGTAGAAATTCGAGTTTAGTATGCCTGGACTCAGAATAATAAAATACATCTTTTAGTGAAGTTTATTTTAATATTCTGTGTTTGCAAATACCACTTTTAGAAAGTAGGTATTTGCTTGCCTAACCATTTGAGCCCGTGTAGGAAGGTAGATCCCTGACTATGGTTGCCCCCAACTTTTTTTCCTGGTGTTTTGCTGGTTTTCTGACTTAGTTGACCTGGGGCCCTGCTATTCAGGACCCCAGGCCTACTGCTCTCACTGTAAAATGGATTCCATGTACCTTAGGTACATATCTAAATTGGATACTGAGTCACCGTACCAGTCCCTGTACAGTGTACCTTAGGTACCCAGGGCATAGGTGTACCCAGGGCCTACCAGGGGCTGCAGCATGTATTATGCCACCCCTGGCTGGCCATCCAAATCTGACACAACTGGCTGCTTGACAGCTGGGGCAAGGTGGTGTAATCACCCTTTGCTTTAGATATAGTATACCTATATCTAACCCTAAAAATTGACACACAGATCTCCTATCAGTCACTCCTATGGCAGGCCTTAACAATCCTGAAGGCAGAGTGCTTGGAATCGTGTGAGATGGTGCTCTGGCATGAGCTGAGCCTGTCTGCGGCTTTCGGGACCCATCCCTTAGCCGTTTCCATGATATCGCATACCATATACTCTTAAGTGCATTATAATCCTCGCGGTTATATGCCAACTCTGGTATCGCTTTATCAAAACATGTCGAGTAAGGTGTCATACGAATTGGAATACTAACCCCTCGCCAATTCTGGCGACGGGGTTAGCATTCCACCCTTCTAGAAGGACACGACATGTATGTAACCCCTAACCCTGGTTAAAGTCAGACATAGCCTCAGCTCCACAAAATGGATGCTGCCACCGAGACACAAGTCTGCCCTCCTGCTGCTGGGAGTCCTCCCAGAGCAGGAGGCAAGGACAAAGGGTTTCCTGCCAGGGGCGGTGCCAGCACCGTCCCAGACAGGGTTTTGTGTATTCCAGGTAGGCAGGGCTACAGAGGAAGGTGACTGCAAGTGGCACCCCGGTGCTCACTGTGCATAGGCTGGCTGGAACCAGTTCCAGGGTCACTCCAGACCCTGTGCTGGGGAAAAGCCCGCCAAGGAAGTGGGTGTAACCACCCCCCTCCTAGTCCCACCCCTAGGGCAGGACTTAGTCGCGTGCCAGCCCCTTTTTACAGGATAAAGGTAGGAACTGGCCCCCTTCCAAATGAGATCATCTTTGAATCCTGAAACTACTTTCCACGAAAGGAACTCAAGACTTCTTCCTAAGATTTCTCCCTTGTGACTAAGGAGTAGTCACCCTGCATCCGCAGGCACCATCTTAAGAACACTGCGGTCTGCTGCAAGTCTCTCCTCCGGATCAAGACTGCCCAGCTCGACGAGAACCGGCTTCCCTGGCACCTCTGACCTCTACCTACATCATCAGTCACGCTGAGATTCGTGGGTGTGACGAGACCTCGAGGGACCGGCCATCTTCAAGACTGCACGACTTCTTTCCAGCAAGCCCGCCGAGTAATTTCCTGGTGAGTGCTTTGGGGTCCGAGAAGCCCCGACCCTGAGCAGCTCCAGCACCGAAGTGCAGCCTCCCAGCATCTCCACGATCTGCGTGGGGCCCTTCTGCTTTTTGCTGCTCACCGCGTTGTTTGGCTACTAGCCCGCTGGCTTGTGGCCTTCTGAACGACGCCCGACGACATTTCTGCTGCTGGTCTGGTTGCTCCAGGCTGGCCCTTGCTCCCTTCCAAAAGAGGAGCACCCCGGACCCTCCTGGTCCACTCAAGACGCCATTTTGAGTCCACCACGTGGGCTTGAATTAGCCAAGGCTTGTTGCCCAATCCTGGGTAACTTCGACGCCGACAGCTTCATCCATCGTGGGACAGCTCGCCTCTCCATCCTGGTCGCCGACAACGCCTCCTGGTCCGTGAGATCTGCAGAGCCAGCGTCGCCCACTCACCTAGTCGAGGTGACTTCGCCCGGTGCCATCCTGGTGCCCACTTAATCACTGGCTAGTGATTCAAGAACTTGGTCCCCTCTGCTTTCAGGTTTTCTTCTTCCTTGATCCAGGCTTGGATCCATCGAACTTTTCTTCACTGGTCGCCTGCCAGCAACTTCCTTCTTCCAGGCTCCTGGTCCGGCACGAGGATTCCCGACGTCTTTTCAGACCTATGCAGCTGCAGCCCCTGGGCTAGGTAACTTCGGCATTTCGGTGCCCCAGCATAGCCTCACTATCAAAGGGTCAGGATCCACTGTCGTTTTCTTCCTACCAGGTCGGGTTCGCCCGTAAACACTAACTTTGTGAATTCTAGCTTCCATAGACTTTGTCCCGCATCCCGCGTGAGGGTGCACACTCTGCACCCGAGTTCCCTAGGCCTCCTGCTAGTAATCTAAAGGTTCAGTAGTCCAGTCCTAGCGATCCCAAAGCCTCTGAGAATCGTTACTTACCTGCTAGTAATCCGCATTCCACTTTTAGAGTATATGGTTTTTCGTGCCCCTCGGGCATTTGTGTATAACGTGCTAACTTAAGTATTTTCGTAAGAGTTTTGTTGTGTGCCTAGCACCCTGTCCTCATAAAGAGTACAGGGTTGTTGTGATTCTAATAAATACACTGTTTATTTTCATAACACTTGTGTGGTGTCCTTTCACTGGGTGTTCAAGGGGTAATGTGATGGTAAAACAGCTGGCTTAACACGCCCTCTAGAGTCTTAGCCTTAGACTGCTCGTATCCATGCTACTAGGATAGCTGGTCTATAAGGTTGACTTACAACCAATCATCAATAAGGGTTGTTTGGACTGATATATAGTGATCACTAGAATAGTGAACACTGCACATCAGGCCAACTTCTCACATTGGTGAGCAGCGGTTGGGATTTGAGCTTGCTGTTGTTTTACCACACATGCCCTAAGAATATCTTGTGAAAGATCACATAAGTACTAAAGGTACATATAACTTAGCTTAGAATACTCTGAGTTCTACTGAACCAGCTGTTGTAGCTCCTAGGGCCTAGCACACCCTAAACTACAACTCTAGCAAGGGATCAGTAGGCAAACATATAGTGTAGGTAAGTGCACCACTTACACCTCACTAGAAAAGCATGTCTACCCAGGGAGAATCTACTGAGACTCCCCTGGTCAGTGTTGACCCTCCACAGGTCACTTCAAGATATGCAGCTCTCAGTTTCCAGGAGATGAGACAAATCTGTGTCTCCAGAAAACTGAAGCAGGGTTCTAACCCCACCATTCCCTTTTTAATAGGTCTCTTAGAGACTTATGATGCGAGAAAGCTTTCTCAGCTAGATGGGAATATGCCAGCCTTAGAGGGTACCTCTGGGGATCCAGACCTCCCCAACATTGCCAATGCAGTTGAGGAGGAGGAGGATCAGGAGGAACTCTCTGGGGATGAGGTAGACAAAGGTCTTGAGGTAGTCAGAAGGCTAACCAGGACCAACTTAGACTTACTTGGGCTGGGATCTGGGGGACCCCCAGTACTAACCCGAAGTGGGCCTAACCTTGGAGTTAGGAGAGATAGATCTCTTTCTAGGGACTCCAATAGATCTCTGCACTCTAATGCCTCTTCTCAGGGGAGAAGGAATCCTCCACAGAGGAGATTTACTTCCCCTCAGAGAAGGGAGCATGAAGCTAGGATGAGACAAGCTGAACTGAGGATTGAAAGGGAAGAAATTGCCCTGGCCAAAGAGAAGCTTGCCCTGGCAAGAGAGCAGCAGATGAGTGGGTTAGCTCCCACTGGTGGCAGCAATCTCCCAAGAGATAGAGAGAAGGGTTTAGATACTAAACACCTGACTAAAATAGTGCCCCCCTTTAAGCAAGGGGATGACATCCAGAAATGGATGGCTGCTTTGGAGAGGGCCTGCACTGTGCAGTGCATTCCCCAGAGTCAGTGGGCAGCTATACTGTGGCTCTCCTTTGATGGTAAAGGTAGAGATAAGCTCCTCACTACAAGAGTGGAGGATGCTAATGATTACCAGGTCCTGAAAAATGCACTGGTTGATGGGTTTGGTTTAACCACTGAGCAGTACAGGTTGCTGTTCAGAGACACCCAGAAAACTCAGTCTCAGGACTGGTCTGACTTTGTTGATTGTGCCACTAAGGCTTTGGAAGGCTGGCTACTGGGTAGCAAGGTTACTGACTTCACAGGATTGTATAATCTTATTATGAGAGAGCAAGTCTTAAATAATTGTCAGAACCAGTTATTACACCAGCACCTGGTAGACTCTGATCTGACCTCTCCACAAGAATTGGGTAAGAGGGCAGACAAATGGGTCAGAACCAGGATTAGGCCCAAGAACCAAGGTGGTGACCAGAAAAAGGAATCAACCAAGCCTCAAGAGAAGGGTGGGAATAAATCTACAGATCAAACCACATCAGGGCCCCAAAAATCCTCTGAGGGGGGTGGGTCCCAGAATCCTTCCAACAACCAGAAGAAACCTTATTGTTATCCCTGTAAACAGGTGGGTCATTTAAAAACTGACAGCAGTTGCCCAAAGAATAACAATAAGGAAAACATACCCCCAAGTAACATTCCCAAACCTCCTGTTACTACTAGTAAAAATTCAAATTCAAAAACTTTATTCGGAAACATGTAAATCATGTCCATAAAAGTACATACATACAATACATGTTAAAAGAAAAATACACTTGACAATCGCAATCCGCTAAAAATACAGTTTGATACATATAACGAATCAAGTAACACACTTAAAAAGGTTCCCAATAGATAAAATGTTTTAAGAAATTTTTATATTTGTTTTTAAAAAAATCATGCTTTTCCTATAGCTGATGGCCCTAAGTAAATAACTAGCCGTATAAAAACAGATGTCAGGATGATGCAAATTAAAAAGTAATTTCATTGCCGCTTTAACGGTTCTTGCTCCAAATTTAATAAATAAAGGTTTTAAAAAGAATTTACGACATTCACTATACAGGTTACATATAAGTAGAAAGTGCTCTGTGCTTTGTTCTGAAATGTTGTCGCACCGACATGGACCTGTAGGGCGCATCTTAATCTCAGGGAATGCAACCAATAGGTGGACCGTACCCATCCTCATCCTGGTGAGAACAAACCGGTGTTGCCCTTTGGTTACCTGGAGGAGGTAAGGGTGTAGGCCCACAAATTCGTTCAAATGGTTGTAACGTATACAGGTGGAAAGTTTAAGATCATCCATGGCTCGTCTTTCTGCACAATGATTTAAGAAAATTGATTTCAGACTCTCTTTAGAGAGATCCGAAGCAGAACAGTGATCTAATGTAACGTTAAACCCAAACACACTAGAGAAGGATTCAATTGTGTATTTAATCCATGGGATTTTGAGAAAATAATCTAGACGTAAACAATCCTCAATGATGGCCCTATTAAATGAGGTTTCGTCTTTCATCCAGACCGAACGCCACAACATCAGAGGTCTCAATAATAATAGATCGTTTAGATGATGTAGTCCTAATTCTTTATGGACCAAGCTATTAGCAGTGGAGGTCGGGAGACACAGTAATTTTTTCAGAAATGTATTCTCTTCTACCTGTAGAGATTCTACCCTGGATACCCCCCATACCCCTGCTCCGTAGAGGGCAGCCGAGAGACACCTAGCTTCAAAGATCTTAAGCATTACTTTAGGCCGTCTACTACCTAATTTACTTGCAAAAGCAAATATTCCATTGGCACTCCTGATCATTTTGTCGCGCACCACCTTGTGCTCGACATCCCAGCGACCATTTTTGGAAAAGTTAACCCCCAGGTAGCAAAAATTTTCCACACACTGCACCACCTGGCCATCAATGAGATACCTATAGGGCTTTTTAGTTTTGACTTTACTAGCTCCACACTCCATCACATATGTCTTGCTCTTGTTAATGACCAACTTTCTTTTTTCGATAAAGGCCACAAATTTATCCATCAAAAGCTGTAGACCCCGGGGAGTCCTAGAGAGCAACACAGCGTCGTCCGCATAGAGTAACACGGGGATGGTACTTGTGTTTACTCTAGGGGCGTCCGCTGGTGCCTTCTTTAGGATCGAGTCTATTTCATTAATAAACAGAGTGAAAAGCAAGGGTGCCAAAACACACCCTTGTCTGATACCTCTCCTGACCCTGAATTTGTCTGTGCATTCGCCCGAAGGCCCGTACCGGACACTCGAGCTAAGCCTCTCGTATAAACGGGACAGAAAATATATAATTTCCCTAGGTGCTCCCATTTCTAGCAAGGTAGTCCATAGTATGGCGTGATCCACCAGGTCAAAAGCGCTGCTCAAATCAGCGAAACAGAGGTAGAGTGAACCATTTTTTGCTCGGGTATATTTCCCTATCAGGAGTTCCAGGTTTAAGCATTGTTCAATGCAACCTCTTCCTTTCCTGAACCCGTATTGGCAGTCTGTCATTATCTGATTAGACTCTGCCCACTCTTCTAATCGGACGAGGAGTACACGGCTCATAATCTTGACGGACGAATCCAGCAATGAAATTGGCCGATAGTTTTTAGCATTTCCTCGGTCCCCTTTCTTGTGAATCGGAACTATTATAGATTCAGACCAGGTGCACGGAATAGTATAGCGAACAGCAGCGTTAAAAACTTTGACTAGTACTGGCCCCCAAGTCTCAGGTGCGAATTTGTACACATCAACTGGGACACCGTCGGGTCCCTGGGCCTTACCGCCCTTACTAGCCCTGATACTACTTAGGACCTCCTGTAAGGTGATATCTAGGTTAAGTACTGGCCAAGAGCAACTTATCGGCAACGTTACCATGTTAGGATTAAAAATGCCAGAAAAATGCTGTACCCATGATTCCTTACCCACGTTTGAGGTTAACACGGGAAGTTTATCATCTTTTAAAAGGGGGCTGTTTACTACTGCCCAAAAAAGAGTACAATTATTCGATACAGCCGCTAGATCAAGTCGCTCCCAAGCTTCCTCACGTAGTTCAACTTTCCTTTGCTTAAGAGCTAAATTATAGTCAGATCTAAGCTTAGCTACAACTGTTTTGTCTCTAGGTTTAATGGATAATGCCTTTTTTAGTGTCTTCAGTGCCACAGTACATGCATTATTAAACCATCCCCTTGCTTTATTATTAAAATTTCCAGCAGACCTAGTAAACTTACCACTAATAAAAACATTGATTTTTGTAAAGTGAAGAATACAGGCCTCCATATTTGGTTTCTCATCAATAATTGATGTAATGTCATTTAAGCAGCATGAGATAATGCAATTAGAAATTACTTCAGCTTTATCCCCTGCCCATCTTATTCTGAATCCGTTCGGCCTATGTACCTCAATGTTTATGATAGGGCTACTATCTGGAATTATACAAACTTCCCAAAACCTAGTTTCAATAACAAGACAGTTATGATCACTAACCATGTGGTCTACAACCTTGACATCAGAGCTAAAATGAGCTAATTCGGAAGACATGCAAATAAAATCAATTACAGTGTTCGCCCCCCTCCCCACAAAGGTTGGCAAACTATCACCCTTCCCGTCCTGCTCAATCTCTAGGATCTCCAAATCGTAGGCGAGTAGGAAGGAGTTCAGAGTTTCTCCATATGTATTGTGTTGGAAATGTGTAGCTGGCTCTCCAACACGATTCAAAGTGCCACACAACTTTTGGTTAGAGAGAGGGCAAACAGAAATGTTAAAATCTCCAACATATATGAACTCAAAAACTGTATTAGAAGCTTTCATCAATTGTTTGATTGCGACGTCTAATTCTAAAATAACCCTGTGTCTGCTGGCATCAAAAACATTATTATACATATTAATCAACAGAATGTTTTTGTCTGCCTCATCAACTAACCACAGCAGTTGGGAATTATTGCCCACAGTGATATGCTCCTTCACCCTAATTCGCATTTTCACAGAGATCAGAATTAGCAAACCACCTTTGGCCCTCCCTGAGGTAGTTGCCACTGCTGGTAACTCATATGCTACAAAACCATCAAGGCCCTTAAAATTTAGACACCAGGTCTCTTGTAAACATAAGATATCAAATGTTCTAATTAGTTCTAACCACCCTAATACTTCTAATTTGGAAACTAGTCCTGCTATATTCCAACTAGCAATAAGGCAAGTTGTTGATGCCCCCTCTAAGGTATTGCAAGATGTACCCACAGACTTAGGCAGTATACTACCAGTAGTATTTGGGGACTGATATAAATCTACTCCTGCAACCACTTCCGCAAACTCGTGTCTGACCTCTTGTCAATCGCAGTTATTAAGACCAGACAGGGCATCATATCTATTGTGCAATAGCATGCTTGGTACTAGGGGGGATGGCCAGCGGTTATGCATATTCAAGTTGTTATCCCATCCTAGTGCTGGCGTTTTTGGTAGGGTTACATTTTGCTGTTCCCCATGGAAGAATTTTAATGTTAGGGGAACCACCGTACCTCTTCTACGCTGAGGTGGAAGAATATGTGTTAGGACATTAGGAAGTACATCGGGGTGTGCAAATGTTACCACCACACAGTCCCCTTTAAATCTTTTGGGGCGATTCCCTATCCAGGGAACACGTTTAACTGCTTTGATATCGTGCGCCAGTTGCTGTAACCCACCAGGCGCTAACCTCATATTACCTGAGAGCCAGTGAAGGGCCTTACTACTCAGAGAGCTGGATGACTCGGTAATACCGTCATCCAACAGGGGTACATTAGCTAACACCAGTACAACAGGTGAGGCTTCCTCAATAAACTGCAGTGGGTCTGTACCGTGAACTTGTGCTTGTGGTAAATTTACTATCAACGGACGCCCTTCTGCTGTTGTTATATTGTGATTAACTTTCGGGGCAGGCATATGGACTGGATTGGTCAGCACACCAGATGTCCCTTCTCCGGCTTGATTAACCCCTTCGGTAATATTTCTTGTTATTAATAAAGTGTTAAGACTACCTATTTCCTCCGTCAACTTTGTTTGCACACCTCCAAGTCTTTTTACTTCCGCCTGCAATTTATCTATTTTAGAGATCAGAGGTTTTACAATTTCAATGAGTTTACCCTCTACAACCTCAAGCAGTTTAGTAAACATTTCGTCATCTCCTCTGTTTCTTATAGTCCCTTCCCCTACAGCCTTTTGGGGAGCTCTCGAGGAACCTGGGGATAATGTTCTTTTCCTTTTCACTCTTGGCCTTTGACCGCCCTGTTTCCGCTGATTCTTCACACAGGCGCGCACAGGCCGGGGTGTGTGCTCAATCAATGGCAGATCATCCTCCACAGGACCAGTTACAGTTTCTGGATCTGAATCAATAACATTATCAGAGTCTACATCCAGAATAACAGGGGATGCTAGCGTGATCAATGGCTGGCTGCCAGTCTCAATCATAGGTGATGCATTTGGTGAGACCCTGGTTTCCACCAACACGAAGGGGCTATCCTCAGCTGACAGAGGTAAAGTAGGGCTTAACCTGCGCAAATCTGGTGACTGGCTTAGCCCAAGTGATTCCCTCCTTTGTTCATTTATTTTCTTTACTGTTTGCACAACATAATTATCCATGGTATTTGCGGGCAGAGCAGCAGGTTTCTTTTTAGTCGTCATCTATATATAACACGGTTGACAAACAACACAGCAACAGAGTCTTACTTGTAGACGCGTCTCTGATGAACCAGGGGGTCGAGCCCTGCCCCTGCCTCCTCCTGCCGATGAGGGGCGTAGAGGGCCCGCCCTTTGCCCGGGCTTAGCCCCGGGCGTCCCGCTCGCGTCCCGCGACGCGGGGGCTCTCCTCCCTTTCTAGGGCTCTGGCGCCCTCTGCAGCGCGACGACCCGCGTCACTGCAAACGCGCCGCCGCGAGGCCTGCCGGGATTTGCGGTCTCCCGGAGCGGCGGCGCGGAGTCCGGTGTCCAGGGACTCTTGGCGGTGGCGGCGGAGATGTCAGCGCTCCTTCGCGCCTGCTACTAACTGCCCAAATGACTCTCGTGGCGGTGGCGGCAAATGCAGGTCAGTGGTCAGTGTTGCTTCCCCCCGCTCTGCCGGGGCTCTCCTCCCTTTCTAGGGCTCTGGTGCCCTCTGCAGCGCGACGACCCACGTCACTGCAAACGCGCCGCCGCGAGGCCTGCCGGGATTTGCGGTCTCCCGGAGCGGCGGCGCGGAGTCCGGTGTCCAGGGACTCTTGGCGGTGGCGGCGGAGATGTCAGCGCTCCTTCGCGCCTGCTACTAACTGCCCAAATGACTCTCGTGGCGGTGGCGGTGGCGGCAAATGCAGGTCAGTGGTCAGTGTTGCTTCCCCACTAGTAGTAATCCCCCAGGTGGTGGGAGTGCCCCCAAGAATTTGGGTGCATTTACTTTGGGAGTTCCTGGGGACTCTGGCCTAACCAGGTCCCCAAACTTAGATACTCTTGTCTGTGAGACTGGCATGGGGTTTGCCAACTTCACAACTTCTCCCAACACTTTGGGCAAGTACAGACAGGAGCCCCTCATCAATGGAATGAAAGTTGAGGCCTATAGAGATACAGGGGCTAGCATCACCATGGTGACTGAGAGTCTAGTCCCCTCAAGGCAACTTTTACCTGGTGCCACATACCAGGTGGTAAACATTGATGGAGTGAAGAAAACTCATCCCATGGCAGTAGTAAATCTCAGCTGGGGAAGTGTCACTGGCCCCAAGAGAGTGGCAGTGTCAACCAACTTGCCTGTAGATTGCCTACTGGGGAATGATTTAGAGACCTCAGCCTGGGCTGAGGTAGAGCAAGAAACCCATTCTAGAATGGTAAACCCCCATGGTAAGGTTAGTGGGGCAGTGTTAGTCACAGCCCCAGTCCAAGATGTCCTCCCTGAACAGGTCAGGAGGGTTGTGCCAGTCACAACCCAATCTCAGACAACTCCCTTCCCAGAACAGGTTGTCAAGGCTGTCATGGTAACAGCCCACACCCAAACTGAGCCCCCTCCTGAAAAGGTTGGGAGAGTTGTGATGGCCACAGCTCAAACTCAGACAGATGATAGTGTTGTGAAGCCTGAAACTATGGATCACTCCACTCAGACAGAGAGCATTGAGGAGGAAGAGAAATCTCCCTCCCACCAGACTTTAGGAAAAGATCAGCCTCCTCAGGGAACTGATCTGACCCCTTGTGAAGAAACTGCCACAGAGGTAGTCAGGCCTAGCCTGGCAGAACCCCTGATGTCAGTGGACCCTTCCAAGATGGGACCCAGTCTGGAGCAGGTAACCTGCCCCTCTCTACCCTGCCTCAGTCAGCCCAGGGCTGTAGAGGTCAGGGAGGCCAGTGGTGGACCCCAAAGGCCCCCCTGTCCAAAAGAATTCCCCAATCAGCAGATTAAGGGCACTGAAGCTAGTAGTCCTAGCCAAGTGAAAATAAAACCAACTCCTGAGGGATCCCCCTTAAATTTAGTTAGGGACCTCCCACAGATGGACACTGTTGGGCACAGCCAAACCTGGGACCTGAGGGCCCCAAACCTGACCTGTCCCTCCAGTAAGCCAAACAGAGGGACCCAACCTCCAGCTGTAGGTAGCCAGAGGTTGACCCTGAGAGCCCAAAACAACTCAGTCTTGGAAAGAAAGGCCTCTATGATGGAAAATGATTGGAGGAAGCTGAGCCCAAAATTAGTGGAGCCTCACTTCAGTACTCCATTTCAGCACCAGCCTTTTCCTTTGCCAAAACACACCACAGGTAGAGATTCCCTATGGTGGAGACCCTCAGATACCCTTAGGGTGAGGGATTGCTTAGTGGACCATGAGATAGGGGGTAACCATGCCAGTGCTGTTACTTCCTTATATGGCCACTCAGGCAATATAGGCTTACCTGGCAAGGCTAGCCTTATCTCCTTTCGTTTGGGGGGGGGGGTTATGTAGGAAGGTAGATCCCTGACTATGGTTGCCCCCAACTTTTTTTCCTGGTGTTTTGCTGGTTTTCTGACTTAGTTGACCTGGGGCCCTGCTATTCAGGACCCCAGGCCTACTGCTCTCTCTGTAAAATGGATTCCATGTACCTTAGGTACATATCTAAATTGGATACTGAGTCACCTTACCAGTCCCTGTACAGTGTACCTTAGGTACCCAGGGCATAGGTGTACCCAGGGCCTACCAGGGGCTGCAGCATGTATTATGCCACCCCTGGCTGGCCATCCAAATCTGACACAACTGGCTGCTTGACAGCTGGGGCAAGGTGGTGTAATCACCCTTTGCTTTAGATATAGTATACCTATATCTAACCCTAAAAATGGACACACAGATCTCCTATCAGTCACTCCTATGGCAGGCCTTAACAATCCTGAAGGCAGAGTGCTTGGAATCGTGTGAGATGGTGCTCTGGCATGAGCTGAGCCTGTTTGCGGCTTTTGGGACCCATCCCTTAGCCGTTTCCATGATATCGCATACCATATACTCTTAAGTGCATTATAATCCTCGCGGTTATATGCCAACTCTGGTATCGCTTTATCAAAACATGTCGAGTAAGGTGTCATACGAATTGGAATACTAACCCCTCGCCAATTCTGGCGACGGGGTTAGCATTCCACCCTTCTAGAAGGACACGACATGTATGTAACCCCTAACCCCGGTTAAAGTCAGACATAGCCTCAGCTCCACAAAATGGATGCTGCCACCGAGACACAAGTCTGCCCTCCTGCTGCTGGGAGTCCTCCCAGAGCAGGAGGCAAGGACAAAGGGTTTCCTGCCAGGGGCGGTGCCAGCACCGTCCCAGACAGGGTTTTGTGTATTCCAGGTAGGCAGGGCTACAGAGGAAGGTGACTGCAAGTGGCACCCCGGTGCTCACTGTGCATAGGCTGGCTGGAACCAGTTCCAGGGTCACTCCAGACCCTGTGCTGGGGAAAAGCCCGCCAAGGAAGTGGGTGTAACCACCCCCCACCTAGTCCCACCCCTAGGGCAGGACTTAGTCGCGTGCCAGCCCCTTTTTACAGGATAAAGGTAGGAACTGGCCCCCTTCCAAATGAGATCATCTTTGAATCCTGAAACTACTTTCCACGAAAGGAACTCAAGACTTCTTCCTAAGATTTCTCCCTTGTGACTAAGGAGTAGTCACCCTGCATCCGCAGGCACCATCTTAAGAACACTGCGGTCTGCTGCAAGTCTCTCCTCCGGATCAAGACTGCCCAGCTCGACGAGAACCGGCTTCCCTGGCACCTCTGACCTCTACCTACATCATCAGTCACGCTGAGATTCGTGGGTGTGACGAGACCTCGAGGGACCGGCCATCTTCAAGACTGCACGACTTCTTTCCAGCAAGCCCGCCGAGTAATTTCCTGGTGAGTGCTTTGGGGTCCGAGAAGCCCCGACCCTGAGCAGCTCCAGCACCGAAGTGCAGCCTCCCAGCATCTCCACGATCTGCGTGGGGCCCTTCTGCTTTTTGCTGCTCACTGCGTTGTTTGGCTACTAGCCCGCTGGCTTGTGGCCTTCTGAACGACGCCCGACGACATTTCTGCTGCTGGTCTGGTTGCTCCAGGCTGGCCCTTGCTCCCTTCCAAAAGAGGAGCACCCCGGACCCTCCTGGTCCACTCAAGACGCCATTTTGAGTCCACCGCGTGGGCTTGAATTAGCCAAGGCTTGTTGCCCAATCCTGGGTAACTTCGACGCCGACAGCTTCATCCATCGTGGGACAGCTCGCCTCTCCATCCTGGTCGCCGACAACGCCTCCTGGTCCGTGAGATCTGCAGAGCCAGCGTCGCCCACTCACCTAGTCGAGGTGACTTCGCCCGGTGCCATCCTGGTGCCCACTTAATCACTGGCTAGTGATTCAAGAACTTGGTCCCCTCTGCTTTCAGGTTTTCTTCTTCCTTGATCCAGGCTTGGATCCATCGAACTTTTCTTCACTGGTCGCCTGCCAGCAACTTCCTTCTTCCAGGCTCCTGGTCCGGCACGAGGATTCCCGACGTCTTTTCAGACCTATGCAGCTGCAGCCCCTGGGCTAGGTAACTTCGGCATTTCGGTGCCCCAGCATAGCCTCACTATCCAAGGGTCAGGATCCACTGTCGTTTTCTTCCTACCAGGTCGGGTTCGCCCGTAAACACTAACTTTGTGAATTCTAGCTTCCATAGACTTTGTCCCGCATCCCGCGTGAGGGTGCACACTCTGCACCCGAGTTCCCTAGGCCTCCTGCTAGTAATCTAAAGGTTCAGTAGTCCAGTCCTAGCGATCCCAAAGCCTCTGAGAATCGTTACTTACCTGCTAGTAATCCGCATTCCACTTTTAGAGTATATGGTTTTTCGTGCCCCTCGGGCATTTGTGTATAACGTGCTAACTTAAGTATTTTCGTAAGAGTTTTGTTGTGTGCCTAGCACCCTGTCCTCATAAAGAGTACAGGGTTGTTGTGATTCTAATAAATACACTGTTTATTTTCATAACACTTGTGTGGTGTCCTTTCACTGGGTGTTCAAGGGGTAATGTGATGGTAAAACAGCTGGCTTAACACGCCCTCTAGAGTCTTAGCCTTAGACTGCTCGTATCCATGCTACTAGGATAGCTGGTCTATAAGGTTGACTTACAACCAATCATCAATAAGGGTTGTTTGGACTGATATATAGTGATCACTAGAATAGTGAACACTGCACATCAGGCCAACTTCTCACAGCCCGCCTCTGCGAGATTGTGTATTCCTTGTCTGGGTTTGTGTGTGACAGGACTAGGGAATTCCAGGAGACGGGCTGGGGCTGCCCGGTGGTGAATAGGGAGATCTGCATCTAGATGGGAGGGAGGAGTCGCACCTGGGACCTGAATAGGGCTGGGCCTTCCCTCTATAATGCTGGCTCCACATCCTGTGGTGTGTCTGATGTCTCTGCCCTTCACACTGAAAGAAGAGAAGGAAGACTGTCAACAAAGTGCTCCTGGACTATACTTGTCTTCCACAATGCTGGCTTCACCTCCTGTGGGGCGTCTGATGTGCCTGCCCTGCACTGTGAAAGGAGAGGAGAAGTCTGGTTAACAGAGTGCTTCAGAACTGGCTTAAACTGGGCACAGGCCCCTCTCCCCTCACATAACAAAGGATTTTGGGGTATAAGTTTTGGGATCCTGAGCCCATGAAATTAGATCACTCCTGGAACTGACAAGACGAAACCTCTGCTGAGGAGTAGCAACCTGAAGAAACTGAGGAGAGACTATTCCCAAGCTGAAGTGCTGCTTGGGGGATTGGCCTGCAGTGGTTGCCTTGCTGCAAAAGGCATGAGAAAGACTTTGTGGACTTTTCTTTTCAACTTGTGCAAAGATTTCCAAGGGCTTGGAAGAGAGCTTGTCCCCTGACCGAAGTCCCAGGACCAGTGGACTTCACCAGCCTTTGTGAATTGCTGCTGGAAACAAGTGGCTACAGAGGCAGGGAGCTGTGACCGACTCTCCCGACCTGCCCGAAGTCCTGTAGGCACCGCACCAAGCAACGTCCGCCTCGAACAACGCAAGCTCCCCGCTTACCGACTCCGTCCTGACGCCGTCAACGAGCCGTAGCCTGCACCGTGATTGGAAGGACACCGCAACGTGCAACGCCTTACTACACCTAATCGAACTGGTCTGACCGATGCGGTCACTGCTGCTGACTTCGAGTCCTGTGACCGCACTGGACTTGGGCACCGCCTCGCCTGCTTCGCGACGCACCACCCGACTCGCACCGCTGACCAGACTGATCTACGCCTGCTCCCGAACTCGTGCTCGTTCGCCGCACCGCAAGCTGCAAGCACCGCATCAAAGCACCGTCTCCCCCTGCAATGTAAGCCTTGGATCCACCAACTCTGTCAATGGGCTGCTGCTTGCACCTCATTGAGGGACAACGCGACCTGCAACGCTTCCTTTCTGCGTCGCGACAATCACCGGAACCGGCTCGCACATCCGTGCCGGCCGCCCCCAGGAAAAGGTACTGTTTTTGAGTCTGTCGACATTTGAGTGGGCCCGGACCGCCGCGGTCCGCTGGATTTGTTAGACTCTGTGTTTTTTCAGCGCGCTGTAGCCGGACAAGGCTACCGACTCGCACAGAACTTTGATTTACACCTTTTTAACCAGAACTCTTGAAATTTAACAGTACTGTCGATTCTTTTTGTCGTTTATTGGTCTTGCGGTAACTCTATATAAAATATACTTATTTTTTATATAAAACCTGTGTGGTGTCCATTTGTAGTGTTGTCACTGGGTTACTGTATGTGATCACAAATGCTTAACTTACATCGCCTCTGAAATAAGCCTTGACTGCTCGCTCCACGCCACCTAGAGGGTGAACAGGGGTTATTTTAAGAGGGTAATTCCCTTGCCCTGACTAGAGGAGAGGGTCCCTGCTTGTCACAAGTACCTACCTGTGCCAACCAGAGACCCCTAATTCTAACAGGTAGGGTTTAGATGTGGATATGGCACCCAGTTGTTTTGACGTTTATGGATGAATTTCGCAAGCCCAATATTTAGCTTAGTGTTGTCAGGGTTAAGAGCTGCTATTATTGCTTGGCGGCAAGATCGAACTCCCAACATGATACATTGTCCTTGCAGCAATAACTGTCTGGCTATGAGCAATGCAGGACATGCACAGACGATGTGTTCCATTGTTTCAGAATGGTAACCACACAACCTGCATTCAGTAGTGCTACTTGTCCGGCGCCATTCGGGGAGGTTCTTCAGAAAGGGCCAGTGTTCTGAGTGTTTGGGGCAAGGTGTTAACATGCATACACAGTAGGCACAACAGGCATGAAGCTGTTGCATTTATCACTCCTTCTACTACCCGAGTGAGTCGACAAATATTTAGGCTATTTGATATAGGGCCCCAAAAGGGTACAATACCTTTCATGGCATCGGTGAACTTCTGCAGAGTGGTATCTGTCTGATCTACATCTTCGGTGTTAATAACCCTCCAAACTCGGGATAGGTATGTGCTCCAATGTTTCAATCAATGGTCTTTATGGTAATTGGCCGGAGCTATATATACAGGGGGTAAGAGAGATAACACCTACCTGACCATCCCTCAGGGAGCCAAACATAACCCTGGGACCCACAAATGAAGTAGACACTGGAGGGTAGTACTAAGGGTGAACTATCTGTCGCACTCAGCTTATATGTAGTGTTGTACCTGCTCTCCCCTACCTCTATGGTCCTACTCCCCTGGACACAAAAAGTAGCTGTGGTGTTAACCACTGACAGAGGCATTGGCTTATCCTCAGTGACATTACGAGCCTGAAAGGACTGGAAATATTACGACGTGTTGAACCACAGGAAATCATCCATTTCCCTACGAGACCATGTTCCTTTTCTTACCCCTTTGTATGCATGCATGCCGGAGCGTAGGAACAACCTACCAAATGGCTCTTGACCTTCAGGAGCACTAGGAGGTGCGCTATGCTGGGAGCGTACATTTTGAACCATGGTGCGGGAATCAACACTCTTTCTGTCAAATGTATTAAATGAGGGAGGTGGACGTACCATGCTAAGCAAAGCAAACCACCCCTCCCAGCTATTAATATAGGACAACGGCATGGACAATACGTTCTCACTTTTATGGGTCACCGAGGGAAGTAGTCCACACACCCAACATTTTGACATGTTAGACGCATTATGTGTCTGGTGCAACATTTGTATAAACACATTATCCTTATGAGACTTTCGGTGTTCCCCTTTGTGAGGTGCCAAAGTTACAAACATATGTTCAGGGGGAGCAGGTGACCCAGTGCGAACCCAATAGTTTGGGCAGGGACGAACACTCAATTATTTCATTTGTTTTGGCCCATACACATACACCCAAGTCCCTGTTGCGCTAGTGTCAACTTTGCGAATTCAATACCATTTCATGCTCAGTAGTTCAATAATTTGACAGTTCTCAAAATTCTCATAAAATCCTATCATTCAAGTTTCCATCTTCTTTGTCGGTGGACCAATTAGTTGAAAAAAATGAAGATAACATGGACAGACTAAAATGACCACAGAAACTTTATTTGCATAATGTTAAATTTTATCTAACTCAAGGACATTAATGGAAAGAAATACCTCATGAGAGAAAATACACACTAAACCCATCAGCAAATTATCAATCTCAAGAAACATATGTTGCATGGAGGGGGTAGGTTAAGAGACATATGCATAAATCAATACTCAATTAGGAATGATAGATAAAGAGACAAAAGAAAAAGGATAATAACTTTGAATTATCAAAGATACCAACCCAAAGAACAAGAATGAGGAAAACCACAACCCAGGCCTAGGTAGCGACAGAGGATCCCCAGACAGAGAGTCAGGGATCAAAGACTCTAAGACCAGGACAAGGATAGGACCGGACCAGCTAGGCCTTGCTGCAACCCAACTATCAGCAGCACACCTTCTTTCTCCTCACACCTAATGCAGCAGCCTCATCTGCCGCCCTCACATCGTAGCAACCCGCCAGACCCCACTTCTAAATCACTTATTCTTTATGCCCTTATCATACATGTCCATCCCACTAAAGTTGCTAATGTCACCCCTTCTAGCTACGGGATTGGTTAAAATCGTGGGGCAGATGGTCACCCTATCATTAGGTCATACTTCTTTGACTACCCCATTGTTAGACTTTCGTTCCCACATATCAATATACATCTCTATTCTCTCATGAGGTGAAAGTAATAAATTAAGGACAAATGTTAATACATTCAACATTTTGGGGGTTTTCACACAGTCACTGGAGTTGGCTACATGTTAAGCATCATGTCCTTCACTGTGCCATGCTATTTCTGCTTGTTCAGCATTCCATCCACTCAATCACGTGGTTTGTACTAGGGCTGGGCATAGTTTGCATAGAGCCACTACGCACACTACTCAGAATTCTGGAAAAAATGTGTGGAAAACGAGGACACATCCTGAGGGTCCATGTGCCCGGGACAGGGGTCCCTCGTACCTGGGCAGGCTCCCCGATCTCCCCGGCCTGGCTGAGTTGGAAAGCAGGGTCAGGGCCTGGGGTTTGGGAGCCCCTATCCTGTGGCCTGCCAAGAGTCCATCTACTGGGACAAGAGTCCCTGATGCAGAGCCCGGGCGATCTGCAAGGCTCCATGGGTCCCGGGCAGTCCTCCCCCGGGCGGTTGGGTCCCATGAGCACCTGCAGGCCTCTCCATGCCTGAGTACCAGCATGGGGTTTCAGAGCCCCCTGAGCCCTGGAGCCCTGCAGCCCCAGTGCCCTGCAGCCCCGAGCCTTGCAAGGGCAGGCGGGTGCCCTCCCGTGAAGGTTAGGGGCCTCCGAATTACTAGGGGCAGGGTATGCCGGGACACCCCTCCCGGCTGGCGGTTCTCTGCCGGAGACCAGATGGTCTATGCTCGGACATCACCTCTCCTCCGTCCGGGGGGTGCTCTGGCCCACGGCGTGGCAAATGCCCGGGAAGGGCTCCACGACTCCCGGGCAGTCCTCCCCTGGGCGTCCGGCCCGAGAGCTCCGGTGGTCCTCCCTGTGCCTGAGGCCCAGCGTGGGGTTTCAGAGCCCCCATGATCCCTGCAGCCCCTGAGCCCTGCAGCCCCCGAGCCTTGCAAGGGCAGGCGGGAGCCCTCCTGCACAGGCTCGGGGAAGGCAGATTGGTGTTATTTCAGTCCCGGCCATCTGGATGCACCTTTCCCCTCGGCCATCTGGTCGTACGCAATGCTTTCCATTGGGGCGACCAGATGGCCGGGCTTCCCTGGAAGTCCTGATGAGGGGATATTTGCCTCCCCGATCCAAGCGAGGGCTCCAGGAGGTCGGGCGCCTCCGCGCCCTGGGTCCCCTGTGTCACTCGGTGCGCTTGGGTTCCGAAAAAGAGGGGTAGCCTTCCTCTGGATTACTAGGGGCAGGGTATGCTGGGACAGCCCTCCCAGGCTGGTGGTTCTCTGCCGGTAACCAGATGGGCTTTGCTCAGACAACACCTCTCCTGCGTCCGGGGGGCTCCGGCCCACAGCATGGCAAAGTGCCCGGGATGGGCTCCATGGGTCCCGGGCAGTCCTCCCCCGGGCGTCCTGGCCCGAGAGCTCCAGTGGTCCTCCCTGTACCTGAGGCCCAGCGTGGGGTTTCAGAGCCCCCCTGAGCCCTGCGGCCCCGGAGCCCTGCAGCCCCCGAGCCCTGCAGCCCCAGAGCCCTGCATCCCTGCAAGGGCAGGCAGGAGCCCTCCCGCGAAGGCTCGGGGCAGGCAGATTGCAATTATTTCGGTCCCGGCCATCTGGTTGCACCTTTCCCCTCGGCCATCTGGTTGCAAGCAATGCTTTCCAATGGGGTGACTGAATGGCTGGGCTTCCCTTGAAGTACCGATGAGGGGCCATTTGCCTCTCCGATCCCAGCGAGGGCTCGAGGATGTCGGGCGCCTCAGCACCCTGGGTCCCCTCCATCACTCGGTGTGCGCGGGTTCCCAGAAAGAGGGGTAGCCTTACTCCGGATTACTAGTGGCAGGGTATGCCAGGACACCCCTCCCGGGCTGGTGGTTCTCTGCTGGTGACCAGATGGGCTATGCTTGGACAACACCTCTCCTCCGTCCGGGGAGCTCCGGCCCACGGCATGGCAAAGTGCCCGGGATGGGCTCCATGGGTCCCAGGCAGTCGTCCCTGGGCGTCCAGGGCTCCATCCTCCAGGCCAACAGCATGGCAAAGTACCTGGGATGGGCTCCATGGTTCCTGGGCAGTCCTCCCCGGGCGTCCGGTCCCAAGAGCTCCGGTGGTCTTCCCCATGCCTGAGGCTCAGCCGGGGTGCCCGGGAAGCGGAGGCCCCAGCTCTGCCCTGCGTAGGCAGGCAGGAGCCCTTCCACGAAGGCTCGGGTGGGCAGCTGGGAGCCCTTTCCATCCCGGCCATCTGGTAGCACCTGCCCCCTCGGCCATCTGGTCACACCCAATGCTTTCCAATGAGGCGACCAGAAGGCCGGGCTTCCCTGGAAGTCCTGATGTGGTGCCATTTGCCTCTGTGATCCCAGCGAGGGCTCCAGGAGGTCGGGCCCCTCGGTGCCCTGGGTCCCATCCATCACTCGGTGCGTGCGGGTTCCCAGAAAGAGGTGTAACCTTCCTCCGGATTACTAGGCGCAGGGTATGTCCGGACACCCCTCCTGGGCTGGGGTTCTCTGCCGATGACTAGATGGGCTATGCTGGAACAACACCTCTCCTCTGTCCGGGAGGCTCTGGCCCAAAGCATGGAAAAGTACCTGGGATGGGCTCTATGGTTCCCGGGCTGTCCTCCCCCGGGTGTCCGGTCCCGAGAGCTCCGATGGTCCTCCCCATGCCTGAGGCTCATCCGGGGTCACCAAGCCCCCAGAAAGCAGAGCCCCCGAGCCCTGCCCTGCGTAGGCAGGCGGGAGCCCTACCACAATGGCTCGGGTGGGCAGCTGGGAGTCCTTTCGGTCCTGGCATCTGGTCGCAACTGCCCCCTCGGCCATCTGGTCACACCCAATGCTTTCCAATGAGGCGACCAGATGGCCGGGATTCCCTGGAAGTCCCGATGAGGGGCCATTTGCCTCCACGATCATAGTGAGGGCTCCAGGAGGTTGGGGGCCTCAGCGCCCTGGGTCCCCTCCATCAACCGGTGGCGCGGATTCCTAGAAAGAGGGGTAGCCTTTCTCTGGACTACTAGGGGCAGGGTATGTCCGGACACCCCTCCCTGGCTCGCAGTTCTCTGCTGGGGGCCAGATGGGCTTGGCCCGGTCAACACCTCCCAAGTGTCTGGGGCTCCCTCCTCTGGCATCGCAGAGTGCCCAGGACAAGTGTGCGGGTTCCCAAAAAGAGGGGTAGCCTTCCTCCGGATTACTAGGGGCAGGGTATGCTGGGACAGCCCTCCCAGGCTGGTTGTTCTCTGCCGGTGACCAGATGGCCTATGCTCGGACAACACCTCTCATCTGCCCAGGGGGCTCGGCCCACAGCATGGTGAAGTGCCCCGGACAGGCTCCATGGGTCCCGGGCAGTCCTCCTCCGGGCATCCGGGCCCAAGAGCTCCGGTGGTCCTCCCTGTGCCTGAGGCCCAGCATGGGGTTTTAGAGCCCCCATGATCCCTGCAGACCCTGAGCCCTGCGGCCCCCAAGCTCTGCAGCCCCCGAGCCTTGCAAGGGCAGGCGGGAGCCCTCCCGCAAATGCTCGGGGCAGGCAGATTGGTGTTATTTCGGTCCCGGCCATCTGGTTGCACTTTTCCCCTTGGCCATCTGGTCGCACGCAATGCTTTCCAATAAGGCGACCAGATGGCCGGGCTTCTCCGGAAGTCCTGATGAGGGGACATTCGCCTCCCCGATCCCAGCGAGGGCTCCAGGAGGTCGGGTGCCTCCACGCCCTGGGTCCCCTGTGTCACTTGGTGTGCGCGGGTTCCCAAAAAGGGGGGTAGCCTTACTCTGGATTTCTAGGGGCAGGGTATGCCAGGACACCCCTCCCGGGCTGGCGGTTCTTTGCCGGTGACCAGATGGGCTATGCTCAGACAACACCTCTCCTCTGTCCGTGGGGCTCTGGCCCACGGCATGGCAAAGTGCCCGGGACGGGCTCTATGGGTCCCGGGCAGTCTTCCCCAAGCATCTGGGGCTCCCTCCTCCAGGCCAATGGCGTGGCAAAGTGCCTGGGATGGGCTCCATGGTTCCTGGGCAGTCCTCCCCCGGGCATCTGGTCCCAAGAGCTCCGGTGGTCCTCCCCATGCCTGGGGCTCAGCCGGGGTCCCCAAGCCCACGGGAAGCTGAGGCCCCGAGCTCTGCCCTGCATAGGCAGGCAGGAGCCCTACCGCGAAGGCTCGGGTGGGCAGCTGGGAGTCCTATTTGTCCCGGCCATCTGGTTGCACCTGCCCCTTGGGCCTTCTGGTCACACCCAATGCTTTCCAATGAGGTGACCAGAAGGCCGGGCTTCCCTGGAAGTCCCGATGAGGTGCCACTTGCCTCCCCGATCCCAGCAAGGGCTCCAGCAGGTCAGGCCCCTCCGCGCCCTGGGTCCCCTCCGAAACTCAGTGCGTGCGGAGGCATGCAGTTCTAGGCAGAGAGGCGGAGATCACGTCAGACGACATTCCAGGACCAAAAGGGTCCGTCTGCCCTCCCTCCTATGGGGCGTACTTTACCTCATCATAGGATTTACTAAGACCTTATCATTGCGCACAGTGGAGTGTGAATATTGTTCACCCCACCGAGTGGAACCCTCTCAACAGAGTTTGGTAAGAGCGGAGCCCGTTATATTAAGGTCCTGATGAATGCCGCGGACCCAGTTGGGCCTACAGGCAGAAACATGTTGACCTCACATACAGCGGTGGGGGGACACTCATTTCCCCATGACACCGATCACCTCATTTTAACTACCATATGGATGTCAGCATCATTAAAATTAAGCAGACACCCATAATGGCCTTTTAACTCACCTTATTTTTCTTTGGGCCCCCACTTAGTTTAGAAGTGCATCCCTGTCGTCAGGTGCATGCCCGCCCTCTATCAAACCAAGTTTTTAGAGGGCGAGGACTGGTCAATGATGAAGCATGACACCTGGTGGTGTGTGAGACCAGTCCCTCACTTTTTGTGAGATGCCTGCACTCACAATATAGCACTACACTTAATTTTGCAATACTTAGACTGGTAGCGGTTCATTGTGATACACATACCATACCATTCCTTACCTCAGGTACACTACCATACCATACCATACCTCAGGTACCATACCATACCTTACCTCAGGTTCCATCTCATCCCATACCTTACCTTACCTTACCTCAGATACCCTAACATACGTTACCTCAGGTACCCTACCATACCTTACCTCAGATATCCTACCATACCTTACCTCAGGTACCCTTCCATACCATACCTCAGGTACCCTACTATACTTTACCTCAGGTACCCTACCATACTTTACCTCAGGTACCCTACCATACTTTACCTTACCTCAGGTACCCTATCATACCATACCATACCTTACCTCAGGTACCATACCTTACCTCAGGTACCATACCTTACCTCAGGTACCATACCTTACCTCAGGTACCATACCTTACCATACCATACCATACCATACCATACCTCAGGTACCCTATCATACTTTATCTCATGTACCATACCTTACCTCAGGTACCCTACCATACCATACCTCAGGTTCCCTACCATACCTTACCTCAGGTACCCTATCATACCATACCATACCGTACCTCAGGTACCATACCATACCTTACCTCAGGTACCATACCTTATATTAGGTACCATGCCATACCTCAGGTACCCTACCATACCTTACCTCAGGTACCCTACCATACCTTACTTCAGGGACCCTACCATACCTTACTTCAGGGACCCTACCATACCATATATTACTCCAGGTACCCTACCATACCATATCATACCTTGCCTCAGGTACCCTTCCATATCATACCATACCTTACCTCAGGCACCCTACTATACATTACCTCAGGTACCCTTCCATACCTTACCTCAGGTAACCTACCATACCATACCACAGGTATCCTACCATACCTTACCTCAGGTACCCTACCATACCATACCTTACCTCAGGTACCGTACCATACCACACCATACAATGCAATACCTTACCTCAGTTACCCTACCATACCTTACCTTAGGTACCCTACCATACCTTACCTCAGGTACCCTACCATTCCTTACCTAAGGCACCCTACCATACCTTACCTCAGACACCCTACCATACCTTACCTCAGGTACCCTACCATACCTTACCTAAGGTACCCTAACATACCATACCATACCTTACCCCAAGTACCCTACAATACCATACCTTACCTCAATTACCCTATCATACCAAACAATACTTCAGGTACCCTACCATACCATACCATACCTCAGATACCCTAACATACCTTACCTTAGGTACCCTATCATACCTTACCTCAGATACCCTTCCATACCTTACCTCAGGTACCCTACCATACCATACCTTACCTGAGGTACCCTACCATACCTTACCATACCTCAGTACCATACGTTATATTAGGTACCATACATTTGCGCAGGTACAATATCTTACCTCAGGCACCATACCTTACCTTAGGTACCCTACCATACCATACCATACATCAGGTACCCTAACATACTTTACCTCAGGTACCCTACCATTCTATACCTTACCTCAGGTACCCTACCATACCATAACTTACCTCAGGTACCATACCTTTTATTAGATACCATACCTTACCTCAGGTACCCTACCATACCTTACCATACCTCAGGTACCCTACCATACCTTACCATACCTCAGGTACCCTACTATACCTTACCTAGGGTACCCTAGCATACCTTACGTCAGGTGCCCTACCATATCATACCTTACCTCGGGTACTGTACCATACCTTACCTCAGGTACCATACCTTACCCCAGGTACCTACCATACCATACCTCAGCTACCCTACCATACCATACCTCACATACGCTATCATGCCATACCTTACCTCAGGTACCATACCATACCATACCTTGCCTCAGGTAGCCTACCATACCATACCTTACCTCAGGTACCATACCATACCATACAATACCTTACAATAGGGACCCTACCATACCTTACCATAGGTACCCTACCATACTATACCATACCTTATCCTATGTACCCTACATATATCATACCTTACTTCAGGCATCGCACCATACC
Organism: Lissotriton helveticus; assembly: GCF_964261635.1. Classification (NCBI taxonomy): domain Eukaryota; kingdom Metazoa; phylum Chordata; class Amphibia; order Caudata; family Salamandridae; genus Lissotriton; species Lissotriton helveticus. Next base: position 684,572,846 of record NC_136070.1, on the reverse strand, counting down.
TTACCTCAGGTACGGTTCCATACCTTACCTCAGGTACCCTACCATACCTTACCTTACCATACCTCAGGTACCCTAGCATACATCAGGTACCCTAGCATACCTTACCTCAGGTACCCAAGCATACCTTGCCTCACGCACCCTAGCATACCTTACCTCAGGTACCCTACCATATCATACCTTACCTCAGGTACCCTACCATAGCATACCTCAGGTCCTCTACCATAACATACCATACCTCAGGTACCCTAGCATACCATACCTTAACTCAGGTATCCTAGCATACCTTACCTCAGGAACCCTACCATACCAAACCTCAGATACCCTACCATACCATTCCTAACCTCACATACACTATCATACCCTACACTACCCTACTGTATCATACCAGAACATACCATACCGTACTTTACATCAGGTACCCTACCATACCATACCACACCTTACCTCAGGTAGCCTACCATACCTTACCTCAGGTACCCTACCATACCTTACCTCAGGTAACCTACCATACCTTACCTCAGGTACCCTACCATACCTTACCTCAGGTACCCTACCATACCATACCATACCATACCATACCATACCTTACCTCAGGTACCGTACCATACCACACCATACAATGCAATACCTTACCTCAGTTACCCTACCATACCATACCTTAGGTACCCTACCATACCTTATCTCAGGTACCCTACCATACGTTACCTCAGGCACCCTACCATACCTTACCTCAGACACCATATCATACCTTACCTCAGGTACCCTACCACACCTTACCTCAGGTACCCTAACATACCATACCATACCTTACCCCAAGTACCCTACAATACCATACCTTACCTTACCTCAATTACCCTATCATACCAAACCATACTTTACCTCAGGTACACTACCATACCATACCATACCATACCATACCATACCATACCTCAGATACCCTAACATACCTTACCTTAGGTACCCTATCATACCTTACCTCAGATACCCTACCATACCTTACCTCAGGTACCCTACCACACCATACCATACCATACCATACCTTACCTCAAGTACCCTACCACACCATACCATACCATACCTCAGGTACCATACGTTATATTAGGTACCATACATTTACGCAGGTACCATATCTTACCTCAGGCACTATACCTTACCTTAGGTACCCTACCATACCATACCATACATCAGGTACCCTAACACACTTTACCTCAGGTACCCTACCATTTTATACCTTACCTCAGGTACCCTACCATACCATACCTTACCTCAGGTACCATACCTTACCATACCTCAGGTACCCTACCATACCTTACCTAGGGTAACCTAGCATACCTTACCTCAGGTGCTCTACCATATCATACCTTACCTCAGGTACTGTACAATACATTTCCTCAGGTACCATACCTTGCCTCAGGTACCTACCATACCATACCTCAGCTACCCTACCATACCATACCATACCATACCTCACGTACCCTATCATGCCATACCTTACCTCAGGTACCATACCATACCATACCTTGCCTCAGGTAGCCTACCATACCATACCATACCTTACCTCAGGTACCATACCATACCATACAATACCTTACCATAGGTACCCTACCATACCATACCTTACCCTATGTACCCTACATATATCATACCTTACTTCAGGCACCGCTCCATACCTTACCTCAGGTACCGTTCCATACCTTACCTCAGGTACCCTACCATACCTTACCTTACCTCAGGTACCCTAGCATACATCAGGTACCCTAGCATACCTTACCTCAGGTACCCTAGCATACCTTGCCTCACGTACCCTAGCATATCTTACCTCAGGTACCCTACCATATCATACCATACCTCAGGTACCCTACCATAGCATACCTCAGCTCCTCTACCATAACATACCATACCGTACCTCAGGTACCCTACCCTACCATATGGTACCATACCTCAGCTACCCTAGCATATCGTACCTCAGGTACCCTAGCATATCGTACCTCAGGTACCCTAGCATACCATACCTTAACTCAAGTATCCTAGCATACCTTACCTCAGGTACCCTCGCATACCTTACCTCAGGTACCCTACCATACCTTACCTCAGGTACCCTCCATACTTTACCTCAGGTACCCTACCATACCTAACCTCACATACACTATCATACCCTACACTACCCTACTATATCATACCATAACATACCATACCGTACCTTACCTCAGGTACCCTACCATACCATACCTCAGGTAGCCTACCATACCATACCATACCATACCTTACCTCAGGTACCATACCATACCATACCATACAATACCTTACCTTACCATAGGTACCCTCCCAAACCATACCTTACCTTAGGTACCCTACCATACCATACCTTACCTTATATACCCTACATATATCATACCTTACTTCAGGCACCTTACCATACCTTACCTCAGGTACCATACCATACCTTACCTCAGGTACCCTACCATACCCTACCATACCTCAGGTACCCTAGCATACCTTACCTCAGGTACCCTAGCATACCTTGACTAAGGTACCCTAACATACCTTACCTCAGGTACCCTACCATATCATACCTTACCTCAGGTACCGTACTACACCATACCTCAGGTACCTGACCATACCATACCTCACATACCCTATCATACCATACCTTACCTCAAGTACGATACCATACTTCAGGTACCCTACCATACCATACCATACCATACCATACCATACCATACCATACCATACCATACATTACCTCAGGTACCCTACCATTCCTTACCTCAGGTTCCGTACCTTACCTCAATTACCATACCTTACCTCAGGTACCAAACCTCACCTCAGGAACCCTATAATACCATACCTTCCCTCACATACACTACCATACCCTACACTACCATATCGCACCATAACATACCATACCTTACCTCAGGTACCCTACCATACCTTAACTCAGGTACCCTACCATACCATACCATACCAACCCTCCCCTCAGGTAGCCTACCATACCATACCATACTTTACCTCAGGTACCATACCATACCATACCATACAATACCTTCCCTTACCATAGGTACCCTACCATACCATACCTTACCTTAAGTACCCTACCATACCATACCATACCTCAGGTACCATACGTTATATTAGGTACCATACATTTACGCAGGTACCATATCTTACCTCAGGCACTATACCTTACCTTAGGTACCCTACCATACCATACCATACATCAGGTACCCTAACACATTTTACCTCAGGTACCCTACCATTCTATACCTTACCTCAGGTACCCTACCATACCATACCTTACCTCAGGTACCATACCTTATATTAGATACCATACCTTACCTCAGGTACCCTACCATACCTTACCATACCTCAGGTACCCTACCATACCTTACCTAGGGTACCCTAGCATACCTTACCTCAGGTGCTCTACCATATCATACCTTACCTCAGGTACTGTACAATACCTTTCCTCAGGTACCATACCTTGCCTCAGGTACCTACCATACCATACCTCAGCTACCCTACCATACCATACCATACCTCACGTACCCTATCATGCCATACCTTGCCTCAGGTAGCCTACCATACCATACCATACCTTACCTCAGGTACCATACCATACCATACAATACCTTACCATAGGTACCCTACCATACCATACCTTACCCTATGTACCCTACATATATCATACCTTACTTCAGGCACCGCTCCATACCTTACCTCAGGTACCGTTCCATACCTTACCTCAGGTACCCTACCATACCTTACCTTACCTCAGGTACCCTAGCATACATCAGGTACCCTAGCATACCTTACCTCAGGTACCCTAGCATACCTTGCCTCACGTACCCTAGCATACCTTACCTCAGGTACCCTACCATATCATACAATACCTCACGTACCCTACCATAGCATACCTCAGGTCCTCTACCATAACATACCATACCGTACCTCAGGTACCCTACCCTACCATATGGTACCATACCTCAGCTACCCTAGCATATCGTACCTCAGGTACCCTAGCATACCATACCTTAACTCAAGTATCCTAGCATACCTTACCTCAGGTACCCTACCATACCTTACCTCAGGTACCCTCCATACTTTACCTCAGGTACCCTCCATACTTTACCTCAGGTACCCTACCAAACGTCAGGAACCCTACCATACCAAACCTCAGGTACCCTACCATACCATACCTAACCTCACATACACTATCATACCCTACACTACCCTACTATATCATACCATAACATACCATACCGTACCTTACCTCAGGTACCCTACCATACCATACCTCAGGTAGCCTACCATACCATACCATACCTTACCTCAGGTACCATACCATACCATACAATACCTTACCTTACCATAGGTACCCTACCAAACCATACCTTACCTTAGGTACCCTACCATACCATACCTTACCTTATATACCCTACATATATCATACCTTACTTCAGGCACCTTACCATACCTTACCTCAGGTACCATACCATACCATACCTTACCTCAGGTACCCTACCATACCCTACCATACCTCAGGTACCCTAGCATACCTTACCTCAGGTACCCTAGCATACCTTGACTAAGGTACCCTAACATACCTTACCTCAGGTACCCTACCATATCATACCTTACCTCAGGTACCGTACTATACCATACCTCAGGTACCTGACCATACCATACCTCACATACCCTATTATACCATACCTTACCTCAAGTACGATACCATACTTCAGGTACCCTACCATACCATACCATACCCTACCATACCATACATTACCTCAGGTACCCTACCATTCCTTACCTCAGGTACCCTCCATACCTTACCTCAGGTTCCGTAACTTACCTCAATTACCATACCTTACCTCAGGTACCAAACCTCACCTCAGGAACCCTACCATACCATACCTTCCCTCACATACACTACCATACCCTACACTACCATATCGCACCATAACATACCATACCTTACCTCAGGTACCCTACCATACCTTACCTCAGGTACCCTACCATACCATACCATACCAACCCTCACCTCAGGTAGCCTACCATACCATACCATACTTTACCTCAGGTACCATACCATACCATACAATACCTTCCCTTACCATAGGTACCCTACCATACCATACCTCACCTTAAGTACCCTACCATATCATACCTTACCTCAGGTACCGTACCAAACCTTACCTCAGGTACCCTACCATACCATACCTTACCTTATGTACCCTACCATATCATACTTTACCTCAGGTACCGTACCAAACCTTACCTCAGGCACCCTACCATACCTTACCATACCTCAGGTACCCTCTACCATACCATACCATACCATACCATACCATACCTTACCTCAGGTACCCTAGCATACCTTACCTCAGGTACCCTAGCATACCATACCATACCTTATGTACCCTACCATACCATATCATACCTTACCTCAGGTACCCTACCATACCTTACCATACCATACCAAACCTCAGATACCCTAACACACCTTACCTCAGGTACCCTACCATACCTTACCTCAGATACCCTACCATACCTTACCACAGGTACCCTACCATACCATACCTTACCTCAGGTACCCTACCATACCATACCTTACCTCAGGTACCATACCTTATATTAGGTACCATACATTTACGCAGGTACCATATCTTACCTCAGGTACCATTCCATACCCCAGGTACCCTACCATACCATACATCAGGTACCCTAACATACTTTATCTCAGGTACTCTACCATTCTATACCTTACCTCAGGTACCATACTATACCATACCTTACCTCAGGTACACTACCATGCCATACCTTACCTCAGGTACCCTACCATACCTTACCTCAGGTACCCTACCATACCTTACCTCAGGTACCCTAAAATACCATACCATACCTTACCCCAAGTACCCTACAATACCATACCTTTCCTCAATTACCCTATCATGCCAAACCATACTTTACCTCAGGTACCCTACCATACCATACCATACCATACCTCAGATACCCTAACATACCTTACCTCAGGTACACTACAATACCTTACCTCAGATACCCTACCATATCTTACCTCAGGTACCCTACCATACCATACCTTACCTCAGGTACACTACCATACCATACATCAGGTACCCTAACATACTTTACCTCAGGTACCCTACCATTTTATATCTTACCTCAGGTACCCTACCATACCATACCTTGCGTCAGGTACCATACCTTATATTAGGTACCATACCTTATCTCAGGTACCATACCTTATCTCAGGTACCCTTCCATAAGGAGTAGTTTATTACCTGTAACTCCAGTTCTGTAATTGGGGTATCTCTGTTATAGTCATAATCTTGTGAATAGTCCCGCCCATGTGCGTGGACCCCGGAGCAATCGAAATAGTCTCTTAATTTGTCTTCTTCTGCAGTCCTGCATAGACACTTAAGAGAAAATCAAATACAAATAATGCAGCCTAAAACTACAAGGCTACAATGGCCAGCACTTCATCTTGAAGTGAAAAGGATAGCCAAATAATATAAAATTTTACACACTTTGTAAAGTTTCACACCTAGAGAAACTCCCCTTCACAAAAATCCTTTGTCATGATAGAGAGGAAGGATTGGACAGACAAACCCCATAGGCTGCCATTATGTGTCTGGAAAAAGGGATACCGTGCCTTTAAGGAATTCTCCAGAGACCCTCGGTATCCCAGGATGCACAGCCAAAGGCCTTTTACTTTCAGTTCTTTTTGAAGGTGTATAAAGCTAGGCCTGTAGCATTCAGTGCATTATCATTTCATCCACCGGGGAGGAGGTAGGGCGCTTATGAATATAACAGAGATACCCCTACTACAGAACTGGAGTTACATGTAAGAAACTACTCCTTCTGTAGTAGGGGATCTCTGTGTATAGTCAAAATCTTGTGAATAGAATGGCAAGCCTATCCCCACAAACCAAACCAGCGGTGGAGGAAAAGACAAAAAAAAAACTACTGTGCAAACAAATTTCTCAACGAAACCTGCCCAACCTGAGCATCTGCTCTGGCATCAGAGTCCAGGCAGTAGTGTTTGGCAAAGGTATGGACCGACTTCCAAGTGGCAGCCCTACAGATATCTGCAATGGGAAAATTACGTAGCAAAGTTGTTTTAGCTGCTTTGCCCCTGGTGGAATGAGCCTTAGGCTTACCCCCTAAGGTCTTGTTAGCCTTTTGCTAACATAACTGTATACAGGACATTATCCATCTAGAGATGGACTGTTTAGATGTGGCAAGACCAGTCCTGACTGACCCATAATTGACAAACAATTGGTCTGACCTACGAATGTCCTTGGTCTTGTCTAAGTGAACTTCAACACCCTTCTTACATCCAGGGAATGAAGAGACCTCTCTGCCGGAGAAGAAGGATTTTGAAAACATGTAGGTAAAGTTATCGACTGATTGACATGAAAATCAGAAATCACTTTAGGCAGGAACTTAGGGTGAGTCCTCATGACAACCTTAGAAGCATGAAACTTCTATAGGGCTCTTGGCAACACAAGGCCTGGATCTCACTCACCCTGCAGGCCTATGTTATAGCCACAAGGAAGGCCGCCTTCCAGGAAAGATGCTGCAGAGAAGCCTTATAAATAGGTTCAAAAGGTTCCTTTATCAACCGAGACAGCACCACATTCCGTTCCCATGAAGGCAACGGACATCTAACAGGAGAAAATACTTTCTTCAATCCCTCCAGAAAATCTTTAATTACAGGAATCTGGAAGAAGGATGTTTGTGAAGGGCATTTCCTATATGCAGTTAATGCTGCGAGGTGAACCTTAATAGAATGGAAATTAAGGCCAGATTGAGCCAAATGCAAGATATATGGAAGGATGACATCTTCCTTGCAGGAGGTAGGATTAGCGTTCTTGGACGTGCACCAGATGCAGAACCTTTTCTAATTGTAGGCATAGGAAGTCCTAGTGGAAGGTCTCTTAGCCTCCTTGAGTATCTCCATGCAGATGTCAGGCAAGTTCAAGTGTCCATACTGTACTATCTCAGGAGCCATGCCGCCAAACTCAATGATGAGAGGTTGGGGTGCACCATTGCCACCCGAACTTCGTTAGAAGGTCCTGCCGACGTGGAAGTCGCAGGTGGGGTTGGAGAGACCGGTGGAGCAGGTCTGTTAACCACCAGTGTCACGGCCACTCCGGAGCAATGAGGATCATTCGCGCTCTGGATTGAGACAGCTTGATGAGCACTGCCGGAATCCGGGGAATGGGTGGAAAAGCGTATAGAAAGCTGTTTGACCAGCTAATCCACAGCGCATTCCCCAGAGTCCCCGGTTGGTAAAACCTGGAGGCGAAGTCTCGGCATTTGCTGTTTTCGGCGGTGGCGAACAGATCTATGTCTGGAGTGCCCCATCTTCCGAAGATGTCTCCTAGTACCTCGTTGTTTAAGACCCACTCGTGGTTTTCCTGGACCAGCCTGCTGAGTGCGTCCGCCTGAGCATTCTGCACACCTGGTAGATGGGTAGCCGTTATCGTCAGTCCTCTGGCTAGCAGCCAGTGCCAGATCGCCTGAGCTTCCTGGGACAGTGTGCGCGATCTCGAGCCCCCCTCCTTGTTGAAGTAATACATTGTGGTCGTATTGTCCATCTGTACAAGCAAGGAGTTGGTCTGAAAGAACGGATGAAAGGCTTTCAGCGCCAAATGAACAGCTCTGAGTTCCAGAAAGTTGATGTGGTAGGTGGCTTCCGTCTGGGACCACGTTCCTTGGATCTGTAGATGGTCTGAATACGCTCCCCAGCCGTGGAGAGAAGCATCCGTCACAATAGTCTGAAGGGGAATGTCCTTGTGGAAGGGAACCCCCCTGAGGAGATTCTCTGCCGAACAACACCATCTCAGGGACTGTTGAGCGTGTAGAGACAGGTGGATCCTGTCGTCCCAGCTCCCTCATTTCTGGTCCCATTGATCCTCCAGACATTCCTGCAGCGGTCTCATGTGGAGGCGTGCATGTGGCATGAGGAAGATGCAAGAGGCCATCGACCCCAGAAGAGAAGACACCGTCCTCACTGTCGTTGATGGAACAGACATGAGAGCCTGAACCTTCCGAAGGATCGATAAGCGTTGCTCCTCCGAAGGAGACACGCTTGCTCCGAGAGTATTGATGGAGGCTCCCAAGTGCTGCAGGCACTGAACCGGAGTCTGGATGGACTTGGCAATATTGATATGCAAACCCAGCTGATTCAACAGAACGGCCGTCCTGTTGAAATGCAATTGTGCTTCCTGGAAGGTGGAGGCTTTGATCAACCAGTCATCCAGGTACGGGTAGACAAACACCTTGTTCTTTCTCAGGTGCGCTGCTACCACTGCCATGCATTTTGAAAAAGTCCTGGGTGCAGACTTCAGACCAAACGGTAGTCCGGTGTACTGATAGTGATTGGCACCGATAAGGATTTGCAGGAACTTCCTGTGTTTCCGTGCACTGGGCACATGGAAGTACGCATCCTGCAGATCTATTGTGCAAAGCCAGTCTCCTTGTTGCAGCTGAGGATAAATCTGGTGCAAGGACAGCATGCAAAACTTCTCCCTGCAAATCCATTTGTTTGCTTGTCGCAAATCCAGAATGGGTCTGAACTCGTTTTTGTCCTTTTTGCATACCAGAAAGAACCTTGAGTATAGACCCTTTCCCCTTTGAGACAGAGGGACGTCTTCTATCGCCCTTTTTCTTAGCAGGGTATCGGCCTCCGCTTGGAGTTCTCGCAGCTGGTAGTGTAACGGAACCGGTGGAATAGCTGGAGGAGAGCTGACAAGCCGAAGACTGTATCCATTGCAAACAATATTCAGCACCCACTTGTCCTGAGTAATATTTATCCACTCTGACAAGTAATTCTGTATGCCTCCCCCCACCGGAGCAGGTAACGGACAAGGGGGAAGTAACTCCTCAGGGCCTAGACCCGGCCGGGCCCTTATTCGCCGAGGAGGCCTGCTGTCTGCCTCTGCCCCTCTGACGTTTCTGGAAGGGTTGTCGCTGGTATTGCTATTGTTGCTGCTACTGTTGGCCAGCTTGGCGTCCTTGCACCCGCTGATAATTTTGGGAAGAGTAACGCCTCTGAAAGGGACGGAATGACTTTCGCTGGTCTTTTGGTTTCTCCAAACCTAAAGCTTTCAGCGTTTCCACTTCCCCCTACATGCGGGCCATCTCTTCGTCCACATGAGCCCCGAAGAGGGTAGATCCTGAAAAAGGCAAGTTAACAATCCGCTGTTGCGCCTCAGGCTTAAGAGAGGTAAGGCGCAACCACGAATGTCGCCTCAAGTTTATGCCATGGCAGTACCCATGCACAGCCAGAAGAGAGGCATCCACCGCTGAACTCATGACCTGATTTGAGACCATCATGCCCTCATTCAAAATCTCCTAGAAGTCTTCCCTCCTGTCCCTCAGGAGGAGCTCAATCAATTGCTGCAGGGACTCCCACAAAGAGCGGTCATATCGGCCGAAAAGCGCTGATTCACTAGCTGCCTTCATCGAAGTGGCAGCTGTACTGCAGACTTTCCTTCCTGCCGAATCCATGAGATGGCTCTCCTTGTCTGGAGGGACTGTAGACAACAGGGCAGTGCAATGCTGCTTCTTGGCCGCTGTCACAATGACAGAATCCGGCACAGGATCTGCTCTCAAGAACACTGGATCAGAATCCGGGGCCTGTACTTCTTTTGAAGTCTAGATGGCGCCGACTTCACCGAGGCCGGCGTCAGAAACAGCTCCATGGCCGGTTCTTCCAGTCCTGGCACCAAAGGTAGCAAAGGGCGAGAGAGGTGCCTGCGCTGCAATGTTTAAAAAATCACAGAGGTGGAAGGGGTGGGCACAGTCAATGTGATCCCCAAATTCGCTGCCCCCTTCAGCAGCACACCCTGGAAAGTCACAATGTCATCCACTGGTGACACTCTCGTCGGAGGAGAGCCCGCCAAAGGGGGAGAATATCTCCTGTCACTGGACGAGTCGGTATACCTGGACCGTGACCTTTCCCTCCGCCGACGATGGCGTGACCTCGTCGAAGATCTACGCTCACTGCGAGAGCGATGCCTTCCTCTGGATCTTGACCTTGGCTTTCTGGGCCTTGCAGGAACCACCGGCCCAGGAGGCTGCGGAAACGGAAGAGGTTGTATGGGAAAAACAGGGTTCGGTTGAGGAAGCAGAGGCGGTGGTGGAGGCGGAGTCGGAGGAGGAGGAGGCAGAGGTGGTGGAGGTGGTGGAGGAGGAAGCTGCGGAAGAGGAGGAGGCGTAGGCGTCCTGGGCCTTGAGGGCGAGTAGGTCCGGGAATAATCAGAGTCCGGTGACCTAAGAATTCTTCTCTTCTTACGAGCAGGCCTCCAGGAAAACGCTCTGTAAGCGAACCTTTCTGAGCGCGAGCGCCGGCGACGCCGCGACCGGGGACTCGCCGATGAGATGCTAACCACAGAGACACTAGACACCGTTCTGGGCCTCGACTTCCTCTTTGACATCGACTTTTCTCTCCTCGACGTCGATCTCTGTGACGTCTTTCTTTTCGACGTCGTTCTTCCTGACGTCGACAAACTCCTCAACTTTGAGTGTCTTCGCCTCTATGGCTATCTTTCTCTCCTCGACGTCGACCTTTTTCTTCTCGACATCGATATTTGTGTCGACGTTGAAGGCGAACGGCGGTGCCGCCTCGACGGCGAGCGCCTGCCTCTTCGGGACTCATCGCGACGTCGATGGTGTGTCGACGCCGGTGAAGTCCTCGACGTCGACCTTGTCCGAGGTCTGAACGTCCTACCCCTTGACGCGGATGTCGCTTCGACCCAGAGTCCTGGGTCGACGGGGAGCAGTTGGTAGTCATACCTCTCGACGACGATGTCGAAGCCATCAACGTCGACTGGGACCAATGCCTTTTCTGGGCCTTTTCTTGACTGGGGAGCCCCCCAGAGGCCGATGCACGGGCAGAGGATAATGACAGAGTCGATCCATGCCCAGAAGTCACACCTGGTTCTTGATGTCTCCTCTGTTCCAGGCCTTGGAGACAAATCTTCTCCCTGTCACGCAGGGTCCTCTTGGAGAAAGAGTGACAGATATCACAGGAGTCAGGGACATGGGTAGAAGGGAGACAGAGTATGCATACTCTGTGGGGGTCAGATTTTGCCTTCTACCTATCACACTCAGGGCACTTGTCAAATAAAGCTGGCATTTTGATAAGAAAGAGGTGGCAACACTGGTCAAAAAAGACAGCACCTGGAAGAGGAAGACCCCAGACGTCAAATGAAACACTCAAAACACTGGAAAAGCTCCAAAAATTGGGAATATACCCAAAAAGGTAGAGCCCAATGCTCCAGGGTCCTGCTAGCAGGAGCCAGAAAAAAGAACTGAAAGTAAGAGGCCTTTGGCTGTGCATCCTGGGATACCGAGGGTCTCTGGAGAGTTCCTTAAAGGCACGGTGTCCCTTTTCCAGACATATAATGGCAGCCTATGGGGCTTGTCTGTCCAACCCTTCCTCTCTATCATGACCAAGGATTTTTGTGAAGGGGAGTTTCTCTAGATGTGAAACTTCACAAATTGTGTAAAATTTAATATTTGGCTATCCTTTCCACTTCAAGATGAATTGCTGGCCAATGTAGCCTTGTAGTTTTAGGCTGCATTATTTGTATTTGAATTTCTCTCAAGTGTCTATGCAGGACTGCAGAAGAAGACAACTTAAGAGACTATTTCAATTGCTCCGGGGTCCACGCACATGGGCGGGACTATTCACAAGATTATGACTATACGCAGAGAACCCCTATTACAGAACATACCCTACCATACCATAGGTACCCTACCATACCATACCATACCTTACCTCAGGTAACCCTATCAAACCATACCTTACCTCACGTACCCTACCATACCATACCATACCATACCTTACATACCTAACCTTACCTCAGGCACCCTACCATACCATAATTAACATCAGGTACACTACGATACCTTATCATACCTTACCTCAGGTACCCTACCATACCTCACATCAGGTACCCTATCATACCATACCTTACCTCAAGTACTCTACCATACCATACCTCAGATACCCTAACATACCTTACCATACCTCAGATACCCTAGCATACCTTACCTCAGATACCCTACCATAACATACCTTAACTCAGATACCCTACCATATCATACCATACCTCAGGTACCCTACCATACCATACCATATCATACCTCAGGTACCCTACCATACCATACCATGCCTTACCTCAGATACCATACCTTACCTCAAATACCCTATCCTACCATACCATACCATACCATACCATATCATACCATACCATACCATACCATACCATACCTCAGGTAACCTACCATACCATACCATAACTTACCTCAGGTATACTACCATACCATACTATACATTACAACAGGTACCTTACCTTACCTCAGGTACCATACCTTATCTCAGGTACCCTACCATACCTTACCTCAAGTACCCTATCATACCTTATCTCGGGTACAGTACCATACCATACCATACTTTACCTCAGGTACCCTACCATACCTTACCTCAGGTCTCCTACCATATCATAACTCAGGTACCCTACCATACCTTACCTCAGGTACCATTCCATACCTCAGGTACCCTACCATACCTTACCTCAGGTACTATACCTCAGGTACCCTACCATACCATACCTCAGGTATCATACCATAAGGTACCATTCCTTACCTGAGGTACCTTACCATACCATAACATACAATATATTACCTCAGGTACCCTACCCTACCATACCATACCATAGCATACCATACCATACCTCAGGTACCCTACCATACCATACCATACATGACCTCAGGTACCATACCTTACCTCAGGTACCCTACCCTACCATACCATACCTTACCTCAAGTACCCTACCATACCATACCATACCATACCTCAGGCACCCTACCATACCTTACCTCAGGTACCCCATCATACCATACCTTACCTCAGGTGCACTAAAATATCATACCATACCTTCCCATACATCAGGTACTCTACCATACCATACATCCGGTACACTATCATACCTTACCTCACCTCAGGTACCATACCATACCTCAGGTACCCTACAATACCTTACCTCAGGTACTATACCATACCTTACTTCAGGTACCCTACCCTACCATACCATATCATACCATAACTTACCTAAGGTACCCTACCATACCTTACTTCAGGTACCCTGCCCTACCATACCATACCATACCATACCTTACCTAAGGTACCCTACCATACCATACCATACCATACCATAAAATACCATACCAGAACTCCGGTACCCTGCCATACCATACCATACCTCAGGTACCCTAGCATACCTTACCTTAGGTACCCGACCATACCTTGCCTCTTGTACCATACCATACCATACCTTACCTCAGGTACCCTACCATACCTTACCTCAGGTACCCTACCATACCTTACCTCAGGTACCCTACCATACCATAACATATCAAACCATACCTCAGGTACCCTAGCATACCATACTATACCATACCTCAGGTACCCTGCCATACCTTACCTCAAGTACCATGCCATACCTTAGCTCAGGTACCCTACCATACCTTACCTCAGGTACCCTACCATACCTCAGGTACCCTACCATACCTTACCTCAGGTACCCTACCATACCATACCTCAGTTACCATACCATACCATACCTTACCTCAGGTACCATACCATACCTTACCTCAGGTACCATACCATACCTTATCTCAGGGACCCTATCATATGATATCATACCAGACAATATAATACAATACCTTACCTCAGGTATCCTACCACACCTTACCTCAGGTATCCTACCATACCTTACCTCAGGTATCCTACCATACCTTACCTCAGGTACCCTACTATACCATACCAAATCATACCATACCTCAGGTACCCTACCATACCATACAATACCTTACTTCAGGTACCATACAATACCATACCTTACCTCAGGTACCCTACCATACCATACCTTACCTCAGGTACCCTACCATATCATAACATACCTCACCTCAGATCCCTAACCTCAGGTACCATACCATAACATTTCATACCATACTTCAGGTACCCTACCCTACCATACCATACCGCAGGTACCCTACCAAACCATACCATGCCTCAGGTATCCTACCATGACATACCACACCTCAGATACCCTAGCAGACCATACCATACCTTAGGTACCCTGCCATACCATACCATTACATATCTCAGGTAACCTAGCATACCATACCATACCTCAGGTACCCTACCATACCATACCTCAGGTACACTACCATAACATACCATACCTCATGTACCCTAGCATACCATACCATACCTCAGGTACCCTACCATACCATACCTCAGGTACCCTAGCATAGCTTACCTCAGGTACCCTCACATACCTTACCTCAGGTACCCTACCTTACCTTACCTCAGGTACCTTACCTTACCTCAGGAACTATACCATACCATACCTAAACTCACATACACTATCATAACATACCCTACCATACCATATCTTACCCTAACATACCTTACCTTACCTCGGGTACCCTACCATACCTCATTACAGGTACCCTACCATACTATACCATACCTTACCTCAGGTAGTCTACCATACCATACCTTACCTCAGGTACCATACCATACCATACAATAACTTACCTTACCATAGGTACCCTACCCTACCATACCTTACCTTACCTCAGGTACAGTACCATAGCTTACCTAAGGTACTGTACCATACCTTACCTCAGGTACCCTATCATACCTTACCATACCATACCTCAGGTACCCTAAGATACCTTACCTCAGGTACCCTGGCATACCTTACCTCAGGTACCCTACCATACCATACCATACCTTAGGTACCCTATCACACCATACAGTACCTTACCTCTGGTACCCTACCATATCATACCCTTACCTCAGATACCGTACCATACTTTACCTCAGGTACCTTACCATACCATGCCTTACCTCAGATACCATACCTTATCTCACATACACTATCCTACCATACCATACCAAAACTTACCTTTAGTATATTACCATACCCTACTATACATTACATCAGGTACCATACCCTACCTCAGTTACCCTACCCTACCATACCTTACCTTGCCTCAGGTACTATACCTCAGGTACCCTACCATACCATACCTCATGTATCATACCATTGATGGAGCAGATGTCATCTGCAGTCAGGCATTGTTTTATTTTTTGTGCTTCAGACAAGCTGCATTTAAACTGCCACGCACATTTTGGTGCAGGTTAAAAACATGGCACATGAAAAATATGAAAGTGAGGCCTATTCAGTCTGAAAATGCTTTTTCTGAATTAACTTGTGTTTTTTTTACAGTCTAGAAAAGGTGGCCTTTTTAGCTTTGAAGATTAATAGAATGTGTTTCTCTCTTCCCAGCTCATCCCATGTAATCTAAATTTACTATTCCTTTCTTAATAGACTTTGACTTGTTGCATATTTTGATAAACATTTTCAGTTAATAACACCTCTTTTTATAATGTGTGTGAATTAATAATGCACCAAACACGACACAGGGGACTAAATGCCTTTTTGCATGAAAAGCTATCTAAAACACTAATGCATGTTGCTGTGTGCACTATATTAATTGTGTGTGCTTTTAAAATTTACACTAAAGCATGAAGATGCTATTTTGCACATTGCACATTTTTGCATGTTGTACACAAATTAGAAAAAGCAGCTTTATACTAATAACTTGGCTAGGTAAACATTTATAAGGGGTATTAGTATGGAGTTGGGAAACATAATGGGCTGATTTACATGAAATTAATATTATCTTTGTGTTTGTTTTATTTTTGGGGCCTACACAAAACATGGCTGCCTGTGAATGCATCAATGCTATGGCTTGCAATTTAATGAGAAGGGAGCATGCGCAGACTGTGGCAGCTTTCCTCATGACAAGAAGTGAAGGACATCTTGAACTGTAGACTCTTGTGACTGTGCCAATGTACCAGTTAGTTAAAAGTATCCATCTGACTGCACTGTGGAAGGAAGGAAGGATGAATTAGAATGAAACATTTTTCCTAGTAAATGTTGCAAATGTTTATAAATGTAGTTATTCATGTATGCTTCCTTTGTTAAAACTGGTAAAGTCAGGATTTTAGAATGAGTCAGGGGAGTGAGAACTCATGCCATCATGACTGACCAATCACGTACAGGTTTTCCTGAAAGATGCTACATCTTTGTGTAGTCTGCCAATAATTAGAGTATAAAATAATGTCCTCTCTGGATGGGGGCTGGCTTTCTCAGCTCAGCTGGCTTCTATGGCTTAGGTACGCGAAACGTCTCGGGAGATTGCTGAAGGGGAGGTGCGTCCGAGGAGAGTCAGGGGGAGGTTTCTTGCTTCCACGTCATATCTTGGCACTGCAGGCCACATTACTTTGAGGTCTGGTGAAGGGCGGGCTGTCTCCCTCCTTTTTGCTCTTTAGACACAGAGAGATGCACAGAGCAGCAACAGATAGAAAGGCTCTTTAGATTTAGAGGCTAAACTTTAAGTTTATGCTTTGACTAACTAATTAGGTCTGAAAAGATGTATTTGTCTTATGCATTTATTTCTCTTAATGGGAGATTTCTGCCAACTATTTAATTATTGATTAGCTTTGCAAGACTATTTTTCTTAGAAACTCTTTAAGAATTATGACTGACATTTTGCGCCACATTTTCTTCCCTACATGTTATGCTTATATGCAGACTGTAATGTGTTCTTTATTAATGCTATTTTTCCTGTTCTCCAAATTCTGTAACCCAATTGATATTTTACTAATGAATAAAGGGTCAGAGAAAAACTTAACTTTTGACTAGAAAATAAAACCCTTTAAAATACTCAACAACTCTCTTTATTGGCTTGAATAATAATTGTAGTTTTTACTGTTCATGATTATTTAAAATCTCCTGAAGGTAGTACATGGTGTGAAGGGCCCAACACCTTTTGAGCGGTAAATTAGAGGTAGCATGAAGGTTTTACATTGAGAAACTACCAGAAGAAATTACCGCTCCATCAGTTTTTGGTAATCAGAGGATGGTCATTATTGATTAGTTTGGTGATTAATGACTATTGATTTCACCATCAACTATTCAACTAATTTATTTATTTATTTAGTTATTGACATTTATAAAGCGCAGCATATACCCGAAGGTGTCTTGGCGCTGATTAATTTGCCAACTCGATGTTATTAAGCTTAGTTGCTCTGACCTCGTGCCCCATAACCATGAACTTATTTATTGAACAACCAGGTTTTCAGTTTTTTGCGAAATTGGAGCAATGTGGGACATGATCTGATGTCCTGCGGCAGAGTGTTCCAGAGTCTGGAAGCTGCTACCACAAAACGTCGATCACCCCACATGACTGTCCTGGTGCGAGGCACCGATAGTTGTTTGCTATTGGCAGAACGCAGCTGACGTGTTGGTTGGTAAGGACGCAGATGGTCTATTAAGAACTGCGGACCCTGTTTGTTTAGTGCTTTATAAACTATGCACTGTGATTTAAATCTGGCTCTGTTCTGAATCGTCAGCCAGTGTAGTTTTATTATTGCATCTGAGAGAGGTGCAAACTTAGGGATTCCAAGGAGCAGGCGAGCTGCCGCATTTTGTATGGTCTGCAATTTTTTTATAACTCTGACTTGGGAGTTAATGAAAAGCCCATTACAATAGTCCAATGATGTCAGGACTAGTGAGCTCACTAATGTTTTAATGGCAGTTGTTGGGAGGTAAGGGCTTATTTTCCGAATCATGCGTAGTTTGTGGTGGGCTGTGGAAGCCACTTTAATGGCATGATCCATGAAGTTTAAACGATCATCAAAGATTACTCCCAGGTTTCTTACTTTGGTCACCGGTTTAGGAGGGGCACCGAACGTTTGGGGCCACCAAGAGGAGGGCCAATCCGGTGAAAGTTGTCCAAAGATCATTACCTCGGTTTTTTCCGAGTTGAGTTTTAGGCAGTTTACGGCCATCCACTCACCTATCTCTGTCAGTCCTCTCTGAAATCGTTTGGCGACCTCTTCTCCGTCGCCTCTTATGGCCATAACCAATTGCGTGTCGTCCGCGTAGGAAGTTAGGCTCATCCCATGTGCCTTGATGACATTGGCCAGGTCCGACACATAGATATTAAACAGTGTCGGACTTAGGGATGAGCCTTGAGGTACCCCACACGGCTGTGACAACTTGGCAGATTGGTAGGGGCCAAGAGTGACGGCCTGCGTTCTCTCAGTGAGAAATGAGGCAAGGAGATCTCTTGCCGTGGAGGTATTGACCTTAAGAGGGAAGTAAAATAATTGCCCAAGTTGGATAAATGTCCAAGTCCTGATTCCTGACTCCAATGCTCAGAACCTGAAAACTGGCAAAGCAGTACTGGCAGGTGATGCAAGAAGTGGTGTGAGTATCAATAGGGTTGTGAAATGTTGTTAATATGCTAGCATGTATTTTTTGAAGTGTTGAAAATATTAAGTTTTTTTATTGATGGTGAAATTTTGCTCATTTTGAATTGATGGTGTTATTGATTATATTGGTAATTTCATAGGACATAATTTTTTGGTTATTGATTACATGTTTTAACTCTTCATGTTAAGTTAGTGTCTTGTTCTATGTTGTCTGGAACACGCAGGTATGCACACCTGTGGAATCCCGGGAAGGAATAGCGGGTGGTAAATGGAAGCCACACTGCACTGAGGTTACTCGTCTGTTGGAATAACACTGAGAAGCTAGGTAGGGCTGGCAGTGTTAAATTAGGGACTATTTTCGGTGTGAGTGATTAATAGCAAAGAGTTCGCTGGTGAAACTTTGGTCTGATATCACCTAGAAAGGGTCACACCAAAGGAGTAGCAGGTTCTTCTGAGCTTGATTGACAGCAAAAGGGTTCGCTGGTGAAACTTTGGACTAAGATATATCCTGAAGGATAAGTCCAAAGGACTAGCAGGTTCTTCTGAGCTTGAGTGAAAGGTAAGCGGAAGGGATTTACCTGTAGTGTTTGAAGAGTAAACGGAAAGTCTCACTTTGTGAAGGGTAAGCGGAATGTGTTACTCGCAGTGAATATAAATCTATCCTTTATTTAGCACGACAGAGTAGCGAATGTATTTATGTTGTTACTAACAGAGTTATTGATTAAGAGAAATATTGCAGTAAGATTTTGTGGAGGGTCAGTGGTAGGAGTAAAACTGACTGAAATTGAGATTGACAGCTTTGGAAAAAAGAAATTGCATTGAACTATTGCAAAAATGAAAATGTTTGAAGGTTCTAAGAAGCTGTTAGGAGGTAAAGTGAAAAATTCGTTTTTTATTGGTGATGCTCCTGAAGGAACACCTGTGCATTTTATGTCTACCAATTTGGGACAAAATACATGTATGTGGGTGCACCAATGGTGCAAGATTACTGAAAAAGAAGGTGCTTTGAGGTTTCCAAAGGATGGTACTTTTGAATTGCAAATTATTGACAAATTAAGGGAAGTGTTATGTGAAATAAAGACACCATCTAAAGCTGCACAATTTGAGGCCTTAAGCATGTGGGAAAAAGCAGCAAGAGAGAAAGCAAGTGAGGATGAAAAGGTAAAGCACCAAATTCAGGAGAAGGGAATTAATGATGATATAGAGCTTCAAATAAATAATGATTCAGGGGATGAAAAAATGGATGCATTGATAACTGAGTGTCCACCACTTTATGTGGTTCCCATGAAAAATACTGAAAATAATGTACCAGTAAATACTACAGGGGCTACTGCTTCTGTTGAACAGAGAGAAATACAGACTGAGAGAACTGTGCAGACATTTTATATTGACCCATTATCTGTTGATTCAGCACTGACAGTGATACCTCCAGGTGTTACTGCTTTAAATGTGCCTGATTCAGTCCAAGAATTGCTAACTGCAGATGCACAGATAATGCCTAGAAAAATTATGACTGTCCCAATTAATATGGTCCCTACTGAAAAAGTTCAAAGAGCTGCAGAATCAGTGATTATGGCAGGGTTTATTTCAGAAACTCAGGATACACAGATTATTGAACAGAAATTACACCAAGCACTGAAAGGTGAGGGAAAAATGGTATTTACAACATCTGCAGCCGAGGATAAAATAAATATATTTGAAAATGGGATTTTTCAAACCTGCTCTGAGGAAGCAGCAGTAATTAAAAAGATAGCGAACATGGGAGAACATATTAACACAGGCCCTGAAAAAGAGAAACAGCTTAGTGTTTTAAATTCAGCATTTGAACATGGGGAAAATAATAGTCCTTACTGTTTAAATAATGAAAATGTGAACCAGTGTCAGGAAAAAGAATTAATTTCCCTGAGTATGGAAACAGCTGCATGTGCATTAACTACACATAATGGACTGACAGATTTCGCTCAAAATTATGAAACTGATGGTTCAGGAAGTTTTTCATTTCAGAAAAGTGTCAGGGTACATATGGATGATGAAGCACATGAGAAAATGTGTTCTTCAGGATTGCATTTGCACATTGCAGAAATAAAATATATTTTTATATTTTCAAATGCAATGGGTTTGAGAAATTAGGAGACAAATGGGCAAGAAAACATGAGAAGAAAAAGAAACCACCAGACCTAGCAAGGAAAATGGATAAGGAAAAGAAGCCACCAGATATAATTGAGAAAAATAATAAGCAGAACGAGGGAGAAGCTTTTGCTTACTCATTGAGAGAAATGGTGGGAGAAGTGCATGTTCATATGCCACAGAATAAAAGTGAACTTGCAGCATTTCTGAACACAATACCACAATTGAGAGACACATTTATGCTGTGGTACCCACAAGTTGATGGATTAGATGAAATTTTAAAAGAGTTGTGCATTAATTTGGAAATGTTATTTTACATTGCCATGCAAACTGAATTGTGGTTTGAATATAAAGTTGTTGTGAAAATGCCAGGTGGCGAGACAATGAAAAGGGTTTGCATGAATGCACCATCATTTTCTGTTGTTACGGAGAAAAACATAGCAGAGATGACTTTCCTGAAGGGCAGAGTGCTAGCAAAGGATGTTGATTGGGTACAGATTAAAAGAACACAGGATGGAAGTAAAGGTGTTTTGGTTCGTGCAAATTCAGGTATGGATGTTGTACTGCTGGAAAATGTGTCCTTTTGCCATCTTTATAACAGATTTGAGCATTGGAAGAAGAAAAATAAATTTAAACATGATGCACAAAAACATGGAGAAAATACAGGTGCAAAATATGCCAGTTAAGCAAATGCAAATGTCAGTACAGGTACCAATGGCAGGAATTTGTCAAGCACAAATGGTCCCACAAAATATGGAAAATGCTAAAATTAATTTAAATAAGGTGTCCAGAGCAAATGTGAATTATTTCCAGAGACAAAATGAGAACGCAGTCAAACAGGTTGCTCTGTTTGCAAATGAGAGTTTTAACACTCACAATTCTGAATTTACCAAGTCCATTATGAAGGCAGTGGAAAGTCCAGATTTAGTTGCAGGAGTTTCAAACAAAGAAATTACAAACGCAGTTTTAGAAAAATGTGCACCAAAAATAGGCCCATTTGAGGAAAATTGCAAAACTGTTGTCTGTGACTCAGGCCTAGCAGGAAAACAATTATTTTGCAAATTAAGCAGCACAGATTACTGTACACCAGATAATGTTAATTTTCAGATTCCTGATGAGGATGTACATTTTAAAATGGCCCAACAAGAGACAGTTGTAGCATTGTTTTCAGAAAAGACAGTTGAAAAATTACCTTCTGCTTTGAAAAAAATAATAAACACAGAAATAAGAGAGTTCACAGAGAAGGATGCCAGATTAATAAAATGTGCAGAACATGTCTTATTAAAATTTGAACAAGATGACATGTATTCAGGAACACAATCAGTTGCAGGAATTTTACCAATAAAAGGATTTTTGATGGAATTGATTAGAAGTATGTGTAACTTTCTGATCATAGGTTCACAGAAAATAAATGAAAAGAACAGAATAGTGCAGGAGATTAAAAACATATTCTTTCCATGTTGTCCCGTGGTACCGAATCCAGCCAATATATTTTTTCACATTCCATGTGCTGAAGAATGGCTTATTTTTATTGATTTTTGCCAAGTTCATGTCACAGTGCCATTGGATGAGAATAGTCAGGAGTACTGTCAAAAAGAAGATGAATGTCTGGGACACAACATTGGAAAGGGAGGTAGAAAGGTGTCACCAGAGAAGGTGGAAATGATTTCCAAGAAAAATCCACCTCAAATTCAGAAAGAAGTCAGGACATTTTTGGGAATGGTGAGCTGCTGTAGAGAGTGGTTACTAAACCTTTCCCTAGTGGCTAAGCCTTTACTGAGGCTGACACACTCAGGTGTGTCTGATCCGCTTCCATTGGACAACAACTGCACAAAAGCATTCCTAGAGTTGAAAGAGAAAAAATTTCGCGCCCCAGCACTAGGAATGAAAGTTTATTTGAAAGAAAATACACTAATTTGCAGTGAGATGGAGGGCTGCGCTCTCTCATTGCCTATTGAAAAAGATGACTGTGTTCAAAGGTCTGTGATGTATTGCCCTATGACCTTTGACCCTAACTTCACAGAAATGTCAGCAAATGAATTGGATTATGATGAAAATGAATATGAGTGTCTAAATATCATGAAAATATGCATAAAGCCAAATTCAGACTTTAAGGATGAACGTCTGAGTCAGCCCAACAGTGTACATTTTGTAGATGGCCCATGTTTGAAAGGTGACACATTAAAAGCAGCACATGCTGTGCTCCTTATACATGATGTTGTGAAAGTTTCATGGCTTTCAGTAGTTACCCCAGCCCAAAATTCGAAATTGATTGCCCTTACCATCACATGCAGTTTATCTGCTCAAATGAGAGTTACTGTTGTCATGGGAGAGAGAAATGCTAATTCAGTCGCACAAATTTGTGTTCTGTTAGCATATATATTCTATGGAATCTTCACAGATGAATTAAAAGAGGCTCAAGAAAATGTTTTTGAAGCAGCACAACCGGGTTGTATCAGAACTGTTTTTGAGAGAAATGACAACTGCAAAGTGGCAAAAGTGTTTTTGCAAAGACTGATGCCCAGGTATAGATTGCCAGTTTCTCTGAAATCAGATCATAATGTGGTCTCAAAGATAATGAGTGCAGAACAACAGATTGGACAAGGAGTGGATTGTAGCTATCTGCCTGAAGTGTCAAGCATAATAAAGCAACACAATGGCAGCACGGAGTTACCTTTTGCAAAAGACTGTTTTTCAGCAACACTAAAGTGGCTTGAAAATGCAAATGCACTTGTGGAAAACACTGATGAGAACACTAGCCATTGCTGTGTAGGTCTGGTTGATGTACAGTGTGCAGTTTCTCACCAGATTGCAGCTGCTACACAAGATCTGCATAATGGATGGTGCAACGGCTTTGGTCTGAGAGATGCTGTTGTGAAACATCTGAATCTGATCAAAGTGAAAATAAGAGTGAAAGGCCTTGGTTGAAAAAGTGCAAAGGATTGATGGTGCTCTGTCAGAGCTTCTCAGCACCTAAGTAGTCTAATTTGCATGGAAAAAAGTACAGAATGCCACACTGTATGAGCCATTCTGATGGCAAGCTGAAGACAAAGAGCAAAGCAATGCTGAAACTGTCCTGTTGAATTCTCCTTTTTTATTATTTTAGTTACTTGTTTTAAAGAAGACTAACAGCTCCAAGAAGCTACTGACAGAACTCTGCACTAAAACATATGAGCTTGGCTATATATGATCTGATTACAGACCAAACTTGTGTTTGCCTTAGAAATGGAAGTAACATTGTTATATGCTCAGCTTTTGCAATAAGAAATGTCACTAGTGAAATGAAATATGTGTGAAGAATTATAAATCATTTTAATATGATTTGAATCATCAGAAGGGTGGATTGATGGAGCAGATTTCATCTGCAGTCAGGCATTGTTTTATTTTTTGTGCTTCAGACAGGCTGCATTTAAATTGCCACACACATTTTGGTGCAGGTTAAAAACATGGCACATGAAAAATATGAAAGTGAGGCCTATTCAGTCTGAAAATGCTTTTGCTGAATTAACTTGTGTTTCTTTTACAGTCTAGAAAAAGGTGGCCTTTTTAGCTTTGAAGATTAATAGAATGTGTTTCTCTCTTCCCAGCTCATCCCATGTAATCTAAATGTACTATTCCTTTCTTAATAGACTTTGACTTGTTGCATATTTTGATAAACATTTTCAGTTAATAACACCTCTTTTTATAATGTGTGTGAATTAATAATGCACCAAACAGACACAGGGGACTAAATGCTTTTTTGCATGAAAAGCTATCTAAAACACTAATGCATGTTGCTGTGTGCACTATATTAATTGTGTGTGCTTTTAAAATTTACACTAAAGCATGAAGATGCTATTTTGCACATTGCAAATTTTTGCATGTTGTACACAAATTAGAAAAAGCAGCTTTATACTAATAACTTGGCTAGGTAAACATTTATAAGCGGTATTAGTATGGAGTTGGGAAACTTAATGGGCTGATTTGCATGAAATTAATATTATCTTTGTGTTTGTTTTATTTTCGGGGCCTACACAAAACATGGCTGCCTGTGAATCCATCAAGGCTATGGCTTGCAATTTAATGAGAAGGGAGCATGCGCAGACTGTGGCAGCTTTCCTCATGACAAGAAGTGAAGGACATCTTGAACTGTAGATTCTTGTGACTGTGCCAATGTACCAGTTAGTTAAAAGTATCCATCTGACTGCACTGTGGAAGGAAGGAAGGATGAATTAGAATGAAACATTTTTCCTAGTAAATGTTGCAAATGTTTATAAATGTAGTTATTCATGTATGCTTCTTTTGTTAAAACTGGTAAAGTCAGGATTTTAGAATGAGTCAGGGGAGTGAGAACTCATGCCATCATGACTGATCAATCACGTACAGGTTTTCCTGAAAGATGCTACATCTTTGTGTAATCTGCCAATAATTAGAGTATAAAATAATGTCCTCTCTGGATGGGGGCTGGCTTTCTCAGCTCAGCTGGCTTCTATGGGTTAGGTACACGAAACGTCCCGGGAGATTGCTGAAGGGGAGGTGCGTCCGAAGAGAGTCAGGGGGAGGTTTCTTGCTTCTTTTTTTTTTTTTTTGCAGAGTTTTATATAGCGCGAACTAGACCCGAACCGAATCAGGTATCAGAGCGCTTTACATATTTTTCCAGTTACTTTACATTTTACGTTTTTCCAGTTACTTTCATTTTAGGCACGGGGAGATTAAGTGATTTGCCCAGAATCACAGGAGGTTTTGGCGTCGTTACCGAGACTC
This sequence comes from Lissotriton helveticus, assembly GCF_964261635.1. Lineage (NCBI taxonomy): Eukaryota > Metazoa > Chordata > Amphibia > Caudata > Salamandridae > Lissotriton > Lissotriton helveticus. The sequence continues at coordinate 684,546,583 of NC_136070.1, read as the reverse complement.
GAACCCAGATCCCCAGGTCCGAGGTCGAGCGCCCTAGCCGTTAGGCCAACTCCTCTCCCCTTCCATGTCATATCTTGACACTGCAGGCCACATTCCTTTGAGGTCTGGTGAAGGGCGGGCTGTCTCCCTCCTTTTTGCTCTTTAGACACAGAGAGATGCACAGAGCAGCAACAGATAGGAAGGCTCTTTAGATTTAGATGCTAAACTTTAAGTTTATGCTTTGACTAATTAATTAGGTCTGAAAAGATGTATTTGTCTTATGCATTTATTTCTCTTAATGGGAGATTATTGCCAGCTATTTAATTATTGATTAGCTTTGCAAGACTATTTTTCTTAGAAACTCTTTAAGAATTGTGACTGAAATTTTGCACCACATTTTCTTCCCTACATGTTATGCTTATATGCAGACTGTAATGTGTTCTTTATTAATGCTATTTTTCCTGTTCTCCAAATTCTGTAACCTAATTGAAATTTTACTAATGAATAAAGGGTCAGAGAAAAACTTAACTTTTGACTAGAAAATAAAACCCTTTAAAATACTCAACAACTCTCTTTATTGGCTTGAATAATAATTGCAGTTTTTACTGTTCATGATTATTTAAAATCTACTGAAGGTAATACATGGTGTGAAGGGCCCAACACCTTTTGAGCGGTAAATTAGAGGTAGCATGAAGGTTTTACATTGAGAAACTACCAGAAGAAATTACCGCTCCATCACCATAAGATACCAGTCCTTACCTCAGGTACCTTACCATACCATACCTATACAATATATTACCTCAGGTACCCTACCATACCATACCTTACCATACCATACCATACAATACCTCAGGTACCCTACCCTACCATACCGTACCTTACCTCAAGTACCCTACACTACCATACCATACCATACCATACCTCAGGCACCCTACCATACCTTACCTCAGGTACCCTACCATATCATACCTTACCACAGGTGCACTAACATATCATACCATACCATCCCATACATCAGGTACTCTACCATACCATACGTCAGGTACACTACCATACCTTACCTTACCTCAGGTACCATACCATACCTCAGGTACCCTACCATACTTTACCTCAGGTACCATACCATACCTCAGGTACCATACAATACCATACCTCAGATACCCTACCATAGGACACCATACCTTACCTCAAGTACCTTACCATAATATACCTTACCTATGGTACCCTACCATACCTTACATCAGGTACCCTACCATACCATACCTTATCTAAGGTACCCTACCATACCTTACATCAGGTACCCTATCATACCTTACATCAGGTACCCTATCATACCATACCTTACCTCAGGTACCCTACCATATCATACCTCAGGTACCCTACCCAACCATACCTCTGGTACCCTACCATACCATACCATACCATACCTTAGGTACCCTAGCATACCTTACCATGCCTCAGGTACCCTAGCATACCTTACCATTCCTCAGGTACCCTAGCATACCTTACCTTAGGTACCCTAGCATACATTATCTCAGGTACTGTACCATACCATACCTCAGGTACCCTACCATACTTAGCCAACCAGCTTAGACCAACTAGCCCCAATGAAACTGAAAAAACCCAGGAACATCCCCTCCAGATCCTGGTTCAACAAGGACATTAAAGAGGAAAGGAGGCAACTTAGATCCCCAGAACGTCTCTGGAGAAAGAATCCCTCCTCCAGCCTCTGTGAAGAACTCAAAACAGCAAGAAGAAAGTACAAAAGACATATCAATAATGAAAAATATAACTTTTTCTGCACCGCGCTGGACAACGCTAAAAACAGACCAAAAGAACTCTTTAACATCATCAAAAAACAAAAGTCCAAGTCGTCTACTACCCAAGTCCAGGCCTCCAAAGATTTATGTGACAACTTCGCCAACTTCTTTAACGACAAAATCATCAAGATTGAACTATCACTTAACTTCAACCTCCATCCTGCTGGCAAAAACTGTGTCCCAGCAATCGAAACTACTGCTAGCTGGCGACCCGCAAAACCTGGAGATCCTTCGACCACGTACCTGAAGCTGAGATTCTCAATTTAATCTCCTCCTCCAAGTCCTCATCCCACATCCTCGACCCTATACCCTCCCAAATTGCCAAAAAGCTGAAACTCCCTTGCACCACTTTGGTGCAAAATCATAAACAGCTCCTTAAAAACCGGCATCATACCAGATTGCCTCAAAGTCGGCCAAGTCACACCACTTCTGAAGACGCCAGGCCTAGACTCCAACGACCTGAACAACTTAAGACTTGTTTCCAATCTTCCCTTCCTAGCCAAAATCCTCGTAAAACGCGTTCTCCGACAACTGAACCAACATATTGACAATATTAACCTGTTAGACCAACACCAATTGGGCTGTAGAAAAAGCTGTAGAACCGAAACTGCAATCCTTAACATCGTGGATGACATCCTCAACTTCCTTGACTCAGACAATTGCTGCCTACTCATCCTCCTAGACCTGTCAGCAGCCTTTGACACAGTGGATCACAGTCTTCTCATCAAGGCTCTCAAAGACCGTGTAGGTGCAGACGAGGTGGTCCTTCAATGGTTCTCCTCCTTCTTTCAAAATCGCTCCCAAAGGATAAAAATCAAATCCTTTATGTCCGACCTTCTCCCCGTTAACAGAGGTGTCCCCCAAGGATCCGTTCTCTCCCCTCAATTGGGGACCTCAACATATACATGGAACCCCTCACCACCATACTGAAAAAAGCCAACATCCCCTTCCATCTATATGCAGATGACACCCAGATCTACTTGGAAACCTCCTCCATTAATGACATTCTAAGACTCAACAATACTCTCAGAGAAGTTCAACAATGGCTATCAGCAAACCACCTTAAACACAATCAGGGAAAAACCGAAATCCTCCTCATCTCCAATAAGGAAGAAAACCCATAAATCGTAGAGTGGCTGAAAGCAATCGATGCTCTCAACGGTAAACTCACCCTGGCAAACTCGGTAAAATCACTTGAATCACCCTTGATCACAAACTAACCATGACCAACCACATCAAGAACTCCGCAAAGAGTGCCTTCATCGATCTGAAGCTTCTCAATAAAATCAAACCTCACATTCCATCCATGGACCTCAAACAAGCCACCCAATCACTGGTGTTGTCTAGACTGGACTATGGGAACGCAGTCCTCTACGGTACAGTTCTCTCCCACTTAGCGCCACTCAAAACAACTCTCAATGCAGCTGCCAGAATGGTTATCGGAGTAAACAAATATGACTATATACCTCCCGCACTCAGAGAACTAAAATGGCTCCCAGTAGAAATGCGTGCAAGCTTCAGAACTGCCTGCCTCATGCACAAAGCCTTGCACAGAGGGAAACCGGAATACCTAGCCTCTAAACTTAAGAAAGCCGGCCAGTCTAGAAGCCTCAGGAGTTCCAACTCACTCTTACTCATCCCCCTGAAAACGCGCCAACAAAAAAACGCAGCCCGCTCCTTGGCAGGAAACGCACTCAAAATCTGGAACTCCATCCCTGTTAACATCAGAACTACCCCCCCTTTGCAAAATTCAAGTCTCCTAAAAGACCTCTACCTCAACCGTGCCTTCCCGAACTGAAATCTGTAACTCACTAGCCTCCACTCGGCAGTCACCTGGCAATGCTCCTCCACTAGAAAAAACATAAAAGCTGTCACTGGTCTAACCAATAACAAGGACGAAACAGAAAGATTATGTGTCTACCTGCGATGTGTGTGTTAGAGAAAGGAAATGAATCCCATCAGCCCACCCATATGGCAGAGCATCATCATCTGGGATTACTATGAACAATGGTCCGGATCAGGAGACACACCTGTTGATATTGTGTGTTTTTCTCCAATCCTCCAGAACCACCAGTGATGGATCGTACCAAAAAAGCCAATCGTGGTTGTAGTGGTGTGAGATGTTGATTGCAGTGAGAAAAATTTGTGAAAACGAAAGTCAAAAGTGCAAGGTAAAATTGGCTACCATGATATAAGGGAGAAATTTTATTAGGAAAAAATCATGGTGTCAATGTTAAAATTGAGTGTATGACAGTTTGAAATTATAACTGTCAGTAAATAGATGGTATTTGGTCAACATGTTTCTGCCATTGTAGGGTAATCTCACCTACCAGGCTTTCATCAGGACCTTATGTACACTACTGAAATGAAAAAAATGTGAAATAAAATTAATTATTTACACATACCATATGATACAGAGCACACTACCATATGTGGAGATTCTCCTACGTGGGATGTCTGGTTCACAACTAGTTAGGATTCTTTCCTGAAAAGTGAAATACACAAACATACGTACAAATAACAAACAGGTAAGGCATAGACATATTCATACCATACGTCACATGTTACAAAATCGCTAAACAGTCAGCCTTCAGAGAGATAGTAGTATCATTTTTTAATTATTTAATTTACTCACCCAATCAATCTTGGGAGTAAACCTCACCTCTCCTGGCCACTGCTCAGGAAAATGGAGGCCCCGCTCTATATTAGTGGAGAAATGATCAATAAATGTATGGGGTTCCTAATTAGGTTCCACCAGGACATTCTTTCCACTAAAAATTCCATTTTAATTGAAACCTTGGTATTTTTCTGAAATCAGAGAGGCTGCAACTTCTGGGGCCGCCAGTAGGTAACGACAATGTTATTTAATGCAAAAAGTCTTTGCGCCAGCAAGATGCAGTTTTATCCTCAGAAAACAACAACAACTAGAAAAGGGAAACGCCATACCAGAGCCCTATACAGGAATGTTCAGTGCAATATTAAGTAAGTATTAATGCTCCTCCACTGCCTACCTCATCCCCTCTCCCCAACCCACCGCCTTGGTCACCGCCGCTCCAAAAAAGTTTCAGCCTAAGACTTTGTCCTTGCATTGAGATTACCTCTAGACCTTTCTACCTCAATGGCGCACCCCGGACCGCTAGACCTCTCTACCTCAATGGCGCACCTCGGTCGCTGAGCACAATTGAAAGTTTTTTTTTTTTTCCCTTCCTTTTCTTTTGTCCTCATATCCACCATGGTAGAAGAAAGCCATCTAAAAACAAGCCAAAGAACCGCTGTCTCAGTATTATACTGGATGGGATCTTATGGAGAGGGGGGGCCGACATCCCACAGCTGTTGCTAGCTTAGTCTCATTATTGGCTACCATTGGGAAAGCCCACAGCATGTCCTGAGCCGGGCTTTGACCGGCTATCTGCTGTGCACATGGCTGAAACATGGGCACCATAGTAGTGTAATCATTGGACCCGGGGGAAAAAAAACAAAAAAAAAACTTGAAAGTTTTGATCACTTATGAATACCTATGTTTTATTCTATATCCTGCATAATATGATTTCTCTTCCTCCAGGTGTAAAGCGCTCCGATACTTTCGGGTCTGGCCAGCGCTATATAAAACTTCTTAAATAAATAAAAATAAATAAAAAATTACCCCAGATACCTTACCATACCTTACATTGGGTACCTTACCATACCTTACCATACCTTACCTCGGGTACCTTACCACACCTTACCTCGGGTACAACACTTTAACTCGGGAACCTTACAAAACTTTACCTCAGTTACCTCACACTACATTACCTCAGGTGCCTTACCATACATTACCTCAGGTGCATAACCATACCTTACCTAAGGTACATTACCAAATCTTACCCAAGGTACATTACCATACCTTACCTCAGGCACCCTACCATACCTTACCTCAGGCACTCTACCATACCTTACCTCAGGCACCCTACCATACCTTACCTCAGGCACTCTACCATACCTTACCTCAGGCACCCTACCATAGCTTGCACCCTACCATACCTTACCTCAGGCATTCTACCATACCTTACCCCAGGCACTCTACCATACCTTACCTCAGGCACCCTACCATACCTTCCCTCAGGTACCCTACCATACCTTACCTCAGGCACCCTACCATACCTTACCTTACCTCAGGCACCCTACCATACCTTCCCTCAGGCACCCTACCATACCTTCCCTCAGGTACCCTACCATACCTTACCTCAGGTACCCTACCATACCCTAGGGGACCCTAGCTTACCTCAGGCACCCTGTCTTACCTCAGGCACCTTAGCTTACCTTAGGCACCTTAGCTTACCTCAGGCACCCTAGCTTACCTCAGGCACCCTAGCTTACCTCAGGCACCCTAGCTTACCTCAGGCACCCTAGCTTACCTTACCTCACATCGCCACATACCTTACCTCAGTTAAGAAACAAGAAGGGTAGCTGTTAAAAGAAAGGAGATGTCTGTTTGGAATGTGAATGGAGTGAGGGAATCTACCTTATAGGATGGTGCTGCCTTCACACACCTATGTGAGTGTCATGCGTCATCATCGGGCTTAGGTCCTCCTGGGACCGGTGCTGCAATGCCCACTGGCCCAGCAAGAGAGCTCTCTTGTGGTGATTTCTTTTGATATAGCCATGATGAGGCGGAGTGCACGTGTGTGTGCAAATAAATCAGTAAGTGGTGAAATAAAGGGACTTAAAACTACCTTAGGAGTATCAGAAGCTGTTTTAATCACAGGTACCCTTGGCAGCTTAAAAACTCTACGGCCCCTAAGAAAACTCCTTCATCCTAAAGCACAAGTTACTACTTGTGTAACAATATATCTGTAAGAGACATTAGTTAGTGATAGATTCCTTACCTTAGAATATCCCCAGGCGAAAGACTGGATCCGGAAAGGTTTCGTCAGCAGTACCCCTGCGCGTCAGAAGGTGGTGTTGTGCGGCTCCTGGTCCGTTGCTGGCTTCGTAGGCACCAAGATGACGTCACGGAGACTACTTAGGCGCCACCCATGAGCACTGATGTCAGCTCTGTATATGAGTTTCCGGGCCAGGAACGCAGAGCCATGCAAGATACTGACCACTGGTGCATTGAAACTAGAGCCCTGAAAGGGATGACCTTAACCCTAGAAATCAGTTCGCAGAATGGGAAGGATGGGTGGGGCGGTAAGGAATGTATCACTAACTATTGTCTCTTACAGATATATCGGTACACAAGTCATAGCTTGTGCATCTGAAAGAGACATGTTAGTGATGGATTCCTTACCTTAAATTAGATACCCCAGCAATACCAACCCCGGTGGTGGGTCTGCGAACAAAGATCACACTAGAAAGTCATGGAGAACAGAACGGCCAAAGAAGCTGTCTCTCCGGACCTGACTGTCAAGGCAATAATGCTTGGTAAATGTGTGCAGCGAGGCCGATGTAGCTGCCTGACAGATGTCCTGTATGTGGACGCCGCGTCCCAAGGCAGTAGTGGCTGCCGCTGCCCGGGTAGAATAGGCAAGCAGCCCCACAGGAGGCTCCTTCTTAGCCAATGAGTAACATGCTTTGATGCACAGAATGACCCACCGCGAGATGGTCCGTTTGTGCACGGCCCAACCTTTTTTGGCACCCAAGTAGCCAACAAAAAGTTGGTCATCCACCCGGAACTGTTGTGTGTGCTTCAGATAAAATGAGAGTGCATGCTTTGGGTCCAGACGGTGGAGTCTCTCTTCCTTTTTTGAAGGATGGGGAGGTGGAAAGAAGGTGGGCAAAGTGATGGTCTGCCCGATGTGGAAGGGCGTGACAACCTTTGGCAAGAAAAAAAGGACGAGTCCTTAAAACCACCTTGTCCGGATGAACAGAGAGAAACGGAGGTTTAGAAGAAAGAGCTGGAGCTCACTCGCTCCTCTAGCAGCGGTGATAGCTACCAGCGTGAGAAGACGTAAGGGACAGTTATGAAGCAGATCAAAGGGAGGGCACAGCAGATAGGTCAAGACAAGATTTAAGTCCCATTGAGGCATTATGAAAGGCACGGGAGGGAACATGTGCGTAATGCCCTTAAGGAATCGATTAACAACCAGGGACTTAAAAAGAGAAGGCTGATCTGGAAGCCTTAGAAAGGCAGAAATGGCCAGAAGATAGCCCTTGATAGGGACCAGAGCAGAGCAGAAGGACCTCGGAAAGAGAGCAGAAAAGGGATCCATAGCCTTTGTTGTGACCCATGCCACAAATTGTTCCACCTGCAGGCATATACCATCTTAGAGGAGGGACGCCTGGCTGCTAGTATGACATCAAAGACTTCGGAAGGAAGGTCGAAAGTGGTCTAATGTCGCCGCTCAATCTCCACGCATGGAGGTGCAGGCTGGACATGTTCGGTTGGAGGACCGTCCCCTGCTGCTGCAACAGAAGATACTCCCCAATAGGCAGTCGGATCGGGGGATCAATTGCCATGCTGAGTAGCTCGGGATACCAGTATCTTTGTGCCCAATCCGGAGCCACAAGGGTGACTTGGGCCCGGTCGTGCCGAATCTTCAGCACTCTGGGCAGAAGTGGTATAGGCGGAAAGGCGTACAACAGACCACAGCTCCACTCGTGATGAAAAGCGTCACCAAGCATGTGCCGCCTTGGAAATCCCAATGCGCAGAACTGATGACAGCGCGAGTTCTCTTCGGTGGCTAATAGATCTAACCAAGGGTCTCCCCAGTGCAGAAAGAGACCTTGCGCCACATCAGAGTTCAAACGCCATTCGTGATCCATCGTAAACCGGCGGCCGAGTTCGTCCGCTCTGGCGTTCAGAGAACCTGCCAGGTGTTGAACCACCAAGGTAATGCCTTGATGTTCCAGCCATGTCCAGAGGCGGACACCCTCCTGACATGGGGTCCACGACCCCACCCCGCCCTGTTTGTTGCGGTATCACATGTCAGTGGTGTTGTCCGTGAACACCTGCACTACACTTCCCCGGACCGAGGGTAGGAATGTCTTCAGTGCCAGTCGGATCGCTCGAAGCTCCAGAAGGTTGAGGTGAAGCCTGGACTCCCCCAGAGACCAGAGGCCTCTGATCTCCACCTCTCCCATGTGGCCTCCCCATCCCAGGAGGGACACATCCGACACCACTGTGTGTGCCGGTTGGGGAAGGGAGAGGGATCTGCCATTGACCCCAATTGCGATTTGTGAGCCACCTCTGCAATTGTAGTGCAGTGCTCTCTGAGATCTGGACGTGATCGGACAGGTTGTCCTGATGCTGTGCCCACTGGAGTTACAAGTTTGCAGAATATCCTAAACAGCAAGCCATCTGAAGTATCAGAGTACCACATACAGAGAGAACGGGAACAGGTCAAATGAGCTTCACTCTATGAGAAAGTAACTCAATCGCTACAAATTAAGGCAACTCCTTCCAGCCTCAAAGACAGTAAAGTCCTCTGATGACAGATTGTTAGCACTGTATCTAAAGCAGGATTGGACAGCCTTGGAGACAAAATCTTTGATAAAATATCATGATCACCGTAACGCCATCCATATTGCTACAGTCTTGACATAAATTATAATCATGCCGAAGACCACACTAAAAAGGCACAGAGGGACCTCAGATGCTATGAACTTTTTTAATGACAAGCAAAAGTATTCAACGTGAGTTTGCCTTACCATGTAAATTCATGAAGGAAGGCAGAGTGCTGAGGAAATGGATCTTTTTTATTTTTTGGGTCTCAGCAACGCAGAGAAATTCTGTTCTGCAACACTGCCACATCTGGTCATTCAATATATTCTGCAGATGGAAAAGTCCACTGTTAGTCCATTAGAACTTGAATATTTTCAAACGAATGCACAGCAGTAAAAAAACATATTATCTAAGCCATGTTAAGAAGTAATATAGAGACAGTGATGTTGTGAAAATCCACAGCTTACTAAAAACTAAAATATCAGTTTTCATGTTCAACCTGGCACACATCTCTCTATCCTATGCCTCATTTGCTACCACTCTACACAACTCTAGCACCTATATGGGGACGTAGATAATAAGATGTGATAGCCAGCCAAGTGACGGCATCCCCTTCTCAGTGCAATTCTTTTAGGTTATGATACACCAATAGCAATTAAGTGATCTGATAAGTTGAGGGAGGAAGGTTTACGCTACAGTTAGTGGTAATAATAAAAACTATGAACAACAGATTAACATCTTCTTCTCAGTACATCCCTATCAGTTAAGCTATAAAGAAGTTGAGAACATTGTGATTAACCGCACCTTCAAACAAATGCACGAGTCTCAAATAATGCCCTAGTTTCTCTCATCTCACCATCTAGGTCTTCAGCTGGACGCCCTGTTTACCCTGCTACCCATTTCAGTACCATGATAAATGTATATTAGTGCTTGCTAGGCAACTGATTGTCCCTGTGTCAGATGACATTCTGCTCTAGGTTTATGATGTCAGGACACCACTTAACCAATCGCCCTGGGTGACGAGGACACACAGGAGGAGACATCAGCAATTATGCACTAGGTAACTATCTGTAATTATGGCTGCAAGGCAGTTAGGTGGTGTACTGGGAAATTACCCTCAACACTGAAAGCATTGGGCTCCTTTTGATAGTGGGAGGGATTTACAAGTTTGCAGAATATCCTAAACAGCAACCCATCTGGAGTATCAGAGTCCCACATTCAGAGAGAAGGGAAACAGGTTAAGTAAGCTTCATTCTATGAGAAAGTAACTAAATCGCTAAAAATTAGGGCAACTCCTTCCAGCCTTACAGACAGTAATGTCGTCTGATGACAGGTTGTTATCACAGTATCTAAAGCAGGATTGGTCAGCCTTGGAGACAAAGTCTTGGAGAAAATATCATGATCACCGTAACGTCATCCATATTGCTACACTCTTCACATAAATTATAATCATGCCGAAGACCCCACTAAAAAGGTACAGAGGGAACCCAGATGCTATGAACTTATTTAATGACAAGCAAAAGTATTCAACGCAAGTTTGACTTCCCATGTAAATTGATTAAGGAAGGCAGAGTGCAGAGGAATGGGTTCTTTTTTTTGTTTCAGCAACGCAGAGAAATTCTCTTCTGCAACACTGTCACCTCTGGTCATTCAATATATTCTGCAGATGGAAAAGACCACTGTTAGTCCATTAGTACTTGAATATTTTCAAACGAATGCACAGCAATCAACAACCTTACCATACCTTACCTCAGTTACCCTACTACACCTTACCATACACCAACATACCTTACCTCCAGTACCCTACCATGCCTTACCTCAGGTACCCTACCATACCCTACCTCAGGCACCGTACCATACCCTACCTCATGCACCCTACCATACTTTACCTAAGGCATCACACCATACCTTACCTCAGGCACCCTACCACACCTTACCTCAGACACCCAACCATACCTTACCTCAGGCACCCTACCATACCTTATCTCAGGCACCCTACCATACCTTACCTCAGGCCTCCTACCATACCTTACCTCAGGCCCCCTACCATACTTTACGTCGGGTACCTTACCAACACTTTACCTGGGGAACCTTACAAATCTTTACCTTGGTTACCTCACCATACCTTACCTCACATACATTACCATACATTACCTCAGGTGCCTTACCTCAGGCATCCTACCATACCTTACCTCAGGCACCCGACCATACCTTACCTCAGGCACCCGACCATACCTTACCTCAGGCACCCGACCACACCTTACCTCAAGCACTCTACCAAACCATACCTCAGGTACCCTACAAGACCTCACCTCAGGCACCCTACAAGAACTCACCTCAGGCACCCTACCATACATCATCTCAGGTACCCTACCATACCTTACCTCAGGCACCCTACCATACCTTACGTCAGGCACCCTACCATACCTTACCTCAGGCATCCTATCATACCGTGTCTCAGGCATCCTACCATACCTTACATTTGGCACCCTACCTTACCTTACCCACTTCGGGTACCTTACCACACTTTACCTTGGGTACCTTACCACACCTTACCTTGGGTACAACACTTTACCTCGGGAACCTTACAAAACGTTACCTTAGTTACCTCACCATACCTTACCTCAGGCACCCTACCATACCTTACCTCAGGTACCCTACCATACCTTACCTCAGGTACCCTACCATACCTTAGCTCAGGCACCGTACCGTTCCTTGGTTCAGGCACCCTACCATACCTTAGCTCAGGCACTGTACCATAACTTAAATCAGGCACCTTACCATACCTTAAATCAGGCACCCTACCATACCTTAAATCAGGCACCCTACCATACCTTACCTCAGGCACCCTACCATACCTTACCTCAGGCACCCTACCATACCTTACCTCAGGCACCCTACCATACTTTACCTCAGGTACCCTACCATACTTTACCTCAGGTACCCTACCATACTTTACCTCAGTACCCTACCATACCTTACCTCAGGCACCCTACCATACCTTACCTCACACACCCTACCTTACCTCAGGCACCCTACCTCACCTCTGGAACCTTACCATACCTTACCTCATGTCATCGCACATACCTTACCTCAGTTAGAACACAAGAAGGGTAGCTGTTAAAAGAAAGGATATGTCTGGTTGGAATTTGAATGGAGTGAGGGAATCTACCTTAATGGAAGTTGCTGCCCTCACACACCCATGTGGGTGTCATGCTTCATCATCAGGCTTAGGTCCTCCTGGGACCGGTGCTGCAATGCTCCACTGGCCCAGCAAGAGAGCTCTCGTGTGGCGATTTCTTTTCATATAGCCATCATGAGGAGGAGTCTGCGTGTGTGTTCAAATAAGTCAGTAAGTGGTGAAATAAAGTGACTTAAAACTACCTTAGGGGTATCATAAGCAGTTTTAATTACCGGTCCCCTTGGCAGCTTAAAAACTCTACATAACCTAAGAAAACTCCTTCATCCTAAAGCAGAAGTTACTACTTGTGTAACGATACATCTGTAAGAGACATTAGTTTGTGATAGATTCCATACCTTAGAATATCCCCTCCACGTCCGTCGCTGGCATTGTAGGCGCCGAGATGATGTCACAAAGACTACTTAGGCGCCACCCATGAGCACTGATGTCAGTTCTGTACATAACTTTCTGCGCCAGGAACGCAGAGCCATGCAAGATACTGACCACTGGTGCATTGAAACTAGGGCCTTGAAAGGGATGACCTTAACCCTAGAAATTAGTTCGCAGAAAGGGGAGGATGGGTGGCGCTGTAACAAATCTATTGCTAACTATTGTCCCTTACAGATATATCGGTACACAAGTAGTAACTTGTGCATCTGAAAGAGACACGTTAGCGATAGATTCTTTACCTTAGAATAGCTACCCCAGCAATACCAACCCCAGTGGTGGGTCTGCGAACAAAGATCACACCAGAAAGTCAGGGAGAACAGAACGGCCAAAGATACCGGCTCTCCAGACCTGACTATCAAGGCAATAATGCTTGGTAAACGTGTGCAGAGAGGCCCATGTAGCAGCCTGACAGATGTCCTGCCAGGGGGCGCCGCGTCCCAAGGCCGTAGTGGCTGCCGTTGTCCGGGTAGAATGGGCATGCAGCCCCACTGGAGGCTCCTCTTTAGTCAACGAGTAACATGCTTTGATGCACAGAACAACCCACCGAGAGATGGTTTGTTTGTGCACGGCCCAACCTTTTTTCGGCGCCCATGTAGCCAACAAAAAGTTGGTCATCCACCCGGAACTGTTGTGTGTGCTTCAGATAAAACAAGAGCGCATGCTCTGGGTCCAGATGATGGAGCCTCTCTTCCTCTTTTGAAGGTGGCGGAAAGAAGGTGGGCAAAGTATTGGTCTGCCCGATGTGAAAGGGCGTGACAACCTTTGGCAAGAAAGAAGGACGAGTCCTTAAAACCACCTTGTCTGGATGAACAGAGCTAAAAGGAGGTTTAGAAGAAAGAGCCTGGAGCTCACTCACTCTTCTGGCAGAGGTGATAGCTACCAGGAAAGCCGTCGTTAGAGTGAGAAGACGTAATAGACAGTTTTGAAGCCACTCAAAGGGAGCGCACATCAGATAGGTCAAGACAAGGTTTAAGTCCTTTGAGGCATTAGGAAAGTCACTGGAGGAAACGTGTGTGTAATGCCCTTCAGAAAGCGATTAACAACAGGGAACTTAAAAAAAGAAGGCTGATCTGGAAGCCTTACAAAGGCAGAAATGGCCAAATGAGAGCCCTTGATAGTGCCCAGAGCAGAGCCCTGCTGGGCCAAAGAGAGAAGGAACAGAAGGACCTTGGAAAGAGGGGCAGAAAGGGGATCCACAGCCTTTGCTGTGCACCATGCCACAAATTTGTTCTACCTGCAGGCGTATACCGTCTTAGTGGAGGGACATCTGGCTGCCAGAATGACATTACAGACTTCAGGAAGAAGGTCGAAAGCTGTCTACTGTCGCCGCTCAATCGCCACGCATGGAGGTGGAGGCTGGACAGCTTCGGGTGGAGGACCGTCCCCTGCTGCTGCAACAGAAGATCCTCCCAAAGAGGCAGTCGGATCGGGGGATCGATCGCCATGCTGAGTAGCTCGGGATACCAGTATCTTCGTGCCCAATTCAGAGCCACAAGGGTGACTTTGGTCTCGTCCCGCCGAATCTTCAGCACTCTGGGCAGAAGTAGTATAGGCGGAAAGACGTACAACAGACCGCAGCTCCACTTGTAACGAAAAGAGTTGCTGAGTGAGTGCCGCCTTGGAAATTCCAACCCTGAAATACTTCCCCCATCAAGAATATAGCACACAGAACATGGATAGCATTTTACCATGGTTAACAGAATTAACAGTGTGACCAGGACCTTTTTATCTGGGTTACTAGGGTTAAGGCCACTGGCCAACCTAAGTAAAGATTTGCCTTTATGTGCATGCTCAGACCTTTGCACTGACATCATGTGTGTTTTTAAATGTGTTGTGTGTGTAACTAGGGTAAGGCATGCACGGTGTGAGTGAACCAGAGTAATGGTTGCCAGTGGATCCATTGTGTGTCCCCCTGGCCTGACCCGGCCCTGACCTAGCACAAGATGGAGGGCAAAGACTCCTCCCAAGCAATGAAGAGAACAACACACACATAAATACACTGACACCGTTATTGCTGTGCAGCTTTAAATTCATTCAGACATCTGCAAACCACCATATATGAAAAATATATACATGCATAGCCTTGCAAAGACATCTTTTTATATCAAAGTAATTCTGAAAGTGAAGGCTGTAGCGCTTATGTATCTAAATGTGTGGAATGGACAGTAACAGCCTTAGAATTTGATATCTTCAAAATGAAAAAAAGAAATGTTTCAACTCGCCAGGCAAGGAGAGACCAACTAGCAAATCTGTTTTCCCCTGGAAATAAATATGTATTAGGGCAGTGAAATGGAACTTTGTACGTTTTTTCATAGTTACAAGCTCCCAACTGCCAGAATGAGGTTTCCAGAGTCCTTGCAGCAATGCATTACTGTATTCACGTAGGTTGTTCTAGCGTCCCCTGTCCATATGCCTCCCCATCTAGTACACAAAAACTTCAGACTCTGTCCCCCAACTCTTGAAAAATATGACTCCAAGCTCAGGGAGAATGGTACAATACCTGACAGTCATTGGTACAGCTGAGCTGAGTGGCCAGTGTTCGCAGGCCCAAATTAACCTTGTGATCAGGTCATATTGCCTGCTGTGTCCTCTGGGGCTGACAGCAGCTCAGAGCAGACTTCGATTACCAACAGCTATCAGAGGCTGAGCCCACCTCCACCCCCTCACTCCTCCATCCTCAGATCCATGCCTCATGACCTGGAGCTCTCACTAAGACTACTAACTTCACCTGGCGATTATACGGTCATTTAGTCTTTACAAGCTCAGCCTCTTCTCCTACTACTCTCAATTTCCAGTCGACTGTATCTCAGTCACACACTTCTCCTGCAGCTGTCCTTATTTTGTCACTTGTCCTATAACTGTGCACACCTGCAGTTTATCGGCCAGCACGCTTGGAGGCTCTAGTTGTGGACTTACCTTATTGAAGCCCCTTGGTACAGTATTACTCTGGCCCTTTGGCCAAGGCTTGATTGCAGTGATTGTCCTTTCTCTATGTGGCTGCTGCACCTTCACCATCTGTAATGTCACCGAGTTCTATTCCGTAGCAGATTGAAAACTTTTGTCTATCAAAAGTAGAAGAATGCAAGGTGCACCTTCCAAATATGAATTAAAAATGAGAAGGCAATATGGAAAAAAATGTGTACTGCCAGGAAAATATTTTAGTCTACTCTTGCCAAATATTCTCCAAAACTGTGTGTGGGGGAATTTGAATCTTTCCATGTTTCTGTTTTTCACAAGGCTGAACACTGTTGAGCTCTCATACCTAAACACACCACTTTATTTTGGACTGAATGCCCTGTGATTAAGTGCACATGGGTTTCATCTCCTCAAATACCACCCCCCCTCCAGTCCACTCACATAGTGCAGGCTGACCTAGGCCCAATACACATAGGATACACTCTCAATTTCAGACAATCAGCACAGGAAACACAGTTGGCATCCAAGACCTCAAGCATCTGTGTCAGTTACTTAGAGGTGCAGGGCAGGCATAGAGCTGCAGTGCAGCATGACCAGGCTCCATATTGCAATGCTGGTATGTTCATTCCTTCCCAGTCTGTCGCCATAGACGCCAAGATTCTTGGTTCCATGTGTGATATGCTGTTCCAGTCCACACTTATTTCTATGCTTTCAGGAACCTGCATTCTTTTTATTTTGGAACAAAGAAAACTGCAAGTCCCAGAATTCCCTCAAAAAACTGGACTGGAGTAGCAAATCATGCATGGACCTCGGAAAAGTAGCAGGGATGCTGTCCCTTCGTGAGTGTTTTTTAATATGGGAAAGAGGGGCTGGAGGGCAGGGAGGTGCATCCTCCTTTCGAGCATTAATCTAGCATCTGTGAAGAACAGTCTATTAGCATTGCCCACATATTAAGGAGCTCTGTTTGAGGGATGTGCCGAGTTTAGGGTTGCTCTGAATAATGAAGGGCACCAATTACAGCGAGCATTAGGCAAACACAAATTTACCAATAATTTGCAGACTTCAGTTTCTTTTGAAAGTCGCAGAAGCCCCTACAGGTTTGAAAAAATGGAAATGCAGTCTGCTCATTCTTTGGAACACTTTCATGCAAAAAAAGCGGGCAATAGTTGTCAGCATTTAATTTACTATAAATGGCAAATTAATTATAACAATTAATTCTGACCCCTTGAACATCAACACACCATCAGAAATGTGTACATACATACATGAAACATACCATCACAAGTTCTCCTTAGGCACACTAATATGTAACCTCACACTATTACAAACCTCAAACATCTACTTTAACCTGCAACATTTTTGCATTTCACCACTCCAGCACATCTTAGAGAAAATACACACAACCTGCAGACAGCAAGACACTCCCTCAGACACACCTGTTCTTAATAGGTATTTACGACTTACTAGACAGAGGCTGTCATACATCTACTGCTAACAGACCCTTACACCTTCAAACACACTCAAACATCCACACTCACACTTAAAAGGTACATAATCACTCTTAGACACCAAATTATCAAAACACACCTGAAACAGACACAAACATGAATGCACCATCAGATCACACTCTAGATACTCTCCCAACACCCTAGAGTCTTCTAACTCACCACCCCAGACATGAACAAGTCACTAAGGTGCAAAGTTGCATGCTGTATTCAGTGGAAAGATGTTCTGAATCACTGTTGATTATTATAGTGAGATAAGGGTTGAGGACAGGAGCAGGGAAGGGCTGGGTGAAACTTCATGCATTACTAGGAAAGGGGGCTAAAGCAGTGAAAGTGTGGTGCTTGATACTTCCAAGATAAATGTTTTGTACAGAAATCTTCCAATTTACAGAGACTACCCATCTTGACAGCATTCCCAGAAACCTTCTTACCTCCCCCAGATGCCTACACAGCGCCACCAGATACACAGCCAGGTGTGGAACATGCAAAGCCTCCCAGTCCCTGTCTGCGCGCCGATCCACGGCACTCAAACCAATTACTACACTGCATGCAGCGTTGTGGTTTGTCAGGGGAGGGAGCCTATGTGTTTTCCTGGTTCCGGAGAGACAACGAGGTACAACAAGAAAGAGGAGAGGCGGCTGCGGACTTGGCATGGAGGTAAGTGTTTTTTAATTTTGTAATACTACCCAGACGCGACCCCCCTACTCTACTCTACTCTACTCTACTCTACTCTACTCTACTCTACTCTACTCTACTCTACTCTACTCTACTCTACTCTACTCTACTCGGCAGGCAGACAGCTAAACAAGCCTTATTGCCTAAACGAAACCTAAAAGAAATTTGCACACAGCGTCAATCTGCAAATGTAAAGGGAGCTTGGATGCAGACACTGACTTTAATTAATGTTATCACTTGACACTTCCTAATAACACGGATTTATGTTTTTATGGTTTTGAAAAGGACTTATCAGCTGAGCTGTGAAGTGTGTGCTTTTTGCAGGGGCGGAACACAGGCCCCTGCACTGTAGTGGTTGCAGGGCCTGCGTTAGCCCCCAACGATTCTCCAGTGCTCCAACCAGGATTCAATTCTGTGGCTCTAGCAATCCCGACTGATCAACTTAACCTGCATTTATTCTACATGTGTGCTGTGTGCTATTTGTTCATACCAGAAGGTGCCGGACTGAAAAAAGTTACAGAATATTTTTTGTTTTTAGCCACCCCTTTGACCCCACCCAACGCTTACTCACCCCGCCCCCATTGTGACCAACATCACAGTTCCCTTACATTTTTTTAATGCACTTCGACTGCTGATGTTGAGACACCACCATTTTTCGCAGACACTGGCCTTTAGCTGCAACGATAGGGAAGTGACATGTTGCACTGCAGGGAGATTTTAATCTGGCTATTGATTGGTCATTAGAGAGAATGGGTCCAACCCCACCAAGTCACTCTAGATGGTTGTGATCTCACACACAGCTATTAGATGAACATCACCTTTTAATTGCCTGTCGGCTTAGAAAAAGAGTGCAAATAAAGCCCAGTGCTTCTATATTTGAGGCACAGCAGCCATTCAAGATTGGATTACTGGTTTATTTGTGCCAAGATCGCTCATTGGGTGTCTGAGGTTTGATATTTACTACAAAATCTTCTCAGATCACTCCCAGGTGGTATTGGATCCCGCTACAGAGGAGCTGTGAGAAGGTAGCCTGGCATATAAGGTCCACTAGTTCTAGTGGGCACCTTGCACCAGTCTAATCAACCCTTATTGATGGTGGTTGTAAAGTCAACTTTATAGGAAGCTATCCTAGTGGTAGCATGAACCAGCAGTCTTCAGGCTAAGACTTCAGTAGGTGAGTTAAGCAAGTTGTTTTACCATATATAATCCCTTGAATACCAAATGAAAGGACACGACACAAGGTATATATCAAATATATATGTATTTAATATAAACACAAGCCCTCTGCACTCTTTATGAGGTCAGAGGTAAAAATACAGTACAAGTCACACAGTTAATATACGATAAGTTGCACAGTATACGTTATGCCCTAGCGGCCTCACAAACCATATACTAAGAAAGTGGTATAAGTACCACGAGAGATTTAGAAAGCAGGCCTAGGGCCTGTAGAATCGCTGGGGCTACACTAAACAGGTAAATAATCAAAAATAGGAAGGAGCGTACTAATCGAATCCACATTAAATGATTTGAATTCACAATAACACTTCTCCATAGAAACGTCTTCTGAGTTGTCCACAGATTTCTTTATTCCTTCAATTCAACAATTCTCAAAGTTCACAATACAGATTCTACAGCCGACACGTTTTGTCTCGTGATGGGACGTCCTCAGGGATGTGAAAAAAATGTATATAAACACTAATCACAAACGTGTTCATTTCAAAAATAAATCTAACAACAAAGACATTTTTCTTTACAAACATGATTAGTTTAAACATGTATCATTTAAACATTGAGTAACATGAGCAGAATATATATTCACTTCCATGGCCGTTTTTTTTGTATATATATATATATATATAATGTTTTGTTGAAAATCACCACTTACAGATGCAACCTACCTAATGAACATTCTAAACCCCAAAAAAGGGGGACTACACGTGTATGCCCACTACTGAGCCAGGTTTAGCTTCATTATTCAAAACACCTTTCATACTATACAATTATTCATTGCTCACCTTCTATCACTATTCTGGCCACTGTGTGACCTGGTAGCGAATTATTGTCCAGTTCGCGAAATTTCTGAAGGCGACTCAAAATCAGAATTATTATATATCAATGATCTAAAGGGAGAAAAAAGATGCTCGATCAGCTAGGAGAAAAAATATATATACATACCCTGAAATCAGGGGCTAAAAAAGGTGTTCAGGAACAGGAAGAGGACTGACTAGGATAGCACATGATTGGATATTAGCCATTTATCATTTGGGAACACCTTTTTTAGCCCCTGATTTCAGGGTATATATATATATTTTATTTTTTTTCCTAGCTGATCGAGCATCTATTTTCTCCCTTTAGATCCTTGATATATAATAATTCTGATTTTGAGTCGCCTTCAGAAATTTCGCGAACTGGACAATAATTCGCTACCAGGTCACACAGTGGCCAGAATATAGTGATAGAAGGTGAGCAATGAATAATTGTATAGTATGAAAGGTGTTTTGAATAATGAAGCTAAACCTGGCTCAGTAGTGGGCATGCACGTGTAGCCCACCTTTTTTGGGGTTTAAGAATGTTCATTGGGTAAGTTGCATCTGTAAGTGGTGATTTTCAACAAAACATTATATATATACAAAAAAACCGGCCATGGAAGTCAATATATATTCTGCTCATGTTACTCAATGTTTAAATGATACATGTTTAGACTAATCATGTTTGTAAAGAAAAATTTCTTTGTTGTTAGATTTATTTTTTAAATGAACACGTTTGTGATTAGTGTTTATATACATTTTTTTCACAGCCCTGAGGACGTCCCATCACGGGACGAAACGCGTCGGCTGTAGAATCTGTATTGTGAACTTTGAGAATTGTTGAATTGAATGAATAAAGAAATCTGTGGACAACTCAGAAGACGTTTCTATGGAGAAGTGTTATTGTGAATTCAAATCATTTAATGTGAATTCGATTAGTACGCTCCTTCCTATTTTTGATTTTTTACCTGTTTTCTGGGAGGTTGGGCGGTACCTCTGGAGGGGGTTGAGCATAACAACATTAGTAAGTTTGTAAGAGTGCTCGTATAGTGCGGCCAACTAGGTAACCCCATTATCGCCAAGTTCGTCTTAGTATGGCTACACTAAACAACCAAAGGTTAGGAAGTAGGAGACCCATGGGAGCCGCGTGCAGTGTCTAAACACAGGCGCGGGTTCCGTTGACTTTCTATGGAGATCGTAAAAGATACAAAGTTACAATTTAAGGACACTTCCGGATGGGCTAGGATGGAACCCTTTTAAACTAGGACACTTCGAGAGTCAAGACCCACGGTAGCACCGGAGTACTCGTGTTACCTCACCCAGGGAAGCCGGGTGTATAGGTGTCTTTTCGCGTCGGGTTTCGTCGTCGTTTTCTATGGAGAGCTGCAAGGAAGTGCTGCAGGCGACCAGAGGAAAATTGTCCGGGAGGATCCAAGGGTGGATCGGAGATGTGAAGAATCTGAAAGCAGAGGGGACAGAGTCTGGGTCACTAGCCAGTGACCAGGAAGTAACCAGGCGATGTTGGGGGCTTTAAGGTGAAGAAGTGAGTTTGTCTCTTCAGCCACGAGGTCCAGGAGGCATCGACGATGACCAGGAGCTCGATTCGAGCTGTCCCACAATGGATCTGGATGACTGCGGCATCGGTAACCTGATTGGACCCAACAAGCCTTGGCAACCGCAAACCACACAGGATGTCGTGATTGGCTCTGTTGCAGCCCAGCAAGGTTTGTGGCGCTTCTCCGTTTCAGGGAAGCTGGAGCAAGCCTGGAGCAACCATAATCGCACGTAAAATTTAAAGTAAGGTCTTCAGGGGGCTCACAAGCCAATGGGTAAGGACCAGGAAGATGCATCAAGCTCAAATGCAAAGTCAGGGCCCATGGGACACTCGCGGAGTGTGGGGGTCTGAGCTTAGGTGCAAATGGTGCTCGGGGCTGGGGCTTCTTGTACCCCAATGCACAACTTACTGAGGCTTCAGGAAAGCAGTGCTGGTAGCAAAATGCAGGATGTCCAAGATGTCCGGTCCCACGTTTCTCGTGTCCGCCACATGTCTCAGCTTTGCTGTGGATGTTGGTCGGGGTCAGAGAAGTCTGGAAGTCCAGTTCTAATGTCGCAGAGTCTTCGGGTTCCAATGGGAGCCTTGAAACTGCAGACTGGCAAAGTTGCTGTTGGTGCCTGTTTGCACAGGGTGGCCACTCCTTGACCACAAAGCAGATGTCTTCCGTCTTCCAGTCAGAATGGAATGTTGAAGGTCCAAGATATGTCTTTCAAAGATTCATCCAGGATGATCTAAAATCCTGGGGACACAGCTCCTATACTTATACTAAGAAAGGGGGTGGATTACCTGACAAGGTCCCTCCTTTGGGTGGACCTGAGAAGGGGGTGGTTACACCCCTTTCCCTTTGTCCAGTTTCGCGCCAGAGCTGAGGCTGGAGTGCCCCAGCAACTGGTTTGAACCGGGCTATGCATGGAGCACCTTGTGTGCCCCAGGCAATGTCTAGATGCATTCACTGAATGCAGCCCTCCCTGTCACAATACACACAACCCCTGTCTGGGGAGGTGCCAGCAACCCCCTGGACAGGAAACCTATTGTCCAGGCCGCCCTTGCCAGAGTTTCCCCCAGCAACAGGAGGTCAGACTCGTGTCTGTGGCAGCAGCATCCATTTTTTGATGCTGAGGCTCTGTTTAACCGTAACCGGGTAAAGCAGTAACTTACATGTCATTTCCCTGTAGAATGGTGGAATGCTACCCCCGTCACCAGAATTGGTGGGGGGGTAGTATTCCAAAGTGTTTGACACTTTACACGAAATGTTTTGATAAAGCCAAACCAAAGTTAGCATTAACTGCGAGAATTATAATGCACTTAAGAGTACATGGTATGGCTAGATCTTAGAAAAGCTATAAGGAGATGGTTCTGAAAGCTGCAGAGGGGCTCAGCTCATGCCAGAGCACCCTCTCACATAAAACAAAGCACTCTGCCTCCAGGATTGTCGAGGCCTACCATAGGAGTGTCTTATAGGTGTATATGTGCCTATATGTAAAGGTAGATATAGGTGTACTATATCTAAGTAAGGGGTGCTTACACCACCTTACCCAGGCTGTGTGAACAGACCCGTGCTTTCAGTTTGGAAGGCAAACCAGGGGTGGCACAATACATGCTGCATCCCCTGGTAGGCCTAGGGTGCACCTATGCCCTGAGTACCTATGGTACACTATACAGGGGCTCACAAGGGTGACCCAGTAACCAATCTGGTATGCACATAAAGTGCATGGTATCAATTTAGAGAGAGAACAGCTGGGATGTGGGTCTGATTAGCAGGCCCACAGCCACATTAAAGTCGAAAAACCAGAGAATCACTGCAAAAAGTGGGGGTGACCATAGGAAGCAGACCCTACTCTCCTATAGGAGCTGCACGGACTGGGAACACTTGTGTCAGCACTGCAACAGGACCTCTCCCGGTGTTGAAGGATGACCGGATCAGGCGCTATTAGAGGTGAGGAGGGCTCTGGGCACTGAGACACGCTAAAGACAAGCGAGCGCCTCACCTGCCTTGAGCAGACCGGGGCGTATCCCCGTGGGAGCGCTCCGCTCTTCATTAACCCCTGGCACGAAGGGCTCCAGCACTGACTCTATAATTCACGGCACCCATGCGCGCCCACGCATAGCACAACTAACAGTGCGCACTCATTGCGATGACCTGCCCCCGATAAACCTCCCGGAAGCACAAGCGAGAGGTGAGAGCCTTATTTTCCCATCCCCTTCCACTCCTATTGGAACCCACCTCGCTCTCAAGCACCCCACAGGGGTGGCAGATCTAACTTTGGGCACACTATTCCTTATGACAACTACAGTTTTTCTCCTAAGTATTCCCCCGCCTGGAGAGTGATCACTTGCCTTTTTAAAGTGCCACACGCAGACCTCGTAGTGCAAGGGGGCATACAGGGACCCCATTTTGAAAAGTTTCAATCTTCTGGACCCCCGGGTCAGACAAAATGGCACTCACTCAGCTTCTGAAAGAGTAGGAGGACAAATCTCTATACAGCTCTTCATGGAAAGAAAAATAGTACCAACCATTGAAACAAAGACAGGACTACCCATTTTCAGCTCAGCCAGTGAAGGATATAGGACCTCCCCACAATACTGTCCCATTCACAGAAAGAGTGATAGGACTACAATGAGGAGCTCAAGACTTCCTATGCAATTAAGGCGGCCATTTTAAACTGTTCTCAGTGCTCATAGGAAAGGCTACTCCTGAGCAATACATTAATTAAGTCCAGGGCACCCCCCTATCCATCTACCCTTCTCTCTATTGTCAGTAACAGCATGGAACGATCAGGTCAACATACATACACCATCAAGTATCCCCCTAAACCCTCATAAAAAGCAGCCAAATGTTTTAAACATTCGCTGCTAAAAACATACCCAGAGACCCCAATATCAGACACCTACCATTCTATAAACAAGGGCCCTTTAACCAACAACATTATTTTTTACACCATGAGAAGAGCCCAATGTAGGAAAGCTATCTACGCCCTGTTCTCAGTTTCCTCTTCCAAAAAAACACCACACAGTCTCAAGATCTCCATCATCCCCTCCCTATTTTTCAGGGCTTCAGACACTTTCACCATTTATCACACGGGGATCATTCTACTGCAATCCTCTGACCAAAATGTAATCCTACTCTACAGCATTTTCCCTATCATCAAAGACAAAGTCCTTAGTACCTCTCCTCCCGCCACAGTCACTACTAACGCCATAAAGCCCACCATGGCCACTCCGACATCCCCCCGGGCATTCACCTACAAACCCATCTTTCCATACTCCCACCCGATGCCAGGAGAGATACTAGCTCCTGAGAACCACGGCCACAACGCATACATCACCTCCATACCGCCCCCAATGTTCATAACGCCCCCCATGTCCACGCCGACATCCGCCCTGGGCACTCACCTTTGAACATATCCGTGCATACTCCCACCCTGACGCCAGGAGATATCCTATCCTCTGAGAACCACCCCCACAACGCTGACATCACCTCACTCTCACTTAGGATCCAACCAAGTAACATCCCTTATAATAGTCCCACGAACTTCAGGAACCCTCACATGCCCACATCCTCAATGCACACCCCTCTGATACACACCTCTCCCCCTCTGTCTTCTTCCCAATCTCCAGACAACCCGACTGGTAGTTCCCACCACGCAGATACTGACATCTGCTACCCTCCTATCCATATCTTAAACCCCCCCCACCCCCCCACTCACCTAGACAACACAATGACCAATCCGCCCACTCCAGACTCTAGGTTCGATGAAATCCTACTTTCATTACAATATATCAAAGAAGACATCCACAAGCTATGGAACCTGTTTAGGCTGCAACCCACAATCAGACGACATACGGGTGATAAGAGCTGGATCCCTCTAAAGCAACTGCCCTACACCCCAGCACCAGTCGCAACGTCTTTCCCTTAATCAGCCCCCACCAGGATGGAGAACAGTTCCTAACGGCGATTCCACATCGCAGGAAGAATAACCTATCCGACACGGACATACACTCCCTGCTCCTCTTCTACGATCCACCCATCAACCTAACCAGTCCACAGTTGTCCCGCACAAGCCGAAACAACCCTCTCTAATCGAAACCATATATCCCAGTACACATAGACCCCCGATTCACAACACCAGAGGTATATTCCAGGAGAATCTTACGCAAGTTCCATTAACACTGGAACCTCCAACTACCTCCAAGCAGTGTCTCAAATGCATTCCACTAAACTGCAGATCAGCTTCAGCACATGCAGTGGACATTGCTGACCTTATTCTCACTCATGATCCTGACCTCTTAATCCTTACCAAAACATGGCTGAATGAATCGTCCAACCCAATCCTTGACATACTGGTCCCCCCTAATTACGACATCACTAGACTAGACCGACCACTTAGACCAGGTGGCCATATTGCTTACATCTTCCGGAACAACCTCGCAGTGAGCCGCTCACCCTCACTGGATCTTTCCGCATGTGAATATCTTTGCTTAGATATCTCTAGTAATAACATACCAATTTGTTCACTGCATACTTTTTACCACCCGCCTGGTGATAACCTCACCTTTATCGAGCAATTCATGGATATTCTGACCACACATACGGATCATCGAAATACCCACATATTCCTCTGTGATTTCAATCTCCACTGGAACGACCCTAAAGACCCGGCAGTTAAAAGCCTCAAAACATTCCTGTCAGACCTAGACCCCACCCAAATCTGCAATAGCCCCACACTTGTCAAAGGCTCAACCCTTGACCTGGTCATTGCCAACCCAGAGGCCATTCAGCTTAACACAATCCTCCCCTGTTATTGGTCTGATCATCACTCCATCCCCTTCTCCATCAAGGTACCAGTCAAACTACGCCCAACACAACCAACAAGACCCAAAGTATGGAAGAGAAACCTAAAAAGTCACCTCACAGATTTATCCTCATCCACCATTGTCAGACTCCTGCTTCCCCCAGAAGACCTAACGGAGGTTCAAGCTTTGACACAGCACTACTTTAACTCCATAACTACAATCTTAGATACTACCACACCTCTTCAACTGAAGAGACTCTCTACAAAAGACTCTAAACCTTGGTACGACTCAACGAGGAGAGACGAGCCTTAAGATTAGTTGAACGGAGATGGAGGTCAGCACCTTCATCGACCACCTTAAACTGCTAAGATCCTCCAGAAACACGTACTATAGAAAGATCAGACACTCAAAAGCAAACTTTTTAAAAAATTAGCTAGATCAAGCCAAACCGACCCACGAAGCTATTTGAACTAGTCAAAACTCAATCTCGTGGCGTAGCTCACCCTCCCGAAGATGGTCAATGCTCCCCACCCAGCTGCGAAGAATTTTCTTCCTTCTTCACGAGAACTCCTGAAATCAGATCTACTTAAGGCCTCTTTAACTCAAATCGACATGCAAAAGATCACCCCTTCTCACATGCCAGGAACCCCAAGCAACTGCACAACCAAGCTCGCCCTCAAAAACAACGCCTCCTGGGCCTCCTTTACAACCTACAGTGAAGAAACAATCCTAAAAGCGCTCACGTCCCTGTACCCCTCCAACCACTTCTCTGACCCCCTCTCTGCTAACTTCCTCAAAGATCTCATACCACTACTAGTGCCACTTTGGACAAAGATCATCAATGCTTCCTTAGTCCAAGGGATTATTCGGACATTCTCAAATCGGGACAAGTTTCCCCAATCCTGAAAAAAATGACCGGACCCCACAGACCTGAATAACTACAGACCAATTTCCAACATCCCAACTCTGGCGAAACTCATTGAAAAATGTGTTTCCACCCAGCTAGACAACCACATCATCAACTTCCACCTGCTCAATATATTTCAATCTGGATTCCGGGAAGGGCATAGTACGGAGTCAGCCAAGACCCACATAGTAGATGACGCATTAAAAATACTAGATCAGAACAAAGCCAGCTTTCAACACCGTCAAACATGAAAATCTTCTTGACCTCCTCCAACATAGAATGGACTTATCAGGGTCAGTTCTAAATTGGTTCACCTCTTTCCTCCGTAATAGATCCCAAAGGTTCAAGGTCAACCAATCCCTGTCCAGGACCGTGCCAGTCACATTAGGAGTCCCGCAGGGCTCCTCCCTTTCACCTACATTGTTCAATTTATTCATGGAACCACTTACTGAAATCCTCAATTCTTCTAATATCCACTTTCACATGTGCGCGGACGACACACAACTTTATCTAAAGATAAACTCACCGGGCAACATCAAGGCTCTTAATTCAACTCTACAAAAAACCCAGTCTTGGTTGACTGATAACCACCTCAAACTAACCTCCCTCAAAACCGAATTACTAATCGCCCCACCTAACCAAACAGACACATTTCAAGAATGGCTTAAACAACTTTCAGCGCTAAATTGCCAACTTCTTTTAATCGACTCAGCAAAATCACTGGGAGTAACTCTAGACAGTAACCTAAACATGCAAAAACATATCAGTGCTGCAGCAAAAGGAGCAAACTTTCAGATAAACACCCTGAGAAAACTAAAAACCTTCCTCCCAGCAAATAACGTCAAACTGGCAGTCCAAACACTAGTACTTTGCAGACTAGAATATGGAAGTACGACGCTTTGTGGACAAGATCGACAACTGCCCCGCTAAGAGCATAACTTAACTCAGAGGCCAGACTCATCACAGGTTCCAAACGACATTGCCACATTTCCCCCAATTTCAAAACGCTCAACTGGCTACCCTTCGAAGCAAGAATCCAACTAAAAATCGCTTGCATGACACACAAAGCCCTACATCACACCACCCTGAGTTACCTGGCCCAGAAACTAGAGCTCTCGTGTGGAAACAGATCCTCTAGGAGCGCCACCAACCTTCTTTTGAAGCCTCAAAGATTTGCTAAGAAGAAAACATATAATCGCGCCTTCTCTGGAATTGCTCCAAGGATTTGGAATGCACTACCCCCAGAAACCAGACTCTACCCATCATCTGCATCCTTCAAAATAGAAGTTAAATTTCTTCTCATGACAAAATTCATGTGACCATTATTTCAGATTCTTGGAACATTCCAGCTGTAACATATGTCTTTACCTCGATATAATATGTTTCTTTTGTACAATGCTTCTTTTGTCTAACTACCTCACTTGTGAAGTGCTCTGATACCCGCAAGGGTCTTGTTCGTGCTATACAAAACCTTTAAAATAAATAATAATAAATAAGATGGCAATTGCTAAAACTCTGGGTCATAAATATATATGTCACATACAAGTGTGAGGCCAAAACGATGGCAGTGGGAGAACTCCTACTAATCCCGGTTTTCATATGCTTGGAGCATAACCAAGGGGCTTAAGGGGCAAAAAAAAACTGGCCATAAAGAGAGGCAACATGTCTTGGTAAATATGCTGTGCCCACTGGTAAAATGAGAGGGATTGCCTTGGAAAGAACCTAAAGTATACCAAAAAAAGTGATGGAATGTCTGAAATAATGTCAGCCACTGATAATTAATCAAGCAGAAATAGAGCCAAAATAGAAGGCTTCGTGTACGAACCCGGCTCTGTACACGAAGCCTTCTATTTTGGCTCGTGTTCACGCGCCTCATTTCTGGCGTCGGATGGCAACTAACCACTAAACCGCCCATGCTAAGCAAGCCACGAAGACCAATTGAAACGCCGTCGACTTGTTGTAACATCATATATGTGAAAGTATACCGAATGTGACATGCATATAATGGTGTTATTGAATTTCTGTTATCCTTCATTGCTCAGAAATCGCTCACTCTCTGCCTATATCTCTTCTCTGCCTTTTCTATCTTCTTACTTTGCCAATTTGTAAGCGTGAGGGCACAGGCTTGTGTCTCACTCTTTGTGAATGTAAGAATTTTTCTTGTTGAAATTATTCTATAGTAAAAATCTGTGATTCCTGTCCGGCTGGACTAATCACGTTACTCAATATAGCTCCATTGTGTCTATATTTAATTTTCCTGTACTTATCTATGCATGGGACCGCTGTTGTTAAAGGAAATCTACCTCAATCAAAGACCCCACCCACACACAGTACCTACAAACTTTATACTCCAACTATTGGAGGTTTGTCTAACTAGGAACTTTTTCCTATTTGAAGACCAGTATTACCAGCAAGTGAAGGGTACTTCTATGGGGGCTATTTTTGCCCCTAACCTGGCCATTTTATATATGGATTAATTGGAGACCAAATGCACTCTAGCAGCCACAAACCCTTCCTGCCTATGTATTAGCAAATGGAAGCGCTATATAGACGATGTCTTTATGATTTGGCAGGCGAGTGGGGCTATACTCGAACCCTTCCTTTACTAGCTTAATAACAACTGTGGCAGGCTTAAATTTGCCCTGACCCGCAATAAGGCATCCATCTCCTTGCTTGACCTCGACATTAAACACAAGGATGGCATCCTTATAACTAGTTTATTCCTCAAACCAACCGAAGGCAACACTTTGCTTAGTTATGATAGCAACCACCCCCGCGCACTTAGAGACTATCTACCGTTTTCCCAATTCCTACATATCCAAAGGAATTGTTTCCTGAAGGAAGACTATTTCCATGAAGTAAAAACACTGTGCACCAAGCTCGCCAGGAGGGGATACCTGAGCAGACTTGTTCAAAATGCAATGAAGAGAGCATGGTACTGCCTGCTTGAGGCCTTACTAGAACCAGAAAACAAACCAAGTCTAAACCGTCTGATATGCGTAACTACCTTCTGTCCAGTCTCAAATGCTATACGAAAGACCATCATCAAAAAGTGGCCAGTTCTGAATGCAGGGACCCTAAATCTAGAATGCCCAATCTTTGCTTTTAAGAAAAACAATAATATTAAGGACCATTTGGTCCGCGCTGCACTACCAGACAACAAAAAAAGCACCAATACCCTGAATGATATCTGGGCACTACCACCTTTAAAAGGTTACTCAAAATGTGGAAATTGTATAGTGTGTGCATTGACAATTGAATGTAAAGAATTTGTGTTTGGAAATATTAAGAATGAATTGACAATGTTTACAAATTGTAATACAAGCAATGTTGTATACGCAATTTTTTGCCCATGCAACAATAGTTACATTGGACAGACCACTCAGAAAATCCGCTTACGAATCTCCCAGCACCGCAGCAGAATCAGGTGTAAGACACCAAATGCCCCCCTGGTTGAACATTTTGTAGAGAACAGACACTCTGAAGATGACATCTGTTGGACAATTATCACTGTGGTCAAACTACCACCCAGGGGTGGGGACATTTCAAAATTGTTGAACAAAGAAGAGCTAAAATGGATTCTGAAAGCCAACAGTCTCAACACAGGACTGAACCGTCTCGAAGACTGGACCACTCTCATCTAGAATGATGTTCCCTTTTATAATTGTAAATTGTTGCCATGAGCTTTAAGTGATGTTATCCTGTAATACTAGCCTTCCGTCTTTTCACATGCCCTACTACTGCTTCCTCACTTCTACTTTTCACCTTCCAAGATGGCCCCCACCTTCCAAGGCTCCTGTTCCATCACTCGCTAGTCCTTTGTCTATTTCACCCCCCACCTGACCTTGCAGACCCAATCACTGAATCCCTATGGCCCTTTTATACTCTGTCCGTACACACCATCAATTCTCGCATTGCCGCACACAGAATCCCCCTATCCAGCCCGTATCATCACAATTTTGGTAAGTTTTAGCCCTCAATTCAGGTTCCCCCCTGACACTGCCTTAACCAGAGTCTAACCTTGCCCTCCTTTAATTCCAGGCCATTGTGCCCTGGAGCACCCACACGCGGCTTCCAACAATCTACCCAGATCGAGGTATCCTTCCTCCGGTGAGTTATACACCTTGACCCCGCGCTGCCCACCCCGCACACCAGCTCAGTGGTCTTCTAAATTTGTGTTCCCTCCCCAGCTGCAGCCGTCCCCGACGCTGGCCCCAATTCCCGCCTCCAGACTATCCTCAAGTCCTCCTCAATACCGGTAAGCCTACAGTGCAATCCGTCCCTGCCTAATCCCACCATGCAATCACCTATTCCTCCCATTCAACCACTATGTATCCCGTATATCACATAATATTCACACTGCATCCCGTATATCATATTTTTCACAGTATAACTAGAGCACAACCTTCACGCATCTGTAATCGTTCCCGTGGGTGAAAAGTTCTAATTTATTGTTCGTTATGTTGATCATTGATGAGAAACTGTGTTTCCCACTGTGCGCCTTTGGCTCCTAATTAATATGTGTACTCCTCGAGCCTACTTGATTACAACAGTGCCGTAACTATCACCTTGTTTCTACTGGTTTATACTCTTGTATGTTGCACACCGTGACTGTTGCTTATCTCGATTATATGTTAATCAAGCGCTTACTTGATAGCTCACTATTCTGTTTTACTGCATGGCGGCATTAAGGCTTTTATACCTCATTTCCACTGAGCACGTCTCACAATCTTGAAGTATTCGCGCTACGTTCCGCCCTATTCCAATCGTTGAATCATCCATAACGCATTGTAACCACTCCTGCTTTGGTTCACTCCTTCATAATTTTATTCACTCACCCACCGCCAGTTTACCACATATGGACACACCATGTCAATGCATACTTATCCTTGGCTCACTAAGCACCACTAAACCAGTCATGCATCACGGTCCCATCTCAGATTGCATGGCAGCATTGTCAACACCCCAATCACAATATAAATGTGGTCTAATTTAAGCCTCAAACACCTCACCACCTTTTCAATTAGTCAGCATGATCACATTTATTTTATTTATTTATTTATTTTTACAATTTATACAGCGCGAACAAATGCCCTTAGGCATGTCGGCGCTAGAGATTATGCGTAAGGTTCCCACAGCGGCTAAGTCGGCAGTTATTCTTGACCAAACAACCAGGTCTTTATTTTTCTGCGAAATTGCATCAGGGACGGGCTCTCTCTAATGGCTACTGGCAGGGAGTTCCACAGTCTAGGAGCAGCCACCAAGAAGCGCCTGTCGCCCCAAGTGACTGTTTTAGTTTGCGGTACCTGCCAAAGATGAAGGTTATTAGATCTAAGCGATCTTGTGGATGACTGGAACCTAAGATGGGCTTTCAGGAAATGCGGGCCCTGGTTATGCAGAGCTTTATACACTATGCATAAGGTTTTAAACTTGATCCTGTTCCGGATCTTAAGCCAGTGAAGATCTTTTATGGTTTCTGAAATTGGCATAAACTTCGGGATTCCAGATAGAAGACGGGCTGCGGCGTTCTGGATTGTCTGCATTTTATTGGTCACTCTGGCCTGTGTATTGATGAATAATCCGTTGCAATAATCAAGGGAAGACAGCACCAGGGAGCTTACCAATGTCTTTCCTGCTGCATCTGGCAGGAACGGTATAATTTTCTTAATCAGCCTGAGTTTATAGTGGGCAGTGGAGGCTGTTTTATTTGCGTGGGCCCTAAAATTCAGATTCTCGTCAAAAGTCACTCCGGGATTTCTGACCGTGGGGACAGGTTTAGGGGGGGTCCCATACGTAGGCGGCCACCAGGTGGTTGACCAACTGGGTGAGAGCTGTCCGAAAATGACCACCTCCGTTTTTTCGGAGTTTAGTTTTAGGCAATTGGGGGCCATCCACTCTCCAATCGCCCGCATGCCCTCTTGAAAATTGTCCGCTACTCTCTCTCCATCACCATTGATGGCTAGCACAAGTTGTGTGTCCCGTCCGCGCCTGGACCGCGCCCGGGGCCATACCCCCTGCCCCTCGCGACCCCCAGCCCTCCCGCATTTCCTATGATGCCTCCACCCTCCTAGCCCTCAACCCCGGTCGCGCCCCCAACTGCGTCCAAGCCGCTCCTGGACACACCCATGGACCTTTCTCCTGCTATTCCTGCAAATTCAGCGGCACCGACAACATCTCCGCTACTACCACACCACAGATTCCTGACCCCAACCACCTACAATGCATCCTTCTCAACACCCGATCAGTCCACAGGCACGCCATTGACCTATGGAACCTACTAGACACCCTCTCTCCAGACGTCGCCTTCCTTACGGAAACATGGATGAATGCTTCCTCCGCCCCAGACATCACCATTGCCATCCCTGAAGATTATAAAATCACTCGTAAGGACCGCACCGACCACACAGGAGGAGGAATCGCTATCGTCCATAAGAAATCTATCCGCATCTCAACCAGCTCTGACACCAACCTCGCCAACTCAGAACACCTTCACTTCCAGATCCACATCGACCCCAAAACAACACTCAGAGGCACTCTCCTCTACAGACCACCAGGACCCCGCGCAAAATTCAGTGAAGACATCACGGACTTCATCACCCCACACGCACTCCCCTCCAAAGACTATATTCTTCTGGGAGACCTCAACTTTCACCTTGAAAAGACAAACGACCACAACACCGCCACCCTCGTGGACAACCTCGCCAACCTCGGACTTAAACAACTAGTCACTTCCCCCACCCACATCGCAGGTCACACACTTGACCCCATCTTCACTTCCAGCAATCATGTCTCCTTCAGCCACACTACGGATCTCCTATGGACCGACCACAGCTGCGTTCACTTCACCTACAACAAGCCGAAACCCATCAACCACTCCCAACCCACCCTGCAAAGAAACTGGAACAAAATCACCACAGACCAAATCTCCGCATCGCTCCTTCGAAACTCCCCAGCCCTCTCCTCTAACGCCAACGAAGCCGCCGCCAACCTCACCCTATGGTTATCCAACACCGCCGACACCTTAGCACCACTGAAAAAACGTCAAAGCAAACCTGGCAGCAAAAAAGCCTCATGGTTCAACGATGATCTCAAGAAGTCCAAGAAACTCTGCCGCCTCCTTGAAAAGGCCTGGAAAAAAGACCCAACCACCAGCACCAAGGACGCCTTCAAAAGCGCCACCCGCACTCACCACCAACTGATCCGAAAAGCCAAGAAAACAGCATTCAAGGATCGACTTGACAACAACGCCCACAACAGCAAGGAACTTTTCAACATCGTCAAGGAATTTTCCAATCCCTCGGCCAACTCCAACGACATCACCCCCTCTCAAACCCTCTGCGACTCCCTAGCCTCTTTTTTCCACAACAAGATTGCAGACATCCACAACAGCTTTGACAACCAACCCGGAAACCAACCCACCCTACCATCTGCTGACCATCTTCCCCCCGTGAACACCCTTAACGCCTGGAACCCAATCTCCACTGAGGACACCATCCGCCTGATGAATTCCATCCACTCAGGATCCCCCACAGACCCATGCCCTCACCACATCTTCAACAAAGCAGACTCCGTCATAGCACCGCACCTCCGAGACGTCATCAACTGCTCCTTCAACTCCGCTACCTTCCCAGAAGACTGGAAACACGCTGAACTCACCGCCCTTCTGAAAAAACCAACAGCGGACCCCACCGAACTCAAAAATTACCGCCCCATCTCGCTTCTTCCATTCCCGGCCAAAGTCATCGAGAAAGCCGTCAACAACCAGCTCGCCACCTTCCTCGAAGCCAACAAATCCCTCGACCCCTCACAATCTGGCTTCCGAGCAAAACACAGCACTGAGACTGCCCTCATCGCAGCAACAGACGACATTCGAACTCTACTGGACAATGGAGACACAGTCGCCCTCATCCTCCTCGACCTCTCTGCAGCATTCGATACAGTCTGCCACAGCACCCTTCTACAGCGCCTCAGAAACATCGGAATTCAAGGAAAAGCACTGGAATGGATCACCTCCTTCCTCGCCGGAAGAACACAGAGAGTCCGCCTCCCACCATTCAAGTCCGAGGCCACTGAAGTCATCTGTGGCGTACCACAAGGATCCTCTCTCAGTCCCACCCTCTTCAACGTATACATGAGCCCCCTCGCGGCCATCGCACGCCAACACAACCTCAACATCATCTCCTACGCGGATGACACCCAACTGATCCTATCACTCACCAAAGACCCTAACACCGCCAAAACTAACCTACACGAAGGAATGAAAGAAGTTTCCGAATGGATGAAACAAAGCTGTCTGAAACTGAACTCAGACAAAACAGAAGTCCTCATCTTAGGTACATCCCCCTCTGCTTGGGACGACTCCTGGTGGCCGGAAGCCCTCGGAAAAGCACCCATCCCGACAGACCATGCACGGAACCTTGGCGTCATCCTGGATTCTTCACTCTCAATGAACAGACAAGTCAACGCCGTATCCTCTTCCTGCTTCCACATTCTTCGCATGCTCAGAAAAACATTTCGCTGGATCCCCTCCGAAACAAGGAAAACAGTCACCCACGCTCTGGTCACGAGCCGACTGGACTATGGAAACACCCTCTACGCAGGTACCACCGCTAAACTCCAGAAGAAACTCCAACGAATCCAAAACGCCTCAGCCAGGCTCATACTAGACATCCCACGCAACGAACACATCTCTGGTCACCTTAAAGACCTCCACTGGCTACCCGTCAATAAGAGAATCACTTTCCGACTGCTTACCCACGCACACAAATCACTCTACGACATCGGCCCAGATTGCCTCAACTCTCGACTGTCCTTCTACACCCCCTCCCGCCAACTACGTTCTTCCAGCCAAGCCCTCGCCACTGTACCTCGCATCAACAAGACCACCATGGGAGGCAGATCCTTTTCATACCTGGCTGCTAAAACATGGAACTCACTCCCCGCTTACCTTCGCCTCACCCAGAACCACCTAGCGTTCAGAAAGCAGCTTAAAACGTGGATATTTGACAAATAATCCTCCTCCCCTTCCTAAGCGCCTTGAAACCCTCTGGGTATGTAGTGCGCTATACAAATTTTATGACTTGACTTGACTTGACATCTGCGTAGGAGGTGAGGCTCATCCCATGGGCTTTGATGACGACAGCCAGGTCCGACACATAGATATTGAATAGTGTCGGACTTAGGGATGAGCCTTGAGGTACACCACACGGCAGTGACAGCTTGGCTGACTGAAAATGCCCCAGAGTAATCACCTGTGTTCTCTCAGCCAAAAAAGAAGAGATCAGATTTTTGGCCAGGTGGCAAATGCCTATCTTTCCGACACGGTCAACCAAGATCTTGTGGTTGACCGTGTCAAAAGCTGCGGATAAGTCGAGCAATACCAATATCGCTGTTCCTCCCTGATTACGGATTGCTTGTATATCCTCCGTAGCTTTGTTAGGGCAGTCTCTGTACCATGGGACTTTCGGAAGCCAAATTGTGTGTTATCCAATAATTGGTGCTTCTCTATAAACTCTGAGAGTTGTATGTTCATGGGTTTCTCAACTACCTTGGCTAGGAAAGGTAGGCTTGCTATGGGGCGGTAATTTTTTAATTGCTCCTTGTCCAGGTTAGCTTTCTTCAATAACGGCTTAACCAGTGTATTCTTCAGTGAGTCCGGGTATATCCCAGTTCCGAACATTGTGTTGCAAATTAAGACAATGTCGAAACCCAGACAATCTATGGCTGGATGAATGACCTTGAGGGGACAGCGATCTAATGCTGATCCAGATTTAATTGTGGCAGTAATGTCCTTAATTTGAGTCTCTGTAAGGTCTGTGAACTGGAGCAGTTCAGTATCCTGAGTAATGCTATCCGACATAGGTGAATGAACTAACGTGCTGATAGAGAATGTCTGGTATATATCGTTTACCTTAGTGAAAAAGAAATTAGCCAATGCGTCACAGAAACCTTGGGATGATGGCGGAGCTAGGTCCGGACAGTTACCCGCTAAAATCTTGGTGATCTCATACAGTTTTTTGCTAGAGTTTTTAGCGTTATCTTATCTATCTGTTCTGTGAAAAACATTTTCTTAGTTTCAACGATGAGGGTTTTATTAATTGTCACCACCCTGTTACTAGTGTAATTACCTTCCAGCTTAATCCATTACGACCCTCTCCTAATTTTTCATTTTGTATTTTTCCCACTCTTCATCTCTTCTAAAAATGTTGTACCAGGTTAATAAGGCTCTATTGTACAGGCATAATAATCCATGTCCTGATGATGATCTGCACATTAATCCAATTGATCGAAACGCCGTAGACACTTTAAAAACACCTTATACGTCCTAAATTCTTCATTTGAATATTGTAAAGGTGTTTAACGTTATTTGTTCTTTGAAAATGTTAATTGTTCCTATGCAACAAACCACAAGCTTTGCCTGAGACCCCTGTTGTTTTGTTTTGTTTTGTACCCGTTTGGTTAAATAGGACACAGGCTTGTGTCCCACTTTATGTATTAATGTTTAAACTAATGTTTATCTGTTTACAAGTAAATATTTGATCTCTGTCCGGCTGGATAAGTCCACTTAATATAGCACTGATTGAGTCTATATTCATTCCTTTGGTTTCATATCTCCAACCTTTCTAGGAACCGTTGTTGTTCAAAATAATCATATCCTGAATACAGCATGTCTCGAAGAGACAGCACAAGCACTGCCTAGATGAGACCTAAAAAGGGCGAGTCTCCTCAAAGTTATGTGCCTCTTTTCAAATATAACAGAATCTCCGTCGCCCCATCCTCTTCTCACTAGAATGACATGGGTGGGGAAGCTGCTGAGGGTATGAAGGGAGGCCCTCACGAGGCTTAGGCGCTCCAGACTTTCAAAGATACCACTGAGTAGCCAAAGCCAACTAATGATATATCCTGGAGGACCCCCATCTCGCACACCCCAAGAATGATACTAGAGAGCGATCAAGTGACCTCAGGTTCGTTACTAACTATATTAGCCATTATACAACCTAGATGCTTCTCTGAAATGCATATGCTACAATGAATACATTGGGTATGGTGGAGGCTTGCTAGAAGGGCTGCACATGAGATGTTGTACTCCCCTGCGATGCCCCTAGCCAGAAATACTTTGCTATTGCCAGCATTCAAGCCCTTGGTGATGGCTTCGTTTGCAAGAAGAGATCACTCAGCTTAGGCAGCTTTTCCCATAGGCCAGCTTCTGTTGTTAGAAGACTATAAACCGAGAGCTGGTCCTAATGTGTTAAAAGAATATTTTTACTTTCAAATGAGCTAGGAAGCCAGGGTGGTGTTCCCTGTTTTCCCTCTAGCACAGCCTGAATGCATTCCTCTGACTTAAGTAATAGTAACAGATAGGTTTTGAAAGTTTAGAAATTAGGATATAATGCCAAGAGATTGCGGGAGGTTGAACTTGGTGATATCACAGTTGATTAGGCTTAAATATAACACTGGTCTCAAGTGAAGCCGGTTCCCATGAACTACAGTTAAAAAACATATCCATTTTTAATTTTTACATAGAATTTATTACACTCCTGCTCTGGTCCATAATGTGATCAGTCTCAATGAGTAACAAATGTCAGCTGTGCCATGGAGTGTGCAGGCTTATGTCCCCTGGCTTGGCAATGCTTGCTAAACTCTTACTGGGGCAGGGTTATTTAAATATTGGTTAACATTATAAGCTATTCATATGAGGCTTATGAGGTAGGCATGCTACCAGATTCTGAGAGAGAAGCTCAGACAGTTCTTCTTCCTAAGCCTGATGGGGACCCGACCCACATCTTGTCTTATCACCTACTCTTCATGTTAAATATAGACATTAAATACTAACTAAAGTCCTTGCTAATCGCCTCTTAGAAGCCCTCCCGAGGTTGGTGTACGATGACCAATGTGGTTTTATACAACAGATAATCACTCTTCAAATATATGCTAGCTGACGTTCGTATCACCAACCTGATTAATGCCTCACTTTCCACAGGTACGGTCCCCGCTAAGTGGAAAAGGGCTATGGTGAAAGCATTGCTAAGAAAACAATTTGGATCCTGCCGATTTGGGCAACTGCCGCCCCATCTCGATCCTCCCTGGAATTAGTAAGATCGCAGACAAATATGTCAACCACATGCTCTCTGCTTTTCTTGAATCCCATGACCTGCTCCATCCCTCTCAAACGGGATTCCGCTCACCAAAGCACTGAAACTGCCTTGTTGGTCATGGTGGAAGAATCTAGAAAGATTCTTGATTCAGAAAGGCCTTCAGCCATAATCCTCCTACACCTTACCGCGGCCTTCGATACGGTGAACAATCGAACTCTGGTTCACCGTCTTAGGAGCGCAGGAGTAACCGGTACAGCACTACAATGGCTGCGATCTTTTCTAGATGAAAAATTTCTTCCAGGTATTTGAAGGCGATACCACCTCAAAACGCATTCCCCTACAGTGTGGTGTCCCCCAGTGCTCATTGTTAAGCCCCACTCTTTTTAATGTTTAAGGAGCATATTATCAAGACAAGCAATAAAATTATCGCTGCTTTAGCGGCAGAAAACTGCCGCTAAAACGGCGATAATGGGCTTGATAATATGCTCTATGGAATTCCAATTGAAGCCCATGTTAGATGTCCTTCGCATCTAACACAGGCTTCAATTGCAATTCCATAGAGCATATTATCAAACCCATTATCGACGTTTTAGCTGCAGTTTTCTGCCGCTAAAGCGGCGATCATTTTATCGCCTGTCTTGATAATATGCCCCCTCATGTTCCCGTTGGCAGATATTGTAGGCCCTTTGGGATCCACATGGAAACATACGCAGAAAACACACAGCTGGTTGTAGCGTTGAACCATGCAGATCAGAGGTCTACTGGCCTCCACTCCTGTCTCGAGGAAGTTTCCAAGTGGATGGGTCTGTCACATTTAAAACTTAACAGTGAGAAAACCGAGCTCATGATTCTTGGTCATCCTTTAAGCTTCAAATCAAACACTATGTGGCCAACGTGCATGGGCCCGGTGCCAACCACAAAAACCAAGATAACGAGCCTGGGCATCTGGTTAGACCAGAACCTTACCTTCAAAGCTCAAGCTAAGAAGACTGCTGCTACATGCTATGGCCTGCTCAGAATGGCCTGCAAAGTGCTTCCCCTCCTACCCTTTCAAGCAAAAAAAACTGCTAGTCCAAACACTAATACTCTCAAGGATAAATTATGGCTCTATATTTAGGGGCCCCTAACTCAGTGGTCAAGAAACTTCAGACTGTACAAAATTGTGCAGCTTGATTGCTGATGGGAGTCCCCAATCGCTGTTCAGCAAAGCCTGCGCTACACTCCCTCCATTGGCTTCCAGTGCAGGAGAATTAGCTTTAAGGCCCTCTGCGTTGTCCATAAGTCCCGCAAGGAAACGGGTTACCCATCAATTCAGCCATGATTCACCCGTATAGAGCAGACAGAAAATTGGGCTCTGACAAACTCCATCCAGTAGTGATCCCCAGGATCAAGAAAACCAGAAGTGGAGGTCGGCTTTTTTCGTACAATGCCGCCAAGCTCTGGTTTACTCTACTGTTGTATCTTCGC
The DNA here is from genome assembly GCF_964261635.1 of Lissotriton helveticus. Taxonomy (NCBI): domain Eukaryota; kingdom Metazoa; phylum Chordata; class Amphibia; order Caudata; family Salamandridae; genus Lissotriton; species Lissotriton helveticus. The sequence continues at coordinate 684,505,789 of NC_136070.1, read as the reverse complement.
AGGGAATCTAACCATCTTGCCTTTAGAAAACAGCTAAAGACCTTGCTCTCTCCCTAGGGTTCTGTTTCCTCTATTCACTGCTCAGTGCTGGGATGCTCCCGGGTAGCCATGCGCTATACAAATGCCATTTCATTAATTCATAGGCTGGTCTTATCAGGCTTGCACCCTGCCCCTATTTAATATTAAACAGACCTTAAACTCTGTCTGTTTGACCTCTGTATAAGTGCTACGGGTTATAGGCCTGACCTATATTAAATGAATTAAGTTGTGTACACCCTGCTGGTACCCCAGTACCGGAGAGCCCCATGGTCTCAGAGTAATTTGGCATGGAGCGCGGGACAAGATAGGACTGCCCTCTGTCGCCCTTGCTCTTTGCACTTATCATGGAACAGCTGGCCTGCAGACTACAAAGTGTGCTTAACCTGTTGGGAAAAAGCTGGTGGATACTATCCATGTAGTACCCATGTATGCCCATGATAATCTGGTGTACCTGCAGCATCCAATGTACTCAGTTCCAAATCTGTTGCAGGCTTTCACTGAATTTTGGGAAATTTCAGGTCTTCTTCTAACCAAAACAAATCCAAATTATTCCCAATGGGCGGGGGGGGGGACCGGGAGCTGAACAGTGATGACTTCCCTTGGTTGGCAATCCTTGGGAAACATCATATTTTTGGTATCTAGGCATAGGAATAACATTGTAGGAGGATAACAGGCATAAAATGAATATGAGGCTCCTGGTGGCCGGCCTACAGTCGCCCATTAAGTTTTGGAAAACACTCCCACTATCGGACATAGGTAGAGGCAAAAATGTTTTATCTACCCAGATGGTCTTCATGTGCCGCAGGTGGCAACCTATTTGCTTCCTCTGTAGAAGTATGTAGCCCTTGCTCTCTAGCAAACTGATAGGTGGACTGATATAGGCAGGCAAAAGGAGCAGAATTAAACCTGACACTCTGAAGCCGATGTGAGCAAGGAGGGCTGAAGGTTCAGAATAGCAAACTCTACTAATTGGCGGCCCAGTTGCAGCATGTGGTCCACAGGCCGGATGACTAAGATAACTCGGAGAAACACATCCTCCGAGGCTCGCATGATGATGAGCCACTCCCCACTTTACTGATGAGGGCCCAGGGGGCCCAAGGTTATCCTCCCTTACATGACCCATCTTGTCTGCTATTTCTGCAACAGAGTGCTGACAACAATGATTAAAAGGCAGCCTTTCGCAGCAGACATGCCCCTGTGGCATATCGCCCAGTTTGCGCAGATAGTATGGACCATGTCAATGGAAAGGAAAGGTGAAAAAGGTGTGGGCTGCCTAATCTTGGTGGATTTGTATCCCGAGAATAGATTTAGATCTTTGGAGGAAGTGCAGGCGAACTTTGGGATTAGGTCAAGCCAGTTCCCACAATATGCAAAACTAGCCCACACAGCCCTGCCCTACAGTACACACCTCGTTTCTCACATTTGTACTCGCTACGAGCAGACAAACCAGCACAGACACTGAAGTTACATGATAAATGGCAAGTCTATTTGAATGGCAAATTTACGGACAGGAAGTGGGTGAGCAGTTGTGAAGAGGTGCCAACAGTGTCCAGTAAGGCACACTTTGAACCAATGCAGCTTAATTATATGCATTGTCATATCAGACAGAGGCACAAGGAGAACATAATTTGTCCAGGAGCAAACAAGTTGAACCAGGTACTGTAATGCAGTACTGCTTGTTACAAAGACTATTTTAACACCATATTAGATTTTTGGTTAAAAGACATTGAGATACCCTACCCGTAGTCATATCCAGCATTTTTTTTAAAAACCACAAGCATTTTAATAGCCTTGAGAATTATTTTAAATACTGCAAATCTTGAGCAAGGAATGGAGACAGGGGAATAAGGAATACATTCAATGGTGATTGCACAGGAGCACATAGGTTACCGAAACGAGGGGGCCAGGATTAAAGTTAAGATTCCTGCTTCCACAGATTCCTACTAGCACTCTAGACCACAAGTGGGGGTGGTCATTCTGATGAAAAGGCCAAGGGACTTTCCTTCCAAGGGAAAAGTCACTGCACTGTATGCCTAGGGTTATTCTGCAGTATGGGATTAAATGTTAAGTCTAGTGCTGGAGTCTGCCCACCCCAGTGAATTGTCCACCCTGTGAGGGGTCTTTTCAATTGCTTTTTAAATAGCGCTTATGGCATGTATTGTAGCCATTTAAAAGTCCATCCAGTATTTTCATATGATAGGAAAAAGACAGAAGCAGATTATGTGATTATTTCTTTAGGTCCTCGGCTTGTAGGTGGTACTGGGAAGTATCTGTAATGGGCAATGTTGTTTACCACGGGTCTTTTAGGTGTCATTCCAAGTGTGTGACAGACTTATCCCTTATGTAAACTTTTGACTCAAAATGTGCCAATAGCGAGCAATTAAGCCTTTCTCCTTGAGGTGGTAAAGAGGGTGAAGATAAATATGGTATGACACAGTAATAAGACTCACTAATCGATATCTGTTAGACGTATACCTTTTAAAAAGGCTTGTAAGTTGTGGAATTAAACCCCCAAAAATGCCAGCAGCTCCTAGACCCCTATACCCAAGGAATGTCTTCTGATGTTTTTTGGCACACAATGTATCTACACACTTGCAAAAGGACCTACGAAGTGATAACGGAATGTTAGCCACTCAAATTGGGATTTTTTTTCAAACAAAAAAAATTAAACTGAATACACCTCATTGACAATTTCTCTCTGTCTTTTTCTCTCTCTCTCTCTCTATTTGGCTCTCAGTCTCTATTTCATCATCCCCACCCCCCCAGTCTTTCTCGGTTTCTCTCTTTCTCTTGCAGTTTATCTTTTCCTGTTTCTCTCTTGTAAAGTTTCACCCTCTCTCTCTTCACCCATCTCCATCTTTATGTGTGTCTATAGTCATCTGCTTCTCTTGCTTTTTCTCCCTATCTGGGTCTCATGGTCTCTCCCTATATCTTACTGCCTGTCTGTCTGTTTTTGACTTTCTGAATCTTTCTTCCCTCACTTGTCTTTCATTCTTTATCTCTGAATGTTTTTGATTTCAGTCTTCCTCGTTTTACATATCCCAGTCTGTCTCTTTTCCTATTCTTTCTCTTAGTGTATGTCTCTGGCTTTAGCTCTCTTTCTATGTGTGTCTTTCTGTATCTTGCTGTATAGGTTTGTCACTCTCCCGGTTTTCTGTGTCTCGCCTTTTCTATGTCCATCCCTGGCTTGCTCTCACTATATTTCTCTCCCTCTGTCATTCACTGACATTCTCTAGTCATTCCTGTTTTTAAGCTCGCTGTCTGACCAATTCAGTATTATTTTTTGGGACCAAAGCTGTATTTCAGACTAGACTATGAGAGACGCAGAGGCCAGGCAGGGCCTCTGGCCACCTGATGCTGGCTTCAGTCCAGCATTTGCAGGCCCCATGGCACATTTGCTGAGAGCAAAATCCGACGGGGACAAAAAAATGGCCTGGGCACAAACATGAAAGTGACCCATTCACATTAGTGAACTAGATTGCTAATTAAACATTAGTGAACTAGACGGATAGCTAATAAAAAAGTGGCCACATTAGTGAACTAGTTAGCTAATAAAAAAGTGGCCCTTATTTGCAAATCAAGACAGTTTTGAACTTGGGTATTTTTCAAGGAATGGGAGACTCCGTGCATTTGTGCTTGCTGCAGGGAATGTTTGTGTTAAATATCAGGGAAATCAACAACAAAAACCAGCCCAACAAATCAGGCCCACAAACTGATGAAATGCAGGGCGTCACAATAGCCCAACGAGCACTGCCTCATTGCCCTATGCAACAGTCCGACCCTGGCTGAGATCTCTGGAGGCCTAAGGGTTCGAGACGGAGGGCAGGAAACTGTTTTTTTATGACATTTGTATAACTCATAATCTGCCTTTAATATACTATTGCAGTCAGGGTGATTTTCCAGGTTGCTGCTAGCATGGGCGTAGGAAGTGTGGGGGACGCGGGGGACATATCCCCCCCAGATTTTGTAGTGGGGGGGACGCGGGGGACAAGGGTGGGGGGGACGAGGGGACAAAAGTATTTCCCCTCTCTCTTCTGTCTGTGGCAGGGCCATGGGTATGTCAAAGCGCGAGTGCTTTGACGTGCTAATGGCCCTGTACTTGACCTGTGACCTTCCCTTTTGTGCTGCAAAAGCTACAGGAATGTTTTCACACCTCGCCCTTGCCGCCACCACTGCCTGCAGTTTGCACTTCTACCACAAAGGAAGAGAAGTAGTTTGTGGATTGCTGACTGCAGGGCTGGCTTTAGAGTGGGTGGCGCCCAGTGCGACCATCTCGATGGGCGCCCCAACAAACTTTTTAATTTTGAGTTATGCGGGAAAACAATGCTGGTGAAATGTTTGTTAAGGGACTCAGATGTACAGTGCTCTGAGCACATGAGATGTACAATGTGCTGTTTACTGCATTCCTGAAAACAAGAAAGGTATTTGGAATAGAGGCACACAAAGTAAAGGAATAGAAAGATGCCCAGAATGCAATAGGCGCACACTGCTGAAAGGCATTGTGCGGCACACACAGTGACAGGTGAAAGGCTACGTGAAACACAGCTAGTGCACAGTGCTTAAACCAATGAGACTACTAGAATGAAATATTAAAAAAATGACACCTGATGCTCTAAGACACAAAGACAAAGTATTAGCAGGTTAGGCCCTTGGGTATCAGAACTTCACGAAGAAAAGGAGCACAGATGCCCAGAGGTAATATGAATGGAGAGTGGCTTGCTTCTTGATTGGGAGGATATGTTCGGTTGCTATGATTACTTAGCAGTAAAATTTGCCAAATAGCCTAACAGTCTGCCTGCTTAGACAACGCATGGGTGTCAGGCCAGGTACTGGTGGCTAGAAAGCCTAGATTGTAAGACAGAGGTCCTGGCTTGCGAGGGGAAGTCTGGGCACTAAGGCATGTCCCAGGGTGTCCACCCACCATTTTGTACACTTTTGTAGTTTTCATATTGCACAAACTTGGCCAAAGGGGATCACAGTGCTTCATGTGAACACTAGATTATAGTACATAATGTCAGATTCATGTGTTTTTTCCAGGTATGGGGATATGAAATGCTTTATTCACAGCATAGTGAGCCAACGCCGGGACTTTAACCTGAGTGTCCAGTTGCAAAGTCAGAAGCTCCATGCGTTAGGCCACATCTGGTATTCTGGGCACTTGAATTAGTCAGATGGCAGACTGTATATGCATGGAAAGCAGCGTAAAATAAAGTCCATACCAGTTTGTACACACCTTGACAGAAGCGCAAAACTGGTACGGGGCAGACTGTACACACCAGAGCAGCAGTCTAAATGAAGACAAGCCACAGCAGTGTAAAGATGGTCAAAAATAGACTGCATATAAGTGATAGCAGTTTAGACACACAAGTAGTCTGTACACCAGAAGAGTAGCGTAAAGAGAGAGGAAGGCATACTATACAGAGTACACAGGGTCGCTGGGACCCACTGGCCTGAAGGGCCCATTTTCTTTCTTGCACTGGGGTCCATGATACAACGATAAGCCTCTGGTAGCAGGAGAGCAGTGTAAATAGGCACAGGCAGACTGTCCACCACTGTAAAGTAAGGCAGTATGGATCATAACAGCAGTGTAAAGGGGGCAGGCTGTAAAGTAAAAACATTGACAAGCAGACTGTTCACAATAAAACGTAAAGGCATGAAAAACGGCGAGAGAAGGAAGACTTGTACATACCAAAAGACAAGAGCTGTGTTTTCAGCCACAGTGCTTTGCCTCAATTTCCTGTGATGGACGCTCGGGTGAAGGCCAGTGCTGTTCCTCTCCTGTATCTGAGGGTTGCTCCTGCGAGGCCCCTCGGGCTTGTTGTCAAAAGCCCAAGGGTGCACGGCTGCTTAGACTAACTGTTGTTGCAGAGCACAAGCACTGGTACTGTGGTGGACTCTGGGCCCATCAGCAGCGCTTGCAGCATGTGCAGGGGCAGAAAAGGCATCCTCAGAGGGTCATACTTATTGTCCGTGTACATCCATCCGCAACCACGTGAGCGCATTTGTCCATCTTCTATTTTCATGATGTTGTGGAAATGGAAGATGATAACGCGTGCATTTTGGTCAGAGGCAAATGACGCCACCTAAGCTTGGTGCCTGGTACAGTGGCACTGGTCGCACCACCCTAAACTAGGCCCTAGCTGACTGCATACTGCCCCTCTTCAGCCCAGACCCTACCTCATTTGACTGTTTCGCACTGCGCATTTCAGCCACTCAAAGCCTAATGTTTCGTTGGAATGTTTATTTTGAGCAGTTGAACCTTGCCCTGGAACATGAGAACAATTAGCATCAAACGTAGTCTAAGCTATTTTGCATTATGTTGTGTCAGATGTGTTGGTCTGTCCTAATATTTACACAAATAACTATTTAAATACCACTATTATGTCATATTTCTTTTATAGCGCTACCCAACCCAATCCAGGATGTTGGAGCGCTTTAAATCACACATATACATTATACATTCACTATAAACCATATCTGTGTACATCAATTTACAGGAGGTGTTACATAAGATAGTGAGGGTACAAGGTGTAGGAGTCACATGTCCTTTCCTTTATAATTCGTTGTGCTATATTATAAGGATTATAATTTATGAACTGCAAGTAAATAAAGGATCTCTGTGTTAAAAATAATAACTCATAGAAGAAATATCCGTCATCTGTATATCACATGATGTGCTTTACCTGAGACATATTAAACCTCTATGCTACATTGATTCAAAACTGGGACTAGACAAAACAACTGTCTCTCCAGCAAGAGCATTTACCTCCAGAGTTATCTTACCATTATTATCATTATTTCCTGAGATTTACTGGGTACACAAAGAGCTATGCAGCAGGTGTCTTAACCCCATAAGATATTTTTAAATGCAGAATTTCTAACCAATTAAGCAGAACAGATATACAGCCATGTTTCTCCTTGTTGCCAATTTCTTTCTGGCAGAGTTTTAATAAATGCATGTATAAGTGGAGGCCTAGTCCTTGCACAGGGGTTGCATCTCTTTTTGGCACAACCTAGACGCAAACTCTAATTTGTTACATATTGTAATGCGCTTGAATGTACTCATGATAGACCTGATTAACATATGCGAGGTCTTAGAATCTGAAGTGACTTTTTTATGATATCATTTCCAATAAGGTCATGTGTTGTTATGTCATGTGCGATGTCATGTGCTGTGATGTCACTTACGTACTGCCTAACTTGGTTAGTGCCCCAATTCTTTTGTTTAGGACTTGTGCCCTGTTGGGAGAAGTATATTAGAGAAGTGGTGTTGGCAGTTGTAGGAGGCTGGCTTAGGATATGGTGCACATTCTCAGGAGTGATTCACCTTGCACTAATACAGGAAACCCGTATGGTGATTATAGTGGTATTTGATAACCATATAAAGCTCTCAAAGTGGTAGCTGTGGAGAGCAGCCTTCAGGCTTATCCTGAAGGAGTGTAAAGCAGCTTGTTTTACCACACTTAATCAACAGTGTAGATTAGATGAAAAAGAACCACACAATGTTTATAAAAATAAGTTTTTTTATTATGCAACACAATCACTAACACATTGGTATATCTCCTACCCAGAGATATCAACAATACACACAAGAATACTTCAAAATAATTAGGTAAGTAGCACAAACATACACTGGTGTCCAGGGAAACACAAAACCATATGAGAAGAAAGTGCAATGCAAACTTGAAGGAGAACGGGACTTGGACCAGAAAACTCAAAGGAGATGGGAACACAAGGAACTACCCAAGGTAAGTACCCAGGAACCCCAAGGGGCTGTGTGCAGAGTAGAAACACAGCCACATGCCCGATGGAAGTCAATGGAGAAGTTGCTGTTGCAGTTTTACAGAAGAAGGACCCTTCCCAGGGGACCCTGAAGAAACCCTTTGGAAGTTTGAGAGGTTGGAGAGTCATCCCACCCATGGATGCCCAGTTTACCTGCATCAGGAAAGCCAGGGGCATAGGGGTGAATTGACATCGGAACCTGCCATAGACGACAAAAGAAGACTTCAAAGAAGATGCCTCTGAAGAAGCATGTGAAGGTGTCCGGTGGAATCCCAGGATGGATTCTTGAAGAAGTGAAACTGCAAGCAGAGGGGATAGAGTCTATGCCTCTTTGAAGTGACCAGGAGGCACAGAAGCACATTCCCCACCAATGTTGGGAGGTTCAAGAGTGAAGACGGTGACCGTGTTGCTGCAGCTGCGAGGACCAGGAGATGCTGAGGAAGACCAGGAGCTATGCATGAGCTGTCCCATATCGGGTGTCGGTGTTCAGGTGGTGGGTGTCTAGCGGGAGGACCAACAAGCCTTGGTAGCCGCAAATGGCGTGGAAAGCAAACAGATGCAAACATTGGGAACAGTAAGATCCAAGAGACTCACCAAGTGCAGGAGAGTCAGAGAAGGACCTGAGCAAGCAGGGGAGCCCACTGAAGCAAAGGAAGACCCTCAAGAGGACTCACATGCCGAAGGCACAGGAGTCACAAGAAGACTTCAGGCAGTTCACAAAAGATGGAGGCCCACGGGGCAGAGGATGCAGTCGGTATGCTGATCATTGAGGGATGAGGTTCTGAAGGGTCTTGTAGCCGAACTATCTCTGGAGTGCAGAGCCAACAAGCCTTGGCAACAGCAATTCATTGCAGTGCACATGAGTTTGGTCCCAGCGGCTTCAATGAGCTATACTGTCCTCAAAATTGCAGAGAAGACAGGTCAGGCCTCTAGGGGCTGTAGAACCAGAACCTGTGTTGCTGGGCCATGTGAAGTTCGTTGGATGACAGGAGCAGCAGACTGGTGCCTGCAGATGCAGGGAAGTGACTCCTTCACGCCAAGGGAGATTACTTTGGATGTCCTTGATGCCCACAGGCCTTCTGGAGAACTTTAGTGATGCACAGACACAGACAACGCAGAAGACTTGAAGAACAGCGAGACCAGGAACAGCAGGAGCCATCCTTGATGCAGTCTCGGGTGCAGTCAAAGTCCGACGAAGTCCAAGTGCCTAAACGGTAGAAGAGTGTCTTGGTTTCAAAGGTGAGTCTTGTTCCATGAAGAATCTGAGGACCTACCCACGGGGGAGCCCTTAAGTACCCTAGGGAAAGGGTTGGAACGACTCTGGGGTCCCTCCCAGAGGAGGGGCATGACAGAGGGGAGGATACTCCCCTTTTCTTTGTCCAGTTTTGTGCCAGAGTGGAAACCAGGGGTTCCTGAACTGTCTCAAACAGAAGTATGCAAGGCAGGCACAAATGTGGCCCTTCAAAGTAGTCTGGTGCCACTGGCAAGCGCCCCCAACCCAGCCCAATACAATCCTGTCTGAGAGGTGGTCACACCTCCGTGTGACAGGAAACCTATTGTCCTACCTTCCCTTGCTCAAGTTGAGCTCAACAGCAGGAGGGCAGAACCGTGTCTGTGGTCAGCAGCACAAGGTCACTGGCAGACCCTGAAAGGCTCTTACTTGGAGTACAGGGGGGGTCATCTAAGGAGCCCCCAGTACTTGGGATCATTCATCTAGCGCCAGAGTCAGTGTTGGGGTATGATTCCAACAAGTCTGATACAAAACATGACCAGGACTAGTGCAGCCATTATTTAGTTAGACATCTCATAATAACTGATGTCCACTGTAGTTCTGAAAATTCTGGACTCGTGAATAAAACTTCATCATAGCATGACGATTTTTATATTAAAAGACCGAGAATGGCTAGTACACTATGTACAAGCATTTTCGTCATATTCGAGTGACGATTTCACCTCGAAATCGTCATTTTCGTCCTGAACCCTTGGCTTCCATTTTGTGTACGGCAGCCATTTTGTGAGTTGCCCTCACATAGGCTTATAACTACAGCCAAATTCGATATCAAAAGACACGTACACCTTAATTGACTTCTCTCTGACCTGGGCAAGCTGGAACCATTGCCCCAGGCCAAACCTGTTTGGTCAGTTCCTCTCCCAGTGGCCGAACGAGATAGCATCAAGGCACAACATGCCATAAACCCTTTTCATCGCACACACACCCTGCCTAATCTTGCTCACACCTGTCCCTGCTCTTTTCTCTCTCACTTGCTTTATGATGAGGAGGTGCCCGTTTTTATTGTGGGTCCACCGATATCTGATGAAAATGTTGGGCCTTGCCGGGTAATTTGTTGAGGGCTGGACGAACTGAAATGTGGGCTTGTCATCATGACTCTGCTTTTTCTTTGTAGTGAAAATATGTGAATAGTCTACTGTAAATCTAGGAATGTTTGCCTGGAGCTTAATATTTTGTATAAAAAGAGAAGCCTGGCTTTGTAAGATTAAGCAGTCTCCTGAGAATATACACACCGTTTTGTTGTACTTCTAGGACGCCTGTTACTTGGTTGCAGCCAATAAATACGATCTTTGACTTCACCTAGAAGACTCTGAGTTTCTGTGGTCTAAACAGGAAAGTACCCGAGGTCTTTGGGTGTACCCTGACACCACTGGGTTACCGATTCGGTACCGGTTCTGAAAAACCCAGTACCTCACCACTATATACCTTAAAATGGCTGATCGCTCTTACAAAGCCTGGAGAATCAACTCCGGGGCCTGTAGCGGTGTCCTGCTCATGCAGGGGCACCCTCACATTTGTAACCAAGCATCCTGCCTATCATAGGAGTGACATTGTTTTTAAGTGCTGTGACCTCATATATAAGGAACTTCAAGCTGTTGTGAGAGTTGCAAGCACCATCTCACACAGGCTGTAATGGCAGGCTTGTAGGCAAAATACATGCTGCATACCTTTGTGGCATATACTAGTGATGTATAATGTTACACAGGTAGCCAATTGTGGATGTACCACAGTACTTACCAGAGCCAATTTAGGGCATAGAGCACAGTTGCTGGTGTTCTGATTAGTAGGATCCCAGCAGACTAGAGTCAAAACACACTGACCCCAGGAAAAAAGTGGGGGTAACAATGAAAACAGATCCTACTTTCCTACACCCACGCCCCAAACGTAAGGATGAGACTAACCTTGCCCATTTGAGGCTTCATAGTCTTAGTTGAAATATCCGTAAAGTCCATCTTTGTTGGCATGGTTACTCCCAAGTCTATGTTCCACTGAAAAGTCCATCCCCTGTAGGGAAATGGACCACCTCAAAAGTTTGAGATTTTCACCCTTCATCTGGTTAAGCCATAAGAGGGGCTTATGGTCTGTCTGAACAATGAAGTGAGTGCCAAACAGTTATGGCCTCAACTTCTTCAAGGTCCAGACCACAGCAAAGGCCTCTCTCTCAGAAGCTGATCAATGCTTCTCCCTGTGGGTCAACTTTCTGCTTATAAAAGCTACTGGTTGACCCTGGCCCTCTGCATTAAACGGTGACAATACTGCACCTATCCTATCTCCAAAGCATCAGTATAGACAATGAATGGTTTGGAGTAGTCTAGACTTTGCAGAATTGGAGCAGAGCACAATGCTTGCTTCAGGTTATCAAATGCCTTCTGACAGCTAAATGTTAGATATTCTGCACTATAAACTTCGAGACCTGTTAAGACTTTATTCACCAGCCTCTGAAATGTGGTAGGTGCATTTTTGAAACCAAAAGTCATCACAATAAATTGATAATGTCCACTGGGGGTTGAAAATGCTGTTTTAGGTTTGACATCCTCATTGAGTCTGATTTGAAAATAAACAGCAGTCAGGTCAAATGTACTCAGATATTTGGCAGGGGCCAAAGTATCAATCACTTAATTTGCCCTTGGAATTGGATGGACATTAGCCCTAGTGACTGTATTGAGGCCTCTATAGTCATCAAAACACTCATCTCTTTCTTACCATCCTAGCTGTGAGATTTGGGTACAAGGACTACAAGACTAGCCTAAGGGCTATCTGAAGCCTCAATGACTCCCAAGTCAGGCATCTTTTGGACCTCTGTCCAGATGCAGTCTTTGGCATGGTCAGGCTGTCTGTAAATTTTACTCTTCACATGCATGCTGTCACCTGTGTCCACTTCATGGGTACACCAGGTGGATTGACTGGGTGTCAGAGAAAAGAGACCAGAAAACTGAGAACCTGTCTACAATTAGCTTGCTGTAGATCAGTGAGGCTGTCTACCAAAGCTACTCCTTCAAGTGATCCGTTGTCAGAGTCCTGAGAGGGGAAATTAGGGAGAAGATCACTCCCTTCCTCCTGTCCCTCATCAGTGGCCATGAGCAAGCGCATGTCAGCCCTGTTAACAAAAGGTTTTGGGCGAATCACATGAAGTACCCCGTGGGGACTTCTTGGAGTACCTAGGTCAACTTGGAGCCACTTCACTTGTCTTAGAGAGCTGCTGGGGCCACAGGCCCCAACACACACACTTTCTGTCCTGGCCGGTAAACAGCTTCTTAGTCATGTCAAGCTTTCTGAAGCTCCTGGTTGACCTCAAGGTTTTTGCTGGTCGCCTTCATATGCTCAGCCATGTGAAAACGCAGGCCCAGAACATAGTCTACTATGTTCTATTTAGGAGGCTTGAGAGGTTGCTCCCATCCTCTTTGACCATACATAATGGACCCCTAACTGTATGTCCAAACAGAAGTTCAAATGGGTTGTAGCCCACCCCTTCTGAGGAACCTCTCTGTAGGGAAAGAGAAGGAACGGTAGTAAGACATCCCATTTTCCCATCAGCTTTTCTAGGAGTCCCATGATCATACCTTTGAGGGTCTTGTTGAACCTTTCAACAACCCCATTTCCCTGTGGATGGTAGGGTGTGGAAAACTTATAGTTTACACCTCACTCTTTCAACACAGCAGTGATGTATCTAGACATGAAGTTAGTACTTCTGTCTGACAAGACCTCCTTAGGGAACTCAACTCTGAAAAAGATTTCCAGGAGAGCCCTGGCCACTACAGGAGCTGTAGTGGTCCTAAGGGGAATATCCTCTGGATATCTAGGTGCATGGTCTACCATCACTAAGATAAAACTATGTCCAGATGCTGCTGGAGGGTTTAAGGGACCTGCAACGTATATCCCTACCCGCTCTAAGGGAACCCTAACCACTGTCAGAGGGATTAACGGGGCCTTTGTGGTGCCACCTGACTTACCACTGGCTTGACTGGTGACACAGGACTGACAAAACTCCCTGGTGTCCTCAATGAAAGTAAGGGACAAGCCTGCACCAAGTCTTGCTTTTCCCAAGATGTTCTGCAAGGGGAATGTTATGTGCCAGGGTCAATAAGAACTCCCTAAACTTCCTAGGTATGACCAGCCTTCTGGTAGCACCAGGCTTGGGGTCTCTACTTCCAGAAAACAGGAGCCCTTCTTCCTGATAAGTTCTGTGGAACCATCCTGAAATGTCCTGCTTCCTCAGCAGCAGCTTGACGTCTGATTGGTCAAGAGAGGGGCAGGCCTTCTGCTCCAGGCTGAAGACTTCCCTTGAAAGACCCCTGACCCCAGTTGCTCTGTCTTGTCAGGCCCAAGCTTCTCTAGTACAGCTCCTTCACAAGTACTGAGATCATCTCCCTGAGGAGGCTGATTCTCATTGTAAGTCTGAGAGGAGAATACATCTTTATCCTTCTTGCTTCCTCTTGGGAGCTGTTTGGTCAATTTCTTCAGGATCCAGAGCTCCTTCCGTGCCTAACTTCTTGGCTTCAGCCCTAGTGACAGCAAAGACTTAAATTCCCATCATTTCTACATGAGTCCTGAACTCCACTTCAGACCAGTCTGAAGTTTCAAAATGATTGACCGGTAGACCGTCCACAGGTAGGTCGGGGGATGCCAAAACTCTCTTTGGGTCAGTTACCCCTCCCCAGCTGAGACTGACATCTGCCATGGAATGATCGGTCCTGGTATGGATGTACGACGGTACAACGCGTGGTATTACCACGCGTACCGTTACAACACGTTTTTTACAATGCAAGTCGTTACCACGACTTGCACTGTAGGGGTGCTGGACTTAGAATAGTTAAATTTACTATTCCAACACCAGCCTACGTACAGTAGGGAAGGTGTTGGAATAGTACATCTACTATTCCTTGTCCTTGAGCGCCCTCCAGCACAAGTCGTGGTTACAACTTGCGTTGTAAAAGAAGCGTCGTACCAGTACTGCGGGGTAACATCCGCGTTGTAAAGGATGTTCCCCATCCTGGTATTGTTAGCATTGGTCACTTGGTAATTCTGTCCAAGTAGAATCTACTCAGTGCACACAAGTTTTTCTGTCACCATAGTGACACTGGCACCTGTGTCCCTGTATGCCACAGCTTCCTGACAATTGATGAGAGGCTGTTGTCTGTATTTGCCCAAGTTAGTAGGACTTACAATAAGGGTGGCGAGCTCAGTGCCACCATCACAGACTAAAACAGCCTGAGTGGGTGTCCTGACTAGGCCAGAACCCACTTTAGTACACAAGGTTAACCCAGCTAAACTCTTGGGGCCCTACTACTACCAGTGCTATTGCTAGGGGCACTAGGAGGTTTAGGAGTAGTAGTAGCAGTAATGGTGTTAGACTTAGAGCAATCGCCAACCTTTGCCCTTTTACCTTTTTCCTTACACAATTAGCACCAAGGTTTCTTGTTAGAGTAGGAAAAGGAATGGAACTTACCCCCAGAGAAAGATTTTGGAGGACCTTCAGAAGACTCTTTTCTTTAGATTTCTCCCCACCTTTCTCTTGGGCCTTAGAATAATCTTTCTTCTTCTGGTCAGCACCACCATGTGACCTTTGTTGCACTCTGGTACGGACCCACAAGTCTGCCTTCTTTCCCAATACTTGGGCAGAGGTCAGATCCGAGTCCACCACGTACTGGTGCAGTTGCTGATTTTGACAGTTTTTAAAGATGTGCTTCCTCACAAGTAAATTGTACAGTCCCTCACAATAATGCACATGTCGCAAAGAGCATTCAGTTTATTCTTTTCTTCCTTTTTAATCCCATCTTTGTTTGCTTTGTGCATGAAAATGTAAGATTCAAAAACTTTTTTTTTCACATTTTGTCTAATTACTTTGTGAATCGAAGCATACTTGCAAACTATGACTACATGCCTGCCTTTATCAATGTTTCACTACAAAACTATGCAATTGTATCATTTTAACGGAGTGTATGGTTCCAGACAGTGGTCGATTTGTATTGGGACACAGGCAAGTCCAAAAGGTTGTCCCTGTCCCCCCCAGAAATTTTGTGTCTCCTACGCCCCTGGCTGCTAGGTTCCTAAGGCTGATGCCCCAAGCCTCCCTTGATCCCGCCCTTAGGGTTACCTCGAGGCTGGGCTTTAAGTGGGATGAAAAAATCTTGGGGGGCTCTCAAAGTGGTGTGGCCGATATAATTATGGGCATTGTTTAAAAGCACAAGCTGAAAACCTATGCTTAGCATTGTGTGACGCCCGAATGGTATTTTGCTACTTCTGTAATTACTTCCAGATATATAATCCAGCAACTAACAATAAATACACTTACAACAAGCCAGCCCTATTGGCTTTGTCAATGGTTGTTAGATGCGTAACATAAATTAGCAACAATCATGGCTTGAAAACGCTTCAGTTCTAAAATGGTGAGACTGTGAAAGAACTAAAACGAGTCTCTTTGAAGTCCAGTGATACTGATGCAGAGTAGAGATTTTCTTTCCCTGTGGTTGCGGGCAAAAATGGAGAGCTCGGCAGAGACCCGTCTCAGCACCGGCCTTTTAGCCCCGGACAACTAAAGCCCTGCCTGGAGGAAACCCTGTTTTAAAGGGACCCTGCACTGACCCCTTTCCGCAGTCCACCGTCGAACACAAGTCTCTCCAGAGACTTTTCCCTGACACTAGCACAAAGGGCGAGCTGGGCCCAGGTCGCCAATCATCAAACGGGCTCAAAGAGCTTTCTGTCTGCATTAAGGCAATGCAAACAGCAGTGTCCCTGCCGCCTGGCTCCAATGATTTATATTAACATAATTTCGCTCATTTTTCTTAACACATAGAAGGCTCTGTTTTTTAAAACTCCCATCAGCATTCTTTCTTGCCCTCTCGCCCCCTGCTGCTAAACAATTAATCCCACCCGTCTCGTACTAACAGCTTGGCGTCTGGATGAGGAGCTAAGTACTTTGAGTGTGATTCAGATGAGTTGGAATAATCACAATGTTTTATGTAACTTACCTTGCAGCCTGCGTTCAACTTCAATAAACTGTGCCCAGGCTGTTCTGCTCCACAGACCGTGCTTCCTGCACTACGCTCGGCAGGCTTCACAACTCGAGTGAGACTCATACGTAGCCATTCACGTAAACCAATCTCGACGCTGCTTCATACTGTTTGTATAAATGAACAGTACGGCAGCACCCGATTGGTTAGAGCCAGCAAAGGCAACGCTCACAGGAAGACCAGGCTCACTGACGCAGTGAGCTGAAGTACGCATGTCTGGTTGGCAGTGGTTAAAGAAACACGAATCTGACATGGGCCCATTCCCGTTTCTTAACCACTGCCAACCAGACATGCGCACTTCAGCTCACTCACTGCATCATTGCTTTAGATGACAGGCTATGTCTCAGTCAGCCCTCGAGTTGTGAAGCCATCCGAGCATGGTGTGGTGGAGTGCTGGCTGTGGAGCAGAACAGCTTGGGCACAGTTAATTGAAATTGAACGCAGGCGGCAAGGTAAGTTACATAAAACCTGGGCTTTAAAACGGTTTTCTGTAATACTTGGTATTCCCTCGGGATCGTGTATCCCTTGCTTTGGCAGACTACGGAATCTTGCCTATTGGTCAGCTCGGACGGGCCCAGGAGCAGCCTCTTCCACCTCAGGAGAAGCGAGCCTCGGCCCTTGCAGGCAGAAGCAGCAGCGCTCCGAGCCGAGCAGCTGTCAGTAAAGCACACATCTCTCTGCTTAGAGCTCACAGGGGCACGCAGGTCACGAAACTGAGCACGAGATGGGCTTTCGCGTGAAAGCAGTACTTTTGCAAGCGTTTTTTACTGAAGCGTAATCAGTTTTGAGTCACCCACAAAGGGAAAGCTAGGTAAGGTAAGGTATGGAGAAACGTATTAGCATCCACACCCCAGCAGAGCCTGAAAATTCTTTAAATGAACGATTCAATAGTATAGAGGTGAGTCACTCTGGGTCAGTGGAGGCTCTGCCAACCCACACATCGCACCAGTAGGTAACACCTGGGCACGACTCAGGGTACTCGCGGGTGGACGGTGTCCATCCATTATTTTCACAGGGTGAACGCCGTCCACCCTGCCAAGAATTTGGCCCCCACTGAGTAAAGTGCTGAACTCGACCCGGTTTAATTTCCAAACATCGGGACACTTTCAGCAGCGCCTGCACGTTGTTTACTTTCCATCTGCAACAACGTGGAGGCAGGGAAAGGGCTTTCTTATTTTATACTTCTTCTGGGCCCATAACATAGGCCGAATTTGAGGGGCCATTAGGCCTCCTTTTGTGAGTCTCTTGGCTGAGAGCAGTCAGGAAACTCACACATAGATGCAAATGAGCGGAGGGGAAACAAAGATCAGCACTTCACAGATACTTAAAAAAGGCACCTTTTCACTTTGTTCAGTCCCTGTTTAGGAGATATGCATGCACTGTAAGAATATCAGATGTGTTGGTCTTTCCCAGTATTTACACACAGCAAATTGCATTTATATAGAGCTTACTACACCTGAGGTGGCGTTGAAATAATTTAGGTACCACTATTTTTTGCTGGTATAGCCCTACTCATTCCAATGCAGGGAGTCAGGGTGCTTTACATCAACACGCACATATTACCTGTACAATACATTATATGAGTTTGTAAATGAATGTACAGGATGTGTTACATAAAACTGGGGGATTGCACAGTGTAGAAGTCACATATCATCTTCGATAGCTCACTGTGCTATTATCCTTGCAATGCTGTCAAACGTATGCATGATAGACCTGCTAAAAATATATGTGAGGGCTTTAGATCTGATGTCACTTCTTGTGATGCCACTTCCTGTAAAGTCATGGCTTGTGCTGCCACTTTCTATGATGTCATTTCCTGTGAAGCCATGTGTGATGTAGCGCACAGTGATGTCCCGCGCCTTGATGTCTACCTAGGTTAGTCCCCCCTCTTCTTTTTTAGGACTTGTGCCCTGGGTAACTCTCTTCACACTTTACAGCGTGTGCTGTGACATTCCCTTTTGGATGATTTCTTCTTCCTCAGGTACTTTTCATGGAGAGTTGTACAAAGCTTCCTGGTGCGAGTGAAGGAGCCCTTCAGTGGTTGGAGGATGAGTCCTGCTGATGCTGTGTTGATGCTGTGTTGATGCTGTACAATTTCTCCTTTTGATGCATAGAGTAGGTTGTACGGTGCCCAAAAAGGGGGGGAGGGAGGAAGTGACAGTGTGAGGATGGCGTGATAGAAAATTGTGACAATAAAAACAAGAAATATCCAAAAGTCTTTGCTACAATCGTGTTTTCATTTCATTGCACAAAGAATGAGTCACTTTGGCGATATATACATGAACAATGTCATACTCCAATACAGCAATTACTGGCAAAAATGTGGGGAAGGAGTTGACTATATGGATGATGTCGACGTTTCGACCCTCTGAATGGCGCAGGGTTGGTTGAGCCCTTGCAGTGGGGTCTTCTTCAGGACAGGGAAACGGGCAGGCAACCTGATAGATACGTATATATAGAGGATATTATTAATAATGACAAGGCGGAATGTATCAGTTAATACAAAGGCAGTATTTAAAATCACTAACGCACACATGGAAGAGCATACCGTTGTGCTTGGCGCTCTATCTGATCTCTGCAATCGTCTTCCAAGAGGTTTGACGAACTGCAGATATGAGAGAGAAAGAGGGAACTTGACTTAGACTGGAATGTAGGTGCATAAGGCACTACAAGGGAATCATGGTAATTATGATCAAATCTCACCGTTAGGATAAGCAGTCCATAATTCATTCGAGATACATAGTAGAGAGTTGGAGAGCGCGGCCGACCGCGGGGCGGTGACACGGTTAAATTCTGAAAAGACGATATGCAAGTGTTTAGGATAGTAGGTGCTGTGCATACAGTCAGTAGGTGCTGTTAATACACTGAAAAAGGGGGTTTCGGCTTACCGGTGTCCAAATCGGATTATTGGGTAATGGTGCGTCCCCTCTGTGTCAGTAAAAATCTGAAAAACGGGTAAGGACGGGCTTAGACAATAGCAAGTGCCACAAATGGTTACATTGCAATATTAACCGGGCATACGGGATTGAACATGCATCATTAAATTGCCAGATTAACCGGGCATACGGACTCACCGAATTGTTCACCTTAGTCGGTGTGGTGTAAGGCGCAACCTGGGCTTGGTGGTTGACCTGGGAAGGGAAATTGCACACAGTCAGCCCTAGGTCAACGGAGCATATCTGGTGAAGGATCGCATACAATATAGAGGCATTTGCAGCCTGACCTGCTAAGGCTTACCTCAAATGCCGACTGAATCGGACCACGGGGAACGCTGGCGTCTAGCAAGACGTGGCCGATTTCCTGGTTACTAACATAACCATGGAAACGGGTCGCGTGACCCGCGCGCTTGCAAATGGAGCGCGAGGACAGACTACGGTGGAACCGGGTGAAAACCCGAGTGGGCACTTCTGATGAAATTAAATTCCGTCTGGGCTGGAAAGACATTTACTGGCCGTTTACGGGCATTGGCCTAAATTGCAACCATGCTTCTATTATTAGTATGGACTTAACGCACAAAACTGTATCCTCTTGCGGTTGCCATGGAGACCGACGCTGTGTTGGGCGAGTAGGTGTGGAATGACTGGTGGCAACCCGCACATCGTGGAGATACGATTTTAGGTGGACATATCATGATACATCTCTAGGGCAGACATTTCATTAACACTACAGTGCTTCAGTTGAGATACAACATACTATTACTGGCGGCATCTTATAGCGCTGGTTCATAGCACCGGATGTTGGCATTTATACATTACTATTACTTAAAGGAGTACCTCTCTGCAAGAGGGTATAGTCCCACTCAATATACATAAGACTCGTTGAGAAAGTACATCTAGACATTACTAGTAACTAGGGGAGTACCTCTCTGCAAGAGAGTATAGTCCCCTTGAGTATACATTGGACTCGTTTGGCCCCGGCCAGGATATTACCATAAGCCACACCACGATATCAATCCCTCAAAAAGTGCGCTGTTTATCAATGAGCAATACACGTCAATGAAGGGCGTACCTCTCACAAGAGGGTAAAGGCCTTTCATATTTACAGGAATCTTAATACCAAGGGTTAGTGACTGCATATCAAGTCATTGTTGCTAACTGCGAGAATGAACTGTCGAATTCGTTCAACCCATTCACAATCGAATCAAAGTGAAACATCCATTTGATTTCCCGGACATTTAGAATGTTGGTGATGTTACAGTTTCCGAATCCGTCGTAATTGCTCCAACAAAGAAAACTATTTGCTAGAATCAGAACAGTTGACCAACCGTCTTCACCAGCGGGGGTATCCGAAGCGCTTGGTGAAAAAATCAAGAAAGCGCGCCTGGTACTACCCAAGGGATGAGTTACTTACCCCCAAAGAAAGGACACCAGCTGAAGAACAAAGAATAGTATGTGTAACAACATTCTCTACCAAGAGTAACCAAATCAAACAGATAATCAACAAACATTGGCAATTGATTGCAGATGACCTCAATCAAAAAGGAACGCCTCTTCATGCATTCAAACGAGCCAAGAGTGTTAAAGACAAGGTGGTGCGTTCCTTTCTATCTACTCCTGACGAACCCACAATCACCTCTCTATGGAATCTTCCACCGATCCTGGGCCACTTCAGATGTGGCAATTGTAAGGCATGCGACACCACGATCCAAACCAAGGATTTTGTCCATCATCAACATACAATTCCATTGAAGTTCCACAGTAATTGCAATACATCCAATGTAATTTACGCCATTGTCTGTCCCTGTGTACTAATATACATAGGCCAAACACAACAAAAAGCCAGGGTGCGGATTCTTCAGCACATGAGCAGGATCAGGTGTGATGTACAAGGGGCGCCCTTAGTAGATCACTTCAAGTCCGCAGCCCACTCCCCTGAAAGTCTAAAATGGGTGATTTTGGAGAAGGCAACACTGGGTCCCCGGGGTGGTAACATCACCAACATTCTAAATGTCCGGGAAATCAAATGGATGTTTCACTTTGATTCGATTGTGAATGGGTTGAACGAATTCGACAGTTCATTCTCGCAGTTAGCAACAATGACTTGATATGCAGTCACTAACCCTTGGTATTAAGATTCCTGTAAATATGAAAGGCCTTTACCCTCTTGTGAGAGGTACGCCCTTCATTGACGTGTATTGCTCATTGATAAACAGCGCACTTTTTGAGGGATTGATATCGTGGTGTGGCTTATGGTAATATCCTGGCCGGGGCCAAACGAGTCCAATGTATACTCAAGGGGACTATACTCTCTTGCAGAGAGGTACTCCCCTAGTTACTAGTAATGTCTAGATGTACTTTCTCAACGAGTCTTATGTATATTGAGTGGGACTATACCCTCTTGCAGAGAGGTACTCCTTTAAGTAATAGTAATGTATAAATGCCAACATCCGGTGCTATGAACCAGCGCTATAAGATGCCGCCAGTAATAGTATGTTGTATCTCAACTGAAGCACTGTAGTGTTAATGAAATGTCTGCCCTAGAGATGTATCATGATATGTCCACCTAAAATCGTATCTCCACGATGTGCGGGTTGCCACCAGTCATTCCACACCTACTCGCCCAACACAGCGTCGGTCTCCATGGCAACCGCAAGAGGATACAGTTTTGTGCGTTAAGTCCATACTAATAATAGAAGCATGGTTGCAATTTAGGCCAATGCCCGTAAACGGCCAGTAAATGTCTTTCCAGCCCAGACGGAATTTAATTTCATCAGAAGTGCCCACTCGGGTTTTCACCCGGTTCCACCGTAGTCTGTCCTCGCGCTCCATTTGCAAGCGCGCGGGTCACGCGACCCGTTTCCATGGTTATGTTAGTAACCAGGAAATCGGCCACGTCTTGCTAGACGCCAGCGTTCCCCGTGGTCCGATTCAGTCGGCATTTGAGGTAAGCCTTAGCAGGTCAGGCTGCAAATGCCTCTATATTGTATGCGATCCTTCACCAGATATGCTCCGTTGACCTAGGGCTGACTGTGTGCAATTTCCCTTCCCAGGTCAACCACCAAGCCCAGGTTGCGCCTTACACCACACCGACTAAGGTGAACAATTCGGTGAGTCCGTATGCCCGGTTAATCTGGCAATTTAATGATGCATGTTCAATCCCGTATGCCCGGTTAATATTGCAATGTAACCATTTGTGGCACTTGCTATTGTCTAAGCCCGTCCTTACCCGTTTTTCAGATTTTTACTGACACAGAGGGGACGCACCATTACCCAATAATCCGATTTGGACACCGGTAAGCCGAAACCCCCTTTTTCAGTGTATTAACAGCACCTACTGACTGTATGCACAGCACCTACTATCCTAAACACTTGCATATCGTCTTTTCAGAATTTAACCGTGTCACCGCCCCGCGGTCGGCCGCGCTCTCCAACTCTCTACTATGTATCTCGAATGAATTATGGACTGCTTATCCTAACGGTGAGATTTGATCATAATTACCATGATTCCCTTGTAGTGCCTTATGCACCTACATTCCAGTCTAAGTCAAGTTCCCTCTTTCTCTCTCATATCTGCAGTTCGTCAAACCTCTTGGAAGACGATTGCAGAGATCAGATAGAGCGCCAAGCACAACGGTATGCTCTTCCATGTGTGCGTTAGTGATTTTAAATACTGCCTTTGTATTAACTGATACATTCCGCCTTGTCATTATTAATAATATCCTCTATATATACGTATCTATCAGGTTGCCTGCCCGTTTCCCTGTCCTGAAGAAGACCCCACTGCAAGGGCTCAACCAACCCTGCGCCATTCAGAGGGTCGAAACGTCGACATCATCCATATAGTCAACTCCTTCCCCACATTTTTGCCAGTAATTGCTGTATTGGAGTATGACATTGTTCATGTATATATCGCCAAAGTGACTCATTCTTTGTGCAATGAAATGAAAACACGATTGTAGCAAAGACTTTTGGATATTTCTTGTTTTTATTGTCACAATTTTCTATCACGCCATCCTCACACTGTCACTTCCTCCCTCCCCCCCTTTTTGGGCACCGTACAACCTACTCTATGCATCAAAATGTTAATGTATTCGATACATTGTTCCTCATTGTGAATTAAAACAATGTTGAATTCATTTAGTATTGTTTAAATCTTTTTGCAAAGTTATAATTATATTTGTTCTCTCACTGAGACCCCTTCCTTTCAGTACTTCGAATACCCAGGTCTCAGTGACTTATTATGGGTTAACCCTGTTCTAATACCGTACAATTTCTCCGGCTGTAGAGGGTCTGGGTTCAGGGTGAGCGGATACTCTTGCTGTGCTGATACACTGCTGTGACTGAAGGGGCTGATGAGCGGACACCTGCATTACCTGGCGTGAGATACTGATGGAGCAGATTTCATCTGCAGTCAGGCATTGTTTAATTGTGTGCTACAGACAGACTGCATTTAAATTGCCACGCACATTTTGGTGCAAGTTAAAACGGTATACACCCGTTACAACGGATCTTTTACTCCGCAGACCCATTACAACGCGACCATTACTCCGCATACCATTACAACGCATTGCGCTGGGGGGCGCTCTAGGATAGGGGATAAGTATAATTTACTATCCAACACCTTCCCTAGGGTCCACGGGGACTGGAGTTAGAATAGTAAATTATACTTACCACTATCCAGCGCCCCAAGGCGCTATGCGTTGTAACGGTATGCGGAGTAAAAGTCGCGTTGTAATGGTCTGCGGAGTAAAAGTATGCGTTATAACGTCATACATCCGTTTTTGCAATGTAGAGAAAAGTGGCCTTTTTAGCTTTGAAGATTAATAGAATATGTTTCTCTCTTTCCCAGCTCATCCCATATAATCTACATTCACTATTTCTGTCTTAAGAGACTTTGACTTGTTGCATATTTTGATAAACATTTTCAGTTAATAACACCTCTTTTTATAATGTGTGTGAATTGTTATTGTTATTGTTATTTCCGGCTTTTATAGCGCCAACTCACCGGCAGGTCTCAAGCCGCTTATGACCGAAGGACACAACTACTTATTTAACAGGAAGAAGAGAATACCTTGGTGGTTAGACTGAGCTCAACGCCTCCCTAAATAGGATTGTTTTTAGGATTTTTCTAAAACGAAGGAGGTTACCTTCTTTACGGAGGGGCTCAGGTAGTTTGTTCCAAATTTTGGTTATCAAGACAGAAAATGATCTCCCACCTTTTGTGGCCAGTCTAAACCGGGGGCACACCAGCAACTGTGCGTCTGAAGACCTTAGTCTTCGTTCCGGTTTGTATACCTCCAACCGTTCCTTTATATAGGCGGGTGCTTGCCCATAGATTGCCTTGTGGGCTATACATAAACTTTTGAAAACAGACCTTTGCCCAATGGGCAGCCAGTGGAGGTTCTGCAACAGTGGAGAGGCATGAGATCGTCTTGGAAGCCTGAAAATAAGTCGTGCGGCGTCGTTTAGGACCACCTGCAATCTGTTAATCAGAGTTTTTGGAAGGCCTAAGTAGAGTGCGTTTCCGTAGTCCAGCCTCGAAATTATTGTAGCAGAGACTACAGTACGAAGCATGGACCAGGAGAGAAGGGGGACTAATTTACGCAACTGTCTGATTAGACCAGTGCAGGTGCCTACTATGGAGGAAATCTGACTACCCATTGACAGTTCACTGTCAATCTTAATACCCAGGCTTTTCACCTTATCCACTGGTTTGGGAGTTGGACCTAGTTCCTGGGGCCAGTACAAGTCACTCCATGGGGAACATGTAGATGATACTAATAGAACCTCTGTTTTCTCAGGATTAATCTTCAAAAGGTTCATAGTCATCCAACTCACTGTAAATCTAAGAACATCCTGTGCATAGTTCTGCGCCAGTGCTGTGTTCTTTACGCTCAGTAATAACTGGGTGTCGTCAGCGTAATTGAATACGCGACAACCCATCTTTGCCAAGGAGTTTATCAGTGGTTGCAGATATAGATTGAATAGGAGTGGGGACAACGCGGAGCCTTGAGGGACCCCGCATGTCAGGTTCCCCACCTCTGATACCTTGTCCCCCAACTGAATCCTCTGTGTCCTCCCTGACAGGAAGGATTACAGCCACCGGTAGGCTATATCTCGAATCCCGAAACTAGCCAGTCTATCCAGGAGCAGGGTGTGGCTGACAGTATCGAACGCCGCCGATAGATCTAAAAGTATCAGGGCGCTCGGCTTCTTACTGTCAGCCATCCCTCTAAGCTCGTCCAGCACCGAGAGCATCCCCAACTCGGTGCTGTGGTGTGCACGAAACCCTTCCTGCAGTTCATGGAGAGAGTGGTGCGACTCCAGGAACGAGGCCAGGGAATTAATAATGCACAAACACTACACAGGGGGCTAAATGCTTTTTTGCATGAAAAGCTATCTAAAACACTAAAGCATGTTGCTGTGTGCGTTGTATTTAACTATGTGCGCTGTATTAACTGTGTGTGCTTTTAAATTTTACACTAAAGCATGAAAATGCTATGTTGCACTTTTCACATTTATTTTGCATGTTGTCATAAATAATAGAAAAGCTGCTTTTCACTAATAGCTTGGCTAGGTAAACATTTATAAGGGGTATTAGTATGAGGGAGGGAAACATAATGGGCTGATTTACAAGAAATTAATATTATCTTTGTGTTTGTTTTATTTTTGGGGCCTACAATTAAATGGCTGCCTGTGAATCCAGCAAGGCTATGGCTTGCATTAAAGAGAAGAGAGCATGCGCAGACTGTACCAGCTTTCCTAAAGGAGTCAAGGACACTTTGAACTTTGTACATTCTTGTGATTCTGCCAATGTACCAGTGTTAGTTAAAAGTGTCCATCTGACTACGCTGTGGAAGGAAGGAAGGAAGAGAATTAGAATGAAACATTTTTCTTAGTAAATGTTGCAAATGTTTATAAATGTAGTTATTCATGTCATGCCAATAATTAGAGTATAAAATAATGTCCTCTCTGGATGAGGGCTGGCTTTCTCAGCTCAGCTGGCTTCTAGGCTCATTAGGGGGTGTGTGAGCTCTTGAGGGAAGGAACAGATTAGGCCAGACATCCTATGGGTTAGGTACGAGATCGTCACGGGTGCAGCCTTGGGCGTCCGAGGAGAGTCAGGGGGAGGTTTCTTGCTTCCACGTCATATCTTGGGCCACATTCCTTTGAGGTCTGGTGAAGGGCGGGCTGTCTCCCTCCTTTTTGCTCTTTAGACACAGAGATGTAATGAGACAGCAACAGATAGAAAGGCTCTTTAGATTTAGATGCTAAACTTTAAGTTCATGCTTTGACTAATTAATTAGGTCTGAAAAGATTTATTTGACTTATGCATTTATTTTTCTTAATGGGAGATTTTTGCCAACTATTTAATTATTGATTAGCTTTGCAAGACTATTTTTCTTAGAAACTCTTTAAGAATGTTGACTGATATTTTGCGCCACATTTGCTTTTCTAAGTGTGATGCTTATATGCAGACTGTAATATGTTCTGTATTAATGCTATTTTTCCTGTTTTCCAAATTCTCTAACCTGATTGATATTTTACTAATGAATAAAGGGTCAGAGAAAAATTAACTTTTGACTAGAAAATAAAACCCTTTAAAATACTCAACAACTCTCTTTATTGGCTTGAAATAATAAATTGCATTTTTGACTGTTCAGGTTTATTTAAATCTCCTGAAGGTAATACATGGTGTGAAGGGCCCAACACCTTTTGAGCGGTAAATTAGAGGTAGCATGAGGGTTTTGCATTGAGAAACTACCAGAAGAAATTACCGCTCCATCAGTTTTTGGTAGCAGAGGATGGTCATTATTGATTAGATTAGTGATTATTGATTTCACCATCAACTATTCAACTAATGGATCATTGACCTTAGGAGGGAAGTAAAATAATTGCCCAAGTTAGATAAATGTCCAATTCCTGATTCCTGACTCCAATGCTCAGAACCTGAAGACTGGCAAAGCAGTACTGGCAGGTGATGCAAGAAGTGGTGTGAGTATCAATAGGGTTGTGAAATGTTGTTAATATGCTAGCATGTATTTTTGAAGTGTTTAAAATATTAAGTTTTTTTGCTATTGGTGAAATTTTGCTCATTTTGAATTGATGGTGTTATTGATTATATTGGTAATTTCATAGGACATATTTTTTTGGTTATTGATTACATGTTTTAACTCTTCATGTTAAGTTAGTGTCTTGTTCTATGTTGTCTGGAACACGCAGGTATGCACACCTGTGGAATCCCGGGAAGGAATAGCGGGTGGTAAATGGAAGCCACACTGCACTGAGGTTACTCGTCTGTTGGAATAACACTGAGAAGCTAGGTAGGGCTGGCAGTGGTAAATTAGGGAGTATTTTCTGTGTGAGTGATTGATAGCAAAGAGTTCGCTGGTGAAACTTTGGTCTGATATCACCTAGAAAGGGTCACCCTAAAGGAGTAGCAGGTTCTTCTGAGCTTGAGTGACAGCAAAAGGGTTCGCTGGTGAAACTTTGGACTAAGATATATCCTGAAGGATAAGTCCAAAGGAGTAGCAGGTTCGTCTGAGCTTGAGTGAAAGGTAAGCGGAAGGGATTTACCTGTAGTGTTTGAAGAGTAAACGGAAAGTCTTACTTTGTGAAGGGTAAGCGGAATGTGTTACTCGCAGTGAATATAAATCTATCATTTATTTAGCACAACAGACAGAGTAGCGAATGTATTTATGTTGTTACTAACAGAGTTATTGATTAAGAGAAATATTGCAGTAAATTTTTGTGGAGGGTCAGTGGTAGGAGTATAACTGACTAAAATTGAGACTGACAGCTTTGGAGAAAAGAAATTGCATTGAACTATTGCAAAAATGAAAATGTTTGAAGGTTTAAAGAAGCTGTTAGGAGGTAAAGTGAAAAACTCGTTTTTTATTGGTGATGCTCCTGAAGGAACACCTGTGCATTTTATGTCTACCAGTTTGGGACAAAACACATGTATGTGGGTTCACCAATGGTGCAAGATTACTGAAAAAGAAGGTGCTTTGAGGTTTCCAAAAGATGGTACTTTTGAATTGCAAATTATTGACAAATTAAGGGAAGTGTTATGTGAAATAAAGACACAATCTAAAGCTGCACAATTTGAGGCCTTAAGCCTGTGGGAAAAGACAGCAAGAGAGAAAGCAAGTGAGGATAAAAAGGTAAAGCACCAGATGCAGGAGAAGAAAATTAGTGATGAAAAAGAGCTTCAAATAAATAATGATTCAGGGGATGAAAAAATGGATGCATTGATAACTGAGTGTGCCTTGAAAAGTAGGGTCATTAAGTGGCTTAACATAAATAGACCTCTCCCGTTACACCTTAATAATGAAATCATAATGGTAAGAAGGGTACCATGGGTGGGGAGAACCCAAAAATCTATTGCTGGGGATTGCATATTGACGAGTTTTAGGGATACAGATACAGTGACCTATATTTGCCAAGGGGAAAACAGATCTAGGGATTCCACTATTCACACCCTTCGGGTGTCTTTCTTTTTCCCCTTTAGTCCAGCCCTACTGCAGCCGCAACACAAGCAAAACAACTGGGAGAGGGTGGGCAGGAGGGGGAGACACCAGGTTCCTAATTACAGACCATTATTAGCCCGTCAAGAATCACCTTTGTATACCTATAATCGGTTCAATGGTCTGAATGATTTAGAGGGGGTTGATTGACAGATGGACAATGCCCCTCAGTGTCACATGGAAGAGAGTGCCCAGGCAGAGGCGGTGGGCGAGTGGAGCCCTCACGCCCAACTAATTGTAACATCTGGCGTAGGGAATCCAGGGTACGATGAACCTAATGCTACATCAATAGAATGTTCAGGAGGGGGGTATGGGCTGGCCACGCAAGGGCTGATACAGGAGACTCTATTATGCCAACAGGAGGATTTAAAAGTGCGTGGGGAAGGCATGAGACTGATTTCCTGGAATGTTGCGGGGATAGCGGGCAAATTCTCCAACAAGGAATGGGTTGATTACATTAGAAACTTTCATGTTGTATGTCTCCAGGAGACATGGGCGTTGGCAAGTGATTACCATCTACAGGGTTACAAGTGTTTTTTTGTTTCTGCCCGAAAATCTACATCTGGGAGAGCAATGGGTGGGCTGTCCATCTACGTAGATTTAGACCTCCCAGGTAACTGGTCTTCCCCAGATTGGAGCTCACATGGGATCCAGGTAGCTCGGTTTCTTGGGAAGGGGCTAAGGTTCTCTGTTTTTAACATCTATAACTCTGAGTCAGTAAATAATTGTATCCCCCTATTAGCGGATTTAGACCAGAGGTTGGAATTAGAAACAATATCCCAAAACAAGGGGCAGCCCTACGGGTTATTATTAATGGGAGATTTTAACTGTCATCTCTGCCCAGCACTGGTCAAGGCAAACTCAAACTGGTTGCAATGTCCACTGAAAAAGGGGCCGCACTTCTCTCATACATCCACTGGATCGACTCTGGACCTCCTACTGCTTAAGTATGACTTTGAACATACTATCAATATGATCGATCCCCAGTCAGACGGCACACTCCCCCCAACCTTTAAGGGTAGGGGTTGCGCGTCCTTTATAGATTATATCTTGGTCTCGAGATCCCTGATAAATAAAATAATCAGGGTAGGGATAGAATGGAGCAGTTTCAGCGATCACAATCCGCTGGTATTGGTGCTCTCGTATAGGGTGGGGGCCGGCACCAATCCCCGTGGTATAATCGAGGAGAAGGTCATGGACCAAGGAAGGCGACTGAAATGGTCCAAAATAGATGGGGCAAAGTTTTTTTTAAAACCCTGGGGGACAAGGGCTTACAGTCCATTAACGATTGCCTAGATCTAGAAGTTCAGGGAGCAACGTTATTGGGGGCATTTGAGCAGATTGCCAACTTGATTGATAGTCTACTTAAGTCCGGTGCACCCTCACGTAACCTGGTCAACCCTCGGTGGTTTGACAAAGACTGCTCTAAGGCTCTAAGGGAGCTTAAATGCTGCCTGAAGCAAAAACCGAGGGACTCCCAAAAAGTTAGGGCGTGCAGAGTGAATTATAATAAAGAAATCAAAAGGAGGAAATTTGCACTGCAGGCTGAAGCGTGGGCAGACTTAAGAGAGGCAGGGGAAAGAAAGGATCTCGCAAGTTTCTGGAGAATTATTAATAGTCCGACCTTTCAAGAAAAGGACTCCCCAGATATTGGGGCTAACATCCTCCCTGAACAGTGGACAACACACTTTAGAGGCTTATATAATTATGAGTTTGGTACCTCTGTAGAACCATCGGTAACTATAAGTCAGATTTCCCCGGTGGTATTTTCCCTCAAAGAGATCACAGTAGGGATGGAGGGTTTGACTAAGAATAAAGCTCCGGGCCCGGACGGGATCCCCCCTGACCTATTCCTTAGTAATATACATTTATGGGCCCCTTTGATGACCAGGGTCATAAATACTGCCATCTCTTGTGACCTTCCGCCATCGTGGTCAAAAGCAATTATTGTCCCAATTTTCAAAAAGGGCAATAGGGATGACCCTAAGTGTTACCGGCCAATCTCCCTGATTGACGTATCGGCCAAACTCCTGGGTAGGGCAATTTTGAATAGACTGTCCGAGTGGACCGACGAGAATAACATCTTCTCGGACACCCAATACGGGTTCAGGACAGGGAGGTCCACTAGCGACCAGTGCCTGAACCTTTATATGCTGACTGCCAAATACACCTTGGCCAGTGAAGAACCTATTTATATGGGTTTCATGGACTTGGCAGCAGCATTCGACCATGTCAACAGAGGAAAGTTATGGGACCTGATGTCAAGCATGGGGATTGAGAGTGGCTTAATCGCCATATTAAGGGAATTACACACTGACACCACGGCCAGGGTCCGATTTAATAGGGAGGGAGGTCTGACTGACCCCTTTCCATGTAAGAGCGGAGTCAGACAAGGCTGTATCCTCGCCCCTTTTTTGTTTTCGCTTTATATTAATAATTTGGAGCAGTTCCTTTTGGGTTTAAAAGCAGATTGCCCCAGGGTCGGGCAGAGACATATTCCTGTCCTGCTTTACGCGGACGACGCGGTTTTGATCGCACGCACTCCGCGAAGTTTACAAATTCTGATAGACGGGTTCGTTAAATTCATGAGCACCCTGGACCTATCTGTCAACCTGGGGAAATCCTATGTGCTCCTGGCTGGCAAAAAACCGTCCTCTAAGTTCATCTATACAATTGGTACTCATATTGTAGAGGAGGTGAAAACGTTCACCTACCTGGGAGTGACTTTTGACGGTGCTTTACAGTTTAACTCCCTGGTGACAGAACGTTGTAGCAAAATGATTGCCTCCAATGGGGCAATAGCAGGCTATGGCAGGAGAGTAGATCGTTGGAGCCCGGAACAGGTAGTGAATTTGTACTGCTCCGTAACATGCTCAAAAGTAATTTACGGGGCAGAAGTATGGGGATTTGTAAACACTAACAAAATCCAACAAGAAGAAAATAAATACTTGAAATCTGTTCTGAGGGTACCATCCAGCACCGCTGGATTTATAGTACATAGGGAGCTTGGGAGGCCTTATCTGGATGACCTGTTAAAACTCAGACCAATTGTGGCCTGGTTAAAAATATGGGCTAACCCAGAAGCGCACTTAAGTAGAGAAATCTTACTGGATTGCTTAGACAGGACCAATTGCATGCGTATCCCTTGGCTCAAATATGTGAAAAAAACCCTCGAAGATTTAGGCTTCGGAAACCTCTTCACAAACCCAACAACAATCTTAGCCCAGCATAAAAAACAAATAGGGGAATTTTTTCTAGAGCGGAAAACCCGAGAAAGAGCTGAGGCAGAAATACTTAAAAAGACTGTGAGGGCACATAACTTGGTGAAGAGTGTGGAGGGTATGGAGCCTTACCTGTATCTAATGCATAACGCACAGGACAGATTCCTTATGTGTCGTTTTAGACTAAACTTATTGCCTTTTGTGTTGGCTTCACCAGCAGGCTTTTCTATGTCAATTGAGCAGAAGGGACCCTGCGGCTGCGACAACAGGTCTCCGCAGGACTCGCTTCATTTTGTTTTGCTCTGTCCCTACTATTCTATGCCCAGGCGCAGTTTCCTTGTAAATATTTTAAAAAATGCCCATCAGGAACATGCTAGGGATGCATTAGTCTTTTTGCAAAAAGCCTCCGACCCCCTTACCTTGTGTTGTGTAATGAATTTTATTAAGGTTGCGGTCCGATTAAGGATGACCAGGGACTAGTTATGAAAGTGTTCTTTCATCAATCGTATGCTTATGAATTGTATACAGATATTTTATCTATGTTAACTTTGTACAAGGATCATGTTTAATGTTTAATAATTTTTTACCAATGTATATATGTTTGTGCTTTTATGGTGTTTTTCAACCACCGAATAAAGATTCTTGAAATGAAATGAAATGAGTGTCCACCACTTTATGTGGTTCACATGATTAATACTGAACATAGTGTACCAGTAAATACAACAGGGGCTACTGCTTCTGTTGAACAGAGAGAAATACAGACTGAGATAACTGTGCAGACATTTCAGATTAAACCATTACCTGTTGATTCAGAACTGACAGTGATACCTCCAGGTGTTACTGCTTCAAACGTGCCTGATTCAGTTCAAGAATTACAAACTGCAGATGCACAGATAATGCCTAGAACAATTATGACTGTCCCAATTAATATAGTCCCTACTGAAAAGGTTCAAGGAGCTGCAGAATCAGTGATTTTGCCAGGGTTCATTTCAGAAACTAAGAATACACAGATTATTGAACAGAAATTACCCCAAGCACTGAAAGGTGAGGGAAAATGGTATTTACAACTTCTGCAGCCCAGGATAAAATAAATGTAATTGAAAATGGGATTTTTCAAACCTGCTCTGAGGAAGCAGCAGTGATTAAAAATACAGAGAACATGGGAGAACATTTTAACACAGACCATGAAAAAGAGAGACAGTTTAGTGTTTTAAATGGAACATGTGAACATGGAGAAATTAACAGTCTCTGCTGTTTAAATAATGAAAATGTAAACCAGTGTCAGGAAAAAGAATTAATTTCTCTGAATAAGGAAACAGCTGCATGTGCATTAACTACACATAATGGACTGACAGATTTGGCTAAAAAACATGAAACTGATGTTTCAGGATGTTTTCCATTTCAGAAAAGTTACAGGGTATACATGGATGATGAAGCAAATGAGAAAATGTGTTCTTCAGGAATGCAATTGCACATTGCAGAAATAAAATATAGTTTTAAATGCAATGGGTTTGAGAAATTAGGAGACAAGTGGGCGAGAAAACATGAGAAGAAAAAGAAACCACCAGACCTAGCAAGGAAACTGGATAAGGAAAAGAAGCCACCAGATCTAATTGAGAAAAATAATAAGCAGAAAGAGGGAGAAGCTTTTGCTTACTCATTGAGAGAAATGGTGGGAGAAGTGCATGTTCCTATGCCACAGAATAAAAGTGAACTTGCAGCATTTCTGAACACATTCCCACAATTGAGAGACAAAATTATGCTGTGGTACCCACAAGTTGATGGATTTGATGAAATATTGAAAGAGTTGTGCATTAATTTGGAAATGTTCTTTTACATAGTTATGCAGACTGAATTAGGGTTTGAATCTAAAGTTGTTGTTCAAGGGCCAGGTGAGGAGACAGTGAAAAGGGTTTGCATTAATGCACCATCATTTTCTGTTGTTATGGAGAAAAACTTAGCATTGATTACTTTCCTGAAGGGCAGAGTGCCAGCAAAGGATGTTGATTGGGTACAGATTAAAAGAACACAGGATGGAAGTAAAGGTGTTTTGGTTTGTGCAAATTCAGGTATGGATGTTGTACTGCTGGAAAATGTGTCCTTTTGCCATCTTTATAACAGATTTGAGCATTGGAAGAAGAAAAATAAATTTAAACATGATGCACAAAAACATGGAGAATTGCAGATGCAAAATATGCCAGTTAAGGAAATGCAAATGTCAGTTCAGAAACAGGTACCAATGGCAGGAATTGTTCAAGCACAAATGGTCCTACAAAATATGGAAACTGCTAAAGTTACTTTAAATAAGATGTCCAGAGCAAATGTGAATTATTTCCAGAGACAAAAACAGAACCCAGTCCAACAGGTTACTGTGTTTGCAAATGAGAGTTTTAACACTCACAATTCTGAATTTACCAATTCCATTGTGAAGGCAGTGGAAAGTCCAGATTTAGTTGCAGGAGTTTTAAACAGAGAAATTACAAACACAGTTTTAGAAGAATTTGCCCCAAAATTAGGCCCATTTGAGGAAGGTTGCAAAATTGTTGTCTGTGACTCAGGCCTACCAGGAAAACAATTATTTTGCAAACTAAGCAGCACAGACTACTGTACATCAGATAATGTTATTTTTCAGATTCCTGATGAGGATGTACATTTTAAAATGGCTCAACAAGAGACAGCTGTAACATTATTTTCAGAAAAGACTGTTGAAAAATTACCTTCTGCTTTGGAAACAATAATAAACACAGAAATAAGAGAGTTCACAGAGAAGGATGCCAGATTAATAAAATGTACAGAACATGTCTTATTAAAATTTGAACCAGATGACATGTATTCAGGAACACAATCAGTTGCAGGAATTTTACCAGTAAAATAATTTTTGATGGA
Organism: Lissotriton helveticus; assembly: GCF_964261635.1. Classification (NCBI taxonomy): domain Eukaryota; kingdom Metazoa; phylum Chordata; class Amphibia; order Caudata; family Salamandridae; genus Lissotriton; species Lissotriton helveticus. The sequence goes on along the minus strand of NC_136070.1, from coordinate 684,471,094 downwards.
ATTGATTAGAAGTTTGTGTAACTTTCTGATCATAGGTTCACAGAAAATAAATGAAAAGAACAGAATAGTGCAGAAGATTAAAAGCATATTTTTTCCATGTTGTCCTGTGGTACCGAATCCAGCCAATATATTTTTTCACATTCCATGTGCTGAAGAATGGCTTACTTTTATTTATTTTTACAAAGGTCATGTCACAGTGCCATTGCATGAGAATAGTCAGGAGTACTGTCAAAAAGAAAATGAATGTCTGGGACACAACATTGGAAAGGAAGGTAGAAAGGTGTCACCAGAGAAGGTGGAAATAATTTCCAAGATGAATCCACCTCAAATTCAGAAAGAAGTCAGGACATTTTTGGGAATGGGTAGCTGCTGTAGAGAGTGGTTACTACACCTTTCCCTAGTAGTGGCTAAGCCTTTACTGAGGCTGACACACTCAGGTGTGTCTGATCCGCTTCCATTGGACAACAATTGCACAAAAGCATTCCTAGAGTTGAAAGAGAAAAAATGTCGCGCCCCAGCACTAGGAATGAAAGTTTATTTGAAAGAAAATACACTAATTTGCAGTGAGAGGAAGGGCTGCGCTCTCTCATTGCCTATTCAAAAAGATGACTGTGTTCAAAGGTCTGTGATGTATTGCCCAATGACCTTTGACCCTAACTTCACAGAAATGTCAGAAAATGAATTGGATTGTGATGAAACTGAATATGAGTGTCTAAATATCATGAAAATATGCATAAAGCCAAATTCAGACTTTAAGGATGAATGTCTGAGTCAGCCCAACAATGTCCATTTTGTAGATGGCCCATGTTTGAAAGGTGACACATTAAAAGCAGCACATGCTGTGCTCCTTATATATGATGTTGTCAAAGCTTTATGGCTTTCAGTAGTTACCTCAGCCCAAAATTCGAAATTGATTGCCCTTACCATAACATGCAGTATATCTGGTCAATTGGGAGTCACTGTTGTCATGGGAGAGAGAAATGCTAATTCAGTTGCACACATTTGTGCTCTGTTAGCATATACATTCAATGGAATCTTCACAGTTGAATTAAAAGAGGCTCAAGAAAATGTTTTTGAAGCAGCACAACAGGGTTGTATCAGAACTATTTTTGAAAAAAATGACAACTGCAAAGTGACAAATGTGTTATTGCAAATACTGATGCCCAGGTATAGATTGCCAGTTTCTCTGAAATCAGATCATAATGAAGTCTCAAAGATAATGAGTGCAGAACAACAGATTGGACAAGGAATGGATTGTAGCTATCTGCCTGAAGTGTCAAGCATAATAAAGCAACACAATGGCAGCACAGAGTTACCTTTTGCAAAAGACTGTGTTTCAGCAACACTAAAGTGGAGTGAAAATGCATATGAAAATGCACTTGTGGAAAACACTGAGGAGAACACTAGCCATTGCTGTGTAGGTATGGTTGATGTACAGTGTGCAGTTTCTCACCAGATTGCAGCTGGTACACAAGATCTGTATAATGGATGGTGCAACGGCTTTGGTCTGAGAGATGCTGTGGTGAAACATCTGATTCTGATCAAAGTGAAAATAAGAGTGAAAGGCATTGGTTGAAAAAGTGCAAAGGATTGATGGTGCTATGTCAGAGTTTCTCAGCACCTAAGTAGTCTAATTTGCATGGAAAAAGTACAGAATGCCACACTGTAAGAGCCATTCTGATGGCAAGCTGATGACAAAGAGCAAAGAAATGCTGAAACTGTCCTGTTGAATTCTTTTTTATTATTTTAGTTACTTGTTTTAAAGAAGACTAACTGTTCCAAGAAGCTACTTACAGATCTCTGCACTAAAACATTTGAGCTTGGCTATATATGATCTGATTACAGACCAAACGTGTGTTTGCCTTAGAAATAGAAGTAACATTGTTATATGCTCAGCTTTTGCAATTAAAAAAAAAAAAAAAAAAGATATTGTCACTTGTGAAATGAAATATTTGTGATGAATTATAAATCATTTTATTATGATTTGAATCATCAGAAGGGTGGATTGATGGAGCAGATTTCATCTGCAGTCAGGCATTGTTTAATTTTGTGCTACAGACAGACTGCATTTAAATTGCCACGCACATTTTGGTGCAAGTTAAAACATGGCACATGAAAAACATGAAAGTGAGGCCTATTCAGTCTGAAATGCTTTTGCTGAATTAACATGTGTTTTTGCAATGTAGAGAAAAGTGGCCTTTTTAGCTTTGAAGATTAATAGAATATGTTTCTCTCTTTCCCAGCTCATCCCATATAATCTACATTCACTATTTCTGTCTTAAGAGACTTTGACTTGTTGCATATTTTGATAAACATTTTCAGTTAATAACACCTCTTTTTATAATGTGTGTGAATTAATAATGCACAAACACTACACAGGGGGCTAAATGCTTTTTTGCATGAAAAGCTATCTAAAACACTAAAGCATGTTGCTGTGTGCGCTGTATTTAACTATGTGCGCTGTATTAACTGTGTGTGCTTTTAAATTTTACACTAAAGCATGAAAATGCTATGTTGCACTTTTCACATTTATTTTGCATGTTGTCATAAATAATAGAAAAGCTGCTTTTTTTTTTTTTAAAGCAAGACTTTATTAGCATTATTCGGTTACGATACATTCAAATGCCTCTACATAGGAAGGCCAGGGTTGCTGAGTAATATAAGTGTGATAAACATTCAAGTACATTAGACCAACTTGGCTAATTGTTGCTTACATTACATGAGGCAATCATGGTGATCAGAAACCATTCCGTTGTCTACAGTACAATCGCTTGCATTTTGTATTTTGTGAAAATAATAAAACTTTGAACCAAACTTGTGACTCAACATTCATCGACATAGTTATGTTCGTGGAGTATCGACTCAGGTATTCAATGGCATGTGTGATCTCTGTGCGTATCGCTCATCACCACCTTCCCGTGTGGCCACCCCCCCATAGCTGCCTGTATCATAACATACCCTGTGCGACGCCCCGCCCATGGCGTGTCTCATTCCCCAATAGTTAACCATTGTCAGACTCATCATCCGAGCTCTCGCTATCATCCTCCGGCAACGGATCACATATGTCCCCTCTATATGTGTTCCACTGTAGCCAAACTCCATTCCATTTATGTGGATTGTCTCTCATCTTGTACACTGCCCTCTACGTTATCATAAGCGTGTCCATGTTCCTGAGCCATTGCGCCAGCGTGGGGAGTTCCGCCGCACCCCATTTCTGCGCAATGTCGCGTTTGGCCACCATGCAGCCTATCGTAACCCACAGTTTACCATAGTGTGTCAGATCAGTAGGCCCCCAGACATTCAACAAACATACCCTTGGGTCCTGTGGTACAGTGGAATTCAGTGCCTGTGCGATGGTGCGGAGTACTCGTTGCCAATAACTCACTAGGTAAGTGCAGCTCCAAAGTGTATGTATGAGCGTGCCCTCCCCACCGCATCCCCTCAGACAGTGAGGGTTATCCGCCCTCTGCAATTTATGCAAGGCCACTCTGGTATAATAGATCCTATGGAGGACTTTCAGTTGTATCAGGCGGAACCTAGCCGAGATACCGGCTTCACGTGGGGATGAAAGAGCTGCATTCCATTCAAAGTCGTCAAAATCCCCAAGGTCTTCCACCCATTTTACTTTAAGTTTGCCCAGTGGCTCTGGTAGATTATTGAGCAGCTTACGATATGTTAGGGAAGTCGCACTCTCCAGTATATAGTCTGTGAGTAGGCGGTCTTCCAACGGGGAGGATTCCGGAGGTGTAATGCCCGGTGGGATTGCCGCTTGAAGGGCACGTCTGATTTGCATGTACCTGAATCGTTCTGTGTTGCCTAATTCATATTGTTGTTGAAGGGAAATGAACGGGATCACTCCCTCCCTGGACCACATGTCCCCTACAGTGGAAATCCCGATGGCGTCCCATTGGGCGAATCCCTTAGAACGTCTCAAATGGCCCAGGGCCTTAGTGTTCCACAGTGGTGTTAGTTTCGTAATGATCCCCTCCCAGTGTAGTTTCGATTGCGCCTTATACCACAGTTGTACTGTGTGCTTGGTGGGCCCCGTCAGCTTCGCCGCAATGCCCTTGTGATACAGAGGTGCCAACATGCTGTTAGTGCCCAGTTGAGCCCGGTCCGCCTTAAATGCAGGGTCATCCTGTGGTGCGTGTATCCATTTGTTGAGAATTTTGAGCTGGGCCGCCCAATAGTACAATTGCATATTGGGCAGTGCAATTCCACCGTCGTACCAGCTCCTGTTAAGTTTCGCGTGTGCAATTCTCGCCGGTCGATTCCCCCACAGTAAGCCCGACATCAGCGCGGTCACCTTTTGGAAGTAACTGGGCGGGATAATTGTTGGGGCATTTTCGAGTACGTATAGAAAGCGTGGCAGTGCCATCATTTTGAACAATGCTGCTCTGCTTAATAGCGTCAGTGGAAGAGTCTGCCAGTGTTGCACATCGTTACGCAATCGGAGGAGGGGAGGTTGTAGATTGCGAGCAGAGAATTCTGCCGCATCCCGAGTGATGTGTATTCCCAGGTACTTAAAGGACGAGGCTGCCACTTCTAGCGTGCATGAATCTGGTAGTGTCGGGAGAGGACCCCTGAGTGCATAGATGGTTGATTTTGACCAATTCATAGTGTAGCCTGACACTCGCCCATGGGAGGTGCAGATAGATAGAAGGTTAGGGATGCTGCTTTCCAGGTTAGTGAGATATATTAACATGTCGTCAGCGTACAGTGACACTCTGTCCTCCCAGCTCGAATCCCACCTAATTCCCTTCAGCAGCGGCGTATTTCGAATAGTAATCGCGAGAGGTTCTAGGACTAACGCGAAAAGGATGGGCGAGAGAGGGCAACCCTGCCTGGTTCCCCGCCCCAGTTGTATGTCTCGTGACACGTGGCCATTTGCTACTACTCGTGCTATTGGATCCCCGTACAATAGTCGGACCCATGCGATAAAGTTTGGGCCAAACCCCATGGAGGCGAGGACCGCAAAGAGGTAACTCCACTCCACCATATCAAACGCCATTTTGGCATCCAGTGATAGCACAGCTGCCGGTTCCGTCAATAGCGGGGATCTCGCCATGACTCCCTGTATCCTACGAAGGTTCAGCGCCGTACTCCTATGTGGCATGAAGCCAGATTGATCTGGGTGGATCAGCTGACCTAAGTGGGGCATGAGTCTATTTGCCAACAGTTTCGCCAGAATTTTTGCTTCGGGGTTCAACAGCGAGATAGGCCTCTAGGATGTGCATTCGTTAAGTGGTTTACCCGGTTTCGGTATGGCTACAATAGTCGCCATCCGTTGGTCCGGTGGTAACGTACCGTTCTCCTTACTATCTACATACATCTGCAAGAGGGGCGGACCCAGAGACTCAGACATTGTTTTGAACCATTCGATGGGTATCCCATTAGGGCCCAGAGCCTTGCCCGGATGGATAGCGCTAATCGCCAATTGAATTCCGCCGTAGTTATGTCAGCATCCAGTTCCCGCCTCGCCTCGTCCGTCAGTGTTGGCAACGCCACATGACCCAGGGCGTCCCGGGCTTCTTCTTCCGTAACAACCACCGTCGGTGTGTATACTACACTGAAGTGGTCAGCCAGCACATTCACTATGTCCTCTGGTCGTGTGTGCACCCTCCCTAGTGTATCCGTGATTTGTAATATGTTCCTGTTGCCTCCCTGTTTCCTATCTAGCCAAGCTAAGAGTTTACTGGCTTTGTCTCCAATGTCATACACCCTGTGTTTGGTGGCTGCAATGTCTGCCTTAGTCAGGCGCCTCATATGATCCGCAAGAAGACGTTGACGTAACTGTAGTGTGTGGAGGTTTGCACAGGAGGGATCCGCCATATGGGTTGTATTGGCTTTGTCGAGTTGTAGTTCCAGCTCTGACGTTACCTCCACCTGCAGTGTCTTGTGGTGTGAAATCGCTGCTATCGCTTGCCCCCTGAATACAGCCTTGTAAGCTTCCCAGAGTATTGAGGGCGATCTCACCGAGGTTTGATTTTCTTCGAAATAATGTTGGGTAGTTTTCTGTAGGTCCTTACGGATGATCGGGATTTTGAGGTAACCCGGGTAGATCGGGTATAGCCTTCTACGGGTGACTGTACGGCTGGACAGTGTCAGGGTAATCGGTGAGTGGTCGGAGATGCCTCGTGGCTTTATTTGTGTGTCTTCGATGGTGAGATGACCGTTCCCCAATGTGAGGAAGTGGTCAATCCTGGACAGACTATTGTGTGTTGCAGAGTAGTAAGTGTATTGTAGTTGTTTTGGGTGTAGTGTGCGCCAGACATCCACCAGGCCCTGTGCTTCCAGAAACCCGCCGAGTTTGTTGGTGCCAGCCGTGTGTGGGCGCCCGGGGAATCTGTCATGTGTGTCGTGAAGTACTGCGTTGAAATCCCCCCCTATGATCAAATCCCCTTCCGGGAGTTCTAAGAGAAATTTACCGAGGTCAGGCAGTGCCACAGCGTGCAATGCTGGGGGGATGTAAACTGATACCACAGATAATGATCTACCCTCCCATTGGCCAGAAACCGCTGCGAAGCGGCCCTGATCATCTGTTTTGGTGGATGTGATTATGTATCGTGAAGATTTTTGCATTAGTATGCCTGTGCCACGCGATCCCGGGGTGAATTCCGCATGTGCAACCATGTGGTAGCCTCGTCTATCCATAGCCCGTGCAGTAGTGCCCACCATATGCGTCTCCTGTAGAAGGACCAGGGCAGGACCCACCCTCCTAATTCCCTGAAGAACCAGGCCTCGTTTAATCTTGTCGCCTAGCCCTCTGACGTTCCACGACATTATATGCAGCGGGGCCGTCGGGACGGAGTCATCTAGTCCGGCCATGGCAGTAGTGTGTGGTCGTGTCCCCCTAGGATCTTTGGACGTTTGCCATGCCGTTCCCTACGTGGGGCGCTCTCTCGAAGGTGAGCCCACCGTCTCGAAGATGCGCCATTGTGCCCTGCTAGAGGAGGGGCACACGGGGCAACCACAAAGGCATCAGTATGTGCACCCCACCATGTTTTGTCTTGTTGTGCAGTGTTCATGTAGTGTTGCGATGTGTATTGTTGAGCCAAACCAGTAACAATTAGAACCAAACAATCCACATGAAGAAACACCCCCCCTTCCCCAACCGCCCCCCTCCCTGCTCCCCTGCTGTTCGTACTGGAACCTGCCCGCCTCCCCAACTTAGCAGAGTGCATCACCCCAACCCCAACTAGTGTACTTGCGCACCGGGGTGAAGGAATCTCCGAGGTCAGCAGCCTCCCAATCTTCTCCCCGGAGGCCCCTCGCCCAGTGTCCAATAGCGTGCCTCAGGTGCTCAGCTCAGTAAGTCCAACAATTTGTGAGCCTGGAAGTCATTGTTCTCCGTTGTCTTCTTCATCCGCGGCCTCGCTGTGGGGTGATCCCTCGTTCACACCACTTCCTCTCGATGTTTGGGAATCCGGGTGATGACCGGTCGTACGATCCCTCTGCTGCCGATGCGTCCGCCGAGGGTGGGCGTTCGTTCTCCAACCGTCCAGCCAGTCTCTCGCAGATTCTGGGTTGTCGAAGAACCAGGTCTTGTTTTCGGCGACCACTCGTAATCTTGCAGGGAAGAGCATGGAATATGGGATCTCTCTCGCTCTGAGGTCTTTCTTCACCTCGAAAAACGTCCGTCGCCTGCGTGCCACCTCCGCCGTGTAGTCAGGGAAGAATGCCACCGTGGAGTTTTGGATTTTAATCGGAGGAGATGTCCGGGCTGCTTGCAGTGTGACGTCTCTGTCCCTGAAATTGAACAATCGAGCTACAATGGGTCTCGGGGCTGCTCCAGGTTTAGGTTGGCCTCCCGGCACGCGGTGCGCCCTCTCTACCGAAAAGAAGGTGACAGTCCCTTTGGCCGCAGTTCATTTGTGATTAGGTTCTCCACGTACAAATCCATGGCTCTTACCCCTTCCGACTCCGGTACGCCGATTATGCGGATGTTGTTCCGCCTGGAGCGTCCTTCCTGGTCGTCGAGCTTCTCACGCAGCACCTTGTTGTCCGTTGCCAGCTTCTCGACCGCCAGTTGAAGTTCAGACACATCCTCCACTAGCGATTTTGTTACTACTTCCATGGCGTTGACCTTTTCCGTCATTTTGTGGAAATCAGCTCTGATCAGTGTAATGTTGGTTGAGATCGTGCCCACCGTCGTTTGCAGATGTGCCAGGGCCTGCATTACATCATCCAGAGTCGCCTTTTTAGTCCCCTGTGACTCCATGGATCTACCAGTTGTTTCCTTTCCGGCAGTCGGGGACACCGCAGGCTTGTCACAGGCATATCGGTCTATTCGAGTCTGTGTAGTACCACTCTTCAAGCCTCTTCCCGCCATGTCGCTGTTATCCGCGGTCCCCGGGCAGTCCAGCGACGGAGGACCACGTCTGCCCCTTCTGCGGCGTATTTTGTCCGCCGACGTTGTAGCCTGCGTCCGTGGCTGGCCGTGGGTATAGTAGTCGGCCCGGGGCACCTATGGCGGGAAGAGCGTGTCACCGCCCCACGGCGCCTTGCCGGGACTGTGGAGAGAAGGACGTCGGATGTGACTCGACCCCCGCACCTCTGGTAGTTGCTGCCAATCCGTTTCCAGCCTGCAGATAGAGCGTTCGTGGACCGGCTTCTTGGGGTGGTGGTAGGCTCCCTCAGACACTGGTTTTGCCCAGTAAGTGTTCCGGAGGCGGGTGATGGGGCTCACAAGATGGATGCGCCCTTGTTGTGTGGAACCCCTTGCCTTTGTAACCTCGGACGCCGTTGGAGTAGCCGCCCGCCGTAATATGGGGTCGTTCTAACCCCAGACAGACCCGCAAGGGAGGTTCTTTAGTCCTGGGCGGCGTGTGCTCGTTGCGACCCGCGTCCCATGCAGGGGCCACAACGTTACATGGGCGATGGCGTGGAACCGCCGGACCAAGCCCCTAGCGAATACGGCAGATGCGCCCCACCGCTCTGCAATGCGTGCTCCACTGGTGAGGCTGAGTGGGGGATGGCCGCCGCCCGTGGGGCGACTGTTGAGGTCTGGAGTCCGGCTGGCCCGGTGGCGTAGTCTTGCGTCCCCCCAAAATGGCGGCACACCGCCGCGAGTCCAGCCTGTTCGGCTGTCCGCCTGGCAGCCGCAGAGCACAGATGGGTGAGGCCCAAGTGGAGTCGCTCATGGGCCGAGTCCAGTTCAGCCCGCACTCACCCTGGGTATCGGCGCTCGTCCGCCGAATGGATGGTCCGCGGGAGCTTCCGCTGCGGGTTCCCCCGGGGCAGCCACGCTTCCTGTCGGACTGGAGAGTGAGTTCAGTCCCCGGCTTAGTCGCGTTGCGGAGGCCGGTCCGGCACTTGCGTGGAAGTCGGCTTCCTTACGTCGGACAGTCTCGCCGCTTGCACCCTCCGGCACCGCTCGGTCCCGGGCTCAGGGTCCCTCCTTCTGGGGCAAAAATTACATCGGATGGTGTGCCGGATCTCTGGTGAGGCCGCCTCGACCGCGGAGCTATTCCTTTATGCTGCCGCCATTGTTGGCTGCTAGCCACGCCCCTATCAGAAAAGCTGCTTTTCACTAATAGCTTGGCTAGGTAAACATTTATAAGGGGTATTAGTATGAGGGAGGGAAACATAATGGGCTGATTTACATGAAATTAATATTATCTTTGTGTTTGTATTATTTTTGGGGCCTACAATTAAATGGCTGCCTGTGAATCCAGCAAGGCTGTGGCTTGCATTAAAGAGAAGAGAGCATGCGCAGACTGTACCAGCTTTCCTAAAGGAGTCAAGGACACTTTGAACTTTGTACATTCTTGTGATTCTGCCAATGTACCAGTGTTAGTTAAAAGTGTCCATCTGACTACGCTGTGGAAGGAAGGAAGGAAGAGAATTAGAATGAAACATTTTTCTTAGTAAATGTTGCAAATGTTTATAAATGTAGTTATTCATGTATGCTTCTTTTGTTAAAACTGGTAAAGTCAGGATTTTAGAATGAGTCAGGGTATTGAGAACTCATGCCATCATGACTGACCAATCACGTACAGGTTTTCCTGAAAGATGTTACATCTTTGTGTAGTCTGCCAATAATTAGAGTATAAAATAATGTCCTCTCTGGATGAGGGCTGGCTTTCTCAGCTCAGCTGGCTTCTAGGCTCATTAGGGGGTGTGTGAGCTCTTGAGGGAAGGAACAGATTAGGCCAGACATCCTATGGGTTAGGTACGAGATCGTCACGGGTGCCGCCTTGGGCGTCCGAGGAGAGTCAGGGGGAGGTTTCTTGCTTCCACGTCATATCTTGGGCCACATTCCTTTGAGGTCTGGTGAAGGGCGGGCTGTCTCCCTCCTTTTTGCTCTTTAGACACAGAGATGTAATGAGACAGCAACAGATAGAAAGGCTCTTTAGATTCAGATGCTAAACTTTAAGTTCATGCTTTGACTAATTAATTAGGTCTGAAAAGATTTATTTGACTTATGCATTTATTTCTCTTAATGGGAGATTTTTGCCAACTATTTAATTATTGATTAGCTTTGCAAGACTATTTTTCTTAGAAACTCTTTAAGAATTTTGACTGATATTTTGCGCCACATTTGCTTTTCTAAGTGTGATGCTTATATGCAGACTGTAATATGTTCTGTATTAATGCTATTTTTCCTGTTTTTCAAATTCTGTAACCTGATTGATATTTTACTAATGAATAAAGGGTCAGAGAAAAATTAACTTTTGACTAGAAAATAAAACCCTTTAAAATACTCAACAACTCTCTTTATTGGCTTGAAATAATAAATTGCATTTTTGACTGTTCAGGTTTATTTAAATCTCCTGAAGGTAATACATGGTGTGAAGGGCCCAACACCTTTTGAGGGGTAAATTAGAGGTAGCATGAGGGTTTTGCATTGAGAAACTACCAGAAGAAATTACCGCTCCATCAGTTTCATACTGTTAGACATGGGGATCTCTAGTTGGCAGTGGCTGGCACCGAGGTCCAAATAGGGATCCTTCTTCCTTTTTTTTTATTAATTTTTTTATTTTTATTGAGACTTACTGATGTTATATAAAAAGGGTAGATAAAATGTCATTATTCCATTAATCCTTTAAACAATACAGAGAGAGCAGATGACAAATTCCCTTAAATTCATCACGAGATATATAAATAACAAATAGCCACAAAGATTGTAAAAGCCAGACTGTTAAAATATTGCAACAATTCATTTGACGATACATATTCTTAAAAAAAAAAGTAAACATTTAATTACAGTCTAAAACTTCTCAATTTGGCAAGTGGAGCCCAGATGTTTCTGCCTAGTTCCCTAGATTTTTTACCCTTTAGCTCGTATAGACAGGACTCTATGTTGTGCATTCCAAGCAACCTTGCCAACCACATTTGAAAGGAGGGGGGGTGGTAGCCTTCCAACCTGCTGAGATAAGAATGCGAAGGACTGCCACAGACATAAAAACCAAAGCCTCTGCATCACCACCTAGGTTTAGTTTACTATCTGAGCCAAGTAGCATCAGGGTAGGGGATAGAATGATTCTACAATCTAGCAGCCCCTCCAAAAAATGGTGATTTCCCTACGTATTAAAGTTAACTTATCACAATGATGGAACATGTGGAGTAAGTCTGCGGGACCCGCATCACACCTAGGGCATTTGTCGTTGTCCCTCATACCCCAAGCGAACAGTTTCGTCGGGATATGATATAAATTAAACAGCGTTTTATAGTGCTGTGCCCTCAGATTCGAAGATCGAAAAAGTCTTTTGTTTAATATAAGGGCTAGATCTAGATCAACATCTGGGTCTCCTAGCTTCTCTGCAAGTGTCGATTAAGTTTTCTCCAGATCGTCTTGCAAACCCAGCATTAGCTGGCTATACACTATTTTTATTTTATTACCCCCCTTTCTTAGGTAATCAATCATGGGGATATAAGTTGTTATGGAAATCCTAGGTCTAAAGGCCGTCAAAGTTCGAACTAGCTGCCCATACAGGAACCAATGATTGGGTGGAATCCCTTGCTTACGCTGTATCTCTTCAAACCTAAGGATGTCATCCCCCTCCATGATGTCCCCTATGGTACTTATACCATGTTCTCTCCAGAACATGCAGTTCCTGTCTGTACCTAGGTGGGGAAAAAGGTTAGAGTTCCAGAGGTGGAGGTGCGCATTAATTTTTAGTATATCCAACAGCTTTTGATTAGCTTTCCAAATCCCCCATGCCCCGTCCAGAATCTTATACCGGGCCTTCTTATAATATCTGTGATCTACTTCATGCAGCAATAGACCAATAGCCTTCTTCCCCAATAATAGTTCAAAAATAGATGGAGGATTCAGCCTATCTCCAGGAGCAGCAGCGGAACTAGGGCCTGATTGAAAAAGCACAGTCATTTGTGCCAGGAGACACGTCCAGTGATATAAGCGGAGGTTTGGCAAGGGCAAGCCCCCCTTTCATATGGGAGCCACATAAGGTTCATGGAACGCCTAGTCTTCCCATACTGCCAGATAAACCTATTAAAGATCGATTCCTGATTTTTAATTAGTTTGTCCTCAAGCATTAATGGGATGGCCCGAAACAGATATAAAACGTTCGGGAACATCGTCATTTTGAGGACATTTACCCTCCCTATCATGGAGAGGTGCAGGACATCTAATCTTTTCAATTCGGCTTCCATCGAGCCCATAAGGGGGAGGTAATTATCTGTGATGATCTTATCAACTAAAGCATTAATTCTTACCCCTAGATAAACTGCTGAGTCTACATATCTTCTGTCTACCTTTCTGATGTTTTTGGTGCAGATTATTTGAGTATTTCCCTCATTTAGCAGATATCCTGAATTACTTCCAAAATCCTTAGCCAGCTCAGTCACAATGGGCATCGCCTGCTGTGGATCGATAGTCAGAACCGCCAGATCGTCGGCGTATGCTAACAGTTTGTTTGAATACCCATTAAGCGTCACTGGATTAATCTGGGGGCACCCCAGGATTTTTTGGATCAGGGGGTCTATATATAACGCGAAGAGATTCGGAGAACAGGGGCAACCCTGTCGCATCCCCCTTTTGATTACTATAGTCTCCGAACTCTCTCCGATTACTGACACCCGGGCTATCGGATCTTTAAACATCGCTCTTAGAGCTCTAATAACCTTGGGTCCAAATCCCCTACCCCTACAGATAGTCCCAGACCACGCGGTCAAAAGCTTTCTCCTCGTTGAGGAGGATCATGGCCATATCCTCCCCCGCGGCAGCATAGGCGTCGAATAAAGTAATTGCTCGACGAGTGTGGTCCGTAGTGCCTCGCCCAGGCACAAACCCATGCTGCCATGGAGAGATGAGATCGCCAATGATCCTCCCCAGTCTCTTGGCCCAGATTTTAGAATACAGTTTCGTATCCGCATTAATGAGAGAGATTGGACAATATGAGCCCGGGTTCTCCTTAGGTTTCCCCTTCTTGTGGAAAATAATAATATTAGTTTCCTTCCAGGACTCGGGTATATCCCCTGAACACAATATGCCATTAAAGAGGTCCAGCAATATTGGAGCGATCTCTGATTCAATGCTTTTATACACTTCCACAGGTATTCCGTCTGGACCTACTGCCTTACCGGCAGCTAGCTCCCGTAAGGCACCTATAATCTCACTAATGGTCAGGTCTCTATCCAGCTCTTCTCTAGATTGTTCGTCCAATCTTGGGCCTTTATCCCCGCTCTTCTCAGTCTGCTGACTCTGACAATTCTCTTCATCATACAGTTTTTGATAAAAGTTTTTAAAGACCTGTACAATTTCCTTAGACTCTGTATGGTCTTTACCATCCTCCTGTATGCAGGATATTACATTTTTAGTTCTATCCTGTCTAATCCGGAGCGCCAGAGCTCTGCCTGCCTGTTCTCCTGTTTCATATTGTTTCGCCCTGGAATACTGGTATTCTCCTATCGCCTTCTGTGTGAGCATTTTTTTAAGCTCTGCTTTAATAATCATCAAATTCCCTTGGCCCTCTGCCCCATCTATACCCCGTCCAATATCCCTTATATGTAAATCTTCAGCCTTCGCTAGTTCCCCCATAAGTCTGTCTAACTCTACCCTATCCTCCTTCCTTAGTCTCGCCGAACAGCTTATGGTTTCCCCCCTTAGAGCCGCCTTAAAGTATTTCCAAATGCCATTCCTGGATGTACTGTATCGGTTTGCATCAAAAAATTCCCCTGTCCACTTTTTGAGGTGTTCCTCGAATCTTTGATCAGTTAATAACCTCCTTTCGAAAGTCCAGTTGGCGTGTTATTTCTCTACTTTTTCTATTCTGCAAGATAAAATAAGAGGATTATGATCCGAGATTATTCGTGGGATTTTCTTGATGCAAACTTTATTCAGTTCCGACGTTGTGATGAAGAAGTAGTCTAATTTAGAATACCTTTGAAAGGGGTTCGAGAAGTATGTGAACCCAGGGTTCTGTGGCTCCTTCTCCCCTCATACATCCTTTAACCCATGTGAGCTCATTAGGGCGGTCAAAGCACGAAACACCCTTGGTTTCCGTCCTGAGTACGTATATAGATTATGCCAGTCAGCGGATATATTTAGATCACCACATACTATCATGGGAGTGGGCCAACCAGCTAGTTCTCCTTCAAGGAAATCAAAAACATCAGGATCATGACAGTTTGGCCCGTATTTTGAGCAGATTGTATACCCGACACAAAGAACTGCTATTACTCATCTACCCAGACTGTCAGTTTTGACCGGCTTTGCCCCCCCTAAAGATGACCTAACTAAAATTGTGACCCCCCCTTAGTTGTTGACGTCTGAGATGTACATGCTATCCGCTCAAAACCTCTTAAATATAGCAGTTTGCGTTTTGCCCAGGGCAGGTGGCTCTCTTGGAGACAAAGTACGTCAATCCCATTGTATTTAACAAAGGGATCCAATCTTTGGCGTTTTTTCCAATCATTCAGCCCACTCACATTGACTGTGCAAATTCTAATGTTCAACATTATGGTGATTTCTATCAGCCCTTACCCCTTTCTAACAAATTTGTCTCAGAATCTTCATTATCATCATTACAGCGCTGCTCGTACCACTCTTAAAGCAAAAAGGTTCTCTACAACACCAGTTTATCTCATTTGCCTTTTCCCCCCTTCACCCAGTCCCCACTCCCTACTCCCCCCTCACCCCCTCTCCCCCTTGCCCTCCATCAGCTCCCACTGCTGACCCCCCTGACCCCCTATACCCCACCCTGCACCCTCCCTGGTGAGACGCTCAGACCTAGTCTGTGCATATGATGGATCACAGAAGGCGCAATGAGGAATAATAAGTGAAAAACCCATGTCATCCAGTCAATGGGCCGTAAATACTCTTCAATCTACAGCGAATGGCAGCACCACAAGACCACACTTATACCTAAAGAAAGAGAAAAGGTAAACCAGTGAACAAAGCCCCGAAGGACCTAATACAAGACCAATACAAGATTAGTTGCCCAATGAGTCCAGGTACTCCTTTGCTTTAATCTCTGAAACAAAGTACAGTGTCCTCCCCTCGTTAATTATCTTCAGCTGGGCGGGGTTGATCAAATAGGCCTGCATCTTCTTCTCTTGAAAGGGTTTGATCAGCTGCCTTAACCTCCATCTCCTTTCCACAGTGACATGGCAGAAGTCTGGACGGACAAATAATTAAACCCCCTCACAAGTCCTCCTAGCATCTGGTCTTGCCTTCTCTGCAATGATTTGCCTTAATACAAAGTTGCTCAGGAAGATTAAAATCGCCCTGGGCTTATCTCCTTCTCTTGCATTTTTCTGAACTTTGAACGGGGTTCGATGTACCCTCTGAATTTCGCATGGCCAATTCCAACTGGAGAGCTCAGGGAATGCCTGTTCAAACAGCTTGATGGTAAATGCTCTGATGTCCTAACCTTCGACCCCCTCCGGTATCCCAAGGACCCTAAGATTGTTCCGCCTGAGTCTATTCTCCATGTCCTCAAGTTTCCATTGGATATCTACCACTTGCGAACAATGAGCGTCAACTTTACTCGTGGCTGCTGCAGCCTCGGCCTCCGTTGAGACGACTCTCTCCTCCAAGTTTGATACTCTGTCGCCCAAGTTCGTACAGGCCTTGGACAATTTCCTCACAACCCCCTGCATTTTCCTCATCGTCGCTTGCGATTTCCTACTGTCTTGGCGTGTCTCCTCTCTATGGGCAATAATTTCCTGATGTATCACCTCAAGGAGTGACATCTGGGAAGATTCAGTGTTGGGACTACCCTGTAATGGCATAGCCGATGAGTGATCCCAGCTTAACTCACAGTGCTCTTGCCCCTTTGATATAGCTAAGGGCCTGACTGCTGTGGCAGGGGGTTTGTATGTATGTATTGCGACTTATATAGCGCACGTATCACCCGAAGGCATCAAGGCGCTTGCCTTGGGAACCCGTCCTGGCTTTTTCCCTGTGAGATAACCCCTACTGGGTATCCCCAGGGTGAAAGCCAGGCATCCCGCAGCGGGGTGGGCCGCTGTTGTGGAGATTAAGCAACTATTGCCCAGAGTTGCAGCGTGGGACCCCATGATTAGAATAGGCACCGAGGCGAGAATTATTGAGTCCGTGGACATTTTGGGCTCAGGACCCTGCCGCGTCGGGAATTGAACCCTGGTCCCGGGCCAGACCTCTGCATCAGGGTCTGCCGCTCTAATCAGTGAGCCACACTCCTCCATGCTCTATATCGCTCTCAGAGTCTGGAATACTATCCTCCTGGAAGGAGCTATGTTCATCCTCGTCGGACCATTCTGCATTCTCGGATACCGAGAAGAAGCATTCGCTAGGGACTTTCTCTTTCTCCAACAGGCCCCCGGAAGCTACCTCTGCGGTGGCGTTGCTGATAACTACATCTGGACTATCAACACCCAGAGTCACACCCACCTCAGTCCGCTCGCTCCCCTTTCCTTGGTGGGGACAGCTGGCAAGTTGGCCTACCTGAATAGAGGCACCCGTCTCAACGTCCTGGATTTCTTGACCCTCTCCTGTTCCTACTGCTGCGGGATCCGGGCTTACGGCATTTACAGGGCTGGTTGTTATGATCGCTAGCTCGATAGCAGGCGGGGTACCTTCAGGTACTTGCAGACTAGGTAGCTCTTCACTGGTCGAGGGCGAACTCCTCTCTTTTCCGCTGTTCTCTTTTTCACTCAATTGTTGGAGAGGCAACTTGGCTTGACCCCCCAATCCTTGGGTTACCCCAACCCCGCCTTGACATGCGACCTCCTTTGCACCTTTCTCCTTTCCGCTTTTTGTGAACATATCGGCAATTGATGCAGTTGCCTGCCGTGTCTTTGTGGTAAATAAAATATTACCCTGTCATAATTTCTAGACATAAACAAAGCATCATGCATTAAATGAGAGGCAGAGTCCGTGATGTCCGAATTAAAGGGCTTTATTCCAATAACTCGAGTTAAGGGAGAATCTGTTCCATCACCACTGAGGTTCAGGAAGGGTCTTCTAAACATTATTTACAGAATACATATTTATACGTTTAATCTTGTACATAGGGAGGAGCGCTCGAGGCAGAGCAAGAGAGAAAAGAAGATAAGAGCATGTGGGCGTGCATGAGGGTGTACACTTGATGAGTCATAGGTGAGTCATAGGTGGGTGGGCATATAGAGGAGGAGTTGCATAGCCAGCTGGAACTTTGCCCTACTTGTGTGCGCAACTTGATCATGACGTGCAATTGACGTGTAACTGGGGGAAGAGCTGACTTTCGTTCTAGTAGGAAGGCCTTTGGTGTCAAAGCGACCGGCACGTCTGGTATTATCTGATATCTTAAGTCAGGGAATGTATTGTCTGAAGCAAAGGTCGCTCATCACTAAGAGCCAGAGAGGGCATATATTTCTTCGTTCATTGCGTGGGGGCCGTGGGCTTTCTATGTATGCGAGTTCTGTAAATCACTTAAACGGGGACAGAAAGGCTGGGCCCTATCTCTGCAGACGGGTTCTGTTTACCTTCTTCACCAGGCAGGAATGTGATTCTGTAGAGCAAGCAGATAACTGTAATGCAAAACACTGTCTTGGCACCCCTTGCTGGGCTTCTCTCAGCTGAGCCAGAAGTATGCGAGGTCAGGGATACGTAACTGCAGCTCTCAGAGTGTCTGAGCCATGAAAACCCTAATTCAAAGACTGGTTCAGACTGAGCCACAAAATGGGTTCATGTCAATATTAAAAGTGCACAATGCAATACACATGGGCCTTAATGCTAACCTAACGTTTCTTACATGGGAGACTTGATGACTGGCATCCTAATGCAGGATGTAATTGCAGAGGCCTTGTAATTCAGGCCACTACGGGAAAATGCATGGGTGACATGCATATACACTAAACGCAGGGTGCACGCAGGGGACATATTGGGCATGCAAAATTTCATTTTCCTCATTACCTCCTTGTCCCCTACTGTACCCTTCAGGACACATCTATATTCATGAGACTGTGTATTTGATCATATAGCATCATTTGTTCATCCTTGATCCTTTGTACTTGTGGATGTGGAACACAGGCAGTCGCACACAGGCCGCAAATGGCCGGGCCACACTACAGAGACAGCAGCCAAATATCATAAGCAGTATCATTCAGAGGAACGACAACACTTTCCATCCCCAAGCCGATATCACACCCCAGAGCCAACTGGACCAAGTCCATGTGCCTGGGTCTTGATGTATAACATGAGCAATCTTGTGGAGCCTTGTTATTGCTGCGTACACAGAAGGCGCGTTATTAGGAATGAAAATGCAACAACTAGAGCTGATCACTCTACAGGCCCCGCCCCTATCCGCCAGGATGACGTCAAGAACAAGGCGGTTCTGAAGAACAACAAGTCTCATGGCAGACTGCTCCTGGGTCAAGTTCGCCAGGGCAGATGCAGTCACATTCATGACCGCTTCCAGGGTTCTTGTTAACCTGCGTATGAGTTTACTGTTTTGGACGGGACCTATGAAGAAAAAGAATCCTTTGTTGAAATCTGTATATTGCTCCCACGCTGTCTCAGTCTGATCGATCACTGCGGCATCGGTCTCTCTCCTTTGTCTAACATGCTCTAGTCGTGAATCTCGATGATAATGGGATGGGGCCAGAAAGACGGGTGGCAGCAGGAATGCTATATAACATGTCCCACCCCAGTCTAAGGGCAGTTGTACATAGGCTGTCTGACCGCAAATGAAATAGGTATGGCGAGATGTTTTGAAAGAAGATTGTCCTTTATCATTAAACTCTACTACAGCTTTACACTCGATGTGTCCCATATGTACTGAGCCTTTCTTTCTAACGCACAAATCACCTTTTACTGGTAGGACTGATATAAATGGTGGACCTACATCTTGCACGGGCTGAACATTCAGCATCATAAAACTAAGAGATGCATTTCCTTGCTCGTACTCTTCATTTTCTAGATCGGTTCCTTTCCTTTGGGGAAATCTGTCTTTGTCTGGAAAACATACCTCATTCATTACTTTATTCAAGTTTCCATATATCCAGCCACCCCGGTAAACTATGGTCTTTCTATCTAGTGAGGTCATTAAGGCAAACCATGCTCCACACGAACCATTGTGGGAGAACGGTAGAGGAAAGAAGGGCAGAATTCCCTTCGTCTTTTGATAAGGCGGTAGTTGGCCACATACCCAGCAATCAGTCGCATTGCTGGTCTGATGAGAACGGTGTAACATCCGAATGAAAGTATTGTTACGCAGTGCTAGTCGATATGACAGTTCATGGGGTGGTAGTTCACTAAATGTGTGCTCTACGGTGCTGTTAATGGAAGGATGTATATGTGAAGAAATAGGAGGAAAGAAAACATGTAGTATCAAACTGACACAGATTATAACGAAGCACAGAAGAAAAAGAATAACCAAAGTAACTATACATCTACTACGTAATATCTTGCAGTATTTTTCTCTCATTTTGCTCTTTTTGCTATTCTCGTATGCGATCTTATACATGTCAGAAATCTAGTCTAACCGATTCACCACCTAGTGGACTTAGACAATTAAACCTCGTCTGACTTTCTAGATCGTAACTTGGACCTATACTCTTGTTGTGGAGTCTTTTCTAGCAAAGGTGGCGCAAAGTCTGTATTGTCTTTAAAGTCTTTATCCTTTACCAAAGTTCCAGAATGTCCAAAGTACCGTCTGCAATGATGGGCATGGAGCCATTCTTTTCTTCCTTCAACCTTGATGGCAGTCCTCGTTGTTAATAACACTAGCTTCGGTGTCTTCCAACGCGGCTCAAGTGGGCTTGATCGATCAAAGTTCCGGATGAGCACGTAATCTCCTGGTGCTATGGCATGCTCCTTGACCAGGGTGTTGTCAGGGAAGGCGGCAGCAACCTGTGAACGACAAGAGAGTAGTGCAGACATCAAGGAAGCCAGGTAATCTGTCAGCATGTTACTGTCAACATCAGTTATTTTCTTAGGCATAGGCGTACCCCACATATTTGGCGGTCTACCGAAGACTACTTCATATGGAGATAGGCCTGTTCTGGAATGGGCCACCATACGCATGTAAAAGAGGGCAACCGGCAAGGCTACCATCCAATCCATGCCTTTTTCTGCACAGATCTTTGCTAGTTTCGTCTTGAGTGTTTGATTATGTCTTTCTACGAGACCTGCTGCTTCAGGGTGTCGTACACAATGGAACTTCCAATTATATCCTAACAGAAGAGACACTTGTTTCATTAATTCAGAGGAGAATGGCTGACCGTTATCTGAGTACACGACACGAGGCAATCCATACCTGGGGAAGAACTTGCGCACTAATTGCCTGGCTGTTGTCACAGCAGTATAATCTGGGACTGGATACGCTTCTGTCCATCTAGATAGTGCACACACAACTACCAGAACATACTTGTAACCTCTACATCTGTCCATCTGGATGTAATCCATCTGGAGGACCTCAAAAGGGTGGTCAGGAGGATGAAATCCGCCTTGTTCCACCGAAATGCCTTTACCTGGATTGAACTGGCAACAGATCATACATGTTTTTACTTTTTGTTTCGCAGCTGCACGTAGGTGCTTGTTAAACCAGATATGCTGTAAGCTGTCTATCATTGCCTTCTCCCCCAAGTGTGCTGGACTATGTGTTGTGTTTATGATCACTTGTACCATGGAATCTGGAAGAAACCATGTGGCTTTTCCCTTAGTCATCCAACCTTGGTCAGTCTGGACCCCTCCTTGTTCAGTCCATTTCTTTATTTCATCTGAAGTGGCATGCGTCTGTATGTCGAGTACATCTTGAGAAGGATCCCTGACTGTCATGCTTTTTGTCAGTAATGGTACCTCTGTCCTTGTCGTGTCTGTTGGTGTCTGGGCCGTAAGTTTAGCAGTTCGGTCTGCCAGGTCATTACCCTGGGAAATGATGTCTGTAACTTTGGTGTGTGCTTTGCATTTCAGGATAGCTATGGCTGTAGGTAAATGTATTGCTTCCAACAGGGCTTGAATAAGCGGACCATGCTGAATCTTGGCACCATGAGAGGTCAAGAAACCTCTCTCTCTCCATAGTACCCCGAAATCATGAACTACGCCAAAAGCATATTGTGAGTCTGTATAAATGTTCACTTTCAAGTGCTTAGCTCTTATGCAAGCTTGTGTCAGAGCGATGAGCTCTGCTGCTTGTGCTGATAGTGTGTCAATTCTTTGTGTCTCTATAACTTCAGTAGCAGTGGTCACAGCATATGCTGCCACTAATACTCCTGCACTCGTTCTCATGCATGATCCATCTACATAGAGTGTTAGGTCAGGGTCTGGAAGTGCAATATCTGTCAGGTCTTGTCTTGGTTTCGTCACTATATTCATTACTTCCACACAGTCATGTGGTGGTGCGTTTACTGTACTTGAGGGCAAAAGTGTAGCAGGGTTCAGAATGTTACATCGTCTGATCTCTATGTGTGGTTGAAATAATGTCAGTTCATATCCTGTCAGTCTCGCTACAGTCAAATGTTGTGTCTGTGTCCTGTTCAAGAGAACTTCTACTGCATGCGGTACCTGTACTGTCAGGGGGTGTCCCAGCACTATCGAGTCACTTTGTCGTATGGCTAGGGCTGTTGCTGCAACCGATTTCAGGCACGCAGGCAGAACCTGGGCCACTGGGTCTAGTGTACTAGAAAAATAAGCACAAGGCTTGTGTTTTCCTGCTTGATCTTGTGTGAGGACAGATAATGCTGTTCCGTCCCGTTCAGTTACAAAAAGCATAAAAGGTTTGCTGTAACATGGAGTCGCTAAAACTGGCGCCTGACATAATGCTCTTTTTAATTCCTCAAATGCCAAGGTGTGTTCTTGTGTCCAAGGGAGGACAGTCGAAGTGGCTGCCTCCTGTGTAGTTAACTGTATGAGTGGTTTGGCTAGATAGGCATACTGGGGAATCCATTGCCTACAGTATGAAGTGAGGCCAATGAATGCACGTACTTCCTTCTGTGTTTTGGGCTGTGAAAGGTTAGAAATTAACTGAATACATTCTTGTGTTTGCTGTCTACCCCTCTTGGACAGCAAGTGTCCAAGGTACACCACTTGCTGTTCACAGAACTGTAACTTAGAAGGGGACACTTTGTGCCCCTTGTCAGCCAGAAAGTGTAAAACTGTCAGTGATGCATTTTCGCAGTCTGTTTCTGATCGTGCTGTAATCAGGATGTCGTCTACGTACTGTATCAGTGCTGTGTTGGTAGGCATGTAAATACAGTCCAGCTGTTTCTTCAATGCTTGACTGTAAATGCTAGGGCTTTCTGTAAAACCTTGTGGTGCTCTTGTAAATTTATAGCTTCGTCCATTTAAACTAAATCCGAAAAGGTATTGGCTGTCAGGATGAATGGGAATGCTGAAAAAGGCATTTTTCAAGTCAATGACTGTAAAGAACGTGGCCTCTGAATCAATAGCAGTCAATAATGAAGAAATGTCTGGAACCACTGGGTATTGCGGTACTACACATTTGTTCAATTCTCGTAGGTCAACTACTAGTCTGTACACCGGTAGTACACTAGGGTCTGATCGTTTAAGGATTGGAATGACAGGCGAGTTACATACATTCGAGTCAGTCTCTACCACTACCCCTTGTGCAATAAGTTCGTCAATTATTTTCAATAAGGCTATTTCGGCATCAGGTGGTAACTTGTATTGTCTTATGCGTGGTAGTACTGCTCCTGCTTTGAGAGTGACATGGTGTGGTGTTATGTTCATGTAACCTACGTCAGTCGGTCCTTGTGCCCATAGGTGCGGTGGCACATTCTGGAGTCTGTGGTCAAAATCCGTCAGCACATAATGTCCCTTAAAATCACGTAAGAACAGTCGCACTCCTTCTGGAGAACAACAGATAACTGCTCCTAGTTCTTTTAATGTCTTTATACCAAGTAAGTTTTCTGGACATGATTTAGTAAGTAGCAAGTCTGTGGTACGTGACAGTGGACCAACCCCTAGGGAGACTGGTTTCGATATTTCATTAACAATAGGCTTTCCTGAAAATCCCAGGGAAACATTCTGTGAGCCCGAGAGAGGTGCCCCTGGAACCTCGTCATGGCTGATGGTAGTTCTGCTCGCCCCCGTGTCAATCAGAAACTTTCGGTCCTGACCTAATACACGACTATGTACATACGGGCCCTCTTGATCTACAGGAACCTAAATAAGGGGCAAGCCAACTTCCCTCTCGAGGCTGTTTCATGAGAACTGTTGATATTCTGGATAGTCTGACTGCGTGTACTGATACATTTGTGGTGTGGCATGAACATGCCGTGGTGGGGGTGGAAAAGTCGCTATTGTCTGTTGTGTGCTCGGTTGGGTGCTATTCTGTCTAGGAGTGTATTGTCGTTCTTTTGTCTTGCCTGTAGCAATATTGTGTTTCAGGACAGCACAGTCCTTTACATAGTGACCTGGTTGTTTGCAATAATTACAGTTCCCCTTAACAGGTGTCGTGCTATTTCTGTTCGCATTTGCCGGTACCGTCTGGGCAACCAGCACCTTCATTTTTGTCTCTTTCATGCGTCTCTTTTCCTGATCCTGCTCTTCTCTAATCCTGTTCTGGTGATATTGAAGCATCTGTAACATTTGTGAAGGGCTGTTTGCTTGCCAGGTACTCTCAACCTTCAGTACTCTATTCTTGATCTGGGGCAAGGAATTCTCTACTAATTTGCTCACGAAAAGATGTGGATATGATTCGCTACCAGGCTTAAGGCCACTATTAATAGTAAAGCATTTCTCGAATCTGGAATAGAAATCACTTGTGTCCTCTTCTTGCTTTTGTTTACAGGCTGAAATAGCATCCCAGTCTTCCTTTTTAGTAATCAATAGTCTCGGCAAAACCTGTATCAGGAGTTCAGGCAGTTCTCTAGCTTTGTCCCCAAGACCAACCCCCGGGGGCCTGCCTTTCTCTTCTGTTTCCAATGCATCCCAACGTAACTTTTTCTGGCCCACCTCCCAGTCTTTTTCCTTAAGCTTTTCATAAATCCCTGCAGGTAACAGTACTTTCAGTAGCTTCAGAATGTCAGCGTACGTATAATCTCCTATGCGGAGGATGTCTTTTAATTCTCGGTGAAACCCCCCCGGGTCTTTATCGTGGCAAGGCAGCATCTTTTTCATTTCTAGTATTTCTAATTTCGTTAAGGGGGTGTAAACATACACTCGTTCTAACTCATTGGCCGCATTTTTGACGGGATGTACCTCTCGTAGGGGGTTCTGTCTGTCTACGTATAGGTTATTTCTGTCGTGGTGTGAGGCTGGAAGCATACATGTGGTCAAACAATTTATGTACTTATGTCGTTGATCCAGGATAACATTAATTAATTCAGTACCTAGGCCTGTCCATCTTTCTAGTAAAATGTCGTCGAATAATTTATACAAGTGACTAGGTTCGGTATATTGATTCTCATACAACATTATTAAGTGTTGGACCATGTAAAGACCAGCCAAACGCTGTTCGTTCGGTGGAAGGCTCAAGAAAGTCTGAGCCACTATATCGCTGCTATATATATTGGAATTGGACACCCACTGGATGGCTGACCGGGCCAACTCCATTTCGTGTGGTGTGAGAGGTCGTTCACTTTTTATCCGTCGGTTCAGTGCTTTTTCGGTAGCTTGGAATAGATTTTCAAGGGAATATCTTTCTTTTATAGCCGGCCCTTGTTTTCGGTAGTCGAGGCACTTGGGTCTGTCAAACTGTCGTGCATTGCCTACATAATTTATTTTGTCCTTTGGCTCGTCTACCTCTTCCGATGAGGACTCATTCTTCTCGTCAGACCCTACTTTATGTGTTTCTAATATTTCCTTCCGAATTTTCTTCATCATGTTATCTGTCTGTCCCTGTTTATCATGTCGACCGGCATCTATGTGGTCACTCCATTCGATCAAACCAGACTTTACGTCTCCGTCACCTTCATCTCGTTCCCTGATCAGGCAGTTAATAACAAAACGTAGGATGTAGTTCTTAACTCCTACCTTTCTGTGTAACATGGCTTGTGCTATACAATCGGGATCCTTTCCCGTTCTGATGAAACGGTACATTTTATCTAGGTGCTCTTTCATGTCTGGTAATCCGTCCAAATATGCGACGGCTTGTCTTAGTCTTAGTGATATCACGAGCATTGAACCCTTTCCTGGTTCTGGGTCGTCTATACATTGGGGAATTGCTACATCTACAGTAGGCGCCCCTCCTACTGCTCCGGGCCCTACGTCGTCTTTCACGAGTTGCTGGAGCTGATCCGCTGCTGGAGGCGGAGGGAAATCTGCGTTTGCATAGTCCGGTAGGGGCTCGTCTAGATACGAGGAAATGAACGCCTCGGATGCTGTCGGCTTTATTCTACGTGCTCTATATGGTACAGGTGGTGGCGTTCGCGACCTACTGGGTCTTTCCGGGGTGGTCACTCTAGCTAGTTCTTCTGAGAGGACGGGATAAATACCAGTAACGACAGCATTTCTTTCTCTATCAGTCTGTTCTGTTTTGACCCGTTCCCCCTCCTCCCGCAGTTCTTTTTCTTTGGCTTTTTCCGCTGCTTGTTTAGTTCTCTCTACTTTATTGAATTCTTTCTCTGTTCTCCTATGTGACTCTTTGCGCCATAACTCAATGGCATCTTTATGAGAGGGTCTTGCCTTCTTTTTCCATAGCGCTTCCTCTACTCTCATAATGCATTCTGAATCCCATGTCCCCGAGACAGGCCATCTATACTTCTCCTCTAAATCCTTCGTGTAATGCACCCATAAGTCTAAAAACAAAATGGCATCTAGCCCGTGCTTATTGTACATATAATGACCAGGTGTGTCTCTAGGCGGGATGTTAACTGACTCTTCTAGTATACCTTTTCTGGTCCCTATCTGACGCAATTTTGAAAACAGCGGCATGGTGAAACCAACCCAATGAAAACACAATATACACAAAATAGACTGACTAAACAATCATTCACATTAAAACACTCAACCACTAAAACAGATACAGTCTAAACTGATACAGAGAGTTACACATGTACTTGAAAACAATTAACTTTATGCACTGTAATACAGCACAACCATACCGGTCTCATAAATGAGACACGTCTTTACCGTGCTCACGTATAACGTGAACCCGTCTTTACCGTGTTCATATAAAATGAACCCGTCGTTACCGTGTTCATATAGAATGAACCCGTCTTGAAAACTGTATGCGTTCCCCATAGTGGTACTCACCGGGAAGCAGAACTTGAAGGCCTCGGAAACTTGATATTGCGCATGCGCGGAACAGGTGGACCTCTGGAGACCTCGGACCTTGCTTTCTGACAGGCTAGGCTCTGGATGGGATGATCCGCGATCCTCACCGCCTCGTATGGATGCCTGGTCGCAGTCCGTCCTCCTCCGTGGGCCTGAGGGAGTAAGCGGGAAATCCCGATGGCGTGTACACTTTGGAGTCCGTCACGGCTGTAGCAGGGGGCAAGGGCTGGACCTACATCACCGGCGAGTGGGGAAAGGGATACGTCCCTATTCGGGCGCCATTATGTGGTAAATAAAATATTACCCTGTCATAATTTCTAGACATAAACAAAGCATCATGCATTAAATGAGAGGCAGAGTCCGTGATGTCCGAATTAAAGGGCTTTATTCCAATAACTCGAGTTAAGGGAGAATCTGTTCCATCACCACTGAGGTTCAGGAAGGGTCTTCTAAACATTATTTACAGAATACATATTTATACGTTTAATCTTGTACATAGGGAGGAGCGCTCGAGGCAGAGCAAGAGAGAAAAGAAGATAAGAGCATGTGGGCGTGCATGAGGGTGTACACTTGATGAGTCATAGGTGAGTCATAGGTGGGTGGGCATATAGAGGAGGAGTTGAATAACCAGCTGGAACTTTGCCCTACTTGTGTGCGCAACTTGATCATGACGTGCAATTGACGTGTAACTGGGGGAAGAGCTGACTTTCGTTCTAGTAGGAAGGCCTTCGGTGTCAAAGCGACCGGCACGTCTGGTATTATCTGATATCTTAAGTCAGGGAATGTATTGTCTGAAGCAAAGGTCGCTCATCACTAAGAGCCAGAGAGGGCATATATTTCTTCGTTCATTGCGTGGGGGCCGTGGGCTTTCTATGGATGCGAGTTCTGTAAATCACTTAAACGGGGACAGAAAGGCTGGGCCCTATCTCTGCAGACGGGTTCTGTTTACCTTCTTCACCAGGCAGGAATGTGATTCTGTAGAGCAAGCAGATAACTGTAATGCAAAACACTGTCTTGGCACCCCTTGCTGGGCTTCTCTCAGCTGAGCCAGAAGTATGCGAGGTCAGGGATACGTAACTGCAGCTCTCAGAGTGTCTGAGCCATGAAAACCCTAATTCAAAGACTGGTTCAGACTGAGCCACAAAATGGGTTCATGTTGATATTAAAAGTGCACAATGCAATACACATGGGCCTTAATGCTAACCTAACGTTTCTTACATGGGAGACTTGATGACTGGCATCCTAATGCAGGACGTAATTGCAGAGGCCTTGTAATTCAGGCCACTACGGGAAAATGCATGGGTGACATGCATATACACTAAACGCAGGGTGCACGCAGGGGACATATTGGTCATGCAAAATTTCATTTTCCTCATCTTGACCGTCAGCTGCTGTTTCCTTGCTGAGGGTGATTGAGATTTCAGTCGGGGCTCTCCTTTCTCCACCACCATTGCCACCGGCACCCCCTCAACCCCGCCTTTCTTCTTGAGTGTTGCCGCTTTCGAAGAGTTTGTTTTCGGGGCCATTGCTCCTCTATGACGTTGCCAACCTCTTCTCCTTCCCCTCCTCTGATCCCAGAGCGTGCCTTCTACTTGGTTGCCACCTCTGTTTCCAGCTCTGTTTCCGATCCTCGGTCTCACGCGGAACTCCGCTCCACTCCGCAGCCCTCCGCAGCCTTGTTCGCAAGCCCCGCCCACCAGCGAACGCAAACGCGGGTTGCCGGCTGCAGGTAGAAAGAGCAGCAGCGGCTAGCGCCAGAGCCCGGAACAAATACCTTGCCGAGCTGCGACAAGTAAGCGGGAACATCATTCTTCTTTATTCATGTTTTCATCCTCATCTCATGCTTGGTTCTCTCTTGGCTGCCGAATTCGTGATTTCGCCATTTTAGGGCATCAACGCGTCCTCATTGCTCTGCTGCTTACAGCCACTGCTATGCGGCCGCCATCTTGCCTCCGTACCGGGATTCCATTGATACCAGGGATCCTTCTTCCTAAGTCAGGGTAAGGGGGCAACACCCTTTGATAACCCCTGCTCAACCCTGTGGTAACATAGCATGAGCAGACAGGCCTATCTCAGAGGCAGTGTGTGAAGCATTTATAACCGTACACAATAACTCAGTGAAGCCACTACAAAGGGACACCACACAAGTAGCTATAGAAAAATAAGTATCTTTTATATAAGCTTAACACAAGGCTCAAAAGCAATCAAGAAGCCACAATGCACGTAAATACAGATTCACTTAAAAACCAATAAAAGCACTCAAAAGCGTGTAAAACAAACTTAGTTAGAGGCTGGGGTCATCCTCACAAGGAAGCCACGGTGATGACAGGCGGACTCGCAGCTGCCACAGCTCCCAGCTGTAGCGATCCACAGAGTGCACTCACAGTATTCCTGGGACAGGGCCTCAAGGCGGGCACCCAGCGGCACAAGCAGGTGATAACTAGATCCTCGATGTGGTGACTAGTGCAGGAACTCAGCGGCACAGCTCCTCAGCTGCAGCAGCCCACAATAGTGATAGCAATAATTCTCGTAGGACGACAAATGCGGGAACTCAGTGGCACAGCTCCTCAGCTGCAGCGGCTCGCGATTGCGATGATTCTCGTAGTACAGAAAATGCGGGCACTCAGCCGCACAGCTGCTCGGCTGCAGCGGCCCACAGTAGCGATAGCGATGATTCTCGTAGCACAGCAAATGCGGGCACTCAGCGGCACAGCTCCTCAGCTGCAGCGGCCACAATGGTGATGTGATGACTTTGGTAACACAGGCAAATGCGGGCTCTCAGCGGAAAGAGCTCCTCAGATGCAGCGGCCCACAATAGTGATAACGATGACTTAGGTAACACAGGCAAATGCGGGCTCTCAGCGGCAACAGCTCCTCAGCTGCAGTGGCCCACAATAGCGATGCGATGGCTTTGGTAACACAGGCAAATGCAGGCTCTCAACGGCAACAGCTCCAAAGCTGCGGCAGTCCACAATAGCGATAATGATGACTTTGGTAACACAGGCAAATGCGGGCTTTCAGCGCCAACAGCTCCTCAGTTGTGGCGGTCCGCAATAGCGATGCAATCACTTTCAGCCCGCGTTTCCCACAGTAGAACCAGAGGCTCTGGAATTCTTAACAGAGGCCTCACCTGCGAGTAGAATCCCTCTCAAGTAGGAATCCGGACGGCTGATGGGTGAAGTCTTATGTCCCTAAGACTTCAGCAGGAGGCAAGCTCAAATCAGGCCCTTGGGTAGTTGCTTCAGCAAGATGGATGAAAGTTTCAAAGTCCTTTCCCTCTAGTTACACGGACAGAGGTTCGTCTTGACATCCAGAAGTAACACACAGTGTAGGGGTTTCATCACAGATCTCTATACCAAAAGTCTTTGTTCTCAAAAAGTCACAAATCCCTGAACCCAACCAGAACCATTTGATGTCGTCCTGGAGCACTTTATTTACGAGGCGGCATCCTGCCTTTCAGGAAGAGGGGGTCTGCCATCAGACACACAGTGGGTGGTGGAGCCATTATACACCTTGCCAGGCACAGCCCTGCACAGATCAAAGGGTCACCCCTCCACATACTCCAACTGCAGATCTCTCTATTTAATCCAGGTCGGCCTCAGCCTGCCCTGACCTTTTAAAACCAGACATCCAATACAAATAACAGCAGAGCACACGGGAAGGCTTAGGCAAGAAAATACCTACTTCCCAAGAGTGGTAGTTTTAAACACAGAATATAACAGTAACTGTCACTAAAAGATGCACTTTAATAGTTGGAGCTCAGGCATACCAAATTCGACTTTCCTATCATGTTCATTGGGTCAATTACGATAGGGAGCATTCGTGCTGTGGCACTGAATGGCAGTGACACAGCTCCCAGAGCATCGAACACCAGCAAAACACAGAGGAGACAGAAGCGAAAAATGGAAGGGAGACCCACGCCAATGGTGCCAGTTCTAACACGCATCCCCTCCAGCTGAAATGTGGGGAGAACTACCCACCCACTTGGGAGTTCTCATCACTAAGGCGGAAAAATCTAGACAAACTATCAGCATTGGCGTGTTCTGTACCAGGGCGGTGTTCCACCGTAAAGTCCATACCCTGTAGGGAGCTGGACCACCTCAACAACTTGGGATTCTCTCCCCTCATCTGCATCAACCATCTGAGGGGCCTGTGGTCGTTCTCAACCTGGAAGTGAGTACCAAACAGGTATGGTCTCAGCTTCTTCAGTGTCCGGACCACAGCAAATGCCTCACGCTCAATTGCACTCTACCTCTGTTCCTGTGGAAGTAACCTCCTACTAATGAAAGATACAGGTCGGTCTAGGCCCTCCTCATTGATCTGTGACAGAACGGCACCCACACCATGCTCGGAAGCGTCTGTCTGGACAACAAATTATTTTTAAAATTTGGGCGCCTGAAGTACCGGTGGGGTGCACATGGCAGTCTTCAGGGCGTCAAAAGCTTTCTGACAGGTGTCAGTCCAGTTCACAATCTTTGGCTGCTTCTTAGAAGTCAGCTCCATCAAGGGTGCGACAATGTTGCCATACCCCTTGACAAACCTCCTGTAATAACCTGTGAGTCCTAAAAAGGCTCTCACCTGCCCTGGGTCTTTGGGGGCTCCCAAGCCAGGATGGTTTTAATCTTGGGCTGTAGGGGCACCACCTGGCCACTCCCCACCTGGTGTCCCAAGTACACCACAGAACACTGCACAATCTAGCATGAACTTGCCTTGATTGTGAGGCTTGCTTTTCACAGTGCCTTCAACACTTCCCCAGAGGTGGCGCAGATGGTCCTCCCATGAGGAACTAAACTCTGCAATGTCATCCAGGTAGGTGGCGCTGAAATCCTGCAGCCCAACCAACACCCTGTTGACCAACCTCCGCAAGGTGGCAGGGTCATTCTTCATCCAAAAGGGTATCACCCAGAACGGGTAATGCCCATCTGGTGTGATGAATGCTGACCTCTCCTTTGCCCCGTCAGTCAAGGTGATCTGCCAATGCCCAGATGTCAAATCAAACGTGCTGAGGTACCGTGCAGCCCCTAGCCGATCTATGAGCTTATCAGCTCTGGGGATTGGGTGCATGTAAGTCTTCGTGACTGAATTGAGACCTCGGTAGTCCACGCAGAACCGAAGTACTGGGGTGTCACCAGGCGCTGCAGCTTTGGTACCAGGACCACAAGGCTGGAACTTGGGCTGCTAGAGGATTCAATCACCCCTAAAGCAAACATTTTGGAGACCTCCTCCTTAATGTATGCCCTGACCCGGTCAGTCACTTGGTAAGTCTTGTGCTTCACAGGAGGACTGTCCCCAGTGTCTACGTCATGGACGCACCAATCAGTGACACTAGGCACCAGGAAGAACAGATCACTGAATTGCCCCAACAGTTGGCGACAATCACCCTGCTGCTCAGGGGTCAGTGTGGTGGAGAGGACTACACTCTCCACTGACCCATCTTGCTCCTTTGCTCACAGGAGGTCAGGAAGAGGCTCACTCTCCTCCTCCATCCCAGCATCTGTTGCCAGAAGCATGTCCACTTCAGACCTCACAAAGTGGGGCTTCAGGCGGTTAACATGTAGGACCGCAAGGGGTTCCTGGGAGACCGCAAGTCCACCATGTAGGTAACAGGACTCTTGCGCTCCACCACCACATAGGGGCCGGTCCACTTATCCTGGAGCGCACAGGGTTCAACTGGGGCCATGACCCAAACCTTTTGACCAGGCTGAAACTCAATCAGAGTGGCATTCTGATCGTGCCAGCGTTTCATCTCATCCTGGCTGGCTTCCAGATTTTCCTCAGCAAGTTTTCTGAAACGCTGAGTCTGGTTCCTGAAGGCCAGCATGTGACTAAACGCTTCCTGGGGAGGTTTCCTGGGAGATTGCTCCCAGCCTTCCTTGACCAGACTCAGAGGCCCTCTTACCGGGTGACCATAGAGCAGTTCAAAAGGACTGAACCCTAGTGAGTTCTGGGGCACCTCACGGTAATCAAACAGCGGGCAGGGCAAGAGGACATCCCACTTATGCCTCATGGGCTCCTCTAGGCCCATAAATATTGCTCTCAAGGGTCCGGTTGAATCTCTAAACCACGCCATTACCTTGGCGGTGGTAAGGAGTCGTAAATTTGTAATTTACCCAACGCTCCTCCCACAGAAACTTCATATATTTGGAAATGAAGTTAGTACCCCAATCAGCCACCATCTCTCTGGGGAATCCCACATAGGAGAAAATCCCCATCAGTGTACGTCCTACCATGGGAGCCGTCACTGTCCTGAGGGGGGTGGCTTCAGGGTACCAGGTGGCATGGTCCTCCAATACCAAGATGAACCTGTTGCCCATGGCTTCATTGGGGTCCAGAGGCCCCACAATGTCAATGCCCACTCGCTTGAATGGGGTACTGACAACTGGAAAGGGCTGGAGTGGGGCTTGATCTTTCCACCACTCATCCCATTTGCCTGGGAAGTTACACATGTCCTGCAGTGAGCATGTGAGATCCTGTGCATCTGGGGCCAATAAAAGTGGGTGACCAGCCTCTCGAAGGTCTTGGTCTGCCCCAGATGTCCGGCCAATGGCACATCAGGAGCCAACCCCAGTAGGAAAGCTCTGATCATCTGCTGCCTGGGCTGCAGCCTGTTGCCGCAGCCCCTCAATAGAAGGGCACATTCTCTGCTGTTCACAAAATTCCTCCCTGGTGGGCCCTCCTTCCTGCTGCCATTGTGTCAGCTCAGGCAGGTCACCCAGTTCAGCTACTTGTTCCCCTGTAGGCTCCAGGTCATCCCCCTTAAGGTCTGCTCCCTCCTGGACCATGGGAACCATGGGGGCCATTTTCCCGTGCCCCCTACCCCTTCTCTTTAAGGCAGGGGCCAGGGCCAACTTTCAGGCTCCAGGTCCTTCTGAACATCCTTACTGGCTGCCATGGACCGAGTGGTCGCCACACCCACTCAGGCAGACCCAACATTTCCAAGTGAGATTTCCTCTCCACCATAGCCCACGAGGAGTTCTCTAAATTGTTGCCCAAGAGACAGTCTACCGGCTTGGCTGGCCTCACAGATACTTGAAGAGTTCCTGAGACCCCCCCCCACATAAAGGGAACTTGAGCCAACTCACACTGGCTCTCAGGGTTGTCTGCTGACACTACTGGGCAGAATGCATGGAGGACAGCCTGCTCTTTGGACACCAACCGGGAGCTGACAGCAGTCACACTAGCTCCTGTGTCCCTATGAGCCTCCACCCTATGGCCATTGATGGCCACCCACTGCCTGTACACCTTGGTGTTAGCAGGCAGTGCAAGGTTAGGGACCTTCTCAAAGTCTCCTAGCGAGACCAGGGTCAATTCTATGGGATCCCACCCAATTTGGGCACCCATCTCCTCCCCTCCCAGGGCTACACTGGCAATCTGGCGGAGGGTGCACGGGGTGGTGCATTGGAGTCCCTCTGGGTACACTGGGGATCATAATACCGGTGGCCCACTCGACCAGACTTAAAGAAAGTAAGAGGCTCCCTCTGAACAGGCCTACGTATCAGGCACTGGTTTCTGCTCAGGGGAGGCTGGGACACCACTCCTTGGTTCCCTGGGGAATTACTTTGGGGCCCTCTCTGGAACTCCCTCTGTTTACCCTTGCCCCCCCACTTCTCTGCTGGAGACCCCTCCCACCTTTGGCAAAGTCTCCCACAGGACCCTTGCGAACCTGGGTGCTCACCCAGCGGTCCGCCTCTTCAGCAAGCTTCCTAGGGTTAGTTATCTTGCTATCAATTCGGTGCTGGCGGAGCTCTGGATAACAGTTACTAGATAAATGCTCCCATGCAAACAAATCATACAATTGCTCAAAAGTTTCCACTTTGCTACCTTTTTCCCAGTGATCCATTTCGCTGCAAAAAAAAACACATATTCAACCCAAGTGGTACCCTCTAACTTCTTACAGGTTCTAAATCTCTGCCTGTACATTTCTGGGGTCAAACTATATGGCATCATCAAGGCCTCTTTCATATGGGCATACACCATCCTGCTCTCTTGAGGCAGATCCAACACGGTATCCCTCCCATCACTCACAAAGAGTCCCCACAACCCCGCTCCCCAATCCTTCTCAGGGACCAGGTGGTACACCATGGCTATCTCATATGCGGCAAACCATTGCCCAATATCCTCACTCTTATGGAAATCCTTGATGACATCCTTGGGTATGTAAACTCTACTCTCGGTAGGTACTAAAGGTATGCTGTCACCAGAGGGGGAGATCTCTAAACTCTTAGCCTTGATCTCCAACTCCCTCAATGCTCTCTGATGCTCAAGTTTCATTTTCTCAAGTTCAAATGCCAACCTGTTAGTCTCAATATCCAACTTTTTACTCTCTAGGTCCTTCTGACCTTCCAATTTGGCCATCTCCAAACTATGCTTCCTATCTCTCTCTGTTCTCCATCTCTTCTGGAGACAGACTCTTTGAGGACACACTAGTACTTGGATTGGAAAGTGCTTTACCTCCCACTAAATCCACTTCGTCATCCTGCTACCCTCCAGCATTCTCTCCCTCATTCCTAGCGCACTCTCTCGCTTCTAACCAGGCCTTAAGGGTCTTCTGATACTCCTCCTTCCTAGAGAGACCCGCAACAGGGACTGTGAATTCCTTGCAAAAAGACTTTAGCTGTTTGTTTGAGATCCTACGAAGTATTGGACGTTGTCCTACCCATTGTAGACATTACTGGCAATTACAATCAACAATAGAACAAAATCAACCTGTATGTGGTTGCACCTAGGTCTACACTCCCTAGTAGCGTACACCAGTTATTGTATGTGGATCATAAATCAAAGTCCTGATCCCCACCGCTGACCACGAATGTTAAAATGGGCATCTAGTTGGCAGCGGCTGGCGCCGAGGTCCAAATAGGGATCCTTCTTCCTAAGTCAGAGTAAGTGAGCTACACCCTTTGATAACCCCTGCTCAACCCTGTGGTAACGTAGCATGAGCAGACAGGCCTATCTCTGAGGCAGTGTGTGAAACATTTATGACTATACACAATAACGCAGTGAAGACACTACAACGGAACACCACACAAGTAGCTATGGAATAATAAGTATCTTTATATAAGCTTAACACAAGGCTCAAAAGCGAACAAGAAGCCACAATGCACGTAAATACAGATTCACTTAAAAAGCAATAAAAGCACTCAAAGCGTGTGAAACGAACTTAGTTCGAGGCCGGGTCTCCACGAACCGGTGATGCACAATGTACCTGAGGTTTAAAGGAGCTTGGCACGCAGTCTCCCAAGGAAGCCGCGGTGATGACAGGCAGACTTGCAGCGGCCCCAGCCCCCAGCTGTAGCTGTCCGTGACGTGTACTCACGGTATTCATGGGACGGGGCCTCAAGGCGGGCCCGCAGGTGATAACAAGAACCTTGATGTGGTGACTAGTGCGGGCACTCAGCAGCACAGCTCCTCAGCTGCAGTGGCACACAATAGTGATAGCGATGAATCTCGTAGGACAGCAAATGCGGGTGCTCAGTGGCACAGCTCCTCAGCTGCAGCGGCCCACAATAGCTATACGATGACTTTGGAAACACAGGCAAATGCGGGCTGTTAGCGGCAACAGCTCCTCATCTGTGGCGGCCCACAATAGCAATAACAATGACTTTGGTAACACAGGCAAAGGCGGGTTCTCAGCGGCAACAGCTCCTCAGCTACGGCTGCCCACAATAGCAATGCAATTACTTTGGTAACACAGGAAATGTGAGCTCTCAGCGGCAACAGCTCCTCAGCTGCGGAGGTCCACAATAGCGAGGCTCTGTAATTCTTGACAGAGGCCTCACCTGCGAGTAGAATCCCTCTCAAATAGGAATCCGGACGGCTGATGGGTGAAGTCTAATGTCCCTGAGACTTCAGCAGGAGGCAAGCTCAAATCAGGCCATTGGGTATTTGCTTCAGCAAGATGGATGAAAGTTTCAAAGTCCTTTCCCTCTAGTTACACGGACAGAGGTTTGTCGTGACATCCAGAAGTAACGCACCGTGTAGGGGTTTCAGCACAGATCTTTATACTTCAAAAGTCTTTGTTCTCAAAAGTCACAAATTACTGAACCCAGCCAGAACCAGTTTTGTGTCGTCCTGGAGCACTCTATTTACAAGGCAGCATCCTGCCTTTCAGGAAGAGGGGGTCTGCCATCAGACACACAGTGGTAGGTGGAGCCATCATTCACCTTGCCGGGCACAGCCCTGCGCAGATCACAGGGTCACCCGCCCTATACTCCAACTGCAGATCTCTCTATTTAATCCAGTTTGGCCTCAGCCTGGCCTGACCTTCCAAAAGCAGACAGCCAATACACATAACAGCAAAGCTTTGACTTTCCTATCCCGTTCCTTTGGTCAATTAGGATGATACCAGTCAATTCACAATAGGGAGCATTCGCGCTGTGGCACTGAATGGCAGTGGCACAGCGCCCAGAGCATCTAACAACAGCAAAACACAGAGGAGACAAAAGCGAAAAATGGAAGTGAGACCCACGCCAATGGTGCCAGGTCTAACACATACACTTCTGTGAAGAGTTTGATGTTGGGGTTGAGAAGGAATAGTCCTCCTGCTGTGCTGACACATAGGAGTAAATGAAGAGGTTGAGCTTTGGGGCAGAGAGAACATGCTCTTTATGCCTTGTGGGATACCCTGCGGTGAAGAGGTTGGCCATGACTAGTTTCTAGACTGAGAAACTACTGAAAGTCCATAAGAACCTCAACCATGCCATGGGGAGGCTGTGTAAGAGTTCGCTGATCCTCAGAACATGTGCTCACTCTAGTGCCAGGATAGTTGATGCAGTGGGGTTGCTCTGTTGTGCACCCCTGAAACAGAGAGACAAAGAATCCAACAATACATAAACTCTCTGACTCACTATACCACCTTCTTGCTCGTAGACAATACATGGTCTGCAGATCTACTGTGGCTTGTATTGGCCCGCTATGTTCATCCTACACCTCATTTGTCCATGTTCACATCTTGTTCTTGCTATCTGTGCTAATATGCTGCTGCAGGCCTTCACTGCTCCTTTGATAAGTTATTTTAGTACAGCATGTCTAAGCTTGGGCCTCAATGCTCACATTCTTGGCATCTCTCAGTTTTGCATTTATTTGCCTGTTAATCTGGTGTTCAAAGCTGAATATATGATTTTAGGTAAGTGCTCCAGAACTGGATACTATACATGTGATGAGACTCTGGAAATGTTCACAATACCAAAGACAAGGCCTGCAAAAAACACACTAGGCTCCTAATGAGATTTCTAGATCAGGATACAGTGACCTAGAAGTAATTTCGAGAATTTAACATAATACTCATGATAAGGCCTCTAGATCTCATAAAAAATTAGGGGGCAGATGTAGGTATCCAAATACCGGTTGGTAACGGGTGAAAATACAGATTTTCGGCTGTTACTTACCAATATTTGGATACTGAGATGTAGGGGATGTCAAAATACAGATTCGGTAATTTTACAGAATCAGTCGTTTTACCGAATCGGTAAATTTACCTATTCGGTAAATTTACTGATTCGGTAAAATGACAGAATCTGTATTTTGACATGTAGGTAGCACATTAAACAGTGCTACAGGGCTTTAAGGATTCGTTATTTACCACCAACTATTAGTTGGTGGTAAATAATGAATTCCTATGTAAATGCAAATATGTGCATTTACACCTGTGCCATGTGGCACACATACATGCCCTTAGGGCATGTATGTGTGCCACATGGCACACAAGTACTAATCAGGGGTGCAACAGGGTGTCAAAGTGACACCCTGCCCCCCTTGAATTTTTCGGTAATTACCGAATCGGTATTTACCGATTTGGTAATTGACATTCATTCCTATGGGCCTCAAGGCCCATAGGAATGAATGGCAATTACCGAATCGGTACATACCGATTCGGTAATCACCAAATCTTACCGATTCGGTAAAAAATACCGAAAATTTACCTACATCAGATTTACCGATTTTAAAATACCGAATCTGTAAAATTCGGTATTTTAGAATCAGTACAAATGATTTACCTACATCTAGCCCTTGGTCTCTAGAAAAACACCACTCGACCTCCAGAAAGGGGCACCATGCTTAAGATGTGGTCTCTGTAACTGGACACAGTACTTACAATGAGGCCAGGGGCTTAGCTTCAGGGGGGCTGAGTGTTTGGGTGTTACATTCACCTACTAAATGTATTTTCTGGTAAATAGTTGGGTACAGGTGCTTTCAGTTGTGTATTGTGAGATGTCAGTCGAATTTCACCAGGGATGTTTACATACACAGACAAAAGCACGTGCACACACTTTCTCCCTTTCAGTTTTGAAAGTCCTCAAAATATTGTTCTGTTTTACAAAATATTGTGTTTTCTCTTTCAGTACTTCTACCAATCGCATTCTTCTTCCTTTCCACTGCTACGTAGGCCCCTATCATGCACCCTGCTTCGCAAAATGTATTGAAAGATTATATGCCAGCCCGATTGTCGGAAAATCTGAAGCTCACTGCCCCCCCAAACATACTGACCAAACTACGCCACTGGATGAGGCTACCAAAACCAAGTACACACCTACAAATTAATCTTCAGAAATGGACACACTAGTCAAGGAGCGGCTTCTGGAACTAGGCTTAGCATTTGCCATATGAGACCTCCGGAACCAGACACAAAGTTCCAGAAGAGGCCACTAAAACAGAACACAATTCTTGATATGTGACACAGTACTTGAGTTGTGGCCTTATTGAAAGAGACCCCCTAATGTTACTCACTAGGTCGTACTTGTGGAACGAGGTTCGAGTCTGGCGGTCGGGTTCTCAATAAAGAACTCAGCTGTTTTGTTTGTTTATTCAGCCGTGAACTCTGATTAATTGAACGGACAGCCTCAAGATATTAACTAATGCTATTATGAAGAGAAAAGATTACTTTAGGGAAATCGAACGAAAAGAACACGAGTTAAACAGAATTAAAAGGTAGGGCGAAGCATCACAGTACTGGAAAAAGCAGCAAGGAAATAATGCATAGTGTAAAGTGGGAACAAGGAACAATTTTAGGATTGAAAAAGAACGAGAGAGAATGCATGAGAGGAAAATGGAGAAGAAAACATTTTGGCTTTTTAATTAAAAAACATATATTCAAAGCCTTAGAGATACTACATGGACAGAATCAGAAAAAGACTTCCTTATTTGCATATGGACATGTGCCTGGTGGTGATATCTCATGTGACACCTCTCTAACTCCTTATTCAACCCAAAGGTGACAATACAACAAATTAACACAGAAAGCCGAGCCAAGGGTCTGCCTTCACTCTTAGAGCCTGTGCACAAGTTGAACCTTGGAAATGTTTGAATTAACATTTCGAACATTTGACATTAGTAGGTCACATGATAACGCTGCACTGAGTAGTACTTATTAAAAGTGATCGTTTTTAAACATGGATTTAGAACCATTTCTGCCACCATAACTACACTGGTGACAGTGCCATTAGTAAAATAAGAGGCAAGACTGTTGTTATGTGAACTCTGGCTGCATCCCAAGTAACATTATGGTCTATTCAATGAAACACAGCAGGTTTTTGTGCAGCTGGTATTCTGAAATCATGTATTTGAAAGTGCTTGTGAAATAAAATATATGCCTAAGATCACAAAATTAAACAGGGAAGGCACGATTTATCCAGGCTTTCTAATGTCACTTTGTAAAAATCATTCACTAAATGGATATGATTTTGTCTCCTTATTATTTTAAGGCTTTGTGTTACCTCTTTATGAATTTTTCTGCAATTTTAATATAACACAAACTGAACCGTAAGATATCGGAGAGCTTCATATCAGCAATATTTATATTCTTATCTACATTAAACAAGGCCACATTTTTGGGGGCATGAAGAGGTTAAGTGATTTGCCCAGAATCGCAGAATGTAGAGCAGATGTTGAGACTTGAACAGCTCTTGCCGTAAATGTCAGAACAGAGCGGTAGAGAAGAAGGGTAGAGCATTCGTTGCCTGCTGCCAGTGTCCTGGGTCACACATAGCTACCAAGGTTTCAGATTGCTTATGTGTGATATTTTCATAGTTTCAGTGTAATTATAAGCGACGTTCAGCGACTATGAGTGACACTTTCTCACAACAAAATCAAGCAATGAAGACAAGGGAAACATATAAATATCAGAAATTATACCCATTTGAGCAACAAGAAACTCTAAGAAAATCTTAAAATTGCTGGATAGTATCAGAAATGGAAAGGCATTAGTGCCCTAGCAACTTGACTGTTAAAAAAATGTGTAGTCATGGTATTGAGAGACTACAGGATTGGTGATGTGAGCAAAATCTTCTAAAGAATGCAAATATGAACTGTATCATAAAGTACAAACAAAAGCCGCATTGCAGAATTCAATTACCTAGATTGTTTCAATTACGCGTTCGGGAGCCGGGTGCACACATGTGAAAGTCATGGAGTGAGACCTGAGCTGATGGATGTAGAGCAACATTAAGTCGTACCAAGACAGGTGAACTGCTTTCCAAAAGTAGCCTCATAATGTGTTATATTTTCAGCCACTTATGACATTTCTTATCCAATATAAAGTTGCATTCAAGGACATATAGTGTAACTTTTCTGGGCACTTTTGACTAAAAAGCCAGACCTTACTGAAGATGTTTGATACAACAGATTGAGCAGTGATGAATAAAACTTGCTTTAAAGACAAGACATGGAATGTATTCTGTTATTGAAACATGATGCTTCACACTTTGTGCACTTATCAGAGAGACCCAATTTGTACATGTTGCTGACACCATGCATTCTAGCTAAATCTTTGATTTCTTAAAGCATGTGCATCCTTTCTTCTGAGAAAGAATTCACTCCGCATGTTGTTATTGCTTGTGCATGGACCCTTATTACTTATCTCTTGCTAGGTCTTCATGTTATTAATTGGAGTACGCCGTTATCCCTTCTGCGTATTTAACATCACAGACATGTCATGTAGGTACTACTGCTTGCAACCCTTGCTAAATCTGTGGCGTCTCTCACTTTTCTAGGGGTTGCACAGGGATCCTGGTGTTCTGGCCTACAGATACGTATGGACAGAGGTATGACGGTA
The DNA here is from genome assembly GCF_964261635.1 of Lissotriton helveticus. NCBI lineage: Eukaryota > Metazoa > Chordata > Amphibia > Caudata > Salamandridae > Lissotriton > Lissotriton helveticus. Next base: position 684,429,440 of record NC_136070.1, on the reverse strand, counting down.
CAACGCGTACTGTTACAACACGTACCGTTACGACGCAGGTTTAACAACGCAAGTCGTTACAATGACTTGCGTTGGGGGGCGCTGGATAGTGAATAGTTTAATTTACTATTCCAACTCCAGTCCCCGTGGATAGTAGGGAAGGTGTTGGATAACTATCCCCTATCCTAGAGCGCCCTCCAGCGAAAGTCGAAATCATGCGTTGTAACAGTACCGCGTTGTAACGGTTCCGTTGTAAAGGATGTTCCCCGTATGGACTGGCCCCGAGTTCTGCTGACAGCTTCAGTCAGGGGGAGTCAGGCCTTAGGGGATCCAGTCCTTCACAGTGGTGGGCCTCACCTCTTGGAGGTGAGCAAGGGTTCCTCTAGACCACCGACTGGCACCAGACTAGGTTACAGGGGGTGAACAGCCTTTACAACAAAACTTTTACAACGCACTACCATTACGACACAACTTTTACAACGCAAACCATTACAACGCATAGCGCTGGGGGGCGCTCTAGGATAGGGAATAGGTTTAATGTACTATCCAACACCTTCCCTACTATCCACGGGGAGTGGAGTTGGAATAGTAAATTAAACTATTCACTATCCAGCGCCCAAAAGCATTATGCGTTGTAATGGTATGCGCTGTAAAACTTGCGATGTAAAGGTAGGCGTTGTGAAAGTATGCGTTGTAACGTCATACATCCGTTACAGGGTCCTGACCTCTGCCCTTGCAGCACTTACTATGACGGAATGAAACGGTGCTGCATTACACTGGAGATTCTGAAGCAGAGGCTGCACGAACTGCACCCCATCCCAAGGATCTCCTGTCACTAACTCCTCCTTCTTCTTCTATTTGACTCACCTATGAGGCCTCCTCAGTTTATTGTGACACCACAGGGATTAAAATCACATCAGAGAGCTTTGCCCAAAAGAATAGATAGCTTTATTAAAGACACACAACCTCATTCCTTTATGTCAGAGAAAGAGATGTGAAGTACAAAAGGAATTACATTACAGAAAGCCACGAGGCTCTGAAGCTGTGAAAATGACTTAACTAGCGGCCAAGCTGCAGTGCTATGGCACCAGGCCACCACTCAGTTGGCCGCAGCAAGTCATCTGAGAGTCGGTTTCGGTTGATCATTACGCTTCTGGGTCCTTTCTGGCCCAGGAGGCGAAATGCAGTGGTTGTTGCAGCAGTGGTGGCAGCCTCCCAGCTGTGAGGCAGGCTTCCAAAGTTAAACTATAGCTCCGCTGCACCCGCATTCTGTAGGTGTGCTTCTCGCACAGTGTGCCCTGCAAGGCTGTCTCAGCCTTTTGACGTCCTGAGTTAATCATTGGTGCTGCGCCAGAGTGTCGGGTAAATATCATTTTATACTTTGTAGGCAGTTGAGCAATTTGACTCAGGCTTCAAGCCTGTTGCAAGCAGTGCAGTGCAGCCAGCAGGCATTACTCTGTCAGTGTGGTTTAATTGGCAGCACTCGACTCCAGCTTGCTACGGAGGCACTATAAATGCGTAACAATGCATTTCAGTGCGGTGATGTGGGCCACCAGTCTGAAATGCGTTAGTTTAACGCCTGATGTGTGGTACTTGGATAGGCTGGTCACATGACTGCGATTAGCTTAGCTGTTGGGCTTTGTGTATTCCTCCCAGTGAGACAAAAATAGGATTAGGTGTTAGCAGACTTGGCCAAGCTGCCGGGATGGCAGGGGGCAGAGTTTTTCCCTGCCCACTTACAGTTCAAAGGTTTGCCTCCAGCACACAAACTAAGGAATCTGGCACTGGCCTTTTTTCACGACAGACTTCTTGGTGCCTTGGTAGGTTAAGGGAAGAACTTTCCATAACCAGATGTGAGGGTAGCATGGGAAATTCCCCGCTTCAAAGGTTGGCTCACGGTATAAATATTGCCCCCACAGAACACCTCTTCAGTACACTTCTGAACGTGTTGAAGACTTCAGAATGCCTTCCTGGACCCCAAGAAGACCGCCCTGCTGGTTGAGGCCCGCCTTTTAAAAAACTGAAATTAGTTTTTTATATAGTGCAGACTAGACCCAAAGGAATTGGACCGCTTTACATGAGGATCAGTTGCCTTACAGAAGGACACACTCATTTTTGTTAGGCACAGGGAGATTACATGATTTGCCCAGAATCAGAGGAGTTTGAGCATCCCTGCCGAGACTCGAACCCAGTTCCCCAGCTCCTAGGTCAACCGCTCCAGCCGTTAGGCCACATCCTCCCTCCGGTTCACAGAATACTGCTCTGCTGCTTGAGGAATGCCTTGCTCACTAAAAGACTTCCCTGCTTCTAGAGGCCTGCCTTGATGCTTGAAGGAGAACTGGACCATCTTCATGAACACAGGACCACCAGACATGAGTCCAAGGGATAGTTTGCTGACCTTCTGTGTGAACTACAGGGGCATAACAAGCTCCAGAGACCTTGAACTCAATACCTCTTCTTTGCTGGAGAGTTTTAATCCCCCCACCAAGTGGTGCCTCCCAGGTCCTGCACTCTTGGAAGTGGTGTTCGAGATCCTGCTCCTACCGAGCCCAAAAATGTGGGACTTCGAAAATGTTTCACAGAAAGTACCAGAAGAACTGACAGAAGACAAAGAGGTACCTGACAGTTGATCCACCCAAGGTGCATTGACAGTTGGTCTGACATTGCAGTAGTTTCTGCTACTTTATTTTACGCAGCTGAAAATCCTGTTCACCAGGACCTCTCAGTGACAGTGTATGGCTTCATGGAGCCCTCTTCTGCTACAGCTTGGAGCTCTGTCCCGCTGTTGGTTTTTGGCTTCCAAAAAGTTGTCTTAGTCAGAAGGTAAAAACCTTTACCGGGCTCAATGGTGACCAGCTCCCCATTGATGATGACAAACTCCTCAGCCAGGAAATCCTGCTTTTTCTGCTCAGACCTTTTCCCTGCTATTGTCAAAGGGGTCGCTAATACTTCATCCAGTGCTCCCCGGTGATGACAACTCCTTTTTGGATGCAGCCAGCTGTCTTGCCCTGCTGCAATCTACCTTCTCCTGGACTTTTTTTTCCAAAATTAATCTCAGTCCAAAGATCAGCCAAGACCAGGCTCAATCCACCTTGTGTATCTGACTTGTGCTTCATGGTGGTCAAACTTAACTTTTGACTTTGTCCCAGTCTAACGCAACCAGATACACGCAGTTGGCATTTTGGTCTTTTAGGTGCTAGATTTCAATAAACAGTTAAAAAGAAGGGTGTATTTATAGGATTTTATTTTATTTTGGTGTTATTCTACTTATTAAAATATATCTTAGTTTTCAAAATTGGGTTGTGATTTTCTTGTTATGTGTTTTCATTTCATTACTGTTTTTGTTATGTCGGTTCCGGGAGGCAGTTCAAGGTTGTTGAGGCGTTGGCATACGGGGACGATGCGTTGTGCAAAGGAGGTGATGCGTCGGTTGGATGTGCGAGGCTTTAGTTTTCGAAGGTAGTGCAGCCTCAATGATATGTCAATCTCAAGGGCGCGATGTGTCGATTTCGTGGTGTCGTAGTCGAACCGCTGGGCTGAAGGCGATGAGTCTGTTGAAGCCATGCAGGGTCTGGAATGGGTCGGAGTTGGGACGGTACAGCACAGATGTCAGTGATGCAGTGTCTGAGAATCATGCAGCAGCAGTTCTCTGGAGATGCTGCGGCAAAGCCGGAGCTTAGTTGAAAGTTGAGGTTGTTACATCATGCACTTGGTGAATGGTGTTCACGTCTTCGGTGCAGGCAGTGGTGATGCGCCAGTTTCAAAATGACACAGTGGAGTCGACACATTGGTTTCCTGGTTGCGGCACAAAAACTCACTTCCAAGGTCCCAGTACTGGGTTTGGCAGCACTTGGCGGAGCAAGGCCCACAGCAGAGGGGCCAAGGCAGGGCTGTTGCCATGGGGGTGGAGGAGTGAACAGGGCGCGGCCAGGCCATAATGTGCTCTGGCCCCCCAACTGAAAGCTCTGAACTTTCAGGTTCTGTTATTTAATAAATATTGGGGGACGTCTGACATTTGAGACAGTGTCATGACCTGCGGCCTCAACCCTGTCTGCATTACCAATACTGAAACTGAAAGAACTGTAGCTGTCTCCAAAGTAAGAGACTGAGGCAAAGGGACAGACAGAAGCAAGGAGGGGCTGGGCTGAGGCTGTCGTGCACACCCGGGTGTACTGAAGGATACTAATATGACTTATGAATCATCAGAACCGCCTCTCCTGGAGCTTCACTACCATCAGTGAAGGCACTGCATGAAGGCAGCAGAATGAAATGCAGCGTGAACACACTGCTTCTGGGCCTCTCTTATCTGTCCAGTAAATACCATGATGGTAGAGTAGTCAATGAAGCATAGTCAAAATGGGCCATTGCCAAGGGCCCACACAGGGGGGCACCTGGTATGTGGACAGGACAATCCCATGGGATCAGTTTTCTATGTAATAGGTATGGTTTATTAAGTCGAGCCTAGAGTTGCAGTGCATGCGCTGCTCGCTCTGCAAAGCATATTGTAGTAGGGACTGATGTGGAAGTGCTGTGGAAGCCCGCCCATATTTGTGATTGACTGGTGGCTTTGTCTTTGGTAAACGCTGGGTTCCAATTGATAATGAGGCTTCTTAGTCCCTCCTTGTTTCCGCCCTGTCTCCTTTTGTGACCGCCCATCCGGAATGGATTTTACTTGCAGCGTTACACGGTCTCCTTCATAAGTCGGTAAGCACTATGTTTTTTCAGTCAGTCGGCTTTCGTTGCTACCCACTCTTGTTGCGTCATTTTCTTTCTCTCTCTCTGCTGTTCTGTTTCTGCACACCCGTCTTCTTCTCCCACAGTGCCTACTTTTCAATGACTGTCTCTCGCGCCTCTTCCCTGTCTGACTGTTGGCCAGGCGGACATCTCACTTCAGGGGGAGAACTGCGCGACACCCTGTGAGAGCTCTGTTATGCTTGTTGATAATATTGCTACCCATTAGAAAGAAATTTTTTTGCATTTTCCCTGTCAGACTCAGGCGCTGGCTGTAAAAGAAGACTGAGTGAGTGATGCAATGTGTACTGTGGCACTTTCTGCCTCGAGGCACCTCCAGAGCCCATTGGTGGATCTTGGGACAGACAGACAGCTCTTCCTTGTGTAGTGAAGAAGGCATCTCAGCTGCAGGCGGGCTGGTTACCTCGTGCCCAGCCCCTCACACCCTCTGACATCACTACTCCGCATCCTCCCAGAACCATAGGTCATAGGATGGTACTGTTAAAATGGTAGTTCGGAGATATCCCGCGTTTTAATGTGCGGATACTCCTGGTCAAGTCAACATGTTTCGAAGCATCAAGGCTTCTTCATCAGGACTAAATATGATCCCTTTAGTGCTTACTATGTTGCTATCAATTGGTGCAAAATAAAAGTGTTATGTACAAAGAGTGATATTGAATACAGTACCCAGTCTGTATTGTTAGCATGTAAGCTCAGTCTGTTTAAATGTCTTTATTTCTTCATGAATGCCATAAAAGAGTCACAACACAATTCATTACATTAAAATAAACTTTTTTGTCAACAAGGATTTAAATTCATTAAAAAATGCATTTCTTAATACAAATAAATCGAAGCACAACCGTTTATAAATACCAAAGATCCCCCTATAATTACTAGGACACATTCTCATTCTATTCTTAAGGATATACTTCTTTTATAGCTGTTGCCCCTTTTTTTTCCTTAGGAAAAAGATTGAGTGTAAGAATCGACTAACACTAAATATTATTGTTTGATTTGTGTTTGTTTTAAGTATTCTCAGGGCCTGGTTACATGATTTCAGGCCTAACAATAGGCATAGTGGTTTGATCCATCTTTTTCTAGCCAATGCATAGGCTGGGCAGAAAAAGAAGATATGAAACTCATTTTCAATCTGGCTGCAATCACACATAGAGCAAATTTCATCTGCCACTAGGGGTGGAGCATTAGGCCTCCTTGACCAACGTGCCAAACCTGTTTTGGTCAGAAGATTCCCATATCTTAGTTTTAAAAATAGGGTTTTGGCAAGTGGGGGCTCTATCTCATCAAGAAAAGTCTCAAATAGTGGCTCGTCCTTGAAACTAAGAAAGTTTGTTACTAAAGTTCCAGCAACCGAAACATTTGTTGCCATGCTAACCATAAAACTCCAGAAGGCCCTTTTTAAAATTAGTTTTGGGTTAGACGGTAGATGTTCTGGGTTCTCCCAAAAATGCTTTAAACCTATTTTGGTGAGCCAAATTTTAACATGTTTTAGCCATGGGATGGTTTTTGAATTATCCAACCCCATGATTTCTTTTAGACCATCTCTGTTGTCATGCAATTCAGGCACCCGCCACAGTCTAACCCATGACATCAGTGGGCGAATTATAGTGTAATGGTCAGTTCTTTTGACATTTAAATCCAGTTGAAGGGGCAATAAAGGAGTGCCTCTTGGGACCCATACCAGACTTCTCATAAAGTTATTCTCCAGGACGCAGAAAGTATCCTTTGACCCTGGTCCCCAAATTTCTGCACCGTACAACGCTGCTGGTTGAACCTTGAATTTAAAAAGCTCAACTACCGGAGACACTGCTTTACTAGTACTCAAACTTTGTTTCCTAAGAATTGGCTTAACATTCTGAATGAATGCCAGCTTGCCTTTTTCCATTTGGGATCTCCAGGGAAAAGTTAGAGTCTAAAGTAACCCCTAAATTTGAGAAATGTGGGACCGATTCTAGTTTAACACCATTCAGTATTAAACAGCCTTTGTTAGTTTTTGGTGGATTGAGGGTCATACATTTTGTCTTTTTCCCATTTATTTCCAGTCCTTTCTTACTACAGTATTCACTAAAAGAATTAAGTAGTGCCTGGAGGCCTTTCTTAGTTTGGGAAATCAAAATAGTGTCATCTGCAAATAATAGTGATGTTACCCTTTCTCCATTCAGTTTTGGTGAATCATTTATACACCCCTCTAGATGTGTGGGGATGTCATTCACGAAAAGGGAAAAAAGTGTGGGGGCCATTACACAGCCTTGGCGAACGCCACGCTCAATTGGAATTTTTTGGGTCAGTTCCCCACTTGGGCCCCATCGGATTTTCGCAAAGTTCCCTTCGTGCAGCTCTTTTATCTGGACCAATAGACTATTTGGCAGCCCTACTACACTCAATGTTTTCCATAAAAGATTGCGTGGCACTTAATCGAACGCTGCTCTCAAATCAACGAAAGCAACGTATAGATGTCCCTTTTTGATATGTACGTATTTCCAATAAAGGCAGCAGAATCTAAATATCTGATCTTTTGTTCTTACTTTACATCGGAAACCAGCTTGGAATTTGGTTAAGATTGCGTTCTCCTGCATCCAGTCACTGACACGAGTTAAGATATGTCGTGAGTAGATTTTCCGGAGAATGTCCATCAAGCTGATTGGCCGGTAATTAGAGGGGTCCATCCGATCCCCTTTTTTAAAAATTAAAACAATTTCAGCTCCCCTCCAACTTTCGGGGAAATCTAAGCTAAGGGATAACCTATTACACAGGTAGTTTATATATGGTGCCCATACTTTTAAATCATGTTTGTATAAATCCCCAGGGATCTTATCTAGGCCTGGAGCTTTGCCAGTCTTAACTAGGTTAATTGCCAACTCAGTTTCGTCTAGTGTAAAGTCCAGGCAATCAGTGGGGTGTTCGAAGCATGGGACATCCACATCGAATTGGGCATCATCATACTTTTTATAGAGGTTAGTAAAGTGGTTAACCCATGTTAGCTCGTCCAAGTAGACGTCCTTAACCACTCTCCCTACATGGTTCTCATTAGCTACTAACCTCCAAAAACCTACACTATCATTTATTTTAACAGCTAGCAGCATGTCAGCCCATTTTTCTTCCTCCCAGGCTTTTTTGGAAGCCTTTTGTACTGTCTTGTAATTATTCCTTGCTATTTTTATATCAGATAGTGTCTTAGATTTAATAGCTGATAAAAGCGCCCTTTTAGATTCCCTACAGATTCTATCATACCATGGTTTACTATGGGACAGATTCTTTGTCTTTTGTTGGTTTTTCTCGGGCATTTTAGTAACTAACATTTTTAAATCTGTAAAAAAAAATTTGTGGAGTGACATAAAATGAGTAGGATTTTCCTCATCTACTATGGAACCTATGTATGAACCAAAGGTCCCTGCAAAAAGTGTGTATATGTCAGCGAGAATCTCGCCATGGTCCAATATAAATGGCCATTTGAGTACTCGTCTGTTGTTACTGATATGTATCTCAGCGTTATCTCCATTGTTTGCATCTGCTGATAACGGGCGCACTACTCCCTGAAACAAAGAAGCTTCCATTAAAAGGCTCAAGGGAAAGTGGTCACTTTCTAGCCTGTCCTTTACCTCGAAGTCTAGGATACTCGACCAAATAGGAATAGAAACAATCACAAAATCTAAGTAGCTTTTGTAACTATTTCTACTGAAAGTTGGTCTTTTCAGACTATCAGACGGAAGCCGTCCATTACAGGCCCTGAGACAATGCTCCGCACATAATTTTGTTATTTGGACTGCCAAGACCGAACATTTAACCGGGTTGGCATTCTCCAATGCTGGAATTTTGTTAGCTTGGTCCTCATCTTCGAAAATGTCGCTGAGCCCCACGACTGGTTCATAATTGCAATTTAAATCACCGGCCAGAATAACATAGTCCTCTTTACCATCCAATCTGCTTAGAAGACAATCTAGTTTGGCTAGTGTGGGTGATTCTTTGGATGAGGATATTGGTCTATTATAGACATTTATTAGAAGGAATTTTATCCCTTCACATGTGGTAATTTTTAACGCTAATATGTCAGGAGAGTTTGCGTCTGCCACCTCAATCTGTATCCTTAGATTTACTTTCACCCAGATTAATAAGCCACCCGAGGGCCTTCCACTTTTGGATGGGATGGCGCCTATTCCAAAAGACTTAAACCCTAGTCTATGTGGTGTAACCACCGCCCAGGTCTCCTGTAGCAGGCAAAAATCATTGGTATCAATGAATCTTGCCCATTCGGGGTCCCTTAGATTTTTTGAGACTCCGGCTATATTCCAGGAGACTAGTTTTAGTGGCTCCATCATTTCGGCTAGGATCTCAGATTGGGCCACCAATGTTGTTTCCTCAATTGTCGACATTCGTATCGGCATTTCTTCTGCTTCTCCTAATGCATTAGGACCTCTTCTGCTCTCCCCCTGAACACTTTCATCCCTCACTGCCATATTGGCCATTGATGAATTTACTGCAGTTGAACACCCTGGGAAAACTCCTGTGACTTGATCATGACAATAACCCAAGGATCCCTGGTCTCCAAACTCGTTGGGGGGTACCATTAGGGCCAAGTTATATTGTGAACAACCTTCCCCATGTAAGGTTAGGGGACCTGAGTGCTCATCGCACCCCATGGGCCTCTGGACATTGTCAATCAGTCTCACAGCTACCGTTTCTGTTCTTCCAATCAGACTACTTAAGTTTGTTGCAGTAGTTAGGAAGTTGACCCCAGAGGTCCCCATCACTTCAGCTCCATTATCAATGCCCTCCATACTGAGGGTATGAATTCCACTTCCCTCATCCCCTGGACTCACAAAGCATCAGTCACAGTCATCTAGGCCGTTAAATATGTCGAACCTATTTGTGGTCCCCAATGGCGTAAATGGTTTTAAGTGGTCCATTCTCCTGTTGGAGGTAGTATTGGACCTACTTGGTACAAAGTTCCACCCATAAGGATCAGGGACTAGCATAGAATAGGGCGCATATTGAGGATTCCTGGCATTTTGTATGATCGGAGGGTGAGTATTAGGATGAGCTTGTATTTGCATATGTTGAGGAGGTTGGTGCTGAGATGGGAACACCACTGATCTTGGGTAGAAGTACGTCAGTGGTCGGGGAATAATGCGATTGTTGGCATTACCTGGGGGCCAATTTAATATCAAATAAACAGCATTTGGATCCCTAAAATTCACTACCACCACATCACCCTCAGTGTCCTTGGGTCTGCCCCCCAACCACTGAAGGCGGCGAACGTGTACAATTTCGCCGCTGATGTTGCCTGCAATTGGCCTATATAAACTCAGCCAGTGCATGATCTTATTCTTCAGTTGAGCAAAACCCTCCCGCTTATTCTCTTCCAACACAGGCACCCCTGTAAGGACTACAACAAAAGGTACTGCTTCCGGTGGAAGTTCTGGAAGTGGGGCCCGATTTGGTCTCCCCCAAGTATGCCTAGTACTTTCCGCTTCCCTTGTTGGTCTCCCCAGTGATGTATTACCCAGGCCCTTAGGTGGTCTACTGGCTGAAGTAGCCGGGATCTGGTCGTGTTTGTTTTTTGGCAAATTAAGAGGTGGATTTTGTTGTTTGTTATTTTTATTGTCGGGGGGTTTCGAGGTAATTAAGTTCATGTTTGAAACAGGAATCGGGACAGATGTAGTGGGTTGAGTAGACAGTGTAGTGATTTACGTAGCATTATTTACAGCTGTCCCAATAGAGACTTCCTTTCTTCCCAGTGCCTGCTCAATTTCCCCTAGTCTTTCTTCCACCTTGTTCAATCTCTCTATGATTGCTAGGGAATAGCTCCTAATTAAGCTTTCAATGCTATCCAATGTAACAAGGTTTTGGGCTACTTGAGACACAATATCTACTGGGCGGATATCAGTGCTAACCTCCCTATCTATATGCATGGTAGGTGAGGGTAGGGACGTTATATTTGTAACCTCATGTGCAGCTATTGGGGCCTTATCACTCCCAGTGGCAATCTTTGCCCTTTTGCCAAAGTCAGTATGGCTCAGCTTTTGTTGGTGGGATTCCCCCCTTTTCCGCCTTTTTTTGTTAGGGGGTGGGCCATAAATTCTGGGCAGCGGCGTGATTTATTTCTCCCTGTTTGGTGTAATTATACATGGCATAGGTGCAGGGGTAATCAGTGCCTTGGTTATACTAGGAGTGCTAATGTGATTGGTGGGCGAAGGACCATTCGTAATTAACTTTGTGCAAGTACTGGGTGTCGACGGGCAATCTCTAAATACTAATGGCAGGCTATCCAATAAAAGTACACTTTCATTGCCATTTTGGCTCCCTTCATCAATGGAAGCAACAGGTAAGGGTGACTGTGTCACTAACTTATTCTTCATACTTTCTACAGAACGGCGGCGTTCCGCTCGTCGTTCTGCTAAAGCAATTTCCTTGGGGACATCAACAGCAGTCTTAGTGAAATAATTGTCCAGTGTTCCGACACACCCCCTGATTTGTCCGACATGCCTAGGTCTGTGCTTAACGGTGGAAATGGCATTTAAAAAAAAAAAAAACAACCGGCTATAAATAATAAAACAGGGTGGTCTTACTCAAAACGTATATAAGGATGAAAATCGGTCAAGGGATTGTGCCCAGTCCCGTGTCCTTGGGCCTCTGAGGGCCACAGAGGGCCCGCCCTTTGCCCGGGCTTAGCCCCGAGCTTTGTCCCGCACGCGTCCCGCTTCGCGGAAAGCCCGACCTGCTCTTGAACCCTCAGCAATCAAGGGAGCGTGGCCGCTGCGGGAAGAGGCTACAGCTGGTACAATCGCCTCGCAGTCCCGCAGCGGTAGGGAGGCGGTCAGCGGCACACCGGCGATTCCGGTACGGCGCCCGCGGCGCCCACACAGCCCCAACAGCAACACAAACAGGGGTCCAAATCCCGCGACGGTCCAGCCAGCAGAGCAGCAAGCAAGTGAGTAGCACCCGCGCAGCGGGTGCTGCGAAAAGTTATTCTTTCCGGTAATCAGGGGGGGTGGCCGCTGCAGGAAGAGGCTACAGCTGGTACAATCGCCTCGCAGTCCCGCAGCGGTAGGGAGGCGGTCAGCGGCACACCGGCGATTCCGGTACAGCGCCCGCGGCGCCCACACAGCCCCAACAGCAACACAAACAGGGGTCCAAATCCCGCGAGGGTCCAGCCAGCAGAGCAGCAAGCAAGTGAGTAGCACCCGCGCAGCGGGTGCTGCAAAACGTTATTCTTTCCGGTAATCAGGGGGCGTGGCCGCTGCGGGAAGAGGCTACAGCTGGTACAATCGCCTCGCAGTCCCGCAGCGGTAGGGAGGCGGTCAGCGGCACACCGGCGATTTCGGTACGGCGCCCGCGGCGCCCACACAGCCCCAACAGCAACACAAACAGGGGTCCAAATCCCGCGAGGGTCCAGACAGCAGAGCAGCAAGCAAGTGAGTAGCACCCGCGCAGCGGGTGCTGCGAAAAGTTATTCTTTCCGGTAATCAGGGGGCGTGGCCGCTGCGGGAAGAGGCTACAGCTGGTACAATCGCCTCGCAGTCCCGCAGCGGTAGGGAGGCGGTGAGCGGCACACCGGCGATTCCGGTACGGCGCCCGCGGCGCCCACACAGCCCCAACAGCAACACAAACACGGGTCCAAATCCCGCAAGGGTCAAGCCAGCAGAGCAGCAAGCAAGTCCCTCCTTGTTTCTGCCCTGTCTCCTTTTGTGACCGCCCATCCGGAATGGATTTTACTTGCAGCGTTACACGGTCTCCTTCATAAGTCGGTATGCACTATGTTTTTTCAGTCAGTCGGCTTTCGTTGCTACCCACTCTTGTTGCGTCATTTTCTTTCTCTCTCTCTGCTGTTCTGTTTCTGCACACCCGTCTTCTTCTCCCACAGTGCCTACTTTTCAATGACTGTCTCTCGCGCCTCTTCCCTGTCTGACTGTTGGCCAGGCGGACATCTCACTTCAGGGGGAGAACTGCGCGACACCCTGTGAGAGCTCTGTTATGCTTGTTGATAATATTGCTAACCATTAGAAAGAAAAAATGTTTGCATTTCCGCTGTCAGACTCAGGCGCTGGCTGTAAAAGAAGACTGAGTGAGTGATTCAATGTGTACTGTGGCACTTTCTGCTTCGAGGCACCTCCAGAGCCCATTGGTGGATCTTGGGACAGACAGACAGCTCTTCCTTGTGTAGTGAAGAAGGCATCTCAGCTGCAGGCGGGCTGGTTACCTCGTGCCCAGCCCCTCACACCCTCTGACATCACTACTCCGCATCCTCCCAGAACCAAAGGTCATAGGATGGTACTGTTAAAATGGTAGTTCCGAGATATCCCGCGTTTTAATGTGCGGATACTCCTGGTCAAGTCAACATGTTTCGAAGCATCAAGGCTTCTTCATCAGGACTAAATATTATCCCTTTAGTGCTTACTATGTTGCTATCAATTGGTGCAAAATAAAAGTGTTATGTACAAAGAGTGATATTGAATACAGTACCCAGTCTGTATTGTTAGCATGTAAGCTCAGTCAATATTTCTGAAAGTAAGCTACATATGGTAGGAGTCAGTGCTCCATGAGCCTTCTTTTACGGGTGGGGAGGAATAGGCCACTGTAATTTAGTGGTTAGGAAGTCCTCGCCTCGAATCGTGCTATCCCGCGGCTACGTGGGGGGCTGCCCCCGTTTGATTGGCCAGCCCGGGGCGCCTTCATATTCCTCACTACTCAGACAGCATGTTGAGTCCGAGTCACGAGAGCCCCCCTGCCGACCTGGGGCTGTCAGACATGTCTCATTACTGCCAGCGGTGGTTGGGGGGAGCAGCTGAACCCCAGTGAGGAGTGTGCAGAGAAGGGAGGCTCGCAATTGGTCTTGCATTACTGAAAGTCTGACCTATTGCGTTGCAAATAATAATGCAATGCCAATAGCTCAAACTTTCAGTAATGCAAGACCTATTACATTGCAAATGCTTGTTTTGAATAGCACATCTAAAACAAAACAAATATAAGAAAATACTATCACTGACCCTCTTTGGAAAGCCATTGTAAGTGTTGACATGCTTAAGTTGATTGTGTATATGCACTTCATTTCTATTAAAGGTGCAAGACGTGCACATTGCTTTTCAGCCTGTAAACGGGCTCATTAAAGAGCCAGAACTGCAAGACAATGATAGAAGGACAGTGTATATGTACACAGGCCTTATGTAACCCTCATTCACTCCATTGACCTCACGTAAATAGTACACTACAGCCAGTTCTGCCATAAAACAGGCAGGCAGGCATCTTATACAGCAGCAGGATCCCAGTCAGGTTTGTGGGTTGGGGTCTGGGCCTCAACTTAGTATGTTATGCCAGCTTGACCAAGAGCCATGCATGACATTTTTAATTTTACTTTCCTATCTTGCAAGGAACCTCTATGCAACTATCTCTATGCTCCAGATATAGCCACTTACACACAGAACAATATGGACAACCTTGCACACAGACATAAAGACACTTGTATGGACAGAACCACAAAAATAAAGGTATCCATGCACACAGACCAACAAGCAGTATGTACAGTCACAAATGCACACCTGCCAACAGTCTGATCAATGTGTACCCATGTGGCTGTATGTATACTCCCTCTGGTAGCAATGTCTTCTGGAGCTGGAAGTGGTATTTAAAAAACCTTCAATAGTAATTTTTTCTAAAGGATGGAGCCATTGTTTTGAAGAATGCCATACTGGTATAGGGTGGTGTTGGTTTAAAGTTAGAGGTCCCTCTGTCTATCTATGGATTTTGATCCTAAAAACACCTAGAGCTAAAATATCTTCTCTGTTAAAATCTAATAAATGTAATGGATGTGGGGGTGCAGTCTTTTCTGTCAGTGAGAGAAGGTTATTATTCTTGCTAGTCGTATAGTTTCTAGATATCCCCAGGACCTGCGTGTTTTGGATGACCTAAGGTGAGGGTTTGGTGTACAAACTGCTTCTGGACATCCCCACAGGATATGTCAGCTGTTAGAGCAGCTAGCTTTACAGTGCCACTATCACCCCTCCCCCGTATCTTACAGAGGTGTAGGTAATTTCTGGCAACCACTGAACATGACAACCCTTATTCCTCAGGGATCGTGGAAAATAGTACAGGACATTTCGCCCAGTCACTCGTGCTTATTCTCTGAAAATACACAGAATGGCGGTTGGGACGTTTCAATAAGTATTTATTGGTCTAGTGTCAGTCTTGTGTAAAATATATTTGCTGCGACAATTAGGAGACAGAAGCATACAAAAGAAATCGCAAGTACCAATATAATAAACAGTAGGTACATTACTACCATAGTGCTAAGAACAAAAACAACAGCACTTGCATACTCTTAAAATGCGCTCCCTACGTAATTTGCCTAAATGTACCTAGCCTAGATATGTAGGTGTAGCATGTATATGCATGTGTATATATGTATATGTATGTATATGTGTATATATGTTATATATATATATATATATATATATATATATATATATATATATATATATATATATATATATATATATATATATATATATATATATATATATATATATATATTCAAGAAACAAGGGTGTCCCCAACGAGGCATCACACGCGAAATGGTTACCGCACACCACCTCCGGCAGCAGCCTTCACAGCAAGCACTCGTGACTTCCAAGTTGCAATGTGCCAAACGCGTTTCAAGCGGTAAGCCCTTTCTCAATGGCATGCAAACAGCAAATGAGGCGTTCAAGTAAGTTAAAGAACATTTATTAAATTAGTAAGGTCCCCGCCCATGTGGGCGTGCGCAGCATGGCATTATGGTAAATGAAGTCCATCTGCCCAAGGATCCAGTTCATGTGTACCCAAGTGGATCAAGCGCCTCAAACTGTGGAAAAATAGTTCACCCGGTTGGGCGGAGGCCAGCGAGTAAGTGCTGTGGGGCTCCCAATGTACTCCGAAAGTCAGGCCCATTCCGCTCCCTTCACGTGCCTGTAATGACAAGCACAAGGACCCGCCGTGTTACAGCGTTGGGACTTCTCCACGGCCGGACCAGCCGCTATATATTCAAGAAACAAGGGTGTCCCCAACGAGACATCACACGCGAAATGGTTACCGCACACCACCTCCGGCAGCAGCCTTCACAGCAAGCACTCATGACTTCCAAGTTGCAATGTGCCAAACGCGTTTCAAGCGGTAAGCCCTTTCTCAATGGCATGCAAACAGCAAATGAGGCGTTCAAGTAAGTTAAAGAACATTTATTAAATTAGTAAGGTCCCCGCCCATGTGGGCGTGCGCAGCATGGCATTATGGTAAATGAAGTCCATCTGCCCAAGGATCCAGTTCATGTGTACCCAAGTGGATCAAGCGCCTCAAACTGTGGAAAAATAGTTCACCCGGTTGGGCGGAGGCCAGCGATGAAGTGCTGTGGGGCTCCCAATGTACTCCGAAAGTCAGGCCCATTCCGCTCCCTTCACGTGCCTGTAATGACAAGCACAAGGACCCGCCGTGTTACAGCGGTGGGACTTCTCCGTGGCCGGACCAGCCGCTATATATTCAAGAAACAAGGGTGTCCCCAACGAGGCATCACACGCGAAATGGTTACCGCACACCACCTCCGGCAGCAGCCTTCACAGCAAGCACTCGTGACTTCCAAGTTGCAATGTGCCAAACGCGTTTCAAGCGGTAAGCCCTTTCTCAATGGCATGCAAACAGCAAATGAGGCGTTCAAGTAAGTTAAAGAACATTTATTAAATTAGTAAGGTCCCCGCCCATGTGGGCGTGCGCAGCATGGCATTATGGTAAATGAAGTCCATCTGCCCAAGGATCCAGTTCATGTGTACCCAAGTGGATCAAGCGCCTCAAACTGTGGAAAAATAGTTCACCCGGTTGGGCGGAGGCCAGCGAGTAAGTGCTGTGGGGCTCCCAATGTACTCCGAAAGTCAGGCCCATTCCGCTCCCTTCACGTGCCTGTAATGACAAGCACAAGGACCCGCCGTGTTACAGCGGTGGGACTTCTCCGCGGCCGGACCAGCCGCTATATATTCAAGAAACAAGGGTGTCCCCAACGAGGCATCACACGCGAAATGGTTACCGCACACCACCTCCGGCAGCAGCCTTCACAGCAAGCACTCGTGACTTCCAAGTTGCAATGTGCCAAACGCGTTTCAAGCGGTAAGCCCTTTCTCAATGGCATGCAAACAGCAAATGAGGCGTTCAAGTAAGTTAAAGAACATTTATTAAATTAGTAAGGTCCCCGCCCATGTGGGCGTGCGCAGCATGGCATTATGGTAAATGAAGTCCATCTGCCCAAGGATCCAGTTCATGTGTACCCAAGTGGATCAAGCGCCTCAAACTGTGGAAAAATAGTTCACCCGGTTGGGCGGAGGCCAGCGAGTAAGTGCTGTGGGGCTCCCAATGTACTCCGAAAGTCAGGCCCATTCCGCTCCCTTCACGTGCCTGTAATGACAAGCACAAGGACCCGCCGTGTTACAGCGGTGGGACTTCTCCGCGGCCGGACCAGCCGCTATATATTCAAGAAACAAGGGTGTCCCCAACGAGGCATCACACGCGAAATGGTTACCGCACACCACCTCCGGCAGCAGCCTTCACAGCAAGCACTCGTGACTTCCAAGTTGCAATGTGCCAAACGCGTTTCAAGCGGTAAGCCCTTTCTCAATGGCATGCAAACAGCAAATGAGGCGTTCAAGTAAGTTAAAGAACATTTATTAAATTAGTAAGGTCCCCGCCCATGTGGGCGTGCGCAGCATGGCATTATGGTAAATGAAGTCCATCTGCCCAAGGATCCAGTTCATGTGTACCCAAGTGGATCAAGCGCCTCAAACTGTGGAAAAATAGTTCACCCGGTTGGGCGGAGGCCAGCGAGTAAGTGCTGTGGGGCTCCCAATGTACTCCGAAAGTCAGGCCCATTCCGCTCCCTTCACGTGCCTGTAATGACAAGCACAAGGACCCGCCGTGTTACAGCGGTGGGACTTCTCCGCGGCCGGACCAGCCGCTATATATTCAAGAAACAAGGGTGTCCCCAACGAGGCATCACACGCGAAATGGTTACCGCACACCACCTCCGGCAGCAGCCTTCACAGCAAGCACTCGTGACTTCCAAGTTGCAATGTGCCAAACGCGTTTCAAGCGGTAAGCCCTTTCTCAATGGCATGCAAACAGCAAATGAGGCGTTCAAGTAAGTTAAAGAACATTTATTAAATTAGTAAGGTCCCCGCCCATGTGGGCGTGCGCAGCATGGCATTATGGTAAATGAAGTCCATCTGCCCAAGGATCCAGTTCATGTGTACCCAAGTGGATCAAGCGCCTCAAACTGTGGAAAAATAGTTCACCCGGTTGGGCGGAGGCCAGCGAGTAAGTGCTGTGGGGCTCCCAATGTACTCCGAAAGTCAGGCCCATTCCGCTCCCTTCACGTGCCTGTAATGACAAGCACAAGGACCCGCCGTGTTACAGCGGTGGGACTTCTCCGCGGCCGGACTAGCCGCTATATATTCAAGAAACAAGGGTGTCCCCAACGAGGCATCACACGCGAAATGGTTACCGCACACCACCTCCGGCAGCAGCCTTCACAGCAAGCACTCGTGACTTCCAAGTTGCAATGTGCCAAACGCGTTTCAAGCGGTAAGCCCTTTCTCAATGGCATGCAAACAGCAAATGAGGCGTTCAAGTAAGTTAAAGAACATTTATTAAATTAGTAAGGTCCCCGCCCATGTGGGCGTGCGCAGCATGGCATTATGGTAAATGAAGTCCATCTGCCCAAGGATCCAGTTCATGTGTACCCAAGTGGATCAAGCGCCTCAAACTGTGGAAAAATAGTTCACCCGGTTGGGCGGAGGCCAGCGAGTAAGTGCTGTGGGGCTCCCAATGTACTCCGAAAGTCAGGCCCATTCCGCTCCCTTCACGTGCCTGTAATGACAAGCACAAGGACCCGCCGTGTTACAGCGGTGGGACTTCTCCGCGGCCGGACCAGCCGCTATATATTCAAGAAACAAGGGTGTCCCCAACGAGGCATCACACGCGAAATGGTTACCGCACACCACCTCCGGCAGCAGCCTTCACAGCAAGCACTCGTGACTTCCAAGTTGCAATGTGCCAAACGCGTTTCAAGCGGTAAGCCCTTTCTCAATGGCATGCAAACAGCAAATGAGGCGTTCAAGTAAGTTAAAGAACATTTATTAAATTAGTACGGTCCCCGCCCATGTGGGCGTGCGCAGCATGTCATTATGGTAAATGAAGTCCATCTGCCCAAGGATCCAGTTCATGTGTACCCAAGTGGATCAAGCGCCTCAAACTGTGGAAAAATAGTTCACCCGGTTGGGCGGAGGCCAGCGAGTAAGTGCTGTGGGGCTCCCAATGTACTCCGAAAGTCAGGCCCATTCCGCTCCCTTCACGTGCCTGTAATGACAAGCACAAGGACCCGCCGTGTTACAGCTGTGGGACTTCTCCGCGGCCGGACCAGCCGCTATATATTCAAGAAACAAGGGTGTCCCCAACGAGGCATCACACGCGAAATGGTTACCGCACACCACCTCCGGCAGCAGCCTTCACAGCAAGCACTCGTGACTTCCAAGTTGCAATGTGCCAAACGCGTTTCAAGCGGTAAGCCCTTTCTCAATGGCATGCAAACAGCAAATGAGGCGTTCAAGTAAGTTAAAGAACATTTATTAAATTAGTAAGGTCCCCGCCCATGTGGGCGTGCGCAGCATGGCATTATGGTAAATGAAGTCCATCTGCCCAAGGATCCAGTTCATGTGTACCCAAGTGGATCAAGCGCCTCAAACTGTGGAAAAATAGTTCACCCAGTTGGGCGGAGGCCAGCGAGTAAGTGCTGTGGGGCTCCCAATGTACTCCGAAAGTCAGGCCCATTCCGCTCCCTTCACGTGCCTGTAATGACAAGCACAAGGACCCGCCGTGTTACAGCGGTGGGACTTCTCCGCGGCCGGACCAGCCGCTATATATTCAAGAAACAAGGGTGTCCCCAACGAGGCATCACACGCGAAATGGTTACCGCACACCACCTCCGGCAGCAGCCTTCACAGCAAGCACTCGTGACTTCCAAGTTGCAATGTGCCAAACGCGTTTCAAGCGGTAAGCCCTTTCTCAATGGCATGCAAACAGCAAATGAGGCGTTCAAGTAAGTTAAAGAACATTTATTAAATTAGTAAGGTCCCCGCCCATGTGGGCGTGCGCAGCATGGCATTATGGTAAATGAAGTCCATCTGCCCAAGGATCCAGTTCATGTGTACCCAAGTGGATCAAGCGCCTCAAACTGTGGAAAAATAGTTCACCCGGTTGGGCGGAGGCCAGCGAGTAAGTGCTGTGGGGCTCCCAATGTACTCCGAAAGTCAGGCCCATTCCGCTCCCTTCACGTGCCTGTAATGACAAGCACAAGGACCCGCCGTGTTACAGCGGTGGGACTTCTCCGCGGCCGGACCAGCCGCTATATATTCAAGAAACAAGGGTGTCCCCAACGAGGCATCACACGCGAAATGGTTACCGCACACCACCTCCGGCAGCAGCCTTCACAGCAAGCACTCGTGACTTCCAAGTTGCAATGTGCCAAACGCGTTTCAAGCGGTAAGCCCTTTCTCAATGGCATGCAAACAGCAAATGAGGCGTTCAAGTAAGTTAAAGAACATTTATTAAATTAGTAAGGTCCCCGCCCATGTGGGCGTGCGCAGCATGGCATTATGGTAAATGAAGTCCATCTGCCCAAGGATCCAGTTCATGTGTACCCAAGTGGATCAAGCGCCTCAAACTGTGGAAAAATAGTTCACCCGGTTGGGCGGAGGCCAGCCAGTAAGTGCTGTGGGGCTCCCAATGTACTCCGAAAGTCAGGCCCATTCCGCTCCCTTCACGTGCCTGTAATGACAAGCACAAGGACCCGCCGTGTTACAGCTGTGGGACTTCTCCGCGGCCGGACCAGCCGCTATATATTCAAGAAACAAGGGTGTCCCCAACGAGGCATCACACGCGAAATGGTTACCGCACACCACCTCCGGCAGCAGCCTTCACAGCAAGCACTCGTGACTTCCAAGTTGCAATGTGCCAAACGCGTTTCAAGCGGTAAGCCCTTTCTCAATGGCATGCAAACAGCAAATGAGGCGTTCAAGTAAGTTAAAGAACATGGGATGTAATATGGTATTAATTTGGAAGGAGAGTGCATCCACTTGGACTGAATTTAGCGATGGCACTACAACACCCAGGAGGCTGTTCGGGGCCACGCCCAGGGAGGGGCAGGTGTGTGCCATTTAAAACTGAAAATGCAGCTACTCCTTCTTACCTGCAGAGCCACAGAAGAAGGGAGCGTGCTAGGCTCTCGAAACGCGTCTGGCAATTTGGCAAACAATCGAACTGAAGGGTTTTCCTGTTTTGTTTCTGCACTGGCATGCTGTATTAAAAAATGTTCTTACAGACTTCCGTGTGGCCATTCTACTTTGGGCTCCTGGATTGATGGGATTTATGCGGCCGGCCTGGTCGCGGACATGGCCCAGCGTGGATTCACGACTCTCTTGGCACTCAAGGGGTGTCATGCATCGAGAGCGGAAGGGGCTCGAGCGCGATCCAGGTATGCGCCGTAGCTCGCAGAAATACAGCAATAAAGCAAGGTGCAGAACGGCAGGTTGGCGCCTTTACCCACATGGGATGTAATATGGTATTAATTTGGAAGGAGAGTGCATCCACTTGGACTGAATTTAGCGATGGCACTACAACACCCAGGAGGCTGTTCGGGGCCACGCCCAAGGAGGGGCAGGTGTGTGCCATTTAAAACTGAAAATGCAGCTACTCCTTCTTACCTGCAGAGCCACAGAAGAAGGGAGCGTGCTAGGCTCTCGAAACGCGTCTGGCAATTTGGCAAACAATCGAACTGAAGGGTTTTCCTGTTTTGTTTCTGCACTGGCATGCTGTATTAAAAAATGTTCTTACAGACTTCCGTGTGGCCAGTCTACTTTGGGCTCCTGGATTGATGGGATTTATGCGGCCGGCCTGGTCGCGGACATGGCCCAGCGTGGATTCACGACTCTCTTGGCACTCAAGGGGTGTCATGCATCGAGAGCGGAAGGGGCTCGAGCGCGATCCAGGTATGCGCCGTAGCTCGCAGAAATACAGCAATAAAGCAAGGTGCAGAACGGCAGGTTGGCGCCTTTACCCACATGGGATGTAATATGGTATTAATTTGGAAGGAGAGTGCATCCACTTGGACTGAATTTAGCGATGGCACTACAACACCCAGGAGGCTGTTCGGGGCCACGCCCAGGATGGGGCAGGTGTGTGCCATTTAAAACTGAAAATGCAGCTACTCCATCTTACCTGCAGAGCCACAGAAGAAGGGAGCGTGCTAGGCTCTCGAAACGCGTCTGGCAATTTGGCAAACAATCGAACTGAAGGGTTTTCCTGTTTTGTTTCTGCACTGGCATGCTGTATTAAAAAATTTTCTTACAGACTTCCGTGTGGCCAGTCTACTTTGGGCTCCTGGATTGATGGGATATATATATATATATATATATATATATATATATATATATATATATATATATATATATATATATATATTACTGCTCCAAACTGCACTTAGCTCTGCACTCCCTCAGCGGGTGCCTGGACGCGGCGGTGCAAGCCTCAAAATAAATACCGCTACCAAATCCTTTAGTCCCAACAGATAAATATCTTCGAGACAGGTCGTACTCATCTCATACGTAAATTTGAGACAGGCAAAGGAGTTCGTTGAGGATCTTAATAAGAACTCCCTAAATCTCAAATTTACGTATGAGATGAGTACGACCTCAGTCAACTATCTTGATCTAAGAGTATTTGTTAGAGAGGGAGTCCTCTGTACGGAACTCCATAGGAAGCCGACTTCCGGCAACTCCATCCTTCACGCAGGGAGCTGCCACCCCCCCAATCTCATCAAAAGTATCCCATATGGAGAACTTTTACGATTGAGACGGAATTGTACTCATGACTCTGACTTTGAGAAAGCAGCAACACAATGCATATCCAGATTCAGGGTCAGAGGATATGAGGAAGGGCTTTTGCAATCTACCCTTAAGAAAGTTCAAAGCATGTCTCGTGCTGATCTTTTGAAGGATCGAGACAACAATTTGGGGACTGGTAAAGCTTCAGCAAAGGGACAACAGGGAAAGTTTCGTATGATCACTGATTACTCTGAGGATGCACAGAACGTAAGAAATATCTTCAGACGTAACTGGCACATCCTACAGACTGATCCAGTCATAGGTTTGGATATCCCTGACTTACCACTGATGACCTTTCGAAAAACCAGGTCTATCAAGGACATCCTGGTACAAAGTCACTTACCTCCTATGACACCACGTACAGGAAGAATCAGAGACATGAAGGGTTTTTTCCCCTGTGGGAAATGTAAGGCCTGTGCCACAAGCAAAATGGTTCTCCAATACACTATCCCTGGTTGTAAGAAACCTAAAAAGATCAGTAAATTCATCTCCTGCCTTACCCCCTTCGTTGTCTATTGTTTGATCTGTCCCTGTGGGCTAAAATACATAGGGAGCACGGTCCATAATGTGAAGATCAGAATTCTGGAACATCATCGGGCGATAGTAAACAAGGATGAAAACTATCCTGTAGCCCGGCACTTTGCCCTGAAACACCAAAGCAATAGAGATTTGTTGCTGTTTTATGGCATCGATCATGTGCCTATCAACCCCAGAGGGGGCAATAGGCTCCAACAACTTAGAAGGCTCGAATCCCGCCATATCATAGACCTGCAAACTAAGGCACCGATGGGGCTGAATAGGAGTGAAGAGTTAACGGTACATCTGGGCTAAAGTCTATCTATTTTCCTGATAAACTGTATTGATTATGTAGCTGTAATGAATTTAAATGCGAGAGTTTAATTTGCTTCCTTCATGATGTTTTTTTTTTATATGCGACATAGGACTATAATTCACATGTATATTTAGTGGTCCACCCGTAGTTAGTAGGTTTTGCCGATACACGGCGCAATATTGTCCACATGTGAGGCTTAGTACCCTAATATGGGATTCTGAATGTTCAGCAAAAAATTGTTTGAAATGTTTCATACAGTTTTGACCCCACTATATGTGGACTTTGGCCGATCCACGGCGAGATGTGTAATTTATCTGGTATAGGGGACCACAGCACAATAATGTATTAACCCATTACTGAGGTACATATGATTTCTGTCTCACTTTGAAAGTTCCTATGTCGATGCAAATACTGTAAAATATACGAATGGTGACTAGGTTAAAATGGCGGCCATTTGCACGTTAACATTGGATGAATTTGCCCGTCATCACTGTTGTTTACATGGTGACGCGGTACATTTAAAAATGGTGTCTGATCCAATTAACCGATGTAACACTGACGAAGGAGCAATCCGAAACGCGTCTGTTTTCATACCTCGCTGTGAATAAATGATTTGATGCACACTTCCTGAGTGCCTGCTTATCTGTTGGGACTAACGGATTTGGTAGCGGTATATATATATATATATATGTATATATATCTTCCACCAAAACATCCCAGCTTTCAGGGGCGCACTCCCAACAGACTGCACCATCTGGTGATTACACAGTGACACAATCTCCCAATGCTGCTCCCAGATAATTTTCACCGACCTGACGCGTTTCGAGGCACTCTGCCTCTTTCTCGAAGGTCATTTGCATATTGAGACTCAAAGGCGTTTCTCATTTCAGCATTTATTCGCGCTAAGTGCGCGCAGTGCATATTGGGCATTGTAGTCCAAGAGAACAATTATTTAACCTATAGTAGGTCCTGTGAGTCATTTCAATGTTTTAAAGCATTATTTCCACCCTCAGTGGGCTCCGGAGTAACAAGCAAGATAAATTAGTCACAGTCTGTTGTACCGTAGCAGGGTCTTGAACAGTTCCGACCCACGGCCTTCCTTTCTCATTTTTTCGGAATGTTGCTGCCCCTCACGGTAGGACTGACCGTGCACAAACATCTTCCACCAAAACATCCCAGCTTTTGAGTCTCAATATGCAAATGACCTTTGAGAAAGAGGCAGATGTTTTGGTGGAAGATATATATATATATATATATATATATATATATATATATATATATATATATATATATAAATTGCTACCTAAAAACCAATAAGATCCAGAAAATTCATATAAAAATACTCTACTGTAGTTTCGAAAGCTGCATTGACACAAAGAAAATATCATCAGTTGGTATGCATGCCAATAGATTCAAACAAAGAGGGTAGTGTGAATACACATGTATAATCCTATAACGGTATTCCCTAAGATTCATTGAGATATACACTGTTGTGTTGAAACCCCCATATCTTCGTCAGTACTGACCCACATATGCTCCCAGTTAATCCCTGTACATAGATGTAATCATTATTAAATCATAAATAGGTATAGAGATCCTCGCTAGTGTTGAGGCCTCCCAGCTGTTTACAGTCAAACTCTAATATAAAATTGGTTTTGGTTGTCCCACCGCAAAAAAGAGGAGGGGATCGTGAAGCCAAACTCAGATGCCTTAGAGGCACAGGGTCAAGACTGATTTGCATATGGCCATGTCTTGAACTGGGGTGGCGTGGTGAGCAAAATAACGATGGATTAAACCCAGATCTGTGACGGGGGTGAATATTTTGCCAATGTGCAACATTCCGTCCTTCATCTTGTGTGTTTTCCTGTTCGCCCTAAGTGGGAAGGGTATGCCCAGACGTGGGTCCCGTGCTCACTACGCCACTGGAGTTAAGATATCCTGGCTGATGACGGCTGATAGCCAGAAACCGGTCCTGGGATGCTTGATTCCAGTCCAGGGAACACATGGCTTGGCAGTTCGGGCTGGACTGTTCCCATGAGGCACAGGGTCAAGACTGATTTGCATATGGCTATGTCTGAACTGGGGTGCGTGGTGAGCAAAATAAGGATGGATTAAACCCATATCTGTGACTGGAGGTGAATGTTTTGCCAATGTGCAACATTCCGTCCATCATCTTGTGTGTTTTGCTCTCTTGTGTGTTTGGCCTGCAGTGTCCCTATGTCCCCTCTGCCATGGAGTTTATTTCAGGGGGGCACAACATATGCCCCCCTGTCTGTATTCCCCCCAGTTCGAGCACAGCATGGATGTCACTGTGTATGTCATGCCGGAACTTTTTGGCCGTTCCCATTGCAGTGCCTGTTTCCAAGGCACCGCCATGGGAAAGGCCAAAGGACCGCCGGCTGTATTAAATTGACCGTGGCTGTATTAAGAGTTGTACTTATACAACTCATAATACGGCCAGTGGTCCAACTCACAATACGGCCAGTGGTCCATGCGCGGGTTTGGGGCAGCGGAGGCGCGTTGAGCTGGCGCCATTGTACCACACACCTAATCAGGCCCTCACACTTCTTAGTATTAATAAGGCTAAGTTCATTTGTCTGAGGCTACAACTGAAATACTACAGCAAGAGAAACAAATCAGATATACCATGGCCATGCAGCTAATGGCTCTGCAAAATAAATTTCATATATTAGAAATCCAAAATGAGGGGGGGGGGCAAAACACCAGCTTTTTCAAAATAAAAAAAGATAATTGGAACGGGAGGAGACAGTAGATGCAGAGGATGCTGAGGGTGGATAGTAAGACACCTGGTGAATTTGTTGTAAATATTTGCAAAGGAAAGGATAAAGTAATGCTAAGGATTGTCTGGAGTGTGGCAGGATAATGGGTATTCTTTCTTTGGATGGAGGTGATGTGGGTATGGGCAGAGGTTGATGAGATGTGTTTCAGGACACCAAATGTAACACAGGAAAAGGTGCTGAGGGAGGTGAGGCTACAGTGGCTTTCCCATGACTCCTCTACCCCGGCACAGCTGGTGAAATCTGGGACATATTATTTGGGTGAGCCATACATTACATAAAAGTGTAGATGGGTATCAGTGATTAACTTCAATGTTTTTCACCTCAGGATTCTGGGAGGCATCATTTACAACTCGAGCTTCAACCTAATTTTCTGTTTGATGTCACTCAGGACCCCTGGAAGCAAAACGTGTAGACAGTTGTGTGAAATGCTTGTCTGTCATAAATGCGTCATTGCTCAGTGAGAAACCATAAATAATTTAATTCAAAAACTGGCATCAACATTTAGTTGTGGCTAAATAAAGCAATTGATCATAAATATAATTTGGATAATAGAAGTAAAAACGTGTAAAGGACGATAGCATCTTCCAATTCAAGTTAAACTGGGAGTAGAGTGACGTTCATAGCTAATTGAGCTTGAACCTGGGGAAGATAAAAAATTAGCGTAGCTCAATGTGGCATTTCATTTCTGTTGGAAGGTGCACATGAAATTCCTTTGGGTAATCTCTTTTCAAAGTGTGTTACGTAAATGAAGTCTGATCAAATCTTTATAATAAGGAATCATTTTGAGAAGATCTGAAGAGAGATAATTGATAGCACAGCCTCATTGGCCCCCATGCTACAAAGGATGGATTAAATCTGAGGGTGTACATGTGAACTAATTAAAAAGACTGTTGTGCATTTGAGAATATGTCCATGTATTTACAGATTACTCTCTTTTGACTTAGAGTATCAAATGTTAAATTAAATAGACCAACTTTTCCCATTCTTCCTGATAACATTTAAAGCTCATAGTGAGGGCCCATCAAATAGAAATGGCGAAGCAGGTTGTCATGCTGACCAGTGGATATTCATGCCATCACCTCTTAAATTAATTATATGCAAATATGTGGGTATTTAGTATGGGTATCCAGGAAACCTCTCTACTTTTTACTACTTAATAGGTCAGCAAGCCCAGCTTAATTCAAACATATACGTGATTTCTCTATATGATGAATAGGGTTTTATTCAAACACCAGTAATCCTTTTGTCTTTTCACCACAGCCTGTAAATTTGACACTTATTCCCTGCCGCTACCCAGGTTCAAAACATAGATTAACAGATCGGCAGCCCTCAAAAACAAAACTAACAAGAACAGCTAAAAGGAAGAGCAGAGTTTACTAACAGCGATTCCAGCCCAACAGAGCGGCAAAAAACAAAATTTACCAGAAAATGTATGTATGCACAGTACCAAAGCAAAATACCTAATCTGATACCTATAAAATGTTGAGAACAATAAATCACTAAGAATATGTTTTCACTTCAGAAAAACAACTAAGATAATTTTGGACAATGAAGGAATTCCATAAATCAGTTAAGATGTAACTCTTCACACGCCTTTGCCCCAAACAGTTAAAACACTTTACAAAACAAATACTACATTTCTAAATGTTTAATAAAATACAAAACACCCACATTCATCCACAAGCAAAATTTAGCATTCAAACATAAACCCTAGCTTTTTTGCCCACCCCCCCAAAAAATCATTTGAACTGATGCACAGTACCCAAACCTTTTCGTTACTTATAAAACTAAGGAAGAATAGGATATGAGAGGTGTACTTGATTGTCCTAGAAACTATTATAGATAACGATGTAGATATGTAGGCAAGTTGTGTGTGTGTGTTTGTACATGTAGGTGTGTTTTTGTACATTGATAAGTCATGTGTGTTCCATTCAAATTAATTTAATGCAATGTTGAGGTGAAATGTTAAACTGCGTATGTTTTCATACAGATGGGCTACCATTTCCCAAAACACTCATCAGCTTACACCACATTTAAAACATTTATATACATATTTTTTAAACATATTTTATTGACATTTTTGAATTCAGCATTCCACATACAATTTCTCATTCAATGACGGAGCGTCTGCAAGATCCTCTTGAGTGTCCAGTCCGACCGGGCATCATGACTCCTCGCTAAACCTCCTTCCTTCCTATTCCTGCCTACCGCCCTAAACAGCGCTATCAATATGAGGTTTTTAGCAAACATTAACCCCATAACAACTCCCCCCTCCCCCAGAACCCCCCCACTTCCCCCTCCCCTGCTGCTGCTGACCTACTTGCCGAGCTACCTCCCCCTGTATACGTGACCTGGGTCTCTGTCAAAGCTTTGTGTGCCATGTGTTGTGTGCAGAGAGTCCACTATGTACGTGGATACTAGAGTGCCATGGTCTGGTCATGCCTCCCCCTCAGTCCCTCCTTGCCCCAGTACCCTAGGGCTATCCGGTTGGGACCCCTCTTGTGGCGTGCTAGGCGCAGACTCCCGGTCCTCATTCTTTAGATCCTACACCAACTCCCCCTAGGCCTGCGCCCTCTCCAGTCGCCCTATGCCTTGTTTTGTATTCCGAAGCAGTATTCTTTGTTCACAACTTGTCACTTCACCAGCTCATTTTTCCAGCGGCCTATCCCTGGACTTGCCGGGGCCTTCCACTTACTAGTGAGTTTGCGTTTTGCCAATATGTTTGCCAGATCTTGAAACCTGGCTGTGACCTTAACTTTAGCGGAGTGAGGGAATAGGTTGAGCAACATGTGACCGGGGGTGCATGGGATCTCCTTCTCAGTGACGCGCGCTGTCTCCCGAACCACTTCTTGCCAATACCCCTCTACCTGTGGGCAACTCCACATCATGTGAATATAACTAGCCCCAACTTCCTGGCATCGGGGGCAGCTCGCATCCATTCTATTAAAATAATGGTTAATTCTGTCAAGGGTAATGTATGCCCTATCCAAAGTGTAAAAACTAATTAATTGGAATCGCACATTGCGGGATACCTTTGTGGCCCGGAGCAGTGTATTCTCCCAGTCTTTATCCATGATAGGGCCCCCAATGTCTGTCTCCCATTTATCTTTCAGGCTCTCCAGGGGCCCTGTGGAGTCCCGCCGGAAGGCTCTACAGATACATGAAACCGCTTTAATGACACCCCCAGCCAAGCTGATGTATTCGCCTGTAGCGTGTGTAGGTGGTTCCGCCGCCCCCTGACCCCAGTGCCTGCGCATAACCCCCGTGACCGCTCCATATAGCAGAAAATGACCCTGTGGAATCTCCCAATTGGCTTGGAATGCAGCAAATGTGAGAAGTTCCCCGTCACTGTACAAATCTCCTATCTTAGTAACTCCCGCTTGCGCCCATTCCTCTAGCCCTCTCCACTGACCCAAGTGCGGGAGCGCCTCCAACAGCACCACCGACATCTCTGGGGAGTAAGGGCGCTTGGTTGTGGTTTTCTGAAGACACTTGACCCAGCAGTTTCTTATTACCCTATGTTCAGAGGATTCGATGGTTCGCTGCTTAATTGTACCCATGAGTGTACTCAGGACATCTGTTCTATTCAGGGTGAAGGGGGTGTCCTCCTGTCTGGATCTAGACTTCCTGCTACCCACTGTGTGAAGCGTTGGAGCTGCCCCATTGACGTAAAGGCCCAAAAGGGTGCCGAAGTCGTCTAGCATGCGCCGGGCTCCCTCCAATGCCGTACCTGAGTCCTTCAGGAAAAGCAACAAGTCATCCGCATATAATGCGATATGGTGCGTCGGCTCCGCCAGCCTAATACCTTCATACGGCGTCCCCGATTGTGACACACATGCCAGCGGGTCTATTGCCAGTGCGAAGAGCAGGGGGGAGAGGGGACACCCCTGCCGTGTGCCCCTCTCCACCCTGTACTGCACGTAAATGGTACGGCCCGTACACACCCGCGCCACCGGGTCCCTATAGAGTAATTTGGCCCATTGGATGAATCCCTGTCCCAACCCCATCCTCACGAGGACTGCATATAAGAAATCCCACTCAAGACTATCGAACGCTTTCTCAATATCAATGGCGAAGGTCACCCCCTCTTGCGCCTCCACCGCACCCCGCTGCAACACCGTGAACAACCGCCTAATGTTCAGGGTGGTATTTCTGCTAGGGATGAATCCCGCTTGGTCAGCATGCACCAAAGAGGTCATATGCGGCAGCAGCCTGGTGGCCAGTATCTTACTGAGGATTTTAAAATCGAGATTAAGCATCGACAGTGGACGATATGCAGAACACTCTGTAGGGTTCATGCTGGGTTTAAGCAGGGGAACCATTACCGCCTCTCTCGTTGTGGGTGGCAACTTCCCATTCTCCCTTGCGTCCGCGTATGGCTCCACCAACCTGGGAGCCAGCTCCACCAAGTACGTGGCAAGAAAACTCCTGGGGAAGCCCGTAGGTGCCCTGAATTTTCTCTCTTGCCACAGGTTTGACTGCCCCCCTGATCTCCCGCTCTGTAATCGCTGCTCCTAGTAACTCTGCCTTCTCTGCCTCCAGTGTAGGGAGTGGAAGAGGTGCCAAGTATTCTGTGATTCTGTCTATGTCACGAGGTCCAGTGCTTCTGTACAGGCGGGCGTAGTATTCCCTGAACCTGCCATTAATCTCCTCTTGCGTATGTAATGGGCGCTCCCCCCGGTCCTGTATCGTCAGTATTGTACTACCCCTCCGGGACGGGTTAGCGAGCCAAGCCAGCAATCACCCCACTTTATCCCGCTCATAATGTGTCCTGTTCATGTATTTCTGGAAATGAAAGCACCGTAGGCGCTCTACCTGCACTGCCACCTCCTCCTTAGCCGCTAGGAGCTCCTGCTTTAGTTCCGGGTGCTCCGGCCTCCTCTTTTCTAGGTTCCTAAGTGCCTCATCTGCTTTCTCTAAGTCTGCCGTGAGCGTCTTACGCACCCCGATGGATGTAGCCATGCACTTTCCCCTGATCACAGCCTTAAAGGCCTCCCATTCTGTGATTCTAGAGTCAGTGGTGCCCGCATTGTCAGCAAAATATTGTATGATGTGCTCCCTAGTCTCCTGCTGAAAGACCTGGTCTTCGAGTGCTTCTGGTTTGAGGCGCCATGTAGGGATGGGTTGCAGAATCCTCCCCCCCTGTATCGAATCATGAGTGGGTTGTGGTCTGAGGCCGTTCTGGTCAGGTACTCTGTCCCCCCAAGTTGAGTGTAGAGGCCTTGTGTGCTTGAAAAGGTGTCCAGTCGGACGTGTAAGTCATGGGTGTGGGATAGGTGCGATTAGTCTCTATCTGTTGGGTGTGCCCTGCGCCAGGCATCCACAAGCCCCCAGCGAGGCTGCTAGTCCCTAAAAGCCCGGGCCACTACATGTACTGGAGAATCTCGAAGCGGTGGATGTGACCGGTCCATCTCAGGATCTGCAACACAATTAAAATCCCCTCCTATTAACACCGTCCCAGTCATGTACGGTGCCAGAACCCCCGACAGCTGCTCCAGGAACCGAACTTGCTCCACATTCGGACCATATACATTAACCAGGGTGACATCTTGCCCGTCAAGCCTTCCAGCTACAATCACGTACCTTCCCTCTGGATCTATGTTATGCTCAATAGGTTGGAAGGGGACCCCCGCCCGCACCCATATCAAGACTCCCCGGGCAAATGCTGAGTATAATGTATAAAACGCCTGCCCTCTCCAGCGCCTGCGCAGTGCCTCACCCTCCTTGTCCAATGTATGAGTCTCCTGGAGCATTGTTACATGCACCCCTCTCCTATTTAGTTGTGAGAATATTTTATACCTTTTACTCATGGAGTGCATGCCTCTAACATTCCACAACATTATATTATAGGTGGTCTGTGTCTGCTGCATGTGAACTCATGTTTACCCCCTGACAGGTCCAGATACCTAGAACCTCTATGCATAGCATCCCTCCCCATGAACCCAAATACCAACCCCTTCCTAACACTAAAAGAACCATCCCAACTCCCCCTCCCCAGGACAAGTGAGAACATCTCCCCCATCCAAACTGTGCACTTCCGTGCTCAAACAGACAGTGTTCAAAGGTGGTGGTTAGGCCAAAATCTACCTGGAGGGTTGCCGTCCTCTCCGCCCCTCTGGATCCACCTCCCCGGCTTACATAGCTCAAGCAGACATCAGGGAACCCCGCCAAATGAGATTCAGGACCCTGACACCGACAGCCCCTCCCATCTCCCCCGAATATAGTCCCGAGTATACTTGCGGGTGCGGCCCATCTCACATCAGGTCATCCGCTGATCTGGGAGTCACATGCGGCAGAATCTGGCTGGCCTCTCCAACCAAACTCGAGCTGGTTTCTGAATCCAAATCTCTTTGGTCTTCTCCAGCTAGTGATGGTGGTTCCTGATTGCCACTAGCCCTAGCTTGGATCACCTCCTCTGCCGTTGGGTGGGTCTTTGATGCTGCCCCTCTGTCAGGCGAGCGCGGCAAGGCTTTGTCCGCTGGGCCGTCTCCTCCTCGCTAGTGCCCTCGGGGATCCTGTTCCTCAATCCAGCCCCATACGTCCTGGGGTGTGGTAAAGAAGATAGTCCCTCCATTATGCACTATGCGTAGTTTGGCTGGAAAAAACATGAAGTAGGACACCCCCATCTGGCGCAGTTTCACCTCCCGGGAGAAGTCTGGGAAGACCTGTACCATACTGTTGTCTATTTTAAGCTGCCTCTTAAGGTGCGCCTGCCCCAGCACATGATCTCTATCCTTGTAGAACAAGAGGTGGGCAACCACTGGCCGCGGCGGTCCGCCAGGCCACGGGGCTTGAGCTGGAACCCAGTGCGACCGTTCTAGGGCAAAGAAAGTGGACACCCCTCCTCCGCCACCTCCGTGTGCAGCCAGCGCTCAAGGTACGCCACCATATTGTTTCCTTTGACTTTTTCGGGAAGGCCTGTTACCCTAATGTTATTTCGGCAGGCTCTGTTTTCGGCATCTTCCGCTCGCTGTTCCAGTATCTGTACTGTTTTCTCGATGACCACAAGTTTGCTTGCCGTTGCTGTGACTGGCAGCCGCAGTCTCTCTATCTCCACTTCTGTAGCCGTGACACGGTCAGCCAGCTTTCTGTGGTCCGCGCGGAGGAGGCCCAAGTCCTCTCTGATGGTGTCTATCTTAGTTTCCACCGCTAGCCGGGAGCGTTCTATGGCCTGCAGGATATCATGGAGAGAAAGTTCTGCTTGGGGTGTCCCCCCATCCGTCCTGGGCCCCGGGCGTGAGGCATGGTCTCCGTGGTCCATATTCTTCCCCTCTTGCTGCTCAGTATCCTGCCTCTTGGTGCTCCGGCCCATGACGCTCCCAGGTCTGTGAATCTCATGCTCAGCGTGGGCTACGATAAGGTAAAGGTGGCCTCCCCTCTACTTGTTGTCCCTGCAGGGGGAGTGATGACTGGCCCCTCCAATGCACACCTCAGACTCACGCAATAGGCAACCACAGTCCACAGCAGTGTACAGGACCAGCGCAATAACAATGTGCATATGCCACCACTGCTCACAATTCCCGACAGCCACACCTCCTCAAGTCCGAGGAAACCACGCGGCCAGTGAGCCTGCTCTAACTCCTGCTCACTCCACCAGCCCCAACTTAGCCACTGCAGTAGCAGAGGCTGCCCTCTGGACACTTCTCTGCAGCTGATGTCCCTCGGCATCACCCAGCAAGTGACCCTCTGTGGCGGCCTGTCGTTTCCCCATCCCCGGGCGTCCCAGCTCACCTCGGGACACCTGGTCTTCACGGTCGTGCCCTGTCGTGAATCTGCCCTCGGTCCCAGCAATGGCCAGCACAACTGTTTCGCAGTAGCCTGCCCCCCTCACTGTGGGCTCACCACGACCAGTTCCGTGGAGGGTGCCTCACACTGCAGCTCGCAATCAGTCCCTCTGCTCCCTTAGTGCCTCTCTCGGTCTCCAGCTTTTGCCTTCACTCCAGACCAATCACAGGCCTCATCCAGCACCAGATCCACCCAGGGCCACCTCCTCGCGCTCCTCTGCTTCCCGCCTCAGGGCCCAAGAGCCTCCGCCACACAGCGCTGCCTCCACTCACCGCGCTCAGGGCAGCAGCTTGCCTTCCCTCGATCTCTCCACCATGGGGGGGGGGGCACCTGCCGATGTGCGCTGCAGTCTGCACCGGTCCTGGCGGGGAACAGAGCCCTTGCCGCTTCCGCGGTCCCTCACGCCCCGCTCCGGTGGCTGGGTACTCGTCTGGACCTGGGGTCTGCCGCAACTCCTCCCTGTGCCTCCACCTCACCAGCGCTAGCTCGGGCTCCAGCCGCCACCAACCTCTCACGTCCCGCTCCCTGGGAAAAGGCGCAGGCCAGCCACTCCGCAGTTGTCGAGCCCCGCAGCACTCCCAGGGCCGTTACGACCGCACAGCCGCCATTTTACACAGGCCGCCGCCGCAGGTCTCCGGGCCCACCGAGGTTCCTCCGTGTGCCCCATCCTCTACAGAAACAGTCCAGGCCCCCGCCGCTGTCCCGGCCACCGTGCCAGCTCCGAATATGACAGCTCAGAACGACCCCCAAGTAATCTTCCTGCTCGGCTATGCTCCAGGAGCCGTTACTGCCGCACCGCCGACATCTTGCACGCCCCGCGGCCGCACCAGCTTCTCCGCTCTTTATCGACGGAAGAGCACTAGCAGCCATCCGCAGCAGCTGTCCCCGCCGCCCCTATCCTTCCGACATCTCCCGAGCCGGTCTCCGCTTTCAGGGCTCCCCCACAGCGGTCAGGATGGTGCCAGAGAGGGAATCACCAATGGGAGCTCCGATTCAGGCTCCCGTCTCCATCTGCGTCAGGCCACGCCCACTTCAACATTTATATCTTTATTACTCATAAAATGTATTAAGGGTTTCCTTAATCCTGCAACCCACACTGTTATCCCTCTTTCTTTTACCCTTAACAAGAACCACATAATACCTAAGCCACAATCTTACACCCTTTACATTATACTCCAAACCTGCAGCCTTACTAAATTAAGCCTACACACAAAAGTGTCAATCCCTTTCCTTTGCCATGATCGGTGCACAAGCCACGCCCCCCTAGTTCAACCTCAATCACCGGCTTCAGTTCCACCAACCCACCAGACAACTTCTCTCATCTCACTTGCACATACATCCAGCCTCAACGGGAGGTCAATCATTCTCCTACCAAGCTGCCAAATCCTGGAATGAGCTCACCCAACACATCAGGGCGTCCTCCTCACTTCTTAAATTCTGCAAGAAGCTGAAGACCTAGCTATTTTATTCATCTTCATGCGGGGACCATCAGCCGTTTGCGCGCCGAAGGCGTGCCTAAGGTAAGCCCGTCTGCGCCCGTCCGCAACGGGCCGGGATTAGGGGCTACGACCCCTGGTTTTACACCCAGTGGTATACTTCATACTTACTCTAGGGAGGCCCTTCTTAGTCTCAGGCCATCACAGTGCTCACATTGTTCCACTTTGAATCCCAACTGTGTTCCCCTAACCTGCCCGTTTTGCCTCCTCCCCCTCACATCCTTTCCTTCCCTAACCAACATAGCCTCATCTGATTTTCCTCCATTTCGCACTCAACCTACAGCCTCAGACCTGCCCCAGACTCGGACACTTATCGGCCTAAACTGCAGATCATTAGTCAAGCATAAGAGAGAGATCTTTGATCTACTCGTCTCGGTAGAACCTGCAGCCTTATTCCTTACTGAGACATGGCTAAAAGACTACTCTGGCCCGGACATTGCTGCTGCTCTCCTTGACAACTACACCTATGTGGGAAAAAACAGATTATTGAAAGATGGTGGAGGGATTTCTATAATTTATAATAGACTGTACTCCTGCAAATGGGAAGACTTTGAATTACCTAACAGCGAAGCCGGTCTCTTCAAACTTTCGCTATCTCCCAACTTTACTCTTTCAGGGATGCTCATCTATCGTCCCCCAGGCCCAGCGAGTTCCTGGGCCGCCTCTTTCCCTGAGTATGCAGCACCTCTAATTCAGAATTCAACAAACTTTTCAATTATTGGTGACCTTAATCTGCATTTGAATGATCTCTTGTGTCCCACCAGTAGCAACCTTTTACAGGACTTGGCTGCTTTAAATATCATTTTACATAATTCTGGTTCCACTCACAAAGCAGGGAACCTTTTGGACCCTATTTTCTCTAATTTAGAAACCATCATATGTGAGGCTCCTTCACCTATTATATGGTCCGACCACTATATGGTGACTTTCTCTGTTACCATTGGTTGTCCACCTAACACCCTCTCCAATCCTACAGAATCTAGACCATCCAGAAACTGGAACAAACTGGACTTTAAGAAACTTTACTTGTGTCTTGAGAACTCTAGACCTCTCACGGAAGTCACTAGTATTGAAGCAGCAGATACTGTAAATGCCTGGCTTGCACATGCTGCCGATGCATGCTTACCACAGCGCATGCAAAAGCACAATCCTCACCACCCGCCTGCGCCCTGGTTTACAGCCACTTTGAAAAAAGAAAAAAACATCTGCAAAAACCTCGAGCGCAAATGGCGCATAAAATATGATTTGTGCTCCAAGCTAATCTATAAAGATGCATTAACTAAATATCACTCTTTATGCAAAACTCCAAAAATTGAGCATGTCAACCTAACTATTCTTGAGGCACAAAATCGTCCTAAAGCACTTTTTAAGGTAGTACAAAAGCTCTCGGGCGCACTATGTCAGCCTAACCCACCATGTCTAGATACTGCACAGTGCAACTCTTTGGCTGAATTTTTTACCGCCAAAATTGATACCATTTATTCTGATTTTGAGAAACTTGCCCTTTCCCCTTCTTTGTCCCACCTACCAGCTCCAATCTCATCCTCTGATCGAGTGACTTTAGAGGATAGGTCCCTTACCCCTGCACAGCAGACCCTTCCCACAGTATCTAACCTTACGATCTCCTGTGACTCAGGGATCCCACAGGATACCTGTCCCCCTGTCTCACAGCTGATCGACACATGGGATCCTCTTAACATCAATACTCTCTCTGATATTATCAGTAAAATTAAATCCGGTTCCCCTTTGGATCCTTTTCCCCCCCAAATATTAAAAATGTTGGACAATTCGTCCCTTGAACTAATTATGGATCTCCTTAATTCCTCCCTTAGAGAAGCCATAGTACCCTCTGCATGGACACATGCGATGATAGTGCCTCTATTAAAAAAGGCCAATGCTGATCCTAGTATTCCATCTAACTTCCGTCCAATTTCACTTCTTCCGTTTTTTTCAAAAATTTTGGAAAAACACATCAATTCTCAACTCTCAACCCATGCTGAATCTAAGGGAATTTTACATCCTTCCCAGTCTGGTTTCAGGTCTGGTTTCTCGACGGAATCTACTCTGTTGGGGGTTTCTGATAACATCCGAGGCCGAGTGGATAGGGGGGAAACCGTGGCACTTATTTCACTTGATCTAAGTGCCGCATTTGACATGGTTTCCCACCCCATTCTTATCAATGCCCTTAGATCATCCGGCATCACCGGCCCAGCCCTCAACTGGTTTGTTAGTTTTCTATCTGATCGTACCTTCCAAGTCTTCTCTTCCTCATCAGTCTCTCAAACTCATACATCGGCGTACGGTGTTCCGCAAGGCTCCATCTTGAGCCCCTTGCTCTTCAATTTGTATGTCAGACCTCTGGCTGCTATTGCGGAGCAAGCCGGGCTCACCATTTACTCGTACGCCGATGATACCCAGGTCATCTACTCTCTTTCCATGGGTTCTCACTCCTCTTCCTCCTCCCTCTGTGTAGGCCTCAGTAACAACGCAGCTTGGATGTACGATAACAAACTGAAACTGAACGGGGGGAAAACGGAGCTTCTTCTGTTTGGCCACAACACCACCTTATGGGGACCCCAACACTGGCCCTCTCAAATGGGCACGCTACCAATTCCATCTAAAACAGCACGCAACCTCAGCGTCATCTTTGACGACCAGTTATCCATGAAGAACCATGTGGTTAAAACTTCCTCCACCTGTATCACTATCATTAAGTGGTTGCGTAAGATCATCTGGATGCTCCCTCAGGATACTCAGAAAACCGTGGTCCAGGCCTTAATCACCTCTAGACTGGACTACGGGAACATTTTGCTCCTGGGAGCCTGTAAAGAGGTGATTCGCAAATTACAGACTGTCCAAAATATGGCGGTGCGACGGCTCTGTAATCTCCCCAACTCCTCCCCTACCTCCAGTTCTCTGCGCACTCTGCACTGGCTCCGCATTGAAAGCCGTACTAAATTCAAGGCCCTTTGCTTCATGCACAGAATAAACGCTGGCCTGGCCCCACCATATCTCAACTCCTTGGTAGAACACTACTGTCCCCTCCACACTCTGCGATCATCTAATCAGCACCTGTTTTCGGTTCCCAGAATTAAAAGATCCAGAAAGGGTGGCCGCTCTTTCCCCTGGCTGGCCCCCTCACTCTGGAATTCCCTCCCTCCCCGGTTGCGAACTGAACCCTGCTACCTTAAGTTTCGCAGACAAGTAAAAACATGGTTATTTAACATGTAACAGTCTTCCCTTCTGACTCTGCCCGTTTCTTCTGGTCTCATTTGGTTTTCAGCGCCGGGAAACCTACGGGTAGCTGAGCGCTTTATAAACTTAAATATAATAATAATAATAATAATAACGGCCTGTATTAAGGCCCAGCTTCGCCACATGCCTACAGTCATCTACTCAGTACATTGATACCCTCACGGGTAACAAGAAGCGCTCTGCAAATCAACATTACATTGCAAGGCTTGGCTAGCCTTAAATATGTTCCTTTACGAGCAGTGCCCCGAACCACAGTGCAGTCACAGGTGTCATGCTCAGCGGGCAGTGACGTAGTCGGTAAGACCAGGGCGGCAGAGTGAAGCGAGGCAGTGCGGAGTGCAGTGCCCACAGGTAGCAGTGCAAGCAGCGGCTCGGTGGCGGCGGCGGTCAGCGTCGTCTTTGAGACGAGGGTTGTGGTGCAAAGTGCATTGGTGCTCTCTGCAGTGCCTTCAGAACACGGAGTCTGTTGCTTTCCCCTTCTGGGCAACTGAAACAGCGGTTTAGAGGCGGTACTCAGAGGTAAAAGAAGCCCTTGCTGTCCCTGAAACTTCGTGAACAGGAGGCAAGTTCAGTTTGAAGCCCTTGGAGATACTCAGCACAAGTTTAAGAAAGTTCAGTCCAGTCCTATCACTGCCCAAGGCGGAAGCAGCAACTGCAGGCCAAATACAACAAAGCAACAACATAGCGAAGGGGCAGCACTCCTCCTGGCTGTTCTACCAGCTCTTCTTCTTGGCAGGTTCCTTGATTCCAGCGAGTTCTAAAGTTCTGGGGTTTGGGCCCCAATATTTATACTGCATTTCTCTTTGTTCTCTGGGCAGAGAGTGCCTTTTTCCCCGCCCAAACCAGTTCTGTCCTCTCTGGCCCGGCTTCCTGGCAGGAGGCGGAGACAGTATTGTCCGAGGCTGACCAAGCCCATTCAGGTGCAAGGAAGTCTCCTTCCACTACTCTGAATGCTGCTCAGGTCTGTTCAGCCCAGCCCTGATCCATCAGGAAAGGCAGGACACCCCTCAACCTCCCAGTGGCTGTCTGAAGAGAATGTACACCCCCAGCACCTGTCACTCCAAAGCTAGACAGTCAATCCACACTCTCAGAAGAAGCACATAGGATGGCTAAGCAAGAAAATACCTACTCTCTAAAAGTGGTATTTTCAAACACAGAACATAAAAATCATCTTTACTAAAAG
Organism: Lissotriton helveticus; assembly: GCF_964261635.1. Lineage (NCBI taxonomy): Eukaryota > Metazoa > Chordata > Amphibia > Caudata > Salamandridae > Lissotriton > Lissotriton helveticus. The sequence goes on along the minus strand of NC_136070.1, from coordinate 684,389,418 downwards.
ATGCATTTTTATATTCTGAGTTTAGGCATACTAAGCCCCATTTCTCTATGTTGTCCCAATGGGAAGATTATGTTTATTAGATATTATAAGCAATCTCCCATTCTATCATATGGGACAGTAAGTAAGTAAGTGAGTAAAAATTTGATTTGCACAATTAATTAAAATCATTGCAATATACGCATACAAAATTGACTGTTTTAAAAAAGGAGTATTCAAGTCTTTTAAAAGGTCAGTAAATATCACAAAGAGAGGATAGCTCAAACTTGGTCAGAAGGTGAGATCAAAGAGATAATTTCTGTCATAAACTTTACAAAGCGTGTCGCCATCTGAGGTGAGTCCCCCCTCATACAGACGTCTAGTGCTTCTTGACATGACCTGATACCAAGGTGAAGCCAGATTGGTCTCAACCAGAAAATTCTTTGGGCTCGTAGGCGATGACAGATACACAAAATATGGGTGAGACTTTCCTCTTCTTGTTTGCAAAATCGGCATTGGGTAGTGGCTTCTTTCTTGTATCCTTGGCCAAACTTATATGCCTTCAGTGGGATTAAACCGAAACGGAATCTCATTAGTTTGAATTTTATATGTGCTTTCATAGAAGATGCAAGATAGGGCGGTAAAGTTTTCGAGGCATAAAGCTTGGAGGCCCAGGAACCATGGGAGAGCTGGAGCACCTGTTGCGCGTCAAGGTCATTTGATAACATTTTTGCTTGTTTGTTAGAAGCTTCGATTTCGCCTCGATGGACAGTGAGGATGACCATATGTCCGTAGCTTCAGGATGGGACAGATAGCCTTTCCATAGTGAAAAATGACATACACCGTACTACCACAACATTTCACACACACACCAGTACATGCCCTACCTTTAATTTACACAGCACCATGCCGACAGGGTTAAAGAAAAGGGATGATTAGGGCCTGGCAAGTGGATGCACCTGCCAGGTCTACATGCAGTTACAAACTACATGCAGACACTGCAGTGGCAGGTCTGACAACCCATTACAGGGCTGCTTGTGTGGGTGGTACTACCAGTGCTGCCGGCCCACTAGCAGCATTTGATTTACAGGCCCTGGCACCCTCAGTGCACTTTACTAGTAAATCAAATATGCCAATCATGGGAACACCAATCCATAACACAATTTACAATAGGAGCACTTGCACTTCAACACTGAACATCAGTGAGAAAGTGCGCAGAGACACTAAACCAGCAAACCCTGTCAAAACCGAGCGGTCAAAAAGCAAAAAGACAGTGGAAACATGCCAAAAGATGCCAGGTCTAACATTATGGATGTAGATTCTATAGGAGATTGGGATGCCCCTGGTAAATATGTGTGAAGCTTTAACTGTAATATTTGAAGGGACGTTTGAAATTGATTTATAGCTCAAAGTGTGGAAAGAGAGACACTAGGTTCTAGCGTAAACCAGTGGGAAATATCTGTATCTGATGACAGGAATGGTAGAACGATGCTAAATTAATTTGTTATCATATTCTTTATCCCTTTCTTCCTTTTCTTTTCAGACCTTTTATAATTTTCTGTACTTTGGAGTTTTAGGAGCATAAAACAATGGGGTGAATCAGGCATTTCTAATGATTTAGAATACAGGTAAGTTGAACTTGTCAAGGGTTTTTTTCAGCCATTACTGTAACATGAGAGGAGGAGAACTCTCAATCTCTTGAGATTTTGTTTAATCATAGCATGAGGATTAACATTTTGAAGTTATTAGGTCAATGTTATCTTGAATTCCAGTTAACATATGATGTAAGTATGGAGTAATAGGTGCTCTTAAATGAATGTATTGTAAAAAGATTTGGAGTCCTTTGAAGAGATTAGGCCAATGTAACCTTGAGTTGTAGTGAAGCATGATATAAACATAGTGTAACAGGTGCTTAATTTAGAAAAAATGTTCTATGAAAAGATTTTGAGTACTTTTAGGTTTATTACTATGACGTAAGGAATATAATAGGAGTGAAATTATCCGTATAGCACCAGAGAAAGAGTTTATGTAGCACAAATGGGAACCCACTTGTGGGTAGATATACTGGAATTTTTTTTGTGGATTACAAACTATCTGGATGGGAATTGTTGTTTCCTAAAGATAGTTGTGTTTTGTTTCTTAAATTTCAGCCCTGAAGAAGCAGTAGCTAAACACAGTGAAACCCATTTTGGCAGCACATTTTTCAGAATTACGCGTTTGAAATTAGGTTCCAGTTACAACTGTATTAATTCACGCTGTTGAATGATAATTTAGAGAACATCCTTTGTTCAATAATAACTTACTTACTATTTGTGTCTTTGTAACTGCATAACCACATGCTTTTGATTAATCCTTATGAGATGTTGTATTGTACTGTTTGGGATGACAATAAGCTGTTTGTGACAGAATGTTTGAAATATATATATATTTTTTTAAGAGTTTAATATAGCGTGAACTTGGCCAGAATCGGGTATCAGAGCGCTTTACATAGCACCAGTTAAGTTAAATGAGGACACACATTCATTTTTGTTAGGCACGGAGAGATTAAGTGATTTGCCCAGAATCACAGGTTGTTTTTGACGTCATTACCGAGACTCGTACCGAGTTCCCCAGGTCTGAGGCCATATCTATGATAATTAAGTGGGTAATGTCTGATACTAGTATCTTCCTGTGAAAAATTTATATAACTTATTACATGATGAGACAGCGGCTCCTAGGAGAAGTCCCCTTTCTTGGGCCAATTCAGGAAAAAAACAGAAAGAGAACTTTGATGCATCCAGTCCTTGGCACCAGGTTATCATTGTGTGTGCTGCGTCAAAGAGTCAGATCCTGTTACGGTGCATATCTCATTGTTCCAGTTGCCAACAACCAATCATTGGTGCCAGCGGAGCCTATTCCAAAGCCCAGCCAACCACAATAATCCTGTGATCCATGAGACCAGGATAGCCCTGAAGGATCAGGATCTCTTACTCTACCACCAAAGCTGTGCACCCACAACATATTCATGTGAGTTGTGAGTGAAAGAAAGACAAGAGCAGGTCTTTAGATCCACGCAGATTCAAAGATAGTGACAGGCACCAGAGAGGAAAAAAACATATCAGTACTCTTCAATACATAGTATGCTCTTTGTTTTTCATGTGCTTTGTAGAGATTGATGTGTTATTGTTTTTGCTGCCTGGCAACTCTGTGCTTCCATTTTGCTTAAACTGTTTAACTCTAGGAAAAATGGAAGTTAAGCTAGAGCTCCCATGAAGAGCTTGAGTCGCAAGAGCCCAACTCCCCCGACCCATACATGTAAGAATGTTATGGGATGTCAGTTGGATGACACTGTTTACAGATCAGTGCACAAATAGTGCACTCTCTAAAGTAAACTGTGTGTGCAGAGGGCTTTCTGAGACATAGAATGGTCTGGAGTGGATGCCTCTTCCTTCATTGAGTGTGACTACCTGCAACTCGCAGGACTGTAGAAACTAACATTGGTGGCAGTAAAAGATTGTAGAGGCCTTTTTACAAGTTATGTGTCAGAAAGAGTTTCCTGCTGGACTGTGGTCTGCATTTTTTCAGTTGGACTGCCAGTCATTTGTTCCATTAAAGTGAGAAATGGATGATCCATGTGTGTGAGCATGTGTGATCCATCTATGTGCAATAGGCTGTGCATGGAGAGATGGATAGAGCTGTAAGCGGCAATGTGAATGGCAGGGCTATCATCCAGCATTTCTTAGTTCCTTTGTAGTGAACCAGACTCCAGAGTGTGATAGAATGGCCCTTTATTGTAAAGGGAAAATCATTAACTTTTTGCTGCTTAATTCTTCGCTAGAAGTGTTGCCCACAATAATTTCAGAGGTGGTTAAGTGGCAATTCTATGCCTTTTTTTGGGTTTGCCTTAGTAGAGACTCCCAACTCTACCCCTCCTTTCTACTGACACTGTGGAACAAAGGGCCTGATTGCAATATTGGCAGATTGGAGACTCCATCACAAACGTGATGGATATTCCTTCCGCTGTATTTCAAGTTCAATAGGATGTAATGGAACTTGTAATGTGGTGTACGGGATATCAGCCATATTTGCGATGGAGTATCCCATCCGCCAAGATCATAATCAACCCCCCAATCTGGGAGGTATACATGTCAGTCAGGAAATGCCTGAAACAAATACTCGAGTTAGACTCTGGAGTATGCACACTCCATCTGGAAACATGGTATACATGTGAGGCAAAAACTACCAGGCAGTGTCTCATGGTTTGTCTAGCAGAATCCAGGATCCCACAGCAATGGAGACTCAGAAATTCTTTTTTGCTTGAGGGTTGGGGCTTCTAAATGCCAGCTACCCTCTGTCATGTGTGAGAATATGAACATTGATGCTCTGCAGTCTGCCGGGGAAAAAGATGCCTGGAGTCCGCCTTGAAGAAAGCAGCTGGCTGACTGCTGAGGAAGGGTGCTACATGAAGAAGATCATACCTATAAGGAGGGAACAGTGAGGAATTGAGAGGAAGAACTGAAAGATGCAAGCGGCTAAACAGAGAAGTGTCTGCACCTCAGGCTGTGTGGAGAGGCCTTGAGACCCTAGTCGCACTGCTGTGTGTCCAGGAAATTATCTCCTGTAGCTGAGGCATGACCAGGGATACGACAAATGCATTTTGTGGTATTCCTGCCATGAAGACATGGAGCTTGTGATTACTGGAAACTGAGAAAATCTTGATCACATTTGATAGCCTTATCTGAAAAACTGAAGTGCAGTAAGCAGCTTAGCACTAGGTCAGACCACTCTCCAAAATCAGTGGTGGCCTCTGTCTCCATCTCCTGATCATTGCTGCAACATAGGGTGGACTGGTCATTTGGGTGATGGGGTTGTGTTTGGGTCCGAGGAAGATTCCCCCAGTGAATATTCAATGGAACACAACCAGCGAGCGGTTTGCAGTCTCCTCATTGTGCGTGCTGGTGCTGCTTGTCTTCATCAGACAGGGGCAGGTGCACCACATTTAGAAGGGAAGGTCTGGGGCAATATCAGCTGGGCTAAGGCAGAGCCACTGTGATCCCACTTGGTGGATTTGTAGGAAAGACAACATTCAGTGAGGTCTTGCCTTTCACTGGCACTCACAGCCTTGGTCTGCCTGAGAAACAATAAAGATAGAAAGGTGATGTCACCCATGAAGAATTGTCATTGGGTACTATAGACTGACTTAAAAGAGTAAAAATAATAATGTTACCCACCACTTACTCAATAAGGGCTAATGTCCTAATATTCAATGAAGAACTATGTGATACCTTTCTCGAAGGAGTAGCCTAGATTAGTTCTATGAGTCTCAGCTCACAGCGATTATTGCTTTGATAGCTGTGTATTATTTGCTCACTCTCTCAAATTTATGAACTGTATACATTTGTATGTTAGAAGTGAATTACTTTTTCTTTTTGAGTGAAAACAATGGCTAGACCTGGATTTATTGCTGACACTGGATGTCTCATTGACTTTACCATACACCATTTAGTAGGCACCTGTGCACCTGGCTTGCCTCTTGCTTGTTGCCTCTAGTTCCTGCTTGTTCCAGACTGATCTAGTGACACCGCAGGGGTTTTCCCAACTAAGCATTCTTCCTACCAACAGGAGCCTCACCCACCCCAGGACCTGCTTAATGCGGCAAAGGTGCGCCAAAGGCAAGCCTGTCTGTGCCCGTCTGCTCATGGACCGCACCCAGTGCCATGTCCCTTGGCTCTCCCTACCCCAAATATATACCATTGTCGAGGTCTATACCCTCAAATCTGGCTGCCGCAACAAACACTGCCACTGCGTGAGCCATGCTCCACAGTAGGACCTTTCACATGCACCCACTGCCACCTCACCTGCCACTGTACACATACCATTCTCACAACCAGCCCCACCATGAATATGAATACACCAAAGACACCACCTGACCAAAAACACAAATTTGCATGCACCTTTCTCAACACACGCTCACTATGCAAGCATTCCACTGAATTACAGGACCTCATCGCCATCCTCACACCCAACATCGTCTTCCTCACTGAGACCTAGTTCAACCCCACATCAACCCCAGGCATTGCCACAGTGATACAGACGCATATAAAATCACTCACCAGGACCGCACCAATAAACCAATCAGTGTACCACCACCACCGACAACACCACCACCCCCATGGAACATCTCAACTTCAAGCTCCACACGGACGACAAAACAACCATTGGAGGCACCCTCGCATTCCCCAGGACCATGCTTCAGCTTGTGCAACCTCATAACAGACGTCATTGCACCCCCAGTGCTAGATTCCAAGGACTAGGTGTTCCAGAGTGACCTAAATTTCCTCATTGATGACCCCACTGACAAAAAGAGTATGAGCAGCCCCGGATATACCCAAATCATGCACGACCCTACAAACACCTCAGGACACACGCTGGACCCAATTTTCACCTCCAGCAACTGTGTCAAATACAACCATGTCACAGAATTCAGATGGACCTATCACTCTATCATCCACTTCAGCATCTCCAGCCCCTGCACCACCACCCCCAAGATGGTCAACACCCCCCACCGGAGGTGGAACAAAATCTCAGAGACCAGCTGGGCGAACTCCTACAACACCTCCAACCCTATTAGCGCCACCAATCTCGAACAGTGAGTGACAAACTTCAACACCTGGATAACCAATTGCGCAGACAGCATTGTCTCCATCAAGAGCAATGTCCAGAGAAAATCCTCCAAAAAGGCCAGCTGGTACACCCAAGAACTCAGAACAGCGAAACGAGATAGCAAAGAGTTGTACAGGAGCTGGCGCAAGGACACCTCAGACAGGGCAGCCTTCAAGACCTCCATCAATCTCTACCCTGTGCCTGCTGAGGGCAATAAAGAAGACAGTCCTTGCCGCATGCATCCAAACCAGTGCCAAAAACACCAAGGAACTTTTTAAAATAATTAAGTAACTCCCCAAGCCTCACACCCTCACAGGAGCTGTGCGACAACCTCACCCACTTCTTCATTGACAAGATTGCAACCATATACAGAAAGCTCCAAACCCCAACCCACAACTACGGACGTCCTCAACAGATACGCCACAACCATAACCAACATGAACCACACACTGACCACCTGTAACATCCTTTCTATGCAGGACACCAATTCCACCATGAAATTAATCCCACAGACCTATGCCCGCACAACATCTTCAACCTTGAAAACCAATGGATAGACCAGGAACTCACCACCCTACTCACTACCTCTATCACCTCTGCAACATTTCCTGATACCTGGAAAAATGCTGAGTCAACTCATGACAAACCTGGAGCAGAACTAGCTACTCAACGCCTCCCAATCTGGCTTCCACAGCAATCACAACACCGAAACTGCTCTGATCGCAGCCACCGATGACATACAAATCCTCCTCAACTGAGGAGAAACTGCAGCTTTGATCCTCCTTGACCTCTTGGCAGCCTATACCCCACACACTGATTGAAAGACTCCACTATATCGGCATCCAAGGGGACACACTCAGATGAATCACCTCCTTCGTCACAGGAAGAACCCAGGATCGACCTCCCACCTTCACCTCTGAACGCAAGGAGGTCACCTGCGGTGTCCCCCAGGGCCTATACCTCAACCCCACACTCTTCAACACATATATGACCCCAGTGGCCAACATTGTCAGATCCCACGTTCTCAACATAATTTCCTATGCAGAGGACACCCAACTCATCCTCTCACTCACCAACAACCCCACCACAACCAGAACCAATTTCCACAGATGCATGACAAATGTCACCGACTGGATGAAAAACAACTGCTTGCAGCTAAATACAGACAAAATTGAAGTATTGATTTTGGCAAAAGCAGCAACACATGGAATGATTCCTGGTGGCCATCAGACCTAGGACCCACACTCACTCGCTCTAACCATGCCAGAAACCTCAGAATGTTAATTGACAACAAGTCCACCATGAACTCACAGATCAATGCCTTCTCCTCTGCCTGCTTTCCTCATTCTGCTCATTCCATGTAAGATCCTCAAATTACTCCCCTTAAACAAGAGGTGTACCGTGACACAATCCATATTCACCAGCTGACTGGACTACAGCAATGCCCTCTATGTAGGAATTGCCACACATTTCCTACAGACACTTCATAACATACAGAACGCTGCAGCCAGATTCATCATTGGCCTTCACCGATGAACCCATATCACACCTCAGGAAACTCCACTGGCTCCCTGTACAGAAAACATGCCAATTTAGGCTGCTGATCCACGCACACAAGGCACTGCCTGAACTTCCACCAACCGTTAAGAAGACTACGTTCTGTAAGCACGCAGGACAACCTTTCAACCAAGAGGCCTGAAGGTGGTGAGTCGCAGGAAGGGCTTGGGTGGCACTGTACTACACAGGTACCTGGGGGTGCGTGCTGTGCAGCAAGGCAACATGGACTGGCTAAAGGATAAAGACCCCAAGCATCCCAACCAGGGGACACTAGATCGCTATACTAAGTCGGGCCCCCGCTAGAGGAGGACACTGGGGCCACCCGCTTAGATTTGGCCCTGCTGATGAACGCAATACAGGCCTCCCACGAAGCCCTGGAGAATAAAATTGGAGCGGTGGGGTCGGACGTAACTCTCCTGCGACAGGACCTCCGAAAATTGGCGGCACGGGTGACAGAATCGGAAACGAGATTAGGTGATGCGGAGGACACACTCCACGACCTGAAAAAAGGGATGGCGGAGCTTCAATCATCCCATAAACAACTACAGTGGAAGGTGGACGATGCCCCAAACAGGGCAAGATGCAACAACCTCTGCTTTGTGGGATTTAGAGAAGGAATCGAGGGAGCCAACATGGCGGAATTCCTGCACTCCAGGCTGATGCGCACCTTCCCTAAGGAGAAATTTTTGACCAGTTTCATCATTGAAAGGGCTCACCGCACACTACTGGCTAAACCGCCAGTAGGAGCGAGACCCAGGCCGGTCATAGCCCGCTTTCTAAACTTTGTAGACAGAGACATGATACTACGGGAGGCGAGGAAACTCGGGGAAATCCGTCCTGATAATGCCCACATAATGATATTCTCGGATTACAGCCAGGAAGTGCAGAGGCAGAGACGCTCCTATGACTCAGTTTAATCCAAACTAAGAGACCTCTAAATTCAATATATGCTACTGTTCCCAGCAAAACTAAAAGTGATCTATATGGGACAAGTCACTACTCTTTCAGACCCCGGGGGAGGCCTGGCACTGGCTGGAGGAGCGCCCGCTGTCGGCACGGAGGGAGTCTGGGGCCCCGGCGGTTGTTATGATGGAGAGGACGGCAGGAGGCCGTAGAGAGGTACGAGGCCACATAGCTCTCGCCAGGGATGGGGGGCCTGCTCCCTGGCGGCGACTCCATACTCTATGGCTTGGCTTACAAGGCGAAGACATTGAGACGCGGTCTCCCTGGATTCCCCCCGACCCTCGGGATCCCGCTATCAGTGTCTGGCGGAAAAAGCATGCTCTGAGGTGGAAGAAGATCCACAAGGTACTGCATCTGAAGGGGAAGAGGCGGACTGGCAGTCTCTGCACCATTTGGCGTTGGAAATACACCACAAACTGGAAAAAGGACAGAAGTCGGACGCAGGGGCATCTCAGGGGGACACCCTGGACTCTAACTCATGAAGCTAGGACCGAGTTGGCTGATCAAGAGACGATGGAACATGACTGGAGCACGCAAGTTGGACACCCCCCTTGCTTGCTTGTTTTGTTTCTCGAATTTGACTCTGCTTGCCTTTCTTTTCCCTATCTCGTTCTTTACTTTCTTTCCTAAGTGTTCTAACTCCTAAAGTTTGCGTCTTCAGGGCTCGTCCCTGATGGTTTAAGGGTACCCACAGGAGTTGGAACTTGTGGATTGAGTTTGCTGTGGGAGGGTGACAGACCTCCACCTGCCCTAGAGTCTACCTCAATGAAATGCTGCCGGGAGGGGGTTGCTGGAGAGGGGGGAGGTGGGGGGGGGGTTTGGGAGAGGGATAGAGTTACAATGGGGTCTGGGTTACGAGACAGTTGTTATATGTTCTGTTCCTTGTTTGATTGGCATATGGCATACAGCTCCACACCACCGGACACACACGCTGCGGCACCCGCCCATGGTCCACACCTACCTGCTGCTACGATAAGACTGCTGTAAACACACACGATGCCCCCTGGGGTAGTAGGGAGATGGGACCCTGTCGGATACTCACATGGAACGTCAATGGATTGGGGGACAAGGTAAAAAGAGGGCTGGTTATGACGTATATTGAACAATTACACCCAGACATAGTCTGCCTCCAGGAGACTCATCTTAAGGGCACGAAGTGTGGATTCCTGGCACGAGGAGCCTACACAGTCCTGGCACATGTGGGATACACATCCGGGTCACTGGGGATGGCTATCCTGATAAAAAAGCCCCACCCTTTACTGTGACTTGAACCTGGGTAGATCTACAGGGGACCTATGTGGGGGTGACAGGAACATGGAGGAGACAACTGATCACTCTAGTCTCGGACTATGCCCCCCCAAAACTACAGGCCAGGACACTGGGTAACAGAAATACTGTTGGACATGCCTGGTAGGCTACATATTACAGCCGGTGACTTTAATGAAGTCTCGTCCGTCCTTTATCAGTAGAGATCGAAAACGAAATTCATTCTGGCGTGGCTGAGAAGGCTGCCACAGTCTCTCAGGTCTCAGTACCTCTCTCTGGCGCACAGGTGCATCTCCAAAAGCTCATCAGCTCAGTGGCTCAAGGGAGCCATTTCAAACAGAAGGGGATAGGAGCACACTGCCTCACCTCCTAGCACAGTTTGCCCCTTAGCATTGTGGTAAATGCAGTTCACAGTGATTGCTTACTTGATTTTTAGTTGTAGTTGTTCACCAAAGTTGGTGCAGGTTAGTGCTGTAAATCTCTAGACAAACGCGTTTCTGGATATTATCCTTCATCAGTAGAGATCAAAAACGAAATTCATTCTGGGGTGGCTGAGAAGGCTGCCACAGTCTCTCAGGTCTCAGTACCTCTCTGGCGCACAGATGCATCTCCAAAAGCTCGTCAGCTCAATGGCTCAAGGGAGCCTTTTCAAACAGAAGGGGGATGGGAGCATGCTGCCTCACCTCCCAGCACAGTTTGCCCCTTAGCATTGTGGTAAATGCAGTTCACAGTGATTGCTTACTTGATTTTTAGTTGTAGTTGTTCACCAAAGTTGGTGCAGGTTAGTGCTGTAAATCTCTAGACAAACGCGTTTCTGGATATTATCCTTCATCAGTAGAGATCAAAAACGAAATTCATTCTGGGGTGGCTGAGAAGGCTGCCACAGTCTCTCAGGTCTCAGTACCTCTCTGGCGCACAGATGCATCTCCAAAAGCTCGTCAGCTCAATGGCTCAAGGGAGCCTTTTCAAACAGAAGGGGGATGGGAGCACGCTGCCTCACCTCCCAGCACAGTTTGCCCCTTAGCATTGTGGTAAATGCAGTTCACAGTTCAAACTTACTTTAAAATTAGCTGGAGTTTTTCACCAAAGTTGGTGCAGACATTGCTGTATATCTCTAGACACGTGTTTCTGGGTTGAGCCCGTCTTCATTAGAGAGCAGCAGTATTAGAGAGCAAAAAAACAATCATCTGGGGATGCTGGAAATGCTGCCAAGTTCCTCTTAGGTCACAGTACCACTCACAGGCACACAGGTGCATCTCCAAATGTCGTCAGCTTGTGAAAAACCCCAGCTAATTTTGAAGTAAGTTTGACTGTGTACTGCATCTACCAGGATGGAATGGGGCAAACTGTGCTGGGACTGTGAGGCAGTGTGCTCCCAACCCCCTTTCTGTTTAAAAGGCTCTCTTGAGCCAGCAAGCTGACGAGCTTTGGAGATGCACCTGTGTGCCTGTGAGAGGCACTGTGACCTAAGAGGCACCTGGTAGCATTTCCAGCAACCCCAGACAATTTTTTTTTGCTCTCTAATACTGCTGCTCTCTACTGAAAAACGGGCTCAACACAGAAACACGTGTCTAGAGATGTACAGCAGTGTATGCACCAACTTTGTTGAAAAACTCCAGCTAATTTTGAAGTAAGTTTGAACTGTGTACTGCATCTACTAGGATGAAATGGGGCAAACTGTGCTGGGACTGTGAGGCAGTGTGCTCCCAACCCCCTTTCTGTTTAAAAGGCTCCCTTGAGCCAGCAAGCTGACGAGCTTTGGAGATGCACCTGTGTGCCTGTGAGAGGTACTGTGACCTAAGAGGAACTTGGCAGCATTTCCAGCAACCCCAAATGATTTTTTTTGCTCTCCAATACTGCTGCTCTCTACTGAAGACGGGCTCCACCCAGTATCACATTTCTAGAGATATACAGCAATGTCTGCACCAACTTTGGTGAAAAACTCCAGCTAATTTTGAAGTAAGTTTGTACTGTGTACTGCATTTACCAGGATGCAATGGGGCAAACTGTGATGGGACTGTGAGAAAGTGTGCTCCCAACCCCCTTTCTGTTTAAAAGGCTCTCTTGAGCCAGCAAGCTGACGAGCTTTGGAGATGCACCTGTGTGCCTGTGAGAGGTACTGTGACCTAAGAGGCACTTGGTAGCATTTCCAGCAACCCCAGATGATTTTATTTGCTCTCTAATACTGCTGCTCTCTACTGAAAACGGGCTTTACACAGAAACACGTGTCTAGAGATGTACAGCAGTGTATGCACCAACTTTGTTGAAAAACTCCAGCTAATTTTGAAGTAAGTTTGAACTGTGTACTGCATTTACCAGGATGCAATGGGGCAAACTGTGCTGGGACTGTGAGAAAGTGTGCTCCCAACCCCCTTTCTGTTTAAAAGGCTCTCTTGAACCAGCAAGCTGACGAGCTTTGGAAATGCACCTGTGTGCCTGTGAGAGGTACTGTGACCTAAGAGGCACTTGGTAGCATTTCCAGCAACCCCAGATGATTTTTTTTGCTCTCTAATACTGCTGCTCTCTACTGAAAAACGGGCTCAACACAGAAACATGTGTCTAGAGATGTACAGCAGTGTATGCACCAACTTTGTTGAAAAACTCCAGCTAATTTTGAAGTAAGTTTGAACTGTGTACTGCATTTACCAGGATGCAATGGGGCAAACTGTGCTGGGATTGTGAGGCAGTGTGCTCCCAACTCCCGTTCTGTTTAAAAGGCTCCCTTGAGCCAGCAAGCTGACGAGCTTTGGAGATGCACCTGTGTGCCTGTGAGTGGTACTGTGACCTAAGAGGAACTTGGCAGCATTTCCAGCAACCCTAGATGATTTTATTTTTGCTCTCTAATACTGCTGCTCTCTAATGAAGATGGGCTCAACCCAGAAACACGTGTCTAGAGATATACAGCAATGTCTGCACCAACTTTGGTGAAAACTCCAGCTAATTTTGAAGTAAGTTTGTAATGTGTACTTCATTTACCAGGATGCAATGGGGCAAACTGTGCTGGGACTGTGAGGCAGTGTGCTCCCAACCCCCTTTCTGTTTAAAAGGCTCCCTTGAGCCAGCAAGCTGACCAGCTTTGGAGATGCACCTGTGTGCCTGTGAGAGGTACTGTGACCTAAGAGGAACTAGGCAGCATTTCCAGCAACCCCAGATGATTTTTTTTTGCTCTCTAATACTGCTGCTCTCTACTGAAGATGTGCTCAACCCAGAAACACGTGCCTAGAGATATACAGCAATGTCTGCATCAACTTTGGTGAAAAACTCCAGCTAATTTTGAAGTTAGTTTGAACCGTGTACTGCATTTACCAGGATGGAATGGGGCAAACTGTGCTGGGACTGTGAGGCAGTGTGCTCCGAAACCCCTTTCTGTTGAAAATGCTCCCTTGGTCCAGCAAGCTGACGAGCTTTGGAGATGCACCTGTGTGCCTGTGAGTGGTACTGTGACCTAAGAGGAAGTTGGCAGCATTTCCAGGAACCCCAGATGATTTTTTTGCTCTCTAATACTGCTGCTCTCTACTGAAGATGGGAATAACCCAGAAACACGTGTCTAGAGATATACAGCAATGTCTGCACCAACTTTGGTGAAATACTCCAGCTAATTTTGAAGAAAGTTTGAACTGTGTACTGCATTTACCAGGCTGCAATGGGCCAAACTGTGCTGGAACTGTGAGGCAGTGTGCTCCCAACCCCCTTTCTGCTTAAAAGGCTCCCTTGAGCCAGCAAGCTGACGAGGTTTGGAGATGCACCTGTGTGCCTGTGAGTGGTACTGTGCCCTAAGAGGAACTTGGCAGCATTTCCAGCAACCCCAGATGATTTTTTTTTGCTCTCTAATACTGCTGCTCTCTACTGAAGACGGGCTCCACCCAGAATCACGTGTCTAGAGATATACAGCAATGTCTGCACCAACTTTGGTGAAAAACTCCAGCTAATTTTGAAGTATGTTTGTACTGTGTACTGCATTTACCAGGATGCAATGGGGCAAACTGTGCTGGCACTGTGAGGCAGTGTGCTCCCAACCCCCTTTCTGTTTAAAAGGCTCCTTTGCGCCAGCAAGCTGACGAGCTTTGGAGATGCACCTGTGTGACAGTGAGAGGTACTGTGACCTAAGAGGAAATTGGCAGCATTTCCAGCAACCCCAGATGATTTTTTTTTGCTCTCTAATACTGCTGCTCTCTACTGAAGACGTGCTCAACCCAGAAACACGTGTCTAGAGATATACAGCAATGTCTGCACCAACTTTGGTGAAAAACTCCAGCTAATTTTGAAGTAAGTTTGAACTGTGTGCTGCATTTACCAGGATGCAATGGGGCAAACTGTGCTGGGACTGTAAGGCAGTGTGCTCCCAACCCCCTTTCTGTTTAAAAGGCTCCCTTGGTCCAGCAAGCTGACGAGCTTTGGAGATGCACCTGTGTGCCTGTGAGTGGTACTGTGACCTAAGAGGTAGTTGGCAGCATTTCCAGCAACCCCAGATGATTTTTTTGCTCTCTAATACTGCTGCTCTCTACTGAAGACGGGCTCCACCCAGAAACACGTGTCTAGAGATATACAGCAACGTCTGCATCAACTTTGGTGAAAAACTCCAGCTAATTTTGAAGTAAGTTTGTACTGTGTACTGCATTTACCAGGATGCAATGGGGCAAACTGTGCTGGAACTGTGAGGCAGTGTGCTCCCAACCCCCTTTCTGTTTAAAAGGCTCCCTTGAGCCAGCAAGCTGACGAGCTTTGGAGATGCACCTGTGTGAGGTACTGTTGATGGAGCAAGGATTCGCATATTATGCGACTTGTTCGGATTCATGAACCTCAAATAACTTATAATCATGTAATTCAACCTGTTTGTCTTACTAATTTCCCTTTATTCTGACATTGGGGTGTCCTAGAGATGCTTGCCTATGTGTTTACTAACTCAATAACGCTCGTAACTAAAAATGGCCGCTGCTTGGCGGGTTTCTTTCTGCGCATGCGTTAGTCACACTCACGTGACGTGACGCACTTGCAGTTCTGGTGGGAAACTTTGCGCTTGCGCACTTGCTTTTAAAATGGCTGTCGGTGTCCTCACATGGTGAAGCTTGCGCAAATGTTTTCATGTTATTGTCTGTCTGCACTAATCCCTCACGCCATAGTATATTTTAAGTAAAGGGATATAGAGTAGCTATTCATGGTATACAGTGAATTCATTTATTTCTCTGTTTTAATTTGTTTTCGCTTACTTTTCATGTACCACGATATTGAGGGTTGATGGGATGCTCGGGAATCTGTATTGAAGTACACTACTGCGCATGACAGACTTTGGCCAGTGACATTGAATAGGTGCCAACCAGAGGTGGCAGCCAAGAGGTGCCTGGGAAGATGCACCTTCACCCAGCCGAAGAAGTCGAACTGTACTACAATAGATACATTTGTATTTCTTTCATTGTGTTTTGCAGAATAGGTCATGGGAACCCCAAATTCAAATAGGCGGTTCCAGAAAATGCAAATGTAGGCTTGTAGAAAGCTAATGTGATTGGTGTGTTGACCTATCCTACTTAGGGACCAATAGAAATTGGGGATTCTGACACTTGCAACATTTGGGGGGTGGTACACTGACCCAGAAACAGTATAACTAGCCTAGGTTTAGCTAGAGGAATTGTCCGACTTGTCCGAATAGCTGACCTGTCACTGACCCAATGCACTCAATAGGTGACTGAATACAGAGCGCTGCGGAGCACTCTGTCCGAAATATACCATAGACTCGAAAGGTTTTACTAAACCTTAAGTGCTGGCGGAGCACTTTTGCTGGGGAGTTCGCTAACCCAATCGGGGTTCTGGCTGATAGCTGCAGAGAGGGTGGAGCGCAGGCGTTGCTTCCAAACTGCGGGTGCTGGTCGTTCCTTGGTAGTGTAGTTCCTATATTCCCAATAGGCTCTGCGCATTGGAATAATATCTTCAGTAGTATAGACGTAGGACAGAGGTTAACTAGGTCTTCTACTGACTATATTAGACTTAAGTTTTGTGTGCCAGCTAGCTCAGAGTTCACTAGAAACTTTCTCGAGTAGGCAAGGAGGAGTTTAACCTCCCTGGATAGACAAGAAGGGATTTAGTTTCTGACAACCATAACACATGACAACTTTGCTCTCCCTGATTAAGAGTGTATCTCTAGAGTCGTGTGAAAACAAAAGACAGCTATTTTACTCAGTCAATACGTGCGTACTTAGTTTCACCAGATTGCAGAGAAAAGAAGAGACGGGCGTTTCCAATAAAAGGTGTTATTTATTGATCAGTCTCTTTTCTCATACAAGAGAAATGAATTGCTATGATTGCAATACTTATAGTTAAGTAAAAGTGCATACAGTAAAAGCAGGATTATGAAATAATACTGTAAAAGCATGGATATGGTTTCTTAGCCATATGATACTTTAAAATGGATAAAATAGATACATACATATATACATTGACTAATCGTACTCAACTGGTGCTTCTAACTACGCCTACCCCGGTGTACCTGACCTAAGCCTAATACATGGGAGGGAGTAAGTAAGTAGCAGTTTAAGTTAAGTTTGGTTTGCCAAGAATCTGACTCAAGAATTCTCTGTAAGGGTTTAGTCAGTTCAGTACCTGGGGATTTGAAGGCAGGAGGGCTGGTATCTCTCTCTCAGAACTCGATATCCCAGTTCACCCGCAAAGGCAAGCTGGAAGCGCCGGAAGCTGGATTTCTCGGCAGGAGAAAAGACAGCATCTCTCTCAGCGCGTCAAAAGGGAGGGGCAGCGTCCGTGGGCTCTCATCAGCTGGGCTCTCGGCAAGTAGATAGCTGCTCCAGATTCACCACCACCGGTCTTTGCTTAAGGCAGCGTTGGTATATTTATACCTGAAAGGTGCCGAGTTTGACGTAAGGATGGACATACGACGTCAATAAGATGTCACTAAGAATGGGTCGTTCTTACAGTGCTTTACAGGAGTTCTCGGACGGAATCAAAACAATAGCAGGTGGGGATTTCCCAGGTTTGCTGAAGGCTTGGATTGGTTTAAGAACTCGGTGTGTGCTTTCTAGGGGGCTGGAGGAATAGAGCTTGCTTAATGTGACAGCATGCGCTATGACTAATTTATGAAACGGGTTTCTATGCCGTTGTAGGGATATTATTGATTTATAACCGGACAAGGGCAAAGAATAGGATATTGATTCAGGTACCTAGATAAAACACACTACACCCACTCCATGAATTCATGTCCATAATTACTAAACTAAGCAATAGTAAACATATCTAACGGTGCATGTGTATACCGATCCACCCCAAAATACATTAATTTGCATCTGAAATGGTATATGCGGGATACACGAAAATGAGTATAGGTACTGTATGCTTTCAAGCAGTGTAATCATTCAAAAAGATGAACATTTATATCAGCATGAATGATTTGCGAAAATTACACATGAAATGGCTCTTAATACAGAAAAAAAGTGCGAGACCACTCCATCACATATAAATACAGTTATTTGTAAATATGCTAGAGGCTGAGGTAATGTATTGTCTCTAGAGTTCCTAAAAATAGAAGCTCTGTTCTCTAAGAATAGTTCTACTGTAAGCAGAGGATGAGTGCCAAAAAAAGTAAATATTTTGGAATCGGAAAAAAAAAAATCGTTTACAGGGGAAGAAAAAAATTCCAAATAGTCCCAGTAGCTTTTGTTTTTTAAAGCTGAAGGCCAAATTCAGAGTTCAGGGAACGCTGTGTGCTCGTTTGCTTAAAGTTATTCTCTTTGTTCGGGGGAAAACATCATTTCAGACAGACTTTCAAAAAAACAGTCTACTGCCTCAGGTGAAAGTTCGACCAAGTTGGAGAATGCTGCTACCATGCAGTCGTGCGCATGATTGCTTCCATCGATGTTTTGATCAGCATTGCTTACAGAAGGTCGTACCTGGTTGATGCTGCTCTCATCTTGTACTTCACTACCCTTCAATCGTAGTGTTGAAGTTTCCACGAATGCCGTCATCAGGATTGGTAACCGCTGGGGACAACACAATGCATGAGCCTTTACTGGACTTAGCAAAGTATCTGTATCCAATGGTACTTCTGATTGTAGTGAAAGACAGGTGTCCAACACGCATTCCTCGCCGCACAGCATACATCTTAACACAGGTAAGATACAATTCTGCCAGGTGGGTCTGAATGAAAGAAACCAGGTCATATTCAGATCTCTTAGCCGGGCTAATCCAAGGACTTTAGTTATGCGGTCCCAATAGCGTATAGCTAGGATCGTTTCTTCCATTGATGCTGGAGTCTTGTCTGTGACATGGCTTGCCATAACGAAGCAGGAGTAGCAAAAATAGGATGCCTGCTACGAGTCCCAACAGGAGTGGAAGTCTGCCAAAGACAGAATGGGCAAAATTAGGAAAAACACCCAGGACTGCTTTGAATGGTGTTAACAGTCCCGAAAAAAAGGTCTTAAATACACTCGCGATACCATTCGTATCAGAAATGTTTAAGATTTTGTTTAGCATTTCTGCGAAGTGTAGGGGGCAATTTGTTGATAATAATGCATGTATCTCTGTCGTTGTCCTTGCAACTTGGAGATCATACGTTTCTTTTGATGACGTCAAGTGTACTGGCGTCTGTAGAAGCACAGTCTTCATTCTGCTTAAAGTATCAATTCGAATAGAAGAGATATTCAAACTGGGCCAAATTTTTCCCTCCCTGTCTGGAGTGTCGTTTGGAAACAATATTTGCTCACAGCAAGTGACCATGGAACACACGCTTACCAGATAAGTTTTTCCTGGCAGCAAGTCACAACATCTGTGATCCACAATTAGAATGTAGCTCCCGTTAAAAAGCTGTCTAAAGAATGGCTCTATTCGAGTTGCAGGTGTGCCGAGCTGGTGACATGAAAGGTTATTTGAAGTCCCCTCACAGGCCCCATGCAAATTTATGCCCTGACACAGAAGTATACCACTTAGTGATTGTTCACAATTATTACCACTAAGAAATACACTCTGTCCTTTTTCACTATAACATGTGTGTGTATACGGTAATTTCCATGTTGACCTAATGTATCCTTTACCCAACCTTTCATACTGGCCTGCCTGTATATACTTTTGGCAGTATCGAAATTGGAAAGTTGTTATCGGAATAGTTATGATTCCGTGTATTATCCATTCAATGACAGGTCGTTCTGACATTGTCAATGGTAATCTCTCGAGTTTTTCAATGCTCAGAATTGTATATTCTGCTCCCTTTTGTGCCAAGCTGATTTGTGTATCAGTAAGGTTATAGATAGAGAATAATGACGTTGTGTTGATTAAACGCCAAGGCACGTAGCCTGAACGTAGATTTTGTAACGTCCAGCCAAGCTGTACAATAGAACGCAATTGAGACTGACCGTGTTGTAACATCAGTAAGTTTTGCTCTATTATATCGATTGCAGATGATACAATGCTGTCCAGTGAATACATTCTGGAAGACAGAGTCATTAACCCATTGTCCACAACAGAAAGTGATTTTTCCAAATTAACACGGTCAATTTCCCGTATTTTCTCTGCTGTCTCAATTTGAGTTTCTTTCCAAGCTTTGTTGTAAGCTGCATATATAGAGGCCGCTATGAAACGTTTTTGACGCTGTTTGCGTGGTCCCATAATGAAATCACGCAAGTCAGCACCTTCTTTAAGTAAAGTCAAGTGTTGCTTAATTTCTGCCAGTGTGGATGTTCGTAGCCATTCGAGGCAGAGTTTCCCTACACTGTATGTAGTTACAATCCCTGGATGTTGTCTCTGGGAGTATCTAGGGTCTGGCCTGGTCAATTTGAACCCCTGTATTTTGTTCAGGAATCTATCTTGACAGTTATTTGTGTCTGTGGGCCAGATCAACCATTTCTTCCAATCAGGATGTGTTCTGTTTTGGTTAAAAATATGGGATACGTCTATCTCAACATCTGTAGTGCTATTACTGTCAGGTGTTGGCTTTGGAATAGAAGGTTTGTTCAAGTCTTTTATTTTGGCTACGCCAAGACATGTTGTCTGTTGAATTGTGTCATTCAAAAATATAATTTGTTCTGGGATCATGCAGGCTCTAAATAACGATTCTATACCTTGGACCTGCCAATGTTTTGTACCCCAGATGGTTTTCGTTTCAATATTATTGTTCCAGAAATCAAAACCAAATGTATTCATTTTTTCAAAAAATGTTTCTGAATAGATTAATTTTGTGTTTGTAAGCATGGTTTTCATTCCTGTCTTATTTAACATTCTGAAATAAAATGTTTCTGCATTACTTGTGTTTAATCCCTGAGAAGTATGAAAATTTATCATAAAATGTTTTTGAACTGCCTTTTGGTGGAGTTGCACAATGTTCCCATTGATTATAATTAAAAACATTTCTAGGTTGAGCAGATTTATGCAAATAATGGTTAGCATAGTGGTTGTAACAGTACATCTGGTCATAATTAGATGAACCCTGTAAATAATCATGTTCAGTAAATTTAGCTGACATAACTAGGTCTGACATCATATCATTAATACTTTCAAAGTCCCAATCATCAGAGAATGTGCTCGGTTTTACAAAGTCACTTAATGAAACCTTAAATTGATGAAGATACTTCAAGAGCTCGACCGGGCCATATATATCGTAATCAGTTTTGTCCCATGCTACCCCACCGGGTATAGGATTGGCTGTGAAGTTTACTGAAGAAAGTTCTCTTTTCTTGATGTGTGAAGACTTGTGTGGTTTCAGGACCAAGTTGATATTCTGACTTGCTGTGTCCATTGTAACATATTTTCCTTCAATGAAATGTCCCAAGCATATTACCATGATGAGCCAAAGTAGGAGGAAAAGTACACCTAGCACCACCCAAAATTCAATCCATGGAGAAATCAGATAGGTTGCTTTGAGTTGATGAAAGAGTTCTTTTGCTTTGTCTTTAAAAGTTTTTGATGTTGTCGGCTGTTCCTCAGGCTCGCTCGGATCCTCAGAAAAGTCATCGAAGTTGATGAAGTAGCCTGATGCAGTTCTGTCAATTGTTTCAATTGCTTCTGGATTTCTTTTTGCTTTTGGAATTTTCTTTGTTTCATTAGCATAGTCTGTGGTTACATCATTGTAGACTGGTGTTTCTTGATGCATTATTGCGATTTGGGTTTCAAGAGGTTTAAGTTCCATGGCTTTGTTGCATAGTCCTTGTTGTTTCACTGTAGGTTTATCAAATGTGATTAGTCTCTCAGTTTGAACCTCTTGATTTGTAGCAAACTTTGGTGTTCTGCTACTTCTTGGGAGTCCACTTGGCCTACTACTTATTATTGGCCACATGATTGTGGTTTAACCAGGTCGATGGATACAACTCGGTTCTCCTTTTTACCAGCAAGGGGCGGTAGTACAACTGATCTTGTTCCGTTGACAGCTAAGACAGGTACTGTTTTTCTGTAAGAAGGCCCAAATTCCTTCTTCACCGCGATTTTCTCTCTGACCAGATCCCCAATCTTTGGAATCCAGACAGGCCTTGCTGGGACAGGTGGTTTCTCTTCAGTGGCTGTTGGCTGTTGTTTCAACTTTATGTTGCTCAGGTTTTTTCTTTTTCCATTTAAGTCCTGTAAAATAGCCAAACGATCTTTGATATCAAAGCATTTTTATTTCACCACTGAAGTTTGACTATCAAGGTCCTGGATTAGCATTCTAGTCCCGAACAATAGTTTGTACGGACGGAGACCTTTTAGAGAATTTCATGGCAGATTATTAAGACTACGTTGGACACTTATTAAATGTTTGACCCACCCAGCCCCCGAACCTAATACCTTTGCCGTTATAGATTGCTTTATGTCACGGTTTTTTCTTTCCACAATCCCGTTTCCCTCAGGATGGAAGGGATAAGAATACCGGAATGCAATGCCCATGCTGGTCATGGCCTCCTTATAAGCTCGAGAGCTAAAAGCAGGGCCCTGGTCAGAATGTAGCATGCCAATTGCGTATGTGCCGATAAAGACTCGCAAATCTTTTATAACAGTTCTGGCGTCAGCCGAGCGCTGGGGCCACATCCAAATGAATCTCGTGCAGGAGTCCACTGCGACCATGATATATTTATAGTTGCCATCCCTTTGTAAGGGACCGCAGTGGTCCAGGTAAACACACGTAATGGTTTATCTGAGATTAGAAGGGGCGTCTGTGCTGGTCGTTTCACTGTTGATACCTTCATTCTTTGGCATGTTTCACATTCTAGAACATAGTTCCTAGTTTGTCTTCTCATGTGTGGCCACCAGTATCTCTGTTTTAATAATGATACTGTGGCCGAAACACCAGCGTGTGCAAAAGCGAGCCCTTCGTGTGCCGCTATAATTAGTCCTAACCCATGTTCCATGTTTGGAATTGCCCTATCCCCCACTCCAGGGATTCGAGCAAATGGAACGTTATTCGCATCAGTTATGTATGAGTACTTTACTGGAAAGCCTTTCGGGAGTGATTTTATCTCATTTTTTACTGTAGCACTGACAGCTTGCAATGTTTCGCTGTCTATTTTTGTTTTTGACCGAGTGATGGCGGCTACGGAAGCCGTTTGTACTGCTGCCTTCGCGGCCTCATCAGCCAATGAATTCCCTGCAACGTGAACACCATCACGTTGATGACTCAGTGTATGTATCACGTGAGTCTTTTGTAGTTCCTTCTGTAAAAGAACTACTTGTTCCCAAAGCGTTTTATGCTTGATCGTGCCACCCTTTGCATCTTTGAAACCATTTAGAGCCCAGTTCTGCAAGTATTCATTATAAGATTGAACGCAATAATAAGAATCGCACACTATGAGTGTGGGGAATTCGCGATCGGTATTTTCAAGCGCCATATTAAATGCTAGTAGTTCAGCTCGCTGAGCTGTACAATCCACTAGAGATTGTGTTTTAGTGACCAGTGGACTAAATTTTCCTTCGTGCTAACGACCTTTGACAATCGCGCACGCAGCACTGTAAGCTTGTTTACCCCCAACTGCGGGCTGTGCTGATCCGTCCGTATATATTATACAGCCGTAGTGTTCAAGAGGCAAGATTTCGGTCGGCAGAGGACATTCAAATTCATATTGGAGAAATTCTTGTGTTTTTAAATTAGGATCAAATTCGTTTACTACATCTGTGGCAGCAAGAGAATTAACCCATTGTATCCATCTCGGATGTAGTGCTTTAGCATTTGGAATGCTTGCCTTTGTTACCGCTTCTGGAGCTGGTACTAGTGTAACGATGATTATTCGTTTACCTTGTGCTAGGGCTCTCTCTTTCGCTACCCCAGTCTGCACCGCAGTTAGAATTTTTTCCGTCGGGCTAAATTTAATTTCAGCTTTTGTGTACAAATGTGATTTGTAAGCTATTGGTACCGTTTCTCCTTCATTAGATGTTAGGTATGTGAATCCGCATCTTCCTGGGATGACTCGAATCACAAGGTTGCGTGTGTTATCGCGTGTTTGCAATTTCGTTTTAGCTAACATGTCTGTTTGCAATGATCTCAAAATTTCTGTGTGTTTTTGAGTCCAATTGATTGTTTTAAAATCTGGTTTTATTAGGTCATAGAGAGGTTTAACCCTCTCTGCGTAATTTATAATGTAAGTTCTTCCGAAATTCAGGAAACCTAAAATTGATTGTAAGTTTTTCAGCGTTCTTGGTGCTTGGATCACAGCACATTTCTCTAGGAAATTGTCTGCCAGGCTTTTGCCTTCACTTGATAATTCATATCCTAAAAACAGGACAGTTAGATGGGCAATTCTTGACTTTTTGAAGTTGAATTTGTAACCCTCTGCTGCAAACCCAAGTATTATGGTGTTCACTCTTTTCAAGTGAGTATCCAAGTCATCATTTGTTAGATAGATGTCATCGACATAAGATAATGCCTCATCATCATACGTTTGTAGTAACTCTGTTACTCTCGCTGAGAATAATCCTGGGCTGTTTTTGAACCCCTGTGGCAAACGACAGAAATTTTCCTGCGAGCCATTTATTGAGAAAGCAGTCAAATATCTGCTTTCAGGTGCTATATTTTGACAAAAGAATCCATTAGAGATGTATAATGTTGTTTTGTATTTTTTGCGCACTATGTTATTCATTAGTGCTGCACTGTGTGAGTTTTGTACTGCAAAGGTTTTGCAATATGAGTTAAGGTGTCTGTAGTCCAAAACTAGACGATATGAATTATCTGGCTTGGAGACAGGAAACAAAGGATTGTTCATTTGTGAGGTGCAAGTTTCAATCACCCCCTGGTATTCAAGTTGATCTAAGATCTCCCTGACCTGTTTTTTAGCTTCCTGCTTAATTGGGTACTGCCTTTGTGCAGTTGGTTGTGATTTTAACTGACTGGATTTTGTGAGGAGGTGAGTCCTCATCCCATCCTACATGGTTTTTATATAATGCAGGAGCCTGGGCTACTGCCCACTTTCTTGCAAGTGTATATTTTTTATGTATTGGAATTTGATTTGAGAAGGCAGGCATAATCATTTCTTCGCCATGAGGGCACTCTCTGACAAACTCAGGTGGCCAGTCTTTTTCAGCTAAAAGGATGTCATAGCCTTTGGAGAGGTTATCCCAAAATAGACCCCTTATTTTCCTAGTCTTATCTCCCTCTATACGTAATGTTATTTCGTATATTTTATGAGGTTTGCTAACCCTGGTATCTGCAGTTTCCACCTGAATGTATTCATTCGTGTCCACTGTCTCCAGATGATTCATCAGGATCTTGCGAGCTATGCTCACTTCTGCTGCGCTGACTAGCATTGTCTGTGCCCACTCTCCGTTTTTCAGCTGTGTCCTCAGTATCCTCGGCATGTTTGATTACTTTAATACTGGCTACCTTCTTTTTTGGAAATTGTAATTTTTTACTTTGATGAGCAGGTTCCTTGTCTTTGGACTTGACGTGCTCTTCCCTGTGTTCTGACCGTCCTCTTCTTTCCGATTTCTGCGAGGAAGTCTGAAAAGATCGAGAGGGACGTGTATCAATATCTTGATATCTATCAGGTTTCCTCAAATTATCCCTATTTCTAAGGTTGTATCTTTTCTCAGAGGGCTCCCTCTGGGGAGACTTGTGTCCTTGGTCCGGAGATCTTTCTCTCCGCCGAGGAGACCTTCCTCTGGACTGGAATCTTTTTTCTTTGGGAGTGGATTGTTTATTTCCATCCCAGCTCTTTTTTGGAGTGTTTAGATTATTTTTAATAAATACCTTTTCAGGATTTTCAGTTAGTTGTGGTTTCACTGGTTTCCCACCCAAACTATCTCTTCCTAGTTCTTCATAGGATTTTTCTATGATTCTGGCAAGTTCAAATGGTTGTTCTGTTAGATCTGTTTCTTTCAACTTCTGGCGGATCGCCACAGATGCTGCTTCCCCTTTTATGTTGGCTAGTAATATAGCCGAGACCTGCTTGAAGTCTTTCAGTAATTTCATACCCAGAGTTAAAGCAGGTTCTGGACCGTATTCATTTTGAATTTGTCTTAGCACATCTGGTATTACCGCCATGGACGGAACACCATGTGTTTTTGTGTAAATGGAAGCAAAGACTGTGCCCCAAGTGTCACAGTCCTCCACATGTGGTGCGATCCCCATTGGAAGACAGATAGTCAGAATTCTGTGTTTCTCAACAGGGGTAGTATCCGGAAACACTGCCTCTATTTGAGTGATTTTTTGTGCTAACCAGAATGGAATTTGTTCCCGTTTTATGGGTACTTTACCTAGACATGACTGTATGTTCTGTGGTGTGATTTTATTTGTGTTCCCCTGATGAGGGGTCAGCTGTGGAACTTTAATAGCTGGTTGGACTGTTGAAGTCCGCATTACATATTGGACTAATTGTCTATGTATTTTAATTAGTACTTTTAGTTGGCCTAGAAGTTCTGGTATAGACATTTTCTCAATGTCTGGATGTGGTGTGTAGCCGGCTAGAACCAGCCACGTTGCTCCTGGTCTACCTAGTGGACCAAGCCTGGTGATGTGATCATTATGTTT
Source organism: Lissotriton helveticus (assembly GCF_964261635.1). Taxonomy (NCBI): domain Eukaryota; kingdom Metazoa; phylum Chordata; class Amphibia; order Caudata; family Salamandridae; genus Lissotriton; species Lissotriton helveticus. The sequence goes on along the minus strand of NC_136070.1, from coordinate 684,363,101 downwards.
TAGGGCGCCTTTAAACCAGAGCAGGTGCTCTTGGTATTTTAATGGGATTTCCACCTCCTCGAAAGGAGTGTACGCATCCGGAGGTTCCTCTATTTTATAATAGTGGAATTCTTTTGTGACAGCGTTTGCTGCTGGAAAGTTTATCCATGAATAGAATACCTCTGTCTGCCAATATTCGTGTGCCTCAATTACGAATATGACTGTACCACCTCTTGGTGTTAGTCCATTTTCTATAAGTTTAAGTGTTATAGTTTTTCTTATGTTGACCGGGATGAGTATTGCACCTGGGTCAGTCTGCAGGAGACTTGTGTCATCTGCTAGGAGTTGAGCTGCTATTCTAGCTGCCTCCCTATCTTCTTCATTGTCTGACATTTTTACTGACAGAAGGTTTTTTGTTGCAGATCAGGTTTCCAAGGAAACAAAGATTAGGTGCACAATATTTTGGAACACTGTATCCTTCAACGTTGAATAAACCAAAAACTATACATAGAAATCTCTTCCTACTAAGTTCCGGCGGAATTTAACCTTTGACCCACTCCAGACGTCTTTGGAGTATTTATGGGAGAAAGGGTCTGTGTGAAAAAGCACGACTGAGTTACTCTAATGCCTTGCGTTAGATTTATCGCCTTACCAAACCGTTGGGCGCCATGTAGTGTAGTTCCTATATTCCCAATAGGCTCTGCGCATTGGAATAATATCTTCAGTAGTATAGACGTAGGACAGAGGTTAACTAGGTCTTCTACTGACTATTAAGCATGGGCGGATTTTGCGGATTCGTAATCCGCGAATTTGCGGATCTGCGTATTTGCGGATTGCGACAATACGCAAAATCCGCGAATTCTCGCGGATTTACGGATTTTTTGGGGGGGTGTGTGTTCGCACGGGTTTCTGCAAGTTCGCGAGGGTTTTGTACAATTTCGCAAATTGCGAACTTACTTGTCGGGTCGCCAGTTTTGCGAACTTGTTGTTTCTACGTGCCCAGCCTGTTTGCAAGGCTTTCTTCATCACTGCCACCCTCTGTCACCACTGGCACTCTCTTTGGTCACCCATGCCACCCTCTGGCTCACCCATGTCACCCTCTGTGTCATCACAGCACCCTCTGGTTCACCAGTGTACATTATTGGGGCAAAGCAAAGCACTGCCATCCTCTGTCAACACTGGCACTCTGGTTCACCCATGCCACCCTCTGGTTGGCACACCCATGCCACCCTCGGTGTCATCACAGCACCCTCTGATTGACCAGTGAGTGTACATTATTGTGGCAAAGCCAAGCACACCTGCTAAGTGCTTTAAGTTTTGCAAACAACACCTGCCCTGCCCCAACTGACATTAATGAAGGCTGGCACCTGCTTGTCTGCTCCCTTTCCTTTTAGTTGCAATGTAATTTTTTTTTAACAGGATGCAATGGCATACTTGTAACTATTCTGTGACTGTCAGAGCAGGGTCACACAATAGTTGCAAGTAGGCAACCGGATTCTGGAGGGCCCCTTCAGGAAGCACTACAGGTAAATGGTTACAAATGATGAGCTCGAACTTTTGCACCTGCTCGTTGGTTTTGCTTTTGCAAAACTCGTTTTTCGGTAATTTCGCCCTATTCGCGAAGCCCGGCGTCGTGCGAAATCGACCGTGGAAGCCGCAAACTTGCGCGAGTTACCCCAAGGTTGAGTATGGGCGCCGCCATTTTGTTTGCGTGACGTATTTCCGTTTCCGCCCGCTATGTGTAATCTCGCGCAATGAGCGCCTTGCGAATGCAAGTTCGCACGAGTTCACGAGAGAAATCGCGTGCGAACTTACTTACACGCACGTGTTCGGGACGCCATCTTGTTTTTCATTCATTCCTATGTGTCTGGGCATGGTGTTTCTATCCTCTGTATATCTCTGCCATCCTTTGCTTGTTTTAATATTTTTTTGATCTATTTAACTTTTTTTCTATCCCTCTAGTTTTCTAGGTCTATATTTTTGTGTTTTAGGCTACTTTTGTTTACTTTTCAACTACTTTTTTAAACTTTTATTTCCTTCTTCCCTACTCTTATTCTTTTTCATTTTGTCTCCTTACTGCTAACACCTGCCCAGAACATGGTGAAGACAGCTGTCAAGATGCCCATGACGGGCACCGCAGCCCGTGCCCGGCTCCCGTGTGGCCGTTTGAGGGCGGAAATGGTGGTGCCCAGGGAGATCTTCAGCCCTGAGGAGGTGGGCTCACTCGTTTTTTATGTGCAGCGCCGTCTCCCCAGGACCATCCCGGCAGGCGGCAGGATCGCTGCTGGTTATACCAACAGCCAGGAGCGACGGAAGCGGTGGGGGCAGGTGTGCCGGGCCCTTTTTGACATCACGGGGGTCCAGCGCACCTACAATCAAGTGACCCACCGCTGGACCGATATCCTGGACCGGGAGCGCGACCTGCTAGACCTGCTGGGAGTGGAGGTCCCCGGGCTTGGTGAGTAGTAGTAGCAATTTTTTCATCACTCACTACTCTGTTTTTTCTCCTGCTCTGTGTGACTGTGTTATATTGCAAATGTTTGCTTTAACTTTTTTACAAAGAGCAATAATGCTGCTGATTACATTGATAGGAGAGGTAAATTAATATTTCAAAATCTTCTGTGCATTTCAGGTGCACTGTTCTCCTTCTCTGTGGCGGTGCCACTGCTTATTTGTTTTCTATTTTGTGTTCATTTAATTGGGCTGAGTAATGTATGAGTGTACTTTACAGAACTGCGTAATGCTAGACACAAAGGGGCAGATTTACAAGCCCCTTGCGCCACGTTTACGCTGCCTTACCTGACGCACAGCGATGTAAACGTGGCGAATCCATGCGAGTCATGTACAACGAGATGCATCTAAGGAGATGCGCCACGTTAAGGCCTGGGCCTGCGCCACAATGGGTGCGTTCCCACGCAGGGGGGGGGCGTGGGGGGTGGGGGGTGGCGGTCAGGCAGCTGTGCGCCTCGCAAAAGTGCCTGCGTGAAATCTACAAGATTTAACGCAGGCACTTCCGCGACGCTGCTACGTCAATTCTTTATGCCTGCTTGCTTGAAGCAGGCGTAAGGACTGATGCGGTATGTTGAGTATTGGGCAGCCCTGAGCATTGCTATAGTTGCATCGCGCCTGCGACGCGACTCTAGAGATGCGCCCCTCTTTCGTCACGAGATGCGTCACGCATCTGCCTACCCTTGCGCCAGGGTTTGCCGCATTGTAATTGCGGCGCATCTGCCGTGACGCAAGGTTAGTTTTGCGTTACGCATTTGTTCTGGTGCACATCTGGAGGTGTCCAGCTCAGAACTCGTAAGTATGCCCCTAAGTGTCAGATTAGCAATTACCTGCGCATCCCTGCAAAGTGTGCGGCACGCCAGCACCACCCATGGTGCGCCGTATTTACAATGCGGCACACCATGGTCCCAAAACTTCACCGAAGCGTTACGCATCGGTGCCGAAAAGGCGGCTCATTGATGGAGTTGCGTTGCAACGATGGCGCAGCTCCAGCAATGCTGCGTCAAGCCGTAAGTCTGCTTCATGCAGGCGCAGGGTTTCAGTGACGCATCATTGTCCTAAATGACTGATTGAAATTTTATATATTCCCCATAGCCACTTTTAGCATGCGTTCCTGCGCAGGAACGCCCTCCCTTGCGCTGGAACGCTCCCTTATGGCGCAGGGCTTTAGAATGGGATGCATCTCCCATATGCGTCACGTTGTTAATATACGCCACACCATGGCGCCTCTCTTGTTGTGGCGCTGCGTCACAAAAGTGACGCAAGAACGGAGCAAAAGAGCTGCAAGGGGCTTGTAAATCTGCCCCTAGAGTAGAGGCTCAGGTGCAGTCCTTCCTTTGTAGCCCTCTTTTTGGCTGAAATAGTTGGTTCTTGTTCTTTCGAAATGTTTGATTTGGTTGACAAGGACATCGACAAGCAGCAATCATCAATGTTTTCTGTTCATTCTTTCATGTTGTACGTCAGGTCCGCCCAGGGGCAAGCGGACAGAAAAAGCGGATGCAGTGGCTCCAAAGGAGGAGGATGCAGGCCAGGGCGGCGAGTGCTCCTTTGCTGGCCCCAGTAAGTTTTCATTTAAATATAGAGGACCTATTGTTGTCCAAGCGTTCCTAATTTAATTTTTTCGAAATAGTGTTTAGATAGGAGCAAAATCAATAATACTACTGTTGCAGGGACAATTCTCCACAAACCTAACTATGGACACCAAAGACCAGAGTAATAATATTTCAGAGTGACGTGTTTGGCACACTGTATAAACCTGGTAGTGTCAGCGGCACGGACTCCTCCTTGCAAAAATTACAAAACCTTTCGCTCAGTCACTCTAGTCTGGAGGACCAAAAACCACAGAGTCTATTCAAGTTTAAAAGCTTTATTAAAAGTTAAAGTAAACACATATATTAAAATAAAGTTAGCTGGAAATGGAAAAGTGCTTGGTGCTGAGTTGATGAGTAATGGAACACATTTCTTGTGGTCGAGCCGAGCTTTCACCTGGTTTGAAGTTGATGTTGCTCTTGTCCTTAGAAGTCCAGTTTCTGTCTGTTCAGAGAAAAATTATGTGTGTTAAAATTAATCAAGCATTCATCAATTATGACAAAAAAATGCAGCAAGACAACAGCCTTCCCTGGAAGGAGGGACATTTTTACTTTAGACTAGAGTAGACAGTCAATTAATTTTTCTGTTGTTTTCACATTTCTTCATTCATGGACCAAATACTAGTGAGTGGTGTAATCTAACATTCTTAAATCTACTTTGTAGGTGGAACATCTGGTGGCGGGGCCAGCTCGGATGTGGTGGTGATCATTGACTCTGAGTCCGAGGACAGCTCTGGGGAGAATGAGGCGCAAGTGGCCAACGAACAGACTGTGAGGAAGCAGACAGTGGCGGTGGCGAGTACAGGTAAGCTGGATCATGGTACTATCTGACTCTTAGATAGGATATGATGTGTATCCAGTGCTGGCCCAGTGACAAATTACAATATGGTAATTACAGCAGGCTGGGACCGACAGACAGATAGAGGCAGAGACAGAGAGAGAGGAAGACAGAAGGAGAGAGAGAGAGGGAGGGAGCCAGAGGGAGGGTGAGGGAGGGAGACAGAGAGAGAGAGACAGCGAGGTAGAGGGAGACACAGGGAGACAGAAAGAAGGAGACAGAGAGAGAGAGAGAGAGGGAAACAGACATATCGCCTGGGCCTGGTGCAGATGATACGGTTGCTGGTGTGGTTAACGGCTCAGAGGAAAAGTCACTCACTTCTGCCAGATCTCTTTCATATGAAAGAGCATCAAACCAAGGATACAAGTGAGTTGTGGGAAGGGAAATGGTGATTCAAGCGCCCCCCCTTGCCCCTCCCTGCGGACGCCCATGATACTGGCCTGAATAGTTTTGTACTGCGCTGGCTAGTTGCTAGTTGTACTGTGACACAACTTCCTGCTGAATCATTTTGTGTTAATCATATTCTTAAAGAGCATTGGTTACATATTATGTCTTTCTTTCTTCATATAGTTGGTAATACTAAAACCTCAAAACCGACGAGGAGTATGCTGGCTGTACTGGCCCGGCAACGGAGGCTGGAAGCAACTGTTGCCCAATATCGGCGGCTGGTGGAACTGGAGGGGGACGACACGCAGTCCAGTGCCTCAAATGTAACATCTGCATCCTCCTCCGTGACCCCACGTTCTGCCGGTAAGCGCAGTGCTCCAGCGAAACGGAGCCGTGCTGGCAGACGCCACCGCCAAGCATCAAAGGCTGCACCTCACAGCAGTGTAAAGGCTCGCTTGCGCCGAGCACTCCGCAGAGTGTCCGACCTAGAGGCGGAGGTCCAGAAATGGAAAGACTATCAGAATGTGGTGGAGGGCCTCCGCTTAGATCACGCCACCCTCCAGGAGAAGTACGATGCCCTGGCCCTAAGGCATGATGCCCTGGAGGCCAAACTCAACACTGTGCATCCCTAGAGTGTCCCTTGCCCCTTTTTTAGAGACTTTTGGGGGGTAGGAATTGGGAGTTGGGTTTTTGGGGACTTTTGAATGACGATTTATTTGTTGGGGTTAGGGAGGGTCTTGCGGGAGATTATTTTGTTAGGGATATAAAAATATACTTTTTCAAACTTTATCTGAGCATACCTGTTTTTTTACTACTTTTGAGCTTGGTGGGTGATGGTTTTGCAGTAAGTTCATTTAACTGAACACTGTCATCGTGTTGGTTGACGTGTAATAGGCCAAATGTTTTCCAAAGTAAATGCCTGTCACAGAGTTTGTTAATTTAAGAGCCCTAGGACTTTACTACTAGTACCACTGTCACTCTCTCGCCTCTCCGAATACTCCATTATACTACCTCCCATCCAAATGCTTATCTTACCTGTAATTTGTGTTTGAGGGCTGGCTCCACCTGGAATTCACAGTGTCCAAAGGCGTTCTGTAGCAGGGCCCCAACTGGAGTTTCCCGGCGTGGATTTTCTGCAAAACAAAAGCAATCAACATTAGAAATATGGCAGCGGTGCTCACAGACCCCAAAATCCTAGAAGCCCCACAGACAGCACCCCTAAGACAGGCAAGCGAGCAATAATAACGCCTAAACGTTCATGTGTAATAGGCCAAATGTTTTCCAAAGTAAATGCCTAACCAATTTCATCCCTTAATAGACCTTGCCAGCAATGGCCCAGCCAAGACCCCTAAACCCAAACGCAAAAAAGTCACACTTAGCAAATTGTATTTAAATGAGGACTCACTACTTCCAGACAGTCCCTCTTTAGGGGACTCGTCAACGTAAGTTTCTTCATTGTGCAGAATCCAGGCATCAGCATTACGGGAAATGGATAGGGTGAGTCTGGAGGAGGAGGATAGACGACCAGGACTGAGTTCTTGTCAACTAACTGTTGTGAACCTGAGGAATGCTGCGGCATCAAAATCAAGACAGTTCTGTTGATGGGCTTGTTGTTTGATGGGGTGATTACAGTTTTGTTGTGAATGTGATGAAGCACTTGCTAAAAAAAGAAAGACAGACACACAGGAATAAAAGTGACTAAGGACTAATTTTAAGGTTAATGAATCATTGACTCATTTTCAGAACTCACTGTCAGGGAAGCAGAGCTCGTCCTCAAACTCTGCAAATTGAGTCGGTAGTACTTCTGGTAACTGAGGAGAACTTTCCTCAGGTAGGTCGGTGTCCTCGTCTTCTTCCTGCGTGCATTCTCGTACTTTGTAATCTGGTGGTATGAAGTGCTGGTTCATCTTTATCATGGTGAGCCGCTCCACATTTGCGGGCAAGAGGCGGGACCTTTTGCAAGTCACAATGCCACCAGCAGAACTAAAAACACGTTCTGAAGACACGCTTGCGAGTGGGCAAGACAAGTAATTGATAGCCAGGTTGGTGAGCTCTCGCCATATGTTTCTTTTCCCATGCCAATACGCCAATGGGTCCTCAGTAATATTGACCGCTGTTGAGTCATCCAGATAGGCCTGCACCATTGAAAGAATGTCCTCCCGGATTCCTGTACTTTGCACTTCTGTGTGCTTTCTGGGACAAGGAAACCCTAGCTCACTTAGCCAATTCGCTTCAGACATATCGCCTGGGCCTGGTGCAGATGATACGGTTGCTGGTGTGGTTAACGGCTCAGAGGAAAAGACACTCACTTCTGCCACAGGCACAGATGCAGAAGTGCTTTTTTGGGACGCCTGATGGCCTGCTGATTCACTAGTAGTACTGTCTTCTCCTACAGTTTCCTTCCGCTCTCTTTCAAAACGAATGGCTGACTGAGCTAGCCAACCTTTGTACTCTGCAACATCTGATGTTTCAAAAGGAATTATTACTTTGCCAAACAATGGCTTTTTGTAACGTGGATCCAGAATAGTAGCACAAATGTAGTGCTGTTGTTTATTGATATTTACAAGCCGTTCATTGCTAACTAGGCGTTGTAATAATCTCTGCGCCAACTCATATGCTTCATTCTTTCCAGCATCCTTTAATTTTGAAGACACCACCTTGACTTGGTGCTCGAGCTTCAGCAACAATGGGATAGCTTTGCTCAAAGAACAGTCCTCCCTGCTGACGTCACGCGCGAAGACCTCAAAAGGACGAAGCATGTCTGTCAGGCTTTTAACTAGCTGCCATTGCTCCACCGCTAGCATCATTTCTGTCGTATCACCACCCAGGTTGTAGAAATACTCATTGACTACTGGAAACAGCTCATGCAGACGCTCAAGCATGTAGAAGGTTGAGTTCCAACGTGTTGCCACCTCCTGGATAAGTGCTTTCACTGGCATTCTACGTACATTTTGCTGGCGCCTCAGCTCCTTCGGGGCCTTAAAAGAATGGTTGAAATGTGTGCATATTCTTCTGCAGATGGTCAGTATTTTGTCGACTGCAAGTTCTTTTTTCAAGAACTTTTGCACGACAAGGTTCATACAGTGCGCCAAACACGGCACTCTGAAATAGTAACCGTCCTCCATGGCCCTAACTACATTGCTGCCATTATCAGTAGAAACATAACCAACCTTGCAATTTCTTGGGGGCAGCCATTGCGAGACCTTTTTGTTAAAGTCATCCAAAATGTTGGCTGCAGTATGACTTTTCTCCATGCCAAACATGGCTAATGTTGTATGTTTACGAGCACCCTTAAAAATCTCGACCAAGTCACCACCTGCATTTATCTGTTTTGTTACCCCTGAAAAAGAGACCCAGTGTGCAGTGATGCACATGTAATCAAGGGCTTGGCAACTGGTCCACATGTCTGTTGTCAGGTGTATAGTGTGAACAGCACTCTTCTGCAAAGCTGCCCCAACCAACTCAAGCACCTCTTTATGTAGTGCTGGAACAGCAACCCTGGCAAAATAGAACCGGCTAGGAACCTTCCATTTAGGGGCCAGTGTTGCCACGAGTTCAAGAAAACCCACACCTTCGACAAACGAAAAAGGGAGAAGGTCCACCGCTAGCATTTTAGCCAGCTTAGTGTTATACAGGCGTACATTTGGGTGGTTGCGTTGAAATTGCGCATCTGAGGAGAACATGGCTGAAATGGTGCGCTGGACAAATTTCCTGGATGATGCTGATGCCTTCTTCGACCCACTTCTGCTCAGTGTTGACATTTTCCGCATTGGTGTGTCTCCCAGACTCTCAGTGTGCCTCCTATGTGTTCCGGAGGGTGTGGTGCTGCCAGGGGTACTGGGTGCAACCAGACAAATGTCTGACGCTTCTTCTACCTCCCCGTCATCTTCAGATGAAACACCTAGTATGGGTATATTTTGGCCACTTGCCCTTTGGGATTGCTTTCCCTTGATGTTTGCTAGGTGCGCAAACCATTCGACAGCGTGCCTTCTTTGAAGATGACCTATCTGGCCTCCGGTTCCATAGTTGGTACCAGTCTTACCACGGCTAACTCTAGTCTTACAAATGCAACAAACGGCTATGTTATCATACTTTGCATGGACACTAAAAAAGTTCCAAACTGGGGACTGGAAACTTCTGGTTTTGCCGCACGAGATGATACTGCCAATGCCAGATGAAGCAGTGGTGGATGAGCCTTGCAGACATCTACTGGGTTGTGCAATTATTGCAGCAACCCTACTTGAGGGAGTCGAGCTGGATGGAGTCCCCCTCTGGGGTGAAAATATGGGAGCTGTAGGTTTTGTTGAACTTGTTGTACTACTTGACTGCGTTGGTGGTGCTACCAGTGCCACGTCGCCAGGGTCACGCTCAGCATGACGTCGGGATAGGGTATAAATGTCTGTCTGCTGCATGGCCGGTGTGGCTGGAATGACGTGTGTGATGACTAGGTCATTGCTGTCATCCTGTTCATCAACATCAGAATGCACCACTTCATCAAGTCCGGCGTTCGGATCCATAAGTATGAGCTTTCCGGGGCCCTTCCTTTTAACATTTGATACCTTTCGCAGCGAATGGTGTGCCTCCCTCTCAGACGTCGGAGATGGTTGCCAATCTAGATCCAGATCATCTGATGGAGCGGGGCTTGAAGAGGAACTTATACACACACTCCTTGATCTTTTCCTTGCTGGGGAGCTGGGAGAAAATGAATCATCAGGAGGAATGCCTTCGTCTTCCTGACATGATACCCCGGCTCCAAAGTCAATTTCCTCCTGTGCCCCTACTTCTGGAAGAACAGCCATTGTGGGCACTTGCACCGCTCCATGCGCCGCTACATGGGCCTCTTCACTGACCTCTACTTGCAACTCTCCATGGACCTCTCCTTCTCGGCCTTCTCTTTCTCGGCCTTCTCGGCCTTCTCTTTCTCGGCCTTCTCCTTCTCGGCCTTCTCCTTCTCGGCCTTCTCCTTCTCGGCCTTCTCCTTCTCGGCCTTCTCCTTCTCGGCCAGCTCCTTCTCGGCCAGCTCCTTCTCGGCCAGCTCCTTCTCGGACAGCTCCTTCTCGGCCAGCTCCTTGCGCATGTACTTGTGCTTGTACTAGTAGCCCATGCAGTTGTTGTTGCTGCTTTGGTTGTTGAATAGTACTTGTGAGATGAGTTACAACCTGTGTTGATGGTGTGCTGCTACTTTCTTGCGATGAGCCAACATCACTGGTCGTTGGTGATTGAACCACTAAACAGGCTACCTGTGCAGCACTCATGGTGGGCCTTTCTTTTTTCCACAAAAATTTAGTGGTGGTGCCACCAGTCTCCTTGGTAAGTGGTGCCACTTGCTTCTTCTTCTCCTTAGTAGAGACATCTTTCTTGCAAGAGGAGCTACGGGCACCTCTTTTTGGAGCCATCTTCTTCAGATGTCTGAACAACAGGCCGCAGCAGGACTTCTTCCTGGCACTGATGCTCAACGATGATGCAGAGTTATTGACTTTGTGCACCTAAAAGCAAACAAAGACAGAGGAACATCAGTAAATATATGTTGCATATGTAGCGCTTCAATGAATAGTTTGCAAGTAGGCATTTATGAATACACACGTGCACACCACACAATATGGAAATTTCAAAATTAGGAATTGCTAAATTTTTGGGAAACAGGAATTTAACATTGATCCAAGAGAGCACACACACAGAGGGTTATAGTTTCATGTACCACTGACTCCCCCTGGGCACAATGGGTGAAAGCAAGGCAAAATGGGTGCAGGCCTGTGGCACAAAGCTCACTGCCTGCCTTCAAAATGGCCGCTTGACCCCCATCCACATGGCCAGGACCATGCCTCAAAATGGCCCCCACCAACATAGCCAGCCCCCAACCCCTACTCCAAAAAGTCAAAAAACACAACACCAATCAAATCACCACAATCCAATGCCATCCATCAAGTTTCAGAAGGTTTATGCTGCCTGCTGGTGGTTTTCTGGTGCAGAATTGCAATTTTTGCAATTTCGCGAGTGCGAGGTTGTTGCTTCACGACGCGAACGTGGCGAAAAACCAGCTAAATCCGCGAACAGACCTATTCTGGGCCCCCTGGGCATGATAAAATCACAGCACACTGGGTGCAGGCCTATGGCCTAAAGCACACAAACTGCCTTAAAAATGGCCCCTAGACCCCCACCCACACGGGACCAGGCAATAAATGGCCCCCACCCACATAGCAAGCCCCCAACACCACCCCAAAAAGTCATAAAACATACAAATATCACCACAATCCAATGCCATCCATGCCCTGGCCAGAATCATGTTAAAATTCAACAAAACAGTTGTATCATGCATGCACCCATAACTAAGCCTGGTAGTTTTCAACTCATGTGCAGAATTGTAATTTTTACAATTTCGCGAGTGCGAGATTGTTGCTGCGCGGGACGCGAGCAGTGCGAACACAGGCAAATTTTTTTTAAAAATCCGATTTTCGCCTGGGCATAATGGAAAAAATCAGAGCAGACTGGGTAGCCCCCCTAGGGCACAAAGCACACTGCCTGACTTCAAAATGGCCGCTTGACCCCATCCACATGGCCAGGACCTGCAGGATCATGCCTCAAAATGGCCTCCCACCAACATAGCCAGCCCCCAACCCCACCCCAGAAAGTCGAAAAACACACACAAAAATCACCACAAACAAACAACATCAACTTATCAACTTACTTGTGAAAACAAATTTCGAATCCAAAAGTAATCCAAGAAGCCTCAAAGCCAAATCTCCAGCAGCATCCACAAAAAGTAATCCTTCCCAGTCAAGATCGAATTCATAGTGGCCAGGAAATGGACTAAGCAATGGGAGGAGCTTGCTGGACAGGAACAGGAAGTTGGAGACTGGGTCACTTCCTTCACCCCTCCCCAATTGTAATTTTTGTAATTTCGCGAGTGCGAGATTGTTGCTGCCCGCGCCGCGGCCCGCGAGCAGTGCGAACACAAGCAAAAAATCCGCTGCGCGCGGATTTGCGTATGTTCGCCACATCCGCGAGAGTTCGCGGATTGCGGATTTACCGAAAATCCGAAAAATCCGCGAGCGGAACGGATTTTGCGCCCATGCTTACTGACTATATTAGACTTAAGTTTTGTGTGCCAGCTAGCTCAGAGTTCACTAGAAACTTTCTCGAGTAGGCAAGGAGGAGTTTAACCTCCCTGGATAGACAAGAAGGGATTTAGTTTCTGACAACCATAAAACATGACAACTTTGCTCTCCCTGAATAAGAGTGTATCTCTAGAGTCGTTTGAAAACAAAAGACAGCTATTTTACTCAGTCAATACGTGCGTACTTAGTTTCACCAGATTGCAGAGAAAAGAAGAGACGGGTGTTTCCAATAAAAGGTGTTATTTATTGATCAGTCTCTTTTCTCATACAAGAGAAATGAATTGCTATGATTGCAATACTTATAGTTAAGTAAAAGTGCATACAGTAAAAGCAGGATTATGAAATAATACTGTAAAAGCATGGATATGGTTTCTTAGCCATATGATACTTTAAAATGGATAAAATAGATACATACATATATACATTGACTAATCGTACTCAACTGGTGCTTCTAACTACGCCTACCCCGGTGTACCTGATCTAAGCCTAATACATGGGAGGGAGTAAGTAAGTAGCAGTTTAAGTTAAGTTTGGTTTGCCAAGAATCTGACTCAAGAATTCTCTGTAAGGGTTTAGTCAGTTCAGTACCTGGGGATTTGAAGGCAGGAGGGCTGGTATCTCTCTCTCAGAACTCGATATCCCAGTTCACCCGCAAAGGCAAGCTGGAAGCGCCGGAAGCTGGATTTCTCGGCAGGAGAAAAGACAGCATCTCTCTCAGCGCGTCAAAAAGGAGGGGCAGCGTCCGTTGGCTCTCATCAGCTGGGCTCTCCACAAGTAGATCGCTGCTCCAGATTCACCACCACCGGTCTTTGCTTAAGGCAGCGTTGGTATATTTATACCTGAAAGGTGCCGGGTTTGACGTAAGGATGGACATAAGACGTCAATAAGATGTCACTAAGAACGGGTCATTCTTACAGTGCTTTACAGGAGTTCTCGGACGGAATCAAAACAATAGTAGTCGGGGATTTCCCAGGTTTGCTGAAGGCTTGGATTTGTTTAAGAACTCGGTGTGCTTTCTAGGGGGCTGGAGGAATAGAGCTTGCTTAATGTGACAGCATTCGCTATGACTAATTTATGAAACGGGTTTCTATGCCGTTGTAGGGATATTATTGATTTATAACCGGACAAGGGCAAAGAATAGGATATTGATTCAGGTACCTAGATAAAACACACTACAGTCCCGTCCTGATCCTAATCTGGTTTTCCTGTCCTGTCCTGGGGTGTCCATTCTGCACCTGCTGTCCCATTGATGACTGTCCTTCCTTGGGGTATTTCCTGTCCTTAACTGACCCGTGGCCAGGGTTGGTCTTCACACCATTCTAGGTAAATATATAGTGCTGAAACTCTATACTGCACCTTCTATTTTTCTGTCTTTGCTTCAATAAAGACATACCTTTGTATACGTTAATTTTCCATGCTTTTCGCAATCTACTATATGAAAAGTAATACATTATTTTTCTTAGCATGTTCCTATGTTTCCCTTCCTTTAAGCACAACTCTTCATACTGTTTATGAAATATAGATGTGGTTTATAATTTTCTCTTATAAGACTGATTGAAGTAATGTCGGCAGAACTGTAGCGTGTTCCCTTTTTCCCCTTCCTATGGATGTATAGGATTTCTAAATTCTCATTCAACTCTTAAGTATTTTTCCAGTAGTGAAATTCTAGTATAGTGCCTAAGATTGGCCCAGTTATAATCATTTCATTCTGAAATTCCATTTCTGAAAAAACTGCTTAGCATGTTCCCTGTTCTTACCTTCCTTTTAGACTCATAAATGGTTGCCCTAATTTTCTTTCTCTATGGTTATGTGCTGTTCGTTATCTTGATTATTGATTGCCTCTTAGTTGTAAATTGTATGCTCTCCGAATCTGAATTCTAGATAAAATCTTTAAAACTTCCCAGTAGTTTGTGGTCATTTAATTACAAAGAAAAATAAAAGTTGGTACATGGTTTGTCTGCCTTTCTTTTACAGCTAGCTCCCTGATCCATTGTGGTAATAGGTACCCGTAACGGTGGATTGGTAAGTCGGGTACAGAAGAAATAAATAGGAAGGAATCAGGGTTACTGGTAGTAGAGTGTAAGGTCACCTGATTAATGTATATGATAAATTGGAAGTTTATGGGCCCGATGCGTGTATGGTGAAATTATTGGCCGGGTGACCTGCGCGCTCTATCAGTAATTTTCTGGTAGCAGAGCTATGGTTAGGGACTAGTTAAAGTTAGATAGGACTAGTTAAGAAAGCTAGGTAGGTCGGATGCTGCTATAAAGATTTTTGCTGCTAAAGTCGTAAAAATATTGTTGATAAAATTTTGATCGATCACGTCAAATGTTTTTGCTTTGAAAATTATGAGATGTTTTAAATTGTTTTTCTTATTGTTATATTGATACATGTATTAACCCACTTGTTAGTTAATGTTTAATGTTTGTCTGGAATCCCCGGGGAATTGAATAGCGGGTGGTGAAGAGAATCCACGCCGTGGTGAGGTCACTTACTCTAGGAAAATTGGTGCAGGTTAGGCAGAACTGGAAGCACTGATTAGGGTTTTCTGAATGTATGCTTGAATAAATGATAGCAAAGAGTTCGCTGGCAAAACTTCTATTGTGATATAACCTAGTAAGGGTCACACGGGAGGAGTAGCAGGTCCATCTGAGCTTGGGTGACAGCAAAAGGGTTCGCTGGTGAAACTTTAGACTTAGTATATATCCCGGAAAGAAGTGGATGAGTCAAAGAAGTAGCAGGTTCCCTAATGCTTGAGTGAAGGGTAGGCGGAAGAGATCTATCCGTAGTGTATGAAAAGTAGACAGAAGAGGTTTACTTGCAGTAAAACGTAATCTTTCCTTTCTAGACACTCGAGTACAGTGGCGAATGTGTTTACGTTGTTAAATAACTAAAGCACTTGCACTTTAAGAAAGAAATTAAGTTTCCGTTACCTTGTGAGGGAGGGAGTCAGTTGCGGAGCTGGTCTGACGTCACTCTGTGCCGCGCTGGTATTGGTCGAAACAGCGGGTGTGTAGCGGAGCTGAAATTGTAAAGGAGGGGTGAGTGCCGAAGCGTGTGAACCTGTCTCACGAAAGGCCGCGCACCCATTGGTCGAGATTATTTGAAACCGTGCACTTGATTGGTTGCACGAAAACTAAAAGACGCACTTGGATTGGGAGTGATTTTATAAACAAAGTCGCTTGCAGGAAGTTATATGTGGCATTCGTATAGACCGCATACTAGACCTGATCCACGACATTTGGGGTTTGAGAACGATCAGTGGAAAGGGCATAACACCAGCATTATGTACGGAAATAAGAGAAAATTGTCCCTTGTAAACAAAGTGAAGAATTATTTCAAAAAGAACAAACCGATTAAGACTAGAGAAGGTGTTGTCATACCGCCACCTAATACTCCTGCATCTTTCATGATGTTTGATAAAGGGTACCACTCGTGTGTATGGTTTGAAAACTGGGCGGAATACACAAAGGATGACGGAGTTTTGGCTTTTCCGTTAGAGGGTACATTCAATGGCAGAATTTTATTTAATTTGAGAACCCGAATGAATGATTTACATCCCAGACCTAGATTGACACAGTACGAAGCGTTAGAGGAATGGGAGATAGAGGCTTTTGAAAGAGACAAGCCCCGTATGGATAAAGGTTTAACCAAATGGTATCCGAAACTGAAACAAGAAACCCGAGATAAAAAGATGAAACAATGGAGACAGAATATGATAGTCGAGGGACTATATCCAATGATGTCGATGGGTGGTTCTGTGGGGAAGAAAAAGGCAGAAAAGACCAAGCACTGGGTAAATAGTGGGGAATCGGATGATGATTATTTGGAGGACTTATTCATGAAAAATCCGCCTCCTTATAATGAAGGACCCAGATCCTCTAGTGCAGGGGATGCTTCCCAAAGACCCCATGTGAGGAAGGGAATAGATCCGTGAATGCAAGAGACAGCTGTCTGGTACCTACCTATAACGAGGGTCTAGGACCCCTGGGTGCCAAAAACTCCTGTCTAAGACCACCGTTTAGTGGAGAATCAAGATATTCAGGTGGAAGGGATTTTGGTCAGAGACCTCTGTATGAGGAAGAAACAAGACCCTTAAACACAGGAAGCCTGTTCCCGAAACCTAATTATGGTGAAGGACCAAGTATGATGCATCCAACTGCCCCAACCTTGACTCCGCAAATAGTACCTGAAATAAGCCTGGACAGACTATTGCAGGAAAGAGAGCGAGAGGCTCTAGCCCAACAAAGAACCGAAATAATTCAGAAAATTTCCCAGTTGAATACAAGTCCCGAAGCATTGACGATCCCAGTAACTATTGGACCAGTGGTTCCTTTGTATGGGAATAACCAGGGAAGTCCAAAGACTCCGATCATTACCCCAACTATAGTACAGCCAAGAAAAGAACCCTTAATCGTAGATGATCAGACCAGTGAATGTGAATCTGAAGTCTCCTTAATGGATTTGCCGATTAGGGATGCAGGAAAAGAGTTGCAGAAAAGACATAATCCTTTCAATACGAGAGAGATTCAAATGGAATCGACTTCAGGTACCAAAAGTGTCACATTAGTGACTCCTGAAGAAATTGAGAGATGGAGTCAAGAATTAGAAAGACAAACTCCTCAGTCAAAACCTTTAGATATCTATAAACTAAGAATAGAAATGGAAGAACTAACGGCTGGAAACGTGGGGTTAGACAGATTAAATACTTATTCCGAGGAAGAGCTACTATTCATCTGCAAGAGTTTTACCCGTAATACCAGAGTGCTCCATGAGAAACTAACTGACACTGCAGCTAGTATGGGAATAGATATTTCAAAATCAAAGCCATTACAAAAACCCTATAAAGCTGATTTCTCAGACAAAGATTTGGAAAACATGAATGTGTCAGGGAAAAAGGCGCAGATCAAAGAACTATTGACTGTGTTGCAAAAATGGGGAGACGTAGAAAAGTGGAAACCAGGTGGGAAAAGAAAAAGGATGAGGCTAGATCTAAACAGACGTCTTCCGAGTTCGTTCTAAAGGAAGCTGACAAGACAGAGCAGTTATACCCTATGCGTGAAGTGCCAGGTGGGAAATATGTGCATGTACCATGGTCCAGACAGGATATTGTGTCCTTTACAAATGACTTTCCAAAGTTACGGGAGAAACCTGTGGACTGGTACAGACAGGTGGAAAGGTTTGTAAAGGTGCAAAAGTGCCTGTGGAAAGACCTGGATGGGTTTTTCGATATAGTAGTTCCTGTAGATTTGTGGACGGAATGCAAAATCGCCGTTGGTTGGCCTAGTGAGGAATACCCGAGGAACTCTGCTACAGGTGCTCCTTCAGATGAGGTAATGAGAAAATAGGAACAAGTAATGTTACACCTGAAGGGAAAAGTGCCTGCAAAGGAAACTGATTGGACCAAAATAGATAGAACCACGCAGGAAAGGGATGATACTGTGCACTCCTTTTATGAAAGACTGTTACAGGTGTTTAAAACGTACAGTGGTATAGATAACATCGAGATGAAGGATATGACCCACTTCATTTACAGGTATGTAAACGGTTTAAGACCCGAAATTTGTCAGTGGATCAAAGACAATAAAATTTGTTGGCAGTCTAAGAAAATGGATGAGGTCTTGCGGTACGCAAAGTACTGTGAAGACGAGATGGCTGACAAGCGAAAGGCCCTGAAGGAGAAGGTTATGTGGGCACAAGAAAAACTAGCGGTGAATAAGAATTCCCAAAATCAAGGTTCTGGGGGTGGAGGGAAGCCCAGAGTAAAAATGAGTCGGGAAGAAGCCAAAAAGAAATTTCCTTGCCACCAGTGCGGAGAAATCGGGCACTGGAGAGACGAGTGTCCCTACTTACAGAATAGTGACCTCCAAACTACTGATTTAAATCCACAGACGCAGAATGAAAGGCCAAGAAAGACCCAGCAACAGGTAAAGGCGAGTCAGTTGCCCCGTGCACCTAAACCGAATTACAAAGGAAAAACACCGTAGGGTGAAGACATAGAGATCTGGGGAGGCAAGGAGGATAGAAATACAGCAACTTCGCAATTTTTGTTGAATGATACTTTTCTCTGAGACGATCAATACTGACGGGGCCTGAGAGGGGAGGACGAGGAGTGCGTACTTGGCGCCTCCTTGCCGGTAGACCAGTCAGGGCCATACATTGAAGGAAAGGTTGAAGGCAATGATGTCACCTTTCTGTTGGACACTGGTGCTACTCGTTCTACTGTGAGAACAGCAGACGTTCCAAACCTACCCCTCTCGGGAGAAGCAATCCAAGTAGTGGGTGTATCTAATCAATTGATAGTACCCCAGTCACTGAGCCCATGGAGATCATAATAGGAAATTTCAAAGAAATGCATAGATTTGTAGTTTGTGATACCAGTCCAGTAAACTTACTGGGACGTGATTTGTTGTGTAAAATGAACTGTACCATCTTTTGCACACCAAAGGGCGTCAAAATTCAAATCCCGGACGAAGATGGAATATACAAATAATGTTAATCAAACCTGACTCAGAAATTAAACAGTTGACTATACAAGACTTACCCGAAGAACTCCAAAAGACAGTGAAACCAGAAGTATGGGACCTGATGGCAAATGTAGACCCAATCAAAATAGCCATGAAAGAAAATGCAGTTTACACCAATACCAAGCCATACAAAATGAGTGCAGAAGTGAGAGCAGGAGTTGCCATTGAAATAAAAAGATTGCTAGAAGCAAACATCATACAAGAAGTGATGAGTAGCCCATGTAACTCACCCATAATTGGAATCAAGAAACCTAGTGGCAAGTACAAGGTAGTGCAGGACCTGAGAAAGGTAAACAAAATTGTTGTCCCCTGCTGTCCTATTGTTCCGAACCCAGCAGTGATCCTGTATCAGATTCCCTGGGATGCTGAGTGGTTCACCGTGATAGACCTATGTCACGCATTCTTTTCGATCCCATTGCATCCATACAGCAAATTTCTTTTCTCATTTGCATTCGACAGTCACATGTTCGTTTGGAATCGCGTCCCTCAAGGGTATACAGAAAGCCCCTCTATCTTTAATCAGATTCTGAAAAAGTACCTTGAATCTTTTGTCTTACCTGGAAAATCTGTTTTGGTGCAATATATAGACGACCTCTTGGTGGCGTCTAAGAGTCAGAGAGATTGTGTTGTTGACACCATTGCCTTACTGAATCACCTAGGTGAAGGAGGACATAAAGTATCACCTGACAAACTTCAGTTCTGTACCAAGTCAGTAAAATATCTGGGGCACCAGATAGAAAAAGCCATCAGGAAGGTTACTTCAGAGAGAGTCAGAATAATTCGAAACATGCAGTTACCCCGTACTCAGAAAGAAGTCAGAATGTTCCTTGGAGTTGTAGGTTATTGCAGGCAATGGATGGTGGGATTTGCAGTCCTGGCAAAGCCTTTGATAAAAATGACAAAGAAAGGAGCAAAGGACCCAGTGGAATGGGATAATGAAAGCTTGACAGCATTTACTAAATTACGAGAATGTCTGTGTACAGCCCCTGCTTTAGGGATGCCTGATTATTCTAAAGAATTTTCATTGTTCTGTGACACACGAGACAATTGTGCATTGTCAGTCTTAACTCAGGAGCATGGTTTGACTAGACGTCCAGTAGCATATTTTTCTGCTACTTTGGATCCAGTGGCTGCTGGATTACCCGGATGTCTGAAAGCAGTAGCTGCAACTTGCACGAGTCTAGAACAGAGTGAATCCATTGTTATGGGATATCCTGTAACTGTGTATGTTCCACATGCAGTTGTAATTTTACTGACCAGAACTAAGACCCAGTATCTCACCCCTAGTCGGCTGACTAAATACGAGAGGATTCTCGTGGGTGCTGCAAATGTAGTCATTACTCAGTGTAACATCCTGAATCCAGCTACCCTGCTACCAGACTCAATAATTGCAGAAGCAAAGGGAGAGGTCGAGCATGATTGCATTGACCTGACAGAATTCAGTACTAAACCACGCCCAGACATCAAGGAAGTGCCCCTGCCTGTAGAGGATAGCGAGTTGTTGGTGGTTGGCTCATGTATGAGACACGAACTTGTAGGCCTAAGTGCTGCTTATGCTGTAGTCACAGTGCAACGCATTGAAGAAGCATCCTGTTTATTTGACGTGAAGTCTGCACAAGTAGCCGAATTGATTGCATTGACAAGAGCTTGTAAAATTGGGAAAAATAAAAGAATAACAGTATATACTGACAGCCAATACTGTTATGGGGTCGTGCATGACTTCGGCCAATTGTGGCTACAGAGAGAGTTCCTGACTTCTTCAGGTACTCCTATCAGAAATGGAAAGGTTGTACAAGAATTACTGGATGCAATCCAGTTACCAAAAGAATTGGCAGTGGTCAAATGTGCTGCTCACAAATCTGGCATTGATCATGTGACAGTAGGAAATCGATATGCTGATGAAGTGGCCCAACATTGTGCCAAACATCGAATGTCTGTGAACATCAAATTGGGGGGATATGGAAACAGCTTCCAACTTATGGTGTTTGGGGATGTGCCTATGTGATGTATTTCCTATGGGAACTGTATCAATATTCCTGCTTCTGACCCTTGCCCGGTTAATAAATCAATAGTGGCCATACAACGGCACAGAAACCCGTTTTCTGATTAGGTCATAGCGCATGCTACCACATTAAGCAAGCACTATTCCTCCAGCCCCCATAGAAAGCATACCGAGTTCTCAAAACAAATCAAACCTCCAGCAACCTGGGAAATCCCCCGCAGCTATTGTTTTGATTTAGCCAAGAACTCCAGTAAAGAATGTAAGAACGACCAGTTCTTATGACATCCTTATTGACGTATTCATGTCCATCCTTACGTCAATCTCGGCACCTTTCAGGTATAAATATTACCGATATTGCCCTAAGCAAACACACGGTGGTGGTGACGAGATTGGAGCAGCGCGACTTGCCGAGGAGCCCAGCTGATAGAGAAAGCCCACGGACGCTGCCCCTCCCTTTTGACGTGCTGAGAGAGACGCTGCCTTTTCTCCTGCCGAGAAATCCAGCTCCGGCGTTTCCAGCCGCCCTCGCAGGCAGCTGGGATATCAAGTCCTGAGATTGAGATACCAGCCCTCCAGCCTTCTAAATCCCAGGTACAGAACTGAATAACCCCTTACAGAGAATTCTTGAGTCAGACCCTTGGCAAAGCAAACTTAACTTAAACTGCTACTTATCTACTCCCGCCCACGTATTAGGCTTAGGTCAGGTACACTGGGGTAGGCGTAGTTAGAAGCACCAGTTGAGTACGATTAGTCAATGTATTATTTATTTTATTTATTTATTTATTGCATTTCTATGGCGCGACAGCTACCCTGAGGGTTTCCCGGCGCCCTGGATCAGCATTTCATGTAGACGTCTCACGGCCGTTTATAGGTCAAATAGCCAGGCTTTCACTCCCTTGCGGAATCGAAGGTAACAAGGTTCCAGTCTTAGATGGATAGGGAGTGAATTCCATAGTGCCGGTGCTAGGTAAGAGAAGGAGCGCCCTCCTAGCCGAGCTCTCTTTACCCTGGGCACGATAAATTTAGCTTTCCCTGCTGAGCGTAGATTTCGCGAGGGAAGGTAATTTCTAACCATTTTACATAGATACCTAGGGGCTATTCCTGCATTTATTCTGTACATATAGCACAAAGCTTTAAACTTTACTCTGCTGGAGATCCTCAACCAGTGTAAGTTTTTGAGATGTTCAGTCATCCTTGTTCTCCCTGGGAGATTAAGGAGCATTCTTGCTGCGGAATTTTGTACCACTTGTAATTGGTTCAATATTCTATTCGTGGTTCCCAGAAATAGGACATTGCCGTAATCTAAACGCGACATTATTAATGCCTGGATGACAGTCCTTTGTGCCCCCTCCGGTAATTGCCATAGAATTTTTCTAAGCCATTTAAGGATAAGAAGGCATGTGGAGGCAGTTTTAGCTATGTGTATCTGCATGGTCATGTTGTCATCGATAATTATCCCTAGATTCCTTACATGCTGCACTGCAGTTGGAGGGTCACCCATCTCGTAAGGCCAATGTGTTGGGTTCCAGAGGTTCTTTTGATTGCCGAATATTAATAATTCGGTTTTGTCTCCGTTCATTTTTAATTTGTTCGTCTGGAGCCAAGTGGCCATTTTAAGTAGTCCAGCACGAAGGGGAGAAACAGTGTCTTTGTCTGGGGCGGAAAGGGAGAACACCAGTTGCGTGTCATCAGCATAGGAATATATGGTAAGTCCCATTTCTTCCGCAATTTCAGCTAAAGGGGTGACGTATATGTTGAATAGAAGGGGGCTTAATATAGAGCTCTGAGGTACACCATAGGGAGATGAGTGTATCTCGGATCGATTATTTTTAGAGAAGACCTGATAGGTTCGTTGCCGGAGAAATTGTTTCAGCCATTTCAGTGCCTTCCCTTTTATTCCAATATCTTCTATTCGTTTGATTAGGGTATCATGGCAAATGGTGTCAAAAGCGGCACTCAAATCCAAAAGGATGAGTGCCGTCGTGCCTCCTCCATCGAGTTCTTGGCGAATGATTTCTGTCACCCCGAGTAGGGTAGACTCTGTAGAGTGCCCTATCCTAAAACCCGATTGGGAGGGATGTAGGAGATCATTCTCATTAATGAATTCTGCAAGTTGCCTATTGACGTGTTTCTCTATGATTTTAGACAGTATTGGTAGTAGAGAAACCGGGCGGAAATTGGAGAACACCTCCGGATCACTGTTGGTCTTTTTTAGTAGGGGGACCACCATAGCGTGTTTCCATTCTTTCGGTAGTACCGCTTCTTGTAGGGAAGCATTTAACAGTGCTCTGAGTACCTCATGTGTGGGCGTATCCAGCTGTTTGAGGACATGTGCAGGCAAGGGGTCTAAGGGTGAACCTGATTTAATACTGTTCAGGGTGATTTTGAACGTCTGCGTATCTATTGGTTTCCATGTTCTAATTTCTTGTCTAGCGGGAGTACTTTGCTGATCTTCTGTAAGGGTTGTAGAGGGGTGCTTTCCTCTAACATCCTTGTTTGGTGAGAAGTTAGCATAAATTGTGTTTATTTTATCATAGAAGAAGGTAGCTATTTTATTACATTGGGTGGAAGATAGAGTGGGCGGTTCCGGTGTAGCTGCCTCTCCTGCTAAGTTCTTTAGGACCTTGAATAGCATCCCTGGATGGCTCTGGGCTTCTAAGATTTAGTTTTTAGTGAAATTTCCTCTAGCTATCTTGCATGATAGATGATATGCCTTAAGTGCTAGCTTATACTTTTCTTTATTATCAGGCTTATAATCTTTCCTCCATGACCTTTCTAGTCTCTTACATAAACTTTTTTCTGTTTTTAATGTGTCTGAGAACCAAGGTGCAGGGGAGCAACAAGATTTTTGTTTGCTTTTAGTTGGAGGAACAACCGTCAGCGCCGCGTCTGCTAGCCAGTTATTAATTTCAGTATGGTCCTTCGTTGTAATGTCCTCTATTTCACGGCCATGGTTGGACTTGGATAGCTGAGCCTCCAGATCAGGAATGTGCAGTTTCCTCCAGTTTCTGACCCACATATCTGTCTTATGTTGGTTTCTATGCGCTGGAGCCCAGATGGTGAATTTGCTCAAGAAGTGATCGGACCATACAATGGGTACTGTCGAGTCCCATTTGATACGATCGAAGTTGGCGAATATGGGGTCCAATAAATGGCCTGCTTGGTGGGAAGGGCCAGAATTCCATAAGTGAATATTTAGTGCTTCCAGGTCTGATATAAGGTTTGCCGTAATTGGGCATTTAAGATTTTCTAAATGTAAGTTTAGGTCGCCCAATATGGTAAACATAGATGCTTCAAGTACCAAAGGGGCTATAGAATCAGGAAGAGCCGCCGCCCAATGTATATATGTATGTATCTATTTTATCCATTTTAAAGTATCATATTGCTAAGAAACCATATCAATGCTTTTACAGTATTATTTTATAATTCTGCTTTTACTGTATGCACTGTACTTAACCTTAAATATTGCAATAATAGCGATTCATTTCTCTTGTACGAGAAAAGAGACTGATCAATAAATAACACCTTTTTATTGAACACGCCCGTCTCTTCCTTTTCTCTACAATCTGGTGAAACTAAGAATGCACGTACTGACTGAGTAAAATAAGTTGTCTTTTGTTTTCACACGACTCTAGAGATATACTCTTGATTATGGGCGAGCAAAGTTGTCATGTTCTATGGTTGTCAGAAACTAAATCCCTTCTTGTCTATCCAGGGAGGTTAAACTCCTCCTTGCCTATTCGAGAAAGTTTCTAGTGAACTCTGAGCTAGCTGGCACACATAAACTTTAAGTCTAATATCGTCAGTAGAAGACCTAGTTAACCACAGTCCTACGTCTATACTATTGAAGATATTATTCCAATGCGCAGAGCCTATTGGGAAAATAGGAACTACACTACACCTACATGGGAAGAATTGAGAGACTGGCAGCATGCTGCACCATCAAAGGAAAAGGAAAAATGGAGCAAACTGGGTTGTCGTCAGCGAAGTGCGGATGGTATCATTGTGGGCCCAAATGGTATGCCTGTGTTGCCTGGACATCTGCTTGCTTCAATGGCCAGACTGATACATGGAGATTCACACGTTGGTAGGGATGCCATGGTTCTGGTTTTCCAACAAACAATCCGAAGTTCAGGAAAGTAGCAGAGTCACTCTGCCAGAGGTGCTTGACATGTCAGCAGTGCAATGCTGGGAAAAGAACAGTAGTTGAATTGGGAAAAATTGGGAAATCAGGAGGTCCTTTTGTAAGATTACAGATAGACTTCATTCAGTTGCCCCTTTGTAAAGGAATGAGATACGTCCTTGTCATTGTCTGCCTGTTTTCGAAATGGGTAGAAGCCTACCCAGCCAAAAAGAATGACGCCATAACTGTAGCCAAATTGTTACTACAGGAACTAATACCTAGGTACGGGGTTCCAGTCACAATTGAATCAGATAGAGGTGGGCATTTCCAGAATGAAGTAATCGATCAGCTCTGTAAAGCATTCAAGATTACACAAAAGCTGCACTGTGCATATCGTCCAGAGGCTTCTGGAGTGGTGGAACAAATAAATGGCACCATGAAATCGAGATTAGGAAAGATGTGTGAATCTACTGGCATGAACTGGATAGATGCTTTGCCTCTTGTTCTGATGGGAATCCGAAGTATTCCAGACCGAAAAACAGGCCTGAGCCCCCATGAAATCCTGATGGGAAGAGTGATGAGACAAGCATGGGTACCAGGATACAAACTGATAAGCATTTCTGATGATTTGGTACTTGAGTACTGCAAGCAAATGGGTGACCAAGTGCGTTCTATCTCTCGCCAGATTGGGGAAGATGCCGTCGCCAGTCCAACAACTCCAGTCCATAAATTGGTTCCAGGCGACTGGGTTGTACTGAAGAAGCATACTCATTCAAATTGCCTTGCACCGAAGTGGGGACAACAACGCCAAGTGATACTGGTGACCACGACAGCGGTGAAGTGTGCCGGCGTATCAAAGTGGATCCATGCCAGCCATGCCAGCCATACCAAGAAGGTGATCAGAGACGAGAAAACTGACGCTGAAGGTTGTCCAGCTGAGGGGTCTCCAGACGATGGTCCTGAAGTAGCTGATGACGAACAACCGAGCACCAGTCAAGATGAGTGGATACCCATAATCGACCTGACTGATGACCCAATCAGAACAAGAAGTCAAACCTACGCAGATAGAGAGTGGAATAGTGAGGAAGAGGCAGGAGTAGGAGAAGACAATCAGATTATCAAAATCCATGTCAAATCTGAAGGAGAAGAAGATCAGACAGGGACAGAACAAGTAATCGACACACCTCCACAAACTCCTGAAATTGAAAAGGGACAGACAAGACCTAGTGCAAAAGTTCAAGCAGAAGAAAATCAAGGGTTCGAAGTGCTTGAACAGGATCAGATAGAAATAGACGAACGTGTTCAGGACACAGAAACTGAAACACCCAAAAGACTGATAAAGTATACACCTGAACAAGGCCAGCTTAGTAACCAGGCAGAAGAAATAGATATAAGACCTGGGACTAGTCAGACAGGAAGGGAAGAAGCAGAAGCAGAAGTGCCACAAACAAACGAAAATAAAAGAGCATTAGAAGAAAGCTAAATCACAGTGCCAGCTAAGAGACTCAAGAAAAAGAAAAATATCGAACCAAGATATATTAAGAGACTGAGACTAAGACTGAAAACAGTAGAAGAAAAACTTGAGCAAAGAAGGAAAAGTTCCCGTATAGCAGAGCAAGCTGGAGAAAGATCCAAAAGAAGAAGTGATCGAATAAAAAGACTGAACGAAAAATATCAAGATCCTGAATGGACTTATTTGATATTGGAAGAATTTGAGGATCTTGATATAACTGACGAAAGTGACGAAGAACAGACAGCTGATCAGTCTGCTGAAGAAGACGATCCAACCTGAAGTTGCTCAGTGTAAGCTACCTGTGCAAAGTTACAAAGAGGGGTTGAGAACGTCTTCTGAGCAAAAATGTCTGATTCAAATATGAATGGAAGGCCTAGATGTAATTGTTGTAAAACATGCTGTAAAGTATGCATTTGTAGTGTAGCAATAGTGTTAATAATTTGGATAGGACTAACAGTTTTTATTCCTTATATGGTGAGCAAAAATACTAATATTGACCCTACACAGACTGTGACAAAAGACACTGAAGAACTGACAACACGAAGTGTAGAAAGACGTGAGAAAGCACTTAGCATCAGACAAACAAAATCAGACTTAGAAGCACCAGATGAGGAAGGACTACATTATCACGGAGTTAAGAACCAGACTCATCTAAATGTATTCGCAAACCTGTTAGTGCATTACATAGAAAACATGGAAATAGAAGATTGCTATGTCTGCATGAAGCTACCTACTTCTTTAGCTGAAGGCGTGACTTATCATCACCTGCCCTTGACCTATGGAATTTCCTGTAGTATTTTAGGTAGCTTGTTTTACAAAAGAGGACCGTTACAGTACTACTACTCTAACTCTGACGTGATATTTTCTGAACTTCCTATACGTGGAAATCTGAATCCTGTACATACTAAAAGTGACGTTACACGTTATATGGGAGAATACTTTCTTACTATAGGTACAATAGATTTAAATGACGCACACAGAGATAACTTGACCTGTTCATTACATGAACAAGAGAAAATGTTTCTAAACATGGCAGAGAAAAGAAGGGAGAGTTTCCAAAGAAAGGCAAATGATAAAAGACAGAAAACTCCTAAATGGGCTGAAAACATGGAAAGCACCTCAAATGGTGGGGCGGGTCCTGCTTTGTTGCTGGATTTCGAGAGAAAAGGGAAACTCTGTCTTCACCGCGAAAAAACTAGTTATTATAATAACATTTTCATTGGTTCCAGTCAAGGTGAACACAATTACAAGGTAATTGGAGGTTGGGGTTTCAAAAATGGGTCAGAACCTGTGTTTCCCGGAATTTATTATATATGTGGAAACAAGGCTTATTTCAAATTGCCGGATCACTGGTATGGAAGCTGCTACTTTGGCATTGTCTTCCCGAAAATATACCATGTGAATGAAATTGCTGGAAGCAATGAAAACACTAATGGCTTAGTGCGTAGTAAAAGAGAAAGCGTAGGTGAAATAATGGGTAGTATTTTTAGTGCACTGATACCTGGAGTGGGAGTGGTCTGAACACACACAGAATTTGCAAATTGTCAACAATAGTGGATGTGTTGTCTACTGACACAGCTCATGGATTTCTGTTGGTCGATACCGAAATGGTTGCGATTAGATCTATGGTTTTGCAGAACAGACTTGCTCTTGATACCTTATTAGCAAAAGAGGGCGGAGTCTGCCAGATGTTGAAAGCGCAACATTGTTGCACTTACATACCGGACAAAAGTGTGCAAATCAAAAAGTATGTGAAGAACATTACAAATTTGGAAAAAGAACTCAAACCACTGGAGGTTGATAGTGCTTGGAAGAGACTTACTGATGGTCTCTCCGCTGTAGGTCATTGGCTTTCTAATTTAGGTAAAGGATTTTTGTTAAAGGTACTGATGCCAATTGGAGTGATAGGTTTCATCATATTCCTCATATTTATCTGTTGCAAATGTCGCAAACACACAAAGAAGTACACTGTGAATAGGAGAGGTGTGAAACGGAGTGTGGATGAACTTGAATTAGAGGAACTGAATAATCAGATTTACAAAAGGGTGAAAAATTCTCACCCTAATAAAGAAGTTAAAGAAAAATTGAATCGAATGTTGGAAGAGATTGAAATGAACAAAGTGTGAGAAAAAGTTGGCATCTGATTCCATTGGTTTTGTGATGATAGTAAATATCATCAAAGAGGGGATTGATGGAGCAAGGATTCCCATATTACGCGACTTGTTCGGATTCATGAACCTCAAATAACTTATAATCATGTAATTCAACCTGTTCGTCTTACTAATTTCCCTTTATTCTGACATTGGGGTGTCCTAGAGACGCTTGCCTATGTGTTTACTAACTCAATAACGCTCGTAACTAAAAATGGCCGCTGCTTGGCGGGTTTCTTTCTGCGCATGCGTTAGTCACACTCACGTGACGTGACGCACTTGCAGTTCTGGTGGGAAACTTTGCGCTTGCGCACTTGCTTTTAAAATGGCTGTCGGTGTCGTCACATGGTGAAGCTTGCGCAAATGTTTTCATGTTATTGTCTGTCTGCACTAATCCCTCACGCCATAGTATATTTTAAGTTAAGGGATATAGAGTAGCTATTCATGGTATACAGTGAATTCATTTATTTCTATGTTTTAATTTGTTTTCGCTTACTTTTCATGTACCACGATATTGAGGGTTGATGGGATGCTCGGGAATCCATATTGAAGTACACTACTGCGCATGACAGACTTTGGCCAGTGACATTGAATGGGTGCCAACCAGAGGTGGCAGCCAAGACGTGCCTGGGAAGATGCACCTTCACCCAGCCGAAGAAGTCGAACTGTACTACAATAGATACATTTGTATTTCTTTCATTGTATTCTGCAGAATAGGTCATGGGAACCCCAAATTCAAATAGGCGGTTCCAGAAAATGCAAATGTAGGCTTGTAGAAAGCTAATGTGATTGGTGTGTTGACCTATCCTACCTAGGGACCAATCGAAATTGGGTATTCTGACACTTGCAACATTTGGGGGGTGGTACACTGACCCAGAAACAGTATAACTAGCCTAGGTTTAGCTAGAAAAATTGTCCGACTTGTCCGAATAGCTGACCTGTCACTGACCCAACGCACTCAATAGGTGACTGAATACAGAGCGCTGCGGAGCACTCTGTCCGAAATATACCATAGACTCGAAAGGTTTTACTAAACCTTAAGTGCTGGCGGAGCACTTTTGCTGGGGAGTTCGCTAACCCAATCGGGGTTCTGGCTGATAGCTGCAGAGAGGGTGGAGCGCAGGCGTTGCTTCCAAACTGCGGGTGCTGGTCGTTCCTTGGTGGTCCCGTCCTGATCCTAATCTGGTTTTCCTGTCCTGTCCTGGGGTGTCCGTTCTGCACCTGCTGGCCTACTGGCGACTGTCCTTCCTTGGGGTATTTCCTGTCCTTAACTGACCCGTGGCCAGGGTTGGTCTTCACACCATTGTAGGTAAATATATAGTGCTGAAACTCTATACTGCACCTTCTATTTTTCTGTCTTTGCTTCAATAAAGACATACCTTTGCATACGTTAATTTTCCATGCTTTTCGCAATCTACTATATGAAAAGTCATACATTATTTTTCTTAGCATGTTTCTATGTTTCCCTTCCTTTAAGCACAACTCTTCATACTGTTTATGAAATATAGATGTGGTTTATAATTTTCTCTTATAAGACTGATTGAAGTAATGTCGTTAGAACTGTAGCGTGTTCCCTTTTCCCCCTTCCTATGGATGTATAGGATTTCTAAATTCTCATTCAACTCTTAAGTATTTTTTCCAGTAGTGAAATTCAAGTATAGTGCCTAAGATTGGCCCAGTTATAATCATTTCCTTCTGAAACTCCATTTCTGAAAAAACTGCTTAGCATGTTCCCTGTTCTTACCTTCCTTTTAGACTCATAAATGGTTGCCCTAATTTTCTTTCTCTATGGTTATGTGCTGTTCGTTATCTTGATTATTGATTGCCTCTTAGTTGTAAATTGTATGCTCTCCGAATCTGAATTCTAGATCAAATCTTTAAAACTTCCCAGTAGTTTGTGGTCATTTAATTACAAAGAAAAATGAAAGTTGGTACATGGTTTGTCTGCCTTTCTTTTACAGCTAGCTCCCTGATCCATTGTGGTCATAGGTACCCGTAACAGTGGATTGGTAAGTCGGGTACAGAAGAAATAAATAGGAAGGAATCAGGGTTACTGGTAGTAGAGTGTAAGGTCACCTGATTAATGTATATGATAAATTGGAAGTTTATGGGCCCGATGCGTGTATGGTGAAATTATTGGCCGGGTGACCTGCGTGCTCTATCACTGTGACCTAAGAGGAACTTGGTAGCATTTCCAGCAACCCCAGATGATTTTTGTTTTGCTCTCTAATACTGCTGCTCTCTACTGAAGACTGGCTAAACACAGAAACACGTGTCTAGAGATATACAGCAATGTATGCACCAACTTTGTTGAAAAACTCCAGCTAATTTTGAAGTAAGTTTGAACTGTGTACTGCATTTACCAGGATGCAATGGGGCAAACTGTGCTGGGACTGTGAGGCAGTGTGCTCCCAACCCCCTTTCTGTTTAAAAGGCTCCCTCGGGCCAGCGAGCTGACGAGCTTTGGAGATGCACCTGTGTGCCTGTGAGTGGTACTGTGACCTAAGAGGAAGTTGGCAGCATTTCCAGCAACCCCAGAGGATTTTTTGCTCTCTAATACTGCTGCTCTCTACTGAAGACGGGCTCTACCCAGAAACACGTGTCTAGAGATATACAGCGATGTCTGCACCAACTTTGGTGAAAAACTCCAGCTAATTTTGAAGTAAGTTTGAACTGTATACTGCATTTACCAGGATGCAATGGGGCAAACTGTGCTGGGACTGTGAGGCAGTGTGCTCCCAACCCCCTTTCTGTTTAAAAGGCTCCCTCGGGCCAGCAAGCTGACGAGCTTTGGAGATGCACCTGTGTGCCTGTGAGTGGTACTGTGACCTAAGAGGAAGTTGGCAGCATTTCCAGCAACCCCAGAGGATTTTCTTTTGCTCTCTAATACTGCTGCTCTCTACTGAAGACGGGCTCCACCCAGAAACACGTGTCTAGAGATATACAGCAACGTCTGCATCAACTTTGGTGAAAAACTCCAGCTAATTTTGAAGTAAGTTTGAACTGTGTACTGCATTTACCAGGATGGAATGGGGCAAACTGTGCTGGGACTGTGAGGCAGTGTGCTCCCAACCCCCTTTCTGTTTAAAAGGTTCCCTTGAGCCAGCAAGCTGACAAGCTTTGGAGATGCACCTGTGTACCTGTGAGAGGTACTGTGACCTAAGAGGAACTTGGCAGCATTTCCAGCAACCCCAGATGATTTTTTTTTGCTCTCCAATACCACTGCTCTCTACTGAAGACGGCTCCACCCAGAATCACGTGTCTAGAGATTTACAGCAACGTCTGCATCAACTTTGGTGAAAAACTCCAGCTAATTTTGAAGTAAGTTTGAACTGTGTACTGCATTTACCAGGATGGAATGGGGCAAACTGTGCTGGGACTGTGAGGCAGTGTGCTCCCAACCCCCTTTCTGTTTAAAAGGTTCCCTTGAGCCAGCAAGCTGACAAGCTTTGGAGATGCACCTGTGTACCTGTGTACCTGTGAGAGGTACCGTGACCTAAGAGGAACTTGGCAGCATTTCCAGCAACCCCAGATGATTTTTTTTTGCTCTCCAATACCACTGCTCTCTACTGAAGACGGGCTCCACCCAGAATCACGTGTCTAGAGATATACAGCAATGTCTGCACCCATTTTGGTGAAAAACTCCAGCTAATTTTGAAGTATGTTTGTACTGTGTACTGCATTTACCAGGATGCAATGGGGCAAACTGTGCTGGGACTGTGAGGCAGTGTGCTCCCAACCCCCTTTCTGTTTAAAAGGCTCCCTTGCGCCAGCAAGCTGACGAGCTTTGGAGATGCACCTGTGTGCCTGTGAGAGGTACTGTGACCTAAGAGGAACTTGGCAGCATTTCCAGCAACCCCAGATGATTTTTTTTGCTCTCTAATACTGCTGCTCTCTACTGAAGATGTGCTCAACCCAGAAACACGTGTCTAGAGATATACAGCAATGTCTGCACCAACTTTGGTGAAAAACTCCAGCTAATTTTGAAGTAAGTTTGAACTGTGTACTGCATTTACCAGGATGCAATGGGGCAAACTGTGCTGGGACTGTGAGGCAGTGTGCTCCCAACCCCCTTTCTGTTTAAAAGGCTCCCTTGCGCCAGCAAGCTGACGAGCTTTGGAGATGCACATGTGTGCCTTTGAGAGGTACTGTGACCTAAGAGGAACTTGGCAGCATTTCCAGCAACCCCAGATGATTTTTTTTTTGCTCTCTAATACTGCTGCTCTCTACTGAAGACGTGCTCAACCCAGAAACACGTGTCTAGAGATATAAAGAAATGTCTGCACCAACTTTGGTGAAAAACTCCAGCTAATTTTGAAGTAGGTTTGAACTGTGTACTGCATTTACCAGGATGCAATGGGGCAAACTGTGCTGGGACTGTGAGGCAATGTGCTCCCAACCCCCTTTCTGTTTAAAAGGCTCCCTTGGTCCAGCAAGCTGACGAGCTTTGGAGATGCACCTGTGTGCCTGTGAGTGGTACTGTGACCTAAGAGAAAGTTGGCAGCATTTCCAGCAACCCCAGATGATTTTTTTGCTCTCTAATACTGCTGCTCTCTACTGAAGACGGGCTCCACCAAGAAACACGTGTGTGTAGATATACAGCAATGTCTGCACCAACTTTGGTGAAAAACTCCAGCTAATTTTGAAGTAAGTTTGTACTGTGTACTGCATTTACCAGGATGCAATGGGGCAAACTGTGCTGGGACTGTGACGCAGTGTGCTCCCAACCCCCTTTCTGTTTAAAAGGCTCCCTTGAGCCAGCAAGCTGACAAGCTTTGGAGATGCACCTGTGTGACTGTGAGAGGTAGTGTGACCTAAGAGGAACTTGGCAGCATTTCCAGCAACCCCAGATGATTTTTGTTTTGCTCTCTAATACTGCTGCTCTCTACTGAAGGCTGGTTCAACACAGAAACACGTGTCTAGAGATATACAGCAATGTATGCACCAACTATGTTGAAAAACTCCAGCTAATTTTAAAGTAAGTTTGAACTGTGTACTGCATTTACCAGGATGCAATGGGGCAAACTGTGCTGGGACTGTGAGGCAGTGTGCTCCCAACCCCTTTCTGTTTAAAAGGCTATCTTGAGCCAGCAAGCTGATGAGCTTTGGAGATGCACCTGTGTGCCTGTAAGTGGTACTGTGACCTAAGAGGAAGTTGGCAGCATTTCCAGCAACCCCAGAGGATTTTTTTTGCTCTCTAATACTGCTGCTCTCTACTGAAGACGGGCTCCACCCCGAAACACGTGTCTAGAGATATACAGCAATGTCTGCATCAACTTTGGTGAAAAACTCCAGCTAATTTTGAAGTAAGTTTGCACTGTGTACTGCATTTACCAGGATGGAATGGGGCAAACTGTGCTGGGACTGTGAGGCAGTGTGCTCCCAACCCCCTTTCTGTTTAAAAGTCTCCCTTGAGCCAGCAAGCTGACGAGCTTTGGAGATGCACCTGTTTGCCTGTGAGAGGTACTGTGACCTAAAGGGAACTTGGCAGCATTTCCAGCAACCCCAGATGATTTTTTTTGCTCTTTAATACTGGTGCTCTCTACAGAAGATGTGCTCAACCCAGAAACACGTGTCTAGAGATATACAGCAATGTCTGCACCAACTTTGGTGAAAAACTCCAGCTAATTTTGAAGTAAGTTTGAACTGTGTTCTGCATTTACCAGTATGCAATGGGGAAAACTGTGCTGGGACTGTGCGGCAGTGTGCTCCCAACCCTCTTTCTGTTTAAAAGGCTATCCTGAGCCAGCAAGCTGACGAGCTTTTGCGATGCACCTGTGTGCCTGTGAGTGGTACTGTGACCTAAGTGGAAGTTGGCAGCATTTCCAGCAACCCCAGAGGACTTTTTTTTGCTCTCTAATACTGCTGCTCTCTACTGAAGACGGCCTCCACCCCGAAACACGTGTCTAGCGATATACAGCAATGTCTGCATCAACTTTGGTGAAAAACTCCAGCTAATTTTGAAGTAAGTTTGCACTGTGTACTGCATTTACCAGGATGGAATGGGGCAAACTGTGCTGGGACTGTGAGGCAGTGTGCTCCCAACCCCCTTTCTGTTTAACCACTTCCATGCTAATGACAAGGTCAGCTCGTCATGCAGTACACTGGAGCTGTGCTTATGACGAGCTGACCTTGTTATGAACAATGGGATTCTGTAAATGTCAGCATAGGAGAGGAATCAGCCTAGCATCCAAGGTGTTAAAAGGCTTCCTTGAGCCAGCAAGCTGACGAGGTTTGGAGATGCACCTGTTTGCCTGTGAGAGGTACTGTGACCTAAAGGGAACTTGGCAGCATTTCCAGCAACCCCAGATGATTTTTTTGCTCTCTAATACTGCTGCTCTCTACTGAAGATGTGCTCAACCCAGAAACACGTGTCTAGAGATATACAGCAATGTCTGCACCAACTTTGGTGAAAAACTCCAGCTAATTTTGAAGTAAGTTTGAACTCTGTTCTGCATTTACCAGGATGCAATGGGGAAAACCGTGCTGGGACTGTGAGGCAGTGTGCTCCCAACCACCTTTCTGTTTAAAAGGCTATCTTGAGCCAGCAAGCTGACGAGCTTTTGTGATGCATCTGTGTGCCTGTGAGTGGTACTGTGACCTAAGAGGAACTTGGCAGCATATCCAGCAACCCCAGATGATTTTTCTTTGCTCTGTAATACTGCTGCTCTCTACTGAAGACGGGCTCCACCCAGAAACACGTGTCTAGAGATATACAGCAATGTCTGCATCAACTTTGGTGAAAAACTCCAGCTAATTTTGAAGTAAGTTTGAACTGTGTACTGCATTTACCAGGATGGAATGGGGCAAACTGTGCTGGGACTGTGACGCAGTGGGCTTCCAACCCCCTTTCTGTTTAAAAGGCTCCCTTGACCCAGCAAGCTGACGAGCTTTGGCGATGCATCTGTGTGCCTGTGAGTGGTACTGTGCCCTAAGAGGAACTTGGCAGCATTTCCAGCAACCCCAGATGATTTATTTTTGCTCTCTAATACTGCTTCTCTCTAGTGAAGACGGGCTCAACCCAGAAACACGTGTCTAGAGATATACAGAAATGTCTGCACCAACTTTGGTGAAAAACTCCAGCTAATTTTGAAGTAAGTTTGAACTGTATACTGCATTTACCAGGATGCAATGGGGCAAACTGTGCTGGGACTGTGAGGCAGTGTGCTCCCACCCCCTTTCTGTTTAAAAGGCTCCCTTGAGCCAGCAAGCTGACGAGCTTTGGAGATGCACCTGTGTGCCTGTGAGAGGTACTGTGACCTAAGAGGAACTTGGCAGCATTTCCAGCAACCCCAGATGATTTTATTTTGCTCTCCAATACCACTGCTCTCTACTGAAGACGGGCTCCACCCAGAATCACGTGTCTAGAGATATACAGCAATGTCTGCACCAACTTTGGTGAAAAACTCCAGCTAATTTTGAAGTATGTTTGTACTGTGTACTGCATTTACCAGGATGCAATGGGGCAAACTGTGCTGGGACTGTGAGGCAGTGTGCTCCCAACCGCCTTTCTGTTTAAAAGGCTCCCTTGCACCAGCAAGCTGACGAGCTTTGGAGATGCACCTGTGTGCCTGTGAGAGGTACTGTGACCTAAGAGGAACTTGGCAGCATTTCCAGCAACCCCAGATGATTTTTCTTTGCTCTGTAATACTGCTGCTCTCTACTGAAGACGGGCTCCACCCAGAAACACGTGTCTAGAGATATACAGCAATGTCTGCATCAACTTTGGTGAAAAACTCCAGCTAATTTTGAAGTAAGTTTGAACTGTGTACTGCATTTACCAGGATGGAATGGGGCAAACTGTGCTGGGACTGTGACGCAGTGTGCTTCCAACCCCCTTTCTGTTTAAAAGGCTCCCTTGACCCAGCAAGCTGACGAGCTTTGGCGATGCATCTGTGTGCCTGTGAGTGGTACTGTGCCCTAAGAGGAACTTGGCAGCATTTCCAGCAACCCCAGATGATTTATTTTTGCTCTCTAATACTGCTTCTCTCTAGTGAAGACGGGCTCAACCCAGAAACACGTGTCTAGAGATATACAGAAATGTCTGCACCAACTTTGGTGAAAAACTCCAGCTAATTTTGAAGTAAGTTTGAACTGTATACTGCATTTACCAGGATGCAATGGGGCAAACTGTGCTAGGACTGTGAGGCAGTGTGCTCCCACCCCCTTTCTGTTTAAAAGGCTCCCTTGAGCCAGCAAGCTGACGAGCTTTGGAGATGCACCTGTGTGCCTGTGAGAGGTACTGTGACCTAAGAGGAACTTGGCAGCATTTCCAGCAACCCCAGATGATTTTATTTTGCTCTCCAATACCACTGCTCTCTACTGAAGACGGGCTCCACCCAGAATCATGTGTCTAGAGATATACAGCAATGTCTGCACCAACTTTGGTGAAAAACTCCAGCTAATTTTGAAGTATGTTTGTACTGTGTACTGCATTTACCAGGATGCAATGGGGCAAACTGTGCTGGGACTGTGAGGCAGTGTGCTCCCAACCCCCTTTCTGTTTAAAAGGCTCCCTGTGCCAGCAAGCTGACGAGCTTTGGAGATGCGCCTGTGTGCCTGTGAGAGGTACTGTGACCTAAGAGGAACTTGGCAGCATTTCCAGCAACCCCAGATGAGTTTTTTGCTCTCTAATACTGCTGCTCTCTACTGAAGACGGGCTCCACCAAGAAACATGTGTGTGTAGATATACAGCAATGTCTGCACCAACTTTGGTGAAAAACTCCAGCTAATTTTGAAGTAAGTTTGTACTGTGTACTGCATTTACCAGGATGCAATGGGGCAAACTGTGCTGGGACTGTGACGCAGTGTGCTCCCAACCCCCTTTCTGTTTAAAAGGCTCCCTTGAGCCAGCAAGCTGACGAGCTTTGGAGATGCACCTGTGTGACTGTGAGAGGTACTGTGACCTAAGAGGAACTTGGCAGCATTTCCAGCAACCCCAGATGATTTTTGTTTTGCTCTCTAATACTGCTGCTCTCTACTGAAGACTGGCTCAACACAGAAACACGTGTCTAGAGATATACAGCAATGTATGCACCAACTATGTTGAAAAACTCCAGCTAATTTTAAAGTAAGTTTGAACTGTGTACTGCATTTACCAGGATGCAATGGGGCAAACTGTGCTGGGACTGTGAGGAAGTGTGCTCCCAACCCCTTTCTGTTTAAAAGGCTATCTTGAGCCAGCAAGCTGATGAGCTTTGGAGATGCACCTGTGTGCCTGTAAGTGGTACTGTGACCTAAGAGGAAGTTGGCAGCATTTCCAGCAACCCCAGAGGATTTTTTTTTGCTCTCTAATACTGCTGCTCTCTACTGAAGACGGGCTCCACCCCGAAACACGTGTCTAGAGATATACAGCAATGTCTGCATCAACTTTGGTGAACAACTCCAGCTAATTTTGAAGTAAGTTTGCACTGTGTACTGCATTTACCAGGATGGAATGGGGCAAACTGTGCTGGGACTGTGAGGCAGTGTGCTCCCAACCCCCTTTCTGTTTAAAAGGCTCCCTTGGTCCAGCAAGCTGACGAGCTCTGGAGATGCACCTGTGTGCCTGTGAGTGGTACTGTGACCTAAGAGGAAGTTGGCAGCATTTCCAGCAACCCCAGATGATTTTTTTGCTCTCTAATACTGCTGCTCTCTACTGAAGACGGGCTCCACCAAGAAACACGTGTGTGTAGATATACAGCAATGTCTGCACCAACTTTGGTGAAAAACTCCAGCTAATTTTGAAGTAAGTTTGTACTGGGTACTGCATTTACCAGGATGCAATGGGGCAAACTGTGCTGGGACTGTGACGCAGTGTGCTCCCAACCCCCTTTCTGTTTAAAAGGCTCCCTTGAGCCAGCAAGCTGACGAGCTTTGGAGATGCACCTGTGTGACTGTGAGAGGTACTGTGACCTAAGAGGAACTTGGCAGCATTTCCAGCCACCCCAGATGATTTTTGTTTTGCTCTCTAATACTGCTGCTCTCTACTGAAGACTGGCTCAACACAGAAACACGTGTCTAGAGATATACAGCAATGTTGGCACCAACTTTGGTGAAAAACTCCAGCTAATTTTGAAGTAAGTTTGAACTGTGTACTGCATTTACCAGGATGCAATTTGGCAAACTGTGCTGGGACTGTGAGGCAGTGTGCTCCCAACCCCCTTTCTGTTTAAAAGGCTCCCTTGCGCCAGCAAGCTGACGAACTTTGGAGATGCACCTGTGTGCCTGTGAGAGGTACTGTGACCTAAGAGGAACTTGGCAGCATTTCCAGCAACCCCAGATAATTTTTGTTTGCTCTCTAATACTGCTACTCTCTACTGAAGACGTGCTCAACCCTGAAACACATGTCTAGAGATATACAGCAATGTCTGCACCAACTTTGGTGAAAAACTCCAGTTAATTTTGAAGTAAGTTTGAACTGTGTACTGCATTTACCAGGATGCAATGGGGCAAACTGTGCTGGGACTGTGAGGCAGTGTGCTCCCAACCCCCTTTCTGTTTAAAAGGCTCCCTGTG
Source organism: Lissotriton helveticus (assembly GCF_964261635.1). Classification (NCBI taxonomy): domain Eukaryota; kingdom Metazoa; phylum Chordata; class Amphibia; order Caudata; family Salamandridae; genus Lissotriton; species Lissotriton helveticus. Next base: position 684,323,873 of record NC_136070.1, on the reverse strand, counting down.
CCAGCAAGCTGACGAGCTTTGGAGATGCGCCTGTGTGCCTGTGAGAGGTACTGTGACCTAAGAGGAACTTGGCAGCATTTCCAGCAACCCCAGATGATTTTTTTCTTCCTCTCCAATAGTGCTGCTCCCTACTGAGGACGTGCTCAACCCACAAAAACGTGTCTATAGATATACATCAATGTCTGCACCAACTTTGGTGAAAAACTCAAGCTAATTTTGAAGTAGGTTTGAACTGTGTACTGCATTTACCAGGATGCAATGGGGCAAACTGTGCTGGGACTGTGAGGCAGTGTGCTCCCAACCCCTTTCTGTTTAAAAGGCTATCTTGAGCCAGCAAGCAGATGAGCTTTGGAGATGCACCTGTGTGCCTGTAAGTGGTACTGTGACCTAAGAGGAAGTTGGCAGCATTTCCAGCAACCCCAGAGGATTTTTTTTTGCTCTCTAATACTGCTGCTCTCTACTGAAGACGGGCTCCACCCCGAAACACGTGTCTAGAGATATACAGCAATGTCTGTATCAACTTTGGTGAAAAACTCCAGCTAATTTTGAAGTAAGTTTGCACTGTGTACTGCATTTACCAGGATGGAATGGGGCAAACTGTGCTGGGACTGTGAGGCAGTGTGCTCCCAACCCCCTTTCTGTTTAAAAGGCTCCCTTGGTCCAGCAAGCTGACGAGCTCTGGAGATGCACCTGTGTGCTGTGAGTGGTACTGTGACCTAAGAGGAAGTTGGCAGCATTTCCAGCAACCCCAGATGATTTTTTTGCTCTCTAATACTGCTGCTCTCTACTGAAGACGGGCTCCACCAAGAAACACGTGTGTGTAGATATACAGCAATGTCTGCACCAACTTTGGTGAAAAACTCCAGCTAATTTTGAAGTAAGTTTGAACTGTGTACTGCATTTACCAGGATGGAATGGGGCAAACTGTGCTGGGACTGTGACGCAGTGTGCTTCCAACCCCCTTTCTGTTTAAAAGGCTCCCTTGACCCAGCAAGCTGACGAGCTTTGGCGATGCATCTGTGTGCCTGTGAGTGGTACTGTGCCCTAAGAGGAACTTGGCAGCATTTCCAGCAACCCCAGATGATTTATTTTTGCTCTCTAATACTGCTTCTCTCTAGTGAAGACGGGCTCAACCCAGAAACACGTGTCTAGAGATATACAGCAATGTCTGCATCAACTTTGGTGAAAAACTCCAGCTAATTTTGAAGTAAGTTTGAACTGTATACTGCATTTACCAGGATGCAATGGGGCAAACTGTGCTAGGACTGTGAGGCAGTGTGCTCCCACCCCCTTTCTGTTTAAAAGGCTCCCTTGAGCCAGCAAGCTGACGAGCTTTGGAGATGCACCTGTGTGCCTGTGAGAGGTACTGTGACCTAAGAGGAACTTGGCAGCATTTCCAGCAACCCCAGATGATTTTATTTTGCTCTCCAATACCACTGCTCTCTACTGAAGACGGGCTCCACCCAGAATCATGTGTCTAGAGATATACAGCAATGTCTGCACCAACTTTGGTGAAAAACTCCAGCTAATTTTGAAGTATGTTTGTACTGTGTACTGCATTTACCAGGATGCAATGGGGCAAACTGTGCTGGGACTGTGAGGCAGTGTGCTCCCAACCCCCTTTCTGTTTAAAAGGCTCCCTGTGCCAGCAAGCTGACGAGCTTTGGAGATGCGCCTGTGTGCCTGTGAGAGGTACTGTGACCTAAGAGGAACTTGGCAGCATTTCCAGCAACCCCAGATGAGTTTTTTGCTCTCTAATACTGCTGCTCTCTACTGAAGACGGGCTCCACCAAGAAACATGTGCGTGTAGATATACAGCAATGTCTGCACCAACTTTGGTGAAAAACTCCAGCTAATTTTGAAGTAAGTTTGTACTGTGTACTGCATTTACCAGGATGCAATGGGGCAAACTGTGCTGGGACTGTGACGCAGTGTGCTCCCAACCCCCTTTCTGTTTAAAAGGCTCCCTTGAGCCAGCAAGCTGACGAGCTTTGGAGATGCACCTGTGTGACTGTGAGAGGTACTGTGACCTAAGAGGAACTTGGCAGCATTTCCAGCAACCCCAGATGATTTTTGTTTTGCTCTCTAATACTGCTGCTCTCTACTGAAGACTGGCTCAACACAGAAACACGTGTCTAGAGATATACAGCAATGTATGCACCAACTATGTTGAAAAACTCCAGCTAATTTTAAAGTAAGTTTGAACTGTGTACTGCATTTACCAGGATGCAATGGGGCAAACTGTGCTGGGACTGTGAGGAAGTGTGCTCCCAACCCCTTTCTGTTTAAAAGGCTATCTTGAGCCAGCAAGCTGATGAGCTTTGGAGATGCACCTGTGTGCCTGTAAGTGGTACTGTGACCTAAGAGGAAGTTGGCAGCATTTCCAGCAACCCCAGAGGATTTTTTTTTGCTCTCTAATACTGCTGCTCTCTACTGAAGACGGGCTCCACCCCGAAACACGTGTCTAGAGATATACAGCAATGTCTGCATCAACTTTGGTGAACAACTCCAGCTAATTTTGAAGTAAGTTTGCACTGTGTACTGCATTTACCAGGATGGAATGGGGCAAACTGTGCTGGGACTGTGAGGCAGTGTGCTCCCAACCCCCTTTCTGTTTAAAAGGCTCCCTTGGTCCAGCAAGCTGACGAGCTCTGGAGATGCACCTGTGTGCCTGTGAGTGGTACTGTGACCTAAGAGGAAGTTGGCAGCATTTCCAGCAACCCCAGATGATTTTTTTGCTCTCTAATACTGCTGCTCTCTACTGAAGACGGGCTCCACCAAGAAACACGTGTGTGTAGATATACAGCAATGTCTGCACCAACTTTGGTGAAAAACTCCAGCTAATTTTGAAGTAAGTTTGTACTGTGTACTGCATTTACCAGGATGCAATGGGGCAAACTGTGCTGGGACTGTGACGCAGTGTGCTCCCAACCCCCTTTCTGTTTAAAAGGCTCCCTTGAGCCAGCAAGCTGACGAGCTTTGGAGATGCACCTGTGTGACTGTGAGAGGTACTGTGACCTAAGAGGAACTTGGCAGCATTTCCAGCCACCCCAGATGATTTTTGTTTTGCTCTCTAATACTGCTGCTCTCTACTGAAGACTGGCTCAACACAGAAACACGTGTCTAGAGATATACAGCAATGTTGGCACCAACTTTGGTGAAAAACTCCAGCTAATTTTGAAGTAAGTTTGAACTGTGTACTGCATTTACCAGGATGCAATTTGGCAAACTGTGCTGGGACTGTGAGGCAGTGTGCTCCCAACCCCCTTTCTGTTTAAAAGGCTCCCTTGCGCCAGCAAGCTGACGAACTTTGGAGATGCACCTGTGTGCCTGTGAGAGGTACTGTGACCTAAGAGGAACTTGGCAGCATTTCCAGCAACCCCAGATAATTTTTGTTTGCTCTCTAATACTGCTACTCTCTACTGAAGACGTGCTCAACCCTGAAACACATGTCTAGAGATATACAGCAATGTCTGCACCAACTTTGGTGAAAAACTCCAGTTAATTTTGAAGTAAGTTTGAACTGTGTACTGCATTTACCAGGATGCAATGGGGCAAACTGTGCTGGGACTGTGAGGCAGTGTGCTCCCAACCCCCTTTCTGTTTAAAAGGCTCCCTGTGCCAGCAAGCTGACGAGCTTTGGAGATGCGCCTGTGTGCCTGTGAGAGGTACTGTGACCTAAGAGGAACTTGGCAGCATTTCCAGCAACCCCAGATGATTTTTTTCTTCCTCTCCAATAGTGCTGCTCCCTACTGAGGACGTGCTCAACCCACAAAAACGTGTCTATAGATATACATCAATGTCTGCACCAACTTTGGTGAAAAACTCAAGCTAATTTTGAAGTAGGTTTGAACTGTGTACTGCATTTACCAGGATGCAATGGGGCAAACTGTGCTGGGACTGTGAGGCAGTGTGCTCCCAACCCCTTTCTGTTTAAAAGGCTATCTTGAGCCAGCAAGCAGATGAGCTTTGGAGATGCACCTGTGTGCCTGTAAGTGGTACTGTGACCTAAGAGGAAGTTGGCAGCATTTCCAGCAACCCCAGAGGATTTTTTTTTGCTCTCTAATACTGCTGCTCTCTACTGAAGACGGGCTCCACCCCGAAACACGTGTCTAGAGATATACAGCAATGTCTGTATCAACTTTGGTGAAAAACTCCAGCTAATTTTGAAGTAAGTTTGCACTGTGTACTGCATTTACCAGGATGGAATGGGGCAAACTGTGCTGGGACTGTGAGGCAGTGTGCTCCCAACCCCCTTTCTGTTTAAAAGGCTCCCTTGGTCCAGCAAGCTGACGAGCTCTGGAGATGCACCTGTGTGCTGTGAGTGGTACTGTGACCTAAGAGGAAGTTGGCAGCATTTCCAGCAACCCCAGATGATTTTTTTGCTCTCTAATACTGCTGCTCTCTACTGAAGACGGGCTCCACCAAGAAACACGTGTGTGTAGATATACAGCAATGTCTGCACCAACTTTGGTGAAAAACTCCAGCTAATTTTGAAGTAAGTTTGTACTGTGTACTGCATTTACCAGGATGCAATGGGGCAAACTGTGCTGGGACTGTGACGCAGTGTGCTCCCAACCCCCTTTCTGTTTAAAAGGCTCCCTTCAGCCAGCAAGCTGACGAGCTTTGGAGATGCACCTGTGTGACTGTGAGAGGTACTGTGACCTAAGAGGAACTTGGCAGCATTTCCAGCAACCCAAGATGATTTTTGTTTTGCTCTCTAATACTGCTGCTCTCTACTGAAGACTGGCTCAACACAGAAACACGTGTCTAGAGATATACAGCAATGTATGCACCAACTATGTTGAAAAACTCCAGCTAATTTTAAAGTAAGTTTGAACTGTGTACTGCATTTACCAGGATGCAATGGGGCAAACTGTGCTGGGACTGTGAGGCAGTGTGCTCCCAACCCCTTTCTGTTTAAAAGGCAATCTTGAGCCAGCAAGCTGATGAGCTTTGGAGATGCACCTGTGTGCCTGTAAGTGGTACTGTGACCTAAGAGGAAGTTGGCAGCATTTCCAGCAACCCCAGAGGATTTTTTTTTGCTCTCTAATACTGCTGCTCTCTACTGAAGACGGGCACCACCCCGAAACACGTGTCTAGAGATATACAGCAATGTCTGCATCAACTTTGGTGAAAAACTCCAGCTAATTTTGAAGTAAGTTTGCACTGTGTACTGCATTTACCAGGATGGAATGGGGCAAACTGTGCTGGGACTGTGAGGCAGTGTGCTTCCAACCCCCTTTCTGTTTAAAAGGCTCCCTTGAGCCAGCAAGCTGACGAGCTTTGGAGATGCACCTGTTTGCCTGTGAGAGGTACTGTGACCTAAAGGGAACTTGGCAGCATTTCCAGCAACCCCAGATGATTTGTTTTGCTCTCTAATACTGGTGCTCTCTACTGAAGATGTGCTCAACCCAGAAACACGTGTCTAGAGATATACAGCAATGTCTGCACCAACTTTGGTGAAAAACTCCAGCTAATTTTGAAGTAAGTTTGAACTGTGTTCTGCATTTACCAGGATGCAATGGGGAAAACTGTGCTGGGACTGTGCGGCAGTGTGCTCCCAACCCCCTTTCTGTTTAAAAGGCTATCCTGAGCCAGCAAGCTGACGAGCTTTTGCGATGCACCTGTGTGCCTGTAAGTGGTACTGTGACCTAAGAGGAACTTGGCAGCATATCCTGCAACCCCAGATGATTTTTCTTTGCTCTGTAATACTGCTGCTCTCTACTGAAGACGGGCTCCACCCAGAAACACGTGTCTAGAGATATACAGCAATGTCTGCATCAACTTTGCTGAAAAACTCCAGCTAATTTTGAAGTAAGTTTGAACTGTGTACTGCATTTACCAGGATGCAATGGGGCAAACTGTGCTGGGACTGTGAGGCAGTGTGCTCCCAACCCCCTTTCTGTTTAATAGGCTCCCTTGGTCCAGCAAGCTGACGAGCTGTGGAGATGCACCTGTGTGCCTGTGAGTGGTACTGTGACCTAAGAGGAAGTTGGCAGCATTTCCAGCAACCCCAGATGATTTTTTTGCTCTCTAGTACTGCTGCTCTCTACTGAAGACGGGCTCCACCAAGAAACACGTGTGTGTAGATATACAGCAATGTCTGCACCAACTTTGGTGAAAAACTCCAGCTAATTTTGAAGTAAGTTTGTACTGTGTACTGCATTTACCAGGATGCAATGGGGCAAACTGTGCTGGGACTGTGACGCAGTGTGCTCCCAACCCCCTTTCTGTTTAAAAGGCTCCCTTGAGCAAGCAAGCTGACGAGCTTTGGAGATGCACCTGTGTGACTGTGAGAGGTACTGTGACCTAAGAGGTACTTGGCAGCATTTCCAGCAACCCCAGATGATTTTTGTTTTGCTCTCTAATACTGCTGCTCTCTACTGAAGACTGGCTCAACACAGAAACACGTGTCTAGAGATATACAGCAATGTATGCACCAACTTTGTTGAAAAACTCCAGCTCATTTTAAAGTAAGTTTGAACTGTGTACTGCATTTACCAGGATGCAATGGGGCAAACTGTGTTGGGACTGTGAGGCAGTGTGCTCCCAACCCCCTTTCTGTTTAAAAGGCTATCTTGAGCCAGCAAGCTGACAAGCTTTGGAGATGCACCTGTGTGCCTGTAAGTGGTACTGTGACCTAAGAGGAAGTTGGCAGCATTTCCAGCAACCCCAGAGGATTTTTTTTGCTCTCTAATACTGCTGCTCTCTACTGAAGACGGGCTCCACCCCGAAACACGTGTCTAGCGATATACAGCAATGTCTGCATCAACTTTGGTGAAAAACTCCAGCAAATTTTGAAGTAAGTTTGCACTGTGTACTGCATTTACCAGGATGGAATGGGGCAAACTGTGCTGGGACTGTGAGGCAGTGTGCTCCCAACCCCCTTTCTGTTTAACCACTTCCATGCTAATGACAAGGTCAGCTCGTCATGCAGTACACTGGAGCTGTGCTTATGACGAGCTAACCTTGTGATGAACAATGGGATTCTGTAAATGTCAGCATAGGAGAGGAATCAGCCTAGCATCCAAGGTGTTAAAAGGCTCCCTTGAGCCAGCAAGCTGATGAGCTTTGGAGATGCACCTGTGTGCCTGTAAGTGGTACTGTGACCTAAGAGGAAGTTGGCAGCATTTCCAGCAACCCCAGAGGATTTTTTTTTGCTCTCTAATACTGCTGCTCTCTACTGAAGACGGGCACCACCCCGAAACACGTGTCTAGAGATATACAGCAATGTCTGCATCAACTTTGGTGAAAAACTCCAGCTAATTTTGAAGTAAGTTTGCACTGTGTACTGCATTTACCAGGATGGAATGGGGCAAACTGTGCTGGGACTGTGAGGCAGTGTGCTCCCAACCCCCTTTCTGTTTAAAAGGCTCCCTTGAGCCAGCAAGCTGACGAGCTTTGGAGATGCACCTGTTTGCCAGTGAGAGGTACTGTGACCTAAAGGGAACTTGGCAGCATTTCCAGCAACCCCAGATGATTTGTTTTGCTCTCTAATACTGGTGCTCTCTACTGAAGATGTGCTCAACCCAGAAACACGTGTCTAGAGATATACAGCAATGTCTGCACCAACTTTGGTGAAAAACTCCAGCTAATTTTGAAGTAAGTTTGAACTGTGTTCTGCATTTACCAGGATGCAATGGGGAAAACTGTGCTGGGACTGTGCGGCAGTGTGCTCCCAACCCCCTTTCTGTTTAAAAGGCTATCCTGAGCCAGCAAGCTGACGAGCTTTTGCGATGCACCTGTGTGCCTGTAAGTGGTACTGTGACCTAAGAGGAACTTGGCAGCATATCCTGCAACCCCAGATGATTTTTCTTTGCTCTGTAATACTGCTGCTCTCTACTGAAGACGGGCTCCACCCAGAAACACGTGTCTAGAGATATACAGCAATGTCTGCATCAACTTTGCTGAAAAACTCCAGCTAATTTTGAAGTAAGTTTGAACTGTGTACTGCATTTACCAGGATGCAATGGGGCAAACTGTGCTGGGACTGTGAGGCAGTGTGCTCCCAACCCCCTTTCTGTTTAATAGGCTCCCTTGGTCCAGCAAGCTGACGAGCTGTGGAGATGCACCTGTGTGCCTGTGAGTGGTACTGTGACCTAAGAGGAAGTTGGCAGCATTTCCAGCAACCCCAGATGATTTTTTTGCTCTCTAATACTGCTGCTCTCTACTGAAGACGGGCTCCACCAAGAAACACGTGTGTGTAGATATACAGCAATGTCTGCACCAACTTTGGTGAAAAACTCCAGCTAATTTTGAAGTAAGTTTGTACTGTGTACTGCATTTACCAGGATGCAATGGGGCAAACTGTGCTGGGACTGTGACGCAGTGTGCTCCCAACCCCCTTTCTGTTTAAAAGGCTCCCTTGAGCAAGCAAGCTGACAAGCTTTGGAGATGCACCTGTGTGACTGTGAGAGGTACTGTGACCTAAGAGGTACTTGGCAGCATTTCCAGCAACCCCAGATAATTTTTGTTTTGCTCTCTAATACTGCTGCTCTCTACTGAAGACTGGCTCAACACAGAAACACGTGTCTAGAGATATACAGCAATGTATGCACCAACTTTGTTGAAAAACTCCAGCTCATTTTAAAGTAAGTTTGAACTGTGTACTGCATTTACCAGGATGCAATGGGGCAAACTGTGTTGGGACTGTGAGGCAGTGTGCTCCCAACCCCCTTTCTGTTTAAAAGGCTATCTTGAGCCAGCAAGCTGACGAGCTTTGGAGATGCACCTGTGTGCCTGTAAGTGGTACTGTGACCTAAGAGGAAGTTGGCAGCATTTCCAGCAACCCCAGAGGATTTTTTTTGCTCTCTAATACTGCTGCTCTCTACTGAAGACGGGCTCCACCCCGAAACACGTGTCTAGCGATATACAGCAATGTCTGCATCAACTTTGGTGAAAAACTCCAGCAAATTTTGAAGTAAGTTTGCACTGTGTACTGCATTTACCAGGATGGAATGGGGCAAACTGTGCTGGGACTGTGAGGCAGTGTGCTCCCAACCCCCTTTCTGTTTAACCACTTCCATGCTAATGACAAGGTCAGCTCGTCATGCAGTACACTGGAGCTGTGCTTATGACGAGCTAACCTTGTCATGAACAATGGGATTCTGTAAATGTCAGCATAGGAGAGGAATCAGCCTAGCATCCAAGGTGTTAAAAGGCTCCCTTGAGCCAGCAAGCTGACGAGCTTTGGAGATGCACCTGTTTGCCTGTGAGAGGTACTGTGACCTAAAGGGAACTTGGCAGCATTTCCAGCAACCCCAGATGATTTTTTTGCTCTCTAATACTGCTGCTCTCTACTGAAGATGTGCTCAACCCAGAAACACGTGTCTAGAGATATACAGCAATGTCTGCACCAACTTTGGTGAAAAACTCCAGCTAATTTTCAAGTAAGTTTGAACTCTGTTCTGCATTTACCAGGATGCAATGGGGAAAACCGTGCTGGGACTGTGCGGCAGTGTGCTCCCAACCCCCTTTCTGTTTAAAAGGCTATCTTGAGCCAGCAAGCTGACGAGCTTTTGTGATGCATCTGTGTGCCTGTGAGTGGTACTGTGACCTAAGAGGAACTTGGCAGCATATCCAGCAACCCCAGATGATTTTTCTTTGCTCTGTAATACTGCTGCTCTCTACTGAAGACGGGCTCCACCCAGAAACACGTGTCTAGAGATATACAGCAATGTCTGCATCAACTTTGGTGAAAAACTCCAGCTAATTTTGAAGTAAGTTTGAACTGTGTACTGCATTTACCAGGATGGAATGAGGCAAACTGTGCTGGGACTGTGACGCAGTGTGCTTCCAACCCCCTTTCTGTTTAAAAGGCTCCCTTGACCCAGCAAGCTGACGAGCTTTGGCAATGCATCTGTGTGCCTGTGAGTGGTACTGTGCCCTAAGAGGAACTTGGCAGCATTTCCAGCAACCCCAGATGATTTATTTTTGCTCTCTAATACTGCTGCTCTCTAGTGAAGACGGGCTCAACCCAGAAACACGTGTCTAGAGATATACAGAAATGGCTGCACCAACTTTGGTGAAAAACTCCAGCTAATTTTGAAGTAAGTTTGAACTGTATACTGCATTTACCAGGATGCAATGGGGGAAACTGTGCTAGGACTGTGAGGCAGTGTGCTCCCACCCCCCTTTCTGTTTAAAAGGCTCCCTTGAGCCAGCAAGCTGACGAGCTTTGGAGATGCACCTGTGTGCCTGTGAGAGGTACTGTGACCTAAGAGGAACTTGGCAGCATTTCCAGCAACCCCAGATGATTTTTTTTTGCTCTCTAATACTGCTGCTCTCTAGTGAAGACGGGCTCAACCCAGAAACACGTGTCTAGAGATATACAGCAATGTCTGCACCAACTTTGGTGAAAAACTCCAGCTAATTTTGAAGTATGTTTGTACTGTGTACTGCATTTACCAGGATGGAATGGGGCAAACTGTGCTGGGACTGTGAGGCAGTGTGCTCCCAACCCCCTTTCTGTTTAGAAGGCTCCCTGTGCCAGCAAGCTGACGAGCTTTGGAGATGCGCCTGTGTGCGGTACTGTGACCTAAGAGGAACTTGGCAGCATTTCCAGCAACCCTAGATGATTTTTTTTTCCTCTCTAATACTGCTGCTCTCTACTGAAGACGTGCTCAACCCACAAAAACGTGTCTAGAGATATACATCAATGTCTGCACCAACTTTGGTGAAAAACACCAGCTAATTTTGAAGTAAGTTTGTACTGTGTACTGCATTTACCAGGATGCAATGGGGCAAACTGTGCTGGAACTGTGAGGCAGTGTGCTCCCAACCCCCTTTCTGTTTAAAAGGCTCCCTTGAGCAAGCAAGCTGACGAGCTTTGGAGATGCACCTGTGTGACTGTGAGAGGCACTGTGACCTAAGAGGAACTTGGCAGCATTTCCAGCAACCCCAGATGATTTTTGTTTTTCTCCCTAATACTGCTGCTCTCTACTGAAGACTGGCTCAACACAGACACACGTGTCTAGAGATATACAGCAATGTATGCACCAACTTTGTTGAAAAACTCCAGCTAATTTTGAAGTAAGTTTGAACTATGTACTGCATTTACCAGGATGCATGGGGCAAACTGTGTTGGGACTGTGAGGCAGTGTGCTCCCAACCCCCTTTCTGTTTAAAAGGCTATCTTGAGCCAGCAAGCTGACGAGCTTTGGAGATGCACCTGTGTGCCTGTAAGTGGTACTGTGACCTAAGAGGAAGTTGGCAGCATTTCCAGCAACCCCAGAGGATTTTTTTTGCTCTCTAATACTGCTGCTCTCTACTGAAGACGGGCTCTACCCTGAAACACGTGTCTAGCGATATACAGCAATGTCTGCATCAACTTTGGTGAAAAACTCCAGCAAATTTTGAAGTAAGTTTGCACTGTGTACTGCATTTACCAGGATGGAATGGGGCAAACTGTGCTGGGACTGTGAGGCAGTGTGCTCCCAACCCCCTTTCTGTTTAACCACTTCCATGCTAATGACAAGGTCAGCTCGTCATGCAGTACACTGGAGCTGTGCTTATGACGAGCTAACCTTGTCATGAACAATGGGATTCTGTAAATGTCAGCATAGGAGAGGAATCAGCCTAGCATCCAAGGTGTTAAAAGGCTCCCTTGAGCCAGCAAGCTGACGAGCTTTGGAGATGCACCTGTTTGCCTGTGAGAGGTACTGTGACCTAAAGGGAACTTGGCAGCATTTCCAGCAACCCCAGATGATTTTTTTGCTCTCTAATACTGCTGCTCTCTACTGAAGATGTGCTCAACCCAGAAACACGTGTCTAGAGATATACAGCAATGTCTGCACCAACTTTGGTGAAAAACTCCAGCTAATTTTGAAGTAAGTTTGAACTCTGTTCTGCATTTACCAGGATGCAATGGGGAAAACCGTGCTGGGACTGTGCGGCAGTGTGCTCCCAACCCCCTTTCTGTTTAAAAGGCTATCTTGAGCCAGCAAGCTGACAAGCTTTTGTGATGCATCTGTGTGCCTGTGAGTGGTACTGTGACCTAAGAGGAACTTGGCAGCATATCCAGCAACCCCAGATGATTTTTCTTTGCTCTGTAATACTGCTGCTCTCTACTGAAGACGGGCTCCACCCAGAAACACGTGTCTAGAGATATACAGCAATGTCTGCATCAACTTTGGTGAAAAACTCCAGCTAATTTTGAAGTAAGTTTGAACTGTGTACTGCATTTACCAGGATGGAATGGGGCAAACTGTGCTGGGACTGTGACGCAGTGTGCTTCCAACCCCCTTTCTGTTTAAAAGGCTCCCTTGACCCAGCAAGCTGACGAGCTTTGGCAATGCATCTGTGTGCCTGTGAGTGGTACTGTGCCCTAAGAGGAACTTGGCAGCATTTCCAGCAACCCCAGATGATTTATTTTTGCTCTCTAATACTGCTGCTCTCTAGTGAAGACGGGCTCAACCCAGAAACACGTGTCTAGAGATATACAGAAATGGCTGCACCAACTTTGGTGAAAAACTCCAGCTAATTTTGAAGTAAGTTTGAACTGTATACTGCATTTACCAGGATGCAATGGGGCAAACTGTGCTAGGACTGTGAGGCAGTGTGCTCCCACCCCCCTTTCTGTTTAATAGGCTCCCTTGGTCCAGCAAGCTGACGAGCTGTGGAGATGCACCTGTGTGCCTGTGAGTGGTACTGTGACCTAAGAGGAAGTTGGCAGCATTTCCAGCAACCCCAGATGATTTTTTTGCTCTCTAATACTGCTGCTCTCAACTGAAGACGGGCTCCACCAAGAAACACGTGTGTGTAGATATACAGCAATGTCTGCACCAACTTTGGTGAAAAACTCCTGCTAATTTTGAAGTAAGTTTGTACTGTGTACTGCATTTACCAGGATGCAATGGGGCAAACTGTGCTGGGACTGTGACGCAGTGTGCTCCCAACCCCCTTTCTGTTTAAAAGGCTCCCTTGAGCCAGCAAGCTGACGAGCTTTGGAGATGCACCTGTGTGACTGTGAGAGGTACTGTGACCTAAGAGGTACTTGGCAGCATTTCCAGCAACCCCAGATGATTTTTGTTTTGCTCTCTAATACTGCTGCTCTCTACTGAAGACTGGCTCAACACAGAAACACGTGTCTAGAGATATACAGCAATGTATGCACCAACTTTGTTGAAAAACTCCAGCTCATTTTAAAGTAAGTTTGAACTGTGTACTGCATTTACCAGGATGCAATGGGGCAAACTGTGTTGGGACTGTGAGGCAGTGTGCTCCCAACCCCCTTTCTGTTTAAAAGGCTATCTTGAGCCAGCAAGCTGACGAGCTTTGGAGATGCACCTGTGTGCCTGTAAGTGGTACTGTGACCTAAGAGGAAGTTGGCAGCATTCCCAGCAACCCCAGAGGATTTTTTTTGCTCTCTAATACTGCTGCTCTCTACTGAAGACGGGCTCCACCCCGAAACACGTGTCTAGCGATATACAGCAATGTCTGCATCAACTTTGGTGAAAAACTCCAGCAAATTTTGAAGTAAGTTTGCACTGTGTACTGCATTTACCAGGATGGAATGGGGCAAACTGTGCTGGGACTGTGAGGCAGTGTGCTCCCAACCCCCTTTCTGTTTAACCACTTCCATGCTAATGACAAGGTCAGCTCGTCATGCAGTACACTGGATCTGTGCTTATGACGAGCTAACCTTGTCATGAACAATGGGATTCTGTAAATGTCAGCATAGGAGAGGAATCAGCCTAGCATCCAAGGTGTTAAAAGGCTCCCTTGAGCCAGCAAGCTGACGAGCTTTGGAGATGCACCTGTTTGCCTGTGAGAGGTACTGTGACCTAAAGGGAACTTGGCAGCATTTCCAGCAACCCCAGATGATTTTTTTGCTCTCTAATACTGCTGCTCTCTACTGAAGACGGGCTCCACCCAGAATCACGTGTCTAGAGATATACAGCAATATCTGCACCAACTTTGGTGAAAAACTCCAGCTAATTTTGAAGTATGTTTGTACTGTGTACTGCATTTACCAGGATGGAATGGGGCAAACTGTGCTGGGACTGTGAGGCAGTGTGCTCCCAACCCCGTTTCTGTTTAGAAGGCTCCCTGTGCCAGCAAGCTGACGAGCTTTGGAGATGCGCCTGTGTGCCTGTGAGAGGTACTGTGACCTAAGAGGAACTTGGCAGCATTTCCAGCAACCCCAGATGATTTTTTTTCCTCTCTAATACTGCTGCTCTCTACGGAAGACGGGCTCTACCCCGAAAAAACGTGTCTAGCGATATACAGCAATGTCTGCATCAACTTTGGTGAAAAACTCCAGCTAATTTTGAAGTAAGTTTGCACTGTGTACTGCATTTACCAGGATGGAATGGGGCAAACTGTGCTGGGACTGTGAGGCAGTGTGCTCCCATCCCCCTTTCTGTTTAAAAGGCTCCCTTGCGCCAGCAAGCTGGCGAGCTTTGGAGATGCACCTGTTTGCCTGTGAGAGGTACTGTGACCTAAAGGGAACTTGGCAGCATTTCCAGCAACCCCAGATGATTTTCTTTTGCTCTCTAACACTGCTGCTCTCTACTGAAGATGTGCTCAACCCAGAAACACGTGTCTAGAGATATACAGCAATGTCTGCACCAACTTTGGTGAAAAACTCCAGCTAATTTTGAAGTAAGTTTGAACTGTGTACTGCATTTACCAGGATGCAATTGGGCAAACTGTGCTGGGACTGTGAGGCAGTGTGCTCCCAACCCCCTTTCTGTTTAAAAGGCTCCCTTGGTACAGCAAGCTGACGAGCTTTGGAGATGCACCTGTGTGCCTGTGAGAGGTACTTGACCTAAGAGGAAGTTGGCAGCATTTCAAGCAACCCCATATGATTTGTTTTCTCTCTAATACTGCTGCTCTCTACTGAAGACGGGCTCCACGAAGAAAGACGTGTCTGGAGATATACAGCAATTTCTGCACCAACTTTGGTGAAAAACTCCAGCTAATTTTGAAGTAAGTTTGTACTGTGTACTGCATTTACCAGGATTCAATGGGGCAAACTGTGCTGGAACTGTGAGGCAGTGTGCTCCCAACCCCCTTTCTGTTTAAAAGGCTCCCTTGAGCAAGCAAGCTGACGAGCTTTGGAGATGCACCTGTGTGACTGTGAGAGGTACTGTGACATAAGAGGAACTTGGCAGCATTTCCAGCAACCCCAGATGATTTTTGTTTTGCTCTCTAATACTGCTGCTCTCTACTGAAGACTGGCTCAACACAGACACACGTGTCTAGAGATATACAGCAATGTATGCACCAACTTTGTTGAAAAACCCCAGTTAATTTTGAAGTAAGTTTGAACTGTGTACTGCATTTACCAGGATGCAATGGGGCAAACTGTGTTGGGACTGTGAGGCAGTGTGCTCCCAACCCCCTTTCTGTTTAAAAGGCTCCCTTGCACTAGCAAGCTGGCGAGCTTTGGAGATGCACCTGTTTGCCTGTGAGAGGTACTGTGACCTAAAGGGAACTTGGCAGCATTTCCAGCAACCCCAGATGATTTTCTTTTGCTCTCTAATACTGCTGCTCTCTACTGAAGATGTGCTCAACCCAGAAACACGTGTCTAGAGATATACAGTAATGTTGGCACCAACTTTGGTGAAAAACTCCAGCTAATTTTGAAGTAAGTTTGAACTGTGTACTGCATTTACCAGGATGCAATTTGGCAAACTGTGCTGGGACTGTGAGGCAGTGTGCTCCCAACCCCCTTTCTGTTTAAAAGGCTCCCTTGCGCCAGCAAGCTGACGAGCTTTGGAGATGCACCTGTGTGCCTGTGAGAGGTACTGTGACCTAAGAGGAACTTGGCAGCATTTCCAGCAACCCCAGATAATTTTTGTTTGCTCTCTAATACTGCTACTCTCTACTGAAGACGTGCTCAACCCTGAAACACATGTCTAGAGATATACAGCAATGTCTGCACCAACTTTGGTGAAAAACTCCAGTTAATTTTGAAGTAAGTTTGAACTGTGTACTGCATTTACCAGGATGCAATGGGGCAAACTGTGCTGGGACTGTGAGGCAGTGTGCTCCCAACCCCCTTTCTGTTTAAAAGGCTCCCTGTGCCAGCAAGCTGACGAGCTTTGGAGATGCGCCTGTGTGCCTGTGAGAGGTACTGTGACCTAAGAGGAACTTGGCAGCATTTCCAGCAACCCCAGATGATTTTTTTCTTCCTCTCCAATAGTGCTGCTCCCTACTGAAGACGGGCTCCACCCCGAAACACGTGTCTAGAGATATACAGCAATGTCTGCATCAACTTTGGTGAAAAACTCCAGCTAATTTTGAAGTAAGTTTGCACTGTGTACTGCATTTACCAGGATGGAATGGGGTAAACTGTGCTGGGACTGTGAGGCAGTGTGCTCCCAACCCCCTTTCTGTTTAAAAGGCTCCCTTGGTCCAGCAAGCTGACGAGCTCTGGAGATGCACCTGTGTGCTGTGAGTGGTACTGTGACCTAAGAGGAAGTTGGCAGCATTTCCAGCAACCCCAGATGATTTTTTTGCTCTCTAATACTGCTGCTCTCTACTGAAGACGGGCTCCACCAAGAAACACGTGTGTGTAGATATACAGCAATGTCTGCACCAACTTTGGTGAAAAACTCCAGCTAATTTTGAAGTAAGTTTGTACTGTGTACTGCATTTACCAGGATGCAATGGGGCAAACTGTGCTGGGACTGTGACGCAGTGTGCTCCCAACCCCCTTTCTGTTTAAAAGGCTCCCTTGAGCCAGCAAGCTGACGAGCTTTGGAGATGCACCTGTGTGACTGTGAGAGGTACTGTGACCTAAGAGGAACTTGGCAGCATTTCCAGCAACCCCAGATGATTTTTGTTTTGCTCTCTAATACTGCTGCTCTCTACTGAAGACTGGCTCAACACAGAAACACGTGTCTAGAGATATACAGCAATGTATGCACCAACTATGTTGAAAAACTCCAGCTAATTTTAAAGTAAGTTTGAACTGTGTACTGCATTTACCAGGATGCAATGGGGCAAACTGTGCTGGGACTGTGAGGCAGTGTGCTCCCAACCCCTTTCTGTTTAAAAGGCAATCTTGAGCCAGCAAGCTGATGAGCTTTGGAGATGCACCTGTGTGCCTGTAAGTGGTACTGTGACCTAAGAGGAAGTTGGCAGCATTTCCAGCAACCCCAGAGGATTTTTTTTTGCTCTCTAATACTGCTGCTCTCTACTGAAGACGGGCACCACCCCGAAACACGTGTCTAGAGATATACAGCAATGTCTGCATAAACTTTGGTGAAAAACTCCAGCTAATTTTGAAGTAAGTTTGCACTGTGTACTGCATTTACCAGGATGGAATGGGGCAAACTGTGCTGGGACTGTGAGGCAGTGTGCTCCCAACCCCCTTTCTGTTTAAAAGGCTCCCTTGAGCCAGCAAGCTGACGAGCTTTGGAGATGCACCTGTTTGCCTGTGAGAGGTACTGTGACCTAAAGGGAACTTGGCAGCATTTCCAGCAACCCCAGATGATTTGTTTTGCTCTCTAATACTGGTGCTCTCTACTGAAGATGTGCTCAACCCAGAAACACGTGTCTAGAGATATACAGCAATGTCTGCACCAACTTTGGTGAAAAACTCCAGCTAATTTTGAAGTAAGTTTGAACTGTGTTCTGCATTTACCAGGATGCAATGGGGAAAACTGTGCTGGGACTGTGCGGCAGTGTGCTCCCAACCCCCTTTCTGTTTAAAAGGCTATCCTGACCCAGCAAGCTGACGAGCTTTTGCGATGCACCTGTGTGCCTGTAAGTGGTACTGTGACCTAAGAGGAACTTGGCAGCATATCCTGCAACCCCAGATGATTTTTCTTTGCTCTGTAATACTGCTGCTCTCTACTGAAGACGGGCTCCACCCAGAAAAACGTGTCTAGAGATATACAGCAATGTCTGCATCAACTTTGCTGAAAAACTCCAGCTAATTTTGAAGTAAGTTTGTACTGTGTACTGCATTTACCAGGATGCAATGGGGCAAACTGTGTTGGGACTGTGAGGCAGTGTGCTCCCAACCCCCTTTCTGTTTAATAGGCTCCCTTGGTCCAGCAAGCTGACGAGCTGTGGAGATGCACCTGTGTGCCTGTGAGTGGTACTGTGACCTAAGAGGAAGTTGGCAGCATTTCCAGCAACCCCAGATGATTTTTTTGCTCTCTAATACTGCTGCTCTCTACTGAAGACGGGCTCCACCAAGAAACACGTGTGTGTAGATATACAGCAATGTCTGCACCAACTTTGGTGAAAAACTCCAGCTAATTTTGAAGTAAGTTTGTACTGTGTACTGCATTTACCAGGATGCAATGGGGCAAACTGTGCTGGGACTGTGACGCAGTGTGCTCCCAACCCCCTTTCTGTTTAAAAGGCTCCCTTGAGCCAGCAAGCTGACGAGCTTTGGAGATGCACCTGTGTGACTGTGAGAGGTACTGTGACCTAAGAGGTACTTGGCAGCATTTCCAGCAACCCCAGATGATTTTTGTTTTGCTCTCTAATACTGCTGCTCTCTACTGAAGACTGGCTCAACACAGAAACACGTGTCTAGAGATATACAGCAATGTATGCACCAACTTTGTTGAAAAACTCCAGCTCATTTTAAAGTAAGTTTGAACTGTGTACTGCATTTACCAGGATGCAATGGGGCAAACTGTGTTGGGACTGTGAGGCAGTGTGCTCCCAACCCCCTTTCTGTTTAAAAGGCTATCTTGAGCCAGCAAGCTGACGAGCTTTGGAGATGCACCTGTGTGCCTGTAAGTGGTACTGTGACCTAAGAGGAAGTTGGCAGCATTTCCAGCAACCCCAGAGGATTTTTTTTGCTCTCTAATACTGCTGCTCTCTACTGAAGACGGGCTCCACCCCGAAACACGTGTCTAGCGATATACAGCAATGTCTGCATCAACTTTGGTGAAAAACTCCAGCAAATTTTGAAGTAAGTTTGCACTGTGTACTGCATTTACCAGGATGGAATGGGGCAAACTGTGCTGGGACTGTGAGGCAGTGTGCTCCCAACCCCCTTTCTGTTTAACCACTTCCATGCTAATGACAAGGTCAGCTCGTCATGCAGTACACTGGAGCTGTGCTTATGACGAGCTAACCTTGTCATGAACAATGGGATTCTGTAAATGTCAGCATAGGAGAGGAATCAGCCTAGCATCCAAGGTGTTAAAAGGCTCCCTTGAGCCAGCAAGCTGACGAGCTTTGGAGATGCACCTGTTTGCCTGTGAGAGGTACTGTGACCTAAAGGGAACTTGGCAGCATTTCCAGCAACCCCAGATGATTTTTTTGCTCTCTAATACTGCTGCTCTCTACTGAAGATGTGCTCAACCCAGAAACACGTGTCTAGAGATATACAGCAATGTCTGCACCAACTTTGGTGAAAAACTCCAGCTAATTTTGAAGTAAGTTTGAACTCTGTTCTGCATTTACCAGGATGCAATGGGGAAAACCGTGCTGGGACTGTGCGGCAGTGTGCTCCCAACCCCCTTTCTGTTTAAAAGGCTATCTTGAGCCAGCAAGCTGACGAGCTTTTGTTATGCATCTGTGTGCCTGTGAGTGGTACTGTGACCTAAGAGGAACTTGGCAGCATATCCAGCAACCCCAGATGATTTTTCTTTGCTCTGTAATACTGCTGCTCTCTACTGAAGACGGGCTCCACCCAGAAACACGTGTCTAGAGATATACAGCAATGTCTGCATCAACTTTGGTGAAAAACTCCAGCTAATTTTGAAGTAAGTTTGAACTGTGTACTGCATTTACCAGGATGGAATGGGGCAAACTGTGCTGGGACTGTGACGCAGTGTGCTTCCAACCCCCTTTCTGTTTAAAAGGCTCCCTTGACCCAGCAAGCTGACGAGCTTTGGCAATGCATCTGTGTGCCTGTGAGTGGTACTGTGCCCTAAGAGGAACTTGGCAGCATTTCCAGCAACCCCAGATGATTTATTTTTGCTCTCTAATACTGCTGCTCTCTAGTGAAGACGGGCTCAACCCAGAAACACGTGTCTAGAGATATACAGAAATGGCTGCACCAACTTTGGTGAAAAACTCCAGCTAATTTTGAAGTAAGTTTGAACTGTATACTGCATTTACCAGGATGCAATGGGGCAAACTGTGCTAGGACTGTGAGGCAGTGTGCTCCCACCCCCCTTTCTGTTTAAAAGGCTCCCTTGAGCCAGCAAGCTGACGAGCTTTGGAGATGCACCTGTGTGCCTGTGAGAGGTACTGTGACCTAAGAGGAACTTGGCAGCATTTCCAGCAACCCCAGATGATTTTTTTTTGCTCTCTAATACTGCTGCTCTCTAGTGAAGACGGGCTCAACCCAGAAACACGTGTCTAGAGATATACAGCAATGTCTGCACCAACTTTGGTGAAAAACTCCAGCTAATTTTGAAGTAAAATTGAACTGTATACTGCATTTACCAGGATGCAATGGGGCAAACTGTGCTAGGACTGTGAGGCAGTGTGCTCCCAACCCTCTTTCTGTTTAAAAGGCTCCCTTGAGCCAGCAAGCTGACGAGCTTTGGAGATGCACCTGTGTGCCTGTGAGAGGTACTGTGACCTAAGAGGAACTTGGCAGCATTTCCAGCAACCCTAGATGATTTTTTTTTGCTCTCCAATACCACTGCTCTCTACTGAAGACGGGCTCCACCCAGAATCACGTGTCTAGAGATATACAGCAATATCTGCACCAACTTTGGTGAAAAACTCCAGCTAATTTTGAAGTATGTTTGTACTGTGTACTGCATTTACCAGGATGGAATGGGGCAAACTGTGCTGGGACTGTGAGGCAGTGTGCTCCCAACCCCCTTTCTGTTTAGAAGGCTCCCTGTGCCAGCAAGCTGACGAGCTTTGGAGATGCGCCTGTGTGCCTGTGAGAGGTACTGTGACCTAAGAGGAACTTGGCAGCATTTCCAGCAACCCCAGATGATTTTTTTTCCTCTCTAATACTGCTGCTCTCTACTGAAGACGTGCTCAACCCACAAAAACGTGTCTAGAGATATACATCAATGTCTGCACCAACTTTGGTGAAAAACACCAGCTAATTTTGAAGTAAGTTTGTACTGTGTACTGCATTTACCAGGATGCAATGGGGCAAACTGTGCTGGAACTGTGAGGCAGTGTGCTCCCAACCCCCTTTCTGTTTAAAAGGCTCCCTTGAGCAAGCAAGCTGACGAGCTTTGGAGATGCACCTGTGTGACTGTGAGAGGCACTGTGACCTAAGAGGAACTTGGCAGCATTTCCAGCAAGCCCAGATGATTTTTGTTTTTCTCCCTAATACTGCTGCTCTCTACTGAAGACTGGCTCAACAAAGACACACGTGTCTAGAGATATACAGCAATGTATGCACCAACTTTGTTGAAAAACTCCAGCTAATTTTGAAGTAAGTTTGAACTATGTACTGCATTTACCAGGATGCATGGGGCAAACTGTGTTGGCACTGTGAGGCAGTGTGCTCCCAACCCCCTTTCTGTTTAAAAGGCTATCTTGAGCCAGCAAGCTGACGAGCTTTGGAGATGCACCTGTGTGCCTGTAAGTGGTACTGTGACCTAAGAGGAAGTTGGCAGCATTTCCAGCAACCCCAGAGGATTTGTTTTGCTCTCTAATACTGCTGCTCTCTACTGAAGATGGGCTCTACCCCGAAACACGTGTCTAGCGATATACAGCAATGTCTGCATCAACTTTGGTGAAAAACTCCAGCAAATTTTGAAGTAAGTTTGCACTGTGTACTGCATTTACCAGGATGGAATGGGGCAAACTGTGCTGGGACTGTGAGGCAGTGTGCTCCCAACCCCCTTTCTGTTTAACCACTTCCATGCTAATGACAAGGTCAGCTCGTCATGCAGTACACTGGAGCTGTTCTTATGACGAGCTAACCTTGTCATGAACAATGGGATTCTGTAAATGTCAGCATAGGAGAGGAATCAGCCTAGCATCCAAGGTGTTAAAAGGCTCCCTTGAGCCAGCAAGCTGACGAGCTTTGGAGATGCACCTGTTTGCCTGTGAGAGGTACTGTGACCTAAAGGGAACTTGGCAGCATTTCCAGCAACCCCAGATGATTTTTTTGCTCTCTAATACTGCTGCTCTCTACTGAAGATGTGCTCAACCCAGAAACACGTGTCTAGAGATATACAGCAATGTCTGCACCAACTTTGGTGAAAAACTCCAGCTAATTTTGAAGTAAGTTTGAACTGTGTACTGCATTTACCAGGATGGAATGGGGCAAACTGTGCTGGGACTGTGACGCAGTGTGCTTCCAACCCCCTTTCTGTTTAAAAGGCTCCCTTGACCCAGCAAGCTGACGAGCTTTGGCAATGCATCTGTGTGCCTGTGAGTGGTACTGTGCCCTAAGAGGAACTTGGCAGCATTTCCAGCAACCCCAGATGATTTATTTTTGCTCTCTAATACTGCTGCTCTCTAGTGAAGACGGGCTCAACCCAGAAACACGTGTCTAGAGATATACAGAAATGGCTGCACCAACTTTGGTGAAAAACTCCAGCTAATTTTGAAGTAAGTTTGAACTGTATACTGCATTTACCAGGATGCAATGGGGCAAACTGTGCTAGGACTGTGAGGCAGTGTGCTCCCACCCCCCTTTCTGTTTAAAAGGCTCCCTTGAGCCAGCAAGCTGACGAGCTTTGGAGATGCACCTGTGTGCCTGTGAGAGGTACTGTGACCTAAGAGGAACTTGGCAGCAATTCCAGCAACCCTAGATGATTATTTTTTGCTCTCCAATACCACTGCTCTCTACTGAAGACGGGCTCCACCCAGAATCACGTGTCTAGAGATATACAGCAATATCTGCACCAACTTTGGTGAAAAACTCCAGCTAATTTTGAAGTATGTTTGTACTGTGTACTGCATTTACCAGGATGGAATGGGGCAAACAGTGCTGGGACTGTGAGGCAGTGTGCTCCCAACCCCCTTTCGGTTTAGAAGGCTCCCTGTGCCAGCAAGCTGACAAGCTTTGGAGATGCACCTGTGTGCCTGTGAGAGGTACTGTGACCTAAGAGGAACTTGGCAGCATTTCCAGCAACCCCAGATGATTTTTTTTCCTCTCTAATACTGCTGCTCTCTACTGAAGACGTGCTCAACCCACAAAAACGTGTCTAGAGATATACATCAATGTCTGCACCAACTTTGGTGAAAAACACCAGCTAATTTTGAAGTAAGTTTGTACTGTGTACTGCATTTACCAGGATGCAATGGGGCAAACTGTGCTGGAACTGTGAGGCAGTGTGCTCCCAACCCCCTTTCTGTTTAAAAGGCTCCCTTGAGCAAGCAAGCTGACGAGCTTTGGAGATGCACCTGTGTGACTGTGAGAGGCACTGTGACCTAAGAGGAACTTGGCAGCATTTCCAGCAACCCCAGATGATTTTTGTTTTTCTCCCTAATACTACTGCTCTCTACTGAAGACTGGCTCAACACAGACACACGTGTCTAGAGATATACAGCAATGTATGCACCAACTTTGTTGAAAAACTCCAGCTAATTTTGAAGTAAGTTTGAACTATGTACTGCATTTACCAGGATGCATGGGGCAAACTGTGCTGGGACTGTGAGGCAGTGTGCTCCCAACCCCCTTTCTGTTTAAAAGGCTCCCTTGAGCCAGCAAGCTGACGAGCTTTGGAGATGCACCTGTGTGCTTGTGAGAGGTACTGTGACCTAAGAGGAACTTGGCAGCATTTCCAGCAACCCCAGATGATTTTCTTTTGCTCTCTAATACTGCTGCTCTCTACTGAAGACGGGCTCCACCCCGAAACACGTGTCTAGCGATATACAGCAATGTCTGCATCAACTTTGGTGAAAAACTCCAGCTAATTTTGAAGTAAGTTTGCACTGTGTACTGCATTTACCAGGATGGAATGGGGAAAACTGTGCTGGGACTGTGAGGCAGTGTGCTCCCATCCCCCTTTCTGTTTAAAAGGCTCCCTTGTGCCAGCAAGCTGGCGAGCTTTGGAGATGCACCTGTTTGCCTGTGAGAGGTACTGTGACCTAAAGGGAACTTGGCAGCATTTCCAGCAACCCCAGATGATTTTCTTATGCTCTCTAACACTGCTGCTCTCTACTGAAGATGTGCTCAACCCAGAAACACGTGTCTAGAGATATACAGCAATGTCTGCACCAACTTTGGTGAAAAACTCCAGCTAATTTTGAAGTAAGTTTGAACTGTGTACTGCATTTACCAGGATGCAATTGGGCAAACTGTGCTGGGACTGTGAGGCAGTGTGCTCCCAACCCCCTTTCTGTTTAAAAGGCTCCCTTGGTACAGCAAGCTGACGAGCTTTGGAGATGCACCTGTGTGCCTGTGAGAGGTACTTGACCTAAGAGGAAGTTGGCAGCATTTCAAGCAACCCCATATGATTTGTTTTCTCTCTAATACTGCTGCTCTCTACTGAAGACGGGCTCCACGAAGAAAGACGTGTCTGGAGATATACAGCAATTTCTGCACCAACTTTGGTGAAAAACTCCAGCTAATTTTGAAGTAAGTTTGTACTGTGTACTGCATTTACCAGGATTCAATGGGGCAAACTGTGCTGGAACTGTGAGGCAGTGTGCTCCCAACCCCCTTTCTGTTTAAAAGGCTCCCTTGAGCAAGCAAGCTGACGAGCTTTGGAGATGCACCTGTGTGACTGTGAGAGGTACTGTGACCTAAGAGGAACTTGGCAGCATTTCCAGCAACCCCAGATGATTTTCTTTTGCTCTCTAACACTGCTGCTCTCTACTGAAGATGTGCTCAACCCAGAAACACGTGTCTAGAGATATACAGCAATGTCTGCACCAACTTTGGTGAAAAACTCCAGCTAATTTTGAAGTAAGTTTGAACTGTGTACTGCATTTACCAGGATGCAATTGGGCAAACTGTGCTGGGACTGTGAGGCAGTGTGCTCCGAACCCCCTTTCTGTTTAAAAGGCTCCCTTGGTACAGCAAGCTGACGAGCTTTGGAGATGCACCTGTGTGCCTGTGAGAGGTACTTGACCTAAGAGGAAGTTGGCAGCATTTCAAGCAACCCCATATGATTTGTTTTCTCTCTAATACTGCTGCTCTCTACTGAAGACGGGCTCCACGAAGAAAGACGTGTCTGCAGATATACAGCAATTTCTGCACCAACTTTGGTGAAAAACTCCAGCTAATTTTGAAGTAAGTTTGTACTGTGTACTGCATTTACCAGGATTCAATGGGGCAAACTGTGCTGGAACTGTGAGGCAGTGTGCTCCCAACCCCCTTTCTGTTTAAAAGGCTCCCTTGAGCAAGCAAGCTGACGAGCTTTGGAGATGCACCTGTGTGACTGTGAGAGGTACTGTGACCTAAGAGGAACTTGGCAGCATTTCCAGCAACCCCAGATGATTTTTGTTTTGCTCTCTAATACTGCTGCTCTCTACTGAAGACTGGCTCAACACAGACACACGTGTCTAGAGATATACAGCAATGTATGCACCAACTTTGTTGAAAAACTCCAGTTAATTTTGAAGTAAGTTTGAACTGTGTACTGCATTTACCAGGATGCAATGGGGCAAACTGTGCTGGGACTGTTAGGCAGTGTGCTCCCAACCCCCTTTCTGTTTAAAAGGCTCCCTGTGCCAGCAAGCTGACGAGCTTTGGAGATGCGCCTGTGTGCCTGTGAGAGGTACTGTGACCTAAGAGGAACTTGGCAGCATTTCCAGCAACCCCAGATGATTTTCTTCTTCCTCTCTAATAGTGCTGCTCTCTACTGAAGACGTGCTCAACCCACAAAAACGTGTCTATAGATATACATCAATGTCTGCACCAACTTTGGTGAAAAACTCAAGCTAATTTTGAAGTAGGTTTGAACTGTGTACTGCATTTACCAGGATGCAATGGGGCAAACTGTGCTGGGACTGTGAGGCAGTGTGCTCCCAACCCCCTTTCTGTTTAAAAGGCTCCCTTGGTCCAGCAAGCTGACGAGCTTTGGAGATGCACCTGTGTGCCTGTGAGTGGTACTGTGACCTAAGAGGACGTTGGCAGCATTTCCAGCAACCCCAGATGATTTTTTTGCTCTCTAATACTGCTGCTCTCTACTGAAGACGGGCTCCACCAAGAAACACGTGTCTGTAGATGTACAGCAATGTCTGCACCAACTTTGGTGAAAAACACCAGCTAATTTTGAAGTAAGTTTGTACTGTGTACTGCATTTACTAGGATGCAATGGGGCAAACTGTGCTGGAACTGTGAGGCAGTGTGCTCCCAACCCCCTTTCTGTTTAAAAGGCTCCCTTGAGCAAGCAAGCTGACGAGCTTTGGAGATGCACCTGTGTGACTGTGAGAGGTACTGTGACCTAAGAGGAACTTGGCAGCATTTCCAGCAACCCCAGATGATTTTTTTTCCTCTCTAATACTGCTGCTCTCTACGGAAGACGGGCTCTACCCCGAAAAAACGTGTCTAGCGATATACAGCAATGTCTGCATCAACTTTGGTGAAAAACTCCAGCTAATTTTGAAGTAAGTTTGCACTGTGTACTGCATTTACCAGGATGGAATGGGGCAAACTGTGCTGGGACTGTGAGGCAGTGTGCTCCCATCCCCCTTTCTGTTTAAAAGGCTCCCTTGCGCCAGCAAGCTGGCGAGCTTTGGAGATGCACCTGTTTGCCTGTGAGAGGTACTGTGACCTAAAGGGAACTTGGCAGCATTTCCAGCAACCCCAGATGATTTTCTTTTGCTCTCTAACACTGCTGCTCTCTACTGAAGATGTGCTCAACCCAGAAACACGTGTCTAGAGATATACAGCAATGTCTGCACCAACTTTGGTGAAAAACTCCAGCTAATTTTGAAGTAAGTTTGAACTGTGTACTGCATTTACCAGGATGCAATTGGGCAAACTGTGCTGGGACTGTGAGGCAGTGTGCTCCCAACCCCCTTTCTGTTTAAAAGGCTCCCTTGGTACAGCAAGCTGACGAGCTTTGGAGATGCACCTGTGTGCCTGTGAGAGGTACTTGACCTAAGAGGAAGTTGGCAGCATTTCAAGCAACCCCATATGATTTGTTTTCTCTCTAATACTGCTGCTCTCTACTGAAGACGGGCTCCACGAAGAAAGACGTGTCTGGAGATATACAGCAATTTCTGCACCAACTTTGGTGAAAAACTCCAGCTAATTTTGAAGTAAGTTTGTACTGTGTACTGCATTTACCAGGATTCAATGGGGCAAACTGTGCTGGAACTGTGAGGCAGTGTGCTCCCAACCCCCTTTCTGTTTAAAAGGCTCCCTTGCGCCAGCAAGCTGACGAGCTTTGGAGATGCACCTGTGTGCCTGTGAGAGGTACTGTGACCTAAGAGGAACTTGGCAGCATTTCCAGCAACCCCAGATAATTTTTGTTTGCTCTCTAATACTGCTACTCTCTACTGAAGACGTGCTCAACCCTGAAACACATGTCTAGAGATATACAGCAATGTCTGCACCAACTTTGGTGAAAAACTCCAGTTAATTTTGAAGTAAGTTTGAACTGTGTACTGCATTTACCAGGATGCAATGGGGCAAACTGTGCTGGGACTGTGAGGCAGTGTGCTCCCAACCCCCTTTCTGTTTAAAAGGCTCCCTGTGCCAGCAAGCTGACGAGCTTTGGAGATGCGCCTGTGTGCCTGTGAGAGGTACTGTGACCTAAGAGGAACTTGGCAGCATTTCCAGCAACCCCAGATGATTTTTTTCTTCCTCTCCAATAGTGCTGCTCCCTACTGAAGACGTGCTCAACCCACAAAAACGTGTCTATAGATATACATCAATGTCTGCACCAACTTTGGTGAAAAACTCAAGCTAATTTTGAAGTAGGTTTGAACTGTGTACTGCATTTACCAGGATGCAATGGGGCAAACTGTGCTGGGACTGTGAGGCAGTGTGCTCCCAACCCCTTTCTGTTTAAAAGGCTATCTTGAGCCAGCAAGCAGATGAGCTTTGGAGATGCACTTGTGTGCCTGTAAGTGGTACTGTGACCTAAGAGGAAGTTGGCAGCATTTCCAGCAACCCCAGAGGATTTTTTTTTGCTCTCTAATACTGCTGCTCTCTACTGAAGACGGGCTCCACCCCGAAACACGTGTCTAGAGATATACAGCAATGTCTGCATCAACTTTGGTGAAAAACTCCAGCTAATTTTGAAGTAAGTTTGCACTGTGTACTGCATTTACCAGGATGGAATGGGGTAAACTGTGCTGGGACTGTGAGGCAGTGTGCTCCCAACCCCCTTTCTGTTTAAAAGGCTCCCTTGGTCCAGCAAGCTGACGAGCTCTGGAGATGCACCTGTGTGCTGTGAGTGGTACTGTGACCTAAGAGGAAGTTGGCAGCATTTCCAGCAACCCCAGATGATTTTTTTGCTCTCTAATACTGCTGCTCTCTACTGAAGACGGGCTCCACCAAGAAACACGTGTGTGTAGATATACAGCAATGTCTGCACCAACTTTGGTGAAAAACTCCAGCTAATTTTGAAGTAAGTTTGTACTGTGTACTGCATTTACCAGGATGCAATGGGGCAAACTGTGCTGGGACTGTGACGCAGTGTGCTCCCAACCCCCTTTCTGTTTAAAAGGCTCCCTTGAGCCAGCAAGCTGACGAGCTTTGGAGATGCACCTGTGTGACTGTGAGAGGTACTGTGACCTAAGAGGAACTTGGCAGCATTTCCAGCAACCCCAGATGATTTTTGTTTTGCTCTCTAATACTGCTGCTCTCTACTGAAGACTGGCTCAACACAGAAACACGTGTCTAGAGATATACAGCAATGTATGCACCAACTATGTTGAAAAACTCCAGCGAATTTTAAAGTAAGTTTGAACTGTGTACTGCATTTACCAGGATGCAATGGGGCAAACTGTGCTGGGACTGTGAGGCAGTGTGCTCCCAACCCCTTTCTGTTTAAAAGGCAATCTTGAGCCAGCAAGCTGATGAGCTTTGGAGATGCACCTGTGTGCCTGTAAGTGGTACTGTGACCTAAGAGGAAGTTGGCAGCATTTCCAGCAACCCCAGAGGATTTTTTTTTGCTCTCTAATACTGCTGCTCTCTACTGAAGACGGGCACCACCCCGAAACACGTGTCTAGAGATATACAGCAATGTCTGCATAAACTTTGGTGAAAAACTCCAGCTAATTTTGAAGTAAGTTTGCACTGTGTACTGCATTTACCAGGATGGAATGGGGCAAACTGTGCTGGGACTGTGAGGCAGTGTGCTCCCAACCCCCTTTCTGTTTAAAAGGCTCCCTTGAGCCAGCAAGCTGACGAGCTTTGGAGATGCACCTGTTTGCCTGTGAGAGGTACTGTGACCTAAAGGGAACTTGGCAGCATTTCCAGCAACCCCAGATGATTTGTTTTGCTCTCTAATACTGGTGCTCTCTACTGAAGATGTGCTCAACCCAGAAACACGTGTCTAGAGATATACAGCAATGTCTGCACCAACTTTGGTGAAAAACTCCAGCTAATTTTGAAGTAAGTTTGAACTGTGTTCTGCATTTACCAGGATGCAATGGGGAAAACTGTGCTGGGACTGTGCGGCAGTGTGCTCCCAACCCCCTTTCTGTTTAAAAGGCTATCCTGAGCCAGCAAGCTGACGAGCTTTTGCGATGCACCTGTGTGCCTGTAAGTGGTACTGTGACCTAAGAGGAACTTGGCAGCATATCCTGCAACCCCAGATGATTTTTCTTTGCTCTGTAATACTGCTGCTCTCTACTGAAGACGGGCTCCACCCAGAAAAACGTGTCTAGAGATATACAGCAATGTCTGCATCAACTTTGCTGAAAAACTCCAGCTAATTTTGAAGTAAGTTTGAACTGTGTACTGCATTTACCAGGATGCAATGGGGCAAACTGTGCTGGGACTGTGAGGCAGTGTGCTCCCAACCCCCTTTCTGTTTAATAGGCTCCCTTGGTCCAGCAAGCTGACGAGCTGTGGAGATGCACCTGTGTGCCTGTGAGTGGTACTGTGACCTAAGAGGAAGTTGGCAGCATTTCCAGCAACCCCAGATGATTTTTTTGCTCTCTAATACTGCTGCTCTCTACTGAAGACGGGCTCCACCAAGAAACACGTGTGTGTAGATATACAGCAATGTCTGCACCAACTTTGGTGAAAAACTCCAGCTAATTTTGAAGTAAGTTTGTACTGTGTACTGCATTTACCAGGATGCAATGGGGCAAACTGTGCTGGGACTGTGACGCAGTGTGCTCCCAACCCCCTTTCTGTTTAAAAGGCTCCCTTGAGCCAGCAAGCTGACGAGCTTTGGAGATGCACCTGTGTGACTGTGAGAGGTACTGTGACCTAAGAGGTACTTGGCAGCATTTCCAGCAACCCCAGATGATTTTTGTTTTGCTCTCTAATACTGCTGCTCTCTACTGAAGACTGGCTCAACACAGAAACACGTGTCTAGAGATATACAGCAATGTATGCACCAACTTTGTTGAAAAACTCCAGCTCATTTTAAAGTAAGTTTGAACTGTGTACTGCATTTACCAGGATGCAATGGGGCAAACTGTGTTGGGACTGTGAGGCAGTGTGCTCCCAACCCCCTTTCTGTTTAAAAGGCTATCTTGAGCCAGCAAGCTGACGAGCTTTGGAGATGCACCTGTGTGCCTGTAAGTGGTACTGTGACCTAAGAGGAAGTTGGCAGCATTTCCAGCAACCCCAGAGGATTTTTTTTGCTCTCTAATACTGCTGCTCTCTACTGAAGACGGGCTCCACCCCGAAACACGTGTCTAGCGATATACAGCAATGTCTGCATCAACTTTGGTGAAAAACTCCAGCAAATTTTGAAGTAAGTTTGCACTGTGTACTGCATTTACCAGGATGGAATGGGGCAAACTGTGCTGGGACTGTGAGGCAGTGTGCTCCCAACCCCCTTTCTGTTTAACCACTTCCAAGCTAATGACAAGGTCAGCTCGTCATGCAGTACACTGGAGCTGTGCTTATGACGAGCTAACCTTGTCATGAACAATGGGATTCTGTAAATGTCAGCATAGGAGAGGAATCAGCCTAGCATCCAAGGTGTTAAAAGGCTCCCTTGAGCCAGCAAGCTGACGAGCTTTGGAGATGCACCTGTTTGCCTGTGAGAGGTACTGTGACCTAAAGGGAACTTGGCAGCATTTCCAGCAACCCCAGATGATTTTTTTGCTCTCTAATACTGCTGCTCTCTACTGAAGATGTGCTCAACCCAGAAACACGTGTCTAGAGATATACAGCAATGTCTGCACCAACTTTGGTGAAAAACTCCAGCTAATTTTGAAGTAAGTTTGAACTCTGTTCTGCATTTACCAGGATGCAATGGGGAAAACCGTGCTGGGACTGTGCGGCAGTGTGCTCCCAACCCCCTTTCTGTTTAAAAGGCTATCTTGAGCCAGCAAGCTGACGAGCTTTTGTTATGCATCTGTGTGCCTGTGAGTGGTACTGTGACCTAAGAGGAACTTGGCAGCATATCCAGCAACCCCAGATGATTTTTCTTTGCTCTGTAATACTGCTGCTCTCTACTGAAGACGGGCTCCACCCAGAAACACGTGTCTAGAGATATACAGCAATGTCTGCATCAACTTTGGTGAAAAACTCCAGCTAATTTTGAAGTAAGTTTGAACTGTGTACTGCATTTACCAGGATGGAATGGGGCAAACTGTGCTGGGACTGTGACGCAGTGTGCTTCCAACCCCCTTTCTGTTTAAAAGGCTCCCTTGACCCAGCAAGCTGACGAGCTTTGGCAATGCATCTGTGTGCCTGTGAGTGGTACTGTGCCCTAAGAGGAACTTGGCAGCATTTCCAGCAACCCCAGATGATTTATTTTTGCTCTCTAATACTGCTGCTCTCTAGTGAAGACGGGCTCAACCCAGAAACACGTGTCTAGAGATATACAGAAATGGCTGCACCAACTTTGGTGAAAAACTCCAGCTAATTTTGAAGTAAGTTTGAACTGTATACTGCATTTACCAGGATGCAATGGGGCAAACTGTGCTAGGACTGTGAGGCAGTGTGCTCCCACCCCCCTTTCTGTTTAAAAGGCTCCATTGAGCCAGCAAGCTGACGAGCTTTGGAGATGCACCTGTGTGCCTGTGAGAGGTACTGTGACCTAAGAGGAACTTGGCAGCATTTCCAGCAACCCCAGATGATTTTTTTTGCTCTCTAATACTGCTGCTCTCTAGTGAAGACGGGCTCAACCCAGAAACACGTGTCTAGAGATATACAGCAATGTCTGCACCAACTTTGGTGAAAAACTCCAGCTAATTTTGAAGTAAAATTGAACTGTATACTGCATTTACCAGGATGCAATGGGGCAAACTGTGCTAGGACTGTGAGGCAGTGTGCTCCCAACCCTCTTTCTGTTTAAAAGGCTCCCTTGAGCCAGCAAGCTGACGAGCTTTGGAGATGCACCTGTGTGCCTGTGAGAGGTACTGTGACCTAAGAGGAACTTGGCAGCATTTCCAGCAACCCTAGATGATTTTTTTTTGCTCTCCAATACCACTGCTCTCTACTGAAGACGGGCTCCACCCAGAATCACGTGTCTAGAGATATACAGCAATATCTGCACCAACTTTGGTGAAAAACTCCAGCTAATTTTGAAGTATGTTTGTACTGTGTACTGCATTTACCAGGATGGAATGGGGCAAACTGTGCTGGGACTGTGAGGCAGTGTGCTCCCAACCCCCTTTCTGTTTAGAAGGCTCCCTGTGCCAGCAAGCTGACGAGCTTTGGAGATGCGCCTGTGTGCCTGTGAGAGGTACTGTGACCTAAGAGGAACTTGGCAGCATTTCCAGCAACCCCAGATGATTTTTTTTTCCTCTCTAATACTGCTGCTCTCTACTGAAGACGTGCTCAACCCACAAAAACGTGTCTAGAGATATACATCAATGTCTGCACCAACTTTGGTGAAAAACACCAGCTAATTTTGAAGTAAGTTTGTACTGTGTACTGCATTTACCAGGATGCAATGGGGCAAACTGTGCTGGAACTGTGAGGCAGTGTGCTCCCAACCCCCTTTCTGTTTAAAAGGCTCCCTTGAGCAAGCAAGCTGACGAGCTTTGGAGATGCACCTGTGTGACTGTGAGAGGCACTGTGACCTAAGAGGAACTTGGCAGCATTTCCAGCAAGCCCAGATGATTTTTGTTTTTCTCCCTAATACTGCTGCTCTCTACTGAAGACTGGCTCAACACAGACACACGTGTCTAGAGATATACAGCAATGTATGCACCAACTTTGTTGAAAAACTCCAGCTAATTTTGAAGTAAGTTTGAACTATGTACTGCATTTACCAGGATGCATGGGGCAAACTGTGTTGGGACTGTGAGGCAGTGTGCTCCCAACCCCCTTTCTGTTTAAAAGGCTATCTTGAGCCAGCAAGCTGACGAGCTTTGGAGATGCACCTGTGTGCCTGTAAGTGGTACTGTGACCTAAGAGGAAGTTGGCAGCATTTCCAGCAACCCCAGAGGATTTGTTTTGCTCTCTAATACTGCTGCTCTCTACTGAAGACGGGCTCTACCCCGAAACACGTGTCTAGCGATATACAGCAATGTCTGCATCAACTTTGGTGAAAAACTCCAGCAAATTTTGAAGTAAGTTTGCACTGTGTACTGCATTTACCAGGATGGAATGGGGCAAACTGTGCTGGGACTGTGAGGCAGTGTGCTCCCAACCCCCTTTCTGTTTAACCACTTCCATGCTAATGACAAGGTCAGCTCGTCATGCAGTACACTGGAGCTGTTCTTATGACGAGCTAACCTTGTCATGAACAATAGGATTCTGTAAATGTCAGCATAGGAGAGGAATCAGCCTAGCATCCAAGGTGTTAAAAGGCTCCCTTGAGCCAGCAAGCTGACGAGCTTTGGAGATGCACCTGTTTGCCTGTGAGAGGTACTGTGACCTAAAGGGAACTTGGCAGCATTTCCAGCAACCCCAGATGATTTTTTTGCTCTCTAATACTGCTGCTCTCTACTGAAGATGTGCTCAACCCAGAAACACGTGTCTAGAGATATACAGCAATGTCTGCACCAACTTTGGTGAAAAACTCCAGCTAATTTTGAAGTAAGTTTGAACTCTGTTCTGCATTTACCAGGATGCAATGGGGAAAACCGTGCTGGGACTGTGCGGCAGTGTGCTCCCAACCCCCTTTCTGTTTAAAAGGCTATCTTGAGCCAGCAAGCTGACGAGCTTTTGTGATGCATCTGTGTGCCTGTGAGTGGTACTGTGACCTAAGAGGAACTTGGCAGCATATCCAGCAACCCCAGATGATTTTTCTTTGCTCTGTAATACTGCTGCTCTCTACTGAAGACGGGCTCCACCCAGAAACACGTGTCTAGAGATATACAGCAATGTCTGCATCAACTTTGGTGAAAAACTCCAGCTAATTTTGAAGTAAGTTTGAACTGTGTACTGCATTTACCAGGATGGAATGGGGCAAACTGTGCTGGGACTGTGACGCAGTGTGCTTCCAACCCCCTTTCTGTTTAAAAGGCTCCCTTGACCCAGCAAGCTGACGAGCTTTGGCAATGCATCTGTGTGCCTGTGAGTGGTACTGTGCCCTAAGAGGAACTTGGCAGCATTTCCAGCAACCCCAGATGATTTATTTTTGCTCTCTAATACTGCTGCTCTCTAGTGAAGACGGGCTCAACCCAGAAACACGTGTCTAGAGATATACAGAAATGGCTGCACCAACTTTGGTGAAAAACTCCAGCTAATTTTGAAGTAAGTTTGAACTGTATACTGCATTTACCAGGATGCAATGGGGCAAATTGTGCTAGGACTGTGAGGCAGTGTGCTCCCACCCCCCTTTCTGTTTAAAAGGCTCCCTTGAGCCAGCAAGCTGACGAGCTTTGGAGATGCACCTGTGTGCCTGTGAGAGGTACTGTGACCTAAGAGGAACTTGGCAGCATTTCCAGCAACCCTAGATGATTATTTTTTGCTCTCCAATACCACTGCTCTCTACTGAAGACGGGCTCCACCCAGAATCACGTGTCTAGAGATATACAGCAATATCTGCACCAACTTTGGTGAAAAACTCCAGCTAATTTTGAAGTATGTTTGTACTGTGTACTGCATTTACCAGGATGGAATGGGGCAAACAGTGCTGGGACTGTGAGGCAGTGTGCTCCCAACCCCCTTTCTGTTTAGAAGGCTCCCTGTGCCAGCAAGCTGACAAGCTTTGGAGATGCACCTGTGTGCCTGTGAGAGGTACTGTGACCTAAGAGGAACTTG
This sequence comes from Lissotriton helveticus, assembly GCF_964261635.1. Taxonomy (NCBI): domain Eukaryota; kingdom Metazoa; phylum Chordata; class Amphibia; order Caudata; family Salamandridae; genus Lissotriton; species Lissotriton helveticus. The sequence continues at coordinate 684,288,763 of NC_136070.1, read as the reverse complement.
GCAGCATTTCCAGCAACCCCAGATGATTTTTTTTCCTCTCTAATACTGCTGCTCTCTACTGAAGACGTGCTCAACCCACAAAAACGTGTCTAGAGATATACATCAATGTCTGCACCAACTTTGGTGAAAAACACCAGCTAATTTTGAAGTAAGTTTGTACTGTGTACTGCATTTACCAGGATGCAATGGGGCAAACTGTGCTGGAACTGTGAGGCAGTGTGCTCCCAACCCCCTTTCTGTTTAAAAGGCTCCCTTGAGCAAGCAAGCTGACGAGCTTTGGAGATGCACCTGTGTGACTGTGAGAGGCACTGTGACCTAAGAGGAACTTGGCAGCATTTCCAGCAACCCCAGATGATTTTTGTTTTTCTCCCTAATACTACTGCTCTCTACTGAAGACTGGCTCAACACAGACACACGTGTCTAGAGATATACAGCAATGTATGCACCAACTTTGTTGAAAAACTCCAGCTAATTTTGAAGTAAGTTTGAACTGTGTACTGCATTTAGCAGGATGCAATTGGGCAAACTGTGCTGGGACTGTGAGGCAGTGTGCTCCCAACCCCCTTTCTGTTTAAAAGGCTCCCTTGGTACAGCAAGCTGACGAGCTTTGGAGATGCACCTGTGTGCCTGTGAGAGGTACTTGACCTAAGAGGAAGTTGGCAGCATTTCAAGCAACCCCATATGATTTGTTTTCTCTCTAATACTGCTGCTCTCTACTGAAGACGGGCTCCACGAAGAAAGACGTGTCTGGAGATATACAGCAATTTCTGCACCAACTTTGGTGAAAAACTCCAGCTAATTTTGAAGTAAGTTTGTACTGTGTACTGCATTTACCAGGATTCAATGGGGCAAACTGTGCTGGAACTGTGAGGCAGTGTGCTCCCAACCCCCTTTCTGTTTAAAAGGCTCCCTTGAGCAAGCAAGCTGACGAGCTTTGGAGATGCACCTGTGTGACTGTGAGAGGTACTGTGACCTAAGAGGAACTTGGCAGCATTTCCAGCAACCCCAGATGATTTTCTTTTGCTCTCTAACACTGCTGCTCTCTACTGAAGATGTGCTCAACCCAGAAACACGTGTCTAGAGATATACAGCAATGTCTGCACCAACTTTGGTGAAAAACTCCAGCTAATTTTGAAGTAAGTTTGAACTGTGTACTGCATTTACCAGGATGCAATTGGGCAAACTGTGCTGGGACTGTGAGGCAGTGTGCTCCCAACCCCCTTTCTGTTTAAAAGGCTCCCTTGGTACAGCAAGCTGACGAGCTTTGGAGATGCACCTGTGTGCCTGTGAGAGGTACTTGACCTAAGAGGAAGTTGGCAGCATTTCAAGCAACCCCATATGATTTGTTTTCTCTCTAATACTGCTGCTCTCTACTGAAGACGGGCTCCACGAAGAAAGACGTGTCTGGAGATATACAGCAATTTCTGCACCAACTTTGGTGAAAAACTCCAGCTAATTTTGAAGTAAGTTTGTACTGTGTACTGCATTTACCAGGATTCAATGGGGCAAACTGTGCTGGAACTGTGAGGCAGTGTGCTCCCAACCCCCTTTCTGTTTAAAAGGCTCCCTTGAGCAAGCAAGCTGACGAGCTTTGGAGATGCACCTGTGTGACTGTGAGAGGTACTGTGACCTAAGAGGAACTTGGCAGCATTTCCAGCAACCCCAGATGATTTTTGTTTTGCTCTCTAATACTGCTGCTCTCTACTGAAGACTGGCTCAACACAGACACACGTGTCTAGAGATATACAGCAATGTATGCACCAACTTTGTTGAAAAACTCCAGTTAATTTTGAAGTAAGTTTGAACTGTGTACTGCATTTACCAGGATGCAATTTGGCAAACTGTGCTGGGACTGTGAGGCAGTGTGCTCCCAACCCCCTTTCTGTTTAAAAGGCTCCCTTGCGCCAGCAAGCTGACGAGCTTTGGAGATGCACCTGTGTGCCTGTGAGAGGTACTGTGACCTAAGAGGAACTTGGCAGCATTTCCAGCAACCCCAGATAATTTTTGTTTGCTCTCTAATACTGCTACTCTCTACTGAAGACGTGCTCAACCCTGAAACACATGTCTAGAGATATACAGCAATGTCTGCACCAACTTTGGTGAAAAACTCCAATTAATTTTGAAGTAAGTTTGAACTGTGTACTGCATTTACCAGGATGCAATGGGGCAAACTGTGCTGGGACTGTTAGGCAGTGTGCTCCCAACCCCCTTTCTGTTTAAAAGGCTCCCTGTGCCAGCAAGCTGACGAGCTTTGGAGATGCGCCTGTGTGCCTGTGAGAGGTACTGTGACCTAAGAGGAACTTGGCAGCATTTCCAGCAACCCCAGATGATTTTCTTCTTCCTCTCTAATAGTGCTGCTCTCTACTGAAGACGTGCTCAACCCACAAAAACGTGTCTATAGATATACATCAATGTCTGCACCAACTTTGGTGAAAAACTCAAGCTAATTTTGAAGTAGGTTTGAACTGTGTACTGCATTTACCAGGATGCAATGGGGCAAACTGTGCTGGGACTGTGAGGCAGTGTGCTCCCAACCCCCTTTCTGTTTAAAAGGCTCCCTTGGTCCAGCAAGCTGACGAGCTTTGGAGATGCACCTGTGTGCCTGTGAGTGGTACTGTGACCTAAGAGGACGTTGGCAGCATTTCCAGCAACCCCAGATGATTTTTTTGCTCTCTAATACTGCTGCTCTCTACTGAAGACGGGCTCCACCAAGAAACACGTGTCTGTAGATGTACAGCAATGTCTGCACCAACTTTGGTGAAAAACACCAGCTAATTTTGAAGTAAGTTTGTACTGTGTACTGCATTTACTAGGATGCAATGGGGCAAACTGTGCTGGAACTGTGAGGCAGTGTGCTCCCAACCCCCTATCTGTTTAAAAGGCTCCCTTGAGCAAGCAAGCTGACGAGCTTTGGAGATGCACCTGTGTGACTGTGAGAGGTACTGTGACCTAAGAGGAACTTGGCAGCATTTCTAGCAACCCCAGATGATTTTTGTTTTGCTCTCTAATACTGCTGCTCTCTACTGAAGACTGGCTCAACACAGACACACGTGTCTAGAGATATACAGCAATGTATGCACCAACTTTGTTGAAAAACTCCAGTTAATTTTGAAGTAAGTTTGAACTGTGTACTGCATTTACCAGGATGCAATGGGGCAAACTGTGCTGGGACTGTGAGGCAGTGTGCTCCCAACCCCCTTTCTGTTTAAAAGGCTCCCTTGGGCCAGCAATCTGACGAGCTTTGGAGATGCACCTGTGTGCCTGTGAGTGGTACTGTGACCTAAGAGGAAGTTGGCAGCATTTCCAGCAACCCCGCGGATTTTCTTTTGCTCTCTAATACTGCTGCTCTCTACTGAAGACGGGCTCCACCCAGAAACACGTGTCTAGAGATATACAGCAATGTCTGCATCAACTTTGGGGAAAAACTCCAGCTAATTTTGAAGTAAGTTTGAACTGTGTACTGCATTTACCAGGATGGAATGGGGCAAACTGTGCTGGGACTGTGAAGCTGTGTGCTCCCAACCCCCTTTCTGTTTAAAAGGCTCCCTTGAGCCAGCAAGCTGACGAGCTTTGGAGATGCACCTGTGTGCCTGTGAGAGGTACTGTGACCTAAGAGGAACTTGGCAGCATTTCCAGCAACCCCAGATGATTTTTTTTGCTCTCCAATACTGCTGCTCTCTACTGAAGACTGGCTCAACACAGAAACACGTGTCTAGAGATATACAGCAATGTATGCACCAACTTTGTTGAAAAACTCCAGCTAATTTTGAAGTAAGTTTGAACTGTGTACTGCATTTACCAGGATGCAATGGTGCAAACTGTGCTGGGACTGTGAGGCAGTGTGCTCCTAACCCCCTTTCTGTTTAAAAGGCTCACTTGAGCCAGCAAGCTGACGAGTTTTGGAGATGCACCTGTGTGACTGTGAGAGGTACAGTGACCTAAGAGGAACTTGGCAGCATTTCCAGCAACCCCAGACGATTTTTGTTTTGCTCTCTAATACTGCTGCTCTCTACTGAAGACGGGCTCAACACAGAAACACATGTCTAGAGATATACAGCAATGTATGCACCAACGTTGTTGAAAAACTCCAGCTAATTTTGAAGTAAGTTTGAACTGTGTACTGCATTTACCAGGATGGAATGGGGCAAACTGTGCTGGGACTGTGAAGCTGTGTGCTCCCAACCCCCTTTCTGTTTAAAAGGCTCCCTTGAGCCAGCAAGCTGACGAGCTTTGGAGATGCACCTGTGTGCCTGTGAGAGGTACTGTGACCTAAGAGGAACTTGGCAGCATTTCCAGCAACCCCAGATGATTTTTTTTGCTCTCCAATACTGCTGCTCTCTACTGAAGACTGGCTCAACACAGAAACACGTGTCTAGAGATATACAGCAATGTATGCACCAACTTTGTTGAAAAACTCCAGCTAATTTTGAAGTAAGTTTGAACTGTGTACTGCATTTACCAGGATGCAATGGGGCAAACTGTGCTGGGACTGTGAGGCAGTGTGCTCCCAACCCCCTTTCTGTTTAAAAGCCTATCTTGAGCCAGCAAGCTGACGAGCTTAGGAGATGCACCTGTGTGCCTGTGAGTGGTACTGTGACCTAAGAGGAAGTTGGCAGCATTTCCAGCAACCCCAGAGGATTTATTTTGCTCTCTAATACTGCTGCTCTCTACTGAAGACGGGCTCCACCCAGAAACACGTGTCTAGAGATATACTGCAATGTCTACATCAACTATGGTGAAAAACTCCAGCTAATTTTGAAGTAAGTTTGAACTGTGTACTGCATTTACCAGGATGCATTGGGGCAAACTGTGCTGGGACTGTGAGGCAGTGTGCTCCCAACCCCCTTTCTGTTTAAAAGGCTCCCTTGAGCCAGCAAGCTGACGAGCTTTGGAGATGCACCTGTGTGCCTGTGAGAGGTACTGTGACCTAAGAGGAACTTGGCAGCATTTCCAGCAACCCCAGATGATTTTTTTTTGCTCTCCAATACCACTGCTCTCTACTGAGGACGGGCTCCACCCAGAATCACGTGTCTAGAGATATACAGCAATGTCTGCACCAACTTTGGTGAAAAACTCCAGCTAATTTTGAAGTATGTTTGTACTGTGTACTGCATTTACCAGGATGCAATGGGGCAAACTGTGCTGGGACTGTGAGGCAGTGTGCTCCCAACCCCCTTTCTGTTTAAAAGGCTATCTTGAGCCAGCAAGCTGACGACCTTTGGAGATGCACCTGTGTGCCTGTGAGTGGTACTGTGACCTAAGAGGAAGTTGGCAGCATTTCCAGCAACCCCAGAGGATTTTTTTTTGCTCTCTAATACTGCTGCACTCTACTGAAGACGGGCTCCACCCAGAAACACGTTTCTAGAGATATACAGCAATGTCCACATCAACTTTGGTGAAAAACTCCAGCTAATTTTGAAGTAAGTTTGAACTGTGTACTGCATTTACCAGGATGGAATGGGGCAAACTGTGCTGGGACTGTGAGGCAGTGTGCTCCCAACCCCCTTTCTGTTTAAAAGGCTCCATTGAGCCAGCATGCTGACGAGCTTTGGAGATGCACCTGTGTGCCTGTGAGAGGTACTGTGACCTAAGAGGAACTTGGCAGCATTTCCAACAACCCCAGATGATTTTGTTTTGCTCTCCAATACCACTGCTCTCTACTGAGGACGGGCTCCACCCAGAATCACGTGTCTAGAGATATACAGCAATGTCTGCACCAACTTTGGTGAAAAACTCCAGCTAATTTTTTAGTATGTTTGTACTGTGTACTGCATTTACCAGGATGCAATGGGGCAAACTGTGCTGGGACTATGAGGCAGTGTGCTCTCATCCCCCTTTCTGTTTAAAAGGCTCCCTTGCGCCAGCAAGCTGGCGAGCTTTGGAGATGCACCTGTTTGCCTGTGAGAGGTACTGTGACCTAAAGGGAACTTGGCAGCATTTCCAGCAACCCCAGATGATTTTCTTTTGCTCTCTAATACTGCTGCTCTCTACTGAAGATGTGTTCAACCCAGAAGCACGTGTCTAGAGATATACAGTAATGTCTGCACCAACTTTGGTGAAAAACTCCAGCTAATTTTGAAGTAAGTTTGAACTGTGTACTGCATTTACCAGGATGCAATGGGGCAAACTGTGCTGGGACTGTGAGGCAGTGTGCTCCCAACCCCCTTTCTGTTTAAAAGGCTCCCTTGGTACAGCAAGCTGACGAGCTTTGGAGATGCACCTGTGTGCCTGTGAGTGGTACTTGACCTAAGAGGAAGTTGGCAGCATTTCAAGCAACCCCAGATGATTTGTTTTCTCTCTAATACTGCTGCTCTCTACTGAAGACGGGCTCCACGAAGAAAGATGTGTCTGGAGATATACAGCAATGTCTGCACCAACTTTGGTGAAAAACTCCAGCTAATTTTGAAGTAAGTTTGTACTGTGTACTGCATTTACCAGGATGCAATGGGGCAAACTGTGCTGGGACTGTGAGGCAGTGTGCTCCCAACCCCCTTTCTGTTTAAAAGGCTCCCTTGAGCCAGCAAGCTGACGAGTTTTGGAGATGCACCTGTGTGACTGTGAGAGGTACAGTGACCTAAGAGGAACTTGGCAGCATTTCCAGCAACCCCAGACGATTTTTGTTTTGCTCTCTAATACTGCTGCTCTCTACTGAAGACGGGCTAAACACAGAAACACGTGTCTAGAGATATACAGCAATGTATGCACCAACTTTGTTGAAAAACTCCAGCTAATTTTGAAGTAAGTTTGAACTGTGTACTGCATTTACCAGGATGCAATGGGGCAAACTGTGCTGGGACTGTGAGGCAGTGTGCTCCCAACCCCCTTTCTGTTTAAAAGGCTATCTTGAGCCAGCAAGCTGACGAGCTTTGGAGATGCACCTGTGGGCCTGTGAGTGGTACTGTGACCTAAGAGGAAGTTGGCAGCATTTCCAGCAACCCCAGAGGATTTTTTTTGCTCTCTAATACTGCTGCTCTCTACTGAAGACGGGCTCCACCCATAAACACATGTCTAGAGATATACAGCAATGTCTACATCAACTTTGGTGAAAAACTCCAGCTAATTTTTTTTCAGAACAAGATTTTATTGTGCTGCTGAAGAGTTACATAAAACATACAGCGTCCCGAGCCCGGGGAGGCTGCAAGCATGAAGGCAAAAATCACATTGTGAGACAATTCAAACAGCCATTTAAACACAAAAGCTAACCCTAAAGCCCTCCCCCCAGCACCCCCCTAGTCTCCCACCCGAAGTCCCCCTACCCCACCCCCTGCACAGCGTCGAATCAGTCAATACGTAGAATATAACAAAGTAGATGAAGTGTGAATCCCTCCTCACACGGGTTCAATGTCCAAATGTCTTTCCCCCGGTTCATCACGTGCTGGCGGCTCCAGCCAGAGCCCCCTGTACTCAGCCCACCTCTTCCAAATGTTGTAATGTTTCCTGGGGCAACCCCTGGCCTCAAATATCGGGCGTTCCAGGCCCATAGAATAGTCCAGCCCCTTCTTCCACACACCCAACAGGGGGGCTTTGGGGTCTTTCCAGGCACGGGCCACGTCCCTCTTGGCCACCACAAGACCCAACAACAATAAGTGGCGTTTGTAAACATTTCCTCCCACCTGTTCCAGGACATGAAGGAGGCCTAATTTTGGTGTGCGAGGAAGGTCCCAGCCCAGCACCTCTGATAAACAATTCCACACACCCGTCCAAAACTTCCGCAGACCATCACACGCCCAGACAGTATGTAGGAACGTACCTGTCTCTTTAACACCCCTCAAACAGACGGGAGACGCAATCAAGCCCGCCTTCCATAGCCTTTCCCTAGTGTAGTATGCTCTGTGCAAGTATTTAAACTGTATAAATCGTAGCCGTACTGCAATGGCCGCTCCTCTGGGAGCCTCAAGTGCCTCCCTCCAGTCTTCCTCCTCAAATGCCCCCAGATCACATTCCCACTTGGTCCGCAGAGAGTCTAGGGGGGTCGAGCAATGTGTAACTAACGTTTGATATAGAGACGAGATTTTTTTGGACTCCAATTCTCCCATGAAGACCTTCGCCTCCAGGGGGCTGAACTCGGGCAGCGAGTCCAGACCTCGTAAGGTAGGGGCAATAGCGTGACGAAACTGCAGATATTTAAAAAATTGGGTCTGAGGCATGTCATATTCTTCGCGTAGTTCCTGGAATGACTTAAGAGTCGTGCCCCTGACCACATGACCCACGGCCGAGATGCCGATCGCATCCCAGCCCCGGAAGCCCTGCAGGGACAGCAACTCCGGCAACTGCCCGTTCCGCCACAACGGGGTCTCCCTCGTCAACCTGTTCCACCACCCCTTTCTACGGAGCGCGCCGCGCCATATGCGAAATACGGTTTGCGTGGCTGCAGGGAGCCCCCTCCTTTTAACCGCCGAATACAGTATCGTATGCAGCGTGTCGGGATCCATCAGGAAGCGCTCTAGGGCGTAGGTAGGGTCACTCCGCTCCCCATACCACCATTCATTTAGCACCAAGAGGTGGGAAGCCTGATAGTAGGACAGAACATCCGACGTTGCTAGCCCGCCGCAATACGTGGACAAAAAGCATGTGCGGAGCGCCACTCTCGCCGCCCCCCCCCGCCCAGAGGAAAGTACTAAGTGCCGAATTCACCAGCCTGAACCACCACGCTGGTATAGGGTACGGGTGGTTTTGTAACTGATATAGAAGGCGCGGAAGGGCCACCATCTTAAAAATGGCCGAGCGGCCATAGACGTTCAGGGGCATGCGGGACCACGTAGTCATGTCAGATCGGATACGCTCCCATACCGGCACGACATTGCGCGCCCAGGAGACTCCCGGAATGTCCGTCAGAAATATCCCCAGGTACTTAAGTCCGCCCATCGCTTCCTGTAGCGCCCCGGCCCAGGGCCCTAAGTCTCGGCGCTCCCCAAGCACCCACAGCTGTGATTTGCGCAAGTTCAGGTGGAGGCCCGACACCTCTCCGAAGATACGCATGATGTCAAGGACTCGTGGTCCAGAGCTGTTCAGGTCTGTGACAAAAAAGAGGACGTCATCGGCGTACAGTGCAAGTCTGTCGGAGGGTCCCCCGGTCCACTCAATGCCCCGCATCTGTGCGTCTATTCGGACCCACGCCGCCATGGGCTCCATGGCCAGGGCAAATAGATATGGTGAGAGGGGGCAACCCTGTCTGGTGCCTCTACCGATGGGGAATGGAGCCGACACTGCCCCAGCCACTCTCACCGACGCCGTGAGATCTGTGTACAACAGTTGAATATAGGATAGGAAGCGGGGCCCCAGATTCAACCGGGACAGAAGTGCACGGAGGTAAACCCAGCTCACTGAGTCGAAGGCCCTGTCTATGTCGGCCAGTAAAAGGGCCGCTGGTTTCCCCGCTGTTCGGACCGCCTCTAGCACTACCTGCGCACGCCGAATATTGTGGCGCGTCGCCCTGTGAGGCATAAATCCGGCCTGATCCGGGTGCACGAGCGCCGTGATGTATGGGAGGAGGCGATTGGCTAACGCCTTTGCTAGAATTTTTGCTTTGGTGTTTAGTAGCGATATCGGTCGATAGGATTCGGGTCGGTTTGGAGGCCTTCCTGGTTTGCAGAAGACCACTATTTCAGCATGCTGCCAGTCCCTCAGAAGTCGGCCACAATCTCTGGCTTCTTCCAATGCTCTACCATAGTAGGAACCCAGTTGGAGGTGAAATTTCTTTAAAAATTCACAGGGGAATCTGTTGGGCCCAGGGGCCTTGCCCGTGTTCAGTTCTCCGAGGGCCGTACCCAGCTCCTCCGCTGATAAGGGGAGGTCCAGTACATCTCGCTCCTCGTCCGAGAGCGATCGTGGCGGGAGATCAGCCAGGAACTTATCCACGTCACTCGGCGAAAGGAGTTCCCGAGGGGCGTACTGGGTCTCATAATACCGCGCAAACGTGGCCGCCAGGGCCGACGGGGCTGTCATGGGCTCATCCGTCTCGTCTCGCAGACAAGGCAGAGACTGCGCGTGAAAAGTGCTTTGACATAGTCTATAGAGCATCGAGCTGGATTTATCGCCCCACTGGTATATCCGACTCTGAGTCGCCAACCACAACTGTCGAGCCTCGTCTAACTGCAAGGAGGCATAAGACTGTTGCATCAGTAGAAGGCGTCTCACTTCTTCCTCACTCCCGCCAGCACTGCATCTATGTTCTTGGTCCCTAACATGCTCAGCCGCCAGAACCAAGTCTTCCCTACGCTTCCTGCGGTCAGCCGCACACCAAGCAATATCCACACCGTGCAGCGTGGGCTTCAGGGCCTCCCAAAGGGTCACGGCATCCATATCAGGGTGGTCATTATCGCTCCAATAATGAGCAATTGCCTCTCTCATATGAGACTGATAGGGTTCTCGCTGTAGGTGCCACGTGGAAAGACGCCACCTGAATGGCTGCCTTCTCCTGTCTAGGTAGAGGTCCAGTACAACAGGAGAGTGATCCGATAGACCCCGTGGTAAGATTCGTGTGGTATCGACCCTCCCGACCCAGGCCTGGAGAACAAACAGGTAATCGATCCTAGAAAAGGACTTGTGCACTGGTGAGACGTAGGTGTATTCGCGGCGTTGAGCATGTTGATGGCGCCACGTGTCTACCCACCCCATGCCTCTTACCATACCATCTAGTTTAGTAGGTGTGTCCGATACCACCTCCCCCCCTAACCTGTGTCGGTCCACTCGAACATTCATCACATCATTCCAGTCCCCGCCAATGACTGCCATAACATTCGGGATCTCAGCCCATACTCCAAACAACTTTTCTATAAGGGCACATTGCAGCGGGGGTGGAGCATATACACTCCCAAAGACGATTTGTTCCGTTCCTATCTTGCCCTGGATAAACACATATCTTCCCTGCGGGTCAGCCCACTGAGTTTCATGGGTGTAGGACAGCCTGCGATGCACTAGTATAGCCACCCCCCGGGAACCTCTCACAAATCCCGCATGGAATACTTGGTGATAGCCATATCTCTGAAGGCTAAGGGTCTTGGAGCCCAAGAGGTGGGTCTCCTGTAATAGCAACACATTGGCCTTGTCCCTCTTCCCTTGGCGTAGGACTGCCCCTCTTTTGATTCTATCCAGCATCCCCCGCACATTCCAGCTCACAACACGCAGCAAAGCCCTCTGCAGGCTCATTTCGGGAGTTTCAGCCGCCATCTAGGGATAAGAAGTCAGGTAATCCATGCGGTAAAGGCCACACACATCCATCTCGTATTGACAGGATCCAGGAAAGCACTGTGCAGTAAAACACGTCCCCCCTCCCCACCCCCCCTCGGAGCACCCACCCAACTGCCCCGCATACCCACAATCCCCCAACAACATTCCCCCCCCTCCCCCATCTTCTATGCTGCCCACAACTGTCCCCCCACCCCCCCACCCCATACCTCAGTAACATTGAAGTACCTGTCGCAGTATAGATAGTCACTAGCCCCCAACGGGAGGCCAATGTCCCACTATGCCAATGGATCCCAACCAACTGTCCACCCAATCCCAACTAACCCTTAACCCAACTAGCTACTCTACTGTTCAGGGTTGATGTCCGCCCACTCACGGGCATCCCCTAACCTGCGTTGCATTCTCATATTGTTGGCGTGAGTCATGTAGTGTGTCGCCAGGCCACTCGGTCAAGTGGCGCGTTCGGCAGGATCCAGAGAGCGTTGCAGCCGTCCAGGGAGACACACAGTGGAGCTAGGGCAACATGTATCTTCATGGCCCCGGCGCCGGAGCCTCGTCTGCAGTGTTGCCCCCCGACGCCCCTTCTTTGGGCGGGCGGTTCCTCTGTGAGCGTGCCCTCCAGTTACTCCTGCTGCGGGACCTCCTGGGGGTCCTCGGGGGTCCGGTCACGGAGGAGGAGTCAGAGTCTCTTCTCGGGGGGGTATGAACCTTGACTCTCACTGTCTCATCAGTCCATTCAAATACCTCCTCCGGGGTGTTGAAGAACTGTGTCTTAGACTGGAATACCACTCGCAGGCGGGCCGGGTAGAGCAAAGCATATTGAATTTTTAGTTCTCTCAACCGTGCCTTCGCCGCAGTAAAGGATTGGTGCTGTTGCTGCACCAATTTAGTATAATCGGGGAAAATCAATATTTTGTGGTTGTCGTACATTACCGGCTCCTTATCCCTCGCCTGCCTCAATATGGTGTCGCGGTCATGATAATTAAGGAGTTTGGCAATGACCGGACGGGGGCGAGCTCCAGTCGGAGGCTTCGGGAGAAGAGCGCGATGAGCCCGCTCAATAACGAAACACCTCGACAAAGAGTCCGGAGGGAGCCACCCCTCTAGCCACTGAGTGAGGAATGCCTCCATATTGCCCTTCTCACAGTCCTCCGGAAAGCCCACGAATCGCAGATTATTCCTTCGCGCCCGTCCTTCAGCGTCTTCGACCCGGCGCGCCAGTCCCTTCTGTATCCCCTCCATAGCTGCTACTTTCCTCTTTAGGACTACTACATCGTCATCCACATCTGTGATTCTGGCTTCAGTTTCCATTATGCGGGACACTGCGTTGCGTAAATCCTGACGGAGCAGCGTGACATCGGCCCCAACTGCCCCAATTTTTGCGTCTAGTGTATCTCTTGACTGTGTTATGGCCGCTAAGAGAGCCGCGTTGTCCGGGGTAGTCACCGGTCCCGGTGGGCCTCCAGACGCTCCGGCCCCACCACTCGGTCCCGTAAATTTATCTATGGGGCCTTGTTTCGTGGTGCCCCCGCTATTGCCGCCCCGCGTCATCGTGGATAAGAGTCCGTGGCACAATGTCCCAACAACTGTGTGCGTCTGCCCACCTTCGGTGTAGAGCCTCCGGAAGGCGGTGTAGCTCCCAGGCGTGTAGCACCTCCCCAGGTCACCAAGTACAGCGGCGGGGCACAGTGCGCAGCAGTGGCAAGACGCTCCGGGCGAAATGTGTCCCAACAAGGGGCCCCCGCAACGGGGTCAACCAGGCCCACTCACACACACACCCTCCGGTCCTCGGCGTAGACGGACAACTGTCCTCGTCCAATACAGCAAAGGATAGATCTGGGCGCAGGGGGTATATCACGCGAGCCCCACGGGCTCGCCCTCAAGTGTCCCTTGCAGCAGTCAGGCACGTAGTGGCCAGCGATGGAAGGGGGAGGGGGTCTCTCAAGCTGAGCGGCGCCACAGACAGAGGGGGGGGGGGTTGATCTGAGCCCTTCAGGCCCCAAGGCTCCGGGCCCCACCCGCGGTCCGAGCTGACCGCCGAGCGGGAGCCCCTCGTCGTCAAAGGAGACCCCCCCTCTGCACAGCCGCCCTGTTCCCAGCAGCCGCTTACCCCGATACTTTGGCGATCCAACAGGCGGGCCAGCCCCAGGGCCTCTCCGCTGTCCTCGGTGTCCCTATGAGCCGCCGGGGGCCGAGCCAGGATCAGCAGCACCTCCAGTCGGGCCCCCACTGGACTCGGGGACTCGGCGCGTGGCGCAGATCACACTGCGACAGGGTCCGCTCCGCTGCAGCGCACACCCGCAGATCCGCCGCCGGATGACTCCCTCCACTGCCGGGGATTAAATGCAGGGCCGGGGAATCCGCGCCCCAGGGTGCACCCGCCTCAGGCTCGGTCGGGCCACTGCCCGGTCACGGTAGCCGGTCTAGGTCTCGGGGTTGCCCCCAGCACCGCCGTACTTCCGGCTGGACCTCTCAGAACTCGAGGTCCCGGCTCCAGCGCGCGAAGAAGGCCTCACCGCTCCGGGCTGTGTGTCGCCGGTATTGTAGCTCGGTGCTCGCCCAAATTGCGACCGGAGCTCACTCCCATGTAGTGGCCAAGGAGGGTTTGAGCTGGGAGTCCGCAGGTCAGGGCGATGCAGGAGAAAAGTGAAGGATTTTGAGACGGCGGGACGGAGCTCACTCAAGCCACGTCCGCCATGCTAGCCGCCTCGGCCACGCCCCCAACTCCAGCTAATTTTGAAGTAAGTTTGAACTGTGTACTGCATTTACCAGGATGGAATGGGGCAAACTGTGCTGGGACTGTGAGGCAGTGTGCTCCAAACCCCCTTTCTGTTTAAAAGGCTCCCTTGAGCCAGCAAGCTGACGAGCTTTGGAGATGCACCTGTGTGCCTGTGAGAGGTACTGTGACCTAAGAGGAACCTGGCAGCATTTCCAGCAACCCCAGATGATTTTTTTTTGCTCTCCAATACCACTGCTCGTTACTGAGGACGGGCTCCACCCAGAATCACGTGTCTAGAGATATACAGCAATATCTGCACCAACTTTGGTGAAAAACTCCAGCTAATTTTGAAGTATGTTTGTACTGTGTACTGCATTTACCAGGATGCAATGGGGCAAACTGTGCTGGGACTATGAGGCAGTGTGCTCCCATCCCCCTTTCTGTTTAAAAGGCTCCCTTGCGCCAGCAAGCTGGCGAGCTATGGAGATGCACCTGTTTGCTGTTTGCCTGTGAGAGGTACTGTGACCTAAAGGGAACTTGGCAGCATTTCCAGCAACCCCAGATGATTTTATTTTGCTCTCTAATACTGCTGCTCTCTACTGAAGATGTGCTCAACCCAGAAACACGTGTCTAGAGATATACAGCAATGTCTGCACCAACTTTGGTGAAAAACTCCAGCTAATTTTGAAGTAAGTTTGAACTGTGTACTGCATTTACCAGGATGCAATGGGGCAAACTGTGCTGGGACTGTGAGGCAGTGTGCTCCCAACCCCCTTTCTGTTTAAAAGGCTCCCTTGGTACAGCAAGCTGACGAGCTTTGGAGATGCACCTGTGCGCCTGTGAGTGGTACTTGACCTAAGAGGAAGTTGGCAGCATTTCAAGCAACCCCAGATGATTTGTTTTCTCTCTAATACTGCTGCTCTCTACTGAAGACGGGCTCCACGAAGAAAGACGTGTCTGGAGATATACAGCAATGTCTGCACCAACTTTGGTGAAAAACTCCAGCTAATTTTGAAGTAAGTTTGTACTGTGTACTGCATTTACCAGGATGCAATGGGGCAAACTGTGCTGGGACTGTGAGGCAGTGTGCTCCCAACCCCCTTTCTGTTTAAAAGGCTCCCTTGAGCCAGCAAGCTGACGAGTTTTGGAGTTGCACCTGTGTGACTGTGAGAGGTACAGTGACCTAAGAGGAACTTGGCAGCATTTCCAGCAACCCCAGACGATTTTTGTTTTGCTCTCTAATACTGCTGCTCTCTACTGAAGACGGGCTCAACACAGAAGCACGTTCTAGAGATATACAGCAATGTATGCACCTACTTTGTTGAAAAACTCCAGCTAATTTTGAAGTAAGTTTGAACTGTGTACTGCATTAACCAGGATGCAATGGGGCAAACTGTGCTGGGACTGTGAGGCAGTGTGCTCCCAACCCCCTTTCTGTTTGAAAGGCTATATGGAGCCAGCAAGCTGACGAGCGTTTGCGATGCACCTGTGTGACTGTGAGTGGTACTGTGACCTAAGAGGAACTTGGCAGCATTTCCAGCAACCCCAGATGATTTTTTTTGCTCTGTAATACTCCTGCTCTCTACTGAAGACGAGCTCCACCCAGAAACATGTGTCTAGAGATATACAGCAATGTCTGCACCAACTTTGGTGAAAAACTCCAGCTAATTTTGAAGTAAGTTTGAACTGTGTACTGCATTTACCAGGATGGAATGGGGCAAACTGTGCTGGGACTGTGAGGCAGTGTGCTCCCAACCCCCTTTCTGAAGGTGCGTATCTAGCCTGGGGTATTTCGGACCACTCGCCTTTTCTGGTCTGGCTGGGAGGGATGCCGCGACCACAGACAGGGGGCTGAAGACTGACACAATGGGACCTACAAATCCACACGATCTTACAGGGCCGCCGGGCCGATACAAAGGTTTACTTTGCCGAAAATCTAGGCTCCGTGCAGTCAGGGGTGACCTTATGGGAAGCCTACAAAACGGTCCTTCGAGATAAGGCACAGAATAACGTATCCTGGGAGAAACGAAAAGCCCAGGAGGAGTTGTGCGCACTGGACACTAAAAATGTATTCCTTGAACCACAGCAATTGATTTACAGAGAACCGCAGCAACAGTATAGGGACCTGGCCACCAATGAGGCAAAGGCACAGGCACTTGCAACCCTGCACAGGTTATACGACGTCGGGGGCAAATCTGGGAAGCTCCTGGCTTGGCTGAGTCGCAAAGAGAGAGACGCACGATGGGTAGAGGAGTGACTTATAGGCAGGGACGATTGCAGAGGGGAGACCCCCAGATAGCCCAGGAGTTTGCCTCCTATTTCCCGGATTTTTATGCGGCTCGGGACCTGGGAGATACTGGCAACATAGCGGCCTACCTGGCTGAGATCCACACCCCAGTCTTAACTGAGGAAGACAAAGAAACCCTTGAGGCCGATATCACGGCCTTGGAAATAAGGGAAGCGATAACTATGCTCCGGCCAGGGAAGGCTCCTGGCCCAAATGGGCTTCCAGCGGAATTCTTTAAGAAAGGAGCTGACCTTTTAATTCCCCACCTAATGAAGATGTATGGAGACGCAGCCCAAGACGGTGAGCGCCCGCCAGACTTGAGAATGGCCACAATTGTACTGATGTATAAACAGGGCCGGCCTCCAGAAACCTGTGAGTCGTATAGACCGATCTCTCCTCAATGTGGAGGCCAAGCTGCTGGCTACGGTTCTGGCCCTCCTCTTATGCCAGGTGATCTCCGGATTGGTGCACCAGGACCAGACGGGGTTCCTACCGGATAGGGCGACAAGGCAAAACCTCAGACGGACCCATAAGTGGCTTATGGAGGTGCATCACAGGAAAGACCCACATATGTTCCTCTCCCTAGATGCCGAGAAGGCGTTTGATGCGGTCCACTGGCCCTTTTTGAAAGCGACATTGATCAAGTTCGGTGTCGGCCCCAATTTTCGAAGATGGGTAGGTCTATTGTACCCAGATCCTAGGGATCCAGAAAAATAGGAGTCAAGAGGGAAAATACCGGGCTAGGTCGCCCTCCGCTCAATTCAAGTACTACAACAAAGACCTAGTCCTCTGGGCAACATTTCTTCAAGACCATTAAACACACATGGATTGTCGGGAGAATCATTCCAAATACACCTCTAATTATAGAGATTGTTGCTGTGTCACAGTCTGTTGCCATGATAAAAAATAGCCATACTCTGATTAATATATTACACAGCAACACAGGACGTACATTCACTAGAGGGACAACAAAAAATTGTGAAGAAGCTGGAAGTCACCTCACGGGCGCACCACCAATGGGACCCCTGGTTGGTACTCACCAGGATGGCCCTGTTCTCATCATTGGTGACTACCAGCTTAACGTAAACGTGTCCGACACCCAAAGTAACAGTGAATGGTGCAGTGTACATACAACTTATATGTGAACAGGACTAACAACATTCAACATATACCACGAACAATACTGTGCATACAAGATACAAAAAACCCTTTTATTCGCACTTTTCTTGTTGAAAACAGTATACACTTATACGTAAAAAAGAGAGTAGCAAATACTACCTATCGACTCGCACTCTACTTACAGCCGACATGTTTCATTGCCTTGGTTTATATCAGGCAATTTCTTCAGGGCAACCACTATTAAACTGCCACTGCCACTGTGTTTTTTTTGTGCTGTAAATCAAAGAAAGGGAGAAACTGCGTTTCAGAGGCCATTACATATTGCCTACTGTTCACCCCCTGAGTATTATAAGGTGATGGATAATAGTTACCTAATTGGCCGGTTTGTCTTTCATACCTTGGAAGAGAAACCTCTATCCCAAAAACGAACTACAACTCCCAACAGGTGAGTATGTTCGTATCTCCCTTCAAACTTTTGATCTAGGGCAAAGATAAAAACGTCCCAGGAGACAGCAGATTAAAAGCCGGTTAATCTAATCTCACCATAGTCGTCTTGTAACACCCCATCGAGTCCAGGTCATTTGCTGTTTTTTACCCGTGGAGAATACTCGGTCGGCGTCTTCTCAGCACCGGAGCGCCGAGCGAGTGATTCCTCAGTTCATTTATTTCCTGGACGTCAGCGCCCGTCTGCTCTCATTGGTCGATCCGGTCACATGGCCTGTATTAGTTCGGATCGGAGTTTCTTCACAGAACTTTATTCTTTTCTCTTTTATTTTTTACAGAAGCAAACTATTTCTACGTGCTTAACCATATAGCGCCACCTCCACTTTAACAATTGCGAGCCTCGCATGTTTTGTCGGGGACGATAGTTTCGGGTGCCATCTTGAGATGGGCTCGTTACAATGTAAATAAATATCGGTCCACTCAAACCCTGCGTACATTTCGATGTTCATTTTATTAAAGGGGGTTACCTAGTTCCTTTTCTTAAATGTTCACCCATTGCCCCCTATGAATGGTCGAGGGACGCCCTCACGTTTTTTCTTCCCATAACAACACTGCAACAACAATGCACGTCACTCTTAGCGGCCATATTGAGACTGGTACACTCAGTATTGTATGGCTAATGGACCATCTGTTTATTACTATTATTGTGGGTGCACCCTCGATAGCTACTGGGACCGGTAGGTCTGCGACGCCCCCACCTTAGATTTCTATTTAGGCTAGTTTTACATTTAGTTTTATCACTAAGAATTCAGCACCCTCAAGACGGCTTGAATTCACAATTCAACCTCACCAGGAAGTTTAAGAGGCATTCAATCTATGTTCATCTGCTGTTGTCTATTTGGGTGAGATATATTGCTAAAAAGTAGCAGGTCCAGGACAATTGCATATGAGGTATCATTGTCTCAAGTCAAATTACTACACTCCGTTTTTCATTAAGAGGCCGTGTATTGAGTATACTGAGCCAAGGAACATAGGGCATATTTATTCAGCGTAGTTTATTCCATTCCAGGAGTTCATTTAATCCTCTTTGTTCGCTTTGTTCCTGGAAAATCCAGCGTGCTTCTTTATTTGTCAGCCTTCTTTCTATCGATTGCACATCCCCTACCACTCTTTCCAACACCACCCAAGTGAACGCATGTTTATTGCGATGGCAATGTTGTACCAGCTTCGTCGTCAATTTCCCTTGTCGAGTCGTGCTTAGGTGTTCCTGGATGCGGAGTTTGATCTTTTGTGTTGTAAGACCAATGTACACTAGGCCACACTCACATCTGAGTCTATAGACTACATTCGTAGTATTACAATTGCTGAAATGTTTCAGTGTCCATATTTTTCCAGATTGCAACATGACTGTAGTACATTTGGTTGTAAGGTGGCAAACCGAACAGTTTCCACAGGGGAAGTGCCCGTTCGGTACCGTGGTGGTTTCTGCTTCTTTGTTCTCCAACATTCTGGTATGGACCAATTTATCTTTGAGGTTGTTGGCCCTCCGGAAGGCAAAACGGGGTGGGGGCATTTTGTAGTCTGATGTAGATAGTACATTGGTCGATACTATCTACATCAGACTACAAAATGGAGAACAAAGAAGCAGAAACCACCACGGTACCGAACGGGCACTTCCCCTGTGGAAACTATTCGGTTTGCCACCTTACAACCAAATGTACTACAGTCATGTTGCAATCTGGAAAAATATGGACACTGAAACATTTCAGTAATTGTAATACTACGAATGTAGTCTATAGACTCAGATGTGAGTGTGGCCTAGTGTACATTGGTCTTACAACACGAAAGATCAAACTCCGCATCCAGGAACACCTAAGCACGACTCGACAAGGGAAATTGACGACGAAGCTGGTACAACATTGCCATCGCAATAAACATGCGTTCACTTGGGTGGTGTTGGAAAGAGTGGTAGGGGATGTGCAATCGATAGAAAGAAGGCTGACAAATAAAGAAGCACGCTGGATTTTCCAAGAACGAAGCGAACAAAGAGGATTAAATGAACTCCTGGAATGGAATAAACTACGCTGAATAAATATGACCTATGTTCCTTGGCTCAGTATACTCAATACACGGCCTCTTAATGAAAAACGGAGTGTAGTAATTTGACTTGAGACAATGATACCTCATATGCAATTGTCCTGGACCTGCTACTTTTTAGCAATATATCTCACCCAAATAGACAACAGCAGATGAACATAGATTGAATGCCTCTTAAACTTCCTGGTGAGGTTGAATTGTGAATTCAAGCCGTCTTGAGGGTGCTGAATTCTTAGTGATAAGACTAAATGTAAAACTAGCCTAAATAGAAATCTAAGGTGGGGGCGTCGCAGACCTACCGGTCCCAGTAGCTATCGAGGGTGCACCCACAATAATAGTAATAAACAGATGGTCCATTAGCCATACAATACTGAGTGTACCAGTCTCAATATGGCCGCTAAGAGTGACGTGCATTGTTGTTGCAGTGTTGTTATGGGAAGAAAAAACGTGAGGGCGTCCCTCGACCATTCATAGGGGGCAATGGGTGAACATTTAAGAAAAAGAACTAGGTAACCCCCTTTAATAAAATGAACATCGAAATGTACGCAGGGTTTGAGTGGACCGATATTTATTTACATTGTAACGAGCCCATCTCAAGATGGCACCCGAAACTATCGTCCCCTACAAAACATGCGAGGCTCGCAATTGTTAAAGTGGAGGTGGCGCTATGTGGTTAAGCACGTAGAAATAGTTTGCTTCTGTAAAAAATAAAAGAGAAAAGAATAAAGTTCTGTGAAGAAACTCCGATCCGAACTAATACAGGCCATGTGACCGGATCGACCAATGAGAGCAGACGGGCGCTGACGTCCAGGAAATAAATGAACTGAGGAATCACTCGCTCGGCGCTTCGGTGCTGAGAAGACGCCGACCGAGTATTCTCCACAGGTAAAAAACAGCAAATGACCTGGACTCGATGGGGTGTTACAAGACGACTATGGTGAGATTAGATTAACCGGCTTTTAATCTGCTGTCTCCTGGGACGTTTTTATCTTTGCCCTAGATCAAAAGTTTGAAGGGAGATACGAACATACTCACCTGTTGGGAGTTGTAGTTCGTTTTTGGGATAGAGGTTTCTCTTCCAAGGTATGAAAGACAAACCGGCCAATTAGGTAACTATTATCCATCACCTTATAATACTCAGGGGGTGAACAGTAGGCAATATGTAATGGCCTCTGAAACGCAGTTTCTTCCTTTCTTTGATTTACAGCACAAAAAAAAAACACAGTGGCAGTGGCAGTGGCAGTTTAATAGTGGTTGCCCTGAAGAAATTGCCTGATATAAACCAAGGCAATGAAACATGTCGGCTGTAAGTAGAGTGCGAGTCGATAGGTAGTATTCGCTACTCTCTTTTTTACGTATAAGTGTATACTGTTTGCAACAAGAAAAGTGTGAATAAAAGAGTTTTTTGTATCTTGTATGCACAGTATTGTTCGTGGTATATGTTGAATGTTGTTAGTCCTGTTCACATATAAGTTGTATGTACACTGCACCATTCACTGTTACTTTGGGTGTCGGACACGTTTACGTTAAGCTGGTAGTCACCAATGATGAGAACAGGGCCATCCTGGTGAGTACCAACCAGGGGTCCCATTGGTGGTGCGCCCGTGAGGTGACTTCCAGCTTCTTCACAATTTTTTGTTGTCCCTCTAGTGAATGTACGTCCTGTGTTGTTGTGTAATATATTAATCAGAGTATGGCTATTTTTTATCATGGCAACAGACTGTGACACAGCAACAATCTCTATAATTAGAGGTGTATTTGGAAAGATTCTCCCGACAATCCATGTGTGTTTAATGGTCTTGAAGAAATGTTGCACAGAGGACTAGGTCTTTGTTGTAGTACACAGATCCTAGGGCCCGGGTACAAATCAATGGTGTAATGTCGGAAGATGTCCCCGTTCGGAGGGGGATTCCCCAGGGGAGCCCCCTTTCCCCGCTACTGTTCGCCCTCATGGTCGAAATGGTGGCATGTGATACCCGTCAAGCAGAGGGGGTGCACGGCTTCCGAATCACACAGGCGGACCTCCATGAATGATGTTTGAACTTCTAGACAAATATGCCTCCTTCTCAGGTTACAAGATAAACTGGCACAAATTGATTCTATATAGCCCACGCCCGGTAGTAGATTGGCCCCCACTACCCAGAGCCCTACAGGTCACCTAGTCAGGATGAAATAGCTGGGGTTCACCTAGCAACCGACAAACAAGTATCCTATAAAAAAAACATACTTAGGGTAATTAAGAACTTTGCAGAAGGCTCCCTCTGATGGAAGTCCCTACCTCTGACGATCCGAGGCCGAGCGGCAATGTTCAAAATGATTACACTACCATGATTTCTGTATGCCCTACAGAATGAATATTTTCCCCTACCCCGCCAGACATTTCAGATAATTAATGCCGAACTGCGCGCCCTCCTATGGCTAGGGAAGCAACCTAGAATAGCCCTAACTACACTCCAATGAAATTAATACAATGGGGGGATCTCCCTGCCGGATATAGAGGCCTATTACTGGGCGGAGCATCTCGCACCGATAAATGAATGGCTACATGCACCGGCAGACCACCCAACCTATAGGCTAGAGAGTGCCACCATGGCACACCGCACCTGTTTGCACTATTTATACGGGGAAACTGGGAGGTGACTGCTGCTACCGGCCACACAGATTACCGTAGATGTATGGGACAGGGCGACGAAGTTGATGGGATGGACACACAAACTGACCAAGCCAACACCGATCTGGACCTGTACGTGGCTGAAAGAGCTGCACAAACTTACCGGCCTTGGTGGGTGGGACAACATAGGGATTTTAACGCTCGGAGACCTAGTGGTAAAACGAAAGAGCTTAAGACGTATGACTCCCTAAGGAATATGGGCTGACCCCAGCGCAGTTCTTCAAATATGCGCATTTGCGTTATGCCTGGAAGGCTGAGGTAGCGTTAACATCTCTACTAGAGTATGCCCCCCTGGAGGGTCGACTATTACAAGAACAGGTCCCCAATAAACTGGTATCCTTGATTTATAAAACGCTGAACAATAATGCACCGGACGGGTTAGGGAAACTGAGGACAATCTGGGAGCGGGACGTGGGCGACATGGACACCGTAGACTGGGAGGCGGCCCTGATGCATCACATGGAGGTAGCGATCAAAACCCGACTAGGTCTCATCCAATACAAAATACTGCACAGGATCTATTATGACACGATTAGAATGCACCGCATATGCAGGGCCAGTGACCCTTGTTGTTTGAGATGCGCACTCCCCCAGGATACATTTTTCCACACCCTGTGGGAGTTCCTCATCATAACTACTTATTGGACACGTATCTTGGGAGAGCTGAGTAATATTTTGGAGGTGACGTTACTGATGGACCCTAAGTTTGTGTTACTGGGAATAACCACGGAGATAGATCTGACTCGCCCGCACCTGATCTTTGCCTTGCTGGTGCTAGTAGTGGCAAAGAGAGTTTTAGCATGAGCATGGGGAGCGCAAATACCTCCAAAGGTGGGAGATTGGCGGAGGGGAATGGACATGTACGTGGCGGCAGAAAGAGTGACATATAAAGCTAGGGGCTGCCCCCGAAAGTTTCATAAGGTCTGGGGGAAATGGAGGAAGTACCATGGATTTGATGTGGGATTGGGGACTGATTGAAAAGCTTCTGGCACATAGGCTAGAATGTTGCCAGTGGTCCACGGCTTGTGGTGCATGACACTGAGACCTAAGGGACCCCCCCTTGAAGGTTGCCACATGTAGGGACTTGGTGTTTGATGGGCTAGGAATGGACAATGTTGAATTGCTGTATGCAATATCACTGAAATGGATGAGGGGCAGGGAGGTGCTTGAAGGGGTGGAAAATTAACTGTGATGTGCCAATTATGAGTAAGTTGATTCAAAATGCCAATACAAAAAGTAAAAAAAATCAATAATTTTTTTTAATAGACTACGTTCTGCCCCCTTTCACTTGCCCGTACTCCCTGCATCTACTGAAGTAGAGGACGCTACTTCTCACACATCGCAGCAGAGACCTGGAATAGCCTCTCCACATACCTCCAGACAATCACCTCACTTTCAGAATTTGAAATGGCTCTCAAGACCTGGCTGTTCGAATAAGCCTGTGGGGCCTGCAGACCCTTGAATACTCTATCAGGTGATTAGCCATGCTTTATAAATCCTGATTGATTGTTCGATTGACCATTTCCCTGACAAGCTTTGGTCTACTCAACTTCTCTACCCTGAGGGCCTAGTGTTAAAAGGGTATACTAGTTGCTCATTTTTTGGTTCATCTGTAAGCTTAGCCGCAAGACGCCATTGGTAAAAGGCTCTCATTGTTATAAATTAAGATCAGTAACAATTTTCTGTCTTGTGCCGCCTAAAAATGATACAACATGTCTTAAAGGCTACCTAAGCGACATCTCATTTTGCCCTGTAAGTTATAGTTAGTGGATTAATCGGGGTAGGAGTAACAAGTAAAGTGGGCCTGCTGCAGTCTCAGTTCATGTAATACATGTTGTCTCAGCTGTCAGTAAGCTTGTATAATCTCTTGTAGAATGTTTTTGCCGACCACTAATTACTGTTGGTCACTTGGTAAGTGAGAGGTGTATTATACTAATGCTGGGCATTGCTGACAGGTAACATTAATAGACTCGCCCACCCTGGCTCCATGACATGTGGTAACCCTCCTTGATATCACTTGTGATATCTATTTGCTCTGAATATGTTAAGAGAAGCTATTTGCATTGGTAATGATGATTTTGGGCAAGTATAATAGCAAGTAATCTTTTTTCATCATGTGTTATCATCGGCTACAGCTACAGCTACCCATTAATAATAGATTTAACGAGTGAACATGTCCCTAGAATGAATGTGACTCCTTCTTCTGTCAGTAGGAACTCTATTCCCTGCCAAGTAGGCTGTAACCACAGGATGCACTTTCTGGGGAATACTTACTTTATCAGCCACGATTTAGTAACATTGAGGTTTCTTTTGTATCTGTTACACTTAACAAGCCCTGGTGGATTAGGGTGACAAATGCAAAAACAACAGTTGATGGAGAGAATGCAGAACAATGTCATACATTCATCCCAGTACAGAGATCTGGGCCTAAATCCATCGTTTTGCTCACCATGCCATTCCAGTTCAGACATGGCCATATGCAAATCAGTCTTGACCCTGTGCCCCATGGGAGCAGTCCAGCCCAAATTGCCAAGCCAGGTCATCCCTGGACTGGAAAGAAGCATCCTAGGACCGGTTTCGGGCTTTCAGCCCTCATCAGCCAGGATAACTTGATTCCAGTGGCATGGAGAGCACGGGACTCACGTCTGAGCATACCCGTCCCACACGGAGGTGACAAATGCAAAATCAACAGTTTATGGACAGAATGCAGAACAATGTCACACATTCACCCCAGTACAGAGATCTGGGCCTAAATCCATCGTTCTTTTTTCACCATGGCATTCCAGTTTGAACCCAGCCATATGCAAATCAGTCTTGACCCTGTGCCCCATGGGAACAGTTCAGCTCAAACTGCCAAGCCAGGTCCTCCCTGGACTGGAAACAAGCATCCTAGGACCGGTTTCGGACTTTCAGCCATTGGAAAAAAGCTATCCTCCTTAGGCCTTAAAGACTTGTAGCCCAAAAGGCAGTTGGTATGGGACTTTAGTAAGGGACTATCCCCAATAATATGAGTTTTTATACCTCAAGTAAAGATGAAGTAACACGGTGCATCGGAAGGAAAGAAATCCGTTCTAGAGAGTGCTGAATTAAGCCTGCCATAAAAAGCACTAAACCCTCATCCTGCTCATTTGATTCCATCCCTCCCACTTTTACAAAACAACAAGCAAATTCTCTCTCCCAAATGACATTTTGAGACAGACAGCAACTGGGGTGGTTTACTAATTACATTGTCTCTGACCAATGCCAGAGAAGCCATATGACCCTCAGTTACATCTCTGCCTTCTTCTTAGAATGAGTCAAGAGTAGAAAAAGTCATTTGAGGTCACTTTTTTAAAGAATTGTCCCAAAAAAATGTATGTGCCCATTACCCTGCACCAGGATACTGCATAACAATTCAAAGAGTGAGATTATTTTTGTCCCATGAAACACCCCTAATTGCGATGAGGGTTGAAAATATTTGAAGACCATTAATAAATGTGATCAACATTGATTGTGTTTATGATAATTTGTGTAAATGTGGTTTCCTAGGTTCTTCATGGCTTTTTAATTGCTGGCATAAGCGTTTACATAAACAAGGGACAAATTGGTAGGCCTGGGCGGAGTTCACGAAGTCATAAAAAACTCCACTGTACTCCGCCGAGCTCCGCATGCGGCGGAGTGAGTTAAGTCACACTACAGATCTTTCGTACTGGGATTATTACAGCACACATGGCACCACCTGCAGCACAAGAGGGTACAGCTTCCTTCTGCCCCTTGAGCTGATGTTCTGATCGAGTGGCAGCTTTCTCAACGCAAGTGGCAGGCTTCTCAATGTGAGCGGTAATCACCTGCTGTGACCGCCCGTGTTGAGAAATCTCCCCGGAAGATAGTCTAGCGGCGGATTTTCCTAGCTTGCTCTTGCCAAAATAACATTGGCAACCCATCCGAGTGGAGAATCTCAGTTCCATGCTACTACACAGAGTTTTTTCGAAACTCTGCACTCTGTGCGGGGAGCAGAGTGGGGAAAACTCTGCAAACTCCGCGACTTGGACTGACCCAAGTGAATTAATAGACAAAGATCAGTGGGTCCCTGTGTTTCAAACTTTTGAATGTGATTGGAGAAACATGTTTAATCCAGATCTTACATTCTGCATAGAAAAACCTTGCTGAGAGTGATTTTTCATGAGTGATGAATGGTGATGCAATGGGCCCCACACCTACTTAGTTTTGAAACTCGATCTTGAAGGATTACTGTGTAGCCAAGAATATATGAGAGTTCTCAATAAAGGCAAGAGTGATTTATTATCTTTTTAAAAAAAAAATTATTTACTGCAAAGGGCCCTAAAAATAGATTACATACAAAAAATTTACAATGTTTATATTCAGTCGGTCTGGGAAACAGCATTCGCAATACAAATATTTTAAGGAGTCCGATCCTCATTACAAATAGTAGGCAATTTAAAATTCATCATGGCTGTACAATAACTATTTACAACTGCTTAATATTGCTCAGGTTGTGATGAACCAACGTGTCAAGACTGATATCAGTTAATTATTTGATGCAGGAGCCCCAGACCGGAGGAAGCTAAACTTCGTTGTCATTCAAGGTTATCCTCAACCGTACTCCTGAGATAGGGTCATCATCCTTCACCAAATCACAAAAGTCGAATCTTCGTGTTTCTCTATGGCTGGTGAAGCTTTACTGTTCAATGATTTCTAATGGTTCTCTGCATGTCCTCTGGTGGGATACGGTGTTTCAGCTCAGAGTGCTTATCAGAAAGGGAGATGGTGAGGGATCCTCAATAAATGCTATCGGTGATATCAGCCACAGTGTTCCGAATCAAAGGCCAAAGAGATGGCACTTAGGCTGGTACCTGGAAGTTGAAAGGTACATGGTCAGATAGGTCAAGTAGGCAATTGTCCATCCTTACAGTGCAGCAAGCAATTGAGGCACCATGGGCTCTTAAGATATATTTTGCCTTGTTATCAACTTTGGCTTGCAAATAATTTGAATACATTTAACCAAGGTGAAGGGGATTCAGCACTGAAAAGATTGTGCCTCTTCAAATATGACAAGAGGGAAGTTAGTTCATAAAAATGTGCTGCCTTCAAATATTGTACTCCCGCAGCTGCCTCTTGCTCTGTTCATGGTCACACCCTCTACTACACAGGAGCTACTCTATAGAATTGAAGACTCTGTGAAGTCCCTAAACAGGCAGCAGGTGTTTTGTAATCAGATGGATTATTTTTAACAATGTGATCCCGACCTGATAAATGCCAGTCTTAGACTCAAGGAGGCAGATACCCATGCTTACTCATGGCCCCCTCTTGCATCCGAGCTAGATTTTCAGAATTATTATGCTCTTCTATGGAAATCACAAAGCATCCATACTGGGATTACAGCCAAGCTCTTGGTGGCTGTATTTTTAGATGATACATCTATGAATTCATAAAAACAAAAAGGGCCTGATTCACAGAAGTAAAGGTCCACGGTCTTTCTCTTCTAAAAGGTTTTGCACCCAATCTTTCCTAACATAGACGTATGTCTGTGATAACAACTGCTTTGGACAACCTTACCCCAGAATCGCTCCTCCTCCAGCACCAATGGGATGTGATCCCTCAGTCTCTCCATGTCCATTGTTGGTTCCATATTTCTCTACATATTTCTCTAAACTTGAAAACCTATGTATTTCGTTCCTTTTCAACACACCCAATTGTAATGTAATTTAAAACATTAATCAAAGGCCTTCTGTCAGAAGTGCTTCTGGAATTATGAGACTATGAAGGGCCAATTGTACTCTTGAACGTCTTGTACAAGAATATTGTGGCACACTAATGCCATGGACAAAATATCGAGTGACAAAATATTGAATGGTAAATGCAAAGAGGGGCAGATATATTTACCATTCTTAACTCCACATAAATGAAGACATATGTATATATATTTTTGGTACACATATGTGGAATTAGGTACAGAAAATCTGTTCATATTTACCTTTTGATATTTTGGCTCGCTTTTTTGTCAGTTATATTAGTGTCCGACAATATCAATGTTCAGGAGGCACATTTGGAAGGCTATATTATGGGGCACAGTGAAAATTATGCAGCATAATTTATTACATTCTGTGAGAATACTATTCTGCTATTTTATCACACATTAATGCTGTTCTCCCAAAAAGCTTTGCCACTCATATTCCAGTATAGCACGTGGGTGAGGTAATCTGGTGAGTAGTTAATGTTTGCCGTGGCGCAGCACCATGTGTTCTTTTTGATTATTCTAAACTATCAATACATTTATTTGTGGAAATCTGTAATCTATGTAGCATAGGGTGGATTATTTGGTAAGTACAGCAAACCCAAAATTGTATGGAAGAAGCACCTGGCTACCCTCATGGGTGACAAGCAGCACTGTACAAATCCACCTTGCATTTACATTATATTCCAGTGACCCCATCAATTAGTGATGGTTTGTTGTGTGATCCTTTCAATCTGATAGTACTCACACTCTCACTGACATTGACAGAAAACAAAAGCATCAAAATCTTACCTCACCCTACTTAGAAAGTATGTAGTCGCACAACTTGAGAGTGTTTTTCATACTTTTGATCATGTGTGTCCTCGATCTGGTAGATAGAGAGAATGGAAACGAGAAGGCTATTTAGATGTGACAACATGCATAAAAGATGACTTATTTTTCTAAAAAAATAGTAAACTGTGGGCATTGCCAGTAACTAGTTGATCCCAGGGAATAGGAGATTGTTTTCTCTGTTGCTCATTGCCAATGCAGCTGAATCCTTTGCCTGGTTTAGAAGTGAGGATAGAAAAAGCTAAATTTGCTCCTACGGTGAAAGGGGATTTTCGATCCCATAGTTCCTTGCTCGTCCACAAATACGATCAACCCCTGTGTGCTTTCTTCTCTTCTCTCACAGAAGAGGTTAGTCTTGTAGTCAAGAAGGGTGATTGTTTGAATTAATTCCTGTTTCCAGAAAGAGAAAGCTTCCACCTCTATCCATTTACACTGTGCACTAAAACCAGCGTTGAAGTTACGAAATCGGTTCTACATCTCTAAGGGTACCACTGGATGAGAGACTGAGTGAGTTACTACAGCATTCACTCCTTCGTAATATTGTAATTAATTCCTTTTGTTTCTGAGAATGGAGTACAGTTTCCATGGGCAGTTATTCCTCCGGTATCTTGTGTATTTACTTTGTTTTGGGTAGATGGAATGGAAGCGATAGAGTTTGAGAGAGAGGGCACATGAACTTGATGGTATAGAACTTTAAAGAAGACTCACATGTTTCTCAGCTGCAATGGTGGGCATGTTGAAGGCATCCCTGTGTTCCGGTGGTGTTACTTCTTCAAGCAGAATAGAGGGATCCTGAAAATATAATTAAAATATCAGCATTACCAAGACCTTTGTCAACACATCTAGACTCTCATGAGTCTCACAGAGACAGAAGTCACAAAAGGCTGCACACCTCTAGAAACTAAAAAAACTAAGAGAAACATTTGTACAAGAAATCACATACTATGTTCGATTCCTATTGGGCATTTCACGGCATTAGCCCCTTGTGTTCATCCCCTTTAAAAGCAGAACTATTACTTTTGCGAGTAATGGATCAAAGATGCAGAAACAGTGAATAATGGTAAGCTGACAGTCTACAAGTGTGCTGCTACCAGAAGTGGTCACTCTGCTCTTGACCCAAGAAATTGTGTATGTCTCTTTCTAAACAATACAGTATCTACGTTATCTGATGAATACCATCCTTGCTCCCAAAGTTGTTGCCTACTATTGAAAAATTACTCCGACCGACTACATTGTAAAGAGCATCAAGAAAGAAATTCCTGGGAGGTGTTGCCAAGTAGTGTAAGATGGAGGCTACATTTTACGCGAGCCCCGTGCCAGTTCTGAGAATCCTGCTGAATCCGACCCTTAGGCTAACCTTTTTTCAGCCGTAATTACCGGTGCGGTGGCCCATATACTAACCACCTTTGGCCCACCGGAGCCCATCCAGGGAGCCCGGGATGAGAGACAATTTTGGCGATCGACGGTCTGGGTGTTCGTACGACCTGCCTGGAGACGTGTCTGCTAGTGACAAACATCACCTGAAGCTGTGAAATCACAATGGTGAACCTCCCTGTGCATCGACTCCTGGGTCGTGCAAGGGAGAGAAGACAGCCAAGTGGCCGGGGTGTGGCACGAAGCCGCTTTCACTTCCAAGAGGTGGCTGGAAACAGCAGAACAGGTACCTTAGAGTGGAGGAGCCGGACTGGGCGCCACACGTGGCCAGGGCTGCAACTGTTGACTGGGCGAGTCAACTATGGAGCAACCTTTTCTCCGATGCAAACATCCATGTTGTGGCCCCTACTCTTGTACCATTTGTCCTACGCAAGCCCATGCAGGTAGCCGGGGATAAGAGAAAAGCATTAGGCAAACAACGACATGTCGGAAGACTGGACTGCTGCCAACGTACCGATCCTGGAGCTGCAATCCCACAGCGACGATCCATCTTTACCTCCGTATTGACTCTTGGGGCACAAAGGAAAAAGCCACATGTGCCAATTATGAGTAAATTGATTCAAAATGCAAATACAAAAAGTAAAAAAAAAAAAAACATTTAAAAAGACCACGTTCTGCCCCCTTTCACTTGCCCGTACACCCTGCATCTACCGAAGTAGAGGACACTACTTCTCACACATCGCAGCAGAGACCTGGAATAGCCTCTCCATATACCTCCAGACAATCACCTCACTTTCAGAATTTTAAATGGCTTTCAAGACTGGCTGTTCGAATAAGCCTGTGGGGCCTGCAGGCCCATGAATACTCTATCAGGTGATTAGCCATGCTTTATAAATCCTGATTGATTGTTGGATTGACCATTTCCCTGACAAGCTTTGGTCTACTCAACTTCTCTACCCTGAGGGTCTAGTGTTAAAAGGGTATACTAGTTGCTAATTTTTTGGTTCATCTGTAAGCTTAGCCACAAGACGCCATTGGTAAAAGGCTCTCATTGTTATAAATTAAGATCAGTAACAATTTTCTGTCTTGTGCTGCCTAAAAATGATACAACATGTCTTAAAGGCTACCTAAGAGACATCTCATTTTGCCCTGTAAGTTATAGTCAGTGGATTAATCGGTGTAAGAGTAAAAAGTAAAGTGGGCCTTCTGCAATCTCAGTACATGTAATACATATTGTCTCAGCTGTCAGTAAGCTTGTATAATCTCTTGTAGAATGTTTTTGCCGACCACTAATTACTGTTGGTCTCTTGGTAAGTGAGAGGTGTATTCTATTAATGCTGGGCATTGCTGACAGGTAACATTGATAGACTCGCCCACCCTGGCTCCATGTCATGTGGTAACCCTCCTTGATATCACTTGTGATATCTATTTGCTCTGAATATGTTAAGAGAAGCTATTTGCATTGGTAATGATGATTTTGGGCAAGTATAATAGCAAGTAATCTTTTTTCATCTTGTGTTATCATCGGCTACAGCTACAGCTACCCATTAATAATAGATTTAACGAGTGAACATGTCCCTGGAATGAATGTGACTCCTTCTTCTGTCAGTAGGAACTCTATTCCCTGCCAAGTAGGCT
This sequence comes from Lissotriton helveticus, assembly GCF_964261635.1. NCBI lineage: Eukaryota > Metazoa > Chordata > Amphibia > Caudata > Salamandridae > Lissotriton > Lissotriton helveticus. The sequence continues at coordinate 684,256,662 of NC_136070.1, read as the reverse complement.
GTAACCACAGGATGCAATTTCTGGGGAATATTTACTTTATCAGCCACGATTTAGTAACATTGAGGTTTCTTTTGTATCTGTTACACTTAACAAGCCCTGATGGATAAGGGTGACAAATGCAAAAACAACAGTTGATGGAGAGAATGCAGAACAATGTCATACATTCATCCCAGTACAGAGATCCGGGCCTAAATCCATCGTTTTGCTCACCATGCCATTCCAGTTCAGACATGGCCATATGCAAATCAGTCTTGACCCTGTGCCCCATGGTAACAGTCCAGCCCAAATTGCCAAGCCAGGTCATCCCTGGACTGGAAAGAAGCATCCTAGGACCGGTTTCGGGCTTTCAGCCCTCATCAGCCAGGATAACTTGATTCCAGTGGCATGAAGAGCACGGGACTCACGTCTGAGCATACCTGTCCCACACGGAGGTGACAAATGCAAGATCAACAGTTTATGGACAGAATGCAGAACAATGTCACACATTCACCCCAGTACAGAGATCTGGGCCTAAATACATCGGTTTTTTTTCACCATGCCATTCCAGTTTGAACCCAGCCATATGCAAATCAGTCTTGACCCTGTGCCCCATGGGAACAGTCCAGCTCGAACTGCCAAGCCAGGTCCTCCTTGGACTGGAAACAAGCATCCTAGGACCGGTTTCGGACTTTCAGCCACTGGAATCAAGCTATCCTCCTTAGGCCTTAAAGACTTGTACCCCAAAAGGCAGTTGGTATGGGACTTTAGTAAGGGAAAGTGCTGAATTAAGCCTGCCATAAAAAGCACCAAACCCACACCCTGCTCATTTGATTCCATCCCTCCCACTTTTACAAAACAACAAGTAAATTATCTCTCCCAAAGGACATTTTGAGACAGACAGCAACTGGGGTGGTTTACTAATTACATTGTCTCTGACCAATGCCAGAGAAGCCATATGACCCTCAGTTACATCTCTGCCTTCTTCTTAGAATGAGTCAAGAGTAGAAAAAGTCATTTGAGGTCACTTTTTTAAAGAATTATCCCAAGAAAAATGTATGTGCCCATTACCCTGCTCCAGGATACTGCATACCAATTCAAAGAGTGAGATTATTTTTGTCCCTTGAAACACCCCTAATTGTGATGAGGGTTGAAAATATTTGAAGACCATTAATAAATGTGATCAACATTGATTGTGTTTATGGTAATTTGTGTAAATGTGGTTTCCTAGGTTCTTCATGGCTTTTTAATTGCTGGCATAAGCGTTTACATAACCAAGGGACAAATTGGTAGGCCTGGGCGGAGTTCACGAAGTCATAAAAAAACTCCACTGTGCTCCGCCGAGCTCCGCATGCGGCGGAGTGAGTTAAGTCACACTACAGATCTTTCGTACTGGAATTATTACAGCACACATGGCACCACCTGCAGCACAAGAGGGTACAGCTTCCTTCTGCCCCTTGAGCTGATGTTCTACTCGAGTGGCAGCTTTCTCAACGCAAGTGGCAGGCTTCTCAATGTGAGTGGTAATCACCTGCTGTGACCGCCCGTGTTGAGAAATCTCCCCGGAAGATAGTCTAGCGGTGGATTTTCCGAGCTTGCTCTTGACAAATGGCAACCCATCCGAGTGGAGAATCTCATTTCCATGCTACTACACAGAGTTTTTTTTTAAACTCTGCTCTCTGTGCGGAGAGCAGAGTGGAGAAAACTCTGCAAACTCCGCGACTTGGACTGACCCAAGTGAATTAATAGACAAAGATCAGTGGGTCCCTGTGTTTCAAACTTTTGAATGTGATTGAAGAAACATGTTTAATCCAAATCTTAAATTCTGCATAGAAAAACCTTGCTGAGAGTGATTTTTCATGAGTGACGAATGGTGATGCAATGGGCCCCACACCTACTTAGTTTTGAAACTTGATCTTGAAGGATTACTGTGCAGCCAGGAATATATGAGAGTTCTCAATAAAGACAAGAGTGATTTATTATCGTTTAAAAAAAAAAAACATTTACTGCAAAGGGCCCTAAAAATAGATTACATACAAAAATTGTACAATGTTTATATTCAGTGGGTCTGGGAAACAGCATTCGCGATACAAATATTTTAAAGAGTGCGATCCACATTACAAATAGTAGGCAATTTAAAATTCATCATGGCTGTACAATAACTATTTACAACTGCTTAATATTGCTCAGGTTGTGATGAACCAACGTGTCAAGACTGATATCAGTTAATTATTTGATGTAGGAGCCCCAGACCGGAGGAAGCAAAACTTCGTTGTCATTCAAGGTTATCCTCAACCGTACTCCTGAGATAGGGTCATCAACATTCACCAAATCCCAAAAGTCGAATCTTCGTGTTTCTCTATGGCTGGTGAAGCTTTACTGTTCAATGATTTCTAATGGTTCTCTGCATGTCCTCTGGTGGGATACGGTGTTTCAGCTCTGAGTGCTTATCAGAAAGGGAGAAGGTGAGGGATCCTCAATAAATGCTATCGGTGATATCAGCCACAGTGGTCCGAATCAAAGGCCAAAGAGATGGCACTTAGGCTGGTACCTGGAATTTGAAAGGTACATGGTCAGATAGGTCAAGTAGGCAATTGTCCATCCTTACAGTGCAGCAAGCAATTGAGGCACCATGCGCTCTTAAGATATATTTTGCCTTGTTTCCAACTTTGGCTTGCAAAGAATTTGAATACATTTAACCAAGGTGAAGGGGATTCAGCACTGAAAAGATTGTGCCTCTTCAAATATGACAAGAGATAAGTTAGTTTATAAAAATGTGCTGCCTTCAAATATTGTACTCCCGCAACTGCCTCTTGCTCTGTTCATGGTCACACCCTCTACTACACAGGAGCTACTCTACAGAATTGAAGACTCTGTGAAGTTCCTAAACAGGCAGTAGGTGTTTTGTAATCAGATGGATTATTTTTAACAATGTGATCCCGACCTGATAAATGCCAGTGTTAGACACAAGGGGGCAGATACCCATGTTTACTCATGGCCCCCTCTTGCTTCCGAGCTAGATTTTCAGAATTAATATGCTCTTCTTTTGAAATCACAAAGCATCCATACTGGGATTGCAGCCAAGCTCTTGGTGGCTGTATTTTCAGATGATAAATCTATGAATTCATAAAAACAAAAAGGGCCTCATTCACAAAAGTAAAGGTCCACTGTCTTTCTCTTCTAAAAGGTTTTGCACCCAATCTTTCCCAACGTAGACGTATTTCTGTGATGACAACTGCTTTGGACAACCCTACCCAAGAATCGCTCCTTCTCCAGCACCAATGGGATGTGATCCCTCAGTCTCTCCATGTCCATTGTTGGTTACATATTTCTCTACAGATTTCTCTAGACTTGAAAACCTATGTATTTCGTTCCTTTTCAACACACCCAATTGTAATGTAATTTAAAACATTAATGAAAGGCCTTCTGTCAGAAGTGCTTCTGGAATTATGAGACTATGAAGGGCCAATTGTACTCTTAAACGTCTTGTACAAGAATATTGTGGCACACTAATGCCATGGACAAAATATCGAGTGACAAAATATTGAATGATAAATGCAAATAGGGGCAGATATATTTACCATTCTTAACTCCACATAAATGAAGACATATGTATATATATTTCTGGTACACATATGTGGAATTAGGTATTAGTGTCCGACAATATCAATATTCAGGAGGCACATTTGGAAGGCTATATTATGGGGCACAGTGAAAATTATGCAGCATAATTTATTACATTCTGTGAGAATACTATTCTGCTATTTTATCACACATTAATGCTGTTCTCCCAAAAAGCTTTGCCTCTCATATCCCAGTATAGCACGTGGGTGAGGTAATCTGGTGAGTAGTTAATGTTTGCCGTGGCGCAGCACCATGTGTTCTTTTTGATTATTCTAAACTATCAATACATTTATTTGTGGAAATCTGTAATCTATTTAGCATAGGGACGATTATTTGGTAAGTACAGCAAACCCAAAATTGTATGGAAGAAGCGACTGGCTACCCTCATGGGTGACAAGCAGCACTGTACAAATCCACCTTGCATTTACATTATATTCCAGTGACCCCATCGATTAGTGATGGTTTGTTGTGTGATCCTTTTAATCTGATAGTACTCACACTCTCACTGACATTAACAGAAAACAAAAGCATCAGAATCTTACCTCACCCTACTTAGAAAGTATGTAGTCGCACAACTTGAGAGTGTTTTTCATACTTTTGATCATGTCCTCGATCTGGTAGATAGAGAGAATGGAAACGAGAAGGCTATTTAGATGTGACAACATGCATAACAGATGACTTATTTTTCTAAAAAATAGTAAACTGTGGGCATTGCCAGTAACTAGTTGATCCCAGGGAATAGGAGATTGATTTCTCTGTTGCTCATTGCCAATGCAGCTGAATACTTTGCCTGGTTTAGAGGTGAGGATAGAAAAAGCTAAATTTGCTCCTACGGTAAAAGGGGATTTTCGATCCCATAGTTCCTTGCTCGTCCACAAATACGATCAACCCCTGTGTGCTTTCTTATCTTCTCTCACAGAAGAGGTTAGTCTTGTAGTCAAGAAGGGTGATTGTTTGAATTAATTCCTGTTTCCAGCAAGAGATAGCTTCCACCTCTATCCATTTACACTGTGCACTAAAACCAGCGTTGAAGTTACGAAATCGGTTCTAGATCTCTAAGGGTACCACTGGATGAGAGACTGAGTGAGTTACTACACCATTCACTCCTTGGTAATATTGTAATTAATTCCTTTTGTTTCTGAGAATGGAGTACAGTTTCAAGGGGCAGTTATTCCTCTGGTATCTTGTGTATTTACTTTGTTTTGGGTAGATGGAATGGAAGCGACAGAGTTTGAGAGAGAGGGCACATGAACTTGATGGTATAGAACTTTAAAGAAGACTCACATGTTTCTCAGCTGCAATGGTGGGCATGTCGAAGGCATCCCTGTGTTCCGGTGGTGTTACTTCTTCAAGCAGAATAGAGGGATCCTGAAAATATAATTAAAATATCAGCATTACCAAGACCTTTGTCAACACATCTAGACTCTCATGAGTCTCACAGAGACAGAAGTCACAAAAGGCTGCACACCTCAAGAAACTAAAAAAACGAAGAGAAACATTTGTACAAGAAATCCCATACTATGTTCGATTCCTATTGGGCATTTCACGGCCTTAGCCCGTTGTGTTCATCCCCTTTAAAAGCAGAACTATTACTTTTGCGAGTAATGGATCAAAGATGCAGAAACAGTGAATAATGGTAAGCTGACAGTCTACAAGTGTGCTGCTACCAGAAGTGGTCACTCTGCTCTTGACCCAAGAAATTGTGTATGTCTCTTTCTAAACAATAAAGTATCTACGTTATCTGATGAATACCATCCTTGCTCCCAAAGTTGTTGCCTACTATTGAAAAATTACTCCGACCGACTACATTGTAAAGAGCATCAAGAAAGAAATTCCTGGGAGGTGTTGCCAAGTAGTGTAAGATGGAGGCTACATTTTACGCGAGCCCCGTGCCAGTTCCGAGAATCCTGCTGAATCCGACCCTTAGGCTAACCTTTTTTCAGCCGTAAGTACCGGTGCGGTGGCCCATATACTAACCACCTTTGGCCCACCGGAGCCCATCCAGGGAGCCCGGGATGAGAGACAATTTTGCCGATCGACAGTCTGGGTGTTCGTACGACCTGCCTGGAGACGTGTCTGCTAGTGACAAACATCACCTGAAGCTGTGAAATCACAATGGTGAACCTCCCTGTGCATCGACTCCTGGGTCGTGCAAGGGAGAGAAGACAGCCAAGTGGCCGGGGTGTGGCACGAAGCCGCTTTCACTTCCAAGAGGTGGCTGGAAACAGCAGAACGGGTACCTTAGAGTGGAGGAGCCGAACTGGGCGCCACACGTGGCCAGGGCTGCAACTGTTGACTGGGCCAGGGCTGCAACTGTTGACTGGGCGAGTCAACTATGGAGCAACCTTTTCTCGGATGCAAACATCCATGTTGTGGCCCCTACTCTTGTACCCTTTGTCCTACGCAAGCCCATGCAGGTAGCCAGGGATAAGAGAAAAGTATTAGGCAAACAACGACATGTCGGAAGACTGGACTGCTGCCAACGTACCGATCCTGGAGCTGCAATCCCACAGCGGTGATCCATCTTTACCTCCGTATTGACTGTTGGGGCACAAAGGAAACAGCCACATGGGAGGGGTGTGGTAGGGACCGCTTTTCATGTTTAGGCAGTCACATCGGATTGTGACAGCCAATGGGGGGGCAGTGACGGTCACACAAGCCCAGCCTTACTCCACGCCTGATCCCCGTGGCGTCTGGGCCAGTAAGACATGGCCTCACAGAAACAAGCGCGGGCAGATGTCCCTTGCATTGTGTGTAGGGAGGACCCTCCCAGCTGGTAGACCTGCCAGCTGGCGTGGGGGACCAGCACCCAGAGAAATTCCTCACAGAATAGTTCAGAACCAGGGTCCCGGATTGTGAGCTATCCCCCTACTTCGTTCTGGAAAGGGCACACAGAGCGCTGGCCCCATGCCCTCTGTCGGTGACACAGCCTAGAGCCATTATCATTAGGGTACTGAACTTTTTAGGCAGAGACTGTATCCCACGGCAGGCACGCCAACATCCAGACGTCCTTTGCACCAACTCCAAGTTTATGCTCTTCCCCGATTACACAGTTAAGTGCAGCTCCTTCGTAAATGTTTCTTAGAGGTTAAGTGGAAAGTCAGGGCTATGTACATTGAATGTGCCGATGTACCCTGCCAAACTTAAAGTTATGTATCAGTAGGGAACCATTTTTATTTTAAAGCCCGGAAGAGACCTGGATTTGAGCGTCGGAGATGAAATGACTGCCCATATCAACAAAGGAGCCAATGACATCTCGGGAGACTGAAGGGGGTCAACCATCCCACTCTAGGCTGAAATGCAGCAGACTGATAGGAGGCCAAATCTGGTTATAACAGGAGGATAAACATAGGGCATCCTCCTCATAGAGCTCTGGTGAGTACCAGGGAGAGGAACCTACTAGTGAATGATGAGATATTATTCAGCGGTATAGAGGAGGGGTTTAGTCCCCTTCCAGTTGCGCGCTGGATGATTAAGAACTTCCTGTAATTAAATGGGAAAAAAACCGAAGTACTCATCTTCGGAGGTAAATCGGAGGTCTGGTCAATGGACTGGTGGCCCCGGCCCTTGGAACCTGTCCCTCGCCGTCTCAAACAGCCCGCAATCTGGGCGTAATTCTTGACACCACTCTCTCCTTTGACAAACAAGTCAGCAGGACGGTTTCTACCTGTTGCGGTGTTTTAAGAATTTTGAGAAAGATCACGCACTACCTCTCCTCTGAAGCTCGGAAACAGATCACGGGGGCTCTCATCTCCCCGAGGCTTGATTACTGCAACACACTATATCTAGGCATAAATAAAAGATTAGTTCAACGCCTACAAATAGTGCAGAATGCAGCAGCCAGGTTTGTAGTGGATGCCCCTAGACGGTCATCTGGCTCTTCAATTAGAAAAAATCTGCATTGGCTCCCTGTGCAGGCTAGGATAAACTTTAAGGTCCTATGCCTTACCTACTGTACTTTGCAAGGGTCTGGAGCCGAAGACATTAGGTCTCTTGTGTCCTTTTACGCTCCGGCCATGGCTCTTCGTTCTGCTAACAAGAACCTTCTATCTGTTCCTCGAACTGCCAAGGCAAGATGGGGAGGGAAGGCCTTCTTTTCCCTTGCCCCCAGATTGTGGAACATGCTTCCAGCTGAGCTCAAGGGCCAGGCATCCCTCGTGCTCTTCCGCAAAGCCTTAAAAACCTGGCTCTTTACAGAAGCTTACATGTAGTCGGCACATGTCTTTACATCTCAAACAGCGGTACCATCTTGATGCGCCTTGATGCCTATGGGCTAAGTTGCGCTTTACAAATTTTAACTCACTCATGTACAGCTACAAGTGTTTTCTAATTCACGGAGGGAGAAGAGACACATTGCCTCTGGGGAGAGGGGCTGGCACAAGGCAAACCACTCCCCACTACACAAGATTATTGTGGTTACTTTATTTTGATATAGTATTACATTGTATGGTATGTTGTTTCTATTAGGGTTGCTTTTTTAGAGGTGAAACATGCTTCCACTTAGAGGTGTTGAGTAGAGGGTTGTTGGGGGGAGAGTTGGGTACTTAGGGTTGATTTGGTCACAATACTACGTCTCATGCAAGACAGATTGCGACCCACAGTCAAAAGGGCGCAATGACCTGCCATGACCTCTGGGAACAACACCATCCACTACAAGCAATTGTCTTGGAATTTCAGTGGGTTGATGGATAAAATAAAATGCACAACAATCCTTCAACTGGCCCACAATCTGGTCCTAGTGGTTCCATTGTTGTAAGAGACACATTTTCTTGGGAATAGGGGTGCCTTTTTAAACACTATGGGGCCTATTAGGATGGCGGACGGACCTGCGTCTGTCCGCCACCCCAGAGGAGGAGGGACCGTCCGCATGGGCAGCGGCGGTCTCTCCGTGCCAATTAGGATGTGACCGCCACCCTGGTGGTCACATCCTGTATTCTTAACATTGCGGCGGGTGCTGCTTGAAGCAGCACACACCGCAATGTTAAAAAATGCATGTTTACCTTTGCATGCACGAAGCTGCAGGCACCGCGGGGTGCCTGCCGCTCCGTGCACGCAAAGGCAGGGGGGTACCATAGGTACCCCCCATGTGCACCCCCCCCCCTTCACCCCTGGGGGCCCGCAACGGGCCCCCGAAGACAACACCATATGCCTTTCCACGGCGGAAATGCCGCCGTGGAAAGGCATATGACCGCAGCTATCCTAATATGGCTGGCGGTGTCTGATAGACACCGCCAGCCATGTTAGTGCTTTTCCGCCGAGGTCGGAAGGCGACCGCGGCGGAAAAGCGGCGGACAGAAAATAGATCCCCCAGCCATCCTAATCTGGCGGGGGGTCTTTTTCCAGGCGCAGCGGATAATCCGCATCCTCCGGGTCGGCGGTGGATTCCGCTGGCCCGGAGGATGCGGATTATCCGCATTTATAATCGGCCCCTTAGTCTTTAATCATGCAGGGTTCACTAGGGGTTACTTTTCCCCTGATGGTCATGGACACTATCTGATATGCCATAGATAGATATGTGGTGGTTACGGGCTTCCTGTTTGGCATTCCATTGGCAGTAGTGTCTGTGTATATTCCACCGACCCTGCAGGCGACTACGATGAAAAATCTGATGACAGTTATCACCTTGGGCCTGGATGAGGAGCTTATCGTAGGGGGGATTTCAATGATGTCATGTACCTACAACTTGATTTGAAAAGAGGGGCTAAACCATTGCACCATAGGCGGAGTCCCTGTGGCTTTGTAATCCTTGGAGAGCAAAGAACATGTCGGCATGTGAGTTCACATATTATTCCTACTCTCATAGGTCACATTCAAGACTAGACTACTTCTTCCTCCCAGCTGCTGGACTCTGATAGTCGTCAGGAGCTACAATTCATGCAGGGGTACTGTTGGGCTAATCACCGATTTAATTAACTATGGGGCTGGGGAGGTGTAGGTCTAACATGCACTGGAGCCTTTAGGTTGGGTGGCTGAAGGATGTTAGGTTTTAAGAACACATGAAGAAAAAGATAGAACTCTACTTAAGAGCAAGCTCCACAACAGAAGTCTCCCTAATCACATTGTGGGAGGCAATGAAAGCAGTTCTTTGGGGGTTAATAATGGCAGACTCGCCATTCAGGCAACAGAGACCGAATTGCCACATCGCTGGAACGAGTGGCAAAGGGCTCCCATTGATCTTAAACCACTTCTGCTCAGGAGGCCTTGCGCTCTTTCATTTTTTAATCGGCTAAATTCGCCATTTAGTCACACAGCGCTCACCTTGTCAATCACCCCCTTCCCCCGTCCACCACTGACGTAGTCAGATTGTTGTGGAGGGAAGGCGGGACCGGAAGTGATTACAACTTCCCCTCGCTTGCGGCGCAGGTTAGCAGGCGAGTTGTTCTGCCCACCCTTAGTGCAAGAACTGAGCATTCACACGCGCTGGCAGACTCGCCATTCAGGTAACAGAGACTGAATTGCCACATCGCTGGAACGAGTGGCAAAGGGCTCCCATTGATTTTAAACCACTTCTGCTCAGCAGACCTAGCGCTCTTTCACTTTTTAATCAGCTAAATTCGCCATTTAGTCACACAGCGCTCACCTAGTCAAACACCCCCTTCCCCGGTCCACCACTGACGTAGTCAGATTGTTGTGGAGGGAAGGCGGCACCGTAAGTGATTATAACTTCCCCTCGCTTGCGGCGCAGGTTAGTTGGTCTACCCTGTTTTACCATAAAAGAACGATGCCATTCTGTTCGTGCAGCGGACGTGCGCAGCGGAAGCGCCAAAGGCGCGCCAAAGGCAAGCCCATCTGTGCCCGTCCGCGCCAGAACTGACCCAGGGCCAGGTATCGCTGCCCCCCCTCCCTCAGCCCCTAGAATTTACCCTCGGGAGAAACTACTACAACTCAGACAGGTCACAAATATACCATGCCTCCACTCATTTCCCTGGAGGAACGACAAAGCAACTGCGCTCACTGCTCCTACACTCTATCACTATCTCTAAAGATAATCTCACCCCCCCATCGAGCACTCAATCAGCATGGCCCTGCTGAACTGCAGGCCCCTACCCAAACACTCCTTGGAAATCAATATGCTTCTCCAAGACACAGAACTAGATGTTCTGTTTCTGACAGAAACTTGGCTATCCACAAGCTCAGAGCCAGACATCGTTCAAGCCCTCCCCCCAGGATACCTCACCCAACGCCTCAACAGAATCACTGGGAAAGGCGGTGGAAATGGAATCATTCACAAAAGTCACCTCTCCTGCCGCATTCTCGACAGCCCAATTCTTGATTGTGAAAACGTTCATTTTATCATCCAACTCTCCCCTTTAAAATCACTTTTGGGCATTCTCCTGTACCGCCCACCAGGAGCACATGGACAGTTCTGTAGCTCCCTGAAGGAAGCCATCATCTCACGTGCCTGCTCCTCTTCCAACTTTACAATACTGGGAGATCTAAACCTCCACTTTGATGACCCTTCGGACGAAGTGGCAGGGGTCCTAACACTTGACCTGGTTTCCTACCACCTTCTCTTGAAAAGCCACCAAGCCACACATGTAAAAGGCCATTTACTAGACCCCATCTTCTCAAACATCACCAAATTAAAAATGAGTAAGTCCCTCCCCATCCCCTTGTCAGACCACTTCCTAGTACCATTCCACTGGCAAACCAACACCGAACCCCCTCACGGGCCTCCACCTCGCTTCCCAGAATGCCCATGGTGAAAATTAGTCCCTGAGGACTGGAGACGCGGACTCGAAATCACCACCCCCTCATTCGAACCAGACCCAGTCTTAGCAGACGAGCAATTCTCCACTTGGATAGAAAACTCAATAGATCAAGTACTGCAAGGAAAAATCTTACCTAAAAAAAATGGAACCTTCAAATCCCCTTGGTTCACCCCAGAACTCCGCGTCTTGAAAAAACAATGCAAAAAATTTGAACGCATATTCAGGAAGGACTGGGCCAATAACCAAAAAAATAGAATACAAAGCAGCTATCAGGTCCTACAAAGCTAACCTAAAAACAACCCAGGCGGCCTTCTATAAAGAAAAAATCCAAGCCTCCGCCAACTCCTCTAGGGAAACATTTCGTATCATCAAAAAACTGCTGAAAGTTTCAGATCCACCCCCGTCACCGACCCCTCGGGTCGCAGATGCAACGAACTGGCAGAGTTCTTCTCCACTAAAATTCTAAATATCCTAAAAACACTCCCCGTCCCTGACTACTCACCAGATTACCTCTAACGCCCCCCTCTTGGACTCCTTCTCTCCGCTGATAAGGGAGATGCTCCCCCATATCTTAAACTCAATCAAAAGTGGCTCCCCACTCGACCCGCATCTTTCAACATCCTGAAACTCGTGACACCATCCATCACCCCCCCCCCCCCATCACTAACTTAACACCTCCCTAGAACTGGGCACAGACCCCCAATTGGAAAAGGGCTACAGTTAGAGCACTGTTAAAGAAATCCCATCTGGACCCCCTAGAACTGGGCAACTACCGGCCCTTATCCTTAATGCATGGAATCAGCAAGGTGGCGGAGAAATTCGTTAACCAACAGCTCTCCGCCTTCTTCGAATCCAACAGACTCCTACACCGCTCACAGACAGGCTTCCGGCCTGGCCAGGGCACAGACACCACCCTGATGGCAGTGGTGGAACAGGCACGAATGGTCCTAGACGCAGGTGGATCTGCAGCAGTGATCCTCCTAGACCTAAGCGCTGCCTTCGACATGGTGGACCACTCTATACTTGTCCATCGTCTAAGCAGAATAGGAGTCACAGGTTCAGCAATATCCTGGCTCAAATCTTTTCTAGAACATAGAACCTTTCAGGTCTCCAAAGGCAACATTAGATCCAGAGCTGTGCCACTCCAATTCGGGGTGCCTCAGGGCTCATCCCTAAGCCCTACACTTTTCAACGTGTATATGTCCCCTCTGGAGGAAATTGTAGCCCCTTCCGGCATCAACCTGGCCACGTATGCCGACGACACCCAACTCGTGGTCTCTCTAAATCAGACGGACCACTGCCAGGAAAATCTATGCTCCTGTCTCAAAGAAACCTCCAGATGGATGAGCAATTCTCTCCTCAAACTAAATGGAGACAAATCAGAGATCCTAGTGCTAGGCAATCAATCTAAACTCCCCACAAAACTTTTGTGGCCATCGTGCATGGGACCAGTTCCCGCTCCAAAAAAAGAAATAAAAGCCTGGGTGTCTGGCTCGATCAGGACCTCAATTTTCAAACACAAGCTAGGAAAACCGCGGGAACCTGCTTTGGTCTCATACGCACCACACGTAAAGTCCTTCCCCTTTTACCCCCCCCACTCCAGAAAACTCCTCAGTCAGGGTCTCAACCTGTCCAGACTGGATTACGGAAACGCCCTATATCTTGGCGCCCTGAAATTGGTCATAAACAAACTTCAACTTTTCCAGAACTCTGCAGCTAGGCTGCTAACAGGCACAAAAAACGATGCTCTGCTAAGCCTGCCCTAAGCTCCCTAAACTGGCTCCCAATCCATGAGAGAATCAATTTCAAATCCCTCTGTATTACACATAAAATTCTACAGGACAAGGGCCCCCCAATCTTGAGATCCTTGATCAAACCATACAAAGCCAACAGGAAGCTAAGATCCGACCACCTCTTTCTGGCAAACGTTCCCAGAATCAAGAAAGCACGGTCAGGAGGACGCCTATTCTCATACAATGCCTCCAAGCTCTGGAATTCCCTTCCCCTCAACATTCGCAGGGAAACCAACCTACTAAAATTCCGTAAGCTCCTGAAAACCCGGCTGTTCCCTTAGGTCTCTTCTGTTCCAGAACTAATTCCACGAGTCCAGCACTGGGACGCCCCCGGGTAGCTACCCGCTTTACAAATGCACTTCCAATTCCAATTCCATACACTGTGGGAGGAGAAAGAAAAGTACAGCACTGGAAAGGCAGATTAGGGAATTAGAATATCGCCTGAACCAAATGAGAGATCATGACACATTTTGTAGTTTAGAGGCTACTAAGGAGGCCTTTAAACAGAAACTGACTCATGCCAGGGCACCAGTGTCTGATTTTTAAAAACCGAGAGTACGAATTTGAGGCAAGACAGGAAAATTGCTAAACAGGCTTGCAGCCAACTATGGAAGACAGGTTTGTCCCATAGACATGGGGCCCGACAGTGAGGTGACCTATTACAAATCACACATTTCTATCAGGCACTTTACCAATCAAAGCCTTCGGGCGGGCTGGAGCAACAAAACCTCTTAGCTGCAAACCTGGTCACGCCGAGGCTCTCCAGCAGTGAGAGGGTGAATTTGGATGCTCACCTGTCGAAGGAGGAGTGATATGCAGCCTTGTAGGAGATGCAATCTGAGAAGGTACCTGGTTCAAATGGATTCCATATACAATTCTTGGAAAGGTTTGCATCAACACTACTCTCACTTCCTCACGAAGGTTGAAGCTGCAGAGACAGCTTTGCTACTTCCTTATGATATCTGGAGAGCCTCAGTGGTAGCCCTCCCCAAACCATAGAGCCACCTACAGACTGCGCGTCTTACAGACTGGTCTCCCTAATAAATATTTAAGTCAAAATAGTTGCAAAGGCCTCAGCAACCAGGCTACTGAAACAGGTGAGTCCCCCAGTGCATTGCGATCAAAATGGCTTTATGCCAGTCAGAAGCACAAGGCCTTGTCTTAGGAGGCTAAATATGTACTTGGACCACATACATTCTGTATCTGACCACACAGCCATGATGCAACTTGACTTTGAGAAGGCCTTTGGCCCATTTGAATGGTCTTTCTGTGGAAAAGTAAATTTTGCCATGTTCTGTGTCCCTACGTGTCATCCATCATATGTTATGTGTGCATGATTAAATATGCATATGCATTCCCCATGTTCGATTCAAGACGCAATTATAGTTGTGTCCACCTCTAGTATGCCAGTTTCCAGTTCTCGTGAATACTACGAATATCAGGCCTATGTAAAGCTACGTTGCCACGTTTCTCAGTGTGCACGTTATTCCATTATAAAGTCCCCGTTTCTAGGCCTCAAAAGGGCCTGGACACCAGATTCAGCTCCTGTCTCCTGCAGCCTCGCTGAGGAGCGATACAGCCCCCACCTGTATCCTCGACCCTTCACTTACTTCCTGCCTCACAGTGCCCGGTTCAGCTGGCTCTGCCTCTGAGTCTGCCAAAAGTATGTTATGATTCCAGTTATCAGTTCAGTCCTCCTTCTCTGCATTCCTAAGCTACTGAACTGCATCAATAGTTTCCGTCATTGTCTAGCTTTTCTGCCTCCACGTTAGAGAAATACTATATTTAATGGTCATTCCATATTCTTCATCACGCACTACATGTAGAATAATGCATGGTCCAGTCTTAGTGTCTGTTAGCCTTTTCCCCTCCTGACTTCTAGTTTATATCAACATGTTCTCTAAACATCAGATACTAGATACTGTTTAGGTACATGTCGCCCTGACTCTCCAGACTTCAGTCTCTGCTCCTAGCACAGAGTTCATAGCCCCCAGCTTCTCCTAGTGATACGTCATTGCCAGTTTGCGCGCACCACCAGGTTAGAGGTCCCGGCTCCTTAGGGAGCCCCCTCCAATGTTTCCGCCCTATTCATGACATATTCTGTTACGTTTGCATCACATGTCTATGTATACGCCCTGTTACACCCACTTTTACCCTTATCTTTCGCGACTGCTACGCGTCACGCCTATTGCTCCACCCACTGCTACGCCTACTGCAATGTAATGCTATGTGTTTGCGTTATGTATATATGCTCATGTACTGTTATTAAAAGTTATCCTTCCGCCGATCCTGATTCTGCCCCAGGCAAGCGCTTGCCATCCTATTCCTGTGCAGGTTGTCCTGTTCCTGTCCTTATGCTGTATTAAACCTGCATAACTCCTACTACCTCGAATCTTGACTCTTATTTTATTGAGCTATCTGTTATTCATTTATGTATTCAAAAATAGGGTATTATTTATTTATTTACCACATAATGGCGCCCGAATAGGGACTTGCCCTTTCCCCACGCGTCGGTGAAGCCACGCCGACCCCCTGACCCTCTGCAGCCGTGACGGAACCATACCGTGCACATGCAGATATTTCTGCTTCAAGTATCCCTCAGGCCCACGGAGGAGACGGAGGAGGCGGTCCAGCATCCAAACGAGACGGTGGAGGAACGCGGCGAGTCCCGACCAGAGCCCAAGCCGAGAGTCCAAGGTCCGAGGTATCCGGAGGTCCACCCGTAACTGAAGTCCGAAGTTCGTCGTCCGTCGTCGTAGCAGTTCAGTCCGATCCAAGGCCTTCCGTTCTTACTGCCCGGTGAGTACCATTACTGGGGTAGTATCTAGACAGGGTCAATCTAAATTGACTCTGGTCCGTGGGTTGGTGGTACACAGACTCACAAACGAAGTGTTCACCTAGGTGGATACGGGTCTTGATGCGTCCCTTTATGGGACCGGTATGTTCCGTACTGTTTCAGCAGTGCATCCAGTAACTCTAGTCGGTTCCGTTCTCGAGAAATTCTTGTGTTTCTGTTCTCAGTATTCCAGGTAATATTCTGTCCGAACTGTTATGTTATGATGTTGTTCAATGTATTTCCAATGTCGTGGTATGCCTGAATTGTTCTCCCAATTGTTATTGTTCCTCGTGTATTGTATTGTGTTCCGATTCAAGTTTACAATGTCTCTCTTTTCGAGACTACGTCAGCTAAAAACTAGAAGGGGTTTGTTAGAAGAAGCAGTTCCTGTTCCGCCGAGGGACAGTCCAGGTCACTTTATGTATCAGAAGCATGGCATAAGCGCCATATTGTATCTAGATTTATGGGTAGAGTATATCAAACAGTTAGAGGAAAAGTATAGATGGCCCGTATCGGGTACATGGGATGCCGAGTGCATCATGCGAGTAGAAGAAGCATTATGGAAAAAGAAAGCCAGACAATCACAGAAAGATGCCATCGAGTTATGGCGTAAAGAAGCTCATAAAAGAACCGAAAAAGAAATCAGAAAGTCAGAGTTAAGTAGAGAATCCTTGGAACGAGCCCAAGAAAAAGAACTAATCGAGATAGGTGAACAAGTCAAAGCCGAACAGTCAGACAGACAGAGGCATGCCCTTATTAAGGGTATGTATCCTCTCCTTGCCGAGGGCTTGCCAAAAGCGACCCCAGAGGCATCCAGTAATTTCCCGCCACCATTAGTCCCGACCAAGCTACGTCACAAACCAACCGCAGCTGATATTTTCATCTCGTCCTATTTGGACGACACAGTCCCAGAATATGCAAATCCTGTTCCCGCTCCGCCAGTCCCTGTAAATCAGGCACTTCCCGCTCCTCCAGACACCGGAGTACCTGTTACGGTACCCCCGGTCCAGCCCGCCATACAAGTCCAGCCCGCATTTCAATTTCCCACCTTGCCAGCACGAAAAGCATCAGTTGATGATTCTAGTCTAGGGGCCGCAGGAGGAGGTCCTCCTCGAACCCCGCCGCCACATAAGCGTTTAACGGCAGCCGAATTACATATGCAAGCGTCACAACGTACGCCCAGACTGTCTGTTGCAGAAATAAGAAAATCCCTTGCCGAATGCTGTTATGACCCAGTCCCAGGCGAAGATGATATGGTTTTATATTCATTACGCGTAAGAAATGTGGCCGAGTATCTAGTCACCCTACCAGATATGAAGGAAGATCTAGACCGAATATATCGTTTCATCCGCACAGGGGATGATCCAGAAAGTATCAGTGATGTCATGTCCCAAAGGAAAGCTGAGACCCAGCTCATGATATTAAAGTTTCTGATTAATTGTCTAATAAGAGAACAAGATTACCCGTCCAAAAATCAGGCCGAAATGAAAGCCCTGATGAAGTGGAGTAATAGTATAGCCGAGGGTAAGCACAAGACTATCAGTGCTATGGAGAGTATGTACAAGAAAATCCGCAAAGAAATAATAAAGATACACGAACAACGTAAAGCAGCACAAGTAAACGAGAAAGAAAGTAACTCTGATACTGAAGAGATAGACGACGAGAATGCCAGAATAGCGTATGTAGGAAAATCCAGATTTCCAGATCGCCATTTACGCCTAGAACCCAAGTCTACTTTCCATCATCCAGTACCAAATCAAGGTTCTCTAGAACAAGTATTTCAAGCTACCGATCACATCCTGAAATCACGAATCGGTTACAGTGAGTTAAGCACTATGCATGAACAAGAACTAGCTCGATCAGCAGTCCGATGGATTACTGATTCTACCACTTTTCCAGACGAAATAGTGGCACAAATGTTTCTGAAACTGCCCCCGGCCGAGCAACGACTGGTGGGTATGTATATGATCCAGCACCTCATTACTCTGTATGAGGGTCAACATTCTGATCCAGGTTCGTTACATGATATCCTGAACGAGTTACTCCAGTATAGATGGAGAGGTCTAGGTACCGATTTAATCAGTGTCATTCTAGAACAGCGCCACAAATATGGAACGTTTCTGAACCGGCATTTTGTTCATGTCTCACCCCCAGAAAGTAAACCATTTTACATAGACAGACAGAATCCGTTACGAGAAGTCCACCCAGTTAGAGGAACGGGTGGCGAAATGCAACGAGTGTTTGTATACACTCCAATCACAAAGATGGAACTTCTTGAAATGAAGAAATTAATTCCCTGTCATGATAAAGATCCAGCAGGGTTCCATAGAGAACTAAAAGACATGCTCCGTATGGGAGAATACACGTATCCAGATATAATTAAAATGTTAAAAGTTCTGTTGCCCGCAGGGGTGTATGAGAAGCTCAAGGAAAAAGATTGGGAGGTGGGAGAGAAAAAGATCGATTGGGCAGTTCTAGAAGCTGAAGACAAGATACGAGTACCAGGTACCGGTCTTGGAGATAAATGTAAAGAATTACCAGAATTATTAATACAAGTTTTACCCAGATTATTGACAACTAGAAAAGAAGACTGGGATGCAATCTCAGCCTGTAAACAGAAACAAGACGAAGATATTAGTGATTTTTATTCTAGATTTGAGAAGTGTTTTAGTATCAACAGTGGCCTCAAGACAAGTAGTGAGTCATATCCTCACCTTTTTGTTACTAAATTAGTCGAGAATTCAAGTCCACCGATTAAAAACCGAGTTCTGAAAGTCGAAAGTACCTGGCAAGCTAATACCCCGTCCCAGATGTTGCAAATGCTCCAATACCACCAGAATAGAATCAGAGAAGAACAAGAACACGAGAGAAAGCGTATGAAAGACACGAAAATGAAAGTACTAGTTGCACAATCTGTTCCTCAAGACAGTCAGAAGAGGGGTCCGAATCAAGCCAGTCATCCAGCAGCTCCTGTTAAAGGGAACTGCAATTATTGTAAACAGCCAGGCCATTTTATAAACGAGTGTGCAGTTCTGAAACACAACATAGCTACCGGTAAAACTAAAGAAAGACCACGTCCGCCTAGACAAGAACAAGTTTTACAGACTCCTCAGCCACAGAATGCACAACAGACAGTTACAGCTCCGCAGCCTATTGCTGCAACACAGCATGTTACATCGCAGATGTACCAGTATGCACAGTCTGAGTATCCAGAGTACCAACAGTATTCATGAAACAGCCTAGAGAGGGAGGTAGGCTTGCCTCTCATCGAGATACCTGTAGATCAAGAAGGTCCCTATGTTCACAGTCAAGTATTAGGGAAAGACAGAAAGTTTTTGATTGATACAGGGGCAAGTAGGACCACAATTAGTCACGCCGAAGTTCCAGGGGCTCCGCTCTCAGGCTCAAGAAATGTTTCCCTTGGATTTTCAGGAAAGCCTATCGTAAATGAGATCTCAAAGCCAGTTTCTCTAGAAGTAGGTCCATTGTCCCGAACTACTGATCTGTTACTTACTAAGTCATGTCCAGAAAATCTATTAGGCATTAAAACACTGAAAGAGTTAGGTGCAGTTATATGCTGTTCCCCAGAGGGAATACGATTGTTCCTACGTGACTTTAAGGGTCACTATGTATTACGAGATTTTGATTCAAGACTGTCTAATGTTCCGCAGCACTTATGGGCGCAAGGTCCAACTGATGTAGGTTACATGCAAATCACACCCTATCGTGTGACTCTCAAGCCAGGTGTAGTGTTACCACGAATCAGACAGTACAGATTGCCACCAGAGGCTGTAGCAGCCTTATCCAAAATTATTGACGAGCTCATGGCTCAAGGAGTGGTTGTAGAAACTGACTCCAATGTATGTAATTCTCCGATCATTCCAGTCATGAAACGTACTGATCCAAATGCACCCCCAGTATATCGATTAGTGATTGACCTACGAGAGCTTAATAAATGTATTATTCCTCAGTATCCAGTTGTCCCAGACATCTCTTCCCTATTAACGGCCATTGATTCCGAAGCCACGTTCTTCACTGTCATAGACCTCAAGAACGCATTTTTCAGTGTTCCTATTCATCCAGACAGCCAGTTCCTTTTCGGATTTTGTTTAAATGGAAGGAGCTATATGTTCACACGAGCTCCTCAAGGTTTCACAGAAAGTCCTAGCATTTACAGTCAGGCACTTAAGAGACAACTAGACAACATTCACATGCCAACTGACACTGCCCTGCTCCAGTATGTCGATGATCTCCTGATCACAGCGCGTTCTGAACGTGCTTGCGAGCGAGCATCCCTTACAGTTTTGTATTTTCTGGCCGAGATGGGGCACAAGGTGTCCCCTTCTAAGCTTCAATTCTGTGTCCAGCAAGTGGTCTACTTAGGACACTTACTGTCCAAGAGGGGTAGGCAGTTGACACCAGACCGTATCCAGTTAATAGCGAGTCTTCCTCAGCCCAAGACCCAGAAGGAGGTACGTGCTTTTATTGGCCTTACTTCTTATTGCAGACAATGGATTCCTCAGTATGCATTTCTAGCCAAACCACTGATACAGTTAACGACACAGGAGGCAGCCGTATCGACTGTCCTCCCTTGGACATCTGAACATACATTTAGTTTCAATGAGTTAAAGAAAGCCCTATGCCAAGCTCCAGTTCTAGCTACACCGAACTACAGTAAGCCTTTTACACTTTTCGTTACTGAACGCGAAGGTACAGCATTATCTGTTCTCACACAAGATCAAGCAGGACAATACAAGCCCTGTGCTTATTTTTCGAGCACATTAGATCCTGTAGCCCAGGCTCTGCCTGCGTGCCTCAAGTCAGTTGCAGCCACAGCCCTAGCTATCAGACAAAGTGATTCCATAGTCTTAGGACATACCTTGACAGTACAAGTTCCACACTCCGTGGAAGTTCTTTTAAACCGAACACAAACTCAGCACTTGACAATTGCACGTTTAACAGGTTATGAATTGACACTGTTCCAGCCACACATAGAAATCAGACGCTGCAACATCCTGAATCCTGCTACACTGTTACCATCAGTTAATTCGAATTCTGCCACGCATGATTGCGTGGAAATAGTTAACATTACGACTAAGCCAAGACAAGATCTGACAGATATTCTGTTATTAGATCCCGACCTGACACTTTATGTGGATGGTTCATGTATGAGAACTAGTACAGGAGAACTAGTCGCCGCGTATGCAGTGACTACTGACACTGAAGTAATAGAGACACACCGCATCGACACTCTGTCCGCTCAAGCAGCAGAGCTAGTTGCTCTGACACAAGCCTGTATACATGCCAAGAACCAGAAAGTTAATGTTTACACAGATTCACGCTACGCATTCGGAGTCGTACACGACTTCGGAGTGCTCTGGCAGGAGAGAGGTTTCATGACTTCTCATGGAACCAAGATTCAGCATGGTCTCCTTATCCAAGCTCTGTTAGATGCCATACATTTACCGACATCTATCGCTATCATGAAGTGCAAAGCACATACGAAAGTTACTGACATTATTTCCCAAGGTAACGATCTAGCAGATCGCACAGCCAAGCTTACAGCACAGACTCCAGACATTCCAGTTAATCAGACACATACTCCAGATCCGACTACATGTATGACAGTTAAGGACCCTACACAAGATGTCATAGACATACAGTTACATGCTACTCCTGAAGAAATCAAGAAATGGTCCGAACAAGGAGGGGTCCAGACAGATCAAGGATGGTTAACGAAGGGTAGAGCCACATGGTTTCTCCCCGACTCTATGGTTCAAGTCATTATTAATACCGCACATAGTCCAGCACATCTAGGGGAAAAGGCTATGTTAGATAGTATCCAGAACATTTGGTTCAACAAGCATTTACGAGCTGCAGCCAAGCAGAAAGTCCGTACCTGTATGATATGTTGCCAGTTTAATCCAGGTAAAAGTGTCCCGGTGGAACAAGGTGGATTCCAGCCCCCTGACCACCCTTTTGAAGTCCTCCAGATGGATTATATTCAGATGGAGCGATGTCGAGGTTTCAAGTATGTCCTTGTAGTTGTATGCGCTTTGTCCAGGTGGACAGAAGCATATCCAGTCCCAGATTACACAGCCGCGACCACTGCCAAGCAGTTGGTTCGTGAGTTCTTCCCTCGTTATGGACTCCCTAGAGTCGTATATTCTGACAACGGCCAGCCATTCTCATCTGAACTCATGAAGCACGTTTCCCTGTTATTAGGGTACCAGTGGAAGTTTCATTGTGTACGCCATCCTGAAGCAGCCGGTCTCGTAGAGAGACATAATCAGACTCTAAAAATTCGTATCGCAAAGGTATGCAAAGAGAAAGGTGTGGACTGGCTGGTAGCTCTGCCAGTTGCTTTGTTTTATATGCGCATGGTCGCACATTCCAGATCAGGTCTGTCCCCGTATGAGGTCGTTTTCGGCCGCCCCCCAAATATGTGGGGTACTCCTAGACCCCGAAGTATTACCGATGTTTCAAGTAATATGCTGACAGATTACCTAGCTTCCTTGATGTCTGCCCTCAACTCATGTCGTTCACAGGTTGCCGCCGCATTTCCAGACAATACCGAGGTGGCACCGCACGAAATCGTTCCAGGATCCATGGTGATGGTCAGGAATTTTGACAGATCGAGTCCGCTGGAGCCTCGTTGGAAAGAGCCCCGACAGGTCCTCCTCACCACCCGTACAGCCGTGAAGTTGGAAGGTCGCAAAGGCTGGGTGCACCTTTCTCATGTAAAACAATTTAATGGACTGAAACCCGTCTTAAAGAACATTTCCCAGGATTTGAAGGATTGCCAAAATATTGTTCTCAAGGACTGTCCCGCAAAAGACATTGCTACAACCCCTCCCCTGTTAGAGAAAACTCCGCAACAGGAGTACAAGCTAAAACTCCGGTCTAGTAAAATAAGTCAGTCAGTTTGATTGTCTAAGTCCTCCCCTAGGTGAAACGGTTAGACTGTTTCTGACATGTATAAAATAGACCCCCATAGTGAGAGAGTTAGTCAAAACTCAATTCGATGTATCGTTTTTCTATGTTTCATATTGTTTTTCAGCATTATGATTTCCTGCACCAGTTATGCATTTTACTTATATCTTCCAGTTCCTCATGTAAACAGGTCTGCTAATGCTACAGTAGAGCACACGTTTAGTGATCTGCCTCCTCATGAACTCTCTTACCGCCTCGCTATGCGAAATAACTCATTCATCCGCATGTTACATTACTCACACCAGACCAGCAATGCCACTAATTGTTGGGTGTGTGGTCGACTCCCCCCTTTCCAGACGCCGAAGGGAGTTCTGCCACTTTTTCCTTATCCATTTTCACATAATGGTTCGTGTGGAGCATGGTCCACGTTAACGTCATCCTCAACAGATATGTCTTTTCTTAACAGTACATGTTTCCCAGACAAGCAAGGTCTTCCCCACAGAACCGGGTTAGATCTAGAAAATGAAGTGTATAATTTAGGTAATTATTCTTCGAATTTCATGGTCCTGAATGTCCAGTCTGATACTACTCCAGACTTACCCGCTATTTCAGTATTACCAGTCAAAGGCGAATTATGTGTCCGAAATTATGGTTCTGTACATGTAGGACATAGTGAATGTACTACTATTGTCAAATATAGCGACAGTGGGAAATCTATTTTCAAAGCTTCACGTCATTCTTATTTTATTTGTGGTCAAACCGCATATGTTCGTCTGCCCCTCGATTGGGAGGGAACCTGTTACATTGCCTTCCTACTGCCACCTGTTTTTCTAGCCCCACCTGATTATCATAGAAACACACATCTAGTACACATTAGACATAGAAGGGAGTCCCCAATTGTCGATTATACTGAAACTGCTCTAGAACAGTATACAGATTTCAACAGAGGTTTCTTCTTCTTTATAGGACCTATCCAGAATAGTAAACTGATCCGTAGGTTAACCAGAACCCTTGAAGCTGTAGTAAATGAGACTGCCTCTGCTCTAGGTAATTTAACTGAAGAGCAATCTGCTATGAGATTTGTCGTTTTACAGAATCGTCTCGTCCTTGACGTCATACTGGCCGATAGGGGCGGGGCCTGTAGAGTCATCGGATCTAGTTGCTGCATTTTCATTCCAAATAACGCGCCGTCTGTTTATTCAGCTATAACCAGACTCCATAAGATTGCCCATCTGATACACCAAGACCCAGGCACCTGGACATGGTCCGGTTGGTTCTGGAATATAATTTCCGCATGGGGATGGAAAGTCTTGTCCTTTCTAGGTATTGCAGTAGCGATCATATTTAGCTGCTGCCTCTGTATACAATGTGGCCCTGCGATTTGCGGCATTTGTGCTACCTCTTGTATTCCTAGTCCCAAGCCCCGTTCTAAATCCCGTTCCAAGAAAATTCGAGACGAGCAAATGATACTGTATGAAATGATAGACGGTATCATGAAAATTGATGTTTCCTGATGGAAACGTAGTGACAAGGAGGGAATGTGGAAAAGTAAATTTTGCCATGTTCTGTGTCCCTACGTGTCATCCATCATATGTTATGTGTGCATGATTAAATATGCATATGCATTCCCCATGTTCGATTCAAGACGCAATTATAGTTGTGTCCACCTCTAGTATGCCAGTTTCCAGTTCTCGTGAATACTACGAATATCAGGCCTATGTAAAGCTACGTTGCCACGTTTCTCAGTGTGCACGTTATTCCATTATAAAGTCCCCGTTTCTAGGCCTCAAAAGGGCCTGGACACCAGATTCAGCTCCTGTCTCCTGCAGCCTCGCTGAGGAGCGATACAGCCCCCACCTGTATCCTCGACCCTTCACTTACTTCCTGCCTCACAGTGCCCGGTTCAGCTGGCTCTGCCTCTGAGTCTGCCAAAAGTATGTTATGATTCCAGTTATCAGTTCAGTCCTCCTTCTCTGCATTCCTAAGCTACTGAACTGCATCAATAGTTTCCGTCATTGTCTAGCTTTTCTGCCTCCACGTTAGAGAAATACTATATTTAATGGTCATTCCATATTCTTCATCACGCACTACATGTAGAATAATGCATGGTCCAGTCTTAGTGTCTGTTAGCCTTTTCCCCTCCTGACTTCTAGTTTATATCAACATGTTCTCTAAACATCAGATACTAGATACTGTTTAGGTACATGTCGCCCTGACTCTCCAGACTTCAGTCTCTGCTCCTAGCACAGAGTTCATAGCCCCCAGCTTCTCCTAGTGAT
Organism: Lissotriton helveticus; assembly: GCF_964261635.1. NCBI lineage: Eukaryota > Metazoa > Chordata > Amphibia > Caudata > Salamandridae > Lissotriton > Lissotriton helveticus. Next base: position 684,231,509 of record NC_136070.1, on the reverse strand, counting down.
ACGTCATTGCCAGTTTGCGCGCACCACCAGGTTAGAGGTCCCGGCTCCTTAGGTAGCCCCCTCCAATGTTTCCGCCCTATTCATGACATATTCTGTTACGTTTGCATCACATGTCTATGTATACGCCCTGTTACACCCACTTTTACCCTTATCTTTCGCGACTGCTACGCGTCACGCCTATTGCTCCACCCACTGCTACGCCTACTGCAATGTAATGCTATGTGTTTGCGTTATGTATATATGCTCATGTACTGTTATTAAAAGTTATCCTTCCGCCGATCCTGATTCTGCCCCAGGCAAGCGCTTGCCATCCTATTCCTGTGCAGGTTGTCCTGTTCCTGTCCTTATGCTGTATTAAACCTGCATAACTCCTACTACCTCGAATCTTGACTCTTATTTTATTGAGCTATCTGTTATTCATTTATGTATTCAAAAATAGGGTATTATTTATTTATTTACCACATTTCCTCCAAAATATCTTAAAAAATATTAATTTTGGTCCTAGATTCCTTTAGTATGTGAGGAACAAGTTACTTACCTTCGGTAATGCTTTTTCTGGTAGATATAGTATCTGCCTGTGGATTCCTCACCTTGTGAATATCCCCCTGCGTCAGCAGCTTCCGGAAATTCTTTTTGTAGCTTCGCGCTGACGTGGACCGACATCACAGAGGCACGGATTCGCGCACGACTCCGCTGACGTCACCGACCCCATATTAGACTCACGCCGGCATGATGACATCAGTTCCGCCCCTTTTTTCCGTGCCTTCGAGGCACACAAACGGACCAATGGCAGTAGAACAATACAAAGTATACACCGTACACAATGTCCAGATTACACACATAGGGCCAGATGTAGGTAGGCTTTTACCGGGTGGTAACGGCCGAATTCGGCCGTTACCACCCGGTAAAAGCAATTTGACATGTAGGTCCCTGTAATTTACAGACTCGGTAAATTTACCGGTAGGTAAATTTACCGAGTATGTAAAATACCGAGTCGGTATCATTACTGATTCCGGACAATTGGTATGTAGGTGGGACTCTTCTGAGTCCCACAAGCAGTACCACATCGGTATTTTACCATCAAATACTACTTGATGGTAAAATACCGTTTCTGGTGTGCATGCACATGTGTGCATGCACACCTATGCCATATGACAGGCAGACCTGCCCTTAGGGCAGGTATGCCTGCCACATGGCACCCGAGCCTCTTTTGGGGGTGCCAGAGGGTGTCAAAGTGACACCCCCTGCACCCTTGTGACAGTCGGTATTTTCCGATGTGGTAAATACCGACCGGTATATGCCCAATCAATCCTATGGGCTTCAAAGCCCATAGGAATGCATGGGCATTAACTGGTCGGTATTTACCACATCGGAAATTACCGACTGTTTCCGAATCGGTAATTGCACATCTGCAATTACCTACATCTCGGTATTTTTATTTTCCGACCTCTTAAATACCGAGTCGGTATGACTCGGTATTTAAGAGGTCGGTAAATAAAAATTACCTACATCTGGCCCATAGTGTGAAAACAATAAGGCAAAGCAAAATGCAATAAACATTTCCTTTGACAATAAATATAAATAAATATATACAATAAACATGGTATACAAGAGTGGACAACGGGGAGGCGGGCGGGTCAGTGAGGAATCCACAGGCAGATACTGTATCTACCAGAAAAAGCGTTACCGAAGGTAAGTAACTTGTTCTTTCGATAGATACATCTGCCTTGTGGATTCCTCACCTTGTGAATAGAGTCCCACTGCAGTCCCCACTCCCGGAGGAAGGTGTCCACTCTTCTATACCAAGAAATCCTGGAGGACAGAGCGCGCAAAGTGGCTGTCCCTCCTCACCTCGGTATCCAAGCAGTAATGCTTCGCGAAAGTGTGGAGGGAGGCCCAAGTTGCGGCTCTGCAAATGTCCTCTACAGGCACACCTCTAGAAAGAGCAGATGTTGCAGACTTAGCTCTAGTAGAATGAGCCCTTATACCCTCTGGAGGTTCCTTACCCGCCAGGGAGAAGCAGATCTTGATGCATAAAATTATACATCTTGAAAGCGTGCGCTTGTGCACAGATCTTCCTTTCCTGCATCCAGCAAATCCAACGAACAGCTGGTCATCCAACCTGAACTCTCTTGTCCTGTCCAGGTAGAAGCTCACCGCCCTCTTAGGGTCCTAGCGATGAAGCCGCTCCTCCTCCTTTGAAGGGTGAGGGGGAGGATAGAAGGTAGGAAGGGTAACGGATTGCCCCAGGTGGAAAGGAGTTTATTTATTTTATTTATTTAAAACTTATAAGGCGCGACAGCTACCCGCAGTGGGTTTCCCGGCACCAAGTGATAGACTGGAGAAGAAAGAACTACAAGGCTTCACATGAGTGGAACAACAAGAGAGACTGTTTCTGAAGATTATTGTTGGAAGAGCCACGTTTTTAAACCCTTGCGGAACCTGACAAGATCAGTTTCCAGCTTCAGCCTAACAGGCAGAGCATTCCAGGATTTGGTGCCCAGATGAGAGAATGAGCGGCCGCCCATCTTCACCAGCCTAAATCTAGGCACAACAAAATCTCCTTTGCCGGCAGATCTAAGAGTACGGCTAGGTGTATAAACATGAATGAGATTGTGAAGGTACCTGGGAGCAGAGCCCTGTTTTATCTTGAAGATATAACATAGAGCCTTAAATTTAATTCTATTCTTGATTTCCAACCAGTGCAAATCGCGAAGGGCTAACGATGCGGATGTTTTCCGTGGAACATTGCGTAGCAATCGTGCGGCCGCATTTTGAACAACCTGAAGTTTTTTCACGGTTGTCAAGTCGGCACCAAGATACAGGACATTTCCATAGTCTAGGCGAGATGTTATTAAAGCCTGGACCACCGTCCTTTGTGTGGGGACCGGAAGCATCCACAAGATTTTTTGGAGCCATTTTAAAGTGGCGAAGCAAATGGCAGCCACCTTTACAGCCTGTTGTCGCATAGTGAGCTTCTCATCGATCAAAAATCCGAGATTGCGAACCTGGGTCACGGGCGTCGGGGTAGGGCCCATACTCTCGGGCCAATGTTGGGGGCCCCAGAGATCTTTGTCCTTACCCAGGATCACAATCTCGGTTTGATCTCCATTTAACTTAAGGAAATTTACCCGCATCCATCTTGCCACTTGGGACAAACCCAATTTAAGGTCCGAAGCATTATTACCTTCCCTTTTAGATAGGGAGAAAATAATTTGTGTATCATCGGCGTATGAAAATAAGGTTAGGCCTGCTTCTTCCACAATGGTGGCCAGGGGTCTAATATAGATATTAAAAAGCAGAGGGCTAAGAATAGACCCCTGGGGAACACCATACGCCGATGCACAAATTTTGGAAGATGCTGTTGCTGAAAAAACCTGAAAGGTACGCCCACTCAGAAAAGAGGCTATCCAAATCAAGGCAGAGCCCCCAACTCCCAAAGATTGTAGGGATGTGAGAAGAATGGAATGAGACACGGTATCGAACGCTGCGCTTAGATCCAACAGGATAAGCGCCGATGTCTCCCCGCGATCGATACCGTGCCTTAAATTCTCAGTAACCCCCAAAAGGGTAGTTTCAGTTGAGTGGTGGGCTCTGAATCCAGATTGAGATGGATGCAGATAGCCTGAACTCTCTACCAAATGAGATAATTGGGAATTAATGTGCCTCTCCAAGATTTTTGAGAAGATGGGCAACAGCGAGATGGGCCTGTAATTAGACAGGTTGGAAACATCCGCACCTACTTTTTTCAGCAAGGGAACTACCATCGCGTGTTTCCAGATCTGTGGAACACATGATTCTATCAGTGAAGTATTCAGTAATTTCATCAATACGCGACGGGAGTTTAAATCAAGTTGTTTAAGAATTCTTGCCGGGAGAGGATCACAGGGAGAACCAGATTTAATGCTCCTCAGACAGTTAACAAAGGAAACATCATCAAAAGGCAGCCACTCCGAGAGTTTGGTTGTCATAGGAACGTGGCAGTCTTGGGCTGGCACAGGGGTAGAGGAAGAATCTGCACTCAACGGTCGAAGACCCAACGAATCATAGATCCGTTCTACCTTGGTGATAAAAAACTCCGCAATGGAGTTACACTGTGCCTCAATCAAAGCTGGAGGTGCAGGAATGGAGTCTGCTCCTGTTAGTTTTTTCACCACAGAAAATAATGTGCGCGGGCAATTTTGGGCATGTGAGATGGTATTGGCGATATGAGCAGCTCTTGCAGTCTTGCATTGTTTATGGTAGTCTCTAAGGGCCACCTTATATGCCATCTTACGTGAGGGAGAATACGAACGTCTCCATTGTCTCTCGAGTGCCTTGCATTCGGACTTCACAGTTTTTAAATTCTCCGAAAACCATGCTGCAGGGTGTCGATGGGGCAGGGTGTGCAGAGGTACAAGGGCAACGAGTTTATTCACAGCAGTAGTCAATCAATCGGAGACTGCTGCTTCCGATGCCAAAAGAGACGAATTAACATTTGGCAATGTGTTAGATAAGTGCCTATTGAACTCGATGATGTTAAGTTTACCCCAGCAACGTGATTTTTCACCTGAGATAGCATTAAGTGCTATGTTTGTAATGCACGAGAGAGAGAATTTGACTGCCATATGATCTGACCATTCCAAAGGACGGGCAGCCGATTCACAGTCATACGCAAGATTAGAGCAGATCATCGGCCGCATAAGTTATAATCGTACCTGAAGAGGCTGGGATAGTGTCAGCAGAGGCAGAGTTGGAGGCCCCCTGGCCCATCCTGACGCGGACGGGTGCAGACGGGCAGGACTTAGGCTCGACAGAGGCGCGACAGAGGCGCGCCCGCTGCTTGTGTCCGCTGCGCGGAGAAGCTGCCATCTTGCTTTGTAGTCCCGTGGGCAGCGCAAAGGCGCTGGGACTTGTAGTTGTTAGAAAATGAGTGGGGTTGCCGTGCAACAAAGAAGACAAGGGGCGTTTCCGGCCACAGCTCCCAATTCGGCTGTGTCAACACGGAGTAATGTGTGCAATGTAAAGAGAAGGTTAGTGATAGTATTAAAATTCAAACAGGCGCAAATAAATTCCTAACTCAAAGTAAATTTTAAAATAGCGATGTAACTATCACCCGGCTTTCCGCCTCAGGTGTACAAGTCTAGGCAAAGCGAAACAGTCTTCGGGAGCAACACAAGTAATCTGGGTGCCCCCGGTAGCAAGCCACAAGTTCTCGCGAACCAGCACTCACCCCTCGCTTTGTAGTCCCGTGGGCAGCACAAAGGCGCTGGGACTTGTTGTTGTTAGAAAATGAGTGGGGTTGCCGTGCAACAAAGAAGACAAGGGGCGTTTCCGGCCACAGCTCCCAATTCGGCTGTGTCAACATGGAGTAATGCGTGCAATGTAAAGAGAAGGTTAGTGATAGTATTAAAATTCAAACAGGCGCAAATAAATTCCTAACTCAAAGTAAATTTTAAAATAGCGATGTAACTATCTCCCGGCTTTCCGCCTCAGGTGTACTAGTCTAGGCAAAGCGAAACAGTCTCCGGGAGCAACACAAGTAATCTGGGTGCCCCCGGGAGCAAGCCACAAGGTCGGCAGAAAAGCAGCCCCGGTCCTAAGAACTATTCGATCAGCATGGATGGTCAAGAATGGGGGCTTTGAACTAAGAGCTTGAAGCTCACTTACCCTCCTTGCCAAGGTAATTGCGACCACAACAACACGGTCTTGGCGAATCTTCCTCAGAACCCAAGGAATCAAGGGTATGGGAGGAAACGCATAAAGTAGTTGCGAGTTCCAACTAAACTGAAACGCGACCCCCAAGGCTCCCTGCATCAGAAATTGGAGGCTGCAAAATGACGGGCAATGAGCATTCTCGTGAGTTGCAAACAGGTCCACCTGAGGAGTCCCCCACGTCCGAAAGACGTGACGAACTACCTCTGGATGAAGCCTCCACTCGAGGTTGGCAGAGAACCGCCGACTGAGACTGTCTGCACGAACGTTCAGAACTCCGGCCAGATGATTTGCCATCAGACAAATCTGGTGGTCCCGAATCCAGGGCCAGAGACGCAGAGCCTCTCTGCAGAGACACTGCGACCCCACTCCTCCCTGCTTGTTGACATACCACATCGCGGTCGTGTTGTCCATCAGGACCTGAACTGACCGCCCACGAAGGGAAGGGAGGAAGGACTTGAGCACCAGACGTATCGCCCGTAATTTCAGCAGGTTGATGTGAAGCAACCTTTCCTCTGGAGACCAAAGACCCTTGACCTCCAGGTCCCCCAGATGAGCACCCCACCCAAGAGTGGATGCATCCGTTATCACTGTGGCCACCGATGGAGGAAGTTGAAAAGGCTTTCCTTGCAACAGATTGCCTTCCACGCTCCACCAGGACAGATCCGCTGCATTTTCTCTGGAGATCCTCACTGACTCCCTGAGATCTCCGTTGTGCTGATACCACTGCCTGCGGAGGCACCAATGGAGTGCCCTCATGTGCCAGCGTGCATGGTTGACCAACAGAATGCAAGAAGCCATCAGACCGAGCAGACGTAAGACCTTCAGGACTGGAACAACCGCTCCATTGAAGAATAAAGGAATCATTTCCTGTATGTCGCGAATCCTTTGAGGAGGAGGGAATGCACGACATACAGTAGTATCCAGTACCGCACCTATGAACAGGTTGCGCTGGGTGGGCACCAGGTGAGACTTGGGTACATTTATCGAAAAATCCAACCTGTGTAACAACTGAGTTGTCTCTTGCAGATGAAGGAGCACCTTCTCTGGCGACTCCGCTTTAATCAGCCAGTCGCCCAGATACGGGAATACAGGAATCCCCGACCTCCTGAGATGTGCTGCCACCACTGCCATCACCTTGGTGAAGACTCGAGGCGCAGTAGTAAGACCAAACGGAAGGACCGCAAACTGGTAGTGTTGCGACCCAACCATAAAACGGAGATACTTTCTGTGCGACTTCAAGATGGGAATATGAAAATACGCATCCTGCAAGTCGATCGACACCATCCAGTCCTCTTCCAAGAGCGCTTGAAGAACCTGTGCAAGAGTGAGCATCTTGAACCTTTCCTGTTTCAGGTAAAGGTTCAAGATCCTGAGATCCAGGATTGGCCGAAGCCTGCCATCCTTCTTGGGGATCAGAAAATACCGGGAGTAGCATCCCTGACCCCTCTCCTGCTCCAGAACCACCTCTATCGCACCTTTTCTGAACAGTGCCAGGACTTCTTCCTACAGGAGAAGCAGGTGGTCCTCCGAACAATAACCCTGGCAAGGAGGGTAATTTGGGGGAAACTCCCAAATGGGAAGAGCATACCCATTCTCCACGAGACTGAGAACCCAAAGATCCGATGTTATCAATTCCCAATCTCGTAGGAAATGGGTAAGCCGACCCCCCACCGGTGCCACATGATCCGGAATGGTGGATCTAGGGCTGCTTTGCTGCGTTGGCAGGGGGCTGGGACGGGGAAGAGGAGGAAGAGGAGGAGATTTGACGGCCTCGAGAACGGGCTCTTTGCATGCCCCTATAAGACCTGTACAGCGTGTTTTGCTGCTGCTGCGGCTGCTGCTGCGTTGACTTGTAAGACCGAAAGGAAGATCTGCTAAACCCTCTAGTACGCCTTCCAAAAGTGCCCCTGGTTTGAAGGCCCAATGACTTGGCTCTCGCCCTGCTGTCTTTAAAGCGTTCTAAAGCAGCGTCTGCCTTCTTGCCAAATAAACCAGATCCGTCGAACGGGAGATCCAACAACGTAGATTGGACAGCTGATGAAAATTCACTCGACTTCAGCCACGCAGCTCTCCTCGTAGCTACAGAAGAGCCCATGACCCTTGCCACAGAGTCCGCCGTGTCCAAACCACTCTGAATCACCTGCCTTGCTGCAGCCTGAGTGTCAGAGATAACCTCCTGGAAGTCTTTTCTATCCTCCTCCGGTAACTTGGGCACCAACTGTTTTACAGTGTCCATAAGGGCGTGAATATAATGCCCCATCAGGCAGGTCGCATTTGTGGACTTCAGCGCCATACTGGCGGAGGAGAAAACCTTTTTAGCAGCCTGATCCTGCTTCCTCAACTCTTTTTCAGCTGGAACCTGAGGAAAAGCTCCCGTTGATCATTTGGAACAGGCTGCCTGCACCACCAAACTCTCAGGCAGAGGATGAGTGGATAAAAATTCTGGGTCATCAGGAGCAGCCCTGTACCTTCTGGCAACAGCCCTAGACACAGTAGGAGCTGACAAGGGTTTCTTCCAAACCTCTAAAATTGGATCTTTAAGGGCATCATTAAAGAGCAGTAATGGTTCAGTCACCGATGATGGAGAGTGAAGGACCTCTGTGAGAGCCTTCTTAACCACAATGTGGTAAGGAGCTACATCTTTAGAGGGTTCGTCCGGTACTGAAACCAAATCCCACTCAGGGGACAGTTCAAGGCCACTGGCAACTGAAAGATCCTCAAAAGGGTCCTCAGGATCCTGCAGCTCACCCTCCTCCAAATACTCCTCACGATAGCTCTCTTCCTCCATCAGCCTCTGGGCTTCACGCCTCGACCTGTGCTTCACATTCGAAGCCGCCGGATCCACTGTTAGCTCCGTCGAAGTCGGTGCCGGCGCCAAGCCCGACGCCGGACAAGGAAGAATCCCACGACGTTGCTCAGGGTTCAGCAACAGGGATGATGGAATCGGCGTCGAAGGATTCGGCGTCGTCGACTTCGGCGTCGATGGCTTCGGAGTCGAAGGCCTCGCCGGCGTCGGAAAATGCCAATGCGGTGCCAGAGCCGGCATAAAGGGCATAAAGGGCGCAGGAGCATAGGTTTGGGGAACACCCAGACCAAACGCCATCGGACCCGTGGGACCAACAGGAGCCCCAGAGGGGTACATAGCCCTGGAATAAATACCATACATCGCATTTAGAAAATGCGTCGGATCCTGACCTGGAGCCAGAAAGGCTGGGTACGAACCCCCAGGCTGTTCTTGAGGGCATGGAGTCAATACGACGTCGACCTCCTCTTCAGGCTGGTGCACCGGAGTCGACAGACCTTCGGGCAACGGAGCCTCTCCCTCTCTAACCATCTCCCCCTCACCTTCATCCTCCCGATCCAGAGGATGGGATGGAACCACAGATGGATCCGCTGTCTGCTTCAGCGAACCTGGCGAATCCGGATGCGACGCCTGACCCCCGGCGTCCTGATCGTCTGAAGCCAAAGACACCACCTCTTTCTCAACCAGCTTCACCTGCGACTTCGGCTTAGAACCCGAATCCTTCCGCAAGCGATGTCGGGATTCATGGGACCTCCTCTTATGCTTCTTTTTTGACGATCTCGAAGCATGGGCCGAGGACGAGTCCGATCGCGACCTCGAGCGAGATCTTGACCTCGAGCGTTGAGTCCGTGACCTCGATTTCTTCTTCTTCTCCTTACTTCCTTTAAGCTTCGCCACAAGAAGCTTAGCTTCTCTCTCCCGGGGGGCCTTAGGTGTCATCTTCTTACAAGACCTGCAGTCTTCGACGTCGTGGTCGGAGCTAAGACACCATAAGCAGCATTCATGCGGATCCGTAATGGACATGGTCTTGCCGCATTCTCCACAGGCTTGAAATCCGGTCTTCTTCAAAGACATGTCGAAAGAGAAGACAATGAAACACCAACAACACAAGGTAACAAAGTTACTGCAAAAGCTACGGACGATCCCTAGAAAACCGTTAGCGTCGACGACGCGGAAAAAAGGGAACTGATGTCATCACGCCAGCGTGGCTAATATGGGGTCGGTGACGTCAGCGGAGTCGTGCGCGATGCCGTGCCTCTGTGACATCTGTCCACGTCGGCGCGAAGCTACAAAAAGAATTTCCGGAAGCTGCTGACGCAGGGGGATATTCACAAGGTGAGGAATCCACAAGGCAGATGTATCTATCAGAAACTGTTATACATGATGCAATGGGCTAGGGTCAGAGTGAACTGGATTTACTCACAGCAGTTCCAGATAGGCAGAGGCCTGCTGTCTCCTCTCCTGCTCACTCTTGTAACTGAACCACATGCCAAATAGATTGGCGGGACGTGCATGTGTAGAGCTTGATGTATGGTGGAAAATTAGAGGGCTGCATCTCTTTGTATGCAAACAATGTCCTCCTTTATATCCAGTGCCTAAACCAATCCATCCTAAAGCTAATTTATATTCTAAAAATCTGCAAAGAAGTGTCAGGCCTGAGGGTGAACTGGGGGAATCAGCCATAAACCCTATGGTGGGTTCTCCTCCAGATTTACTTCCAGACTCCCCGGCGAGCTGGAGTTTTTAAATACTTGGCGTTAGACTTGTCAGTCTTATGGTGGTCTTACCTCAATCTTTTTGTCTGCACATTTTGCTGAATCTTTTGTTGGCCTCAGGCCTTTGAGCACCCCTACCACTGCTAATCAGTGCTAAAGGGCATGTGCTTCTTCCCTAAACATGTGTGCAATTGGTGTATACTTAATTGGTAATTTAATTTACTTGTAAGTCCCTTGTAAGGTGGTATACCATATACCCAGCCTCTGTAAATGTACTGCCGCTAGTGTGCTGCAGCCATGATTGTCCCACCAACAGAAGAAGCCTGTCTAACCCATCTCGGCCTGCCACTGCATTGCCTTTGTGGGCAGTTTACTGCCACTTCGACTTGGCATTTAAAACTACTTTCCAAGCCTTAAACTTCAATTTTATTGCATATAAGTCACCCCTAAGGTAGGCCTTAGGTAGTCTTAGGGCAGGGTGGTATGTAAGCAAAAGGTAGGACATTTACTTTATAGTTTGCATGTCCTGGTAGTGACAAACAGCATATTTCATTTTTCACAACTGTGAGGCCTACTCCTCTCATAGATTAGCTTCAGGAATTCCTTAATACACTTTTTAAGCTATAATTCCTGATCAGAGAGGTGTAGCTGTTTCCTGTTTCATATGTTTGGAATGGTAGTGATAAACCCTACTTACTGGTGACGTTGAATTTAACATTACTATTTTAGAAATTCCACTTTTAGAAAGTGGACATTTCTCTGCAATTACTGCTTTGTGTGCCTGATAGCCGATCTCCAATGCATGTCTGGGGTGGTGGACAGCTATACTTTGTGCATTCCCTCTAGACAGCCCCAACACAGGAAGAATAGGTAGGTTTGAGTACCCATCTACATACATCTGCATTCTCATGGCCTTGCCTGGGCTGGTTGGAATGGAGATGTTAACACTTCACTTGAATAGGTAGTATCCTGTCCCCACACAACGGACTGATTACCCCCCACAGGTAGCCTGGCAGACAGATCTGGCCTGTAAGAGGAACATGTGCATTTAAGAGAGCTGCCTTGAAGTCATACCACGCCACAACAAAGGCACTTTTGGGTATAAGTACTGGGTTTCTGACCCCCCCCCCCCAAAATAATTAGGCACTTCTGGATCTTGAACTTGAATCTTTGTTACAAGGACTGTTGTGCTGTTTAAATAACTAATTTCTGGACTGCAGGCTTGGAAGGTTTGCTTTTCTCGTGTGTTTCCCTGCTGTCTGCTGCTCTTTGACTCTGCTGAAGGAGAGCTGGACTCTACCTTCCCTACAAGTGATCTCCAATGGCTTGTTGGCTTGCCTCCTCTTGCTTGAGACTCAGGGATATCAAAGTTTCTACCCCTACCCCTGCACCTGAACACACTGGATGTGGCCAAGATACTTGCTGCATGGAATTTAATGCATCTTCTGTCTGTGTATATCAGAACGGGTGCATAGATCCGGTTGCGCAAGTAAAATGAGCACATTACATTGGAACCAGCACTTTGCCTTCAGAGATCGATGCATCAGACAGAGTACACCGCCACTGCTGCTTGGTGAGATTGATGCATCCCCTCCACTGCGTGGTAGAATCCGATGCAACAAATTGTTCGACACCTCTTGACTCCAGCACCAGACTTCGGGGGTGACGCATCACCTTCACTAGATGGCGCAGATCGACACACCTCACTGTTTGCGATCAGGAAAGGTGCTTTGTTCACTAGGTCCTGCGTGGATTCTTTAGCTGGCCTACGCTTTCATGTGGTCAGCCTGATATTTGACTTTGACCTGGTCCAGCACGACTTAAAGTAACCTTTTTAGCACTACTTGCTTCTAAGCACTTTACTGCATTTATGCCTTTAAAATTCAATATCTCAAACTCTGTACATTGGATTTTTGTCATTTTGGTCTTATTTTCTTTATAATATGATAACATGCTTTTTCTCAACCTGTTTGGAGTCTTTCTATGGTGTATTCATTGTGTTACTGTGTGTGTGTTGCACAAATACTTTACACATTGCCTCTTTAGATAAGCCTCACCAGAGGGTAAGCACATGTTATCTTTAAGTGTGGCTCTAGCTTACCCTGACCAAGATTATGGCTTCTGCTTGGACAGGGTGCATACTTTTGTCAATCAGAAACCAATTGTCTAACATTAGAGCATGCGCATATCAAGAGACCCACAGGAACGCTGGGACAGGATAATCACCCCTTTGACTTGCAAATTTAAGGGATATATGGCAAGATGGAGCTCCCTCACCCGATCATTATGGGGCGTATAGTCCTAGCCCCACAAAATCTGTACCCATTCATTTACAACCCTACTGGCCAAAATCAGTAGCTACAAGTAGGAGGATCGCACTGTGAATCTCCCATAAGAAGTGCATTCAATCCACTTATGATGGCAGACTAGGGGCAGTAGACATCAGACTGTATTACTAGTCTGTCCACCTGCTTGTGATTAATGAGTGGATCTTTGGGGATCGGGGGACCCCAGCTACGAGATTCGAGTGGACTCTCTTAATCGGGCAGGACCCAGGGTTTTGGCTGTATGGGGAGTTGCCCCTGCCCACTCTCCCGGCTATTTCAGCCATTCCTGTGATTAGCTGGCAAGAGGCACTGCAGTAGGTTGGATAGTGGAGGGTGCCCACTAGGAATAAGCCTCTGTGGATTAGTACATGGCTATAGAAAACGGTAGGGGTCCAGGGCACTGAGATAAGTTGGGGATCCCTACATTGGGAGATGTCTGGCAGACACACCATATGATGATCTATGATCCACTCAAAGCTTGATACGATTTACACATATCCCAGTTGTTTCTTTATCTTAGAGCGCTGACATGCACCAGTTAGGCTTCTAGACACACACCAACTAGAATCAGCAAAGAAATACAAATACTTGGGTTTTCTACTAGATAACAAAGGCTCCTTCAACCCTCATATGGAAACACTGAAACAAAAAGGTAATACAATATCCTTCACCAAGAAAACGTTAAAAAAAGTGATTGCCGGGCCCTCTCTGAGCCCTCTATTAGAGACTATCCAAGTCAAACTCCTGCCAACTATAACATACGGGAGTGAGGCCATGAGCGGAAGAGATAACACTACTGTGGAAAAATAATCACCAGCTCAATTAGAGCAATCTTCAGCCTCCCGAAATACACCTCCCATCCCAAATAAGGATAGAGTTTGGGTTACAGAAGCATTTACTGGCCAGAAGGGGTGCATTTATAAAATGCTGGCATAAGATCACAGGGGCAGAGCAAGATACACTGAACTGGCAACTTTGGGTTGAACTATCACTAAGAAAGAACTTACCGGTGGGAATGTATCTTAGAGATTCCCTTGGTCTGGAAAACCTATGGGCAACATCAGTGTCCCACACCAGCTTCAAGGAAGTGGTTAACAAGACCATCAAAGTACTGTCAATGGAAGAAGCTACGCCTGCACTTGCGAAGAGAGTACATGCCTGGTACGTACTAAACAAATATGTAGAAGCCAAACTACCAAAATATTTTAGTTATGAATTCAATATCCATCTGAAAGAGAAATGTTTACAATAGAGGATGGGTATAATGCCGATCTTACCACACCTTCCACCAAGGAAGAGAAACCCAGAGACAACAAATGTCAACTATATAGCCTCGGAACGGAAGATCTCGCGCACATAATTTGCAACTGCAAAAGCCTAGTACAAGAATAACACGTACTCTTGCTACCTCTTTTTACTCTATAAGGGATCGGTTCCTGCAGGCAAGCAGTGCTGATTTGTTTCATATCTGTCAACATGCAATTGACCTGTTGATTTACTAAATTTCTCAATATTGCAAAGAAGAGACTGAAGTTAGACCCATTCTAGCCCGGCACATTGCACAACTCCAGTAAGAATTACAATACAGCCAACACACAACAAAGGACTGCTTAGCGGAAAGACCATCATAGGAGACACTTGGTCCCACGAATCTCATCAGCCTAGTCTGCATAGCGGCACTTCGCACAAGACTTATTTATATGCAAATCTATGCAAGATTCCCTTTCAGGCAAAACAACATCGGCACGGGAAATTACAAATGGAGCACAGATCACCTTTCTTTCGATTTTAACCCAAAGAATCACTAAATGGACAAATCTGGCCAAATAAGGCCCTTTTAACCTTCATTTTAACCTTGCTATTTAATACAGTCAATCCTATTTAATCACTTATGCTATGTGTATGTAACAGTTTTAATTAATGATAATAATCAAAACTACCAATTGGCGGTCAGGCACAATGCACACATATCAGCTCTCACAGAGTACAGCCCATAAGAAATCTGACTCATGATGTCAGCTATTGGTAGGAAGGACAGATCTTGCTTTACAGAACTCTGGCGATAAATGTTCCAGATCTGCTAAACAAATTGCAGGAATCAGACCTGCGGCCCTTGGATTATAACAAATGGATTGAGGCAAACAATGGCAACTGGAGAATTAGAAATATTGCCTTGCTTTAGATTAGACCAGGTTAAATACTATCCGAGAATGGATTACACCCCTTACAGGCTGTGGAGGATGGGGAGCGACAGCAGCCCTGAATGTCTCAATTGCGGACAGGCCAGAGGTTCTCTTATGCATGTGGTATATGAATGCCGGGTCATTCAGGTGTATTTGAACCTGCTTTTCTCCAACCTAGAAATGGTATGTCGATTTCTGATAGAATGCAACCCCATATTGGGAATCATGGAAGTACTCCACGGATAGGATGAGTAAGGGGGCAAAAAATGATGACTGGGATAGGTTGTGTTTTGGCTAAATGTCACATAGCGGGCCATTAGGGATCCATGAGGCCTCCCCAATCTCAAACCGGCTAAGAGGGATGGATTACTGCTCTTTAGTTAAGGAAGCAGTGTATAGGTCCAGAGGATGCTCACAAAAGTATGATAGACTCTGGGGACTGTGTAAAGAGCAGCAAAAAATACCCAGAGTAGACAACCCATAGGAAGTTCTTAGGGGAAAGCACACAGTTGTCTGGAGCACGGATCCCGCAATAGTTTACCGGACTGGTCGCAGTTGACTTAAGTGGGGTCTAGTTCATGGTATTCTGGAACTAAAAGGGTTGTTGTGCAAGGGGAGCATGGGGTGGATGACAATGCAGTGTTACAGTATTGTGATCTTACTTTGTTAAAAATTCAATCAAAAGATTTTTTTAAAGAAATAAATTACTATCCAGCTACAAGACAAATCAACATGAATTGCCTCTTGTGCAATAGCTGCTCTCGAATCAGGGTGAAATGCAGCAATGAGACGCCACTAATCTGTTCACTTCACAGTCAAACCCGGACCTGCAGTTGTGCGAGCTGGATTTTACCACAACTTTTGATGTTATTGATTCCAGTCCTACAAACTAGTATGGAATTTTAGGGCTGGCAGAAATCCCTCAATATGGTGGGCTGTATGTCTGCTAGGTCAGTGGAGTACATGCCTACACTGCCCTGTCCAAATGGAGTACATTATTTGATGGGCTGGCCAATCCATCAACGCTCCAATAGTCAAGTCAAGTCAAGTCAAAAAACTTTATTCGGTTGTACGAATTGACAACCATAAAAGCATTTACACTACATATAAAAATAACACAATTAATACATAAAGATAAAATACAATTGTAAAATAAACAGGTGAAGACAAATATACAACAAGCAATCAGAATATTTAGCGCAGTCCATTGTAAAAGAGAGGTGATAGCAATTCATATGTTATTTTTATCCTTCCATACTATTTCTAAATTTTACTGCCAATTTTAAAAAGCAACATAAATACAGGGAATATTCACAACTTAATAACTGTAGAAAGTGCAATGCAGGACGGTATTGTGTAAAATTTAGTTTTTTCAAGCAGGGTTTTAGATATAAATTCCTCGGTACAGTATAAAAGGGACAAAAGAAAAGAAAGTGTGCCAGGTCTTGCGGAGACATGTCGTCGCAGCCGCAAGCCGGCAACACTTGTCCACGGTGAGAACCCCTAGGTACAGCCAACAAGAAATGAAACAAATTAAACCTGAACCTGATCAGTAAGAAACGGTCATAGCTGGGCAATTGCCAAGATAAATAGGGTTCCATGAGCAAGGTGGTCTTTACTAATACATGATTACGAACACTTTCCTTTTTGAGCTCACGTGATTCCCTATCTTGAATTCTCCGATCAATAAAGGCTTTCTTGATCGTTATAACATCCAGTTTAGTGATCGATTCAGGAGATGAAAAGAGATCAGGGCGGCCTAGATCTGCAAAGCACTTAAAAAGATACTTTAACCAGGGGACCTTCATCCTGTTGTACCATGTGAGTGACTCTCTTAAAATAAGCTGGGTTAGTGGAATGTTATCATTTAACCAACAATTCATCCAGCATAACATGGGATTAACAGCAATCTTGTCTCTTACGTAAGAAACCCCCAGTTCCTCGTGCACGGAAAAATTGGCCGTGCCCCTAGGAACCCTTAATACTGATTTCAAGAAGTTATTCTCAATAGTCTGTAGGGGATCCGGAGGAACATATCCCCAAATTTCACTACCATAGCACGCTGTGGAGATACTCTTGGCTTGATAAAGTTGGAGTAGGGCGGCTACTGGACTATTGCCCACTTTCTTAGAGAAGTCCATTATTGCCGCGTTTACCCTAGTAACTTCTCCCTTCTTTTTTTCAATCACGGGACCCCAGTTTAGTTGACTGTCAAAGAGGACCCCGAGATAAGAAAATGTGCGTGTGGTAGGAATACGTACACCATTTACATTTAAGCAGTTTACTTTTTTATTTCCCTGTCCGACCTTCATTATGTATGATTTAGAGTTATTAATACTTAACTCTCTTGAGGCCATAAAAGAATGGAAGGAATCTAATAGGATTTGGAGTCCATTTGCTGTTCTTGATAGGAGAACTGCGTCGTCCGCATAAAAAAGGACTGGCAGCCCCCTACGTCCTATATACGGAAAATCCGTATTGGTGCTTAAAAGATGCTCTTCCAGATCATTTATATACAAGTTAAAAAGAAATGGGGCCAGGATGCAGCCTTGACGGACACCACGATGCACCTCGAAGTCTTTGGTCACATTCAGGTCTTGAGTGAATCTGACATTTGCGTTGGTGTCCGAGTGCATATCATCTAACAAATCGACCAAGTTTGGGTCCACACCCATTTTTAGCATGGCGTCCCAGAGCTTTCCCCGGCTCACACAATCGAAAGCCGAGGAAAGATCCATGAACGCCATATGGATCGTTCCTCTTCGGGCCTTAGTATACTTCGCAATGATGAGATATAAGTTCAAACATTGTGAGATCGTAGAGTGCCCAGGCCTGAATCCATACTGGATTGGAGATATTATATTATTTTCTTCTGACCATCTGACCAATCTATTCAATATTACTCCTCCCACAACTTTCACCACGGAGTTTATTAAAGATATTGGTCGATAGCAGGCAGGGCTACTGCGATCTCCTTTTTTAAAAATAGGTACGATTGTGGATACCCCCCATGATTTTGGGCATCCACAGAGCACAGCAGCGTTAAGAACAGCTGTAAGGACCGGTGCCCAGAGTGTTTTACAAGATTTAAAAAGATCAGGGGGGAGACCGTCCGGTCCTGGGGCCTTGTTGTTCGATAGGCCTTCTATGCCCTTAATTACCTCATCAACTGTGAAGAACAAGGATTTTTCACTAATTTCTTTTGAACTACAATGTACCTGGAGGCCGTTACCTTTAAAAATGGAGCTAAAGTGGTTAATCCAAACTTCTTCTGGGATATTAGTGCCTATACTTGAAATGCTGGAGTTATCAAATAAGGGCTTATTAATGATCTCCCAGAACTTAGAACTGTTTTTTAGAATCTCTGGATCTAGCAAAGACTCCCAAACGTTTTTCTTGACAGCACGTTTACGAATAGCAAGAGACTTTTTATACTCAACCCGCAACACCCTAATGGTTGAGGGATCTCTCGGTTTTGTTTTTAGTGCTTTCTTAAGCTCACGACCGGCTTTCGAGCAGTTACTGTCAAACCATTTTGGATTATTGGAAAAGTTAGCTATCCTCTTAGTAGGTAACGTTAAAAGTGACTCCACCTTTTTAGTAATCTCATTGAAGGACATCAGAATTTGTGATGGTGCTGAAGCAGTAGATGTACACGTTATCAGATCATGGTGGCATACATTATTAATAGAAGAATAGAATTGCTTACAGTCCACCTTTGACCACTTTAAACGTCGCTTGCCATTAATACATTTAGTGGTACCACAGTCCTTGCGAGTGATATGTTTTTCAAATAAATTCACACCCATAGTTATACATAAAGGATTATGATCGCTAAATATGCTTGGAATAATCAAAAATACCCCAACAAAATTAACAAATTCTGCCGATAAAAGAATATGGTCTATAAACGACCCTGTGGCGTGACCTTTAAAAGTAGGGGTTGAAAATACAGTCTGTTCCTCAACTATTGACATAGCAGTAAAAAGATTAAATTCATTTACTAAGTCATTTAAGCAAGAACCCCTTCGCGAGTGATCAAAGTGTATTCCTTCCAGTTGGTTACAGCCCAAGTGACCGGCAGGACTCAGGTTAGGATTCCCACATACATGAGTGTTAAAATCACCCGCTATTATCTTAAGGCGGGGAAGGGAATCATCTTTGGCCCTCAGGAATTCACGCAATGACTCAATATTGCAATCACCAAACTGACTCACTGCATTGTAAAAGTTGACCAAAGCGAAACTTGTACTGCCCCTCTTAAATTCAACAACCTGGATATTATTATTACCAGAGTGATGTACAGTTTTAAGGCATATTAGTGACAAGTTAACAAAGATTGCCAAACCCCCTTTAGCTCTGCCACTAGATGAAGGAACTGCCGAGATTATAAAGCTCTCATAACCGTCTATGTATATATTTTTGCCCACTACCCAGGTTTCTTGGAGGCAAATAACAGGGTAGTCTTTAACAAAAGATAACCATTCTACATTAGACAGTTTATCCTGCAGACCAGCTATATTCCAGGATAATAGCCCCTCTTTATATTTAATTGGTTCGTGTTGTAATATAGCCATATTTCCACGTGCAGTTTGAAAAATAGGTGTTAGGCCTGTACAGCAGCGAGCCCGGTCTATTCCGGGGTTAGCCGAAGAACAAGCTTGAGGGCAGACTGGGTTTATATCAGTGGATAAACCTAATGTATCTGATTGATTCCTGCCATCCAAGCCCCCGTCTAACCCTTGGGGAATATCTACAAGGTCTATAACTTCTGGCGTTCGGTCAGTGGGGAAGAGGTTAATAGGTGTGTCAGGTAGTCATTCCACCCCATCCAGTCCCCCCTCGTCTGAAAAAATGCCATACCTGTTAGAGGTGGGGATATTAAAGTGATTATTAAAAAGATGAGTAGGGTAATATTGATCTGGGAGGGGTGGCCGTGTTGGACGTTCCCTTCTATCCCGACTATACCCCCAGTTGTTAATTGGGACCTCAAAACCCCAGCCTTTTGGTGTCGCTGGCCATATAGGCCTAGTAAAATTATGGGTAGACTTAGGATAGGACATGCTCCGCTGTTTTTTGCCGAAGAATTCTAGGGTGAGAGGAATGATAGTACCTCTTCTGCGCTGCGGCGGCAAAATATTTGGCAGGATGTTTGGTAAAACTGCAGAATTGGTAAAGTTTATTATAATGCAGTCACCCTGGAATTTTTTAGGGTTTTGACCTATCCAAGGGACTCTTCTGGCTGACTTAATGTCTCCAGCTAGCTGTTGCTTCCCCCACGGGGCCAGCTGCATATTACCTGATAACCAGTGCAGGGCCTTACTTGTTACTGCCGAGGGGGATTCTAATTGATCTGGGGCTAGTGGGGGGACGTTTGCCAGTACCAGTACTAGTGGAGCCGCGTCTTCCAGAAACTGTACCGTGACTTCTTCTGTAATAGGTGTAGGTAATACAGGCGGAATTGGGGATATTGTAACTCCTGGCAGTAGGTGATGTGTCACTGTAGTTGAGGGCTGTTCCTGTAAATTTGCGTGTATAATGTTTGAGGTAGAACCTCCCTCAGATGAAGGAAGAAGAGCCTCTTTTACAGGAAGAGCTAGACTGGTAACTGTGTCTGATATATTAGACACAGCTTCTGCTAACTTTTTTTGATCAGCACCAAGTTTCTTTATATCAGCAGTTAGCTTGTCCAATTTGGACACTACTGGTTTAATTAAGATTTTAAGTTTAGTGTCAATTAGATCAGCTAACCTTGATAATAACTCATCATCCATATTATGCTTCTCAGAATCATCTACTTTCCCCCTGCTTTTATCCCTACTTCTTACAGGTGACACAGCCCTCTTCTTCCCTAGAAGAGGTCCACCACGGTATATTTGAGTTTTTCTACATTTTCTGATGGCCCGTGGCACACGATCTAGAACTGGGGGATCGGCTTCATTATTTGACTGCTCACTCTCCTGCACAATTTGATCTTGGTCTAAATCAATGTCAACTACCTGACAATCCAAATCATTAGCCTGAGCTATATCTTGACCTAGTGTTGTGTGAGTACTCTGGTTTAAAATGCCATGTTCTGGGGTGTCAGAGTCTAAAACTGCGCTTCCCTCAACCTGGGAAGGTATATCAATCCAGGGTGAATCAGGTGAAGAACTTAGGGGAGATAAGTTAGGGGACAGGCTAAGACCTAACGATTCGCGCCTCTCGTTGTTAATCTTAGAAACTACATGTATCATATAATTTTCTGTAGAGTTACCTCCCACCACTAAATTCTTTTTAGACATTCTTCTTAAGAGAGTAATAATAACCAAGTAACAAGAATGTTATAATGGATGATGGTATATCCAGGAAATAAATATAAGTATAAGTATAAATAGTCTTACTGCAGAACCACACTGAACGAAGACAGTACGGGCAGAGTAGCGTGTCCAGTCCAGTCTCAGCCTGTCTCGGACTGTCTAAGACTGTCCGCCCTTTGTCCGGGCTTCGTCCGGCGTCCCGCACGCGTCCCGCTATGCGTCTGGAGCACAATTTAATAGGAGGAGCAGGGGGCGGGAAGAGACTCCAGGTGCGCTGCGTTAGTCCTGCGCGGAACCCTGGGTCTCGCAGTCCCAGCCCCTGTCGAAAGCGCCTCACACTCTCCTCGGCGACGGTGATATTTCCAAAGTTCCACTCAGTCACAGTAGAGGGCAAATGAACAGGGTGTAGAAATGACTGTCACGGACTCTGCACACAGCTGCGAGCGGCACCCGCGAAGCGGGGGCCGCGAGCTGTTTTGAAGGGGCAAGCCAGGCGATGCAAACAGGGAGGAGCAGGGGCGGGAAGAGACTCCAGGTGCGCTGCGTTAGTCCTGCGCGGAACCCTGGGTCTCGCAGTCCCAGCCCCTGTCGAAAGCGCCTCACACTCTCCTCGGCGACGGTGATATTTCCAAAGTTCCACTCAGTCACAGTAGAGGGCAAATGAACAGGGTGTAGAAATGACTGTCACGGACTCTGCACACAGCTGCGAGCGGCTGCTTAGTAGTTTTTCATGCACATCTATGGTGTGATGAGTCTAGCTGCAATGCGGGTCGAGTTATGTCCTGATCTTAAGTGACGAGTGATGTGATCCAGAAGTTGTCTTTGCCAATGGTCTCAAAATCTTTCACGATAATCTCCAAGGATGAGGAATAATCCAAGGGTACCCCTTTTAAATCAAATTCAAGAAGCTCATTCCACACAGGGTTGAGTTCACTGTCGATAGCCTTGGTTTTCTTTTTTTCACATCGAGAAAGAAGCATGTTGGTGATAGGGTGACTCCATGACACTATCTAGTCCACATTGAACAATAGGGATGAAGGCACCTCATCATGATGGCGAAACACCACACTGGAAACCAAGACCCAAGCCAAAAAGGTTCTCTCGTTTCAAAATACACCTTACAAAGGACTGTTTTGAAGCAGCAGCTCGTGGCTTTAGAGTTCACTCAGGTGACCCGCATAACACGAGACCACATTCCTTCCAATATTTCTGATGTTCAGATTATAGAAATATCTCTACATACATACATGCAATACCAGTGCAGTGTGAAAAGGCTACCTAGAAAGAGCTGGGACTGCTGTTGTGGCTGACGTATTCTTAGAGAATCATATGAGATGTTTCTGGATTGACAGCCATTGGTTAAGGTAGGCACCTACTTTTTGGTGCTGGTGCATTTTTCTAAACTATGCATATGGTCTGAGCATTTCATTGCCTTGCTTTTGTTAGCCACTGAGCATCTTCATCACCCCTGTCATACCCCTCAGTCAATAATCAGAGACCTGCGCAGTTATTGGCTTAGATAATTTAACAAACATTTGCAATACAATAGGTCTTCGTTTTGCGAGAGTTGCAAATGTAAATGTAAATGTACAGGAATTTATATAGCGCAAATCACCAAGCGGTTTCTAAGCGCTTGCTTAGGGAACCCGTCCTGGTATTCCCCTGTGAGATAACCTCGGCAGGGTATCCGCAAGGTGAAAGCCAGGCATCCCGCCGCGAGGGGCCATTGTGGAGATTAAGCAAGCTATTGCCCAGAGTCGCAGAGTATGAACCCGTGAATCGAGTAGGCACCGGAGTGAGAATTGTCGAGTCCATGGACATTTTAGGACTCAAGACCCCCAGAGCCGGGAATTGAACCCTGGTCCCAGGCTGACCTCTGCTTCCAGGTCTGCCTCCTCTAACCAGTGAGCCACACTTCTCCACTAGAGAGTTAGAGCTATTGACATTGTAAATGACAAAATCATTTACCTATATGTCTTGTTTTGGTGTGTAGTGGATGTGTGTGGTGTTGAGATGTATTATGTGGGTTGTATTGGAATTGTTAGTCGTGGAATTGTGTGGGATGTAATTGTATGGTGTATTTCTGTGGTGGAATTATGTGGCATGGTGAATAGAAAGGGGTGAGAGCTGCACAGAATAGATAGAAAGGAGGATACACAGGAATAGGTAGTTTGGGCACGAAGTGATGATTGAATTTGAGATTGAGGATCAGAAAGAGAGTGTGAGAAAGAAGGGGAGAGCAAGCCACAGATGCATAAAGAGGGAGCACATGTGTACACAGAATACACCCAAAGAAGAGGAGGAGAGCGTGGGTTTGAGGGATGGAAATTTTTTGAAAAGGCCAGGAAAGAAACTGTGCTGGAAGACATGAATTGAACCATATGAGAGAGGCAAGAACAGAGTGTGAGGGAGCGAGAGAGAAGGGTGAGAGAAAGTAAGAGACAGAGAGAGATGGAGGTACGAGTAAAAGGGGCCCATATGGGGGAGGCAAGAGTTGGACCAGGGCAGAGCGTGAGGTGGTACAGGAAGGTAGCCTGTGTGAGCAGGCAGTATAGAGAGGAGACAGGGAGTATGAGGGAGGGATGAAAGGGGTGGTGGGATTGAGATGAGAGGGAGTACCGGGAGTGTGAGGGAGAGATGAGGGGGCAGTGGGTGTATAGGGGAGAGGTGACAGGGCTGGAGATAGTACAAGTGAGAGATGCTGTAGATTGGAATTCTTTGTTGCAGAAGAACAAGTTACTTACCTTCGGTAACGCTTTTTCTGGTAGATACTATATCTGCCTGTGGATTCCTCACCTTGTGAATATCCCCTTGCGTCAGCAACATTCGGAAATTCTTTTTGTAGCTTCGCGCCGACGTGGATCCGGACGTCACAGAGGCACGGCATCGCTCGCGACTCCGCTGACGTCACCGACACCTATAATAGGCCCACGCCGGCGTGATGACATCAGTTCCGCCCTTTTTTCCGTGCCTTCGAGGCACACGGACGGACCGATGACAGTAGACATATACACAGTATACGCAGTATAGAAATCAAGGTAACACACACAGTGTGAAGCAAATGCAATAAAACATTTGAAATAAACAAATCCTTGACCATAAAATAATACATTATATAAACCTCTGGCATAGAAGAGTGGACAACGGGGAGGCGGGTGGGTCAGTGAGGAATCCACAGGCAGATATAGTATCTACCAGAAAAAGCGTTACCGAAGGTAAGTAACTTGTTCTTCTGATAGATACATCTGCCCTGTGGATTCCTCACCTTGTGAATAGAATCCCACAGCAGTCCCCACTCCCGGAGGAGGGTGTCCACTCTTCTAGACCAGGAAATCCTGAAGGACAGAGCGCGCAAAATGACCGTCCCTCCTCACTTCGGAATCCAAGCAGTAATGCTTCGCGAAAGTGTGGAGGGAAGACCAAGTTGCCGCTCTACAAATATCCTCTACAGGCACACCTCTAGCCAATGCAGAGGTCGAAGACTTAGCTCTAGTAGAATGAGCCCTTATACCCTCTGGTGGGTCCTTACCGGCCAAAGAGTAGCAGATCTTAATGCAGAGGACGATCCATCTCGACAAAGTCCTCTTATGGACCGCTCTTCCTTTCTTGCAGCCAGCAACGCCAATGAAGAGCGGGTCGTCCACTCGACAGTCTTTAGTCCTGTCCAAGTAAAAAGACACCGCC
The DNA here is from genome assembly GCF_964261635.1 of Lissotriton helveticus. Classification (NCBI taxonomy): domain Eukaryota; kingdom Metazoa; phylum Chordata; class Amphibia; order Caudata; family Salamandridae; genus Lissotriton; species Lissotriton helveticus. The sequence continues at coordinate 684,206,801 of NC_136070.1, read as the reverse complement.
CTCTTGGGCTCAAGACGGTGTAATCTCTCCTCGTCCTTGGAAGGGTGAGAGGGAGGATAAAAAGTAGGAAGGGTAATGGATTGACCAAGGTGGAAAGGAGTCACCACCTTTGGCAGAAAAGCAGCCCTGGTCCTAAGAACCATTCGTTCAGCATGCATGTTCAGGAATGGGGGCTTGGAACTAAGAGCTTGAAGCTCACTTACCCTCCTTGCCGAGGTTATTGCAACGAGGAAAACCGTTTTGAAAGTCAGAAGCCTCATGTGACATTTGTGAAGAGGCTCAAAAGGAGCACCCATTAAAAATGTCAAAACTAGATTCAAATCCCACTGAGGCACAATAAAAGGGGTAGGAGGGAACCTATTAGTGAGGCCCTTCAAAAACCTTAAAACAATAGGAGACTTAAAAAGAGAAGGCTGGTCAGGCAAACAGATAAAAGCCGACAGCGCAGAAAGATAACCCTTCACCGTGGCAACAGCAAGCCCCTGCTGAGCCAGAGAAAGGGCAAACTGGAGCACATCAGATAAATGGGCCCTCAAAGGGTCTATAGACTTCTCCCTGCACCAAGCAATACATTTAGACCACCTATAAGAATAGATGGACTTAGTGGAGTCACGCCTGGCTGACAAAATGACATCCACCACATCGTGAGGGAGAGAAAAAGAAATCAGGTTGCCCTGTTCAATCTCCAGGCATGAAGGTGTAAGGTATGGAGGTGGGGGTGTAGAACCTGCCCCTCCATCTGAGAGAGGAGGTCTGCCCTGTGAGGGAGACGGAGCGGCGGGTGAGAGGAGAGGTGGAGAAGGTCTGAATACCACACCCTTCTTGGCCAATCCGGGGCGATCAATATGACTTGGGCCCGGTCTTGGCGAATTTTCCTCAGAACCCGAGGAATCAATGGTATGGGAGGAAACGCGTAAAGGAGTTGCGAGTTCCAACTCAACTGAAACGCGTCCCCCAAGGCTCCTTGCATCGGATACTGGAGACTGCAGAATGACAGGCAGTGAGCATTCTCGTAAGTGGCGAACAGGTCCACCCGAGGAGTCCCCCACATCTGAAAGATGTCGCGAACTACCTCTGGATGGAGCCTCCACTCGTGATCGGCAGAGAACTGCTGACTGAGACTGTCTGCACGAACGTTCTGAACCCCGGCCAGATGATTTGCCATCAGACAAATCTGATGGTCCTGAACCTAGGACCAGAGACGCAGAGCCTCTCTGTAGAGACACTGCAACCCTACCCCTCCCTGCTTGTTGATGTACCACATCGCGGTCGTGTTGTCCGTCAGGACCTGAACAGACTGACCGCGAAGGGAAGGGAGGAAGGCCTTGAGCGCCAGACGTATCGCCCGCAATTCTAGAAGGTTGATGTGAAGCAACCTTTCCTCTGGAGACCAAAGACCTTTGACCTCCAGGTCCCGCAGATGAGCACCCCACCCGAGAGTGGACGCATCCGATATCACTGTGGCAACCGATGGAGGAATCCGAAAAGGCTTCCCTTGAGACAGATTGCCTTCCACGCTCCACCAAGACAGATCCGCTGCAGTTTCTCTGGAGATCTTCACTGACTCCCTGAGATCCCCGTTGTGCTGATACCACTGCCTGCGGAGACACCACTGGAGCGCCCTCATATGCCAGCGTGCATGGTTGACCAACAGAATGCATGAAGCCATCAGACCGAGCAGGCGAAGGACCTTCAGGACTGGAACGACCGCTCCATTGTAAAACAAAGGAATCATCTCCTGTATGTCGCGAATCCTTTGAGGAGGAGGGAATGCACGACACACAGTAGTGTCCAGTACCGCACCTATGAACAGGTTGCACTGTGAGGGCACCAGGTGAGACTTGGGTACATTTATCGAAAAACCCAACCTGTGCAACAACTGAGTTGTCTCTTGCAGATGATGGAGCACCTTCTCCGGCGACTCCGCTTTGATCAGCCAGTCGTCTAGATACGGAAACACATGTAGCCCCGTTCTCCTGAGATGAGCTGCCACCACTGCCATCACCTTGGTGAAGACTCGAGGCGCAGTAGTAAGACCAAACGGAAGGACCACAAACTGGTAGTGTTGTGACCCAACCGTAAAATGGAGATACTTTCTTTGCGACTTCAAGATGGGAATATGAAATTACGCATCCTGCAAGTCGATCAACACCATCCAGTCCTCGTCTAACAGCGCTTGAAGAACCTGCGCAAGAGTGAGCATCTTGAACTTTTCCTGTTTCATGTAAAGGTTCAAGATCCTGAGGTCCAGGATTGGCCGAAGCCTGCCATCTTTCTTGGGGATCAGGAAATATCGGGAGTAGCACCCCTGACCCCTTTCCTGCTCTGGAACCACCTCTATCGCACCTTTTCGGAACAGAGCCAGGACTTCTTCCTGCAGGAGAAGCAGGTGGTCCTCCGAACAATAACCCTGGCAAGGAGGGTAATTGGGAGGGAATTCCTGGAAAGGAAGTGCATACCCATTCTCTACAAGATTGAGAACCCAAAGATCCGATGTTATTAATTCCCAATCTTGTAGAAAATGTGTAAGCCGACCCCCCACAGGGCCCACATGATCCGGAATGGTGGATCTAGGGCTGCTTTGCTGCGTTGGCAGGGGGTTGGGAAGGAGAGGAGGAGGAGGAGGAGGAAGCTTGACGACCTCTAGGGCGGGATCTTTGTCTGCCCCTGTACGACTTGTACAGTGTATTCTGCTGCTGCTGAGGCTGCTGCTGGGATGGTCTGTAAGAACGAAAGGAAGATCTTCCAAACCCCCTGAAGCGTCTTCCAGTAGTACCCCTGGACTGAAGACCCAAAGATTTTGCAGTGGCCCTACTGTCCTTAAAACGTTCCAAGGCAGTATCAGCCTTCTTGCCAAACAACCCTGATCCATCAAAAGGCAAGTCCATCAAAACAGACTGGACGTCTGCAGAGAACTCTGATGATTTAAGCCAGGCAGCCCTCCTAGTGGCCACGGAGGAGCCCATGACCCTTGCCACTGAATCAGCAGTGTCCAGACCACTCTGAATGACCTGTCTCGCAACTGCTTGAGTGTCCAATACCACTTCCTGAAAATCCTTCCTGTCATCTTCAGGAATCTTCTGAATCAACTGCTTGACAGAATCCATCAAAGCATGGATATACCTTCCCATCAGACACGTAGCGTTGGTTGACTTTAATGCCATACTGGCTGATGAGAAAACCTTCTTGGCACTTTGGTCCTGCTTTCTGGATTCTTTATCTCCAGGAACCTGTGGAAAAGCACCAGCAGATTTCTTTGAGCAGGCAGCCTGCACCACCAAACTCTTAGGTAGAGGATGTGTCGATAAAAATGCAGGGTCCTCAGGTGCAACTCTATATCTCCTCGCCACTGTTCTAGAAACTGCAGGAGCAGATAAAGGTTTCTTCCAAACCTCATAGATGGGCTCAGACAAGGCCTCGTTGAAGGGTAACATAGGTTCAATAATAGATGAGGGTGAATGAAGCACCTCAGTCAAAATATTAGGCTTATAATCAGCAGTGGGTAGAGTAATATTCAATAAGCTCGCTGCTTTTTTAATGACAGTGTGATAAGGCACCACATCCTTTGATGGAACATTTGACACCGAAGCCAATTCCCATTCAGGCGATAGTTCAAGCCCACTGGCCTCACACAAGTCTTCAAAAGGATCCTCAGAATCCTGTAACTCTCCTTCTTCAGTATCTGAATACCAATGTCTTTCTTCTTCCAGAAGTCTCTGGGCCTTTCTCCGAGATCTTTCCTTCATAACCGAAGCCAATGGATTCGGAGTCGACTCCGACGGGGTCGGTGCCGGCGTCGAACCCGAAGTCGGACGAGGTCTTTCAATACGAGGTCGGGCAGAATCCTGCCTCGGAGTCGTAGGCATCGGCGTCGATGAGATCGGCGTCGACGGAACCGGCGTCGTGCGCTTCGGCGTCGACGACACCGGTGGTGTCGGAAAATGCCAATGCGGTGGTACAGCCGGCATAAAAGGCATGAAGGGTGCAGGGGCGTAAGCCTGGGGAACACCTGCTTGTTGATGTACCACATCGCGGTCGTGTTGTCCGTCAGGACCTGAACAGACTGACCGCGAAGGGAAGGGAGGAAGGCCTTGAGCGCCAGACGTATCGCCCGCAATTCTAGAAGGTTGATGTGAAGCAACCTTTCCTCTGGAGACCAAAGACCTTTGACCTCCAGGTCCCCCAGATGAGCACCCCACCCGAGAGTGGACGCATCCGATATCACTGTGGCAACCGATGGAGGAATCCGAAAAGGCTTCCCTTGAGACAGATTGCCTTCCACGCTCCACCAAGACAGATCCGCTGCAGTTTCTCTGGAGATCTTCACTGACTCCCTGAGATCCCCGTTGTGCTGATACCACTGCCTGCGGAGACACCACTGGAGCGCCCTCATATGCCAGCATGCATGGTTGACCAACAGAATGCATGAAGCCATCAGACCGAGCAGGCGAAGGACCTTCAGGACTGGAACGACCGCTCCATTGTAAAACAAAGGCATCATCTCCTGTATGTCGCGAATCCTTTGAGGAGGAGGGAATGCACGACACACAGTAGTGTCCAGTACGCACCTATGAACAGGTTGCGCTGTGAGGGCACCAGGTGAGACTTGGGTACATTTATCGAAAAACCCAACCTGTGCAACAACTGAGTTGTCTCTTGCAGATGATGGAGCACCTTCTCCGGCGACTCCGCTTTGATCAGCCAGTCGTCTAGATACGGAAACACATGTACCCCACGTTCTCCTGAGATGAGCTGCCACCACTTCCATCACCTTGGTGAAGACTCGAGGCGCAGTAGTAAGACCAAACGGAAGGACCACAAACTGGTAGTGTTGTGACCCAACCGTAAAACGGAGATACTTTCTGTGCGACTTCAAGATGGGAATATGAAAATACGCATCCTGCAAGTGGATCGACACCATCCAGTCTTCTTCTAACAGCGCTTGAAGAACCTGCGCAAGAGTGAGCATCTTGAACTTTTCCTGTTTCAGGTAAAGGTTCAAGATACTGAGGTCCAGGATTGGCCGAAGCCTGCCATCTTTCTTGGGGATCAGGAAATACCGGGAGTAGCACCCCTGACCCCTTTCCTGCTCTGGAACCACCTCTATCGCACCTTTTCGGAACAGAGCCAGGACTTCTTCCTGCAGGAGAAGCAGGTGGTCCTCCGAACAATAACCCTGGCAAGGAGGGTAATTGGGAGGGAATTCCTGGAAAGGAAGTGCATACCCATTCTCTACAAGATTGAGAACCCAAAGATCCGATGTTATTAATTCCCAATCTTGTAGAAAATGTGTAAGCCGACCCCCCACTGGGCCCACATGATCCGGAATGGCGGATCTAGGGCTGCTTTGCTGCGTTGGCAGGGGGTTGGGAAGGAGAGGAGGAGGAGGAGGAGGAAGCTTGACGACCTCTAGGGCGGGATCTTTGTCTGCCCCTGTACGACTTGTACAGTGTATTCTGCTGCTGCTGAGGCTGCTGCTGGGATGGTCTGTAAGAACGAAAGGAAGATCTTCCAAACCCCCTGAAGCGTCTTCCAGTAGTACCCCAGGACTGAAGACCCAAAGATTTTGCAGTGGCCCTACTGTCCTTAAAAAGTTCCAAGGCAGTATCAGCGTTCTTGCCAAACAACCCTGATCCATCAAAAGGCAAGTCCATCAAAACAGACTGGACGTCTGCAGAGAACTCTGATGATTTAAGCCAGGCAGCCCTCCTAGTGGCCACGGAGGAGCCCATGACCCTTGCCACTGAATCAGCAGTGTCCAGACCACTCTGAATGACCTGTCTCGCAGCTGCTTGAGTGTCCAATACCACTTCCTGAAAATCCTTCCTGTCATCTTCAGGAATCTTCGGAATCAACTGCTTGACAGAATCCATCAAAGCATGGATATACCTTCCCATCAGACACGTAGCGTTGGTTGACTTTAATGCCATACTGGCTGATGAGAAAACCTTCTTGGCACTTTGGTCCTGCTTTCTGGATTCTTTATCTCCAGGAACCTGTGGAAAAGCACCAGCAGATTTCTTTGAGCAGGCAGCCTGCACCACCAAACTCTCAGGTAGAGGATGTGTCGATAAAAATGCAGGGTCCTCAGGTGCAACTCTATATCTCCTCGCCACTGTTCTAGAAACTGCAGGAGCAGATAAAGGTTTCTTCCAAACCTCATAGATGGGCTCAGACAAGGCCTATTTGAAGGGTAACATAGGTTCAATAATAGATGAGGGTGAATGAAGCACCTCAGTCAAAATATTAGGCTTATAATCAGCAGTGGGTAGAGTAATATTCAATAAGCTCGCTGCTTTTTTAATGACAGTGTGATAAGGCACCACATCCTTTGATGGAACATTTGACACCGAAGCCAATTCCCATTCAGGCGATAGTTCAAGCCCACTGGCCTCACACAAGTCTTCAAAAGGATCCTCAGAATCCTGTAACTCTCCTTCTTCAGTATCTGAATACCGATATCTTTCTTCTTCCAGAAGTCTCTGGGCCTTTCTCCGAGATCTTTCCTTCATAACCGAAGCCAATGGATTCGGAGTCGACTCCGACGGGGTCGGTGCCGGCGTCGAACCCGAAGTCGGACGAGGTCTTTCAATACAAGGTCGGGCAGAATCCTGCCTCGGAGTCGTAGGCATCGGCGTCGATGAGATCGGCGTCGACGGAACCGGCGTCGTGCGCTTCGGCGTCGACGACACCGGTGGTGTCGGAAAATGCCAATGGGTTGGTACAGCCGGCATAAAAGGCATGAAGGGTGCAGGGGCGTAAGCCTGGGGAACACCTAAGTTAAAGGCCATAGGACCCGTGGGACCAACAGGTGCACCAGACGGCAACATTGCCCTGGAATAGACACCAAACATGGCGTTCAGGAACTGAGAAGGATCCTGACCTGGAGTCGGAAATTCAGGATATGGACCTCTTGGTTGTTCCTGAGGAGGCGGAGTCGATACGACGTCGACCTCATCATCGAGTCTAGGAACCGGGGTCGACGAACCCGCAGGTACCGGAACCTCGACTTCACCAGCCCCTTGCTCCTCACCTTCATCCTCCTGACCAGAAGGATTGGATGGAATCGGAGAATGGACCTGCTTCTGAGATTCGGGTGAATCCGGATGTGAAGCCTCATCATGTTCCGACTCCGAAATCTCCAGCTCCTTACTCAGAAGCTTGACCTGGGACTTCGGTCGTGAACTAGAGTCCTTCCCAGAGTGATGACGTGACTCATGGCTCCTCTTCTTGTGTTTCTTCCTCGAAGACTTCAAAGCGTGAGCTGAAGACGACTCCGAGTGTGACCTCGAACGAGACCTCGACCTCGACCGACGAGATCGAGACTTCGAAGATTTCTTAACTTTCTTATTTTTAAGTTTTGCCACAAGGAGTTTCGTCTCTCTCTCTCTTAAAGCCTTCGGAGTCATCTTCTTGCAGCAAGGACAGTCCTCAACATCATGGTCGGAGCTTAAACACCAGACACAGCATTCGTGAGGATCGGTGATAGACATAGTCTTGCCACATTCGCCGCAAGCTTTAAATCCAGTCTTCTTCGACGACATTTCGAAGAGTATAAAGATAGACACAATAGTATGAAAATAGTAACAAAGTTACTGTAAGCTACATTACGATCCCTGAAAACCGTTAGCGTCGACGACGCGGAAAAAAGGGAACTGATGTCATCACGCCGGCGTGGGCCTAATATAGGCGTCGGTGACGTCAGCGGAGTCGCGAGCGATGCCGTGCCTCTGTGACGTCCGGATCCACGTCGGCGCGAAGCTACAAAAAGAATTTCCGAATGTTGCTGACGCAAGGGGATATTCACAAGGTGAGGAATCCACACAGCAGATGTATCTATCAGAATTGTGAGACGTGGTATGAAGTTGTGTAGTGGAGATATATGGCATGGTATGCAGTGGAATTATGTGGACAAAATTGAAGAGCGACGATGGTGGCAGCAAATGGGAACCTTATGGGCAGGCGTAAGCCCATATACTAGATGCAGTACGTCTCAATTTGAGATACTAGAATAGCACTACAATGCTTTGCCTTTGCCAGCGCACATGTGTGCTCTTCCGCGTTCTCAGAGTGAGGCAGAGAGCAAGCCAGAGCGACCAAGCAGATATTGTGGTTTATGAATCGGTGGTAGCAGTATGCCCATTAAAGAAAATGGCTGCCTGTGCTTTGGCCACGATATTGGGGCAGTGGACAAAATTGTAGATGCAGAAATTATAAGTGCTAATACATGTGCAACATGTCATCATGCCCATGGGACAATGCCCACGAAAGCAGCACACGTGTACAAAGGTAATCTTAGGAAAATCACCTGTACATGCAATTACAGTATAATCCCATTTAAGAAAAGAAATATATGTAGAAGGTTTCTTCAGATGAGATAATAATTGTAAAATGACTTCCACTTTTGCCAAAATGTTTATAGTGTGGTACCGTAGGGTTTGCCACTCATTTCCATACACATGCCAACCTTTTCACCCACATTTACTTTCTAAGAAAAATTGCAGATGTTCACATTTTATTGAACAGGCGGCACACGGAGTGAGAGGCTGCTTCAGTGTGCGCCATGTTATGCACTGAAAGGCCCTACCTGCAGATTGGGCGGTGGCCAGGGACAATTAATCGCTGGCACTTTCAGTTCCACTGGAGTGTGGGGGGGTACAAGGCCACAGGAGTTAGAATCAGAGAACAATTAACAAGATTAGCCACAAAATAATTGAAACAAAACCCCTATGCAATTTGCAACAACCCCAGCTGCCAGGGTGTATTATGGAAATATCCAACACGATATCACTATGCTTATCCCAGCTGTGAATAATTCTGAATTACCACATGCATAAACATTTACCACAGTTGCCAGTTCATCATGCTCAGAAAGAAAAAAAATGGAATGTAGCAAGTTACTGTTCGGAGCATGCTTTGTGAAATACACCCTGGCCTGCGACGAAGGGCCTATGTGGGATGAAAACACTGGTGGGTCTCTCAAAGAGGCGAGGCAGATATAAATAAGCACGTGGCTTAAGACACAAAAGCTAAAAATATGTGCTTTTGAATAGTGTGCCGCCCCACTGATATTTTGGTGCTTCTGTCATTGCATCCAGATATACACTACAGCAAGTAACATTGCATATACAACAAGCCAGGGCTGTTGGCTTTGTCAATGGTATGTTTTTCTGTTGGCTATATCTGAGGGTAAACATGCTTGGTCCTTTTCAAATAATTTGTTTCCTTTTAAGTCTTTTCTCTCGCAAAGGGTGGATTTGCAAAGGTTAGTTTAAATAGGCCCTCTCCTGTTTTTTCCTGTGTTTAAAGAGGGATATTCAAGTAAATTCCTTGCCTTTCCCTCATAACTATTTTTTCAGCGAAACTTCTTTTTAGCAACATTGGCGTGTAACAAAATACATGTTCCAATTATTATTATTATTATTTTGAATTTGTAAGGCGAATAGCTACTCCAAGAGGTTTCCTGGTGTGATTACACCCTCAAAGCATTTCTTTCTGCAAAACAGTTGTCACGTAAAAACGTATTGTTTACATGCAAAGTGCTTTAGTGCCCCCGGAAAAAGTTCGCTCTATATAAACTGACAGATTAAAAAACAGAGAACAGCATAATGTGTCCTTGGAGTGCCCTGGCTGGGGAATATGTCCTTTCGTGTAACAACAGCAAGTAAGTATCATTTTTGCCTTGACTGTAAAAGTATATAAGAATATGAAGGGTAGAAACCTTCTCTAGTAGAGGACAATGACATTTAACACCATTTGTGGGGAACACTGTAATGATGTACTCTGCATTATATTAGAAAGTGCCTTGCTGTTCTGCACAGTGTGCTGCACTGGAAAAAGAGCCCCGCTTCCCAGCAGCAATGAACATTAGTTCTTCAAGCAGTGAGATCAGAGCAGACATTCCAGGGAAAACAGGACTCAGAGAAAACTGAGGTTTCTGCCCGGAGAGTGTGGGCAAATAAAGAGCCTGATAAGGAGCCGTCCCCGCACATGCTTTTTAGAACAGCTGGTGCACCAGCAAGACCCAGCCCACTTAAAGCCCTGGGCCTACGTGATATTTATTTGTGCCTGGGTTATTAATTTATTAAAAATAGTATCTTCAAGACGTGGCAACGCTATGAAACGACAACAATACAGCTACAAGACCTATAAATGAAAACGTAATTTATTATTATTACAGTCTTCACGCTGTTAAACATGAACAGGTGTACAAAGTCAAAGGAGGAGACCAGAAAGAAAGTACACAAGTAAACCAAGTGTTTCTGCTGGGTGAGGACAAAACCTGCAGAGAAGAATGCAGCCCTCTGCAGCTTATACCCCAACTTTTCCTGTCTTGCTTGCAGCCCCTCTTAGTCCCATCTAATATCTCATTGCCGGGTCTTATAGGCACACTTGCTTCCAATGAGATCTGACTGAGCGCTCCGATTTGATTTTAATAACTTGGAAGCAGAATTTTAACCAACATAGCATTGGATGCTATCAGAACTATGCTCTCAGCCCCTATAATGCAATCACACTGCAATACACTGCCATTTGTCAGGGTGGGTTGTTCACGTTGACCTTATGAAGGCCCCTCAACCTTGCCAAAAGGGAGGACTGGTAATCCTGTAACAAAACACACCAGGGTCAGTACCAGTTGCCTCCTGGCCAGGACCAGTCACTATTTCAGCAGCAGTTTTGAACACAGTAAGCTGTGTGCTATTGAATATATTCTCATCCCTGTCCCATTCCTCAATGTAGCTGTATTCTGGGGATACAGAGCCCAGCCTTTACCCATGCCTGACGTTTGGTCCTGAGCACCCCACTATCCTTGAGTCCAGGGCCTGGTCTTAGACCCGGTCTTGTATTGAACACCCACATTCCTAAATATGAGTTGTCTTGGAGAGCGGCCTTTAAGTCTGTGCGCTATCACTTCTGAAGTCATGAGTAATCCAAAGGAGGAAGTGAAGGTTGAATTACTTGTCATTAATGGTGAATTTAAGAGGTTGTTGCATTTGGTATCATAAGTGCCTTCAAAATAAAATGTTTATACAAATTTCAATATTTTTTCAACAAATGTTATGTACACATCAGGCACGGGAGGCTGTACTGGCCATCTATTTGATACATTTTTGTTTTCAGTATTGTAGACCGCATAAGTCTTTAGACATATTTTTGTTTTTTTCCTTGTAAACTTTTATCTTATTTTAAAATACACTTTTGCAAATGTGAACCGCTGCTGCTGGGAAAAGTTCAAAATATGACACAGAAAGAGATGCATGGTTCTTACCTGCTCAGTAGCTAAAAGGGAACCCTTGAACTCTTCAAGTACTTGACGGCATTCGAATTCATGAACTCTGGCACATGTTTGGAAGCCAATTACTATATCCTGCAAAGAATGAAAGACAACTCACAGCCTCAGTGAGACATTAACCAAACACAGATATTTAGGACAAGTGATTCCATATTAGAAAGAAAAGCTAAAGATGGGGTTCTTGTTTGGACCTTCAGTGTTTACAACTGGCATTGGCGAATGATTCTCCACTACTAAATCAAATATATTCAGTGCCCAGAAAGCATGATTTAAGGATACTCTTATACAACTATGTTGGAGTGTTCTTACCATGGGACTGAAGAAGCATCTTTGGATAAGAAGATCAGAGTTCAGTCATTATCTGTGCTCCGTCACTAGGTTCTCTCTCTAGTGTTCACATAAAGGCACTGCAAGGAAAGTTCAGTTCACAAGCCTTCTTTGTGACGAAGGAGTGAGATTTCTTTAGCAGGAGGGCTTCTCCTTTCTTCCTCAAGTCTACTGTGCAGGGATTACACCAGATTCGGTTTTGCCCTTCATTCCTTGAGAACCCCCCCTGACAATAGGTAGAAACAGACAGCTTTGTTGTCTTTTTTGTAGGTCTCTCTGAGAGAATCATTTCAAAGCTTTTACATAGCTTTAGACCTTCCTCCGCTTTATCTGCTATATTGATTAAACTTGGCTAATCTTATTCAATCACTTGCATCTATCAGGAGAGATCACCTAAAGAGGCGCCTAACTATCCCTGATGAAATGCATCAGTGGTCACCTGAACAAAGGAACTATTCGTCTAGTTTCTGCTAACATAGCCCTCATCTACTCTGTGGAGGGTTTTCAGTCTGATATGATTTGGCTATCCAGGGAGTAGATATCACACTTTGGGATGAGAGGAAGTGCTGAGTGAGGAAGGTTTCATGGTCATCATTAATTTACCGTCAACTCTTGTAATGAAGTTACAAACCTGAACAATGTACACCCAGATGCTCCTCAGTCCTTCATGACTTCCTTCTCAACATGTGTCTGTTCTGGTCGTACAGGTGGACATTTTATCTCAGGGGAATAGATCTATGATTATTGTAAGAAATACACTTGGTACTTACTGAATGGTTAGGTGTTAAGATGAACCGGGCAGATAAGAACATGCTTCGAAGGAACTGTAAGATCATCGCATTATCATCACAGGCGGCGAGGCACTTGCCGATGCACCGGAAAATAAAACCCTAATATGGGAGTGAATTAAAGACAGTCCGAGTTCAGAATAAGCAGCAACTCCTGCCCACTCTATGGGAGTTTTACTTATAGAGGAGCATTCATCTTTGATTAAACTCTACACATGTTGTCTCCCACTTTGAAATTGCTTTTAATGAGTTGAGAGAAATGTTTATTATGTAATGTTATGTTATATCTTATGGACATTGTAAAGATTCGAATATGGCCATGAATATGACTCAAAACAACAAAAAGGGGGAGGGGGTGGGAGCCAATAAAGGTCCTGTACCTAGGCACAGAAAGTGCTAATGCAAAAAAGCAGTGGAGGTACTTTTCTTCTAGAAAGTGAAGAAGAAAAAAATGCTGGCAAAGAAGCAGGAATCCTAAAAAAAAAAATCTTGGTACCCTCACACAATCATGAGGATGTAATGTATCATCATTGGACTTGCTCCTCGTAAGGCTCCACAAAGAGTCGCTTTAGCAGAGACCTTTTATTTTTTTGCCGTCTGATGAGAAGGGCCAGTGTGAGGGCGTTTTGAATGTATGGGGTGGAGTGAATGTGTATGTTGAAATAAAGGGACACTAAAGCTGTCTAAGACACACTGAACTAACGTGATGGTTCTCCTGGCAGGATAAAAAAAACAAAATTTGGTTGGGGCAACTACAGGGACATGATGTATCCTGTGAGTGTGGTCAGGTTGGCATGTTTAACGACTGATGGCCCAAAATAGATCTCAGCTACTTCTTCAGGACCTAAAAGAAAAGGGGGATACATCTACCCCACACTTAAGACGTAATATGCAGTGTAGGTATTCCCCTGAAAGAAAATACCTTGTTCAAAAAGTTGAAAATTGATCATCCAACCTAGAAAATGTATGAGAAAATAGAGAAAACACACAGTAAACAAATGTTTTGAATGTATGGTGCAATGCGTCACCAGACCAGGATCCCTTTTCCAGCACAGTGTATCACAGTGTCTCCTAAGGTAGATATGCTCATGCTATTGTTGGCGCTGATCAGTTACCACAACGTGAAAGAAGTGAAGCACACGCTGATGGTAAACAGCGTTTACCACAAATCTTTTTTCCAGCAGTGAATCACAATGCGGTCGTTACAACGACAGCGTTATGATTCCGCATACCATTACTCCGGCTTGCGGGGGGGGGGGGAGGTGTTGGATTTAATATCCAACACCTTCCCTATTGTCCGCACAGACTGGAGCTGGAATAGTAAGTTATACTATTCCAACATCCAGCGCCCCCCCTCCGCAAGTCGTCATTCCAACTTGCTGAGTAATGGTATGCAGAATTACAACGCAGTTGTTGTAACAACCGCGTTGTGATTTCCGTGAAAAAGACAGCGGGATAATAACATACATTTCACACTGATACATCAAATATAACAGAACAGGCAAGTAGACATAGGTCTAACAGACAACATAAAACCAATCTGTGTTGGTGTTACACAGTGTATCATAAGTGATTAGTTGTCCTCAGGTGTGAATGGCATGTCTTATCCTTTGGATCAATCTGTAATGCCCCATAGGTCAAAAGCAGAGGGTAGAGCTTAGCTGCTAACTGTGGTAAGAGCAATGATACTCAGCATTAAGAAACAGTAAATCAAGGGGACCCAAATGACCTTAGGGTGAAAAGAAAAGGAAAAGCTGAGAGCGTTCTAGAGAAGCAACCATACTTATGTGATTTCTGCACAGAGAGTGCCAGAGACCTACCTTCCTCCGGTCACCTGGATAGAGACTTAGCAGAGGAGAAGACCTGCCTTTTAAGGTGTGGGTATTGAAGTGATTGATCTCAGGTGGGGTGCTTGCAGCTACAGGAAGGAGGGATGACAAAATGGCCAATGAGGACAGGAGAGGAGGGGCGATATTGATCCAATAGGAGCAAGCCCCTCACATGCTGGTGTAACATAGGTATCATCCCTCAGTGGTGACCATCTCGGAATGTGTAGTGGTCAAATGCAGGCCAGCCCAAAGTCAACAATGGTTTTTGAAAGGCAGCATCTTAGCAGGAAACTGAGACTGTTGAATGTTTTCTTAATGGACAGTGACAGTAGTAGAAAACTATGGGGCACCTAATTGCTCTCAGATATATAGTGACGGAGAGAAAGCCCGGTGCAGATAACCACTAGCCATCCCTCATGGGGAAATCTAGGTATATTGACATCTACGTACATGTTGGATATATCGGCCTATTCTTTAAAAAGTAACATGGGGCGGCCAAGTGGTCTATTCCCAATATATTAGGATGCTTGGATAGCACTATTGGGCCTATGGCTAATGAGGAGAAGAGAAGGGGGAAGCTCAAGCCAATAGGAGCGAACCCTCGCATGCTGGTGTAGTGAAATTATCATTCCTCAGTGGCAGCTATCTTGGAGTGTGTGGCAGTCAAATGCCCAATGGCATCAATGGTATTAGAACAGCAGTGTCTAAAACAGTAGACTAAGACAGTTTAACCCCTTTAGTGCTCCCGTCAGCCAACGGCCATCGCGAGCACTACCTCCGTAGTGCTGTGCACGTCCGTTGGCTGACGCAGCCCCGCCCACTGATTAAAACCGCCGCACTGCAGCGGAATTCGCGCCGCGGTTAAGCAGTTAATGTTTTCATGGGGGGGTACTGCCTCATTGGTATCAACAGAAACATTTGTGTTAATGAAGAAGAGGCCCATTCGCAAAATACTTATCATAAGCAGGTCTTAGTGTGGTGTGTGAGACTCCATTGCAGGGCGTCCCATATGTGACATGGTGTTAGTGGTGATATTTTAAATCAGATGCCATGTATGAAGTGAATATTAATGCTTTCATGGTAAGGGAGTATCTGATGTCGCAGGGGACTGACTGGGGAATTATACCTTGCACCAAAGGAGTTCATCGTTCGCACCTTTGCTGTTGGTGTAGAGGCAGAAAATCTACTGTAGCTCCTTTCTGAAAAGGTTACCAGAGCTCCATGAGCTAGTTGCTTCTAAAATCGACCACTGGAGGTCATCTGGAGAGTGGTTTGAGTCACAAAAGTTATTGCACATTTTTGTAGTGCTGCACCTGCAGCAGATATTGCCCGGATGCTCTAATATTCTTGCTTTGATAGCCCTCATGGTCATTCCCACGTAAAGAAGGCCACACCCGCAGGTGATCAGGTCAAAACTGTTTTTTTTGTATCGCCTGTATCCAGGTGAATTGGGGGCTCAATTAGACCACTTTGGAATGTTTACTGAGAGGGCATACCCAGCAGATCCCACAGGGATCTTGTCTTGAGACAGGTGGTAAGGCCCACAAGGTTTTCTGCATGTGGGACTGTTGAACATGGGGTCTCATGTATACCAGGAGGTCCTTCAGGTTGTTCTGGGTACACTTAAAACTGAATTGTGGCTGTGGAATCTAAGGGGACCCAGTGCATAAAATACCCTAAGTTACATATTGTTGCATTCATCTGATCGGAGTTGGAGGTGAAGGTGGTCACACAAGTAAGGACATCTTCAGTGTACCTTAGAGCCAATATAGCACCCAACGGGTTCTTAGTGACTGCAGCACCACACCTGTTTCTTGATGATATGGTGTTCAGGATGAGAATGGTCACAAATTGCATGAAATACACACATTACTGGCTCATTCTTATCAGCAACATGGCCAAATTCCTGTCTGAGGCACTCATCATCAAAATCAACATTACAGGGATTGCACTGAAAGCTGGGTTCAGTATCTCAGCATTCAATTCACAGCTCTCGAAGATCAATGCCCAGATGAACGAGCACAAGAATTACCTCCTGCAGCATAAGCTCTCTTCAGACGAAGGTTCTATCACATCTCTCAGGACACATCATTCTTCAAACGGCATTTTGAGTAATGACAGTTGGGGCAGCAATGAGAACCGATGGGTTAAGGGTTCCCCACCATCCATGTATGGATATCCAATACCCACATTTTCAGCATACCGACAAATGTGGTACCCTGGATTCCAGATGTCCCCCCCCCCCAACCACTGCAGCCCTTCTTCCAATACCTCTTTGCTCAACCTTTTTTGGGTGGGAGCAGAGGAGAAGAAGAGGAGGCAACACACAAGTGCACTGGAAACTGCAAGAAACCAAGATGCAGACCAGGAGTCAGTCGGCCAAGGAAGACTAGTCATTAATCTCTCAAAGATGACTCTGACCGAAGACAAGATTGCAGTACTACGCAAAGGCCTTGTATTCGTGCACACCTCTTTGGAAGACCAATTCCGTCTCATAAGCAAAAGTCACCAGGTCTTCCACAAGTTCACCTTCAGGATTTTTTTTCAGGACAGGAAAACCCCTGACAGTTGGGACTCAGGACTACGGATTCTATCTGAGTTGACACCTACCTTCAGCCATGACACCCAGTGAGGTTCTCACCTTTGAAAAAGCCATATTGAAGAAGACTGCACAGATAAGAGCTCCTAGGTTCTTCAACAATTTGTCATCCAGAACAACGCAGATTAGTTAAAGCCTTGACTGAGGATCCTTTGATCGTGATCAAATCAGTAGACAAGGGCAGAGCGATTGTTGTGATGGACATCACCGATTACAACCAAGAAGGCCTACACCAGCTAGCGAATGGGAGATACTACCGCTCAATGAGCTCAGATCCAACTGAGACCTTGATAAAACAAATTCAATCCATGGTCATGATGGCGGAGGCACAAGATTGAATCGCTAAACATAAGGCAGTGTTCCTGGTGAATACCTTACCAAGGATCCGCTACTTTTACGTATTGCCCACAATACACAAGGAAAACAGCCCCCCTACAGGAAGGCCAATCGTCTACGGCATTGGATCTCTATTAGAACCTTTGAGTAAGTTCTGCGACCACTACCTTATACCACTGGTCTCTAGGACAAGGGACATGCTGAACCTGATTGCTGACACTAATCATCAACAGGAAATCAACCTCCTTTTGACCTTAGACTTAAAGCCCTTGTACACCAACATCCCTCAAGATGCCACCATAGTGGTCATTGAGGCCTGCCTCAGAGCAAAAACTTGGACAACAGCAGTGCTGATCGACTTTATCATCGAATGTGCCACACTAGCGTAGAATAATACCTTTTTTAAATTCAATACCTGGATCTATCATCAGATACAAGGGACAATATTGGGCAGCACACTTGCCCCAAGCCTGGTCTGTCTATACATGGCCCATTTTGAAGAACAACACATCTTTACTGACATGAATCCCTTCAATGCCAACATTCTAAAGTGGCGATGATACATAGATATTATTCTGGTCTTCTGGAAAGGTGATAACACCACATGCCAGGAATTTGGATGCTGGATCAGTACTCTTAACCCATACCTGCGATTCACCCAGTCTGCCTCAACAAGGCAGATACCATTCCTGGAATTACTAATCTCCATTAAGGTGGGGAATCTATGCACTAAGACATATAAAAATATCACTGATAGCAACAGTCTTCTGTTATTTAATAGTCACCATCCAAAAGCCCTATAGGAGAACTTGCCATATAGGCAGTTTCTCTGTGTCCGGAGAAATTGCAGCTTTTTGAAAGATTATGGCGCTCAAGCCAAAACACTTAGTAGGAATCTGTCCTCCTGGTACTACGCATTCAGAGTTATCAAACGAGCTGAGAAAAGTATACAAAACAATTAATAGGAATCTCTTTTAGAGACCAACACAAGACCCACTGAAAATGTGGACTAGTGTCCTTATCTTCACCCCCAACTCCAATCGGATCAAACGCACCATATTGAAACATTGGGGAATTTTATGCACTGGGTCATTTGAGATTCCACGGCCACAATTTGCTTTTAAGTGTACCCAGATCCTGAAGGACCTCTTGGTGAACACCAGGCCCCGCATTCAACAGTCTTTCATGTAGAACACCTTGTGGGTCTTACTACCTGTCACAAGCTACTATCCCTGTGAGTCCTACGGGGAATGTCCCCTCTTATAAACATTCCAAAGAGGGCAAGTTGGGTCCCCAGTTCACCTGGATACAAAAAAATGACACTAACTGCAATACAAAAAACTGCATCTACCTGATCACTTGCCCGTGTGGCCTTCATTACGTGGGAATGACCCCATGCACCATCAAACCAAGAATAATGGAGCACTGGCGCAACATCCACTGCAAACACAGCACTACAAAAATGTCCAATCACTTTTGCGACTCTAATTACTCTCCAGTTGACCTCCGATGGACAATTTTGAAGCAACTCACTCATGGGGCCTGGTTAACCTTTTCAGAAGAGAGCAACAGTGGATTTTCTGCCTCTCCACCAACAGCAAATGTCTGAAAAATTAAAACCTCTGGCTGGTGCGAGGTGTAATTCCCCAGTCAGTCCCCTGCAAAATCAGATACTCCCTTACCATGGATATACTGACATTCTCTTCATACATGCACTCTGATCTACCATATCACCACTGACACCATGTCACATATGAAAGGCCCTGTTATAGAGTCTCTCACACCACACTAAGCAGTGCTTATGATAAGTATTTTAGGACTTGGCATGGGTCTCTTCTTCATTAACATGAATGTTTCTGTTGATACCAATGAGACAGTACCCTACAATAAGAAAACATTTTACTGTGTGTCAGCTGTTTTAGATTGCCCCTTACTAATACCATTGATGACTTTGGGCCATCCTCCATCTGACCGCTACACACTCCAGGATGGCTGCCACTGAGGGATGATACTTCCGTTACACCAGCACTCGAGGGGCTTGCTCCTATTGGCTCTAGCGTACCAGCGTGCCCCTTCTCTTCTCTCTTATCCTCATTAGCTTTTTGCCCAATAGCGCTCCCAAAGCACTCTAATCCATTGGAAATAGACCACTTGGTCACCCATGTTACTTATTACATGAGGAGGACCATATTTCCAACATGAACACAGACACCAATAGGCCTAGATTCCACCATGAGGGATGGCTAGCAGTTATGCGCACCTGACTTTCTCTCCATCACTATAATGCCAGTGCACCATGCTTTTCTCTCACCAGCAGTCTCCATTAAGAAAACATTCAACTGTCCTATTTTACTGCTTAGATGCCCCATTTATAAAACCATGGTGTCTTTGGGTTGGCCATCATTTGACCACTACACACTCTGAGACGGCCGCCACTGAGGGATGATACTTTGGTTGCACTAGCATGCGAGGGGGCTTGCTCCTATTGGCTCAAGCTCGCCCCTCCTCTCCTCATTGACCATTTGGTCATCCCTCCTTCCCGGGGCCGTACACACCACACCTGAGAACAATCACTCCAATTACACATTACACATATGTCTACTTGCCTGTTTTGTTATATTGTGTGCACTAGCTTGTTTTTTTTACATCTTTCAAGTTGTGGCGACTGATCAGCGCCAACAATAGCATGTACATGTCTACCTTCGGAGACACTATGATACAGTGAGCTGGAAAAGCGATTCTGGTGGCGTATTGGACCATACATACAAAACATTTGTTTACTGCGTGTTTTCTTTACTTTCATAATTTATTGTCTAGGTTGGAAAATCAATTTTAAACATTTTAAAACAGGTATTTTCTTCTGAGGGAATACCTACATTGCATATCACGTCTTAGGTGTAGGGAAGGGTTTCCCCATTTACTTGAGTCCTGAAGAAGTGTTATGGATCTTTTTAGGGGCCAAAGATGTCCACATGGCCACACTCACAGATTAAGGCTACTTGGGTACATCACACCACTGTAGTAGCCCCTATCAAATTATGTTTTTTTAATCCTTCCAAGGGAACCATTACTTTAAAGTCAAGTTTGGTATCTCTGAGACAGTTTTAGTCTCCCTTCACTTCACTGCACACATTCACTCCACACTCACATTCAAACTGCCCATACACAGGCACTTTGTGGGGCCCATGGGGCATTGCAGCGCTGACCCTACCAACAGAACGTGCACTATGATGCATGACATCCTCATGGATGTGTGAGGGCACCAGGAAATAATCCTTTGGATTCCCCCTTCTTTGTTTGCCTGTCATTCTTCTTTGCTTTT
This sequence comes from Lissotriton helveticus, assembly GCF_964261635.1. Taxonomy (NCBI): domain Eukaryota; kingdom Metazoa; phylum Chordata; class Amphibia; order Caudata; family Salamandridae; genus Lissotriton; species Lissotriton helveticus. The sequence goes on along the minus strand of NC_136070.1, from coordinate 684,186,307 downwards.
TGATAGAAACAATACCTAAACTGCTTTTTGCATGAATATGACCTCAGATCCATTGAATGGAGAGTGGCTCTAGCATGAAGAGTACCTTTTAGCTGAAGGGGATCCATTGGGGCAATGAGTATAACCCTGACATGTGGTGGCTCCTAATGAGCCAGGTGGAGAGTAATTACCTTATGGAGTTCATCTCCATCTGATTCCTAGTAGGTCGGTGTTAGACCCGTCTGCTTCTGAGAGTCCCCTCACCACTATGATTTCTTTTGTTCCCCCGTACCTCCCAAAATTTGTTGTTTTTCTTTGTCTGCCAGGACTTTTTATGTGCTGTTTCATGGGGCTAGATGTTCCTTGACGCCCAGTTGCTCACAAGGTTTTTGGCACCTATTTACAAGGTGCCTGGCGGAACCTGTGGCATTACAAACTGGGGTTGTCAACCTGTATGAGTGGCCCTAAAATGGTGGACACCCTTTTCCCTCATGTGAGTGACTCCCATTGGAGCCTCCCTGAACTCTGGCATTTTGAGGTTTTGGCGCCCTTTGTTTGACGCACATTCCTGATAGGAATCCCTTTGTTTTCCTCAGATACACAAAATGGCTGCTCTAGAGCCACAGTACGGTGGCTGCTAGTGACCTAGATATACCTCAAAAGTGCCAAGGTATTGCCACAGCCAGAGAAGGTTCTAGAACCTTCTGCCTCGTGCCAGCACCCCAGGGCACTGGCTATAAAAGGCCCAGTCCCTGGCGGCCATTTTAGAAAGAAGAAAAGAAGAAGGAGATTCCAGACTTGACACCAGATTGACACCTGCCCTGTTGACCCCCTGAGGTGGCTGGTAGCGTAGGCAGTAGAGTAGCAAAGGTTGCTGGCGTTGTTTCCGACTGGCGTTCCAGTCAGCTGCGTGAGTGGTGACCTTGCACCTACAGCGCCTGCCCAGCAAGTGCCTCTTTGCCCCAAAGGCTGTGGCCATACTTGTAGTGCCTCCCCGCCCCCCCTCGGTGGTGATATCGTGACTGATACTGCGTGTCGCGAGGCGAGAGCAAGTTCGCCGCGACCGCGATCTTCAGAAGTGCCCCCTTCGCGACAGGCGCCTCCAGGGTGGAGCTCGGACGTCTCCGAGCCCCACCTCCGTAGAGCGCTTCCTGTGCGGACTGAAGGTGAGGTGGTGCGCCGGGGCGGGGAAAGGCCGGCCTTCATTGGGAGAGACTAGCGTCTCGGCCCCTTCCCCAGTGAGCCGGAAGCTGTAGCTGTGGGCGGGATCCACCCCATATGAGGAAGTCGGAGGGAGGACCGTGGAGCCCCTGAAAACCCTGTCGCTGGCGTGAGAAGTGCTGTGCCCTGACTGAATCGCTTTCCGATTGCAGCCGATGCGAGGTGGGCCCGTTTCTTCAGGTGGGGTGCAGCGTTGTGAAGGAACTGTGAACCGGCATTCATTTGACTGAGCTCGAAGGTTGTGTGACCCCTCCGGCAGCCCGTTTGTCAATCTAAAGACTTTGAACTGGTGCCGCCTGTGTGCTAGCGGTTTCAAAGCCTGTAGGCGCGCATAGACTCCACCGGAAAGCAGAGATCTCATCCCGGTGGCAGCGGAGTGCAAATGCTGTATTAACTGTGTTTCCTTGCCTTCTAGATACACGCGCATTACTCCCTGAGTGAACCCTAAAGTGTCTAAAGCTTATTTTGTGCCTAGGGAAGCCCGTACTCGTTATCCTTGAAACCAACGTGAACTGTAAGAGTTATCTTTCCAAGCTGAAACGTATTGCAAGTGTAATCTTCCTAAAGCATTTAATTGGTGGCAGCGATACCAGAATGAACATGTGTTTATTGAGTTAAATGAACCAGTATTTATTCTGCTATATAAAAGTGATATTTATTTGTGATATTTATTCCTGATATTTATTCTATTTATCTTGCTATTTATTCCTGAAGATCTATTTACAGTATTTATTTCAGCAACTGAATCCCAGAGGTTTGTGACTAAAGAAATGCGAATGTGCTTTCCCAACTGAACCCTATTTACAACAGAGAACTTTTACATAAAGGAATCGTATTTTTCTACAGCAGTGGTGTGGTGTCCTTCTTTTTGGTGTGACTGCGCAGGGAGTTATTATTGGGTCAGAGCCGGCTTAACACTAAAGCCTTCACTTGCCTTGTCACTTGAGCCAAGCTACCCCCCTTTGTGCTGGGCTTGCCCATCGTAGGTCCAACAGTCGGCTTTTATAGGGAGTGGGAGAACCGTACCTTATTTTTCCCACTGGTCTATTCCAGTCCTGTGTACCCATAGTATAAAAATGAACTTTACCAATCACTGTGCAATTGAATAAACAGTTCTATCCTTCTCTGCCTTTGTGTTAAATTGACTTCCCCAGTGGTTCAATGCTGACCCTTGAGAGCACTAACCTCCTCATTCTCATGATGGACGAAACTGGGAATCTGAAAGCTGAACTCCTCCATTAATGAGACGTGCCATTCTCTGTATGGGACTTGCTTCAGGATAGACCCCAGGAACTGCAAAGAAAACAGAAAGAAACTTTAACGCAGTAATATATATTTAAATGCAGTATCTACAGCTGACATCTGGGTGCATTGACTTTGAGAAGATGAGTGAACAAACTACGGCTAACAACAACCTCAGTAATGAAGAAATATTATGATGGCAGAAGAACCAGAGAACACATACATCAATGCTTAACTAGTATGGTATGAAATCAGTGGTCAGAAGAAACAAGGAGACCTTTGCAGTGTCCATGATTTACAAAGAAACACATGAAACAAAAGCATGCTGCCAACAAATTACTGTGAAAAGAGCAACAGTGCAGCAAATCCAGACAGAAAGCAGATGGAGACTGTGCAACAATATCACATACTTAGGAGCAGAATGCAAACATATAGACTCTTCGATCACCAGCATGGGGGCCAAATGTACATTTAATTTTAACAAGGGTGAAGACTGAACACAAGGAAAAGAAAATTGCATCTCAGAAGTGTGAGAAGTTGGTCTGACATATGCTGTCCACTAGTTATAGTGGGCACCTTGCACCAGTCCAAGCAACTCTTATTGATGATAGGTTAAAACAGCCTTTAGGTTAAGTCTTGAAGGAGTGTAAAGCAGCTCGGTTTACCAGATCATACCCATTTGAATGTCTAAATGACAGGAGAACCACACAAGGTATATATATATATATATATATGAAGCACCTCTCCCATTGCTATTTTCTTGGATTTTCCCATGAACGTCCCTGAGCAGTACTCACCTGGGAGCCACTGGTGCATCCTGGGCAATGGAGTCCGCTGATTTTCTCGGACCCTGCATACTGAGGACTTTTCTGCTGAGGGGCGGAGCGGACACTCGCACCTATCATAGTGCGGTGGGGTGCATTAACAAACTGCAGAACGTCAGGACTTCCGTCATTACCACCGCAGGCGCTGATGAGGCCATACCGGCCGAAATGCATTCGCCATCAATCTGAAATAAAGGGTGTTGCCTTTTTAAATCCCCGTCGAGGCTCCTGCTTTTTTCTTCGAGAGGAGGTGTTTTTTTCACATTGCTGCGCGCTTTCCAGAGGCGCGGTTCAGAAGCCCCCCCATCACAAGTGGCCTGAGAATCTGGAGCCTGCTTCGGCATCAGCGTGTTTCTTCAAGTTATTGAATATCTACAGGCTCGCCGGCAGTCCGAGTATCTGAAGCGATACAGCGAGGCATTTTCTCAGCCAGGGCAGGGTGTATTTTCTTCCTGCTCACGCTACACTGTGCTTGGACTTACGGTTGATGAGGTACAGGGGACTTAAGGCGAGACCACCAGTTCCATTTTGCGGTTTTCATGAACGCTTTGCAGAAGCACCTCTCCCATTGCTATTTTCTTGGATTTTCCCATGAACGTCCCTGAGCAGTACTCACCTGGGAGCCACTGGTGCATCCTGGGCAATGGAGTCCGCTGATTTTCTCGGACCCTGCATACTGAGGACTTTTCTGCTGAGGGGCGGAGCGGACACTCGCACCAATCATAGTGCGGTGGGGTGCATTAACAAACTGCAGAACGTCAGGACTTCCGTCATTACCACCGCAGTCGCTGATGAGGCCATACCGGCCGAAATGCATTCGCCATCAATCTGAAATAAAGGGTGTTGCCTTTTTAAATCCCCGTCGAGGCTCCTGCTTCTTTCTTCGAGAGGAGGTGTTTTTTTCACATTGCTGCGCGCTTTCCAGAGGCGCGGTTCAGAAGCCCCCCCATCACAAGTGGCCTGAGAATCTGGAGCCTGCTTCGGCATCAGCGTGTTTCTTCAAGTTATTGAATATCTACAGGCTCGCCGGCAGTCCGAGTATCTGAAGCGATACAGCGAGGCATTTTCTCAGCCAGGACAGGGTGTATTTTCTTCCTGCTCACGCTACACTGTGCTTGGACTTACGGTTGATGAGGTACAGGGGACTTAAGGCGAGACCACCAGTTTCATTTTGCGGTTTTCATGAACGCTTTGCAGAAGCACCTCTCCCATTGCTATTTTCTTGGATTTTCCCATGAACGTCCCTGAGCAGTACTCACCTGGGAGCCACTGGAGAAGTGTGGCTCACTGGTTAGAGGAGGCAGACCTGGAAGCAGAGGTCAGCCCGGGACCAGGGTTCAATTCCCGGCTCGGCGGGGTCTTGAGTCCTAAAATGTCCATAGACTCGACAATTCTCGCTCCGGTGCCTACTCGATTCATGGGTTCACACTCTGCGACTCTGGGCAATAGCTTGCTTAATCTCCACAACGGCCCCTCGCAGCGGGATGCCTGGCTTTCACCTTGCGGATACCCTGCCGGGTTTATCTCACAGGGGAATACCAGGACGGGTTCCCTAAGCAAGCGCTTAGAAACCGCTTGGTGATTTGCGCTATATAAATTCCTGTACTGGTGCATCCTGGGCAATGGAGTCCACTGATTTTCTCGGACCCTGCATACTGAGGACTTTTCTTCTGAGGGGCGGAGCGGACACTCGCACCTATCATAGTGCGGTGGGGTGCATTAACGAACGTCAGGACTTCCGTCATTACCACCGCAGGCGCTGATGAGGCCATACCGGCCGAAATGCATTCGCCATCAATTTGAAATAAAGGGTGTTGCCTTTTTAAATCCCCGTCGAGGCTCCTGCTTCTTTCTTCGAGAGGAGGTGTTTTTTTCATATATATATATATATATATATATGGTATGCAGCATTTAGAACGCAAGCATTACCACGGAATACCTTTACAACGCGGGCGTAACAACGAAAGTTGTTACCACGCATTGCGCTGGGGGGCGCTCAAGGATAGTAAATGATTTAATTTACTATCCCAACACCTTCCCTACTATCCACGGGGACTGGTGTTGGAATAGTAAATTAAATTAATCAATTTTGCGCCCCCCCCAGCGCAATGCGTGGTAACAACTTTCGTTGTTACGAACGCGTTGTAAAGGTACGCGTTGTCAATGTATGCGTTCTAACGTCATACATCCTATATATATATATATATATATATATATATATATATATGTATATATATATATTGTATTGATTACTAAACACTCTCTAGCCAGGTACACAACATAAACACGATAGAACTTAAGTAAATAGCACAATACACAATGGGCCCCACGGGGAGACCAAACCATATATTAAGAAAGTGGTATAAGAACCACGACTTGACTAGACACAAGGCCTAGAGCCTGTAGAATCGCCGGGACCCCAAGGAACCACCCAAGGTAGTGACTCAGGGGACCCATGGGCGACGTGTGCAGTGAGAGAACACAGCTGCGAGCTCCGTTAGCTTCTATATGGAAAGTCACGTTGAAATTTTAAAGTTTAAGGACACTTAGGAGAGGACTTTGAGCAGACCCCTTTAGGCTTAAGGGGTTCTAGGGCTATCACCTACAGGTGCACCGTAGAACTCAAGTTACCTCACCCAGAGAAGCCGGGTGCATAGGTGTCAAATGGTGTTGAGAATTGTTGCTGTTTTCAATGGCGACCTGCTGCAAAGTGCTGCTGCCATGAAGAAGGAAAGTGTCCGGTGTGATCCAAGCCTGGATTGAAAATGTGAAGAACCTGAAAGCAGAGGGGACAGAGTCTGGGTCACTTGCCAGTGAACAGGGGCATGATAGACGAGGCCGACCGATGTCAGGTGATTCAGGTGCGAAGAGGTGAAGCTTGACTCTGCAGCAACGAGGACCCGGAGGCATAGACGATGACCAGGAGCTGGATTTGAGCTGTCCCACAAAGCATGTCGAGTGCTGCGGCATCGATGCTCGATTGAACACAAGCCTTAGCAACAGCAACCCATGCAGAAGGAGAAAATATGCTTCGTTGTGGATCAGCAGGGTCCAGGGGACTCACCAAGTGATTTAGAGTCAGGGCACATCTGGAGCAACCAGGGAAGCCCAAGTAAAGTTAAAGTTGCCTTCTCAGGGACCCACAGGTCGACGAACCAGGGATCGCAAAGGTACCTCGAGAGAAAACCCAAAGGGTTGGCTCACTGAACACTCGTGGAGTGAAGGCCAACAATCTTTGGTGGAAATGCTGCTCGGGGTCTGGGCTACAAGTAACCCAAAGCACAGACTCAAGGATCGCCAAAAAGCATATGCACTTGCTAATGTGCATGGTGTCCAGGGGTTCCGGTTCCACTGTCCCCATGAGGGCTACGGGTCTCAGCCTTTCTGAGAGCTCGAGTTAGCCTCTGGGAAGTCTGGAAACCCACCCCCTGTGTTGCAAATTCTTTGGAGTCTGGAGGGAGCTTCGGAGATGCAAACCGGTCAAATGCGTCTTTGGTGCCTGCCACTCAGGGGAGTAACTCCTTTACTTAAAGGGAGATTCTTCAGTCATCTAGTGTCATGTAGATCGTCGAAGTTCCAGGATTTAGTATCAGAGTTTCGTCCAGGTAAATCTAAAGTCCTGTAGTCAGGGGTTCCTACTTTATACCCAAGGAAGGGGTGAGACAAACTCTGGGAACCCACCTATGGGAGTGTTTAGGAATAGGGGTGGCAACACCCATTTTCTTTGTCCAGTTTCGCGCCAGAGCAGGGGCTGGTAGCCCCTGCAACTGGTATGAACTGGGCTATGCACGGGGACACCGAATGTGCCCCGAGTGCAGACTTCAAAGCACTCTTGGAGTGCACCTGCACAGACCCAAATACACTAAAGCCTATTTGGGAGGTTGTTACACCTCCCTGTGACAGGAAACTTTTAGTCCAGGCCTCCCCTGCCAGAGTGTTGTCCTGCAGCAGAAGGCCTGACTCCTGTCTGTGGCTGCAGCATCCATTTTGTGATGCCAGGGTTAAGGAAAGCTAGTGCCGGGTAGCCCGGTGCCCCACACTAGTGGTTCTACCATGGAGAAATCATACCTCCCACACCAGTTACTGGTGTGGAGGTATGATTCCAAGGTGTTTTTTACCCCAAAAACCACATGGTCCTGTGAAGCCACAAGGTTATACCGCACTTAAGAGTATATGGTCTAGGCTGCATCACTAGCAACCCCGGAAGATAGATTCCGAAGGCTGCAGAGGGGCTCTGCTCATGCATGGGCACCCTCTCACACCAATCCCAGCACCCTGCCTTCAGGATTGATAAGGCCTGCCATAGGGGTGACTGATAGGTACATATGTGTAGTGATAAGATAGATACAGGAAACCTATATATGAGTAAGGGGTGCCTATACCACCTTACACAGGCTGGTGTAGCAGGCCATTATGTCATTTTGGAAGGCTTCCCAGGGGTGGTATAATACATGCTGCAGCCCCTGGGAGGCCTCTGGGGTACCTATGCCCTGGGTACATAGTATACCATATACTAGGGATTTATGAGGGTACCCTAGAATCCAATCTGGAATGTATCTAAAGTACATGGAATCAATTCATAAGAGAAAGCAGACAGGCTGGGGACCTGGTTAGCAGGTTCCCAGCCAAACTAGGTCAAAAACCATCAAAACACAAGGAAAAAAGTGGGGGCAACCATGTAGTCAGATTCCACCTTCCTACAAGGAACACAATAATAGCACAGTGGAGTGTGATGACCTCGTCAAAATACAGTTAATGTGACTGTCTGGGAATTAAAAAGAAACCAAGTAGTAGTGGGCTGACCAAGGGATGAATAGAGAAAGCTATTATATGGCCATCACAAGGTTGAACTGGAACAGTGACAGAGTGGTAATTCAGACGAAGATAGGGAGCACTGCTCATGTGCCAAGCCGACTGCATAATATGAACATACTGATACTTTAAAAAGCAGTGGGTAGAGCAGGAAGAGAAATATTGTGACAATCCATGGAAAAAAAGAACTTTGTGCTACTCTGACTATTCTGGGAACAAAAATAGGGGAAACATCCTTAACCACGATGTTTAAACAACTACTTACCGGAACAACGAAGAGTGAACAACGAAGAAGGCTGAACCACGAAGGTAACATCCACGAACGACGGAACATCGAAGGATGGAACCACAACTTTTAGAACACCGGAGCATGCTAGGAAAACAATTGAAAGGGTAGAAGGGGGGTGTCGGGGGACTCCCCCCACAAAAAAAAAAATATATATATAGTAAAAAATATACGTGGAAGATTAAAATCGTAATAGATTAAAATCAAATACAGCAAAGGTTGTTGAAGAAATTAGTTTACAAAAAAATTACCGGTTTATGTCAGGAGATGGCAGTGTTGCTTTCATTTTAAAAATTGTAAAAGCATAAGATTCACGAACAGAATATGGAATTAAAACTAAAAATGTCGTTGTTTAGGGAGAAGTGGTTTAAAATGTAGTGGTTAAGAAAAAGTTGTGGTTTAGCCTTCGTTGTAAAAGAAGTCGTGGTTTAGGCAGTAGTTGTTAAGTTATACAATCCAAAAATAGACATAGTTCCCGATTACCAATTTGTGGCTACATTTTTAGCCCTGTGCAACAGCAGTCAAATATATGAGTAATGGATTAATCACAGCAGAGCCTGTAATTTTCCTGAGTAAAACATGGGGATACACTCTGATACATACAAGGACTAGGTGCAGTAAGTACGTAATTTTAAATTTTCTGAGTGTCAACTTGGGCCAAAGAGGTTATTAATGCTGCTGATAGATATTACATCCTAAGAAAATGTTGTGTACCCAGTACGGCGTCTCCCCCTCTGTGCCCAATCATAATCAAGGTCATAGAAAGGATCATAATCCAGAGAAACAATAGAAATATGGTGAAAATATTGCAACCACGTAGCAGAACAGCACTATGAAGGGGTGAATTAAATATCTGCATATATTCACTCTGAATGACTGGTTATGGAAGAAAACAATGAGTCAAGAGTCATGTGCGACATTCATTAGCAAATAATCCTTACTGAAACAAGGATGCATTTCCACTGTGCCAAGTCAAAGGTTCTTTCCGTTGAAGCTGAAATAGCAGTTGGAAAAAAAGATATATAGGTAAGTAAAGGTAAACGTCAAGACGCATTTTAAAGGCCATGGGCTTACATACCAAGCACTGGCAGAAGTAGAATCACACAATTCAAAGTGTGAAAAATGTGTCTGTTGGTTCAGCCTCACCTAGTAATTGATTGCAAGGCCCTCACTTATTCATGTGCACTTGATGTTACTCTTAACTCCTTAAATCAGTGTATTACAGAGCTTCTGCCCTTAAACATTTCGGCTGTCAGGTGCAACCGTGATCACAAAGGGGATCACCATCATAGTTCAGAGTTAAAAAGTGAATACTTGCTCTAAAATTACATACACATAGACAAATACTCTTTTGCTATATCCAAGACCAAAATGATTTTAACACTTCATAATTCAACTTCATAATTCACTTAAATGAAATTATAATAAGTAATATCTACCTAAAACACATTAAAAACACTTCGGCATGATAACTGGTATACACAGGCTGAAATATGTCTTGTGTTTCAGAAAACAAGGGTGTGCAACCTAACAGTAATACATATCAATTCATTACTACCAACGTAATATAACCAACTCTTCTTAATGTCCCTCACTTTGAAATTTTCACATAGTAGAATTCAGTTATGCAACATTTAAAACATTTCTTTTAACTGCAAATAATGGTTGAACCAGTGTCCTAACATTTTCCTACATATTACTTGCGGTGAAATACCCTGTTCAGCCTTACTCTTCATGCAAACAATGTTATGTCTAAGTAGACTAATCTACCCTCCCATGTACCCTGACTAATACCTGCTTCTAATATAAAAGTAGAGACAACGTTTGGTGTTAATAAATGTGTTTTGTATTGAAGCCACCTGTGGTCTTTTTTCAAGCTCAATAATTTCAAAGAAGTGGTGATATTACATTGTTAAAATAAGTCACAAATGAAATATAAGACCTGTTGCGTATCTGAGAAGTGTAATAATCATGATGGCCTTGGATATATTGAAGAATTATTTTTTCTATGTTCATGGAATCTTTGAGCAAATGTGCACTTTAAAACATGGATTCAAGATACCGCTTCATTATGTGATCAAGCTTGCGTCTGACAGCTGAAGCACTTCATTGCAGAAGCTTTGTCACTAACTGATTTTCAGCAAACGAATGCTGTCAACATGAGGAAGGAACACAGAACTTGCATGAAGCTTCTGTCTATGCGGTTTGGAGTATGGCAGCAGCTGGCTACAAAAAATGACTGTGTGTATTTCTTTCTTTTTTTTTTGTTGCTTACTTATACAGACCTCCTCATTTACGGATCTATTGTGTCATATCAAACACATTCTCTTCTGTGCTCCACAGCATTCACAATGGGCCAATCAGCCCTAGGCTAACTTCACTGAGTGATGACATTCTACTTTTACACAAAGAGTATATTCACACCCAAAGTATTTTTCTTTAGTTCCTGGGACTACTATGGGAATGTGGACTTTTCAAGACCAAAACAATATTTTATGCTTTAGACAATATGTTTTTTATCTTGGTTAGTACAAAAACCGTTAAAAAATACAAGCGTGACAAAGCCTAAAAGCTAGCAGCAAACACCAGAATTATTAGCTTTGTCAATGCTTGTTTAAATGCCATTAGTGCTTGTTTAATTTGTGTGCTCACTGGCTCATGCTTTGGTGTCTTACCTTCTAAATATGCTATCATGGGCGGAATCTTCATTTTTGCGAGTCCCACTAGAAATGGGTAGTTTGCAGGAATCAGGTGCTCGAGAAGAGCCAACACCGAGGTTCCCCTTTCGACATCCCAGTGGGGATTAGAGGAAATTACCTGAAAATCCATAAAAAAAGTATTCAAAACGTGATCATTTCATCAGGTCTTATTCTCTAGGCTTTAGAGTATCTGTAAATGCTATCTTGTTTTATATACAATTCACATTTTGGCTGTTTCGGTACAATGTAAGCAGTATGTTGTACTGATAAGCAATTGACTGGAAATAAAACCATCAAATTCATATGGATAAAAGCTGAGTTGAATTCAAGATCTTAATGGGCAAATTGTATAGAAATGCCAGCAAATAACTTGGGAAAAGGGATCTGGTGGAATATGGTGGGGGTGGTATGTGATACTCACTAGTAATCTGATGAACAGGCTGCGCATTGGAAGGCCTTTAGCTGTTTAGATACAAAAGAAAGAAGCTGTGTCATACTCCTGTCATATAATACTGAGTAACACTTGCTAAAGAAAGATATATGGCTGATACACACACTTATGACACATAGTTGTACCTACAAAGAAGAGGGTGGGGTGATGGGTGACATTTCATTGATGCTCTAGAGGTCATGAGGATACTTTGAGATCACTGCAGATACTGGCAAAGGTCCCCTACCACTAAGGTTGCTGCTAGAGTTGTAAGGTACCTCTGTGTCCTCTGTTACAATGCTCCCCCTCCCACCCCCAGCAGTTGCTGTCAAGGAATGACCTAAGCTGTCATGCACAGATCCCCCCTGCAGCTGTCATTGCGGGGCAAAAGTCTTCATTGGGATAAGAGAGGATGCCGCAGTAGCTGTGGACCTGCTTTGCATCCTGAATGGACCATGTCATTCTGTGACAGCGGATACCCGTAAGAAAATAGGACTCCAGAACATGTTCTTGCATATCCATTTTCTAATAATGTTAATGACCTGTGAGGCAGGCAATATAGGGGCACATATTGCCTGTTCTCTACTGCTTACGACCCCGTAACACAGGTGACAAAGAAATAGACTATGATATCATCTGTCCAGGTCACTTGCACTTTAGCAACACAGCCAATAGAAAACTGAGTGAGGAGAGCTAATTGGAACCCTGGAAATGCAGCATGCAATTACAGGTACTCACCCACAGATGCAAATCTTCCTCCTAACCTTGGAGTCAGTCTAAATAATTTTTTTCACTTACCCTCATTGAGCAGGCATCCTTGTGTACCAGGTCCATAAGTCAAGTGGGGGCCAATTACTTGTATTCTAGTCTGGATCTGAGGTCCAAAATGTTGAACCAGAAACATTGCAGAGAAAAATATAATAACTAAAAGTAACTCCAGGGAGGAATAAAATACACCCCTGTTGCTGTCAACAAAATTAAACGCGTATAAATAGGTAGCATACCCAGAAGGGTCTGATCAGCATACCAGACAGAAGTAATTCCAAAGAGAGCAAAAACACTCCAAGGTATGCAGAGGAGCATGACAGGGGTTGAGAGCATTAACCAGATGAAGAGATGAAACCAACAGGAAAGTAGCTTTATGGCTGGCTAACTGCAAAAAGTATGTAGAGAGCAGCAACATTGGCACAGATACGTATAACTCTAAAAGGAGAGCAAAAACTGTTATTTGAAAGAAGGACACCCACATGCTATAATAAATCAACCACAACTACTGAGCTAATGGACTGATTTTTTACCTCATGCCATATCATGACTATGTAAGAGGTGATCTGGGGAGCTGAGGAGGAAGCATTAACCACCTTCAATGATCAATCCCACAGTATCAATGAGTGGGATGCATAAGACTCACCACATTTCTGAAAGTTGATGCTTGCTCGTTTATCCACAACAAGTATCATCTGGCACAGAGCTGGCACAGATGAAATATAGTCCTCTTCCAGCATGTAGCTCACAATCTCTTTCCAAAATTCCTGCAAGAAAGACCGGCAAATGCGTTATTTGTATCATTAGCATTTAATAAGGCTTTATTTCCACAGATAAAAAGTCATTCCCGGTGGGAGGGTTTTTGGCACCTAAGGTCATGTGTCATTTTCTAGATCCACCTCTCCTGGAGATGGGGTTACATTTAATTCTTACCCTTCCTTATACCATTCCTTGCTGATGGTGTCCAAGGCAGATTCCTAGTATTACACTCATGTAGCACCAACCCTGTTTAATGCTACAATCTGTGGCTCTGCATCCAAGGAGAATGAAGACATTATTTGCAGAAAATGTGTGCAACATTTACTCTCCAAAAACCCTGCAAGTGAGCTGAACTTTGCAAATGATCTCATTATCTGCTGTTATCTTCATATAATTATCTTTATCAATGTGCCAGAGTATGCAAAGCCATTGTTGGGAATGCAAGACCCTGTTGATGTGAAATATTGGTGACTGATGGAGCAGATAACAAATATTAGATGCAAATTGAGTAGCAATGTTTTGCAATATCACTCATGTACCATTCAGTCTCATTTCAAACTGGTTATTTAGAAGAATGCAAAACCTCCTGCCTCATTAAAATGAATGAGGTAGTATTTGATTAGCAATCTTCCCCGAATGCTGCAAACACTGGGAATGAGGACCGCATGGGACAGCAGACCTCCATCCCAACAGCAGAGGAAACAGCCTTTAAATCGCGTCTCGAACCACGCCATGCTTAAAAACGTGGTCCAAACCACAAATGCATCTTTACAATGCTTCCTTTTAAAAATGCAAGTCATTACAACAAGTGTTGGACTTTAAATCTAACACTTTCCCTACTTTTGCACAGACTGGAGTTGGAATAGTAAATTGTACTATTCCAAAGTCCAGCGCTTTCCCTAAGGCAAGTCATCGTAACAACTTGTGTGGCAAAGGAATGCATTTTAAACATGCATTTGTGGTTCAGACCACGTTGTTAAGGCAGGCGTGATGAATGCCTGCATGGTTCCCACATACAACCCTGTAGCAGAGGGAGCTTTACTAAAACATGCTTGTATGTGAGGTGGAGGATAATTAAGATCACCTGGGAAATCAGGACTCTCTGGATATTCTGCAATTTATATTTTCTACACTCCTAGTTAAATGTCCCACCTTGTTTCACATCCTTCTCACTTACCTCATCAGTATTTCTATGGCGTAATGCAATTTTATTGAGGAACTGAGAGATTTGAATGCAGATGGTCTCTTCCTCAACATCAGACTCATGATCCATGTGACTAGTACACTGTGAAAATATGGAAAGCAAAAGAAGTAAAGTAACATGTATTTTCACATGATTTTCACTATGTTTTCTCTCCTTACGGAGGGACAAGAGATGTGAGAGTCAAAACATTACAATTTACTAATCCAAGTTGCAAGCCAAAGAGAATCTCTTGGCTTAAATTCAAATGTGAAAACAAAAACAATCACCTCAAACATGTAAATAAAAATGTATAAATGAGGTTATGCTCTCATGCTCTGCTCTGTATTATTATTCAGTAATTTGGCAGGGAATGGTATAGCATTCATATACAGCAGATATATTGGTGGACTCACTTATAATATGTAAGTGTCTGATACATGGGACACTACACCTGAGACATTGCACCTCAGGCACCTCAAGGTAGTCTCTCATCCTTACCACAGAGATTGGGCTGCTAATGCACCCTCCCCCCACCGCTTGATGGGGAAGTATGTGCTATATTATGGGACTTTTTACTCTTAATAAGGACAAAAGAATACCAGGAACTACATTTTTGGGAGACATTGTTGATATGAAACATTGATTTGAAGTATATTTGTGCTACTTTGCGCAGGATTTGGTAGTTTGCCCTGTCAGGCATTTGAACAGTAAAGAAGGGTATGTAACAGGATAATACACTGTCAGTGACATCATTTAATGCAGTAGCGGAATGCCCTTGTGCCTTGCCCAATCACCCTAGAAGCTCTGGTAAAGTCTAATGGTCAGTTGCCTTTCATAGGCTGGATTGTGTGGTAGGCCTCTGCACTGCCTGTGAGCACTGCTGTGGATCCTCTGCCATTCCCACGGTGTCTGAGCATTTTTATTTCAGGTGCAAATGTAAGCAGATATATGGAGCAAGGGAGACCTTTAAAGCGAGGGAGGGTGAAAGACATACTGGGGTGGTAGTGGGGAAACATTAGGCTCAAATGGAGTACATGGAATGTCAAGGCGGGCCTATGGGAACTAAGTAGAGGGACACAAGGTCTATATTCCACCACCCGGGGCAAATATGGAACACTGCAGATCTATATTATATGACATAGGAGCTTCATCGGGGCACAAGGGGGCTAAAAGGTTCCCTTATTTATTTTTGACTGACTACGATTGCTGTTCCCTAACACATTCACTTAAACAAATATGTACATCTACCACTTACTTTCTCTTTGGTGAGGAGGTTGTACTTTTTGAGCACATATTCAATCACAGCTCTTCCGTTCACATCATAATAACCTTTGGATGTTAAACTGGATATTAAACCTAAAGTAGCAAGAATAACCTATAATAAAAAAAAATGGTAAGCATGTTTAGTGAGAAACCCTTTTGGCATATAAATAGGATCAAATCCCACATTCTGGTGAGGGAGCAGCAAGGGAGTGTGAGGAAACCATACAATCTCTCCTTCCCTTTTGTTCACAGAGGATAGAAAATATTGGGAAAGGGTTATTAAGACACTCTGAGAATAAAACTGGAGTCAATTTAATTTAACTGTTTTTACAGAGTGTCTGACCGAAGTGCAATTGAGGAAATATTCAAACATGCCAGGTAGACTACACCTTCAATAGGTGCCTGGGACTTGGTGAAATATTGCAAAATATGTCCAGGTAGGTTACAATCAACAAAGAACCTCTCAGGACCTGGTATTGATTACAAAAAATGAGACTGAAAAATAGGCTGTGGATTTCACTACTGTGGGAATTAAAACAACCAATAGTAGTCTGTGGGAAGAATGATGGCCTCTTTCTAACTCCACCCGCAGGATATAGCAAACCTACACCATCCCCACTCTGACATCAGTTAACAAATGGGTTAAAGTACTGAAAGTCCATTATCCCACACCTTGATGTTTGGTTGGTCCATATCACTTTCAAGAAGTCATTTGGTCCCAAGACCGTAAATAGTCATGGTCTCCTATATCCACGTATCAGGGTTAAAATTCACGTCCCTAATATGGCTCTGTATGGTGCATATTTGCACAAGCTGGCCCCGATGGCTTCAACCACCAAAGAATACATCCATGTTTGATTTCTGTGATAGACTGTCAAGTATCTAAAGTCAACTGGATTTATATCATGAGGTTAAAAATGACAAACCCATTACACCCCCCAAAGAGAATACATTAGAGACCCAGTAATGGAAATACAGGTTTTGTTGATTATCAAAAAAAAATTACTTTTGCGATTTTCTCTTATGCCTATGTCCTGTACTTTCTTACATGCTGACCATGGTGATGCTGTTATTGAAGTTACCTGCTTTCTCAATGTCACTGAAGTTGGGCACATTGTGGACATATATGGCGTCAAGAAAGTTACATATATTCCAATCTCTGCAGACAATACATCTTTTATATCACAATTTGACTTTTCACATGTGCACACTGAATATTATTCTGCACTATTGATCTACGTTTCGTGGGATTTTGCTGAGACATAGCCCAAATAACATTCTTGGAAGAGACCTTTGACTCATCAACAAAATATCTTACTCCCCGGTTGTTAAAGGTTTGAGCAGATATTATTATTCTAAACTTCAAATCCCCTGATTTGATTATCAACACTCTCCTCTTCAGTGAAGGGTGTCACAGACCAACTGAATGTGAAATACAGACCAAACACGTGGACAGCACAAAAGAATTGTTTCTTAACACACATTTATTTAACAATTAGGGACCAGTGCGTAGGACAGGAAAACTGGGATATGTCCACTTGGACAGGGAAACAATGGAACACAGGATGCACTGAACAGACACACATAAATGGAGGTTCCATGACCCAACCACTCCAGGAAGAGTTGCCTTGGAGAAAATCAACAGACTGTGGTATGCATACCACTGCTATGGGTCCTTGTAAGTAGAGAATACTGCACTATCCAAAAAGTGCAAAACTGTAATTAGATTAAGGTGTTGGGTATGAAACTGCTTTAACACAGATTGGTTCACACATAATAGCTTGATGGTACCTTGCGATTGTCATCCTCAAGCACGTGACAGACAGCATCCAGATAAGAGGCACCTTCTGAATCTACGAAATAAAGCCATACACCAAATGTTCATAACACATAGATATTGTCTTTGTCTAGTAAGATCAAGATTAATAGATAAGTAGATGAAGTTTCCACTATCAACTGTGCTGACCACCCTGAGGGTCCTGTATTTTAGTATTGGTTTGCGAGTCTGTGACAGTGAGTCCCATGGGCCTATCAATGCTTTCCTGTTCCACTGTACATGTCTTTATCATCATGTCCATCTGAGCGTGTCTTTGTCTTCCTGCTCCACATTTTATGTCCCTTTTTATTCCTGTCCAGTATCTATGTCAGGATCTCTGTTCACAGTGTCCATGTCCCATTAATGGCTCACAATGGGAACAATTAACGGAAAAGACAGAGGTGGCATTGTTTGACCACTACTTTATTTTTTCACCACAATTCATGTTATTGAAGATGATGGAAGGGAGGCTTGATCTTAAATTACAGTGCTCTACCAGAAACTATTCGCAGTTAATATAGCTGAGGAATATGAAATTGAACTGATTTGCTCAGAGCTGCACCATATTGGTTAAGTAAGGGAGTACGTTGGGACTACAATTTAGGGCTCCAGATTCCATGACACACATTTTAGTCCTTTAACTATTCTCCATGTCTACCTAAATCACACACTGACACCTACTCACTGACAGTCTTACCAGTTTCAGCAAGAAGCTTGCAGAGCAGCTGTATTGTTACTGCACGAGACTCTGCACCCATCTGGATCAAGCTACTTTCAAAATATTGAAGGACCTCACTAGAGTGAGAATGGGCTGCAAGATTAAAGTGAAGAGAAAAATAGACATAATGAAAAAAACACAACATAAAATCATGCAAGGAGAAACTCAATGCAGGGGAGCAGGTCATCAAGGCCAAATATACGGATAATCTTCAACTCATATCCAGGAGGTACGATATCAATGGTCTACAACATTTAATGATGATCTTAGGAGCACATAGTACTCATGTGATTACTATAGCTGTATATAGTAAAGTGGACTCCATTTTCCAGTAAAAGTCAACAAATGCACTGGGAAGGGAGATAAAAACTCAAGCAATATTAGGTTTTAGGAAGATCAAGTTATATGCAGGGCAGGGAACAGAAACTAATGTTTCTGAGGACCTGATCCCTAGTAAAGATCATAATATACTTGCAGTATCACAAATAAAAACATACATGCAATTTTTGACCAACTTACCCAGTGACAGGATAATGGCTGTGGACACCTTGAGTGGCTCTTCCCTTTCATCGGAAACTCCCCTTGAGGGTGTGCAGATCTGTCAATAACAAACCAATAATAAACAATAATTGAAGCTAGGCTATCTGAAAGCCAATCCCGTACATCTAGACAGCAAATAACTTTCAGTCGGAGAATGACAGCATAAGAATTTGTGAGGCCTTGTGGGGCCATGATCCATACAGCGCTACAGCAAATTCAATTGCGTGGAAAACAGCATTATCTGGGAGTCCAATATTGGTGGAATGAGTAATGAATTTCCTTCAATTGATGTTATTAATCAGATGTATATGATATATACTGTTTATTATTAAACCTAGCGATTTATGACATGTGATGTTTTTAAACCTCTTTGTATCAACCGTTTAAGCATTGGGTTTCCTGTTGTTGGGAATGTCACAGAGAGTCCAGTAAATGTTATATAGAAAAGTCTGGATGGACAATTGATCCTCCGAGATAAGCTTTATTAGCGATTATGTCTCTGTTGTAAACCATTGTTATTTGGTAAGACGTTTCTCTTTCAGGTCGGTATCCTTCTCTGTTACCTATTGTGAGAGTCATAGTTGCAGAGAGGTGGATTTATGGGTGGCTCCTGCCTAGTACCTCACTACGCTGACAGTTCTGACATGGTTTTTGCAATAATCTTCTTTCTTTGCATTCTTGATGATAATTGGTTCATATTGATGAGACTCTGTGTGTTGGTCTGGCATGAATCACACTGAAATGTGTCATGTGTCGGGAAAATGTTTAAAAATGATATAGTGGGAAGGAAAAGTACAAGGCCATTAGAACTTTCACCATCTCTGACTACAGGATGACCCAAAGCAATATAATATGGAAGCTCACATCTGGGATGCACGCATGAGCAGATTTTCATGTTTTGTTTTGTACATTTGCTACCATTTGGTGATCCTGGGTCTACATGCGGGGATCTAGTTCACAGTAGGGAATACCTGGGGGTGAATAAGTGAAGATCCCACACTACAAAGTAGCGGTGTGAATAAATACCTGCTCTGATTGCTTTCGAGAGGCATGACCCCTGGTTACATCGAAAAATGCAAATGGCATATGCTCTTTTTTCAGTTGCTGAGATTGCACAAGGCTTTTTATGGATTATAATTTAATATTTTTTCCCAAATGTTCTCCTTTAAAAACACTCTTGCTATAAATGGGAACAATGTGGTTCTTTTATTTGTTACAATATGTTACATAGGAAATGACTGTTGTTTCCCACTGCGATACTTTGTATATCCTCATGTATATACTTACCAGGTGATGCAGGGCTGCAAGAACATTTGGCACAGTTCCATTCAGGCCTCTGCAATTCTTAGTAAAAGCTGCGTGCATGCATAACTCAAGGGTCTGTAAGGAGATAAGAAAACTGGGGTGAGGCCAAAGGGCAATTTTAGGAAATGGTGATGGTCAGTGGTGAGTTACAAACTTTAAAGTGTAAATTCTGAATGAATGCCAGAGTGAGTTTGTGTCTGAATGAGCTCTCATGTGTTCTAATTCTTAATAGACATTACCACGAGTACATGTTGACAGATGACCATTCATAGGTTTAATTATTTCTTCTCTGGTTTGTCTGTTTTCTTGACTTGCTGTGCTTCACATAGTAGTGTTCTCTGTTGGCATCAGATGTTGGATTGTGGTCTGTCAAGGAACCACAACCAAACGAACAAGTTACTTACCTTCGGTAACGCTTTTTCTGGTAGATACAATACCTGCCTGTGGATTCCTCACCTTGTGAATATCCCCCTTGCGTTAGCAACGTTCGGAAATTTTCTTCGTAGTACGCCGACGTGGGCGACGTCACAGGAGCACGCATCGCGCGTGACTCCGTCTGACGTCACTGACCCCATATCAGGCCCACGCCGGCGTGATGACGTCAGTTCCGCCCTTTTTTCCATGCCTTCGAGGCACACGGACGGACCAACGATAGCAAATATGCAAATATACAATGTACACAGTACATATAGAACAAAATCAATACAATAGTATAAACCATATATACAAAAAGACCAGGTATAGCAGAGTGGACAACGGGGAGGCGGGTGGGCATGTGAGGAATCCACAGGCAGATATTGTATCTACCAGAAAAAGCGTTACCGAAGGTAAGTAACTTGTTCTTCTGATAGATACATCTGCCGTGTGGATTCCTCACCTTGTGAATAGATTCCCACAGCAGTCCCCACTCCCGGAGGAGGGTGTCCACCCTGCTACTCCAGGAAATCTTGGAGGACAGAGCGCGCGAAGTGACCATCCCTCCTCACCTCGGTATCCAAGCAGTAATGCTTCGCGAAAGTGTGGAGGGAGGCCCAAGTCGCGGCCCTGCAAATATCCTCAACAGGTACACCCCTAGACAAAGCAGATGTTGCAGACTTTGCTCTAGTTGAATGTGCTCTAATACCCTCAGGAGGGTTCTTACCCGCAAGGGAGTAGCAGATTTTGATGCACAGGATTATCCACCTGGAAAGAGTGCGCTTGTGCACCGCTCTGCCCTTCTTGCAGCCAGCAAAGCCAACAAACAGCTGGTCGTCCATCCGGAAGTCCTTAGTCCTGTCCAGATAGAAAGACACCGCCCTCTTAGGATCCAGGCGATGCAGTCTCTCTTCCTCCTTAGACGGGTGAGGGGGAGGATAGAAGGTAGGAAGGGTAATGGACTGCCCAAGATGGAAAGGAGTCACCACCTTAGGCAGAAAAGCAGCCCTGGTCCTGAGAACCATCCTTTCAGCATGAATGGTCAGGAATGGGGGTTTCGAACTTAGAGCTTGAAGCTCACTAACCCTCCTTGCCGAGGTGATTGCAACGAGGAAGATCGTTTTAAAAGAGAGAAGCCTCAATGGACACTTGTGCAAGGGTTCGAAGGGAGAACCCATTAAGAAGGTCAGCACAAGATTCAAATCCCAATGAGGAACAACAAAAGGGGTAGGAGGGAACATATTTATGAGACCCCTCAAGAATCTTAAAACCACCGGAGATTTAAAGAGAGAGGGCTGATCCGGCAAACAGAGAAACGCCGATAAGGCTGAAAGATATCCCTTGACCGTGGCCACCGCCAAACCTTGCTGTGCCAGATAAAGAGCAAATTGTAAAATATTAGATAAATGAGCCTTCAAATGGTCAACATCCCTCTCCCTGCACCAAGAAACGAATTTCGACCACCTATAGGAGTAAATGGACTTAGTGGTGTCGCGCCTGGCAAGGAGAATGACATCCACCACATCGTGAGGGAGAGAAAAAGAACTCAAGTTGCCCCGTTCAATCTCCAGGCATGAAGGTGTAATGTCTGGAGGTGGGGGTGTAGAACCTGCCCCTCCATCTGAGAGAGAAGGTCTGCCCTGTGAGGGAGACGGAGCGGCGGGTGAGAGGAGAGGTGGAGAAGGTCCGAATACCACACCCTTCTCGGCCAATCCGGGGCGACCAATATGACTTGGGCCCGGTCTTGACGAATCTTCCTCAGAACCCGAGGAATCAAGGGTATGGGAGGAAACGCGTAAAGGAGTTGATTTCCCCAACTCAACTGAAACGCGTCCCCCAAAGCTCCTTGCAACGGATACTGGAGACTGCAGAATGACGGGCAGTGAGCATTCTCGCGAGTGGCGAATAGATCCACCCGAGGAGTCCGCCACATCTGAAAGATGTCGTGAACAACCTCCGGGTGAAGCCTCCACTCGTGGTCGGCAGAGAGTTGCCGACTGATCCTGTCTGCATGAACGTTCAGAACTCCGGCCAGATGATTTGCCACCAGACAAATCTGATGGTCCTGAACCCAAGACCAGAGCCGCAGAGCCTCTCTGCAGAGACACTGCGACCCTACTCCTCCCTGCTTGTTGATGTACCACATCGCGGTCGTGTTGTCCGTCAGGACTTGAACCGACCGACCGCGAAGGGAAGGGAGGAAGGCCTTGAGCGCCAAACGTATCGCCCTCAATTCCAGAAGGTTGATGTGAAACAACCTTTCTTCTGGAGACCAAAAACCCTTGACCTCCAGGTCTCCCAGATGAGCACCCCACCCGAGAGTGGATGCATCCGTTATCACTGTGGCCATTGATGGAGGCAGTTGAAAAGGCTTTCCTTGCGACAGATTGCCCTCTACGCCCCACCAAGACAGATCCGCTGCAGCTTCTCTGGAGATCTTCACTGACTCCCTGAGATCTCCGTTGTGCTGATACCACTGCCTGCGGAGGCACCACTGGAGTGCCCTCATGTGCCAGCGTGCATGACTGACCAACAGAATGCAAGAAGCCATCAGACCGAGCAGACGAAGGACCTTCAGGACTGGAACAACTGCTCCACTGTAGAATAAAGGAATCATTTCCTGTATGTCGCGAATCCTTTGAGGTGGAGGGAATGCACGACATACAGTAGTGTCCAGTACCGCACCTATGAACAGGTTGCGCTGGGAGGGCACCAGGTGAGACTTGGGTACGTTTATCGAAAAACCCAACCTGTGCAACAACTGAGTTGTCTCTTGCAGATGATGGAGCACCTTCTCCGGTGATTCCGCTTTGATCAGCCAATCGTCCAGATAAGGGAACACAGGCACCCCCGATCTTCTGAGATGCGCAGCCACCACTGCCATCACCTTGGTGAAAACTCGAGGCGCAGTAGTAAGTCCAAACGGCAGGACCGCAAATTGGTAGTGCTGCGATCCCACCGTAAAACGGAGATACTTCCTGTGCGACTTCAGGATTGGGATGTGAAAATACGCATCCTGCAAGTCGATCGACACCATCCAGTCTTCTTCCATCAGCGCCAGAAGAACCTGAGCAAGGGTGAGCATCTTGAACTTCTCCTGTTTGAGATAGAAGTTCAAAATCCTGAGATCCAGGATCGGCAGAAGCCTGCCATCCTTCTTGGGAATCAAGAAATACCGGGAGTAGCACCCTTGACCCCTCTCCTGCTCTGGAACCACCTCTATTGCACCCTTTCGGAACAGAGCCAGGACTTCTTCCTGCAGGAGAAGCAGGTGGTCCTCTGAACAATAACCTTGGCAAGGAGGGTAATTGGGAGGGAACTCCTGAAAAGGAAGTGCATACCCATTCTCTACGAGATTGAGAACCCAAAGATCTGATGTAACCGATTCCCAATCTCGTAGAAAATGAGTAAGCCGACCCCCTACTGGCCCTACATGATCCAGAATAGTGGATCTAGGGCTGCTTTGCTGATGCGGGTGGGGGTTGGGCATTATTGGAGGAAGTGGAGGAAGAGGAGACTTGACGCCCACGTCCACGACCCTTCTGTCTACCTCTATAGGACTTATATAGAGGGTTCTGCTGCTGTTGTTGTTGACCTTGTTTAAAGGGACGAAAAGAAGATCTACCAAATCCTCTGAACTTTCTAGTCATCGACCCTCTCATCTGGAGACCCAGAGATCTTGCAGTGGCACGGCTATCCTTAAACCTTTCCAAGGCTACATCAGCCTTTTTACCAAAAAGGCCAGTCCCTTCAAAAGGTAAGTCCAGCAACGTAGACTGCACATCCGCAGAGAAATCAGAGGACTTTAACCACGCGGCCCTACTGGTCGCAATAGAAGAACCCATAATTCTGGCAACAGAATCAACTGTGTCCATGCCACTCTGAATGACCATGCGTGCAGCAGCTTGAGTATCAGAGATCACCTCATTAAAGTTTTTCCTATCTTCCTCAGGAAGTTTAGGTGATAATTGCTTCACTGAGTCCATTAGTGCATGCACATACCTTCCTAAAACGCAAGTAGCATTTGTTGATTTAAGAGCCATGCTCCCAGAAGAGAAAGTCTTCTTCGCAGACTGATCTAATTTTTTTGATTCTTTGTCAGCTGGCACTTGAGGGAAAGAGCCTGCAGCCCTGTTAGAGCAAGCCGCCTGCACCACAAGACTTTCTGGAGAGGGATGGGAAGAAAGGAATGCAGGGTCATCAGGAGCCACCCTATAGCGCCTTGCAATAGCTCTTCCAAATCTCCTTTATTGGATCCGTCAAGGCATCAGTGAATGGCAGTGTAGGTTCAACAATGGAAGAAGGAGAGTGCAAAACTTCAGTGAGGATGTTGGGCTTGTACTCAACTGTGGGCAGCTTCAAGTTGAGAAGATCAGCAGCCTTCCTAATGACAACGTGGTAGGGTGCTACATCCCTAGACGGAGCATCAGAAGTCGAAGGTAGACCCCACTCAGGAGAGAGCTCCAGACCACTAGCATCACGGAGGTCCTCGAAATCCTCATCATGATCAGGAAGTTCGCCTTCTTCCACAGCTGAATCTTCATCTTCCCTTTGTTCGAGAAGACGTTGAGCCCTTCGTCTCGACCACTCCAATCGAATCGAGGTCGACGGATCCGGTAACGACCCCGACGGAGCCGGTTCCGATGTCGATCGAGGAGCCGGGGCAGCAGGACGAGACTCATGGACAGGTGTGGTACCTCGATCCCGTCTACGAGGTCGATCCGGAGTCGGCGAAGCCGCATGCGGAGTCGAAGACCTCGGCGGAGCCGTACCGAGCCAAGGTGCAAGAGGCGCCGGCATAAAAGGCATAAATGGAGCCGGGGCGTACGACTGAGGAATGCCCAAATTGTACGATAATAGACCCATGGGACCAACAGGTGCTCCAGCGGGGTACATCACCCTGGAATATACTCCAAACATCGCATTGAGAAAATGCGAGGGATCCTGACCAGGACCAGGAAAGGGAGGGTACGAACCTACCGGATGTTCCAACGGAGGTCGTTCCGACACATGCTCACCCTGACCCTCTGGGTCCACAGGAGTTTCCATCGGAGTCGGAGTCTGAGGAATCACTTCATCTTCCTCTTCATGTTCCGAAGGATGTAAGGATACTGGATCCGGTTCTGGTTCCGGAGTCGGAGAACCTTCGATTGATAAAGCAGGAGAAGGAGAGACAAAGTCCTTATGGTGTTTGCGAGACTTTTTCTTCGAGTCAGAGGATTCCTTCCCTGAATGATGTTTTGAACTGTGCTTCCTCCTCTTATGTTTTCTCCTCGAAGAGCTCGAAGCGTGACCTGAAGCCGACTTAGATCCAGACCTAGATCTCTCCCTGGATCTCGACTTCGCTCTAGATCTCGACTCCTCTCTAGATCTCGAACCCGCCCTGGATCTCGACGCCGATCTCAACTTCGATCGAGACCTTTGCTTCGACTTCGAGCGTCTCGACGTCGACCTCGAATACCTTCCAGTATCTTGTTTTACTTTCGCGAGAAGTAGTTTAGCTTCACGCTCACGAAGCGCCTTCGGGTTCATTTTAAAACAGGAATTACAGTTCTTAATGTCGTGATCCGAACCAAGACACCACAAACAATCCTTATGTGGGTCATTGATAGACATCTTGCTGGCACACGACCTACATTGTTTAAAACCTGTCTTCCTTGACGACAGCTTCGATGAAGAATTAAATCGTAAAAGAGAAACAGTGACAATTAAACGAAAGTCAGATACCAAGTATCAGAGAAGATCCCGAAAACCGTTAGCGTCGAAGACGCGGAAAAAAGGGAACTGACGTCATCACGCCGGCGTGGGCCTGATATGGGGTCGGTGACGTCAGACGGAGTCGCGCGCGATGCCGTGCTCCTGTGACGTCGCCCACGTCGGCGTACTACGAAGAAAATTTCCGAACGTTGCTGACGCAAGGGGGATATTCAGAAGGTGAGGAATCCACACGGCAGATGTATCTATCAGAAATATGCAGCATTTAACTGGGGCATGCCCTAACACATAGCTCAGAATCACTACTTGTCATTGTAGGCCCGGTATTCCTAGCCACTCTTGCTGATGGCCCTTGTCTCGGTTGTCCTAATTCTCTTGGTGGTTCGAATTCTCTGGGTTGTCTGCTGCTCCTGCTTCTTATGGTACTGTTGTCTAGATCCACTTAACCATCTTAGTCCATTCCTCCCTGGTCTTGGTCTTCCTGTTCCTGGTCCTCATGCTGGTATTGCTCTTGATGGCACTAATCAGTTTTGTTGCTCTCCCTTTCCTTTTTTCAAATCCTCATTCTGCCTTTGCTACTCCTGTACCTAGTCCAAATGATGTTTCTTCTTGTGAATCTCTTGATGGTTGTGTCCTGATCCTCCTGGTCATGGTCCACCAATTCTCTTGGTGAACCTGGTAATCCTAGTGCTCCTGGTATTCTTAGTTGCCTTTGTCCCTCTACTCCTGGTCATTCTCCTCTTCCTGGTCTCCCACCTGTAGACTTTCATCTTCATGCTCCTGGTTTACCAAGTCTTCATTTTTCTAGTTCCCCTAATCTTTGTGTTGATTTTCATGCTCTTCTTTTTTCTAGATCTCTTACTCCGGAACTTCCTCTTACTCTTCTTTCCCCTCTGCCACCTCGTAGTTTTCCTCAAACTCATCCTCCTGGTCTTCATCTACATATTCTTGGTCCTAGCCTCCTGGGTATTGTTCATTGTTCATAAGTGGCCCTCATCCTCCTGAGACCATCCGTCTGTTGGTAAACATTATCTTCACCATGGTGCTTCTTGCTTGTTCTTCCTTTTGGTCTGAGTTCTATTGGTCCTCATGATCTTCCTTGTCCTTATGTTGGTGGTCCTGCTAGTCCTGGTCATCCTCATCCTGGTACTCTGAATCTTCTGGTGCTATTCCTCCTAGCGGTCTTGGTGTTGGCCTTCAGGATGGTCATGGTGGTGACTGTTGTTCTGGACCTCCTGACCTCCTATTTCTCTTCTTGGCCCTCCTCCTCTTTCTGGTCTTCCTCCTCCTGGTTTTCTTCTTTTTTCTCCTACCTCTTCGAAGTCCTTTTCTTTGTCCTCCTGGTCTTGATCATTTTGGTTTTCTTAGTTCTGGGGCATGGTATTGGTCCCCTGTTGGTTCTAGTGTTCCAAATCCTTCTGGTGGCCTTGAAGTCCCAAAACTTCATGGGCATCTTTGTAAAGAAAATGTATGGAGTTTTATACAGCATGAACTTGACCCGGTATCGGGTGTCAGAGCGCTTTACATAGCACCAGTTGCATTACATGAGGACACATTCCTTTTTTTAGGCATGGGAGATTAAGTTATTTGCCCAGAATCACAGGATGTTCAGCGTCATTGCCGAAACTCGAACCCGGTTCCCCAGATTCAAGGTTAACTGCCCTAGTCATTGGGCCAACTCCTCTCCCCACTTGACCCCCCCCTACTAGTCATCCTCATGGTCATCTTCCTTCTCCTCATCCTGTGTGCGGTATTTGTAGTGGTCTAGGTTCTCCTTGTGGGTATGGTCATCTTTTTCTTCTTCTGGTGGTCTTCGTCCTCCTGATAGTCTTCTTTTTCTACTTGGCCATCCTTCTCCCCTTTTTTCGCCTTCTGGTTCTGGTCCTTCTGGGCTTCCTCATTCTACTTCTCATCCTAGTTTTACTGAGCCTCCTCTTTTTCTTGGGCTCACTGATCCTCATGTCCTGGTGGTCCCAGTCATCCTGGTCTTTGGCTGTGTGATCCTCCAGGTCTTTCTCATGGTCCTCCTGCTATAGCTTTCTCTTTATTTTCCTGGACATCCAGTTCCTTGTGTTCTTAATCCTGCTGGTGGACCTGGTCCTCCTCCTCCATTAATTCCTCCTCATCTCTGTGACCTCCTATTCATTCCCCTGGTTCTCCCTCTTCATCCCGGAGGACCTTTTAGGGATCTGCCTGCTTCTCCAAGTGCTCCACCTCCCCAATATATCCTCATACAAAGTCAACCAGATAAACCTCCAGCTAGAGGGCACACTGAGATGTAGCACGGGTAGATGGGCACGACTGAAAGGAAATCAGCTCCTTGTTTTCTGTTAGATAGTACAATACAGTATTAATTTGGGTGCTCTTCTAAGCTCTGGATCCCAGTGCCACTGCACCTGTTTCACTTTTAACATTTGTGGACCAACGTTCCTCAATGTCCCCCTTGCAGCCATGCAGACTGTGTCCCAAGGGAGTACAGAGGTGCCTCATTGTGGGAGCATTTGCTTATGAGAATCTCAGGTAACTTTGAGGCATGAGCTTCAGGACAAAAGATGTGTGCCTAAAAACTGTTTTAGGAACACATTTAGATTCACCAATGCTAATGAGGAGAATTCTCACCTACAGGGAAGACTCAGAAGAATCATCGGAAAAATGGCTCAAATTAAGTGCATGGTCAGTATGTCTTACACAAAATTTTGTGATTTGTTTTTGTTTTTTAGCTGGCTTTCAAATGTTTATTCCAAGTGGAGTCTGTCAAAAGAAGGCCTGGTAAGGAAATTTGAACATTTTGTCCTTTGAACTGTAAGTGATCAGACCCTGAAGAAACTGGCCCACTTAGAGCCTCGGCACTAATCTTTTATTCTAAAGCCTCTCCAAACAATATTTCTGTGGAAATGAAAATTGGAAGATTCAAGAAGTAATGATCCTAATAATATTTTTACCAAGCTCTACGTCTCTCTTGCTTTTTTAGCAAATACAGTATGAACCCCAGTATATGTGGACTATTTCCTTTGCTAATGTTTTTTTTACATTTCACATAGCAACCAAAATTAGTATTCAATAATGCCAACAAATTATTGATTACCAACATGATACAATTCTAGGGCCCCTCTAAAAAATTCACTTGTTTTACCTGTATGTTTGGTCACCAGGAGTGTAATGCAAAGTCGTTGTGCTCTTTAGTGAAAGTCCTTTAAACATTTACTTGTGGTATCCAACTTGTATTTCAAAGGGTGTAAGCAGCCCCTCAGACTAGAGAAGATACAATGTCCCTCTGTATGTTCTAAGCGGTCACTGAGGCTTCAGGATGCCTCATAGCTGCTCAGGACGTATCGCTGGGTTCTAGTGACTGAAGATTTGCTGTTCTGTTGTGATTAATGCACCAATATGGGACGTCAGTATGCTTGATTTCACTTAAATAACCAAATTTGACTTACCCAGTATCACAACAAGTGGAAAAATTGCAGCAAGGTTGATGTTCTTTTTTAATTCTAGCACAATTGTTTGGGTTCACATATTTCCTTTATTTATCCCGATTTCATATGTAACAAATAAAAATACAAGTTTTGCTTCTCAAGCTGTCTTCACAAATTGTGTACAAATCAGAATTTAGCTGGTTCAGTATTTAGAATGATTGCTTGAAAAACGATATTCACCGTAATCCCTTCATCTCTCCACTCAATACACCAGCTCAAAGCCGAAGAAATTATCAGAGGTGAGTGTGTCAAATAGTGGGGAATTACAGTCTGAATTGATGTGGTATTTCCATTTCTCATGGTTACCTTAGGGGCAAACTTGGAATCATACATTTTTCCTGTAACTCAAAATTACTGATACTCAGAACATTGGTAGTGTCAGGTGTGGAATACCAATATGTTGGCCCAAAGTGCACATGATGGAGGCCTGAACCATTGCACAACTCCACCTGGGGTGTAAGTGACTCACCAATGGAATTCTTTAGTTCTGTATTTGGTCCTCATTTCTCAATAATGTATTATTTCATTGAAGCTAATTTCTAACTATGGGATAGGGTGTTCATTATGAGTGGATCACTTGGGAATGGTTGCAGTAGCAGGCATGGACAGCAAATCGAGGTCACACTCACCTTGAGCAAACGAAATGCCATATCAGCAGGCAGCTGGGGTTGGAGGCTTTCAACCTCTTTAACCAACCATGGAAGCTCTTTATCTAGTTGCTCCTCTGGCAGGACGAAGGCCAAATGTCCCAGAGTGGTGATAACCTGTCCCCAGACCTGTTAAGATAAATGTATTTATGTATTTATTTAGAAAGGTTTAGTATTTCGCTGGCTATATCCATGGGTATCAGAGCGCTTTACATAAGTATGAAGATAATACAGTCGGAAAGTATCCGAAGAAATACACATCATAAAGTAAAAAATACAGTAATAAAGTGCGATGTTAAGTTAAAATCAGTATAGGGAACAAAGTAAACATAACATTTTGCGTTGGTAAATAAGCGACAGAGGGAACTGCTTGAAGGAAAAGATATAGTGCGTACAAACAATTATTTACAGCAACAAGAGGATTAACTACTTAGTTAGTGTATATAGGAAGCAGGTTTGATGTGCGCGGAGGGGTGAAGGAGTGGAAGGAAGGGGTCACGGAGATGGGGAGGGGGCGAAAGGGTAGGGGAGAGGGGGAAGATAAGTCAGGGGGGAGGACGAGGGGTGGATAGTTGGAAGAGAGGGAGGAGTAGGCGAGAAGCAGGTAGAGTTTGAGGTCTTTTTTGAAGCTGAAGTAAGAGGGGTTCCTGCATAAATCAATAGGGAGGGTGTTCGATATGTTGGGAGCCTTACCTGAGAAGGAACGAGATTGAGAGTCTTTCTTTTTTTGAAGAGGGGGACGAGGAGGAGTGTGTTGGTGCTTCTCAACTGATGGGAGCAGCCTGCTATTTTGAGTTTGCTTGAGAGGTAGATCGGGGACTTAAGGTGAAGGGCTTTGAGTGTAATGCAGGCAGTTTTGTAGGCAGATCTGCCTTCGAGAGGAAGCCATTTAAGGACTTTAAGGGAAGGAGAGATGTGGTTGAAATGTCTAGTGTCCGTTATAAGTCTGGCCACCAGGTTGATTATGGTTTTGAGGGGGGCAAGGTGGACTTTGGGGGTTCGGGAAAGGATATTGTTGCAGTAGTCAATTTTCGAGAGGACTAGGGATTGGAGTATGGATTTGAAATCTTCATCTGGGATGAATGGTTTAATTTGTTTGAGCTGGCGGAGAGTGCAGTGTGCTCCTTTAGCCTAGTTTTTTTATATGGGTATTGAGAGTAAGCTTATTGTCAAAGGTAATGCCCTGAGTTTTAACTGTTTTGGATAAGGAGAGTGGGCAGTTGAGGGCATTGAGATCGAAGATCCATGATTGGATAGGGAGTGAGTTGTTTTCAGGGGGGAAAAGAATAATTTCAGTTTTATTAGGGTTGAGTTTGAGATGATTGGAGTGGAACCAGGATTGGATCGAAATCAAGGTGTTATTTAGATGCAGGACATCAGAATGGGATTTAATTTTACAGTATAGTTGAGTGTCATCGGCGAATAGGTGGTAGTTAATTCTGGCTTGTTTTAGTATGGCAGTGAGTGGTTCCATAAAGAGGTTGAAAAGTGCTGGAGAGAGAATAGAACCTTGGGGAACACCACGAGAGACTTGAGAAGGGTTTCAGAGACAATTTTTGATTTTGTCTTGTTGAGTTCTATGTTGAAAATAGGAAGTGAACCAGTTAAGGACAGGGCCATTAAGGCCAAACCGACATTTGAGTGTGTAAAATAGGGTTGTGTGGTTGACAGTGTCAAATGCAGCAGAGAGGTCGAGGAGAATGAGTAGGGAGGACACACCCGTATCCAGTGCGTGATGGATATCACCAACGATTTTTAGCAATGCGGTTTCAGTGCTACAGCCTTTATGAAAGCCGGATTGTAGAGGGTCAAGAAGGTTGAAAGTGTCAATGTGTTTGTCCAGTTGGAGTAGGGCATATTTATCAAGGGCTTTGGAGAAGAGGGGGAGGTTGGAGATAGGGCCGAGGGTGTTAGGATCATCAGGATCAGCTTTAGGGTTTTTGAGAATGGGGTTGATTTGACCAAGTTGGGGGGAGACTACGGCACACCCCGAGGTAAGGGAGGAGTTGATGATATTGGTCTAGTATGGGACAATGACATGTTTAAGATCTTGGAGAAGGTCAGAAGGGAAAGGGTCTTTTGTGTGAGAAGACAGTTTTAGTTTAGACAAGATATTAGAGGCTTCAAGAGAGAGGGAAGAAATTATGCCACGAGGCTTTGTTTTTAAGTTGCTGGTGGGCGGGGTTGTTTCATGTATTATTGCAGCAGGAAGGAGTGGGGATGAAACAGGGGGCAGTGTGGCTAAGGCGGCGAGTACAGGGGCGGCTTCCGGGGTACTCTGTCAGTTGGGAGGGGTCTGAATTTGTGCAAAGATTGATCAATCTTGCCAATTTTTTCAGAGAAGTAGTTGGCAATTTCTTCACATTTGGTAGTGGAGGCTGTAAGCTTAAGGGGGGTAGCGAAGGTGTGTTTTCTAACAATGTTGAACAGTTCTCTGGGTCTATATTTGGCACTTGAGAGTTGCGAACAGAAAAAAGATGCCTTTTCATTAAAGATGTGTTTCTTGTAGGAGGATTGGGCAGCTCTGAGGAGGGCAAGATGGGAGGGAGAAGGGTCTAGTTTCCAGGTTCTGTCAGTCATTCTGAGAGCACGTCTTTCTATGTTGAGGTCTGAGTTAAACCAAGATTTAGAGAGGATTTTTTTAGTTTTAAGTTTAGATGGAGCTATTTGGTCTAGAACCTCAGAGACCGATTTATTGAAATGCTCGGTGAGCTCATTGGTGTTAAGAAAAAGAGGGGTGAGGCGAAGTTGAGCTTGGAGTTTAGACTCTAATACTCCTGGTGGGATGAGATCAAAGTTTCAAATTAATTTCACAGTTATGGTGTTTTTCGGTGGGGGGAGCGGGGCCGCGGGAAATTGTGAAACGAATGAAGTGGTGGTCTAACCAGTCAATAGGGATGATGTTGGAAAGGGAGGCCAGGTCATTGTTAGAGATGATGACATCAAGAATGGCACCTTTAGAGTGAGTTGGGGAGAGGCAGAGTTGTTTGAGGTTGTTAATCCCTAGGAGATCGGAAAGAAGTGCAACTGAGGGGTTATCTTGTTCGTTTCAGTGGAGATTGAGATCTCCAAGGAAGAGATTTTTGGAGTTAGAGAGAGAGGATTGAGTAAGAAGGTTGGATAATTTGTCTACAAAGTGAGGAGTGTCACCAAGAGGTTGGTAGATATTGTGTAGGTGAATCGGGGGAGCACCTTGGACTTTGAGTTCAGCACCTAGATATTCGAAAGTTGAGTAGTCAGTATTCTTGGCAAGAGAGAGTTGGAGTTGGTTTTTAAAGATTATAGCTATTCCCCTTCCTTTCCCCACTGGTCTGTCCTTTCTGATGATAGAGTAGCCAGGGGGGCAGAGTAGGTCAAGGATGGGTGATGAGTGATCATTCAGCCATGTTTCAGTGAGGAAGGCGATATCAATAGCTTCACTCAAGATATTTTCAGAGATTTCGGATGCATGGCAACCGGCCGAGCGGCAGTTGACAAGCATAGGGGTTAGGGGATAAGGGTTAGTTTTGAGGGGGTGGGAGTAGATGGTGGTATGTTGCCGGGGAGTCTGGGGGAGCTAGGAGAGAGGGGGATTTCTCTAGCCCCCAGGATAACTAGAATGAGAGAGTGAGGGGGCAGAGATCTTTAGGTGGTGTTGAAGGAAGGTGAGAGATCTCAGCTGTATGGCAAATGGTCGAGTGGCCATTAGCAGGCATACAGGTGAGGGGGTGTATGGTGGTACGTTGAGGGGGGAGTCTGGGGGAGCAGGGAGAGGGGGGATTCCACTAGTCCCCAGGATAACTGGGATGAGAGAGTGAAGGGGTAGAGATCCTTAGGCGGTGTTGAAGGGAGGTAAGATTTGCAAAGGGCAGAGAGGTCGGAGTTCGAGAGACCGTTCAATGTGCGATGAGGCCTATGAGTACGGCAGCGGAGGGGAGTAGTTCTCCAGTGTTTGGGAATAGTGACCTTTTGAAAGCCAGAGTAGGGAGAAGTAGAAGTAAAGTAGGGGGCTTTGGGGTTGAGGGATATAAGTTGTTTATAATCCTCTTCAAGCAGAGAGAGTTTGGTCACTAAGGTAGTAATATTTCGGTCAATTTTGATGAGTGTTTGGGTAAGGAGGGTGAGCGGGGGAACAGAAGGGGTAGGGGTGGGGAAGGGTGTATTTTCAGTATTGGTTGGTAGGAGGGAGTTAATGTTCTGGGAGGGAAGGGTGTCGGTAGTAGGTGAGGGACGAAAAATCATGTCGAGGGATGGAGAGGGGTGTGGAGGAGGGCGGGGCACTGAGAGAGGAAGGAGAAAGTTTTGAGTAAGAGGTTGAGATGAGTGTGGGGAGAAATAACATCAATGTTGGGAGAAGGAGTGTGGTTAAGAAAAGGGAGGGTCGGAGAAGGGTGTGTAATAGAGTGAGGGGCAATGAGGGATATTTTAGTAGTATAGCTGGGGCAGGAGGTGGGGTTGGGAGTTGGAGAGGTGAGAATGGGAGTTGGTGGGAGTGTTATTAGAGGTCGTGGGATTTGGTTTGTTCGTGAGCAGGAGATTTGGGGAGATGCAGAGTGAGTTTGGGATGTCAAGGGGGGATTCAGGAGAGAGCGATTGATTAGAAGTAGAGGCTTGAGAAGGGGAAGAGAATGAGAGGATAGGACGAGAGGGGTGGGAGGAGGGGTACCATCAGAGTTTGGGGGAGAAGTGTGTTAAGAGGATGAAGAGTAGGGGAAAATGGGCAAATAGAGGAAAGAGCAATATGGAGGACACAGGTGGTTTGGGTGTTAGAAATGGGGTTATGAGTTTGGGGGCATTGGTTATTAGCATAAGTGAGGGTAGAATTATTGGCAAGCGTTACACCTAAATTACACCTGGTTTTCAGTACCCCACACTAGACATTAACTACTAAAAAACATGAGCCACATGTGGAAGTAGGTGGTTCCCTGTAAAAGCAGCTGCACCTGACACCTGTTCTCCAGGAAGTGGTGTTGCCATACAAAGGCAGAGGCTTGTTTTTACTGGCAGTATAAAAAACTAGACAAGACTGATTCTGGAAAACAGAAATCTTATCCATGAATGTGTTTCCACAAGTACTTCAAATATATTATAATCCCAAGTTGATCAATGAATTTAATATCGGAGTAATTACCTCCAATTCCATTTTTAAAATTGCATAGACCCTTGGGTTCACCGCCATACCCTTCCTATTCCGTATTCCTCACAACCCTCTCTTGCGTTATTTGGATGAGAGTTCTACATCCACTCTCTCTGTTTACTCCCCCCTCCACTTTTGTATTGTATATGTTTTCCCTGCCACCCACCACGTCTCTCACCTGTTTTCAACAATTCCTACTCCCCTACTTAAGTCATCTCTTCCCTGAAGCCCCTCACTACCACTCCTGCCATTAATCCTCAATACCATTTTGAATCTGTACCATCATTTTATCCCAATACCCATTGTTCTCCTTGCCTCCTCTACCTGTTAAGATTGTGGTAGACGTAAAACAGAGACTCCTGCAACTCCGATTTTATTAAATTACCCTAGAATCTCACCCTGTCCCTTTCTTTTTCAAAAATACTTATTACACTTACTGTTCCTTAGTACTTTAGTATTATAACATGGTTTAGCTTTAATTTTGTTTCATATAGCTGCCTGATATGCATTGGATACTTGGTATGGTACAATACAGGTTTTTACACATTTTAGTAATCTACAAGAATAGAGATTGCAAGTCTGGATCAAGAGAAGGAATTACATTTTGTTTGTATTTCATCAAATGAAGTGCATATGCAAAGGCAGAGGGAGTCTTGTGTATGAATCAGTCTTCTCACAAAACGGTACAGCTCTAATAAATCATCCTCTGCGCTCTGTTATTTACCCACTTTTCCAACTCACCTCCTGCAGACTGGGGATGGTTTCAAGGAGAAAGACCTTGCAGGCTGAGTAGGCTTCAAAGAAAAGTGTGACTAGGGGAGCATCTACAGAGGCAGCAAACTGGCCTGCTAACATCTCAATGACTGCAGAAACATTAAAGAAAATCACAGTTAAAGATCAAAGGCTTAAGTGTTGTATTTTTCTGCACATTCACCACCTTGCCTGGTAGGACATACTGAACAAAAAACAGTGCAATGTGTTTGCTGACAGCAAATGATTTTTTGCATGAATTAGACTCAATAGGTTTTCTCTGACTCTCATGGGTCATGTAATGGTATCCATTTCAATCCTACATCCTATAGTACTTTTGTAGCATTCTAGATTCTAGACATTAGATGGTAATAATTCCACATTACTGCAACTCACTGTATTGAACTCAAAAGAATGAAAGGACGAATATGTATCACCAGGGTGCTTTCTACTTAACATTTTATGTGGTTAACAAAAAAGTGTTGGTTCGGGTATCAACAGAGTAAAAAAAGTGGTGTAATGATTTTGCACTTGCTCCTCAGGAAGGAAGAAACTGAACCAATTTAATCTCATGCATCTGAATAAACACTAATTCACTCAATTTTCTGTTTTAAACATAACAAAAAGTGTGGACTCAAATTTCCCCTTTTCCTGTCCTGTTATTGTAAATGTTTAGTTGGGAGCAAAACTTGCTTCCTGCATTCTCTAATTTGTAAGTGGTAAAAAGGGTTAAAATATATTAACTCCATGATTTGCATCATTCAACACTTTTACTTAATATGGTGCTTAGTTTGCAATTGTGTGAGCTGTAGGTTGCAGCGAGATGCCTGTGCCAATGAAATGAACAATTACCTCTTGAAAATGATGCAGTTTGCAATGGAGCAATTTGTCCACCAAACTCTAAATCAGGCCCTTATATTTTTGTTACTAAAAATAATAGGTTTTTCCTGGAGGTGTGCTCTTCAGACATGAGATGTGTTCCCCTTCTGACATGGCAAACTTGACACAGCAGCTCAGCATGCAAGTTCAATTGGCAGATGTACTAGAAAGTAGTGGAGTTACACTTTATGCAGACCAATGTTGCAGTTGAATTCTGATTTGGGCCACAAATGTGACTTCAATGCAGATAAGTTATCAGTTGTTGAAAACTATGGGATGAATATGCACTATTATTCTCAGACATAAGAAATTGCATCTCTTTGCATGAAGGGTGCTCTCTGAAAATGTTACAAAAGGGAACTCAATAAAGGTGTCCTTTCCCCACACTCCCCCAACCATCATACAGAACCCCACCCTTCCACCAGCACAGGTACACACCAATGCTAAACCAATATTTCTGGTTGACTGTAGAAGCAGTCTTCATTACAGGATAGAAGGTTCTGAGAACCAGACCCAGGTGTGATTCAATTTCTGGTCCTGCAAGAGAAAATAAAAAAAAACATTATTAATGAAAAGAAAGACGAATACCAACTTAAAATGATGAGTGTGCTACAAAGCTCATGTGTTTGTTATGATACATATTGAAAAATAACTTGATGCATGGCTTTCTAAATTTTGCACTCAGCAGCAAATGAAACTTCAAACCTCCGAGGTAAAGGGGAACCAAATTTCACCAGATTTGATATAGGAAAATTGGCGCCTTTCTTTTTTGACAAATTGACTGCAACTCCTTTTTTACATGGCTCCCACAAGTAAGACCTAACTACAATTTTTACATCTTGGTGCAGTTGATGAATTTCTGCATCTACAGCAAAGTTTATACTAACTTTACAGGAGAAAGCAAGTAGGGCGTTTAGCCAAAACATGCTCCAGGCAAAGCAACTTTTTACAGCTCATAGAAGGCAATCAGCCTCCATCAGTAAGCAGAAAAGAAAGTTTCACAATGTCTTTACCCTGGATTCCCTGGATTCACTTGCACCTTTTTATAATGGTGATGAAGGAGAGCGGAATTATTGCAGGGTTGCTGCATTTTTACAGAAATCCAAAATCCTTGTACGAAGAAAGGCTTCATAGTTAAATAGTTAGTTGGTGTAGAGCTGTTTAGTTTTTAACTGTTTTTTAGCAAGAGACATAATGAAACAACACCTGTAAGGAACATCTGGTGCTGGTATATGGTGCTAAAATGTGAAACTGCAAAGTGAAAGGACTACGAACGACAACAAATCTAAAACAATATGTATCATTTTAACATAATAACCAAAATAGCAGCAATACATGTTTGTCCTACAAGAATTGCTGTCGGTGGACCCCTATTTAAGATGCAACCATTCACTTCAAAGGCCTATTGCTGGAGCTCCATATTTGAAGCCTCCTGGTAGAATTAGCGCTGAGATGTTTGTTTCTTTAATGAGCACTGTCTGTAAAGTAATCATCTTAGAGTTGATTTGATTAGCCATTATGACATGGGGTCGCAACATATAGTGTTGCTGTTATATTTCTTTCCTGTTCATTGTCAATTTCCTCACAAATTAAGTGTTTCAACTATGTGGGTTGAAAAGACAAAGTCATGGGCTTCTATTCTCAAAGCTACTATTTGTTTGAAACATATGTAGAAAATAACTTAAATATACCCTGCGCGGCTTCTTCCCACTTTCAATTTGCATAGAAATGCAATGCTAGTGATTGACCCACTTTCAAACACCACTGTAAAATGTATTAATCCACCATGGGCTAATACAAAATGTGAAACAATTTGGGACTAGAAAGAAGAAGCCAACATCTGTCAGGGCATGCTTCAAAGCCAACTATCTGTGTATTTGAGTGGTGTGATGACATGAGCCAAAGTCAGATAATACTATCTGCATCCAGACCTAAAAGCAATGTAGAATCTGTTAGATTGCCACAGATCACAGTGTTCCACAACAACATAGCATTTTTGAAATTACCGTATTGAATTGTCATTTGATGGATGGCCCAAAACACAATCTCTTCTTGAATAGATGGCACCATAAATAGATTCACAATCCTAGAAGATATTGACATTGGTATCCCCTTGGTAAGAGCAATTTGGCACATTAAAGCCATCCTTTCAAGTTCAGCAGAATTCTCCTAAATATGTAGAAATATAAAATATTGGTCATTTAAATGATTTATGACAAACAAGACGAGATAAACAAATCCAAAACAAGAATTAAGTACAAAGTATCAGGTATGCAGACAATATTGTGAAACAGGAGATGCCTAAACACATCATTAAGGGCCTGATTATGAGTTTGGCGGATGGGATACTCCGTCATAAATGTGATGGATATACCGTCCACCATATTACAAGTTCCATAGGATATAATGGAATTGTAATATGGAAGACAAGATGTCCCTCACGTTTGTAACAGAATATCGCTGACTACCAAACACTTAGGGCTCGATTCACAGAACTAACTTAAGACAAAATCCTAAACTTACTACCATTTTGGTCCTCACAGAAGGCACTTACTCATTTTGGTTCGCCAGGATGTCAGTGGACGTTACATGAGTTGTTACATTTATTTTGGTACCTAGAGTTTCCTTCTAGGTACAAAATGGTTGGTTGATGGCCATCCTCGGTTTGACAGCCGTTTACCAAATTTTGTGAGACATATGATTTGGAGGGTGGTGAGAATGACTGTGGTGGTGCAACGGTTGTTAGTCAGTATGTGGGGTATAGGTAATATTGTGAGTTTGAAATGTTGGTGGCATTGGTTGATAAGGAGAAAATAGTGTAAGATTTATAGGATATCTGGTGTAGGTGTTAGTGTAAGGCATAAAAGGAGAAGAATTGTAGGTAATGGAATGTGGGCTATTTAAAAGTTTACAAAGGCATGTTTCTTATTAGTTGATTAAAAACAGGGGTCTCCAACGGGTTAGTCGCAAGTTACTAGTAGCTCGCAGGCTGCTACTGAGTAGCTCACATATGATAATTGCCTGTCAACAAGCTTGAGGATATGCAGGTGCCATACAGATGACAA
This sequence comes from Lissotriton helveticus, assembly GCF_964261635.1. Lineage (NCBI taxonomy): Eukaryota > Metazoa > Chordata > Amphibia > Caudata > Salamandridae > Lissotriton > Lissotriton helveticus. The sequence continues at coordinate 684,146,403 of NC_136070.1, read as the reverse complement.
AACTATTTAAAACACTGTACCCGTTTCTATGATTTACTCAAAAGCTGAGAGGGCTGGATGATGCAGAATACCCTTTTCTGAAAAATAATTTCTACTTTTTCTACTTTCTTTCTAGCCTTTCTTTCCTTTTCATTCTTTTTTCCTTGCTTTCATGTCTCTTGTTCCTGTCTTAATGTATTTTATTCCCTCTTTCTTGCTTCTCTTAATTTCTCCTTCTTTCTCACTTTCTTACTATTTGTTTACATTATTTCTTCCTTTCCCTCTTTTGTTGTGCATTATTTTTCAGTTCTCTTTCTTTTTGGCAAAAGTTTCAGATTGCCATATTTCTTTCTTTTTTTTTATTTCTACCTCTAGTTTCTCCTTTTCTTCCATTTCCCCATTCTTTGTTTCATTCATATTTGTTCTTTCTTCTCCTATTTCAATCTCTTAATAGTTTCCCTATTTTTCTCTGCTTATTTCTTTTCCAGGCTAATTCTTTCTTCTTCAACTTTCTTTCTCTCCTTGTTTCTCTTAGTAATTATTTTCTTTATTCTTTCATTCTTCCTTTTTTCTCCCATGTCTGTTTTTCTCTGTTTATTTTTCTATCTTCCACTCTTACTTGCTTTTGCTCCTTCTTTTCATTTGTCCTAACTCTGTCTTTTTCAATGTGTTTCTTTCTCCTCTTTTTTCTCTTATTGTTTCTTTTTCTCCCTCCTTTCGTTCAATCTTATCTTTTTTCTCTGCCTTCATCTTTCCTCGTCTGTTATTCTTTTTCTGTCTTTTTCCTTTCGTTGTATTTACTTATTGTTCTTTTTTCTTTCCTATCTTCTTTTCTTTTATTCGTCAACTACTGGCCTTTTCTTCATCTACTACTGACCTTATCTCTTTCTTTGTGTTTTCTTCTAATTTCTTTCTCTATTTTTTTCTTTTAATTCCTTTCCATAGTTTTCTTGTTGTCTTTTTTCTCTTACCTTCTTGGTTTTTGCTTTCTCTATTGTGCTCTTCATTCTTTCTACTTCTGCTTCCTCCTTTGCCATACCTTCTTTCTTCCCTTCTTTTCAATCATTTCTTTCAAGGTTGGTTTCTTTATCTTTCATTTATTTTCTTCCTTAATTTCCTGTCTTGTGCTCTTTTCTCTGATTATTTTGTCCTCATTAGTTTTCTCCTTAATTTTGTTCCTTTTTCATTTCTTATATTTCGGTGCCTCTTTCTTTCTTTCTTTCTTTCTTTCTTTCTTTCTTTCTTTCTTTCTTTCTTTCTTTCTTTCTTTCCTTCTTTCTTTCTTTCTTTCTTTCTTTCTTCTTTCCTTTCTTTTCCCCTCATTCTATCATTCTTTACTTTTGTTTTTTTTTCTTTTCTCTTCCCTGTAATGTTATGGTATGTTAATGAATTTGTACAGCACTTTGCTGCCCCAGCAATAGGGCATCCCAGCGTTAGTTCCAGGTCATATCATGGTAGGAGAGAAGGGGTTGAGAAATAGGCCAGAAATTCCCAAGTCTTCACTGCCTTCATGAAAGCCCAATGATTCTGGATACTCCTGATGGTCACCGGGAGCATGTTTGAGAAGGCCGGTGCCTTATCTCGGAACGAGCGCCCTCCTGCTGTTGCTCTTCTGACTCGGGGGAACAGATGCCAAGTTTAGCTCTGCAGAACACAGCTCACAACTTGGGGCTTACGGAAATAATACATTGATAGGATAGGGGAAGTAAGGATTCTGTGTGCAAAGCACAGTGTCTTGAAGTGGATTCTCTTATCCACTGGGAGCCAGTGCAATATGGGAATAAATGTAGCAACTGAGCAGAATCTAGGGAGTGCGAATAGAGTTCGCACTACGGCATTTTGAGCCCTCTGAAGTTGTTTGATACCTGTTTTATTAGAGCCCAGATAGAGAGAGTTGCAATAGTCCAGTCTAGAGAGTAAAGTAGACTAGATAATGATCTGGCATGTCTGTGAGTCAAAGAACCCAAGCAAAGGCTTAAGTCCTCTTAAAAGTCCAAAGCAGACAGCTGCCACTGATTTCATCTTTGCTTCGAAGGACAATGCACCATCTACCCAGACACTCAGATTGTTTTACAGCCTCCTTGGGCAAAGGGGAACCCTAGCGAGGTGCACCACCAATGATCGCCCCCATATGTGGGTATCTCTTCCTAAAAGAAGAATCTCTGATTCGTTAGCATTTAGCTGCAGAGAGTTGGCTGACATCCAATCCGCAACGACCAGCATATCATCATGGAATTTGATCAGACTCTAATTAGAGTTGTTGGAGAAGGAGATCACGAGCTGAGTAACATCAGCATAGGATACTAATGAGAGCCCCCTGTCTTTTGCTACCACCACATGAGGCTGTTTATAAATGTTAAATAGCCTGGGGCTCAGAGCTGTCCCGGGGGGATACTCCATGACATACAGTGTGCACCTGAAAGCAATAAGGGGAAGAAACAACCTGAAATGCTCTCTCTGAATGAAATGACGTAAGCAAGGTTAGGGTCGTACCTCCAAAACCTATCTCTTGTAAGCACCGCAAAAGGATCTCAAGTAATACTGTGTCAAACGTGGCACTTAGATCAAGAAGGAACAGAGTAGAAGTGTTGCCTTCATCTAGGGAGTCCCGCAGATTTTCAGTACCCCCCAACAGGGCATATTCGGTATTGTGATGGGATCTAAAACCATTGGGAGTCCAAGATTTTGATGGACTCCACAAATTTGGTTAAAATAGAATCGATGTAAAATTCCATAGTTTTAGCCAGGAAGGGAAGAAGGGACATGGGATGAATGTTTTCTGGTTTAGATACATCCAGAGTAGTTCTTCTCTTTTTTCCCTCTCCATTTCACACTTTTGGCGTTTCAAGAGCAAAGGGACACAACTTACCCACAGGGACCCCAAATATAAACCTTTGTGATACATCTCCTATTCTATTAACACTTTAGGGTCCCTGTATCTGGAATGAGTTACTCTAGGGTATCTAGGTGCAGTGTTTACGTTATTTGGCCTCTGTGTGCCTTTATCACTCCTATATTAGACAGAAGCTCAGAAAAGGGTGAAGTCACCTGAATTAACGAGTGTTGATGGCAGTGTAGACTGCATGTGGTGGTGAAGGAACTACATGCTAGCTAGTCGTACCTGATGTAGTTTGTGTTGCAGGTGTGTAGAACAGCAAACATTGGGATGTAGGTTTCATGTATGTTGTAGGTATTGAAGGTGCGGTATGTAAGTGTAGTATTGGTGCAGGTTAGAGTTTACCTGGTGGTGCCAAATGTCCCTAAAATGTATCAGAGTGGCATGCTTACACTAATTTGCATTGCATCATGGTGGTCAGTACACTCATTTTATAGAGGCAGACCATTCTCCATGGTTCCTTCTTTAATATCAATAAAATAATTCATCCCTTTGAACTCTAAAATGCCACTACACCAAACTAAATGGCCCGGAATGATAAAACAAATACAGCAAAAAAAACAAGATGATGGACAGGGTCAAGACTGATTTGCATATGGCCATGTCTGAACTGGGGTGGCTTGGTGAGCAAAATAACGATGGATTAAACCCAGATCTGTTACTGGGGGTGAATGTTTTGCCATTGTGCAACATTCCGTCCATCATCTTGTGTGTTTTGCTGTTCACCCTATGTGAGAAGTGTATGCCCAGACGTGGGTCCCGTGCTCACTAAGCCACTGGAGTCAAGCTATCCTGGCTGAAGACCGCTGATAGCCTGAAACCAGTCCTAGGATGCTTGATGCCGGTCCAGGGAAGACATGGCTTGGCAGTTCGGGCTGGACTGTTCCCATGAGGCACAGGGTCAAGACTGATTTGCATATGGCCATGTCTGAACTGGGGTGGCTTGGTGAGCAAAATAACGATGGATTAAACTCAGATCTGTGACTGGGGTGAATGTTTTGCCATTGTGCAACATTCCGTCCATCATCTTGTGTGTTTTGCTGTTCACCCTATGTGGGAAGGATATGCCCAGACGTGGGTCCCGTGCTCACTAAGCCACTGGAGTCAAGCTATACTGGCTGAAGACGGCTGATAGCCAGAAACCGGTCCTGGGATGCTTGATTCCGGTCCAGGGAAGACATGGCTTGGCAGTTCGGGCTAGACTGTTCCCATGAGGCACAGGGTTCAAGACTGATTTGCATATGGCCATGTCTGAACTGTGGTGGCTTGGTGAGCAAAATAACGATCGATTAAACCCAGATCTGTGACTGGGGGTGAATGTTTTGCCATTGTGCAACATTCCGTCCACCTTCTTGTTTGTTTTACTAGAATATCTTTGTCAGTATATTGTCTGGCATACATATTCTGTACTAAACATTGTTGATAGAAGTTATCACCACATTTCGGTCAGGATATTGATGTCAAATGATATTCTATATGTAATATTCCAATATATAATCCTATTAATTATTACATTCCCACCCACTGTAAAACTCAGTTGGTTCTCTCTTTTCAAGAGCTGTTTCTTGCAGCTCCCACGATATTACCAATCCTGTGGTACATCCTACAAAATCCCTTCTATTGCCACTGGGTAATTAATTAAACTTTTTCATGTCAGGAATATCTTGCTATTTGTTAGTGCCCCATTGGATCTCCCATGCATTTCTTCAGCTGGGCTCTCTACTCACATCCATTGTGGCATCAAGATAATCATCCTGTGTAAATTATTTCAGAATCTCTGGGAGAGCCATCTGTATAATCCTGTTAGCAATACAATGGCACATCTGCTGGTTTCCATACTGACTACAGATAACAACAGAACTATTTGGTATACTAAAGGTCTGACTGGATGATCAGTAGTAATTCTGCTTTGCCACACCAGTAAAGATGCAGTGTTTTGGAGCTCCTGCCCTGAAGCTCCTGAGGTTTCCCAAGATTGAGTGAATAATTACCATCTGTCGGTGAGAACCTGTTGCTTACCGAGTACTTCAGGATGCTGTCCAGAGTGTCAGAAGTCACCAACATGTTGCTCTCTGTCAAATCCCTTTGAGTGATGGTAGTGTACATACAATGTACAATAGCTAGTTCCTGCAGGGGTGTTAACTGGGTAAAAAGCACATTTTATGCATCTGAACAACAGGGTCAATCAGGAACTTATTCACAAACTGTAACATACTATAAAATGCTTTCCACAAAACCTATATCTGAAGACTTCTGCCTCAAACTCTTTTACCTATTCTACAAGGAGATCTATGCCCCTCATGTATACCTACCATTTTTTTCTATCTGTAGGAAGGATAGGGGTGATTGGCTGGAAAATGGGGAACATTTATTATAAAATGGGAGCGATTTTTGAAAAGGTAAGTGGGTAAAGGAAGGATTAAAGAGGTGTTTAGGGAGGGACAAACACCTACCCACAAAAAGGTAAGCTTGTTGATATTCACAAACTGTACTTACTTTATTACTTAAGCCATAAAGGTCATAAAACAGATACAAATGTTTTTCAGCCCAGATCTGGAATAAGTGCAGAATCACACATGGCAAACCACTGAAATTGCAACACCATTCCATAACAAATAATGGAGATAAGGACGTAAAATAAAACCCAATAGAAATAAATGTTAGAAATACATGAACTTATTTTGAATTTAAAAAAAGATATATCTATATATCTTTCTATATATAGATCAAGGCTTCACAAGCCGAACGCATAGACGTTTTGTCTGCCACTTGCTACGTTTCATTACATTTCATTTTGTTTCATGGAGTGCCTTCCTGGGTGATTCTTTCGGAGCAGCCCTCTTTCCCCCTTTGCTATTTTCAAATCCCCCTACTGGGATGTATGATGGTGCTCACATATAAAAATACACTCTTTCAAGATGTTCCTTTCACTGTAAAGCAAGGCCTGACACAGGCAATGCCGAAATGCGTCTACTTGTTAATTTAAGAACAAACTGTGATCCCGTGAGTGCTCTGTGTTGTCCCATTGAACATAAGTTGTAGTAAACCATGTCAGAAGATTTTAAGCAATAACACTGACTCAGGCTAATCTTTGGAGAATGGTTGTACATGTATATATGCTTGGAAATGGTGAAGTGACAAAAGCAGTAAAGTTTATACAAAGTCTAAGATTAAATGTACACATGTGTGTTGTGTGTGTGTTTCCTTTTGCACTGGTAATCATTGACCTTTTTCTGGTGCTTCATTTTTCTCAACTATCCATACCCAGAGGATGAACAAGCCATGAATGCTTGCTCTCTCAGAAATCTCTCCTTTATATGACACTCAACATTAACGGGTCGCAGGATGCTTGTTTCGGGTGCAGGGAAGACCTGGCTTGGCAGTTTGGGCCGGACTGTTACTATGAGGGACAGGGTCAAGACTAGTTTGCATATGGCTGGGTTTGAACTGGGTTTGCGAAGTGAGCTAAAGAACTATGATGGATTCAACCCAAATCTGTGACTGGGCTGAGTGACTGAGGGTTTCAGCGCTCTGTTCGTCATCTCCTTGTGTTTGCAGAAATGTGACATACCGCTGCAATATCGCACAATAACTTATTAATACTGCACATTATAGCAACACACTGCACTATGACCCAATACAACCTAACCTATTACAGCTGTACTTCACACCACACAGTCCTTCACAGTACAGTTAAGCCTAGAATGTCACTCTACAACACTATACAATATAACACAATGTTAGACAACCATATATGTAGCTAAAGCTCACTGCCTCTCATTACCTTGATTGTCATGTAAAGCAGACTCACAGATACCTTTTTTCGATGTTCCAGGATTTTACAACACGATAAAATGGTCTCATCTGGTTTGACAGAAGCAGACGTATCCAAAAAGCCCTTAAGGCTTTCTATGTCCAAGCGCCGGACCGATTCCATCAGTCGAACTGTAATGACAACCCCAAGAAACAGACACATGTACGAATAATGTCTAGGCAGATGTTGCTCTTTAGTCATTTAGAAAAACGTATCACAAGACATTTGTAACTCGCAGCGCAATCTGCATGAATTTTTAAAGGTAGGATAGATGTCCAAGATTCATTTGTGCTTGTGCAATTTATGTTGTATGGTATTTTTTTACGGCTTGATTACATATGGAATGTAAGTGTTATGCTCACTATATATATGTGCTTATGAACTACTGGTAAAACTAGTATTGGCATAGGCAATAGACCTCAACCCCTAAATTGGGTTGCCACCTTTCCTTCCAAGAGAAAAATGCAGTAATATGTTGATGTTTTAAGAGTCTGCAGAGGCCCAAAATAGGACTTTAAACACAATTGTATGTATTAATTAGCAAAATGACTCTTCTGTCTTTGTTTACTTTAATAGTTTGTCATGGATCATTAACTCACGCATAGAACACATTTAAATTGGTTTTCTATTTATATTTGCTCTTTGAAGTATACACAGGTAAGGCCTAAAAATTCCTGCATTAGGTGATTTAGCCTATTTTTGTTCCGACTAAAACATTAAAATGACAGTGGTGCTGATAGGAAAGAAGTTAGGTGGCAACCCTACCCCTGAAGCATATTTGTTTTGCCAACTTTTTTTTAGATGACTTCTGTGGATGTACATTCAATGTAATAGAAAGGGACCCCTGAGTCTGGATAATGTTCCTAGGACAGGGTAACAGTAAATTCAATAATAACAGTTCCTAGACAACAAAATACCTATTAAAGATAAGGTTTCACACAAACAGTTAATAAACAAAGCCTCAGTATACTAACACAGCAAAAACATTTTTAAGAAAATATATATATTTTTTATTTTGTTTCAGTGCATAAAAATCAATTATTAAAACTGAAGCAACATCAGCATACAATCATACCAAATAATACATATATCAATAATACATTAAAAAACGTGTGTTTCTAAAGATAAAAAATGACAAGGGTTTTTAAAGAATTAAAGTAGATACAATGACACTCTCCACGCGCGTTTCGGTGTAACAACGCCTTCTTCAGGAGAAACTCTTGAGATTCTAAATATAAACAAAAATATAGTTCCCCAAAAAGCACTCGCGCTTCAGAAGGGCTCACAGCGCTCCGCTCTACCATCCGGTCTGTTTGCCTTGCAGATGCACGCATATGAGGCTTCCATTCACATTTCTCCACATCCGACGCGTTTCAAGGCAGGTGCGCCCCTTAATCATGGACTAGCTGTGCAAGGCAATGAAAGACTCACTTATTTTCATTCTGCATTTTATTGAATGAATCCGCCCTTCAGTGGGCGTGGCATGCTTACACCAAGCAGAATGCTGGTAGTTAGAGTCCATAGTAAGTGAGTACATTATTTTCCTTCAGTAGGTTCATCTTCCCTTGTACTTATAATGCTTTTGTTTAACCCTTAAGTAGGGAGGAATGTCTCATCCACGTGCTTGTTTCCCCCTGAGCAGCGCGCTACTCACAAAGCGATTAGTTCCACTCTGCAGCCTTCTCACTCCTTTAATGACACCCGTCACGAGTAAGAATGGAGCTCCTTCCTACGACTGAGGAAGGCTGCAGAGTGGAACTAATCACTTTGTGAGTAGCGCGCTGCTCAGGGGGAAACAAGCACGTGGATGAGACATTCCTCCCTACTTAAGGGTTAAACAAAAGCATTATAAGTACAAGGGAAGATGAACCTACTGAAGGAAAATAATGTACTCACTTACTATGGACTCTAACTACCAGCATTCTGCTTGGTGTAAGCATGCCACGCCCACTGAAGGGCGGATTCATTCAATAAAATGCAGAATGAAAATAAAGTGAGTCTTTCATTGCCCCTTGCACAGCTAGTCCATGATTAAGGGGCGTACCTGCCTTGAAACGCGTCGGATGTGGAGAAATGTGAATGGAAGCCTCATATGCGTGCATCTGCAAGGCAAACAGACCGGACGGTAGAGCGGAGCGCTGTGAGCCCTTCTGAAGCGCGAGTGCTTTTTGGTAAACTATAAATAAAAATATATACACATGAACATACATAATTGTATAACACAATGCAGTATACTGAGGTTATTAGGATAAACTTGGTGCAAGATAGTGCGGTGATGGACTAAAACGTGACTATAAATTAACATTGCAACATGTAGTGTTTACAACACAATGAAATAAGCGACATTAAAGTTATACATGTGCAATAGACGTTGAATTTAGAAGGAGGAAAGAATTACCACTGACAAGGTTGGAGTATAGGTAGTGTTCAGAAAGAAAAAGATACGTGAAATAGTTGCTCGTGCACAAAAAGGGCAAAGAAGCGAGGTGCACCCCAGATACCCAAAAACATGTATGTAACTGTTACCACGCAACTTTTAGCACGAAATACTTTTACAACGAAACTATTACCACGCAGGACCCTTTACCACGAATACCTTTACAACGCATTACACTACAACGCAGATACTATTACAATGCATACCGTTACAAAGTAAGTATAGGTAAGTTTATCTTTTTTTAAAACATTTATTAGGGGTATTGGGTTTGGGTTTTGGGGTACAGGGGTATTTTTAGGTTTCATGGTTGGGTTTGTGTTTTGGGGTACAGGGGTATTTTTAGGTTTCAGGGCTGGGTTTGGGTTTTGGGATACAGGGGTATTTTTAGGTTTCAGGGATGGGTTTGGGTTTTGGGGTACAGGGGTATTTTTAGGTTTCAGGGTTGGGTTTGGGTTTTGGGGTACAGGGATATTTTTAGGTTTCAGGGCTGGGTTTGGGTTTTGGGGTACAGGGGTATTTTTAGGTTTCAGGGCTGGGTTTGGGTTTTGGGGTACAGGGGTATTTTTAGGTTTCAGGGTTGGGTTTGGGTTTTGGGGTACATGGGTATTTTTAGGTTTCAGGGATGGGTTTGGGTTTTGGGGTACAGGTGTATTTTTAGGTTTCAGGGTTGGGTTTGGGTTTTGGGGTACAGGGGTATTTTTAGGTTTCAGGGATGGGTTTGGGTTTTGGGGTACAGGGGTATTTTTAGGTTTCAGGGTTGGGTTTGGGTTTTGGGGTACAGGGGTATTTTTAGGTTTCAGGGTTGGGTTTGGGTTTTGGGGTACAGGGGTATTTTTAGGTTTCAGGGATGGGTTTGGGTTTTGGGGTACAGGGGTATTTTTAGGTTTCAGGGCTGGGTTTGGGTTTTGGGGTACAGGGGTATTTTTAGGTTTCAGGGATGGGTTTGGGTTTTGGGGTACAGGGGTATTTTTAGGTTTCAGGGATGGGTTTGGGTTTTGGGGTACAGGGGTATTTTTAGGTTTCAGGGTTGGGTTTGGGTTTTGGGGTACAGGGGTATTTTTAGGTTTCAGGGTTGGGTTTGGGTTTTGGGGTACAGGGGTATTTTTAGGTTTCAGGGTTGGGTTTGGGTTTTGGGGTACAGGGGTATTTTTAACATATATATTTACAAATTAATAAATAAAAATTATTATAATTAATTAAAATATTTAATATTAAAATAATAATTTATTAATTAAAAAAATATTTATAATAATTACATTATTTTAACATATTATATACTTACCTATACTTACGTTGTAATGGTATGCGTTGTAATAGTACCTGCGTTGTAGTGTATTGCGTTGTAAAGGTATTCGTGGTAAAGGGTCCTGCATTGTAAAAATTGCGTGGTAGTGGTCTGCGTGCTAAAAGTATGCGTGGTATCAACATATATCCCCAAAAACAGGAAGGCATGGAGCTTTACCTAACAATGATCGCCGTCTATGTGCTAGAAAGTGCTGGGCAGCGTGCTCTGACTGATATAGGCCGCTATTAAAACAGAGAAAGAGTGAAATGATTCAGTGAGGTGTACTACCGCAGTACCAACTGTGAAGATTACAAAAGATCATGCAAAGGTACCTAATAATGGCAATGAAGGTGCGAAGTCAAAGATAGACGTTGACGCACCAGATGGATCTCAATAAAGCAACCTGGAACCTCTATAAAATTATATGAATTGGTCACTCCAATTGCCCAAAAAAAGGATATCAAAGTGGGGGAAGGGACAGGCAGAGTCATATAAATACCTGTTCTGTTCTGCGGTACTCCAACAAGAGATTCAGTATAATAGATTTCAAGTAAAAAGACTAGATAGCCGGATGATCGGGCACAAAGGAGCTGCAGTGAATAAGTAAAGTCACATAAGCACTTGCATTTAGATGTCTAAAGTAGACTGCCATCCTATATGTACTATGCTGTGATTTCCTGTATGACGACAGACCAAATGAAAATTCTGAGTCCTGGATAACTCGTCAGTAGATTTGTTAAATATGAACGGACATCAAAGGCACCTACTTATGATAATCTGCAATAAAGGATAATGCGTTGTCACTAAATTGCCAAGTAATAACAAAATTATAATGTACAGGGTGAGTAGGGACTATCTTTGCTCGCCCCATGTGAAAAATAACTTGAATGAGGGTGGGCCGACTCTAATCTAAAGAAGATGAATGCGGGTCTCGATTCCCCCAAATACATGTATCTTAGGTCGAAAGTTCCGTGGTGGTGTCAGTTATGTAAAACCACAGAACGATGTCAAAACAACCTACAGAGAGTCCCCTTAAAATGTCAGAGAGGACCCAGTGGAAGAAACAGTAGATCACATAGCAGGAATATTAAAGAAGATCTCGCGAAATTGGACCTGCCTGAAGTCAGCTGCCGAAATGATTGGCAGAGTATCGCACAAAAGGGGCTAGGCCGGAAATATTAACTTAAAGTTGCCAAAAACATGATAATTGAAGGGGTCCTAATTCAATGTCCAAAAATTACCCAATGCAGTCAGACTTCAAACAACAATCACGTAGTACTTTCTTAGAGCCTCGCGTATGTGGACCAGCCTGGAATCGGCTGCCAGGATAAATGGTTCACGGTTCTTAGTAGCACGGTATTTAAAGCCACAAATCTTGTTTGGCATCTGAGAAGAAAGCGCACAAATAATAGACGCAACGTGAAAACACGTGATTAAGGATACGAGCGTAGGATGACTGGTACGCTAACCTACTGAAAGACTGCCGCCAATCAAATAAAATAATACAAAGAAAAGAAAGACTTTAAAAAGATACAAACATAAAATAACTGGTGCGCTGGCCCAGAGCCTAGCAATGTAATAATAAAAATAAGAAAAGGTATTTTACCGCATGCGCGCTAGCGGTTTTCCCGCTGCGCGCTGCGTTTAAAAAAAAGCTGCGTTACATGACAAGCTCAGCTCGTCATGAGCGTACGAGCGTCGTTACTCATGACGAGCTCAGCTCGTCATGACCGCGGAAGGGGTTAAACAATAGAATTTAAACAAACAGAAGCGCATAATGATGAAAATAGGCAATAGGGGAATTATTCATAACGAATATTTCAAGTATCGGCTGAGATAAAAAATTTATTGATATTAATATATAAAAGGGAAAAATACTGCATAAAAAGATTAAAACAGATACTAAAATTAATAATACGAAAAGAAAAGAGGATGCCAATATTAATGTGATTGCTCGGAAAAGTCAGAACAGAGTACTATTATGTCATTATGTGATTAAGGGCTCAATAATTGGAAAATTCCAAAAAAGATTCTGCTATGTCGAAATATTTAGTGGCTCAAATGTCAGGTATTATACTTAATTTCATTTTCCCAAGAAGATGTTGTTATTTAATCCTTTGATGTTTACTGCCAAAAAAAAGATCCAAAAGACCTCCCGTTTTTTACGGTAGTCTTTTGTTTTGGTACTGCTATTATTCCAAACCAATGTATGTCGTTTGGGTAATGATGGCAGTCTAGATAGTGTTTTACTAGGGGAGCATTGATTTTCAAAGTATGTATCCCTGATCGATGTTTAGTTAACCTGGTGCAAAAAGATCTCGCTGTCTCACCCACATAACCTAATCCGCAGGGCAAACCAAAAGATAAATAACGTTCTTGGTTTTACAATTTGAGAACCTGCGGGAGGGATGGTATATCCTTGATAGAGGATGTACACACATTCACAGTTGTCGGCTTTGAATGGATTTTCTTATGCTTTAAGAAAATCCATTCAAAGATGATCCCTGCACATGAACATACATCCATGTCAGCCATCTTAGAATGGATTTTCTTAAAGCTGATAAAAATGCATTGGGAAATGTCTGTCATGTATACTAGTGCACGTGGAAGCACCGGCAGACATCTTGGAATGTTTAAAAAACATTTTATGATTACTGCCTCCCAGTACAACAGTTCGCTGAGCTAAAGTGAGCGAAGTCTCTGGAGGGTCAAGGAAATGTTGAGGGGGCAGTCTTAACAAAGAGAGGGTGGTGGAAGAAGATCTGGCAGCAGGAAAAAAGAAGAGAAAATAATACTTCATATGCACTGCAGTGCAATATCTGATGCCTGTAGTAGAAGGAGTCATGCCATACAATCAAAACTGAGTTAGTAGTAAAGGCTCAAATGAGCGACAGGCACAAGAATAGGGCGGAAAGCCATCAAAACAGTAGCAGAGAAGTGAGAGAGACAAGAAAACCATCCAATCATGAGCAAAGAACTGACAAAAAACACAAAGACTACTTTTTGTTTTGTATTGCTCAATAGGTCTCAACAATAGACATCTAAAACTAAAGAGGCCTAAAAATAACCCCAAAACGAGAGAGTCAGACAGACTCCTTTTTCTAGGTTATTGGGGCAGGTGGAACAACTGGTTGAATTTTTGAGTGATGTACCAGTCAGTGGCTGGCATATGGCATGTTATCATATAGATTCTTGGAGAATACATCACAAAGATATTTAGGTAATCAAAAGCTATCATCGCCATCCCCTATTACAATTGGTGCACCACAAGGATTAACTCTTTCCCCAAGTCTTTTTAACCTCTACATGGAACCGCTGGCTGAGATTCTATGACAGCCAACATCTTGTTTCATATATATGCTGACGGCACACAGATCTACATTAAAGACTCATCACTGGAGGAGATCAAGTCAATGAATGAAGCGCTAATGTTGACCATTCAATTGCTAACAAGTAATTAATGTAAACAAAATGAGCAAATAACTGAATTCTAATGAATCCCCCCCCGCAAAATCTCTTCTGAAATAAAGGAATGGACCACACTGATCACCGTGCTTAACTGCACCCAGACCTTAGTGGACTCAGCCAACTAGGAATCATGTTGGACAAGAACCTTAACATGCAAAGCCACATCAACTTGATGGCTAAAAACGCCTGGTACCACCTGAGTTGTCTTAGAAAACTGAAACCATTCCTATAAACGTCAGACCTCAAAATAGCGGTTCAGGCGTTGGTCATCACGAGTATCGAATACAGTTATTCAACTTTATCTGGCCTGCCCAAGACCTCAACAGCGTCGCTAAAAGCTTGTCTCAACGCAGCCACAAGACTCATAAAGGGATCTAGAAATTTTGATCACATCTCCCCACACTTAAAAGCTCTGAACTGGGTACCATACGATGCCAGAGTACAACTCAAACTGGCCTGTATCACACATAAGGTGCTACACTCAAAAACACCGGCATACCATGCCCAGAAGTGATGATATTCGGAAGAGGCAGGTAATCCAGAGGCGCAAAAGATCTTGTGCTGGAACCGCCGTGCTTCCAGTAGAAGAAAACATACAACAGAGCTTTCTCAGGCACCGCACCCAGAATCTGGAACTCCCTCCTGCTAAACATTAGAAGAATACCATTCTATTAAAAATTCAAGAAAGAAGCTAAGATCTTCCTAATGGGGAAATTCCTGCCATAGCTCTATACAAAGAATCAACTAATTCATCTGTCGATTGAATCACCTTCCGTTCCCTACAGATTTATAAATCAGAGGGTCTTTTGATGGTAAAAGATCATTTGTAATTTGATGTATTCGTTGAGTCTCTGATATTATTGTAAGTCCTGAGAACTGTACCGTCCACTGGTTTTATAGTTTTATGTTATCTGTATGCGTAAGTCTATGTTGCTTGCTATTGGTCGCATTCAGGACCGCTATATCTCTGTTAATCGCTCTGACACACTAAAGGGTCACGTTTGTGCTATATAAAGCACAAAACAAATAAATAAATAAATATAGATGCCATGGAGCCTTTAGTCTTGCATGTGGTGTTTGGCAATTGAACCTTTCTTCAATATGTTTGGAAGGTTGTGCACAGTGCTCATTTTGTCTTGGTAACTTAACATGAAGTGTAAAGGGTACATTTAGAGTAGGATTGCAAGATGAAAGTGGTGTGATAATTCATCCTGAAGAAAATTTGAGTTACATTTTCAGAATTTAAGATAAGCAGTGTAAGATGTAATAGATGCTGTAAATAGGAACAGTTAGATTAAGCAGCATTAGATAATGTGCAGGTAGGTGTGGCTCCCTGAGGAACATGCATACCCAGATTTCCAAATGACCAATATTTCATTAAGAAGGAAGCAACAAGTAGGTCAGGTGGGGGGACAGTAGTTCCTATCTGAAAACTGAACATTAGGCCACGGAAAAAAAGGTAGCCGCTTCACATAACAGAGGACCGGCACCAAAATAATGAAGAAATGCATAAAAAAATGAAACATAAGTGTGGGAAGGGGAGATAATGTTATAGCAAAATAATGGTGGAATGATTTTGTTCACTTCAATATATATTTTGATGAAAAATTTGTAAATACTCCAATGATTGACTTAAAAGCATCTCATCATAAATTTCATATATCAACCTTTTCTAAACTCAAAACCTAAATATTGGGGTACAAAACTAAATAATTGATATTTTGCATTGCAACTGTAGGTTGTCTCATATTTAAGTAAATGCATCAGCTACTGCTGAACGTCTCTGCATTTTTATCTATATTTCAGGCATTTGCATAGTGCACATTTTGCCTTTGGCTGGTCTTATGGGGCTTTCCACAGTTTGATGGCTTTCTACATGGTGCTGGTGGTAATAAAGCAGACCTGTGTCATTTACCAAAAAATAAGATATGTTATTGCATTTGTGTGCTGGTCATGCTTTTGGTTAGCTGGATAGTTAAGGCTGTAAGTCTTCCCCAACTGTTCATACATTATCTGCATTGCTAAACATACATGTGCATGAGTTTGAATCCTGTGTATGCCTTGTGTGTGTAGTATGTTTTAACATTGGTTCTTTTGGCTACTACTATATAGTGTATCTGAATCTGTGTTCAATGTATGCTAACCGCTTCGAAGCGGCGGTCATTCCGCCGCCATGCGGAAAAAATATGACGCCCACCACGACATCATATGGCCAGGGGCCATCCGACACACCGAAAAGGTTAAGAGTATTAATGTTTTCTGTTGAATGGCTATTTTGATAGCCATCTATCCTGCATACATGTACTACTTTGCATGTTGAATATGTTTGTAGTATTCTATTTATTATGTTCTGGAACTTGGTGTGTTTCTTAATCGGTAGTGCTGCTGTGAGTCACATGCTAGCCAGCTAAATTACATATCTTGTATGAGTTGGGTTTGTGAAATATGTTCTTATGTGCTGTGTTGGAATTGTGTAAGGTGTTTCCTAAGTGCAGTTGTGACCTTCATGATAGCTGATCATAGATTCATCTTGAGTGTGTGTTGCATTTATGTGATATGTTCTGTCTAGAGTATTTGATTTAAATTTGGAGCATTCTTTGGGAGAAATAAAGATGGCAAATGCTCAACTTTGGATAATTCCCTTATCTTACTTTTGTTTACAGCTGATTGGCTGAGGAAGCCTACGAAGAGAATTGCAATGAGATTTGCTCCTCCATGGTGTTGGCATCTAAAAATCCATAAATGGGATAATGTATTCCTTTACATTTTCAGTCGTGGCTTTCTATACCAAACAACACATTATTCATGTATTTGTTTAATTGGTTGACAACTACAACAAAACTTCCATAAATATGCAGATGTACTGAAAGTACCCATAAGGGTATATTGCTAGAGCTGTTTGTTGGAACGGAAAAGTCCTCTGCATGGTAAAGGACCTGTACCCCTGACCTGAGTGCCCAACTGTACTGTTGCCTGGATCCCTAATGCTGGTTGTTATCAGCAATTGCATATCATGCGTTTGCTCCATGACATAGACCTGACTCACACATTGCGTACTTGTTGGGCTGGGAGGGGCGAAGCTCTACCCTCATTGTGCTGTTGTGTGGTTCCTATAAACCTATATAGGGTCTGCACGTTTAGACAACATAGAATGTGGGATTGGGGTCCAGACTGATTCCAGACACCCCCACCGGGTATGTTACCCTGTATACCAGATTGCTCACAGTGCCACTGTAAACTCCTCTTACCAAGGAGAGAATAGTTATTGGCAACTATCAAACATGACAACTCTGTCCCATCGGGGATCATGGCGCAGTCACTCATGCTCACTTTGTCTCAGAGAGATACACAGAATAAACGGTGGGAACGTTTTCAATAAGCATTTATTGAACCAGCGTCATTCTAGTGTAAAATAGGTATGCTAAAACAACCATTTGACAGAAACAGATATACATGATTATAGGCTCCAACAGAGTAAAAGGATGGTAGATTTCTACTATAGTGCTAAACAATGAATACAGGCAGGTATAAAAGTACATCACAGTAATAATGCGTACTCCTACGATGCAACCGTAACTAGATGTACCTAGCATGCATGCAGGTGTAAAGCCAAGAATCCTGCTTGGATAAAAACAACCATATTACATGAAGTGGGAGGCTGTGGGACCGCTTCTTGGTCTCGAGATGGACACCCCGCGAGAGATGTTAGACCGCTGTGAGCTGGAGTGTCTGCGTGCAAGAATCTCAGAATCTTTTGTCAGTGTGTCAGCATGGAAGTCCTTTTTATCCTTTCCCTTCCTCTGCAAAGGTATGGTGTTTATATACCCAATGTGGTACTCTCAGGTGATCTACCTTGCTGTGTCATGTCAGACTTAGAATGAAGGAAGGGATGGCCCTTTTAAATAGTTATTATGCAGGAGATGGTAGTCCTGCTGAGTGTCCAAGAATCCTTATGCATAATAAATGAGGGCAGGTTTCAGGTAAAACCCCACAACCTGTTAGCAGCACGGTAACTAGGTAAAAGGTCAGTCGCAAGAACTGTTATGTAGTGTAATGGCACGGAAATATAGGTGAGGGGTTAGGTTGCTATCTGAGTCTATATTGAGTGTCTATAGGGAACATAAAAGTGCTGGAAGGCCACTGCCTCCACCAGACATTAAGCAGCACGAGTACTGTGGTGGCAGCATACTGTGTAGTGATTATATGAGTGTACAGGTCCTTTTTACCCTGGAGTTTGGCCTAAAGGCTCACTCACCATTTTAAAAGTTTCACTGCTGTGTGCCTAGCTCACCCTTGGCCTTCATGCCTAAAGTGCTGCACAGAAGTGGTGACTATGCACTGGTTGTATGTGTGCCTGGGAATAGTAGAGCAGTGCTGCGCAGTACATGCATGGTGAGTGCAGTACTGGCTGTATGTATGCCTGTGAGGAATACAGGATATAAGAGATGTAGTGTTGTTCAGTTTGAGCACAGTGGAAGCATGTACTGGATATATAGATGCTTGCGAAAAGTACAATACATGAAAGGTTAAGTGTTGTGCAATACATGCCTGATGAATATGTGTACTGGAAGTGTGTGTGTTTTCAAGTAGCGCATCATGGCACAACACAGAAACGCTACAGTAATGAACAGTGAGTAGAGTGAATGAGTGTACTGAATGCATGTGTGCCTGTGAGGGCACTATGCATGAAAGTAACAGTACTGCATACAGTGTGTACTGTGTCCATACACTGAGTGCAAATGTGCCCGCAATATTACATTATATAGAAGACCCTGGGTTCCATTTTGGGAAGCTCTGGCCTGCCTACTGAAGACATTAGGAGTTGGGGATTCCCCTCAGAGAGCTTTGTGTATGGCTGCATTCCTATGAGCTTGGTGGGACACACTGGAGAAGGGAGAGAAAGAGACCCCCAGTACACTTTAATGGGTGCACTTTCATTCAGTAATAGATCACAAAGGAAAGGGCCGGGACACATCTCAGGAAGGCGATGGGGCTATGGGAATGTCTCAGAAAGACTAGAGCTGGGAGCCTGGGATTAACCTTTTGATGCACATGTTGCTGTGGTTGGCATCGAGGTGTGAACTCTAGTCACTCCTATGGCCTCTGTTGTGTGACTATCAGCTTCAGAGTCTCTCCTGCTATAATAGACAGTTTTGCAAGAGAAAACAGAGAGAGGAAAGAGTGCACTGCTAAAAGAAGCAGAACTCCAACATATAACTTAAAAGACTCAGGGGCAGATTTATGTTAACTGGCGCATCCCCAGGGATGCGCCAGTTAATGTGTGCCACAGTGCGCCACTGCTCCGCCACCCATGGTGCGCCGCATTTACAATGCGGCGCACCATGGTGCAAGGCAGTGAAGATGCGTGACGCATCTCTCGGCGCACTGGCGGCGCATTGCAGGAGTCATGTCGCAAGTGCGACATGACTCCTGCAATGCACAGGGGCCACCTATTCAATGTATGGTGCGTCACCCTTACGCCTGCTTCAAGCAGGCGTAAGGAATTGACGTAGAAAGTGACTGAGTGAAATCTCATAGATTTCACTCAGCCACTTTTAGGAGGCGTTCCTGCGCAGGAACGCCCCCCCTGCGCAGGAACGCCTCCTTATGGCGCAGGGGTTTCCAAAGTGACGCATCTCCTAGATGCGTCACGTTGTAAATAGGGCGCATTGTTTGCGCCGCCGTTGCGTCACATTACGTGACGCAATTGCGGCGCAAGGAGGCGCAAGACCCTCATAAATCTGCCCCTCAGACCCTAAATGACATTTGGCGTCTGGAAAAAGAGTATAAAGAGTATAAGAAAGGTTGGTTGAGACCCCAAATGGCTGTGTGAGGAAGGGAAGCTCTGCAAGACTTCTGGCTGTGACGTGGACTGGGGGCCAAGGTCTGCTAGTTTTGCTGCTGTGTAAGAGGAGGGCATCACCCATTAAAACCAAGGCCAGCTGATCTGGAGCCTGGAGCATCATCGCCTGCCTGCTTGCCAAGATCAATGTGCCCTGTGAGGAAGAGGAGCGCGTTGAAGGGAGCAAGGCCCAGAAGGGAGCTCTGACAAAAACTCCCAGTGTGAGATTTGAGGAGACTGATGTCTATACATACAGCACAGCTTAGGAATATATGAATTATAAAGTGAATTCAGTGAAAAAGAACAAATATTTTTCAAATGCTGTTGTTGTAAATATTTGTATAGAATTGTGTTGTGATTATCCTGAAACTGTATAGTGAATGTATCGATGAAGGAATGAATGTGATGAATGGAAGTTAGAATATGTGATTTCATTTTCTGTATTTTTGATATGTGTAAGCAATATATATGAAAAATGTGAATTTTGTTAAAAATTGAAAAATTTGTTTTGAGATTTGATAAATTTAAATAATTGATTTATTCTAGACGGAAAAAGAGGTCTATGGAACATATTGTTTAACTTAATACTTTTCCTCCCCGAAGAAATAAGGTCAAATAGGTGGCAGTATTGGTGATCATTTTGTTATTTAGTTTAGTGAGGCTTGTCCTTATTGCCATTGAGCCCAAACCCTGTTTTGGTTTCAGTGTAACAAAGCTCTGCGGCCATCACCAACATTTGGCAGCATGCATTCAAAGGCCACACTACCTGTGATCATTTTCAGTGTCATCTTAAGGATTTTGTGGGTCCTGGGCAAAACAAAATATGAAGGCCCCTGTACGGTACAAATTTGAATTGCATTACCCATTTCCTGGTAATTCAAGCCCACATGATTTATTTATTATTATTTTAGGGTTTTATAGAGCGCGAACATGACCCGTGAGGGTATCAGAGCGCTTTACAGATACAGTAGAGGAGTATAGGGTCATATCACACGATAAACGATTAAAACTTGGTACAAAGGAGGGCTTACGGAGACTCAAGGGGATGAAGGTAGGACAGGGTAGCAGAACGGGTAACTGTACCTGGGGGATGTGAAGCTATACAGCAAGGATAAATAAAGTACAATGAATATTATACAAAAAATAATACAGAAAGTCAAATACAGTGATGTACAATGGCGCAGGATAGGGCAACAGTCTCTCAGGTGACTGACGGAACGAGTTAAGCCAAGGAATTTACCCATGAGAAAGGACTTGGCCTCTTTTTTGAAGCGAGCAAAGGAGGGGATTTTTCTAATGTCAGGAGGGAGGGAGTTCCATATTCTTGGTGCAGCTCCAGTGAAGGCCCAATTGTAAGTTGTCATTTTCCTAAAGCGTGCAGGCCGGAGTAGGAGGGCCTTGGTCGATCTTGAGTGTCTGTTTCCACCGGATAACACAAGCTTCTGAGCAAGATACGCAGGGGAGTTAGAGTGAAGGGCCTTGTGCGTGATGCATGCTAGCTTGAAGTGAATCCTCGCCTCGAAAGGGAGCCAGTTTAATGCTTTCAAGTGAGGAGTGATGTGATCGAATTTTTTGAGCCTGTAAGTAGTCTGGCGGCTGCATTGAGGCAGGCTTTTAAGGGAGCCAGCGAGATCTTAGGTAAGCCAGAGAGGGTGGAGCAACCGTATTCTAGACGAGAGATGACTAATGATTGAACAGCGAGTTTGAGGTCCGAAGCGTCTAGAAAGGGTTTCAATTTCCATAGGTAGCTCAGGTGGAATCTGGCCGATTTCGCCATTGAGTTGATGTGGTCTCGCATATTTAGGTTATAATCCAAGGTGATTCCCAGAGATTTGGCAGATTTCACAATGGTCGGGGAACAGTTTAAGGCTGTGATAAGCTTTAATCCATGTCTGGATGTCAGGGTTGTTCTTGGGTGGGGAGATTAGAAGGAACTCAGTTTTCTTGGCATTAAGTTTTAGTTGATTGGAGGAGAGCCATCTAACAGTCAGCTTCAGAGTTTCATTCAGGGTGAGGATCTCTGCCAGAGATGAGATTTTTATATAGATCTGAGTGTCATCAGCGTACATATGAAAGGAGATATTTGCATTGCGCAGGACTTCGGCAAGGGGTTCCAGATAGAGATTGAATAGGGTAGGGGACAAAGTTGATCCCTGAGGGACTCCCACCGTGACATTGGAAGGAGCGGACAGTTCGCCATTGACTAAAAATCTCTGAGATCGGTTTTGGAGGTAGGATTTGAACCAGTCGAGGACCATGCCATCTAATTCCATCCTGAGATTAAGGCGTTCGAGTAGCATCGCATGGTTGACCGTGTCGAAGGCCGATGAAAGATCAAGGAGTATCAGGAGACAGGTTTTGTCTTGGTCAAGGGCTTGAAGAGCGTCATCCACGATGTGGAGCATGGTGGTTTCGGTGCTGTGACCGGGTCGGAAACCTGATTGACAGTCGTCCAGTAGATGGTATTTGTTGATGTGGTGACTAAGCTGTAGTTGAACACACTTTTCCAGCACTTTCGCCAGGAGCGGAATGTTTGAAATTGGTCTGAAGTTGTCTGGGGAGGCTGGGTCCAGCGACGGTTTTTTCAGAATGGGTATGACTTGGCCTGTTTTCAGCGAGGTCGGTATTGATCCCTGTCGTAGGGAGGCATTAATGATTACAGTCCAGCTAAGGATGATGGATTTGGTAGCGGTCGCGAGACAGTTTGAAGGGAGCGGGTCAATGAAGTGGTTGTTAGGGTTCAGGGAGGCCAGGATTTTCGTGACAGAGATTTCGTCATAGGATGCAAATTCGGACCAGTGAGCTAAATTCTTTGGTAAGTGTCTTGGCGGCAAGGAAGGAGAAGACAAAGGGTCAAAGTTCGGGGGGGGAAGGAGGCAGCCTTAAGTTCAGTATCTAAGGTTTTGATTTTGTTTGTGAAAAAAGAGGAGAAAGCCTCAGAGGAGATGAGAGACTTGGGGTTTTCTTTCACTGTTTTGGATAGTTTGTTCGATTGAAGTTTAACCATCTCAAAGAGTTTGCGCGGTCTATTCTGGGCGTTTCCTAGTTCCGCTCTGAAGAATTCTCTTTTAGAGTTGGCGATGTTCTTGTTGTAGATATTTCTGGCCTGGCGAAGGAGTTTTAGGTGGTCTGTTGAGGGGTGCTGTCTCCAGGTTCTTTCATGCTGTCGGAGGGATCTTCTCTCGTCGTTGAGGGAACCAGTGAACCATGGGTTTTTATCTTTGACTTGAGTTCTTTTTAGTTTAAGAGGGGCTAGGTCATCCAGGATGCTTGACATAGTAGCAGAGTAGTGATCAGTAAGGTCACTGACCGAGGTGATGTGGTGGGGGGGTGGTAGGTCTGTTTTGCAGCGGATCTCAAGCATGTTGATGTCTAGGTTTTTGGTGTCTCTGACCCAGCGCTTTGGGAGTACCTGTTGTGGTGTCCTTGTCTTGCGTGTGCTGGGTAACAGAAAGGTGATGGTATGGTGGTCAGACCAGTCGCAGGGCTCTATCGAGGTGAGCTTGACAGTGGTATCCTTGGAGATGATCCAGTCAAGAGTGGCTCCTTTCGAGTGGGTTGGGAGAGGGCAAGCTTGGGTCAGGGCCAGATCGGCCAGGAGGTCTTTAATGATGCCAAACAGTACTAAATTATATGTTAACAGCGTCACATACTAGTTGAAACATGTCTTGACCAGGATATCAAAAGTCTTTAATATGACACTGGGTAAAAATAGTCAGTTGTAGCAGTAGACAAAGAGTATAGATACAGAATTAGAATAGCCAGAGATCAAATAGAGAGAAAGTTCACTTTCCCATGGGGTCTCTTGCGAGGGAGGGGGGCCATTTTCCTATCCATCCTGTGGCCTCCAAGTCCACCACCCACATGCCATAGGGCTCTAATAATTTGTCAGTGCTGCATTGAGTTGTCTTTTGAGCATTCTGCTGGAGTGGTGCCAGGATTTAAAACCTAGTAAGTACCTCCCACCTCAATGACTGATGGCCCCATATCCCCAGGACTGAAATACTGAATGATTTTTTTTTTTTTTTAAAAACAGACTTTAATTGGTTTTCTAAAAGCCCCATGGGCATTATGAAAAACCAAGTGGAAAGGGAGTATGCAGTACAATTGTAAACATTAGCAGTCGTATGGTTCTCCCAGGGTTGACTGCAATCCAAAGTTGAAATACTGAATGATTGATGCCGCCACTACATCCACCACACATATTGAATGACTGCCGCCTCCATACCCCCATGTACTTCAATATTGAGTGGTTGATTCCCCCTGCATTTCATGTACTATAATATTACACAATAGCTTCAAGGACAGCTTGTACTGTGCTGAAATTGTACTTGTTTCAGAACTGCATTCATTTGTTTACATGCAACTTTAGACAATCAAAAATGGCACAGAAAAGGAGACCACCCAGAGTACATGTATGTTTAGTACCATGAGGTAATGAGGGGTTTTGGGTTTGACCACTTACCTCCCTCAGGCACTGCATATGGTCTACAGCAGCGGATTACTGACCCTAGGCGGGCTCGTATTTGCAACTACAGGAGAAGCAGAAAAAATCATGAGCTCATTCTCTCTAAATCTAGATTTCGCCATTAAGTCATGTTGTTATACGGTGTTACGCCCTGTGCAGCCACCTTCTTGTTGAAATGTAGTATCTAACTACTCAAAGGAACACCTACATATTCAACTGCCATGGTCTCCATGTTACTGGCCTTACCACATTCTTTGAGCCTCCTTGGTGTGCTGCCCTATATTTCACCTATGCCTTGAAGGGGAAGTAAATTGTTTAGTTCTGTTTAATCGTTCACTTCACATTGAAGGCCTGTAGTGGGGTGAGAACTAAACATGATGTTTGTGCAACTTTGGTAAAAAGATCAATCTCCCACACTTTTTTGGAGACACTGAATCAATTGTGAACTTTAAAGTGAGCACTATAATTTACTCACTACTTATTCTCCCAATCCTTTAAAATCATGCTGTGAGTTGGGAAGGAGCCATATGTCTAGCTCCAATCATTTCTCAGTTACCAAACAAAAACAAATTTCAAAGGTTACTCCAAAATCTGTTACTGATCCCTGTGTTTTTAGTGACACTACATGGTTTACCTATCCTATTTTAAAAACACGTACATGTCTCATGCTTTTCCCTTGCTCACTTGCAGCTTCCTTTAGCTCTTTCTGCTATATTTGCTGCTATTGTCTTGGTCCCTTAAGCTGTAAACTTTCGCACTAAATAAGAGTACGCTTTTGTATTTCAGAAACTCAATCCCTGATAATGACAACTAAGCATGATACCTTATTTACACTTACATGCATGAAACAAAAACTCACATTGATGGACATCTTTAATTAAGTAAAATCCAAATGTCAGCTGTGGTTGTTGGTGCTCGCCCAACTGGACGGTAGGCAAACAGCTAGGAATTTAAAAAAAAGTTAGTGTGTGAAATAAAAGAACTTCAGTTGCCACACATTCCATGAGTTGTGAAATTCTGAGATCAATGACATATCCTCCCAATTAGGAAACAGTATAAGATAAGGGGCATATTTACAAAACAATACTGGAGCGTGGTGTTACACCAAATTTGCTATGACAAATACACGGGCCCCTGAAACAAGGATAAACCCTAACAGGGAAATAAACTTTTTTAGAAAAAAGCAATAGCACCGGGCTCAGTGCTGTTTATACAAAGAATCTGCGCGCTAACTGTAGATACTTTCTAACATAATAAACTCTGTATAAATCCAGTTAAGAAAATATTTTTAGTTTTAATAATCTTTGTTTTTTGTTTAGTATCAAAAACATACAATATATCTACATTCACTTTTCTATTATGCACATGAATATATACACATTGTTGCATATATTACTTCAATAAGTTCAAACACAAATTTGATTTGCATATCACAATTAGGATTATATGACACACTTTTTGGATTTTATCTCCTTTTATACAGTAAATTTGAACATATTGTGAACATAGAAACAAAAAAAGACAAAAAGTCACTCGTAGTGATTTGCAGAATACCACCAACACGTTTCGGCAAATGCCTTCTTCAGGATTTTTCTTTTTCCAGTGAATACTACAAAGCAAGAAAAATAAATGATCTAGAGTCAAAGCGCAATGATTACATATATATATCAAAATGTCAACATTATGTACAAACAGTGGTAATTCTGGGTCTATGGCTTGAAACAATGGCCTTGAACACCGCTGCTGTCATTTATTATAAGTGGACTGATCAAACAGACACTCTCTCATCCTCTAGTGTATTTTTGTGCTGTACACTATATTACAAAAAATCTCATAAAAATTGTGACATTTCTTAAAATGTATACATAGGGAACGGTTTGTGTGAACCATAATAGAGATATCTGTGGTTAAAGATTTTCTATTAACATGGTGTCAACCGCCCATGTTGAGAAATCTCGCCAGGAGGAGGTCTAGCACACGAACATTTAATGTGAGTGAACCGCTTAAGAGTAAAAACTCTGCTCCACATCACTTTGCAAGTTTGTTTGGGTAACACTCTGAACTCCACTGGCGGAGGGGAATCTTTCACCCATCCCTATCACAGATCCATACTCCTACTCACACACTCACTCACACACCCACAAACTCACTTACACACCCACCTAACCACTCACAGACCTACTCCAAAACCCAAAAAACACTCCCACACCAACTCACAAAACCACTCATATACCCACTCAAAGGCCCATACAGCCACTCACATACCCACTTACACACGCACACAACCACTCACACACCTACTCACACACCCATACAGCCACTAGCACATCCCCTCACAAACCCGCAAAACCACTGACACACCCACACAGCCACACACACGTACAGATAGCCACTTCCATACCCACTCAAAGATCCACATATCCAGTCACACATGAACTCTAACACCTACTTGCACACCCAAACAACCACTCACAACCAGGTTAGAGGGACGTTATGTTTGGGAAATAAAATGTAAAAGATCTTTAAAAATCTCTGTAAAATCTGTACTGGTTTTGTACAAGTGCAATCTGAGCCTAACTAAAACAACACTGTAACCGTGTCTATCTATCTATTAATCTATATATATATATATATATATATATATATATATATATATATATATATATATATATATATATATATATATATCAACAAGCAAATGTCCCAAGATGAGAGGAGCAACAGTAGCTGGTGCCGGCGGCAAGGTTCAGGACACCCTCGCGATAATTACTTTCAGCAAAAACTTCTCTCACAGGAGAAAAACGCCGCACACTACTTCGTTAGTTGAATTTGTTAGTTTATTTTCTGTAGGTTCCCCACCTACCTTTTTAGTTGAATTTGTTAGTTTATTTTCTGTAGGTTCCCCACCTACGCGTTTCGGACATGAAGCTGACCCTGATCACGGTAACAAACAGTAGTCCATCATTACTTTTTACCTTAAGTACCTGTAGACACCACATGGCTATTAAGATGCATTGTGGGCTCAGTAGTTTTTTGGATCAAATTGGTTCCAAACAATGCACTGTGAGTTCCCAGATCGCGGCATTTACACAACACAAGTAGAGCTCATTGAAGTGTTTCTAGAGAGTGAATGCCATTGCGCAAATTATTGTCATACGGACTATTAATAATGTGGCTATTTTAGCTCGCATTATATTGCGCAAATTATCACTGCTTAAGGAGTAAAGGACTGAGTGTCCATATTACAAGTAATGGCTAAGTGCCTGAGAGTTCTATAGTGTTGTTTCATGCTTTGATCAACAGTAGTCACAATGCAGAGATAATTAAAACAATTTTCTTTTCTCTGTGTCACATACATTGAATTTTATATTTTTAGAAACAAAGATTTACTAATGGTCATAGGTATATTTGTTCAAAAATGATAAGATTTTCCAAATTATAAGTGTACATAAAGTTCCTCATCGGCGTTGAGGCCCCACGGACTTCTGGTTTTGAATCTTATTATTAGCTTTGATTCAAGCCTTCTCAGTCTCGTTACTCGATCACCTCCTCTTTCATTCTCACCAACCATAGCAATTCCAGCATATTTTATATCTTTCCAAGTTTTCCCTGGATGAGTTTTTAGATGTTTAGCTGTTGCATAGGTTGAATCATTATTTTGGATTGCTCTGGTATGTTCAAGAATTCTCTTTTTTAGTGGACAAATTGTAGAACCAATATATTTCTTTCCACAGAAACACTGTATTTGATACACCACAAATTGTGACTCACATGTTATTTTATCCTTGATCATGAAAGTTCTTCCCCTGGGGTCTGTTAAAGTTTTGATGTTTTGACCAATTTTACACGCTTTGCATGTTGTGCATTTGCTAAAACCCAGTTGTCCTTTTTCTAGCCAGCTCTGAGTTTTTATTTTCCTGAAGTGGCTATTTACTAATGTGTCTCGAATGGAGGGAGCTTTGCGATATGTGACTAAAGGTTTGTCACCAATTAAAGTTCCTATCTCAGTGTCTTTTTTGAGCACATTCCAATATTTTGAAAGAATTTGTCGGATTTTATAACTTTCCTTGGAATAGGTTAGAATTAATCGTGGTTGATCTTCTTCCATGTTATTCACTGTGGATTTATGCCTTGATACTAATGTTTCCGCTCTTGACTTAGCTCTAGCTTTCTGTTCTCCTTTTATTACATCTGCGTGTTTGTATCCACGTTTGGAGAACCGATCTTTGGTTTCTTTGAACTTGTTTTCCATTTCGGTCTCTTCCGAGCAATTCCTTTTCATTCGTAAAAATTCCCCATAAGGGATACTTTTTTTCAATGAGGTAGGGTGAAAGCTGGTTCCGTGTAGTACACTATTTGTTGACGTTGCTTTTCTGAAGACAGTTGTTTCTAATTTGTTGTTATTTACATAGACTTTCGTGTCCAGAAACTCAATTTCATTTTTTTGAATATTTGAAGTGAATTGTAATCCAACTTCATTTTGGTTCAAGATGACAATGTACTCTATGAGTCTTTGTTTTGTGCCTTTCCAAAGGAGGAACAGATCATCTATAAATCTGAGCCATATAACCACGTCCGTGGTATATGGTTCGTTTTCTTCTCTCCAAGCTATGCTTTTCTCCCACCATCCCATGGTGAGATTAGCATAGCTTGGAGAGAAGGAAACCCCCATGGCACATCCGCACGTTTGTCTGTAAATTTTCTTATCGAAAGTGAAAACGTTGTTCTCCAAACAGAAGGTCATCATGTCTATTACCATGTTTGTGTGACGCAGTTCTGATATGGGTCATTGGCTTAGGAAGTATTTGATTGCAGTTAGTCCTATATCTCGTTGGATTGAAGTATAAAGCGAGACAACATCAATAGTTGCTAGGGAACCTACAGAAAATAAACTAACAAATTCAACTAACGAAGTAGTGTGCGGCGTTTTTCTCCTGTGAGAGAAGTTTTTGCTGAAAAAAAAATAAAAAAAAAATATATATATATATATATATATATATATATATATATATCCATCTATCTATCTATCTCTCTCTCTCTCTCTCTCTATCTCTCTCTCTCTCTCTCTCTCTCTCTCTATATATATATATATATATATATATATATATATATATATATATATATATATATTCAGTTTCTCCTTTCCACCGACCGTCGCTCCTCTTTGCCTCGGGTGCCTCCTTACCGCACAGTGGGGCTCATAAATATTCCAAAACACACAGTCCTCGCTCCCGGGACCGTTCCGCAATTAAGGGCACTCACAGCACTTTCACGTAGTTTTCATTGCCATAATTTATTACAGCGCTGCACAATCGTATCAACGCTGTAATAAATTATGGCAATGAAAACTACGTGAAAGTGCTGTGAGTGCCTTTAATTGCGGAACGGTCGCGGGAGCGAGGACTGTGTGTTTTGGAATATATATATATGAGCAAGGCGGTTGTTCCGCCGAAACGCGTAAGCAGTTGTCGTAGAGGTGAATAAATTCCTCTTTGTTGAATCCCACGGAGTCAGCGACTTTTTCGTTACAGTAACGAAGGTTTGGATATCATATATATATATATATATATATCACTCCGTTTTTTGCGTGTATACACAAAAAGTCCTGCGCACTCCCCGCTCCGTTTTTTCCAAAAACGACAATACTCCAAAGATACTCGCTGTTATTTTAATGTCATAACAGTGCTTCCAGCAACACTCCTCTACGCGTTTCGCGGCACACGCCGCTTTCTCAAAGTGTTGATTAGTTTTAAATAAAGTGAAATTGAAAAAAAGTGTGTGTGTAAGACAGGATGTGCTGTCAAGCATGTCTACTTCCTGTGAATACCGCTAAGCCTTATGGTATGTGTAGTACATATAACTCCAAAAATATTATTATTTTTAATTTTAATTTTGGTGATATTTTTGTGATGGATCGCGCAGGTCGCTAATGTGTCATTATTATGCATTTGTCCCTCCAGCTGTGTTTTTTGGACCGGTCGTTCATGTATCATTGTAGTGCGATTAATTCTATCCCTCCAGTGGGTCTGGTGATATATTAATATGTATTCTGACATCATCACTCCGTGTTTTAAGATGTAGTGATGTAAACTCTACTATCATTCTTGCTTTCCCCCTCTAGTGGGTTTTGTGATCCTGGCATGTGTAGTCGCTGCGCAATTCCCTAATTCATATGTGCTGTCCTCAACCAATTCGTTGTAGCGATGTAATCTCTCATTCTTATTTTACCCCTCTGGTGGGCTTTGGTATTCCTGACCTATGTAGTCGCTGCACAATTCTCTAAATCATATGTACTGTCCTTAACCAATTGTTTGTAGCAGTATGTGGTGTGTTTAAAATTGTAAAAGTATGTGTTGTAACGTCATACATCCTCCAGTATGCGCCAGGGGGCTGCGTTGCAGAGAGGTGTAAAAAGGGGCGTGGCCTCTTTACACGTCTCTGAAAGGCAGCCCCCTGGCACGTTATAAGAGGGGGAGCTAATTCCCCTTGAATACTGGGGGTCCCTGGGGGCCAACTAGACCAGCAGGAACCTCCAGTATGCACAAAGGGGCTGCATTACAGAGAGGTGTACAAAGGGGCGTGGCCTCTTTACACGTCTCTGCAAGGCAGCCCCCTGGCGCATACTGGAGGTTCCTGGTGGGCTACTTGGCGCCTAGGGACCCCCAGTATTCAAGGGGAATTATTTCCCCCTCTGCAAACGCGCCAGGCGGTGCGTTTGCAGAGTGGTGCCTTAATTTTTTGGGGGGGATCGGCAGAATACGCGTACTATACCCTTATCCCATGATTTAAAAAAAAAGAAAATGTTTTGGGGCCTTGGGGGTCCTTCTGGACCCCCTAAGCAGGCCTAGGGGGTCAGGGTGTTTCTACCCTGCCTCCTTTTCATGTTTTTTGCGTTTCTTTTTCTGTTTTCTTGTGCCTCGGTTCTACCGAGGCACAAGATGGCTGCCAACACTTCCTGGTTTGGAGTGTTGACAGACAGTTTTTAGCCAATTAGCATGCAGCTCGTGCTCGTAATGGTACGCGTACTGTCCTCGGACGGTACGCGTATGGTACTTCATCTATAGATATATCTATGGTTTTAGTTTTGATTTTCTAAGGAACTATTGAATGGATTTACACCAAAAAGCGTAATCTGCGAACCAAACTCTACCTTTTTGCCATATTTGGTGTAATTCCGTTCAGCAGTTCGGGCTGTAGCCTCACTTAAAGAACCCTATTGAAAATGGCATTGGGAAAACACGTTTTGGAACCCCCTTTTTTCTCCGTCCCCTCTTCTCGAATCACCCCGAAACTTTCAGGGAAGGAGCGGAGCGCCCCATCATCTTTGAGAATTTCGTGAAGATTCGTCAACCGGCGCCAAAGTTATTCCAAATAGAATGTTGCGAATTTCCAATGGAAACAATGTCCTAACTATAACTACCTACTGATGACCGCCAGTAGGTAATATATATACACACACATATATATATATATATATATATATGTATATATATATATATTTATATGTATGAAATTTACACTCCTCTGCTAACAAGGATTGACAACGCCGAGTTATGACAAATATAAGCTTTATTTGTCGGCTGATTGGACGCGTTTCACCTGTACTAGCCTGTCGTCAATCCTTGTTTGCAGAGGAGTGTACATTTCATAAATACGGACCGAGCTTGGGTGTTCTGGCGTGACGACGCGCCCTCTGGTCAGGAGTTTGAGGTGGCTGCTACACAAGCAATGCGAAGAAATATATATATGTATACATATACATTAATCCCTTTACTGCTTGGCCTTTTCCTCCCCTATTCTAAGCCTTTTTTGGGCTATTTGGGGTAGTTTGCGATTAGGTCCCTGTAACATTTTGACCACATAAGGTACACAAGCCAAATTTGCGTCCTTTTCTTCCAACAACATGTAAATTCTAAAGGTACCCGGGGTTTGCGGATTCCTTAGGAGGAGACCCAGAAATGAGCCAATACAGCTAAATTTGTTTTTTGGGGGTAAAAAATGGGAAAAAAGGGCTACAGACGAAAGCGTCTGTTTGTTCCCCTGCAAATGGTATTAAAAAAGGGGGCATGGTGCTGAAATCACCATCTTCCCAGCTTTCAGGCACAAGCAGACTTTTGTCAGAAAGCCAACATTTTTTACACAGTTTTGGCATTTCTCTGGGACATGGACTATTTTTGCTATTTTTGTGCTTTCAACCTCCTTCCAATTAATGGTAGAAATGGGTATTAAAGCAATAATGGATCCTGGAAAGCTATACATTTTAGAAAAGTAGACAACAATCTGAATTCAGCAAGGGATCATGTGTGTAGATTCTTTGAGGTTTCTTTCCAGAAACTAACAGTTGAATATAGGAAAAATTGGAAATTAGTTGAAAAAAACAGCCATTTGTGTCAACATTTTCACCTGTAACTTCTTCTAATTATGACAGCTGTTTGAAAACAATATACTTTTACATCCGCTGGGCCTTTCTTGTGGTGGGGATATATGGGACTTGTAGGTTCACCAAGAACCCAACGAACCCAGAGCCAATAACTGAGCAGCGTCTTGCAGTAGTTTTTATTATGTACCGTGTATATGGCAATTCATTTGGGAAAATATATACATTGAAAAAAATCAGTATGAGAAACACCTAGGAATTTCTGAAATTGGAACAAAATATAGAGTTTAGAAACAGTAGATATTTGCACATTTTCGAAATTGAGAGTACCTATGCTAGCATGAGAATTATAGCTCATTTTTCAAAATGACTTATTTTTTACACATTGTCTTTCAAATTTCAAGGCAGAAATGCATCGAAAGTCAATAGGTAATAACAGTTGCTCAACAAATCTGTGTTACCCTAGGTCTCCTGAGAAAAATGATACCTCACTTGTGTGGGTAGGCCTAGTGCCCACGACACAAAACAGCTCAAAACGCAACGTGGATACACTTTATTTTTACGCTTTATTTTTACAGTGAAAACTGACCCTTTTTTTGCAAAGTGCCTAGCTGTAGATTTTGAACACTAGCTCTGCCGGCACCTAGGGAAACCTAGCAAACCTATATCTATTGTAAACTAGACACCCAGGGAAATCCAGGATGGAGTAACTTGATTGGCTCCCACCAGGTTCTATTATGCAGAATCCCTTGCAAACTTAAAACTTTGTAAAAAACACATTTTCCTCACATTTCTGTGGTGGAAAGTTCTGGATTCTGTGTGGATCCACATAATTCCTTCCGCCCTGCGTTCCCTACATTCTTCCAAGAAAAATGGCACCTCACTTGTGTGGGTAGGCCTAGTGCTCGCGGCACGAAATGGCCCAAAACGCAATGTGGACACTCCACATTTTCCCAGTGAAAATGGACCCTTTTTTGGCAAAGTGCCTAGCTGCAGATTTTGACCCTAGCTCTGCCTGCACCTAGGGAAACCTAGCAAACCTATACATTTTTCAAAACTAGACACCCAGGAGAATCCAGGATGGGGTGACTTGACTGGCTCTCACCTGGTTCTGTTACCTCGAATTCCTTGCAAACCTCAAAATTTGTTTAAAAAAACCCCACATTTTCCTCACATTTCTGTGGTAGAAAGTTCTGGAATCTGCGTGGATCCGTAAAATTCCACCCACCCCGCATTCCCCAACATCTTCCGAGAAAAATGGTACCTCACTTGTGTGGGTGGGTCCACTCACCCGCATTCCCCAAAGTCTTCCGAGAGAAATGATACCTCACTTGTGTGGGTAGGCCTAGAGCCCGCAACAGGAAACGGCTCAACGCAACATGGACACAGCACATTTTCCAATGAAAGCTGCCACTATTTTGCAAAGATTTTGCTAGCTGTAGATTTTGAACTCTAGCTCTGCCAGCACCTACGGAAACCTAGCAAACCTATACATTTTTGAAAAAATTGAAACCCAAGCGAATTTAGGATGGGGTGACTTGTATGGCTCTCACTAGGGTCTGTTACCCAGAATCCCTTGCAAACCTCAAAATTTGCACACAAAAAAAACACATTTTCCTCACATTTCTGTGATGGAAAGTTCTGGAATGTGTGTGGATCCACAAAATTCCACTCACCCCGCATTCCCCAAAGTCTTCCGACAAAAATGGTAACTCACGTGTGTGGGTGGGTCAAGTACCGGCGACAGACAAGGGCCCAAAACCTATTGAGGCAACATCAAAATTACCTATCACAAAACACCCCGGTTTAACAAGGGAGGTACCATGAGTTTTTGGCCCCGGGCTCGGCGGCCATTTAGAGAAACCTACCAAAACCACACATATCTGAAACCTAGACACCCAGGGTAGTCTAGCAAGGTACGGCTTGCGTGGGTCTCCCAACATTTCCCTACCCAGAATCAGTTGCAAACCTCAAATTTAGCTGAAAAAATAATTTTTTCTCAAATTTCTGTGTGGGAAAGTTCTGGAATCTGCGTCGATCCACACATTTCCTTCTGCACAGTATTTACCAAGGTCTCTTGATTAAAATGGTACCTCACTTGTGTGGGTTGGTCTAGTACCCGCAACAGGCAAGGGCCTAAAATGATTGATGAGACATCAAAATGACCTATCACAAAACAACCTGGTTTTGAAAGGGGTGTCACCTTGGTTTTTGGCCCCGGGCTCGGCGGCCATCTAGGGAAACCTATCAAACACACACATTTCTGAAAACTAGACACCAGGGGAGTCCAATGAGCTATGGCTTGCGTGGATCCCCCAACGTTTCCCTACCCAGAACCTCCTGCAGAAAGACTGTGGCATCTTTTTGAGGTGGATGGGGGCATTGGCATGTCCATTCTTGCCAGACCCCACCCCGAACTTTGGAAAAAAAGAAAATCCCTAGTGGCTAGTGGGCTTTTTAACCCCAGGGAGTGCAGATAAGGTGCTATTGCCCATCTGCCTCCCAGGGGGGTGCAGAAAGACTGTAGCATTTTGTATTTGGATGGGGGCATTGACGTGCCCATTCCGGGCATCCTCCACCCCTACCTATATATTCTGGGCAGACCCCACCCCGGGCCTAGAAAAAAAGAATCCCTGGCATCTAGGGTGCTTTCTGTTCCCCCAGAGGGCAGATTGGGGGACATAGGGCAGAAAGACTGTGATTTTGTGGCCGGGGTGGATGCATTGGCATGCCCATATTAGGCAACCCCTTCCCTAATTAAAATGTAAACAAAAATCCCTGGTATATAGGTGGCTTTCTACCCTTCCAGGATGGCAGATTGTGGGCTACTGCCCCATCTGCCCCCAAGGGGGTGCAGAAAGACTAAATGTGCCCAAATTCATATGGGGGAGCAAAGGCCCTTGCCCAAGGGGCCGCTCCCCCCTCCCTGGTGCCTAGTGGGTGGCTGCCTGCTTGGGGATCACCCTCCTGGATCAATCCCCAAGCAGTAGGGAGGTACAAGAGGTGCAGAAAGTGGAAAGTATACAGAAAGAGGCAACAGAGGTACAGAAAGTAGCAAGAGAAGTGCAGAAAGAGGCAAGTGAGGTGCAGAAAGAAGCAAGAGCAGTGCAGAATGAACCAAGAGAGGTGCTAAAAAAAGGCAAGAGGGGAGCAGAAAGAGGTAGTCGGGGTACACAATAAGGCAAGAGAGGTACAGAAAGAGGCAGGGGGGTGCAGAAGAGGCAAGAGAATTGATGAAAGAAGCAACAGAGGTGTAGAAAGAAGCAAGAGAGGTGCAGAAAGAGGCAAGTGAGATACAGAAAGAAGCAACAGTAGTGCAGAAAGAACCAACAGAGGTGCAAAAAGATGCAAGAGGGTGCAGAAAAAGGGAAGAGAGGTGCACAAAGGGACAGGAGAGGTACAGAAAGAGGCAGGAGGGGTACAGAAAGAAGGAAGAAAAGTACAGAAAGAAGCAACAGATGTACTGAAAGAGTAAGAGATGCGCAGAAAGAGGCAAGTGAGGTACAGAAGGAGGCAAGAGAACTGCAAAAATAGGCAAGAGAGTTGCAGAAACAGGCAAAGGGGTGCAGAAAGAGGGAAGAGGGGTGCAGACAGAGGCAAGAGGTATGCAGAAAGAATCAAGAAAGTTGCAGAAAGAAACAAAAGAAGTACAGAAAGAAGCAACAGAGGTGCAGAAACCGGCAAGAGAAGTGCAGAAAGAAGCAACAGAGATGCAGAATGGGGGAGGAGGGGTGGAGAAAGAAGCAAGAGAGGTGCAGAAAGAAACAAAAGAAGTACAGAAAGAAGCAATAGAGGTACAGAAAGAGGCAAGAGGTGTGTGAAAAGAGAGAAGAGGGGTGGAGAAAGAAGCACAAGGGGTGCAGAAAGAATCAAGAGAGGTACATAAAGCAACAAAAGAAGTGCAGAAAGAAGGAACAGAGGTGCCGAAATAGGCAAGAGGAGTGCAGAAAGAGAAGAGGGGTGCAGAAAGAGGCACAAGGGATGCAGAAAGAAGAAAGAGACGTACAGAAAGACGCAAGATAAATGCAGAAAGAAGCAACAGATGCAGAAAGAGGGAAGAGGGGTGGAGAAAGAGACAAGAGAAGTACAGAAAAAAGCAACAGACATGCAGAAAGGGAAAGAGGGGTGGAGAAATAGACAAGAGAAGTACAGAAAGAAGCAACAGACATGCAGATAGGGAAAGGGGGTGCAGAAAGAAGCAAGAGAGGTACAGAAAGGGACAAGAGGGATACACAAAGAAGCAAGTGTAGTACAAAAATAAGCAACAGACATGCAGAAAGAGGCAAAAAAGGTGCATAAGGTAGAAGAGACATGCATAAAGCGGCAAGAGAAGTACAGAAAAAGAAAGAAAGGTGCAGAAAGATGCAAGGAAAATGCAGAAAGGGGCAAGAGAGGTGCAGAAAGAAGTAAGAGTGGCTTGCACACCATTAGTACGAATTTAACACTCACATTTAGCAACACGTAGCAGGTGTCCATTCTAGGTTTACAAAGGACCTTCCACCATCCTGTAACACTTGCCGCTGCATTTTTGGTAACGTTTGATTTGTTTGAGCTAGAAACAAGGCTTTTTTGTTCAAATCTGCAGATTAGGCAGCAGATGATGAATTATGTGGCTAATGGGGAAAATGTATAATTGTGCCAAAGTTGGTGCAGCCAAACAGTCGCATAATTCCAGTGGCCCTGCTCATACCTCTGACAAGGTCCAGAAGTGCTCTTCAGTGATTCCTTATTTTTTTTGTCTCGGGGATGAGGTTCACTTTAGTCCTGAGGTCCTCAGGACACAAGAAGACCCCATTAACCCACCAGCAGTGTGCCAAGAGGCTAGTTTGCAGAGAGGTATAAAAAGGGGCATAGCCTCAGACCACCTCTCAACAATCCCACTGTGTGTGGCTTACTGGAGGTACCTGGTGGGCTAGTTGGCCCCCAGGGACCCTCAGGATTCATGGGGACTTAATCCCCCAACTTAGATTGCCCCAGGAGGTGTGTTTATACAGTGGTGGAGGGAGTAGGCGGGGCCTCCCACGAGACAACGGCTTTCTTAAAATTTGCTTTTTGGAAGGGCGGCTGTGTGGCCCCCCCTTCCCTTTATTATTTTTGGGCCCTGGGAGCCCTGTCCACCAGAGCCTGAGCATTTTTCCCCTTTTTTTAAAAAATGGGAAGAGAGCCGCGGGCCTTGCCCCCATGGCCGATTTTAACCCCAAGGACCCC
The DNA here is from genome assembly GCF_964261635.1 of Lissotriton helveticus. Taxonomy (NCBI): domain Eukaryota; kingdom Metazoa; phylum Chordata; class Amphibia; order Caudata; family Salamandridae; genus Lissotriton; species Lissotriton helveticus. Next base: position 684,108,629 of record NC_136070.1, on the reverse strand, counting down.
ATCCCCTGGGGCATTGCCACACATTTACTTTTGTTAAAAAAAATATTTTTAAGGAGGGGCGCCTTGTGGCCCCGGATCCTGAGGCCAGTTTAGGCCCCGGGGACCCAAACTTGGGGCCCAGCCTTATTTCTAATTTTATTTTTAAATACAATAGGGAGGGGGCCGTGTGGCCCCACTTCCATGGCCCCAGGGATTCTATACCCTGGGGCATGGCCTCTTTGATGGGGACCATGGGGGGAGCCCCAATGCCCCCATGGTCCCTGCGAGCTTCCCACCTCCTGTGGGAGCTGGCATTGCTTTTGGACAGGGGAGCTGCTGACATGCAGCTTCCCTTGTCCTATAGCAATTCCGCTTTGATTCTTGGAAGCAATAGCAGGTTTCCTGCTCTTGCTTCCAAGAAGCAATGTGTTAGAACTGGGATTTTCTGGTTGGCTAAGGCTTACGCCAAAACCAGGAAGAAACCACCATTCTAGTCAGGGCAAGGGAGTCACACGCCAAGATAACCCCTGCTCACCCCCTTGGTAGCTTGGCATGAGCGGACCGGCTTATCCCGGAGGCAATGTGTAAAGCATTTGTGCACGCACACAATAGCCGCAACATCCTAGGCACACCACAAAAGGAACTCCACACACGGTTATATAAAAATAACTTTTGTATTGTCAAAACACATCAGATAGTAATCACACAATATACATTGTGCCAACTGGCAGGGGCAATATTCACAAGGGATAATTTACAGGACAGGGCCACATGGGCCGCTGTCAGAATCAGCACTTAGCAGAAATACTGTTAGAAATAGCACTTTGTAGATCATAGAATAATAATCACTTTAACACACCTGTACTAGAAAGAACAACCACCTAAATATCACAATACCTGTAGGGGTATAAGCATGAACATATTACACATGATGTATCACAACATTCAGAGGTGTAGGAAAGGAAAACACATGATGCTTAAATATACATTCAGCGGTGTAAGAACAAGCACATGATGCATCAAAACACATTCAGAGGTGCAGGAAAACACAATTGCGCCGTCGTTGGAGTCCCCCCTCTGGGGACTCGTGATCAAACAAAATGCCCCCTGAACCTCTCTGGGCTCGTCAACAAAGATGCCGGGTCTGAGCCTCGTAGGCTCTGGAGAACAAATGCCCCCTCTTTCCCTCGGAGCAGCCCGCTGTCAACCGGGGCCGCTCTGAGTACAACGAAACTGCCCCCGCACTCACCGGGATCTCGCTGGTCCTGCGGGGGCGGGAAGCACGGCTGGTCTCCTTCCAGCAGCGCGGGGCTCCTTTTCAGCACCGGAGCCCTGCCCTGCTCTTCCAGTAGGCTGCAGGCGGGCGGGCAGGCAGGCATCTCCGGTCTCCCTCTCCCTACGGTAGACCGGTAACCACGGCACGGCTTCCCCCAGGCAGGGGGAAGCGGAAGTGACTCCATTCCGGCCCCGCCCACAGTCAGGCGGACGCGGGCCGGACTTCCGGTTTTGCCGCGGCTGCGGCCGCACTCTCTTTGTGGGGCTGCACCAAGGGGTGGGCACCCTCGGTGCACGAAACGAAAGCAGAAACGGGGTGGGCACCCATCAAGGAAGCGGAACAAAAGCATCTCCAAGCGCCTGGGGGAAAGGCAAAGTGCTCCCAGCGGTACAAGCAAAATACAGCACTCTCAAGCGCCATAAGTGAGACGGAGTGCTCTCAGCGCTAGGGACAAGACAAAGCGCCTCCCGGGCACTAGGGCACAGGCAGCACCAAAGGCCCCAGCAAATGACCCCCACAACAAGGAGGGTCCCAGGAACACAGCCTCCATAGGTGAAGAGGGCAGGAGGAACCCATAAAGTCCTGGGCACCAAAAGATGGAGCAAACAGCTCCCAAGAAAAAGGAAAGTCCTCCAGCCTCCAAGTCCATCAGGTATCCAGGGGCTGGGCAGGGCCCAGGGAGGCAAGCCTTCCCCTGGGCCCAAGCAGCAGGACGCCCCTGGCAGGATTCAAGTAGCAAAACAAGAACATTTTAGAAGGAGACACCGCCCCTTTTTATACATTGAATTCCTTTGTCTAAAGGTGCAGGGTGGGGGAAAAAACAGACGCAGCTGGTTTGGGAGCCCCTTTGATGAGCTCAGCCACCCCTCCCATTCACTAGTCAGGCTAGGGTCATCAGTCGCACCACAGGGGGGCGGAGCCAGCATTGTGTGGGGAAAGCCCAGCCCTATTCAGGACCCAGGTGCACCCCTCCCCTCACATCAGCATGCTAATCTCAACACTCACCACTGGGCAGACCCATCCAGACTCCTGGAGCCAGGCTCCAGCCAATCACGTGTCAGCACACTCACTACACACGCACACCCATGTCTAGAAGTGGCACTTCCACACTAGACACATTCATGCCGCATACATCATTGCGCAGCATTCAATCTCACGAGTTCACACATACCAAACTCGACCCTGCACTCCCCACACATCAGGAACTACCATGGTCACACATATTCCCCATGCATTCCTATGGGAGGGCAGGTAACTCACCACACATACACAGAGAGCTCACACACTTTACACTGTAGCACAGTGAAAAAGTGCGCAGAGGCCTAGAATCACCAACACTAGGTTACAGAAATAGGCTAGGAAAAAGCAAAAAGTTTCGGGGTGAACCTGCCAAAAAGGGCCAGGTCCAACACAACCCCCTTCCAGCCAAAATGCAGGGTAGACCAATCACTCCCTTGATGGGCTTCCCTGATTTGGGCGACAAAACACGGACACGGGCCCGCACGGCAGGGACACCCTCCGGTTTTGCGCCACTCTGAACCCACATGGATTTCTCTCAGCAAGAGCTCTCTGGCACAACTAGGATACCCCATTGGTACTCCCTAGTCGTCCACGGCCAGGACCAGGCCTTAGGCCATCCAAATGTCACAGGTCCTGACCAATCCACAGAGTGGGGGTCAGTACCCCCTGGCACACAATAGCCATTCTCCACTCTCCCTGTCAGTGTAGCTACAACTACTACTGATCTTTCAACCTAGGGACCATACCCTCAGGCTGACCAGAGGTCACGGGCAAGAATGCCCCACCCTACCTCTACTTCTGGGGTTCCGCACCCTCCCAGGGAAGCACTCACCAGAACACAACTTTCCCACCAGATCAGGACCTCACTCCATCAACTGTTCTACCACCTGGGATCTGGAAACTATTTCACTTCGGAGGTACAAAGCACACAGCACAGTCCCTCTTCAAGCAGGTGGGGGGACACAGCACACAGCAAAGTCCCCTTTCCTCTACCTTAGTGGAAACAACAAACTGCAGGTGGGCCCCAGAGCACACAGCAAGGGCAGCCTCCTCAGTCTCTTCAGCTGATCTACTTTGGCAGAGATTCCTTCTTAACCTGGAAGTTTCCTAATCTCCCAACCTAGGATCTAAACCCTCAGGTTGCACTGGGTTCAGAGGTAAGGACACCGTCCCTCTGCACCCCCTTCCAGAGTTCTGCACCCTCCCACCTTGGAGCGGTACCCCTGGAAGCCAAAACCGGTCAGGACACTGATTACAGATGCCCTTCACTCCAGGTCAGGCTGAACCTGAGCCTGGCCTCCCCCCTCCTGGGGGAACGACCTCCAGAGGCCCCAAAAATGATCAACCACTCTGGACGGTCAAATGCCCAGTGAACCAGGACTTTTGCACCCTCCACTTAGGAGCGGTACTGCCCAACACCAGGACCGCCGGAGTTCTGGTTACAGACACTCCCCGTCCTCTAGACACAGGAAGATCCTCCTCAAATGACCTGTAAGTACAGCCTAGGCCCCTGACCTGGCGCTCCCTTAGGGAACCCTCCAGGCCCTGAGACAGGGTTCGGGCCAACGTGGGACACACCATCCCACACTCACTCCGCTTCCACTGAGACAGGACGTGAGCCCCTACACCCCTCCCATTCTACTGGGACCTAGCTGGGCTACACATGAACCTCTTCTCCTACACAGGATCATCAGATACACAAGCCACTCCTTTTAGAATCACTCCCCAATGCCTCTGCAAGACATCTAGCACACCGCCAGACATCCACCTTCTTGTCCAGTGCCTCTGCAGGACCTCCTGCACACCACCAGAGGTACACCTCCCGTGCAAGCTCCTTTAAAATACTCACACCAACTCTTCCAGTTCAACACACCACTCATCCACACATTCCCGCTCCAGACTAGTGAGACAGTCCTCACTGCCCCTGCCTCTCAACCTGTACCCCTCTTACTGAGCACCAGGCACCATACTCTGGGAACTGGGAATGGGACTTCACGCACTGGACACATTTTAGCTGCCACCACTGGATCCTACCATACTGGGGAATCCAGACACATACTACACTCAGGGGATAACCACCCTCCAGAGCAACCCATTTCTCCTCCACACTCCCTCTCTTCCATCTATCCACACCTCTGGGGACAGGAACGGGGATTGGACACTGGACCCAGGAAGGAACTCCCTATCTACTGGCGTCTCGCCCTGTCATTTTCTCTCTTCTGCCACTAAACATAAAGCGCAGGAACACCATTAGAAAATGACACTCTTGAGGAAAAAGAAAATCAAAAACAATAATCCCAAACATGTGGCTATCTAGAAATGCAGAGCTTTGTAATGTAGCCAGCTGTCGCTGTGGTACTGGGCAAACACAAGTCCTAATCCTCACCGCTGTCCAACAATGTTAGAACTGGGATTTTCTGTTTGGCTAAGGCTTACGCCAAAACCAGGCAGAAACCACCATTCTAGTCAGGGCAAGGGAGTCACACGCCAAGATAACCCCTGCTCACTCCCTTGGTAGCTTGGCACGAGCAGACAGGCTTATCCCGGAGGCAATTTGTAAAGCATTTGTGCACGCATACAACAGCAACAACATCCCAGGCACACCACAAAAGGAACTCCACAAAAGGTTACATAAAAATAACTTTTGTATTGTCAAAACACATCAGATAGTAATCACACAATATACATTGTGCCAACTGGCACAGGCAATATTCACAAGGGATTATTTACAGGAAAGGGCCACATGGGCTACTGTCAGAATCAGCACTTAGCAGAAATACTGTTAGAAATAGCACTTTGTAGATCATAGAATAATAATCACTTTAGCACACCTGTACTAGAAAGAACAACCACCTAAATATCACAATACCTGTAGGGGTATAAGCATGAACATATTACACATGATGCATTATAACATTCAGAGGTGTAGGGAAGGAAAACACATGATGCATAAAGATACATTCAGCGGTGTAAGAACAACGCACATGATGCATCAAAAAACATTCAGAGGTGCAGGAAAACACAATTGCGCAAAAATCACATTGCGCAGAAATCACATACCAGCCCCCCTGGCCATCTCAAGAGGGGGCTCAAATGCCCTGTGTCCAGAATGTCAGGGAGCGCTGCCATCGCAGCGCCAGTCAGGGGTGCGCCACCGGCGCAAACCTAAACGTTGCAGCTGGCACTAAGTGCTGCGCAGCTGTAGAAGGCCTGGCACCACTGTGCCATCACTGTCCCACACAAGGACTCTCAAATTGCGCCTAAACGGTGCAGCTGCCCACTAATTGCTGGGCAGCTGGGAATCAGCCAAAACTGCAACAGGGATCTCACTAGCCCTTAGGAGCAAAGTTGCGCCACTCTGAGCCCCTGGCTCAGGAACCACCACTCTACCAACGATGGAGCCCTCTAGCTCCTGACCTCAACTATGCCCCTCTAATAAAGCATGGGCCCCTCTGGGCCTGGGCAAAGACAAGCCGCCAAAGGTTGGGAGCCATCTGGCTCTTAACATAAATGCCCACCACGTTGGAGCCACACAGGCTCTGACACGAAGCATGCCCTTGAGCATCTCAGGCTCCTAAAACAATTATGGCCCCGTCATTGGAGTCCCCCCTCTGGGGACTCGTGATCAAACGAAATGCCCCCTGAGCCTCTCTGGGCTCATCAACAAAGATGCCGGGTCTGAGCCTCGTAGGCTCTGGAAAACAAATGCCCCCTCTCTCTCTCGGAGCGGCCCGCTTTCAACCGGGGCCACTCTGAGTACAACGAAACTGCCCCCGCACTCACCGGGATCTCGCTGGTCCTGCGGGGGCGGGAAGCACGGCCGGTCTCCTTCCAGCAGCGCGGGGCTCCTCTTCAGCACCGGAGCCCCGCCCCGCTCTTCCAGTAGGCTGCAGGCAGGCGGGCAGGCAGGCATTTACGGTCTCCCTCTCCCTACGGGAGACTGGCAACCACGGCACGGCTTCCCCCAGGCAGGGGGAAGCGGAAGTGACTCCATTCCGGCCCCGCCCACAGTCAGGCGGGCGCGGGCCGGACTTCCTGTTTTGCCGCGGCTGCGGACGCACTCTCTTCGCAGGGCTGCACCGAGGGGTGGGCCCCTTCGGTGCACGAAACGAAAGCAGAAACGGGGTGGGCACCCATCAAGGAAGCAGAACAAAAACGACTCCAAGCGCCTGGGGGAAAGGCAAAGCGCTCCCAGCGCTACAAGCAAAATACAGAGCTCTCAAGCGCCATAAGTGAGACGAAGTGTTCTCAGCGCTAGGGACAAGACAAAGTGCCTCCCGGGCACTAGGGCACAGGCAGCACCAAAGGCCCCAGCAAATGACCCCCACAACAAGGAGGGTCCCAGGAACACAGCCTCCATAGGTGAAGAGGGCAGGAGGAACCCATAAACCCCTGGGCACCAAAAGATGGAGCAAACAGCTCCCAAGAAAAAGGAAAGTCTTCCAGCCTCCAAGTCCATCAGGTATCCAGGCTGTGCTCCCACCCTGCCATAGCAAACGTCAATGTGCCGGGGGTGGGTACCCCGGGACATTGCAGGAGCTGGCCCTGGGGGATGTCGGTCCCCAGGGCCATCGAGGGCTCCAGGAGGGGGGCCGTAGTTCACAAGTTGGCTGCAGGCTGATCATTCAGAGGACTAGGGACCTGTTGTTCAGAGTATTAACATCAACGACTTGTATACCTTCATGACATTTTGAATTGAAAATCCAGTTTGACTATTTATATATTTATCTGTATTCATCCTGCATCATGAGTCATGCTATTTTTTCAAGGATGATGTCCTTTGTTCAACCAATTATGGTGCCTTTGTTGTGGATTTTCTATGTTTTAGTCATGCTGCTTGTAGTGAAAACCCTCATAAGAATATAAATGCCAAAAGCCACATACATTTGGAGGGGATAGCTTTCCACTTCTATTCTAGTTAAATTTCACTGCATGTGAACTAATAAGTCACCTGACTCACATGTAGTTCAGGCTCACAATATCCGTGCTGAAGAAAATCTCAATTTCTCTCAAGCTAACACAGCTTTAACCTTCGCTCTCCAAGTATCCAAGGAAGGTAACCACTGCACCTAAAATCCGGAAGCCTCAGCCTCAGTGTTCTAGGCTCCAGTAATGGAGCCATTATGACATCATTAGCAATTCCAGGCTTTTTATATTTCTATCTCTGCAGCCTGGCAATGCTTAATGATGTCACTGGCACAGATACCTAGTGTTTGTGAGATGTTCAGTTATGTAGCATAAAGTTTTTACCCCGAAGAAGGGATTTTTCACATTCCAGCCATCAATATTTTATGTTTGACTATCACAGAGAGTCATTAGCATGATTACCAGATTCCAAACTCCTGTTATTGCTATGACATGGGAAACCTGGGAAACAAAAGTTGTTTCACACTGTTGCAAACTGATATATCCATTCCAGGCTATTCTGACAGGTGTCTTAGAGAACCTGTCAGCCTTGGATGGAGAGCAGAGAGCTAAGCTTCAAGTGTGGAGGGGAAGGAAAGCTGTAGAGAGAGGTGTGGTAGAGTGTTCGGAGGCCAGGTAATATTTTTTTATATTTAGGCAGCAGAAAGATTTGAAGAGAGATGCAGTGGGAGGCAAAATACCAAGCTTTTCATTGAGTAAGGCAATGGTTTTTGTATCAGGGTACTGAGATACATTATAGACAACTCAAGCTTTGATCTTATTGTCTATTTGATACTACCTGGGATCCCTGGGTGCAAAACTTGGCAGTTGTGTTAAATGCTTGCTAGTCATAATGTTACATTGATCCATGAGAAATGTCAATGGATCTAATTCAATAATCAGCGTTAGCATTTATTTGTGGATTACATGTGGATTACATGATTCATTTGACCATGAATATTATTCAGTCAATAGGAATAATACAACCTGTCCCCTTTGACGCTGATGACGGAGCGGTTCCGTCATCAGCATCGGTTGGGCAGTGCTGATGACGGAACCGCTCCGTCATCGGCACTGCCCTCGGGGGGGACCGCTGTCGCTCCCCCCCTGGGGCATCGATTTGTTTGTTAGGTGCAGGGGTGGCAGCAGAAGACTTTCCGCTGCCACCCCTGGCCCCCCCCACGCTTCCTGGTGACATCAGCGCGCACAGCAAGTGCCGACGTCATCAGGAAGCGCTGGACGCGCTGGACGCGCTGGACGCGCTGGACCCGCTGGAAGCCATTTGTTTCCAGCGCGTCCAAGGAGCCAGGTGGGTGTTTGCTCTCTGGTTGGGCGGGGGGGGGGGCGTTTCTCGGTGCTTTGAGGCATCGGGGGGGGAGGAAACAGTGTTTCCTCTCCCCCGATGCCCCAATGCAGGGCATTCCTGGTGCAGGATCGCGCACAGCGTCACGATCCTGCACCAGAAATGCCCCCACTAGACACCAGGGGTGATTTTTGGTGGCATAGGAAGCGACCCCTTGGGCAAGGGTCGCTTCCTGGGGGCAATCTATATTTCAGACTTTTCTGCCCCCCCGGGTGCAGATCGGGTGTATTTTTCCTGAATCTGGACCGGGGGGGGTAGAAAAGCCCACTAGATACCAGGTATTGTGTTTTTTTTTTTTTATAAAGGAAGCGACCCCTTGGGCAAGGGTCACTTCCAAGGGGCTCAATAACTATTTTAGACTTTTCGGGGCAGATCGGCCGTTTTTTGGGTCGAATCTGGACCCGGGGGGGGGGGTAGAAAAGCCCACTAGACACCAGGGATTGTTTTGTTTTATAAAGGAAGCGACCCCTTAGGCAAGGGTCGCTTCCAGGGGATAAATAATTATTTTAGACTTTTCTGCCCCCCTTGGGGGCTGATCGGCCGTTTTTTTACCGATTCTGGACCCAGGGGGTGGTAGAAAAGCCCACTAGACACCAGGGATTGTTTTTTGTTTGTATAGGAAGCGACCCCTTGGCCAAGGGTCGCTTCCTTGGGCCCATATTTGTTCAAAAATATATTCTGCCCCCTCTGGGGGCTGATTAGTGTCGTAATTTGGCCTTTCTGCCCTCTGGAGGGAGCAAATAAAACACTAGACACTAGGGAAATCTTTTTTTTTTAAATGGAAGCACCCCTTGGGCAAGGGTTGCTTCCAGGGGGCCCAAATTTTAAAAGATTTATATTCTGCCCCCCATGGGGACAGACACCCCATTTGTGACATACCCTGTGACATAGCCTGTTGTAATGTGTATTGTTTTTTTTTTCTTCTAAAGTGTATTGTTTTATTTTCTCTTTAGACTGTTGCAGTGTGCGGTTCCGTTACTGGTGGTTCTGCTGTTTGTGTAGTTGCATGTGTTTGGTAAGAGACCTTTGTTGTACAATTTTTATGTACATTTTTTTTTGCAAAGAGTGTAATAATACGAGTATGTTTGGTTTCTGTTTTTTGTGATTGTCAGGGCAAGGGAGTCACACGCCAAGATAACCCCTGCTCACTCCCTTGGTAGCTTGGCACGAGCAGACAGGCTTATCCCGGAGGCAATTTGTAAAGCATTTGTGCACGCATACAACAGCAACAACATCCCAGGCACACCACAAAAGGAACTCCACAAAAGGTTACATAAAAATAACTTTTGTATTGTCAAAACACATCAGATAGTAATCACACAATATACATTGTGCCAACTGGCACAGGCAATATTCACAAGGGATTATTTACAGGAAAGGGCCACATGGGCTACTGTCAGAATCAGCACTTAGCAGAAATACTGTTAGAAATAGCACTTTGTAGATCATAGAATAATAATCACTTTAGCACACCTGTACTAGAAAGAACAACCACCTAAATATCACAATACCTGTAGGGGTATAAGCATGAACATATTACACATGATGCATTATAACATTTAGAGGTGTAGGGAAGGAAAACACATGATGCATAAAGATACATTCAGCGGTGTAAGAACAACGCACATGATGCATCAAAAAACATTCAGAGGTGCAGGAAAACACAATTGCGCAAAAATCACATTGCGCAGAAATCACATACCAGCCCCCCTGGCCATCTCAAGAGGGGGCTCAAATGCCCTGTGTCCAGAATGTCAGGGAGCGCTGCCATCGCAGCGCCAGTCAGGGGTGCGCCACCGGCGCAAACCTAAACGTTGCAGCTGGCACTAAGTGCTGCGCAGCTGTAGAAGGCCTGGCACCACTGTGCCATCTCTGTCCCACACAAGGACTCTCAAATTGCGCCTAAACGGTGCAGCTGCCCACTAATTGCTGGGCAGCTGGGAATCAGCCAAAACTGCAACAGGGATCTCACTAGCCCTTAGGAGCAAAGTTGCGCCACTCTGAGCCCCTGGCTCAGGAACCACCACTCTACCAACGATGGAGCCCTCTAGCTCCTGACCTCAACTATGCCCCTCTAATAAAGCATGGGCCCCTCTGGGCCTGGGCAAAGACAAGCCGCCAAAGGTTGGGAGCCATCTGGCTCTTAACATAAATGCCCACCACGTTGGAGCCACACAGGCTCTGACACGAAGCATGCCCTTGAGCATCTCAGGCTCCTAAAACAATTATGGCCCCGTCATTGGAGTCCCCCCTCTGGGGACTCGTGATCAAACGAAATGCCCCCTGAGCCTCTCTGGGCTCATCAACAAAGATGCCGGGTCTGAGCCTCTTAGGCTCTGGAAAACAAATGCCCCCTCTCTCTCTCGGAGCGGCCCGCTTTCAACCGGGGCCACTCTGAGTACAACGAAACTGCCCCCGCACTCACCGGGATCTCGCTGGTCCTGCGGGGGCGGGAAGCACGGCCGGTCTCCTTCCAGCAGCGCGGGGCTCCTCTTCAGCACCGGAGCCCCGCCCCGCTCTTCCAGTAGGCTGCAGGCAGGCGGGCAGGCAGGCATTTACGGTCTCCCTCTCCCTACGGGAGACTGGCAACCACGGCACGGCTTCCCCCAGGCAGGGGGAAGCGGAAGTGACTCCATTCCGGCCCCGCCCACAGTCAGGCGGGCGCGGGCCGGACTTCCTGTTTTGCCGCGGCTGCGGACGCACTCTCTTCGCAGGGCTGCACCGAGGGGTGGGCCCCTTCGGTGCACGAAACGAAAGCAGAAACGGGGTGGGCACCCATCAAGGAAGCAGAACAAAAACGACTCCAAGCGCCTGGGGGAAGGGCAAAGCGCTCCCAGCGCTACAAGCAAAATACAGAGCTCTCAAGCGCCATAAGTGAGACGAAGTGTTCTCAGCGCTAGGGACAAGACAAAGTGCCTCCCGGGCACTAGGGCACAGGCAGCACCAAAGGCCCCAGCAAATGACCCCCACAACAAGGAGGGTCCCAGGAACACAGCCTCCATAGGTGAAGAGGGCAGGAGGAACCCATAAACCCCTGGGCACCAAAAGATGGAGCAAACAGCTCCCAAGAAAAAGGAAAGTCTTCCAGCCTCCAAGTCCATCAGGTATCCAGGCTGTGCTCCCACCCTGCCATAGCAAACGTCAATGTGCCGGGGGTGGGTACCCCGGGACATTGCAGGAGCTGGCCCTGGGGGATGTCGGTCCCCAGGGCCATCGAGGGCTCCAGGAGGGGGGCCGTAGTTCACAAGTTGGCTGCAGGCTGATCATTCAGAGGACTAGGGACCTGTTGTTCAGAGTATTAACATCAACGACTTGTATACCTTCATGACATTTTGAATTGAAAATCCAGTTTGACTATTTATATATTTATCTGTATTCATCCTGCATCATGAGTCATGCTATTTTTTCAAGGATGATGTCCTTTGTTCAACCAATTATGGTGCCTTTGTTGTGGATTTTCTATGTTTTAGTCATGCTGCTTGTAGTGAAAACCCTCATAAGAATATAAATGCCAAAAGCCACATACATTTGGAGGGGATAGCTTTCCACTTCTATTCTAGTTAAATTTCACTGCATGTGAACTAATAAGTCACCTGACTCACATGTAGTTCAGGCTCACAATATCCGTGCTGAAGAAAATCTCAATTTCTCTCAAGCTAACACAGCTTTAACCTTCGCTCTCCAAGTATCCAAGGAAGGTAACCACTGCACCTAAAATCCGGAAGCCTCAGCCTCAGTGTTCTAGGCTCCAGTAATGGAGCCATTATGACATCATTAGCAATTCCAGGCTTTTTATATTTCTATCTCTGCAGCCTGGCAATGCTTAATGATGTCACTGGCACAGATACCTAGTGTTTGTGAGATGTTCAGTTATGTAGCATAAAGTTTTTACCCCGAAGAAGGGATTTTTCACATTCCAGCCATCAATATTTTATGTTTGACTATCACAGAGAGTCATTAGCATGATTACCAGATTCCAAACTCCTGTTATTGCTATGACATGGGAAACCTGGGAAACAAAAGTTGTTTCACACTGTTGCAAACTGATATATCCATTCCAGGCTATTCTGACAGGTGTCTTAGAGAACCTGTCAGCCTTGGATGGAGAGCAGAGAGCTAAGCTTCAAGTGTGGAGGGGAAGGAAAGCTGTAGAGAGAGGTGTGGTAGAGTGGTCGGAGGCCAGGTAATATTTTTTTATATTTAGGCAGCAGAAAGATTTGAAGAGAGATGCAGTGGGAGGCAAAATACCAAGCTTTTCATTGAGTAAGGCAATGGTTTTTGTATCAGGGTACTGAGATACATTATAGACAACTCAAGCTTTGATCTTATTGTCTATTTGATACTACCTGGGATCCCTGGGTGCAAAACTTGGCAGTTGTGTTAAATGCTTGCTAGTCATAATGTTACATTGATCCATGAGAAATGTCAATGGATCTAATTCAATAATCAGCGTTAGCATTTATTTGTGGATTACATGTGGATTACATGATTCATTTGACCATGAATATTATTCAGTCAATAGGAATAATACAACCTGTCCCCTTTGACGCTGATGACGGAGCGGTTCCGTCATCAGCATCGGTTGGGCAGTGCTGATGACGGAACCGCTCCGTCATCGGCACTGCCCTCAGGGGGACCGCTGTCGCTCCCCCCCTGGGGCATCGATTTGTTTGTTAGGTGCAGGGGTGGCAGCAGAAGACTTTCCGCTGCCACCCCTGGCCCCCCCCACGCTTCCTGGTGACATCAGCGCGCACAGCAAGTGCCGACGTCATCAGGAAGCGCTGGACGCGCTGGACGCGCTGGACGCGCTGTACCCGCTGGAAGCCATTTGTTTCCAGCGCGTCCAAGGAGCCAGGTGGGTGTTTGCTCTCCGGTTGGGCGGGGGGGGGGGCGTTTCTCGGTGCTTTGAGTCATCGGGGGGGGAGGAAACAGTGTTTCCTCTCCCCCGATGCCCCAATGCAGGGCATTCCTGGTGCAGGATCGCGCACAGCGTCACGATCCTGCACCAGAAATGCCCCCACTAGACACCAGGGGTGATTTTTGGTGGCATAGGAAGCGACCCCTTGGGCAAGGGTCGCTTCCTGGGGGCAATCTATATTTCAGACTTTTCTGCCCCCCCGGGTGCAGATCGGGTGTATTTTTCCTGAATCTGGACCGGGGGGGGGGTAGAAAAGCCCACTAGATACCAGGTATTGTGTTTTTTTTTTTTTATAAAGGAAGCGACCCCTTGGGCAAGGGTCACTTCCAAGGGGCTCAATAACTATTTTAGACTTTTCGGGGCAGATCGGCCGTTTTTTGGGTCGAATCTGGACCCGGGGGGGGGGGTAGAAAAGCCCACTAGACACCAGGGATTGTTTTGTTTTATAAAGGAAGCGACCCCTTAGGCAAGGGTCGCTTCCAGGGGATAAATAATTATTTTAGACTTTTCTGCCCCCCTTGGGGGCTGATCGGCCGTTTTTTTACCGATTCTGGACCCAGGGGGTGGTAGAAAAGCCCACTAGACACCAGGGATTGTTTTTTGTTTGTATAGGAAGCGACCCCTTGGCCAAGGGTCGCTTCCTTGGGCCCATATTTGTTCAAAAATATATTCTGCCCCCTCTGGGGGCTGATTAGTGTCGTAATTTGGCCTTTCTGCCCTCTGGAGGGAGCAAATAAAACACTAGACACTAGGGAAATCTTTTTTTTTTAAATGGAAGCACCCCTTGGGCAAGGGTTGCTTCCAGGGGGCCCAAATTTTAAAAGATTTATATTCTGCCCCCCATGGGGACAGACACCCCATTTGTGACATACCCTGTGACATAGCCTGTTGTAATGTGTATTGTTTTTTTTTTCTTCTAAAGTGTATTGTTTTATTTTCTCTTTAGACTGTTGCAGTGTGCGGTTCCGTTACTGGTGGTTCTGCTGTTTGTGTAGTTGCATGTGTTTGGTAAGAGACCTTTGTTGTACAATTTTTATGTACATTTTTTTTTGCAAAGAGTGTAATAATACGAGTATGTTTGGTTTCTGTTTTTTGTGATTGTAAAACATGTTTTGCATTTGTGCTTGATGTGTACTTTGCTTTCTGTAGATGTACGTTTTATTTTCTTCTTTCTAGTGGGATATCATTGCCTATTTGCTGTGTCTTTGCAGAGTAGGTGCCGGTGAGTGTAGCTGTCTCTTGTAAGTGAATTGTATATTTTTCCAGTATATAGATCTTTGTGATAAAGGCTTATATTGTTTTACTTACTTTGCACATTGTTGGTTGTAGAGTTGTTTGTGCAGTCTCCTTTTTAGTAAGGATAATGGCTAGCCGCCGGATTACTGCTCAGCAAGTTGTTGGAATGCTTTTTGAATCTTCCTCTAACCATGGTTCAGAGAGTGACTCTGATTCTGAGGCAGAGGTGGGAGGTGAAGATTCAGGTAGTGAGTTTTCTCTACACATGGCTTCATCTGATGATGAAGATACTCTGAGTGCTGATGAAGCTACTTTTGGTGTGGATGAAGGGCCTGTGGTTGCGGAGGACATTGCTGTGCCGATAGTGCAGTAAGAGGCATCTGGGCTGCAGCCTGGGGCTGCTAGACTTCCAGTTGGTGTAGTGAGACAAGAGGCAGCTGGGCGGCAGCCTGACGCTGCAAGACTTCTTGTTGAAAGTACTGACCTCTGGGTTGCACCAGGCATGGTGCAGCCGGCATTGCCTGAATTTACTGGTGTTCCAGGGTGTAGGGTGAACACTGAACACTTTTTGCCAATTGATTTTTTCAAGTTGTTTATGGATGATGTGTTTTTGGCTGAGATTGTAGAGCAGACTAATTTGTATGTAGAACAGTTTTTGAGGGAGAACAGTGCCAGCCTTCAGTCCCACGCTAGAGCTACCCGGTGGACTCCCACAAATTTGGAAGAGATTAAAAAGTTTTTGGGTTTAACTTTTTTGATGGGCTTGCTTAGGAAACCATCAATGGCTTCATATTGGTCAACTAGTCCCTTGATGGCAACTGCTATATTTCCAGCAGTCATGAGTCATGATAGGTATTTGCTTCTGCTTCGGATGATGCATTTTGTCGATAATGGTTTAGCTTTGCCACGAGATTACCCTGATTGTGACCGTCGTTTCAAGATTTGGCCTGTCATTGATCACTTTGTTGATCGATTTCCTGAGATCTTTGCTCCTGGGGAAGAAATTGCAGTGGATGAGTCTTTGGTGTTGTTCAAGGGCCGCTTGGTATTTAGGCAATACATTCCTAGTAAGAGGGCACGCTATGGAATTAAGCTGTATATGCTGTGTGACAGTCGGACTGGATATGTCTCTAATTTCAGGGTGTACACCGGTAAGGAATCCAGGATTAACCTCCTGGTTGTCCGTCCACTTTTGGAGTGACTGAGAAAATTGTGTGGGAACTTGGTAGAGGATTTTTTAACAAAGGCCATCATTTATATGTAGATCACTTCTACACTGATGTGCGGTTGTTCAGGGAATTGGCCAAAGGGGACACTGTTGCTTTTGGCGCAATCCGCTCTAACCGTAAAGGTTTCCCAAAAGAACTTGTTTGTCAAAAGCTTGCTCGAGGACAGTGCAGTGCATTGCGTTGTGAGGAACTTCTAGCTGTGAAGTTTTCAGACAGGAGAGATGTCTACATGTTGACTTCCATACATGATGAAAGCACTGAACCGGTGACTGTTTGGGGTCAGGTTGCAGAAGCGCGCAAACCTGTGTGCATTTTACACTATAATAGGCACATGGGTGGTGTTGACAGAGTAGATCAGAGGTTGGAACCGTATGCTGCTCTTCGTAAGGCTCACATTTGGTACAAGAAGTTGGCTATCCATCTTTTCCAATTGGCAACCTTTAATGCTTTTGTTGTGTTCCAGCAATCTTATCCTCAGTCAAAGATGACTTTTTTAAAGTTTCAGGAGTCTGTAATCGGCAGCCTTGTTTTAGTGGCTCAGGCAAGTGTTCCTAGAGTTGGAGTGGTGGGGGATGTTGCCAGATAGAAAGATTGCCACTTTCCTGATTAAATTCCTCCTACATCCTCAAAAGACTTTCCCAGTCGGAGATGTAGAGTCTGTTGGCGAAGAGGTTTGCAGAAGGAGGTTCATATGTACTGCCCCGACTGTCCTTCTAACCCTGGGCTGTGCATACCTGCTTGTTTTAGAATTTACCACACGCAAAATAATTTTTGGGAGAATCCATGAGTGGTAAAGTGAACTGCCTGGCCTCTATTCTTTAAAACTTTTTGTTCATTTTCAAAGTTTGCATTTGTGTAGTGTATTCAGTTTTAGTTGTGTTAGTAGATTTGTATCAATTTGCAATTTGTTTTTGGTTTTTATTTATATTGGAAAAAACCTAAAGTATGATGTTGGTTAGCGTGTAGTGTCGATTGTCTGACGGTGTGCATGGTTTGGCGCTTGGCTGGCGGTGTCTGTCGACTGGTGCTTGGCTGGCGGTGTCTTTGGACTGGTACTTGGCTGGCAGTGTGTGTGGACTGGTGCTTGGCTGGTGGTGTGCGTGGTCTGATGCTTGGTTGGCGGTGTGCGTGGTCTTGCGCTTGCCTGGTGGTGTGTTGGGATTGGTGCTTGGCTGGTGGTGTGCCTGGGCTGGTGCTTGGCTGGCGGTGTGTGTGGAGTGTCGCTTGCCTGGTGGTGTGTGTGGACTGGTGCTTGGCTGGTGGTGTGCGTGGTCTGGTGTTTGGTTGGCGGTGTGCGTGGTCTTGCGCTTGCCTGGTGGTGTGTTTGGATTGGTGCTTGGCTGGTGGTGTGCCTGGACTGGTGCTTGGCTGGCGGTGTCTGTGGACTGGTGCTTGGCTGGCTGTGTGTGTGGACTGGTGCTTGGCTGGTGGTGTGCGTGGTCTGGTGTTTGGTTGGTGGTGTGCGTGGTCTTGCGCTTGCCTGGTGGTGTGTTTGGATTGGTGCTTGGCTGGTGGTGTGCCTGGACTGGTGCTTGGCTGGCGGTGTGTGTGGTCTGGTGCTTGGCTGGTGGTGTGCGTAGACTGGTGCTCGGCTGGCGGTGTGTGGGAAGTGACTTAATGCTGGTTACTACACACAGTGCTAGCTGAGCGCCACTCCATGCAATCCATGAGTTTGTGTAGTTGCTGTGTCAGGAATGTGGATGTGTGAAAGTGATGGGCCCTTGATTGGCGTTGTCTGCTGGTGGAAGTGTAGTAATGTGATGAGTCCGCGGCTGGCGGTGTGAATGTTTTGTATGTGTCACATGTATGAAAGGTGTATGAATGGCCTGTAAAGAGGTTGGTGCCTTGTCGTGGCTTTACAGCTCACAAGCTGTGAGTCAATGGTTCAGTTTCTCGTCCTTTCCATTATTAACAGTGTATTTCATTTTTTGTGAAATCACTTGCTAATACAATGGTATATACTGAACCATCACTCACCCTCGTGCCAAATCCAACCAGTATGTGTGTGTGTTTGAGGACTTAATGTCTGGGTAGTATTTGTTTTCTTTTTTTTTTTTTTAAGCAGGGCGCACCTTGTCCCTTTTTGTAAATGTTGTGATGTGTTGCTTTTGTGCCTGGTGGTGTGAATGGTCTTCTGTGTGTCAGGTATGAAAGGTGTGTGAATGGCCTGTAAAGTGGTTGGTGCCTTGAAGTGGCCTTACAGCTCACGAGCTGCGAGTCATTGGTTCAGTTTTTTTGTCCATGTAATTGACAGTGCATTTCATTTTTGTAAAATCTCTTGTTAATAAAATTATATATACTGAACAATCACTCGCCCTCGTGCCAAATCAAACCAGTATGTGTGTGTGTTTGAGGAATAGATGGCTGTCCAGGGATCTTGTTTTTTTTGTTCTCTCTGCCAAGGTGTACATTCCACCTACAAATAACCTACCAATTGTAGATATTGTTGAAAACCCATAGGACTACATGGTGATGTCTCTCGGGTGAAATCTAACAATTAATTGTATCCACTATATCCTGCAAAACTCACAATGTCCGTCATATTTTCCATGCAATATTGCGCCCAAATTTTCACGCTGCACAAGTAAACAACTCATTTTGTCAAAACTAATTGGTTTAGCTAGGGGGGTCACATGGGTTATTCACTCCTTTCTCGGTTGCCATCTGGGGAAACCTATCAAACCCACATATTTCTGGAAAGTAGACACCGGGGGGCTTTCAAGGGGGTATGGCGTGCGAGGATCCTCCAATGTTCCTTTTCCCAGAATCACTAGCAAACTTTAAATGTAGCTGAAAAAATTAGTTTTTTTCACACATTTTTGTGTGTAAAAGTGTGGCATCACTGGGCTCTCACAAATTTCTACCCACCCAGCGTTCCCCCAGGTCTCCCGATAAAAATGGTACCTCACTTGCGTGGGTGATTCAAGGACCCGCAACAGGCAAGGGCCCAAAACCTAATGAGGCAACATCAAAATTACCTATCACAAAGCAACCTGGTTTTGCAAGGGGTTTCCCATGAGTTTTTGGCTTGGGGCTCGGCGGCCATGTACGGAAACCTACCTAACCCTTACATTTCTGGAAACTAGACACCTAGGGGACTCCTGCGAGGTATGGCTTGCGTGGGTCCCTCATCATTCTCCTACCCAGAATCGACTGCAAAGCTCAAATTTTGCAAAACAAAATGCTTTTTTTTACTCACATTTTTGTGTGGTAAAGTTGTGGAATCTGTGTGGATCCTCACATTTCCTCCCACCCAGCGTTCCCCTTGTTCTCCTGAGTAAAATGATATGTCACTTGTGTGGGTGGGCCAAAGCAGACCAGGCCAAAATGTATTTTTAAAAAATTGTAGCGTTCGGTATTTACAAGAAAGCACCGAGAATTCTACTGTTTTGGGGTCATCCTAGTCACAGGACTTTGGCCCACCTACACATGTGAAGTATCATTTTACTCGGGAGAACAAGGGGAACGTTGGGTGGTAGGACAATTGTACCGGCATGGAGATCCCATGCAAACATTTTGGGAAAAGTGTTTTTTTAACCTAATTTTAGGGTTTGCATGCAATTTAGGGTAGGAAAACATTGGGCGACCCACGCATGCCATACCTCGCTGGACTCCCCCGGGTGTCTAGTTTTCAGAACTGTTTGGGTTTGGTAGTTTCCCAAGATGGCCGCCGAGCCCCGGGCCAAAAACTCAGGTGCCCCCTCCCAAAAATAAGTTAGTTTTGCTATAGGTTATTTTTAAGTCTCCACCGTACGATTTGGGCCTTTTCCTGTTGCAGCCACTATGCCTACCAATGCAAGTGAGGTACCATTTTTATCGGGAGACCTGGGGGACCCCTGGGTGGGAGGAAATTTGTATGAGCCCAGTGATGCCACGCTTTCCCACACAAAAATGTGTGAAAAAACTGATTTTTCCAGTTAAAATTGAGGTTTGCAAGGGATTCTGGGTAAAGGAGCGTTGGAGGATCCACTCAAGCCATACCTCCTTGGAAGCCCCCGGGTGTTTACTTTGCAGAAATGTATGGGTTTGGTAGGTTTCCCTAGACTGCCGTCTAGCACGGAGCCAAAAACCCAGGTAACCCTCCTTGCAAAAGCTGTTGGTTTCGACATAGGCAATTTTGAAGTTGCCTATGTCAAAACCACCAGCTTTTGCAAGGAGGGTTACCTGGGTTTTTGGCCCCCCGTACTACACGGCCATCTAGCGAAACCTACCACACCCACACATTTGTGCAAAGTAGACACCCGGGGGCTTCCAAGGAGGTATGGCTTGCGTGGATCCTCCAACGCTCCTTTACCCAGAATCCCTTGCAAACCTCAATTTTAGCTGAAAAAAAATCAGTTTTTTCACACATTTTTGTGTGGGAAAACGTGGCATCACTGGGCTCACACGAATTTCCCCCCACCCAGCGTTCCTCCAGGTCTCCCGATAAAAATGGTACCTCACTTGCGTGGGTAGGCATAGTGGCTGCAACAGGAAAAGGCCCAAATCGTACGGTGGAGACTTAAAAATAACCTATAGCAAAACGAACTTATTTTTTGGGGGGGCACCTGAGTTTTTGGCCCGGGGCTCGGCGGCCATCTTGGAAAACTATCAAACCCAAAGAGTTCTGAAAACTAGATACCCGGAGGAGTCCAGGGAGGTATGGCATGTGTGGGTCCCCCAACGTTTTCCTACCCAGAATTCCCTGCAAACCTTGATATTAGGTTAAAAAAACATTTTTCCATTTTTCCATACATTTCTGCTTGGGATCTCCGTGACGGCACAAATGTCCTACCACCCAGCGTTCCCCTTGTTCTCCTGAGTAACATGATATGTCACTGCCATCATCACCGTCCGCCTGGGATGACTCCTGGTGGCCCCCGGCCCTAGGCAGTGCACCCAAACCAACGGACCACGCTCGCAACCTGGGCTTCATCCTCCCTATCGATGACCAGACAAGTCAACGCCGTCTCGTCATCGTGTTTTAACATCCTACGCATGCTCCGTAAGATCTTCCGATGGATCCCCTCCGAAACCAGGAAGACGGTCACCCAGGCACTTGTCACCAGCAGACTGGATTACGAAAACACCCTCTCCACCGGAACCACAGCCAAACTGCAGAAAAGACTTCAACGCATCCAGAACGCCTCCGCACGACTCATCCTGGACATCCCCCGTCACAACCACATCTCCGGACACCTGAAAGACCTACACTGGCTCCCCGTTGGCAAAAGAATCACGTTCCGCCTCCTCACCAACGCACACAAAGACCTCCACGACCTAGGCCCTAGGTACCTCAACAGCCGCCTGACCTTCTACACTCCCACCCGCCAACTACGATCGACCAGCCACGCCCTCGCCGCCGTTCCATGCATTCGAAGAGCCACCATGGGAGGAAGATCCTTCTCCTACCTGGCAGCCAAGACCTGGAATTCCCTCCCCATCCACCTCCGTCTTACCCAAGACCACCTCTCCTTCAGGAAGCAACTCAAGACCTGGCTGTTCGAGCAGTAGCGGGACCCCCCCCCCCCCCAAAGCGCCTTGAGACCATCCGGGTGAGTAGCGCGCTATACAAATTTCTTGATTGATTGATTGATTGACGAGAGGTGGACCACAAATGGACCGGAGGGGATGGTGTAGGAGCAAGTGGGGCCTATACACTGCTGGAACCAGCGCTGATTTTGTGTGACTGATAGCCGGTGCCAGGGCTACACAAGTAGGAGAAATTTGGTCTGCACAAGGGCCCGCCCAATTGGAACGTGTGGGGGCATTCTTGGGCCGGCTGCATACCTAGCACTCCATCAACGAGGCAACACATGGTCAGCTGAGAACTATATGTGGACCCATTGTTCTATCTAAACCTGTGGTGAAGATCACACGACTATGGGTAAACCCAAAGGGAAAACTGAGGGGGGCACAGACACTGAAACATCAGACCAGACGAAACAGGGGACCGCTGATCTGCAACAACAGCTAGACTGTATTTTGGAGGCCATAGCGGCGTCACGAGAAGCCCTACAACAAGACATTGCTCAGGTAGCGACAGGGTTGGGTCTACTGCGGGCAGATCATTCTAAACTAGCAGAGAGAGTGAAAATAGCCGAAGATACGCTGCAGGAGCTGACACCAACCCAGGTGGCCCTCGAGGGCAAAATGGCGGACGCCCTGGAACGAATAAGAGCCCTGGAAAAGAGGGCAGAGGACTCCGAGAGCAGAAATAGGCGCATTATTATACGCGTGGTGGGTCTTCCGGAGAAAGAGGAGGGGGGAGACATGATCGGCTATCTGGAAGCCTGGCTGTGGTCTGTGGTGGACCCGGAGGGCCTGTCCACGTTCTTCACGCTCGAGTGAGCACACAGAGTCCCAGCGTGACCTCCACTACTGGGTCTCCCGCCAAGACCAGTGGTTGCAAAGCTACTTCATTACAAGGACAGGGATTTGCTGCTCCACAGGGCACGCGCCTCGGGGCCTTACTCGGTGGGTAACAGTAAAGTGAATATCTTCCCAGACTACACGCTTGAGACTCAGAGGCTCCGGACGTCATTCCTTTCGATTAAGAGGGAACTCAGGACCGAGGGGATTCAATACACCTTGCTCTTTCCGGCAAAACTGAGGGTCATAATGGACGGCACCACGCAGTTCTTCAATACCCCTGATGAAGCATGGACATGGCTGGAAACCTATAGAGCGGGCACGGACCGGAGGGGAAACCAGGAATCTGCTCCACAGAGGGCTCCGCAAGTGCGAAAATCTCAGCGACTCCGGTGAAAACGACAGGGATTGAAGAAACCGTCACCGACTCAAACAGAAAGGGAGTGACAGGCGGCCCTGCAGGCGGTGCTGGCACTCTCAGGAGCGCAACTGACTCAGTCAACGGCTGGAACTGAATCGGAAGGGCATAAAACCTGTTCAGAAACTGAAATGTCGGAAACGGACAGCGTGCGAGGCCCGATGGTCACACAAGGGGCTGCTGATGGTGTATTGGATGCTTAGGGCGGGGAAGGACTGTGCCTGATGTTGAAACATTGAAGTTAACTGGTGCCAGTAAATGGTGGTCTTATACCTGTACACAAATGGGTCCAGATGCTGAGACCTCTTGATATGGGGTCATGGCGCATAGGGGCTGCGGGTTGGCGTAGCTACCTGTTGGACCAAGATCACGCCCCACTTGCCCTTAAGACGGAACCGCAGTGACTACTGCGGGACATAGTTGAGTGTTTTGGTTTCTATGGTTTGGATGGGGGCTGATAGATTGTTATTAGGTCCTGTTCTGGGAGGGTGGAGGGAAATGCCAGTTGGGGAAGTTGTTGAGATACGAGGGCAAGTAGGTGCGGGCAGTTGCTTGGATACAGTCAGGAGGGGGGGTTTCATGGGCAATGGGGACATTACCTGAATTGGTCTGCATTTCCTGGAATGTGCGCGGCTTACATACAATGGCAAGGCGACACAAAGTCACGCTTATTTGGTCAGGAGGGGAGTTCAAATAGCCTTTTTGCAGGAAACTCATCTTACCAAAGCAGAGGGCCTGGCGCTGCAGCGTAGGTGGAGGGGCCAGGTCTTTTGCACAACGTACTCAGCGTATGCTAGGGGGGCACTGATCTGGGTGCGGGCAGGAGTGCCCTTTCAGGCTATGCAACATGTCGTGGACCCCTAGGGCAGATATGTGGCAGTGGAGGGACGATTACACGGGAGGGAGATCACACTTTGCATCATATACGCAACCAACTTTGACCAGGCACACTTTTTTGAGCACTTATCGGGCGCACTGGCACACTATTTAACCAACCCGACACTGGCAGGGGGGGATTTTAACTCACTCACGGATACTGTGCTTGACAGATGACACCCTCCACTGGCCGATTCACCAGTACGTAGATTGGCACAGTGCAGACTGAACTGGCAGGAAAGATGGGGCTTGATAGATATTTGGCGAAGACAACACCCAAGGGATAGGGATTACTCCTTTTTCTCAGCTCGACATGAGCTCCATGTTCGCATAGATGCGATCTTATGTTCACAGTCGATAGCCCCAATTGTAAGAGGATCAGAATACCTGGCCAGGACCATCTCGGATCACAATCCACTGCTGCTGTCCATCAATTGGTGGAGGGCTAGATCATCCATACCCACATGGCAGTTACGCCCTGAAACGCTGGAGGATCAGGTCTACCAAGTAGCTATACGAGAGGGCATCGAGCAATATTTTGCGGAAAATGTGGGCACAGCGTCTTCTAGAGCGGTGGAGTGGGATGCCTTCAAGGTAGTAATATGAGGGCTCTGTATCAGCAAACACACGGGAATGAGGAAGGTGTTGCTGACTGACATAGATAAGGCTGAAGAAAAACTGAGGGCACTGGAGCGACAGCGGCCAGAGCAGCCGGCTCTGCAAACACAACTACTGGAGGCAAAGGAACTAACAGCAGCGGAGGTGGAGAGATTGCGCTGTTTCCATCATAAGGCTTACACAGCGAAAGTGCACGTGCAGGGGGATAAGGCTGGGGCATTGCTGGCGTGGCTGGCCGATCCGGCACCGAGAGGTTGTCCGGTTCCGGCCATAGAGTCAATCTTGGGTAATATAGTATAAACCCAAGGCGAGATCATAACACGGTTCTTGGGCTACTATGAATCATTGTACCGGAGTAGCTTGAGGGTGGAGGACGAAGTAATAGACGAATATTTGGCAGAAATCCAACTTCCTCAACTAGAAGAGGAACAGACTAACGCGCTAGGTCAAGATATCACTATCACCGAGATCCGACTAGCTATCAAGCAAATGGCCCGGAAGAAAACCCCGGGAGTGGATGGATTGCCGGTAGAATTTTATGCGCAATACGTAGATCTATTGGCACCCCGTCTACTTGAGATCTATAAAGAAGCTAGAGAATTGGGTCGGTTGCCGTCTTCTATGAGAGAAGCACTGATTATTCCCCTGTTGAAACCAGGTAGGGATGGCGAGGATGTAACGTCTTATAGACCGATATCCATGCTGACGACGGATTACAAAATCCTGAGTAGAATTTTAGCGACTCGATTGCTGCCTCATATGACCCCCCTAGTCCATCAAGATCAGGCTGGTTTTATACCAACTAGAAACACTTCTTTCAATATACGACGGCTCATCAGAGTCATGAGGACCGAGCACCTTGGCCTGGTCATGCCGGCGATCCTTTCGGTCGACATAGAAAAAGCTTTTGATAGCCTGGAATGGACGTACCTTGGTAGAGTGCTGGACCAGTTCCGTTTAGGTGAGCGATTTGGGAGTTAGGTCAGAGTGCTAAACTCATCTGCAGTAGCAAGAGTGAGGCTGGGGAAACTGATATCCACCCAATACCCAGTGCTATGGGGAACGAGGCAGGGTTGTTCCCTATCCCCCCTGCTGTTTGCGCTGGCCATCGAACTGCTGCCGGTGCAGGCGAGATCGGGACTGCACTTTGACAGACTAAGGTATTAATGCACTGCCACACCGCATATCGTTGTATGCAGATGATTTAATCTTGTATCCGGAAAACACGGAGGGGGCACTGCAAGGAGCAATCACGCTGCTAACGAGATTTGGAAACTTATCGGGACTCAAAGTGAATTGGCGTAAGACATGCCTATATCCGGTACGACCATGCGAGACGGTTCCAGCTCTCCCCCAGGGGATAAAATGGGAGCTGAAGTGCCTCACTTATCTTGGGGTTCGGATCTACCATGCTGCTACCAACATCCTGGATGGTAACATAGGACGCTGTGTGAGGGCCTTGAAAGGGTGCATGGCATTTTGGTCCACGCTTCCGTTGTCAGTAATGGGGAGGATAGCCTTACTTAAAATGGTGGCATTACCGAGGCTGCTTTATAACTTTAGGACACTACCGGTTTGGGTCCCACCATCGTTGTTTAAAGAATTGAGGTCGATGGTCGTTGGTTTTTTATGGGGCACTGGTAGGAAACGAATAGCCTTGGGGACACTTATGCGGCCGAGACTGGAGGGGGGTCTAGCAGTTCCGGATTTTGAACTTTACTATCTAGCAGCGCAGCTGAAGGTTCTTACACAGGCGGTGGCCACAGAGTTTCGGGGCCCTGAACGGTGGAGAGGCACAGGGATTCAAAGACATATCCTTTCTTATATAGTCCTACAAAAAGCACTACTCCCCAGAGACCTATCTCTGGAAGAAGGCACTTTGAGGTCATGCTGGAACCGTAGCCAACGTAAAGCAGGAGTCTTGCACCCATATGCTCCTGAGATCCCACTGGGAATGCTGATGGCACTTCCACATGGGGGTGAGTGGGCTGTTCTCGAAGAATGGGAGCACCTAGGAGTCCGGATGGTAGGGGACCTATATGAAGAGGGCGAACTGCTGTCTTTTCAGGCCCTACAGGAAAGATGTAACCTCCCGAATGGGGACTTCTTGATGGAAGAAGGGGGCAAATAGATCCTCAGACTACAATGGCATGCCAATATGTGGTGATGGCGGCGGGGACCTTTAAAGCGGTCACGTGCCTCCAATCGCGGATGCTGCACGAGGGGTTACCGCCTTTAACGGCTCTAAAATTGAAGTGGGAAACAAGCACAGGTCGACCGCTGCCAGATACCACATGGGGACAGATCCTCAAGAGAGCCTGGAAGGGCACTTGAAACACACAGCTTCAATTAATACAGCTTTTCATAGTGCACCGAGCCTATTTGACTCCGGGAAGAATTCAGAGGCACTTCCAGGTGAAAAATGCTGCATGTCCCAGATGCTTGACGGAGGGGTTAGATCTGGAGCATATGCTGTGGGACTGCCCGAGCCTGGGGAGTTACTGGACGTAAGTTGGTACACTTTTGAATGAAGTTACGGGCAGGGAATTGTCTTACGATATGGCCACGTGTGTGCTGCTCTGGTTCCCCCACACACCCAAGACGTAGATAACAAGCAAATTTATAGATCTGGGACTTATTTTAGCGTAGAGGGAAATCACCTTGCATTGGAAGTCGAGGGAGGGACCATCACACAGGCGCTGGCGGGCGGAACTTTTGAAATGGGCAAGGAGTGAGAGCACGGTCCGGATGCAACAAGCTCAACGATCGACTCAGGAGCAAGGGCGTGGGAGGCCTTAGTTCAGGCCTTGATAGACCTTCAACAAGTTGATGAGGACAAGGGCGCATAGAATTTCAGTGTAATGCTTAGACCTTACAACAAGTAGAGAATGTACCACTTCTAACTGAGTAACATGTGTTATTGAGATTTGGAAGTTATATGCCCGCACCAATCAAGGGGGGGGTGGGGGGGCCGTAAAGGAATGTTGGGTTATAAAAGAAGACATGATTCGTAAATAATGATGAGGTGTTGCATATGACGTTGTATGATGACAAATCTTCAATAAAATATGTTTAAAAAAAAAATATAGTAGCTGCAACAGGAAAAGGCCAAAATCGTACGGTGGAGACTTAAAAATAACCTGTAGCAAAACTAACTTATTTTTGGGGGGGCACCTGAGTTTTTGGCCCGGGGCTCGGCGGCCATCTTGGGAAACTACCAAACCCAAACAGTTCTGAAAACTAGACACCCGGGGGAGTCCAGGGAGGTATGGCATGCGCGGGTCCCCCAACGTTTTCCTACCCAGAATTCCCTGCAAACCTTAAAATTAGGTTAAAAAAACACTTTTCCATACATTTCTGCGTGGGATGTCCGTGCCGGCACAAATGTCCTACCACCCAGCGTTCCCCTTGTTCTCCCGAGTAAAATGATATGTCACTTGTGTGAAGAACAGGCCAAAAATGTATTTTAAAAAATTTGTAGCGTTTGGTATTTACAAGAAAGCACCGAGAATTCTACTGTTTTGGGGTCATCCTAGTCACAGGCCTTTGGCCCACCCACACATGTGAGGTTTGGGTTTGGTAGTTTCCCAAGATGGCCGCCGAGCCCCTGGCCAAAAACACAGGTGCCCCCCCCAAAAATAAGTTAGTTTTGGGAATCACTTCACGAGGATTGTATAGCTGCCATTGGACTGTCGTCGCTGGGAGTCGGATTTTAACCAGGACTTTCACCCACGACTTGCAGGACCCGCTTCGTGGGTCCCGCTGCACCATCAGGAACTTTGGGGCTGCGGGGACAGCGAGACCAACATCAACTACAGGTACCGGCAGGGCTGCGAGTAGTACAGCAGGGACTGAACTTCCCAGGAGTCCCTGTTCGCCACACCTGAGGCTGCTCTCCCTGCCGGTAACGCCCCCGCCCTTTCAAAACCCCGCCGGTGGAACCTGACTGCGGGAATCACTTCACGAGGATTGTATAGCTGCCATTGGACTGTCGCCGCTGGGAGTCGGATTTTAACCAGGACTTTCACCACGACTTGCAGGACCCACTTCGCGGGTCCCGCTGAGCCATCAGGAACTTTGGGGCTGCGGGGACAGCGAGACCAACATAAACTACAGGTACCGGCAGGGCTGCGAGTAGTACAGCAGGGACTCAACTTCCCAGGAGTCCAAGCTCGCCACACCTGAGGCTGCTCTCCCTGCCGGTAACGCCCCCGCCCTTTCAAAACCCCGCCGGTGGAACCTGACTGCGGGAATCACTTCACGAGGATTGTATAGCTGCCATTGGACTGTCGCCGCTGGGAGTCGGATTTTAACCAGGACTTTCACCCACGACTTGCAGGACCCGCTTCGCGGGTCCCGCTGCGCCATCAGGAACTTTGGGGCTGCGGGGACAGCGAGACCAACATCAACTACAGGTACCGGCAGGGCTGCGAGTAGTACAGCAGGGACTCAACTTCCCAGGAGTCCCTGCTCGCCACACCTGAGGCTGCTCTCCCTGCCGGTAACGCCCCCGCCCTTTCAAAACCCCGCCGGTGGAACCTGACTGCGGGAATCACTTGACGAGGATTGTATAGCTGCCATTGGACTGTCGCCGCTGGGAGTCGGATTTTAACCAGGACTTTCACCCACGACTTGCAGGACCCACTTCGCGGGTCCCGCTGCGCCATCAGGAACTTTGGGGCTGCGGGGACAGCGAGACCAACATCAACTACAGGTACCGGCAGGGCTGCGAGTAGTACAGCAGGGACTCAACTTCCCAGGAGTCCCTGCTCGCCACACCTGAGGCTGCTCTCCCTGCCGGTAACGCCCCCGCCCTTTCAAAACCCCGCCGGTGGAACCTGACTGCGGGAATCACTTCACGAGGATTGTATAGCTGCCATTGGACTGTCGCCGCTGGGAGTCGGATTTTAACCAGGACTTTCACCCACGACTTGCAGGACCCGCTTCGCGGGTCCCGCTGCGCCATCAGGAACTTTGGGGGTGCGGGGACAGCGAGACCAACATCAACTACAGGTACTGGCAGGGCTGCGAGTAGTACAGCAGGGACTCAACTTCCCAGGAGTCCCTGCTCGCCACACCTGAGGCTGCTCTCCCTGCCGGTAACGCCCCCGCCCTTTCAAAACCCCGCCGGTGGAACCTGACTGCGGGAATCACTTCACGAGGATTGTATAGCTGCCATTGGACTGTCGCCGCTGGGAGTCGGATTTTAACCAGGACTTTCACCCACGACTTGCAGGACCCGCTTCGCGGGTCCCGCTGCGCCATCAGGAACTTTGGGGCTGCGGGAACAGCGAGACCAACATCAACTACAGGTACCGGCAGGGCTGCGAGTAGTACAGCAGGGACTCAACTTCCCAGGAGTCCCTGCTTGCCACACCTGAGGCTGCTCTCCCTGCCGGTAATGCCCCCCGCCCTAGGTCCACATAAGAGATAGAGGTCGCCGCTGTGCGCGGGAGCGCCCGGGGCTAAGCCCGGGCAAAGGGCGGGCCCTCTGTGGCCCTCCGAGGCCTGCAGGGCCTGGCCTGGGCAGGCCTCTTTACCTTTTACTTCTTATGGTCACCTCCCCTGGGCTCTAAGATAAGTAATCACTCGCTTTATTTTTTACCGATTATATATATATTTGGTCTCCCGTGCCATACATATTTTAACCAAATTGCAGTGTAGTATTTGTTTAGTATTTTTATCCCTCTTTTTACCACGCTTCCTACTCTAGTCTAACAGCGATTTTCTAACAATTATTATGTCTACCTGCAAAACACGAAGCCAGAGAGCAGGCTATGCGAAAACCAAAAAAGTTATTGGTACCCTAGATAACTTCATCTCATGTACTAATTCTCTGATTGATCAGGGAATTACACTTATGGAAAGGAGGGTTTCGATGGATCTTGTCCAAGCCAAGAGATCATCATTAGGCAGTATTGCCTTAGCCCGCTCCCCGATCCAAGGATTAAATAATTCTGCTCCTCTCTCCAGCCAGCTTGCTGTAGGCCCACTTCCCGCTATGTGCTCACCACCACTACCCACTGATACTCCACCTATGAGTATACCATCTATTGTTACCCCTATTGTTACCCCCATGTTATATAATATAGTATCAACAGCAGTGGAAATCCATCGAGAGAATGAATCCCTACAAGTGGGTAGCTCGGAAACTATCATGTCAGTTCTAAATACTCTGAACCCTATAACTGACACCCCTATCACTAATGCACAAGAGGCCATGGGACCAATTGAAGGGGAGGTTAGCACGGGTGTCCGGGTGGAAGAGGAAAGGATTCCCCTGGCTACAAATGACCATTTGGAGATTGATATGCTGGATTCCACCCCTCATTTACTATCATTGGGTGTCCCAGATGACACAACTCCTGATAGCAATTTGGCCAGTATCCTGGATGCTAGCGATAGAAATGATTCTTCAATTGACCCAGAGGCTGGGAATGATTCTCTTATGAATTCTATGTCCATCCTCATTAAATCATTACTCTTGCCTTTAGAGACTAGACTTGCGAACATCGAACATCAACTTGAGTCTATTCTCTCAATACAAGAATCTAAGATGGGCAACCCCATTCCGTCTACCTCTGTTGTAACATATTCTGTTCCTAATAAGGTGCCTATTATTAAAAAAACCACTACAGGGGCCACCACTGTACTTACAACTTGTTTGCCTAATATTCCATTACCGGCGAACAATACAACTAGTACCAATAAACCCCCTACCTCTGTGTGTCCCCGTGTTGTGAAGGGTAAGGCTCCTAGTATCCCAGCTCTCAATATTCCACCACCACAGCCAAGAAATTCCAACATACGCCGAAGCATCAATTTACCACCTGATGCCTGTCCATTTGTGGTTGTTTTGACCGGCATTCCTGAACTGGCCCCTTCTGTTTCAGAGCCTTTTTGGGCAATTAAAAACAAAATCTGCCACTGGCTTGACAAAAATTATCCGCCACCTCCTGGAATAAATAAGAACATTCTCATGGAAGAGAGGGCTCACTGGGTAGGTGGGAATAAGAAAAGTATAAAGGGTGATTGCGTCGTTATCACGTTTGAGGACTCACGACTGGTGGAATTTATTTGCTCCTTTCCTCCTTGTGATAACAAGTCTGTGGTATTAGCCAAACCATTGTCATTTTTCTACACCCAAGAGGGCCATCAAGACGCCAGGTGGAGCTGGCTGAGGCCGTCTAACAGAGGGTCAGGGAGAGGGAGAAATAGGAGGGAGAATCTTACCTACCAGATCCCCCAAAAGTGGGGGGGGGGTTGAAGAGGAAGGCTGGAATCTAGTTCCAGGGAGGGCGGGGAGACAATGGATGGGTGATCCCCAGCCGAATGGAGAAGGGTTGGGTCCGCAGCTCAACCACCCTCTATTCCCCTGCTATAATCGATATAGTGGGTTAGAAGGGGTGGACTGACCACCATCTCAGCCCCCTGAACTTCCCAATGAGAGAGGGGTACTCACTTCCCCGGGCCCCGGACCTAACAATAACGGCAGGGAGGTATCACTCAACCAGGCCAGCACTAGTTCAGATATAATAGTAAGGGAAATTGATACTGTGATACAATCTAAAGATCTATCATCATCCCTTTCCCCAATTAAGATCCTGTTTTGGAACATAGCAGGTCTAAAAAAAAATCTTGCTAACCCTGCTTGGAATAATTTTTTAAATGACTATCATATTTGTATGTTCCAAGAAACCTGGTGTGTCCGGCCAGAATATAAAAATGGATATTCTACATTTTTTATTCCTGCCGTTTCAATGGGGAAAGGACGCCCATCGGGAGGTTTACTCATCTGGGTTAGGATAGATTTGAACCGTGTCACTATTGTTAATAATATCCCCTCAAATGACATTCTGCACATTACTGTTAAAAGTCCGTCTGGCAATAATGTCTTGGAACTTTTTTGTGTTTATGCCAGAGGCTCACCGGGTGGTCAAACCTCACCTATATTGGAGTTGTTGGATAATAGGTTATCTTCCCTCCCCACTAAATCCAAAATATTGGTGGGGGGTGATTTTAACTGCACCTTTGAGCCCCTGGATGAGGAAGATTTTTTGGGTTTATATAATGAAGTTGGGAACCAGCTTATACCATCTTTAGCTCTGGCTCCAATTAAGAAGTGGTCTGCACGAGCAATTCAGTTAAATGCCCTGGTTTTAGATCATGACCTACGGGCCCTAAATGGTCATACTCTATCAGATCGCGCGGGAGCAATGACTTTTAATCGATTAGGCAGCCCATCACGGATTGACTATATCCTCCTGGATGTTCGGTCATGGGTTAACCTAGTGGATATGAAGGTCAGTCAAAGGACAGATAGCGACCATAATCCTCTATGTATGGAAATTTATTGGGGAGACAAGTTTAGTAATAGTGGTCCTAAAGAGATGATTACCAAAGAAGTAGTTCCCTCTAACTGTAATCGTAGGCTTAAATGGAACGCAGTTAGGTGTGATGAAGGGAAACTAGATAACATCAAGGTCCTAGTCCTGGCAGCACTGAGTGACCTGTCATCAGTCACTCCAATAGCCCCCCATTCCCAGGGGCCTACCACAGCAGCCAAGTATACGAACCTAATAGGAGAGATTGGTATGTTTTTTATTAAAAAATCTAAGGGGCAGAAACAGATTAAGCATACTCAAAGTAAGCGCAATCCCTGGTACACAGCTAATTGTAGGGAAAAGAGAAAAGCAATTTCCTTGGCCATAAAAAGTAAGGATCCAACAGCTGCAAGAGTTGCAAGACATGACTATCGCAAAAGCATTGCGACAGCTAAGATGAAATGGGAAGAGGACCATTGGCAGGCGCTTAAAGATGCAGCATATGGAAAAAAAACACTGTGTTCTGGAAACTAATAAATACCCTCCACAGGCGAGGGGCTGAGCCTATTCCCAACCACATTACTGAGCGCGAATGGCACTCTCACTTTTCCAAGTTATACGGTGAAGGCAGTATGGAAGATGTGCCAACATCTCCTGCTCTGGGCACTGGCCGTTTGGTCAAATCGAATTGTGACAGTGTAGATGAGTTGTTCACGCCCCGCGAAGTCCAGAATGCAATCTGCAAAATAATTCCGGGTAAGGCTCCTGGCCCTGATGGAATTCCGGGGGACCTACTGTCGTATGACCCCATAGTTTGGGCAGACTTTATTGCTAAAATTATGAATCTCATCCAGTCCGGCCATCAAGTACCCGATTCCTGGAAGGGTGCTGAGGTCATTACTATTTTTAAAAAGGGTGAAAGAAAGGACCCTGCCAACTACAGACCAATTAGCTTAATCGATACTATTCAAAAAGTAGTTGGCAGGGTCATTATAAACCGGACAGAGTGTTGGTTAATGGAAAACAACATTCTGTCTCACTTCCAGGCAGGTTTTAGAAGCAACATAGGTGCTATGGACCAGGTTTTTAGATTCTGTGCGGTCTTTTGGAAATCTGTGTCAATAGCCAGAGGGAGTCTTTACTTGACCTTTATAGATTTAAAAACTGCATTTGATGTAATTCCCCGCGCTAAACTTTGGGAGGTTTTAATGGACATGGGATTCCCGTCCTACTTGTTGCAATTCATAATCAAATTGCATGATGGCAATTTCGCTAGGATTCGGTGGGGGTCCCAGGGGCAACTCACCAAGAGTATTCCTGTTAACAGAGGGGTGCGGCAGGGGTGTGTGATGGCCCCGACCTTGTTTTCTCTGTTCATAAATGGAGTGGTGGACCATCTGAGAGAAATACCGGCAGACGCTCCTATTATTGCCGGGGAGAAAACACCATCACTCCTCTTTGCCGATGACACCCTTCTGTTATCTAAAACCCCCAAAGGCCTGCAAATCCTCCTTGATCGTTTTAGTGTATTTTGTCAAGTACGGGGACTAATGATAAATACCACAAAAACGAAATTAATGGTTATGACTGTAAAAAGAAATCATAGGAAGATTCATCTTTCCTTGAATGGGTCACCTCTAGAGGTAGTAGATGAGTTCGACTACCTCGGGGTTAGAATTAGTAATAAAATAAACTGGGAATCCCATTTGAGCAGAATGACTTTAAATCTTAAAAGAGTATCCAGCGCTATTCTAAAGAACCAGCGCCTTTCAGTGAGTAGACCAATAGCTCCTGCCCTGTCGGTCTACGAGGGAAAGGCGTTAGCATCAGCAGTCTACGGTTCAGAAATATGGGGTACTGAGAATACTAAAGCTCTTGTGATGGCCGAGAATAAGTTTATGAGAGACTTGGTTTCGCTTCCAGTCTCAACTCCACTAAAACCATTATTTGCCGATCTGGGTAGGAGGTCCATCTGTGACATTGTCCAGCTACGTCCTCTATTATTTTGGGTGCGCCTCAGGAGGACCCCGGAACTAGCAAATTATGCCTTAGTGTGACGAATTATTAAATCTAAATATCTCGGGCAAGATCAAGTGGCTAAACGACTTAAAGAAGCTTACAGTTAGCGTGGGTTTAAGCGACGCTTGGGCTTCCCAATCTCCCCCACCGAAACAAACGGTAAAAAAACTTTATTGGGACTGGATAGAGGCTAAGGCTCTGCACAACCCAAACTGGGGCCAATTAACTGAGAATTTTTTATCCCACAAGCCTACTACAAAGTTAGAACCGCTTTTGGATTTTATTCAGATCCACCGTGATAGGACTCTCTATCTGAAATTTAGACATGGCACTCTCCCTCTTCAAAACTTTACTACTAGGTGGGGTAGGAGGAGGGAAGAGGATAGGAAGTGTCCGGGTTGTTCTTGCCCGGAAGAATCTTTAGGTCACTTTCTTTTTGCCTGTAAAGCTTATATTCAGGCTAGGAACAAATGGTTAAAGCCAGTTTTTAGGAATCTTGGAGTAAGGGATTACAAAACAGCCCTACGAATTATTGTCTCCAATACCACATGTATGGTTACTGTCTGTGGGGTTGCAAAGTTGTTAGCATGTGCGTGGATTATCAGGTTAAGGTTGTTGCAACATATGTCTACAGTCAATATCCCCATATGACTTTTAAATGCCTTATTCCTACTCTGTTTTAATAATTTTTCCTGTAATGATGAACTGGTTTTTTAAAAAGTGTAATCTTTGTAACATATATGTATGTATTTCATGTTTGTACTTTTTATGATACATGTATCGAATAAAGTATAATGACTGACTGAGTTAGTTTTGCTATAGGTTATTTTTAAGTCTCCACCGTACAATTTGGGCCCTTTCCTGTTGCAGCCACTATGCCTACCCACGCAAGTGAGGTACCATTTTTATCGGGAGACCTGTGGGACCCCTGGGTGGGAGGAAATTTGTGTGAGCCCAGTGATGCCACGCTTTCCCACACAAAAATGTGTGAAAAAACTGATTTTTTCAGTTAAAATTGAGGTTTGCAAGTGATTCTGGGTAAAGGAGCGTTGGAGGATCCATGCAATCCATATTTCCTTGGAAGCCCCCGGGTGTTTACTTTGCATAAATGTGTGGGTTTGGTAGGTTTCCCTAGATGGCCGTCTAGCACGGGGCCAAAAACCCAGGTAACCCTCTTTGCAAAAGCTGGTGGTTTTGACATAGGCAATTTTGAAGTTACCTCACTTGCGTGGGTAGGCATAGTGGCTGCAACAGGTCCAAATCGTAGGGTGGAGACTTAAAAATAACCTATAGAAAAACACACTTATTTTTCGGGGGGCACCTGAGTTTTTGGCCCGGGGCTCGGCGGCCATCTTGGGAAACTACCAAACCCAAACAGTTCTGAAAACTAGACACCCGGGGGAGTCCAGGGAGGTATGGCATGCATGGGTCCCCCAATGTTTTCCTACCCAGAATTCCCTGCAAACCTTAAAATTAGGTAAAAAAAAACATTTTTCCATACATTTTTGCGTGGGATCTCCATGCCGGCACAATTGTCCTACCACCCAGCGTTCCCCTTGTTCTCCCGAGTAAAATGATATGTCACTTGTGTGGGTGGGCCAAAGCAGAACAGGCCAAAAATGTATTTTTAAAAAATTGTAGCGTTTGGTATTTACAAGAAAGCACCAAGAATTCTACTGTTTTGGGGTCATCCTAGTCACAGGCCTTTGGCCCACCCACACATGTGAGGTATCAGATGGGGCATGGGCCGCTAACCTGCCCCTTTGGGGGGACAGAAAGACCACTTGACACCAGTTGACCTCAAAAAG
Organism: Lissotriton helveticus; assembly: GCF_964261635.1. Lineage (NCBI taxonomy): Eukaryota > Metazoa > Chordata > Amphibia > Caudata > Salamandridae > Lissotriton > Lissotriton helveticus. The sequence continues at coordinate 684,072,289 of NC_136070.1, read as the reverse complement.
CCCACTAGACGCCAGCGATTATTTTGGGCATATTTTAATTAGTGTGGGGGCATTGGCATACAGTTTTGGACAGCCCCCATACTAATTAAAATTTGCCCTAAAAAACCACTGGTGCCTAGTAGGCTTTCTGCACCCCCTGAGGGGCATTGGAGGGGGAAATCACTAGTCACCAGGGATTTTTTTGGGGCAACTTTTAATTAGGGTGGGGGCTGCCCAAATCAGGCATGCCGATGTCCCCACCCACTCCCCCGCAAAAATTACAGCCTTCCTCCCCCCCCCCTCAGGGGCAGTTGGGGCAGTAGCCCCCAATCTGCCCCCAAGGGGGAAAGCCCACTAGACACCAGCGTTTTTTGGGGGCAAATTTAAGCTAGGGTGGGGGCATTGGCATGCTGCTTTGGGCAGCCCCCACCATAATTAAAATTTGCCCAAAAAAATCCCTTGCATCTAGTAGGCTTTCTGCCCCCCTGGGGGGCAGATGGGGGCATTAGCCCCTAATTTGCCCCATCTGGGGGGGGCAAAATGCCCACTAGTCACCAACGATTATGCTGGCTTATTTTGTGCATGGGGTGGTGGCTTCCCAGAATGGGCATACCAATTCCCCCACCCCCCCCAAAAAAATAGCCACAGTCTTTCTGCTGCCCTTGGGGGCATAATGGGGCAACACCCCTCCACCGCCAATATCCCCTACCGGGCAGCAGAAAGCAGACTAGGCATGGAGTTGTTTATAGCAATATGCCTACCTGTGGATTTTTGGTCCTAGCGGCAGATATGGTAACCTAGCAAACCTGTACATTTTTGAAAAGTTGACACCCAGGGAAATCCAGGATGGGGTGACTTGACTGGCTCTCACCAGGTTCTGTTACCCAGAATCCCTTGCAAAACTTAAACATTTGTCAAAATAACACATTTTCCTCACATATCTGTGGTTGAAAGTTCTGGAATCTACGTGGCTCCACAAAATTCCACCTACCCTGCGTTCTCCAAAGTCTTCAGAGAAGAATGGTACTCCCACCTAGTGTTTCCCCAGGTCTGCCGATATGAATGGTACCTCACTTGTGTGGGTAGGCATAGTGGCTACAACAGGAAATGGCCCAAATCGCACTGTGGAGACTTCAAAATTACCCATAGCAAAACTACCTGGTTTTTGGGGGGAGCACGTGAGATTTTTCCCCCAGGCTCGTCTGCCATCTTAGGAAAGTACCAAACCCAAAAATGTTTGATAACTAGACGCCCGGGGGAGTCCAATGAGGTATGGCTTGCGTGGATTCCCCAATGTTCCTTTACCCAGAATCCCTTGCAAACCTCAATTTTAGCTGAATAAATCTGCTTTTTCACACATTTTTGTGTGGGAAAGTGTGACATCACCAGGCTCACACAAATCTCCTACCACCCAGCATTCCCCAAGGTCTCCCGATAAAAATGGTGCCTCACTTGTGTGGGAAGCCCTAGTACCCGTGACAGGCAAGGGCCCCAAACGTAGTGAGGCGACATCAAAATTGTCTATCTCAAAACCACCTGGTTTTGTAAGAGGGGGTCACCTGGGTTTTTGGCCCCGTGCTCGGCGGCCATCTTGAGAAATCTACCAAGCCCACATATTTTTGAAAACTAGACACCCGTGGGCTTCCAAGAAGATATGGCTTGCGTGGATCCCCCAACGTTCCCTTACTCAGAATCCCTTGCAAAACCCAATTTTAGCTGAAAAAAACAGTTTTTTCATACATTTTTGTGTGGGAAAGTGTGGCATCATCGGGCTCACACACATTTCCTACCACCCAGCGTTCCCCCAGGTCTCATGATAAAAATGGTGTCTCACTTGTGTCAGAGGCCCAAGTACCCGTGACATGCAAGGGCACAAAACGTGTTGAGGCAACATCAACATTGTCTATCCAAAAATGTTTTTGATGCTTTGAAGCTCAGGAAGGCTGAGCACAACTTTCTAGGATTAATTGGTCAGAAGGCCCTGTTGACACCGTATCTGGAAGTAATACACAAAACACCACAGGAGAGGCATTCACAGTCATGTGATCCTTGACCTTGACAGAAAAATGCACACTGTCTAAAACTGGCTTTTCCAGAAAACAACTTAAAATCCGGCTTTACCATTAAAGAGTATTTCAAATTACAATTTATTTGAGTAGGACAGTGTTTCTTTCTCAGGTCTAAAATGCAAGTTATGGTGTAATAAGTTAACCCAGTGTTAGTCTATGGGAGAGTTACCTTTACAACATTGAAAACTGCCTCTAGGATTTTTTGTTTGTCCAGTCATGTAAAACTGAAATAAACATGGCCTACTTTTTAAATACAATTCACACTGCCCTATGAGCCTTTCGGGTCGGACTTAGGGGTGACTTATAAGTATTAAGCAAGAAGGTTTAGGCTTGGCAAAAGGTTTGTTTTCCCTGGGGGTAAATAGCAGTTTAAAACGGCACTACAGATTTCAGTGGGGGGCCTGAGATATGTTTTGCAGCGCTTCTTCAGTGGGGGGGGGGCACGAAAACTGCTACAGCCCACTAGTAGCATATAATATCCAAGCCCTGTGTACATTTAGTCCAATAAACTTGGGTCCTACATGTAAAGTAAATGTAATCAATAAGGCTTAGGCCAATTTTACCCTGTTTTAATGTGAGAGCAAAATCACTTTACCACTGATTAGCAGGAGCAAAGTGCGCAGAGTCCTAAAAGCTAACAAAAAACGGGTTTAGCAAATGAAGGAAAAAATCTGGGGTGACCTTGCATACAGGGCCAAGTTGAACACCACCTCATTCTGTTCCTGGTCATAACATCTAGAACAAATATTACCGGCTCACTGAATATTCATATTTTGGCAGGTTGTAAGGCTGAACAACAGATATGAAACCATCACCACTGACATTGATTAGTTGCAAAAATACATCAAAAGCATCTATTCTTTTTTCTCTTTGATAGGTATACAAGCCTACCCTTAATGTAAACATTTATTAGATATCTCTAGATGGTAAATAGTATTTTAACAGAACACAAGTAATCCTTCTTCCACTTCACCACAGCCTGTAGGTTTTCCTCTTGTTCTGTACCACTACCCAGGTTCATAACAAGTATGTACAACTTGGGAGTCCTCAAGGACAAGACTCACATGAACAGAAGGAGGAGCAGAGTTTATTAAGAACAATTCCAGCCCAACTGAGCAGCAAAAACCAAAACTCATACGAAAACCTAAATGTGTGCAATAGCAAAGTAAAAATAGATGCCTATAGAATTTTGTGGCCAATAAATCACAAAAAATATGTTTCCATTTAAAAAATAAATAAAAACAAATCTAAATCACTAAGGGAATGTTTGATGATAAAAGAATTTCCCAAATTAGGTAAGGCATACCATTTACAGCCTTCAGCCCCTAACACTTAAAACACTTCACGCTCAATTAACGCATGTTTAGATGTTTGATAAATACAAAAGAATTTATATAATCAATCACAAAAGAAAATTAAACATGGAAACATAAATCATAATCTTTTTACGAAGTGAGAAATCATCTAAACTGGCACATGGTGCACAAATATCTTTGGGTACTTAATTGAAAGCTGAGAAAGAAGAATATTGGAGAGACATACACATTTGTCATAGAAACTATTATAGATGACAATAAAACTATGTACTCAAGGGGTGTCTGTGTGAGTGTTTGTACCTTGCTATTCACATTGTTTACTGCGAAATAGGTCCAGTTATTTTGCAACACTTCTAATTAAACTACCGGTAAAGTCATGTGTTTCACATTGAGATGAATTGAGTGCAATGTTACTTGTGAATAGTAAACCTGCATATTTTTCTTACAGATGGGCAATAAATTCACGAAACACTCAATAGCGTACTTCATATCTAAAACATTTCCATCTTTATTATTAAAGAATTATAAAAGCAGGGTTTCTTTAATCCTGTAACCCACACCCTGAATCCTCTCCCCGGTAACCTATAAAGGATCCCCTAAATACTTAAGCCATACTTCTGTCCCTATACCTTATTTTTCAATTTGTTTAACTCTATTCCCTTAACCCACTAACTCTAAACCCAGAATTGTCAATACCTATACCATACATCAAACAACATCATACTGTATCGTCTGTAACTGTCATCACTCTAACTCCTAACCCTTTAACTCCTTAACATTATACCCAAAGCCCTTAAAACTTAAACCTGTACCGCAGCACCTTAACTGTTATACCCTTACGCTAAAACCACAAATTTCAAACCCCATACCCTCACATCTCTTCCCCTATTGCATAAACCCTCATCCCTGAACTTTAACATTAAGTCTCATCTTTTGTCCCCAGTATGTGTGTGTGTAAGTGCGCATGGATTCTGAAAATACATAGGCCTTCAGAAGTAGAACAGTGTCTAAATTCTACTTTAGTTAAATATGAACATAATGATTTAGAGTCAAAATGTAACAGAAGTCCCAGCCATCATATTCCAAGTGTATTGTAGTCTAAGGCACATGTAATATGGCGGAAGAAGTATCTGTCCCATTTTGACTGAGTATATAATCCACATACTCTTAACAGGACCCTCAGTCAAGCAATCTAATACACAAATTAACTTACCAGTAGTAGTAGTAGTCAAGCACACTAATAAATGTCAGTGTTGAAAGAAATTGCAGTTCTCACAAGCTAACACAGCTCCAACCGCCTCTTTCCAAGTTTCCAAGGAAAGTGACCACTGTGCCTGAGATCTAGAACTCTCATCCCCAGTGTCCTAGGCAACAGCAATGGAGCCATCATGACACTGTCCACAACCATCTGCTTGTTAAGTTTCCATTTCTGCTACCTGGCAATGTCTGATGATGTCACAGACACAGAATCTGTATGGGGTGGAAGACTAGGTTGAGAATCCTGGTGTGTGGGAAATTCCAACAAAGAAAAGAAGCAGGATTAGCCTTAAATAAAATGCAGAAGAGGTCATAGTTCCTCAATAAGGGACTGCCAAGAAGCTTTCCAATACAGGTAAAGATTTGTTCCCGTTACAAAGTGTCACAGAAACCATATCTGGACATTCTCTATGTCATGGAAACCAAGCTATACCTGTCTGATGAGCCTTAACTAGGGCAAAACAAGTCCTCGGTTGCATGTGTTTCGGTTCAGGGAGAACCTTTCCTGTTCCCATTGGAACAGAGTCAAGACTGATTTGCACACGGCGGAGTCTAAACTGAGCAAGCATGATATTGAAAATATTTATGGATTGGGATACGGACCGAGTAATTACCAGTGGATGAGATTATTTCAAGCATTCCATCCATCACTTTTCTATACACTCTAATGAAAAAGCAGACATTGCTTTTTTACCATTTACATCATGGGAGAGGTATCCTAATTCCAAGATATATGTGTGGGCAATTCTTGAGGCTAACATAGTGTGCATAAAAATAGTCTAAACACCTTGGGCATAACCTTATGCAGGTAAGTACATCATACCTTATAACCACACCAGTACCTTCGCTGCTCCTCACTCGAACCATTAGGCCTTCACATATGCACGCAGCTTCAAAATAGGCATTAATCATATAACCATAAGGCATAACCCCATAACCGGGGGTGCACACGCCGTCCCGCCTGAGATAATTGCCCCAAACATGCAGGGTAACCTCTGGCGCTACTGCGCCTGGGAGCCCCCTACTCTGGGACTCTAACCATCACAGTGGCCCCACAGCAACACAGATGAGTCCGGGGCATGCAGCTCTTTCAGAGCGATTATAGCGATTAGGGCTTCACAGCGCTTTCCAGGTAGCACAGTGCAGTGGCACAGTCTGGCAGCAGCAGTCTGTCAGAGGTCCTGGGTGAAGTAGCGCCTTAGGAGCACAGCTTAAGGAGCACAGCGCTTCAGGGATAGAGCGCCAGCAGCACAGTCCTATTAGTAAGCGCCCAGGTGGTACAGCGCTGATTCACAGGGGCCAGTCTCTACAACAGGGCGCTTAGCAGGCAGCAATTCTTCCCAGTCCTGGGCAGGCAGCGCTTAGAGGCTACCCAGAGCGTCAGTAGCCCAGCGCAGGGGGTGGCCCAGTTCTGTCAATATAGCGCTTAGGCAGAACAGCGCTGAGGGCCTCAGCTCCTCTTCCCCATGCACCCTGAATATAGCGCTTGCGATGTGCTCAGTCCCCCCCCAGGGACTTCAGTTACGACAGGTAGAGCTCCTCACCTCCTTCTGGGCACTGTCAAAGGTGCTGCTTGGCAGTCAGAGAAAGCGCTCTTCTTTTCCAGGCGCTAGGGAGCAGGCAGGGCCCAGGTGTAGCAGTCATGAGGTGCTAGGGCAGGAGAACAGGCAGGCAGTTCTAGGCCAGGTCAGTGGTCAGTAGGTACTCACCAGTACAGGACAGCAGCTCCTCGGAACCATTATCCCACGTAACATGGCACTCCTCCTGGTACAGCAGCCTGAACTCCAGCAGCAGGCTCTCACTGGCCCTGTGGGCAGTGGAGGGGTACAGATGGGCTCAGGGGCCAGCACACAGGCCCATGGGGCGGCACCTCCAGGCAGAGTGTCCCCTCTCAATCCAGTCTACCTTCAGTCTCAGCACATGGCATCTCTACTGCTCTACATATACCAGAAAGGCTGGAAGCTTCTAGAAGGTCCCTGGCAGTTCCAGCCTCACTGTCAATTTGGGGAGTATAGAGCATCTTGTCACTGCAAACACTTGACCGCTAATCCACCTCAGTCAGGCGGCACAAGTTGACAGAAATGGCGTCAATTTTAAAAGTGACATTTTACGAAGGCGCATTTCTACAATGGTGAAAATGACTCTGCGAACGCCATTGCGCAGCATGTATCACTGCATCTCGTACCACACATGGCCTATATATTCCTCTACCATGGGGGAGATATAGGTGCTGTTGGACCTGCGATGGGCAAGCCCAGCACAAAGGGGGGTAGCTTGGCTCAAGTGACAAGGCAAGTGAAGGCTGTAGTGTTAAGCCGGCTCTGACCCAATAATAACTCCTTGTACATCCACACCAAAAAGAAGGACACCACACCACTGCTGTATAAAAATACGATTCCTTTATATAAAAGTTCTTTGTTGTAAATAGGGTTGACTGGGAAAGCACATATACATTTCTTTTGGTCATACAGTTCTGGTAATAAATAGTATTAATAAATAGAATAACTTCAGGAATGAGTATCACAATAAATATCACTATAAATATCACAATAAATATCACAATAAATATTGGTTCATTTAAATAAACAACCACATGTTTCTTCTGGTATCGCTGCCACCAATTAAATACTTTAGAATCATTACATCTGCAATACGTTTCAAATGGGAAAGATAACTCTTACAGTTTATGCTGTTTTCAATGACCAGGTATACGGCTTCTTTGAGCACAAAATAAGGTTTGGGACTCTTTAATAATCACTCAAGGCGTATGCGCGTATATCTAGAAGGCAAGGAAACACAGTCAATACATAATTTGCACTCGGCGGTCACCGGGATAGGATCTCTGCTTTGCCGGTGAAGTCTATGCGCGCCTACGGGCTTTAGCACCGCTTGAGCACAGGCGGCACCAGTTAAAGTCACTAGACTGACGAACGGGCTGCCGGAGAGGTCACACAACCTTCGTGCACAGTCAAGTAAATGCCGGTTCACAGTTCCTTCACAACGCTGCATTCACTATGAGGAAACGGGCCCACCTCACATCGGCTGCAATCAAGATACGATTCAGTCGGGCACAGCACTCCTCTCGTTAACGACGGTGCTCTCAGGGGCTCCACGGACCTCCCTCCGACTTCCGCACACAGGGTGGTTCCCGCCCACAGCTACAGCTCCCGGGTCACTGGGGAGTGGCAAAGACGCTAGTCCCGCCCAACGAAGGCCGGCCTATCCCCGCCCCGGCGCACCACCTCACCTTCAATCTGCGCAGGAAGCGCTCTACGCTGGTGGGGCTCGGAGACGTCCGAGCTCCCCTCTAGAGGCACCTGTCGCGAAGGGGGCACCGCTGATGATCGCGGTCATGGCGAACTTGCTCGCGACTCGATAATTCGATCACAGTTCACCATCCGGGGGGCGGGGAGGCACACAAATCTGGCCACAGTCTTTGGGGGCAATGAGGTACTCGCTGGGCAGGCGCTGTAGGCGCTAGGTCACTTCTCACGTAGCTAACTGGAACGCCAGTCAGACACAACACCAGCCACCCTTTGCTGCTCTACTGCCTGCGCTACCAGCCACCTCAGGGGTCAACAGGGCAGGTGTTAATCTGGTGTCAAGTCTGGAATCTCTTCTCTAGTCTGAACTACTCTAATCTAATCATCTTCTCTTCTAATCAATCTCGTCTAATCTAAAATGGCCGCCAGGGACTGGGCCTTATATAGCCAGTGCCCTGGGGTACTGGCACGAGCCAGAAGGTTCTAGAACCTTCTCTGGCTGTGACAATGACATGGCACTCTTGAGGGGTATTTAGGACACTCACAGCCACCGTACTGGGGTTCTAGAGCAGCCATTTTGTGTATCTGAGGAAAATAAAGGAATTCCTGTCAGAAATGCGCGCCAAACAAAGGGCGCCAAAACCTCAAAAGGCCAGGGTTCATGAAGGCTCCAATGGGAGTCACTTCACATGAGTAAAAAGGGTGTCCACCATTTTAAGTTCATTTACACAAGTTGACAACCCCAGCTTGTAATGCCACAGGTTTGGGCCAGTCGCCTTTGTAAATAGGTGCCACAAACCTTGTGAGCGACTGGGCGTCAAGGAACATCTAACCCCATGAAACAACACATAAAAAGTCCTGGTAGACAAATAAAAAACGACAAATTTTGGGAGGTACAGGGGAACAAAAGAAATCATAGTGGTGAGGGGACTTTCAGAAGCAGACGGGTCTAACAGGTGCGTACACCATTGCACAGCATTTAACATGTGCATTTGAAATACGTCCACATGACATGTTGATTCCCGCCACAGCGAATAAAATTCAGGGAAAAAGGGCCAAGTCCAACACAACTCTCCCCCAGCCAAAAGCCAAGGTAGACCGATCATTGCCTTGATGGGCTTCCCTGCTTGGGGCTTGAAAACATGGACGCATTCCCGCAACTGCAGGGGCACCTGCAGGTTCTCCATCATTCTGGAACCCTATGGCTCCCTCTCTCCAACCTCCCTTGACCAACTAAGCCCCCCCACTGGGGCTCTCTAGCTGGTTGTGGCCAGGACCAGCCCCTAGGCCCCCAGATGTCTCTGGCCCTTGCTCTCTCACAGAGTGGGGAGCTTTAGCCCCAGGCCTGTAGTACCATTTTACCACTCTCCTCCTATAAAATTGCCACTGGTCCTCCTACCTGGGGTCCGCACCCTCAGGCTGACCAGCCACCAGTGGCGAGGCTCTCCTCCCCCTACCTCTCATTCCGGGATTCCGCCCTCTCCTCCTGCGCGGGGCACCCTCAGACCACCACTCTCTCCCCATTCCAGGGCCTTGACCCTGCAACTGATTTCCCAACCTAGATTCTAAACCCTTAGGTTGAACTGCTGACAGGGGCGAGTCCTCCCTCCCCTGAACTCCGTCCCAGAGTTCTGCACCCTCCTACCTAGAGTAGTACCCCTGGAAGACGATTCCGGGGGGACACTGTTTACAGACGTCCCACCTGCCAGGTCAGGCAACCCCTGAACCTCGCATCCCAGCCCAGGATCTAAACCCTGTGACTGAGCCGGTGCCAGAGGAGAGACCTTCCTCCCTCTGTACCCCCTCCCAGAGTTCCGCACCCTCCCACCGGGAGTAGTACCCCTGGAAGTCAAATCAGTAGGGACCTTGAGTACAAGTGCCCCTCCATCCAGGTCAGGCAAACCCTGAACCTGGCACTCCAGCCCAGGATCTAAACCCAGCGACTGAGCAGACCCCCAAACCTCTGACACATCGATTACAGATGCTCCGGGTTCTCCTGACACGAGGGGATCCCTTTCACTGGACGGCACATCAGGACAGCCTAGGCTCCCAACCTGAGGTTCCCTTCTGAAACTCTCCAGGCCCTGAGACTGCGGTTGGGGCCCCTCGGGACACCTCTCCGTCTCCCTCCTTCCTGTAGATAGGATGTGAGGCCCTACAACCCTCTCACTTCCCTGGGAGCCAGCTGTGCTATTCCTCACCTCTCCCACCTCGCTGGGTCGGAAGATCCCTGCACCAGTCCCTTCAGGATCACTTCCCAGTGCCCTATTCCCTGGCTTTTACGAATGAGCTCTGCAACCCATCTAAAATGTTCAATCCTACTTTTAATGGAAGAGGAGCAAAATCAATTATAGATTTTGCTCTATACTCAACTAGGTATGCAGCCCAGGTAATCGACTGGTGTACTCTCAATACACCCATGAGCGACCATTTTCCCATCTCGGTCTCCTATAACTTCGATCTCTGCAACCGTTTTCAATCCACTGACATACACTATGATGTCACTCCGATTCTTGGGCAAAAAAATGGTTTTACAATTAAATGGGAAAAGGTAATTCCAGAAAACTTCATTAAAAGTTTGGTGAGTTCAACCCTGGACGATTTTAATATTTGCTTGTCCCTAGAAGAGGATCCACTATCTGTTCTTAGATCCTTTGGCAATATCTGTGGTAGAATTAAAATTCTCCTCTCAAGAAGCCCTCGTAATATCAAAAAATGCCCCCAAGGCTGGTTTGATAGAAATTGCAGAAGTGCACTTACTACACTTAAAAATATCCTCCATATCAGTTCATCTACGAGAGCAGAGATTAGAACTGCTAGACGGAACTATCGCCTTGCCCTAAGTTCTAGGAAAAAAGATTTGAAATTAAAAGCTTGGGCTAGTTTGCATGAGGCGTGTGAAAAAAAAGATAATGTTGCCTTTTGGAAGGCCGTGAACGCACCATTCTATCAGGAGCGCTCAGGCTCATCAATAGATAATGCAATTTCCGCACAGGAATGGGTCCAACATTTCCAGGCACTCTACAGTACCACTGTTCCTTTAGACGATCTTACTCCCACAAAAACTATAAATGAAGAAGGGGGATCTAGTTATCCGTTAGGTATTTCTTTTAACTTAGAAGAAGTTCAAAAAGCCTTAAAAGAAAGTTCAGCGGCCACAGCCCCTGGAACGGACAAAGTTCCAATAGATGTTTTTAAAAACCTCCCTGACCTCTGGGCCCCAATCCTCACAAATCTACTCAATTCCTCTAGTAAAGTTGGCTTGATCAAGACCTGGCAAGAGGCCATCTTGGTCCCCATATATAAATAAGGGAATAGAAATGATCCTGCCTGCTATAGGCCCATTTCGCATTTAGATGGCCTAATGAAAACAGCAGGCAGGATCATTCTCACCCGGACTCAGGAATGGCTCGAGGAAAATGACATTCTATCCACATTGCAATATGGTTTTAGCAGAGGAAAGGGTACAATCGAACAAGGATTAAACCTTGCCCTTATTATGTCAAAATATATACATGCCAAAAAGGTTAATTTATACGTAACATATGTAGACCTTAGTTCTGCTTTTGACTGCGTGAGGCATGACATTTTGTGGCAAATTTTAGAGGACATCGGGCTAGACAACAGGATCCGAACTTTTATTAAAGAACTTTACTGTGGGGCAGGTGCTCGTGTGAGATTTGGTAAAAAAGGAGAATGCTCTAATTTCTTCCCCATTCGTAGAGGAGTAAGACAGGGGTGCATCCTTGTACCCCTGCTATTCAATTTGTATATAAATGATGAGGGGACCTTTTTAGCAAAAAATTATAATCACTATCCAGTTATTAAAGGAAAACCCATACCCATACTCCTCTATGCCGACGATGCGGCAATCCTGTCTCAGACTAAGAGAGGCCTACAAAATGCGGTAAACTCATTCTCCCAATATATGAGCAAAAGGGGGCTACTTATAAATGTTTCTAAGACCTTTACCACGTCTTGTGGCCCAAGGAAAGCCAGAGCACCATGCAATATAATTCTGGAGAATAAACGTGTTGACCTAGCAGATATTTTTTGTTACTTAGGGGTCCATATGGATAGACGAGGTAACTGGAAACCTGCAGTCAAAGCAAGAGCTTTAGCGTTCACTCAAGCAACAGGAGCACTTTTACATTTTGCTAAGAAGATAGGATCAAGGCCACCCAGGGAGCTTCTTCAAATTTACAAATCTAAATGCGTCTCCATTGGCACCTATGGTGCAGGGCTATGGGGGACGCAGTCCTTGGATACTATTCAGCGAATAGAGAATAAATTCTTAAGGTATGTCCTGGCAATGCCTCCAAGCACATCAACATACGTACTTCACGCTGAGCTAGCCATACTAGCTTACTGTATCGTTTTGGCCACCATAAGCGTGGAAGGGTATACTCGGATGCGAGTCCCTTGCTCACTGCACCATCAGGATTCAAGCAAGCCAGGCCGAAGACGGCTGTAATGCCAGAAACCGGTCCCCGGAAGCTTGTTTCCTTTCCAGTGAAAGAATTGGCTTGGTAGTTTGGTCTGCCCTGTTCCCATGATGCACTGGGCCAGGGACAGACTAATTTGCATATAGCCAGGTTCTGAACTGGGATGGTGCAGTGAGCTAAAAAACGGTGATGGATCAAGCCCTGATCTCTTGACTGGGTAGGAGTGTTCTGCATTAATTCGGAATACTCTGTCCATCACCACCCCCTTTACTGTATCGTTTTGGCCACCATAAGCGTGGAAGGGTATACTCGGATGCGAGTCCCTTGCTCACTGCACCATCAGGATTCAAGCAAGCCAGGCCGAAGACGGCTGTAATGCCAGAAACCGGTCCCCGGAAGCTTGTTTCCTTTCCAGTGAAAGAATTGGCTTGGTAGTTTGGTCTGCCCTGTTCCCATGATGCACTGGGCCAGGGACAGACTAATTTGCATATAGCCAGGTTCTGAACTGGGATGGTGCAGTGAGCTAAAAAACGGTGATGGATCAAGCCCTGATCTCTTGACTGGGTAGGAGTGTTCTGCATTAATTCGGAATACTCTGTCCATCACCACCCCCTTTACTGTATCGAGCTAGCCATACAGCATATCTCAGATACCATCAAGATGTCACCAATTTTATTGTGGCACAACATCTGGACTAATCCCGCCACAATGTTGAATAGAACTGTAATAGAGGACTGTCTGCTATGTAATGGGGTAAAACACATTACTTGGCTCACCTACATTAAGAACTCCCTCTCTGACATTGGTCATCCAGAATACTTCTCTAATCCAGCTACAATGGACTTCGTTTCAAGATCCAGCCTTAAAAGAACCCTGGTGGAGCATTTTGAATCGCTTAGATGGAAAAGTCAAAGGTCCAAGATAACAGTCACAAATCACGACGAAGTGACATTGCATAGAAACATCCAGCTGTATCTTGTCGTTGATCAACCCTTTTTCTATCGTAGAATATTAACATCTTTCCGATTTGAAACATTTTTTAGATTTATAACTCTCCCAAGGCGTAACGATTGGTCCAAAGGTAAACGTATATGTCCCTGTGATGAGACATCATTTCAATCCAATATCCATTGCACTTTGTATTGCACTTTATACTTGCACCCAAGGCGTCAAATACTAAGGCCTCTTTTGCTAACATGGGGTATAAGAAAATCGAAAGAGGCTTACAACAAATTACGGTCTTTGGAAGACCACTACACGATTAATACTGTAATGACGTACTTAAGAGCAATAATGAAACTAAGACGGACCATTATATATGATTAAGTTTTGTACCCCTGATGAATTAATGCTATGCTCCTGCCACGTTTAATTTATCTGCCTCCATTGAATGCTTTGGGTTATCTGTTTTTAAATATGTGAATATGGATTTTAATATAGGTTCTTTGTGTTTTTTATGTAACCATAACGAATTTTAACGATTGTGATTGTATTGTATGCTTTTATGAATTGTTTTTACTTTTCGAATAAAGCTTTTTGAACTGAACTGAACAGTGCCCTCTCACACTCTCTGGCACTTACCCAAAGGTCTGCCTCCCCTGCAAGTTCCCTAGGGTCTGAGAACCCACACTGCAATAGGTGGTGACGCAGCCTTGTGAAACAACTCCTCAGCATGTGCTCCTTGATAACTACATGGCACAGCCCTTCCGAATCCTCCACTGCGCTACTCACTACCCCAATCCTCCAATGCAGTCCAACACTCCTCCGCAAACTCACCCCAGGACTGATAGGACAGTTTTCTCCTGCCACTGAACTCCAACCCGTCCCCTTCTTTCTGGGAATCAGGCACCGTCTCCTGGGCTCTGGGAGTGGGACTCCCTGCACTGGAACCACTCTCGCTGCCACCACTGGATCCCACCCCCACTGGTGAATCCAGACTCATAAAACCACTCTCAGGGGCAACCTACCCTCCTGATCTAGTCTCTCCCTAGTGAAGGACCTCTCTGCCTCTGCCATCCTCTCCTGCGCTAGGACCTTCTCAGTCTCTAGCCTCTACTCCTCCACTCTCAGCTGCGCTAACTCTTTGGCATGCTCAAACCTGAACATTTCCTGCGCCAGCTGATGTTCCCTTTCTTCCCTCCTATCTACCCACTCTTCTGGGGATAGGGAAAGGGATGGGGCAGTGCCCCCGGGACTGGACCAAGCGCGGGACTCCCTGTCTATGGTGTCCTCATTAGCTATTGGTGTCTCGGCCCTATCAATTTCTTCCTCCTCATCCTCAGAGTCACCACCCTCACTGGTTATGGACTGGGAGCTCTCCCTCTGGTTTCTACCAAATCCACCCTTTAAATACATGGAGGGGTAATCGGACAGGTCCCCACAGGGCTCTAAGGGTTCCCCCCTCTTGAGGGCCTCATAGAGAAACAGTTTCCTGTGAATGTCGCCTACTGGTGGTAACCCTCTCTCTCGGCAGAAATACAACACTTCCAGCTCGGTGTATTCCATGAGATTATCCTCATCGTAGATCAAGCCCATCCTGGCAAGGTACACCCGGGACATACCACCCTCAGTGTAACAGGGGGACACAATTCAAATAACACATTTAGGAGGAAACAATAATCAGAAAAAACACAATAATCCCTCAAGAAAAACTGTGATTACTTTCCAAAACTTAATTTGCAGTGTAACCTGTTGCCGTTGCGGTACTGTGCAAACACAAGTCCAATCCCAATGCTCGCCAACAATGTTAGAAATCGGGTAGCATGGTGCAGAGCGGGCAGGCCAAACTCCTGAGGACATGTGTGAAGCATACACGCAGTACACACAGACGACACCCAAGGCATACCACAAAAAGAGACACAACACCTGTTTTGGTGAAAAAGAATAACTTTTGTATTGTCTCCAATCTGCAACAGAAATCACAGTAGTCACTATACTGCATCAACTGGCGCCAGGGCAATATATACACGGGGATTATTTACAGGGTAAATGCAAAAGGTAAGTCCCTCAGTTTCGATGCTGTAATAAAAACATAAAGCGTCATCATTTGGCATAGAACATCAGGCAAAAACATCTGCCATAAAACCTCTTAGCAGGACATTCCCCCTAGGCCGAGAACATCAGGATGAGTGATCAAATGGCCATTGGCATCCACATTAGGCACACTAGTATAGGCAGAAAACACAATTTAGCAATTGCGTCAACATTTAGGAAACAGCACTGGCCTCAGAACCTTATTAGGTGTAAGCATAACATGCGGACATATTCACATCAGTACCTTAACATACAACCTGGGCATGAAACATTGGGCAGGAACACAGTGCGCATAAAAATAGCCTAAACACCTTGGACATAACCTTATGCAGGTAAGTACATCATACCTTATACCCACACCAGTACCTTGGGCCGCTCCTCACTGGAACCATTAGGCCTTCACATATGCACGCGGCCTCAAAATAGGCATGAAGCATATAACCATAAGTCATAACCCCATAACCGGGGGTGCACACGCCATCCCGCCTGAGATAATTGCCCCAAACATGCAGGGTAACCTCTGGCGCAACTGCGCCTGGGAGCCCCCTACTCTGGGACTCTAACCATCACAGTGGCCCCACAGCAACGCAGATGAGTCCGGGGCATGCAGCGCTTTCAGAGCGATTATAGCGCTTAGGGCTTCACAACGCTTTCCAGGTAGCACAGCGCAGTGACACAGTCTGGCAGCAGCAGTCTGTCAGAGGTCCTGGGTTAAGTAGCACCTTAGGAGCACAGCTTAAGGAGAACAGCGCTTCAAGGATAGAGTGCCAGCAGCACAGTCCTATCAGTAAGCTCCCAGGTGGTACAGCGCTGATTCACAGGGGCCAGTCTCTACAACAGGGTGCTTAGCAGGCAGCAATTCTTCCCAGTCCTGGGCAGGCAGCGCTTGGAGGCTACCTAGCGCATCAGTAGCCCAGCACAGGGGGTGGCCCAGTTCTCTCAATATAGCTCTTATGCAGAGCAGCGTTGTAGGCCTCAGCTCCTCTTTCCCTGGCACCCTGAATATAGCGCTTGCGATGTGCTCAGTCCCCCCCCAGGGACTTCAAGGACGACAGGTAGAGCTCCTCACCACCTTCTGGGCACAGTCAAAGGTGCTCCTTGGCAGTCAGAGAAAGCACTCTTCTTTTCCAGGCGCTAGGGAGCAGGCAGGGCCCAGGTGTAGCACTCATGAGGTGCTAGGGCAGGAGAGCAGGCAGGCAGTGCTAGGCCAGGTCAGCGGTCAGTAGGTACTCTTCAGTACAGGACAGCAGCTCCTCGGATCCATCATCCCGTGTAACGTGGCACTCCTCCTGGTACAGCAGCCTGAACTCCAGCAGCAGGCTCTCACTGGCCCTGTGGACAGTGGAGGTGTACAGATGGGCTCAGGGGCCAGCACACAGGCCCATGAGGCGGCACCTCCTGGCAGAGTGTCCCCTCTCAATCCAGTCCACCTTCAGTCTCAGCACATGGCATCTATACTGCTCTACATATACCAGAAAGGCTGGAAGCTTCTAGAAGGTCCCTGGCAGTTCCAGCCTCACTGTCACTGTGGGGAGTATAGAGCACCTTGCCACTTCAAACACTAGACCGCTAAACCACCTCAGTCAAGCGGCACAAGGTGACAGAAATGGCGTCAATTTTAAAAGTGACATTTTACAAAGGCGCATTTCTACAATGGTGAAAATGACTCTGCAAACACCATTGCACAGCATGTATCACTGCATCTCGCACCACACATGGCCTATACATTCCTATACCGTGGGAGGGATATAGGTGCGTACACCATTACACAGCATTTAACATTTGTATTTGAAATACGTCCACATGACATGTTGATTCCCGCCACGGCGAAAAAATTCAGGGAAAAAGGCCAAGTCCAATACAACTCCCCCCAGCCAAAAGCCAAGGTAGACCGATCATTGCCTTGATGGGCTTCCCTGCTTGGGGCGAGAAAACGTGGACGCAAGCCCGCAACTGCAGGGGCACCTGCAGGTTGTCCACCATTCTGGAACCCTATGGCTGCTTCTCTCCAACCTCCCTTGACCAAATAAGCCCCCCCACTGGTGCTCTCTAGCTGGTTGTGGCCAGGACCGGCCCCTAGGCCCCCCAGATGTCTCTAGCCCTTGCTCTCTCAAGAGTGGGGAGCTTTAACCCCAAGCCTGTAGTACCTTTTTACCACTCTCCTCCTACCAAACTGCCACTGGTTCTCCTGATGAAGCGGTCATTTCTTCTGGTAGTTTCTCAATGTAAAACCTTCATGCTACCTCTAATTTACCGCTCAAAAGGTGTTGGGCCCTTCACACCATGTATTACCTTCAGGAGATTTAAATAATCATGAACAGTCAAAAATGCAATTATTATTTTAAGCCAATAAAGAGAGTTGTTGAGTATTTAAAGGGTTTTATTTTCTAGTCAAAAGTGAATTTTTCTCTGACCCTTTATTCATTAGTAAAATATCAATCAGGTTACAGAATTTGGAGAATATGAAAAATAGCATTAATAAAGAACACATTACAGTCTGCATATAAGCATAACATGTAGGGAAGAAAATGTGGCGCAAAATTTCAGTCACAATTCTTAAAGAGTTTCTAAGAAAAATAGTCTTGCAAAGCTAATCAATAATTAAATAGTTGGCAAAAATCTCCCATTAAGAGAAATAAATGCATAAAACAAATAAATCTTTTTAGACCTGTAGGAAGGGGGAGTCTCTAGTTGGCGCAGTGCAGCACTGGCGACAAGCAGGGACTCTCTCTTCCCCGTCAGGGCTGAGGGTTACCTTCAAGAACAACCTCTGCTTACCCTCTAGGTAGTGTGGCGCAAGCAGTCTAGGCTAATCTCTGGGGCACATAGGGTTAAACATTTGCAATATTACACCATCACCACCAACCCTCCACACAATGACACCAAACTGTATTTGTAAAAATATATTCTCTTTATATATTGTTAAAAGCAGGCTTGTAAATACAGTCTTGGTTACTTTTGAATGTGAAGCTCCAGTTACTCTTAATAATGTCACAGTTCTTTTAAGTAAATGCAATCCTTTGGGCCTTCTGCCCGGGTTTTGAAAGGTTCAATGTCTTATAGCGCCTCAATGCGCTTCCCGCTGTCTCCGCTCGCTTTCTCAGAGAAAATCGGGCCCGGCCTGCCAAAGCTCACGCTTCCCGTGTGAGCCGCGAAAGGCACGGCCGGGTCCGCTCTAGAAATGAGTCACCCTTCGGGGCTCGACTCGAGGAGAGGGGGCCGCGGGCCACAGGGAGCGTCAGGCGGGGCCTCGGGGGCCAGGAGCAGGGCGAGCCTCTGTCTCAGGGGCGGCTCGCGCTGTGAGGCAGCCAGCAGCTGCGAGGCTCCCGGGGCGCCCGAGGTCACACAGTGCGGTGCGAGCTTGGATTGCAGGACGCTCGCACCGCGAAGGGCAAAGACACAGTACCTTGGGATTCTTGTGGAGCGGACGGCTGGAAGGGGGCCCTGCCCCACGTCGCGTTGCTTCTCTGGGGTCACGGCGAGCGGCGGCTCTCAGCCGGGCAGGTCACGGGTCACCCGGGGCGGCGGTGATTAGTGGCGGCAGGGTCCTTCCTTTGGGGGTTCGCTCCGACCCTGAAGGCGGCGGCTGTGCGGTGGCGGCAAGTGGCAGTACGGTCCCCAAGTGCGGGACGTACCCAGCCAAAGTGCCGGTTGCAGCTGTGCGCTCACAGCTGAGCTGTCGGGCAGGATGCCGAGCAGAGGGGGGTTATCGCAGGACGGCAGTCCGTCTTCGCAGAGGGGTTGACGGCGCGAGGCACAGTCAACTCGGGCGCTTGGACCGGACGGGTCCTCCTTCACGTTGCTCTCGGGCCTCACAGGCAGTGGCAGTCACGGTGCTCGGGCCAGCGGCGGCTGGGCCTCACGTTGATCTTGCTGTCGCTTTGGGCCCCTGTCACGGTGCTTGGGGGGATATCGATGCCCTGGATCCCGGGGAGCGTGGCAGGGATGCACAACGCTCCCAGACTCCTCAGTCAGCGCTGCAGCGATAAGCAGCACACACAGTAGCTTTCTTCAGGGAGATAGCGCCCACTGTTCCTGGGGCGCTGGTCAGGGGGCAAGTTCAGAGGCAAGCCCTTGGAGATCTTTCAGCAGAGTTTGGCACAAAGTTCAATAAAAGCAAAAGTCTCTTGTAGTCTCTTCTTTTCCTCTCCTTCTGCAGCAAGGCACCAGACACAGGCCAGAGACAGCACTCCTCCTTGTAGTCCTTCCAGGCCCTTCTCTTCGGGCAGAGTTTCTTCTGTAGCGCAAACAGGATCTAATTTACAAGGAGCAGGGCTCCTACTTTTATACCCAGTTTCTTTTGTTCTAGCAGGCCAGGGGGGCCTCTGCATAAAAGCTGCAGTCTCTGAGCACTTGTTGTGGGTACTTCTGGCTTCTGCATGCAGTGTGAGGGCAGGCACATCAGCCGCTCCCCAGGGGGGCGGAGCTGGCATTGTGAAGACAGGGGCAGCTTGAGCACTTTGTTGACAAGCTTCGGTCCTTCCTGGGCCAGGTGCAGGCTGAGTCATCAGTCGCTCCCCAGGAGGGCGGAGCCAGCATTGTGGAGGCAGAGCACAGCCTGATGCATCATTCAGGGGAAACTCCCACCACCCACTAAGGTGTCATCCTGCTATTCACTACCTGTCAACTCCCAGCCCTGTCACTCACACACACCAGACAGTCAGATCCACATCCAAGCAGAGGCGGGCTGAAATGGTTAGGCCAGCAAATGCTAACTTTCTAAAAGTAGCATTTGCAAACCCAGGATATTAAAATAAACTTTACTAAAAGAAGTATTTTATTATTCTGAGTTCAGGCATACTAAACATTAATTTCTACCATGTTCCCTGAGCCTGCTGGGATTATAGAGTGTAATAATTCCAGCAGCCCATCTGGCCTAGAAGGGAACTGGTAGCCTTACAATAGTGAAAAACGAATTTGGCAGTAATTCACTATTAGAACATGCCACACACATCAGGGCATGTTCTACCTTATACTTACAATGCACCCTGCCCTCAGGCCTACCATAGGGGTGACTAATATGAAGTTAAGGGAAGGTTTAGGGGCTGGCAAGTGTGTGCACTTGCCCAGCCAGCATGACAGTACCAGATGGCACGCAGGTTCTGCAATGGCAGACCCTAGACACATTTTGAGGCTGCTTCTGTGGGTGGCGCAACCAGCGCTGCAGGCCCACTAGCAGTATTGGCATTTACAAGCCCTGGCACTCCTGGTGCACTTTACTGGGGACTAACAGTAAATCCAATGAACCAATCATGGACATCAATCACATGTACACTTTACAACAGGGAGAGCATATGCACTTTAGCACTGGTCAGCAGTGGTAAAGTGCCCAGAGTCATTAAACCAACAAAAATAGGTCAGAGAGAGTATTGGAGGAAGGCAAAAAGTTTAGGGATGACCCTGCCAAGAGGCCCAGGTCCAACACAACCCCCTTCCAGCCAAAACGCAGGGTAGACCAATCACCACTGTGATGGGCTTCCCTGCTTTGGGCGATAGAACCTGGACCTGGCCCGCAACAGCAGGGGCACATTCCAGTTCTACGCCAATCTGAACCTATTTCAAAACCTCTGTCCATACTCTCAGGGTCCACCAAGCCAATCCCTGGGGCACCCTTCTCTTCCCCTGGGGACACCACCTGTGCAGCGTCTAACCTTAACTCGCTCCCAGGTGTGTCCCAACAGGCAGTCATCAAATCACAGTGGCCACTGACAGTAGTCAGGGCTGAGACCCAGGCCTCATGCCTCTCAGGGCTCTCAAACCTCTGTGGCCTCAGAGAGCGGGGGGCGGTAGCCCCAGGTGCTTGGCACCCTTTGTCCACTCTCCCTCCTGTCAGGTCAGGTATGACATCCTGGCACTGACCCACCAGCCCCAGGCCTGTACCTGGCGGCTGGACCAAAGACTGGGGTGGGCTCTCCCACACCCGGTCCTCCTCATTGGGGCTCTGTACCCTCCCACCTGGAGTGGCACCCCCTTCCAGAATTGTCAGGGCAGCTGTGGCAGGTGACCTGCACAATTCGCCCACCAGTTCAGGGGTGCTATCCTGCAACTGGGGCACCAGGTCAGGGAGGACACCCTGCACCTGGCCCTCTATCCTAGGGTCTACACCCTCAAACTGCACCGGGGTCAGAGGCAAGGACTCCCTCCCTCCGCACCCCCTTCCAGAGTACCGCCCACTCCCAACTGGAGTGGTACCCCTAGAAGTGACATGGGCCAGGACACTGATTACAGTGGTCCCACCCTCCAGGTCAGACAACACCTGAACCTGACTCTCCAACTCAGGGACCCAACCCTGCAGTTGAACCATTGCCTGGCGCACCAGGACTCTCCGGGGAGCACGCCTGCCCCCCCTGAGGGTGGCACATAGCTCATGTGCCGTGCGACAGTCTGCCTGGCGCATATCTCCCAACCCCTGCCCATCTGACAGTGCGGGAAGATACCCCAGGACAGAAGTGGTGTCCCCCTGGTCATTCACTGGGGACGCAGCCCTGCTGGCTGGCCCCTGACCCACTGGTTCTTCCACTGGGGACTCTTTCCCCCTCTCGCCCCTCTTTCTGGACTTCTGCACCCTCCCGACTGGAGGGGTACTGCCAGACACCAGAACTACTGGAGGTCTGTTTACAGAGCCTCCACGTTCTCTAGTCACTGGGTGATCCCCCTCAAAGGGTGACTCATCCGGACAGCCTAGGCTCCCCACCTGGTGTTCCCTTAAAGAACCATCCAGGCTCTGAGACTGAGGTTGGGCACTACCGGGACAAAACCCATTCTCACTCCTTCCCCTTTAGGACAGGACGTGAGGCCCTATACCCCTCTCACTACTACAGGACCTAGCTGGGCTACTCTGCGCCACTTCCACCACTCTGGGCTGGAAGATACCTGAGCCACTCCCCACAGGATCACACCCCAATGCCTCTCCAGACCCTCTGGAATCCACCACAAGGTCTGCCTCCAACGTGAGCTCCCTGGGGTCAGAGAACTCACTCTCAAACAGGTGTTGGCATAGCTCTGGAAAACTGGGACTTAAAATATGCTCTCCCACAATTGGATTACACAGCCCCCTAGCAGGGTTAACCAAACCATCCTTCACCTCTCCATCCAGCGCCTCACACACATACTCCACACCATTCTTCTGAGACTGGCCAGACAGTAGCGAACTGTCTCTGTCACACAACCCACACTCTTCTGGGCGGTCCTTACACTCACCCACCAGGACCTCAACCATGGGGGAATCCCTCCCACCACTAGGACCATGAACTCCTACGCCAGCTACCCTATTCCCTTCAGGGACGCTGCGCACTACTGGAGCTACCTCATGCCCTTGAACCTCCTGGTGCATGTTAACCCCCTCCAAGTCAGGTGCCATATCTCTAGGTGCGTGCGCTATGCTGTCTGCACTAGATACCTGAATGTTTCTGCCACCATCTGAGCTGGACTCCACCTCCAACTCAGCAAAGCTCAATCTCTGAGCTACACATATTTCTTGTTGCTGGGCTGAAGCCCTCCTGGCCTCACGCCCCTCGAGCTCCAAGTCAAGTTTCCTCATTCTTAAGTCATGCGCAAGCTCCATTTTCATTTCTTCCAGGGCTAACTTCCTAGATTCTAGCTCCAGTTGGCAATTCAATTTCAGCTCCGCCAACTTCAATTCATGTATTCTGGCCTCCTTCCTGTCCGTCAACTCCTCTGGCGACAGGGCTCTACCAAAATCCATGATGCTTCCTGCTGGTTCAATCTCTATTCTGACTGATCCAGGCATGACTTCACAACAAATGGGGATTCTCTCCTCGCAAATCATAAATCAAAAAAGTCTGTGGCTTAGGTTACTGGACTGTCATCACTGTGCAATGGTCAGTAGCTAAGGTAAAAAACACTGCAAATGTAAATCCGCTATCCTCACCGCTGCGTCCAATGTAGGAAGGGGGAGTCTCTAGTTGGCGCAGTGCAGCACTGGCGACAAGCAGGGACTCTCTCTTCCCCGTCAGGGCTGAGGGTTACCTTCAAGAACAACCTCTGCTTACCCTCTAGGTAGTGTGGCGCAAGCAGTCTAGGCTAATCTCTGGGGCACATAGGGTTAAACATTTGCAATATTACACCATCACCACCAACCCTCCACACAATGACACCAAACTGTATTTGTAAAAATATATTCTCTTTATATATTGTTAAAAGCAGGCTTGTAAATACAGTCTTGGTTACTTTTGAATGTGAAGCTCCAGTTACTCTTAATAATGTCACAGTTCTTTTAAGTAAATGCAATCCTTTGGGCCTTCTGCCCGGGTTTGGAAAGGTTCAATGTCTTATAGCGCCTCAATGAGCTTCCCGCTGTCTCCGCTCGCTTTCTCGGAGAAAATCGGGCCCGGCCTGCCAAAGCTCACGCTTCCCGCGTGAGCCGCGAAAGGCACGGCCGGGTCCGCTCTAGAAATGAGTCACCCTTCGGGGCTCGACTCGAGGAGAGGGGGCCGCGGGCCACAGGGAGCGTCAGGCGGGGCCTCGGGGGCCAGGAACAGGGCGAGCCTCTGTCTCAGGGGCGGCTCGCGCTGTGAGGCAGCCAGCAGCTGCGAGGCTCCCGGGGCGCCCGAGGTCACACAGCGCGGTGCGAGCTTGGATTGCAGGACGCTCGCACCGCGAAGGGCAAAGACACAGTACCTTGGGATTCTTGTGGAGCGGACGGCTGGAAGGGGGCCCTGTCCCACGTCGCGTTGCTTCTCTGGGGTCACGGCGAGCGGCGGCTCTCAGCCGGGCAGGTCACGGGTCACCCGGGGCGGCGGTGATTAGTGGCGGCAGGGTCCTTCCTTTGGGGGTTCGCTCCGACCCTGAAGGCGGCGGCTGTGCGGTGGCGGCAAGTGGCAGTACGGTCCCCAAGTGCGGGACGTACCCAGCCAAAGTGCCGGTTGCAGCTGTGCGCTCACAGCTGAGCTGTCGGGCAGGATGCCGAGCAGAGGGGGGTTGTCGCAGGGCGGCAGTCCGTCTTCGCAGAGGGGTTGACGGCGCGAGGCACAGTCAACTCGGGCGCTTGGACCGGACGGGTCCTCCTTCACGTTGCTCTCGGGGCTCACAGGCAGTGGCAGTCACGGTGCTCGGGCCAGCGGCGGCTGGGCCTCACGTTGATCTTGCTGTCGCTTTGGGCCCCTGTCACGGTGCTTGGGGGGATATCGATGCCCTGGATCCCGGGCAGCGTGGCAGGGATGCACAACGCTCCCAGACTCCTCAGTCAGCGCTGCAGCGATAAGCAGCACACACAGTAGCTTTCTTCAGGGAGATAGCGCCCACTGTTCCTGGGGCGCTGGTCAGGGGGCAAGTTCAGAGGCAAGCCCTTGGAGATCTTTCAGCAGAGTTTGGCACAAAGTTCAATAAAAGCAAAAGTCTCTTGTTGTCTCTTCTTTTCCTCTCCTTCTGCAGCAAGGCACCAGACACAGGCCAGAGACAGCACTCCTCCTTGTAGTCCTTCCAGGTCCTTCTCTTCGGGCAGAGTTTCTTCTGTAGCGCAAACAGGATCTAATTTACAAGGAGCAGGGCCCCTACTTTTATACCCAGTTTCTTTTGTTCTAGCAGGCCAGGGGGGCCTCTGCATAACTGCTCCAGTCTCTGAGCACTTGTTGTGGGTACTTCTGGCTTCTGCATGCAGTGTGAGGGCAGGCACATCAGCCGCTCCCCAGGGGGGCGGAGCTGGCATTGTGAAGACAGGGGCAGCTTGAGCACTTTGTTGACAAGCTTCGGTCCTTCCTGGGCCAGGTGCAGGCTGAGTCATCAGTCGCTCCCCAGGAGGGCGGAGCCAGCATTGTGGAGGAAGAGCACAGCCTGATGCATCATTCAGGGGAAACTCCCACCACCCACTAAGGTGTCATCCTGCTATTCACTACCTGTCAACTCTCAGCCCTGTCACTCACACACACCAGACAGTCAGATCCACATCCAAGCAGAGGCGGGCTGAAATGGTTAGGCCAGCAAATGCTAACTTTCTAAAAGTAGCATTTGCAAACCCAGGATATTAAAATAAACTTTACTAAAAGAAGTATTTTATTATTCTGAGTTCAGGCATACTAAACATTAATTTCTACCATGTTCCCTGAGCCTGCTGGGATTATAGAGTGTAATAATTCCAGCAGCCCATCTGGCCTAGAAGGGAACTGGTAGCCTTACAATAGTGAAAAACGAATTTGGCAGTAATTCACTATTAGAACATGCCACACACATCAGGGCATGTTCTACCTTATACTTACAATGCACCCTGCCCTCAGGCCTACCATAGGGGTGACTAATATGAAGTTAAGGGAAGGTTTAGGGGCTGGCAAGTGTGTGCACTTGCCCAGCCAGCATGACAGTACCAGACTGCACGCAGGTTCTGCTGTGGTATATAAATAAATAATACCGGATCTATTTTTGGATGAATGAATGAATAACAGATAGCTCAATAAAATAAGAGTCAAGATTCGAGGTAGTAGGAGTTTCTGCAGGTTTATTACAGCATAAGGACAGGATCAGGACAACCTGCATAGAACAGAGGTGACTGGGGCCCAGCAGGGGAAAAGAGGCCCAGCAGCTGCTGGGGCTAGGTCTGGGATGAGCGCGCTAACATTCAATAACAAAACACAGGCATATATACATAGCGCGAACACATAGCATTACATTGCAGTAGGCGTAGCAGTGGGTGGAGCAGAAGGTGTGACGCGTAGCAGTCGCGAAAGATAACAGTAAAAAGAGGTGTAACTGGGAGTATACATAGACATGTGATGCAAACGTAACAGAATATGTCATGAATGGGCGGAAACATAGGAGGGGGCTACCTAAGGAGCCGGGACCTCTAACCTAATGGTGCGCGAAAACTAGCAATGACGTGTTACTAGGAGAAGCTGGGGGCTATGAACTCTGTGCTAGGAGCAGAGACTAGAGTCTGGAGGGTCGGAGCGACATGTACCTAAACCCTATCTGGTATCTAATGTTTAGGGAACATGTTGATATAAACTAGAAGTCATGAGGGGAAAAGCTAACTTGACTCTAAGACTGGACCATGCATTATTCTACATGAAGTGCGTGATGAAGAATACTAAATGACCATTAAATACAGTATTTCTCTAACGTGGAGACGAGAAGGCTAGACAATGACGGAAACTATTGATGCAGTTCAGTAGCTTAGGAATGCAGAGGAGGAGGACTGAACTGATAGCTGGAACTATAACATACTTTTGGCAGACTCAGAGGCAGAGCCAAGCTGCACCGGGCACTGCGAGGCAGGAAGTAAGTGAAGGGTCGAGGATACAGGTGGGGGCTGTATCGCTCCTCAGCGAGGCTTTCAGGAGACAGGAGCTGAATCTGTGGTCCGGGCCCTTTTGAGGCCTGGAAACGGGGACTTTATAATGGAATAACGTGCACACTGGGAAACGTGGCAACATTACTTTACATAGGCCTGATATTCGTAGTATTCACGAGGACTGGAAAATAGCATACTAGAGGTGGACACAACTGGAATTGCGTCATTAATCGGACATGGGGAATAACATATGCATATTGGTCATGCACACATAACATATGATGGATGAGGCGTAGGGACACAGAACATGGCAAAATTTACTTTTCCACATTCCCTCCTTGTCACTACGTTTCCATCAGGAAACATCAATTTTCATGATACCATCTATCATTTCATACAGTACCATTTGCTCGTCTCGAATTGTCTGGGAACGGGATTTAGAACGGGGCTTGGGACTAGGAATACAAGAGGTAGCACACATGCTGCAAATCGCAGGGCCACATTGTATACAGAGGCAGCAGCTGAATATGATCGCTACTGCAATACCTAGAAAGGACAGGACTTTCCATCCCCATGCGGAAATTATATTCCAGAACCAACCGGACCATGTCCAGGTGCCTGGATCTTGGTGTAACAGATGGGCAATTTTATGGAGTCTGGTTATAGCTGAATAAACGGACGGCGCGTTATTTGGAATGAAAATGCAGCAACTAGATCCGATGACTCTACAGGCCCCGCCCCTATCGGCCAGTATGACGTCAAGGACGAGACGATTTTGCAAAACGACAAATCTCATAGCAGATTGTTCTTCGGTTAGGTTACCTAGAGCAGAGGCAGTCTCATTTACTACAGCTTCAAGGGTTCTTGTTAACCTACGGATCAGTTTACTATTCTGGACAGGTCCTACAAAGAAGAAGAAACCTTTATTGAAATCTGTATACTGTTCTAGAGTAGTTTCAGTATAATCGACAATTGGGGACTCCCTTCTATGTCTAATGTGTACTAGATGTGTGTTTCTGTGATAATCAGATGGGGCTAGAAAAACAGGTGGCAGTAGGAAGGCAATGTAACAGGTTCCCTCCCAATCGAGGGGCAGACGGACATATGCAGTTTGACCACAAATAAAATAAGAATGACGTGAAGCTTTGAAAATAGATTTCCCACTGTCACTATACTTGATAACAGTAGTACATTCACTATGACCTATGTGTACAGAACCATAACTACGGACACATAATTCGCCTTTGACAGGTAGTACTGAAATAGCAGGTAAGTCTGGAGTAGTATCAGACTGAACATTCAGGACCATGAAATTCGACGAATAATTACCTAAATTATATACTTCGTTTTCTAGATCTAAACCTGTTCTGTGGGGAAGACCTTGCTTGTCTGGAAAACATGTACCGTTAAGAAAAGACATATCTGTTGAGGATGACGTTAACGTGGACCATGCTCCACACGAACCATTATGTGAGAATGGATAAGGAAAAAGTGGCAGAACTCCCTTCGGTGTCTGGAAAGGGGGGAGTCGACCACACACCCAACAATTTGTGGCATTGCTGGTCTGGTGTGAGTAATGTAACATACGGATAAATGTGTTGTTGCGCATAGCGAGGCGGTAAGAATATTCGTGAGGAGGCAGATCACTAAACGTGTGCTCTACTATAGCATTAGCAGACATATTTACATGAGGAACTGGAAAACACAGGAAAAGTGCGTAGCTGGTGCAGGAAATCATTATGCTGAGAAACAATATGAAACTTAGAAAAACGATACATTGAAGTGAACTTCGACTGACTCTCTCACTATGGGGGTCTATTTTATACATGTCAGAAACAGTCTAACCGTTTCACCTAGGGGAGGACTTATACAATCAAACTGACTGACTTATTTTACTAGACCTTAATTTGAGCTTATACTCCTGTTGCGGAGTTTTCTCTAACAAGGGAGGGGTTGTAATAATGTCTTGTGCGGGACAGTCCTTTAAAACAATGTCTTGGCAATCTTTCGAATCCTGGAAATCCTTGGAAATGTTTTTGGAGACTGATTTCAATCCATTGAAAAGTTTTACATGAGAAAGGTGGACCCACCCCTTTCTGCCTTCCAACTTGACGGCAGTTCGGGTGGTCAAGAGGACCTGACGTGGCTCCTTCCAACGTGGTTCCAGCGGACTTGATCTGTCGAAATTTCGGACCATCACAAGGGAGCCTGGAACGACCTCATGCGGTGCCACCTCGGTATTGTCTGGAAATGCGGCGGCAACCTGTGAACGACATGAGTTGAGGGCAGACATCAAGGAAGCTAGGTAATCTGTCAGCATATTACATGAAACATCGGTAATACTTCGGGGTCTAGGAGTACCCCACATGTTAGGGGGGCGGCCGAATACGACCTCGTACGGGGACAGACCTGATCTGGAATGTGCGACCATGCGCATATAAAATAAAGCGACTGGCAGAGCTATTAACCAGTCCACACCTTTGTCCTTACAGACTTTTGCAATACGGATTTTCAGAGTCTGATTATGTCTCTCTACGAGACCGGCTGCTTCAGGATGGCGTACACAATGAAACTTCCACTGGTACCCTAACAAAAGGGAAACGTGTTTCATGAGTTCGGATGAGAATGGCTGACCGTTATCAGAATATACGACTCTAGGGAGTCCATATCTAGGGAAAAATTCACGAACCAACTGCTTGGCAGTGGTCGCGGCTGTGTAATCTGGGACTGGATATGCTTCTGTCCACCTGGACAAAGCGCATACAACTACAAGGACATACTTGAAACCTCGACATCGCTCCATCTGAATATAATCCATCTGGAGGACCTCAAAAGGGTGGTCAGGGGGCTGGAAACCACCTTGTTCCACCGGGACACTTTTACCTGGATTAAACTGACAACATATCATACAGGTACGGACTTTCTGCTTGGCTGCAGCTCGTAAATGCTTGTTGAACCAAATGTTCTGGATACTGTCTAACATAGCTTTTTCTCCTAAATGTGCTGGACTATGTGCGGTATTGATGATGACTTGAACCATAGAGTCGGGGAGAAACCATGTGGCTCTACCCTTCGTTATCCATCCTTGATCTGTCTGGACCCCTCCTTGTTCAGACCACTTCTTGATTTCATCGGGAGTAGCATGTAACTGTATATCTATGACATCTTGTGTAGGGTCCTTAACTGTCATGCATGTAATCGGATCTGGAGTATGTGTCATGTTAACTGGAATGTCTGGAGTCTGTGCTGTAAGCTTGGCTGTGCGGTCTGCTAGATCATTACCCTGGGAAATAAGGTCAGTAACTTTCGTATGTGCTTTGCATTTCATGATAGCAATAGATGTCGGTAAATGTATGGCATCTAACAGGGCTTGAATAAGGAGACCATGCTGAATCTTGGTTCCATGAGAAGTCATGAAACTCTCTCCTGCCAGAGCACTCCGAAGTCGTGTACAACTCCGAATGCGTAACGTGAATCTGTGTAAACATTAACTTTCAGGTTCTTGGCGTGTATACAGGCTTGTGTCAGAGCGACTAGCTCTGCTGCTTGAGCGGACAGAGTATCAATACGGTGTGTTTCAATAACTTCAGTGTCAGTAGTCACTGCATACGCGGCGACTAGTTCTCCTGTACTAGTTCTCATACATGAACCATCCACATAAAGTGTCAGGTCAGGATCTGGTAACGGAATATCTGTCAGGTCTTGTCTTGGCTTTGTCGTAATGTTAACTACTTCCACACAATCATGTGGGTCTGGATTTGAATTAACTGATGGTAACAGTGTAGCGGGATTCAGAACGTTGCAGCGTCTGATTTCTATGTGTGGCTGGAACAGTGTTAATTCATAACCTGTTAAACGTGCAATTGTCAAGTGCTGAGTTTGTGTTCGGTTTAAAAGAACTTCTACTGAATGTGGGACTTGTACTGTCAGGGAGTGTCCTAAAACTATAGAATCACTTTGTCTGATAGCTAGTGCTGTGGCTGCAACTGACTTGAGGCACGCAGGCAACGCCTGGGCGACTGGATCTAATGTGCTAGAAAAATAAGCACAGGGCTTGTATTGTCCTGCTTGATCTTGCGTGAGAACAGACAATGCTGTACCTTCGCGTTCAGTAACGAAAAGTGTAAAAGGCTTACTGTAGTTCGGTGTAGCTAGAACTGGAGCTTGACATAAGGCTTTCTTTAACTCGTTGAAACTAAGTGTATGGTCAGATGTCCAATGGAGGACAGTCGATACGGCTGCCTCCTGTGTCGTTAACTGTATCAGTGGCTTGGCTAGAAATGCATACTGGGGAATCCATTGTCTACAATAAGAAGTAAGGCCGATAAAGGCACGTACCTCCTTCTGGGTTCTGGGCTGGGGAAGACTCGCTATTAACTGGATACGGTCTGGTGTCAACTGCCTACCCCTCTTGGACAGCAAGTGTCCTAAGTATACCACTTGCTGGACACAGAATTGAAGCTTCGAAGGTGACACCTTGTGCCCCATCTCGGCTAGAAAATACAGAACTGTAAGTGATGCTCGCTCGCAAGCACGTTCAGAACGGGCTGTGATCAGTAGATCATCAACATACTGGAGCAGGGCAGTGTCAGTTGGCATGTGAATGTTGTCTAGTTGTCTCTTGAGTGCTTGACTGTAAATACTAGGGCTTTCTGTGAAACCTTGAGGAGCGCGTGTAAACATATAGCTCCTTCCATTTAAACAGAATCCGAAAAGAAACTGACTGTCTGGATGAATTGGAACACTAAAAAATGCATTCTTGAGGTCTATGACAGTGAAAAACATGGCTTCGGAATCAATGGCTGTTAACAGGGAAGAAATATCTGGGACAACTGGGTACGGAGGAATAATACATTTATTAAGCTCTCGTAAATCAATCACTAATCGATATACTGGGGGTGCATTTGGATCAGTACGTTTCATGACTGGAATGATCGGAGAATTACATACATTGGAGTCAGTTTCTACAACTACTCCTTGAGCCATGAGCTCGTCAATAATTTTGGATAAGGCTGCTACAGCCTCAGGTGGCAATCTGTACTGCCTGATTCGTGGTAACACTACACCTGGCTTGAGAGTCACACGATGGGGTGTGATTTGCATGTAACCTACATCAGTTGGACCTTGCGCCCATAAATGCTGCGGAACATTAGACAATCTTGAATCAAAATCTCGTAATACATAGTGACCCTTAAAGTCACGTAGGAACAGACGTATTCCCTCTGGGGAACAGCAAATAACTGCACCTAATTCTTTCAGTGTCTTAATGCCTAACAGATTTTCTGGACATGACTTAGTAAGTAACAGATCAGTAGTACGGGACAATGGACCTACTTCTAGAGTGACTGGCTTAGATATCTCATTAACTATTGGTTTTCCTGAAAATCCAAGGGAAACATTTCTTGAGCCTGAGAGCGGAGCCCCTGGAACTTCGGCATGACTAATTGTGGTCCTACTTGCCCCTGTATCGATCAAAAACTTTCTGTCTTTCCCTAATACTTGACTGTGAACATAGGGACCTTCTTGATCTACAGGTATCTCGATGAGAGGCAAGCCTACCTCCCTCTCTAGGCTGTTTCATGAATATGACTGATACTCTGGATACTCAGACTGTGCATACTGGTACATCTGTGATGTAACGTGCTGTGTTGCAGCAATAGGCTGCGGTACTGTAACTGTCTGTTGTGCATTCTGTGGCTGAGGAATCTGTGAAACTTGTTCTTGTCTAGGCGGACGTGGTCTTTCTTTAGTCTTACCAGTAGCTATATTATGTTTCAGAACTGCACACTCGTTTATAAAATGACCTGGCTGTTTACAATAATTGCAGTTCCCTCTAACGGGAGCTGCAGGATGACTGGCTTGATTCGGACCCCTCTTCTGACTGTCTTGAGGAACAGATTGTGCAACTAGCACTTTCATTTTCGTGTCTTTCATACGTTTTCTCTCGTGTTCTTGCTCTTCCCTGATTCTATTCTGGTGGTACTGGAGCATCTGGAGCATCTGGGACGGAGTATTTGCTTGCCAGGTGCTTTCGACTTTCAAAACTCGATTTTTAATTTGTGGGCTTGAATTCTCGACTAATTTAGTAACAAAAAGGTGAGGGTATGACTCACTACTTGTCTTGAGACCACTGTTGATACTAAAACATTTTTCGAATCTAGAATAAAAATCACTAATATCTTCATCTTGTTTCTGTTTACAGGCTGAGATTGCATCCCAGTCTTCTTTCCTAGTTGTCAATAATCTGGGTAAAACTTGAATCAGTAATTCTGGTAATTCTTTACATTTATCTCCAAGACCGGTACCTGGTACTCGTGCCTTGTCTTCAGCTTCTAGAGCTGCCCAATCGATCTTTTTCTCTCCCACCTCCCATTCTTTTTCCTTTAACTTTTCATACACCCCTGCGGGTAACAGGACCTTTAACATTTTAATGATATCTGGGTAAGTGTATTCTCCCATACGGAGCATGTCTTTTAATTCTCTATGGAACCCTGCTGGATCTTTGTCATGACAGGGAATTAATTTCTTCATTTCAAGAAGTTCCATCTTTGAAATTGGAGTGTATACAAACACTCGTTGCATTACGCCACCCGCCCCTTGGACTGGGTGGACTTCTCGTAACGGATTCTGTCTGTCTATGTAGAATGGCTTACTTTCTGGGGGTGAGACATGAACAAAATGCGGGTTCAGAAACGTTCTATATTTGTGGCGCTGTTCTAGAATGACACTAATTAAATCGGTACCTAGACCTCTCCATCTATACTGGAGTAACTCGTTCAGGATATCATGTAACGGGCCTGGATCAGAGTGTTGACCCTCATACAGAGTGATGAGGTACTGGATCATATACATACCCACCAGTCGTTGCTCGGCTGGGGGCAGTTTCAGAAACATTTGTGCCACTATTTCGTCTGGAAAAGTGGTAGAATCAGTAATCCATCGGACTGCTGATCGGGCTAGTTCTTGTTCATGCATGGTACTTAATTCACTGTAACCGACTCGTGATTTCAGAATGTGATCGGTAGCTTGAAATACTTGTTCTAGAGAACCTTGTTCTGGTGCTAGATGAAAAATAGACTTGGGTTCTAGACGTAAATGGCGATCTGGAAATCTGGATTTTCCTACATACGCTATTCTGGCGGGATTCTCGTTCTCTTCCTCTTCAGGATCAGAGATACTTTCTTTCTCGCTTACTTGTGCTGCTTTACGCTGGTCGTGTAACCTTATTATTTCTTTACGAATTTTCTTGTACATACTCTCCATGGCACTGACGGTCTTGTGCTTACCCTCGGCTATATTATCACTCCACCTTGTCAGGATTCTCATTTCGGCAGGATCTTTAGACGGGTAATCTTGTTCTCTTATTAGACAATTGATCAGGAACTTTAATATCATGAGCTGAATCTCGGCTTTCCTTTGAGACATAATCTCGCCAATACTTTCTGGATCATCCCCTGTACGGATGAAACGATATATTCTGTCTAGATCTTCTTTCATGTTCGGCAAGGTGACTAGATACTCGGTCACTCTCCTTACACGTAAGGAATATAAAACCATAGTATATTCGCCTGGAACTGGATCATAAACACATTCGTTAAGGGCTTGCCTGATTTCTGTAACAGACTTATTACTTTTAGGAGTACGCTGTGATGCTTGAGCATGTAATTCGAGTGCCGATAAACGCTTGTGTGGCGGCGGGGTTTGAGGAGTAGCTCCTCCTGCGGCCCCTAGACTGGAGTCGTCTACTGAGGCTCTACGTCCTGGCAGAGTGGGAAATGGAACTGTAGGCTGGACCGGGGGTACCGTAACAGGTACTCCGGTGTCTGGAAGAGCGGGAAGTGCCTGATTTACAGGGACTAGCGGAGCGCGAACAGGATTTGCATATTCTGGGACTGTGTCGTCCAGATAGGACGAAATAAAAATATCAGCTGCGGTCGGTTTGTGACGTAGCTTGGTCGGAATTAATGGTGGCGGGAAATTACTAGATGCCTCTGGGGTCGCTTTTGGCAAGCCCTCGGCAAGGAGAGGATACATACCCTTAATAAGGGCATGCCTCTGTCTGTCTGACTGTTCTGCTTTGACTTGTTCACCTATCTCGATTAATTCTCTTTCTTGGGCTCGTTCCTGGGATTCTCTACTTAACTCTGACTTTCTGACTTCCTTTTCCGTTCTTCTATGAGCTTCCTTGCGCCATAACTCGATGGCATCTTTCTGTGACTGTCTGGCTTTCTTTTTCCATAATGCTTCTTCTACTCGCATGATACATTCGGCATCCCATGTACCCGATACGGGCCATCTATACTTTTCTTCTAACTGTTTGGTATACTCTACCCATAA
The DNA here is from genome assembly GCF_964261635.1 of Lissotriton helveticus. Taxonomy (NCBI): domain Eukaryota; kingdom Metazoa; phylum Chordata; class Amphibia; order Caudata; family Salamandridae; genus Lissotriton; species Lissotriton helveticus. The sequence continues at coordinate 684,037,348 of NC_136070.1, read as the reverse complement.
ATCTAGATACAATATGGCGCTTATGCCATGTTTCTGATACATAAAGTGACCTGGACTGTCCCTAGGCGGGACAGGAACTGCTTCCTCTAACAGACCCTTTCTAGTTTTTAACTGACGTAACTTGGAAAATATAGGCATGACTGAACTGTAATCTGGACAAAATACAATACACAATAAAAACACGAAATCACATCGCACTCATACCACAACAGTAAATTACATGAAGAACATTATAAATAACAGTTCGAACAGAATATTACCTGGAATACTGAGAACAGAAAGAGAACAGATTTTCTCGAGAACGGAACAGACTAGAGTTACTGGATGCACTGCTGTAACAGTGCGGAACATACCGGTCCCATAAAGGGACACATCAAGACCCGTATCCACCTAGGTGAACACTTCGTTTGTGAGTCTGGGCACCACCAACCCACGGACCAGGAGTCAATTTAGATTGGTCCTGTCTAGATACTACCCCAGCAATGGTACTCACCGGGCAGCACGGAACGGAAGGCCTCGGACTGGACTGGACGACGGACGACGAACTTCGGACTTCGGACTTCAGTTACAGGTGGGCCTCCGGATACCTCGGACCTTGGACTCTCGGCTTGGGCTCTGGTCGGGACTCGCCGCGTTCCTCCACCGTCTCGTTCGGATGCTGGACCGCCTCCTCCGTCTCCTCCGTGGGCCTGAGGGATACTTGAGCAGAAATATCTGCCACTGCGCAGAAGAGTTCCGTCACGACTGCAGAGGGTCAGGGGGTCGGCGTGGCTTCACCGACGCGTGGGGAAAGGGCAAGTCCCTGTTCGGGCGCCATTATGTGGTATATAAATAAATAATACCGGATCTATTTTTGGATGAATGAATGAATAACAGATAGCTCAATAAAATAAGAGTCAAGATTCGAGGTAGTAGGAGTTTCTGCAGGTTTATTACAGCATAAGGACAGGATCAGGACAACCTGCATAGAACAGAGGTGACTGGGGCCCAGCAGGGGAAAAGAGGCCCAGCAGCTGCTGGGGCTAGGTCTGGGATGAGCGCGCTAACATTCAATAACAAAACACAGGCATATATACATAGCGCGAACACATAGCATTACATTGCAGTAGGCGTAGCAGTGGGTGGAGCAGAAGGTGTGACGCGTAGCAGTCGCGAAAGATAACAGTAAAAAGAGGTGTAACTGGGAGTATACATAGACATGTGATGCAAACGTAACAGAATATGTCATGAATGGGCGGAAACATAGGAGGGGGCTACCTAAGGAGCCGGGACCTCTAACCTAATGGTGCGCGAAAACTAGCAATGACGTGTTACTAGGAGAAGCTGGGGGCTATGAACTCTGTGCTAGGAGCAGAGACTAGAGTCTGGAGGGTCGGAGCGACATGTACCTAAACCCTATCTGGTATCTAATGTTTAGGGAACATGTTGATATAAACTAGAAGTCATGAGGGGAAAAGCTAACTTGACTCTAAGACTGGACCATGCATTATTCTACATGAAGTGCGTGATGAAGAATACTAAATGACCATTAAATACAGTATTTCTCTAACGTGGAGACGAGAAGGCTAGACAATGACGGAAACTATTGATGCAGTTCAGTAGCTTAGGAATGCAGAGGAGGAGGACTGAACTGATAGCTGGAACTATAACATACTTTTGGCAGACTCAGAGGCAGAGCCAAGCTGCACCGGGCACTGCGAGGCAGGAAGTAAGTGAAGGGTCGAGGATACAGGTGGGGGCTGTATCGCTCCTCAGCGAGGCTTTCAGGAGACAGGAGCTGAATCTGTGGTCCGGGCCCTTTTGAGGCCTGGAAACGGGGACTTTATAATGGAATAACGTGCACACTGGGAAACGTGGCAACATTACTTTACATAGGCCTGATATTCGTAGTATTCACGAGGACTGGAAAATAGCATACTAGAGGTGGACACAACTGGAATTGCGTCATTAATCGGACATGGGGAATAACATATGCATATTGGTCATGCACACATAACATATGATGGATGAGGCGTAGGGACACAGAACATGGCAAAATTTACTTTTCCACACTGCAATGGCAGACCCTAGACACATTTTGAGGCTGCTTCTGTGGGTGGCGCAACCAGCGCTGCAGGCCCACTAGCAGTATTGGCATTTACAAGCCCTGGCACTCCTGGTGCACTTTACTGGGGACTAATAGTAAATCCAATGAACCAATCATGGACATCAATCACATTGTTCACTTTACAACAGGGAGAGCATATGCACTTTAGCACTGGTCAGCAGTGGTAAAGTGCCCAGAGTCATTAAACCAACAAAAATAGGTCAGAGAGAGTATTGGAGGAAGGCAAAAAGTTTAGGGATGACCCTGCCAAGAGGCCCAGGTCCAACAAGACCTAATTAATTAGTCAAAACATTAACTTAAAGTTTAGCATCTAAATCTAAAGAGCCTTTCTATCTGTTGCTGCTCTGTGCATCTCTGTGTCTAAAGAGCAAAAAGGAGGGAGACAGCCCACCCTTCACCAGACCTCAAAGGAATGTGGCCTGCAGTGCCAAGATATGACGTGGAAGCAAGAAACCTCCCCCTGACTCTCCTCGGGCGCACCTCCCCTTCAGCAATCTCCGGGACGTTTCGCGTACCTAACCCATAGAAGTCAGCTGAGCTGAGAAAAGCCAGCCCCCATCCAGAGAGGACATTATTTTATACTCTAATTATTGGCAGACTACACAAAGATGTAGCATCTTTCAGGAAAACCCGTACGTGATTGGTCAGTCATGATGGCATGAGTTCTCACTACCCTGACTCATTCTAAAATCCTGACTTTACTAGTTTTACCAGTTTTAACAAAAGAAGCATACATGAACAACTACATTATTAAACATTTGCAACATTTACTATGAAAAATGTTTCATTCTAATTCTCTTCCTTCCCTTCTCAGCGCAGTCAGATGGATACTTTTAACTAACTGGTACATTGGCACAGTCACAAGAATCTACAGTTCAAGATGTCCTTCACTTCTTTTCATGAGGAAAGCTGCCACAGTCTGGGCATGCTCCCTTCTCATTAAATTGCAAGCCATAGCCTTGATGGATTCACAGGCAGCCATGTTTTGTGTAGGCCCCAAAAACTTAAACAAACACAAAGATAACATTAATTTCATGTAAATCAGCCCATTATGTTTCCCAACTCCATACTAATACCCCTTATAAATGTTTACCTAGCCAAGCTATTAGTTTCAAGCAGTTTTTCTATTATTTATGACAAGATGCAAAATAAATGTGGAACATAGCATTTTCATGCATTTAGTGTAAAATGTAAAAGTACTCACAGTTACTACAGTGCACACAACAACATGCTTTAATGTTTTAGATAGCTTTTCATGCAAAAAAAGCATTTAGTCCCCTGTGTAGTGTTTGGTGTATTTGTTAATTCACACACATTATAAAAAGAGGTGTTATTTAACTGAAAATATTTATCAAAATATGCAACAAGTCAAAGTCCTTTAAGACAGAAATAGTGAATTTAGATTACATGGATGAGCTGGGAAGAGAGAAACACATTCTATTAATCTTCAAAGGTAAAAAGGCTACTTTTCTCTACATTGCAAAAAAAACACATGTTAATTCAGCAAAAGCATTTTCAGACTGAATAGGCCTCACTTTCATGTTTTTCATGTGCCATATTTTTAACCTGCACCAAAATGTGCGTGGCAATTTAAATGCAGCCTGTCTGAAGCACAAAAAAAATAAAACAATGCCTGACTGCAGATGAAATCTGCTCCATGTCTCCTACCTGGGGTCCGCACTCTCAGGCTGACCGGCCACCAGGGGCGAGGCTCTCCTCCCCCTACCTCTCCTTCTGGGGTTCCGCCCTCTCCTCCTGCGCGGGGCACCCTCAGTCCACCACTCTCTCCCCATTCCAGGGCATTGACCCTGCAACTGATTTCCCAACCTAGAGTCTAAACCCTTAGGTTGAACTGGTGAAAGGTGGAAGTCCTTCCTACCCCTGCACCCCCTCCCAGAGTTCTGCACCCTCCTACCTGGAGTAGTACCCCTGGAAGATGATTCCGGGGGGACACTGTTTACAGACGTCCCACCTGCCAGGTCAGGCAACCCCTGAACCTGGCATCCCAGCCCAGGATCTAAACCCTGTGACTGAGCCGGTGCCAGAGGAGAGACCTTCCTCCCTCTGCTCCCCCTCCCAGAGTTCTGCACCATCCCACCGGGAGAAGTACCCCTGGAAGTCAAACCAGTAGGGACCTTGAGTACAAGTGCCCCTCTTTCCTGGTCAGGCAAACCCTGAACCTGGCACTCCAACCCAGGATCTAAACCCAGCGACTGAGCAGACCCCCGAACCTCTGGAGCTCCGATTACAGATGCTCCGGGATCTCCTGACACGAGGGGATCCCTTTCACTGGACGGCACATCAGGACTGCCTAGGCTCCCAACCTGGGGTTCCCTTCTGAAACTCTCCAGGCCCTGAGACTGCGGTTGGGGCACATCGGGACACCTCCCTGTCTCACTCCTTCCTGTAGATAGGATGTTAGGCCATACAACCCTCTCACTTCCCTGAGACCTAGCTAGGCTATTCCTCACGTCTCCCGCCTCGCTGGGCCTGAAGATCCCTGCACCACTCTCTTCGGGATCACTCAGCAGTGCCCTCTCAGACTCTCTGGCACTTAACCAAAGGTCTGCCTCCCGTGCAAGTTCCCTGGGGCCTGAGAACCCTCACTGCAACAGATGGTGACCCAGCCTTGTGAAACAACTCCTCAGCATGTGCTCCTTGATGACTACATGACACAGCCCTTCCCAATCCTTCACTGCGCTACTCACCACCCAATCCTCCAATGCAGTCCAACACTCCTCCGCAAACTCCACCAGGACTGGTAGGACAGTTTTCCCCTGCCCCTGAACTCCAACCCGTCCCCTTCTTTCTGGGAATCAGGCACTGTCTCCTGGGCTCTGGGAGTGGGACTCCCTGCACTGGAACCACTCTCTCTGCCACCACTGGATCCCACCCCCACTGGTGAATCCAGACTCCTAAAACCACTCTCAGGGGACAACCTACCCTCCTGAGCTAGCCTCTCCCTAGCAAAGGACCTCTCTGTCATCCTCTCCTGCGCTAGGACCTTCTCAGTATCTAGCCTCTTCACCTCCACTCTCAGCTGCGCTAACTCTTTGGCATGCTCCAACCTGAGCTTTTCCTGTGCCAGCTGATGTTCCCTTTCTTCCCTCCTTTCTACCCACTCTTCTGGGGACAGGGAAAGGGATGGGCGGTGCCCCCGGGACTGGACCCAGCGCGGGACTCCCTGTCTATCGTGTCCTCATTCGCTACTGGCGTCTCTGCTCTATCAATTTCTTCCTCGTCCTCCTCAGAGTCACCACCCTCACTGGGTATGTACTGGGAGCCCTCCCTGTGGTCTCTACCATATCCACCCTTGAAAAACGCGAAGGAGTAATCGGACAGGTCCCCACAGGGCTCTAAGGGTTCCCGCCTCTTGAGGTCCTCATAGAGAAAAAGCTTCCTGGGAATGTGGCCTACTGGGGGTATCCCTCTCTCTCGGCAGAAATACAACACTTCCTGCTCGGTGTTCTCAATGAGGTAATCCTCATTGTAGACCAACCCCATCCTGGCAAGGTACACCCGGGACACACTACCCACAGTGCAACAGGGGGACACAATTCAAAATAACACTTTTAGGAGGAAACAATAATCAGATAATACACAATAGTCCCCAAGAAAAACTGTGATTACTTTCCAAAACTCAATTTGCAGTGTAACCTGTTACGGTTGCGGTACTGCGCAAAAACAAGTCCAATCCCACCGCTCGCCAACAATGTTAGAAATTGGGTAGCATGGTGCAGAGCGGGCAGGTCAAACTCCTGAGGACATGTGTGAAGCATCCACGCAGTACGCACAGACGACACCCAAGGCACACCACAAAAAGAGACACAACACCTGTTTTGGTGAAAAAGAATAACTTTTGTATTGTCTCAAATCTGCAACAGAAATCACAGTAGTCACTATACTGCATCAACTGGCACCAGGGCAATATATACACAGGGATTATTTGCAGGGTAAATGCAAAAGGTAAGTCCCTCAGTTTCGACGCTGTAATAAAAACATAAAGCATTATCATTTGCCATAGAACATCAGGCAAAAACATCTGCCATAAAACCTCTTAGCAGTACGTTCACCCTAGGCCTAGAACATCAGGATGAGTGATCAAATGGCCATTGGCATCCACAGATGTCTCTGGCCCTTGCTCTCTCACAGAGTGGGGAGCTTTAGCCCCAGGCCTGTAGTACCATTTTTCCACTCTCCTCCTACCAAACTGCCACTGGTCCTCCTACCTGGGGTCCGCACCCTCAGGCTGACCAGCCACCAATGGCGAGGCTCTCCTCCCCCTACCTCTCATTCCGGGATTCCGCCCTCTCCTCCTGTGCGGGGCACCCTCAGACCACCACTCTCTCTCCATTCCAGGGCATTGACCCTGCAACTGATTTCCCAACCTAGAGTCTAAACCCCTAGGTTGAACGGGTGACAGGGGCGAGTCCTCCCTCCCCTGAACTCCGTCCCAGAGTTCACCACCCTCCTACCTAGAGTAGTAACCCTGGAAGACAATTCCGGGGGGACACTGTTTACAGACGTCCCACCTGCCAGGTCAGGCAACCCCTGAACCTGGCATCCCAGCCCAGGATCTAAACCCTGCGACTGAGCCGGTGCCAGAGGAGAAACCTTCCTCTCTCTGCTCCCCCTCCCAGAGTTCCGCACCCTCCCACCGGGTGAAGTGCCCCTGGCAGTGAAACCAGTCGGGACCTTGAGTAAAAGTGCCCCTCCATCCAGGTCAGGCAACCCCTGATCCTGGCACCCCAGCCCAGGATCTAAACCCAGCGACTTAGCAGACCCCTGAACCTCTGGTGCTCCGATTACAGATGCTCCGGGTTCTCCTGACACGGGGGGATCCCTTTCACTGGACGACACATCAGGACAGCCTAGGCTCCCAACCTGGGGTTCCCTTCTGAAACTCTCCAGGCCCTGAGACTGCAGTTGGGGCACCTCGGGACACCTCCCCGTCTCACTCCTTCCTGTAGATAGGATGTGAGGCCCTACTACCCTGTCACTTCCCTGGGACCTAGCTGTGCTATTCCTCACCTCTCCTGCCTTGCTGGGTAAGAAGATCACTGCACCACTCCCTTCAGGATCACTCCCCAATGCCCTCTCAGACTCTCTGGCACTTACTCAAAGGTCTGCCTCCCGTGCAAGTTCCCTGGGGTCTGAGAACCCACACTGCAACAGGTGGTGACGCAGCCTTGGGAAACAACTCCTCAGCATGCGCTCCTTGATAACTACATGGCATAGCCCTTCCCAATCCTCGACTGCGCTACTCACCACCCAATCCTCCAATGCAGTCCAACACTCCTCCACAAACTCCCCCCAGGACTGGTGGGACAGTTTTCCCCTGCCTCAGAACTCCAACCCGCCCCCTTCTTCCTGGGAATCAGGCACCATCTCCTGGGCTCTGGGAGTGGGACTCCCTGCACTGGAACCACTCTAGCTGCCACCACTGGATCTCACCCCCACTGGTGAATCCAGACTCCTAAAACCACTCTCAGGGGACAACCTACCCTCCTGAGCTAGTCTCTCCCTAGCGAAGGACCTCTCTGCCTCTGCCATCCTCTCCTGCGCTAGGACCTTCTCAGTCTCTAGCCTTTTCCCCTTCACACTCAGCTGCGCTAACTCATTGGCATGCTCCAACCTGAGCTTTTCCAGTGCCAGCTGATGTTCCCTTTTATCCCTCCTATCTACCCACTCTTCTGGGGACAGGGAAAGGGATGGGGAAGTGCCCCCGGGACTGGACCCAGCGCGGGACTCCCTGTCTATTGTGTCCTCATTAGCAACTGGCATCTCCGCCCTATCAATTTCTTCTTCCTCCTCCTCAGAGTCACCACCCTCATTGGTTATGGACTGGGAGCCCTCCCTCTGGTCTCTACCAAATCCACCCTTTAAATACGCGGAGGGGTAATTGGACAGGTCCCCACAGGGCTCTAAGGGTTCCCCCCTCTGAGGGCCTCATAGAGAAACAGCTTCCTGTGAATGTCGCCTACTGGGGGTATCCCTCTCTCTCGGCAGAAATACAATACTTCCTGCTCGGTTTACTCCATGAGGTAATCCTCATCGTAGACCAAACCCATCCTGGCAAGGTACACCCGGGACACACCACCCACAGTGCAACAGGTGGACACAATTCAAAATAATACTTTTAGGAGGAAACAATAATCAGAAAAAAAACAATAATCCCCAAGAAAAACTGTGATTACTTTCCAAAGCTCAATTTGCAGTGTAACCTGTTGCCTCGGCAGGACTGTGCAAACACAAGTCCTATCTCACCCTTTGCCAACAATGTTAGAAATGGGGTTGCATGGTGCAGAGCAGGCACGCCAAACTCCTATGGACATGTGTGAAGCATCCACACAGTACACACAGACGACACCCAAGGCATACCACAAAAAGAGACACAACACCTGTTTTGGTGAAAAAGAATAACTTTTGTATTTTCTCAAATCTGCAACAGAAATCACAGTAGTCAGTATACTGCGCCAACTGGCGCCAGGGCAATATATACACGGGGATTATTTACAGGGTAAATGCAAAAGGTAAGTCCCTCAGTTTCGATGCTGTAATACAAACATAAAGCGTTATCATTTGGCATAGAACATAAGTGTGGTATCTCCCTCTTCTGTTCCCCCCCGGCGGCTCTGCGTGTGATGGTGCTGCTCGCGGTGACATCACTTAGAATGTCACCGCGACCAGCATTCCAAGGCGAGCGCCGGGGACACTCTGGAGGCGACAAGAGTTCGAGAGGCTGTGGCTGAGGTCACAGGATTTTGTATCCTGAATAAACACTTCTATATTATTCACCCCTTTGAGTCATATTTGGTGAATGTCACACTGGCGACGAGGGTGAAAGCCTCTTGTGACCTCAACACGCCCAGAAGAGCGCAGCCGTCGGAAAGAAGGATTGAGGACGGCAGCTGACTCGAGTATCCCGGTCAAGGCAGCGAGTCGAGGTGTTGCTGGCTGCGATGCGGTGAGCCGGCAGAGTGTGAAGCGCCTCAAGGAAGGGAGGTGTGCCCAGTCGAAGGAAGGCTGAGGGATTGTCGATGCCCAGGGAAGGGCGGATGACTGACACCCTGAAGGAGAGGTACGCCTGCTGTCACCCTGCGCGCTGGCCCCAGACTTTCAATCTACGTTTATGTGGCGAGTTCCGGCATCGGAAACTGACGAGGTGAGGTATCTCCTGCTCATGTCGGAGCCTGCCAGCGGCTATTTATAGCGCTACGGAGCTTCAATTGAAGGCAAGTGCCAGGCGCGTAGTTTCCCAGCCCTTCGCCAGAGTCTTTCACCGCGCGCTTTATTTTCATCTACTTCGGGCGGCGTCGTGTGTTGACGCCTTAGGGGCGTTTTAAGACTGACCTCCCTTGATCTTCCACCCTCCTCAGAGCAGCGCGGGAAGAGCGAATTAGTGGCGATGTATTGCGGAACCCCTTACCGCATCTGAGGTCGAAGCACAGCGTGTGGGGCTGCTGTTAGATGATAACTGACCAGCGCTGCGAGAAAGTGAAGAGCTTTTGGGCGACCTCATTCGTCGTGTGCTGGAACACCTAGAGGCCTCTAGGGGCGCGACGTGGGAGGAGATAGGAGCCTAGGAGCGCAGTGAGACTGTACACCTCATCCAATAGATCCAGCCACGTTTTTTGAATTACCGTGTGTTGAACTGGCAGTGCGGCGTGGGAAGTGGAAACCAGTTACTTTTCAATGTGGATGTGGCGTAGTGGTGTGCACAGCAGGAAAGTAAACAGTCCACTGTTTTCATTGTGAAACTACGGTACTGGAATCAACAAGGGTGATTTGCATGAGGATGTAGGTGCCCTACCAGTGGGTTCTCAGTGAATTGTCCTGCATTTCAAAGGATAGCTGACTATTCTGACCCAAGGTGCCCTACCAGTGGGTTATCTGTGAATTGCCCTGCATTTTGAAGGATAACTGACTATTTTGACCCACGTTGGAGCAGTTGTAAAGAGTGTGCACATTTTGGGAGTGCTGTCCTGACAGACTGCACCTAGAAAGCTTAACTGTTTTTAAATATTCTGTGTAAAGCATTGTATTTTCAAGGGGCAGGTTAAAGTGCACGTTTGGAGGGTAAAGTTTATCTCTGTCTATTGTAAAGCAAGCATGCAAAATGTGACCCCTCCACCCTTTTTCTTAACCAGCCCAGGTGACCCCATCATTCTATGGAAAAAATGGAAGAAGGTATTCCTGAATTACGCTACTGTGTGTGGGCCCAACCTAGGACTAGAAAGGAAAGTTGCATTGCTGGCCTATTACCTGGGCGCAGAGGGAGAAGAAGTCCTAGACCATCTCCCAGATTTAGGAGCACAGGAGGCAAGGGGTCTGAATGATTTTGAAGTTAGCCTAAAGAAGTTAGACTTGCACTACCTCCCTAAGACCAGTACAATCATGGAGAGGTATCATTTCGGTGAGAGGGCACAAAAGGATGGGGAATCTATAGAAGATTTTGTGTCTGAGTTGAGGAAGTTAGCTGCAACGTGCAAGTTTGGGGGAGCGAGCGAGGAGAGAATTAGGGACCAGTTTGTTTTGACTTGCAGGATGGAGCGGGTGCGTGAAGAGTTATGGCTTAAGGATGACCCGCCTTTGAGAGAAGTTCTCATCATAGCCAAGCAGGTAGAGCACATGTTGCAGTGCGTCAGGGAAATTAAACAAGATGCAGGGGAGAAAAAGAACGACGACAAGACCAATGTCAGTGAAGTGGTGTCCGAATGTGAGACTGTGTCTGTAGTTAAGGGTCAGAAGGTAGTGGGCAAGGAACAGAAGGAAGGCAGGCCGGGTGGATCGTTCAAGGGTACCTGTTACAGGTGTGGCAAACAAGGGCACCTTGCCAACGACAAGGAGTGTCCCGCCCTCAGATTCGCATGTAGCAAGTGTGGTAAGAAAGGCCATTTCAAACAATATTGCAAGAGTGGGCAGGGCGCTAGTAGACAGGGTAGAGACAGAACGAATGTGGTGTGCGACGAGTTTGTGGTGCAAGTGAAAGAGCTGAAGGCACCTGGTCCCAGAAACCAAATGTGTGCAGAAGTTACAGCACACGTTGAGGAAGATCAAGTTGATAGTCCAAAAGACACCATAAAAGTAGGGGAGGTTGACCTAGAGGCATTGTTTGACTCCTGTTCTAGAATTACAATTATCAATGCCAAGGAGTTCTCACGTGTGTCCAAAGGAAAGATAATTTTGAAGAGGTTAGACCTGAGGCCAGGAGGGTATGCGGGGCGTCCCATCTCCATGAAAGGATATTTTCTGTGTAAAATTGAGTACAGAAACAGGTCTACTGTGTCTAAAGTATATGTATCCACTGTAGGGGACAACATTTTGGGGTGGCGTGCTCAGAAGGGTTTGGGGGTGTATCTCAATCCCAACAGCAATCCCCAGATTTTGGTACAAGAGATACAAGAATGTGAGTCTGACATCACTAAAGAGTTTGAGGAGGTGTTCAGAGAAGGTCTTGGGTGTTTGAAGAACTACTGTCATAAAATAAAATTGAAGGCGAATGCCAAGCCTATTGTAGCGAAAGTTAGGAGACTCCCTATATCCATTCAGGAGGAGGTCAGGTCCGAATTGGAGAAACTGTGTAAGGCTGGGGTGATCGAACCTGTGGAAGCGACCGAATGGTTGGCGCCCATTGTGGCAGCGAAGAAGAAGGATGGGTCAGTCCGGCTCTGCATTGACTTGAGGGCACTCAATAAAGAGGTTGTTGTTGACCGATACCCCTTGCCGAATATCAACCAAATGATGAGCATGTTAGAGGGGGCAAAGGTGTTTTCCACCCTCGATCTCACCTCAGCCTATTTCCAGGTAAAACTTCACGAAGAGTCTCAGGAACTCACTGCTTTTGTGACACCCATGGGCGCTTACAAATTCAAAAGGATGCCTTTCGGCCTGGTCTCGGCGGCTGCCGTATTCCAAAGGATCATGGGCAACATCCTGAAAGGCATCCCAGGCGTCATGTGTTACCAGGATGACGTGTTGGTCTTCGCTAGGAACCAGTTTGAGCATGATGAGAGACTGAGATGTGTGCTGAGGAGGTTTTTGTCCCAAGGCCTTACCGTGAAGAAGAACAAATGTGTTTTTAGTTGTGCCGAGTTGGATTTCCTGGGTCACAAGATAACGACAGAAGGCATACGTCCCAAGGCCGAACTGCAGGACACCATTGTAAATCTGTCACCTCCCAGAAGCAAGGACGAGATCAAATCATTCATGGGGATGTTAGAGTTCTATGGAAAGTTCATAAGAAATTTAGCAGGCAGGACTTATGCCATCAGGCTATTACTAAAAAAGGAGAGTGAATTCAAATGGAGCCAGGAATGCCAGAGCGAGTTCGAGGATGTAAGGAGAGCTCTTGCCGAAGCCCCTAGTTTGAAGTCTTACCTGCCCGGCCGGGCCACGATCCTCACCACTGACGCTAGTGCAAAAGGGTTGGGGGCTGTCCTCACCCAGAAAAGCGTGGAAGGAGAGGAAACTGTAGCCTTTGCCTCAAGGTCGCTCCAGAAATCTGAGAACAACTACTCAGTCATCGAAAAAGAAGCGTTAGCGGTAGCCTGGGCAGTAGGAAAATTCAGAGACTTCTTGTGGGGCACGCAGTTCACCCTCCGCACCGACCACAAACCGTTGGTTGAAGTGTTCAGCAAAAAGGGTTTGGACGCCATCTCCAGTAGGATAAGGCGTTGGGTGGTCAGCCTCCAGGAGTACACATTCAATGTCGAATATGTCCCAGGAACTCAGAACTTTGCAGCTGACTGTTTGTCCAGGCTCGTCAATGACGTAGAGACAAGTGAAATGCGAGGGAAGTCAGATGAAGATGAAGAAGGGTACATGGTTGAGAAGGTCTGCGTCATCCAGAAGGCTTTGGGTGAAGAAACATGGAGAAAGGCACAGGAAGAGGACAAGACTATGGAGGAAGTTTGCAGAAGAGTGAAGGATGGATGGAAGCAGGCCGACAAACGAGATGAAGAACTACGGCCCTTCCAGGCCGTCAAAGACGAGTTAACCATTGTCGACGGGTGTCTGTTCAGGGGAACCAGGCTCGTGCCGCCAGCTACAGTGAGAGACAACCTGATCGAGATAGCCCATGAAGGGCACTTGGGCATCACCAAAACCAAGCAAAGACTCAGGGAGAGCTACTGGTGGCCGAACATGGACCTGGTCACGGAAAGGAGAATCAGGGAGTGCATCCCGTGTTGCAATAGCGACAAGGTTCTGAGGCAACAGACGCCACCCATGGTGTGTAGGCCGATTCCGTCAGGACCCTGGGACGAGTTGGCGTTAGACATCGTAGGCCCGTTGTCTGGGGAGCTGCGGACACCTTACATCTTGGTGCTTGTAGACTTGTATTCTCGGTGGCCAGAGATAAAACTTGTCAGCGAAGTCACGACAAAGACTGTCATTAGCTTCTTACAGGAAGTGTTTATCCGAGAGGGGCTCCCCAGCAATATCCTCACTGACAACGGAGTGCAATTATGCTCAAAAGAGATGGAGGACTTCCTAGGAGAAAGAGGCATCAGACACAAGCGTTGCGCATTGTATCACCCGGAAACCAATGGCATGGTCGAACGTTTTAATAAAACCATCAAGGAAAGCATCCAGCTGGCCAAAGCCAGCGGCATAAGTTGGAAAGAAGAGGTGTGGAGGCGGCTAGAGGCATACAGATTCACGCCGCATCAGACTACGGGTGTCACCCCGTTCGAACTGCTCCGCGCAAGGACACCCAACACTAAACTTACCCCAGGGTGGATGGGGTGGCACAAGGGGTGGTCGGACCATACCAGGGAAAAGGATAGTCTGAGGAAACAAGAACAGGCCATGAAAGTGAGGAAAGAAAGTTACGACCAACGCAAGGCCACACGGGAGGTTGAGTTCAGAGTAGGCGACAATATCAAAATCAAAGCTCCCACAGGGAAGGCAAGCTGGTCAGAGTACAGCAGCCCCACCAAAATCACCAAACTCTTCAAGAATGCGGTCAAAACTCAAGAAGGGAAAATATGGAACCTAGGGAGAGTGGTTAGGCACCACCCCCCAGTAGATGTCGCTGAAGGTGCAAGGGAGGGGGAGAGTGGTCCAAGACAGGATGGTGGTTGCGCTATCAGGAGGCCGTCGTGTGTCCCTCACCCAGGCCACAGGCCCAACACGAGAGTGACAAGGCCTCCCAGGCACTTTGACCAATATGTAATGATGTCACTGTTGCCATTCTGCCTATTGCAAGTTTTTTCTTGTTTCTGTTTCCTGCTCATTGTTTTATCTAATGTTTACTATTTCTGCAGGGAAGGGGGATGTGTGGTATCTCCCTCTTCTGTTCCCCCCCGGCGGCTCTGCGTGTGATGGTGCTGCTCGCGGTGACATCACTTAGAATGTCACCGCGACCAGCATTCCAAGGCGAGCGCCGGGGACACTCTGGAGGCGACAAGAGTTCGAGAGGCTGTGGCTGAGGTCACAGGATTTTGTATCCCGAATAAACACTTCTATATTATTCACCCCTTTGAGTCATATTTGGTGAATGTCACACTAAGGCAAAAACATCTGCCATAAAACCTCTTAGCAGGACGTTCACCCTAGGCCGAGAACATCAGGATGAGTGATCAAGTGGCCATTGGCATTCACATTAGGCACACTAGTATAGGCAGAACACACAATTCAGCAATTGCGTCAACATTTAGGAAACAGTGCTGTCCTCAGAACCTTATTAGGCGTAAGAATAACATGCAGGCATAGTCACATCAGTACCTTAACATACATCCTGGGCATGAAACAATGGGCAGGAACACAGTGGGCATAAAAATAGCCTAAACACCTTGGGCATAACCTTATGCAGGTAAGTATATCATACCTTATACCCACACCAGTACCATGGGCCGCTCCTCACTGGAACCATTAGGCCTTCACATATGCACGTGGTCTCAAAATAGGCATGAAACATATAACCATGAGGCATAACCCCATAACCGGGGGTGCACACGCCGTCCCGCCTGAAATAATTGCCTCAAACTTGCAGGGTAACCTCTGGCTCTACTGCGCCTGGGAGCCCCTTACTCTGGGACTCTAACCATCAAAGTGGCCCCACAGCAACACAGATGAGTCCGGTGCATGCAGCGCTTTCAGAGTCGATTATATCGCTTAGGGCTTCACAGTGCTTTTCAAATAGCACAGCGCAGGGGCACAGTCTGGCAACAGCAGTCCGTCAGAGGTCCTGGGTGAAGTAGCGCCTTAGGGGCACAGTTTAAGGAGCACAGCGCTTCAGGGATAGAGCGCCAGCAGCACAGCCCTATCAATAAGCGCCCAGGTGGTACAGCACTGATTCTCAGGGGCCAGTCTCTACAACAGGGCGCTTAGCAGGCAGCAATTCTTCCCTGCCCTGGGCAGGCAGTGCTTAGAGGCTACCCAGTGCGTCAGTAGCCCAGCGCAGGGGGTGGCCCAGTTCTCTCAATATAGCGCTTAGGCAGAACAGTGCTGTTGGCCTCAGCTTCTCTTCCCCAGGCACCCTGAAGATAGCGCTTGCGATGTGTTTAGTCCCCCCGCTCACCCAGGGGCTTCAGGGACGACAGGTAGTGCTCCTCACCTCCTTCTGGGCACAGTCAAAGGTGCTCTTTGGCAGTCAGAGTAAGCGCTCTTCTTTTCCATGCGCTAGGGAGCAGGCAGGGCCCAGGTTTAGCGCTCAAGAGGCGCTAGTACAGGAGAGCAGGCAGGCAGTGCTAGGCCAGGTCAGTGGTCAGTGGGTACTCATCAGTACAGGACAGCAGCTCCTCGGAACCATCATCCCCTGTAACGTGGCACTCCTCCTGGCACAGCAGCCTGAACTCCATCAGCGGGCTCTCACTGGCCCTGTGGACAGTGGAGGGGTACAGATGGGCTTAGGGGCCAGCACACAGGCCCATGCGGCGGCACCTCCTGGCAGAGTTTCCCCTCTCAATCCAGTCCACCTTCAGTCTCAGCACATGGCATCTCTACTGCTCTACATATATCAGAAAGGCTGGAAGCTTCTAGAAGGTCCCTGGCAGTTCCAGCCTCACTGTCACAGTGGGGAGCATAGAGCACCTTGTCACTTCAAACAGTAGACCGCTAACCCACCTCAGTCAGGTGGCACAAGGTGACAGAAATGGCGTCCATTTTAAAAGTGACATTTTACAAAGGTGCATTTCTACAATGGTGAAAATGACTCTGCGAACGCCATTGCGCAGCATGTATCACAGCATCTCGCACCACACATGGCCTATACATTCCTCTGCCATGGGGAGATATAGGTGCATAAAAGTGCATAAAGTCCACATTTGTAAAGCGCACAATCACCCGTAAGGGTCTCTAGGCGCTGGGGGCCGTCGGGAAGATTAAGCGAGCTATTGCCCAGAGTCACATGGTGCTGGGCTAACCTGCCGCCGGAGCCGGGTATCGAACCGTGGTCCCCAGATTCCAGCGTCATAGGTGCGTACACCATTGCACAACATTTAACATTTGCATTTGAAATATGTCCAAATGGCATGTTGATTCCCGCCACAGCGAAAATATTCAGGGAAAAAGTCCAAGGTCCAACATCCTCCTTACAACATGTTAGCCAATTAGATGTCCTTGCTACTCTGCTTAGAAGTAAATGGCAGAAAACGCTTCTACTTTCGATGGTTCACAAACAAATGAACATTAAGCTTGTTGTTGGAACACCTTAGCCAATTAAATGCTAATTTTGTTCAGCCCACACATACAGAACACGCCCTCCCACATATTAATAAATGTCCTGCAACAAAGTGACTCTATGCGTAACAAGCAAACACTGCATAATAAATAAACACTATTCCACATTATATTAAAGAAATGCCGCAATACAGCACATTGTTGTTTTCCGGATATAATTTCCACAGCCTACTGCACCACCCTCCCAACATGAGTGAATCCCCGAGACTGCAGGGGCTCCAGTGAGCCCCCGCTATTATTGTTTTAGCAAATACCCCCTGGACCTATTTCCATAGCCTACTGAACCCTCCTCCCAACATAACTGAAGCCCCGGGACTGCAGAGGCCCCAGCGAGCCCCCGCTATTATTTTTTTAACAGAACCCCACGAGACCTAGCCCACCCAGAGGCCTCATTAAAATAAAATGCGGGAACCCGCAACCCCTGTGCCAATTGCGCTGATTTATTTATTTTTTACTGCTTTTTTTTACCCTGAGCAGGCCTAAGGGGTCAGGGTGTTTCTACCCTGTGCCCGTCTCTTGTTTTATACCTTTGTTTCTCCATATTTGGGTGACTCGCTTCTACCGAGCCACAAGATGGCTGCCAACACTACCTGGTTTGGAGTGCTGGCAGCCAATCACAGTGAAGCTCACGCACAGGACTTAGGCTCTGCCCAGATATCGAAACTTTTATTTTTCTAATTGCTCAGCAACTACTGAACGGAATTACACCATTTAAAAAAAAAGGACGCTTTCTGAACCAAGCTCTACCTCCCTGCCAAATATGGGTAATTCCGTTCAGCAGTTCGAGCTGTAGATCTTCGCAATATTTCCTATGAAAACTAACATGGAGCAAACTACTTTTGGGACCCCCCTTTTTTCTCAGCCCTCTCTTGACGAATAACCCCCAAACTTTCAGGATAGGAGCTGACCTGGAAAGACTTATTTTTTAGAGAATTTCAGGAAGATTCGTCAAACGACACCAAAGTTATTAGCAAATCAAAAAATGCTTTTCCTATGGAAACTAGGTTCTAACTATAACTACCTACTGGCCAGTAGGTAATACATATATACACACACACACACACACCCATATATATATTTTTTATTAAAAATCGGCAAAGTTCAGTGGCAAGAAGGTTACCACCTAATAACTCTTGATGTCTCGTCAATGTACACTTGTATAAAGAATCCAGATGGATTAAGAGCTGTGGAATACTTCCTTGCAAAAAGGCCAATAGAGTTTACCGAACACAACAAAATGGTGATGGACATGTTCATTTTTTGTTTAGAGCACAATTTTTTCCTTTTCAACAAACAGATGTTTCGTCAGGTTCAGGGAGTTGCTATGGGGGCCAGCTTCTCCCCTAGTTATGCCTGTCTCTTTATGGGATGGTGGGAGGAGCTGGTCCTCAAAAAGCAATATCATGACATATGCAGGGACAACATTGTATCCTGGCTGAGGTATATAGATGACCTGATAATTGTTAGGAAAGGTACATTGGAAGAGGCGGAAGTTTTCATTGAATGCATCAATGAAAACAATGTAAACTTAAAACTCATGTCCTATATCAGTAGTCATCAGGTATCCTTCCTTGACGTACAAGTAAATATAGATAAAGCCCAGATCAATACCACACTATACAGAAAAGAAACAGCTGGCAACACGTTGCTACATGTAACGAGTGCACATCCCACACACCTTATACACAGCATTCCCTACGGGGAAATGCTGAGGCTGCGTAGAATATGCAGTGATGAGGGGGAACTATACAAACACCAACAAGAAAGTAAGAACAGATTCCTAGATCGCGGTTACAGTGCCAAAACAATTGACACAGCAATCAGAAAATCAAGACTGCAGTCAAGGGTAGATCTTCTGGAGGTAGCAGGTACTACCCCGGATAATGAGAAGGGAGGGACGGAGACATCAGTTGACACTCCTAAACTCATATTTACCTACAGTCGACAACATAGGGAATTGCGTAAAATCATACAACGCAATTGGCACATAATAAAAGATGACCCGGTAATAGGTAACTTTCTCCCCCAACATCCAGCAATAACATACAGGAAGGCCACTTCTATGGCAGATATCCTGGTGAAAAGCAGCCCAGAATACAAGGAGAATACGGGATGGTCATTAGCCCGAAAGGGATGCTATAAATGCCCGAGTTGCAAAGCCTGCTCACATGGTGTTAACAAAACCACATTTATGACAGCCTTTGGTCTGAAACCCCAGACAATAAAACATCATCTTACATGTAGGAGTGAGTATGTGGTTTACGTCTTGCAGTGCAGTTGTAATCTACAGTACGTAGGAAGTACTAAGTAACCAGGCCACAAGAGAGTGCTACAACATATCAGGGCAATCAACAACAACGACCCTAGTTATCCGGCAGCACGGCATTTTCAGGAAAGTCACGGGGGTAAACCTAAGGACCTGAAATACTTCCTCATAGATACTGTCCCAATACAGAGAAGAGGTGGGGACAGGGAGGGATTACTAAGGCGGTTAGAGACCCACTACATATTAATGTTAGATACCATGCAACCAAATGGATTAAATATGAGTGAGGATCTCTATACTTATTTGGAATGACTGCCTTAGATCAGGTCTTTTTACAATGTATAAATGTGGGCACAAGGAACCCAGCCGGTAGTAGACACAGGAGGACTTATCTCTAAAAAACGTCAATCTGAGAATTAACAATATCTGTTCCAAATGTTTTTACAATTGTCTACATCAAGCACAATTATGAAATGTTTTTTTTTTCTAATTAATGAGATGGTACTTTTATACATCAGTAGTTTTATCTTTGAATGTATAATTAGGTGTTTTTTTACGACAATTTTTTAAGATGGTTTCTTACGAGGGTATTTATAATTATTTTAATACGTCTATGAATGAATGAATTATTACCCTGCCAAGACTCAAAAATGGTGTAATTTATTGTGGGAATCATTCATGCGAAGAGAGGTTACAAAATCAACATCAAGATAGCCCCCCAACAAAACTGTCTCTGAAATAGAAGTATGGATATTGAGTTTGGAGTTGTTGTAATATGTGCAATATCAGATTGAAATCAATCTAGAATGTTAGGGGGTCACTAGGGTGACAAAGCACAATGCATTTTATACACTTTTTCAGAATAACATTATGGTAAACAAATCTTTTTATCTTCTTTTCTTTTTTAAAAAGGGTTCTGGAGACGCAAACTGTAATTTAAATTTTAGACATACATAAATATCATGGACATATTCGGTTCATTCGAACATGTAATATTGCCAGAAAACCAGGTACTGTTTATAGATAAATATGCTTGTTGAGCTGAAGGGCATTTCCATATAATCGAAAGATGTATTATAGATATTCGGACACAATGAAACAGTGTATTACACTATTATAACTGTGCCTGCCCTCAACTGTATTTAAACAGATGTGATATAAATCAAATGTATTTTACTGATATTTTACTTGAACTTTATCTGTATTTCACAAGTATATCAACATCATCTTTTAAACAGTAATGAACGGTAGAAATAGGAAGTACAATAAGTATTTCTTCTATGTCTAAATTATGCACAGTCACTTTAAATAGAGGTGTGTCTCACGACATTGTTGTCAGGTGATCAAGGCAGGGATCTGCCGAAACGCGTCGTGATGACTGGTGGCACTCGTGAAATAAACTAAAATCCACACAGAATTGGGTCTGCCTCATCTTACTTGCAAGTCCGTCATGAAGTTGTGGTGGAGGCGAGCTTTTGAAGCATATAGGTGGTGGGCCTCCAACGTTTGCTTGATTCTTTTGGTAATTTTATGGACCAGCTGGTCTTAAAGATCAATGCGCACAAATCACATACTATGGTGGTAGGCCAGCACAGAAACAAGAGGAAAACTATATATTTTGCCTGTAAGGGGGAAGCCATGTCGAGGGTGGAAGTTTTCCCCTACCTGGGAGTAATCTTAGATGTGAAGCGCACGTGGGGCCCACAAATAAAGGCTAAAAGTTTAGCTATGGTAAGAGCAACCTCAGCTTTGCTGAGCTTTTCTAATAGGTTGGATGCCATATTAAAAATCTATGATTCTAAATGTATATCCGTAGTCATGTACGGTTCTCCATTATGGGGCTATGCTTCACAAGAACCGATACAAAAGGAGGAAAATACATTTTTGAGACGCCTGTTATCCATCCCCCAGTCCACTCCAACATTCTCAATCCAAGGTGAGGTGGGACTTGACTATGTCACCGATAGAATCAGAATGGCCCCCCTATTATTTTGGCTCAGGACATGGCCTAATGACGAGTTAACACTCAACCATTCTATCATGTCGGATGTTATGTCATTAGACCATGCATTGAAAATTCCCTGGCTAGAATATATTAGATACACCTTTGCACGGTTAGGATGTCCAGACCTTTATAACGTTCTTCCAGTATCAGGCGGTAGGACATGATCTGGACTAAAAAGAACTTCTAGGATGCGGCAAGAGTGGCTCGGGAAGAGCAGGAACTGACAAAACCAACGGTCAGACAACACTACTTGTTACTAAGCACGCCTTCCCTTGAGCCTTACCTTAGAATCGTAACTAAGCCATTTCACAGGTTTTTGTTAATCAAATTTAGATTTAATTTAATACATTACTCCCTAGGCTCCTACCACTTATGGTGCAAATCGGAAAGTGGCCCCCCATGTAGTTGTGATGAATTTACTGCACAGGATTCCATGCATTTTATTATGTTTTGCAGCCTGTACACGGCACCTAGGAAGAAATATTTGGCACCTCTATTAAGAGAGGCAGGTTTTATCCAAGTCAGGCCTGCCTATGTCTATTTACAGTCTTTATGTAGCTCTCGTGTCATTTATTGTGTGGCCAGTTTCTTAGTGGCGGCCTACAGAATTAAATTAAAAGTGCCCACTAAGGCATCCTGTACTCTTGAGCCTGCAACCCACTGAAATATTTACAACACTTTTAGATTTGCTTTTGTCCTTAATATGTCCTATCACTGATTTTGCAATGATTGTGGATATTCATGAAACAAGTGTTTTTATATTTTATATAAATGTTTTATTGCTTTTATGATTTTAACGAATCGAATTAAGTGCAATTGACTGACTGACTGACTATATATATATATATATATATATATATATATATATATATATATATATATATATATATATATATATATATATATATATATATATATATATATATATTACCTACTGGCGGTCGCCAGTAGGTAGTTATAGTTAGGATTGTTTTCCATAGGGAAATTGCAACATTCTATTGGGAATAACTTTGACGCCGGTTGAGGAATCTGCTTTAAATTTTCCTCAAATTTGCCTCGCGGGTCTCCGCTCCTTCCCTGAAAGTTTGGGGGGATTCGTGAATTGGGGGCCGAGATAAAAGGGGTGTCCCAAAATGTGTTTTCCCCATGTTAAGTTTCATAGGGCGGTTGGACTCACTTTTAGCTCGAACGGCTGAATGGATTTTCACCAAACTTGGCAAAATTGTAGGGACTGTTAGCCCGATGTGCCATTGCTATGTCTCAAGATATGTGCTCCAGAGGATTTTGAGTAATTTGGGTTCAAAAAAATATATATATCTATAAGCGCGCCCCGGTACGCGCACCGGGGTGCTTACCAGCGCGCTACGTGAGTTCGCGCGCGGAAAGCTGATTGGCTCTCGGGTGTCTGTAAACATTCGAAACAGTCCGCAGTGGCCGCCATCTTGTGTCTCTGCAGGATCGAGACACAAGAGGTGGCAAAAAACAAAGGGGGAAATGACCAAGAGGGGACAGGGTAGACCCCCCCTGACCCCCTAGGTTTGATGTGGGGGCCATAAAAGGCTCCGCAGGGCAAAAACATTTTTTTATTTTTTTTCGATTTTCGCGGGGGGAGCGCCCGGTACGCGCACCGGGGAACGTACCGGGGAGCGTACCATGGGGAAAACCCAGTGAAACAGTAAAATAATAATTTAAAGTGCTTAGAGGTAGGATAGCTCTGAATAGAGTTGTTGTGTAGTTTGGGTGTTTTAAGTACCAACATGTAGGTACCAATGCAGAGTCTTAAATTGAATGTACACCGTTTCCTCTGCAGATATCTTGCATGTTGTTACAGAAGTTATTGAGGTATATGGAATCCATATCATAGTCTGTCAGGAAAGCAGAAATAGATACTTAAGCACTCCCTGAGAAGACCTAGGGGATCATGGGTAGTCTACCCTGCTCCCTTATGATGTTTTAAAATTGCACAGTATACTGTAAGTTTCACTTTATATTATAATATAAATATAATTATTTTGGTAGTACTTCATGAATTATATATAAAAATGAATAATGTCTCAAACAATTTTTAATTATGAAATAAAAATGTATTGGTTAGAATTTTCATAGTTTAATAAAACTTCCAGCATTAGTTCATCTGGAATCTCATCAAAAATGGAAGATTCAATGTTTTCTAAACAGTCAATAAATTGTTGATCCAAAGACTCGTTCATAAAATCATCGTCAACAAAATCTTCATTAAGAATCTCCTCATTTGTAATCTCGAAAGAAACATTGATGCTCTCTTGCTCACCTTCCATTTTCTTGCTGTAAATTGCATAAAAAAATCACTATATCAGTAGAGTTATGGCACTGTTGGGTTTAAGTTCAGATAGGTAGTTCTGATTTTTTAACAGTGAAGTTATCTTTGGGCAGTGTATGGTATCAGGCTGGAAGTAGAAATATAAAAAAGTGTATGTGATAAAGCCTAAGTAAATTCATAATTATACAAGACAAGCCTAACTCCATCCATAACTATAACAGAGAAGCCTATCTCAATCTATAACTATTACAGAGGGATAGTATATAACTATCAGAAAATGTTTTCCAAATTGACTTAAAGTGCACAACATACTTCACTTTCCAAAATAACAACTTACCTTTGAAAAAGCAGTTGAAGTTCTCAGTGAAAATCCTTTTCAAATGTACTTCAGGAAGTAGTAGTCAAAATGGCTGTGTTTCCCTCTCTTTTTTTTATATATATTCATGTACATAACCAATCAAATGTGATGAAATAATAGTAGAAAATGAAAGTAACATTTTAATTGGTTGTAAATTCTAACACTTCAGATGTGTTTTTGTCATGTAATTTACCTCAGGATATTTAGACAGGGCTACAGGCCAAATGGCTCAATGGAATTCCACCAAATTTGGGAAAATGGTAGGGACTGGTATGTAGTATTGCCTATTCTATATTTGGTGAACTTCTCTACAGAGGTTTTTATTTAAATTAACTTTTAAAAAATGTTGGGAGCGCTTACCGGTGAGCGCCCCGGTACGCGTACCGGTAAGCGCAACGGGAGTCCTCCATTTTGTGTTTCGGTAGATTTGAGACAGAAAATGGTGGACAAACAACGTTGGGAATGGGTATAAGGGGCCCTTGGTAGGCACCCCCTAGGTTTTCTGAGGGGGTCTTAGGAGGCCCATATGGGCCAAAAAAAATTACATTTTTCGCGGGGTGAGCGCCCGGTACGCACACCGGGAAGCGTACCGGGGAGCGTACTTTGGTGAAAAATAGTGAAAAAAGTTAGAAAAAGATAATCATTTGGAGTGATCAGATGTAGGGTAGCCCTGAAAAGAGCATTTGGGTTGTGTGGCTGATTTAGGTACCTACAAGTAGGTACCAATGCACAGTCTTAAATTCAGGAGGAATATTCTATTCCCCTCATCTGAGAAGTGCACACCATCTCCTCTGTAGATATCTTGCATGTTGTAACGCAAGTTGTTGTTGTATATTGAACCCATTCCATAGTCTCTCATGTAAGCAGAAACAAATTTATCCACATGTTTCCGTGCTTTCTCAAATTGTGGACAAAATTGGTTGGACGACTTCCATTTCTGTCTTTGGCATATATTGGAATATACCAAGGCAGTTCGAGGAAAAAGTGCCATCAATTGCTCAAAGGTGTCCTTTAAAATCATTTCCAGACCTACCCCAGTCAAAGTGCCTAAGTCATTTCCACCACAGTGCAGAATTATGAGGCGAGGGTGTGGCAGATGCAAAAAGGTTTTCACCAATGGTATCAATTGATGACATCTCAATCCTCTTTGGCCAATCCATTTTATGTCTACATTTGGTAAGTCAAGGTTGTGAAAATTTCTGGTAGCTGCATACCTTTGAGCCCAGTGGCTATAGCTATGTCCAATAATCCAGACAGAATACATGGTGAGAGGAGGTTCTGGTGCAGTCAGATGAAGTGTAGGAATAAAATGGCAGTTGGAACAGTAGGAGTTTGCAAAAAAAAAACTGTGGAGTTTCAGTGCTCTTGAATCATAAGCAATGATTGGTGGATTCAGAAAGTTGAAAACTGAAAGTTAGGGTGCATGGTTCTGTTCTGTGAAAGAAGTAATTTGAATGGTTAAGAAAAAGTCATTTAAGGAAAGATTGCAGCGGATAAGCTGGTGTATTGAGACGTCAAACATCCTTGCTAAGTTCATTTGCAACATTGTAGAATAAACTTTTAACCCTGAGAGCTCAGTGAAGAGGGAGTTGCTATGGTAACAGGTAGAAAGGGCTGAGGGGGGGAAGGGTGTTGGTTTGAAAATAGAGAGGGAAGAGTTTTGATTGGTTACCATGAGCAATATGTGTGTAGAATTAGAGGTGTTCTGTGCCATTAATGGTTGCAGTGCCTGGAGAACATACCTTTTGCTCTGCTAAAGAAATATTGGTGTGTGTATCTGACACTGTTCTCAATCTCCCAAAGCATTTGTAAAGGTGAGTTATGATTTATTCAATATAGAAAGAGAGTTCAGATTAAGAAGCACATTGACTTTCTTTGCTGTTGGTTTGTGTGATGCTTTTTGAAAATGCATGGTTTCAATATTTGCAAGATAGAGGATTTGTATTTTGTGAAATAGTGAGTTTTCAGTAGTGAAGTTGAATGGTTGTACATAGGACCTGTGCTCTGTATCTAAAATGTTAATTGAAAAACGATTTTAGTGCAAATCAATGAGTTTCAGTAATGAAAATGAATGCTTGTAAATAGGATCTGTGCTCTGTTCCTAAAATTTTAATTAAAAAACGATTTTAGGGCAAATCAATGGGTTTTAGTAGTGAAAATTAATGGTTGTACATAGGACCTGTGTTCTGTTCCTAAAATGGTAATTGAAAAACGATTTTAGTGAAAATCAATGGGTTTCAGTAGTGAAAATGAATGCTTGTACATAGGATCTGTGCTCTGTTCCTAAAATGTTAATTGAAAAACGATTTTAGTGCAAATCAATGGGTTTCAGTAGTGAAAATAAATGCTTGTACATAGGACCCGTTTTCTGTTCCTAAAATGGTAATTGAAAAACGATTTTAGTGCAAATCAATGGGTTTCAGTAGTGAAAATGAATGTTTGTACATAGGACCTGTGCTCTGTTCCTAAAATGTTAATTGAAAAAACGATTTTAGTGCAAATCAATGGCTTTTACATTTTTAAGAAGGAATAAATAGTGTGTGCATAATTATATAAAAATATTTGAATCTTTTACAAACATTTCACCTGTGTTACCTCAGATTGGGAAGTAGACTGAGTTTCTTTGCTGTTGGTTTGTGTCATTTTTTGGGTAATGCTTGGTAGGAATGTTTGCAAGAGATAGGAAATGTATTTGGTAAAATAGTGACTTTTCAGTACTGAAATGGAATGATTGTACATAAGACCTGCACTGTGTTTCTAAAATGTAATTGAAAAATCGATTTTGGGGCAAATCAATGGCTTTTACATTTTTGTGAAAGAATAAATAGTGTGTGCATGATTACATAAAAAATTTGAACCTTTCACAATCATGTCACCTGTGTTATCTCAGATTAGGAAGCACACTGAGGGCCTTATTTATGAAAACAGTGATGCGTCACTTTTCACTGCGCACTCCTTGTGACACCAATGATGCGTTATATTTAATGTATGACGCATCATGTTGCAAGGACTTGCAGATAAGTCAGTATTTCTGATGTATCTGTAAGCGCAAAAGTGACGAATTGCTGGAGTGTGTCACAAAAGTGACGCAACTCCAGCAATGCATCCTTTCACATGGGGAAAGCCCCATGTGAAAGCGTTTGCCTCAGTCTTACGCCTGCTGTGAGGCAGGCGCAAGATTTTGACGTAACAGTGTTCTAAAAGTGACGCAGTGAAATCTCATAGATTTCACTGCGTCACTATTACGAGGCTTTTTGCGGGGGAATGCCCCCTCTGTGTACATTACACCTGACAGAGGTATAATGTGGCGCAGAGGTTTAAAAAGTGACGCATCTACCTACATGCGTCACTTTTTAAATATGGCGCAACAAGGCACATGTTTTATGCCGCCGATGCGTCACAAAAAGTGACGCATCAGCAGTGCAAAACTGACGCAGGTCCTCATAAATGAGGCTCATCTTTTTTTGCACACTACTCCAGTTTAGTCCTGTCCACTGCACTCTTGGACACAAGCCTCACCTTTTGTGCTCCCCTGGACAGGCTTCATCTCATCTGCACTCCTGCTTAGGCCTCACAATCTTTTTTTAGAATAACATTTGAAAAACAGAGAAAAGGTCATATGTATAAGCTTTTCATTACACTACTAAAACATTTTTGGGGCAAATCAATGACTTTTACATTTTTGAGAAAGAATAAATAGTGTTTGCATGATTACATAAAAAAATTTGAACCTTTCACAATCATGTCACCTGTGTTACCTCAGATTAGGAAGCACACTGAGGGCCTTATTTATGAAAACAGCTTATTTACACCCCTGGACATGCGTCATCTCCTCTGCACCCAGTTACCATCAATTATACTCAATACATTGAGGCCTGTCCAGAGGACACAGATGAGGTAAGGCTTGTCCAAGGGTGAGAGGAGGTCAGTGCTCTCCACTGTACTCATGGACACTGAATGCTTGTACATAGGACCTGCACTGTGTGTCTAAAATGTTATTTAAAAAACGATTTTGGTGAAAATCAATGACTTTTAGATTTTTGAGAAGGAATAAATAGTGTCTGCATGATTAAATACATATATTTCATCCTTTCACAATAATGTCACCTGTGTAACCTCAGATTAGGAAGTAGATTGTGCAGATGAGGTGAGGCATGTCCAGAGGGACAGAGGAGGTGAGGCCTGTGTTCAAGACTGTAGTGGGAGAGAGGCCTTTCCTGGAGAGCGTAGGTGGTGAGGCCTGTGTCTAAGAGTGCAGTGGACTAGGCTTTATGAAGGCTATCCCCCACTGCACTCCTAGACACAGGTCTCACCTTCTTTGTATCAGTGGACAGACCTCTCTTCCACTACACTCTTCAATACAGGCCTCACCTCTTCTGCACCCCTAGACAATCCTCACCTCATCTGCAACCCTGAATAGACTTCAACTAATCTGTATCCTTAGACAGGCCTCAGCTTATTTACACCCTTGAACATGCGTCACCTCATCTGCACCCAGTTACTATCAATTATACAAAATACATTGAGGCCTATCCAGAGGACACAGATGAGGTAAGGCTTGTCCAAGGGTGAGAGGAGGTCAGTCCTCTCCACTGTACTCATGGACACTGAATGCTTGTACATAGGACCTGCACTGTGTGTCTAAAATGTTATTTCAAAAACGATTTTGGTGCAAATCAATGACTTTTAGATTTTTGAGAAGGAATAAATAGTGTCTGTATGATTAAATAAATATATTTTAACTTTTAACAATGATGTGGCTTGTGTTATGTCAGATTAGGAAGTAGATTGTGCAGATGAGGTGAGGCATGTCCAGAGGTACAGAGGAGGTGAGGCCTATGTTCAAGACTGTAGTGGGAGAGAGGCTTTTCTTGGGAAGCATAGGTGGTGAAGCCTGTGTGTAAGAGTGCAGTGGACTAGACTTCATGAAGCCTATCCCCTACTGCACTCTTAGACACAGGTGTCACCTTCTTTGTATCTGTGGACAGACCTCTCTTCCACTACACTCTTCAATACAGGTCTCACCTCTTCTGCACCCCTGGAGAATCCTCACCTGATCTGTAACCCTGAATAGACTGTTTGCTTTTTGTCATTGCTTTGTTGTTTGGTAATAGTGGTCTATAATGTGCTATTTTTTTTTAACACAAATTGAAATCAAGATTTCAAGAGTAAGGAAAGATGCCCTCAAGGGAAAGGAGAAGAAAAAATGATAAGCGCAAAAAATCAAAAACAGCAACGGAATTACAGCACTCTTCCACAACAAATACTACAAAAACAGGAAAAAAGCTCCTGGTAAGACAACTAAGTCTTTCTTACGGAACATATGTAGACCCAAAAAAATGTTGGACAGCATGTAGAGAGAGAGAATGAGAGAGTAAATTTGAAAAGGAAGGAGAGGCCCTCAAAAAATCTTACTACTGGAGCAGGAGAGAATAATATGTATAGGAATAGAAGGCAGAATCAGTTTAGAGACATTCGTAAACGAATGTTTCGCAATAGGGTGGTTTTAAATTTGTTAAAAAACATTAGGAAAGGTAAACAGAGAGCTGCTTTTTATAAGAAAAAGAAAAGTGTAGAGAAGATTGTTGATCAGGCTTTTGAAGTTAAGAAAACATTATTTATTTTAATAATCAATAGAATTAGGACACTTAACAAGACAATTGATGTTTTCAAATCAAACAGTAGATGGAAAAGAGTAATTAATCAGACTAATTTTTGTAAAGTTTTTTCAGGAGAATGGATGCACAGTTCAAGTTGTGAGCCATTTTTTAATGAGGAGAGTTACTTCCAGGAGAATGATTTAGTGCATGCAGTTGACACCAGTGGTCGAGCATATGAGGTGAAAGACGGTTGTCCGATTGAAAAAGAGAAACTTGTGCCTAGAGAACCAGAAGAGGTGTTAACTGATGAAGTTTTAGGGAGACGTAGTAAGGGTCCAGTGTACACTTGGAAGTGTAGTCGTATTTGTAGTGTGCGACAGGAATCAATTGATTTGTTTTGTAATTTCTTATGTACATATAGTAAGAAAAGTCTAAAGCAGAAAATGAAGTTGTTGCAAGACTTAGATCCTTGCAGAGTGAGAGAAAACACAGGTTTGCAAGGGCATTCACTGGCTTGTCTTTCTAGAAAAGTCTGTCAGAGTGTTTTTCATCATTTTAGGATGTTAGCAGTGCATCATACCAAAATGAGGAAATTAGTGAGAATGTTGTATTATGCAAAAAGTCCAGCACTTAAGCTTAAACAATTAAACAGTGCTCTTTTGCATGGAACTGAATTAGATGTGAAGAAGATTTGTGAAGAAATTGAGATTTGTTATTTTGGTGAAAAAGAGGACAGTGTAGAAATTGACACAGAAATTCAAGGTAATGTGGAAGACAATGTACAGATTTCAAGTACAGAAAAGTTTGAGCAGGAAATTACCAGGTTTAAGGTGAAATCAAGTGAAAGGCCGAATTGTACTTGTGTGTGTTGTCGACGAAGTCATTATAAGCATCAAACTAGATTGGTTGATTTATACATAAAAAGTGAAAAGATAAATAATTATGAGTGGAAGGATTTTGCAACTTATTTGTGGGTGGAGAATTGTTTTGATTTGAGTTCTGATCAGCGTATTTGTAAATATTGTTATGATAAATTAAATCAAAACAGAATGCCTGCTAGAGCTGTTCATAATAATCTGGAGTTGGTAGACATTCCCCGTGAATTGATGGATTTAAATACATATGAGTCTATTTTGATTCAATGTGTCCATCCTTTTCAGGCTATTGTTCGCATGGAGCCTAAGATAGGGAAATTGCCTCCTACAGATTTGCAGAGAGGATTAAAGGGAAGAGTTGTTTATTTGCCTCTAGATTTAAAAAAAAAAATATTGATACAATTGGTATAGAAAAAGTAGAAGAGGAACCTTTAGTTATTCTAGTTAATGGGGTTCTGACAAAGAGTAAGAAAATCTGGCAAGATTTAGTGGATGTTAGGAAAGTCAAAAAGGCAACGTTGTATTTAGTGAAAAACAATGAGTATTACAAACATGTATGTGTTGCAGCAGAGGAAACAGCTGCAGATGAAGACAGTGATTGTTCAGCCGGCCAAATTGAAAAAAGTTGATGTGTCTAGAAGTGAAGAAATATATGACATTATACTGTTCATCCTTTGCATTCCAAAGAAGTAATGGGGAATGCAATTGAATTGTTTCAAATGAAAGCAGCAAAAGGAAGTCCCATTAGTGTATGGGAAGAAAGTTTGGAAGCTCGTTGTTTTCCACAGCTATTTCCAACAGGTCGAGGTGGACGATATGACGATCTCCCACTTCAAATTCCTGCATCTGAATATCGAACTGTAAGATTATATGCTGAAGATCCAAGGTTTCGTCAATGCATTCCCTATTTGTTTCATCTACTGTATGAAAGTGACTTGTCTGGGCTTTCTTATGCAGTAAACCATATACTGAAAAGTGGAGCACATCTGCAAAATGTTTCGGCGAGGGACTTTATGGAGAAAGTGAATCTGCAAGATAATATTTTGGAATCTCATCTAATCAATCTCATGGCATGTCAGCGTGGTACAAATGAGTATTGGTACCATCGTCATGGGGAATTGAAATGTATACTAAGAAACTTAGGAACTCCTACATGGTTCCTCACTCTTAGCTGTGCCGAGTATGCATGGGACGACTTACTTCAATTTCTACGATAGGCAAATGCAAATATACAAAATATAGAATTCAAAACACCTGGAGAACTGTGTTCTTTGGATCCAGTGAATGTATGCAGATATTTCAATCATAGATTTCAAGCTATGATGTCTTTTATTACCAACAAAAAAAATCCTCCCCTTGGAGAGGTTTTGGATTTCTTCTGGAGAAAGGAGTATCAAGCGAGAGGTGCTCCTCACATACATATGTTGTTGTGGATTAAAGATGCACCCAAATTTGGAACAGATTCGGATGAGACAGTGATGAGGTTCATTGAAGAGTATTCAACATGTGCTGTTCCGAAAACTACCGAAAAAAACAGTTTAAGGGAACAAGTTCTACGCTTTCAATCCCATCGTTGTGGAAAGTACTGTCGTCGAAAATTCAGAAACAAGGACAAGTTCTACACAAAATGTCGTTTCGGCTTTCCACGACCAGTGATTTCTAAAGGAAGAGTAAATAATTTGATGTCTTCTCTGCGACATACTGTGACGAGGAAATCACAAAAAAATACATACAATTTAAAAAGAAACGAAGAGTCCAAGTACATCAATGACTACAACCCAGTGATTTTGTCCATGTGGAAGGCTAACATGGATATTCAGTTTGTTGCTGACAACTCTATTGCTGTGGCTCGATATGTGACGTCTTACATCGCAAAAAAAAGAAAAGACAGAACTGAAGGAAATGTGGGAGGACATTTCACATGAAAAAAGTCTAAGCAAGAAATTATACAGTTACAGTCTGAAGATGTTGTCGCATCGAGAAATTGGAGCATATGAATGTTCTGATCGATTGTCATCAGCAAGTCTCTATGCCAAATCTAGAAGCATCATTTGGGTGAGTCTAGGTCTTGCTGCAACACGAAACCGAGTTTTGAAATCTGTACAAGAAATAGAGTATTTGGCGGAGAAAGAACCAGAAAGTACAGATATTTTGAAGACAAACATGTTGGATACATACTATCCAAATAGAAGTCCTTACCTTGAGAACGCTTGTCTCTATGAAGTTCTGCAAAACTATATTTATAAGAGAACCATCAGAGAAGATATCAACAATGGAATATATGCTATCATTGAGTGTGAAGGATGTCTAGTGAAGCAGAGAAAAGGCCATTTGATTAATCATCGAAAATTGAGTTGCGAAAATCCAGACAAAAGGGAATTTTACTATTTGGCTCTTTTGCAACTCTTTAAGCCATGGCGTAAAGAAGAGGAACTACTTGGAGATTTTCTCTGTTACGAAGATTCTTTTAATGCAACCAAGGATACCATAGAATGTCCTGTTTTTCCAAATTATCTGCAAATGTTGAACGAAGAAATAGAGCAAGAAGCCACAATTGCTGTAGAGATTGCTAGAGACAGTTCTCAAGACAGTCAGAGTTCTACTTCATTGAGTCAGGATCCACTAGGAGGACCAATTATCTAAAATGAAGCTGCCACTGCCATGGATGAGGTGGAAAGAGCTATGGAACAAGCTCAAGATGATGTAGTTAACTTAGAAGATTTGGTGAAACAACTAAATCTTGAGCAGAAGCAAATATATGACGAAGTCACAGAACAGATTGAACATGGATTCACTCATGAGAAAAAAGAGTGCTCATGTACATCATTTAAACCTGTCCAACTGTACGTGAGTGGAGAAGCGGGAACTGGAAAAAGTTTTCTGATTAAAGCAATTCCAACTTATCTGCAGAAAAGGACTGAATCACCGCTATCTTGTGTTGTTACCGCTCCAACTGGGCTGGCAGCACATAATATTAAAGGGATTACTTTACATTGTTTACTGATGCTGCCAGTGGAGCATGATAACAAATTGCAATACCACAAGCTATCTGGAGATGCATGTTCCGAAGTTTCGAGAGTCCTGAAGAAAATGAAACTTCTTATCATTGATGAAGTAAGCAGGGTGTCAAATATAATGCTTGCTTTTGTGCATTTGAGAATGCAAGAAATTCTTAGAACAGACTATGATGTCTTATTTGGAGGAAAACATATTTTTGTTTTTGGAGATCTACTGCAGTTGACTGCAGTGAAAGGACAACCTGTGTTCAAACTGCTCACGCATGAAGATACCAGGAAGTGCCTAGGACGCATTGGAAACGTTAATATATGGTTAAACTTCAAATATGCAGAACTGCTTCAAAATATGCGGCAGGCAAAGGATGAAGATTATAAAAATATTCTACAAGATGTAAGAATCGGAAAAGTAAGTCAGCATGGGAAAGAAGCTTTACAAGGACGATTAATTTCAAAATTGTACCCAAATGAAAACATTCTTCCAGAGAATATTTTTAAGAAAATTAACGAGAAGAAATCTGGCATATGTTTGATGCCAACTCTGAAAGAATGTTCCATGTTCAACAACAAAATGTTAAAGTTAGAAAATGAAGAGATAGTGAAACTGGAAGCTATAGATAAAATAGAGCATATGGGAGCAACAATTATTTTGTCTGAAAATTTAAAATCAAAATTGGATTCATTAGAGAAGACTATATCCAAAACTGCTGGTTTTGAAAAGACTCTGAATGTGTGTTTAAATTGTCGTATCATTTTGAGAAGGAATTTAAATGTTGAAAGAGGTCTGGTAAATGGAGCAATGGGTCATGTTGTTGGTTTTGTGAATTACAAAAATAGAGATGGAATTGAAATTTTAAAAATTAAATTTGATGGCATTGACGAAATAGAACAAATTTGTCGTTGTTCAGCTAGATTTTTGCTTGGGAAAGACTTATATGTTCGCAGAAAACAGTTTCCTGTTTGTTTGGCATATGCAGTGACAATCCATAAATCTCAAGGTTTAAGTGTAGATAGCGCTTTGGTGAACATTGGAAGTTCTGTGTTTAAAGAGGGTATGGCATATGTGGCATTATCACTAGTCAGAACTTTATCAGGATTGTACTTGATTGAGTGTGATGAAACAAAGATGTGTGCAGATCTAGATTGTGTTAAAGAATACAATAGGTTGAGAAGAGAGTATGCTCCACATTTGCCTCAATATCCTCTGTTTGAAAAACGTGTGGTAGGCCGAAAAAGAAGAAATGAGAATAATTGCAGTGAGGTACTAGCAAAAAGACAAAAAGTAGATGAAACTGTAATTGTAAGCAGAAAGAAAAAGGATTCTGTTGAAAATGTTGTTGGATTTCAGTTTGAAAACAGGTCTGGTGTCAACTGCTATGCTAATGTAGTGGTTAATGTTGTTTTTTTTTTCAAACTTTACAAGAACAGATCGCTGAAAATCGGGATGAAACACTCTGCTGTTTATTGAATTCTGTGTTTGAGAAATGTAGCAGTGATAGAGCGAAAATAGAAAGTGTTTCAGAAATTCGAAATCTTCTAGACATATGTTCTGGTCAAAATCAATTTTCACAGAATATTCAGCAGGATTGTCAGGAATTTTTAATGTATATGTTTGATGTATTGGAAGATGAAGGTGTAGATATAAAAAATCTTTTTAGCCTTTCTTATCAATGGCAGCATGACTGCGACAACTGTAGTTTATCAAGTAGTACTAGAATAGACACTGAAAGATTTATATATTTGAGTTTACCAGACTGCAAATCAGTGCCTTTTAATAATCTAGTTAAAACAGCGGATCACAATATGGTGTGTACCCAATGTAAGTCTGCAATGCTGTCCACATTATTTATACAAAATTATGGTCAATATGTCATTTTAATGTTCCAACGATGTAGACCTGATGGAAGTAAATTGTCTACTTCTATTATAAATTTTGTGGCTTCTCAGTTATCAATATCAGGAAGAACCTTTGCAACTGTAGCTATTATTTATCATGACGGTCCTTCTACAACATCAGGGCATTACACATACTATTTAAAAAGTTGTAAAAGTTGAACCCATTGTAATGACACTCATTTGACTTTCAAACAACGTTTGCCTTTTGACTTAAAAAATTCATAACTGGTGTTTTTAGAACCAAAATTTAAGTAAAGGTAATTGGCCTATGAAGACGGGAGCAGTTAATAAAGGTTAGTTTGCTGTTTAAAATTATATTCTGAGTAAAAGTGATCAAAATAATATAAAAAATTGACTTGTCATATAGGTACTGTAAGTGGATCTCATAGTAAGTCATACAAAATGATGACCATGAGTAAGTCAGAGATGAAATTACGAATACTTAAATATTGTGAATATGTTGTATAAGCCTTTCTTTCAGAATATCGGAAAAACGGTAAATTCACAGTTTCTTTTAATTAATTTGAAAATATACTCATATATCTGACACTATTTGGCCTTATGGAAAAGTAAAGGAATGAGCAAAGAGTCATGACTGAAAAAAAGAAAGTCGATGAAATTGATTTTTTAATGAACAGCAGAGTACTTTCCAACGAAAAGGACCTTTGTGATATACTATTTGGCCTAAAGGAAAAGTAAGTGAATGAAGGATTAGTGTACATTTGTGATTTATAAGTTTCTACGTTTTTTTTAAAAACACAATCTTTTAGATTGTGTGTTTTTTTCCCCGCTGTCATATGATGAGTAGTTTGAATTCACTGTTTTAAGTGAAATTCAATATATTCTGAGAACAGCAAAAATAAACTATGTAACATGTTGTACAAGTTATTCTATAGTTTCTATTCTGTAATTTAAATTGTATTCCCATTGTCTCACACTCACTTTCCTTTTTCCTCTCTCTTTCAGCTCTCTTTACTCACTCACACTGCCTTTCTCTCACTCTGTTTCACACCCATTCGTTTACTCCACTTCTTTCACAACCCCTCATTCTCATTTCAACTGTCTGCATCCCCTCTCTCCCTTGCATAACTTTTCAGCTTTCAGTCTCTCTGCTTTACTTCCCTTTTCCATATTTTCCTCCTTTGCTCTTTTAGTAATTCCTCTTTACTCACTCAGCAGTATTGTCGCACTCTATCACTATAAATCACCCACTCTCCCTCGCTTATCTTTGTTTGCTCCTTTTTTTTACCTCTTCTCTCTATTTTTCGTTCACTACCTCTATGTCCTCAGTGCCTTACTCACCTTGTGTTATGTTCACTTGTGTTTATCTACCTTCTATCATTTCTTTTACAACAACTTCACTGCTCCTCTCTCATCGTTCTTCATCCCATTTATTTTACTCTGGTTCCATTACTATCCCTCATTTCCTTTCTTTCAATGTCCTTCTCTTTACTTTCATCTCCAAATTATTTTCTCTCAATACCACTGTTTTAGTCATCTTCTCCTCTCTTTCCTTTTTTTGCTCCCTTACTCATTTCCTTTGCTCACTCATTGTACTCCACCTCACTCAGTTTTTCTCTTAGTGTGTCTGTCTACTAACTTCCTCACTCCATTTCCCTCAATCGTTGTATATTATCCTCTCTCCCTTCATCCCTTCACTCTATGACTGTTCTTCACTTACTCTCAGTTATCTTCTATTCCTCATTCTTCTAAATGCATCCTTAATTAGACTCTTTTCCGTCTCAGTCATTATCTTTTTACTTACTACTGTTTCCTGATTTAGTTTTGCTAACTCACATTGTTTTAGTATCTTTCTTACCTTCAGTTCATTTCTCTGTTCTTCTCTTCCTCTCTGTAAGTGAATCTATATGCCTTACTCTTTGTAATTTGCTCTCCTTCTATTTCTTTTTCTCTCTTCTACCTTACTTTATTTCCCTTTCTGTGTCCTTCACTCTTACTTTATTTCTAAATACATTTATTAAATGTTAAGTGTGACAAAAAAATGTAGTTTGTCATCACCCTTTGCTTTAACCTCACTAATATTTTCTCAACCAACTTCACTCCTGTTTCTTTACTCTGCTTCCCTCATTTATTCTTATTCTCCATGTTTACTCCCCTTTCCCTATTTACCCTCTCATATTCAACTTCTTTCAGTCCCCATTCTTTACTTCACTTACCCTCTGTTCCCTTCCTTTGCTTCTTCACTCATTCTCTTTTTCTTAATTATTTACTTCACTCCTACACACACACCTCATCCCCCTCCCAACACATACACACACCTCTGACATACACCCCACACACACACCACACACACACCCCATACACACCCCCACACCCCCACACACACTCCTCACACACACACACACATTCCATACACACGCATACATCCCACACACATACCCCCCACACCCACACACCCCTCACACATATCTCACACACCCTCACCTCCACCCACACCGAAACACCCCACACACCCACACCCACAGACACACCTTACACACCCACACCCCAACTTATACCCACTGACTCCTTACAAGTCACACACACTGCATTACTTACCTTTCTTTGGTGTTTCACTCAGACCCATTCAGGCACTGTTTCCTTTACTCTCTCTGTCCTTTCTCTTTGTCACTCCCCATCTCTTATCCTAATTCAATTTTTCACCCTCTTTCACCCCTCTTTACTTACACTCACTGCTCTTTTCTCACCCTCCCTCACCGTTGTTCATTTATCCCGGTTCCGTCACTACCCTTCATTCCCCATTTTTTACTGTCCTTTCTTTTTCTTTCAACATCCACTCACATTCTCCCACTATCTCTACTTTAGTCTTCTTCCTCTCTCTTCCCTTCTTTCGCTCCCTTATTCATTTTACTTTTCTCACTTTCACCCTATTACACCTTCTCTGTTTTTTGCTATGTAATAAACAATCCCTCTGTGTTTGTTCCTTTAGCTCTCTTTCTCTTAACATTACTCTCTCTGTGTTATTCCCTCATGCTAACTCCTTCATTCATTTTTTTTTTTTTTTGGGGTGCGCGCCCCGGTGCGCGTACCCTGAGGAAAAAAAAATGAAAGAGATTCTTTAAAAATATAGGTTTATTTGGGGCGTGGCTTGCGCGCCGCTTCAGTGTGGCGGGTCGCGCTTGAGCTCCGAGGCGAGTTCGGCCCGTTCAGCGAATTTCTCCGTTTCTAGCTGCCCCTATCGGCGGAAAAGACACCCTTCAGCGCCGGAACATGCTGCGAGATGTATGACGGTGTTTTCATGTCGTTCTGGTCACCGGCTGAATGACTTCTGCTTCACGCTTCAAAGACGCTCGTTTACCTCACGAGCGGCCGCCATTTTCCCACTACTGACGCTGATTTATCTTCTCCTCAGAAGCGCCGCCTGGATACCTAATTGCAGTTTGTCGTCGCTGTCCATTTCATCTTGTCTGCGATGCCTGCAATTGGTAACGTTTATTGGGGTTTTTTTTCTGGTATTTCTTTGCTGCTTGGCTGGTGATTAAGCTGTCCACGCGCTGTTTCTTTCAGTGCAGCTCTCTCATGTAGGTGTAAATCTTTGTCCTACGAGCTCATTACTGTGCTCCCCTGCGTTATTGTAGCTATATTATTTTTTGCTACCTGTCTGCCTTGCATATAAGTCCGCCGCTGTTACTATCTTAGCGCCCATTGAGCTCCGTGTGCTATATATTTTTTGGTATAGTCTGCGCAGTTTTTCCTCTCCTTTTTTCCTCAAGTGGTTGTATTTTTTCTTTTTCCTGGAGGCTGCTCCTTCATGGCTGCAAATATGGGTCGCTCTTCGACCAACAAAGACTCAAAGGATGTTGGCACGTCGTTGAAAAGGCTTAAGTCAGTGTCTCCTACGCCTGAACCTCCTCAGTCAGACACCACTTCAACGCTGGACATAATATTAGCGCGCCTCAATGAAGTACATGATATTGCGCAGTCCACGAAAACTAACACGGATTTATTACAAGTGGAGGTGTCTGCTATCAGGAATGACTTTAAAGCCCTCTCTCTTCGTGTCTCTGCTGCGGAATCACGAATCAGTTGTGCAGAGGATGGTATGCATAGGCAATCCAGATCCCTCAACCACTTGGAGCGCTCAATGGCGGCATTGCGCAGAGACCTAACTGAGCAGGAGGACCGTAATCGTAGATCTAACCTACGCATTTTTGGTCTGCCGGAGGACTCAGAGAAAGCATCTTCATCTATGATAGAGTTCTTATCCCAATGGATTCCGGATACCTTACAAATCTCTTTCCACAGAGACTTTGAGATAGAAAGAGCACACCGTGTTCCAACGTTTCGGTCTAAGACAGCTACCCAGCCAAGAGCAATCATTTTTAAACCATTGCGACATCAGCATACTGAACTGATTCTCTCTCATATGCGGAAAGCTAAACAAGTCATCTGGGACGGTCATCGGATCTCCATTTCTCAGGACTTTGCCAGAGATACGGTTATACGGAGAAAAGGCTTCCTGAATCTTCGAAAACGTCTTTCTGAGATGGGTATTCCCTTCTCGTTTTCTGGTCCATCGAAATTCCGCATTACTTATAAAGGTCGTTCTAGAATTTTCGAGGAGCCGGCTGATCTAAATACCTTCCTGGACAACCAGCTGGAGATAGAGATGGAGATTCAAAAAGCGACTTCACTGACTCCTGGTGCCTCGGGCACTTGAACTGTCTCCTTTTTTTTCTGGATATATTTTTTCTGTATGACTGGTTCTCTTTTCTCTCCTGTTGAGCTTATAGGCCGACCTTAACTTCTATAGATGTTAATGATATTTTTCTGTTCTTCTTGTGTTCACACTCATTTCTGTTCTATCCTTTTTTCTGGCATCCACACTTGTTCGTTCCTTTTATAGCTCTCTTTCTAATAGTACCTCTTAGTTTTTCTTTAATGTTTTCTTCTTCTACTATTTTACTCCGCTTCATCAACTTTTCGTTCTTTATTCTTACTCTTTTACTCATTTCTTTTACTCTGTTTATTTCACTTGTCTTCAACTATTCTTATCTCTCCTCTCTGTCATCTTTTCTTTTTACTTACTTCTCTATTTTTTTGATGCTTATCTCTTAATAGTTACATTGCTTTTTCTGATGTGGGACATTTTCTATCCTTCTTTTTTCTTTTTTCTCCTCCTATTCTGATATTTTCCTACCTTTCTTCTCTCACATATATAATGTTATTATATACAGTTATAGTGTATTCATTGAATATGTAGTTATTTTTTTTAGGATATACATATTGATTGTCATGCATTAATCTACTGTTCATGGTTTTCCTCATGCTTTCTTTTTCTTATCAGTTTTTCTAATAATATTTAGTAATATAGATATGTTTTCTCGCCATTGACTGCTTTAAATGTGATTATACAAATATCTTAGTTAGCGTATGATTATTTACGCTATTAAGCTGCTTTGCGGTACTGTTTTTGATTGTTACCAGTTTCTTTTTTCCTGCTATCCGGCTCTTATAGTTTTTGGGGCTGTTGCTATCAACTATTATTTCGACTAGTACGGGCCCCTTACTTGCCTTTCCACGTTCTCCCTAGTATGCTGTTGGTCTTCTGTTTGGTCTCTATAACTTAACTCTACCTTTTTTTATTTCTGTCTCTTGCCATTTTTTCCTTCGTATCACTTTTCTTCTCTCTTGCCCTTTATATCTTAAGTGTTATATGACTTTTTCTGCTGTGCATCATTTTCTTTCTTTCTTTTTTTCTTCCTTCTGGATGTTATATTACCTTTTCTTTTCTCACTTTTCTGTATATTCCTCTTTTTTCCGCGTGGAAGTCGTAGTGTTAATATATACAGTTATAAATTGTTTATTAACTATACAGTTATTTTTTCAAGGATTTACATTTTGTTTGTTATGCTGTAATCTAGTGCTCATGATTTACCTCATGCTGATTGTTTCTTTAGAATTTGTTCTATTATATCTGGTACTATAACTATGTTTCTCTTCATTAGACTGTTAGCTAAATGTGTTTATGTATTTTCTTAGCTATAGTTTAATTAATTACATTATTAAGTTGTTGTGCGCTGATACTTTTGTTTCTTACCAGTTCCCCTATGCCTGCTCTCTGGTTACCATATTTCTTTGGGGCTATTGCTATTAATTATTTCTTCGCCTAGTACGGGTCCCTTACTCGCCTTTCCACGTTCTCCCTAGTATGATGTTGGTCTCTTTTAGGCCTTCCCTCCTGCTTCTTCTCTCCCTCCTTTCTTTTCTCTTTTCTTCTCTTCTCCCTTTCTCTTTTTCTTGGATTCCCCAAATGAACCCTCCTACAGTGTTTCTTTTGTTTGATGATTGGCTCCTTGCAGTTCTGTCGTTGGTCTT
The DNA here is from genome assembly GCF_964261635.1 of Lissotriton helveticus. Lineage (NCBI taxonomy): Eukaryota > Metazoa > Chordata > Amphibia > Caudata > Salamandridae > Lissotriton > Lissotriton helveticus. The sequence goes on along the minus strand of NC_136070.1, from coordinate 683,995,904 downwards.
GTTTCTGTCACCCATGTTGTCGTCTTTCGATTTTTATGTTTTTCCATGACGGGTTTAAATGTATTATCCCTTAATGTTAAGGGGTTAAATCATCCGGTGAAGAGGTCAAAAATTTTAGATTATTGTAAATCCCTGTCGTCTGATTTGGTTCTTTTTCAAGAGACCAAGGTCACTAACAAAGAAGCGTTGTTTTTAAGGAAGGAATGGGTTTCGGATGTTTGCTGCTCTGATGCCCTGGGTAAACGAAATGGAGTTATTACATTAGTCTCAAAGAATTCTGGTTTATCGCTACTTTCTTCTGAGCATGACTCTGATGGTCGTTGGTTGTTATCTAAATTGTCGGATGGTCAGCATGATTTGTATGTGATGAATATTTATGCACCTAATATTGATGATCCGTCCTTTTGGAAATCGGTTACCAAAAAATTAAATGACACCCCGCACTCTGGAAATCTTATTGTTGGTGGTGATTTTAATTTACCAATGGACCCTCTTTTAGACAGGAATTCTGCCTTCCAGTTTCGTCCTCCTAAATCCCACAAACAAATGCTTAACATGTGCTCCATTACTCATCTTCAAGACATTTGGCGTCTTCATAACCCCACTGGTAGTGATTTCTCTTTCTTCTCTTCGCCTCACTCTTCCTTCTCTCATATTGACTATCTCTTAGTTCATTCTTCTCTTGTTTCATCTTCTTCTTCTCCGCTTATACATCCTATTTTAATCTCTGATCATGCTGCGGTCACTTTTACTTTGTCATCGTATGCCCCTAAATCACGCGCTCGCTCGTGGAGATTGAATACCGAAGTTTTACATGATTCTACTCAGGTTGCTGAATTCTCTAAAGCTATAGATACCTTTTTTCATGAGAACGAAGGCTCTGTCTCTTCCCCAATTGTTCTATGGGATTCCTTTAAATGTACTTTCCGTGGTCAGGTCATTAAAAGTATGTCCAAACGTAACTCGGCTATTAAAAAAGAACTTACGGATTTGTCATCTGAAATAAAGTCTTTGGAAGCTTCCTTCAGGCATTCTAAGGATCCAACTTGCTTACAACAAATAAAGTTACTTAAATACAAATATAATACCATTGTTACTAGAAGAGCCTATATTGGGGTACAAGCTCAAAAATCGAAGAAATTGCTGTTAAAAAATCGTGCTGGCAAAATCTTGGCTGCTACATTAAAATTTCAGGACTTTTCTTTTAAATCCTCGCAGATCTCTTCTATTACTGACCGCGCCGGTTCTAAAAAATTCCAAACGCATGAAATACTTGAAGTTTTTCGTGACTTTTATAATAAGTTGTATACTCCTTCTAATCAGGCCTCTTTTGACCAGTGTCAAGCTTTTTAAAAATCGGTTCCGATTCAGTCGGTCTCTGATGTTGATCGCTCTTTTTTAAATAAACCTATTTCCCCCGACGAAATTGAGTCTGCGATTAAAGCTACTCGATCTGGTAAAGCTCCAGGCCCTGATGGGTATCCGATCTTATTTTATAAAACTTTTCTCCCTACATTTGTCCCCAAATTAAAATCTGTCTTTGACTCTTTTATTAAAGGTGGGTCTGTATCTGGTACGGCTGCTGAAGCTACTATTGTAGTGATCCCGAATGAGGGGAAAGATCATTCGGATCCTAAAAACTTCCGACCTATCTCTCTCCTTAACATGGAAGCAAAGATTTTTGCTAAAATCCTGGCCAAACGGCTAGAATCCTTTGTCCCTCTTCTTGTTCATCCTTCCCAAACTGGTTTTGTGAAAGGCCGTCTTGCGCGAGACAATATACGCACTTTCTGTCATGTTCTCGGTGTTGCCAAACGCTCTCCACTTCCTGCCGCGGCCTTGGCCCTTGATGCGGAAAAGGCTTTCGACAAGGTCTCTTGGCCGTTTCTTCGTGCTGTTTTATGCGCGCACAATCTTGGCGACTCTTTCATTAATATGATTATGTCCTTATATTCTCAACCCAAAGCTAACATTAGAGTTAATGGTGCTACGTCCTCTTTTTTCAATCTTAGTCAGGGCACTCGACAGGGTTGTCCCCTATCCCCGCTCTTATTTTTATTATCCATTGATCCTCTTCTTCGTTTGATTGATCTACATCCTGATATCAAGGGTTTCTCTTTTGGCCCTCACTGTATTAAAACTGCTGCTTACGCAGATGATGTTCTTATTTTTTCAGATGACATCGCTCTGGCAATCCCGGCTATTTCTAACATCATTTCCCTATTCTCTTCGGTTTCAGGATAGACCCTAAATAAAGACAAGACGGAAATGTTCCCTTTGAATGCCTATTGTTTCCCCTCGCATATGGGATCAGCGGGTTTTAAGTGGCAGTCTACACACTTGAAATACTTGGGAATTTATTTTTGTTCTACTTTATCTGCCACTATTGCCTATAATGAATCTCAAACTATACTTAAAGTGCGTCGTCTTTTGGATACATGGTCTCCGAAACATATTTCTTGGTGGGGTCGCCTCCAAACTCTCAAAATGATGATAACGCCGATTATTAATTTTGTTTCATCCATGCTGCCGATTAAATTGTCGGATTCCTTTTTTCGCGAAATCGATATTCTGACTTCTAAATTTTTGTGGAATGACAAACGGGCTCGACTTGCATACACATTTTTGCGTCGTCCTTGTGATATGGGAGGTTGTAATTTTCCTGATTGGGAGAAATATCAGACTGCTTTTTTGGCGTCTCAAGGTGCTTTATGGTTTTCTCCGCCATCTCTGTATGTTCCTTCTTGGTTGCTCATAGAACAGCATTTAGCATCTCCTTTGCCTACTGCCTCTTTTTGCACTGCATCCACTTTGCATATCCTATTTTCCCGATCAATCATTCTTGATACAATTGCGGCGGTCAGGAAAATAGACAAGAAGGTGGCAATTCCGTTGCATAAAACCAGGTGGACATCTATTTGGCGGAATTCCAAATTTAAGCTTATCATTTCTCCCACCCTCATCTCCTATTGGGCAGACAAGGGAATCTCTCTTGTTAAACATCTCTATGGTGCTTCTGACGAACTATTACCCTTCTCTACCTTGGCTCAGAAGCATTCCTTAACAAATCTTGATTTTTATACTTTTCTTAAAATTAAGGTGGCCATTGCCAAAGTTCGTCTTCATCCTACTTCTTCTACCATCTCACTTTTTCATATTTGGTTCAAATCTGGTCATGTTGCCTCCAAAATTTATAAATTTTTGTCCTCTGCTTCACTCCCTGAACAGACGGTTGCTCATCAAAAATGGTTACATCATTTTGATCATGCCATTACAGACCATATTTCCTCTGAAACTTGGCAATCAATTGGTAAATTCCCTCTTCGTAATAAAATCGCACCTTCTTTAATGCAGTCTAAGTTTTTTTCTATTAATCTCCTCCATTGGACGCCTGTACGTCTTCACTCACTTAACCTTAAAGAGGACAACTTATGCTGGAGCTGTGGCCTGATGGCAGGCGACTTTCCTCATATGTTTTTTCATTGTTCCTTGCTTCAACCTTTTTGGACCCTCATTCAGAAACATCTCTCTCTTATTTTTGGTATTGATCTCCAACTTTCCTTCCCGGTAATTTTATTAGGCCCACTGGCTGCCCCTACTCCTCTCCCTTTAGATCCATTGGAGTTACAGTTGTTGGATCTTCTACTGACTGTAGCGGTGAAAATTATTCTTATGGAGTGGAAATCCTTTTCATCAGTTTCCTATCATACGTGGTGGGCTTGGGTCTCCTTTTTACGCAGTGCACACACTTCAGTTGATCAAGCTCACCTCTCTCCATCTATTTCTAGTGGGGTTTGGAAAGCTTTGGATGATTATATGGAATTGTCTTCCAAAGGGTTGGTTCCTCAGTTTCCTTTTGATGTGTTTGTCTAATTGTTGTCTGCTATTTGGTCTCTAGGCTGGGTTTGTCCTGTGGGAATCCTTCTTTTTCTCTTTTATCTCTTCTCTCTTTCCTGTCTTCTTTTCCTACTCATCCTCTCTTTACTCTTTCCCTTTTCTCCTCTCTTCTTCTTTTCTGTTTCCTCCCCTATCCCCTTCTCCACATTTGATAGTGATACGTTTGTTTTATTGCCTTGATAGAGGCTTCTACTTGAATGAAATCTATATCTCTCACAGGCTAATGTTCATTTTCTATATATATTCTCTTGGTTTACCTATCAATTTTAGCCCGTCTTGCATACCTCTATTGTATCGATTGTATCACTTGTATTGTATTTTATATTCATTATTCTTACCATTATTCTCATCAATAAAATTTTCTTGAACAAAAAAAAAAAAATATAGGTTTATTTTTATAAATTAAAGGTAGTTCTAAAAAGAACTGTTTTTTTCTTCTTTTTGTTGTTTTATATTGACCATGTCATGAGTGATGTAATATGTGACGTCATCAGCAGTGCATTGCACGCGCAAGTTATAGTGAGTCCAACTAACTATAACGTGGGAATTTCAATGGTTTTATGCGAGTAATTCTTCCAGCTAACTATAACTGGTGTGAAACCTATGTTTTTTTCAGTGAATATATATATATATATATATTCTTATTTTTTTTCTCGAGGTACATAGATGTGAAATTAAGAATAATATATCTATATTTCCCTCTGTGAAGTTACCTCTTCAATATATTGCCCAATATATTTCCCCTCAATATTCTTGTCATGATATTTTGACCCTTAGATATTCTGCCTTTAATATTCCCAGTACAAGTCCATTGAGCACAGAGAGCTTCTCAGCCATCCCTGGTGTGAGGACCCTGAATAGCAGCATATAGAAAGCTTTGCACATTGGCTCCATATTTATATCAAAGTTGCAGACAGTAGTTGTATACTGCCAATTTGGCTTATTCCACTCTGACTGGTCCATCTAAAGCCTTTGTTAGAAGGTGTTAGCTGGAAGGTGGGGTGGAGTGGAGGTTTCCAATGAGGAGACCCAAAACAAGGCTACAAAAGAAATGGAGGCTGTCACCAATGACTACCTGTTACCCTAACAGGAGCCCTACAATTAAGCATTGCCCAGGAACTTAAAAACGCTAAGCTGCATGGGGCGCTCATTCTTCTCTTCTCCACACCTAAACATCTGATCCACTTCAAAGGATTTCTGGCATGCTCTGCAGAAGCCAAACAATTTAGACTTGCTGTCTGGGCTCTTTCTCCATCCCTTCATCTTATGTAGCACTTGCATGTGGCAAATACAAAATGGATTCCAGTGTTGCTATGGCCACCTCTGCTCCTCATGTTCCTTGCACACACCCTTTGTATACAGAGAAACGCACACACACGCAACATCCAGTACCCACATGGATGGATGAAGGACTCAGTGGCAGTAGACTGGCAAACCAACTTTAAAGGTGCAAGCAGCCTGTAATTGGTTCCCCCTAGCACAAACACATAGAAAGGCCTGTCTATCTTGCCACTAGAAGCACTTTCCTGCACCACTATCTCTGATTGTATTAATTCTCAGTAAGGAGGGTGCACAGGGTGTGCCCCCTGTCCTCAGAACCTTTCTCGAGGTCCCAGTCAGAGGCACAAATGCCTATACTCCACACAAACGATGTTATGTATGCTGAAACATTGGTCAAAAAGCTAAAACTTGCTTTGGTGCACTCAAAGGAGGGGTGCATGCTTTCCTGAGCCATGCAGGGGGCCTTCTGTCAGAAGTGTTGGAGCATGGGACCTTAATAAATATTTGGTTTACTAGTCAGAATTTGTGTCTCACCCCACCTGGAAATAAAGTCCCTGCTCTTACTGGGCTATTGGAGCTCTGGACCTTGGACGTAGGCAAGAATTAATCAGAAACTGCAAATCAACATTGAAATTCAAAATAAATATCAATTATTGGGAGTCAATGACGAGATTTTTGTATGAGTTTAAAAATCTTTATTAAAAATCTTTTAGTAAGTATTTTCTTTATTTGTCATCAATAAGTAATCAATTCATCAGTAATACAATACAGAACAATAGCATTAAGTGTGTTCCATAAAGACAAATACCAATTCTAAGTCTAGGAAAGTTTCTTTTACAACCCATAAAGAGTTCCAAATCGAGAGGTGAAAGCATAAAACTTTAAGCAATTCAAATAACACTTCTCATGAAGAGAAGTTTAGAAAATTCAGTAGATTCTTGGAAATATAGCATTGATTCTGGCAAAGGATATTAATGGGTCTCAGCTTGGTGCTCATCAAAAAGCTTAGGAAAGTCTGCTTGGAGAACAGAGCTTCAGAGTGTCTGGGTGGCTGTATGAAGGAAAAACCTCTACCCAAGTCTAGGAATCCGCACTAATATAAAGTCTGATATCAGACAAATGTTGCAGCCGTCCAACGCTCCAGCCAATCGGATCACAATGTCTTCATGGGAATGGAAATCTTTCACCTTCTACCCTGTCTTGAAACAAAGACTTACAAATATTAATTGCTATATGTACCATCATTAACTACATTGTCGTGGTTTTGTTCCCACTTGCTTTTCTTCTACAAGACAAAAATTACCGGTTAGGTTTGGCATTCCAAAAATGAAACAATCTCTTTCTCACATATTCTAACTTACAATTCTTATTCATGAAGAAACATTTAAGTAACATTACCTACATTTTTTGATACACTAATGAATTCTATAAGAAATGTGTCAAGGGCAAGGTTGAAAACTATCTTTTTCTATTAAATCATGTTGGTTCAGCACATTTTATTATTGAAATCTTTACTTCTTCACATTACTAAGAATGTTGACCTAAGGTCAGTAAAAATAAATGAAAGAAACTCTGTAGTCATAAGCATTTCTAACTCAACACTTTGCAGATAGGGAAGCCTAGTTCGTCCAATTGCCTTTTAAAAAATGTGACTTCTCGTTTTAGGCCTACCTGTTATTTGTACACATTAATTGCATTAATTTGCGTTTATTGAAAACGCTTTATCAAAAACTGAACTAACAAAAAGACAAAAAAAGAAACTGAGGAAAGCAAGAAACAGGGAAAAAAAGGAAATCTTTACGCAATCAGAAACAGAATTAACTACACCGTTTAAAGAAACTGAAAGAACTCTAGACCTCAAATATTGTGGAACTACAAATTCTTTGGATCAAAAGAGAAAAAAGAATAAAACATCTAGTGGATGGGTCAACGTGATGCCCGGAACAAAAGCGGCAAAAAACGCTGAAGGAGAGGAGAAATACTACGACATCTTCTCTAAACCATCCACAACCAGTTCCAAACAAAGACAGACCAAAAGAAGCATCACTAGTTTAACTGAACCTTCCGACTTAACCATCGGTCTAAATGATGTCAAGCAAAAAATAGAAAAGGTAGCACAAACAACAAACAAAATTAAGGCTAACAGTTGTATAATAAATGATCTCACTCTTCCAGGAATTCAAATCAACGAAACACAGAGTATGACAGAGGGAAATAATGCAAGGCCGTCACAGGAGTTTGGAACCATATCGTCTAATGAAAATGACTCACAGAGGCACACGCGTCCATCAAATCAAATTGCGAACGACTGGCACGAAAAAAACTGCTCAGTCAACCTATAACTTGTAACATACAAGATGTCCTCCCCGAATGGAAAGGAATGGGGAATACTGGACTAACGCCAAATTGCCCCATAAGGAAAGAAATAACTGATGGTTTGACTTATGAAAAAATGCAAGATAATTTAGTTATTGTAAAAAGAGGTCTGAGTAGGCAGATTACCTACACAGAAAACGGAAGAAAAAGGGAAAATATAAGGGATGTAATGCCACAAAAAAAAGGACCGTACAACTAGTCCTTAAACCACTGTATGAATCAAGAGGCCCTCATGACATTCTTAATAGAGGAAACATCCTCCGACTAATGAAAAATCTACCAACTCGTGCAAGAATAACAACAGAAGATATTGAAACAGTGGGCTTTCAGGCAAATCCTGATGGCACACTGCCACTAACACTGATAACAGTACCCATCGGGCCAATAGCGGACTCTATCCTGAAAGAGCATGGATGCTTTCGCAAATGGGGTATATTGATTAGTCAACTCCCGCCAACAGTCTATCCGACACCCCTTTTAAACACTGGAAGCAATACAAAAAAAACCCAGTCCAGTGAAAGGAATCCAGTTTTCTCCATATTAAAAAATCCGTCGGGGAAATCAAACAACGAAGTTAGAATCTGTTCGATACCATTAGAGAAAGAGAACACAAAAGAGGCAAACAAACACTCGATTATGGAATCCCTCCATGGAACAAAGGATAACGGACAAGACCAAGTGCAAGAAAAGACCACGGCCTTTACAAAACTGAAGATATGTTCATGGAATATAAATGGGATCGGTGGACAAAGGAAGGAAGCTAAAATCCGAGGATTTTCAACTGAAACTCAAATAATATTACTCTAGGAAACTTGGTCAATAGACCCATTTATGTTGAAACATTACACAGGATACTTTGAACCAGCTGTTAAACATCAGAAATTTGGACGCCCTTATGGAGGGTTAGCAATATTTGTATCAAACGACCTAGAAGCAAAACATGAGTTAATCCATACAAACAACTCAAACCTTCTCGTACTAAAAATTCGCTATAAAGCTTGTAAAAGTATGCCTTATAAAACCTTGACTCTCATAAATGTATATATACCACCAAAACGGACCTCAAAGAAAGAGTTGACTACTGCCCTAAATGATCTTTTATTGGAGCAAATTTTGGAAGACTCTCTGGCAGATCATATTGTAACAGGGGACTTCAACACAAACTTGCTAATGCCTATGGAACAGAGCGACTTTGTTCAATCGCAAAATCATCAATGGGCAATCCTTGACCCTATAACGGAACCTAAAACCGATACTCGACAAAATAAAATAGGGATAAATCTGGTGAAGAATATGGAAGCGCTGGGCCTTAGAATATTGAATGGTAGATTTCGAACGGACTCCCCACCGGCTTGCTCATTTCATTCTAAAAGTGGTACTTCACGAATTGACTACACGCTGACGTCTTCATCTACCTTTAACAAGGTGACATCTTATACCTTGAATAAAGTTAAGGACAGTGATCATAGCCAGCACATTATTGTGATAAATATATTGTGCCCAAAATCTGAGACCTTCCAGACAACCCCTGGTGAGATCTGTACTATTAATTACAAGAAACTCATATGGAAATCCGAAAATTCGGAGGAGATCGCCGGATGGGCAAAAAAACTAGTGACAGTATCCATGGAGGAAGAAACAAGCATAGACATCATGGAACGATGGGAAAATTTCACCCAAAAAGTAGTCACAAATAATGCTAAAACAACAGGAACACAAAGAAAGAAAGGTGTGAACAGCAATATAATGGACGGCAGAGAAAATTACATCTTTCTCCCATATGCTGTAAGGAAATTGAGATGTACACGAAATCGGCTGAGGAGACAATTAATGAAGTCGCCACATAACAACGAATTAGCTGCTTTACTGAGAAATACAAACAGCAGATTAAAGAAATTGATTTGGAATGAAAAAAGTAAATCCAGACAAGATCTGTGGACAAAAATATTCCACGCAAGCACATTGTCAAATTCAAGGGAGTTCTGGAGACTAATTAATGGCCTAGCTCGACCAAATAAACACGGAATTGGAACTAGTCTATCCGAAAAACAATGGTTGATGTTCCTTAAAGCACATCTAAATCCAAACCAACCGTCTTTGATGCAAAGTATGGTCGACCCAAGTTCCACAAAAGCTGTTAAAGTAGGAGACAGTGAAATCCTAATAACCAAAAGTTAAGTAGCAAGCCTGATAAAAAAACAAAAAGACGGCGCCCCGGACCAAACGGCATTCCTTTTGCACTTTTCAAAGAAGCTCCTGAATTCTGGTCAAGCTATCTAACAGATGCTTTTAATGAAGTCGTCCAGAGGGAGCAAATCCCGAAATCATGGAAAGGATCGCTTATAACCCCCATATTTAAAAAAGGGAACTGACAACAACCAGAAAATTACCGCTTAATTACCTTGCAGGACACTGAAGCAAAGCTGTTTGCTGGAATTTTATTGGCGAAACTAACTGATTGGGCAAAAGAGAATCAGGTATTACCCCCAAATCAAACAGGTTTCGTCAAAGGCCTAGGTACGACCACAAATCTTTTAACATTAACAATATTAATCGAAAAAGCAATGTTAGCTAAACAACCTTTATATCTGTGTTTCGTAGACTTTAAATCTGCCTTCGATTGTGTTGATATAGAACTTTTATGGGTCAAACTAACTAAACAAGGTATATCAGAAAACCTACTAAAGATGATTAAGCTCTTGCACTCCGAAACCTGGGTTAGAGTTAGGACGGGTAACGGCTCAACATTGACCAAAATAATTCCAACATCGAGTGGCCTCAAACAGGGATGTGTGTTGGCTCCCTTACTTTTTAATTTATTTTTAGCTGACCTTACCACCGAATTAAATACAATTAATGCCCAGCCCTGAAGGTTAGCTTTAACTCAGATATCGAGTCTACTATACGCGGATGATGTCATACTCTTAAGTTGTACAAAGGTGGGGATGCAACGACTGATTGATGGCATCTCTAAGTATTCTGAGGCAAATGGTATGCACATAAACGAAGCCAAAACCAAGGTGATGGTAATTAAAAAAAACAAACGAACAACACACGCACACAAATGGATCCTGCAAGAAAAAAAATTGGAGCGAGTAGCGGACTATAAGTACCTGGGAGTAACGTTCAATGATAACGGCAAGTTCAATACTCAAAAACTCGACATTAAAAGGAAAGCAAACACCCTCATTGGTGCATTTAGATCAATTCAGAGAACCATTGGAGACTTGTCCTATCGCCCTTTATTGAAAACAATTGCAGCAAAATTACTGCTAACTCTAACGTATGGCAGTGAGGTGTTCAACGGAAAAGACGCAGACATCATTAACACCTCAGTTGCTAAAACGTACAGAATCTTATTTTCTCCTCCTAAGAATGCTTCTCAAGCCCAAGTGCGATTGGAATTTGGGCTAAATAACCAATGTTGTGCAAGGAAAGGGAACACAATGAAAGTGTGGAATAGAATAAAAAACGATCATGACAATGAAATGTCTCGTCTACTGTGGCTTGAAATAAAAAATAACCGGTCGCTAACTGCCAGCTCTTACTTAAATCTAGCAATTGAAGAGTTTGGTATAACACCTATCTGGAACATCACTGTTGCTCAGGAAAGTTTAAAAAAAGCGGTAAATAAACTAACTGGTTATCTCTCCTTGATAAAGGACAAAGACATTTTTGTTAAACGAAAGCACGCATGGCCAATTGTGAATGGTTTAAAAAAAAAGAAGATTCAAACTTACCTGGAAACTTCATGGTCAAAAAAAAACAAGCAAGTATTTATGAATGCTAGGTTTGGCCATTTTACGGGCTTATGCCACTTGGCACCATGGAAAAGATCAGACGAAAACTGCTTATGTAGACTATGTAAGTCAGGTCAAGAAGCTATTTTACACTTATTGTGTCTTTGTACTGACTTGAAAGTGGAAAGAAAAAGTACACTCAAGAAAATGTTTAATGAACGTTTTGTTAGGACTTGTAGGCAGGCACTAGTGGCGAGCTTAAACCCTGATGACTTGCCAATGAACTCAGCTTTTGTTAAATTTCTATTTATGGTCCAAAATAAGTTTGAAGCTTGTACTTGATTAATTTATGAGATGTGTGAATATGAACCTATTGAATTAACCAAAAATCCAATTTTAATCCATTGACTTTTATATCAGATTGATGAAAAATATTTGAACATATGGATAGTTTTTAGGATTTTTATAACTGCAAATGTTTTACCTGCTTTTTGTAAGATTTTAAGTAATCAAACAAATAAAATTTAATAATAATAATAATAATAACAATTATGAAATATGGGGAGAGGGCCCTCTAAGGTATATGTTCTATTCTATGACTAACAGTTGCATCACACCAAGGAATGAAACCTCGTGGAAGCCTCACTAGGGTGAAGATTTAGATGGGGGGCTTAAGAAGTTTAATTTTTCGGTAAAGTGTGGTAACCACCACCATTTCCTGTTTTCTTGTGCCACCCTGACAGACTAGACGTTGCATTTGGGAAATGCACCACTTTTTGAATTTGTGCTGAATTCCTCCGCTTTCATGTTTGTTTTTGTGTCGCAAATGCCTGTTATTATTTAGTCCCGAACATCTCTATATTCACTAACATCCAATTTGCACCTGTGCACGTGGCCTATGAGCATGCATGAGGGGGTCACTGGTCATCGATTTGTTTAGTGAAAGATAGCTGTTTGTGTGCACTTGGACGGGGAAAATAAAGGGGGGGGAGGGATACCAAAAACATCTTTATAGAAAGCCAGTGAATGGAAAAGAAAAAAACAGGTGCTATGCAAAAAACAATAAGTTTCATGGAATATAATTTGTGTCGATTAAAAGAATAAAGGGGCACTTTGCTTCTCACTAACAGAGATGCAGCAGTTTGGTTTCCTGATCGTAATGGCAGGAAATACCATCTAGGATTAATTCGAATTTTTATGGGAATTTCACTTCTTAAATTAATCAAACAAATGCGTCCCTTAAAATTTAATGGGCGACCCTTTGGGCGCAACTGATTCAAAGATCGCAAACTGCGATATTCCAATGTTCAAAATAACTTTATGTCAAATGTAAAAACATAGGAACTCAATAGTGGATTGAACTTGTTTATTCATTTATGAATTTATCCATGATTCCATTGTTGTTAATCACATTCTAGTGAATTTCATCAGTGGTTCATAAAACGATCCCAATGAATTTCGTGCCTCAAGGGCACTTCATCAGGGGCAATCTGGAATGAAAATATATAATGAGGATCCACACTATGCGTAACAAAAGGTCAATGACATACAATGATGTAGACCAATAGATGTAATTTAAAGAAAACCAAGTGGTGTTTGCTTAAACAAGAAAAAGCAGTGCATCCAAGTTGGAATCCGTATTGGGTGAAAAGCTTTTGTAAGAGACGGTGCTCTAAGAATAGAAAAGATGTTTAAAGTGCCCTAAAAATAAAGGAACGGTGTGAATCATGCTAGTTGAAAAAAGGTATTAAAAAAACGAGGTTGCAGTGATCGTGTTAAAAAGTTCGGTACAATCAGAACCCAAAGTAGTAATAGCGTACTATTATCACAGACACCACTACGCAAATACCGCGATTGTGCGCCAAAATGAAACGAAAATGGAATCGTGAAAAACGCTTACCTATAAGACCGTGAAGGTCTAAGTGATTGTGGAGTCAGCCACCATATGGATAGCGTCGTGTTTGTGAACGGAAAGTGCAGGAACAAGTTTATAAGAGTAGACATAGACAAAGTCAGAAAAGCGTGTCAGTAAGGATAGAAGCTACCTTTCCACTTCTTAAATTAAGCAAACACATATTTGCGTTTTAAGCGCCTTCAAAAATTACTTTGCAGTTTTAGTAAAAGTGGCAAATCAAATTCGTTCAAAGTGAACACTGCGACCAAATAACAGAAGTTTGGTGTAAGATGTTCAGCCTTCTTGTTTATCCATTCTTTACTCTATAGCAGCTGGTCTAGATCAGGAAGCCAATGTCGCCTCTATCAATTTGTGTCCAATGTAGGCCCAGGAGGCCCTAATTCCTGTCTGAATTTCAGGATTAGCACTGGGTTTGTGCCTCAGTTGCATTTAGATTTAGTGCTTGAAAATTTAGCTTGTGTGGATAACCTTTTTTTTCAAAGCAATTTATTCATCTTCAACAAACTTTATTAGGTTTTTTTCAGTTAAAACTATGAAAGTCTTACAAATATCAATTGAAATCCACGTATATACAAAATAACCGTGTGACAGTTTTAAAATGACTACCTTGTAGATAACCTTTTTTTCATAGCTCTTTATTTATGTCTCATCTTTATAAATCTACCATACTTATCATAATTTGTACTTAAGACTTTTGCCCTATTCGGATCATACATGTTGTGATTTTTAAACGTGGTGTATTATTTCACGCGATAAAAACTATATATCTAGAACAATAATGAAATGTCTTGTTTGCAAAAGCGCAACATAGCGTTAATTCACATTCACTAAAATTGCAGCACTATACTTTATATCATGTCACGTAAACATTCCGTTTGAGTCTTTCCTAAATGAACTTAATCTTGGACAAAAACATGTCATCCAGACAAATGTTAATAAATAATTGTGGAGGTGAGTGGACCACTAGGCGCCAACCAATGCTTGGTATAAACCCCACTCATCCCCGGCATTATGGCCACTATATCATAGGAACCACCTATGTCTTACATGTGCTCCTAACTTGACTTCAAGGAGGGTGCTCATTCCACAGTCAGGGTCACTGGAATTATGTGATTTTGTGGCTGCGTTCATTTTTCCACATAATTATGGATTTGACGCATTTGCCATATAGACCATGATCTGCTGCATAATCTGCATGTTTTACAAAAAAAATGTTTTTAGCTCAAACGGATAATAAGTTACTAAAAACATGGCACCGTGTTTGTGCGCTGTGAAAAAACAACTGGGCGTCTTTCAGATGCTTTTTTCTGTATTTCATTGTTAAAATGGTTCGAATGAGGTGAAATGTTTGCCCAGACAGTTCTACCATGTGTAATACTATCAAAAAGTGCTGCATTATACCGAATAATTTGCCTTTTCTTGCCACATAATTTAGTCAACCTTGTCTCATAGTTTGGTGCTCCCATGCCACATAATGCCAGCGGCCCTTCCTTCAGCTCAGGTGGATAACTTTAACCCTGGCATGCATCTGGCCTTTCTGGCCCTACATTGGACACTACTGAATGAAAGCGCCACTATAACTCATCACGTTCTCAGTCTCCCATAAGCCTCTTACAGTGAGCAGGTAATTAACCTTGAGAGACGTGCAATTATGTCATTCAAATTTACTATTTATCCAAACAGTATGGGGATAGAGAATCATTTACTAACAGTAATGTAAAAAAAGAGTCTCCTATTGGTTCTGCGTCACACGCTGGCAGAAAAAGAGAGTAATTAACAATAAAATGGCAATTTTGCCTGCTGTAATACCTTGGTGAAGAGTGGGAGCGGGAATCAACGCTCAACTAAACTGTAAATTAGAGGAGGGCAAGAGCGTCTCTGGTGCTTTATGCACAGGTTCAAAATAGAAATGTAGTTCAAATTCGACTAAAATACTTCCATGCTGTCTAAAAATATCTGCACCACAGCTCCACTTAGCAGTATCATTACTTAAGATGGTGCCTGGTGTCAAATGCATTCCATTTCTCGAGCTTGTATATTTTTGGCTCAGCCAGGTATCCTCCAAGCACTGCCTGGTAATAATAACAGGACAGAAAAAAAAAATGGGAATCTTAAAGCGTGGAGAGAGAGAGAGAGCAGAGATGTGATAGGATCCAAACAGGCAAGACAGGAAAGAGACAGGGCAGAGAGAATGATTTGATAGGGGAAGTTTGCGAAACTTATATTATGAAACAGGGGGGGCGTGGCTTGGCTCCGTGGGTAATGGCAGCGCCTGAGTGAGGCTCCGGCAGGACACCGGGAGAATTCCTTTTCTAAGCACACAGTTCCTGCTTTGTGGTCATCTCTTACCGTCGGAACGCCTCCGCAATGCAGCGGCACCCTTGAGGACTTTTTCCCGGCGTTGGCGGCAGAGGTATTTACAGTTACGCTTTTAGGGACGCTCCGGTGTTCGTGGCCGCCATTTTGCGGCTCCAGTCACGGAGCAGTCCCCTGGTGAAGGCGTCTGTGTTCCCTGCCCAGAATGAGCATTATTACCGCTATGCCTTCAGACCGCTTCTAACTCCCTCTCAGGGACCGCGCTTCATGTCTCGCCTGCTCTAAGCCATACGCCTGCAGCTTAATATCTCCTCACACAGCGCGGCCGCCATTTTGAGCGCTCCGGAGTCTTTCTGCATGTATAGCGGTATTCTTATCACGCTATCATTTCACCTCACGGCTTGACCTTTCATGGACTCATTATCTTTCTGGCTACTTATTGAAACGACTTTTTCTCTTCATTTTTCGTTTTAATACCAGTAGGGACAGTAGATTGCTTATTGTCCCCACCAGTCAGTATGTTTACATGGGAATTCTTTCAACGTTGCAGATGCTTCATTCCTGTCTACCACTAACTTTATTGGCGAACTGGTGATGTGTACTACTAATCAAATGTGCGGTTTGGAAGTTCTCTTCACTCCTGCTGAGTCCCATTTGTACTTCATTTGTTCATGAGCTTCAGACCTGAATTAAATTTTTTTATGTGACACAATTCAGTGCAAGTACCCATCCTCCTGCATTGCGCGCTCCATGTACGCACTTGTATCTTCATTGACTTTTCTCGTTAAAACACGCGCATGGGTTATATTTGTCTGAGCTCCATCTTTATTTCCATCAGCCTTGCGCCCTCTTAACTGAGGTTGTGTCTAGTGCTTTTACTTGCTACCACCAATTGTCCTCCATTCTTCGCTCTTGGCTCCTTTACATGGGAAAACAACAACACATGTCTCGCTTTTCATCTAAGGCACCTACAAAAGTGGCTTTTGTTAAGAACTCTAAAGTTTTTTCGGCTCTATCCCAACTAGAAGACTCTCTTCCTCTTTCAGGCTCGGAGGCATCCATGGAAACGCCCTCTCCTACTTCCTCAGGAAAAGTAACTGCTAAACGGCTAAAAAAACACCCTCCGTCCCCACCTAAATCATCGTCACCTGTATCCATGGAGCTATTATTGGAGGAAATCCGGTCTTTTCGTCCTTTCCTTGAGGAAATTGGAACTTTACGCCCTTTTATGGAGGAGACTAATACCAAACTCCAAGTTCTCACAGACAATTGGTCTCAAATTGAAACGAGAGTCTCTACGGTGGAGCAATCGGTCGCATCTTTTCAAGAATCTCAAACTAAAGTTACACACTTGTCTTCACAGGTAGGAGCTCTTCAAAAGCAGGTGGAGGAGTTAGAAAACAGAGGCAGGCGTAATAATCTTCGCATTTACGGCCTGGCGGAAGGTCTCGAAGGGTCCGACCCGCCTGCCTTTTTCAAGTCCTTCCTTCCCAAACTGCTACATCTACCACAGGATACATCTCTCAACATCCAACGTGCGCATCGTCTAGGCCGTCTGCCTACATCCCTCTCCATGTCACAAAGGCCAAGAGGTGTTATCCTTTATTTCCTAGAGTACACTGACCTCCTGAAAGTTTTAGCGGCTGCCAAGGCTCTTCCCAAACTGTCTTGGCTTGATTCTCCATTGTTCTTCGCCCAGGACTATGCCAAAGCAACTGCTAATCGTAGAAAAGCTTTCCTCGACATGAGAGAGGTCCTTCGTGCCATGGGTGCCCGATATGGCCTGTATCTTCCATGTCTGTTTAAGGTCACCTACAATAACAAGACTACCACCTATGAGGATCCTGTGAGATTGCAGAGCTTCATTAATGCACATCATACTTCTACCATGGATACCACTGGTCCTTCGTCCTCCTCTCCTGGCTGACTTCTCGCATCACACGCCTGTTTGAAGATTCCAGCTCTCTCACTGATGTGCTGTTGTTCGCCTCATGTTTTTGGCTGACTTTTTGGTTATGTTAGCAAGTTCTTGTTCTCCTCTTACGTTCTACTAATCTGTTTTCCCCTTTTTGCAATTTTCTGCTTGCTTGTTCATTCTACTCCTTTTTCATATTATGATGTATTTTATTAAGTTTCGTTCCCTTATCTTCATTTATTGTTATTGCTCTTTGTATTATCGTCTCCGTTTCACCTTGTCTTTGTTCCCACAGGAACTCCTCATCGTACAATGACGTCTCCCAGGTTCCTTCCCGGCTGCCCTCAGTTGTGTTGTCTTACCTACCTGGCTCCTCCCCCCCTCAATTTCTTCTCATACTTCCCCTTAGTAGGTATGTTTTCTTTATGTTTTTTGTACCTTTCTTGTTTTTTGTTCCTCTTCACTTCCCCTTCCTTCATCAATGAATTCCTGTTTTGCTTTGCGATGATGGTTTCTTTCTCCTCAGGTTATATTTCATCTTTCCTTCCTTTCTTTCATTTCTGTTTCTTACTCCTGTCTCCATCCTTTCGCGCTCCCTTTCTATTTCTCACTCTTTACTCGTCACTCTTTGATCTCTTTCCTCTTTATGATCTCAATCTTCAAGTATATTTCTTCCATCTTCCTCAGTTTCCTTTCATCTTTCTTCATCTCTTTTTCCTCGTTCATTCATTTGTCTCTACCTTCTTTTCTTCTATTTCTCATTACTTCTTTGAATCATTGATTGACCAATTTATAGCTTTCATGTGTACACTATGTCTTTAAATTTGGTCTCATGGAATGTTAAGGGTATTAACTCCCCAATTAAGCGTCAGCGAATTTTATCTCACTTAGCTAAATTAAATATTGACATTGCATTTCTTCAAGAAACTCACCTTTCGGACAAAGAATCTGACAAACTTAAAAGAGGTTGGGTGGGTGACGTCTTTTTCTCACAGGGCGATGGGAAACGTAATGGTGTTGCCATATTGTGTCGTAGGTCCCTTCCTATAACGGTCGTATCTCAAGAATCGGATACTAATGGCAGATGGATTCATGTCAGACTATCACTTAGAGGTGTTCCAATCTCTCTCCTTAATGTTTATGGTCCCACGGCTGGTGAACCCCATTTTTGGGCTGACCTTTCTCCCCGCATCACCCAATTCATGGATGATAACTTCATCCTTGCGGGAGATTGCAATCACCCTTTTGATCCTTTTCTGGACAGGAAATCTGATGCCACTTATATTCCTACAAAATCGCACAAATTGTTCACCCAAGCTATTTCACAACATAAGCTTGTTGATTCCTGGCGTTTATGTAACCCAACTTTACAAGAATTCACTTTTTATTCCCCCCACCATCGGTCCCAATCACGTCTTGATTATATTTTTGTCTCCCACGCACTTACTCAAACCCTACAGGCGGCAGAAATTGGCCCGATTTTACTTTCTGATCATGCTCCTGTACTGGTTAGTCTTGAAGTTTTACCCAAAACTGATGGTCCTAAACGATGGCGTTTCAATAATGCCCTCCTTCTGGATCCCAACTTTTCTGCTTCTTTTTCTGCCTTTTTTGATGAGTTTTTCCTTTTTAATGATATCCCACCCATTTCGAAACATACTCTCTGGGATACCTTTAAAGCAGCTGCTCGTGATTTTATTATTAATTTTGTTGCTAAAAAACGTAAATCTGCCCGCCAATTTACCAAAACCCTTCTCCATGACATTAAACGATTGGAACACGCCTATTTCACTTCACATTCCTCAGATAGTCTGACATCTCTGGTTGCTGCCAAAATTAAATTTAATGAAAAGTCTACTGAAGATGCTTCTTTGTATCTGCTTAAATCTAGTGCCAAGTTTTATGGTGGTAGGAACAAAGCCGGGAAGATTCTTGCTAATTACTTAAAGGTTAAACAAAATAAAGTTAATATTGAATCAATTTATGATGATACTGCCCATTTACAACACAAAGATGCTGACATTCTTGCTACTTTTTCACATTTCTATGAATCCTTATACACTTCCGACACATTGTCTTCTCCTCAGACTCTTGCTCATTTTTTCTCCACCATTCAAACCCCTACTTCCTTCCCTCTTGACCTTTCCTCCTTAGAATCTGACGCCTCACAGACAGAATTGCTTGCCGCCCTTCATCGTTTAAAACTGAACAAAGCCCCTGGCCCTGACGGGTTCACTGTTGAGTTTTATCTTCACTTTTCGAAGCTTCTTATTCCAAAACTCCACTCCCTTATACACTCTTTTACTGAATTAGGTACTTCTTCCGGTACTTTTTCAGACACCCATATCTGTCTAATTCCCAAACCTGGAAAAGACGTCCAATATTGTAAAAATTATAGACCTATTTCCCTAGTTAATATAGATTACAAAATCTTCGCTAAATTATTAGCAATGAGATTAGATCATTTGCTCCCTGACCTACTTGGAGATGAACAATCAGGCTTTGTTAAAGGCCGTTACATTACAGATAACACAAGGCTCTTATTCAACATCTTAACAAAATCTTCCCATCTCCAATCTCCTCTTGCAGCCATAGCCTTAGATGCTGAAAAGGCATTCGACAGGGTCGAATGGCCATACCTTTTTCACACTCTTAATTGGTTTGGGTTCGGTCCTAAATTTATCTCCCTAGTCTCGTTGTTATATTCTCATCCACGTGCTGCTGTTTTCGCAAACGGCCAAATTTCTCCTTATTTTGATCTTGGTAGAGGTGTCCGTCAAGGTTGTCCTCTCTCACCCTTCCTCTTCAACCTGGCCCTAGAACCTTTTTTATCCAAACTCCGTCAAAACCCTAATATTACTGGTTTTCGTACTAAAGACCTTTCCGTAAAACTAGCTGCTTACGCGGACGACATTTTATTATTTATTTCGAATCCTACTGTTTCCATTCCTGCTTTTTTAGCGGAAGTACAACACTATTCCTCAATCTCTGGTTATAAACTTAATAACGATAAATGCGAAACTTTACCTTTGACAAAGTTTACTTTTAAGAATGATTTCATTGCCTCAAACTTCACCTGGAGTCCTTCCAATATTAAATACCTAGGTTTACATATTACCCCCTCAATCCATGATACTGTCTCCCTTTGTTTAACCAAATGCATCCAGAAAATATCTGATCTCACAGCTAGGTGGCATCCTCTTTACCTGTCCTGGTGGGGTCGCCTTGATACTATCAAGATGATGCTCTCCCCTGTTATTCTTTACACCTTATCCAATATTCCCGTTCCCATTCCGGCTAAATTCATAAAAAAAATAAATTCAGTTTTATCTTCCTTTCTTTGGCATAAAAGCAAACCCAGAATGTCTTTAGCTAGGCTCACTCGTCCTGCCTCCGAAGGTGGGGTTAACTTTCCAAATTTCTCCGCTTATCACAAGGCTTTTCTGCTACGTCAGTCATCCTTCTGGTTACAGGACCCTGATTCTCCCTGCCCTTTGTGGACAAAGGTAGAGCGCCTTTTTCTCTCACCTTTCTCTTTCGCTGAATGCATCTCCTTTTCCCGTAAGCCTGCCTCAATTCTTACCCCTATTCATAAGTTTACCCTTAAACTCCTCCTCTCCTCTCACCCTCCGCCCCCTACTTTTATTGCTGACTTCCTCACCTCCACTATATGGCATAATAAGTACCTTTTGATCCGGGGTAAACCCATTCTATGGAAGTCTTGGAGATCCAAGGGGCTGCTTTGGGTCTCCCAATTGTTTTCACAATCCACCTTCCTACCCTTTTCCACTCTTCGTCTCGCCTTTCACTTACCCCTCTCTTCTCTTCCCCAATATCTTCTCCTAAAAGCGTCAGTCATGGACGTGTATAATAAACTTCCTGGCACTCCTCCTCCTACACCTACTCCTGATCCTATTACTCACCTCCATTCTACTTTACTAACCTTTCCAAAAGCTTCTGTTCTTTATAAACAGCTTCATACACACACTCTTCCCAGATTTAAAAGCAAAGTTGAGGAGCAGTGGGAGACTGATCTTTCCCTATCCTGGCCAACTTCCCTTTGGGATAGGATCTGGTCAAAGATTCGTAAATCATCCAGGGCTGCTTCCCTAATGCAATCCCTATTTTTCATTTATAACCGTCTATTACACACTCCTTCCACCCTTCACAAACCTTTCCCCACCACACCAGACACCTGTTGGTCATGTACCTCCCCAAATGCTACCTTGTTTCACATGTTGTTTCTTTGCAAGAATGTTCATGCCTTCTGGTTACAAGTCTGGGCTCAAATCAATGTCATTTTTTCCACTAATATTCCGTTTTCAAATGCTCATATTTTCCTGGGTAGCCTTTCTCCTTGTTGGGACCGCAATGATCTTAATGTTCGAATTGTTGACTTATTATTAGCGGTTGCCTTTCAACAGATCACGGTCAATTGGAAGTCTACGTCCAGTATTACTTTTAAAGCTTGGTGGTATAATGTGTGTCATAACCACAGACTCGATACTGCTTTTGTTTTTCCTCCACAGATGGCGACTAAACGTGCTGAATTATGGCTTCCTATTACATTATATTTAGATAAATGTACAACCCGTTCTTTTCGCCCTCGACCTGCTCAGCAGGAAGTTCCTAAACCCCCTTGATACCCTTCACATTTCTTCATGTTCAACTATACTATTTTACTGCATAGCCGTATTTGCATTTTATTACATTGCTTATTTATTGTGCCCTTCATTTTTTATGCTTTCTTATTTATGATTCACTTTTATTTTTTGTATTGCTTATTTCGAATTACATTGTTCTTCTTTCTTTTTATTACTCCATCATTGTATGTTTCTATTTCCCCTCCCCCTTACTCCCTTATTATTATTTCTCCACTATTATTTCCCTATTAGTATTTGTTCCTATTCTGTATTATTACCATGCACTTCTTTAATAAACTTGATTTTTGAACTCAAAAAAAATATTATGAAACAGAACCAATCAGTCGTATCCAGGTGAAGAGTGAAGTAAAACCGCTGCAGTCGATGTTGCTGCTACAGACTCCAAAATAACCTTTCCTCTCAAAAATGGTAATACATTAAAATAGCATTGAAATAAAGGAAATAGGAGAAATGCAGCAAATCTGATTACGGTTAAAACCTCCACTTCATGTTTCACTCAGTATTGGCACTAACTAGTGAAAAGCCTTTAAGTAAATTGTGACTGTTACTGTAATAGTCACAATTTACTTAAAGAGGTGTTGTAATAGCATTACTACATATCTTCCTAAAAATGAAAAGTCAAAAATCTCTCCAATGTGGGCGAAATTATTTGTTTAACTGCCCCATGTATTGCTGGACACCTTTATGTAGTTTGGGATTTTTAATAAGTATGGTCGTAAAATCCGTTCTGCTCGCGGAATTTGCGCATTTTTGGCAATTTCGTGTTCCTCGAATCGCGCAAATTTGTCCAAAAATCCTCAATTCGCAAGCTGGCGGACTTTTTTGCTTGGTCGCGCTTGAAAAATACAATATCGCGCGAGCGGCGTTGATTTACCGCGTTTCTGAGTTCGGCAAGTTGTTTTTCTCCCGGTTTGCGTGTGCTGCGCCATATTGGATCTTGCTGCGTGATCGCGCGAGAGTTTTTCGACCGTGAGTATGTCATCGCGGCCCGCCATCTTGCACAGCGAGAGTTTGACAACGCGAGTACATCAGAAGGGCCCGCGATCACGCATCACTGGAGTAAACAATTGCGAACACGTAGATGCGGCGCGCAGCTGACTTCCAGCGGGAGATTTGAACAGCTCGCTTTCCCGAACTTGCAAAAATTGCAATTCTGCACAAGAAATGCACCGCAGGTAGCATAAACCTTCTGAAAATGATGATTTTGATCAGAATAACTCCTCAGATTGACATTTGGCTGCACTTTTTTGTGCAAGGAGTCTATTTTTTGGGGGGGGGATGGGAGGAAGG
Organism: Lissotriton helveticus; assembly: GCF_964261635.1. NCBI lineage: Eukaryota > Metazoa > Chordata > Amphibia > Caudata > Salamandridae > Lissotriton > Lissotriton helveticus. The sequence continues at coordinate 683,972,510 of NC_136070.1, read as the reverse complement.
AAGTGCCCCAGAGTCTCCAACTTCCTGTTCCTGTCCAACAGGCTCCTCCCAGTGCTGTGTCCATGTCCTGGTCACTTTTCATTTGGATCTGGAGCTGGAAGGATTACTTTTTGTGGCTGCTGCTGGATATTTGTATTTGAGGACTTTTTGGGCTTTGGAGTTTGAATCACTTTTGGATTTCAGATATTACAAGTAAGTTGGTGTTGTTTGCTTGGGGCATTGCAATTGCTGCAACTACAATTTTAAAACTTTTTCACAACTTTAAAAAAAATATATTGTGGGTAGCCACAGTATCCAGTAGGCCCAGGGTTAGTCATGGGTGCATGATACAATTGTTAGTTTTGTTGAACTTAAATCTCATTTATGTCATGGCATTTTAGCTCACTGTTATATGTGGATTTTTTTTTTTAATTATGGGGTGTCTGTAAAGCAACACTAACCAGTAGGCCCAGGGGTAGTGAGTGGTGTATGGACCAAGTCTTTCTGTGGGGTGTCTTGAATTTAAACATGATTGAGGGCATGGATGTATTGGATTGGGGTGATTTTTGTGTGTTTTTCGACTTTTTGGGGTGTTGTTGGGGCCTGGCCATGTGGGTGGAGGCCATTTTGAGGCCTGGTCCAGGCAGGGCCTGGCCATGTGGTGGGGGTCAAGGCTCCATTTTGAAGCCAGGCAGTGTGCTCAGGCCTGCACCCGGTGTGCCTTGCTGGCATCCATTATGCCCAGGGGTACTCAGTGGTGCATGGACCAAGTCTTTCTGTGGGGTGTCTTGAATTTAAACATCATCGAGGGCATGGATGGTATTGGATTGGGGTGATTTTTGTGTGTTTTTCGACTTTTTGGGTTGTTGTTGGGGCCTGGCCATGTGGGTCGGGCCATTGTGAGGCCTGGTCCAGGCAGGGCCTGGCCATGTGGTGGGGGTCAAGGGGCCATTTTGAAGCCAGGCAGTGTGCTCAGGCCTGCACCCAGTTTGCCTTGCTTTCATCCATTATGCCCAGGGGTAATCAGTGGTGCATGGACCAAGTCTTTCTGTGGGGTGTCTTGAATTTAAACATCATTGAGGGCATGGATGTATTGGATTGGGGTGATTTTTGTGTGTTTTTCGACTTTCTGGGGTGTTGTTGGGGCCTGGCCATGTGGGTGGAGGCCATTTTGAGGCCTGGTCCAGGCAGGGCCTGGCCATGTGGTGGGGGTCAAGGGGCCATTTTGAAGCCAGGCAGTGTGCTCAGGCCTGCACCTGGTTTGCCTTGGTGGCATCCATTATGCCCAGGGGTACTCAGTGGTGCATGGACCAAGTCTTTCTGTGGGGTGTCTTGAATTTAAACATCATCGAGGGCATGGATGGTATTGGATTGGGGTGATTTTTGTGTGTTTTTCTACTTTTTGGGTTGTTGTTGGGGCCTGGCCATGTGGGTCGGGCCATTTTGAGGCCTGGTCCAGGCAGGGCCTGGCCATGTGGTGGGGGTCAAGGGGCCATTTTGAAGCCAGGCAGTGTGCTCAGGCCTGCACCCAGTTTGCCTTGCTTTCATCCATTATGCCCAGGGGTCCTCAGTGGTGCATGGACCAAGTCTTTCTGTGGGGTGTCTTGAATTTAAACATCATTGAGGGCATGGATGGTATTGGATTGGGGTGATTTTTGTGTGGTTTTTGATTTTTTGCGGTGTTGTTGGGGGCTGGCCATGTGAGTGGGGGCCATTTTGAGGCCTGGTACAGGCAGGCTTGGCCACGTGGTGGGGGTCAAGGCTCAAGGGGCCATTTTGAAGCCAGGCTGTGTGCTCAGGTTTGCACCCAGTTTGCCTTGCTTTTATCCATTATGCCCAGGGGTACTCAGTGGCGCATGGACCAAGTCTTTCTGTGGGGTGTCTTGAATTTAAACATCTTTGAGGGCATGGATGGCATTGGATTGTTGTGATTTTCTATGTGTTTTTTGACTTTTTGGGGTGTTGTTGGGGCCTGGCCATGTGGGTGGGGGCCATTTTGAGGCCTGGTACAGGTAGGGCCTGGCCATGTGGTGGGGGTCAAGGTTCAAGGGGCCATTTTGAAGCCAGGCAGTGCGCTCAGGTCTGCACCCAGTTTGCCTTGCTTTCATCCATTATGCCCAGGGGTACTCAGTGGTGCATGGACCACGTCATTCTGTGGGGTGTCTTGAATTTAAACATCATTGAGGGCATGGATGGCATTGGATTGGGGTGATTTTTGTGTATTTTTCAAATTTTTGGGGTGTTGTTGGGGTCTGGCCATGTGGGTGTGGGCCATTTTGAGGCCTGGTCCAGGCAGGGCCTGGCCATGTGGTGGGGGTCAAGGCTCCATTTTGAAGCCAGGCAGTGTGCTCAGGCCTGCACACAGTTTGCCTTGCTTTCATCCATTATGCCCAGGGGTGCATAATGGATGCATGGACCAAGTCTTTTTGTGTGGTCTCTCTTCTATTAATTTAAACATCCATTTTGGATTAGGATTGCAATTTTTATTTTGTGTCTTTCCGTTTTTGGGTGTGTTGTTGTAATAATAATAAATGCAATGCCTAGTTGCAAATATTAGTTGAAGCACGACAAATGCAACATTTATTTAACTGGTGTTCCTCTGGTTTCCTTTCCTTTTAGGTGCACGAGAGAATCACATCAGTCATTGTTCATCATCATTCGTGCCAGGAAGAAGTCCTGCAGCGGTTTGTGCAGCACAACGTCGCGTGACGTCACGTGTGGCCACAGACAACTCTGCAACTCGTGCAACAGCGGCCAGCTGTTCTGACATCTGAAGAAGATGGGCCCAAAGAAAGGTGGCCGTAGCTCCTCTAGCAAAAAAGTTGCCAATGCCACTGCCAGTAAGAAGGAGCAGAAAAAGCAAGTGGCGCCATTTACCAAGGAGACTGGTGAGCCCACAGACACATTTTTTGGGGAAAAAACCTACGCCTGCAGCAGCAGCGGTGTCCACCGGGGACCAAGCTGGGAGCAGCACCTCCGCTTCATTGGGCTCAGTGCCAAAACACCGAGTTAGGTCCAAGGCCATGAGTGCTGCAGAGGCAGCCACTTTAGTTTCTCAATCACTATCGTGATGTTGGCTCATCGCAATAAAGTAGCATCCAATCAATGCAGGGTGTAACTCATCTGGCGAGTGTTCAACAACCACAGCCACAACGACAACCACAGGTGCAACTAGTACAAGCGCAAGTACATGCGCAAAGAGGGCGCAAGGAGAGGCGCAAGGAGAGGCGCATGGAGAGGTGCAAGTAGAGGCGCATGGAGAGGCGCAACTAGAGGCGCATGGAGCGGCACAACTGCCCACAATGCTTGTTCCTCCAGAACTAGTAGCATATCAGGAAATCGAGATTCAAGTGGAGGTATCATCCGAGGAAGCCACTCCTCCTGATGATGATCCATTGTCTTCCAGATCCCCAGCACCATAAAGGTCAAGTAGGGCTACTACTACAAGTTCTTCTTCAAGCACCCTTCCTTCTGAGGATCTTAATGTTGATTGGAACCCACCAATGCAGTCTGAGAGTGAGGCACGCCATGAGACGACAAAGGTAGCTAAGCCTAAAAGGAAGGTTCCTGCAAGGCTTTCACTTATGGCTGATGATGACGACGAACAAGAAGTGTATTCTGCTGCTGATGAACAGTCTGACGACCCAGTCATCACAGTCGTCACTCCAGCCTCAGCGGGCATGCAGCAGACAGACATTTTGACCCTATCCCGAATTGCTGCTGAGCGTGATGTGGGCGGCGTGGCACTGGTACCACCACCGACACCAATGCAGTTAACTACTACACCAACGCGATCTACAGCTTCCATATTTTCTCGTCAGAAGGGCCAGCAGGGACCTCCATTCAGATCAACCTCCATTACCTCAAGTAATGGTGCTGTAAGTGCACAACAGAGTCAAATTCAGCCACGCCCATCCTCCACTTCATCTGGCATTGAAAGTAGCACCTCCACCACCAGCAGACATCTCCAGTCCCCAGTTTGGGACTTCTTTAGTGTTAGCAAAATGGCGGAAAACATGGTCGTTTGTTCGATTTGTAAAACTGTAGTTCGTCAGGGTAAGCTTGGTACCAACTTTGGTACCGGAGGCCAGAGAGGTCATCTCCAAAAACACCGCACTATCATTTGGGAGGCGCACATAAGGAAGATCCGGGAAGCCAAAAGTACAACAAATCCAAATGTATCCATTCATATTGCATCTGATGATGACGAGGGGCTGACCATGCAGGGGGGAAGTGAAGAAGCGACAGACATTTTTTCTGATACACCCAGTACCCCTGGCAGCAGCACAACAGTGGTAGCGCCCACACCCTCTACCCCAGCAACATGTATGAGGCACACTAAGAGTCTGGGAGAGACACCAATGCGTAAAAGGACATCAATGAGCCTAACTGGGTTGAAGAAGTCTGGATCATCATCATCACATATGAAAACAGTCCAGACCACCATTAAAAGTATGTTTTGGTCGGAGGCGCCATTTGAACGCAACCACCCAGCGGCACTTCTGTATAACGCAAAGCTGGCTAAAATGCTAGCGCTGGACCTTCTCCCTTTTTCTTTCGTGGAAGGGGTGGGTTTTCTAGAATTTGTGGCAACAGTCTGCCCTAAATGGAAGGTTCCTAGCAGTTCCTATTTTGCCATAGTTGTGGTTCCAGCACTACATGAAGATGTGCTGGGAGTGATTGGGTCAGCTTTGCAGAAGAATGCTGTTCACACTATCCACCTGACAACAGACATGTGGACCAGTTGCCAAGCCGTGGATTACATGTACATCACTGCACACTGGGTCTCTTTTGCAGGGGTGAAAGAGAAGCTATCTGCAGGTGTTGACCATGCCACAATTTTTCAAGCGAGTCGGAAACATGCAACAGTAGCCATGTTTGCGGTGGAGAAATCTCATACTGCATTAAACATTTTGGATGAGTTTAAGAGTAAGGTCTCTAAATGGCTGGTGCCAAGAAGTCGCATGATTGGTTATGTTTCCATAGATAATGGCAGTAATATAGTTAAGGCCATGCAAGATGGTGGCTACTTCAGAGTGCCGTGTGTTTGGCGCACTGCAATAACATTATTGTTCAAGATTTCTTGAAAAGAGAAGACACAGTCAGCAAGTTACTGACCACCTGCCGAAGAATCTGCACACATTTCAGCCATTCTTTTAAGGCCCGGAAGGAGATGAGGATCATTCAACGTAGCCGTGGAGTGCCAGTCAAAGGACTCATCCAGGAGGTGGCAACACGTTGGAACTCAACCTTCTACATGCTTGAACGTCTGTTTGAGCAGTACTTGGTAATCAATGAGTATGTCAATAGCATTAACATACGGTCTTCTGCTGTGAAAGACATGAGGCTAGAGCCGGAGAAATGGGACCTAGTTAAAAGCCTGACAGACATGCTTCGTCCTTTTGAGGTCTTAACCCGTGAAGTCAGCAGGGAGGACTGTAGTTGGGGCAAAGCTATCCCATTGTTGTTCATGCTAGAGCAACAACTGAAGGGGGTGTCTTCAACGTTCCACGCTAATGTTCACAAACAAGATGCATATCGGTTGCCGGAGAGCTTATTTAGCCGCCTACTTGTCAAAGAAAGGCTTAAAAGAATACATTCAGAACAACATTACATTTGTGCCACTATTCTGGATCCACGGTACAAAAAGGCACTGACCAGTAAAGTATTCATTCCTTTTGATGAAGAAGATGTTTCAAAGTACAAACATTGGCTAGATGTGTCAGCCACTCGGTTTGAAAAAGAGCGGCAGGAAATTGAAGGAAACACCACAAGTACTACTGAAGCAGCAGGCGATCCGGCGTCAAGGTCCACTTCTGTGGCCAAAGACAGTCACTTTCCCTCACAGCCGTTACCTACAGCAGCAACAGTATCCTCGTCATCATCACCTGCACCAGGCCCAGCCCTAATATTGTCGGAAGCGGATTGGATAACTCAGCAAGGGTTTGCTCGCTCCAGTGTTGATGCAAAGGCAGCAAATGGTACGCAAAGTGAAGCACCACCCAGGGAGGCCCTTGAGTGAATGGTGCAGGCCTATCTGGATGTCCCAACAGAGGTCTACATTGATCGTGACCCATTGGTGTATTGGTATGGGAAAAGGCCTCACTGGCCACTGCTCAGCAGGCTGGCTATAAATTATTTGTCTTGCCCACTCGCAAGCGTGTCTTCGGAACGAGTTTTCAGTGCTGCTGGTTCAATTGCCACTTCAAAAAGGTCCCGCCTCTCGCCCAAAAATGTGGAGAGGTTAACAATGATCAAGATGAATCAGTACTTCATACCACCAGATTACAAAATACGTGAATCCATGCAGGAAGAAGAGGACACCGACTTAGGTGACGGAAGCTCTTCTCTGTTAGCTGACCTACTCCATGTTGAAGAATTCACAGGGTTTGAGGACGAGCTCTACTTCCCTGGCAACCAGGCTTGAAAAACTTACTTTTTGTTTTCTTCTGTCCTTTTTTACTTTTATTTCTGTGTGCCTTTCTTTGATTAGGAACTTTTAGCACAACAAAACTTTAATCACAACAAATCCATCAGCAGCACTGTCTTCGTCTTATTTTCCATATTGAAGGTGCTGCTGTCTGCATTCCTGAAGTTCACAAGTTCACAACTCAGTCATGCTCCTCTATCCTCCTCCTCCAGACTCCGCTTATCTATTTCCCTCAAGGCAGATGGCATGATTACGCAGAATCTAGAAACTGTCGCTTCAGTCCGTACACGAGTCCCCTCAAAAGAAGTGGGACTGGAATGACTCCCTATGCTGACTGCACCTTCTGAAATTAACATGAGAGGCTGCCCTGTGGCCCTCCACTTAAGAATAAGATGATGACAAGTGCAACAGGTAATGAATGATGAGAGTGGTGACACTGGATGTCTGGCTCTGATGAAAGCAATTGTCTGGTTGTTGTGCAATGAGTGAATCCTATCTATGTGTTCTGTTATTATTATTTAATCTTTTACACACTAAATGTAACTCAAGTGTACTCTGTTACCTTGTTTACTACAAATTGTACTTGTACTGCAGGGGCCAGCCACTACGTTGCATTTTTCAATATGGAAAATGTCCTTGGACTCAGTGTGTAGACAACATTGAGTTTGCCAATAACATACAGTGATGATGATGATGAATCTTGATGATTAAAGTTACATAATATCTTTATTCTTTACACAGTCACTCACTGGGATGGATGGATCATCATCATTGTTGGTTTACGGAAGAAATATGGCCGTTTCGTGAGTGGCAAGGCAAACAACAGGTAAACAAGTCAACAACAACCACAGCAGACCTACATGTCGGTCTAGTCGTGGTATGGGAGTGGTCGACCCAGTGTAGTGTATGCCAGAGACCAGACAGCAGTTCATGTAAAATTGTGGATATGTGGCTTGCTGCATAAAATTAGATATGGTTTGTCTGTCTGTGTCAAAGAGGTATGCTACATCATCAGGTTGGTTCACTCAGTGGTGCCTGCCTTGACCGTCTGCATGGCCCTGGTCTGCTGTGTGCAATTACTATCCTTGAAAAGGAGACTCAGAGTACGCACTTTAGAAATGATGCCTGTATGTAATTCTGTCGCCTCTGAAAGTGTTATTTTTGCACTACACACTGTACCTTATATTTTTTTCTCAGTGCTGTTTTAATATCCCTTCCAGTTTTTCCATCAACAATTGCAGGCCGGCTTTTACCTTGTGCCATGGGAACAACATCAATCCGCAAATCCGCATTCGGCAGGCAGGCAGTGGACAGTGTGTCTGGTCACCAAGATTGATCGACGGAGCATCAGATGGAATGGAGGAGTACCGCAAAGAAGAGGAATGTCTGGATGCATGCAACTTCCCAAATTGAACAGAAAAACAACAACATACAGTTACAGTATCCTCTTCACTTCTTATCTTTTAAATAACTTATTATTGTGAACTTCTATGAGTGCAACTCTCTGCTTCAAATTCATCCCTACAGCTATTTCATAACTTTCTTTGCTATTTTAAAACCAATGTAATGTATTACTAAGTCATTCTCTTGGAGCGAAATTGCGTAATTACAGCAGCTCTGTACTGTCTAATAGTTTAGTACTACTTAGTAAGTTGTAGTTAGTACTACTTTTCAGTAACTGAACCATCCATTTAGCAAACAACTTCATGCATGCACTTCCTTTATGTCCCTTAAAATATTTATGGATATGTTCGTATCCAAAGATTTGTTTTTCTTCATTTGTTGTTTGTCCATTCTGTGTTTTTTTCCCTCTCGCTTCACAAAACCTTCCCAAAACCCCCCATTCCCATCCAATTTTCAAACCCTAACCCTCTTCCCCGGGCTGTGTGGTTTTCATTGAGGTGTGACTAAATGACAACAATAATTCCACACATTTGCTGGGGAGGATAAGGTCAAAGCAACTGAAAATAAATTTCAAGGATGGTGAAGGAATCCGAGGATATGTTCTTACTGTGTACTGTACTATCTATCGTACTGTTCTAATGCTACGCTCAGGCCACCCAATGTTTAATTTCCTTCTTTTTCATATGCTGCTACTGCCAGTGTGTACCACTACTGCTACCAGCACAACGATGACATTTCATCCATCCAGGATTCCATTCCATACCCAACCTTAATCGGCATTTGCCATGCAGCCAGCCCTGTGCCCAGTCCTATTCTCAAGCACGAATCACAGGTAAGATAAGCATTTTGGGGAGGTAGAATAATGGGCTAGGACTTGGAGGAGAGGAGAGACTGACAGTAGTACTAGTAAAGTACTAGTAGGCCAATTGAATTCACTAACTCTGTTAGTGGCAATTTTGTACATTTTTTGGACCTTTTAGATAATTCATGTTGGTAAGTTTGAGGAAACCAAACGTGCAGTAACCACCGCCCACCACCCCACAAAGTAATATGAATGCATACACTATGTTGAAGTATAAAATAAATAATTATATATATTTTACCCTAACAAAAATAAACTAGTCCAAGACCTAAACCACCCCCTCCCTAACCCCAACAAATGTCTATTTCAATGTCCCGCAAAAAGTCCCTCAGAATCCCCAACTCCCAATTCCCACCCCCCCAACAGTCTTTAAAAAAGGGGCAAGGGACACAGTCACTTCCGGCGGTGTCCTGTGGACAGGTGGTCCCGCAGCTCTCTGCGGAGGTCCTGGAGCTGGTGCTTCTGCTTCTCCACCGTGCGCTCCAGGTAGTCCACTCGGCGGCGTAGCCGGAGCAGGCGTGCCATCCAGGCTCTGGGGGGGGGGGCACCTGCTGGTTTTGTTGCAGCTGAGCGGCGGCGGTGGGAGGCTGTCGGACCACGGTGCCGTACTGGAGGCTGCAGGCTGGTGGACCCAGGGCACTGGAGGAGGATGCAGCTGTTGACGCCTCCTCCTCCTGTTCCCGAGCCCACAGCCGGCGATATTGAGCACAAATGGCCTCCAGCTTTTGTGGAGCATCTATATGAAGAAAGAAAGAGAAATACTGCAACCAATACTCTTTAACAATAACACAAAATAATTTAACAGGAAGTTGTCTCACAGTAACACTAGCAACTTGCAAGCACAGTATAACATTTTGGCATGTATCTTTCCGCCATCTTTGTAGGCCTGTAACATTAGTTGGAGTTTCAGGAATTCTACTAGCAGCAGTATGGACTCACTACATAGTCAGAGAGTCAGAGAGTACACCAGTCTTCTTCTTTTTTTCTCTAGTTTTGCGAAATAAATTAGTTGTACGTGAACTTGTGGTAGCCGGCATAATACCAGCTCAGTCAGCTTGCACCCAAGAAAACAGACACAAGCCATGATGACGCAGACTCGCATTACTTTAAGCAGTACATGCAGGTGGGGATAGGGAAGCTCTTACTTTTCTATAGGGGTGGCACTGGCCATACTCGGTTACATCAAGGGCTACTGCTCAATGTAATTTATATTTCGCACTGCCCCCCGCCCCCCTCCCGGGCCTTCAGTACTACAAAAGGAAAATGAAGTTTATTCATTACTCATCATGTATCCAGCCGATCGCATGATCTTTGCTTATATGATGGATGACTTTAGGTGTTTTGTTGTGATAGATTGAGTGAACAACATCGATAGTCCACCCATGATTGACACAGCTGAAAGAAAATTATTAACACAGGGAGTGAGCGTGGTACCCATAATTGCCGGAGGAAGGGACTTGACTGGATATAATGTCAACTATACATGAATACATACACAATATATGCTGTGCTTGCAAAGTAAACTACTGTACTGTTGGTCAAGGGAGAATTCATGAACAATCACAATTTCTAGTATTTGGATTTCCTCTGCTTTGCTACTCTGGCACGGACATGCTGTTCAAACAAAGTAACACTCTTCATCCACTGAGCGTCTGCTCTACATACACCTCTGCTATCTATGAGGAAGAAGATACCATCCAGGCTTCCAAAGTAAACGTCTATCATTCTTCTTAATGTCTCAACTGTACCAACTTTACTTTTTCTTAACAACCAACTAACCCCCTTTTCATTTTATTTGGTAAACCGCCGTCTTGACTTGCATTTCAGTTTCACCCAAATGACATATTACAATGCACACCACACATGCATTTTCTGATTCACCCACAGAGGCAGTCATCTTTTCTTTCTCCTCCAACCATCCTTGCTTCAAGCAGCCATGCGTCTGATTCCTTCCTATCAGCCACCTCTGCATGCATTCAAAAACACCTATCATTCTTTACAGTCATAAATGTTACGACTCGCTCGTCCTTCCTTACACCCTTCTTTCCCTTTTAGTTCATCACATCCCTCAAGTTCATCTGATCTGACTTGGCTTCACGATAAAAGTTTCACAGCTGAGTAGAAGTCAAATAGAGGGGGTCATTGCTTACTCGAGAACTACCGCCGCTAATGTTATGGCTTAGTCAAGGGTGACTGTTTTCTCCGTGATTGGCAAAAATGTAGTTCTAAATTAGTAACTGTTCATAACAGTACAGTGTACTTCTACTAGTGTACTGTCTACTGTACAGTACATCATACACCCCTTTGTGAGTCAGCCTACTCTAAAATGTCAATAAGTAAGGAGTATAATAACTTACCACCGTCCGCCGCTGCTGGGCCATCCCCCTCAGCTCCTCCTGGTGGCACTTGTGGCGCTGCTGCATCCGCCCCTGGAGTGGACCCCTCCACGCTGCTGGCCCCGGCACTGGTGGTGGGAAGTGCCGCATCCGAAGTTGTGATGACGCCTAGAAAAAACATGTCATATTTTTAGATGCCATACACCACCCCCTATGTCGTCTCGTAATGGAAGAGAAAATGTTATACATAAACTATTTTTAATTATTGGGACTGAAAAAAAGTCACGGTTTTTGGGAGGGTGTTAACTTATATGCTTAGCCATAACATGCAACACAACTGATAAATGCTTGCTTTTTAATGTGCAACATTTTTCTAATTACAGACAGAACCACCTACTCCTCATCACCACCAGGAGGACTTGAAGTTCCAACAAGGTGAGGGCTCCAGAGTCCCTCACAGTTACTATTAATAATTAGATGTGTTAAGTTGAGGTATATAATAGGGAAGGGTGTTTAAACTTTAACATCATCTATCACCACTGCTCGCTGGGAATACTACGCTATTAAAAATAAATACATTCGTTTTTTTATTTCTTATTTGAAAAATAAAACTTTAAAACTAAAAAACACTAAAAGTCCCTGAAACACTAGCGGTATGGTATGTGCTACTATCAAATCAAAAAGACAACTACTAGCTTATTCTTGGTGGACATTGACATTTTGTTGTTGGAAATTGTCAAAGCACTAACATTAAGAAGACTGGAATAGACAGTAAGGGCAACCAGAGGACTGCACTCAGTGCCCCTAGAGCTATTGCTGGATCAGAGTTTTGTTTAACACCGTTTGCCGACTGGGCAAGCTTAGCTACCTACACAGACCGACTCATAATAATAGTAAATAGTAGTAGCACAGAGAGTGATGGTAGAGGCAGGATAAGAATGTAGAAACAGTCTACAAGAAGATCAAAGACTATTTTGTAAAAAATAGAATTAGGAAACAGTTTGGAATGAATAGGAGCTGTAAAAGTTAGGGAAGTATAAATATTAATATTAACAACAGAACAACTTACTGGAGCCAGCAGAAGAGCCTGCAGAGGACCGATCCTGCTCACCTTGTTCCGCCGGAGTCTCAAGTGTGGTCGTCTTGCCCCTGGGAGGTGCTGATGATCATGAAATAAACACAAACATGGATGATTGTTTTTTTGAAATATTTGATTTCTTTGATCCACCTTCCGCTGACCCAGGACCATCTCGCCTTCAGGAAACAACTCAAGACCTGGCTGTTCGAGCAGTAGCATACCCCTCCCCCCAAGCGCCTTGAGACCCTCCCGGGTGAGTAGTGCGCTATACAAATGGCATGATTGATTGATTGATTGACCACAATATAAAATTATCTCGGGAAAACAAATTACCAACAATTGTTGCACTACATGTATATTGATTGACCTATCTGATCTGGTCAACTAGGATAGATAGTACAGTATTGCTGGCTTCGCAGACCCTCTACTTGGAAAGTTATGTAAATCACTAACTAACAACAAAAATTCTACTACGACTGCCAGCACTCAGCAGCACGCGATGTGACAGACATAGTCCGTCATCATGATTGCAGACCAATAAAAAATGTCCTACTACTAAATAACAAGTCATAATATACTCAACCTATCAATCCACCACTATCTCTTCTTAGTGGCAGCAGGAGTACAAAGGAAGGACTAGACTTGAGTCTCTAGTCTCTCTAGCATTACGCAGTTCTTTTCAAATGAGCACTAAGTTGCAAACAAGTAAGCATAGTAGCAACGCCACTGAGCAGGCGAGCACATGCAATCACAGAAGCTATTTAAACATTAATTTACCTGCAATGTAATGGAATCGGCAGCATTCTTGCTCTTCGGGAAAAACATATATTAGCAATATAACACAGAGCAGAAGAAAACAAAGTAGTTATTAAATAGCTACTCACCAAGGCCAGGGATCTCCACGCCTAGCAGGTGAAGCAGGTCCTGCTCCCGGTCAAGGAGGTCAGCCCACCGGTGCGTCGCCTGATGGTAGGTGCGCCGGACCCCCGACTCCCTACGCATGGCTCGGCACACCTTATTCCACAGCTGGCGACGCTCCCGGAGGCCATACACTGAACCGGGCCTGCCCCCTGCTGCCACGGTCTTCGGGAGGTGGCGCTGAACATAAAATATAAGTGCAGCCACATCCACCACGCTGAAAATCTCCCTGGAAATAATAGAAAGAGAATAGAGAAAAAGTAAATAAAAGAAAAGAGTTAAAAAAGTAGTTTAAAGTAGCCAAAAGTAGGAAAAACACAAAATATAGATGTAGAAAAAGAGAGGGATAGATGATGGGTAAAAAAGATCAAAAAAAGTTCAAAGAAACAAAGGTTTGCAAAGATTAGGGGAGGATTGAAAAAGCATGCCCAGAACCATAGCAATGAATGAAAAACAAGATGGCCACGCCCATTGAGGACCGCGTGGGTAAGTTTGCGCGATATTTCCCCCGCGAGCACGCAAAAACGCACGCGACCACGTAATCGCGCCCCGCGCACAACGCAAGAATGCAACTAGCGCCCGGAAACGGAAATACGCAACGCAAACAAGATGGCCGCGCCCATGTACGACCGCATGGGTAACTTCGCGGTCGGCGCGCTGAAAGCGGCCCGCGAACACGCAAAGCGCCCCACGAACACGCAAAAAAAATAGGCAAATTTGCAAATTTCGCCCATACTTAATTTTTAACCAACAGCCACTAAGATATCAATTCAACAAAATGGCAAGGGTTGACAGTGTGACATCATACACCCTTTGTCCACATAATGACATCACAAAAAGTGATATCACCTACTTGTGATGATGGAGCAAGGATTCGCACGTTACGCGACTTGCTTGTACTCATGAACCTCGAATAACTATAATAGATTAAACCAACATGTTTGTCTTAACTAATTTCCCTTTATTCTGATATTTGGGGTATCCAAGAGAAGCTTGCTTATGTGTTTATTAACATTAACAACGCTTGTCATTAAAAATGGCCGCTGCTTGGCGCGATTTTCCACTGCGCATGCGTTGGTCACACTCACGTGACGTGACGTACTCGCAGTTCTGGGGGGAAATGTTTGCTCATGCGCAATACAGCTAAAATGGCCGCTTTGTTTCTCATATGTTCCGTGCTTGCAGAGCTGCTTTCGCAAAGTTGTTTGTTCCGCACTTACCATAACGCTATAGTTATTATAAAAGTAAGGGGTATAGAGTAGCTATTCATGGTATACAGTGTATTCATTTTTTCTATATTTCTAAATTGTTTTCGCTTACTTTTCATGTATCGTACTCTATAGGGCCTGAGGAACACTCGTGATTCCATATTGAACAGCCTTTCTGCGCATGACCGTCTTCTGCCAGTGACATTGAAACGGTGCCAACCAGAAGTCCCAGCCAAGATGTGCCTGGGAAGATGCACCTTCGCCTAGCAGAAGAAGCTGAACTGTTCTAAATGTATCATAATTCATAGATACTCTATTGTAATATAGAAAGTATTTTGGTATCTGCCTTTCTTTTACAGCTAGCTCCCTGATCCGTCGTGATCATAGGTACCCGTAACGGTGGATTGGTAAGTCGGGTACAGTAGAAATAAATAGGAAGGAACAAGGGTTACTGGTAGTAGAGTGTAAGGTCGCCTGATTAATGGATATGGTGTATTGAAATATATATGCCCAATACGTGTATGGTAAAATTGTTAGTCGGGTGACCTGCGCGCTCTATCAGTAATTTTCTGGTAGCAGAGCTATGGTTAGGGACTAGTTAAAGTTAGGTAGGACTAGTTAAGATAGGTAGGTAGGTTGGATGCTACTATAAAGGTTATTTGCTGCTAACTGTGAACATTTTATTGCTGTTAGATTGATCAATCACGTGAAAGTTTTTGCTTCGAAAATTATGAAATGTTTTAAATTGTTTTTCTTGCTGCTATATTGATATATGTTTTAACAAAACTCGTTAGTGATTGTTATATGTTTGTCTGGAATCCCCGGGGAATTGAATAGCGGGTGGTGAGGAGAATCCACGCCGTGGTGAGGTCATTGGCTCAAGGAAAATTAGTGCATGGTTAGGCAGAACTGGAAGCGCTAATTAGGTTTTTTTTTCTGAATGTATGCTTGAATAAATGGTAGCAACGAGTTCGCTGGCAAAACTTCTATTGTGATATAACCTAGTAAGGGTCACACGGAAGGAGTAGCAGGTTCGTCGGAGCTTGAGTGATAGCAAAGGGGTTCGCTGGTGAAACTTTAGACTTAGTATATATCCCGGACAGAGTGGATGAGTCAAAGAAGTAGCAGGTTCCCTAATGCTTGAATCAAGGGTAGGCAGAAGAGATCTATCCGTAGTGTATGAAAAGTAGACAGAAGAGGTTTACTTGCAGTAAAACATATCTTTCCTTTCTAGACACTCGAGTACAGTGGCGAATGTTTTATGTTGTAAATTAACTAAAGGCACTTGCACTTTAAGAGAGAAATTAAGTTTCCGTTACCTTGTGAAGGAGGGAGTCAGTTGCGGAGCTGCTCTGACGTCACTCAGTGCCGCGCTGGTATTGGTAGAGACAGAGGGTGTGTAGCGGAGCTGGAATTGTAAAGGAGGGGTGAGTGCCGAAGCGTGAGAACCTGTCTCGCGAAAAGGCCGCGCACCCATTGGTTGAGATTATTTGAAATCGTGCATTTTATTGGTTGCACGAAAATAAAAGACGCACTTGGATTGGGAGTGATTTTTGTAAACAAAGTCGCTCGCAGAAAATTGTATGTGGCACACGTATAGACCAGAGACTAGACCTGATCCAAGACATTTAGGGCTTGGAAAAGATCATTGGAAGGGTCATAACACCAGCATTATGTACGGAAATAAGAGAAAATTGACCCTTGTAAACAAAGTGAAGAATTATTTCAAAAAGGACAAACCTATTAAAACTAGAGAAGGTGTTGTCATTCCGCCACCTAATACTCCTGCATCTTTCATGATGTTTGATAAAGGGTACCACTCGTGTGTATGGTTGGAAAATTGGGTGGAATACACAAAGGATGACGGAATTTTGGCTTTTCCATTAGAAGGTACATTTAATGGCAGGATTCTATTCAATTTGAGAACCCGAATGAATTATTTACATCCCAGACCTAGATTGACCCAGTACGAAGCCTTAGAGGAATGGGAGATAGAGGCTTTTGAGAGAGATAAGCCCCGAATGGATAAAGGGTTAACCAAATGGTATCCAAAATTGAAGCAAGAAAATCGGGAGAAAAAAATGAAACAATGGAGACAGAACATGATAGTAGAAGGACTGTACCCTATAATGGCACTAGGAGAATCCATGGGAGAGAAAAGGACAGAGAAAACTAAACATTTAGTGACCAGTGGGGATTCAGATGATGATTATTTGAAAGAAATATTGATGAAAAACCCACCTCCTTATAATGAGGGTTTAAGACCCATAGGTGCCAGAGATACTTGTCTAAGACCACCCTTTAGTGCAGAGTCAAGATGTTCAGGTGAGAGAGATTTCTGTCCAAGACCTCCTTATGAGGAAGAACCAAGATCCTTAAGTACAGGAAGTCTATTCCCGAAACCTAATTACGGTGAAGGACCGAGTATGACGCATCCTACTGCCCCGAGTTATGCCCCAACTTTGAGGCCACAAGTACTGCATGAGAAATCCCTGGAAAGGATATTGCAGGAAAAAGGGCGAGAGGCTCTAGCCAAACAAAGAACCAAAATAATTCGGAAAATCTCCCAGCTAAATACAAGCCCTGAAGCCTTGACAATCCCAGTAACTATTGGACCAGTTGTTCCTTTGTATGGGGATAGACAGGGGAGTCCAAAGGCTCCGATCATTACCCCAGCTGTAGTGCAGCCAAGAAAAGAGCCCTTAATTGTAGATGATCAGATGAGTGAATGTGAATCTGAGGTTTCTTTAATGAATTTGCCAATCAGGGAACCAGGAAGGAGTTCGCAGAGAAGACACAATCCTTTCTCTTCAGGAGAAATTCAAATGGAGTCAACTTCAGGTACTAAAAGTGTCACAGTAGTGACTCCTGAAGAAAATGAGAGATGGAGTCGAGAATTAGAGAAACAAAATCCCCAGTCAAAACCATTAGATATTTACAAATTAAGAATAGAATTGGAAGAAATGATGGCTGGAAATGTGGGGTTAGACAGACTAAATACCTTTTCCGAAGAAGAACTGCTGTTTATCTGCAAGAGTATCACTCGTAATACCAGGGTGTTCCATGAAAAATTAACGGACACCGCGGCTAGTATGGGAATAGATATTGGGAAGTCAAAGGCGTTACAAAAACCCTACAGAGCAGAATTTTCAGACAAAGATTTAGAAAATATGAACGTGTCAGGGAAAAAGGTACAGATCAGAGAATTGTTGAACCTGTTGCAAAAATGGGGAGAATTAGAAAAGTGGAAAGCCAGGTGGGCTAAGAAAAAAGAGGAGATTAGATCCAAACAGATGAATTCTGAGTTTGTTTTAAAAGAAGCAGACAAGCCAGAGCAATTATATCCCATGCGAGAAGAGCCAGGTGGAAAGTATGTGCACGTTCCATGGTCCCGACAGGATATTGTGTCCTTTACCAATGACTTTCCGAAATTACGAGAAAAGCCTGTAGAATGGTACAGACAGGTAGAAAGGTTCATGAAAGTGCAAAAATGCCTGTGGAAAGATTTAGATGGGTTCTTCGATATTGTTGTTCCTGTAGATTTATGGACCGAATGTAAAGTGGCTATTGATTGGCCTAGTAAAGAATTCCCGAGGGACCCTATCACAGGGGCTCCTTCTGATGACGTGATGAAAAAATACAATCAGGTAATATTGCATCTGAAGGGAAAAGTGACTGCAAAGGAGACAGATTGGACACGAATAGATAGAACTACTCAGGATAGAGACGAAACTGTGCATTCTTACTATGAACGATTGTTACAGGTGTTCAAAACATACAGCGGCATAGATAACATTGCGATGAAGGATATGACACACTTCATTTACAGGTTTGTAAATGGTTTAATACCCGAAATTTGCCAGTGGATCAAAGACAATAAAATCTGTTGGCAGTCTAAGAAAATTGATGAAGTGTTAAGCTATGCCAAGTATTGCGAAGATGAGATGGCTGATAAGTGAAAGGCTTTAAAGGAAAAGGTCATGTGGGCACAAGTCAAACTAGCTGAACAGCAGGAAAAGCAATTGAGTAAAATGAACAATAATAATCACCAAAATCAAGGTTCTGGGGGTGGAGGGAAGCCCAAAGTAAAAATGAGCCGAGAGGAAGCTAAAAAGAAGTTCCCCTGTCATGGGTGCGGACAGATAGGGCACTGGAGAGACGAGTGTCCATACGCACAAAATAATAACCCCCAAACTCATGATTTAAATCCACAGACGCAGAATGAAAAACCAAGAACGACCCAGCAACAGGTAAAACAGAGTCAGTTGTCCCGGGCACCTAGACCGAATTTTAAGGGAAAGGCACAGCAGGGTGAAGACATAGAAATTTGGGGAGGAAAAGAGGATAGAAATGCAGCAACTTCTCAATTTTTGTTGAGTGATACCTTCCTCTGTGATGAACAATACTGACGGGGCCTGAGGGGCGAGGATGAGGAGTGCGTACTTGGCGCCTCCTTGCCGGTAGACCAGTCAGGGCCATACATTGAAGGAAAGGTTGAAGGAAATGATGTCACCTTTCTGTTGGACACTGGGGCTACCCGTTCTACTGTAAGAACAGCAGACGTTCCAAACCTACCCCTCTCGGGAGAAGCAATCCAAGTGGTGGGCGTATCTAATCAATTGATTAGTACCCCAGTTACTGAACCCATGGAAATTACAATAGGGAATTTCAAGGAAATGCATAGATTTGTAGTCTGTGATTCCAGTCCTGTAAACTTACTGGGACGTGATTTGTTGTGCAAAATGAACTGTACCATCTTTTGCACACCAAAGGGCGTCGAAATTCAAACCCCAGACGAAGATGGAATATACAAATTAATGTTAATAAGGCCTGACTCAGAAATTAAAAGACTGACAATACAAGACTTACCTGAAGAACTCCAACAGACAGTGAAACCAGAAGTGTGGGATTTTACTGGAAAAGATGTAGGATTAATGGCAAATGTAGACCCAATTAAAATAGCCATAAAAGAAGATGCAGTTTACCCAAATACTAAACCATACAAAATGAGTGCAGAAGTGAAAGCAGGAGTTGCCATTGAAATATAAAGATTGCTAGAAGCAAACATCATACAAGAAGTGTTGAGTAGTCCATGTAACTCACCCATAATCGGAACTAAGAAACCTAGTGGGAAGTACAGGGTAGTGCAGGACCTAAGAAAGGTAAATAAAATCGTTGTTCCTTGTTGTCCCATTGTTCCAAACCCAGAAGTGATCCTGTATCAAATCCCGTGGAATGCTGAGTGGTTCACCGTTATTGACTTATGTCACGCATTCTTTTCGATCCCATTGCATCCAGAGAGCAAATTTCTATTCTCATTTGAATTCGACAGTCACGTGTTCGTCTGGAATCGTGTCCCTCAGGGGTACACAGAAAGCCCCTCAATATTTAATCATATTCTGAAAAAGTGCCTTGAATCTTTGATCTTACCAGGAGAATCAGTTTTGGTGTAATATATAGACGACCTCTTGGTGGCGTCTAAAAGTCAGAAAGATTGTGTTGTTGACACTATTGCCTTACTGAACCACTTAGGTGAAGGAGGACATAAAGTATCACCTGACAAATTACAGTTTTGTACTACTTCAGTGAAATATCAGGGACACCAGATAGAGAAGGGTATCAGGAAAGTTACTTCAGAAAGAATTAGAATAATTCAAAATATGTAATTACCCAATACTCAGAAAGAAGTCAGAATGTTCCTTGGAGTCGTAGGTTACTGCTAACAGTGGATTGTGGGATTTGCAGTCCTAGCCAAGCCTTTGATAAAGATGACAAAGAAAGGAGCAAACGACCCAGTGGAATGGGATGAGGAAAGCTTGACAGCTTTTACAAGGTTACGAGAGTGCCTGTGTACAGCTCCTGCATTGGGAATGCCTGATTATTCGAAAGAATTCGCACTGTTTTGTGACACACGAGACAATTGTGCACTGTCAGTCCTAACTCAAGAGCATGGTTTGACTAGACGTCCAGTAGCATATTTCTCTGCTACCTTGGATCCAGGGGCTGCTGGATTACCCGGATGTCTGAAAGCAGTAGCTGCAACTTGCATGAGTCTTGAACAGAGTGAATCCATCATTATGGGACATCCTGTAACTGTATGTTCCACATGCAATTGTGATCTTATTGACCCGAACTAAAACCCAGTATCTCACACCTAGTCGGCTGACTAAATATGAGAGGATTCTTGTGGGTGCGGCAAATGTAACCATTACTCGGTATAACATATTGAATCCAGCTACCCTATTACCAGATTCACTGATTGCAGAAGCAAAGGGAGAGGTCGAGCATGACTGCATTGACCTGACTGAATTTAGTACCAAACCAAGACCAGATACCAAGGAAATGCTCCTACCTGTGGAAGATTACGAGCTGTTTGTAGATGGCTCATGTTTGAGACATGAGAATGGAGGCCTAAGTGCTGCCTATGCTGTAGTCACAGTCTCACGTGCTGTAGAAGCATCCTATCTATTTGAAGTAAAGTCTGCACAAGTAGCCGAATTGGATGCATTGGCAAGAGCCTGTAAAGTTGGGAAAAATAAAAGAGTAACCATATACACTGACAGTCAGTATGGTTACGGGGTTGTGCATGACTTCGGCCAATTATGGCTGCAAAGGGAGTTTCTGACTTCTTCAGGTACTCAGGTATCAGAAATGGAAAAGTGGTACAGGAATTACTGGAAGCAATCCAGTTACCAAAAGAATTGGCAGTGGTCAAGTGTACTGCTCACAAATCTGGCGATGACAATGTGACAGTAGGTAATCGATATGCTGACCAACTAGCCCAACATTGTGCAAGACATCAAATGTCAGTCAATATCAAGTTGGGGGGAAATGGAAACAGATGCCAACTTATGGTGTTTGAGAATGTGCCAACATGGGAGGAATTGAGAGATTTACAGAGTGCAGCAGGACCGAAGGAAAAGAGAAGATGGAGAAAGTTTTGTTGTCAACAGAGGAACTAGGATGGTATTATAGTTTGCCCTGATGGTATGCCTGTGTTGCCTGACAGCTTGCTTGCTCCTATGGCCAGGTTAATACATGGAGATGCACACATTGGTAGGGATGCCATGGTTCGTGTTTTCAGACAGACATGGTTCAACTCGAAATTCAGGAAGGTAGCAGAGGCACTCTGCCAGAGGTGCTTGACATGTCAGCAATACAATGCTGGGAAGAAAACAGTAGTTGCACTAGGTAAAATTGGGAAAGCAGGAGGTCCTTTTATAAGATTACAAATTGACTTCATTCAGTTACCCCTTTGTAAAGGAATGAGATACGTCCTTGTCATTGTTTGCCTATTTTCAAAATGGGTAGAGGCTTACCCGGCAAAGAAAAATGATGCCATCACTGTAGCCAAATTGTTACTACGAGAACTAATACCTAGGTACGGTGTTCCAGTCACAATTGAATCAGACAGAGGTGGGCATTTTCAGAATGAAATAATTGGTCAGATCTGTGAAGCATTCACAATTACTCAAAAACTGCACTGTGCATATCACCCAGAGGCTTCTGGAGTGGTGGAACAACTGAATGGCACTATCAAGTCGAGACTAGGAAAGATGTGTGAATCTACTGACATGAACTGGATAGAGGCTTTACCTCTTGTTCTAATGGGAATCAGAAGTATTCCAGATCGAAAAACAGGCCTGAGTCCCCATGAGATCCTGATGGGAAGAGTAATGCGACAAGCATGGGTACCAGGACACAAACTGATAAGCATTTCTGATGATTTGGTACTAGAGTACTGCAAGCAACTGGGTGACCAAGTGCGTTCTATCTCTCACCAGATTGGGGAAGACGCCATCGCCAGTCCAGCAACTTCAGTCCATAATCTGAATCCAGGTGATTGGGTGGTACTCAAGAAACACACCCGTTCAAGTTACCTTGCAACGAAGTGGGGAAAACCAAGACAAGTGATTCTGGTAATTACAGCGGTGAAGTGTGTCGGTGTGCCAAAGTGGATCCATGCCAGCCATACCAAGAAGGTAACGGAAGACGAAGAAACTGACGCTGAAGGTTGTCGAGCTGAGGGGTCTCCAGACGTTGGTCCTGAAGTAGCTGATGACGAACAACCGAGCACCAGTCAAGATGAGTGGATACCTATAATCGACCTGACATTTGATCCCATAAGAACCAGAAGCCAAACATAATCAGACAGAGAGTGGAATAGTGAGGAAGAGACAGGAATAGAAGGAGACAATCAGATTTTCGAAATCCATGTCAAAACTGATGAGGAAGAAGATCATATAGGGACAGAACAGGTGATCGACACACCTCCAAGAACTCCTGAGACTGAAAAGGGACAGACAGAAATTAGGGCGAAAGTTCAAGCGGAAGAAAATCAAAGGTTCGAAGTGCTTGAACAGGATCAGATAGAAATAGATGAATGTGTTCAGGACACAGAAATTGAAAAGCCCAAAAGTCAAATCCAGTCTACACCTGAACAAGGCCAGCTTAGCAACCAGGCAGAAGAAACTGAAATAAGACCTGGAACTAGTCAGATAGAAAGGGAGGAAGCAGAAGCAGAAGTGCCACAACCAAACGAGAATAAAAGAGCATTAGAAGAAAGCCAAACCACAGTGCCAGTTAAAAGATTCAAGAAAAATAATAAAGAACCTAGATACATCAAAAGACTGAGACTAAGACTGAAAACAGTAGAAGAAAAACTTGAGCAAAGAAAACAAGGTTCCAGTAAAACAGAGCAAACTGGAGAGAACTCTAAGCGAAGAAGTGAACGAATAAAAAGACTGAACGAAAAGTATCAGGATCCTGAATGGACTTACCTGGTGTTGGAAGAATTTGAGGATCTTGATATAACTGACGAAAGTGACGAAGAACTGACTGCTGACCAGTCTGCCGAAGAAGAAGAACCAACCTGAAGTTGCCCAGTGTAAGCAACCTGTGCAAAGTTACAAAGAGGGGTTGGAAAGCTTCTTTTGAGCGAAAATGTCTGATTCCAATGTGAATGGAAGACCTAGACGTAATTGTTGTAAAACATGCTGTAAAGTATGTGTATGTAGTGTAGCCTTAGTGTTAATATTATGGATAGGACTAACAATTACTATTCCTCATATGATGAGTAAGGGTACTAATACTGACACTACAGAGACTGTGACGAAAAATACAGAAGAAGTGACACCACAAAGGGTAGAAGGACATGAGAAAGCACTTAGCATTAGACAAACTAAAATGGACTTAGAAGCACCAGATGAGGAAGGACTATATTATCACGGAATCAAGAACAGGACTCATTTAAACGTATTCGCTAACCTTTTAGTGCATTATGTAGAAACCATGGAGATAGAAGACTGTGTAATGTTCTGTGTTGTGCCTCACTGGCACCTGTAGATAGAACTCTCTGCCATGAGCGTTCTAGGACTGTTGGATAGAATGTTGGTATTTTCGCCAGTTGAAACCTGGTGCTCTTTTGTGTCGCTGTGTTAGCCTATAGCTGTATTAAACTACAATTTCAGCTACTACGTCTCCTGTGTTCCTGACCTCAATACTACAAAATTGATGGCGACGATCTGCGGACAAGAAACCACGTAATTTGCCTCGTACCTGTCAAGCCGAACATACCAGGGAAGGTGCCGGACAGCTGATCCCTCATCGGAGCTGCGCAGATCCATTGAATCGCGTGGGATGAGGAGCGCTGCTATGGAGATAAGTCCCCTGCACGCATAACGCGTCGTTTTAATTTTCCTAGAGCGACCCTTTTCTGTTCCGGTACTGCGCGTTGAAGGGGAGTTAACCGCGTGGTTGGCAATCACGGACTCGCGTATGGTTGGCAACGCTGATACACGTCTATGACGTCTAAGTCGGCCATTTTGTGAATCACGAGCTCGGAAAAAAAAAAACTCTCTAGCCGTTGTGTGTACGCATTTGTTGACAGCGCGTTGCACAGTTAACGTTACACGCAAGATCTAGTACGTTGTTGACAACGTTACCACAGCAACGACTAGTACGCCATTGACAACGTTACCACAGCAACGTTTTCCTTTTCCTTAAAAGCCGTTTTTGACAGGGTGGTCTGTAATTACAAGGAAAGAACACATGAATCTAAAGAAATTAAGGAAAGGTTTATATTAAACGCATCCTTAGAAATAAAGTACAATTCTTCCTTGTATATACAGTGATACTAGTACAATTTTTCCTTGGTTATGCAGTGATAAACTTTGTGTTAATCCCAAATCTCTATTCAACACAGCGACACAACGTTTATTTGGGATAAATACACACAACTTGGTAAAAAGTTTCTAGTACACCATGCAATCAGTTTCTCCTCCTCCACCTTTTCTCGAGACACCGGGTAATCCACCGATTGCTTGGAGGAAGTGGTTTGACGCATTTGAAACCTATTTAGGAGCGATTGGCGCGTCAAGATATCGCGCAGAAAGGAAAAAAATGTTATTATTACATTCATTGGGTTTCGAAGGCAGAGAGATTTATAAACATTTACCCCCTCTAGTAAGGAATAACGCAGAAGAAGATGTGGACGAATATGTCGAAACAAGGATGAGACTGGAACTAAGATTTGACATTAAACCAAGTCTTGTAGTAATTAGAAATAAATTCTTCAAGAGAGAACAGCTGCCTGGAGAAGACGTTGAGACCTATGTGTCTGGTCTGAGACTGTTGAGCGCAGAATGCGAATTCGAGGGTTTCAGGGAGCAACTAATCAGAGACCAATACATATGTAAATGCACTGACAAGTCGATACAGCAGAAGTTGCTTACCTTAGGAAATCCTACTCTCGAAGAGACTATCCGAACTGCTAAAAGTATCGAGTTATCAAAAAAAGAAGTTAAGGAACTCGAAAAGAAGAGTGATGAAGCGGTTTCTGTGGTGAGGACTAAGGAGAACAGAGACAACAGATCAGCTCCTAGTCAACGACGCTTCGAGAGGAGCAGTGTTCCCAATTTTCAACGTTCTGAAAGAAATATGTTTCCTAGAAATGACATTTGTTATAGATG
Source organism: Lissotriton helveticus (assembly GCF_964261635.1). NCBI lineage: Eukaryota > Metazoa > Chordata > Amphibia > Caudata > Salamandridae > Lissotriton > Lissotriton helveticus. The sequence goes on along the minus strand of NC_136070.1, from coordinate 683,947,325 downwards.
TGGAAACCCCTCACACAACAAGAATAACAAATTTTGTCCTGCTAGGAGTTCTGTTTGTCATAATTGTGGAAAATATGGTCATTTTGCCAAGATTTGTCAGAATACTAGACAAGGAAATTCCACTATTGTCAGTAAGCCACAAGGTTTAGGCAATGTTAATGGGGTAGGAAATGTTTCGGATATGCTAGATAATACAAGTATGGGTACCAGTCCAGTTAACAGCATCCAAGACGATCTCAGAGATATGGTCGTAGTAGTACGTGAAAATTCAGACTTGGATGATACTGACAAAAACGAAACAAAGGTGATGGTTGTAGCTGTGCGTGAAGATGGAGTTATTGTTGGTGACCCTTCTGATTGTGTCGACCCCTACGAAAATTTTGGTATAGGTGATAAAGTGATTTCCCTGCTGGTAGATTCAGGGGCAAGAGTAACTATGATCACCCAGGAATTGTTTGAGGAAACATGGCCAGGAAAGAAACTTGAACCTCCTGATAGAGCTCCTGTTTCTTTTGAAGGACGTAGAATAGCTCTGCTTGGTTATTTTGAGGATGTTCTACAGTTCAGGGGCAGGAGAATTTTTGGAAAAATTTATGTCGCAATTAAAGGGTTGAACATCCTGGGGTGGTTTCATGGAGGGTTGTTCGGATTAATCCTGAGACCAGGGGCAAAAGAGCAAGTTGGATTAGCTGAACCTGACAATTGTATTGCGAGTCTTGCCATTGTTGACTCCGATGACTATGTTGAGAGTCTGTCTCGCAAATTTCCCACTGTTTTTGGAAAGGGACTGGGGAGGATCAGTACTTTAGTCATGAAATCAGGGTTAAAGATGGGGCCATTCCCATCAAACATAAAGTCAGAAGTGTCCCCTTTAGTGTAAGGGATAGTCTTGAGACCGAACCTATTGAACTATGCAAGAAGGGGATCATTGAACCGATTGAGTCATCCTTGTGGTTGTCCCCTCTTGTTGTCGCCAGGAAAAGGAATGGTGATTTGCGCGTCTGTGTGGATTTGCGCAGTTTAAACAAAAACATCTGGATTGACTCACACCCTTTGCCTAAAATTACAGATTTGCTATCCCTCACCAGAGGCGCAAAATGGTTCACTAAGTTAGACCTAGCTTCCGCGTACCATCAGGTTGTGTTGAGTGAGTCCTCTAAACATTTGACTGCATTTGTCTCTCCATTTGGCAGTTTCCAGTATTGCAGAATGCCGTTCGGCCTTGCGTCGGCGGCAGCTGTTTTCCAAAGGTTGATGAGTCAAATGTTTAATGATACCCCTGGAGTAATTGTTTTCCAGGATGATGTCTTGATTTTTGGCCAAAATATTGAGGATCATAATGGTTCTTTGAATCAAGTTTTGGAAATAATGCAGAACAAAGGCATTGTTCTCAAGCGGGAAAAGTGTGTTTTCCTTAGAGAAAAGATGGAATTCCTTGGCCATGTTGTTTCACACAATGGGGTAGAGCCACGTCCAGGGTTGGTAAAAGCAATTGTAGATGCATCTCCTCCAGTCGATAAGGCAGGTTTGAAGTCCTTCATTGGGCTCAGTGAGTTCTATTCTAGGTTTATCAAAGATTATGCATCAAAAGTTCACCCACTTACCAATATGTTAAAAAAAAATGTACCTTTTGTTTGGGATAAGAACTGTCAAGAAATTTTTATGTGGATTAAGTCTCAATTGGTGAGTGACAGTGTTCTTAAAGCGTTTGATCCAAATAAGGAGTGTGTGGTAACTGTAGATGCAAGTGGATTTGGTCTTGGAGCTGTGCTCACTCAGAAGAGTGGTCAGGTTGACAACACTATTGCGTATGCTTCAAGGGTGTTGCGTGGTGCTGAAGTGAATTTTTCTGTGATAGAGAAAGAGCTTTTAGCCTGCTGGTGGGCTGTGAGGAAATTCAACTCCTTTCTTTGGGGTAGTCATTTTGTTATACGCACTGATCATAATCCCTTAGTTTCTATTTTGTCTGGTGAAAAGATCAAAGAGCATACCCCGCGTATTGCGAGGTTGTCAACCAAGCTACTCCAGTACAATTTTGATGTGGTCTATCTGCCAGGCTCAAAGAATGTCAGGGCGGATTATTTTTCACGATTCCCTATTTCTGGTCATGATTCTGATGATGAAAAGGATGAAGATCAGGAAGATTGCTTTGTTGCTGCTCTGGATCTTGAGGGTATGTGCGCTATCAATGAAGCAGAATGGAGAAGGGAGTTGTTGAAGGATGAGGTACTTGCTCAGGTTCTAAGTTTCTTGAAAAAAGGTTGGCCTAAAGAGAAACATGTCTCTGGACAATTCCAGACCTTTGTTAAGGTGGCTGATGAGCTCCCGGTCGAAGATGGCATCCTTATGCGGGGCGGCAGGCTCATTCCCCCCGAGAGTTTAAGGAGACGTCTTGTTGATGGCGCGCATGAAGTCCATTTGGGAAAAACATTCACCAAACGTAGACTACGAGATGTATTTTGGTGGCCACTTATGGATGTGTCTGTGGATGCTCTTGTGGATGGTTGTGTTATCTGTAGATCGTCTGACAAGGGTTACAAACCTAGAATACCCCCTTTGGAACCTATTATGCTTCCCGAGAGAGCGTGGGAGAGGATTGGTGTTGACTTAGTTGGTCCTTTCAATCTTCTACCCTCTTCTTCCCGTTTTGCCATTGTTGCCATTGATTACTATTCCAAATGGCCAGAGATTCGGTTTATCAGTGAGCCTTCCTCAGCCAACGTCATTTCTTTTCTTAAAGATGTTTTCCTTAGGGAAGGGTTTCCTTCTGTCGTTATGACGGATAATGGGGTGCAGTTTGTGAGTTCTGAATTTGAGTCTTTTCTTGAACAAGGTGGTGTTTCCCATAAGAAGAGTTCCCTTTATCACCCTCAGGCCAATGGCCTTGTGGAGAGAATGAATCGTGTGTTGAATAATTGTGTGCAATGGGCCATCGCCTGCAAGTGTGTGCTTGAAAATGCCGTTCGCTCCATGTTGTGGTTTTATCGCACTACTGCTCATTCGTCCACTGGTGTGTCTCCTTTCGAACTTCTAAGAGGGAGAAAACCCTCCACAAAAATTTGTCCAGGGTGGATGTCGAAATGGGTTAAGTTGAATGTCATGGACGGGATAGATGGTTTTGTAAGGGACAATGTTATGAAGGTTCAAGCAAAACAGAAAGCCTATTTTGATGAAAGGAATAGGATTGTGCCACATAGTATTTGTGCTGGAGATATTGTGCGTATCAAGAGCCCTGTTCACGTCACCAAGGGAAGGAGTACATTTTCTGAGTCCTTAGTTGTCGATAAGGTTTGCGGCAATGCTGTTCGTGTTAACAACAATCACTGGTGGAATGTAAGTAAAGTTGTGAAAGTCAATGTCAGTGAACCTGATTCTCGCCATGATGCCATGTGTTCTAACGATGTTAATAATGGAAATGGTGGAAGTCCTGCACTTCGTAGGAGCTCAAGAATTCCAAGAGTTCCTGCCAGGTTTAGGTAGTTGTTCCGCTCTCTCCACTCAATTTTAGCTGCTTGTTACCAGTTATTCCTTTACTCTCTTTCGCTGTCTCTGTTTCTCTTTTCTTGTCCCGTTCTTTTCTTCTTCTTCCTCTGCTCTCACCTTCTCTATTTTCTCTCTTTTCTTTTCTTCCCTGAATTCTTCCTCTTCTGTTTATAGAAAAGAGGATAATGTAATGTTCTGTGTTGTGCCTCACTGGCACCTGTAGATAGAACTCTCTGCCATGAGGGTTCTAGGACTGTTGGATAGAATGTTGGTATTTTCGCCAGTTGAAACCTGGTGCTCTTTTGTGTCGCTGTGTTAGCCTATAGCTGTATTAAACTACAATTTCAGCTACTACGTCTCCTGTGTTCCTGACCTCAATACTACAGACTGTTATGTTTGCATGAAGCTACCTACTTCTGTAGCTGAGGGAGTGACCTACCATTGATGAAGCAAAGCTTCGCATATTTTGCGGCTTGCCGAAATCAAGAACCTCATTTATGTGTAATAAGGTAACCCGTGTATGTTTTACTAACGTTTATATTAAGTTTGAGTAAAGTTTGAGACGCTTGCCTATGTGTATTTCTAATGAAATTAATCCATGTCCTCTAAAAATGGCCGCCGCTTGTATTTTAGTTACTGCGCATGCGTCAGCCACACTCACGTGTCCTGACGCGTCTGCAGAAGTGGAGGGAAAGTTATGCGCATGCGTAATTCATAGCTGTGCTTATCATGTGGTACTGCTCGTGCCACTGCTCTTGTATTTCGTCTAAATGTAGCTAACATTTAAATTGCATAAGTTTATTTCTTGATGATTAGTTAAAAGTACAAACCCTGCGATGTGTTTTCATAATGACATTATTATGTATTAATTTGTTTTCGCTTACTTTTCATGTACCGCGGGCAATGGGGGTCTGAGTGAGAGGAGAGCCATATTGGAGGTCCCTTCTGCGCCTGTGCGACATTCGGCAGCACGAGGGACCTTGGCTGATGGAACATAGCCAGCTGGCAGTGATGGGCGAGATGCTCCTGAGAAAGTCACCTCTGCCCTGCGAGAACAGCGAATGTGGCTTCTTATATGTTACATTGTATAGATGTGCTACTGTTAGCTCATGGGAACCCAAACATGCTAGGCGGTCCCAAAATATGTAAATGAAGGCTTCAAATCGCATATTGTGATTGGTGTGTTACCCAAATCCTACCTTAGGACCAATCGAAATTGAGGGATTCTGACACTTTGCAACATTGGGGGGTGGTACACTGTCCCAAAACTGTATATCTACCCTGGGTTCACCTAGTGAACCGTCCGACTTGTCTGGTTTAGCTGACCTGTCACTGACCCAACGCACTCAATAGGTGACTGAAAATACAGAGAGCTGCGGAGCACTCTGTCCGAATTTGACCATAGACTAAGGTTTTACTGAACCTTAAAGTGCTGGCAAGGCACTTAGCTGGGAGTTCGCTGACCCAATCGGGGTCTTGATCGATATCTGCAGAGCGGGTGGAGCGCAGGCGTTGCTTCCTAACTGTGGGTTCCGGTCCTGTCCTGAAGAGGGTCCTGTCCTGAGGGTTTGCTGTCCTGTCCTGAGGTCCTGTCCTGACTCTTATTCCGAGGGTATCCTGTCCTGTCCTGGGTGTCCATTCTGCACCTGCTGTCCTTTGAGGGGTATCCTTCCTTGAGGGTTTCCTGACTTTAACTGACCCGTGGCCAGGGTTTGGTTTCCACACCTTTCTAGGTAAATACTGCTCCGAAATCTCTTGAAATTCTTGCACCTTCTGAATTTCTAACTTTTGCTTCAATAAAGTTCAACATTGCAAATGTGATATTTTCCATGCCTTTCCGCAACTATTGAAAGTCATTTAAAATTTTGCAAAGTTATTTCTATGTCTTCTCATTTGTTAGAAATTATATTTTGCATAGCAGTGTGTCATTTCCTGATATGGTCTAGAACTTCGTTGCCTAGGTTGTTCAAAGGCCCTTTCACCTTAAGTGAAGCGTGTTATTCATTATAAGTTCTTCTATAATCACACACACTTAGTCTATCACTGTTTTAGATAATACTGACTTGCATAAGTATCTTTTCTCGTTACATTTTATTAGTACTTTGATGATTACTCTGCCATTATTTCTTTATGCATATGTGATTTACATTTTCTTGGTTATTGATTGCCTTATTTTACTGTATCTCATGCAAGAAAATATTGAACTTTAGATAAACATTTTAAAACTTCCAGTTGTCCGTGGTCATTTACACAGTATTTTGAATGTTATTGGTTGGGTTTGTATTTTGCTGCCTTTCCTTTACAGCTAGCTCCCTGATTCATTGTGGTCATTAGGCACCTGCATCGGTGGATGGTAAGTCGGGTGCACTGAGAATTGGTAGCAGGGAACACACACACACCAAATTGGTAGAGCTCGTGAAGTCACCTGATCGATGTATATGGTGATTTGAAAAGTATATGGGCCCTGAAGCCGGAAACGGCGAAAACTATTGGTCGGGTGGCCTCGCGCGCTCTATCAGTTTTTCTGGTAGATCAGAGGATGGTTAGGGACTAGTTGAGAGTAAGGCAGGGACTAGTTAGGCTAGTTAAGTCGGAAGCTGCTATTATATTAATGCTGCTACAAGAGCGGCTGTTCTGAGGGAACTGATCACTCTCTTGTGAATACGCTGCTGAAATTTATGAATTACTGTATTGTCATTATTCTTGTTCTTATATTGTTATATGTACTAATCAATGCATTTGTAAATCGACTTGTTAAGTGTTGTCCGAACTCCCCGGGGAATTGAAAGGGCAAGTGGTGAATAGAATCCATTGTCCTGAGGTCACAGGTTCGAGGAAAGTTAGGTGCAGGTTAGGATAACCGGGAAGCACTAACTAGGGTTTTCTGAATACATGTGTGAATAAATGACAGTAACGGGGTTCATTGGCAAAATTCCCATAGTGGCGTAACCTAGTAAGGGTCACATCGGAAGAGTAGCAGGTTCCTCGGAGCTAGCGTGAAAGCAGAGGGGTCCGCTGAGAAACCTTAAACTCGGAACATATCCCGGAAAGAAGTGGATGAGTTTAGGGGAATAACAGGTTCACCGATGCTAGAGTGAAGGGTAGGCGGAAGAGATCTGCCCGCAGCAAGTGAAAAGTAAATGGAAGTAGTTTACTTGCAGTAATAGAATTCTATCTCTGTCTAGACACTTGAGCACTGTGGCGAATGTGTATTTGTTGTAAAATAACCAAGCACTGAGCACTTTAAAAGTAAGAAAGTTTCCGTTACCTTGTGAAGGGAGGGAGTCAGTCGAGAAGCGCCTTTGACGTCACTCTGTGCCGCGCTGGGATTGGTAGAAACAGCGGGCGGGTAGCGGAGCTGAAATTGTAAAGGAGGGGTGAGCGCCGGAGCGTGGGAACTGTCTCACGAAGGGGCCGCGCACCCATTGGCAGAGCTTATTTTGTGTCGCGCACCCATTGGTTGCACGAATTTTCTGAAGCGCATTCTGATTGGAGGTAGTTTGTAAACAAAGTTAGCGCAGAAGTCGTATGTGGCACTCGCGGACTACAGAGACGCGACCTGATCCAAGGCATCTAGGGTTTGAAAGGGATCAGTGGAAGGCTAACAGATACGATATTATGTACGGAACCAAGAGAAAAATGTCCCTTGTAAATAAGGTGAAAAATTATTTTAAAACGGACAAACCCATTAAATCTAGAGAAGGTGTTCTTGTCCCAGCACCCAATACTCCTGCCTCATTCATGATGTTTGACCGAGGGTACAATACCTGTGTGTGGCTGGAGAATTGGGTGAAGTACACAAAAGATGACGGAGTATTGGCTTTTCCGTTAGATGGTACTTTCAATGGTAGGATCTTATTTAATTTAAGAACCCGAATGAATGAACTGCATCCCAGACCGAGACTAACGCAGTATGAAGCATTAGAGGAATGGGAGATTGAGGCTTTTGAAAGAGAAAGACCCCGAATGGACAAGGGTTTGACCAAGTGGTACCCCAGGCTGAAACAGGAGTCCAGGGATAAAAGGATGAAACAGTGGAGGCAGAGCATGATTGTTGAGGGTCTGTTCCCCATGATGCCGGCATGTCATAACCCTGCAGCGGGGGGGAAAAGTACTGAAAAATGTAAGCATTGGGGGGCCCTAGGGGATTCAGATGATGAACTAATAGATGACATCTGTACCAGAAGTCCGCCACCTTACAATGAGGGAACCCGACCTTCCAGTGTAGGAGATGTTCCCCGACGCCCCTTCCAAAAGGAAGAAGACAGGTCCCTGGGACTGGGAGGGGGTGGTCAAGTATTACCCTATCCTGAGAAACCCGAACTGGCGGAAACAAGGGATATATATCCCAAAGTGCCCGCAAGTCAGGAAGAAAAATATTCACGTACAAAAACTTTTTTCCCCAGACCCTTGTATGAAAGCGAAGAGAAACCATCGAATTCAGGACTGCCTTTTGTTCAACCTCCATATGGGGAAGAGCGCAGGTCCTTTAATACTGGAACTTTATTCCCGAAGCCAAATTATGGTGGAGGACCAAGTGAAACGCATCCTACTGCCCCGAGTTTTACTCCTCCGCCTACTGCCCCGAGTTTTACTCCTCCATTGACCCCACAGATATTACATGACACAACTCTAAGAAGGGTACTAGTGGAAAAGGAGCAAGAGGCTCTAGCTAGACAAAGAACAGAAATAATTCAGAAAATTTCTCAGATAAATACCAGTCCTGAGGCATTGACTATTCCAGTAACTATTGGACCGGTGGTCCCGTTATACGGAAATGGTCAGGGAAATCCGATTACTCCAGTCATGACCCCAGTCATAGCAACCCCGAGACAGGAACCAATCATCATAGATGATCAGTCCAGTGAGTGCGAGTCTGAAGTTGCATTCTTGGAATTGCCAAACAAACAGACCGCAAAGGGAACACAGCTGAGGTATAACCCTTTTAATGCAAAGGAAATTAAATTAGAGACAGCAACAAGTACTAGGAATGTCTCTCTGGTAACTCCGGATGAAATTGAGAGTTGGAGTCGTGAATTAGAAAAGCAGACTCCGCAAACAAAGCCTTTAGACCTCTACAAGCTGAGGGTTGAAATAGAAGAATTAATGGCAGGAAATGTGGGGTTGAATCGATTGAATACCTACTCTGAGGAAGAATTGTCGTTCATATGTAAAAGCTTTACAAGGAACACCAGAGTGCTCCATGAAAAACTGACCGAAACAGCAATTAGTATGGGGGTAGATATCTCAAAATCCAAGCCCTTACAGAAACCATACAGAGCAGACTTCTCAGACAAGGATATAGAACATCTGAATGTGGCCGGAAAGAAGCTACAGATTAAAGAATTAATGGGGGTACTGCAGAAATGGGGAGATGTGGAAAAATGGAGAAGCAGGTGGGCGAAAAAGAGGGAAGAGGTTCGCTCCCGACAAGTGACTCCCGAGTTTGCTTTAAGAGAGGTAGAAAAACCTGAGCAGTTATGCCCCATGCGCGAAGTTCCAGGAGGGAAATATGTGCATGTCCCCTGGTCTAGGCAGGATATTGTGTCCTTCACGAACGATTTTCCAAAATTAAGAGAGAAACCAGTTGACTGGTACCGGCAAGTGGAGAGGTTCGTGAAGGTACAGAAATGTCTGTGGAAAGACCTGGATGGGTTTTTCGACATTGTGGTTCCAGTAGATTTATGGACCCAGTGTAAAATAAACATAAATTGGCCCAGTGAAGAGTATCCCAGAGACAAGGACACAGGGGAGCCATCAAAGGAAGTCATGCGAAAATATGAGCAGGTAATTCAGCACTTGAAAGAAAAGGTGCCCGCCAAGGAAACTGATTGGACAAAAATAGATAGAACAACACAGGAAAGGGACGAAACAGTGCACTCCTTCTATGAGAGGTTATTGCAGGTATTTAAAACATACAGTGGTATTGACAACATCGACCTGAAGGATATGACACACTTTATTTACAGGTTTGTAAATGGTTTAAGACCTGAAATTTGTCAGTGGATAAAAGACAATAAAATCTGTTGGCATACTAAGAAAATGGATGAGGTCCTGCGGTACGCTAAGTACTGCGAGGACGAGATGGCAGAAAAGAAAAAGGCCCTTAAGGAGAAGGTTATGTGGGCTCAGGTGAAGCTCGCAGAACAGCAGGAAAAACAATTGAGTAACATTGTTAAAAATGCTGAGAACAAAAGTCCTGGGGGAGGGGGTGGAGGAAAGCCCCGGCCCAAATTTAGCAGGGAAGAGGCTATGAAAAAATTTCCCTGCCATCAGTGCGGTGAAATTGGACACTGGCGAAACGAGTGTCCCCAATTAGTCGATGTTAATGAGACAACTCCTGATTTAATTCCACAGACGCAGAAAGAAAGACCAAGAAAGACTCAACCCCAGGTAAAAACAGTTCAGGTGCCTCGAGCACCCAAACAGGTATACAGGGGAAGACAGGCAGAAAATGAAGAGATAGAGGTTTGGGAAAGCGGGGAGAACAGAAATACAGCAACTTCGCAGTATCTGCTGAATGATACCTTCCTTTGTAATGAACAGGACTGACGGGGCCTGAGAGGGGAGGACGAGGAGTGCGTACTTGGCGCTTCCTTGCCGGTAGACCAGTCTGGACCATATATTGAAGGAAAGGTTGACGGAAATGATGTCACCTTTCTGTTGGACACTGGCGCTACCCGTTCTACTGTAAGAACAGTAGACGTTCCAAACCTGCCCCTCTCGGGAGAAAACATCCAAGTAGTAGGTGTATCTAATCAATTGATTAGTACTCCTGTTACCGAACCAATGGAGATTTCAATTGGAAATTTTAAACAGATGCATAGATTTGTAGTCTGTGACACCAGTCCAGTAAATTTACTGGGACGTGATTTGCTGTGTAAAATGAACTGTACCATCTTTTGCACACCAAAGGGTGTCGAAATACAGACCCCAGATGAAGACGGCATTTATAAATTATTGTTGCTTAGACCTGACTCAGAACTTAAAAGATTGACCCTGCAGGACTTGCCCCAAGAACTACAGGAAGCCGTAAAACCAGAAGTGTGGGATTTCACTGGAAAAGATGTGGGTTTGATGAAAGATGTGGACCCCATACAAATAGCCATCAAAGACAATGCAGTATATCCTAACACTAGGCCCTACCGAATGAATGCTGAAGTGAAAGCAGGTGTCACTCTGGAGATACAAAAATTATTGGAAGGAAACATCATACAAGAAGTGATGAGCAGCCCATGCAACTCACCGATTATGGGCATCAAAAAGCCTAGTGGCAAGTATAGGGTAGTGCAGGACCTGAGAAAGGTTAACAAGATTGTAGTTCCTTGCTGCCCTATTGTCCCGAACCCTGCAGTAATTCTGTACCAGATTCCTTGGGATGCTGAGTGGTTCACTGTGATTGATTTGTGTCATGCATTCTTTTCGATACCCCTGCACCCCGACAGCAAATTTCTTTTCTCATTTGCCTTCGAGGGTCACGTGTATTGTTGGAACCGGGTCCCTCAAGGGTATACAGAGAGCCCCTCTATCTTTAATCAGATCTTGAAGAAATGTCTAGAGACTTTGACATTACCTGGGAACTCTGTATTAGTGCAGTACATAGACGACCTTCTATTGGCGTCTAAAAGTCACAGGGACTGTGTAATTGACACCATTGCTCTCCTAAATCACCTGTGTGAGAAAGGGCATAAAGTGTCCCCTGACAAACTACAGTTCTGTGCGAAATCAGTGAAATATCTGGGACACCAGATAGAAAAGGGTGTCAGAAAAGTCACTTCAGAAAGAGTGAGAATAATTCAAAAGATGCAGTTGCCCCGTACTCAAAAGGAAGTCAGAATGTTCCTGGGTGTTTTAGGGTACTGCAGGCAGTGGATTCTGGGATTTGCAGCCTTAGCCAGGCCCTTGATAAAAATGACCACGAGAGGAATGCCAGATGTTGTACAGTGGGATGATGAAAGTCTAATGGCTTTCACAAGACTGAAAAACTGTCTGTGTACAGCCCCTGCATTGGGAATGCCAGATTATTCAAAAGAGTTTGCCCTTTTCTGTGACACTCGCGATAATTGCGCATTGTCAGTCCTGACTCAAGAACATGGCACAACCAGGAGGCCTGTGGCCTATTTCTCTGCCACACTGGACCCAGTAGCTGCTGGGTTACCAGGTTGTCTAAAAGCAGTAGCTGCTACCTGTGCAAGTTTAGAACAGAGTGAGTCCATTGTCATGGGACATCCTGTGACTGTTTATGTTTCACATGGAGTGGTAATTCTATTGACCAGAACTAAAACACAGTATCTCACCCCTAGTCGGCTGACTAAATACGAGAGGATTCTTGTGGGCGCAGCAAATGTAAACATTGTTAGGTGCGGTATTCTGAACCCTGCCACCTTACTTCCTGACCCCTCAGAAATGGAAGGTAGGGATGATGATGAACATGATTGTATTGATCTGACAGAGTTCAGTACCAAGCCACGCCCAGACATAAAAGAAGTACCATTGCCGGAGCATGATAAAGAACTATTTGTGGATGGTTCCTGTCTAAGACATGAATTAGGAGGCTTGAGTGCTGCTTATGCAGTAGTGTCTTTCGAAAAGATTGAACAAGCAGGTTATCTATATAACATCAAGTCTGCACAAGTAGCCGAATTGATAGCCATGATAATGGCTTGCAAAATTGGGAAGGACTTACGCATAACAGTGTATACTGACAGTCAGTACTGTTATGGCGTTGTGCATGACTTTGGCCAATTATGGATGCAGAGGGAATTCATGACTTCCTCAGGTACTCCCATTCGGAATGCAAAGGTTGTTCATGACCTTTTAGAGGCCATCCAGTTGCCCAAAGAACTGGCAGTGGTAAAATGTGCTGCTCATCAAAGGAGCATGGACAGAGTATCACTGGGAAACGATTATGCTGATCGAGTGGCTCAATGGTGTGCCAAAGATCGATATATTATAAATCCAAAACGAGGGGGGCCAGGAACCAGCTGCCAGCTTCAGGTGTTTGAGGAAGTGCCTACATGGGATGAGGTGAGAGAGTGGCAGGAGTCGGCTCCTTGGCAAGAAAGAGAGAAATGGAAAGAGGATGGATGTAGACCGAGACGTGTGGATGGTGTCATCATAGGTCCAACTGGTATGCCTGTGTTACCCCGACACTTGCTTGGCACAATGGCAAGATTAATACATGAAGGATCACACATTGGTAGGGATGCCATGATTCTGGTATTTCAACAGACTTGGTACAGCAAGAAATTCAGGAAGGTAGCAGAGTCCCTCTGCCAGAGGTGCCTGTCATGTCAACAGATGAACCCAGGCAAGAGGACCATGGTTGAACTGAGCAAGATTGGGAGGTCAGGGGGCCCCTTTATAAAAATACAGGTTGATTTCATCACCATGCCCCGTTGTGAAGGGAAACGATATGTCCTTGTCATTGTTTGTGTATTTTCAAAATGGGTAGAAGCTTACCCTACTCCCAAGAGTGACGCACTGACAGTAGCAAAGTGTTTACTAAAAGAGCTGATACCTAGGTTCGGAATACCATACATTATTGAATCAGACCAAGGTGGACATTTCCACAATGAAATAATGGCTGAACTGTGTAAGGCCTTTGGGATAAGGCAGAAACTTCATTGTGCATACCATCCAGAGGCTTCTGGAATAGTGGAACAAGTAAATGGAACTATCAAAAACAGACTAGCAAAGCTGACAGATGCTACTGGCATGAACTGGGTGAAGGCCCTGCCCCTGGTCCTGATGGGACTAAGAAGTGTTCCAGACCGCAAGACAGGCCTAAGTCCCCATGAAATCATTATGGGAAGAGTGATGAGACAAGCATGGGTGCCAGGAAGCAAACTGTTGAGTATTACTGATGATTTGGTGCTTGAATACTGCAGAAGATTGGGTGACCAAGTGCGTTCTATCTCTCGCCAGATTGGAGACGACGGCATCCTTAATCCAACGACTCCTCTCCACAACTTGGTTCCAGGAGACTGGGTCAAAATAAAGAAGCACACTCGATCAAGCTGTCTGGCACCCAGGTGGGGAAAGAAGCGCCAAGTAATCCTGGTGACAACCACTGCAGTGAAAGTCGCAGGTGTTCCCCAGTGGATCCACGCCGGACACACCCAGAAGGTATTGCCAGACAAAGGATTTGAAGAACCAGGGCAACCAGCAGAGGACCCTGAAGAAGCCAGACCAGTAGCAACTGACAACGAGCAGCCCAGCACCAGTCAGGTTGCAGGAACAGCAGACGTTGGCCCAGGAGTAGTTGACTGCGAACTGCCAAGAAACCAGCCTGCTGAAGAAGTCCAGGAAACTGAGCCAGGAGTAGCTGAAGACGAGCTGCCAAGCATATGGCCAGAAGAATGGATACCGATGATTGATCTGACCGAAGATCCTATCAGAACAAGAGAACGACTTAGTGAAGGTAGAGAGTGGACTAGTCAGGAAAAGCAAGGCACAGGCGAAGAACCTCAGCCACTTGAGATCCAAATCAAAACTGAGGAAGGAGAAGGTCAGACAGGGACAGAGCACGTGATTGATACAGATCCAGTGAATAAGACTGAACAAGTACCCGATACTGAACAGGTACCTGAGACTGAACAAATACCTGATATTGAACAAGTGCCGGATACAGAGCAAGTGTTCGATACTCCTCCATTAACTCCTGATGTGGATAAGGGACAGACGAGACATAGAGTAATAGTTCGAGCAGAAGAAAATCAAGAGATCGAAGTGCTTGAACAGGATCAGATAGAGTTAGAAAAACGGGTTCAGGAAACAGAAACAGAAACAGAGACAATTGAAAGCCAAAAACAAAATATTCCTGAACAAGGCCAGATTAGCAACCAGGCAGAAGAATTTGATGCTAGCCCTGGAACTAGTCAGATAAGGGAAGTAGGAGAAGAAAGTGGAGAAGAATTACCACAAGATAAAGAGAACAAGAGAAGAAGAAAAGAAAGTGAAGTCCAAGTACCAACTAAGAGAATAAAGAAAAGAAACAACCTTGAGCCTAGGTTTGTAAAAAGACTAAGACTAAGAATAAAGACAGTGGAAGAAAAACGTGCAGAAGCAAGAAGAAGTGCTCGAATAGCAGAGCAGGAAGAAGACTCTTCCAAAAGAAGGAGTGAGCGAATAAAAAGACAAAACAAAAAGTACAAGTCTCCTGAATGGACACTGGTTTTGGAGGAGCTTGAAGATCTTGATATAACTGACGTGAGTGACGGAGAACCTGTCCCAGAGTACTCAGCTGAAGAGGAAGACGAGCCACCGTGAATTTGCACAAAGTAAGCTAATTGTGTAAAGCAACAAAGAGGGGTTCAAGAGACTCCTTCTGAGCTAAAATGTCTGATTCAACAGTGAATGGTAGACCTAGTTGCAGCCGTTTTAAGACGTGTTGCAAGGTGTGTATATGTAGTATAGTAGTACTGATAGTTATCTGGATAGGATTAACAATTTTCATTCCCTTTGCTGTAAGTAAAGATACTAACATTGTCCCTACTGAAGTTGTAAATACTGACAGTGAAGAGCTGACAACACAGAGTGTAGAAAGACATGAGAGAGCATTGAGACAAACTAAACGAGACTTAGAAGCATCAGATGAGAAAGGACTACATTATCATGGCATGAAGAACAGGACACATTTAAATGTTTTCGCAAACTTGTTAATACACTATGTAGAGACTATGGAAATTGAGGATTGCTATGTCTGCATGAAGCTACCTACTTCGGTGGCTGAAGGCGTGACATACCATCATCTGCCATTAACTTATGGAATTTCCTGTAGCATTTTAGCTAGTTTATTTTACAAAAGGGGACCGTTACAGTATTATTACTCTAACAATGACGTGATCTTTTCTGAACTACCTATACGTGGGAACTTGAATCCTGTACATACCAAAACTGACACCATAAGATATATGGGAGACTACTTTCTGACTATAGGGAACATTGACATAGCAGACGCACACAGAGATAACTTGACTTGTTCTTTGCGTGAGCAGGAAAAGATGTTCCTGAACATGGCAGAGAAAAGGAGAATTAAAATTCAGAAGAAGGCTAATGACGAAAGTCAGAAAAAGCCAAAATGGGCAGAAAACATGGAAGGCACCTCATCTGGTGGAGCGGGTCCTGCTCTGTTGCTGGATTTTGAAAAGAAAGGCAAGCTATGTCTTCACCGCGAGAAGACTAGCTATTATAATAATGTTTTCATTGGTTCCAGTGAATGCGAACATAATTACAAGGTAATTGGAGGTTGGGGTTTCAAAAATGGGTCAGAGCCTGTGTTTCCTGGAATTTATTATATTTGTGGGGACAAGGCTTATTTCAAATTGCCGGATCACTGGTATGGAAGCTGCTACTTTGGCATTGTCTTCCCGAAAATATACCATGTGAATGGGAAAGCTGGAAGCAATGAAGATACTAATGGCTTAGTGCGTAGTAAAAGAGAAAGTATAGGTGAAATTATGGGTAGTATTTTCAGTGCACTGATACCTGGAGTGGGAGTGGTTCTGAACACTCACAGAATTTGCAAATTGTCTACTATAGTAGATGTGCTGTCTACTGAAACAGCTCATGGATTCCTGCTGGTCAATACTGAAATGGTTGCGATCAGATCAATGGTTTTACAAAATCGACTTGCTCTTGACACCTTATTAGCGAAAGAGGGCGGAGTCTGCCGGATGTTGAAGGCGCAACATTGTTGCACTTATATTCCGGACAAAAGTGTACAGATCAAAAGATATGTGCGAAACATTACTAATTTGGCAAAGGAACTCAAACCACTCGAGGTTGATAGTGCCTGGAAGAGACTGGTAGATGGTCTCTCAAATGTAGGTCATTGGCTTGCTGGCATAGGTAAAAGCTTATTATTCAAAATTCTGATGCCTATTGGTATTATAGGTCTTATTATACTTTCCATTTTCTTATGCTGTAAATACCGCAAGCGCACCAGAAAGCACGAGGTTAATGCAAGAGGGGTGAAACGAAGTGTGGATGAGATTGAATTAGAGGAAGTGAATGATCAGATATACAAAAAGGTGAAGACTTCTCACCCTGCTAAAACTGAAAGAGAAAAGCTAGAACGGTTGCTGGAAGAAATAGAACTTTATAAAGTGTGAAAGAAAGTTGGCATCTGGTTCCATTATAATTTGTGATGATAGTAGATATCATCAAAGAGGGGATTGATGAAGCAAAGCTTCGCATATTTTGCGGCTTGCCGAAATCAAGAACCTCATTTATGTGTAATAAGGTAACCCGTGTATGTTTTACTAACGTTTATATTAAGTTTGAGTAAAGTTTGAGACGCTTGCCTATGTGTATTTCTAATGAAATTAATCCATGTCCTCTAAAAATGGCCGCCGCTTGTATTTTAGTTACTGCGCATGCGTCAGCCACACTCACGTGTCCTGACGCGTCTGCAGAAGTGGAGGGAAAGTTATGCGCATGCGTAATTCATAGCTGTGCTTATCATGTGGTACTGCTCGTGCCACTGCTCTTGTATTTCGTCTAAATGTAGCTAACATTTAAATTGCATAAGTTTATTTCTTGATGATGAGTTAAAAGTACAAACCCTGCGATGTGTTTTCATAATGACATTATTATGTATTAATTTGTTTTCGCTTACTTTTCATGTACCGCGGGCAATGGGGGTCTGAGTGAGAGGAGAGCCATATTGGAGGTCCCTTCTGCGCCTGTGCGACATTCGGCAGCACGAGGGACCTTGGCTGATGGAACATAGCCAGCTGGCAGTGATGGGCGAGATGCTCCTGAGAAAGTCACCTCTGCCCTGCGAGAACAGCGAATGTGGCTTCTTATATGTTACATTGTATAGATGTGCTACTGTTAGCTCATGGGAACCCAAACATGCTAGGCGGTCCCAAAATATGTAAATGAAGGCTTCAAATCGCATATTGTGATTGGTGTGTTACCCAAATCCTACCTTAGGACCAATCGAAATTGAGGGATTCTGACACTTTGCAACATTGGGGGGTGGTACACTGTCCCAAAACTGTATATCTACCCTGGGTTCACCTAGTGAACCGTCCGACTTGTCTGGTTTAGCTGACCTGTCACTGACCCAACGCACTCAATAGGTGACTGAAAATACAGAGAGCTGCGGAGCACTCTGTCCGAATTTGACCATAGACTAAGGTTTTACTGAACCTTAAAGTGCTGGCAAGGCACTTAGCTGGGAGTTCGCTGACCCAATCGGGGTCTTGATCGATATCTGCAGAGCGGGTGGAGCGCAGGCGTTGCTTCCTAACTGTGGGTTCCGGTCCTGTCCTGAAGAGGGTCCTGTCCTGAGGGTTTGCTGTCCTGTCCTGAGGTCCTGTCCTGACTCTTATTCCGAGGGTATCCTGTCCTGTCCTGGGTGTCCATTCTGCACCTGCTGTCCTTTGAGGGGTATCCTTCCTTGAGGGTTTCCTGACTTTAACTGACCCGTGGCCAGGGTTTGGTTTCCACACCTTTCTAGGTAAATACTGCTCCGAAATCTCTTGAAATTCTTGCACCTTCTGAATTTCTAACTTTTGCTTCAATAAAGTTCAACATTGCAAATGTGATATTTTCCATGCCTTTCCGCAACTATTGAAAGTCATTTAAAATTTTGCAAAGTTATTTCTATGTCTTCTCATTTGTTAGAAATTATATTTTGCATAGCAGTGTGTCATTTCCTGATATGGTCTAGAACTTCGTTGCCTAGGTTGTTCAAAGGCCCTTTCACCTTAAGTGAAGCGTGTTATTCATTATAAGTTCTTCTATAATCACACACACTTAGTCTATCACTGTTTTAGATAATACTGACTTGCATAAGTATCTTTTCTCGTTACATTTTATTAGTACTTTGATGATTACTCTGCCATTATTTCTTTATGCATATGTGATTTACATTTTCTTGGTTATTGATTGCCTTATTTTACTGTATCTCATGCAAGAAAATATTGAACTTTAGATAAACATTTTAAAACTTCCAGTTGTCCGTGGTCATTTACACAGTATTTTGAATGTTATTGGTTGGGTTTGTATTTTGCTGCCTTTCCTTTACAGCTAGCTCCCTGATTCATTGTGGTCATTAGGCACCTGCATCGGTGGATGGTAAGTCGGGTGCACTGAGAATTGGTAGCAGGGAACACACACACACCAAATTGGTAGAGCTCGTGAAGTCACCTGATCGATGTATATGGTGATTTGAAAAGTATATGGGCCCTGAAGCCGGAAACGGCGAAAACTATTGGTCGGGTGGCCTCGCGCGCTCTATCACCATCACTTGCCACTAACATATGGAATTTCCTGTAGTATTTTAGCTAGCTTATTCTATAAAAGAGGACCGTTACAGTACTATTACTCTAACTCAGACGTGATATTTTCTGAACTTCCTATACGTGGAAATCTGAACCCTGTACATACCAAAAGTGACGTAACACGTTATATGGGAGAATATTTTCTGACTATAGGTACCATAGATTTCGGTGAAGCACACAGAGATAACTTGACCTGTTCATTACATGAACAAGAGAAAATGTTTCTAAACATGGCAGAGAAAAGAATAGAAAGTTTCCACAGAAAAGCGAATGATAAAAGGCAGAAAATTCCTAAGTGGGCTGAAAACATGGGAAGCACCTCAACTGGTGGGGCTAATCCTGCTTTGTTGCTGGATTTCGAAAGAAAAGGGAAACTTTGTCTTCACCGAGAAAAGACTAGTTATTATAATAACATTTTCATTGGTTCCAGTCAATGTGAACACAATTACAAGGTAATTGGAGGTTGGGGTTTCAAAATTGGGTCAGAACCTGTGTTTCCCGGAATTTATTATATATGTGGAAACAAGGCTTATTTCAAATTGCCAGATCACTGGTATGGAAGCTGCTATTTTGGAATTGTCTTCCCGAAAATATACCATGTGAATGAAATTGCTGGAAGCAATGAAAACACTAACAGTTTAGTGCGTAGTAGAAGAGAAAGTGTAGGTGAAATAGTGGGTAGTATATTTAGTGCATTGATACCTGCAGTGGGAGTGGTTCTGAACACACACAGAATTTGCAAATTGTCATCAGTAGTGGATCGGTTATCTACTGACACTGCTAGTGGATTTCTGATGATCAATACCGAAATGGTTGCGATCAGATCTATGGTTTTGCAAAACAGACTTGCTCTTGACACCTTATTAGCAATGTTGAAAGCGCAACATTGTTGCACTTACATACCTGACAAAAGTGTTGAACTCAAAAGGTATGTGAGGAACATTACAAATTTGGAAAAGGAACTCAAACCACTGGAGGTTGATAGTGCCTGGAAGAGACTTACTGATGGTCTCTCCGCTGTAGGTCATTGGTTTTCTAATTTAGGTAGAGGTTTTTTGTTTACGGTACTGATGCCAATTGCAGTAATAAGTTTTATCATATTCCTCATATTTGTCTGTTGCAAATGTCGCAAACACCAAAAGAAATACACTGTGAATAAGGGAGGAGTGAAACGGAATGTGGATGAACTTGAATTAGAGGAACTGAATAATCAGATTTATAAAAGGGTGAAGAATTCTCACCCTAACAAAGAAACTAAAGAAAAGTTGAATCGAATGTTGGAAGAAATTGAATTGGGCAAAGTGTGAAAAGTTGGCATCTGATTCCATTGGTTTTGTGATGATAGTAAATATCATCAAAGAGGGGATTGATGGAGCAAGGATTCGCACGTTACGCGACTTGCTTGTACTCATGAACCTCGAATAACTATAATAGATTAAACCAACATGTTTGTCTTAACTAATTTCCCTTTATTCTGATATTTGGGGTATCCAAGAGAAGCTTGCTTATGTGTTTATTAACATTAACAACGCTTGTCATTAAAAATGGCCGCTGCTTGGTGGGATTTTCTACTGCGCATGCGTTGGTCACACTCACGTGACGTACTCACAGTTCTGGGGGGAAATGTTTGCTCATGCGCATTACAGCTAAAATGGCCGCTTTGTTTCTCATATGCTCCGTGCTTGCAGAGCTGCTTTCGCAAAGTTGTTTGTTCCGCACTTACCATAACGCTATAGTTATTATAAAAGTAAGGGATATAGAGTAGCTATTCATGGTATACAGTGAAATAATTTTTTCTATATTTCTAAATTGTTTTCGCTTACTTTTCATGTATCGTACTCTATGGGGCCTGAGGAACACTCGTGATTCCATATTGAACAGCCTTTCTGCGCATGACCGTCTTCTGCCAGTGACATTGAAACGGTGCCAACCAGAAGTCCCAGCCAAGTTGTGCCTGGGAAGATGCACCTTCGCCTAGCAGAAGAAGCTGAACTGTTCTAAATGTATCATAATTCATAGATACTCTGTTGTAATATAGAAAGTATTTTGGTATCTGCCTTTCTTTTACAGCTAGCTCCCTGATCCGTCGTGATCATAGGTACCCGTAACGGTGGATTGGTAAGTCGGGTACAGTAGAAATAAATAGGAAGGAACAAGGGTTACTGGTAGTAGAGTATAAGGTCGCCTGATTAATGGATATGGTGTATTGAAATATATGGGCCCAATACGTGTATGGTAAAATTGTTAGTTGGGTGACCTGCACGCTCTATCAGTGACACAAATGATATCACAAGAAGCTATGCTTTTTCACCCTGATGCCATCACAGGAAGTGACATCTTGCAGCATTTACAAAAACAACTATTCGGGGGTTTCTTCACCACTGGCAGATTTATTGCAGATCACAAAAGTGACAAATTGAGGCATTTGGTGGATTTTCAAGACTTGCGCCCTGGCCAATACATTCAGTGCTTTTGGCAAAATAGCCCCTAGGAAGTAGAAATGTCATACAAGTAAATTCTTTGACAATGTGATATAAGACAGTGAATCGATGGCTACATTGTAAGGTGGTGCACATATGAAGTGTGACAGACTAAACAAGCTTATCCATAATTGTATTGGAAACAGGTGAACATATGCCGCAGGCAAGTACTTTGTTTTGAAAAAGAAATAATGCATTCTAATTAGTGCCGTGAGCAGATTTTATCCTTGCCTTCTAGGAGGCTGTGGGTATTGATACTGGTGCACTACCTCTCTGATGACACCTCCACTGGCTTCATTGATCTGAACCTCAGTGTTGCAGGTTCGTTAGTTTTCCCTCAAAGTTCCTGCTACAGGCCAGGCCAATGACTTAGATGCAACACTGGCTGCATTGAGCCGGGAGTTGGTGCTTCAATCCAATCCTGACTATCGGCCTGATTTAGATTCTAGCCGACGGGTTACTCCATCACAACGGTGACGGATATCCAGTCCGCAGAAATTGAAATCCCGTAGTCTAGTATGGGATTTATATGTCAGTGGATGGGATATCCGTCACTGTTGTGACAGAGTAACCCGTCCACCGAAATCTAAATCAGGCCTTATGAGTGATTCATCCTGAAGTTGGCAACTCATGTGGCTAAAAACCAATTCATATCTGTCTGTATGTGTGTGGTATTTGTATAGCACAAATATAATGAAAGAGTGTAGTGCATTACAAGATCTTATAAAGGTGGATACAGTCTCTGAAAAATGAGAGAGATAGCTTTAATCTGTGAGTGGAAAAGCACTGTTTCTTTTTCGAGATGTTGTATTCTTTTAAGAAATGTTTCTTTAGATATTTCCTAAATTGGAGCAAGGTTGGGGTGATCTTGATGGACAGAGGGATATTGCTCCAGATCTTAGCTGCACGAATGAAGGCAATCTGCTTGTCATCCATGCCTGCTGAGCTGGTGAGCACTGGCCAAATCACCAACCAGCAAGAGGACACACCCTTAAATCTCAAAGGGATTCAGCTCTATGAAGCTCATACATCTCATACCAAGAGAGTTGCATTGGCCTTTGCAGAACAAGCTCAGGATTGGTAACCTGCGTGAATTTTTATAGGTCAGCCGTCACACATGGTGGTGCCTGCCAGTGAGAGAAGTGACTACCCCCCGGCTAAAGAGCCATGCCACAAAGACATTGTGCCTCAGCCTAATATTGTGAGGGATCCCTCCTTTGTGCTGTGGTACCAGAATATTAATGCCAGAATATCATCTGACCTAAATATCATGTTCTAAATATCTTTTACAAAAGCGTCACTCCATCAGAGTTTATAAAAGAAAATCAACACCCAATGGGGTGATATTTTTGTAAACAATAGTTAGGACACAATGCTTATGTAACAGTCTTTCTTATATGATATTCTGGCATCCAACTTTCCTTGTGTTGAATTCTGCCCAGCAAAAGGGAAGAAAAGCTCAGCCCTTGGGAAACCCTACCATTTTTCTTGGTGCCAATCCTCACAGACCTACCTATCATTCCCCAGACCAGGTGTGTGCCTTGTGAGCAGACACAGCCTGAAGGTGATAAGTAAAGATGAAAGCAAGGTACCTAGGGATGAGTTAGATCTTGAGTTGGAGGAAACCTGGACATGATCACATATTTGCTGCCGGAGCCGACAGCGCAAAAGCCAACAACTCAATGAAAATGCAGAGTCGGCCAGTCACCACTCTAATTGATATCAATGCCTCTGTACGTGTCACAGCAAAGAAGGATTTCAGATCATAGCCAGGATTAATTTCACATCACTTAGGACAGGACAGACTTTTACACAATAAATTGAATTGCTGCTGGCATGCTGACGGTGTAATTGTGCCCCTCCTCTGTCCTCTTACCTTCCACGCTAGTGTTTAACTGTTTAAGTGGTAGTGTTTTACTCAACAGTCATGCTTGTTGGCAGCAGCCAGAAGAGGTTCAGACTGCCTTCAGGATTGTTAGTCCTCCTTTTTAAAAAGAGCCTACCAGACAGCGCAAGCTGATGGTTGCAAAAGACATATTGTGGGCTTACTCAAATCATACAGGGGCTTCCAGCCCGCCCTTTGCTTATCACTGGTTCCCTTTACTCTCACTCTCATTTGCCTGCTTCTTATTCAATGGCTTTTATGCCCCAGCTTGTCAATCTCTTGTTTGTCCCACCAGTGGAGCATAGCCTCTTTACTATTGCTGCTGCCGTCCCTGGTTTTTCTTTTTGCTGCCACAAACAATGACATACAGAGGCTCAGGGAAATCACATACTCTTGGGAAGCCAAGGTGTTGTCTGCCCGGGTAGCGCACCCATGGACTTTCTGTGGCAGTGAAGTAGTTGCTCAGGAAGAGTGAAAGAGTAGAGTAGTGACACATGCAAGGAGAAACACAGCATTGAGCCACATGAAGAAAGCTTTGTCACCTGTAATTGTTCATATTTAAATCATTTTAACATGTTGGGTGCGTCAGACAGCCGGGGGCCATCCGAACTGCGCCCACTCATTAATATGCCCGCACTGCAGCAAAATTCGCGCCACGGTCAACGGGTTAAGACCTTTGAGGCCTTTGAAGTTAATGTGAATAAAGAAGACAGTGAACGATTTGCTTTAGATAAAATTAGGGTGAGTGGAGGAAAACAGGAGGCGAGGCAGTGCCAAAAGGATAATTTTCCATGCTTTTCAGCTTAATAGTGGTACTGTGTCTGGATGACAGGTGACATTATCTCCGTCACCCAAGGGACCTCTGCCTGCCATATTTAGAGTTGTCCAAGGGCCTGCAGACAACTCTGTACATTGACAGGAACAGCAGTCATTTCAGTTTCTGTGTATATATGTGACCCGGGGGAATTATAAACATGAATACAAATGGAAAGCTTCGTGCAACAAAGAGTAAAAAATATATGAAAAAATAAGGTAAAAGAACAAGTAATGGAAGATGAACAACAATTAAGGAGAGACCAGGATGAAGAATCAGAAGGCTCAAACTACATTTTTAATTTTACTAAGCAAACTTTGAAGAGAGGACTGCAAGTCTGGGGAGGCATCTTTGGAGTCAAGAAAGGGGAAGAGGAGATGGCCCCTTCACCCAATAATTACCAGTTAGTGTGCCTACTACACCCGCTGCCAGGGCGAAGCCCAGTCCAAGGGAGGGTCCGTCTTTGGTCGTCAAATACTCATAAGAGTCCTGGCTGGGCGCTTAGTTGGGGTGTGGATAGTTTCAAATCCTCGGGCAGGGAAGCAGGGAGGGGGGAAGGGAAATGGGTAGGGGGGGAATTGTTCTCTTCTGTTGTTCTGTTATGAGGATTCATTGATGCTTATTGCAAGGTCTTTTCTAGTCACGTGTCACCTGTCCAGCTAGGTCCAAACACAAAATGTCGGCTTATCCGAAGGTTACCCACCCCTCGGGATGTAAGGGTGCCCCCTGACATTGCGCCTCTAACACTGCCAAAGTCTTGTTATACATGTCACCTCTCCCCTGCGCATGGCCACGAGTCCTACCTTTACCGCCGCCATGTCTTGTACCAACTCTAGGACCATCACGATACTCTCGTGGAATGTTAACGGATTGGGGCACAAAATAAAACGTAGTATAATCCTCCAGTTCTTGCGGCGACACTCCCCAGACATAGTAATGCTGCAGGAGACACACCTAGTGGGCAACACGTGTCGGGCACTTCAAAGAGGCGGCTACAAACTATAAGTTCACGCAGGGTTCACCTCTGGCTCCCGTGGTTCTGCAATTCTGGTCAAGAAAACTTTAGCCCTAACCCACACAGCTACATGGGCCGATCCACTTGGCTGGTTTGCAGTGCTGGAGGCCGCCTGGGAGGGGTGCCCCCTTAACCTTGTGTCACTTTACATCCCACCGACCCTAGGCCGTGAATCTCTTAAGGAATTGGGCCCCCAACTACTGAACCTGCAAACTGGTACACTCCTCATAGGGGGAGACTTCAACCTGACGATCGACGACGACCTAGATCGCCACCCCAAATGCCCCTCACATAGACATAATAACGACTTACTGGACTTTACCCAGGCACTAGGGCTCGAGGATGTATGGCGACACCACCACTCTACAACACCATATTTCACACACTACTCTAATGCACACAAAGCATGTCCTGCATCGACTACTTTTTCTGTCCCGCTACAGACTTAGACTACTTCACCAGACCAAAGGGCCTTCCACGAGGTATCTCAGACCATTCTCCTATTACAATAGAACTAACGTACCACCGCCCCTTCACCCGAGGTCCTATAATCATTAACCCCTGGCTTCTCCAGATCCCAGACATCAAGGATAACCTGTTAGAACAGACAGGGCACTACTTTGAGGAAAATGTCGGTTCAGTGAAGTCCGCAGTCACAATATGGGAGGCATACATAGCAGTTATCAAAGGTGAGGCGTTGGCGATGAAAATGGGATATCTTCGCAAACAGGATGAACAGATTTCTTGAGCGGAGTCGGACCTTCTTGGTCTTGAAGCTTCGCATAATATAGCCCCCTCGGTCGAGACAGCATGCCGCCTCAATACCCAACAACTAGTATATAAATCCTTGGCTCAAGAGAGGGCGCAGGCCCGCTTGCTTCACACTCAACATCGCATTTACGAACACGGAGACACTGCAGGAAAGATGCTGGCATGGCTAGAGAGACGGGAACAGGGATCCAGATGGGTTTCTTCCATAGTGAAGCCGGACGGCTCTAAGATCGTAGATTCACAGGCCATCGCAAATGTCTTTGCTGACCACTTAGAAGCGGTTTACACAGCGAGAGAATACTACTCCTCGGAAGAATCCAGGCAACTGTTGGAGGAAATGCGCTTGCCTACCATTTCAGAGTCAGACAAAGAGATTCTGGATGCAGACATAACAGTAGACGAGCTCACCACAGCAGTATTTGGTGTAAACTCTGGCAAGGCCATGGGCCCCAACGGTGTCCCCGCTGAATTTTTGAAAGCTATGGCTCTGGAGACGGTTCCTCATCTAAAAAACATGTTTGAAGAGAGTCGAGAAAGAGGTATTTTACCTCCCACTCAAAGGCTGGCCTCCATAGCAGTTATCCTCAAACCTAATAAACCACCTTCAGACTGCGGCTCCTATAGACCGATCTCTCTTATAAATACAGATGCCAAAGTCTTGGCCAAATTACTGGCGACTTGCCTACTCCTAGTACTTCCCTCACTGATCCAACCATGATGACCAATCGGGCTTCCTTCCGGGCAGCAATACGGCCCTTAACTTACGACGAGTCAACAACGTCTTAAGTCAGCAATCTACCATGCAACACGATGCCGCCATTTTATCTCTAGACGCCACAATGGCGTTTGACTCGATCGAATGGTCCTATCTTTTTGAGGTTCTCCGCAGATTTGGCTTCGGACCTAAATTCATCCAATGGGTGCGTCTTCTATATACTGACCTGTCGGGTCAGGTACGGGTCAACAATCATACATCTTGTCAATTCCGACTCCATAGAGGGACCCCACAGGGTTGCCCCTTGTCGCCGCTACTATTTGCCCTCACCCTGGAACCCTTGGCCCACTGGGTTCGCACGGACGTGTCTACCCGAGGCCTCCAGTGGAATGATGGGACTTTGGACAAAATTTCTCTATATGCCGATGAGATCCTGGTATATGTAGCCTCTCCCAGATCTTCAATCAACAGCCTTTTCCATATCCTCACCAACTTTGGGAAATACTCAGGTTACTCGATTAATTGGTCCAAATCCACACTCTATATGCTACATGGTCCCCCACCCAAGCTCCCTAAGGGATTTACCTTTACATTGGCTCCGGATGGTTCAGATACCTTGGTATCTACATCACGCCCGACCCGGCGGTGTTCCTAGACCAAAATCTAATGGGCCCCCTGCGAAGGCTGCATAAAGACGTAGTGCATTGGTGCTCTCTTCCATTATCCCTTCCTGGTAGAGCTGCGTTATTCAAGATGCTAGCACTTCCGCGCTTCCTCTACGCCCTACAGAACTGCTCATTCCCAATTCCAGATTCATACTTTAATGCCGTAGAAAGTGACATACGTCAACTTTTATGGGACGGAGGAGCAGCCCATATAGCCTTCATAAACTCACCCAGAGCTGGTATGATGGGAGTATAGCCTTGCCTAACCTGAGTCTCTACTACTGGTCGACGCAACTGGTGGCTATTAACCACTGGATTCACGGCTCCCCCTTAAATCTAGCTTACCTCTTTGACAAGCTTCAGACCTGACGAGAGGGATATCTAGGAGCCCTATGTAGTAAACCGACCAGGAACAGATATGTAGGGCCCATGGCACATACGATTGTGATATGGCACAAGACTAACAAGTGTCTGGGATGGTCTCATAAAATCACTGGAGCGACCCCTCTATGGTCGACGCAGCAATTAGGTTCCCTCTGCTTCTTTAAAGGTTTTGATAAATGGGACACAATTGGGATTTCCACGGTGGGCGACTTAGTACACAGACGCAAACTACTGATTTTTGCAGACCTATAATCCAAATATTCCCTAGCACCAACGGAACATTTCCGATATCTCCAAATCAAACATGCCCTCCTCCATGCCATTCCCGATCTTACTTCCTTACCTGAGAGTTCCCCCTTGGAAGACAGGCTACTGTCGGAACCTCTCCCCGAAAAGGCCTTATCCCTCACTTATTGTAAATTATGTAATAACCTGCCTGACACCTTCCGACCCCTACGCATTAAATGGGAAGAAGACCTGGGGCTATTGGAGGAAGAGGAATGGCGGGCTGCCTTAATGTCTCCAAGGGAGAAGGCTATGAACCATAGATTCAGACTAATCCAATTGAAGATCTTGCATCGTGTATACATGTCTGCTCTTACACTAGCTAAAATTGGCAGGCGTCCTGACACAAATTGCCTCAGAGGGTGTGGACAACCGGGCACCTTTTATCACATCCTGTGGGACTGCCCGGAAGTGCAACAATTTTGGGAAAGGGTCCTGAAAAAAATGAGGGACTCTGTGGGTAAGCCCATTCCACTATCCCCGAAAGAGTGTGTTCTCAATATATGGGGGGCTACAGACCTGAATGAGCTAGAACTACAATGGACAGCGCTTGCCCTATTGTTAGCCAAACGCTCCATTGCTATAAAGTGGGGTTCTTCAGAAAGGCCTCTTGTGGTGAGTTGGGTGGCTGTGATGGATCGTTGCATGCTAGCTGAAAAGACTGTATACAAGATTAGAGGCTGCCCCACGAAATGGAACACGAAATGGGGACACTGGAACAGGTTTCGAGGTGAATTGTGTGACTCTCCTTCGCTTGAACTGACAATGTCCCGGACCGGACCCAATTCTTGAATTGTTGCCATTGAAATTACTGTGACTCTGCTATAACTTGATTCCTGATATATGCTTTTATATGTAACTGATGTATGACTTTGCTGTCTTTTTTGAATAAAATATTATGTTAAAAAAAAGAGTCCTGGCTGGGCCACATCTTTTGACTTGATATTATACACTTACGGTACTGTTGGAGATATTTGTTTTCTTTTTTCATCCTCTGTTGTGAATTCCAGCTAGTGTGCTTTGTAGTTTGGCTTGGGAAAGAAAGATGAAAGCATCATCTGAGGTTACGGCTCCCAGAGGGTGTATGCTAGGGGACAATATTTTGATACCTTTGAAATTTGAACCCCTAATATCCTGTAGGAGTCTATCTAATGTCAAGCTAAATTCATAAACTATTTCATTCTTAAATAGTACATTATGGGCAAAAGGAAACTAACAAGCACCAGACCGTAAAACCTAAAAGCCGCACCCTGGACTAATTTTTAGCTCGGGCTGTAGAGATCATCACAAAAGAGATTGACATTGCAGAAAGGTGCCTGTCATTGGATTTGAACATGGCCCTAGTTGTTTTACCATGGAGAGGATTCAACAAACAGGCTTTGGGTGTTAATCGTACTGGCAGCCCACCACACAAGTCTGACTCAGCTGTCCTAGACTGTTCTTAACTCAGCCAGGCTGACCCCTTTCCCAACAAGAATCAAAAGGCTAGGTCAACCTGAAGCCCTGAGTGATCTATCAGCTAACCAACCTTTAAATGTTCTGCAGGGCGATACCATGTGACAATAAGGGCAGATATGGATGGCTCCAACTGGGATATATTTTTCTCGACATGCATTATCATGATTGAGTCTTATGTCAGGCCATTGGTGGAGCACTTAGAAGCCCTGGAAAAAAGAAATTGCAAATGTGACACCATCACAAAGCGGTGGTTAACCATTGCAGAAGGAAGATGCTGCCTTTTCCAATGATGTCAGCCATTGACCCCAACAATGGCACCTTGGTCCTCAAAAGCCCTCCACTTCCAGGCAGAAATGAACAAGCCCCACTGGCATCTGTAGTGCAAGGAGAGGAGACCACAACAAGAACAATTCTGGAAATACAGATAATATTGAAGAACCTGGACAATCACGGAAAGAGCGCCTTGACAAGCAGCAATATAAAAGGATGTATGACGTTACAACGCTGTCTTTACACCGCCCTACCATTACAACGCTGGTTTTACAACGCAAGTCATTACCACGACTTGCGCTGTAGGGTGCTGCACCACCAGCCTACGTACAGTAGGGAAGGTGTTGGAATAGTAAATCTTCTGTTCCTTAGCCTAGAGCGCCCTCCAGCGCAAGTCGTGGTAACGACTTGCATTGTAAAAGCAGCGTTGTAATGGTAGTGCGGTGTAAAGACAGCATAGTAATGGATGTTCCCCATACAAAACCACTAACCCCCATGTTTAACCTTCACACTGGAGCATGCCATTATGTGTCTCCTATGGCCAATGATCCCGACCAGTTGAAAAACAAGGCGAGCCACTGGTTCTCTAAATATGCCTATTGTATTATCTCAAATGATTCAAATATCCTATTTGTGAGAAGAGTGAGCTGGTTAGACACCTCAAAGAACTGTGTAGTTATAAATTGTAGATATCTAGCTCTGGCACGCCACCTTCTTTACCAAACCTTTGCTCACCCCTACACAGATAAGTGTATAAGTCTTTTTCCTGTGGGTTTTCTCTATAAACATTTGCAGCAGTTACCAGTCAAACATCATGGGGCTCATCAATCAGCGCCCTTTCCTCACTGTTACAGCACCGACTCCTCCCCCTTTCAGAATTGAACTGTAAGGATTAACAAAGCAAGTGTAGCAATGTCCACAACTACTTGATACCTCTGATTACTGGAAACCCTCCTGTTCCCTTGCAGTGTTAGCTGGCATCTAAGGGGAAGGGAGCGGGCAAGTGCATGCTAATAAAATAAAAATAAAAAATAGAAAACTTTACTCACAGGACCTTCTAGCTCTGGACGTCCTTGTTGCTACTGCAACCTAGACACTAGGAATGCCCTTGAACAATCAGGGCGCTTCTCTCACCACCATGAGAGCAGGGTCTTGATTGGAGGGAGTGGCCTCACTCGCCGCTCCACAGTGCTTCGGAGGCATTCACTCACTCTAACCCAGCAGTGTTAAGACATCTGGGTTAGAGATGTGTAAAGTGTGCATGTGTGGCTGGTGTCGCAAGATCTAAGATCTTCCTGGATTCTTCCACCACGGCTAGAAGGGCCGTTTCGGTGCCATGTTTTGGGCGGAATCCTGTTTGGGTGGCATCCAGTAGAAGGTTTTCTTCTAGGTGTTTTGTTAGGTGGAAATTTACGTTTTTCTCTAGTATTTTACTTGCCCAGGGTAACAAGGAGATGGGTCGATAGTTGTTGAGGTTTTTCAAATTGAGATTAGGCTTTTTCACTAGCGCTTTCACCATCGCCTGTTTCCAGATGGGAGGTACAACTCCCTTTTGTAATGAGCTGTTCAGTAGCACCGTAAGGGTAGGGAAGATGGCTTGGCTGGCCAAGGTCATCGTAAGGGGGGGTGCTGGGTCGGAGGGGGAACCTGATTTTATTTGTTGTACGAGAGGTTGAAGTGATACTAAATCTAATGGTGGGAAGTTATTCAAAGTTGCTCGGCAGGAGAGTGTAGTATCTGTTGAGAGCTGGGGCTCACTGACGCTTGGCTCGGGGGCGGAGGTCGTGAAGGAGGAGTATTTTATTGATTTTTTGGAAGAAGAAGTCGGCTAGTTCGTTGCAGCGAACTGTAGGGTTATCTGCTGGAACTGCAGGGGGGGAGATTTTGGAAAGGCTTTTGACGATTTGATACATTTCTTTCAGTTTGGATCTAGGGGACATAATTTTTCCTTTGTAGTAAGTGGATTGGGCTGTGGTAATCCCAAGTTTGTACGCCCTTATGGTTTCCCTGTATCTGGTTTTGTCAGTGATGGTGTACTGAAGGCGCCATTTTCTTTCCGCAGTTCTGCACTGACGTTTTAGTTCCCTAAGCTCTTCAGAGTAACAGGGGGCAGTTTCTCGTGCTCTTTTTGATACTGTTTTCCTGGTGGGGAGAGTAGAGTCCAGAGAGTCCTCGATCCACTTGTTGAATATCCTACTATCTAATAAGGGGTCCTGGGAGAACAAGGGTTTAGTTGCAGTTAGTCGATTTTCCCACTGCTCTAAAGGGAGTTTTGACCAGTTTCTCCTTTTCCGTG
This sequence comes from Lissotriton helveticus, assembly GCF_964261635.1. Classification (NCBI taxonomy): domain Eukaryota; kingdom Metazoa; phylum Chordata; class Amphibia; order Caudata; family Salamandridae; genus Lissotriton; species Lissotriton helveticus. The sequence goes on along the minus strand of NC_136070.1, from coordinate 683,915,508 downwards.
GGATGGGGGTGCTTAAAGTGATTTTGTGGGTGGACCAGGTGAGGGATATGAGGAAGTGGTCAGTCCAGGGGAGGTGTGTGATGGACCCAACCGAAAGGTTGGGACAATTGCTGAACACAGCGTCAAGCAGATGGCCTTTATTGTGAGTGGGGGATTTAATTAGTTGCTCCAATTGAATGGAGGCTAGGCTGGAGACTAGCTCATTAGTGGTGTTGTCAGAGCAGTCGTCAAAGTGCATGTTGAAGTCGCCAAGTACCGTGAAGTTGGAAGAGGACATGGCAGAGTCGGCTGCTTGCGAAGGTAGTGAGGAATGAAAGTGGTTCAGAGGGCCTGGTGGGCGATACAGGAGTATCCCAGTTAGGCTGTCGTTTGGGGTGAATTTAAGGCAAAAAGACATGCTTTCGCAGTCTGGGATAGAATCAGGTGTACAGTGACACTGATATGCGGACTTGTATATGACTGCAATGCCTCCTCCTTTCCGCCGAGTGCGGTCCCTGCGAGCGATCTGGTAGCCAGGGGGGAGCGCTTGGATTACGTCTGGATCGCAATCAGGTGTTAACCAGGTCTCAGTTAGTAAAACAGCGTCGGGGTTTTGCTCGTCAATTAGCAAGAAGATTTCTGCGCTATGTTTAAGCAGGGATCTGCAGTTTAGGAGGAGTAGGGCGACGCTTTGCTGTTCCGGTTTGTGTCGGTAAAAATTGAGGCTAGTGTTACACTGTTGGCAGGAGCTGGGGAGATCCAAGGGGAAATGGCGGTGATGACAGCAGGCTTCCTTGGGAGGTTTCAGGACGAGAAGAGTATTTATACTATATTGAATCCTCGGAGGGGAACTAAGGGGGGTGGCCCCTAGCCCCTGTCGGCCGGTCAATCAGTGCCTAATTTGTAAAACAATAAGTGACATGGCCCTCATCAGGAGGCCATCACGGCTTACACCACCCCTTGTCACTGCCAGTAACAGTACCTACACAACTAAAAACCATTACACTGCTACAGGTGAGACATTTCAGATTGCCAAAGCCCCCAAAGCTATAAGAATGGCTTTGGCGGCTGGTATTAGTTCTTTTTAATGTGTATTGAATTAATAAACAACTGTTGTTTTGCTCATCTTTTAATTGCACAAACAGCAGATGCCGTAAGTGCTAGTGTTGACAGTTAAGTGCCGGTGCCAAGCATTAGAAACCACCGGCTCAAATTAAGCACTGCTTTCAATCTATTCATTTAGATTTTTTTCTGATAAACTCTTATAATGTTGTAAACTGATGAGACAAATGTTGCAACATCTATACATTGTTCACTGTCACTGGGATTTTGAAGTAACAGTCCTCCTCTATCCTAAAATGTTTTAATGTAATCATGGGGTGCTTTAATGCAAAGATCGGATCCAGTACCACCTTTTCCGATCTCTTTTCCATAAGATACACAGTAATACACCAATCCAAAATGGATGGAAGGGCAGCTAAACTTTATAAAAGTGTATTTGATTTTCATCATAGCAGTTATGTCGAAATGTTGGGTGAGCTGAATAAACAAACTCCAACTTTCATTGGCCTGGCACAAGGAACTATGATCAATTACATATTTACCTCATTATCCGTTTACCCGTAAATTCAATCTGGGGAAACCATTACAAATAGCTACAGTGATCACAAGCCTAACAGCTTAGGGCCCAATTTATATGTTGGTGGAGGGGGAAATTTGTTGCAATGGCGACGGTGTTCCCGCCCAACCAACATAGTGGTCCGTCCACACCATTTTGAAAGCGGGCGGACCTAAAGTTTGGTCCCAGCAGCGACTACTCTATCATGGCCATGGACAAATAAACTTTTCCAATGGCCCAATGGAATAAGGACTGTTGGAAATATTACTATATGTCAGTCTGCCCAATTAGGATGGGGGGAATATAGTCATTTTTTTACTGTCTGTCACTGCCTGACAAACCCTGGTGGTAAAGCAAACCAGGAGGTAAGGGACATTAAAAAACTAAAAATGCTTCCCCCCATTGCCATGGGAGGTGACCCTTATCTTTCTTAATAAAAAAAAAAACAAGGGATTACAATTAAGGTGGTCGAGTAGTCAACTTTCAAATATTGCTTTGCAGTTTATAACCCATTCAACTCCCAAACTGCTGACATCTTTGTCACCCTGGGACAAAGTATCAGAGAGTCTCTTTTGTCATCTATTAACTATAAAAAATAAAAGGATACCCAGAGTAGAGATTTAATAGGCCCAGCTATGGGGCAAATAGGCACTTGAGAACTACCTTGAATAATATACCTAGAAGCAGGGCTTACAATGTCAAACTGAGGGCTCAGTATAAACAGGCCATTAAGGACAGGAAACTCCACATCAAAAATGAAACCTGGGAAAGTAATTGGTGCTTGTGCAACCAACGATACCAGAATTTATGGGAAAATGGTGAACTGTAGCACTCCCTTTTTCTTTTAGTCAGACACCCCTACCACTAACATCAAAGCAGACACTTGTGTTGAGCATTTCAGATTATTTGTTGCCTTGGAACAAATGTGGAAAATGTATCAGCCAAGTCACATCCACACTTCCCTCTCAACATCAGATATGAAATTCATGAAGTAGAATCAACCATTACCCAAAGTCCATCTCTTAAAGCACCTGGCATTGATCTAGTCCCTATGGATTTTTATAAAAGCTAATATTTAGCTCTCGGCACCCGTTATCATCAATGCTATAAACTCAACAATAAGCTCTAAATTACCAAACTCTGGCGTACTGCAGTCATAGTTTTATTATTAAAGAAAGGCAATAGGCAAGATCCCTCTTGCTACAGGCCCATTTCTCTGCTGTATTCTGTTGTCAAAGTTGTTTGCTGCATGATCCTTTACAGCATCGTGGCCAGGACAGAAGATTCCAGGGTCCTGTCACCAGCCCAAAATGGCTTTAGAGAAGGGCTTGGTACTCGGGACCAAGGCGTGAAAATACGTTTGCTCATGAATAAATACCTGTAGCCAAGATGGAGGCTTTATGTCTCTCCTTCATGGACTTTTGTGGTTCTTTTGACTGGGTGAAAAAGCTGAAGCTGTGGCGCATCCTCACAAGGTTGGGTTTGGAGTGTGATTAAGTAGGCCTCGAGTTCTACATCTTGGTGTAACAACTGCAGTGAAGTATGAGATTGATGGAGTATGTACCGACTCCGTTAAGCTTGAACTTGGGGTACATCAGGGATGTGGGTTTGTGCCCATACCATGCTTGCTTTATATCAATGGTCTAAATACATATACATATCCAGGTAAGGAATTGACTACAGTAAAAAAGAGACTGGTTCCTGCACAACTCTACACAGATGATGTTGGTTGAATGACCTAAGCCCCACCTTGGCTTCAAAGGATTGAATGATAATTTTGTACAGAACCACGGCGCTCTGACCAAACACATATCTGCATGGCAGCATTTCATTGGCTTGGGGGAAGCATGTGTGTTTCCTTCTTCCATTCAGGACTCGTCGGAAGAGAGATGCAGGCAGCCGAAGCGGTAAGTGACTTTTATCTTTTCTACTCCCCACATCTCCCTCACCATCACCCCCCTCCACCGCCCGCCACCCCCGATCGGTGCCAGCAGCCGCTGTGAAAAACAATATAATGAAGAGTGAATCAAAAAGGGCTGAGGGATTTTTGCAGAAAAAAACCCTGTAAACGGAGAGAGAGATTTTTTCAAACAGAATGTCGCTAAAAAAATAAACTGCTCAGGGGAACCATGTGTGCCTCAGAAAAGTATAAACAAAATTAAGTATTACATTTTGGATCCTCGGTTGGGGAAATTTGTACCACTGAAAATTAAAAGTGAAAATGAGTACATCAAAACCTTAGCAATCCAAACATAAAGATGCAAGGAGATAAAAGTCCAGGTGTACTCAAAATAGGACTGAAAAGTCTGAAAATAGAAGTCTTGAACTAAACTCAGCAGAATCTAAAAACATATTAACTCTGCAAAAGGAAACTAAGGTAAGCAATCATTCAAAAGATACAATGGAGGCAATTCACAAAGGCAACTTACAACTGTGGTTAACTTACACGTGTAATTTACTCTTACCTTTTTGAGTAAATGTACTACTTTGAGCTACTCACATAATCTGTACTCAAAAGTGTAGACTTACACGTCTCCAGTCCCTGAAAAAGGGGGCATAGTCAAACTTACAAGTATCAGTTACTACTGAAAAAAGACAGTAGTATGTCTTACACCACGCATGGCCAACCACTGGTACTGCAACACCCTCCCACAGAAAAGAATGGAGGCAGGTACTTAAATTTAAACTTATAGAATAGGGAGCGACCCCACTACCCAAGAGAGGGGGTAGCACAGGTTAATGAAGATTCTGAGTTCATCTTGGGACAACCAAATGGTTCTCAACTCACATATGATTCATGTAACTCTCAAGATTCAATTGGCCAGATGCACACAATCCTTACACACACAGTTAGAAAACGGACCCTATTTGGCAATTATAATACACACACTGATGACTACCAAACGTATATGCAAAACATATATATATTTATTAAAAACAATTTAACTATTCTAAAAAAGATCATAACCTGATCAAAATCACAACATTTTCTAAGTTAAACAAACTATTTATACATTTCCTATACTTTACCTTTTGGAGATTTCCTCCACCTGGTGGAGTTTCCTTATGGAAAAGTATAGGGAAAGTCCCATATTTCTTTAGTAATGATTGTTTTTTTTTTAAATTTAGCAGGTAAGTTACTTTTATACAAACAATGAACATGAGGTGTTTAATTGGTTGGCCATAAACTACCTGAAATGCAATTCCGATAAATCTGAGATTTTCTTTTTTGGAGCTCCACTTTCTGAGGACCTCCATCAACCGCTCTTCAAAACTCAGTGAAAAACCTGGTCATTCACATTGATAATTCTTTATCCATGAAACCCCAAATTCAAGCGGTGGTAGGCACCTGTTTTTCGCTGCTACGAACCCTGAGGAAATGTCTACCCCTTTTTTCTACTGACACAAGGAAAATAGTGATTCAGGACCTAATCACCTCCAGACTTGATAATGTAAATGTCCTATACTTTGGTCTGCCAGACTGTCTTCTGAACCACCTGCAAGTGGTTCAAAACAAAGTGGCGAGACTAATCCTTAAGCTGACTGGCTCCCAGAACCTATATATCCCCACATCTCAGGGACCTGCACTGGCTGCCAGTGAAAAAGAGGATCACATTTAATACACTGGTATTGGTTCAGAAAGGCCTACATGGTAATAGTGCCAGTTACATCAGGAGGAGAATATTGCACCACACCACTTCCAGAACTCGGCGGTCTTCATCCAGCCATCTGACTATCATTCCCGACAACCGCCGGGTTCGAATCGGAGGCAGATCCTTTGCATTCCTGGGGATCCAAGCCTGGAACTAACTCACTCTGGCTTTTAGAGCCACAGCGGAGTTGTCCTCTTTCAGGCAGCAACTAAAAACCTGGCTATTTTACAATTAAGTGTTCCCTAGGTATTAGTGGTGAGATACCTGACAGCTCCGGGACACTCTATGAGAATCATGTGCTTTATGAATGCTGTTTCATTCATTACTTCATAAGCCAGCAAACATAAGCCAACATGTATTTCATCTCTTATGGAACTGTCTTGCCTGGGGATTTGTTGAGGCAGTCTTGCCATTAACGGTTCTTCTGTTTGGTAAAATTCTGGGTGTGGTTTTTAATCACCTGCCCTACCTACTGTTACCCAATACTGATGCAAGAGTGGGCTAAACATTATCTGGGCCAGTTAGGCAAATTCCATTATGTTTCCCTTGGCACCCCGCTACCTCCTGATCTGATTATTATTGGGATCGTTCGGGATGAACATTTATACTCAGAAGTGGGTTTTCCTTTTTCACTGGTTGATGTCAAATACCCACCTTTTAATTCTAGATTGACCAGCTGCGATTTCAAAGTCACCAACTCAGTTACTAGACAATTGTATTCTAAAAATGTTTTCCCTTGTAGACCCTGCTCTGACATCCAGCTACTGTTGCTGCCCTCACTATAGCCACACCGTGGGTGCTCTCCATTGATTCAATTAATTTCTGACATTAAATAATTATCACCCATACTAGATTTCTTTTAAAAAGTGAGAAAAAAAAGCTGTTTGTCAAGAGTAGCGATATTTATTAGCGTGTGCAACAAGCACAGCACTCCAAATCAACTGTCAGTGTTGGAATGTAGCTACAAATAATGTAGCTATAGAGCACAGGAAGAATGTTGACAGATGCTCGAGCTAGAAAGGAAGGCACAAGCATCAAAGAAATAATATTGTAAAGAATCACAACAGAACTTCCTCTTTTAAAAATCTAAGAGACTGGGTTCTCACCCTTCCTGAATGCTTAACACGGGAAGCAACGGAATCAGCAACACATTCCTTGTTAGCATTAGCAACACATTCAGCATGATCACCAGATTCATAAAGCATCTCATTAGGATTCAGAGAGTTAGTATCGCATGCCATATTATTCTGACTTTGGTTGTACGTGGGCAGCTTAGTCTAAACTTTTACTTAACAAAACGATTATATGAGTCTTATCTGAATCACAGAAGGCACATAAGGCTAAATCCATTCTGGCATTATCCGACCTGCCTTTCCACACTCTCCTTTCATCTTGCACCCTTCTGCCTTCAGTCATCACACTGTTCCTGTTCATTTTTGCCATTTAATTACCATTCCTTATTAGAATCTTCTTTCCGCACATTGCTTGGCTTAAAAAATGTTGACCCACTCACCATGTTTTACATCTATTATATTTCCCTTTGTTTGACCTCCTCACATTTGACGACTTTCTATTAGGAACTCAGAAATGTCATTGACCTTGTTATTCCAAGTTCTTTTCTCAAACCACCAAGCAGATACTCATGAAGTAGGTTCCCTTCTTTTTAACATCTTACCTGGAGACTATTCAATGGTGCTATGTGATGTGGTAAGCACAACTTCTTTCTAATATACGTTTTTTAATCAAGACCAATATCTAAAGCCCACACTATGGTGTCCTTGGTAACACAATTGAACCTGCCGACCTGGACATTAGTTTGGGGATTGTATAGGACACTGCTCATATGCCTTATGCTACATTGTTTAAGGAAATCGCTCATGGTGAGAGGCACTAAGTGAATGCCATTGTCAATGACTAATGTCTCAGGTCAGTCTTCTCCAGGGAAGAGCTCTTTGAAAAGCTCAATAACTGCTTCCATGAATGCTTGCCCAACAAACTTAACCCCGGCCACTTAGAATGATAATCAATAGCGACAAAAGAGATCTATAATCAGACAGAATCTGGTAAAAGGTCCTCAAATATAAAAGATAACTTTTGCCTGGGGTATTGCGGCCAAGAAACAGGCGTGAGTGGTGTTAGTCTAGTCCTAAAAGATCTGTCACCACTTGAACAATCTTCATAATCTCTAGCCCATTTCTTAGCACAGCATCTACGTCAGGCCATCAGAAATATTTCCTAAGTGCTTTTTCATCAAAGGATATTCTGGTATGACCATAATGAACTAACTCCAACAACCTTTTCCTTACTTCTTTCAGAAGTACACATTTGCCTTTTTCTTGCAACAAATTCACAGGCTACTTTAAAAAATACAGTACACTCATGTTAAACAAGTCTGAGATCTGGTGATCCATTATTCACATACTTCTTCACATACTTGAGAAGTCAGTGGTGGCTGGTGACATTTGAAAATGGCGAGGCATAAAATTTGTGGTGGAGCACACCGCAGCAAGCCCGAATTACCTAAAAAGTATTCGGGGGGTTCTCCCCCCTAGAAAATTTTGAAAAATTAGTGGGCAAATGGTGCCTTTTCAAGCACATTTGAGAACACATGCACTTTACTCTTCACAGTCAAAAACGAGGTGAGGGTTCACCTAAACTAATTAATAATTAGTCTAGGCCAACGCTCACCCCCTTTTTGACTGTGAAGAGTAAAGTGCATGTGGGTATGTAGATGGGTAAATACATACATCCCATCCTAGTCAGACTAGCCTGACACCTCAGTGTAATAACTGGCTATGAGCGGGTCGGATCGGTCCGATGGCTTAGTGAACTAATGCGTCCACTGTAGGACCTATGTTCGACCTCATGGTCACACGTTCAAGTCCTGATGGGCCCAATCACCCTTTCATCCTTTGGAGGTCGATAAAATGAGTACCATTGAGTTAGGTAACAGCAAACAATTGTTATTCAGCACCAACATACCCTTGGGTGAGGGTGCCTTTTACGAATACACGTTATTATTCTGGTCATAATCCATAGTAGGCGCTTGAGGATATGGCATACAGGCCTGCAGTTGAAGAAGAGATTAAGCACTATTTCAACACTAATACAAGTTTGGTTGCCGACCCCTTAATCGTATGGAAAGCCTTGAAGGTGTACATATGAGGCACCTGCACTAAACTCTCTTCAGAAGTAGGGCAGCTCTGAGAAATCAACAGAGATCGGTAGAGGGAGACCTGCACTCCCTTCAATTTAAAGAGGTAGAATCTGACACCCAAGATGCAACCTTGCACAAAAAAGAAAGCAACATATTAGTCTGGATACAGGACTGGCAAAACACGGCTTTAGGAAATATGATGCGCACAGTCATGTGGAAAGAGACAAATCTGGCTTATGATCAGGACTGCTCAAAGTTGAAAATCGCAAGTCGGCCACCATGGCTGTTTGCAACCCGGAAGGTCACCAATTACACAAACAGGCTAGCATCAACACAGTATTCACCGCATTATACGCAACAATACACACCCCGGCCCTAACTGAAGTTAGTCTCGGAAAGCATTCCTTGGACACAGCCCAGTTATAGCCTGAATAAAGAATTGAGATGGGGTCAGATCACAAAACGCAACATTTTCCTTGCAAATAAACAACTTACATCAGAGAAAACTCCCAGTAGTGATGTCTCACCTCTTGAGTCTTTCAAATGTGACTATTCCAAGCTAACAAAGCGCCTCCTGGGGCTGCCCATCTCGACAATGAGGCACATTGCCACTGTCATTTCGTGAGGCATTCATAGTCAAGCTACACAAACCTGGCTGAGACCCACTCAACTAGGGCTTCTACCACCCAATGTATTTCCAAAATCTGGACTTCAAAATACAGGGCAAGATTATAGTGAATCGCACTCAACACTTACACACTTTGTCCATCCTGACCTAAAAGGATTTGTTACCCGGCAGGGGCGCATCTCCCTGCATGTCTGGCTGTTTGCTGTAATAGATGGCACCCCAGCAGACCTGGCACAGGCCATTGTGCCAGCTGTAGACATGGAGAAGGCACCTGAGATTGTTTCCTGACCATACCCGATAGAGGTCTTGCAGCATACGGGCTGTGGAGAGACTACAGTGTCCCGGGTCAGGGTTCTTTGTTTGCCGATCCCATGGCACAGGTAAAAAACGGCGATGTTTGGATTTTTGGCAGTTCCATAAAAGTACCAGACTGGGTGGACTCATGTCACTCCTCGTTTTTGGGCTCACGGATGTACTATTAGCTAGTAGTAAATACAGAGCAGGAGTACACTGCGGCCTAGTCATAGCCCGACACACTCACAGCCGGTCCCCAAAAACTAGTATTGTTTAGCCCCCCTGTATTCACCAATTCAAACTAAGCACTGTTCCTGTCACCAATTACTGGTGGAGCTTCAGGTACAGAAGGAAAGCTGGGCAGTGCACAGTGTGGGCTCTCCATATCGGCCTAGGTCCATATCCCCCTGACAATGGCCGAAGAGGATGGGGCCAAGTCCTTTGGAAAGCCTTTTTAAACCTTTTAAACATGTTTTCTTGTATATAGTCTTTTTTTACAGTAAATAATAGTGGGAGCAGTGATAAATTTGAGCCGGTGGTTTCCGGTACTCAGAACCAACACTTAATTGTCAACACTGGCACTTATGACAGTCCTCCACATGGTGGCGCTGTCTGTCTTACTTTATTTACAGATGAGCATAACAACAGTTGTATGTTAATTCTATATACATTTAAAATGGGTAACACCTGCCTTCGAAGCCATTCTTATAGCTTCAGGTTCAGAATAGTCTGATTTGTCACACTCGCAGGAGTGTGGTGGTCGGTAGTTGTGGGGTCTTTGGTAGCCTGGCAGAGGCAATGGATGGTGAAGGCTGCAGGTGGCTCCTGAAGAGGGCTGGGAACTTATGTTTTTTACAAATTATACACTGAGTGGCAGCCTGGATTTACATCTTAGGCGAAGGAAATGAAAGGTGGTACTTTCCACACGATGGGGGCCAAATAATGTGTTGTGTTTCATTTACAATATTCAAGTGAGTTACCTGGAGTTCATATGAAACTTTTCTTTCATTTCTTAGAGGCTCGCGCTCTCATGTTCCTGTCTGTCTTCCTAGCTCGAGCTCCTTGCTCATGCCCCTGTCGGCATTCTTCATGTGTTTTATTGCTATATTATTTGTATCTGTGTTCCAGTTCTGACAGTTGAATTGGAGTGCCGTGCCTGCTGCACTTACCAATAAAGATCGCTTTTCCTCTGGATAATCTTTATTCCCTACTTAAAACTGTCAACAAGGATGGTTTTACGTTTAAGAAGAGAAATGTAAGCTATTCTGTAAAGAAGGGGGGTGTCAGGGTCACACCATTTCTGGTGATGGATTGTACTAAACAAATACATTGCTGATGCTGTACAATAGTGGTTCATTTCACAAAACAAAAATAGGTGCCGGGACTCTAGTCACGACGCAACTTGCACCAGCCCATTTCTCCTACTAGCGCCGGCTAAAACAGAACCCACTACTAACCATAAAAGGGGGGGAGAGGGTGTGGCGTAATCGCCAGAGCTGCCGACTACAGAGCTGGGGAACCTGACTCGAGTCTAGGCGTCAGCTCAACAGCCTTTAATTCTGGGCAAATCAGTTATTCTCTATGTAGATGAATGTGTCCTTAAGTGCTGCTCGTGAAAAGTGCAGTGTTGATTATTAAGTGCTGGAGCTGAGCATGAAATTAAGCACTGCTATATAACATGCTTTTGTACCAAACAGGAAAGGAAAATGGTCCTTCGGAGGGTTGTACAAGTACTACAGCAAGTTTGTAGAAAACTTTGCTGAGAAAATGGAACTTCTGAAGAGTCTCGCTAGGAAAGTAAGTGAATGTGTGTGGTGAGAAGAATAACAATTGGCATTGTGGAGAAGTGTGGCTCACCGGCTAGAGGCGGCAGACCCAGAAGCAGAGGACGGCACGGGACCAGGGTTCAATTCCCGACGCGGCAGGGTATGGAACCAATGGCAACAAAGATGATCTTAAAAGCAAGTGCGCAAGCGCAAAGTTTCCCACCAGAACTGCAAGTACGTCATGTCACGTGAGTGTGACTAACGCATGCGCAGAAAGAAAACCCACCAAGCAGCGGCCATTTTAGATACAAACGTTATTGAGTTAGTAAACACATACGCAAGCGTCACTAGGACACCCCAATGTCAGAATAAAGGGAAATTAGTATGACAGACAGGTTGAATTACGTTGTTACATGTTATTTCGAGGTTCATGAATCCAAGCAAGTCGCGTAATATGCGAATCCTTGCTCCATCAATCCCCTCTTTGATGATATTTACTATCATCACAAACTAATGGAATCAGATGCCAACTTTTCACACGTTATTCATTTCAATTTCTTCCAACATTCGATTCAACTTTTCTTTAACTTCTTTGTTAGGGTGAGAATTTTTCATCCTTTTGTAAATCTGATTATTCAGTTCCTCTATTCAATTCAAGTTCATCCACACTCCGTTTCACACCTCTCTTATTCACAGTGTACTTCTTTTGGTGTTTGCGACATTTGCAACAGACAAATATGAGGAATATGATAGAACCTATTACTGCAATTGGCATCAGTACCTTAAACAAGAAACTTTTACCTAAATTAGAAAACCAATGTCCTACAGCGGAGAGACCATCAGTAAGTCTCTTCCAGGCACTGTCAACCTCCAGTGGTTTGAGTTCTTTTTCCAAATTTGTAATGTTCCTTACATACTTTTTGATTTGTACACTTTTGTCCGGTATGTAAGTGCAACAATGTTGCGCTTTCAACATCCGGCAGACTCCGCCCTCTTTTGCTAATAAGGTGTCAAGAGCAAGTCTGTTCTGCAAAACCATAGATCTGATCGCAACCATTTCGGTATTGACCAACAGAAATCCATGAGCTGTGTCAGTAGACAACAGATCCACTATCGTTGACAATTTGCAAATTCTGTGTGTGTTCAGAACAACTCCCACTCCAGGTATCAGTGCACTAAAAATACTACCCATTATTTCCCCTACGCTTTCCCTTTTACTACGCACTAAGCCATTAGTGTTTTCACTGCTTCCAGCAATTTCATTCACATGGTATATTTTCGGGAAGACAATGCCAAAGTAGCAGCTTCCATACCAGTGATCCGGCAATTTGAAATAAGCCTTGTTTCCACATATATAATAAATTCCGGGAAACACAGGTTCTGACCCATTTTTGAATCCCCATCCTCCAATTACCTTGTAATTGTGCTCACATTGACTGGAACCAATGAAAATTTTATTATAATAACTAGTCTTTTCGCGGTGAAGACAGAGTTTTCCCTTCCTCTCGAAATACAGCAACAAAGCAGGACCACTCCCACCATTTGAGGTGCTTTCCATGTTCTCAGCCCATTTAGGAGTTTTCTGTCTTTTATCATCTGCCTTTCTTTGGAAACTTTCACTTCTTTTCTCTGCCATGTTTAGAAACATTTTCTCTTGTTCATGTAATGAACAGGTCAAGTTATCTCTGTCTGCTTCACCTAAATCTATAGTACCTATAGTCAGAAAGTATTCTCCCATATAACGTGTAACGTCACTTTTAGTATGTACAGGATTCAGATTTCCACGTATAGGAAGTTCAGAAAATATCACGTCTGAGTTAGAGTTGTAGTACTGTAACTGTCCTCTTTTGTAGAATAAGCTGTCTAAAATACTATAAGAGATTCCATATGTTAGTGGCAAATGATGGTATGTCACTCCCTCGGCTACGGAAGTAGGCAGCTTCATGCACACGTAACAGTCTTCTATTTCCATGGTTTCTACATAATGCACTAAAAGGTTAGCGAATACATTTAAATGAGTCTGGTTCTTGATTCCGTGATAATGTAGTCCTTCCTCATCTGGTGCTTCTAAGTCTGTTTTTGTTTGTCTAATGCTAAGTGCTTTCTCACGTCTTTCTACACTTCGTGTTGTCAGTTCTTCAGTGTCTTTTGTCACAGTCTGGGTAGGGTCAATATTAGTACTTTTGCTCATCATATAAGGAATAAAGACTGTTAGTCCTATCCATAGGATTAATACTATGGCTACACTACATATACATACTTTACAGCATGTTTTACAACAATTACGTCTAGGCCTTCCATTCACATTTGAATCAGACATTTTTACTCAGAAGAAGTTCTCAACCCCTCTTTGTAACTTTGCACAGGTAGCTTACACTGAGCAACTTCAGGTTGGTTCTTCTTCTTCAGCAGACTGGTCAGTTGTCTGTTCTTCGTCACTTTCGTCAGTTATATCAAGATCCTCAAATTCCTCCAACACCAAGTAAGTCCATTCAGGATCTTGATACTTTTCGTTCAGTCTTTTTATTTGATCACTTCTTTGTTTGGAGCTTTCTCCAGCTTGCTCTGCTATACGGGAACTTTTCCTTCTTTGCTCAAGTTTTTCTTCTACTGTTTTTAGTCTCAGTCTCAGTCTTTTAATAAACCTTGGTTCAGTATGTTTCTTTTTCTTGAGTCTTTTAGCTGGCACTGTAGTTTGGCTTTCTTCTAACACTCTTTTGTTCTCATTTGTTTGTGGCACTTCTGCTTCTGCTTCTTCTCTTCCTGTCTGACTAGTCCCAGGTCTTATATCTGTTTCTTCTGCCTGGTTACTAAGCTGGCCTTGTTCAGGTGAATACTGGAACCTCTGATTTTCTTCCGCTTGAACTTTCGCAGTAGTTCCTGTCTGTCCCTTTTCAATTTCAGGAGTTTGTGGAGGTGTGTCAATCACTTGTTCTGTCCCTATCTCATCTTCTTCTCCTTCAGATTTGACATGGATTTCGATAATCTGATTATCTTCTCCTATTCCTGTTTCTTCCTCACTATTCCACTCTCTGTCTGCGTAGGCTTGACTTCTTGTTCTGATTGGGTCATCAGTTAGGTCGATTATGGGTATCCACCCATCTTGACTGGTGCTCGGTTGTTCGTCATCAGCTACTTCAGAACGTCTGGAGCCCCCTCAGCTGGACAACCTTCAGCGTCAGTTTCCTCGTCTCTGATCACCTTCTTGGTATGGCTGGCATGGATCCACTTTGGAACGCCGGCACACTTCACCGCTGTCGTGGTCACCAGTATCACTTGGCGTTGTCTTCCCCACTTCGGTGCAAGGCAATTTGAACGAGTATGCTTCTTGAGTACAACCCAATTGCCTGGAACCAATTTATGGACTGGAGTTGTTGGACTTGCGACGGCGTCTTCCCCAATCTGGCGAGAGATAGAACGCACTTTGTCACCCAGTTGCTTGCAGTACTCAAGTACCAAATCATCAGAAATGCTTATCAGTTTGTATCCTGGTACCCATGCTTGTCTCATCACTCTTCCCATCAGGATTTCATGGGGGCTCAGGCCTGTTTTTCGGTCTGGAATACTTCGGAGTCCCATCAGAACAAGAGGTAAAGCCTCTATCCAGTTCATGCCAGTAGATTCACACATCTTCCCTAATCTCGATTTGATAGTGCCATTTACTTGTTCCACTACTCCAGAAGCCTCTGGACGGTATGCAAAGTGCAGCTTTTGTGTAATCTTGAATGCTTTACAGAGCTGATCGATTACCTCATTCTGGAAATGCCCACCTCTATCTGATTCAATTGTGACTGGAACCCCGTACCTAGGTATTAGCTCTCGCAGTAACAACTTGGCTACAGTCATGGCGTCATTATTTTTGGCTGGGTAAGCTTCCACCCATTTTGAAAACAGGCAGACAATAACAAGGACGTATCTCATTCCTTTACAAAGGGGCAACTGAATGAAGTCTACCTGTAATCTTACAAAGGGACCTCCTGATTTCCCAATTTTTCCCATTTCGACTACAGTTCCTTTCCCAGCGTTGAACTGCTGACATGTCAAGCACCTCTGGCAGAGTGACTCTGCTACTTTCTTGAACTTCGGGTTGTACCATGTTTGTTGGAAAACCCGAACCATGGCATCCCTACCAACGTGTGCATCTCCATGCATCAATCTGGCCATAGAAGCAAGCAGGCGTCTAGGTAACACAGGCATACCATCAGGGCCCACAATGATACCATCCTCACTTCTCTGACGACAACCAAGTTTCCTCCATTTTTCCTTTTCCTTTGGTGTCGCAGCATGCTGCCAATCTCTCAATTCTTCCCATGTAGGCACATCCTCAAACACCATAAGTTGGCAGCTGTTTCCATATCCCCCAATTTGATATTTACAGACATTCGATGTCTGGCACAATGTTGGGCCACTTCGTCAGCATATCGATTTCCTACTGTCACATGATCAGTGCCAGATTTGTGAGCAGCACACTTGACCAATGCCAATTCTTTTGGTAACTGGATTGCATCCAGTAATTCTTGTACAACCTTTCCATTTCTGATAGGAGTACCTGAAGAAGTCAGGTACTCTCTCTGTAGCCACAATTGGCCGAAGTCATGCACAACCCCATAACAGTATTGACTGTCAGTATATACTGTTATTCTTTTGTTTTTCCCAATTTTACAGGCCCTTGTCAATGCAATCAATTCGGCTACTTGTGCAGACTTCACTCCAAATAGACAGGATGCTTCTATAGTGCGTGATACCGCAACTACAGCATAAGCAGCACTTAGGCCTACTAGTTTGTGTCTCAGACATGAGCCATCCACAAACAGCTCACTATCTTCTACAGGCAGGGGCATTTCCTTGATATCTGGACGTGGTTTGGTACTGAACTCTGTTAGGTCAATGCAGTCATGCTCAACCTCTCCCTTTGCTTCTGCAATTATTGAGTCTGGTAATAGGGTAGCTGGATTCAGTATGTTACACCGAGTAATGACCACATTTGCAGCACCTACGAGAATCCTCTCATACTTAGTCAGCCGACTAGGTGTGAGATACTGGGTCTTAGTTCTGGTCAGTAAGATTACAACTGCATGTGGAACATACACAGTTACAGGATGTCCCATAACAATGGATTCACTCTGTTCCAGACTCGTGCAAGTGGCAGCTACTGCTTTTAGACATCCGGGCAATCCAGCAGCCACTGGATCCAAGGTAGCAGAAAAATATGCTACTGGACGTCTAGTCAGACCATGGGCTTGGGTTAGGACTGACAATGCGCAATTGTCTCGTGTGTCACAAAACAGTGAAAATTCTTTAGAATAATCAGGCATCCCAAAGCAGGGGCTGTACACAGACATTCTCGTAATTTCGTGAATGCTGTCAAGCTTTCCTCATCCCATTCCACTGGGTCCTTTGCTCCTTTCTTTGTCATTATGATAAAAGGTTTTGCTAGGACTGCAAATCCCACAATCCACTGCCTGCAGTAACCTACGACTCCAAGGAACATTCCGACTTCTTTCTGAGTATTGGGTAACTGCATGTTTCGAATTATTCTGATTGTTTCTGAAGTAACCTTTCTGATACCTTTCTCTATCTGGTGCCCCAGATATTTTACTGACTTGGTACAGAATTGCAGTTTGTCAGGTGATACTTTATGTCCTCCTTCACCTAAGTGGTTCAGAAGGGCAATGGTGTCAACAACACAGTCTTTCTGACTCTTAGACGCCACCAAGAGGTCGTCTATATATTGCACCAAAACTGATTTTCCAGGTAAGACTAAAGACTCAAGGCATTTTTTCAAAATCTGATTAAAGATTGAGGGGCTTTCTGTGTACCCCTGAGGGACACGGTTCCAAACGAACACGTGACTGTCGAAGGCAAATGAGAAAAGAAATTTGCTGTCTGGATGCAATGGGATCGAAAAGAATGCATGACATAGGTCAATCACGGTGAACCATTCGGCATCCCAGGGGATCTGATACAGGATCACGGCTGGGTTTGGAACAATAGGACAACACGGAACAACTATTTTGTTTACCTTTCTCAGGTCCTGCACTACCCTGTACTTGCCACTAGGTTTCTTGATTCCAATTATGGTTGAGTTGCATGGGCTACTCATCACTTCTCGTATGATGTTGGCTTCTAGCAATCTTTTTATTTCAATGGCAACTCCTGCTCTCACTTCTGCACTCATTTTGTAAGGCTTGGTATTGGGGTAAACTGCATTTTCTTTCAGGGCTATTTTGATTGGGTCAACGTTTGCCCACAAGCCTACATCCTTTCCAGTAAAGTCCCATACTTCTGGTTTCACTGTCTTTTGGAGTTCTTCGGGTAAGTCTTGTATAGTCAGTTGTTTAATTTCTGAGTCAGGTCTGATTACCATTAATTTGTATATTCCATCTTCGTCTGGGGTTTGAATTTCGACGCCCTTTGGTGTGCAAAAGATGGTACAGTTCATTTTACACAACAAATCACGTCCCAGTAAGTTTACTGGACTGGTATCACAAACTACAAATCTATGCATTTCTTTGAAGTTCCGTATTGTAATCTCCATGGGCTCAGTAACTGGGGTACTAATCAATTGATTAGATACACCCACTACGTGGATTGCTTCTCCCGAGAGGGGTAGGTTTGGAACGTCTGCTGTTCTCACAGTAGAACGAGTAGCACCAGTGTCCAACAGAAAGGTGACATCATTGCCTTCAACCTTTCCTTCAATGTATGGCCCTGACTGGCATACCGGCAAGGAGGCGCCAAGTACGCACTCCTCGTCCTACCCCCTCAGGCCCCGTCAGTAAGGTTCATCACAGAGAAAAGTGTCATTCAACAGAAATTGCGAAGTTGCTGCATTTCTATCCTCCTGTCCTCCCCAGATTTCTATGTCTTCACCCTGCGGTGTTTTTCCCTTATAATTTCGTTTGGGTGCACGGGGAAACTGACTTGCATTTACCTGTTGCTGGGTCTTTCTTGGCTTTTCATTCTGCGTCTGTGGATTTAAATCATGGGTTTGAGGGTTATTATGCTGTGCATATGGACACTCGTCTCTCCAGTGCTCTATTTCTCCGCACTGGTGACAGGGAAATTTCTTTTTGGCTTCCTCTCGACTCATTTTCACTCTGGGCTTCCCTCCTCCCCCAGAACCTTGATTTTGGAAATTCTTATTCAGTTAACCCAATTGCTTTTTCTGCTGTTCTGCCAGTTTTACTTGTGCCCACATGACCTTTTCCTTCAGTGCCTTTCGCTTGTCTGCCATCTCGTCTTCGCAATACTTTGCGTATCGCAAGACTTCATCTATTTTCTTAGACTGCCAACAGATTTTATTATCTTTGATCCACTGGCAAATTTCGGGTCTTAAACCGTTTACAAACCTGTAAATGAAGTGGGTCATATCCTTCATCTCGATGTTATCTATACCACTGTATGTTTTAAACACCTGTAACAGTCTTTCATAAAAGGAGTGCACAGTATCATCCCTTTCCTGCGTGGTTCTATCTATTTTGGTCCAATCAGTTTCCTTTGCAGGCACCTTTTTCTTTAGGTGTAACATGACCTGGTCGTATTTTCTCATCACCTCATCAGAGGGAGCACCTGTAGCAGGGTCCCTCGTGTATTCTTTATTAGGCCAATAAACTGCAATTTTACATTCGGTCCATAAATCCACAGGAACCACTATGTCGAAAAACCCATCCAGGTCTTTCCATAGGCATTTTTGTACCTTTACGAACCTTTCCACCTGCCTGTACCATTCCACAGGCTTTTCTCGTAATTTTGGAAAGTCATTGGTAAAGGACACAATATCCTGTCTGGACCATGGAACGTGCACATACTTCCCACCTGGCACTTCTCGCATGGGGTATAACTGTTCTGGCTTGTCTGCTTCCCTTAAAGCAAACTCAGAAGTCGTCTGTTTGGACCTAACCTCTTCCTTTTCTTTGCCCACCTGGCTTTCCATTTGTCTACATCTCCCCATTTTTGCAACACGGTCAACAATTCTTTGATCTGAACCTTCTTTCCTGACACATTCATATTATCTAGATCTTTATCTGAGAAATCTGCTCTGTAGGGTTTTTGTAATGGCTTTGATTTTGAAATATCTATTCCCATACTAGCTGCAGTGTCTGTTAACTTCTCATGGAACACTCTGGTATCACGGGTAAGTCTCTTACAGATAAATAGAAGCTCTTCCTCGGAATAGGTATTTAATCTGTCTAACCCCACATTTCCTGCCATCAGTTCTTCTATTTCTATTCTCAGCTTGTAGATTGATTTGGTACTAGAGTACTGCAAGCAACTGGGTGACCAAGTGCGTTCTATCTCTCACCAGATTGGGGAAGACGCCGTCGCCAGTCCAGCAACTCCAGTCCATAATCTGAATCCAGGCGATGGGATGGTACTCAAGAAACACACCCGTTCAAGTTACCTTGCAACGAAGTGGGGAAAACCAAGACAAGTGATTCTGCTAATTACAACAGCGGTGAAGTGTGCCGGTGTGCCAAAGTTGATCCATGCCAGCCATACCAAGAAGGTAACGGAAGACGAAGAAACTGACGCTGAAGGTTGTCCAGCTGAGGGGTCTCCAGACGTTGGTCCTGAAGTAGCTGATGACGAACAACCGAGCACCAGTCAAGATGAGTGGATACCTATAATCGACCTGACATTTGATCCCATAAGAACCAGAAGCCAAACATAATCAGACAGAAAGTGGAATAGTGAGGAAGAGACAGAATAGAAGGAGACAATCAGATTATCGAAATCCATGTCAAAACTGATGAGGAAGAAGATCATATAGGGCCAGAACAGGTGATCGACACACCTCCAAGAACTCCTGAGACTGAAAAGGGACAGACAGAAATTAGGGCGAAAGTTCAAGCGGAAGAAAATCCAAGGTTCGAAGTGCTTGAACAGGATCAGATAGAAATAGACGAATGTGTTCAGGACACAGAAATTGAAAAGCCCAAAAGTCAAATGCAGTCTACACCTGAACAAGGCCAGCTTAGCAACCAGGCAGAATAAACTGAAATAAGACCTGGAACTAGTCAGATAGAAAGGGAGGAAGCAGAAGCAGAAGTGCCACAACCAAACGAGAATAAAAGAGCATTAGAAGAAAGCCAAACCACAGTGCCAGTTAAAAGATTCAAGAAAAAGAATAAAGAACCTAGATACATCAAAAGACTGAGACTAAGACTGAAAACAGTAGAAGAACAACTTGAGCAAAGAAAACAAGGTTCCAGTAAAACAGAGCAAACTGGAGAGAACTCTAAGCGAAGAAGTGAACGAATAAAAAGACTGAACGAAAAGTATCAGGATCCTGAATGGACTTACCTGGTGTTGGAAGAATTTGAGGATCTTGATATAACTGATGAAAGTGACAAAGAACTGACTGCTGATCAGTCTGCCGAAGAAGAAGAACCAACCTGAAGTTGCCCAGTGTAAGCAACCTGTGCAAAGTTACAAAGAGGGGTTGGAAAGCTTCTTTTGAGCGAAAATGTCTGATTCCAATGTGAATGGAAGACCTAGACGTAATTGTTGTAAAACATGCTGTAAAGTATGTGTATGTAGTGTAGCCTTAGTGTTAATATTATGGATAGGATTAACAATTACTATTCCTCATATGATGAGTAAGGGTACTAATACTGACACTACAGAGACTGTGACGAAAAATACAGAAGAAGTGACACCACAAAGGGTAGAAGGACATGAGAAAGCACTTAGCATTAGACAAACTAAAATGGACTTAGAAGCACCAGATGAGGAAGGACTATATTATCACGGAATCAAGAACAGGACTCATTTAAACGTATTCGCTAACCTTTTAGTGCATTATGTAGAAACCATGGAGATAGAAGACTGTTATGTTTGCATGAAGCTACCTACTTCTGTAGCTGAGGGAGTGACCTACCATCACTTGCCACTAACATATGGAATTTCCTGTAGTATTTTAGCTAGCTTATTCTATAAAAGAGGACCGTTACAATACTATTACTCTAACTCAGACGTGATATTTTCTGAACTTCCTATACGTGGAAATCTGAACCCTGTACATACCAAAAGTG
Organism: Lissotriton helveticus; assembly: GCF_964261635.1. Taxonomy (NCBI): domain Eukaryota; kingdom Metazoa; phylum Chordata; class Amphibia; order Caudata; family Salamandridae; genus Lissotriton; species Lissotriton helveticus. The sequence continues at coordinate 683,894,376 of NC_136070.1, read as the reverse complement.
ACGTAACACGTTATATGGGAGAATATTTTCTGACTATAGGTACCATAGATTTCGGTGAAGCACACAGAGATAACTTGACCTGTTCATTACATGAACAAGAGAAAATGTTTCTAAACATGGCAGAGAAAAGAATAGAAAGTTTCCAAAGAAAAGCGAATGATAAAAGGCAGAAAATTCCTAAGTGGGCTGAAAACATGGGAAGCACCTCAACTGGTGGGGCTAATCCTGCTTTGTTGCTGGATTTCGAAAGAAAAGGGAAACTTTGTCTTCACCGAGAAAAGACTAGTTATTATAATAACATTTTCATTGGTTCCAGTCAATGTGAACACAATTACAAGGTAATTGGAGGTTGGGGTTTCAAAAATGTGTCAGAACCTGTGTTTCCCGGAATTTATTATATATGTGGAAACAAGCCTTATTTCAAATTGCCAGATCACTGGTATGGAAGCTGCTATTTTGGAATTGTCTTCCCGAAAATATACCATGTGAATGAAATTGCTGGAAGCAATGAAAACACTAACAGTTTAGTGCGTAGTAGAAGAGAAAGTGTAGGTGAAATAGTGGGTAGTATATTTAGTGCATTGATACCTGCAGTGGGAGTGGTTCTGAACACACACAGAATTTGCAAATTGTCATCAGTAGTGGATCGGTTATCTACTGACACTGCTAGTGGATTTCTGATGATCAATACCGAAATGGTTGCGATCAGATCTATGGTTTTGCAAAACAGACTTGCTCTTGACACCTTATTAGCAATGTTGAAAGCGCAACATTGTTGCACTTACATACCTGACAAAAGTGTTGAACTCAAAAGGTATGTGAGGAACATTACAAATTTGGAAAAGGAACTCAAACCACTGGAGGTTGATAGTGCCTGGAAGAGACTTACTGATGGTCTCTCCACTGTAGGTCATTGGTTTTCTAATTTAGGTAAAGGTTTTTTGTTTACGGTACTGATGCCAATTGCAGTAATGTTTTATCATATTCCTCATATTTGTCTGTTGCAAATGTCGCAAACACCAAAAGAAATACACTGTGAATAAGAGAGGAGTGAAACGGAATGTGGATGAACTTGAATTAGAGGAACTGTATAATCAGATTTATAAAAGGGTGAAGAATTCTCACCCTAACAAAGAAACTAAAGAAAAGTTGAATCGAATGTTGGAAGAAATTGAATTGGGCAAAGTGTGAAAAGTTGGCATCTGATTCCATTGGTTTTGTGATGATAGTAAATATCATCAAAGAGGGGATTTATGGAGCAAGGATTTGCACGTTACGCGACTTGCTTGTACTCATGAACCTCGAATAACTATAATAGATTAAACCAACATGTTTGTTTTAACTAATTTCCCTTTATTCTGATATTTGGGGTATCCAAGAGAAGCTTGCTTATGTGTTTATTAACATTAACAACGCTTGTCATTAAAAATGGCCGCTGCTTGGTGGGATTTTCTACTGCGCATGCGTTGGTCACACTCACGTGACGTGACGTACTCGCAGTTCTGGGGGGAAATGTTTGCTCATGCGCATTACAGCTAAAATGGCCGCTTTGTTTCTCATATGCTCCGTGCTTGCAGAGCTGCTTTCGCAAAGTTGTTTGTTCCGCACTTACCATAACGCTATAGTTATTATAAAAGTAAGGGATATAGAGTAGCTATTCATGGTATACAGTGTAATAATTTTTTCTATATTTCTAAATTGTTTTCGCTTACTTTTCATGTATCGTACTCTATGGGGCCTGAGGAACACTTGTGATTCCATATTGAACAGCCTTTCTGCGCATGACCGTCTTCTGCCAGTGAGATTAAAACGGTGCCAACCAGAAGTCCCAGCCAAGATGTGCCTGGGAAGATGCACCTTCGCCTAGCAGAAGAAGCTGAACTGTTCTAAATGTATCATAATTCATAGATACTCTGTTGTAATATAGAAAGTATTTTGGTATCTGCCTTTCTTTTAAAGCTAGCTCCCTGATCCGTCGTGATCATAGGTACCCGTAACGGTGGATTGGTAAGTCGGGTACAGTAGAAATAAATAGGAAGGGACAAGGGTTACTGGTAGTAGAGTATAAGGTCGCCTGATTAATGGATATGGTGTATTGAAATATATGGGCCCAATACGTGTATGGTAAAATTGTTAGTTGGGTGACCTGCACGCTCTATCAGTGACACAAATGATATCACAAGAAGCTATGCTTTTTCACCCTGATGTCATCACAGGAAGTGACATCTTGCAGCATTTACAAAAACAACTATTCGGGGGTTTCTTCACCACTGGCAGATTTATTGCAGATCACAAAAGTGACAAATTGAGGCATTTGGTGGATTTTCAAGACTTGCGCCCTGGCCAATACATTCAGTGCTTTTGGCAAAATAGCCCCTAGGAAGTAGAAATGTCATACAAGTAAATTCTTTGACAATGTGATATAAGACAGTGAATCGATGGCTGCATTTTAAGGTGGTGCACATATGAAGTGTGACAAACTAAACAAGCTTATCCATAATTGTATTGGAAACAGGTGAACATATGCCGCAGGCAAGTACTTTGTTTTGAAAAAGAAATAATGCATTCTAATTAGTGCCGTGAGCAGATTTTATCCTTGCCTTCTAGGAGGCTGTGGGTATTGATACTGGTGCACTACCTCTCTGATGACACCTCCACTGGCTTCATTGATCTGAACCTCAGTGTTGCAGGTTCGTTAGTTTTCCCTCAAAGTTCCTGCTACAGGCCAGGCCAATGACTTAGATGCAACACTGGCTGCATTGAGCCGGGAGTTGGTGGTTCAATCCAATCCTGACTATCGGCCTGATTTAGATTCCAGCCGGCGGCTTACTCCATCACAACGGTGACGGATATCCAGTCCGCAGAAATTGAAATCCCGTAGTCTAGTATGGGATTTATATTTCAGTGAATGGGATATCCGTCACTGTTGTGACAGAGTAACCCGTCCACCGAAATCTAAATCAGGCCTTATGAGTGATTCATCCTGAAGTTGGCAACTCATGTGGCTAAAAACCAATTAATATCTGTCTGTATGTGTGTGGTATTTGTATAGCACAAATATAATGAAAGAGTGTAGTGCATTACAAGATCTTATAAAGGTGGATACAGTCTCTGAAAGATGAGAGAGGTAGCTTTAATCTGTGAGTGGAAAAGCACTGTTTCTTTTTCGAGATGTTGTATTCTTTTAAGAAATGTTTCTTTAGATATTTCCTAAATTGGAGCAAGGTTGGGGTGATCTTGATGGACAGAGGGATATTGCTCCAGATCTTAGCTGCACGAATGAAGGCAATCTGCTTGTCATCCATGCCTGCTGAGCTGGTGAGCACTGGCCAAATCACCAACCAGCAAGAGGACACACCCTTAAATCTCAAAGGGATTCAGCTCTATGAAGCTCATACATCTCATACCAAGAGAGTTGCATTGGCCTTTGCAGAACAAGCTCAGGATTGGTAAACCGCGTGAATTTTTATAGGTTCAGCCGTCACACATGGTGGTGCCTGCCAGTGAGAGAAGTGACTACCCCCCGGCTAAAGAGCCATGCCACAAAGACATTGTGCCTCAGCCTAATATTGTGAGGGATCCCTCCTTTGTGCTGTGGTACCAGAATATTAATGCCAGAATATCATCTGACCTAAATATCATGTTCTAAATATCTTTTACAAAAGCGTCACTCCATCAGAGTTTATAAAAGAAAATCAACACCCAATGGGGTGATATTTTTGTAAACAATATTTGGGACGCAATGCTTATGTAACTCAGTCTTTCTTATATGATATTCTGGCATCCAACTTCCCTTGTGTTCCATTCTGCCCAGCAAAAGGGAAGAAAAGCTCTGCCCTTGGGAAACCCTACCATTTTTCTTGGTGCCAATCCTCACAGACCTACCTATCATTCCCCAGACCAGGTGTGTGCCTTGTGAGCAGACACAGCCTGAAGGTGATAAGTAAAGATGAAAGCAAGGTATCTAGGGATGAGTTAGATCTTGAGTTGGAGGAAACCTGGACATGATCACATATTTGCTGCCGGAGCCGACAGCGCAAAAGCCAACAACTCAATGAAAATGCAGAGTCGGCCAGTCACCACTCTAATTGATATCAATGCCTCTGTACGTGTCACAGCAAAGAAGGATTTCAGATCATAGCCAGGATTAATTTCACATCACTTAGGACAGGACAGACTTTTACACAATAAATTGAATTGCTGCTGGCATGCTGACGGTGTAATTGTGCCCCTCCTCTGTCCTCTTACCTTCCACGCTAGTGTTTAACTGTTTAAGTGGTAGTGTTTTACTCAACAGTCATGCTTGTTGGCAGCAGCCAGAAGAGGCTCAGACTGCCTTCAGGATTGTTAGTCCTCCTTTTTAAAAAGAGCCTACCAGACAGCGCAAGCTGATGGTTGCAAAATACATATTGTGGGCTTACTCAAATCATACAGGGGCTTCCAGCCCGCCCTTTGCTTATCACTGGTTCCCTTTACTCTCACTCTCATTTGCCTGCTTCTTATTCAATGGCTTTTATGCCCCAGCTTGTCAATCTCTTGTTTGTCCCACCAGTGGAGCATAGCCTCTTTACTATTGCTGCTGCCGTCCCTGGTTTTTCTTTTTGCTGCCACAAACAATGACATACAGAGGCTCAGGGAAATCACATACTCTTGGGAAGCCAAGGTGTTGTCTGCCCGGGTAGCGCACCCATGGACTTTCTGTGGCAGTGAAGTAGTTGCTCAGGAAGAGTGAAAGAGTAGAGTAGTGACACATGCAAGGAGAAAGCACAGCATTGAGCCACATGAAGAAAGCCTTGTCACCTGTAATTGTTCATATTTAAATCATTTTAACATGTTGGGTGCGTCGGACAGCCGGGGGCCATCCGAACTGCGCCCACTCATTAATATGCCCGCACTGCAGCAAAATTCGCGCCACGGTCAACGGGTTAAGACCTTTGAGGCCTTTGAAGTTAATGTGAATAAAGAAGACAGTGAACGATTTGCTTTAGATAAAATTAGGGTGAGTGGAGGAAAACAGGAGGCGAGGCAGTGCCAAAAGGATAATTTTCCATGCTTTTCAGCTTAATAGTGGTACTGTGTCTGGATGACAGGTGACATTATCTCCGTCACCCAAGGGACCTCTGCCTGCCATATTTAGAGTTGTCCAAGGGCCTGCAGACAACTCTGTACATTGACAGGAACAGCAGTCATTTCAGTTTCTGTGTATATATGTGACCCGGGGGAATTATAAACATGAATACAAATGGAAAGCTTCGTGCAACAAAGAGTAAAAAATATATGAAAAAATAAGGTAAAAGAACAAGTAATGGAAGATGAACAACAATTAAGGAGAGACCAGGATGAAGAATCAGAAGGCTCAAACTACATTTTTAATTTTACTAAGCAAACTTTGAAGAGAGGACTGCAAGTCTGGGGAGGCATCTTTGGAGTCAAGAAAGGGGAAGAGGAGATGGCCCCTTCACCCAATAATCACCAGTTAGTGTGCCTACTACACCCGCTGCCAGGGCGAAGCCCAGTCCAAGGGAGGGTCCGTCTTTGGTCGTCAAATACTCATAAGAGTCCTGGCTGGGCGCTTAGTTGGGGTGTGGATAGTTTCAAATCCTCGGGCAGGGAAGCAGGGAGGGGGGAAGGGAAATGGGGAGGGGGGAATTGTTCTCTTCTGTTGTTCTGTTATGAGGATTCATTGATGCTTATTGCAAGGTCTTTTCTAGTCACGTGTCACCTGTCCAGCTAGGTCCAAACACAAAATGTCGGCTTATCCGAAGGTTACCCACCCCTCGGGATGTAAGGGTGCCCCCTGACATTGCGCCTCTAACACTGCCAAAGTCTTGTTATACATGTCACCTCTCCCCTGCGCATGGCCACGAGTCCTACCTTTACCGCCGCCATGTCTTGTACCAACTCTAGGACCATCACGATACTCTCGTGGAATGTTAACGGATTGGGGCACAAAATAAAACGTAGTATAATCCTCCAGTTCTTGCGGCGACACTCCCCAGACATAGTAATGCTGCAGGAGACACACCTAGTGGGCAGCACGTGTCGGGCACTTCAAAGAGGCGGCTACAAACTATAAGTTCACGCAGGGTTCACCTCTGGCTCCCGTGGTTCTGCAATTCTGGTCAAGAAAACTTTAGCCCTAACCCACACAGCTACATGGGCCGATCCACTGGGCTGGTTTGCAGTGCTGGAGGCCGCCTGGGAGGGGTGCCCCCTTAACCTTGTGTCACTTTACATCCCACCGACCCTAGGCCGTGAATCTCTTAAGGAATTGGGCCCCCAACTACTGAACCTGCAAACTGGTACACTCCTCATAGGGGGAGACTTCAACCTGACGATGGTCGACGACCTAGATCGCCACCCCAAACGCCCCTCACATAGACATAATAACGACTTACTGGACTTTACCCAGGCACTAGGGCTCGAGGATGTCTGGCGACACCACCACTCTACAACACCATATTTCACACACTACTCTAATGCACACAAAGCATGTCCTGCATCGACTACTTTTTCTGTCCCGCTACAGACTTAGACTACTTCACCAGACCAAAGGGCCTTCCCCGAGGTATCTCAGACCATTCTCCTATTACAATAGAACTAACGTACCACCGCCCCTTCACCCGAGGTCCTATAATCATTAACCCCTGGCTTCTCCAGATCCCAGACATCAAGGATAACCTGTTAGAACAGACAGGGCACTACTTTGAGGAAAATGTCGGTTCAGTGAAGTCCGCAGTCACAATATGGGAGGCATACATAGCAGTTATCAAAGGTGAGGCGTTGGCAATGAAAATGGGATATCTTCACAAACAGGATGAACAGATTTCTTGAGCGGAGTCGGACCTTCTTGGTCTTGAAGCTTCGCATAATATAGCCCCCTCGGTCGAGACAGCACGCCGCCTCAATACCCAACAACTAGTATATAAATCCTTGGCTCAAGAGAGGGCGCAGGCCCGCTTGCTTCACACTCAACATCGCATTTACGAACACGGAGACACTGCAGGAAAGATGCTGGCATGGCTAGAGAGACGGGAACAGGGATCCAGATGGGTTTCTTCCATAGTGAAGCCGGACGGCTCTAAGATCGTAGATTCACAGGCCATCTTAGATGTCTTTGCTGACCACTTAGAAGCGGTTTACACAGCGAGAGAATACTACTCCTCGGAAGAATCCAGGCAACTGTTGGAGGAAATGCGCTTGCCTACCATTTCAGAGTCAGACAAAGAGATTCTGGATGCAGACATAACAGTAGACGAGCTCACCACAGCAGTATTTGGTGTAAACTCTGGCAAGGCCATGGGCCCCAACGGTGTCCCCGCTGAATTTTTTAAAGCTATGGCTCTGGAGACGGTTCCCCATCTAAAAAACATGTTTGAAGAGAGTCGAGAAAGAGGTATGTTACCTCCCACTCAAAGGCTGGCCTCCATAGCAGTTATCCTCAAACCTAATAAACCACCTTCAGACTGCGGCTCCTATAGACCGATCTCTCTTATAAATACAGATGCCAAAGTCTTGGCCAAATTACTGGCGACTTGCCTACTCCTAGTACTTCCCTCACTGATCCAACCATGATGACCAATCGGGCTTCCTTCCGGGCAGCAATACGGCCCTTAACTTACGACGAGTCAACAACGTCTTAAGTCGGCAATCTACCATGCAACACGATGCCGCCATTTTATCTCTAGACGCCACAATGGCGTTTGACTCGATCGAATGGTCCTATCTTTTTGAGGTTCTCCGCAGATTTGGCTTCGGACCTAAATTCATCCAATGGGTGCGTCTTCTATATACTGACCTGTCAGGTCAGGTACGAGTCAACAATCATACATCTTGTCAATTCCGACTCCATAGAGGGACCCCACAGGGTTGCCCCTTGTCGCCGCTACTATTTGCCCTCACCCTGGAACCCTTGGCCCACTGGGTTCGCACGGACGTGTCTACCCGAGGCCTCCAGTGGAATGATGGGACTTTGGACAAAATTTCTCTATATGCCGATGAGATCCTGGTATATGTAGCCTCTCCCAGATCTTCAATCAACAGCCTTTTCCATATCCTCACCAACTTTGGGAAATACTCAGGTTACTCGATTAATTGGTCCAAATCCACACTCTATATGCTACATGGTCCCCCACCCAAGCTCCCTAAGGAATTTACCATTACATTGGCTCCGGATAGTTCAGATACCTTGGTATCTACATCACGCCCGACCCGGCGGTGTTCCTAGACCAAAATCTAATGGGCCCCCTGCGAAGGCTGCATAAAGACGTAGTGCATTGGCGCTCTCTTCCATTATCCCTTCCTGGTAGAGCTGCGTTATTCAAGATGCTAGCACTTCCGCGCTTCCTCTACGCCCTACAGAACTGCTCATTCCCAATTCCAGATTCATACTTCAATGCCGTAGAAAGTGACAAACGTCAACTTTTATGGGACGGAGGAGCAGCCCATATAGCCTTCATAAACTCACCCAGAGCTGGTATGATGGGGGTATAGCCTTGCCTAACCTGAGTCTCTACTACTGGTCGACGCAACTGGTGGCTATTAACCACTGGATTCACGGCTCCCCCTTAAATCCAGCTTACCTCCTTGACAAGCTTCAGACCGGACGAGAGGGATATCTAGGAGCCCTATATAGTAAACCGACCAGGAACAGATATGTAGGGCCCATGGCACATACGATTGCGATATGGCACAAGACTAACAAGTGTCTGGGATGGTCTCATAAAATCACTGGAGCGACCCCTCTATGGTCGACGCAGCAATTAGGTTCCCGCTGCTTCTTTAAAGGTTTTGATAAATGGGACACAATTGGGATTTCCACGGTGGGCGACTTAGTACACAGACGCAAACTACTGATTTTTGCAGACCTACAATCCAAATATTCCCTAGCACCAACGGAACATTTCCGATATCTCCAAATCAAACATGCCCTCCTCCATGCCATTCCCGATCTTACTTCCTTACCTGAGAGTTCCCCCTTGGAAGACAGGCTACTGTCGGAACCTCTCCCCGAAAAGGCCTTATCCCTCACTTATCGTAAATTATGTAATAACCTGCCTGACACCTTCCGACCCCTACGCATTAAATGGGAAGAAGACCTGGGGCTATTGGAGGAAGAGGAATGGCGGGCTGCCTTAATGTCTCCAAGGGAGAAGGCTATGCACCATAGATTCAGACTAATCCAATTGAAGATCTTGCATCGTGTATACATGTCTGCTCTTACACTAGCTAAAATTGGCAGGCGCCCTGACACAAATTGCCTCAGAGGGTGTGGACAACCGGGCACCTTTTATCACATCCTGTGGGACTGCCCGGAAGTGCAACAATTTTGGGAAAGGGTTCTGAAAAAAATGAGGGACTCTGTGGGTAAGCCGATTCCACTATCCCCGAAAGAGTGTGTCCTCAATATATGGGGGGCTACAGACCTGAATGAGCTAGAACTACAATGGACAGCGCTTGCCCTATTGTTAGCCAAACGCTCCATTGCTATGAAGTGGGGTTCTTCAGAAAGGCCTCTTGTGGTGAGTTGGGTGGCTGTGATGGATCGTTGCATGCTAGCTGAAAAGACTGTATACAAGATTGGAGGCTGCCCCACGAAATGGAACACGAAATGGGGACACTGGAACAGGTTTCGAGGTGAATTGTGTGACTCTCCTTTGCTTGAACTGACAATGTCCCGGACCGGACCCAATTCTTGAATTGTTGCCATTGAAATTACTGTGACTCTGCAATAACTTGATTCCTGATATATGCTTTTATTATGTTAAAAAAAAGAGTCCGCTGGGCCACATCTTTTGACTTGATATTATAAACTTAAGGTACTGTTGGAGATATTTGTTTTCTTTTTTCATCCTCTGTTGTGAATTCCAGCTAGTGTGCTTTGTAGTTTGGCTTGGGAAAGAAAGATGAAAGCATCATCTGAGGTTACGGCTCCCAGAGGGTGTATGCTAGGGGACAATATTTTGATACCTTTGAAATTTAAACCCCTAATATCCTGTAGGAGTCTATCTAATGTCAAGCTAAATTCATAAACTATTTCATTCTTAAATAGTACATTATGGGCAAAAGGAAACTAACAAGCACCAGACCGTAAAACCTAAAAGCCGCACCCTGGACTAATTTTTAGCTCGGGCTGTAGAGATCATCACAAAAGAGATTGACATTGCAGAAAGGTGCCTGTCATTGGATTTGAATATGGCCCTAGTTGTTTTACCTTGGAGAGGATTCAACAAACAGGCTTTGGGTGTTATTCGTACTGGCAGCCCACCACACAAGTCTGACTCAGCTGTCCTAGACTGTTCTCAACTCAGCCAGGCTGACCCCTTTCCCAACAAGAATCAAAAGGCTAGGTCAACCTGAAGCCCTGAGTGATCTATCAGCTAACCAACCTTTAAATGTTCTGCAGGGCGATACCATGGGACAATAAGGGCAGATATGGATGGCTCCAACTGTGATATATTTTTCTCGACATGCATTATCATGATTGAGTCTTATGTCAGGCCATTGGTGGAGCACTTAGAAGCCCTGGAAAAAAGAAATTGCAAATGTGACACCATCACAAAGAGGTGGTTAACCATTGCAGAAGGAAGATGCTGCCTTTTCCAATGATGTCAGCCATTGACCCCAACAATGGCACCTTGGTCCTCAAAAGCCCTCCACTTCCAGGCAGAAATGAACAAGCCCCACTGGCATCTGTAGTGCAAGGAGAGGAGACCACAACAAGAACAATTCTGGAAATACAGATAATATTGAAGAACCTGGACAATCACGGAAAGAGCGCCTTGACAAGCAGCAATATAAAAGGATGTATGACGTTACAACGCGGTCTTTACACCGCCCTACCATTACAACGCTGGTTTTACAACGCAAGTCATTACCACGACTTGCGCTGTAGGGTGCTGCACCACCAGCCTACGTACAGTAGGGAAGGTGTTGGAATAGTAAATCTACTGTTCCTTAGCCTAGAGCGCCCTCCAGCGCAAGTCGTGGTAACGACTTGCATTGTAAAAGCAGCGTTGTAATGGTAGTGCGGTGTAAAGACAGCATAGTAATGGATGTTCCCCATACAAAACCACTAACCCCCATGTTTAACCTTCACACTGGAGCATGCCATTATGTGTCTCCTATGGCCAATGATCCCGACCAGTTGAAAAACAAGGCGAGCCACTGGTTCTCTAAATATGCCTATTGTATTATCTCAAATGATTCAAATATCCTATTTGTGAGAAGAGTGAGCTGGTTAGACACCTCAAAGAACTGTGTAGTTATAAATTGTAGATATCTAGCTCTGGCACGCCACCTTCTTTACCAAACCTTTGCTCACCCCTACACAGATAAGTGTATAAGTCTTTTTCCTGTGGGTTTTCTCTATAAACATTTGCAGCAGTTACCAGTCAAACATCATGGGGCTCATCAATCAGCGCCCTTTCCTCACTGTTACAGCACCGACTCCTCCCCCTTTCAGAATTGAACTGTAAGGATTGACAAAGCAAGTGTAGCAATGTCCACAACTACTTGATACCTCTGATTACTGGAAACCCTCCTGTTCCCTTGCAGTGCTAGCTGGCATCTAAGGGGAAGGGAGCGGGCAAGTGCATGCTTATAAAATAAAAAAAAATACTAAACTTTACTCACAGGACCTCCTAGCTCTGGACGTCCTTGTTGCTACTGCAACCCGGACACTAGGAATGCCCTTGAACAATCAGGGCGCTGCTCTCACCACCATGAGAGCAGGGTCTTGATTGGAGGGAGTGGCCTCACTCGGCGCTCCACAGTGCTTCGGAGGCATTCACTCACTCTAACCCAGCAGTGTTAAGACATCTGGGTTAGAGATGTGTAAAGTGTGCATGTGTGGCTGGTGTCGCAAGACAACAGGCCAAAAAGACATGCACATTTTAAACAGTGCAAACACAGCTGCCCTCCTCCCTGCTGCTGTCACTCAGCAGTGGCCCCATCCCCATCCCCGTCCTTACGGTCTGTTTAAGGCGGGGTGAAAAATAAAATGGTAAGGAATTATCATTTTATTTTTCATCTTGGGGGGCATTTAAGTGAGGCATCGCTCCTTCGCTCCAACAGAGGAGCCGCCCCTGTTTCCTTGATTGTTCAATTTGACTCCAGTAGCAAGGTGCCATGCCTCAACTTGATTTGTTGTAACATAGCTTGTATTGCTTCTAAAATTGCCAATGAAGATTGGCTTAATTATGTCAAACGGCAATATTATTGGGTTACAAGAAACCTGGCCCACTGAGGATATTGTATGGGATGGCTATCACAGTCATTATACACCAGCTGATCCCTTCGCAAGAGGCAGAGCCAAGGGGTGGTTAGTAACTTTCCTTTGGGCGTCCTTGGCCCTCAAGGTGGTGCTGTTTTACTTTCACACAGGGGTATTCAAATTCTCTTGATCTTTCAATGAAATGAATGAAATGAAATGAAATGAAAAGGGGATTTGTATAGCGCGGCTGCTGCCCGAAGGCGTCCAAGCGCTGAGTTGAGGGCAAAATACTCTGAGGAGGCTGGGGTGAATTCGTTTCTGAAGAGGAAGTTTTTTAATTCTTTGCGGAAGGACGAAAGGCTCTGGTTGGATCTTAGGGAGAGGGGAAGGGAGTTCCACAGCCTGGCGGCGTTGAGTTCGAAGGACCTGCCTCCAGCCCTGGATCTTTTGATTCGAGGAACTGCGGCAAGGCAGGCATTCGCTGATCGGAGTTGTTTACCGGGGCAGTAGGGGGTAAGAAGGGAGTGGTTGATTTCAGGGATGGCTCTATAAAAGGCCTGATGGGAGATACAGAGGGCCTTGAATTGTATTCTGTCCCTGACTGGGAGCCAGTGGAGTGATCGGATCCCTGCCTTGACTGATTCTCTGCGGGGTATCTGGAGTAGGGTGCGAGCTGCGCAGTTCTGGGTCCGTTGGAGCTTTTCCAGTACGTATTCTGGAGCACCCAAGTAGAGGACGTTGTTAAAGTCAAGCCGAGACTGAATGAGGCCTTAAATGACAATTTGTCTGGCTTCAAGGGGTAGGATTGGAAGAATTTCTCTTAGCAACCTGATTAACCCAAAACAGGTTGCTGATGTTTTTGTTGCCTGAGTGGTAAGGGTTCTATCTAGCCAGACTCCTAGGCTCTTGATGTCCTCCTTCGGGGATGGAGGTGTGCCCAAACTGGGGGGCCATAACTGATTGATGGTGGTGGGGGAAGGGGGACCGAGAAGCATAATCTCGGTTTTGTCACCGTTTCATTTCAAGGAGGAAGCCGTCATCCATCTTCCTACCTCCTCCATACAGGCGGCCAAGTTGACCTGTGGGTGCCCGACGCTCTTTTGTGCCAAGGAGACAACGAGCTGGGTGTCGTCCGCATATGATATGATCTTGATGCCATATTGACGGACGACCCCAGCCAGCGGTCTCATGTACACATTGAACAGCGTGGGGCTTAAAGAGGAGCCCTGCGGCACCCCACAGCTCAGAGCTTTACTGGTGGAACAGGAGTCGCCATCAAGGTCCTTCCGTTCAAAAAGGATCCTAGCCAGGTAAGAGCATCTCCGGAGACTCCCAGATCGTACAGTCGTCGAGTTTTGTGGCATACCGTGTCAAACGCGGTGCTAAGATCGAGGAGGACCACTGCCACTGATCCCCCTAGATCTAAGATCTTCCTGGATTCTTCCACCACGGCTAGAAGGGCCGTTTCGGTGCCATGTTTTGGGCGGAATCCTGTTTGGGTGGCATCCATTAGAAGGTTTTCTTCTAGGTGTTTTGTTAGGTGGAAATTTACGTGTTTCTCAAGTATTTTACTTGCCCAGGGTAACAAGGAGATGGGTCGATAGTTGTTGAGGTTTTTCAAATTGAGATTAGGCTTTTTCACTAGCGCTTTCACCATCGCCTGTTTCCAGATGGGAGGTACAACTCCCTTTTGTAATGAGCTGTTCAGTAGCGCCGTAAGGGTAGGGAAGATGGCTTGGCTGCCCAAGGTCATCGTAAGGGGGGGTGCTGGGTCGGAGGGGGAACCTGATTTTATTTGTTGTACGAGAGGTTGAAGTGATACTAAATCTAATGGTGGGAAGTTATTCAAAGTTGCTCGGCAGGGGAGTGTAGTATCTGTTGAGAGCTGGGGCTCACTGACGCTTGGCTCGGGGGCGGAGGTCGTGAAGGAGGAGTATTTTATTGATTTTTTGGAAGAAGAAGTCGGCTAGTTCGTTGCAGCGAACTGTAGGGTTATCTGCTGGAACTGCAGGGGGGGAGATTTTGGAAAGGCTTTTGACGATTTGATAAATTTCTTTCAGTTTGGATCTAGCGGACATAATTTTTCCTCTGTAGTAAGTGGATTGGGCTGTGGTAATCCCAAGTTTGTACGCCCTTATGGTTTCCCTGTATCTGGTTTTGTCAGTGATGGTGTACTGAAGGCGCCATTTTCTTTCCGCACTTCTGCACTGACGTTTTAGTTCCCTAAGCTCTTCAGAGTAACAAGGGGCAGTTTCTCCTGCTCTTTTTGATACTGTTTTCCTGATGGGGAGAGTAGAGTCCAGAGAGTCCTCGATCCACTTGTTGAATATCCTACTATCTAATAAGGGGTCCTGGGAGAACAAGGGTTTAGTTGCAGTTTGTCGATTTTCCCACTGCTCTAGAGGGAGTTTTGACCAGTTTCTCCTTTTCCGTGTGATGGGGGTGCTTAAAGTGATTTTGTGGGTGGACCAGGTGAGGGATATGAGGAAGTGGTCAGTCCAGGGGAGGTGTGTGATGGACCCAACCGAAAGGTTGGGACAATTGCTGAACACAGGGTCAAGCAGATGGCCTTTATTGTGAGTGGGGGATTTAATTAGTTGCTCCAATTGAATGGAGGCTAGGCTGGAGACTAGCTCATTAGTGGTGTTGTCAGAGCAGTCGTCAAAGTGCATGTTGAAGTCGCCAAGTACCGTGAAGTTGGAAGAGGACATGGCAGAGTCGGCTGCTTGCGAAGGTAGTGAGGAATGAAAGTGGTTCAGAGGGCCTGGTGGGCGATACAGGAGTATCCCAGTTAGGCTGTCGTTTGGGGTGAATTTAAGGCAAAAAGACATGCTTTCGCAGTCTGGGATAGAATCAGGTGTACAGTGACACTGATATGCGGACTTGTATATGACTGCAATGCCTCCTCCTTTCCGCCGAGTGCGGTCCCTGCGAGCGATCTGGTAGCCAGGGGGGAGCGCTTGGATTACGTCTGGATCGCAATCAGGTGTTAACCAGGTCTCAGTTAGTAAAACAGCGTCGGGGTTTTGCTCGTCAATTAGCAAGAAGATTTCTGCGCTATGTTTAGGCAGGGATCTGCAGTTTAGGAGGAGTAGGGCGACGCTTTGCTGTTCCGGTTTGTGTCGGTAAAAATTGAGGCTAGTGTTACACTGTTGGCAGGAGCTGGGGAGATCCAAGGGGAAATGGCGGTGATGACAGCAGGCTTCCTTGGGAGGTTTCAGGACGAGAAGAGTATTTATACTATATTGAATCCTCGGAGGGGAACTAAGGGGGGTGGCCCCTAGCCCCTGTCGGCCGGTCAATCAGTGCCTAATTTGTAAAACAATAAGTGACATGGCCCTCATCAGGAGGCCATCACGGCTTACACCACCCCTTGTCACTGCCAGTAACAGTACCTACACAACTAAAAACCATTACACTGCTACAGGTGAGACATTTCAGATTGCCAAAGCCCCCAAAGCTATAAGAATGGCTTTGGCGGCTGGTATTAGTTCTTTTTAATGTATATTGAATTAATAAACATCTGTTGTTTTGCTCATCTTTTAATTACACAAACAGCAGATGCCGTAAGTGCCAGTGTTGACAGTTAAGTGCCGGTGCCAAGCATTAGAAACCACCGGCTCAAATTAAGCACTGCTTTCAATCTATTCATTTAGATTTTTTTCTGATAAACTCTTATAATGTTGTAAACTGATGAGACAAATGTTGCAACATCTATACATTGTTCACTGTCACTGGGATTTTGAAGTAACAGTCCTCCTCTATCCTAAAATGTTTTAATGTAATCATGGGGTGCTTTAATGCAAAGATCGGATCCAGTACCACCTTTTCCGATCTCTTTTCCATAAGATACACAGTAATACACCAATCCAAAATGGATGGAAGGGCAGCTAAACTTTATAAAAGTGTATTTGATTTTCATCATAGCAGTTATGTCGAAATGTTGGGTGAGCTGAATAAACAAACTCCAACTTTCATTGGCCTGGCACAAGGAACTATGATCAATTACATATTTACCTCATTATCCGTTTACCCGTAAATTCAATCTGGGGAAACCATTACAAATAGCTACAGTGATCACAAGCCTAACAGCTTAGGGCCCAATTTATATGTTGGTGGAGGGGGAAATTTGTTGCAATGGCGACGGTGTTCCCGCCCAACCAACATAGTGGTCCGTCCAGACCATTTTCAAAGCGGGCGGACCTAAAGTTTGGTCCCAGCAGCGACTACTCTATCATGGCCATGGACAAATAAACTTTTCCAATGGCCCAATGGAATAAGGACTGTTGGAAATATTACTTTATGTCAGTCTGCCCAATTAGGATGGGGGGAATATAGTCATTTTTTTACTGTCTGTCACTGCCTGACAAACCCTGGTGGTAAAGCAAACCAGGAGGTAAGGGACATTAAAAAACTAAAAATGCTTCCCCCCATTGCCATGGGAGGTGACCCTTATCTTTCTTAATAAAAAAAAAACCAAGGGATTACAATTAAGGTGGTCGAGTAGTCAACTTTCAAATATTGCTTTGCAGTTTATAACCCATTCAACTCCCAAACTGCTGACATCTTTGTCACCCTGGGACAAAGTATCAGAGAGTCTCTTTTGTCATCTATTAACTATAAAAAATAAAAGGATACCCAGAGTAGAGATTTAATAGGCCCAGCTATGGGGCAAATAGGCACTTGAGAACTACCTTGAATAATATACCTAGAAGCAGGGCTTACAATGTCAAACTGAGGGCTCAGTATAAACAGGCCATTAAGGACAGGAAACTCCACATCAAAAATGAAACCTGGGAAAGTAATTGGTGCTTGTGCAACCAACGATACCAGAATTTATGGGAAAATGGTGAACTGTAGCACTCCCTTTTTCTTTTAGTCAGACACCCCTACCACTAACATCAAAGCAGACACTTGTGTTGAGCATTTCAGATTATTTGTTGCCTTGGAACAAATGTGGAAAATGTATCAGCCAAGTCACATCCACACTTCCCTCTCAACATCAGATATGAAATTCATGAAGTAGAATCAACCATTACCCAAAGTCCATCTCTTAAAGCACCTGGCATTGATCTAGTCCCTATGGATTTTTATAAAAGCTAATATTTAGCTCTCGGCACCCGTTATCATCAATGCTATAAACTCAACAATAAGCTCTAAATTACCAAACTCTGGCGTACTGCAGTCATAGTTTTATTATTAAAGAAAGGCAATAGGCAAGATCCCTCTTGCTACAGGCCCATTTCTCTGCTGTATTCTGTTGTCAAAGTTGTTTGCTGCATGATCCTTTACAGCATCGTGGCCAGGACAGAAGATTCCAGGGTCCTGTCACCAGCCCAAAATGGCTTTAGAGAAGGGCTTGGTACTCGGGACCAAGGCGTGAAAATACGTTTGCTCATGAATAAATACCTGTAGCCAAGATGGAGGCTTTATGTCTCTCCTTCATGGACTTTTGTGGTTCTTTTGACTGGGTGAAAAAGCTGAAGCTGTGGCGCATCCTAACGAGGTTGGGTTTGGAGTGTGATTAAGTAGGCCTCGAGTTCTACATCTTGGTGTAACAACTGCAGTGAAGTATGAGATTGATGGAGTATGTATCGACTCCGTTAAGCTTGAACTTGGGGTACATCAGGGATGTGGGTTTGTGCCCATACCATGCTTGCTTTATATCAATGGTCTAAATACATATACATATCCAGGTAAGGAATTGACTACAGTAAAAAAGAGACCGGTTCCTGCACAACTCTACACAGATGATGTTGGTTGAATGACCTAAGCCCCACCTTGGCTTCAAAGGATTGAATGATAATTTTGTACAGAACCACGGCGCTCTGACCAAACACATATCTGCATGGCAGCATTTCATTGGCTTGGGGGAAGCATGTGGGTTTCCTTCTTCCATTCAGGACTCGTCGGAAGGGAAGCGGAAGAGAGATGCAGGCAGCCGAAGCGGTAAGTAACTTTTATCTTTTCTACTCCCCACATCTCCCTCACCATCACCCCCCTCCACCGCCCGCCACCCCCGATCCGTGCCAGCAGCCGCTGTGAAAAACAATATAATGAAGAGTGAATCAAAAAGGGCTGAGGGATTTTTGCAGAAAAAAACCCTGTAAACGGAGAGAGAGATTTTATCAAACAGAATGTCGCTAAAAAAATAAACTGCTCAGGGGAACCATGTGTACCTCAGAAAAGTATAAACAAAATTAAGTATTACATTTTGGATCCTCGGTTGGGGAAATTTGTACCACTGAAAATTAAAAGTGAAAATGAGTATATCAAAACCTTAGCAATCCAAACATAAAGATGCAAGGAGATAAAAGTCCAGGTGTACTCAAAATAGGACTGAAAAGTCTGAAAATAGAAGTCTTGAACTAAACACAGCAGAATCGAAAAACATATTAACTCTGCAAAAGGAAACTAAGGTAAGCAATCATTCAAAAGATACAATGGAGGCAATTCACAAAGGCAACTTACAACTGTGGTTAACTTACACGTGTAATTTACTCTTACCTTTTTGAGTAAATGTACTACTTTGAGCTACTCACATAATCTGTACTCAAAAGTGTAGACTTACACGTCTCCAGTCCCTGAAAAAGGGGGCATAGTCAAACTTACAAGTATCAGTTACTACTGAAAAAAGACAGTAGTATGTCTTACACCACGCATGGCCAACCACTGGTACTGCAACACCCTCCCACAGAAAAGAATGGAGGCAGGTACTTAAATTTAAACTTATAGAATAGGGAGCGACCCCACTACCCAAGAGAGGGGGTAGCACAGGTTAATGAAGATTCTGAGTTCATCTTGGGACAACCAAATGGTTCTCAACTCACATATGATTCATGTAACTCTCAAGATTCAATTGGCCAGATGCACACAATCCTTACACACACAGTTAGAAAACGGACCCTATTTGGCAATTATAATACACACACTGATGACTACCAAACGTATATGCAAAACATATATATATTTATTAAAAACAATTTAACTATTCTAAAAAGATCATAACCTGATCAAAATCACAACATTTTCTAAGTTAAATAAACTATTTATACATTTCCTATACTTTACCTTTTGGAGATTTCCTCCACCTGGTGGAGTTTCCTTATGGAAAAGTATAGGGAAAGTCCCATATTTCTTTAGTAATGATTGTTTTTTTTTTTAATTTAGCAGGTAAGTTACTTTTATACAAACAATGAACATGAGGTGTTTAATTGGTTGGCCATAAACTACCTGAAATGCAATTCCGATAAATCTGAGATTTTCTTTTTTGGAGCTCCACTTTCTGAGGACCTCCATCAACCGCTCTTCAAAACTCAGTGAAAAACCTGGTCATTCACATTGATAATTCTTTATCCATGAAACCCCAAATTCAAGCGGTGGTAGGCACCTGTTTTTCGCTGCTACGAACCCTGAGGAAATGTCTACCCCTTTTTTCTACTGACACAAGGAAAATAGTGATTCAGGACCTAATCACCTCCAGACTTGATAATGTAAATGTCCTATACTTGGGTCTGCCAGACTGTCTTCTGAACCACCTGCAAGTGGTTCAAAACAAAGTGGCGAGACTAATCCTTAAGCTGACTGGCTCCCAGAACCTATATATCCCCACATCTCAGGGACCTGCACTGGCTGCCAGTGAAAAACAGGATCACATTTAATACACTGGTATTGGTTCAGAAAGGCCTACATGGTAATAGTGCCAGTTACATCAGGAGGAGAATATTGCACCACACCACTTCCAGAACTCGGCAGTCTTCATCCAGCCATCTGGCTATCATTCCCGACAACCGCCGGGTTCGAATCGGAGGCAGATCCTTTGCATTCCTGGGGATCCAAGCCTGGAACTAACTCACTCTGGCTCTTAGAGCCACAGCGGAGTTGTCCTCTTTCAGGCAGCAACTAAAAACCTGGCTATTTTACAATTAAGTGTTCCCTAGGTATTAGTGGTGAGATACCTGACAGCGCCGGGACACTCTATGAGAATCATGTGCTTTATGAATGCTGTTTCATTCATTACTTCATAAGCCAGCAAACATAAGCCAACATGTATTTCATCTCTTATGGAACTGTCTTGCCTGGGGATTTGTTGAGGCAGTCTTGCCATTAACGGTTCTTCTGTTTGGTAAAATTCTGGGTGTGGTTTTTAATCACCTGCCCTACCTACTGTTACCCAATACTGATGCAAGAGTGGGCTAAACATTATCTGGGCCAGTTAGGCAAATTCCATTATGTTTCCCTTGGCACCCCGCTACCTCCTGATCTGATTATTATTGGGATCGTTCGGGATGAACATTTATACTCAGAAGTGGGTTTTCCTTTTTCACTGGTTGATGTCAAATACCCACCTTTTAATTCTAGATTGACCAGCTGTGATTTCAAAGTCACCAACTGAGTTACTAGACAATTGTATTCTAAAAATGTTTTTCCTTGTAGACCCTGCTCTGACATCCAGCTACTGTTGCTGCCCTCACTATAGCCACACCGTGG
The DNA here is from genome assembly GCF_964261635.1 of Lissotriton helveticus. Taxonomy (NCBI): domain Eukaryota; kingdom Metazoa; phylum Chordata; class Amphibia; order Caudata; family Salamandridae; genus Lissotriton; species Lissotriton helveticus. Next base: position 683,873,672 of record NC_136070.1, on the reverse strand, counting down.
GTGCTCTCCATTGATTCAATTAATTTCTGACATTAAATAATTATCACCCATACTAGATTTCTTTTAAAAAGTGAGAAAAAAAAGCTGTTTGTCAAGAGTAGCGATATTTATTAGCGTGTGCAACAAGCACAGCACTCCAAATCAACTGTCAGTGATGGAATGTAGCAACAAATAATGTAGCTATAGAGCACAGGAAGAATGTTGACAGATGCTCGAGCTAGAAAGGAAGGCACAAGCATCAAAGAAATAATATTGTAAAGAATCACAACAGAACTTCCTCTTTTAAAAATCTAAGAGACTGGGTTCTCACCCTTCCTGAATGCTTAACACGGGAAGCAACGGAATCAGCAACACATTCCTTGTTAGCATTAGCAACACATTCAGCATGATCACCAGATTCATAAAGCATCTCATTAGGATTCAGAGAGTTAGTATCGCATGCCATATTATTCTGACTTTGGTTGTACGTGGGCAGCTTAGTCTAAACTTTTACTTAACAAAACGATGATATGAGTCTTATCTGAATCACAGAAGGCACATAAGGCTAAATCCATTCTGGCATTATCAGACCTGCCTTGCCACACTCTCCTTTCATCTTGCACCCTTCTGCCTTCAGTCATCACACTGTTCCTGTTCATTTTTGCCATTTAATTACCATTCCTTATTAGAATCTTCTTTCCGCACATTGCTTGGCTTAAAAAATGTTGACCCACTCACCATGTTTTACATCTATTATATTTCCCTTTGTTTGACCTCCTCACATTTGACAACTTTCTATTAGGAACTCAGAAATGTCATTGACCTTGTTATTCCAAGTTCTTTTCTCAAACCACCAAGCAGATACTCATGAAGTAGGTTCCCTTCTTTTTAACATCTTACCTGGAGACTATTCAATGGTGCTATGTGATGTGGTAAGCACAACTTCTTTCTAATATACGTTTTTTAATCAAGACCAATATCTAAAGCCCACACTATGGTGTCCTTGGTAACACAATTGAACCTGCCGACCTGGACATTAGTTTGGGGATTGTATAGGACACTGGTCATATGCCTTATGCTACATTGTTTAAGGAAATCGCTCATGGTGAGAGGCACTAAGTGAATGCCATTGTCAATGACTAATGTCTCAGGTCAGTCTTCTCCAGGGAAGAGGACTTTGAAAAGCTCAATAACTGCTTCCATGAATGCTTGCCCAACAAACTTAACCCCGGCCACTTAGAATGATAATCAATAGCGACAAAAGAGATCTATAATCAGACAGAATCTGGTAAAATGGTCCTCAAATATAAAAGATAACTTTTGCCTGGGGTATTGCGGCCAAGAAACAGGCGTGAGTGGTGTTAGTCTAGTCCTAAAAGATCTGTCACCACTTGAACAATCTTCATATTCTCTAGCCCATTTCTTAGCACAGCATCTACGTCAGGCCATCAGAAATATTTCCTAAGTGCTTTTTCATCAAAGGATATTCTGGTATGACCATAATGAACTAACTCCAACAACCTTTTCCTTACTTCTTTCAGAAGTACACATTTGCCTTTTTCTTGCAACAAATTTACAGGCTACTTTAAAAAATACAGTACACTCATGTTAAACAAGTCTGAGATCTGGTGATCCATTATTCACATACTTCTTCACATACTTGAGAAGTCAGTGGTGGCTGGTGACATTTGAAAATGGCGAGGCATAAAATTTGTGGTGGAGCACACCGCAGCAAGCCCGAATTACCTAAAAAGTATTCGGGGGGGTTCTCCCCCCTAGAAATTTTTGAAAAATTAGTGGGCAAATGGTGCCTTTTCAAGCACATTTGAGAACACATGCACTTTACTCTTCACAGTCAAAAACGAGGTGAGGGTTCACCTAAACTAATTAATAATTAGTCTAGGCCAACGCTCACCCCCTTTTTGACTGTGAAGAGTAAAGTGCATGTGGGTATGTAGATGGTTAAATACATACATCCCATCCTAGTCAGACTAGCCTGACACCTCAGTGTAATAACTGGCTATGAGCGGGTCGGATCGGTCCGATGGCTTAGTGAACTAATGCGTCCACTGTAGGACCTATGTTCGACCTCATGGTCACACGTTCAAGTCCTGATGGGCCCAATCACCCTTTCATCCTTTGGAGGTCGATAAAATGAGTACCATTGAGTTAGGTAACAGCAAACAATTGTTATTCAGCACCAACATACCCTTGGGTGAGGGTGCCTTTTACGAATACACGTTATATTATTCTGGTCATAATCCATAGTAGGCGCTTGAGGATATGGCATACAGGCCTGCAGTTGAAGAAGAGATTAAGCACTATTTCAACACTAATACAAGTTTGGTTGCCGACCCCTTAATCGTATGGAAAGCCTTGAAGGTGTACATATGAGGCACCTGCACTAAACTCTCTTCAGAAGTAGGGCAGCTCTGAGAAATCAACAGAGATCGGTAGAGGGAGACCTGCACTCCCTTCAATTTAAAGAGGTAGAATCTGACACCCAAGATGCAACCTTGCACAAAAAAGAAAGCAACATATTAGTCTGGATACAAGACTGGCAAAACACGGCTTTAGGAAATATGATGCGCACAGTCATGTGGAAAGAGACAAATCTGGCTTATGATCAGGACTGCTCAAAGTTGAAAATCGCAAGTCGGCCACCATGGCTGTTTGCAACCCGGAAGGTCACCAATTACACAAACAGGCTAGCATCAACACAGTATTCACCGCATTATACGCAACAATACACACCCCGGCCCTAACTGAAGTTAGTCTCGGAAAGCATTCCTTGGACACAGCCCAGTTATAGCCTGAATAAAGAATTGAGATGGGGTCAGATCACAAAACGCAACATTTTCCTTGCAAATAAACAACTTACATCAGAGAAAACTCCCAGTAGTGATGTCTCACCTCTTGAGTCTTTCAAATGTGACTATTCCAAGCTAACAAAGCGCCTCCTGGGGCTGCCCATCTCGACAATGAGGCACATTGCCACTGTCATTTCGTGAGGCATTCATAGTCAAGCTACACAAACCTGGCTGAGACCCACTCAACTAGGGCTTCTACCACCCAATGTATTTCCAAAATCTGGACTTCAAAATACAGGGCAAGATTATAGTGAATCGCACTCAACACTTACACACTTTGTCCATCCTGACCTAAAAGGATTTGTTACCCGGCAGGGGCGCATCTCCCTGCATGTCTGGCTGTTTGCTGTAATAGATGGCACCCCAGCAGACCTGGCACAGGCCATTGTGCCAGCTGTAGACATGGAGAAGGCACCTGAGATTGTTTCCTGACCATACCCGATAGAGGTCTTGCAGCATACGGGCTGTGGAGAGACTACAGTGTCCCGGGTCAGGGTTCTCTGTTTGCCGATCCCATGGCACAGGTAAAAAACGGCGATGTTTGGATTTTTGGCAGTTCCATAAAAGTACCAGACTGGGTGGACTCATGTCACTCCTCGTTTTTGGGCTCACGGATGTACTATTAGCTAGTAGTAAATACAGAGCAGGAGTACACTGCGGCCTAGTCATAGCCCGACACACTCACAGCCGGTCCCCAAAAACTAGTATTGTTTAGCCCCCCTGTATTCACCAATTCAAACTAAGCACTGTTCCTGTCACCAATTACTGGTGGAGCTTCAGGTACAGAAGGAAAGCTGGGCAGTGCACAGTGTGGGCTCTCCATATCGGCCTAGGTCGAGCCACGGCTGGGGGTGGGTCCATATCCCCCTGACAATGGCCGAAGAGGACGGGGCCAAGTCCTTTGGAAAGCCTTTTTAAACCTTTTAAACATGTTTTCTTGTATATAGTCTTTTTTTACAGTAAATAATAGTGGGAGCAGTGCTAAATTTGAGCCGGTGGTTTCCGGTACTCAGAACCAACACTTAACTGTCAACACTGGCACTTATGACAGTCCTCCACATGGTGGCGCTGTCTGTCTTATTTTATTTACAGATGAGCATAACAACAGTTGTATGTTAATTCTATATACATTTAAAATGGGTAACACCTGCCTTCGAAGCCATTCTTATAGCTTCAGGTTCAGAATAGTCTGATTTGTCACACTCGCAGGAGTGTGGTGGTCGGTAGTTGTGGGGTCTTTGGTAGCCTGGCAGAGGCAATGGATGGTGAAGGCTGCAGGTGGCTCCTGAAGAGGGCTGGGAACTTATGTTTTTTACAAATTAAACACTGAGTGGCAGCCTGGATTTACATCTTAGGCGAAGGAAATGAAAGGTGGTACTTTCCACACGATGGGGGCCAAATAATGTGTTGTGTTTCATTTACAATATTCAAGTGAGTTACCTGGAGTTCATATGAAACTTTTCTTTCATTTCTTAGAGGCTCGCGCTCTCATGTTCCTGTCTGTCTTCCTAGCTCGAGCTCCTTGCTCATGCCCCTGTCGGCATTCTTTATGTGTTTTATTGCCATATTATTTGTATCTGTGTTCCAGTTCTGACAGTTGAATTGGAGTGCCGTGCCTGCTGCACTTACCAATAAAGATCGCTTTTCCTCGGGATAATCTTTATTCCCTACTTAAAACTGTCAACAAGGATGGTTTTACGTTTAAGAAGAGAAATGTAAGCTATTCTGTAAAGAAGGGGGGTGTCAGGGTCACACCATTTCTGGTGATGGATTGTACTAAACAAATACATTGCTGATGCTGTACAATAGTGGTTCATTTCACAAAACAAAAATAGGTGCCGGGACTCTCGTCACGACGCAACTTGCACCAGCCCATTTCTCCTGCTAGCGCCGGCTAAAACAGAACCCACTATTAACCATAAACGGGGGGGAGAGGGTGTGGCATAATCGCCAGAGCTGCCGACTACAGAGCTGGGGAACCTGACTCGAGTCTAGGCGTCAGCTCAACAGCCTTTAATTCTGGGCAAATCAATTATTCTCTCTGTAGATGAATGTGTCCTTAAGTGCTGCTCGTGAAAAGTGCAGTGTTGATTATTAAGTGCTGGAGCTGAGCATGCAATTAAGCACTGCTATATAACATGCTTTTGTACCAAACAGGAAAGGAAAATGGTCCTTCGGAGGGTTGTACAAGGACTACAGCAAGTTTGTAGAAAACTTTGCTGAGAAAATGGAACTTCTGAAGAGTCTCGCTAGGAAAGTAAGTGAATGTGTGTGGTGAGAAGAATAACAATTGGCATTGTGGAGAAGTGTGGCTCACCGGCTAGAGGCGGCAGACCCAGAAGCAGAGGACGGCACGGGACCAGGGTTCAATTCCCGACGCGGCAGGGTATGGAACCAATGGCAACAAAGATGATCTTAAAAGCAAGTGCGCAAGCGCAAAGTTTCCCACCAGAACTGCAAGTACGTCATGTCACGTGAGTGTGACTAACGCATGCGCAGAAAGAAAACCCACCAAGCAGCGGCCATTTTAGATACAAACGTTATTGAGTTAGTAAACACATACGCAAGCGTCACTAGGACACGCCAATGTCAGAATAAAGGGAAATTAGTATGACAGACAGGTTGAATTACGTTGTTACATGTTATTTCGAGGTTCATGAATCCAAGCAAGTCGCGTAATATGCGAATCCTTGCTCCATCAATCCCCTCTTTGATGATATTTACTATCATCACAAACTAATGGAATCAGATGCCAACTTTTCACACGTTATTCATTTCAATTTCTTCCAACATTCGATTCAACTTTTCTTTAACTTCTTTGTTAGGGTGAGAATTTTTCATCCTTTTGTAAATCTGATTATTCAGTTCCTCTATTCAATTCAAGTTCATCCACACTCCGTTTCACACCTCTCTTATTCACAGTGTACTTCTTTTGGTGTTTGCGACATTTGCAACAGACAAATATGAGGAATATGATAGAACCTATTACTGCAATTGGCATCAGTACCTTAAACAAGAAACTTTTACCTAAATTAGAAAACCAATGTCCTACAGCGGAGAGACCATCAGTAAGTCTCTTCCAGGTACTGTCAACCTCCAGTGGTTTGAGTTCTTTTTCCAAATTTGTAATGTGCCTTACATACTTTTTGATTTGTACACTTTTATCCGGTATGTAAGTGCAACAATGTTGCGCTTTCAACATCCGGCAGACTCCGCCCTCTTTTGCTAATAAGGTGTCAAGAGCAAGTCTGTTCTGCAAAACCATAGATCTGATCGCAACCATTTCGGTATTGACCAACAGAAATCCATGAGCTGTGTCAGTAGACAACAGATCCACTATCGTTGACAATTTGCAAATTCTGTGTGTGTTCAGAACCACTCCCACTCCAGGTATCAGTGCACTAAAAATACTACCCATTATTTCCCCTACGCTTTCCCTTTTACTACGCACTAAGCCATTAGTGTTTTCACTGCCTCCAGCAATTTCATTCACATGGTATATTTTCGGGAAGACAATGCCAAAGTAGCAGCTTCCATACCAGTGATCCGGCAATTTGAAATAAGCCTTGTTTCCACATATATAATAAATTCCGTGAAACACAGGTTCTGACCCATTTTTGAATCCCCATCCTCCAATTACCTTGTAATTGTGCTCACATTGACTGGAACCAATGAACATTTTATTATAATAACTAGTCTTTTCGCGGTGAAGACAGAGTTTTCCCTTCCTCTCGAAATACAGCAACAAAGCAGGACCACTCCCACCATTTGAGGTGCTTTCCATGTTCTCAGCCCATTTAGGAGTTTTCTGTCTTTTATCATCTGCCTTTCTTTGGAAACTTTCACTTCTTTTCTCTGCCATGTTTAGAAACATTTTCTCTTGTTCATGTAATGAACAGGTCAAGTTATCTCTGTGTGCTTCACCTAAATCTATAGTACCTATAGTCAGAAAGTATTCTCCCATATAACGTGTAACGTCACTTTTAGTATGTACAGGATTCAGATTTCCACGTATAGGAAGTTCAGAAAATATCACGTCTGAGTTAGAGTTGTAGTACTGTAACTGTCCTCTTTTGTAGAATAAGCTGGCTAAAATACTATAAGAGATTCCATATGTTAGTGGCAAATGATGGTATGTCACTCCCTCGGCTACGGAAGTAGGCAGCTTCATGCACACGTAACAGTCTTCTATTTCCATGGTTTCTACATAATGCACTAAAAGGTTAGCGAATACATTTAAATGAGTCTGGTTCTTGATTCCGTGATAATGTAGTCCTTCCTCATCTGGTGCTTCTAAGTCTGTTTTTGTTTGTCTAATGCTAAGTGCTTTCTCACGTCTTTCTAAACTTCGTGTTGTCAGTTCTTCAGTGTCTTTTGTCACAGTCTGGGTAGGGTCAATATTAGTACTTTTGCTCATCATATAAGGAATAAAGACTGTTAGTCCTATCCATAGGATTAATACTATGGCTACACTACATATACATACTTTACAGCATGTTTTACAACAATTACGTCTAGGCCTTCCATTCACATTTGAATCAGACATTTTTACTCAGAAGAAGTTCTCAACCCCTCTTTGTAACTTTGCACAGGTAGCTTACACTGAGCAACTTCAGGTTGGTTCTTCTTCTTCAGCAGACTGGTCAGTTGTCTGTTCTTCGTCACTTTCGTCAGTTATATCAAGATCCTCAAATTCCTCCAACACCAAGTAAGTCCATTCAGGATCTTGATACTTTTCGTTCAGTCTTTTTATTTGATCACTTCTTCGTTTGGAGCTTTCTCCAGCTTGCTCTGCTATACGGGAACTTTTCCTTCTTTGCTCAAGTTTTTCTTCTACTGTTTTTAGTCTCAGTCTCAGTCTTTTAATAAACCTTGGTTCAGTATGTTTCTTTTTCTTGAGTCTTTTAGCTGGCACTGTAGTTTGGCTTTCTTCTAACACTCTTTTGTTCTCATTTGTTTGTGGCACTTCTGCTTCTGCTTCTTCTCTTCCTGTCTGACTAGTCCCAGGTCTTATATCTGTTTCTTCTGCCTGGTTACTAAGCTGACCTTGTTCAGGTGAATACTGGAACCTCTGATTTTCTTCCGCTTGAACTTTCGCACTAGTTCCTGTCTGTCCCTTTTCAATTTCAGGAGTTTGTGGAGGTGTGTCAATCACTTGTTCTGTCCCTATCTGATCTTCTCCAGATTTGACATGGATTTCGATAATCTGATTATCTTCTCCTATTCCTGTTTATTCCTCACTATTCCACTCTCTGTCTGCGTAGGCTTGACTTCTTGTTCTGATTGTGTCATCAGTTAGGTCGATTATGGGTATCCACCCATCTTGACTGGTGCTCGGTAGTTCGTCATCAGCTACTTCAGGACCAACGTTTGGAGCCCCCTCAGCTGGATAACCTTCAGCGTCAGTTTCCTCGTCTCTGATCACCTTCTTGGTATGGCTGGCATGGATCCACTTTGGAACGCCGGCACACTTCACCGCTGTCATGGTCACCAGTATCACTTGGCGTTGTCTTCCCCACTTCGGTGCAAGGCAATTTGAACGAGTATGCTTCTTGAGTACAACCCAATTGCCTGGAACCAATTTATGGACTGGAGTTGTTGGACTGGCGACGGCGTCTTCCCCAATCTGGCGAGAGATAGAACGCACTTTGTCACCCAGTTGCTTGCAGTACTCAAGTACCAAATCATCAGAAATGCTTATCAGTTTGTATCCTGGTACCCATGCTTGTCTCATCACTCTTCCCATCAGGATTTCATGGGGGCTCAGGCCTGTTTTTTGGTCTGGAATACTTCGGAGTCCCATCAGAACAAGAGGTAAAGCCTCTATCCAGTTCATGCCAGTAGATTCACACATCTTCCCTAATCTCGATTTGATAGTGCCATTTACTTGTTCCACTACTCCAGAAGCCTCTGGACGGTATGCACAGTGCAGCTTTTGTGTAATCTTGAATGCTTTACAGAGCTGATCGATTACCTCATTCTGGAAATGCCCACCTCTATCTGATTCAATTGTGACTGGAACCCCGTACCTAGGTATTAGCTCTCGCAGTAACAACTTGGCTACAGTCATGGCGTCATTATTTTTGGCTGGGTAAGCTTCCACCCATTTTGAAAACAGGCAGACAATAACAAGGACGTATCTCATTCCATTACAAAGGGGCAACTGAATGAAGTCTACCTGTAATCTTACAAAGGGACCTCCTGATTTCCCAATTTTTCCCATTTCGACTACAGTTCCTTTCCCAGCGTTGAACTGCTGACATGTCAAGCACCTCTGGCAGAGTGACTCTGCTACTTTCTTGAACTTCGGGTTGTACCATGTTTGTTGGAAAACCCGAACCATGGCATCCCTACCAACGTGTGCATCTCCATGCATCAATCTGGCCATAGAAGCAAGCAGGCGTCTAGGTAACACAGGCATACCATCAGGGCCCACAATGATACCATCCTCACTTCTCTGACGACAACCAAGTTTCCTCCATTTTTCCTTTTCCTTTGATGTCGCAGCATGCTGCCAATCTCTCAATTCTTCCCATGTAGGCACATCCTCAAACACCATAAGTTGGCAGCTGTTTCCATATCCCCCCAATTTGATATTTACAGACATTCGATGTCTGGCACAATGTTGGGCCACTTCGTCAGCATATCGATTTCCTACTGTCACATGATCAGTGCCAGATTTGTGAGCAGCACACTTGACCAATGCCAATTCTTTTGGTAACTGGATTGCATCCAGTAATTCTTGTACAACCTTTCCATTTCTGATAGGAGTACCTGAAGAAGTCAGGAACTCTCTCTGTAGCCACAATTGGCCGAAGTCATGCACAACCCCATAACAGTATTGACTGTCAGTATATACTGTTATTCTTTTGTTTTTCCCAATTTTACAGGCCCTTGTCAATGCAATCAATTCGGCTACTTGTGCAGACTTCACTCCAAATAGACAGGATGCTTCTATAGTGCGTGATACCGCAACTACAGCATAAGCAGCACTTAGGCCTACTAGTTTGTGTCTCAGACATGAGCCATCCACAAACAGCTCGCTATCTTCTACAGGCAGGGGCATTTCCTTGATATCTGGACGTGGTTTGGTACTGAACTCTGTTAGGTCAATGCAGTCATGCTCAACCTCTCCCTTTGCTTCTGCAAATATTGAGTCTGGTAATAGGGTAGCTGGATTCAGTATGTTACACCGAGTAATGACCACATTTGCAGCACCTACGAGAATCCTCTCATACTTAGTCAGCCGACTAGGTGTGAGATACTGGGTCTTAGTTCTGGTCAGTAAGATTACAACTGCATGTGGAACATACACAGTTACAGGATGTCCCATAACAATGGATTCACTCTGTTCCAGACTCGTGCAAGTGGCAGCTACTGCTTTTAGACATCCGGGCAATCCAGCAGCCACTGGATCCAAGGTAGCAGAAAAATATGCTACTGGACGTCTAGTCAGACCATGGGCTTGGGTTAGGACTGACAATGCGCAATTGTCTCGTGTGTCACAAAACAGTGAAAATTCTTTAGAATAATCAGGCATCCCAAAGCAGGGGCTGTACACAGACATTCTCGTAATTTCGTGAATGCTGTCAAGCTTTCCTCATCCCATTCCACTGGGTCCTTTGCTCCTTTCTTTGTCATTATGATAAAAGGTTTTGCTAGGACTGCAAATCCCACAATCAACTGCCTGCAGTAACCTACGACTCCAAGGAACATTCCGACTTCTTTCTGAGTATTGGGTAACTGCATGTTTCGAATTATTCTGATTCTTTCTGAAGTAACCTTTCTGATACCTTTCTCTATCTGGTGCCCCAGATATTTTACTGACTTGGTACAGAATTGCAGTTTGTCAGGTGATACTTTATGTCCTCCTTCACCTAAGTGGTTCAGAAGGGCAATGGTGTCAACAACACAGTCTTTCTGACTCTTAGACGCCACCAAGAGGTCGTCTATATATTGCACCAAAACTGATTTTCCAGGTAAGACTAAAGACTCAAGGCTTTTTTTCAAAATCTGATTAAAGATTGAGGGGCTTTCTGTGTACCCCTGAGGGACACGATTCCAAAGGAACATGTGACTGTCGAAGGCAAATGAGAAAAGAAATTTGCTGTCTGGATGCAATGGGATCGAAAAGAATGCATGACATAGGTCAATCACGGTGAACCATTCGGCATCCCAGGGGATCTGATACAGGATCACGGCTGGGTTTGGAACAATAGGACAACACGGAACAACTATTTTGTTTACCTTTCTCAGGTCCTGCACTACCCTGTACTTGCCAATAGGTTTCTTGATTCCGATTATGGTTGAGTTGCATGGGCTACTCATCACTTCTTGTATGATGTTGGCTTCTAGCAATCTTTTTATTTCAATGGCAACTCCTGCTCTCACTTCTGCACTCATTTTGTAAGGCTTGGTATTGGGGTAAACTGCATTTTCTTTCAGGGCTATTTTGATTGGGTCAACGTTTGCCATCAAGCCTACATCCTTTCCAGTAAAGTCCCATACTTCTGGTTTCACTGTCTTTTGGAGTTCTTCGGGTAAGTCTTGTATAGTCAGTTGTTTAATTTCTGAGTCAGGTCTGATTACCATTAATTTGTATATTCCATCTTCGACTGGGGTTTGAATTTCGACGCCCTTTGGTGTGCAAAAGATGGTACAGTTCATTTTACACAACAAATCACGTCCCAGTAAGTTTACTGGACTGGTATCACAAACTACAAATCTATGCATTTCTTTGAAGTTCCCTATTGTAATCTCCATGGGCTCAGTAACTGGGGTACTAATCAATTGATTAGATACACCCACTACTTGGATTGCTTCTCCCGAGAGGGGTAGGTTTGGAACGTCTGCTGTTCTCACAGTAGAACGAGTAGCACCAGTGTCCAACAGAAAGGTGACATCATTGCCTTCAACTTTTCCTTCAATGTATGGCCCTGACTGGCATACCGGCAAGGAGGCGCCAAGTACGCACTCCTCGTCCTACCCCCTCAGGCCCCGTCAGTAAGGTTCATCACAGAGAAAAGTGTCATTCAACAGAAATTTGCGAAGTTGCTGCATTTCTATCCTCCTGTCCTCCCCAGATTTCTATGTCTTCACCCTGCGGTGTTTTTCCCTTATACTTTTGTTTGGGTGCACGGGGCAACTGACTTGCCTTTACCTGTTGCTGGGTCTTTCTTGGCTTTTCATTCTGCGTCTGTGGATTTAAATCATGGGTTTGAGGGTTATTATGCTGTGCATATGGACACTCGTCTCTCCAGTGCTCTATTTCTCCGCACTGGTGACAGGGAAATTTCTTTTTGGCTTCCTCTCGACTCATTTTCACTCTGGGCTTCCCTCCTCCCCCAGAACCTTGATTTTGGAAATTCTTATTCAGTTTACCCAATTGCTTTTTCTGCTGTTCTGCCAGTTTTACTTGTGCCCACATGACCTTTTCCTTAAGTGCCTTTCGCTTGTCTGCCATCTCGTCTTCGCAATACTTTGCGTATCGCAAGACTTCATCTATTTTCTTAGACTGCCAACAGATTTTATTATCTTTGATCCACTGGCAAATTTCGGGTCTTAAACCGTTTACAAACCTGTAAATGAAGTGGGTCATATCCTTCATCTCGATGTTATCTATACCACTGTATGTTTTAAACACCTGTAACAGTCTTTCATAAAAGGAGTGCACAGTATCATCCCTTTCCTGCGTGGTTCTATCTATTTTGGTCCTATCAGTTTCCTTTGCAGGCACCTTTTTCTTTAGGTGTAACATGACCTGGTCGTATTTTCTCATCACCTCATCAGAGGGAGCACCTGTAGCAGGGTCCCTCGTGTATTCTTTATTAGGCCAATCAACGGCAATTTTACATTCGGTCCATAAATCCACAGGAACCACTATGTCGAAAAACCCATCCAGGTCTTTCCATAGGCATTTTTTTACCTTTACGAACCTTTCCACCTGCCTGTACCATTCCACGGGCTTTTCTCGTAATTTTGGAAAGTCATTGGTAAAGGACACAATATCCTGTCTGGACCATGGAACGTGCACATACTTCCCACCTGGCACTTCTCGCATGGGGTATAACTGTTCTGGCTTGTCTGCATCCCTTAAAGCAAACTCAGAAGTCGTCTGTTTGGACCTAACCTCTTCCTTTTTCTTTGCCCACCTGGCTTTCCATTTGTCTACATCTCCCCATTTTTGCAACACGGTCAACAATTCTTTGATCTGAACCTTCTTTCCTGACACATTCATATTATCTAGATCTTTATCTGAGAAATCTGCTCTGTAGGGTTTTTGTAATGGCTTTGATTTTGAAATATCTATTCCCATACTAGCTGCAGTGTCTGTTAACTTCTCATGGAACACTCTGGTATCACGGGTAAGTCTCTTACAGATAAATAGAAGCTCTTCCTCGGAATAGGTATTTAATCTGTCTAACCCCACATTTCCTGCCATCAGTTCTTCTATTTCTATTCTCAGCTTGTAGATTGATTTGGTACTAGAGTACTGCAAGCAACTGGGTGACCAAGTGCATTCTATCTCTCACCAGATTGGGGAAGACGCCGTCGCCAGTCCAGCAACTCCAGTCCATAATCTGAATCCAGGCGATTGGGTGGTACTCAAGAAACACACCCGTTCAAGTTACCTTGCAACGAAGTGGGGAAAACCAAGACAAGTGATTCTGGTAATTACAACAGCGGTGAAGTGTGCCGGTGTGCCAAAGTGGATCCATGCCAGCCATACCAAGAAGGTAACGGAAGACGAAGAAACTGACGCTGAAGGTTGTCCAGCTGAGGGGTCTCCAGACGTTGGTCCTGAAGTAGCTGATGACGAACAACCGAGCACCAGTCAAGATGAGTGGATACCTATAATCGACCTGACATTTGATCCCATAAGAACCAGAAGCCAAACATAATCAGACAGAAAGTGGAATAGTGAGGAAGAGACAGGAATAGAAGGAGACAATCAGATTATCGAAATCCATGTCAAAACTGATGAGGAAGAAGATCATATAGGGCCAGAACAGGTGATCGACACACCTCCAAGAACTCCTGAGACTGAAAAGGGACAGACAGAAATTAGGGCGAAAGTTCAAGCGGAAGAAAATCAAAGGTTCGAAGTGCTTGAACAGGATCAGATAGAAATAGACGAATGTGTTCAGGACAGAGAAATTGAAAAGCCCAAAAGTCAAATCCAGTCTACACCTGAACAAGGCCAGCTTAGCAACCAGGCAGAATAAACTGAAATAAGACCTGGAACTAGTCAGATAGAAAGGGAGGAAGCAGAAGCAGAAGTGCCACAACCAAACGAGAATAAAAGAGCATTAGAAGAAAGCCAAACCACAGTGCCAGTTAAAAGATTCAAGAAAAAGAATAAAGAACCTAGATACATCAAAAGACTGAGACTAAGACTGAAAACAGTAGAAGAAAAACTTGAGCAAAGAAAACAAGGTTCCAGTAAAACAGAGCAAACTGGAGAGAACTCTAAGCGAAGAAGTGAACGAATAAAAAGACTGAACGAAAAGTATCAGGATCCTGAATGGACTTACCTGGTGTTGGAAGAATTTGAGGATCTTGATATAACTGACGAAAGTGACGAAGAACTGACTGCTGACCAGTCTGCCGAAGAAGAAGAACCAACCTGAAGTTGCCCAGTGTAAGCAACCTGTGCAAAGTTACAAAGAGGGGTTGGAAAGCTTCTTTTGAGCGAAAATGTCTGATTCCAATGTGAATGGAAGACCTAGACGTAATTGTTGTAAAACATGCTGTAAAGTATGTGTATGTAGTGTAGCCTTAGTGTTAATATTATGGATAGGACTAACAATTACTATTCCTCATATGATGAGTAAGGGTACTAATACTGACACTACAGAGACTGTGACGAAAAATACAGAAGAAGTGACACCACAAAGGGTAGAAGGACATGAGAAAGCACTTAGCATTAGACAAACTAAAATGGACTTAAAAGCACCAGATGAGGAAGGACTATATTATCACGGAATCAAGAACAGGACTCATTTAAACGTATTCGCTAACCTTTTAGTGCATTATGTAGAAACCATGGAGATAGAAGACTGTTATGTTTGCATGAAGCTACCTACTTCTGTAGCTGAGGGAGTGACCTACCATCACTTGCCACTAACATATGGAATTTCCTGTAGTATTTTAGCTAGCTTATTCTATAAAAGAGGACCGTTACAATACTATTACTCTAACTCAGACGTGATATTTTCTGAACTTCCTATACGTGGAAATCTGAACCCTGTACATACCAAAAGTGACGTAACACGTTATATGGGAGAATATTTTCTGACTATAGGTACCATAGATTTCGGTGAAGCACACAGAGATAACTTGACCTGTTCATTACATGAACAAGAGAAAATGTTTCTAAACATGGCAGAGAAAAGAATAGAAAGTTTCCAAAGAAAAGCGAATGATAAAAGGCAGAAAATTCCTAAGTGGGCTGAAAACATGGGAAGCACCTCAACTGGTGGGGCTAATCCTGCTTTGTTGCTGGATTTCGAAAGAAAAGGGAAACTTTGTCTTCACCGAGAAAAGACTAGTTATTATAATAACATTTTCATTGGTTCCAGTCAATGTGAACACAATTACAAGGTAATTGGAGGTTGGGGTTTCAAAAATGTGTCAGAACCTGTGTTTCCCGGAATTTATTATATATGTGGAAACAAACCTTATTTCAAATTGCCAGATCACTGGTATGGAAGCTGCTATTTTGGAATTGTCTTCCAAAAATATACCATGTGAATGAAATTGCTGGAAGCAATGAAAACACTAACAGTTTAGTGCGTAGTAGAAGAGAAAGTGTAGGTGAAATAGTGGGTAGTATATTTAGTGCATTGATACCTGCAGTGGGAGTGGTTCTGAACACACACAGAATTTGCAAATTGTCATCAGTAGTGGATCGGTTATCTACTGACACTGCTAGTGGATTTCTGATGATCAATACCGAAATGGTTGCGATCAGATCTATGGTTTTGCAAAACAGACTTGCTCTTGACACCTTATTAGCAATGTTGAAAGCGCAACATTGTTGCACTTACATACCTGACAAAAGTGTTGAACTCAAAAGGTATGTGAGGAACATTACAAATTTGGAAAAGGAACTCAAACCACTGGAGGTTGATAGTGCCTGGAAGAGACTTACTGATGGTCTCTCCACTGTAGGTCATTGGTTTTCTAATTTAGGTAAAGGTTTTTTGTTTACGGTACTGATGCCAATTGCACTAATGTTTTATCATATTCCTCATATTTGTCTGTTGCAAATGTCGCAAACACCAAAAGAAATACACTGTGAATAAGAGAGGAGTGAAACGGAATGTGGATGAACTTGAATTAGAGGAACTGAATAATCAGATTTATAAAAGGGTGAAGAATTCTCACCCTAACAAAGAAACTAAAGAAAAGTTGAATCGAATGTTGGAAGAAATTGAATTGGGCAAAGTGTGAAAAGTTGGCATCTGATTCCATTGGTTTTGTGATGATAGTAAATATCATCAAAGAGGGGATTGATGGAGCAAGGATTTGCACGTTACGCGACTTGCTTGTACTCATGAACCTCGAATAACTATAATAGATTAAACCAACATGTTTGTCTTAACTAATTTCCCTTTATTCTGATATTTGGGGTATCCAAGAGAAGCTTGCTTATGTGTTTATTAACATTAACAACGCTTGTCATTAAAAATGGCCGCTGCTTGGTGGGATTTTCTACTGCGCATGCGTTGGTCACACTCACGTGACGTGACGTACTCGCAGTTCTGGGGGGAAATGTTTGCTCATGCGCATTACAGCTAAAATGGCCGCTTTGTTTCTCATATGCTCCGTGCTTGCAGAGCTGCTTTCGCAAAGTTGTTTGTTCCGCACTTACCATAAAGCTATAGTTATTATAAAAGTAAGGGATATAGAGTAGCTATTCATGGTATACAGTGTAATAATTTTTTCTATATTTCTAAATTGTTTTCGCTTACTTTTCATGTATCGTACTCTATGGGGCCTGAGGAACACTCGTGATTCCATATTGAACAGCCTTTCTGCGCATGACCGTCTTCTGCCAGTGAGATTAAAACGGTGCCAACCAGAAGTCCCAGCCAAGATGTGCCTGGGAAGATGCACCTTCGCCTAGCAGAAGAAGCTGAACTGTTCTAAATGTATCATAATTCATAGATACTCTGTTGTAATATAGAAAGTATTTTGGTATCTGCCTTTCTTTTACAGCTAGCTCCCTGATCCGTCGTGATCATAGGTACCCGTAACGGTGGATTGGTAAGTCGGGTACAGTAGAAATAAATAGGAAGGAACAAGGGTTACTGGTAGTAGAGTATAAGGTCGCCTGATTAATGGATATGGTGTATTGAAATATATGGGCCCAATACGTGTATGGTAAAATTGTTAGTTGGGTGACCTGCACGCTCTATCAGTGACACAAATGATATCACAAGAAGCTATGCTTTTTCACCCTGATGTCATCACAGGAAGTGACATCTTGCAGCATTTACAAAAACAACTATTCGGGGGTTTCTTCACCACTGGCAGATTTATTGCAGATCACAAAAGTGACAAATTGAGGCATTTGGTGGATTTTCAAGACTTGCGCCCTGGCCAATACATTCAGTGCTTTTGGCAAAATAGCCCCTAGGAAGTAGAAATGTCATACAAGTAAATTCTTTGACAATGTGATATAAGACAGTGAATCGATGGCTGCATTTTAAGGTGGTGCACATATGAAGTGTGACAAACTAAACAAGCTTATCCATAATTGTATTGGAAACAGGTGAACATATGCCGCAGGCAAGTACTTTGTTTTGAAAAAGAAATAATGCATTCTAATTAGTGCCGTGAGCAGATTTTATCCTTGCCTTCTAGGAGGCTGTGGGTATTGATACTGGTGCACTACCTCTCTGATGACACCTCCACTGGCTTCATTGATCTGAACCTCAGTGTTGCAGGTTCGTTAGTTTTCCCTCAAAGTTCCTGCTACAGGCCAGGCCAATGACTTAGATGCAACACTGGCTGCATTGAGCCGGGAGTTGGTGCTTCAATCCAATCCTGACTATCGGCCTGATTTAGATTCCAGCCGGCGGCTTACTCCATCACAACAGTGACGGATATCCAGTCCGCTGAAATTGAAATCCCGTAGTCTAGTATGGGATTTATATTTCAGTGAATGGGATATCCGTCACTGTTGTGACAGAGTAACCCGTCCACCGAAATCTAAATCAGGCCTTATGAGTGATTCATCCTGAAGTTGGCAACTCATGTGGCTAAAAACCAATTAATATCTGTCTGTATGTGTGTGGTATTTGTATAGCACAAATATAATGAAAGAGTGTAGTGCATTACAAGATCTTATAAAGGTGGATACAGTCTCTGAAAGATGAGAGAGGTAGCTTTAATCTGTGAGTGGAAAAGCACTGTTTCTTTTTCGAGATGTTGTATTCTTTTAAGAAATGTTTCTTTAGATATTTCCTAAATTGGAGCAAGGTTGGGGTGATCTTGATGGACAGAGGGATATTGCTCCAGATCTTAGCTGCACGAATGAAGGCAATCTGCTTGTCATCCATGCCTGCTGAGCTGGTGAGCACTGGCCAAATCACCAACCAGCAAGAGGACACACCCTTAAATCTCAAAGGGATTCAGCTCTATGAAGCTCATACATCTCATACCAAGAGAGTTGCATTGGCCTTTGCAGAACAAGCTCAGGATTGGTAACCCGCGTGAATTTTTATAGGTTCAGCCGTCACACATGGTGGTGCCTGCCAGTGAGAGAAGTGACTACCCCCCGGCTAAAGAGCCATGCCACGAAGACATTGTGCCTCAGCCTAATATTGTGAGGGATCCCTCCTTTGTGCTGTGGTACCAGAATATTAATGCCAGAATATCATCTGACCTAAATATCATGTTCTAAATATCTTTTACAAAAGCGTCACTCCATCAGAGTTTATAAAAGAAAATCAACACCCAATGGGGTGATATTTTTGTAAACAATATTTGGGACGCAATGCTTATGTAACTCAGTCTTTCTTATATGATATTCTGGCATCCAACTTCCCTTGTGTTCCATTCTGCCCAGCAAAAGGGAAGAAAAGCTCTGCCCTTGGGAAACCCTACCATTTTTCTTGTTGCCAATCCTCACAGACCTACCTATCATTCCCCAGACCAGGTGTGTGCCTTGTGAGCAGGCACAGCCTGAAGGTGATAAGTAAAGATGAAAGCAAGGTAGCTAGGGATGAGTTAGATCTTGAGTTGGAGGAAACCTGGACATGATCACATATTTGCTGCCGGAGCCGACAGCGCAAAAGCCAACAACTCAATGAAAATGCAGAGTCGGCCAGTCACCACTCTAATTGATATCAATGCCTCTGTACGTGTCACAGCAAAGAAGGATTTCAGATCATAGCCAGGATTAATTTCACATCACTTAGGACAGGACAGACTTTTACACAATAAATTGAATTGCTGCTGGCATGCTGACGGTGTAATTGTGCCCCTCCTCTGTCCTCTTACCTTCCACGCTAGTGTTTAACTGTTTAAGTGGTAGTGTTTTACTCAACAGTCATGCTTGTTGGCAGCAGCCAGAAGAGGCTCAGACTGCCTTCAGGATTGTTAGTCCTCCTTTTTAAAAAGAGCCTACCAGACAGCGCAAGCTGATGGTTGCAAAAGACATATTGTGGGCTTACTCAAATCATACAGGGGCTTCCAGCCCGCCCTTTGCTTATCACTGGTTCCCTTTACTCTCACTCTCATTTGCCTGCTTCTTATTCAATGGCTTTTATGCCCCAGCTTGTCAATCTCTTGTTTGTCCCACCAGTGGAGCATAGCCTCTTTACTATTGCTGCTGCCGTCCCTGGTTTTTCTTTTTGCTGCCACAAACAATGACATACAGAGGCTCAGGGAAATCACATACTCTTGGGAAGCCAAGGTGTTGTCTGCCCGGGTAGCGCACCCATGGACTTTCTGTGGCAGTGAAGTAGTTGCTCAGGAAGAGTGAAAGAGTAGAGTAGTGACACATGCAAGGAGAAAGCACAGCATTGAGCCACATGAAGAAAGCCTTGTCACCTGTAATTGTTCATATTTAAATCATTTTAACATGTTGGGTGCGTCGGACAGCCGGGGGCCATCCGAACTGCGCCCACTCATTAATTTGCCCGCACTGCAGCAAAATTCGCGCCACGGTCAACGGGTTAAGACCATTGAGGCCTTTGAAGTTAATGTGAATAAAGAAGACAGTGAACGATTTGCTTTAGATAAAATTAGGGTGAGTGGAGGAAAACAGGAGGCGAGGCAGTGCCAAAAGGATAATTTTCCATGCTTTTCAGCTTAATGGTGGTACTGTGTCTGGATGACAGGTGACATTATCTCCGTCACCCAAGGGACCTCCGCCTGCCATATTTAGAGTTGTCCAAGGGCCTGCAGACAACTCTGTACATTGACAGGAACAGCAGTCATTTCAGTTTCTGTGTATATATGTGACCCGGGGGAATTATAAACATGAATACAAATGGAAAGCTTCGTGCAACAAAGAGTAAAAAATATATGAAAAAATAAGGTAAAAGAACAAGTAATGGAAGATGAACAACAATTAAGGAGAGACCAGGATGAAGAATCAGAAGGCTCAAACTACATTTTTAATTTTACTAAGCAAACTTTGAAGAGAGGACTGCAAGTCTGGGGAGGCATCTTTGGAGTCAAGAAAGGGGAAGAGGAGATGGCCCCTTCACCCAATAATCACCAGTTAGTGTGCCTACTACACACGCTGCCAGGGCGAAGCCCAGTCCAAGGGAGGGTCCGTCTTTGGTCGTCAAATACTCATAAGAGTCCTGGCTGGGCGCTTAGTTGGGGTGTGGATAGTTTCAAATCCTCGGGCAGGGAAGCAGGGAGGGGGGAAGGGAAATGGGGAGGGGGGGAATTGTTCTGTTCTGTTGTTCTGTTATGAGGATTCATTGATGCTTATTGCAAGGTCTTTTCTAGTCACATGTCACCTGTCCAGCTAGGTCCAAACACAAAATGTCGGCTTATCCGAAGGTTACCCACCCCTCGGGATGTAAGGGTGCCCCCTGTCATTGCGCCTCTAACACTGCCAAAGTCTTGTTATACATGTCACCTCTCCCCTGCGCATGGCCACGAGTCCTACCTTTACCGCCGCCATGTCTTGTACCAACTCTAGGACCATCACGATACTCTCGTGGAATGTTAACGGATTGGGGCACAAAATAAAACGTAGTATAATCCTCCAGTTCTTGCGGCGACACTCCCCAGACATAGTAATGCTGCAGGAGACACACCTAGTGGGCAACACGTGTCAGGCACTTCAAAGAGGCGGCTACAAACTATAAGTTCACGCTGGGTTCACCTCTGGCTCCCGTGGTTCTGCAATTCTGGTCAAGAAAACTTTAGCCCTAACCCACACAGCTACATGGGCCGATCCACTGGGCTGGTTTGCAGTGCTGGAGGCCGCCTGGGAGGGGTGCCCCCTTAACCTTGTGTCACTTTACATCCCACCGACCCTAGGCCGTGAATCTCTTAAGGAATTGGGCCCCCAACTACTGAACCTGCAAACTGGTACACTCCTCATAGGGGGAGACTTCAACCTGACGATGGTCGACGACCTAGATCGCCACCCCAAATGCCCCTCACATAGACATAATAACGACTTACTGGACTTTACCCAGGCACTAGGGCTCGAGGATGTCTGGCGACACCACCACTCTACAACACCATATTTCACACACTACTCTAATGCGCACAAAGCATGTCCTGCATCAACTACTTTTTCTGTCCCGCTACAGACTTAGACTACTTCACCAGACCAAAGGGCCTTCCCCGAGGTATCTCAGACCATTCTCCTATTACAATAGAACTAACGTACCACCGCCCCTTCACCCGAGGTCCTATAATCATTAACCCCTGGCTTCTCCAGATCCCAGACATCAAGGATAACCTGTTAGAACAGACAGGGCACTACTTTGAGGAAAATGTCGGTTCAGTGAAGTCCGCAGTCACAATATGGGAGGCATACATAGCAGTTATCAAAGGT
Organism: Lissotriton helveticus; assembly: GCF_964261635.1. NCBI lineage: Eukaryota > Metazoa > Chordata > Amphibia > Caudata > Salamandridae > Lissotriton > Lissotriton helveticus. Next base: position 683,851,781 of record NC_136070.1, on the reverse strand, counting down.
GAGGCGTTGGCGATGAAAATGGGATATCTTCGCAAACAGGATGAACAGATTTCTTGAGCGGAGTCAGACCTTCTTGGTCTTGAAGCTTCGCATAATATAGCCCCCTCGGTCGAGACAGCACGCCGCCTCAACACCCAACAACTAGTATATAAATCCTTGGCTCAAGAGAGGGCGCAGGCCCGCTTGCTTCACACTCAACATCGCATTTACGAACACGGAGACACTGCAGGAAAGATGCTGGCATGGCTAGAGAGACGGGAACAGGGATCCAGATGGGTTTCTTCCATAGTGAAGCCGGACGGCTCTAAGATCGTAGATTCACAGGCCATCGCAGATGTCTTTGCTGACCACTTAGAAGCGGTTTACACAGCGAGAGAATACTACTCCTCGGAAGAATCCAGGCAACTGTTGGAGGAAATGCGCTTGCCTACCATTTCAGAGTCAGACAAAGAGATTCTGGATGCAGACATAACAGTAGACGAGCTCACCACAGCAGTATTTGGTGTAAACTCTGGCAAGGCCATGGGCCCCAACGGTGTCCCCGCTGAATTTTTTAAAGCTATGGCTCTGGAGACGGTTCCCATCTAAAAAACATGTTTGAAGAGAGTCGAGAAAGAGGTATTTTACCTCCCACTCAAAGGCTGGCCTCCATAGCAGTTATCCTCAAACCTAATAAACCACCTTCAGACTGCGGCTCCTATAGACCGATCTCTCTTATAAATACAGATGCCAAAGTCTTGGCCAAATTACTGGCGACTTGCCTACTCCTAGTACTTCCCTCACTGATCCAACCATGATGACCAATCGGGCTTCCTTCCGGGCAGCAATACGGCCCTTAACTTACGACGAGTCAACAACGTCTTAAGTCGGCAATCTACCATGCAACACAATGCCGCCATTTTATCTCTAGACGCCACAATGGCGTTTGACTCGATCGAATGGTCCTATCTTTTTGAGGTTCTCCGCAGATTTGGCTTCGGACCTAAATTCATCCAATGGGTGCGTCTTCTATATACTGACCTGTCGGGTCAGGTGCGGGTCAACAATCATACATCTTGTCAATTCCGACTCCATAGAGGGACCCCACAGGGTTGCCCCTTGTCGCCGCTACTATTTGCCCTCACCCTGGAACCCTTGGCCCACTGGGTTCGCACGGACGTGTCTACCCGAGGCCTCCAGTGGAATGATGGGACTTTGGACAACATTTCTCTATATGCCGATGAGATCCTGGTATATCTAGCCTCTCCCAGATCTTCAATCAACAGCCTTTTCCATATCCTCACCAACTTTGGGAAATACTCAGGTTACTCGATTAATTGGTCCAAATCCACACTCTATATGCTACATGGTCCCCCACCCAAGCTCCCTAAGGGATTTACCATTACATTGGCTCCGGATAGTTCAGATACCTTGGTATCTACATCACGCCCGACCCGGCGGTGTTCCTAGACCAAAATCTAATGGGCCCCCTGCGAAGGCTGCATAAAGACGTAGTGCATTGGCGCTCTCTTCCATTATCCCTTCCTGGTAGAGCTGCGTTATTCAAGATGCTAGCACTTCCGCGCTTCCTCTACGCCCTACAGAACTGCTCATTCCCAATTCCAGATTCATACTTCAATGTCGTAGAAAGTGACATATGTCAACTTTTATGGGACGGAGGAGCAGCCCATATAGCCTTCATAAACTCACCCAGAGCTGGTATGATGGGGGTATAGCCTTGCCTAACCTGAGTCTCTACTACTGGTCGACGCAACTGGTGGCTATTAACCACTGGATTCACGGCTCCCCCTTAAATCCAGCTTACCTCCTTGACAAGCTTCAGACCGGACGAGAGGGATATCTAGGAGCCCTATATAGTAAACCGACCAGGAACAGATATGTAGGGCCCATGGCACATACGATTGCGATATGGCACAAGACTAACAAGTGTCTGGGATGGTCTCATAAAATCACTGGAGCGACCCCTCTATGGTCGACGCAGCAATTAGGTTCCCTCTGCTTCTTTAAAGGTTTTGATAAATGGGACACAATTGGGATTTCCACGGTGGGCGACTTAGTACACAGACGCAAACTACTGATTTTTGCAGACCTACAATCCAAATATTCCCTAGCACCAACGGAACATTTCCGATATCTCCAAATCAAACATGCCCTCCTCCATGCCATTCCCGATCTTACTTCCTTACCTGAGAGTACCCCCTTGGAAGACAGGCTACTGTCGGAACCTCTCCCCGAAAAGGCCTTATCCCTCACTTATCGTAAATTATGTAATAACCTGCCTGACACCTTCCGACCCCTACGCATTAAATGGGAAGAAGACCTGGGGCTATTGGAGGAAGAGGAATGGCGGGCTGCCTTAATGTCTCCAAGGGAGAAGGCTATGAACCATAGATTCAGACTAATCCAATTGAAGATCTTGCATCGTGTATACATGTCTGCTCTTACACTAGCTAAAATTGGCAGGCGCCCTGACACAAATTGCCTCAGAGGGTGTGGACAACCGGGCACCTTTTATCACATCCTGTGGGACTGCCCGGAAGTGCAACAATTTTGGGAAAGGGTTCTGAAAAAAATGAGGGACTCTGTGGGTAAGCCGATTCCACTATCCCCGAAAGAGTGTGTCCTCAATATATGGGGGGCTACAGACCTGAATGAGCTAGAACTACAATGGACAGCGCTTGCCCTATTGTTAGCCAAACGCTCCATTGCTATGAAGTGGGGTTCTTCAGAAAGGCCTCTTGTGGTGAGTTGGGTGGCTGTGATGGATCGTTGCATGCTAGCTGAAAAGACTGTATACAAGATTAGAGGCTGCCCCACGAAATGGGGACACTGGAACAGGTTTCGAGGTGAATTGTGTGACTCTCCTTCGCTTGAACTGACAATGTCCCGGACCGGACCCAATTCTTGAATTGTTGCCATTGAAATTACTGTGACTCTGCAATAACTTGATTCCTGATATATGCTTTTATATGTAACTGATGTATGACTTAGCTGTCTTTTTTGAATAAAATATTATGTTAAAAAAAAGAGTCCTGGCTGGGCCACATCTTTTGACTTGATATTATAAACTTAAGGTACTGTTGGAGATATTTGTTTTCTTTTTTCATCCTCTGTTGTGAATTCCAGCTAGTGTGCTTTGTAGTTTGGCTTGGGAAAGAAAGATGAAAGCATCATCTGAGGTTACGGCTCCCAGAGGGTGTATGCTAGGGGACAATATTTTGATACCTTTGAAATTTGAACCCCTAATATCCTGTAGGAGTCTATCTAATGTCAAGCTAAATTCATAAACTATTTCATTCTTAAATAGTACATTATGGGCAAAAGGAAACTAACAAGCACCAGACCGTAAAACCTAAAAGCCGCACCCTGGACTAATTTTTAGCTCGGGCTGTAGAGATCATCACAAAAGAGATTGACATTGCAGAAAGGTGCCTGTCATTGGATTTGAACATGACCCTAGTTGTTTTACCATGGAGAGGATTCAACAAACAGGCTTTGGGTGTTAATCGTACTGGCAGCCCACCACACAAGTCTGACTCAGCTGTCCTAGACTGTTCTTAACTCAGCCAGGCTGACCCCTTTCCCAACAAGAATCAAAAGGCTAGGTCAACCTGAAGCCCTGAGTGATCTATCAGCTAACCAACCTTTAAATGTTCTGCTGGGCGATACCATGGGACAATAAGGGCAGATATGGATGGCTCCAACTGGGATATATTTTTCTCCACATGCATTATCATGATTGAGTCTTATGTCAGGCCATTGGTGGAGCACTTAGAAGCCCTGGAAAAAAGAAATTGCAAATGTGACACCATCACAAAGAGGTGGTTAGCCATTGCAGAAGGAAGATGCTGCCTTTTCCAATGATGTCAGCCATTGACCCCAACAATGGCACCTTGGTCCTCAAAAGCCCTCCACTTCCAGGCAGAAATGAACAAGCCCCACTGGCATCTGTAGTGCAAGGAGAGGAGACCACAACAAGAACAATTCTGGAAATACAGATAATATTGAAGAACCTGGACAATCACGGAAAGAGCGCCTTGACAAGCAGCAATATAAAAGGATGTATGACGTTACAACGCGGTCTTTACACCGCCCTACCATTACAACGCTGGTTTTACAACGCAAGTCATTACCACGACTTGCGCTGTAGGGTGCTGCACCACCAGCCTACGTACAGTAGGGAAGGTGTTGGAATAGTAAATCTACTGTTCCTTAGCCTAGAGCGCCCTCCAGCGCAAGTCGTGGTAACGACTTGCATTGTAAAAGCAGCGTTGTAATGGTAGTGCGGTGTAAAGACAGCATAGTAATGGATGTTCCCCATACAAAACCACTAACCCCCATGTTTAACCTTCACACTGGAGCATGCCATTATGTGTCTCCTATGGCCAATGATCCCGACCAGTTGAAAAACAAGGCGAGCCACTGGTTCTCTAAATATGCCTATTGTATTATCTCAAATGATTCAAATATCCTATTTGTGAGAAGAGTGAGCTGGTTAGACACCTCAAAGAACTGTGTAGTTATAAATTGTAGATATCTAGCTCTGGCACGCCACCTTCTTTACCAAACCTTTGCTCACCCCTACACAGATAAGTGTATAAGTCTTTTTCCTGTGGGTTTTCTCTATAAACATTTGCAGCAGTTACCAGTCAAACATCATGGGGCTCATCAATCAGCGCCCTTTCCTCACTGTTACAGCACCGACTCCTCCCCCTTTCAGAATTGAACTGTAAGGATTGACAAAGCAAGTGTAGCAATGTCCACAACTACTTGATACCTCTGATTACTGGAAACCCTCCTGTTCCCTTGCAGTGCTAGCTGGCATCTAAGGGGAAGGGAGCGGGCAAGTGCATGCTTATAAAATAAAAAAAATAGAAAACTTTACTCACAGGACCTCCTAGCTCTGGACGTCCTTGTTGCTACTGCAACCCGGACACTAGGAATGCCCTTGAACAATCAGGGCGCTGCTCTCACCACCATGAGAGCAGGGTCTTGATGGGAGGGAGTGGCCTCACTCGGCGCTCCACAGTGCTTCGGAGGCATTCACTCACTCTAACCCAGCAGTGTTAAGACATCTGGGTTAGAGATGTGTAAAGTGTGCATGTGTGGCTGGTGTCGCAAGACAACAGGCCAAAAAGACATGCACATTTTAAACAGTGCAAACACAGCTGCCCTCCTCCCTGCTGCTGTCACTCAGCAGTGGCCCCATCCCCATCCCCGTCCTTACGGTCTGTTTAAGGCGGGGTGACAAATAAAATGGTAAGGAATTATCATTTTATTTTTCATCTTGGGGGGCATTTAAGTGAGGCATCGCTCCTTCGCTCCAACAGAGGAGCCGCCCCTGTTTCCTTGATTGTTCAATTTGACTCCAGTAGCAAGGTGCCATGCCTCAACTTGATTTGTTGTAACATAGCTTGTATTGCTTCTAAAATTGCCAATGAAGATTGGCTTAATTATGTCAAACGGCAATATTATTGGGTTACAAGAAACCTGGCCCACTGAGGATATTGTATGGGATGGCTATCACAGTCATTATACACCAGCTGATCCCTTCGCAAGAGGCAGAGCCAAGGGGTGGTTAGTAACTTTCCTTTGGGCGTCCTTGGCCCTCAAGGTGGTGCTGTTTTACTTTCACACAGGGGTATTCAAATTCTCTTGATCTTTCAATGAAATGAATGAAATGAAATGAAATGAAAAGGGGATTTGTATAGCGCGGCTGCTGCCCGAAGGCGTCCAAGCGCTGAGTTGAGGGCAAAATACTCTGAGGAGGCTGGGGTGAATTCGTTTCTGAAGAGGAAGGTTTTTAATTCTTTGCGGAAGGGCGAAAGGCTCTGGTTGGATCTTAGGGAGAGGGGAAGGGAGTTCCACAGCCTGGCGGCGTTGAGTTCGAAGGACCTGCCTCCAGCCCTGGATCTTTTGATTCGAGGAACTGCGGCAAGGCAGGCATTCGCTGATCGGAGTTGTTTACCGGGGCAGTAGGGGGTAAGAAGGGAGTGGTTGATTTCAGGGATGGCTCTATAAAAGGCCTGATGGGAGATACAGAGGGCCTTGAATTGTATTCTGTCCCTGACTGGGAGCCAGTGGAGTGATCGGATCCCTGCCTTGACTGATTCTCTGCGGGGTATCTGGAGTAGGGTGCGAGCTGCGCAGTTCTGGGTCCGTTGGAGCTTTTCCAGTACGTATTCTGGAGCACCCAAGTAGAGGACGTTGTTAAAGTCAAGCCGAGACTGAATGAGGCCTTAAATGACAATTTGTCTGGCTTCAAGGGGTAGGATTGGAAGAATTTCTCTTAGCAACCTGATTAACCCAAAACAGGTTGCTGATGTTTTTGTTGCCTGAGTGGTAAGGGTTCTATCTAGCCAGACTCCTAGGCTCTTGATGTCCTCCTTCGGGGATGGAGGTGTGCCCAAACTGGGGGGCCATAACTGATTGACGGTGGTGGGGGAAGGGGGACCGAGAAGCATAATCTCGGTTTTGTCACCGTTTAATTTCAAGGAGGAAGCCGTCATCCATCTTCCTACCTCCTCCATACAGGCGGCCAAGTTGACCTGTGGGTGCCCGATGCTCTTGTGTGCCAAGGAGACCACGAGCTGGGTGTCGTCCGCATATGATATGATCTTGATGCCATATTGACGGACGACCCCAGCCAGCGGTCTCATGTACACATTGAACAGCGTGGGGCTTAAAGAGGAGCCCTGCGGCACCCCACAGCTCAGAGCTTTACTGGTGGAACAGGAGTCGCCATCAAGGTCCTTCCGTTCAAAAAGGATCCTAGCCAGGTAAGAGCATCCCTGGAGACTCCCAGATCGTACAGTCGTCGAGTTTTGTGGCATACCGTGTCAAACGCGGTGCTAAGATCGAGGAGGACCACTGCCACTGATCCCCCTAGATCTAAGATCTTCCTGGATTCTTCCACCACGGCTAGAAGGGCCGTTTCGGTGCCATGTTTTGGGCGGAATCCTGTTTGGGTGGCATCCAGTAGAAGGTTTTCTTCTAGGTGTTTTGTTAGGTGGAAATTTACGTGTTTCTCAAGTATTTTACTTGCCCAGGGTAACAAGGAGATGGGTCGATAGTTGTTGAGGTTTTTCAAATTGAGATTAGGCTTTTTCACTAGCGCTTTCACCATCGCCTGTTTCCAGATGGGAGGTACAACTCCCTTTTGTAATGGGCTGTTCAGTAGCGCCGTAAGGGTAGGGAAGATGGCTTGGCTGCCCAAGGTCATCGTAAGGGGGGGTGCTGGGTCGGAGGGGGAACCTGATTTTATTTGTTGTACGAGAGGTTGAAGTGATACTAAATCTAATGGTGGGAAGTTATTCAAAGTTGCTCGGCAGGGGAGTGTAGTATCTGTTGAGAGGTGGGGCTCACTGACGCTTGGCTCGGGGGCGGAGGTCGTGAAGGAGGAGTATTTTATTGATTTTTTGGAAGAAGAAGTCGGCTAGTTCGTTGCAGCGAACTGTAGGGTTATCTGCTGGAACTGCAGGGGGGAGATTTTGGAAAGGCTTTTGACGATTTGATAAATTTCTTTCAGTTTGGATCTAGCGGACATAATTTTTCCTCTGTAGTAAGTGGATTGGGCTGTGGTAATCCCAAGTTTGTACGCCCTTATGGTTTCCCTGTATTTGGTTTTGTCAGTGATGGTGTACTGAAGGCGCCATTTTCTTTCCGCACTTCTGCACTGACGTTTTAGTTCCCTAAGCTCTTCAGAGTAACAGGGGGCAGTTTCTCATGCTCTTTTTGATACTGTTTTCCTGATGGGGAGAGTAGAGTCCAGAGAGTCCCCGATCCACTTGTTGAATATCCTACTATCTAATAAGGGGTCCTGGGAGAACAAGGGTTTAGTTGCAGTTAGTCAATTTTCCCACTGCTCTAGAGGGAGTTTTGACCAGTTTCTCCTTTTCCGTGGGATGGGGGTGCTTAAAGTGATTTTGTGGGTGGACCAGGTGAGGGATATGAGGAAGTGGTCAGTCCAGGGGAGGTGTGTGATGGACCCAACCGAAAGGTTGGGACAATTGCTGAACACAGGGTCAAGCAGATGGCCTTTATTGTGAGTGGGGGATTTAATTAGTTGCTCCAATTGAATGGAGGCTAGGCTGGAGACTAGCTCATTAGTGGTGTTGTCAGAGCAGTCGTCAAAGTGCATGTTGAAGTCGCCAAGTACCGTGAAGTTGGAAGAGGACATGGCAGAGTCGGCTGCTTGCGAAGGTAGTGAGGAATGAAAGTGGTTCAGAGGGCCTGGTGGGCGATACAGGAGTATCCCAGTTAGGCTGTCGTTTGGGGTGAATTTAAGGCAAAAAGACATGCTTTCGCAGTCTGGGATAGAATCAGGTGTACAGTGACACTGATATGCGGACTTGTATATGACTGCAATGCCTCCTCCTTTCCGCCGAGTGCGGTCCCTGCGAGCGATCTGGTAGCCAGGGGGGAGCGCTTGGATTACGTCTGGATCGCAATCAGGTGTTAACCAGGTCTCAGTTAGTAAAACAGCGTCGGGGTTTTGCTCGTCAATTAGCAAGAAGATTTCTGCGCTATGTTTAGGCAGGGATCTGCAGTTTAGGAGGAGTAGGGCGACGCTTTGCTGTTCCGGTTTGTGTCGGTAAAAATTGAGGCTAGTGTTACACTGTTGGCAGGAGCTGGGGAGATCCAAGGGGAAATGGCGGTGATGACAGCAGGCTTCCTTGGGAGGTTTCAGGACGAGAAGAGTATTTATACTATATTGAATCCTCGGAGGGGAACTAAGGGGGGTGGCCCCTAGCCCCTGTCGGCCGGTCAATCAGTGCCTAATTTGTAAAACAATAAGTGACATGGCCCTCATCAGGAGGCCATCACGGCTTACACCACCCCTTGTCACTGCCAGTAACAGTACCTACACAACTAAAAACCATTACACTGCTACAGGTGAGACATTTCAGATTGCCAAAGCCCCCAAAGCTATAAGAATGGCTTTGGCGGCTGGTATTAGTTCTTTTTAATGTATATTGAATTAATAAACAACTGTTGTTTTGCTCATCTTTTAATTACACAAACAGCAGATGCCGTAAGTGCCAGTGTTGACAGTTAAGTGCCGGTGCCAAGCATTAGAAACCACCGGCTTAAATTAAGCACTGCTTTCAATCTATTCATTTAGATTTTTTTCTGATAAACTTTTATAATGTTGTAAACTGATGAGACAAATGTTGCAACATCTATACATTGTTCACTGTCACTGGGATTTTGAAGTAACAGTCCTCCTCTATCCTAAAATGTTTTAATGTAATCATGGGGTGCTTTAATGCAAAGATCGGATCCAGTACCACCTTTTCCGATCTCTTTTCCATAAGATACACAGTAATACACCAATCCAAAATGGATGGAAGGGCAGCTAAACTTTATAAAAGTGTATTTGATTTTCATCATAGCAGTTATGTCGAAATGTTGGGTGAGCTGAATAAACAAACTCCAACTTTCATTGGCCTGGCACAAGGAACTATGATCAATTACATATTTACCTCATTATCCGTTTACCCGTAAATTCAATCTGGGGAAACCATTACAAATAGCTACAGTGATCACAAGCCTAACAGCTTAGGGCCCAATTTATATGTTGGTGGAGGGGGAAATTTGTTGCAATGGCGACGGTGTTCCCGCCCAACCAACATAGTGGTCCGTCCACACCATTTTCAAAGCGGGCGGACCTAAAGTTTGGTCCCAGCAGCGACTACTCTATCATGGCCATGGACAAATAAACTTTTCCAATGGCCCAATGGAATAAGGACTGTTGGAAATATTACTATATGTCAGTCTGCCCAATTAGGATGGGGGGAATATAGTCATTTTTTTACTGTCTGTCACTGCCTGACAAACCCTGGTGGTAAAGCAAACCAGGAGGTAAGGGACATTAAAAAACTAAAAATGCTTCCCCCCATTGCCATGGGAGGTGACCCTTATCTTTCTTAATAAAAAAAAAAAAACAAGGGATTACAGTTAAGGTGGCCGAGTAGTCAACTTTCAAATATTGCTTTGCAGTTTATAACCCAAACTGCTGACATCTTTGTCACCCTGGGACAAAGTATCAGAGAGTCTCTTTTGTCATCTATTAACTATAAAAAATAAAAGGATACCCAGAGTAGCGATTTAACAGGCCCAGCTGTGGGGCAAATAGGCACTTGAGAACTACCTTGAATAATATACCTAGAAGCAGGGCTTACAATATCAAACTGAGGGCTCAGTATAAACAGGCCATTAAGGACAGGAAACTCCACATCAAAAATGAAACCTGGGAAAGTAATTGGTGCTTGTGCAACCAACGATACCAGAATTTATGGGAAAATGGTGAACTGTAGCACTCCCTTTTTCTTTTAGTCAGACACCCCTACCACTAACATCAAAGCAGACACTTGTGTTGAGCATTTCAGATTCTTTGTTGCCTTGGAACAAATGTGGAAAATGTATCAGCCAAGTCACATCCACACTTCCCTCTCAACATCAGATATGAAATTCATGAAGTAGAATCAACCATTACCCAAAGTCCATCTCTTAAAGCACCTGGCATTGATCTAGTCCCTATGGATTTTTATAAAAGCTAATATTTAGCTCTCGGCACCCGTTATCATCAATGCTATAAACTCAACAATAAGCTCTAAATTACCAAACTCTGGCGTACTGCAGTCATAGTTTTATTATTAAAGAAAGGCAATAGGCAAGATCCCTCTTGCTACAGGCCCATTTCTCTGCTGGATTCTGTTGTCAAAGTTGTTTGCTGCATGATCCTTTACAGCATCGTGGCCAGGACAGAAGATTCCAGGGTCCTGTCACCAGCCCAAAATGGCTTTAGAGAAGGGCTTGGTACTCGGGACCAAGGCGTGAAAATACGTTTGCTCATGAATAAATACCTGTAGCCAAGATGGAGGCTTTATGTCTCTCCTTCATGGACTTTTGTGGTTCTTTTGACTGGGTGAAAAAGCTGAAGCTGTGGCGCATCCTAAGGAGGTTGGGTTTGGAGTGTGATTAAATAGGCCTCGAGTTCTACATCTTGGTGTAACAACTGCAGTGAAGTATGAGATTGATGGAGTATGTACCGACTCCGTTAAGCTTGAACTTGGGGTACATCAGGGATGTGGGTTTGTGCCCATACCATGCTTGCTTTATATCAATGGTCTAAATACATATACATATCCAGGTAAGGAATTGACTACAGTAAAAAAGAGACCGGTTCCTGCACAACTCTACACAGATGATGTTGGTTGAATGACCTAAGCCCCACCTTGGCTTCAAAGGATTGAATGATAATTTTGTACAGAACCACGGCGCTCTGACCAAACACATATCTGCATGGCAGCATTTCATTGGCTTGGGAGAAGCATGTGTGTTTCCATCTTCCATTCAGGACTCGTCGGAAGGGAAGCGGAAGAGAGATGCAGGCAGCCGAAGCGGTAAGTGACTTTTATCTTTTCTACTCCCCACATCTCCCTCACCATCACCCCCCTCCACCGCCTGCCACCCCCGATCCGTGCCAGCAGCCGCTGTGAAAAACAATATAATGAAGAGTGAATCAAAAAGGGCTGAGGCATTTTTGCAGAAAAAAACCCTGTAAACGGAGAGAGAGATTTTTTCAAACAGAATGTCGCTAAAAAAATTAAACTGCTCAGGGGAACCATGTGTACCTCAGAAAAGTATAAACAAAATTAAGTATTACATTTTGGGTCCTCGGTTGGGGAAATTTGTACCACTGAAAATTAAAAGTGAAAATGAGTACATCAAAACCTTAGCAATCCAAACATAAAGATGCAAGGAGATAAAAGTCCAGGTGTACTCAAAATAGGACTGAAAAGTCTGAAAATAGAAGTCTTGAACTAAACTCAGCAGAATCTAAAAACATATTAACTCTGCAAAAGGAAACTAAGGTAAGCAATCATTCAAAAGATACAATGGAGGCAATTCACAAAGGCAACTTACAACTGTGGTTAACTTACACGTGTAATTTACTCTTACCTTTTTGAGTAAATGTACTACTTTGAGCTACTCACATAATCTGTGCTCAAAAGTGTAGACTTACACGTCTCCAGTCCCTGAAAAAGGGGGCATAGTCAAACTTACAAGTATCAGTTACTACTGAAAAAAGACAGTAGTATGTCTTACACCACGCATGGCCAACCACTGGTACTGCAACACCCTCCCACAGAAAAGAATGGAGGCAGGTACTTAAATTTAAACTTATAGAATAGGGAGCGACCCCACTACCCAAGAGAGGGGGTAGCACAGGTTAATGAAGATTCTGAGTTCATCTTGGGACAACCAAATGGTTCTCAACTCACATATGATTCATGTAACTCTCAAGTTTCAATTGGCCAGATGCACACAATCCTTACACACACAGTTAGAAAACGGACCCTATTTGGCAATTATATTACACACACTGATGACTACCAAACGTATATGCAAAACATATATATATTTATTAAAAACAATTTAACTATTCTAAAAAGATCATAACCTGATCAAAATCACAACATTTTCTAAGTTAAATAAACTATTGATACATTTCCTATACTTTACCTTATGGAGATTTCCACCACCTGGTGGAGTTTCCTTATGGAAAAGTATAGGGAAAGTCCCATATTTCTTTAGTAATGATTGATTTTTTTTTAATTTAGCAGGTAAGTTACTTTTATACAAACAATGAACATGAGGTGTTTAATTGGTTGGCCATAAACTACCTGAAATGCAATTCCGATAAATCTGAGATTTTCTTTTTTGGAGCTCCACTTTCTGAGGACCTCCATCAACCGCTCTTCAAAACTCAGTGAAAAACCTGGTCATTCACATTGATAATTCTTTATCCATGAAACCCCAAATTCAAGCGGTGGTAGGCACCTGTTTTTCGCTGCTACGAACCCTGAGGAAATGTCTACCCCTTTTTTCTACTGACACAAGGAAAATAGTGATTCAGGACGTAATCACCTCCAGACTTGATAATGTAAATGTCCTATACTTGGGTCTGCCGGACTGTCTTCTGAACCACCTGCAAGTGGTTCAAAACAAAGTGGCAAGACTAATCCTTAATCTGACTGGCTCCCAGAACCTATATATCCCCACATCTCAGGGACCTGCACTGGCTGCCAGTGAAAAAGAGGATCACATTTAATACACTGGTATTGGTTCAGAAAGGCCTACTTGGTAATAGTGCCAGTTACATCAGGAGGAGAATATTGCACCACACCACTTCCAGAACTCGGCGGTCTTCATCCAGCCATCTGGCTATCATTCCCGACAACCGCCGGGTTCTAATCGGAGGCAGATCCTTTGCATTCCTGGGGATCCAAGCCTGGAACTAACTCACTCTGGCTCTTAGAGCCACAGCGGAGTTGTCCTCTTTCAGGCAGCAACTAAAAACCTGGCTATTTTACAATTAAGTGTTCCCTAGGTATTAGTGGTGAGATACCTGACAGCGCCGGGACACTCTATGAGAATCATGTGCTTTATGAATGCTGTTTCATTCATTACTTCATAAGCCAGCAAACATAAGCCAACATGTATTTCATCTCTTATGGAACTGTCTTGCCTAGGGATTTGTTGAGGCAGTCTTGCCATTAACGGTTCTTCTGTTTGGTAAAATTCTGGGTGTGGTTTTTAATCACCTGCCCTACCTACTGTTACCCAATACTGATGCAAGAGTGGGCTAAACATTATCTGGGCCAGTTAGGCAAATTCCATTAAGTTTCCCTTGGCACCCCGCTACCTCCTGATCTGATTATTATTGGGATCGTTCGGGATGAACATTTATACTCAGAAGTGGGTTTTCCTTTTTCACTGGTTGATGTCAAATACCCACCTTTTAATTCTAGATTGACCAGCTGCGATTTCAAAGTCACCAACTCAGTTACTAGACAATTGTATTCTAAAAATGTTTTCCCTTGTAGACCCTGCTCTGACATCCAGCTACTGTTGGTGCCCTCACTATAGCCACACCGTGGGTGCTCTCCATTGATTCAATTAATTTCTGACATTAAATAATTATCACCCATACTAGATTTCTTTTAAAAAGGGAGAAAAAAAAGCTGTTTGTCAAGAGTAGCGATATTTATTAGCGTGTGCAACAAGCACAGCACTCCAAATCAACTGTTAGTAATGGAATGTAGCTACAAAAAATGTAGCTATAGAGCACAGGAAGAATGTTGACAGATGCTCGAGCTAGAAAGGAAGGCACAAGCATCAAAGAAATAATATTGTAAAGAATCACAACAGAACTTCCTCTTTTAAAAATCTAAGAGACTGGGTTCTCACCCTTCCTGAATGCTTAACACGGGAAGCAACGGAATCAGCAACACATTCAGCATGATCACCAGATTCATAAAGCATCTCATTAGGATTCAGAGAGTTAGTATCGCATGCCATATTATTCTGACTTTGGTTGTACATGGGCAGCTTAGTCTAAACTTTTACTTAACAAAACGATTATATGAGTCTTATCTGAATCACAGAAGGCACATAAGGCTAAATCCATTCTGGCATTATCAGACCTGCCTTTCCACACTCTCCTTTCATCTTGCACCCTTCTGCCTTCAGTCATCACACTGTTCCTGTTCATTTTTGCCATTTAATTACCATTCCTTATTAGAATCTTCTTTCCGCACATTGCTTGGCTTAAAAAATGTTGACCCACTCACCATGTTTTACATCTATTATATTTCCCTTTGTTTGACCTCCTCACATTTGACAACTTTCTATTAGGAACTCAGAAATGTCATTGACCTTGTTATTCCAAGTTCTTTTCTCAAACCACCAAGCAGATACTCATGAAGTAGGTTCCCTTCTTTTTAACATCTTAAATGGAGACTATTCAATGGTGCTATGTGATGTGGTAAGCACAACTTCTTTCTAATATACGTTTTTTAATCAAGACCAATATCTAAAGCCCACACTATGGTGTCCTTGGTAACACAATTGAACCTGCCGACCTGGACATTAGTTTGGGGATTGTATAGGACACTGGTCATATGCCTTATGCTACATTGTTTAAGGAAATCGCTCATGGTGAGAGGCACTAAGTGAATGCCATTGTCAATGACTAATGTCTCAGGTCAGTCTTCTCCAGGGAAGAGCTCTTTGAAAAGCTCAATAACTGCTTCCATGAATGCTTGCCCAACAAACTTAACCCCGGCCACTTAGAATGATAATCAATAGCGACAAAAGAGATCTATAATCAGACAGAATCTGGTAAAATGGTCCTCAAATATAAAAGATAACTTTTGCCTGGGGTATTGCGGCCAAGAAACAGGCGTGAGTGGTGTTAGTCTAGTCCTAAAAGATCTGTCACCACTTGAACAATCTTCATATTCTCTAGCCCATTTCTTAGCACAGCATCTACGTCAGGCCATCAGAAATATTTCCTAAGTGCTTTTTCATCAAAGGATATTCTGGTATGACCATAATGAACTAACTCCAACAACCTTTTCCTTACTTCTTTCAGAAGTACACATTTGCCTTTTTCTTGCAACAAATTCACAGGCTACTTTAAAAAATACAGTACACTCATGTTAAACAAGTCTGAGATCTGGTGATCCATTATTCACATACTTCTTCACATACTTGAGAAGTCAGTGGTGGCTGGTGACATTTGAAAATGGCGAGGCATAAAATTTGTGGTGGAGCACACCGCAGCAAGTCCGAATGACCTAAAAAGTATTTGGGGGGGTTCTCCCCCCTAGAAAATTTTGAAAAATGAGTGGGCAAATGGTGCCTTTTCAAGCACATTTGAGAACACATGCACTTTACTCTTCACAGTCAAAAACGAGGTGAGGGTTCACCTAAACTAATTAATAATTAGTCTAGGCCAACGCTCACCCCCTTTTTGACTGTGAAGAGTAAAGTGCATGTGGGTATGTAGATGGTTATATACATACATCCCATCCTAGTCAGACTAGCCTGACACCTCAGTGTAATAACTGGCTATGAGCGGGTTGGACCGGTCCGATGGCTTAGTGAACTAATGCGTCCACTGTAGGACCTATGTTCGACCTCATGGTCACACGTTCAAGTCCTGATGGGCCCAATCACCCTTTCATCCTTTGGAGGTCGATAAAATGAGTACCATTGAGTTAGGTAACAGCAAACAATTGTTATTCAGCACCAACATACCCTTGGGTGATGGTGCCTTTTACGAATACACGTTATATTATTCTGGTCATAATCCATAGTAGGCGCTTGAGGATATGGCATACAGGCCTGCAGTTGAAGAAGAGATTAAGCACTATTTCAACACTAATACAAGTTTGGTTGCCGACCCCTTAATCGTATGGAAAGCCTTGAAGGTGTACATATGAGGCATCTGCACTAAACCCTCTTCAGAAGTAGGGCAGCTCTGAGAAATCAACAGAGATCGGTAGAGGGAGACCTGCACTCCCTTCAATTTAAAGAGGTAGAATCTGACACCCAAGAGGCAACCTTGCACAAAAAAGAAAGCAACATATTAATCTGGATACAAGACTGGCAAAACACGGCTTTAGGAAATATGATGCGCACAGTCATGTGGAAAGAGACAAATCTGGCTTATGATCAGGACTGCTCAAAGTTGAAAATCGCAAGTCGGCCACCATGGCTGTTTGCAACCCGGAAGGTCACCAATTACACAAACAGGCTAGCATCAACACAGTATTCACCGCATTATACGCAACAATACACACCCCGGCCCTAACTGAAGTTAGTCTCGGAAAGCATTCCTTGGACACAGCCCAGTTATAGCCTGAATAAAGAATTGAGATGGGGTCAGATCACAAAACGCAACATTTTCCTTGCAAATAAACAACTTACATCAGAGAAAACTCCCAGTAGTGATGTCTCACCTCTTGAGTCTTTCAAATGTGACTATTCCAAGCTAACAAAGCGCCTCCTGGGGCTGCCCATCTCGACAATGAGGCACATTGCCACTGTCATTTCGTGAGGCATTCATAGTCAAGCCACACAAACCTGGCTGAGACCCACTCGACTAGGGCTTCTACCACCCAATGTATTTCCAAAATCTGGACTTCAAAATACAGGGCAAGATTATAGTGAATCGCACTCAACACTTACACACTTTGTCCATCCTGACCTAAAAGGATTTGTTACCCGGCAGGGGCGCATCTCCCTGCATGTCTGGCTGTTTCATGTAATAGATGGCACCCCAGCAGACCTGGCACAGGCCATTGTCCCAGCTGTAGACATGGAGAAGGCACCTGAGATTGTTTCCTGACCATACCCGATAGAGGTCTTGCAGCATACGGGCTGTGGAGAGACTACAGTGTCCCGGGTCAGGGTTCTCTGTTTGCCGATCCCATGGCACAGGTGAAAAACGGCGATGTTTGGATTTTTGGCAGTTCCATAAAAGTACCAGACTGGGTGGACTCATGTCACTCCTCGTTTTTGAGCTCACGGATGTACTATTAGCTAGTAGTAAATACAGAGCAGGAGTACACTGCGGCCTAGTCATAGCCCGACACACTCACAGCGGGTCCCCAAAAACTAGTGTTGTTGAGCCCCCCCTGTATTCACCAATTCAAACTAAGCACTGTTCCTGTCACCAATTACTAGTGGAGCTTCAGGTACAGAAGGAAAGCTGGGCAGTGCACAGTGTGGGCTCTCCATATCGGCCTAGGTCGAGCCACGGCTGGGGGTGGGTCCATATCCCCCTGACAATGGCCGAAGAGGACGGGGCCAAGTCCTTTAGAAAGCCTTTTTAAACCTTTTAAACATGTTTTCTTGTATATAGTCTTTTTTTACAGTAAATAATAGTGGGAGCAGTGCTAAATTTGAGCCGGTGGTTTCCGGTACTCAGAACCAACACTTAATTGTCAACACTGGCACTTATGACAGTCCTCAACATGGTGGCGCTGTCTGTCTTATTTTATTTACAGATGAGCATAACAACAGTTGTATGTTAATTCTATATACATTTAAAATGGGTAACACCTGCCTTCGAAGCCATTCTTATAGCTTCAGGTTCAGAATAGTCTGAATTGTCACACTCGCAGGAGTGTGGTGGTCGGTAGTTGTGGGGTCTTTGGTAGCCTGGCAGAGGCAATGGATGGTGAAGGCTGCAGGTGGCTCCTGAAGAGGGCTGGGAACTTATGTTTTTTACAAATTAAACACTGAGTGGCAGCCTGGATTTACATCTTAGGCAAAGGAAATGAAAGGTGGTACTTTCCACACGATGGGGGCCAAATAATGTGTTGTGTTTCATTTACAATATTCAAGTGAGTTACCTGGAGTTCATATGAAACTTTTCTTTCGTTTCTTAGAGGCTCGCGCTCTCATGTTCCTGTCTGTCTTCCTAGCTCGAGCTCCTTGCTCATGCCCCTGTCGGCATTCTTCATGTGTTTTATTACTATATTATTTGTATCTGTGTTCCAGTTCTGACAGTTGAATTGGAGTGCCGTGCCTGCTGCACTTACCAATAAAGATCGCTTTTTCTCGGGATAATCTTTATTCCCTACTTAAAACTGTCAACAAGGATGGTTTAACGTTTAAGAAGAGAAATGTAAGCTATTCTGTAAAGATGAGGGGTGTCTGGGTCACACCATTTCTGGTGATGGATTGTACTAAACAAATACATTGCTGATGCTGTACAATAGTGGTTCATTTCACAAAACAAAAATAAGTGCCGGGACTCTCGTCACGACGCAACTTGCACCAGCCCATTTCTCCTGCTAGCGCCGGCTAAAACAGAACCCACTACTAACCATAAAAGGGGGGGGAGAGGGTGTGGCGTAATGTCCAGAGCTGCCGAATACAGAGCTGGGGAACCTGACTCGAGTCTAGGCGTCAGCTCAACAGCCTTTAATTCTGGGCAAATCAGTTATTCTCTATGTAGATGAATGTGTCCTTAAGTGCTGCTCGTGAAAAGTGCAGTGTTGATTATTAAGTGCTGGAGCTGAGCATGAAATTAAGCACTGCTATATAACATGCTTCTGTACCAAACAGGAAAGGAAAATGGTCCTTCGGAGGGTTGTACAAGGACTACAGCAAGTTTGTAGAAAACTTTGCTGAGAAAATGGAACTTCTGAAGAGTCTCGCTAGGAAAGTAAGTGAATATGTGTGGTGAGAAGAATAACAATTGGCATTGTGGAGAAGTGTGGCTCACCGGCTAGAGGCGGCAGACCCAGAAGTTATGGGATTAGAAGTTCATACAGTTTCTTATCTTATCTCCCCCACACAATCTATCCCTAGAGCTGATTTTAGTGGCACAGCAAGGATTATTTGAAAGGTCCAATGCAGGCAGCCACCATCATAGGCCCAAAGACAGTTGACGCTTTACATAATATATTGGTCTCCTTCCTAATCTCCTAGTGCACAAACACCCACATTGTTGTACAAATGCTTTTTTCGTACTGAAGGTCTTTTTCAGTGCCATGCTACAATACATTATACTGTACTTATTTATTTAATTTATTTATTTGAAAAGTTTTGTATAGCGCGAACATGACCCCAGGGGGTATCAGAGCGCTTTAAATAGTTATAAGTATGGTTCATATAATGTTTACTGTTTTTCTGTAATCATTTAGTGAGTATTTAAAAAACTATGGCAGCGAATATAACCGGACCTCCGCAGAATGCCTTCATATATTTGTTCCCTGTGGTGCTGATAGAGCGCGCAGGTCACCCAACCAACAATTTCACCATATACGTATCGGGCCCATAAACTTTAATTTATCATATACATTAATCGGGTGACCTTACACTCTACTACCAGTAACCTTTCTATTTATTTCTACCTGTACCCGACTTACCAATCCACCGTTCCGGGTACCTAATGACCACAATGGATCAGGGAGCTAGCTGTAAAAGAAAGGCAGGCAACACAATACCAACTTTATATTTCTTTGTATTCATTAAATAACCACAAACTCAAGAAGTTTTAAAAGCTTTATCTAGAATTCAGATTCAGAAAGCATACAGTTTATAACTAATAGGCAATCAATAATCAAGATAACGAACAGCACATAACCATAAAGAAAATAAATCAGGGCAACCATTTATGAGTCTTAAAGGAAGGTAAGAACATGGGAATATGCTAAGCAAATTTAGGGAATGGAATTCAAGAAAGTATAACTATTGATAGGGCAAACTTAGGCACAGCACAAACTAGAATTTTTACTACTGGGAGATACTTCAATAGTTGGATGAAAGTTTGGAAATCCTATCCATCTATAGGAAGGGGAAAAAGGGAACACGCTATAATTCTAGCAACATTACTTCAAATCAGCTTGCAGGAGACAATTATAAACCACATTTATATGTCATAAACAGTATGGAGAAAGGTGCATAAAGGAAGGGTAACATAGGAACATGCTATGAAAAATAATGTATGACTTTTATTTAATAGTTTGCGAAAAGCATGGAAAATTAACATATGCAAAGGTATGTCTTTATTGAAGCAAAGACAGAAAAATAGAAGGTGCAGAATAGTCTTTTTAGCACTATAATTACCTAGACTGGTGTGAAGACCAACCCTGGCCACGGGTCAGTTAAGGACAGGAAAAACCCCAAGGAAGGACAGTCATCGACAGGACAGCAGGTGCAGAATGGACACCCCAAGGCAGGACAGGAAACCCAGATTAGGACCAGGACAGGACCACCAAGGAACGACCAGCACCCGCAGTTCGGAAGCAACGCCTGCGCTCCACCCTCTCTGCAGCTATCGGCCAGAACCCCGATTGGGTTAGGGAATTCCCCAGCAAAGTGCTCCACCAGCACTTAAGGTTTAGTAAAACCTCTTGAGTCTATGGAAATTACGGACAGAGTGCTCCGCAGCCCTCTGTATCAGTCACCTATTGAGTGCGTTGGGTCAGTGACAGGTCAGCTATTCGGATAAGTCGGACAATTTCTCTAGCTAAACCTAGGCTAGTTATACTGTTTTCGGGTCAGTGTACCACCCCCCAAATGTTGCAAGTGTCAGAATCCCCAATTTCGATTGGTCCTCAAGTAGGATAGGTCAACACACCAATCACATTTGACTTCTACTAGCCGGGTTTTACATATTCTGGGACCACCTATTGATTTTGGGGTTCCCATGACATGGTCTACAGAATACAATGGAAAACATTATAAATGTTGCAAATGTAGAACATTTCGGCTTCTTCGGCTGGGTGAAGGTGCATCTTCCCAGGCACGTCTTGGCTGCCACCTCTGGTTGGCAGTCATTCAATGTCACCAGCCGAAGTCTGTCATGCGCCGAACAGCATTTCAATATGGATTCTCGAGTATCCCATCAGACCCTCAGTACCGTGGTACATGAAAAGTAAGCGAAAACAAATTAAAACATAGAAATAAATGAATACACTGTATACCATGAATAGCTACTCTATCCCCCTTACTTTATAATATCTATAGCGTGAGAGATTAGTGCAAACGGACAATAACATGAAAACATCAGCGCAAGCTTCGCCATGTGAGGACACAAACAGCCATCTTAAAAGCAAGTGCGCAAGCGCAAAGTTTCCCACCAGAACTGCAAGTACGTCATGTCACGTAAGTGTGACTAACGCATGCGCAGAAAGAAAACCCGCCAAGCAGCGGCCATTTTAGATACAAACGTTATTGAGTTAGTAAACACATACGCAAGCGTCACTAGGACACCCCAATGTCAGAATAAAGGGAAATTAGTATGACAGACAGGTTGAATTACGTTGTTACATGTTATTTCGAGGTTCATGAATCCAAGCAAGTCGCGTAATATGCGAATCCTTGCTCCATCAATCCCTTCTTTGATGATATTTACTATCATCACAAACTAATGGAATCAGATGCCAACTTTTCACACGTTATTCATTTCAATTTCTACCAACATTCGATTCAACTTTTCTAACTTCTTTGTTAGGGTGAGAATTTTTCATCCTTTTGTAAATCCGATTATTCAGTTCCTCTAATTCAAGTTCATCCACACTCCGTTTCACACCTCTCTTATTCACAGTGTACTTCTTTTGGTGTTTGCGACATTTGCAACAGACAAATATGAGGAATATGATAGAACCTATTACTGCAATTGGCATCAGTACCTTAAACAAGAAACTTTTACCTAAATTAGAAAAACAATGTCCTACAGCGGAGAGACCATCAGTAAGTCTCTTCCAGGCACTGTCAACATCCAGTGGTTTGAGTTCTTTTTCCAAATTTGTAATGTTCCTTACATACTTTTTGATTTGTACACTTTTGTCCGGTATGTAAGTGCAACAATGTGGCGCTTTCAACATCCGGCAGACTCCGCCCTCTTTTGCTAATAAGGTGTCAAGAGCAAGTCTCTTCTGCAAAACCATAGATCTGATCGCAACCATTTCGGTATTGACCAACAGAAATCCATGAGCTGTGTCAGTAGACAACAGATCCACTATCGTTGACAATTTGCAAATTCTGTGTGTGTTCAGAACCACTCCCACTCCAGGTATCAGTGCACTAAAAATACTACCCATTATTTCCCCTACGCTTTCCCTTTTACTACGCACTAAGCCATTAGTGTTTTCACTGCTTCCAGCAATTTCATTCACATGGTATATTTTCGGGAAGACAATGCCAAAGTAGCAGCTTCCATACCAGTGATCCGGCAATTTGAAATAAGCCTTGTTTCCACATATATAATAAATTCCGGGAAACACAGGTTCTGACCCATTTTTGAATCCCCATCCTCCAATTACCTTGTAATTGTGCTCACATTGACTGGAACCAATGAAAATGTTATTATAATAA
Organism: Lissotriton helveticus; assembly: GCF_964261635.1. Taxonomy (NCBI): domain Eukaryota; kingdom Metazoa; phylum Chordata; class Amphibia; order Caudata; family Salamandridae; genus Lissotriton; species Lissotriton helveticus. The sequence goes on along the minus strand of NC_136070.1, from coordinate 683,829,089 downwards.
CTAGTCTTTTCGCGGTGAAGACAGAGTTTTCCCTTCCTCTCGAAATACAGCAACAAAGCAGGACCACTCCCACCATTTGAGGTGCTTTCCATGTTCTCAGCCCATTTAGGAGTTTTCTGTCTTTCATCATTTGCCTTTCTTTGGAAACTTTCACTTCTTTTCTCTGCCATGTTTAGAAACATGTTCTCTTGTTCATGTAATGAACAGGTCAAGTTATCTCTGTGTGCTTCACCTAAATCTATAGTACCTATAGTCAGAAAGTATTCTCCCATATAACGTGTAACGTCACTTTTAGTATGTACAGGATTCAGATTTCCACGTATAGGAAGTTCAGAAAATATCACGTCTGAGTTAGAGTAGTAGTACTGTAACGGTCCTCTTTTGTAGAATAAGCTGGCTAAAATACTATAAGAGATTCCATATGTTAGGGGCAAATGATGGTATGTCACTCCCTCGGCTACGGAAGTAGGCAGCTTCATGCACACGTAACAGTCTTCTATTTCCATGGTTTCTACATAATGCACTAAAAGGTTAGCGAATACATTTAAATGAGTCTGGTTCTTGATTCCGTGATAATGTAGTCCTTCCTCATCTGGTGCTTCTAAGTCTGTTTTTGTTTGTCTAATGCTAAGTGCTTTCTCACGTCTTTCTACACTTCGTGTTGTCAGTTCTTCAGTGTCTTTTGTCACAGTCTGGGTAGGGTCAATATTAGTACTTTTGCTCATCATATAAGGAATAAAGACTGTTAGTCCTATCCATAGGATTAATACTATGGCTACACTACATATACATACTTTGCAGCATGTTTTACAACAATTACGTCTAGGCCTTCCATTCACATTTGAATCAGACATTTTTACTCAGAAGAAGTTCTCAACCCCTCTTTGTAACTTTGCACAGGTAGCTTACACTGAGCAACTTCAGGTTGGTTCTTCTTCTTCAGCAGACTGGTCAGTTGTCTGTTCTTCGTCACTTTCGTCAGTTATATCAAGATCCTCAAATTCCTCCAACACCAAGTAAGTCCATTCAGGATCTTGATACTTTTCGTTCAGTCTTTTTATTCGATCACTTCTTCGTTTGGAGCTTTCTCCAGCTTGCTCTGCTATACGGGAACTTTTCCTTCTTTGCTCAAGTTTTTCTTCTACTGTTTTTAGTCTCAGTCTCAGTCTTTTAATAAACCTTGGTTCAGTATGTTTCTTTTTCTTGAGTCTTTTAGCTGGCACTGTAGTTTGGCTTTCTTCTAACACTCTTTTGTTCTCATTTGTTTGTGGCACTTCTGCTTCTGCTTCTTCTCTTCCTGTCTGACTAGTCCCAGGTCTTATATCTGTTTCTTCTGCCTGGTTACTAAGCTGGCCTTGTTCAGGTGAATACTGGATTTGACTTTTGGGCGTTTCAATTTCTGTGTCCTGAACACATTCTTCTAATTCTATCTGGTCCTGTTCAAGCACTTCGAACCTCTGATTTTCTTCCGCTTGAACTTTCGCACTAGTTCTTGTCTGTCCCTTTTCAATTTCAGGAGTTTGTGGAGGTGTGTCAATCACTTGTTCTGTCCCTATCTGATCTTCTTCTCCTTCAGATTTGACATGGATTTCGATAATCTGATTATCTTCTCCTATTCCTGTTTCTTCCTCACTATTCCACTCTCTGTCTGCGTAGGCTTGACTTCTTGTTCTGATTGGGTCATCAGTTAGGTCGATTATGGGTATCCACTCATCTTGACTGGTGCTCGGTTGTTCGTCATCAGCTACTTCAGGACCAACGTCTGGAGCCCCCTCAGCTGGACAACCTTCAGCGTCAGTTTCCTCGTCTCTGATCACCTTCTTGGTATGGCTGGCATGGATCCACTTTGGAACGCCGGCACACTTCACCGCTGTCGTGGTCACCAGTATCACTTGGCGTTGTCTTCCCCACTTCGGTGCAAGGCAATTTGAACGAGTATGCTTCTTGAGTACAACCCAATCGCCTGGAACCAATTTATGGACTGGAGTTGTTGGACTGGCGACGGCGTCTTCCCCAATCTGGCGAGAGATAGAACGCACTTTGTCACCCAGTTGCTTGCAGTACTCAAGTACCAAATCATCAGAAATGCTTATCAGTTTGTATCCTGGTACCCATGCTTGTCTCATCACTCTTCCCATCAGGATTTCATGGGGGCTCAGGCCTGTTTTTCGGTCTGGAATACTTCGGAGTCCCATCAGAACAAGAGGTAAAGCCTCTATCCAGTTCATGCCAGTAGATTCACACAACTTCCCTAATCTCGATTTGATAGTGCCATTTACTTGTTCCACTACTCCAGAAGCCTCTGGACGGTATGCACAGTGCAGCTTTTGTGTAATCTTGAATGCTTTACAGAGCTGATCGATTAGCTCATTCTGGAAATGCCCACCTCTATCTGATTCAATTGTGACTGGAACCCCATACCTAGGTATTAGCTCTCGCAGTAACAACTTGGCTACAGTCATGGCGTCATTATTTTTGGCTGGGTAAGCTTCCACCCATTTTGAAAACAGGCAGACAATAACAAGGACGTATCTCATTCCTTTACAAAGGGGCAACTGAATGAAGTCTACCTGTAATCTTACAAAGGGACCTCTTGATTTCCCAATTTTTCCCATTTAGACTACAGTTCCTTTCCCAGCGTTGAACTGCTGACATGTCAAGCACCTCTGGCAGAGTGACTCTGCTACTTTCTTGAACTTCGGGTTGTACCATGTTTGTTGGAAAACCCGAACCATGGCATCCCTACCAACGTGTGCATCTCCATGCATCAATCTGGCCATAGAAGCAAGCAGGCGTCTAGGTAACACAGGCATACCATCAGGGCCCACAATGATACCATCCTCACTTCTCTGACGACAACCAAGTTTCCTCCATTTTTCCTTTTCCTCTGGTGTCGCAGCATGCTGCCAATCTCTCAATTCATCCCATGTAGGCACATCCTCAAACACCATAAGTTGGCAGCTGTTTCCATATCCCCCCAATTTGATATTTACAGACATTCGATGTCTGGCACAATGTTGGGCCACTTCGTCAGCATATCGATTTCCTACTGTCACATGATCAGTGCCAGATTTGTGAGCAGCACACTTGACCAATGCCAATTCTTTTGGTAACTGGATTGCATCCAGTAATTCTTGTACAACCTTTCCATTTCTGATAGGAGTACCTGAAGAAGTCAGGAACTCTCTCTGTAGCCACAATTGGCCGAAGTCATGCACAACCCCATAACAGTATTGACTGTCAGTATATACTGTTATTCTTTTGTTTTTCCCAATTTTACAGGCCCTTGTCAATGCAATCAATTCAGCTACTTGTGCAGACTTCACTCCAAATAGACAGGATGCTTCTATAGTGCGTGATACCGCAACTACAGCATAAGCAGCACTTAGGCCTACTAGTTCGTGTCTCAAACATGAGCCATCCACAAACAGCTCGCTATCTTCTACAGGCAGGGGCATTTCCTTGATATCTGGACGTGGTTTGGTACTGAACTCTGTTAGGTCAATGCAGTCATGCTCAACCTCTCACTTTGCTTCTGCAATTATTGAGTCTGGTAATAGGGTAGCTGGATTCAGTATGTTACACCGAGTAATGACCACATTTGCAGCACCTACGAGAATCCTCTCATACTTAGTCAGCCGACTAGGTGTGAGATACTGGGTCTTAGTTCTGGTCAGTAAGATTACAACTGCATGTGGAACATACACAGTTACAGGATGTCCCATAACAATGGATTCACTCTGTTCCAGACTCGTGCAAGTGGCAGCTACTGCTTTTAGACATCCGGGCAATCCAGCAGCCACTGGATCCAAGGTAGCAGAAAAATATGCTACTGGACGTCTAGTCAGACCATGGTCTTGGGTTAGGACTGACAATGCGCAATTGTCTCGTGTGTCACAAAACAGTGAAAATTCTTTAGAATAATCAGGCATTCCCAAAGCAGGGGCTGTACACAGACATTCTCGTAATTTCGTGCATGCTGTCAAGCTTTCCTCATCCCATTCACTGGGTCCTTTGCTCCTTTCTTTGTCATTTTGATAAAAGGTTTTGCTAGGACTGCAAATCCCACAATCCACTGCCTGCAGTAACCTATGACTCCAAGGAACATTCTGACTTCTTTCTGAGTATTGGGTAACTGCATGTTTCGAATTATTCTGATTCTTTCTGAAGTAACCTTTCTGATACCTTTCTCTATCTGGTGCCCCAGATATTTTACTGACTTGGTACAGAATTGCAGTTTGTCAGGTGATACTTTATGTCCTCCTTCACCTAAGTGGTTCAGAAGGGCAATGGTGTCAACAACACAGTCTTTCTGACTCTTAGACGCCACCAAGAGGTCGTCTATATATTGCACCAAAACTGATTTTCCAGGTAAGACTAAAGACTCAAGGCATTTTTTCAAACTCTGATTAAAGATTGAGGGGCTTTCTGTGTACCCCTGAGGGACACGATTCCAAACGAACACGTGACTGTCGAAGGCAAATGAGAAAAGAAATTTGCTGTCTGGATGCAATGGGATCGAAAAGAATGCATGACATAGGTCAATAACGGTGAACCATTCGGCATCCCAGGGGATCTGATACAGGATCACGGCTGGGTTTGGAACAATAGGACAACACGGAACAACTATTTTGTTTACCTTTCTCAGGTCCTGCACTACCCTGTACTTGCCACTAGGTTTCTTGATTCCAATTATGGTTGAGTTACATGGGCTACTCATCACTTCTTGTATGATGTTGGCTTCTAGCAATCTTTTTATTTCAATGGCAACTCCTGCTCTCACTTCTGCACTCATTTTGTAAGGCTTGGTATTGGGGTAAACTGCATTTTCTTTCAGGGCTATTTTGATTGGGTCAACGTTTGCCATCAAGCCTACATCCTTTCCAGTAAAGTCCCATACTTCTGGTTTCACTGTCTTTTGGAGTTCTTCGGGTAAGTCTTGTATAGTCAGTTGTTTAATTTCTGAGTCAGGTCTGATTACCATCAATTTGTATATTCCATCTTCGTCTGGGGTTTGAATTTCGACGCCCTTTGGTGTGCAAAAGATGGTACAGTTCATTTTACACAACAAATCACGTCCCAGTAAGTTTACTGGACTAGTATCACAAACTACAACTTCATGCATTTCTTTGAAGTTCCCTATTGTAATCTCCATGGGCTCAGTAACTGGGGTACTAATCAATTGATTAGATACACCCACTACATGGATTGCTTCTCCCGAGAGGGGTAGGTTTGGAACGTCTGCTGTTCTCACAGTAGAACGAGTAGCACCAGTGTCCAACAGAAAGGTGACATCATTGCCTTCAACCTTTCCTTCAATGTATGGCCCTGACTGGCATACCGGCAAGGAGGCGCCAAGTACGCACTCCTCGTCCTACCCCCTCAGGCTCCGTCAGTAAGGTTCATCACAGAGAAAAGTGTCATTCAACAGAAATTGCGAAGTTGCTGCACTTCTATCCTCCTGTCCTCCCCAGATTTCTATGTCTTCACCCTGCGGTGTTTTTCCCTTATAATTTCGTTTGGGTACATGGGGCAACTGACTTGCCTTTACCTGTTGCTGGGTCTTTCTTGGCTTTTCATTCTGCGTCTGTGGATTTAAATCATGGGTTTGAGGGTTATTATGCTGTGCATATGGACACTCGTCTCTCCAGTGCCCTATTTCTCCGCACTGGTGACAGGGAAAATTCTTTTTGGCTTCCTCTCGACTCATTTTCACTCTGGGCTTCCCTCCTCCCCCAGAACCTTGATTTTGGAAATTCTTATTCAGTTTACCCAATTGCTTTTTCTGCTGTTCTGCCAGTTTTACTTGTGCCCACATGACCTTTTCCTTCAGTGCCTTTCGCTTGTCTGCCATCTCGTCTTCGCAATACTTTGCGTATCGCAAGACTTCATCTATTTTCTTAGACTGCCAACAGATTTTATTATCTTTGATCCACTGGCAAATTTCGGGTCTTAAACCGTTTACAAACCTGTAAATGAAGTGGGTCATATCCTTCATCTCGATGTTATCTATACCACTGTATGTTTTAAACACCTGTAACAGTCTTTCATAAAAGGAGTGCACAGTATCATCCCTTTCCTGCGTGGTTCTATCTATTTTGGTCCAATCAGTTTCCTTTGCAGGCACCTTTTTCTTTAGGTGTAACATGACCTGGTCGTATTTTCTCATCACCTCATCAGAGGGAGCACCTGTAGCAGGGTCCCTCGTGTATTCTTTACTTGGGCCAATCAACGGTAATTTTACATTCGGTCCATAAATCCACAGGAACCACTATGTCGAAAAACCCATCCAGGTCTTTCCATAGGCATTTTTGTACCTTTACGAACCTTTCCACCTGCCTGTACCATTCCACAGGCTTTTCTCGTAATTTTGGAAAGTCATTGGTAAAGGACACAATATCCTGTCTGGACCATGGAACGTGCACATACTTCCCACCTGGTACTTCTCGCATGGGGTATAACTGTTCTGGCTTGTCTGCTTCCCTTAAAGCAAACTCAGAAGTCGTCTGTTTGGACCTAACCTCTTCCTTTTTCTTTGCCCACCTGGCTTTCCATTTGTCTTCATCTCCCCATTTTTGCAACACGGTCAACAATTCTTTGATCTGAACCTTCTTTCCTGACACATTCATATTATCTAGATCTTTATCTGAGAAATCTGCTCTGTAGGGTTTTTGTAATGGCTTTGATTTTGAAATATCTATTCCCATACTAGCTGCAGTGTCTGTTAACTTCTCATGGAACACTCTGGTATCACGGGTAAGTCTCTTACAGATAAATAGAAGCTCTTCCTCGGAATAGGTATTTAATCTGTCTAACCCCTCATTTCCTGCCATCAGTTCTTCTATTTCTATTCTCAGCTTGTAGATGTCTAAGGGTTTTGACTGAGGAGTCTGTCTCTCTAATTCTCGACTCCATCTCTCAATTTCTTCAGGAGTCACTAAGGTGACACTCTTGGTACCTGAAGTTGATTCCATTTGAATTTCTCTCGTATTGAAAGGATTATGTCTCTTCGGTAAGCTCTTTCCTGCATCCCTGATCGGCAAATCCATTAAGGAGACCTCAGACTCACATTCACTCGTCTGGTCATCTACAATTAAGGACTCTTTTCTTGGCTGCACTACATTTGGGGTAATGATCGGAGTCTTTGGACTTCCCTGATTATTCCCATACAAAGGAACCACTGGTCCAATAGTCACTGGGATCGTCAAGGCTTCGAGGCTTGTATTTAACTGGGAGATTTTCTGAATTATTTTGGTTCTTTGTTTGGCTAGAGCCTCTCGCTCTCTTTCCAGCAGTAGTCTATCCAGGCTTATTTCAGGTACTATTTGCGGAGTCAATGTTGGGGCAGTTGGATGCGTCATACTAGGTCCTTCACCATAATTAGGTTTCGGAAACAGGCTTCCCGTGTTTAAGGATCTCGGTTCCTCCTCATAAGGAGGTCTTGAGAAAAAGTCTCTTTCACCTGAATATCTTGATTCTCCACTAAATGGAGGTCTTAAACAGGTGTCTCTGGCACCTAAGGGTCCTAGGCCCTCATTACAGGGAGGTATTTGACAGCTGTCTCTTGTATTTACAGATCTATTCCCTTCCTGACACGGAGGTCATTGGGATGAATCCCCTACACTAGAGGATCTGGGTCCTTCATTATAAGGAGGCGGATTTTTCATAAACATGTCTTCCAACAAATCATCATCTGAATCCCCACTGGACACCCAATGCTTGGTCTTTTCTGTCTTTTTCTCCCCCGCAGGACCACCCATTGTCATCATTGGATACAGTCCTTCTACAATCATATTCTGCCTCCACTGTTTCATTCGTTTCTTTCGGGTTTCAGGTTTCACTTTAGGATACCATTTGGTCAACCCTTTATCCATTCGGGGCTTGTCTCTCTCAAAAGCCTCTATCTCTCATTCCTCTAGGGCTTCGGACTGCGTTAATCTAGGTCTGGGATGTAAGTCGTTCATTCGGGTTCTCAAGTTAAACAGAATCCTGCCATTAAATGTACCTTCTAACGGAAATGCCAAAATTCCGTCATCCTTCGTGTATTCCACCCAATTTTCCAACCACGCACACGAGTGGTACCCTTTATCAAACATCATGAACGATGCAGGAGTATTAGGTGGCGGTATGACAACACCTTCTCTGGTTTTAATAGGTTTGTCCTTTTTGAAATAATTCTTTACTTTGTCTACTAAAGTCATTTTTCTCTTGTTTCCGTACATAATGTCGTATCTACGACCTTTCCACTTCTCTTTTCCAAATCCTAAATACTTTGGATCAGGTCTAGTCTCCGGGTTAGTTATATGCCACATATACTTTCCTGCAAGCGACTTTGTTTACAAGTCACTCCCAATCCAAATGCGTCTTTTTATTTTCGTGCAACCAATCAAATGCACGGTTTCAAATAATCTCGACCACTGGGTGCGCGGCCTTTTCGCGAGACAGGTTCTCACGCTTCGGCACTCACCCCTCCTTTACAATTCCAGCTCCGCTACACACCCGCTGTTTTGACCAATACCAGCGCGGCACGGAGTGACGTCAGAGCAGCTCCGCAACTGACTCCCTCCATCACAAGGTAACGGAAACTTAATTTCTTTCTTAAAGTGCAAGTGCTTTAGTTATTTAACAACGAAAACACATTCGCCACTGTACTCGAGTGTTCTAGAATGGAAAGATACGTTTTACTGCAAGTAAACCTCTTCTGTCTACTTTTCACACACTACGGATAGATCTCTTGTGCCTACCCTTCACTCAAGCATTAGGGAACTGGAGTTCTGGACTAAAATACGGTTCAGAGGTGTCAGGGATAACACCCGAAGACCCCTGAGTTCTACCTGTCTTGGTGCACAAATAAAACAGAAACACGGGCTTCTCGATGGTGGCGTCAAAGACCAAAGGTTTATTACTGCAGGGATACAGAAGTCACAGAAACTACACACGGGCAGATTCTAGGAGCCTGTTCGATTTGTACGAGGTGGGTTGTTCCTTAAATACACAATTTGTAGCTGTAGGCAACATTCTTCACATACTCGTACATTTCTTAAACTTTGTATCCTAAACAATAAATATTTGGCGTTAAACAGGAACCGTCAACGATTTTCTGATGTCAAACATTACGAATTAGGGGTTCCCACTGTTCGATCAAAATCTCATGTCATCTTCTCATTCAGGAGCCGGACCGCCTCATCGTAAATTTCGTTACCTCCCCCTAATAAAGGCCCAGAAGGAAAGGAGCAGAGCCAGGTGTAGAAGATAGAAAAACAGGATAAGAGATGTTTGTGGGTCGTAAATGGGCAAGGCTGCCGTTTTCGGCCGCCTAATCATGATCAGTCCAACGAGCACGAGAACCAGTATGGCAGGACTGGCCTCAGGCAGAGGGAGCAGCTTCTGCCGAGTCATGCGGCCACAGCGTTTCTGAACTAGGGTGCACGTGTCATTCACAAGGTGAATCGCCGGCTAAAGCCTACGTGTCCTTTAGCGAAATGAATTGATCGGAGGTCACTGTTTGCTCATTGACTATGTGAGGGCAAGAATACAAGATGGATGCTGTATTCTAAAATGGATGCCATGATGTATCGGAAATGTGCTTGTAACAAGAGTGTTCTTGCTCATAGCATAGCGAAAACACCAGGATATACTATATGGATCATTTACGGTTCATTGGTACCGAAATTATAGGTTTACGACAACGTCGAAAACACGGGTTTCGAATTGTCACGGAACCTCAGACCCTCCTTTTGCCCTTACATAGGCAATTACTCACTCTATGTCAGAGTCTGTCTCGATGTTCATCAGATTAGTAATATGTTGCTGTAGCATTATTCTTTCTCGCACCTTGTCTCCCAACACAGGTGGTCTCCTTAAACAGGTTGCAGCACAGAGACTACACAAGGCAGGACCACACTGGATAACAAGACAGCACGAGAATAGGAACACTAAGGCAATACCAATGACCACCAGAACCTTCCATCGCCACGCTGATAATAGAGTCCAAAGCCATTCCATTAGCGACCAATTTCCCTTGTCTACGTGAATAGAGTCGGAAATTTTGTGTGGCTTAGAGATCGCTTTGTATACTGTCGGAGCATTATTGGGGATATAAACACAGCAGCTTGATTGGATCATTCTGCATACCCCACCTCGATCTGCAAGTATTACATCAAGAACCATACGATTCTGTAATGTCATGAGACGATCCGCCTGAAGCTCAGCTGTTAAGTTACTAAGGGCACCAGCAGTTTCTGTAATAGTATATTCAACTACCCGTGTTAGCTGACGTAGATTTCTACTATTGGCCATAGGCCCCCAGAACGGAAGGAAGCCTTTGAAGAAGTCTCCGGCTTCCTGACCAGCTGTGTCTTCCTTGCTGAAAACACCTCTTACCATTCTGGTTCTGTGATAATTTGGGGCAGCTGTATATGTCGGAGGCAACAGTCGAGCAATATAACATGAACCTGAAAAGTCCGCAGGCAGCCATGTATATGCCCTGTCTTTACAGATGAAGTAGGTACCCTTAGCGGTTAGGAAGGCAGGGGAAGAGTTTGATGGATACACGTAAGTTTCAACACAGTCACTCTTCCCTAGCCGAGCTCTTGGATTCCTCCCATTACCTTGCAAACAGACTTGACCTCGGTGAGGTACGACCCAAACTGGAGTGGAGCTTTTATGCTTGTTTTCACCCAAACTAATGCTATACTCCGTAGTATTCCAACTCAAATAGACTCGTAGCTCATCTTTAGGTATAAATGGGGTGTTATTGACATCTTTAATCATGTCAGTTATTCCCTTTAACAAAGCTTTATTAGCGGAGATATACTTGGTGGAACGTGGAGGACGCGGGGGATAGGTCTCGAGGGCATAGACGAATACAGTCTGAAAGGCCCGACATGATCCATTATAGCTAAAAGGCAAGACCAGGTAGGGAATGCCTTTGTCCATAGTGTGTGGTATCAAACCGCACACCCAGCAGTCTGTTGTGTTAACTACCAGTTGGTGTTGGTGCAAGAGTTGTACAAAAGTGTTATTTATGAATTCTGAGCGTCGAGCTTGCTCATGTTCGGGAAACGGATGAAAGGAATGAAAAGAAGCATCAGTAGGAGAAACAGGAGCATGGGGAGGTACTGTAGTCGTGATCGGTGCAAAGATTAAATGAATACCAATGGCAATTCCACCCATCAACGTTATTAAAACAATCAAAAATGTAATTGCACATTGCATCAGAAAGCATTTGCTATGCAAAATTTCGTATAATCTATTTCTGCGAACATAAATTACATTCTCTGAGTGCAGCCCAGGAAGCTCCATCTTCTACAACCGCTCGTGACCACTGATGATTTGTACGTAGTTGAAAATGCCTCTATCAGCCCTGGGAGTTCCCAGAACTAACAGAAAGACCGACCTTGTGTCTAGCCCCCGCAGATTCAACTAGGCACAAAGCCACGACCCTACGGCGACCCAGACGGCAAGGTAAAAGAAACAACAAAAATAAAACAGGGAAATACAAAATATTCAGCAAACTTCCCGGCTGGAAAGCAATGTAATAAAATATGAAAAATAGGCAGTTTCCTGCTTTATTTGTCCTTAGAATGAGAACGAAGGTTGTATCTCAGTTTTCCTGGCGTTGTTTGATCCGGGAATAGTTCGTTTTCGGCAGGAGCAACAATGTTCGTATTCGTAGATGACAAATGTTTGTTTGATGCAGTGTTTTGGTCAGTGATCACAGAAACAGCTTCAGGGGGGGGTCAGAGTTTGGTAAATCAGTTGTCAGTTCTGCATCACTGAAAGGAACATATCTAGGAACAGGTTCTGTATCAGAGGCACCAATTCCTCGTCTAACCCAGTTGTCATAGGGGAGTGGAAGGGGTACACGCTTAGTGTGAGTAGCATGGACCCAATTTTTCCGGCCAACCACACGTACAGCAGTCCTTGTCGCCAAGAGCACTTGAAAAGGGCCCACAAACTTCGGTTGGAGATTCCTGGTCCGTCCGAAGTTTCGGATGACGATGAAATCTCCGGGTTTCAGCTGATGACCTGGACTTTCCGGAGGCTTTGGCAATGCATCGAAAACCTGTTGGTGAATGAGGCTCAATTTAGCAGTCAAGTCAAAAAGGTAATCAATTAACATTGGGTACTCTAGCTGCTTAAATTCTCGTGGTCTCGGTACCCCCCAGACATTTGCAGGGCGACCGAACACAATCTCATATGGGCTAAGCCCTACTCGAGAGTGCACAGTCGCTCTAGTGGATAACAAGGCCAGCGGTAGTGCATCTGGCCAGGACAAACCCGTGGAAGCTTGGATCTTAGCAAGTTTCAGTTTAAGTGTACCATTGTACCCTTCAACTAAACCTGCTGACTGGGGGTGGTTCGCACTATGGAACTTCTGCTTAATCCCTAAGCCTGCACACACACTCTGCATAACTTTCCCTACGAACTCACTCCCATTGTCTGACCATACGATCCGTGGCATTCCATACCTGGGGAAGTATTCTTTTAGGAGGATTTTAGCAGTGGACAAGGCAGTGTTATCTTTTAACGGATATGCTTCAATCCATCTCGAAAAAGCACAGACTACCACCAGGACATATTTAAGGTTATTACATCGGTCTATGTGGATGAAATCCAACTGAATCACTTCGAAGGGGCAAGAGGGAGGAGCGAAATGTCCAGCGGGTGTGGGAGTTCCCTTACCAGGATTATGCATCAGGCATACCATGCAGTTCCTAACCATTCTTTCTGCACACTTACTGATTCCATCATTCTTCCAGACTGGGGCCAACATTTTACAAATCCCTTTAGAACTGATGTGCGCTGCTCCATGCGCCATCGTTACCACCGCAAGCACATACGCATCAGGCAACATCCAACGCTGATGCTCCGACAAGTCAATCCAACATCCACTCGAGTCCAATTTACCCGTTTTCTCTTTCCATGCAATCTTTTCCTCTTCAGTCGCTTCTTCCTGAATTGCTTTCACACTTTCCACTGTGTCTTCACACATTCCTGATTCAGCAACCCATCTCGCAGATGTTGCAACATACATCCCACTCATCGTATTCCTAGCTGTCTGTTTAGCTATCTCATCAGCAAAAGCATTTCCACGACCAACATCATCCGTAACCGCTCGATGAGCGCTGCATTTCACAATCGCAACTTCAGTCGGTAAGGTTAGAGATTCCAACAAGTCATTGACTAGCTGACCATGCTGGATCTTAGTCCCATGGGACGTAATAAAACCTCTTTCCTTCCACAGTCGACCAAAACTATGCGCTACGCCGAACGCATACTGACTGTCTGTGAACACATTCACTCTCTTTCCCTTTGCTAAAACACACGCTCTAGTCAATGCAATTAATTCTGCAGCTTGGGCAGAATTCTGACTCACCCTTGCAGTCTCCACAATCGTACTCAAGGTCGTTACTGCGTAGGCAGCTGTCACATCACCATTCTCCAATTTAAAACAAGACCCGTCAACATATAACGTGCCATCTGGATCTGGTAACGGAGTGTCCTTAAGATCAATCCGTCCTTTTGTCTCCTCCTCGGTTCTAAAACAACAGTCATGGGGTTCAGAATCACTCGACTCCTGGCTAGTCGGCAACAGTGTTGCTGGATTCAGTACATTGCATCTTTTAATCTGAATGTGATTCGCTAGTTTTGTCAGCTCATAGCCTGATAATCTAGCACTGGTGAGGTGCTGAGTTTTCGTTCGGTTCATGAGTGTATCCACGGCATGTGGAACCATGACTATTAGCATATTGTTCATGACCAGACCAGCAGATTGTCGATTGGACACTGCAGCTGCTGCTGTAGCTCTTAAGCAACTTGGCAACGCTCTGGCTACCGGGTCTAATGTTGATGAGAAATATGCACAAGGACGTTGTTTATCCCCAAATCGTTGCGTCAAAACACTTAATGCACAACCTTCACTTTCATGAACATAGAGTGTAAATGGTTTGCTGTAGTCAGGTGTACCCAACACAGGAGCTGAACACAGTGCTTTTCGTAACTCAGAGAAACTCTGCTGACATTCGTCAGACCATGGCACCGGACTCGGAACACCTTTTCCGGTCAGAGCCACCAATGGTTTTGCCAAGAGAGAAAAATTTGGGATCCATTGCCTGCAGTATGAAGTAATACCTAAAAACGCACGCACTTCTCTCTGTGTGCTAGGAACATTCATCTGAGTAATTGTTTTTATCCTCTCCGGGGTCAACCTTCTTCCCTCCTTTGACAAGAGATGACCTAGATAGGTCACTTCTTGGCAACAATATTGTAGTTTGGAAGGTGACACCTTGTGATTAAAATCCGACAAATGATGCAGTAGGGAAATTGTAGCTGTTTTGCAAGTTTCCTTGTCATCAGCAGCCACTAGAAGGTCATCTACATATTGGACCAAGGCAGAACCAGGAGGAAGTACAAAAGAATCTAACTGGCTCTTTAATGCCTGACTGTAAATGGATGGGCTTTCACAATAGCCTTGTGGAGCGCGTTTAAACCTGAAACTTCGACCTCCTAGAGAGAAGCCGAAAATATCTCTGCTTTCCTCGGCTATCGGAATGCTGAAAAAGGCATTTTTCAAGTCAATCACTGTAAACCATGTGGCCGTAGCAGGAATCAGCGTCAACAATGCAGTAATGTCTGGAACCACAGGAAACTGCGGAATCACAATTTTGTTAACCTCTCTAAGGTCAATTACAAATCTGTAGACTGGAGGTTTTGAAGGATCAGTGCGTTTTAGAATCGGCAGGACAGGACTGTTACAGACATTCCCTCTAGTTTCTTCTATTACGTCTTTCTGGATCAGATCTTGCACTATCAATAAGAGCGCACGCTCGCCTTCGCTAGAGATCCTATATTGTGGGATTCGTGGGAATTTAACATTTGCTTTCAAACTTACTACATAAGGAGGAATTTCCAAAAGACCTACATCATTAGGACCAGTCGCCCAAAGAGTATCAGGGAGAGAACGCAGCTCCAGTGGGAGCGCGTCCTTTGACAAGTATATTGGGGAGATGACTCTCTTACCCAACGTGAGCTGTACTCCTGAAGGAGAACAGTACAGTGTCGCATACAGGCGTTTTAACAGATCTAAACCAAGCAGATTTTCATTGCAACCGGCCGTCAAAATCAAGGGTGCTTTTAATTGACGAGGCCCAACAGAAATAGACAAAGGACCAGAAACAGGATTGTGAACAGGGGCGCCTGAAAAACCTACTGAAACGTTTGTTAAGCCAGACAAAGGTGCGCCAGGGAGTTTCGCATGCATGATAGAACTTTTTGCTGCACCAGTATCCAACAGAAACGGTTCGACCACACCTGATGTAGCTACTGCGACATAAGGCCCACTCTGATCTACTGGAACTGATACTACTCCCTCTCTTTGTCCATGGCTGTCCTAGTACCCATTTTGTTGAAATTCCTCGCTAACCTCACAGTAATCTTCTACATGGTACTGTTGAGATCTACCAGGCTGTACAGATTGTCCATTCCGCTGATCGAAATAATTAGAAGGGCGATCATTAGTCTGCGGAGGCATAGTACCTCGTCCTCGGCCTCTAGGGGTTTGCGTAAAACCACCACGACCTCTCTGAGCTGGAACTCCATTATTTTGTGCTAGGACTGGACACTCATTCTTGTAATGACCTTCCTTTTTGCAGTAAGCACACTGATTCCATTGGTACTGCGGTCTTTGGGAACCGTAATCGGTTCTCTGATGTGGCCCTTGCTGTGAGTTTGTCTGATTCGTGCGAGGTGTATATGCCTGTTGTAAAAGGACTTTAGTTTTTAAATCTTTTGTTTTCTTTTCTGACTTTTCTTTCTCTTCTTTATCCCTATTTTCATAGTACTGAGCAGTTGCAAGTATTTGCGCAGTCGTAGAGACAGCCCACGCACTTTCAGAATCTTTTAATTTATTACTAAGCTCTGGTAACAAGTTATGCACAAATTTATCGACAAACAATCTCTGGCCTCCCTCCGTGCTCATATCCTGACCACTGTGATCTACGAAAGTTTCTTCAAATCTAGTGAAGAAGTCGGAGACACTTTCGTCTTTCTTCTGCTTGCATGCGGACAGTTTGTCCCAATTAACGCGCAATGCTGGCATCAAAGTTTTCATTAAATCGATTATCCTACCAGGTAAATTAGCAATTACAGGTTCAGGCTTGGAACCACCAATTTGTTGACCATCTGCCGCTACTATGGCTGGCCAATCATCACCTAGAGCAACTGGATGATTTTCGTTACGAATTTTAGCCCAAATAGGTTGCGGTACTACATTGCCAAATAGCATGTCGATGTCTGCTAAGTTCATGACACAAGCTTGAACCGTCTGAGTCAGCTCTTTATAATACCCAGCTGGGTTTTTACGCGGGTCTGGCAGAGCCTGTTTTACTGCTAATACTTCAGCTCGTTTCCACGGAATGTGTATCCACACTCTCTGGAACTGCGCTGGAGCGGCTGCAATACCATTGACCGCATCAGCTTGAATGGCTTCGCGCCATATTGGCAGAACCTCCCTCATCGGATATTGACGACCTTGTTTTGAGCTACGTTTCTCTAGGTCCCTTGGTGAGCGGAGAGACGGATCAAACCTATAGCCTAAAATCAGTTCCATCGCTTCTTTTACATCCTGGCCTACTATCAAACCTGCGGCAAATTTTTGTTGAACATGGATTAATTCATCCGGAACTGATTCAGAGTCGTCCTCCTCCATATCCTCACGCAAAAGGGAACACATTACATCGAACACATAACGTTGTGTCGGTTCGTTCCATTGCATAAATGTATCTAATACATCTCGTACATCATACCTTCCAACTTTCGAAATCCACCTAAGGGCTGTAGAATCTAATATTCCTCGTTCTTCTGTGGAAAAGTAAAATTTGCCATGTTCTGTGTCCCTACGCCTCATCCATCATATGTTATGTGTGCATGACCAATATGCATATGTTATTCCCCATGTCCGATTAAAGACGCAATTACAGTTGTGTCCACCTCTAGTATGTCATTTTCCAGTCCTCGTGAATACTACGAATATCAGGCCTAGGTAAGGTTATGTTGCCACGTTTCTCAGTGTGCACGTTATTCCATTATAAAGTCCCCGTTTCTAGGCCTCAAAAGGGCCCGGATCCTAGATTCAGCTCCTGTCTCCTGGAGCCTCGCTAAGGAGCGATACAGCCCCCACCTGTATCCTCGACCTTTCACTTACTTCCTGCCTCGCAGTGCCCGGTGCAGCCCGGCTCTGCCTCTGAGTCTGCCAAAAGTATGTTATAGGTCCAGCTATCAGTTCAGTCCTCCTTCTCTGCATTCCTAAGCTACTGAACTGCATCAATAGTTTCCGTCATTGTCTAGCCTATTCGGCTCCACGTTAGAGAAATACTGTATTAATGGTCATTTAATATTCTTCATCACGCACTACATGTAGAATAATGCATGGTCCAGTCTTAGAGTCAAGTTAGCCTTTCCCCTCATGACTTCTAGTTTATATCAACATGTTCCCTAAACATCAGATACCAGATAGGGTTTAGGTACATGTCGCTCCGACCCTCCAGACTCAAGTCTCTACTCCTAGCACAGAGTTCATAGCCCCCAGCTTCTCCTAGTAACACGTCATTGCCAGTTTACGCGCACCATTAGGTTAGAGGTCCCGGCTCCTTAGGTAGCCCCCTCCTATGTTTCCGCCCATTCATGACATATTCTGTTACGTTTGCATCACATGTCTATGTATACTCCCATTTACACCTCTTTTTACTGTTATCTTTCGCGACTGCTACGCGTCACGCCTTCTGTTCCACCCACTGCTACGCCTACTGCAATGTAATGCTATGTGTTTGCGCTATGTATATAAGTTCATGTATTGTTATTAAAAGTCAGCGCGCTCATTCCAGATCAAGTCCCGGCAGCTGCTGGGCCCCGGTTGTCCTGCCAGGCCCTGTTACCCCTGTTCTATGCAGGTTGTCCTGATCCTGTCCTTATGCTGTAATAAACCTGCAGAAACTCCTACTACCTCGAATCTTGACTCTTATTTATTGAGCTACCTGCAATGATATATGCCTAGTCAAAAATAGGGTATTATTTATTTATTTACCACATAATGGCGCCCAAATAGGGACTTGCCCTTTCCCCACGCGTCGGTGAAGCCACGCCAACCCCCTGACCCTCTGCAGTCGTGACGGAACTCTTCTGCGCAGTGGCAGATATTTCTGCTCAAGTATCCCTCAGGCCCACGGAGGAGACGGAGGAGGCGGTCCAGCATCCAAACGAGACGGTGGAGGAACGCGGCGAGTCCCGACCAGAGCCCAAGCCGAGAGTCCAAGGTCCGAGGTATCCGGAGGCCCACCCGTAACTGAAGTCCGAAGTCCGAAGTCCGTCGTTGTAGCAGTCCAGTCCCGTCCGAGGCCTTCCGTTCCGTGCTGCCCGGTGAGTACCATTGCTGGGGTAGTATCTAGACAGGGTCAGTCTAAATTGACTCCTGGTCCGTGGGTTGGTGGTGCCCAGACTCACAAACGAAGTGTTCACCTCGGTGGATACGGGTCTTGATGCGTCCCTTTATGGGACCGGTATGTTCCGTACTGTTACAGCAGTGCATCCAGTAATTCTAGTCTGTTCCGTTCTCGAGACATTCTGTTCTGTTCTGTTCTCAGTATTCCAGGTAATATTCTGTTCGAACTGTTATTTATAATGTTCTTCATGTATTTTAATGTTGTGGTATGAGTGCGACGTGATTTTCGTGTTTTCATTGTGTATTGTATTATGTCCAGATTATAGTCCAGTCATGCCGCTCTTTTCCAAGTTACGTCAGTTAAGAACTAGAAAGGGTTTATTAGAAGAAGCAGTTCCTGTCCCACCTAGGGACAGTCCAGGTCATTTTATGTATCAGAAGCATGGCATAAGCGCCATATTGTATCTAGATTTATGGGTAGAGTATACCAAACAGTTAGAAGAAAAGTATAGATGGCCCGTATCGGGTACATGGGATGCCGAATGTATCATGCGAGTAGAAGAAGCATTATGGAAAAAGAAAGCCAGACAGTCACAGAAAGATGCCATCGAGTTATGGCGTAAGGAAGCGCATAGAAGAACCGAAAAGGAAGTCAGAAAGTCAGAGTTAAGTAGAGAATCCCAAGAACGAGCCCAAGAGAGAGAATTAATCGAGATAGGTGAACAAGTCAAAATCGAACAGTTAGACAGACAGAGGCATGCCCTTATTAAGGGTATGTATCCTCTTCTTGCCGAGGGCTTGCCAAAAGCGACCCCGGAGGCATCCAGTGATTTCCCGCCACCATTAGTTCCGACCAAGCTACGTCACAAACCGACCGCAGCTGATATTTTTATTTCGTCCTATTTGGACGACACAGTCCCAGAATATGCAAATCCTGTCCGCGCTCCGCCTATCCCTGTAAATCAGGCACTTCCCGCTCCTCCAGACACCGGAGTACCTGTTACGGTACCCCCGGTCCAGCCCGCCATACAAGTCCAGCCTACAGTTCCATTTCCCACTCTGCCAGGACGTAGAGCCTCAGTAGACGACTCCAGTCTAGGGGCCGCAGGAGGAGCTACTCCTCAAACCCCGCCGCCACACAAGCGTTTATCAGCACTCGAATTACATGCTCAAGCATCACAGCGTACTCCTAAAAGTAATAAGTCTGTCACAGAAATCAGACAAGCCCTTGGCGAATGTGTCTATGACGCAGTTCCAGGCGAGTATAATATGGTTTTATATTCCGTACGCGTAAGGAGGGTGACCGAGTATCTAGTCACCTTACCGAATATGAAAGAAGATCTAGACAGAATATATCGTTTCATCCGTACAGGGGATGATCCAGAAAGTATTGGCGAGATTATGTCTCAAAGGAAAGCCGAGATCCAGCTCATGATATTAAAGTTCCTGATTAATTGTCTAATAAGAGAACAAGATTACCCGTCTAAAGATCCCGCCGAGATGAGAATCCTGACAAGGTGGAGTGATAATATAGCCGAGGGTAAGCACAAGACCATTAGTGCTATGGAGAGTATGTACAAGAAAATCCGTAAAGAAATAATAAAGATACACGAACAGCGTAAAGCAGCACAAGTAAGCGAGAAAGAAAGTATCTCTGATCCTGAAGAGGAAGAGAACGAGAATCCCGCCAGAATAGCGTATGTAGGAAAATCCAGATTTCCAGATCGCCATTTACGCCTAGAACCCAAGTCTATTTTTCATCATTCAGCGCCAGAACAAGGTTCTCTAGAACAAGTATTCCAAGCTACCGATCACATTCTGAAATCACGAGTCGGTTACAGTGAGTTAAGTACCATGCATGAACAAGAACTAGCCCGATCAGCAGTCCGATGGATTACTGATTCTACCACTTTTCCAGACGAAATAGTGGCACAAATGTTTCTGAAATTGCCCCCAGCCGAGCAGCGACTGGTGGGTATGTATATGATCCAGCACCTTATTACTTTGTATGAGGGTCAGCACTCTGACCCAGGCCCGTTGCACGATATCCTGAACGAGTTACTCCGGTATAGATGGAGAGGTCTAGGTACCGATTTAATTAGTGTCATTCTAGAACAGCGTCACAAGTATAGAACGTTTCTGAACCCGCATTTTGTTCATGTCTCACCCCCAGAAAGTAAACCGTTTTACATGGACAGACAGAATCCGTTACGAGAAGTCCACCCAGTCAAAGGGACGGGTGGCGAAATGGAACGAGTGTTTGTATACACTCCAATTACAAAGATGGAACTTCTTGAAATGAAGAAATTAATTCCCTGTCATGACAAAGATCCCGCAGGGTTCCATAGAGAATTAAAAGACATGCTCCGTATGGGAGAATACACTTACCCAGATATCATTAAAATGTTAAAAGTCCTGCTGCCCGCAGGGGTATATGAAAAGTTAAAAGAAAAAGAATGGGAGGTGGGAGAGAAAAAGATCGATTGGGCAGTCCTGGAAGCAGAAGACAAGACACGAGTACCAGGTACCGGTCTTGGAGATAAATGTAAAGAATTACCAGAATTATTGATTCAAGTTTTACCCAGATTATTGACAACGAGAAAAGAAGACTGGGATGCAATCTCAGCCTGTAAACAGAAACAAGATGAAGATATTAGTGATTTTTATTCTAGGTTTGAAAAATGTTTCAGTATTAACAGTGGTCTCAAGACAAGTAGTGAGTCATACCCTCACCTTTTCGTTACCAAACTAGTCGAGAATTCAAGTTCACAAATTAAGAACCGAGTTTTGAAAGTCGAAAGCACCTGGCAAGCAAATACTCCGTCCCAGATGCTCCAGATGCTCCAGTACCACCAGAATAGAATCAGGGAAGAGCAAGAACACGAAAGAAAACGTATGAAAGACACGAAAATGAAAGTGCTAGTTGCACAATCTGTTCCTCAAGACAGTCAGAAGAGGGGTCCGAATCAAGCCAGTCATCCTGCAGCTCCCGTTAAAGGGAACTGCAATTATTGTAAACAACCAGGTCATTTTATAAACGAGTGTGCAGTTCTGAAACACAACATAGCTACTGGTAAGACTAAAGAAAGACCACGTCCGCCTAGACAAGAACAAGTTTCACAGACTCCTCAGGCACAGAATGCACAACAGACAGTTACAGCTTCGCAGCCTATCGCTGCAACACAGCACGTTACATCGCAGATGTACCAGTATGCACAGTCTGAGTATCCAGAGTACCAGCAATATTCATGAAACAGCCTAGAGAGGGAGGTAGGCTTGCCTCTCATCGAGATACCTGTAGATCAAGAAGGTCCCTATGTTCATAGTCAAGTATTAGGGAAAGACAGAAAGTTTTTGATCGATACAGGGGCAAGTAGGACCACAATTAGTCATGCCGAAGTTCCAGGGGCTTCGCTCTCAGGCTCAAGAAATGTTTCCCTTGGATTTTCAGGAAAACCAATAGTAAACGAGATATCTAAGCCAGTCACTCTAGAAGTAGGTCCATTGTCCCGTACTACTGATCTGTTACTTACTAAGTCATGTCCAGAAAATCTGTTAGGCATTAAGACACTGAAAGAATTAGGTGCAGTTATTTGCTGTTCCCCAGAGGGAATACGTCTGTTCCTACGTGACTTTAAGGGTCACTATGTATTACGAGATTTTGATTCCAGACTGTCTAAAGTTCCGCAGCATTTATGGGCGCAAGGTCCAACTGATGTAGGTTACATGCAAATCACACCCCATCGTGTGACTCTCAAACCAGGTGTAGTGTTACCCCGAATCAGACAGTACAGACTGCCACCTGAGGCTGTAGCAGCCTTATCCAAAATTATTGACGAGCTCATGGCTCAAGGAGTAGTTGTAGAAACTGACTCCAATGTATGCAATTCTCCGATCATTCCAGTCATGAAACGTACTGATCCGAATGCACCCCCAGTATATCGTTTAGTGATTGATTTACGAGAGCTTAACAAATGTATTATTCCACAGTACCCAGTTGTCCCAGATATTTCTTCCCTGTTAACTGCTATTGATTCCGAAGCCATGTTTTTCACTGTCATAGACCTTAAGAATGCATTTTTTAGTGTTCCAATTCATCCAGACAGCCAGTTTCTTTTCGGATTTTGTTTAAATGGAAGGAGCTATATGTTTACACGCGCTCCTCAAGGTTTCACAGAAAGTCCTAGTATTTACAGTCAAGCACTTAAGAGACAACTAGACAACATTCACATGCCAACTGACACTGCCCTGCTCCAGTATGTCGACGATCTACTGATCACAGCCCGTTCTGAACGTGACTGCGAACGAGCGTCACTTACAGTTCTGTATTTCCTTGCCGAGATGGGGCACAAGGTGTCCCCTTCTAAGCTTCAATTCTGTGTCCAGCAAGTGGTCTACTTAGGACACTTACTGTCCAAGAGGGGTAGGCAGTTGACACCCGACCGTATCCAGTTAATAGCGAGTCTTCCCCAGCCCAGAACCCAGAAGGAGGTACGTGCTTTTATCGGCCTTACTTCTTATTGTAGACAATGGATTCCCCAGTATGCATTTCTAGCCAAGCCACTGATACAGTTAACGACACAGGAGGCAGCCGTATCGACTGGCCTCCCTTGGACATCTGACCATACACTTAGTTTCAACGAGTTAAAGAAAGCTCTATGCCAAGCTCCAGTTCTAGCCACACCGAACTACAGTAAGCCTTTTACACTTTTTGTTACTGAACGCGAAGGTACAGCATTATCTGTTCTCACACAAGATCAAGCAGGTCAATACAAGCCCTGTGCTTATTTTTCGAGCACACTAGATCCAGTCGCCCAGGCGTTGCCTGCGTGCCTCAAGTCAGTTGCAGCCACAGCACTAGCTATCAGACAAAGTGATTCCATAGTTTTAGGACACTCCCTGACAGTACAAGTTCCACATTCCGTAGAAGTTCTTTTAAACCGAACACAGACTCAGCACTTGACAATTGCACGTTTAACAGGTTATGAATTGACACTGTTCCAGCCACACATAGAAATCAGACGCTGCAACGTCCTGAATCCTGCTACACTGTTACCATCAGTTAATTCAAATCCTGACACACATGATTGTGTGGAAGTAGTCAACATTACGACAAAGCCAAGACAAGATCTGACAGACATTCCGTTACTAGATCCCGACCTGACACTTTATGTGGATGGTTCATGTATGAGAACTAGTACAGGAGAACTAGTCGCCGCGTATGCAGTGACTACTGACACCGAAGTTATTGAAACACACCGTATTGACACTCTGTCCGCTCAAGCAGCAGAGCTAGTTGCTCTGACACAAGCCTGTATACATGCCAAGAACCTGAAAGTTAATGTTTACACAGATTCACGTTACGCATTCGGAGTTGTACACGACTTCGGAGTACTCTGGCAGGAGAGAGGTTTCATGACCTCTCATGGAACCAAGATTCAGCATGGTCTCCTTATTCAAGCTCTGTTAGATGCCATACATTTACCGACATCTATTGCTATCATGAAGTGCAAAGCACATACGAAAGTTACTGACATTATTTCCCAAGGTAATGATCTAGCAGATCGCACAGCCAAGCTTACAGCACAGACTCCAGACATTCCAGTTAACATGACACATACTCCAGATCCGATTACATACATGACAGTTAAGGACCCTACTCAAGATGTCATAGATATCCAGTTACATGCTACTCCCGATGAAATCAAGAAATGGTCTGAACAAGGAGGGGTCCAGACAGATCAAGGATGGTTAACGAAGGGTAGAGCCACATGGTTTCTCCCCGACTCTATGGTTCAAGTCATTATTAATACCGCACATAGTCCAGCACATTTAGGAGAAAAAGCTATGTTAGACAGTATCCAGAACATTTGGTTCAACAAGCATTTACGAGCTGCAGCCAAGCAGAAAGTCCGTACCTGTATGATATGTTGTCAGTTTAATCCAGGTAAAAGTGTCCCGGTGGAACAAGGTGGTTTCCAGCCCCCTGACCACCCTTTTGAGGTCCTCCAGATGGATTATATTCAGATGGAGCGATGTCGAGGTTTCAAGTATGTCCTTGTAGTTGTATGCGCTTTGTCCAGGTGGACAGAAGCATATCCAGTTCCAGATTACACAGCCGCGACCACTGCCAACCAGTTGGTTCGTGAATTCTTCCCTAGATATGGACTCCCTAGAGTCGTATATTCTGATAACGGTCAGCCATTCTCCTCAGAGTTAATGAAGCACGTTTCCCTGTTGTTAGGGTACCAGTGGAAGTTCCATTGTGTACGCCATCCAGAAGCAGCCGGTCTAGTCGAGAGACATAATCAGACCCTGAAAATCCGTATTGCCAAAGTTTGTAAAGAAAAAGGTGTGGACTGGTTAGTAGCTCTGCCAGTCGCTTTGTTTTATATGCGCATGGTCGCACATTCCAGATCAGGTCTGTCCCCGTATGAGGTCGTATTCGGCCACCCCCCTAACATGTGGGGTACTCCTAGACCCCGAAGTATTACCGATGTTTCATGTAATATGCTGACAGATTACCTAGCTTCCTTGATGTCTGCCCTCAACTCATGTCGTTCACAGGTTGCCGCCGCATTTCCAGACAATACCGAGGTGGCACCGCACGAGATCGTTCCAGGCTCCTTGGTGATGATCAGAAATTTTGACAGATCAAGTCCGCTGGAACCACGTTGGAAGGAGCCACGTCAGGTCCTCTTGACCACCCGTACTGCCGTCAAGTTGGAAGGCAGGAAGGGGTGGGTCCATCTCTCTCATGTAAAACTTTTCAATGGATTGAAACCCGTTTCTAAAAACATTTCCAAGAACATTTCCAAGGATTCCCAAGATTTCAAAGACTGCCAAGACATTGTTCTAAAGGACTGTCCCGCAAAAGACATTACTACAACCCCTCCCCTGTTAGAGAAAACTCCGCAGCAGGAGTATAAGTTAAAGCTCAGGTCTAGTAAAATAAGTCAGTCAGTTTGATTGTATAAGTCCTCCCCTAGGTGAAACGGTTAGATTGTTTCTGACATGTATAAAATAGACCCCCATAGTGAGAGAGTCAGTCAAAGTTCAACTCAATGTATCGTTTTTCTAAGTTTCATATTATTCATCAGCATTATGATTTCCTGCACCAGTTACGCATTTTTTCTGTATTTTCCAGTTCCTCATGTAAATATGTCTGCTAATGCTACAGTAGAGCACATGTTTAGTGATCTGCCTCCTCACGAATATTCATACTGTCTCGCTATGCGCAACAACTCATTTATCCGCATGTTACATTATTCACACCAGACCAGCAATGCCACAAATTGTTGGGTGTGTGGTCGACTCCCCCCTTTCCAGACACCGAAGGGAGTTCTGCCACTTTTTCCTTATCCATTCTCACATAATGGTTCGTGTGGAGCATGGTCCACGTTAACGTCATCCTCAACAGATATGTCTTTTCTTAACAGCACATGTTTTCCAGACAAGCAAGGTTTTCCCCACAGAACAGGTTTAGATCTAGAAAATGAAGTATATAATTTAGGTAATTATTCGTCGAATTTCATGGTCCTGAATGTTCAGTCTGACACTACTCCAGACTTACCTGCTATTTCAGTATTACCAGTCAAAGGCGAATTATGTGTCCGTAGTTATGGTTCCGTACATGTAGGACATAGTGATTGTACTACTGTTATCCAGTATAGTGACAGTGGGAAATCTGTTTTCAAAGCTTCACGTCATTCTTATTTTATTTGTGGTCAAACCGCATATGTCCGTCTGCCCCTCGATTGGGAGGGAACCTGTTACATTGCCTTCCTACTGCCACCTGTTTTCCTAGCTCCATCTGATTATCACAGAAACACACATCTAGTACACATTAGACATAGAAGGGAGTCCCCAATTGTCGATTATACTGAAACTACTCTAGAACAGTATACAGATTTCAATAAAGGTTTCTTCTTCTTTGTAGGACCTGTCCAGAATAGTAAACTGATCCGTAGGTTAACAAGAACCCTTGAAGCAGTAGTAAATGAGACTGCCTCTGCTCTAGGTAACTTAACCGAAGAGCAATCTGCTATGAGATTTGTCGTTTTACAGAATCGTCTCGTCCTTGACGTCATACTGGCCGATAGGGGCGGGGCCTGTAGAGTCATCGGATCTAGTTGCTGCATTTTCATTCCAAATAACGCGCCGTCTGTTTATTCAGCTATAACCAGACTCCATAATATTGCCCATCTGTTACACCAAGATCCAGGCACCTGGACATGGTCCGGTTGGTTCTGGAATATAATTTCCGCATGGGGATGGAAAGTCCTGTCCTTTCTAGGTATTGCAGTAGCGATCATATTCAGCTGCTGCCTCTGTATACAATGTGGCCCTGCGATTTGCAGCATGTGTGCTACCTCTTGTATTCCTAGTCCCAAGTCCCGTTCTAAATCTCGTTCCAAGACAATTCGAGACGAGCAAATGATACTGTATGAAATGATAGACGGTATCATGAAAATTGATGTTTCCTGATGGAAACGTAGTGACAAGGAGGGAATGTGGAAAAGTAAAATTTGCCATGTTCTGTGTCCCTACGCCTCATCCATCATATGTTATGTGTGCATGACCAATATGCATATGTTATTCCCCATGTCCGATTAAAGACGCAATTACAGTTGTGTCCACCTCTAGTATGTCATTTTCCAGTCCTCGTGAATACTACGAATATCAGGCCTAGGTAAGGTTATGTTGCCACGTTTCTCAGTGTGCACGTTATTCCATTATAAAGTCCCCGTTTCTAGGCCTCAAAAGGGCCCGGATCCTAGATTCAGCTCCTGTCTCCTGGAGCCTCGCTAAGGAGCGATACAGCCCCCACCTGTATCCTCGACCTTTCACTTACTTCCTGCCTCGCAGTGCCCGGTGCAGCCCGGCTCTGCCTCTGAGTCTGCCAAAAGTATGTTATAGTTCCAGCTATCAGTTCAGTCCTCCTTCTCTGCATTCCTAAGCTACTGAACTGCATCAATAGTTTCCGTCATTGTCTAGCCTATTCGGCTCCACGTTAGAGAAATACTGTATTAATGGTCATTTAATATTCTTCATCACGCACTACATGTAGAATAATGCATGGTCCAGTCTTAGAGTCAAGTTAGCCTTTCCCCTCATGACTTCTAGTTTATATCAACATGTTCCCTAAACATCAGATACCAGATAGGGTTTAGGTACATGTCGCTCCGACCCTCCAGACTCAAGTCTCTACTCCTAGCACAGAGTTCATAGCCCCCAGCTTCTCCTAGTAACACGTCATTGCCAGTTTACGCGCACCATTAGGTTAGAGGTCCCGGCTCCTTAGGTAGCCCCCTTCTATGTTTCCGCCCATTCATGACATATTCTGTTACGTTTGCATCACATGTCTATGTATACTCCCAGTTACACCTCTTTTTACTGTTATCTTTCGCGACTGCTACGCGTCACGCCTTCTGTTCCACCCACTGCTACGCCTACTGCAATGTAATGCTATGTGTTTGCGCTATGTATATAAGTTCATGTATTGTTATTAAAAGTCAGCGCGCTCATTCCAGATCAAGTCCCGGCAGCTGCTGGGCCCCGGTTGTCCTGCCGGGCCCTGTTACCCCTGTTCTATGCAGGTTGTCCTGATCCTGTCCTTATGCTGTAATAAACCTGCAGAAACTCCTACTACCTCGAATCTTGACTCTTATTTATTGAGCTACCTGCAATGATATATGCCTAGTCAAAAATAGGGTATTATTTATTTATTTACCACACTTCAACACTCGGAAGCTGACTACGTCTCTGAGTAGATTCAGATGCAGGAGTCTTAATTAGAGTTTTGTAAAAAGGAGATAGAATATTAGTGACAGATTCCGTGATTTTCCGACGAACAGAATGCGGAGAGATAAAGCTTGCAGAATGTTTGAGTAGAGATGTAGTTGGAACAGATGAAACAGTAAGAGTAGGGGTAGCAGGCAAAGCAACTTGCGAAATAACAGGTATGAGCGGAGCAGGCATAGGCAGAGGAGCAGGCAATCCTGGAAGAGGGGTTGCCGGAAAAACGTTGTTAACCACAGGGAGTGCAGGAGCTAGATTCAAGGGAGCAGGAATCCCAGGCTGTCCAGCAGCCGGTAATAAAACATGTGGCAATGGCGGGGCCGTAGCACCCTGTGCATACGGTGGAGGTGACCTCAACAAGTAGGACAATAGGGGATCCTTTTCAGGGTCCTCTACTGGCTTAGCAGCACATGATGGCAAGGCAGGGTAGCACTTGTCAATCGCCAAATTACGCTCTCTATCAGATATCTCTATTGCTTTCTCAGTTTCATCGAGTTGTAGCTGCTTAGCAGACTGTATTAAGGTCAACTCTTGCTCTTTTTGCTCTTTCTTCAATTTCTTAAGCTCTCTTTGTTTGGATTCTTTTCGCCAACAACGGAAAGAATCAAACATTGCCGGCCGGGCTTTCTTCTTAAACAGTTTTATTTCCAAATTATCAAGGATCTCGGGTTCAAAACTACCATGTAGTGGCCAACTAAGGACACCATCCTTTTTCGTGTAGCGGACCCACACCTCATTATAAGATATAGGCCCCACACCATGCTTGCAGTAGAGCTCATAAGTAGGAGTTTCAATTGGAGGGACCGGACATGAGTCCTCCAACCGGGAATCCCTGTAGCAACCAAAACATGAAAACATACAGTTTTTCCGACTTACCATTTTGAAAAACCGGAACACAGAACAAACACAGACAAAGATGCGCAATCGAGAACTTAGGCCTATCAAATGAACCAATGTATCGACACCCAAACCAAACCAAAGATTATCGTAACGAGAACAACCAGTGATAATCTACAAAACCAAGTCAAGTCAGAGAACTGAAAGGATCATCCGAACAGGAGCAACCAATTGATAAATCCTTACAAAGTAACCAAAAACAACCAGCAACCACTTAATACTTAACTGAGGCACTGTAGACGTCACCAAGGAGAAACCCATCACGTCTCGCCGTACTAAGGTCTGCACCTCGGGTCCAAGACAGGGCGACAGTCAAGGCAGCGGACCTTTGTAGCCGTCTGAACGGGAACCCTCGTGGAAGAGAACGTCGGGCCACTTTTGCGATATACCGGGATCGATGAAGTGGGGCGCCTCCCTCTGGAATCTTCACACGATGCTTCTCGAAATCTTCAGGCTTTTGGACCGATACCGAATGACGTCGCCCACGTTGGAGCGCCAATTGGAGTTCTGGACTAAAATACGGTCCAGAGGTGTCAGGGATAACACCCGAAGACCCCTGAGTTCTACCTGTCTTGGTGCACAAATAAAACAGAAACACGGGCTTCTCGATGGTGGCGTCAAAGACCAAAGGTTTATTACTGCAGGGATACAGAAGTCACAGAAACTACACACGGGCAGATTCTAGGAGCCTGTTCGATTTGTACGAGGTGGGTTGTTCCTTAAATACACAATTTGTAGCTGTAGGCAACATTCTTCACATACTCGTACATTTCTTAAACTTTGTATCCTAAACAATAAATATTTGGCGTTAAACAGGAACCGTCAACGATTTTCTGATGTCAAACATTACGAATGAGGGGTTCCCACTGTTCGATCAAAATCTCATGTCATCTTCTCATTCAGGAGCCGGACCGCCTCATCGTAAATTTCGTTACCTCCCCCTAATAAAGGCCCAGAAGGAAAGGAGCAGAGCCAGGTGTAGAAGATAGAAAAACAGGATAAGAGATGTTTGTGGGTCGTAAATGGGCAAGGCTGCCGTTTTCGGCCGCCTAATCATGATTAGTCCAACGAGCACGAGAACCAGTATGGCAGGACTGGCCTCAGGCAGAGGGAGCAGCTTCTGCCGAGTCATGCGGCCACAGCGTTTCTGAACTAGGGTGCACGTGTCATTCACAAGGTGAATCGCCGGCTAAAGCCTACGTGTCCTTTAGCGAAATGAATTGATCGGAGGTCACTGTTTGCTCATTGACTATGTGAGGGCAAGAATACAAGATGGATGCTGTATTCTAAAATGGATGCCATGATGTATCGGAAATGTGCTTGTAACAAGAGTGTTCTTGCTCATAGCATAGCGAAAACACCAGGATATACTATATGGATCATTTACGGTTCACTGGTACCGAAATTATAGGTTTACGACAACGTCGAAAACACGGGTTTCGAATTGTCACGGAACCTCAGAACCTGCTACTTCTTTGACTCATCCACTTCTTTTCGGGATATATACTAAGTCTAAAGTTTCACTAGCGAACCCCTTTGCTATCACCCAAGCTCCGATGAACCTGCTACTCCTCCCGTGTGACCCTTACTAGGTTATGCCACAGTAGAAGTTTTGCCAGCGAACTCTTTGCTATCATTTATTCAAACATATATTCAGAAAAACCCTAATTAGTGCTTCCAGCTCTGCCTAACCTGCACCAATTTTCCTACAGTAAGTGACCTCACCACGGCGTGGATTCTCTTCACCACCCGCTATTCAATTCCCCGGGGATTCCAGACAAACATTAAACAATTACTAACGAGTGGGTTAATACATTTATCAATACAATAGTAAGAAAAACAACTTAAAACATTTCATAATTTTCAAAGCAAAAACATTTCACGTGATCGATCAAATTATTATCAACAATATGTTCACAATTTTAGCAGCAAAATCTCTATTTAGCAGCAATAATTTTTAGCAGCATCCGACCTACCTACTTATCTTAACTAGTCCTACCTAAATTTAACTAGTCCCTAACCATTTCCTCTGCTACCAGAAAATTACTGATAGAGCGCGCAGGTCACCCAACCAACATATTCACCATATACGTATCGGGCCCATAAACTTTAATTTATCATATACATTAATCGGGTGACCTTACACTCTACTACCAGTAACCCTGGTTCCTTCCTATTTATTTCTACCTGTACCCGACTTACCAATCCACCGTTCCGGGTACCTAATGACCACAATGGATCAGGGAGCTAGCTGTAAAAGAAAGGCAGGCAACACAATACCAACTTTATATTTGGTGCAGGAGACTACTAGCCTCCTGCACTCGCGCTGCGTGCAAACGCTCTACCTGTATTTTAATAACTTTTAAATCCATTATATTGTTTTGCGTCGAGCGCTTGCTCTGTTTGCTTTTTCTTTGCCTGCGCCGCTTAGTGGGAATATTAGGGAGATCTCACCCGCATTTAACCTCTGCACACCCACACTTTGTGGGGTAGAAGGGACTCGGGGGCACTGCAAACTCATCGCGCCGGTTTCTGAGCGCCATTTTGGTTTGGGGGAAGGATTCTCCTCACGGAGCGCCATCTTGGGTGAGGGAGAGCCACTCGCCCTGCCAGGACCCACGCATTGGAGGAGGAGGTAATAAAAGTAGGTCCTCCTACCTCGTTTAGGCAGACTACTAGCCTCCTGCACTCGCGCTGCGTGCAAACGCTCTACCTGTATTTTAATAACTTTTAAATCCATTATATTGTTTTGCGTCGAGCGCTTGCTCTGTTTGCTTTTTCTTTGCCTGCGCCGCTTAGTGGGAATATTAGGGAGATCTCACCCGCATTTAACCTCTGCACACCCACACTTTGTGGGGTAGAAGGGACTCGGGGGCACTGCAAACTCATCGCGCCGGTTTCTGAGCGCCATTTTGGTTTGGGGGAAGGATTCTCCTCACGGAGCGCCATCTTGGGTGAGGGAGAGCCACTCGCCCTGCCAGGACCCACGTGACCTATTGGCCTGGGCCTTCTTAAGATGGCTGCTGGACAAGCGCGCAGCGACGGCGCGCAGCGGGTGCGCCGTAGGGGCGCCGGAGGTGCGCCAGAGGTAAGCCCGTTTGCGCCCGTTCGCGCAACGGACGCGCCGGGGTCCGGTCTCCCTGGACTTCCATCTCAGGGGACCATAATTTATACCCGAGATGAACTCTTAGGTGTTAACATCATTCCCCCGTCAAGAGGACGAGCAGCGGCTGTGGAGAAGCAGACGGACTCGTATAGATGTGGTCTCTTAAATGTGAGATCGCTGTGTTTGCATCACGGGGATATTGCCTTCATGATCGACTGCCATGAGTTGGATATTCTACTCATGACAGAGACATGGACAAGCTCGGACTGTGTAGTGGAGCTGGGATTAGCCTGCCCCTCCGGATATAAAATCAGGCACATCCCTCGGATTGGTGCTAGAGGAGGAGGACTGGGTTTGATTTTCAGAGAATCAATAGACCTATCCCTGATTGACATCAAGACTATTCCCGGGTGTGAACTATTAGCCTTTTCCCTGAATGATCAGGGGGGCGCTCTATTTACGGGTCTGCTCTGCTATAGACCTCCATCTAGCCCTATTTCAGCTGTGGCTGGGCTGATTGAGCTTATCCTGGATCTATCCACCTCCCATTCAAGGTTAATGGTACTGGGAGATTTTAATCTCTGGGCAGGTGGCTCTGGAGAGACGGCGCTCACAGATCTAACCCAGACCTGCCTGAGTATTCAGCTACAGCAGTTAGTTCTTACTCCCACCCATGTAAAGGGCCATATACTGGATCTAGTTTTCGCTGATCCAGAGTACTTAACTGTTCGGAACATCTTGCCACAATGCTGGACAGATCATGCGCTTGTGTCCTTCTCCCTTACGCCCAAGGCGGGGCGGGGGAAGAAGAGGAACCTAGCGGGGGTCAAATGCAGCAGACAATGGTCTAAACTCCTGAATCAGTCTCCTCTACCTCTATTACTTTCTGGGGGTTCCACTCTTGAGGAAAACGTAGACTTGAGCTACGAAAGACTGAGTCAACGGATTGTGTCCTCATTAGATTCCTTGGCCCCTTTACGGAAAATCAGAAACAGGCCGACCCCGGCCATGCCGTGGTTTTCCGAGGAGCTGTTCCAACTTAAACTCCAATGTAAGCGGGCCGAGCGCATCTGGAGAAAGAACTATTCGGACCTCGACCGGGTTCTTTACAAACAGGCCATGTCCATCTACAAAGCACAGATTAAAAGGGCGAAGGCTAGGTTTTTGGAAGAGTCTCTGCGGGTGGCAGTAAACAAATCACAGACTTTGTTTAAAATCGTGAAGGATCTGTCATGCCCTGCCACCACGGCCAATGCTATTCCCGCATCCCAGTCTCTGTGTAACTCATTGGCGCAGGCCTTTGAGGATAAAATCGCAGCCATTTTAAACAATCTTGGCGTTACATCTAGCGGTAATCCTCTAGAAGGCAATGAACTGCACCTTGAGTCTACTACAGAAATAACCCCTAGCGTTGCCAAGTTGGACTGTTTTCCATCTCCCACCTTTGAGGAATTCGTCTCCTTGGCTCACAGTGTGGCGTCGGGATCCCCTCTGGACCCGCTTCCACATAAATACTGGAAGCTGTTCCGGGAAGAGCTTTTCCCCCCGCTGTCTGCCATCTGTGAACAGTCCCTGGTTTCAGCACGGGTTCCAGACTGTTGGAAACTGGCCGTGGTTTCCCCTCTTCTTAAAAAGGCTACCTTGGATCCGGTGTGCCCAGCCAACTATCGACCTATTTCTTTGCTCCCGTTTCCAATAAAAATTCTGGAAAAATGGGTTACAAAACATCTGTCGAAGTATCTGGAGACCGGGTTCTGTCTGGATGAGGTTCAATTCGGCTTTAGACCGGCTCATGGGACCGAATCAGCGCTGGTGACTGTGTTAGACGATCTTAGGACGCGAGCCGACCATGGTAGAGCTGCCTTTTTAGTGCTGCTCGACATGTCGGCCGCGTTCGACACAGTCAACCACGAAATTCTGATCAAAAGGCTAGAGGAAGTGGGGGTGACAGGCCTTGCTCTGCAGTGGCTGACATCATACCTTGAAAATCGTCATCAGGTAGTGTCACTGCCTCCTTTCAAATCTGACATCAGGAAAGTGGAGCAAGGGGTCCCACAAGGGTCGGCCATCAGCCCTATCCTCTTTAATTTATATCTACGGCCATTAGTTGCGCTAATTAGATCTTTTGGCATAGCGGTGACGAATTATGCGGACGACACTCAACTTGTCTTCTCGCTTGAGGGCAAGGAAGCAGTGACGTTGGACATCTTCCACCGATGTATGCTCGCAACTGCCGACTGGCTGAATCAGAATTCGCTGCAGTTTAACAGCTCTAAGACAGAAGTCTTACACTGCACTACTGATCGTGTCCCTAGACCTCTTCCGCCGGACTTTTGGCCGCCTTCCTTCCAGAGCACGTCTGTGTCAGCTATGTCGGTCCGTAATCTGGGAGTGATGTTTGGGTCTAATCTCCAATTGGACGCAGCTGTTAGTAAAACTGTGAGTAACTGCATGGGATTGCTACGAATGCTGAGGAAGGTCCTCCCGATGCTTCCTTTGGACAGCAGACCAGAGGTGGTGAGAAGCATTATTGTAAGTCGTTTGGACTACTGTAATGCCCTTTTCCTCGGAGCACCAGCTACCTTGACAGGAAAACTGCAACGGGTGCAAAATCTTGCAGCCAAATTAGCGCTAGACCGTCGCCGTTTCGACTCTTCATCCCAGGCACTAAGGGACCTCCACTGGTTACCGGTCCTTCAGCGGATTGATTTTAAATCATTATGTATTGTATTTAGGGCCCTTCACGGACAAGGCCCTATTCCACTACAGAACATGTTCCATTGGTATACTCCGACCAGATCCCTTCGCTCGGCTTCTGCCTACCTGGCTGTGGTGCCTAAAGTTTTGAGATCACGATTGGGTGGCCGATCTTTTAGCTTTACGGCAGCTAGGCTATGGAATGCTCTTCCATTGGGATTGAGAAGCACAAATGATCTCAATTCTTTTAAGAAAAACTTAAAAACCCATCTTTTTCCCAAGGCTGGGTTACATTAGTTTCTTTGATCAGCACGTTGTGAAGCAGGTTTCTTATAGTCAAAGCGCCAGGATACCCGTTGGGTGACAGACCCGCGCTATAAAAGTATACCAATACATACATACATACATACATACATACATACATATTTCTTTGTATTCATTAAAGAACCACAAACTCAAGAAGTTTTAAAAGCTTTATCTAGAATTCAGATTCAGAAAGCATACAGTTTATAACTAATAGGCAATCAATAATCAAAATAACGAACAGCACATAACCATAAAGAAAGTAAATCAGGGCAACCATTTATGAGTCTTAAAGGAAGGTAAGAACATGGGAATATGCTAAGCAAATTTAGGGAATGGAATTCAAGAAAGTATAACTATTGATAGGGCAAACTTAGGCACAAACTCGAATTTTTACTACTGGGAGATACTTCAATAGTTGGATGAAAGTTTGGAAATCCTATACATCTATAGGAAGGGGAAAAAGGGAACACGCTATAATTCTAGCAACATTACTTCAAATCAGCTTGCAGGAGACAATTATAAACCACATTTATATGTCATAAACAGTATGGAGAAAGTTGCATAAAGGAAGGGTAACATAGGAACATGCTATAAAAAATAAAGTATGACTTCATTTAATAGTTTGCGAAAAGCATGGAAAATTAACATATGCAAAGGTATGTCTTTATTGAAGCAAAGACAGAAAAATAGAAGGTGCAGAATAGTCTTTTTAGCACTATAATTACCTAGACTGGTGTGAAGACCAACCCTGGCCATTGGTCAGTTAAGGACAGGAAAAACCCCAAGGAAGGACAGTCATCGACAGGACAGCAGGTGCAGAATGGACACCCCAGGACAGAACAGGAAACCCAGATTAGGACCAGGACAGGACCACCAAGGAACGACCAGCACCCGCAGTTCGGAAGCAACGCCTGCGCTCCACCCTCTCTGCAGCTATCGGCCAGAACCCCGATTGGGTTAGCGAATTCCCCAGCAAAGTGCTCCGCCAGCACTTAAGGTTTAGTAAAACCTCTTGAGTCTATGGAAATTACGAACAGAGTGCTCCGCAGCCCTCTGTATCAGTCACCTATTGAGTGCGTTGGGTCAGTGACAGGTCAGCTATTCGGACAAGTCGGACAATTTCTCTAGCTAAACCTAGGCTAGTTATACTGTTTTCGGGTCAGTGTACCCCGCCCCAAATGTTGCAAGTGTCAGAATCCCCAATTTCGATTGGTCCTCAAGTAGGATAGGTCAACACACCAATGACATTTGACTTCTACTAGCCGGGTTTTACATATTCTGGGACCGCCTATTGATTTTGGGGTTCCCATGACATGGTCTACAGAATACAATGGAAAACATTACAAATGTTGCAAATGTAGAACATTTCGGCTTCTTCGGCTGGGTGAAGGTGCATCTTCCCAGGCACGTCTTGGCTGCCACCTCTGGTTGGCAGTCATTCAATGTCACCGGCCGAAGTCTGTCATGCGCAGAACAGCATTTCAATATGGATTCTCGAGTATCCCATCAGACCCTCAGTACCGTGGTACATGAAAAGTAAGCGAAAACAAATTAAAACATAGAAATAAATGAATACACTGTATACCATGAATAGCTACTCTATCCCCCTTACTTTATAATATCTATAGCGTGAGAGATTAGTGCAAACGGACAATAACATGAAAATATCAGCGCAAGCTTCACCATGTGAGGACACAAACAGCCATCTTAAAAGCAAGTGCGCAAGCGCAAAGTTTCCCACCAAAACTGCAAGTACGTCATGTCACGTGAGTGTGACTAACGCATGCGCAGAAAGAAAACCCGCCAAGCAGCGGCCATTTTAGATACAAACGTTATTGAGTTAGTAAACACATCCGCAAGCGTCACTAGGACACCCCAATGTCAGAATAAAGGGAAATTAGTATGACAGACAGGTTGAATTACGTTGTTACATGTTATTTCGAGGTTCATGAATCCAAGCAAGTCACGTAATATGCGAATCCTTGCTCCATCAGTGCCATTGGTTCATTGTGAATCAGCCCATCAATACTTGTACTCCAAATCTGACCACAAATGCTTTGAGGGGCCAGTGAAGCAAATTGAACGAAATGGCAGAGGTAGACGAAGTTACATTATGTGACTATTGGCGTAATTTATCATGGGAAGTCATGTCACAGGTCCATACACCCAGATAGCATCACATGGAATGGTTTTGGAATTCAAATAATGACATTGAATAGATGTTCTTGATGAGGCAGCTTGATGTATCTTATTATATCCTGGTTCTAATTGTCTTCTTTTTGATGGGTTCATTGAGTGGAGCTCTAAGAGAAAAACATTGCTATGGCCTTATGCTGGTTGAATCTACAGTATGTCATATTCACCTCTGCACTTAAAGTATGTTTGACAACGCATCATATAAGAAACATTCTCTGGTCCATCATTTTCATCACTGGCCAACTGGTCTTTTGTGTTTTGTTATTTACTATTTCTAGACCACTCGTACACTAGAGTTCTTGGAGCTAAAAGAAAATCATGAATTAAAAAAAGTTAATAAAAAGGAGTCTTGTCAGTGCCTTATGAAAATCATATTCTGAGGGAGTGGAATGCAGAGAAATTGGTAGATTATTCCATTCCCCACCAGTACTGAAGGTCATCAACATCTCCTTCGAAACAGCGACATTCCCGGAAAGCTGGAAGCACGCCAAAATCAACGCCCTCATCAAGAAGCCCAAGGCGGATCCCATGGACCTCAAGAACTTCCGGACCATCTCCCTGCTCCCGTTCCCGGCAAAGGTCATCGGGAAGACAATAACATCTTGGACCCGCCCCAGTCCGGATTCAGACGAAACCACCGCACGAGACAGCCTTCATCGCCGCCACAGACGACATCAGGTGCCAATTTGACAACAGCGAAACATCAGCCCTCATCCTCCTGGACCTGTCGGCCGCCTTCGACAAGGTCTGCCATCACACTCGAAAGACACGCCTCCGAGAAGCTGGAATCCAGGAGAAGGCCCTTGACTGGACCACGTCCTTCCTTTCCGGCAGAACCCAGAGCGTCCGCCTCCCACCCTTCCAATCAGAAGCCACCGACATCATCTGTAGCATCCCCCAGCCAGATGCTGTTCAACATCTACATAGTCCCCCTTGCACAAATGGCCCGCCATCACGACCTCAACATCATCTCCAACGCCAACGACACCCAACTCATCCTCTCCCTCACCAAGGACCCACACACCACCAAAACCAACCTCCACGAGGGAAAGAAGGCCGTCGCCGACTAGATGAGGAGCAACCGTCTGAAGCTGAACTCGGACAAGACGGAGGTACTCATCCTCGGACCCACCCCCTCAGCCTGGGACGACTCCTGGTGGCCGACCACACTGGGAATAGCACCAACACCCACCGACCATGCACTCGACTCCTCCCTCTCCATGGCTAAGCAGCTCAACACCGTCTCCTCCTTCTGCTACAACACTCTCCGCATGCTCCACAGGATCTACAAGTGGATCCCGACCGAAACAAGAAGACGGTGACACAGGCTCTCGTCAGCAGCAGACTGGACTACCGCAACTCACTCTACGCAGGAATCCCAGCCAAACACCTACGACGACTACAACACATCCAAAACGCCCCGCCCGACTGATCGTCAATGTCCCCCACTGCAGCCACATCACCCCCCCATCTGAGAGACCTACACTCGCTCCCCGTCGACAAGAAGATCACCTTCAAGCTCCTCATCCACGCACACAAAGCACTTCACAACACCGGACCATCCTACTTTAACACCAGACTCAGCTTCTACACCCCCACCCGCTCCACCAGCCTCGCCCTCGCCACTGTCCTCCGCATCCAACGAACGACCTCCGGTGGCAGATCCTTCTCCTAGCTCGCAGCCAAGACCCGGAACACCCTCCCTACCCACATACGGCAGACCCAATACTCGCCTTCAGAAGACTCCTCAAGAACTGGCTCTTTGAGCAGTAGCAGCACCCCCCCTCCCCTCAGCACCTTGAGACCCTCATGGGTAAGTAGCGCGCTCTACAAGTACTCTGATTGATTGATTGATTGATTGATTGAGTACTTACTTACTGCCAGTTATGCTGACTGGCATATTTAGCAGCAACAAAGGCCCTCCACCTCTGTCTGTCTTGGGCAAGTTTCTGAATGGTGCCTCAGCTGTAGTTCAGGGTCTTCATTTCTGTTTCACTAGTTTGCCTCCAAGTGTTCTTTGGCCTGCCTCCCTTCCGTTTGTCTTGGGGTGCAGTGGAGAGCTGTTTTTGTGATTGAATCTTATTCTCTTCTGATGGTGTGTCCAATGCATCTCCATCTTTTGCTCATAATAATGGTTGCTGTGCTCTCTTTGTTATTGGAGTTGGTTCACAGCTAGAAAATGCGTAAGATTCCTCTCAGTTTATTCGTGTGGAACACTGACAGTTTTGTGATCCACCTGTATTCTGATCCATAGGAATGAGTGGACAGAAGCAGCTCTGGTGTCGGTGCTGTCCTGTCATGACCTCCACATATTGTTCAACATACTGAAGGCATTCCCGGCTTTCCTTAGTCTGCTCTTGATGTCACTACCTTCCCCACCATCATGTCTGATAGTACTGCATAGGTAGGCAAACTCTTCAGATATGGCTAGGTCCTGTCCATCTACCTTTATTGGTGAAGGGTTTGGGATATTGAATGGCATGACCACTGATTTCTTCATATTGATCTTCAGGCCCACTTGCTGTGCATAGATGGTGAAGTTAAACATCTGTTCCTGCATATGCTGGTCTGTGTGAAAGAGCAAGCCTAGGTCATCTGCAAAGTCTAAGTCCTCCAGTGTAGATGATAAGGTCTAGCTGATACCGCTGGCTTGGTGTTCTGTTGAGCGTCACATCACCCAGTCAATGACTAGGTTGCAAAGAAACACTAACATTACTCATCCCTGTCTCACACTGGTCTTGACTTCAAAGCTATAGTAACTATCTCCCACCTTGCAGGTAAAATTACCATAATAGCTCTTGGTGAGGAGAACTAGCTGCTGCGGTATGCCATAGGCTATTAGTATATATCAGATGCCATCACAGTGGATACTGTCAAAGGTTTTCTCGAAATCAATGAAGTTAATGTATAGTTGCCGCTGCAACTCCGTGCACTTCCCTATGATGTTGCATAGAGTAAGGATCTGATCAACACGCTCTCTGCCCTTGTGGAAGAAAGCCTGCTATTTTCTTAGGAAGTGGGTGCAACCAAGGTTTACGCACAAACAGACAGGACCCAAATTGTAGCTACTAACACAACCCTAGTCGGTGGCTTCACCCAAGGAAACATCTGGAATGAGATAGATATTCACAAAATGAAAGGGATTCGTGCCTTCAAAATTGACTTTAATCTCAGGGCATGACAAATAGTTCGAGTTAATCGTCTGTGAAAGGGAATAACCATAGAGAGTGTGAAGGGTGAGAGCTTGAAAAAAGTAAGCACCACAGCATGCAGCGAGTTAAAAGTATCTGTAGGAGATTACGAGCTGTTGCAGAGGGCTCCCTATTAAGGTGTGTAATAGACGCGACTACAAACATGAATGAAGCAAAAGGGAAGCCGGAAAAAGAAAAAGAATAGGAAAGACCTTTTTGCTTCCTTCCTGTACACCACAACGACAGACAGTGTCAAGTCGCTTTGATACCAATTTAAGTTTGGGGATTACACCACCCTGAGATTGAAGTGAATTTTGAAGGCACAAAACTCTTTCATTTTGTGAATACCTGCTATTTTGTTACCTGCTTGTCCACTGCATCAGAAAGGAGCTACATAATGATTTTCACCAGGATTTTACTTGGGATTGGCAGAAGGGTGATTCGACACAAGTAGTTACAGTCATCCATCTTTGAAATCTGGATGATAATGCCTTCCTTCTAGTTATTTGATACTTTCTTTCCTTTCCAAATCAATGTAATCAGTGGTTGGAGCCTTTTATCTTATGTCCCTTGGGGACATGCCACAAGCTATCAGGGATTGCTGTATCAGCCAGTTCCTGTTTTTCCTGCTGCATTATTTCTGCATATTAAGTTTCTTTAGGACTCCGAAATTCATGGACTTATTTTTATGGCAGAGCTAATTTTCGTATCTTCATCTCTCTCTCTCAGGCTCCCCATACAGGTTGAGTTCCTGCAGGATTCGAAACGTCATCTACTTTTTAATCACGGACACACTATACATTTTGTTCACTGTATTGACAGGCATTGTTACTCTTGTCTTTTTGATACACATGTTAATCATGTTTAATCACTTTTGTCTATCACCTATAAGAAAGCACCAAGCACGTTTACACTACCACCCAATATGTCACTCTTTTTATGAATGTAGAAAACAATAATATCTCACAATTTGTCCTAAATGTAAATAAACCATTCATTTGCAATCATTGTTCTAACTGAGTTCAAGGACCACTGTCTATTTCTACTAATTCTACACATGGAACACCTGCCACTCTACACATGGAAACCACCACATAAATTTGTAGAATACTTTGTGATTTAGTGACGCTCACTCGTGTTGCACTGAGACTCCCCATCACAAAGCCTGGCTTGCTCTATTGATGCCAGGTTGCATCATGCAGTGACACCCTACTAGAGTCACTTACGCTTTTAACATAATATGCGTTGCGCTCCACTGTTACTCCAAATACTGGTGTGGCTTACTTGAGTGCACTCCTTTGTGCAGTACTCCACTTATGTTCAATATGTTCTGGTCGCACAATTAAGGTGAGATCCTTGACTTGTGTTACAGTTCTTCCAGAACTCAGCACACAATCTCCACCAGGAAGTTTCTGAATACTTATGCAGTTGTGTTGAGGGGAAATTCTTTCCTTTTCACTATTTGTCAGTGTGACAAAATCCAAACTACAGGCAGATGCAAGAGTTGAGATGGGATTCTGTTTGTTCTGCAGAAACCACCAACAGCCATTTCCTAACTGTCCACTGTAGGATATCTCTGTCTCTCTCTATCTCTCTCTCTCTCTTTCTTTCTTTCTCTCTCTCTCTCTCTCTCCCTCTCTCTCTCTCTCTCTCCACAGTAAAGTCACTGAGTCCCAGAACCAAGTCAAAGGTAGGGCCCCGCAAGTGCATTAAAGACACCACTTGGAACAGATGGGGCCATGTACACAGTAGTAGTGAAATAATTGACCCTTGTGACTTCATCAATAAGTAGCTCCGCTCGCCGCACAGCTCCGCCTGGTAGCTGTTGCCTCCTGACTCTTCCAGGTCCTGAGTTTGAGGCCCTCCTCCACCCCCATACACCCACCTGTGTCTCATCCCTGGTGTTCCAGTGGGGGAGCATCTGTGCTCTGCTTTCTGCCTTTTCGCCCCTGATCTCTTCTTTCCTTAATTTAATCTTTTCTGCCTTTCTGTCAATTTCTTTCTCTTTACACACTTGTGCACTTTTAGCATCTTTTTTCTTGCCATGTCCCCACCACTACTCATCCCCCATGGCCCTGCACCACTCCAGTGCTGCTTTCGCCACCTCCCAACTGTCCAGACCGCCCCCTCGTTGTACTTAATGATGGCTGCTGCGCGGTGAAGGAGCTGTCTTACTGACTTTGTGAGTAAGTAGCTTCTCTCGCCACACAGCTCTGCCTGGTAGCTGTTGCCCCCTGCTTCTTCCAGGTCCTGAGTTTGAAGCCATCCTCTACACCCAGGCACACACCTGTGCCTTATCCCTTGTGGTCCAGTGATCCTCTGATCTCTTCCTTTCCTTAATTTAATCTTTTCTGCCTTTCTGTCACTTTCTTTCTACTTCTGCACTTTTTACACCTTTTTTTTCTTGCTGCGTCCCCAAAGCTGCCAATCTTCTGCGGCCGTACCCTCCTCCAGCACCGCTTTCCCACTTTTCCTGCCTCTCAGTTGTCCAGCCCTCCCCCTCACGCTACTTAATGGTGGCTACTGCGCTGCCGCACCAAAGGTGCGCCAAAGGCAAGCCCATCTGTGCCGGTCCACGACCAGCGCCACAGACCCTGGTCCTGGGGCCATCCACCACTATGATGTCACCACCCTCCACACCCTCAACATCGGATGCCACTGCGCCTTCCACCTCACATTGCCGAAGAACAGCTAAGGACCGTTCACCTGCTTCACCTGCAACTGAACCTTCACTGGCCTCCGCACACCAGACCTACCGACGGCACGACCCTCAATTATGGGACCCAACCACCTCAGATGTATCCTACTCAACACCCGCTCCCTCAAAAGACACAGTGTGGAGATCTGGGACCTGCTCTACTACACCTCCCCCAGTGTCACCTTCTTCACAGAAACCTGGATGAACTCGAGCTCGGCCCTGGACATCGCAATCGTCATCCCCAATGGCTACAAAATCATCCATTAGGAACGCATATTAATCATACACAAAGACACCCGCCACTTACAGATCCAGGCCAACCAATCTTCTCTGCAAGCAACAACATCTCTGGCATCCACACCCCTGAAACACAATGGACCAATCACCACTGCACATACTTCTCCTTCTCCAAACCCACGATACGCCACCAAGCCTACTGCAATCTTCGCAGAAGCTGGAACGAGGTCCCCGAAGACCAGCGTACCACCTCCCTCAGCAAGACCCCACCACAGAGATCCCTGGGCGCCAACACCACAGCACGTAACCTCCACCACTGGATCTCCGACTGCGCTAACACACTGGACCGTGCCAAGAAACTCTCAGGCCAGCAGCCTTCCAAGAAAGCCATCTGGTTCTCTTCCACCCTCCAAGAGTCCAGACGCACCTGCAGTTGGCTCGAGAAAAGATAGAGGAGCAGCAAGATCAAGGCAGACCACACAGACTTCAAATCTACCATCACCACACACCACCACCTCATCAGAACAACAAAGAAAGCAGCCATCAAGAAACGCATCAATGACAACATACACAGCAGCAAAGAATTCCCTGCAATAGTCAAAGAATTTGCCAAACCCAGCACAGAGAAAGCAGACATCCCCCAACCCAATATCTGTGCAACAAAATCGCCACATTCTTCCACCGCAAGATCAAGGAGATCTACAATAGCTTCGCAACCCAAGACTCACCCACCCCACTCACAACCACTGCACCCAAAGGCTTCAGCCCCAGCAGACCATGACGAACTGGACTATCCTCACCTTTGACGACACCTTCAGAATCATGAAGAGCATCCACTTCGGAGCCCCCTCAGATCCCTGGCCCCACCACATCTTCAGCAGAGCCGGCACCTCCATTTCACCCAAACTCTGCTGCACCATCAACTGCTCCATCGAGCCTGCAATTTTTCCAGAAGACTGGAAGCACGCAGAGATCAGCCCCTTGCTGAACAAAAACCTTCTGCCGACCCGACGGACTTCAAGAACTAGAGACCCATCTCTCAGCTTCCCTTTCCAACCAAAGTCATTGAGAAAGC
The DNA here is from genome assembly GCF_964261635.1 of Lissotriton helveticus. Taxonomy (NCBI): domain Eukaryota; kingdom Metazoa; phylum Chordata; class Amphibia; order Caudata; family Salamandridae; genus Lissotriton; species Lissotriton helveticus. The sequence goes on along the minus strand of NC_136070.1, from coordinate 683,784,446 downwards.
CGTCAACATCCAGCTCTTCGTGTTCGTTGAAACAAATAACATCCTGGACCTCTCACAATCGGGCTTCAAAAGCAACCACACCACTGTAACCTCTCTTTTCATTGCTACAGAAGATATCCGCACCCTCCTCGACCAAGACAAGACTACAGCGCTCATTCTCCTGGACCTCTCAGACCCCTTTGACACTGTCTCATACCACACATCTTGTGCAAGACTCCACAATGCCGGCAACCAAGACAAAACACTAGAATGGATCTGCTCCTTCCTCACCAGCCGAACGCAGAGAGTCAGACTTCCACTGTTCAAATCAGAACCCACAGAGATTCACTGCGGAGTGCCTCGGGAATCTTCCTTGAGGCCCACCGTCTTAAACATCTACATGACCACACTTCACCGCCCACCACAATGCTGGGAATGCACTGTGTGCAGCGTCATGCACAAGGTGACAGGCACTGTACGGTGCCTGCCACCTTGTCCAAGACAATGTAGGGGGGTACCCCCCACCCCCCAATAACCTGGGGGCCCGCAACGGGCTCCCGAAAGCAGATACCGCATGGCTTTCCATGGCGGGGTCTCTAGCAGACACTGCCATCATATCTGTCCCCTTCTCCACCCGGTCAACTGGTCGACTGGTGGATAATCGGCGGACAGTCTTTCCGTCCGCTGGGGTCCACCCGCCATACTAATATGGCGGCAGGAATTGGGTGGCGGGCTGGGTATGATGTAGGGCGGATCGCCACCGCCATGCGGGCGGTGTTGACCTGCTCTACATCCTAATGGACCCCCAAGTTCTGTTTGTTGCTCTCACAGTGCTTCCAGTCATCAAGCTAAGGGTACCGACTTAATTTTTACCCTACAGTTTCAAATTCACATTTACAGAACGTTTTAAATGTTAATATGCAAACTTAGCTTTTTTAATGTGTATATATATATGCCCATTCTTGATATTGATGAAGAGCTTGGTTTTTTAGTAGCCGAAAGACTGCGCACACTGAGACCGCGTCAAAAAAATGCAGCAACACCCGCAGAAATAAAAAAAGACGTGAAAGGAGAAGGAAACACAAACAAAGGGGGACAGAGTAAAAAGACAAACCAACCATGGAAAAAGAGGAAGTAGAGATAGGGAGATCCATTGTGAACCTATCGGATGTAGTCCTCACACAAGCGGAACAGCAACTTTTGGGGCTTGGTTTGAACTTCTGCCCGAACAAAATTTCCAATATGCCTCGGGAATCCTCCTTGAGGCCCACCGTCTTAAACATCTACATGACCACACTTCAGAAGACAAAGACTCAAAATTGTCTCCTATGCCGACGACACCCAGCTGCTTCTCCTCCTCAAAGATGAACCCAGAGCCACCAAGAGCAACTTCCACGAAGGGAAGAATGCAGTTGTCACCTGGATGAGGCCTCAAGCTTAACTCAGACAAGACCAAAGTCCTGTCCTGGGCTCCTCCCTTTCTGCCTGGGATGACTCTTGGTGGCCTGAGCGCTCGAAATACTCCCACATCCACGTACCACACACGAAACCTCAGCATCATCCTGGACTCCTCACTCCCAATGAACTGCCAAATCAAGCCTTCTCATCCTCCTGCTTCCACATCCTCCACCTTCTTCGTAAAATCTTCAAGTGGAAGCCCACCATGTCCAGAAAAATGGTCACCCATGCACTCATCAGCATCAGACTCAACTACGGAAACAAACTCCATATCGGCACCACCCAGAAATTCCCCAAAAACAGACTGTAAACCATCCAGAATGCATCAGCCAGACTCATCCTGAACATCCCACGCTGCAACCACATTACCAGCCACCTGAGAGACCATCACTTGCTTCCTGTCAAGAAGAGAATCACCTTCAAGCTTCTCAAGCAAACATACAAAGCCCTGAATGACGCCAGACCTGAACACCTCCCCTTCAACACTCCCACCAGACATCTCCATTCCATACAACAGGCTCTGACCACCGTCCCATGGATCTGCGAGACCACGGCTAGCTGAAGTTCCTTCTCCTACAATGCTGTGCATACCTGGAACTCCCTGCCTCAGCACCTCAGGCAATCACCATTGCTACCACAATTCAGGAAGGACCTCAAGACCTGGCTCTTTGACTGAACCGCAGAAGTGCCTTGAGAAACTCATGGGTGAGTAGTTGCCCTTTATAAGATTCTAATTGATTAATTGTGATACACCACAGCTAATAGATTTAGGATCATATTACATGATGGTAGAAACGTGGTCTGGATCAGATTAATACCAAAGGTTCAAATCCACTTCACAGATAGATGGCTATACCCCCCTGAGACCTTGTCTAAATCTTCGTTTTAATGGAAAGTTTGGAGTTTTTCAATATTGATTCTATTTTCTAAAAGATAAAGTGATATTTAGACTCTAGCATTTTGCTTCATCTTTTTAGCTCTTTGTGCATGCTCGCTTCATTATTTGAGGCTACAAATCACAGATACTAAGGGGCCGATTAGGATTGGGGCAGACGAAACCCTAGCGGTGCTGGGACCAGCCGCCAGTGGTGCGGCGTTCACGCACCGGCGATTAGGATGCCACCGCCACCGTGGCGGAGGAATCCTTTATTCCCAGCATTGTGGCGGGCGGTGCTCACTGCACCGCCCACCACAATGCTGGGAATGCACTGTGTGCAGCGTCATGCACAAGGTGACAGGCACTGTACGGTGCCTGCCACCTTGTCCAAGACAATGTAGGGGGGTACCCCCCACCCCCCACCCCCCAATAACCTGGGGGCCCGCAACGGGCTCCCGAAAGCAGATTCCGCATGGCTTTCCATGGCGGGGTCTCTGCCATGGAAAGCCATGATGGATGGAGGTGTCTAGCAGACACTGCCATCATATCTGTCCCCTTCTCCACCCGGTCAACTGGTCGACTGGTGGATAATCGGCGGACAGTCTTTCCGTCCGCTGGGGTCCACCCGCCATACTAATATGGCGGCAGGAATTGGGTGGCGGGCTGGGTATGATGTAGGGCAGATCGCCACCGCCATGCGGGCGGTGTTGACCTGCTCTACATCCTAATGGACCCCCAAGTTCTGTTTGTTGCTCTCACAGTGCTTCCAGTCATCAAGCTAAGGGTACCAACTTAATTTTTACCCTACAGTTTCAAATTCACATTTACAGAACGTTTTAAATGTTAATATGCAAATTTAGCTTTTTTAATGTGTATATATATATGCCCATTCTTGATATTGATGAAGAGCTTGGTTTTTTAGTAGCCGAAAGACTGCGCACACTGAGACCGCGTCAAAAAAATGCAGCAACACCCGCAGAAATAAAAAAAGACGCGAAAGGAGAAGGAAACACAAACAAAGGGGGACAGAGTAAAAAGACAAACCAACCATGGAAAAAGAGGAAGTAGAGATAGGGAGATCCATTGTGAACCTATCGGATGTAGTCCTCACACAAGCGGAACAGCAACTTTTGGGGCTTGGTTTGAACTTCTGCCCCGAACAAAATTTCCAATATGCCTCCACTAGAGTCGATGTGTATCGATACATTCGCAAATTAAAGCTGAAAAAATTCTTTACGCTACAGAAATTAAAGTCTACTATTGGTACTGAAGACAACAACAGTACCAACAACACTGATAAGGAACCTCAATTATCAGTATGTGATGTACCAGTTTTTCTTGACATGTATGATCTCAACCGTGCAACAAACTCTCAAACAATGGGAGGTGATGGTGATACAATCACACAAAAAAGACTAGAAAAAATCAATATGATTCAAAAAGGTGCAGGTATCACGCCATTCAAAGGGAAATCAGATTTTGTACCTATCATGACAAAAGATGCGGTGGATGTTTTCCAAGATTGTATTATCACAGACATCAAAGATTTGTACAAAAAAATTAACAAACAAAAGAAAAAGAAGTATAATGTGCAAAAGGCCAAATACTTTGAACTTATGAAAAAGCTAAAAGATAACCCCAACATAATAGTGAAAACTGCAGACAAAGGGGGTAACATCGTTATTTGGCCCAAATCGGATTATACTATAGAGGCACAAAGGCAGCTACAAGACCCTGCTTGCTACATAAAATCAACCAACAAAGAGTATTTGAAGGCAAATGAAAGCTTACACAAACTGCTTCTAAAATATCGCAGGGAAGGCCTCATCTCAGCGGACGAATACAAATTTATGTACAATGAATATCCAGTCTTGCCAGTCCTCTACCTTATCCCAAAGATTCACAAAGGGACATCGACTGTTCCCGGCAGGCCCATTATCTCCGCCATAAACAGCTGTGGAGAAAATGTGGGTCAATATATTGATTTCTTTCTACAAAATTGGGTCAATAACCTTCCCAGTTTTGTCCGGGACACAAGCGACTTTTTGGCCAAAATAGAAGACTTGGATTGGCAAGAAGACATGCTGCTGATCACTCTTGATGTTGAACAAATATACACGAGCATTGCTCATTCTTGTGGTCTAAATGCAGTTACTTACTTTCTTGGTCTACGACCTGCTGAATTTTATGAACATAATAAGGTGATCCTGGGCTAATTGAGTGGTGTCTGGGCAATAATTATTTTTCATTTAGCAAGGAGATTTGGAGACAGCTGAGAGGTGTGGCTATGGGGGCCTGCTTCTCCCCCAGCTATGCGTGTTTACACGTCGGCTGGTGGGAGGAGCGGGTCCTCAATGTTACACATCAAGTATGGGTACGGGAGAAAATTGTAAAGTATCTCCGCTATATTGACGACATCTTTATTGTTTGGCAGGGTGATGAAAATGAAGCCCGTATATTTATTGATGATATTAATCACAATCCCCTTAATTTGAAATTCACCTCTAATATCAGTGCCAAACAAGCAGAATTTTTGGATGTCAAAATTTACATAGATGACAATAGGCGGATACAAACCACCCTACATAGAAAGGCCACGGCAGGTAACACCACGCTCCATGCCTCTAGTCTTCACCCCAGGCATACTATCCACAGCATACCTTACGGAGAAATCCTAAGGCTAAAAAGAATATGTAGTTCCACTGAGGATTTTGATAAATGTGCCATTGAGCTAAAACATCGAATGAAGGCCCGTGGATACTCAGACCGACTGTTCAATCAATCATTGATCAAAGCAGAAAGTCGCTCTAGAGCTAGTCTATTTTCAGACACCACAAACAGCAATGATATGGCCACTGACTGTGCCAGCGTAAATAGCTTAGACTGTCCCAGGTTCATAACAGATTATAGCAGTCAGGAGACCAAAATCAGACAAATAATCAACCGGAACTGGTCTACTGTTCTAACAGACACCGTTTTGGGATGCATGTTGCCAAATAAACCTTTGGTCACTTTCAGGCGGGCACAGAGTATGGGTGCAGTTCTGGACCAAAGTAGTCCAGAACTACAACAAAAATCTAATTGGTTATTACCAGTGGGGTTCCGAAAATGCTCGACTTGCAGAGCGTGCAAGTTTGGAATTAACAAAACACACTACAGAACCCCATTTTCCCCCAGTGAAATTCCGATTAGAGGCAGCCATACCTGCAAGACGGAATATGCAGTATATGTCCTGACGTGCACTTGTGGCCTTAATTATATAGGCAGCACAAAACAGCAAGTGCACGTGAGGATTCTACAACATATCCGCGCCATCTTACACTGTGATCAGGCATACCCGGTGGCTCGCCACTTTGAGAGCATACATAATAAAGACATCAATTGTCCCTCATATTATGTGGTGGCTTCTGTCCCTAAACTCAGAAGGGGAGGTAACCGCGAGCTCAAATTGAGGCGGCTTGAGTCAAGTTTGATCCTCGAGTACGACAGTAAGTGGCCCAATGGGCTAAATAATACTGAGGATTTGCGCCACTTCCTTTAAAGACTCGCCTCCCAGGTGGTCAAGACATCTTACCTGCATCCCGCCAGCTCCCTAGATATGTCAGGTTCCCTGTGATCTAGGGAGATAACTATTGTGTCAGCATTTTGTGTGCAAATTACTGAGTTCATGTATAACAGCAGTAGTGGTCAGTCAAGTTCCTTGTTGGCCACTCCAATGATAATTTCAGCATTTCCGCTTCCTTATGTATATAGCAATCAATTGATTTGATATATAGATATATTTTTATGATTCTAGATGTGTGATCTTTTAGCACTTTTTTTACACAGGGTGTTTTTACCATATAAAAAAACAGTTTTTTCTATATATGATGTAGTATTTAAACTAGTATTAAATGTTTTAATATATGCTTTTACGTAACATATGTAAGGCAAATATTTTCCTGCAATGTCGTAATTAGCATTTATGCATTACATACACAGGTTACTACTATTATGCACTTTTCACACTTCTTTCCTCTCCCTTTTTCTGCATTTTTTCATCAGTGATGTCATCAGTGATGTCACTGACCATGTCATGAATGATGTAATATGTAACATCATCAGCAGTGGATTGCTGGTGCGCGATATATAGTTAGTGCAACTAACTATATATGCGAATTTCAATGGTTTTGTGTGAGTAAAATAAGGTTTTGATAATGCTAATTCCTAACTATATATGGTTTTTTCAGTGAATTTTCTAGGTTTTGTAAATGCTAATTCCTAACTATATATAGTCTATAACCTATGGTTTTTTTCAGTGAATTTCAATGTTTTTTTAATAGCAAATATCAAATGGTGTAAAATATTTTCTTCTTTTAAAGGAAAAATATATTTTATATGTATCTAATTTAATTTTTTTATGTCTTAAATTTTTTTTTATTATTATTTTTTTGTTTCGCTACCGGTCCGCGCACCGGGTAGCTTCCCGTTAGCTCAATTTGGTTCCGCGACCCGATCCGCGCACCGGGAAACGTTCCGTTAGCGCAACTCCCGCGATCGAACACAACATCGTGACGCGTCGCGTAAGCGTGACGTATCGCGTTGCCGCGTAATGCGTCTTATGACACGCTGCGTTAGCGCACCCGGAAGCGCTTCGGTCCGCGTCCCGAGGCGTGAAACGCAACACCCCGGAAGAGAACCGGGCGCGGAACGGGACGCGTAACGTAAGCGTAACAGGTCATGTGACCTGAAAATAACACTTTTCATTGGTTCATTACATTTTTTTTTCACAAATGATGAAAGCCCCACCTTTTTTCCTCACTCTGACTTTCATCTTTGTGAGAGGAAGACCTACTTTCCATATTTTCTAAAATGGCAAGTGTTGTAGCTGCAGCTGCTGGAGCCAATCCACCACCACCACCACCACCAAAAAAGGATGGACCACCTCCTCAGGTCATCCTTAATCAAGAGGAGGAAGAAGAGGAAGAAGAGGAAGAGGAGCAAGAGAGGAGGCATTTTTTGCCTGAAGAGCCAAGGAGATCCCATGTGAAGGATAATTATATCTGGCAATTCTACACATTTCCCCGGGGCCAAAAAAAAGTAAATGCCTGCTACGTCACATGTCTGATCTGCGACACATTTCTGTCCAGATGAACTGATAAAAAGTACAGCTTCGGGAATTACACCATGCATCGGCACATGGAGAGGTGGCACCCTATAAATTATAGTGCTGCGCAGGTACGGGACCTGCAGGAAAACCCCCCTCCTGTGGCCAGTACATCAACCGAACAGGCAGTGACGGGACCAGAGGCGAGGGAGACGGTCCCAAACATCCAGATGAACTTCGGGGACCTGAAGCAAGTCTGCATTTTTTGCGGCAAATTAATTTGCTATGGGGAGAGAAGCATAAATCTAGTCAACAGAGCTTTTGAAAATCATAAATGTACAAAATGCCCCAGAAAGTAAATAATCTTTTTTTTTGTTGCTCCTGTTGAGCTCTTTATAATGAATGATTTTCGTTTCCCCCCCCAAAAAAACAAAAAAAATATAAAACCGTTCAAAAAATACAAAAAAAGTAAAAAAAAATTCAGAAAAATAATAAAAAAAATATAAAACAACAAAAACAATTAAAAAAAAGTTCTTTTCAGAACTACCTCCCATTTATAAAAAATTGCTAGAATGTTTAGCACTCTGGCAACCTCTATTTCTTTTGATTCGCTCCCGGTTCGCGCGCCGGTACGCGAACCGGAAGCGAAACAGAAAAAAAAAATTAAAAAAAGGAAGAGTGAGTATAAGGGAAGGAAACAGAGAGTAATGTTAAAAGAAAGACAGCTAGAGGGAGTAACACAGAGATACTGTTTAATAGATCTATTTACCAAAGAAAAGATGTAAGAGGGTATAATTGAGAAAAACAAAATAGATAAGGAAGTGAAAGAAAAAAAGGAGAGTAGAAGAATAATAAACAAGAGTTTCTTGGAGAATGTGAGTGAATGTTCAAATTAAGAAGCAAAACAGTAAAGGATGTGGAATGAGAGGTAGGGATAGAACCGGACTAAAAGAACAACCCTGAGGAAAAGTGTTAAGAAAACAGTGAGCGAAAGTAAATAGGAATAAAACAAGATGTATGACAGTGACTAAGGTTAAAACATGTGGAATAACAGAGAGAAAAAACAGAAAGCAGAAAAGAAGAAGTGACAGAAAAGGAATAATTGAAACAGCAAAGAAATGTAAATAACAGTGTGCTTAAACTACAGGGAGAAAGCATAATGAACAAGTAGTGAAAGAGTGATGAGTCAGAGACAGTGAGAGTAATAGAGACGGAGTGAGTGAACAGGAGTGAGGAACTATGAGAACAGAGGGACTGAGAAAAGGAGTGGAAGGAGTAGAGTAAGTAAGTAATAGAAAAAGGAATGAGGGAAGTAGCAAAGGCAGGAAACTGAGGGTTAAAGAAATGAAGCAGTGGAACTAATAGAAGTCAAATGTGATAGAGATGCAACGGAAAGAGTACAAAACACTTACCTTATAATTGTCGTTAACTTAGTCACTTGTTATTTTTATACTTTCAATCTGTGAAAGAAAGAACAAAAATTTGAAAAATATTAAAACATGTATTTAAAAATTAGAAAAGACAAGGGAAAAGATTGAAAATCATCCAATTTTACAAAGAAATAAAGTTAGAGATAAACATGCAGAAAGAAAGAGAAAGAATTGGTGATAGACAGACAGAGAGAAAAAGAAATTGTAATAGAGGAAATTAATAAGAGGAAAAAAAGGAAGATACTTTCAGTGACAGAAAAGAAGGATAGAAGAGAAAACTAAATTGAAGTTGTGTAAGGTACTAAAAGAAAGTGAGTAAGGTAAACTATATAAGGAAAGGGTGAATAAGGAAAAGAGAGTGAGGGAGAGAGGAGACAGAGGAAGTGAAGGAAAGAGTGTCAGATACAGACTGAGTAAGGCAACAAAGAAAGATAAATGAGTGAGGGTGAGTTATACTAACTGATTGCACCAAAAAAGGAGAACCCAAAAATATTTAATTTAGAAAACAAAGGGAGGAAAGATGGAAAAGACAAGCTAAGCAGAGGGTCTAAAAGCTGGAAAATGGTGCAAGGGAGAAAAGAAAAAAGCAGAGTTGGAATAGGGAAACAAAGGTTGAAAGATAAGTGGAGTTAGAGAACAAGGGGGAAAGAGAATAAAACAAAAGGCAATGTGAGTATGTAAAGAGGATTGATAGAAGGTAGTAAAAGACGAGTGAGCATGAGACAAGACGAGTACAAATTAAAATTCACAATACAAAGTGCAGAATTAATTATACATGTTAAATGGTTTATTTTTGCTGTTCTCAGAATATATCAAATTTCACTAAAAACAGTGAGTTGAAGGTATTCATCATATAACAGCGGGGAAAAAAAACACAATCAAAATGATTGTGTTTAAAAAACCCATATAACATAACCAATCAGAAATCAGAACTCCTCGAAAGTAACTTACTTTCCATGACGTCGAAGGATGTCCTATGAACAGCTTATACTCTGTTGTGCTGTTATTATTTTCTGCCCGCCACTTTCTGAAAGAAAAGCTCCATCGTTTTGACAAATATGTTACATACAATAAATGACTTCTCGCTCTCTACCGCACTTCTCCTCAAGGCCAAATAGTGTAAGAGCCATTTATAACTCTTAGAATTCTTCTAAGCAAATCCCGTCATTTTCTTTTTCCACAACTTTCAGAAAGAAAACGTTCAAGATCACTTTCACAATCCTGTACTAGTAATATCTCACCCTTCTTGCTCACTCATGTTCCACATTTCCTATGACACTGATACTGCTTACTATGAGGCACACTTACACTACCTCTATGACTACTACAATTATTTATTTCTCTTGATCACTGTTAATCACAAAGCAATTTAAAACAGTACATAAAATTATATCAACTCCTAGAATCATTATAGGCCAGTTACCTACCCTAAATTCTCTCTTCTGAAAACACAAAGTAAGAATATTTTAAGTCAAAAGGCAACATTGTTTCATAGTCAAATGGGAATCATTTCCGAAACACCAGCTTTTTTTACATTTTAAATAAGCTGTGTAATAAGCGGATGTTGACCATCATGTCATATAATAGCTGCAGTTACAAATGTTCTTCCTAAAATCAACGACTGTGTAGCCATAACATTTGTAATTAAAGTTGAAAACTTACTTTCATCAGGTTTATATAGTTGGAATTTTAAAATGACATTATAACCAAAGGTTTGTACAAATAATGTGGACAGCATTGCAGACTTACATTACCTCTACTCCATGTTTTGATTGGCTGCTTGAATTAGCTTATTAAAAGAAACAGTTTTTCTGAACTCATTCAAAGTGCAGTTATTTTTCCATGACGTCAAGTGTTATGGTAAGAACACCGTTTGCTTTGGGAAATACTCTGTTGTCCTTTAACTAATCCGTGCCCACCACTTTCTGTAAGAAAACCTTCTTTTTTTCCAGGAACTACTTAAAACTCAAAAATAACTTTTCACTCTGTACCACACTTATCCTCAAGGCCAAATAGTGTAGGAGCCATTAGAACCTCTTGAAATTCCTCAGAGCAAATCCCGAGATTCCTTCCCTAAAATTTTGGTTGTAAAAACACCAGGTAAGAATTTTTAAGGTCAAAAGGCAATCTTTTCTTGAAAGTTAAAACAGAATCATTGCAGAATGACCAGCCGTTTCCAGACTTCAAATAAGCTGTGTAATGTCCTGAGGTTTTTTTAAAGGACCGTCATGATATATAATTGCTGCAGTTACAAAAGTCCTTCCTGATATTGACAACTGCGAAGCCACAAAATTTGTAATTAAAGTTGTCAATTTTGTTCCATCAGGCCTACATCGTTGGAACATTAAAATTACATACTGGCCATATGTTCGTATAAATAATGTGGACAGCATTGCAGACTTACATTGGCTACACTCCATGTTTTGATCGGCTGCTTTTACTAGCTTATTAAAGGACACTGATTTACTGTCTGGCAAAGTTAAATATATAAATCTTTCTGAGTCTACACTAGTAGTACTTGATACCCTACAGTTCTCACAGTCATGCTGCCATTGATAAGAAAGGCCAAACAGATGATCTACATCTACACCTTCATCTTGCAATACATCAAGCTTATACATTAAAAACTCCTGACTATCTCACTGAATATTTTGACAGAATTGCGTTTGACCTGAACATTTGTCTAACAGATTTCGAATTTCAGACACACTTTCTATTTTTGTTCTATCAGTGGTACATTTCTCTAACACAGAATTCAACAAACAGCAAAAACTTTGATCCGAATTGATCACAATCTGTTCTTTTAAAGTTTCTAGAGAAAAGACAACATTAACCACTACATTAGCATAGCAGTTGACACCAGAACTATTTTCAAATTGAAAACCAACAACATCTTCAACAGAATCCATTTTCTTTCTGCTTATAATTTCGGGTTCATCGACTTTTCATCTTTTTGCTTCAACCTCCCTACTATTGGTCACATTTCTCTGTTTCCGGCCTACCACACGTTTCTCAAACAAAGGATATTGAGGCAAATGTGGCGCATACTCTCTTCTTAACCTATTGTATTCCTTAACACAATCTAGATCCGCACAAATGTTTGTGACATCACACTCAATCAAGTACAATCCCGATAAAGTTCTGACTCCTGACGATGCAACATATGCCATACCCTCCTTGAACACAGAACTGCCAATATTCACCAATGCACTGTCTACACTAAAACATTGCGATTTATGGATTGTCACCGCATATGCCAAGCAAACAGGAAACTGCTTACGGCGAACATATAAGTCTTTTACAAGCAAAAACCTAGCAGAGCAACGACCAATTAGCTGTACTTCCTCAATGCATCATATTTAATTTTTAAAAATTCAATTCCATCTCTATTTCTGTATTTCTCAAAATCAACAACATTACCCATTGATCCATTTACCAGACCTCTTTCAACATGTAAATTCCTTCTCAAAATGATATGGCAATTTAAGCACACATTCAGAGTCTTTTCAAAACCAGCAGTTTTAGATATAGTCTTCTCTAATGAATCCAATTTAGATTTCAAATTCTCAGACAAAATAATTGTTGCTCCCATATGCTCTAATCTGTCAATAGCTTCCAGTTTCACAATCTCTTGATTTTCTAAATTCAACATTTTGTTGTTGAAGAAGGCACATTCTGCAAGAGTTGGCATCAAACATATTCCAGATTTCTTCTCAGTAATTTTCCGAAAAATATTCTCTGGCAGAACGTCTTCTTCTGGATACAAATTTGACAGTAATCGTGCATGTGAAGCTTCTTTCCCATGCTCGGTCACTTTTCCGATTCTAACATCTTGTAGAATATTTTTATAATCTTCATCCTTCGCTTGACGCATATTTTCACGCAGTTCAGCATAATTGAAGTTTAACCATATATTAACGTTGCCAATGCTCCCTAGGCACCTCCTGGTATCTTCATGTGTAAGTAGTTTAAACACTGGTTGTCCTTTCACTGGTGTCAGCTGCAGAAGATCACCGAAAACAATGATGTGTTTGCCACCAAATAACACATCATACTCTGTTTTAAGAACTTCTTGCATTCTCAAATGCACAAAGGCAAGCATGACATTGGAAACCATGCTTACTTCGTCAATGATAAGAAGTTTCATTTTCCTCAAGACTCTTGAAACTTCACAACAAGCATCTCCAGATAACTTGTGGTATTGTAATTTGTTATCATGCTCCACTGGCAGCATCAGTAGACGATGCAAAGTAATACCTTTAATGTTATGTGCTGCCAGTCCAGTTGGAGCGGTGACAACACAAGACAGCGATGACTCAGTCCTTTTCTGCAAATAACATGAAATTGCTTTAATGAGGAAACTTTTTCCAGTTCCTGCTTCTCCACTCACGTACAGTCGGACAGGCTTCAACGACGTACATGAGCACTCTTTCTTCTCATGACTTAATCCATGATCAATTTGGTTGGTAACTTCGTCATATATTTTCCTCTGCTCAACGTTGAGTTGTCTTTCCAAATCTTCTAAGTTAACCGTATCCTCCTGAGCATGTGCCATGGCTCTTTCCACTTCAATCATGGCAGTGGCAGCTTCATTTTCGATAACTGGTCCTCCTAGTGGATCCTGACTCAATGAAACAGAACTCTGACTGTCCTGAGAACTGTCTCTAGCAATCTCGGCTGCAATTGTTGCTTCCTGCTCGATTTCCGCATTCAACATTTCTAGATATTTTGGAAAAACAGGACATTCTATGGTCTCCTTGGCTGCATTGAAAGAGTCTTCGTAACAGAGGAAATCTCCAAGCAGTTCCTCTTCTGCACGCCAAGGCTTGAAAAGTTGCAAAAGAGCTAAATAGAAAAACTATTTTCTTTCAGGAGATTCGCCACTCAATTTTCGATGATTTACCAATTGGCATTTTCTTTGCTTGACCAGACATCCCTCACTTCCAATTACAGCATACACTCCTTTATCAATATCTTCTTTGATGTTCCTCTTGAATATGTAATTTTGTAAAACCTCATACAGACAAACATTCTCGAGGTGACTGCTTCTATTTGGATAATATGTATCCAAAATGTTGGTCTTCAAAATATCTGTACTGTTTGGCTCCTTTTCCGCCAAATACTCAATTTCCCATACAGGTTTCAGAACTCGATTACGCGTTGCAGCAAGACCAAGACTCGCCCAAATGATACTCCTAGATTTGGCATAGAGACTTGCTGAAGATAACCGGTCAGAACATTCGTAAGCTCCGATTTCTCGATGCGACAACATCTTCAGACTGAAACTGTACAACTTCTTACTGAGGCTCTTTTCATGGGAAATGTCCTCCCACATATCCTTCAATTCTGTCTTTTCTTTTTTTGTGATGTAAGATGTCACATACCGAGCCACAGCCATACAGTTATCAGCCACAAACTGTATATTCATGTTAGCATTCCACATGGACAAAATCACTGGGTTGTAGTCGTTGATGTACTTGGACTCTTCGTTTCTTTTCAAATTGTATGTATTTTCGGGTGATTTCCTCGTCACATTATGTCGCAGCGAAGACATCAAACTGTTCACTCTTCCTTTAGAAATCACCGGTCGTGGAAAGCCGAAACGACATTTTGTGTAGAACTTGTCCTTGTTTCTGAATTTACGACGACAGTACTTTCCACAACGATGGCTTTGAAAGCGTAAAACTTGTTCTCTTAGGCTTTTGTCTTCCTTTGTCTTTGGAACAGCACATGTAGAATACTGTTCTATGAAACTTATCACTAAGTCATCCGGATCTGTTCCAAATTTGGGTGCATCTTTGATCCATAGCAGCATATGTATATGAGGAGCACCTCTTGCTTGATACTCCTTTCTCCAGAAGAAATCCAACACCTCTCCAAGAGGTGGATTTTTCTTGTTCATGATGAAAGACATCATAGCTTCAAATCTATGATTGAAGTACCTGCATACATTCACTGGATCCAAAGAGCACAGTTCTCCGGGTGTCTTGAATTCGATATTTTCAATGTTTCCATTTGCCTCTCGTAGAAATTCAAGTAAGTCTTCCCAGCCATACTCGGCACAGCTGAGAGTGAGGAACCATGTGGGAGTTCCTAAGTTCCTCAGCATACATTTTAAATCACTATGACGACGGTACCAGTACTCATTAGTACCACGCTGACATGCCATGAGATTAATCAGGTGAGAATTAAAAATACTGTCTTGCACATTGACTTTATCCATAAAGTCCCTTGCCAAGATATTTTGCATCTGTACACCACTTTTCAAGATGTGGTTCACTGCATATGACAGTCCAGACAGATCACTTTCAAACAGTAGATGAAACAAATAGGGAATGCATTGACGAAACCTAGGATCTTCTGCATACAATCGTAAAGTCCGGTATTCAGAAGCAGGAATTTGATCAGGTCGCTCATCATATCTTCCTCCTTGACCTGTTGGAAATAGCTGTGGGAAACACCGAGCTTCCAAACTTTCCTCCCAAACACTAATGGGACTCCCTTTGGCTTGTTTCATTTGAAACAACTCAATAGCATTCCCCATGACTTCCTTGGAATGCAAAGGATGAACACTATAATGTTCATATATTTCTTCATTTTTAGAGGCTTCTACTTTCTCAATTTGTCCAGCACACAAATTGTTGTCCTCTTCTTCACTTACTTCCTCTTCTGCAACACATACATTCTTGTAGTACTTATTGTTTTTCATCAAATACAATGTTGCCTTTTTGACTTTCCTAACATCCACTAAATCTTGCCAGATTTTCTTACTCTTTGTCGGAACCCCATTAACTAAGATAACCAGAGGTTCCTCTTCCACTTTCTCTACTCCAATTGTATTAATGTTTTTCTTAAAATCTAGAGGCAAATAAACAACTCTTCCCTTTAATCCTCTCTGTAAATCTGATGGAGGCAATTTCCCTGTCTTTGGCTCCATTCGTACAATAGCCTGAAAGGGATGGACACTTTGAATCAAAATAGATTCATAAGTATTTAAATCCTTCAATTCAGAAGGAATGTCAACCAATTCCAGATTATTATGAACTGCTCTAGCAGGCATCCAGTTTTGATTTAATTTGTTACAACAATAAGTACACACACGTTGATCCGATCCCAAATCAAAACAATTTTCTACCATCAAGTATGTTGCGAAATCCTTCCATTCACTATTATTTTCCCTTTCACTTTTTGCATATAAATCCACTAACTTAGTCTGATTCTTATAATAAGTGCGTCGACAACACACACAAGTGAAATTAGGCCTCTCACTTGATTTCACCTGAAACGTGGCAATTTCCTTCTGAAAATTATCTGTACTGGAAATCTGTACACTCTCTTCCACATTACCTTCTTCTTCTGGGTCAATTTCAACATTCTCCTCTTTATTTGCAAAGTAACAAAACTCAATTTCTTCACAAATATTCTTCACATCTACTTCAGAACCATGCAATAGAGCACTGCTTAATTGTTTAAGCTTAATTGCTGGACTCTTAGCAAAATACAACATTCTCACTAATTTCCTCACTTTATTATGATGGACTGCTAGCATCCTGAAATGATGAAAAACACTCTGGCATACTCTCCTGGAAAGACAAGCCAGTGAATGACCATGTAAACCTGTCACTTCTCTCACTCTGCATGGATCTAATTCCTGCAACAACTTCATTTTCTGTTTTAAACTTTTCTTATTAAATGTCCGTACAAAATCACAAAGCAAATTGATGGAATCCTGTCGCACACTGCAAATACTACTACACTTCCAGGTGTACACTGGACCCTTAGGACGTCTCCCTAAAACTTCATCACCTAACACCTCTTCTGCCTCTGTTGACACAAGTTTTTCTTTTTCAACTGGACAACCGTCTTTAACCTCATATGCTCGACCACTGGTGTCAACTGCATGCACCAAATCATTGTCCTGGAAGTAACTCTCCTCATTGAAAAATGCCTCACAACTTGAACTATGTATCCATTCTCCTGAAAATACTTCACAAAAATTTGTACGATTAACTATTCTCTTCCATCTACTATTTGTTTTGAATTCATAAATTGCCTTGTTTAGTTTCCTAATTCTATTGATTACCAAAATAAATAACTTTCGCTTCATTTCCAAAGCCTGATCAATAATTTTCTCAACATTTTTCTTTTTCTTATAAAAAGCCAGTTTCTGTTGACCTTTCTTTACATTTTTCATCAAATTTACAATTATCCTGTTGCAGAACATTCGTGTACGAATGTCCCTAAATTGATTGTACCTTCTACCGGCACTCACAGAGTTTTCTCCTGCTCTACCACTAACTTTATTAAGGGGCCTTTCCTTCCTGTTTAAATTGACTCTCTTCTTCTGGACTAAAACATGTTCTGCACTGATACTTTTTTTTCTGGAAATGTTTCTTAGGAAAGATTTCGTTGTCTTACCCGGAGCTTTTTTGGTGACTTGACGAGTTTTTATTGTAGAGGACTGCTGCAAGCATGTAGTAAGCTGCTGTGTTTGACGTTTTGTAGCCTTTCTGCTCCTTTGCCTTGAAGGCATTTTTTAATTTTGAAATGATCTGCAGTTGAATCTGTGGTAAAATATAATAAAAAATGTTATTAACCACTATTACCAAACAGTAAATCAATAACAGTCGTCAAAAAATTAACACACTAGTTGTCAATTCTACATACAATAATTTTTAGTGCATTGACAAATTTAAAACTCACAAATAGTAGCAAAGAAATGGAATGCTTCTACATTTGACCTGTGCTCTTTTATATGTGAATCTGAACTAATTTTATTACCATATTTCACTATTGTATTGAAGACACTTCACACAAGCTGTTTTTGAAGTTGTATTTAAATTTAAATAAAACGGTTAACATGGTTAATTTTCATTTCCAGTAACTTAAATTTATTTTTAAAAGTATTTATAGTTTAATAGGCTCGAGCAGGTCAGCTGCCCACCCTATGTCATACAATTCTGACAAATCAGCATCCTCATCATATTCTTCATCATCCACAGGATATAAATCATCCAAGGGATCTACTTCCACTGACGTTTCAATGACAAGTTCAATGATAAGATCGAGATCAACAGATTGCTCATTATCACTCATGGTTGATGTTGTCGTTATCTTTAAAGAAAGAGAACAACAATGAGATGTTGCAGAGTAAGAGACAAATCTCAGAGACTATAATAGTAAAATTGTTTAACAAGAGTAACATTTTGCAGATATTATTTAGCCATGTCCAGCGATGTTGAGGAGGTGAGGCCTATGTTCAAGTTTTCAGTGAACAGGACTCATCTCTTCTTAACCTTGGCTAAGCCTCACCGACTCTGTATCCCCTGCTCATACTTAAATGTAAAGGGGCAGATTTATGTTAACTGGCGCATCCCCAGGGATGCACCAGTTAACGTGCGCCGCTGCTCTGCCACCCATGGTGTGCCGCATTTACAATGCGAAGCACCATGGGGCAAAAACAGCACAGATGCGTCACGCATCTGTGCCTTCAAAAGCGGCGCATTGCAGGAATCACGTCGCAAGCGCGACATGACTCCTGCAATGCACAGGGGCAAGCCACACATTGCATGGTGCGTCACTCCTTATGCCTGTTTCAAACAGGCGTAAGGATTTGATTCAGCAATGCCATAAAGCTGACTCAGTGAAATCTTGTAAATTTCACTGTGTTAGTTTTACAGGGCTTTCATGCAAGTGAACGCCCACCCTGCAACAAAACGCCCACATGAAACCTGACGCAGGTTTCATGTGGCGCAGGACTTTACAGCGTGACACATCTGCCTAGATGCATCAAGTTGTAAATATGTCGCTACATGGCGCATCTTTTGTGCCGCCGCTGCGTCACAAAAGTGACGCAATGGCGGCGCAAAAGAGGCGCACGGCCATCATAAATCTTCCCCTAACATTTTAAATGATTGGTTCAGGATGCCGATAAGGTGTGGCCTATCCAGAGGTTTGTTTGAGGTGAGGCCTACTCAGGGTTGCAGATGAAATTTAGGCTTGTTGAAGAGTACAGAGGAGATAATACATGTGCAGGCCTACCAATGAAGTGAGTCATGTCCACTGCACTCTTGAACAAAGGCCAGACCTCCTCTGTCTCCCTGGACAGGCCTAAACCTCATCTGCACAATGTGATTCGTAATGTTAGGAAACACAGGTGATGTAATTGAAAAACGTGCAAATATTTTTGCTCATTTCACAATCACATCACCTGTGTTTCCTTTGCTTAAGTATCTCATTGTGCAGATGTAGTCTAGCATATCAAAGAGTACGCAGAAGGTGAGCACTGTATGCAACAACTTTGACACTTACAGAAGCCTCAGCTTCTCCATGCCCCCTACACAGTCCTAAATGTATACAGTTTAAACTGATGGTATCTTGTTGCAGATGAAGTGAGGCCTATCTTGCAACATGGTGCATCTTTTGCACCGCTGCTGCGTCACAAAAGTGACGCAACGGCGGCGTAAAAGAGGCGCACGGCCATCATAAATCTGCCCCTAACATTTTAAATGATTGGTTCAGGATGCCGATAAGGTGTGGCCTATCCATAGGTTTGTTTGAGGTGAGGCCTACTCAGGGCTGCAGATGAAATTTAGGCTCGTTGAAGAGTACAGAGGAGATAATACATGTTCAGGCCTACCAACGAAGTGAGTCATGTCCACTGCACTCTTGAACAAAGGCCAGACCTCTTCTGTCTCCCTGGACAGGCCTAAACCTTATCTGCACAATGTGATTCGTAATGTTAGGAAACACAGGTGATATAATTGAAAAAGGTGCAAATATTTTTGCTCATTTCACAATCACATCACCTGTATTTCCTCAGCTTAGGTATCTCATTGTGCAGATGTAGTCTAGCATATCCAAGAGTACGCAGAAGATGAGGACTGTATGCAACAGAGCAATGTACATTACTCACCTCCCTTGACACTTACAGAAGCCTCAGTTTCTCCATGCCTCCTACACAGTTTTAAATGTATATCATTATCATCATAGTGACTATGAAACTCTAGCAGTACATATTGTGAAACCTAAATGTCTTAAAGTAACGATTTTTTAGCCGACAAACAAGCAAATTATTCTCCCAGATTGATGGTGAGAAGTGATATATTTATTTAAAGAAGAGGACACCTTTTTGTCATTGTCATAAATGTACAAAGCATTCCTTTTCTTTATGAACCATTTTCATGTCATAATTTGAAAACACAGCACAACTCCTATGTACAAGTACACCCTGTCAGTACTTAAATTTGCCAAGCACACATGCAGGCGTATTTACAAGAGCCTTGCACCACGGAGAAATGACTTAAATTTACCAAGCACTCATGAGGGCTTATTTACAAGGACCTTGCACCACCTTTAAAGTCACTTTTAACA
Source organism: Lissotriton helveticus (assembly GCF_964261635.1). Taxonomy (NCBI): domain Eukaryota; kingdom Metazoa; phylum Chordata; class Amphibia; order Caudata; family Salamandridae; genus Lissotriton; species Lissotriton helveticus. The sequence goes on along the minus strand of NC_136070.1, from coordinate 683,764,243 downwards.
TGGGGAAAATTACGTGAATGTAGCTCATAAGCTTTGTAAATTTGCCCCCATGTTGACTATGAAACTCTTGCAGAACATATTGTGAAACCTAAATGACTTCAAGAAACGAGTTTTTAAACCGACAAACAAGCAAATTATTTTCCCATATTCATGGTGGGAAGTTAAATATTCATTTAAAGAAGCAGACACCTTTTTGTCCTTCTCATAAATGTAAAAAGCATTTCTTTTTTTAAAAAAACGATTTTCTGATCATAATTTGAAAACACACCACAGCTCCTATGTACAAACACACCCTGTCAGTACTTAAATTTGCCAAGCACACATGGGGGCGTATTTACAAGGACCTTGCACCACGGGGAAATGACTTAAATTTGCCAAGCACTCATGAGGGCGTATTTACAAGGACCTTGCACCACCTTTAAGGTCACTTTTAACGTGGGGAAAATGACGTGAATGTGGCTCATAAGCTTTGTAAATTTGCCCCCATGTTGACTATGAAACTCTTGCAGAACATATTGCGAAACCTTAATGACTTCAAGAAACGTGTTTTTAAACCGGCAAACAAGCAAATTATTCTCCCATATTCATGGTGGAAAGTGAAATATTTATTTAAAGAAGCAGACACCATTTTGACCTTCTCATAAATGTAAAAAGCATTTCTTTTTTAAAAAAAAACGATTTTCTGGTCATAATTTGAAAACACAACACAGCTCCTATGTACAAGCACACCCTGTCAGTACTTAAATTTGCCAAGCTTACATGGGGGCGTATTTACAAGGACCTTGCACCACGGGGAAATGACTTAAATTTGCAAAGCACTCATGAGGGCGTATTTACAAGGACCTTTCACCACCTTTAAAGTCATTTTTAACGTGGGGAAAATAACGTGAACTTGGCTCAAAGGCCTTGTAAATATGGCCCATGCTGACTATGAAACTCTAGCAGTACATATCAAGTAACTTAAATGATTTCAAGAAACGTTCTTAAACACACCAAGTAAGCAAATTATTCACCCAGATTCATGGCGAAGTGACTTAAAATGCCCTAACACACTTGGGGGCGTATTTACAAGGCCCTTGCACCACTTATGCGTCACTATTAACATGGGGAAAATGACGTGAAAGTGACTCAAAGGCCTTGTAAATATGCCCCAAGCAGGCTATGAAACTCTAGCAGTACATATCAAGAAACCTAAATGATTTCAAGAAACGTTCTTAAACACATCAAGTAAGCAAATTATTCACCCAGATTCATTGTGAAGTGACTTAAAATGCCCTAACACACATGAGGGCATATTTTACAAGGCCCTTGCACCACTTTTGCGTCACTTTTAACATAGGGAAAATAACATGAAAGTGGCCCAAACATGAGAGTGTATTTACAAGGCCCTTGCACCACTTGTACGTCACTTTTAATATGAATGAATGAATGAATGAATGAATGAATGAATGAATGAAATTGCACTTGTATAGCGCCATCTACCCGGAGGCCTCGTAGCGCTTATGACTAAAGCTAACTTAGCACAGGCTCGGGCAGATTAGCGGGATTTGGCAAACAAGTGAGTTTTCAAGGCTTTTCTGAAGCAAAGATGATCGGTGGTTCCTCGAAGGGAAAGGGGGAGGGTGTTCCAGAACTTAGCAGCGGTGTATGAAAAGGAGCGACCTCCCCAACGGGCTTTCCTCACTCTGATAGAGGAGGCCAGCTGGAGGGTACTGGAACGAAGGGAACGTGAGGGGACATAGGGAGTGATCAGGGGTTGCAGAATTGCAGGACCAAGGTGGTGGAAGGCTTTATGTAGAGTACACATAGCTTTAAATTGTACTCTGGCCGCTATGGGGAGCCAATGGAGTTCCCCAATGGCGCTCCTTGCTGACTCCCAGCGAGGGAGATTGTAAAGCAAACGGGCCGCACTGTTTTGGGTGACTTGGAGTTTCTGAATGACATAGGAAGGGGCTCCCATATAGAGGACATTGCCATAGTCCAGGCGAGATAGTATAAGGGCCTGGACTAGAATCCTCCTTGCCTGGAATGGAAGCAGAGGGAGCACCTTCCGTAGCATCCTCATCAGGCCGAAACAGGTGGCTGCGGTCTTTGTGGCTTGGGCTGAGAAGTTCAATGCGGTGTCAAGCCAAACCCCCAAGCTTTTTATTTGAGGTTTGGGAGCGGGAGGCGGGCCCAAACATGGAGGCCAGATGGATGAGAAGACAGAGGGCGAGGGGTTGCCCAATAAGATGACATCTGTCTTCTCCCCGTTGAGTTTTAAACGGGAGGATTGCATCCATCTGGCAACAGCCTCTAGACAGGGACCTAGGGTGTTGGACGATACCTCTGAGTGGTCCAAAGAGACCACCAGTTGGGTATCGTCCGCGTAGGTGACAATACGCACACCGAAGGGCTGGACAATCCTGTCTAGAGGTTCCATGTAAGCATTGAACAGGGTGGGGCTCAGGGATGAGCCCTGAGGAACCCCACACCTAAGAGGATGTTTGGGTGACACTGCCTCGCCCTCAAAGACCTGAAAGAAGCGGTCAGCCAGAAAGGATGTCAACCAGTCCAGCGCCGGGCCCGACACGCCCATGTCTGCCAGACGTTGTAATAGCATGACATGGTTCACCGTGTCGAACGCGGCGCTGAGGTCTAACAAGATGATTGCGACTTTGCCACCCTGGTCTAACACTGCTCTAGCTTCCTCAGTTACGGCCAGGAGGGCTGTTTCGGTCCCATGTAGGGGCCGAAACCCGGTCTGAGAGGCACGTAGGAGACCATTTGACTCCAAAAAGTTCATCAAGATGTTGTTCACGTGCCTCTCGAGTAGTTTACTCAGCCAGGGGAGCAAGGAGATAGGACGATAATTCGCCAGGTTGGATTGGTCAAGGTTGGGCTTCTTCAACAGGGCCCTCACCATCGCGCACTTCCAGGAGGGAGGTACGGTTCTTGAGGAGATGGAAGTGTTGAGAACGTCCAATATGACCGGGCGAATTATGTCTATTGCCTTAACAAGGGTCTGAGGGGGAGCTGGGTCATTAGGGGAGCCCGTGGTGACTTTAGAGATGAGTCTATCCAGTGCCAGAGTGTCTAATGGGGGGATTGCGTCAAGCATACACTGGACGGGGGCTTCAGAGGTGGTAGACATAGGAAGGTCTAAATCACTGTCAGCATCCCCAAAAGAGGAGTATATAGTCTGAATTTTTTCAGAGAAAAAAACAGCTAGTTCATTGCAGCGGTTTTGGGCACTGTCTGCAGAAGGAAGTTCAATAGGGGGTGAAATAAGTGTTTTAACAATTTTAAAAATTTCCCTTGGAGCATTGGCAGCTTCATCGATTTTGCTGCAATAAAAGGAAGCTTGTGCCGATTTTATCTCCTGTTTATAGAGCCTAATGGCGGCTCTATAATCATCTTTCCTAATTTCGGAATAGTCCTGTCTCCAGGCCCTTTCGTGTTTCCGACAGGTTAGTTTCATGGCCTTAAGGGCAGGGGTGTACCATGGAGCAGCTCTAGGTCTTTTCATAGAGCTACTAGCCTGTACGGGGAGGACCATGTTGAGTGTAGAGGAGATCCAGTCATCAAAATTGTTAGCTGCTGTATTGGAGTTCAGCACCTTCCTGGGTATATCTTTGGCCAGGGCAGTTTCCCAGGCAGGGAGGGGAAGCAAGGGCCATTTCCTACCTCGGTTTTTAATGAGACCGCTAGTGGAGGGGGAAGGATTAGTGTGCCAAGAGAAAGGAATCAAAAAATGATCCGTCCAAGGTAGCGGAACCGGGGGTTTTACTATAAGATCATCAATGTTACTGTAGATATGGTCTAGCAGGTGGCCTCTGTTGTGGGTTACATGAAACCCCTTCTGCTGTAGATCCAGCGCTTGAAAGTTAGAGCAAAGGGTATTGGCTGCGGTATCGTGAGGGTCATCTAAATGCAGGTTAAGATCACCCAACACGGTGAAGTTGGGAGAGGATAGCACGTTACTTGCAGCGAGATCCGTAATTTTACTAATAAAATTATTAGGGGCACCTGGGGGGCGATAGGCTAGAATGCCAGAGAAGGTAGTGGTTGGTGACAACTCTAGCGAAAAGTGTAGACTTTCGCAGGTTGGCGAGGTAGTGGGGGTGGTTCGGCATTTGTAACTGTCACGATAAACAATGGCCACTCCTCCACCTCTCCCAGTCTGGCGATCTAGTCTCTTTAATGTGAATCCTTGGGGGATGGCCCAGACAATAGCTGGATCGTTATCCATTTGGAGCCATGTTTCGGTTAAAAAAAGTGCATGAGGATTGAGATCTTCAATCAAAGAATGGAGCTCGGTGTGATGTTTACACATAGACCTACAATTGAGGAGGAACATTTTCCATTCCTGAATGGGAGGTGGCGGACAGGAAGGGGGGATGGAAGGGCACCAATTGCAGTTTGGACAAATATAATCCATGTGGGAAGGAGAAAAAGTGTGAGCACATGTCAGAATAAGTGGCGAACGGAGGGCATGAAGGGATAATGAGTCATAGGACAGCGGAGGGCCTACCATGACGGGCAAAGCCAGGCACCAGTCAGCAGGAAGCGTCTGGACGCGGACTGGCGCAGACTGGCTTCTCTTTGGCGCCTCTTCGGCGCGTCTACGGCGCTACCGCTGCGCGTCACCGCTGCGCGAACGGGAGCAAGCTAAGAAGGTTAGGCGGAGTGGTAGACTAGCGCGTCAACCCACCGAAGATGGCCGCCTCAGAAGGAGCAACCAGGAAGTGGTGCCGCTTGCCTCCCTCCACAACAAACAGCACTGGTTGCTGCGGTGGAGCGGGGAGAGAGCGGGCCAAATTCAGGTAATGTGCACAGAGTAAAACAGTAAAACAGTTTTTAAAAGCAGTTACAAGCAAAGCACAAGTAGGAATACAAGAAGAGCGCTTGTAGCAGTCCTACTTGCTACCAAGCGCAGCGCTACGATATTATTAGTCAATATCGTATGGGGAAAATAACGTGAAAGTGGCTCAAAGTCCTTCTAAATATGCCCCATGCTGGCTATGAAACTCTAGCAGTACATATCAAGAAACCTAAATGTCTTCAAGAAACGTTTTTAAATACATCAAGTAAGCAAATTATTCTCCCTAAATCATGGGGCAAGTGAAATATTTGTTTAAAGAAGCAGACACCATTATTTCCTTGTCATAAATTTAAAAAGCATTCCTTTTCCTCAAAAACGATTTTCAAGTCATAATTTGAAAACACAGCACAGCTCCTATGTACAAGCACACCCTGTCAGTACTAATACTTCACATTATCTCCAATTACAATTTCTCAAAGAAACAAAATCTATTTCTAAAACACTTGACACAAAGCAACATTTTAAATACACAACTTTCTTCCTAATTTTTTCCCTTAACCATACTAATCTCTATCTAAATTAAATGAATCTTTTCTCACCTTAGCAAATACTTTTTGAGTTTCAAAACAGTCTCAGACACAAACCAATTTTTCTTTAGCAGAGCAAAGGGTATGCACTCCAGAGGCTGCAACCAACAAAGGCACAGAAATGCTGTAATTCATCACACATATCTCTCATGTCACCCAATCAAAACCCTTCCCTCACTTTTTTCAAATCAACACCCTTCCCCCCTCTACCCTTTCTGCCTTTTTTCCATAGCAACTACCTCCTGAAAGACCTCTCATGTTTACAAGTTCACACAACAATGTTTCAATTGAACTCTGAACTCTCAGTACACCTGCGTATCCAGTGCATTGTTTCTTAAAATGATTTTTTCTTAACCATTCAAATTTCATCTTTCAAAGAACTCATCCATGCACCCTAACTTTCTGTTTTCAGCAATCAAAATCCACCAATCACTGCTACTGAATCATTAGCACTGAAACTCCACAGTTTTTTTCATTACAAACTCCTACTGTTTCAACTGCCATTTCATTCCCACACTTCATCTGACTGCAGCAGAACCTCCTCTCACCATGTTTTCTGTCTGGATTATTGGACATAGTTACGTCCACTGGGCTCAAAGGTATGCTGATAACAGAAATTTACACAACCTCAATTTACAAAATGTGGAAATCAACTGGATTGGCCACAGAGGATTGAGATGTCACCAATTGATACCATTAGTGAAAACCTTTTTGCATTTGCCACACCCTGACCTGTTAATTGTGCACTGTGGAGGAAATGATTTGGGCACTTTGACTGGGGTAGGTCTGGAAATGCTTTTAAAGGACACCTTTGAACAATTGATGGCACTTTTTCCTCAAACTGCCTTGGTATATTCAAATATATGCAAAAGACAGAAATGGAGGTGGTCCAAGCAATTTTGTCCACAAATTGAGAAATCGAGGAAGCATGTAAATAAGTCTGTTTCAGCTTACATGAGAGACCATGGAATGGGCTCCATCTACAACAATAACTTGCGTTACTGCATGCAAGATATCTACAGAGGAGATGGAATGCACTTCACAGATGAGGGGAACAGAATTTTCATCCTGAATTTAAGACTATGTATTGGTACCTACTTATAAGTACCTAAATCTTCCACAGACCCAAAAGCTCTTTTCAGAGCTACCCTAACTATGATCACTCAATAAATTGTAAATGTATTTCTTTTTTTTTACTAATTTTCACGATTTACGCTTTCCAGAGCGCTACCCGGTTCGCGCACCGGACGCTGACCGCGCGAAAATTTGAAAAAAAAATTTTTTTTTTGGGACATATATGGGTCTCCTCATCCACCCTCACAAAACCTAGTGGGTCAAGATATGTCTCCCTTGCCCCCTTTTACACAATCCTAGCATTGTTTAGCATCCATCTTGTGTCCAAATTAGACCTTAACGCAAGATGGCGGACTCCCGTTACGCTACCGGTAAGCTACCCGGTTCGCGTACCGGGTAGCGCTTCCACCGCGAAAAATCGAAAAAAAAATGTATTTCTTTTTTTGCCCCGCGGGGCCCTTCAATAGGCCCCACATCAATCCTAGGGGGTCAGGAGGGGTCTACCTTGCCCCCTTTTATTCATTTCCCCCTTCGATTATTTCCACCACTTGTCTATCGATCCTACCGAGAGACAAGATGGCGGCCGCACCGGACTGTTTAGAATGTTGACAGTCACCGGAGAGCCAATCCGCTTCTCCTCACAAAGTTCCGTTACGCGTCAGGTACGCGAACCGGGGCGCTAACCGGGACGCTGTCACAGATATATATATTTTTTTGAACGTTAATTTCTCAAAATCCACAGGAGCACATATATTGAGACCTAGCAAAGGCACATCGGGCAAACAATATCTACAATTTTGCCAAGTTTCGTGGAAATCCATTCAGCCGTTCGATTTTTTCTCGGCCCCCCCTTGACGAAACCCCCCAAATTTTCAGGGGCTGCTCAGAAACAAAATGTTCCATTTTCCTGAAAATTTCAGCCCATTCCGTCCTCAAACGCCAAAGTTATTCGACATAGAATTTTCAAAAATCCCATAGGAAAAAAATCCTAACTATATATACCTACTGGCGACCGCCAGTAGGTAATATATATACATACATATATATATATTACCTATTGGGAATAACTTTGGCGCCGGTTGAGGAATTTGCGTGTAATTTTCCAAAATTTTGGCCAGCTCTGCTACGCTCCTTCCCTGAAAGTTTCGGGGGGATTCGTGAAGTGGGGGCTGAGAAAAAAGGGGGTCCCAAAACGTGTTTTCCCCATGTTAATTTCCATAGGACGTTCTGACAAGTCTACAGCCCGAACCGCTGAACGGAATTACACCAAACTTGGCCAAATTGTAGGGACTGGTATGCAGATGTGCCTTTGCTATATTTGGTGAAAATCCCTCCATTAGTTCCTGAGAAATCAAAAGAGAAAAAATATATATATCTATAGCAGCTTACGTGTAAGTTTACTGTAAGCTTACCTTTCCGAGCACAAGCTGCATTCTGATTGGCTGCCAATGTCTGTCAACACTCCAAACCAGAAAGTGTTGGCAGCCATCTTGTGCCTCGGTAGACTGAGGCACAGGAAAGCAGTAAAACAAACGTGTAGAACTCAAAAAAGGGGGCAGGGTAGAAATCAGTGATGTCATTTGAGATGTCATCAGTGATGTCACTGACCATGTCATGAATGATCTAATATGTGACATCATCAGCAGTGGATTGCGGGTGCGCGAAATATAGTTAGTACAACTAACTATATAGGAGCAATTTCAATGGTTTTGTACGAGTGAAATGTCCAGCTAACTATAACACCCCTAAAACTTATAGTTTTTTGAGTGAATTTCAAAGGTTTTTTAAAAGCTAATTCCTAACTATATAAGGCCTGAAACCTATGGTTTTTTTCAGTGAATATATATATATATAACATCTTTTTTTTTTTAACAAAAAACCTGGCTGTCACAAAGCCAATAGCGCACTCAGGGATCTGGTACGAAGTTACTTTAGTCCATTGCCATTGCATACCAAACTCCTGAGTGTGCTATTGGCTTTGCGACTGCAAGGTTTATTCATTTATAAAATTGTTTGTGGTTTCGCCACCAGGTGATAGCAGCACCCGCCCATGAGAGAGCAGCGGTATGGGTGAGCAGCAGAAAACGTAATATATATATATATATATATATATATATATATATATATATATATATATATGTATATAAAATCAAGCACCTCGAGACCAAGGTAGGACGATGCCGTGTTCTTGCTGAATATACTTTTATTCAGCTGATCAGCTGAATAAAAGTATATTTAGCCAGAACATGGCGTCGCCCTTCCTTGGTCTCGAGGTGCTTGATGATATTATCAGAACTTGCTGTGGTGGTCCGCGTTCGACGATGCACCCTCTGTTTAGGTGAAGCGGTGGCTTTTACCGGAGCACGGAGGAGAAAAATATATATATATATATACACCCACATCCACACTTCATTAGTCTGCTAAAATGACTTAATTTTCTAAACAGTTGAAGACCCCCTTATTAGGTGTTGCAGACCCCTAGGGTTCCGTGGAACCCATATTAAAAAGACGCTGGCCTCGAATATAATGTTGCAAGTCAAGTTTGCAGTGAGACATGGCCATCCCAGGCCTTGATTGCACACAGTATTTACAGGTGTGATAAACATCACACCATTTATAACGGCGATCCCTGGTCAACCCGGTGTTTGCACAGGGATCATAAATTACATAAGCATTAGCAATGAAAGCCTTACCCTGTTATCTTCTCCAAGTCTATTAAAAAGGATGCATTCTATATTATAATTATGCACATCGCAACTAGAGGTAATTTATTTTGTGGTGTGCTCTATATGTGTAATTTACAGCAATAACACATGTTTGAGAGTGAGTGAGCTAGGATTTGGATAAGGTGCTGATCAGATCGAGGTAATAAAATCTTTATGCGAGTGGAGCTGACCTCGATTTCAAGGCAAAGTCTAAAAACGTGATTTTTTTTTACTCTCACCACCATCCATGCCGGACCTTCGCCAACCACCCTTGTGTATATCTTTCCTTAATGGGAAAATGTAGCCTGATTTGGCAGGACATTTAAGAAGCTTTGCTACTCTTTAAACAGTGTTCAACATAAGCAGGTTACATTGCCTGTAAGCTGAAGGGCTTAACATGGAATGATTAAAGCTGACATTTTCACTCACACATTTGATTCACAAAGTGGAGATCAGACACTAAAATGTGCCTGAACATTTGATACTTTCATTTCATAACAGAGGTGGCATTACCATCTGCAGGCTTTGATGGACTTTTCAATGAAGATGAAAACCTTTATTGTGTCATTACCACTACAGTGTGATGTTCGTGCATGTGCCTGATAATTGTAGCATCTGAAACTGTTGCCGTAATAATCCTTTCGCCTGGTTTAAATCATGACCGCACACATTTTGTGGTAAAGTAGACTAAATTATACAGGCAAGACACATTCATACATTATGTGAGTTCACGTCAACTTGGAAACCGCCCGCTCAAACCGTACCCTTTTGCCCCTTTTGTGATCTAAGGGTAGAGTCTGTCTCTCACATGTTGTTCGAATGTAGTGTCTATGTAGCCCCGAGACGTAGGTGGTTGAAGCCCCTTTGCAGAAGCCTGGGAACACGCTCTCACTTGGAAGCCCTGCGTATCTTACGTACAGATGCTAGACCCTTCTTTTCCACTTGTATGGCAAAATTTTTGGGTTGGGCTTGGCGTTTAAGAACTGCAAGAAAACTGTTAATCCAGTGAATGAGCCCACCCACCCAGTATGCTGTTCTGGATATGAAATGTTTTTATGCTGATGATTGTTGTTAAAAATGTTTTTTAAAGATGTGTAAATGCTTTTATGATATGTTTTTATCGAATAAAGCTATTACTACTACATACAGGTATCCCAATAGCCCCTCAAACTTAGCCTCTTCCCATTTTCGGCCAAAGTTCCGAACGTACACCTTTTGTCCAGGCTGAGGTGCTGGTTTAAGTAGCTTGGTGTTGGTGCACTTAAATCCTATGTGGCAGACCTGTTTGGACAAAAACCTAGCAGTCTTCTTAACCCCTTGGCTGCGGGGGTTAATCCCCCGCTGTGCTGGGGGCGGAAGGGGTGCGCACAGCCACCGTACTCCGCTCATGTGCTGATGACGAGCAGAGCTCGTCACGGCCACACCCGTTTCCTTAGAATGCTCAGCATAGCGGGGGAATTATCCCCGCGTATGAGCCTTCTAACGGCCATGACGAGCTCAGCTCATCATCAGCTCATGAGCACCGTGGCTGATGACGAGCTGAGCTCGTCATCAGCATGGTAGGGGTTAATTCTAATTAGTATATGTGTAGTATACCTCACCAGTAATGTTGCTGCTGCTTTGGCATCGCAATGCACGCAAGGGCCTGCTTCGATCCATCTGGAGTACGGACAAAACTACCACCAGATACCTGTAGTTAGCACATCAATCATGTCAATGAAGTTGATGTGCAGTGCCTTCAAGGATCTCATGGGTAAACGGATGGACGAAGCTATGACCTTTAGTGTTGGTTTGGGTGAATATAATTGGCAAACGGTGCACTCATTTAAGTTCATCATTGCTACTTCTGCGCTGTTGGGGATTAACCAATCGATCTGAAGTTCGGTCAACATATTTTCCTTTGCAGTGCGTGCCGAAAGGTGCAATATTGGCAGTGCTACATTTATGAAGTTCTGAGGCATGACTGGTTGCCCAGTAGGTGGGTGTCAATATATGAGATCGTGTGCTGTCTGCATACAACCTATGGCTTCCCATAGCTCTTTCTGATGTTGTAGTGCTGGTTCCTGCAGTTCTCTCAGATATAGTTTTGCTGTCTCAGGTGTATGGTCTGTCCTGAGTTAGAAGCGTCCTTGTTGCATGTTGTACAGAATATTCGTGGGTTTCCCAAACGGTTTTGTGAGCTGCCTTTTTTTGCTGTGTGGTCAGCTAGTGCGTTTTCCTATGACATAAAGTTTGTATCCCCGTATGCGCAGCAAACGTTTCTACGGCTACCAGTTTTGCTAGGGTAAATACATTTATTATTAGTGCAAGGAGGTCTTTGTGCATGACGGGTGCACCATACCATTTCAGGAATCTTCGCCTTTTCCACCTCACTATGCTCAAATGCACTGTGGTAGCGACATAGGCAGAGTCTGAGTAAATTGTTACTGTGTTCCCTGTGATTTGGATGACAGCTTCAATTAATGCTATTAATCCCGCTATCTGTATTGAGAGGTGTGGTAGGAGTATTGGCTGCAATGTGACCTGTAGCATTTCTGAAGGCGCAAAGCTAGGAGCTGTCACTACCGCTGCTCCTGAGTGCCTTACCCCTGTACCCTGAGTGCCTTACCCCTGTATCCTGATATATCACAGAGGACCCGTCAACAAACAGTGCCTCACTATCTGGGATGGGATCTTCCTCTGCCCGGCTAATCCCATCAGTTGAGTATGTTGCACAGTCATGAATCTCCTCTCTTTCCTGTACTTCATGGGCTATGAAGGTGGCTGGGTTCACCAAGTGACATCGCAATATTTTCAATGATGGTTTAGAGAGCATCAGTTCATAACCCATTGTGTAGTCAGCATGCTCTTATTCTTGTGTATGAATACAAACACTGAATGTTATGTATACAGTGTCAGCAGTGTCCCCATTACAATGGACGTGTTTCCATTGATAGCAAAAGCAGATGCTGCCAGCACTTGCTCGCATGGGAAGTGGCCTTGCATGACTGAATCTAGGTGTCCACTGTAGTACCCAAATGTTTGTGACCCAATGGATACTTCTGCATCAAGACAACGGACATGACTCGCCTATCATTAAGGCTGAATAAGAAGAATCCCTTATTATAATTACCTGATATACAGAAGACTACTCAAGAATTTAATCTTTCCCACAAAACCACCATACCCAAACATAAATATACAGCATATCTCTGTGTATGTAATAATTTATTTGGACTATGTATGTATATATATGTATGGCTTTGTATAAACATGTATAATAATTATGTTTATAAAAATATGGATATTTGTTAGTTCTGCCTAACAAATGTACATATTACTTATGGTCATATTATTCTATGTTTAACATGTATATAGGCCACTGCATAAATAAGTAAATCTTCATCATAACTATTTATCTACAATTCCTTCACTATTGAATTACACAAAACAAAAACAAAAAACAAATACATCAACTTAAAATACACCAGCACTTGAAAGTCTGAGTATATTAAATACAATTTAAATCTACATATATTACCTTTACTATACATATATACCTTCCGTATACCTATGTATCTTTATATATATAACTTTATCTCTAATTAAGAAATTCCAATTCACTACTTTATATCTCAGCCTATACCTCTCTCAATATATCCTCTACCTCCTCTCTCTGACTCAACCCAAACCTCATTCTACTACTCTCCTCAATGCAATACCCAATTTCTCACCCTAAACTTCTCTCAATATATCCTCTACCTCTACTCTCAGACTCATCCCAACCCCCACTCTACTACTATGATCATCAAAATAACCTTTCTAGACTCGTCCCTCATTGCATCATCTCATACCTCTTTTACTATTCAGATCTTCTAAACAAGCCTTTCTAAACCCTTCCCTCTGACTCTTCCCCCTCCACTTCCCCTTTACTCACCTCAAACTTCCTCCTTCTGCTATGAGCTAAAAAAATAACACTTTCTACACCCTGCCCTCTTCTATCCCTCCGCTATCCGCTTCAATACAACTAACAGACTAACATGTCCACCTTTCAAATTAATTTCATATTTCCCTATACTAATTCACCACTAATCCTTTTTTGGTTCTGGAGTAACATGCTACGTGCTGAAAAAACACTTTGATGCCTTGTCAGGGGTACTAAGCGCTTTATAAATGCAATTACAATCACAATTATAATTACAATGTGTGCATTAAAAATACAGTGTTTCTTATGTGCATATCCTTAATAACATTGTAAAAATATTGCTGTACACAAATATCATGTCAAAGATATTGTGATGTTAATGTTGTGGGACAGAATATTGCCCGTGAGAATATCATTCTTATATGTTTGATATTGTTTTACTTAATATAGTTGTATATCATTTTATTTTTGTTTATATTGTTATAATACTTTTTTGTTATGTTATTATTTTAATGTCAATTAAGTGCAACTATTTTCAGTAGAGTTTATTGTTTTTGGGTATAATATTTAAATTATTTTTAATATTATTTCAATTTTCCTTATTTATTGGCAGTTTGTTGGGTTTGTGGTGGAGCAGGTTGGAACGATTTAGTAATACATATTTTATAATTGTTTATAAATAATGTATTTATTTTATATAGTTTCATTGTTTATGTAGATTATTAACTATATATTGTTTTTACCTGTAACATACTTCGTTGAGTTTTTTTATAAAATGGCATTTAAATTTTTAACGGTTAATTAATTAATCAGGCTATTAATTATGTAATTTATTTAACTGCTTTAATTAAATCTTGTTTAAAATGTTTTATGTTTAAGTATTTGTATATAGTAATGATTATCACAGTATTTTTTTTATAATTGTGAACAATTAGTTTTGCTATAATTTTTTTATTTGTTGTGGGTAGTTGTGTTTTTTAGGTAGCATGGTGGGAAGTGTATTAAATATACATATTTTTATTATGTTAAATTGGTAAAGGATTTCTATTTCATTTATAATCTACATCTGTAATGTTGTAATCCTAATTATTCATTACTTATAATAATTATGCAATTGTTCAACTATTTTATATTTTGTAATATATTTCCTGTAATACATTTTTGTGTTTTTTAATATATATTTTTTTATTTAGGATTGGGAATAGTATATCTAAACCATCTAAAATACATTATGTTCCTTACTGTTGCTAATGATGGAGTGGGAATACTAAATCTGACCTTTCCAAACTCCATAACTTTCTCTCCTGTTGGTTAGGTTGGAGTAGGAATAGTAAATCTCACCCGTGCAAAGTCCACCAGTTTCCTTACTGTTGCTTGGGTTGGAGCGGGAATAGTAAATCTGCCTTTTCTAAAGTCTAACACTTTCACTACTGTTGCTTAGTTTGAAGTGGGAATAGTAAATCTGATCCCTCCAAAGTCCAAAAGTTTCCCTACTGTTTCTCAGGTTGGGGTGGTAATAGTAAATCGGGCCTATCCCAAGTTCATCACCTTTCGTAGTGCTGCTCAAGCCAGACTTGTAATAGTTATTCTTACTCTTCCAAGGACCAATACTTTCCCTACCATTACATAGTTTCAAGTGGCAAGATTGATAATTCCCACTCCAAGTTCAACGCGTTCCTTACTGTTGTTTAGGTTGGAGTTCAAATAGTAAATATGCCTCATCGCAAAACCCACACAAGGAGATGATGGACAGAGCGCTGAAACGTTTCAGACATTCACCCCCTGTCATATAGATATGCTTTGCCTGCACACTGTGTTAAGTTAGCATGAGCTTATTAGAAGTTTAAACGCCATTTTACCTTTCTGCTGCTTCTGCACATAGCACATATTGTTATTAGAGCTTTGAGCCTAGTAGAATATTTTGCTTCACACGAGAATAATATGTTTTGCTATTGTATCAGCTTTGCTTGGTAAGCTATGTCTGAACAGTGAGTGCCGAGGCCTTTGAGGTTATTTCAACACAGTGGTTATTGAGAGGTCTGATCTTCGCACGTTCTAGACATAACATATATGCAGCTGCGGCCAACTCTGGCTTTAGGTGCATTTTAATAATGCACTGCGCAGAGCATGCACACACACTTGATGAATCTCGCATGCAGAGAGCTGGTGGAAGATGATGTGATCCCTTTCCACTAGGATCAGAGGTATGGGGCCGCCCTTCTAAAACCCAAAGAGACCTTCTTTAGATATAATATAATATTCTAGCAAAGGAGGGTAAGACTTAGGTGTCATTTAGCCTTCTTCCCTTCAGCATTTTAACATGCTTTCTCCCTTTGTATTTTATGGACTAGTAACTATGCTAATAACTTTGTTTCTTATAATATGTTTGCTTGTATTAGCTAAGATACTGCGCTTGAGAACACTGCATTACAAATAAACATTTCAAACTTGCACGTGTCTTAATTTACTCCTCGTTCTGGATTGATATGTTGGTATAACGAAAGAGTGTTCATGTGTTCCACATTACCTGAGGTGTTCTAACTCCATGTTCTGGGTTGTCTAAACATTGGGAGTTTATAAGAACTAATGAGACACTGATTGCTAGTCTGGTAGGGGGTTTTGGGCACTAAGGTGAGTTTTGGCACACCCTAATTCACTGAGGGTCCAAGTCTCTATGCACAGTTCTGTGTGAGAGCAGGATCCCTGCGACATGGCGACCAACAGTTCGTGGTCTTATTACATGACACTTGAGAAGGTCTTCTATCAGTCCTTTACCTCCTTCACTATTGTTTCCGGAAGACAGTGGTGTCAGACAAAACTACCTATTGTTACATAGGTCTTTTCAAGCTTGAATCTTTTCAAACGGTTTCCTTTTGAATTACTACCCAGTTGTGCTACGTGGATTTTATTGTACCTCTATCTTGCTGTGTCGCTATGGCTAATGCCGTTGATATTCCGCAGCATAGTCAGATTGCGGTTCGCAATCATTTGCAGACTTATGATGTCCCTGTGGAGGGCATGGCTGTGATCATGGCCGTGATTGCGGAAGTAGCTTACCCATACGAATTTTTTTATTCGTGGGTGACCTTCCCGGCTGTGAATGCAAACACTAATGTGTTCGACGCGTACACTCCGACTGCCATGCCACAGGAATATGTTCCCTATAGGACACAGGAAGTTCCTATTAATGCTTGGCAGCACAGAGTTTGGTTTAATGGCGCCCTACCCCACTCTTTGTTAACTCCGAGGTTAGGTCCTTTGTCCATTCCAGGCGCAACTTGGCCTGTTTTGGCTGGATTTACACCGCATCTTAGACATTGCAGATTTACGGCTGTTACATACAGTCGCAATTAGTGTAATTCAGTCGTTAGTGCAGTACATTACCCGCAATCTCCCGGGCAGGGCCCCGGGCGCTGCGGCGCTTCCTGCTGGACAGGGCCGAATGAAGCTCAGTCCTGTGATGGTGAATGCAGTCATGGGCAAGCGCACCCTGAATAAGGATGATTTTCCTTTCTGGCTTGCCGAGAAGTTTGACCAGTTGGAAGCGGTATTTCCTAACACAACTCCTGGTGAAAAACACAGGATTCTGACAATTAGCATGCCAAAAGACTTGGTCCCAGAACATTGGGAGTTATAAGAACCAATGAGACACTGATTACTAGTCTGGTAGGGGATTTTGGGCACTAAGGTGAGTTTTGGCACACCCTAATTCACTGAGGTCCTAAGTCTCTATGCACAGTTCTGTGTGAGAGCAGTATCCCGGCGACACCCCAGTAACGGATCTAGGTTGAATCCATCATCGTTCTTTAGCTCACTTCGCCCCCCCACTAGTTCAGACTCAGCAATATGCAAATCAGTCTTGACCCTTTTCCTTATGGGAGCAGTCCAGCCCAAACTGCCAATCCAGGTCTTCCCTGGACCGGAAACAAGTATCCTGGGACCGGGCTCCAGGAAACACCCCTCATCAGCCAGACTAGCTTGAATCCAGTGGCAAAGTGAGCAAGGGACACATGTCTGGGCATACCCTAACAACTATGGGCAAATAAAGCAAACACAAGTAGATGATGTACAGCGCGCTGAAACTTTTCAGACACTCACCACCAGTCACAGATCTGGGTTGAATCCATCATCGTTCTTTGCTCACTTCGCCACCCCAGTTCAGACCCAGCTATATCCAAATCAGTCGTGACCGTGTTCCTTATGGGAACAGTCAAGCCGAACTGCCAAATCAGGTCTTCCCTGTACAAGAAACAAGCATCCTTGGACCGGTTATGGGCTCACATCCCTCATCAGCCAGGCTAGCTTCAATCCAGTGGCAAAGTGAGCAAGGGACCCACGTCTGGGCATACCCTGCCAACTTAGGGCAAACAAAGCAAACACAAGGAGATGATAATGATTGAGTGCTGAAACTTTTCAGACACTCATCCCCAGTCTCAGATCTGGGTTGAATCCATCATCATTTTTTAGCTCTTTTTACCACCCCAGTTCAGACCCAGCTATCTGAAAATTAGTCTTGACCCTGTTCCTTATGGGAACAGTCCAGCCCGAACTGCCAAGCCAGGTGTTCCCTGGACCGGAAACAATCATCCTGGGACCGGTTTCGGGGTAACACCCCTCAGCAGCCAGGCTGGCTTGTATCCAGTGACAAAGTGAGCAAGGGACCCATGTCTGGGCATACCCTGCCAAATTAGGGCAAACTAAGCAAACACAAGGAGATGATGGACGGAGTGCTGAAACGTTTCCGTCACTCACCCCAGGCAAAGCCAGATATTTTCAGACTGTAATGTTGCTTAGGTTGGAGTGGGAATAGTAAAACCGATGCCTTCAAAGTCCAATACTTTACCTATTGTAACTTTGGGGCCCATGCACAACATTGTGGTGGGTTGTGCACACAGCACCGCCCGCCACAATGCTGTGGATGCAGCTTTTGAAATTGAATGCACAACGTGGCAAGCACCATGTGGTGCCTGCCACGTTGTGCATGTAAATGCATGGGGTGAGATAGGTACCCCCCATGTGCACCCCCAACACCCCAACACCCACCCCCCAACACCCTGGGGGCCCGCAACAGGCCCCCAATGCCACAGACCGCATGCCTTTCCATGGCGACAATGCCACCATGGAAAGGCTGATCTCGGCCTGAATCCTAATATGAATGGCAGTGTCGTGCAGACACCGCCACCATATTGAAGATGTTTTCCGCCCAGTCGACGAATCGACCGGCGATAAATCGGTGGATGGTCCTTCTGTCTGCTACAGACCCCCCGCCATCGTAATATGGCGGGGGGGAAATGGGATGCGGGCGGAGGAAAATGTCGGGCGGATCCCCACAGCTGTGCGGGCGGTGGTGATCCACCCGTCATGCTAAAGGACCCCTTTGTTGGGATTCGGAAGACAAAATGTGAGCCCTTCAAAGTTTTACTTTTTTCTAAAGTTCATTAGGTTGTATTTGTAATGTTAACATTTGTATTTCTTTTTTTGATTGTTATTTAAAAGAGGTAAAATGATCTATGTATGTATATATATATATATATATATATATTCACTGAAAAAACCATAGGTTATAGACCATATATAGTTAGGAATTAGCATTTAAAAAACCTTATTTTACTCACACAAAACCATTGAAATTCCATATATAGTTAGTTGCACTAACTATATATCGCGCACCCGCAATCCACTGCTGATCATGTCACATATTACATCATTCATGACATGGTCAGTGACATCACTGATGACATCACTGATGACATCTCAAATGACATCACTGATGACATCACTGATGACAACATCCAGTGACTGTATGTTTCTGTAAAGTTAAAATATGTCTTACATATTGAAGAATGAGTGGATGTATAAGTGTCTGGATGAAGGATTTAGTAGGTGCGTGACTGACTGTATGAGTGAGTGATTAAATGTGTCTCACTGAATGCATGGGTTAGTGACTAAACTGTCTTAATTTGTGCATCATTATGTCTGTTGTGATGTAAACTGCTGCATGTGTTGATCATTAGCTATACGAGAGGCTATATGTGTTATTAATTGGTTGCCCAAGTATTTCTATGGGAGATTGAGTTTGTGTGGGGGTGGCTGGAAGGTGTGTGACTCTATGCATAGATGTGTGAGCAGTTTATTCACTAGGTGTATGAGTTCAAGACTGCATGTGGAAACAGCTACATGGGCAGTTGACTGTGTGCATGAGTGTATTGATGAGTGAATGGATATCTCAATGCTACATGTCATAGTAAGTACATATGTTAAACACAGTACATGTGAGAGTTGGCATATATAAATAACTGTGCATGAGAGCCACTGAATGAGTGAGTGGTTGTATCGATCATTGTGAACTTGTATCAGGGATTGTATAAGAGAGTAAATATGTGTTAGTATATGTTTCAATAAGTAAGGTGTGTTTAACTGTATAGTTGAAGAAATGGAGGTGAGATTGTTTCTTTGCATGACTGACTGGGTGTGTGAGTAACTCCATGGATGAGTGGCAGTGTGTGAGTGTCTGTATACACTGAGTGTATCTAAGGTTATATTAGAGTCTGAAGAGGTTTATCGTATTAGCACAAGAATGATGTCAAATGAGATGTCATCAGTGATGTCATCAGTGATGTCATTTGAGATGTCATCAGTGATGTCATCAGTGATGTCACTGACCATGTCATGAATGATGTAATATATGACATGATCAGCAGTGGATTGCGGGTGCGCGATATATAGTTAGTGCAACTAACTATATATGGAATTTCAATGGTTTTGTGTGAGTAAAATAAGGTTTTTTAAATGCTAATTCCTAACTATATATGGTCTATAACCTATGGTTTTTTCAGTGAATTTCAATGGTTTTTTAATAGCAAATATCATAAGCTGTCGAATGTCAAGTACGTGGTAAGTAAAAACATTTTCGTGTTTATGCACACTGATCTGCTTTGAATGCTGCCCCCCCACCCCTCATTTCTATTAGGAGTACTCTCTCTTTGCAGATAGTGAAGGGTAGTTAACGCAGGCCTTTGCCCCCGTTGCCCCCGTTGTAATCCGTCGTGCCTGCTTCTCTCTCCATTTGATTGATTGTTCTCTTTGGTTCATTCTCTATTTACAAACAAGCACAGAGTCGCAATACTCTGTTTAGTCTTTGCAGATAGCGAAAAATCGTGTAAAAAAACAAAAGGTATCGAGCAAAATCAGTAGGCCACTAATGGGATCTCTTTTTGACCTCCCTAAAATAGAAACATTAGGAACAACCTGTTGATAATACCAATGTGTATGTACATAAGCGGCGTTCATTTGTGTTCACAGTACCCCTTGTTGATTGTTTGAATCGAGCATTGAATTGTTCGAAGTTGATTCTCTTAAGAATCTTCTCTGCCTGCAAACGAGGAAGAATAGGAATATTCTCTCTCCCTTTGCAGATAGTGAAGGGTAGGTAACGCAAACCTTTAACACGTCGTGCCTATTTCGTTCCTCATTGATTGATTGTTTCCCCAAACATTGACTGTTTGGGAATTGGTTCTTTTTGGAGGTATTCCCTGTTTGCAAATATACGTAGGAAAATCTTTGCAGATAGTGAAAGGGTACGTAATGTGGACCTTTCTCCCCCGTTGTAATCTGTCATGCCTATCTACTCCCCACTGATTGATGCACCTGTTTCACCCGGACCATTTACTAGAGATACGGCATCTGGCCCGACCAGAGAGCACCCCTAGTGAAAAGGACATATGCAATAATAACGAAGTGATCACTGTATCCTGTTAATAGAAACTTTAGCATGAAACAACCTGGAAAGAAAAGAATAGGAAAACGAAAATCAGTAGGCCACTGATGAACATGAACTTTTATTAAACAACGAACAAAGAAACGATAACATAACGTAATGATAAAACCTATTAATGTCCTAGAAACAAGAAAACGTTAAAATATGCCAGTGGTGAGAGACCAGAAAAACAGTAAGAGAAACCAAATCACCCCTCGCTGTCCCACCGCCTGCCACGCCAAAAAAATCGATAGACTAGGGAAAATGCAAGTCAGTAGAACATCCGCCCCCACTCTGGAAACTTCCAAGGTGGGGCAGGGTTGCGGCTACGCACAGCCGGGAGCAGCCCATATAAGGCGGGTCCTGCTGCCACGCCTCGGCCAGGAGATCCTAACGTAGGGTGTAGCCGGAGGAGAGGCCGAGGCCAGCGGGACCCGGCCAGGGGATTGCCTTTACAACGCTGAACAGTTGCAGGGGGGGGAATGTCTCCTCGACCCTCCCCTCTCTCTCCCAGTCCGGCCGCGGTGGCCCTTGACAGTTTCAGGTAGTCCCGCCACATGCTCTTCCGGTCCGGCCACCAACGGTCGGGGGGCCGAGGCCGACGGGATCCGGCTGCAGCCGATAAACCAAGAAACCCGTTCATGGGGCCAGAGCCAGGGGCGTCCGGCCGACATCTACCGGAAGCCCGGCCCGAAGACGGACGGGACACTTCTTCTTTCTTGAATAATGGCTGCGACAACACTGGGGGGGGATGTCTTGCACATGCCTCCGACCCCCCCCCCCCTCGTCCTCATCGCCTGGTCCGGCCATAACAAATCTCAAGCGAGACGCCGTGGGGTGCACTGGGAGGGAGAGACGGTGCGAACAGGCCTCTCCCGCCTCCCCAGGTGGAGGCTTCCCAGCTGCACACTCAGCGCTCCAGGCGCCCGGAAAAGGGTTCTTCCACTGTGGCCATGCTGCAACGTCTCGCCCGGCAGGGTGGAGCCCGTCCGCTCATTTGACCCCGCGATCGCCAGTAGCTACCGAACTCTCAAAATGGCGGTCGACCTGGCAAGAGCGGGCCCAGCATAAAGAAATGGCCCGGTCACTGGTTGACTCCACCACCGTAGTCCTCCACGACCTTGAAGATTCTAGAGGAGCCGCGGGAGTCTCCGACCCCCGATGGGGAATGACTGCCATGATCGCCCGTGGAGTGACGAAACTGTATCCGCGGGACGTCGGCGCTCCCATGCTGGCGCCAGCCTCACTTTGAATTACTAGAATCCTGCAGACCTCAGTTCCGGTGAAAGCACAATGTGACCCGGTAGGAAAAATTGTTGCACCCCCTCCCCTTTTTGACTGATAGTTCAAACCACCGATCCTTTCCTTTGCCCTTTTAACGGAACTTTGGACTGCCTCCCCCTCTTTTACATTTTCTAGAGAAAACAAAACATTAACCACTACATTAGCATAGCAGTTGACACCAGAACTGTATTCAAATTGAAAACCAACAACATCTTCAACAGAATCCTTTTTGTTTCTGCTGTGACCCTGCTACAGCACAGGCATTGTCCCCAGCAGTAATTCTGCAATGCCGGTAAGAATAGCTGTGGTGCCTACTGGACTCACTCACCCCCGCGGCGCCCCACGCCGTTATTTGCTGGGCGGCAACTTACTAGACATCACTTTCGTGCCATCTAGATTTCAGCGCGTTCTGCTGCCTTGGAACTATTCGCACAACAGACTGCTACTGACGACCCACCCCCAGGCAACATCTTCTGAATTTTCATAATTTGAAAGAACTAGTAACATGTCCTCATCAGGAATTCAAAAGAAATTGCCACGGTCTCTTCGTTGTTTAAATGTTTTTACTGTTTTTGTTTTGTTGTATATATTTATATGTTATTAAAGTTTTATATTCCTACTACTTTGTTGGAGTGCTATATATTTTTAATGTGACACATAATTGTAAAAACTTTGATGTACAAAGAGTCATTCCTGGAATCTTCCGCTTCAGGCTCGGTCCCCTCCCCAATCAAAATACAGGATGGTTTTCAGATAGTAGGAACACGTGTGGTGTGACGGATCTCATCGGGTGTGGGCCTTGATCTACTATAACTCCTTTGAAGAGGGGTGATTCTTTACAGCTGGGGCCATAAACTACATCTGCAGGGCTAGGTGATAGCCTGGACAATCGGACACAGAGGAAGAGGAGTGTCAGAGGGTGCGGTAGTGAATAGGGCGAAAGGGAGGTGTCGGGCGGGCACAGAGTGTGATTTTCAGGGAAGAGCAGCGCAGATGGGGGGAGGTTTATTGCCGATGCATAAGACAGAGAGCGGGGGTGACCAGTGCCTGGGGAAGATGCTTGCGAGGGTGGGGAGCCATGCTACGAATCGACAGCGTGCAGAGAGTGGGTCTGGTCAAGGCATCTAAAATGGCTGCCGTGCACGACAAAAGTGTGGCATTTCAAAAAAGGCAAGATGGCGCAGACAATGTTTTTCAACACTTTCTCATTTCCTTCGAATCGAACGTTAACAGACGTTGGTGCATATTACCAAAGTTAAGCGATATTTATCGCTAACGATGCTTACCAACGAATTTTTTACCGCTAAGCATCGTCAGAAATTATCGAAGATAAACCTTGCTATTATCAAGGTTTATCGCAAATGCGATAATAAACGGTCAATGCATGAATATCGCTAAAAAGTCAGCGATATTCATGCATTACCGAGCTAATGCTCTTAGCCATGTTATCCACCTCCCATTGGATAACATGGCTAAGAACTGCTCAGGGCAGGTGTTACTTTTTGGAGATATTCGCGCTTAGCGCGAATATCTCAAAGTTGGTAATAGGAGATAGATATCTTGCATGTTGTAATGCAAATTATTGTGGTATATGGAACTCATACCATAATCTCTCAGGAAAGCAGAAACTGATCCTTTTGGGACCGCCTAAAAAGGCCTAGGGGGTGAGGGGTACTCTACTTTGCCCCCTTTTCACGTTCCGAACTATTTTATTTTACTCTCTTCTGTAATTACACAAAATAGCAGCGATAAGATGCATCGGAGACACACAGTGAGAGAAAGGAGGCCGGAGATGAAGAAGAGATGACAAATACACATTGGAGATAATATAGTGGCAGAAGGGAAGTAAATATGAGTAAACTTACCATGTAACATAAAAATGTTGCACTCTATACTATAAGTCTCATTTTATACTACAATCACTTCGCTACAACCTCATAAATTAAAAATAAAAATGAATAATGTCTCAAACAATTTTTGATTTCTAAATATAAATTTATTCTTCAGAATTTTCTAAATTTGAAAGAACTAGTAGCATGTCCTCATCAGCAATTTCCTCATGAAAAGTCTGCAATGATGATTCTTGTAACTCTATGGTCTCCAAACATTCGATAAATTCGCCATCAACAGATTGATCAAAAAAATCATTCAAGTCATCTCCTCCTTGTGACAATATTTCATTATTGGTGCTGTCAATTTCAATCAATGTAGTGGAATCATTCAAGTCATCTCCTCGTGACAATATTTCATTATTGGTGCTCTCAATTTCAATCAATGTAGTGGAATCATTCAAGTCATCTCCTCCTTGTGACAATATTTCATTATTGGTGCTGTCCATTTCAATCAATCTAATGGAATCATACAAGCCATCTCCTCCTTGTGACAATATTTCATTATTGGTGCTCTCAATTTCAATCAATGTAGTGGAATCATTCAAGTCATCTCCTTGTGACAATATTTCATTATTGGTGCTGTCCATTTCAATCAATCTAATGGAATCATACAAGTCATCTCCTCCTTGTGACAATATTTCATTATTGGTGCTCTCAATTTCAATCAATGTAGTGGACAATTCAAAAGAAATTGCCACGGTCTCTTCATTGTGAGCCATTTTATTTTGAAATTGCTTGCTGTAAATTGCAGAAAAAAATAATCACTTTCATTTATCGTTTTTAGTAATACATAATATAAAACTAACTTTATCAAGTATTTAGTATAACAGAAGGACTGCAAATAAATAACAGAAAACATTTTTCAAATTATCTTCAAGTGTACAACATAGTTCCCCTTACAAATTAACAACTCACCTTTTTAAAAGTAGGAGAAGTGTTAGTACTGTGTAAATCAAACACCAGAAATTCACCACCAAAAATTCCTCACAAATGTACCTCAGACAGTAGTATCACAAAATGGCTGTGGTTTCCTCTCATTTGACATATATACATAACCAATTAAATTTCATCACACACAAATACAAAACCAAAGTAACATTTTAATTGGTTCTAAATTTCAACACTTTCAAATGTGTTTTCCCCATGCAATTTTCCATAGGACATTTACATACGTCTACAGCCTGAATGGCTGAACGGAATTACACCAAACTTGGCAAAATGGTACATCAAACCTAAGAGGTCAGGAAGGATCTACTATGCCCCCTTATGGTCATTTCCCCCTTCGCTTTGGCCTCCTCTTGTCTTTCAATCCTACCGAGAGACAAGATGGCGGCCGCTACGGACTGTTTGGAATGTTGACAGACGCCGGAGAACCAATCAGCTTCGCAAAGCTCCGTAACGCGAAAAGTACGCGAAGCGGAGCGCTGTTACAGATATATATCTTTTTTTGAACGTTAATTTCTCAAAATCCACTGGAGCACACATATTGAGACCTAGCAAAGGCACATCGGGCTACCAGTCCCTAATATTTTACCAAGTTTCGTGCAAATCCATTCAGCCGTTAGATTATTATTATTATTTTTTTTTTTTGCTCCGCGGGGCCCTTTTAAAACCTCCACATCAAACCTAGGGGGTCAGCGAGGATCTACTATGCCCCCTTATGGTCATTTGCCCCTTCGCTTTGGCCTCCTCTTGTCTCTCGATCCTACCGAGAGACAAGATGGCGGCCGCTACGGACTGTTTGGAATGTTTACAGACGCCGGAGAACCAATCAGCTTCGCTTCACAAAGCTCCGTTGCGCGAAAAGTACGCGTACTGGAGCGCTGCCCGGTCCGCTGTTACAGATATATATCTTTTTTTAAACGTTAATTTCTCAAAATCCACTGTAGCACATATATTGAGACCTACAAAAGGCACATCGGGCTACCAGTCCCTACAATTTTGCCAAGTTTCGTGCAAATCCATTCAGCCGTTCGGGCTAAAAGTGAGGCCAACCGCCCTATGGAAAACTCAATGTTAAAAACACGTTTTGGGACCCCCCTTTTTTCTCGACCCCCCCTGGACGAACCCCCCCCAATTTTCAGGGGCTGCTCAGAAACAAAATGTGCCATTTTCCTGAAAATTTCAGCCAATTCCGTCCACAAACGCCAAAGTTATTTGACATAGAATTTTCAAAAATCCCATAGAGAAAAAATCCTAACTATATATACCTACTGGCGACCGCCAGTAGGTAATATATATATATATATATATATATATATATATATATCCAAGCAGATTGGGTTCTTCTGAGACCATTACTCCCATCGTCGGGTGGCGTACATCGGCGGCGAACCCCGACCGTTACTTCTTTATTACTTCAAAGTTGCTGGACAGCAAGTACGCACTCAGAGACAGATACTGATGTAAAGTTTTATTCCCAAATTACGCTACGCGTTTCAACACTATGCAGTGTCTTGATCACACAATGCTTCGAAGTATACTGGCATTTTTGTAACTAAAACAAACCACAATCAACATAAACAAGGGTGTCCCTTTGCACAAATCACGTGACTTGAACTGTAATGTTGTCGGCCATCATTGAGTGGTGACATACTGTTACTAAACACAGCCTGCACCCTCCAAACTCAAGTATATATGCACAGACGAATAGGCTGCCTCACGAGTCAATCTGCCTAAAGACAATTTATATACACAGGCTTCCAAATTCTTTCTTTGGAAAATACGCCTAGCAGTTTAATCGGTTTAGTACCATTAAATATAACGTCCTAGGCTTAACGCAGTTGGCCTGAGAGAATATGTCTGTAAATTACCCTCTCACATTAAAGATACGACTGATTTTCTCAATAAAATCAACGACTTGCATTGGATAGAAGGATCTTTGCTCATTACCCTGGACGTTAGTGCTCTATATACCATCATAGACCACGTCCAGGGCATGGAAGCGAGTTACCACTATCTTAAAACCAGAAATATATGCTACCTAGACCACACATCTATGATTATGGACATGATGAAAATGTGCCTACGAAACAACTTTTTTATGTTTGATGGGGACATTTTCAAACAAGTCCGAGGCGTGGCCATGGGCTCGGCCTTTGCGCCGAGCTTTGCTAACCTCTTCCTGGGTAAATGGGAGGAGGAAATAAGGAATGATGTCCAGCTGAAGGAATACTTTGAGAAAGTAGGTACTTGGATCAGGTACATAGATGACCTGTTTGTGGTCTGGCATGATACCAGGAGTGAGGCAGAAACATTTATTGAAAAACTTAACTCTAATGGATACAATATACATCTCACGAGCAACATCAGTGGTGAATGTGTAGAATTTCTAGATACAGAAATTCAGGTTAGTCAGGGGAAGCTTGTTACAAAACTCCATAGAAAAGAGACGGCTGGCAATAGTTTGTTGCACGCCTTAAGCGCCCACCCTGACCCACTGAAATGGAGCATTCCCTTTGGCGAATTACTAAGGGCCAAAAGAAACTGCAGTGACCCAGAGGGATTTCTAGAGGAACAAGCCACTATGATATCGAGATTCCGGGAGAGGGGATATCCCGAGTGGGTACTCAAAAAAGCAGTCTCTAAAGTCTTACAAATAGACAGAACTAATGCTCTTCTACCCAAAAGCAACAAAAACACAGGGGAAGATGAGATCCAGACTAGAATAATCACAACATTCAACAATGAATCAAAGAAAATCCATAAAATAGTTACTGATCACTGGTCTATCCTTAAATCGGATAACATCATAGGGCCACGTATAAAGGAAAGACCAAGTATTACCTACAGGCGAGGACATAATCTCCGGGACATACTGGTAAAGGGGGACATCACAGAGAAAAGGACACATGTGCAAGGTCTTAAAGGCTTCTATCCTTGCGGACATTGCCGTGCGTGCATGGCTAGTGTCATGGTGAAAAAGATACACATACCAGGGAATCCCAAACCTAAGGAGATTAAACAATTCTTGACTTGCAATTCCACATATGTAGTGTATGTTCTGGAATGTCCCTGCAACAAAAAATATGTGGGGAGCACAATCTGTATGGCCAAAAAAAGAGTGCAGGAACACCTTAGAGCAATTACACACAAGGACAGCAAATATCCCATAGCAAGACATTTCTCTGAATACCATCAATCCAATAACAACCTATTGAAATATTACATAGTGGAACTGGTTAATATTGGTAAAAAGGGGGGGAAATCGGCTGTTGGCACTCAGAAAACGAGAATCTAGGTGGATTTTAGATCTCGAGACCAGGTTCCCTGGGGGCCATAACCTTGATGAGGAACTGGCAACTCATTTGTATACGTGATTGTGCTAATATGAGTTATTAGATGCTGGTAACCAATGCAATGTAAATTATTGAATTAACCTGATAACTGACCTTTTCCGGCTTTTGTTCACTGTATATATATGTCTTTTTAGTGCAATAAGATTTTAATTTCACTCTTTATCAAAAAATTTTTAGGACACAAGAGAGAAACTTCACTTCACTACCTCGGCACCATACTGAGTTTCTAAACTGGTTTCTCTCCTCCTTTTAAATGAGTTTGGAAGCACTTAATTTTTGGCATTATTTGAGCACTAGACTGCGCTATATTGCTGGCATTGGCAATACCACATAGAAACTGAAGAATGTTTTATAAACTGTGAGTCGATCTGGTGAGATGTACTGGACTGGTATGCATTAACAAGAAGCAATAAGGGCACTATACCGTATGCATCAGTTAATATGAATTCCGAATATTTTAGCCTTGATGATGTAAATAATTCAGGACAATACCAGCAAGCAGGGCGGAGAATAAGTGTGGGCGTCAAGTCGCCAACCGCCAACCGCCAACTGCATTAAGCCTAGGACGTTATATTTAATGGTACTAAACCGATTAAACTGCTAGGCGTATTTTCCAAAGAAAGAATTTGGAAGCCTGTGTATATAAATTGTCTTTATGCAGATTGACTCGTGAGGCAGCCTATTCGTCTGTGCATATATACTTGAGTTTGGAGGGTGCAGACTGTGTTTAGTAACAGTATGTCACCACTCAATGATGGCCGACAACATTACAGTTCAAGTCACATGATTTGTGCAAAGGGACACCCTTGTTTATGTTGATTGTGGTTTGTTTTAGTTACAAAAATGCCAGTATACTTCGAAGCATTGTGTGATCAAGACACTGCATAGTGTTGAAACGCGTAGCGTAATTTGGGAATAAAACTTTACATCAGTATCTGTCTCTGAGTGCGTACTTGCTGTCCAGCAACTTTGAAGTAATATATATATATATATATATACATTTTTATTACATTGGAGTTAGAATTGTAATTATGCTTATTTTGTACTAAAGCTGTATTTATTTATTATAAATAAGTGTAATATATTGGCAAACATATTTTTTTATAATTCTTTTTTATTGGAATTTAGATTTTTTGTTTTTATTTAACATATATTTTTGCGACTTTATTTCAAAAGTTGTCTTTTGTTTTTAATAATTTAATAATTGCCTTGTACATTTGTATGTTTTTAATGTTTTCGTTCGTAATGTTTGAATTAACTTTTAATAACTATTAGTATTTTTATTTCATTACAATTGGCAATTTAATAATTCTATTTGTTTACCTACTATTTTTCTTTTATACTTGGTATATTATATGTATATTTTTTAAATAAATTTCTTTCAGCTATAGTATTGTTTAATGGTAATATAATGTTAAATATATTAAATTCTACATACCTAGTAATTACAATATTTTGATCAATTGTACCTTTGTAGGCAATATTTTTGTTACAGTGAGTATATAATGTCGATACTCATCTCCTTGATATTTCTGGGCAACAATTAGTTTGGCAATCGCTTTGTTTTCAATATTATGTTAGAAAAGATCTTTACCCCTTAGCCACGCCTCTATAATCCCTCTCTCTGGCTGCAAATCATCTTTATATAGCTTACTCATATACTACCAAGCTTCCCCTCTGATCTCTGTATTGGTATTCAAAGGCAGCCCAGTTTCCGAACCAAACAAAACCTGTATCATGTTCCTAGCTTTATCTGCTTTGGCTTTCCAAGCCAAGAACTAACTACATCTCTCGCCATATGAAAAGAGCTGCAGTTTACTAACTCTCCATCTCTCCTGGATTTTCTTTGCAAGCTGAATCTCAAATTCTGCCTGCACTTCCTCTAATTCTCCTCGTAGGATAAATATTCTCGGTGAGCCCTCTACTGAAGCCTCCTTTCATCTTGATTTTAGCCTGAGATAGCTCTTCTCCACTCTGTGCTGCTCGCCTCCTACCAATCATTATGGCTCTAACTACTGCTCTTAGATATGCCTTATAAGAATTCCATACAGTCTACAGGCGAGCACAATCTTTATTGAGCCCAAAAAAGTCAGCAGTCTTGTAAGCCAAGTCTGTGACCACCCCCTCATCCCAAAACATAGGGGCATATTACCAACAACTAGCGATAATTATCGCTTTGTTGGCTTAGCGGCAATATTTTTATCGCCGAGCTGCGGCGATTTTTATCGCTTAGGAACCCTGCTATTATCAAGGTTTATCTCCTAAGCGATAAAAATCGGCCGAAATGCATGAATATCGCTGAAAAGTCTGTGATATTCATGCATTACCGAGCTAATGCTCTTAGCCATGTTATCCACCTACCATTGGATAACATGGCTAAGAACTGCTCTGGGGCAGGTGTTAGCTTTTGGAGATATTCGCGCTTAGCGCAAATATCTTCAAAAGTTGGTAATAGGAGATAGCGATGTTAGCGACTGTTTCCAGTCGCTAACATCTTGGCACGCCGACTTTGCATGTCATTAGTGATAAATTTCACTGACATGCAAAGCGGGGCCCAAGATGGTCGCTATCTCCTAATAGCTGTCGCTAACTGGTGTTAGCGACAGCTAGGTAATAGGGAGATAATTTTATCTCCGCTTTCTTGGCTTTTAAAGCCAAAAAAGGCGGAGATAAACCCCCTTGATAATATGCCCCATAGTTCTAACAAGAGTCCACCTTCTCGGTCCCTGTTGTTTGTGATACCTTAAGAATAGAACCATGGGAGTGTGATCTGAAAGTACTGCTGGATCATGGGACACTAACTCAATTTCGTCACAGAGAGATTGCTTGACCGAAAATAATCTATCCATGAATGATG
This sequence comes from Lissotriton helveticus, assembly GCF_964261635.1. NCBI lineage: Eukaryota > Metazoa > Chordata > Amphibia > Caudata > Salamandridae > Lissotriton > Lissotriton helveticus. Next base: position 683,733,082 of record NC_136070.1, on the reverse strand, counting down.
TTCATACATTTGCTATAAAAAAGTAAAATCCCTAGCGGCACCCATCTTCCTGCACCAAACATCTAATACATTTAATTCCATCATCATATCCTTTAACTTATGCAATGAAGAGGTAATAGATTGTATACAACCAACACTGGCTAAGAAGCTGTACCTCCAATTCAGATATGGAACCTTACCCTTAAACGCAATCACAGATATGTGGGTCAGAGGTCCTACACGTCCTTGCCCTGGATGCCTAGTGGAAGAGGAAACTATTATTCATATTATCCTCTTCTGTACGGCATATAAGAAAATCAGGCAGGACTGGATTATCCGGTTATGTAACAATATGGGCATTAGGAATTATCTTGTCTTCTATAGGATCTTAAAGTCAGACACTGATCCAGTTTATGTGACTGCTATAGCTAAGTTTCTGTTTTCCATGTGGAATATTCGTAGAAATCAGCTTCCTAAAGCTTAGAGTCAATTATGTGATACGTCCTTGCTGTAGACTTCTAATTTGCTGTTGAGTACATGATTGACGCCATTCATGAGATGTGTGGTCGCAAGGCATGTTTTATTGTTTTAAATGGTACCCCTAATTTAAATTTTTAATCTCTCTTTTTTATAAATCTTTTCCCATGATGATGAATTTTAATAATGAAGAATTGTATTGGAAATGAAATTGATGTTTATTACTCTTAATCCCGTGCTAGTTTGAAATTGAAAATTGTGTGCTTTTATGGTTTGACCGAACCGAAATAAAGTTTTTCTGATCTGATCTTAACTTATGCAATGTCTTTGAGGGGCTTCTATATTTAGCTTTTGATGTTCTATCAAGGTCTTTATTTAAAATGATGCATTACCATTTATCCAACACTTCTGGATTATCACTATTTGGACCACAGTAAGTTGCACACACTATCTGTGAATCTTGAATCAACAAGTTTGTCACCAATCATCTACCCGAGCTATCCAAGTCATACTTCATACTTCAATAATTTTATTCCAGAGTTTTTCCTAATAATTAAAGCCACTCCTCTAGTGCTACCCCTTTGATCTGAACACACTACTTCCTGTACCCACCGTAGTTTGATAAAACAGGGTCTACTCTCTTTCCTCTCTACGTGGGTCTCTAAGATACTCTGCCACCATTGCCCGTTTACCTCTCGCTTTTAACCCATTAAAATTCCAGGTTGTTATCTTAACCTTAATGTCCCTTCTTTGTCACCTTATATCCAAATAATGCCTCTCTGTGAACTCCCCTGCTTGACCTCATATAATGAAGACTTCCCAAAATTTGCTGTATTATTACTACTAAATTGTGAGATAAGGACATATTTTTAGATTTGTTTCCTCCTATGCTCCCAACACCCAGTGCTCTCCCCTCCCTTCTGGGGACCCACCCTTCTATCCTTAGGCAATATTGTCAGACCTTACTTGATAGGTGAATTCCTCGTACTTCAAAGTTTTCTCCCCCAGCTCATCACTTAAGATTAACTCTTTGACTGTATGGGTAGGAAGTGTACGAGGATTTTTCTGGGGGATTTCCTGTTAGCTCATAATTTGAATAAAACACAGTTCACACTTTGGATCTCCTTATTAAATTCCACATCTGGTCTATCAAGCAAGAACCCTTCTCCTAATAGTTTACCAACAAACTCTTTAACATTCCCTTTCTCAGCATCCTCCGGGATATTCAATAATCTCAGATTGTTACACCTTGAATGATTTTTCAACCTTTCGAGATCACCATGCAAGGTCTTGTTCTGCTGCCTCAAGGCCTCAATATCCAGAGAATTTGTGTTCAGCATCAAAGATATTTATTTCACATTCTTCTCTAGGATCGATGTATGAGGCTGCGAGGTCCAAGGCTATCTAGTTTTTCCCTCTAAAACCACACATTCATCCGGGATGCCTTTCAGAGTTACTTCTGATATCTAGAATTTCATCAACATATCGGACCTTAAATTCAGCAATGTTTTTTCTAAAGGGTCTTGTGATCCAACACCGGTTTATGCATTTTCTTTAGAGACTCATGTGCTGGTTTTGTCAGAAATTTCTGTGGTGCGTGTCCCCACCCTTTGTACTGCTGTGCCTTATTCCTCTCCATCTAAGTCTGCCAGAAGGGCAAAGCGATTGCTAGTGGCAATAGAAGACTCTTTGGTCCTTAGCAAAGTGTCCTAATCCCCCACTCCCTCGCTCTCATGCATCTGTACAGCGGTTTTTGTTCTTTATTCTAAAAAAGGAGTTGAGCAAAGGTGTAGGCTTCAAGAAAGCATGACCTTCTTTTGAACCGCAAAGTTTTGGCTTTCCAATGGTTTTTATTATAATGTCTTTTTAATTGGGGCAACTGTGACCACTTCTTTCCCGAGAAGATCCTTAGCCCTTGGACTCTATACCTTCCTATCGGGAGCTGACCTCAGCTGGTATCTGTTTTTTGCTGATGGTTGAGAACGTTCCTCTGTAGGGGAGGCCCACTCTGCCGTACTTTCAGGGCTTTGCAGAGGGACACCCTCATTGCTACCATTTTTGTTACCCTCCAGTACTAACTGGTCCCCCGAAAGAGGTTTAGGGTAAATCTCCTTTTTCCACAAACATTTGCTGCATCCCCTCACTGCCCGCACTCCTCTTGTCTCCCTTCTTGTCTGCCTTTTGGGAGTCAATCACCACCAAACGGATCTCCTTCACTCTAGCTTTTGTGCCGCTACCCTGCTGTATGCCTGTCGTGCGCTTGCTCTCTGTTTAAAAAAAAAAAAGGCAACCTTAGTTTTAACCCCTTCCACGCTGATGACGAGCTGGGCTCGTCATGAGGTAGCCTCCTCGCACGCTGATGACGAGCCCAGCTCGTCACGTAAAGTGCGCTTTTAAAAATCTCCGCGTACGAGCGGAATTCCGCCCGCACGCATGCGGTTAAAATTGAATCTGAGATATACACCTCATGGACTCCCGCGCACCATTCTCTATCAGGATCAGACTTTGACCCCTTCTCAGGTAAAAAAAAACACATTATGGATACTATACCTCAACACCCGCTCCCTCATCAAACACCAGCTTGATATTTTCTTACTCCTATCATCGGAGGCGCCTGACATCTTCTTTGTTACCGAGACTTGGTTAAATCTCATTTCCACCCCTGACATTCTGGCAGCCCTTCCTCCAAACTGTTACATCTTACACGCTAACTGGACTCCAGGGAAAATGGGAGGCGGAGTAGCTGCCGTCATACATAAAGATCACACATTTACTTCTATGTCTCCCTTAATTCTCCCCGCTGTTGATAACATGGTTATCAAACTGGACACCAGTGCCGGGCCACTTATTTGTGTCTTGATATATAGACCCCCCCAGCACATGCCACTATTCCCTCTCTCACTATGTGAGCAACTTGCTAACCTAGTCACGGACTATGCAAAAATACTGGTGCTAGGTGACCTTAAATACTGGTGCAACAACGCATCCGGTGGACCCCATGCCACTGACCTGATGGAATTGTTTTCCAACCTAAATTTCACCCCTCACATTTCCTCAACCACCCATATTAAAGGTCACATCTTGGACCACTTGTGGATGACTAACCTCATGGTCTCAACACCCACAATCTCCCCGTGCATCTGGTACAATCACCACCTTATAAAATGGTCAATATCAATCCCCACTGGTACTAAGCCCCCATCGATCAAGGGAGGCTTGATCAGAAAATGGAGCACTCTCAATAAACAAGACTTTCTGGACAGTCTAACTAGCTTCATCCCTGTAGCGGCCCCGGATGTTGACCTCGCAGAAGCCAACATCTCAGCCTGGCTACTCACAGCCAGAAATTAGCATGTCCCATTCAAGAAACTTAGAACTGCCCGCCGCGCTGACGCCCAGAGCTGGTTTTCCCCTGAGCTCAAAAATTAGACCTCCGTCAAAAAGAGAGAAAATGGAGACTCTCACTTTTTCTGGAAGGCAAATAATATAAAAGAGCTATCATCTCAGCTAAAGCCTCATTCTTTTCGGAAAAAATCACAAAGTCAAATAATAAATCCAAAGACATTTTTGCCATAGTAAATGAGCTATCCAACGCCAAGAGAATTCTCCACAAGCCCGTGGCCACCCAAGCTCTGTGTGATTCTCTGAATACATACTTTCTAGAAAAAATTGTCAATATCAAGACCAGCATTCCCACCACCTGCTTTAAGGAGGATCAATCTGCTTTATTACCCAATCCCTATACTCTCGACCCCCCCCCCCCCATTAATGACCAGTCCCTTCAAGCTCTACTGGCCAGGGTGAAATCTGGATCGCCAGGGGAAAACTGTCCTCCTTATATCTTAAAGGACGCATTCTCTGCCCTTTCCCATCCCAACTTGGCTTTCCTGAATGAATCCCTATCCCAGGGCAGGGTTCCCAAAGCGTTTAAGGTTGCTATTGTAGTCCCCCTCTTGAAGAAACCAGGGTCAGACCCCCAGAACCGCTCCAATTACAGGCCCATTTCTCTGCTTCTCTTTCTGGCCAAGGTCCTTGAAGCTCATGTAACTGCATACCTGTCTAACTTCATTGAGCAGTCCGACTACTTAGACTCTCACCAAGCAGGATTTTGCCCTGCCCATTCCACCGAGACAGTAATTCTCGCAGTGCTGGATCCATTAAGAGGTAACGCTGACAGGGGAATCCCACAGGCCCTCGTCCTCCTGGACCTCTCGGCCGCCTTTGACACGGTCGACCATACTATCTTAATGGACCGCGTTAAACTGGCCGCCATTCGCGGGGCGTCTTACAGCTGGATTCGATCCTTTCTCAGCGACCGCTCCCAGGCCGTACGCCTATCCCCTTTTACCGCCCCCAAGCTTCCCACGACTTGTGGGGTTCCGCAGCGATCCTCACCCTCCCCCTTGTTGTTTAACTTATATTTGATACCTCTGATCCAGTCCTTAAAGAAACGGAAAACTATCACCTTCAACTACGCTGACGATCTCCAGCTGATTTTTACCATCGGCAACTCCCCCAAATCAATTCAGGATTTTCAGGGTACCATGCTTCACATCCGTCAGTGGATGGATCATAACCATCTGAAGCTAAACCCCGGTAAGACTGAGCTGGTTCTGAATGGGCATAGCCAATCCCTCTGGGGCCCACACTATTGGCCCACCGACCTTGGCCCAGCCCCCGTTTCATCAAGTTCAGTAAAAAGTCTAGGGGTGATCATCAACGACGATCTGTCCTTAAAGACCCAAGTAGGTACGGTGGTGTCCTCCTGTTTCTTCCAACTTCGTAAGATCAGGAAAATCAGCCGCATGTTCACCCACTCAGCCTTGATCCAGGTTGTGATAGCCTTGGTACTATCACATCTGGATTATGCCGACGCTATTTACCAGGGCCTTCCACTTGGCCTCTGCAAACGCCTCCAATTGGTTCAGAACCAGGCGGCCAGGCTAATCCAATAGCAACCTAGGTGGCAGTCTGCCAGACCACTGCTAAAAAAACTTAACTGGCTTCCCATCCCTCAACGCACTGCATTTAAGATGGCCTGTATCATCTTTAAGTCCCTTCACGCCCGCAGCTCCAAGTTCATCACATCCCTTATACCTAAGTATATCCCTGCCCGCAATCTCCGCTCTGCTAATCTTCAACTCCTGGCCACTCCATCCTTCAAGTTACATCACCAGGGCGGACGCAGGTTTGCAACTCTGGCCCCCAGACTATGGAATTCCCTCCCATTAGAGATTCGATCCTGCAATAACCTCTTGAGCTTCATGAAGATGCTCAAGACTTGGCTATTCACACAGGCACACGTGTAGTTCCTATCATCAACAACAAGGAGCAAAGAGGGAATTCAGGGCCTAGGTCGCCCTCCACTCATAAAGTCACAGTAACAGTTATGGCCTAGTCCCAAAGGCACTTTTCACATTAGCTTTTTGAACTAGTGTCCCACACGTTGCAGTCAGTTACAACTACCTCCCCTCTTTTAAGGATTTTGGGGTAGGGGGAACATCAGTATCGTGCCCAACTTAAAAACGCCCCGTCCCTTTGAAAAGACAGTAGTGAAACCATATACAACAGTGAAAAAAATGTGTGCAAGCAAGATGGCACCTCACGGGCGCACCACCAATGGGGAACTTGGCAGGTACTCACCAGGATTGCCCTGTTGTCATCATTGGTACCATAAAGCTTAAATGAAAAAGTGTCCAATGAAACAAACATGTGTTTGTGAGAATAGTGCAGTGGAAAAACACAGACAACACAAACTGGTGTAACACAACATAAAAAGTAAAAAAAATATATATACAAAAAGCACGGACACATACATTTTATTCCAGTTCTTTCGTGCTGATTGCATACGTTAAAAGAGTGAATATGGCTACTGTTTATACAGCCATATTCTACTTGCCAACATGTTTCATTGCCATAGCATTTTCTGGCAATTTCTTCACGGAATATAACTTTTTAAGCCACTGCATTGGACATCGGGGCTTCACAACATCAACCAGCCACTGTTTCTCATACCGGCCGAGAAGTCAGGTTCTAAAAAACATCTAGACTAACTCCTTCCGTGAGTCGTCTGTCGTCCCCTTCGCGTTTTTAACGATAATGGGAGACCAGTCGTGCACGGGTCGAGTGAACGCCGACTGGTCTCCCATTATCGTTAAAAACACGAAGGGGGCGACAGACGACTGTAGATTGTTACAGGCTGGGGAGCGAGTAGTAACAGAAAGCTAGAGTTTGAGATGTGTATTCAGAGGCAGAGGGTGCATTAGTAGTAAGTGAGTAGCAAGGGCAGGAGAGTTGGTTCAGCGCGACATGATCATGTTATCTTTTCAGGCTCTCAGCAAAGGTAGTAATCGTGTTTGAGGTGTTTTTAGAGGCGAAGGGCATGTTTGCAGCAAGTGAAGAGCTAGGCAACAGATGTATTGATGTAGCGTGACGCGCTCTAATTAGTCACATAATCAATTTTCTGTTTGGTTAACTTTTATGTTTAAGCAATGTGTCAGTTCAGTGCTCTTGAGAGTTTTTTCAAGAAGAAATAGGTTAATTCATAGATTATTCTGCATTTATTTTAGGTGACATTTATTTCTAGGTACCACGTTGTCACCTAAAAGAGGTAGCGGTATTTCGACGGCTACCATAAAAGAATACAGACGCTATTCAGACTGTGCGTCCCCAACTCTCATACAGAATCGGCGTACATTGAGAGGTAATTGAGCACCCTGCTTCTATGGATTGTGTACTTGCTTGCACCCATAGAACTGTTTAACTATTAGCACACTTCGCTTTCTAGAGTGAAGTCAGCGTACAGGCACGGCTTATAGAAAAAGAAGAAGACAGCGGTTACCAGTTCGCAGAGATTTTGCATCAAGTCCTTTGAGCATACTCGTGTTGAAAAGTAGGTATAGAGTGGTGTTGTGTGGTTTAAGTTGGTTTTAGCACAACCCTGTTGATGGTAGCTGTGTTTCTCTAGAGTTTCATGATCTAACTCAAAGTGATATTGAACAGAGCTCAACTGCTCAATTATTCATGCGATATGGTGGATATTTCTAAGAGTAACTCAATCATTAATTCACAGATTGCAGTCGCTGTTGTTTACTTCTGCTAGATTGTTTCTACACAAAGTAGCTTTGGGAAGCTTTCTTTTTCTTTTCTTTCTAACTTTGTTCTATGTTGGCACATTTTCCTAACACGTATCTGGTGAAGTTGACTATTATATTTTGTTAAAAAAATTGTTAGTAGCTTGTTCTGCCATGCAATGTGCTGATAACTGAATATGGTTGTTTTGTTTTTTTGTGTGTACATTTTTTACAGTACCCCTGAAGAAGGGATTCATTCCCGAAATGCATTGGGATTGGAAAACAAGGATTCCTAAACAACTTCAACGTCGTTTTTTAAAATAGTCGTTTTTGATTATGATTTACCTAGAAAGGAATGTTTATGTTTAGTTTAGGGCATCAGTAAAATGAATGATGTTCATGTAAAAAAATGAGATAACATTGTTGAATATTTGTGTAAGAGAGACACATAGACAATTAAAAGTGATATCAGAAATTCATAAACATTGTTGATTAATTTGGGCAGACGGACGTTTGCCAATAGCTGTGCGGGTAGGGTCAAGTAACTGTTGTCACTTGATGCTGTGTTTATTATTGAATCTGGAGGGTAGCTTCCTCCTTCCCACCCTAGCACGCCCCTAGAACATTTGATGACAAGATTGAATTGGTTTAAAAGAGTTTCATACGGTGTGCACTGCACAACCCCACATTTTCTTATTGATATACTCAGCTAACAGTGAGTAGCACCCAGTGAGTACAACCATGTCTTTTGACAGTATTTCAAACATTACAGACAACAGGGCAGATACCAAAACATATACTCCAGCTCAAGCGTCAGACATATATTCTTTAATTTCAGACATACAGACATTCCGCACAAGACGCGGATCGGTCACGCAACTATTACCCCTACTTGAATTAATTTCCAGGAGAGTACTCAATCAGAAGTTGCACGCATCAACTCTCATTCAGTATCACAAAGTCCAAAGAATTCCCAGAGGTTTATGCTTATCTATAAAACCTATGCTTTTCAAATTCCAATTTAATAAACACTTTATGGACAAGTGGTACTCAATATTAAACAAATGCTCGTTAGATTTAATTTTATTGTTAGTAGAGGAATTATCCAAGACAATCAAGGAGTTGGAAGAGGAAATTGAAGTCTTAAAATATGATATATCAAGGCAAATGGATGCAAATGAGTTAGAAGCCACCCGTAAAGATTTGAATGAGAAATTAGACAAATATGGAAAAGAGATACAAGATAGAAAACTACGCAAATACAAGCGGGATACAATTGATTATAAATTAAATGAGGTTTACACCTGGGCAGAGGTGTACGCCAGGAGAAGACCTCCTCCTAAGTTTGCAACATCTTCACAAGAAAGCATGGTCTCTGACCAGGAATTATCGGCCTCTAGGCAACCACTGACGGCAGAAACATCTCGCATCATGACTGAAAGTGATGGAGCCCAAGCAACAAGTAGTACAATGGTCCAAAAACCCGTTTTTTTAGACAGGGGACCGACAACAGGGAAACCCCCAGAATCATCAGTTTCCAAAAAAAACATAGTGGAAAAAGAAACAGTCAGCTCAAACTTGCGGAGCAAAAACAAACATTAGTTATAAACATTTCATCGAAACAATTAAACATACAACAATTGCAAGTTCTCGAAAAGGGTACATCTTTTGTACCAACGTACTGTACCAACAAATTTGAGACAGAGGTGTGTTTTTTCAGGTTTATGCGTACTCTCAGATTAAGACATTTTTTCAACAACATAGTACCTAACTTACCTGAATTTTCACAACAAAAAGAAGTCAGTGAATACAAAGAATTTAAGGCACCAGTACCTACATGCCACCTATGTCCCATAAGATTCTGGATACATTTGAAGTACTTGTTAAGCAAGATTTACAAAAAGTGAATTGGAATAAACAAGTGAGAACTAACATCAACAAGTATGAACAAAATATTATGAAGAAGCTAGCAAGTGACTCGACAATCACCACACAAAATGCTGACAAACGAGGAGCATTAGTGATTATGGACACTACGTTTTATGAGACCAAAGTTTTTGATCACGTCAATGATGAGACAACATATCTGAAATTACCGGATAATCCTGTTGTGGAAATAGCACACACATTGGAGGTGATATTAAATAAAGCGTTGGAGATGGGATGGATCAACACCAATACAAAAAGTTTTCTAACCACCCAATATCCTAAATGTCCAGAATTGTATATGCTTTCAAAAGTACATAAAAGCACACAAAACACTCCACTAAGACCCATAGTAAGCGGGAGTTGATCGATTTTCGAGGCACTGGGACATTACATTGATGAATGTTTACAAGTATTTGTACAAGGATGGGGTACGTATGTGAGACATACTGCCCACTTTTTGCAATTGTTATAGACAGTGGATTTAGACAATGGTAATGTATTTCTATGCACTATCGATCTTACTTCCTTATATACTGCGATCCCATTAGCAGAAGGACCTGAAGCGTGCGAATGGGCACTTCTTAAAACACCTCAAGTGGCAGCAAACAAAGTATTCATATTGGAATTGTTACAATTTTGCTTAAGGCACTCTTATTTCAAATGGAAGAACAATTGTTTCTTACAAATCAGTGGAACCTCTATGGGGTTTTCCGGGGCACCTGCCTTTGCTAATACTTTCATGGCAAGATTTGAAAATGATCATATCCTAACAGACGCAGGATTTTTTATAAAAGATTTATTGATGAAATCTTCGTGCTACGGAAATGGCCAGAGATCCCAGAAACATCTAAAATAGGAATAAAATGGGAATATTCATATACAATTATAAAGGAATGTGCCCTCCGCAGTTTAACTAATAGGAAGATGAACGTTCTGGAGCTGATACACAAAGACATGTAAGGGTATGCAGAAGAGCACTTCTGTAGTACTACCTCCCATACTCAACTGAAAGGTGACCAGTTTTTTTTTGCAAAGACTTAAGCGCTGTGGTATACTACTTGTACATAACTTTTGATCAGCTTGATTCTGAAACCATGTTTTAGTTCAAATCTGTACACTACAAAGCAGATATTGGATTAGGTGGTAAGTGCTGTACATTCAGTGTAAGGCATGGAGTCTCCTGTGCTGTGAATCCGAAGGGGGGCAGACAGCTAAACAAGCCTTCTTGCCAGGGTAAATTTGCGCCTGAAAGAAATGTATATGTGTGCATCTGGTCAATCTACAAATGTAAAGGGTACTTGGAGGTAGGTATTGGCTTTAAATAATGGAATCAGTTGAAGCTTCCTGATGACTCAGATTTAGGTCTTAATTAAGAGTTTGGCGGTCCATAGGACCACCAAATCTGCGGTGGAGGTGCGGTGATGGTCGGGGACCACCGCACCAGTGGTCCGACTGCCGTATTACGACTACGGCAGTCGGACCTCCAGGGGACCGCCACAACCATCAGGAATCCGCAGTCTTGCGGCGGTCTGGTGAAGCAATATGTTTGGCACTGCAGCTGTGGCACAGCACTGCCAAATATTTTGACGAGTTTCCCCCAACACCAGACTTTCTATGGTGGTGCGCCTGCCATGAGAAAGCTGGCAGTGGGGAAACAAAGGGGGGCTCTTAGGGCCCCCTGTTGCTCTTGTGCACGTGGATGAAAGCAAGGGGGCACATGTTGTGCCTCCTTTTCTACATGCACCCCCCATCCTGCACAGCATGGACTGCACAGTCCAGGCTGTGCAGGAACGGTCTTAGGCGGTCCCATCATGGTAACTTTTCAATAGGCACCGCAATGGGACTTCTGTGCCTCCCACTAGACAATGAGGAAACTCGTAATCTGGCGTGCGGACAGCAGTTGACTTTGGAGGTCTGGCGTGGGTGGTGGCCCGCTCCCAGAGCGACAAAGTTGTAACCAGGCCCTTAGTCTTTTGGAGTGGTAGTGCAAGGGAGTTTTCATCGGAACTATGAAGAGTGTGCTTTTAAAAGGCAGTTATCAAAACAATTGCACTGAATACAGTCTGGGTCTTACTACATCAATATTTTGGAAGCACTTTTTATCTTAAACTTTTGGCACATTCTGTTGCAGCCTTTCTTATAATGTGTATAATGCAAGTTTGAAATAATGACTTACCTATCACAGTGCTTTCTTTCAAAGATTGACCTCATAGCACTAAACAGATAAAAGCCACTATTCAGTGAACCAGCCAGGATTCAATTCTGTGGCTCTCTGGTCACACAAAGAGACGTCTGCCGTGCATTAACTAACAGAGGTTGTATATAATGTACGATAATGCATTTCCCACTGATTAACTTAACTTGCATTTATTTTTTATTTATGCAGTGCATTATGTTATATGTAGTTACCTAAAGGTGTAGGACCGAAAAAGGTTACAGAACATTTTGTTTAGTTAGTGCGCGCAGCATTACAGTTCCCATGCGTTTTTTTTGTAAAATTTTTATTTTTCATTTTTAGTATGCAAAACACATAGGAAACAGTACAACGAGCGACATCTCTGAATCACAGTCTACACTTGGGCAACGCACTATAGGAAGTAGAGTTCCAACGGCAGTGCGGCATAGATAGTCCAAAGACGAAGTCCAAAATCCATTCAAGGAAGGCAGCCGGAGCCGAGGCTAGCCGTCTCGTGCACCAAGTGCTGAGCCTGTTGAAAGATGCCATGATCGTCGCATAAGAGGAACAACCCACAACGAACCACCCTCCCCTTCCTCCCCTCCCTCCCCCCCGTGGTGATGACAGCCATTCATACATACAGACACACTACTCTCAGTTAAAGTTGGAATAGGTGGAGCGCGCGCACCGAGGAAGGGCAGACTGCCGAGGGCAATCCTCGTGAAAGGAATCGGAGCAGAGGGCCCCAGCGAAAGATGAAGTTCTTAAAATTCCCCAGAAAGATGTCCGCCACTCTCTCCACACTCAGGAGTCTCCACAGCCTCGCGCGCCAGAGGGAGATCGCTGGAGCGGCCGGCGTCTTCCACGCTGCCGCAAGGGTGATTTTAGCCGCCCCAAGGCAGAGCCAGGAAATTTGCTTATCGGCTCTCGTTTGGTGCTCAAGACCTGGGTCCCGAAGCCCGAGCAGGACATGTTCTAGTGAGGTAGATATCGGGTAGCCCAGGATGTCCTTGATGTGGGACAAGATCTCCTCCCAGTAAGGGTGGATGATCGGGCAGTCCCACCAGATATGGCGGAAATCCCCCAGGAACCCGCAACCTCTCCAACAACGGTCGGAAGCGGATGGAAAGATGCGATGCAGTTTGGCTGGGCACAAGTACCAGTCCATCATTGTTTTGAGGTGTGCTTCTCGCAGCGCTACCGAGCGATTGTGCACCGAGATGTCCTGCCAGAGGCCTGCCCATTCGGCCTCGGAGATGACTCTCCCGATCGTTTCCTCCCAATGTCCCATATAACGGGGGCGGGGTGTTGCCGCCGTGGTGAGCAACAATTTATAGAGAAAGGAGATGGCCCCCTTCATGGTGGTAGTGTGCAGAAGGAAGGCCTAGAAGGCGGAAGGCGGTCTCGTAGCAGCATCGCCCGTCCCTGGGGAGGTAGCCCAGTGGAGTAGCTGGAGATGGTGATATCGTTCCGACGGGGGAACCCCATAGTCTCTCATGCAATTAGTGAAGGTGAGTGGAACGGTACCATGGAAAAGGTGAGTAAGTGCTCGACAGCCTCCCTCCCGCCACAAACGAAAGGGACCCTCCTGCAGCGCGGGGGGGGAAGCCCGGGTTGAAATGAATGGGGGTAAAGTGCGACGGGAACGTCGTCCAATGATCATCGCCTGAAACTGTATCCCACACTTTCAGCACCGTGCTGGTGGGGGTACTGATATAGGCATTCCTGGGCCTATCACTCTTGGGCTTCCAAGCTAGATCCCACACGGAACGACCGGCGACACACCTGTCCATATGCAGCCAGTGTTTCTCCGAAAGCTGCTGGGACCATTCCACAAGAACTCGCAGTTGCGCCGCTTTATAGTACAGGTGCATATCGGGAAGACCCACTCCTCCATCCGACCGTAATCGGCGCAATGTAAAGAAGGAGAAGCGGGCACGCCCGTCCTGCCAGATGAAGCGGAGCATCAGGGTTTTGAGGCGTCTAAAAAAATCTAAGTCAAGCAGGATGGGAAGGGCCTGGAAAAGATAGAGGAACTTAGGGAGGAGAACCATCTTAATGGCATGTATCCTACCTAGCCAAGAGATGTATTTGGGTTTCCAGCGGGCTAAGTCAGCCCGGACGGACGACATCAGCTGAGGGAAATTTGCCGCAAACAAGCCCCCCACGGTAGGTGTTAAGCGGACCCCCAGATACAAGAGGGAGCCGGACGCCCAGGACAAGGGGGTCAAAGGCCGCACCCGCTCCACTTCAGCCGGCGAGAGTGTGAGGTTCAGGATGTACGACTTCCCAAAGTTTACCTTAAAGCCGGCTACCTCCTCAAATTCGGACAGGACCCTCTGGACGTGTGGGAGCGAGCAAGCAGGATCTCCTATGGACAGTAGAACGTCATCAGCGAAGAGCGAGATTTTGTGCTGCTCTCCCGTAAAGGGAAGGCACTGAATCCCCTCATGCTGCCGCACCACCAGCGCCAGCGGTTCAATGCTAAGCGCAAAGAGCAGAGGGGAGAGGGGACAGCCCTGTCTAGTTCCGCGGGAGTGGGAGAAGAAGGGCGACAGATGGCCATTAACGGATACTCTGGAGCAGGGAGTACTGTAGTTCGCCCAGATCATCGCGATGAATTTATCCGAGAACCTGAAGGTCGCCAGGGTGCTGAACAAAAACCCCCAATCCACGCGATCGAAGGCCTTCTCCGCATCCAATCCCACTAGCACCGCCGGTATGCGGAATCTATCGGCCTTCTCGATTAAATGGATCACCCGGCGTAAGTTATCGTAGGTCTAGCGCCCCGTGATAAAGCCCGACTGGTCTGGGTGGATAAGGACCGGCATCAGCTCCTGGAGGCGTCGTGCAATAATAGCCGAATACAATTTCGCGTCGATGTTCAAAAGGGCGATCGGCCGGTAGGAAGAGCAATGAGCGGGATCCTTCCCGGGTTTAGGAATGACCGAGATCACCGCTTCAGCCATGGAGCCAGAGCTGCAGCCAGACTCTGCCATCGCATTGAAGAGATCCGTTAGGTAGTCACAGATCTCGGTGGCGAAAGTCTGATAAAAAAAGGGCGGTATATCCATCAGGTCCCGGCGCCTTGTGAGGCTTCAGGGCCTTGATGGCGTCCAGAATTTCCTCCCGGGAGAAGGGGGTCGTTAAGCGATCATTTCGGTCAGCAGAGACTTGAGGCAGTGACAAGTCAGCCAGATATCGCCGTTGCATATCGAGATCGTGAGCATTGCCTCTATAGAGATCCGCGTAGAAGCGACCAAACAGGGCAGCCTTTTCCTCGTCCCGGTAAAGGGGGTCCCCCGCTCCGTCCCGCATGCTTCCAATGTATTCTCGTTCTCGTTTATTACGGAGCTGACGGGCTAAATGCCTCCCCACCTTGTTACCCTGAGTGTAGGAAGAGTGGCGCAGCCGCAGTAGTGTAAATTCCGCCCTATTGTTGTAGTGGGCGCTCAATTTCCCCTGCACCACAGTAAGGGGGCGGAGGGTGATCCGGGAGGGGTTCAATTTATGTGCTGCCTCTAGGTCGGTCAGTTCAGCCTCCAGTTTCTCACGTTCCGCTCTCCGCAACTTATTAAGATTGGCGTTGAGAGCGAGGCACGTGCCTCTCAGGGAAGCCTTACAGGCATCCCAGGTCGTGAAGATGAAGGTGTCCGAGACCGGGTTCAATGCCCAGAAATCTCGAATTGCCGTTCGCAATGCTTTGCAAGAAGTGTCATCTCGGAGTAAGGCAGCAGGGAAATACCATTTGCGCGTTCCGTCGCCTTTCGCCGACCAGCGCAACCCAAGGACCAGCAGACTGTGGTCTGAGACAGAGAGTGGAAAGATGATGGAGTCGGGGACATCGCCTCGAAGGGCTTGGCTTAAAAAAACATGGTCGAGCCTGGAATAAGAGCGATGGATAGCAGAAAAGAAAGTGTAGTCCCGGGAGCGGGGGTGCAAAGCGCACCAACTATCAATCAACCCCATTTCACTTATCTTACGCTGCATGGCTGAGGAGAACGTGCCAGCGTCGGCTCTAAGGGTGCCTGAACTATCCAGGGTTTTGTCCCATACCATGTTAAAATCACCGAGAAGTATCAAATGACCCTCAACAAAATTCTCAAGTTTTCGTAGCAGCTCTTGGAGAAAACTATTCTGCCCCGAGTTAGGAGCATACACCACCACAAATGTACAATTCCTCTCAAACAACAACCCCTTGACCATCAACCAGCGGCCCTCCCTGTCACTCTGCATCCCTAGTGGTTGAAAATGAAGGGCCGCTCGGAACAGAAGGGCCACCCCCCTATGTTTGGTGGAAGCCGAGGACCTATAGATAAGCGGGAAATGCCTATGCCTAAGGCGGAGCTCATCTTTACGCGCCAAGTGGGTTTCCTGCAGACCCACCATGTCAAGCTGATGGTCAATCAAGTATTTCCATATTTTTTGGCGTTTTTGTGGCGAATTCAGGCCCTTCACATACCAAGTAGCAATATAAACGACATAGAGATAAAGGAAAGACATCCGCTCTGTAGGCACTACTACCCCCACCTCCCTGATCTAGTCAGTACCTCAGTTCCACTCCCCCAGGCCCCAAAGCTAACTGCGACCCAATCACCAACAACAGCACACATAACTATCCACGCATTCCTGTCATCACCACCCCATCGACCAATCCACCCAAACACCCCAACCCCCCGTCCCACCCTCCCCCCAACAGTCCCCCCCGCATGCCACACGTCCGGGCCCCAACAACCCTCAAAACCGGATGAACAATCCCAGTACTCAACGGCCTGGACAACACTCATTCTCCAGGGCCCACCCTTCCCCCCTTCTCCCAACCCCAACCCAAAAAAAGAAACAGAAAAAATGTACTTAGCAGTCCCATCGAGGAATAAGATGTAGTGGTCCTCCTGGGCTGGGGGATGTGGTGTCCAGGCAGGACCCCACAGGCCACGGTACGGGGTGTCTTCTCCAAAAGTACACTAAACCCACGTTACCTGGCAGGACGTGCCCCTCCGGCACCAACCAGTTTGCGGCCCAAAGGATCAAGCAGCACCGGAGCTTTGTTGGGAAGGCGCCAAAGTCGCAGAGGCCACCGATGCCACCGCACTCCCTCTCTCCTGTAAGCTAGCCACTTGGTCAGGCCGCCCATGCTCCGCAGCCCGGCCCACTCTCTGCCACGAGGAAGAACGCCTGCGTCGCCGCCTCGGTGATCCGCCAGGCTCCTGCGAGGGGGTCTCTTCATCCAGCCCCAACAAATCTTTAGCCGCCTGGAGAGACCGAATCTGCTCAAGCCTGTTCTCCCACTGGAAGATGATGCGGAAGGGATGTCCCCACGAAAAGGAGATGTCGCGCTCCCGAAGGAAGGCTGTCACCGGGCGGAACTCCCGCCGCTTCTGAAGGGTCGACGCCGCCAGGTCCTGGTACAGCTGCGGGCGGTGTTCCCTGAATTGCAAGGAAGGGATAGTGCGCGCTTACCGTAGGATCCTCTCTTTGAACTGGAAATCGTGTACACAGGCGAGGATGTCCGGGGGGGGGGTCCATTCTGACTTCCTGGACATCGGCATCGTCCAACACTTGCAAGAAGAGGGCCTGGACATAACCCCGCAGATCGCCCGCTTCTCCGTCCGAGGGCACAGCCCGAATATGGATGTTGTTCCGGCGGGAACGATTTTCCAGATCCTCCGTATGGGCCTGAAGATCCAGGTTCTGCTCCGTGAGCCTAAGAACGTCCTGCTGCAGCTGATGGACATCGTTCCCAACATTCAGGTCATGGTCCTCCAGTGTGGCCACTCTTTCGCCTATGCCATCCACGTCCCTCCGAACCTCTCGGAGATCCAACGCCAGTTGGGCACGAAGTTCAGAAATGTCCTCTTTGATAGAGGCAAAGAGTTCCGTCATAAAGGCCTTGGTCGCAGGAGCCTCATCGTCTGAAGTCTTGGGCGACACGCTGGGACCGGGCGACGGCGGGTGGTGAGAATTCTTTGCCGCGCCATCCTTCCCTGGCTTCCCCTTGCGCAGTGTGGAGGACATCGCAGTACTCCTGGAGGGGGCAGCAGTCACCTCTCCGGTAAGTACAAGGCACCGCAGCTCCAATGTCGGCAGAGCAAGTCTGCTGCCGGTCCTTCCCACTCAGGGGACTCTAAGAGCAGGTCACAGTCCGTACGTCAGGCGACCATGTCTGGCACTCCTCCTTTGGGGGTCGCTCCTCCTTCACCGCCGTGAGCTCCTCCAGGGCAGGGGACCCTCCGCAGTCTAGGCCTACGTCCAGCCTCGTCGTAGCCAGGTTACGCCACACGGCTCGCCACCCAGTAGTCAAGGCGCAAAGCTCAACAGTCAGCTTCCAGGGAGGGATTCCCCCCGTGACGGAGCGGCACTGCAGGCACAAACAATCCAAGGGACCGCGTCACCGCAGCACCCCCCCCCCCCCCGGAGACTTCAGGGATGCAGTGGGGGAAGGGTGGCGCCGGTATTGAGTTCTGAATGCCTGTTGGGCGGCCCCCCGGTACCCCCCCCTCTGGTCACGGTGCACATCCACTGCCCACTCGGGGTAGCTCCTCAAAGCTGCGGGGGGGTAACCGCTAGACCAAGGGTCCGAAGTTCCCACCGCCGCGGTGCCACCTCCACGACCTCTTTCTCCTCGTGGTGTGCTGGGGGCCCGTGCCCACTCGGCTCCCAGGGCCCGGTGACACAAGCCTCCAGTCGGCAGGGAAGGCACCCCCTCGGCACTCCACACAGCCCCTCCGCCGGATGGCCGACCAGGCAGGACAACAAGGGATCAGGCAGCCGGGGCTCCTCACCTCTGGGCTCACTCCGCATCAACTGGTAGGCCAGGCCGGGGATCACTAGGCCTCAGGCCGCCAAGGCACCGCAAATGTCCACAGGTCCCCCGGCAATCACCTAGTCCACCACTGCGGCAGGGGCCCACGGTAGAATCTCGCCCTGCGAGCGCGCCCGGCCGGGCGGCTCCCACGTGACAGGGTCTGGCAGAGGCGGTGGCGGGGGGCAGCCCCGCAGTCCCCGCGCCGGCTGATCCCCGCCGGGCCCCGCTTACCGACACTTGTCCGTCAACCTCCGCGGGACCACCAAGGCGGCCCCTCCCCTCCAGGCGCGGGAGCAGCAATCAGTGGACGATGGGTCGGAGGCTAAGCTCTCTGAGGCCACCGCGGCTCCGCTTCTCGGACCGGTCTCGCTTCCGCTGAACAGGAAGTCCAGCTCCTCCTCTTACGCAGGGCCGAGGCTCGCAGGGCTGCAGTCCACCGCCGCAGCCCACGCCGCCTCAGGCCGCCTCCACTCTCCGCTGCAGGACCGGACTGTACTCCGCCGGTACGGGGGACCTCCGCAGGTCACCGACAGGCAATCAGCACGCCGCCAGGTATACTGGACAATGCTAAGCTAGGTTGGGCGCCGGAGGGACACGAAAGAGCGTCTTACTCTGTTGCCATCTTGGCCACGCCCCCCCATGCGTTTTTTTAATACACTGTCACGATTGTGTACAAGATTGATATTTTCTCATTTGATAACTCTTGAAGGATCATTATCTTAGAAAACCTTGCTAGCAGCCCAAGCGGTTTCAGTTTCTGATAACAGAAGCAATGTTGCAGTGCCATCCTGTGGCTAAAGACAAAACTGCACACATTTACCTGCAGAAATGATCTTTCACAAACCAAAGTGTAGGAGAGGGTGCGACTATTTTCCTACTGGGCCTGCCGGACAAAAACTGTAGTGGGCTTGTTTAACCCTACAATAAACAGGAATGCAGTGACAAAAAATGTCTACCAGGGAATAGGTCAGCTATAGTCTGTGAAAGAAACCCCAGGGGAAGCTCCACCAGCGGCCCCCCCTTCCCAAGTCAGGATCATTGGATTATGGCCCAGCTGGAGCATGGGTGTGTAGCGCTTATCCTGCCTGTCTGTTGCCACTAGTCTGTCCCTTGTCAGTCCTGTTAAGTGCACCATGTTCAACTGTAGCAATGACTCAGCGGGCCTCAAACATAACATGACCTGCCGCCTATATTTATTTGTAGAGTTTTATAGAACGCAAACTTGACCCGAAGGCATCAGAGCACTTCACAGTGCTTGCATAGTAGTAGTTATATGCAGGGCTTTAAGTGGGATGAAAAAACTGGGGAGGGTCTCTTAAAGGGGCGTGGCCAATGTAATCATGGACGTGGATTAAAAACACCTACGCTAGAAAATCTGTGCTTAGCATAGTTTGCCCCTGACTTGTATTTTGCCTTTTCTGTCATTGCATTCAGATATATGACACAGCAAGTAACATCATACCTACAACAAGTCACGACTAATGGCTTTGTCAATGGTTGTTAGTTGCATAAGATAAATAATCAGCAAATATGGCTTGTATAGCATATTGAAAAAGCTTCCACTTAAATTCCTGGTGACACCACGACAATGTTGCTGCTCCTGAGTCTCAAAAAGAGAAGGGCAATCCAGAGAGAAAACTAGTCCCTTTAAAGATTTCCCTTCCCCTACAAGGCTCACTGGGCATGACGTCATGCCGTAACTTCACTAGTGAGAAGTGAGCAGTGTGAGCATGTGCACAGCGATGTGCCTGCTGTCACTGCAGTCCGGATAAAAACGGCCCACTTAGTGCCAGGGCACAAAACAGAGCCCGATAGAGACCCGCTTCGAGGCCCCCATTAAAAAAACTGCTGGTGCTCAACACCGGTAAGACCCGGCCCACTTAAAGCTCTTGTTATATGGTTTACATATTACATATTAGGGTAGACACGATGGCATAAATGAAAAATAAGAAGGCATTAGGATCAGTGACAGATACATTTTTGAGGTAGCAACAGCTTCTAAGTATAGAAAATGTTTTAACATTGCATAGTAGCAGTACATATTTTGGTAGGCATAAAGACATTATGGATGGCAGTAAGTAAGTGAAATACACAAAGGCATTTTCGAGGTAGAAATGGCTTATAAATATAGATATTGTTTCAACAGGGCATAAAAGCAGTACACATTGGGGAAGGCATAAAGACATAATGGCAGTACATAAGCGAAACATATGAAGGCATTAGGATCAGTAGCTAATCAACCTAATTACGTTTTTGACAGCACATATGTATGAATAATGTTTAACAGTGCATAGAAACAATTGCACTGGGTTTTACAGGGAATCAGTAAACATACAGAGAATCAAATTATAACAGTGGGATGTGGCGTGCTGTGGATTGGATGGACAAAATAGTTCAGGGGTGTTTGGCGTTGGGCCTCTTGGGGCAGGGAGAGTGGAGGCATAAGAGTTTTCCATGAGATATAGGTAATGAAGCTTAGTCTTCAATTTTGTGGGAGACAGCGCCGGTCAGCCAGAAGCTTTAGGAGGCTGGATTCAAATATTTGTTGAGGAGAAGGAGTTTCAATTTCGTCTTGAAGTGAGGCATAGACTGATTGGGGTAGCGCGCTCCAGATCCTGGTGGCATTCCCGGAGAAGGAGCAGGAGTGAGGTTTCTTCTTCTTGAATTTGGGCTAAATCAGGAGAAAGCTGTTTGAGCTCCCAAGAGGTCTCGTTAGGCCAGCATTTGATAGTTTGAGAGGTAGGTTTTTTAATACGTGTGGAGAGATTTGCAAGTTATGCATGTAGTTCTGAATATAGCTCTTGCCTCTGTTGGAAGCCAGTTGAGCTGTTTGAGAGTGGGAGTGATGAGGTCATGTCGCCTGTCTCTCACAATAATAGCCTGGCTGCAGCGTGGAGTGTTGCTTTCAGATGGGCTACGTATGTTTTTCGGGCACCTGTAATCATAGCGTTACCATGGTCCAGTTTGGTCTATATGGCAATACCAGTGCCTGCTCAATAGACAGATGTGTGTTCTTCACGGGGTTGGCACACTCCAGGCTATATAAAATGCTTGGATGGCTAAGTAGTAAAAACTCAAGTTCAGGAAATGGACACTTCTTTTATCCTATGAAATTCCTTTTTTTCTCTTCTAATACAAACTTGCTACTACGCCCCCACAAGATCAATCAATGTTGGCTTCAACCTATCAAAGATTTCTTTTGGGAATACCACTGACACAATGGAATAGAGATTCCACAGGTTGGGAAGTGCCGCCATTTTGAGGACCGTTCAAGGCTTCACTTAAGCTAAAGGCAGTGCTTAATATGGAAAGTAGCATGGCAGGGCTCTTTCAGGAGGCCACTCCAGCTTCCACTATCCATTACCCCTACCAGCTCCAATGACAAGATATTATTTATCTTTAATGTATATTGAACTATTAAACACTTTTGTTGTGCTCATCTAAAGATTAGGTTGACAGTGCCACCATGTGGTGACTGTCATTAGTACTGGTGTAGTGAAGAAAATGACGGTCCCTGGGGGAAGTGAAGGTCGCAGACCAGTCTTCCCCCGGGGCTATTCGCGCAAGACCGGAAGGACAAGGTAGGGGTGGGAGTTAGAGTATTGGGGAATGGGCAGGATTTTAGGAAGTGCATATAAGGTGTATAAGGATCCGGCCTCTTCCTGACACCTTTGCACCACCAGGGTTTTTTAGAAGATACAAGTTTGTGTGCAAGTTAGTGGGGGCTGGTGGGTGGGTTTGCGTGGCGGGAATTAGGGGCAAGGATGCGGGGATACTTTAGGGACTTCCCACAACTCTTGGGGGGGGGGCAGTGATGTGGGTGTACTCAGCTGGGCTGGTCACGTCATGGAGGCCGTTTATGTCCTTGGGAAATTGTGGTTGGGGTACCGGTCCTTGGGCACCCGGGTACTTAGCCAGCTTTGCTGCCCAGAATCCGGGGGGGGGGGGCACTTGCTAGTCAGTGGTAGCTGCAGGGGGAGGGGGGGCTGGGTGCCGCGTGCAGGTAGTTGTCCGGGTATGGGCCTGGCGTGCAGTATTTCTTGGGGTCGGCCTATTTGGGGAAGGGCCCTGAGTCACACCAGGCTGGGGTGTAAGTCCCGGGGGGGAGCTATGCAAGTCTCTGCCCAACTCCGGTGGAGGTATGGTGCATGCCGGCGGAAGCGGAAAGGGAGGGCTGCGGCCCACTCCTGGGCAGTTTGTTTCTGGGGCGGCCGGCGAAGGTAGTATTTTAGTGGTTGAGGCGGCCGGCAGAGGTAGTATTTTAGTGGTTAAGGCGGGCGGAATCGCCCGCCCGGCCGTCTCACACGCGGGGCATGTAGATTTTGGCACAGAGTCGTAGCAGGTCCTGGAGGCTGGCTAGGGCCCCTGCCAGCATGCAGCCGGCCATGCGTGCTTGGGGAGACGCAATTGCTTTGGGGAGGGGGTGGGGGCTGGCGCCTGGGCTGGAGCTGCTGAGCCAGCCTACATGGGTGGGGTTGGGGTCTGGAGGACGTCGGGAGGTGGCAGCTCTTTAATGCGCCTGCTCAGAGCTGACCGCGGGAGTCGCGCTGGGGGGGGGGGTGAATCCTGCAGGCTCCAAAGCAATGGTGGGTCCCTGTGGGAGGTCACGAAGTGGGTTGCACCACAATGAGCTGAGGCAGGCCTACGTCTGGCACCTTGGAATCTTCAGAGGTTGGGGGGCCTCAGTCAGGAGGCTGTGCTGGGGGGGGGGCAGGCTGGTCCTGGTTAGGTTTGTTTCTGCCGAAGGGGGGGCTGGGGTTTGCGGCGGGCCACTGGTACGGGGGGGGGGTATTTGGCGGCCACGGGGTTACCAGGTCGGGGTGAGGGACTGCCAGCACGGCATGAGGCCCGGTGGTGCTGGGGCCCTTCTGGGTTGGAGCGGCCTGGAAGGGGGGGAACCAGGACCGGTCAAGTGATACCAGCAGTAACGGGGCACAGCTAGTGGGGCACATGGGGGCCCCAAGGCACTGGCCAGTAGCAGCAGCGGGGTCCGCGGTGGCCTGCCCCTCCAACGAGGTATCGCGCAGCGCATTCTACAATGTGGTTATTCAATTTGTGACAATTTGGAGACGGAGCAATATGGTGGGGACAACGCATAAGCGAAGGATCATGGGCTGGGGGATGAGAAGGTTGTTTAGGGCAGCTGGTGTGTTTTGAGTTGGTCCATGGGCAGAGGTTATTAGGCAGGGCAGCGCAGTGTAGCACAGTTGAGGAGTTTGTGAGGACGGGGTTTTGTACCTGGGACAGGGGGGAATGGGGGGTGGTTGAGTTCTTTTGGACGCAGCGGACGGGTGCAGTGTTGCGTGGGTCATAGCAAGCGTGGTAACAGGGAAAAGACTAAAGGAGAAGGGACATAATGCTTGCAGGACTAATCATTATTTTTCTACTACAGGAAATGGGAGTAGATCGGGCTCCAGGGCGGTCCCCTGGTTGGGTGACCATTCTCCAGGGCATTGGACGGCAAAGGCGGCGAACTAGCAGGTGTACAGACGTCACCAGGCAGGGAACAGTCATTGGCTGTGCGATGATGGGGGAAACAGTGGAATTGTGTGAAGGAACAAGGACCCCCTGGTGCAAATAGCGATCCTGGGTCAGGGTAAAGAATATATGTGAACAAAAATGCACAGGCATACACATAGGTTACTAGCGTATTCAGATACAAATGATAGTATCTACAAAAACATTATACAACTGCTTTCACTTATAAACTTGGTTTTAATGTCTTAAAGTTTTTCATAAAATATCATACGATAAAAATGTTTGTGCAATGTTCAAGGTGAATGAAACCTTCATTGTAAATATACATGATTTGACATTTTAAAATTTCATTAAACAATATAAAAATAGATGGTTTCCTGTCGACGCGTTTCGACACGTGAGCTGTGCCTTCATCAGGACTGTACCATCGATGTGCTGTAAAATGACATTTATAAACATATTTTTACTATTTAATCTTTTTTACATTGAAGCAGTGTTTATAATTAGTTGTTCATTACATATTTGATAACGCTAGTAAATCTTTCATTTATAATGATGTACCGCTTAACTCCTATTATTTATGCTCAGAAACTAAACATGAATCCGTTGTACATATGTGCCACATTTATGTATATAACTTATATCATAGAAATCTTGAGGACAAAAATGCAAAAACACACTCTATTGGTCTATACATTTTGACTAATTGTTGATAACTTTTGTTAGCTGTCATTCTTTGTTTGTTGTATGACATCTTATTCTTTGTGTAGTGATAAAGACTGGAGGTAAAACTCATTGCTCCTCAAGTAAGATGATATAGGCATACACTGTGCTGTATAAGTTGTCTGAATAGGTTGGAGGGGGGGTGAGGGGCGGAAATAATTAATGGATTATAGTCGCATCTAAGTTTGTTCAGTCAAAATAAAAATTATTCTGACTGTGCAGAGCGAGATTTGACTGCTTCCATGGTTTTCGTCGGTGCGTTACACTGCACATAAGGCAATTTAGTGACCATCATTCTCTGGGGGTAGTAGATGTTAAACTAGTTTATTAAACTACACAAAGAGAATTATTCATGGGTACCGTTATCTACCGAGCCGCATTCCTGTTATGAAACGAACAAACAAATGCCACTTTAGTTTAAAATTAATGCTTGTGGCTTGTGTTTCTCTTGTTTTAAACAACCTGTTTCATTCGCGTTAGTTTCATTATCATGATTTCCTGCATCTCACCTGATGAAATATTGAGGGATTACGTGGTCACAACGTGGATGTTCTTTTTTTAAAAATCAGAGGGACGCACAGTGCGCAGTGTGAAGAGAAAATCGGTATCTGGAAATCATAAACATCATTTGTCATGCTACATATGTTGGTGAATTATTATTCAACCTAATTACAGAAGTATATTGCATGACGACGATGGTATATGTTACCTTGGATTCGATGTTACGAGCCTATCGTAAAGTGGCCCTTGCATCGCCGTGTTTACTATTTGACACAGATGATAGACGGATTGTCCTCATTCAGTTGGTTGTTTAAGAATAGTGATTTCACTGGACCATTCTGTGAGCCGCGTATGAAAACTCCCTATGGTTAAAGGAATGGCTGTTAAATTATATATTTTTCTATCCTAAGTTATTATTGGAAAATGTTAGTAGCTCTTACCGATAGAATCTGGCAGTCATGTTTGTTTTATTTATTCGGTTCAACGTGTGGATACTCAGAGAAACGGCCAGACTTTTGGAAAATGTAGTTTAACTAAACCATGCGGCGTGCCAGGTGTGGAAACTTCCTGTAGTTAAAGGGACAGCCGTTAAGATTATATATTTCTTCGTCCTGGGTTGATAATGGGAAATGTTAGTTACTCTTACCGATGGAATCTGTCAGCCTTGTCTATCTTTTGGAATCGGTACAGCGTGGGGACTGCTAAGCGTGCCGTGTATCTATATTAAAGGAAAGGAGTGAAAGGAAAGGATTACACGGACGGTATTAAGGGACTAATTTCTTATTTAAGAAAAAGATAGGTCTGATTTAAGTCTCTTCTCTTACCGGCCTCCTCTCGCATGGACCGCGTACGGCGTCTTCGTTTGTGTAGTAAAGATTTGAACACAAGGTTTGCCGGGCTTTTTATATTAGAGGTCTGGCTATTGGTGGTGTTTGATCTGTCTCTCTTAAAGGGATACAACATTACTACCACACGTGGCACAGAAGGTTAGCATTCTTTTCTCCCTCACCTGTCCTAGCCTGAAAACACTAGTATCGCGGTTTATTGAGGAGGTAGGGGCTCTCTGTATTCAATTACGTTCAGGGTAGAGCAGCAATTTGCATGTACAGAATAACATTAATTTTTGAAATTTTATTTGGATCAGTTTATATGAGAAATTTATTGGGATTATATTATTTTATTGAATGACCTATTAGTACGGGTATATGTCAGAACTTTATTCATATTATAGAATGGCATTGGACCACGGTAAGTCATTATTCAAACCATGGGAAAATGTTTTAAGTGAAAAAATCCAGAAAACGTCTTTCTTTTTTCTTATCTTATCACCACCATTGCTATCGGGTATATGATTTTTTTCCAGAATGCGCCACCTAATTTCAGTTGGGGCATGGCGATATTCCAAGTAATGGCTCACTAGTGGGGATGCTAATTTTTGGGTCTTAATGGCTGATTTATGTTCCGTTAGACGGGTTTTTATCATACGTGCAGTTTCACCGACGTAGCCCTTGTTACATGGACATAAAATCAGATAGACGACATTGCTTGTATTACATGTCCAGAGTTCCCTTGCTGTTATTTTGAAATTGTTATGGATTAGGGTATCTCCTGAGATTATGCCATCACATGATTGGCATGTGCCACATCTGGAAGTGCCTTTATAGGCATCAATGCCTGTTATTGATTTCTGTATGAATGGGATTCTTGCCATGGTACTGACAAACCGCGATCTGACTACTAGATCTTTTAGATTTTTGTTTCGCCGATGCGCATACATCCGCTTAACAAGTTTCGGTTTTGATGCATCTGTGTTTAGTAGATGCCAATTGGCATTGATGGTTTGTCTGATGGTAGCGTTCAGTGTAGAGTGTTTGGTAATGCATACCAGTTTTGGTTCCTGTGTTGGTTTATTCTGTTTAAGGAGACTGTCTCGGTCGTAAAACCGAGCTCTCTTGTACGCTTCTCGCACAAGACGTCGTGGGTATCCCCTATCTAAAAATTTTTGTTTCATCTTTATAGATTGATGGTCGTAATCTTTGATATTAGTGCAGTTTCTCCTGACACGCAGGAATTGGGAAAAGGGGATTCCATCTTTTTGACATCTGGGGTGATAACTTGAAAAGTGGAGGAGGGTATTCCTCGCAGTGGGTTTTGTAAATAAGTCCACCTCCAGTTTATTAGATTGGCTCCTAATGTATACATCAAGAAATTCTACCTGTGATTCATGGACATGAGCAGTGAACCGTAGGTTACTGTCAGCCATGTTGATCCATTCCAAAAATTCCCGTAGGGTCTGTTCCCCATTGGTCCATATGAAGAAGATGTCATCTATAAACCGGTACCAATGGGAAACAGACTCAAAGAAAGGGGCCATTTCGTTGTATATATGGTGCGCCTCAAAGAGGGCCATATATATATTTGCTATAGACGGAGCCATGGCTGCCCCCATGCTCACGCCTTTAGTTTGCTGGTACATATGATCGCCAAATTGGAAAACATTTTCCCTTAGTACTAGGGTAAGGCATTCAAGAATGAATTGTTTATTGCACGGTATGTTATGTAGATCAATAAACCACATAGTTGCCTCCACTGCTCCTGTCTGGGGAATGTTGCTATATAATGCTTCAACATCAAGAGTGAAACAGTGGAATGACAATAGGGGGGATTTGTGGCTGGTACGGCTGACATTGTCACAAGAAACAAGAGGGTACATGTGGGAGAAAGGAGTGTTCTGGGATGTCACTATGGAACATGGAAGGGGATATGGTTCACCGAAATGGAATGTGGGACAATTTTGGTCACATGAATGCTTGTGCCTTGCAGATGTGGGGAGCGGGGTGCTATCGAACAAGGGCAGGTAAAAGCCCGCTGGTGATGAGACCGTTTCGAAGAGAAACATGCGGTTTTATTTTACAGGGCACACCTTTTGGTCGAAGGTTGGCCCGGATGTTAGACAGTAACGCAGTTTTAGGTGTTGGATGGTCATTCACCGCGATGGAGGGCACCTTTTCACGGACAAAGTTACATGGCAATGTTACTTGTGACGGGTCCAGGCGGTGGATGGTCGTTCACCACAAAGGGGGCACCATTCATGGACAAGGTTTAGCCCGATAGTGTAACTTGTTTACACATGATGCAGGCCCTGGTGGTGGATGGTCGTTCACCACGATGGGGGGCACTTTTTACGGCCACAGTTGGGCCCGGAAATGTTAAAGGGTACACAGGATGGACGTTGAAGTGGTGGATGGTCGTCCACCGGGAGCCGCAGTGTGGGGAAATGGTTGGTGCAGAGGCACTGGGGGAGCAAGTCGTTTTACGTAGGTTTGGCGCCTTTCGTGACCAGCGTCTGTCCCAACTATAGTATTTTATACGGGACACAAGTTTAGGTGTTGGTTTGAGCATCCACCTGGTGCTGCAGGGTCGGCTGATGGGAGGTGAAAGGTGCCCAAGAATTGGGGGGGGGGGCAGGGAACCGCCCTACGGGGGTTCCCTGGTTGGTGGTACTTTGGAGGGGTGGTGAGTCACATACAGGCAGATCCACCCCTCGGGAGGGAGAATGGTACACGGGTGACTGAAAGCGGTGCGCGGGAAGCAATGAAGGAAATTCAACAGAGGATGCTTGGAGGGCAAGTGACGGTAAGTATG
The DNA here is from genome assembly GCF_964261635.1 of Lissotriton helveticus. Classification (NCBI taxonomy): domain Eukaryota; kingdom Metazoa; phylum Chordata; class Amphibia; order Caudata; family Salamandridae; genus Lissotriton; species Lissotriton helveticus. The sequence goes on along the minus strand of NC_136070.1, from coordinate 683,704,296 downwards.
GGGAGAGGAAGGAGGTCACCGAGTGAATGGGGAAGAGTCAAACAGGTGAGATGGTTTGGGGAAGGATGAATGGAGAATTCGTCTGTATGGGATAGGAAAGTATATTTATTGCATTTTATGTATTGTTTAATAAAGTCTAAGTGGTTGCAACCTTGTCCTAATAAAATGGCCTTTTACGCTTCAAGTAACAGCGTGGAGTGTAGTTATTGCGCAATGCCGGCGTAGAGCACCAGAAACCAGTGAATCATCTGCGGCACTGGCTAAAGTCATTACAGTACACCTCTCCTGCTGAGCCTCTGATCTAGCAATCGCGGCTCCAATGTTATCAATAACAAGGGAGCCAATATGAATGCTTATGCAAAGTCACTACTCCAGTTCAACAGCAACTCAGAATCGATGTCTATGGCTGAGTCATTTAATGGCAAGGCCTCAGATGTCTCTCACTTAATATTTAGATCACCAAGTACTTTCAGCACTGATTCCAGATGTGAGCTGGGTCTCGACCATACAGAACAATGCAATCTGCATAAAAAGAAACTAGAAGCAGCCTACCCTAGAATGTCGACCCCAGTTTGGACGCGCCTCACACTGTAAAAGCAGGTGGTGCCACCACAATGGATAACAGCATCAGGGATGAGAGATGTCAGTGTCCTTTCTCTCCAAATGTTGGTGTATCATGGGAAAGGTGCCCACCGCTCATTTTACACATTCCTGAATAAAGGCCAATGCTTTGTCTGTGTGTGACTGCACTGCAGCAGCCTGTATGATTACGCTTCTCTGATGTAATAATAACACGGCCGGACGGGGAGAAGAAACCAGAGCCCTGGCAATTCAGCTCTCCACCGGCTCCGGGGGCGCTGCTACTGAGAAACACCGAGGTGCTACTAGAAGGGTGTGCTAGTGTCAAGCACAGCTGCTGCTTTTCTTACAGGGGCCCGATATTGCAGCAATGCTGCCAAAGTAGCCCCTAGTAACACAAACAGCCCTCATGGATCAGAAACCAGCCCCCACCCTTCCGGCCCTCCAGGATAACGCCCTATGCCAGCTACGGCCAGTTCGGCCTTGAGTATTAAAAACTGTCTACATATATTATCAATAGTCGAATGGCCAGTGTTAAATCATTGTGGTCTGGACCCAGGCCACCATGAAGGGTGACAGTATATTAGATATTAGCTTAGCTAGTATTTTCTTATGTATGTTAAACAGACAGAGCAGTCCGTGTGGGGTTCTGCTAGTACTGTTTTATATGGTCAAAGTACCTATAGATGGAGCTAGATATAGTAAGTGCATACATTTATACACTCATTTTCAGCATATTTTGGTAGTTGATATTCTGGTCCCAATATTTTTGGAGTTTAATATTAAAAACGTGATGAAAACTAACAGTGCCTACAATGTGTCGGTCTTCTGCTGCTTCCCTGTGACTCCTGGTAAGATACCATATAGTACTTCCAGGAGTCTTATAAAATCAATGGGTGAACTCAATATGCTATAGTGGCCCTCACTGACGCAGTATTTACCCAAAACTCCGTACCCCCCAACAATAAAGTAAGTACCCGCTTGCACAGCTGTGTGATTTTCACACTTTCTGCAAATCCCCTTCTTATGAACAATAACACTCGACATGTCATGGGTCCACCTTATTATCAAATCTCAAACACCTTACCCAGCGTGCCCCATATAGGCCAAAACAACAAACACCCTTTGAAATTTTGCACCCTGAAGGACGCTTATGATATTGTACGATTAGACCACCCAGAAAAGGGCTTTAGGCCTTGCCAGGGGTATGGAAAGTTCTATTTAAATGCCAGTCTAACACAATAACATATTTACAAACCCTTTAAATCAAACATGCATTACCAAGATGCCCCTCATTCCTCTCCATGCTGTTCCTTTTGTTAAAATTTCTCCTCACAAACAGGTACACTTGACCTTCAACATTCTCTCTAACAGGGCATACTAGAGAATGAAGAACATTTGTTCCTGAGAAAAGTTAATCCTATATTCCAAAGTTCTATATGTAACTAAAGGTGAAGTGTAACAAACCCCTCAAGGGACAGCTATTGTCCTGTTTGTCAATATGTTACTGAAAAATGCATCTGTAAACATTGATCATTACATATTTCCATTAGTTTATCTTCCTTTTGTAAAATATATCACTGACTTTATTGTTTAGACTAATGACATCTCTGTGGAATCATCTGGCATAACGGTGACACTTGATAATAACACAGCAGCATTTATCACCAAAGGGGATGGAAGCTGTAGAATACTTTTTGAAGGCAAGACCACTACTGCACTATGAGCACATTTTGATATTGCTAAAAGGTACTTAAAAAGGGTTTTACAGATTGGAATTAAAAAAAATAGAAGAACTCAAAAGGGAAGATCATCTGTTTAAACCTCAGAGGATCTGATTACAAGTTGTGGTGTTTTGTATCCCCCCTGATAAATATTGATGCCATGGGGTACGTTATTTATCAGGTGTGGTAAACAAGACCTATTATGAGTTTATGGGGAATAACATGTGGAGTTTGGCGTTTAACGCACCAAAAATCTGAATAATATGATATATACTGTATATTTTTCCAAGCTGAATTTTGGCGAGTGTGGCCTGCTGACATTTAATGAATGTTGGGTTAATTAACACATCTAATAATTATCGGATGCATTAAATACAACCAAATTTGTCATTCTGTCAAATGCGTAAAAAAGCATTTATGCACAGGACAGTTTTAAGGAACCATTCAAAAATACGCCCTAAGTGTAAAAGTAATTGATCATATTCTCCTCTGGTAAACAGTTGCACTATATAGATGGTCACTACCTTTTTGAATCAACCCTTTGTCAATATAAAACATTGCTAAAAACATTGGTGTAGCCTCCGAAACAACAAAGCGATTGGACAACTTTTACACAGTTCTCCATCAGTCACATATAGACAGAACAAGAGTATTAAGAACATTATTAACTCTGGTCATTTCCATCACCTAAAATCTAAAAACAGGAACTTGGGCCAAATTTCTGAATTTTACATCAGAGGCAAACGTAAGGCATAAAATCACAGCAGCAATGTAACAATTTACACCTTACTCTTTAAATGCAAAGAACTGGAGTTTGAGAAATGCATAACCTGTATCTCTGAATACACCATGTGATGCATAATGTGTCCATAACTGAAAAACAATACATTGCTTGCATAATATTTCATGTAACAACAAAATAATTCTCAAACATGTGAGAGCTATCTAGAATAAAGACATGAAAATCCCTGTAGACAATTTTTCCTCACATGATGCTGATTAGACTAATGCAAAAAGAACAAATGATGGACAGAATGCTAAACAATGTCAAACACTCATCTCTAGTACAGAGATCTGGGCCTAAATCCATTGTTGTTTTGCTCACCACACCATTCCAGTTTGAACCCAGACATATGCAAATCAGCTTTGACCTTGCTCCCCATGGGAACAGTCCAGACAGAAATTCCAGGCCAGGTCTTCACCGAACCAAAAGCAAGCATTCCATGATCGGTTTTGGGTATCACTCATCATCAGCAAGGATAGCTTGACTCCAATGGCATGGTGAGCCCAGGACCCACATCTCTGCATACCAGTCCCGCCTAGGGCGACAAATGCAAAAATAACTAATCATGAACAGGATGCTGATCAATGTCAACAACTCACCCCCAGTACAGAGAACGGGCCTAAATCCATCGTTTTTTTGCTCATCACACCATTCCAGTTTGCACCCAGTCATATGCAAATCAGTCTTGACCTTGTGCCTCATGGGAACAGTCCAACCTGAACTGCCAGGCCAGGTCCTTTCCGGACTGTAAACAAGCATCCTAGATCTGGTTTTGGGGTATCACTCCTCATCAGCCAGGATAGCCTCTGATGGCATGCGGAGCACGGGACCCACGTCTGGACATACCCATCCCACTTAGGGTGACAAATGCAAAAGAACAAATGATGGACAGAATGCTGAACAACACAACACACTCAACCCCCAGTACAGAGATCTGGGCCTAAATCCATCCAGTAATCTTGAATAAAGACACAAATTACCCTGTAAACATTTTTACGAATCACATGATTCTGATTGGACTAAGGCACGATGTTGTTGCATAGATCGAGTTTTATTCAATCCAAGATGGGGAGATAGAGAAAGCATTTTAAGACAACTGGAATCAAGATGAATGAATGAATGAATGGATGGATTACATTATCTGTGTGATAGCTACTCAGTCAAAGTGTCCCGAAATGTTATCAACCTAGAAACATGAAGCTGATGGATTGAATGTGATAGAATAATTGGTTGTAAATTTGCCAAGCTGAATGCCACAATACCAATATATTTCTTTGGCTCCTTGTAGATATGGTGTAATGTATTTTATTTAATAACATTGGTTTTAAATCTACCCTTTTTGTAATTTTCAGCATGATCTATGTAGAATTACTCAAGTGGCCAGTGGTATACTCTTTGATTATTTAGGCGAGAAATAATATGTTTTGTGTATACTATGACAAAGAAATGTCATGTGTGATCATCCCCAGAAATGTCTCACTGGGGCATGACTATTTGTGAATTCAATGAACTGTGCACAAAACCCACTGAGGATGTATTTCTATTAGGATAATTCCATGGAATTTGGGAAATGGAAACTGGCATAAACAGCACTTAGAAACCACAAAGAAACTCCGGTGATGACCGGAGGAGGGAACAAGAGGCAATAGGGCTCTAGAAGTGGGTCAGCCTCCAATTAAATCATATATCACGAATAAAGACCACTTCTAGAAATTAACCAAGTACATGTGAGTATCCAAGCAGTCCTGTGGGCATCTCACAAAAAGTGATGGACTGGCATCACACACCACCAGGTGTCATGCTTCATCATCTGCCAGTCCTCGCCCTCCAGAAACCCCGTTTGGTGGAGGACGGGCATGCACCTGACGACAGGGATGCACTTACTAAAGTGAGTGGGGGCCCTAAGGGAGTAGTGAGTTAAAAAGCAATCAAGAGTTCCCCAATGAAACTTTATTTAGTGAGGGAGCCATGTGGGATTTAAAAACAGAAGTGCGGTGAATAAGAAAGCAATTATCCAATCACCGCTGTGTGAGTTTTTTTTTAAAAAAGGTCAACATGTTTCAGCCATCCTGTCCCAAAGGTACATGGCTTTCATCAGGACCAGGATAGGGGCTCCAATCTTACCATGTTGTATGGGAAATGCCACTCTGTGGATAAGACCTATAGTCCTAATCCACCAAAAAGGTCCATTGACCCTTTAATAGGGAGCAACTAGCCCCATGGGAGGCGAGGGTTGGGGGTACCCCGTGTTCACACTCGTGCGATCACCTAGGTCATACCTCTCTCTATTCCTCCCCGACGTCGGGGAGGAATAGAGAGAGGTACGACCTAGGGGATCCCACGGGGAATCGCTTCACACGCACGAGTGTGAACACGGGGTACCCCCAACCCTCGCCTCCCATGGGGCTAGTCGCTGGTGGTGTGTGATGCCAGTCCATCACTTTTTGTGAGATGCCCACAGTACTGCTTGGCTACTCACATGTGCTTGGTTAATTTCTAGAAGTGGTCTTTATTTGTGATATATAAACAGCACTCAACAAACAAGAGTGAATCAATGACTGATGATGGTTTAAATGTTGTGAATTACAGGAAGCAATGGTATTGCAATGACATGCATGAAATATTCCTGACATAAAAGAAGTTTCATTGGCTGAATAAAATCATCTTTTTCACTTATTCCCCCCTGTTTAGCACAGGATAACATTAAACATTATTGGTTGAAACGGCGTCCACCACGAGGAAAGCAGCATGGGAATTCAAAACATGGTGGATCCATTATCCTACATATATGTTACCCCCACTGTTAAGTTTTTCCCTGGCTGGGTTGTCTGGCTCATACCATCCTGAATGTGGATGAGCCTAACATGTTCTAGAGAAGCATAAGAGACACCTGTCCATTTTTTTCTTCTCTGTAAGGGCTGTGACATGCATCAACCCCTTGGGGCTGAGGAGACTTTACTGGTGTCTCCCGAACATAGGAGGTTGACAAAAGCCCTATTTGGGGTGGCTTAGTATTCGTATGTATCGGAACTGCTAAACCTGCAAATCAAGGAACTTCTGCTTCTTGACAGCAAATCTGATTTTGTATTGAGTACTCTAATGAAGCTGTCACTTTTTCCATTGGCCTTTTGGCTAATTGTAGCATGAGAAGTTGATGTTTGATGCCCTGTCACACAAGGTATTACTAGAACTCTTGATCTTGAAATTGAGCATTTTCTTCTACCTTTAGTTTACATGTTGTCCACGCAAAAACAAGGTTTCCGACAGTTCGATCAGTACTTCAATGATGGGGATGATCACTTCTGGTTAGTGCTAGTCTACCACAATCAGGGATAGTCTACCATTAGGACAGAGAGACAGAAATCTATGCCAACAAGTTCCCATGGAGATGCATTCAATTGTATGATGCTGGCAGTTGTTCGCCTCTGGGCTATGTAGCTTAGCAAAAAAGACATGTCCTAATACCCTGCTGCGAAATTTATTCCAAGCCCTGAAATCAATCTGAGTGACAGCTGCAGGCCTACACCAACAGACAGGGACACTTCCTCCCCTTCTCATCAGGGTTTTTTAGCAGAAATAGTCAATTTCTTTTCTTGACTTTATTGAGAATGTATCGACTATATGTTGATAAAGGCAGTAGTTGACATTGGTAGAAGAATTCAGGTAACTGAAAAATATGTACGGTAGTGCGGAAGGAAAAAAAAGGTGATGGAATTGTTTGTGTGGTAGGAGGTGAGAAAAGTAGTAAGGAAAAGAACAAAAATTGGGATCTAAAGTGTGCTAGTGGAACTAGTAAGAAGATTGAACAGAATAGTAATGCTAAAGGGTTGTAGGGATACAGGTGTGGATCCAGCAATCATTTAGCCTATTCTAAATCGTGTCCAGCTGCAAGCAAAGTATGCAGTACATGGAAGAAAATGGACACTTCAGTCGAGTGTGTAAAAACATTGGGAGGAAGGTTCATTTTGTTACTGGTGATTCTGTGGAGAATAAGTATAGCATGTAGGTTGTGGTGTTGAGTATTCAGAAAAAAAGAGGGCGAGCAGGAAGGTGTACGATAGCTCAATTGTTCATTGAATATCGATTTGGTTCAGGGGGAAACTATGGTGGATTTGTGCACATGGTACACTATAATGAGCACAACATTTTTTGATCAGTTATGGCTGGGTAGGAAGTTAAAGGATACCAATGAAAGACCTGGTAGATCATCTGGTCACAGGATTCCAATGGTGGGTGTGATGCATGCTTAATTAGAATTTGCTGGTAAGAAGTGTTTTGGTGAAGTGTTTGTGGCTGAGAAGGGGACTATGATCCGGGGTAGCCCCATATTTTTTAACTTGAGATAAAAATGGACCCATGCGTCAACCTGCCTGTGTATTCTGTGAGTGATGAAAGTATATCTCATTCAAAGGAGGTGGTTTATTGTAATTTGAAAAAAGGGTTTCCAAGTGTGTTTGGGGAACAGTTAGGCAGGATGAGATATTTTGAGCATAACATTTTTTGGTGTGAGAGCTGTTCCTGTAAGGCAGACATTGAGGAACGTACCATTTGTCTACAAAACTAAATTGAAAAATGCATTCCATTATTTATTTATTTTTTAAAACATAATTGACCCATTGAAAGTTCTGACTGGTATCTTCAGTTGTAATTTCTTTGAAATCCAATGGGGTTTTGAGATTGTGTGTGGACTTAAGATTTCTTTATAAGGCTATTTGGGTGGATGCATTTCCTTTACACAATTTGCAGCACTAGTTTTGTAAATTGGTGAGGCTACAATGTTTGCTACAAATGATTTGGCCAGTGTTTATCATCAAATTCAGCTGGATCATGATTCTACGCAACCTACACCATTTATAATACCTGACGGCTTGTTTCCAGTATATATGGAGGCTATTTGAGTTGGCAAGCGATTCTGCTGTCTTCCAGAGGGAGATGTCCAAGACAATATGTGGCAAAACAGTTGCAAAGGTATTCCAGGATGACATTTTGATATTTGGGAAGGACAAATATGAGCATGAGGGCACCTGGAGGAAAGTTTTACATGCTCTGATGCAAAATGGTCTAACAGTGAAGGAAGAGAAATGTGAATTGTGGAACACCTGGGCCATGTTATATCTAAGAATGGTATACATCCCAAAATCAGTCATGTTGAAGCTATTGTGAATGCTCCGGACCCATATGTAAAGAACAGTTGATGTATTTTTGGTTCTGACAAAATTGTATTCTTATTTTGTGGAGAATTATGCCACCAAGGTGGAGAATTTATGAGCATTATTAAAGAAAAGTACAACATTTTGTTGGGGTCAGAAACATGATGAGGAGTTAATAGCAATCAAGAACGAGCTTTCAAATGCACCGTGTTTGTAGTCATTTGTAATGGGATGGATTGTATGATATCTGTGGATGCTCGTGGTCATGGGGTTGAAGCTGTACTATCACATAAGAAGGATGGAAATGAATGGGTGGTTGCAAATGCTCTTGTACTATGACACAAGCGGAAAGAAATTATTCTGTATTAAAGAAAGAATTACTTTCTGCGACATGAGATGGAGAACTTTTCAGGATGCATGTGTGGTGGAGGAAATTAACAATGTGACCAGATCATAACTCACTCCTCAGTTAGCAAATGTATCATTATGATATTGTGCATGTTCCTGGAAAGAATAATTGTGTTGCTGATGGATTTTCACAGTTACCAGTGAAATACAATAAGAAGCAGTGAGAATATGTTTATTTTTTTGTGCTCCTTAGTTAGAGAAATGCTGGTATCTTCCTGCATGTTTTACACGTTCCTAGCTACTGCAGATTTTTTTATTTATTAAACTGACTTGTATTGAATTGTTTCTAATATCTGATTGCAACAAATATCTAACAGGTTTTTGATGTGTTTAATTTTGCACCAGTGTTGTTTTTGTATACTTCATATTTGCAAATAAGCTTGCTCTTTCATATGAAAGTGCTACACACCAAGTAAGTAGTTTGTAGGAAAAGTGATGGTGTGATCACTTGTTATATGGGAAAAGGAACCCCCTGATGAACATAATAAGGATATTACAAGTCACCTCGGAGTTCCATAACCTTATAAAAGAACTCAGTCTTCAGCCTTGTTCCTCTATAGGGTTATGGAACTTCTCTGATACTTGCAATATCCTTATCATGTATGTCAGGGGGTAATGTATTCCTTAAACATAGGAGACTTAGGGGGGCCAATATATCACAGTCTTCAGAGGGGTTATCATCTTGTGCTGGACGAGAGGATACAGCACAGACCACTAGCAACGATGATGTGTGAAAAAGGCCACTTTATTGAAACAGGTGCACATCAATATTAAACACCCTAGGCAACTTTTCCTTACAAAACTGGCCAACCTCCCAAATACATCAAGCTTAATCTACCTTTCAATGAACCCCATCACCCTAAATGTCCCCTTCCAAACGCTTCCCCAACCATTCAACCTTCCCTGTACCTTAACCTCTTATAACTGTAAATCTTTACATTCCTGGATTCAGCAACTGTGAACATACTCCTCCCTTCAAACTGCTTCCCCAACAGTAAAAAATCAATTGAACCATGCCAACATCTGGACATAATGCCATGCAGAAAACACCTCAACTTTTCTGTCCACCCAAACCCTGCCTGCTTCCTCTCCTTTCCCAGCCCTTCACTCACTGATCCTGAGCACCTTCTTTCAAACTGACCTTCAAAGTTGTACCCACAGTACTCCCAGCAATGCCTCCATCATCTGCATCAAGTAGAGATCCATACCCATAGGTGACTAATGCACCCTGTCCTAATGGAAAAACTGACTGTCTCATACCACAACTCTGGATGCAAAATTCTGCCCACTCCTTCCCCTCTGCAGAACTTATGCATTTCTCTGTTTACTTTCCTCTTGGCTTTATCAATAGCCGCTGGCTTCTCCACCACATGCTATTACCTCCTATCTATCAATCCTGCAGCAGCGGCTGCCATAAACAAAGGGTGGTGGGATGGGTGGGATCACGCTGGAGGCGTCCTGTGGGGGAGGGGTTAGAAATACAACATAAAAAACTCACCTTTTTCCGCCGGCCTCTCCTCTTCCTGCCTGGTCCCAGCACAGACTCCCTGTCCAATCCTCAGGGGCCCACTCACTCCCCCACCTCACTTTCACGCTGTATTTTGCGTCGCGGTGAGCAAGCATAATACTGAGGCCACCATGTCCTCCGATGCATGCCTCATAGGACAGGCTCTTCCTCATTGCCGCACTCCTCCAGAAAACAAATCCTCACACCCCGCCTCAGACAAGAGGCATAGCATTATCACCACTGCTTCCTTGGCACCAAACCTCCCTCAATAACCTTCCTCCATACCAGTCTGCAAGCTAATCAGCCACTGTGTGCAACACTTCTAAAATGGTGGCTAGTAGTACAATCTCACCCTCCTTTTAACCAAACCCCAGCCCATGCCTACCAATATTGCCAAAATCACCTTCAGTCCGTTGGCCGTCTGAACCCCCCAAAACCACCATTATGTCGTTGTCCCACCTGTAATAGTGCTCAATATGAACCACTGGGCCTAGGCTTGGGGAGCTTCACAGATGCACAATCACTCAGTGTACTGGTCTGGGCCGGAAGCCACGAGCGAACTCTGCCCATTTATTTATGCTCTCTGGTCACGCCTGGCCAGAGAGTGTTACAAAGTATGCATGTCCTAAAGGGCTAAGGGTCCCTGCCAGATGCACGCTCGGCATCTAGACTGCTACATCCCATCCCAAGTCAGTGTTCAAGCAAAGCAACAAAATCAACACATAAAGTCTGTGAGCCTTTGACTTGGTCTTGGATTGGGTCTCAGGTCATACCTCGGGTAGCGGTCTCCTTAATTCACCTAAGGGCTGCCAGGTGTCAAGGTACGGTGATCGCAGTCGTCCCAATCTGTGTAGCCATGGGTGAATGTGGGCTCACCACGGCTTGCTCTTGCATCGGACCTGGTAATAGGCCCTCCACTGTTGCTTCTCCACCCTCCACCTGGCTGGTAGGCATCCGGTCTGAGCCAGAGTATTGTACTCCCTTGAACCAGGATACATTTCGGATGATGATATCATCACCTCTTTGAACCGTGATGGCGGTCCCATTGATCTTCAGCATGGTCCACACCCTGGGCTCATATGCTGTGCGGAACTTCCCTCCGCTGCGTCGGTTCCTTATTAGGACTGTGCATCCTGGTGCAATGATTCTTCTTTTGGCTCTTCTTTTCTTGTGGGCCCTCTCGTTGGTTATTGTACTTCGTGCGTGGGCGTTAGCAGGGTCGTACGGTTCTGGAGCCAAGCCGTCAGCAACAGGGATGGTATCCCGCCAGGGCCCAGTCAGCATCAGGGACCAGGGAGATCTCTGGGTCATACAGTGTGGGTTGCTGCAATACTCCAGCAGGAACTTGTGCATCGCAATTTCTGGGTCAGCCTGCTCGGAGACCACAATCCGCACGACTTTATTGAGGGTTTGCATGATACGTTTGGCTTCTTCATTGGCTGCGGCCAATGAGGTGTGATGCTGTGGTGATGAACTCCCAACAGCTCCAATATGTTATTGAACTCTGTTCCTTGAAATAGGGGCCCATTATCGGTCTTGATTTTGTGAGGCAACCCGAAGAGTGAGAATGTTTTCTCCAGGACTGGTTGTTGGTGGGCTAAGGATGTGGATGCAATTACCTCGACTATGGGGTATTTTGTGTAGCTGTCGATTAACACTGCGGTTACACGGCCATCTGGAAAGCTCCAGTCCTTGTCTGTTTTGTTCCATCCATTCACCCCGGGCAGAAAGTCTTTCTAGGATCCTTTTCAGAGTGGTTTCAGCACCCTCATGAGTACAGCATCTGTGATGGTCTCCTCTTTGATCTCATTCAGGATGAGGGCTCGCGGACAGGCCCACTGAGACACCATGTAGACGTACTCTACTGTCTTGAGCTCTTGGTTGCCTCCATCTCCAGCCACCTCTGGCAGGTGCCGTGACAAGAAGTCTGCTGGGTTTTTCACCCCAGGTCGGTACACCAGCTCCATAGGGTAGTGCTGCAGTTGTATCGCCCAGCACTTGATACTTGGTGGGGGATGTGGTGCAGTGCCTCTGAACAGCGGAATGAGTGTCTGGTGGTCAGTCACCCCTCGGGAGGGATGCCCACTGACATACAGATGGAAGTGGTTGCATGCCCACTTGATAGCTAACGCCTCCCTCTCAATCTGGGAATACCGGGCATTGGTTGGCGTGAGAGCCTTGCTCGTGAATGTAAGCGGGGTCCATTTTCCTGGTTCCGTTTCCTGGGTCAGGAGGGCTCCTAGCCCGACTGGGCTGGCATCCATCAGGAGTTCCATCTTCCATGTGGTATCGAAGTATGCCATGGTGATTTTCCCCAGGAGTGCCGCTTTGATCTTTTGGAAGGCGTCTTCTTCTTTCTGGTTCCACTTCCAGGTTGCCTCCTTCTCCGTCAAGGCACATAGCGGTTCTGCTAGCGTGGCTAGGTGCGGTATGAACTGCCCACAATAAGTTGCCATCCCAAGGAAGCTTTGGATCTCTGACGCGGTCATAGTGGCAGGCTTGTTGTATGGCCTGCGATTTTCTCGGTCTACTCTGACTCCGTCCTGGATGAAAACGTAGCTGAAGAAGTCAATAGATTTCTAGAAGAACAAGCACTTCTCCCGGTGAAGGGTGACTCTGTGTTCGGCAAGGTGTTGGAGCGTGGCTCGGAGGTGGCGATGGTGTTCTTCCATAGTCTCTGAGTGTATCAGAATGTCATTGCTGACATTTAGCACTCCCTAGAACACTTTCCAGATGGTGTTCTGGAAGATCTCTGCCGCTGATGAGAGGCCAAAATTCAAGCTCTTGTAGCGGCGTAAGCCTATATGGATTGAGAAGGTTGTGATGTACCAGCTAGCCTTAACTGATGGTATCCTGCATTGAGGTCGAGCTTGGAGAACCAGCGGGACCCATTCAGATCGGTCAGGATGTCATCAACGGTTGGTGTCAAGTGTCTTTCATGGTTGATCGCCTGATTGGATAGCGGCATGTCGATATATAGCCGGATCTTGCTGGGTTGCTTTGGTTTCTCCATGTTTACCATGTGAGAGACCCAGGGTGTCGGACCGGTGACCTTCTTGATGGCCCCTAGCTGTTCCAGGTGCTGGAGTTCTTTCTCAACCAGTGGCCTGAGGTGGAAAGGTATTCGCCAGTGTCTTAAGGCAACTGGCTTCACGGCCTTGTCTATGTGTAGTTTGATCAAGGCTTTCTTTATGCATGCAAGTCCTTCGAATAGCTGTGGGAAGAGTTCTAGGACATCCTCGGTCTGCACGATTTTAACTGCGTTGGCAAATGTGACCAGGCCGAGATCCTCGGCAGTGTGGCTCCCCACTAAGATGTCAGCTTCTCAGTCAACCACGTGGAAGGTGGTGGTGACCTTGTGGCCTTCCTCCTTTACTTGGACGGTCATCTTCCCCTTGAGCGGTAATGGCATTTGGCTGCCGTACGTGGGGATCCTAACATGCGACGGGGATAATACCGGTCTTGGTTTGAGCTGCTTGTATTGTTGGCACCCCATCATGTTAACAGATGCTCCCATGTCAATGAGTGCAATGACCTAGGATGCAGTCATTTCTAGGGCACACGTGGATTGTGGGCGCCTCTTTCAATTGAGGTCCATCGATGAGTCCTCAAGATAGTGTCTTTGTTATGCGGATGTCCGGGCTGTCTTTGGGTTTACAGAATCCTCCAGCGATAGCTGATTTCCTGCCCTTGACGGTGGTTGTCGTCCTTGGGCTCCTCCATTCTGCGGGCCTCCTCGGCACGCCACTGCAAAGTGGTTGGGGGTGCGCACTTTGAACATGTCCGTACTTGCACCGGACATTCTTCCTGCGGGTGCTCTTCCCTTCCAGAGTATGCGCAGGATGATCCTTGTGTGCCTCTCCCTGGCCGCCGCCCATGGGTGTCTCTGTTTTGAATGCGAACAGCATCCGCTCTTTCTGTTTTGATCGTAACTGGTTTCTCCACTTGTTGGGATAAGGCGATGTCCATTCCTGTTGACCTGTCGTCAGACAGGTCGTGCGACCTGGCCAGAATAAGCAGGGCTTCCAGGGTGATGCCTGGTTGGCGCAGGATGAGTGTCCGAAGAGTCTTGTTTTGGCATCCTTGCATTACTTGGGCCCGCACCTCTTTGTTCTGGTCATCGTCTGTACACGTGCTCGCTAGTTCACGCAGCCGTGCATGGAATATGTTCATTAACTCCCCCTCCATCTGGCATGCTTGTCGCAGTTTAAACCTCTCGTAGTCCGGGTTCAACTGGGGTTCAAAATGCGCATACAGGGCTCTGACCGCTGCGTTGTAGTCGTTGGACGCTATGGTGGTTAGTAGGTGGGCAAACAACTTGTAAATTTCTTTGCACGTGAAGTGCAACAGTATGGACCTCTTTACTGCGCCATCTGTTTCTCGCGTCACCATAAAACAGTTATCCAGCCCGCCGCGCCAGATTGTCCATCTGGAGATGCTGTGGCCGGGTCTATGAGCTCGCTGAATGGGGGCAACGCGTTGATTTGGGAGTGTTGTGATGTTGGTTGCACAACTGAGGGCCCGGCTGGCTGGGCAGGAGGTAAGTGTGGTGGCGCAGCTTGTGCTGTCTGGTCCGTCATCTTCGCACATGCGACGCATGCCTTGCACAGTGCCTTTCTGGTGCAGCGCTGTGGTGGTGCCTAGAGGTGACTTGAAGACTCCCTTCCTCACACCACCTTGTGATGTTATTCCTGTGGGCTGTGGCCTTGCGTCCTCCACAGCTGACTGGCCTTTGAATGTGAGGCTCCTGCCCCTTCGCAGGCACTGTCTGGAACTGCCCCTCAATAGATACCTGAGGGCTTCGATTTTATGGAGCGATAGCGAGCCTGTGCCACGTGTGCGCTGTCGTTGGAAGCCAGCAGGGGGCAAACTGCGCATGCATGCGTCACGAGCAAAGCGGGCTCAAAACCGGGCCTATTACGGGAGCGCACAGCTTTGCTCGGTCTCCCAGCAGAAGTGCGGGCTCAGATAGGCGCACGCGATGCCTCATGTCTTGCGCTGATGCAGTAGGGCGTGACTCGGGCAGGTGCGCTTAGTGCCGCTGGGGTCTTTAGCTTACCCAGATGCGGCGATGACCCTCCACTGATCTTTGAGGCCTGATACCACGGCAGGGGCCAGAATGTTGTAACGTCTCCCTCGCGCGATGCTGCAAAGGTGTCAATTTTCGCACTGTGGGGCCGGCGGGAAGGGAGCAGGTGCAAAACAGATGGTGGGGGTGAGTGACACTGTGCGTGGATGATGGACGCCCACCCTCGTCGCCAGTGTAACGGTGCTCGATGTGAATCACTGGGCCTAGGCTTGGGGAGCTTAACAGATGCACAATCACTCAGTGCACTGGTCTGGGCCGGAAGCCAAGAGCGACCTCCGTCTGTTTATCATGTACGGGGATGGATTGAACCCAGATCTGTTGACTGGGTGTGAGTGTTTGATTGGGTCAGATGCTCAGTCCATCACCACCCCCTTTTGTACCACTTTGTTCGCCATAAGTTGGCAGGGTATGCTCAGACGTGAGTCCCTTGCTCACTTTGCCACTGGATTCAAGCAAGCCTGGCTGCAGACGGCTGAAATGCCAGAAAACGGTCCTCGGAAGCTTGTTTCTGGTCCAGGTAAGGAATGGCTTGGCAGTTCGGGCTGGACTGTTCCCATGAGGCACAGGGTCAGACTGATTTGCATATGGCCATGTCTGAACTGGGGGCCAAAGAACGGTGATGGATTAAACCCAGATCTGTTGACAGGGTGTGAGTGTTTGATTGGTTCAGATGCTCCATCCATCACCACCCTCTTTTGTACCAAAAATCATAATAAAGCATGTACTATAGCCCCTCTACACCCTCTCCATTATAAATCAGATCTGGTGTTTGCAGTTTCTCCCACTTCTTGCATTTCCCCCATCCTAGGCATCTTTCTGTTCATGTACTAGTGGGCTGTGTACAGAGTAGAGACTGCCAAGCTACTGAACGGGCATCTCCTTGTGGAGGACTGGCACTTTTTCTTTGCCAGGGCTGAACATGGCTGCAGGATGTTGAGAAAAAGCCTGTGATCTCTGTTTTTGCCAGCAGACCTGGCAATGAATGTTGATGCTTAAAACAGCACCAGGAGTCCTGCTATGGATGGAGCACATTCGATGTTTGCCCAGTGTAGCAGAACACAGAGCAACTAATCAGCTGACTGGAGACGCGGGAAAGCATCTGGATGGATGGGCCAAATTCTGTCCTCCAGCATCACTAACATGGCTGTGATCAGGAGGTGCTTGGAACGTGAGTGGGTCCTTTTGTCTCTCCAGGGCACTTTACCTGCGGTGTATTGTATTTGTTCAGACCTTGGTGGCCACACTGCCTCTTAAGGAAAATAGGCAAAGGGGAAATGTGAATAAGAGGGCTTGTTTCTCTTCATCCCATCCCTGTTTGGTGACATCCTGGTGGTATGGAGAGAGATGAGGATCCCCAGATCTTCTTTTTACTTTAGGGACAATCCTTGCAGCTCAACCTGCCACAAGGAAAGAGGAATATTACCACCAGGGCTTTAAGTGGGATGAAAAAACTTGGGGGTCTCTCAAAGGGGCGTGGCCACTGCAATTAAGGGTGTGGCTTAAAAACACATTAGCTAGAAATCTGTCTAATCGTAGCGTACCGCCCGACTTGTATTTTGCTGTTCTTGTCATTGCATCCAGATATATAATACAACAAGTAACATCATACCTACAACAAGTCAGGACTGTTAGCTTTGTCAATGGTTGTTAGTTGCATAAGATAAATTAGCAGCAACTATGGCGTGTATATAATATTGAAAAAGCTTCCACTTAAAGCCCTGGTGACACCACGACAATGTTGCTGCTCCTGAGTTTCAAAAAGAGAAGGGAAACCCAGAGAGAAAATGACTCCTCAAAGGATTTCCCTTCCTCTACAACGCTCACCTGGCATGACGTTATGCCGTAACGGCTCCACTATTGGAAGTGAGCAGTGTGAGCATGCGCGCCCACGTCGATGTGCCTGCTGTCACTGCAGTCCGGAAAAAATGGACCGCCTGTGCCAGGGCATAAAACAAAGCCCGATAGAGACCCGTTTCGAGGACCCTGTAAAAAACTGCTGGTGCTCATACCCGGTGAGACCTAGCCCACTTAAAGCCCTGATGACAACAGGCATAGACTGAAACCTTTCTATGATGGAGGCTACACTGGAGGGAGCGAGATGAATGAAGAGCTTAGAAACCATATTTATGTCGCAAAGGATGCCATTTGCTCATCGAAGGACTGCAAGGAAATTGCATTTTCATCTGGATTTTTACTGGGGGAAAATGGTGGACTGCCTGAACAACACTACAAGAGCCAATATGACCAGAGCACTCGAGGTTCAACTACTGAGAGCTTGAAGATTCGGTAACACTTTTTTCCTTCTTTTTGAAGAAGCCCCTTCTGTTGGACGATTCTAACGCTATATTGGAGGTATGAAGGGATGTGAGAATTCCTACCAGAGCTCTAGGCGTGAGGATGAAGGGTGCTCAGGCTGTCATAGTGGAGTTGCGCCCTCTAAGAGAAAAGTGGTCCCACAAGCAGCTAACAAGAGGAAAGACATGACGTTGAGGGACTGCAAAATACTCTAATTTCTTTAGTTGCGAGACCCAGAAAAGAGGCATTACTGGTGATTAAGAGGGGAACACTGGCTAACAGTTTTTAAAGACTCACATGAGTAGTACTTCCATGTATTGCCCATACCTAGTCTAATTTAGACATAATAGAAGCAATAAAGGTTGGGGTGAGGCTCTGGGGATTGAGAGTACCTCAATGCTTTCACTTTTGGTTTCCATTCGATGATTTCAGCTGCGTAATACGGTGATGATTGGGGGTAGAAGGAATGTAAAAACAACAGGTGAGGGACAGAATGCAGAACATTGTCATACATTCACCCCAGTACATAGATCTGGGCCTAAATCCATCGTTTTTTTGAACTCCACGCCATACCAGGTCAGACATGGCCATATGGGATAGCTTGACTTCAGTGGTGTGGAGAGTATGGGACTCACGTCTGAGCATACCCATCCCACTCGGGGCGACAAAGGCAAAAACAACAGGTGATGGACAGAATGCAGAACATTGTCATACTTTCACCCCAGTACAGAGATCTGGGCCTAAATCCATAGTTTTTTTGCACTCCACACCACACCAAGTCAGACATGGCCATATTTTTGGATAGCTTGACTCCAGTGGTGTGGAGAGCATGGGACTCACGTCAGAGCATACCCATCCCACTCGGGGCGACAAAGGCAAAAACAACAGGAATGTATTCATTGACTTCTGATTATCTGTTTCTCTGCTGCCTCTCCCACCTTTCTAGCTGCCTTTTCTCTAAATGGTGTTTTTCTTTAGTATCTAATGATCTAAGATGACTTAGTTTGCTTATTAGGGTAGATGCTTAACATGAGCCTATGTGTATTGAATACTTAAATAGCTTATTAAAACTTTTTTTGGGGAAAAAGAGACAATTCTACAACATTCTTTTTTCTCTTTCCCTTGGCGTTGAACAGAAATGTAGTTCACCTCAGTCATGTCATCCAGCTTTTCTCGACGGTGCCATTTTATGTTTAGCCTCCTAAAAGATTCTGCCATATGTCTTACCTATAGATGCATACTCTGAGTATAGGTAAGGAACATCTATTGCAGACTACCATAGGGTTTTTAAAAGTGGAATAATGAGAATTTTCCTAGGAGTCATGATAAGAAATGAGCTGTGCACACTGTGTAGAGGAGTCCGTGTGTTAACGGGTCATCTGAAAAACAGAACAGCCAGAGGCAGACTCTTTCCAAAATTGTGATTCCCAGAGAAGATTTTGTTTCTTGAGAATTTGCACAGAGTGTAGCGAATCATGACAAAAAAATAATTTACCAGAGCTATACAAAGCTTTAAGAGTTGGAGTCGCACACTGGTCACATGTCTGCCCCAGTCCTCACCAGTGCATGATTTTAGGTAAAGTTCAAGGCAGTCCATAACTTGCTGTTTTTCTAGTGGTCACTCTAGTGTTGAAGCGCAGCCAATGCTGTTAATCCTGAATTCCAGTGTTTCGTTCTTCTAAACTCTTCAGCTGTGTTACCCTCTGACTCCACCATCCTTTACCTCCACTGCTGGAACTAGGTTGTCTGCCACAGTTCCATGGCCAGCCATTAGCAAGCTGGTTCCTTGGCATCTGAGAAATGTGACCTCATTCCTGCAACCTTGGACTCGATCCCCAGTGAGCACGAACTCCGGATTCCTGACACTACCAGCCTGATATCTAATTTTGAAAACAATTTTGCAGTTAAAACTCCAAAGTTGCTTTTATATTTACCAGAGCTATACAAAGCTTTAAGAGGTGAAGTCGCACACTGGTCACATGTCTGCCCCAGTCCTCACTAGTGCATGATTTTAGGTAAAGTTCAAGGCAGTCCATAACTTGCCGTTTTTCTAGTGGTCACTCTAGTGTTGAAGCGCAGCCAATGCTGTTAGCCCTGGACTCCAGTGTTTCGTTCTTCTGGCACTTGATAAAGCAAATAAAATACCCTGGCTATGCTATATAAGAGATGTCTTTGCCAAACTGGACGACCAGAGCTTTTTCATTCCCCGCACTTGTTGCAAAAAAATGATTTGAAGTGGGTGAAGACAAACTTTTTGAGGATGGTAGAGCAAGAACGAGAACAGCTGGAAATGTGTAAACCCCTTGTGAGAGCAAATTATGTTCTGAAAACTACTTCACAAATAGAACCATACCTCAGAATTGTTTCCATCCCACAGCATAGAC
The DNA here is from genome assembly GCF_964261635.1 of Lissotriton helveticus. NCBI lineage: Eukaryota > Metazoa > Chordata > Amphibia > Caudata > Salamandridae > Lissotriton > Lissotriton helveticus. Next base: position 683,684,376 of record NC_136070.1, on the reverse strand, counting down.
ATCTCCTGATCAGATTTAGACTGAGCATTGTTCAATACACTTTGGGTATCTCTTGTGTGTGGGGGAAACCAGACCTTACACCTCCTTGTAGCTGTGATAGTGTCTCCCCCCAAAGCCTTTTGCACTTTATCATGTTTTGCCAGTACTTTTCGGATATCAGGAAGCGACATTTACTGCCTATACTTAGAGAAGCGGGATTCACACAGGTTAAACCAGCACTGATGTTCTTACAAATGTTAAGTACACCGAGGGTGATGTTTGGGGTTGCAAGCTTTCTGGTGGCTGCTGTACGTAATAAGAATAGGAGGTATGCCCTTATGCAATTGGAGATCTGATTATACCCCTTTTTTTTCAACGTACAGATTATATCCCTCTGTTAATGAATTATGAGATTTTTTATCTGTGGTTGACCGCATCACCAGCACTCGATTTTATGTCTTTTTATCATGTACAATACCGTATACCATGTAAGATTATATCTCTTTTTATGTATTTTTTATCAATTTTGTGTGTAATATTATTGTGTGATCGCTTTTATGATTTTTATTAATCGAAATAAAGTGCTATTGACTTGACTTGTTTCGTTCTTCTAAACTCTTCAGCTGGGCAAAGATTCCTTTGGGGGGAGCTTGACCTAATGCTCAGGGCAACTGATTATTAGTTTCCAGAGGCAGGGGTGTGCACTTGGGAGCTGTTTGGTACTTACCCACGGTGGATGCAGGCGGAGAGGCCATTATTAGCCCCAGGCATCCAGGATACAGCTTGGGAACCTGAGATGAAGATCCGCCTCCAAAAGTAGAGACACCAGGATGACTTGGGGGCAGATGTATCAAGATTCCATTTTGCGATTCCTAAATAGCGATTTGTAAGGAATCGCTATTTAGAAATCCCAAAATGGAATGTATGAAAAAAATCGCTATTTTTTTACGATTCCTTAATCTTCCTTATTTGCGAATTCGCATTTTGCGAATTTGCAAATAAGGAATAATTTCCCATGCATTCCTATGGGCCAGGAGGCCCATAGGAATGATTGTGAAGTAATTCTCAAATTGCGAATTCGCAATTTGCTAATCGCAATTTGAGAATTATTTCAAGGGTGCAGGGGTGTCTTAAAGACACCCTGCTGCACACCGGAAATGTACATGTGTGTGCATATGGCGCACATACATGCCCCACATGCCACCTTAAAAAATGCAAAATTGTGCATTTGTTGAGGACTTCGCAAATTACCATCAACTACAAGTTGGTGGTAATTTGCGATTCCTTAACCAAAATTCGCAAAAGAAAAATGCTTCGTACATATCATTTAAGGAATCGCAAAATTTGCGATTCCTTAAATGCTATGGCAAATTAAGTAATCGCAAATCTTTGCGATTTCTTAATTTGCGAATTTTTGATACATTCAAAAGAATGCAAAAAGACCATTTGTGAGTCGCAAAGGCCAAAATTCTGGGAATTTCGGCCTTTGCGAGTCGCAAAACGCTTGATACCTCTGCCCCTTGAAGTGTGTGAAGTTTGTGCAGGAATTCCGGAACGGTAGCAATCAAAGCACGGTATCCCCGGAGAAAAGGGTGTGAACTATGGGACCAGCTTAGAGAATGCATCAGCCACTGTTGCTAGGCAAGGTGTAACACTGGCTGGTGCAGGGCTCGAGTCGGGGTACCACGCAGGTGGACGGCGTCCCCCCACTTATTTTACCGCATTTTTACCGGGTGGACGCCGTCCCCCCTGCCCAAAAGCTGGACTTCGCACTTTGGCCTCTCTGGGGCGAGATCGGAGCTTATTCAGCACACTGTTCACGTGCTGGCGTCTCTGATGCATTCGCATCTAAGGGGTGAGCGAGGGGAGGCAATGAATCTGATTATGCAAGCCACCTTTCTTGACGTCACTTTCTGTCATGATGTCACTTTCGGTGACAGCGTCCCCCCACTTCTTTTTTTAGGACTTGTGCCCTGGGATGGTGCTTAAATCTTACAAATCTTACTGACCTGAAATTGTCCCGAACGTTTCGGCTTGTTCAGGAATCTTCTGGCTCTTCCAGAATGTTCTAGTTTTTTTTTCCACCATGCACCGGAAGTGATCTGTGTTACCCTCTGACTCCACCATCCTTTACCTCCACTGCCGGAACTAGGGGCCCGATGTAGGTCGGTCGGTAACGGCCGAAAATCGGTATTTTCGGCCGTTACCGATCGGAATAGAGACAACGGGATGTAGGAGGCCGAAATCCTGCGAAATCGGCGAATTTACCGAATCAGAAAGTCACCGAGTCGGTAGAAATCCAAATCGGAAAAAAATTGGACTCGGGAAAATCTCCGAATCGGTAGAATACCTAATCGGAGATTTTTCCGATTCCGACATTTTTCCGAATCGGAATTCTACCGACTCGGTGACTTTCCGATTCGGTAAATTCGCCGATTTGGTATAAATTCCGAATTGGTGAAAATCCGATTCGATGCGAAAAGCTGAAGAATGAGATGTAGGTAAGCACTGAAATACCGAATTTGCTTCAAATTCGGTATTTCAGAGTCGGACATTACCATGGATTGGAATCAGGTGGTAACCAGGTGCAACCTATAAAAAAGGACCCAAAATGCAGTTCTACTTGCAACATGGCAGCTTTCTATGTCATAGCAAGACGGCTACGGCTACAGCAGGAAGGAGAGAGGGAATGGCTGAGACAGGAGCAGGTGTATAGACAGCGGATCACCCTGTGCATGCTGACAGATCCAGAGATCCTACAGAGGTACAGGCTGGAGGCAGAGACCATCAGAGACCTCATCAGGGACCTCCAACCCCTGTTGCAGCACCCCACCCCAAGGGCACACGCAATCCCTGTGCAGGTGCAGGTGCTATGCTGCCTACACCTGCTGGCGTCTGGCAGCTATCAAAGTGTAGTTGCTGTGGCAGGAGGGGTGACCCAGAGCAGCCTGTCAAGGTTCTTCCACAAGTTCCTTGATGCCATGATCCAGAGGATGGACCACTACATTTCCTTCCCTTCCACCCATGCAGAACTGGCACAGACAAAAGCTGAATTCTATCAGATGGCAAGATTCCCCCACATCATTGGCTGCATAGATGGCACACACATACCGATTTGCCCCCCTGCTGACACGGAATACGTATACCGCAATCGGAAGTCACGGCACACCATAAATGTGCAAGTGATATGCAATGCCAAGTGTGTGATCACTGACCTGGTTGCAAAGTTTCCGGGGAGTACCCACGACTCCTATATCTTCCAGAGTAGCAGAATTTATGCACGGCTGATGGCAGGGGAATTTGGCGAAGGATACCTCCTAGGTAAGACACAGTGTCAGACCCCCATAACCAAAATTGCAGTGTGAAGTACATGTATGCATGTGAGTAATGTTACCCCTTCTCCTTCTAGGCGACAGTGCATATGCCCTACGCTCGTTCATTCTCACCCCTTACCTCAACCCCTCAACACCCAGCCAAAGGAGGTACAACCGTGCCCACAAAAGCACGAGGAACGTAGTGGAAAGGACCTTTGGCATCTGGAAGAGCAGGTTCAGATGTCTGCACAAGAGCGGAGGTGCAAGGCAATATACCCCCATCACCTGCTGCAAGATTATTGTTGTCTGTGCAATGTTGCACAACCTTGCAGTCAGGAAAGGCACTGAGGTAGAGTTATCCGACTACGAGGACCCTGACGATGACAATGCTGTGCCACTACCACTACCTGCTGGAGTCTCTTCACCAACTGACGGCAGATACAGGCGTCAGGAGATAACAGACAACTATTTCTGAGTGAGTACAGATGCACAAACAGGTCAATGTATGTTTTCAGAAATTAAATTTAATAATGTTGCATCAACGTTACTGCACTGATGTGCAACAAAAGAAAAGTTAAACAAGAAGGGGTAGAAATGTCCAATGTCCGGGTTGCCTCACCCGCACTGGCAGTCTTATTTTTTGCTGCGCTTAGCAGGCCCACTAGGATGAGCCTCACCCCCTTCTGAATGCCCTGCAGCCTCAGCTGAGCGCCTGCTGCTCCGGCGCGGCTCTGACGCAGCGCTGGCCGGGCTGCTGCGGCTGCTGCTGTCCCCAGCCTCGCCCAGGACGGGATTCACTACGGTGTTGGAGATCAGTAGTGTCTCCATGGCGGTGGTAATACGGCCCATGCCCCTAGTGACCTCGGACATGTTCTGTGTGAGGCTGGCCTCCATGTTTGCCCCACGTTGGCATAGCTGGGCAGTCGCAGCTGCAAGGCGGTTGAGTGACCTGTTCTGTATTCGTGCATCCCTGCGACGACTCAGCTCATGGTCATCCAATCTGTTGCAGAGCTGGGTGATGGCAGTGGTCATTCGGCCAATAGATGTCGCTATTTCCTTGTTGCTGTCAACGAAGGTCTTGAAGCCCTGTGTCATTTCACCCATCTGCAGGTTGTGCAGGCGCAACTGGCGATGGCAGGCCAGGATGGATTTTGCCTGCATCCTCTGTATCGTTACCATGCTGGTCTCCAGCCCTGCGAAGACGCTGCCTCCCGGTGCTGGTATTGGGCTGCTGGTTGCACGTGGCCTACGTGGATTTCTGCTGCTCTGCTGTGTGTGCTCTGGTGACGCTGGTGTCACGGGGTCTTGTGCAGGAGCCTGACCCGCTGCCCCCTCCATGATGACTAATGGAGCTACAATTCTCCTCCGGGCCGGGGAAGTGGCAGGTGCAGGGTGGCTCTGTGGTGGTGTGTTCTCCGGGGAGAATAGCAATGAGGGCGACTGAGACTGAGACAGTCGGGGGGAGTGTGGAGTTGTGAGGGAATGTCCAGTGTCCTCCTCATTGGCCAGGGCACAGCTGTTGTCCTCCTCCTCCTGTGCTGCTGCACTGGTGCTTGCCACCGCCACCGCACTGGCTGTTGGTGCTGGAGCTGGTGCTGGAGCTGATGCTGCTCCCCCGCCTGATGGTGCCCCTAGGTATAAAGAAGCATTTGTCAAGTGGGTGCTAATGTGTTCCAGTCACTACTATTAAAGCATTGCACATCTCATTACAAACACGTTGATGCTGTATTACTGTTATTTATCTTATGCTTCTGCTGTGGCATTTTTGGTAACTTTTGCAGAGTACATTTAGCAAGATGCATTGCTCATGTCTGTTGCTAGCAGTACTGGCCTGGGGTTTGGCTGTGCATTGGGTCTGTAGGGGAGGTATCTGGTATGGTGTGTCAAGTTGCGCATGCTTCTTACCTGTAGCTGTAGCTCGGAATGAGCTATCCAGGTCCCCAATTCCCACGACACTGGCCCTCTCGATGGTGGTCGCCACTAGTTCCTCCAGCTGAGTGAGGGGTGGCGCACGGTTTGTTCCTCCTCCAGTGAGTCCAGCCTGCTTGTGCAGGTCGGCCAGTTTGCGCTTGGTCACGCCACGGATGTCGTAAAACCTCTTCTTGAGGTCGTCTAGGCTCCTGTGGGTGACACCAACTGCATTCACTTTCTCCCCGATGTCGATCCACAGCCTCCTCTTGGTGCTCTCCGGAACAGTGAGGGACAGCCTTCCATATAGCTGGGTGTGCACCCTCACCACCTCCTCCACCAAAGTTTGCAGCTCAATGGTGCTGAATTTTGGATTGCGCTTACGCGCTTCCTTCTGGCTCTCTGTGCTGTTAGCCATGTCTCACAGGGATCCTGCTCACAATGCTGCTCTCTCTGTGTTAGCTCAGCTCAGGCAGCTTTCCAGAAAGTTCTGATGAGTTGCACCTGCCTGGGTTGCCACTCCCTGTGGGGGAGGGTGCTTACAGCTCATTGGCTGATGTCTTCAGTGTCACTCAACCTGCTCGGCAAATCGCCATTCTCCGAATCGGTATTTTCCGAATCGGTATTTTCCGAATATGTTCGGTAAATACCGATTCGGAATGTATAATGCCTTCCTATTGGCCTTTCGGCCCATGGGGCGTATTTATGTTTCCGATTCGGCGTTTACCGAATCGGTTTGTTCCGCATTTTTTTATTACCGAATTGGACGTGTCCGACCCGGCCTATACCGAATCGGTACTTGGCGATTCGGTACGTATCGACTCTCGATACCGAATGCTACCGATTCGGTATTTTTCCGACTATTTTTTCCTACATATCATTTTCCGATTTTGAAATACCGATTCGGTACGGATCGGTATTTTAAAATCGGTAAATGCGTTTTACCTACATCGGGCCCTAGGTTGTCTGCCACAGTTCCATGGCCAGCCATTAGCAAGCTGATTCCTTGGCATCTGAGAAATGTGACCTCCTTCCTGCAACCTTGGACTCGATCCCCAGTGAGCACGAACTCCGGATTCCTGACATTACCAGCCTGTATGCACACCTGATATCTAATTTTGAAAACAATTTTGCAGTTAAAACTCCAAATTTGCTTTCAAAATTATACTTGAGCAGAACTGAAATTAGAAGAAGTGGGTGTCTGTCAATTTCTCTTAAATCTCTGTAGTCCGAACAGGAGCGATACTGGCCATCTGATTTGGTGATGAAAAGAGCTGCACCACAGCCAGGGAGAATGTAACAAATACAAAGGTGCAGGTAGGGATTAGGTGAAGGAACCAAGGGCAGCGGAAGCCATACAACCAAAAAGTTTCTATGGAATATGGTGTGTTTTGTAATCCTGAGGTTCTACGTTCAGAATAATTTTATTGAATTTTCAAAAAAGAATTGTACAGCCCTCTTCTACTGACACACATCATCCATAGATCGTTTTTCCAAACTTTACAGCCCTTCCGACACCCTGACTGTTTCGAAATTGCCTACTTTTTCCTGTGCCTTGTTCCTCGACCGTTGGTCTTTTTCTGCTGACTCGTGACACATAGGAAGCTTGACTCATAGTTTTGTTTCTTTCTAAAAAAATTACATTGATGCTGCCTGTGAATACAAGACGGACATGCATTGAGTTTACATGAGACCATTTGTTGAACAGTAATTTTGTATATGGGTTTGTAGGTGAAGGCACTCTTATATGTACATGTGTATAATGACGGTCTATACAATGGTCCATCCCTAACGGTGGCAGGAGTTCTCCGGACATCCCACCCAAGCCATTCAAGTTACTGTTCTTGTATTATCAATGTAACAAAAAGTAAATTGTTGTAATATAACAATATTCTGTTGCAGAAAATCTATAAAAATCATAAAAAATTTAAAAAAGTTACACTAAACATCAAAAAATGAAACCGGATAGCAACAGCGTGTAATTTCCTGTTCATATTGAGAGTGAGCTGAAGTTCCGCTGGTGTGAATTGTTAGAGGCGGTGAGCGAGAGCAATAGCTCATACTGACTGTGTCTAAGTGTTACGTTTCTACCAGCTATATATTAGACCTTCAAATGTCAAATATCTGTAGCATGTGGCCAGCCATTGACCGCCTTCTACACTTAAACTGCCTTTGAAAGACCACAGCAAGGTCGACCACTTCCTTACCATTAATGACCACGAGATGCGGATCAGGGTTTGGGCGTTATATCCTCGTTCCACCTCCTAAACGATAGTAATTAGCTAATGTAAAACTGCAACCCGAATACAGATTACAATACGGTTTTATAAGCAAGTTTGAGCTGCCTAAAATTATTGAAGAATCCAAGGAGGCTTCTTAATTTCAAATTTCAATTTCAATTTCAATTTTTTAATTTCAAAAAATGCTTTATTCGGTATATATAAGTATATGACTATATAGCAACAGAACATCAAAACATGAAATAGTACATATATGAAATATATATTCAGCCCATGAATATCAACAACAGTTCCTAAATCTTCGAATGCAAATACATAATAAAGTGCAATTTTATCTTTATAGAGAATGTGCAAATTTGCAATAAAGTGACACATGCTAACGATTGATAAAAATATGTGCAAAATTAGCATTCGGAAAGTGCAATAGTCATCTTTTAGTTTATGTGCAAAAACTAGCAATGATAAAATGCATAGGAATTGGAGCACAGGTTCAAAAAATTAAAATGCTAAATCGCTGTTACAACAATGCGCCCAGAATGAAATAAACTTAAAACATACATCTAAAATTCAGTGTCGCTAGTGCAAATGCATAATAAAGTGCAATTTTATCTTTATAAAGTATGTGCAAAATTTGCAATAAAGTGACACATGCTAGCGATTAATAGAAATATGTGCAAGATTAGCATTCGGAAAGTGCAATTGTCATTTTTTAGTTAATGTGCAAAACTAGCAATGATAAAATACATGGGAATTGGAACACAAGTTAAAAAAGAATAAAATACAAGATCACTGTTGCAATAATGCGCCCGGAATGAAATAAACTTAAAACACAAAGCTAGAATTCATACTGTAACTAATGCACTAGACACATAGTATGGCTGGGGGGGTTGTTGTCTTTCCCTGTTATGATGATATATGACTTTTAGTTCAGTTTGTTCATAAAATCATCGATTTCCGTACAGATATACATTTTAAAATGTATGTTGCCATGCAGAAACATATATCTGGGCTCTGCAGGTTAAACATTACCTGCATAGCTGTCTTAGTGCATCGTAATTTATTGGATAAAAAGATGGGTTTTAAATAAATTTTCCTCATTGGAATATAAAATTTACAAAACAGCATAAAATGACAGCTACTCTGTTTAGATGTCCCGTCACAAGGACAGGGAGAGGTGCTGTGCTGGTTAATCAGAGGGAATGCCACTAGATGATGTACAATGCCCAGGCGAAAGCGAGTTAATACAAAACGGTGTGAGCTTTTCGTAACTGATGTTAAATATGGTTGGAAGCCTTCGCTAACGCTGTACTCCTGGTAAAGGGTAAAAGTTTTTTGTTTCAAGCATTCAATAGATCTAGTATTTTCCATGTGTTTTAGAAAGGATACTGCAAGCTCTTTTTTGGATACACAGGCCACCGATTCAGGTTCATGAAAAGCATCGATTTCATTAAGTGTTTTATACCAATATTTGATGTGGCCAAGCCATGGTATACGTGAACAATGATCAAGCCTTAAACAGTCAATTATCACGTCCTGGGTAAATTTGGTTTCGGTTTTTGACCAGATGGATCGCCATAGGGCCAATGGGCGCAAGGCTGTTAGGTCCTTGACATGTTTTAAGCCCACTTCCCTATGGATTATCACAGAAGAAGCCGAAGCCGGGGCACATAGCAAGCGTTTCAGAAATGAGTTCTCCTCCTTCTGAATTAGATTGCCACTTTGGGTATTGTAGCCCCAGACGCCAGCCCCGTATAAGGCTGATGACAGACACCTTGAATTATAGATCGACACCATCTCCTTTATTCTCCGACCCCCTAATTTAGCAGCAAATCTAAAAACACTACTGGTGTTCCTAACCATTTTAAAACGTACACTTTCCTGTTCGCTGCCCCACTTTCCATCCCCAGAAAATGTAATGCCAAGGTAGCAGAACTTTTTGACGGTTTCTAATTTATCACCCTCTAAATAAAAGGTCCTGTTTTTCCTATTCTTCTTCCCACATGACATTACGAATGTTTTACCTTTATTTATTATCAATTTCCTGCTATTTATGAAGGTCTGAAATTTATTAATGAGGCATTGCAGGCCATTTTGGGTACGGGACAAGAGGACGGCGTCATCCGCGTACAACAGTATTAGGATGGGGTTGCCATTAATAGTAGGTGCATCGGCTTGGATTAATCTGAGGGTTTGGTCAATTTGGTTTCTAAATAAAGAGAATAAAAGGGGTGCCAAAACACATCCTTGCCGAATGCCTCTATTAATCTTAAAAAAAGGGGTACATTCACCAGCTGGACCAAATCTGACTTTACTAGACAAATTTTCGTACAGTCTCGCCAGGAAGTGGATGATCTCGGCTGGTGCCCCCATATCTAATAACACTGGCCATAAAAGAGAGTGTTCAACTAAATCAAAAGCAGAACTCAAATCTGCAAAACATAAAAATAGGTTACCTTCTTTAGCTTTTGTATATTTGCTGACAATAAGCTCGAGGTTTACGCACTGCTCCATCGTTCCCAACCCCCTTCTGAATCCGTACTGCACTGGGGATAAAATATCATTGTCTTCGACCCAAGTTTCTAATCTCTCTAAGAGAACTCTACTGAGAACCTTAATTGACGAGTCCAGAAGGGAGATGGGACGGTAATTGCATGCCTCTGGCCTCAAGCCTTTCTTAAATAGGGGAACAATAATTGACTGACCCCATGTCAGTGGTAACCTGTTTTCAACAGCAGCATTGAATAGACGTGTCAGTATGGGTGCCCATAGGTCCATTTCATGCTTGTAGAGGTCCACTAGTACCCCATCGGGGCCCGGGGCTTTACCGCCCTTGCTTTTTCTGAGTCCCTCGTGTACCTCATTCAAGCTGATATTTAACTGCATTCTCTGCCATTTCGATTTATTTTCTTTGGTTGTATCTAAAATTAACCCATCTGAATTAAAAATCTTAGAAAAATGAACCATCCAAGCGCTACAACTTACATGGGAGGTTATTTCGGGAATATTTTAATTTTTTTAAAAAGGACAATTGACTGTTTCCCAAAATAACTTGTGATTTTTAGTAGATGCCGCCATATCCAGGTTAGACCATGCCTCGTCTTGTAGCTCCTTTTTTCGCCTAGCTAACGAGGTCTTATAGTTGTGGCGCTCTTCCCTGATTTTTACTATATCTCTGGGCTTGACATCTAGGGCCATTTTTAGTTTAGTTAATGCCAAGGCACAGTTTTTGTCAAACCAGACCACCTTAGTTTTTCTTGGCCTCCGGCTCCTAGCGGTCAATAGCCCCTCAATTACCACATTTATTTTTATAAAGTTAGTAAGGAGACTAGCAGGAATCACCTCAATACCTAAACAGTAGCTTATTTCTACAGCACATATATAGTGAACATCCATCATAAGTTGGTCGGGGTTAGTGTTGGCCCATTTTATTCTCATGCCATTCGGTCTTTCAGCTGAAATCCCTTGAATATGTCTCCCATCTTAATAGGTTTTACACCCCCAGCCAAATAATGTGAGTGAGATGCTGTTGTGGTCACTCACCGTTTGCTCAACCACCCATAAATTAGAGTCGGCCGAGCCACAGGACATGAGGACATGATCAATATTAGAATGGGCATCCCTTCCTTTAAATGATGGACATTCTTTGTTATCGCTATTTTTTAGTCCAGCAACTCCAAGTCCATTTTCGCAACTAGGCTGTTTAGTGCATTTCCGAAAACGGTATGAGGGAAATGATTGTATGGAGTGCCGACTCTACTATCCTGCTCACCTAGATGACCGCAAATACCCTTTTGTGCATGTGTACAGGCTTGTATATTAAAGTCACCTGCCCAGACGATAACTGATGGGTCTCTGGATTGTGATAAGGTTCTTTCTATTTCCCTCCCTATGTCTTGTATTATCGATTCCTGGTTAGCTCCCAGAATATTATTGTAAAAATTTGTTATAACCAGGTCCCTACCTTTTTCATGTTCAAGACGGAATATCTGTGCATATGGGGCAACCCCAGAACAACTCCCAAATTTGAACTCAGTGAGCTTGGTTGATACCAAGGTTAAAAGCCCACCCTTTGCCCTGCCCGCTACGGATGTTGCTGCAGCTACATGATATGATATATACCCCTTCACATGAATTTGTTCTCTAATCCATGTCTCCTGGAAACAGATGATATCATACCGTCGATTAGGAAAGCTCTTCCAGAATGGGGTAGTAAGTTTTCCATCAATTCCCGCAATATTCCAGGTGGTGATGTTGAGACCTACATCGTTAGTATTATTTGGAATAATGTGGGGTTGGACTATTGCTGAGCTATCTATTCAACTGGCATCTGTAGCTGGAATTATGTCATGTTGGACTGTCATTACAGATGTATGCATGCCACCTCTCACAACTTCTTCCTCAATATCCTCGACCTCCTGATTTAATCCGGCCACCTCAAGGTCAGTTTCAGATCTAAACAAAGTCTCCTTAGAGGGGGCTTTGCGTCCCTGAAGGGCCTTTACCATACTATCAGTTTTTCCGATATCTATGTGCAAGAATTCAGGTTAATCACTAAGTCAATCTATCTCGTCTATCGAGTCGAATGCCTGAAATCTATTGTAAGTGGGAATTAAAAAGTTATCTCTGAACATGGGTGAGGTAGTGAAGTTATGGGCTATGTTATGGTAGTTAACTCTGGGATGATCAATCATTCATGCTTTGTGTTGCTTGCCTGACTGGCCCCTATAAAAATAATCTAGCGGGAGTAGAGTGGTATTATATTGCCAATTAGAGGGCAATGGCGCATTTAAAATTGAGTCCCTGGCCCATTCTGGTGTTCTGAAATTGATAACGATACAATCGCCGTCAATTTCCTTTTTGCTGGGACCCAACCAGCCCACTCTCTGAACCATTACTATCTGATTCGCCCCATGCATAGGGAAACCACAATTTCTAGAAAGCCTATGTAATGTCTTGTTTTTGAGCGTTGCTTGATTTTCAAATTGGGTGGGCTTTAATTTTGGAACAGTAGCAAGAATCGCTACATAGGCACTGCTTTCAGGGGGTAGATTTATAACCGCAGGAATTATGTTATATGTTTTATGCATAGGGACTGCCTTACTTGAATTAATAAGTTCTGGGGTAACTTTCTTGGGCTTTTCTGCAGTGACTGTTTGCCCTGTAGTTACAGTACGGCCATTAGGTGCTGCATTTTCCAGGGTAATGACTGGACCAGTTGGTGCGGTATGATTATTTACTCTCAGTCCACCAGTAGCCGGTTTGTTCGGGAGTTTTTCCTTTAGGACAATTTCCTGGGCTGGCCTGACAGGTATGTTCATATTTTCAAGCATGTCTGGGTGGGCTATGCCTAGCCTTTCTAGGTTTCCTACCTTGTCTACTAGAACCTTTAATCTTTCCACTATTGGTAAAGTAAGTGACTTAACTAACTGCTCGAGTTGGGTCATAAGGTCTGCTACGATTAGGGATGCTGTTTCCTGTTGGGCAGTGCACCTGTCTTCATTGGGCTACAAGTCAGAACTATTTTGTGTCTTGCTCTTATCGCCCTTTTGTTTTAAAAGAAGGGGTATTATTTTCTTCTGTCTACCCCTTGGTTTCCCCCGGAATTTGTGTGCAATCAGCAATTTTCTAATGGGTGCTAGTTTACCTTTAGAACCACTGCCACCTATATTTTGAGGGGTATTCACATTATCTATCTTATCTGTTAAGTTAGTGTTGACATTACTGCATTCATTCAACCTCTCCAGATCATCAGATACATCAATTAAGATAGGGGACTCCTCATCTGTTCTCAAATTGGGAGTTACTGACAATCTGCTTTCTTGACGTGGAAAGTAAATGGGGGGTGATTGTTGCGGTATACTAACACAGTTATGATCTTTTCCTGGAAATGATTCCATAAGGATAGAGTCCTGAGAATACACTGTAGTTGCAGATGTATTTACATGAGTATTCCCATCTTGGGTGGATAGATTTATTAGAGATCGCAGGTCACCCGACCAATAATTACACCTCTTAGGTTTCGGGCCCATATACTTCAATACACTATATACATTGATCAGATGACCTTACAATCTACTATCAATAATCATGAGTCCCTTTCGATTATTTCCAGTGTACCCGACTTACCATCCACTGTTACGGGTACCTATGACCACGATGGGTCAGGGAGCTAGCTGTAAAAGGAAAGGCAGGAGAAATACAAACCCAACATTAAATAACTTTGATATTTATCAAATGACCACGGACAACTGGGAAGTTTTAAGAATTTTATCTAGAAATCAGTTTCGGAAATTATAAGGTTTACAGTTAACAGGCAGTCAATAATCAAGATGACGAAAATCACATATCCATAAAGGAACAAAGTAAGGGCCAACATTTAGGTTTTCTAAATGATAGTGCGACAGGGAACACGCTAAAAATGGAACTTAAGAATAGACATCTTTAAAGGGGCAAGTTTATGCAAGTATACATTTATACTACGGAAAACATATTTCAGGAATATGAAAGGGAAATTAGGAATCCTAAACAGCTATAATAAGAGTGAAAAGTAGAATAAGCTATAACTCTAGAAAATTACTTCAGTCAGTTTTATATGAGAAAATTATAGACCACATCAGAAAATTGCAAACTGCAATGGAAAAATGATTTCTAAAAGGTAGGGTAACATAGGAACACGCTATGAAGTTAAATGCAAATGACTTTATGATAGGCAATGGTTGCGGAAAGCATGGAAAATTATCATATGCAAAGGTATGTCTTTATTGAAGCAAAGACAGAAAATAGAAAGGTGCAAGTTTAGAGTTTTGGCAAGATATTTACCTAGACTGGTGTGAAACCAACCCTGGCCACGGGTCAGTTAAGGACAGGAAATACCTCCAGGAAGGACAGACATCAACGGGACAGCAGGTGCAGAATGGACACCCCAGGACAGGACAGGTAACCCAGATTAGGATCAGGACCACCAGGACACGACCAGCACCCGCAGTTTGGAAGCAACGCCTGCGCTCCACCCTCTCTGCAGCTATCAGTCAGAACCCCGATTGGGTTAGCGAACTCCCCAGCAAAGTGCTCCGCCAGCACTTAAGGTTTAGTAAAACCTTAGAGTCTATGGTCAAATTTCGGACAGAGTGCTCCGCAGCGCTCTGTAATTTCAGTCACCTATTGAGTGCGTTGGGTCAGTGACAGGTCAGCTATTCGGACAAGTCGGACAATTTCTCTAGCTGAACCTAGGCTAGATATACTATTTTGGGTCAGTGTACCACCCCCAAATGTTGCAAAGTGTCAGAATCCCCAATTTCGATTGGTCCTAAGGTAGGATGGGTTAACACACCAATCAGAACAGACTTTTCTAAGGCCTAATCTACATTTTTGGGTACCGCCTAGCAAGATTGGGGTTCCCATGAGAAGTCGCACGGAATACAATGGGGAAGAATACATTGTTAATAATGTAACACAATTTGATTTCTCTGGCTGGGTGAAGGTGCATCTTCCCAGGCCCTTCTTGGCAGCAACCTTCTCTTGGCTCGGTTTCAATGCCACCTCGCCATGTCTGGTCCTGCGCAGTACTGCACTCCAAGATGGACGCACAAACCCCCATCACCCCTCCGTGCCAAGGATACATGAAAAGTAAGCGAAAACAAATTAAAACATAGAAATAAATGAATGTATTACATGTCATGATTTCACACTTCAGGTTTATCATCATAAAAATATACTATGCGATTAAGGGTAAGTGCTACACATAACGACACGATGAGCAACAGCACGAGCTTCACCTCGTTATCACATTAAGCAGCCATCTTATGGCTATTACGCATGCGCACCCTTTCCCTCCAGAACTACATCTACGTAAAGTCACGTGAGTATGACTAACGCGAAAATTCAAGCAGCGGCCATTTTAGGTGCAAGGGTTATTTGTATTAGTAGAACACATAGGCAAGCTTCACTAATACACACGCATATCAAAAATAAAGGAGATTAGTGAAACGTACAATTTGTTTATAGGATTACAACAGATTCGAGGTTCATGACTCGAGCAAGTCGCGATGCGAAATCTTGCTCTATCAATCCCCTCTTTGATGATATTTACTATCATCACAAAATAACGGAACCAGATGCCAACTTTCTTTCACACTTTGTACAACTCTATCTCTTCCAACAGGCAATTCAGTTTCTCTTTCTCATTTTTGGTAGGGTGAGAATTTTTCACCTTTTTGTAAATCTGATTATTCATTTCTTCCAGTTCAAGCTCATCCGCACTCCGTTTCACACCTCTCGCATTCACTTGGTACTTCTTGTTGTGTTTGCGACATTTGCAACAGACGAATATGAGAAATAGGATAAAACCTATCACTCCAATTGGCATCAGTACTTTAAACAATAAGCTTTTACCTAAGCTAGCAAACCAATGACCTACATTGGAGAGACCATCAACCAGTCTCTTCCAGGCACTGTCAACCTCCAGTGGTTTGAGTTCCTTTTCCAAATTAGTAATGTTTTTCACATATCTTTTGAGCTGTATACTTTTGTTCGGAATGTAAGTGCAACAATGTTGCGCCTTCAACATCCGGCAGACTCCGCCCTCTTTTGCTAATAAGGTGTCAAGAGCAAGTCTGTTCTGCAAAACCATTGATCTGATCGCAACCATTTCGGTATTGACCAGCAGAAATCCATGAGGCGTGTCAGTAGACAACACATACACTATTGTGGATAATTTGCAAATTCTGTGAGTGTTCAAAACCACTCCCACTCCAGGTATCAGTGCACTAAAAATACTACCCATTATTTCACCTGCGCTTTCTCTTTTGCTATGCACTAAGCCATTAGTATTTTCATTGCTTCCAGCAATTTCGTTCACATGGTATATTTTCGGGAAGACAATGCCAAAGTAGCAGCTTCCATACCAGTGATCCGGCAATTTGAAATAAGCCTTGTTTCCACATATATAATAAATTCCGGGAAACACAGGTTCTGACCCATTTTTGAAACCCCAACCTCCAATTACCTTGTAATTGTGTTCACATTGACTGGAACCAATGAAAATGTTATTATAATAACTAGTCTTCTCGCGATGAAGACAGAGTTTCCCTTTCTTTTCGAAATCCAGCAACAAAGCAGGCCCTGCCCCGCCATTTGAGGTGCTTTCCATGTCCTCAGCCCATTTTGGGGTTTTCTGTCTTTTGTCATTTGCCTTTCTTTGGAGACTCTCCCTTCTTTTCTCTGCCATGTTCAAAAATATTTTCTCTTGTTCATGTAATGAACAGGTCAAGTTGTCCCTGTGTGTGTCATTTAGGTCTATGGTACCTATAGTCAGAAAGTATTCTCCCATATAACGTGTAACGTCACTTTTAGTATGTACAGGATTCAGATTTCCACGTATAGGAAGTTCAGAAAATATCACGTCATTGTTAGAGTAATAGTACTGTAACGGTCCTCTTTTGTAAAATAAGCTTGCTAAAATACTATAGGAAATTCCATAAGTCAAAGGTAGGTGGTGATAAGTCATGCCTTCAGCTACAGAAGTAGGTAGCTTCATGCAGACATAGCAATCTTTTATCTCCATAGTTTCTACATAATGTACTAACAGGTTTGCGAAAACATTTAAATGAGTCTGGTTCTTAACTCCATGATAATGTAGTCCTTCCTCATCTGATGCTTCTAAGTCCCGTTTTGTCTGTCTGAGTGCTTTTTCACATCTTTCTACACTTCGTGTTGTCAGCTCTTCAGTGTCGGTAGTCTGAGTAGAGTCAATATTAGTATTTTTGCTTACCATAAAAGGAATGAAAACTGTTAGTCCTATCCAAACTAATATAACTATAACTATACTACATATACATACTTTGCAGCATGTTTTGCAACAACTGCGGCTAGGTCTACCACTCACGTTTGAATCAGACATTTTGGCTCAGAAGAAGTTTTCAACCCCTCTTTGTGGCCTTGCCCAGGTATCTTTATGCTGTGCAATTTCACGGAGGTTCGTCCTCTTCCTCTGCAGAGTAATCAGCAATCGATTCCCCGTCGCTTTCGTCAGTAATATCAAGTTCTTCAAAATTTTCCAAAACTAGGTATGTCCATTCAGGATCCTGGTATTTTTCGTTCAGTCTTTTTATTCGATCACTCCTTCTTTTGGAGCTTTCTCCAGCTTGCTCTGCTATTCGTGTACTTTTTCTTCTGTCAGCAAGTTTCTCTTCTACTGTTTTTATTCTCAGCCTTAGTCTCTTTATATATTTTGGTTCGATATTTTTCTTTTTCTTAAGTCGTTTGGCTGGCACTGTGATTTGGCTTTCCTCTAATGCTCTTTTGTTTTCACTTGTTTGTGGCACTTCTGTTTCTGCCTCTTCCCTTCCTGTCTGACTAGTCCCAGGTCTTGTATCTATTTCTTCTGCCTGGTTACTAAGCTGGCCTGGTTCAGGTGAATTTTGGTTTTGGCTTTTGAATGTCTCTGTTTCTGTGTCCTGAACACGTTCTTCTAATTCTATCTGATCCTGTTCAAGCACTTCGATCCCTTGATTTTCTTCTGCTCGAACTTTTACACTAGTCCTAGTCTGTCCCTTTTCGATTTCAGGAGTTAGTGGAGGTGTGTCAATCACCTGTTCGGTCCCTGTCTGACCTTCTTCTTCGTCCTCAGACTTGACGTGAATCTCAATGATCTGAGGGTCTTCGCCTGTGCCTATCTCGACCTCTCTATTCCACTCTCTATCTTCGTAGATTCGCTCTCTTGTTCTGATTGGGTCGTCAATGAGATCGATTATGGGCATCCAATCATCTTGGCTGGTGCTCGGTTGCTCGTCATCAGCTACTTCCGGACAAACGTCTGCAGGACCCTCAGCTGGACTGGTGCTTGGCTGTACGTCATCAGCTACTTGAGGACCAACGTCTGCAGACCCCTCAGCCGGACAACCTTCAGCTCCAGGCTTCTTGTCTGGTATCACCTTCTGGGTATGGCTGGCATGGATCCACTTGGGAACGCCTGCACACTTCACCGCTGTCGTGGTCACCAGTATTATTTTGCGTTTTTCTCCCCACCTTGGTGCAAGGCAACTCGAACGAGTGTGCTTCTTGATTCTAACCCAGTCACCAGGAACCAATTTGTGAACTGGAGTTGTCGGGTTGGCGACGGCGTCTTCCCCAATCTGGCGAGAGATAGAACGCACTTGGTCACCCAGTTGTTTGCAGTACTCAAGTACCAAATCATCAGTAATGCTTAACAGTTTGTATCCTGGTACCCATGCTTGTCTCATCACTCTTCCCATTAGGATTTCATGGGGGCTCAGGCCTGTTTTTCGATCTGGAATACTTCTGAGTCCCATCAGAACAAGAGGCAAGGCAGTAATCCAATTCATTCCAGTTGAGTCACACATTTTTGCCAATCTCGATTTTAGTGTGCCATTTATTTGTTCTACTACTCCAGAAGCCTCTGGACGATATGCACAGTGCAGCTTTTGTGTGATTCCGAATGCTTTACAGAGCTGATCTATTACCTCATTCTGAAAATGTTTGCCTCTATCTGATTCAATAGTGACTGGAACCCCGAACCTAGGTATCAATTCTCGCAGTAACAATTTGGCTACTGTTAAGGCATCACTCTGTGGGACAGGGTAAGCTTCCACCCATTTTGAAAATAGGCAGACAATGACAAGGACATATCTTTTTCCCTCGCAACGAGGCATGGTGATGAAGTCAATTTGTATTCTCACAAAGGGACCCCCTGATTTCCCAATTTTTCCCAGTTCAACTATTGTTCTCTTGCCAGCGTTAAACTGTTGACACGTCAAGCACCTCTGGCAAAGAGATTCTGCTACCTTCCTGAACTTCGGGTTGTACCAGGTCTGTTGAAATACCAGAACCATGGCATCCCTACCAATGTGTGATCCTTCATGTATCAATCTGGCCATAGGGGCAAACAGGTGTCTAGGTAACACAGGCATACCATCTGGGCTCACAATGACACCATCCTCACGTCTTGGTCGACAACCAAGTTCCTTCCACTTCTCTTTCTCTTCCCAGGGCACAGCATGCTGCCATTCTCTCACTTCATCCCAGGTAGGCACTTCTTCAAACACCATAAGTTGGCAGCTGTTTCCAATCCCTCCCAGTCTGATATTTATTGATATGCGATCCATAGCACATTGTTTTGCCACTCGATCAGCAAAATCATTTCCCAAAGATACAGGGTCAAGGCCCTTTTTATGAGCCACACATTTGACCACTGCCAATTCTTTTGGTAATTGGATTGCCTCTAGAAGGTTTTGTACAATTTTTCCATTTTGAATGGGGGTACCTGATGAAGTCAGGAATTCTCTTTGTAGACATAATTGGCCAAAGTCATGCACAACCCCATAACAGTACTGACTGTCAGTATACACTGTTATTCTTTTGTCTTTTCCCAATTTACAGGCTCTTATCAGAGCAATCAATTCGGCTATTTGTGCAGACTTTATCCCAAATAAACAGGATGCTTCTTCAATTTTGTCTAAAGTGACCACAGCGTATGCAGCACTTAGGCCTACAAGTTCGTGTCTCATACATGATCCATCCACAAACCATTCTTTATCATGTTTGGGCAAAGGTGTTTCTTTAATGTCTGGACAGGGTTTAGTATTGAACTCTGTCAGGTTAATGCAGTCATGCTCGTTTTCTCCCCCATCTTCCATAATCATTGAATCAGGGAGTAGAGTGGCTGGGTTCAAAATATTACACCGAGTAATGGCCACATTTGCAGCACCCACGAGAATCCTCTTGTATTTAGTCAGCCGACTAGGGGTGAGATACTGAGTCTTGGTTCGGGTCAGTAAAATCACAACTGCATGCGGAACATACACAGTTACAGGATGTCCCATGACAATAGATTCACTCTGTTCTAAACTCGTGCAAGTTGCAGCTACTGCTTTCAGACACCCAGGTAATCCAGCAGCCACTGGATCCAAAGTGGCAGAAAAATATGCCACGGGTCGTCTGGTCAAGCCATGCTCCTGAGTTAGGACGGACAAAGCACAATTATCACGGGTGTCACAGAACAAGGCAAACTCCTTAGAGTAGTCAGGCATCCCTAAAGCAGGGGCTGTACACAGACAATCCCGTAATTTAGTGAATGCTGTTAAGCTTTCATCATCCCATTCAACAGGGTCCTGTGCTCCTTTCTTTGTCATTTTTATCAAAGGCTTTGCATGGACTGCGAACCCCACAATCCATTGCCTGCAGTAACCTACAACTCCAAGGAACATTATGACTTCTTTCTGAGTACGGGGTAACTGCATCTTTTGAATTATACTGACTCTCTCTGATGTGACTTTTCTGATTCCCTTTTCTATCTGGTGCCCCAGATATTTCACTGATTTTGAACAGAACTGCAATTTCTCAGGGGCCACTTTATGTCCCTTTTCACTTATGTGATTCAGTAGGGCAATGGTGTCAATCACGCAATCCCTATGACTTTTGGACGCCACCAAGAGGTCGTCAATGTATTGCACCAAAACAGACTTTCTGGGTAAGACTAAAGATTCAAGGCATTTTTTCAAGATCTGATTAAAGATAGAGGGGCTTTCTGTGTACCCCTGGGGGACACGATTCCAGACATACACGTGACTGTTGAAAGCAAATGAGAAAATAAATTTGCTGTCTGGATGCAATGGGATCGAAAAGAATGCGTGACATAGGTCTATCACAGTGAACCACTCAGCATCCCAGGGAATCTGATACAGGATCACTGCGGGGTTCGGGACAATAGGACAGCAAGGAACCACAATTTTGTTTACCTTTCTCAGGTCCTGCACTACTCTGTACTTGCCACTAGGTTTCTTGATTCCAATTATGGGGGAATTACACTGGCTACTCATCACTTCTTGTATGATGTTTGCTTCTAGCAATTTCTGTATTTCAATGGCAACTCCTGCTCTCACTTCAGCACTCATTCTGTAAGGCTTAGTATTTGGGTAAACTGCATTTTCCTTCATGGCTATTTGTATTGGGTCTACATTGGCCATTAATCCTACATCCTTTCCTGTAAAGTCCCATACTTCTGGTTTCACTGTCTGTTGGAGTTCTTCAGGTAAGTCCTGTATAGTCATTTGTTTAATTTCTGAGTCAGGTCTGACTTACATTAATTTGTAGATACCATCTTCATCTGGGGTCTGAATTTCGACGCCCTTTGGTGTGCAAAAGATAGTGCATTTCATTTTGCACAGCAAATCACGTCCCAGTAAGTTCACTGGACTGGTATCACAGACGACAAATCGGTGCATTTCTTTGAAGTTCCCTATTGAGATCTCCATGGGCTCAGTAACTGGGGTACTAATCAATTGATTAGATACACCTACTACCTGGATTGCTTCTCCCGAGAGGAGTAGGTTTGGAACGTCCGCTGTTCTCACAGTAGAACGGGTAGCACCAGTGTCCAATAGAAAGGTGACATCATTTCAATCAACCTTTCCTTCAATGTATGGCCCTGACTGGTCTACCGGCAAGGAGGCGCCAAGTACACACTCCTTGTCCTCCCCTCTCAGGCCCCGTCAGTACTCGTCGTCACAGAAAAAAGTGTCATTTAACAAATATTGCGAAGTTGCTGCATTTCTATTCTCATTGCCCCCCCAGATCTCTACGTCATCACCCTGCGGTGATTTTCCCTTAAAAGTTGGCTTTGGCGCTCGGGGTACTTGAATCGTTTTTACCTGCTGCTGGGTCTTTCTTGGCTTTTCATTCTGCGTCTGTGGAGTTAAATCAGGGGTTTGGGTATCATCAGGCTGTAAATACGGACACTCGTCTCTCCAATGTCCAACTTCCCCGCATTGGTGGCAGGGAAATTTCTTTTTGGCTTCCTCTCTGCTCATTTTCGCTCGGGGCTTTCCTCCACCCCCACCCCCAGGGCCTTGGTTCTGAGTAGTTTTATTTAACTTATTCAATTGCTTTTCCTGCTGTTCTGCGAGCTTTACTTGTGCCCACATCACTTTCTCCTTCAGAGCCTTCTTCTTTTCTGCCATCTCGTCCTCACAGTACTTTGCATACCGTAGGACCTCGTCCATTTTCTTGGACTGCCAACAGATTTTGTTATCTTTTATCCACTGGCAAATTTCGGGTCTTAAACCGTTTACAAACCTGTAAATGAAGTGGGTCATATCCTTCATCTCGATGTTATCTATACCACTGTATGTTTTGAACACCTGTAACAGCCTTTCATAAAAGGAATGTACAGTCTCGTCCCTTTCCTGCGTGGTTCTATCTATTTTAGTCCAATCAGTTTCCTTTGCGGGCACCTTTCCCTTCAGGTGTTGGATTACTTGTTCATATTTTTTCATCACTTCTTTAGATGGTTCCCCTGTTGCTGAGTCCCTCGGGTATTCCTCACTAGGCCAACCTATGGCGATTTTACACTCGGTCCATAAGTCTACCGGAACTACGATATCAAAGAACCCATCCAAATCTTTCCACAGGCATTTTTGAACCTTTACAAACCTTTCCACCTGCCTGTACCAGTCCACAGGTTTCTCTCGTAATTTTGGGAAATCATTTGTAAAGGACACAATATCCTGTCTGGACCACGGAACGTGCACATATTTTCCACCTGGCACTTCTCGCATAGGATATAACTGTTCTGGGTTGTCAGCCTCTTTTAGAACGAATTCGGGAGTTACCTGCTTAGATCTGGCCTCATCTTTTTTCCTAGCCCATCTGGCTTTCCATCTTTCTACATCTCCCCATTTCTGCAACACTGTCAATAGTTCCTTGACCTGTGCCTTTTTCCCTGACACATTCAGGTTTTCCAAATCTTTGTCTGAGAAATCTGCTCTGTATGGTTTCTGCAAAGGTTTCGATTTTGAAATATCTATTCCCATGCTAGCAGCAGTATCTGTCAATTTCTAATGAAGTACTCGGGCATTTCGGGTAAGACTTTTGCAAATAAACAGCAGCTCTTCTTCAGAGTAGGTATTTAGTCTGTCTAATCCTACATTTCCTGCCATTAGCTCTTCTATTTCTACTCTCAATTTGTAGAGATCTAAAGGTTTCGTCTGCGGAGTTTGTTTTTCTAATTCTTGACTCCATCTTTCGATTTCCTCAGGTGTAACTAGTGTGACACTTTTAGTACCCAAAGTCGATTCCATTTGAATCTCCCTCGTGTTGAAAGGATTATGTCTTTTCTGCATCCTTTTCCCTGTATTTCTAATGGGCAGATCCAATACTGAGACTTCAGATTCGCACTCACTTGTCTGTTCATCTACGATTAAGGGTTCTGGTCTTGGCTGGGCTATGACTGGGGTAATGACTGGAGGTTTTGGACTCTCTTGTCGGTCCCCATACAACGGAACCACTGGTCCAATAGTTACTGGGATTGTCAAGGCTTCAGGGCTTGTATTCAACTGGGAGATTCTCTGAACTATCTCTGCTCTCTGTTTTGCTAGAGCTTCTCGCTCCTTTTCTTCCAATAATCTCTCTAAGGATTTGTCATGTAACACCTGCGGGGTCAGAGTGGGAGCATAACTCGGGGCAGTGGGATGTGTCTCACTTGGTCCTTCACCATAATTAGGTCTTGGGAACAAACTTCCTGTATCTAGGGATCTTGGTTCCTTTTCATATAGAGGATGTAAGAACGGTATTCCTGAACCTGATGGTCTTGCCTCACCTTCGTAGGGAGGTCTAGAGAAAAAGTCTCTTTCACGGTAGTACCTCGCATCCCCACTAGCTGGTATTCTTGGATAAATATCTCTTGTATCTACGGGACCTAAACTCTCAGTATAGGGAGGTATGAGGCAACCCCCTCCTACACTGGCAGATCGGGCCTCATCCTGGAGATGAAGTCTTCGGGAATTATCCCCCTCACTGGAAGGTCTATTTCTTTCATTATAAGGAGGCGGACTTCTCATAAACAGGTCATCTAATAATTCATCATCCGACTCCCCAATGGGCACCCAATGTTTGCACTTTTCTGTTTTCTCCTCCCCCCCAGGAGGACCACATGCTGGCATCATTGGAAACAGTCCTTCTACAATCATATTCTGTCTCCACTGTTTCATCTTTTTGGCTCGGGCTTCCTGCTTCAACTTTGGATAAAATTTAGTTAACCCTTTATCCATTCGGGGCTTATCCCTTTCAAAAGCCTCAATTTTCCATTTCTCTAGTGCTTCGTACTGCGTTAATCTAGGTCTGGGATGTAAATCATTCATCCGGGTTCTCAGATTGAATAGAATCCTGCTGTTAAATGTACCTTCTAACGGAAAAGCCAATACTCCGTCATCTTTCGTGTATTCCGCCCAGTTCTCCAACCATACACATGTGTTGTACCCTTTATCAAACATCATGAAAGATGCGGGAGTGTTGGGTGGCGGCATGACAACACCTTCTCTAGTTTTAATCGGCTTGTCCTTTTTGAAATAATTCTTCACTTTGTTTACAAGAGACAATTTTCTCTTATTTCCGTACATAATGTCGTTTTTAACGCCTTTCCACTGATCGTTCTCAATTCCCATATGCCGTGGATCAGGTCTGGTATGCGGTCTATACGAATGCCACATACGATTTCTACGAGTGACTTTGTTTACAAAATCACTTCCAATCCAAGTGCGTCTTTTATTTTCGTGTGACCAATGAAATGCACGATTTCAAATAATTTCGACCAATGGGTGCGCGGCCTTTTCGCGAGACAGTTCTCACGCTTCGGCACTCACCCCTCCTTTACAATTCCAGCTCCGCTACCTACCCGCTGCGTCTACCAATCCCAACGTGGCACAGAGTGACGTCAGAGCAGCTTCGCGCCTGACTCCCTCCTTTACAAGGTAACGGAAACTTTCTTTCTTTCTAAAGTGCTAGTGCTTGGTTATTTTAACAACGAATACACATTCGCCACTGTGCTCAAGTGTCTAGACAGGAAAGAATTGGTTTCACTGCAAGTAAACTACTTCTATTTACTTTTCACACACTACGGATAGATCTCTTCTGCCTATCCTTCACACTAGCATTGGAGAACCTGCTACTTCCCTAGACTCATCCACTTTTCCGGGATATATCCAAGTCTAAAGTTTCACCAGCGAGCCCCTTTGCTTTCACCCAAGCTCCGATGAACTTGCTACTCTTCCCTCACTAGGTTATGCCACAATAGGAATTTTGCCAATGAACCTCGTTACTAACATTTACTCATACACATATTCAGAAAAAACCCTAGTTAGTGCTTCCAGTTTTGCCTAACCTGCACCAACTTTCCTTGAATGCCAGTGACCTCAAAGCAAGTGGATTCTATTCACCACTCGCTATTCAATTCCCCGGGGATTTCCGACAACACAAAAAACGTTTTACAAACGAATGGATTAATACATATAACAGTATAATAACAAGAATAACGATTTTAAAACATTTCATAATTTTTCAAAGCAAACATTTCAAGTGAGTGATCAGATCACCCGAATTGCCTACTCTCGTTAGCAGCATCCAACTTAACTAGTCTAACTAGTCCTACCTATCCTTTAACTATTCCCTAACCATCCTCTGCGCTACCAGAAAATTACTGATAGAGATCGCAGGTCACCCGACCAATAATTACACCTCTTAGGTTTCGGGCCCATATACTTCAATACACTATATACATTGATCAGATGACCTTAAAATCTACTACCAATAATCATGAGTCCCTTTTGATTATTTCCAGTGTACCCGACTTACCATCCACTGTTACGGGTACCTATGACCACGATGGGTCAGGGAGCTAGCTGTAAAAGGAAAGGCAGGAGAAATACAAACCCAACATTAAATAACTTTGATATTTATCAAATGACCACGGACAACTGGGAAGTTTTAAGAATTTTATCTAGAAATCAGTTTCGGAAATTATAAGGTTTACAGTTAACAGGCAGTCAATAATCAAGATGACGAAAATCACATATCCATAAAGGAACAAAGTAAGGGCCAACATTTAGGTTTTCTAAATGATAGTGCGACAGGGAACACGCTAAAAATGGAACTTAAGAATAGACATCTTTAAAGGGGCAAGTTTATGCAAGTATACATTTATACTACGGAAAACATATTTCAGGAATATGAAAGGGAAATTAGGAATCCTAAACAGCTATAATAAGAGTGAAAAGTAGAATACGCTATAACTCTAGAAAATTACTTCAGTCAGTTTTATATGAGAAAATTATAGACCATATCAGAAAATTGCAAACTGCAATGGAAAAAATGATTTCTAAAAGGTAGGGTAACATAGGAACACGCTATGAAGTTAAATGCAAATGATTTTATGATAGGCAATGGTTGCGGAAAGCATGGAAAATTATCATATGCAAAGGTATGTCTTTATTGAAGCAAAGACAGAAAATAGAAAGGTGCAAGTTTAGAGTTTCGGCAAGATATTTACCTAGACTGGTGTGAAACCAACCCTGGCCACGGGTCAGTTAAGGACAGGAAATACCTCCAGGAAGGACAGACATCAACGGGACAGCAGGTGCAGAATGGACACCCCAGGACAGGACAGGAAACCCAGATTAGGATCAGGACAGGACCACCAGGACACGACCAGCACCCGCAGTTTGGAAGCAACGCCTGCGCTCCACCCTCTCTGCAGCTATCAGTCAGAACCCCGATTGGGTTAGCGAACTCCCCAGCAAAGTGCCCTGCCAGCACTTAAGGTTTAGTAAAACCTTAGAGTCTATGGTCAAATTTCGGACAGAGTGCTCCGCAGTGCTCTGTAATTTCAGTCACCTATTGAGTGCGTTGGGTCAGTGACAGGTCAGCTATTCGGACAAGTCGGACAATTTCTCTAGCTGAACCTAGGCTAGATATACTATTTTGGGTCAGTGTACCACCCCCAAATGTTGCAAAGTGTCAGAATCCCCAATTTCGATTGGTCCTAAGGTAGGATGGGTTAACACACCAATCAGAACAGACTTTTCTAAGGCCTAATCTACATTTTTGGGTACCGCCTAGCAAGATTGGGGTTCCCATGAGAAGTCGCACGGAATACAATGGGGAAGAATACATTGTTAATAATGTAACACAATTTGATTTCTCTGGCTGGGTGAAGGTGCATATTCCCAGGCCCTTCTTGGCAGCAACCTTCTCTTGGCTCGGTTTCAATGCCACCTCGCCATGTCTGGTCCTGCGCAGTACTGCACTCCAAGACGCACAAAACCCCATCACCCCTCCGTGCCGAGGATACATGAAAAGTAAGCGAAAACAAATTAAAACATAGAAATAAATGAATGTATTACATGTCATGATTTCACACTTCAGGTTTATCATCATAAAAATATACTATGCGATTAAGGGTAAGTGCTACACATAACGACACGATGAGCAACAGCACGAGCTTCACCTTGTTATCACATTAAGCAGCCATCTTATGGCTATTACGCATGCGCACCCTTTCCCTCCAGAACTACATCTACGTAAAGTCACGTGAGTATGACTAACGCATGCGCAGAAGCGAAAATTCAAGCAGCGGCCATTTTAGGTACAAGGGTTATTTGTATTAGTAGAACACATAGGCAAGCTTCACTAATACACACGCATATCAAAAATAAAGAAGATTAGTGAAACGTACAATTTGTTTATAGGATTACAACAGATTCGAGGTTCATGACTCGAGCAAGTCGCGATGCGAAATCTTGCTCTATCAGATTTGATAGGCACAAGCTTGGTGGTAGTGACATCCGTCTCTCAGTACTTTCTATTGCTGTAACAACGACCCCAATAGTTTTTTGTAGCATTCTATCTATCGCTGTCAGGCTTGGTAGTGCAGTGATGACTAGTTCTTTTTTCCTTGATGTTGAGCATGTTGACATAGGGGTGTTTAAGCCCATTTTAGACTTTGTCGCCATTGTTATACGTATAGTACAGTCAACTAAGTGTAATTTGGTATTTGTTGACACAGTTTACCTGATGAAGAATGTCCAAATTGATGGAGCCAAGAGTGGTGGCCCAGCCCAGCCTCCTCCTGCCCCGGATGGCCACAGACGGCCCGCCCTCTGCCCGGGCTCAGCCCGGCACCGCCCGCGCAGGTCCCCCGAGCGGGAAGTCACTCGCGCTTTTAGCGCCACCAGGCGTGTTGTGGGCGTGGTCCCGTCCGGCTTCCTGGTGCCGGAAATGCTGGGAAAAGTAGTTTTCCCCTGCTCGGCGGCCGCGCACAGGTCCCGAGTGCGGCAGCGGCGAGGGGAAGATGATGGCAACAGGCTTCTGTCCACAGCAAGGTGAGGCCCCCCAGACACCAAGGGCTCGATTGAAATAACTGCCCCGCTCCGCCGGTAGTCACTTGCGCTTTTAGCGCCACCAGGCGTGTTGTGGGCGTGGTCCCGTCCGGCTTCCTGGTGCCGGGAATGCTGGGAAACGTAGTTTTCCCCTGCTCGGCGGCCACGCACAGGTTCCGAGTGCGGCGGCGGCAAGGGGAAGATGATGGCAACAGGCTTCTGTCCACAGCAAGGTGAGGCCCCCCAGACACCAAGGGCTCGATTGAAATAACTTATGCTTCTTATTTAAGTTTTGAATTATCATAAGGTTTCTACCATCTGAGGCGTAGCTTCCCAAGGCTCTGTTACAGTTGTGCAGTCCCTAGATTTCTTAAGAGGGATGTGTATTTTTCCCTCAAATGAGTGAGTCAGAATCTGCACTTTCTGTGAAAACTCTGAAAAACATATGTACAGCACTCAACTGATCTGTAGTGGGAGGTGGGGGGGAGTGAGCTGATGTACAATGGGGGCATTAGAGGACTGTGATGAGCAGTGCAAGTTTGCTATTATTATGGGTTCTCCTGGCCCTTGGTCGCTGCTGCTGCCCAGTACCTTCCCTGTGGTTCACTGTTCTTCGACCCCCTGTGCCTGCCTGGCATCCTGCGCAGGCCACCGTGCAAGGCTTCACAAGGGAGAGATCACATGAGCAAGTGATCACGGGGAGAGAGCTTGAATGTGACCAGTAGGACCTGAAACTGCTTTAGTGCCAGGGACAGTATGAGAAAGCTGTGTTGCGTAGGGCAAGACCGTGCATGTTGGCCCAGAGACCCATAAGCCATACAGCACCTGCAAGGATGCAGAAGCTCACAGGTACTCTCTTTTCTCCTCTTTTCTCACTGTTATGTGCGTGTGGTGCTGAGCTGGTGCTTTTCCTGACGTGCAGGTAAAACATCTGCAATAGCTTTGTGTAGAGCCTGCTACACTGAGATGGTGAAGCGGAAGGCTAAGTTATTTTAAATAAATGAAGGCAGTCGCTGGATGATAAACAAAATGTGCTGTCCTTGTAGGATCACTTCCTTCTTGAGTGAAGAACTCAGAGGCAGAGTGTCGGCAGTCAGACCTATCATGAACGCTGGAGGAGAAATTAAAAGACCAAAGAAATCAAAAAAGTTCTAAATAAAAATAGATGATTATTTAGAATCCCCACAACAGACTAAAGAAATGATTGGGGTGATCCGAAACTTGCCAAAAATGACATAAATATCAGTATATAAAAAGAGCATTGGACCAGTGACGGCTGCTGACATTTGAAAGTGGTGAGGCGTAAAAGTTCAGGCTGACTGCCCTGCGGCGAGTCAGCGCAGAGAGTGAGCTTAAAAGTCATGAGAGGGGTTCTAAATTTTGAAAAAGAAGTGGGCAAATAGTGTATTTTTAATCAAATTTGAGAAAGCAAGAAATTTTATAAGGCAATTGTGAAAGGGTAGACTTAAAATACTGAAACACATAAAAATACTCCACATCTTTCTGAAATAAAACTGTTCAACATCTTATATATTACCTTACCTGTATAACTTACAAGTTACAACTTACAAGTTATACAGACATTGTCTTCTATCACTGTTAGCAGCAAATCAAGCTGCACTGCCCATTTGCAGGTGCCTGCGTTGCACCCCTGTCTGATATGTGTAGAGGCACAGATTCTGATATTTATAAAGGGTCAGTTCCCTTTCTGCACAAAGGCCTTAATTCATTGCATTTATATCAGCCTTGTGATGAATCTATATGAGTTTACCTCATAAGTTCTCAGACAACCCGTGCTCTCTCAGTTTAACAGCTTCATCTGACAGTGCAGAGCACATCGCGTTGCAATCTCCTCGCTGATATCTGCGCTTTGAGCTTACTGACAGCCACCTGGGGAGAACTGCTAGCGTGTTCTGCAGGGTCATAAAGCATTTTAGAAACGCATTGTGTCTCGGGTCATCTAATAGTAATGTTTTGCCTTCCGATTTACATTTTGTAACCGTCAAAGTTGTTAACGTTTCATTGCTTAACTGGTTACGGTTCAGCATCCTGATTCTATGCAAACTTCGAGCGAAAATGATATTGGCAATAGAGCAATTGATGCTTATTGTTCCCAGCAACAACAGGAAAAAAACAACCATCCAGATAGTGTTAAATGGCATGAGAGCAGTTCTGAACATGCCATGAACCCTTTGATCCCACCCACTGCCCCCCTCCCCAGGAGAGCAGCATATCCCCTAAAACACATAGATATGTTTTAAACTCATCTGGCAGTCATAGTCAATCTAATTTATTTTTCTTTGTTTTAATGGCATGGGTTGCACCTGCATGCAGTACATTTAATTAATGAAGCAATAAAATAATTACACCTTGTCCTAGCCAGTAAGTTCAGCTTATCCCCTTTATCTAACCCGTGACACTACATACAACTCACGTGCAGGCATGGGCGTAGGAAGTGTGGGGGACGCGGGGGACATATCCCCCCCAGATTTTGTAGTGGGGGGGACGCGGGGGACAAGGGTGGGGGGGACGAGGGGACAAAAGTATTTCCCCTCTCTCTTCTGTCTGTGGCAGGGCCATGGGTATGTCAAAGCGCGAGTGCTTTGACGTGCTAATGGCCCTGTACTTGACCTGTGACCTTCCCTTTTGTGCTGCAAAAGCTACAGGAATGTTTTCACACCTCGCCCTTGCCGCCACCACTGCCTGCAGTTTGCACTTCTACCACAAAGGAAGAGAAGTAGTTTGTGGATTGCTGACTGCAGGGCTGGCTTTAGAGTGGGTGGCGCCCAGTGCGACCATCTCGATGGGCGCCCCAACAAACTTTTTAATTTTGAGTTATGCGGGAAAACAATGCTGGTGAAATGTTTGTTAAGGGACTCAGATGTACAGTGCTCTGAGCACATGAGATGTAAAATGTGCTGTTTACTGCATTCCTGAAAACAAGAAAGGTATTTGGAATAGAGGCACACAAAGTAAAGGAATAGAAAGATGCCCAGAATGCAATAGGCGCACACTGCTGAAAGGCATTGTGCGGCACACACAGTGACAGGTGCAAGGCTACGTGAAACACAGCTAGTGCACAGTGCTTAAACCAATGAGACTACTAGAATGAAATATTAAAAAAATGACACCTGATGCTCTAAGACACAAAGACAAAGTTTTAGCAGGTTAGGCCCTTGGGTATCAGAACTTCACGAAGAAAAGGAGCACAGATGCCCAGAGGTAATATGAATGGAGAGTGGCTTGCTTCTTGATTGGGAGGATATGTTCGGTTGCTATGATTACTTAGCAGTAAAATTTGCCAAATAGCCTAACAGTCTGCCTGCTTAGACAACGCATGGGTGTCAGGCCAGGTACTGGTGGCTAGAAAGCCTAGATTGTAAGACAGAGGTCCTGGCTTGCGAGGGGAAGTCTGGGCACTAAGGCATGTCCCAGGGTGTCCACCCACCATTTTGTACACTTTTGTAGTTTTCATATTGCACAAACTTGGCCAAAGGGGATCACAGTGCTTCATGTGAACACTAGATTATAGTACATAATGTCAGATTCATGTGTTTTTTCCAGGTATGGGGATATGAAATGCTTTATTCACAGCATAGTGAGCCAACGCCGGGACTTTAACCTGAGTGTCCAGTTGCAAAGTCAGAAGCTCCATGCGTTAGGCCACATCTGGTATTCTGGGCACTTGAATTAGTCAGATGGCAGACTGTATATGCATGGAAAGCAGCGTAAAATAAAGTCCATACCAGTTTGTACACACCTTGACAGAAGCGCAAAACTGGTACGGGGCAGACTGTACACACCAGAGCAGCAGTCTAAATGAAGACAAGCCACAGCAGTGTAAAGATGGTCAAAAATAGACTGCATATAAGTGATAGCAGTTTAGACACACAAGTAGTCTGTACACCAGAAGAGTAGCGTAAAGAGAGAGGAAGGCATACTATACAGAGTACACAGGGTCGCTGGGACCCACTGGCCTGAAGGGCCCATTTTCTTTCTTGCACTGGGGTCCATGATACAACGATAAGCCTCTGGTAGCAGGAGAGCAGTGTAAATAGGCACAGGCAGACTGTCCACCACTGTAAAGTAAGGCAGTATGGATCATAACAGCAGTGTAAAGGGGGCAGGCTGTAAAGTAAAAACATTGACAAGCAGACTGTTCACAATAAAACGTAAAGGCATGAAAAACGGCGAGAGAAGGAAGACTTGTACATACCAAAAGACAAGAGCTGTGTTTTCAGCCACAGTGCTTTGCCTCAATTTCCTGTGATGGACGCTCGGGTGAAGGCCAGTGCTGTTCCTCTCCTGTATCTGAGGGTTGCTCCTGCGAGGCCCCTCGGGCTTGTTGTCAAAAGCCCAAGGGTGCACGGCTGCTTAGACTAACTGTTGTTGCAGAGCACAAGCACTGGTACTGTGGTGGACTCTGGGCCCATCAGCAGCGCTTGCAGCATGTGCAGCGGCAGAAAAGGCATCCTCAGAGGGTCATACTTATTGTCCGTGTACATCCATCCGCAACCACGTGAGCGCATTTGTCCATCTTCTATTTTCATGATGTTGTGGAAATGGAAGAGGATAACGCGTGCATTTTGGTCAGAGGCAAATGACGCCACCTGAGCTTGGTGCCTGGTACAGTGGCACTGGTCGCACCACCCTAAACTAGGCCCTAGCTGACTGCATACTGCCCCTCTTCAGCCCAGACCCTACCTCATTTGACTGTTTCGCACTGCGCATTTCAGCCACTCAAAGCCTAATGTTTCGTTGGAATGTTTATTTTGAGCAGTTGAACCTTGCCCTGGAACATGAGAACAATTAGCATCAAACGTAGTCTGAGCTATTTTGCATTATGTTGTGTCAGATGTGTTGGTCT
This sequence comes from Lissotriton helveticus, assembly GCF_964261635.1. NCBI lineage: Eukaryota > Metazoa > Chordata > Amphibia > Caudata > Salamandridae > Lissotriton > Lissotriton helveticus. Next base: position 683,650,904 of record NC_136070.1, on the reverse strand, counting down.
GTCCTAATATTTACACAAATAACTATTTAAATACCACTATTATGTCATATTTCTTTTATAGCGCTACCCAACCCAATCCAGGATGTTGGAGCGCTTTAAATCACACATATACATTATACATTCACTATAAACCATATCTGTGTACATCAATTTACAGGAGGTGTTACATAAGATAGTGAGGGTACAAGGTGTAGGAGTCACATGTCCTTTCCTTTATAATTCGTTGTGCTATATTATAAGGATTATAATTTATGAACTGCAAGTAAATAAAGGATCTCTGTGTTAAAAATAATAACTCATAGAAGAAATATCCGTCATCTGTATATCACATGATGTGCTTTACCTGAGACATATTAAACCTCTATGCTACATTGATTCAAAACTGGGACTAGACAAAACAACTGTCTCTCCAGCAAGAGCATTTACCTCCAGAGTTATCTTACCATTATTATCATTATTTCCTGAGATTTACTGGGTACACAAAGAGCTATGCAGCAGGTGTCTTAACCCCATAAGATATTTTTAAATGCAGAATTTCTAACCAATTAAGCAGAACAGATATACAGCCATGTTTCTCCTTGTTGCCAATTTCTTTCTGGCAGAGTTTTAATAAATGCATGTATAAGTGGAGGCCTAGTCCTTGCACAGGGGTTGCATCTCTTTTTGGCACAACCTAGACGCAAACTCTAATTTGTTACATATTGTAATGCGCTTGAATGTACTCATGATAGACCTGATTAACATATGCGAGGTCTTAGAATCTGAAGTGACTTTTTTATGATATCATTTCCAATAAGGTCATGTGTTGTGATGTCATGTGCGATGTCATGTGCTGTGATGTCACTTACGTACTGCCTAACTTGGTTAGTGCCCCAATTCTTTTGTTTAGGACTTCTGCCCTGTTGGGAGAAGTATATTAGAGAAGTGGTCTTGGCAGTTGTAGGAGGCTGGCTTAGGATATGGTGCACATTCTCAGGAGTGATTCACCTTGCACTAATACAGGAAACCCGTATGGTGATTATAGTGGTATTTGATAACCATATAAAGCTCTCAAAGTGGTAGCTGTGGAGAGCAGCCTTCAGGCTTATCCTGAAGGAGTGTAAAGCAGCTTGTTTTACCACACTTAATCAACAGTGTAGATTAGATGAAAAAGAACCACACAATGTTTATAAAAATAAGTTTTTTTATTATGCAACACAATCACTAACACATTGGTATATCTCCTACCCAGAGATATCAACAATACACACAAGAATACTTCAAAATAATTAGGTAAGTAGCACAAACATACACTGGTGTCCAGGGAAACACAAAACCATATGAGAAGAAAGTGCAATGCAAACTTGAAGGAGAACGGGACTTGGACCAGAAAACTCAAAGGAGATGGGAACACAAGGAACTACCCAAGGTAAGTACCCAGGAACCCCAAGGGGCTGTGTGCAGAGTAGAAACACAGCCATATGCCCGATGGAAGTCAATGGAGAAGTTGCTGTTGCAGTTTTACAGAAGAAGGACCCTTCCCAGGGGACCCTGAAGAAACCCTTTGGAAGTTTGAGAGGTTGGAGAGTCATCCCACCCATGGATGCCCAGTTTACCTGCATCAGGAAAGCCAGGGGCATAGGGGTGAATTGACATCGGAACCTGCCATAGACGACAAAAGAAGACTTCAAAGAAGATGCCTCTGAAGAAGCATGTGAAGGTGTCCGGTGGAATCCCAGGATGGATTCTTGAAGAAGAGAAACTGCAAGCAGAGGGGATAGAGTCTATGCCTCTTTGAAGTGACCAGGAGGCACAGAAGCACATTCCCCACCAATGTTGGGAGGTTCAAGAGTGAAGACGGTGACCGTGTTGCTGCAGCTGCGAGGACCAGGAGATGCTGAGGAAGACCAGGAGCTATGCATGAGCTGTCCCATATCGGGTGTCGGTGTTCAGGTGGTGGGTGTCTAGCGGGAGGACCAACAAGCCTTGGTAGCCGCAAATGGCGTGGAAAGCAAACAGATGCAAACATTGGGAACAGTAAGATCCAAGAGACTCACCAAGTGCAGGAGAGTCAGAGAAGGACCTGAGCAAGCAGGGGAGCCCACTGAAGCAAAGGAAGACCCTCAAGAGGACTCACATGCCGAAGGCACAGGAGTCACAAGAAGACTTCAGGCAGTTCACAAAAGATGGAGGCCCACGGGGCAGAGGATGCAGTCGGTATGCTGATCATTGAGGGATGAGGTTCTGAAGGGTCTTGTAGCCGAACTATCTCTGGAGTGCAGAGCCAACAAGCCTTGGCAACAGCAATTCATTGCAGTGCACATGAGTTTGGTCCCAGCGGCTTCAATGAGCTATACTGTCCTCAAAATTGCAGAGAAGACAGGTCAGGCCTCTAGGGGCTGTAGAACCAGAACCTGTGTTGCTGGGCCATGTGAAGTTCGTTGGATGACAGGAGCAGCAGACTGGTGCCTGCAGATGCAGGGAAGTGACTCCTTCACGCCAAGGGAGATTACTTTGGATGTCCTTGATGCCCACAGGCCTTCTGGAGAACTTTAGTGATGCACAGACACAGACAACGCAGAAGACTTGAAGAACAGCGAGACCAGGAACAGCAGGAGCCATCCTTGATGCAGTCTCGGGTGCAGTCAAAGTCCGACGAAGTCCAAGTGCCTAAACGGTAGAAGAGTGTCTTGGTTTCAAAGGTGAGTCTTGTTCCATGAAGAATCTGAGGACCTACCCACGGGGGAGCCCTTAAGTACCCTAGGGAAAGGGTTGGAACGACTCTGGGGTCCCTCCCAGAGGAGGGGCATGACAGAGGGGAGGATACTCCCCTTTTCTTTGTCCAGTTTTGTGCCAGAGTGGAAACCAGGGGTTCCTGAACTGTCTCAAACAGAAGTATGCAAGGCAGGCACAAATGTGGCCCTTCAAAGTAGTCTGGTGCCACTGGCAAGCGCCCCCAACCCAGCCCAATACAATCCTGTCTGAGAGGTGGTCACACCTCCGTGTGACAGGAAACCTATTGTCCTACCTTCCCTTGCTCAAGTTGAGCTCAACAGCAGGAGGGCAGAACCGTGTCTGTGGTCAGCAGCACAAGGTCACTGGCAGACCCTGAAAGGCTCTTACTTGGAGTACAGGGGGGGGGTCATCTAAGGAGCCCCCAGTACTTGGGATCATTCATCTAGCGCCAGAGTCAGTGTTGGGGTATGATTCCAACAAGTCTGATACAAAACATGACCAGGACTAGTGCAGCCATTATTTAGTTAGACATCTCATAATAACTGATGTCCACTGTAGTTCTGAAAATTCTGGACTCGTGAATAAAACTTCATCATAGCATGACGATTTTTATATCAAAAGACCGAGAATGGCTAGTACACTATGTACAAGCATTTTCGTCATATTCGAGTGACGATTTCACCTCGAAATCGTCATTTTCGTCCTGAACCCTTGGCTTCCATTTTATGTACGGCAGCCATTTTGTGAGTTGCCCTCACATAGGCTTATAACTACAGCCAAATTCGATATCAAAAGACACGTACACCTTAATTGACTTCTCTCTGACCTGGGCAAGCTGGAACCATTGCCCCAGGCCAAACCTGTTTGGTCAGTTCCTCTCCCAGTGGCCGAACGAGATAGCATCAAGGCACAACATGCCATAAACCCTTTTCATCGCACACACACCCTGCCTAATCTTGCTCACACCTGTCCCTGCTCTTTTCTCTCTCACTTGCTTTATGATGAGGAGGTGCCCGTTTTTATTGTGGGTCCACCGATATCTGATGAAAATGTTGGGCCTTGCCTGGTAATTTGTTGAGGGCTGGACGAACTGAAATGTGGGCTTGTCATCATGACTCTGCTTTTTCTTTGTAGTGAAAATATGTGAATAGTCTACTGTAAATCTAGGAATGTTTGCCTGGAGCTTAATATTTTGTATAAAAAGAGAAGCCTGGCTTTGTAAGATTAAGCAGTCTCCTGAGAATATACACACTGTTTTGTTGTACTTCTAGGACGCCTGTTACTTGGTTGCAGCCAATAAATACGATCTTTGACTTCACCTAGAAGACTCTGAGTTTCTGTGGTCTAAACAGGAAAGTACCCGAGGTCTTTGGGTGTACCCTGACACCACTGGGTTACCGATTCGGTACCGGTTCTGAAAAACCCAGTACCTCACCACTATATACCTTAAAATGGCTGATCGCTCTTACAAAGCCTGGAGAATCAACTCCGGGGCCTGTAGCGGTGTCCTGCTCATGCAGGGGCACCCTCACATTTGTAACCAAGCATCCTGCCTATCATAGGAGTGACATTGTTTTTAAGTGCTGTGACCTCATATATAAGGAACTTCAAGCTGTTGTGAGAGTTGCAAGCACCATCTCACACAGGCTGTAATGGCAGGCTTGTAGGCAAAATACATGCTGCATACCTTTGTGGCATATACTAGTGATGTATAATGTTACACAGGTAGCCAATTGTGGATGTACCACAGTCCTTACCAGAGCCAATTTAGGGCATAGAGCACAGTTGCTGGCGTTCTGATTAGTAGGATCCCAGCAGACTAGAGTCAAAACACACTGACCCCAGGAAAAAAGTGGGGGTAACAATGAAAACAGATCCTACTTTCCTACACCCACGCCCCAAACGTAAGGATGAGACTAACCTTGCCCATTTGAGGCTTCATAGTCTTAGTTGAAATATCCGTAAAGTCCATCTTTGTTGGCATGGTTACTCCCAAGTCTATGTTCCACTGAAAAGTCCATCCCCTGTAGGGAAATGGACCACCTCAAAAGTTTGAGATTTTCACCCTTCATCTGGTTAAGCCATAAGAGGGGCTTATGGTCTGTCTGAACAATGAAGTGAGTGCCAAACAGTTATGGCCTCAACTTCTTCAAGGTCCAGACCACAGCAAAGGCCTCTCTCTCAGAAGCTGATCAATGCTTCTCCCTGTGGGTCAACTTTCTGCTTATAAAAGCTACTGGTTGACCCTGGCCCTCTGCATTAAACGGTGACAATACTGCACCTATCCTATCTCCAAAGCATCAGTATAGACAATGAATGGTTTGGAGTAGTCTAGACTTTGCAGAATTGGAGCAGAGCACAATGCTTGCTTCAGGTTATCAAATGCCTTCTGACAGCTAAATGTTAGATATTCTGCACTATAAACTTCGAGACCTGTTAAGACTTTATTCACCAGCCTCTGAAATGTGGTAGGTGCATTTTTGAAACCAAAAGTCATCACAATAAATTGATAATGTCCACTGGGGGTTGAAAATGCTGTTTTAGGTTTGACATCCTCATTGAGTCTGATTTGAAAATAAACAGCAGTCAGGTCAAATGTACTCAGATATTTGGCAGGGGCCAAAGTATCAATCACTTAATTTGCCCTTGGAATTGGATGGACATTAGCCCTAGTGACTGTATTGAGGCCTCTATAGTCATCAAAACACTCATCTCTTTCTTACCATCCTAGCTGTGAGATTTGGGTACAAGGACTACAAGACTAGCCTAAGGGCTATCTGAAGCCTCAATGACTCCCAAGTCAGGCATCTTTTGGACCTCTGTCCAGATGCAGTCTTTGGCATGGTCAGGCTGTCTGTAAATTTTACTCTTCACATGCATGCTGTCACCTGTGTCCACTTCATGGGTACACCAGGTGGATTGACTGGGTGTCAGAGAAAAGAGACCAGAAAACTGAGAACCTGTCTACAATTAGCTTGCTGTAGATCAGTGAGGCTGTCTACCAAGGCTACTCCTTCAAGTGATCCGTTGTCAGAGTCCTGAGAGGGGAAATTAGGGAGAAGATCACTCCCTTCCTCCTGTCCCTCATCAGTGGCCATGAGCAAGCGCATGTCAGCCCTGTTAACAAAAGGTTTTGGGCGAATCACATGAAGTACCCCGTGGGGACTTCTTGGAGTACCTAGGTCAACTTGGAGCCACTTCACTTGTCTTAGAGAGCTGCTGGGGCCACAGGCCCCAACACACACACTTTCTGTCCTGGCCGGTAAACAGCTTCTTAGTCATGTCAAGCTTTCTGAAGCTCCTGGTTGACCTCAAGGTTTTTGCTGGTCGCCTTCATATGCTCAGCCATGTGAAAACGCAGGCCCAGAACATAGTCTACTATGTTCTATTTAGGAGGCTTGAGAGGTTGCTCCCATCCTCTTTGACCATACATAATGGACCCCTAACTGTATGTCCAAACAGAAGTTCAAATGGGTTGTAGCCCACCCCTTCTGAGGAACCTCTCTGTAGGGAAAGAGAAGGAACGGTAGTAAGACATCCCATTTTCCCATCAGCTTTTCTAGGAGTCCCATGATCATACCTTTGAGGGTCTTGTTGAACCTTTCAACAACCCCATTTCCCTGTGGATGGTAGGGTGTGGAAAACTTATAGTTTACACCACACTCTTTCAACACAGCAGTGATGTATCTAGACATGAAGTTAGTACTTCTGTCTGACAAGACCTCCTTAGGGAACTCAACTCTGAAAAAGATTTCCAGGAGAGCCCTGGCCACTACAGGAGCTGTAGTGGTCCTAAGGGGAATATCCTCTGGATATCTAGGTGCATGGTCTACCATCACTAAGATAAAACTATGTCCAGATGCTGCTGGAGGGTTTAAGGGACCTGCAACGTATATCCCTACCCGCTCTAAGGGAACCCTAACCACTGGCAGAGGGATTAACGGGGCCTTTGTGGTGCCACCTGACTTACCACTGGCTTGACTGGTGACACAGGACTGACAAAACTCCCTGGTGTCCTCAATGAAAGTAAGGGACAAGCCTGCACCAAGTCTTGCTTTTCCCAAGATGTTCTGCAAGGGGAATGTTATGTGCCAGGGTCAATAAGAACTCCCTAAACTTCCTAGGTATGACCAGCCTTCTGGTAGCACCGGGCTTGGGGTCTCTACTTCCAGAAAACAGGAGCCCTTCTTCCTGATAAGTTCTGTGGAACCATCCTGAAATGTCCTGCTTCCTCAGCAGCAGCTTGACGTCTGATTGGTCAAGAGAGGGGCAGGCCTTCTGCTCCAGGCTGAAGACTTCCCTTGAAAGACCCCTGACCCCAGTTGCTCTGTCTTGTCAGGCCCAAGCTTCTCTAGTACAGCTCCTTCACAAGTACTGAGATCATCTCCCTGAGGAGGCTGATTCTCATTGTAAGTCTGAGAGGAGAATACATCTTTATCCTTCTTGCTTCCTCTTGGGAGCTGTTTGGTCAATTTCTTCAGGATCCAGAGCTCCTTCCGTGCCTAACTTCTTGGATTCAGCCCTAGTGACAGCAAAGACTTAAATTCCCATCATTTCTACATGAGTCCTGAACTCCACTTCAGACCAGTCCGAAGTTTCAAAATGATTGACCGGTAGACCGTCCACAGGTAGGTCGGGGGATGCCAAAACTCTCTTTGGGTCAGTTACCCCTCCCCAGCTGAGACTGACATCTGCCATGGAATGATCGGTCCTGGTATGGATGTACGACGGTACAACGCGTGGTATTACCACGCGTACCGTTACAACACGTTTTTTACAATGCAAGTCGTTACCACGACTTGCACTGTAGGGGTGCTGGACTTAGAATAGTTAAATTTACTATTCCAACACCAGCCTACGTACAGTAGGGAAGGTGTTGGAATAGTACATCTACTATTCCTTGTCCTTGAGCGCCCTCCAGCACAAGTCGTGGTTACAACTTGCGTTGTAAAAGAAGCGTCGTACCAGTACTGCGGGGTAACATCCGCGTTGTAAAGGATGTTCCCCATCCTGGTATTGTTAGCATTGGTCACTTGGTAATTCTGTCCAAGTAGAATCTACTCAGTGCACACAAGTTTTTCTGTCACCATAGTGACACTGGCACCTGTGTCCCTGTATGCCACAGCTTCCTGACAATTGATGAGAGGCTGTTGTCTGTATTTGCCCAAGTTAGTAGGACTTACAATAAGGGTGGCAAGCTCAGTGCCACCATCACAGACTAAAACAGCCTGAGTGGGTGTCCTGACTAGGCCAGAACCCACTTTAGTACACAAGGTTAACCCAGCTAAACTCTTGGGGCCCTACTACTACCAGTGCTATTGCTAGGGGCACTAGGAGGTTTAGGAGTAGTAGTAGCAGTAATGGTGTTAGACTTAGAGCAATCGCCAACCTTTGCCCTTTTACCTTTTTCCTTACACAATTAGCACCAAGGTTTCTTGTTAGAGTAGGAAAAGGAATGGAACTTACCCCCAGAGAAAGATTTTGGAGGACCTTCAGAAGACTCTTTTCTTTAGATTTCTCCCCACCTTTCTCTTGGGCCTTAGAATAATCTTTCTTCTTCTGGTCAGCACCACCATGTGACCTTTGTGGCACTCTGGTACGGACCCACTAGTCTGCCTTCTTTCCCAATACTTGGGCAGAGGTCAGATCCGAGTCCACCACGTACTGGTGCAGTTGCTGATTTTGACAGTTGTTAAAGATGTGCTTCCTCACAAGTAAATTGTACAGTCCCTCACAATAATGCACATGTCGCAAAGAGCATTCAGTTTATTCTTCCTTTTTAATCCCATCTTTGTTTGCTTTGTGCATGAAAATGTAAGATTCAAAAACTTTTTTTTTTCACATTTTGTCTAATTACTTTGTGAATCGAAGCATACTTGCAAACTATGACTACATGCCTGCCTTTATCAATGTTTCACTACAAAACTATGCAATTGTATCATTTTAACGGAGTGTATGGTTCCAGACAGTGGTCGATTTGTATTGGGACACAGGCAAGTCCAAAAGGTTGTCCCTGTCCCCCCCAGAAATGCTGTGTCTCCTACGCCCCTGGCTGCTAGGTTCCTAAGGCTGATGCCCCAAGCCTCCCTTGATCCCGCCCTTAGGGTTACCTCGAGGCTGGGCTTTAAGTGGGATGAAAAAATCTTGGGGGGCTCTCAAAGTGGTGTGGCCGATATAATTATGGGCATTCTAATTTCTAATTTAAAATATTTCTAGAGCGCGGCGTACACCTTGCGGTTTCTTGGCGCTAGGGGGATTGGCAACTGAGGGAGAGAGACCAGGAGAAAGGATAAGAGGAGATATTAAGAGAGTTTAAGAGGGGAAGGCATGACTGAAGAGGAACGTTTTCAGATCTCTACGAAAGGGGAGGTACTGAGTGGCAGAGCGGAGATGGTCAGGGAGTGAGTTCCAGAAAGTTGGAGCCAGGGTGGAGAAGCTGGCCCCGCCCCACTTTTTGCGTGTGAAGCGAGGGGTCTGAAGAAGGGACTTGGAGGAGGACCGAAGTTCTCTTGCAGGTACATACGGATTGATTAATGAAGAGATAAAAGCGGGGGCAGTGCCCTGGCGGGCCTGGAAGGCCATGCATCCGATCTTAAAAAGAGAGCGTTCTTTTACAGGGAGCCAGTGAAGCTTCCTGAGAAGGGGGGTGGAATGGTGATAACGAGGAAGGCCATACACCAGCCGGGCTGCCTGGTTCTGGATAATCTGGAGTCTACGCAAACTGTACGCGGGGATACCATGGTAAAGAGCGTTTGCGTAGTCCAGTCGCGATATCACTAGTGCGGCCATGATGATCTTAAGTGCCTGGGGGGAAAAGAAACGGGAAACAGTGCGGATAGTGCGGAGAGTGAGGAAACAAGAGGATACCACGGAACTGATTTGTGAATGGAGAGTGAGCTGGTTGTTTATTTTGACACCGAGTGTTTTGACCGAGGTGGAAGGGGTAGGTGCGGGGCCGAGAGAGGGGGGCCAAAAGAGAGAGTTCCAGGGGCTGGATGAACCACCAGTGAGAACCAGCTCGGTTTTATCCGGGTTCAACTTAAGGTGGTTGTGGTTCATCCAGTCCCTGATGAATGTCATAGTTGACTGGAAGTTAGAGACAGAGAGAGGAGAAGGGGACAGATCAAAGATGAGCTGGAGGTCGTCCGCGTAATTATAGACGGTGACCTCCAGCTGCTGGAGTGCGAAAATGAGAGGAAAGATATAGAGATTGAAAAGCAAAGGGGAGAGAGAGGAACCCTGGGGGACACCGCAAGTGACAGGGAGAGGAGTGGCCGTGAAGTTGCCTAGCCGAACCGCCTGAGTGCGTTCCCTCAGAAAGGAGGAGAGCCAGACCAGAGCTGATCCCCCGATACCGGCCGCCTTGACACGGGTAAGTAAGATGGTGTGGTCCACCGTGTCAAAGGCGGCGGAAAGATCAAGGAGGACCAGTGCCTGGTGTTTGTTCTCATCCATGCCCCTTCTGAGTTTGTCTAAGACTGCGACCACGACTGATTCGGTCGAATGCCTGGGACGGAACCCGGCTTGGCGGGATGCCAGTCCTCCATTTGCCTCAACATGGGCGCTGAGTGCCGCAGTGACGTGGCGTTCCATCACCTTGCCCAGAAAGGGTAACAGGGAGATGGGGCGATAATTGGCCGGGATGGAAGGGTCCGCGCCAAGTTTTTTCAGGATGGGCACTATTGTAGCTGCCTTTAGCACAGAGGGCACTACGCCCTGTGCCAGAGAGCTGTTGAGGAAGGCGATGGGGGGGTCAGGGCAGCCGGAGTAAATTTGCTGCAGGACTCGTGCCGGGCAGACGTCCACAGGAGACCCCGACTTCACTTTGGGAAGTATCTCCAGAAAAGAGTCCTGAGTGAGGGGGGGAATGGAGGTAAAAGGGCATCAAACGGAAGGGGGGGAGGGATCGACGAAGGCAGACGAGGGTGGTGGGATGTTGGTCTTGATAGTAACAATTTTCCCTAAGAAGTAGGTATTAAGTTGGTCGCAGAGAGGCTGGGAAGGAGGAATTTGGGGCAAGGTTCGGTCCGAGAATGCCAGGTCATTCACTATGCCGAAGATTTCCCTGGGTTTGTTTTCTGCAGAAGTTATTTTTGAAGAAAAGTAGGAGGTTTTTGCAGCCAGGATTGCTGTTTTGTATTTGGCCAGTGCTGATAAGAAGTGGGTTTTTGATAAGGGACTGTAATTTTTCCTCCATTGCCTCTCCGCCCGTCGGGCGCTCAGTTTGAGAACTTTTAGGTGGTCATTGAACCATCTATTGGAGTCCTTAGGTCGGCGGATGGAAATGCGGCGTAAGGGCGCTACTGAGTCGCAGCCTCCAGCCAGCCAGGAGTTAAAAAGCACAAGCTGAAAACCTATGCTTAGCATTGTGTGACGCCCGAATGGTATTTTGCTACTTCTGTAATTACTTCCAGATATATAATCCAGCAACTAACAATAAATACACTTACAACAAGCCAGCCCTATTGGCTTTGTCAATGGTTGTTAGATGCGTAACATAAATTAGCAACAATCATGGCTTGAAAACGCTTCAGTTCTAAAATGGTGAGACTGTGAAAGAACTAAAACGAGTCTCTTTGAAGTCCAGTGATACTGATGCAGAGTAGAGATTTTCTTTCCCTGTGGTTGCGGGCAAAAATGGAGAGCTCGGCAGAGACCCGTCTCAGCACCGGCCTTTTAGCCCCGGACAACTAAAGCCCTGCCTGGAGGACACCCTGTTTTAAAGGGACTCTGCAATGACCCCTTTCCGCAGTCCACCGTCGAACACAAGTCTCTCCAGAGACTTTTCCCTGACACTAGCACAAAGGGCGAGCTGGGCCCAGGTCGCCAATCATCAAACGGGCGCAAAGAGCTTTCTGTCTGCATTAAGGCAATGCAAACAGCAGTGTCCCTGCCGCCTGGCTCCAATGATTTATATTAACATAATTTCGCTCATTTTTCTTAACACATATAAGGCTCTGTTTTTTAAAACTCCCATCAGCATGCTTTCTTGCCCTCTTGCCCCCTGCTGCTAAACAATTAATCCCACCCGTCTCGTACTAACAGCTTGGCGTCTGGATGAGGAGCTAAGTACTTTGAGTGTGATTCAGATGAGTTGGAATAATCACAATGTTTTATGTAACTTACCTTGCAGCCTGCGTTCAACTTCAATAAACTGTGCCCAGGCTGTTCTGCTCCACAGACCGTGCTTCCTGCACTACGCTCGGCAGGCTTCACAACTCGAGTGAGACTCATACGTAGCCATTCACGTAAACCAATCTCGACGCTGCTTCATACTGTTTGTATAAATGAACAGTACGGCAGCACCCGATTGGTTAGAGCCAGCAAAGGCAACGCTCACAGGAAGACCAGGCTCACTGACGCAGTGAGCTGAAGTACGCATGTCTGGTTGGCAGTGGTTAAAGAAACACGAATCTGACATGGGCCCATTCCCGTTTCTTAACCACTGCCAACCAGACATGCGCACTTCAGCTCACTCACTGCATCATTGCTTTAGATGACAGGCTATGTCTCAGTCAGCCCTCGAGTTGTGAAGCCATCCGAGCATGGTGTGGTGGAGTGCTGGCTGTGGAGCAGAACAGCTTGGGCACAGTTAATTGAAATTGAACGCAGGCGGCAAGGTAAGTTACATAAAACCTGGGCTTTAAAACGGTTTTCTGTAATACTTGGTATTCCCTCGGGATCGTGTATCCCTTGCTTTGGCAGACTACGGAATCTTGCCTATTGGTCAGCTCGGACGGGCCCAGGAGCAGCCTCTTCCACCTCAGGAGAAGCGAGCCTCGGCCCTTGCAGGCAGAAGCAGCAGCGCTCCGAGCCGAGCAGCTGTCAGTAAAGCACACATCTCTCTGCTTAGAGCTCACAGGGGCACGCAGGTCACGAAACTGAGCACGAGATGGGCTTTCGCGTGAAAGCAGTACTTTTGCAAGCGTTTTTTACTGAAGCGTAATCAGTTTTGAGTCACCCACAAAGGGAAAGCTAGGTAAGGTAAGGTATGGAGAAACGTATTAGCATCCACACCCCAGCAGAGCCTGAAAATTCTTTAAATAAACGATTCAATAGTATAGAGGTGAGTCACTCTGGGTCAGTGGAGGCTCTGCCAACCCACACATCGCACCAGTAGGTAACACCTGGGCACGACTCAGGGTACTCGCGGGTGGACGGTGTCCATCCATTATTTTCACAGGGTGATCGCCGTCCACCCTGCCAAGAATTTGGCCCCCACTGAGTAAAGTGCTGAACTCGACCCGGTTTAATTTCCAAACATCGGGACACTTTCAGCAGCGCCTGCACGTTGTTTACTTTCCATCTGCAACAACGTGGAGGCAGGGAAAGGGCTTTCTTATTTTATACTTCTTCTGGGCCCATAACATAGGCCGAATTTGAGGGGCCATTAGGCCTCCTTTTGTGAGTCTCTTGGCTGAGAGCAGTCAGGAAACTCACACATAGATGCAAATGAGCGGAGGGGAAACAAAGATCAGCACTTCACAGATACTTAAAAAAGGCACCTTTTCACTTTGTTCAGTCCCTGTTTAGGAGATATGCATGCACTGTAAGAATATCAGATGTGTTGGTCTTTCCCAGTATTTACACACAGCAAATTGCATTTATATAGAGCTTACTACACCTGAGGTGGCGTTGAAATAATTTAGGTACCACTATTTTTTGCTGGTATAGCCCTACTCATTCCAATGCAGGGAGTCAGGGTGCTTTACATCAACACGCACATATTACCTGTACAATACATTATATGAGTTTGTAAATGAATGTACAGGATGTGTTACATAAAACTGGGGGATTGCACAGTGTAGAAGTCACATATCATCTTCGATAGCTCACTGTGCTATTATCCTTGCAATGCTGTCAAACGTATGCATGATAGACCTGCTAAAAATATATGTGAGGGCTTTAGATCTGATGTCACTTCTTGTGATGCCACTTCCTGTAAAGTCATGGCTTGTGCTGCCACTTTCTATGATGTCATTTCCTGTGAAGCCATGTGTGATGTAGCGCACAGTGATGTCCCGCGCCTTGATGTCTACCTAGGTTAGTCCCCCCTCTTCTTTTTTAGGACTTGTGCCCTGGGTAACTCTCTTCACACTTTACAGCGTGTGCTGTGACATTCCCTTTTGGATGATTTCTTCTTCCTCAGGTACTTTTCATGGAGAGTTGTACAAAGCTTCCTGGTGCGAGTGAAGGAGCCCTTCAGTGGTTGGAGGATGAGTCCTGCTGATGCTGTGTTGATGCTGTGTTGATGCTGTACAATTTCTCCGGCTGTAGAGGGTCTGGGTTCAGGGTGAGCGGATACTCTTGCTGTGCTGATACACTGCTGTGACTGAAGGGGCTGATGAGCGGACACCTGCATTACCTGGCGTGAGATACTGATGGAGCAGATTTCATCTGCAGTCAGGCATTGTTTAATTTTGTGCTACAGACAGACTGCATTTAAATTGCCACGCACATTTTGGTGCAAGTTAAAACATGGCACATGAAAAACATGAAAGTGAGGCCTATTCAGTCTGAAATGCTTTTGCTGAATTAACATGTGTTTTTGCAATGTAGAGAAAAGTGGCCTTTTTAGCTTTGAAGATTAATAGAATATGTTTCTCTCTTTCCCAGCTCATCCCATATAATCTACATTCACTATTTCTGTCTTAAGAGACTTTGACTTGTTGCATATTTTGATAAACATTTTCAGTTAATAACACCTCTTTTTATAATGTGTGTGAATTGTTATTGTTATTGTTATTGTTATTTCCGGCTTTTATAGCGCCAACTCACCGGCAGGTCTCAAGCCGCTTATGACCGAAGGACACAACTACTTATTTAACAGGAAGAAGAGAATACCTTGGTGGTTAGACTGAGCTCAACGCCTCCCTAAATAGGATTATTTTTAGGATTTTTCTAAAACGAAGGAGGTTACCTTCTTTACGGAGGGGCTCAGGTAGTTTGTTCCAAATTTTGGTTATCAAGACAGAAAAGGATCTCCCACCTTTTGTGGCCAGTCTAAACCGGGGGCACACCAGCAACTGTGCGTCTGAAGACCTTAGTCTTCGTTCCGGTTTGTATACCTCCAACCGTTCCTTTATATAGGCGGGTGCTTGCCCATAGATTGCCTTGTGGGCTATACATAAACTTTTGAAAACAGACCTTTGCCCAATGGGCAGCCAGTGGAGGTTCTGCAACAGTGGAGAGGCATGAGATCGTCTTGGAAGCCTGAAAATAAGTCGTGCGGCGTCGTTTAGGACCACCTGCAATCTGTTAATCATAGTTTTTGGAAGGCCTAAGTAGAGCGCGTTTCCGTAGTCCAGCCTCGAAATTATTGTAGCAGAGACTACAGTACGAAGCATGGACCAGGAGAGAAGGGGGACTAATTTACGCAACTGTCTGATTAGACCAGTGCAGGTGCCTACTATGGAGGAAATCTGACTACCCATTGACAGTTCACTGTCAATCTTAATACCCAGGCTTTTCACCTTATCCACTGGTTTGGGAGTTGGACCTAGTTCCTGGGGCCAGTACAAGTCACTCCATGGGGAACATGTAGATGATACTAATAGAACCTCTGTTTTCTCAGGATTAATCTTCAAAAGGTTCATAGTCATCCAACTCACTGTAAATCTAAGAACATCCTGTGCATAGTTCTGTGCCAGTGCTGTGTTCTTTACGCTCAGTAATAACTGGGTGTCGTCAGCGTAATTGAATACGCGACAACCCATCTTTGCCAAGGAGTTTATCAGTGGTTGCAGATATAGATTGAATAGGAGTGGGGACAACGCGGAGCCTTGAGGGACCCCGCATGTCAGGTTCCCCACCTCTGATACCTTGTCCCCCAACTGAATCCTCTGTGTCCTCCCTGACAGGAAGGATTACAGCCACCGGTAGGCTATATCTCGAATCCCGAAATTAGCCAGTCTATCCAGGAGCAGGGTGTGGCTGACAGTATCGAACGCCGCCGATAGATCTAAAAGTATCAGGGCGCTCGGCTTCTTACTGTCAGCCATCCCTCTAAGCTCGTCCAGCACCGAGAGCATCACCAACTTGGTGCTGTGGTGTGCACGAAACCCTGCCTGCAGTTCATGGAGAGAGTGGTGCGACTCCAGGAACGAGGCCAGGGAATTAATAATGCACAAACACTACACAGGGGGCTAAATGCTTTTTTGCATGAAAAGCTATCTAAAACACTAAAGCATGTTGCTGTGTGCGTTGTATTTAACTATGTGCGCTGTATTAACTGTGTGTGCTTTTAAATTTTACACTAAAGCATGAAAATGCTATGTTGCACTTTTCACATTTATTTTGCATGTTGTCATAAATAATAGAAAAGCTGCTTTTCACTAATAGCTTGGCTAGGTAAACATTTATAAGGGGTATTAGTATGAGGGAGGGAAACATAATGGGCTGATTTACAAGAAATTAATATTATCTTTGTGTTTGTTTTATTTTTGGGGCCTACAATTAAATGGCTGCCTGTGAATCCAGCAAGGCTATGGCTTGCATTAAAGAGAAGAGAGCATGCGCAGACTGTACCAGCTTTCCTAAAGGAGTCAAGGACACTTTGAACTTTGTACATTCTTGTGATTCTGCCAATGTACCAGTGTTAGTTAAAAGTGTCCATCTGACTACGCTGTGGAAGGAAGGAAGGAAGAGAATTAGAATGAAACATTTTTCTTAGTAAATGTTGCAAATGTTTATAAATGTAGTTATTCATGTCATGCCAATAATTAGAGTATAAAATAATGTCCTCTCTGGATGAGGGCTGGCTTTCTCAGCTCAGCTGGCTTCTAGGCTCATTAGGGGGTGTGTGAGCTCTTGAGGGAAGGAACAGATTAGGCCAGACATCCTATGGGTTAGGTACGAGATCGTCACGGGTGCAGCCTTGGGCGTCCGAGGAGAGTCAGGGGGAGGTTTCTTGCTTCCACGTCATATCTTGGGCCACATTCCTTTGAGGTCTGGTGAAGGGCAGGCTGTCTCCCTCCTTTTTGCTCTTTAGACACAGAGATGTAATGAGACAGCAACAGATAGAAAGGCTCTTTAGATTTAGATGCTAAACTTTAAGTTCATGCTTTGACTAATTAATTAGGTCTGAAAAGATTTATTTGACTTATGCATTTATTTTTCTTAATGGGAGATTTTTGCCAACTATTTAATTATTGATTAGCTTTGCAAGACTATTTTTCTTAGAAACTCTTTAAGAATTTTGACTGATATTTTGCGCCACATTTGCTTTTCTAAGTGTGATGCTTATATGCAGACTGTAATATGTTCTGTATTAATGCTATTTTTCCTGTTTTCCAAATTCTCTAACCTGATTGATATTTTACTAATGAATAAAGGGTCAGAGAAAAATTAACTTTTGACTAGAAAATAAAACCCTTTAAAATACTCAACAACTCTCTTTATTGGCTTGAAATAATCAATTGCATTTTTGACTGTTCAGGTTTATTTAAATCTCCTGAAGGTAATACATGGTGTGAAGGGCCCAACACCTTTTGAGCGGTAAATTAGAGGTAGCATGAGGGTTTTGCATTGAGAAACTACCAGAAGAAATTACCGCTCCATCAGTTTTTGGTAGCAGAGGATGGTCATTATTGATTAGATTAGTGATTATTGATTTCACCATCAACTATTCAACTAATGGATCATTGACCTTAGGAGGGAAGTAAAATAATTGCCCAAGTTAGATAAATGTCCAAGTCCTGATTCCTGACTCCAATGCTCAGAACCTGAAGACTGGCAAAGCAGTACTGGCAGGTGATGCAAGAAGTGGTGTGAGTATCAATAGGGTTGTGAAATGTTGTTAATATGCTAGCATGTATTTTTGAAGTGTTGAAAATATTAAGTTTTTTTGCTATTGGTGAAATTTTGCTCATTTTGAATTGATGGTGTTATTGATTATATTGGTAATTTCATAGGACATATTTTTTTGGTTATTGATTACATGTTTTAACTCTTCATGTTAAGTTAGTGTCTTGTTCTATGTTGTCTGGAACACGCAGGTATGCACACCTGTGGAATCCCGGGAAGGAATAGCGGGTGGTAAATGGAAGCCACACTGCACTGAGGTTACTCGTCTGTTGGAATAACACTGAGAAGCTAGGTAGGGCTGGCAGTGGTAAATTAGGGACTATTTTCTGTGTGAGTGATTGATAGCAAAGAGTTCGCTGGTGAAACTTTGGTCTGATATCACCTAGAAAGGGTCACCCTAAAGGAGTAGCAGGTTCTTCTGAGCTTGAGTGACAGCAAAAGGGTTCGCTGGTGAAACTTTGGACTAAGATATATCCTGAAGGATAAGTCCAAAGGAGTAGCAGGTTCGTCTGAGCTTGAGTGAAAGGTAAGCGGAAGGGATTTACCTGTAGTGTTTGAAGAGTAAACGGAAAGTCTTACTTTGTGAAGGGTAAGCGGAATGTGTTACTCGCAGTGAATATAAATCTATCCTTTATTTAGCACAACAGACAGAGTAGCGAATGTATTTATGTTGTTACTAACAGAGTTATTGATTAAGAGAAATATTGCAGTAAGATTTTGTGGAGGGTCAGTGGTAGGAGTATAACTGACTAAAATTGAGACTGACAGCTTTGGAGAAAAGAAATTGCATTGAACTATTGCAAAAATGAACATGTTTGAAGGTTTAAAGAAGCTGTTAGGAGGTAAAGTGAAAAACTCGTTTTTTATTGGTGATGCTCCTGAAGGAACACCTGTGCATTTTATGTCTACCAGTTTGGGACAAAACACATGTATGTGGGTTCACCAATGGTGCAAGATTACTGAAAAAGAAGGTGCTTTGAGGTTTCCAAAAGATGGTACTTTTGAATTGCAAATTATTGACAAATTAAGGGAAGTGTTATGTGAAATAAAGACACAATCTAAAGCTGCACAATTTGAGGCCTTAAGCCTGTGGGAAAAGACAGCAAGAGAGAAAGCAAGTGAGGATAAACAGGTAAAGCACCAGATGCAGGAGAAGAAAATTAGTGATGAAAAAGAGCTTCAAATAAATAATGATTCAGGTGATGAAAAAATGGATGCATTGATAACTGAGTGTCCACCACTTTATGTGGTTCACATGATTAATACTGAACATAGTGTACCAGTAAATACAACAGGGGCTACTGCTTCTGTTGAACAGAGAGAAATACAGACTGAGATAACTGTGCAGACATTTCAGATTAAACCATTACCTGTTGATTCAGAACTGACAGTGATACCTCCAGGTGTTACTGCTTCAAATGTGCCTGATTCAGTTCAAGAATTACAAACTGCAGATGCACAGATAATGCCTAGAACAATTATGACTGTCCCAATTAATATAGTCCCTACTGAAAAGGTTCAAGGAGCTGCAGAATCAGTGATTTTGCCAGGGTTCATTTCAGAAACTAAGAATACACAGATTATTGAACAGAAATTACCCCAAGCACTGAAAGGTGAGGGAAAATGGTATTTACAACTTCTGCAGCCCAGGATAAAATAAATGTAATTGAAAATGGGATTTTTCAAACCTGCTCTGAGGAAGCAGCAGTGATTAAAAATACAGAGAACATGGGAGAACATTTTAACACAGACCATGAAAAAGAGAGACAGTTTAGTGTTTTAAATGGAACATGTGAACATGGAGAAATTAACAGTCTCTGCTGTTTAAATAATGAAAATGTAAACCAGTGTCAGGAAAAAGAATTAATTTCTCTGAATAAGGAAACAGCTGCATGTGCATTAACTACACATAATGGACTGACAGATTTGGCTAAAAAACATGAAACTGATGTTTCAGGATGTTTTCCATTTCAGAAAAGTTACAGGGTATACATGGATGATGAAGCAAATGAGAAAATGTGTTCTTCAGGAATGCAATTGCACATTGCAGAAATAAAATATAGTTTTAAATGCAATGGGTTTGAGAAATTAGGAGACAAGTGGGCGAGAAAACATGAGAAGAAAAAGAAACCACCAGACCTAGCAAGGAAACTGGATAAGGAAAAGAAGCCACCAGATCTAATTGAGAAAAATAATAAGCAGAAAGAGGGAGAAGCTTTTGCTTACTCATTGAGAGAAATGGTGGGAGAAGTGCATGTTCCTATGCCACAGAATAAAAGTGAACTTGCAGCATTTCTGAACACATTCCCACAATTGAGAGACAAAATTATGCTGTGGTACCCACAAGTTGATGAATTTGATGAAATATTGAAAGAGTTGTGCATTAATTTGGAAATGTTCTTTTACATAGTTATGCAGACTGAATTAGGGTTTGAATCTAAAGTTGTTGTTCAAGGGCCAGGTGAGGAGACAGTGAAAAGGGTTTGCATTAATGCACCATTATTTTCTGTTGTTATGGAGAAAAACTTAGCATTGATTACTTTCCTGAAGGGCAGAGTGCCAGCAAAGGATGTTGATTGGGTACAGATTAAAAGAACACAGGATGGAAGTAAAGGTGTTTTGGTTTGTGCAAATTCAGGTATGGATGTTGTACTGCTGGAAAATGTGTCCTTTTGCCATCTTTATAACAGATTTGAGCATTGGAAGAAGAAAAATAAATTTAAACATGATGCACAAAAACATGGAGAATTGCAGATGCAAATTATGCCAGTTAAGGACATGCAAATGTCAGTTCAGAAACAGGTACCAATGGCAGGAATTGTTCAAGCACAAATGGTCCTACAAAATATGGAAACTGCTAAAGTTACTTTAAATAAGATGTCCAGAGCAAATGTGAATTATTTCCAGAGACAAAAACAGAACCCAGTCCAACAGGTTACTGTGTTTGCAAATGAGAGTTTTAACACTCACAATTCTGAATTTACCAATTCCATTGTGAAGGCAGTGGAAAGTCCAGATTTAGTTGCAGGAGTTTTAAACAGAGAAATTACAAACACAGTTTTAGAAGAATTTGCCCCAAAATTAGGCCCATTTGAGGAAGGTTGCAAAATTGTTGTCTGTGACTCAGGCCTACCAGGAAAACAATTATTTTGCAAATTAAGCAGCACAGACTACTGTACATCAGATAGTGTTATTTTTCAGATTCCTGATGAGGATGTACATTTTAAAATGGCTCAACAAGAGACAGCTGTAGCATTATTTTCAGAAAAGACTGTTGAAAAATTACCTTCTGCTTTGGAAACAATAATAAACACAGAAATAAGAGAGTTCACAGAGAAGGATGCCAGATTAATAAAATGTACAGAACATGTCTTATTAAAATTTGAACCAGATGACATGTATTCAGGAACACAATCAGTTGCAGGAATTTTACCAGTAAAAGAATTTTTGATGGAATTGATTAGAAGTTTGTGTAACTTTCTGATCATAGGTTCACAGAAAATAAATGAAAAGAACAGAATAGTGCAGAAGATTAAAAGCATATTTTTTCCATGTTGTCCTGTGGTACCGAATCCAGCCAATATATTTTTTCACATTCCATGTGCTGAAGAATGGCTTACTTTTATTTATTTTTACAAAGGTCATGTCACAGTGCCATTGCATGAGAATAGTCAGGAGTACTGTCAAAAAGAAGATGAATGTCTGGGACACAACATTGGAAAGGAAGGTAGAAAGGTGTCACCAGAGAAGGTGGAAATAATTTCCAAGATGAATCCACCTCAAATTCAGAAAGAAGTCAGGACATTTTTGGGAATGGTTAGCTGCTGTAGAGAGTGGTTACTACACCTTTCCCTAGTAGTGGCTAAGCCTTTACTGAGGCTGACACACTCAGGTGTGTCTGATCCGCTTCCATTGGACAACAATTGCACAAAAGCATTCCTAGAGTTGAAAGAGAAAAAATGTCGCGCCCCAGCACTAGGAATGAAAGTTTATTTGAAAGAAAATACACTAATTTGCAGTGAGAGGGAGGGCTGCGCTCTCTCATTGCCTATTCAAAAAGATGACTGTGTTCAAAGGTCTGTGATGTATTGCCCAATGACCTTTGACCCTAACTTCACAGAAATGTCAGAAAATGAATTGGATTGTGATGAAACTGAATATGAGTGTCTAAATATCATGAAAATATGCATAAAGCCAAATTCAGACTTTAAGGATGAATGTCTGAGTCAGCCCAACAATGTCCATTTTGTAGATGGCCCATGTTTGAAAGGTGACACATTAAAAGCAGCACATGCTGTGCTCCTTATATATGATGTTGTCAAAGCTTTATGGCTTTCAGTAGTTACCTCAGCCCAAAATTCGAAATTGATTGCCCTTACCATAACATGCAGTATATCTGGTCAATTGGGAGTCACTGTTGTCATGGGAGAGAGAAATGCTAATTCAGTTGCACACATTTGTGCTCTGTTAGCATGTACATTCAATGGAATCTTCACAGTTGAATTAAAAGAGGCTCAAGAAAATGTTTTTGAAGCAGCACAACAGGGTTGTATCAGAACTATTTTTGAAAAAAATGACAACTGCAAAGTGACAAATGTGTTATTGCAAATACTGATGCCCAGGTATAGATTGCCAGTTTCTCTGAAATCAGATCATAATGAAGTCTCAAAGATAATGAGTGCAGAACAACAGATTGGACAAGGAATGGATTGTAGCTATCTGCCTGAAGTGTCAAGCATAATAAAGCAACACAATGGCAGCACAGAGTTACCTTTTGCAAAAGACTGTGTTTCAGCAACACTAAAGTGGCGTGAAAATGCATATGAAAATGCACTTGTGGAAAACACTGAGGAGAACACTAGCCATTGCTGTGTAGGTATGGTTGATGTACAGTGTGCAGTTTCTCACCAGATTGCAGCTGGTACACAAGATCTGTATAATGGATGGTGCAACGGCTTTGGTCTGAGAGATGCTGTGGTGAAACATCTGATTCTGATCAAAGTGAAAATAAGAGTGAAAGGCATTGGTTGAAAAAGTGCAAAGGATTGATGGTGCTATGTCAGAGTTTCTCAGCACCTAAGTAGTCTAATTTGCATGGAAAAAGTACAGAATGCCACACTGTAAGAGCCATTCTGATGGCAAGCTGATGACAAAGAGCAAAGAAATGCTGAAACTGTCCTGTTGAATTCTTTTTTATTATTTTAGTTACTTGTTTTAAAGAAGACTAACTGTTCCAAGAAGCTACTTACAGATCTCTGCACTAAAACATTTGAGCTTGGCTATATATGATCTGATTACAGACCAAACGTGTGTTTGCCTTAGAAATAGAAGTAACATTGTTATATGCTCAGCTTTTGCAATTAAAAAAAAAAAAAAAAAAAAAGATATTGTCACTTGTGAAATGAAATATTTGTGATGAATTATAAATCATTTTATTATTATTTGAATCATCAGAAGGGTGGATTGATGGAGCAGATTTCATCTGCAGTCAGGCATTGTTTAATTTTGTGCTACAGACAGACTGCATTTAAATTGCCACGCACATTTTGGTGCAAGTTAAAACATGGCACATGAAAAACATGAAAGTGAGGCCTATTCAGTCTGAAATGCTTTTGCTGAATTAACATGTGTTTTTGCAATGTAGAGAAAAGTGGCCTTTTTAGCTTTGAAGATTAATAGAATATGTTTGTCTCTTTCCCAGCTCATCCCATATAATCTACATTCACTATTTCTGTCTTAAGAGACTTTGACTTGTTGCATATTTTGATAAACATTTTCAGTTAATAACACCTCTTTTTATAATGTGTGTGAATTAATAATGCACAAACACTACACAGGGGGCTAAATGCTTTTTTGCATGAAAAGCTATCTAAAACACTAAAGCATGTTGCTGTGTGCGCTGTATTTAACTATGTGCGCTGTATTAACTGTGTGTGCTTTTAAATTTTACACTAAAGCATGAAAATGCTATGTTGCACTTTTCACATTTATTTTGCATGTTGTCATAAATAATAGAAAAGCTGCTTTTTTTTTTTTTTTTTTTAAAGCAAGACTTTATTAGCATTATTCGGTTACGATACATTCAAATGCCTCTACATAGGAAGGCCAGGGTTGCTGAGTAATATAAGTGTGATAAACATTCAAGTACATTAGACCAACTTGGCTAATTGTTGCTTACATTACATGAGGCAATCATGGTGATCAGAAACCATTCCGTTGTCTACAGTACAATCGCTTGCATTTTGTATTTTGTGAAAATAATAAAACTTTGAACCAAACTTGTGACTCAACATTCATCGACATAGTTATGTTCGTGGAGTATCGACTCAGGTATTCAATGGCATGTGTGATCTCTGTGCGTATCGCTCATCACCACCTTCCCGTGTGGCCACCCCCCCATAGCTGCCTGTATCATAACATACCCTGTGCGACGCCCCGCCCATGGCGTGTCTCATTCCCCAATAGTTAACCATTGTCAGACTCATCATCCGAGCTCTCGCTATCATCCTCCGGCAACGGATCACATATGTCCCCTCTATATGTGTTCCACTGTAGCCAAACTCCATTCCATTTACGTGGATTGTCTCTCATCTTGTACACTGCCCTCTCCGTTATCATAAGCATGTCCATGTTCCTGAGCCATTGCGCCAGCGTGGGGAGTTCCGCCGCACCCCATTCCTGCGCAATGTCGCGTTTGGCCACCATGCAGCCTATCGTAACCCACAGTTTACCATAGTGTGTCAGATCAGTAGGCCCCCAGACATTCAACAAACATACCCTTGGGTCCTGTGGTACAGTGGAATTCAGTGCCTGTGCGATGGTGCGGAGTACTCGTTGCCAATAACTCACTAGGTAAGTGCAGCTCCAAAGTGTATGTATGAGCGTGCCCTCCCCACCGCATCCCCTCAGACAGTGAGGGTTATCCGCCCTCTGCAATTTATGCAAGGCCACTCTGGTATAATAGATCCTATGGAGGACTTTCAGTTGTATCAGGCGGAACCTAGCCGAGATACCGGCTTCACGTGGGGATGAAAGAGCTGCATTCCATTCAGAGTCGTCAAAATCCCCAAGGTCTTCCACCCATTTTACTTTAAGTTTGCCCAGTGGCTCTGGTAGATTATTGAGCAGCTTACGATATGTTAGGGAAGTCGCACTCTCCAGTATATAGTCTGTGAGTAGGCGGTCTTCCAACGGGGAGGATTCCGGAGGTGTAATGCCCGGTGGGATTGCCGCTTGAAGGGCATGTCTGATTTGCATGTACCTGAATCGTTCTGTGTTGCCTAATTCATATTGTTGTTGAAGGGAAATGAACGGGATCACTCCCTCCCTGGACCACATGTCCCCCACAGTGGAAATCCTGATGGCGTCCCATTGGGCGAATCCCTTAGAACGTCTCAAATGGCCCAGGGCCTTAGTGTTCCACAGTGGTGTTAGTTTTGTAATGATCCCCTCCCAGTGTAGTTTCGATTGCGCCTTATACCACAGTTGTACTGTGTGCTTGGTGGGCCCCGTCAGCTTCGCCGCAATGCCCTTGTGATACAGAGGTGCCAACATGCTGTTAGTGCCCAGTTGAGCCCGGTCCGCCTTAAATGCAGGGTCATCCTGTGGTGCGTGTATCCATTTGTTGAGAATTTTGAGCTGGGCCGCCCAATAGTACAATTGCATATTGGGCAGTGCAATTCCACCGTCGTACCAGCTCCTGTTAAGTTTCGCGTGTGCAATTCTCGCCGGTCGATTCCCCCACAGTAAGCCCGACATCAGCGCGGTCACCTTTTGGAAGTAACTGGGCGGGATAATTGTTGGGGCATTTTCGAGTACGTATAGAAAGCGTGGCAGTGCCATCATTTTGAACAATGCTGCTCTGCCTAATAGCGTCAGTGGAAGAGTCTGCCAGTGTTGCACATCGTTACGCAATCGGAGGAGGGGAGGTTGTAGATTGCGAGCAGAGAATTCTGCCGCATCCCGAGTGATGTGTATTCCCAGGTACTTAAAGGACGAGGCTGCCACTTCTAGCGTGCATGAATCTGGTAGTGTCGGGAGAGGACCCCTGAGTGCATAGATGGTTGATTTTGACCAATTGATAGTGTAGCCTGACACTCGCCCATGGGAGGTGCAGATAGATAGAAGGTTAGGGATGCTGCTTTCCAGGTTAGTGAGATATATTAACATGTCGTCAGCGTACAGTGACACTCTGTCCTCCCAGCTCGAATCCCACCTAATTCCCTTCAGCAGCGGCGTATTTCGAATAGTAATCGCGAGAGGTTCTAGGACTAACGCGAAAAGGATGGGCGAGAGAGGGCAACCCTGCCTGGTTCCCCGCCCCAGTTGTATGTCTCGTGACACGTGGCCATTTGCTACTACTCGTGCTATTGGATCCCCGTACAATAGTCGGACCCATGCGATAAAGTTTGGGCCAAACCCCATGGAGGCGAGGACCGCAAAGAGGTAACTCCACTCCACCATATCAAACGCCATTTTGGCATCCAGTGATAGCACAGCTGCCGGTTCCGTCAATAGCGGGGATCTCGCCATGACTCCCTGTATCCTACAAAGGTTCAGCGCCGTACTCCTATGTGGCATGAAGCCAGATTGATCTGGGTGGATCAGCTGACCTAAGTGGGGCATGAGTCTATTTGCCAACAGTTTCGCCAGAATTTTTGCTTCGGGGTTCAACAGCGAGATAGGCCTATAGGATGTGCATTCGTTAAGTGGTTTACCCGGTTTCGGTATGGCTACAATAGTCGCCATCCGTTGGTCCGGTGGTAACGTACCGTTCTCCTTACTATCTACATACATCTGCAAGAGGGGCGGACCCAGAGACTCAGACATTGTTTTGAACCATTCGATGGGTATCCCATTAGGGCCCAGAGCCTTGCCCGGATGGATAGCGCTAATCGCCAATTGAATTCCGCCGTAGTTATGTCAGCATCCAGTTCCCGCCTCGCCTCGTCCGTCAGTGTTGGCAACGCCACATGACCCAGGGCGTCCCGGGCTTCTTCTTCCGTAACAACCACCGTCGGTGTGTATACTACACTGAAGTGGTCAGCCAGCACATTCACTATGTCCTCTGGTCGTGTGTGCACCCTCCCTAGTGTATCCGTGATTTGTAATATGTTCCTGTTGCCTCCCTGTTTCCTATCTAGCCAAGCTAAGAGTTTACTGGCTTTGTCTCCAATGTCATACACCCTGTGTTTGGTGGCTGCAATGTCTGCCTTAGTCAGGCGCCTCATATGATCCGCAAGAAGACGTTGACGTAACTGTAGTGTGTGGAGGTTTGCACAGGAGGGATCCGCCATATGGGTTGTATTGGCTTTGTCGAGTTGTAGTTCCAGCTCTGACGTTACCTCCACCTGCAGTGTCTTGTGGTGTGAAATCGCTGCTATCGCTTGCCCCCTGAATACAGCCTTGTAAGCTTCCCAGAGTATTGAGGGCGATCTCACCGAGGTTTGATTTTCTTCGAAATAATGTTGGGTAGTTTTCTGTAGGTCCTTACGGATGATCGGGATTTTGAGGTAACCCGGGTAGATCGGGTATAGCCTTCTACGGGTGACTGTACGGCTGGACAGTGTCAGGGTAATCGGTGAGTGGTCGGAGATGCCTCGTGGCTTTATTTGTGTGTCTTCGATGGTGAGATGACCGTTCCCCAATGTGAGGAAGTGGTCAATCCTGGACAGACTATTGTGTGTTGCAGAGTAGTAAGTGTATTGTAGTTGTTTTGGGTGTAGTGTGCGCCAGACATCCACCAGGCCCTGTGCTTCCAGAAACCCGCCGAGTTTGTTGGTGCCAGCCGTGTGTGGGCGCCCGGGGAATCTGTCATGTGTGTCGTGAAGTACTGCGTTGAAATCCCCCCCTATGATCAAATCCCCTTCCAGGAGTTCTAAGAGAAATTTACCGAGGTCAGGCAGTGCCACAGCGTGCAATGCTGGGGGGATGTAAACTGATACCACAGATAATGATCTACCCTCCCATTGGCCAGAAACCGCTGCGAAGCGGCCCTGATCATCTGTTTTGGTGGATGTGATTATGTATCGTGAAGATTTTTGCATTAGTATGCCTGTGCCACGCGATCCCGGGGTGAATTCCGCATGTGCAACCATGTGGTAGCCTCGTCTATCCATAGCCCGTGCAGTAGTGCCCACCATATGCGTCTCCTGTAGAAGGACCAGGGCAGGACCCACCCTCCTAATTCCCTGAAGAACCAGGCCTCGTTTAATCTTGTCGCCTAGCCCTCTGACGTTCCACGACATTATATGCAGCGGGGCCGTCGGGACGGAGTCATCTAGTCCGGCCATGGCAGTAGTGTGTGGTCGTGTCCCCCTAGGATCTTTGGACGTTTGCCATGCCGTTCCCTACGTGGGGCGCTCTCTCGAAGGTGAGCCCACCGTCTCGAAGATGCGCCATTGTGCCCTGCTAGAGGAGGGGCACAAGGGGCAACCACAAAGGCATCAGTATGTGCACCCCACCATGTTTTGTCTTGTTGTGCAGTGTTCATGTAGTGTTGCGATGTGTATTGTTGAGCCAAACCAGTAACAATTAGAACCAAACAATCCACATGAAGAAACACCCCCCCTTCCCCAACCGCCCCCCTCCCTGCTCCCCTGCTGTTCGTACTGGAACCTGCCCGCCTCCCCAACTTAGCAGAGTGCATCACCCCAACCCCAACTAGTGTACTTGCGCACCGGGGTGAAGGAATCTCCGAGGTCAGCAGCCTCCCAATCTTCTCCCCGGAGGCCCCTCGCCCAGTGTCCAATAGCGTGCCTCAGGTGCTCAGCTCAGTAAGTCCAACAATTTGTGAGCCTGGAAGTCATTGTTCTCCGTTGTCTTCTTCATCCGCGGCCTCGCTGTGGGGTGATCCCTCGTTCACACCACTTCCTCTCGATGTTTGGGAATCCGGGTGATGACCGGTCGTATGATCCCTCTGCTGCCGATGCGTCCGCCGAGGGTGGGCGTTCGTTCTCCAACCGTCCAGCCAGTCTCTCGCAGATTCTGGGTTGTCGAAGAACCAGGTCTTGTTTTCGGCGACCACTCGTAATCTTGCAGGGAAGAGCATGGAATATGGGATCTCTCTCGCTCTGAGGTCTTTCTTCACCTCGAAAAACGTCCGTCGCCTGCGTGCCACCTCCGCCGTGTAGTCAGGGAAGAATGCCACCGTGGAGTTTTGGATTTTAATCGGAGGCTTGCAGTGTGACGTCTCTGTCCCTGAAATTGAACAATCGAGCTACAATGGGTCTCGGGGCTGCTCCAGGTTTAGGTTGGCCTCCCGGCACGCGGTGCGCCCTCTCTACCGAAAAGAAGGTGGACAGTCCCTTTGGCCGCAGTTCATTTGTGATTAGGTTCTCCACGTACAAATCCATGGCTCTTACCCCTTCCGACTCCGGTACGCCGATTATGCGGATGTTGTTCCGCCTGGAGCGTCCTTCCTGGTCGTCGAGCTTCTCACGCAGCACCTTGTTGTCCGTTGCCAGCTTCTCGACCGCCAGTTGAAGTTCAGACACATCCTCCACTAGCGATTTTGTTACTACTTCCATGGCGTTGACCTTTTCCGTCATTTTGTGGAAATCAGCTCTGATCAGTGTAATGTCGGTTGAGATCGTGCCCACCGTCGTTTGCAGATGTGCCAGGGCCTGCATTACATCATCCAGAGTCGCCTTTTTAGTCCCCTGTGACTCCATGGATCTACCAGTTGTTTCCTTTCCGGCAGTCGGGGACACCGCAGGCTTGTCACAGGCATATCGGTCTATTCGAGTCTGTGTAGTACCACTCTTCAAGCCTCTTCCCGCCATGTCGCTGTTATCCGCGGTCCCCGGGCAGTCCAGCGACGGAGGACCGCGTCTGCCCCTTCTGCGGCGTATTTTGTCCGCCGACGTTGTAGCCTGCGTCCGTGGCTGGCCGTGGGTATAGTAGTCGGCCCGGGGCACCTATGGCGGGAAGAGCGTGTCACCGCCCCACGGCGCCTTGCCGGGACTGTGGAGAGAAGGACGTCGGATGTGACTCGACCCCCGCACCTCTGGTAGTTGCTGCCAATCCGTTTCCAGCCTGCAGATAGAGCGTTCGTGGACCGGCTTCTTGGGGTGGTGGTAGGCTCCCTCAGACACTGGTTTTGCCCAGTAAGTGTTCCGGAGGCGGGTGATGGGGCTCACAAGATGGATGCGCCCTTGTTGTGTGGAACCCCTTGCCTTTGTTACCTCGGACGCCGTTGGAGTAGCCGCCCGCCGTAATATGGGGTCGTTCTAACCCCAGACAGACCCGCAAGGGAGGTTCTTTAGTCCTGGGCGGCGTGTGCTCGTTGCGACCCGCGTCCCATGCAGGGGCCACAACGTTACATGGGCGATGGCGTGGAACTGCCGGACCAAGCCCCTAGCGAATACGGCAGATGCGCCCCACCGCTCTGCAATGCGTGATCCACTGGTGAGGCTGAGTGGGGGATGGCCGCCGCCCGTGGGGCGACTGTTGAGGTCTGGAGTCCGGCTGGCCCGGTGGCGTAGTCTTGCGTCCCCCCCAAAATGGCGGCACACCGCCGCGAGTCCAGCCTGTTCGGCTGTCCGCCTGGCAGCCGCAGAGCACAGATGGGTGAGGCCCAAGTGGAGTCGCTCATGGGCCGAGTCCAGTTCAGCCCGCACTCACCCTGGGTATCGGCGCTCGTCCGCCGAATGGATGGTCCGCGGGAGCTTCCGGTGCGGGTTCCCCCGGGGCAGCCACGCTTCCTGTCGGACTGGAGAGTGAGTTCAGTCCCCGGCTTAGTCGCGTTGCGGAGGCCGGTCCGGCACTTGCGTGGAAGTCGGCTTCCTTACGTCGGACAGTCTCGCCGCTTGCACCCTCCGGCACCGCTCGGTCCCGGGCTCAGGGTCCCTCCTTCTGGGGCAAAAATTACATCGGATGGTGTGCCGGATCTCTGGTGAGGCCGCCTCGACCGCGGAGCTATTCCTTTATGCTGCCGCCATTGTTGGCTGCTAGCCACGCCCCTATCAGAAAAGCTGCTTTTCACTAATAGCTTGGCTAGGTAAACATTTATAAGGGGTATTAGTATGAGGGAGGGAAACATAATGGGCTGATTTACATGAAATTAATATTATCTTTGTGTTTGTTTTATTTTTGGGGCCTACAATTAAATGGCTGCCTGTGAATCCAGCAAGGCTATGGCTTGCATTAAAGAGAAGAGAGCATGCGCAGACTGTACCAGCTTTCCTAAAGGAGTCAAGGACACTTTGAACTTTGTACATTCTTGTGATTCTGCCAATGTACCAGTGTTAGTTAAAAGTGTCCATCTGACTACGCTGTGGAAGGAAGGAAGGAAGAGAATTAGAATGAAACATTTTTCTTAGTAAATGTTGCAAATGTTTATAAATGTAGTTATTCATGTATGCTTCTTTTGTTAAAACTGGTAAAGTCAGGATTTTAGAATGAGTCAGGGTATTGAGAACTCATGCCATCATGACTGACCAATCACGTACAGGTTTTCCTGAAAGATGTTACATCTTTGTGTAGTCTGCCAATAATTAGAGTATAAAATAATGTCCTCTCTGGATGAGGGCTGGCTTTCTCAGCTCAGCTGGCTTCTAGGCTCATTAGGGGGTGTGTGAGCTCTTGAGGGAAGGAACAGATTAGGCCAGACATCCTATGGGTTAGGTACGAGATCGTCACGGGTGCCGCCTTGGGCGTCCGAGGAGAGTCAGGGGGAGGTTTCTTGCTTCCACGTCATATCTTGGGCCACATTCCTTTGAGGTCTGGTGAAGGGCGGGCTGTCTCCCTCCTTTTTGCTCTTTAGACACAGAGATGTAATGAGACAGCAACAGATAGAAAGGCTCTTTAGATTCAGATGCTAAACTTTAAGTTCATGCTTTGACTAATTAATTAGGTCTGAAAAGATTTATTTGACTTATGCATTTATTTCTCTTAATGGGAGATTTTTGCCAACTATTTAATTATTGATTAGCTTTGCAAGACTATTTTTCTTAGAAACTCTTTAAGAATTTTGACTGATATTTTGCGCCACATTTGCTTTTCTAAGTGTGATGCTTATATGCAGACTGTAATATGTTCTGTATTAATGCTATTTTTCCTGTTTTTCAAATTCTGTAACCTGATTGATATTTTACTAATGAATAAAGGGTCAGAGAAAAATTAACTTTTGACTAGAAAATAAAACCCTTTAAAATACTCAACAACTCTCTTTATTGGCTTGAAATAATAAATTGCATTTTTGACTGTTCAGGTTTATTTAAATCTCCTGAAGGTAATACATGGTGTGAAGGGCCCAACACCTTTTGAGGGGTAAATTAGAGGTAGCATGAGGGTTTTGCATTGAGAAACTACCAGAAGAAATTACCGCTCCATCAGTTTCATACTGTTAGACATGGGGATCTCTAGTTGGCAGTGGCTGGCACCGAGGTCCAAATGGGGATCCTTCTTCCTTTTTTTTTATTAATTTTTTTATTTTTATTGAGACTTACTGATGTTATATAAAAAGGGTAGATAAAATGTCATTATTCCATTAATCCTTTAAACAATACAGAGAGAGCAGATGACAAATTCCCTTAAATTCATCACGAGATATATAAATAACAAATAGCCACAAAGATTGTAAAAGCCAGACTGTTAAAATATTGCAACAATTCATTTGACGATACATATTCTTAAAAAAAAAAGTAAACATTTAATTACAGTCTAAAACTTCTCCATTTGGCAAGTGGAGCCCAGATGTTTCTGCCTAGTTCCCTAGATTTTTTACCCTTTAGCTCGTATAGACAGGACTCTATGTTGTGCATTCCAAGCAACCTTGCCAACCACATTTGAAAGGAGGGGGGGTGGTAGCCTTCCAACCTGCTGAGATAAGAATGCGAAGGACTGCCACAGACATAAAAACCAAAGCCTCTGCATCACCACCTAGGTTTAGTTTACTATCTGAGCCAAGTAGCATCAGGGTAGGGGATAGAATGATTCTACAATCTAGCAGCCCCTCCAAAAAAATTGTGATTTCCCTACGTATTAAAGTTAACTTATCACAATGATGGAACATGTGGAGTAAGTCTGCGGGACCCGCATCACACCTAGGGCATTTGTCGTTGTCCCTCATACCCCAAGCGAACAGTTTCGTCGGGATATGATATAAATTAAACAGCGTTTTATAGTGCTGTGCCCTCAGATTCGAAGATCGAAAAAGTCTTTTGTTTAATATAAGGGCTAGATCTAGATCAACATCTGGGTCTCCTAGCTTCTCTGCAAGTGTCGATTCAGTTTTCTCCAGATCGTCTTGCAAACCCAGCATTAGCTGGCTATACACTATTTTTATTTTATTACCCCCCTTTCTTAGGTAATCAATCATGGGGATATAAGTTGTTATGGAAATCCTAGGTCTAAAGGCCGTCAAAGTTCGAACTAGCTGCCCATACAGGAACCAATGATTGGGTGGAATCCCTTGCTTACGCTGTATCTCTTCAAACCTAAGGATGTCATCCCCCTCCATGATGTCCCCTATGGTACTTATACCATGTTCTCTCCAGAACATGCAGTTCCTGTCTGTACCTAGGTGGGGAAAAAGGTTAGAGTTCCAGAGGTGGAGGTGCGCATTAATTTTTAGTATATCCAACAGCTTTTGATTAGCTTTCCAAATCCCCCATGCCCCGTCCAGAATCTTATACCGGGCCTTCTTATAATATCTGTGATCTACTTCATGCAGCAATAGACCAATAGCCTTCTTCCCCAATAATAGTTCAAAAATAGATGGAGGATTCAGCCTATCTCCAGGAGCAGCAGCGGAACTAGGGCCTGATTGAAAAAGCACAGTCATTTGTGCCAAGAGACACGTCCAGTGATATAAGCGGAGGTTTAGCAAGGGCAAGCCCCCCTTTCATATGGGAGCCACATAAGGTTCATGGAACGCCTTGTCTTCCCATACTGCCAGATAAACCTATTAAAGATCGATTCCTGATTTTTAATTAGTTTGTCCTCAAGCATTAATGGGATGGCCCGAAACAGATATAAAACGTTCGGGAACATCGTCATTTTGAGGACATTTACCCTCCCTATCATGGAGAGGTGCAGGACATCTAATCTTTTCAATTCGGCTTCCATCGAGCCCATAAGGGGGAGGTAATTATCTGTGATGATCTTATCAACTAAAGCATTAATTCTTACCCCTAGATAAACTGCTGAGTCTACATATCTTCTGTCTACCTTTCTGATGTTTTTGGTGCAGATTATTTGAGTATTTCCCTCATTTAGCAGATATCCTGAATTACTTCCAAAATCCTTAGCCAGCTCAGTCACAATGGGCATCGCCTGCTGTGGATCGATAGTCAGAACCGCCAGATCGTCGGCGTATGCTAACAGTTTGTTTGAATACCCATTAAGCGTCACTGGATTAATCTGGGGGCACCCCAGGATTTTTTGGATCAGGGGGTCTATATATAACGCGAAGAGATTCGGAGAACAGGGGCAACCCTGTCGCATCCCCCTTTTGATTACTATAGTCTCCGAACTCTCTCCGATTACTGACACCCGGGCTATCGGATCTTTAAACATCGCTCTTAGAGCTCTAATAACCTTCGGTCCAAATCCCCTACCCCTACAGATAGTCCCAGACCACGCGGTCAAAAGCTTTCTCCGCGTTGAGGAGGATCATGGCCATATCCTCCCCCGCGGCAGCATAGGCGTCGAATAAAGTAATGCTCGACGAGTGTGGTCCGTAGTGCCTCGCCCAGGCACAAACCCATGCTGCCATGGAGAGATGAGATCGCCAATGATCCTCCCCAGTCTCTTGGCCCAGATTTTAGAATACAGTTTCGTATCCGCATTAATGAGAGATATTGGACAATATGAGCCCGGGTTCTCCTTAGGTTTCCCCTTCTTGTGGAAAATAATAATATTAGTTTCCTTCCAGGACTCGGGTATATCCCCTGAACATAATATGCCATTAAAGAGGTCCAGCAATATTGGAGCGATCTCTGATTCAATGCTTTTATACACTTCCACGGGTATTCCGTCTGGACCTACTGCCTTACCGGCAGCTAGCTCCCGTAAGGCACCTATAATCTCACTAATGGTCAGGTCCCTATCCAGCTCTTCTCTAGATTGTTCGTCCAATCTTGGGCCTTTATCCCCGCTCTTCTCAGTCTGCTGACTCTGACAATTCTCTTCATCATACAGTTTTTGATAAAAGTTTTTAAAGACCTGTACAATTTCCTTAGACTCTGTATGGTCTTTACCATCCTCCTGTATGCAGGATATTACATTTTTAGTTCTATCCTGTCTAATCCGGAGCGCCAGAGCTCTGCCTGCCTGTTCTCCTGTTTCATATTGTTTCGCCCTGGAATACTGGTATTCTCCTATCGCCTTCTGTGTGAGCATTTTTTGAAGCTCTGCTTTAATAATCATCAAATTCCCTTGGCCCTCTGCCCCATCTATACCCCGTCCAATATCCCTTATATGTAATTCTTCAGCCTTCGCTAGTTCCCCGATAAGTCTGTCTAACTCTACCCTATCCTCCTTCCTTAGTCTCGCCGAACAGCTTATGGTTTCCCCCCTTAGAGCCGCCTTAAAGTATTTCCAAATGCCATTCCTGGATGTACTGTATCGGTTTGCATCAAAAAATTCCCCTGTCCACTTTTTGAGGTGTTCCTCGAATCTTTGATCAGTTAATAACCTCCTTTCGAAAGTCCAGTTGGCGTGTTATTTCTCTACTTTTTCTATTCTGCAAGATAAAATAAGAGGATTATGATCCGAGATTATTCGTGGGATTTTCTTGATGCAAACTTTATTCAGTTCCGACGTTGTGATGAAGAAGTAGTCTAATTTAGAATACCTTTGAAAGGGGTTCGAGAAGTATGTGAACCCAGGGTTCTGTGGCTCCTTCTCCCCTCATACATCCTTTAACCCATGTGAGCTCATTAGGGCGGTCAAAGCACGAAACACCCTTGGTTTCCGTCCTTAGTACGTATATAGATTATGCCAGTCAGCGGATATATTTAGATCACCACATACTATCATGGGAGTGGGCCAACCAGCTAGTTCTCCTTCAAGGAAATCAAAAACATCAGGATCATGACAGTTTGGCCCGTATTTTGAGCAGATTGTATACCCGACACAAAGAACTGCTATTACTCATCTACCCAGACTGTCAGTTTTGACCGGCTTTGCCCCCCCTAAAGATGACCTAACTAAAATTGTGACCCCCCCTTAGTTGTTGACGTCTGAGATGTACATGCCATCCGCTCAAAACCTCTTAAATATAGCAGTTTGCGTTTTGCCCAGGGCAGGTGGCTCTCTTGGAGACAAAGTACGTCAATCCCATTGTATTTAACAACGGGATCCAATCTTTGGCGTTTTTTCCAATCATTCAGCCCACTCACATTGACTGTGCAAATTCTAATGTTCAACATTATGGTGATTTCTATCAGCCCTTACCCCTTTCTAACAAATTTGTCTCAGAATCTTCATTATCATCATTACAGCGCTGCTCGTACCACTCTTAAAGCAAAAAGGTTCTCTACAACACCAGTTTATCTCATTTGTCTTTTCCCCCCTTCACCCAGTCCCCACTCCCTACTCCCCCCTCACCCCCTCTCCCCCTTGCCCTCCATCAGCTCCCACTGCTGACCCCCCTGACCCCCTATACCCCACCCTGCACCCTCCCTGGTGAGACGCTCAGACCTAGTCTGTGCATATGATGGATCACAGAAGGCGCAATGAGGAATAATAAGTGAAAAACCCATGTCATCCAGTCAATGGGCCGTAAATACTCTTCAATCTACAGCGAATGGCAGCACCACAAGACCACACTTATACCTAAAGAAAGAGAAAAGGTAAACCAGTGAACAAAGCCCCGAAGGACCTAATACAAGACCAATACAAGATTAGTTGCCCAATGAGTCCAGGTACTCCTTTGCTTTAATCTCTGAAACAAAGTACAGTGTCCTCCCCTCGTTAATTATCTTCAGCTGGGCGGGGTTGATCAAATAGGCCTGCATCTTCTTCTCTTGAAAGGGTTTGATCAGCTGCCTTAACCTCCATCTCCTTTCCACAGTGACATGGCAGAAGTCTGGACGGACAAATAATTAAACCCCCTCACAAGTCCTCCTAGCATCTGGTCTTGCCTTCTCTGCAATGATTTGCCTTAATACAAAGTTGCCCAGGAAGATTAAAATCGCCCTGGGCTTATCTCCTTCTCTTGCATTTTTCTGAACTTTGAACGGGGTTCGATGTACCCTCTGAATTTCGCATGGCCAATTCCAACTGGAGAGCTCAGGGAATGCCTGTTCAAACAGCTTGATGGTAAATGCTCTGATGTCCTAACCTTCGACCCCCTCCGGTATCCCAAGGACCCTAAGATTGTTCCGCCTGAGTCTATTCTCCATGTCCTCAAGTTTCCATTGGATATCTACCACTTGCGAACAATGAGCGTCAACTTTACTCGTGGCTGCTGCAGCCTCGGCCTCCGTTGAGACGACTCTCTCCTCCAAGTTTGATACTCTGTCGCCCAAGTTCGTACAGGCCTTGGACAATTTCCTCACAACCCCCTGCATTTTCCTCATCGTCGCTTGCGATTTCCTACTGTCTTGGCGTGTCTCCTCTCTATGGGCAATAATTTCCTGATGTATCACCTCAAGGAGTGACATCTGGGAAGATTCAGTGTTGGGACTACCCTGTAATGGCATAGCCGATGAGTGATCCCAGCTTAACTCACAGTGCTCTTGCCCCTTTGATATAGCTAAGGGCCTGACTGCTGTGGCAGGGGGTTTGTATGTATGTATTGCGACTTATATAGCGCACGTATCACCCGAAGGCATCAAGGCGCTTGCCTTGGGAACCCGTCCTGGCTTTTTCCCTGTGAGATAACCCCTACTGGGTATCCCCAGGGTGAAAGCCAGGCATCCCGCAGCGGGGTGGGCCGCTGTTGTGGAGATTAAGCAACTATTGCCCAGAGTTGCAGCGTGGGACCCCATGATTAGAATAGGCACCGAGGTGGAGTTATTGAGTCCGTGGACATTTTGGGCTCAGGACCCTGCCGCGTCGGGAATTGAACCCTGGTCCCGGGCCAGACCTCTGCATCAGGGTCTGCCGCTCTAATCAGTGAGCCACACTCCTCCATGCTCTATATCGCTCTCAGAGTCTGGAATACTATCCTCCTGGAAGGAGCTATGTTCATCCTCGTCGGACCATTCTGCATTCTCGGATACCGAGAAGAAGCATTCGCTAGGGACTTTCTCTTTCTCCAACAGGCCCCCGGAAGCTACCTCTGCGGTGGCGTTGCTGATAACTACATCTGGACTATCAACACCCAGAGTCACACCCACCTCAGTCCGCTCACTCCCCTTTCCTTGGGGGGGACAGCTGGCAAGTTGGCCTACCTGAATAGAGGCACCCGTCTCAACGTCCTGGATTTCTTGACCCTCTCCTGTTCCTACTGCTGCGGGATCCGGGCTTACGGCATTTACAGGGCTGGTTGTTATGATCGCTAGCTCGATAGCAGGCGGGGTACCTTCAGGTACTTGCAGACTAGGTAGCTCTTCACTGGTCGAGGGCGAACTCCTCTCTTTTCCGCTGTTCTCTTTTTCACTCAATTGTTGGAGAGGCAACTTGGCTTGACCCCCCAATCCTTGGGTTACCCCAACCCCGCCTTGACATGCGACCTCCTTTGCACCTTTCTCCTTTCCGCTTTTTGTGAACATATCGGCAATTGATGCAGTTGCCTGCCGTGTCTTTGTGGTAAATAAAATATTACCCTGTCATAATTTCTAGACATAAACAAAGCATCATGCATTAAATGAGAGGCAGAGTCCGTGATGTCCGAATTAAAGGGCTTTATTCCAATAACTCGAGTTAATGGAGAATCTGTTCCATCACCACTGAGGTTCAGGAAGGGTCTTCTAAACATTATTTACAGAATACATATTTATACGTTTAATCTTGTACATAGGGAGGAGCGCTCGAGGCAGAGCAAGAGAGAAAAGAAGATAAGAGCATGTGGGCGTGCATGAGGGTGTACACTTGATGAGTCATAGGTGAGTCATAGGTGGGTGGGCATATAGAGGAGGAGTTGCATAGCCAGCTGGAACTTTGCCCTACTTGTGTGCGCAACTTGATCATGACGTGCAATTGACGTGTAACTGGGGGAAGAGCTGACTTTCGTTCTAGTAGGAAGGCCTTTGGTGTCAAAGCAACCGGCACGTCTGGTATTATCTGATATCTTAAGTCAGGGAATGTATTGTCTGAAGCAAAGGTCGCTCATCACTAAGAGCCAGAGAGGGCATATATTTCTTCGTTCATTGCGTGGGGGCCGTGGGCTTTCTATGGATGCGAGTTCTGTAAATCACTTAAACGGGGACAGAAAGGCTGGGCCCTATCTCTGCAGACGGGTTCTGTTTACCTTCTTCACCAGGCAGGAATGTGATTCTGTAGAGCAAGCAGATATCTGTAATGCAAAACACTGTCTTGGCACCCCTTGCTGGGCTTCTCTCAGCTGAGCCAGAAGTATGCGAGGTCAGGGATACGTATCTGCAGCTCTCAGAGTGTCTAAGCCATGAAAACCCTAATTCAAAGACTGGTTCAGACTGAGCCACAAAATGGGTTCATGTCGATATTAAAAGTGCACAATGCAATACACATGGGCCTTAATGCTAACCTAACGTTTCTTACATGGGAGACTTGATGACTGGCATCCTAATGCAGGATGTAATTGCAGAGGCCTTGTAATTCAGGCCACTACGGGAAAATGCATGGGTGACATGCATATACACTAAACGCAGGGTGCACGCAGGGGACATATTGGTCATGCAAAATTTCATTTTCCTCATTCCCTCCTTGTCCCCTACTGTACCCTTCAGGACACATCTATATTCATGAGACTGTGTATTTGATCATATAGCATCATTTGTTCATCCTTGATCCTTTGTACTTGTGGATGTGGAACACAGGCAGTCGCACACAGGCCGCAAATGGCCGGGCCACACTACAGAGACAGCAGCCAAATATCATAAGCAGTATCATTCAGAGGAACGACAACACTTTCCATCCCCAAGCCGATATCACACCCCAGAGCCAACTGCACCAAGTCCATGTGCCTGGGTCTTGATGTATAACATGAGCAATCTTGTGGAGCCTTGTTATTGCTGCGTACACAGAAGGCGCGTTATTAGGAATGAAAATGCAACAACTAGAGCTGATCACTCTACAGGCCCCGCCCCTATCCGCCAGGATAACGTCAAGAACAAGGCGGTTCTGAAGAACAACAAGTCTCATGGCAGACTGCTCCTGGGTCAAGTTCGCCAGGGCAGATGCAGTCACATTCACGACCGCTTCCAGGGTTCTTGTTAACCTGCGTATGAGTTTACTGTTTTGGACGGGACCTATGAAGAAAAAGAATCCTTTGTTGAAATCTGTATATTGCTCCCACTCTGTCTCAGTCTGATCGATCACTGCGGCATCGGTCTCTCTCCTTTGTCTAACATGCTCTAGTCGTGAATCTCGATGATAATGGGATGGGGCCAGAAAGACGGGTGGCAGCAGGAATGCTATATAACATGTCCCACCCCAGTCTAAGGGCAGTTGTACATAGGCTGTCTGACCGCAAATGAAATAGGTATGGCGAGATGTTTTGAAAGAAGATTGTCCTTTATCATTAAACTCTACTACAGCTTTACACTCGCTGTGTCCCATATGTACTGAGCCTTTCTTTCTAACGCACAAATCACCTTTTACTGGTAGGACTGATATAAATGGTGGACCTACATCTTGCACGGGCTGAACATTCAGCATCATAAAACTAAGAGATGCATTTCCTTGCTCGTACTCTTCATTTTCTAGATCGGTTCCTTTCCTTTGGGGAAATCCGTCTTTGTCTGGAAAACATACCTCATTCATTACTTTATTCAAGTTTCCATATATCCAGCCACCCTGGTAAACTATGGTCTTTCTATCTAGTGAGGTCATTAAGGCAAACCATGCTCCACACGAACCATTGTGGGAGAACGGTAGAGGAAAGAAGGGCAGAATTCCCTTCGTCTTTTGATAAGGCGGTAGTTGGCCACATACCCAGCAATCAGTCGCATTGCTGGTCTGATGAGAACGGTGTAACATCCGAATGAAAGTATTGTTACGCAGTGCTAGTCGATATGACAGTTCATGGGGTGGTAGTTCACTAAATGTGTGCTCTACGGTGCTGTTAATGGAAGGATGTATATGTGAAGAAATAGGAGGAAAGAAAACATGTAGTATCAAACTGACACAGATTATAACGAAGCACAGAAGAAAAAGAATAACCAAAGTAACTATACATCTACTACGTAATATCTTGCAGTATTTTTCTCTCATTTTGCTCTTTTTGCTATTCTCGTATGCGATCTTATACATGTCAGAAATCTAGTCTAACCGATTCACCACCTAGTGGACTTAGACAATTAAACCTCGTCTGACTTTCTAGATCGTAACTTGGACCTATACTCTTGTTGTGGAGTCTTTTCTAGCAAAGGCGGCGCAAAGTCTGTATTGTCTTTAAAGTCTTTATCCTTTACCAAAGTTCCAGAATGTCCAAAGTACCGTCTGCAATGATGGGCATGGAGCCATTCTTTTCTTCCTTCAACCTTGATGG
Source organism: Lissotriton helveticus (assembly GCF_964261635.1). Classification (NCBI taxonomy): domain Eukaryota; kingdom Metazoa; phylum Chordata; class Amphibia; order Caudata; family Salamandridae; genus Lissotriton; species Lissotriton helveticus. The sequence continues at coordinate 683,609,800 of NC_136070.1, read as the reverse complement.
CAGTCCTCGTTGTTAATAACACTAGCTTCGGTGTCTTCCAACGCGGCTCAAGTGGGCTTGATCGATCAAAGTTCCGGATGAGCACGTAATCTCCTGGTGCTATGGCATGCTCCTTGACCAGGGTGTTGTCAGGGAAGGCGGCAGCAACCTGTGAACGACAAGAGAGTAGTGCAGACATCAAGGAAGCCAGGTAATCTGTCAGCATGTTACTGTCAACATCAGTTATTTTCCTAGGCATAGGCGTACCCCACATATTTGGCGGTCTACCGAAGACTACTTCATATGGAGATAGGCCTGTTCTGGAATGGGCCACCATACGCATGTAAAAGAGGGCAACCGGCAAGGCTACCATCCAATCCACGCCTTTTTCTGCACAGATCTTTGCTAGTTTCGTCTTGAGTGTTTGATTATGTCTTTCTACGAGACCTGCTGCTTCAGGGTGTCATACACAATGGAACTTCCAATTATATCCTAACAGAAGAGACACTTGTTTCATTAATTCAGAGGAGAATGGCTGACCGTTATCTGAGTACACGACACGAGGCAATCCATACCTGGGGAAGAACTCGCGCACTAATTGCCTGGCTGTTGTCACAGCAGTATAATCTGGGACTGGATACGCTTCTGTCCATCTAGATAGTGCACACACAACTACCAGAACATACTTGTAACCTCTACATCTGTCCATCTGGATGTAATCCATCTGGAGGACCTCAAAAGGGTGGTCAGGAGGATGAAATCCACCTTGTTCCACCGAAATGCCTTTACCTGGATTGAACTGGCAACAGATCATACATGTTTTTACTTTTTGTTTCGCAGCTGCACGTAGGTGCTTGTTAAACCAGATATGCTGTAAGCTGTCTATCATTGCCTTCTCCCCCAAGTGTGCTGGACTATGTGTTGTGTTTATGATCACTTGTACCATGGAATCTGGAAGAAACCATGTGGCTTTTCCCTTAGTCATCCAACCTTGGTCAGTCTGGACCCCTCCTTGTTCAGTCCATTTCTTTATTTCATCTGAAGTGGCATGCGTCTGTATGTCGAGTACATCTTGAGAAGGATCCCTGACTGTCATGCTTTTTGTCAGTAATGGTACCTCTGTCCTTGTCGTGTCTGTTGGTGTCTGGGCCGTAAGTTTAGCAGTTCGGTCTGCCAGGTCATTACCCTGGGAAATGATGTCTGTAACTTTGGTGTGTGCTTTGCATTTCAGGATAGCTATGGCTGTAGGTAAATGTATTGCTTCCAACAGGGCTTGAATAAGCGGACCATGCTGAATCTTGGCACCATGAGAGGTCAAGAAACCTCTCTCTCTCCATAGTACCCCGAAATCATGAACTACGCCAAAAGCATATTGTGAGTCTGTATAAATGTTCACTTTCAAGTGCTTAGCTCTTATGCAAGCTTGTGTCAGAGCGATGAGCTCTGCTGCTTGTGCTGATAGTGTGTCAATTCTTTGTGTCTCTATAACTTCAGTAGCAGTGGTCACAGCATATGCTGCCACTAATACTCCTGCACTCGTTCTCATGCATGATCCATCTACATAGAGTGTTAGGTCAGGGTCTGGAAGTGCAATATCTGTCAGGTCTTGTCTTGGTTTCGTCACTATATTCATTACTTCCACACAGTCATGTGGTGGTGCGTTTACTGTACTTGAGGGCAAAAGTGTAGCAGGGTTCAGAATGTTACATCGTCTGATCTCTATGTGTGGTTGAAATAATGTCAGTTCATATCCTGTCAGTCTCGCTACAGTCAAATGTTGTGTCTGTGTCCTGTTCAAGAGAACTTCTACTGCATGCGGTACCTGTACTGTCAGGGGGTGTCCCAGCACTATCGAGTCACTTTGTCGTATGGCTAGGGCTGTTGCTGTAACCGATTTCAGGCACGCAGGCAGAGCCTGGGCCACTGAGTCTAGTGTACTACAAAAATAAGCACAAGGCTTGTGTTTTCCTGCTTGATCTTGTGTGAGGACAGATAATGCTGTTCCGTCCCGTTCAGTTACGAAAAGCATAAAAGGTTTGCTGTAACATGGAGTCGCTAAAACTGGCGCCTGACATAATGCTCTTTTTAATTCCTCAAATGCCAAGGTGTGTTCTTGTGTCCAAGGGAGGACAGTCGAAGTGGCTGCCTCCTGTGTAGTTAACTGTATGAGTGGTTTGGCTAGATAGGCATACTGGGGAATCCATTGCCTACAGTATGAAGTGAGGCCAATGAATGCACGTACTTCCTTCTGTGTTTTGGGCTGTGAAAGGTTAGAAATTAACTGAATACGTTCTTGTGTTTGCTGTCTACCCCTCTTGGACAGCAAGTGTCCAAGGTACACCACTTGCTGTTCACAGAACTGTAACTTAGAAGGGGACACTTTGTGCCCCTTGTCAGCCAGAAAGTGTAAAACTGTCAGTGATGCATTTTCCCAGTCTGTTTCTGATCGTGCTGTAATCAGGATGTCGTCTACGTACTGTATCAGTGCTGTGTTGGTAGGCATGTAAATACAGTCCAGCTGTTTCTTCAATGCTTGACTGTAAATGCTAGGGCTTTCTGTAAAACCTTGTGGTGCTCTTGTAAATTTATAGCTTCGTCCATTTAAACTAAATCCGAAAAGGTATTGGCTGTCAGGATGAATGGGAATGCTGAAAAAGGCATTTTTCAAGTCAATGACTGTAAAGAACGTGGCCTCTGAATCAATAGCAGTCAATAATGAAGAAATGTCTGGAACCACTGGGTATTGCGGTACTACACATTTGTTCAATTCTCGTAGGTCAACTACTAGTCTGTACACCGGTAGTACACTAGGGTCTGATCGTTTAAGGATTGGAATGACAGGCGAGTTACATACATTCGAGTCAGTCTCTACCACTACCCCTTGTGCAATAAGTTCGTCAATTATTTTCAATAAGGCTATTTCGGCATCAGGTGGTAACTTGTATTGTCTTATGCGTGGTAGTACTGCTCCTGCTTTGAGAGTGACATGGTGTGGTGTTATGTTCATGTAACCTACGTCAGTCGGTCCTTGTGCCCATAGGTGCGGTGGCACATTCTGGAGTCTGTGGTCAAAATCCGTCAGCACATAATGTCCCTTAAAATCACGTAAGAACAGTCGCACTCCTTCTGGAGAACAACAGATAACTGCTCCTAGTTCTTTTAATGTCTTTATACCAAGTAAGTTTTCTGGACATGATTTAGTAAGTAGCAAGTCTGTGGTACGTGACAGTGGACCAACCCCTAGGGAGACTGGTTTCGATATTTCATTAACAATAGGCTTTCCTGAAAATCCCAGGGAAACATTCTGTGAGCCCGAGAGAGGTGCCCCTGGAACCTCGTCATGGCTGATGGTAGTTCTGCTCGCCCCCGTGTCAATCAGAAACTTTCGGTCCTGACCTAATACACGACTATGTACATACGGGCCCTCTTGATCTACAGGAACCTAAATAAGGGGCAAGCCAACTTCCCTCTCGAGGCTGTTTCATGAGAACTGTTGATATTCTGGATAGTCTGACTGCGTGTACTGATACATTTGTGGTGTGGCATGAACAGGCCGTGGTGGGGGTGGAAAAGTCGCTATTGTCTGTTGTGTGCTCGGTTGGGTGCTATTCTGTCTAGGAGTGTATTGTCGTTCTTTTGTCTTGCCTGTAGCAATATTGTGTTTCAGGACAGCACAGTCCTTTACATAGTGACCTGGTTGTTTGCAATAATTACAGTTCCCCTTAACAGGTGTCGTGCTATTTCTGTTCGCATTTGCCGGTACCGTCTGGGCAACCAGCACCTTCATTTTTGTCTCTTTCATGCGTCTCTTTTCCTGATCCTGCTCTTCTCTAATCCTGTTCTGGTGATATTGAAGCATCTGTAACATTTGTGAAGGGCTGTTTGCTTGCCAGGTACTCTCAACCTTCAGTACTCTATTCTTGATCTGGGGCAAGGAATTCTCTACTAATTTGCTCACGAAAAGATGTGGATATGATTCGCTACCAGGCTTAAGGCCACTATTAATAGTAAAGCATTTCTCGAATCTGGAATAGAAATCACTTGTGTCCTCTTCTTGCTTTTGTTTACAGGCTGAAATAGCATCCCAGTCTTCCTTTTTAGTAATCAATAGTCTCGGCAAAACCTGTATCAGGAGTTCAGGCAGTTCTCTAGCTTTGTCCCCAAGACCAACCCCCGGGGGCCTGCCTTTCTCTTCTGTTTCCAATGCATCCCAACGTAACTTTTTCTGGCCCACCTCCCAGTCTTTTTCCTTAAGCTTTTCATAAATCCCTGCAGGTAACAGTACTTTCAGTAGCTTCAGAATGTCAGCGTACGTATAATCTCCTATGCGGAGGATGTCTTTTAATTCTCGGTGAAACCCCCCCGGGTCTTTATCGTGGCAAGGCAGCATCTTTTTCATTTCTAGTATTTCTAATTTCGTTAAGGGGGTGTAAACATACACTCGTTCTAACTCATTGGCCGCATTTTTGACGGGATGTACCTCTCGTAGGGGGTTCTGTCTGTCTACGTATAGGTTATTTCTGTCGTGGTGTGAGGCTGGAAGCATACATGTGGTCAAACAATTTATGTACTTATGTCGTTGATCCAGGATAACATTAATTAATTCAGTACCTAGGCCTGTCCATCTTTCTAGTAAAATGTCGTCGAATAATTTATACAAGTGACTAGGTTCGGTATATTGATTCTCATACAACGTTATTAAGTGTTGGACCATGTAAAGACCAGCCAAACGCTGTTCGTTCGGTGGAAGGCTCAAGAAAGTCTGAGCCACTATATCGCTGCTATATATATTGGAATTGGACACCCACTGGATGGCTGACCGGGCCAACTCCATTTCGTGTGGTGTGAGAGGTCGTTCACTTTTTATCCGTCGGTTCAGTGCTTTTTCGGTAGCTTGGAATAGATTTTCAAGGGAATATCTTTCTTTTATAGCCGGCCCTTGTTTTCGGTAGTCGAGGCACTTGGGTCTGTCAAACTGTCGTGCATTGCCTACATAATTTATTTTGTCCTTTGGCTCGTCTACCTCTTCCGATGAGGACTCATTCTTCTCGTCAGACCCTACTTTATGTGTTTCTAATATTTCCTTCCGAATTTTCTTCATCATGTTATCTGTCTGTCCCTGTTTATCATGTCAACACAAAAATTATCCTGAGCTAACACAAATATCACTTTACAGCCAATTGACAGATCACAAGTCGCTGTTTGTTTTCTTCTTTTTCTTTCTTTATTTCATATGTTGATTGTTCACAAAACCTCCTAGCCGACACGTGTTTCGTCTGATAAGGAGTTAATCCACAGACTTCTTCAAGGCTAGAACAATATAATTTTATGATTTTAAAAAAACCTTAACATATAGTTGTCTGTTTTCAAAACCATTGTTACCCAAGAGATCAGATTTTGAGATATCCCAAAAGTAAGGAGTGGTGAATTATCAGCATCAGAAAGCTGTTGAGCTATCACCAGGAGACAACACAAGGTGCACTAAAACCATATAAATACATATTGATCACCACAAACAGAGTATAAAGTTAGTGCTAATAAAGAGAAACCACCACCATAAGTTCATTTATATGTGTGATTCACACCAACGCAATATTAAGAGTCCAGTGTTCATAGTCCAAAGAATTATCTAAAAAACCTATTAGCTCAGGCTAGAGAGAGATAGCCCCACATACAACATCATGCTCACCCAAAGTTGTGAGCGAAACATGGGTACCTTGAATAAATCAGTTCACTCTTAATTCTCTTATTCAACACCCCTGCCACAGCGTCATGGGGATTCAGTTATCCTCTTGGCTATCAAATAAAACCACAATTTAAAACTTAGATCTACTATCCATATATACGTTCAAAAGCCAAAACTCAGTCTATTGACATAAATTACTCACTCTATTTCACGTTAATTCGGCCCGTGGATAGCAAAATCAGTCTCTCTCCATCTTATATTATTAGGGTATTTTCCTCCTGTAGTTTAAACAGACAAGGTCCTATTGTTTAGGAAATGCACGTTTCCGTTATCATTAGAGACAAGCACATCGATAAGCCAGGTACAGTCTTTCTCCGCCCCGCAACTGAACCATATTAAAAGTAAGGATTCACCCACTAAGATAGCAACAGTCTCTTATCGATATAATTACGTGTTACACGACCCATACCCATTACTAAAGCGCAACTCGTGTTCGGTGAATTAACACCGCCACGAGAGATAACCAATTGTGAAGAGTCTCACCTGTGACTATATCTCGTCCTCCATGCAAGGGTTTCTGGCGTTCAGCACCCGCGCCATGTTGGAGTTCCTTAATATACCCACATCCGGTATACAAAAATAAAAAAGGGGATAACCGCTTGCGGTGTAGTTCTCTAGTGAAAATCCGCGCCATCTTTGAATGTGCAAGTCCGTGTATAAAACCTGCCCCAAATCATATCTGCTACTCGTAAGGACTCATCGTTGTCGTATTAGTTAGCTTTAGTATTTCAAAGTCTAGAGTTGTGTTTATTCGCATCGTGCAAAGAGTAAAAAGAAAAAAAGCAACCACCAAGAGTACCCATCACCAGATTGTCATGACCTTCATTTTCGTTACTAACATCCTATGATAAGTCTTCTTACATAGTAATACTTACAAATATATGTGTCATTTCTAGTTGACGCTACAATTATCATTCTAAATAGTTCGAAACCAGTAAAACTCAAGCGGTCATAGTAAATATCCAGATCTGTCCTAGTGCTTCGATTGTTCCGAATTAAGTCATTTTCTTTGATTGATGTACATTTGTATTGCGGTTGTCAGCCTATATAGTAATATCACTGAATTGTACTCCAAACTTAGTAACCCATTGCGGAAACAATATCATTTTCCCATATTGTATCGAAAATCTATTACATCTAATTACAACATGAGACAAATTTTAAAACCATGATACATCACATGCTTGTCCAGGGATCATATACATTTCACAATACAGTTTGTAAAAACAATCTCTGTACTTAGAACATTGATTCAAATGGATCAGATACAGGTATTATACATACATTGGCATACAGAGACCACCTTCTGGGGTGTGTCATAAGTCAGTTACCCAAGAAGAATTGAAGCTCCTCATCAAAATTAAGACCCCTCTCATGAGACTAATGAACCTACTAATAGAAAATTCCGAAAGGAAAGTTCTTAAGATAACTGTAGAAGTGGATGCTCTGGAGAAGGAGATATCAGATCTGAATAAAACGGAGGGAACAAAAAAGAATTATGAGATCTTAAATAATATCTTGGAAAAATATGAAGAGGACATCAAACAGAGAAAAGCACGCAAACTAAGACGTGATGAGCAAGATTATACCTCTGGGAGGGTGTTTACATTTGCTAAAAGATACGATGCTTTGATTAATAACAATACCCTCTCTAAAAACAATAAGACTCCATCCATGAGCAGTATAGATACGGCGTCCTCTAGTAATGTATCAGTGAGTGGAGAGGAGGGGGCAACTAATGCCAGTGCAGATACACTGGACAACAATCCATCGTCTTTTTTTAAAAGAGGTCCAAGTGATCAGAATGGGGAATTCGAGACAACGAGATCAAAGAGTAGATATGGTGGTAAAACCAAGAGAGGAAAAAGGGGAGGTAAGAAAACCAGACGAAAGGGCACATTACCAAACACGTTACTGGAAGGCCAATCAAGGGAAGTGACGGGTAAAAATGATATTCAAGTGATTAATTTGTCAGACTTTAACCTAACGGAGGATGTATCATCTGTCTTATGTAAAGGCCTTAATTTTTGTCCGACTAATAGAATTGATATCAATAGTGTAAAGATTGACATTTACAAGTTTGTTCGTCAACTAAAAATAAAAAAGTTTTTCTCTGCTAATGTCTCAGCCCCGAATTTTCAACCATCTCCAGTTGTTGGTGATATTACTATTCAAGATGTACACGCTACTAGATTACTGTTATCGATAACGGAACAAGAGAATGACCCTGTAACTCTACACCAAGTCTTGCAAGATTTGGAGTGTTGCACCAATTTGAGTGAGGATAGTGGACTCAAAAAGAAGTCCAAGTGGACACCACAGTTGGGGAGTGGGAGTAACATTGATGCGTTTTACAGGAGTGTTAATAAAGAACTTGACATCCTTGAGAATAATATACGCGAATCCAAGCCTCCATACCCTCAGGACAATTTGTCTTTTAGAGAGAGAAGTGCCCTTAAATTGCTATCTAAAAACACCTCCCTTGTAGTGAAAGAAGCAGACAAAGGGGGGAACGTCGTTCTGATGAATAGGACAAAGTATAATGAGGAGATTATGGGGCAACTCAACAACGAAGTTTGGTATGCTAAATTACCACATAACCCGATGTTCACGATTGTGGCTAAGATTAACAACTATCTTAAAATCTGGCATCAGGCAACTCTTTTGAATGATACAGAATTTAAATATCTTACTGTACATCGACCACGCTTTCCCTGTATTTACACACTGCCAAAAGTTCACAAGTGTCTCCTATCTCCACCAGGGAGGCCTATTATCTCGGGAATAGGTGGGCCGACTGAGAAACTGGCTGAATTTGTAGATCTTTTTCTCCAACCGTATGTCTTAAATCTACCCTCGAACATCAGGGACACAAAACACATTTTAAATATACTGAATGACTTTGAGTGGGAACCAGACATGATGTTGGTCACGATGGATGTATGCTCCCTATGCACAAATATAAATCATGATTTAGGGCTTAAGGCCCTTGAGTTTTTCCTACACAGGAGACCGGTAGAATTATTGGAGCATACCAATATGATATTAATGATGTCAAGACTAATTTTGGAAGAAAATGTCTTCCTTTTTGAAGATCAATGGTATAAGCAAACCTGTGGGACCGCTATGGGTTCGAAATTTGCGCCGTCGTTTGCCTGTCTGTTTATGGGGTGGGTAGAGGCGGTGCACGTTTGGGGCCCAGGCGGTGCAAATTGGCACCCCCATATACATTACTATGGAAGGTACATAGACGACCTCATACTTATATGGACTGGTAGTGAGGCTGAACTCTTGGCCTTTTTTGCCTACATGAATGACAATGTGTACAACATGACCTTTACCATTGAATACTCTAAGGAACGAATTAACTTTCTCGATCTAACCCTGTATGTGAAAGATAACAAACTGTGTAGTAAGCTCTTTAGAAAAACTACGTCCTGCAATGCTGTTCTACATAATGACAGTGCACACCCCAGATCCACAGTCACCGCAATTCCATATGGTGAACTTTACAGGGCCCGACGTAATTGCAGTGAGGAAGGCGAGTTTCTGGAGTGTGTAACAGACATTGAAGGGAGATTCCTTAGGAGAGGATATGGACCCGAGGTCTTACGTAGAGCAAAGAACAGAGTTCTTAGATTGAATAGACATGAGACACTGAGTGCCAAATCCCATGTGAATAAGAAAAATAAAGACAAGGTGAGATTGATTACCGACTATAACCCCTGGTCATCTAAGGTTTACCAAATACTGAAAAAATACTGGTTCCTGCTGAGTTCTGATCAAACTCTAAAGGATTACATAAACTCACGACCCTCCATATCCTATCGACGTGGCATGACGATCAAAAATATGATCAGTCCCAGTTACCCAAAGTTAGCAGAGAAGACCCCGAATTGGTTACATCTACTTGCAAAAGGTTCGTTCCGGTGTGGTGACTGCAGTATGTGTAGGATGTCACGACATGGAACATTACAATTCACATATAATGGGTCTAAAACTTATCAGATAAAAACACACATTGACTGTAACACCACTTACGTGGTTTATGCGATAACATGCAAATGTGAGCGAGTATATATTGGCAGTACTATACGCAGACTTAAAGACCGTATGGCAGAACATTTTAGGGCACTTAAGAACAAAGATATGAGACATCCCCTGACAGCCCATGCTATGGAATGCGGATCACAGAGTGAACATCTGACTATGTCGTTTCACGGGATTGAAACAATGCCCCAAAATGTGAGGGGAGGAGACAGGGAGCTCAGACTTAGACAACTCGAAGCTAGATGGATAATGCAGGTCCATGCAGTTGAGAGGGGTCTTAATTTTGATGACGAGCTTCAATTCTTCTTGGGTAACTGACTTATGACACACCCCAGAAGGTGGTCTCTGTATGCCAATGTATGTATAATACCTGTATCTGATCCATTTGAATCAATGTTCTAAGTACAGAGATTATTTTTACAAACTGTATTGTGAAATGTATATGATCCCTGGACAAGCATGTGATGTATCATGGTTTTAAAATTTGTCTCATGCTGTAATTAGATGTAATAGATTTTCGATACAATATGGGAAAATGATATTGTTTCCGCAATGGGTTACTAAGTTTGGAGTACAATTCAGTGATATTACTATATAGGCTGACAACCGCAATACAAATGTACATCAATCAAAGAAAATGACTTAATTCGGAACAATCGAAGCACTAGGACAGATCTGGATATTTACTATGACCGCTTGAGTTTTACTGGTTTCGAACTATTTAGAATGATAATTGTAGCGTCAACTAGAAATGACACATATATTTGTAAGTATTACTATGTAAGAAGACTTATCATAGGATGTTAGTAACGAAAATGAAGGTCATGACAATCTGGTGATGGGTACTCTTGGTGGTTGCTTTTTTTCTTTTTACTCTTTGCACGATGCGAATAAACACAACTCTAGACTTTGAAATACTAAAGCTAACTAATACGACAACGATGAGTCCTTACGAGTAGCAGATATGATTTGGGGCAGGTTTTATACACGGACTTGCACATTCAAAGATGGCGCGGATTTTCACTAGAGAACTACACCGCAAGCGGTTATCCCCTTTTTTATTTTTGTATACCGGATGTGGGTATATTAAGGAACTCCAACATGGCGCGGGTGCTGAACGCCAGAAACCCTTGCATGGAGGACGAGATATAGTCACAGGTGAGACTCTTCACAATTGGTTATCTCTCGTGGCGGTGTTAATTCACCGAACACGAGTTGCGCTTTAGTAATGGGTATGGGTCGTGTAACACGTAATTATATCGATAAGAGACTGTTGCTATCTTAGTGGGTGAATCCTTACTTTTAATATGGTTCAGTTGCGGGGCGGAGAAAGACTGTACCTGGCTTATCGATGTGCTTGTCTCTAATGATAACGGAAACGTGCATTTCCTAAACAATAGGACCTTGTCTGTTTAAACTACAGGAGGAAAATACCCTAATAATATAAGATGGAGAGAGACTGATTTTGCTATCCACGGGCCGAATTAACGTGAAATAGAGTGAGTAATTTATGTCAATAGACTGAGTTTTGGCTTTTGAACGTATATATGGATAGTAGATCTAAGTTTTAAATTGTGGTTTTATTTGATAGCCAAGAGGATAACTGAATCCCCATGACGCTGTGGCAGGGGTGTTGAATAAGAGAATTAAGAGTGAACTGATTTATTCAAGGTACCCATGTTTCGCTCACAACTTTGGGTGAGCATGATGTTGTATGTGGGGCTATCTCTCTCTAGCCTGAGCTAATAGGTTTTTTAGATAATTCTTTGGACTATGAACACTGGACTCTTAATATTGCGTTGGTGTGAATCACACATATAAATGAACTTATGGTGGTGGTTTCTCTTTATTAGCACTAACTTTATACTCTGTTTGTGGTGATCAATATGTATTTATATGGTTTTAGTGCACCTTGTGTTGTCTCCTGGTGATAGCTCAACAGCTTTCTGATGCTGATAATTCACCACTCCTTACTTTTGGGATATCTCAAAATCTGATCTCTTGGGTAACAATGGTTTTGAAAACAGACAACTATATGTTAAGGTTTTTTTAAAATCATAAAATTATATTGTTCTAGCCTTGAAGAAGTCTGTGGATTAACTCCTTATCAGACGAAACACGTGTCGGCTAGGAGGTTTTGTGAACAATCAACATATGAAATAAAGAAAGAAAAAGAAGAAAACAAACAGCGACTTGTGATCTGTCAATTGGCTGTAAAGTGATATTTGTGTTAGCTCAGGATAATTTTTGTGTTGTATATGAGGGCATTGACTGGTTCATGCCTGCTGTGTTTAGATTGGTGGCCTAAACTCTATCCTTTGAGCTTTTATATTTGTTCTTTTAGATTACTATCACTGTTACCCGGCGCAAATACAACCCAGCCATCAATTCCTCTGTGTGCTGTTTATCATGTCGACCGGCATCTATGTGGTCACTCCATTCGATCAAACCAGACTTTACGTCTCCGTCACCTTCATCTCGTTCCCTGATCAGGCAGTTAATAACAAAACGTAGGATGTAGTTCTTAACTCCTACCTTTCTGTGTAACATGGCTTGTGCTATACAATCGGGATCCTTTCCCGTTCTGATGAAACGGTACATTTTATCTAGGTGCTCTTTCATGTCTGGTAATCCGTCCAAATATGCGACGGCTTGTCTTAGTCTTAGTGATATCACGAGCATTGAACCCTTTCCTGGTTCTGGGTCGTCTATACATTGGGGAATTGCTACATCTACAGTAGGCGCCCCTCCTACTGCTCCGGGCCCTACGTCGTCTTTCACGAGTTGCTGGAGCTGATCCGCTGCTGGAGGCGGAGGGAAATCTGCGTTTGCATAGGTAGGGGCTCGTCTAGATACGAGGAAATGAACGCCTCGGATGCTGTCGGCTTTATTCTACGTGCTCTATATGGTACAGGTGGTGGCGTTCGCGACCTACTGGGTCTTTCCGGGGTGGTCACTCTAGCTAGTTCTTCTGAGAGGACGGGATAAATACCAGTAACGACAGTATTTCTTTCTCTATCAGTCTGTTCAGTTTTGACCCGTTCCCCCTCCTCCCGCAGTTCTTTTTCTTTGGCTTTTTCCGCTGCTTTTTTAGTTCTCTCTACTTTATTGAATTCTTTCTCTGTTCTCCTATGTGACTCTTTGCGCCATAACTCAATGGCATCTTTATGAGAGGGTCTTGCCTTCTTTTTCCATAGCGCTTCCTCTACTCTCATAATGCATTCTGAATCCCATGTCCCCGAGACAGGCCATCTATACTTCTCCTCTAAATCCTTCGTGTAATGCACCCATAAGTCTAAAAACAAAATGGCATCTAGCCCATGCTTATTGTACATATAATGACCAGGTGTGTCTCTAGGTGGGATGTTAACTGACTCTTCTAGTATACCTTTTCTGGTCCCTATCTGACGCAATTTTGAAAACAGCGGCATGGTGAAACCAACCCAATGAAAACACAATATACACAAAATAGACTGACTAAACAATCATTCACATTAAAACACTCAACCACTAAAACAGATACAGTCTAAACTGATACAGAGAGTTACACATGTACTTGAAAACAATTAACTTTATGCACTGTAATACAGCACAACCATACCGGTCTCATAAATGAGACACGTCTTTACCGTGCTCACGTATAACGTGAACCCGTCTTTACCGTGTTCATATAAAATGAACCCGTCGTTACCGTGTTCATATAGAATGAACCCGTCTTGAAAACTGTATGCGTTCCCCATAGTGGTACTCACCGGGAAGCAGAACTTGAAGGCCTCGGAAACTTGATATTGCGCATGCGCGGAACAGGTGGACCTCTGGAGACCTCGGACCTTGCTTTCTCACAGGCTAGGCTCTGGATGGGATGATCCGCGATCCTCACCGCCTCGTATGGATGCCTGGTCGCAGTCCGTCCTCCTCCGTGGGCCTGAGGGAGTAAGCGGGAAATCCCGATGGCGTGTACACTTTGGAGTCCGTCACGGCTGTAGCAGGGGGCAAGGGCTGGACCTACATCACCGGCGAGTGGGGAAAGGGATACGTCCCTATTCGGGCGCCATTATGTGGTAAATAAAATATTACCCTGTCATAATTTCTAGACATAAACAAAGCATCATGCATTAAATGAGAGGCAGAGTCCGTGATGTCCGAATTAAAGGGCTTTATTCCAATAACTCGAGTTAAGGGAGAATCTGTTCCATCACCACTGAGGTTCAGGAAGGGTCTTCTAAACATTATTTACAGAATACATATTTATACGTTTAATCTTGTACATAGGGAGGAGCGCTCGAGGCAGAGCAAGAGAGAAAAGAAGATAAGAGCATGTGGGCGTGCATGAGGGTGTACACTTGATGAGTCATAGGTGAGTCATAGGTGGGTGGGCTTATAGAGGAGGAGTTGAATAACCAGCTTGAACTTTGCCCTACTTGTGTGCGCAACTTGATCATGACGTGCAATTGACGTGTAACTGGGGGAAGAGCTGACTTTCGTTCTAGTAGGAAGGCCTTCGGTGTCAAAGCGACCGGCACGTCTGGTATTATCTGATATCTTAAGTCAGGGAATGTATTGTCTGAAGCAAAGGTCGCTCATCACTAAGAGCCAGAGAGGGCATATATTTCTTCGTTCATTGCGTGGGGGCCGTGGGCTTTCTATGGATGCGAGTTCTGTAAATCACTTAAACGGGGACAGAAAGGCTGGGCCCTATCTCTGCAGACGGGTTCTGTTTACCTTCTTCACCAGGCAGGAATGTGATTCTGTAGAGCAAGCAGATAACTGTAATGCAAAACACTGTCTTGGCACCCCTTGCTGGGCTTCTCTCAGCTGAGCCAGAAGTATGCGAGGTCAGGGATACGTAACTGCAGCTCTCAGAGTGTCTGAGCCATGAAAACCCTAATTCAAAGACTGGTTCAGACTGAGCCACAAAATGGGTTCATGTTGATATTAAAAGTGCACAATGCAATACACATGGGCCTTAATGCTAACCTAACGTTTCTTACATGGGAGACTTGATGACTGGCATCCTAATGCAGGACGTAATTGCAGAGGCCTTGTAATTCAGGCCACTACGGGAAAATGCATGGGTGACATGCATATACACTAAACGCAGGGTGCACGCAGGGGACATATTGGTCATGCAAAATTTCATTTTCCTCATCTTGACCGTCAGCTGCTGTTTCCTTGCTGAGGGTGATTGAGATTTCAGTCGGGGCTCTCCTTTCTCCACCACCATTGCCACCGGCACCCCCTCAACCCCGCCTTTCTTCTTGAGTGTTGCCGCTTTCGAAGAGTTTGTTTTCGGGGCCATTGCTCCTCTATGACGTTGCCAACCTTTTCTCCTTCCCCTCCTCTGATCCCAGAGCGTGCCTTCTACTTGGTTGCCACCTCTGTTTCCAGCTCTGTTTCCGATCCTCGGTCTCACGCGGAACTCCGCTCCACTCCGCAGCCCTCCGCAGCCTTGTTCGCAAGCCCCGCCCACCAGCGAACGCAAACGCGGGTTGCCGGCTGCAGGTAGAAAGAGCAGCAGCGGCTAGCGCCAGAGCCCGGAACAAATACCTTGCCGAGCTGCAACAAGTAAGCGGGAACATCATTCTTCTTTATTCATGTTTTCATCCTCATCTCATGCTTGGTTCTCTCTTGGCTGCCGAATTCGTGATTTCGCCATTTTAGGGCATCAACGCGTCCTCATTGCTCTGCTGCTTACAGCCACTGCTATGCGGCCGCCATCTTGCCTCCGTACCGGGATTCCATTGATACCAGGGATCCTTCTTCCTAAGTCAGGGTAAGGGGGCAACACCCTTTGATAACCCCTGCTCAACCCTGTGGTAACATAGCATGAGCAGACAGGCCTATCTCAGAGGCAGTGTGTGAAGCATTTATAACCGTACACAATAACTCAGTGAAGCCACTACAAAGGGACACCACACAAGTAGCTATAGAAAAATAAGTATCTTTTATATAAGCTTAACACAAGGCTCAAAAGCAATCAAGAAGCCACAATGCACGTAAATACAGATTCACTTAAAAACCAATAAAAGCACTCAAAAGCGTGTAAAACAAACTTAGTTAGAGGCTGGGGTCATCCTCACAAGGAAGCCACGGTGATGACAGGCGGACTCGCAGCTGCCACAGCTCCCAGCTGTAGCGATCCACAGAGTGCACTCACAGTATTCCTGGGACAGGGCCTCAAGGCGGGCACCCAGCGGCACAAGCAGGTGATAACTAGATCCTCGATGTGGTGACTAGTGCAGGAACTCAGCGGCACAGCTCCTCAGCTGCAGCAGCCCACAATAGTGATAGCAATAATTCTCGTAGGACGACAAATGCGGGAACTCAGTGGCACAGCTCCTCAGCTGCAGCGGCTCGCGATTGCGATGATTCTCGTAGTACAGAAAATGCGGGCACTCAGCCGCACAGCTGCTCGGCTGCAGCGGCCCACAGTAGCGATAGCGATGATTCTCGTAGCACAGCAAATGCGGGCACTCAGCGGCACAGCTCCTCAGCTGCAGCGGCCACAATGGTGATGTGATGACTTTGGTAACACAGGCAAATGCGGGCTCTCAGCGGAAAGAGCTCCTCAGATGCAGCGGCCCACAATAGTGATAACGATGACTTAGGTAACACAGGCAAATGCGGGCTCTCAGCGGCAACAGCTCCTCAGCTGCAGTGGCCCACAATAGCGATGCGATGGCTTTGGTAACACAGGCAAATGCAGGCTCTCAACGGCAACAGCTCCAAAGCTGCGGCAGTCCACAATAGCGATAATGATGACTTTGGTAACACAGGCAAATGCGGGCTTTCAGCGCCAACAGCTCCTCAGTTGTGGCGGTCCGCAATAGCGATGCAATCACTTTCAGCCCGCGTTTCCCACAGTAGAACCAGAGGCTCTGGAATTCTTAACAGAGGCCTCACCTGCGAGTAGAATCCCTCTCAAGTAGGAATCCGGACGGCTGATGGGTGAAGTCTTATGTCCCTAAGACTTCAGCAGGAGGCAAGCTCAAATCAGGCCCTTGGGTAGTTGCTTCAGCAAGATGGATGAAAGTTTCAAAGTCCTTTCCCTCTAGTTACACGGACAGAGGTTCGTCTTGACATCCAGAAGTAACACACAGTGTAGGGGTTTCATCACAGATCTTTATACCAAAAGTCTTTGTTCTCAAAAAGTCACAAATCCCTGAACCCAACCAGAACCATTTGATGTCGTCCTGGAGCACTTTATTTACGAGGCGGCATCCTGCCTTTCAGGAAGAGGGGGTCTGCCATCAGACACACAGTGGGTGGTGGAGCCATTATACACCTTGCCAGGCACAGCCCTGCACAGATCAAAGGGTCACCTCTCCACATACTCCAACTGCAGATCTCTCTATTTAATCCAGGTCGGCCTCAGCCTGCCCTGACCTTTTAAAACCAGACATCCAATACAAATAACAGCAGAGCACACGGGAAGGCTTAGGCAAGAAAATACCTACTTCCCAAGAGTGGTAGTTTTAAACACAGAATATAACAGTAACTGTCACTAAAAGATGCACTTTAATAGTTGGAGCTCAGGCATACCAAATTCGACTTTCCTATCATGTTCATTGGGTCAATTACGATAGGGAGCATTCGTGCTGTGGCACTGAATGGCAGTGACACAGCTCCCAGAGCATCGAACACCAGCAAAACACAGAGGAGACAGAAGCGAAAAATGGAAGGGAGACCCACGCCAATGGTGCCAGTTCTAACACGCATCCCCTCCAGCTGAAATGTGGGGAGAACTACCCACCCACTTGGGAGTTCTCATCACTAAGGCGGAAAAATCTAGACAAACTATCAGCATTGGCGTGTTCTGTACCAGGGCGGTGTTCCACCGTAAAGTCCATACCCTGTAGGGAACTGGACCACCTCAACAACTTGGGATTCTCTCCCCTCATCTGCATCAACCATCTGAGGGGCCTGTGGTCGTTCTCAACCTGGAAGTGAGTACCAAACAGGTATGGTCTCAGCTTCTTCAGTGTCCGGACCACAGCAAATGCCTCACGCTCAATTGCACTCTACCTCTGTTCCTGTGGAAGTAACCTCCTACTAATGAAAGATACAGGTCGGTCTAGGCCCTCCTCATTGATCTGTGACAGAACGGCACCCACACCATGCTCGGAAGCGTCTGTCTGGACAACAAATTATTTTGAAAATTTGGGCGCCTGAAGTACCGGTGGGGTGCACATGGCAGTCTTCAGGGCGTCAAAAGCTTTCTGACAGGTGTCAGTCCAGTTCACAATCTTTGGCTGCTTCTTAGAAGTCAGCTCCATCAAGGGTGCAACAATGTTGCCATACCCCTTGACAAACCTCCTGTAATAACCTGTGAGTCCTAAAAAGGCTCTCACCTGCCCTGGGTCTTTGGGGGCTCCCAAGCCAGGATGGTTTTAATCTTGGGCTGTAGGGGCACCACCTGGCCACTCCCCACCTGGTGTCCCAAGTACACCACAGAACACTGCACAATCTAGCATGAACTTGCCTTGATTGTGAGGCTTGCTTTTCACAGTGCCTTCAACACTTCCCCAGAGGTGGCGCAGATGGTCCTCCCATGAGGAACTAAACTCTGCAATGTCATCCAGGTAGGTGGCGCTGAAATCCTGCAGCCCAACCAACACCCTGTTGACCAACCTCCGCAAGGTGGCAGGGTCCTTCTTCATCCAAAAGGGTATCACCCGGTATACACCCGTTACGACGCAACTTTTACTCCGCACTACCATTACAACGCGGGCATTACAACGCATGACATTACAACGCATTGCGCTGGGGGGCGCTCTAGGATAAGAGGTAAGTTTAATTTACTATCCAACACCTTCCCTAGGGTCCACGGGGACTGGAGTTAGAATAGTAAATTATACTTACCACTATCCAGCACCCCAAAGCGCTATGCGTTGTAACGGTATTCGTTGTAAATACCGCGTTGTAATGGTATGCGGAGTAAAAGTATGCGTTGTAACGTCATACATCCGTATCACCCAGAACTGTAATGCCCATCTGGTGTGATGAATGCTGACCTCTCCTTTGACCCGTCAGTCAAGGTGATCTGCCAATGCCCAGATGTCAAATCAAACGTGCTGAGGTACCGTGCAGCCCCTAGCCGATCTATGAGCTTATCAGCTCTGGGGATTGGGTGCATGTAAGTCTTCGTGACTGAATTGAGACCTCGGTAGTCCACGCAGAACCGAAGTACTGGGGTGTCACCAGTCGCTGCAGCTTTGGTACCAGGACCACAAGGCTGGAACTTGGGCTGCTAGAGGATTCAATCACCCCTAAAGCAAACATTTTGGAGACCTCCTCCTTAATGTATGCCCTGACCCGGTCAGTTACTTGGTAAGTCTTGTGCTTCACAGGAGGACTGTCCCCAGTGTCTACGTCATGGACGCACCAATCAGTGACACTAGGCACCAGGAAGAACAGATCACTGAATTGCCCCAACAGTTGGCGACGATCACCCTGCTGCTCAGGGGTCAGTGTGGTGGAGAGGACTACACTCTCCACTGACCCATCTTGCTCCTTTGCTCACAGGAGGTCAGGAAGAGGCTCACTCTCCTCCTCCATCCCAGCATCTGTTGCCAGAAGCATGTCCACTTCAGACCTCACAAAGTGGGGCTTCAGGCGGTTAACATGTAGGACCGCAAGGGGTTCCTGGGAGACCGCAAGTCCACCATGTAGGTAACAGGACTCTTGCGCTCCACCACCACATAGGGGCCGGTCCACTTATCCTGGAGCGCACAGGGTTCAACTGGGGCCATGACCCAAACCTTTTGACCAGGCTGAAACTCAATCAGAGTGGCATTCTGATCATGCCAGCGTTTCATCTCATCCTGGCTGGCTTCCAGATTTTCCTCAGCAAGTTTTCTGAAACGCTGAGTCTGGTTCCTGAAGGCCAGCATGTGACTAAACGCTTCCTGGGGAGGTTTCCTGGGAGATTGCTCCCAGCCTTCCTTGACCAGACTCAGAGGCCCTCTTACCGGGTGACCATAGAGCAGTTCAAAAGGACTGAACCCTAGTGAGTTCTGGGGCACCTCACGGTAATCAAACAGCGGGCAGGGCAAGAGGACATCCCACTTATGCCTCATGGGCTCCTCTAGGCCCATAAATATTGCTCTCAAGGGTCCGGTTGAATCTCTAAACCACGCCATTACCGTGGCGGTGGTGAGGAGTCGTAAATTTGTAATTTACCCAACGCTCCTCCCACAGAAACTTCATATATTTGGAAATGAAGTTAGTACCCCAATCAGCCACCATCTCTCTGGGGAATCCCACATAGGAGAAAATCCCCATCAGTGTACGTCCTACCATGGGAGCCGTCACTGTCCTGAGGGGGGTGGCTTCAGGGTACCAGGTGGCATGGTCCTCCAATACCAAGATGAACCTGTTGCCCATGGCTTCATTGGGGTCCAGAGGCCCCACAATGTCAATGCCCACTCGCTTGAATGGGGTACTAACAACTGGAAAGGGCTGGAGTGGGGCTTGATCTTTCCACCACTCATCCCATTTGCCTGGGAAGTTACACATGTCCTGCAGTGAGCATGTGAGATCCTGTGCATCTGGGGCCAATAAAAGTGGGTGACCAGCCTCTCGAAGGTCTTGGTCTGCCCCAGATGTCCGGCCAATGGCACATCAGGAGCCAACCCCAGTAGGAAAGCTCTGATCATCTGCTGCCTGGGCTGCAGCCTGTTGCCGCAGCCCCTCAATAGAAGGGCACATTCTCTGCTGTTCACAAAATTCCTCCCTGGTGGGCCCTCCTTCCTGCTGCCATTGTGTCAGCTCAGGCAGGTCACCCAGTTCAGCTACTTGTTCCCCTGTAGGCTCCAGGTCATCCCCCTAAGGTCTGCTCCCTCCTGGACCATGGGAACCATGGGGGCCATTTTCCCGTGCCCCCTACCCCTTCTCTTTAAGGCAGGGGCCAGGGCCAACTTTCAGGCTCCAGGTCCTTCTGAACATCCTTACTGGCTGCCATGGACCGAGTGGTCGCCACACCCACTCAGGCAGACCCAACATTTCCAAGTGAGATTTCCTCTCCACCATAGCCCACGAGGAGTTCTCTAAATTGTTGCCCAAGAGACAGTCTACCGGCTTGGCTGGCCTCACAGATACTTGAAGAGTTCCTGAGACCCCCCCCCACATAAAGGGAACTTGAGCCAACTCACACTGGCTCTCAGGGTTGTCTGCTGACACTACTGGGCAGAATGCATGGAGGACAGCCTGCTCTTTGGACACCAACCGGGAGCTGACAGCAGTCACACTAGCTCCTGTGTCCCTATGAGCCTCCACCCTATGGCCATTGATGGCCACCCAATGCCTGTACACCTTGGTGTTAGCAGGCAGTGCAAGGTTAGGGACCTTCTCAAAGTCTCCTAGCGAGACCAGGGTCAATTCTATGGGATCCCACCCAATTTGGGCACCCATCTCCTCCCCTCCCAGGGCTACACTGGCAATCTGGCGGAGGGTGCACGGGGTGGTGCATTGGAGTCCCTCTGGGTACACTGGGGATCATAATACCGGTGGCCCACTCGACCAGACTTAAAGAAAGTAAGAGGCTCCCTCTGAACAGGCCTACGTATCAGGCACTGGTTTCTGCTCAGGGGAGGCTGGGACACCACTCCTTGGTTCCCTGGGGAATTACTTTGGGGCCCTCTCTGGAACTCCCTCTGTTTACCCTTGCCCCCCCACTTCTCTGCTGGAGACCCCTCCCACCTTTGGCAAAGTCTCCCACAGGACCCTTGCGAACCTGGGTGCTCACCCAGCGGTCCGCCTCTTCAGCAAGCTTCCTAGGGTTAGTTATCTTGCTATCAATTCGGTGCTGGCGGAGCTCTGGATAACAGTTACTAGATAAATGCTCCCATGCAAACAAATCATACAATTGCTCAAAAGTTTCCACTTTGCTACCCTTTTCCCAGTGATCCATTTCTCTGCAAAAAAAAACACATATTCAACCCAAGTGGTACCCTCTAACTTCTTACAGGTTCTAAATCTCTGCCTGTACATTTCTGGGGTCAAACTATATGGCATCATCAAGGCCTCTTTCATATGGGCATACACCATCCTGCTCTCTTGAGGCAGATCCAACACGGTATCCCTCCCATCACTCACAAAGAGTCCCCACAACCCCGCTCCCCAATCCTTCTCAGGGACCAGGTGGTACACCATGGCTATCTCATATGCGGCAAACCATTGCCCAATATCCTCACTCTTATGGAAATCCTTGATGACATCCTTGGGTATGTAAACTCTACTCTCGGTAGGTACTAAAGGTATGCTGTCACCAGAGGGGGAGATCTCTAAACTCTTAGCCTTGATCTCCAACTCCCTCAATGCTCTCTGATGCTCAAGTTTCATTTTCTCAAGTTCAAATGCCAACCTGTTAGTCTCAATATCCAACTTTTTACTCTCTAGGTCCTTCTGACCTTCCAATTTGGCCATCTCCAAACTATGCTTCCTATCTCTCTCTGTTCTCCATCTCTTCTGGAGACAGACTCTTTGAGGACACACTAGTACTTGGATTGGAAAGTGCTTTACCTCCCACTAAATCCACTTCGTCATCCTGCTACCCTCCAGCATTCTCTCCCTCATTCCTAGCGCACTCTCTCGCTTCTAACCAGGCCTTAAGGGTCTTCTGATACTCCTCCTTCCTAGAGAGACCCGCAACAGGGACTGTGAATTCCTTGCAAAAAGACTTTAGCTGTTTGTTTGAGATCCTACGAAGTATTGGACGTTGTCCTACCCATTGTAGACATTACTGGCAATTACAATCAACAATAGAACAAAATCAACCTGTATGTGGTTGCACCTAGGTCTACACTCCCTAGTAGCGTACACCAGTTATTGTATGTGGATCATAAATCAAAGTCCTGATCCCCACCGCTGACCACGAATGTTAAAATGGGCATCTAGTTGGCAGCGGCTGGCGCCGAGGTCCAAATAGGGATCCTTCTTCCTAAGTCAGAGTAAGTGAGCTACACCCTTTGATAACCCCTGCTCAACCCTGTGGTAACGTAGCATGAGCAGACAGGCCTATCTCTGAGGCAGTGTGTGAAACATTTATGACTATACACAATAACGCAGTGAAGACACTACAACGGAACACCACACAAGTAGCTATGGAATAATAAGTATCTTTATATAAGCTTAACACAAGGCTCAAAAGCGAACAAGAAGCCACAATGCACGTAAATACAGATTCACTTAAAAAGCAACAAAAGCACTCAAAGCGTGTGAAACGAACTTAGTTCGAGGCCGGGTCTCCACGAACCGGTGATGCACAATGTACCTGAGGTTTAAAGGAGCTTGGCACGCAGTCTCCCAAGGAAGCCGCGGTGATGACAGGCAGACTTGCAGCGGCCCCAGCCCCCAGCTGTAGCTGTCCGTGACGTGTACTCACGGTATTCATGGGACGGGGCCTCAAGGCGGGCCCGCAGGTGATAACAAGAACCTTGATGTGGTGACTAGTGCGGGCACTCAGCAGCACAGCTCCTCAGCTGCAGTGGCACACAATAGTGATAGCGATGAATCTCGTAGGACAGCAAATGCGGGTGCTCAGTGGCACAGCTCCTCAGCTGCAGCGGCCCACAATAGCTATACGATGACTTTGGAAACACAGGCAAATGCGGGCTGTTAGCGGCAACAGCTCCTCATCTGTGGCGGCCCACAATAGCAATAACAATGACTTTGGTAACACAGGCAAAGGCGGGTTCTCAGCGGCAACAGCTCCTCAGCTACGGCTGCCCACAATAGCAATGCAATTACTTTGGTAACACAGGAAATGTGAGCTCTCAGCGGCAACAGCTCCTCAGCTGCGGAGGTCCACAATAGCGAGGCTCTGTAATTCTTGACAGAGGCCTCACCTGCGAGTAGAATCCCTCTCAAATAGGAATCCGGACGGCTGATGGGTGAAGTCTAATGTCCCTGAGACTTCAGCAGGAGGCAAGCTCAAATCAGGCCATTGGGTATTTGCTTCAGCAAGATGGATGAAAGTTTCAAAGTCCTTTCCCTCTAGTTACACGGACAGAGGTTTGTCGTGACATCCAGAAGTAACGCACAGTGTATGGGTTTCAGCACAGATCTTTATACTTCAAAAGTCTTTGTTCTCAAAAGTCACAAATTACTGAACCCAGCCAGAACCAGTTTTGTGTCGTCCTGGAGCACTCTATTTACAAGGCAGCATCCTGCCTTTCAGGAAGAGGGGGTCTGCCATCAGACACACAGTGGTAGGTGGAGCCATCATTCACCTTGCCGGGCACAGCCCTGCGCAGATCACAGGGTCACCCGCCCTATACTCCAACTGCAGATCTCTCTATTTAATCCAGGTTGGCCTCAGCCTGGCCTGACCTTCCAAAAGCAGACAGCCAATACACATAACAGCAAAGCTTTGACTTTCCTATCCCGTTCCTTTGGTCAATTAGGATGATACCAGTCAATTCACAATAGGGAGCATTCGCGCTGTGGCACTGAATGGCAGTGGCACAGCGCCCAGAGCATCTAACAACAGCAAAACACAGAGGAGACAAAAGCGAAAAATGGAAGTGAGACCCATGCCAATGGTGCCAGGTCTAACACATACACTTCTGTGAAGAGTTTGATGTTGGGGTTGAGAAGGAATAGTCCTCCTGCTGTGCTGACACATAGGAGTAAATGAAGAGGTTGAGCTTTGGGGCAGAGAGAACATGCTCTTTATGCCTTGCGGGATACCCTGCGGTGAAGAGGTTGGCCATGACTAGTTTCTACACTGAGAAACTACTGAAAGTCCATAAGAACCTCAACCATGCCATGGGGAGGCTGTGTAAGAGTTCGCTGATCCTCAGAACATGTGCTCACTCTAGTGCCAGGATAGTTGATGCAGTGGGGTTGCTCTGTTGTGCACCCCTGAAACAGAGAGACAAGGAATCCAACAATACATAAACTCTCTGACTCACTATACCACCTTCTTGCTCGTAGACAATACATGGTCTGCAGATCTACTGTGGCTTGTATTGGCCCGCTATGTTCATCCTACACCTCATTTGTCCATGTTCACATCTTGTTCTTGCTATCTGTGCTAATATGCTGCTGCAGGCCTTCACTGCTCCTTTGATAAGTTATTTTAGTACAGCATGTCTAAGCTTGGGCCTCAATGCTCACATTCTTGGCATCTCTCAGTTTTGCATTTATTTGCCTGTTAATCTGGTGTTCAAAGCTGAATATATGATTTTAGGTAAGTGCTCCAGAACTGGATACTATACATGTGATGAGACTCTGGAAATGTTCACAATACCAAAGACAAGGCCTGCAAAAAACACACTAGGCTCCTAATGAGATTTCGAGATCAGGATACAGTGACCTAGAAGTAATTTCGAGAATTTAACATAATACTCATGATAAGGCCTCTAGATCTCATAAAAAATTAGGGGGCAGATGTAGGTATCCAAATACCGGTTGGTAACGGGTGAAAATACAGATTTTCGGCTGTTACTGACCAATATTTGGATACTGAGATGTAGGGGATGTCAAAATACAGATTCGGTAATTTTACAGAATCAGTCGTTTTACCGAATCGGTAAATTTACCTATTCGGTAAATTTACTGATTCGGTAAAATGACAGAATCTGTATTTTGACATGTAGGTAGCACATTAAACAGTGCTACAGGGCTTTAAGGATTCGTTATTTACCACCAACTATTAGTTGGTGGTAAATAATGAATTCCTATGTAAATGCAAATATGTGCATTTACACCTGTGCCATGTGGCACACATACATGCCCTTAGGGCATGTATGTGTGCCACATGGCACACAAGTACTAATCAGGGGTGCAACAGGGTGTCAAAGTGACACCCTGCCCCCCTTGAATTTTTCGGTAATTACCGAATCGGTATTTACCGATTTGGTAATTGACATTCATTCCTATGGGCCTCAAGGCCCATAGGAATGAATGGCAATTACCGAATCGGTACATACCGATTCGGTAATCACCAAATCTTACCGATTCGGTAAAAAATACCGAAAATTTACCTACATCAGATTTACCGATTTTAAAATACCGAATCTGTAAAATTCGGTATTTTAGAATCAGTACAAATGATTTACCTACATCTAGCCCTTGGTCTCTAGAAAAACACCACTCGACCTCCAGAAAGGGGCACCATGCTTAAGATGTGGTCTCTGTAACTGGACACAGTACTTACAATGAGGCCAGGGGCTTAGCTTCAGGGGGGCTGAGTGTTTGGGGTGTTACATTCACCTACTAAATGTATTTTCTGGTAAATAGTTGGGTACAGGTGCTTTCAGTTGTGTATTGTGAGATGTCAGTCGAATTTCACCAGGGATGTTTACATACACAGACAAAAGCACGTGCACACACTTTCTCCCTTTCAGTTTTGAAAGTCCTCAAAATATTGTTCTGTTTTACAAAATATTGTGTTTTCTCTTTCAGTACTTCTACCAATCGCATTCTTCTCCCTTTCCACTGCTACGTAGGCCCCTATCATGCACCCTGCTTCGCAAAATGTATTGAAAGATTATATGCCAGCCCGATTGTCGGAAAATCTGAAGCTCACTGCCCCCCCAAACATACTGACCAAACTACGCCACTGGATGAGGCTACCAAAACCAAGTACACACCTACAAATTAATCTTCAGAAATGGACACACTAGTCAAGGAGCGGCTTCTGGAACTAGGCTTAGCATTTGCCATATGAGACCTCCGGAACCAGACACAAAGTTCCAGAAGAGGCCACTAAAACAGAACACAATTCTTGATATGTGACACAGTACTTGAGTTGTGGCCTTATTGAAAGAGACCCCCTAATGTTACTCACTAGGTCGTACTTGTGGAACGAGGTTCGAGTCTGGCGGTCGGGTTCTCAATAAAGAACTCAGCTGTTTTGTTTGTTTATTCAGCCGTGAACTCTGATTAATTGAACGGACAGCCTCAAGATATTAACTAATGCTATTATGAAGAGAAAAGATTACTTTAGGGAAATCGAACGAAAAGAACACGAGTTAAACATAATTAAAAGGTAGGGCGAAGCATCACAGTACTGGAAAAAGCAGCAAGGAAATAATGCATAGTGTAAAGTGGGAACAAGGAACAATTTTAGGATTGAAAAAGAACGAGAGAGAATGCATGAGAGGAAAATGGAGAAGAAAACATTTTGGCTTTTTAATTAAAAAACATATATTCAAAGCCTTAGAGATACTACATGGACAGAATCAGAAAAAGACTTCCTTATTTGCATATGGACATGTGCCTGGTGGTGATATCTCATGTGACACCTCTCTAACTCCTTATTCAACCCAAAGGTGACAATACAACAAATTAACACAGAAAGCCGAGCCAAGGGTCTGCCTTCACTCTTAGAGCCTGTGCACAAGTTGAACCTTGGAAATGTTTGAATTAACATTTCGAACATTTGACATTAGTAGGTCACATGATAACGCTGCACTGAGTAGTACTTATTAAAAGTGATCGTTTTTAAACATGGATTTAGAACCATTTCTGCCACCATAACTACACTGGTGACAGTGCCATTAGTAAAATAAGAGGCAAGACTGTTGTTATGTGAACTCTGGCTGCATCCCAAGTAACATTATGGTCTATTCAATGAAACACAGCAGGTTTTTGTGCAGCTGGTATTCTGAAATCATGTATTTGAAAGTGCTTGTGAAATAAAATATATGCCTAAGATCACAAAATTAAACAGGGAAGGCACGATTTATCCAGGCTTTCTAATGTCACTTTGTAAAAATCATTCACTAAATGGATATGATTTTGTCTCCTTATTATTTTAAGGCTTTGTGTTACCTCTTTATGAATTTTTCTGCAATTTTCATATAACACAAACTGAACCGTAAGATATCGGAGCGCTTCATATCAGCAATATTTATATTCTTATCTACATTAAACAAGGCCACATTTTTGGGGGCATGAAGAGGTTAAGTGATTTGCCCAGAATCGCAGAATGTAGAGCAGATGTTGAGACTTGAACAGCTCTTGCCGTAAATGTCAGAACAGAGCGGTAGAGAAGAAGGGTAGAGCATTCGTTGCCTGCTGCCAGTGTCCTGGGTCACACATAGCTACCAAGGTTTCAGATTGCTTATGTGTGATATTTTCATAGTTTCAGTGTAATTATAAGTGACGTTCAGCGACTATGAGTGACACTTTCTCACAACAAAATCAAGCAATGAAGACGAGGGAAACATATAAATATCAGAAATTATACCCATTTGAGCAACAAGAAACTCTAAGAAAATCTTAAAATTGCTGGATAGTATCAGAAATGGAAAGGCATTAGTGCCCTAGCAACTTGACTGTTAAAAAAATGTGTAGTCATGGTATTGAGAGACTACAGGATTGGTGATGTGAGCAAAATCTTCTAAAGAATGCAAATATGAACTGTATCATAAAGTACAAACAAAAGCCGCATTGCAGAATTCAATTACCTAGATTGTTTCAATTACGCGTTCGGAAGCCGGGTGCACACATGTGAAAGTCAGGGAGTGAGACCTGAGCTGATGGCTGTAGAGCAACATTAAGTCGTACCAAGACAGGTGAACTGCTTTCCAAAAGTAGCCTCATAATGTGTTACATTTTCAGCCACTTATGACATTTCTTATCCAATATAAAGTTGCATTCAGGGACATATAGTGTAACTTTTCTGGGCACTTTTGACTAAAAAGCCAGACCTTACTGAAGATGTTTGATACAACAGATTGAGCAGTGATGAATAAAACTTGCTTTAAAGACAAGACATGGAATGTATTCTGTTATTGAAACATGATGCTTCACACTTTGTGCACTTATCAGAGAGACCCAATTTGTACATGTTGCTGACACCATGCATTCTAGCTAAATCTTTGATTTCTTAAAGCATGTGCATCCTTTCTTCTGAGAAGGAATTCACTCCGCATGTTGTTATTGCTTGTGCATGGACCCTTATTACTTATCTCTTGCTAGGTCTTCATGTTATTAATTGGAGTACGCCGTTATCCCTTCTGCGTATTTAACATCACAGACATGTCATGTAGGTACTACTGCTTGCAACCCTTGCTAAATCTGTGGCGTCTCTCACTTTTCTAGGGGTTGCACAGGGATCCTGGTGTTCTGGCTTACAGATACGTATGGACAGACGTATGACGGTACAACGCGTACCGTTACAACACGTACCGTTACGACGCAGGTTTAACAACGCAAGTCGTTACAATGACTTGCGTTGGGGGGCGCTGGATAGTGAATAGTTTAATTTACTATACCAAATCCAGTCCCCGTGGATAGTAGGGAAGGTGTTGGATAGTAAATTAAACTATCCCCTATCCTAGAGCCCTCCAGCGAAAGTCGAAATCATGCGTTGTAACGGTACCGCGTTGTAACGGTTCCGTTGTAAAGGATGTTCCCCGTATGGACTGGCCCCGAGTTCTGCTGACAGCTTCAGTCAGGGGGAGTCAGGCCTTAGGGGATCCAGTCCTTCACAGTGGCGGGCCTCACCTCTTGGAGGTGAGCAAGGGTTCCTCTAGACCACCGACTGGCACCAGACTAGGTTACAGGGGGTGAACAGCCTTTACAACAAATCTTTTACAACGCACTACCATTACGACGCAACTTTTACAACGCAAACCATTACAACGCATAGCGCTGGGGGGCGCTCTAGGATAGGGAATAGGTTTAATGTACTATCCAACACCTTCCCTACTATCCACGGGGAGTGGAGTTGGAATAGTAAATTAAACTATTCACTATCCAGCGCCCAAAAGCATTATGCGTTGTAATGGTATGCGTTGTAAAACTTGCGATGTAAAGGTAGGCGTTGTGAAAGTATGCGTTGTAACGTCATACATCCGTTACAGGGTCCTGACCTCTGCCCTTGCAGCACTTACTATGACGGAATGAAACAGTGCTGCATTACACTGGAGATTCTGAAGCAGAGGCTGCACAAACTGCACCCCATCCCAAGGATCTCCTGTCACTAACCCCTCCTTCTTCTTCTATTTGACTCACCTATGAGGCCTCCTCAGTTTATTGTGACACCACAGGGATCAAAATCACATCAGAGAGCTTTGCCCAAAAGAATAGATAGCTTTATTAAAGACACACAACCTCATTCCTTTATGTCAGAGAAAGAGATGTGAAGTACAAAAGGAATTACATTACAGAAAGCCACCAGGCTCTGAAGCTGTGAAAATGACTTACCTAGCGGCCAAGCTGCAGTGCTATGGCACCAGGCCACCACTCAGTTGGCCGCAGCAAGTCATCTGAGAGTCGGTTTCGGTTGATCATTACGCTTCTGGGTCCTTTCTGGCCCAGGAGGCGCAATGCAGTGGTTGTTGCACCAGTGGTGGCAGCCTCCCAGCTGTGAGGCAGGCTTCCAAAGTTAAACTATAGCTCCGCTGCACCCGCATTCTGTAGGTGTGCTTCTCGCACAGTGTGCCCTGCAAGGCTGTCTCAGCCTTTTGACGTCCTGAGTTAATAATTGGTGCTGCGCCAGAGTGTCGGGTAAATATCATTTTATACTTTGTAGGCAGTTGAGCAATTTGACTCAGGCTTCAAGCCTGTTGCAAGCAGTGCAGTGCAGCCAGCAGGCATTACTCTGTCAGTGTGGTTTAATTGGCAGCACTCGGCTCCAGCTTGCTACGGAGGCACTATAAATGCGTAACAATGCATTTCAGTGCGGTGATGTGGGCCACCAGTCTGAAATGCGTTAGTTTAACGCCTGATGTGTGGTACTTGGATAGGCTGGTCACATGACTGCAATTAGCTTAGCTGTTGGGCTTTGTGTATTCCTCCCAGTGAGACAAAAATAGGATTAGGTGTTAGCAGACTTGGCCAAGCTGCCGGGATGGCAGGGGGCAGAGTTTTTCCCTGCCCACTTACAGTTCAAAGGTTTGCCTCCAGCACACAAACTAAGGAATCTGGCACTGGCCTTTTTTCACGACAGACTTCTTGGTGCCTTGGTAGGTTAAGGGAAGAACTTTCCATAACCAGATGTGAGGGTAGCATGGGAAATTCCCCGCTTCAAAGGTTGGCTCACGGTATAAATATTGCACCCACAGAACACCTCTTCAGTACACTTCTGAACGTGTTGAAGACTTCAGAATGCCTTCCTGGACCCCAAGAAGACCGCCCTGCTGGTTGAAGCCCGCCTTTTAAAAAACTGAAATTAGTTTTTTATATAGTGCAAACTAGACCCAAAGGTATTGGACCGCTTTACATGAGGATCAGTTGCCTTACAGAAGGACACACTCATTTTTGTTAGGCACAGGGAGATTACATGATTTGCCCAGAATCAGAGGAGTTTGAGCATCCCTGCCGAGACTCGAACCCAGTTCCCCAGCTCCTAGGTCAACCGCTCCAGCCGTTAGGCCACATCCTCCCTCCGGTTCACAGAATACTGCTCTGCTGCTTGAGGAATGCCTTGCTCACTAAAAGACTTCCCTGCTTCTAGAGGCCTGCCTTGATGCTTGAAGGAGAACTGGACCATCTTCATGAACACAGGACCACCAGACATGAGTCCAAGGGATAGTTTGCTGACCTTCTGTGTGAACTACAGGGGCATAACAAGCTCCAGAGACCTTGAACTCAACACCTCTTCTTTGCTGGAGAGTTTTAATCCCCCCACCAAGTGGTGCCTCCCAGGTCCTGCACTCTTGGAAGTGGGGTTCGAGATCCTGCTCCTACCGAGCCCAAAAATGTGGGACTTCGAAAATGTTTCACAGAAAGTACCAGAAGAACTGACAGAAGACAAAGAGGTACCTGACAGTTGATCCACCCAAGGTGCATTGACAGTTGGTCTGACATTGCAGTAGTTTCTGCTACTTTATTTTACGCAGCTGAAAATCCTGTTCACCAGGACCTCTCAGTGACAGTGTATGGCTTCATGGAGCCCTCTTCTGCTACAGCTTGGAGCTCTGTCCCGCTGTTGGTTTTTGGCTTCCAAAAAGTTGTCTTAGTCAGAAGGTAAAAACCTTTACCGGGCTCAATGGTGACCAGCTCCCCATTGATGATGACAAACTCCTCAGCCAGGAAATCCTGATTTTTCTGCTCAGACCTTTTCCCTGCTATTGTCAAAGGGGTCGCTAAAACTTCATCCAGTGCTCCCCGGTGATGACAACTCCTTTTTGGATGCAGCCAGCTGTCTTGCCCTGCTGCAATCTACCTTCTCCTGGACTTTTTTTTCAAAAATTAATCTCAGTCCAAAGATCAGCCAAGACCAGGCTCAATCCACCTTGTGTATCTGACTTGTGCTTCATGGTGGTCAAACTTAACTTTTGACTTTGTCCCAGTCTAACGCAACCAGATACACGCAGTTGGCATTTTGGTCTTTTAGGTGCTAGATTTCAATAAACAGTTAAAAAGAAGGGTGTAGTTATAGGATTTTATTTTATTTTGGTGTTATTCTACTTATTAAAATATATCTTAGTTTTCAAAATTGGGTTGTGATTTTTCTTGTTATGTGTTTTCATTTCATTACTGTTTTTGTTATGTCAGTTCCGGGAGGCAGTTCAAGGTTGTTGAGGCGTTGGCATACGGGGACGATGCGTTGTGCAAAGGAGGTGATGCGTCGGTTGGATGTGCGAGGCTTTCGTTTTCGAAGGTTGGTCAGCCTCAATGA
Source organism: Lissotriton helveticus (assembly GCF_964261635.1). Taxonomy (NCBI): domain Eukaryota; kingdom Metazoa; phylum Chordata; class Amphibia; order Caudata; family Salamandridae; genus Lissotriton; species Lissotriton helveticus. Next base: position 683,577,443 of record NC_136070.1, on the reverse strand, counting down.
TATGTCAATCTCAAGGGCGCGATGTGTTGATTTCGTGGTGTCGTAGTCGAACCGCTGGGCTGAAGGCAATGAGTCTGTTGAAGCCATGCAGGGTCTGGAATGGGTCGGAGTTGGGACGGAACAGCACAGATGTCAGTGATGCAGTGTCTGAGAATCATGCAGCAGCAGTTCTCTGGAGATGCTGCGGCAAAGCCGGAGCTTAGTTGAAAGTTGAGGTTGTTACGTCATGCACTTGGTGAATGGTGTTCACGTCTTCGGTGCAGGCAGTGGTGATGCACCAGTTTCAAAATGACACAGTGGAGTCGACACATTGGTTTCCTGGTTGCGGCACAAAAACTCACTTCCAAGGTCCCAGTACTGGGTTTGGCAGCACTTGGCGGAGCAAGGCCCACAGCAGAGGGGCCAAGGCAGGGCTGTTGCCATGGGGGTGGAGGAGTGAGCAGGGCGCGGCCAGGCCATAATGTGCTCTGGCCCCCCAACTGAAAGCTCTGAACTTTCAGGTTATGTTATTTAATAAATATTGGGGGACGTCTGACATTTGAGACAGTGTCATGACCTGCGGCCTCAACCCTGTCTGCATTACCAATACTGAAACTGAAAGAACTGTAGCTGTCTCCAAAGTAAGAGACTGAGGCAAAGGGACAGACAGAAGCAAGGGGGGGCTGGGCTGAGGCTGTCGTGCACACCCGGGTGTACTGAAGGATACTAATAGGACTTTTGAATCATCAGAACCGCCTCTCCTGGAGCTTCACTACCATCAGTGAAGGCACTGCATGAAGGCAGCAGAATGAAATGCAGCGTGAACACACTGCTTCTGGGCCTCTCTTATCTGTCCAGTAAAGACCATGATGGTAGAGTAGTAAATGAAGCATAGTCAAAATGGGCCATTGCCAAGGGCCCACACAGGGGGGCACCTGGTATGTGGACAGGACAATCCCATGGGATCAGTTTCCTATGTAATAGGTATGGTTTATTAAGTCGAGCCTAGAGTTGCAGTGCATGCGCTGCTCGCTCTGCAAAGCATATTGTAGTAGGGACTGATGTGGAAGTGCTGTGGAAGCCCGCCCATATTTGTGATTGACTGGTGGCTTTGTCTTTGGTAAACGCTGGGTTCCAATTGATAATGAGGCTTCTTAGTCCCTCCTTGTTTCCGCCCTGTCTCCTTTTGTGACCGCCCATCCGGAATGGATTTTACTTGCAGCGTTACACGGTCTCCTTCATAAGTCGGTAAGCACTATGTTTTTTCAGTCAGTCGGCTTTCGTTGCTACCCACTCTTGTTGCGTCATTTTCTTTCTCTCTCTCTGCTGTTCTGTTTCTGCACACCCGTCTTCTTCTCCCACAGTGCCTACTTTTCAATGACTGTCTCTCGCGCCTCTTCCCTGTCTGACTGTTGGCCAGGCGGACATCTCACTTCAGGGGGAGAACTGCGCGACACCCTGTGAGAGCTCTGTTATGCTTGTTGATAATATTGCTACCCATTAGAAAGAAAAAAATTTGCATTTCCCCTGTCAGACTCAGGCGCTGGCTGTAAAAGAAGACTGAGTGAGTGATGCAATGTGTACTGTGGCACTTTCTGCCTCGAGGCACCTCCAGAGCCCATTGGTGGATCTTGGGACAGACAGACAGCTCTTCCTTGTGTAGTGAAGAAGGCATCTCAGCTGCAGGCGGGCTGGTTACCTCGTGCCCAGCCCCTCACACCCTCTGACATCACTACTCCGCATCCTCCCAGAACCATAGGTCATAGGATGATACTGTTAAAATGGTAGTTCGGAGATATCCCGCGTTTTAATGTGCGGATACTCCTGGTCAAGTCAACATGTTTCGAAGCATCAAGGCTTCTTCATCAGGACTAAATATGATCCTTTTAGTGCTTACTATGTTGCTATCAATTGGTGCAAAATAAAAGTGTTATGTACAAAGAGTGATATTGAATACAGTACCCAGTCTGTATTGTTAGCATGTAAGCTCAGTCTGTTTAAATTTCTTTATTTCTTAATGAATGCCATAAAAGAGTCACAACACAATTCATTACATTAAAATAAACTTTTTTGTCAACAAGGATTTAAATTCATTAAAAAATGCATTTCTTAATACAAATAAATCGAAGCACAACCGTTTATAAATACCAAAGATCCCCCTATAATTACTAGGACACATTCTCATTCTATTCTTAAGGATATACTTCTTTTATAGCTGTTGCCCCTTTTTTTTCCTTAGGAAAAAGATTGAGTGTAAGAATCGACTAACACTAAATATTATTGTTTGATTTGTGTTTGTTTTAAGTATTCTCAGGGCCTGGTTACATGATCTCAGGCCTAACAATAGGCATAGTGGTTTGATCCATCTTTTTCTAGCCAATGCCTAGGCTGGGCAGAAAAAGAAGATATGAAACTCATTTTCAATCTGGCTGCAATCACACATAGAGCAAATTTCATCTGCCACTAGGGGTGGAGCATTAGGCCTCCTTGACCAACGTGCCAAACCTGTTTTGATCAGAAGATTCCCATATCTTATTTTTAAAAATAGGGTTTTGGCAAGTGGGGACTCTATCTCATCAAGAAAAGTCTCAAATAGTGGCTCGTCCTTGAAACTAAGAAAGTTTGTTACTAAAGTTCCAGCAACCGAAACATTTGTTGCCATGCTAACCATAAAACTCCAGAAGGCCCTTTTTAAAATTAGTTTTGGGTTAGACGGTAGATGTTCTGGGTTCTCCCAAAAATGCTTTAAACCTATTTTGGTGAGCCAAATTTTAACATGTTTTAGCCATGGGATGGTTTTTGAATTATCCAACCCCATGATTTCTTTTAGACCATCTCTGTAGTCATGCAATTCAGGCACCCTCCACAGTCTAACCCATGACATCAGTGGGCGAATTATAGTGTAATGGTCAGTTCTTTTGACATTTAAATCCAGTAGAAGGGGCAATAAAGGAGTGCCTCTTGGGACCCATACCAGACTTCTCATAAAGTTATTCTCCAGGACGCAGAAAGTATCCTTTGACCCTGGTCCCCAAATTTCTGCACCGTACAACGCTGCTGGTTGAACCTTGAATTTAAAAAGCTCAACTACCGGAGACACTGCTTTACTAGTACTCAAACTTTGTTTCCTAAGAATTGGCTTAACATTCTGAATGAATGCCAGCTTGCCTTTTTCCATTTGGGATCTCCAGGGAAAAGTTAGAGTCTAAAGTAACCCCTAAATATGAGAAATGTGGGACCGATTCTAGTTTAACACCATTCAGTATTAAACAGCCTTTGTTAGTTTTTGGTGGATTGAGGGTCAAACATTTTGTCTTTTTCCCATTTATTTCCAGTCCTTTCTTACTACAGTATTCACTAAAAGAATTAAGTAGTGCCTGGAGGCCTTTCTTAGTTTGGGAAATCAAAATAGTGTCATCTGCAAATAATAGTGATGTTACCCTTTCTCCATTCAGTTTTGGTGAATCATTTATACACCCCTCTAGATGTGTGGGGATGTCATTCACAAAAAGGGAAAAAAGTGTGGGGGCCATTACACAGCCTTGGCGAACGCCACGCTCAATAGGAATTTTTTGGGTCAGTTCCCCACTTGGGCCCCATCGGATTTTCGCAAAGTTCCCTTCGTGCAGCTCTTTTATCTGGACCAATAGACTATTTGGCAGCCCTACTACACTCAATGTTTTCCATAAAAGATTGCGTAGCACTAAATCGAACGCTGCTCTCAAATCAACGAAAGCAACGTATAGATGTCCCTTTTTGATATGTACGTATTTCCAATAAAGGCAGCAGAATCTAAATATCTGATCTTTTGTTCTTACTTTACATCAGAAACCAGCTTGGAATTTGGTTAAGATTGCGTTCTCCTGCATCCAGTCACTGACACGAGTTAAGATATGTCGTGAGTAGATTTTCTGGAGAATGTCCATCAAGCTGATTGGCCGGTAATTAGAGGGGTCCATCCGATCCCCTTTTTTAAAAATTAAAACAATTTCAGCTCCCCTCCAACTTTCGGGGAAATCTAAGCTAAGGGATAACCTATTACACAGGTAGTTTATATATGGTGCCCATACTTTTAAATCATGTTTGTATAAATCCCCAGGGATCTTATCTAGGCCTGGAGCTTTGGCAGTCTTAACTAGGTTAATTGCCAACTCAGTTTCGTCTAGTGTAAAGTCCAGGCAATCAGTGGGGTGTTCGAAGCATGGGACATCCACATCGAATTGGGCATCATCATACTTTTTATAGAGGTTAGTAAAGTGGTTAACCCATGTTAGCTCGTCCAAGTAGACGTCCTTAACCACTCTCCCTACATGGTTCTCATTAGCTACTAACCTCCAAAAACCTACACTATCATTTATTTTAACAGCTAGCAGCATGTCAGCCCATTTTTCTTCCTCCCAGGCTTTTTTGGAAGCCTTTTGTACTGTCTTGTAATTATTCCTTGCTATTTTTATATCAGATAGTGTCTTAGATTTAATAGCTGATAAAAGCGCCCTTTTAGATTCCCTACAGATTCTATCATACCATGGTTTACTATGGGACAGATTCTGTGTCTTTTGTTGGTTTTTCTCGGGCATTTTAGTAACTAACATTTTTAAATCTGTAAAAAAAAATTTGTGGAGTGACATGAAATGAGTAGGATTTTCCTCATCTACTATGGAACCTATGTATGAACCAAAGGTCCCTGCAAAAAGTGTGTATATGTCAGCGAGAATCTCGCCATGGTCCAATATAAATGGCCATTTGAGTACTCGTCTGTTGTTACTGATATGTATCTCAGCGTTATCTCCATTGTTTGCATCTGCTGATAACGGGCGCACTACTCCCTGAAACAAAGAAGCTTCCATTAAAAGGCTCAAGGGAAAGTGGTCACTTTCTAGCCTGTCCTTTACGTCGAAGTCTAGGATACTCGACCAAATAGGAATAGAAACAATCACAAAATCTAAGTAGCTTTTGTAACTATTTCTACTGAAAGTTGGTCTTTTCAGACTATCAGACGGAAGCCGTCCATTACAGGCCCTGAGACAATGCTCCGCACATAATATGCTCCGCATTTGACACGGTCGACCATGGCATCTTGGTCGACCGTGTCAGAAATGCTGGCATTTCTGGCCTGGCCCTGTCATGGGTGGTATCCTTTCTCCATTCCCGCTCTCAATCCGTTCGCCTTTCCTCCTTCTCTGCTCCCCTATCTTCTCTTTCTTGTGGAGTTCCCCAGGGTTCTGCTTTGTCCCCGCTTTTGTTTAATCTTTATATGCAGCCCCTTCTTGTCTCTCTTCGTCAGTTTTCACTTACTGCTTTCAACTACGCAGATGATCTGCAGCTTATTTTTCCTCTCAATTCTTCTCCTTCCTCTTGTTCCAATTTTCAAAATGCCATGCTCTTTATCTATGAGTGGATGAACCTCAGCCAACTCAAGCTCAATCCAAGCAAAACGGAGCTGGTGGTGACCGGCGGCTCTCTTACTCCCTGGTCTCCCAACTTCTGGCCTACAGCTCTGGGTTCCCCTCCCTGTCCAGTGAATACTGTGAAGAGCCTGGGGGTCACCATTTCTAGTGACCTCTCAATGCGGCCACACATTAACACCGTCACCTCGGCTTGTTTCTTTCATCTCCGCCGAATCGGGAAGATTCGCAGGTTTCTATCCCAAGAGGCCCTTATTCTTGTCATCCTCGCCCTCATCACCTCACGTCTAGACTATGCCAACTGTCTATACGTGGGGGTTCCTGCCTGTCACCTTTCCCGACTCCAACTGGTCCAGAACCAGGCAGCCAGATTAATCTTTCAGCAACCTAAACATCAGCATGTCACCCCTTTGCTGAAAACTTTACACTGGCTCCCAGTCGCGCAACGGTGTGTTTTCAAAATGGCTTGCACCATCTTCAAATCCTTGTTTACCTGTGCCCCTGCCTTTATCTCTTCCTGTTTGCACGCCTATGTCCCTTCCCGTCACCTCAGATCTTCGGCTCATAATCTTCTGATCACTCCCAGGTTCAATCGCAAGAAACATGGGGGTGCTTGTTTCTCCTTTCTTGCTCCGGCTACCTGGAACTCCCTTCCTCTTGTCATTCGTTTGTCCACCGACTATCGTTGTTTTCGCAATTCCTTGAAAACCTACCTGTTCCGTCTGGCGCACGGTTAGCTGCCCTGACCCTGAATGTTCTCCTTCCACCTGGTCTCGAGCGTCAAGAAACCAATTGGTGTATGTGCGCGGTACCAAATCTTTTTTAAAAATAATAATAATAATAATAATTAATAAATAATTTTGTTATTTGGACTGCCAAGACCGAACATTTAAACGGGTTGGCATTCTCCAATGCTGGAATTTTGTTAGCTTGGTCCTCATCTTCGAAAATGTCGCTGAGCCCCAGGACTGGTTCATAATTGCAATTTAAATCACCGGCCAGAATAACATAGTCCTCTTTACCATCCAATCTGCTTAGAAGACAATCTAGTTTGGCTAGTGTGGGTGATTCTTTGGATGAGGATATTGGTCTATTATAGACATTTATTAGAAGGAATTTTATCCCTTCACATGTGGTAATTTTTAACGCTAATATGTCAGGAGAGTTTGCGTCTGGCACCTCAATCTGTATCCTTAGATTTACTTTCACCCAGATTAATAAGCCACTCGAGGGCCTTCCACTTTTGGATGGGATGGCGCCTATTCCAAAAGACTTAAACCCTAGTCTATGTGGTGTAACCACCGCCCAGGTCTCCTGTAGCAGGCAAAAATCATTGGTATCAATGAATCTTGCCCATTCGGGGTCCCTTAGATTTTTTGAGACTCCGGCTATATTCCAGGAGACTAGTTTTAGTGGCTCCATCATTTCGGCTAGGATCTCAGATTGGGCCACCAATGTTGTTTCCTCAATTGTCGACATTCGTATCGGCATTTCTTCTGCTTCTCCTAATGCATTAGGACCTCTTCTGCTCTCCCCCTGAACACTTTCATCCCTCACTGCCATATTGGCCATTGATGAATTTACTGCAGTTGAACACCCTGGGAAAACTCCTGTGACTTGATCATGACAATAACCCAAGGATCCCTGGTCTCCAAACTCGTTGGGGGGTACCATTAGGGCCAAGTTATATTGTGAACAACCTTCCCCATGTAAGGTTAGGGGACCTGAGTGCTCATCGCACCCCATGGGCCTCTGGACATTGTCAATCAGTCTCACGGCTACCGTTTCTGTTCTTCCAATCAGACTACTTAAGTTTGTTGCAGTAGTTAGGAAGTTGACCCCAGAAGTCCCCATCACTTCAGCTCCATTATCAATGCCCTCCATACTGAGGGTATGAATTCCACTTCCCTCATCCCCTGGACTCACAAAGCATCAGTCACAGTCATCTAGGCCGTTAAATATGTCGAACCTATTTGTGGTCCCCAATGGCGTAAATGGTTTTAAGTGGTCCATTCTCCTTTTGGAGGTAGTATTGGACCTACTTGGTACAAAGTTCCACCCATAAGGATCAGGGACTAGCATAGAATAGGGCGCATATTGAGGATTCCTGACATTTTGTATGATCGGAGGGTGAGTATTAGGATGAGCTTGTATTTGCATATGTTGAGGAGGTTGGTGCTGAGATGGGAACACCACTGATCTTGGGTAGAAGTACGTCAGTGGTCGGGGAATAATGCGATTGTTGGCATTACCTGGGGGCCAATTTAATATCAAATAAACAGCATTTGGATCCCTAAAATTCACTACCACCACATCACCCTCAGTGTCCTTGGGTCTGCCCCCCAACCACTGAAGGCGGCGAACGTGTACAATTTCGCCGCTGATGTTGCTTGCAATTGGCCTATATAAACTCAGCCAGTGCATGATCTTATTCTTCAGTTGAGCAAAACCCTCCCGCTTATTCTCTTCCAACACAGGCACCCCTGTAAGGACTACAACAAAAGGTACTGCTTCCGGTGGAAGTTCTGGAAGTGGGGCCCGATTTGGTCTCCCCCAAGTATGCCTAGTACTTTCCGCTTCCCTTGTTGGTCTCCCCAGTGATGTATTACCCAGGCCCTTAGGTGGTCTACTGGCTGAAGTAGCCGGGATCTGGTCGTGTTTGTTTTTTGGCAAATTAAGAGGTGGATTTTGTTGTTTGTTATTTTTATTGTCGGGGGGTTTCGAGGTAATTAAGTTCATGTTTGAAACAGGAATCGGGACAGATGTAGTGGGTTGAGTAGACAGTGTAGTGATTTGCGTAGCATTATTTACAGCTGTCCCAATAGAGACTTCCTTTCTTCCCAGTGCCTGCTCAATTTCCCCTAGTCTTTCTTCCACCTTGTTCAATCTCTCTATGATTGCTAGGGAATAGCTCCTAATTAAGCTTTCAATGCTATCCAATGTAACAAGGTTTTGGGCTACTTGAGGCACAATATCTACTGGGCGGATATCAGTGCTAACCTCCCTATCTATATGCATGGTAGGTGAGGGTAGGGACGTTATATTTGTAACCTCATGTGCAGCTATTGGGGCCTTATCACTCCCAGTGGCAATCTTTGCCCTTTTGCCAAAGTCAGTATGGCTCAGCTTTTGTTGGTGGGATTCCCCCCTTTTCCGCCTTTTTTTGTTAGGGGGTGGGCCATAAATTCTGGGCAGCGGCGTGATTTATTTCGCCCTGTTTGGTGTAATTATACATGGCATAGATGCAGGGGTAATCAGTGCCTTGGTTATACTAGGAGTGCTAATGTGATTGGTGGGCGAAGGACCATTCGTAATTAACTTTGTGCAAGTACTGGGTGTCGACGGGCAATCTCTAAATACTAATGGCAGGCTATCCAATAAAAGTACACTTTCATTGCCATTTTGGCTCCCTTCATCAATGGAAGCAACAGGTAAGGGTGACTGTGTCACTAACTTATTCTTCATACTTTCTACAGAACGGCGGCGTTCCGCTCGTCGTTCTGCTAAAGCAATTTCCTTGGGGACATCAACAGCAGTCTTAGTGAAATAATTGTCCAGTGTTCCGACACACCCCCTGATTTGTCCGACATGCCTAGGTCTGTGCTTAACGGTGGAAATGGCATTTAAAGAAAAAAAAACAACCGGCTATAAATAATAAAACAGGGTGGTCTTACTCAAAACGTATATAAGGATGAAAATCGGTCAAGGGATTGTGCCCAGTCCCGTGTCCTCGGGCCTCTGAGGGCCACAGAGGGCCCGCCCTTTGCCCGGGCTTAGCCCCGAGCTTTGTCCCGCACGCGTCCCGCTTCGCGGAAAGCCCGACCTGCTCTTGAACCCTCAGCAATCAAGGGAGCGTGGCCGCTGCGGGAAGAGGCTACAGCTGGTACAATCGCCTCGCAGTCCCGCAGCGATAGGGAGGCGGTCAGCGGCACACCGGCGATTCCGGTACGGCGCCCGCGGCGCCCACACAGCCCCAACAGCAACACAAACAGGGGTCCAAATCCCGCGACGGTCCAGCCAGCAGAGCAGCAAGCAAGTGAGTAGCACCCGCGCAGCGGGTGCTGCGAAAAGTTATTCTTTCCGGTAATCAGGGGGGTGGCTGCTGCGGGAAGAGGCTACAGCTGGTACAATCGCCTCGCAGTCCCGCAGCGGTAGGGAGGCGGTCAGCGGCAAACCGGCGATTCCGGTACAGCGCCCGCGGCGCCCACACAGCCCCAACAGCAACACAAACAGGGGTCCAAATCCCGCGAGGGTCCAGCCAGCAGAGCAGCAAGCAAGTGAGTAGCACCCGCGCAGCGGGTGCTGCAAAAAGTTATTCTTTCCGGTAATCAGGGGGCGTGGCCGCTGCGGGAAGAGGCTACAGCTGGTACAATCGCCTCGCAGTCCCGCAGCGGTAGGGAGGCGGTCAGCGGCACACCGGCGATTCCGGTACGGCGCCCGCGGCGCCCACACAGCCCCAACAGCAACACAAACAGGGGTCCAAATCCCGCGAGGGTCCAGACAGCAGAGCAGCAAGCAAGTGAGTAGCACCCGCGCAGCGGGTGCTGCGAAAAGTTATTCTTTCCGGTAATCAGGGGGCGTGGCCGCTGCGGGAAGAGGCTACAGCTGGTACAATCGCCTCGCAGTCCCGCAGCGGTAGGGAGGCGGTCAGCGGCACACCGGCGATTCCGGTACGGCACCCGCGGCGCCCACACAGCCCCAACAGCAACACAAACAGGGGTCCAAATCCCGCGAGGGTCAAGCCAGCAGAGCAGCAAGCAAGTCCCTCCTTGTTTCCGCCCTGTCTCCTTTTGTGACCGCCCATCCGGAATGGATTTTACTTGCAGCGTTACACGGTCTCCTTCATAAGTCGGTATGCACTATGTTTTTTCAGTCAGTCGGCTTTCGTTGCTACCCACTCTTGTTGCGTCATTTTCTTTCTCTCTCTCTGCTGTTCTGTTTCTGCACACCCGTCTTCTTCTCCCACAGTGCCTACTTTTCAATGACTGTCTCTCGCGCCTCTTCACTGTCTGACTGTTGGCCAGGCGGACATCTCACTTCAGGGGGAGAACTGCGCGACACCCTGTGAGAGCTCTGTTATGCTTGTTGATAATATTGCTAACCATTAGAAAGAAAAAATGTTTGCATTTCCGCTGTCAGACTCAGGCGCTGGCTGTAAAAGAAGACTGAGTGAGTGATGCAATGTGTACTGTGGCACTTTCTGCTTCGAGGCACCTCTAGAGCCCATTGGTGGATCTTGGGACAGACAGACAGCTCTTCCTTGTGTAGTGAAGAAGGCATCTCAGCTGCAGGCGGGCTGGTTACCTCGTGCCCAGCCCCTCACACCCTCTGACATCACTACTCCGCATCCTCCCAGAACCAAAGGTCATAGGATGGTACTGTTAAAATGGTAGTTCCGAGATATGCCGCGTTTTAATGTGCGGATACTCCTGGTCAAGTCAACATGTTTCGAAGCATCAAGGCTTCTTCATCAGGACTAAATATGATCCCTTTAGTGCTTACTATGTTGCTATCAATTGGTGCAAAATAAAAGTGTTATGTACAAAGAGTGATATTGAATACAGTACCCAGTCTGTATTGTTAGCATGTAAGCTCAGTCAATATTTCTGAAAGTAAGCTACACATGGTAGGAGTCAGTGCTCCATGAGCCTTCTTTTACGGGTGGGGAGGAATAGGCCACTGTAATTTAGTGGTTAGGAAGTCCTCGCCTCGAATCGTGCTATCCCGCGGCTACGTGGGGGGCTGCCCCCATTTGATTGGCCAGCCCGGGGCGCCTTCATCTTCCTCACTACTCAGACAGCATGTTGAGTCCGAGTCACGAGAGCCCCCCTGCCGACCTGGGGCTGTCAGACATGTCTCATTACTGCCAGCGGTGGTTGGGGGGAGCAGCTGAACCCCAGTGAGGAGTGTGCAGAGAAGGGAGGCTCGCAATTGGTCTTGCATTACTGAAAGTCTGACCTATTGCGTTGCAAATAATAATGCAATGCCAATAGCTCAAACTTTCAGTAATGCAAGACCTATTACATTGCAAATGCTTGTTTTGAATAGCACATCTAAAACAAAACAAATATAAGAAAATACTATCACTGACCCTCTTTGGAAAGCCATTGTAAGTGTTGACATGCTTAAGTTGATTGTGTATACGCACTTCATTTCTATTAAAGGTGCAAGACGTGCACATTGCTTTTCAGCCTGTAAACGGGCTCATTAAAGAGCCAGAACTGCAAGACAATGATGGAAGGACAGTGTATATGTACACAGGCCTTATGTAACCCTCATTCACTCCATTGACCTCACGTAAATAGTACACTACAGCCAGTTCTGCCATAAAACAGGCAGGCAGGCATCTTATACAGCAGCAGGATCCCAGTCAGGTTTGTGGGTTGGGTTCTGGGCCTCAATTTAGTATGTTATGCCAGCTTGACCAAGAGCCATGCATGACATTTTTAATTGTACTTTCCTATCTTGCAAGGAACCTCTATGCAACTATCTCTATGCTCCAGATATAGCCACTTACACACAGAACAATATGGACAACCATGCACACAGACATAAAGACACTTGTATGGACAGAACCACAAAAATAAAGGTATCCATGCACACAGACCAACAAGCAGTATGTATAGTCACAAATGCACACCTGCCAACAGTCTGATCAATGTATACCCATGTGGCTGTATGTATACTCCCTCTGGTAGCAATGTCTTCTGGAGCTGGAAGTGGTATTTAAAAAACCTTCAATAGTAATTTTTTCTAAAGGATGGAGCCATTGTTTTGAAGAATGCCATACTGGTATAGGGTGGTGTTGGTTTAAAGTTAGAGGTCCCTCTGTCTATCTATGGATTTTGATCTTAAAAACACCTAGAGCTAAAATCTCTTCTCTGTTAAAATCTAATAAATGTAATGGATGTGGGGGTGCAGTCTTTTCTGTCAGTGAGAGAAGGTTATTATTCTTGCTAGTCGTATAGTTTCTAGATATCCCCAGGATCTGCGTGTTTTGGATGACCTAAGGTGAGGGTTTGGTGTACAAACTGCTTCTGGACATCCCCACAGGATATGTCAGCTGTTAGAGCAGCTAGCTTTACAGTGCCACTATCACCCCTCCCCCGTATCTTACAGAGGTGTAGGTAATTTCTGGCAACCACTGAACATGACAACCCTTATTCCTCAGGGATCGTGGAAAATAGTACAGGACATTTCGCCCAGTCACTCGTGCTTATTCTCTGAAAATACACAGAATGGCGGTTGGGACGTTTCAATAAGTATTTATTGGTCTAGTGTCAGTCTTGTGTAAAATATATTTGCTGCGACAATTAGGAGACAGAAGTATACAAAAGAAATCGCAAGTACCAATATAATAAACAGTAGGTACATTACTACCATAGTGCTAAGAACAAAAACAACAGCACTTGCATACTCTTAAAATGCGCTCCCTACGTAATTTGCCTAAATGTACCTAGCCTAGATATGTAGGTGTAGCATGTATATGCATGTGTATATATGTATATGTATGTATATGTGTATATATGTTTATATATATATATATATATATATATATATATATATATATATATATATATATATATATATATATATATATATATATATATATATATTCAAGAAACAAGGGTGTCCCCAACGAGGCATCACACGCGAAATGGTTACCGCACACCACCTCCGGCAGCAGCCTTCACAGCAAGCACTCGTGAATTCCAAGTTGCAATGTGCCAAACGCGTTTCAAGCGGTAAGCCCTTTCTCAATGGCATGCAAACAGCAAATGAGGCGTTCAAGTAAGTTAAAGAACATTTATTAAATTAGTAAGGTCCCCGCCCATGTGGGCGTGCGCAGCATGGCATTATGGTAAATGAAGTCCATCTGCCCAAGGATCCAGTTCATGTGTACCCAAGTGGATCAAGCGCCTCAAACTGTGGAAAAATAGTTCACCCGGTTGGGCGGAGGCCAGCGAGTAAGTGCTGTGGGGCTCCCAATGTACTCCGAAAGTCAGGCCCATTCCGCTCCCTTCACGTGCCTGTAATGACAAGCACAAGGACCCGCCGTGTTACAGCGGTGGGACTTCTCCGCGGCCGGACCAGCCGCTATATATTCAAGAAACAAGGGTGTCCCCAACGAGGCATCACACGCGAAATGGTTACCGCACACCACCTCCGGCAGCAGCCTTCACAGCAAGCACTCGTGACTTCCAAGTTGCAATGTGCCAAACGCGTTTCAAGCGGTAAGCCCTTTCTCAATGGCATGCAAACAGCAAATGAGGCGTTCAAGTAAGTTAAAGAACATTTATTAAATTAGTAAGGTCCCCGCCCATGTGGGCGTGCGCAGCATGGCATTATGGTAAATGAAGTCCATCTGCCCAAGGATCCAGTTCATGTGTACCCAAGTGGATCAAGCGCCTCAAACTGTGGAAAAATAGTTCACCCGGTTGGGCGGAGGCCAGCGAGTAAGTGCTGTGGGGCTCCCAATGTACTCCGAAAGTCAGGCCCATTCCGCTCCCTTCACGTGCCTGTAATGACAAGCACAAGGACCCGCCGTGTTACAGCGGTGGGACTTCTCCGCGGCCGGACCAGCCGCTATATATTCAAGAAACAAGGGTGTCCCCAACGAGGCATCACACGCGAAATGGTTACCGCACACCACCTCCGGCAGCAGCCTTCACAGCAAGCACTCGTGACTTCCAAGTTGCAATGTGCCAAACGCGTTTCAAGCGGTAAGCCCTTTCTCAATGGCATGAAAACAGCAAATGAGGCGTTCAAGTAAGTTAAAGAACATTTATTAAATTAGTAAGGTCCCCGCCCATGTGGGCGTGCGCAGCATGGCATTATGGTAAATGAAGTCCATCTGCCCAAGGATCCAGTTCATGTGTACCCAAGTGGATCAAGCGCCTCAAACTGTGGAAAAATAGTTCACCCGGTTGGGCGGAGGCCAGCGAGTAAGTGCTGTGGGGCTCCCAATGTACTCCGAAAGTCAGGCCCATTCCGCTCCCTTCACGTGCCTGTAATGACAAGCACAAGGACCCGCCGTGTTACAGCGGTGGGACTTCTCCGCGGCCGGACCAGCCGCTATATATTCAAGAAACAAGGGTGTCCCCAACGAGGCATCACACGCGAAATGGTTACCGCACACCACCTCCGGCAGCAGCCTTCACAGCAAGCACTCGTGACTTCCAAGTTGCAATGTGCCAAACGCGTTTCAAGCGGTAAGCCCTTTCTCAATGGCATGCAAACAGCAAATGAGGCGTTCAAGTAAGTTAAAGAACATTTATTAAATTAGTAAGGTCCCCGCCCATGTGGGCGTGCGCAGCATGGCATTATGGTAAATGAAGTCCATCTGCCCAAGGATCCAGTTCATGTGTACCCAAGTGGATCAAGCGCCTCAAACTGTGGAAAAATAGTTCACCCGGTTGGGCGGAGGCCAGCGAGTAAGTGCTGTGGGGCTCCCAATGTACTCCGAAAGTCAGGCCCATTCCGCTCCCTTCACGTGCCTGTAATGACAAGCACAAGGACCTGCCGTGTTACAGCGGTGGGACTTCTCCGCGGCCGGACCAGCCGCTATATATTCAAGAAACAAGGGTGTCCCCAACGAGGCATCACACGCGAAATGGTTACCGCACACCACCTCCGGCAGCAGCCTTCACAGCAAGCACTCGTGACTTCCAAGTTGCAATGTGCCAAACGCGTTTCAAGCGGTAAGCCCTTTCTCAATGGCATGCAAACAGCAAATGAGGCGTTCAAGTAAGTTAAAGAACATTTATTAAATTAGTAAGGTCCCCGCCCATGTGGGCGTGCGCAGCATGGCATTATGGTAAATGAAGTCCATCTGCCCAAGGATCCAGTTCATGTGTACCCAAGTGGATCAAGCGCCTCAAACTGTGGAAAAATAGTTCACCCGGTTGGGCGGAGGCCAGCGAGTAAGTGCTGTGGGGCTCCTAATGTACTCCGAAAGTCAGGCCCATTCCGCTCCCTTCACGTGCCTGTAATGACAAGCACAAGGACCCGCCGTGTTACAGCGGTGGGACTTCTCCGCGGCCGGACCAGCCGCTATATATTCAAGAAACAAGGGTGTCCCCAACGAGGCATCACAAGCGAAATGGTTACCGCACACCACCTCCGGCAGCAGCCTTCACAGCAAGCACTCGTGACTTCCAAGTTGCAATGTGCCAAACGCGTTTCAAGCGGTAAGCCCTTTCTCAATGGCATGCAAACAGCAAATGAGGCGTTCAAGTAAGTTAAAGAACATTTATTAAATTAGTAAGGTCCCCGCCCATGTGGGCGTGCGCAGCATGGCATTATGGTAAATGAAGTCCATCTGCCCAAGGATCCAGTTCATGTGTACCCAAGTGGATCAAGCGCCTCAAACTGTGGAAAAATAGTTCACCCGGTTGGGCGGAGGCCAGCGAGTAAGTGCTGTGGGGCTCCCAATGTACTCCGAAAGTCAGGCCCATTCCGCTCCCTTCACGTGCCTGTAATGACAAGCACAAGGACCCGCCGTGTTACAGCGGTGGGACTTCTCCGCGGCCGGACCAGCCGCTATATATTCAAGAAACAAGGGTGTCCCCAACGAGGCATCACACGCGAAATGGTTACCGCACACCACCTCCGGCAGCAGCCTTCACAGCAAGCACTCGTGACTTCCAAGTTGCAATGTGCCAAACGCGTTTCAAGCGGTAAGCCCTTTCTCAATGGCATGCAAACAGCAAATGAGGCGTTCAAGTAAGTTAAAGAACATTTATTAAATTAGTAAGGTCCATTCCGCTCCCTTCACGTGCCTGTAATGACAAGCACAAGGACCCGCCGAGCGGAATGGGCCTGACTTTCGGAGTACATTGGGAGCCCCACAGCACTTACTCGCTGGCCTCCGCCCAACCGGGTGAACTATTTTTCCACAGTTTGAGGCGCTTGATCCACTTGGGTACACATGAACTGGATCCTTGGGCAGATGGACTTCATTTACCATAATGCCATGCTGCGCACGCCCACATGGGCGGGGACCTTACTAATTTAATAAATGTTCTTTAACTTACTTGAACGCCTCATTTGCTGTTTGCATGCCATTGAGAAAGGGCTTACCGCTTGAAACGCGTTTGGCACATTGCAACTTGGAAGTCACGAGTGCTTGCTGTGAAGGCTGCTGCCGGAGGTGGTGTGCGGTAACCATTTTGCGTGTGATGCCTCGTTGGGGACACCCTTGTTTCTTGAATATATAGTGGCTGGTCCGGCCGCGGAGAAGTCCCACCGCTGTAACACGGCGGGTCCTTGTGCTTGTCATTACAGGCACGTGAAGGGAGCGGAATGGGCCTGACTTTCGGAGTACATTGGGAGCCCCACAGCACTTACTCGCTGGCCTCCGCCCAACCGGGTGAACTATTTTTCCACAGTTTGAGGTGCTTGATCCACTTGGGTACACATGAACTGGATCCTTGGGCAGATGGACTTCATTTACCATAATGCCATGCTGCGCACGCCCACATGGGCGGGGACCTTACTAATTTAATAAATGTTCTTTAACTTACTTGAACGCCTCATTTGCTGTTTGCATGCCATTGAGAAAGGGCTTACCGCTTGAAACGCGTTTGGCACATTGCAACTTGGAAGTCACGAGTGCTTGCTGTGAAGGCTGCTGCCGGAGGTGGTGTGCGGTAACTATTTCGCGTGTGATGCCTCGTTGGGGACACCCTTGTTTCTTGAATATATAGCGGCTGGTCCGGCCGCGGAGAAGTCCCACCGCTGTAACACGGCGGGTCCTTGTGCTTGTCATTACAGGCACGTGAAGGGAGCGGAATGGGCCTGACATTCGGAGTACATTGGGAGCCCCACAGCACTTACTCGCTGGCCTCCGCCCAACCGGGTGAACTATTTTTCCACAGTTTGAGGCGCTTGATCCACTTGGGTACACATGAACTGGATCCTTGGGCAGATGGACTTAATTTACCATAATGCCATGCTGCGCACGCCCACATGGGCGGGGACCTTACTAATTTAATAAATGTTCTTTAACTTACTTGAACGCCTCATTTGTTGTTTGCATGCCATTGAGAAAGGGCTTACCGCTTGAAACGCGTTTGGCACATTGCAACTTGGAAGTCACGAGTGCTTGCTGTGAAGGCTGCTGCCGGAGGTGGTGTGCGGTAACCATTTCGCGTGTGATTCCTCGTTGGGGACACCCTTGTTTCTTGAATATATAGCGGCTGGTCCGGCCGCGGAGAAGTCCCACCGCTGTAACACGGCGGGTCCTTGTGCTTGTCATTACAGGCACGTGAAGGGAGCGGAATGGGCCTGACTTTCGGAGTACATTGGGAGCCCCACAGCACTTACTCGCTGGCCTCCGCCCAACCGGGTGAACTATTTTTCCACAGTTTGAGGCGCTTGATCCACTTGGGTACACATGAACTGGATCCTTGGGCAGATGGACTTCATTTACCATAATGCCATGCTGCGCACGCCCACATGGGCGGGGACCTTACTAATTTAATAAATGTTCTTTAACTTACTTGAACGCCTCATTTGCTGTTTGCATGCCATTGAGAAAGGGCTTACCGCTTGAAACGCGTTTGGCACATTGCAACTTGGAAGTCACGAGTGCTTGCTGTGAAGGCTGCTGCCGGAGGTGGTGTGCGGTAACCATTTCGCGTGTGATGCCTCGTTGGGGACACCCTTGTTTCTTGAATATATAGCGGCTGGTCCGGCCGCGGAGAAGTCCCACCGCTGTAACACGGCGGGTCCTTGTGCTTGTCATTACAGGCACGTGAAGGGAGCGGAATGGGCCTGACTTTCGGAGTACATTGGGAGCCCCACAGCACTTACTCGCTGGCCTCCGCCCAACCGGGTGAACTATTTTTCCACAGTTTGAGGCGCTTGATCCACTTGGGTACACATGAACTGGATCCTTGGGCAGATGGACTTCATTTACCATAATGCCATGCTGCGCACGCCCACATGGGCGGGGACCTTACTAATTTAATAAATGTTCTTTAACTTACTTGAACGCCTCATTTGCTGTTTGCATGCCATTGAGAAAGGGCTTACCGCTTGAAATGCGTTTGGCACATTGCAACTTGGAAGTCACGAGTGCTTGCTGTGAAGGCTGCTGCCGGAGGTGGTGTGCGGTAACCATTTCGCGTGTGATGCCTCGTTGGGGACACCCTTGTTTCTTGAATATATATATATATATATATATATATATATATATATATATATATATATTACTGCTCCAAACTGCACTTAGCTCTGCACTCCCTCAGCGGGTGCTTGGACGCGGCGGTGCAAGCCGCGAAATAAATACCGCTACCAAATCCTTTAGTCCCAACAGATAAATATCTTCGAGACAGGTCGTACTCATCTCATACGTAAATTTGAGACAGGCAAAGGAGTTCGTTGAGGATCTTAATAAGAACTCCCTAAATCTCAAATTTACGTATGAGATGAGTACGACTTCAGTCAACTATCTTGATCTAAGAGTATTTGTTAGAGAGGGAGTCCTCTGTACGGAACTCCATAGGAAGCCGACTTCCGGCAACTCCATCCTTCACGCAGGGAGCTGCCACCCCCCCAATCTCATCAAAAGTATCCCATATGGAGAACTTTTACGATTGAGACGGAATTGTACTCATGACTCTGACTTTGAGAAAGCAGCAACACAATGCATATCCAGATTCAGGGTCAGAGGATATGAGGAAGGGCTTTTGCAATCTACCCTTAAGAAAGTTCAAAGCATGTCTCGTGCTGATCTTTTGAAGGATCGAGACAACAATTTGGCGACTGGTAAAGCTTCAGCAAAGGGACAACAGGGAAAGTTTCGTATGATCACTGATTACTCTGAGGATGCACAGAACGTAAGAAATATCTTCAGACGTAACTGGCACATCCTACAGACTGATCCAGTCATAGGTTTGGATATCCCTGACTTACCACTGATGACCTTTCGAAAAACCAGGTCTATCAAGGACATCCTGGTACAAAGTCACTTACCTCCTATGACACCACGTACAGGAAGAATCAGAGACATGAAGGGTTTTTTCCCCTGTGGGAAATGTAAGGCCTGTGCCACAAGCAAAATGGTTCTCCAATACACTATCCCTGGTTGTAAGAAACCTAAAAATATCAGTAAATTCATCTCCTGCCTTACCCCCTTCGTTGTCTATTGTTTGATCTGTCCCTGTGGGCTAAAATACATAGGGAGCACGGTCCATAATGTGAAGATCAGAATTCTGGAACATCAGCGGGCGATAGTAAACAAGGATGAAAACTATCCTGTAGCCCGGCACTTTGCCCTGAAACACCAAAGCAATAGAGATTTGTTGCAGTTTTATGGCATCGATCATGTGCCTATCAACCCCAGAGGGGGCAATAGGCTCCAACAACTTAGAAGGCTCGAATCCCGCCATATCATAGACCTGCAAACTAAGGCACCGATGGGGCTGAATAGGAGTGAAGAGTTAACGGTACATCTGGGCTAAAGTCTATCTATTTTCCTGATAAACTGTATTGATTATGTAGCTGTAATGAATTTAAATGCGAGAGTTTAATTTGCTTCCTTCATGATGTTTTTTTTGATATGCGACATAGGACTATAATTCACATGTATATTTAGTGGTCCACCCGTAGTTAGTAGGTTTTGCCGATACACGGCGCAATATTGTCCACATGTGAGGCTTAGTACCCTAATATGGGATTCTGAATGTTCAGAAAAAATTGTTTGAAATGTTTCATACAGTTTTGACCCCACTATATGTGGACTTTGGCCGATCCACGGCGAGATGTGTAATTTATCTGGTATAGGGGACCACAGCACAATAATGTATTAACCCATTACTGAGGGACATATGATTTCTGTCTCACTTTGAAAGTTCCTATGTCGATGCAAATACTGTAAAATATACGAATGGTGACTAGGTTAAAATGGCGGCCATTTGCACGTTAACATTGGATGAATTTGCCCGTCATCACTGTTGTTTACATGGTGACGCGGTACATTTAAAAATGGTGTCTGATCCAATTAACCGATGTAACACTGACGAAGGAGCAATCCGAAACGCGTCTGTTTTCATACCTCGCTGTGAATAAATGATTTGATGCACACTTCCTGAGTGCCTGCTTATCTGTTGGGACTAACGGATTTGGTAGCGGTATATATATATATATATATATATATATATATATATATATATATATATATATATGTATATATATCTTCCACCAAAACATCCCAGCTTTCAGGGGCGCACTCCCAACAGACTGCACCATCTGGTGATTACACAGTGACACAATCTCGCAATGCTGCTCCCAGATAATTTTCACCGACCTGACGCGTTTCGAGGCACTCTGCCTCTTTCTCGAAGGTCATTTGCATATTGAGACTCAAAGGCGTTTCTCATTTCAGCATTTATTCGCGCTAAGTGCGCGCAGTGCATATTGGGCATTGTAGTCCAAGAGAACAATTATTTAACCTATAGTAGGTCCTGTGAGTCATTTCAACGTTTTAAAGCATTATTTCCACCCTCAGTGGGCTCCGGAGTAACAAGCAAGATAAATTAGTCACAGTCTGTTGTACCGTAGCAGGGTCTTGAACAGTTCCGACCCACGGCCTTCCTTTCTCATTTTTTCGGAATGTTGCTGCCCCTCACGGTAGGACTGACCGTGCACAAACATCTTCCACCAAAACATCCCAGCTTTTGAGTCTCAATATGCAAATGACCTTCGAGAAAGAGGCAGATGTTTTGGTGGAAGATATATATATATATATATATATATATATATATATATATATATATATAAATTGCTACCTAAAAACCAATAAGATCCAGAAAATTCATATAAAAATACTCTACTGTAGTTTCGAAAGCTGCATTGACACAAAGAAAATATCATCAGTTGGTATGCATGCCAGTAGATTCAAACAAAGAGGGTAGTGTGAATACACATGTATAATCCTATAACGGTATTCCCTAAGATTCATTGAGATATACACTGTTGTGTTGAAACCCCCATATCTTCGTCAGTACTGACCCACATATGCTCCCAGTTAATCCCTGTACATAGATGTAATCATTATTAAATCATAAATAGGTATAGAGATCCTCGCTAGTGTTGAGGCCTCCCAGCTGTTTACAGTCAAACTCTAATATAAAATTGGTTTTGTTTGTCCCACCGCAAAAAAGAGGAGGGGATCGTGAAGCCAAACTCAGATGCCTTAGAGGCACAGGGTCAAGACTGATTTGCATATGGCCATGTCTTGAACTGGGGTGGCGTGGTGAGCAAAATAACGATGGATTAAACCCAGATCTGTGACGGGGTGAATATTTTGCCAATGTGCAACATTCCGTCCTTCATCTTGTGTGTTTTCCTGTTCGCCCTAAGTGGGAAGGGTATGCCCAGACGTGGGTCCCGTGCTCACTACGCCACTGGAGTTAAGATATCCTGGCTGATGACGGCTGATAGCCAGAAACCGGTCCTGGGATGCTTGATTCCAGTCCAGGGAACACATGGCTTGGCAGTTCGGGCTGGACTGTTCCCATGAGGCACAGGGTCAAGACTGATTTGCATATGGCTATGTCTGAACTGGGGTGCGTGGTGAGCAAAATAAGGATGGATTAAACCCAGATCTGTGACTGGAGGTGAATGTTTTGCCAATGTGCAACATTCCATCCATCATCTTGTGTGTTTTGCTCTCTTGTGTGTTTGGCCTGCAGTGTCCCTATGTCCCCTCTGCCATGGAGTTTATTTCAGGGGGGCACAACATATGCCCCCCTGTCTGTATTCCCCCCAGTTCCAGCACAGCATGGATGTCACTGTGTATGTCATGCCGGAACTTTTTGGCCGTTCCCATTGCAGTGCCTGTTTCCAAGGCACCGCCATGGGAAAGGCCAAAGGACCACCGGCTGTATTAAATTGACCGTGGCTGTATTAAGAGTTGTACTTATACAACTCATAATACGGCCAGTGGTCCAACTCACAATACGGCCAGTGGTCCATGCGCGGGTTTGGGGCAGCGGAGGCGCGTTGAGCTGGCGCCATTGTATCACACACCTAATCAGGCCCTCACACTTCTTAGTATTAATAAGGCTAAGTTCATTTGTCTGAGGCTACAACTGAAATACTACAGCAAGAGAAACAAATCTGATATACCATGGCCATGCAGATTAATGGCTCTGCAAAATAAATTTCATATATTAGAAATCCAAAATGAGGGGGGGGCAAAACACCAGCTTTTTCAAAATAAAAAAAGATAATTGGAACGGGAGGAGACAGTAGATGCAGAGGATGCTGAGGGTGGATAGTAAGACACCTGGTGAATTTGTTGTAAATATTTGCAAAGGAAAGGATAAAGTAATGCTAGGGATTGTCTGGAGTGTGGCAGGATAATGGGTATTCTTTCTTTGGATGGAGGTGATGTGGGTATGGGCAGAGGTTGATGAGATGTGTTTCAGGACACCAAATGTAACACAGGAAAAGGTGCTGAGGGAGGTGAGGCTACAGTGGCTTTCCCATGACTCCTCTACCCCGGCACAGCTGGTGAAATCTGGGACATATTATTTGGGTGAGCCATACATTACATAAAAGTGTAGATGGGTATCAGTGATTAACTTCAATGTTTTTCACCTCAGGATTCTGGGAGG
Organism: Lissotriton helveticus; assembly: GCF_964261635.1. Lineage (NCBI taxonomy): Eukaryota > Metazoa > Chordata > Amphibia > Caudata > Salamandridae > Lissotriton > Lissotriton helveticus. Next base: position 683,554,432 of record NC_136070.1, on the reverse strand, counting down.
CATCATTTACAACTCGAGCTTCAACCTAATTTTCTGTTTGATGTCACTCAAGACCCCTGGAAGCAAAACGTGTAGACAGTTGTGTGAAATGCTTGTCTGTCATAAATGCGTCATTGCTCAGTGAGAAACCATAAATAATTTAATTCAAAAACTGGCATCAACATTTAGTTGTGGCTAAATAAAGCAATTGATCATAAATATAATTTGGCTAATAGAAGTAAAAACGTGTAAAGGACGATAGCATCTTCCAATTCAAGTTAAACTGGGAGTAGAGTGACGTTCATAGCTAATTGAGCTTGAACCTGGGGAAGATAAAAAATTAGCGTAGCTCAATGTGGCATTTCATTTCTGTTGGAAGGTGCACATGAAATTCCTTTGGGTAATCTCTTTTCAAAGTGTGTTACGTAAATGAAGTCTGATCAAATCTTTATAATAAGGAATCATTTTGAGAAGATCTGAAGAGAGATAATTGATAGCACAGCCTCATTGGCCCCCATGCTACAAAGGATGGATTAAATCTGAGGGTGTACATGTGAACTAATTAAAAAGACTGTTGTGCATTTGAGAATATGTCCATGTATTTACAGATTACTCTCTTTTGACTTAGAGTATCAAATCTTAAATTAAATAGACCAACTTTTCCCATTCTTCCTGATAACATTTAAAGCTCATAGTGAGGGCCCATCAAATAGAAATGGCGAAGCAGGTTGTCATGCTGACCAGTGGATATTCATGCCATCACCTCTGAAATTAATGATATGCAAATATGTGGGTATTTAGTATGGGTATCCAGGAAACCTCTCTACTTTTTACTACTTAATAGGTCAGCAAGCCCAGCTTAATTCAAACATATACGTGATTTCTCTATATGATGAATAGGGTTTTATTCAAACACCAGTAATCCTTTTGTCTTTTCACCACAGCCTGTAAATTTGACACTTATTCCCTGCCGCTACCCAGGTTCAAAACATAGATTAACAGATCGGCAGCCCTCAAAAATAAAACTAACAAGAACAGCTAAAAGGAAGAGCAGAGTTTACTAACAGCGATTCCAGCCCAACAGAGCGGCAAAAAACAAAATTTACCAGAAAATGTATGTATGCACAGTACCAAAGCAAAATACCTAATCTGATACCTATAAAATGTTGAGAACAATAAATCACTAAGAATATGTTTTCACTTCAGAAAAAAAACAAATAAGATAATTTTGGACAATGAAGGAATTCTATAAATCAGTTAAGATGTAACTCTTCACACGCCTTTGCCCCAAACAGTTAAAACACTTTACAAAACAAATACTACATTTCTAAATGTTTAATAAAATACAAAACACCCACATTCATCCACAAGCAAAATTTAGCATTCAAACATAAACCCTAGCTTTTTTGCCCACCCCCCCAAAAAATCATTTGAACTGATGCACAGTACCCAAACCTTTTCGTTACTTATAAAACTAAGGAAGAATAGGATATGAGAGGTGTACTTGATTGTCCTAGAAACTATTATAGATAACGATGTAGATATGTAGGCAAGTTGTGTGTGTGTGTGTGTGTTTGTACATGTAGGTGTGTTTTTGTACATTGATAAGTCATGTGTGTTCCATTCAAATTAATTTAATGCAATGTTGAGGTGAAATGTTAAACTGCGTATGTTTTCATACAGATGGGCTACCATTTCCCAAAACACTCATCAGCTTACACCACATTTAAAACATTTATATACATATTTTTTAAACATATTTTATTGACATTTTTGAATTCAGCATTCCACATACAATTTCTCATTCAATGACGGAGCGTCTGCAAGATCCTCTTGAGTGTCCAGTCCGACCGGGCATCATGACTCCTCGCTAAACCTCCTTCCTTCCTATTCCTGCCTACCGCCCTAAACGGCGCTATCAATATGAGGTTTTTAGCAAACATTAACCCCATAACAACTCCCCCCTCCCCAGAACCCCCCCACTTCCCCCTCCCCTGCTGCTGCTGACCTACTTGCCGAGCTACCTCCCCCTGTATACGTGACCTGGGTCTCTGTCAAAGCTTTGTGTGCCATGTGTTGTGTGCAGAGAGTCCACTATGTACGTGGATACTAGAGTGCCATGGTCTGGTCATGCCTCCCCCTCAGTCCCTCCTTGCCCCAGTACCCTAGGGCTAGCCGGTTGGGACCCCTCTTGTGGCGTGCTAGGCGCAGACTCCCGGTCCTCATTCTTTAGATCCTACACCAACTCCCCCTAGGCCTGCGCCCTCTCCAGTTGCCCTATGCCTTGTTTTGCATTCCGAAGCAGTATTCTTTGTTCACAACTTGTCACTTCACCAGCTCATTTTTCCAGCGGCCTATCCCTGGACTTGCCGGGGCCTTCCACTTACTAGTGAGTTTGCGTTTTGCCAATATGTTTGCCAGATCTTGAAACCTGGCTGTGACCTTAAGTTTAGCGGAGTGAGGGAATAGGTTGAGCAACATGTGACCGGGGGTGCATGGGATCTCCTTCTCAGTGACGCGCGCTGTCTCCCGAACCGCTTCTTGCCAATACCCCTCTACCTGTGGGCAACTCCACATCATGTGAATATAACTAGCCCCAACTTCCTGGCATCGGGGGCAGCTCGCATCCATTCTATTAAAATAATGGTTAATTCTGTCAAGGGTAATGTATGCCCTATCCAAAGTGTAAAAACTAATTAATTGGAATCGCACATTGCGGGATACCTTTGTGGCCCGGAGCAGTGTATTCTCCCAGTCTTTATCCATGATAGGGCCCCCAATGTCTGTCTCCCATTTATCTTTCAGGCTCTCCAGGGGCCCTGTGGAGTCCCGCCGGAAGGCTCTACAGATACATGAAACCGCTTTAATGACACCCCCAGCCAAGCTGATGTATTCGCCTGTAGCGTGTGTAGGTGGTTCTGCCGCCCCCTGACCCCAGTGCCTGCGCATAACCCCCGTGACCGCTCCATATAGCAGAAAATGACCCTGTGGAATCTCCCAATTGGCTTGGAATGCAGCAAATGTGAGAAGTTCCCCGTCACTGTACAAATCTCCTATCTTAGTAACTCCCGCTTGCGCCCATTCCTCTAGCCCTCTCCACTGACCCAAGTGCGGGAGCGCCTCCAACAGCACCACCGACATCTCTGGGGAGTAAGGGCGCTTGGTTGTGGTTTTCTGAAGACACTTGACCCAGCAGTTTCTTATTACCCTATGTTCAGAGGATTCGATGGTTCGCTGCTTAATTGTACCCATGAGTGTACTCAGGACATCTGTTCTATTCGGGGTGAAGGGGGTGTCCTCCTGTCTGGATCTAGACTTCCTGCTACCCACTGTGTGAAGCGTTGGAGCTGCCCCATTGACGTAAAGGCCCAAAAGGGTGCCGAAGTCGTCTAGCATGCGCCGGGCTCCCTCCAATGCCGTACCTGAGTCCTTCAGGAAAAGCAACAAGTCATCCGCATATAATGCGATATGGTGCGTCGGCTCCGCCAGCCTAATACCTTCATACGGCGTCCCCGATTGTGACACACATGCCAGCGGGTCTATTGCCAGTGCGAAGAGCAGGGGGGAGAGGGGATACCCCTGCCGTGTGCCCCTCTCCACCCTGTACTGCACGTAAATGGTACGGCCCGTACACACCGGCGCCACCGGGTCCCTATAGAGTAATTTGGCCCATTGGATGAACCCCTGTCCCAACCCCATCCTCACGAGGACTGCATATAAGAAATCCCACTCAAGACTATCGAACGCTTTCTCAATATCAATGGCGAAGGTCACCCCCTCTTGCGCCTCCACCGCACCCCGCTGCAACACCGTGAACAACCGCCTAATGTTCAGGGTGGTATTTCTGCTAGGGATGAATCCCGCTTGGTCAGCATGCACCAAAGAGGTCATATGCGGCAGCAGCCTGGTGGCCAGTATCTTACTGAGGATTTTAAAATCGAGATTAAGCATCGACAGTGGACGATATGCAGAACACTCTGTAGGGTTCTTGCTGGGTTTAAGCAGGGGAACCATTACCGCCTCTCTCGTTGTGGGTGGCAACTTCCCATTCTCCCTTGCGTCCGCGTATGGCTCCACCAACCTGGGAGCCAGCTCCACCAAGTACGTGGCAAGAAAACTCCTGGGGAAGCCCGTAGGTGCCCTGAATTTTCTCTCTTGCCACAGGTTTGACTGCCCCCCTGATCTCCCGCTCTGTAATCGCTGCTCCTAGTAACTCTGCCTTCTCTGCCTCCAGTGTAGGGAGTGGAAAAGGTGCCAAGTATTCTGTGATTCTGTCTATGTCACGAGTTCCAGTGCTTCTGTACAGGCGGGCGTAGTATTCCCTGAACCTGCCATTAATCTCCTCTTGCGTATGTAATGGGCGCTCCCCCCGGTCCTGTATCGTCAGTATTGTACTACCCCTCCGGGACGGGTTAGCGAGCCAAGCCAGCAATCACCCCACTTTATCCCGCTCATAATGTGTCCTGTTCATGTATTTCTGGAAATGAAAGCACCGTAGGCGCTCTACCTGCACTGCCACCTCCTCCTTAGCCGCTAGGAGCTCCTGCTTTAGTTCCGGGTGCTCCGGCCTCCTCTTTTCTAGGTTCCTAAGTGCCTCATCTGCTTTCTCTAAGTCTGCCGTGAGCGTCTTACGCACCCCGATGGATGTAGCCATGCACCTTCCCCTGATCACAGCCTTAAAGGCCTCCCATTCCGTGATTCTAGAGTCAGTGGTGCCCGCATTGTCAGCAAAATATTGTATGATGTGCTCCCTAGTCTCCTGCTGAAAGACCTGGTCTTCGAGTGCTTCTGGTTTGAGGCGCCATGTAGGGATGGGTTGCAGAATCCTCCCCCCCTGTATCGAATCATGAGTGGGTTGTGGTCTGAGGCCGTTCTGGTCAGGTACTCTGTCCCCCCAAGTTGAGTGTAGAGGCCTTGTGTGCTTAAAAAGGTGTCCAGTCGGACGTGTAAGTCATGGGTGTGGGATAGGTGCGATTAGTCTCTATCTGTTGGGTGTGCCCTGCGCCAGGCATCCACAAGCCCCCAGCGAGGCTGCTAGTCCCTAAAAGCCCGGGCCACTACATGTACTGGAGAATCTCGAAGCGGTGGATGTGACCGGTCCATCTCAGGATCTGCAACACAATTAAAATCCCCTCCTATTAACACCGTCCCAGTCATGTACGGTGCCAGAACCCCCGACAGCTGCTCCAGGAACCGAACTTGCTCCACATTCGGACCATATACATTAACCAGGGTGACATCTTGCCCGTCAAGCCTTCCAGCTACAATCACGTACCTTCCCTCTGGATCTATGTTATGCTCAATAGGTTGGAAGGGGACCCCCGCCCGCACCCATATCAAGACTCCCCGGGCAAATGCTGAGTATAATGTATAAAACGCCTGCCCTCTCCAGCGCCTGCGCAGTGCCTCACCCTCCTTGTCCAATGTATGAGTCTCCTGGAGCATTGTTACATGCACCCCTCTCCTATTTAGTTGTGAGAATATTTTATACCTTTTACTCATGGAGTGCATGCCTCTAACATTCCACAACATTATATTATAGGTGGTCTGTGTCTGCTGCATGTGAACTCATGTTTACCCCCTGACAGGTCCAGATACCTAGAACCTCTATGCATAGCATCCCTCCCCATGAACCCAAATACCAACCCCTTCCTAACACTAAAAGAACCATCCCAACTCCCCCTCCCCAGGACAAGTGAGAACATCTCCCCCATCCAAACTGTGCACTTCCGTGCTCAAACAGACAGTGTTCAAAGGTGGTGGTTAGGCCAAAATCTACCTGGAGGGTTGCCGTCCTCTCCGCCCCTCTGGATCCACCTCCCCGGCTTACATAGCTCAAGCAGACATCAGGGAACCCCGCCAAATGAGATTCAGGACCCTGACACCGACAGCCCCTCCCATCTCCCCCGAATATAGTCCCGAGTATACTTGCGGGTGCGGCCCATCTCACATCAGGTCATCCGCTGATCTGGGAGTCACATGCGGCAGAATCTGGCTGGCCTCTCCAACCAAACTCGAGCTGGTTTCTGAATCCAAATCTCTTTGGTCTTCTCCAGCTAGTGATGGTGGTTCCTGATTGCCACTAGCCCTAGTTTGGATCGCCTCCTCTGCCGTTGGGTGGGTCTTTGATGCTGCCCCTCTGTCAGGTGAGCGCGGCAAGGCTTTGTCCGCTGGGCCGTCTCCTCCTCGCTAGTGCCCTCGGGGATCCTGTTCCTCAATCCAGCCCCATACGTCCTGGGGTGTGGTAAAGAAGATAGTCCCTCCATTATGCACTATGCGTAGTTTGGCTGGAAAAAACATGAAGTAGGACACCCCCATCTGGCGCAGTTTCACCTCCCGGGAGAAGTCTGGGAAGACCTGTACCATACTGTTGTCTATTTTAAGCTGCCTCTTAAGGTGCGCCTGCCCCAGCACATGATCTCTATCCTTGTAGAACAAGAGGTGGGCAACCACTGGCCGCGGTGGTCCGCCAGGCCACGGGGCTTGAGCTGGAACCCTGTGCGACCGTTCTAGGGCAAAGAAAGTGGACAACCCCTCCTCCGCCACCTCCGTGTGCAGCCAGCGCTCAAGGTACGCCACCATATTGTTTCCTTTGACTTTTTCGGGAAGGCCTGTTACCCTAATGTTATTTCGGCAGGCTCTGTTTTCGGCATCTTCCGCTCGCTGTTCCAGTATCTGTACTGTTTTCTCGATGACCACAAGTTTGCTTGCCGTTGCTGTGACTGGCAGCCGTAGTCTCTCTATCTCCACTTCTGTAGCCGTGACACGGTCGGCCAGCTTTCTGTGGTCCGCGCGGAGGAGGCCCAAGTCCTCTCTGATGGTGTCTATCTTAGTTTCCACCGCTAGCCGGGAGCGTTCTATGGCCTGCAGGATATCATGGAGAGAAAGTTCTGCTTGGGGTGTCCCCCCATCCGTCCTGGGCCCCGGGCGTGAGGCAGAGTCTCCGTGGTCCATATTCTTTCCCTCTTGCTGCTCAGTATCCTGCCTCTTGGTGCTCCGGCCCATGACGCTCCCAGGTCTGTGAATCTCATGCTCAGCGTGGGCTACGATAAGGTAAAGGTGGCCTCCCCTCTACTTGTTGTCCCTGCAGGGGAAGTGATGACTGGCCCCTCCAATGCACACCTCAGTACTCACGCAATAGGCAACCACAGTCCACAGCAGTGTACAGGACCAGCGCAATAACAATGTGCATATGCCACCACTGCTCACAATTCCCGACAGCCACACCTCCTCAAGTCCGAGGAAACCACGCGGCCAGTGAGCCTGCTCTAACTCCTGCTCACTCCACCAGCCCCAACTTAGCCACTGCAGCAGCAGAGGCTGCCCTCTGGACACTTCTCTGCAGCTGATGTCCCTCGGCATCACCCAGCAAGTGACCCTCTGTGGCGGCCTGTCGTTTCCCCATCCCCGGGCGTCCCAGCTCACCTCGGGACACCTGGTCTTCACGGTCGTGCCCTGTCGTGAATCTGCCCTCGGTCCCAGCAATGGCCAGCACAACTGTTTCGCAGTAGCCTGCCCCCCTCACTGTGGGCTCACCACGACCAGTTCCGTGGAGGGTGCCTCACACTGCAGCTCGCAATCAGTCCCTCTGCTCCCTTAGTGCCTCTCTCGGTCTCCAGCCGTTGCCTTCACTCCAGACCAATCACAGGCCTCATCCAGCACCAGATCAACCCAGGGCCACCTCCTCGCGCTCCTCTGCTTCCCGCCTCAGGGCCCAAGAGCCTCCGCCACACAGCGCTGCCTCCACTCACCGCGCTCAGGGCAGCAGCTTGCCTTCCCTCGATCTCTCCACCATGGGGGGGGGGCACCTGCCGATGTGCGCTGCAGTCTGCACCGGTCCTGGCGGGGAACAGAGCCCTTGCCGCTTCCGCGGTCCCTCACGCCCCGCTCCGGCGGCTGGGTACTCGTCTGGACCTGGGGTCTGCCGCAACTCCTCCCTGTGCCTCCACCTCACCAGCGCTAGCTCGGGCTCCAGCCGCCACCAACCTCTCACGTCCCGCTCCCTGGGAAAAGGCGCAGGCCAGCCACTCCGCAGTTGTTGAGCCCCGCAGCACTCCCAGGGCCGTTACGACCGCACAGCCGCCATTTTACACAGGCCGCCGCCGCAGGTCTCCGGGCCCACCGAGGTTCCTCCGTGTGCCCCCTCCTCTCCAGAAACAGTCCAGGCCCCCGCCACTGTCCCGGCCACCGTGCCAGCTCCGAATATGACAGCTCAGAACGACCCCCAAGTAATCTTCCTGCTCGGCTATGCTCCAGGAGCCGTTACTGCCGCACCGCCGCCATCTTGCACGCCCCGCGGCCGCACCAGATTCTCCGCTCTTTATCGACGGAAGAGCAGTAGCAGCCCTCCGCAGCAGCTGTCCCCGCCGCCCCTATCCTTCCGACATCTCCCGAGCCGGTCTCCGCTTTCAGGGCTCCCCCACAGCGGTCAGGATGGTGCCAGAGAGGGAATCACCAATGGGAGCTCCGATTCAGGCTCCCGTCTCCATCTGCGTCAGGCCACGCCCACTTCAACATTTATATCTTTATTACTCATAAAATGTATTAAGGGTTTCCTTAATCCTGCAACCCACACTGTTATCCCTCTTTCTTTTACCCTTAACAAGAACCACATAATACCTAAGCCACAATCTTACACCCTTTACATTATACTCCAAACCTGCAGCCTTACTAAATTAAGCCTACACACAAAAGTGTCAATCCCTTTCCTTTGCCATGATCGGTGCACAAGCCACGCCCCCCTAGTTCAACCTCAATCACCGGCTACAGTTCCACCAACCCACCAGACAACTTCTCTCATCTCACTTGCACATACATCCAGCCTCAACGGGAGGTCAATCATTCTCCTACCAAGCTGCCAAATCCTGGAATGAGCTCACCCAACACATCAGGGTGTCCTCCTCACTTCTTAAATTCTGCAAGAAGCTGAAGACCTAGCTATTGTATTCATCTTCATGCGGGGACCATCAGCCGTTTGCGCGCCGAAGGCGTGCCTAAGGTAAGCCCGTCTGCGCCCGTCCGCAACGGGCCGGGACTAGGGGCTACGACCCCTGGTTTTACACCCAGTGGTATACTTCATACTTACTCTAGGGAGGCCCTTCTTAGTCTCAGGCCATCACAGTGCTCACATTGTTCCACTTTGAATCCCAACTGTGTTCCCCTAACCTGCCCGTTTTGCCTCCTCCCCCTCACATCCTTTCCTTCCCTAACCAACATAGCCTCATCTGATTTTCCTCCATTTCGCACTCAACCTACAGCCTCAGACCTGCCCCAGACTCGGACACTTATCAGCCTAAACTGCAGATCATTAGTCAAGCATAAGAGAGAGATCTTTGATCTACTTGTCTCGGTGGAACCTGCAGCCTTATTCCTTACTGAGACAAGGCTAAAAGACTACTCTGGCCCGGACATTGCTGCTGCTCTCCTTGACAACTACACCTATGTGGGAAAAAACAGATTAATGAAAGATGGTGGAGGGATTGCTATAATTTATAATAGACTGTACTCCTGCAAATGGGAAGACTTTGAATTACCTAACAGCGAAGCCGGTCTCTTCAAACTTTCGCTATCTCCCAACTTTACTCTTTCAGGGATGCTCATCTATCGTCCCCCAGGCCCAGCGAGTTCCTGGGCCGGCTCTTTCCCTGAGTATGCATCACCTCTAATTCAGAATTCAACAAACTTTTCAATTATTGGTGACCTTAATCTGCATTTGAATGATCTCTTGTGTCCCACCAGTAGCAACCTTTTACAGGACTTGGCTGCTTTAAATATCATTTTACATAATTCTGGTCCCACTCACAAAGCAGGGAACCTTTTGGACCCTATTTTCTCTAATTTAGAAACCATCATATGTGAGGCTCCTTCACCTATTATATGGTCCGACCACTATATGGTGACTTTCTCTGTTACCATTGGTTGTCCACCTAACACCCTCTCCAATCCTACAGAATCTAGACCATCCAGAAACTGGAACAAACTGGACTTTAAGAAACTTTACTTGTGTCTTGAGAACTCTAGACCTCTCACGGAAGTCACTAGTATTGAAGCAGCAGATACTGTAAATGCCTGGCTTGCACATGCTGCCGATGCATGCTTACCACAGCGCATGCAAAAGCACAATCCTCACCACCCGCCTGCGCCCTGGTTTACAGCCACTTTGAAAAAAGAAAAAACCATCTGCAAAAACCTCGAGCGCAAATGGCGCATAAAATATGATTTGTGCTCCAAGCTAATCTATAAAGATGCATTAACTAAATATCACTCTTTATGCAAAACTCCAAAAATTGAGCATGTCAACCTAACTATTCTTGAGGCACAAAATCGTCCTAAAGCACTTTTTAAGGTAGTACAAAAGCTCTCGGGCGCACTATGTCAGCCTAAACCACCATGTCTAGATACTGCACAGTGCAACTCTTTGGCTGAATTTTTTACCGCCAAAATTGATACCATTTATTCTGATTTTGAGAAACTTGCCCTTTCCCCTTCTTTGTCCCACCTACCAGCTCCAATCTCATCCTCTGATCGAGTGACTTTAGAGGATAGGTCCCTTACCCCTGCACAGCAGACCCTTCCCACAGTATCTAACCTTACGATCTCCTGTGACTCAGGGATCCCACAGGATACCTGTCCCCCTGTCTCACAGCTGATCGACACATGGGATCCTCTTAACATCAATACTCTCTCTGATATTATCAGTAAAATTAAATCCGGTTCCCCTTTGGATCCTTTCCCCCCCCAAATATAAAAAATGTTGGACAATTCGTCCCTTGAACTAATTATGGATCTCCTTAATTCCTCCCTTAGAGAAGCCATAGTACCCTCTGCATGGACACATGCGATGATAGTGCCTCTATTAAAAAAGGCCAATGCTGATCCTAGTATTCCATCTAACTTCCGTCCAATTTCACTTCTTCCGGTTTTTTCAAAAATTTTGGAAAAACACATCAATTCTCAACTCTCAACCCATGCTGAATCTAAGGGAATTTTACATCCTTCCCAGTCTGGTTTCAGGTCTGGTTTCTCGACGGAATCTACTCTGTTGGGGGTTTCTGATAACATCCGAGGCCGAGTGGATAGGGGGGAAACCGTGGCACTTATTTTACTTGATCTAAGTGTCGCATTTGACATGGTTTCCCACCCCATTCTTATCAATGCCCTTAGATCATCCGGCATCACCGGCCCAGCCCTCAACTGGTTTGTTAGTTTTCTATCTGATCGTACCTTCCAAGTCTTCTCTTCCTCATCAGTCTCTCAAACTCATACATCGGCGTACGGTGTTCCGCAAGGCTCCATCTTGAGCCCCTTGCTCTTCAATTTGTATGTCAGACCTCTGGCTGCTATTGCGGAGCAAGCCGGGCTCACCATTTACTCGTACGCCGATGATACCCAGGTCATCTACTCTCTTTCCATGGGTTCTCACTCCTCTTCCTCCTCCCTCTGTGTAGGCCTCAGTAACAACGCAGCTTGGATGTACGATAACAAACTGAAACTGAACGGGGGGGAAACGGAGCTTCTTCTGTTTGGCCACAACACCACCTTATGGGGACCCCAACACTGGCCCTCTCAAATGGGCACGCTACCAATTCCATCTAAAACAGCACGCAACCTCAGCGTCATCTTTGACGACCAGTTATCCATGAAGAACCATGTGGTTAAAACTTCCTCCACCTGTATCACTATCATTAAGTGGTTGCGTAAGATCATCTGGATGCTCCCTCAGGATACTCAGAAAACCGTGGTCCATGCTTTAATCACCTCTAGACTGGACTACGGGAACATTTTGCTCCTGGGAGCCTGTAAAGAGGTGATTCGCAAATTACAGACTGTCCAAAATATGGCGGTGCGACGGCTCTGTAATCTCCCCAACTCCTCCCCTACCTCCAGTTCTCTGCGCACTCTGCACTGGCTCCGCATTGAAAGCCGTACTAAATTCAAGGCCCTTTGCTTCATGCACAGAATAAACGCTGGCCTGGCCCCACCATATCTCAACTCCTTGGTAGAACACTACTGTCCCCTCCACACTCTGCGATCATCTAATCAGCACCTGTTTTCGGTTCCCAGAATTAAAAGATCCAGAAAGGGTGGCCGCTCTTTCCCCTGGCTGGCCCCCTCACTCTGGAATTCCCTCCCTCCCCGGTTGCGAACTGAACCCTGCTACCTTAAGTTTCGCAGACAAGTAAAAACATGGTTATTTAACATGTAACAGTCTTCCCTTCTGACTCTCCCCGTTTCTTCTGGTCTCATTTGGTTTTCAGCGCCGGGAAACCTACGGGTAGCTGAGCGCTTTATAAACTTAAATATAATAATAATAATAATAACGGCCTGTATTAAGGCCCAGCTTCGCCACATGCCTACAGTCATCTACTCAGTACATTGATACCCTCACGGGTAACAAGAAGCGCTCTGCAAATCAACATTACATTGCAAGGCTTGGCTAGCCTTAAATCTGTTCCTTTACGAGCAGTGCCCCGAACCACAGTGCAGTCACAGGTGTCATGCTCAGCGGGCAGTGACGTAGTCGGTAAGACCAGGGCGGCAGAGTGAAGCGAGGCAGTGCGGAGTGCAGTGCCCACAGGTAGCAGTGCAAGCAGCGGCTCGGTGGCGGCGGCGGTCAGCGTCGTCTTTGAGACCAGGGTTGTGGTGCAAAGTGCATTGGTGCTCTCTGCAGTGCCTTCAGAACACGGAGTCTGTTGCTTTCCCCTTCTGGGCAACTGAAACAGCGGTTTAGAGGCGGTACTCAGAGGTAAAAGAAGCCCTTGCTGTCCCTGAAACTTCGTGAACAGGAGGCAAGTTCAGTTTGAAGCCCTTGGAGATACTCAGCACAAGTTTAAGAAAGTTCAGTCCAGTCCTATCACTGCCCAAGGCGGAAGCAGCAACTGCAGGCCAAATACAACAAAGCAACAACATAGCGAAGGGGCAGCACTCCTCCTGGCTGTTCTACCAGCTCTTCTTCTTGGCAGGTTCCTTGATTCCAGCGAGTTCTAAAGTTCTGGGGTTTGGGCCCCAATATTTATACTGCATTTCTCTTTGTTCTCTGGGCAGAGAGTGCCTTTTTCCCCGCCCAAACCAGTTCTGTCCTCTCTGGCCCGGCTTCCTGGCAGGAGGTGGAGACAGTATTGTCCGAGGCTGACCAAGCCCATTCAGGTGCAAGGAAGTCTCCTTCCACTACTCTGAATGCTGCTCAGGTCTGTTCAGCCCAGCCCTGATCCATCAGGAAAGGCAGGACACCCCTCAACCTCCCAGTGGCTGTCTGAAGAGAATGTACACCCCCAGCACCTGTCACTCCAAAGCTAGACAGTCAATCCACACTCTCAGAAGAAGCACATAGGATGGCTAAGCAAGAAAATACCTACTCTCTAAAAGTGGTATTTTCAAACACAGAACATAAAAATCATCTTTACTAAAAGATGCATTTTTATATTCTGAGTTTAGGCATACTAAGCCCCATTTCTCTATGTTGTCCCAATGGGAAGATTATGTTTATTAGATATTATAAGCAATCTCCCATTCTATCATATGGGACAGTAAGTAAGTAAGTGAGTAAAAATTTGATTTGCACAATTAATTAAAATCATTGCAATATACGCATACAAAATTGACCGTTTTAAAAAAGGAGTATTCAAGTCTTTTAAAAGGTCAGTAAATATCACAAAGAGAGGATAGCTCAAACTTGGTCAGAAGGTGAGATCAAAGAGATAATTTCTGTCATAAACTTTACAAAGCGTGTCGCCATCTGAGGTGAGTCCCCCCTCATACAGACGTCTAGTGCTTCTTGACATGACCTGATACCAAGGTGAAGCCAGATTGGTCTCAACCAGAAAATTCTTTGGGCTCGTAGGCGATGACAGATACACAAAATATGGGTGAGACTTTCCTCTTCTTGTTTGCAAAATCGGCATTGGGTAGTGGCTTCTTTCTTGTATCCTTGGCCAAACTTATATGCCTTCAGTGGGATTAAACCGAAACGGAATCTCATTAGTTTGAATTTTATATGTGCTTTCATAGAAGATGCAAGATAGGGCGGTAAAGTTTTCGAGGCATAAAGCTTGGAGGCCCAGGAACCATGGGAGAGCTGGAGCACCTGTTGAGCGTCAAGGTCATTTGATAACATTTTTGCTTGTTTGTTAGAAGCTTCGATTTCGCCTCGATGGACAGTGAGGATGACCATATGTCCGTTGCTTCAGGATGGGACAGATAGCCTTTCCATAGTGAAAAATGACATACACCGTACTACCACAACATTTCACACACACACCAGTACATGCCCTACCTTTAATTTACACAGCACCATGCCGACAGGGTTAAAGAAAAGGGATGATTAGGGCCTGGCAAGTGGATGCACCTGCCAGGTCTACATGCAGTTACAAACTACGTGCAGACACTGCAGTGGCAGGTCTGAGAACCCATTACAGGGCTGCTTGTGTGGGTGGTACTACCAGTGCTGCCGGCCCACTAGCAGCATTTGATTTACAGGCCCTGGCACCCTCAGTGCACTTTACTAGTAAATCAAATATGCCAATCATGGGAACACCAATCCATAACACAATTCACAATAGGAGCACTTGCACTTCAACACTGAACATCAGTGAAAAAGTGCGCAGAGACACTAAACCAGCAAACCCTGTCAAAACCGAGCGGTCAAAAAGCAAAAAGACAGTCGAAACATGCCAAAAGATGCCAGGTCTAACATTATGGATGTAGATTCTATAGGAGATTGGGATGCCCCTGGTAAATATGTGTGAAGCTTTAACTGTAATATTTGAAGGGACGTTTGAAATTGATTTATAGCTCAAAGTGTGGAAAGAGAGACACTAGGTTCTAGCGTAAACCAGTGGGAAATATCTGTATCTGATGACAGGAATGGTAGAACGATGCTAAATTAATTTGTTATCATATTCTTTATCCCTTTCTTCCTTTTCTTTTCAGACCTTTTATAATTTTCTGTACTTTGGAGTTTTAGGAGCATTAAACAATGGGGTGAATCAGGCATTTCTAATGATTTAGAATACAGGTAAGTTGAACTTGTCAATGGTTTTTTTCAGCCATTACTGTAACATGAGAGGAGGAGAACTCTCAATCTCTTGAGATTTTGTTTAATCATAGCATGAGGATTAACATTTTGAAGTTATTAGGTCAATGTTATCTTGAATTCCAGTTAACATATGATGTAAGTATGGAGTAATAGGTGCTCTTAAATGAATGTATTGTAAAAAGATTTGGAGTCCTTTGAAGAGATTAGGCCAATGTAACCTTGAGTTGTAGTGAAGCATGATATAAACATAGTGTAACAGGTGCTTAATTTAGAAAAAATGTTCTATGAAAAGATTTTGAGTACTTTTAGGTTTATTACTATGACGTAAGGAATATAATAGGAGTGAAATTATCCGTATAGCACCAGAGAAAGAGTTTATGTAGCACAAATGGGAACCCACTTGTGGGTAGATATACTGGAATTTTTTTTGTGGATTACAAACTATCTGGATGGGAATTGTTGTTTCCTAAAGATAGTTGTGTTTTGTTTCTTAAATTTCAGCCCTGAAGAAGCAGTAGCTAAACACAGTGAAACCCATTTTGGCAGCACATTTTTCAGAATTACGCGTTTGAAATTAGGTTCCAGTTACAACTGTATTAATTCACGCTGTTGAATGATAATTTAGAGAACATCCTTTGTTCAATAATAACTTACTTACTATTTGTGTCTTTGTAACTGCATAACCACATGCTTTTGATTAATCCTTATGAGATGTTGTATTGTACTGTTTGGGATGACAATAAGCTGTTTGTGACAGAATGTTTGAAATATTTTTATTTTTTTTAAGAGTTTAATATAGCGTGAACTTGACCAGAATCGGGTATCAGAGCGCTTTACATAGCACCAGTTAAGTTAAATGAGGACACACATTCATTTTTGTTAGGCACGGAGAGATTAAGTGATTTGCCCAGAATCACAGGTTGTTTTTGACGTCATTACCGAGACTCGTACCGAGTTCCCCAGGTCTGAGGCCATATCTATGATAATTCAGTGGGTAATGTCTGATACTAGTATCTTCCTGTGAAAAATTTATATAACTTATTACATGATGAGACAGCGGCTCCTAGGAGAAGTCACCCTTTCTTCGGCCAATTCAGGAAAAAAACAGAAAGAGAACTTTGATGCATCCAGTCCTTGGCACCAGGTTATCATTGTGTGTGCTGCGTCAAAGAGTCAGATCCTGTTACGGTGCATCTCTCATTATTCCAGTTGCCAACAACCAATCATTGGTGCCAGCGGAGCCTATTCCAAAGCCCAGCCAACCACAATAATCCTGTGATCCATGAGACCAGGATAGCCCTGAAGGATCAGGATCTCTTACTCTACCACCAAAGCTGTGCACCCACAAAATATTCATGTGAGTTGTGAGTGAAAGAAAGACAAGAGCAGGTCTTTAGATCCACGCAGATTCAAAGATAGTGACAGGCACCAGAGAGGAAAAAAACATATCAGTACTCTTCAATACATAGTATGCTCTTTGTTTTTCATGTGCTTTGTAGAGATTGATGTGTTATTGTTTTTGCTGCCTGGCAACTCTGTGCTTCCATTTTGCTTAAACTGTTTAACTCTAGGAAAAATGGAAGTTAAGCTAGAGCTCCCATGAAGAGCTTGAGTCGCAAGAGCCCAACTCCCCCGACCCATAAATGTAAGAATGTTATGGGATGTCAGTTGGATGACACTGTTTACAGATCAGTGCACAAATAGTGCACTCTCTAAAGTAAACTGTGTGTGCAGAGGGCTTTCTGAGACATAGAATGGTCTGGAGTGGATGCCTCTTCCTTCATTGAGTGTGACTACCTGCAACTCGCAGGACTGTAGAAACTAACATTGGTGGCAGTAAAAGATTGTAGAGGCCTTTTTACAAGTTATGTGTCAGAAAGAGTTTCCTGCTGGACTGTGGTCTGCATTTTTTCAGTTGGACTGCCAGTCATTTGTTCCATCAAAGTGAGAAATGGATGATCCATGTGTGTGAGCATGTGTGATCCATCTATGTGCAATAGGCTGTGCATGGAGAGATGGATAGAGCTGTAAGCGGCAATGTGAATGGCAGGGCTATCATCCAGCATTTCTTAGTTCCTTTGTAGTGAACCAGACTCCAGAGTGTGATAGAATGACCCTTTATTGTAAAGGGAAAATCATTAACTTTTTGCTGCTTAATTCTTCGCTAGAAGTGTTGCCCACAATAATTTCAGAGGTGGTTAAGTGGCAATTCTATGCCTTTTTTTGGGTTTGCCTTAGTAGAGACTCCCAACTCTACCCCTCCTTTCTACTGACACTGTGGAACAAAGGGCCTGATTGCAATATTGGCAGATTGGAGACTCCATCACAAACGTGATGGATATTCCTTCCGCTGTATTTCAAGTTCAATAGGATTTAATGGAACTTGTAATGTGGTGTACGGGATATCAGCCATATTTGCGATGGAGTATCCCATCCGCCAAGATCATAATCAACCCCCCAATCTGGGAGGTATACATGTCAGTCAGGAAATGCCTGAAACAAATACTCGAGTTAGACTCTGGAGTATGCACACTCCATCTGGAAACATGGTATACATGTGAGGCAAAAACTACCAGGCAGTGTCTCATGGTTTGTCTAGCAGAATCCAGGGTCCCACAGCAATGGAGACTCAGAAATTCTTTTTTGCTTGAGGGTTGGGGCTTCTAAATGCCAGCTACCCTCTGTCATGTGTGAGAATATGAACATTGATGCTCTGCAGTCTGCCGGGGAAAAAGATGCCTGGAGTCCGCCTTGAAGAAAGCAGCTGGCTGACTGCTGAGGAAGGGTGCTACATGAAGAAGATCATACCTATAAGGAGGGAACAGTGAGGAATTGAGAGGAAGAACTGAAAGATGCGAGCGGCTAAACAGAGAAGTGTCTGCACCTCAGGCTGTGTGGAGAGGCCTTGAGACCCTAGTCGCACTGCTGTGTGTCCAGGAAATTATCTCCTGTAGCTGAGGCATGACCAGGGATACGACAAATGCATTTTGTGGTATTCCTGCCATGAAGACATGGAGCTTGTGATTACTGGAAACTGAGAAAATCTTGATCACATTTGATAGCCTTATCTGAAAAACGGAAGTGCAGTAAGCAGCTTAGCACTAGGTCAGACCACTCTCCAAAATCAGTGGTGGCCTCTGTCTCCATCTCCTGATCATTGCTGCAACATAGGGTGGACTGGTCATTTGGGTGATGGGGTTGTGTTTGGGTCCGAGGAAGATTCCCCCAGTGAATATTCAATGGAACCCAACCAGCGAGCGGTTTGCAGTCTCCTCATTGTGCGTGCTGGTGCTGCTTGTCTTCATCAGACAGGGGCAGGTGCACCACATTTAGAAGGGAAGGTCTGGGGCAATATCAGCTGGGCTAAGGCAGAGCCACTGTGATCCCACTTGGTGGATTTGTAGGAAAGACAACATTCAGTGAGGTCTTGCCTTTCACTGGCACTCACAGCCTTGGTCTGCCTGAGAAACAATAAAGATAGAAAGGTGATGTCACCCATGAAGAATTGTCATTGGGTACTATAGACTGACTTAAAAGAGTAAAAATAATAATGTTACCCACCACTTACTCAATAAGGGCTAATGTCCTAATATTCAATGAAGAACTATGTGATACCTTTCTCAGAGGAGTAGCCTAGATTAGTTCTATGAGTCTCAGCTCACAGCGATTATTGCTTTGATAGCTGTGTATTATTTGCTCACTCTCTCAAATTTATGAACTGTATACATTTGTATGTTAGAAGTGAATTACTTTTTCTTTTTGAGTGAAAACAATGGCTAGACCTGGATTTATTGCTGACACTGGATGTCTCATTGACTTTACCATACACCATTTAGTAGGCACCTGTGCACCTGGCTTGCCTCTTGCTTGTTGCCTCTAGTTCCTGCTTGTTCCAGACTGATCTAGTGACACCGCAGGGGTTTTCCCAACTAAGCATTCTTCCTACCAACAGGAGCCTCACCCACCCCAGGACCTGCTTAATGCGGCAAAGGTGCGCCAAAGGCAAGCCTGTCTGTGCCCGTCTGCTCATGGACCGCACCCAGTGCCATGTCCCTTGGCTCTCCCTACCCCAAATATATACCATTGTCGAGGTCTATACCCTCAAATCTGGCTGCCGCAACAAACACTGCCACTGCGTGAGCCATGCTCCACAGTAGGACCTTTCACATGCACCCACTGCCACCTCACCTGCCACTGTACACATACCATTCTCACAACCAGCCCCACCATGAATATGAATACACCAAAGACACCACCTGACCAAAAACACAAATTTGCATGCACCTTTCTCAACACACGCTCACTATGCAAGCATTCCACTGAATTACAGGACCTCATCGCCACCCTCATACCCAACATCGTCTTCCTCACTGAGACCTAGTTCAACCCCACATCAACCCCAGGCATTGCCACAGTGATACAGACGCATATAAAATCACTCACCAGGACCGCACCAATAAACCAATCAGTGTACCACCACCACCGACAACACCACCACCCCCATGGAACATCTCAACTTCAAGCTCCACACGGACGACAAAACAACCATTGGAGGCACCCTCGCATTCCCCAGGACCATGCTTCAGCTTGTGCAACCTCATAACAGACGTCATTGCACCCCCAGTGCTAGATTCCAAGGACTAGGTGTTCCAGAGTGACCTAAATTTCCTCATTGATGACCCCACTGACAAAAAGAGTATGAGCAGCCCCGGATATACCCAAATCATGCACGACCCTACAAACACCTCAGGACACACGCTGGACCCAATTTTCACCTCCAGCAACTGTGTCAAATACAACCATGTCACAGAATTCACATGGACCTATCACTCTATCATCCACTTCAGCATCTCCAGCCCCTGCACCACCACCCCCAAGATGGTCAACACCCCCCACCGGAGGTGGAACAAAATCTCAGAGACCAGCTGGGCGAACTCCTACAACACCTCCAACCCTATTAGCGCCACCAATCTCGAACAGTGAGTGACAAACTTCAACACCTGGATAACCAATTGCGCAGACAGCATTGTCTCCATCAAGAGCAATGTCCAGAGAAAATCCTCCAAAAAGGCCAGCTGGTACACCCAAGAACTCAGAACAGCGAAACGAGATAGCAAAGAGTTGTACAGGAGCTGGCGCAAGGACACCTCAGACAGGGCAGCCTTCAAGACCTCCATCAATCTCTACCCTGTGCCTGCTGAGGGCAATAAAGAAGACAGTCCTTGCCGCATGCATCGAAACCAGTGCCAAAAACACCAAGGAACTTTTTAAAATAATTAAGTAACTCCCCAAGCCTCACACCCTCACAGGAGCTGTGCGACAACCTCACCCACTTCTTCATCGACAAGATTGCAACCATATACAGAAAGCTCCAAACCCCAACCCACAACTACGGACGTCCTCAACAGATACGCCACAACCATAACCAACATGAACCACACACTGACCACCTGTAACATCCTTTCTATGCAGGACACCAATTCCACCATGAAATTAATCCCACAGACCTATGCCCGCACAACATCTTCAACCTTGAAAACCAATGGATAGACCAGGAACTCACCACCCTACTCACTACCTCTATCACCTCTGCAACATTTCCTGATACCTGGAAAAATGCTGAGTCAACTCATGACAAACCTGGAGCAGAACTAGCTACTCAACGCCTCCCAATCTGGCTTCCACAGCAATCACAACACCGAAACTGCTCTGATCGCAGCCACCGATGACATACAAATCCTCCTCAACTGAGGAGAAACTGCAGCTTTGATCCTCTTTGACCTCTTGGCAGCCTATACCCCACACACTGATTGAAAGACTCCACTATATCGGCATCCAAGGGGACACACTCAGATGAATCACCTCCTTCGTCACAGGAAGAACCCAGAGGATCGACCTCCCACCTTCACCTCTGAACGCAAGGAGGTCACCTGCGGTGTCCCCCAGGGCCTATACCTCAACCCCACACTCTTCAACACATATATGACCCCAGTGGCCAACATTGTCAGATCCCACGTTCTCAACATAATTTCCTATGCAGAGGACACCCAACTCATCCTCTCACTCACCAACAACCCCACCACAACCAGAACCAATTTCCACAGATGCATGACAAATGTCACCGACTGGATGAAAAACAACTGCTTGCAGCTAAATACAGACAAAATTGAAGTATTGATTTTGGCAAAAGCAGCAACACATGGAATGATTCCTGGTGGCCATCAGACCTAGGACCCACACTCACTCGCTCTAACCATGCCAGAAACCTCAGAATGTTAATTGACAACAAGTTCACCATGAACTCACAGATCAATGCCTTCTCCTCTGCCTGCTTTCCTCATTCTGCTCATTCCATGTAAGATCCTCAAATTACTCCCCTTAAACAAGAGGTGTACCGTGACACAATCCATATTCACCAGCTGACTGGACTACAGCAATGCCCTCTATGTAGGAATTGCCACACATTTCCTACAGACACTTCATAACATACAGAACGCTGCAGCCAGATTCATCATTGGCCTTCACCGATGAACCCATATCACACCTCAGGAAACTCCACTGGCTCCCTGTACAGAAAACATGCCAATTTAGGCTGCTGATCCACGCACACAAGGCACTGCCTGAACTTCCACCAACCGTTAAGAAGACTACGTTCTGTAAGCACGCAGGACAACCTTTCAACCAAGAGGCCTGAAGGTGGTGAGTCGCAGGAAGGGCTTGGGTGGCACTGTACTACACAGGTACCTGGGGGTTCGTGCTGTGCAGCAAGGCAACATGGACTGGCTAAAGGATAAAGACCCCAAGCATCCCAACCAGGGGACACTAGATCGCTATACTAAGTCGGGCCCCCGCTAGAGGAGGACACTGGGGCCACCCGCTTAGATTTGGCCCTGCTGATGAACGCAATACAGGCCTCCCACAAAGCCCTGGAGAATAAAATTGGAGCGGTGGGGTCGGACGTAACTCTCCTGCGACAGGACCTCCGAAAATTGGCGGCACGGGTGACAGAATCGGAAACGAGATTAGGTGATGCGGAGGACACACTCCATGACCTGAAAAAAGGGATGGCGGAGCTTCAATCATCCCATAAACAACTACAGTGGAAGGTGGACGATGCCCCAAACAGGGCAAGACGCAACAACCTCCGCTTTGTGGGATTTAGAGAAGGAATCGAGGGAGCCAACATGGCGGAATTCCTGCACTCCAGGCTGATGCGCACCTTCCCTAAGGAGAAATTTTTGACCAGTTTCATCATTGAAAGGGCTCACCGCACACTACTGGCTCAACCGCCAGTAGGAGCGAGACCCAGGCCAGTCATAGCCCGCTTTCTAAACTTTGTAGACAGAGACATGATACTACGGGAGGCGAGGAAACTCGGGGAAATCCGTCCTGATAATGCCCACATAATGATATTCTCGGATTACAGCCAGGAAGTGCAGAGGCAGAGACGCTCCTATGACTCAGTTTAATCCAAACTAAGAGACCTCTAAATTCAATATATGCTACTGTTCCCAGCAAAACTAAAAGTGATCTATATGGGACAAGTCACTACTCTTTCAGACCCCGGGGGAGGCCTGGCACTGGCTGGAGGAGCGCCCGCCGTCGGCACGGAGGGAGTCTGGGGCCCCGGCGGTTGTTATGATGGAGAGGACGGCAGGAGGCCGTAGAGAGGTACGAGGCCACATAGCTCTCGCCATGGATAGGGGGCCTGCTCCCTGGCGGCGACTCCATACTCTATGGCTTGGCTTACAAGGCGAAGACATTGAGACGCGGTCTCCCTGGATTCCCCCCGACCCTCGGGATCCCGCTATCAGTGTCTGGCGGAAAAAGCACGCTCTGAGGTGGAAGAAGATCCACAAGGTACTGCATCTGAAGGGGAAGAGGCGGACCGGCAGTCTCTGCACCATTTGGCGTTGGAAATACACCACAAACTGGAAAAAGGACAGAAGTCGGACGCAGGGGCATCTCAGGGGGACACCCTGGACTCTAACTCATGAAGCTAGGACTGAGTTGGCTGATCAAGAGACGATGGAACATGACTGGAGCACGCAAGTTGGACACCCCCCTTGCTTGCTTGTTTTGTTTCTCGAATTTGACTCTGTTTGCCTTTCTTTTCCCTATCTCGTTCTTTACTTTCTTTCCTAAGTGTTCTAACTCCTAAAGTTTGCGTCTTCAGGGCTCGTCCCTGATGGTTTAAGGGTACCCACAGGAGTTGGAACTTGTGGATTGAGTTTGCTGTGGGAGGGTGACAGACCTCCACCTGCCCTAGAGTCTACCTCAATGAAATGCTGCCGGGAGGGGGTCGCTGGAGAGGGGGGAGGTGGGGGGGGGGGGTTGGGAGAGGGAGAGAGTTACAATGGGGTCTGGGTTACGAGACAGTTGTTATATGTTCTGTTCCTTGTTTGATTGGCATATGGCATACAGCTCCACACCACCGGACACACACGCTGCGGCACCTGCCCATGGTCCACACCTACCTGCTGCTACGATAAGACTGCTGTAAACACACACGATGCCCCCTGGGGTAGTAGGGAGATGGGACCCTGTCGGATACTCACATGGAACGTCAATGGATTGGGGGACAAGGTAAAAAGAGGGCTGGTTATGACGTATATTGAACAATTACACCCAGACATAGTCTGCCTCCAGGAGACTCATCTTAAGGGCACGAAGTGTGGATTCCTGGCACGAGGAGCCTACACAGTCCTGGCACATGTGGGATACACATCCGGGTCACTGGGGATGGCTATCCTGATAAAAAAAGCCCCACCCTTTACTGTGACTTGAACCTGGGTAGATCTACAGGGGACCTATGTGGGGGTGACAGGAACATGGAGGAGACAACTGATCACTCTAGTCTCAGACTATGCCCCCCCAAAACTACAGGCCAGGACACTGGGTAACAGAAATACTGTTGGACATGCCTGGTAGGCTACATATTACAGCCGGTGACTTTAATGAAGTCTCGTCCGTCCTTTATCAGTAGAGATCGAAAACGAAATTCATTCTGGGGTGGCTGAGAAGGCTGCCACAGTCTCTCAGGTCTCAGTACCTCTCTCTGGCGCACAGGTGCATCTCCAAAAGCTCATCAGCTCAGTGGCTCAAGGGAGCCATTTCAAACAGAAGGGGATAGGAGCACACTGCCTCACCTCCTAGCACAGTTTGCCCCTTAGCATTGTGGTAAATGCAGTTCACAGTGATTGCTTACTTGATTTTTAGTTGTAGTTGTTCACCAAAGTTGGTGCAGGTTAGTGCTGTAAATTTCTAGACAAACGTGTTTCTGGATATTATCCTTCATCAGTAGAGATCAAAAACGAAATTCATTCTGGGGTGGCTGAGAAGGCTGCCACAGTCTCTCAGGTCTCAGTACCTCTCTGGTGCACAGATGCATCTCCAAAAGCTCGTCAGCTCAATGGCTCAAGGGAGCCTTTTCAAACAGAAGGGGGATGGGAGCACGCTGCCTCACCTCCCAGCACAGTTTGCCCCTTAGCATTGTGGTAAATGCAGTTCACAGTGATTGCTTACTTGATTTTTAGTTGTAGTTGTTCACCAAAGTTGGTGCAGGTTAGTGCTGTAAATCTCTAGACAAACGCGTTTCTGGATATTATCCTTCATCAGTAGAGATCAAAAACGAAATTCATTCTGGGGTGGCTGAGAAGGCTGCCACAGTCTCTCAGGTCTCAGTACCTCTCTGGCGCACAGATGCATCTCCAAAAGCTCGTCAGCTCAATGGCTCAAGGGAGCCTTTTCAAACAGAAGGGGGATGGGAGCACGCTGCCTCACCTCCCAGCACAGTTTGCCCCTTAGCATTGTGGTAAATGCAGTTCACAGTTCAAACTTACTTCAAAATTAGCTGGAGTTTTTCACCAAAGTTGGTGCAGACATTGCTGTATATCTCTAGACACGTGTTTCTGGGTTGAGCCCGTCTTCATTAGAGAGCAGCAGTATTAGAGAGCAAAAAAACAATCATCTGGGGATGCTGGAAATGCTGCCAAGTTCCTCTTAGGTCACAGTACCACTCACAGGCACACAGGTGCATCTCCAAATGTCGTCAGCTTGTGAAAAACCCCAGCTAATTTTGAAGTAAGTTTGACTGTGTACTGCATCCACCAGGATGGAATGGGGCAAACTGTGCTGGGACTGTGAGGCAGTGTGCTCCCAACCCCCTTTCTGTTTAAAAGGCTCTCTTGAGCCAGCAAGCTGACAAGCTTTGGAGATGCACCTGTGTGCCTGTGAGAGGCACTGTGACCTAAGAGGCACCTGGTAGCATTTCCAGCAACCCCAGACAATTTTTTTTTTGCTCTCTAATACTGCTGCTCTCTACTGAAAAACGGGCTCAACACAGAAACACGTGTCTAGAGATGTACAGCAGTGTATGTACCAACTTTGTTGAAAAACTCCAGCTAATTTTGAAGTAAGTTTGAACTGTGTACTGCATCTACCAGGATGGAATGGGGCAAACTGTGCTGGGACTGTGAGGCAGTGTGCTCCCAACCCCCTTTCTGTTTAAAAGGCTCCCTTGAGCCAGCAAGCTGACGAGCTTTGGAGATGCACCTGTGTGCCTGTGAGAGGTACTGTGACCTAAGAGGAACTTGGCAGCATTTCCAGCAACCCCAAATGTTTTTTGTTGCTCTCCAATACTGCTGCTCTCTACTGAAGACGGGCTCCACCCAGTATCACATTTCTAGAGATATACAGCAATGTCTGCACCAACTTTGGTGAAAAACTCCAGCTAATTTTGAAGTAAGTTTGTACTGTGTACTGCATTTACCAGGATGCAATGGGGCAAACTGTGCTGGGACTGTGAGAAAGTGTGCTCCCAACCCCCTTTCTGTTTAAAAGGCTCTCTTGAGCCAGCAAGCTGACGAGCTTTGGAGATGCACCTGTGTGCCTGTGAGAGGTACTGTGACCTAAGAGGCACTTGGTAGCATTTCCAGCAACCCCAGATGATTTTTTTTTGCTCTCTAATACTGCTGCTCTCTGCTGAAAACGGGCTCAACACAGAAACACGTGTCTAGAGATGTACAGCAGTGTATGCACCAACTTTGTTGAAAAACTCCAGCTAATTTTGAAGTAAGTTTGAACTGTGTACTGCATTTACCAGGATGCAATGGGGCAAACTGTGCTGGGACTGTGAGAAAGTGTGCTCCCAACCCCCTTTCTGTTTAAAAGGCTCTCTTGAGCCAGCAAGCTGACGAGCTTTGGAAATGCACCTGTGTGCCTGTGAGAGGTACTGTGACCTAAGAGGCACTTGGTAGCATTTCCAGCAACCCCAGATGATTTTTTTTGCTCTCTAATACTGCTGCTCTCTACTGAAAAACGGGCTCAACACAGAAACATGTGTCTAGAGATGTACAGCAGTGTATGCACCAACTTTGTTGAAAAACTCCAGCTAATTTTGAAGTAAGTTTGAACTGTGTACTGCATTTACCAGGATGCAATGGGGCAAACTGTGCTGGGATTGTGAGGCAGTGTGCTCCCAACTCCCGTTCTGTTTAAAAGGCTCCCTTGAGCCAGCAAGCTGACGAGCTTTGGAGATGCACCTGTGTGCCTGTGAGTGGTACTGTGACCTAAGAGGAACTTGGCAGCATTTCCAGCAACCCCAGATGATTTTATTTTTGCTCTCTAATACTGCTGCTCTCTACTGAAGATGGGCTCAACCCAGAAACACGTGTCTAGAGATATACAGCAATGTCTGCACCAACTTTGGTGAAAACTCCAGCTAATTTTGAAGTAAGTTTGTACTGTGTACTTCATTTACCAGGATGCAATGGGGCGAACTGTGCTGGGACTGTGAGGCAGTGTGCTCCCAACCCACTTTCTGTTTAAAAGGCTCCCTTGCGCCAGCAAGCTGACCAGCTTTGGAGATGCACCTGTGTGCCTGTGAAAGGTACTGTGACCTAAGAGGAACTTGGCAGCATTTCCAGCAACCCCAGATGATTTTATTTTTGCCCTCTAATACTGCTGCTCTCTAATGAAGATGGGCTCAACCCAGAAACACGTGTCTAGAGATATACAGCAATGTCTGCACCAACTTTGGTGAAAACTCCAGCTAATTTTGAAATAAGTTTGTAATGTGTACTTCATTTACCAGGATGCAATGGGGCAAACTGTGCTGGGACTGTGAGGCAGTGTGCTCCCAACCCCCTTTCTGTTTAAAAGGCTCCCTTGCGCCAGCAAGCTGACCAGCTTTGGAGATGCACCTGTGTGCCTGTGAGAGGTACTGTGACCTAAGAGGAACTTGGCAGCATTTCCAGCAACCCCAGATGATTTTTTTTTGCTCTCTAATACTGCTGCTCTCTACTGAAGATGTGCTCAACCCAGAAACACGTGTCTAGAGATATACAGCAATGTCTGCACCAACTTTGGTGAAAAACTCCAGATAATTTTGAAGTAAGTCAGAACTGTGTACTGCATTTACCAGGATGCAATGGGGCAAACTGTGCTGGGACTGTGAGGCAGTGTGCTCCCAACCCCCTTTCTGTTTAAAATGCTCCCTTGGTCCAGCAAGCTGACGAGCTTTGGAGATGCACCTGTGTGCCTGTGAGTGGTACTGTGACCTAAGAGGAAGTTGGCAGCATTTCCAGGAACCCCAGATGATTTTTTTGCTCTCTAATACTGCTGCTCTCTACTGAAGATGGGCTCCACGAAGAAACACGTGTCTGGAGATATACAGCAATGTCTGCACCAACTTTGGTGAAAAACTCCAGCTAATTTTGAAGTAAGTTTGAACTGTGTACTGCATTTACCAGGATGCAATTGGGCAAACTGTGCTGGGACTGTGCGGCAGTGTGCTCCCAACCCCCTTTCTGTTTAAAAGGCTATCTTGAGCCAGCAAGCTGACAAGCTTTTGCGATGCACCTGTGTGCCTGTGAGTGGTACTGTGACCTAAGAGGAACTTGGCAGCATATCCAGCAACCCCAGATGATTTTTCTTTGCTTTGTAATACTGCTGCTCTCTACTGAAGACGGGCTCCACCCAGAAACACGTGCCTAGAGATATACAGCAATGTCTGCATCAACTTTGGTGAAAAACTCCAGCTAATTTTGAAGTTAGTTTGAACCGTGTACTGCATTTACCAGGATGGAATGGGGCAAACTGTGCTGGGACTGTGAGGCAGTGTGCTCCCAAACCCCTTTCTGTTGAAAATGCTCCCTTGGTCCAGCAAGCTGACGAGCTTTGGAGATGCACTTGTGTGCCTGTGAGTGGTACTGTGACCTAAGAGGAAGTTGGCAGCATTTGCAGGAACCCCAGATGATTTTTTTGCTCTCTAATACTGCTGCTCTCTACTGAAGATGGGAATAACCCAGAAACACGTGTCTAGAGATATACAGTAATGTCTGCACCAACTTTGGTGAAAAACTCCAGCTAATTTTGAAGAAAGTTTGAACTGTGTACTGCATTTACCAGGCTGCAATGGGCCAAACTGTGCTGGAACTGTGAGGCAGTGTGCTCCCAACCCCCTTTCTGCTTAAAAGGCTCCCTTGAGCCAGCAAGCTGACGAGCTTTGGAGATGCACCTGTGTGCCTGTGAGTGGTACTGTGCCCTAAGAGGAACTTGGCAGCATTTCCAGCAACCCCAGATGATTTTTTTTGCTCTCTAATACTGCTGCTCTCTACTGAAGACGGGCTCCACCCAGAATCACGTGTCTAGAGATATACAGCAATGTCTGCACCAACTTTGGTGAAAAACTCCAGCTAATTTTGAAGTAAGTTTGAACTGTGTGCTGCATTTACCAGGATGCAATGGGGCAAACTGTGCTGGGACTGTGAGGCAGTGTGCTCCCAACCCCCTTTCTGTTTAAAAGGCTCCCTTGGTCCAGCAAGCTGACGAGCTTTGGAGATGCACCTGTGTGCCTGTGAGTGGTACTGTGACCTAAGAGGTAGTTTGCAGCATTTCCAGCAACCCCAGATGATTTTTTTGCTCTCTAATACTGCTGCTCTCTACTGAAGACGGGCTCCACCCAGAAACACGTGTCTAGAGATATACAGCAACGTCTGCATCAACTTTGGTGAAAAACTCCAGCTAATTTTGAAGTAAGTTTGTACTGTGTACTGCATTTACCAGGATGCAATGGGGCAAACTGTGCTGGAACTGTGAGGCAGTGTGCTCCCAACCTCCTTTCTGTTTAAAAGGCTCCCTTGAGCCAGCAAGCTGACGAGCTTTGGAGATGCACCTGTGTGAGGTACTGTTGATGGAGCAAGGATTCGCATATTATGCGACTTGTTCGGATTCATGAACCTCAAATAACTTATAATCATGTAATTCAACCTGTTTGTCTTACTAATTTCCCTTTATTCTGACATTGGGGTGTCCTAGAGATGCTTGCCTATGTGTTTACTAACTCAATAACGCTCGTAACTAAAAATGGCCGCTGCTTGGCGGGTTTCTTTCTGCGCATGCGTTAGTCACACTCACGTGACGTGACGCACTTGCAGTTCTGGTGGGAAACTTTGCGCTTGCGCACTTGCTTTTAAAATGGCTGTCGGTGTCCTCACATGGTGAAGCTTGCGCAAATGTTTTCATGTTATTGTCTGTCTGCACTAATCCCTCACGCCATAGTATATTTTAAGTAAAGGGATATAGAGTAGCTATTCATGGTATACAGTGAATTCATTTATTTCTCTGTTTTAATTTGTTTTCGCTTACTTTTCATGTACCACGATATTGAGGGTTGATGGGATGCTCGGGAATCTGTATTGAAGTACACTACTGCGCATGACAGACTTTGGCCAGTGACATTGAATGGGTGCCAACCAGAGGTGGCAGCCAAGAGGTGCCTGGGAAGATGCACCTTCACCCAGCCGAAGAAGTCGAACTGTACTACAATAGATACATTTGTATTTCTTTCATTGTGTTTTGCAGAATAGGTCATGGGAACCCCAAATTCAAATAGGCGGTTCCAGAAAATGCAAATGTAGGCTTGTAGAAAGCTAATGTGATTGGTGTGTTGACCTATCCTACTTAGGGACCAATAGAAATTGGGGATTCTGACACTTGCAACATTTGGGGGGTGGTACACTGACCCAGAAACAGTATAACTAGCCTAGGTTTAGCTAGAGAAATTGTCCGACTTGTCCGAATAGCTGACCTGTCACTGACCCAATGCACTCAATAGGTGACTGAATACAGAGCGCTGCGGAGCACTCTGTCCGAAATATACCATAGACTCAAAAGGTTTTACTAAACCTTAAGTGCTGGCGGAGCACTTTTGCTGGGGAGTTCGCTAACCCAATCGGGGTTCTGGCTGATAGCTGCAGAGAGGGTGGAGCGCAGGCGTTGCTTCCAAACTGCGGGTGCTGGTCGTTCCTTGGTAGTGTAGTTCCTATATTCCCAATAGGCTCTGCGCATTGGAATAATATCTTCAGTAGTATAGACGTAGGACAGAGGTTAACTAGGTCTTCTACTGACTATATTAGACTTAAGTTTTGTGTGCCAGCTGGCTCAGAGTTCACTAGAAACTTTCTCGAGTAGGCAAGGAGGAGTTTAACCTCCCTGGATAGACAAGAAGGGATTTAGTTTCTGACAACCATAACACATGACAACTTTTCTCTCCCCGATTAAGAGTGTATCTCTAGAGTCGTGTGAAAACAAAAGACAGCTATTTTACTCAGTCAATACGTGCGTACTTAGTTTCACCAGATTGCAGAGAAAAGAAGAGACGGGCGTTTCCAATAAAAGGTGTTAGTTATTGATCAGTCTCTTTTCTCATACAAGAGAAATGAATTGCTATGATTGCAATACTTATAGTTAAGTAAAAGTGCATACAGTAAAAGCAGGATTATGAAATAATACTGTAAAAGCATGGATATGGTTTCTTAGCCATATGATACTTTAAAATGGATAAAATAGATACATACATATATACATTGACTAATCGTACTCAACTGGTGCTTCTAACTACGCCTACCCCGGTGTACCTGACCTAAGCCTAATACATGGGAGGGAGTAAGTAAGTAGCAGTTTAAGTTAAGTTTGGTTTGCCAAGAATCTGACTCAAGAATTCTCTGTAAGGGTTTAGTCAGTTCAGTACCTGGGGATTTGAAGGCAGGAGGGCTGGTATCTCTCTCTCAGAACTCGATATCCCAGTTCACCCGCAAAGTCAAGCTGGAAGCGCCGGAAGCTGGATTTCTCGGCAGGAGAAAAGACAGCATCTCTCTCAGCGCGTCAAAAGGGAGGGGCAGCGTCCGTGGGCCTCATCAGCTGGGCTCTCGGCAAGTAGATGGCTGCTCCAGATTCACCACCACCGGTCTTTGCTTAAGGCAGCGTTGGTATATTTATACCTGAAAGGTGCCGGGTTTGACGTAAGGATGGACATACAACGTCAATAAGATGTCACTAAGAATGGGTCGTTCTTACAGTGCTTTACAGGAGTTCTCGGACGGAATCAAAACAATAGCAGGTGGGGATTTCCCAGGTTTGCTGAAGGCTTGGATTGGTTTAAGAACTCGGTGTGTGCTTTCTAGGGGGCTGGAGGAATAGAGCTTGCTTAATGTGACAGCATGCGCTATGACTAATTTATGAAACGGGTTTCTATGCCGTTGTAGGGATATTATTGATTTATAACCGGACAAGGGCAAAGAATAGGATATTGATTCAGGTACCTAGATAAAACACACTACACCCACTCCATGAATTCATGTCCATAATTACTAAACTAAGCAATAGTAAACATATCTAACGGTGCATGTGTATACCGATCCACCCCAAAATACATTAATTTGCATCTGAAATGGTATATGCGGGATACACGAAAATGAGTATAGGTACTGTACGCTTTCAAGCAGTGTAATCATTCAAATAGATGAACATTTATATCAGCATGAATGATTTGCGAAAATTACACATGAAATGGCTCTTAATACAGAAAAAAGTGCGAGACCACTCCATCACATATAAATACAGTTATTTGTAAATATGCTAGAGGCTGAGGTAATGTATTGTCTCTAGAGTTCCTAAAAATAGAAGCTCTGTTCTCTAAGAATAGTTCTACTGTAAGCAGAGGATGAGTGCCAAAAAAAGTAAATATTTTGGAATCGGGGAAAAAAAAATTCGTTTTCAGGGGAAGAAAAAAATTCCAAATAGTCCCAGTAGCTTTTGTTTTTTAAAGCTGAAGGCCAAATTCAGAGTTCAGGGAACGCTGTGTGCTCGTTTGCTTAAAGTTATTCTCTTTGTTCGGGGGAAAACATCATTTCAGACAGACTTTCAAAAAAACAGTCTACTGCCTCAGGTGAAAGTTCGACCAAGTTGGAGAATGCTGCTACCATGCAGTCGTGCGCATGATTGCTTCCATCGATGTTTTGATCAGCATTGCTTACAGAAGGTCGTACCTGGTTGATGCTGCTCTCATCTTGTACTTCACTACCCTTCAATCGTAGTGTTGAAGTTTCCACGAATGCCGTCATCAGGATTGGTAACCGCTGGGGACAACACAATGCATGAGCCTTTACTGGACTTAGCAAAGTATCTGTATCCAATGGTACTTCTGATTGTAGTGAAAGACAGGTGTCCAACACGCATTCCTCGCCGCACAGCATACATCTTAACACAGGTAAGATACAATTCTGCCAGGTGGGTCTGAATGAAAGAAACCAGGTCATATTCAGATCTCTTAGCCGGGCTAATCCAAGGACTTTAGTTATGCGGTCCCAATAGCGTATAGCTAGGATCGTTTCTTCCATTGATGCTGGAGTCTTGTCTGTGACATGGCTTGCCATAACGAAGCAGGAGTAGCAAAAATAGGATGCCTGCTACGAGTCCCAACAGGAGTGGAAGTCTGCCAAAGACAGAATGGGCAAAATTAGGAAAAACACCCAGGACTGCTTTGAATGGTGTTAACAGTCCCGAAAAAAAGGTCTTAAATACACTCGCGATACCATTCGTATCAGAAATGTTTAAGATTTCGTTTAGCATTTCTGCGAAGTGTAGGGGGCAATTTGTTGATAATAATGCATGTATCTCTGTCGTTGTCCTTGCAACTTGGAGATAATACGTTTCTTTTGATGACGTCAAGTGTACTGGCGTCTGTAGAAGCACAGTCTTCATTCTGCTTAAAGTATCAATTCGAATAGAAGAGATATTCAAACTGGGCCAAATTTTTCCCTCCCTGTCTGGAGTGTCGTTTGGAAACAATACTCGCTCACAGCAAGTGACCATGGAACACACGCTTACCAGATAAGTTTTTCCTGGCAGCAAGTCACAACATCTGTGATCCACAATTAGAATGTAGCTCCCGTTAAAAAGCCTTCTAAAGAATGGCTCTATTCGAGTTGCAGGTGTGCCGAGCTGGTGACATGAAAGGTTATTTGAAGTCCCCTCACAGGCCCCATGCAAATTTATGCCCTGACACAGAAGTATACCACTTAGTGATTGTTCACAATTATTACCACTAAGAAATACACTCTGTCCTTTTTCACTATAACATGTGTGTGTATACGGTAATTTCCATGTTGACCTAATGTATCCTTTACCCAACCTTTCATACTGGCCTGCCTGTATATACTTTTGGCAGTATCGAAATTGGAAAGTTGTTATCGGAATAGTTATGATTCCGTGTATTATCCATTCAATGACAGGTCGTTCTGACATTGTCAATGGTAATCTCTCGAGTTTTTCAATGCTCAGAATTGTATATTCTGCTCCCTTTTGTGCCAAGCTGATTTGTGTATCAGTAAGGTTATAGATAGAGAATAATGACGTTGTGTTGATTAAACGCCAAGGCACGTAGCCTGAACGCAGATTTTGTAACGTCCAGCCAAGCTGTACAATAGAACGCAATTGAGACTGACCGTGTTGTAACATCAGTAAGTCTTGCTCTATTATATCGATTGCAGATGATACAATGCTGTCCAGTGAATATATTCTGGAAGACAGAGTCATTAACCCATTGTCCACAACAGAAAGTGATTTTTCCAAATTAACACGGTCAATTTCCCGTATTTTCTCTGCTGTCTCAATTTGAGTTTCTTTCCAAGCTTTGTTGTAAGCTGCATATATAGAGGCCGCTATGAAACGTTTTTGACGCTGTTTGCGTGGTCCCATAATGAAATCACGCAAGTCAGCACCTTCTTTAAGTAAAGTCAAGTGTTGCTTAATTTCTGCCAGTGTGGATGTTCGTAGCCATTCGAGGCAGAGTTTCCCTACACTGTATGTAGTTACAATCCCTGGATGTTGTCTCTGGGAGTATCTAGGGTCTGGCCTGGTCAATTTGAACCCCTGTATTTTGTTCAGGAATCTATCTTGACAGTTATTTGTGTCTGTGGGCCAGATCAACCATTTCTTCCAATCAGGATGTGTTCTGTTTTGGTTAAAAATATGGGATACGTCTATCTCAACATCTGTAGTGCTATTACTGTCAGGTGTTGGCTTTGGAATAGACGGTTTGTTCAAGTCTTTTATTTTGGCTACGCCAAGACATGTTGTCTGTTGAATTGTGTCATTCAAAAATATAATTTGTTCTGGGATCATGCAGGCTCTAAATAACGATTCTATACCTTGGACCTGCCAATCTTTTGTACCCCAGATGGTTTTCGTTTCAATATTATTGTTCCAGAAATCAAAACCAAATGTATTCATTTTTTCAAAAAATGTTTCTGAATAGATTAATTTTGTGTTTGTAAGCATGGTTTTCATTCCTGTCTTATTTAACATTCTGAAATAAAATGTTTCTGCATTACTTGTGTTAAACCCTGAGAAGTATGAAAATTTATCATAAAATGTTTTTGAACTGCCTTTTGGTGGAGTTGCACAATGTTCCCATTGATTATAATTAAAAACATTTCTAGGTTGAGCAGATTTATGCAAATAATGGTGAGCATAGTGGTTGTAACAGTACATCTGGTCATAATTAGATGAACCCTGTAAATAATCATGTTCAGTAAATTTAGCTGACATAACTAGGTCTGACATCATATCATTAATACTTTCAAAGTCCCAATCATCAGAGAATGTGCTCGGTTTTACAAAGTCACTTAATGAAACCTTAAATTGATGAGGATACTTCAAGAGCTCGACCGGGCCATATATATCGTAATCAGTTTTGTCCCATGCTACCCCACCGGGTATAGGATTGGCTGTGAAGTTTACTGAAGAAAGTTCTCTTTTCTTGATGTGTGAAGACTTGTGTGGTTTCAGGACCAAGTTGATATTCTGACTTGCTGTGTCCATTGTAACATATTTTCCTTCAATGAAATGTCCCAAGCATATTACCATGATGAGCCAAAGTAGGAGGAAAAGTACACCTAGCACCACCCAAAATTCAATCCATGGAGAAATCAGATAGGTTGCTTTGAGTTGATGAAAGAGTTCTTTTGCTTTGTCTTTAAAAGTTTTTGATGTTGTCGGCTGTTCCTCAGGCTCGCTCGGATCCTCAGAAAAGTCATCGAAGTTGATGAAGTAGCCTGATGCAGTTCTGTCAATTGTTTCAATTGCTTCTGGATTTCTTTTTGCTTTTGGAATTTTCTTTGTTTCATTAGCATAGTCTGTGGTTACATCATTGTAGACTGGTGTTTCTTGATGCATTATCGCGATTTGGGTTTCAAGAGATTTAAGTTCCATAGCTTTGTTGCATAGTCCTTGTTGTTTCACTGTAGGTTTATCAAATGTGATTAGTCTCTCAGTTTTGAACCTCTTGATTTGTAGCAAACTTTGGTGTTCTGCTACTTCTTGGGAGTCCACTTGGCCTACTACTTATTATTGGCCACATGATTGTGGTTTAACCAGGTCGATGGATACAACTCGGTTCTCCTTTTTACCAGCAAGGGGCGGTAGTACAACTGATCTTGTTCCGTTGACAGCTAAGACAGGTACTGTTTTTCTGTAAGAAGGCCCAAATTCCTTCTTCACCGCGATTTTCTCTCTGACCAGATCCCCAATCTTTGGAATCCAGACAGGCCTTGCTGGGACAGGTGGTTTCTCTTCAGTGGCTGTTGGCTGTTGTTTCAACTTTATGTTGCTCAGGTTTTTTCTTTTTCCATTTAAGTCCTGTAAAATAG
The DNA here is from genome assembly GCF_964261635.1 of Lissotriton helveticus. Taxonomy (NCBI): domain Eukaryota; kingdom Metazoa; phylum Chordata; class Amphibia; order Caudata; family Salamandridae; genus Lissotriton; species Lissotriton helveticus. The sequence continues at coordinate 683,518,426 of NC_136070.1, read as the reverse complement.
CCAAACGATCTTTGATATCAAAGCATTTTTATTTCACCACTGAAGTTTGACTATCAAGGTCCTGGATTAGCATTCTAGTCCCGAACAATAGTTTGTACGGACGGAGACCTTTTAGAGAATTTCTTGGCAGATTATTAAGACTACGTTGGACACTTATTAAATGTTTGACCCACCCAGCCCCCGAACCTAATACCTTTGCCGTTATAGATTGCTTTATGTCACGGTTTTTTCTTTCCACAATCCCGTTTCCCTCAGGATGGAAGGGATAAGAATACCGCAATGCAATGCCCATGCTGGTCATGGCCTCCTTATAAGCTCGAGAGCTAAAAGCAGGGCCCTGGTCAGAATGTAGCATGCCAATTGCGTATGTGCCGATAAAGACTCGCAAATCTTTTATAACAGTTCTGGCGTCAGCCGAGCGCTGGGGCCACATCCAAATGAATCTCGTGCAGGAGTCCACTGCGACCATGATATATTTATAGTTGCCATCCCTTTGTAAGGGACCGCAGTGGTCCAGGTAAACACACGCTAATGGTTTATCTGAGATTAGAAGGGGCGTCTGTGCTGGTCGTTTCACTGTTGATACCTTCATTCTTTGGCATGTTTCACATTCTAGAACATAGTTCCTAGTTTGTCTTCTCATGTGTGGCCACCAGTATCTCTGTTTTAATAATGATACTGTGGCCGAAACACCAGCGTGTGCAAAAGCGAGCCCTTCGTGTGCCGCTATAATTAGTCCTAACCTATGTTCCATGTTTGGAATTGACCTATCCCCCACTCCAGGGATTCGAGCAAATGGAACGTTATTCGCATCAGTTATGTATGAGTACTTTACTGGAAAGCCTTTCGGGAGTGATTTTATCTCAGTTTTTACTGTAGCACTGACAGCTTGCAATGTTTCGCTGTCTATTTTTGTTTTTGACCGAGTGATGGCGGCTACGGAAGCCGTTTGTACTGCTGCCTTCGCGGCCTCATCAGCCAATGAATTCGCTGCAACGTGAACGCCATCACGTTGATGACTCAGTGTATGTATCACGTGAGTCTTTTGTAGTTCCTTCTGTAAAAGAACTACTTGTTCCCAAAGCGTTTTATGCTTGATCGTGCCACCCTTTGCATCTTTGAAACCATTTAGAGCCCAGTTCTGCAAGTATGCATTATAAGATTGAACGCAATAATAAGAATCGCACACTATGAGTGTGGGGAATTCGCGATCGGTATTTTCAAGCGCCATCTTAAAAGCTAGTAGTTCAGCTCGCTGAGCTGTACAATCCACTAGAGATTGTGTTTTAGTGACCAGTGGACTAAATTTTCCTTCGTGCTAACGACCTTTGACAATCGCGCACGCAGCACTGTAAGCTTGTTTACCCCCAACTGCGGGCTGTGCTGATCCGTCCGTATATATTATACAGCCGTAGTGTTCAAGAGGCAAGATTTCGGTCGGCAGAGGACATTCAAATTCATATTGGAGAAATTCTTGTGTTTTTAAATTAGGATCAAATTCGTATACTACGTCTGTGGCAGCAAGAGAATTAACCCATTGTATCCATCTCGGATGTAGTGCTTTAGCATTTGGAATGCTTGCCTTTGTTACCGCTTCTGGAGCTGGTACTAGTGTAACGATGATTATTCGTTTACCTTGTGCTAGGGCTCTCTCTTTCGCTACCCCAGTCTGCACCGCAGTTAGAATTTTTTCCGTTGGCCTATATTTAATTTCAGCTTTTGTGTACAAATGTGATTTGTAAGCTATTGGTACCGTTTCTCCTTCATTAGATGTTAGGTATGTGAATCCGCATCTTCCTGGGATGACTCGAATCACAAGGTTGCGTGTGTTATCGCGTGTTTGCAATTTCGTTTTAGCTAACATGTCTGTTTGCAATGATCTCAAAATTTCTGTGTGTTTTTGAGTCCAATTGATTGTTTTAAAATCTGGTTTTATTAGGTCATAGAGAGGTTTAACCCTCTCTGCATAATTTATAATGTAAGTTCTTCCGAAATTCAGGAAACCTAGAATTGATTGTAAGTTTTTCAGCGTTCTTGGTGCTTGGATCACAGCACATTTCTCTAGGAAATTGTCTGCCAGGCTTTTGCCTTCACTTGATAATTCATATCCTAAAAACAGGACAGTTAGATGGGCAATTCTTGACTTTTTGAAGTTGAATTTGTAACCCTCTGCTGCAAACCCAAGTATTATGGTGTTCACTCTTTTCAAGTGAGTATCCAAGTCATCATTTGTTAGATAGATGTCATCGACATAAGATAATGCCTCATCATCATACGTTTGTAGTAACTCTGTTACTCTCCCTGAGAATAATCCTGGGCTGTTTTTGAACCCCTGTGGCAAACGACAGAAATTTTCCTGCGAGCCATTTATTGAGAAAGCAGTCAAATATCTGCTTTCAGGTGCTATATTTTGACAAAAGAATCCATTAGAGATGTATAATGTTGTTTTGTATTTTTTGCGCACTATGTTATTCATTAGTGCTGCACTGTGTGAGTTTTGTACTGCAAAGGTTTTGCAACATGAGTTAAGGTGTCTGTAGTCCAAAACTAGACGATATGAATTATCTGGCTTGGAGACAGGAAACAAAGGATTGTTCATTTGTGAGGTGCAAGTTTCAATCACCCCCTGGTATTCAAGTTGATCTAAGATCTCCCTGACCTGTTTTTTAGCTTCCTGCTTAATTGGGTACTGCCTCTGTGCAGTTGGTTGTGATTTTAACTGACTGGATTTTGTGAGGAGGTTAGTTCTCATCCCATCCTACATGGTTTTTATATAATGCAGGAGCCTGGGCTACTGCCCACTTTCTTGCAAGTGTATATTTTTTATGTATTGGAATTTGATTTGAGAAGGCAGGCATAATCATTTCTTCGCCATGAGGGCACTCCCTGACAAACTCCGGTGGCCAGTCTTTTTCAGCTAAAAGGATGTCATAGCCTTTGGAGAGGTTATCCCAAAATAGACCCCTTATTTTCCTAGTCTTATCTCCCTCTATACGTAATGTTATTTCGTATATTTTATGAGGTTTGCTAACCCTGGTATCTGCAGTTTCCACCTGAATGTATTCATTCGTGTCCACTGTCTCCAGATGATTCATCAGGATCTTGCGAGCTATGCTCACTTCTGCTGCGCTGACTAGCATTGTCTGTGCCCACTCTCCGTTTTTCAGCTGTGTCCTCAGTATCCTCGGCATGTTTGATTACTTTAATACTGGCTACCTTCTTTTTTGGAAATTGTAATTTTTTACTTTGATGAGCAGGTTCCTTGTCTTTGGACTTGACGTGCTCTTCCCTGTGTTCTGACCGTCCTCTTCTTTCCGATTTCTGCGAGGAAGTCTGAAAAGATCGAGAGGGACGTGTATCAATATCTTGATATCTATCAGGTTTCCTCAAATTATCCCTATTTCTAAGGTTGTATCTTTTCTCAGAGGGCTCCCTCTGGGGAGACTTGTGTCCTTGGTCCGGAGATCTTTCTCTCCGCCGAGGAGACCTTCCTCTGGACTGGAATCTTTTTTCTTTGGGAGTGGATTGTTTATTTCCATCCCAGCTCTTTTTTGGAGTGTTTAGATTATTTTTAATAAATACCTTTTCAGGATTTTCAGTTAGTTGTGGTTTCACTGGTTTCCCACCCAAACTATCTCTTCCTAGTTCTTCATAGGATTTTTCTATGATTCTGGCAAGTTCAAATGGTTGTTCTGTTAGATCTGTTTCTTTCAACTTCTGGCGGATCGCCACAGATGCTGCTTCCCCTTTTATGTTGGCTAGTAATATAGCTGAGACCTGCTTGAAGTCTTTCAGTAATTTCATACCCAGAGTTAAAGCAGGTTCTGGACCGTATTCATTTTGAATTTGTCTTAGCACATCTGGTATTACCGCCATGGACGGAACACCATGTGTTTTTGTGTAAATGCAAGCAAAGACTGTGCCCCAAGTGTCACAGTCCTCCACATGTGGTGCGATCCCCATTGGAAGACAGATAGTCAGAATTCTGTGTTTCTCAACAGGGGTAGTATCCGGAAACACTGCCTCTATTTGAGTGATTTTTTGTGCTAACCAGAATGGAATTTGTTCCCGTTTTATGGGTACTTTACCTAGACATGACTGTATGTTCTGTGGTGTGATTTTATTTGTGTTCCCCTGATGAGGGGTCAGCTGTGGAACTTTAATAGCTGGTTGGACTGTTGAAGTCCGCATTACATATTGGACTAATTGTCTATGTATTTTAATTAGTACTTTTAGTTGGCCTAGAAGTTCTGGTATAGACATTTTCTCAATGTCTGGATGTGGTGTGTAGCCGGCTAGAACCGGCCACGTTGCTCCTGGTCTACCTAGTGGACCGAGCCTGGTGATGTGATCATTATGTTTTAGGGCGCCTTTAAACCAGAGCAGGTGCTCTTGGTATTTTAATGGGATTTCCACCTCCTCGAAAGGAGTGTACGCATCCGGAGGTTCCTCTATTTTATAATAGTGCAATTCTTTTGTGACAGCGTTTGCTGCTGGAAAGTTTATCCATGAATAGAATACCTCTGTCTGCCAATATTCGTGTGCCTCAATTACGAATATGACTGTACCACCTCTTGGTGTTAGTCCATTTTCTATAAGTTTAAGTGTTATAGTTTTTCTTATGTTGACCGGGATGAGTATTGCACCTGGGTCAGTCTGCAGGAGACTTGTGTCATCTGCTAGGAGTTGAGCTGCTATTCTAGCTGCCTCCCTATCTTCTTCATTGTCTGACATTTTTACTGACAAGAAGGTTTTTTGTTGCAGATCAGGTTTCCAAGGAAACAAAGATTAGGTGCACAATATTTTGGAACACTGTATCCTTCAACATTGAATAAACCAAAAACTATACATAGAAATCTCTTCCTACTAAGTTCAGGCGGAATTTAACCTTTGACCCACTCCAGACGTCTTTGGAGTATTTACGGGAGAAAGGGTCTGTGTGAAAAAGCACGACTGAGTTACTCTAATGCCTTGCGTTAGATTTATCGCCTTATCAAACCGTTGGGCGCCATGTAGTGTAGTTCCTATATTCCCAATATGCTCTGCGCATTGGAATAATATCTTCAGTAGTATAGACGTAGGACAGAGGTTAACTAGGTCTTCTACTGACTATTAAGCATGGGCGGATTTTGCGGATTCGTAATCCGCGAATTTGCGGATCTGCGTATTTGCGGATTGCGACAATACGCAAAATCCGCGAATTCTCACGGATTTGCGGATTTTTTGGGGGGGTGTGTGTTCGCACGGGTTTCTGCAAGTTCGCGAGGGTTTTGTACAATTTCGCAAATTGCGAACTTACTTGTCGGGTCGCCAGTTTTGCGAACTTGTTGTTTCTACGTGCCCAGCCTGTTTGCAAGGCTTTCTTCATCACTGCCACCCTCTGTCACCACTGGCACTCTCTTTGGTCACCCATGCCACCCTCTGGCTCACCCATGTCACCCTCTGTGTCATCACAGCACCCTCTGGTTCACCAGTGTACATTATTGGGGCAAAGCAAAGCACTGCCATCCTCTGTCAACACTGGGACTCTGGTTCACCCATGCCACCCTCTGGTTGGCACACCCATGCCACCCTCGGTGTCATCACAGCACCCTCTGATTGACCAGTGAGTGTACATTATTGTGGCAAAGCCAAGCACACCTGCTAAGTGCTTTAAGTTTTGCAAACAACAACACCTGCCCTGCCCCAACTGACATTAATGAAGGCTGGCACCTGCTTGTCTGCTCCCTTTCGTTTTTGTTGCAATGTAAATTTTTTTTAACAGGATGCAATGGCATACTTGTAACTATTCTGTGACTGTCAGAGCAGGGTCACACAATAGTTGCAAGTAGGCAACCGGATTCTGGAGGGCCCCTTCAGGAAGCACTACAGGTAAATGGTTACAAATGATGAGCTCGAACTTTTGCACCTGCTCGTTGGTTTTGCTTTTGCAAAACTCGTTTTTCGGTAATTTCGCCCTATTCGCGAAGCGCGGCGTCGTGCGAAATCGACCGTGGAAGCCGCGAACTCGTGCGAGTTACCCCAAGGTTGAGTATGGGCGCCGCCATTTTGTTTGCGTGACGTATTTCCGTTTCCGCCCGCTATGTGTAATCTCGCGCAATGAGCGCCTTGCGAATGCAAGTTCGCACGAGTTCACGAGAGAAATCGCGTGCGAACTTACTTACACGCACGTGTTCGGGCCGCCATCTTGTTTTTCATTCATTCCTATGTGTCTGGGCATGGTGTTTCTATCCTCTGTATATCTCTGCCATCCTTTGCTTGTTTTAATATTTTTTTGATCTATTTAACTTTTTTTCTATCCCTCTAGCTTTCTAGGTCTATATTTTTGTGTTTTAGGCTACTTTTGTTTACTTTTCAACTACTTTTTTAAACTTTTATTTCCTTCTTCCCTACTCTTATTCTTTTTCATTTTGTCTCCTTACTGCTAACACCTGCCCAGAACATGGTGAAGACAGCTGTCAAGCTGCCCAAGACGGGCACCGCAGCCCGTGCCCGGCTCCCGTGTGGCCGTTTGAGGGCGGAAATGGTGGTGCCCAGGGAGATATTCAGCCCTGAGGAGGTGGGCTCACTCATTTTTTATGTGCAGCGCCGTCTCCCCAGGACCATCCCGGCAGGCGGCAGGATCGCTGCTGGTTATACCAACAGCCAGGAGCGACGGAAGCGGTGGGGGCAGGTGTGCCGGGCCCTTTTTGACATCACGGGGGTCCAGCGCACCTACAATCAAGTGACCCACCGCTGGACCGATATCCTGGACCGGGAGCGCGACCTGCTAGACCTGCTGGGAGTGGAGGTCCCCGGGCTTGGTGAGTAGTAGTAGCAATTTTTTCATCACTCACTACTCTGTTTTTTCTCCTGCTCTGTGTGACTGTGTTATATTGCAAATGTTTGCTTTAACTTTTTTACAAACAGCAATAATGCTGCTGATTACATTGATAGGAGAGGTAAATTAATATTTCAAAATCTTCTGTGCATTTCAGGTGCACTGTTCTCCTTCTCTGTGGCGGTGCCACTGCTTATTTGTTTTCTATTTTGTGTTCATTTAATTGGGCTGAGTAATGTATGAGTGTACTTTACAGAACTGCGTAATGCTAGACACAAAGGGGCAGATTTACAAGCCCCTTGCGCCACGTTTACGCTGCCTTACCTGACGCACAGCGACTTAAACGTGGCGAATCCATGCGAGTCATGTACAACGAGATGCATCTAAGGAGATGCGCCACGTTAAGGCCTGGGCCTGCGCCACAATGGGTGCGTTCCCACGCAGGGGGGGAGGGGGTGGGGGGTGGGGGGTGGCGGTCAGGCAGCTGTGCGCCTCGCAAAAGTGCCTGCGTGAAATCTACAAGATTTAACGCAGGCACTTCCGCGACGCTGCTACGTCAATTCTTTATGCCTGCTTGCTTGAAGCAGGCGTAAGGACTGATGCGGTATGTTGAGTATTGGGCAGCCCTGAGCATTGCTATAGTTGCATCGCGCCTGCGACGCGATTCTAGAGATGCGCCCCTCTTTCGTCACGAGATGCGTCACGCATCTGCCTACCCTTGCGCCAGGGTTTGCCGCATTGTAATTGCGGCGCATCTGCCGTGACGCAAGGTTAGTTTTGCGTTACGCATTTGTTCTGGTGCACATCTGGAGGTGTCCAGCTCAGAACTCGTAAGTATGCCCCTAAGTGTCAGATTAGCAATTACCTGCGCATCCCTGCAAAGTGTGCGGCACGCCAGCACCACCCATGGTGCGCCGTATTTACAATGCGGCACACCATGGTCCCAAAACGTCACCGAAGCGTTACGCATCGGTGCCGTAAAGGCGGCTCATTGATGGAGTTGCGTTGCAACGATGGGGCAGCTCCAGCAATGCTGCGTCAAGCCGTAAGTCTGCTTCATGCAGACGCAGGGTTTCAGTGACGCATCATTGTCCTAAATGACTGATTGAAATTTTATATATTCCCCATAGCCACTTTTAGCATGCGTTCCTGCGCAGGAACGCCCTCCCTTGCGCTGGAACGCTCCCTTATGGCGCAGGGCTTTAGAATGGGATGCATCTCCCATATGCGTCACGTTGTTAATATACGCCACACCATGGCGCCTCTCTTGTTGTGGCGCTGCGTCACAAGGGTGACGCAAGAACGGAGCAAAAGAGCTGCAAGGGGCTTGTAAATCTGCCCCTAGAGTAGAGGCTCAGGTGCAGTCCTTCCTTTGTAGCCCTCTTTTTGGCTGAAATAGTTGGTTCTTGTTCTTTCGAAATGTTTGATTTGGTTGACAAGGACATCGACAAGCAGCAATCATCAATGTTTTCTGTTCATTCTTTCATGTTGTACGTCAGGTCCGCCCAGGGGCAAGCGGACATAAAAAGCGGATGCAGTGGCTCCAAAGGAGGAGGATGCAGGCCAGGGCGGCGAGTGCTCCTTTGCTGGCCCCAAAAGTTTTCATTTAAATATAGAGGACCTATTGTTGTCCAAGCGTTCCTAATTTAATTTTTTCGAAATAGTGTTTAGATAGGAGCAAAATCAATAATACTACTGTTGCAGGGACAATTCTCCACAAACCTAACTATGGACACCAAAGACCAGAGTAATAATATTTCAGAGTGACGTGTTTGGCACACTGTATAAACCTGGTAGTGTCAGCGGCACGGACTCCTCCTTGCAAAAATTACAAAACCTTTCGCTCAGTCACTCTAGTCTGGAGGACCAAAAACCACAGAGTCTATTCAAGTTTAAAAGCTTTATTAAAAGTTTAAGTAAACACATATATTAAAATAAAGTTAGCTGGAAATGGAAAAGTGCTTGGTGCTGAGTTGATGAGTAATGGAACACATTTCTTGTGGTCGAGCCGAGCTTTCACCTGGTTTGAAGTTGATGTTGCTCTTGTCCTTAGAAGTCCAGTTTCTGTCTGTTCAGAGAAAAATGATGTGTGTTAAAATTAATCAAGCATTCATCAATTATGACAAAAAAATGCAGCAAGACAACAGCCTTCCCTGGAAGGAGGGACATTTTTACTTTAGACTAGAGTAGACAGTCAATTAATTTTTCTGTTGTTTTCACATTTCTTCATTCATGGACCAAATACTAGTGAGTGGTGTAATCTAACATTCTTAAATCTACTTTGTAGGTGGAACATCTGGTGGCGGGGCCAGCTCGGATGTGGTGGTGATCATTGACTCTGAGTCCGAGGACAGCTCTGGGGAGAATGAGGCGCAAGTGGCCAATGAACAGACTGTGAGGAAGCAGACAGTGGCGGTGGCGAGTACAGGGAAGCTGGATCATGGTACTATCTGACTCTTAGATAGGATATGATGTGTATCCAGTGCTGGCCCAGTGACAAATTACAATATGGTAATTACAGCAGGCTGGGACCGACAGACAGATAGAGGCAGAGACAGAGAGAGAGGAAGACAGAAGGAGAGAGAGAGAGGGAGGGAGCCAGAGGGAGGGTGAGGGAGGGAGACAGAGAGAGAGAGACAGCGAGGTAGAGGGAGACACAGGGAGACAGAAAGAGGGAGACAGAGAGAGAGAGAGAGAGGGAAACAGACATATCGCCTGGGCCTGGTGCAGATGATACGGTTGCTGGTGTGGTTAACGGCTCAGAGGAAAAGTCACTCACTTCTGCCAGATCTCTTTCATATGAAAGAGCATCAAACCAAGGATACAAGTGAGTTGTGGGAAGGGAAATGGTGATTCAAGCGCCCCCCCTTGCCCCTCCCTGCGGACGCCCATGATACTGGCCTGAATAGTTTTGTACTGCGCTGGCTAGTTGCTAGTTGTACTGTGACACAACTTCCTGCTGAATCATTTTGTGTTAATCATATTCTTAAAGAGCATTGGTTACATACTATGTCTTTCTTTCTTCATATAGTTGGTAATACTAAAACCTCAAAACCGACGAGGAGTATGCTGGCTGTACTGGCCCGGCAACGGAGGCTGGAAGCAACTGTTGCCCAATATCGGCGGCTGGTGGAACTGGAGGGGGACGACACGCAGTCCAGTGCATCAAATGTAACATCTGCATCCTCCTCCGTGACCCCACGTTCTGCCGGTAAGCGCAGTGCTCCAGCGAAACGGAGCCGTGCTGGCAGACGCCACCGCCAAGCAGCAAAGGCTGCACCTCACAGCAGTGTAAAGGCTCGCTTGCGCCGAGCACTCCGCAGAGTGTCCGACCTAGAGGCGGAGGTCCAGAAATGGAAAGACTATCAGAATGTGGTGGAGGGCCTCCGCTTAGATCACGCCACCCTCCAGGAGAAGTACGATGCCCTGGCCCTAAGGCATGATGCCCTGGAGGCCAAACTCAACACTGTGCATCCCTAGAGTGTCCCTTGCCCCTTTTTTAGAGACTTTTGGGGGGTAGGAATTGGGAGTTGGGTTTTTTGGGGACTTTTGAATGACTATTTATTTGTTGGGGTTAGGGAGGGTCTTGCGGGAGATTATTTTGTTAGGGATATAAAAATATACTTTTTCAAACTTTATCTGAGCATACCTGTTTTTTTACTACTTTTGAGCTTGGTGGGTGGTGGTTTTGCAGTAAGTTCATTTAACTGAACACTGTCATCGTGTTGGTTGACGTGTAATAGGCCAAATGTTTTCCAAAGTAAATGCCTGTCACAGAGTTTGTTAATTCAAGAGCCCTAGGACTTTACTACTAGTACCACTGTCACTCTCTCGCCTCTCCGAATACTCCATTATACTACCTCCCATCCAAACGCTTATCTTACCTGTAATTTGTGTTTGAGGGCTGGCTCCACCTGGAATTCACAGTGTCCTAAGGCGTTCTGCAGCAGGGCCCCAACTGGAGTTTCCCGGCGTGGATTTTCTGCAAAACAAAAGCAATCAACATTAGAAATATGGCAGCGGTGCTCACAGACCCCAAAATCCTAGAAGCCCCACAGACAGCACCCCTAAGACAGGCAAGCGAGCAATAATAACGCCTAAACGTTCATGTGTAATAGGCCAAATGTTTTCCAAAGTAAATGCCTAACCAATTTCATCCCTTAATAGACCTTGCCAGCAATGGCCCAGCCAAGACCCCTAAACCCAAACGCAAAAAAGTCACACTTAGCAAATTGTATTTAAATGAGGACTCACTACTTCCAGACAGTCCCTCTTTAGGGGACTCGTCAACGTAAGTTTCTTCATTGTGCAGAATCCAGGCATCAGCATTACGGGAAATGGATAGGGTGAGTCTGGAGGAGGAGGATAGACGACCAGGACTGAGTTCTTGTCAACTAACTGTTGTGAACCTGAGGAATGCTGCGGCATCAAAATCAAGACAGTTCTGTTGATGGGCTTGTTGTTTGATGGGGTGATTACAGTTTTGTTGTGAATGTGATGAAGCACTTGCTAAAAAAAGAAAGACAGACACACAGGAATAAAAGTGACTAAGGACTAATTTTAAGGTTAATGAATCATTGACTCATTTTCAGAACTCACTGTCAGGGAAGCAGAGCTCGTCCTCAAACTCTGCAAATTGAGTCGGTAGTACTTCTGGTAACTGAGGAGAACTTTCCTCAGGTAGGTCGGTGTCCTCGTCTTCTTCCTGCGTGCATTCTCGTACTTTGTAATCTGGTGGTATGAAGTGCTGGTTCATCTTTATCATGGTGAGCCGCTCCACATTTGCGGGCAAGAGGCGGGACCTTTTGCAAGTCACAATGCCACCAGCAGAACTAAAAACACGTTCTGAAGACACGCTTGCGAGTGGGCAAGACAAGTAATTGATAGCCAGGTTGGTGAGCTCTCGCCATATGTTTCTTTTCCCATGCCAATACGCCAATGGGTCCTCAGTAATATTGACCGCTGTTGAGTCATCCAGATAGGCCTGCACCATTGAAAGAATGTCCTCCCGGATTCCTGTACTTTGCACTTCTGTGTGCTTTCTGGGACAAGGAAACCCTAGCTCACTTAGCCAATCCGCTTCAGACATATCGCCTGGGCCTGGTGCAGATGATACGGTTGCTGGTGTGGTTAACGGCTCAGAGGAAAAGACACTCACTTCTGCCACAGGCACAGATGCAGAAGTGCTTTTTTGGGACGCCTGATGGCCTGCTGATTCACTAGTAGTACTGTCTTCTCCTACAGTTTCCTTCCGCTCTCTTTCAAAACGAATGGCTGACTGAGCTAGCCAACCTTTGTACTCTGCAACATCTGATGTTTCAAAAGGAATTATTACTTTGCCAAACAATGGCTTTTTGTAACGTGGATCCAGAATAGTAGCACAAATGTAGTGCTGTTGTTTCTTGATATTTACAAGCCGTTCATTGCTAACTAGGCGTTGTAATAATCTCTGCGCCAACTCATATGCTTCATTCTTTCCAGCATCCTTTAATTTTGAAGACACCACCTTGACTTGGTGCTCGAGCTTCAGCAACAATGGGATAGCTTTGCTCAAAGAACAGTCCTCCCTGCTGACGTCACGCGTGAAGACCTCAAAAGGACGAAGCATGTCTGTCAGGCTTTTAACTAGCTGCCATTGCTCCACCGCTAGCATCATTTCTGTCGTATCACCACCCAGGTTGTAGAAATACTCATTGACTACTGGAAACAGCTCATGCAGACGCTCAAGCATGTAGAAGGTTGAGTTCCAACGTGTTGCCACCTCCTGGATAAGTGCTTTCACTGGCATTCTACGTACATTTTGCTGGCGCCTCAGCTCCTTCGGGGCCTTAAAAGAATGGTTGAAATGTGTGCATATTCTTCTGCAGATGGTCAGTATTTTGTCGACTGCAAGTTCTTTTTTCAAGAACTTTTGCACGACAAGGTTCATACAGTGCGCCAAACACGGCACTCTGAAATAGTAACCGTCCTCCATGGCCCTAACTACATTGCTGCCATTATCAGTAGAAACATAACCAACCTTGCAATTTCTTGGGGGCAGCCATTGCGAGACCTTTTTGTTAAAGTCATCCAAAATGTTGGCTGCAGTATGACTTTTCTCCATGCCAAACATGGCTAATGTTGCATGTTTACGAGCACCCTTAAAAATCTCGACCAAGTCACCACCTGCATTTATCTGTTTTGTTACCCCTGAAAAAGAGACCCAGTGTGCAGTGATGCACATGTAATCAAGGGCTTGGCAACTGGTCCACATGTCTGTTGTCAGGTGTATAGTGTGAACAGCACTCTTCTGCAAAGCTGCCCCAACCAACTCAAGCACCTCTTTATGTAGTGCTGGAACAGCAACCCTGGCAAAATAGAACCGGCTAGGAACCTTCCATTTAGGGGCCAGTGTTGCCACGAGTTCAAGAAAACCCACACCTTCGACAAACGAAAAAGGGAGAAGGTCCACCGCTAGCATTTTAGCCAGCTTAGTGTTATACAGGCGTACAGTTGGGTGGTTGCGTTGAAATTGCGCATCTGAGGAGAACATGGCTGAAATGGTGCGCTGGACAAATTTCCTGGATGATGCTGATGCCTTCTTCGACCCACTTCTGCTCAGTGTTGACATTTTCCGCATTGGTGTGTCTCCCAGACTCTCAGTGTGCCTCCTATGTGTTCCGGAGGGTGTGGTGCTGCCAGGGGTACTGGGTGCAACCGGACAAATGTCTGACGCTTCTTCTACCTCCCCGTCATCTTCAGATGAAACACCTAGTATGGGTATATTTTGGCCACTTGCCCTTTGGGATTGCTTTCCCTTGATGTTTGCTAGGTGCGCAAACCATTCGACAGCGTGCCTTCTTTGAAGATGACCTATCTGGCCTCCGGTTCCATAGTTGGTACCAGTCTTACCACGGCTAACTCTAGTCTTACAAATGCAACAAACGGCTATGTTATCATACTTTGCATGGACACTAAAAAAGTTCCAAAGTGGGGACTGGAAACTTCTGGTTTTGCCGCACGAGATGATACTGCCAATGCCAGATGAAGCAGTGGTGGATGAGCCTTGCAGACATCTACTGGGTTGTGCAATTATTGCAGCAACCCTACTTGAGGGAGTCGAGCTGGATGGAGTCCCCCTCTGGGGTGAAAATATGGGAGCTGTAGGTTTTGTTGAACTTGTTGTACTACTTGACTGCGTTGGTGGTGCTACCAGTGCCACGTCGCCAGGGTCACGCTCAGCATGACGTCGGGATAGGGTATAAATGTCTGTCTGCTGCATGGCCGGTGTGGCTGGAATGACGTGTGTGATGACTAGGTCATTGCTGTCATCCTGTTCATCAACATCAGAATGCACCACTTCATCAAGTCCGGCGTTCGGATCCATAAGTATGAGCTTTCCGGGGCCCTTCCTTTTAACATTTGATACCTTTCGCAGCGAATGGTGTGCCTCCCTCTCAGACGTCGGAGATGGTTGCCAATCTAGATCCAGATCAACTGATGGAGCGGGGCTTGAAGAGGAACTTATACACACACTCCTTGATCTTTTCCTTGCTGGGGAGCTGGGAGAAAATGATTCATCAGGAGGAATGCCTTCGTCTTCCTGACATGATACCCCGGCTCCAAAGTAAATTTCCTCCTGTGCCCCTACTTCTGGAAGAACAGCCATTGTGGGCACTTGCACCCCTCCATGCGCCGCTACATGGGCCTCTTCACTGACCTCTACTTGCAACTCTCCATGGACCTCTCCTTCTCGGCCTTCTCTTTCTCGGCCTTCTCGGCCTTCTCGGCCTTCTCTTTCTCGGCCTTCTCCTTCTCGGCCTTCTCCTTCTCTGCCTTCTCCTTCTCGGCCTTCTCCTTCTCGGCCTTCTCCTTCTCGGCCAGCTCCTTCTCGGCCAGCTCCTTCTCGGACAGCTCCTTCTCGGACAGCTCCTTCTCGGCCAGCTCCTTGCGCATGTACTTGTGCTTGTACTAGTAGCCCATGCAGTTGTTGTTGCTGCTTTGGTTGTTGAATAGTACTTGTGAGATGAGTTACAACCTGTGTTGATGGTGTGCTGCTACTTTCTTGCGATGAGCCAACATCACTGGTCGTTGGTGATTGAACCACTAAACAGGCTACCTGTGCAGCACTCATGGTGGGCCTTTCTTTTTTCCACAAAAATTTAGTGGTGGTGCCACCAGTCTCCTTGGTAAGTGGTGCCACTTGCTTCTTCTTCTCCTTAGTAGAGACATCTTTCTTGCAAGAGGAGCTACGGGCACCTCTTTTTGGAGCCATCTTCTTCAGATGTCTGAACAACAGGCCGCAGCAGGACTTCTTCCTGGCACTGATGCTCAACGATGATGCGGAGTTATTGACTTTGTGCACCTAAAAGCAAACAAAGACAGAGGAACATCAGTAAATATATGTTGCATATGTAGCGCTTCAATAAATAGTTTGCAAGTAGGCATTTATGAATACACACGTGCACACCACACAATATGGAAATTTCAAAATTAGGAATTGCTAAATTTTTGGGAAACAGGAATTTAACATTGATCCAAGAGAGCACACACAGAGAGGGTTATAGTTTCATGTACCACTGACTCCCCCTGGGCACAATGGGTGAAAGCAAGGCAAAATGGGTGCAGGCCTGTGGCACAAAGCTCACTGCCTGCCTTCAAAATGGCCGCTTGACCCCCATCCACATGGCCAGGACCATGCCTCAAAATGGCCCCCACCAACATAGCCAGCCCCCAACCCCTACTCCAAAAAGTCAAAAAACACAACACCAATCAAATCACCACAATCCAATGCCATCCATCAAGTTTCAGAAGGTTTATGCTGCCTGCTGGTGGTTTTCTGGTGCAGAATTGCAATTTTTGCAATTTCGCGAGTGTGAGGTTGTTGCTTCACGACGCGAACGTGACGAAAAACCAGCTAAATCCGCGAACAGACCGATTCTGGGCCCCCTGGGCATGATAAAATCACAGCACACTGGGTGCAGGCCTATGGCCTAAAGCACACAAACTGCCTTAAAAATGGCCCCTAGACCCCCACCCACACGGGACCAGGCAATAAAATGGCCCCCACCCACATAGCAAGCCCCCAACACCACCCCAAAAAGTCGTAAAACATACAAATATCACCACAATGCAATGCCATCCATGCCCTGGCCAGAATCATGTTAAAATTCAACAAAACAGTTGTATCATGCATGAACCCATAACTAAGCCTGGTAGTTTTCAACTCATGTGCAGAATTGTAATTTTTACAATTTCGCGAGTGCGAGATTGTTGCTGCGCGGGACGCGAGCAGTGCGAACACAGGCAAATTTTTTTTAAAAATTCGATTTTCGCCTGGGTATAATGAAAAAAATCAGAGCAGACTGGGTAGCCCCCCTAGGGCACAAAGCACACTGCCTGACTTCAAAATGGCCACTTGACCCCATCCACATGGCCAGGACCTGCAGGATCATGCCTCAAAATGGCCTCCCACCAACATAAATTATCAAGAGGGGGGTGGATCACTTGTCCTGCTGAACCCGGATTAATCGGTATTCGTTGCGTCCCTTGGTAAAAGAACCCTCATGCCCTCGAGTTGATCAACGTAAATAAGCGGTATATCTTGTTTCTCCGCTTTGGCACTCGGGTATCTGCATAATCATCGTTTTTTTTTGGGTATGCAGCCTCCACCCGGAGGTTTTTAGATCCAAGGTTGTGCAGTAGTGTCCAGTGATAGTGGATGTGGTGATGTTTAAAATAACACAGAATCCAGAAATCGAACTTTATTAGTCTGGGTTCTGGGTTAACAAAGTTGAAAACATTCTATAGATAGTTTTTGACTACAACGTAATTTATTTATCAGGCAAGTCTTTCCTCATACTAATTCTCTGACCCTAGTAACGACGGAGTCTGTCTTCATTTACCACGAAGACTCTAAGAATGAAATAGGTGCCGTCAAGCCGAGAAACCATACCGGGTTTCCATCGGCAGAGTCAGCACAAGTAGCGTATGACGGACCACGAGGTAAACATCGGCGAGGACGCACGAAATAAGATAAGTACCGCAATAACCCCTAACTTGGTCCTTAACAACTCCCTCTCTTCTTGAAATGTAGAGAAAGGCCGTCAAAAGACTGAATGGGCACCCGAGGAAGCACGTAATAAAACGTGAGGAGGTAGGTGCAATGATGGGAGTCCTTAGAACCGCTAGAACTGCTTCAACATGCATACGAAGTAGAACGCTCAGAATTGCAGCCCCATCCCACTAGTTCTGTATTTAATTAGGATCTATATGGGCTAAGAAAATATAAATTCGAGCAATTACTACATGAGACCGTTTTAATTACACAGTTGGATGAGAGATGAAATCGCTTTGTAGAGTGAAAAATAGATCTGGCAAAAGACATGATAAATATAATTACCTAAATGTGAAGTGAAGGGGTATCTGAAAATTCCTCGTGTTTACTGTTGGTCATTCAAATCAAAACTTTGAGCTCAATAACACTTAGAGTAACATAGTTGCTATATGAACAACAATATCAGTCATTTGTGAACTAACAGGAAACTGATAGAATGAATAAGCAGAACAACCCAACTTGAAAAGGCTAGATAAGAGTATGTGGTTGCCTGAAGTGGTAACGTGGGTAAACTAGTATTAAATGTTGTATATAATGTTTTTAACCATTCACATATAGAATGTATTCACATAAAATAAGACGTCCTGTTAATTCCAAGGTAATATCTTTTTCTATAGGCACGAAATGTGTAACTCTGAAAGGAAGGGATAAATTTATCTTCTTCACACTAACTCACCCTGGTCCTGAAGAAAGCCCACCGATCGATTGACGAAAGGGCTGAAACATGTCGACCTTTTTATAAACACGAAGACCGGTAGCATAGAGAATCCTAATATTCCCATTACGCATACCAAAAAGTTTTCAACTTTGTTAACCCAGAACCCAGACTAATAAAGTTCGATTTCTGGATTCTGTGTTATTTTAAACATCACCACATCCACTATCACTGGACACTACTGCACAACCTTGGATCTAAAAACCTCCGGGTGGAGGCTGCATACCCAAAAAAAACGATGATTATGCAGATACCCGAGTGCCAAAGCGGAGAAACAAGATATACCGCTTATTTACGTTGATCAACTCGAGGGCATGAGGGTTCTTTTACCAAGGGACGCAACGAATACCGATTAATCCGGGTTCAGCAGGTCAAGTGATCCACCCCCCTCTTGATAATTAATGTTAACACAAGGAAACTGGATGGATCAAAGTATTTCCTTCTCCTTATATTGATCATGAATACTTAGCTGCGTACAGCAGTGGGAGTGAAAAAGTAAAAACTACACTACTGGCTGATAGGTACTGAGAATAAAGAGTGCATGAGTAGCCATACGTCCTGAAAAACATGGCAGGAAATTTCGGCCTGAGCTACTCTACAGAAGAGATCGACGCCATACTAGCTAACCCACCGCTCCGAGCTGAAGGGAATCTGACTCAAACTCTAGCCAACACAAGTGAATGGGATGAACTTACGGATTTGAAAAAAGAACAAGTAAGAACAATGGTCCATGGAATCATCATGACCGAATATTTGAGAGCAAATGCAGCTCCCCGAGGACTCTGGGTAACAAACTCGCCACGCATTTTTCTGAAAGACTTGGCTTTCCGAAAGGACTGGTCTGCAATATCCTGGAAATGTACTCGTGACTATTTAGTCCTAATTATAAAAACAGCGAGCAGACTTAAAGATGAGCTAACAATCCAAATTCGAATATTGGAAACTCAACTGAACAACATGGTCCATATAACAACTTACAAAACATCCCTGGATCAAATAAACAAAGAAATGAGTGAAATGGAAGAATTTCTAACACAATCAAAGATGCAAAAATTGGAAAAAGAACTAAAGAAATTTTCTTTAGAAAAAATTCATCCTTATAGCAGTAAAGACTATAAAACTGTTGACAACTCATCTAACTACGGCTCAAACAGTAGCATATCTGGAGACGGCAGTGACTCTGGTGGAGACGATCAACAAAACACAAATAGAAGAGGAAATTACAATCGGAGATGCAACCGTAGAGGACGAAATATGTGGCCACAACAGCAAATGGGTCCACCAACCTTCCAGCCATACCATCCAAATTTTCAGGGATGGATGAACCCTTTTTTTCCTGGCCCCCCGATGATGAACCCACAACAATACCAACCAAGAAATGGACAGAATTACAATCAACGAGTTCCTTTTTTAGGGGGAGGCTGTGCACCACAGAACCAACGACGGAGAGGAGTGACATGGTCAGACCAAACACGCCAATACCAAACCAGGAGCGTGACAAAAGCAAAAGCGGGCCCGAGTACAGCACCCTCGTCGTAAATCTGTCAGACAGGATCCTATCAAAGGATGAGACAACTGTCTTAAACAAAGGCTTAGGCTTTGTCCAGACACCAACAGTTGACATCTTCAGAACAAAAGGTGAGGTTTCGGAATTTTGCCGGATATTAAAACTGAAGGCCTTCTTCTCTGATCGGACTCCGCCACCTACAGAGGGAGATACCCAATTACGTGTAAAATCCAAATTCTGCCCACTAAATTCCCAGGTACCAATGGAGATTGGGACATTTGAACAAGCCGTGATGAAAGAACGAGACACACTGAATAAAGACCCCACGAAAACTTTTCAGAATATGACAAGACCTGAACGTCAAGCATTGAATAATCTGAAGAATGACGAAACAATCGTGATAAAACTAGCGGACAAAGGGAGTGGAATAGTCCTGCTGAGCAAAGCCAGTTACCAACAACAATGCCTTGACCTCCTTTCGGACAACCGATTCTATGAGGTAATAACAACAGATCCAACCCCCAGATTACAACGAACAATTGGTTTGATGATAGAGGAAGCGGAAGTAAATAACTGGATTACAAAGAAAGAAGGAGAATTCCTCATGACAAAAACACCAAGGACACCGTACTTTTATTCCCTTCCAAAAATCCATAAAGCCCGCCAACCTCCACCAGGCAGACCCATTGTTTCTGGCATTGGGTCTGTCCTGGAACCATTATCACAATTCGCAGATGAATACCTAAAACCAATGGTACAACGTACTCCTACATACCTAAAAGATACAAGAGACCTCCTGAACCAACTAACACAGACAACTTACTCAGAGGATACAATGATCTTGGTAGGACTGGACGTAGAAAGTCTATATACTAGCCTGCCACAAAGGAAAACTTTGGAAACCCTGGCGAATCTCCTATTTGAACAAGAGTGGAAATTCAAAACACCACGACACTTTGTTCTTGAATGCTGTAATTTGGCACTGACGGAGAATTTCTTCGAGTATGAGAACACAATGTATAGACAACGCCACGGTACTTCCATGGGGAGCACCTTTGCTCCAAGTGTGGCCGGACTTTACGTCAGTAATTTTGAGAAACAATTTGTACAGGCATGCCAAAACCCCTACCTGCACCAGATACACTTTTGGAGACGTTATATTGACGACATCCTTTTAATTTGGGAGGGTGATAATGAAAGTCTGATCAAATTCCACACTTGGTTGAACATGCAAGATGAATGGTTGAAATTCACCTATGTTGCTGATAAGAAAAGTATTGACTTTTTAGACATCACAATATGGGTTGAGGATGATCAATTACACACGAAAACATTCTTCAAACCAACGGCCAAAAACAGCCTTTTGTCATTTAACAGTTACCATCCGCGCCCGCTAAGGGAAAACCTTCCCTACAGCCAATTTTTACGACTACGGAGGAATTGTAGTAGAATATCAGACTACCAAAGCCAGGCAAATGACCTATGTACAAAACTTGCAGCACGAGACTACCCACAAAGAACGATCAAAAAATGTAAAAAAAGAGCAAGGAACCAGAACCGTGAGAACCTCCTCGAAGAAACAACAAGACCAGAAGGAGAAAATCTCTTTACATGTGTCACTACGTACAGCCCAGTGGCAAATCAAGTTAAGAAAATAATAAACAAACATTGGCGAATTCTGACCTCTGCGAGCCTCAACTGGCCAAAACCACGATTTGCCAATAGAAGGACAACAAACTTGAAGGACCAACTGGTCCATACAAGACCTAAACCACAGGCCAACAAAGTCAGACAACACTCTGGGACCTACCACCAATAATGGGACACTTTCCATGCGGGACTTGCTCAGTGTGCCCGTTAACCAAACCAACGAAGGAATTGGAACTTCTGCCAAATTTCAGGTGGACAATTCGGACACACACAAATTGTAACACAAGTCATGTGATCTATATGATCACATGTCCCTGTGGCCTGAATTACATAGGAATGACGTGCCGCAAGGCCAAACAGAGAATCTGCGAGCACCGCAGCAACGTCAAATGTAAAAAAACAACAACTAAAATGGCCACACACTATTTGGAAAAGGGCCACACAGTGGATGATATACATTGGCTAATACTTGAAACACTTCAAATAAAAGATCACAATGCGGAACGTATCCTATTCGAAAAAGAGCAAAGATGGGTACATCGTTTGGGCACAGATGTACAAGGACTGAACGATAATGTTCCTTGGGCAAGCATGCACCGATAGACACTACATGACTCCTTAAGTAGAGCTCACCTGAATGAACATCATTCACACAAAGATATGAATATTCCTTCACTAAGATAATGATTACCTAGGTAGAGTCCTATTGGACCTATTGTTCTTTTCCTTACCCTTTTGGTTATTTTAATTTTCTAATTTTTAATTCCCAACTTATTAAAATACAACAATCGGCCAAAGAATCGTTAAATAAACGGTTCCAAAAATATTTGATAAAAAAAATGAACTAGATTTGCGAACAAAATATAAAATATAAATTGTTCGCTAAATTAATTTAACACAAAAATCATCTGAATAATAATGGTTCCAAAATGAGATCGTTTTTGACTACAACGTAATTTATTTATCAGGCAAGTCTTTCCTCATACTAATTCTCTGACCCTAGAAAACGACGGAGTCTGTCTTCATTTACCACGAAGACTCTAAGAATGAAATAGGTGCCGTCAAGCCGAGAAACCATACCGGGTTTCCATCGGCAGAGTCAGCACAAGTAGCGTATGACGGACCACGAGGTAAACATCGGCGAGGACGCACGAAATAAGATAAGTACCGCAATAACCCCTAACTTGGTCCTTAACAACTCCCTCTCTTCTTGAAATGTAGAGAAAGGCCGTCAAAAGACTGAATGGGCACCCGAGGAAGCACGTAATAAAACGTGAGGAGGTAGGTGCAATGATGGGAGTCCTTAGAACCGCTAGAACTGCTTCAACATGCATACGAAGTAGAACGCTCAGAATTGCAGCCCCATCCCACTAGTTCTGTATTTAATTAGGATCTATATGGGCTAAGAAAATATAAATTCGAGCAATTACTACATGAGACCGTTTTAATTACACAGTTGGATGAGAGATGAAATCGCTTTGTAGAGTGAAAAATAGATCTGGCAAAAGACATGATAAATATAATTACCTAAATGTGAAGTGAAGGGGTATCTGAAAATTCCTCGTGTTTACTGTTGGTCATTCAAATCAAAACTTTGAGCTCAATAACACCTAGAGTAACATAGTTGCTATATGAACAACAATATCAGTCATTTGTGAACTAACAGGAAACTGATAGAATGAATAAGCAGAACAACCCAACTTGAAAAGGCTAGATAAGAGTATGTGGTTGCCTGAAGTGGTAACGTGGGTAAACTAGTATTAAATGTTGTATATAATGTTTTTAACCATTCACATATAGAATGTATTCACATAAAATAAGACGTCCTGTTAATTCCAAGGTAATATCTTTTTCTATAGGCACGAAATGTGTAACTCTGAAAGGAAGGGATAAATTTATCTTCTTCACACTAACTCACCCTGGTCCTGAAGAAAGCCCACCGATCGATTGACGAAAGGGCTGACACATGTCGACCTTTTTATAAACACGAAGACCGGTAGCATAGAGAATCCTAATATTCCCATTACGCATACCAAAAAGTTTTCAACTTTGTTAACCCAGAACCCAGACTAATAAAGTTCGATTTCTGGATTCTGTGTTATTTTAAACATCACCACATCCACTATCACTGGACACTACTGCACAACCTTGGATCTAAAAACCTCCGGGTGGAGGCTGCATACCCAAAAAAAACGATGATTATGCAGATACCCGAGTGCCAAAGCGGAGAAACAAGATATACCGCTTATTTACGTTGATCAACTCGAGGGCATGAGGGTTCTCTTACCAAGGGACGCAACGAATACCGATTAATCCGGGTTCAGCAGGACAAGTGATCCACCCCCCTCTTGATAATTAATGTTAACACAAGGAAACTGGATGGATCAAAGTATTTCCTTCTCCTTATATTGATCATGAACTCCCACCAACATAGCCAGCCCCCATCCCACCCCAGAAAGTCGAAAAACACACACAAAAATCACCACAAACAAACAACATCAACTTATCAACTTACTTGTGAAAACAAATTTCGAATCCAAAAGTAATCCAAGAAGCCTCAAAGCCAAATCTCCAGCAGCATCCACAAAAAGTAATCCTTCCCAGTCAAGATCGAATTCAAAGTGGCCAGGAAATGGACTAAGCAATGGGAGGAGCTTGCTGGACAGGAACAGGAAGTTGGAGACTGGGTCACTTCCTTCACCCCTCCCCAATTGTAATTTCTGTAATTTCGCGAGTGCGAGATTGTTGCTGCCCGCGCCGCGGCCCGCGAGCAGTGCGAACACAAGCAAAAAATCCGCTGCGCGTGGATTTGCGTATGTTCGCCACATCCGCGAGAGTTCGCGGATTGCGGATTTACCGAAAATCCGAAAAATCCGCGAGCGGAACGGATTTTGCGCCCATGCTTACTGACTATATTAGACTTAAGTTTTGTGTGCCAGCTAGCTCAGAGTTCACTAGAAACTTTCTCGAGTAGGCAAGGAGGAGTTTAACCTCCCTGGATAGACAAGAAGGGATTTAGTTTCTGACAACCATAAAACATGACAACTTTGCTCTCCCTGAATAAGAGTGTATCTCTAGAGTCGTGTGAAAACAAAAGACAGCTATTTTACTCAGTCAATACGTGCGTACTTAGTTTCACCAGATTGCAGAGAAAAGAAGAGACGGGCGTTTCCAATAAAAGGTGTTATTTATTGATCAGTCTCTTTTCTCATACAAGAGAAATGAATTGCTATGATTGCAATACTTATAGTTAAGTAAAAGTGCATACAGTAAAAGCAGGATTATGAAATAATACTGTAAAAGCATGGATATGGTTTCTTAGCCATATGATACTTTAAAATGGATAAAATAGATACATACATATATACATTGACTAATCGTACTCAACTGGTGCTTCTAACTACGCCTACCCCGGTGTACCTGACCTAAGCCTAATACATGGGAGGGAGTAAGTAAGTAGCAGTTTAAGTTAAGTTTGGTTTGCCAAGAATCTGACTCAAGAATTCTCTGTAAGGGTTTAGTCAGTTCAGTACCTGGGGATTTGAAGGCAGGAGGGCTGGTATCTCTCTCTCAGAACTCGATATCCCAGTTCACCCGCAAAGGCAAGCTGGAAGCGCCGGAAGCTGGATTTCTCGGCAGGAGAAAAGACAGCATCTCTCTCAGCGCGTCAAAAGGGAGGGGCAGCGTCCGTTGGCTCTCATCAGCTGGGCTCTCGGCAAGTAGATAGCTGCTCCAGATTCACCACCACCGGTCTTTGCTTAAGGCAGCGTTGGTATATTTATACCTGAAAGGTGCCGGGTTTGACGTAAGGATGGACATAAGACGTCAATAAGATGTCACTAAGAACGGGTCATTCTTACAGTGCTTTACAGGAGTTCTCGGACGGAATCAAAACAATAGTAGGCGGGGATTTCCCAGGTTTGCTGAAGGCTTGGATTTGTTTAAGAACTCGGTGTGCTTTCTAGGGGGCTGGAGGAATAGAGCTTGCTTAATGTGACAGCATGCGCTATGACTAATTTATGAAACGGGTTTCTATGCCGTTGTAGGGATATTATTGATTTATAACCGGACAAGGGCAAAGAATAGGATATTGATTCAGGTACCTAGATAAAACACACTACAGTCCCGTCCTGATCCTAATCTGGTTTTCCTGTCCTGTCCTGGGGTGTCCATTCTGCACCTGCTGTCCCATTGATGACTGTCCTTCCTTGGGGTATTTCCTGTCCTTAACTGACCCGTGGCCAGGGTTGGTCTTCACACCATTCTAGGTAAATAGATAGTGCTGAAACTCTATACTGCACCTTCTATTTTTCTGTCTTTGCTTCAATAAAGACATACCTTTGCATACGTTAATTTTCCATGCTTTTCGCAATCTACTATATGAAAAGTAATACATTATTTTTCTTAGCATGTTCCTATGTTTCCCTTCCTTTAAGCACAACTCTTCATACTGTTTATGAAATATAGATGTGGTTTATAATTTTCTCTTATAAGACTGATTGAAGTAATGTCGGCAGAACTGTAGCGTGTTCCCTTTTTCCCCTTCCTATGGATGTATAGGATTTCTAAATTCTCATTCAACTCTTAAGTATTTTTCCAGTAGTGAAATTCTAGTATAGTGCCTAAGATTGGCCCAGTTATAATCATTTCATTCTGAAATTCCATTTCTGAAAAAACAGCTTAGCATGTTCCCTGTTCTTACCTTCCTTTTAGACTCATAAATGGTTGCCCTAATTTTCTTTCTCTATGGTTATGTGCTGTTCGTTATCTTGATTATTGATTGCCTCTTAGTTGTAAATTGTATGCTCTCCGAATCTGAATTCTAGATAAAATCTTTAAAACTTCCCAGTAGTTTGTGGTCATTTAATTACAAAGAAAAATCAAAGTTGGCACATGGTTTGTCTGCCTTTCTTTTACAGCTAGCTCCCTGATCCATTGTGGTAATAGGTACCCGTAACGGTGGATTGGTAAGTCGGGTACAGAAGAAATAAATAGGAAGGAATCAGGGTTACTGGTAGTAGAGTGTAAGGTCACCTGATTAATGTATATGATAAATTGGAAGTTTATGGGTCCGATGCGTGTATGGTGAAATTATTGGCCGGGTGACCTGCGCGCTCTATCAGTAATTTTCTGGTAGCAGAGCTATGGTTAGGGACTAGTTAAAGTTAGATAGGACTAGTTAAGAAAGCTAGGTAGGTCAGATGCTGCTATAAAGATTTTTGCTGCTAAAGTCGTAAAAATATTGTTGATAAAATTTTGATCGATCACGTGAAATGTTTTTGCTTTGAAAATTATGAGATGTTTTAAATTGTTTTTCTTATTGTTATATTGATACATGTATTAACCCACTTGTTAGTTAATGTTTAATGTTTGTCTGGAATCCCCGGGGAATTGAATAGCGGATGGTGAAGAGAATCCACGCCGTGGTGAGGTCACTTACTCTAGGAAAATTGATGCAGGTTAGGCAGAACTGGAAGCACTGATTAGGGTTTTCTGAATGTATGCTTGAATAAATGATAGCAAAGAGTTCGCTGGCAAAACTTCTATTGTGATATAACCTAGTAAGGGTCACACGGGAGGAGTAGCAGGTCCATCTGAGCTTGGGTGACAGCAAAAGGGTTCGCTGGTGAAACTTTAGACTTAGTATATATCCCGGAAAGAAGTGGATGAGTCAAAGAAGTAGCAGGTTCCCTAATGCTTGAGTGAAGGGAAGGCGGAAGAGATCTATCCGTAGTGTATGAAAAGTAGACAGAAGAGGTTTACTTGCAGTAAAACGTAATCTTTCCTTTCTAGACACTCGAGTACAGTGGCGAATGTGTTTACGTTGTTAAATAACTAAAGCACTTGCACTTTAAGAAAGAAATTAAGTTTCCGTTACCTTGTGAGGGAGGGAGTCAGTTGCGGAGCTGCTCTGACGTCACTCTGTGCCGCGCTG
Source organism: Lissotriton helveticus (assembly GCF_964261635.1). Taxonomy (NCBI): domain Eukaryota; kingdom Metazoa; phylum Chordata; class Amphibia; order Caudata; family Salamandridae; genus Lissotriton; species Lissotriton helveticus. Next base: position 683,491,703 of record NC_136070.1, on the reverse strand, counting down.
GTATTGGTCGAAACAGCGGGTGTGTAGCGGAGCTGAAATTGTAAAGGAGGGGTGAGTGCCGAAGCGTGTGAACCTGTCTCACGAAAGGCCGCGCAACCATTGGTCGAGATTATTTGAAACCGTGCACTTGATTGGTTGCACGAAAACTAAAAGACGCACTTGGATTGGGAGTGATTTTATAAACAAAGTCGCTTGCAGGAAGTTATATGTGGCATTCGTATAGACCGCATACTAGACCTGATCCACGACATTTGGGGTTTGAGAACGATCAGTGGAAAGGGCATAACACCAGCATTATGTACGGAAATAAGAGAAAATTGTCCCTTGTAAACAAAGTGAAGAATTATTTCAAAAAGGACAAACCGATTAAGACTAGAGAAGGTGTTGTCATACCGCCACCTAATACTCCTGCATCTTTCATGATGTTTGATAAAGGGTACCACTCGTGTGTATGGTTTGAAAACTGGGCGGAATACACAAAGGATGACGGAGTTTTGGCTTTTCCGTTAGAGGGTACATTCAATGGCAGAATTTTATTTAATTTGAGAACCCGAATGAATGATTTACATCCCAGACCTAGATTGACACAGTACGAAGCGTTAGAGGAATGGGAGATAGAGGCTTTTGAAAGAGACAAGCCCCGTATGGATAAAGGTTTAACCAAATGGTATCCGAAACTGAAACAAGAAACCCGAGATAAAAAGATGAAACAATGGAGACAGAATATGATAGTCGAGGGACTATATCCAATGATGTCGATGGGTGGTTCTGTGGGGAAGAAAAAGGCAGAAAAGACCAAGCACTGGGTAAATAGTGGGGAATCGGATGATGATTATTTGGAGGACTTATTCATGAAAAATCCGCCTCCTTATAATGAAGGACCCAGATCCTCTAGTGCAGGGGATGCTTCCCAAAGACCCCACGTGAGGAAGGGAATAGATCCCTGAATGCAAGAGACAGCTGTCTGGTACCTACCTATAACGAGGGTCTAGGACCCCTGGGTGCCAAAGACTCCTGTCTAAGACCACCGTTTAGTGGAGAATCAAGATATTCAGGTGGAAGGGATTTTGGTCAGATACCTCTGTAGGAGGAAGAAACAAGACCCTTAAACACAGGAAGCCTGTTCCCGAAACCTAATTATGGTGAAGGACCAAGTATGATGCATCCAACTGCCCCAACCTTGACTCCGCAAATAGTACCTGAAATAAGCCTGGACAGACTATTGCAGGAAAGAGAGCGAGAGGCTCTAGCCCAACAAAGAACCAAAATAATTCAGAAAATTTCCCAGTTGAATACAAGTCCCGAAGCATTGACGATCCCAGTAACTATTGGACCAGTGGTTCCTTTGTATGGGAATAACCAGGGAAGTCCAAAGACTCCGATCATTACCCCAACTATAGTACAGCCAAGAAAAGAACCCTTAATCGTAGATGATCAGACGAGTGAATGTGAATCTGAAGTCTCCTTAATGGATTTGCCGATTAGGGATGCAGGAAAAGAGTTGCAGAAAAGACATAATCCTTTCAATACGAGAGAGATTCAAATGGAATCGACTTCAGGTACCAAAAGTGTCACATTAGTGACTCCTGAAGAAATTGAGAGATGGAGTCGAGAATTAGAAAGACAAACTCCTCAGTCAAAACCTTTAGATATCTATAAACTAAGAATAGAAATGGAAGAACTAACGGCTGGAAACGTGGGGTTAGACAGATTAAATACCTATTCCGAGGAAGAGCTACTATTCATCTGCAAGAGTTTTACCCGTAATACCAGAGTGCTCCATGAGAAACTAACTGACACTGCAGCTAGTATGGGAATAGATATTTCAAAATCAAAGCCATTACAAAAACCCTATAGAGCTGATTTCTCAGACAAAGATTTGGAAAACATGAATGTGTCAGGGAAAAAGGCGCAGATCAAAGAACTATTGACTGTGTTGCAAAAATGGGGAGACGTAGAAAAGTGGAAAGCCAGGTGGGCAAAGAAAAAGGATGAGGCTAGATCTAAACAGACGTCTTCCGAGTTCGTTCTAAAGGAAGCTGACAAGACAGAGCAGTTATACCCTATGCGTGAAGTGCCAGGTGGGAAATATGTGCATGTACCATGGTCCAGACAGGATATTGTGTCCTTTACAAATGACTTTCCAAAGTTACGGGAGAAACCTGTGGTCTGGTACAGACAGGTGGAAAGGTTTGTAAAGGTGCAAAAGTGCCTGTGGAAAGACCTGGATGGGTTTTTCGATATAGTAGTTCCTGTAGATTTGTGGACGGAATGCAAAATCGCCGTTGGTTGGCCTAGTGAGGAATACCCGAGGAACTCTGCTACAGGTGCTCCTTCAGATGAGGTAATGAGAAAATACGAACAACTAATGTTACACCTGAAGGGAAAAGTGCCTGCAAAGGAAACTGATTGGACCAAAATAGATAGAACCACGCAGGAAAGGGATGAGACTGTGCACTCCTTTTATGAAAGACTGTTACAGGTGTTTAAAACGTACAGTGGTATAGATAACATCGAGATGAAGGATATGACCCACTTCATTTACAGGTATGTAAACGGTTTAAGACCCGAAATTTGTCAGTGGATCAAAGACAATAAAATTTGTTGGCAGTCTAAGAAAATGGATGAGGTCTTGCGGTACGCAAAGTACTGTGAAGACGAGATGGCTGACAAGCGAAAGGCCCTGAAGGAGAAGGTTATGTGGGCACAAGTAAAACTAGCGGAACAGTAAGAAAAGCAATTAGGCAAAGTGAATAAGAATTCCCAAAATCAAGGTTCTGGGGGTGGAGGGAAGCCCAGAGTAAAAATGAGTTGGGAAGAAGCCAAAAAGAAATTTCCTTGCCACCAGTGCGGAGAAATCGGGCACTGGAGAGACGAGTGTCCCTACTTACAGAATAGTGACCTCCAAACTACTGATTTAAATCCACAGACGCAGAATGAAAGGCCAAGAAAGACCCAGCAACAGGTAAAGGCGAGTCAGTTGCCCCGTGCACCTAAACCGAATTACAAAGGAAAAACACCGCAGGGTGAAGACATAGAGATCTGGGGAGGCAAGGAGGATAGAAATACAGCAATTTCGCAATTTTTGTTGAATGATACTTTTCTCTGAGACGATCAATACTGACGGGGCCTGAGAGGGGAGGACGAGGAGTGCGTACTTGGCGCCTCCTTGCCGGTAGACCAGTCAGGGCCATACATTGAAGGAAAGGTTGAAGGCAATGATGTCACCTTTCTGTTGGACACTGGTGCTACTCGTTCTACTGTGAGAACAGCAGACGTTCCAAACCTACCCCTCTCGGAGAAGCAATCCAAGTAGTGGGTGTATCTAATCAATTGATTAGTACCCCAGTCACTGAGCCCATGGAGATCATAATAGGAAATTTCAAAGAAATGCATAGATTTGTAGTTTGTGATACCAGTCCAGTAAACTTACTGGGACGTGATTTGTTGTGTAAAATGAACTGTACCATCTTTTGCACACCAAAGGAGGTCAAAATTCAAATCCCGGACGAAGATGGAATATACAAATAATGTTAACCAAACCTGACTCAGAAATTAAACAGTTGACTATACAAGACTTACCCGAAGAACTCCAAAAGACAGTGAAACCAGAAGTATGGGACTTTACTGGAAAGGATGTAGGCCTGATGGCAAATGTAGACCCAATCAAAATAGCCATGAAAGAAAATGCAGTTTACCCCAATACCAAGCCATACAAAATGAGTGCAGAAGTGAGAGCAGGAGTTGCCATTGAAATAAAAAGATTGCTAGAAGCAAACATCATACAAGAAGTGATGAGTAGCCCATGTAACTCACCCATAATTGGAACCAAGAAACCTAGTGGCAAGTACAGGGTAGTGCAGGACCTGAGAAAGGTAAACAAAATTGTTGTCCCCTGCTGTCCTATTGTTCCGAACCCAGCAGTGATCCTGTATCAGATTCCCTGGGATGCTGAGTGGTTCACCGTGATAGACCTATGTCACGCATTCTTTTCGATCCCATTGCATCCATACAGCAAATTTCTTTTCTCATTTGCATTCGACAGTCACATGTTCGTTTGGAATCGCGTCCCTCAAGGGTATACAGAAAGCCCCTCTATCTTTAATCAGATTCTGAAAAAGTACCTTGAATCTTTGGTCTTACCTGGAAAATCTGTTTTGGTGCAATATATAGACGACCTCTTGGTGGCGTCTAAGAGTCAGAGAGATTGTGTTGTTGACACCATTGCCTTACTGAATCACCTAGGTGAAGGAGGACATAAAGTATCACCTGACAAACTTCAGTTCTGTACCAAGTCAGTAAAATATCTGGGGCACCAGATAGAAAAAGCCATCAGGAAGGTTACTTCAGAGAGAGTCAGAATAATTCGAAACATGCAGTTACCCCGTACTCAGAAAGAAGTCAGAATGTTCCTTGGAGTTGTAGGTTATTGCAGGCAATGGATTGTGGGATTTGCAGTCCTGGCAAAGCCTTTGATAAAAATGACAAAGAAAGGAGCAAAGGACCCAGTGGAATGGGATAATGAAAGCTTGACAGCATTTACTAAATTACGAGAATGTCTGTGTACAGCCCCTGCTTTAGGGATGCCTGATTATTCTAAAGAATTTTCATTGTTCTGTGACACACGAGACAATTGTGCATTGTCAGTCTTAACTCAGGAGCATGGTTTGACTAGACGTCCAGTAGCATATTTTTCTGCTACTTTGGATCCAGTGGCTGCTGGATTACCCGGATGTCTGAAAGCAGTAGCTGCAACTTGCACGAGTCTAGAACAGAGTGAATCCATTGTTATGGGATATCCTGTAACTGTGTATGTTCCACATGCAGTTGTAATTTTACTGACCAGAACTAAGACCCAGTATCTCACCCCTAGTCGGCTGACTAAATACGAGAGGATTCTCGTGGGTGCTGCAAATGTAGTCATTACTCAGTGTAACATCCTGAATCCAGCTACCCTGCTACCAGACTCAATAATTGCAGAAGCAAAGGGAGAGGTCGAGCATGATTGCATTGACCTGACAGAATTCAGTACTAAACCACGCCCAGACATCAAGGAAGTGCCCCTGCCTGTAGAGGATAGCGAGTTGTTGGTGGTTGGCTCATGTATGAGACACGAACTTGTAGGCCTAAGTGCTGCTTATGCTGTAGTCACAGTGCAACGCATTGAAGAAGCATCCTGTTTATTTGACGTGAAGTCTGCACAAGTAGCCGAATTGATTGCATTGACAAGAGCTTGTAAAATTGGGAAAAATAAAAGAATAACAGTATATACTGACAGCCAATACTGTTATGGGGTCGTGCATGACTTCGGCCAATTGTGGCTACAGAGAGAGTTCCTGACTTCTTCAGGTACTCCTATCAGAAATGGAAAGGTTGTACAAGAATTACTGGATGCAATCCAGTTACCAAAAGAATTGGCAGTGGTCAAATGTGCTGCTCACAAATCTGGCACTGATCATGTGACAGTAGGAAATCGATATGCTGATGAAGTGGCCCAACATTGTGCCAAACATCGAATGTCTGTGAACATCAAATTGGGGGGATATGGAAACAGCTGCCAACTTACGGTGTTTGAGGATGTGCCTATGTGATGTATTTCCTATGGGAACTGTATCAATATTCCTGCTTCTGACCCTTGCCCGGTTAATAAATCAATAGTGGCCATACAACGGCACAGAAACCCATTTTCTGATTAGGTCATAGCGCATGCTACCACATTAAGCAAGCACTATTCCTCCAGCCCCCATAGAAAGCATACCGAGTTCTCAAAACAAATCAAACCTCCAGCAACCTGGGAAATCCCCTGCAGCTATTGTTTTGATTTAGCCAAGAACTCCAGTAAAGAATGTAAGAACGACCAGTTCTTATGACATCCTTATTGACGTATTCATGTCCATCCTTACGTCAATCTCGGCACCTTTCAGGTATAAATATTACCGACATTGCCCTAAGCAAACACACGGTGGTGGTGACGAGATTGGAGCAGCGCGACTTGCCGAGGAGCCCAGCTGATAGAGAAAGCCCACGGACGCTGCCCCTCCCTTTTGACGCGCTGAGAGAGACGCTGCCTTTTCTCCTGCCGAGAAATCCAGCTCCGGCGTTTCCAGCCGCCCTCGCAGTCAGCTGGGATATCAAGTCCTGAGATTGAGATACCAGCCCTCCAGCCTTCTAAATCCCAGGTACAGAACTGAATAACCCCTTACAGAGAATTCTTGAGTCAGACCCTTGGCAAAGCAAACTTAACTTAAACTGCTACTTATCTACTCCCGCCCACGTATTAGGCTTAGGTCAGGTACACTGGGGTAGGCGTAGTTAGAAGCACCAGTTGAATACGATTAGTCAATGTATTATTTATTTTATTTATTTATTTATTGCATTTCTATGGCGCGACAGCTACCCTGAGGGTTTCCCGGCGCCCTGGATCAGCATTTCATGTAGACGTCTCACGGCCGTTTATAGGTCAAATAGCCAGGCTTTCACTCCCTTGCGGAATCGAAGGTAACAAGGTTCCAGTCTTAGATGGATAGGGAGTGAATTCCATAGTGCCGGTGCTAGGTAAGAGAAGGAGCGCCCTCCTAGCCGAGCTCTCTTTACCCTGGGCACGATAAATTTAGCTTGCCCTGCTGAGCGTAGATTTCGCGAGGGAAGGTAATTTCTAACCATTTTACATAGATACCTAGGGGCTATTCCTGCATTTATTCTGTACATATAGCACAAAGCTTTAAACTTTACTCTGCTGGAGATCCTCAACCAGTGTAAGTTTTTGAGATGTTCAGTCATCCTTGTTCTCCCTGGGAGATTAAGGAGCATTCTTGCTGCGGAATTTTGTACCACTTGTAATTGGTTCAATATTCTATTCGTGGTTCCCAGAAATAGGACATTGCCGTAATCTAAACGCGACATTATTAATGCCTGGATGACAGTCCTTTGTGCCCCCTCCGGTAATTGCCATAGAATTTTTCTAAGCCATTTAAGGATAAGAAGGCATGTGGAGGCAGTTTTAGCTATGTGTATCTGCATGGTCATGTTGTCATCGATAATTATCCCTAGATTCCTTACATGCTGCACTGCAGTTGGAGGGTCACCCATCTCGTAAGGCCAATGTGTTGGGTTCCAGAGGTTCTTTTGATTGCCGAATATTAATAATTCGGTTTTGTCTCCGTTCATTTTTAATTTGTTCGTCTGGAGCCAAGTGGCCATTTTAAGTAGTCCAGCACGAAGGGGAGAAACAGTGTCTTTGTCTGGGGCGGAAAGGGAGAACACCAGTTGCGTGTCATCAGCATAGGAATATATGGTAAGTCCCATTTCTTCCGCAATTTCAGCTAAAGGGGTGACGTATATGTTGAATAGAAGGGGGCTTAATATAGAGCTCTGAGGTACACCATAGGGAGATGAGTGTATCTCGGATCGATTATTTTTAGAGAAGACCTGATAGGTTCGTTGCCGGAGAAATTGTTTCAGCCATTTCAGTGCCTTCCCTTTTATTCCAATATCTTCCATTCGTTTGATTAGGGTATCATGGCAAATGGTGTCAAAAGCGGCACTCAAATCCAAAAGGATGAGTGCCGTCGTGCCTCCTCCATCGAGTTCTTGGCGAATGATTTCTGTCACCCCGAGTAGGGTAGACTCTGTAGAGTGCCCTATCCTAAAACCCGATTGGGAGGGATGTAGGAGATCATTCTCATTAATAAATTCTGCAAGTTGCCTATTGACGTGTTTCTCTATGATTTTAGACAGTATTGGTAGTAGAGAAACCGGGCGGAAATTGGAGAACACCTCCGGATCACTGTTGGTCTTTTTTAGTAGGGGGACCACCATAGCGTGTTTCCATTCTTTCGGTAGTACCGCTTCTTGTAGGGAAGCATTTAACAGTGCTCTGAGTACCTCATGTGTGGGCGTATCCAGCTGTTTGAGGACATGTGCAGGCAAGGGGTCTAAGGGTGAACCTGATTTAATACTGTTCAGGGTGATTTTGAACGTCTGCGTATCTATTGGTTTCCATGTTCTAATTTCTTGTCTAGCGGGAGTACTTTGCTGATCTTCTGTAAGGGTTGTAGAGGGGTGCTTTCCTCTAACATCCTTGTTTGGTGAGAAGTTAGCATAAATTGTGTTTATTTTATCATAGAAGAAGGTAGCTATTTTATTACATTGGGTGGAAGATAGAGTGGGCGGTTCCGGTGTAGCTGCCTCTCCTGCTAAGTTCTTTAGGACCTTGAATAGCATCCCTGGATGACTCTGGGCTTCTAAGATTTAGTTTTTAGTGAAATTTCCCCTAGCTATCTTGCATGATAGATGATATGCCTTAAGTGCTAGCTTATACTTTTCTTTATTATCAGGCTTATAATCTTTCCTCCATGACCTTTCTAGTCTCTTACATAAACTTTTTTCTGTTTTTAGTGTGTCTGAGAACCAAGGTGCAGGGGAGCAACAAGATTTTTGTTTGCTTTTAGTTGGAGGAACAACCGTCAGCGCCGCGTCTGCTAGCCAGTTATTAATTTCAGTATGGTCCTTCGTTGTAATGTCCTCTATTTCACGGCCATGGTTGGACTTGGATAGCTGAGCCTCCAGATCAGGAATGTGCAGTTTCCTCCAGTTTCTGACCCACATATCTGTCTTATGTTGGTTTCTATGCGCTGGAGCCCAGATGGTGAATTTGCTCAAGAAGTGATCGGACCATACAATGGGTACTGTCGAGTCCCATTTGATACGATCGAAGTTGGCGAATATGGGGTCCAATAAATGGCCTGCTTGGTGGGAAGGGCCAGAACTCCATAAGTGAATATTTAGTGCTTCCAGGTCTGATATAAGGTTTGCCGTAATTGGGCATTTAAGATTTTCTAAATGTAAGTTTAGGTCGCCCAATATGGTAAACATAGATGCTTCAAGTACCAAAGGGGCTATAGAATCAGGAAGAGCCGCCGCCCAATGTATATATGTATGTATCTATTTTATCCATTTTAAAGTATCATATGGCTAAGAAACCATATCAATGCTTTTACAGTATTATTTTATAATTCTGCTTTTACTGTATGCACTGTACTTAACCTTAAATATTGCAATAATAGCGATTCATTTCTCTTGTACGAGAAAAGAGACTGATCAATAAATAACACCTTTTTATTGAACACGCCCGTCTCTTCCTTTTCTCTACAATCTGGTGAAACTAAGAATGCACGTACTGACTGAGTAAAATAAGTTGTCTTTTGTTTTCACACGACTCTAGAGATATACTCTTGATTATGGGAGAGCAAAGTTGTCATGTTCTATGGTTGTCAGAAACGAAATCCCTTCTTGTCTATCCAGGGAGGTTAAACTCCTCCTTGCCTATTCGAGAAAGTTTCTAGTGAACTCTGAGCTAGCTGGCACACATAAACTTTAAGTCTAATATCGTCAGTAGAAGACCTAGTTAACCACAGTCCTACGTCTATACTATTGAAGATATTATTCCAATGCGCAGAGCCTATTGGGAAAATAGGAACTACACTACACCTACATGGGAAGAATTGAGAGACTGGCAGCATGCTGTGCCATCAAAGGAAAAGGAAAAATGGAGCAAACTGGGTTGTCGTCAGCGAAGTGCGGATGGTATCATTGTGGGCCCAAATGGTATGCCTGTGTTGCCTAGATATCTGCTTGCTTCAATGGCCAGACTGATACATGGAGATTCACACGTTGGTAGGGATGCCATGGTTCTGGTTTTCCAACAAACAATCCGAAGTTCAGGAAAGTAGCAGAGTCACTCTGCCAGAGGTGCTTGACATGTCAGCAGTGCAATGCTGGGAAAAGAACAGTAGTTGAATTGGGAAAAATTGGGAAATCAGGAGGTCCTTTTGTAAGATTACAGATAGACTTCATTCAGTTGCCCCTTTGTAAAGGAATGAGATACGTCCTTGTCATTGTCTGCCTGTTTTCGAAATGAGTAGAAGCCTACCCAGCCAAAAAGAATGACGCCATAACTGTAGCCAAATTGTTACTACAGGAACTAATACCTAGGTACGGGGTTCCAGTCACAATTGAATCAGATAGAGGTGGGCATTTCCAGAATGAAGTAATCGATCAGCTCTGTAAAGCATTCAAGATTACACAAAAGCTGCACTGTGCATATCGTCCAGAGGCTTCTGGAGTGGTGGAACAAATAAATGGCACTATCAAATCGAGATTAGGAAAGATGTGTGAATCTACTGGCATGAACTGGATAGATGCTTTGCCTCTTGTTCTGATGGGAATCCGAAGTATTCCAGACCGAAAAACAGGCCTGAGCCCCCATGAAATCCTGATGGGAAGAGTGATGAGACAAGCATGGGTACCAGGATACAAACTGATAAGCATTTCTGATGATTTGGTACTTGAGTACTGTAAGCAAATGGGTGACCAAGTGCGTTCTATCTCTCGCCAGATTGGGGAAGACGCCGTCGCCAGTCCAACAACTCCAGTCCATAAATTGGTTCCAGGCGACTGGGTTGTACTGAAGAAGCATACTCATTCAAATTGCCTTGCACCGAAGTGGGGACAACAACGCCAAGTAATACTGGTGACCACGACAGCGGTGAAGTGTGCCGGCGTATCAAAGTGGATCCATGCCAGCCATGCCAGCCATACCAAGAAGGTGATCAGAGACGAGAAAACTGACGCTGAAGGTTGTCCAGCTGAGGGGTCTCCAGACGATGGTCCTGAAGTAGCTGATGACGAACAACCGAGCACCAGTCAAGATGAGTGGATACCCATAATCGACCTGACTGATGACCCAATCAGAACAAGAAGTCAAACCTACGCAGATAGAGAGTGGAATAGTGAGGAAGAGGCAGGAGTAGGAGAAGACAATCAGATTATCAAAATCCATGTCAAATCTGAAGGAGAAGAAGATCAGACAGGGACAGAACAAGTAATCAACACACCTCCACAAACTCCTGAAATTGAAAAGGGACAGACAAGACCTAGTGCAAAAGTTCAAGCAGAAGAAAATCAAGGATTCGAAGTGATTGAACAGGATCAGATAGAAATAGACGAACGTGTTCAGGACACAGAAACTGAAACACCCAAAAGACTGATAAAGTATACACCTGAATAAGGCCAGCTTAGTAACCAGGCAGAAGAAATAGATTTAAGACCTGGGACTAGTCAGACAGGAAGGGAAGAAGCAGAAGCAGAAGTGCCACAAACAAACGAAAATAAAAGAGCATTAGAAGAAAGCTAAATCACAGTGCCAGCTAAGAGACTCAAGAAAAAGAAAAATATCGAACCAAGATATATTAAGAGACTGAGACTAAGACTGAAAACAGTAGAAGAAAAACTTGAGCAAAGAAGGAAAAGTTCCCGTATAGCAGAGCAAGCTGGAGAAAGATCCAAAAGAAGAAGTGATCGAATAAAAAGACTGAACGAAAAATATCAAGATCCTGAATGGACTTATTTGATATTGGAAGAATTTGAGGATCTTGATATAACTGACGAAAGTGACGAAGAACAGACAGCTGATCAGTCTGCTGAAGAAGACGATCCAACCTGAAGTTGCTCAGTGTAAGCTACCTGTGCAAAGTTACAAAGAGGGGTTGAGAACGTCTTCTGAGCAAAAATGTCTGATTCAAATGTGAATGGAAGGCCTAGATGTAATTGTTGTAAAACATGCTGTAAAGTATGCATTTGTAGTGTAGCAATAGTGTTAATAATTTGGATAGGACTAAAAGTTTTTATTCCTTATATGGTGAGCAAAAATACTAATATTGACCCTACACAGACTGTGACAAAAGACACTGAAGAACTGACAACACGAAGTGTAGAAAGACGTGAGAAAGCACTTAGCATCAGACAAACAAAATCAGACTTAGAAGCACCAGATGAGGAAGGACTACATTATCACGGAGTTAAGAACCAGACTCATCTAAATGTATTCGCAAACCTGTTAGTGCATTACATAGAAAACATGGAAATAGAAGATTGCTATGTCTGCATGAAGCTACCTACTTCTTTAGCTGAAGGCGTGACTTATCATCACCTGCCCTTGACCTATGGAATTTCCTGTAGTATTTTAGCTAGCTTGTTTTACAAAAGAGGACCGTTACAGTACTACTACTCTAACTCTGACGTGATATTTTCTGAACTTCCTATACGTGGAAATCTGAATCCTGTACATACTAAAAGTGACGTTACACGTTATATGGGAGAATACTTTCTTACTATAGGTACAATAGATTTAAATGACGCACACAGAGATAACTTGACCTGTTCATTACATGAACAAGAGAAAATGTTTCTAAACATGGCAGAGAAAAGAAGGGAGAGTTTCCAAAGAAAGGCAAATGATAAAAGACAGAAAACTCCTAAATGGGCTGAAAACATGGAAAGCACCTCAAATGGTGGGGCGGGTCCTGCTTTGTTGCTGGATTTCGAGAGAAAAGGGAAACTCTGTCTTCACCGCGAAAAAACTAGTTATTATAATAACATTTTCATTGGTTCCAGTCAAGGTGAACACAATTACAAGGTAATTGGAGGTTGGGGTTTCAAAAATGGGTCAGAACCTGTGTTTCCCGGAATTTATTATATATGTGGAAACAAGGCTTATTTCAAATTGCCGGATCACTGGTATGGAAGCTGCTACTTTGGCATTGTCTTCCCGAAAATATACCATGTGAATGAAATTGCTGGAAGCAATGAAAACACTAATGGCTTAGTGCGTAGTAAAAGAGAAAGCGTAGGTGAAATAATGGGTAGTATTTTTAGTGCACTGATACCTGGAGTGGGAGTGGTCTGAACACACACAGAATTTGCAAATTGTCAACAATAGTGGATGTGTTGTCTACTGACACAGCTCATGGATTTCTGTTGGTCGATACCGAAATGGTTGCGATTAGATCTATGGTTTTGCAGAACAGACTTGCTCTTGATACCTTATTAGCAAAAGAGGGCGGAGTCTGCCGGATGTTGAAAGCGCAACATTGTTGCACTTACATACCGGACAAAAGTGTGCAAATCAAAAAGTATGTGAAGAACATTACAAATTTGGAAAAAGAACTCAAACCACTGGAGGTTGATAGTGCCTGGAAGAGACTTACTGATGGTCTCTCCGCTGTAGGTCATTGGCTTTCTAATTTAGGTAAAGGATTTTTGTTAAAGGTACTGATGCCAATTGGAGTGATAGGTTTCATCATATTCCTCATATTTATCTGTTGCAAATGTCGCAAACACACAAAGAAGTACACTGTGAATAGGAGAGGTGTGAAACGGAGTGTGGATGAACTTGAATTAGAGGAACTGAATAATCAGATTTACAAAAGGGTGAAAAATTCTCACCCTAATAAAGAAGTTAAAGAAAAATTTAATCGAATGTTGGAAGAGATTGAAATGAACAAAGTGTGAGAAAAAGTTGGCATCTGATTCCATTGGTTTTGTGATGATAGTAAATATCATCAAAGAGGGGATTGATGGAGCAAGGATTCCCATATTACGCGACTTGTTCGGATTCATGAACCTCAAATAACTTATAATCATGTAATTCAACCTGTTCGTCTTACTAATTTCCCTTTATTCTGACATTGGGGTGTCCTAGAGACGCTTGCCTATGTGTTTACTAACTCAATAACGCTCGTAACTAAAAATGGCCGCTGCTTGGCGGGTTTCTTTCTGCGCATGCGTTAGTCACACTCACGTGACGTGACGCACTTGCAGTTCTGGTGGGAAACTTTGCGCTTGCGCACTTGCTTTTAAAATGGCTGTCGGTGTCGTCACATGGTGAAGCTTGCGCAAATGTTTTCATGTTATTGTCTGTCTGCACTAATCCCTCACGCCATAGTATATTTTAAGTAAAGGGATATAGAGTAGCTATTCATGGTATACAGTGAATTCATTTATTTCTATGTTTTAATTTGTTTTCGCTTACTTTTCATGTACCACGATAATGAGGGTTGATGGGATGCTCGGGAATCCATATTGAAGTACACTACTGCGCATGACAGACTTTGGCCAGTGACATTGAATGGGTGCCAACCAGAGGTGGCAGCCAAGACGTGCCTGGGAAGATTCACCTTCACCCAGCCGAAGAAGTCAAACTGTACTACAATAGATACATTTGTATTTCTTTCATTGTATTCTGCAGAATAGGTCATGGGAACCCCAAATTCAAATAGGCGGTTCCAGAAAATGCAAATGTAGGCTTGTAGAAAGCTAATGTGATTGGTGTGTTGACCTATCCTACCTAGGGACCAATCGAAATTGGGTATTCTGACACTTGCAACATTTGGGGGGTGGTACACTGACCCAGAAACAGTATAACTAGCCTAGGTTTAGCTAGAAAAATTGTCCGACTTGTCCGAATAGCTGACCTGTCACTGACCCAACGCACTCAATAGGTGACTGAATACAGAGCGCTGCGGAGCACTCTGTCCGAAATATACCATAGACTCGAAAGGTTTTACTAAACCTTAAGTGCTGGCGGACCACTTTTGCTGGGGAGTTCGCTAACCCAATCGGGGTTCTGGCTGATAGCTGCAGAGAGGGTGGAGCGCAGGCGTTGCTTCCAAACTGCGGGTGCTGGTCGTTCCTTGGTGGTCCCGTCCTGATCCTAATCTGGTTTTCCTGTCCTGTCCTGGGGTGTCCATTCTGCACCTGCTGTCCCATTGATGACTGTCCTTCCTTGGGGTATTTCCTGTCCTTAACTGACCCGTGGCCAGGGTTGGTCTTCACACCATTGTAGGTAAATATATAGTGCTGAAACTCTATACTGCACCTTCTATTTTTCTGTCTTTGCTTCAATAAAGACATACCTTTGCATACGTTAATTTTCCATGCTTTTCGCAATCTACTATATGAAAAGTCATACATTATTTTTCTTAGCATGTTCCTATGTTTCCCTTCCTTTAAGCACAACTCTTCATACTGTTTATGAAATATAGATGTGGTTTATAATTTTCTCTTATAAGACTGATTGAAGTAATGTCGTTAGAACTGTAGCGTGTTCCCTTTTCCCCCTTCCTATGGATGTATAGGATTTCTAAATTCTCATTCAACTCTTAAGTATTTTTTCCAGTAGTGAAATTCAAGTATAGTGCCTAAGATTGGCCCAGTTATAATCATTTCCTTCTGAAACTCCATTTCTGAAAAAACTGCTTAGCATGTTCCCTGTTCTTACCTTCCTTTTAGACTCATAAATGGTTGCCCTAATTTTCTTTCTCTATGGTTATGTGCTGTTAGTTATCTTGATTATTGATTGCCTCTTAGTTGTAAATTGTATGCTCTCCGAATCTGAATTCTAGATCAAATCTTTAAAACTTCCCAGTAGTTTGTAGTCATTTAATTACAAAGAAAAATAAAAGTTGGTACATGGTTTGTCTGCCTTTCTTTTACAGCTAGCTCCCTGATCCATTGTGGTCATAGGTACCTGTAACGGTGGATTGGTAAGTCGGGTACAGAAGAAATAAATAGGAAGGAATCAGGGTTACTGGTAGTAGAGTGTAAGGTCACCTGATTAATGTATATGATAAATTGGAAGTTTATGGGCCCGATGCGTGTATGGTGAAATTATTGGCCGGGTGACCTGCGTGCTCTATCACTGTGACCTAAGAGGAACTTGGTAGCATTTCCAGCAACCCCAGATGATTTTTGTTTTGCTCTCTAATACTGCTGCTCTCTACTGAAGACTGGCTAAGGCAGTGTGCTCCCAACCCCCTTTCTGTTTAAAAGACTCCCTCGGGCCAGCGAGCTGACGAGCTTTGGAGATGCACCTGTGTGCCTGTGAGTGGTACTGTGACCTAAGAGGAAGTTGGCAGCATTTCCAGCAACCCCAGAGGATTTTTTGCTCTCTAATACTGCTGCTCTCTACTGAAGACGGGCTCCACCCAGAAACACGTGTCTAGAGATATACAGCAACGTCTGCATCAACTTTGGTGAAAAACTCCAGCTAATTTTGAAGTAAGTTTGAACTGTGTACTGCATTTACCAGGATGGAATGGGGCAAACTGTGCTGGGACTGTGAGGCAGTGTGCTCCCAACCCCCTTTCTGTTTAAAAGGTTCCCTTGAGCCAGCAAGCTGACAAGCTTTGGAGATGCACCTGTGTACCTGTGAGAGGTACTGTGACCTAAGAGGAACTTGGCAGCATTTCCAGCAACCCCAGATGATTTTTTTTTGCTCTCCAATACCACTGCTCTCTACTGAAGACGGCTCCACCCAGAATCACGTGTCTAGAGATATACAGCAACGTCTGCATCAACTTTGGTGAAAAACTCCAGCTAATTTTGAAGTAAGTTTGAACTGTGTACTGCATTTACCAGGATGGAATGGGGCAAACTGTGCTGGGACTGTGAGGCAGCGTGCTCCCAACCCCCTTTCTGTTTAAAAGGCTCCCTTGCGCCAGCAAGCTGACGAGCTTTGGAGATGCACCTGTGTGCCTGTGAGAGGAACTGTGACCTAAGAGGAACTTGGCAGCATTTCCAGCAACCCCAGATGATTTTTTTTGCTCTCTAATACTGCTGCTCTCTACTGAAGACGTGCTCAACCCAGAAACACGTGTCTAGAGATATACAGCAATGTCTGCACCAACTTTGGTGAAAAACTCCAGCTAATTTTGAAGTAAGTTTGAACTGTATACTGCATTTACCAGGATGCAATGGGGCAAACTGTGCTGGGACTGTGAGGCAGTGTGCTCCCAACCCCCTTTCTGTTTAAAAGGCTCCCTTGAGCCAGCAAGCTGACGAGCTTTGGAGATGCACCTGTTTGCCTGTGAGAGGTACTGTGACCTAAAGGGAACTTGGCAGCATTTCCAGCAACCCCAGAGGACTTTTTTTTGCTCTCTAATACTGCTGCTCTCTACTGAAGACGGCCTCCACCCCGAAACACGTGTCTAGCGATATACAGCAATGTCTGCATCAACTTTGGTGAAAAACTCCAGCTAATTTTGAAGTAAGTTTGCACTGTGTACTGCATTTACCAGGATGGAATGGGGCAAACTGTGCTGGGACTGTGAGGCAGTGTGCTCCCAACCCCATTTCTGTTTAACCACTTCCATGCTAATGACAAGGTCAGCTCGTCATGCAGTACACTGGAGCTGTGCTTATGACGAGCTGACCTTGTCATGAACAATGGGATTCTGTAAATGTCAGCATAGGAGAGGAATCAGCCTAGCATCCAAGGTGTTAAAAGGCTCCCTTGAGCCAGCAAGCTGACGAGGTTTGGAGATGTACCTGTTTGCCTGTGAGAGGTACTGTGACCTAAAGGGAACTTGGCAGCATTTCCAGCAACCCCAGATGATTTTTTTGCTCTCTAATACTGCTGCTCTCTACTGAAGACGGGCTCCACCCAGAAACACGTGTCTAGAGATATACAGCAATGTCTGCACCAACTTTGGTGAAAAACTCCAGCTAATTTTGAAGTAAGTTTGAACTGTGTACTGCATTTACCAGGATGGAATGGGGCAAACTGTGCTGGGACTGTGACGCAGTGTGCTTCCAACCCCCTTTCTGTTTAAAAGGCTCCCTTGACCCAGCAAGCTGACGAGCTTTGGCGATGCATCTGTGTGCCTGTGAGTGGTACTGTTCCCTAAGAGGAACTTGGCAGCATTTCCAGCAACCCCAGATGATTTATTTTTGCTCTCTAATACTGCTGCTCTCTAGTGAAGACGGGCTCAACCCAGAAACACGTGTCTAGAGATATACAGAAATGTCTGCACCAACTTTGGTGAAAAACTCCAGCTAATTTTGAAGTAAGTTTGAACTGTATACTGCATTTACCAGGATGCAATGGGGCAAACTGTGCTAGGACTGTGAGGCAGTGTGCTCCCACCCCCTTTCTGTTTAAAAGGCTCCCTTGAGCCAGCAAGCTGACGAGCTTTGGAGATGCACCTGTGTGCCTGTGAGAGGTACTGTGACCTAAGAGGAACTTGGCAGCATTTCCAGCAACCCCAGATGATTTTATTTTGCTCTCCAATACCACTGCTCTCTACTGAAGACGGGCTCCACCCAGAATCACATGTCTAGAGATATACAGCAACGTCTGCACCAACTTTGGTGAAAAACTCCAGCTAATTTTGAAGTATGTTTGTACTGTGTACTGCATTTACCAGGATGCAATGGGGCAAACTGTGCTGGGACTGTGAGGCAGTGTGCTCCCAACCGCCTTTCTGTTTAAAAGGCTCCCTTGCACCAGCAAGCTGACGAGCTTTGGAGATGCACCTGTGTGCCTGTGAGAGGTACTGTGACCTAAGAGGAACTTGGCAGCATTTCCAGCAACCCCAGATGATTTTTCTTTGCTCTGTAATACTGCTGCTCTCTACTGAAGACGGGCTCCACCCAGAAACACGTGTCTAGAGATATACAGCAATGTCTGCATCAACTTTGGTGAAAAACTCCAGCTAATTTTGAAGTAAGTTTGAACTGTGTACTGCATTTACCAGGATGGAATGGGTTAAACTGTGCTGGAACTGTGAGGTAGTGTGCTTCCAACCCCCTTTCTGTTTAAAAGGCTCCCTTGAGCCAGCAAGCTGACGAGCTTTGGCGATGCATCTGTGTGCCTGTGAGTGGTACTGTGCCCTAAGAGGAACTTGGCAGCATTTCCAGCAACCCCAGATGATTTATTTTTGCTCTCTAATACTGCTGCTCTCTAGTGAAGACGGGCTCAACCCAGAAACACGTGTCTAGAGATATACAGCAATGTCTGCACCAACTTTGGTGAAAAACTCCAGCTAATTTTGAAGTAAAATTGAACTGTATACTACATTTACCAGGATGCAATGGGGCAAACTGTGCTAGGACTGTGAGGCAGTGTGCTCCCAACCCTCTTTCTGTTTAAAAGGCTCCCTTGAGCCAGCAAGCTGACGAGCTTTGGAGATGCACCTGTGTGCCTGTGAGAGGTACTGTGACCTAAGAGGAACTTGGCAGCATTTCCAGCAACCCCAGATGATTTTGTTGCTCTCCAATACCACTGCTCTCTACTGAAGATGGACTCCACCCAGAAACACGTGTCTAGAGATATAAAGAAATGTCTGCACCAACTTTGGTGAAAAACTCCAGCTAATTTTGAAGTATGTTTGTACTGTGTATTGCATTTACCAGGATGGAATGGGGCAAACTGTGCTGGGACTGTGAGGCAGTGTGCTCCCAACCCCCTTTCTGTTTAAAAGGCTCCCTGTGCCAGCAAGCTGACGAGCTTTGGAGATGCGCCTGTGTGCCTGTGAGAGGTACTGTGACCTAAGAGGAACTTGGCAGCATTTCCAGCAACCCCAGATGATTTTTTTGCTCTCTAATACTGCTGCTCTCTACTGAAGACGGGCTCCACCAAGAAACACGTGTGTGTAGATATACAGCAATGTCTGCACCAACTTTGGTGAAAAACTCCAGCTAATTTTGAAGTAAGTTTGTACTGTGTACTGCATTTACCAGGATGCAATGGGGCAAACTGTGCTGGGACTGTGACGCAGTGTGCTCCCAACCCCCTTTCTGTTTAAAAGGCTCCCTTGAGCCAGCAAGCTGACGAGCTTTGGAGATGCACCTGTGTGACTGTGAGAGGTACTGTGACCTAAGAGGAACTTGGCAGCATTTCCAGCAACCCCAGATGATTTTTGTTTTGCTCTCTAATACTGCTGCTCTCTACTGAAGACTGGCTCAACACAGAAACACGTGTCTAGAGATATACAGCAATGTATACACCAACTATGTTGAAAAACTCCAGCTAATTTTAAAGTAAGTTTGAACTGTGTACTGCATTTACCAGGATGCAATGGGGCAAACCGTGCTGGGACTGTGAGGCAGTGTGCTCCCAACCCCTTTCTGTTTAAAAGGCTATCTTGAGCCAGCAAGCTGATGAGCTTTGGAGATGCACCTGTGTGCCTGTAAGTGGTACTGTGACCTAAGAGGAAGTTGGCAGCATTTCCAGCAACCCCAGAGGATTTTTTTTTGCTCTCTAATACTGCTGCTCTCTACTGAAGACGGGCTCCACCCCGAAACACGTGTCTAGAGATATACAGCAATGTCTGCATCAACTTTGGTGAAAAACTCCAGCTAATTTTGAAGTAAGTTTGCACTGTGTACTGCATTTACCAGGATGGAATGGGGCAAACTGTGCTGGGACTGTGAGGCAGTGTGCTCCCAACCCCCTTCCTGTTTAAAAGTCTCCCTTGAGCCAGCAAGCTGACGAGCTTTGGAGATGCACCTGTTTGCCTGTGAGAGGTACTGTGACCTAAAGGGAACTTGGCAGCATTTCCAGCAACCCCAGATGATTTTTGTTTTGCTCTCTAATACTGCTGCTCTCTACTGAAGACTGGCTCAACACAGAAACACGTGTCTATAGATATACAGCAATGTATGCACAAACTATGTTGAAAAACTCCAGCTAATTTTAAAGTAAGTTTGAACTGTGTACTGCATTTACCAGGATGCAATGGGGCACACTGTGCTGGGACTGTGAGGCAGTGTGCTCCCAACCCCTTTCTGTTTAAAAGGAAATCTTGAGCCAGCAAGCTGATGAGCTTTGGAGATGCACCTGTGTGCCTGTAAGTGGTACTGTGACCTAAGAGGAAGTTGGCAGCATTTCCAGCAAACCCAGAGGATTTTTTTTTGCTCTCTAATACTGCTGCTCTCTACTGAAGACGGGCACCACCCCGAAACACGTGTCTAGAGATATACAGCAATGTCTGCATCAACTTTGGTGAAAAACTCCAGCTAATTTTGAAGTAAGTTTGCACTGTGTACTGCATTTACCAGGATGGAATGGGGCAAACTGTGCTGGGACTGTGAGGAAGTGTGCTCCCAACCCCCTTTCTGTTTAAAAGGCTCCCTTGAGCCAGCAAGCTGACGAGCTTTGGAGATGCACCTGTTTGCCTGTGAGAGGTACTGTGACCTAAAGGGAACTTGGCAGCATTTCCAGCAACCCCAGATGATTTCTTTTGCTCTCTAATACTGGTGCTCTCTACTGAAGATGTGCTCAACCCAGAAACACGTGTCTAGAGATATACAGCAATGTCTGCATCAACTTTGCTGAAAAACTCCAGCTAATTTTGAAGTAAGTTTGAACTGTGTACTGCATTTACCAGGATGCAATGGGGCAAACTGTGCTGGGACTGTGAGGCAGTGTGCTCCCAACCCCCTTTCTGTTTAATAGGCTCCCTTGGTCCAGCAAGCTGACGAGCTGTGGAGATGCACCTGTGTGCCTGTGAGTGGTACTGTGACCTAAGAGGAAGTTGGCAGCATTTCCAGCAACCCCAGATGATTTTTTTGCTCTCTAATACTGCTGCTCTCTACTGAAGACGGGCTCCACCAAGAAACACGTGTGTGTAGATATACAGCAATGTCTGCACCAACTTTGGTGAAAAACTCCAGCTAATTTTGAAGTAAGTTTGTACTGTGTACTGCATTTACCAGGATGCAATGGGGCAAACTGTGCTGGGACTGTGATGCAGTGTGCTCCCAACCCCCTTTCTGTTTAAAAGGCTCCCTTGAGCCAGCAAGCTGACGAGCTTTGGAGTTGCACCTGTGTGACTGTGAGAGGTACTGTGACCTAAGAGGTACTTGGCAGCATTTCCAGCAACCCCAGATGATTTTTGTTTTGCTCTCTAATACTGCTGCTCTCTACTGAAGACTGGCTCAACACAGAAACACGTGTCTAGAGATATACAGCAATGTATGCACCAACTTTGTTGAAAAACTCCAGCTCATTTTAAAGTAAGTTTGAACTGTGTACTGCATTTACCAGGATGCAATGGGGCAAACTGTGTTGGGACTGTGAGGCAGTGTGCTCCCAACCCCCTTTCTGTTTAAAAGGCTATCTTGAGCCAGCAAGCTGACGAGCTTTGGAGATGCACCTGTGTGCCTGTAAGTGGTACTGTGACCTAAGAGGAAGTTGGCAGCATTTCCAGCAACCCCAGAGGATTTTTTTTGCTCTCTAATACTGCTGCTCTCTACTGAAGACGGGCTCCACCCCGAAACACGTGTCTAGCGATATACAGCAATGTCTGCATCAACTTTGGTGAAAAACTCCAGCAAATTTTGAAGTAAGTTTGCACTGTGTACTGCATTTACCAGGATGGAATGGGGCAAACTGTGCTGGGACTGTGAGGCAGTGTGCTCCCAACCCCCTTTCTGTTTAACCACTTCCATGCTAATGACAAGGTCAGCTCGTCATGCAGTACACTGGAGCTGTGCTTATGACGAGCTAACCTTGTCATG
Source organism: Lissotriton helveticus (assembly GCF_964261635.1). NCBI lineage: Eukaryota > Metazoa > Chordata > Amphibia > Caudata > Salamandridae > Lissotriton > Lissotriton helveticus. The sequence goes on along the minus strand of NC_136070.1, from coordinate 683,469,563 downwards.
AACAATGGGATTCTGTAAATGTCAGCATAGGAGAGGAATCAGCCTAGCATCCAAGGTGTTAAAAGGCTCCCTTGAGCCAGCAAGCTGACGAGCTTTGGAGATGCACCTGTTTGCCTGTGAGAGGTACTGTGACCTAAAGGGAACTTGGCAGCATTTCCAGCAACCCCAGATGATTTTTTTGCTCTCTAATACTGCTGCTCTCTACTGAAGATGTGCTCAACCCAGAAACACGTGTCTAGAGATATACAGCAATGTCTGCACCAACTTTGGTGAAAAACTCCAGCTAATTTTGAAGTAAGTTTGAACTCTGTTCTGCATTTACCAGGATGCAATGGGGAAAACCGTGCTGGGACTGTGCGGTAGTGTGCTCCCAACCCCCTTTCTGTTTAAAAGGCTATCTTGAGCCAGCAAGCTGACGAGCTTTTGTGATGCATCTGTGTGCCTGTGAGTGGTACTGTGACCTAAGAGGAACTTGGCAGCATATCCAGCAACCCCAGATGATTTTTCTTTGCTCTGTAATGCTGCTGCTCTCTACTGAAGACGGGCTCCACCCAGAAACACGTGTCTAGAGATATACAGCAATGTCTGCATCAACTTTGGTGAAAAACTCCAGCTAATTTTGAAGTAAGTTTGAACTGTATACTGCATTTACCAGGATGCAATGGGGCAAACTGTGCTAGGACTGTGAGGCAGTGTGCTCCCACCCCCCTTTCTGTTTAAAAGGCTCCCTTGAGCCAGCAAGCTGACGAGCTTTTGAGATGCACCTGTGTGCCTGTGAGAGGTACTGTGACCTAAGAGGAACTTGGCAGCATTTCCAGCAACCCTAGATGATTTTTTTTGCTCTCCAATACCACTGCTCTCTACTGAAGACGGGCTCCACCCAGAATCACGTGTCTAGAGATATACAGCAATATCTGCACCAACTTTGGTGAAAAACTCCAGCTAATTTTGAAGTATGTTTGTACTGTGTACTGCATTTACCAGGATGGAATGAGGCAAACTGTGCTGGGACTGTGAGGCAGTGTGCTCCCAACCCCCTTTCTGTTTAGAAGGCTCCCTGTGCCAGCAAGCTGACCAGCTTTGGAAATGCGCCTGTGTGCCTGTGAGAGGTACTGTGACCTAAGAGGAACTTGGCAGCATTTCCAGCAACCCCAGATGATTTTTTTTTCCTCTCTAATACTGCTGCTCTCTACTGAAGACGTGCTCAACCCACAAAAATGTGTCTAGAGATATACATCAATGTCTGCACCAACTTTGGTGAAAAACACCAGCTAATTTTGAAGTAAGTTTGTACTGTGTACTGCATTTACCAGGATGCAATGGGGCAAACTGTGCTGGAACTGTGAGGCAGTGTGCTCCCAACCCCCTTTCTGTTTAAAAGGCTCCCTTGAGCAAGCAAGCTGACGAGCTTTGGAGATGCACCTGTGTGACTGTGAGAGGCACTGTGACCTAAGAGGAACTTGGCAGCATTTCCAGCAACCCCAGATGATTTTTGTTTTTCTCCCTAATACTGCTGCTCTCTACTGAAGACTGGCTCAACACAGACACACGTGTCTAGAGATATACAGCAATGTATGCACCAACTTTGTTGAAAAACTCCAGCTAATTTTGAAGTAAGTTTGAACTATGTACTGCATTTACCAGGATGCATGGGGCAAACTGTGCTGGGACTGTGAGGCAGTGTGCTCCCAACCCCCTTTCTGTTTAAAAGGCTCCCTTGAGCCAGCAAGCTGACGAGCTTTGGAGATGCACCTGTGTGCTTGTGAGAGGTACTGTGACCTAAGAGGAACTTGGCAGCATTTCCAGCAACCCCAGATGATTTTCTTTTGCTCTCTAATACTGCTGCTCTCTACTGAAGACGGGCTCCACCCCGAAACACGTGTCTAGCGATATACAGCAATGTCTGCATCAACTTTGGTGAAAAACTCCAGCTAATTTTGAAGTAAGTTTGCACTGTGTACTGCATTTACCAGGACGGAATGGGGCAAACTGTGCTGGGACTGTGAGGCAGTGTGCTCCCATCCCCCTTTCTGTTTAAAAGGCTCCCTTGCGCCAGCAAGCTGGCGAGCTTTGGAGATGCACCTGTTTGCCTGTGAGAGGTACTGTGACCTAAAGGGAACTTGGCAGCATTTCCAGCAACCCCAGATGATTTTCTTTTGCTCTCTAACACTGCTGCTCTCTACTGAAGATGTGCTCAACCCAGAAACACGTGTCTAGAGATATACAGCAATGTCTGCACCAACTTTGGTGAAAAACTCCAGCTAATTTTGAAGTAAGTTTGAACTGTGTACTGCATTTACCAGGATGCAATTGGGCAAACTGTGCTGGGACTGTGAGGCAGTGTGCTCCCAACCCCCTTTCTGTTTAAAAGGCTCCCTTGGTACAGCAAGCTGACGAGCTTTGGAGATGCACCTGTGTGCCTGTGAGAGGTACTTGACCTAAGAGGAAGTTGGCAGCATTTCAAGCAACCCCATATGATTTGTTTTCTCTCTAATACTGCTGCTCTCTACTGAAGACGGGCTCCACGAAGAAAGACGTGTCTGGAGATATACAGCAATTTCTGCACCAACTTTGGTGAAAAACTCCAGCTAATTTTGAAGTAAGTTTGTACTGTGTACTGCATTTACCAGGATTCAATGGGGCAAACTGTGCTGGAACTGTGAGGCAGTGTGCTCCCAACCCCCTTTCTGTTTAAAAGGCTCCCTTGAGCAAGCAAGCTGACGAGCTTTGGAGATGCACCTGTGTGACTGTGAGAGGTACTGTGACCTAAGAGGAACTTGGCAGCATTTCCAGCAACCCCAGATGATTTTTGTTTTGCTCTCTAATACTGCTGCTCTCTACTGAAGATGTGCTCAACCCAGAAACACGTGTCTAGAGATATACAGCAACGTTGGCACCAACTTTGGTGAAAAACTCCAGCTAATTTTGAAGTAAGTTTGAACTGTGTACTGCATTTACCAGGATGCAATTTGGCAAACTGTGCTGGGACTGTGAGGCAGTGTGCTCCCAACCCCCTTTCTGTTTAAAAGGCTCCCTTGCGCCAGCAAGCTGACGAGCTTTGGAGATGCACCTGTGTGCCTGTGAGAGGTACTGTGACCTAAGAGGAACTTGGCAGCATTTCCAGCAACCCCAGATAATTTTTGTTTGCTCTCTAATACTGCTACTCTCTACTGAAGACGTGCTCAACCCTGAAACACATGTCTAGAGATATACAGCAATGTCTGCACCAACTTTGGTGAAAAACTCCAGTTAATTTTGAAGTAAGTTTGAACTGTGTACTGCATTTACCAGGATGCAATGGGGCAAATTGTGCTGGGACTGTGAGGCAGTGTGCTCCCAACCCCCTTTCTGTTTAAAAGGCTCCCTGTGCCAGCAAGCTGACGAGCTTTGGAGATGCGCCTGTGTGCCTGTGAGAGGTACTGTGACCTAAGAGGAACTTGGCAGCATTTCCAGCAACCCCAGATGATTTTTTTCTTCCTCTCTAATAGTGCTGCTCTCTACTGAAGACGTACTCAACCCACAAAAACGTGTCTATAGATATACATCAATGTCTGCACCAACTTTGGTGAAAAACTCAAGCTAATTTTGAAGTAGGTTTGAACTGTGTACTGCATTTACCAGGATGCAATGGGGCAAACTGTGCTGGGACTGTGAGGCAGTTTGCTCCCAACCCCTTTCTGTTTAAAAGGCTATCTTGAGCCAGCAAGCAGATGAGCTTTGGAGATGCACCTGTGTGCCTGTAAGTGGTACTGTGACCTAAGAGGAAGTTGGCAGCATTTCCAGCAACCCCAGAGGATTTTTTTTTGCTCTCTAATACTGCTGCTCTCTACTGAAGACGGGCTCCACCCCGAAACACGTGTCTAGAGATATACAGCAATGTCTGCATCAACTTTGGTGAAAAACTCCAGCTAATTTTGAAGTAAGTTTGCACTGTGTACTGCATTTACCAGGATGGAATGGGGCAAACTGTGCTGGGACTGTGAGGCAGTGTGCTCCCAACCCCCTTTCTGTTTAAAAGGCTCCCTTGGTCCAGCAAGCTGACGAGCTCTGGAGATGCACCTGTGTGCCTGTGAGTGGTACTGTGACCTAAGAGGAAGTTGGCAGCATTTCCAGCAACCCCAGATGTTTTTTTTGCTCTCTAATACTGCTGCTCTCTACTGAAGACGGGCTCCACCAAGAAACACGTGTGTGTAGATATACAGCAATGTCTGCACCAACTTTGGTGAAAAACTCCAGCTAATTTTGAAGTAAGTTTGTACTGTGTACTGCATTTACCAGGATGCAATGGGGCAAACTGTGCTGGGACTGTGACGCAGTGTGCTCCCAACCCCCTTTCTGTTTAAAAGGCTCCCTTGAGCCAGCAAGCTGACGAGCTTTGGAGATGCACCTGTGTGACTGTGAGAGGTACTGTGACCTAAGAGGAACTTGGCAGCATTTCCAGCAACCCCAGATGATTTTTGTTTTGCTCTCTAATACTGCTGCTCTCTACTGAAGACTGGCTCAACACAGAAACACGTGTCTAGAGATATACAGCAATGTATGCACCAACTATGTTGAAAAACTCCAGCTAATTTTAAAGTAAGTTTGAACTGTGTACTGCATTTACCAGGATGCAATGGGGCAAACTGTGCTGGGACTGTGAGGCAGTGTGCTCCCAACCCCTTTCTGTTTAAAAGGCTATCTTGAGCCAGCAAGCTGATGAGCTTTGGAGATGCACCTGTGTGCCTGTAAGTGGTACTGTGACCTAAGAGGAAGTTGGCAGCATTTCCAGCAACCCCAGAGGATTTTTTTTTGCTCTCTAATACTGCTGCTCTCTACTGAAGACGGGCTCCACCCCGAAACACGTGTCTAGAGATATACAGCAATGTCTGCATCAACTTTGGTGAAAAACTCCAGCTAATTTTGAAGTAAGTTTGCACTGTGTACTGCATTTACCAGGATGGAATGGGGCAAACTGTGCTGGGACTGTGAGGCAGTGTGCTCCCAACCCCCTTTCTGTTTAAAAGGCTCCCTTGAGCCAGCAAGCTGAGGAGCTTTGGAGATGCACCTGTGTGACTGTGAGAGGTACTGTGACCTAAGAGGAACTTGGCAGCATTTCCAGCAACCCCAGATGATTTTTGTTTTGCTCTCTAATACTGCTGCTCTCTACTGAAGACTGGCTCAACACAGAAACACGTGTCTATAGATATACAGCAATGTATGCACCAACTATGTTGAAAAACTCCAGCTAATTTTGAAGTAAGTTTGAACTTTGTTCTGCATTTACCAGGATGCAATGGGGAAAACTGTGCTGGGACTGTGCGGCAGTGTGCTCCCAACCCCCTTTCTGTTTAAAAGGCTATCCTGAGCCAGCAAGCTGACGAGCTTTTGCGATGCACCTGTGTGCCTGTAAGTGGTACTGTGACCTAAGAGGAACTTGGCAGCATATCCTGCAACCCCAGATTATTTTTCTTTGCTCTGTAATACTGCTGCTCTCTACTGAAGACGGGCTCCACCCAGAAACACGTGTCTAGAGATATACAGCAATGTCTGCATCAACTTTGCTGAAAAACTCCAGCTAATTTTGAAGTAAGTTTGAACTGTGTACTGCATTTACCAGGATGCAATGGGGCAAACTGTGCTGGGACTGTGAGGCAGTGTGCTCCCAACCCCCTTTCTGTTTAATAGGCTCCCTTGGTCCAGCAAGCTGACGAGCTGTGGAGATGCACCTGTGTGCCTGTGAGTGGTACTGTGACCTAAGAGGAAGTTGGCAGCATTTCCAGCAACCCCAGATGATTTTTTTGCTCTCTAATACTGCTGCTCTCTACTGAAGACGGGCTCCACCAAGAAACACGTGTGTGTAGATATACAGCAATGTCTGCACCAACTTTGGTGAAAAACTCCAGCTAATTTTGAAGTAAGTTTGTACTGTGTACTGCATTTACCAGGATGCAATGGGGCAAACTGTGCTGGGACTGTGACGCAGTGTGCTCCCAACCCCCTTTCTGTTTAAAAGGCTCCCTTGAGCCAGCAAGCTGACGAGCTTTGGAGATGCACCTGTGTGACTGTGAGAGGTACTGTGACCTAAGAGGTACTTGGCAGCATTTCCAGCAACCCCAGATGATTTTTGTTTTGCTCTCTAATACTGCTGCTCTCTACTGAAGACTGGCTCAACACAGAAACACGTGTCTAGAGATATACAGCAATGTATGCACCAACTTTGTTGAAAAACTCCAGCTCATTTTAAAGTAAGTTTGAACTGTGTACTGCATTTACCAGGATGCAATGGGGCAAACTGTGTTGGGACTGTGAGGCAGTGTGCTCCCAACCCCCTTTCTGTTTAAAAGGCTATCTTGAGCCAGCAAGCTGACGAGCTTTGGAGATGCACCTGTGTGCCTGTAAGTGGTACTGTGACCTAAGAGGAAGTTGGCAGCATTTCCAGCAACCCCAGAGGATTTTTTTTGCTCTTTAATACTGCTGCTCTCTACTGAAGACGGGCTCCACCCCGAAACACGTGTCTAGCGATATACAGCAATGTCTGCATCAACTTTGGTGAAAAACTCCAGCAAATTTTGAAGTAAGTTTGCACTGTGTACTGCATTTACCAGGATGGAATGGGGCAAACTGTGCTGGGACTGTGAGGCAGTGTGCTCCCAACCCCCTTTCTGTTTAACCACTTCCATGCTAATGACAAGGTCAGCTCGTCATGCAGTACACTGGAGCTGTGCTTATGACGAGCTAACCTTGTCATGAACAATGGGATTCTGTAAATGTCAGCATAGGAGAGGAATCAGCCTAGCATCCAAGGTGTTAAAAGGCTCCCTTGAGCCAGCAAGCTGACGAGCTTTGGAGATGCACCTGTTTGCCTGTGAGAGGTACTGTGACCTAAAGGGAACTTGGCAGCATTTCCAGCAACCCCAGATGATTTGTTTTGCTCTCTAATACTGGTGCTCTCTACTGAAGATGTGCTCAACCCAGAAACACGTGTCTAGAGATATACAGCAATGTCTGCACCAACTTTGGTGAAAAACTCCAGCTAATTTTGAAGTAAGTTTGAACTGTGTTCTGCATTTACCAGGATGCAATGGGGAAAACTGTGCTGGGACTGTGCGGCAGTGTGCTCCCAACCCCCTTTCTGTTTAAAAGGCTATCCTGAGCCAGCAAGCTGACGAGCTTTTGCGATGCACCTGTGTGCCTGTAAGTGGTACTGTGACCTAAGAGGAACTTGGCAGCATATCCTGCAACCCCAGATGATTTTTCTTTGCTCTGTAATACTGCTGCTCTCTACTGAAGACGGGCTCCACCCAGAAACACGTGTCTAGAGATATACAGCAATGTCTGCATCAACTTTGCTGAAAAACTCCAGCTAATTTTGAAGTAAGTTTGAACTGTGTACTGCATTTACCAGGATGCAATGGGGCAAACTGTGCTGGGACTGTGAGGCAGTGTGCTCCCAACCCCCTTTCTGTTTAATAGGCTCCCTTGGTCCAGCAAGCTGACGAGCTGTGGAGATGCACCTGTGTGCCTGTGAGTGGTACTGTGACCTAAGAGGAAGTTGGCAGCATTTCCAGCAACCCCAGATGATTTTTTTGCTCTCTAATACTGCTGCTCTCTACTGAAGACGGGCTCCACCAAGAAACACGTGTGTGTAGATATACAGCAATGTCTGCACCAACTTTGGTGAAAAACTCCAGCTAATTTTGAAGTAAGTTTGTACTGTGTACTGCATTTACCAGGATGCAATGGGGCAAACTGTGCTGGGACTGTGACGCAGTGTGCTCCCAACCCCCTTTCTGTTTAAAAGGCTCCCTTGAGCCAGCAAGCTGACGAGCTTTGGAGATGCACCTGTGTGACTGTGAGAGGTACTGTGACCTAAGAGGTACTTGGCAGCATTTCCAGCAACCCCAGATGATTTTTGTTTTGCTCTCTAATACTGCTGCTCTCTACTGAAGACGGGCTCCACCCCGAAACACGTGTCTAGCGATATACAGCAATGTCTGCATCAACTTTGGTGAAAAACTCCAGCAAATTTTGAAGTAAGTTTGCACTGTGTACTGCATTTACCAGGATGGAATGGGGCAAACTGTGCTGGGACTGTGAGGCAGTGTGCTCCCAACCCCCTTTCTGTTTAACCACTTCCATGCTAATGACAAGGTCAGCTCGTCATGCAGTACACTGGAGCTGTGCTTATGACGAGCTAACCTTGTCATGAACAATGGGATTCTGTAAATGTCAGCATAGGAGAGGAATCAGCCTAGCATCCAAGGTGTTAAAAGGCTCCCTTGAGCCAGCAAGCTGACGAGCTTTGGAGATGCACCTGTTTGCCTGTGAGAGGTACTGTGACCTAAAGGGAACTTGGCAGCATTTCCAGCAACCCCAGATGATTTTTTTGCTCTCTAATACTGCTGCTCTCTACTGAATATGTGCTCAACCCAGAAACACGTGTCTAGAGATATACAGCAATGTCTGCACCAACTTTGGTGAAAAACTCCAGCTAATTTTGAAGTAAGTTTGAACTCTGTTCTGCATTTACCAGGATGCAATGGGGAAAACCGTGCTGGGACTGTGCGGCAGTGTGCTCCCAACCCCCTTTCTGTTTAAAAGGCTATCTTGAGCCAGCAAGCTGACGAGCTTTTGTGATGCATCTGTGTGCCTGTGAGTGGTACTGTGACCTAAGAGGAACTTGGCAGCATATCCAGCAACCCCAGATGATTTTTCTTTGCTCTGTAATACTGCTGCTCTCTACTGAAGACGGGCTCCACCCAGAAACACGTGTCTAGAGATATACAGCAATGTCTGCATCAACTTTGGTGAAAAACTCCAGCTAATTTTGAAGTAAGTTTGAACTGTGTACTGCATTTACCAGGATGGAATGGGGCAAACTGTGCTGGGACTGTGACGCAGTGTGCTTCCAACCCCCTTTCTGTTTAAAAGGCTCCCTTGACCCAGCAAGCTGACGAGCTTTGGCAATGCATCTGTGTGCCTGTGAGTGGTACTGTGGCCTAAGAGGAACTTGGCAGCATTTCCAGCAACCCCAGATGATTTATTTTTGCTCTCTAATACTGCTGCTCTCTAGTGAAGACGGGCTCAACCCAGAAACACGTGTCTAGAGATATACAGAAATGGCTGCACCAACTTTGGTGAAAAACTCCAGCTAATTTTGAAGTAAGTTTGAACTGTATACTGCATTTACCAGGATGCAATGGGGCAAACTGTGCTAGGACTGTGAGGCAGTGTGCTCCCACCCCCCTTTCTGTTTAAAAGGCTCCCTTGAGCCAGCAAGCTGACGAGCTTTGGAGATGCACCTGTGTGCCTGTGAGAGGTACTGTGACCTAAGAGGAACTTGGCAGCATTTCCAGCAACCCCAGATGATTTTTTTTTGCTCTCTAATACTGCTGCTCTCTAGTGAAGACGGGCTCAACCCAGAAACACGTGTCTAGAGATATACAGCAATGTCTGCACCAACTTTGGTGAAAAACTCCAGCTAATTTTGAAGTAAAATTGAACTGTATACTGCATTTACCAGGATGCAATGGGGCAAACTGTGCTAGGACTGTGAGGCAGTGTGCTCCCAACCCTCTTTCTGTTTAAAAGGCTCCCTTGAGCCAGCAAGCTGACGAGCTTTGGAGATGCACCTGTGTGCCTGTGAGAGGTACTGTGACCTAAGAGGAACTTGGCATCATTTCCAGCAACCCTAGGGGGCAGATTTATGTTAACTGGCGCATCCCCAGGGATGCGCCAGTTAATGTGCGCCACAGTGCGCCACAGCTCCGCCACCCATGGTGCGCCGCATTTATAATGCAGCGCACCATGGGGCAAAAACGGCACAGATGCGTGACGCATCTGTGCCGTAAAGGTGACGCATTGCTGGAGTTGCGTCGCAAGCGCGACGCAGCTCCAGCAAGGCTCGGGGGTGCCCTATCTTAACAATGCTGCATCAAGACCTACGCCTGCTTCAAGCAGGCGCAGGCTTTTGACGCAGCATTGGCCTGAAAGTGACTGAGTGAAATCTTATAGATTTCACTCAGCCACTTTTGCGAGGCGCACCTGCCCCGGAACGCCCACCCTGCGCCGGAACGCCCACAAGCGGCGCAGGGCTTTACAACGTGACGCATCTGCCTAGATGCGTCACGTTGTAAATCGTTCGTAGGGATGCGCCACGTTTACGCCGCCTTGCGTGACGCAACAGCGGCGTAAACGTGGCGCAAGTGCCTCATAAATCTGCCCCTAGATGATTTTTTTTTGCTCTCCAATACCACTGCTCTCTACTGAAGATGGGCTCCACCCAGAATCACGTGTCTAGAGATATACAGCAATATCTGCACCAACTTTGGTGAAAAACTCCAGCTAATTTTGAAGTATGTTTGTACTGTGTACTGCATTTACCAGGATGGAATGGGGCGAACTGTGCTGGGACTGTGAGGCAGTGTGCTCCCAACCCCCTTTCTGTTTAGAAGGCTCCCTGTGCCAGCAAGCTGACGAGCTTTGGAGATGCGCCTGTGTGCCTGTGAGAGGTACTGTGACCTAAGAGGAACTTGGCAGCATTTCCAGCAACCCCAGATGATTTTTTTTTCCTCTCTAATACTGCTGCTCTCGACTGAAGACGGGCTCAACCCACAAAAACGTGTCTAGAGATATACATCAATGTCTGCACCAACTTTGGTGAAAAACACCAGCTAATTTTGAAGTAAGTTTGTACTGTGTACTGCATTTACCAGGATGCAATGGGGCAAACTGTGCTGGAACTGTGAGGCAGTGTGCTCCCAACCCCCTTTCTGTTTAAAAGGCTCCCTTGAGCAAGCAAGCTGACGAGCTTTGGAGATGCACCTGTGTGACTGTGAGAGGCACTGTGACCTAAGAGGAACTTGGCAGCATTTCCAGCAACCCCAGATGATTTTTGTTTTTCTCCCTAATACTGCTGCTCTCTACTGAAGACTGGCTCAACACAGACACACGTGTCTAGAGATATACAGCAATGTATGCACCAACTTTGTTGAAAAACTCCAGCTAATTTTGAAGTAAGTTTGAACTATGTACTGCATTTACCAGGCTGCATGGGGCAAACTGTGCTGGGACTGTGAGGCAGTGTGCTCCCAACCCCCTTTCTGTTTAAAAGGCTCCCTTGAGCCAGCAAGCTGACGAGCTTTGGAGATGCACCTGTGTGCTTGTGAGAGGTACTGTGACCTAAGAGGAACTTGGCAGCATTTCCAGCAACCCCAGATGATTTTCTTTTGCTCTCTAATACTGCTGCTCTCTACTGAAGACGGGCTCCACCCCGAAACACGTGTCTAGCGATATACAGCAATGTCTGCATCAACTGGTGAAAAACTCCAGCTAATTTTGAAGTAAGTTTGCACTGTGTACTGCATTTACCAGGATGGAATAGGGCAAACTGTGCTGGGACTGTGAGGCAGTGTGCTCCCATCCCCCTTTCTGTTTAAAAGGCTCCCTTGTGCCAGCAAGCTGGCGAGCTTTGGAGATGCACCTGTTTGCCTGTGAGAGGTACTGTGACCTAAAGGGAACTTGGCAGCATTTCCAGCAACCCCAGATGATTTTCTTTTGCTCTCTAACACTGCTGCTCTCTACTGAAGATGTGCTCAACCCAGAAACACGTGTCTAGAGATATACAGCAATGTCTGCACCAACTTTGGTGAAAAACTCCAGCTAATTTTGAAGTAAGTTTGAACTGTGTACTGCATTTACCAGGATGCAATTGGGCAAACTGTGCTGGGACTGTGAGGCAGTGTGCTCCCAACCCCCTTTCTGTTTAACAGGCTCCCTTGGTACAGCAAGCTGACGAGCTTTGGAGATGCACCTGTGTGCCTGTGAGAGGTACTTGACCTAAGAGGAAGTTGGCAGCATTTCAAGCAACCCCATATGATTTGTTTTCTCTCTAATACTGCTGCTCTCTACTGAAGACGGGCTCCACGAAGAAAGACGTGTCTGGAGATATACAGCAATTTCTGCACCAACTTTGGTGAAAAACTCCAGCTAATTTTGAAGTAAGTTTGTACTGTGTACTGCATTTACCAGGATTCAATGGGGCAAACTGTGCTGGAACTGTGAGGCAGTGTGCTCCCAACCCCCTTTCTGTTTAAAAGGCTCCCTTGAGCAAGCAAGCTGACGAGCTTTGGAGATGCACCTGTGTGACTGTGAGAGGTACTGTGACCTAAGAGGAACTTGGCAGCATTTCCAGCAACCCCAGATGATTTTTGTTTTGCTCTCTAATACTGCTGCTCTCTACTGAAGACTGGCTCAACACAGACACACGTGTCTAGAGATATACAGCAATGTATGCACCCACTTTGTTGAAAAACTCCAGTTAATTTTGAAGTAAGTTTGAACTGTGTACTGCATTTACCAGGATGCAATTTGGCAAACCGTGCTGGGACTGTGAGGCAGTGTGCTCCCAACCCCCTTTCTGTTTAAAAGGCTCCCTTGCGCCAGCAAGCTGACGAGCTTTGTAGATGCACCTGTGTGCCTGTGAGAGGTACTGTGACCTAAGAGGAACTTGGCAGCATTTCCAGCAACCCCAGATAATTTTTGTTTGCTCTCTAATACTGCTACTCTCTACTGAAGACGTGCTCAACCCTGAAACACATGTCTGTAGATGTACAGCAATGTCTGCACCAACTTTGGTGAAAAACACCAGCTAATTTTGAAGTAAGTTTGTACTGTGTACTGCATTTACTAGGATGCAATGGGGCAAACTGTGCTGGAACTGTGAGGCAGTGTGCTCCCAACCCCCTTTCTGTTTAAAAGGCTCCCTTGAGCAAGCAAGCTGACGAGCTTTGGAGATGCACCTGTGTGACTGTGAGAGGTACTGTGACCTAAGAGGAACTTGGCAGCATTTCTAGCAACCCCGGATGATTTTTGTTTTGCTCTCTAATACTGCTGCTCTCTACTGAAGACTGGCTCAACACAGACACACGTGTCTAGAGATATACAGCAATGTATGCACCAACTTTGTTGAAAAACTCCAGTTAATTTTGAAGTAAGTTTGAACTGTGTACTGCATTTACCAGGATGCAATGGGGCAAACTGTGCTGGGACTGTGAGGCAGTGTGCTCCCAACCCCCTTTCTGTTTAAAAGGCTCCCTTGGGCCAGCAATCTGACGAGCTTTGGAGATGCACCTGTGTGCCTGTGAGTGGTACTGTGACCTAAGAGGAAGTTGGCAGCATTTCCAGCAACCCCAGAGGATTTTCTTTTGCTCTCTAATACTGCTGCTCTCTACTGAATACGGGCTCCACCCAGAAACACGTGTCTAGAGATATACAGCAACGTCTGCATCAACTTTGGTGAAAAACTCCAGCTAATTTTGAAGTAAGTTTGAACTGTGTACTGCATTTACCAGGATGGAATGGGGCAAACTGTGCTGGGACTGTGAAGCTGTGTGCTCCCAACCCCCTTTCTGTTTAAAAGGCTCCCTTGAGCCAGCAAGCTGACGAGCTTTGGAGATGCACCTGTGTGCCTGTGAGAGGTACTGTGACCTAAGAGGAACTTGGCAGCATTTCCAGCAACCCCAGATGATTTTTTTTGCTCTCCAATACTGCTACTCTCTACTGAAGACTGGCTCAACACAGAAACACGTGTCTAGAGATATACAGCAATGTATGCACCAACTTTGTTGAAAAACTCCAGCTAATTTTGAAGTAAGTTTGAACTGTGTACTGCATTTACCAGGATGCAATGGGGCAAACTGTGCTGGGACTGTGAGGCAGTGTGCTCCTAACCCCCTTTCTGTTTAAAAGGCTCCCTTGAGCCAGCAAGCTGACGAGTTTTGGAGATGCACCTGTGTGACTGTGAGAGGTACAGTGACCTAAGAGGAACTTGGCAGCATTTCCAGCAACCCCAGACGATTTTTATTTTGCTCTCTAATACTGCTGCTCTCTACTGAAGACGGGCTCAACACAGAAACACGTGTCTAGAGATATACAGCAATGTATGCACCAACTTTGTTGAAAAACTCCAGCTAATTTTGAAGTAAGTTTGAACTGTGTACTGCATTTACCAGGATGCAATGGGGCAAACTGTGCTGGGACTGTGAGGCAGTGTGCTCCCAACCCCCTTTCTGTTTAAAAGGCTCCCTTGAGCCAGCAAGCTGACGAGCTTTGGAGATGCACCTGTGTGCCTGTGAGAGGTACTGTGACCTAAGAGGAACTTGGCAGCATTTCCAGCAACCCCAGATGATTTTTTTTTGCTCTCCAATACCACTGCTCTCTACTGAGGACGGGCTCCACCCAGAATCACGTGTCTAGAGATATACAGCAATGTCTGCACCAACTTTGGTGAAAAACTCCAGCTAATTTTGAAGTATGTTTGTACTGTGTACTGCATTTACCAGGATGCAATGGGGCAAACTGTGCTGGGACTGTGAGGCAGTGTGCTCCCAACCCCCTTTCTGTTTAAAAGGCTATCTTGAGCCAGCAAGCTGACGACCTTTGGAGATGCACCTGTGTGCCTGTGAGTGGTACTGTGACCTAAGAGGAAGTTGGCAGCATTTCCAGCAACCCCAGAGGATTTTTTTTTGCTCTCTAATACTGCTGCACTCTACTGAAGACGGGCTCCACCCAGAAACACGTTTCTAGAGATATACAGCAATGTCCACATCAACTTTGGTGAAAAACTCCAGCTAATTTTGAAGTAAGTTTGAACTGTGTACTGCATTTACCAGGATGGAATGGGGCAAACTGTGCTGGGACTGTGAGGCAGTGTGCTCCCAACCCCCTTTCTGTTTAAAAGGCTCCATTGAGCCAGCATGCTGACGAGCTTTGGAGATGCACCTGTGTGCCTGTGAGAGGTACTGTGACCTAAGAGGAACTTGGCAGCATTTCCAACAACCCCAGATGATTTTTTTTTGCTCTCCAATACCACTGCTCTCTACTGAGGACGGGCTCCACCCAGAATCACGTGTCTAGAGATATACAGCAATGTCTGCACCAACTTTGGTGAAAAACTCCAGCTAATTTTTTAGTATGTTTGTACTGTGTACTGCATTTACCAGGATGCAATGGGGCAAACTGTGCTGGGACTATGAGGCAGTGTGCTCTCATCCCCCTTTCTGTTTAAAAGGCTCCCTTGCGCCAGCAAGCTGGTGAGCTTTGGAGATGCACCTGTTTGCCTGTGAGAGGTACTGTGACCTAAAGGGAACTTGGCAGCATTTCCAGCAACCCCAGATGATTTTCTTTTGCTCTCTAATACTGCTGCACTCTACTGAAGATGTGCTCAACCCAGAAGCACGTGTCTAGAGATATACAGTAATGTCTGCACCAACTTTGGTGAAAAACTCCAGCTAATTTTGAAGTAAGTTTGAACTGTGTACTGCATTTACCAGGATGCAATGGGGCAAACTGTGCTGGGACTGTGAGGCAGTGTGCTCCCAACCCCCTTTCTGTTTAAAAGGCTCCCTTGGTACAGCAAGCTGACGAGCTTTGGAGATGCACCTGTGTGCCTGTGAGTGGTACTTGACCTAAGAGGAAGTTGGCAGCATTTCAAGCAACCCCAGATGATTTGTTTTCTCTCTAATACTGCTGCTTTCTACTGATGACGGGCTCCACGAAGAAAGATGTGTCTGGAGATATACAGCAATGTCTGCACCAACTTTGGTGAAAAACTCCAGCTAATTTTGAAGTAAGTTTGTACTGTGTACTGCATTTACCAGGATGCAATGGGGCAAACTGTGCTGGGACTGTGAGGCAGTGTGCTCCCAACCCCCTTTCTGTTTAAAAGGCTCCCTTGAGCCAGCAAGCTGACGAGTTTTGGAGATGCACCTGTGTGACTGTGAGAGGTACAGTGACCTAAGAGGAACTTGGCAGCATTTCCAGCAACCCCAGACGATTTTTGTTTTGCTCTCTAATACTGCTGCTCTCTACTGAAGACGGGCTCAACACAGAAACACATGTCTTGAGATATACAGCAATGTATGCACCAACTTTGTTG
This sequence comes from Lissotriton helveticus, assembly GCF_964261635.1. Lineage (NCBI taxonomy): Eukaryota > Metazoa > Chordata > Amphibia > Caudata > Salamandridae > Lissotriton > Lissotriton helveticus. The sequence continues at coordinate 683,453,644 of NC_136070.1, read as the reverse complement.
AAAAACTCCAGCTAATTTTGAAGTAAGTTTGAACTGTGTACTGCATTTACCAGGATGCAATGGGGCAAACTGTGCTGGGACTGTGAGGCAGTGTGCTCCCAACCCCCTTTCTGTTTAAAAGGCTATCTTGAGCCAGCAAGCTGACGAGCTTTGGAGATGCACCTGTGGGCCTGTGAGTGGTACTGTGACCTAAGAGGAAGTTGGCAGCATTTCCAGCAACCCCAGAGGATTTTTTTTTGCTCTCTAATACTGCTGCTCTCTACTGAAGGGCGGGCTCCACCCAGAATCGCGTGTCTAGAGATATACAGCAATGTCTACATCAACTTTGGTGAAAAACTCCAGCTAATTTTTTTTTCAGAACAAGATTTTATTGTGCTGCTGAAGAGTTACATAAAACATACAGCGTCCCGAGCCCGGGGAGGCTGCAAGCATGAAGGCAAAAATCACATTGTGAGACAATTCAAACAGCCATTTAAACACAAAAGCTAACCCTAAAGCCCTCCCCCCAGCACCCCCCTAGTCTCCCACCCGAAGTCCCCCTACCCCACCCCCTGCACAGCGTCGAATCAGTCAATACGTAGAATATAACAAAGTAGATGAAGTGTGAATCCCTCCTCACACGGGTTCAATGTCCAAATGTCTTTCCCCCGGTACATCACGTGCTGGCGGCTCCAGCCAGAGCCCCCTGTACTCAGCCCACCTCTTCCAAATGTTGTAATGTTTCCTGGGGCAACCCCTGGCCTCAAATATCGGGCGTTCCAGGCCCATAGAATAGTCCAGCCCCTTCTTCCACACACCCAACAGGGGGACTTTGGGGTCTTTCCAGGCACGGGCCACGTCCCTCTTGGCCACCACAAGACCCAACAACAATAAGTGGCGTTTGTAAACATTTCCTCCCACCTGTTCCAGGACATGAAGGAGGCCTAATTTTGGTGTGCGAGGAAGGTCCCAGCCCAGCACCTCTGATAAACAATTCCACACACCCGTCCAAAACTTCCGCAGACCATCACACGCCCAGACAGTATGTAGGAATGTACCTGTCTCTTTACCACACCTCAAACAGACGGGAGACGCAATCAAGCCCGCCTTCCATAGCCTTTCCCTAGTGTAGTATGCTCTGTGCAAGTATTTAAACTGTATAAATCGTAGCCATACTGCAATGGCCGCTCCTCTGGGAGCCTCAAGTGCCTCCCTCCAGTCTTCCTCCTCAAATGCCCCCAGATCACATTCCCACTTGGTCCGCAGAGAGTCTAGGGGGGTCGAGCAATGTGTAACTAACGTTTGATATAGAGACGAGATTTTTTTGGACTCCAATTCTACCATGAAGACCTTCGCCTCCAGGGGGCTGAACTCGGGCAGCGAGTCCAGACCTCGTAAGGTAGGGGCAATAGCGTGACGAAACTGCAGATATTTAAAAAATTGGGTCTGAGGCATGTCATATTCTTCGCGTAGTTCCTGGAATGACTTAAGAGTCGTGCCCCTGACCACATGACCCACGGCCGAGATGCCGATCGCACAGCAACTCCGGCAACTGCCCGTTCCGCCACAACGGGGTCTCCCTCGTCAACCTGTTCCACCACCCCTTTCTACGGAGCGCGCCGCGCCATATGCGGAATACGGTTTGCGTGGCTGCAGGGAGCCCCCTCCTTTTAACCGCCGAATACAGTATCGTATGCAGCGTGTCGGGATCCATCAGGAAGCGCTCTAGGGCGTAGGTAGGGTCACTCCGCTCCCCATACCACCATTCATTTAGCACCAAGAGGTGGGAAGCCTGATAGTAGGACAGAACATCCGACGTTGCTAGCCCGCCGCAATACGTGGACAAAAAGCATGTGCGGAGCGCCACTCTCGCCGCCCCCCCCCCCGCCCAGAGGAAAGTACTAAGTGCCGAATTCACCAGCCTGAACCACCGCGCTGGTATAGGGTACGGGTGGTTTTGTAACTGATATAGAAGGCGCGGAAGGGCCACCATCTTAAAAATGGCCGAGCGGCCATAGACGTTCAGGGGCATGCGGGACCACGTAGTCATGTCAGATCGGATACGCTCCCATACCGGCACGACATTGCGCGCCCAGGAGACTCCCGGAATGTCCGTCAGAAATATCCCCAGGTACTTAAGTCCGCCCATCGCTTCCTGTAGCGCCCCGGCCCAGGGCCCTAAGTCTCGGCGCTCCCCAAGCACCCACAGCTGTGATTTGCGCAAGTTCAGGTGGAGGCCCGACACCTCTCCGAAGATACGCATGATGTCAAGGACTCGTGGTCCAGAGCTGTTCAGGTCTGTGAGAAAAAAGAGGACGTCATCGGCGTACAGTGCAAGTCTGTCGGAGGGTCCCCCGGTCCACTCAATGCCCCGCATCTGTGCGTCTATTCGGACCCACGCCGCCATGGGCTCCATGGCCAGGGCAAATAGATATGGTGAGAGGGGGCAACCCTGTCTGGTGCCTCTACCGATGGGGAATGGAGCCGACACTGCCCCAGCCACTCTCACCGACGCCGTGAGATCTGTGTACAACAGTTGAATATAGGATAGGAAGCGGGGCCCCAGATTCAACCGGGACAGAAGTGCACGGAGGTAAACCCAGCTCACTGAGTCGAAGGCCCTGTCTATGTCGGCCAGTAAAAGGGCCGCTGGTTTCCCCGCTGTTCGGACCGCCTCTAGCACTACCTGCGCACGCCGAATATTGTGGCGCGTCGCCCTGTGAGGCATAAATCCGGCCTGATCCGGGTGCACGAGCGCCGTGATGTATGGGAGGAGGCGATTGGCTAACGCCTTTGCTAGAATTCTTGCTTCGGTGTTTAGTAGCGATATCGGTCGATAGGATTCGGGTCGGTCTGGAGGCCTTCCTGGTTTGCAGAAGACCACTATTTCAGCATGCTGCCAGTCCCTCAGAAGTCGGCCACAATCTCTGGCTTCTTCCAACGCTCTACCATAGTAGGAACCCAGTTGGAGGTGAAATTTCTTAAAAAATTCACAGGGGAATCCGTTGGGCCCAGGGGCCGTGCCCGTGTTCAGTTCTCCGAGGGCCGTACCCAGCTCCTCCGCTGATAAGGGGAGGTCCAGTACATCTCGCTCCTCGTCCGAGAGCGATCGTGGCGGGAGATCAGCCAGGAACTTATCCACGTCACTCGGCGAAAGGAGTTCCCGAGGGGCGTACTGGGTCTCATAATACCGCGCAAACGTGGCCGCCAGGGCCGATGGGGCTGTCATGGGCTCACCCGTTTCGTCTCGCAGACAAGGCAGAGACTGCGCGTGAAAAGTGCTTTGACATAGTCTATAGAGCATCGAGCTGGATTTATCGCCCCACTGGTATATCCGACTCTGAGTCGCCAACCACAACTGTCGAGCCTCGTCTAACTGCAAGGAGGCATAAGACTGTTGCATCAGTAGAAGGCGTCTCACTTCTTCCTCACTCCCGCCAGCACTGCATCTATGTTCTTGGTCCCTAACATGCTCAGCCGCCAGAACCAAGTCTTCCCTACGCTTCCTGCGGTCAGCCGCACACCAAGCAATATCCACACCGTGCAGCGTGGGCTTCAGGGCCTCCCAAAGGGTCACGGCATCCATATCAGGGTGGTCATTATCGCTCCAATAATGAGCAATTGCCTCTCTCATATGAGACTGATAGGGTTCTCGCTGTAGGTGCCACGTGGAAAGACGCCACCTGAATGGCTGCCTTCTCCTGTCTAGGTAGAGGTCCAGTACAACAGGAGAGTGATCCGATAGACCCCGTGGTAAGATTCGTGTGGTATCGACCCTCCCGACCCAGGCCTGGAGAACAAACAGGTAATCGATCCTAGAAAAGGACTTGTGCACTGGTGAGACGTAGGTGTATTCGCGGTGTTGAGCATGTTGATGGCGCCACGTGTCTACCCACCCCATGCCTCTTACCATACCATCTAGTTTAGTAGGTGTGTCCGATACCACCTCCCCCCCTAACCTGTGTCGGTCCACTCGAACATTCATCACATCATTCCAGTCCCCGCCAATGACTGCCATAACATTCGGGATCTCAGCCCATACTCCAAACAACTTTTCTATAAGGGCACATTGCAGCGGGGGTGGAGCATATACACTCCCAAAGACGATTTGTTCCGTTCCTATCTTGCCCTGGATAAACACATATCTTCCCTGCGGGTCAGCCCACTGAGTTTCATGGGTGTAGGACAGCCTGCGATGCACTAGTATAGCCACCCCCCGGGAACCTCTCACAAATCCCGCATGGAATACTTGGTGATAGCCATATCTCTGAAGGCTAAGGGTCTTGGAGCCCAAGAGGCGGGTCTCCTGTAATAGCAACACATCGGCCTTGTCCCTCTTCCCTTGGCGTAGGACTGCCCCTCTTTTGATTCTATCCAGCATCCCCCGCACATTCCAGCTCACAACACGCAGCAAAGCCCTCTGCAGGCTCATTTCGGGAGTTTCAGCCGCCATCTAGGGATAAGAAGTCAGGTAATCCATGCGGTAAAGGCCACACACATCCATCTCGTATTGACAGGATCCAGGAAAGCACTGTGCAGTAAAACACTGCCCCGCATACCCACAATCCCCCAACAACATTCCCCCCCCCTCCCCCATCTTCTATGCTGCCCACAACTGTCCCCCCACCCCCCCACCCCATACCTCAGTAACATTGAAGTACCTGTCGCAGTATAAATAGTCACTAGCCCCCAACGGGAGGCCAATGTCCCACTATGCCAATGGATCCCAACCAACTGTCCACCCAATCCCAACTAACCCTTAACCCAACTAGCTACTCTACTGTTCAGGGTGATGTCCGCCCACTCACGAGCATCCCCTAACCTGCGTTGCATTCTCATATTGTTGGCGTGAGTCATGTAGTGTGTCGCCAGGCCACTCGGTCAAGTGGCGCGTTCGGCAGGATCCAGAGAGCGTTGCAGCCGTCCAGGGAGACACACAGTGGAGCTAGGGCAACATGTATCTTCATGGCCCCGGCGCCGGAGCCTCGTCTGCAGTGTTGCCCCCCGACGCCCCATCTTTGGGCGGGCGGTTCCTCTGTGAGCGTGCCCTCCAGTTACTCCTGCTGCGGGACCTCCTGGGGGTCCTCGGGGGTCCGGTCACGGAGGAGGAGTCAGAGTCTCTTCTCGGGGGGGTATGAACCTTGACTCTCACTGTCTCATCAGTCCATTCAAATACCTCCTCCGGGGTGTTGAAGAACTGTGTCTTAGACTGGAATACCACTCGCAGGCGGGCCGGGTAGAGCAAAGGATATTGAATTTTTAGTTCTCTCAACCGTGCCTTCGCCGCAGTAAAGGATTGGTGCTGTTGCTGCACCAATTTAGTATAATCGGGGAAAATCAATATTTTGTGGTTGTCGTACATTACCGGCTCCTTATCCCTCGCCTGCCTCAATATGGTGTCGCGGTCATGATAATTAAGGAGTTTGGCAATGACCGGACGGGGGCGAGCTCCAGTCGGAGGCTTCGGGAGAAGAGCGCGATGAGCCCGCTCAATAACGAAACACCTCGACAAAGAGTCCGGAGGGAGCCACCCCTCTAGCCACTGAGTGAGGAATGCCTCCATATTGCCCTTCTCACAGTCCTCCGGAAAGCCCACGAATCGCAGATTATTCCTTCGCGCCCGTCCTTCAGCGTCTTCGACCCGGCGCGCCAGTCCCTTCTGTATCCCCTCCATAGCTGCTACTTTCCTCTTTAGGACTACTACATCGTCCTCCACATCTGTGATTCTGGCTTCAGTTTCCATTATGCGGGACACTGCGTTGCGTAAATCCTGACGGAGCAGCGTGACATCGGCCCCAACTGCCCCAATTTTTGCGTCTAGTGTATCTCTTGACTGTGTTATGGCCGCTAAGAGAGCCGCGTTGTCCGGGGTAGTCACCGGTCCCGGTGGGCCTCCAGACACTCCGGCCCCACCACTCGGTCCCGTAAATTTATCTATGGGGCCTTGTTTCGTGGTGCCCCCGCTATTGCCGCCCCGCGTCATCGTGGATAAGAGTCCGTGGCACAATGTCCCAACAACTGTGTGCGTCTGCCCACCTTCGGTGTAGAGCCTCCGGAAGGCGGTGTAGCTCCCAGGCGTGTAGCACATCCCCAGGTCACCAAGCACAGCGGCGGGGCACAGTGCGCAGCAGTGGCAAGACGCTCTGGGCGAAATGTGTCCCAACAAGGGGCCCCCATAACGGGGTCAACCAGGCCCACTCACACACACACCCTCCGGTCCTCGGCGTAGACGGACAACTGTCCTCGTCCAATACAGCAAAGGATAGATCTGGGCGCTGGGGGTATATCACGCGAGCCCCACGGGCTCGCCCTCAAGTGTCCCTTGCAGCAGTCAGGCACGTAGTGGCCAGCGATGGAAGGGGGAGGGGGTCTCTCAAGCTGAGCGGCGCCACAGACAGAGGGGGGGGGGTTGATCTGAGCCCTTCAGGCTTCAAGGCTCCGGGCCCCCCCGCGGTCCGAGCTAACCGCCGAGCGGGAGCCCCTCGTCGTCAAAGGAGACCCCCCCTCTGCACAGCCGCCCAGTTCCCAGCAGCCGCTTACCCCGATACTTTGGCGATCCAACAGGCGGGCCAGCCCCAGGGCCTCTCCGCTGTCCTCGGTGTCCCTATGAGCCGCCGGGGGCCGAGCCAGGATCAGCAGCACCTCCAGTCGGGCCCCCACTGGACTCGGGGACTCGGCGCGCGGCGCAGATCACACTGCGACAGGGTCCGCTCCGCTGCAGCGCACACCCGCAGATCCGCCACCGGATGACTCCCTCCACTGCCGGGGATGAAATGCAGGGCCGGGGAATCCGCGCCCCAGGGTGCACCCGCCTCAGGCTCGGTCGGGCCACTGCCCGGTCACGGTAGCCGGTCTAGGTCTCGGGGTTGCCCCCAGCGCCGCCGTACTTCCGGCCGGACCTCTCAGAACTCGAGGTCCCGGCTCCAGCGCGCGAAGAAGGCCTCACCGCTCCGGGCTGTGTGTCGCCGGTATTGTAGCTCGGTGCTCACCCAAATTGCGACCGGAGCTCACTCCCATGTAGTGGCCAAGGAGGGTTTGAGCTGGGAGTCCGCAGGTCAGGGCGATGCAGGAGAAAAGTGAAGGATTTTGAGACGGCGGGACGGAGCTCACTCAAGCCACGTCCGCCATGCTAGCCGCCTCGGCCACGCCCCCAACTCCAGCTAATTTTGAAGTAAGTTTGAACTGTGTACTGCATTTACCAGGATGGAATGGGGCAAACTGTGCTGGGACTGTGAGGCAGTGTGCTCCCAACCCCCTTTCTGTTTAAAAGGCTCCCTTGAGCCAGCAAGCTGACGAGCTTTGGAGATGAACCTGTGTGCCTGTGAGAGGTACTGTGACCTAAGAGGAACCTGGCAGCATTTCCAGCAACCCCAGATGATTTTTTTTTGCTCTCCAATACCACTGCTCTCTACTGAGGACGGGCTCCACCCAGAATCACGTGTCTAGAGATATACAGCAATATCTGCACCAACTTTGGTGAAAAACTCCAGCTAATTTTGAAGTATGTTTGTACTGTGTACTGCATTTACCAGGATGCAATGGGGCAAACTGTGCTGGGACTATGAGGCAGTGTGCTCCCATCCCCCTTTCTGTTTCAAAGGCTCCCTTGCGCCAGCAAGCTGGCGAGCTTTGGAGATGCACCTGTTTGCTGTTTGCCTGTGAGAGGTACTGTGACCTAAAGGGAACTTGGCAGCATTTCCAGCAACCCCAGATGATTTTATTTTGCTCTCTAATACTGCTGCTCTCTACTGAAGATGTGCTCAACCCAGAAACACGTGTCTAGAGATATACAGCAATGTCTGCACCAACTTTGGTGAAAAACTCCAGCTAATTTTGAAGTAAGTTTGAACTGTGTACTGCATTTACCAGGATGCAATGGGGCAAACTGTGCTGGGACTGTGAGGCAGTGTGCTCCCAACCCCCTTTCTGTTTAAAAGGCTCCCTTGGTACAGCAAGCTGACGAGCTTTGGAGATGCACCTGTGCGCCTGTGAGTGGTACTTGACCTAAGAGGAAGTTGGCAGCATTTCAAGCAACCCCAGATGATTTGTTTTCTCTCTAATACTGCTGCTCTCTACTGAAGACGGGCTCCACGAAGAAAGACGTGTCTGGAGATATACAGCAATGTCTGCACCAACTTTGGTGAAAAACTCCAGCTAATTTTGAAGTAAGTTTGTACTGTGTACTGCATTTACCAGGATGCAATGGGGCAAACTGTGCTGGGACTGCGAGGCAGTGTGCTCCCAACCCCCTTTCTGTTTAAAAGGCTCCCTTGAGCCAGCAAGCTGACGAGTTTTGGAGTTGCACCTGTGTGACTGTGAGAGGTACAGTGACCTAAGAGGAACTTGGCAGCATTTCCAGCAACCCCAGACGATTTTTGTTTTGCTCTCTAATACTGCTGCTCTCTACTGAAGACGGGCTCAACACAGAAACACGTTCTAGAGATATACAGCAATGTATGTACCTACTTTGTTGAAAAACTCCAGCTAATTTTGAAGTTAGTTTGAACTGTGTACTGCATTAACCAGGATGCAATGGGGCAAACTGTGCTGGGACTGTGAGGCAGTGTGCTCCCAACCCCCTTTCTGTTTGAAAGGCTATATGGAGCCAGCAAGCTGACGAGCGTTTGCGATGCACCTGTGTGACTGTGAGTGGTACTGTGACCTAAGAGGAACTTGGCAGCATTTCCAGTAACCCCAGATGATTTTTTTTGCTCTGTAATACTCCTGCTCTCTACTGAAGACGGGCTCCACCCAGAAACATGTGTCTAGAGATATACAGCAATGTCTGCACCAACTTTGGTGAAAAACTCCAGCTAATTTTGAAGTAAGTTTGAACTGTGTACTGCATTTACCAGGATGGAATGGGGCAAACTGTGCTGGGACTGTGAGGCAGTGTGCTCCCAACCCCCTTTCTGAAGGTGCGTATCTAGCCTGGGGTATTTCGGACCACTCGCCTTTTCTGGTCTGGCTGGGAGGGATGCCGCGACCACAGACAGGGGGCTGAAGACTGACACAATGGGACCTACAAATCCACACGATCTTACAGGGCCGCCGGGCCGATACAAAGGTTTACTTTGCCGAAAATCTATGCTCCGTGCATTCAGGGGTGACCTTATGGGAAGCCTACAAAACGGTCCTTCGAGATAAGGCACAGAATAACGTATCCTGGGAGAAACGAAAAGCCCAGGAGGAGTTGTGCGCACTGGAAACTAAAAATGTATTCCTTGAACCACAGCAATTGATTTACAGAGAACCGCAGCAACAGTATAGGGACCTGGCCACCAATGAGGCAAAGGCACAGGCACTTGCAACCCTGCACAGGTTATACGACGTCGGGGGCAAATCTGGGAAGCTCCTGGCTCCTGGCTTGGCTGAGTCGCAAAGAGAGAGACGCACGATGGGTAGAGGAGTGACTTATAGGCAGGGACGATTGCAGAGGGGAGACCCCCAGATAGCCCAGGAGTTTGCCTCCTATTTCCCGGATTTTTATGCGGCTCGGGACCTGGGAGATACTGGCAACATAGCGGCCTACCTGGCTGAGATCCACACCCCAGTCTTAACTGAGGAAGACAAAGAAACCCTTGAGGCCGATATCACGGCCTTGGAAATAAGGGAAGCGATAACTATGCTCCGGCCAGGGAAGGCTCCTGGCCCAAATGGGCTTCCAGTGGAATTCTTTAAGAAAGGAGCTGACCTTTTAATTCCCCACCTAATGAAGATGTATGGAGACGCAGCCCAAGACGGTGAGCGCCCGCCAGACTTGAGAATGGCCACAATTGTACTGATGTATAAACAGGGCCGGCCTCCAGAAACCTGTGAGTCGTATAGACCGATCTCTCCTCAATGTGGAGGCCAAGCTGCTGGCTACGGTTCTGGCCCTCCTCTTATGCCAGGTGATCTCCGGATTGGTGCACCAGGACCAGACGGGGTTCCTACCGGATAGGGCGACAAGGCAAAACCTCAGACGGACCCATAAGTGGCTTATGGAGGTGCATCACAGGAAAGACCCACATATGTTCCTCTCCCTAGATGCCGAGAAGGCGTTTGATGCGGTCCACTGGCCCTTTTTGGAAGTGCCATTGATCAAGTTCGGTGTCGGCCCCAATTTTCGAAGATGGGTAGGTCTATTGTACACAGATCCTAGGGATCCAGAAAAATAGGAGTCAAGAGGGAAAATACCGGGCTAGGTCGCCCTCCACTCAATTCAAGTACTACAACAAAGACCTAGTCCTCTGGGCAACATTTCTTCAAGACCATTAAACACACATGGATTGTCGGGAGAATCATTCCAAATACACCTCTAATTATAGAGATTGTTGCTGTGTCACAGTCTGTTGCCATGATAAAAAATAGCCATACTCTGATTAATATATTACACAGCAACACAGGACGTACATTCACTAGAGGGACAACAAAAAATTGTGAAGAAGCTGGAAGGTACCTCACGGGCGCACCACCAATGGGACCCCTGGTTGGTACTCACCAGGATGGCCCTGTTCTCATCATTGGTGACTACCAGCTTAACGTAAACGTGTCCGACACCCAAAGTAACAGTGAATGGTGCAGTGTACATACAACTTATATGTGAACAGGACTAACAACATTCAACATATACCACGAACAATACTGTGCATACAAGATACAAAAAACCCTTTTATTCGCACTTTTCTTGTTGCAAACAGTATACACTTATACGTAAAAAAGAGAGTAGCGAATACTACCTATCGACTCGCACTCTACTTACAGCCGACATGTTTCATTGCCTTGGTTTATATCAGGCAATTTCTTCAGGGCAACCACTATTAAACTGCCACTGCCACTGCCACTGTGTTTTTTTTGTGCTGTAAATCAAAGAAAGGAAGAAACTGCGTTTCAGAGGCCATTACATATTGCCTACTGTTCACCCCCTGAGTATTATAAGGTGATGGATAATAGTTACCTAATTGGCCGGTTTGTCTTTCATACCTTGGAAGAGAAACCTCTATCCCAAAAACGAACTACAACTCCCAACAGGTGAGTATGTTCGTATCTCCCTTCAAACTTTTGATCTAGGGCAAAGATAAAAACGTCCCAGGAGACAGCAGATTAAAAGCCGGTTAATCTAATCTCACCATAGTCGTCTTGTAACACCCCATCGAGTCCAGGTCATTTGCTGTTTTTTACCCGTGGAGAATACTCGGTCGGCGTCTTCTCAGCACCGGAGCGCCGAGCGAGTGATTCCTCAGTTCATTTATTTCCTGAACGTCAGCGCCCGTCTGCTCTCATTGGTCAATCCGGTGACATGGCCTGTATTAGTTCGGATCGGAGTTTCTTCACAGAACTTTATTCTTTTCTCTTTTATTTTTTACAGAAGCAAACTATTTCTACGTGCTTAACCACATAGCGCCACCTCCACTTTAACAATTGCGAGCCTCGCATGTTTTGTCGGGGACGATAGTTTCGGGTGCCATCTTGAGATGGGCTCGTTACAATGTAAATAAATATCGGTCCACTCAAACCCTGCGTACATTTCGATGTTCATTTTATTAAAGGGGGTTACCTAGTTCCTTTTCTTAAATGTTCACCCATTGCCCCCTATGAATGGTCGAGGGACGCCCTCACGTTTTTTCTTCCCATAACAACACTGCAACAACAATGCACGTCACTCTTAGCGGCCATATTGAGACTGGTACACTCAGTATTGTATGGCTAATGGACCATCTGTTTATTACTATTATTGTGGGTGCACCCTCGATAGCTACTGGGACCGGTAGGTCTGCGACGCCCCCACCTTAGATTTCTATTTAGGCTAGTTTTACATTTAGTCTTATCACTAAGAATTCAGCACCCTCAAGACGGCTTGAATTCACAATTCAACCTCACCAGGAAGTTTAAGAGGCATTCAATCTATGTTCATCTGCTGTTGTCTATTTGGGTGAGATATATTGCTAAAAAGTAGCAGGTCCAGGACAATTGCATATGAAATGTTTCAGTGTCCATATTTTTCCAGATTGCAACATGACTGTAGTACATTTGGTTGTAAGGTGGCAAACCGAACAGTTTCCACAGGGGAAGTGCCCGTTCGGTACCGTGGTGGTTTCTGGAAAAATATGGACACTGAAACATTTCAGTAATTGTAATACTACGAATGTAGTCTATAGACTCAGATGTGAGTGTGGCCTAGTGTACATTGGTCTTACAACACGAAAGATCAAACTCCGCATCCAGGAACACCTAAGCACGACTCGACAAGGGAAATTGACGACGAAGCTGGTACAACATTGCCATCGCAATAAACATGCGTTCACTTGGGTGGTGTTGGAAAGAGTGGTAGGGGATGTGCAATCGATAGAAAGAAGGCTGACAAATAAAGAAGCACGCTGGATTTTCCAAGAACGAAGCGAACAAAGAGGATTAAATGAACTCCTGGAATGGAATAAACTACGCTGAATAAATATGCCCTATGTTCCTTGGCTCAGTATACTCAATACACGGCCTCTTAATGAAAAACGGAGTGTAGTAATTTGACTTGAGACAATGATACCTCATATGCAATTGTCCTGGACCTGCTACTTTTTAGCAATATATCTCACCCAAATAGACAACAGCAGATGAACATAGATTGAATGCCTCTTAAACTTCCTGGTGAGGTTGAATTGTGAATTCAAGCCGTCTTGAGGGTGCTGAATTCTTAGTGATAAGACTAAATGTAAAACTAGCCTAAATAGAAATCTAAGGTGGGGGCGTCGCAGACCTACCGGTCCCAGTAGCTATCTAGGGTGCACCCACAATAATAGTAATAAACAGATGGTCCATTAGCCATACAATACTGAGTGTACCAGTCTCAATATGGCCGCTAAGAGTGACGTGCATTGTTGTTGCAGTGTTGTTATGGGAAGAAAAAACGTGAGGGTGTCCCTCGACCATTCATAGGGGGCAATGGGTGAACATTTAAGAAAAGGAACTAGGTAACCCCCTTTAATAAAATGAACATCGAAATGTACGCAGGGATTGAGTGGACCGATATTTATTTACATTGAAACTATCGTCCCCTACAAAACATGCGAGGCTCGCAATTGTTAAAGTGGAGGTGGCGCTATGTGGTTAAGCACGTAGAAATAGTTTGCTTCTGTAAAAAATAAAAGAGAAAAGAATAAAGTTCTGTGAAGAAACTCCGATCCGAACTAATACAGGCCATGTGACCGGATCAACCAATGAGAGCAGACGGGCGCTGACGTCCAGGAAATAAATGAACTGAGGAATCACTCGCTCGGCGCTCCGGTGCTGAGAAGACGCCGACCGAGTATTCTCCACAGGTAAAAAACAGCAAATGACCTGGACTCGATGGGGTGTTACAAGACGACTATGGTGAGATTAGATTAACCGGCTTTTAATCTGCTGTCTCCTGGGACGTTTTTATCTTTGCCCTAGATCAAAAGTTTGAAGGGAGATACGAACATACTCACCTGTTGGGAGTTGTAGTTCGTTTTTGGGATAGAGGTTTCTCTTCCAAGGTATGAAAGACAAACCGGCCAATTAGGTAACTATTATCCATCACCTTATAATACTCAGGGGGTGAACAGTAGGTAATATGTAATGGCCTCTGAAACGCAGTTTCTTCCTTTCTTTGATTTACAGCACAAAAAAAAACCACAGTGGCAGTGGCAGTTTAATAGTGGTTGCCCTGAAGAAATTGCCTGATATAAACCAAGGCAATGAAACATGTCGGCTGTAAGTAGAGTGCGAGTCGATAGGTAGTATTCGCTACTCTCTTTTTTACGTATAAGTGTATACTGTTTGCAACAAGAAAAGTGCGAATAAAAGGGTTTTTTGTATCTTGTATGCACAGTATTGTTCGTGGTATATGTTGAATGTTGTTAGTCCTGTTCACATATAAGTTGTATGTACACTGCACCATTCACTGTTACTTTGGGTGTCGGACACGTTTACGTTAAGCTGGTAGTCACCAATGATGAGAACAGGGCCATCCTGGTGAGTACCAACCAGGGGTCCCATTGGTGGTGCGCCCGTGAGGTGACTTCCAGCTTCTTCACAATTTTTTGTTGTCCCTCTAGTGAATGTACGTCCTGTGTTGTTGTGTAATATATTAATCAGAGTATGGCTATTTTTTATCATGGCAACAGACTGTGACACAGCAACAATCTCTATAATTAGAGGTGTATTTGGAATGATTCTCCCGACAATCCATGTGTGTTTAATGGTCTTGAAGAAATGTTGCCCAGAGGACTAGGTCTTTGTTGTAGTACACAGATCCTAGGGCCCGGGTACAAATCAATGGTGTAATGTCGGAAGATGTCCCCGTTCGGAGGGGGATTCCCCAGGGGAGCCCCCTTTCCCCGCTACTGTTCGCCCTCATGGTCGAAATGGTGGCATGTGATACCCGTCAAGCAGAGGGGGTGCACGGCTTCCGAATCACACAGGCGGACCTCCATGAATGATGTTTGAACTTCTAGACAAATATGGCTCCTTCTCAGGTTACAAGATAAACTGGCACAAATTGATTCTATATAGCCCACGCCCGGTAGTAGATTGGCCCCCACTACCCAGAGCCCTACAGGTCACCTAGTCAGGATGAAATAGCTGGGGTTCACCTAGCAACCGACAAACAAGTTTCCTATAAAAAAAAACATACTTAGGGTAATTAAGAACTTTGCAGAAGGCTCCCTCTGATGGAAGTCCCTACCTCTGACGATCCGAGGCCGAGCGGCAATGTTCAAAATGATTACACTACCATGATTTCTGTATGCCCTACAGAATGAATATTTTCCCCTACCCCGCCAGACATTTCAGATAATTAATGCCGAACTGCGCGCCCTCCTATGGCTAGGGAAGCAACCTAGAATAGCCCTAACTACACTCCAATGAAATTAATACAATGGGGGGATCTCCCTGCCGGATATAGAGGCCTATTACTGGGCGGAGCATCTCGCACCGATAAATGAATGGCTACATGCACCGGCAGACCACCCAACCTATAGGCTAGAGAGGGCCACCATGGCACACCGCACCTGTTTGCACTATTTATACGGGGGAACTGGGAGGTGACTGCTGCTACCGGCCACACAGATTACCGTAGATGTATGGGACAGGGCGACGAAGTTGATGGGATGGACACACAAACTGACCAAGCCAACACCGATCTGGACCTGTACGTGGCTGAAAGAGCTGCACAAACTTACCGGCCTTGGTGGGTGGGACAACATAGGGATTTCAACGCTGGGAGACCTAGTGGTAAAACGAAAGAGCTTAAGACGTATGACTCCCTAAGGGCGGAATATGGGCTGACCCCAGCGCAGTTCTTCAAATATGCGCATTTGCGTCATGCCTGGAAGGCTGAGGTAGCGTTAACATCTCTACTAGAGTATGCCCCCCTGGAGGGTCGACTATTACAAGAACAGGTCCCCAATAAACTGCTATCCTTGATTTATAAAACGCTGAACAATAATGCACCGGACGGGTTAGGGAAACTGAGGACAATCTGGGAGCGGGACGTGGGCGACATGGACACCGTAGACTGGGAGGCGGCCCTGATGCATCACATGGAGGTAGCGATCAAAACCCGACTAGGTCTCATCCAATACAAAATACTGCACAGGATCTATTATGACACGATTAGAATGCACCGCATATGCAGGGCCAGTGACCCTTGTTGTTTGAGATGCGCACTCCCCCAGGATACATTTTTCCACACCCTGTGGGAGTTCCTCATCATAAGTACTTATTGGACACGTATCTTGGGAGAGCTGAGTAATATTTTGGAGGTGACGTTACTGATGGACCCTAAGTTTGTGTTACTGGGAATAACCACGGAGATAGATCTGACTCGCCCGCACCTGATCTTTGCCTTGCTGGTGCTAGTAGTGGCAAAGAGAGTTTTAGCACAAGCATGGGGAGCACAAATACCTCCAAAGGTGGGAGATTGGCGGAGGGGAATGGACATGTACGTGGCGGCAGAAAGAGTGACATATAAAGCTAGGGGCTGCCCCCGAAAGTTTCATAAGGTCTGGGGGAAATGGAGGAAGTACCATGGATTTGATGTGGGATTGGGGACTGATTGAAAAGCTTCTGGGCACATAGGCTAGAATGTTGCCAGTGGTCCACGGCTTGTGGTGCATGACACTGAGACCTAAGGGACCCCCCCTTGAAGGATGCCACATGTAGGGACTTGGTGTTTGATGGGCTAGGAATGGGCAATGTTGAATTGCTGTATGCAATATCACTGAAATGGATGAGGGGCAGGGAGGTGCTTGAAGGGGTGGAAAATTAACTGTGATGTGCCAATTATGAGTAAGTTGATTCAAAATGCCAATACAAAAAGTTAAAAAAATCAATAATTTTTTTTAATAGACTACGTTCTGCCCCCTTTCACTTGCCCGTACTCCCTGCATCTACTGAAGTAGAGGACGCTACTTCTCACACATCGCAGCAGAGACCTGGAATAGCCTCTCCACATACCTCCAGACAATCACCTCACTTTCAGAATTTGAAATGGCTCTCAAGACATGGCTGTTCGAATAAGCCTGTGGGGCCTGCAGGCCCTTGAATACTCTATCAGGTGATTAGCCATGCTTTATAAATCCTGATTGATTGTTCGATTGACCATTTCCCTGACAAGCTTTGGTCTACTCAACTTCTCTACCCTGAGGGCCTAGTGTTAAAAGGGTATACTAGTTGCTCATTTTTTGGTTCATCTGTAAGCTTAGCCGCAAGACGCCATTGGTAAAAGGCTCTCATTGTTATAAATTAAGATCAGTAACAATTTTCTGTCTTGTGCCGCCTAAAAATGATACAACATGTCTTAAAGGCTACCTAAGAGACATCTCATTTTGCCCTGTAAGTTATAGTCAGTGGATTAATCGGGGTAGGAGTAACAAGTAAAGTGGGCCTGCTGCAGTCTCAGTTCATGTAATACATATTGTCTCAGCTGTCAGTAAGCTTGTATAATCTCTTGTAGAATGTTTTTGCCGACCACTAATTACTGTTGGTCACTTGGTAAGTGAGAGGTGTATTATACTAATGCTGGGCATTGCTGACAGGTAACATTAATAGACTCGCCCACCCTGGCTCCATGACATGTGGTAACCCTCCTTGATATCACTTGTGATATCTATTTGCTCTGAATATGTTAAGAGAAGCTATTTGCATTGGTAATGATGATTTTGGGCAAGTATATTAGCAAGTAATCTTTTTTCATCATGTGTTATCATCGGCTACAGCTACAGCTACCCATTAATAATAGATTTAACGAGTGAACATGTCCCTAGAATGAATGTGACTCCTTCTTCTGTCAGTAGGAACTCTATTCCCTGCCAAGTAGGCTTTAACCACAGGATGCACTTTCTGGGGAATACTTACTTTATCAGCCACGATTTAGTAACATTGAGGTTTCTTTTGTATCTGTTACACTTAACAAGCCCTGGTGGATTAGGGTGACAAATGCAAAAACAACAGTTGATGGAGAGAATGCAGAACAATGTCATACATTCATCCCAGTACAAAGATCTGGGCCTAAATCCATCGTTTTGCTCACCATGCCATTCCAGTTCAGACATGGCCATATGCAAATCAGTCTTGACCCTGTGCCCCATGGGAGCAGTCCAGCCCAAATTGCCAAGCCAGGTCATCCCTGGACTGGAAAGAAGCATCCTAGGACCGGTTTCGGGCTTTCAGCCCTCATCAGCCAGGATAACTTGATTCCAGTGGCATGGAGAGCACGGGACTCACGTCTGAGCATACCCGTCCCACACGGAGGTGACAAATGCAAAATCAACAGTTTATGGACAGAATGCAGAACAATGTCACACATTCACCCCAGTACAGAGATCTGGGCCTAAATCCATCGTTCTTTTTTCACCATGGCATTCCAGTTTGAACCCAGCCATATGCAAATCAGTCTTGACCCTGTGCCCCATGGGAACAGTTCAGCTCAAACTGCCAAGCCAGGTCCTCCCTGGACTGGAAACAAGCATCCTAGGACCGGTTTCGGACTTTCAGCCACTGGAAAAAAGCTATCCTCCTTAGGCCTTAAAGACTTGTACCCCAAAAGGCAGTTGGTATGGGACTTTAGTAAGGGACTATCCCCAATAATATGAGTTTTTATACCTCAAGTAAAGATGAAGTAACACGGTGCATCGGAAGGAAAGAAATCCGTTCTAGAGAGTGCTGAATTAAGCCTGCCATAAAAAGCACTAAACCCTCATCCTGCTCATTTGATTCCATCCCTCCCACTTTTACAAAACAACAAGCAAATTCTCTCTCCCAAATGACATTTTGAGACAGACAGCAACTGGGGTGGTTTACTAATTACATTGTCTCTGACCAATGCCAGAGAAGCCATATGACCCTCAGTTACATCTCTGCCTTCTTCTTAGAATGAGTCAAGAGTAGAAAAAGTCATTTGAGGTCACTTTTTTAAAGAATTGTCCCAAAAAAAATGTATGTGCCCATTACCCTGCACCAGGATACTGCATAACAATTCAAAGAGTGAGATTATTTTTGTCCCATGAAACACCCCTAATTGTGATGAGGGTTGAAAATATTTGAAGACCATTAATAAATGTGATCAACATTGATTCTGTTTATGGTAATTTGTGTAAATGTGGTTTCCTAGGTTCTTCATGGCTTTTTAATTGCTGGCATAAGCGTTTACATAAACAAGGGACAAATTGGTAGGCCTGGGCGGAGTTCACGAAGTCATAAAAAAACTCCACTGTACTCCGCCGAGCTCCGCATGCGGCGGAGTGAGTTAAGTCACACTACAGATCTTTCGTACTGGGATTATTACAGCACACATGGCACCACCTGCAGCACAAGAGGGTACAGCTTCCTTCTGCCCATTGAGCTGATGTTCTGATCGAGTGGCAGCTTTCTCAACGCAAGTGGCAGGCTTCTCAATGTGAGCGGTAATCACCTGCTGTGACCGCCCGTGTTGAGAAATCTCCCCGGAAGATAGTCTAGCGGCGGATTTTCCTAGCTTGCTCTTGCCAAAATAACATTGGCAACCCATCCGAGTGGAGAATCTCAGTTCCATGCTACTACACAGAGTTTTTTCAAAACTCTGCACTCTGTGCGGGGAGCAGAGTGGGGAAATCTCTGTAAACTCCGCGACTTGGACTGACCCAAGTGAATTAATAGACAAAGATCAGTGGGTCCCTGTGTTTCAAACTTTTGAATGTGATTGGAGAAACATGTTTAATCCAGATCTTAAATTCTGCATAGAAAAACCTTGCTGAGAGTAATTTTTCATGAGTGATGAATGGTGATGCAATGGGCCCCACACCTACTTAGTTTTGAAACTCGATCTTGAAGGATTACTGTGTAGCCAAGAATGTATGAGAGTTCTCAATAAAGGCAAGAGTGATTTATTATCTTTTTTTAAAAAAAATGATTTACTGCAAAGGGCCCTAAAAATAGATTACATACAAAAAATGTACAATGTTTATATTCAGTCGGTCTGGGAAACAGCATTCGCAATACAAATATTTTAAGGAGTCCGATCCTCATTACAAATAGTAGGCAATTTAAAATTCATCATGGCTGTACAATAACTATTTACAACTGCTTAATATTGCTCAGGTTGTGATGAACCAACGTGTCAAGACTGATATCAGTTAATTATTTGATGCAGGAGCCCCAGACCGGAGGAAGCTAAACTTCGTTGTCATTCAAGGTTATCCTCAACCGTACTCCTGAGATAGGGTCATCATCCTTCACCAAATCACAAAAGTCGAATCTTCGTGTTTCTCTATGGCTGGTGAAGCTTTACTGTTCAATGATTTCTAATGGTTCTCTGCATGTCCTCTGGTGGGATACGGTGTTTCAGCTCAGAGTGCTTATCAGAAAGGGAGATGGTGAGGGATCCTCAATAAATGCTATCGGTGATATCAGCCACAGTGTTCCGAATCAAAGGCCAAAGAGATGGCACTTAGGCTGGTACCTGGAAGTTGAAAGGTACATGGTCAGATAGGTCAAGTAGGCAATTGTCCATCCTTACAGTGCAGCAAGCAATTGAGGCACCATGGGCTCTTAAGATATATTTTGCCTTGTTTTCAACTTTGGCTTTCAAATAATTTGAATACATTTAACCAAGGTGAAGGGGATTCAGCACTGAAAAGATTGTGCCTCTTCAAATATGACAAGAGGGAAGTTAGTTCATAAAAATGTGCTGCCTTCAAATATTGTACTCCCGCAGCTGCCTCTTGCTCTGTTCATGGTCACACCCTCTACTACACAGGAGCTACTCTATAGAATTGAAGACTCTGTGAAGTCCCTAAACAGGCAGCAGGTGTTTTGTAATCAGATGGATTATTTTTAACAATGTGATCCCGACCTGATAAATGCCAGTCTTAGACTCAAGGGGGCAGATACCCATGCTTACTCATGGCCCCCTCTTGCATCCGAGCTAGATTTTCAGAATTATTATGCTCTTCTTTTGAAATCACAAAGCATCCATACTGGGATTACAGCCAAGCTCTTGTTGGCTGTATTTTTAGATGATACATCTATGAATTCATAAAAACAAAAAGGGCCTGATTCACAGAAATAAAGGTCCACGGTCTTTCTCTTCTAAAAGGTTTTGCACCCAATCTTTCCCAACATAGACGTATGTCTGTGATGACAACTGCTTTGGACAACCCTACCCCAGAATCACTCCTCCTCCAGCACCAATGGGATGTGATCCCTCAGTCTCTCCATGTCCATTGTTGGTTACATATTTCTCTACATATTTCTCTAAACTTGAAAACCTATGTATTTCGTTCCTTTTCAACACACCCAATTGTAATGTAATTTAAAACATTAATCAAAGGCCTTCTGTCAGAAGTGCTTCTGGAATTATGAGACTATGAAGGGCCAATTGTACTCTTGAACGTCTTGTACAAGAATATTGTGGCACACTAATGCCATGGACAAAATATCGAGTGACAAAATATTGAATGGTAAATGCAAAGAGGGGCAGATATATTTACCATTCTTAACTCCACATAAATGAAGACATATGTATATATATTTTTGGTACACATATGTGGAATTAGGTACAGAAAATCTGTTCATATTTACCTTTTGATATTTTGGCTCGCTTTTTTGTCAGTTATATTAGTGTCCGACAATATCAATGTTCAGGAGGCACATTTGGAAGGCTATATTATGGGGCACAGTGAAAATTATGCAGCATAATTTATTACATTCTGTGAGAATACTATTCTGCTATTTTATCACACATTAATGCTGTTCTCCCAAAAAGCTTTGCCACTCATATTCCAGTATAGCACGTGGGTGAGGTAATCTGGTGAGTAGTTAATGTTTGCCGTGGCGCAGCACCATGTGTTCTTTTTGATTATTCTAAACTATCAATACATTTATTTGTGGAAATCTGTAATCTATGTAGCATAGGGTGGATTATTTGGTAAGTACAGCAAACCCAAAATTGTATGGAAGAAGCACCTGGCTACCCTCATGGGTGACAAGCAGCACTGTACAAATCCACCTTGCATTTACATTATATTCCAGTGACCCCATCGATTAGTGATGGTTTGTTGTGTGATCCTTTCAATCTGATAGTACTCACACTCTCACTGACATTTACAGAAAACAAAAGCATCAAAATCTTACCTCACCCTACTTAGAAAGTATGTAGTCGCACAACTTGAGAGTGTTTTTCATACTTTTGATCATGTCCTCGATCTGGTAGATAGAGAGAATGGAAACGAGAAGGCTATTTAGATGTGACAACATGCATAAAAGATGACTTATTTTTCTAAAAAAATAGTAAACTGTGGGCATTGCCAGTAACTAGTTGATCCCAGGGAATAGGAGATTGTTTTCTCTGTTGCTCATTGCCAATGCAGCTGAATCCTTTGCCTGGTTTAGAAGTGAGGATAGAAAAAGCTAAATTTGCTCCTACGGTGAAAGGGGATTTTCGATCCCATAGTTCCTTGCTCGTCCACAAATACGATCAACCCCTGTGTGCTTTCTTCTCTTCTCTCACAGAAGAGGTTAGTCTTGTAGTCAAGAAGGGTGATTGTTTGAATTAATTCCTGTTTCCAGAAAGAGAAAGCTTCCACCTCTATCCATTTACACAGTGCACTAAAACCAGCGTTGAAGTTACGAAATCGGTTCTACATCTCTAAGGGTACCACTGGATGAGAGACTGAGTGAGTTACTACAGCATTCACTCCTTCGTAATATTGTAATTAATTCCTTTTGTTTCTGAGAATGGAGTACAGTTTCCATGGGCAGTTATTCCTCTGGTATCTTGTGTATTTACTTTGTTTTGGGTAGATGGAATGGAAGCGATAGAGTTTGAGAGAGAGGGCACATGAACTTGATGGTATAGAACTTTAAAGAAGACTCACATGTTTCTCAGCTGCAATGGTGGGCATGTCGAAGGCATCCCTGTGTTCCGGTGGTGTTACTTCTTCAAGCAGAATAGAGGGATCCTGAAAATATAATTAAAATATCAGCATTACCAAGACCTTTGTCAACACATCTAGACTCTCATGAGTCTCACAGAGACAGAAGTCACAAAAGGCTGCACACCTCTAGAAACTAAAAAAACTAAGAGAAACATTTGTACAAGAAATCACATACTATGTTCGATTCCTATTGGGCATTTCACGGCATTAGCCCCTTGTGTTCATCCCCTTTAAAAGCAGAACTATTACTTTTGCGAGTAATGGATCAAAGATGCAGAAACAGTGAATAATGGTAAGCTGACAGTCTACAAGTGTGCTGCTACCAGAAGTGGTCACTCTGCTCTTGACCCAAGAAATTGTGTATGTCTCTTTCTAAACAATACAGTATCTACGTTATCTGATGAATACCATCCTTGCTCCCAAAGTTGTTGCCTACTATTGAAAAATTACTCCGACCGACTACATTGTAAAGAGCATCAAGAAAGAAATTCCTGGGAGGTGTTGCCAAGTAGTGTAAGATGGAGGCTACATTTTACGCGAGCCCCGTGCCAGTTCTGAGAATCCTGCTGAATCCGACCCTTAGGCTAACCTTTTTTCAGCCGTAATTACCGGTGCGGTGGCCCATATACTAACCACCTTTGGCCCACCGGAGCCCATCCAGGGAGCCCGGGATGAGAGACAATTTTGGCGATCGACAGTCTGGGTGTTCGTACGACCTGCCTGGAGACGTGTCTGCTAGTGACAAACATCACCTGAAGCTGTGAAATCACAATGGTGAACCTCCCTGTGCATCGACTCCTGGGTCGTGCAAGGGAGAGAAGACAGCCAAGTGGCCGGGGTGTGGCACGAAGCCGCTTTCACTTCCAAGAGGTGGCTGGAAACAGCAGAACAGGTACCTTAGAGTGGAGGAGCCGGACTGGGCGCCACACGTGGCCAGGGCTGCAACTGTTGACTGGGCGAGTCAACTATGGAGCAACCTTTTCTCCGATGCAAACATCCATGTTGTGGCCCCTACTCTTGTACCATTTGTCCTACGCAAGCCCATGCAGGTAGCCGGGGATAAGAGAAAAGCATTAGGCAAACAACGACATGTCGGAAGACTGGACTGCTGCCAACGTACCGATCCTGGAGCTGCAATCCCACAGCGACGATCCATCTTTACCTCCGTATTGACTCTTGGGGCACAAAGGAAAAAGCCACATGTGCCAATTATGAGTAAATTGATTCAAAATGCAAATACAAAAAGTAAAAAAAAAAAACATTTAAAAAGACCACGTTCTGCCCCCTTTCACTTGCCCGTACTCCCTGCATCTACCGAAGTAGAGGACACTACTTCTCACACATCGCAGCAGAGACCTGGAATAGCCTCTCCATATACCTCCAGACAATCACCTCACTTTCAGAATTTTAAATGGCTTTCAAGACTGGCTGTTCGAATAAGCCTGTGGGGCCTGCAGGCCCATGAATACTCTATCAGGTGATTAGCCATGCTTTATAAATCCTGATTGATTGTTGGATTGACCATTTCCCTGACAAGCTTTGGTCTACTCAACTTCTCTACCCTGAGGGTCTAGTGTTAAAAGGGTATACTAGTTGCTATTTTTTTGGTTCATCTGTAAGCTTAGCCACAAGACGCCATTGGTAAAAGACTCTCATTGTTATAAATTAAGATCAGTACCAATTTTCTGTCTTGTGCTGCCTAAAAATGATACAACATGTCTTAAAGGCTACCTAAGAGACATCTCATTTTGCCCTGTAAGTTATAGTCAGTGGATTAATCGGTGTAGGAGTAACAAGTAAAGTGGGCCTTCTGCAATCTCAGTACATGTAATACATATTGTCTCAGCTGTCAGTAAGCTTGTATAATCTCTTGTAGAATGTTTTTGCCGACCACTAATTACTGTTGGTCTCTTGGTAAGTGAGAGGTGTATTCTACTAATGCTGGGCATTGCTGACAGGTAACATTGATAGACTCGCCCACCCTGGCTCCATGTCATGTGGTAACCCTCCTTGATATCACTTGTGATATCTATTTGCTCTGAATATGTTAAGAGAAGCTATTTGCATTGGTAATGATGATTTTGGGCAAGTATAATAGCAAGTAATCTTTTTTCATCATGTGTTATCATCGGCTACAGCTACAGCTACCCATTAATAATAGATTTAACGAGTGAACATGTCCCTGGAATGAATGTGACTCCTTCTTCTGTCAGTAGGAATTCTATTCCCTGCCAAGTAGGCTGTAACCACAGGATGCAATTTCTGGGGAATATTTACTTTATCAGCCACGATTTAGTAACATTGAGGTTTCTTTTGTATCTGTTACACTTAACAAGCCCTGATGGATAAGGGTGACAAATGCAAAAACAACAGTTGATGGAGAGAATGCAGAACAATGTCATACATTCATCCCAGTACAGAGATCCGGGCCTAAATCCATCGTTTTGCTCACCATGCCATTCCAGTTCAGACATGGCCATATGCAAATCAGTCTTGACCCTGTGCCCCATGGTAACAGTCCAGCCCAAATTGCCAAGCCAGGTCATCCCTGGACTGGAAAGAAGCATCCTAGGACCGGTTTCGGGCTTTCAGCCCTCATCAGCCAGGATAACTTGATTCCAGTGGCATGAAGAGCACGGGACTCACGTCTGAGCATACCTGTCCCACACGGAGGTGACAAATGCAAGATCAACAGTTTATGGACAGAATGCAGAACAATGTCACACATTCACCCAATTACAGAGATCTGGGCCTAAATACATCGTTTTTTTTCACCATGCCATTCCAGTTTGAACCCAGCCATATGCAAATCAGTCTTGACCCTGTGCCCCATGGGAACAGTCCAGCTCGAACTGCCAAGCCAGGTCCTCCTTGGACTGGAAACAAGCATCCTAGGACCGGTTTCGGACTTTCAGCCACTGGAATCAAGCTATCCTCCTTAGGCCTTAAAGACTTGTACCCCAAAAGGCAGTTGGTATGGGACTTTAGTAAGGGAAAGTGCTGAATTAAGCCTGCCATAAAAAGCACCAAACCCACACCCTGCTCATTTGATTCCATCCCTCCCACTTTTACAAAACAACAAGCAAATTATCTCTCCCAAAGGACATTTTGAGACAGACAGCAACTGGGGTGGTTTACTAATTACATTGTCTCTGACCAATGCCAGAGAAGCCATATGACCCTCAGTTACATCTCTGCCTTCTTCTTAGAATGAGTCAAGAGTAGAAAAAGTCATTTGAGGTCACTTTTTTAAAGAATTATCCCAAGAAAAATGTATGTGCCCATTACCCTGCTCCAGGATACTGCATACCAATTCAAAGAGTGAGATTATTTTTGTCCCTTGAAACACCCCTAATTATGATGAGGGTTGAAAATATTTGAAGACCATTAATAAATGTGATCAACATTGATTGTGTTTATGGTAATTTGTGTAAATGTGGTTTCCTAGGTTCTTCATGGCTTTTTAATTGCTGGCATAAGCGTTTACATAACCAAGGGACAAATTGGTAGGCCTGGGCGGAGTTCACGAAGTCATAAAAAAACTCCACTGTGCTCCGCCGAGCTCCGCATGCGGCGGAGTGAGTTAAGTCACACTACAGATCTTTCGTACTGGAATTATTACAGCACACATGGCACCACCTGCAGCACAAGAGGGTACAGCTTCCTTCTGCCCCTTGAGCTGATGTTCTAATCGAGTGGCAGCTTTCTCAACGCAAGTGGCAGGCTTCTCAATGTGAGCGGTAATCACCTGCTGTGACCGCCCGTGTTGAGAAATCTCCCCAGAAGATAGTCTAGCGGTGGATTTTCCGAGCTTGCTCTTGACAAATGGCAACTCATCCGAGTGGAGAATCTCAGTTCCATGCTACTACACAGAGTTTTTTTTGAAACTCTGCTCTCTGTGCGGAGAGCAGAGTAGGGAATCCTCTGCAAACTCCGCGACTTGGACTGACCCAAGTGAATTAATAGACAAAGATCAGTGGGTCCCTGTGTTTCAAACTTTTGAATGTGATTGAAGAAACATGTTTAATCCAAATCTTAAATTCTGCATAGAAAAACCTTGCTGAGAGTGATTTTTCATGAGTGACGAATGGTGATGCAATGGGCCCCACACCTACTTAGTTTTGAAACTTGATCTTGAAGGATTACTGTGCAGCCAGGAATATATGAGAGTTCTCAATAAAGGCAAGAGTGGTTTATTATCGTTTAAAAAAAAAAAATTACTGAAAAGGGCCCTAAAAATAGATTACATACAAAAATTGTACAATGTTTATATTCAGTGGGTCTGGGAAACAGCATTCGCGATACAAATATTTTAAAGAGTGCGATCCACATTACAAATAGTAGGCAATTTAAAATTCATCATGGCTGTACAATAACTATTTACAACTGCTTAATATTGCTCAGGTTGTGATGAACCAATGTGTCAAGACTGATATCAGTTAATTATTTGATGTAGGAGCCCCAGACCGGAGGAAGCAAAACTTCGTTGTCATTCAAGGTTATCCTCAACCGTACTCCTGAGATAGGGTCATCAACATTCACCAAATCCCAAAAGTCGAATCTTCGTGTTTCTCTATGGCTGGTGAAGCTTTACTGTTCAATGATTTCTAATGGTTCTCTGCATGTCCTCTGGTGGGATACGGTGTTTCAGCTCTGAGTGCTTATCAGAAAGGGAGATGGTGAGGGATCCTCAATAAATGCTATCGGTGATATCAGCCACAGTGGTCCGAATCAAAGGCCAAAGAGATGGCACTTAGGCTGGTACCTGGAATTTGAAAGGTACATGGTCAGATAGGTCAAGTAGGCAATTGTCCATCCTTACAGTGCAGCAAGCAATTGAGGCACCATGCGCTCTTAAGATATATTTTGCCTTGTTTCCAACTTTGGCTTTCAAAGAATTTGAATACATTTAACCAAGGTGAAGGGGATTCAGCACTGAAAAGATTGTGCCTCTTCAAATATGACAAGAGATAAGTTAGTTTATAAAAATGTGCTGCCTTCAAATATTGTACTCCCGCAACTGCCTCTTGCTCTGTTCATGGTCACACCCTCTACTACACAGGAGCTACTCTACAGAATTGAAGACTCTGTGAAGTTCCTAAACAGGCAGTAGGTGTTTTGTAATCAGATGGATTATTTTTAACAATGTGATCCCGACCTGATAAATGCCAGTGTTAGACACAAGGGGGCAGATACCCATGTTTACTCATGGCCCCCTCTTGCATCCGAGCTAGATTTTCAGAATTAATATGCTCTTCTTTTGAAATCACAAAGCATCCATACTGGGATTGCAGCCAAGCTCTTGGTGGCTGTATTTTCAGATGATACATCTATTAATTCATAAAAACAAAAAGGGACTCATTCACAAAAGTAAAGGTCCACTGTCTTTCTCTTCTAAAAGGTTTTGCACCCAATCTTTCCCAACGTAGACGTATTTCTGTGATGACAACTGCTTTGGACAACCCTACCCAAGAATCGCTCCTTCTCCAGCACCAATGGGATGTGATCCCTCAGTCTCTCCATGTCCATTGTTGGTTACATATTTCTCTACAGATTTCTCTAGACTTGAAAACCTATGTATTTCGTTCCTTTTCAACACACCCAATTGTAATGTAATTTAAAACATTAATGAAAGGCCTTCTGTCAGAAGTGCTTCTGGAATTATGAGACTATGAAGGGCCAATTGTACTCTTGAACGTCTTGTACAAGAATATTGTGGCACACTAATGCCATGGACAAAATATCGAGTGACAAAATATTGAATGGTAAATGCAAATAGGGGCAGATATATTTACCATTCTTAACTCCACATAAATGAAGACATATGTATATATATTTCTGGTACACATATGTGGAATTAGGTATTAGTGTCCGACAATATCAATATTCAGGAGGCACATTTGGAAGGCTATATTATGGG